>NC_132991.1:16542500-22475000 GCF_048564905.1 Vicugna pacos
AATTTTTTGATCTGCTTCTGATCAGAGTTTCTGATCTTAGATGGGCTCTAGAATGTGAATGTCTGACAAACTCCCAGGTGAGGTTATGCCTGTCTGGAAACCAAACATAGAGAACAATTGATTGAGAAGAACTCAAACATCAGAAGGGGGTGGAATTTATTTTTATAGTAGTAAACTACACATAAACATAAAATTGACCATTTTAACCACTTAGAAAGGGATGAAATTTAAGAACAGAAGTCGTTATACCATCAAAGATGAGTCAGGGGGAGTCTTATTAAGTGGCATCCATGAACATGGTTCATGAGGTCTGTGAAGTCCGCTCAGCAAGATTACAGGTGGTAGAAAGGGGACTACCAAGGTCTCCCATATTCTGATCTTACAGGAAGACTGGACTGGATACCAAGGCACCTAGGAGCATGCCCCTCAGCCCTTTCCTGCAGAGTGTCCCTGAGGCTTTAGTGGATCCCCCAGCTTTCCCTTAACTGGACTGGACCAGGAGCAATCTCCTGATGTACAGGCCACCAGTCAGACTCATTCTCAAGAATGTGAACTAAGAGACACTGAGGAGATGGTTCATGAGTTGTGGGTCCTATACTCGAAGGTTTTGATCAGGTAACGGGGAAATAACAAAAGTAAGGTAGCTGGGGGGAGACAGGCAGCCCTGCCAAGGGGGCAGAGATGAGAAACCTTAAAGGGAGGGGTAATGAAAGGGGACAAACAGGCACAGAGCAGTTGCCAAGTTTACATCCGACATCTGAGGCCTGATGGTTTTAATTTCCATAAGCATAAGACATCCTTAGTGTCCTTGTACAGAACCTCTTTTCTTTCTTGGGTCAATGGGAGTTAAAGGACCAACAATAAGAAGGCAATGGACACTAAACCCATCTGGGGTGGGCTCTCAGACTAGCCCTACTCGGTTTGTTCCTCCTATTGGAACCCCAGAATTTCAAGATAGCTACCCCATAGGACAGTGCACCAAATGTCACTCCCAACTTCTCCAGTGATGGTGTACCCACCTTTGAGAAGGCTAAAGAGCATTTCTGCTAGGTTCTCCCTCGTGGAGGGGCAGTCCTGGAGCTTCAGGCTGAAGATGAAAACTTTCACTTTTGGCTCAATAGTCTGAAAATGATATAGGTCAATGAGTGAACTGAAGCTATCTCGAGTAAGTTTTTTGTTAATACGGACAGATTTTCAAGATGAGAATCCACAACACTCAATCTGTTTTTGGAAATGACCGCTAGCTATCTCAGTAAGTAAAGGGAGCCAACTCTAGATTTTGAGGGAGAAAAACCTACACTTTTCAACAACATAGGCCACTCTTCCCATCGACCCCCGCCAAAGGGACAGGTTCATCTGTGCCATCATCTCAGGCTACAAGGCACCTCCTAGACCCAGGCACAGCGTTAGAACCAGGAACAGTGCAGCCTGCTCACGTCAGGGGCCTTGATCAGGAAGTTTGATCAGATGCCACTGTCACGATGTTTATGAATGTCTAGGGTTTGCTTCAAAAAATTGGTTTGGGAAGGGGAAGGTAGGGTATAGACGATACAGGATCAGCTACTAGTTGATCGCTTTTGAAGCTGGGGATGGCTTCATTATACTTTCCTTTCTACATTTGGGTATGTCTGACATTTTCCATAAAAAAATTTAAAAGATGCTATCTTCATTAAAGTTGAAGCAGGCGTAATTTTTCTCCCATTTCTAGCCATCTCAGTGTCAAAAGAAACATTGTTTGGCTGACATGTTGTTTGACTTCACTTAGTTATCTTTTTGGGGAAGTTGGATTTGGTCATTTTTCCTACACTAACTTTTTCCTCCTCTGAGTAGCTAAAGGCCACTGAGAAATACCAATAGCAACTACTTAAAAAGGGGCCAGCCAGTTTATTTTCTCAGAGCTGCCTGTGACAATGAGATTCCTTAAGCTATGAGAAACCGAGTATCCCTCAAGACCAGTTAGAGGATCTGTGACCCACAGAGCCTTGTTCTTTCCCTGTGCTGGGTCAATGCAGAAGAGTCCCATTTCTAAGGGAACTGAGGGTTTTCTCCTTCTTGAAATACCAATCTTCAGTGGGGTGGCTTGTGATATCACAAGACCGGAGAGCCGAAGGGGCCCTCTGCTGAGTGGGGAATTCCCTGATGAGCAGAGCCTCTTCGGATAAGGGAATGTGGAACCCCCACATACACCTCCTGCAGGGTTCAAAACCTCAGATGTGCTGTGGCTCCTCAGGCCCTAAGACACCTGTGTGCCGGCAGAGCAGTAGCTGAGGCTCCCAGAGTGGTATGCAGGTGCTTTTGGGAGAATGGACAGATTATGAGAGCTGGCTTGTTAAAGTAAATATTTACATGACCACCATCCAAGAAATGTCTTTTTAAACTTCAGAATCAATGCTGGAATTTTGATTCTCAGTAGCTTTCTACACAAGAGAGAAGAGGATTCATGTAAATATTTACCTTAACAAGCCAACCCTCATTATTCTTTCCAGGGGAGACTGTCTAATCTCTCAGTGTTCTCTAGCAATGCTTTCTGTGGAACATCTCCCCAAATGCAACTCTGTTAAGTCTATGGACTCTCGGTAGAAGTTCAGTTTACACATCAGCTGAAGCACTAAGTGCCTAATATGCTCTCAGAAACTTTTGCCATTCATCATCAATATGGAAAATGGCTCAAATTACCTCCAATTTACTCAGCATCTGCGATAAACTTGCTTCACTTTGGCATGCATAAGACACATCAAGAGAGAGGAAGTCGACTGCATCCTGGAAGTAAGTAAATAAGGTCAGCAGACCACAAGCAATTTCAAGACAAAGAACTGCTCCAAAGTATTCTATCTTCTTTCTCCCCTTACTACTAAATAGAATACTCCAAAGTGGGATTTTCCAAGGGAAAAGCAGGATGAGGAAAAGCTGGGGACAAAGTGAGAATTTGTGTGGGGTGTGCCTATATATTGCGGGGAATACATCATGTACATACTTAGCAAAGTGCTTGGAACACAGGAAGTGCTCAGAAAAATGTGTATGATTGAATGAATGAGTGAATGCATGAAGTACCATATGCCAGAAATGGTGAGTTTCCACCAAGTGGGTGAGCACTTAGGAAAGGAGTCAGAGGCCAGAACTGCCCTGGGCAGCATCCTCCTCATGGCTTCCACTTTTCAGGACTGAGTCAGTGAAACCCTTAGCCACCCATAGGCCACTTAGTAATCTCTGCAGACCCTACTGGGGCTTGGACTTTTTTTTTTTAATTGAAGTATAGTCAATTATAATGTGTCAATGTCTGGTGTATAGCACAATGTCCCAGTCTTGCATGTACATACATTTAGTTGTTTTCATATTTTTTCCATTAAAGGTTATTACAAAATATTGAGCATAGTTCTCTGTGCTATACAAAAGAAACTTTTAAACAAATCTATTTTTATATATAGTGTTTTTTTTTTAATTGTAGGCTATAGTTACTGGCTACTTTCAGGCCACAGTTGAAAGTCCACTCCAACTAGCCCTAGCCTGGCTTGTACTATTATCCGAGAACACAGCTCTCATGGTCCATGGACACCCCTACCCATGCTCCAATTAAGGACATATACCTCTACCCTGTCTCTGGCCTGCATATACTCTAAAAACTACAGATTCAGTCTAAACATATACAGATACCATGGTGATTCCTTTCCTGCCCTTCTCAGCAAGCCATTTCTGTTCTTGACAAGACCAGATCATTGCCCGTCTTCTCCCACTCTGTTCCCTCGGGAGAAAAACCATGGATAATGGCATCTGCTGACGTCCCAGTGCACTGTGACCTTTGGTAACTGATCCTCCACTGGCTCCCTATGGCTTTCCCAATCAAGTTATCATTGGTGTTTATGAAACATTCCACCCGCTTGCTCCCCTCTGCCCTCTCAGCTCTTGCTTTGTCAGTTCCACACAGCAAGTGGTTATTGATTTCATACTCCTCAAAGTCCCTGTGCTGGGTACAGTGGGTAGAGATTCAGGTTTAAAGATGAGTAAGAGCCACAGACACTTACAACTTGATAGAGAGCGTTAGCAAATGTACTGATTACATGAAGAACAGGCAGAAAGAAGTGCTACAAGAAAAGTCCTCAAATCTAGGTGGGGATTAGACTCACCTGGGAACTTGGGAGCCCTATGAAGACCCAGGGCTGTCCTTCCACATTAAGCCTTGGCTTCTGTGGTCTTTACTAGCTCTCCAGGTGATTCTGGTACACACTAAAGCTTGGAAACTGCTGGTCTAAACAAATGGCTAAGAGTTTCAAGCTCGGAGAGACCACAGCAGGTTGAGTGAGGGAGTATTATTAACAGAGGCCTTCTGATGGAAGACATATTCACATGGATTGTTGAAAGTGGGTAGAATTTTGTTGGAAGAGATTTGAGGAAGGCTAGGAGGATGGGAAGGAATTCAAGTGGGGAATGGAGGAAAGCAGACAGAAAGCATAACATACACATTGTGAACAAAAGGAGGTGAGGCCAGAGAGAGAACAAGAGAGCCTGAGTGAGCAGCACTCTGGAAGGCCCTGAGGAATCTGCACCAATTTAGGGGAGTGTAGATTCTCAGCAGGGACCTGAGCAAAACTCTGCTTTTGGAGGTGAGCCAGAAGCACTGCATGGCAGGAACTGGGGCAGGGAGACCAGTTCAAAGGCTACTGCTTAACAAACATTTTCCAATAAGCACTTTTGTCTCCTAAGCTCGTTAAGTGATAGCAGTTATTGCTCCTTGTAAATTAATTTAGATGGCGTTCTGGCCATACAATCAGTCTGGGAGCTGGTCATTCAAAATCTTATCATGTCTGGACTTTAAATTTCTGGTTAATCTGGTGAAGACTGAACCCTGACATATGGGGCCTCCATCATAGCACAGACACCAGGGGCAGCGTGATATCTGTACAGCACTGTCAATGCTGCCCAACTACAGAAATCAGTTGTTTTTTCTGAGGGCTTTCCACACAGCCCAGCAGTCAACTTCACAAGGGCCAAAGCTGTTTAATTCTCAGATGTTTCAATTTTTCTTTTTAAAATTATAGTTTAAAAGTTGTATTTAGCGGAGGTAGAAACCAGGAACGGCACTCTAGGGAGAACATTATTTGTTTCAAAAAAAACTTTACCCTAGTATCTGTTTTGCTGAAAACTGACCTCTCTTCTAATAAACTCTTTTACTAAAAAGAGCAAGCAGAGGCATTTGACTTCTTTGTGTAGGCAAAAGCTGACACTTGACCAAGTGAGAGCTGGGGCTACAACAAATAAGATATTGTTTTAAAGTAATTATGAATCTAGAGAACGTTTAACACTCAGAAGAGGCATTGATAAGAATGTTAAGCCAACAGATGAAACTTCTGTCTTTTTTTAAAAATTAAAATCCCAACTTTCCTGAGAAGTTAAGGGTGCTATTTTTTCGGGCTATCGTCACCTTGGCAAGCGCAGATGTGGACGGTTCTAGCAGGAGCTCGGAGACCACTTCAGCTCGTAGGACCACAGAGAGCTTTCCCCCTGAAACGAACAAGAAGGGCTGCAGGTGAGACAGAAAGGAGGCTGTGACCACGGAAGCTGCTCCGGGACTCATTTCCTGTCGACCTTTCTATACCATGTTCAACAACTTTAAAAAGGATTTCTGAAGAAATCACTCATGTGATTTTACCTTAGCTGAAAGACTTTAGAAAACAAGGTGGCTCAAAAAACTATCCCTTTAGAGGATATTTCATACAAATCAGGACCGTGAAGTGCACTTGTAAAGTCTTTTGAAGAATAAAAGCCGTTCCTTCCTCCAACCCCATGCAATGTGAAAGGCAGAAGAAAATTGCTTTCTGAGTTCCTAATAAGCCTTGGTCTCTGTGTGCTTTACAAGCTCTCCAGGTGATTCTGATACACACTAAAGCTTAGGAACCATTGGTTTAAACAAACAGCTAAGGGTTCCAAGCGGGGAGAGGCTTTTGAAAGTCAGGGTGTACTCAGGGGACTGCTGTTACCCTGCCTTATTTCCTGTACAAACGTTCATTCCACCCTAACCACACATTAAGGGGAACATGAAGGAAATACAAACATATGCAGCTTGTGCCCACTTGCTTTGACATTTGATCACTTAACAGTGGTGCTCAAGCTTGCGTGCATCAGAATCACCTGCCCTGCTTGTCAGCAAACTGGGGTGGGCCTAGGAACAAGTTCTTTTTAATAAGCTTCCTGGGTGCCTCTGATGCACCGGTGCTCAGATCACAATTTGAAACACACTGCTACCACCTTGGGATTCTTCAGTTGTGGGCAATACCATCTAACTTTTTAGGCACAAGTCTTTATCTCCCACTGTACTGTCTGCTCTTTGAGGAGCAAAACTTAAACATTTCTCTAGTCCCTCCAAATAAATAGCAAGCTTGGGGCTGTGTGCATGGGAAGGTGCTCAGAGCTGTGCTTTGGAAACAGTAAATAACACGGAATAAAACCAGAGTTTGGAACTTAAGCTGTAAGACTATATGCCTGACTTCTCTCCTATATCCAAATTTTATATAGGAGAAAGATTTCCCCAGCCAATGACCCCACCACTAACAACCACTGCCAACTGCAAAAGTGCTTATTTTAATAAATATAATGGAACTTTGAAATCCTCTGAGCAGTGAATATCACTCCAAGACATTAAATCCTCATTCTGATAAGATAACACTATTTTCCAGTTATTCAAAGATTGTGCCTAGTGGAGCCATTTCATCTTCTATACATTTCCATCACGTCAGCACAAATTGAACATCTCAGCCTGTACTAAACATTTCAAAATGTACAATTTAGTTTACCTCTAGATCAATGACATGACACAAGAGTACAGTTAACCCCTAAGCACAACTGACTCACACATCACTTCTATTTGACTTTGCAAGCTGTTTTTAGAGTGAACAAATGAACCGGAAGTTCCAGAAATTCTCATATCATACAAAATAAACTCCCCTTGACAAAAAAAGAAAAAAGAAGAAAAAAACCCTTTCCAACCTGTTTCCAGTGCATGCACAAAAATACTTCTTAAAATAATGTAAAATGCAGATCACTCAAAATTAGATTTTCATTCTAATCTTGCAGTTCATGTTTTTTATGGACTGAAATAGGGGAGGTAATTGCTATAGCTTAAGATAATTTATCTTGTAATTCTTGCTGAATATGGTTAAAGGTTGGTGTTCTTGTCTACAGAACTCAACATCAGTATTGGCTGTGGGTTGAGAATTAACTGTTTCGAGCCCACGTAGAAAATCACTGCATAGCACTGTGTGAATTCATGTCCCTCACAGACACTACTAGATTTCACTAAGTATAAGCTCAATTCTGTTTCTACCACAAAGGGAAGTTGCCACTCAAAAAAACCATTGCTGTTGTTCACACAAAATAGCCCCTTTCCATGCTCTCCTTTCCTTTTTGCCCCAAATGCTTCAATAAAAATAATCTGGCCAGTATTGAACTGACAGTGTCAATGCTTCAAGAGGTGGGTGGGGATTACTAATGTTGCCCTAGATCGTGTCCCAGTGTTGTGTAAGTGGAGGATGTTGTGTGCAACTCTACTCTTCCTGTGAGAGGGGTGTTCACTTTCCTGCCCCCGCTCCAAATCTGTCAAGAATATTCTTTTGTATCCTTCCCATGGCAGATCATTGAACACATCAATAGGAGGTTAAAAACACACATAAAGATTAGAAAAAACTTTTCAAAAATTGAAGTTAAATACATATAACTTAAAATTTACCATTAAAAATTTAAGTGTACAGTTCAGTGGCTTTAATACATCCACATTGTTGTGCAACCATCACCACCATCCACCCTCAAAACTTTTCTAACATTTCAAACTGAAACTTTGTGTCCTTGAACAGTATTTCCCCATTCCTTCTCCTCCCAGCCTCTGGTAACCATTATTCTTTCTGTCTCTGTGAATTTGATTATTTTAGGTCCCTCATATAGGTGGAATCATACAATGTTTGTCCTTTTGTGCCTCACTTATTTCACTTAGCATAATGTCTTCTAGGTTCATCCATGTTGTAACATATGTCAGAAATTCATTTCTTTTTAAAGCTGAATAATATTCCATTGTATGTATATAGCACATTTTATCCATTCATCCTTGCATGGGCATTTGGATTATTTCCATGTATTGGGTATTGTGAATAATGCTACTATGAAAATGGGTGTACAAATATCTGTTCAAGTCCCTGCTTTCAGTTGTTTTGGGTATATACCCACAAGTCTTAGGTCATATGGTAATTTTATGTTTAATTTCTTGAGGAACTACTGTTTTTCATATTGGCTACACCATTTACAACCTGGCCAGCAACGCACAGTGTTATAGTTGCTATCTATCCTCATCAACACTTGGGATTTTCTGCTTTCTAAAAATAAAATCCGTCCTAGCGGTTGTGAAGTGATATCTCATTGTGGTTTTGATTTATGTTCTCCAATGATTGTTGATGTACAGCATCTTTTCATGTACTTATTGGCTATCTGCATACCTTTTTTGCAGAAATGTCAGTTCAAATTCTTTGCCCATTTTTTAATGGGGTTGTCTTTTGTTGTTGAGTTAGGAATTCTTTCTGGATATTAATCCCTTGTCAAACATACACTTTGCAAATATTTTCTCCCATCCTGTGGGTTGCTTTTTCCCTCTGCTGATAGTGTCCTTTGATGCACAAAAGTTTTTAATTTTGATGAAGTCTAATTTATTCATTTTATCTTTTGTTGCTTATACTTTTCCTGTCATAGATAAAAAATCATTGACAAATCCAATGCCATAAAGTTTTTCCCCTCTTTTTTTTCTTCTAAGAGTTTGAGTTCTTCTAAGAGATAAAATGGCACTTTATTCTGTGATCTTCCTTCCCTAAACCCATAACCCTGGTCTACCCATGAGGAAAACATCAAGCAAATCCCAACAGGGGCAGTCATAAAAGACCACATATTATATTACTCCATTCATATGAAATGTCCAGAATAGAGAAATCTATAAAGACAGAAAGTTAATCAGTGATTGCTCAGGGCTGGTATTGGGGAAGGAAATGCAGGGATGAGAAGATGATAGCTAAAGGGTACAAGATTTCTTTTCGAGGTGGTAAAGATGTTCTAAAATTGACCATGGTGATGGTTGCACATACCTGTGAATATACTAAAACTCACTGAATTGTACACTTTAAATGGGTAAATTGCATGATATGTGAATTATACCTCAATAAAACAACTTAAAAAAGAGGCATCATACAAAATACCTGGCCAGGACTCTTCAAAACTGTCAATCAGGTTTTCAAACACAAGGAAAATCTGATGAACTGTGACAGCTCAGAGAAGCCTAAAGAAACTTGACGACTAAATGTAATGTGGTATCCAGATGAGATCCTGGAGTAGAAGAAGGACATTCAGGAGATACAAAGGAAATTGCAATAAAATATGGACTTTAGTTAATAATAATATATTAATATTGGTTCTTTAATTGTAACAAATGTCCCACAATAATATAACATGTTCATATTATGTGGAACTGCGTTCAGTGAGGGGGCATATAGAAACTCATGTCTGCTCAATTTTCCTATAAATCTAAAACTGTTCTAAAAAGTAATATTCATTTGTAAAGTCTTGATTAAAAAGGAAAAAACTTCTACAAACCAAGAATGGTTCTCAGTTTTTCAGATTATCTCTGACTTTTAAATGATTATCCCTCAATCATTAAGAACTATCATAGCAATGATAGAAAATGACTTCCAAAAGAATGGGTTTAGAAAAGATACACAATTACCTAAGAACTCAGAGATTCACCAGGGAGGGGAAATGGATGAAAACATTTGGAAACTAGAAATTCTAAAGAATGAAAAATTGAATTTAACTACTTATAAAAAGTACCAAAAATATCAGAAAAATCAACCAAAAAAATAAAAACTCGTAAGTTTGTGTTAAAACGTAATAAATTCTGTTCATCAAAGACTTCATAAAAAGATTGAGAATATGGGGGGAGGGTATAGCTCAAGTGGTAGGGTGCTTGCTTAGCATCCACAAGGTCCTGAGTTCAATTCCCAGTACCTCCTCTAAACAGATAAATAAATAAGTAAACCTAATTACCTCCCCCCACAAAAAAAATTAAAAAAAAAAGATTGAAAATATAAGACAAGAAGTAGAAAAATATTGTCATCATAAGTAACCGATACAGAGTAGATTTAAGAATATATAAAAAACTCCAATAAGGCAATACACAAATGGATAAAAGATATAGCAGGAATTATACAGAAGAGGAAATAAATATGGCTTATAAATATATGAAAGCCTGCTCAACCTGAACAGAAATCAGGTTAATAAAATCATAAAGAAATACTTATGCATCTAATAGATTGGGAAAAATTTGTAAGTCTGGCAATTACAAGTGTTGGAGAAGGTCAACAAGAACTCACATATTGCTCAAGGAAAAATAAACTGGTACAACCATAGTGGAAAACAATTTAATTTATCTCTCAAAATTAAACATCCATATTACTCCCAATTAGTCTACACCTGTGTAAAAACTTAAGTGAAACTTTTGAACATGTACAGAAAGAAACATATGCAAAAATTTTCATAACAGCTATGTTCATAATAGCAAAACTTGAAAATAATTAGAATGTCCATAAGCAGGAGAATGAATTAATAAAATGTGAATTGGCCACAAAATGAAATACAATATAGCAGTGAAAAAAGGTACTCTAGCTATATTCAACACTGTGATTAAGCCTTGGAAACAATTTTGTTTGAAAAAAAAGGAAATCCTAGAGGACTACAAAAAGGATAATACTCCTTCACAGCACTCAAAACCAAACTAAACTGATTCTATTGTTTAAGCACATATGTACTTGGGGTAGAAATTATACTTTAAAAGAGTAATGGAATTTCAATGAGATACCATTGGAATGGCTAAAATAGAAAAGATGAGAATGCCAAATGTTGGTGATAATGTGAGGCCACTGAAGTTCTCACACATGGCTAGTGGGAGTCTAAAATGGAACAACTTCTTTGGGAAACTAGTAGTCTCTTAGAAAATCAAATACATTTCTTTCCTATGACCCAGCAATTCCACTCCTAGGTATTTATCCAAAAGAAGTGAAAATGTATGTCCACACAAAACTTGTACAAGAGCATGCACAGCAACTAATTTATAATAGATAAAAACTGGAAAAATAGCCAAAATGCCCCTCTACTGTGGTATATCCATAATAGACTATTACTTAGAAGAAATAAGGAGCAAATTACTAATACAGCAACAAAATGAACGAATCTCACAAACGTTATGTTGAATGAAAGAAGACAGACATAAAAAAGTACGTACTGTATAACTCTATTCACGTTTATGCTGAGAGAAATCAGATCAGTGGTTGCTCCTGGGGTTGGGATTGATTAAGAAAGGATACGATTGATCAGGAAAGAGCTTTTCAGTGGTGTTGGTTAATGTCTTATATTTGATAAGGGTATGGGTTACATAGATGTATGTGTTTGTCAGTATTAACCAAACTGTAAAATTATAATCTATGCATTTCCTTGTATGTAAATCATACCCTGATAAAAACATTTTAGGAAAAAATCAGAACTGCATTTCACATTGTTTATTTTCTAATCAGTAGTAAACGGGAATTTAATTTTTAAACTTTTTTTTAAACATGATGAGTTTTTTTTGCTAAAATTTATTTGCTACAATGTCACTCTTTCTCTAATTAAAATATTTTTATTTAAAATGTTTGGCCTTGTACGTTTAAGTCATTATGGACACCAAATGTGGGAGAGCCATAGAACAATAAAAGATGAATGAAATATTTAGCATAAAGGTAACCTGGGATGGGGTGGGGGAACATAGGAGATGAGATAGAAATTTATACTTTTTACATTAAAAAATTGATATAATTTATATACCATAAAATTCATCCCTTTAAAGTATACAATTTAGTGGTCTTTAGTACATTTACAAAGATTTGCAGCCATCTCCACTAATCCAGAACATTTTAGTCACCCAAAAAGAAATCCCGTACCCATTAAGTAGTCACTATTCATTCTCTCTTCTAGCCCCAGACATCACTAATCTACTTTAGTGTCTCTATAATATGATTTGCCTATTCTGGATATTTAATATAAATGAAATCATACAATATGTGGCCTTTTGTGACTAGCTTCTTTCACTCAGCATAATGTCTTCAAGGTTTATCATGTTGTAGCATGAATCAGTATTTCATTCCTTTCAAAGCTAATATTCCATTGTATGGATATGCCATCATTTGTTTATCTATCAATTGATGGACATTAGGGTTGTTTCCATTTTGGTTATTATGAATAATGCTGCTATGAATATTTGTGATGAGTATTTATCTGGACGTTTGCTTTTATTTCTCTTGGATAAATACTTAGGAGAGGAATTGTTGAGTCATATGGTGACTCTAAAATTTAACTTGAGGAACTGCCAAACTGATTTCCAAAGTGGCTGCACCATAATCCATTCCCACCAGTAGTGTATGAATGTTTTAATTTCTCTGCATCATTGCCAACACTTGTTATTGTCTGTCTTTTTTATTATAGTCATCCTAGTTGATGTGAAGTGATATTTATATATCTATATACATATAAATATACACATATATATAATTTCATTTTTTGCTACTTTTTTTTTAGATTTTTAAGAAATTGAAGTATAACTGACTTATAACACTGTTAGTTCCAGATACACAGCATAGTGATTCAATATTTCTGTATGTTACAAATTCACAGCAGTATTCTGTTATATTTTAACAGTGGCCACTCCATGGGTATTACTTATTGTGTGGCTGAACCATACTGAATTCATTTTGTCAGCGCCATCTTAGGCCCTCAGTCCTACCCCCTCCTCTTTCTGCGTGACTGAGCTTTAGCCTACCCTCAGAAATGAGCCCAAGCCAGATAAGTTTCCTATCAACTTTTACCCTTGGTTTTATCTGAGCACTGGAGGAATGCTCTTTAGCTGA
Source organism: Vicugna pacos (assembly GCF_048564905.1). Taxonomy (NCBI): domain Eukaryota; kingdom Metazoa; phylum Chordata; class Mammalia; order Artiodactyla; family Camelidae; genus Vicugna; species Vicugna pacos. The sequence goes on from NC_132991.1 coordinate 16,555,457, forward strand.
CACAGATGGTTAATGGTCTGCAAGGGATAATGGTCATGAGACCCCCTAGGGGGAGGTAAAACCCCTGCTTCCCATTGGTGCAGATGTGCTTCTCCCTTTGTAGTCAGAGTGTATTTTTAGCTTTGGCCCCTTTAAATTCCCCTGTACCTCTTTCCGCAGGGGTGAATGCAGCTGTGAATGCTTCCAGATCGCCTGTTCACCTGATCCTACCCATATGTAAGTTACCCACAATAAACTCCATAATGGCATTTTATGGAGTTACCTGCTTCACTTTTTGATTTCAAAGTTCCTTCTCAGTTTGGGGGATACTATTCAATATCTCCACCTTCAAAAAGTTACAGTATTTTGCTTTTAGTCAACATATGCTATATAACTTTTCTGTGTATACTAAATAATATAATATTTTAAAAAGAATAACAAAGCTATGCCACTAGACTAAAAAGGGAGGGGAGAATGAGAAAGAGAAAGAAAGACGGAAAACCACCATTTGGAATAGTAAAGAGATTGAGAAGAGAATTTATTTTGTGTCCTGCTTTATATTGGGGGCAGATAATCTAGTGATGTTGATGAAACACAAAATGAAGGATGGGAAGAATGAGCAGAAGAAGAAAAGAATAGAAATATGAGTTTAAGAAAGAAAGTCATTAGTAACCTGATAGAGATTAAAAATAAAATATGCAAAACATTTAAATAAATGTGTATATAGTTCTATAGTTTAAATAATTCTATGTGATCTGCCCTCAAAGACAGATTTTCCTTTATTTCAGGTGATCCAAGTTCAGCATTTCCTTCTTTCAAAGTTCATTTTACTCAAAGCTTCTTCAATAGAATTACAGCCAAGAAACATTTATTTATTTTCTCATTCAGTCCATGATAAGCTTTCTAAAGAATCCAGTTTCAAATTCAGCATCTCCTCATCTCCCACCCTATACATTTCATGAAATTGACAGCTGAGCTTCTTGCTGTTCCCTTTCCAGGGGCTTTGCACTGTCCTGGGGCCTGTGATCCTCCAGATCCTATGGTTGCTCCTTCCCTCAGTCCAGTTGGTTCAAAAGGGGGCCTGGGGACAGCCTTTTTGACAACCGTATGTGGGACAGCCCCATCCACATTCACACTCTTTCTTCCCTTGCCCTGCTTTTATTTCAAACACGGAGAAAATGTTGAACCTCTCTATAATTAAATACATGCAGATAAAGCATATAAAGAGATAACAGTTTTCAGCTGTCCAATTACCAATGATGGAAGAAATTTTTCACATACTGAGATATGGGAAAGTTTTTTTGGCTTCTATATGACTTAACATAAACGTTATGCTAACTAGAACATACTGTTTTGTAGCCTATTCAACATACATTGTACATCTACTTTAACCATTAAAGAGGATGCATTGTCCAGAAGTAAATAATGTTTGATTTGAAGACAGAGCTAAATGCCTGCCTTCCTGGGGCATCAATGTTAATACTCCGTTCCATGATAAGGCTCCCCTCCCAGGTGCCAAGGCCAAACAGACTTGCCGTGTACATGCTACTCTGTCTTTTTTTTGAAACTTTGAAGGAATGTAAGTTTTCCGTTTTGACAAAATATAAAACTGCACTGAAAACCAAATTCCTCAGAGCTATCTAAGAGGCTATCTCCGAGGATACAGTGCTCAGTTTGGCTTGAATAATACTCTCTTCTATTCTTATTATAGACTGGTTATTGATTACTTTTGTCTACACCAATGATAAAAATAATTACATCATTGAAAGCTGAGTGGGGTCAGAAGAACAATTTTATAACGGTTGGTATAAACTATTACACTTTTCTGGGAAATAATTTAGCAACATCCCTGAAAGTCTTTAAGGATGTACATCTTTTGATCCAGTAATTTCACTTTTTAAGAATCAGAATTTATCTGAAGGCAGGTAAGCATTTATATAGAAGAATGTTCACTGCAACATAATTTTTAATAGTGAATATTAAATAAACATATAAATACGAAAGAATATTTTAAACTTTATGATCCATTCATAAAATGGGAACCTGTAAGAACACTGAAAATCATGTTTTCAAAGAGTTTTTAATAAAATGAGAATATACTCATAAAATGTTAAGTTTCAAAAGTAGAATATATAAGTATGCAGATATACTATATACTATATATACAAATATACATACAAGTATATAATAAAAATGAGAAGGCATATATAATCCAAAATTGGTTCTCAAAATTGATGTACCTCAGATTCACCTAGGAATTTATTAAAATCATTAATGTCCTGATTCTGCCTGGACCTATTCAATTGGAACTTTAAGTTAGTATGAAGCAGGAATATGGGCAATTATGATCAAGCTCTTCTCACTGTCAGCATATCATTATTTTATTTTTGTATTTGTCTCCCCTGCTGGAATGTAGGCTTCAATTAGAACTTGTAAGTTGCTTTGCATAAGAAAAGGAGAGACTGAGGGAGGACAGACAATTTTGAATCGTAAGAAGAGTCAAGCAAGTAGGACTGGAAAAGGAAGGAGGACAGAAAGAAAACTGGTGGTCACACAAACTCAAGACTGGGCAACGGGTGCTGAAAAGATATTTTTCAAAGGGAATGCTAGGCACTATGCATTATAAGACACCCCTAACCACCTCCACTGAGAAATCATCAGTACAGTATTAATTTCTCACTAATGAATAGATATGAGGGGACTACTGAAGGTAAGTGGGAAGAAATGCCCAGTCCTGTTTCAAGGAGAGTAGGGGAAGGTGGGTGATGAAGGCTGCTGGTGGGTCAGCAATCAGGGTCATGTGTACTTACCTTGAGAAGTGTATTTTTCATGGTATATCTCATAGGCTTTTCTGTGGGCATCAGTGAGGATCTGGAGACGTGAAGATCTTGATTCCTGGTGGGGAAGCTCCATTATCACTTTCTCCAAGTCACTAAATGTGAACCAGATCTCAACAAGGTCCCCAAAGGAGTGGAAGGCAAAGGTGGCATAGTCAGCAAAGAGATCAGCAAAGGCCTCATTTCTCTGGATGGTGCTGGCAGGGAGGGTCTGGTGGTGCAGGACCACCAAGGGCTGAAGCTGTGCAGTCTTGAGGGCCTCAAGGAGTTGCCGGTAACACTGCACCATTTCCTTGTCTGGGTTCTTGGAGCTTCCTTCTGGGAGAAGTTGTGCCCATGGCAGAAATACTTTATAATGGGTGATCTTACAGGCATGAACACTGCTGAGGTACTCTGGCAGGAAAGTGGGCAGTGGCTGGTGACAAACATAAATTTCTTTGTCCCCTGCTCCAAAGTGAGAACCCTGGTTTCCTAGTGGACCCCTCAGGTTGTGTAGCAATTCGTTGGTTAGAGGACCAGCAGCTGAAATGAAGTTTCCATCAGATTCCCAGTCTAAGCCCCAGCACGAAAAACTTAGGAGGAAAATAAAGACTAAACGCCAAGCCAGTTCCATCTTCAAGGAACTGTTAGGAAGTATTTGGAATACCTACTTTATAACTACAGCTGAGGTTGTAAAATATTATTAACAATTAATATGTAACTTGGTTATCTACAGTAATGAAATCAGTACATGATTCATCAGTGTAATATCAAAAAATGTAAAAACCATAAGAGATAACATAAAAACCTCAAACTTCTCACACAATTTCAGTAGAGAAACCTGGAACGTGTCTGAAGAAAATAAGTTCTCCACATTTTTTTCTTACGTAAAAATTACTTAAAAATTTGTTTATATAGCAGGACAAAAGTGAGTTCCTCACCAAACTTTTTTCCTCCTTCAAAAATATGTAAGTAAATGATGAACACATTTTGCAAAAGATTCAAACAATACAGAAATATATATGAAAACTTAGATTCCCCTCGCCCTCTCCCCTCCTCTTTCTAGGGTAAGCACTTTCAACACTGCGCTTCCTTCAAGTTTTCTTCCTACGTATAGATTAATGGTTATTCAGGAGTTGGAATGCCAGGGTTTGAATCTCATCTGACGAAAGTTACTTAGTTTCTCTGTCCTTCAGTTTACTCACCTGTAAAATGGGGATAGATAGGTTGTTATAATTAAATAAGGCCATTCATTAGCATATTTAGAACAATACAACTAAATGATGGCTATTAATATATATACACAAATGCAAACATAACTAAGCGTATAACATTTTAAATATATAATTTAACACATATGGGATTATGTCACACATATCATTCCTCAGCTTTTTTTTCCCACTTAACAGCGCTTGGAGTTATATTTGTATAAGAATGTATAGACCTGCTTCTTTTTAACAGATGCATAGCATTCCACAGTAAGGCTGTGCCATAATTTAACCTTTTGCATTTTGAACACTGGTTGGTTATTAATTTTAATATGTTGCAAATGAATATATCTATAGTTATACATTTTTGTCCACATTTCTTTAAGATAGATTCTTAGAAATTAAGTTACTGACTCAATAGCATGCCCATTTGGAATTTTGGTTGCAATCCATATAGGCTTCCAAAACAGGCTTCTTCAAGTTTAAATCCTACCTACAGTTAGAAGTATATCTAAATCTCTTGTTTGCTAATCCCTGTTGTAAAACTTCACAATTTTGATACTTTTTTTTTCTGTTAAGAGGGGTAGCTCTTCATGTTAATTGGCTATTTGTTGTTCTGAGATTTGTTTATATCCTTTGTACAATTCTTATTTTAATATATTACTGATACAAAAATTCTTAACAGTGTTTGGATATCATTTACCAAAACATGATAGAACAGAGAAATGCAAATCAAAACTACAATGTGGTATCATCTCACACTGGTCAGAACGGCCATCATTAATAAGTCTACAAACGATAAATGCTGAAGAGGGTGAGGACAAAAGGGAACCCTCCCTATACTGTTGGTGGGAATGTATTTGATCCAGCCACTATGGAAAACAGTGTGGAGATTCCTTAAAAAACTAAAAATAGACTGATCCTATGATCCAGCAATCCCACTCCTGGGCATATTTCTGGAGAAAACTCTAAATTCAAAAGATACATGCACCCCAGTGTTCACAGCAGAGCTATTTACAATAGCCAAAACATGGAAGAAAACTAAATGTCTATTGACAGATGAATGGGTAAAGAAGTTGTGATGCGCACACACACACACACACACACACTGGAATACTATTCAGCCATAAAAAGAATGAAATAATGCCATTTGCAGCAACATGGATGGTCCTAGAGATTGTCATACTAAATGAAGTAAGCCAGAAAGAGAAGAAAAATATCATGATATGACTTATATGTGGCATCTAAAAAATGACAAAAGTGAACTTACAAAACAGAACAGACTCATAGACAGAAAACAAACTTATGGTTACCAAAGGAGAAAGTTGGGGGAAGGATAAATTAGGAGTTTGGGATTTGTAGATACAAACTACTATATATAAAATAGGTAAAAAACAAGGTCCTATTGTATAGCACAGTGAACTATATTCAGTATCTTGTAATAACCTATAATGAAAAAAAAGTGAAAAAAATATAACTGAATCCATGCCGTACACCAGTAACTAACACAGTATTGTAAATCAACTACATGTCAATTAAAAAATAACAAAAAATTTCCCCGTTTTTAACACCCAGGTTTATGTCTTTTAAAATATATTGTTACCATATTTTTGAAAGCTCGTGTCAACCCTATTATTTCCGTACTGTTCCTAATCTTTAGATCTTTAGCCCATCTTGAATTTTAACTATGTTGTTGGCAGGGTTTAACAATTTCTAACATGTTTATCCTTCTTCCCCCACTATTTGAAATGCCACCTGTCAGAAATTAAATATCTGTCTAGACATCTGTTTCTAGACTTTCTACTGCTTGACTATCTATTCCTGTGCCAATACCACACTACTTTAATTTCTATATCTGGGTGGTACTTTTCACCTTGATAGGACATGGTCTCTCCTATCATTCTTTTTCCGGGAATTTTCGTGGAAAGATATGTTTATATGCATACACACACACACACACACACACACACACACACACACACACACACACATAAACACACATTTTGTTTTATTTCATTTAGTGGGATTTTCAAGGTAGCCTAGCTACTTCCTAATAAGTATCCACTATTTACTACATATGTATATTTACATAAAGAATATAGTTTTACCTAACTAGTTTACAAAATAAGAGGTACTATAATGTGAGTATTGGTCTACAACTGGCATTTTTACCTTATAGTACACCTTGGATATCTTTCCACATTGTGTAAAAATTGATGTATCTTACTCAGGAGCTGCATTGTATGACCTTGCATGATCAGCATTTTGTTGATTAGGTTTTATGTTGTTTTCTATTTTCAGTGTCACAGACAATGTCACAGTGAATGTCATATGTGCCTTTTTCCATACACAGATAGGTACCTGATCATGGACATATTGAAGAATACAATTGTTGGATTATAGGGTAGTCAGTCATGTTTTAATTTCTAATGGTACTGACAAATTTGTCTCTAAAAGAAGCATCCTAATTTACACTCCTACCAGTAGTATATGACGTCAAATTCCCCACAAACCCACCACTATTATAATAGTATCAAATCACTAGTGCTTTTATAATTATGAATGATTTAAAAATTGCTTTGTATCAGCTCTGTATCCATTTTGAGAAATAATCTTTTTTACCATTATCAATTGAGAAAATAAATATCTTGAAATTAGATATATATGTGTGTGTATACATATATATGTATATAGTATGTTCATCTATCTGCAGCTTAGTTGTTCTGGATATTAATCCCTTCTCTAGCTGATAATCTATTTTTTCCCTATTCTACTGCAAAGTTATAGGAAAAGCTCATATATCTTTTAAAAATTAATTTTAAAAATTGAGATATAAATAACATGCAACATATTTGTTTCAGGTGTACAGCATGATTGTATGCACTGCACAAAGATCACAAGTCTAGTCAACACCCATTGTACAAATTTATGTGTGTGTATGTTGAGAATGTTTAAGATTTACTCTCTTAGCAACTTTCAAATAGAGTATTAACTATAGTCACCATGGTGTATGTTACATCCCCATGACTTACTTTTTTAACTGGAAGTTTGTACCTTTTGACCACCTTCACCCACTTACCACCTCTACCTCTGACAACCACCAGTCTCTTCTATCTTTGTGTTCAATTTTTATTTCACTTTTTCATTTTTTTAGATTTCACATATGAGACCATACACTATTTGTCTTTCTCTGTCTGACTTATTTCAGTCTTCCAGGTTTATCCATGTTGTCACAAATGGCAAGACTGCCTTCTTTTTAGGGCTGAATAACATTCCATTGTACATACATACATTTTCTTTATCCATTCATCCATCAGTGAACACTTGGGTTGCTTCTATGTCTTGGCTATTATAAATAATGCAGCAATGAACACAAAGATGCATGTATCTTTTTAAGTTAGCATTTTCTTTCTCTTTGGATAAATACCTAGAAGTGGAATTGCTGGATCACTAGTAGTTCTCTTTCTAGTTTATTGAGAAACCTCTATATTGTTTTCCATGGTGGTTCTCACCAATAATACACAAGTGTTCCTTTTCTCCACAACCGCGTCATTTTTTTTTTGATAATAGCCTTTCTAACAGGTGTAACGTGATATCTCATTGTGGTTTTGATTTTTATTTCCATGGTGATTAGTGATGTAGAGCACCTTTTCATGTACCTGTTGGCAATCTGCATCTTCTTTGGAAAAACATCTATTCAGATCATTTGCCCATTTTTAAGTCAGATTGTTTTGTTATTGAGTTGAGTTCTTTATATATTTTGGATATTAACCCCTTATCAGATATGTGATTTGCATTTTCTCCCATTCTTTTCCATTTGACTGATGGTTTTCTTTGCTGTGCAGAAGCATTTGTTTGATGTAGTCCTATCCATTTATTTTTGCTTTTGTTGCCTTTGCTTTAGTGTCAAACCTAAAAAATCATTGCCAAGACTGATGTCAAGGAGCTTAGCACTTGTGTTTTCTTCTAGGTTTATGATTTTAGGTTTAATCTATCTTAATTTTTATATATGATGTAAAGTAGTGATCTAGTTTTACCAACACCATTTATAGACGAGACTGTGTTTTCCCTACCATGTATTTTGGCTCCTTTGTTGTAAATTAATTGACTATGTGTGGGTTTATTTCTGGGCTGTCTATTCTGTCCCACTGATCTATACGTCTGTTTTTACACCAATACCATGTTAATTACTACATCTTTGTATTAGTTTGAAATCAAGAGGCATGATGCCTCCAGCTTTGTTCTTTCTCAGCATTGTTTTGGCTATTCAGGGTCTTTGTGGTTCCATGCAAAATTTATGATTGTTCTTTTTCTGTGAAAAATGCCGTTGGAATTTTGAGATTCCACTGATCATGTAGAATCATCTGGATAGTATGGGGATTTTAACAATATTAAATCTCTCAATGTGTAAGCATGGAATACCTTTCCACTTACGTCTTTTTCAATTTTTCACCAGTCTTATAGTTTCAGTGTACAGGTCTTTTACCTCTTCAGTTAAATTTATTCCTAATTATTTTATTATTATGCAACTGCACATGGGATCATTTTCTTCTTCCTGATACTGTTATTGGTATATAGAAATGGAACATTTTTGCATATTGATTTTATATCCTGCAACTTTGCTGAATTTGATCAGTTCTAACAGTTTTTCGGTGGTCTTCATTTATGGTTCTCTATATTTAATATATGTCATCTGTAAATAGTGAAAATTTCACCTCTTTCTGATTTGGATATCTTTTCCTTTTCTTGTCTAAATGCTCTGGCTAGGATTCCAACACTATATTGAATAAAAGTGGTGAGTGGACATCCTTGTCTTGTTCCTGATCTTAAGATGTTATTAGCTGTGGGCTTACCACTTATGGCCTTTATTATGTTGAGGTACATTCCCTCTATATTCATTTTGTTTAGAGTTTTAAAAACCATAAATGGATGCTGAATTCTGTCAAATACTTTTTTTTTTTGAATCTACTGTGATGACTGATTTTTATCCTTCATTTTATTAACCTGGTGTATGTTGAACCATCCTTGCATCCCTGGAATAAATCAGTTGATCCTGCTGTATGATCATTTAAACATTGTTGAATTAACTTTGCTAATGTTTTGTTGAGGATTTTTGCATCTATATACATTAGGGATATCAGCTTGCGATTTTCCTTTCTTTAGGCATCCTTGTCTGATTTTGGTATAACGGTAATTCATAAAATGACTCAAGAAGTGGTCCCTCCTCTTCCATTTTTGGGAAGTGTTTGAGAAGGACTGGTATTAATTCTTTTAAATGTTTGGTAGAAGTCACCAGTGAAGCCAGATGTTCCTGGACTTTAGTTTGTTGGAAGGTTGACTGTGGACTCAATCTCCTTATTCCTAACCAGCCTACTCAGATCTTCTGTTGCACCATGATTCAATCTTGGTAGGGTATGTTTCTAGGAATTTATCCACCTCTTCTAGGTTGTCCAGTTTTTTGGCGAATAATTGTTCATAGTAACAATTATGATTCATTGTATTTCTGTGGTATTAGTTGTAATCTTTCCTGATTTTGAGTCCTCCATTTTTTGTGAGTCTAGCTAAAGTTTTCTCAACTTTATCTTAAAAAGAAAAAACCTAGCTCTTAGTTTCATTGCTCTTGTTAGTCTCTTTCATTTGTTTCCTCTCTGATCTTCATTTATTTCCTTTCTTTACTAACTGCAGGCTTCATTTGTTTTTGTTTTCTTGTTTCCTGAGATATAGTTTGGTTGAGATCTTTCTTGTTTCAAGCACTTATCCCTATGACCTTCTCTATTAGAACTGCTTTTGCTGCATCCCATGAATTTTGGTATATTTATTTCCATTTTCATTTGTCTCATTTTTTCTTTCGAGTTCTTTGACCCACTGGTTGTTCAGTATGTTGCTTAATTGCCACGTATTTGTGAAATCTTCAGGTTTCTTCTTGTTTTGTGGCCTAACATATGATATATCCTGGAAAATGTTCCATGTGTGCTTGAGAAGAATTTGTATTCTGTTGCTTTTGGAAGGAATGTCCTGTATAGTCTGTTAAGTCCATCTGCTGTTACATGTTAAGGTGAATTCTTTCTTACTGATAATCTGTTTGAATGATCTATCCTTTTATGAAAGTAAGGTACTAACATCCCCTATTATTATTGTTTTGTTGTCTATTCTCCCTTGGTTCTGTTAGTATTTGCTTTATATATTTAGGAGCACCATGGCTTTATTTGCACATTTTCTTTTTCATGTGTCCTGGAGATATTTCCATTTTAAACATCTTGATTTCCCTCATTTTTGTTTGTATAACCCACAGCATAGCTTTATCACAGTTTTTATAGTCATTTCCTTATTGATGGACATCTGTCGGGATTTAGTTGAAAACTCATTAAATTTATGGATCAGTTGACAATTTACAATATTCAAGACTTCCTATTCAGGAACAAGTAACATCTATCCATCTACTGAATACTTGTCTAATTTTCTTTGTAAAGATCTTGTACGTACTCCATCATCCACTTCACTTTCCTGACAAGTAACATGTAGATGAATAAGCACACTTACTCAGATGTGCAAAAACTGACTTCAGTTGTATTAAATGGCTTCCCCGCTCTAATGGCAGAAGTGGGGAGAACAAATTCACCACAAAGGAACTTTTTATTTTCTGGGATTTACACTTCCCTTTGGTTCAATATTTGATCAAATTAAAGTTCAAACTCCTGTCAAGCTGTTTCTCTCTTCAGAACCTTCTCCCCCCATTTTCTTTATCAAGTTGGGAGCCAGTGCAGGGAGGGGGCTCTTTCTTTCAGTCTCCTGGGTTTTCATTAGTTATTCATCCTGTCACCTGTTACTGAATGTCCTGCCTAATTAATCCAACCCTTATACCAGCATGTCCTAACTGTCTCCACAGGATGACTGGGATCATGTACCCCAAGGTTTCCTCATCCCAACAGCCTCTACTACTCCCATTAATTAGGAAGTTTTCCCAGGAGCTTACACCCTGCGTCTGCTAGCTATGCAACATCTCTCTATACATTTCCAGCCTCCTATATACCCTACTGTTTTCAAGCCAGTGGAACATTAAGTTTCTATTAGTGAACTCACATACCACATACAAACGCTCCCTACCTGACTCCGCAGGCCCAGTACGCCACCTGTTGTCAAACGCTTCAATAGAAACTGCTATATCATGAACATACTGATCACAGCTAAGTCTCAGGGACTGTTATTACCATAAACAGCAGTAATTTTTTTCTGGAAGAAAGCCATAAAATGTAGCAATGGTTTGTAATATAGAAAATAACATATTTCCCTTAAAAAAGCCATTAGAAAATAATTCTGAGAGTTTAACTATAGGATACATAAGTTTAAAAAGTTATAAATGAGTACTGAAAAAAGTATAATAAACCTTTTATTTTCATAAACTATCTTAAAAAAAAAAACCCAAGTAGAACTGGAATTAACCTGTCGAAGACCTCTTAGCTTTCACACTAATAAAAGGACTAATAAGGACTCTCCTAACAGGAACCTACATCAAATGTTTACCATAATGCCGTATTTCCACCCTCTCACTCCAGATCAAAAATAAAGGAAAAGATTCATATTCATGAATAGATGGAAGCAGTAATTTCAGTAGAATAAAAATAAATCCAACAGACAACTGCAAAAAAAGCTATCTTGGTGAAAAAAAGCAGTAGTTGGCAACTGAAAACAGTTATTTCCCCAATAAGATACTATGCATCATAAAGCAACAGGACATTTCCCTACACATGAAAAGGTCTGAGTTATAGAAATGACACATTATTGCAATCCAACTTCACTTAGACAAGAAGCACACTAAACAAAATGATAAAACCTGTGTTGGTATAAAAATGCATGACAGAGATGTGACACAGAACTTGGTTCTTGTTCCTCAAAGTAAATCCTCTTGAAGCATCCCTTTCAGAAGCAGAATTTCTCTGGCTAGTAGACCCCCATCCAAACTCCAGGTAACAGGTGGAGGTACATAGTTTCTTTGGTTACTTTCAATAGCTCAATCTTCCAGCAAGTAGTTGGGGTTAACTACTAAGTAGGGATCTTCTTCATAGCTCTCACTTCCTTCTGTGGAGCCTTTCAATCCAGCTTGGGTGAGTTCAATTAGAACATGATCCTATGAAACACAAACATTTGTCCTGAGATGTCTAGCAGTACTGTAAGAATGCTCAGAAACACAGGACTTGACCCTCTCTTCTGAATGTTTGCTACCAACATTTTCTTTCATTTCCCCCTAGAAACTCTCAGAAAAAAGACTACACCTAAAAATACTTTATCAAGTTTCTGCTAAATCACCTTCCCATTAGGATATAGACCTTTTTATACAATAAGTCTCTTTTGAAAAATTAAGAAATATAAAAGATCAATAGACAGTATGATTTTAATCAGGTTTCCTAGTATATTACATCAAGTAGTTGTAAATATAACTTCAGAAAAGATAGAACGTAACATGAATTTTATGATCATGCAATTATATAAAATCTTCTGATAAGTATGTTTATCACACAGCTTTATCACTGATACAAGTGTTTAATTCACTTAATTCACTGATACTAGTGTTTAATTTCACTTTTAATTACTGGCCATTGAACTCTTTCATATATGAGCCATTCATAATTCAGTTAGAAATAGAATCTAAGGATAATTAACACGAAAATATTTCACTCTGATCCATTAGCTAATAATACAAAAAGGAGAACATGCCATGTGGCTTTCATATACTTGATGACAGATTTCAAGCCATGATGTGTCTATAAGTCAGTCTAATATGTCCACAAATGAGAACGCCTCCTACCCAAGGCCCACAAGGTGGAACTTAGGAAACAACAACTTGATCTTAAGAAGGTGGGAAAGTCCCACAGTATGAGCACTACGACTACTGAGAGAGGCTGGACACTTCTAAGCACTCACTCCATATGCTAACTTACTGTAAAAGGAAGCATTTAATCAGCACAGTACGAGTTTCCTAGTCTTTTGTAGTGAGTTAGCTCAGGCAGTGAGTCAAACTTAAAAAGGTAAGTCCAATTTAGATCAGTTACTTTCATGTGTCCCAGCATAGGTTTTCTTGTGTGGGCCATTTTATCTTACACTGATCCCAGGGCCACTAGGGAGGGAAGGGCTGGCCTGGTGCAAACACGTTGCTCACCACTAGATAGACAATTTTGAGCACATACCACCCTAGTTTGGCTTTATTTTTATACATTATTATTTATTAAATTTTGAATGGAATAGCTCTTCCCACTCCCCACTCCTAAAATACCTGTAATCGTAGACTCATCTATTTCTACAGGGAAATAGTTTTTCAGATAACAAACCTTTCTATGTGACACCTATAATATTTATATAGTGAGCACTATGAAGTGAACTGCAATCTATGCCATTTGAAGAGAAAAATCCAATCATTCAACAAATATTTGACCACTCTATGAGCTAGGTACCACTGTAAATCCTGGGGATATAGTGGTTAACAAAACAAAGTCCCTGTCCCCATGGTGCTTGCATGTTAATAAGAGAGACAGACTAAACACAAAGACTATACTGCCATACAATGATAAGCACTATGAAGAAACACAAAGTAGGGTAAGGGGGTGATAGCAAGGAAGAGGCTGCTGTGTTAACAGGCTAGGCAAGAACTTTGAGAAGGTAACATTTGAGCAGACATCAGAATGAGAAGGGATCTGGGGAAAGAGACAACAGACAAGTGCAAAGGCCTTCATGTTTTGTGTGTCTAAGGAAGAGTGACAAGGCCAGTGTCACTAAGCAGAATGGGCAAGAAGAGGCTATGTAAGAGGTGGACAAGGTAGGCAGGGACTTGCTTGTGTAGGGTTCTGCAGGCCACAGTACAGAGAATGGATTTTACTCTAAACCTGAGGGAAGGAAAGACTGGAAGGTAGGGCACTATGACAATTTGATTTGTTAAAGATCTGCCTGGTGCTGGGCAGAGAGCCAGTGCAAGGGGGGATAGTTGAGAGGTTCCTGTGGAAGTCCAAGCATGGAGGCTTGGGTAAATATAACAGTGGTGAGACAAGAACAGAGAATACTCATAAGGAATGCAGGGCTCACAGAATTTGCTGCTAAAATGAGAAGTTGTGAGGGGAAAGTAGAACCAAGGAATCAACAATAATTTCAAGGTGAATGGCCTAAAAAAATAGTAAATGAAACACTGCAGGGAAAAACTGTTTTGAACATAGTAAGTGTGAGGTGCCTACTAATTTACAGGTAGGCAGCTAGCTACATCCATTAGGAATTTAGAGGACAGGCAAGAGCTGGAAAAATAAATCTGGGGGCCACTGCAGATGGTTTTAAATTCATGCCACCAAATGAGATCACTTAGGTAATGAATGTAAATAGAAGAGAGGTCTGAGGACTAAGCATAGCACTTCATTTAAAAAGTGACAAGAGAAAGACATAGGAAGAGAAACTAAAAGGAAATAACTAGTGAGAAGGAGAAGACCCAGGAGAATATGGTGACTCAGAAGCCACGTGAACACAATATTTCCAGAAAGAGTGATCAGCTATGACAGGTGCTGCCAATAGGCTGAATACTGAAAATGATCAACTGATTTGAGTAGCAAGAATGTATGTATGCAATGGTCCTTTAATAGAGTAGGAGAATGAACTGACTAGGAAAAAGTAATAGCAGCAGGCAGTGCTACTGTGAGGTTGACAAGACAGAAGTAAAAAACTATCCACTTGAGATTTGTGGTCATGAATTTAAAATAAGAGTGGGCATATGGTTGTATGCTTTTCTCCAGATACTTTTAACTGCTTAGATATAGGTATAGTAAATGAATTAGATTTAGCCAAAGCTGGAGTTTCGCCAAGCAAGTAATATAAAAAGAGAATAAAGTTGAAAGCATAAGGAAAAACTGATTACAGGATAGACTGTAAGCTGGGTAATGGGGGAGGTAAGAACACGAGGAAGATAAAAAGCAGAAAATAGGTGACAGTGGTCAGGAAGGTTAAAGGTTTATGGTAAAGAGAGTGGAAAACAAAGCTTAAAAATACTCAAATAGGAAGACCTTAAATTCAACTTCCCAGCTTTAACCTAAGTTCTGCTTATTTTAGCAGAGAGAAATAAGTCAATTAATTGTTGTTAATTCTCTCTTGATAAACAACTCCTAATTCTGACTAGACCCTACTGATTCAAAATAAATGAACGTCTAATGAACCTACACAGATATGAGGCATGAACTCCCTCCCTCATTAATACTCCACCAAGCGTAGCTCTATACGTACATAGTGGGTGAGTCGATAAATGACTTTCTCTATGATTCTTTTTTTGTTTATCAGTTCCTCTTCAGAATCTATTTCTGACTCGATTTCTTTCAAGTACCAGTTAACAAGTTCACTTCTCTTTAATGCAGACTCATCATCTTCTGAAAAAATAAGTAAATAAAAAAGGATTAAATTATCCTTGTAGCAAACTAAGTAAATAAAAAAGGATTAAATTATCCTTGTAGCAAACTATTGCCAATTCTTTGATTTTGCAAACACAAGACAATGTAGTGATTAGATAATCATCAACCTGTCTTAAAGTACATCTGCTGAAATAGTCTCCAATGTTCCAGTGTAAGTCCAACATAACCTGCCATTTTATTTGAATTAAAGTATGCCATACTTTATCCTGAAGAGAAAAACCTAAAAAAACACATTATAAGAAACAAGTGTCCTAAAGCTATGAAGATTTCAAAGTATGGAGGTGTTTCTTTCACGTTCTTATGCTTCACCACCTATGACAATGTTTGTCAACAGCAATTGAAGGCATAAATTAGGAATGAAGTCATAGCAGGTAAAACTGCTGAAATATAACCGGTTCCTCTTTGGAAAGGGGAACACTGAGGTCAACCAAAGCATGAAATCCATAGGTGTTCACTCAAAATAAAAAAATTACCAATTTGTTCCAGCAAGGTCAATCCTTATTGACTGAACTATCTGCCCTTTAGAGTCCAAAGCAGAACTCTAAATTCACGAAAAAAGTTGGAACCTGGATTGTATTTTAACTATCATAGAAATAAAGAATAATAAAGGAAAACTCAATCCATTTAGTCTTGATTCTAGCCAATTGTTAATAAAATATAAATTCAAAATAGGAAAATTCTAGCTTTACTGATGATAATGCCTTTGAAGTTTTATTATGGCTGTACTCAAATTTCAGTGGTTTGTCCCAATGTTTTTAAGTAATTAACCTCCTTGGTTTTAAGTTTTGCTCCCTGTGCTAGGCTAGAAAACAGCTGTCTATCTGAAAACTGAGAATTAATAGTTTACTTGGCTGGGTGAACAGTGTCTTTTTTCTTTTTTTAGGGAAAGGAAGAAGACCTAGTAGAATTTATCTGTGGAACACAGACAGTGTCTGGGCACTAATCATATCTTTGCTTCATCAGTGGTTTGCTATGTTTAAAACTTAGCTGCATGAGAAGTAGAATGATGTGAACACAAGAACGTGTGAGCTCCCAAATCTTTTTATGCGAGAAGGGACGGACTAAAACCTGTCTGTCCTAGTGGCTTCTTTGCTGCTTCCTTTCTCCTTCCCACTGGTCCACAGTTCTCAAGGGAAAGAGGGTAGAACTAAAGGGCTCAAATCTTTAATAAGCTGAGACAGTTTCTGGTGTTCTTGTCCTTCATCAGTTAGGACACTGTGAAGAGACTGTCTGGAAGCCAGCATACTGAATTAGCCGATGGTTAATCACCAAATTGAAGTTTAAGTTCACTGCCTTGATTTCATCACTTTTCCTTCTGCCTTGTGGCTAGAGAAAACTTGGATAGCATGGTGAAGCAGTTAAAAATAAGAAGGGTACTAGTGTCCCGATATCACACTTCACCTATGGAGAAATGAGGATTTTACTTCATTCCTAGTCTGGAATGTACTGCTTTTTGAGTTTAAATACTTGTGTATGAAATATAAATATCCTAGGAGTCCATCCATTTTAAACAAAGCTGTTGTGAGGAACAGTGATTTTGCATCTGTAAAAACATGTTAAGTGCTTCTTTATATATTATCAGATCCCAAATTCTGCTTCACAAAACTAAAATAGGCCAAGGACACTAACAAGAATTATTCATAAACCTTTGACAACAAACTTGGGAAATGTCCAGGCTGCTAGATATGCTGACACTCCCTAGATTTTGTTTGCCAAAGTGAGCTTGTTTAACAATTTATCATCTCTTCTGACAAATGAATACAATCTTTAGCAATCAGAAGTGGCTTATGTGAATACAGCTTATGTAAACGACTCAGCACATGAGCAGCATTAGGTAGAGCCTCACCTTCTTCCATCTTTCTGAGGTGAAGTACGATAAGATTAGAGATTCGGCAGTATTCAGAGAAGCCCAGCCTTAAGGTGGCTTTTGGAACAGAGTCTTGGTTCATGTCTTCATTGTGGCTGTTGATTCCATTCACAGGAGCAGGGCTGTCAGCATGACCTAAGTGAAATATCAACTGTTTGAATCTTGTTTCTGTGCCTCCAACATTCCCCTATCAAATGTTTATAAATATACTACTTACATTTTAATACTAATTTCAAAAGAAGCAAACACTTATACTCAGTATTTAAACATTTTACAAACAAATTAGAAGCAAATTTACAAATGCTACTAGTGAAGTCAAAAACTAATTTGGAAGGAATGGGAAGAATGGGAGATAAAAAGATTTCATGATCTTAAATTGCATTTGCAGTATTATAAATTTTTAAATTTGGTGTCTGTCTCTTAATGTACTCAAGATAATGTTTTAATTCAAAAACAAAGTAACAATACAAATAAAGTCAGAAGAATTAAATCTACTATCCGCATTTTGGTGTTATTTTCTCAATCTTTCAAGCATATATATTTTGTATCAACTATTTAGTTGTATTTTAACTCACAAAGTTAATAAAATTCATTATCCATTTTCCACCGTTTTGCTACATAGACTTCATTACCATCAATAAGTGCAGACACCATGACATCTCAGAACATTTTGGTCCCTAATTCCAGAACAGTCATGAACAAACAACTCACCATTGATGCCATCTGGGCCCTCATCTACTTCCATCTGGGCATCTTCTTCTTGATCTAGATTAACATCAGGTGTTTCTACACGGATGATTGATTTATTCAGTAACCTGAAAGCTTCCTTTACATGTTTAGGCTGGACCTAAGCCAATCAAGATGAGGTAAATCAATAAGCCAGTCTTCTTGACATACCTAGAAGATTTTCTCTGTACAAAATTGCAGTGGCATTTTGGTTTTCTCATACTCTCCCTCTCACATACAGACATAAAATATGAGACAGCACCATAAATTCACAAGAATGGCTAAAAGGACCGACAATACTGAGTGTTAAGAATGTAGACAACTTTCATTCTCTGTTGTTGGGAATATAAATTGATATAACCATTATGGAAAACCATTTTTCAGTCTTTACCAAACTGAGCACATGTACAATCTATGACCCAACAACTCCATTCTTAGGCACACGTCGGACAGAAATGTACACGCACATACATCATATGAACCAAAAGATATGTACATCCCATTAAAAACCCATATTGGAAACTATCTATCTAAATGTTCATCAATAGAATGAGTCAATCATGGCGATACATTCACTCATAGTTACGTATCTGGGAGGGAAAAAAAGAGTTTGAAGACAACCTAACCAAACCATCAGGAGAAGTATGGTTAGAGTACATGGTCATGAAAAAAAAAAGTTATCCTCAGAGGAGGATAGTAGTGACTGTAAAAAAAAGCACAAAGAGAAGCTTTTGGAGGTGCTAGTAAGGAATGTTTGACTTCCTGATCTGGGTATAGGTTACATAGACATGTTCACTGAAAGTTAACTGAGCTGTACACTTGTGATTTATGCACTCTCTATGTATGATTTGCTTCAACAAAAAAATTTGCTTAGACACAGTATCAACCCAAAGAGGAACAAACCAAGGCACATAGTCATCAAATAGACAAAAATTAAGGATAAGGAGAAAATATTAAAATTAGCAAGAGAAAACAACAAATAACATACAAGGGAACTCCCATAAGGTTATCAGCTGATTTTTCAGCAGAAACCCTACAGGCCAGAAGGGAGAGACACGATATATTTAAAGTGATGAAAGGGGAAAACTTACAACCAAGAATACTCAATGCAGCAAGGCTCTCTTTCAGACTTGATGGAGAAATCAAAAGCGTTACAGATAAATAAAAGCTAAAATATTTCAGCACCACCAGACCAGCTTTACAGCAAATGTTAAAGGAACTTCTCTAGTCATCAAACCATAAGAAAAGAGAACAAAAAGAAGAGGAAGAAGAAGAAGAAGAAAAGACCTACAGACGATTGCTTTGGCAGTTCAGGATCTTTCATGGTTTCCATATAAAGTTTGGAATCGTTTGTTCTAGTTCTGTGAAAAATGTTGTGAGTACTTTGACAGGTTGCACTGGATCTGTAGATTGCTTTGGGTAGTACAGCAGAATGTATAGAACAATGTTGATTCTTCCAATCCAAGAGCACAAGATCTTTCCATTTCTTTGTATTATCTTCAATTTCCTTCATCAGTGTTTTACAGTTTTCAGAGTATATAGATAACTTCCTTGGTTAAGTTTATTTCCAGGTACTTTGGATGCAATGGAAATGTTTATGCCAGTTATAAAATTCTGGTTTTTGAAGTGGAAAAAAAAAGTGAATGAAGGGCTGCAAATGACAAAATATCCTTTCTTATGGGCGAGTTGTATTCCATTACATATATATGCTGCATCTTCTTTATCCATTCATCTACTGATGTGCACTTATAATGCTTCCATATCTTGACACTTATAAATAATGTTGCTGTTAACAGTGGGGTGTATGTATCTTTTGGAATTAATTCTTATTTTGTGGTTGGCTTTATTCCTTTGATAACTATGTAAGTTTAAAAAGCTAAAGCTCTAAATGTTCTTAGAAACAATGTACAGTACATATATGTAAATTTTTTAAATATGTGCAGTATATTGTGTATATGTATTTACATGCAATACATTGCATATGTGCAGTCAAACTGTAACAATTCTATCTAATAAAACTGAAAAATGAAAAAAAAACGCTTACTCAGAAGAAAAATGACATGTCAGTATTTTGGGGGGATTGCTTTAAGTTCTTGTATAAATAACCATCTAAATCTACTTCCTTCCTAACTAGCTGAGCCCCATAACAACAGATAACAACAGCATAGCAGCCTCTTTTTTTTTTTTTTTTAAATTCATTACCACCTGCGAGGAAAATTTAAGTCATTTGAAAACAGTCAACATCAATACATAGGCCAATGAAGTTACTGGTCTATAAAAATAAAGAAAGAATAGTTTGGAAACAGAACAATATCAAGTTCCATGAGGGAAAAATTAATAATCAAGGGCTGGCCTCAGATTTCCCCAAAGCAACAGTTAATGCCTGTTGGCAACAGGATACAGTAGAAAAATTCATAAGCAAAGTAAGTATGAGCAAGAGGTTGTAGATCAAGCCAAGCTATCTTTCAGGTAAAGGCTACAAATAAACCCTGTTGAACCCAATGGTCAGGTAATATTATTCTCATACTCATACTCATAAAGAACTTATCTTTTTTTTCAGTTTTAATATGCTTTTATTGAAGTACAGTGAGTTTACAATGTTGTGTAAAGAATTTATCTTTAAAACATTTTTTTTCATTGAACTCTTGAAAGGAGGCCAAATTTCAATCAGCTAAGAGATAAATTAGGAAATTATAATAAAATTATCTTCAATGAACCTTGCATATATTTAGCTACAAAACTAAGACTAAAACAAATGTGGGAATTAAGAGTGACAGAACACAATGTAAACAGTATATGCCCTAAACACAGAGGGATACAGGGAAATGCAATAGATGAGTAAATTTGCTGATTGCCTCTTACCTGTAATAGATGAAAGTCAAAAGATGATAAATCAAGTGATGGATAAGCATATTTGACTGCACAAGGGTAAACAGTAAAATATTATTTACTAAAATCAGGTGGTTGAGAGGGAAGGGAGGAGGAAAGA
Organism: Vicugna pacos; assembly: GCF_048564905.1. Lineage (NCBI taxonomy): Eukaryota > Metazoa > Chordata > Mammalia > Artiodactyla > Camelidae > Vicugna > Vicugna pacos. The sequence goes on from NC_132991.1 coordinate 16,576,471, forward strand.
AGATGAAACACACTAGTTCTATCACTGCTTATAGTAGGGAAACAGTAGGAACCAAGGGTACAATATAAAGCTATAATAATAAAACTACTAAAATAAAATACAAACTTTGTGAATCTCAAAATTGCACATACAAGCAAAAGCAAAGAGACTACATAAAGAAAAGTCTTTTCAACTATGAAAAGAAAAGAAAAATCTCTCATACCAATAAATGGAAATGGGTTTAGGTTACATATTTTAAAAAGATTTTCTATTTGGGTCACAAAACAAAGCCCAACTCTATGCTTTATATAAGACACATAAATTTATTCAGAAATGGTGAAAAATTCCCTCAAAGTCTCTGCAAGGAACCAACCCTAACACCATCTTGATTTCAGACTTTTGGCCCCAAAACTGTGAGAGAATAAATTTGTATTTTTCAGTCACCTCCTCCCCCACCAAAAGAAAGAAATAGTGAAAAATATAAATTTAGCCAAAGGTATACCAAAGAAAGCAAGGTGGAGTTCAGGCCAAAAAGCATAAATGAGACAAAGCTAGAGGTTAAAAATCACAGTGAAAGTATATGTATCAGTTAATAGAAAACCAGTATTAGTAAAGTAGAAATTATAGGGGCTAAAAGGATAAATACAAAGAGACAGTAACTACATTATTGGTAGAGAAATAAAAAACTATTAACAGGAGGCTTTTACCTTTCAATCTGGAGAAGATACAGTAGATCAAGCCCTAAAGGTAACCCCTACTTCAGATATATATAAAATTATGTACATTGTGAACACAGACTAGGTCTTCCTTTAAAGTGCTCCCTGGAACATTTATGAAAATTGACACTGGGCTATAAAGAAAACAACCATAAAACCAAATCCCAAAAAAATAAAAACTAAATGAGAAACAGACATCATTTTCTAATCACAACGTAGTAAAATTAAAACGAGCAACCAAAAAACCCACATTCTACCTGGATATTTTAAACTCTGAAACAGCTCATAGAAGTGGTTACTTTTCTAGGAAAATGTAACTTACCAAAAGTGACCCAAGAAGGAACAGAAAATCTAAACAACACAGATTTCCATGGCAGAAATTAAGAACCATGCACCCAAACTGCATATACTAGACAGACACAGGGTTTTACTTGAAAATTCTTAACAATAAAATAGCACATCATTTTAATGCAGTAGAAAACCATTCTAGGATAGAAGAAAAAGGGAAAATCTTCCAAAAATTAAAATGAAATAATAGCCGTGGTACCAAAATAAAGATGGGAGAAACAAACAAGAACACGTGGAGACCAATGTCATTTATGAGTACTGTTTAAAAAATTCTAAGTAAACAGTAAATAGAAATCAAATGCATTAAAAAAAAGTGGGATTTACTCTAGGAAGGCTTGATATTAGAAAGTGTATTAATTTATTTTTTGTATTGATAGTACTAGGAGAAAAAAAATCATGATTAACTCTATAGACACCAAAAAGACACCTGGTTTAAAAAAAAATCAATCTTCTTGATAGAAACACTCAAGATAGGAATAATAAATGTTCCTATTGACATAAACATATTGTATCTCAGACATAGCCAATCAGGAACTAGAAAAAAAGGTCCAATGTCATAATTATTAGACACTGTATTGCAAAAGTAAAAGAAAATTAAATTAGTGATGAATATGGGAAAAGATTAGTTTAGTTTTCAGTTAAGAATGGAAAGAACATATCCCACTATATCATTTGCAAGTAAGAATGAAAACCTGGAAAATCAATAGATTCAACTGAAAAACTATTACAAACAGTAAAAGGTATCAGTATGGTACAGAACTAGCACATAGAAATCAGTAATTGATATATACAAGCAACAACCAGTTAAAAGATAATGGGAAAAAAGCGTACCTTGAAGATCAAGAAAAATTATATAATATCAAGAAATAAATTCAATAAGAAACACGCAAAAATCATATGAAGAAAAATTTAAAATCTATTGAGTGAAACAAAAGACATAAGTAGAAAGATAATGACATCTGTGGTAATCATCAGAACTGTTCACAAATGTCTGCTTTTTTCATTTTAAGTACCTGATAGGAAGGCACTTTTTTAACCACATGAACTTAAGTCATGGCTCTGTTAATTCCTCTGACAAATGAACTGTGAGCAGTAGTGCCATGTCATTTCTAGACAGAAGGCTAACACATGATATGTGGTTTACCACCTTTTCTCTGTCTTCTGTGATCATGGAAGCATATGTCAAGAAAAAGCCTTTACATCAGCCTGAATTTCTGAGTGATGTGAAGACAGCCTCTGGCTAACATAAACGGATATGAAGCATGTGCAAAAACTGCTTTAAACAGCTTAGATTTCTATAGCAACATAATCTATATTATAACTGCTATTATGTTTTCTCACATAGGAAAAATCATCATAAAGATGTCAATTCTCCATATCACCATATGAATTTAATGTGCTCTCAATATCAATAATTAAAAAAAACAAAAACTAAGCCACCTGGTTATTAAATTCACAACAGCCAAAGAGAACAATGCAGTGGAACTAGTTGTGCATTTAAAATATAAATCATCATTGATTAAAATATTGTGCTACTAATGCAAGAGGAGGCTGACAGATCAAAGGAACAGGAAAAAAAAATTTCAGAAAGAGATCCTAACACAAGAATTTAATATGTAATAAAAGCATACCAAACCAGTGTGGAAAAGATAGATTTTTCAATAAACGGTGTTGGAACAACCAGAAAGCCAGATTAAAAAAGAATCAAGTGATTCATACCTCACATCTTACAGCAGAATAAATACCAAATATTTTAAAGATTTAAATACAAACAATGAAACCATCTAAGTGTTTCAGGAAATTCTGAGAAAATTCTCTGATTAAATTTTAGAGTAGTGGAGGCCTTTCTAATAAGATAGTAAAAAATGAACGAAGAATATGAACATAAAAGGAGGTAGAAATGACTCTTAAATAAATGCAAAAACACTCAATTTTACTCAGAAAATGTATTTGTATGCACTATGTGTATATACGTGAGTGTATATTTATTTTCATATCATGTAAATTTGCTACCTATTAGGGGAAAAAAAGAAAAAAAGGAAAGAAAAATCTATTAGAGATTCTCCAAGACACATGTCAGTTCTGTGAAACTCACTTTAGGAAACATTACAATGAAAAAAAAAAAAGGTACAAAGGTTAGTATAGTTTTTAAGAATTCCCCTCCACCATGACCTATTCTTTCTCTGCAGATTCCACTATATTATTCCAGACAGATACCTTATGCTTTTTTAAAAAAAAACTGAAGTGTAGTTGATTTACAACGTTTCAGGAGTACAGCAAAGTCATTCAGTTATATATGTACATATATATAGTTTCAGATTCTTTTCCATTATATATTATTACAAGAAATTGAATATAGTTCCTTGTGTTATATACAGTGGGTCCTTGTTGCTTATTTATTTTATAGTAACGTGTATCTGTGAATCCCAAACTTCTTGCTTATCTTTCTACTGTCGTTTTCCATTTGGTAACCGTAGTTTCCTTTCTACGTCTGTGAGTCGATTTTTGATCTGTAAATAAGATTTGTATCTCTCTCTTTTTTTTTTAAGATTTCACATATAAGTGATATTACATGATATTTGTCTTTCTCTGACTTACTTCACTTAATATGATAATCTCTAGGCCTATCCATGTTGCTGCAAATGGCATTATTTCATTCTTTTTTATGGCTGAGTAATAGTCCATCACACAGACACACACAGACACACACAGACACAGTCTACATCATCTTTATCCAGTCATCTGTCAATAAACATTTACTTTGTTTTCATGTCTTGACTATTGTAAATGGTGCTGCTATGAACATTTTGGGGTACATGTGTCTTTTCAAATTTTGAGTTTTCTCTAGATATACACCCAGGAGTGGGACTGCTGGATCACAGGGTCAACCTAATTTTAGTTTTTTAAGGAACCCCCATACTAGATACCCATGCTCTTGCTAAACTTCCCACTTTCACTCTAAAAATGCCTATCAAAATTCTATATGTCAATGCTCAGTTTTAAATGTTGGCATCTCCCCAAACCTTCGTCCTTCTTAAGGAAAGAATTCATTGATCTCTATATTCTTTGCTGGTGACACTCTATCATAATATCCTTCCTTTCATACTTCACATGCTTAATTAAATATATATCTTGCTCCCACCAAATTATCAGCAATGGAAGACAGAGGCTCTATTATTCATCCCTCAACCTACAAAGATGTCCACTGAAAGTCAGGAGAATCAAAGAATATCAAATAAGACAGTGTGAAAGTTTTTGTAAACAGTAAAGCACCATATCAGAGAATTTGAAAAATTAAATGAAAAGAAAAAAAGCCAAAAAAAAATGAAATCTATGGGATAGAAATGGTGAATGAGGTCAGAACAGTGGTTACTCCTGGGGAAGGGTACAAAGGAACTTTCCAGGATGATGTAAACACACTATATTCTAAGCTGGGTAGCCACAAGGGTGTATATAAAGTTGGAGCCATACATTTTCCTCTATGTGAATTATATCTCAGTCATACTATTAAGAAAAATAGCCAAACTCTTCAAACAAAATCTTACACTGTTTAGATGACTGGATAAAGAACTTGTGGTATATTTCAACAATGGAATACTACTCAGCAATAAATAAAACACTATCTGCAGCAACATGGATGGATTTGCAGATTGTCATTCTAAGTGAAGTAAGCTAGAAAAAGAAAAATACCATGTGATATCACTCATTAAGTGGAATCTAAAGAAAAAAAAAAGAAAAAAGAGGACATTAATAAACTCATCTACAAAAGAAACAGACTCGCAGACATAGTAAACTATCTTACGGTTACCAGGGAAAGGAGGTGGGAAGGGATAAATTCGGGAGTTTGAGACAAGCAAATGTTATTCACTATATATAAAAATAGATTAAAAAACAAATTTCTTCTGTACAGCACAAGGAACTATATTTAATATCTTGTAATAACCTTTAATAAAAAATGTGAAAATGAATACATGTGTATATATATGCATGACTGGGATATTATGCTGTACACTGGAAACTGACACATTGTAACTGACTATACTTCAATTTAAAAAAAATCTTAAAAAACAGAGATGAGGGTGTGAATGTACTTCCATACTGCTCCCGTTTACTCCTTAAATATCCACTGACATGTATCTGTAGAACCTAGGGCTCAAAGAACAATTTAATATCTACATATTATACAAACCTAAGGAGCAGAATTCCTCCTTAGGATACTGAGGGCTACATTATCATTTCTGTATTCCTCAGCCCTGAGGCCTAGCACACTGTAGGGTTTAAACCAAATTTTCTTGAATGAATGGCATTAATCTTGAATTCACTTCTATATGTTCTGTATAATCTATGTTATGATTATTATTCATTACTATTAATCTAACTAGTACATTCAATAAATGCTTGAGAGCAACCTTCTTCAGAGGAAAAAAATCCCAGGGTCATGTATCCTATGAGCACTCAACAGTTATATAAAAATAAATTTGCAGCAAATACTGGATGTCCTATACTAAGCCAAAAACATGCTTATAAGCCAACAAATCAATTTCTCTTTCCCATTATGTTAAAGTGATTTTGATACCTCATCACAGCAGTGCATCCGAGCCATTGCTTCAGAGAGACGGATCATGCTCTCAAGCTGTCGCACTGTAATCCTCCATGAAGACTTGGTTACTCCAGAACCATCCCTCTGGCGGAGGCGTTTATACTGTTCCACAATGAAGTCCTCTGACTCTTTAGAAATCTGTTTCAGAACATCAGTGAAGTCAGAGTATTCCTACTTAATGGGAGCTACATTAAACTTTAGTTTTTAGGAGCCTCCCAGACAGATATTCTGGGGGAACTGCAAAGGTCAATACTTTGAAACCAAAGACAAGGAATTAACACTGAAATGCCTTTCAAAAGAAACTAATACTAAGGAGGACTATGAATTCTATGTACTAATTTTATGAACAGGAAGACAGCAGAGTTAGTATTTAAGCGAATGACCATTTTAAAAAGATACGTGCTAAAAAAAAAAGGAAAAAGGATATGTACTTTTATATGTAAGATGCCAAAGATCACTAAACAAATTACTACTCAAGCTATTCTTGAGGCTCAGTTATTAATGTACGCAGTCTTTGGGAAAAAGAGAGGTCAATATATATAGTAGTCCCCCCTTCTCTGGGGCTTCACTTTCTGCGGTTTCAGTTACCCATGGTCAACTACGGTCCAAAAATATTAAATAGAAAATATCAGAAAGAAACAATTCATAAGTTTTAAATTGTGCACTGTTCTCAGTAGTATGATGAAATTTTACACTGTCCAATATCCCACACCCAGGATGTGAATCATCCCTTTGTCTAGTGTGTCCACACTGTTATCTGCTACCTGCCTATTCATCCCTCAGTAGACATCTCAGTTATCAGATTAGCTGTTGTGGTTAACACAGCAGCGCTTGTGTTCAACTAACACTTATTTTACTTAATAATGGTCCCAAAGCACAAGAGTAATAATTCTGGCAATTCAGGTATTCTCTTATTGTTCCTAATTTAGAAATTAAACTTTATCACAGGTATATATGTATAGGAAAGAACATAGTATATATAGGGTTTGGTACTATCTGTGGTTTCAGGCATCCACTGGGGATCCTGGAATATATCAACTGTGGGTAACAGGGAACTGCTGTATATATACTATTTCAGTAAACATTATTATTTGTTGAATAACAACAAAGTGAAGCACACTTAAAGACTCCTCAGTTTTTCAAAGCAAGGAACTCAGCATATTAAGGAAGCATGCAAAGGTCACAGAGGGACCAGCGTATAGTCATGAACAAATGCAAACAAAAGTGATGCTTTACCCTTCCCTTGGGACAGTGAGAGTCAATCCCAATATTATGGAAAATCAAGTGAAGATGATGGATAATTAAAATCTAAGCATAATTCTCAAAAGTCAAGCCAGAAATAGTGTAAAAACCTCAATCAGAATCAAATGAAACATTTTTTTTATATTTTATTTTAGGAAAATACCAAACAAAATATGCATTATGGAGGTTTATTTTAAAAATAAATGCCCAAGTGAGTATCCTGGATCCAGTACTAATTTAATCTAGTGAACTACATCAATTACTGTATTATAATGACCTCAAGGAATCCAAGTTTTTCCTCAGAGAAAGACTCGAGAGCATTCAGTAGACTACTGATTTAAGCACATGAAGTTTTAAGATTCTTAGGAATAATGGTTAAATAAAAGGATGGCCTACTTTATTTGGCTATTCAAAACTCTTCATCCATAAAGATCTTTTTATTAGCATCTAACAAGTAAAAGAAATGGAATAAGTAAATTTTTTTAGACTTGTAAAAATTTCCTTTTTTTAACTATCTCTGAAGAAACAAAACTGTTCTCAAACAAAACAAAAAAGCAAAAACAAAAAACAGAAACAAAAAACTCCAAAACCCCAAATCAAACAAAACCAACCAACTAAGCAACCTTAAAAAAAAAAAACCCAAACAAGTCAGGTTCAGTTAATTTCCATGTAATACTTTTGCTTAAGTACCACTTTCATATACTCCTTATGTCCAATTACAGTAGAAAAGGGCAGGTTACCTTTGGTTTAAACTGTCTTGCAAAAAGAAGATACCTCCTGATGTCATCAAGGGAATAGACACGATCAATTGAATCCTCAATTCTTGAATGCAAGTCTACTATTCGTCTGGCAATAGCATAATCTGTAACCTTATTCAAAACAAGAAAATCATTTTGATCAGTTATAGTAATATCCACTCTGGACCATCCCACCAGGCATTAAGAAATTATTTATAGCTAACAGTAAGCTCTATTATGCCACCATAAGGTGTATTAATGGGTTCAAGTTTCTGAGGCAAGTACCAGTTTCATCCAGAATCAAAAGTTTAAATGTATACCTTTGCCTCATTCTAAGACTACTCCTGAAAGAATTAACTGACTTCAACATGCCAGAAATAAGATTTCTAGGGCCCTTAGTATATGCCAGGCATTACTGCCTCAAATATGTCTAAAAACATTAATCCACGTACTCTCACAAAACCCTTTTTATTAGGTAGGTAGTATTACTCCATTTTACAGATGAGTAAATTGAGGCCTGGAAAGATTAAGTAACTTCTCCAACATCACAGTAGTAAATAACAGCAACGATTCGAAGAGTCTAGCTTCAGAGTCTGTCCTCCTAGCTATATTATGTTGTTGCTTATGAATATATGAAGATAATCATGATAGAATTGTTATTAAAATTGAAAAAATAAAATCATACTAAAAATATGCAATTTACTGTCAAATGGTACAGAAAAAAAATGTAGAGATATAGAGCAAATGGTAAAGAATATGGGGCAAAAAGTGCGTGAACTGAAAAACGGGTATATAGATACCATATGCACTATTGTACTTCCTGCAACTTTTCCGTAAGTTAGAAATTATTTCCAACTAAAAAGTTAAAAAAAATTAAAAAACTAATTTAGTAAAATATGTATAGACAGAAATATATAGATTTGTGAAGGAAAACAAACCAAAACATAAAAATCGAAACCCTCTAAACATTCACATTGATAGAAGACAGCTTTTATTTAGGTAATATTTAAAATTTTGCTGTAAGCAAGAGGTATGCATTGTGCCTAAAGTAATGTCGGATCTCCATGTAATTAAAAGGATAGCACAATATTACCTTCTATAGAAGGTCATTTTGTAGTTCCGTGCACATCTGAGATGTGCAATGTTGTGAAATACTTAAGTATAAAAAACTAGTACTAACATGTTAGAATCCAAGTAAATTCATAATTTCACACTCAATCTTAAAACTGCTACATAATTAGGGAAAAAAAGTGATACATGCAGTAACTTGACTGAAGATACATAAAGACAAATGACTCATAATTTGAGAAGAAAGAAAAAAAGAAATTTGTTCTTCCAATTCTTTCAACCTTACCGGAAAAACAAAAAACAAACAGAATTCTTATAAAAATCTTAAAGAGTATAGTTGGGAATTAACTGTAACATGCTTCCTTTTTTTTTTTTTAATAAAGAATTAAAAAACAGTAACAAGAACAAAAAGCTTGCTATTCCTTAACACAATTAAGCAGAATGAGCAAATTCAATTGACTTTATCTTGAGTAGCTTAATAAATCTTTGTCCAATCCAATGCCACTATGAGAGAAATAAAGATCAGTGCCAACACATGCACCAGCTCTTCAAGAGCGTATCCTCCAGGCTTGTCTCACTCAATTACTCAAACTGGAAATAACAAAGGAAACTCAGAGTGACAGCTCATGTGGTTACCTCATTACACTCATCCACAAGTATAAAGAAGAGATCAAATCGGGACATGATAGGAGCTGACAAGTTTATATTCTGTTTCAATGATTTTGATCTGTCGTAGTGTCCACTGATTGGGTTTGCTGCTGCCAAAATGGACGTCCTGGCATTCAGAGTAGCCTGACCACAAAAGGAAAAATCAAGACCTGTTTAAAGAGACAACTGGAATGGCCAATAGCGTACAACAAAATTCTCAGTCTCACTCATAAGTAACTAAATGCAAACCGAAATAGTAAGATTATCATCTTTCACTTACCAAATCATCAAAATTAAAGTCTGGTAATACATAATAACAAGTACTACCATATGATGTTGGTGGTATGATGTGCACACTCTTTAAGCCAGTAATTTCTTATTAAGAATTTATCTTGAAGCTAGGTACAGGAAGATGTGCACAAGGATGTTTACTACAATATTGTTTGAGTACAAAAGACTGGAAATGACCTAAATGTCACCCTATGAGTCTGATGAGCCAAACTGGGATATATACAACTGAAAATCATGGACTAATAAAAAACCAAAGTGGACCTAACATGCACTGGTATATAGAAAGATTACCAAAATAAAATTATGAAGTTAAATGAGCAAGGAACGAAACTGTGTGTATTATGCTTATTTATGATAAAATATTCCTAAAAGGGGCATAAACTCAGCAAATACTTCTGAGTATCTATTCGTGCTGGGAGTTGGAGGGGAAGATTTCTCTTTTTAACTTATATTTTAATGTACTGCTTACATTTTTCTTAACTATTTGAATGTATTACTTTTATTTTTAAAGTTTGGTTTCTCTCTAATGCTAGTTACAACACTGTATTTATTGTTTTCATTAAATAATCTGTGGATTTTGATTCTTTTTGTTACAATTGGAAGCAAACTTTATCAAAGACTATAGAAGCTCTGCGGAAATTTTCTAAGTGCTGAAAATTTCACCAGTACCTACCCTACTTCTTGTCATAACATTATTTTCACAGTACCCTAAATAGCACCTATAATTTGTATCAATAATCCTCAGGGCTGTGTTTTCCATTTCAATAAACAGCATTTCATATTGAAGTAATGCATTTTACCCAAGTTATCATCTCTAGAGCTGTATTTTTCTACAAGGCTAAAGCACAATGCAATGGAACAGAAGTGGACACACATACCTTCACTCCTGCTTTAGTGATGGAGATGGTCTGCTGTTCCATGGCTTCATGAATAGCAACTTGATCCCGCACATCCATCTTATCAAATTCATCAATGCAACATACACCCTATAACCAAACAAAGCTAGCATAAGAAACTGCCTTTCAGGTGTCAAACAGGAAAGAAACTCAGTTTGCTACCACAGAGACCTTTCCATTCTCTAAACAATGAAGATAGGTAAGTAAGCAATCCTAATTTTCCCTACCAGAGTAAGACAATACAATAGATCCCAGAGCTAGAAGGAACCATTTGCTTCTGACTCATTTTAAACTGAGTAAAACTAAAAACATAGTTACTTACTGCACTTTAACTCAACACCAAAACCTTGTGCAAATCTCAGAATCAAAATATTCTGGTCACTTTAGTATTGATTTTAGGCTGGGGAACTGAAGGGTGAAGTTGGAACATAATGTTTCTAAGTATATATAGCTACAACTTATATGCGTTCACAGATCTAAATGATATTTGACAAATACATGTGAAATGTAATGGATGCACTCATAGATATGCCACAGTCTAGTAAGCAAAAAGTGCTGAGAAGTACTAGTCAGCAAACACACCAGCTCAGGGCATGCAGCACATTCTACAGAAGTTCAGAAAGTGCTGATTAATGATGAATCCCAATTAAATTCTAGATTACTAAAACCATGAATTATTTACTAAAAGTGCTTTAAAAAAAAAGGATATCTTCTTAATAGACACTTACAGGTCTTTATTGATAGGGTAGGGGATATTCTGATTTACTTGTATCCAAGAGGGTAAAATGTTCTTACATTATCAGCCAGCATCAAAGCTCCAGCCTCAATGACAAACTCATGAGATTCTTCATCTCTCACAACAGCTGCTGTTAAGCCAGCAGCACTGGATGCTTTGCCACTGGTGTAGACAGCTCTGGGACTGAATTCTTCCACGTGCCTGTTCAAGGTTATCATGTTCATTAATATATGACTACTAGTATATGACATTAAAGCATCCTTTTCAAGAATCTTAGGTGATAGGATTTATGTCAAGTAAGAATTTGTATTTCTTAAAAAAAAAAGAAAGAAAGAAAGAGAGAAGCATTAAGAAACAGCATTTCATAAAGACACATGTCATAGACCAAACAGAAAGCCTTTTTTCCTTTGGTCTTTTAAATAGGTTAAACTCATTCCTGTCAAATGGAAGATGAAGTTCATACATGATAAAAACATCAATAATAAACAGTTCAACAACAATGATCTATTAGAAGGCCTTGCACTTAAAAAATGAAAATAAAACAAAACTAGATGTGAGATTTATTTTTTAAATTATTTTTATATTTCTTTGGGGGGGGTGTAATTAGGTTTACTTATTTTGATGGAAGTACTGGGGATTAAACCCAGGACCTTGTGCATGCTAAGCATGTGCTCTATCATTGAGCTACAGCCTCTCCCACCTGGATGTAAGATTTATTCCAAAAAAGCAAGGCTGGTTTAACATCTAAGAATCAATAATACATCACATTAATAAAGGATAAAAACCATCTCAATACAGACGCAAAAAAAAAAAATGCATGTGACAAAATCCAACATCCTTTCATGACAAAAACTCTAACTAGAATAGAGGACACTTTCCCTCAACCTGATAAAGGGCATCTATGGAAACCCACAGCTAACATACTTAATGGTAAAAAGCTGAAAGCTTTCCTCCTGAGAGCCAGAACAAGACATGGGGCCTGCTCTTGCCATTTCTGTTCCACAATATACTGAAAGGTCCACCAAAGGCAATTAGGCAAGAAAAAGATAAAGGCACCCAGATTTGTAAGGAAGAACAATCATCACTGTTTGCAGCTAACATGATCTTGGAGAGAAAAATTCTACAAAATCCACTAAAAGCAGAACTACAAAAATTAGTTCTTGCAATGTTGTAAGATGGGAGATCAATAATCAATTATATTTCTACACACTTGCAATGAACAACCTAAAAATGAAACTAAGAAAACAGCTCCATTTATAATAGCATCAAAAAGAATACAATTCTTAGGAATAAATTTAATAAAAGAAGCATAAGCTTATACCCTGAAAACTGCAAAACATTGTTGAAAGAAATTAAAGAAGACCTAAATAAATGGAAAGACAGCCCATGTTCATGGATCAAAAGACTTAATACTGTTAAAAAGCAAATAGACCTCAAATTGATCTACAGATTCAGTGCACTCCCTATTAATATCATAGCTAACTTTGTAGAAATGGACAAGCTGTTCCTAAAATTCATGTGGAAACTCAAGGGACCCAGAAAAACCGAAACAATCTGGAAGAAAAACAGAGTTGGATGACTCACAATTCTTGATTTTAAAACTTACCACAAAAGCTATAGTAATCAAGACAGTGTGATACTAGCCTAAGGACAGACATAGAGAATAAAATTTAATTCAAAGTGCTGAAATACATTCTCATATTTATGATCAAGTGATTGTCAACAAGAATGCCAAAATAATTCAATGGAGTAAAAGAATAGTCTTGATTTGGGGACAATCGAATATCCAAATGCAAAAGAATAAAGCTGAACCTCTACTTCAAACCATATACAAAAGTTAACTCAAAATGGACCAATGACCTAAATTTAAGAGAACTAAATTAAAGAATACAAGAATAAAATAAATAAAAGAAACAAAAACAAGGACTTGAACAGATACATTGTGACCTGAACAGATACTGTGAAAATTCACAAAAGCCCAAAGGTAGGAACAACTCAAATGCTCACTGATGAATGGATTAATAAAATGTGATAAATACAATGAAGTATTATGCAGTCTTAAAAAAGAGGGAAATTCCAAGACATTCCACAACATGGATGACCCCTGAATACATTATCCTAAGCGAAATAAGCCAGTCACAAAAGGACAAATATACATGATTCCACTTACATGAGGGACTAGAATAATCAGATTCAGTGACAAAAAGTAGAATTTTGGTTGCTAGGGGATGAGGAGAGGGAGGAATGGGGAGTTATTGTTCAATGGGAACAGTTTCAGTTTGAGAAGATCAGAAAGTTCTGAAGATGGATGGTGGTGATGGCTGCACAATTTGAATGTGCTTAATGCCACTGAAGTGTACATGAAAGACATTTAAGACAGTAAGTCTCACGTGTATTACAATAAAAAAATGGTGAAAAACTTATACACTAATGTTCAAAGCTTCATTACTTATAAAATACGAAGTATAAACTATCTAAACTTCCATTAACTGATGAATAGATAAATATGATACATACATATGACAAAAGATTATCAGGCAATAAAAGGAAATTATGTTCTGATGCATATTACAACATGGCTGAACCTTGATAATATAGTAACTGGAAGAAGCCAGTCACAAAGACCCCATAGAATATGATTCCACTTATATAAAATGTCCAGATAGACACAAAAGTAATTATCCATTGCCTATGGCTAGCGGAGAGAATGAAGAGTGATTGCTAGTGGGTACAGGATTTCTTTCTGGGTGATGAAAATGTTCTAAACTGAGTTTGGTGGTGGTTGTATAACTTTGTGAAAATACTAAAATGGAGTGAATTTTAAGCTATGTAAATTATATTGCAATACAGATGCTAAAAACCCCACTAGACAGATATAAAGGCTATTTCTGCCTAAGACAATCATGTACAATACTGCTATCAGAGGAAATATGCAGTGCATTTTTTTGTGGTGGTGGTAAGGAGGCAGAAGAGGACATAAAGAGGAAAAAAATAATTCCTTTTAAAATAGGACTACTATCTTCAAATCTAGAACTCAGTCCCTGATATACTTAAAGGAAACAGTATTTAACAAACTCCAACTTAAGATGATCTATATTCTAGAACACTGCCATGTTAAAAATCTCCCAAACAAATAAAGGAAAGGCAGCTTGACATAGTACAAAAAGCACATGCTTTGTAGTCAAATGCTGAGTTCTAATATTCATGGCTTAGAGTCACTTGTTAGCTATGAGAAGTTGGGTAAGTTACTGAGGCTCAGAGAACTTTTGTTTGCCTCCCTAAATTACTTGCCTGTTTGAATGCTGCTAGGTTAAGACGTAACACACACACACAATCATCAAGAACATAGCAGATGCTCAAAAACTCATTGTTATTATCTTGACCTTTAAGTTTCTTAAAAGTTTGAAAGTAACCAAGTATTTACTATAGTTTCTACAAAAAAGCAAAAATTGCTACAGTGGTACTCATACTGAAAAGTTTAGCATAAAATGTCTTGTTTTTATAGCACTGCTTTTGGAAAGAGTGTTGTGTTTAAGAACCTTAAAGATGTTTACATTCTTAATCTCAGCAATCCTATGGCTAGGAATTTCCCCCAAAGTGGGGGAAAAACTTATACATACTATGATGTTCACTGTATTAACATCTGTAATCATTAAAATAAACTACTCTTTTAAATTATCTAATATCAGGTTAGGAAAATGACTTTTTAAGTTATAGTTTACCAGAAAAAAAAATTGAAAATAAAGAAACACAGGAAAATATTTAGGGTAACTCAAAATTAAAAATACACATGCTGTGACTTACAATCATTTATTCAAAGTCTTTTATACAAAGATCAAAAGAATTCTATGTGGGATTGAGATTATAATTTTTCCCCATTTCAAAAAATTATAAAATGTTGTTACATTCTACTTAACAAATTAAGGTGTAATCTAAGAGTTATAGAGTCATCAGTCATAATTTATACTCTTTCTCTGGTAAAGGCACACTGACTGCATTCTTGGTAGCACAGAAAGCCTGTAACTACTGTTCTAGGTATACTGTTCTCTGTTGTCCTATCTCAGACAAACACTTACTTGAGAAACTGGCTCTTAGCTGTACTTGGGTCACCAACAATGCAAACATTTATATCCCCTCGAAGAGAGGTTCCTTCCCCCGTTGTCTTTGGAACGCCACCAAAGAGCATCAGCAAGACACCCCGTTTTACTTCATCATTGCCTGAAACAAAAACCCAAGGTATTTTTCAACATGAAGTTAAACAATTTCATAGGAAACTACAAAGGTATATTTACCAACCAAAAGAGCAGAGATAGCTAAAGCAAAGTTTAGACTGCGGTAAAAATATCTGGTTTCTAATCCTGGTTCTTGCTCTCTGAACATAAAGTCACCTAATCACTGTTCTAATGTCTTCACTTAATCACAGACACCAATGCTCACCATTCTAAGAGACTTTTCTTGTCCATAAGTCGTACTTCCTACACAAAGCCTTCTCTGATGTCACAGTCCCCAAATATCTCTCCCAATAAAAAAACTATGTCCATTGCACCCTACCACACTTGCTAGTTCTTTCTCTTGCAGTTCTATCAAGTTTGAGGAAATGGTCCACGACTTACTTCTTTTGTATCAGAATGGTGAACCATGCTAACATAAATACATGCTAATTGAACTGAAATGGATTAGGTAAGATGCAAATGTGATTTACATCTGCTTCTAAAAAACCCAATATAAGAAGGAAATGTGGTTAAAAAAAAAAGACCAGATTATTAGAAATGTGATACTGAAAGAAACATTTTTCTCTTTTAATTATGATGACTTTCTGTGAATTCCATTTACACAGTGCTAGGCACATTTAGACAAATCACCCCTTAAAAGCAGAAAATTAAAAAACCATTCCAAAAACAAAATTTCTATGACTGACCTATATGAAACAAATATGTTGGAGGTGTGGTTGGTTTTGAATAGACCACAAATTCTTTAATAATCCTCATTTCCAGGTAGAGCTTAATTCTCCTCTCCCTAAATGTGGATGAACTTCCAAGACTAGGTCCTGAGAAGCATTTTGCTTCCTCCTTGTTTTGCTCTCTTGGACTACATGCTCTGGAGGAAGCCAGCTGCTGGGTTTTGACTACACTAAAACAGCCCAATGGAAGAGATTCATGTGGCAAGGAATTGAGGCTTCCAGCTAACAACTAGCACTAACAGATAAGCAGTGAGTGAGTCCCCTCGTAAGAGGACCCTCCAGCCCAAGTCAAGTCTTCAGATAACTGCAGCCCCAGTTGATGTCTTGGTGACAAACTCATCAAGAACTAAGCCAGAATCACCCAGCTACACACCCAGTCTCTCTCAAATTCCTTACCTACACACTGTACGAGATGTTTGTTGTTTAAAGCCATGAATTTTGGGATAATTTGTTATGTAGCAATAGACTAATTTATGGGGGGAATGAACCAGCATAAAAATTTGACACTTATCATTATAAGGGAGGACACTCTATTAACATAGAGGACTTCAGTTCAATTTCACTGAACAATTATTTAAATAGGAAAAAAGGGTTAGTTTTTACTGACTAAAAATATATACCTAAGAGAAATACCCATAATCTTATAAATTCTTGCCACAACTTCAACTAAACATGGAAAATAAGGATGGAAAAGGAAAAGGGTAAAGCATAAAGCCTGAAAATTTAATCATATCCTTCAACACACAAGGAGATTTTAATGCCAGTGAGCAGCTAGTAACCAAAAGCTAAGAAAATGTGAAAGAAGAAACCACAAAGTACAGGCACAGTACATATAACTAAAAAACATAATGAAATCTCTCTGTAGTGAAAATTAAAAAGAAAAACAAGATCAGCATATTAATCTAGCATATTATAATATACTTAAGTGCAGTTCTGTCCTAAAGCCAGAAAAAGAAGACTAAATAACTTCTTTTCTTTTAAAAAAATTTGTGGTAAAATATACACAACAGAAAATTTACCATTTCAACCATTTTTAAGTGTACAGTTCAGTGGAATTAAGTACATTCACTACCTTTTATAACCATCACCCCTATCCATTTCTAGAACTTTTCATCATCTTAAACAGAAACTATCCATTAAACAATAATTCTCTATTTCTCTTCCCACCAGGTAATGTCTTTCTACTTCGTCTCTATGAATTTATCTATTCTAGGTACCTCATTTTAAGTGCAATCATATATCTGTCCCTTTACAAACAACTTAAGACCCCTTCTAAGTCCACTAAAAAACTTCCATGATCAGATTTATGTGCTTTAAGAAGTCACATGTTGCTATTTTATAACCATTACTTTGATCTCAATTTTAGACAACAAATGGATAGAACTCTTACCATGTATGGTAGGGAACAGGCTTGTACAAAGATTGTGGTATAGATTTTTATCTTGACTCATTTCAAACACTTTCTCCCACTCTTTCACAGTCATTTGGTTCTTAATGCTCTCAGCTGTCTGTTCCTCATCTCGAAGCTCTTTTCCTCCAAACTGAGAGGTGGAGAAGAAAGGAAAAAATAGAAATAATCAAAATACCCTCCCACTGGCTTTGGCCAAGCCAGACACTTAACATCATTTACATGGTTCTGTATAATTGTAAAGTTTATGTGGATAAAGTGAAGCTGTTTCTGTGAAACTGTATATTTTGTAAATAAATATATTGCTACTTTGAAAAAAAAAAGTCAAAATAATGTGAAAGAGAAGAAATGTCACCACAAACAAAATACAGCCTTGGGAGGTCAACTTCAGAATATGTTGACTTTATGTAAAGGTTTTGGAAAATCTAATCAGCATATCCTAAGTTAATCAATATACTAAAGAGCTTGTCATTTGTCCAGGGAATTAAAAATAACAAAAAAGTTGTGGTGAGGGTGGGGTGGGTATAGCTCAATGGCAGAATGCATGCTTACCCTGCATAAGGTCTCGGGTTCAATCCCCAGTACTTCCATTAAAATAAATAAACAAATAAACCTAATTACCTCCTCCCTACAAAAAACAAACAAAAAAGCTACAACCATAGTTTCGTATTGCTATCTAAATGAATCTAGATGCCCAAGAGATAAGCCATAACAGAATGTTAATCACTGATACGAAGATGAAAATGAAGTAACAGAGTATTATGTTCACCCCTTGTTTTCCAATACTGGAGTGTTTTCCAGACTTTTCACTGTAATCCCACCCTGGATACAAAATCAAGTTCTGAAAAACTGTAATATTGGAAGTCCATCACTCTTAGAGCAATTTACTTTACTTGCCAGATTACTAATTTTTTTTATTTGTACTTTCTCAAGAAGCATTACAGACGAACTGTGACAATTAAAAACAAAAACAGAAAAGCCACTATAGATAATATTGTACCAATGGTCTTAAAGCACTGAGCTCTTATGCATGAAAACTAGTAAGACTTTTCCCTAAGTCAGAAAAATAGACAAGAAATTTGGTTTTAAAACATATCTCAACCTAACCCCCTGCCTTTAACACTGAATTTCAGAGGACTATAACTTTGTGGCAGCCTCAGGGGATGTCTTTCCCAGGCATTGCCATTCTACTAAGACTCACCCTTGGATTGGTTGGTGCAACACAGCAGGCAAGAAAGACCAGCCTATATGAAAGGTCCCTAACACCAAGTGCCCGGAGTCCTCGAATGCCTTCTGTCTCATATCCATCAACACCACTGACACGGGAATTAGTTTCTGCACGTGCTCCTGAAAGATTGAATAGTAGGTTATTTCACACTGAAATACTGAAGGGGCTGAAAATCAAAACTGCACAGATAAATGAAACTTATAAACCCCCAAATTTCATTTAGGCTTTGAAAATTTTCAGAATAGTACATTTTGTAGCAAAAATCAATTTATTCTTGTTACTGCTCACACTCTGATCGGTAGCCAAAAATAAGACAAGGAAAATCCAAGAAGCTAGATACTCTGAAGTTCAGATAACTAAAAATTTGTTAAATTTGAGCTACAGATTACTGACCTGGTGTGCTAAGCTTAGACACATCAGGCACAACAATCAGTGTCCCTGTAAAGTCACACTTGTCACCAGCTTGAGCTGATTCCACAGCTTCAGCCCTCAAGATCACTTCTAAACTGCGGGGGATACTCCCTCGTGGAAGCTCAGCTTGAGTCTCTTGAATACGAACCTATAAAGACAAGTAAATGGCCAAGAATGAAAACAGAGTTTCCTCAAATGCCATGCAATCTAAATTAAATGCCACAAATATTAACATACCTTAAATTATCTTACCAGTTTGTAGACTTTTGACATATGCCAACATTCATCTTAAAAATTCTCTACTGTAAAACTCCTTTCAGTTTGGTAAGAGATTACATCTATTCAAAAACCTCAAATTCACTTTTACTCTCATTAAGCAATACATGAATCTTTTTTCCTCTTTGTTCAAATTGACTTTAAATATCTGTTCTGTGTTTCATCTTCCTCTAAGTTGTTAGGTAAATTTTATGAAAAATTTCACATGTGGTATATCCTCCACCTTAATGCAACTGTTAACATTATTTAATACAAATTTTCACTGAACTATTTGAAAGAAGTTGCAAAAATCAAGATACTTCACCCTTAAATATTTTAGCACTCATCTTCTAAGAAACAATCTTCTGTGTAACCACAATACCATCAATTACACAAGAGAATTACAAGAGAATTAAATCCTTAATTCCAGAATTTCTTATATTACCTAGTCCATCTTCAAATTTCTCCAATTGTCAAGAATGTCTTTTATTACAGCTGTTTTTCCCCCCAAACCAAGACTCAACCTAGATTCATATTTTGTATTTGGTTGTTATATCATATTCTTTATCAAATATAAAGCATCTCTTACCAAAAGTTGTTGGTAGAGTACATGCTTCTTACAAACCAAGTATCAGAATAATGTAAGAAAACTAGGTAAGGGCTAAAAACTGAATTTAATATCTTCTTTTTATTTTAGTCTGATACTCATTCTCCCTGTGCTTGAGCTGCTGCAACTTTTTTCCTCTTTGCATATCCCAGAGTTACTAAGTCCTAAAGAGATTTGAGATCTTCTCCCTTCATTCTTACTGCTACCATCCAACTCTTGCCCAGGTAACTACAACTGCCAATTAGTCTCTTATTAAATACTATACACAACTGTCCCGTTAATCTTTCTATAACAAAGAAAAATTCACATCCTCTGAAAATGTACTCACCTTGCTTATCAAGGTAAGTCCAAACTTCTCAATCTGAGATTTAAGACTCCAACTACTTCCATGCCTCACACCAAATCATCACCCAGGTGATTTCCAATTTAGTTCTTCTGCTTTAACCATGATAATCCTCATTGCTATCAACAAGCATGTCTATTTCCTCCCTCCTAACCAACAACTTCGAGTCTTATACCAACAAGCCTCTAATTCTCCAGTTTTCTTTACTCCAGTTCATAACAATAACAAAAATAATGGTTACGTTTATTCTTTGACAAATACATTTTACTTGTCTGAAGATGCTCCCAATCCAAGTTATTAAAGGTTAAAAACACATTTATATATTGACAATTGAAATCTGCATTATGCTTTTTTGGTTTAAATCTATAGTCACACTTGATCCTTGACTGACATAAAAACTGAGTTTAACATTGCCTAAATAAGCTTACAGTAATAATTACAAGTGCCCAGAAGTGAATTATTAGCATAGGTTGAATCTGACCTTAATAAAAGTTAATAAATACCTTTTGAAAATCAACAAATCTTGATTTATTCGTATCCAGCAGGAATCTCCTTCTGTTGGCACAAACTGGATTTCGGCAGATGTTTGGCTGAGTGTATTTGAACTGCTGCTCTACATCCTTGATCACTGTCTGACAGTCCAAGCACAGAAAAGTTCCACTCACAAGCTCTGGGTGAACCGGGTGAGTCCGTACCACCTGCCCACTGATGCGCGTGAGCAAACCAATTCTGGATGAGGTGAGTTCTCGAATTCTGTTTAAAGGCAGATATTGCATTAGCAAATTTTCATTTCCAAACTAAGAAAATTTTTTCTTTTTTGGGGGGAATTAGTCTATTTATTTATTTTTTGATGGAGGTACTTCCACTCTACCACTGAGCTATACCTTCATTCAATGATAATTTATGCTTAAAACAACAAAACATAAGGACTCTCCTATGAGAATGATTAATCAATATGCCCATTCCTAAAGTATAATGTACACACATCCACAACAAAATACATAAATACAGAATACATAAAAGAACAAATATGTTTTATATGCAAATATATTTTTTTGCTTACCTACAATTTCCAAATAAGCATATATTATTTTCATGATAAAATTATCATGGGAAAAATATTTTCCTGAACTTGGAAGTTCAGAAAACACCTTCACTTTATTTTACAAACCCACTTTTATATTAAATAACTTGGTAATTTTATAAGTAATTTCAGTAGTTCAAGTTTTCAAAATATCAGTTCAATTTATTCTTTAAATAACTGTTAAATAGGAAAAGTTTTAAACTGTTTATGTTGTTTAAGCTCTTGACAAAAATATCCAAAGTTCATTAACTTCTTTCTCAGTTTTCGTATTTTCTCAGTGAACTAATTTTTCACCCAAACATCCCTTAAAAGGGGTCCTGAAATATGACAATCCCCAGAAATTACTTCACTTAACTTACTTTCCATCTCATTTCCCTGGAAATAGAGATTTTCCAAAACTAAACCTTTTGGATAGTTGGGTATAACTCATTACAGATCTAAGACTATAACCTTTTGAGCTTTTGACAAGTAAGTGATGCCTATACTATTTGGTGAATTCTTTTTCTTTCAAACAAGGGTTTCTTACTTGTGTCTGGAAGGTAAATCTTGAAATGCAACATAAAAATCCTTGGCAAGAGGGATTTCTTTACGGTCTTTGACAAAGGTTTTCAAGGCCCGACAAAGGTAAGGGTAAACTCTGAAAAGCAAACAAAGAAAAAACAACTTAACATCTTCAAGAGGCTAACTGAGACCTCCTTCCCCTTTCATGATTCCTAACAGCTGAAACTAAGGAATTTCATCTTTAGAATTTAACTCTGCAGGATACTTTTATCATCCGGTCTAGGTTTAAGAACTTCTCCAATCCTTTTTTATTCCACCATAAATACATCTAAGGCAACAGAAACACCAAAGATAAAATGCTGTTCCTGAATGTCTATTATCTTTAAATAAGCATTTAGCATGCACACTGCAAGCCACTTCTCTATCCAAGATAACTCTACCTGAACCACCTGAGCAAGGCAGCCTCTCATTTGGTGTCAAGGCCTACTGTACTTTTCTAGGTTTAATTTTTGATTGATAGGAAATGGATGAGGGCAGGGAAGGAATTTGTGTACTGGTGTGAGAGCAAGTTGGTAGAAACGTTTCAACTAACTGGTTAGATGGAAGTGTGCGTGTCCTCTTGATTTAAGTTTTTCAATAGCTGTGGCAACTTGGTTTATTTAAGCAGTGGGATCTGGAAGTCCTCTGAAAAATCAGCTACTTTCAGGAGACAGAACTGCTCCATGGTCTGTGCATAGGTGTTTCTACCATCAGCCCCAATTTTCTACTTCCTCTCACTTGTACTTGTCAGTACAACTTTTCCTGCTACATATTTTCACAGTAAACTCTACTGCTTACCTCTCCAACCATTCTTGATGGTCAGATATGACTAGAAACTTGGAGACAAATCCTCCATTTTCCAGTCTACCAAGTAAAAGAACAAAACTGTGTATCCGTACTCCTGGGTCTTCATTTCTCCTTCACAACTGTCTACAGTGTTTATTTTAACCTGATTTTATTTATACAGATTGTCACATTTATTTAATACAAATGCAGACAAAGATTTGTGTAGAAAGATATTTTTGGTTTTATATAGCAAGTGAAAGCAAAACAAAAGCCTAAATTATTAAATGTAGTGTCGAATTTGTGCCAAAAAAAAAAAAAAAACCATTCAGCTTTTAAAATGTTTCAAGAGATTTTATATGACATGGGTAGGGGTGGGCAGTGGATTAAATGAACAACATAGCAACAGCACTGAATGCTTGACAATAGCATTGCATGCCTGACACAAAGCAAGCAATCCTCTTAACATTTGGGAAAATTATGTAGAAAGCAGTAGTTTTCAACATCTGCATGTGAAAAATTTTCAACTCCACAAAGGCCTAAATTAGTTCAGAGCAGCATTAAAATGACTACTGGCTGTATTAAAGGGCCTCTATGACAGCTGCCCTTTTGCCTCAAAAAGGAACACTTTTATTCCAAGAAGAGATGGCTTCCCAGGCTCCATGTTTAATTTAAAGTAAAGATTAATACATGATACCTATAGAACTCCTCTTGAATGGTGGTGGAAAGTTGCTGGTTAAATTGCTCCAGGTCCACAAAACTCACAACCAATGTGTTTCTCTCCGGACGAATTAGCTCCTCAGCTAATTGCAAGTACTTAATTTCCCCATCGCTGTTCTGGAACCTGCAGATATATGCAATTAAGATAAAATTCGAGAATTAGGCACTAAAAAGGAGAATCTGAATGCCTGATAATTCAGCGTATTGGCTAAAAACTGTCAGCCTTACGGTCAGACAGGCCCATTTTAGTAGTTGTATAACTTGGGGCAAGTTACTTACACTCTCTAAACCTGTCCCTCTTATTTTTGAAAATTATAAAAAAGATCAGAACATCATCTTATCTCATAAGATTACTGTGAAGATTAAGTGGGAGAATGCTTGTAAATGTTTTGTGCAGTCTGGAACACAGGAAAACTGAGTCTTCAAATTTAAATCTGAACTTCTTTATTTAACATTTTCCAATCTTAACTGTACATACCAACAATAAAATAGTTAGCATTTGTTGATTAGAAAGTATTAAACCAAGAAATTCAGGTTAAAGTACAAAGATTTAATTTCTAAAGGGAAAACTGACAGATCAGTTGTTGATTTAAAACCAGAGTAAAAGTAAATACACAGAAATGAAGTGCTTCACCGCCCAAGACCTCAGGAAAATGGAAAAATACATACACACAATGTGAAGCTGTTATGTTTTTTTCCAAGGGTATCATACAAACACACTTGCTTTCTGGTCTCTTAACATAACATGCAGTTTAGTTTTGAGGAAAAATCAATTCCTCCTTCAAATATTGCATGTTCTCACTCTGTTGAACAACATCTATCTGCAGAGCACTATCCACAGGTACCATAAGATGGAAATGACAGTGTTGCTCCTCTCCTACGGTCTCTCATAGGAGACATTTCTACTAAAGAGAAGAACAAGACATCTAAATGTCCATGAAAAAGGAATAAACAAAATGTAGTATACACATACAATGGAATATTATTCAATTTTAAAACAGGATTTTCTGCAATGTCTCAACATGGTTGAACATTAAGGACATGGTGCTATATGATAAAAGCCAATTACAGAAAGACAAACATCACATGAGTCTACTTATATGAGATATCTAAAATAGTCAAATTCATAAAATCGAAGAGTGGAACGGAGGTTGGAGGAAGAGGAAAAGGTGGAGGTACTAATCAACAGGCATAAAGTTTCAGTCAAGTAAGATGAATAAGGTCTAACAGATCTACTGTACAATATTTAGTACAGTTAAAAATCTGTGAAGAGGGTAGATCTCATGTTAAGTATTCTTTACACAGTAAAATTAAAAAAGAAGGAAAAAAAAAAGGAAGAGGTACAAGAAATGTGACAGGGGAATATAAACTAATTCTGCCTAACAGGAACATTTAGAAAGGCCTCAGGTATATAAAAGAAAGCACTAGAATTTGGCTTTGGAGGAATCAAAATTTGAAAGAAAAATGAATGGTAGATAGACTGGCTAAAGATGTTTCCAAGTATGTGGCAAAGTCAGAAAAGGTATGGAAGGAGTGTGGATGACAGAATGACTGTGGAAGATGAATCTGGAAAGAGCAGCTGTGAAGAATCTGGACTTTATTCTATAAGCAATGGCAAATCAAAGTCAGTATTTTGAGAGGGAGTTAACATTTTCCCAACAAATACAGGGATTATTAGTCTAGTTCATCATTACGTCCAGCAGTTAGCTGCATGGCAGACTGCAAGGAAATGAAGGCAATTACATCATTTGTTGAAATCAAACATTAATTGAGGACCGTTAACAAGTGGTGTGGTGGCTAGGTGGGGTTAAAGATGGGATTTGTATTCAGATGAAAGAGCTGACAGGTAAAGATATACTACCAGAGATAATGGAAAATGGTACCTTAGGAACATAAGGGAAGAAAGGAGTGGTGCTACTGAAAGGTTTATAGGGTTTAACAAGCAGGTAGGAATCTTGAGCTGGGCTCTGAAGAATGAACAGCTGTCAGGGAGAGAATAACATTGCCAAAGGCAGGGAAATATAAATTATGGTTTCAAGTATATCAGAATTTCATAAGACAGCAGAATTGTTCACAACAGCCAAAGTGTGGAAACGACCCACGTGTCCATGGATGGATAAACAGACAAACGGAATGTGGTGTATACATACAATGAAATACTATTCACTCTTAAAAAGGAAATTCTGGCACATGTTAGGACATGGATGAACCTTGTAGACATTATGCTAAGTGAAGTAAGCTGGTCACAAGAGGACAAATACCACGACTCCAAGTCTGACAGAAAATAGACTGGTGGTTGCCAGGTGCTGGAGGGTGGGGGGAATGGTGAGTTACTGTTTAAGTGGCTGCAGAGTTTCACTTTGGGAAGAAGAGTTCTGGAGATGGACAGCCGTGATGCTTGTGCAACAAGGTAAATGTACTTAATGCCACTGAATTCTACGTTTAAAAAAGGTTGATTGTAAATTTCATATTACGTCTATTTTACCACAACCGAAAAAAAAAAAAGAATTTAAGACATTTCAAAGTGTTTCCACATCTTCCTGCAGGTAGCAGAGTCCCTACTTTTAGGGAAAGCAGTGACATGTCGCGTATCTGCCATCTGACTGGTGGCAGTGGTTTAGAGCCAGCGAAGGGGGTTTAGAGAGGCCTGGAGCCTAAAAAAAGGAAACAGAAAAAAAGAAGAGTGGGGTTTGCGGGGTTGGAAGGCAAGGAAGGAAGAGAGGGAGGGCGTTCTGCCACTTCAGCAGGGCAGGCCGACCCCCGCCTGAGTATCTGTCAAACCATAGGGTTCGCTCTAGTTCTTTCATCTCCAAGGGCTCCAAGGAGCCAGGCCCTGGGTGGACCCGAGTCGGGACCCCGCCAGGATTCCAAGGCCGGTTCGGCCTCTCCCTTGCACCCTGCCGACGTGCGGCCGAACTAGACGAGTTATTCATCCCCACCGAGCCTCAGCTTCCGCCCCGGTGACCGGGGACCACGCGAGCACCAGCCTTGCAGGTCATGAGGACCGAATAAAGGCCCTAAAGCGCTCGGCACTGCGCGAGTCCGAGGAAGGGCTCCATATGGAGTCTACCCCTAGGAACAAGGCCGGCGAGGCCCAGGTCTCTCTCCGTAGCCCGGCTAAGCCCCCGTAGGGCGTGGGCCGCTCTCCCAGGCGCGCGCCCCCTCGGTTCCCGTACACGCGCGGGCCCCGCGGCGCCCCCGGCCTCCGGAAGCTGGGAGCTGCGGCAGGAGCAGTTCCGCTAAGGAAGGGGTGCCCGCCGACTTACTCCTCCAAGAAGTCCAGGAACAGTTTTTGGCACTTCTCGGCCACCTCGTCGCGGACTTCCAGATGCTGGCTGCCGGCGCCCGGCTCTGCTGCTGCCGCGAGGTCCATCGCTGCCTAGAGCTGAGGGGCCGCGGGCGCCACGCTTCACCGCAAAGAGCCGCTTCTCCGACGCTGGAGCTTTGCGCGCGCCGCCTCCGCTCCGTCCCTTCTCCCCCCTCGTCAGGTTGGAGCCAATCGTGGCACAGGAGGTCGGGGATTTCGCGCCAAAGCTGTCCAATGAACGCGGCTTCTCCCTCAGCCCCGCCCACGGAGCTGGGATTTCGCGCCAAATGTAAAGACCCGAGAAAGCCGGGAGTTCGCCGGAAAGCCTGTGCGCCTGCGCAGTGGGTCGTGTTCGGGAAATTTGGCTGTGGAGCAGAAAATAGAATCTTTGTTCGGTTTTTTTTTTCAAATGTTCTTCAAATCGTTTCACTGATATTAATTGAGCAGGAAGCGTAAGGCCTTATGGAAGAGAGAAATGAGTAAGTTCAAACCTTCTGCGTGAGCCATCTGATTGAAGGAAATAAACTAAACCACCAGATAAAACCCTGTAAAAGAAGCAAGAGATATATAAACAGTAAGGGGGTGGGGGGTGGGGGGAGAGGATGGTGGGGAGGGGGGTTGGCAGAGTTATTCTGGTTGTTGCTGACCGGGGAAAATCAGCGAAATATTTGGCACTGTTGATTAATTCTTCTCTCAAACTCAGTCTTGGTTTGCGTCCTCCTGATTTTCCTTTCCCCGTCATTGGCAATATTTCCTCTAACTCTTTTTACGTGGTTTTTCTCTCATCTCATTCCTGGCTAGCCTCTTTTGTAGGCGCCTCTTCAGGGAGTCCTTTAAATAAATGTTCTGGTCTTAGAGGCCTCCCTCTACTTTCCTATAAAGGAGCTCTCTTGGGCGACGTCCTTCACTCCGTCGGTTTTAGTCTGGGTGCTGTTGACTTGTGTATGTTTATCACCAACCAATTATCCTTCCTGGGCCTGGACCTCCAAGAGTTTAAGAGAAGCCTGGACAATTCCATTTTTGAGGTTTCCAAGCACTTTAAAAAATTTTTTTTTTAATTTAACGCCAAACAAGGTGACAGAAACTATAGTAATTCTTTTCACATGAACGTATAGACAAATACACTAGTCACAAGATAGTTACAAGGTTTAACAAAACAGCTCATTGCTTGTGTACTGTAGTGTATCAGGTATGTATTACCTCATTTGAAGGTGACAGGAATGCGTGTGAGCCTGTATCCCTCAACCCTTCACCAACTCCATGTAGAGTTGAAGACAGACACTCAGACCTTGACCTGTGACAGGAGAAAGGGGACACTCAAACCTTGACCTGTGACAGGAGAAAGGGAACACCCAGACCCTGACCTGTGACAGGAGGGAGAGGACACTCAGAGATGTGTTATGCTTTTGAAAAGATGTGCTTACTTCTAAGAGACAGAGAAGGAATTCCCACATTTTCTGAAGTAAATGTCCTAAGAAAAAGGGAGGGGGAAGTCTTTCCTTATTCTTCAGGGGAAATTAAACCCTGACGTCTGAATATGGATTTGCTCGTACACTGCCCAGTGTGAGTCCCAGTTGGGCTGCATAGGAACTGAGTTCTCCAACCCACTTTGCAAATTCCTCTGCACTGTGGATTGATGTTTTCTGATCTATTTTTTTTCTTTTTTTTTCTGTTCTATCTTAATGCAGATTAAGTACCAGGAATTATTTCACTCAGTGTTAGATTACAATTGCAAAGCAATATGCTTGTAATGGAATAACTACCACCACGATCCTCACTTCTGGAACAGCTACCACTAATATTAGTCACAGGCAAATTGACCAGGTGTGTGCATCTGAGGATACAGAGCAGGGTGGGCCTAGGAGAGGTAGGAGGTAGGCACAGGGCAGAGGTGATATCTCCATTTTCAAGTTCACGTTTTAGCTGGATTTTCCTGGAGGAACACTGGTGGCTGTAGATAGAAACGTCTGTGTGCCTGTAAGGTACAGGAGTGAACTTAAAAGTTAGGGACTTTTGCGACTGTACCTGGGGGTGATGTTTGTTCATTCACTCAACAAACTCGTGTTTGGGGTCAGGGACTTTGCAGGTGCCCTGAGCTTCCTGTTGGGAACGACTCTGGAATTTCTCTGGGGGAGGGGCAGGGCCGGGGTCCCTGTAGACGCCCTACTAGATCACACTCATTCCTTCCTTCCTTCCTTCCTTCTTTTCTTCCTTCTTTCCTTCCTTCCTTCTTTCCTCCCTTCTTTCCTTCCTTCCTTCCTTCCTTCCTTCCTTCGGGCCTGAGCGAGACTGAGGTCTTTTGGGGTGACCCTCCCTCCTGCTATGACGGTGCACAGACACACATATTCTGGAGCAACAGCAACCTTGTCTGGTTCTCAAGTGAGGGTGCCTGGTTTCACCCCCTTGGTAATTGTGGACTCATTGGTCGGACACGCTCTGTTTTCCTCCTTGGTCTCGTAGGAACTCTGCCCACTGTCCTTGCTGACATCTGAGTGTGCAAAGCGGCCGTGTTTATTCAGTTTGGCAAATCATGGAATTGAGGAGAAAGTCAGGGAAATCCATACCCTTGGACACCTAGGTTTTGGGTGGGAGTCCAGCTGACGTCTCAGAGTCCGAGTTCCACCGTGGGTGGTGATGGGGTGGTGGGCAGGGGCATGCCGGACAACAGTCAGGAACTGGCTCTCCAGGGAAAGAACAGCCAGCATGAATGCATAGTTTATGGTATAAGCTGATGTGAAGGACAGCAGTACACAGATAAGAAAGATGATGATATGCTGTTATCATGTAATAACAGATAACACACAATCCTCTATTGTCATGGGCTCCCCGAAAAGGTACCTATATGGGCACATGAGTTTATTAGCTAAATGGACATTCAGTATGTGCAGCACACAATTAACAAAAAATACTAATGGACAGGACTCTGGTATAAATTCTAAGAGCCCGAGGCCTCACGGGATGCTTTTGTGGATGTTGCCTGGCTCCTGTTCCCCAGGCACCTGTAGTCCCCTAGTCGATAAAGGAGAGCAGTTCTGACATGACAAATGTTGCTTGGTATTTTCTTGTAATTAGGGAGTAAGACTATGAAACCGACGTGAGCAAAACATCACTTCTTCCTGGGTGACGTCAGCAGCCTCTGCTGAATGACGTCCTGGGTTTCGGATGTGGAAGTCTTCTCTCCGTCTTTACAGTGCAGCACTGCAGATACACACTTGTGCATCTCACCTGCCCAAGTCATACTTTCCCCATCACTTTCTAAGTCTACAGCATCAACAAAATGATCAATCAAGGCTGGCTTGTGGCATTTGCTGTTTGTGGTGTAGATGTTTCCAACATGATGTTCCTGAACATGGAGTCAGAAGAACCCCAGAAAGCATTTCTACTACACACACTGTGGGTGGGAGGGGATAGTAAATGCAGTGCAATAACCAGTGAGGCCTACAGTAATCCTGCTGAGTTTTGAGAATTTGCTGCCTTTATTCTCAGTATAGTTTATTCAATTGTAAGTTAATGTTAGCTGGGTTTAATGGCCTGTTCACACTATTCCTGAAGATTCCGACATGGATTTCATAACGGATGACAGCCAGCTCCAGCACCCTCTCCCCTTCAAGGTTCAGTGCCTGGAACCCAGAAGTTAAACTGAGAAGACAGGCTAACAATAGAAAAAAAGAATCGAATGATGTTATGTGCTCTTTATAAAGAAATGTTACTCAAGGAGGCAATGAGAATTGGGGACTTAAATACCATCATGGCTGGACAAACAAAAGGGGTTTAGGGAGATTAAGTTATGGGAATGTGGTCAGGAAAGCACGGTGAACAAGGGTATTTAGAGGATTTGTGATGCTTGATTTCAAGTTGGTTCCTTGTCCATTGATAAGAGCTGTTAAGAGACCTCCTCTTCCAGGTGTGGGAGGAGAGGTCCTTACAAATGGGTGTTTCCTTTATAAATGTGATTTCCTCTACAGAAGGAAAGCTTGCGTCCTGTTCTTAGAGCATTTCCTGAGTCTACTGGTTCTCAGTGACCTTCCACTGAGAATAATCCTTATGCCAAATGGGCACATTTTGGGTTGGTGAGTTCTGGTTCCTTTCATTTGAAACTCAGTGGTTTTCCCTTAAAAGCAAAATGGGGAAATCCCTGTGAGATCCTGGGATTCACCTGAGTCTCTTGGTTTGGGATCGCTGAGACCTGGCCCAACTGGGATAGGATTCTAGAGGGCACGGATTCTTGTCAGTACTCCAGGTGGCTGTGAAGAAGGCCCAATTGGGTGGACACTTGGGAGGTTGCAGACCTACCTTTGTTCTGAGAAGAACAGCAGAGGTGTGTGTCCCTACGCCAGGGCTGACCACACTCCCATATTGGGTCCCTTCCATGAAGCCATCCCACACTAGAATCCTTAAAGTGGGGTTTCAGGGTCTGAGCCCTGGCCCTGATCCACCAGCATTTTGGAAACCTGTGTAGAGGATGTGTGGGCCATCGTAGCTGGATGGCACTGGGATACAATCACTCGTGTGTGCTGTGTGGCAGAGTCCAGTTCCAGCCACCTGGACACTTGCTGCCTGAATGTCACATGCCCCCCAGGTGGTCTGGGGTCTCACTGCTGGAGGGACACAGTTGGGACAGGGCACGAGCTGAGGGAGAGCCAGGGGACAGGCTATAAGAGAAGATGGAGGCAGGGGTGCTAGTCGAGTATTTCTCATAGGTGGGGAGAGGACTGGTCTCTGTTGCTGCTGAGGCAGAACAAGAACAAAGTTGGGTTGGCTGTTCATGTACTCGATGCTGTGCAGGGGAGGA
Organism: Vicugna pacos; assembly: GCF_048564905.1. Classification (NCBI taxonomy): domain Eukaryota; kingdom Metazoa; phylum Chordata; class Mammalia; order Artiodactyla; family Camelidae; genus Vicugna; species Vicugna pacos. Next base: position 16,608,170 of record NC_132991.1, read on the forward strand.
AAACCTTTTCCTCTGCCCTCTTATGTTCTGTACCAGGGATCAGCAAATTAAACTGACAAATGACATTAACAGGAACAAAAGGTTTATTATGTTTGTGTACAGAGCCCTTCATAGAAAAGAAGTAGAGACCCAAAGAGACAGTTAGACTTGAGGACTTAAGTTCCTAACACTAATCCAGGCAGCACCCCAGCTGACTTGGAAGATGGACCTATGGCTGTGATGTCAGTTCTACCACTTTCTCGGTAAGGAGTATTAGGACTCATTCATTCAATAGTCACTTAGCAATGGTCCAGCACTCCTCTAAGCTCTTGGATACTGCAGTGAATAAAACAGACAGAACCACTGCTTTCAATAAATATTTGTATCTGAGGGGAGCAGACAGTAAACAAAATGTATAATTAAATTATGTAGAATGTTAAAGGGTAGTAAATAGGATGGAGATATAATGCAGGGAGGAGGAAAAGATTATGTGTGTATGTGGTGATGAGTGGGAATACTGGGGGGCCCAGTATTTAGGTTCCTCTCCACCCTGGGTGGGGAGAAATCTAGGGATTCCTCCCTACCCTGGGTAGAGAGAACTTCAGAGACTGATATTCCTCTTTGCCCTGGGAAGACAGACATGTAGACATTTCTCTGGGAGCTAGAGCTGACAAACAAATATCTGATAAGGGGTTGATATCCAAAATACACAGAGAATTCATACAACTCAACAAAGAACCCAATTAAAAATGGGCAGGGTGGGGAGGATATAGCTCAGTGGTACAGTGCATGCTTAGCATGCATGAGGTCCTGGGTTCAAAGCCCAGTACCTCCATTTAAATAAATAAACAAAAAATAATTTTAAAAAATTTTAAAAAATAGGCAGAGGATCTGAATAGACATTTTGCCAGAGAATACATACAGATGGTCAACCGACATGAAAAGATGTTCAAAATCACTGATCATCAGGGAAATGCAAATTGAAACCACAATGAAATTTCACCTCACAAAAACAAAAACAAACAAACAAACAAAAACAAAGCATAAATACAGGACAGAAATAGACTCAAAGACAGAGAATACAGACTTGTGGTTACCAGGGGGGTGGAGGGTGGGAAGGGATAGACTGGGATTTCAAAATTGTAGAATAGATAAACAAGATTACACTGTATAGCACAGGGAAATATACACAAAATGTTATGATAACTCACAGAGAAAAAAATGTGACAATGAGTGTGTATATGTCCATGAATGACTGAAAAATTGTGCTGAACGCTGGAATTTGACACAACATTGTAAAATGATTATAAATCAATGAAATTTCACTTCATACCTGTCAGAATGGCTATTATCACAAGACAAAAAATAACAAGTGTTGGTGAGGATGTGGAGGAAAGGGAACCCTTGTGTATTGTTGGTAGGAATGTAAATTTATGCAACCACCATGAAAAAGAGAATAGAGGTTCATCAAAAAATTAAAAATAGAACTACCATATGATCCAGCAATTCTACTTCTGGATATTTTTCTGAAGGAAACAAAAATCACCAATTTGAAGAGATATATTCACCTCTATGTTCACTGCAGCATTATTTATAATAACTAAGATATGGAAGCAACCTAAGTGTTCATCAACACATGAATGGATAAAGAAGATGTGGTACATACACAATGGAATATTACTCAGCCATAAAAGGAATGAAACCTTGCCATTTGTGACACCATGGTAGGACGTAGAATATATTATGCTAAGTGAAATAAGTGAAGCAGAGAAAGACAAACACCATATGAATTCACTTATCTGTGGAATCTAAAACACAAAACAAATGAATAAACATAATAAAGCAGAAGCAGACTTATAGATACAAAAAAGAAACTGGTGGTTGTCAGAGGGGAGGGGGTAGGGAAATGAATGAAATAGGTGAGCGAGATTAAGAGGTACAAACTTCCTGTTATAAAGTGAATAATTCATGGGGATATACTGTACAGCATGGGGAATATAGTCAATCATATTTTAATAATTTTGTATGGTGACAGATCATAACTAGAATCTTGATGACCATTTTATAATGTACAAAAATATTGAGTCAGTATGTTGTCTGAAACTAATATAGTAAGTTAATTATTAAATTTAAACAATTAAAATTTTTAATTTTATTTTTAAATAAAAAGATATGAAAAGTTAAAAGAAACCAGGCTGACCCTTGGGCAAGACTGTTTTAATGGTCTAAATACTTCCAGATACGTCAATTGTATCTCAATAAAGCTGGAAAAAATGAAAACAAACAAAAAACCCCAAACCTTCCAGAGCTTTTAGGAGTTTCTGTGACAAAAAATATATTCTTATCTGACCCGACCCACCTATATAGTAATGTACTGTATATAACATTCACTTAAAGGAAAAATATTTTTTTAAAGTCTTAAACATGTTTCAGCTTGAGTTAACAAAGTTTTATTCCAGGAAGTACTGTTACTGTATTAAGTTAAAGAAAAAAGAAAAAAAATGAGATGCAGGAAGTTATGCAATGCAAGAGTTGGTCCAAGACAAAAGCCTCAATATAAATTTGATTCTGAGCAGAACTGTTTGTGCTCCATGTAGCAGCTAAAGACAGAACTTCCTGTGGAGCCTGCTACCGTCAGCCACTGCAAATGTCAACTGGTAACAACTTATTACAAAAACTACTGTGCCAGGAGATAGCATCTACTCATTATTTAAGTATTATTTTCTTCATATTATAATGCTTTCCTCAAGACAGTCTAATGAGTGTCTACACGTGATAACCCTTTCTATGTGACACATGTCAAGAACAGACAAAATTAAGAGGCAAAAATATTTCATAGGACAATATAATAAATTATAAATGACTCCATAATTGCCACCAAAGAATGAACAAAAATAGGAATAAATGAGATAAAAACTAATAAGAAATTCTGGATGTGAAAAAATTGTCACTGAAATTAAAAAATGCAACAAATGGGGTTATTTTTAGACTAAGTATGTGTTAAGAATAATTAAATACATTAGAAAACAAGACTGAGGAACTCATCTAAAAACAGAACAGAGACAAAGATGAAAACTATGAGACATAATAGAATAGTTAGAGGCCCAAATTTAGCTACTTGGAGTTTCAAAAAAACCAAAACCAACCACCACCACCACCACCACCCCCACCCCAGAGAAAGTGGTAAAGAAACAATATTTGAAGAGAGACTTGCTGAGAATTTTCCATAATTAAAAATAGATATGGGTCCTAGACAAACAGCACACTGAATACTGAACAAGATGATTAACTGTTGAACAGATCATAAGGGGTAGTAGAATATCAAAGATATTTAAGAGGCAACTTAGAAGCTACCAAGGAAAGAGGAGATATTATCTACAAGAGTATAGAACTCTCTAGATGTTACAAACAACAGACTTTAACTTAAAAAAAATTAAAGGTGGTACTTTACTACGAAGAAAAGCGAACCCTGAGGAAATATACAGATATAATAAACAATGGTGAGCACAAAACATGATGAAAGTAAGTCAGTATATTTAATCAACTCCTGAGTATAAAAAAGAAAACTGAAACCTAGCAAACTAGGGGGAAAAACCTTAAAGAAATCAGAAGGAAGGAAAGTGATACAAGAGTGGGAATTAGTGAAAAAAAAAACACAAAAAACAAAAGAGAGGATCAATAGAATCAAAAGCTAAAGACATAAGCTGAAAAGATTTAAAGAAATAGATAAATGTCTAATAAGACAATAATTTTAAAAAGTTAGAAATAGCACAAAAAGATGGTTATGTATTTTTAAAACCATAGGCGAATACTACGAATATTATCTCATTAAATATAAAATTTTCTCTGTCTTAAACTGTTTCAAAAAACAGAGGCTGATAAGCCATAAATATCCAAACTGAAAGAGAACAATATAAAAAAGAAAATTATTGCTATAAACAAGATATAAAATTTTAAAATATAAAACTAGCAATTAAAAGTGAACTGTAAAAGAATGTACCTTATAATCTCTAGCGTAATAACTAAAACAATACAAAGAAGTTTAGTTCAAATGCCAAGAGGAAAACTAAAATGAAATTCTAAAACATATTTAAATTGTATTAAAAAAAAAAAGGAAGGAAAGGAAAACCAGATGAATGAAAAACAGAAGAGGCAAGGAGGAAACAAAAAATGGTAGATACAAATCTAACCATACAAATAGCTATATTAACCCTTTCAGGATAAGCTCTCCAATTAAAATGTGGAGATTGTCAGAATGGATAAACAAGACCCCGCTACGTGCTATCTGTAGGAAACCCATTAAATATAGACACAGGTGGGCTGAAGGTAAATTATGGGAAAAGATATACCATGTAAATAATAACTGCAGGAAGACGGGAATGGCTATATTAAGATCAGAAAAAACAGATCTCAAGAGAGAGCATTACCAGGGTTATAAAATGGCATTTCATTAGATAAAAGGGCAAATCGGGAAGAAAACATTCATAACAATGCATACACCTAACAATAAAGCTTCAAACTATAGGAAGCTTTATCAAATATTTACAGAATAACAGACATACAGAGCAAAGGAACAGAACAAAGTTTAGAAATAGACCCATATTTATACAGTTAACTCTTTCCCACAAAGGTGCCAAGTTAATTCAACAAGGAAAGGATAGTCTTTTCAACAAATGGTCTGGATCAACTAAATATCTACATGGGGGGAAAAAAGTGACTTGACCCTTACAAGTACCATAGACAAAAATTAACTCAAAATGGATCATAGATCTAAATGCAAGAGTTCAAGTTACTAAAATTATAACAGAAAACATAAGAAAAAAGACTTGTGAGATTGGGTTAGACAGAGATTTCTTAAAACAGATCACAAAAAGCACAACTATAAAGTTTAAAACTTCTGCTCTTTGAAAAGAAACTAAGGAAAAAAAGAAGAGGCAAGCCAGACTGGGAGGAAGTAGTTGCCAAATGTATATCTATCAAAGGGCTCATATTCTGAATATATAAGGAACCTTATAACTCAAGTAGAAGATAATCAACCTAATAAAAGAAACAAGGAAAAATATGAAGACACTTCACCAAAGAAGATATACAGATGGCCAATAAACACATGAAAAGATGCTCACCATCATTAATCCCTAGGGAAATGCAAATTAAAGCCACAATAAGATACTGCTATATAACCACTAGAGTAGCTTAAATTAAGAAGACTGACATTTCTAAGTTTTGGTGATGATACAGAGCAGCTTAAACGCTCATTCAATACTGGTGGAAATGCAAAATGATACAGCTACTTTAGTATTTGTATAACTGTATGGCAGTATCTTATAAAGTTAAATATACACTTCTCATATTTCCCAGAAATTTGACTCCTAAGTATCTACCTAATAGAAATAAAAACATGTCTGCACAAAGACTTGCAAACAAATGTTCATAGAACTATTATTTACTACAGATTAAAAACTGGATGCTACTTATACGTACATCAACTGGTGAATAGAAGAGTGAATTATGGCATTTCCAATCTATAGAACACTACTGATCAATAAAAAGAAATAAAAATATAGGCAACAACATGGAAGAATCTCAAAACATCATGCTTAAAGAAGACATCAAACACAAAAGACCGTTCTACTTGTATGAAACTCTAGAAAAGGCACACTATAGTTACAAAAGTAGATCTTTGTTGCCAGAGGTGGAGACTGAAATACAAAGATGCACTATGGAACTTTCTAGGGCAATGGAAATATTCTGTAGTTTGATTATGGTGGAGGTTGCCTGACTGTATAAAATTACCAAAATTCATCAAACTACACACTTAAGATGAAAGAATTTGTTGTATATATCAGCAAGTTGAATTTAGTAGTACACAAAATAATATATCATGATCAAGGAGCATTTATTCCAGAAAAATATAGGAATTTCTATTACTGTCATCTATCATATTCAAAACTAGAAGAAAAAAAATCACAGCAAGTACAGAAAAAGCATTTGACAGATTCAACGGTCATTCTTAACAGAAACTCTTTAGTGGAATATTCATTAAACTGATAAAAGGCATCTATTAAAAACCCAAAGAAAATATCACACTTAATCTTGAGACTTTATGAGTGTTTAAAAATTAAATCAGAAACAAGAAAAGCATGCCTCCATCACTCCTTTTACTCACCATTCTACTGAAGGGCTTAACTAATACAATAAGTAAATATGACATAAGAATTAAGACAGGAAGAGGTAAAACTCTCTTTATTTGCCAGACACTATTCTACTGTTTTGCCAGGCACTGTTTTGTTTCACACTTAATTCCCACAATAGTCCCATGAGATAGGAATATGCGCAAATGAAGAAAGTTGAAGATACACAAGTTACTCAAGGTTATACAGCTGAGCTGGTTATAGAGCTGGTCAATAGCAAAACCAGGATTTGAATCCTAGCCATAGAATCTATACTTTTCAGTACTATGCTATCCTTCCTCACATCTGTCTATTTGAAGCAAGTATTACAATGTTAAGATTTGATAAAGCTTGGCGGCAAGTACAAGGATGTCCTTTTCTTCATGCTCTAATCTGGTTGACATGTTTGTAATACTTTTTAATAAAAATAAATAAAAAGATTACATCATTCTAAGACTTTATAAACCATTTATTTTGAAAGTAGCTTTTATTCTATGAACTTGAAAAGAACAGCTCTAGGGCCATTGTTATTATACTATTTTGGGGCTTGGGGATTATGCAACACAGAAAAAGACAGACAGTAGTCCATTTTATTCTTGGTATGGCTTAAATGTATTCAACATTACCAGATAATCTGGTAGGTTAAGAAAGAAAAATTAAAAAATTGAGTCTTTACTCTCAGAGATCATAATCTAGATGGTAAAATAAATTAACTTCAAAAATAACAGGCAGATGTTTACGGTCCAGGGGTAATGGCCTACCTTTCTGTGCCTTTTACTTTTCTGTATTATTTTTCCTTTTCCTATAGGAAAATATGTGTTACATTGTTTTGTTCCTGACCATTACGTGTGCTTCACCATAAAATTATCATTAGGATCAACATATTTAATAATCCAGGAAAAGTGTTTGTAACTGTATTCATTACAAAGAAATTTCTTTTTGGGAGGGAAATGGGAGTGCCTTTTAGTGACGTTCACTGAACACACCAGTACCGGTTAAAACAAAACGAGAAAATTTTGCAATATTTCTTAATCTATGTGAAATAAACTATTAACTCAGGCTTTTAGCTTTAAGAACTCTATCCTTACCCCCATCTGACTTATAACTTGAAATGAATACATATTATGAGTATATCAAGTTTTCATTTGCTTTTAGGCATTTACATAAACCAGTTGTATATTTTTTCTTTTCCTAAATTAAAAATGCCAAGAACCAGTTATAAAATCATACTGCCATGACAGAACTATAATTAGCTTCAAAATTTTATTGAAATTCAGGTTTAGAATTTAACAATTTAATACAGTATTACATTGAATATTTTCTAACCAGTATTCTCACCTGCTTTACATGATTTCTGGGCACAATTTTTACGAATTGATACTTTCTGCCTAATTTTCCAAGATATGCCAATTACACATTCATTAAAATCTCAGATACTTCCCTAAAATTGTTATCTCAACATCAGAATTAAAAAAAATAAGATCAAATATTGAAAATTTAAGACATTAATATTGTAGCCACTGTAATATAGAAAAAACTTTATACAATATCAACTGTTTAAAATTGCTAACTATTGTAATAATGCAATATGAATTTTTAACATAACAGTATGAATTTTTCATTAGAATGTTCTACCATTTCATACTGAAGAATGTTTAAAGTTATAAAAATGTTCTCTTTTAAAGGAACCTACACTAAATTAATCCAAAAGTAATTGTGGCACTTTAGATAAGACATTTATTCTTTTGCATATTTTAAGTACCTAAGGTACAGCCTGATCAATAGCAGGTTACTGGAAAGAAGCAGCACTTCACTTTAAGGAGTGAGTCGTTTGGGATCACGGGGGAACATTGAGGTCTGACGAACATTGTGCAGTCCCAAAAACAGCATAGTCACTCGTTCCAACCCTGGGAAAACAAAATAATCATCAATTCATTTTCTGAAAACCTCTTAGGGTCTTACTTATTGAAAACTACCAACATAATATCACTGATCAACAAAATACTCTTCCTTGTTAGGAAGGAAAATGACTATTATTTTGAGTTTAAAATGGAATATTTTGGTTCTGATTCAGAAATAGAGATGATGTTGTCTGTGGGAAAGAGTAAATGAGATATCTTTAAATTGTATGGGTTCTGTGAAATATGAACTACAAAAATTTATATATATGTTTTCAAATGAGACCAGATTCTAATTACGCAGTCCACGCCATCAGTGGTTAAGATGAGAGTCATAAACTTTTTAAAGAAATTTGATTAATGGAAGTACCAATAATTCAATATACATGTAGCATGGTGATTTCTAGCATAAAAGACTCTAAAATCCATTATTTTAGGATAAAAAAACTATTTCTTTTTTTTTTGGAGGGGGAGGTTATTGATTGATTGATTGATTGAACTGGGATTGAATCCAGGACCTCATGCAAGCTAAGCACACACTCTACCACTGACCTATACACCCTCCCCCTTCCTTTAGAATACATTGTTGTACTGAACGTTTTGAGTGTAGAAGGCTCTTACTTTGACATGTGACTTAAATACTATATTGCTGACAAGAATTAAGAATAAATAATATGTAAGAAACACAGCAAGTGAAACTTTTTGTGTGCAATTTATCTGTTTCTCTGAAGTTGCAGCATCATACAAAATAGGCAAGGTCAAAGAATATTTTTATATAGTTATAACTTACAAGTTTAAAGAAATATATTTAATATCTAAAATAGTAATATGAGAATTAATATTTTTATTGCTATTCCTTACTAAAAAAAATCTGCAGATGTAAATTTGAACCTTGTATTATAGTAATCTAATACTAATTAAAAAAAATCACCATATCATATCTTTCTCCCAAATGTGAATTATCAAAAATAGATTGGTATTTTGGTAATCATTCAAGTATCCTTCACAAGCAAGATTGAAACTTACATCGTCAACTAGTCAAAAAAATTTGTAAACTATCATGCAAAATGCACATTACTCAATACTCTAAGAGAAAATAGTCATAAACTTCCATTAAAACTTAAACTATGTATATATTCAATGTAGCATTGTTTGTAATAACAAAAGGCTAGTATCAGCCTACATGTCTACCAACAGGAAGTTGGTTAAACAGGATTATCAAGCATCCTCCTTTCAATGGATTCTAAAAAAAGCAAAGTATAATAAGGAACAAGTTACAAAATACAGTAAGTGAAAAATGCAACATACTGAGTGGTTTATATACTACAATTTGTATAAAAATATATGTTAAAAAGTGCATGTAGTTTTGCATATGCAAAGATTATCTTTGCAAAGGTAAATAGAAAACTAGAAACAAGTTTCCTATACTCTTCTGTATGTTTTGAATTTGAAAAATTTCTATTACCTGTTCACCAAAAAACTGAAAGCAAAAAATAAACAAAAACTTCGACAAGACTATAAATTCAGAATTCTTTTCAAGAGTTTTTGATATGGACATCCAAGAGCTGAGTTAAACACTTACTCATTTTAAATCACAGAGTAGTATCTTACGTATACTCTAGAAGTGGTCCTAAAAATCAATAAATGTTCTATTTCAACAAAAACAATTAGCAGCAATCTGAACTTACTTGAGGGAGAGCTTTAATTTGGGCTAATCTGAATGAACTCATGAATACAGAGAGAAAACACAATATTCAAAGTCAAATTTTCATTTAGTCATAACTCACTTTATAAAATGCTTACAATTCAAAAAAAGTTCTTACAATTCAAATTTGTATTACACTCAGCACTTATAGACTTATTTGTAAGCAGTAACAATATATAAAATTTATTTTTTGGAGTCTAATACTGAAGAAATTAAGTCAGAACTGAAAGAACACTTTGCCAAGTGAAATTTGGGTTGGAAATATTAGTCGTAATATTAAAGGAATATTACCAATGCCTCCACCAGCATGAGGAGGGGCTCCAAAGCGGAAGGAATCAATGTATGCCTTAATTTTCTCCAAATCTACAAAACAAACAAATATAAAACAAGCAAACAGAAAACAAAATTTATCATCTTATTTAGCTTAAAAAAATTACAAAAGCAATTACTGTACAACAAAGATTAAAACAAATGAATGTGTTTCTGAAAAGTCTTTATAAAGGGTTTAAAATTTATTTTCAGAATATACATGACCCTCCTAAACATATTTCAGTTGTTTACCAATTCCATGATGTAAGGCCCTCTCTGTCAGCAGCTGAGGATCATGTATTCTTTGAGCTCCTGACAGTATTTCTTCTCCTCTCATGAACATATCATAAGAGTTGGACTGTTTCTGCAGGAAAAACAAATAAAAAAATATCACTCAAGTGGCTATCATCTTATTTCCATCACCCATATGTGGAAAAACACACTCTGTTGCATGAAGAGTAAATCCATTTTTTCCTACAATTAATGATGCAACCCACTCCAATGAACATGATTTGTTTCCCTAAAACAGGAGTAAACTAGTGAGTATTAAATCAACTTCTTCCTTGCCTCTACCAGATTTTATGCTCCCCTTCTCCCACACCTTCCAATAATAAATCAGAACACTGTATCTTTTAAGAAGGTTCTTATTTCACTGAATCATCTGAAATGTTTTTAAGTGACTTTGGGGTCACTTTTGGAACTTCATATTATCAAGAAGTGTTAGTCTTTTTAATTTTTAAAACGTCTTTATTTTAAGGGAAGTAAACTGGACATTAATTTACCACAGTTTATAACCTATTCCTTATCAGGTTTTAACTTACTTTCCTTGTCTTTCACTAAACAAGTGGTTTAGTGTGATTCCTGGATTGGTAGCCTCAGTATTATGTTGTTAGAAATACCAATGATTAAGACCCACCCCAGAACAACTAATCAAAAAGTCTGGTGATGTGCCCCAAAAATCTGTGTTTTAAAAGCCCTCCAAGTGATTCTCATGCCCACTGAAGTTTGGGAAACAGTGCAGAGGAAAAACAGCAAAAGCCCACAAGACATTATTTAGATTAACTACCAAGACAGAATGTGAATTCTTAGTTCAAGGTCAATGATAAAATGATTTGGTAAAGTCTTCAAACCTTTTAGTAACATTTATTACTTATATGGTGTTTCTTCCTCATTTTCTTTAAAAATGACACATGAAAATAATTTTTAATATAGGTTTTGGGGACTAATTTGCTAGAATATTCAAATTCCACAATATCATTTCGATCTGAATTGACAGAAACTAGTAGTGATAAATAACAATATGTCTATCATTGTATTATTTTATTTTGGCAGCAGGGGGGCGGTAGTTAGGTTTGTTTATTTTTGGAGGAAGTACTAGGAATTGAACCCAGGACCTTGTGCATGCTAAGCATGCACTCTACCACTTGAGCTATACCTTCCCCCCTAACAATATGTCTATCAAAACTGCAAGTTACTACTGAAAACTCTTACTCCCATTGTACAATTTGACAGTGACAATAAAGTTTTCCATCTTCCCCAAAATAGGTTATTTAATATCAGATTACTTACAGGATTTCTTGGGTCAGGCATGGTATAGAAAGGTCTTACAGCCAATGGATATTTATCAAGAATATAAAAATCTGTATCATACTGTAAAAATAATAAATATGATTAAAATAAATTTTTTAAAAGTTTACTGAGAGTAAAAAGAAGTCTAACATTTTGGTAATTAACTATCTTTTTATATATAAGTTTTGTCCTTTAAAATTACTGTAATTAAGCTCTGTGTATAGTAACTATTCTGCTTCTTTCAAGTAACATCTGTATCCTACAGTATTTTGCCACGATGTTACAAATTCTTCTAATATACCTAATTTTTAGGAGCTATTGACTAGTCAATCATAGTTCAAATATGCATTTTTCTTTTTCTTTTTTTGGACATGTCATCTCTTTCAATTTATTTCCCATCAGAAATTATGCTGTGATAAACTTCTTTGATTTTCATTTTTCCCATTGCAATTCTAGTCCACTTAGTCTTTCGGATGCATTTTATAACTGTTTTTGTTAAATCATCCCAATCTCTTTGGGTTTTACAAAAACTACATTAACTCTATAAATTATTTTGGGAGAAACTGACATCTTTTACTCTATTCATTTTCAAAAAACCTTGATTATTTCCCCAACAATTAAAATTTTCATTTAGATATCTAAAACAGATTTGATAGTTTTCTTCAAATGAAAACTACAATTGAAGTAAATAACATATTAATGAAATTATGACACTTTTGTTAGAAAGAATATTTACTATCTAACCTATGTTTAATTAAAAAGAAACCATTCACATTGAACTGTTTCGGTGTTAAACATTTTCCCTAAAACTGAGTGTAGAGGGAATGTCAACAAAGGTGACAAATTGGAATTAGCCCCACTCAAACAGCATTTTAAAGGTATAAACTCACTAATGTGTAGTTTCACAAACATGTTAGTTCTCCAGTCAGTTGAACAGTTTCAAGTGCAACCAGCAGGAGGAGCTCAAGGACTATTTCATTCAATTACACAATTCTCTTAATTTCCTTAAAGACCACATCAAGTTTAGCTTTCCTCCTCTTTGGAGTTTTAGAAAACAAGACAGGAAAGTATCTTTCCTGTAAGAGGCACAGAGGAAATTCATTCACCCTCTAGTCCCATCAGTCAGCAAGGGTACTCAGGGAAGACTATTTCTAAATAATTTCAAATCATCTTGAGGTCCCCTTCTAACTAATCTGACAATTAGACCTAGATACTACTTTTAGAGATACCTCAGTACAACTTAATACAAAAATCAAATACTGAGCTAATTATACCATCTGGACAAAGCCTGAAGAGTTTTTATTTTTCTAAGTATTTTTAAAAAGTACTGACCCCCCTGGTTATTCTGGAATATTATCATTCTAGGGAGATTAGCTTCTTCCAGCTGTTCTTTAGTACCAGGATATGTTTCAGATTTAGAAAAAGAAATTCAGCATGTACAAGAGTCCTACCTTTTCCTTTACCAAACGACCCAACAGTTTTTCATTTGGTGTACTGAAAAAGAAATAGGAAATCAGGTGTTTGAAGATCAAATGGCAACTTAAGAGAGTTTTAAGTTAATAAGGCACCTCTTCTATTTGAAGTTCTCAAAGGATAAAAAATGTAGCCAAAATATACAGTTTCTATTCTGTTCCTTTTTAAAAAACCAAGTACCACTAGAAACTACTTAAGGATGCACCTGGGACAGTTAGTAGGTGCTGCTCAATGATATTTAAATAAAAGCATAAACAGAATTTTGCAATTCACTGATTCAGAAATAACATGAAGTAGTTTCCTATAATTAGATATAATAGAAGTTCACTATACCAACACAGACTATACTTGTCAGTAAATGGTTCTACTTCAAAATGGTTTCTCCTTTTTGTTAGTCTTTATCACAGGTTATAAAACAAAAATCAGTATTTCCAAGTAAAACGTAACAGTGTTTATGTAGACCAATTATATTTCTATGGCCAGGAGGTTGCTACTTTAACTTCTATACTGTTTAAGAAAAATTTTCAAAATCTTAAGAAAATATTGCCTAACTTAAAAGTCATTACAGAATTTATGGTTTTTCTGAAAATATTTAGCAATGTACAGGATGCTTAAAACATATACATATATACATACACATATATGTACATATTTGTTAAATAAATAAAAGTAAATGAAGACTTTTGAGTGAAATGTTTTTTAAAAAATCCTAAAAAATAACAATAATCATCCCTTCCTTCCTACACTGATATGAACTGTAGTGTTGGCTTATTTATTTTAACTTAAGAATCCTTGAATAAAATATAAGTAGACAGTAATTTATAACCTTTATTAAACCATATCATTTGTTTTAAAATTGAAAGTTGTTTGATTTGAATTGAGATAATATAATACAGTATATCAAATAAAGAATAGTAACTTTTATAACTTTCAGAGATCTTCAATGTCTTATATCCTAATCCTTTATGGGGGCAGATTTAAACTGCTGTCTATCTTTTCTAACACAATTGATTTAGAAAGAAAGATAACATATTAGATGATAAAAATCACAGGCAAAAGGCCCTATATTCTTTAAAGCATGACAAATGGGAGGGTACCTATGGACAAAAATAATGTTCATAAACAAAAATACTGAAGCTTAAGTAAACCACATTAAATATAACATTTTATTTCAGATCACACATTGAACAAAACATAACACTATATAACAACATTAATAAAACTGAAGTTTATCAACAGGGTGAAAAGAATTATTCATTAATAAATATTTATTCTTTCATATTTTAAACCTAATTAGTGAAGTTTTAAAAATCACAAAGGCAAACAAACCTTAGATCTTCTTCATCTCCCATTTCAATTCCAGCTTCCCTAAGCATAGCCAATGCTTCACAATACTCTAGTCTTAGAGTTGGCTCCAAAAATTTGAAGGGCTCACATGGGAATTGTTTATTCACCGTCTGAATTTCAGTTTGAAACCTATTTGTACAATGATTATATGAGTTAATAAAAATGTATGAAATAAGTATTTTCACCACAAGAGGTCACTGTGGCAATACATAAATTAAAAAAAAATTTTTTTTAACCAATACTGGTGAAATAAGGAACATACAGCTTTTTTCTTCCATACACTCAAAACATTTTTTGAAAACAAAGAAACAACATTTTTAACATTTCACAGGAGTCACTAAATATGTAATGATGAGAAGAGGGCAACCTGAGCAGGTTCCAGGGTGGAAACATGCCCTTTCCAGCTGAACCCACTCATTGCCATGGGCCTCCCAAGCTGTCTAGGCAGCCTGTTCTCAAGCAGCCAGTTGACATGGACCCAAGAGCCTACTGTATGTACTATCTGTTCTATGGTTCCATTGATAATAATTTTAAATTCAGAGATAACTCAAAAGGAAACGCTTTCAGAGCAAAGCTCTTTTGTGTAAAATCAGCCTCAGTGTAGAAATTGCCTTGGAGACTTTCAATCTCTTCAGTAGTAGTAACAGCAGCTAAGAAAAAATATCCGGCAGTTATTGAACACCTATTTATGTCACATAAAATCATTCTCTGAATCACTGTATGTATCAGAAAAAAGTGTTATCAAGAAATTATTTAAGTTAAAAATTTATATTTAACACCTTTTCTCAATCTCTTATTGTTTGTCACTAAGGTGGCATTAAAGGATGAAAAACTTTCTTTATAATTCACATCAGCTAACACTGTTAGAAACATAAAATACCCACTTTATGAGATATTAAAAAAAGTGACTTTTTAAATTCTTTAACAGCACCTGTTATCATCAAGGAAGACCAAACTAATGAATACTTGCTTGTCTTCCCCATTACCATTATACTGTAAGTTTGTTTAGGAGAGTGCCTATTTCTTTCCCACTTTAATAATCACTATGGTATACTGTCTACCTTCTAAACAGTAGGCACAAGACAAATGTTTACTAAAGTATGGATGAAACAATAGCTGAGATTTGCTTCAAAGTAACAAGGGGTGGGAGAAACGGGTAAAACAAAGTTGGTCATGGGTAGACAATGGTTGAAATCAGGTTATGGGTATATGGAGGTACATTAGGCTAGTCTACTTCTGTATGAGTTTTGAAATTTTCCATAATTAACAGCATTGAAAAAAGTATGTTTACATTTTATGAAAACAGTAGAAATTAAAACACTACCACTTCCTGACTAGTATTAAAGATTTTAATGGAAGCAATAAAGTTTAGCCATTGATTTATTCAAATCTTGATAAGAAGGGATAAAAAGACCCCAATAATTAATTTTTAAATTGCGCTGCTTTGTTTTGGATATTAACCCCCATTCATGTTAATCAATGGTAATACAAACACATGAATATCAAAATTTTAAAATACATTTGTATAATCTTCTTTAAGAGACATTTTAATGATAAACATGAGAGGGACAAGACGTAAGTCATATAACTCAATTTACAACTGACACGGAAACTTAAAATTCCTAAATGACATACAGTATATAGAAAGACTTTTATTTCCAAGCTTCTACCTTAAGTCTACCAATAAAGTCCAGTGATAACAGTGTCAGAATCTCTCATTTTTAAGTAGAGACTTGATTAATCCCAATGGCCCATTTTGTGCTTGGTCTGTTGTTACAAAAATCAAAGTGGAAATTTCATATTCCAACATTAAGAAGATAAGATATCAATACTTAAAACAACAAGTTTCATAAACTTCCTTGAATTATAAATGTAAAAAGAAAATGAGAAAAGCTCTGTACCTTCATTGTAGTTTCAAAGATATTTTGTTTTATAGGAAACATTAGTTGTTCCACAGACTATCTGAATGAAACTAAAATAAAATATGTTGAAATGTTTCAGAGAACAAAGGTTAAAAGAAAAAGGCTGGGAGGAGTGGTCAAGATGGTAGAGTAGGAAGAACCATAGGCAGTATATTCATTGATATTGGCTTTAGCAGTATTTTTTTGGATCTGTCTCCTCAGGCAAGAGAAACAAATGCAAAAAACCAAAAAACAACAACAACAAAAAAAAACGAAAACAAAAACCAAGAAAAAAAACCCCAAATGAGACTACATCAAACTAGAAAGCTTTTGCACAGCGAAGGAAGCTATCAACAAAATGAAAAGGCTACCTACAGAATGAAAGATGTTTGCAAATGACATATCTGATATGGGCATGATATCCAAAATATACAGAGAACTCATACAATTAAACATCAAAAAAAAAAAAAACAACCTGATTAAATGGGCTGAGGATATGAATAGACATTTTTCCAAAGAAGACATATAGATGGCCAACAGACACATGCAAAGATGCTCAACATCACTAAGCATCAGGGAAATGCAAATCAAAACCACAATGATATATCACCTCATACCTGTCAGAATGGCTATTATCAAAAAGACAACAAATAACAAGTGTTGGCGAGGAAGTGGAGGAAAGGGAACCCTTGTGCACTGCTGGTATGAATATAAATTGATACAGCCACTATGGAAAATAGTAGAGTTTCCTCAAAAAATGAGAAATAGAACTATCATATGATTCAGCAGTTCCACTTCTGGATATTTTTCTGAAGAAACAAAAACACTACCTTGAAAAGATGTGTGCACTCCTATGTCATTCCAACATTATGATTACAAAAGCCAAGATATGGAAGCAATCTAAGTGTCCTTGATAGATGCACAGATAAAGAAGATACATATTTACATACATACATACATACACACACAATGGACTTTTACTCAGCCACAAAAGGAATGAAATCTTGCCATTTGCAACAACATGGATGGATCCAGAGGGTATTATGCTAAATGAAATAAGTCAGAGAAAGACAAATACTGTATGATTTTATTTACACACAGAATCTAAAAAAAAAAAAAAACCAAACAAAGTAACAAACATAACAAAACAGACTCATAGAGAAAGAGAACAAACTTGTAGTTACCAGAGTGGAGGGGTTTGGAGGATGAGTGAAATAGGTTAAGGGAGATTAAGAGGTATAAATTTCCAGTTACCAAAAACATGAGTCATGAGGATGAAATGTACAGCATGGGGAAATATAGTCAATTATATTGTAGAAACTTTGTATGATGACAGATGATAACTAGACATGCCATGGCAATCATTTTGTAATGTACAGAAATATGGAATCACTATCTTGTGCAACAGAACTAACTTAGTCGTGCAGGTCAATTATACTTCCTTTAAAAAAAAATGTAGACACTGTGAGGAAATGCATCAAAATGTTAATGATGGTTATTTCTGGGGAGTGGGATTATGAGTGACTGTTAAGTTTTACTTAATGATTTTATTTCTAGTTGTCTGCAATAAACGCATATTGTTTGTAAAATAAGAAAGAAAATAAGTATCATGAGGGGGGGAAAAGGCTGTCTACAATTAACTATTCATCAAAGGTACAATACAATGCAGAGAGTCCCTAGAAGTATTAATACTATGCTATAATATTTTTATAAGATCAATGATTAATTTCTGTGTTCTTGAAATTACTCAGACTTGCAATGGAGTAAATAAGTTTCATACTAGTTTTGAACTCTTTAAGTATCAATGAAGCATATACAAAAACATCAATCAATAGTTAAATCAGTGGTCTTCAAATAAAAATTTCAAATATGGTCCTTTGTCAGTTATCAAAGCACTAGATAAATCTGTTATATCCAACTTAACACTTGGAGTACTGTCACAAGTATGGACAAAGGGGAAAAAAAGACTTGATCCTAGTTAACTTGTTTTCCATCTTCTTCCTATTTTTCTCCATTGTAAACATCATCACAAGTAAACAACTTCCAATGCTCTTTTAAGGGAGAAACTATTTGCTAGTTTAGAGGGTGTACCTAAATGAACATTTTCCATAATTCAATTTTCTGGAGTCCCAGAACATGTCTAATAAGTTTCTACAAATGGGTCAATTCACCAGGCCCAAATAAGCTGAAAGTCCCTTCAGGATAGTAGTTTCTAATCTTTACTGAGCACTCAGTGTAAACATAAATTGATCTAAGAATTAACCATTCCTGACATAGGCTTAATTTACACAGATTCGGTAAAGATTAGAAACTGAAAGACTGAAGGGACTTTTTACCCCTGAGGTTAAGTGATAATATTACCTTCACTTATAATGGCGAGGGAAACTGAGGCAGAGAGTTAAGTAACTTGCACAAGGCCCACACAGACATACAACAGACCTGTGATGTGATCTCAGGCTACCTGGGTCTAGCTGAATCCAAGCTATGAACCACTATCTTATACATCTTCCCAAATAATAAACTGCTATAAAAGTAACAGAGGCTCTATTTCTGAGACATTCAGGATGTCAGTACAGAGGAAAAAACAAATCTACTTAGGTTGTTCAAAACCTAGTAAACTTTCCCACCAAAATTAGGTTAATTAGCTGCAGCCCTAATTGACTTGGATCCAGATGGATTTTTTCACTAATCAACTGATCATTTAACGTGTGTGTGTGTGTGTGTGTGTGTGTACGTACAACAAAAACTTAGTTTACATGTTTTAAGAATTGCCTTATTTTGAAAAATACAAACTGATTTGAAACTATATCCATCTAAGGCTATCAAATATATACTTTTACCTTTCCTGAAGTCCTCTGAATATTTGTACTAAAGTGTCAGCAATTTCTTCCACAACTTCATGGTAATGGTAGTTAAAAGCCATTTCAATGTCCAAACCAACAAATTCAGTTAGATGTCTGTGGGTATTAGAGTCCTCAGCTCTGAATACTGTTAACATCAATAAAAGAAATAAATAGTCAATGGTGTTTCAAATTTTGGAGAAACTGGGATTTAAATATAAAATTCTGTTTGTTAGTACTCAAATAGTACTATTTTTCATTATCATTATAGGTTGCAAAAATCTTTGATAGACCATCTGTTTCAGCATACTCTTGGATGGCAAGTTCATTACAAATTCCTAGTCACGTAAAAGCTGTAGCAAATGTAAATTATTAAGTGAAGCTCATGAAAATCTCAAGGGAGTGCAAGATCCTTGAAGTATCTTCTCAATAATTAAGACAGATTCAATATAGTGAGTTCTTCTCAATTTTAGTAAAACTTGACTCAAGCTAAATGAAATCTCTACAAATGAAATAACATTATACATATTCCAGCCAATACCCTGGTCCACCTTTTATTATCCTCACCCTCCTTTCCTCCTTTCCTGTCTTCCTGACGCTAGCTCTGCTCCATCTTTCACATCACTGCAAGATTAATATTCCTAGAACACATCCTTGGCTCAGTAACTTACAATGGTTCCCAAATGATTACCATAGTAAGACATAAAAAGACAAAAAGTCTAAAACCTTTATGCTTTCATAATTTAATCCTACTCTTTATATCCCATTTCCCAATACTAACTAGTTTATTTTCTATAACTTAATACCATTTTTATTTTCACCATGCTGTTTACTCATCCAGCTTCCTCTGACTAGAATGATATCTTCGTTGTCTATATATCCTACTCTGTCTTTAGAGCCTATTTCAGTTTGAATTCTCTTTTATGGTGAGTCTAGCAAATTCCACCTTCCCTCTCTTTTTATACTATCTATAAGATATAATTAACACCAATTTGCTGATTGGACAGCACAATCTGATTATCTGCTGTGAAAATCAGTTGATTACTCTCTGTGACTGCTATATGTATGCATGTCTTGTTCTGTCTTGGGAGCATGGACAATGTTTATTCTTTTGTCACTCAAAGCATGGTCTGTCTGATCAGTAGCATCAGCAGTACCTGGAAGTCTGTGAGAATCTCAAGCCTATTGGTCAGAATCTGCATTTTAACAAGATCCCCAAGTGATTCATGTGCACATTAACATTTGAGAAGTGCTTATTCTTCTTCTATGTACATGGTACCTGAGGCAAGGCTGTATATGTAGCAGGTGTTCAACAAGTAACTGATTAATAAATTCAGAAAATTAATCATCTTGCCAGCTTCTCTACTAGCAGGTATTTAATTTTTATTAAGCTTTCAAAAAATGTACATATATAAAATAACTCGGTCAGTTTTAAAGAATGAAGTAAAGCTGGTTTTTGCTTATAATTAGCTTCATAAAAAAATCTGCAACATGATTGTGTGTCCATGCTTGACTTGCAGCAAACAGATCTTAAAAATCATAATATAATCTATTACGTATCAGACATTTGTAATAATCTTTAATGGACTTTAGCATATTATCAATACTAAGAGCAATACAAACAGTAATAGTAAAACAGAACAGCTTTGGAATGAAGTTGGTAGCAAAATACACAGTGGCATATCTGTAAACTCACAACAGGTAAAGAGGCTATCAAGGACAACAAAATATATTATTTGGAAGACTGCAACTACTACTTGTTCTTTAGTGCTGTTGGAGAGCTGAAAGGACAGTCCAAATGGGAGCTAATCTGTTCTAATTACACTTACGTATAGTAAAATAACATATTCAGGTATATTTCAGAGGGGGTGTATTTTCAAAGCATGCATTTTAAAAATGAGATATTCGTAAGATAAAATTTTTCTTTAGCATTCTTCTATAGAAATATATAACGGTTATGATTGCATTTACATGAATGATGCTCAACTGTACAAAGAACTACTGAGCATACAATTTAAAAAAAATGACTGCCCAAGCAATTGTCATTTTTACCTCAAAGTCTAGTGTTTATGTAGTCAGCATATAAAAGGATTCAAGCTTTCAAAATGTCTGTATGTAAAATGTGTTTCTAAAACCATTACTACAGTACAATTTATGAATTTTGAGAAAATCATAACTGTCAAAACCTTACCTGGTCCAATACAGAAGACCTTCTCAAAATCAGCACAAATACACATTTGCTTATACAGCTGTGGAGATTGAGCCAGGTATGCATTATTTTTAAAATATGACACAGTAAATACATTGGCTCCTCCTTCACTGGCAGCTGAAATACAAACATTTAATATTATAAACAACTGCAAGCTTATTAATGTAAACTTCCAGTAAAAATAGTTTATACTTTTGATTCAAGTACTTTACTTAAAAAACTTGGAATATCAAGAATTGCAGAGAAACCATAACCTATATATGTTTTATACCTGATTCTAAATAGTTTACATTTAGGACAGATTTACTTCTTTGGTTAGACCTTCATTTTACTGCTTTGGATATGCATGCTCCTTTTCTGCATCAATTTCAAATCTATTAAAGCTGCTTTGCAGGTGTGAAAAAATTTTTTAAAGGAAAAAAGATTATTCCTAATAATTTTCTAATTATCAATAATGTAATGTTCAACTTTTTATTGGTAACTGAAAACAATTCATAACATACTTTTTAGTGTTATTTAAGTAATTCTAAATAGGGTAAAATGATTAAAGATAAGTTTCTCATATAAGAATGAGAATTAATGAGATTTTCCCATCTGTAGTATTTAGTAATTTTACAATGCAGTTTACACAAAACAAATCGCAATACCAATTTAGAAAGAAACTTATATAATGAAAGTAGTTTCTGGTGTACTTTATATTGACAAAAAATTTGTTTCACGTGTTACTGCCTCATTTTTATAATCAATATCATATAATGATTCCTGAAATAAGAGGATTTAGTATTACTGATGTTAGTGACATATGACGGCTGCTACATAGTAGTCTTCAAAATAAACTGTCTCATGGCAACAAACCTTAAGAAACACTTGGGATTCTCAAATTAAAAGCAAAACAAAACAAAAACTTATTAAGCAACCTGGGGGAAGCAAATTTATTTTTTAAAAATTAAGAAATACCTTAAAGCATACCTGAGATAATTTTAGGAGTCTGGATCTCCACAAAACCCTTGTTAATTAAAATTTCTCGGAAAAGATGGCAGATGCCAGACTGGAGACGGAAGACTGCCTGACTAGTTGATGTCTATAAGACAATAATAAAATTTAATTAAATAAATTTGACACATTAACTGAGATAGAGTATTTTTTTAATCAGGCCACCTGCCTGGAAAGTTCATAGAGAAAACAATTCATTATATGAGAGAAAATTAGGTTACATGACACTCAGCATAAGGATATAGCTTGGAATTTTTCATATTATAGAAGGAGAATGACAATTTTGCTCTTTATTTTCAACCTCTCGAATTCTTGACTTTGCTGAGGCTCTATGTAAGAACTGGTTTGGGGTTAAATTAGACAATAGTTTAGATATAATCTAAGGTGTGTAAAAAATTTCAAGTCACTAATACACAGAATGCTTCCCAAAATATAAAGTCAAAGTAGGGGTTAAAAAAGTGAATGCTTACAAGGGCCAGACAAATTAACATACATGGAATGAATGAATGGTACTTCCTGGGTGGTGCAGGGCATAGCAGAGAACAGAATACCCTGTCTAGAGTGCTAGCTGATGTTGCCATGTGGGCCCAGTATTGATGAGTTCACCTCCTACTTTTTAAGAAAAGCCATCTAGATTTAATGTGAAAACCCTCCATTTTTCAATGATGGCAATAAATTTAAATTAAAAAAGAAATGATGTGAGCCAAAGAAAAATATTCTTCAGGGCCAAATTCTAGAGGCACAAGCAATAACTCTTGTGAATAGCAAATACAGTATGATGTCTAACTACTGTGGCCAAAATTATGAAAAACTTGAGGTTTCTAGGCAGCATCAAGAGGACTTTTGATTACTGCTAGCCTTTTCTATATACTCTAAATTACAATGAAAAAGGTAAAAGCAGACAAAAAGCAAATAATCAGGGGAAACACGAGTGCACGTCAAGGGCAGACCCATACAACTGTAGAAAAGTGGGAAAGAACTCTTAAGGTGACAAAGCATTTAAACCTTAGGTAGATTATTTAAGTAAAGGAGGAAGATGTGGTCAAAACATTAAGAAAGAGAGATGACATTGGTTTTACTACAATGATGAAACCACTGAACTCTTTCACTTGCAACCAAACCAGAAAGGGAAACAGAAGACCTATGAGATTACTATACAAACCACCAGGGCCAACTAATTCTTTATTATTAATCCTGTGCTTGGGTCAAATTCAAAGGATTGAGGCATTAACTACTAATTTCCATCTGGTCGTTCTAAAATGTGCACATAACTTCTTTCACAATTTTGAGTGATATTAACAGTTGTTTTCACTTCCTGACTAACTTGTTTGAAACAGGTATCACCTGGAAGCAAGCCCATTTATTGGCTTCATGTTCTTTTGTCATTTTAAAATGAAGCAAGTCAGTATCCTGTGGTATTATTTGACTGTCCTTGCTGCCTACAATTCTTTATAGGGGAAGGGTCAGTCAGAAAGGTAAATTGTTTTTTGTATTATCGTATTACACATAGGCAAATGCCAATTAGGTCTATGAGCCTGAGAAAGACATGGTATCTCTGCCCACCTTGATTTCAGCACAATCATGTCACTTAAACAAATGAGGCATACCCTAAGATCAATGACTCTGTTGTCTAATCTTGTATCCTGGTTAACAGTAGCTCTTCCTTCCTAAAGAAAAAAAAAAAGATGAAAAAAGAGATTTTACTGCTTTTTTTAAAGAACACAAAAAACACTTTTAGAAGTCATGTTTATTTTTAAGTGAGACAACATGTGTTCATGTGTGTTAATGTTATGACCCCAGATCAAGGATCTGAGAAACAAGAAGCAGGGCCAGAGAGAAGTTATTGTTAAAAGAACGAAGAGAGATGGAAAGAAGAGAAATGAGAATGAATTGAGGTTAATGCTTTCTTTCCATCTCCCACCCCGAAAAGCCTGACTCATTACTGGGACATCAGAATAATTAACTACCCACACCTTCACTGATTCCTGGATTTTACATGCTAGTTGAAGACTAAAGGAACAGATAAAAGGTAACACAGAGTAGTGGTTCTCAAAGTATGTTCTGGGCATCACTGAAGGCCCCCAAGACACCTTCAGAGTCTGTGAAGTCGAGCCTATTTTTCATAGTAACACTTTTTCACTCTCATTTTTTTCCTGACTTCATTGAGAATTTTTCCAAAGGCTTCATTATGTGTGCTATTACAACAGAATGAATGCAGAGGCAGATATGAAAATCTGCTGTCTATTAAGCTAGACATTACCAAGATTTGTAGACATGTAATACAATGTCACTCTCGATACTAAATTACTTTTTGTTTTTAAAAATACTTATCATAAACTGTTACTGTTAGTTTCATTATTTATATAGGAATAATATAGACACATAATATAGTTGTATTATAATAAGTTAAAATAAATTAATAAATACTAAAAATTTTCTATTTCAACTTCTAATACAGTAAATATCAGTAGATACACCTACAAAAACAAAAGCTTGTGGAGTCACTTATTTTTAACAGTGTATAGGAATCCTGACAC
This sequence comes from Vicugna pacos, assembly GCF_048564905.1. NCBI lineage: Eukaryota > Metazoa > Chordata > Mammalia > Artiodactyla > Camelidae > Vicugna > Vicugna pacos. The sequence continues at coordinate 16,633,100 of NC_132991.1, forward strand.
CAAAAAGTTTAAGAACTATTAATGTAAGAGTATGTTCAAATAAAAATGAAGCTCAAGTCAATTCATAGGTACCCTTCATATAAAAGTAGGACATCAAGTTTTCAATGTTCTGCAAACTAAACATATACAGGAAGCACACTATTTCCAAAATACAATTTTTACCTCTTCTCCTTCCATCTCAGGCCGAACAGCATCGTCCAGCTGCAAGGGCAGGCGGGGTTCAGCCGAACTGATCACATAAATCTGAAAGTGAGAGAATACCAAAAATATCAAGAAGCACATAAAACCTGTTATCTTTTGCTTAAAAAGAAAGCAAAACAATCTACAGTTGACTTCAACATGAAACAATGTTTGCATACATCTTTAACTGAAACTACTTGCTAAAAATCAAACAAGATAGTATGTTTTTTCACCTAAAATGAGGATAACAGTATTTCCTGCATACATCTCTAGGTTGTTGGGATCTGGCTTAAGGCTTCTCTTTGTCACGTGAAAGCTATTGTTAGGCAAATCACTTTACCTAGAAACTTCAATATTCTGTAAAATGAGGTCTGCAGTAAGAATCAAATGCAGTAATGAACATTAAACACTTAACTCATTAGAAGGGGACATTAAGAAATGAGTTATTCTAATTGTTAACAGAATTTGGCCACTTCTCCCACTAGGACCAAAGTCAGTCCAAATCTACTGTACCTCTCTTTCTTTTCCTCATTCTTTTTCCAAATGTCCCTTCATTGCCTTTTTTCATCAAGCATGCCATATCTCATTTCTTGCTGCTCTCCTGGCTGGGAACTGCTATAGAAGGTGTTCCTTTATGGTGTTTAAATTCCTCAATATTCTTTCACACTAATTGCACACACTTCATGCTAAAAAGCAGTTAGGTCACAAAGAATGAGCTAGTGGTTTTTAGCTACCCTTAAAAAAATGTGACCCTATTAAGTATTTCCAACTATGCCTGGAAAACCTGCGAAAGCACAAGAAAGAAATAGACCTTATTTAGTTAATTCAGGAAAAAAAATTTTATTCTTCCAGTTGATAAGTCACATTTAGCATTTAGCTCAGACATTTCCAAAAAAAGTATCAGAATGATACTCCATTCCACTTTATAGGAAAATAGAATTATTTGTCACAACCCCCTATATCTAAGTTGTAGTGCTTCCCTTTAATCAATCAACAGAAACTTCATCTCCAACACAAAGTTGGAGAACTGGACAGCTACCTCTTCCATTTTTATAACTAGTAGGAACTCATCATCTCCTTCATTAGGCTGAGTGCTTTCATCCCCAGAACTTCACATACTGCTTGGCACAAAGTATATACTCAGTAGCTGCTGGATAAATAAATAAATGATAAGAGAGTCACTGTTTATAATAATAATCTACTTAGTATACAATACTTTATGCTTTGTGAGATACTTTATAATTATTATTAGGGCAGAATTTGTAAGCTCTTTAGACTTTAACACTTATTAAGGTTATACTGAATACTAGATAATTAGAATATTCTAGAAATACATTTACTTGCTTTATTCACTAAAATCTTATTTACTAAATTATTGAAAAAGATAAGTAACTTGGAATATGGGGGTTGTTTCTCTTGGTCAGCATGCCCTTAGGTTAGTTTACCTTTACTAGGTTGCAGACTTCCTGTGGGTTTGGTTTGAAATAGGACTTAGACAAAGAACAAAAACCACGTGATCATCCCAACAGATGCAGAAAAAGCATTTGATAAAATTCAATGTTCATCCATGATACCCAAAGTGGGTATAGAGGGAACATATCTGAACATAATAACATATCTATTTATGACAAACCTACAGCCAACATAATATAACTCAATTGTGAAAAGTTGAAAGCCTTCCTGCTAAAATCTGGAACTAGACAAGGATGCCCACTTTCACCACTTCTATTCAACATATTACTGGAAGTCCTAGTCCTAGCAATTATACAAGAAAAAGAAATAAAAGGGATCCAAATAGAAAGAGAAGAGGTAAAATTGTCACTATATGAACATGACATGATACTATATATAGAAAACCCTTAAGACTCCACACAAAAAACTACTACTAGAGTTCATAAACAATTTCAGAAGGGTATGAGGATGCAAGATTAACATACAGAAATCACTGTATTTCTTTACACTAACAATGAAATATCAGAAAAGGAAAGTTAAAAAAAAAATCCCTTTTAAAATCACATCCAAAAAAATAAAATACTTAGGAATAAACCTGATCAAGGAGGTGACAGACTTATACACTGAGAACTATAAAACACTGGTAAAGGAAATTAAAGATAACTTAAAGAAATGGAAAGATAGCCCATGCTCCTGGATTGGAAGAATTAATGTTGTTAAAATGGTCATACTATCCAAAGCAATCTACAGACTTAATGCGATCCTATCAAATCACTCAGGACATTTTTCACAGAACTAGAACAAATTATCTTAAAATGTATATGGAATCATAAAAGACACAGAATTATAAAAGCAACACTGAGAAAAAAGAACAAAGCTGGAGATATAACCCTGCCAGGCTTCAGACAATATTACAAAGCTACAGTAATCAAAACAGTGTGGTACTGGCAGAAAAACAGACATATGGATCAATAGAACAGAATAGAGAACCCAGAAATAAACCCACACACTTATGGTCAATTAATCTTTGACAAAGGAGGCAAGAATATACAATGGAGAAAAGACAATCTCTTTAGCAAGTGGAGTTGGGAAAGCTGGACAGCTGCATATAAATCAATAAAGTTAGAACATTCCCTCACACCATACACAAAAATACACTCAAAATGGTTTAAAGACTTAAACACAATACATGATCCTATAAACCTCCTAGAAGAGAACATAGGCAAAACATTCTCTGCCATAAATCACAGCCATTACTTCCTAGGTCAGTCTCCCAAGACAACAGAAATAAAAGCAAAAATAAACAAAAGGGACCTAACTAAACACATAAGCTTTTGCATAGCACAGGAAACCATAAATAAAATGAAAAGACAACCTATGGACCGTGAGAAAATACTTGCAAACAATGTGATTGACAAGGGCTTAATTCCCAGAATATACAAACAGCTTAGACAACTCAATATCAAAAAACCCCCAGACAGCCCAATCAGAAAATGAGCAGAAGGCCCAAACAGACATTTCTCCAATGAAGACATATAGAGGCCAATAGGCACATGAAAAGATACTCAGTATTGCTAATCATCAGAGATATGTGAATCAAAGAATATAAAAATGAATATATGTATGTATATGTAGGACTGAACTATTATGCTGTACACCAGAAACTAACACAACATTGTATAATGTTGTGACTGACAATACTTCAATTAAAACTGACCATAACTCAATTAAAAAAAAAAAACCAACAAACTACAATGAGGTATCAACTTATACTAGTCAGAATGGCCATAACTAGAGTCCACAAATGATATATCCTGGAGAGGGTGACGATAAAAGGGAACCCGCCCTACACTGTTGGTGGGAATGTAATTTGGTGTAGCCACTATGGAAAACAGTATGGAGATTCCTTAAAAAACTAAAAATAGAGTAACCCTATGATCCAGCAATCCCAGTCCTGGGCATATATCTGGAGAAAACTCTAGTTTGAAAAGATACATGCAACGCAATGTTCACAGCAGCACTATTTACAATAGCCAAGACATGGAAGCAACCTAAATGCCCACTGACAAATGAATGGATAAAGAAGATGTAGTATGTATATGTGTACATATATATTTCACACAATGGAGTACTACTCAGCCATAAAAAGGACTGAAATAATACCATCTGCAGTAACATTGATAGACCTAGAGGTTATCATCTAAATGAAGTAAGTCAGATAGAGAAAGACAAATATCATATGATACGTATCACTTATATGTGGAATCTAAAAAAATCAAATGATACAAATGAATTTATTTACAAAACAGAAATAGACTCAGAAACAGAAAACAAACTTAGGGTTACCAAAGGAGAAAGAGAGGGAGGCATAAATTAGGAGTTTGGGATTAACATACATAAAAAAGATAACCAACAAGGGCCTACTGTCTGGCATAGGAAACTATATTCAATATCTTGTAATAACCTATATTAAAAAATTATCTGAAATGAATATATTTTTATACATATGTAACTGAATCACTCTGCTATACATCTGAAACTAACACACTGTAAATCAACTGTACTCAAAAAAAAAAGTTCCATGACAATCCATTTCAGTTAAATACATTACTCTCAAATTAGTATATACAGATGAGTCTTTTCTTTCTGTGTCTGTCCATCTGTCCATCTGCCTGACTGTTCTATCTTACATATACTCATGTAACACACACACACACACACACACACACACCAGAGGTGAGGGTGGAAAAAGACTACTCCTTAAGAGAAATTCAATAATGAATACTGTAGATACAAATGAGGCCTGGGTCTGAGACTGCAGATTCAAAATTGCAGAACTGCAGTTATTTCAACAGTACTAAATATATGTGCATTCACTTATAACATTTTAAAAGTCAATGATAATGAGCATTTCTAGTTTTTATGTATAAGAAAATACATGTGGAATAAATCTTATATGAAAAGAAGTTATTGCTGGAATATAAGCCCAATACAGTATTGTCTCTTTTGACTTCTTGATACTGTAAAATATCAGAAATATAATGATTATAAGGAAATATAATGATTAAGAATTAGTATAACTAATCAGCCTTCAGAAGTACATTATCAGAGGAAAGTTCACAGCAAAATAGGTTCCTAATAGTGAATAAAGCTTTTTAGACGTATTCTGTATTTTTCCGTATGTGACTATGGTACATGCCCTATATCAACAAGCCTGGGCTAGCCAGCTGGATGAGGAGAAGCCAAGGGGAGATATGTCCCAGAAGTATCAGTGAGACCAGCTGATGAAATGTGGAGCAGACAGGCCATCCCAGATGGGTTGGCCCTAATTCCCTACTTGCACAGAACTGTGACCAAATAAATGTTTGCTGTTTTAAGTAGCTAAGTATTGAGGTGGTTTGTTATATAACAAAAGCTAATTTATTCAGTAACCAATTTACAAATCTCAATACTTTATATCAACTCTAATTATTAAGACCATATAGACTTGACATGAATAGTTATAAGAACTACTCAAATCTATTTCTGTACACAATTTTGTATTTTGAAAAAAATTACCTTTTGAACATGTAACTCTACGTCTTGCTGCGTACAGCTTCCAATTTTCTGATTCACTTTTCTCACAACACTTTCCACATCTACGATGCTCTCTTTGTTGATGCTGTCAAAGGAAAAAATTCCCAATTTTATTCATCTCATTAGAGGTGTCAGAACTCATTTGCTGTTTCAACAGTAAAACTGAATATATTAAACTCTTCTTTAATGAAGTAAGCCACTTGAGATAAAGCCAGTCTGTTTAACCTACTTACAATAAGCTACTCTGTAGCACATCTTGTGAGATTTCTTGAAGAGACAGATGATTTTCTAGATCTCATAATTTAGTTACCATTACTCTAGACATAAGAGGCAACAGGACCAGCACTGAATTGTGAAATAGTTTTTCAATTATTTATTAAAGAACATTTCCCCTTCCACAGTTCAGATTTACTAAGATCAGCATTTCTTATAAGGAGAAATATTGGCTTCAATAAATGCAATTACTGGTATGTAGTGGAATTAAATAATAGAAGAAGGTGAACTGAAAAGATTTCAAGGTAATAAGAGGACATTAAGGTGCGCTGCAATTCAATCCTCATCATCTATAGTTTATGAGTACACACTATCATTGAATTTGTGACAAACAGCCTATTGGATTGTGTAAATCCCATTTAAGAATGCCTATATGAAGCTTATTATAAATTAAGAGTAAAATAAATGCAATTCCTCAGCAGTTTAATTCTATAACAAACTTGAATTTTGAACATGACACTCAAATCGTGAAATATAAAATTTATGAAGTAGATTATTAAACTGACCAATTGATTATTTTTTGATCTCTAGTATATAACCAAGGGAGAAAGAATGTAATCCAAAATGATGGTTCCCATATAAAATGTACTAGTTCTACTTCTGTGTATATTCTTGTGCTGACAGAATGTGTCAGAGTATATTTACGGAAAAGGGTAAGATTTAACTTTCAGATCCTGGAGAGTGATGTCAGCATGAGGGGGGCTCAACACTCAGGTGGTAACTGGAGTTACATAAGTGAGGTGAAAAGAGAAGGAAGAAAAATGCAAAAGTGACATCTAGGAGACAGTGGAGTTCCTGGGGCAGCTGATGTAACAGAAAGGGCAACATGTATTAGGAAAATCTGTCCTGGACTCTCTGCCTGCTGTTGTAAGCCCCAGTTAGTTTTTCACTAAGCTCTCATGATTCAAATCCTACCCAGAATCCTGCAAAATGAATGACCAGAATCTAAACAAAACAAAACAACAAAAAGATGTAATTTTCCTAAGAAAAATTCTGTTCATTCTGATAAGGAACTGGTTCCTTAGCAGTTGTGGTGTTATCTGACAGGATTCCAGAAATCAAATAATACTTATTTTACCCAGGAAAACAATCCATTTCAATGAACATCTGGGTTGAAAAAGAATCAAAATGATGATAATAGGTAAAAAGTGGTGAGGTAAGAAAGAAAAATTTTCACTTCAGTTTGCTACACTGTCTAGAATTCTAAAATGTCTGTTACCAACTACTTAAAAAAAAAACAAACCTCAACAGTACACACGTATCTTCCACTATCATAAATTTCCTGCACTAGACCTATCGCCTAATATCTAGCTAAAAATCTTGTGTACTGAAGAAACTCAGAATTTATTATGGTAAAAGAGATAGTTGGTGAACTATGATAGGGCTCCTCTGAGACCTGAAGCGATCAAGAGGCTTCATTTCATTGTTAAAAGGGCTTTCTAATACTAGCAATCTAGGGCCACTGAATCTTTCTTGAATGTGACTGACATTTACCATTGATTCATCTGTTTGCATGGGCAAACTTGATACCTGACTATGTAATTCAGCCCTTGTAAGCATTCTGTTGCTTATCTCACACGTTTCTATGAGGAAGGTTTTCTCTTCTTTACTGATCAAGATATTGTTTCATGGAGTAACCTGACCTGCCCCAACTAGAGCTCTACCTGGCTACAGTCCTGCTATGTCCCTGGCCCACTTGGTTCTCTTACTTCACCCACCTTGGCCTCCCTAGTAGGCGGCTTTCCAGTATCAGGACGTTTTCTCCAAGCCAACTCAAGTTAACCCATCTACTCTCAAGGACTGAGCACTAAACTAGTGTCCCTCCAGAAGGAAGCTGGAATGTGGTCAAATATACTCTGTCCAAGGCTAGTTAAAGGTTCAATCCAAGAAAACAAAATTTTTTCTTCTTTCTCACTCTTAAAGTAACTAGATGACTCTTTTTATTCAGGACCTAAAACCTGGAACTAAGTCTAGTACTTTAATTCAGTAGTATTATGTGTTAAAATACTTGATCAGCTAGACTAGAAGACAACCACCATTTAAAATACTGTTTCTAGTACTAAACAATTCACAAAAGAACTTCTGAAAACCTGACCTATTTCTTGAGCTTGGGCCAAAGCTGAACTTTTGCTATCACAAACTGGTCTATTGAATCAATCAGAAGGAAGACAGGATTAACTAGATGGAGAAGATTCTTAAAATTAATTTTTTGACTTTGTAGTCTCAGTATTTCCCCTTAATATATCTAGCAGCTATATACTATTAATAGAATAACTCTAATATCTCAATATCTATATCTGTATCTATATACCTATCTGTAATTATTTGTAGACATGAATGGATTAAGAAAAAACATAAAAACAAAATTTAAAAGTCAAATTTGTCAAAAAGGGTCAGACTAGAACTTGCTAGTTAAAACTAGTAAAAGGTTATTTGAGGGTTTAATGTGTATGTGTATAATTAGAGTCAACACTTGAATGAACTAACTGCCAGTAGAAGGATAAAATTCCACTCTGCAGAAAAAGTCTAACATGATTTTAATTGACACTGTATGTTAAGGTGGCATAGTATTTTACAGTGTATATACTGCAGCTTGACCGCTGACATAAAGAAACCCTATTAAAGTTTGTTTTACATTTTGAAACTAATATGCCAGTATGTCTGTATTCTCAAACAGGGTTACATCTAACAGGCAACTATAAAAGCCTTCAGTTTTCACAGAGGATATGGCAGGAGGAAAAAAAATCCATGGTGTAAAGCAGAGGAACTCTTGGGAACCATTTTACTGTAGGAAAAATGGGTGAAGTAAATTAAATGTATCTTTTTCAAGAGCTAAGTCACCTATTTTTATTATTACCACCACCTCTCAAATACACTATCACTACGCTATTTTATACCTCTTTCATTTTCCAACCATCCTTTTGCCCATACATGTAAGTAATCACTCTACAAATAAAATAAATTAGTAGAGGCTTGTTATTAAAAATACCTTAACAGACACAATAGACTCCATGTCATCCATTAGCAACTGTCAACCATCAATTTAATAGTTCGCTTCTACCCTAAATTGTCTTTAGGGAAAAAAAAACTGTAAAAAGCACCATTCTTCATATAAAGTATATTATATTTTGAGTTGGCTATCAAGTTTTTTTTTAAACAAATGATACAATGTATGAATAACTCAAACAGTTATAAAACATGCAACAAATAGTACTCAGTTACTTGAAGGAAGAAAATCCCATCTTTCCAGCATGAATGCCAAACAGTTTACTCTCTAGGGCCTCCCTAACAACCACAGGGACACTTTCATTATCTGTAGTTCTTTCAATCTTGATTATAAGTTTTCATGTCTATATTACTTAAGAGGCAACAAACTAAAAAAAAAAAATTCTGTTGGAACTATTAGAAGCAGACACAAATGCTGCATTAAGTACCAGCTGACTACTGAAAAATATATATTAAAAAACAAGGTGAAACAAAAATGGGAAAGTGGCAAACAACACATTATAACCAAGCATAGTAACAGATATTAACAACAGCCCTGTGTTACTAAAATGTTAAAAAGGAAGAATGTGTAACATAGACTTCAAAGATTCTTTTTAAGTTGTCAAAACAGTTTCAGTATTGAAGGAAGGAAGCTTTATAATCTAAAATAATGCACTAATGAGTAATGCCTTACTCTTTAATGTTCCTGAAACTTTTAAAAAGTTCTCAGCATACCTTTGTGGTTCACTGAATTATTGGTCAGTGTCTCAAAACAGGGACTGCATTGAATCTGTAGATCACTTTGGAGAGTACTGTCATGCTACTGAGTTTTGAGATGGTTTGTTATGCAGTAGTGTTTTGTTTTGTTTTGTTTTTGCAACAGCTGACTAATACAATCTTAAGCTTAAGAAAGTTATGAAATTAGAAAAAAATCATTGAGTTCAAAGCTATCATTTGATTATAATAAAGAACTCTGAAATAAAAGCTTATTTGTACTTCATCACATACACACTGCAAACTTAGTTTGTATAATGCATTGTAAAGAGATTTTTTTAAAGTAGATATACAAAATTTAACTGTGAAACATAGGGTTGATTTCTTATTAAATACAGCAGAATTTATCCATTCAAGTGAATACTGTCCTCAAAGTGACTGCTTAGGGAAAGGAGGTAAGGGTTATAAATGTATTTCAAAATCAGCAGTGCCTAAAACAACATTAAAACAACTTATTTGGAATTACTTCTTTGTTTTGTCATGCAAATCAGTTTTGGGGGGACCAATCTCACTTATACCTATTGTTTCTATCCTTCAGAAATGGCGAAGACTATGACAGAACTCTGGGTGGGGGAGAAGAAGAGACAAAAAATTAAAAGAGAATAGCATTAGAGGTACAAGGAAGTAACATGTTTCAAAAAGGAGAGTATTTAATCTATCAACTATAGGATTAATATAGATAGCTATAGATAGCTAATGTTATCAACTATAGGGCTGAGAAGCTGTCTCCAAACATTTTTGACAATTTGATTTATTCTACCAGTAAAAAACTGGAGAGTGTGTACCCCAACATGTGTATTTTATTTATTTTAAAATTACATACATGTAATACTAAATGTTAAGTATCACTTTTAGACAAATATAAACTTGGGTTGAGATTCATAATTAGCATTTGTGATCCATAATTAGCAACAGCAAATCCATACTTCACATAGTTTTCCTGATAAATTTCTAATTAGGAGAGTACTGAAATCCTGTCACATCTGATCAGATTATCATTAAAAAAACAAAACAAGCCAAAGCTTCATAATGTGGCTGATACAAAGATCTCACACGGTAAGTAGAAGTGTTAGCGTCACCATTTTCTAGTTTGTGTGTATGTTGTATCTTCAATGTATAGTCTCTTGGTAGAAATTCTTTTAAGCCATCTGTCCATTTTGAGGGTCAGTTGATTATTTTAATAAATACAAATAAATAAAATCCCCCCAAACCAGTTAACCAGAAACAGTAAACTGCAACTGGGTATAATACAATGAAAGTAAACCCAAGAGTTAGGGGACCAGTGTTAGCTCTCCGTGTTACTGTAGGAACCCTGCAGTTTTCCTTCAGAGACCTCACATGCCACAGGCAAATGTGACCTTCTGAGATGCAACCCAAGTAACAGGCCAGTGTTTATGTATAACTTAACTATGAGAAAAACTTTTTTTCAAATTCTTTCTTACACTTTGGAGAGAGAAGGAAGGAAGGGAGGGAAAGAAATAGAAGTGAATTATTTTCTTTCCCTTAGTGGGTAATCTTGAGCAAATCACTCTAGATACCACTGGGATAGAGCACACGAATCATTAACGACCGAGAAAAGGCTGCGGGAGCAGGTGATTTATAGGTGAAAAATATTTAACAGCATATGACTCTAGTCAAAGAGACCACCACCTTGCATATCAATGGTAGAGAAATAGATCTGGGAAAGAAATACTTTGTCTATCTCTTGTTGCTGGGTCCCAGAGTGAGGTGCTGACTCTGGCAAGTCCTCTTGGAGCACAAAGAAGAATCACCCCCAACTCATACTGTTCCTCACCAGTGAGAGATGGGAAATGGCAGGGTTTGCTCTTATATTTTGAAGTTATTTTTTAAACAATGTTTTTAAAACATTGTTTTAACAATTTATTTTATTATAAAAGATTATACTTATTGTTAAGAATTCCAACGTTAAGTAACATGTAAATTTAAAAATTTAAGTTCCCCATCATATACTCAACATCCTCTTTCTATAATCACTGTTTACTATACTCCTCCACATTTTTTCTCACTTGTAAAAAATATGGATGCGTCATAAGTTTATGTCATTCATACAGTAGTTTTTGTTCATTTTCTATTTTTTTAAGGTTGAAGAAGCAGTTTTATTTTTACAGCTCAAATGAAGTTGATCTTAATATATATATACTTAAAGTATCATTCCCATATCACTTTAGCAATTTCCTTTTATGTTCCAATTCCTTTGTGAAGTGCTTTACACATGTATCATCTCACTTAAACCTCACAAAGGCCTACAATGCAGGTATTACCACCATTCTAGAGTTCAAAAAACTGAGACTCTGAAAAGTCAAGTAATCAGCCTAAAATCACACAGGTAATAAAATCATGTACTGATCACTACGCTAAATAGTTCTGTTAGACTCACAAATTAGCACCTAATTTTAAATACTCCAGAATGCATCATCAGCTCACTCTGAAATAATGCATTCTCATTCTTACAAGCTCATGAACGGCCAGATTCCTTTATAGTTTATGTGAAAGAAACTGGAAATAATAGGCCCTTCACGAATAGTTTTCAAAATGGAAAGAATCATGCTGCTTCTCCAGCAAATGCAGATACTCCTGGATGTCCTGCTGTTGTTGCCAGCCTCAACAGAAATTCATCAGATTTTCTTTGTGTAAAACAATATGAAGTTATTAAAGTTATATTAACCTAGAAAAATTAATCCCATAAGCTGGGAATGTTTGACATGAGATTTTAGACCTCCTTTTAAAGCACATCTTTATCAAAGTTTTTAATACAAATGTTGAACTAGACAGGGTCAAACGTAGAGGTTCTGTTTCTGTTCCAACAGATAAGTAACTTATTACCACAAAGAGGTATAAACTATATAGGTACAGCTCTTCAAAGAGTTGCAATCCACAACAGTATAATGACCTACTCTATGTTCACCAACTTACCCACATGATGCTCAAGGGGTACCCATCTACCCACCTCCCTCTGGGCTTCAGCTGTAGATGATATATACATACACTTCTACCACAGCACCTATAACATCCTGCATGCAGTTTATTTATTTCTGTCCTCTTCCCCTACTAAGTTCCTTATGTTATACACACATCATTGTATACTCAAGCCCAGCAGAGTGCCTGGACCAGAGCAGGTGCTAAATAAAAGTTTTCTAAATCAGTGAGACTTCTTTTGAGTACTATTTTGGTATTTATAGTTCTAAAAGTTAATGTGCAAACTGAAAATCTAACCTACCAACTAAGTAAAATAGTTATTTTTAGCTGAAAGATCTAGAAAGAAAAATAATAAACAAACTTGTATGTAGCTAGGTGACTCATTAGAGAATGAGAAACATACTTGTGACTCACCAGCTGCCAATAAATCACCTAACCACAATGACTAATATGAAGAAAATGAAAATAAAATACATTATATATATACAAGTAACTGTCTGAATAAGTCTTTTTTCCCAGAATCCAAACATCTCTAACCTGGGGGTGGGAGGGGTGGGGTTGTGTGTGTGTTAGTTACATAAACACAAATAGCAAAATATAATTTTTAACTTAAATATTTCCTATTCAAATAGACTGTAGCCCTTTACAGTGGTCACTATAACTTTACTTTTAAACTTAAAAAAATCAGCATTTACATACAAAAATGCCTCCAGGGCTGCCTTTAAAAAAACTTGTCTTTACAAGACTCAGCCATAACTAACACAGCCTATTCTGTTCACTACTTTAAAATGGCATTAAATGAACAATAATTATAAAAAGAAGAAAAGGGATGACTTCTTGCCTCAACCCAAACACCAGCTACTAAATATTAGAACATTAATGGCCATGTAAGATGGGGATTCATAAACACTGGCCTTGACAGGTATCCCATCTTCCTGCTTGCAGAGAAATTTCATTTAAAGACTTCAAACCATTTCAGATACACAATTAAGAACTGTTCTTAAAGATCTCTAGGGAATGAGATGTGCCAACCTTCCTACGTAACTCATTTAGTTGTTTCATTTCTATATGCATTCAACCATGAGAAAATTGATCCTTCCAACAAATTGATTAAAATAATGTGTTGAAGAGTCCTGTGGCACTTAAATCCAATTAGTACGTCAACTTTTCGGATTAGTATATTGATGAATTGGATATTCCTAGGAAAGATAATCCGGAAAAACAACTGATCCTCGATTAAACTTCAGTGTTGCTCTTAAGGAAAATACTAAAAATCTAGAAACTGCTAGCAATACAATCTAGTCAGTAAGACAAAGATAAGCACCTCAGATTTAATATCTAAAGTAAATGCTAAGATACTCACCTACTTAAGATATTAAAAGTGACCTCATATTTTGCCTTTTAAATGATTAGGAAACCCCAGCTGGAACTATCTGATTTGATATTTTTAATAGTGGAGTCCTTGCTTTTTTCCACCTGGTATATGGCCAGAGGGAATAGAGTTAAATGTAGAGCCTCATGGAATTAACATATAAATACCATTATTTCTCCCACTTTGTTGTGTAGGAGTTCACATGTTTTAAATGTCCAGTCTCTCTGGGCTGCACTATTCAAAATGGGAACACCTTGAGACTAAATAAATAGTCCTTAGGTACTCCTCTAGTACTAAAGATAATTACAAGCATTTAATATAAAAACACATCTCAGACAGAATGAAAATTAAATGAGGATAAAAAATGGCCTGTTCCTCAGACATATTTCTAGTTATGCTATTTTCCAAACCAGAGATTCTAACAAAATGGTTAGTTGGCTCACTAAGCTGCTAGCCTCCCAAAGTGAATGTGTTACTAAATATTCATTTGAATTACCTCAAGCTCTACTGATCCTCAAATTTCTAAAGTAACCTTAAAACATCTATAAGTAAGAATTTTTGCTTTATTTAAATAAGTAACAGAATCCACTAGCATTTGTATGTTGTTGTTCATATGCTGTTTTTAATAATAACAGAAGGCTGATAATATATTAAGCAATGGAATTCACAGTATTTTCTAAATTTTCCTTTTCTAATTATAATTATACTTAGAAGCTAAGGGGAAAAGAGGAATGACTGCCTAAAGAGTTCAACAACACAATGAAAGCAGAGGGGGCTTATAAAGCTCTGTTTTCATTATAAAGTAGAATATATTCTACTGGGCCCAGCTGAGGAGTAAAAATCAATAGTTGCTACAAATACACAATATACCGTTTAACCTGGTATTAGACAACGGGATGCTGAGTCTATGGACCGGGAGTTAGCAGGGCATCTGAAGGGAAAAGACAGAGATGGGGAACAGTGGATATGGGTTCAGTGAGAGTAGTTCTAGGAATGGAACTGGGGTTGCACGAGGTCAAAAGGGGACAGAAAAAACTAGGAGAAAATGGGGAGATTGATATAAAAAAAAAAAAACAAAAAACAAAAACTAGAAGTCCTGATGAGGTCCAGAGAAAATTAAGAGGCATTAGAGAGGTAGAAAGGTGGAAATTATGGTTAGAGAGAATGGCCACTGGAGTTTAAAATGAAATTCTAAGGGGCAAAATCCAAGCTGTGACCACAGGAGTGTGTTGTTAAAATGAAGTAACACTGAAGGCAGTGGAGGAAAAGTAAGGAGTGTTAAAGCCAACATGTTTCATGTAGTCGCTTGAAAACATTTAGAATGAGAGGATGATAGATGCTCCTCCTTGGATGGGAAGAGCAGAATCCTGTGAAACAGAAAAATATAATGATTTCAATAAAACAACCCATTTCAATCTTTAGGCTTTTTGTGAACCCAAAAGGCTAGACTTCTCTCCAATTTACTCAACATAGTAAGCAAGATCAGGAGATACTGTCTATACAAACTGCATATACAACCCCTCTTCCCTTTCTTCATTGGTAACAGAGCCCCACCCTTGTTCAGTATCCTTATCTGGCCAAGTAGTCTAAGGGACCATAAGCCCATCCTAGCTCCAGAGAGTGAGCTGTGTTTAGTCCCAGCCCATTCTGGAATTGATTCCAGATTGACGGTGTCCTTTCCACATAGTTTCTCAAACTAGAGACCATGAAGTCATTTTCCACTTCTTTATTTTCCAAGCAGTTAGCAAACAGGTAAGTCTTACATTTTGACCTACTCACTGCACAAACATTATTATCTTTTTTAAGAATATAGTTAGTTTTGCTATAACATTTGTTTTGAAAAGCTGAATTAATTCCAACACAATTGATATATTAGATATCAATGTGAGCATAATGAGAATTTTGTGTTTCCCTATGCCAGATTTCATCAGTTAGAAACAATAGGTCAGTGCAGACAACTGTACTCAGGTGAACTTAGCCATGTAGGAATACACACACCTCAAACATCTACCTGTGTTATAAGCCATTCACATCTGGTGGTCCAACTTCCCTTCCAATTTCAGACAGCCTTCCTTTCACTACTTCGTAATTATTTACAAGCTTAAATTCTCCCCCGTTTTCACAAGGAAACAGAGTGTCTTTTTAAAGATAATGTGTGATATTTATTGTATTTATGTATTTCTCAACTATTTAATATGTATAAAACTATTCTATATTTTTTTTAAATTAGGTTCTTTTCATAAAACTCTGTCACTGGTGAAGTTTTTGACTGCTGTGTCATTTACCTATTTTCTCCATAAACCTTGAGGTTTTTATTACATAATTTTGCATAGCACAGTGATTTTTAGGGATGCATCTATTACAACAGAACTGACTGAATATTAGCACCACTCTACAAAAAGTTAACCCAAAAGGACACTCCTACCCAAATGTCCAAGATCTCCTCCCTTGTTGACAGCAAGCAATTCTAGGACAGAATTTTAGTTTGTACAAGTATATAACAAAGAGCCTAATATGTTAAGGAACAGCATCAGTTATCCAGCCAAACTCTTTCATTTCCTTCCCGCATCCAGAATCTTGGTAAAGGGTAAGTTCTTATTTTAAATTCTGAGTCTGCAGTCCTATCTTCCACATCAGCTGCATACACCACACAGCTGCTTTGTTGAGTGACTTTGTGTTTTACTTCCTACAATCAGAGTGATAATAATGTGTGCAATGCACTCTGTGGCGGTGCTGATGATGATAAGATAAAAAGCAAAAGACTATAAGCAAAAGTGGATGTAAATTTGCTAGTGAGTTTTAGGCTTCATGTTTATGATTATAGCTATAAAATATTTTTATACTGAAATTATTCAAGAAAAATAACTGTCTTTGCAAACATGAAACTCTTTAGTTTCTAACAAACTTCCCCCCTTCCCCCTACTATTTTTATCACATGCTTTTTTTTTAATGAGGGGGAGGTAATTAGGTTTGTTTATGTATTTATTTACTTATTTATTTATTTATATTTGGAGGAGGTACTGAGGATTGAACCCAGGACCTTGTGCATGCTAAGCATGTGCTCTCCCACTTGAGCTATACCCTCCCTCCTTTCATTATGTGCTTTCTAACAGTAGGATAATTCCTTAGGAAGGCAACTACCACTTTATACTAGAAGAGACAAATTCATTAGTATTACTGATAGAAAAAATTTTAATTCCTACTTTGGAACTGTTTTTAGCATCAACTTATAACTCAATGTAAAAATCTTTATTACTTTAAAATCAGTTATACTTTTTAAAACGAAAATTATTATTTTTCACCAGTTTTGGTTCTCACTAACTTGGGAACAGTATCTAAAAGTTATTAGCACCCTCAATCAACAAAATAGCTACCTACTCCTTGAGGATATGCACCAGAATAAACCGCGCACTCTAAAAAAGGCACTTCTAAGGGGAGAAAGCAATGGGGGCTTCCCTTTCCCAGTCACCAACATATTTCAATGACATTACGGTTGTATTCTAAGTGAGCTACATAAACTGTGGAGGGCTTTGAACTAATATCTTTACACAATCTCAGAGAGGCAGGATGACATACGAGGAGTATTTCAACTATTAATGTCCGTTATCTGTAAAACTAAGAATAGACAAGGAAAAAAAAAAAGCCAAAGAGTATCTATACCTCATAGTGCTACTATGAATATTAAGAAAAAAAAAAAACAGAAGTACAGCACTCTGTAGCTCCATACTTAGTGTGAGTAATAGTTAACTATTACTGCTGCTACCGTTATATTACATAAATCTGTTACTGCCGCTGTGCATGAAATAAGGAAGCTACAGGTGATCACTGCACTGAACCTTTACTGGGGTGCACCCCATAAATATAAAAATGCTAAATACTCAAAAGCGTGACAAGATAAATAGCAGTCATCACACTAAATTTTAACTGTAGATTAAGTTTCCTAAATATTAAAAAGAATATTTCACATGCAGTAGAAGGCCATTTGTGTGTGTGGTGCGGAGGGGAGGGCTTTCTATGGCCTTTCATCTAAAAAATATATGGTACTTGTTACAGAGATCCCTGAAGAGTATCCCATCATTATTCATATAATCTACTCAATATGCCCAAGAGAATGATGGAAGGTTGGCAGCATAAGCTTTGTATGAATAATGGTTTTATTTCACTTTTACTTCACATTGTTTTAGGCACCACAGATTTAAGCCCCTCAAAGGGCTTTATTATACTAGATTGTCACAGTAAAGATCTAAGATATGTAAGAAATTCTGTAGTATACTGATATATCCTGATTGTTACTTGTTAACAGCAGGGATAAATATGGGAGTTGGAGAAAGCTAGGTGACGGCCAAAATGTTGATTTTAGGTAGTCATTAGCTCATATTTTTCAAAACGATTCCTATTTTATTCCTATTTATCCTCTTCCCTCCAAAATTGATAATGGTGAACAAGACACTATTTTAAGCTTGTCTTTCATATTTACATATTCTAATACCAACAAAACGATTACAATTAGACACTTACAGAAACTTCAGTATTAAAGGTTTTTGGCAAAACTGGCAACAAATTTGCTACTTTTGTGGTCGTCAGAAATAATTTATTGAATCTTACTGTACTCAATGAGAAATGTGCTCCACAGGTCTATATAACCATCCACATTCAAATTAATAATCTTTAAATCCTGGGAAAGAGGTAATAAAAGATTAGGTGAAAAGAGGACAGGCTTTAAAGTTGCTAAACACTAGTTTTTCTAGTAATGTACCAACATAAAATGCTTCAATGATATAAATTTAATATACAATTCATTGAGGCAAAGAACTAAATATGCCCAAACATGAGAAACCATATATTTGCTAGTTAAATTAAAATAACATGCAAAAATATATAAATTATATAAGTATTTAAAAAAATAATAAACTCCTTTTTGATAATAAAAATCTATATTCCAATTTTAAAGCAGGAACAAGGTTGGCCTATGTGTCAATTAACTTCTTTCAATTACACTGAATTAGTACCACACCCAATCTCAGACTTTAATATTTCCCAGGCATATAGAAATAAAGATGTTTAAAGAAGGGTCTTAGTTGTAATGAATGAAGTAAGACTACCATACAATAAACAATTTATGAAGTCACGTGGCTCATTAGTAAGAAGTCAAGTCTCTGGCCCTTTAGCCCTCTGTTATACCCAGTTGCCTTGTAAAAACGAAAAGTTTCAATCATCCCAGAAGTTCTACGATCACTTATTTTGTGAACTCATTTTTCTTCATCAAAACCCCACGAATCTTAAGTTCAAAATAAGCTTGGTAAGAATTAAGCACTACTCAGTGTGGCATAGATCAGTGGACTCCCTTTAGTGGAACTAACAATATCAGGGACCTTTGGTGAGTGCTTAAACTAGTTCTATCATGTTACTTAAATACTTAAAAATATAAAACTAGTATAAATGCCTTATGCTTATAGCCCTTTTAAAAATCTTTTTAAATCAAAATGAATTTTAAAAGAAAACAAATATTAAAAACAATAAAATTCCAATCTAATTTAAAGTTTGCTAAACCTAAACTGTCAACATTTGGTTTACTGTATAAAGCTATAGTCTCAGATCCAATTCTGTATTCAATTTTTCTGTAATTGTACTTTAATATTAGCCATATGAAGAGTTCCTGTTCACAACTACATAAAACGTTAACTTTGAGGTTGGTTCAGGATAATTAAGCGTCATAATTAACCAAAGTTCTGCAAAGAGCAATCTAAAAATGACAATTTAAATAAAATATCAGTTGATAATTTTATAAAACTATCATGTTCATGTGAAAGTTAATAATGTATTATTATTAATTGAAATTTGAGTCAAATGAGTAATCTGATAACTACTGGAACTGGAAATAGGAACATTTCTCCTTGTATGAAGACTATTATACTATTAGTAATCTGCTGCCTCTGTGCAGACGAAAATAGGATTCAGTAAGTCTGGTTGAAAGGCACAGACTTTTCAGAATGCCTCTTAACTATGAAGTACCACCTAGTAATCCAACTCATTCAGCATGCTGCTATTCAAACTATGGCGAAATCTTCATTTGTACAGAACAGGAATATCATTGGCTTCAGTTGGCGTGAACCTAACTATAAATAAATATGACAGTAAATGCTAAATGGAAGTACTGAATTCACACAGCAGTTCTTTGCTATAAGTTAGCCTATAAAATGATATGCATACTACCCTTATATAACTTTAGGATAATCATCAAAATGTGCACTACATTTTAAAAAATATAGAAAATTTCCAGTTAAATTTATTTATGGACTCCACAGAAAAGAGACAGCAATCAGTGAGGATCATGAAGGCCAGAGGCTTAAGCGACAAAGAACGAGGATTTAAAGAATAAAGCCAGAGCCTTTAAAATAATAAGTCAAGTAAGCAAAGAGGTCATTGCACATATGGAGAGTCTGCTCAACCTGAAGCATGTATATTGGGAGGTAGTTGGAAATATCAAGGGGAGCGAGCAGGCAGAATTAATATTGGACATGGTTGGAAATAGGAAGCCATTAAAGATTTTAGATAAAAATAGCACTTAAAAAGAAACTTATGGCATGTATGGACTTTTCAGGAAAAGGATTCTGAAGGATGAAGGAAAAAAACCAACATACCTTTTCCCTAAAGAAGTTCTGAAAGTTCTTCAGAATTTACATTACAACTTCACTTTTTTATCATTATTCATGAATACAGCAGGTAATTTTCAAGTAAAATTTTTTTGTTCTTGATATTCTTCTTAAAAAAGTGGTACTCTGTAAGGTTATACTACTGGCTTTCTGTCAGAGAGGACATGTGTTTTAATTAGACTTCTATTACTAAGGAAGATGAGGATATCTGAACTACTTTGGAAGTATAGTAAAATTACATAAAAAAGACAAGCTGATTGACCTATCAGGAGCAAGAAACTATGTTCCTAAGAAAATTATCTTAGCAATCAACCAAAAAACTAAAAACTCATCATTTCCCACCATAGTCATGAGAATTTTCTTTTTTCACAGGGTAGCAAAAACTATTAACACATTTACTCTTAATTACTCAGGCTAGACACCTTAACATACGAGTAGTGCCAAAAGTTAAATAATTATAACCTAACTACTAATATTAGACCTATTGTATAAAACTGGTTCCATTCACTTGTATATAATCAGTCAAATGCTTTATAATTTGCAACAGCCCTATTATGAAACAATCTTTTCCCACACATTACTAATTATATTAAGTCCAGTTTTTTTCAAGGGACTAATAGCTACATGTTCTTTGCTTTAAAAAAAAACAAAGTCACATCCAATTGTTAAACCTAAATTAAGATTAAAATCAGATCTAGATCTTGATTGAGTTCCACCTGAAGATTTTGAAATCTGGGCTAAATTATCTAAATTCTTTCTATATCTAAAAGAAAGATTACCCATATACCATCCTGTTTAGATGAAAGCCTTTCTTTAATATGTATTATAAGGGCTTTAGTGAACTAAATTCTGTTTGCAAGCAGCTCTTCTAGCTTAGTAAGCTTTGGTTGACATCTGATAGGGTCAACTGCTGTTACTCAAGTGCCAGGAGTTTCTGAGGAGTGTCTACTTCTATAATGCAGTTTAATGAAAAAAATACATTCTATATAAAGCTGTCAGCTTCATATATTAGTCTTCAGAACCAATATAATACATAAAAGACAGAAGCCATAAAGTTTGTTGATTTTAAGTGGACTTTTCCCCAGTATTCTCCAGTATATTAAATATAATTTGGTATACATGTCTGTGGTTTTCAGCGGATCTTTTTACAGATGCCTCTCTGTGTAGGTAAAGTTTATCTCTAGGGATCGAGATTACTTATGTCCCACTTCATAGGATATAGACTGACCTTAAAAGGTTAGATGACAAATTCACCCCACAGGCATACACCCCTATGGACCATGAGATGAAAACAGCAAACCTAATCACCAAAAGATACAGGTAGGAGAGATGAAAGTGACAGTCTCTGGACTGCAGGACTGGGAGACAGGGAGAGGTGGGACTACTGCACTAGTAGTACTAACACCTCGGCGCTCATCAGTAAATTGATATAATGGCACTGGAGTCTTTAAACCTGAGTGCAGGTATTTCTATAGTACACTAAAACTAAGTATCAACCAAAACCAGTTGCTAAGCATCCACTATATGTAGAACATTATGCTGGGGTAGTCAGGGAGGGCCCAAACATAAATTAAAATGTTAAATTAGATCACTTCTTAGTTTTTTCCTAGTTCTAAAACTGGTAATTCTATCTATATTAACTCATCTTTGAAAGCATATATATATATATATATATGTACATATTTATATACATATATAATATATCAAGCACAGAGATAAAAATCAATTAAAAATATAACATTTACTTGATCAAACTTCTGCTAAAAAACATTTATGCCTATAAAGTACTCTATTGCTTAAAATGTAAAAATCACTCATTTTTCCAAGTCTTATTTTATCATTACCATAGAAATTAAATTTTGATTAAATTGAGGAAAACATATGAACAAGACTAGCCACATGACCAACTCTTATTACCTTAGTGTTCCAGCATGCACAACCACTATGCCATCTCCATATCCTGCCTCTTGCAAACTGAACAAAGCAATGGGCTTCTATGGGACCTCTGAGCTAGACAGTAACACTTCTGTGGGGGGAAAGCAATCTTTACCTTTACCTTTACTTATTTACTTATTTACTTATTTACTTACTTACTTACTTACTTACTTACTTACTTACTTACTTATTTATTTATTTATTTATTTATTTATTTATTTATTTAAAGCTTTTGGGATCAAAGTTGAAAGTTGTAACGTGTTATAACATTTGTTTTACTTCCTTCAGGATGGAACCATTTACAAAATTAAATTCTTTATTTTAAACACTTCCACTATTCAGTTAGAAAACTTGTTGCTTAATATGCAAATCTCAAACTGGGGGAGGGAGGGAGGAAATGAAGCTCAACAAACACAACAAAATAAAGTTGCTTTGCTGTGTTGAGGCTGCCAGGCTTTTTGTTACTCTACTTGAAAGTAAATGTGACTTGTCTGTAGAGAGTGCTGCTTCAGCAGTTCCAAATGAATTCCAAGCCTGTGCTCCATATTTTCTCTTTTGTAAGTTTAATGTATTCAGCAACACTGAACTGACAATTTAAATAACTACATTTTTAAACAAACGAAGCATTGATGTTAATGTATGAAAATGGTCCAAAGCCCTGGGAGTCTTGGTTCCCACCATTGTTCATTCTGACAACAGGATATAATTGCTTACTTACTTGGCAGCAAATTTAACCATCTGCTTGCTTGCATGGTCTCCCACCGCCACGAGAGCCTGGATGTTAAACTGCTGCTGACGTAGGACTAAGAAACACTGCTTCCCTGAACAGGACAGAAAGTACACAAGAGTATTAAGGACATGCTACTTCAGGTTTTACAAAGAAGAAAAACGCCTCTCTACTTTAAAATTGGGCCAAAATTTAGTATACTCATCAGGGACATACACATGTGTATCTGGCTTCCATAGCCAGAATACTCATACTCAACTGACAAGCTTTTAAGAAACCCAAGTTCCCACTACACTTTCAAAATGCTTCTAAGATATTTGTTATGAGAACACAGGCAAATCACCAATTTCAAAAAAATATTATAAATCATGAAAATTATTCTGTCATGGTATGGACTTATTAAACGAATTTCAAGGAACTTCAGATCACTTTCAACACTGATTCTACAACTAGCATATTCTACAGGCAAAGGTACTATGCTAACCATCATGGAAACCTCAATGATGCAACCACCAAAGTGCCAGCAAAGTGCTTAGTAACAAGAACATGCTTAGTAACAAGAACATAAACATTCCACGGAGGTGGTTCATTTTATTCCCTACCAAAGTACACTGTAAAGAGCACTTAGAATAACAGGCTAGCTTCCTTCATGTTCTATTTCCCTCATCTTTCCTTTATCATCTTCCTAATCCTTCATCCTTTATAACAGTTTCACTTTTTAAAAAGTTCCAAATAGTTTACTTTGTCCATAAAAGATTCTCTTTATGTCCTGTAACCAGCTTTATTTTTAAATAATTCTGGGCCTCTTGATCCCCCTTACTTTCATAAGGAACTGTCATTCCTCTTTCACTTCCTAATACCCAAAACTAGTATTTTCCTTTATCACTTAATCAGTTATGGTATAAACAGCAAAGACCTAAATGTTTTGAAGTACTTTCCATTTGTTATTTTCCCTGAAATATTCTTGAATGGATGTAAGTTGAGGTTCTAACTTTTGGTATTAAAAATTCTAAACTGTATGACTACCTAAATAAACTAGCTATTTTGGAAGTAAATAAGTTAAGTTTTTAGGAAGAACAATATTGAAAGAGAATTCTCTTGTGCCAATGACTTTCATGTACTATGTACAAAATTTGAACGGAACCACAGATATTTCAATTACTCTTTCAATATTCAGACTTAAGCTCATAAGCTTTCACAATCGAAATAAATTAATGTTAAATGTATCATTAAGAGTTAAAAATTTCTCCTTGCTCCTATGTAAAAATCTTGATTTTAGGGATGTGATACATAAACCTACTGTAAGAAATTTGATTTTTAATCTTTAAAAATGTGTAAAACACTGCTCTTAATTTGAGGAAAAATATAGATATTTGTTATATAAACAGATTTTTTTTAATGTAACAGGATTCTAGTTGTCATACTTTTGATGCTATGATTTTGACACTTTCATCTCCTAATTCATGGTTTTTCAGAATTTTGCTTTACTTGAAACTGCCAGCATAGGTTGTTTTTCCAAGTCCAATTTTAATGTGTTACTACCTCGGGAGTTAAAGCAAATGAATGATTCCAAATAAGTCATATTTATTGGCATGATTTTTCCAATGTAAGGAAGAAAGGAGTAGCAGCAGCAATCAAGGTTCTGCCACTTCAAAGCACAAGATTTTATTTATTTTTCAGATAATCTAGTTTGGCAAAAATAAAAAACACTGACAATCATTACTGGCAAGGATGTGGAGAAAGTGTTACTGTCACATACCTGTGGGAGTATAACTGAGTAGAGCTTTTTTGGAGGGTAATCAAAGAGTAGAAAATTTTAATATGCATATGCATACCTTTCAACCTAGCAATTTCACTTCTAGATATCTATCTTGGAGAAATACTGTCTCATGTAGATCTATAACTAATATCATGGAATGATCTCCAAGAAACACTGTTAATTTAAAATTTAAAAGGTTACACAATAACTTGTAAAAATATATCATCTACATAAAATAAGACACATTAAAATGTACAAAACAAAAATCTGTATGTATGTGCATTAAAAAGATTTTTTGAAAGACACTGAACAAATTATTATGAATTAATAGAAAAGACTGGGGCAAAGGATAGGCAGTAGAGGAAAAAAAGGAATATCATTTCTGTATTCCTGGAAAAATTCATGTGAAAATATTCATGTATTACTTGGGTAACTTATAACTTAAAAATACACACATGCATATATATGTATATATATATATAAAACATATATGTGTGTGTATATATATATATATATATATATATATATATATATAAAAACTTAAAGTAGGATTTTCCAAATAAAAACTATGAAAACCAGATTAATGTAAAATTCCAAAAAACACCTATTACACATAAACTTAACTTAGTACTACACTAAAAGAATACCACCCACACCTTTAACAAATTCAGTTTATTCCAAGAATCCAAAAATGGTTCAACATTAAGAAATCCACTGAATTACTGTAAACCACTACAGTTACATACAGTTGATTCTTTCTCTATTTGTGGTAGTTACGTTTTAGAAAGTCACCAGGAACAATGAATTAGCAAGTACTAAACCATTGCTCCTCGAGGAAATACAGGTCTATGTTTCTGTGAATGTCTGGTCACAATATTTTCATCAGTCCCTCAATACGTAAATTGTTCTGTATTTCTGTTAAAGACACCTTATTTTGATGATAAAACTGTGGAGAGCCAAGAGGTACTTCAGTGACAGGCTATGGGTTGTGGTAAGTACTAGTTTAACCAAAGAGGCTTTAATTTTAGTTAACATACTTTTTGTGAGTTTGGTGGTGTTTTTTTGTAGTGGATCTTTGGGCTTCAGAAGAAGGTTAACAATAAAGAAAGAAAACGGCAAACATTGCTTTCTGCCCCCTCCAAGGGCTTATGGTTGGTTAAAAGTTTTTAGAGCAAGGAATTTGGTGAAAAAAGAATCCAGATGTAATTTAACAGCAAAGGGACACATGACAAAGCAACATTTCTACTCTCAGGCATATACATTTACTGTTACTGGTAAATTGAAATAAAGTAAAAACTTTCATAAAAATACAAATATCTTATTTAATACATATTGTTGATTCATTAACATAGAACTCATGGCCAACAGTACTGAAATTCATGCTTGAACAAAGCTTATCTAATAACTTGTATTTTATTCTTAATGCATATTACAGCCTTCTTGCACTTAGGAACACTAGAAAACATTTCAGCACGATGCTGGAGCCCATTTTAAACAGTCAAATCAGCAACGAAAAGCACAAGACTGTGAAGAATGAGGCACTAAATAGATTGCAAAAAAGACACTGGTTTATGAGAACTGATACAAAGCAGAGCTTCACTATATCTGACCTCAGCTGCAAAGGTGTGCATTGGGGGACTCAAATTTCTTGCCACTCTGCACATGTGTGTCTGGCATGTCTGTGAATGACAATGTTGGCACAGCAACTACTGATTTAGAAGTTATAAATACATGTTAGCAAGTAAGTGGATTTGCAAATACACGACCTGTGAATAACGAAGATCAACCATATTTTAAATTTTTCATCATGTGGAAAACTTCAAACAAACACAAAAGCAAAGAGAATAGTATAATGAATCTCTACATAAATATACTCGATCCAATGATGTTTTGAGGGAAAAAATTTCTAGACAAGGCCTGATAAAATTTAACATCTATTCCTGATAACAGAAAACTTGGACTAGAAGAAAACTTTTTTTAATCTACTTTTAAACTTTGGCATTGTTCTCTAATAACATTTTACGCAGAACACTGAAAGTCATGAAATAACTCAGCAGGAGTTTTTAATCTCTGCTGTTGCAAAAATTCTTCATTGTGAAAATCGCTGTAATATTGGACAATCTACTAATTATTGCAGAGGGAAACAACAAGAAATGAGATAAACATTAGAAGGACAAACTGATCAATACTTGTAAAAGATATCAATGTCTACCTACAATCCCCACGTACCTCATTAATTATCAAGTCATGGCCGTTCTTGTTTCAGCTTTACTCCAAAACATTCTTCACTTTAAAAAACTTAAACTTTTGAGACATGCTAGAAAAATACCTTAAAGTCTAAGATTTCATTTGAGTTTTAAAGCCAAACTATTTTTAAGGATGTCTTAGAAGACTAAAATTAATTAATTAATGCTAATACTTTACAAAGATTTAGGAAAGAAAACAGCTGAGGAATTTGCAGAACAAAAAATTCAAAGCCTTTACCAAAAAAGCTGTAATCATTAAATCACACTTACCTTTAGCTCTGCTTGTATGAACCCTTGCACGCACCCAAACAACTTCATCAGCTTTTTGTACCGTCAAGTCACTAAGTCGAACCAAAACTCGATCTGCGCCAGATAAGTGAAACAATTTTGTAATTCAGAAAAAGATCAAACAGATCAAAATTATTTTGGTTTGATAGCTAGCCAGAGTACTTGGTATTATCTTAAACAATTCTCAATCTCCAGCAGCACTGTTTCTTTTGCTTTTTAAAACTGGTTTCTAACATTATATAGGTTTCATGTGTACAACATTACATTTCAGCTTCTGTATACACTACAGCATGCTCAACACCAAAAGTTTAGTTTCCATCCATCACCATATAGCTGACTTTGTTAACCCATTTTACCATCCCTCTACATTCCTTTCCCTTTGGTAATCACCATTCTGTTCCCTGTATCTGTGTTTGATTTTTTTTTTGGTTTGATTTGTTCATTTACTACTTTTATCAATATTCCAAATATAAATGAAATCATATGGTATTTGTCTTTCTCTATCCGACTTACTTCACTTAGCACAATACCCTTAAGGTCCATCCACATGGTCACAAATGGCAAAATTTCATCTTTTTAATGGCTGAGCAGTATTCCATCTCTCTCTTTTTCTCTCTCTCTCACACACACACACACCCCATCTTGTTTATCCAATCATCTGCTGATGGGCACTTAGGTTGTTTTCATATTTTGGCTATTGTAGATAATGCTGTAGTGAACAACGTGGTGCATATATCTTTTCAAATTAGTGTTTTAGTATTCTTTAGATAAACACCCAGAAATGGAATCACTAGGTCATATGGTAGTTTTAGTCTTAATTTTTTGAGGAACCTCTATACTGTTTTCCATAGTGGCCGCACCAATTTATATTCCTACCAACAATGCATGAGAGTTACATCTTCTTTTTTGTTTTGTTTTTTAAATAGAGGTACTGGGATTGAACCTAGGACCTCATCCATGCCAAGCATGAGCTCTATCAGTAAGCTATACCCACTTCCCTACAACATCTTTTCAGTCACCTTCTATATGTAATTTGCCTCAAGTTATATGAATAACATTTTCTAAATAGATCTATAAAATCTATCCAATTCTCTTTCATCTTCACTGCCACCATTCCAAATCAAAGTACTATTATATCTTGCCTAAACTACAGGAAAAGCCTTCTAACTGGCAATCCCCTGATCCCAATTCAATCTACATTGGAGTCAAAGAGATAATTTCAAAATGCAAATATCCTGAACTTCAATTACTTATAAAGCCAAATAGGCTTTGCTTAAGTAGACACAGTATTTCTGCTTGCCTGCCTTGGTACATAAGTCAGCTACCCACAGGGGAGGATTCTCTGCCAGGCCTGGACAGTCATAGAACCCTATTCCCCAGGCACAGTGACTGATCCAGGGAAGGGCATGTTACTCAAACTGAGCTAATCAAAGTCCTTCTCTGGGACTCAATGAACAGATACTGGAGACAAAGCTGCCTTCCCTAGGGTTGCTGAGCTGGGACAGTGTAGGCCCGGGGCTGCAGGCACCATCTTTCTTACTACTTGAGTTTGCAGGATGAGAGAATGAGGTCAATGGCCTAAAGGAAGTAGAGCCAAGAAGCAGAGACAGATAGCCCTGAAGATAATGCTAGAACCTCTAAATCCAATCACATCTTATGCCTTCTTACATTTTGTTTCCTATAGTTACGTGAACCAGTAAATTCCCCTTTTGGCTTTGAGCCCCAACAATTATGCCCTCCAATACTAATAACAAAGTATTATACCCATCTAGAGTCTCCCAAACAGGAAAATTATTATGTGAAGATAGTGAAAAAGGCAATCATGATCCAGAAAATCATTTGGTTATCATTGTAAACATGCAATAATTTTAATATTAAAGAAAAAGATTTAAGTATTAATTAAAAATGTATTAATAGACATACCACATCATGAGTAGTACAAGATCTCTATTCTCAAGGATTATATTGCCTAACTGTAACCAAATGTGACAATATCACATGCAGTAAAACCTCTTTACTATAATATTTAAAAATACCTTTGTAGGGGATATTGTAACGAAATCAAATTATAAATATAATTTACCTACTTTGTCTAAATGTATTGAGACATTGAGTAATGCTTCCTAAAGTAAAGATGAAGCTTAGAGAGAATTTGATTTACAGAAAACCATGTTTCTCATCATCAAAATCAAAGAGAATGAATGAGAAATTTTCAAGCACTGGGCATCAGAAGAGAATTTCTGCAGTTAAACTCTGTCAATGGACCTTATGAGTTAAGCTAATTTCCAAGTCTGCTGTGTAAACTCCGACAAAACTGTGAAAGAGAAAACACAGACAAAGCAGTGTAATATTTTAAAAGACAGATTGGAAAATGTCAAGATTGAGAAAGCAAACAACTTACTAACTAGGCAATCAAAACTCAAAACCAAACAAAACAGAATAATATAAGTCTAAAAAGACAGACATAAATAAGTGTCACACTTAATAAGTGTCACAATTAGAGTAATTTTAATAGTACTTTGGACTTTGGGTATAGCTCTAAAGAGAGTAATGGCCCTTCTTTCATGTGGCATTCTGACTAATTAATATAGGGATTCTCAACTTTTAACATATCCATATATACCAGAGGCACATATCACACTCCCACCACTATGACTGGCTGAGGCAAAGATCAGTGGCAGCAGGGTTTCAGTTTGAAAAACTACTGCCTCCTCCACACTTAAGTCACTGGCATTAGAATGAAGGAATTTGAAGAAATCGAAGTAGATAGGAAGGAAAACTTTATTTTGAGAAAAGTATTATAATTTTAACAGAGGTAAAACCAAAGGCAGAATTTTACTCTTATTTACTATAATCAGATATATACCTATATCTTTCCTTCCGGTGGGGTGAGCTTGTAAGTCGAAAAGGGTAGTCTGGATTTGCCTAGGAACAGTTAATTATGGCAAAGGGTGACTGGGGCTTATGTAAGAGATTGAAACTCCAGTGAGCTTCTTTGTGTTAGAGCTCAAGGAAGTCCAGTTTGGGAAAATAGTTAAGCTGGCAAAAAGTCTCTTATGACCCTCCCTGCTTGTCCTAGCAGGGGTAGTCCTCTCTTATACTACATTGCTTGTATCACATTTTATACTCAATTGTTTTACCTCACTATCTTTATCTTTTGGAAATGGTTTATTCTTTGTGAACTTTTCATTGCACACTTTTCCAACAAAGTTGGGTAGGAAAAGTGATTTTGTAATCAAGCAATAAATCAAATCCAAAATAACAGTAAAATTGACCTTGGGGTATATTATTTCCAAAGCACACAATTCATAGGCAGGCATCTAAGTTAGTACTGAATGCTTCCTTTGGGCCAGAGCTTAAAGGTCTACAGTTGTACCAAAGTTTGAAAGACATAATTTGGGGTGTCTACCAATAGAAAAATGACTGTTAAATAGTTGAGTAAGATAAATTTGTTGAAACTGCATATATACAATAGAAACAAAAGGAAGACAAATGTTTATAAACAGAAAACCTACAGGTCTGAGGGAAACAACTAACAGGTCAATTTCAAAGAAATATAATAAAAGCAGGGAGAAAAGTAAAGGAAGTAACTTCTTAAAGCATACAAAAAGGCTGTATATGATGAAGACAGTTACTATTAATCATTCTTTTATCTCCTAGGCCAGAGTTAAATCTTTTACCTAATCACCTTTAATATAAATTACCATTTAAAATATACTCCTTTCACATATTTTTTCCCTTTAGAGATTAGGGATCCTAAACTGACAATGTTTGCACAGGGTTGTGGCATCTGCTTGGGTTATGAACATCATTTAAGCTTTTCAGAGTTTACGCCTTTAGTTACGTCAACCTTACCTAAAACTTCATGAAGAGCTTTCCAGGAATTACAAAGAAAGAAAAGCTTTATTTATTATCACGTAACTACTAACCTGGTTTTTCTTGTGACTGTATCATTGAAGATACTCCATATCGTTCTTTAGCATAATCCTACAAAAAAAAACGTTTTTGCATCATGACTTTTTAAACACTAATAGCATAGTAAACACAGAAATACAAATGACATAAAAATGAATTCACGTAACTTTCAGGATCATTTTATTAATTCACAATGAGTAGTTTTAAAGTGTGAAAATCTGTCCTGTCATTTATATATGCACTCTATAGAAAAAGGATAAGCACCCAGTTTGTTTAGTTTGTTTTGAGGATCACCACTCCTAGAGTGATATACCATACATAAGAGCACTCTCAAATAAAATTTACACACATGTACAACACATCTTAACTACCTTCTTCAAAAAGGAGATTAAACAACTTCAAAGCAGGGATATAAATTTCCTTTGTGAAGGGAGAAGGATGAGGTACCACAGTTTTATTAACTTCCTATTACAGGAAGAGATGTTCAAAGAGAACCAGCGTTTGCGGTAAGCTTTCTGAGCACCAGATGTCTACAGTTTTTAGAAATTGGAGATGTTGGATATAAGCTAACTACAACTTTCCTTTTGTAAAACATCATTAAAAAATTCACCTGTTTCCTGTTTCTAAAAACCATCTTTGTATCAGGTTGCAAGTGGTTTGACATTGATAACATGACACCAAATTTTCTTGTTACACATTTTAAGTTAGCAAGAGGAAACAGGAGACCTAGAGTCCAGGCTATTATTAACAAACTTTACTTATTAAATAAGTGGCCTTTTATTTTAATCTCACTTTATCTAAAAAATGATCTTTTAAAGATTCTTTTAGCTATAAAATGACAACTTTGCCACAATGTCTACCTTATTTCTACACCTACTCTATCTGCAAAAGTGCATTGCTAGTTTACATAATTAATCAGATCAAGAAAAACACAAAAATAGTTTCCTTACATTTTACAAGGTGGATGAAACAATTAGTTTCTGTCACAATGGCTATGTGTTTGAATCATCTTCTTTAAATCTGGAGGATATTGGATTTTGTGTTTATAGCAGAACAAACCAGAAACACGTTAACGTGTTTATTGAACAATTTTGTGTGTGTGTGTGTATTAAAAAAAAAACCACCTGAAAAACAAAGATAACCTCAGTTGTAAAAGAAAAGATTTCAGTCACATAATGTAGCAGGAAGGCCGCATAAATAGGTTATAGCACGTGAGGAGAAAAAAGGTGTCACTTATTAGTACTGTTCATACTTCAGCAACCCTTATTCCATCTAATGGTCTTAAGATAACCTATTCTTTATTCAGTTTATCACAGATTCTTATTTCCTCAAGAGAAAAATTAGGAACCAATCAGGGATCTGAATTTTACTAACAGCACATACAACTTGTAGGATGGTTTCAAACTTTCATCTTTCAATAGCACTGAAGGACCACAGGGTA
The DNA here is from genome assembly GCF_048564905.1 of Vicugna pacos. Classification (NCBI taxonomy): domain Eukaryota; kingdom Metazoa; phylum Chordata; class Mammalia; order Artiodactyla; family Camelidae; genus Vicugna; species Vicugna pacos. Next base: position 16,665,613 of record NC_132991.1, read on the forward strand.
TTATGAGTTACACAGATGATTTTGGGTCACTTCGTCTCAAATATATTCTCTGCAAATTTCCCTACCTAGGGGAAGAAAAGAAATTAAAAATGACAAGTGTTCTCTAAAGCTGTCACATGGAAAATGGTCATTAAACGTATTGGCAGATCGTTTTACGAAGTAGTGTCATTACTTGAAAAAACATTTAAGAACTTGAGGGCTGAGCAAAAATCGATTACCAGTGGACATTAAAATTTTCCAGCGAAAAGATGGATTACGTGAAGGACGTGCCTAACCCAGGGAGGTTTAAATATGACCCCGCCACTCCTACTTCCGGGGCAGTTGGTACTTCAGGTCCACCCCAGCCCCGAGACACGCTTCTTACAGGCCAGGCCCCCCAGGCACCCCCGTAAGAAACGCGATCCGGAGTGGGTCTGGCCACGCTGTTCGGACAAGGGCCCTGGAGGACCGGTGAAGGCTCTGAGCGCCCGGACTCCAGGCCAGTGGCCTGGAGACAAAGTACCGATAGGGACCCAGAGGCCAGGGCCCCGCTCACCCTACTCCCTCCCTCAGCGCGGTCCGGCCCAAGGGTCTGTCCTCCCAGGCCCGGGGAAGGAGGAAACCCACTTCCGCCGCTTCCATGATCTCCCGCGGCTTCTCCTGACTCTTGCGGCAGGCGCTGGCGCTGGGCATCTGGACTACCGGACGGGGCAGCGAACACCACCCTCCCTCGCAGGCTTCCGTAGGGCCGGCCAAAGGGGCTTCTCCCTCCCGCACAGTCTCCGCCCTCCCTGCACTCCAGTCACAGCACACACGTTCTGACTCCGCGTGGAGGGTCGGCTCCGGAAAGATCGCGAGAACCCAGCTCTCTCGAGATCCTGGATGGCTGTAGGCGGACGGCCGCGCGCCGCGTCTCCATTTCGTGCCCCGCCCCTACGGGTATTTGCCCGGACTTGTAGGGAGTTCCCTGGAATTTGTTATAGTATCGCGAGATTGACTCTGAGGAGAAAGGTCTCAGGGTTATCAGCTGGCGTGCGCGCCACTGGACTCAGTTTTGTCGTGTACCAACTGCGACGTCTGCTCAGTTCTCATTTTAGCCCTGTTTACCCCTCCCGGTCTTAACTGCAGACTTTTCACTAAAACATCCGCCCAAGCTCAGGACTGGACTTTTCCGGCCTTAGACTTCCCCGCCTTCAACACTCCTCAGCGGCGGTGTAGCCGCTTGGACACGTAGGAGACCTCTTCTCAAACTGCTGCTCTGTGTACTGGCACACAGGAGTGCTGGGTTATAGGCAGTGGCCTTGCTAAGGTAGGATTGGGTACTGGTACCCAAGTGATAGGTATAAACACAGTGACAAAACCCCACATACTCAAACTATCTGAACCTGTTGCATTGTTAGCGGTCGTCAAATAGGTGAATCTCCCCAAGACAGGCTTTTTGAAAAAATTGTCATCCATGAGCCTCTTACTGCAATTGAAAGTAATTTGGAGGCTTGGTTAAATACTGCCTCCTCTGCTAGGCTTCGTTGCACTTTGTCAGGTTTTAACTGTCTGAATAGTCTTAGCCTGGCACAAAGTGGCACAGTATACTTGTTCAGGAGTGCAGTTAGACCCCAGTGTAAATGAAAGGGCTCTGGAGGCTACCGCATGAAAGTCCTGGGATAGAATAGTGAGAAGACAGACATGGTCCTTGCCCTCGTATAGCGTACCATCTAATTCCAGGTATAGAGGTACCACATACTGTGAAAGTTTCTTTGAGAACATTCACCTCAGGTTTCTCTGAGGAAGTGATACTTAAGCTAAACTAAAATAGGAGTAGAGGTCAGCCAGTTGAAGAGGGGCCGAAAGAGTAGTTAAGGCAGAGGGGGTTAGGGAGAGAAAGATTGTGGCTCAGTATTGGATATAGTGCCTATGAGGTGCCTTTGAGTCATTTATAGGGGACTGTCCAGATAACCACTGGCTTTGTGGGGTCTGGAGCATAGAAGAGAGGTCTGGGCTACAGATAAAGGTGGGTAAGACATCACAGGTAGGTGGTAATTGAAACCTGGACTAGGGAAGAGAATGTTCCAAGAAGAGTGTTAACATTGTCACCTGATGACTAGACCTCAAGTAAGATGATGAATGAAAAATAGTTGTTGGATTTAGCAACATAGAGGTCATTAGTGTTCTTAGTAAACACTGTTTATGGTAAAGTGGGGTCAGAATGTGCTGAGAAGTGAATGATGGTGAAGAAATAAAAGTAAAAGTGATTATAGCAAACCTTTATATAGGGCTTATTGTGTGCCAAGCAGTGTTGTCTGTGTTTCATGTATACTAACTGATTTAAGTCTTACGCCAAAGAGATAATATTGTAATCTTTTTTTGCATATGGGGAAATTGAGGCAGAGAGAGGTGAAGTAACTTGCCCATGGTCTCAGAGCCATGAAAGGATGTATTTCAACTCAGGTAGCATGGTGCCAGAATCCATGTTCTTAACCAGTATTACTCACTGCCTTTCCTGTCTTTGGGAGATAATGAGAAAATTGGATGTGGGAGGGAAGACAAATATAGCTGGTAGCTAATGTGGAATAAGTTAGGTGAAGCTTAGAGAAAAGACTGTTTAAAAGTCCATTTTAAAACTAATAGGCAGGGTTTGTGAAAAGGAAGACTACAAGACAGAAGGATTGAGAGATGTGAGGTTTTGTTTTTTGTTTTTTTGTTTTAATTAAGGGAGAGAGAGAATTCAAAACACAGGAGGTGGGACAACGGGAGGAGGAACAGTTCCTCTATCACAACTGGAGGCAAGGAGGCTAGGATAGTTGTGGATGTTCAGTTTTAGGAAAATGAGAGAACTCCCATTTGGTGACTTCTGTTTTCTAGAGAAGAGGAGGCCAAATTATGAATGATAGGGTTGAGGGTTAGAGGGGAGGGAGAAAAGGGAGATTGGTGACTTGAGGAGAGTGGGAGAGGTTGAAGTAGTCCTGGAGGTTATTTGGTATTATTTCTGGGCATTGTACCCGTTTAGTAAAGGATCCATTTAGTAAAGACTCATGAATTGGTCTTGGAACTGAGACTTCTCCAGTAGCACAAGGCTGGTATAGTGCAATCACAAAATGGCAGATAGTTGCTTCAGTCAGTATAGAGGTTTTGGTGCTGACCCTGCTCAGCAGAAGGGAGCCCAGAATAGATCTGCCCCAAGTAGCCATACAAATGCTATACACATACCAAGCAAATGAGAAGGAAATTTTTTACCTGTAGTTTTTTTGAAAGATCAACACTGGACAGATTTACTTATCCTTATGTCAGGATGGAGGCAGGATGGAGGAAAGGACAGAGATGCAAAGAGTTGACTGTGGGTATGCAGACAGATAGGTTGCCCTGAAATTTGAAGAAAAGGAGTAAATTTTATTCCTCTTTTAATTAATCAATGATTATTTATAAGCATCTCCTCTGTGCCAACCATTATGCCAGGTTCTGGCAATAAAAGGATAAATTAGGATTTTGGTTCTCAGTAATACGTAGTCCACTTAGTAAGATACCATGTAACTAATGATAAAGAAATGTGAAAATTGTTGTAATATTGTTAAGTATGTGCATTCCCAGCAAGAGCCCTAAGATTCACTTTGATTGGGCCAGGTAAGGGCATGTGTTCACTACTGACCCAATCCTTCTGGCCAGGGAAATGAAATGTTCTGATTGGTTTAGCCTAGGTAACATCCCCTCCGAGCTTGGGATAGAGTTAGCTTTACTCGAATCATGTGGAAACCCCTGTCAGAAGCTATGGGACAGGGAAATGGATCCCGGAAAGGCAACTGCAATATCCACTGCAAAGGCCAAGAAGCTTTGGACTTTGGACAGATAAGCCAATTCCAAGGGAGTGAGTGCCTCCTCTTGTCTGATCAGGAGTGCTTAGATATGCTGTGATAGCAAACTAACCCCCAAATCTCAGCAACTTAAAATATATTTCTTGCTCATGTCTGTTGTAGGTTAACAAAGGGGCTGTGCTCATGTAGTCACTTAGAGACATAGGCTGATAGATGCTCCATCTTGACACATGTTTCCATGATTACAGGCAGCAAAAAGAGAACCTGGCTCTTAAAGTGGCTGCCTAGAGGTGACACATTTCACATTCTACTCCTGTTTAATTGGCCAGACAACTCATATGGCCATTCCTGAGTTCAACCGCCCAGGATAATTTCCTCATTCTTCAGGGAGCAGCACGGAATCTTCGTGATCAATGAAACATTCTATCATACTCGTGAGATTCCAGCATAGAAGGGGGTCTATGAAACTGTTCTATCTTGGCATTTTTTAAGCTTTTATTCCCTCAATTAGATATAGTCCTAATATGTGAACCGATGGTCAGAAATCTGAATAAAAATCCCATCTATTGTCCCTTTGCTAGGGTCGGGAATCCTTGCATCTTTCCATTGCCCACCCGTGAAGCCTCTCCCTGTGCCTCTTCCTTACTTTGATCCCCTTACCTTAATAGATTATCATTATTTAGCCCCGGGGGAATACTCTTCTTCTGGCCTTTTCTCCTGATAGTGATGGAAAAGAAGAACTTTCCAGATCAGTGACCACATGCCATGTGCCTGAAGTCTTGTCAGTCTGCTCTAGTGAAGATACAGCTGCCATTGAGGCTCTGACTTGGTTGAATTTGTGGTAGTCAACTGTCAACCTCCTGGATCAGTCTGGTTTCTGTAAAAACCAGACTGGTGAAAATCAGGTTATGATGGGGACTTTCAGCTATCAGGTCTTCAAGGGTTGCACTAATCTCTGCCATTTTCCCTGGGGATGTGATACTGTTTATGATTTACCATCCTAGTTGGGGACTGGGGAAGTAAATTAGAGTTTTCTTGTTAGCTTTCTTGCAATATGATAACCTTATCCAATAGACCAAGTAGCTGTAAGGGAACAACTCTGCCATGTCTTCTGACAACCTTACAGGTAGCCAAATAAGCCACATATGCAAGGGCTGGTTTGATGTGCAGCTAATCTAACTGGTTTGAAGCACTATTGTGATTCCTGATCCTTTGTGTATGATTCATTTTCCCCTGGAAAAAAGAAGGTTATAGATTATCTGCTAAGTGAGTTAGCACTGGTTGTTTTCTTTATTTCTAATTCTCTGGACTTTCACAATGTGTACCCTCCTGTGGGTCTAAATTCAACGTTGTGCAGGACACTTAGCCGGCCTTTCAATCTGGCAACTCATGTTACTTAGTTCTGGGGCATCTTCTTGAAAAATGTCTTTGATGATTCTCTTCCTTTCATTTCCTCTCTGCTGTCTTTCTTGAATTCTTATTATTCAAATATTGGCCTTTTCTGAGCTGGTCGTCTTATTTTCTTATCATTTGTCTCCATTTTCTAGCTCCTTGCCTGTTTGAACTGCTTTTGGGAGATTTCTTCAACTTTTATCTTCTAATCGTTCAATTGAAAGTTTCTCATTTCTGCCATCATGTTTATCATTTCCCAAAGCACCTTTTTGTTCTCTTAATTGTTCTTTAAAAGAATAGCATTCTAGTCTTTTTATGTAAATACAGTGTCTTATCTTTCTGAGTATATTAATAAAGATGATTTGAGGGGGTAATTTTTAATGTATTCACTCTGCGTAGCCTATTTCTTACAAGTTGCTTTTTCCTTTTTTGGTCTCTATCTTCCACTTCAGATATCTGGTAAATCCTTATTTATTTTTATTTTCTGTATATTGTGACATTTTAACATACATTGATTGATTGGTTGAATCCTTAATTGTCAGCTCATGTTGAAAGTAGGGACTAAAAAACTAATTAGAAGCTCTGAGCATTTGCATGGGGGTTGTCAATTTCAAGTTTTACTGTGTGATGCTCTGGTTAGGCCATTTGATGTCAGTATCTTTAGATATTCCACCTGGCTGGTCACATTGTTCAGGATAAAACTCTTCTGCTCGTCTGCCTGAAGAGTGAAGGTCTGCCAGTGCTCTGGGATTATTCAACATTCAACATGCATTTGGTCACTGAATACCCCTAGTTGGTACATTACCTAGTTCTTAAAATCCAAGGACCCACCTTTTCACCCTCTCCAGAGAATATACATCATGTCAGGGTGGGAGAGGACTCTTGCCAAAGAGTGGAGTAGGGAGGGATGTAGGGATGAGACTTCTCATGTGACCTTCCCCAAATTTTCCTTATTATAACTTCTAATCCCCACCTCCATTTCCAGAGGTACGTAGTGCTACTTGTCCTGAGTCTTTTGAGGTTTCGGTGGTGTAAATTAGGTTGATTCTCAGCTTTCTTGACTGCTACCATAGGATTCAGCTTTTCGTATCCTTAAAGTTGGCTACCGCTGATCTGTTTGCTCTCCAGCTTCCTGCATTTTGGGAGTATTGTCTCCCCTTCTGTTCTCCCATTCTGTTGATTATTAGGATTAGGGGCAGGAGCAAAACTGGATCTACCATCTTAGCAAAGAAGTCATTTTTCGTATTTTATAATGTCAATGCATAGAAGATCTTTAGCTGATGACTAATGCCATTCATTCTTTCAACAGATATTTATTGAGTGTCAACTGTGTGCCAGGCATTAGGTAGGCATTTGGGAAACATCAGGGAGCAAAGTAAGATAAAGATCCTGGCTCTTGTAGACGTTACCTTTTAGAAGGGGAGGCATACAATAAACAATAAACATGAGTAAGTTGTGTAACGTGTTAGAAAGTGATAATGAGAAAGCAAGCAAAAGTAGAGCAAGTTAAGGGAAATGGGGAGTTGTGGTGGGGGATGAGGATGGGGTGAGTTGCAGTGTTAAATTTGGGGGTCAGGGTAGGCGTCATTGAGAAAGTGACATTTGAAGATTTGAAGGCAATGAGAGATGTGACCATGAACGTATCTGAGGAAAGAGCATTTGAAACAGGGGAACAGCCAATGGGATTTAAGGTGAGAGGAACAGTGACAGTGTTCTATACAACAGAGTAATGTCTTCAGGGCCTTTGAAGTGTGAGTCTATGACTCTAATTTGCTAAGCTATTTTTTTTTAAACTTGTGATTAAAAAACCACATAATGTAAAATTTACCCTTTTAACCTTTTTAAAGTATACCGTTCAGTAGTGTTAACTATGTTCACATTGTTGCATGGTAGACCTGTAGAACTTTCTCATCACGTAAAACTGAAACTATACTCATCAAACAACTCACCATTTCCCCTTCCCCGAACCCCTGGAAACCATCATTCTAGTCTCTGTTTTCATGATTTTAACTACTCTAGGTATTTCATATAAGTGGAATCATACAATATTTGTCCTTTTGTGAATTGCCAAGCTTTTTGTATTCTTGGATTGCAAATTTATTCTGGCTCCAGCCTTGGTGTCCTTCTTTCTGCTATGACTTCTCTTGTAACTACATGTAATTCAAATCTTAGCACCCGTTTCCCAACTGAATCAGATGGGTTGCCTTTGGCTGTAAGGAAGACTCAAACTGTTTCCAATAGTAAGGAACATATTGCTCACAGAGCGCAGAGTTTAGGAAAAGGGAGAGTTCAGGCTTGATCCAGCCATTCAGCAAGGTAATCAGGGACTCAGTCCTGCAGGCTTCATCCTCAGCCCAGTGGCAAGATGGCTGCAGCTAATTCAGGTATCACATCTAGGTATGACAACATCAGATTTTATTCCTCTCTCTTAGACACAGAAACCTTTCTTGAAAATCCCTGCATGAGACTTTCCTTCACATCTTGTTGGCCAAAGTTATATCACATGCTTGAACCAGTTACTGGGATGGGTTGGGAGTGTTGCCTCTGTGGAAGCACATGGATGGATGGGAGACAGGTAGATACTAAGTAAAATCAGATTCTAGTAGAAGGGAAGAAGAGGAGAATGCATGCTGAGTAGACAGCTGTGATATTGTGATATAATAAGAAAAATATGTTTGATCTTAGTCTCTGGTTCCTGGCACAGAACTTCTAACATCCTAGGAATTTACTGAGTGACTGAGGTGATATGAGTGTCTTTTATTATTCATAGCAATCCTCTTTGAACCACATCGAGTTTATGTTAATAAAATAATTGGTTGCTAAAAGCTCCTGGGTAGTTCCAGGATGGGGGCTGGTTGCCAGAGGAGTCAACCAGGTGATTAGAGGGTTGGAACTTTCAGTCCTGCTTCTACTCACTCCCTAACTTTTGGGGATGAGGGAGGATCTGGGGATTGAGTTAATCACCAATGGCCAATGATTTGATCAATCATGCCTATGTAATGGAACCTCCATAAAAACCCTAAATAAAGAGGTCTGGACAGCTTCAGGGTTGGTGAACATATCTTTGTGCCAAGAACGTGGTGTAGCCTAACTCCGTGGGGACAGAAGCTCCTGTGCTCAGGATCCTTCTGGGTCTTGTCCTGTGTACTGCTTCAGCTGGCTCTGTTCAATTGTATCCTTTAAAAAATGCTTTGTAATTAAACAGTAATAGTTGTTGCAGGGAGTTATAGCTTAGTGGTAGAGCACATGCATGAGGTCCTGGGTTCAATCTGCAAGTACCTTCATTAAAAAAAAAAAAAAAAGAAGACAGTAGTAGTAAGTAAAATGCTTCCCTGAGTTCTGTGAGCCCTTGTGGCAAATTATCGAAACTGAGGAAGGGGTCATAGGAACCAGTGATTTATAGGCATCAGAGAGAAGGGTGGGTAACCTGAAAACCTACTACTTAGAATTGACAGCTAAAGTTGGGGGAAGTCTTGTGGGATTGAGCCCTTAACTTGTGGGGTCTGTGCTAACTCGAGATAGTGTCCGAATTGAATTGAAATGCAAGATACCCAATTGGTGTCTGCAGGGAATTGGAGAATTGCTTGGTATGGAAAACCCATGCATTTAGTGTCAGAGTGGTGTCAGTAGAAACAGATCATAGCAGTAATAGTACAGCCAATAGGGTCCACCACACCAGCTGTGTGATTTGAGGAAAGTCATTTAACATCCCAGATTCTCAATTTTCTCAAGAAAATGAGGATAATGGTATTTTTCTCGTATGAGGATTAAATGACATAATAATTGAAATGAGAAAACAAATATAAAACCACTCAGGACAGTCGGTGGCACCTGGTGTTGACTAGTTCAGTAGCTCTAAAATTGTGATCTCTGGACCCACAGCATCAACATGAGCACCACCTCGTGTTAGGTGCTGAATTACCGCTTCCTCCTCCCCAGCCCCCAGCTCATGTATTGAAGTCCTAACCCCAGGTACCTCAGAATGCGACTGTATGTGGAGATAGGTTGTTTAAAGAGGTAATTAAATTAAAATGAGCTCAGTGGACTGGGCCCTAATCGAATATGACTGGTGTCCTTGTAAGAAGAGGAGGTTGGGACACACACACAGAAGGATGACCATGTGAAGACGGAGAAGACAGCTCTCCACAAACCAAAGAGTGAGGTCTCAAAAGAAACCAACCCTGCCTGCACTTTAATCTCAGACTTTAAGCTTCTAGGAACTAAGAGAAAATAATATTTTGTTGTTTAAGCCACCCAGTTTGTGGTTCTTTATTATGGAAGCTTCATAAACTCATATACCTGGGAATTTGTTAGGCAGGTGAAGTTTCTGGCCCCATCTCAGACCTACTAACGTCAGCAACTCTGAGGATGGAGCTCAGCACTCCGTGTTTGAAAAGCCTTTTAGATGATCCTGATGCACACTCAAGTTTGAGAGGTGCTGGCCTAGTTGTTAAGGATGTAGGATCTGGACTAGCCTGGGTTCATATCCTAGCTCTACCACTTACTAGCTTTGTGTTTGTGGGTGATTTTTAAAACTTCCTTGTGTTTCAATCTCCTCATCAGTAAAGTGAGGATATCCCAGTCCTTATCTCTGAAGTTACTATAGTGATAAATGAGTCCATCTAGGTAGAACAGTGCCTGGTGCATAGTTAGTGCTCAGCAAGTATGAACTCGTAATGTTGAATCTGAATCTCATTTTAAATGATTGACTTTGAAAGAGGAGATAGTAGCCAAACTTATTGGAATTATTTGTAAAGTCAGGACCTGGGGACTCCCTTGAATGAACTTTAATACTCCCACCCCTACTTTGGCTGCTTGAAACCCTTTATTTCTTACTTCCTGGTTTATGATTGTGATGTGGAAAATGTAGATTGTGCCAAATTCTCTGGAGTTTATGCAAATAATAGTAGCACACATTGTTATGTTGCTCTTCATCCTCTGTGACGGCCCATTGTCATCAATTTTGTATCCTGTTCCCATGAGAACTTTACCTTTTTCTCTTCTTTGCATTCTGTTCTTGATGGATTGTCTGCTTTCTCACTTAGACAACTTATCCTCTTTCCCTGACGGCCCATTTAAAACCACCTTCTATTTAAAAAAAAAAGTTTTCCATGGAAGGCATCTAGATACTCATTTCCCTTGTTTTTCATTTGCCTCTAGCTGAGACGATTCCAATTGTTTTACAGTGTGCAGCTGCCACTAGATACTAATGATATTTTCACTGGGTAGGTTGCATTTTCCAGCCTTGTTTCTGTATACTTGATTGTCTTCAGTATTTTATTTGAGTTGTAAACACACTGGGTAGAATCAACTCAATAAATGACAAACAGTAAAATGAATAATAAAAAGTTATAGTCTCATAAAAGGAGAATGGGTGGGGGAACTTTCCCAAACAGAAGTAAGCCAGGGATATCAGTATGTTATGAAAATGCTGCCTAGCTGCCACTTTGCCTTAAAATATTCTTTCACTCACAAACTTGTTTTTGTAATCTTTCTCTGCAGTTCACAGTTCTCTTTCCCTTCTACTTACCTTCTTAATCACCCTAGGAAACATACCCATTCATTTATCATCTAGGCTCCAAATCTTGGTGTCATTTCTTACTTCCTCTTCTCCCCAGCATTGAAAAATCTACCAAAATCATTCTGTTTTTGCCTTTTTCATGTTATCCATCTCTAACTTATCTCAGAGACCAGAGTTTGTACAGTTGTAAGAGACTCGGGAGTTCAGGGTAAATAATAATTCATTTGGCTAGATTATCTCCAATCTTATTTTGTAATTCCATGTTTGACTATAGCCACATTCAGAAATTCTGTAAAGGCCTTAAACCCCTTCCCCCCCAGTAAACTGAAATGTAAAATACAAAGCAAAAGTAGAGTATATTGCACTTTTAAAAGAACTGTACATGAGCCGGGAGGTGGGGAAAAAACCAAAATCTCAGTAACGGCAATTATAGGACTCTCATGGGCCTCTTGCTGTCTGACTTTTCCTATTTATTATTCAGGTGCCCTTTTGTTGTTTTCTGCTTTGTTCATGTTAACATAATACCCTTCTGTTTTTCACTATAATCTCACCATTGTCACTATCCAGGGAGTAAGTGGTGTAAGAGGGGTTTTATCACCTACCTCTTCTTTAAGGAAAAGTTTTTACTTTTAGAAACGCTCTTCACTGATAATGATTTTCTCTAGCCTAATGTCCTTTATCTGTTTTCATTGATGTTTCTGAATATGACTTTAGACCCAAAGGAACTATTTTCCATATTCTGAAGAATAAATTTAAGTCACCTGTAAACAAGTTATGCTAAATTAAAACACTTAATTCCATTTACTTCTTTTTAGTGGGTATCTCTGTGATCCAAGCACAGATGGGTCTGCCTAATTGAGTCACTCAATACAAACGTTGTTAAGAAAATCTAGTTCCTATTCCCTGAGCTGTGGTAGATCATGTTTCTGAAGATGACAGTAACAGTATCTCCCATCCCATATGTTCCTTTGCAGTGTGACCCTACTATTCCTTTATTATGAAGTAGAATTTATTTTTACTCCCTATGAATCTAGAGTGGCCAATAATCTGTGTTAACCAATAGGATACAGTAGAAGTGATGCTATGCAACCTCCAAAGCTGGGTCTTAAGAAATCTGCAGCTTCTGCCTTCATGTCTTGGAATATTCTTTTTGGAACTAGCTTCCAGGCTGTTAGGAAGTCCAAGAAGCCATGGCAAGAGGCCTCACGGAGGAAAACCAAAGACATTGACCAACAACCCGAGCTGAGCTCTCAATTGGGATGTGAATGAGACCATTTTGGACATTCCAGCCATCTCAGGACCCTAGCCATCACTCTATGAACTAGAACTGCCTGATCAACCCAAAGAAACATGAGACATAATAAACTGCTGCTGTTTTAAACCACTACGTTTTGAGGTGGTTTGTAATGCAGCAATACCTAACCAGACCACTGGGGCTCCACTCCCCTTGTTTTTGAGGACTTGCACCAAGTTCCCTGCTTACCTCCCCATCCTCAGACCTCTGCAAGAGGTATAGCTTACTTTCTGGGTCTTCACAATCTCCTTTTGGCTCTGTGGACAAAATAGTTTGCTCTTCATTGATTATGAGGATGGCCAAATGATAATCATAATAGTCATAACACATTTTGAATGCTTATGATGTGCTAGGCACTATTTTACCTGTGATATATTTAACCTCTAGAACAGCTTTTTAAGCTAGGTACTATTATCATCCCCATTTTACAGATGGGAAAACCAAGGCACAGAGAGGCGAAGTAATGTGTACAAGTCCAACAGGAAGTGGTGGAATCACATCAGAACCCAAGCACCAGATTCCAGAGCCACATGGTAGCCACTGCAATGTACTGCCTCACATAAATAATGCCTCAAGCACATCTGGTTGATCGCAGGAGACTTAGGTGAGTGGGGTTTCTTTCACTTATGTTACTTGATCCTCTTACTTTCATTAAGAAAGACCTTTAAGGCTTTAACTGCCTCACTTGTTTATACTAGACTCTGGGCTATGTCCCATACTACCACTTACATTTAGGAAAGTGTAATGTTAAAAACATCTAAATGCTTGACTGTTTCTACATTCACAGTTCAGGGGAGGTAGAGCGTTTGCTTAGTTTTCACAGGTTCCTCATCGCCACGTGGCCATCCAAGAGGGCAGCAAAGTGGCAGGCAGGCAGTGACCAGGACGGGAGCCCGGAGCAGAGAGGTAGAGTGGGCAGGAGGATGGAGGCAGTGTGGACGTGGGGTGGAGCTCTCTACACATGGTGAGAACCAGGCGAGAGCACAGCACAGAGTCCCTCTGCACCCATCAGAGTGAGGAGAGAAACAGCTGCTTCTTCTAATAACCCAGGCCAAGGGTGGCTACAGACGTGCCAGTCAGACTTAAAGTGAGGGGAAGCTTCTGTGCTTCTTAGGCAATTGCAGCCTGAGGAGGAGCTCCTCATGCCATTTTCCAATTGGTTTACTGCCTTCAGGACTCTCCTAGGCACCCATTCTACAGATGTCATTGCGAGGGGGGTGTGACTTTTGCTTCAAGTAGCCTTCAAGTCCTTCTCCTTCCTGTCTGCCTGATAACTGCCTCAAGAACTCTGGGAGAAATAAAAAAGCTAATTATAAAATTGAATAGGTCTGCTTCTAATGCTGTATTTAGAGGAAGGCCTTAGGAGACAAACAGTTCTGCGGTCAGAGCCTTCTCTGCTCCTTAATTGCTGTGTGGCTTCAGGAAAATTACTTTCTTCTCTGAGCATCAATGTCAGCTGTAGAATGGGTTAGTGTTATTTACCATGTGTGGTGGTTGTGAGGAATAAATAAGTCCTCTTGGCAAAGTGCTTGGCTTCATATACACCAAGCAATTATCAGTGTACCTATTATTTACATACACAGTATGTATGGACATCCAGATAACCATTAATTACCATGCGGCCTTAGCGCATAGCTGCAAAGGGTGGACCTGGTGTTTCATGCTCTATTATACAATGTTTGCGCAGGAAAAAGACAACTGCCACTATCTATTTTAGAAAAGTACTGTCTTTGTAGGCTCTTCCTTTTTACTTTGATCCCCTTAACACTTTGGAGATATGTGGTCTGAAACTGACTTCTGTAAGTTTAAAAAGTATCTCAGCATCAATCACGTGTTCTTAATCTGAGGTTTACCCGTCTCCAAGGGGCCACGACCCCCTTGAAATGGTATGCAACATTTTGTGTGTCTATATGTATGTGCACTCTTTTGGGGGAAATGATTCATAATTATCAAGACTCTCAAAAGGATCTGTGCTTGGACAAAAGACTAAAAAACCCTAATATAGATACAGTTTTCTACATCTCCTTCTACTGAAAGTAACTCGGAGGCCTTCTCTGACTCAAGACAAAGCAGGTGCAGCTTTGGAAGGTGCTGGAAATGGATCCCATCTTTCAGCCAGTCTCTTTTTCCCAGTGTGTTCCTAACAGAGGGGAGGCTGGCAGCTCCCGCTGCTACAGGTAATGCTGTAAAGAGAGGACCATGTGGAAGAAGACGTGTTGCCTTCTCTCATTACAGCTGACAAAGACCAAAGCCTAACCTCAGCTGCACCTTCTGTCTCTGGAAAATCATTCATAGAGCAGACCCATAATGAGGATTTGCTACCTGAAACATAATTCTCAGGGAGACGAATATCTAAACTATGCCCCCAGACACATACCTGAGGCAAAGCCCTGAGAGCTGGTGGCCAACAGGGGGGCCTATGATATTCTTCATTCAGGGGGATTAATAAATGAGGATAATATCACTCAAAATCTTGGAAGCAGCAGGTGTGCAAAAGGCCCTTTTGGCTTCTGCAGTGAGGCCTGACAGCCCATGCACTGGGCTCTGTAATTTATGCCTCCAGCACAGAATCTGCACAAAGCAGGAGTGGCCACATCAGCATTTGGGGACTTAAGGCCAGCTTCTCTTATCCACAGACCCTCTCCCCCAAATCGTAAGGATGATTCAGTTAATTGATTCCACTCTTTTTTTTTAAATTGAAGTATAGTTAGTTACAATGTGTTGATTTCTGATGTACAGCACAATTTCCCAGGCATGAATAAACATACTTATATTCGTTTTCATATTCTTTTTCATTAAAGATTATTATAAGATATTGAACATAGTTCCCTGTGACATACAGAAGAAACTTTAAATCTATTTTTATACATAGGATTCCACTGTATTTTTAAAGAACATAATTGTTGGTATAAGAAGTAAATGAAAATACAGTCCTGGGGGAGGGGATTTAAAGTAATTTAAAAGTTCAATGGATGATGACTAATTTTGCAATTGTTATTATTACATCTCCTTGATTAACAGATAATTCATGAATTATGGAGTATACAATAACTATGTTAGGAAAACATTTTTGATTTGTGTAAAGAAATTGAGACCCATGGTGGGTGCACCTGTTCCTAGCCTGTCTGGAGAACATATGAAACTCTGACACAGGATGAACGTCTGTTGGTGTCAGTGTGACAATAACAAAACAAAGCTGGCACTGGGGTCAGGAAGTCTGGTGGGTGGGAAGCCACCGTCTGCAACCAGAGCCCAGCACTGCTGTGTGTTCTGATGCCCATCAACCAGGAAAGGGATTCTAAGGTTTCCAAATGATTTTCCCCTTTCACAAAGCTGTTGTAAAATAAAATACAAATCCTTCCTGAATGTTCCTGGCTTTCCTTCCTTTAGGAAGTTTTCAGTCAATGGGAAACAAAGCCTTATTCACAGGATTAAAGCCGTAGTCATTCTATTGTTTACATCTTCAATAATGTGGCTTCCTTCCATGGACAAAAGTTTCAATTCACAAATCATCTGAAAAACAGGAAATTTTGGGGGAAACACATGCTTATGATAAAAAACAAGGGATCTATCGTGTGGTATAGAAGTTTATGCAAAGAAGCATCCGATTTTAAAGATTTTTTTTTGACTGTTCTTTACTCCTGGATGCATTCTAGGAAGATTATTCCTTAAAAGAAAAAGCCATATGGTTTATAACATAAAACTGCACAGTTCTCACCCTTGCCCCCAGAGCGGGGAGCAGTGATGAGGAGGGGAAGCAGATTCTGGCTGTTTCCAAGGCTGCACTGCGGGCAGTACTATAGAGGCAGCGGGCATCTTCAGTACCCTCTTCTCCCTGCTTCCTCTCTCTCCCTGGCCAAGTCCTTGGTCCTTTCCAAGGGGATGAGGGGAGAAGGGCTGGCAACATTGGTCAGCAGGACTGGAGAGAATATGAGAGAGAAGCAGTGGCAGACAACTCTGAGCTCTGACTATGGGCAAGAGTCATGGAGAGCCACTGAACGGTAAAGAGGTAGTGGAAACCGTCACTGTTTTCACAAGTGCGGAAAGCAGGGCTGGTGGGGGCCTGGGATGAAGCAGCAACACTTAGCTGTGGGCAAACTTATTCTGAAAAGCTAGTCTAGCTGCTTCTAAACAGACTACCAAGAGAATTCTTATCTAGATCCTTTATTTTGGTGACAATCTTTTAATCTTTTTATCTACATGCTAAAAGGAACACAGTATAGATCCTCCTGAATAATAATTTAGCATATGGAATTCCCTAACATCATGGTCTTTCCTCAGCCCTCCGTCTTACACCATTCCCTTTAACTTTCATCTATGCTTCCAGGGAAAATACCACTTTTCCCTAAATGAAGGATGACAGAATCTATTTACTTTCTAACATTTTCTTCTGTGCTCCTGCTACTCAAAGTGTGGTCTGGATCCCAGCAGCAGGAGCTGCAGCTTCTAGCTTGGTAGAAATGCAGACTCTTATGTCCTACTCTATGACTTCTGAGTCAGAGCCTGCATTTGAGGGGATCTTCAGTGATGTGCATGCAAATTAAAATTTGGGAAGCACTGGTCTATACCATACTACAGACCTGACTCATAATCCATACAACCAAGGCCTGCAGAATCCTACATTCTCTGGCCTGCCCACTTCTCCAGCCTCCTCCCACAGCACTCTACTGATCAGTCACTAGTTCAGGCCTCTAGGCTTTGGCACTCACTGTTCCCTCTGCCTGGAGTGCTCTTGCCCCCTCTTAGTATATGGTTAACCTTTATTTCATTGTGGTATCAGCTTAAAGTTTACTTCCTTAGAGGAGGTTCCCTGACCACTTTATATGAAGGACCACCCTCAACCCAGCCACTCTATCCCATTACCCTGTTTTATGTTTTTGTGGCTCTTACTGTTATCTGGAATCATTTTATTAGTTCATTTTTGGGTCTGTTTTGTTAAGGGTTGTATTTTCAGTGCCCAAAGCAATGCCTGGCACATCAGAGGTGCTCAGTAAATATTTATTAAGGAGTAAAGTTTGGGGATTGAAAACAGTGAGAACCTATGCCCAGACAATTCTAAGGTAAGAACAGGAACCTTCTGAACCAACTCAACAACTTTCAGTTAGTTGGCCCAAGACCCATGCTTTTGAGTTCCAGATCAAACCCAGTCCCTGGATCAGCAGTATCAGCATCTCCTGGGAACTTGATAGAAAGGCAGATTCTAAGGCCCCACCCCAGACATACTGAATCTGAAAACCTGATTCAGCAACTTAACAATTAACCTGTTGTTAAGTCCAGCAATCTGTGTCCTAACAAGGCCTCCAGGCGATTCTGATGCACTGCCCCAAACAATACAAAGACCTTACCTGTGTACAGAACGTGCAGTGTCCAAAGCCCTTTCACATATATTATTGCAGTTCTGGACTCCAGAAAATACCCTGAGACATAGACAAGGCAGGTGTCATTGCCATTTTATAGATGAGGAAACTGAGTGCTAAGAAATGATTTGGTTTGCCTATGGTCATACAGTTTTATCATATTCATCTGGGGTACTTGTTAAAATTGCAGATACCTGGGGTCTACCCCAGACCTACTGAATGAGAATCACTGGGGCTGAGGCTCTAAAGTTTGATATAAAAAAGAAAAAAACTTCCTAGGAGAATCTGAAGCTCCTAAAAGTTTGGTAACCAATTATACTAGAGGATAAAGGAATGGGAATTAGAATTCATAGCCCCTCATTTCTAATATAGTGCTGTTAGAGGGTCTTGAGTAAGTATAAATGATTAGTCTTCAGTGAAAATAGTTAAACCAAAGTCTTAATAATTCTTTCACTTCTATTATGTTCTAACTCTATTTGCTACCCTTGAAGCTAGGGAGAGTCAAATCCAATGATAATGGGCTGTTTTTGGTATATGATTTAGTTGTGATTATTATGGAATTAGCTAAATGGACATCAATTAAGATTTGGTGGATTTTATTAATTTGTGATAAAGAATTAAAAAAAATTCTTTTCGTGCTGTGGAAATTGTTGCAAGATATTTGACCTATTTGGTGTACTCCTGCAGTCCATTACCAACTGCTATGTTTCCTTTCCTTTGCTTATATCTTCAAATTAAGAAGCACATTTTTGAAAAAGAAAAAAAGTATTTCAAGCCAAAAGCTATGGCCGTTTAAACAATCTTTTCAACCTCAGACATCGTTTATTTACCTGCTAGCCTAGAAAAGATTAACTTTAAAGAAGACTTCCTCAAATTGTCTGGTAACTCCCATATCTCTCTCTCCTGCTCAACCAACTAGCACAAAGTGCAGATTCCTAAATTCAACTGCATGTGGAACAATTCTGTCTGAATGTCCTGCAGACATATAAAACTCGGAGTGTCCGAAACCACTTCGTTACCACCCCACCCATTCTTCCTCCTGGATACATTCTATGAGTTAATGACTATACCATCCACTGCATCATCCTAGCCAGAAATCTAGGCCTTGTCTCTGGATTCCTTTCTTCCTCCCTTTGGATAGGCAACCAGTCCTTTCATTTTGCCCTTAGATCTCTCTAATCCCTCTCCTCCTTTGTCTTCACTGCAGCTGTACCTCAGACCTTCATCATCTCTTGCTTGGGCCACCACGATGGCTCTCAAAGGGGCCCCCTTATCTATGCTTCCAACTGACTTCATTTCCCACTATTCCTTGCTTCAGTGTTACAAACTGCTGTCACTCTTAATGATATTTTGTGCTTCTGTGCACATGCTGCTTCTGCTCTACTGATTTTCCCTTCCTACCTCCTGAGTATGGTAAATTCTTACCTGATTTGTATACTGCTCAGTATTCTCTTCTCTGTGAAGCCTTCGCTGAGGACTCCTATTTGGAGCGGGCTGGTCCCTCCTTTTGGGCTGCTCCCAAACTAGCATATAGTCTGCCTTCATTATAGTACGCCCCTCCCTAGGTTGCATGTGTGTTCATACTTCCTTCTCCCTCATCACAGCATGAGCTCCTTGAAGAAAGGGAACATGTCTTACTAACATTTGAATCACTGCCTTGCGTGGTATAGAACTTGGTCAATCAGATAAACATGTATTCAAATGATTACCTAGCTAGATTTCTGGATTCCAGAGATGGCCGAGGGTATGAGAAACTAACATATTGAGCAACTATTATGTGTAAAGAGCACAACATCCATTATTTATCTGGTTTTTACAGGTAATGCTTGGAAGTAAATGTTATTCTAATTATATACACATTGAAACTCAGACTTTAAGTTACTTGCTTGAGATGTCAATTAGTAAATGATAGTGCTTGGAGTTGAATTCAGGCTTTTCTAACTCCAAACTCTATGTTCTTCTACCCATCCCACGTGGTCCCTAGTATTACCCTAGCATAAGCCATAGGTTTTAGAATGACTTCTCACTCTTTGTTTGCAAAACATTAAAACATTTATCTCTAAAGAGTAGTGGTGATATCATTTGTGGTAGATAGTCTCCAAAGATGGTCCCCAATGAGCCCTGCCTCCTAGCATTCATGCCCTTTTATAATCCACCTCCCATGTATCTAGGCTGGTCCTGGGTAGCCAATAAAATGTAGCAGAAGTTGGGTCATAAGAAGCCTCATGGTGTCTACCTGAAATATTGTTCTGGGGGAAGCCAGCTGCCATGTAAGAGATCTGACTCCCTAGAACCACCAGGTTGTGAGAAGCCCAGCCTATCCTCATGGAGAAAGAGAGACCAGCCCTCAGCTTCCCCAGCCATCCCAGCCTGGCTACCAGACATGTGAATAAAGGAGCGTTCTTAGATGTCCAGCCCCGGCCACCATCTGATGGCAGCAGCACCAAACACCCCAAGTGGGAACTGCCTAGAGGAGCCAAGTGTTGTTCTCTCTCGTGGAACCATAACAGATAATACATCCTTCTTTGAAGCCACTCAGTTTTGTGGGGTCTGTTAGGCAGTGATAAAACTAGAACACCATGACCTTTTTTTGTTTTGTTTTGTTTTAAAGAAAATAATGTAATATTTATAAGCACAGCTTTTTAAGCTTTTGTTGTTGTTGTTAGTTTTCCTTTATAGAGTACATATACACTGTAATATAAGTAGATTTCTACCTCAGTCCCAGCAAATCTCTTTATAATAATGTCACTGAGCTTCATGTGCCTTAGTTCTAAAATGAAGGGTTGGACTTAACTAGTCACTGAGATCCATTCTAGTTCCAAAATTGTATCATTCCCTTCAAACTGTCAGCGAAAAATTGAATCTTCATCTAACAAGTTTTAAACTTGCAGTAAAATTATATAGGTGCAAGAATTTTCAGCAAAGCAATGAATGCCAGGGAAGTGCTGACTCAGCACAATGCTGTCTGTTAGCAGGAGGAAAAAGAATCAGGAGCTACTATAAATCTGATCCTTTTGCTCCTTCTCCCTGAAGCAAAATTCAGAGATGATTATATGTAACAAAAGATTTGAAAAGAGATTTTTATCCCCACCTGCCCCCTCCCACCGCCCCAGCTTAAAAATCTACTCAGGTCAGTAAGTGACTTCAGGATTTTTGGCAGAATATTCAGCACTGCAGAGCTGAATCAGTCTCCGGAAGATCCCTGCACACAAATGCTAAGTTTAGGGCCAGTGAACGGAGTGATTCTGAGAGGAAATAAACTCTCGCCTGAGAACAACAGCTGAAGTAAAATCCCATAAGCCAGGAAAACAACCACACAATCACAGTAACAGGTGGTTGGTTTCAAAACAAATTTCAAGGTCTGACTCTCGTGGCACCTGCTCTAGAACCACAGACGGCAGTGTAAATCTGTCTGGGTCTGAGTTAGGTCATCCCTGCCATGCTGGAGGAAGATTAACTACCTTTATTAGTTGAGCTAAGTCATGGTAGGTTAGATGACTGCATCTCTGTGGGAGTAACCCTTCTGTTCCCTATCAGAAAGGAGGAGGGAATGAGAACCAGAAGGGAACTTGGAAATTAACTAGTTCAACCCCTTTGATGGCTGAGCAACTTGAAACCAAGATAGTTACGTAGAAGCTTGCTCAAGGTCACATGACCTGTAGAAACAGAACATTCCTGTGCCCCCAGTTTTGCTACGAAAAATTTCAAACACACAGCAAAGTTGAAAGAATTTTTATAGGGACTAGCCATATACCCATTACCTAAATTCTACCATTACCATTTTATTAAGCTTGTTTATCATGTATCTTTCCATCTCTCCATCCCTCTACGACTCTACCTTATTTTTTGGATGTATTTCAAAGTGAACTGCAGACATCAATACTCTTTTCTTTCAAAGCAGCATTATTATCATTATTTGCCACCTCAATTTTATACACATTATGGAACCAGAAAAAAATGACCAAAAAGATCAATGCACACTAGAAATGTAAATTAGTATCAGCTAGCCTGAAAGGGAACCCAGCTTACTAAGCAAAAGGCCCTTGAGAATTTTAAGAGCAAATTCCAGAGAAGGCAGAAATACTGATCAGTCTACAGCACTGCTTGTGCTGCTCCCTCCACCTGGAGTCCTGCTCTTTCCTCTTCCTTTTGAAATCCTCCCCATTCTCCTTCAAATGAGCTCAGATGTCTATAAGTAACATAAATTACTGTTAAACAAGTATTCCTGTTTTAGGGGAAAAAAGTTATTAAAAAAAAATCTGAAATGCTACCTCCTTCCCAATGCCTTTCCTGAACCCTGGGTTTTAATCTTCCTAATTTCAATGCTCATAGGCCCTCCATGCCACTTTTCCTACCTTATTCTACCCTGTTGCAGTTAAATGTGTATTTATCACTGCTATGGCCACTGCTACTGCTACTACTATTACCACTATTACCACTGCTACTCTTATGGTTAATTTCACTTTGTAAGAGACTATGTCTTTTTTTTTGTGTATATATATATATATTTTTTTATTTAAGTATAGTCAGTTTACAATGTTCTGTCAATTTTTGGTGTACAGCATAATGCTTCAGTCATACATGAACATACATGTATTTGTTTTCATATTCTTTACCATAAGTTACTACAAGATATTAAATATGGTTCCCTGTGCTATACAGTATAAACTTGTTGTTTATCTATTTTATATATATATATATATTAGTTAGTATCTGCAAATCTCGAACTCCCAATTTATCCCTTCCCACCCCCTTCCCCCACAACCAGTAACCATAAGTTTGTTTTCTATGTCTGTGAATTTGTTTCTGTTTTGTAAATAAGTTCATTTGTCTTTTTTTTTTAGATTCAACATATAAATAATATCACATAGTATTTTTCTTTCTCTTTCTGGCTTACTTCCCTTAGAATGACATTCTCCAGGTCCATCCATGTTGCTGCAAATGGCACTGTTTTATAATTTCTTATGGCTGAATAGTATTCCATTGTATAAATACACCACAGCTTCTTTATCCAGTCATTTGTCAATGGACATTTAGGCTGTTTCCATGCCTTGGCTATTGTAAATAGTGCTGCTATGAACATTGGGGTGCAGGTGTCATTTTGAAGTAGGGTTCCTTCTGGATATATGCCCAGGAGTGGGATTCCTGGGTCATATGGTAAGTCTATTTTTAGTCTTTTGAGGAATCTCCATACTGTTTTCCACAGTGGCTGCACCAAACTACATTCACACCAGCAGTGTAGGAGGGTTCCCTTTTCTCCACAGCCTCTCCAGCATTTATCGTATGTGGACTTTTGAATGATGGCCATTCTGACTGGTGTGAGGTGCTACGTCATTGTAGTTTTGATTTGCATTTCTCTGATAATTAGAGATATTGAGCAGTTTTTCATGTGCCTATTGGCCATTTGTATGTGTAAGAGACTGTATCTTAAGGTGTATTTTTGTATCTCCTGCAGTTCCTTAAAGAGTCAATGTTGAACCTTAAGTAACTTCTAATTTCAAATCAACAAAATTATCTTCAGGCAGCTCTGTGAAAGTCAGACCTTGAGGGCCACCTGTGTCAGAGTTACCTGAGGGATTTGTTTACTATGCAGATTTCTGGGCCTTCCACCCTCAGAAATGCTGATTCAGTAGGCTTGGGGTGGGGTCCAGGAAGCTGCAGCTTTAGCAAGTGCCCCTGGTGACTTCAGCGTTGGCAGTGCAGGGACTGCACTTGTAGAAATCTACTACCGGGTCTGCATTACCAACCTTATTTTGTGTTAGGCCTTTAATCACTTTTAAACCAGCAACCCACAACTGCCTGTCCCTTTGATGGATCCCAGATAAAGGTGTGGCAGAGAAGGCGCCTGTCACGGTGGGGTGTGACAGCCAAGGCATCACTCCCCACCACAGCATGTGCTGCTGGGCACCACTTCTGCTGTTGCCACTCGCCCCCTAGTTTCCCTTTGTCACTTCCCCTTGCTACCGCCCACTGCCGCTACCCCTCTGGCTCCTCACCCTCTGGAGCTGAGTCAGATCCACTGTGGAGCACATGGGGAAACACATCTTGGAGGACAGGTTGAGGGGGTTCTCATTCTACATTCACAGCCCCATGTCTTGGAGCAAAGGAACACCTACTTCTGACCCTGGCTTCTTAAGTTGCTCTGCAAGCCTGGTTGGAAAGTTGGGCCCATGGTTTCAATTTCCTGCTGTCTTTGATTTTACAATGAGTAGAAACTGAAGTTGAGTAACAGATCTCTTGCCCAAGCATTGAGGGCCACCACAAAGCAGAGCCATGGGGCAGGAGCTGATCGAGATGGGGTTGCTTCCCTCCTCCGGCCAAGCCTTTCTGCGTAGGGAATGTCAACTGTAGTCGTTTCCACTGTCCGGTCTTACAGCACGTTTGTCATATATGCCGAAATTTACTTCCTTTTAAGTGCCAGAAGGATAATACTAAGAAAAACTATGGACCAGAGCGTTGTTTCATAAAGCAGAACTGGAAATAGGTTTTGAGTTGAATATACTTGAAATCAACTTTTCTAAGACATTCACAGCATGGTCATTTTCACTTCAACGTATTTCTATATTGTGGTGGTCCCCAAACAGGTCTCTGATTCACCTGGGGGGCTAGACCTTGCTCATAGAGTTTCTGATCCTCTAGGTCTAGGGAGGGACTGAGAATCTGCATTTCTAACAATCTGCTGGATGATGCTGATGCTCCCGGTGCAGAGGCCATGCTTTGAGAAGCACTGCTTGGAGAGAAAGCAAAATAGTTGTACTTATCAGACCACTTGCTGATTTGCCTGCCGGTCTTCATAACGGCTTACAGCTGGCTTCTCAGCCCTAGCTGTCCATTAGAATTACCCGAGAAGCTTTTAAAGCATAGAGTTTAGGTAGGATGCTTAGACCTTACCTTAGACCAAAGAAATCTGCAGCTCTGGCATGCGGCCTGGGTATTTTTGGAAAAAATTCCCAGGTGACTCTGATGGAAATCCAGCGTTGAGAATCACAGGCATATAGCAAAGTCTGGCCCTGTTTTTTGTTCACATGATTCTCATTTGACAGATATTTATTGGCCACACAATATGTGACACAGAAAATGATGAAGTGTCTAAGAAATGGTCCCTGACCTCAAGCAGAGATAGATCACATACCCAAACACTTAAACAAAAAGCTAGTGTGTGGCGAGTGCCAATTAGAAGAATAAACCATTACTGAAAACAGAAGGCTAGATGATCCAAGGTAAATCAGTGCTGCACTGGAGCCTCACATTGTTTGTGATAAGTTATGTACGTCGTTGCCACACAGGAAACATATCCTTTTTGTGGGGAAATTGCTCATTTATTGGTTCATTGAGGATGTTCCATCTGATTCACTATGGTAGGCATGATTGAACCATGGAAATGATGGAACGTTAAATCAATAGCTAGTCAGCTGGCAACTGTTCCTTTGCTAAGTATGCTATTAAGGTTCTGTTTCAGAAAGCCTGTGCTCAACAGAGGTGAATCTTTTCAGTGGAGAAATAAAACATGAATTATGTTTAGAAACTACTTCAGTCTGGGGTTTTAAATAAACATTCCTTAATTATATTTAAAAAAATCAATTTATTGGTAAACCAAAAGATAAGTCCCTCATAAATATATACTTATTTGCATCCCCTGGAATACAGAATAATGTAATGATTCAGTAACAGCTGACCCACGAAGGGGACAGTTTCTAGAAAGGAGAAAATATCCTCTGCGGGTGTTACTTATGTATTAAAGGCATTGTTTAATTTAATGCACTATTTAATTTGGTTATATCTTTCTTGAGATTTTTGTTTTCATGTGGAGGAGTTTTTCCAAGGATGAGAGATCCCAATGACAACAAAACAAAATTATTTTCAAGAAAAGGAAATAAATACTTTTTAAACTGTTACATTTTTCCCATTCAAAAATACCAGAGGCAGATTTTAGTCATGGTGGAAGAAACTGAATATGACAAAGTAACTTTCTCTTAAGGAAACTTACAACCTAGTAGAAGGGAAAGATATGTACCTATTTGAAGCAAAATATAATACATGTCTTTGGAGAAGAATAAATTTTGATGAGGATTCAAAGAGCTGGAAGACAAGGAGGTCAAGGTTCAAAGAGCCTAAGACAAGGCATACAACTGGGGTTCTGGTGTAGTGCATTACTGCATGGCCAATTTTCAAAGGCCAGCTGTTCCCAGTCAAATGAAGACTGAAGATGAGGGTAGATGCAAATCAATGGGAAAATTAAGGCACCCTCTCCTATTTTCTTGGCAGTGTAGTTTCAAGATCAATAGTTTTATACTAACGTTTCATTTTAGGAAGCAAAACAAAAATGAATCTGACATGAGCTTTTTTTTTTTAGCTCACTTTTTACTAATAAAATCCAATTTAAAGAATTTTATATGTTGGCTATATGGCCACTAATATTTGGTAAAAATATTTAACTTCATTAGTAATTAAAAAGATGAGAATTCAAACAGTAATACCATAACTGTTTTTGACTTATCAAATTGATAAAGATTTTAGTTTATTTGTTTTGGGGGTTAGGTAATGAAGTTTATTTATTAATTTTTTTAGTGGAAGTACCAGGGATTGAACCCAGGACCTCATGTATGCTAAGCACACACGCTTCCACTGAGCTATACCCTCCTCTGTAAAGATTTTAAATGGCTCTCAAGTGTTGGGGAGGATAGGAGAAACAGGCTTCCTCCTTCTGCCTATGAAGTGCTCCTTGGTTCATAATAGCTGAGGACAATTTACATCCTACAAGCTCACCAGTTCTTCCAGGAATACATTCTAAGGAAACAGTACAGACATGTACAAATACTCATGTACCTGAATATTCCTCAGTGCTTTTGTTTATTGTTGGGAAGAACCAGTAAAGAAATAAATGCCCCCCCAATCGGGTAATAAATCTAAAAGGTATTATGCTAGGAAGGAAATAGTGATGCTTCACTTGCCTAGAAACCCAGAAACCATGGTCCGGAAAAAAAATCTTCCCGAGTGTTTCAGTCTCGCCAAAGTCAATCCCCTTCCCTTCATTTCCTCTTCTTTAGATGTTCTGTACTCCTGCCAAATAAGACCACTTGTTCTTTGTGCCCTGAACTGACCCTATACACTTTCATGCCTACCTGCCATTCCTCATGCCTTTCGCAATGTCTGAGGGTCTTTCCTGAGGCCTCATATCTTGAAGATCTAGTTTTGTAAGCTATCTTACCTCATGTACCATTGATGTTTTCCTACATCACTCAGGAGAAGAATTTATTCCCTTCTCTGTACCCTTGTAGCAATTTGGTTATCTTGCTATAGGTGGCCCTTCTCACCCTCTGTCCTGTATTAAAGTGATCTGAATATAAATTTTATTTTCAATATTAAATTTTAAACAACTTGAGGACAGGGGCCAGTCTTGTTCAGATTTATATCTCCCATATTTATAAAGCATGATGGGTATGGTTGTTGAATGAATGAGTGAGTGAATGAATGCAGAAGTGCACTTGGAGCCAAACTGTAACAGACATGGGATGAGCTTGATAAGTACAAAAGATGCTCTTTGGTGCCTCCCTTTTGTGTGGCAGAGGGGAAAAATAAAAATAAAATATTTGCAATGGGGGAAAAAAGGAATCTGAAAGAGTTTTAGTGATGCACATTGATTTATATATCCCCAGATTCAGCAGACAGCATAAATGCCATTCATGTTGATGGTGAAAATGCCTTGACACTATCAATGAGGAATAAGCTGAGCAGCTGAACTACTGTTCAAAATAGTCAAGCTTAAGTCTTGCTGAGGCAGTTTTTGTCCCCATCTGGTACAACCCAAACCTACATGTCCTATGATACTTGGCAATTACACCTGCTGGCTTTTGTGGGCCTTCAGGAAATGCCTTTACTTCCTGAAGAATGCAGCAAAACTACAACATAAAACACCACTGCAGCCAGCTGACAAACTGAACTGTGGTTCCCTTTCTGATGGTGTTAGGTACTGAAGTGATTAGTATTTGCAGGTTATGCTATGGCCAAATTTACAAAAGAAATTCTTATATTAAAAAATTCTTATATATAGAGAATCCACATAGTATGGATTCTACTATATATGTATATATGAATGAATTGATGCATGTGTATGTGTATGCATTTATAATTTGAGGGGGAACCATTTTTTTAACTTCTTAGTGTGGCAAAATTAAGCTTCACTGAATTATTTTTATCAATAAACAGCAACAAAAACTACTTTTCCCCAAACAAAGGTCCTCCCCCTCCTCTGCCAGGTAGCAGTGATTTCCAGTTCTAACATCGGAGCAAATGGGAAATACTCTATTTCCAGACTTGGGTAATGAATAACCTCTGAGGGCTTGAACTTTTCTCTGTTCCCACAGACTGCATCCACAAAGCGGTGCTCTTGCCCTGAAAGGAAGGATTTGCCCCGGTTTGGAAGGAAGTGGAATAAATAGAACTGGAAGTGGCAAGGTCACCTTTAATATCATTTGAACTGCCTCTTAACAAGCTTCACAATTGCTTTGTTTCTTCCTCCCGCAGTGCTATAAACAGGCGAAGTCAAAGCAAACTTTCAGAGCACGCATGGTGTGCGGAGGAAGCTCCCAGAGCCGAGGAAGGAGAGGCTGCAGTCTGCACGGGGCCCAGCCCACACGCAGGGGTTACAATTGTGTTACAGTGTGGGGACCAGAAGGGAAAACTGCTTGTTTTTAAAGGAAGGGGTTATATTGTCCCAAATTCCTGTGTACGAAATGTAGGACAAAAAACTTACAGTGGGAATATTTAATTGGAGTATGTGGAAGATATGGCATATTTGCCTTTCACTTGGCATATCCCTACTAACTTTAATTATTAAATGGTGGTTGCATAAATATTACATGTTATTTAAAAAACTCCTATCCTGTAGAACCCTGTTAAGTTGGTATTCCAAACACAGTGCAAGCTCTTTCCTGGCATTCTGCTTTACAGACAGATTTTTCTTCTTTTCCAAGCTTCTCCAGGCACTTGCGTTACTTCTCTGCCTTTTGTTTCCCAGCACTTCTTTTTGAATGTCTTCCTCCTGAGTGGAGGAGAATATCTAGGAGGTATAGAAAAGGCACTAACAAGATTGGGGTGCCAGAGGGTCCCCAAGCCTGGTTGGGTTCCAGACAGGACTGGCATTTCAGAGAACTGGCTTTCAGTAATTCTTAGTCCAAAATATAAGGCATCTTGGAGAACCAACTGTGAGGGCAGCACCACCATTCTCAAAACAAAACAGAATGATTCAGACTGGGCTTCGAGTCTAAGAAACAGAGCCTCGCATGACTTAAGTACAGCTAGTCAAAGGGAGCATGAACCAACCAAAATCGAGCTGGCACTTTATAAGTTGTTACTCACTCCTCTTTATGGGCTCTCCACATTTGGCAGAGTTGTCCAGGAAAACCTCCTTGCTCGTATTTTGAAAATGCCATAGAATTATGAACTGTTTTGATGTCAAAAAATTATGATTAAAAGGATGTGCGAAAGACCCAGTAACGGCTTTTAAGGGGTAGAAAGAGAAACCCAAAGGGCAGTCTCTGTCTAATCTGCATTTTGGCTACTTCACAATTCCAAGATAACAGGAGTTCTTGGCATTGCAGACAATGGATCACAGCTGAGCTATTGTGGGAACTGCTAGATGGAGCTAGAGCTGTTAGGTGGCCAAATATTTTGATCGGTGGATAGCACTTCATATCAAGAGATTTGATCTCTGGTAGGTGTCTTAAATTAAGTGTCTGGGGAGCAGACACTGAGGCACCAGTCTAGAAATTCTAACAGATGTGCTCTGCTAAAATGCTATGCTAGAATGGACCTGACCAGGCTAATCATCTTCTCAAGTGCCTCCTGCACTGTAATGGCTAGAAGACATTCTCTCCCCGCCTGTATGAGGGGAGGGGCTGGGGAATAAGGGTAGTCCCTTTGTCCTCCGACCACCTGGAACAGCACAGCTGATTTGCTTCATCTAGCAAATAAGAATCCTTACAATATATTTAACCGTGAGGTTGGGTGCATGCACACGCACACATGCATGCTCACATTCATTTCATACCTGCGGCTTTTCTAAAATATGAAAATGGTGAATCCAGATTGAATCTTGCCATACTTTTCAATCGGACATTTCCTTTTCTCCAAGGACAGCAGGACCTCATCCAAATGTGTCAGCTGTGTAGTTGTGCTGTTCTTTCTTTCCAGAGGACAAAATAGCAATACATTCTATGGTGATGAAACCCAGTTTTTTCTTTTCCTTTGTAGTTCTGTTTGTAGCAGGAATCTGACACAATTTACTTTTGCTCAGAAAGTCCCCCAAGTCTGAGCTATGAGATTGTGTGAGCCCTGCTCTCTGTTCATTAAGACTGCCCCCTCTGAAATGGAATTGATGCGTTTTCAGTGGCCATTTGTAGCATTTGAGATCCATAGGCATCAGGGTTTGATGCATGGCCCTCATCTCTGTGGGCTTCTGTGCAATGATTCCCATCTGTCTTGGTTAGAAAATGAATTAATCTTGACCTTGGCCTCAGGGGTGTGGTTCTCTGTCCTCTCACACATCTTCAACTCACTTCTTTATCAGAAGCACTTCTTGTTTCAGGTCCAGGCTCCCCCAACTTCAATCCTGTCCGGCCTTTTGTCTTTAAATTACATTGCTTTGATTTTAAACAAAATGTATATTTCTAGTATTATTTATTTCTATAAAGTTCTCATTCTGAGTTATAACTTAATTATATGGATCATTAAAGCTTTGAAGGATGCTAAAGGGCAGAAGGGATTAACAAAATGAAAGTTATTATTAGGAATTACAAATCACTTAGCATTTCAACATCACTCATCGGATGTGGGCATTTTGTTGAAAGAGACCTTGTTTTGAACAGTGACAGTGCAGAAGACCTATAGAAAAAATGAGCTTACAACTTGATTTCTATTGTTATAGTACACATAGAGAATTATCAATGATATGTTATATCAGTAAGGTAATAGATTTAGAAATACTATTAGCAGAAAATTTGATGTAGTAGTCAGTGATATACCACTTCAGTCCAACCACTCAACTGTACTTATTTCACCCATACTTTTTTTGGATGAATATGAAATTGATATTTCACAATGAAAGTAGAATTGCTGGGTATTCTTTTTTATGCATTTCGTGGGCTGAAGAGTTAAGCCATGGTGACAGCACTGTTGGTTAGGAAGCTAATGAAAACTTCAGGCAGTTTGGGATTATTCTTATTAGCAAGCATTAGTTAAAAGTTAGGGAGACATTATTTAAGACATTATTTTAAGAAAGTTAAAATTAGGAAGTTAAATTTAATATTTATCCAAGTGTTAATTCTTTTTGAACCACAACATACTACAAAAGGTTAATAATGAAACATTATATGACTCCACTTATATTTCTACCAAATTTCATTGAGTTTACATATTTAATTTTTGTGTTTCAGGCAGTGACACATTGAAAGTAATGCTTGTTTGAAATCAGAAACAGAAAAAAAATATTTCAGATACACAGAAAGTAGACAAGGCTGGAAAATCACAGACAAGTGTTTAGTTACTCATGTCAGGTTTAAAGCTCTCAGGTTCTGCTGATAGGCTATGTAGAGCAAATGAGAGAAACAAAATGATTTCTAATAAGAACATTTACGACCTCTGCGCACCCCCAGCCATTCCCACTGAGTGTGCCCTCACTTAATAGGCCCCCTTCATCCAGGCCACTGCTGGAAGGGTGTGAATGGTAAGGAGAGTACACTCACCAGTGTCTGGCTTCACATTTACCATCAGTTCCATTTGGTGTGGCTGCAAATTGATATGGCTGTATTTTGAAGACAATTGGGGTTATGAAGATTGTTAATACTGAGTTGCAAGTCATCCATTGTGTTTTCCAAAGAATGACCAATTTCTGTGATAACATATCCACAGAGAGGAAAGAATATAGATAGATGTAATGACACATAGAAAACACTCTCAGCATATACTGTTGATTTTGTACCATCTTGGCATATAAAAGGGGGAGAAACAGGATAAACTGTGGTGCTAGAAAAGCATGCAGATAGGGAGAAGTAGGGAAAGGAAAGAATTTGGGAGGGGCCGGTAAAAAAAGAGTACAAGAGGGAAGCGCAACCAAATGCCAGAGAGTAAGTGGAATTGCTGCAAGAAGAGATTTTCTTATCTTTTTTTTTCTTTTTAAAATTTTTCTTCTGTTTATTTATTTATTTATAATTTTGGTGGTGGGAGTTAACTAGGTTTTTATTTATTTTTTTAATGGAGGTACTGGGGAATGAACCCCAGACCTCGTGCTTGCTAGGCATGTTCTCTGCCACTGAGCTATACCTCCCGCCTGAGATTTTCTTTTGAATAAAACACTGAGATACCTTCTAAGTATAAAAGAAATGAGAAAAGAAAAACAAAAGAAAACATACTGAGAGGTGCAGTTATCCAAAAACAGGCAGGAGGTAGAAGGAGGCAAAGTGTGCAAAGACTATAGTAAGTAACTTTTCATGTAGTGGAAGATTTCTTTTATTTTATTTCTTATGACTTATCCCTTAGAAAAAAGTGCCTACTTTATCAGTTCAGTGATGGAGGAGCTAATTATAGAGAAGACTTGAATTAAAGGGCATCTTCCCTTTTAAAACTTAACTGGTCTAATCAAGTTATTTAAAAATGGCGCCAGAGTGCATAATTTCCCCTAAATCCCAAATGCTGTTAAACTACTTCGAGGAACTGAGAGTTATATTTTTATGTAATCCGTACACCAGAGTAATTTGTGGAGCCCTGGAAGGGAAATGTGAGTTCTGATGGTATCTCAGCTTGAAACACATGAAGCGGAACCTGAGGTCACACTCATAACCTATCAGGAATTAGAGGAAGTGATTCCACTTGAAAGACCCTAATGTATGTCAAAACTGGAGGAGATAGGTCCTTCCCCAGCGGGGGCAGAAAGGGAGAATAAAGATGGAGAGATGACCAAGAGGGGAAACAGTTACAGGCATTATGCCTGGATAAGTGATTATCCGGTTGTGTCCTAAATTCTGAATCTGGATATCATCGATATCCTGTTCAGACCTCCTCTGAATCCATTAAAACGTTGAAGCCACTGCTCAGTTCCTGCACCAAGCTCACAGTGTAGGTTAATGTGTGTTTTTATTGGACTGCGATCTCTGTGGCTACCGAGGCTGAAGAGAGCAAGCAGAAGGAAGACGAGACTGACTCCGGGCTGACTCCAACCCCCGGGAGCACAGGGCTGCATCTTTCACACAGACCTTCCCAGGAAATTCTTCATTGGCAGCGAGTGTTTGCTTTTGGTTATGTTTGAAGAATGCAGGCTGGGTTTGGAATTAGTTGTCTCTCCTCTGCTTCCTTGGATCCTGTGCATACCTCTCCAGTCACTTCTCATGGCTTATGAGAAGGCAGGGTACCAAAGTACCTAGTTAAGAGTATGGCTTCTGGAGATGGACCACCTGTGTTCACATACAGGTCCACTCTGTACTAGATGTGTGACCTTGTACAAGTTATTTAACCACTCTGAGCCTCAGTTTCCACATCTGCAGAATGGAGGTATTCATAATATATACTTCCCCAAGTTGTTGGAATCAATAAATTAGTAGTGTAACATGCTTAGAACATGGTCTAAAATCTAAATCTTATAAATTTATTTTTTCTACTAGAAGTAAGGTTCTAAAAGGCAGAGCAAATTTATCTATCCAATCCCTAGCATAATATAATATTCAATATTTATTGAGTGTTACAAGGAAATTTAGGTAGGTTTGATTTTAGAGTATGATCCTACATTCACTTAGTCACTCAGTAAATGTTTTCTGAACTTCTGCTAGGTGCCACGGGTCTTGCTAGGTGTTGAGTAAGCCAGAGGGAGAAGATCTCTACTCTTGGGGAATTTAGTGATATAAACTATCATAAAAGAATAAACACAAAAATAAATTTGTGACTACAATTTAAGTGCTTTGAAGGGAAAAACTAGTGAGCTATGGAACAGAAGAACTTCTGTTGTCTTCAGTCACTAATTTGCAATACAATGGGGAAAATACTGGAAGATGGAAGAAAATGTGTATATGTGTATATGTGCTCCTCATATTACGAAAGTAAATGTGGGTGATCAAGGTAGAGACATCTGTATAACTGATCTTTTGCTGGTTCTTCTTATGCTTTGGTTTAATCTACACATAATGCTCTCTGATATCCGTGGCTGGTTAGCTCCTTTGGTTAGCTAATGAGGTCAAGGTCAGAGGCCAGCATGGGTCAGTAAGCTTTTCTCCTTTCTGTGGCCAGATTGCACTGTCAACTTTAGTGATCTTTCAAAAGTGTGTTTGGTCACAGGAAGGCTATGCCAAGATATAGAGGAGCCCTAAAATTACTGCAGATGCAAATCTTGCTGATAGTAGATCACTGTTAGCATTTTCTTATACTAATGATAGCATGCTGTATTTTATTGTTCTCTGTCACTCGAGAGGCTCTAGACCCATTTTTGACAGATATAGCTGATAATTTCTACAACTTTTTCCCCAGAAAACTGCCATTTCATAATAAGCAAAGCACTTTTAAACATCACTTCTGCTGGATGGGTGCTGTAGACTAGAGTAGCTCTTCTCCAGTGGCAATGTTCATAATAATCACCTGGGCTATTGTGAAAATGCAGATTCTGGTGCAGTAGGTCTGGGTGGGGCTTGGAATTCTTCATTTCTACCAAACTCCCAGGTGATACTGTTGCTGCTGATCCACAGACTGCACTGTGAAGAGCATGGGACTAAACAGACAGTAACAAAATCAGAGCTAAATCCAGAGTTTAGATGTACAGCACATACTAAGCCGAAGCACAGTGAGTCTGACTACTGTTACAACTTGCTGGAACTGTTTACAATCGAAGGCACTTCATTGTTTATAGATAAGCTCTCCCCAAACAATGTTTCCTTTCAGCTTTTTTTTTTTTTCTTTCTAATGTGTACTATTTTCCTGGGAGGGTAAATACAAGAAAGACTTAAGTATACTTTCATTTTTAGACAGTATATCCATGTAAATATGGAGAGCTCAAAGGGCTGGGGCTGGAGCTAATTTCATGTTATGCAGCATAAAATGCCTTTGAAACACACACAAAGCCTTTTATTTTATGGAGGAGATTTTAGTTTCATCTTCAACTTACTCCATCACATGTGACAAGTGTAGTAAAAATCTTTTGTGTCTTCTGTATTTATTTTAGCTAATAAAAAGAGACAGTTCTTTTTCCCCACTGCCCAGAAGAGGCCTATTCCCCTGCAAACAAGTCTGTGGAACTCCCATTGATACTACGATGGTCTTGAGCACGGAGCTTCCAATGAAACTGCTTCTCTGAGGAAATTTCCATGAGTGTGAAATTATGGGAATCAAAACTGATGGAAGAGCCCTTCCAAACTGATAAAAATTGCCAGGATTCTGATAGGAAAGGAGCCGAGAATACCATGTTTATCTCCTTTACCATTTAGGGAGATGCATTTCTATTACCTTTGGCGAAAATGGTCAAACTCTGCTCAGTGCCAAATGCTTCATTTATTTCTTCAGATGTTTTGGGGGGATATACATTTGTAAAAATTTGAATGTTTACACCTTAGATTATTTAATCCAGTTTCAGCATTTAACAGGCAGGGACACCCAAGTACAGAGGAACTAAATTTTAAGGAATTTATTTTAAGGTATTACATCCAAGCAAGAGGCAGAGCTCCAGTCTCCTGGTCCTTTCCATTGTACCTTCAGATGGTCACATGGGTAGGAACTCAAAAACATACCGATTTGAAGAAAAGTTTTGGATTTGCACATACCTTGGTTCCTCAATTTATTTAAGCAGTCAATCAGTCAGTGAATATTCAATTACTGTGTGCCCAGCACTGCTTTACGTAATGTAATTTAATATTTATTTATCACTCAGATTTTCTGTCAATAAACTACTTTGGGGTGAATTAGGCACTCTGAATTGCTGAGTTAACTCTTGGAGCCCACTTGAGAGCTATTTATTGTAACAAACTTCTGTAAATTTGAAAACTCCATCACTTTTTATTCCTTTGTCTAATACCCCCCACATAAATTCAGTAGCTAAGATTCTTTCCCAAGTGCCTCTTACATCACTTCTTTCCTTCCTTCATCTGCTTGTCTTGAAGGCCCTGTTACACAACTGCCACCTCTAGCCTGTGGTTGGGGCTTAGGGCCCCTCCTCCCAGAGATCCTCCATACCCCTGACATGCCTATTCTCTTTTTCTTCAAAACATGCTTGTCCTGTATTTGCTCTCCTGAATCTGCTAGGTAACTGAAGCTAGTTTACTCCATAACCCTGGTTTCTTTCCTGCAGTCTTTGACCTGGATTCTTCCAGAAGTCTCCTACTCAGTGCCCTTGATTGCAGCATTTTCTCCCTATTTTTCCTGTACATAGCTACTAAATCTAGCTTTCTAAAGTGTGATAATCTGTATGCATGACCTGTCTTTCATTGAACCATGCTTGAAACACTGTAGGCAATTAATAAGTACCCCTCTCTTCTTTTTCCTGGAGAAAGTCATCCCTAGTAATTCTTTATATTTCCATATATGTAAAATGAGAATAATAGTACTAATAATTTCATAGGGTTGTTGTAAAAATTTAGCTATTATTATTACTGAGAAAAATTCCAAACTATGAATAATTTTATTGTCTTCTGTCAGTTATCATTTCATATATGCTAGTTTCATTTTTTTAAAACCAGATAACAAATGTTTTCCTTGAGGAAAAGACAATGTTTTGCCTTTTGGAGCTCCCCTCGTCTCCCACTCAGTTGCCTGGCGTGGATTGGTGATCCTAGTGAGTGTCAGTAGTAGTGTTCAGCGGGTTCATACCAATGCAGGCTACTGGCCAGGGTCCATGCTCATTGCTAGGACATCTATTTTGATGGTCAGTGCTTGTGCCACATCGGTTGACAAACAGTTGCACATCACCCCCTGCTTGATTGATTTATGGTAGCTGGAGTTTGACACCAGCCAACTGAAAAAGTTAAAATATGTTAAAGACATACAGTCTTTTGCTTTCTCCCTTACACCTCCATGATATGAATTCTGTATTAAAAATAAGTTGTAATTGTACAGATTGAATTCCTCTCATGATGTACCTTATTTCAATGTCCCTGGGTTTTAGCCGATTATTATGGGGAAGGGAGAGGAAATAATGAGAGAAACACAAAGATGGCAGGAGGCTGCAGGTGTGAGGTACACCTGGATTCCCACACTGCAAGTAGTGTGCTGAGATTTGGGACAAATGCCTCTGCCTCCGCCTCCACCCCTAGCCTGCGGATGGCGCTGTGGGTGGAGCCCACATCTGGAAACCCTAGCCGAACAACAAACATTTCATATAATAGTATTAAAAAGAAAAAAAAAAGCCCGAAAGTATAATGTTACCTTCATACACTTCTCCCTCAGCGAGTAAGAATTGGTATCATATAGATGATGTGAAGCACTTCGCCCATGTTACACTGTTGAAAAATAGACTCATATCTGGGGATGTTTTTCTTTTGGAGGAGACCCCTTCCAGCTTTTAAATGCTATTGCTCCTATGGGCAACTTAATGTTTCTCTTCCCAATTCACTATTAAATTTCCCCGAATCAGAACACGACGTTGAACACTGGGTCGGGGAACAGAGGTGGTGAATTAAAGGTAACTCTCTTCAGACTGGAGGACAGGGGAGCGCTGGCAAGCCCCAAAGTCTCAGCGCTGACTTCAGCCTCTGAAGTTTGGGGAGTTTGACAGACACCAGAGAAAAGCTCCCTTCATCTCTTAAATTGTTAGTACCATGGCAACAGCAGCCGCAAAAACTTGGAGGGATGAGGGGAGCCGGAGAAGACCGAGAAAGAGATAAGATGACTGAATAGGCCTGGGATTTTTTATATGCCGCGCTTAGCTTGAGAGAGAAGGAAGCCAGTGGGGAGGAATGTCCAAGACCGCCGCTGGAGTGATCTCATACCCGCCAAAAGGCAAACGAGAGCCTGGCCGCCAGCTGAAAGGAACAAAGGCGGTAGGTGGGCGGATGTGGCGAAGGGAGGGAGGTGGAGAGACAATTCGCCCACGCTTGCTTCAGCCTGCGTGTAACAGGCCCCGAGTTCTGGCACCGGGAGGGGACGCGTCCCAGCCCACAAAGGCTCTGGCCCGAAGAATGGCCTGGCGTGTAATTCAATGCAGATCCCGTGACCACACTGGAGTTGTAGCCTTTTGTGTTAGCTACCACAATGGAGAGGGAGAAATCAGGCCACAGGCTTGCAGCGCAGACGGGCTGGTGCGGATGTGTCTCGGCCCTGGCGGCAATGTGCGCTGCCTTTCTGACTGTTGCCCGGCAACCGGACGCCGCCCGCCTGTGCCCAAGGAGCCCATTGAAAGCCACGGCAGCCAGCCGGGTGAAAGCTGGAGCCTCGCTGTTCACAGGCCAGGTTAGGGGAAGAGGAAACAAAGGACAGGGAGCTGGAGCAGGGATTGCGTGGGACCCGGGGAAGGCCTTACACTGCAACGAGGGGGAACACTGGGCGCCTCCTTTCTGAAGGGCCGAGTTGGTATCCTGCCTTGGTCCAGCACATGAACTGCTTGAACAAATACTGCTCTTCCTCCGTCTTCAAGTTCACAGCGTTCCTAGGC
This sequence comes from Vicugna pacos, assembly GCF_048564905.1. Lineage (NCBI taxonomy): Eukaryota > Metazoa > Chordata > Mammalia > Artiodactyla > Camelidae > Vicugna > Vicugna pacos. Next base: position 16,703,573 of record NC_132991.1, read on the forward strand.
CAGATGTTGCATTAAATTGTCTGCCTATTGTATAAAATGTGTAAACAACACCAAACAACAAAAACAAACCCTGTTCAAGTCGCCAGCTGAAATCCATTTGTTAGGCCGGAATATTTTCCAAACTAGGATCACGCACCTGGTGGGTAAAAAGACAAACGCTCACTATACAAAAGTTTTTGCTAAATGCAATGGGATATCCTGGATTGCATCGTGAAAACATTAGTAGAAAAACTAGTGATTTAAAGTCTGAGGTTTATTTAATAGTAATGTAACAATGTTAATTTCTTGTTTTTGACCAGGAGTCAACAAACATTTTTGTAATAGATCGGAAAGTAAAACTTTGAGCTTTGCGGGTTTTATGGTCTCTTGTTGCAACCACTCAACTCTGCCATAACAGTGGTAAAGGTTTACAGACGGTATGTACCAGAATGGGTGTGGCTGTGTTCCAATAAAATTTCATTTAAGGACACCAGATTTTGAATTTTGTATACTTTTCATGTGTCATGAAATACTATTCTTCTTTTGATTTTTTCAACCATTTAAAAATATAAAACCTTTTCTGTTTGCAGACCCAATAAAAACAAGCAGCAGGCTGGATATGGCCAGCAGGCTGCTAGTTTGTCATCCCTGGTTTAGACAAATGGACTAAGGTTATGAAAGATGTTAACATTAGGAGAAATTGATGAACGGTATATGAGAACTCTCTGTACTTTCTTTGCAACTTTTCTGTGAATCTAAGATTATGTCAAAATAAGAACTTTGTTTAAAAATACTTAAATAGTAAGCTTTTTAGTTGGAATATTTGGAAAGGAATTTTTTATTGGGAGAGGGGTAAATCAGAGTTGGGTGTGTGTGTGTGTGTGTGTGTGTGTGTATAGGAGACATAAAAGAATATTTTTCTTAGTATTTATTGCCATATGGTACTAAGACTTTCTAAAATGAAACTCCCTGTTACACTACCATATTGGTAATCAAGCCATTAACAGTAAACAGCCTGAAAACAAAATGGCATTCCAATAACACAGAACTCTTTGACCTTAAGAGTTGAGTAAAGAATATTTTCAGCTTCCACTGAACCAGGATGGGAGACACCAGGACAAAGAATCAAACCCATTTTACTCTAATAGGAAACTAGAAAATTTTTGGTAAGCTCGTTTTTAACCACACACCCACATATGTACACACACACTCCTTTTTTCTTTCCTGGTATGGCTAACATCTATCCCAAATAGAGTATACAGAAGACTTTGCTTTAGAAACCAGGATCTGTATTCCTGTCCTTTTTCCCTAGTTGTTGGAGTATAGACCATTCTTTAACTTTGTCTAAAAGTGGCATGATATTATGAGATCCTTTCCTTATCTTCTTTCAATTTGAGATTTAAAACATTCTATCTCAAGTTGGGTACTACTGATTAGGAATGGATGATTAGAAAGTACAGGAGGGCATTTACCATAAAGCACACCTTCCTGACTGCAACACTAGAAGGGTGTGGGATGCAGTATAAAGATGATATAAAACTCCACAGGTAGCTGACCAGTGTAACACCAGGCATGGTGGGCAGAGGGAAGCTCAATAATGGGAGTTGATGCTGAAATTGACGAAGAGACTTGCAGTAATGTTTCTTAGCAAAATATGAAGCAACTAGTAATTTGACTTAAGGGATTTTCTGTCACTCCTATCTTCTAATTTCTTTTCTTGGCCTCTTTGGATAGAGGATACCATGACTTATGATACAGGTTAGTACAAAGATATTTTATCGAACCTAGAAAGAAAAAATACATTTTCTGTTTTAAGTTTATAACTCCCTTATTATTATGTCTTATAGGGATGCTATGCACTGAATTGTATTCCCTCAAAATTCATATGTTGAATCCCTGATCCCTAAGGTGACTATTTAAAGATAGGGCCTATATAAGGAGACAAATAAGGTTAAGTGAGGTCATAAGGGTGGATCTCTGATACTCACAACTACTCCACATAAATAATTTATTTGATTGTTTTTTTCCAGTCAGAGGTGTTTGAAGACTCATTTATTCAACAACTTTTTTCAAACACAGACTTTCCCTTTACCATGGATTGGCCCTGAATTGGGGCTGGGGATATGAAGATGAATTAAAGATGGCTTCTAGCCTCAGTTGTCAAAGATCTTGGGGTGCAGACAAGGCCAAGTGCTTCAATGTTACTAGTGGACACCAGCATCAGGATCACTAGGGAAGGTTGTATTTATAAATGCAATCTCCTGGGCCTACCCTACACTTACTGACTCAAAACCTCTGCATAGGGCAAGGGAATCTGTATTTTTAGCAAATTCCTCAAGTGACTGTTTTGCTCACTAAACATTTGAGATCCACTGGAAATGTCAATAGATGTGAAAATGTCTTATGTATAATGATGCTGATGTTAACTGGTTATTATAGAAGCACAGAAAAAGGGTAAGGGTGGGGTGTGGGGAAATTCCCTAAAGCTGATGCCTGAGCCTAATCTTAAAGAAAGGGCAGACAAGAGTGGGTTTGAAGGTGAGAAAGAGCGTGATAAAGGGAAAGAGGCCAGGAGACAGAATCCTGAAGTGTGAAAAACCACACTTCCTTATGTAGTTGGCGTGTAATTAGCAGGGAGGATGGATGGCTAGTGGCAAGCTTTGTGATAGACACTGGAGAATGTATTTTGAGCAAGGGACCCACCTTTATGTCACTCTGCCTAAATATAAGTTCAAGTCCATTCCCCAATAAGGGTATATGGTTTTTGGCAAAAACTTGGCTTTCCCCCTCACACTGTATTCTCTCTAACAGGCATGTGGATTGAAAATGTTTTCTGTGTCAAAGGGGAGTGGCAAATAAGGGCTTATTGGTCACTTAAGCTACTCTGCTTTCAGACTCAAACATTCCTGGAAATAGAGCTATCTTCCTTTTGATTAGAATAGGGCTGTGAGCTCTGTGATGTGTAACCAAGGGAGGATATGGTTTACCCTTTAGTGCTTTTAATAGAAGGCAGGCAATGCCCCTCTTTGGGGGCATGGTTATGAAGTAGTTATGGGAAAAGAATGTGCTCTCCCTTGGCCCCCCAACATCTATTCCTAGTTTGGTCTATCATTGCATCCTCAGCTTTTGTTTTCTTCTTCCAGTGTTTCTTTTTCTGGACTTCAGCAGGTGGCCTTGGCATTGCAAGACTTTGATTCTTCTGGAAATGAGATGATTGGGTGGCCAGCCTTATCTTTTTTCCCACGGGTTTGTGTTTCCTTTCAGGTTGATCTGGTTTCTTTGACTACCCTATTTTAGGAATAAGGCATTTTGCTTGGTCAAGTGAATGAATTAATGTAGCCAGGGCAGCTAATCTAGACAAAAAAAAAAAAATACACAACGCACAAACCTCCCAACAGCTGCAGAGACCATTATCTATGTTGTTTTCTTTCACCAGCTAGAAAAGAACCTCAATTCATCAGAAGAGTTGAAGACACTTGAAAAGTTAGCATGGACCATCTGGCTCCTGGAAGAGAAACATTTGTGCTAAAAGTGACTCTTGGTGTATTTCATAAGAAGCCATAGATTTAGATGGTAGCAGAATGGTGACCAGTCATACAAAGGCAGAGAAGAGAGTTTTGAGGCGTGGAGAAAAAAAGGGAGCAAATAAATATATTCCTCTACCATTTTTATATGCCTACATCCATGCCCATCTTGAGGGAGCAGCTGTGAGAAAAATAAAACTCTGGTTCAGAGTGTCTCGACCTAGGCACCATTGTCATTTTGGGCACAATACTTCTTTACTGTGAAAGGGCTGTTCTGTGCCTTGTAGAATGTTTAGCAGCATCCCTGGTCTCTACCCACTGGATGTCAATAGCAACACCACCACCACCCACCCCATTCCCCAGGTTATAACCATCAAAAACGTTTCCAGACATTGTCAAATGTCCCCTGGGAGGTAAAAGAAGCTCCTGTTGATAACCACTGCTGTAGTAGAATCACTTACCACTTTAATAAATCAAGCATCATTCAAAGTGTTTATGGTAGTAATGGGAGGGTGGATGCTATAGTGCCTGCATATTTGTGGTTGGCAGCTTTCATAGGCAGATCAAGCTAAAGTGGACACGGAGTTATAGCTTCACTTCAAGAATGTGACAGTCACAGCTGTGAGTTGCAGGACAGTTGAAAGGAGCAAATCCTTTTGGGTAGGATATCCTGTGAGCATAATATGTGATATCCATCGGTTTTCAGAAGTAGCTTTTAGAGTTTTTTTTTTTTCTTCTGAGGCTTTGTGCTGTTGCTGTCCTCAAGCATATAATTTCAATTCTTCACAGGTCATAGGAGTTGCAGGAGAAACATTTTTTTTTCCATTCACATAGTCTGTGGGTCTCCGTGACATTATACTGGTACCCATAAAAAAGAGAATTCACTTGCTCATCTAACTTGTGGTATCTGATTTTACACAGAGCTGGAGAATATTCCATACCCCAGGTCCCATTAATCTTAGAGTGAAAATTAAGCTACAGACTGGTACATCCTTCAGTAGGAAATTCCCATGGTTCCAGGCCCCTCGGGTGGGTCCCTGTGCTGATTCTGGAGGAAATCCATGCTGCCTTCTCCAAACTGTGTTAAGCCTTTCCTTTGCTCTTATCAGGCTTGCCCTGCCTTTTAATACAATAAGGTCCAAACAATGAAAAAGTAATGGGGAGATTTAGACCCAAAAAATCACAAAGGAAGGAAATTTTGAATTACTGCTTTCACTCAGGCTCTCATTTAGTGGGTCCCACTGTTATCAAAAGACCAGGGAATCATATTATACATCCCACAGCATATAATTATCTATAAATATACTATTATAGGCTTAGAATCTTAAAATATCTCAATCCCTGAACTGTTAGGTAAAACATTCCAGAGTGCTAGCCAGGATGTCTTAGAAATCCCGGAAATAAATTATGGGTTCAGTTGTAATTAAACTTAACAGAATGCGGTTAAGATTGGTAGTTTGGTCTTTGATCTAATTTGGTTTAGACTTTAATGCCATGCTTAGCTATCCTGACCTTCTTCCATTTTTGTATTGTCATCACGGTCAGATAGATATGCATTGGCATACTGACATTAATATGCTGAGATCAAGTTGCTTTCATCTCTCCAGTACTGATGTTAGTTATGTCTCCTTTAAAGCAGCAGTTTAAGTCTGTGGGGTTTTTTGTTGTTGTTGTTTTAAGTCAGTTGTCAGTTAGTGATTGTAATTTCACTCTATTCTCTTGAGAGTAACTTAACACTGTTGGCTTTACCTTGGCATGTGAGATAGCCATAATAACATTAAACTTCAAAATCTCTAGGACAATGTCTAGAGTGTGGGTTCCCCTAATTCTTTTGCAGAGCTGTAACTTAGCTGGAAAATTACATCTCAATTGAACATTCTGTAATGTTTTGAGGTACTGCAGTAAATGAATATGAAAATGCAAAGCACATCCCATCCTGGCACTTCTTATTAAGCATATAATATTCTTGAGTGAAAGTAATATTGCAGAGTAATTTGGTTATTAGGGCAATAATAGCATATCTTGTCCTGGTGGTAAAGTTACCTTTTGTTAACAGTTTCTCTCCCCCATTTTAATGGCTGCATAAGAACAATGCATAATGAATTTTCTCTAAAAAGACTGCCTGTTCCACATTGTTTTCTTTTATCTGATTCTACCACTGTTTCTAAGGCTGGATGACAAAGTCCCATCCTTAGGGCTAGTAAATCCAAAGATTTCACATAGATAATTGATAAACTAAAGACGTCTTAAGAAGGATGTATTCCAAGTACTTATACGTAAGTTGTAGGGTTACAAGTGATTTTTAAAGTTTTTTTTTTACCCTTTCTTCCCCTAATTCTTTTTTTTTTTAATTGCAGTATAGTTGATTTACTATGTTGTGTTAATTTCTGGTGTATAGCATGGTGATTCAATTATACATATATTCTTTTTCATATTCTTTTTCATTATAGGCTATTACAAGATATTGAATATAATTCCCTGTGCTATATAGTAGGGCCTTGTTGTTTGTCTATTTTATACGTAACAGTTATTATCTGTAAATCTCAAACTCCTAATCTAAATCCTCACCCTCCCCTTTCTCCCCTGGTAACCATAAGTTTGTTTTCTATGTCTGTGGATCTGTTTCTGTTTTGTAAATAAGTTCATTTGTGTCATTTTTTTTAGATTCCACATATTAATGATATCATATGGTATTTTTCTTTCTCTTTCTGGCTTACTTCACTTAGAGTGACAATCTCCAGGTCCATCCGTGTTGCTGCAAATGGCATTATTTTATTCTTTTTTTTTAATGGCTGAATAGTATTGTTAAGTTTTTAAATTTTTGTGCTTATCTGCATTTTCAAAAATTACTGCAATTAATATATATTATTGTGTATTTTAAAAGCTTTATTGTAAGTGAGTTAATGGATCCAGGTTCCTAGCTGTTTCAAATTATTCAACCATAGAAATTCAGTACAAATTTTTTTCATCCCATGAAGGTATTTTGGTTGCTTAAAAATGCATAAAGGCAATACTTTCAGTCCTAAAGTTTGTTTAACAAAGAAAGGAGCAAGTCATTCTTAGCTTTTGGTTTAGGATATACCTAGGGAGATGTGACTATGTTATGTATTCATTTAAGCATCTCAGGTAGATCAAATTGAAACAAATAATAGAGTTCATTATACATTCAATTGACTTTTTTTTTAGGATAAATGATAATTTGAATGTATCCAGATACATTCCTGATAAATGTTTTTAATTTGGTTAAATATGATTTAAGAAGATCATATCTACACACACAAGAGCAGTCTTGTATTGCAAAGGTATGAAAAAATGAGCACAGCTACCTGCTACTCAATTTGCTACAAACTTTCAGTTTTTTCTGTGCATCTATTATTATTACTTAAAAAAAAGAAAGAAAAAATAAGTAGAAAACAAAAATGCACGTTAGTCAACAATGTATGTTGTCTTACTATATGCAAGTCATTTGCCGGAGTGCTGGGGAGAGAACAAAGCCATGTGAATTTCTTACCATCACAGAACCTGATACATACTAGGTGCTTCATAAACATTTGTTTTGAGTGAATGCATGAATTCATAAAAGATAAATCATGATCGTGAGTAAATAAGTATAGAAATCCAGAGAAAGGAATCCTGACTGTAGTTTGGGAAGTTTCTACAAAGAAGGTAGAACTTCAAATTGGTCTTGAAATATGGGTATTTCTTAGGTGGAGAAGACAGGGAACAGATGCCTCAACTTTAAGGCCCTGGATTCACAAAGATCACATCTTTCCTGAGTAGGAGGGGAAATTGTACCTAGGAAGAAAAAAAGAAAGTGGTCAGATAGGAGAAGAACTGTTCAGCTGCAGAGATAAACCCAAACCCACCTCTGTGTTAGGTGGACCTCAGATTACATCTTAAGGGGACTCTTGGGCTGGTCTTCAGGAAGATGGTTGAGGTCTTTGGCCTTTATTTAGTTTCCAGTTCTTGTCTAACTTCTTAGCTCCTCATAGATGTAACTCACTGCTGCCCACCTAGGCTGACAGTTCAGGACACATGACACATACCTGGCTACAGGGTTCTTCTCTCAGGTATGAGTTCAGATTAACTGCTGCTCAGAGCATACTGAAAACTGGAGAAAACAATCCAGAGGGAATGTTGTCTGAAGATTTCCTCTAGCTAGTATTTCCATGAAAAAATTCATAGTGACTATAAGATAATTATATATATCATGATGTTGTATATATACATATAGAATAGTCACTATGGTTTATGTATATATATACACACTTACAAACATATTTTATTTATTGCATTAAATTATATGTATTCATATAACAATATGCATGTATTCACAAAATTTACCCTAAAGAATACTTACTCTAATTCCATATCCTTACAATTTGGGGCACTCTGATATATTTTAGTCTATTCTGTTTTGTATTTCCTTTTTTAAAATGCTCATCATGACTCACTGAATTCACACACCATAATGAGTCTACCCATAGACTGAAAAACTAGGCTCTAGTCAGAGGTTCTCAAATATCAATGTGCATCAGAATTACTTGGGAAGGCTTAAAAAAACTACATTCCTGAGGCCCCTCCCCTCTCCCCCAAAGATTCTGATTCATTACATCTTGGAGGAGGCCCAGGAATCTACTTTCTTTTTCAAGTGCCCAAGTTTATATTGATAGTATATAGGTCACATTTTGATGAACATGACATATAGAGATTAAAAAAAAAATTCATCTGCAAATTAAGCCAGACTAACCAAAAATAAATCCTCTTGCTTTGGAGCCTCTCATTTCCATTATTTTCACTAATTTTGACTTTTCCCCCTGATGTTATACCAGCTGCCTGCCTACATTACTAGGTGTTTTACTCTAAGAAAATTGTTGAGGACAGTTATTGTCACTAAAGAGCACAGTATCTTCTACTTGTAGCCCTCCAAGAGGAATTTCTCTCTGTTCTTGATATCAGAAACTACTGGGCCTATCCTGTGAAATTGTTTTTTTTTTTAACCTTTATTTTTTACATTTATTCAACCTGACTCAAATATCAGGTTGTGTTCTCCTCATTGCATGCATTTTTGTACAACAACCCTACTCTTAGCTTTTATCTTATTTTCTCTCTCTCTCTCGTTTTTTTTTTTTTTTTTGCTTTTGTCTTATTTTCTAACCATAATCATTCCTTTGTTCTAATTTCATGACTAACCTATTCATAATTTTATGTAATCCTGCATGAAGCTTTGTAAACTCTTTGAAATTCTGTTTTGGAATAAGAGAGATATATATAAGAAAGAATGAAAATAATTAAGAAAAATACTTAGAACTTATCTAACTGATGTTGTGTTTCTGTTATCAAGCCTTCACCCCTTGATTGTCTTCCTTTCTCCCTGAACCGCTTCTGCTCCTTCCTGTCTTAATCCCGCAGCTGAACAACTTCAGTCCTTACCTACTCAACTTAATTAGTCTTCTTGCCTCTAGTTTGTCCTGAATTTATCCTGTATAATCCCATCAGATCAGTCTTCCTAAAAACGGTCTTTCATTTTGTCCACATCCTGCTTAAAGACCTTTAGTGGTTCCCTATCCTGTCCAGGCCCCTTGACCTTCCACAGGGGGCCCACTTCAATTGACTTCTGTGACAAGTGAACATAAACTTGTATTTCCCGCAGGTCCAACAGTACTAGGCACTGAGAGCAGTGCTCCGTATGTGTTGATTTAAGATGATGTAATCTGCTCAAATTCTACTGCCCCTTTTATATTTAACCTCTAAAAAAGAATTTCTAAAAGTAACAATACTTAGAGTTAAGTATGTTCAATATTGAGACTCAAAGAGGCAAATACAGTCTCCATCTTCAGTTGACTCACAGTTTTTGTTGGGGAGGAAGGATCTATTTACAGAAAATTAGAACTGACAATGCTAAGTACATTCTGCTAAGGTTCACATGAGAGGTTCCAATACTATGTTAACTCCAAGTTCAGAGTGTAGAGTGTTCACTGTCCTAGACAGAGTCTACAATGCTCCAATTGTACCTCTCAATGGACACTCATTTCAGAGGTGCCAAGAAAGAAAAGGCAACTCATGGAAAGAGAGAAGCAAAGAAGCTGGTTCTTTGGAGAAATGCGATTCATGTTATTTGCAAAAACAAACTTTTAGAAGTATGACTTTATTTAACATCGTCACCTTACTAAGGATTTATAAAAATATGTTAATTTTCCTCTTTTCTTTCCCAATGTAGTAGAATAGGCTTAAATATGATTAAGTTACTGTTATGTAGAGGTGACAGACTGAAGTAAGTTAAATGCTTGGTAAACTGCCTTTTGGTTGAGAATCCCATACTGAAAGAGGACATCAACAAGTCTCCAGGGAAAGCTGGCAAAGGAACTCAATTCTGCCATGAAAACAAGCAAAAGTCCACATGCCCAGAATGTAAAACATAGTTACACAAAATGAACCTCATGATATTCAGATAGTGTCTAAGAGATGAGTAATATTTGCTCATTTGCATTTTTTTAGAGCTCTGGAAGGCCACACTTGTTTTAAGCAGCTGCAAAATAACTAAATAGAGTTATTTTAGAGTAAAATCAAAAGATTTGGTAGGAACATCCTTTTTCTCATCAAATAGTATATTTAAGCCCCAGATGGTCTATGAAATGCTTATAAATAATGTGATTTCTGTCTCTAGGAGCTGACATTAGCAAGCGGATGCTCAGGAAAAGTATAGATATAAAATACCTTTTTGTAGAGATATAATGTGCTGTCTTTGGTATAAGAGGATAATGTTCCTGACCTACCGTCATTTATTTTGAGGCTCTTTTCTCTCCACATACTCTCACCTTGCTATCCTCACAACCAAGCACATATTTGCTTGCTGAAATACTAATTCATGGAACAAAACAAAATGAGATGGGCTGCACTAAGTTGGTTTATCATTTATGTTTTCAGAATTTCAGTGGTCTGTGATAGCCAAGTCAACTAACCAGTAAAAGACACTTAGATTGAAAAATGCCTTAATCTGGTTCATGGCAAAAGAAATATTTACATTATATAAATCCATTTTCCCCAAATCTTTGCATTATATACATTTTAAAAACAGCTTTCTTGAGGTATAATTGACATACAATAAACTGCACATATTTAAATATACAATTTGATAAATTTTGGCTTATGTATACACCAATGTAACCACTGTCACAATCCAAATAGTGAACATATTGCATATTCATTACTTGCCAAGTTTCTCCCACTTCCCCCCAAATCACCTCATTACTATTGATTTGCTTTCTGTCACTATAGTTTAGTTTGCATTTTCCAGTATTTTACATAAAGTTACCATACAATGTGCACTCTTGTTTTATTTAGTGTCTTCTACTCAGGAATTATTTTGAGATTCACCAAGATTGTACCATTCATCAATAGTTCGTTCCTCTTTATTGCTGAAGAACGTTCTATTGTGTGGATATACCATGATTATTTATGCATATACCTGTTGAAGGACATTTAAATTATTTTCAGTTTTTGGTAATTACAAATAAAGCTGCTATGAATATTCATGTATAAATCTTTATATAGATATATGCTTTCATTTTTCTTGGGTAAATATTTAGTAGAATGGCTAGATCGTGTAGTAGGTCTATGTCTAACTTTTTAAGAAACTGAAACTATTCTCCAAGGTGGCTGTACTATTTTATATTTCCATTAGCAGTAGATAAGAGTTCAGGTTGTACACATCACAGACACTTGGTATGATAAGTCTTTTTTAGAAGCATCTTGTTTAATCTCCAAATATTTTAAGATTTTCCGACTATCTTTCTGTTATTGATTTCTAGTTTAATTCCATTGTGGTCTGAGAACATACTTTGTATGATTTCTATTTTTTAAAAATTTGTTTAGGTATGTTGGCCCAGGATATGGTCTATCTTGGTGATTATTCCCTGTGAACTTGAGAAGAATGTATTTCGGTTACTGTTGGATGAAAGATTCTATAAATGTTAATTAGTTGGTACTATTTAGTTCAACTATATTCTTAACTGATTTTTTCGTCTGCTGGATCTAAGATGGATGTTGAAGTCTCCAACTCTAATACTTGTCTATTTCCCCTTGCAATTCTATCAGTTTTTGCCTCATGTATTATGATGTTCTCTTTTTAGGCACATCCATGTTAAGGATTGTTATATCTTTTTGGAGAATTGACCCCTTTATCATTATGTCATGCCCCTATTTAGGCTTTTTTTTTTTTGAAATTTTTCCTTATTCTGAAGTCTGCTTTGTCTGAATTTAACACAATTACTACCACTTTCTTTTATATATATATATGTATATATATATATATTTTAATGGAAGTATAGTCAGTTTACAATGTTGTGTCAATTTACAACTTTCTTTAGATGAGTATTAGCATGATATAACTTTCTCCATCCCATTTATCTTTCTTTTTTTCTGCCTTCTCTGGTTTTAATTGAGCATTTAATGTGATTCCATTTCTTCTCCTCTCTAAGCATATCAATTATTCTTTTTTAAAGACCTTTTTAAGTGATTGCCCTAGAGTTTGCAATGTTCCTTTAAAACTAATCTAAGTCCTTTTTCAAATAACACTATACCACTTCATAGGTAACTGGTAATTAATTCTTTCAGCTTTTTTATGTTTAAATTTTTATAAATGTTGCCTTTGTTTAGAAAGATATTTTCCCTGGGTAGAGAATGCTAGGTTGACAGAATTTTTTCTTTCAGTCCATTAAAGATGTTGTTCCACTATCTTCTCACTTGCATTGTTTCTAATGAAAAATCTCTGCCATCCTTATCTTTGTTCCTCTGTGTATAGTATGTCTTTTTTTCCTCTGATTTTAGAAACAATATGTCTCTTCATCATTGGTTCTGAGCAATTTGATAATGATATGTCTTGACGTTTTCTTTGTTTCTTGTACTTTGGATTTGTTAAGAGTTTCCGATCTGTAGTTTTATAGGTTTTTCATCAAATCTGGACAAATTTTGTCTGTAAATTCTTCAAATTTTTTTCTATCTCTCTAAACCATTTGAGACACTCCAATTATATGTATATTATGCCCCTTGAAACTGTCCTACAGCTCACTGGTTCCCTTTCCCTTCCTTCTTTTGTTTTTCCTTCCCTCCCTCCTCTCTCTCTTTCTTTCTTTCCTTCTTTATTTCTTTTTAAAATTCTTTCTCTCTTTGCATTTAATTTCCAATAGTTTCTATCACTATGTCTTTGACTAATCTTTTCTTCTGCCATGTTTCTGCAGCTCTCAATCCCAGCCATTGTATTTTCATTTCAAACATTGTAGTTTTCATTTCTAGAAGTTTTAGTTATTTATTTTTATATGTATCTTTCATGCCTCTACTTAACTTTTTGCAGTATGGAATATAGTTATAATGTTTGTTTTAATATCATTGTCTGCTAATTTTAACATCTGTGTTTCAATTGATTGACTTTTTTCTGCTCATCATGGGTTATATTTTCTGCTTGTTTATATGTGTGGTTAATTTTTCACTGGATGCCAGATATTGTGAATTCTACCTTGTTGGGTGGGAATAGTGTGAATCATGAGGTCTTCCATTCTGGCTGGTAGTAACAGGCACTATTCCCTACCCTATGTGGACACTAGGCATTGTTCTCTCTAATCCTTTCAGGTGGCTCTTTCCCCTGACTTGAGCTTGGGTAGCTTCCTCATATACGTGTGTTTATCAGTACTTAGCTGAATTCTCAAGGGAGACCCTCTGCACATCTCTAGAGTTCCCTCTGTACAGTTCTTTCCTCTTCTATATTTTGAAATCTATCTATCTTGATCTCCTTACAGTTTCAGCCCCATTATCTCAACTTGATGGGATGGGGGAGTCACTGGGCTCTGCCTGAGGTCATTCTCTGGGTGCTGCAGGAAGAAAACTCTCTCAAAGTGGTGAGCTGGGATAATCATAGGGCTCATCTCAGCACTTTTGACATTTGGGGCCAGTAATTCTTTGTTGGAGGGGGCTAGAGTGCATTGGATGATGTTTACCACCATTCCTGTCCTCTGCCCACTAATAATGGTGACACTGGTTGTGACAAGCAAAAATGTCTCCAGATATTGCCAAATACCCGCTGAGGGCCAAAATTGCTCTCAGTTGAGAAACACTGAGTTAGGGATTTGAACGCAGATTCCTCAACCTGGTAGTTAAGCCTCTAAAATATCTTCCCATCTAACCTCTCCCAGCCTCATCATCTAGTCTTTTTACTCATTTCCTTCTCCAGCCAGACAACTACTTGCTGTTCATGCCTTGAACACCATTGCCCCTGTGCCCCTTCTTGTGCTGTTGTCTCCCTGAAATGCCCTCCCCATCTCTCTGTTTTTCAAAATTCTCCCCATTTTAAAAGATCCATTACAGAAACCAACTTTTCCATGAAGTCCTTTCCAATTTTCTAACCTGATATGATTTTCCTCTGTGAGTAGATTTGTCTCACTCCCTCTGCTTAGTAATGATAAACTCTTGATGCATCTTTTCCTTGCTTTCTACACACAGGGCACTGCCCTAAACTAAACATAGCAGGTGATCAGCACATATGTATTGAATTGTTACTTTGTATTTTTACATATTGAGGTTCCTTTAAAATTTTATATATATATATATTATGTTTTATATATATATACACATATATGTACACACATATATATATATAAACTCACAGTAAAAAGACAAATAACCCAATTAAAAATGGGCAAAGGATCTGAATAGATATTTCTTCAAAAAAGATACACAAATGGGCAATAAACCCACAAAAAGATGTTTGATGCTATTAGTCATTAAGGAAATGCAGATGAAAACCACCATGAGATACCACTTCATATTCACTAGGATAGCTGTAATAAAAAAGACAAATAATACATATGGGCAAAGATGTAGAGAAATTGGAACTCTCATATACTTCTGGTGGGAATGTAAAATGGTGCAGTTGATTTGGTAAACAGTCTGACAGTTTCTCATGGTTAAATCTAGAGTTACCATATGATCTAGAAATTCCACTCCTAGGTATAGACACATCCAAGAGAAATGAAACATATGTCCTCACAAAAACTTATATCTGAATGTTCATAGCAGCATTATTCATAATATCCCCAAAGTGGAAGCAACCCAAATGCCCACCTACTGATGAGTAGATAAATAAAATGGGTATATCGGTACAATGGAACATTATTCTCCAATAAAAGTAAAGTACTGATACTTGCTGCAATGTAGATGATCCTTAAAAACATATACTAAGTGTAATAAGCCAGTCACAAAAGACCATAGATTGTATGATTCCATTTGTACGAAATGTCCAAAATAGGCAAATCTATAACAGTAGAGACAGAAAGTAGATTGGTGGTTGCTTAGAGCTTGAGGGAATGGGAAGATTGTGAGGTGATGGCTAAGAGATGGGGAGTTCCTTTTTGGGATAATGAATGTGTTCTAAAATTAACTATGGTGATCGATGCATGACTGTGAATATGCTAAAAGTCACTGAATTGTATATGTTAGATGAATGAATTATATGGTATATGAATTATATCCCAATTAAACTGTTTTAAAAAGATATGTCTGTAATTAAGATTAAAAAGAGAAATAGGTAATATTTTAAACATGTTATATATGAAATATCAATATATAAAAATTATCTTGATTAAAAATAAAAGTCCTTTTCTATAAGAAAATAATTGGATCACAAAGCCAGTTTTCTTGACAAGAAGAAAATTACATATGCTTTCATAAATCTGTCTGTGTACTAAACAGATGAATTCTACTAGGATGGATGACCCTTGATTTTGCTAAGCCATTATCCTTTTTAGCACACTGTCATTAGACTTTGACTTGTTCCCATTTCTCACAACATTGATTAAAGTTCCACCTGAGCACTCTCCTTTACTGTATTTTACATTGTATTATGAGAATGTGAACCCACGTCTTGTTTTTGGTCTTTGCAAATAGCCAGAATTGCGATTACTTTTTGCATTCATAGTATGATCATCCTGAGTGAAATAAGGCAGTCTTTACTTGTATAAGGAACAAGTACTTGAAGCAGAGTAATTTAAGAGGCGGACTTGAAGATTAGATCGGATATCCTCCTCTCTTTCTTGACAGGCTCTCCTGAATATGGCTATCTTCCTTCAGATACAAAGTTATGTGTTAGATATTCTTTGTGCAAATTGCAGTAGATTTATGTCATGAGTTTCATGGGTGGAAACACTCAGAAATCTAGGAACAGTGTTTCAGAGAACTCCAAACCAATTTTAAAAATAATTTTGTTATCTGCTGAAAAAAGATATATATATATATACATATATATATACATATATATATATATGCAAAGAATGATAGAGTTGATCAGGTATTTAAAATATTGTAAATTTGCTTTTTGGTATTGTTATGACCTAGATTAGTGTAAACAGCTGGGCACTTAACATAGTTTCTTTCTGTTCTAATCAGTAGAGTGAAAAGATTCTTGCCACTAGGACTGCTTTAGGTTATTAATTGGGATATTTTTCAGATACAAAAACAAATGGTATCTTATACACATTTGTTTGTAAGATAAGCATTTTAAAGACCACTTGTTAATAAGCCACTGAAATAGAATCACGTTAATTTTAAGAAATTTTCAGGAGAAAAATGCACCTTGCCAGAAATCCATCCTGCATGTGTATATGTGTGTGAGTGTGTGTTTCAGCAGAGGATATAGTAGGGGTAATTGTACCCTTCTGAGGTTAATTAGTTTTAGATTATCGATTTTACTGGAAAAGCCAAAGATATAAATGAACAGAGCTTTTGAATTTTGTTTTTTAACTAACGTTTTCTTAGTGTGTAAGTAGTAAAAGCAAATCAAAAGCCTACTTGGCTGGGAACCCCTTAGTAATCGGCTTTGATGGTAGTCTTTTGATAACGCAAATAATTTTGTGTAAACGAAAGACCAGTTCTTCAGAATTTGCTTCCATTGACCAGAGTCTGATAAACTTGCAAATTCAACTTTATTTGACAGCACCTGGAGTGCTGGGCTTTGTCTGTGAGCAGGCAGATAATAAGCACTGGGAACAATGTGCACTATTCAGGGGAAAATTTGAAAACAAGGAAAGGAACAACAACAACAACAACAAAAAACTGTGGGGACAGGACACATTTGAAGTTTGAATTGGAAAAGAGTTTTGAGGTAATCTTGTTCAACATGTTAATTTTGATCATGGGAAAAAATGTGTCCCAAGTAGCTTAAGTGAAATATCCAAGATCAGTAGAGAGTTAGCGCTGGAACCAGAATTAGGACCCAGTACTCTGAGATGTTTTTGCTACTATACCAATATTTATTCACTTGGTCATTCATTCATTCCACAAATATTTGTTGAGTGCATACAATGTTCTAGGTTCTGTGGTGGAGCTGGGCTTACAATAGTGAATAGAACATAAAATGATTCTCATCCTCATGAATCTTACACACACACATTCTCACACATGGATCTTATACATAACTCTGAACTCTGGAGGACAGAGGCAAGGTGCTATAAGAACACACCATAGCGGGAGGCTGGTTAGTGGGTGCAGTTAGGGAAGGCTTCCACCAATATATAAATCCACATCCCATTTTTCTTTTCCCTCAAGTCTACCTTCCTGTTTTGACTTCCAGGTCTGATTGTGTCTATGTTCACATTCTCTCTGCTTGAAACAAATCCCTTTACTTTTTTACCTGGTAAACATCCACTTGTCTTTCTGAGTGCTTCAATGTCATTTCCACAGAGCCACCGTCCTTGTCCCCAAGGACTAGATTATGCACCCCCATTATCCATTTCTCATAGCACCATACACTTTTCCATAGTAATACTTTCCACAATTAATTGTGCAATTGTTTCTTTAATATCCTGTCTCCTCACTAGAGTAAAGCTCACTAAAAGCAGAGACCATGTCTGCCCTGCACAGTACTATGAACAGTTCTGCCAGCAAATATTTATTGAACAGTTGATTGAATTAGTGACTCTGTCTCTGAACTGTCATTAGTAATGACCACCTTTTCCTTGAAACCTCAGAAGTCTGTGAAGCCAGCAGAAACTTGATTCACGTAAGGGACATCTTCCTTGTTGTCCTTTCTCCTTGTTCCTCAGTCTATCCTGAATTTTTGTAGTTCTTGACATAAAACAGTCCTCTCTCTAGACCTTGTTTTCCTCTTGTTGTCTCTGAAAGAATTAGCTAAAATTACCCCAAGGATCTAATTAGTTTTGGTTATAAATGGGAAGCTCCTTTTTTGAGGTTTGTCAACATGCCTCTCCTTATGTAGCTGACCAACATGCTCTGGGATAAATAAACCTCATCCAGCTGACTGTGGTGTGAATGTACATTCTTCAAAATGTACATTTCCTTGAAATGTCTGATCAAGGGTGTGTTCTGATGAAAAGGAAGTTCTGTCAGCATGTACTAGACCATGCTTTCCTGAAGTGGCCTGACTTCCTGGTACAGATAGGGACACAAAGGAAGAGCAGTTCAGAACAAAAATAAGTTTGAAAAATGAGAAATATCAAGAATTACAGAAGTCTGGAGGGGAAACCCATACAAAAACCAATATGCTTATATGGAAAATAACAAAATATACTAAAAAAGATGCATAAATGAATTTTCATCAGCTGTTCAGACTTTACTAATTGGCTATGTGTATTTAAGAAGAACGCATGCATGCATCTCGTTTGTCCTTCTTCAACTCAGTTCAACACATTCAAGAACATGTGTTGAGTACCTACTCTGTCTAAATCTAGCAGGATTATGGAGATGAATAAGACCGTGACTCCCTTCAGAAAAGCAACAGTCTAGTGGGGGATGTGGATATGTTTATGACTGTAAGGCTAGGTATAAACAGTATCTACCCAACTAGAGGCATAAACAAAATGTAATCAGAGCCCAGAAGAGTGCATGGCCATTGTGACCAAGGGGAATCAGTTATGTTCTTCATGGTGGCTTTAGCATTTAATTAGGCTAAAAAAAGTGGGCTTCAGCAGTCCAACAGGAGTGGGAAGGCAGAAGGAATGGTGGCAGGGAGAATGGGAGCCATGAGGGTTGCAGGTGAGGAGGATACTCCAGGCTGAGAGAATGGCTTAACTGACACTGTAGTTACAGTACATTTGAACAGTTGCATTGACCCCAATGTGCATGACATGGGCCTGAAGAGATTTGGTAGGGGAGAAGAACAGAAAAGTATTTGAGGCCAAATTGTTGAAGGTCTTCAGTTCCACATTAAGGTGATTGGGTTGGATCCAAGTAGGCTGGAGGCTTTGGAAAGTTCATGAAACCCAAAATGCCTAATCATATTCCAAACCTATAAACTCCAAGGACGTCTATTTTAATTTATTTTCATTTTATTCTTTTTACATTTGTGTCATGGCACTTAGACCACAGCCTAGCTGAGACAGGCATTCAATAGGTTTGTTGAGAGTTGTTCACTTCCTCTCAGGCCTTGTTTATACACAAATGAAAACTTCTATCGCAACATATCAACTCAATTCTATGCAGGTGACCGATCTGAACCATTTGGGCTAAAGGAACCTTTCCCACTGGCCTATGTTCTGTCTGATGAATCAAGCCAGATTTCTAGTTTATCTTGCTTTTGTAGACATAGTCAACTCCAGTTCCTTTTGGATTGCCAATATTCTTTTTGGTAAGAAGACAGCCAAATTGGAGACAGAAAAGAAGAAAATGTTTTTCTACCACAAGCTGTCCTTCAATTCCTTTTAATTTTCCTGGTAATTGCGTTAACCCTGCCCTTCAAGTTGCCTAACTTAGTTTCTACATTTCAGGGTCTGATGCACAATTTCTTGGAATTCAGTTGACATGTTAACCTTGAGCTTTGAAAGAAGAAAAGTTTTCACTCCTGCAGTCACAAATGCCTGAACGACTTGCCTCTTTACATACAGAACAGGCTTGGTTGCCTTTGCAGAAAATTAAATAACTCATCCTTTTTATGCCAGTGCCAAACATCAAAAGGGCCAACTACCTACTGAGTAGTGTTCAAAGACCAGCTTAAAAAAATCAAGAGTGGAATGAAAGCCAAGGTTTCTGCAAAGCAAATGCTTGCAAGAAACCTCTGGTAGTCATGGAGTAAAATCCTATTTTCATAGCTCACTCTGTGCTTCTAGCTACATTGGGCCAGAGTTTCTTGTTATATGACTTACTCCCAGTAGTAAATTGGGTACTTTTGCCTTTTTGGGAATGAAATTAATTTAGGCTTCTCTGATGAGATGTGCAGTAAAAATGTATCACAATGCCAATGTCAGGGAAAGGAGATGCCACTCCTGTGGAAAGAATGGTATGACCAATGGTATGGCTGAATCCGTGGAATGCTTTCCACGGGGCAGGATTGTACCGCAGGAGCCTGTTGGATTAGTCTAGTTTATGTCACCCATTAAAACTTCTGTATTCCATGAAACCATCTCTGTTTCCCATTGGTTCTGGGCTGAGTTGGAAGCTGCCTTGGACCTCATTCCTCCATGGCTTTACTTTCTGTCTCCCGGTCTTGCTAATATGCCAAGTCTTGTCATCAACACCTGTTTGTGCCTGTCAAAGACAATAGCCTCTTGCTCTGTTCTTTCTTTTTTTTTTCTTCCTTTCTTCCTTTCTTCCTCTTTCCCTTCCTTCCTTTCTTCTCCCTCTTGCTTGCTTACTTTCCTAGTAGTGGTAACCAAAGTTTATTTGAAGATATCTTGTCTTTTATTTGTGTGAACGGATGTTTCCAGTAATAACAAACAAACAAAAAGTCTTAAAACTGGATTGATTTTGTGGGAGAGGGACGGAGATGAGGGCCAAGAGTGCAGGGCATCAATATCTCCACCTTTCTGCTCCCAGCTGCTGCTGTGCTAGACCCTGTGTCTCACTGTCCTGACCAACCCACTGTCCCATATGCAGTCCTGTTGAAGGGGCAGCTCTGTATGGCTTAGTGCTTCCAAGTATAGTTGATTGGATGTGCCAAAGACAATCTATAGACTGGCCAGTGACCTGTAGCATGACCTGGTGGAAAAAGATGGGCTGGGTGAGTTACATTATCTCCATGAAGGATTTCAACAGGGGTATATTGAGAATTTCTAGTGGAAGCTGAAGCAGAAAGATCATTAAATTAAGAGAGACTTAAGATGCCCTAAGTAGGCTGTATTTGGGAGGAAGCAGAAGATATGAGGCAGAGACAAGACACATAGATACAGGAGTCAAGCACTGGAGTGAAGACGACTAAGATTGCAGGTGAGGATTCCTGCCAGAACTACTGTTCAGGTCAGGCTCTGTGAGGCCTGGACCTGTTATTTATGAAAGTTTTATGAGATTCTGTCTCCTTGTTAGCCATATGAATCCTTATAATAAGCCCTTTCCTTGTGCCAAACTGAGTAAGTACGTATTAGAAATGTTCTCAGCTGCAAGGAACAGAAAACTCAACTGGCAGCGCTTAAACATAAGGACATTTATTATGTATGTAACAAGAATTCTAGTTCCACTGTTGGTTTCTGTAGCGTCATGACCTCAAGGAATATCCAGGAGCCTTTGCCCTTTGCATTGCCTTGTTGCCTCATAGGACGGTGCCTTCAACAGGGAGAGAAGTAGGAAGAAAAAAACCTTCTCCTTGAACTTTTATGATAATTTTTATCAGGGAGAAAAGTCTTCCCAGAAAGCCCATGACAAAAACCTTCTTGTGTTCTGTTGGTCAAGACTGAGTCACATACCCTGCGTCAGTCACTAGCAAACTAGATTGGGATTACCCTGTTGGATTAGAACCATTGTGATTTGTGTCCTGAGGCCAGGCCCACTGTTGCCAGTAAGAAATTGGAATGATGTTTGCAAGACAAAGGGAGAATGACTGTTGGGTAGGCAACCAGCTATCACAGATTAGACTCTTTGGAAGCAGTCTGTAAGACAGAATTTGGGATACAAGATATTTATTAAGTTCAAAACCTGTGAAAGAGAGAAGCCTAAAGAGACATAGCATCTAAATACAATGTGGTGTCCTGGATATAATCCTGGAACAGAAAAAAGATATTAGGTAAAAACTAAGAAAACCTAAATCAACTAGGAACTTTAGTTAATAGTAATGTATCAATATTGGTCCATTAATTGTAACAAATGCATCATACTAATGTAAGATGTTAGTGATAGAGAAAACTGGGTATGGGGTATATAGTAACTCTCTGTACCATCTTCTCAACTTTTCTATACATTAAAAAGTATTCTAAAAAAGAAAGTATTTTATAAAACAACCACCTGTCAAAGGAAGAGGGAGGTAACAGAATTGGGCAGAAGAAAATATTGAACTGCAATGCGGGCCCAGTAGAACCTTGGCCAACCCACTGGGGGAGTTCTGGAGACAGTGTTGCCCATCTGCATGTCTGGCCTTTATCCTGCTGCCTCACTTGGTCACCAGATGCTCTGAAGTGGTCACAAGTGGCTCTCTCTAGCTGAGGCTGTCCCTGAAGTTGCTGACAGCAGGAGGCCATCCATCAGCTCCTTGCAGCTGGGAGGTAAGTCCCTCCTTGAGAGGGGATCTGAGTGGAGCATCTCTGTGTCCGCCACACCAGCAGTGTCTACCTCAGTGAACCTCCGTGATGGGCATGGAGATCTGCTACAGATTCGTCTGCAGGAAGGACTTGTTGCCTCCGCTGCTGGAGGTGCAGCCATTCTGACACTTGGAAGAGCATATGTAAGAGAGACCCCAGTGAAGATGCCTGGGGAACTCCCTACCAACCATTGCTGCCATCTCAGAGTCATAGGGTGTCTGTGACCATACAAGAATTTCCAAGAACTATATACTACAGAGCTCTTAGCAATTAGAACTGTCTTTATTCCAAAACTGCAAGTTGGTTATTTAGAACCTTAAATACATTTCCCCCCATAGAAATAGTAATGGTTAGATTTCCTAGTAAGGCCACAAAATACTACAATGTGCCTGAAGTATAGTATGATTTCACCTTTACCAGTGACTATTTATAAAACTGTTTCTTCACAATAAGATACATTCTGGATTCCAAGAAGAACATGTCTCCCACAGTAGGTGATCTGAAACAGAGCCTCAGAAGAGAAGGCAGCACTTTATCTCTTCTTGTATAAGAGAATCAAAGAGCTAAAAGTTCTGGTTTATCGTTCTGGCATGGCTGCTTTCTTAAGCACTGTTAAGGCATCTTTTTCTGTTCTGTCAAAGGATGGGGTCTAAGTAAATCATCTCTAGAGCCCCTCTGTCTCTAACATTTACTATCACTCTAGAGTAAATAATCTGAATTAGGGAACAAAAAACATTTATATACAACAGGACAAGGACATGGTTACAAATTCATATTTTTCTGAGGCTTCTTCATTTGCATAGAATTTCACAGTGACATAATTAGTAAAAATGGGCCTCTGTAAGAAATCCCATGTGAATTTCCCCTGGATATAACAAAGAGGCTCTGTCTTTTTCCAAAGAACTGGGCTTAGTTAGACCAGAACAATGTCTTAGGGGACAGGGTGAAGGGAGTGAAATCTCCCTTCCCTCCAAGTGCTGCCAAAGATAGGAGCAAACTTCCCATAGAGTAGAAGACCAGTACTCAATGCCTTTGCTACTGTGGTTTCTTATAGTCACACAGGATCTCTTGAGAACTGCCCGGGGTCTGAGCAGAGGTACGGACCGCACCCATTGCTCTTGCTCCCATCTGCTATGGCCTGGACTTGGTCTTCCACAGCTCCCAGACCATCCCCACTCCTCCCTTGGAGGATCTAAGAACATTTATAGCTCATGGGACTTTTGTCAGTGCCCTCGCTGCATAGGGTTATTGTGGCCATTTATTGTGTTGGTTATTTGGGGTTGTTAATACTCATATCAGAGTGTGATTTTGAAACTCTCATTTCCATATGTAAGCCATGAATTAGACAATTTACAGTTGCCATTAGAAGTCTCCATGTAAAGCTATTTGTAGGTCCACAGTGAATAGGCCCACAGCTATAGTTACCTAGCTCATTCACGAAATTGCCTCAGCTTTGGGATAAATTCCAAAGATGATTCAGGTGAATGTCCCTGCCTTTGCCTGAGCTGTCTGGGAAATTTGACAGAGCTGACATGCTTCAGAAAAATAAAATATATATTCTACTTAAATGTATGGCTTAAGCTCTACTACCTGAGATCATACAAAATTTTCATTGATCACTGATCTCTGTAATGTCATTGAATCTCCTTGAAACTTAACACGAGTCATTGAAACTAGTTTAGCTTCAGCTTATTCATGCATGAAAGGAGGGTTGATAAAAACATTCTGAAACAGTGGAGTGTTTTTATATTTTTATTTTTTAGTCTTTTGAATGGTAGATTCTCTCTTTCTTGTGGATACCTGATATAACAGAAATTTGCATTTAATTCCCCCAAATCTTATGGGGAGTGCTGACAGTGGTCATTAATATACAGGGATCATGTATTCCAACATATTGCTAGTAGTCAGTAGTTTCAAAATTTCCTCCCTGATGCATCGTTTTGTCAATGCTAACATCTAGTAGAGAGGTATTTGTGTTTATATTATTTAAGAAGAATCAAATAACACCCCACTATTTTTAAAAAGTAATTTCATTTACCTAATGCTGAAGACTTGCTTGCATCTGTCCCCATTGTGCACCATCTTTTCTTCTGCAGTGTGATCTATATGCATGCATAGAGCTGTGGGTCAGGCTGACCCAGCTTTTGCTTTGGCTTTGTCACCAAATAGCTTGTGGGTGCAGCATATACCGGATGCTCAAAAAAATGTGAAATGTAAATTTCTTAAATTCTCTTGGCCTCAATTTTCTCATTTGACAAATAAGTTAGTTTTTACCTGTGCCAGATGCTATTGATTGGCTGACCCTATAATCATTTCAACAACCCCTCCCCCTTTCCTTGTCTACTTCTCAGTGTGGAATAGAGACTGGAAGATGAAAATATGACTTTGCAGCTAAGCCTGGCTCATGTGTCCTAAGGGGCAGTCTGCTGGAGAGTTTCTGAGAAGGGTTCTTTTCCTAGAGAAAGTGGCAGAAGCATGGGAAGAAAGTGTATTCCCTGCCTTCTGCTTCCTGCCTTGAAAGCAGTTGTGGGGAGAAGAGATGCCTGGAATTGTGATGACCATCTTGCGCCTGTGTCTAAATAAGCGCAAGGAGGAAAAGCCAACCCTCTGAGGATGGCGGGACCTGGAGATAGGAAGAGGCTGGCTCTTGGCCATTGGATCAACCTTTGAGCTGCTCATTAATGGACTTCTTTTTATATGAAGTAATCACATGTCTTTAGTTCTTAAAGTCAAATTTAACTCTTCAACAAAGTCAGGTTTTTCTCTTCCTTGCAGCCAAAGTCCATCTTAAGGTATTGTAACCACTGCAGAGGGGTGATTTATAAAGTTACTTTGCTCTATGGTTCTTTTTCCTCCAGTATTGACCAAATCAAATATTTTCTTGGTATTGTCGACTTATATGTGAGTTTCCTTTCCTTTCCTGTGTTATCTTGCAGAGGTGCTAATGAGCAGTCTGCTATTAATTAATAGGAGACAAAAAAAGTAGGGAAAGAAGACTTCAAAATAACCCACATTTACATACTAGAAAATAATCATGAGGAAAATGTGCTGAGGAAACTGGGATACCTTGGGGTGATTGTTTCCATTTCCCTTCCCTGTTCCCAGGAGACTGAGGAGGCTACATGAGCAGGAATATAACAAGATTTTAGGTAGTCACTCTCTCCATCCTATAAAAGGACTTCAGCCTCAGCAGCTCCCCTCCCCAGATAATTTTTACATAATCTGTGGAGAAGGATAACTTCCATGTACAGGATGGAATAGTCAGTGAAGAAGGTCACATCAGGACAATGAGAGAAAAAATCTGATTTTGTATCTGCATTGTGTCTCTAATCCTGGTGTCTGATAGCCCTTTACAAAGTCCAAGAAAATGGAACTAAAAAGAGACTCTAGGAGCACCTGTTCAAAGCCATTTTTGAGCTGCCTGGGGTATTGGCTGGTTTCCTCTGGGAGGCAGAGTGCTCAATAGCTTTGGGAGGGACAGTGTAGGTTGCTTGAGAAAAGAATCTGTACACCAGCATCTGTGAAGGTTTTACTCTGTTTGAGTCGCTGTGAATAATGGGGCTTTCCATTAACATACATTATAACCATATATATCAGGTTGACTAATACAACTTTGCTCTGGGGGTTCTTCCTGTAATCTACCTGACCTGATGTGACTAGTCAGTGTGTGCCTTTCGATGAGTTCATTCGTTTAATTAGTCAAAGCCTCTTAGGCCTCACCAAAGAATGAGTTTTTGGCTAGAAAGTTTTTAGGCAATATTTTTAAAAAAATGATGAATAGTCAAAGTCATTGATAAAACAAAATTACTTTAAAGGAATATTTCTCAATCCTGCTGCACTTACATTTTTTTTCTCGCTAATCTCACGTACACACAGAAGTATAAATTCTCTCCCTCTGGGTGCATGTATGTCAGGTCTCACATTTATCTAACTTTGGAGTCAGAGGAGAAATGCAGAAGTTCTTGAGTTTAGTGCAATGTAAGAACGCTGGCCCAGAGTTGACCAGCGGTGGGAGAGGTAATAAAAGACTGATTCTGA
Organism: Vicugna pacos; assembly: GCF_048564905.1. Lineage (NCBI taxonomy): Eukaryota > Metazoa > Chordata > Mammalia > Artiodactyla > Camelidae > Vicugna > Vicugna pacos. The sequence continues at coordinate 16,729,620 of NC_132991.1, forward strand.
GCTCCTTTTATCACCTCTCTGAGCCTCAAAGCCTAATCTGTAAAGTGGGGCAACTGTTCTAAAATTACCTTCAGAATGATTCCTTATAGCTCTAACATGCCATGGTTCTATTGAGTCTTCTGAGTAAAGATAAGGCTATTCATTAAACTCTACAAGTGATTTCAAGGGAGCAAATCCCTTGTAACTTCAAGAGGATTTTGAGTAATTGCTTTTCCACCACAATATTTTCTATAGGCAAAGTACATCCCGAACAAGCTCTCACTGTATTTGTTTGGTACTTGGTTTTTCTTTTAAAATAGTGATGCCTGCCACTGCCTATCCTATGGTAACCATTTTTAGGATAGGACTGAAGCTAGGACTTTCTTTTTTGAAAATGGTTTTACAATCATGTCTCATTTGCATGTATTATAATGAGACCCAGGGGTTTGTTTAAAATATAAACAGGATGCAAATATTGTTTTTAGAGGGAGCAGGAGAAACTTTGGGAAGTGATGGGTATGTTTATGACATAACTTGTGACGGTTCCATGGGTGTATACTTATCCCTAAACTTATCCAGTTGTACAATATGTAAAGCTTTTAATATGTCAACACCTCAATTAAGTGGTTTAAAGATTATTTTTAGATTTCTCTAGCATATTGCTGTTAATTGGTAGGAAACATTAGAATGACACGATAACATGTTTATAGAGCCCGTGTTACCTAGCATGGAAGAAGCTGTGAATTCTTCTCTAGAAAAATTTAAAACCTCAAGACTATAAGTAATAACTGTCTTTTAAAAACAAGTTTTAGCAGTATGCTTAGTACTCTGTGAAACGTGAGAGAAACACAATTCATGTTAACAACGATGATAAAAATTGCCACCGTTAATTGACTGCCTACTATGTGTCAACTATTATCTTAGCATTATTTCTAATTTTTGTAATATGATGCGAAGAAAGTACAATTAGCTCCCTTTTTCAGTTAAAAAATTGACACTCAGAAATGCTAAGGAGTAGACAGGCATTTGAACTCAGGCCTGCCAGACTCCTTCCACTATACCAGGCTGAGAGGAATTTCTGCCCATCATTTTTGCAAAAGTGATTCATATGTATTAAGGAAACCTGTTGGACCCAAAGCATAGTATGAAAAACTTTGAGATAAGCGGTCTGAATGAAAGCCCTATTTTAATGGAAAAGAAAACATTAAAAGAGAGGGTAGAATCATGAAAAATAGTAGCAAACACTTGCGTAGTGCCACTTTGTATGAGGCACTGTCCTAAATGCTTTGAGTATCAATACACTTAAAGCTCATAGCAACCTTAGGGATAAATGGTTTTATTATCACACCTGTTTTCCAGTTTAAGAAACAGAGGCATGGAGAGGTTAAATAGCTCATTGAAGATCACTCAGCTAGTAAATGGCAGAGCTGGGATTTGATCCCAGGCTATCTGGCTACAGAGTCCCTGTTTTTAATCCCCACACTCTGTTACCTTTGTCTTGTGTTTAATTCCTCTTATCAGGTACAATCTAATAGCAGGTCCTGTTGATCTTCCTATAAACCAGGATAAGGAGGCATTTGAAGTTCCCTTAGATGCCCACGTAATTTTTTGCCTGGAATGGAAGAAAGGAATATTGCCCCTCCTGTGGCTGGAAGGTTGCTGTGTAGTCATACAATCCCCAGGCAACATCATCTACCTCCTGTGGGTGGATTGGGTAGGGTTGTCATGATAATAACCTGTCTTTGTCCATCCAGTCTCCTCCAAATGCTCCCCTCCATAGTCTTTTTGTTTTTCCTGTAAGCTATCTTTGGATCTTTTTTTAAAAAAATTTTTTATTGAAGTGTAGTTGATTTACAATGTTAGTTTCAGGTATACAGCAAAGTAATTCAGTTATACATATACATACAAATGTATTTTCTTTTCGGATTCTTTTCCATTATATGTTATTATGAGAAACTGAATATAGTTCCCTGTGCTATACAGTAGGTCCTTATTGTTTATCTATTCTATATAGAGTAATGTGTGTCTGTTAATTCCTAACTCCTCCCCTCCATATTCTTAAACCAGGGAATAACTGACACCCCAAAGAGTTTTATAGTGGTTGTCATTAGATACACATAAGTATAAGATATTTCTATCCTTTGCAAGTTCATTGGCCAGTCAAAGAGAGAAGGAAAAAGAGAGACAGAGAGAGAGACAGAAGAGCATGAACCAATTAAACAACAGTAAGTGTCAGCGTGGTGAGAAAACAGCGTGGGCTGCAGTTGTCCAGGAGGGCTTCACTGAAGATATAGGATTAAATTGAATCTTGAAGGTTGATTACATTTTGGCCAGGCCAGCAGGGAAGGAAAGGATGTTCAGAAGGTAGAATGAAAGGAAGAGAGGGCATAGAGATGCTGTATCTGAAGGGACACCATCTTTCCCACTCCCCCGCCCCTGTTTCTAGCTTGTGACCTGCCACTGCTGCTGTGTGCCACTGATTTGCCCTTCCTGAGTCCCAACCCTTCGTGAGGCTCAAGAAGATGGATGGCTAACATATTCCTGTATTCAAAATGGATGATTTGGGTCCAATGAGACATCTGTCTTCTAGTGAGCTCTCTATGAAGCAGTGAAAACTCTGTATTTGAAGAAGTCAAGGGAGTAGCTACAATACTGCTAGGCAATGACACAACGACTGGACGGACTGAAGCCTTAGGCTATTAAAGCCTCAGTAATTACATAGTGCAACAACATCAAATTGGACAAGGGCTCCAGCTTACTCTGCACACAAGAGCTCATGACAGCTAGATTATTCCTTTGCAGAAATACACAAAGTCCTATACATACTGTGGATGAATTTTCTCATCTGTAAAATGGGGATAATAACTGTATCTACCGCAATGGGTTGTTGTGAAGATTAAATGAGTTAATATATGCAAAATGCTTAGACTAATCCCTGTTGTTTATATGTCATGCACGGAAAAATGTTCTTAGAAGGAGGTGCTAGCTAGCTAGTTAGCTAGCAGAAGTAATACATGCCATATGTGAAAAATGTATGTTGAAAGAGGTGAATTTTAGAAATGGGGCCCAGGGGGACAGATCTTTTTCCAGGGCCTAATGGGGAATATTTAGGAGAAGACATGCTAATCTCTATTTCTTTAAGGCTATAACCCATAAGAAGTAACCTTCTCTAAGAAATGTCATATGAACCAGGTCTGGTTCACTGGAGCACAGTGGGATATGTAAGAAATCGAATTTGCCTCATTTTTCACACATTTTAAACAAACTGGTAGTTGTTGAACAAAGCTTTATTATATTTCACATGAAGCAAAAACCAATGATAGGCTATCAAAAATAATCCCAATATGATGGCTCAGTAGCTCTTCTTCTTGAAAATTATCTGCATTTTGCGGTGGGGAGTAAAATGAGATCAGAAGGATTACAAAGGGAGCTTCAATTAGACTGTAACATCTTATTTCTTAAAACGAAGTTGAAGCAAAAAGGCATAATGTTAACTTTTATTTGATCTTGGCACTATTAGATTATTTTCTCTACTATTCTGCATGTTTGAAAGTGTTTATCTTTCATCTAAAGAGATGTAGCCCCCACTTCATTTTCTCTTGCCGTATAACCAACTTTGCACCATGTTCCCACCCCCACTCCCATTTGGGTTCCACAAATCTCTCCATCCCTACTAGAAACAGTAGAGTGTTTTGCATCTTTCTCTTTGGGGATTTCCACTTCAGCCTGACTAGTTTCGGTAAATATTAACCCAATTTTTCCTTTCATCTCAGCCAACCCACTTGGTAGCAACTATTTGCAGGGCTTCATTCTGAGAGTAAGATGTCTGCCCCAACTCCCCAGTGACGCAGCAGACACATGAAACCTAGTAAAAACGAAACTTCAAGGGCAGCCTTAATCAGGATGAGTGTCAACACTAGGAACAGCAGTGGGCAGAAGTGTTGTAAGTGAAGCAAGGTGATCGAGAGGAGGGAAATGTCTCCAAAGGGCTAAAGGGCTGAGAGTGGGGACACTTGGCAGCCAGTTCCAGGCCTACCTCTGTTGCTTTGGTGATGGCCAGGCAAGCAAGGAGGCAACTTTTTGGATGGATAAGAGATGGTCAGATGACTTGTTAGCCAGCTGGCCCTCTACCTGATGCCATCTTGAATCAACAGGCAACTTGAGCTTGTTGGTTTCTGTAGAGGACTGAGGCCCCTTGTGTTGCACAGACCCTAGGAACAACTCTCAATGCTGGCAAACCTGTAACCAGCATTGAGTCCAGAACATAGTAGGTCCTCCTAAATGCTTGTTGACTGACTGAAGGATCACTGTCAACACAGACACACAGTTGATTATAAATATTAAAATCAATAGTAGCCTTTCAGTGCATATAGACTTTTTGGTGTCCCCGTTTCCTCTTTGTTGTACTGAGTGGCCAGGGACTGTGCCCCTTGGCAGAAATGTTAGGGTGAAAACATACCCTAAAGCTTGTCCTTTCATCCTCACCAGGTCAGTTTTCCCTTGAATTCTCATGGTGAATCCTTTTAAAAATGAAAGGTGCTGAAAGAGACAGCCCATGTCTTCTGCAAGCTCTTGTGTGCCCTGCCAGGATCTTGTGGGCTTTCAATAAGTCATTTGACAAGTTCCAGTTGGTTGGCAGAAACGAAAAGCAGCTGTGATTTTCAGAGAGAGAAATCTGTGACTGCTGAAATTTGTTATCTTTGACTTTGCATTGTCTTTTATCTCTTGCTTTAGATAACAGGCTTCACTGTTTTATATTTTACAGTCAAATAAACTAATTAAAGATCACCCTTTGACTGTTTTGCTATCTCAAGGCACTCACTTTGAGTTGCTCCCTTCAAATAGCTTGCTTCCAGTACTTTTAACTATGAATTCCAAATGGCATCTTAAACTTGCTTGAGAAAGAAAGTTGAAAAGGATTTTTTTGAAAATGTACACATTGCTCTTCATTGATTTACCCCTTCAGTTAATAAAAATGTAAGGAGCCACTCCCTAACTGTGTCATCCTGGATTAGTTGCTTACCCATCTCTCTCTGCCTCAGTTTCCTCCTATGCAAAATAGAGCCAGTAATAGTACTTGTCACATAGATTGCCATAGAGATTAAATGCTTAACATAAAAACTTGCCCTCAAGAATATGACCATCTAGTTGGGCAATACTGACTGTAAATAATGTTAAATAACAGCACAGAATTGAGTTGCCAAGTGGGTATATGGATGACGCACAGTCTGGAGCAGTTAGCCTTTCTCCCTAGCTTAGGCATGATTTTCCCTATTCAGTCCCATCCTTATTCTATTCCCAGACCAGCAGAGCCTCCTGCAGAGTTCTCACTGCCTAAACGCCCAGCTCACCCAAAGACCTCATCTGCTCCCAGTTCTGCCTCTCAGCTCTGCCTGAACAAAAGGCATTCCTGGCCAGACCCTGAGCCTCCAGGCTGGCGGTGTCCACGGTCCTCTCAACCAGCATAGGTCTCTCCTTCTCTAAGAAGAGTAGCCTCTTCCACCTACTTTGACATGGCTTTCTCTAGTGAGAAGATCTCTCCCTGGGTTGCCAGAAGCAAAATTCTTGCTTGCTTTTTACTACAAACTTATAACCAACACTAGCCATAAATAGACGTCAACCTGAGAACACTGATTAAAAAGCAGGGTACTGGGTAGAAGGGGTGTTATTTGTTCCACTCGTGGCAAAGAACAGTCAGCTTTTGACATGAGGAAGTAAGTCCCTCTATAGTTTAAACTTGTTTAACCTAAATGTATTTTTGTCTTTTCTGTTGCTTTTTGTCTTTGAAGTTGCCAATTTCAGGTATTTCTACAGTTGCTCTTTATTCTCAAACTGATCAATTTTATGCACTTTTCTTAGCTAGTCATTTTATTCCTTATGATATTCCTAAACATATTCTCAGTAATCTCTAATGCTTACCCCAGGGCACTCTGTACCAATATTTTTATTACTTGCTATAATGTAGTTTCTGCTACCTCTTTAAGGTTACAAAATGAACTAGCCTTATTTTAGGATCTTTGGAATGACAGTTGTTAGGTGAGTTTCTTATCACTGAGATGCATTGGGAAGGTATAGTGAATGATAGGTACAATCTAAAATTAAATAGTTTGCGGCACTTGTCTTTCCATCAGAGTTCAGCGAAAATACATGGTGTTCCCCATGGTGTCTCGGCATCATGCAAAGGCATAGATCTGTCTTTCAAACCACGTGATAGCCATGAGACAAACAGCACTCTTCCAGCTTATTAATTTAAATAGGAAAAATGAGCTAATTCCTGCCCCAACCATAGCCATTCAGAATAGAGATTTGTGAAAAAAGAAACAACAGTCACGAAATGGAGTCACTTGTGCTAAGCCCTACCAAGACTTAATACCTTACCTAACTGTAGTTTCAACCTCTCCCAGGAATGTGACCTTTAGTCAGTCAACCTGGAATTACCTGGTCAGCCCTAGTAAGGTAGTCTGCCTGCTAGACCACTGCCTTCCCCTAAAGGAAGGTGGCCTTGCCTGAAACAGTCCACTCTTTGCTAGATACTTCCTTTTTCCAACCCCTTCTTCCTATAAAAGCCATCCATTTTGTTCAGCTCCTCAGTGCTCCTTTTTATCTGCTAAGATGGGGTGCTGCCCAATTCATGAATTATTTAACAAAAGCCAATTAGATATTTAAAATCACCCAGTTTAATTATGTTTTTTTTTTTTAATAGATGATACGCATCCAGACTGTTAGGAACTGGAAGGAGGCCATCCTGGAAGGGTGGTACTGTATCTCTCCATTGATGCCTCCCCTACCCCCAAATACAGGCAAATTCTGATTAAAATAAACATTGAGGGTAAAGACATCTTGAAAAGGAAATGAGCTGAGAAGTTTGGGCAAAGTCTCCTATATCCAGCTGCCTGGGAGGTAGTGAGGTAGTGGCAGCCAACATGTGAGTGCTTCTTTCTTTCTTCCCTTCAGATTCTCCATGGGAGGTCCGGACTCAGGGCACTCAATTTCCACATATTTTGACAGGGTGTGTCAGTTCAAAGGCATAGAGCAGAGCTTTAGAACTGGGGGAAATTAAGCTCATTAAGGTATTCCAGTGCACACACTGGAAAGCCCACAAGATGATTTGCATGTCTAATGAATGTGTTTAAGTCTCATTGACTCAGTAGAGCTTCCCCAGATGTTTCCAAGTCCTTCCTGGTCTCTTTCATTTCTGATTCCCCTCTGACATCTGATCTGAATCACATACCTCTCTATTCAGTTATCTGCAGCTCCAGTCCTGGAAGTGGTCATGATCAAGTGGGCTTAGCCATTGTACATAGGTGCTTGTGTACAAATCTCTGCTCCCCAACGAAATTATACATTCACTGAATGCAGGCAGGATCCCTATTAGTCTTTGTATTCCTGAAGCACCTAACACAATGCCTAGGGGAGTGAAAGGACAGTTGCAGCATTAATCCCTGTCTCCCAGATAAGATAGTTTGAATGAGAGAAATAGGAAGACTAGAGGAGGCTCTGTTGTTCTCAGGGGGACAGTCATCCTTTCCAAAGCCATGGGCTGGGAAAGTGGCCTCTCGGAATGCCAAGAGATGAAAGAAGAGAGAAGGGTGCTCCCCAAGTATCAGGGTATACTAAAGGTGAGACACAAAGCCCTGTGTGAGGGTTGGCCAGATGAGAAAGTTGTATGATCTGTTAAAGTTCACTGGTCTGTGTGACCACAAACTTCAAGGGATACTTAGTGTTGCCCACGGATAAATTCCCACTCAACTCGCTATTCTCTCTCTCTCTCTCTCTCTCTCTTTTTTTTTTTAACAATTTTGATTGAATTATAATAATTTTACAATTATGTGTCAAATTCCAGTGTAGAGCACAATTTTTCAGCTATACATGAACACACACACACACACACACATATATATATATATATAATATATATTCATTGTCACATTTTTTCTCTGTGAGCTACTGTAAGATCTTGTATATATTTCCCTGTGCTATACAGTATAATCTTGTTTATCTTCACTGTTATCCTAGATGACCATTTTATACTTTCTCCTTTAGGAGTTTGAGCCGAGTGTTAACTGAGTAAATTCGAAGATCTAATTGTCATCAACACCTTGTTCCCCTTCCTTACTATCAGCTAATGACCTTGCTTTTCATTCTTACTAAGAATATAAATGCAATCAGAAGAGAACTTCTACAAGCCTCCACCCCCTGAACTCCTCACCCATCTCTGTCTGCATCTGTATTTCCTGTCTTCCCTATTGTGGTCTGGAATGAACTGACTGCTCCTGTCTAAGGAAGGCCAACCCTTCTCTTCTGCATCACTTGGCCTTTTTCTCTTTCCCACATTATTAGTTTTTTTTTTTTTTCATTTCTCCTGGAAAGTTCCATTAGCCTGCAAATCAGAACACAGCTTTCCTTGACCCTGTGTTCCCTTTCAACTACTTTCTCAGTTTTTGCTTCTTTTTATAGCAGGAATATTCAAAAGAGTTATATTTCATTCTGGACTCTACTTCCTTTCCTCCCATTCTGTCTCTTGAACCAATTTAAACAAAGCTTTATCTACACCCCCCCACCAATGAGCTCCATGTTTCTAAATCCAGAGACCAACTCTCAGCCCTATCTGATGCCAACACAGTTGATTACTCCCTCTTTTTTGAAATGCTTTCTTTATTTAGCCACTGGGGCCACTCTCTGAATTCCCTCCTACCTCATTCAGTCACTTCTGCTGGATTCTCTGAACTTTAACTGATGGTAGGCCCCTGTGCTTAGCCCTTGGACCTCTTTATCTGCATTGACAGTCACTCACAAGGTGACATCATCCAAGTGCATGACCTTAAATGCCATGTCTAGGCTGACAATTCCCTAATCTATAACTTCAGTCCTGACCTCTCCTCCAAACTCCAGTGCTGAAAATCCATTGCCTATGTGTCATTTCCACTTGGATACAAAATAAGCATCTCAGATTAACATTGACAAAAACAAACTTCTGATATCTCATTACCTTCCTGTTTCAGTCCAAACTGTTACCATCTCTTGTGTAGACAACTGGAATTGTCCATTAATGGTTTTCCCTGCTTTTGCTTTTAACCTCTCTGCAGTATATTCTCCACATAGTAATTAGAGATTTACTTTTAAAAATAAAGTCAGATCATGTTACTTTTCTTGTTAAAGAGAAAACCACAGGCCCAAAATGGCGTCACTTGTGCTAAAGCCCATGATACCAAACCTAGGTTTATTACCTGACTTAATTGCAGTTTCAGCCTTCCCCTGAAATGTTATCCTAATCAAGCAGTCTGGAGTTTTCTGATCAGCAGCAATGAGGTAATCTGTCATGCAGGGCCCTGTGCATCCCCTAGAAGAAGAAGAGGCATCTGCAGGATAAAACCTTTGCAGGTTCCTTCCCCACAAAAGATGTCCTGGCCTAAAAACAATCCTTTCTTTTCTTTTGCTCATAGCTCCCTTGCCCCACCATTTTTACTTCGAAAATCTTCCATTTTGTACAACCCCCTCAGAACACTCTTTAAATTGCTAATGGGATGCAGCCTGATTCAGGAATAGCCTAATAAAGACACTTAGATCTTCAAATTTACTCAGTTAACACTCTGCTCAAACTCGCCAATAGCTTCCCATTTCTTTCAGAATAACTCTGAAGTTGTCACCATGGCTGCGTGCCCATTCAGGCTGTTATAGCAGAGTACCATGGACCAGGTGACTTGTAAAGAGCGGAACTTTATTTCTCACAGTTCTGGAGGCTGCAAGTTCAAGCTAAGGCTGATAGTAAGGTCCAGTTCTGGTGAGGACTGTCTTCCAGGTTGCAGACTGCCGACTTTTCCCATAGTGGAAGGGGTGAGGGAGCTCTCTGGAATCTTTCATAAGGGCCCTGATGCCATTCATGAGGCTTCCACCCTCATGACCTCATTACCTCCTAAAGGTTCCACTTCCTAATACCATCACAGCAGGAAGCACCCGCAGGTGGATGTGCGTTCTCGAGCCTGCGTGGCCCACTGGCGTGTGGCTGAGCCGTCGGGCCTCTGATGACAGCGAGTCCCAAAGGGCCTGGCCCGAGGTTACCGCGAAGCTCTGAGCTATGAGGTTTCTGCTGCAGCCCATGGGCTCCTTGCTTCCCGGGTGCCCTATTTGCAGGTGGGGAGGGAGCAGACATGTTTGTCCTGGGGGTTCCGGCAGGTCCTTGTGGTCTGGTCAACCCTGCACCCCTTCCTCGCTTGTGTTCGGGGCTCAGCTGCTCCAAGAGTGTGAGAATGGGGTGGACAGGCTGTTCATCTTACTAGACACTATTTTAAAGTTTTGTATTGAAATCAATCTCCTTTTTCCCTGCGGCATTGGTGTTCTAAGCACTTACCTCTGCTGAGCGCCCCCTGTAACTGGGAGAACTCCTGGGGGGGCTCCCTCGTCCTGTCCCGCAGCCTCCCCCTGTGCTGACATCCTGCTGTGGTTTCACCTTGTTAGGAACAGATCATGTGATGGGTTTAGGAATTTATTTCCGTTCAGCTCCCATCCCACTACTCAACGCAGGGAAGGTTCCCTAACTACCACCATGTAGGCGCGATTTAGAGCAACTTGTATTCCGGGACGGTGGCTGCGTCCCTGCATGTCGCTGTGGGATGGTGGGCTTTCCTGCTTCAGGTGTTGTGAGTGGGGATGTGACCAGTAAAAAGCTGGGACGGGGACACGGGGCCAGGGCTGCCGCGGCTTCTGCTGCGTGTGTCATGGGGCAGTGGTTGCGGTGGGTCTGTGTGCTTTCCTTGTTTGAAGTTGCCGGTCCTTTGATAAGTCACGTGACTGTTTAATTTACTATGATTTTGAAAACAATGATCGTAAGAACAAGATTCCAGTGACTGTGCTGTGGGTTTTATTACCGAGATGTTCATGCCTCTGTTTACCTGTTGACTCTTCTCCCCACTTAATGGCTTGTAGTCTTTCCTCATCATAATAAAGCTGCGTTTTATTCTGAAAAAATAAAGGAGCTAGGATTTCAAAACATGAACTTTAGGGGGACATAAACATTCAGTCCACAACAAATGCCCTACCTAATTTGGCCCTCTGCCACCTCACTGATCTCATCTTCTATCCCTATCCCTGTCCTCACTCCATTTCAGGCACCCTGGACCTCTTATTGCTCTTTAAACACTCTTAAGAGAACCCCTCTCCTTGGGCTTTTGCATTTGCTGTTCCTTCTGCCAGGAGTGTTCTTTGCCTGAAACCCATATGTCTTCCTCCCTAGTTTCTGTGTGTGTCTGCTCAAATGTCTTTTTTAGAGATGCCTCCCCTCACTACTGTCTACTTTATACTTATTAGCCCTCCTCCCTTCATTTCCTCTCACTATCTCCTACCCTGCTTTATATATATGTAATTTTTAATAACTCTTATCGTTTGACATTTGTGTGGAACCGGATCCTGGTAGGAAATAGATGACACACTCACTGGGGTAATTTAATGAAAGAACTATTTTCAAGGATGTGGGCAGAGTTAAGAGAACTAACCAGGGGTGGTTAAGCATCAGGGTTTAGCAATAGTGGGATGCTATTTTAAGAAAAGCCTGGTGGCCCTGAAAGGACAAGGAGAGAAGCTGATACTGGCCCCCAGAGAGAGCTGGAGCCACAGTGGAGAGGCCTTCCACCAGGAGCTGTGGCCTTAGGTAGAGAACACAGCCACTGCCAAATGACCGCCTGGTAGAGGGAGGGCGAGAGAAATAAACACCTTTCTTGTTGTGGCCCACTCTCTCCTGCTGGTGCCCGGAATTGGCCAAACCCATCCAGAAGCTAGTGGTCAAGGAAGCCCAAGTGCGGCAACAGTGAGGTCAGCCTCCTGGGGCACAGAACAAGGTGGAAGAGGGTGGGGGAGTGGAGCTGGAGTAGCAAAGAGAGACTGTCCAGCACACGTTACCTATCTGTTTGCTCGTTGATGGTCTTTCTCTCTCATTAGATTGTAAGCCCTGTGGAAGTAGGAACTAAAACAGTGCCAGGCACAAAGAAGGTGCACAGTAAACATTTTAAAGTGAGTGGATGGGTGACATGTGGGCATGTAGCAAGGTGGGCAGCATGGTGTGATCTGTGAGGTCATGTGCTCATGTGCTTAAGGGCAAAACTACACAGAGCTCAGCCCAGTGTAGACAAGGCACTCCACCCAAACTGAGCTAACTATAGTATTATGTCAGACATAACAAATATGCTGAGAGCCTAAGAGCTGCCAGCTGCATCGGCAACAGCAGTTATAGGAGGGAAAATTGGCTGGTAGATGGAGAAAGTTCTTGCATTACAATCGCTAGAAATCAAAAAACACAGAGAGACCCCAAGAGCCTTGCAGTCATCAGGAAGATTAGCTTAAAAAGCCAGAAGCAGATAAGCCGGATCCCTTTTGGGGCATACCCACGATTAGGGTGTACAGGGTGCCCCTTATCTACCTGGGCTTGGCACTGTAGCACCTTGTAGGCAGACCTGGTGCCTTAAAAATTTCCACACCCCCCGCAAAATTTAAGCATATTTGTGTTTTGTGATTTTTAAAAGGAGCCTATGGAAGATTTTATACAGGAAACAGAAGAAGTAATTTCTCTTGCACACTACTTAGTAAATGACTACAAATATGGTCACCAGACAGGTTTGTCCAAATTCCTTTCTCCTTCTCCATCTCTTCCGCCTTTTCCACTAGGCAGCTCAATTCAGTCCCCAACCTGAATACCTCCTCAGTCTGCAAAGTAAAGACCCTCTTTGGAGGGCAGTTTAGGGAACATCTATCACTGCCAGAGAAGGCTTCTTAGGGGTCCCACCCCAACTCAAAGGAACAAATTAAAAATTATATATATATATATATATGTATGTATTTTAAATGATGAATAGTCAAAGTCATTGATAAAAACAAAATTACTTTAAATGAATATTTCTCAATCCTGTTCCCTTTTATTTTTTTCTTGCTAATCTCACATATTCACAGAAGTATAAAGTCTCTCCCTCTGGGTGCATGTATGTCAGGTCTCACATTTATCTAACTTTGCAGTCAGAGGAGAAATACAGTAGCTCTTCAATTCAGTGCAAATGTAAGAACTCTGGCCCAGAGTTGACCAGTGGTGGGAGAGGTAATAAATACTGACCCTGAGTTTCTTTTGGGCCTCAGTGCCTAATCTGTAAAGTGAGGCAACTCTCCTAAAAATATTTTGCCCAAGCACCCACATGGTCTTCCTGACAAAAGGACCATAAATGGAATTTTCTCTAACATTACATATATGAAAAATTTATCTAGGACTGTGGGTTGTTAATCCTCTTCCTTCTCATCTCATTCATTTTTGCTGCTTCTTAAATCTTTAGTTAAAGAAGGCCCTCAGGTACTGTCAATCAGACATCCCAAGGTGAGTAGACTCAGCTCACCACCCAGTACTGATGTACATGCTAAGGCTGGATAGCCCTGTTCGAGGCTGCCAGGCTGTCTGTTCCACACATGTTGGGTTCAGCTCTGGTGCCAGCTGTGTTACACTGGAACCAGCTGGAGGAAATACAACAGCAAGAGGCATGGCCCTTCTCTCTCATTTCAGTACCAGCATGGAAGCATAAGATGGTGTCAGAATGCATGGTGGAAACAAGCAGGTAATGATGGGGAAGGGAGACAGCTGTGAATGGGAAGGATCAGATTGGAAAAGTCATCTGGAGTATGTGGTACCCAGAGGTACAAGAAGCAGTTTTCAGGAGACACTGTGTGCATTTTGCTTGTTGGAAAGATATCTGAAGCCTCTGAGTTACTGAAGAGCTTGTTGTGTTCCCAGAGCAGAGACAAATATTCAGGATGTCTTTGAAGCTAACTCAGTGTAAGCCAGTAACGGGGAAGGGGGAGGCCAGTCTAACTGAAGCAGTGAGTGGGTGATGTCTAGCCGGGGGCCAGATGGGAGGGAGAAGGCAGACAGAGGATGAAGGGGCTAGGGAAACACACTGGCTGGAAAGGGCATCAACATCCTGCCTGTCTCTACGTGGCCTTGACAGTGGTGTTTCATCTGACCTGAGGGCCATAATCCAGAGGGATGGCATGAACACCAGTTGGGGTAAGGTCAGACTTTCTCTAAAAATTCCCTTAAAGAGCCAGTCATTCTCAAGTTTTGTGATTTTTAAGAAAAGACTTTACTGTAGAGTTCATGTTCTTATTTATGTCCTGTGACATGAGTGTACCTTCTTCCGACGAATTCACCGTGTCTACTTTCCCCTGTAGAGTTAATATAGATGTGTTACATTTTTTGTGTGTGCTCTGGAGTGTGTGACATGCCTTCAAAATCCTTATAATGGACTTGCCCTTTGGGTCTACATTGAATCAAAATGCGCCTCGAGTTCTGTCAGTGAGGATGAGGTGGTGAGTTGCAGGAGGAGCTGTGGCTGGGTGCGAACTCCCAGGGGAGCCTGCAGCCTTTGGTTTACTCTGATTGGCTGACATTCCTGAGCACTGACTCTGTTCTCCAGATTCAAGGCTGGAGGCTGGAGAAAAGCTCACATCCATACTGCACTGAGATGGCCTTGCACTCCAGGAGCAGGGTGTCCTAGGGAGCTAGCCTGAGAAAGGTAGCAGAAGAATCAGCCTGCAGTTGAGGCTCCCCCACTTAAACAGAGACATAATCCAGATCCACACATGGGCCACACAGAAAAATGGCTGAGCCACGTGTGGCATGGTGTTTACTATGTACGGGTGAGTTCAGGAAAGCCAAACTCCATTCAGATGCAACACTGCTTTACACTTCTAAAAGCACTGTTTAACGTGAATTTTGGCCTGGAAAACAGATTCTCACTGACAAAGTTTCAGCCAACTTCTTTGAACTGTTGAGAGTGTCCGAGGCAGCAAACAAGGGGCAGCTGGTAGGCATCGGGTAGACTGACTCAACCGTGGGAAGCTTCCAAACTCTGCCCTGTACACAACTGCTTGGCCCAGAGCAGCTGCTCAGAAAGGAAAAAAAAAAAAAAAAGGGCACCACAAGCCTCCTGTATGGTTTAAGATTCTCTTCACCTCCTGGCACCTCCACTGGTATGTGGTGCTTTGGGCTATGGATCTTTGAGTTTCTGCCTCATTCAAGGTGTCTTTGAAGCTAGACTCAGCAGAAGCCAGGCTGGGAGAGAGGGCAGGTAGTAACTTGATCTCCACTCATATTTACAAATGCTGCTTAAAAAAGGAAAGCTAATCTGGCCTTCCAATACCCAGGTGACATGAGTGCTGCTACAATTTGCCTCCTTGGACACTGCAGTTCTGGGTGGTCTTCTGTCCTTTGTCTTTGCTTCAGTTATCAATTCCTTTAGGCTGTCTTTCTCACTGTCTCCCTCCTTCCTTCTTTCATTCCTTCCTTTCTTTTTCTCTCCTTTAAAAAAAATTCATGTATTTTACATAGGGCTTGACCCTGTCACTACCCCAGGTTTGATTAACTTAGGCAAACCCTTCATCATACCCAGCTGCTGATTTCAGATGCAGGCTGGGGAGATAAGAAACTGTCAGGAGGGGAAAATGGATGAGCAGCAGATAAATGAGGGGAATGGCAATTTGCTCAGGCCTGGACTGCCACTTGCCTGGCTTATAATTGGAGGCATAAGAAATGTGTTTTTCCTCCCAGTTTTGGACTCTTCTTCTTTTTCACGAAAACATCTCAGTCCCATCTTTAGTGTGTTCTTGTGCTCTTTGGCTGGCAGTTCCACAATAGCCACCAACTCAGGGACTACCGAGAGAAGCCAGATCTCTCGGCCAGAGAAAATGCATTCCTGAACCTGACATCTGGGTCTTGCAGCTGGAGGGAAGAAGGAGACAAAAAAGAAACAGTCCTGACTGTCATCAAAGGCAGTTGATGGTGCCAAGCGAGTATGGAAATTACATACAGTACAGATGCCATTTTCAACATCAGACAAATAATGCTGCTATTTAGGAAAAACAAAGATGTGCTTAGAAATTGATCATCCGTGTACGTGCAATGAAAATGTTCATAGCTTCCAGAGTGGGATAGGGGCGGGCTAAGTGCTCATTTCCAAACAACTCACACTCTTTTCCTACTGTGATTCTGACAGAGTAAGACTGAAGTAGTCAGATTCTGCCACCCCCACCACACCACTGCCCCCCTTTGATGAAAACAGAAGAAAAAAAAAGCAACTTGAAATTGAGCTCTACAAACACTCTCTATATGAATATCTAAGTTTTTCAGATTTATGCCAACTCTCCTCGTAAGCAGCATTTTAGTTTCCTTTTGTGACAGCCAAGGGACCATGAAAGCAAGAAAGTACACTCTGTTATCTACAGGGCCCTGATCAATCACAAAGAATTAGTTCACTGTGCCACTGTTTGAGGGAGGAGGAGGGGGAAGATCGGTGAAAGAGGAAATTGGAAATGCTAATGAGCATGAAATCACCTTGCCCCTCTTTCCTTTCTTTCCTCTTTGGCATTAGATCTGTTCAAGATGAGAGGCTCCGGATGGCAGGTTAGAGGCACTGCACAGAGTCACTTCGCTGGGGGGTAGTGTGGGGCATATACCAGCTCCAGGCCCAGGAACACACATTTCAGAAAAGGGCTACATTACCTTTTCAAAGATTTTGCTATTTACCAAACACACATCATCGGAGAGAGACCTTTTCTTTGTAAAACATCTTTGTGTTTGTGTAGCCAGCACACTGTTGTCACTTAGATTGTATAATTATTTGCAGTGGATTGAAGGACTGTTGAAGCAAAAGCCCCTATCCCTACCCCTTGACATCACCACTGACCTTGTCTTGAGTGTATTTCTCAAAGCACCGCTGGCATTTTGCAATGGGCCATTTTTCTTTATGTGGGACCACGCTGTGCTGCAGGACTTTCAGTGTTCCTGGCCCTGCTCACTAAATGTTGGGGAATGGGGTGACCATTGTGACAACCAA
This sequence comes from Vicugna pacos, assembly GCF_048564905.1. Lineage (NCBI taxonomy): Eukaryota > Metazoa > Chordata > Mammalia > Artiodactyla > Camelidae > Vicugna > Vicugna pacos. The sequence goes on from NC_132991.1 coordinate 16,746,458, forward strand.
CATTTCCAAATGCCCTCCTTGAGAAGCCATAGGTCTGTTAATCCTCAGGCAGATACTCTTTCTTTAGAGTAGGATTTGGGTGAAAACCAAATAAACACATGCATAAACAAGGCAGAGTTAAGGAGAAACAATGTTATCTGCTAACCAGTGGTTCTATATTTTCCCCCTACTTCCATACTGTTCGCATGCACAATACACTCCCATCAGTAACAGCTCTCATTAAAAGGAATTGTTTTCCATTTGTTTAAGAAAGAGGTGGGGATTAAATTTGAAAAAAATCTTTCCTTAGGTTTAGCACCCATAGGAGGCCACACCTACCTCCTACCTCTGATAGAGTGTCCTTGGTCAGTCAAAGTGCATTAAACTAGGAAGCCAATTAGTTATGAAATAGCTGTTATATTATGTATGCCATTTAACCTCTTTATGCCTCAACTACCTCATCTACAAGATGGGGATAATAATCTATGTTCTATGTTTTTCATAGGGTTATGAGAGCAAAACTGTAAATATAAAACACGTTGAGTTTAAAGCATAGTAGATAAAATTGTGTGACTGCTCTAAAAGACAGGGTAGAGGTTTCTCAAAAAATTAAAAATAGAACTACCATATGATCCAGCAGTCCTACGTGTGTGTTTTTATTCACAAGAATGGAAAGCAGGGTATTGAAGAGATATTTGCATACTCATATTTATAGTAGCACTATTCATAATAGCCAAGAGGTGGAAGTAACCCAAATGTCCATCAGTGGAAGAATAGATAAACAAAATGTGCTATATACATATACAGTGGACTATTACCCAGCCTGTAAGAGGAAGGCACTTCTGTCACATGCTACAGTATGGATGAATCTTGAGGACACTATGCTAAGTGAAATAAACCAGTTGCAAAAAGATAAATACTATATAGTTCCACTTACATGAGGTAGCTAAAGTAGTCAAATTCATAGAAACAGAAAGTAGAATGATGGTTACTAGGGACTCGGGGGAGGGAGAAAAGGGAGTTATCGTTCAATGAGTGTAGAGTTTCAGATTTGCAAGGTGAAAAAGTTCTTGAGGACTGTTTCACAATGTGAATATACTTAACACTATTGAACTGTACACTTAAAAATGGTTAAGTGGTAAGTTTTATGTTATGTGTTTTATACTGCAATTTAAAAAAATCATGATAGAAGCAGAAGGTATTGTTATCAACCTATAAAAGCAGAGGTTGGAGGAACAGCAGGAACACTTACTTATTTCCCAAGTTGGGCAAGTTCTAGTAGATCCACTGCCCTTGGATTCCTCCAGATCATATTGTAGAGGAATACATGAGGACTAAAGCAGGTAGAGAATTAACCTAAAAAAGTAATTCTTAAAGTGAGAAATATACTAGAATTCCCTAAGGAGGCCTTTTTCAAAATACACAGGTCAGGATTCCTGACCAAAAATAATGGAAGCCACTCAAATTAGCTCTATTAGTTAGGATTCTCTAGAGATGGAGAATGGATGGGTATATATATAGAAACAGGTTTATCTTAAGGAATTGGTTCACACCATTATAGAGGCTGGCAAGTCCAAGATCTGCAAGGTGGGCTACTAGACTGGAGACTCAAAGAAGAGCCAGGGCAACGGCCCAGTCTGAAGGCCATCTGCTGGCAGAATTCCTTCTTGTTGGAGGGATTACAGTCTTTGTCTAGTCAGGCCTTCACATGATTAGATGAGGCCTACCCACATTGGGAAGAACAATCTCGTTTGCTCAGAGTTCACTGACTTAAATGTAAATCTCATCCAAAAACACCGTAACAGAAACATCCAGAATAATGTCTGACAAAACATTTAGGTGCTGTGGCCCAGCCAAGCTGACATAAAATGATCACATTATCTTAAGGAGAAAAGGAATTTACTGGATGTATAACACAGACCTCCCCTGATCCCTGGGAAGACCGAAGAACCAGGCTGGAAACTGGGCAGGAACTGACGTAGCCTGTGGAGTCAGTACTCCCAACTCACACCTCTGACACTGCGCTGGGACAGTGAACACCCAGCCTGCTGTACTGTCTCTGGCTGCTGAATCCCACACCCACTCTCTGTCACTTGTTTTAACTCCAACATCCTAGGTGGGAGCACCCCGTGGACTGAGCCTAGTTCATGTGCCATGGTTACCAGGGGTCCAGACAGTGAGCACCTGGCCTGTTCAGCTTCATGTGGGAGGCAAGGCCTACTTTCCACCAAGACACACGATTGGGAATTTCCCAAGCAGAAGAAGGGGACTCAGATACTGGCTGGCCAAAGAAATGAAACTACACATATTTATATGCCCAGTCCAATGGAATATAAGAGAAGGTGGGCAAAAATCTTCCCCATGTGGTTCAAAGTCACATTCCCTCCACCTCCCTCCCATTGTGTATCTTGCCATTTTAGAAGCAATGATCTTGACAATCATTATATTCTGTTTTCTTTTTTTTTAAATTCTATTTTCTTATATCCTCATAAATATGAAACCATCATCAGAGCTCTGGCTAACAGTAAGAAAAACTGCCTTAATTTCTACTGCACCTGTAGGCCTCACCCTGGTGTTGACTTAAATGAGGATGCTCTCAGATCCAAGAATCTGAGACCAATTCCAGCTGTCTTAATTAATTTATTGGAGTACAGCAAGGCTTTCAGAATCAATAGGAGACCAGAAGTGCAGATTTGGTAGTGGGCAGCAAACAAAGCAGCCCCCAGTGCTGAGAAGCCGGTGTTTCAGCAGCAATGATCTGTCTCCTCCATCACCCCTGGGGCTGCTGGACTCTGTGGACTCCACCACTGTGAGATGATTGTAACTACCTCTTCTTAGTCAAGATTTAAAGGTCGTGAGCCTGCCAGGCCACTTGCCTGTGCCTTGCTTCTTAAGGGAATATCTGGGCTCAGGTTCTCCCTTTCTGTAGGATTATACATTAAGAGGAAATCCCACCAATAGAAAGGGCCAAAACAAAACAAAATAAAACACACACACACACCACACACACACACACATGTGCAGACTACTCCTCCAGCAATCAAAGCAGTGAGTGTTCCTGTTTACGTTTGGCATGGCCTCTTTGACTCTACATTGCCCTGTTTCACAATCTATCTCTAAAATTAAGAGTCCAAATAATTTGTCCCTGTCTTTTCTACTGGTTTATATGCTTCCTCTTCTCCTCTGTGGATGTCATTGATGCTGTTTGCTAAATAATTTCACTTCTGTTCCTTTTGGGTACATGATTGGATTATAGTCTCATGCTCTCGAGGTGGAGCATGGACACCTATTTTATTTTGGCCAATACAAGTGAATGGACATGACTTCTGTGTGGAAGCTTTAGCAGTCTGTGCCTGATATGCCACACTCACATCTCCCTGACATTGTTGGTGATCACTGACACATGTATCCAGATGGAGCCTCTGTTAGCCTGGGCCCCTGTGGTGAGTGAAGCCACCAGCCAACCCAGTGGATGTGAATCAGGGTGAAAAATACACCTTTATTGCCATTAAGCTTTGGGGTTGTTTGTTACTGGAGCATAACTTAGACCACCCTAACTGATGGAGCTGATATATTCCCTCTCCCCACCCCTAGCTGAGCTCTTCTCAAGATCCTAGTTGTACTCATCTCTCTCCCTCAAACAGTGTATCCTCCTTACAGCTACAGCATTTACCTCCACACACTAGAGTTAAGCTGTATGCCCTGCCTCAGATTCTCCCACTTCTAATTTCCACTAGATACCTCCACCTTTTCAAAATGTGAAGAATGGAACTCCTCCCAGAGTTAGTTCTTTTTGGAACTTCCCTGTCTCTACCAGGTTGCTCTCAGTTTTCTAGCCACTGAGTTCTAAATCTGAGAGACCTCTGAGTCATTCTCTGTCTTTGTCCCCACTTATAATTAGTCACCAAATCCTCTTTTATCTTCATTTGTGAAGTCTCTTGAGTTTATCCTTAGTGCTACCACTTGCCACTTCTCACATTCCCTCGCAACTAGAGGATAGCAAATGAATAAATCCACTGTATTTGATCACTAGGGCTGCCATGGCAAAATACCACAGATTGGTTGCCTTAAACAATAGAAATTTATTTTCTCATAGTTCTGGAGGCTGAGACTCCAAAATCAAGGTGTTGACAGGTCTGGTGTCTCCTGAGACCTTTCTCCTTGGCTTGCAGATGGCTGCTTTCTCACTGTGTCCTCATATGGTCTTTTCTCTGTATGTGCACCTCCTGGGTGTCTCTCCCTCTTCTTATAAGGATACCAGTCATATTGGATTAGGCCCACCCCTTATGACCTCATTTAACCTTAATTATCTCTTTAAAGACTCTATCTCCAAATATGGTACCACTAGGGGTAAACATATGAAATTGAGGGGATACAGTTTAGTCATTTATTCCATAAAAGTGTACTAATCAGCCATATTGGGGCCAGGCTCTGACTCAAGAACTAATGAGGGAAGGGTACCATGCCAACAACAGTGGCAGAAGCCACGGCCATATGAGCTCTTGTTCCGAAGTCACAATGGGGCTGGAAGCAGTAGATATTGGTCTAAATTTGAGTTCTAGTCTCAGAAGTTGCTCAGAAGTGGCACAAAAATGTCAGTGCAAACAAATGGCTGGTGCTTGGTGGTAGCAGCCATGATTATCACATTAGACCAGTTCTGTAATGATGTGGGCATTATGTTTAGAAGTTTGGCTTCAAGGGTGATTCTCTAGTCTTCCTAACTATTCTCTTTGCCTCATGTATATGATGTTTATGGTACATGAGTAAAATAATGTGGCTCTTGCAGCTTATTTGATATAAATAATTAGTTATTTAATATGGCTTGTATGTCATGAATATGTCTATAAAAAGTGTTTTATTCAAATATTCTTTAATCCTCATTGAAATAATAGTGATTTGGATACTTTTAAGAATAATAAAACATCTTTGTGATTGAGGTCATCTACATATTAGAAATGGCTTGGCCAAGTTGTAGAGCCTGGGTCTTCCATATCCTTTACAGAAACTCCCTTTCTTCTAATCACTGAGTTGACTTCCATTGCTTAAAAGTAAAAATCCTGTTGCCTAGATTATGGCGAAGTGCTCCCAACCTGGTTCTTAAACACCAATTTATCTTAAAAACGGTTGTCAAACACATATTCCTAAAACACTGCTTTCATGTCTATCTCTGTTTAAAAATTCTTAGGACAACTTGGATGTAATTATCTTAGCTTTTTGTCCTGTTAGTTGCAAGTGTCAGAACAGGAATTCCAACTAGCATAAGCAAAAAAGATCTTTTTCTTGGGTGGGGGGAGGTGGGTGACATAGCCATGAGGTTCAAAGAGGTAGATAAAACTTCAGGCATTCAGGCATGGCTGCATTCAGGGGCTCAAGTTAGTCCTTAGTGCTGTTTTTCTTCAGTTCTAACTCCCTCCATGTGTCAGCAAAGATAGACCCTAGCTACTTGACCTTTGAAAGAGAAAGAAATGGAGATTCTCCCTCTCTCTCTCTCTCTCTTTCCATCCCAGAACTCTGATTGGTCCTGTGTGAATCATGTATTCTTCACTGGACCAATCAGTGTCCAGAAGGACAGGATTCTGATAGGCTAGCCTGGGCTGGGCACCAGCTGCTAAGGTGGGAAAGGTAGCTGTAGTCCTAGGTCAGGAAATGTCAATTCTCCAAAAGAAAAGAATGTCTCAACAGAATACTTTCAGAAACACAGCCGCTTTGGGGTTGGAGGGTGGGGCGATATGTTCTCTACCTCTCCAAGTCACATAAGTTATTTTCCTGTTCTGCCAGTGGGAGGTAAGCTCTGGTGTTCTGGACACTGGTGATGACCTGGGACTTCTTGAGGAAGAAGCTGCCTGTGTCTAGGGGATGTTTCTCTGAAAGTGAGTGAAGATTGTCCTCCTGGGCCAGAAAGGCTGTGTGCTGTGTTCTTGCTCTCCCACCGGATTTCGCTGCTTTTGAAGCTGGCCTGGTTCACTCTCCATTGGTACTGGCAACATCACCAAGCCCTCTTTCCATTCATAGCCCTGCAGGAGGCCCTATGTGGTCTTTTGACAGCCCACTCCCTGCACCCAGGGAGAATTGGACCCATTGTTTCATGGGGTTTCCTTTAGGCTAATCTGAAGAGTGTGAAAGAATCCATTTAAAGGGGTCTGATGAATAAGGACAAAATAAAGATCAAACCCAAGCATAATCAAAAGCTGTTTGTTAACAGGCAAGATGTTCTTCAAAGCCTTTATCAGGAGCCAGGGGAGGCTTATCTTGTAGTGCTGTGTGGAGAAAGTAGGCGGATGTGGGGGGCATTTATTTGAAGTTCCAAACAGATGACTGCTGGTCTGGCAGCTGGGCTCAGAATTATCAGTAAGTCTCTTGGTTTAAGTGGGCAGCACTGGTAGATAAGGGCCTGGGAAAAATAACAAGTCATGCAGTGGGTAATGTTGATTGGAGAAGTCCTCCAAACCCTCCTGTCCTTGCACCCACTTCCAAGAAGGAGCCACAGGCTATAAATTAGAGAAGCTCTTTCCTAATCCTTGATCCCTGGTTTAGGAAATTAAGCTTCCCCTGTGTCATATAAGTCTGTTATCTACCTTTCAGATAATAAACGAATCCATAGAGGCATTAGGTTCCTCAAACCAGCCCAGACTGGGACATAATAGTGCTTCCAAGATTGGTGTCTCTCATACCTGCTATTAATGATAAAAGTTAACATTTATTAAATACTTACTGTATGCCAGGCAGGCACTGAGCCCACATGATCTCATTTGATCCTCACTACCCCCTAGACTCTTATTATCCCATTTTGCAGATGTAGGAACTGAAACCCTGAGAAGTTCAGGTAATTCACTCAAGATTTCATAGTTAATACATCACAGCGATGGGAGCTGGACCGCTATGGTTTGTTGTATCCAAAGCCTCTGTTCTTAATCACTTCTATTTTAACTATATTCACCAATGACTTCATTTCCCTTTTCTTTGGAAAATGGGAACTGAGTTATTCTCATTTCAAACTTCAGTCCTAGATGGAGAGGCATAGAGGTTAAAGTGACTCACATGGAACTATAATGGTTCATGGAATTGACCATAAGAGTTGGATTTTTTTCTTATTGTAAAAGACAGACTATGAGTCAAATACCAAATAAGAACATGGGGGAGGTGGTGGCAAAGAAAGACTACCCAGAATCCAGAGTTACTCAGGTACCCATTTGATTAATGTATGTAAAGATTCTTACCAACATGCACACCTGTCTCAATATTACTTCTCAAAGGAGAAACAACTACAGACTGTGTTGCCCCAAACAGTAGCCATTATTTATATGTAGCCATTTAAATTTAAATTAACTAAAATTAACTAAAATTTAAAATTCAGTTCTTCAGTTCCATGGGCCACTTCTCAAGTGCCCAATAGCAGATACAGAACATTCCCATCATTGCAGAAAGTTCTGTGGGACAGCGCTGCTACAAAACCTCCCCTAGCCCGTGCTCTGTGCTAGTGATGGTTCCATATCTCTGCTGTTCTTCACTGCAAAACTCCTTGAAAGAGCCGGCTCTACTTGTTATCTTTGCTTTCCCAACTCCCTTTCTCTCCTCAGTCCACCCCATTCAGGCTTTTCATATCAACCACTGCACTGAACCCACTCTTTAAGTTGTTAATGATCCACATTTTTGCCAAAGTTAGTGGTCCACGTCCTCACCTTGTCCATCCTCTCAGCTGCATTCGATGCTGTTGGTCACACTCTCCTTCTTCAAACACTTTTTTTCTATGAGTTTCTGGAAGACCACATTGTCTTGGTTCTCCTCCCACCTTTAGGTAGGTCACACATGGCAGTCTCCTTTACTCCCTTCTCTCCAACAAGATGGGGTCCCTAGGGCTTAGTCTTTAGACCTCCTGTCTTAGGTATCTACATTCTCTCCACAGGTGATCTCAACAACCAGAAAGCAGAAAGTGCAGCATACAGCTCCAGGCTTAAAGCCCTCCACTGGCTTTCCAGTGCAGAATAAAATCCAAGGTCCCTTCTATTGTGGCTTTCAAGGCCCTACATGAGATACCCTCTGTTCTGTGTTGGCTTTGTTTTCTGTACTTTTTCTAGGCTGTTTGCTCCTGGCTTGGAGCTGTTGGATCAGACTGCTTTCTTCCAGATCTTTCTTTCATTGGCTGGTCCTTGTCATCATTTGGGTCTTAACTCCAGTATCACTTTCAGAGAAAGCTGATTCTTGACTAGTGTAAATACAGCAGCTCTCTCCATCCCACATACTCATATACTTTGTCCTGTTTGATTTTATTCATGGCATTTATTAGTAGTTGAATGTTCCTCATTTATCTATATTTTATGGTCTGTTTTCTGACATCAGCATATTAGCTCCTTGGGGGCAGGTCCTCTGTTTTCTTTCTCACCACTGTGTCCTCAGTACCTACCACAATGTTTGGTTACACAGTAGGTGCTCAATTAAGGCTTCTTGACTTAAAATGTCTCCTGACCAACAATTTGGCCAAGAGTCAGAGTCGGAATATTAGGACTATCGTGAACTTTCTTAAGAGTCAGAGGCAGAGGAAGAATCAATTACAGTTAGTAAAGTGAACAGCTAGCAATGGAGAGCTTTGTTGAAAGAGCTCTTGCTCCTGGCCAGCTGGGCATGTTTTAAACCAATTTCCTTCATATGTTGTGACTATACCTATACCTTAAGAATATCAATTGCCCTTAACCTTCTTGCTGATTTCCTCTCAAAGATGTTAACCTAACATCAATATGATTTTGGACAAACCATCCATGGGCATTGGTTTCCCTATCCATAAGTGATTTGGTTTTTGGTAGAGAATTCCTAAACTTTCTAATTAGGAATTATATTCCTAATTGTTTGATGTCACAAAAGAACCTCAGGTTATACTCTTTCTGAAAAGCAATTTAACAGTAATTTATAAAGACTTGAAACATAATTTTACTTTTATAACTTTATCCTAAAGAAATGGTCAAAAATTTGAAGAGAGATTTACTCACAATTATGTTTATCTTAGATTTGTTAGTAATGATTAAAATGTTAGAAACAACTTAAATTAAAAAACCTTAAGAAAAGCTAAATAAGTTCATACTTACATGTTTGAATATTAGAGTATTGGAATATATTTGAATATTGGAATAAAAATTTCAAGAACCACCAGAAATAAAGATTTCCTCCAAAATATGATAATGAGGAAAGAGTTTTACAATTCAGTGTTAAATTGTTTATAATCTCAATCTATGAACCACATATATTTATGGGAAGAATAGTTGGAAGAAATAAAAATATAACTTGTAATTACCTCTGGATCATGAAAGTGGAATATTTTTTAAAGTATTTGTCATTATTTTCAATTAATCTCCCAAATAATTCTTTTTTTGCAGCCAGTGAATTGCACTTTTAGGTAGGAATGGATTCCAGGGCTATGAGTTTGGGGTCAGAAGTCTTGGGTTTTAGCATAGTTTAGCTCAACAGATACTAACTGAATGCCTTTTATGAGTTGGGGGCTGTGCAGGGGGCTGGGGATGAAACATGGGTAAGGCAGAGCTTGGCTAAAAGACAGACCGTGAGCTGAAAATTTTCCATGGAGGTAATCACATGGTGCTGTAGGAGGTCAGGGAAGAAGGAGAGGGTGTTTGGGAAAAAGGGATGAGTGGGACACAGTGTCCTGATTCTGGTCCCACTTACTTGCTTGTACCCTTGGACCAGTCCTTTAACCTCTCGGCTTCTCAGTTCCCCATCTGTAAGATGGAAATAGCACTACCAGTTCTCTACTAACCCAGGTTGTGATTCTTGCAGGTCATATTGAGACCGAGCATAGAAATGCTTTTGGCATCTGAGAAGCGTTATCAGGAGCTTAACCTAATGACAGCAGGAAGTAGGAGCCTTGACTTAGTGAATAACAGAGCTGCAAGGCCTGGGGCTCACTGGATGACAATTCTCTTGTGACTTGGGTGAGCTTGCCACTTCTCCCTTCCTCTTAGCCTGCAGCTGTTTTGTGGCATGTTACTGCTCAAAAGAAAAGCAAAAAAGCTGACTGGAGATAAAATAGGATTCTTCGGGAGATTCTCAGGTTCTATACTGTAGTGTTCCCTCCCTCCACTTTCTGGCTTCAGCTCTGCAGATGACCTTCTGAAATCATCATGTTTCATGACCCAGAGGGAGTTGTGCTGCAACTGAGGACCCAAGTCCCTATCATTTTGAAATCAACAAGCCTGGGAACTGTCTGGAATTAGACTAAGGGTCTTGAGGGGTTGGTAGTGGTGATGTTCAGTTTGTAGCTGTTTAAGATGGATTTTTTTTTTGAAAAGATATATTTACCCAGAGAGATTAAAACGTGTAATATGAGACTACTGGTTCATGTATCGATGTCAATTTATCAATAAATTTCCAAAATGGCAGTACTTCATTTTACCGTTAAACTAGTAAGTGCATTAAAAAAAAATCTGGCTGGCTTTATTTCATTTAGTTAATTTTTTTGTAGTAGATTTACAGTGTTGTGTTAATTTCTGTTGTTCAGCATAGTGATTCAGCTGTACATACATACATATGTATGTATACACACACACACACACACACACATACATATATATATATATATGTATTCCTTTTCATATTCTTTTTCATTTTAGGCTATTACAAGATATTGAATATAGTTCCCTGTGCTATACAGTAAGACCTTGTTGTTTATTTATTTTATATATAGTAGTTAGTAGCTGCAAATCCTGAACTCCCAATTTATTCCTCTCCACTCGTTTTCCCCCTGATGGCCATAAATTTGTTTTCTATGTCTGTGAGTCTGTTTCCATTTATTTGTATCATTTTTTAAGATTCCACATATAAGTGATATCATATTTTTCTTTCTCTTTCTGGCTTAATTCAGTTAGCATGACAATCTCAAGATCCATCCATGTTACTGCAAATGACATTATTTTATTCTTTTTTTGGCTGAGTAGTATTCCATTGTATAAATATACCACAGCTTCTTTATCCAGTCTCTGTTGATGGCCATTTAGGTTGTTTCCATGTCTTGGCTATTGTCAATAGTGCTGTTATGAACATTGGGGTGCATGTATCTTCTTGAATTAGTGGTTCCTCTGGAATGCCCAGGAGTAGGATTGCAGGATCATATAATAAGTCTATTTTTAGTTTTTTAAGGAATCTCCATACTGTTTTCCATAATGGCTGCACCAAACTGCATTCCCACCAACAGTGTAGGAGGGTTCCCTTTTCTCCACAGCGTCTCCAGCACTTATCTTTTGTGGACTTTTGAATGATGGTCATTCTAACTGGTGTGAGGTGATACTTCATTGTAGTTTTGATTTACATTTCTCTGATAATTAGTGATATGAGAATTTTTTCATGTGCCTATTGGCCATTTGTATGTCTTCATTGGAGAATTGCTTGTTTAGGTCTTCTGCCCATTTTTTGATTGGATTTTTGTTGTTATTGTTGTTACTGAGTTGTATGAGTTGTTCGAATATTCTGGAAATTAAGCTCTTGTCAGTTATGTCATTTGCAAATATTTTCTCCTAGTCCATAGGTTGTCTTTCCATTTTGTTTATGGTTTCCTTCGCTGTCCAAAATCTTATAAATTTAACTAGTCCACATTTGTTTATTTTTGCTTTTATTTCTATTGCCTTGGTAGACTGCTCTAGGAGAGCACTGTTATGATTTATATCAGAGAATGTTTTTCATTTGGATTTGTTTGTGTCAGCGACATCTCACATGGGTCCCTGGGTCACCACACATTTCAGAACAGAAGGGAGAGGATGAAGCTCCTCCTGGGGTGATCAGATCTCAAATCTGCTTCCTTGGAAAGGCAGTGCCATGCAGGATGGGATTTTGGTAGTTTCCTACATAGTCAGGGAGTCTGCTTCATCTGCTCTCCTTTTGGGGTGATGCTGACTCTTTCCTAGGAACCCTGGCATAGAGTAGTCAGTCCATTCTCTCTTATGTTCTCTCGCTCCCTCTAATATCTCTCCTTTTTATTTCCTCACTCCTATTCCCTTCTTTTCATTTCCAGCAAGTATTTATTGAGAATCTATTGTGTCTCTGGGGCATTGTGTCAGGCACCGAGGGGAAAACAAATTGAAAATGCCACCAAAAGTTTTAAATCAATACTCTGGAACTTTTGGAGAGCTATGACTACCAGGCAAGATGGTCAGGTAAGAATTCATAGAGAAGAGACCTTCTCTGCTGCAGTGTAAGTAGAGCTAGAATCTGAATCTGCAGAAATAAAGTGGGGGGAATAGGCCAAACAAGGGTATGGAAGTGGGGACCATGGGATATGGAGGTGGTAAGATGACAGAGTGGATAGAGGCTGGCCAGTCTTTGTTTTGCTCATCTCTTAGGAGATGGATAAAACCTCACTCAGCCATGAGAATTCCATTTCTTAGCATGAAATATTCCCCTCCTCCAGTTCTGAAGGAGTAATCTCTGTACAGTTGGGCTTTTCCAAAACATTTAACCTGCTGGCTAAAGAATTTTGGCACAAAAAATAGCAATGGCAGCATTAAAACCTGCCTTTCAAAGAAGGTCTTTCATTTTAAGTTGCAGAAAGTATTAGCATCATAATTAGCAACACCCATGTTTCGTACAAGTCTGCTCTCTCTGTGTGACACTAAATAAAACCATCCTATAATTGCAGTCCCAGACCTTAAGAAGCTTCATTGTACATTGCTCTAAGCCAACAAGTGCCTTGGGAACAAGGACTGGGTCTTATTTACTTTTGTGTCCCTAATATGTCTCTTCATAAAAGTCTGTTGACCAACAGTATTAATGTGACCAGACACATAAGGGTGTGTGTATTCTGAAAAATCTGGGAATAAGAATAAAGTGCTTGCAGCCCCATTTTCGAGGAAGACAAATTAAACAAAGCACATAAAGAGCTTTGCTTAGCTTTTCTGCCAGAATTTGACAAGTTTCTCTTCCTAATTTTAGCCCCATGGCGAGCTCTGCATGGCCTTGGCAGTGCAGGGCCTGTCGTGTCTACCACATGGCTGCCCCCCACACCTCCCCCCGTGGTGCCAAAGGATGAGGCCATTTGGAGACAATCACCTTCTGTCTCTGGGCTTTGACATCTGGAAGGTGGACGACCAACAGGCCTTGGCTGGGCCTCCTGGCCTTCAAGCTCACCGCATGTTTGTTGGAAGCTGTGTTTTAGGAGAAAGCCACAGCAGTGAAGGTCACCTTCTGGACAAATAATTCTGGTCCAGGGGCACCAGATGCAATAGGAGTCTGAGACAATGAACAAATGAGCAAATGACTTTGTCTTAAGAGAAAATAAGATTTCGACAGAGCTATGTCTGTCCTTTGCTCAATAGGATTGGCACTCTGTAGAGAAGCGACCGAGAATGGTTTGGTTAGAATCCAATTTTAGTAATTAGTTCTATTCACAATAAGGCGTGTTAATAGATCCCATGTTGAGTAGGCAGAATCCCCTGTCTCAGGTGCCAAGTGCCAATTAATGAAACCAACATTCAGGTCCCACAGGTAAACAACCATTCTGCATTCATTCTCTTAGAACTATAGGCAGGCATTGTCCCATGTAGCACAGATCATAGATGGATAGACCTCAAACCCCAAGAAGACAGGGGTCATGCCTGTTTTATCTACCAGTATATTCTCAATTGCCTGGCTTACCCCTAACACTGATATCAGATTGCAAAAAAAACCCCAGTAGTTGTTCCCTTCCCTCTACCCTTGCCTTTTGCAATATGAATTTGCAGTTTCTGCCCTTGGGACTTGCTTTGGCTATACAATGTGGCATTGTATGGTGTCATTTCTGGGCCTGGACTTCAAGAGAACTTGGACACTTCTGCTCTCTTTCTTGGATTCTGCAGAGCCTCCACATGAACAAGCTTAGGATGGCCTACTGGAGAGTGAGAGACACACGGCTTGGTCACTCTTAACACTCCAACTGACGACCAGCTATCCCTCAGAAGTATAGCTCCCTAGATTGCCAGTAGCTGATCACAGATGCATAAGTGAGTCTAGCTGAGATCAGAAGAATTGTCCAGCTGGGCCCACCCCAAAAGTTCACCCAAAGAAGTATGAACTAAAAAAAAAGGCGATTGTTTTAAGTCACTAAGTTTGGGTGGTTTTTTATGCAGTAAAAGCTATTTGATTAAGCACCCAATATATATTTGCTAACAGTTGGATGGATTATTGATTAGATGTCACCCAATCTTAAATAGCTTGCCCAGTCACTCCCTTATATTATCATTTTATTTTCTTCCTAACACCTAGCACAAGGAGAAATTATCTCATTTGCTGATTGGTTTGTGTATTTCTTTACTATCATGTGAGCTCTAGGAGAAGGTATCTTGCCTATCTTATTCACCTTTAAGTTCCTATGACCTGGAACAGTTCTTGGCACAGAGGGCTCTCAATAAACATATGTTAAATAAAAGAGTGAATTGGTTTTATTAATATCACTTATAGTGAGGTTAGGTGAGCAAAGAGTTCACATGCAGGCAGGAAGGGAAGTAGATATCATGTGTATTGGCTGTGGTGTCCTTTGCTCTTTGTGTGTTTTTCTTGTAGGGTAGAAACAAAGGTTTCTTTGACACTCTCAAGGTTCCAGGCTGGGTCTGAAAATTAAACTGATAAAGACAGATCAAAAGGAGAAGAGCACACAAATTTAATTAATATAAGTTTTACATGACATGGAAGCTTTCATAAGGAAATGATCTGAAGAAATGGTTAAGCCTGAGTATTTTTATGCTAGGTTTGATGAAGAGTGGGCAGTCGTGGAGAAATGTGACAGGGCAAAATGTATGAGGTAAATGTAGTAAATCTGGGGAAACTTAGAAAGGCCTGTTTGTTCAGATCCTTCTTGGTGTCCCTTTGTCTTTGGAGATGAGGTTGCTCCTTTCTTCTGGATATAGGAGGGACCCTCTCACAGGAGGGTTTTATGACTTGTTTCAGGGAAGAAGGGGAGATCAGAGTGACCTTCCTGTTCCTGCTGATTTTAAAAGTCCTTCCACTTAAAATATTTAATATGCCAAGGTGCCGTATTTTGGAGTAGTGTGTGATGAGCCCCATCATTAGACATTTCAGAGACACTTTTGGCATTGCCACGTATTATAGTCATTTTTACTTTAGGAGGAGGGAAAAGGAGCAGGGTGGGGCAGAGAAACTTCCCTTTGGCTACTCAGATTACTGGTGGTGGATAACTGCCGTCACGGCTTCCCTTCAATCCTGGCTCTGACCATGAGCCACACATGTCATGTGTGACATGAGATATGTGGCTGGCAGAGTGCCCAGGACTCAAAAAACCCTACATGGAGGGATTCAACTGGGTCAAATTTCTCAGTTTTTAAATGTCTCCCTTGGAAATTAATGGCTTGGGTTTGCTAGGATCTTTCTTTACACTCCTCTTTTCCATGTGGGGTTAGCACATCAAGATTCTTATGGGCCATTTATTTGGCTTTCAAATCAGCCCATCAGGGCGCTGGCTTCAGGGGGCTAGTGAAAAGAAAAGAATCCAGAGGAAGGCCCACCTGCACCTCTTCCTGTCGCTGACATCCTCAGAAGGGATTTATTAAGCATTGACTTGTGCCTAATCTCCCCTAGAGTCTAAATTTATTGCTAAGAAATCTCAGACCTTAATGGGTATCCAAGTGTTTCAGATTGATTTGCAGATGAGCCTTAATGACAATTCCAATGTTTGAAGACAGTGTTCCACAAATTCTTCTCATGCTTTTATTCAATTACTACCTGTTATTGTGGGTTTGTAAATTGAGTGCATTAGACTGACACTTGCTGAGCACATTTGTATAAAGATCTCATTCCAGAAAGTCAATGTGGGTGGGATTTTTAGGCTAACTCTTTTACTCTGGACAGCGTACCAGCCTCTGCTTCCCATCTGCCCATATCAGCGCCCTGACCCTTGCTTGCATGTAGCCAGGACATCAGATCCTGGAAAGGCCAAGGACAGGGATCAAAATGTGGATGACAGGAGCTCAGCAGGAGGATATTAACACTAATTAGAATACTTCTTCCTGACCACAGATAATGATGGCTTTCTTTGTTCAGTGTCCTGAATAAATCCCCTCACTACAGATTTCCATCCTCTGAACCAATCTGAGCATCTGGATGGAACTGCTGTTATGGTTGAATTAGCCATTCCAATTAGAGAAAGTAAGGAGTCGCCTCTGTGTTTCGATTCCCCCATCATGTGCAATGACTGGATTTAAGGGGGGTTTATGAAGCCGTTCCTAGAAGGAAGAAGCATTAACTATGACATGACCTATTAAGCATGTGCAAAAGTTATGAGCTCTGGAAGGGTAGGGACACACATAAGTATTTTGTATAGACACTTAATTTGTTTTTCCCCTCGCTGTGCTGGCTCTGTGCTGAATTAATTCCACTTTTATCTTGCCTTTAACTAAAAATGTATGGATGGCAGCTGAGGTCCTTCTTAGGACCTCATTTGGATTTGAGATTAAATCCTCAAGTGCCTGGGCAACTCATTAACGTGCACTCTGGCCACTTGTGTGGAGTCAGTAGAGGAAAAGAAATGAGGGAGAAGCACGGGGGCAAGAACAAAGGAAAAAATAGGTAGCCATTTTCAGATAATAATAATAATAAACAATATATAATATATATGAAGTATAATTCTTTTCTGAAATGATTAAAGGGCTTCCTTTAAGGGCTAAGGATCTCATGCTACCCCCAAATATAGCAGAATAAGCATCTTGGCCAAAATTTATATTCATTTTGAAAGTAAGGGTTTAAACATCTAATTTAAATTCTAAACTTTGAATTTAAAAGAATTATAAGAAAACAAACATACAAACAACATTCTACCACATGAAAATCCATTCCAGTTCATTGGATTTGTGTTTGTTGAGCAGGGCTGAGTGGATGTGAAGATCAATTTATGACTTTGAGCCCTTCACCAAAACCCACATCCCAGATGCTCCCATGCCTGATAGTCTCCTTTCTACCCCCACTAATGATGAGGTACCAAAGCATTTGAATCTCAGCAGACTGTCTGCCATGGCTGTCACCTGCTGGAGCAACACCACCAGGAGTTAGTCATGTAGAGTCATAGTGAGGAACATGAGTTTTTATAATGCAGCTCCTTTTACAAGGATCTGATCTGGCCTATCCCTCGCCTTTTGGGGTCTGGGCAAAATGAGCCACCCTTTTCTTTCTGCTCACACATCCATCCTGTACCTTGAGGGCTGCTTCTTCCTTGGAGCTGGGGACACCCAGTTGGCATATATCTAAGTTCCATCCCCTACCCCACCCCCCAAAAGCTGTGCCTTGGGCCTAAGAATGTGCCTATTAGTGAGTGATATGTTCTGCCCAGGAGCATGACCCAGAGAAGAGACCCTCCTGGTCCTGGTAGTAGGCCCAGGACTATTAGGGCATGAACTTATGAGGTCCTGGGTGCTGAGAGCTTGGTCTAGGGCACCTGAGTCACAGGTTCTCCTGGGCATTTTCTTTTGGTCCCATGGACTTCTCAACAGTGAGACCCTCTTCAGAGCAGGGGGGTTCCAGGAACCCAGGTGTAAGGGCAATGCTGGACTTCAAGCTACCACTCTGTCTATTTTCTGTGAACTACACAGTTGGGTCAGCGTAAAATGGCACTACAGAGTTTCTGAATAGCTTCTTAAAGTGTTCTGAAGGATTTCCCCAAAAGGATTCCTTGACCCTTCCTTGGCATCTTTCCAATGTTTAATAAGCTTTCTCTCATCTCTAAGCTGCACCTACCCTGCAGTGGCCCTTCCACAGTGCTGAAAACAGCACTGTGGTTAAGAATATCTCTGTTCCACAATGAATATTTATAACTCATCATATGAATGACTGACACATGTCAGAAAGATTCATACAGGGCTATTTGAATTAGAGGAGAACTCCATGCCCCCAAATGTTAAATGTATTTATTTACTCAACTAGTTTTCACTAAATTTGGTACAACTTACAGCATATGAATGGTTGTAGTGAGGTAAGTATAAGACAGCTCCTGCAGATGAGCTTGTTGTTTTCATCAACTGAGTCATTCAAGATGGGGCTTTATTTTATGC
Source organism: Vicugna pacos (assembly GCF_048564905.1). NCBI lineage: Eukaryota > Metazoa > Chordata > Mammalia > Artiodactyla > Camelidae > Vicugna > Vicugna pacos. The sequence continues at coordinate 16,764,460 of NC_132991.1, forward strand.
CTGTGCATATGCTTCAGTGTTTCTTGGAACACTGGCACATAGCTGGAAATCAGGAAGGGAGAAATTGATGCAGACTCCAACTTTTATATCTACAGAGTCCCCAAGGGCAAGACTTCATCTTGCTCATAATCACAGAGCCTGACACTTACCAGGTGCTTAATAGATGCTTTATGGGGAACTATATTAGGAACTGAAGCAAAGGGATGGTTAGTGGAAAGTGCAATTAATGAGGCACAGTGTTTAATGATGCTTATTGATGAGGATGGCAATTGACTATTAACTTGGATTCTGTTTTAAATACAGAAAAAACATTTTCATGTTTCTTTGACTTTAGATTTTTCAAGTATAAGTTGGAGAACTGAAACATATAACCCCCAAAGTCCTTCTACATCTAAAATGCTAAGAATTTATTCCCAATTATTGTATCCAGAAAGTATTATATAATATTTAGTCAATAAATACTGGGTACCCGTTAGCTTGGGTACTTGGCTAACCCTGTTAACTTGTTGGGAATATGAAACAAATATAATGTGGTCTCTACTCTTAAGAGTCAGAAAAAATGGCACATGAAATGTAAAGAGAAAACAGTTTAGTGTTCAACTAAACTGGGCTCTAAGAGTCAAAAATGGCTTCATAAATGGGGAAACTTGAAGAATGGGGATAACTTGGGTAACTAGAGAATGAAGAAAAATATCAATTCAGTTGAAGGACAAGTACCATCAAAGGTGGGAACCAGCTGATATGTTTGGGAACTCTGAGAATATGGACATGATTTTAGAAGAGGAAGTAGAGAGAAATACGTTAGGATAGATAGGCTGAAAACAGATTCTAAAGACTCTGAAGAAAAGTAGAAAATAGGAAGGCAGTAGAGATACATTAGCAGTGTCTATATCTTCATATTACCAAGCCTCTTATTTGCATGTTACACAATGGGCCATCCTTCTGAAAGTGCTCTCTGATTTGAGCTCCCACAAAACCGCACATTTTTTGGCCTCCCTCCTACTTCACTGGCCTTTCCAGTCTCCTTTGCAAGCCCATCCTACTCCACCCAACCTTTAAGTGTTGGAGGCCCCCAGGGTTCAGTCCTTGACCCTGTCCTCTAGCTACTGTACTTGATTTAATCTAGGTTCATAACTTTAAGTATCATCTGCATGGAGATATATGTGTGTGTGTATATATACCAGGCCTCATGCTACCCTGTGTGCTCCTCAGATCCATATTCCCATGTATCTATTTGACATCTCCACTTTGGTATCCCACAGGAAGCTCCCACTTACACATTTATCATTCCTACTTCATACTGATCACTCCTTATTGATCCACCAACATCCTTTATACCCTTTTTCCTTTAGTAAAAGAACTTTCCAATTTCTACTTGGCACATAGCTGTCCAAACAAAGGCTGCATTTCATAGCCTCTGTTTCAGTTAGGTGTGGTCATGTGGCCAGGCTCTGACCAATGAGATGTGAACAGAAGTGCTGTGTGCCACTTCCAGCTGGTGGCCCCCAGATTGTACTGGCTGGGATGTGATTGTGAGGGCTGGAGCTGGAATGGCTAACTTAGATCCAACATAGACACCTTGCATTTAGGATGGCAAAGATGTCCTGCCAGCCTTGGACTCTCTACCTACGGCTTATAATGTGAGAGAGAGATGGTTCCATGTTCGGTGGGCCACTGTGCTTTGGGACCATTTTGTAGAGAAGCTTCAGCTCTACCCCTAATTCATTTACCCAGTCATCTCCATCTAAGTAAATGGTATCTTTATCTACTTAATTTCTCAAGCCAGAAACCTCCTGATACTCCACCCTTCTTCTTCAGATCCAATTTATCAGTAAGTCCTGTCAATTGAGCCTAAAAAATACATCTCAAACCCACAATCCAAATTCATGTATGGCTATTACATTACCTCCTAACTGATCACCTCAGTTTGGTTTTGACCCCATGCAACCCTCTCCTGACTGCATCTAGAGACAGCTTTAAAAAACTTAAACACATCCTGTCGTGTTCCTATCTGAAACCTCTCATGCCTTCTCATTTTATTAAGATAAGTCCTAAGTTCTGACTTCGACCCTCTGTGATTAGGTTTCTGCTTTCTTCTCCAACCTCATCCTGTACCACTTTCTCCTTGCTCACCAGTCTTCAGCCACAGCAGCCTTGTTTCCATTTCAGTTCCTTAAACACACCAAGCTCTTTCCTACTCCAGGCCTCTTGATCATGTGTTGTCTCTATTAGGAAAGTTCTTTCCTTCATTCTTTGTCAGGTTGGCACCCAGTCATTCTGCAGGCATCAGCTTAGCCCCCTCTTCCCCAGCTCTCCAACTGTACTTCATAACAACCTATCCTTTTGATGAATAGTACATCACGACTTCTGGCTATACATTAGATGGAGGCTCTGTTTGTTTATGTCTGTCTTTCTCACTAGACTGGGAGCTCCATGGTGGCAGAGCCCACGTTGGTGTTGTTCACCTCCATACACTCAGCATTATCATGGTGGCTTTCACATAGTAGTTACTCAATAAATCTAATACTTCCTCAAATGAAATAAATAGGAGGGGAATCTGATAAGAGCAGAGATTAAGGAAAATTTATCTGGAAGAAATACATAAAAGGGATTTCAGTTGGAGAGAGACTGTATATATTAGTTTCCTAGGGCTCCTGTAACAAATTACCACAAACTGGGGTACTTAAAACAACAGAAATTTCTTCTTTCACAGTTATGGAGGTCAGACATCTGAAACCAGGGTGTCAGCAGGGCCAGATCTCTAGGGGAAAGTTCCTCCTTAACTCTTCTAGCTTCTGGTAGCTGCCAGCAATCCTTGGAGTTCCGTGGCTTATGGTGGCATCACTCTGATCCTGTCTCTCTTGTCCCATGGCCCCCTCCCTGTGTGCCTCTTCTTTTTTTGTGTCTCTTCTCTTCTTAAAAGGATAGCAGTCATATTGGATATGTGGCCTACCCTATTCCAATAAGGACTCCTCTTAACCAATTACATCTACAAAGACTCTATTTCCAAATAAGGTCACTTTCCAAGGCTCCAGGTGAACATGAGTTTTTCTGGGGGACATAATTCAATCAATTTGCAAATTCCAGGCAGGAGGTAGGTGAAAAAGGCCTGAACTATGTTGCAGTGAGAATCAAGAAGAAAGGATAAGACCAAGTGACACTTAAGAAATGACAAACCATAGAATTTTAGGGCTGGAAGAGACCTCAGAGGCATTCAAAGTCTCTAATTAAAAAAAAATTGCTTTTCAAATTAAGCTTCTTATAATCTTCAAATAAGGTGCCTTAGAAGTGGCTAAAAAGTAGAAGGCATAGGGAAGTTTTTCCTGGCCTACCACCCCTTGTTTAATCAGAACAATTGTAATTTTATGTTTTACATGCTGAATGTCCACATAAGATCTTGTTTGAAGATTGGTTTTATTACAAATCTTGTCGAAATCTCTTATTTCTCTAATCAGGAAATTGCAGCCTATCAAAGAACAAGACAGTGATTCAGAGGTAAATTGCACTGATTGTTGGATTTAAGAATGTGGGGAGAAGGCAACCAGAGTAGTACAGGAAGCTTTCATGAAAGAGAAGAGCTTTCAACCTAATGATCACACTTGTGAAATACAATGAGAAAACAAAGTTCAATGATCTCTGTTCCTACAAACCATAATACTTCTATACAGAGACCCCAGTGTGGCCCTATCCCTCAAAGGAGGACAAAGGACGTGGTGGAAGGAGCCTGGAGATCTGGGTGTAATTCTGTCCTGTCCACATCACTGAGCAACAGACTGGACACAGGGATGAAGGAGAAGGAAGTGCCATCAATGGCATCCCAGTTTCACAAGTAAAAGACAAGGAGGGCCGGTGGTGTAGCAGGTGGGAAAAAGTGGTTTGGATGCAGATCTAGTTTATAGAGGGCCCCCTTCTGTTTTGCACATATTGAGTTTGAAATGACAGTGGAAAATTAAAACTTTGGTAAGTAAGCCTTTAGAAATAAGTCATTTTCTGTGTCTGTTTTGTAGTCCCCCTGATCTTTTCATTTTGATCATGGACAGGGTAGTGTCTCCTCTTGCACATTGTCCTCCAGTGTGCCCATTTTGAAATGCACATTGTGAAAATTGAAGAAATAGTGATCAGTGACTGGAACCCTCATCTAGCACCCGGACCACATAGTTTCTGACTCAGTGGTCTTCCCAAATCCACTCAGGCCCATTTTAATTTCTTTTCTGCATTATAGTCAGAGTTGTCATTTCAAAACATAAATTTGATCATGTAACCCATCCCTGCTTCAAAACACTTTCCATTGCTCTTATGAGCATCAGCTACGTCTAACCCTGCCTTGAGTCCCTAGCTTCATCTGGCAGCACTTCTCCCCTGTGCTCGGAGATCTGGCCACTCAGTTTTAGTTTTGCTGATTTCTTCCTGTCCTCCATGCCATCATTTCCTGTACTCCTTATCCTTTCCTAACACACATTCATCCTTCAGATGCCAGCACAGACAACACTTCTTCGGGACTTCTTCCCTGCCTAGGTCTAAGTCAGTTTAGGTTAGATTCTTTGGTTTCTTTCAGAGTACGAAGCTTAGTTCATAAATATGCACTTATCGCCCTGGCTATTTGTTTAATGTTTAGTTCTCTTACTCTGTGTTCCATAGGAGCAGGTATTATGTATGTTGCTATGTTCAGCACTTGGCACAGCACCTGGAATGAATGAGTGAATGAATGAATGAAAGAAAATTATAACTGAATATTTGATTCCAAATCCTAATGTTGCATTCAAAAGCATACCTTCTCCACCCTCCCCCTCCACCCCGCCAGAACTGCTTTTGCTTATAGGGGCATATCACACTTTAACAAAAATTTAAAATTTAAATTTTCTTTCAACTATATAAATATTTGGCAAGTTAAAGTTATATTAGGTATTAAAAATGCATTCATTAAAGACCTTTATTTTGGCTATTAAAGCACTTGCTGAGATATATTCCTATGTTTTAAAAGTAAAGAAATTGATACATGGACTTTAAAACCAGGTTCCTATTTTAACCTTTGAAGGTTGCAACAGTCATGGAGGTGCTCCTCAGAACTCCCTTCAAGAAATCAGTTTCTTCGAGCCCACTTAGCTGACAATCTCCAGATGTGAACACCTTCAGGCCTCCCCCCCCAGCTTTCTAGCAGAGCTCTCCTAGGCAGCTCCTAGCCAATGATGAGCACTGTTGGAGTTCCAGGGCCTGGCTGTTTCTGCCCAATGCAGGACTTCTCATCTAGGTACCCTTTCCTCTGGAGCTCTCCTCTGGGCTGGCCAAGCCTTTGCTGGATCTACACTGTGGTCTGAGGCACTCTCTTCCCAATGTTACTTTCTCCCCAAGATCACAGTCTAAAAGCCTTCTCTTCCCCTTCCTTTCTCATTGATCTTTCATGGGCTATGTCCTCCAGTAAACCTCTAGCACTCCTAACTCTGTCTGAGCATCCACTTCCCAAAAGATCCAACCCATGCATCTAGTAATATAATGATATACAGTTAAAATGTGAGGATTTTATTTATTTTCAATTTTCCTTTCCTGGTTCATTCTCTCTGAAGATTTTTAGTAGCTCAATTTATAAGGCTTATTTCTGAAATGAAGAATAATTTCTTTGTTACTAGTCTGTAAGGTCCATGAGACCTGAGACTTTTTTACTGTTGTGTCCCAGCTCTTGACACATAGGAGGTGCTCAATGAATATTTGTTGATTGATTGAAAGTATATTCAACTTTTTGTTTGTTTATACTAAATACAAGAGATAAGAACAAGATTGTAACAGCATTTTTAGATAGAGGCTGCAGTAATTTGGTAGGGCTACCATAACGGAGAACCATAGACTGGATGGCTTAAACAACAGAAATTTCTTCTCTTACAATTCTGGAGGCTTGAAGTCTGAAATTAAGGTGTCAGCAGGGTTGATTTATTCTGAGGCCTCTCTCTTCTTGGCTTGTAAGTGACCATCTTCTCCCTGTGTCTTTACATGGTCTTCTTTCTGTGCATATCTGTTTATTAATTTTCTCTTCTTATAAGGATAACAGTCAAGCTGGATTAGGGCCCACCCTAGAGACTTGATTTTAACTTAATTACCTTTTAAAATACCCTATCTCCAAATATAGTCACATTCTGAAGTACTGGGAGTTAGGGCTTTAACATACGAATTTTGGGGGGATACAATTTAGCCCATAACAGAAGGCCATAAAGCAACTTTTTGGTTTAAAGTGTTTTAACTTAGGTTGGATGCTAATGGAAATAGAAATAAAATACAGTAAAATAATATGAAAAATAAAAATTATATGGAACAAGGCAAAGAATTGATACCCTTCCTCAAATGTCTAACTTATAGCAGTGTTTCTAAAAAACAGACAATGAAGTATAAGACCAAAATTCCTTGGTAGTTCCTGAGTGGATGTGTACTGCTCAACCAAGTAAATCATACATCATAAAAACAATAGGTTACAACTCATAAATGACCATATGCTTGAAACTACCAATGGAGATTTTTTTACTATGTGAATTTAAAATCTAAATCAAACCAGATAATATTTTTATCATTAAAACATATTGTTTTGAAGAGAGTTTATATCCATACTAGGAAACTGTATTTCCCAGATATAATAAAATTATTAAATTATCACTTGTTAAAATATTAACTCCATTTTAACCATAGAAAATATTAATTTTTCCTTTCTAGTCTCTCTTGTCTGCTTGATTCCTCAGCCTATCTCAAGGAAGAAAAGTAATGAATTTGTGATATCCTCTCCACAAAAATGAACATTGGTCTTTTTCTACTGGCATTTCCCACCTCAGAACCTTGTATTATGTTACATCTTGTAAACCACCATTGTTGTGTGCTGCTATATTTTGGGGACTTATTAGAATGAAGGAAGTTCTTCCCTAACATGACATTTCCTTTCTAATACAATACAAAAATGGAGTATTTAGGGTTGACCATTTACACATTGTTCCCATTTCAGGCCTCACAGTATTGCCGTCATGTATGAATGCCTAACCCTTTCAGAGATTTCCTTTAGGTTTTCTAGTATATTTATTTTCCTGTGGATTTTGAAAGACTTGACCTCTCTGGGAGAAGTCCTTTGAGAGACCACCAGATCCATATCACCTCTACAAAAGCCTTAATGGGCTAGCCTTGTAAAGAAGGTGCCATGACTATGTACTGATTTGAAACAGCTTCACTCACCATAAGCTCAGTCCAGCCTGAATTCTATTCTGTTCTTGTGGAATTCTCAAAAAGGCTTCCTTTAGATCATGATCTTCAGTTCAGAAACACTGAACTTTATCAAAGACTCTACTGGAAATATAACAATTTCTACTACTAGTAAATTCTGCTGGTAGATTCTCAATACCTTCAGGTAATATAAATGTCTGATTTTGAAAAAATATCCAACTGTTTAGAGATAAACTGAGATATATGGAAAACTTGAAAAGCTTATTTGAGCAAAATTCGACTGGAATTGGGCAGTGCCAGATCGGAAGGGATTAGGACCGCTCCTTCAACAAGAGCCAGGGGAAAGACTAGAAGAGGTGCAGAAGCAAAGAAAGGAAATTATTTGATTGGGTATAGTGTTAAGCCTAGTTGGTTGTTTGTAATTGATTGTCCTTAGCATTTTGATTTTATAACCTTGAGGCATTTAAAGGCTTAGATTTTGATTTGCTTAGTAGGCTACCAGGCAGGGCATTGGAGTCTCAGTTTAATGATCTCCTTGTTTAATTAATTTAACACTTCAAATGCCTAGTTCAGTTCAGTTCAACAGTCATTTATTTAGCACCTTCTTGGGCCTTGAGCCGATTAAAAAAAAGAAAGGAAAAGACAAGGTTCCTATTTTGGAGTGTTCGTAGCCTAGGCAGGAGCTTATATACTTCTTTATTTCCTGCCCTATGCCTTTTTAAAATGAGCTGATTATTTTCTCATTACTCATTACAGTAAATTTTGAAATACAGAGAAAGCAAAAGAAAAAAATTTTTAAATATTAATCAAAAAGCCTATCACTTAACTACTGCTAATAACATTTTCATTTATATTTTTTATATGGATAAACTTTAAAAATATTTATAATCAGACAGTATGAACAGTAGAAGCAGTATGTAACCTTTTTATTTCATGTCACACCCCATAAACATTTTCCAGTAGCCTTTGTAAACATCACTAAAGAAGCTAGATAGTATTCCACTGCATAGATTCACCATAATTTTCTTAATCTACATTTTACTGCTGGATACTTAACTGATTTCTTGTTTTTTGTTATTCTACATGCAAAACTCAGCTTTATGCACATAACATTTTTAGTATTTAGGATTGTTTTCTGAGATTAAAAATCCAGAAATGCTCATACAACTTAGTAAGAAAAAAACAAACAGCCCAATCCAAAAATGGGCAGAAGACCTAAACAAGCAATTCTCCAATGAAGACATACAAATGGCCAAAGGCACATGAAAAAATGCTCAATATTGATAATTATCAGAGAAATGCAAATCAGAACTGCAGTGAGGTATTACTTCACACCAATCAGAATGGCCATCACTCAAAAGTCCATAAATGATAAATGCTGGAAAGGGTGTGGAGAAAAGGGAACCCTCCTACACTGTTGGTGGGAATGTAGTTTGGTGCAGCTGTTGTGGAAAACAGTATGGAGATTCCTCAAAAGGCTAAAAATAGACTTACCATATGATCCAGCAATCCCACTCCTGGGCATATACACAGAGGGAACCTTAATTCAAAAACATACATGCACACCAGTGTTCATAGCAGCACTATTTACAATAGCCAAGGCATGGAAACAACCTAAATGTCCATCAACAGATGACTGGATAAAGAAGCTGTGGTATATTTATACAATGGGATACTACTCAGCCAAAAAAAAAGAATAAAATAATGCCATTTGCAGCAACATGGATGGATCTGGAGATCATCATTTTAAGTGAAGTATACCAGAAAGAGAAAGAAAAATACTATATGATATCACTTACATGTGGAATCTTAAAAAAAAAAGAGACAAATGAACTTATTTACTAAACAGAAATAGACTCACAGACATAGAAAACAAACTTATGATTACCAGCAGGGAAAGGGGTAGGAAGGATAAATTGGGAGTTTGAGATTTGCAGATACTAACTAATATATATAGAATAGATAAACAAGTTTATACTGTATAGCACAGGGAACTGTATTCAATATCTTGTAGTAACATATGGTGAAAAAGAATATGAAAACATATATATGTATGTTCCCGTATGAACGAAGCATTATGCTGTACACCAGAAACTGAAGCATTATGCTGTAGACCAGACACAACATTGTAAACTGACTATACTTCAATAAATATATATATATATACAAAAAATAAAATAAAAATCCAGAAATGGTCTCTTTGGGTATAAGGGTATGAACCTCAAAGCTTCCAGAGTGTCTGCCAGGGCTTTGGAAGGGTTTGGCCAGATACGCCTGACCAGCAGTGCTCAGAGATGCCTGGCTCACTGCATCCTTGCACTTGGGACATTGTTACTTTGAAAATGTTTGCTAGATTATAAATGAGAAGCAGTGTGGTGTTGTTTTGATTTTTATTTATTTGGTTGCCAGTAGGGTTGAACGTTTCCTCCTATTTTTGTTTATCTGTTTTATTTCCTCTTTTATGAACTGGCACTTTGTATCTCTTCCCATTTTATTTATTATTTCTCCCACATCTCTCTTCTTTCCAACTCCTTATGGATAGGATTTCGGCTCAGCCAGGGATTTTTTTTTCTCAGGGCCACTTTAGCCTGTATAGCTTGCCTTCCTTTACTCAGGACTGTGGTGACTGAGCAGTCACTTTTGTTCTGTCAGTCAGCTATAACAGAAAACCCACTTTAAACAGAAAGCACTTTGCAATTTCTTCACCTTCTTCTCCAGTCTTCTCATCTAAAATAGAAGTTGGGCCTCCCTTCTTGGGAAGAATGTTCTATAAAGTAATGAAGTTCAGTTGGAGAGTTTTTTAGTAAGAGACATAATACAGGCAGCCCCTTGGAGATTGATTTGATATTCCCACGAGGCACCTGAAGGCTAAAAGGAAATAGTGGAATTATCCTCATTCCCCCCAAAGCTGAGGTCAGGTCCAAAAAGGCTTTCTGCACCATTGATTTTTCTTGAGCTTTTGTGGCTCAGCTTGCGGCTGTGAAACACTATTCATCGCGGTGGATTATGGCTTTTTCTTTTGTCCTATTTACTGACTATCTGGGGAGTGCTGCCAAAAGTGGTGACTGGTGATTATCACTTTGGAGAAGCAAAGCTCGTTTTGCTCATGCCTGAGGAAGGTTAGTCAGTGAGCCTCAACTTTTTCTATGAATGAGCCGTTGCTGTTCTAGCTACAGGGAGTTATGAAAGGAGATGCCACTTTCATCTGCGCTCTGGGGGATGAGAGTGATACGGCACAAAAATGGACAAAAAAGGCAACTCTGCCATCCTAGGCCTTTCTTCCCCAAATAATAGACCCAGTAAAGCAGCAGGATGTTGCCAACCAATAGGACACAAACTAGCACACAGACCCACGCTGATCTACCTGGGAAAGCATTTTGTAGATGGTAAAGTGCTTTGTAAGTGGTAGGTGTTGTGTTTTTGCAAATACTTAAAGGTCACTAGTTTACAGGGCTTCTTGGTACCTTAAAGCTGAAATAGTAAACTTTCCCATATGGAGAGTTTCACGTATTTATTCATGTTTATTGAATTTCTACTTTATTTTAAGCATTGTTTAGCCCAGACGTCAGTAAGCTACAGCCTACAGGTGAGATTTGAGCCACCACTTGCTTTTTTATAGCCTGGGAGTGAAAATTGGTTTTATGTTTTTATAAAATGGTTGAAAAAATTAAAAGAAGCACAATATTTTACAATACATGAAAATTATATGAAATTCAATGTCAGTGTCCACAGTTTTACTGAAACACAGAGATGCTCATTCTATCATGTATTGTTTCTGGATGCTTTCCTGCTACAATGGCAGAACTAAGTAGTTGTGACAGAAACTGCATGGCCTGCCAAGCCTAAAATATTTACTATTTAGCCCTTGGCAGAAAAAGCTTTTGACTCCTGTTCCAGACATTAAAAATACAGGTGTAAACAAGATAGACATAGTCTTTGCATTTACAGACCTTACATCCATGTGTAACATTACTTTAAACATGGCCAAAGTGGGACTCACCATTGATCCTGGCTTAAGAAACATCAGGTTCTAACCAAGTGAGCTAACCTTATATAATTTTAGCCAACCTTGGTTCAGCTTTATGGAATCTGATTAATTCTTCATCAAATAAAATCAAATATGTTGATTAGTACATTAGACTGCAAAGGTCACTGCACTTAAGACATTAAACTAGTTGGGAAGCAAAATTCGTTTAAAAATGGAAAAAAAGAATAATGATAATGACACACACAATAGCTGCTTTTGACTTTTCAAAAGCCTTTTATGTGTGCTAGTTTACATGCTGAAGACTTCATGAGCTAAGAATTTAGAGTGGAAAAGCTCACTCTGGACTGATAGAGACTGAGTAGGCTTGCCAGAGGAAGTAGGATGTGGCCCAAAATGATGGTTCTGATTTCCTTCTTCAGTTCCCAGGAACCTAACAAATTGTCTCCTGTGGACAGCAGTCCAAGAAACTGCCTTTAGGACTCTCCCATACCCTATAGTTTGGCAGAATTTTTGCTCTTATCCCCATGGTGTGGGTGAACAGCTTCCCCTGGGCTGATGAAACAGGAAGACCAGGGTTGGGAGCTTCTCACCCCACTTGTGAAGTGGGCAGAGATCTGCCCTCCCCTAAATGGGGAATCAGTGGGAGCAAGACTTGCGTGGGAGGGGGTGTTAAATATTAGGAAAATTGGGTAGGCAGTAGAAACTTAGATTTCTTAAAATGTAAGGAATTTGGGAAGTCTGAGAGTCCTTTAGCTAACTTTCCAATGTGTGTAGAACCCCAAAGAGTTACATCTTCCACTATACAATGAGCAACATTCATACCTGCCTGGCTCAGGTTTTGTTTAACTAATGGTTAAATAAAAGAATGGCTAGTAAAGAATGACATATTGCCATTTGCAGCAACATGGATGGACCTAGAGAAAATCATAGTTAAGTGAAGTAAGACACAGAAAGGGAAAGACAATGTGATATCACTTATATGTGGAATCTAAAAAATAATGCAAATGAATCTATGTACAAAACAGAAACAGACTCACAGACATAGAAAACAAAAAATTATGGTTACCAAAAGGGAAAGATGGAAGGGAGATGGATAAATCAGGAGTATGGGATTAACAGATACAAACTACTCTGCATAAAATAGATAAGCAACAAGGATTTACTGTATAACACAGGGAACTATAGTCAATATCTCATAATAACCTGTAATGGAAAATAATCTGTAAAAACTATATAACTGAACACTTTGCTGTACATCTGAAATTAACACAATATTGTAAATCAACTATGCTTCAATTTAAAAAAAGAATGGCTAAAAGAATAAAGGAAGGAAGTCGAGTCACATACAAACATTAATCAGAATACTTAGAGCATAGTGTGCTCTCAGGAATAGAAATTTATGGGTGTTCGTTCATTTGCTCATTTAGCAAATATTTATTGGTCCTGCTATGTGCCAGGCACTGAAACCCATTTTATCTCGATGACTAATAGTGAAAATGTTTCTCAAATGTCAGTGTCTGCTTTGTTGCTTTAAAAGGACAATCAGGCAAGTGTCTGGTATTGAACCCTGGAGAGGATTGAAGAGCATGGAGGATCTCTGACCTCATGGTTATTATCCTGGCTAACATCATAGAAAATAATAAAGTTACTGTGGGGGCCTGTCCTGCACACTGTATTTGCTTAAGAAGGCACACTGTAAGTGTCAGACTGCCTGGTGTCAAAGCTTTACTGCTCATTAAATTTGTGCCGTTGGGTTAATTTTGCCTTTTTTCCCCCTCCATCTGTAAAACAGGCAAATAATAATATCTATTGGATAGGGATGTTGTGAGATTAACTAATCAACATCTGTTGGCAGGTAGGAAACCATCAAGGTAAATGGTAACTTTTTTTGTTATCACAAACCTGTTTTGTTATCCACCTAGGAAAGGTAGAGATGTTGAGACTGAGAACTTGAAGACATGCCCCAGAACTTGGTGGTTTTGTTTTAATGCTATTCACAGTATGCATAGAGGAAAGAGCAGAGCCCTTTTATTTGTAGTTTAACTTCTTTGACTGTGTCCTTGCCTGAAGATGGGGAAAGCAATATCTAAACTAACTATGGGGCTTGTGCAGGGATCACATGTATGAGTGTGCCTGGAATTTAGTGAGCTCTCAATAAATATTACTTTCCTTCTGACAGAGTCAAATTAATTAAGAGTGTTGCTGAGTTGGGTTCTAGTTAATTGAACTGTAATATGTAAATCAACTTAATCATGGACTGGCTGTGCCAGATAAACACCCAGCACCTGGTATGGTTTGGTTGAGCACCTTGTTTGGTTTTGAAAAATTCTTTCCCCTTTTGTGGCTTTCTTAACCTTATGGATTCTTCCACTCAGCAGTTTGCATATTCATCTGAAAGAAGGATTTTCAGAAGGGTTAAGAAGATTTTAATTGTGGGACTTAACAGGACTGATGTAAATTAATCCAAGTCAGTTGCAGACAATGGAACAATGGGCTGGTACCTCATCACTCCTTGTTTATTTTTCAAATAAAAGGAGAAAAATGGGAAGTGTTCCCAGTTGAGTCACAGACTGCGGTGAGGGTTAAATGAGTAAACATCATGGTCTTTAGAGTGACAGACACTGGGTGGAAACTAGAAAATCTTCCACCATAACCTTTTACCATGTATTTCCCTTTGTGGGATATCTTCCCAGCATGGCACAAGAGAAGAAAACGACATAACGTTCATTATGACAATGTAACATTGAAATAAGAGTGGAAGAGATCTGTGTGAGTTGAGTAAGGTGGGAGTAAGAATGCCTTGAGATGAGACAGAGTAAAGGAGGCCGAAGGGAGACCTTGGGACCCTGACCAATGATAATTTCATGGAATTATACCGGTGGGGTGTATCCTTATTTTGATCATTTTATCATTCCATAGCCATCACCTTAAAAAAGCATTCTCAGTTTCAAGCACTGCTGATACTTGGGGCTGGATAATTGTTGTGGGGGCCTGTCCTGTACACTGTAGGGTATTTAGCAGCATCCCTGTCTCCTACTCACTAGATGCCAATAGCACCTCAGCTATCCTCCCAACCGCCCAGCCCCCAGGACAATAACCCAAAATGTTTCCAGACCTTACTAAATGTTCTAAATGGGGGGTAGAATCACTTCCAGCTGAGAACCACTGCTTTGAAAGGATTTGTTTCCACAACTTTATGGGCCCTCAGGGCTTCAACATTCCTTTTAGGCCATTCCTCCAACTAACTTTTGGAGCCCTCCAGCACCAACTGGCCAAACCACATTGGTAGCCAAATGGTGACCTCCTCAAAGTGGGCTGGGTAAATCCCTATGAGGCCAGGCTGCAGTGCCACATTTCCAAGTGTTGGGGCTGCCTAGATTATTTTCCAAGTTAATGTGAATCTTATCTCCAGTGGTCCTTGCCCCTACTAAGTCAGTATTACCTGGGAATAATGATCACTCAATTCTGTTTGTGGTGCCTTTATTTTCTGACAATAAGCTTGGAGAAAGTCACAGAGACTTAATTCAATTATTAAGATAAAGCCTGTAGATTATCCTGTTAAAAGAGTACCCCAGAATTATTACTTTAATATAGGCATAACCACAAAAGGAGGCTGAGAAGTAGGGGAAGGTGAATTGCCAAGTGGCATTTTAGGAAAACAAAGGCTTTGCAAGGTAAAAACATTCACTTTTCTCCCCAGTTACAGGCTTAATGTTATTAATAACTCAGATGTTGTATTTATGCCATTATTGGCAGCATGCATACAATTTAAATATTTTAGCTTCCATTATGCAACTGGATCTACATTACTGACCTTCAAGGGCTCCATTCATAAGGGGTGAGGAAAGGGAACAATCAGCTACTTCATGCAAGGACTGGCCAGCCGACTGGGTTTCCCAGCATTGTCAGACAAACCAACACACAGGGAACGCTTTGGAGCCACTTGGAACATGGCAGAGTTGGGACAGAGAATGATGGGGGTGGGGGAAGCTTTCAGGGCAGGGAGAGAGCCAAGGCTTTTGAAAAAGAGATATCCTACCTTTGTTCCAAGGGGGAATGAAATATCCATTAAGACTGGTGACACTGGGAATTTTGTTTCAGCTCAGTTCCTTTTGTTGTGACTCCAGGGCAGAGGCGAGGAATCTGGGGTGATGAGATTTCAAGCCTAGATGAGAAAGAAAAAGAATACCTTCCAAAGATTTCTTCTATTGTCTCCTCAAGAATAAATATTTATAGAGAAAGTTCAAGTGAAGTCTTTTACAATGCTCATGCCTTTAAGACTAAGCCTTTGAGAGAGAACATGTAGAACTATGCTTAAATGAAGGGTGATCTAATTAGGCTTCCCAGGGAAAACCAAGAAACCTCAAGATAATTTCCTATATAAAATCTAATTGTGTTCTCAAGTGGACTAGGGATACCACTCTGAATTATCCCAACTCCATAGACTGCAGCAAAAATGTACAGCCAAATTGGATTCTATGTTAAGTAATTAAGTTATTTCCCTTCATAGGATCTATAATTTGCCTTCAACAAATGTGATTTGCCTCAGAAAGATAAGACATTGCAATTTTTCCTCCAAAATTGATTTTCTGTGCCAGAAACAATTATGAAAACTAGACCAAATATTCCTTTAATTATATCCTGGTTATTATCTTTGAGACCATGCCTGGAGTGCCCTTTTTGGGTCGCAAAGTGAGATAGGTATGGTTACTGTAGTTTAGACATGATCTTTGTTTTTTTTTTAAACATTTTTTTATTGAGTTATAGTCATTTTACAATGTTGTGTAGAAATGATCTTTAAATGTAAACCGGAGCTGAAATTTACTCAAGAGTCTGGGGCTTGCACAATGGTAGTGTAAATAGCTATGGGTGATGTTACATAAGACTCCAAAATCTTGTGCAAAGTATGGGTAATGGGCAGTTTGCTACAGTGGACTTTTCTTTTGAACTCTAAAAGCACCAATCTAACTTTTTATCTGCTTGGCTGAACCCTTGAGGTGCTAGATGTTGCAATAGATTAAGAATAAACTTGGGGATTTGCATAGAAGTTATTGCAAGAGGGGTATTTTTGGCATGGTTAATTTTATGAAGAAAACATTCACTTTTGGCTTTATTTTCAATAACAGTTCAGTTGACTTATGACCAGGTGTTCTGGGGGACAACAGTAGGCAATGATTAAGAGTAAGGGCTGGAAGGATGAATGGAGTCAGCTCTTGGTATGTCCCCTTGAAAGTGCAAGTTATGGCAAGTCTCTGCACCCCAGTTTCCTCACCTGTGAAGACAGTGACGACATCTTGATGGAGAGGATTAGAAGGGAAGAGCATACAGTGCCTGGCTGGCACAGACCTGGATTACACAAGGCGAGTAGTAGTAACATTTAAAAAATGGGACTGCATGACTTTTCTTTACACATATTTATCTATCAGGAAGATTATCTTTCATAGGAATAGGTGTTGGCTGGGTATTTCTAAACTTCTGAGTTAGGAGTGGTTTAAGGCTTCAGATTTTGAAGTCACACTACCTAGTTTGAAATATTGGTTGTGCTTACTTAGAACACTTTGACCATGTCACTGAGGCTTTCTGTACTTTGGTTCTTGTTCTACAAAATGTTGTAATAATAGAACTGGAGCCTGTCATAGAGCTGTGATAAGGGTTAAGCAAAATATTACAACTAAAATACCTAGGGCAGGATCTGACATGCCATAAATGTATCATTATTTTTGACTTCTGCAAGCCAAAGGAGTATCAGTAGAAATCAGAACATAACACTAAGTAAGTTTGTCATGTACTTTTATTAACAACTTCATACAAACTGTACACTGTAGGTTCTGAAATCAATCTACCCCTGGAAACTGAAAAACCAGCATTTCTATACCACTTAAGGTTTTGGTAGTAAGTGCCATCTTCTACAGCAAAATCACATAGTGTAACAACACAATTTAAGAACAGGAAAAAGAAAATGTTCCACTGGAATGGAGATTATTTATGCACAGACAGCTGAGGATCATTTCTAGCTTAAGTGATTCACTATACTCTCTGGAATATTCAGTTCCCTTTTCTATGGTCCTACAATCAGACATATAGCAACTAAGAACTTGGCCACAGGTCCTGCCTAGACGCTCATCAACATGAAACAAAAAATATTTATATAAATAAGTCAATTAAACCTCACAAAAACTAAAGAACACAAGAAAAAGTCCAATAGTCAATAAAAACTGTACAGTATTGGTCAGTCTTTTATATCTGAAAAAAATGTGTAACTTAAAAAAAAAGTCCTTTAATGTATACAAGTCTTTTACATCAACATTAGCTGGAGTGAAAACTCGAAGACTCCGACTCGGTTGAAACAGAAGAATGTCCACCCCGCTTTCCCTTGGAGAGGATCTTGAGGCTAGACCCTCTGCTCACAGAGGTGAGTGCATGCTGGGCAGAGGTTTTAAATTTGGCTCCAAGGAAGGCATAGAGGATAGGATTCAGGCAACAGTGGAAAAAGGCTAGGGCCTCAGTGATGGAAATCCACTTGTGTACAATGCTCTCAAACTCACATCCTTGCTGGATGATTTCCAAGAGGATGAAGCAGTCGATGCTGATTCCAATGTAGTAGGGTAGCCAGCAGGCAAAGAAAGCCAAGATGAGGATAACTGTGGTCTTGAGGGCCTTGCGCTTCTGGTAGCCCTTGGAGTGGGACAGCTTGGAGATGATAATGCAGTAGCAGGACAGGATGACAATACCTGGCAGGATAAGGCCAACCATGATGTGCTGAAAGTGGAATACCACCATCCACAAGTTACTGGGGTATAAGCGGTCACAGATGTACCTTCCTTCCGCCTCTGTGACGTTGGCAAAGATGAAATCGGGAATAGTCAACAGGAGAGCAGGTATCCAGACGCCAACATAGACCACCTTTTCAGCCAACAGCTTCCTTGGCCTCTGACTGTTGGTGGCGTGGACAATAGCCAGGTACCGGTCCAGACTGATGAAGGCCAGGATGAGGACACTGCTGTAGAGGTTGACTGTGTAGATGACGTGGACTGCCTTGCACAGGAACTTCCCAAAGTACCAGTTTGCCACGGCATCAACTGCCCAGAATGGAAGTGTGAGGACAAAGAGGAGGTCTGCCACAGACAGGTGCAGTCTGTACTTGTCCGTCATGCTTCTCAGTTTCTTCTGGTAGCCCATGACCAGGATGACCAACCCATTACCCACTATGCCAGTCAAAAAGATGATGGAATAGACAGTGGGCAGAAAGACACGGTTGAAATGGGCATTTTCCTCCTGGAAGCAGGGTTCCTTAATGGAGTCATAGTCGCCTGAGCCCAAGTCATCCTCTGTATAATTATCAGAAGAGAATATCTGGAAAAGAGGCAAGGGAATGGACGTTCACTTTCAAGTTCAGCAGGCATCCTCTAAGTTTAAAACAATGTTTCTGGGATTTTAAAAAAGCAATTTACAAAAGCCAACTCAGCCCATCCTTCTTCAGGAAATTCTGCTCCCACTAAAGTACACGTGTAAGAGCACAAGGGACTTACTCGAGACTCCCCCACAGTCACTTCATTGTATCCCTCTTTAGGAGAACCAATTACAAAATTCTTTGTTCAAAACAAAGGGGCGCTGAGATTCTGACGGTTTTAAAGTCACATCTTTGCTAACTCTTCTGCCCCGCCCACCAGAGGGAAGAAAAACGTTGGGAGGGAAAAAACCAAAACAAAACACAAAAAGGCCAGTCGGGGCGGGGGTTGGGGGTTCGGCGTGGGAGTAGGGGTAGAATCTTGTGCTCTGAGGAGGTGGGATTAACTTTCTCTATAAAGATTCGCCAGGACAGGGAAGCAAGCGTTGCGGGGGGAGGGGTCCCAAAGACTCATTCTCCTAAGGCACGAAACATTGTTTTTCCACTCTTGTCTAAACAAACAATTTTGTACTTAAGCAACACGTAGTGGGAAAGGAGAATGCGGTCTTAAACGGAGGGCTTCGGTGCTTGAGGGCAGGGGCGTCATTAAATGGATTAACCTCCCCTCCCCCGCCCCGCCCTCGCCTCCTTGGCGCTCCTCAGGGGCGGGTGTCTCGGCCGTACCCATGTTTATCACTTGGCGCTTTGGGGACGTTAAGGAGCACAGCATTTTAATGGGATGAGAAGGTCACGGGGTCTGCACCCGTGGCCCTCGCTCCAAGTTTCATTTCCTCACTCTCCCGGGTCGCTTCCCACCCCGCCACTGATCCAGTTAATGGGGTGGGAGGTCTGCAGCTGGAAGCCTCCAGGCGGAGAGCGCGCTGGGGGCCGGGTGGTCCAGCGCCTGACCTCCGCGCTGCGCATCACGCCCACGCCCACCACTGGCGGCTGTGGCTGCAGCAGTCTGGCCCCGCCGCACGCCAGGCTCCGTCCCGCAGGGTGCAGGGGAGAGATTGGGCGGCTCCGCCGCGGGAGCCTTTGAATTGCGCGCCGCTTGGGTGAAACGAAAAGCCTCCCTAGTAAGGGGTTTTCAAAAGGCTCCAGGAAACCACCGACGGTTAAATGGCGTAACCAGGCTCGGTAAGAGCCAAACGGTTTCTCCACTTGCACCTGCCTGTCTGCGCCGCAACTATCGGCAGCTCAGGTGCCCTCCCAGCCTCTCACTCCACCCCTAGTCCCCGCCACGCGCACCTCGGGGTGCTGCTGCGCCGTAACTATTAATACTCCTTCGACCTCTGCACGATCCTGAACTCCCGAATCCCAGGGACCACTTGCTTCTCTTTCGACGCCCGCGAGGTCTCTCCTTCAATATCCCAAGTTGTAAGGGCTGCTCCCGGGCACCTCCCTGCTGCGGCCAACGCGCAGAACCCCCAGACTAGCAGCACCGTGGGGCCCCCCGCCTTTCCCGCCCTCTGCTTACAATGCCCGGGCACTGGCACAGCTCCGCGGGCAGCAGAGTTTAGCGAACATGCGCCCAATGCCAAGAGGGTCTCCAGGCGCCTTTGCCTTAAGTTAACTAGGGACGCAGTCTCCCTCTGGGAACTCAGCGCGCCGCCCTCCACCTCCGATTCAGATCATGCAGTTCTCTCCAAAGAAACCCCCACTCCCCTGAGGAGGAGACCCACTGTCTGAGTCCCAGGGCAGCGCGCACGTCTTCTCTGCACTTGTGCATAGAATGTTCTTATGTTTGCAAATAGCATGCAAGCCTGGCGCGCGTGGCAGAACTCAAGGGGGAGACACATGCACCCACCGAAACAGTACTTCCAGTCTTTTCTCCTCTATTTACAGAAAAAAAAGATTCCAATCCAATCCCCTCTCCTGTAGCCAAGGGCACGAAAACCCCTTTCCATGCCCCTTCTCCGGGGCACAGACACCTCCAATATTCTGGTCCCTTCTGCCCGCTCGCAGAGGGGTTACGCTCTTAGTTCTTGTGTTTGTACATTTAAGAAAAAGCAGGTTGAAACTGAACTTACATGGAACCCGTCCATGGTAACCGCTCGCTCTCCAGCCGCAGGGGCTACCGGAGCACTCAAATCTTCGGGGTCACTTTGTTACCTGCTGCCGCGGCCAACAGACTGAAGTTTCTGGCCGAAGCTGGACTTTTATAAAAACACGCTCCGCGGGCGGCGCATGCGCCGCGCGGGTGGGCGGGGCGGGGAGAAAGGCGGTGGTGGGGGGAGTGGGGCAGACGAGGGGGAGGAGGACCCGAGGGTACGCTCTCTGGCGGCCCCAGTGGGGGTAATCCTGAGAAGCCCCTCAGCGGCTGCTGTTAGCTGTAGCTCGCGATCACCTTGTGAGTGTCCAGCTGGGTAGAGCATCCCGGAGGCGTGCTCCAACTTGGGAAAGCAGGATTCGCCTAGAGGGAGGTGGAAAGCGCGGGCGACCCACGCGTCTGTCTGTGGCGCATCCATCCTTGCTCATGTGGATGGATTCCCAGATCTGGGAATACTACACATGGAGACACTAAGGCCCAGAGAGGGGAAGTGACTTGCCAGAGTAACCCAACCAGTAGGCGGCAATGCTGGCAGCGGGTCCAACATCTGACTCCATTCCCTCGTCTTTCAGCAGATGCAATCCATTCAGAAAATGAAATAAGATTTTCTTCAGAGAACAACTGTGTGTAACTAGACATGCACATCCACAGTAATAGTACCAGGGCTAGGTGTAGACAATCAGGAAATATTTTCAGAAGAAGGTAGGATGATTTGGCATAATTCTGGAGGGAGATGAGTAGTAAAGACACAGTTATGTATTTCAGGTAACCAATTCGTGAATAGCAGTTTTAAAAAATACAAAAGTGTGCTTTGTTATAAGAGAAACTTAGCGAATAATACTCTTGTAACAGATCACAAGGTACTTGCACATAATCACTCTATTCATTCTCACAACACCCTGTGGGTGTTTTCATTACAGAGATGCAGTTAGTCAACAGATACTTAGTGAAGACTGACTGCATGTCACGCACTGTTCTAGGCGCTGGGAACACAGGGAACCTGAGGACAAGGCCCCCAAGTGGAGGAAACAAAAAGCACACCTGCAGAGATGAAATGACGGGGTTGGCCGGGAGTTCCAAGCCAAACAAACCCACCGACCTACCCAATGCGGAGGAGCAGCGTTGGCATCACTAAGAAGTCAGGTTGAAGAGTTGGGCGGGGTGCAGTAGGGGTGGGGGCTGGACGTTTAAAAGTGTCCCAGACGGGCCAGGGTTTGCAGCGGGGGCCCAGACAGTGCTTTCGAGTCTCGCGCCAGTTCCCGCTAGCGCGGAGCCTGGGTGGGGCTGTGGACAGAATGAGGGGCGGGGCCGACAAAATAGTGCGACCGCAGGCGGGGGTGGCCGCAGGAGTGACGGGGGGCGGGGACCGAGGTGTGAGCGTCAGCTGGCAAGAACTGTGATTGCGTTGCGACGTGGAACCCAGAAGCCTCTCACTCTGGGACGGTCCCAAGAAGAGGACTTGCCCAGACTGGACCCTTAGCACCACCCCTTTTCATCCAGATAAAACCTTTCAATCTGGAGGTGTTCCAGAGACAGTTCGTAGGCTGGGAACCGGTTCTCTAGCGGGCATAATCTTCCTCTTTTGTCTGGACCCCTTCCCTAATGTTTGTCTGTGAAGGTCCTTGTCTACTGAAGGTTGGTATTGGAATCAGGAGGTGGGACTCTCAGACACTGTCAATTTAGGACACAATAGTAACTAGATAAAATAACATAATATTGCGTTATGTAGAATTAAAAAAAGTTTTAAAAGCTCTTTTACTTTTATTAAATCAGCAATAAAACTTCAGGATCTTCACATTTCCATAAACTAGGTAGGACAGGCATCCTATCCGTTGAAGGGTGGGAATTTCAGACAGGTTCCATGACTTACTTTTCATGATGCTTGGTAGTGGCAGAATCAGTATGTTTTGACCTAGAATGTCAGCTGCATTGTACCTCAAAACTCTTATCTTCACAATGGCTAAAACCTGAAAAGTGGAATCTCCCAAACCCACCCAAAAAGGGGAAAGAGGGTAAATCCAGAGTAAAATGATTTCCACAATAAATATTTGTTGATTGCAGACAAAAGAAAGCTCCTTTCCTTTATCTGAGGATTCCTTTAGATCCTTTTAGGTATATCTGCTACAAGAAAGAAGATAGTTGAGAGAACAATGAAATGCTATTTCTTAACTTTCCAAATTAGGCAGAAAATTTTCTTTTCAAAGATAATACTGGGCCTCAGGATTTGATAAGACCAGCTGTCTCTCACTTGTGGCTGGTGGGAGTGTGGGTTGGAGCATCCTTTGTGGAAAATACTGTATTTAGTGGAAACTTAGAACAGTAATTCCACCTGTAGCAACTTACCGTAAGGAAATAGGATTTTGCCACAAAGGTATTCATGGAGGCATTATTTATAATAGTGAAATGTATGAACAGCCCTAAATGTGCCCTGTTAGTGGAGTAGTTGAGAAAATGTTGGTACAATCATACATGGAATTCCATATAGCCATACAAATGATGTTTGTGAAGAATTCTTAATGACAGGGGAAAATGCTTCTAAAACATTAAGTGCAAAAAGCAGGATTCAAAACTGTGTATATAGTGTGATTTCAGTAATGTTAAAATTAGGAAAAGGAAGGGAAATTGGAAGGAAAATAAAATGTTTATAGAAATTTTCATTGGGTACAGAATAATATGTGATTTTTTACTTTCTTCCTTGTGTTTTTCTATGCTTTCCAAATTTTCTATAAATAGATATGAAACATCTTCATATTTAGAAAAAAATCAATATGATAAAAAAGGAAACAATGCCTCCCTTCTCATACCTTTCCCTTACCTATTCAATAGATGTGATGACTTTTTCTATACCAGTCCTCCTTTCCTCTTTCTAAAGAATAATTTCGGGTCATTTTCCCCTGGGCTAATCCTACCTATATTGATTTTTTTTTAAAAAATCTTTGATGTTCTTAAAAACAAAACAAGACAAAAAACTCAAACATTTACTGAAGGCTTGTAATGTGCAGCCGACCTCATATAATCCCCTCAACACCTCCTCAAGATAAGTACCACCTCTACTCGATGGATAATCAAATTGAAGTCCAGAGAGGGTGAGGAACTTGGCCTTGATCACACAGTAAGGGTCTATGCTCAGTTTGTCTGGCTCCAAAGCCCAGACTCTCCCCACTACATCACAGTGTCTCCTTTCTCTGACTGCTGAGATTCACCCTCTGAAAGCTCCCACCTCTGAAATGTCATTTGACATTTACTTATATACTGCTTTGAGTAGCACCTCTTGTGACATTATTTAATTTTAAAATGAGTGTATGGCTTTTCTCCTCTCCCCCAAATATTCTACGTTCCTTAAAGTGAATGCTCAGATATCCTGTATGCAGCTAGCCCACTGATGAACAAATGATGAACTCCCTAATCGTTTACTGAAGCTTTGTTTAATGAATTAATGACTCTCCTGTGTAGCTCTGGCAACAGAGCTAGGCTTAGGGGCTGTCAGGGCTTGGCAGGGTCCCCAGGTTCTCAGGCTGGCTTTAGCCCAGGGAATAACTAGCCTTGGCCACGGTTTGGAGGGGATGCTTACAAATCCAGTGACACAGTGGCAAGCATTCTGCTACCTCCTGTTGCTAGCTCTGCAACTGGCTAGTTTGTGTATGAGCGTGTGTGTATGTGTGTGTATCTGTATATGTATGACAGAAAGCTGTACTCTGTCCCCAAATATGCTCAAAACCAGTTGGGGGAAGGGAAGCTTAGGGACAGACCTCCTCCTGATGGTGGATGGCAGGAAGCAGCAGCATTAAAGGCCTTCTGAATGCACCAGGTCCCCCTGACCCCTCGCTGGCTCCTCCCCTGTCGCTTAGAAGGAAAACTGGCACTTTTGTTTCTGATGGAGAAAAAAGTACATATTTCCTTGATGGCAGTAGGGGATGCTCAAAGGGACAAAGTTAATGGTTTCCCAAGTGATAAAAAAAAGGAGGCTGTTTCCCAAGGGCCATGTAATTCTAGCAGACAGTTACAGATCTCAAACTGACAATGCTATCAAATGTCAACTATTTCCAAGCCAATGTTAGGTGGAAGAAATGGTCCTCAGCCCCAGTGCACCCAGCCCACTCCTCCTTCCCCAACTCCTTATGTCGCCAACACTTCCAGGTGAAAAGTGACTTTGGCAAATAAACCTAAGTCTTCCATCTTGCGGTTATATACTAATATACAAAAATTATTACTAGTTTTCCAGGTACCATTTTTATCCTAAATTCAAGGCATGTCTTGAATTTCTAAAAAGTCTGATTTTGCTAAAATGAGATTAGTGATTTCCATCAAAGCTTTGTAGTAGTCAAGAACAATTAAAGAAATTTCCTATATAAAGAGAAAAGCTAGATTGGTAAACAAACACAGCCAATTTAGAGTTACCAAGTAAGTCATTTTAACAATGCAGCCATGTAATTTACAATGCAATGATCATTACTTGACTAGTTCCACTGCAAAGAGGATGCGTTGCTCTCAGAGTTTGCCAGGCTCATGTGACAGGTGTGATGTGGCTTTGTGGATCTGGAGAACAACAAACACGCTCAGTGCTCTTGCCTCAAAAATTATGTCAAGCTGGGAAAGAGGGCATGACTTTAGGAAATAATAGAGTGAGCAAACTCTGTTCTCCATGGAAAAGACTTGTCATTGTTTTCCTTAAACCAGTAATTTATTGGCAGTGACCTCAGGCAACTATATAACAAGAGGAAGCACCTAGAGCCCTGTGGACAGTCTGCTTTCTAAAGAGAACTCTGCATCTATGGCAGAGCCAGGGTGCTCCCAGAAATGTGGTGTTCTGATCACCCACACAGATGGGCTTTGAGATCTTGCTGAGCTCATTCCATCAAGAGTTTTATATTAGCAGAAGGATAGGATGAGAAATCGTGTATGTGTGCATGTGCGTGTGCTTATCTGTGTAGAGGAACCCACATAATGTTCTTGCATGAGCAATGTTCTAAATCCAAAGCCATGATTATGCCTTATGGGCTTCTTGTAGGTCTAAGGTGCAAGTGACAAATTCTAAAATCTTGCAGATATTGTAAATGAAT
The DNA here is from genome assembly GCF_048564905.1 of Vicugna pacos. NCBI lineage: Eukaryota > Metazoa > Chordata > Mammalia > Artiodactyla > Camelidae > Vicugna > Vicugna pacos. The sequence goes on from NC_132991.1 coordinate 16,790,136, forward strand.
GAGGCAATAGGGAGTGGTGGGGACCTTGATGAACTGTTGGGTACCTGCCCTGTCCAAAGTGGGTAGCCACTACCCTTGATTGTCCTTTGTGGGAATTTGGGCCATATCTTCCAATTTTTTAAAGAGAGCTGAAAATCCTGATGTTTTTAAAATGTGAAATCTCTCAACTTTAAAATGTTAATTCAAAACAAATAAGGAAACCAACAAAAACTTTATAAGCTTCCAGTTTATAGTGGCCTAAGGTACTGGCACTAGGAATCTAAAGAAAAATTGGGAGTTGGAAGACATGGAAGGATAGAACAGATAGGGCAACAGAACAAGGGCAACACTGGTAAATAAGCAGAACTGGCTTCAGTCGCTTTGGATTTCCCAAGTTGATCCTCCCTTGCAGCTCCCACTGTACTCAGGTTAATATTTAAGACCCTGAAGAGAATTAACTCAACTTCCATGTGGCTCTGTTTTATTTCCCCCCAACCCCTTCCCCATCCCCAGGCTCTCAGCCTTTGGCTACCCTGATGCACGAATGCTGGGCTGTTATTCCTTTCAGCTTTGTAGGACAACATCTTTTGGAAAGATGAACAGTTCTTTCCTCTTCTCTTTAAACAGGAGGACTGACAGTAGAAAAAAGGATGGCCAGCTGAACAATGAAGCTTAGTGGTTCAGAGCGCAGGGCTTTGGAGCTGGCTTTTATAGATACTTGAGTGCTGAGTCTACACATCTTTCCTCGCTCCACTTGCAGGGGCCTCACATAGCTGGGCAAGTGTATCTCTAAGTCTGTTTCCTTAGCTGTAATATGCAGATAATAATAACATTTCCCTTTTTGGATTGTTGGGTGGATTAAATAGGATAATGCATGTAAAGTCTTTCACACAGTATGGGGCACATAGTAAGCACTCAATAAACATTACCTGTTAGGGATAAAGGCTCATATCTCAGCTGCTGAAATGTCTTTCTTGTCATTGGAGGGCTTTGATTAACCAGGCAAATGGTTTTCTCCATCATTACCCACAGAAATGAGATAAAGGGAAATGGACCCTTCAAAAAAGTGTGAAATGTTCTTCTATTTGTGGGGCAGAAGAGAGACATATGATGGAGGAAGGAAAGAGAAGTAATAAAGTTTCTCATACGCGCCTTGAAAGCCCCCTCTTGTAGTTGCGAAGACTCAGATTTAGGGTTGGGAAGGGTCTTTGAGCCCATTTGGTCTCCATTCCAAGTTGCTCCTTCTACAGCCATACGGAGTGGACTCATCTCTGATCACTCCCAGGGGTGGGTGGCCCGTTACTCGGAAACGGAGCCCATTCAGTGGTGACTGAACTTGATCACTGGACAGCCCTCTTTCTTATGCCCCACCCCACCCCATGTTCTATCTACTGGGTCTAATTTAGAAAGAGCTCGGCTGAAGGAGACACTGTGAGAGGCAGCCAAAGAGAGCGGCAGCCAAAATCATCCCGGGGCCAAAGCAAAACCTGCCTTCCTCTCCTGAAAACACTCGTTTCTGCAGCCGCAGGGATGAGTCCAATGAGAAGCCTCTTTTTTTCCATTAGCAAGTTTGAGAGCAGAATCGGGCCAGGTTAGAATTTCTTTGCATAAAGGAAATTATCTCCAAACATGGAAGATTTGGGGATTAAGTGACTCAAAAGATTTAGTGCTGGACTTCTTAAGGCCTCCTGAGACTTTCCGATGTACTGGTTGTGGAAAGAGAATGTAGGAAAGTAGCAGCTAATCAAGAGAGAGAGTAACCCTATCTTTGCTTGGTAGCAAATTAGAGGATGCCGGGTTAAAATGGATGCTTTAAAAATTGTCTGCAATCCATACCTAAATGGGTTTCTTTTTAGCACGTGCCGACCTGCCCCTCTAATCCCGTCCAATCAAAAAGCTAGGGCGTTTCCTGGAGTCTCTGTAAATGGGATGACTCTGTGTTGGAGTTATCTATCTATCTATCTATCTATTTAATTTTTGGAGGGGGAGGTAATTAGGTTTATTTATTTTTTTACTCTCATAGGAGATACTAGAGATTGAACCCAGGACCTCATACATGCTAAGCACATGCTCTACCACTTGAGCTATTCCCCCTTCCCTAGCAATTTCTTTTTGAATGGAGGGAAAGATGTTGTTTTCAGAATTATTTAAAAATATCAAAGTGGTGTGTTTCAGATTGTCTTTCTTGTTTTTCCACTCATTTATCCCTGTGGTTACCTGGTTTGTTGCATCATCCTCTGAGCTGTGTTTACTCGGGTCCTAGTTTCTGAGTACAGCCCTGCTTGCTCCCGAGAGCTGTGGTGGGGCAGCCTCTCAGAGGGCCCAGGCACCCAGCGTTCTGTGTTTGCCTCGTTGTCCCTTTATGGTTCGGAGATCTGCTTAGTTGTGGATAGTTTATTGCTGATTTGGGGGCAGAGGAGAATGACCTCTGTAGCAACACTCTGAACAGCTGTGAACAACTTGGATGCATCCTTTCAACTAACAGCTGTCCATGTGCACGTCTAGATTGCTGAGAGCTTTATCTTTGGTGATAAATGGGAGGGCATTCCAGCTCCATATTCAGGCTTCTCCGTAAACTGATTTAAATTAGGCTCCTCGTGACTGGATAGGATTTTTCTTCTCTGTCAAGTAAATTTTCACTTCAGGGTTATAGTTCTGGCAACTGGTTACTTTGTTGAGGGGGATTTTTTTTCTGATTGTCCTCATTCCACCCCATATGGGGTGTGCTAAGGTTGTTGTCATACATTGGCAATTTGCCAAACAAAAGAAAAGACCTACTCTTCTTCCTTCAACCAAAGACCCTCCCCCAACTCTCTCTTTCACACTCACACTGACACACACACACACACACACACACACACACCCCTCCCCCCCCACCTCATAACCAGCCAGCCCAGAAGCCCACGTTCTCCAGCATTTCTGAAGTTTTGGATGTCCTAGTAGCTCCTTCTTTCTCTCTTCTTTGTCATATGTCTTCCCTGTGCCCCAGCCCCAGTTCCAGTTAAGGGGAAGGCTTGCTTGGGCACTGGCTCCCTGGTCCCTGGTAAGTAAAGACCACCTTTGCCCTTTTAGGCTAAATACAAACATTTAATTGGCCTTCCTTTCCAATAAGTCCTGTGAGAAATCTCCAGCCTTGTCCTTGAAAGCATGAATATAGAATGTCCTTCCCATTTTCCACCAGCCTAGAGGGTTTTGAACTTTGCTTACTTTCTATAGTCTGCCCTGTGAAACAATAGGTTGTTTTCCAAATCTGAAAAATGATACATGATTAGGTATATTTTTTCCAACTGTACATTTTATTTTCTCTTGAAATTTTCTGCTTTGCTCGCACCTTGAATCAGAGAAAACCGCTTAGAATGCACTGCTGCTCTTCTTACCTGGGGTCTGCAGTCTCTGGCCCCAGGCCCTTGTGGTGTGTGTGAACAGAATGAGCTGTTGTGAATGAATTCTGTGAAAGAAAGGGCTAAAAGTAGGGGCATGTGAGGCATCCACAAGAATAGAAAATTGACAAAAATAAACCAATACAAAGTCAGGGCTTCTCTCCTACCCACTACTGTCCCACTTTGGCCTAAGTATAGAGTTCTCCTCTTGTCTCAACAGCAAGGGAAGTAGGTTTTACTGTATGAGCTCTACTTTTTCTGTTTTGCCAGGGGCAGAAGTGTACACACTTGTCTGTTTTTTCACTGGCCAGAGGCAGTGTTGTGGGTCCCATAATCTCCCTGGTCCTCAGACCTCTTCTAGATTTTCCGCAGAAGCTGAGGCAGCCACCGAATGCCAAGTGTGCCTGTCTAGTGAGGAACACCCCCTGGCCCCAAGGGAGAATTCTAGAAAGTCCCTCTGGGGCTGCTACTCCGGTTCCCCGAAACCGCCCCCCCCCGCCCCCGCAAGGAGACCTGGCTTCTGGAGCTGAAGACTGTAAAGTGCTAAAAAGAATTCTACCAGGAGAACTATATTTACAAAGACAATGAAGTGTAAAGCAGCAGGCTGTGTCCCGGAAACGGGAGGAGATGGGTTTCCCTGGGTGTGACTTGGGTTTAAGGGACTAAGGATAGGTGAGTGAGCGCCACATGAGATCACCTCATCAGATGAGTTGCTTTGCATACTCCAAAGTGCCAAACATCTATCAGGGAATAACTATTGTATTAACCATTTATCTAGTGGCGTTGATATGAGGACCATACAAGGGCATATATGAGGCTACATTGTAAACTGGAATAACACAAATTAAAAGTTAATTATTAGAGAGATAAGATGTTTTCATTAAATCTAGCTGGAGTGTAAGAAGGTAGCTGGTAATAGCTTCTAAATCACACAGACCAAGTTTTGACCTGGAGACCTCAGCCCTGCTGGGAGAGGTGGAGTAGATAACAGAATGACAGAGTCTGCCACTGGGATCAAATCAAGGTTGGTGTAAGTCCTCTCATGGTGCGAGCAGATTTCCTTGGTCCTCTCCTGTGGACCTGGAACACACACTCTCAACCTGCCCAGGGTCTGTCACACAGCATTTTATTTGATTTTTCTATTTCTTTTTATGATCTGCCTTCTCCTCCCTTACTGGATTCTCTTTCTGCTCTCTCTCTGGCCCCTTCTGAGCTCCTTCTTTTCTACTTCTGAGGCCTCTTCATCGCCTGTCTCCCTCCCTCCCTCCCTCTCTTCCTTCCTTCCTTTCCTTCTTCCTTATTTCCTCCTTTTCACAAACTGTTGTGAAGGCCTACAATGAGCACAGCTCTGCTAGGCACTGGGGTAGATACTAGATGAACAGCATACGATCCTTGGTCTCAAGACACTTAAATCCAGCATGGGAGGTAATATAGGACCACAGATAACTGTAACACAAGCCAGAGCAGGAAGGACACTGTGAGCCAAGTAGAAATAAGGTCCAGTAGAGAAAGAGGTCTTTCACACAGGAGAGGCATACAGAATACGTAGGCTTTTGACTTGGAAAGAATTGGGCAGGAAGGAGGACATTCTGTCTGAAATGAGAAAGCTTGAACAAAAGGCTGGAGCCACAAACAGGGATCAGCCAGTTTGACTGGAATGTGGGTTGGAATTCTGTCTGGAGAGGTACTTGGAGGCTAGAGCATAGATGGTTTTATAGGCAAGGCTGAGAGGTCTAGACTTTTTTCTCTAAAATAATAGGAAAACTGGGAAGATTTTGAATTGGTAGATAATATGGTCAGAGCCATGCTTTAGAATAATTAATGTGCAAGTGGAGGGTAGGATGGGTAGGAAGGAGAAAGCCAAGGTGGAGAGAGCATACAGAGACCTATTTGGATAGCTCAGGTGGGAGATTGTAAAGGTCTGGGCTGGGTGGAAATTGGTGGCAATTAGAAGGAGGCTAATGGATAGAGAAGATCTCAGGGACCCAGCTAGCATCTGGTGACTCATTGACAGGGGGTTGAGGTCAGGGTGACTGGAATTTCAGCTAGGGTGTGACGAACAGAGGTGAGGGAGAGGCTACTTGGGAGGGGAGGTGATATTGTTTAGAGAAAGTCTGAAAACTCACTTTTTTATTTTTCTGAGTTTGGGTGTTGATTGCACCTGCCTTGTGGGCTTTTGTGTGGCATGAAGTGTCTGATGATATCCTGTTACTGGTGTCACCAGGTGACTTCATCTACTTGTACGTCTTTACAAGGTTAACTATCAGATGTGGCAAAACTTGACAGACCAGAAAAAAAATGTAGATCTCAAGATCCTTCTTACAGCCTTACACTTCTAATGCCTCTCACTGGGTATGATATGGAATTGAATTTCTGGGATGGGACACTATATCAGATCAAAGCTGATCAATATGTGGTTATTGAACACCATTTAGAGCTGGGTACTATATTAACAGCTATAGAAGAAAAAGCAGAAGGAAAGAAGAGACTGTCCTAGAAACTTAAATATGAATTCAACATCTCTAAGGTAATAACAGCTCAGATATAATTGTAACTTTCATGGTCACAGATGAATTATGCAGAACACAAGGAGTTGCTGGCATCCGCCATCCTTAGACTTGCAGAATCAGAATCACCAGGTCTGGGACCCAGTGGTTCAGAGGAAGGAGTCATTTCAAACCAATGTGCCCTGGGAGAGCCTTGCAGAAGAAATGGAATCCAAGCCGACTGAGCCTTGCAAAGAGGTTATGGTGCTGCTAGCAGTTTCACCTCCTGGCTGGGCACATTGCTGGAAGTCCTACCCAAAACGCCTGAAGTTAAAGTAATTTCAGGGCCCCTTAACTGCAAACATAATTTTTAGCAGAACTTTGAAAATAACTTGTTCTAAACTTGTGCCTTTATTTGTACATTGTGCCACAGTCACTTTTAAGTGACTTGCTTCCAGACCTTTACTCCATTATAGGAGTTGCTTTGCTGAGTGTTCTGGTCTACCTTTGGTTCCAACTTTGGTTCTTTTCGCTCAAGGTTGGCTTTAAAAATAATTTTCTATAGGCAGAGTTTATTTTCAGACCTATTTTCTCTTTCCTTCTTGGCCTCAGATCACTTTTCTGGCTCTTTGGTTATGCACTGGTGGCTGCTTTCAAACACTGCTGTCCCACAGTGGGATTCTTTGGGGGATATTTACTGTTCAGAAGCAAGTGCGTGCAGGTGGACAGGCAGCTGGGCTTTGACCCTGACAGGGTGGCACATGCTGGTTCCCAATCTTTGAACAGTGGATCATCAGGGAAGTTATTGTAAAGGGTCCAAATATTTCCAAGTTCCAAATCTTGCTTCAGACTGAAGAAATAATGTGCTGCAACTTTTCAAATGCATATGGATGCTGTTGTGATGAATAAAATACCAAATTTATTTGAAAATGTCTTAAATTTATAATTTTGTTTGGAGGGGGGGTGTGTGTATATTTAAGCATGTTCATCAACAGGCACTAATGGTATGACCAGCTTTCCTCTGGTGGTTCATGAAACTTTGTGGTTGTTAAAAGTAATCTTTTTTTTTTTTTTTGGCAGAGAAAAGGCAGCCTAAGGGGAACAGAGTTTTTGTCTGGTGCCTGGAGCCCACCCCTGTTGGGGCTGCCAGGGAGAGAGCTCATAGGTAGCTGGCGTGGGGTAGGTTGGAAGGAATATTTCTCTGTGCAGCAGTACCACTCCGCTGGCAGCAGGGCCCTGCCAACCAAAAAGCAACCAAATAAGAAGGCTGTCATTTGAGAGGCAGCTTCCAGGTCCTCAAAACCTACCTCCCATCCTGGAAAGAATCCCTTATAGAACCTTCTGGAAGGGTGAACATCTAGTTCTGCTCAGGACCCTGCACAACAGATACTACTAATAGCTAGGTAAGGGAGTTAGTACTACCACTAATTTGACCACTAGGTAGGTTAATTAGTACTACTACTGCTATGTAAAATTCAGATCTCTTGGCTGTTTCTGCTTTGGCAGGACTGAGGTGGGGCCTTTGGTGTTTGTATTTTTTAAAAATGCTCTAGGTGATTCTGATGTCAGCCAGAGTCAAGATTGACGGCTGTTAAGAAAAGACATGAATACTTTGTTACAAGGCTTTTTGTTTGTGAAGTGCTCACTAATGCGTGAAGTGTCATGGTGAGCCTCCTGTGGGTTTTATATTTATGCCCCTTTTCTTACTTCTCACACCCACCCTGGTAGATAGATCCCTATTTTAAAAAACGGATGAATTATGGCACAGGGAAGTGAAACCAGTGTGCCGGCTGAGGAGTGACAGTTGGAACCCCAATGTACAAACGAAACCGGGGAACACTGGGTGTGACGAGCTCTTGAGGAGGGGTAAACAGTTGTGACCTTGAACCCACAATGGAGACTGGCAAACATAAAACAAGCACTAGTCCAATGGTAGGAGACTGGTGCTGCTGAAATTAGGGGAGGGAAGTGCTCTTTAAGAAGGTTCTGACACGCCCAATTCCTCCGTCCATCCAGTCTACCTTGGGCAAAGGCGTGGAATCAGTTTGTTTAAGAGCTGGAGCTCTGGAGCTAAATGATGTGGGTTCACGAACTGAGGGGCTTTGAGCAAGTTCCTGATGTTTTAGGGCCTTGGTTTCTTCATAAAAATGATGATGAGGCAAAGTGGTGCCTGCCTCTTGCCACGTGTCCAGCCATCAACATTAGCATGTGGCACACCTGCCCTGTGCTGGTCCTGGGCTGGGTATGCTACTCTCCAGAAGCCAATAGAAGCCTATGTTGAGGATGCAGGGGAAGGAGAAGGAAAAGGGCTTCAGAAACTCACATCATTCTTCATGTGTAGGATCAGGGAAGCCCGATGTTCCCATGCTCTCTCCTGCACTCCATAGCAGGGGGTGCCTTCCTGGGTTTCTCCAGAGGCTAGTGGTGAGCAGGAAGATGGCAGCCACCACTTCTCATGGCTGCTCCAGTATGTGGGTGACAAAGCCCTGCTTTGGATGCAGCAGGTCACCCCCCACATCTCCTGCCTGGTCCCCACGGAGTGAACGTCTCATTAGGAGAGACTTCTTTCAGTCACGTGGATCCCAGAGATCACTGGGACTTGGATTGTTTGAGATACCACTAGAAGTTCCGATCTGCTCCTGGAATGGGCCCCAAGAGAGGGAGTGCTTCCATAGTGAGGCCCATCATGTGATGGGTCCCCATCTACATGGGGCCTTGCTGCCTTGCATGCAGTGACATCTCAGCCCACAGGACTGTTAAGGTCTCTAAACTTATAACCTCTGGGTGACCTTCCTCTCGGGAGTAGCAGAACCATCATGAGCCTGTTTAGGGCTCTTCCTTAGACATGAGTCATACTTTCCTACCTAGTCTGCTCTAGGTCGGAGTAGATGCCACCTAGCAGCTAGGCGTCCATAGGAATATGCCTCCTCTCTCTTCCAGCCTCTCATTTTCCTGCTATTTCCTCCAAGTCAATGTCTTGCTGAAATGGTGTGAGTTGACGCTGAATATCTGCTATATATGGCTGCCCACAAGTAACACGTCAGCCTTGGGTATGGGGGAGGGACATATTTTAATATCCCCAATCCCACTGTTTTTTGGGACTCTTTGTTCCTCCTTCATATGCCTTTCCCAGGCAACTGATTGGGCTATTTGATTTGGATAACCCAGTGAATGAACCATCAGAGAGCAGAAACCGAGCCCTCTCTGCTGTTGGTAATTATAGTTCTTCTTCTCGGAACCCCTTTCTTTTTGTAAATGCCTACCAGGTGCCCCCAAGTGAAAAATGATACTCAGTTTGTTTGGTAAAGGCATCCAGATAAGGGGAGTCAGAACCATCAGCTCCCCACAGAGAAGTGGTTTCCTTGGTCCCTGTCACCACGTTAAAATCTCATCCTGGCTCACTGACTGAAATGAGTCAGTGGTTCTTTCAGAATTCCCTTTAGCACAGCGTTTCAAAGAAATCTGTGATTCAGATCACGGTTCATTTTTTTCTTCACTGCAGCTGACTATTTTGCATTTTCCTAAGGTGAAACACAGCCTGTCTTTTCAGGTGTTGAGAAAGAGTCAACGCTTCAAACTTGAGAAGGGGGGAAAAGCCCTGCTATCAAAGGGAAGCCTGAAAGCTTTCTTTGCAGGAGTAGGAATATGCTTCTCAAAATCAGATTCTAAAACTGAGCTGAGTGGTTTGCTGAGTGCAGCTTTCTCCTGGCTTGGATTTTCTCAAATCCCCTTCTTTTTAAAGGTCAATACACCTTCCTTCTGGTCACCATCATCCATCCGCTTAGCCTCCTGACCTCCTGGAGTCTGGCTTCCTCTGACTTACCCAACAGCACTTTCCTGATCCTCTTCATCAAAGGTGACTGCTTTGTTCACAGAGGTCTCCTCATTGACTTCTCACCGGCACAGACTGTGGTGGCTTTTCTATAAGCGAGGTGTTATCCACCTATTTCTGGACCCCCTTCTGCATTGATTCAAATCCTTCTGATTTTACACCCCATCACCAGTCCCACTTGTTGGCTAACAGGTTCTCCATTGACATTCAGCTCCCTTCTTCTCCAGACGTTTACTGAGCACTGACTATGTTCCAGGCTCTAGACATGGGGTTACCCAAGGCCGACCAGGAACCTGCCGTCACAGAACTCATGGGGACCCAGACAACCTGGACCAAACCCAGGAAGCCTTCCTGAAAGAAGTGACCTCAAAATGAAGACAAAACCAGTAAATTAGCCAAGTGGAGGGAGTGAAGAGGGAGAGCTTTTTGCTTTTCATTGTACTACACCGTCAAGCATCTTCTTACACCCTATTTTGCATTTATTTGTTTTGTTTCTGTGCCTAATGTGTACATGTTGTTACCCTAAAGATACTACAACTTTTTGAGGGCAAGCGTCTGTGTCACTTTTCCACTTATTCTTCACAAAGCTTAGCACAGGGCTAAATACTTTGCAAGAGAGGAAAGTAGCATATATTATGCCTGCTCTGTGCACACCATGGTGTGTGCAAGTGGTTGTTTAAGTTATTATGTTACTGAAAGGAATTGGAGGTAGTGTGTCTAGGGCAAAACCCACAGCCTGGAAATCAGAGTGCTGAGTAGTTGTGCGGATGAACACCTATAAACTTCCTCTATAAATCTGGATGAACCTCTATAAGTTTCCTCTGGGCCTTGATCTCTTCATCTGTGAAATGAAGGGATTCCACTACAGTGTCTTCCAGCTCCGTGATCCGCTTTTTCCTGTGTCCTCGTGGGGCCATCTGGTTGTCGTTAAACCGGTGGGAAGACAACTGCAGAACAGGTTCAGTGGTTAAGTCAGGAAACCCAACATGGAAATGAAACCACAACCCCAAATGTGTAAGTGCTAGGCCAGTTGGAGACCAAGGAAAGGATGTCCCTGAGAAGTGACACCAGCGTGAGCCCAGCACCTCCATCCCTTTCTTCATGCCCAGTGCCAGACGTGCTCAGCACGAGCTGCCAACCAGGGAGGGACAATGCTCATTTGGGCTTTGTTCTAAGGGGCCAGTGGAGCATAAACACCTGCGGTCTCGTAACCAAGGCTACAGAAATAGCAAGTGGGTGCGCAGAAGGCAAGCTGATGAGATAGACAGTGCTGGGTACAGACACTTACAGCAGAGCTTTGGTGCCAAAAACACCTAGTTTGGGACGTTATGTCCTAATTCAAGGGTGGCCCCCCTTTTCTGTCTCTCAAACTTTTCAAAACAGGAAGAAAGTTTTGTTAACTCTAGACACCAATAACATATGTCTTTCTAAAGAGATCTTTCTGGAAGCCATCCAAGAAAGCTACCTTCACTAAGGGGATGCTAATGACTTTTTTTTTCTCCTTTTTTTTTTCTTTACTCTGAGCTTCTGGTAGCGTTTTGGAAGGTTGGCACAAGGCCATCTGAAACCACACTGGGGTGTTAGGTAATCATTTCTCATTAAAATGCTGTTCTGTGGTTTAATTTTCAACGGTTTCTTTGCTACTTGGAAATGCACATACTATATTTTTGAGGCAAAGAGACTGTGTTTACAGGCAAAAAGGCGGGAAGATGGGCTGCCCATAAGATACCTCCTTGTTTCTTTCCAGAAAAGAAACAGCCTTTTTTCATTCTAAAAAAAGGCAAACTAAGCATAAGTGTAGCACTCGTGGAGTTTCCTAGAGACTGATGATATTTAATTGACCCTGGGGACCGATGTCTCAAAAACATCCTATGACGGTTCAGATTGAAAGTATCAAGGAGTATCTATTCCTGACCATTCATCCTCTTAGGCGCTGAGTTGAGCACTTTTATTGAATGTTAACAAAATGCCAAGCACTGGACTAGGTCCTAAGGACAGAGAGATAGAAGCCACTGCCCACAAGTAAATCAGCACAATTTGGGGTTGGCAGCTGAGTAACTGGGCACGGAGTGGAGTGGGGTAAGTGAGCCGTGTCTCTTCTCATCTTCATCTCTGAAGAATTCAGAGGGCCTCAGGGCCTTTTGAATTTTATCAGTGAAGACAGCAAACTGAAGCCCAAGGTAATCATTTTCTTTTAAAAGAAGAGGATAACGAAACCTCCAAGCATTCCCATGAGACAGTCTTCTAGGAACTGCCTCCAACTCCTCCCTTCTCCATTCCGTAGACTTGGTCCCACCTGACCAGCTCTGGCTCTGTGACCCTGACAGGTCCTTGACTCAGCCCTGCTGTTTGCACATTCCCAGCGGTAGGATCTTGGCTTCCTTCCTACTTCTTCCATTTGACTCTCTGCTTCCCCAGGGTCTCACAGAAACTGGGCTGGCCCCGGTCATATCCTTTCAGAGACACAGACAGAGAAGCACCCAGGATGCTGTCCAGGTGTGATGAAGATGGCCCCACGTACACAGACCTGATGGTAAACTGGACAGACCAATTCGGCCCCAGGTCTGATTTGACTATTTGAGATCAGACCTCTTCAAGTAATAATAGGTGAATATTCTACCTGTTCCAGAAATGGGAGATAAAGAAATCTGTCTTTGAATCTTTTTTCTCCTCCAACATTCTCCCTTTTTCCCTTCCCATCTGCCCTCATTCTTTGAAGGGTATTTGCCCTTTCTCTTGTTCTCTCTTCAGTTTTGCAGTGTCATTGTATGCATATTAATGGAGAAATTTGCGTAGTTACTTTTGGCATTTATTTTGAGGGATTCAGATTTTCACAAAGTACTTACCACAGGTTGAAATTTAGACATACCTGGTTTTTCCTTTTTCAACCATAAATATTTGAGTGAACTGAGATATGCAAGCAGGGGTCTTTAAAAACATTTAAAAACCAATGTGAAGGCTTTGGATTTAATTAAAACTGCTCTCACTGGTGAACATTTTTGAGGCAAGTCAAATTTGCTGGCACTTCACGGGAGGTATTTTACATACCCCAAAAGGTGAGTGTGAACTGGACTGATTTCACGTTAGTTTCTCAAAACATTGACATTAAAGCAGGTAAAAATCAGTGTGGCTTACTTTGTGGGGTGTTTCACTTTGACTTTCAATCTTGAATCTGAGGGCTTGATGAGCCAGAAATGCAAAGTGAAACTTGGGAGTGTGAGTGCATATCATGGCAAACAGACTTCTATGAATGGGAGCTGAGTTCCCATTGAATTTCTTATCAACATTTACCATTTGTGAGATGTTACTCTCTACTCTTCACAGAAAACATGGTCCTTTGCCTTGAAGGAACTTACTTTAAAATAAGATGTATTGTCAATCAACCACACATCAAGGCATTTTCTAGTTCTTCTCTTCAAAGTTCCATGATCATAGGGACTATTTAAACCAGAGGTGCCATCTTTGGAGAGTAGGTTGCAAGACATTCTGCCCCCTACTGTCTGCAAGATTGGAGGAAGGGGAAAAGCAAGTGCTCTGCCTAACATTGTTACCCTGTCTGGATATGGTGTCCTCCCCGCCATTCCCCTTCCCACTCCCCAACCTCCTTTGGCTACAGCAGCTCTGAAAAGTAGTGGAAAAGTCAGAGAATGTGGACGGGAGGCCCTGGGCCACCTGAGATCAAGTAAATCGATAAAATAGCATAATGGAAGCTCACTCAGCATATTGCTCTTGAGTATACATTCAACATCTTGAATGCTGAATTCACTCAGACTCCTGAAAGTTGTGTGGTAAAAAGTGGAAAATGTACTAGAAGAACTTTTTTCATAATAGGTTAACCAGACCTAGTGTCCAAGGTGGATGTCTGGGTGTTTGCCAGTGAAATGAATGTGGCTCTTAGGTCCTAAAATCCTTTGAGTACCTGAGTTGGAAGGAGGCTCTATCAATCCTCCCTCCTCCCCCCAATTGCTTGCTTACAGTTGTTAAAGTCTAGCCCTGGAGGGATGAAAATCAGTGATCAAATGGCAAGGTGCTATTGTGTGGCTCAGTGAGAGAGTTTACACATGCTCAGAATTTCAGACGTGATTGACAGAGGAGTGTGTGATTCAAACCCCTTATTCTGTTTTGCAGTCACAAAGAACCCTTTCCCTTTGAAACCCAAGAAGGTCTCTTTCTAGGGACCTGTGGAGGGAATTAGGTAGCAAATAACCATGAATATTTTCTCAAAAATCCATTAAAACTTTAACTGATGTAGCATTTAAGAGCATTTAGGAATTTGAGGATGACTTTTTTAACCTACCTTTCAAATGTAGCTACCTAATACTAATGCTAATATTAACAGGTATATTTTCTTCTCTGAATCCTCTGATCTGACCTTGGTTATTATTTAAACTTTAATAAATTTGTTTTTATCTAATTAGATGATATTAAGAGAAAACTGACCCACTGATCAAAGGCTTTCTTTCTTTCTTTTCCTGATAATAATTCAGACTAGAATCCTGCACAGAGATTAGTGACTCTGTGGGACAAAGATATTTCTGTTTGGCTTTCAGAAATGGTTGTGCAAATATTCAGTCTAAAAGCCCTCTTAATGGCCCAAGATGGAGGAGTTGACAATCGGGAAAGGCCAGGTGGACCTGAGCTGGGATGAGTGGTTTCTTGGCAGGGAGCCCATTCTCATGATGAAAGCTGGGAAAATTTGCTTGGGGAGAGTAATCCAATGATATGAAAGGATTAGGCAGGCTTACATTTAGCAAACTGTAAACCATGAATCTGAATCGTGCACCTCTTCCTCACCAGACAGCTGCTTTGCTTGTAAAATGGAGCAACAAAAATTAGGTAAGAGGAGAAACTTAAGAGAGAGAGTGGGAAGAAAGAAGGACCAGGTGTTTCAAAATGATACTGCATGCTTACAAACCAAGTTTGCCTGCAGTAATTCCTGGTCAGCACTAACAGAAGACTTATTGCAGCGGAGAACAGATCCCCAGTACCACCGCAGTGACAGGGGGGAAATTTCTACCACCTCGAACCTGCACAGACTCCCAAGTTCACCTTCCACCTCTGGTTCCTATTGGTCCAGCCACTTAATTATTTCACCTCTGAATGCTCAGCTATTAGTGACACTAATTAAAGCCTGCCTTGCCCTTAGATGTATTATGAAGCTGTTTGTAAAATGCTGTGAAAGCAAATTGTTCCCAGAGCTATTAATTCTGGTAAAGGCCATGTCAGCTTCAGTTCTGTGCTTGTAAATGCAAACCCAACTGGTCAATAATCTCTAGGGAAGGTCTAAATTGCATAGTTGGCTTTTTAGAAAATGTGTGCGGAGGAACATGAAAAGATGGCGGAAAATGCCTAAGTGAGGTTAGATAATAAATGGGACTGTACTGGGCAGGGGGAGGGTGAACAAAGAAGTTATTATTAGGCATCAGCCATGTACTATCTTGTACAAAGGGGCGATTTAGGCTGGGTTAGTAAGGTATTAGGGAGGAGGTTATTAAAATAGGAAGTCAGCACAAAGCATAATAAGATTGATGAAACAAGTTCCCAGCAGTGCCTGCTCCAGGTCCTTTTCTTTGCTCATCATTCCCCTGTCATTACCACCTGGAAGAACCAAGGAAATGGAGTTGGAAGATGACTCTTTCACTCACCAGTTTGTTGGGTCTGTGAACTTTCACTTTAGGACTCTTCCACCAGAATGTTATTTCACAGAATAGAAATCTCTCTCTCTCTCGCTCTCTCTCTCTTTCTATATATATATATGTGTATGTATATATATGTGTATGTATATATATGTGTATATATATATACATATCTATAAACCTTACTCAATATTTAAAGGAGATAACAAAATGAACTCACTAGCATGCACGGCTTTCTCATGTGATGCATGCATATGTACATGATGGATAAATGGATGGATGGATAAGCAAAAACTTCATTCATTCACTTATTCAGGAAATATTTAGTAAGAATGTACTATGTGCTTGGCATCATTCTAGGTGGTAAGGGTACAGGGGTGAAAAGACAAGGTCCCTGTACTCAGTGAGCTTATATTTTAGTCAAGACAACATGCAACAAACAAGCAGACACATGCACATGATAATGACAATGAGGAGCTATGAAGATAATAAAACAGGGTACTGTAAGAAAAATGGGCAGAATAATTAGATAAACTTACAGCCCCTGCCAAAGGGGTCCAGATAATTTAGTGTTGTGGTTTCAAACTTGATTTTAACACCAAGATCTGTATCTTTTTGATTGAAAATACACATCCTACAGGGAAATCTCAATAGTTAATAGAGGTAAAAGCGTATCAATTATAGTTAAAGGGTGTGTGTGTGTGTGTGTGTGTTTGTGTGTGTATAGGGGTGTCAGACCTCTACACACCAATTTAGGTAAATTGTAACAAATTGACTACAAAATCATATTCATCATAAAATAAACATAAAACATAATATGTTAAAAATCAAATGATACTTGTCTCATTGCAATGGGATGGATAATATTGCAGTGATCTACCCTTAAGACATCTGTAATCTATTTGCATCGACTACTTGCGTCTTTGATCTGAGCTGGACGAAAGTCGCTTTCTTTACCTATATTCTTTTCTTCTTTCTTTCTTATATTTTAATTTATTTTCCTATTTTATTCAACTAAAAAACCACATCTGACAATTATGAAGGTTTGGGGAAAGGCACGTGTATTTGCCTCTGGATATTTCAATCAGAGACAGATCCAGAAATTATGGTGAAGTCTCCCTCTGAAGACTGCATCTGATGTTTGTCACGCTCAGTGGATGAGCTTATCACACTCAAATGTGGGACAGTTGGATGCTGCAAATCAGGAGATAACAGCATACAGATCCTTAGTCTATTCTTGGGTTCCATTTGGCTCTGAAAAGTATTTATTTATGTCTTACTGCCACATTCAAGTGTGTTTTTAAATATATAAAATAATACATAATAGGTTTTTTCTCCAATGAGTGAGGAAAGCCATTAAATGCTGGCAACAAATCTTTTTTCTCTTTCTTTTTTTTTTTTTTTTTTTTTTTTGCCATTTCTGAGCTCTTTACCATGGTTTAGTCTTAAAAAAAAATCCCAATATCTTATCCTTCACATGACTATGCAGGTTCAGGCTGTTCAATATATTAAATATATCAATGAGATATGTTCTATAATAAGCCACTTGAAATCATAGAAATGGTCATGAGGAAATTACTATTTATTTTTATTTATTTATTTGTTTTACTTTTACTTTATTTAAATAACTCCCATCCCCCACCCCTTGCCTCTGACAATAACCAATCTGTCCTCTGTATCTATGAGCTTGGTTTACAAATTTTTAACAGATTTTTTAGATTGAACATATAAGAGAAATCATACAGTATTTGTCTCTTTCTGACTTATTTCACTTAGCATAATGCCCTCTAGGTCCATCTATGTAGAAATTATTTTTATCTCGTCTCTCATTTCAAAATCTTCTTCCTCATAAATATCCAACAATATCTCTCAGTGACTATCAGTGTCTGTCGGTGTCATTATCTATGAATGACTGCAATTTATACATGTTTCCAATTTTCACCATTTCCTTTGTGGTGGGCATGGTGATATCCACCACCCAAATCCCCATCCAGTAGTGAAAAACTTGTCCTTCATCCCCCACAACTCCCAGTTCCTGGGTGTGCAATTGGAAGACAGCTCTCAGCTAATAGCCCTCTTTGGGGATGCCTCTGCTGAAGAAAAATGACTCACCCAAGGTCATGTTTCCTTTCAGGGACTGACTGATCAGTGAGGGAATAGACAGACCTCACTCATTCATCCTAACTTAAGACAACTCTGACAGGTTGTCCCAGCCTCTGAACACCCCACAGGGTTGATTTAGGACTGGATCACAGCTCAAATTCTCCCTCTGCCCTATCTTGCCTTTCTTTCTTTTCCATAAGTGTTGAATCTGAGAGTAAGTCCTAATAAATGCCCTGCATGTTAACATCTGTCTCAAATCTGCATCCTGGGGAATCCAACCTGTGATAGCTGGTACCAAAAGACGTAGAAGGGAGCAGTCACTGGGATGGGAGTTTGAGTGTAGAGCACATGCTGCCTGGTGGCAGTGAGGACCCCATCGCTGGTGGTAGGTGGAGCACAGAAAGGCTCTGGCTCAGTGTGGCAATACAATTGTTAGAACTCTTACCAGTAGTGAACTATGATGATACAGGTGGGAGACAGTGTGATAGCTCATGCAATGTATTAGGCTTTTGGAAATATGAGGTAAATGGCAACTTTAAGGACAGTGAAGTTTGGTTGCTATAAGTAACTCCACTCTGAAAAAAGAACTGAAACCTGAGAGAAATTAACTGGCAGGTAAAATCTAAGTGTGAAATCCAGAGGGCCTTCTTGGTATCATACAAATAGGCCTTCAGCAGGAAAGAGAGTTGAGATCAGGCCCAGGATTTAATTGCAAGTGTAGCCAAACTCTGTAGAAACTTACAGTCCTCAGTCAAGGCTGGACTGCTGTTACAAGGTGAAGCCCTTGGTTGGAAAAGGATGGGACCCTGAGATGTGGGCTGGAGGCATCTGGATTCATGCATCCAAATATCTTCAATCCTGGGATTCACCGGAACCCTCTGAATCTGCACAGGTGGCCCACGTCTCCCTATGCCGGACTGATGCTTCCCACTTGCCTGAAGATGATGCAGAGACCCCTCCCTGTAAGGCATCATGCATCTCTTCCTTCCCCTCTTTTTCTGTCCTTTAAGCCAATGACTAGGGCTGAATCACAACATAACCCAGCTGAGGACAAGCTGGCCGTGCCCAGGGAGGGGACCACAGGACCTCACCAACTTGTCCCAGCAGAACCCAGGGGAGGACTGGATTCTGAGGATGCAGGACTGAGAAGAACAGAACATACATTTGATAAATGAGAATCTATTGATATGAGAGCACTCTTCTGAGATATAGGATTTAACACCTGGTAAGGATTCCCAGGAAATGGTACAAAAACAATGCTAGGATGGCTCTTGGAAGCATGGAAAAAGTGGTGATCTACACAGAATTGCTGTGGCACATGGTGGAAGAAGAAACTAAAAGGCTCAGAGAAGTGTTCATATGAGAGTGGATATCTTATGTAAGCATAAAAACCCCATGAGATGATTATGTTCTATGAAGGAGCCAGGAGGACACACCACTGACCAAAGCAATAAGGAATGTGTTGGAGAGAGGAGTGCCAGCATCACTAAGAAGATCAGTGGTGATTGTGTTCTGTATCCAAGGCCTGACAGCAGGAGATGCTGTTACAGAACTGGGTTCACAGATAATACTGATGTCAAAGGAACCCAAAACAGTGGAGCCCATTGGCAGTGCGTTACTATCAGAAGCCAGGTGGGGACAATTATTGTAATAAGCACCAAGGTCAAATGAATTCCAAGGGGATGTGACCCACAGATGGTTGTTGAGATAGTTAATAGAATTTGGTATCCTTAGGGGCAAAATAGATGGGCATCCCATAAGAGTACTGATTTAAAGAAATCACGGGTGGATGATCAAAAGGCTGAATGTCATTGTTTCAATAAAAATTCATGATCCTTTGCCCCAGTTCTGGTCATGAGTCAATTTTAGAGCCAAACACAACATCTACTGAGGGAGAGTTTAGATTCCCAGGAAGAAGGATCCTAAAACACCTCAATATGTTCAGAAATGAATCCCCCAGTCCTTTTCCAAAGGGACCTATGGCCACTTACTCTGGTAACTTTATGTTGGGAAAAGAGGAATATTCAAATATTTTCAAGGACTGTTGGCCACAGAACCAGAGTTGCCATTGATACTTGGAGACTGAAGCATCATCGTGGGTCCTCTTTTAAAGAGGGGGTATATGAGAGCTAGGTAATAAGTGGGGTCCTGGTTCAAGTCTGGTTCACAGTGACTTTACTGAATCTGTGGACCCACCCAGTGATCACTTACCCAGTCCTTGAATGTGTGATTGAAATAGACACACTTGGTAGTTGGCACAACTGGATTCTCAGCCTGTAGGGTAAGAGATATGATTGTGGGAAGGTCAAATGGAAGGTCCTGAAATGTCTTTTCTCCACCCTGCCTGCCCACTGACAAGATAGTTAAAAATAATAATGCATTCTGTGGATAATGGCAGATATTAGTTCTACCTTTAGAGATACCAGCTGGTGGTCCCTTTCATATCACATTTAACACACCAAACAGATCATGAAAAATGACAGTGGACCACTGTAAAGTTAACCAACTAGTAGCCCCAAATGCAACTTTGTTGAACAGATTAGCATGGCCTCAGGGCTATGATATGTGCTCTGGCTAATACTTTCTTTTTTAACCCTATTGGAAAAGAGGATCAGAAATAGCTTGCATTGACTTAAGGACAAGAATATTCATTTGTGGTTTTGTTCCAGTTAACGTTCCTTCCCTCTGTCATAAAATAGTCTAGATTATCTGGGCATCCCACGGAATATCACTTTGGTCCACATACAAATGATATCATGCTAATCAGATTAGGTAAATCTTACCTTGGTAAAACACATTCATTCCCAAGGGTGGAAGATAAAATGTACGAAGATTCAGAGACCCACCACATCAGTAACATATTTAGGGGCTCTTACTCTGGGGCATATTGGGATATCCCCTCAAAAGTAAAGGACAAATGATTACAGCATGAGTCTTGCACCACAAAGAAGGAAGCACAGTGCACAGGGCTTCTTCTGGTTCCAGAGGCAGCATATTGCAAACCTGGAGGGTACTGCTCTAGTTCATATAGTAGGTGGTGTGCAAGGCGGTCAGCTTTGACTGGTGCCCAGAGCAGGAAAGGGCTCTGCAGCAGTTACAGGCTTAGGCTACATGACCAGGTAGACCCCATGGTATTGGTGGTATGAGTGGTGGGAGAAGGTCCCTCGTGGAGTTTGTGGCAGTAAGAGAGCTACAGTATACACCTGTAGGTTCTGGAACAAGGCAATGCTATCTGTGGTGAGATGTATATACCTTCTGAAAAACAGCTTGTGGATTCCAGTAGAGATTTTATACTTGAACTTGGTGCATCAAGTGACCATATGTCCAGAAGGGCCCATAGTAGACTGAATTCTGTCAAACTCCAAAGATTGGAAAGGCCTAGTAAGAGTCCGTAGAAAAATGAAAGTAGCATCTAGGACTGAGCATGAATAGGACCAGAAGGCAAAAGTGAACTGCAGAGACATGGTCCCACATCATGTACCCTGTTTGCACCACTGCCCCTCCCTCAGCTCACTTCTATGCTGCATGGGGACCCTTTATGACCAGGTGATAGAAAAGGAAAAACCCTGACTTGGTTCTGGTATGGCTTGACTAGGTATGCCTGTTTAGTTGAAAATGATGGTGACCGCACTACAGTCCTTCTTAGGGTGGCCTTGAGGGAACTCGTGATGGAAAACCTTCCCAATGAGTAGAGATTTGAGTGGTGCACCTTTGTGGAAGGAGACATGGCTTTGAGATTAGAATCTATTTAGACTCAAGATCAACGGTGGCTCTTCAGGGGCCTGAGAGGAGAGAGATTGAAAGATAAAGTATAAGGAGGTCAGGTGTAAATTCATGTGGATGGATATATAGGAGTAGAAAAGAAGGAAAAAGATCTTCGTCTTTTATAATAAAACTCACCAGAGAGCATCCACTGAGGAAAAGGCACTAAGCAACCAAAGTGACAGTGTGACTTAGCCAGTTGACATCGACTGCCCCAGTGCTGGCCCAATGGGACGTGAATAAACTAGCCATGGTGGGAGGGATGGAGACTGTGCATGGGACCAACAGCACAGAAATTTGTGCTTCTCATCCGCAGAACTCTGGGCTTTATGGTCGAGAGATCCTAGCTCCTAAAGGGGACCATGAACACTTCTGTCAGGGGACAGAGCAATAGTCCCATTAAACTATAAGCTATGGCTGCTGCCTACAGCAGGCTCCTTATGCCAAGGGATCAGCAGGAAGAGTCACTTAGATTCTGGTAGAGCCTTCGTACTTGGCCCTGGTGTATCAAGTGACCATATGGCCAGAAGGGCCCATGATGGACTGAATTCTGTCAGACTCCAAAGGTTGGGAAGGCTTAGTAACAGTCCATAGTACAATGAAAGTGACATCCAGGCACCATCTTGGCAGGCATAATTGGACCTGATCATTAGGAGGAGATAGGGCTGCTGTTACACAGTGAGGGCAGGGAAGAATATGGCACCCAGGTGATCCACTTGGGTGCCTCTTTGAACCTCATTACCAAATTTTGCTGGTAATTGGACGAACTTAGCCACCCTGACCACCAGGGACTCAGCCTCTTCATGTGTGAGAGGTGGGTCATGACCCAGATAAGCCAGTGAGACCAGCTGATGTGTTAGCTGAGGGGGAGGGGAATCCAGATGAGTTGTAGGGGTGGGAAATAACAAGTGTCAGTTATAGCCCTTAGACCAGCTGCAGTGATACGGGCTATAGTTCATCTCACTAACTTTACTCTGCTGAGTTTCCCCTAAGAATCTGTAGGAGCTGCTCCCAGGGCTTATACAAAGAAAGAGCAGAGCAGAGGGTGGGCCGTGCTGGATGTACTTCCCAGATCTTCCCTTAGGGATATAGGACAAAGTCCTCTTGCTGTTGAGAATGTTGCAGGAAGATGGCTCAGCTGTCAGCCCTTTTAGGGCTTGCCTTGGCCGAGGAATGTTGTGCTCAAAAGACAGCTTACGTCCAATGTCTAATCAGTGAGGGAGTATGAAGCTTGGTCCCCTCACCTCAATTCAGTTGAACTCTGAAGAGCTATCTCCTAGATCCATAGCTCTCTGGGAGACTGGCTGTGGACTTTGTTGGGGTGTATTTTGGCTCATCTTCTCCCTCTGCCCAAACTTGCTTCCTCTCTCTTTCTTCAGTGGGTGTTGATTCCAAGCATATGCCTTAATAAACATCCTGTATGCTCATCTCCATCTCTGAGACCTCTTCGTAGGGAACGCATTTGAAACTGAATCAAGATGGGGAGGGTATAGCTCAAGTGGTAGAGCACATGCTTAGCATGCACAAGATCCTGGGTTCAATCCCCAGTACTTCCATTAAAAAACTAATAATAAATAAATAGACCTAATGACCTTGCCCCCCTACAAAAAAATGAAAAATCTTTAAAAAAAAAAGCTGAATCAAGACCCATCAAGGCATGTGATCAACAGCCAACTGGTCTCTTGGAGGGAAACAGTGAATAGAGTGGTGTTCAGATGCACCCTCTTCAATTTATTGGAACTTCCTTCTTTGATGCACACAGAGATGGAACTTGTCCAAAACTGATATCAACACACTTTCCCACTTTACACCATGGCTTGCAGAATAAGTATTGACCAAATGAAAATTGTCTCCATGTAGAGCATGGATTTTCAGTGATAGACAGTCATCAAGTAGATTGTATCTCAGTAAAAGAGTCTCGCAGATAGTGGTGATGTGGCACAACATGGTAAATGTATTTAATGCCACTGCATTATTTGCCCAAAATGGTTCAAATGGCAAGGTTTATGTTATAATATTTTACTACAATTTTAAAAGACCTATAATGTAATATACCAAAAACTATTGACTTATATATGATCAGTGGGTGAATTTTATGGAATAAAATTTTATCTTATGAATTTTATGGAGTAAAATTATATCTTGTCAAGTAAAATTATATCTTATAAGTTATATCTTAATAAAAGTGTTAAAAGAAAGAGATTTTGGAGGAGGAAATCATCCATTTCTTCTCTTGCATACATGTGCCTCCCACCAGAACTGAATTTTGTCTACATATTAAGTGAAATAACTGCACAGACATGATACCAACCTTTCTCCCGTGTTATATACTGTTGCCATTCTGCAACATTTACCAATGTTTGTTGATAAAGAAACTTCCCTGGGAGTTCTGCTTTCTTTCCAAAGGTAGTATTTATCGTTACCTTTGTAGCTGGTTTTACAAACTTCCTGGCCATAGTGCAGCATGTAACTATTCTTCTGAGGAGTGAGTCCTTCGTGATGTCTCTGTAGTTTTGGTTAACTCCATCACCTTGAGCAATAAAATTCATCTACTGTGTACTGGGAAACACTTACATGTTTGCAGTTATTCTGGAAAAACTTTATCATTCTATCAGAGAAGTCGTTGTACTTTGCTGGAAAATAACACTGAAGCTTTCATGGCTTCCTGCTGTTATTGGAAAACATTTTTATAAAGGATGCCACCCTGGAGGTCTAGGGGCAAATATACCACCAGTCCAATACAATTCTGTTTTCAGATTTTTCTGGTCATGCTTCCTATCCTTAACCTACAGACTTAGATTTTTCTTAACTTGATCATCACAATCATATTCTCACTTCTCCCAGCATGAACTGCTTCGCCTCCCTTCATTTGTCTTTAAATCTGTTCTTTACATTCAAGATGCTATACTGAGTTATGGTATTTACATTACCATTTTCATCATCACCACTTCTGAACCATTGATCCATTTTTTTTGTCAATTAAGGACAATCATAATATTAACAACTGAAAATACAAATTCAATAAGCAAAAACAATGACATGTTAGCTGAGATAAAATCCACACCATGTAACTGAGCGTTGGTAGAGATGAACAGATGGGTTGCTGGGGTAACCCAGGCTCTGAGGATCCTGTGTCGAGCAACCACACCTGGTCTTTTCTCTTTCCCTCTCTCTTCTTCCTTTCTTTCGCTGTTGGTCCTAGCTGAACTCCTCACCTACCCACTTTCCCTTCTTACCCTTCTCTCCATTCCCCTGTTCCTCTGCTTCCTTTTTGAGAGTTATGGCATTAAAATGGGAAGAGACCTTGGAGATCTTTAAGTTGATGACTTCATTTTACAGGTGAGGAAACTGAAGCCCAGAGAAGTACAATGATCCAATCCAAGTCAGAGGGACCAGACCTGGTCCCGTAGTTCCTCTGACTTATGGCCAATGTGTTTCCATTTGTCATGAAACCACTAAGCCTGCTCCTTCAGCTCTTCTTTCTGGTCCACTCTTGGCACTGACAGATTGGATGCATAGTAATTAAGGTTGGTTGTTACCAGAGCTAGAGAAGTAGAGGCTTAAGGGAGTCAAAACTTCTCTCCTCTGTCTCCTCTTACCCTGTGCCCACTGAATATTCAGTAACTGATAGTCTTTCTGCATTTTCCCTCCTAAAATATCTGCCAGAATCACACACTGCCTTCTGTACTGCTCTGTGGCAAGTTTGGGTGACTCTCCAGACGACCTGTTCTCCATGCAGTAACTCAGCAATCCAGGCTGCTTGGACACATGGTATTTCCATTTCACCAGATATCCTCCATGATTGACATGGAGGAGGAAGACTGAGGTGGAAGGTGGGCATAAGCTCTTCTGAGCTTCAGCCTGAAAGTGACACCCACAATCCACTGGTCAGAGTTTATCACTTAACTCCAAGGGGCTAGGAAATGCAGGGAATGTTTGGTGATCATGACTATTTCTACTGTGGTCCTTCTTTGCAATTGGAGCTATGGAAAGACTTGACTACTTAATACTCAAGTACAAACTCTTTTAAAGCCTTCATGTCTTTCCACTGAAACATTTCACTCTGCCGAGAATGTCCTTCTTGCTGACCTGACAAACTCCTACAAACATTAAGTCTCTATTTCTTCTAAGAAGCCACCTCTGAACTTCCCAGGCCAACTTAGTAATTCTTTCTCCAATGTCCCCACTGATGGAGGTAGTTACCTCCATCACAGCTCTTTCTATATTGTTATAATCCTTCGCCTGGCTGTTTCCATTTAAATAGAAATCTCTCTGTGAATAGAGAAAGTATATTTTCATCTTAGGGTCCTGAGTTTTAATACAGTGGTTCACAGAGACTCTTCATAGCTGTGGTTGAATAAATAAATGTACAAATAAATTTAAAAAATAACTAAAACACAGTCTAATTTTTTGTTATATTCCATCCACACCACCACCACCTTAGCCTAAGAAACCACCTTCTCTGGCCTGGACAACCACATAGACTGTTTCTGATATTCCTCTTCCACTCATGCCCTTATCCAATCCATTTTTCACTTAGCAACAACATCATTATGGAACATGAATCAGAGTGGTGTTTTCTATCTCCTTAGAGTAAAATCCAAACATCCAAATTCCTTCCCATGACCCCCTGCCTGCCAATCTGGCTTCGGTTCACTCTCTTATCCTGTGGCTCCCACCCACACTGGCCTCCAGTTAGTTCCCTGAACACAGTAAGATTTTTCTTCCCCGAGTGCTTTCTCAGGGCTAGTTCCTGTGCCTGGAATACTCCTACTTTCTCTTTTGGTTAGTTCTTTCTCAGTTTTTAGTTTTAATGTCACTTCTCTAGTTCAATTGTTTTGTTTTGATGGCAAGTGAGAAAATCCCACTTAAACTACCCCAAATAATAAAGGGAATTTACTACTGCCTATATCCAACAGCCCCGGAAATAGTTCTGGATTCGAGAAAGGCTTGATCTATGTCATTGAGGACCCTGTTTCTCTCGTTTACTGTACAGATGCTCTTTCCTCATGATCACAAAATGGCTGTCATTGTTCCAAACTTACATCCTCATACCACAGTCTCCAGCAGTAGAGAGACTACTCTTCTGGTAGTTCCTGCTCAAGTCCAGGGATTCAGTCTCCCTCATTGACCTAAGCTGCATCCCATGCCCATGTGTAAACCAGTGACCTTGGAAGGGACATGAAGGTAGGGGGTAGGGATTAGACTTGCTTAAGCCAATCAGGATCTTGCCTGGAGCTGAGGATGGGACCAAACATGATGTAACAGCATGGCTACATATAGGGGAGAGTTGAAATTTCCAAATGGTGAAGAGTACTTCTGGTGGGAAATTAATTTTGGAATACAACAGCAACAACAACAACAACAAAAGTCCATCACGTTTTCTCAGAGGAGCCTTCATTGCTCACCCTGTCTAAGGAAGTTCCCTCTGTTATCTTCTTTTACTGAATCCTATGTCCTTCCCTCATTGTACTTGCGATTATACTATTTATTTTGTTTTTCACTCGTTTATGGTCTGAATCTCCCAGGAGGCTCTAACTTCATACAAGCAGATGCCATGTCTGATTTGCTTACTTAGGGCTAGAACATTCTAGAAAATTCAATAAATAAATATTAATGGGAGAAAAATAAACAATTTTCTTCTTTTGCAATTTAGCCCTAGTTTTCAACCAGGAGATGCAGGCAAGGAGAGGTTGGAAGGAAAAGGGTGACTGTGAGCACTGTGAGTGTTAATTTGGCTTTTCTTTGTCTAGAAGCTTAGTCCTCTGTCCTTTCCAATAATCCCTCAAATTCCCCATCCCCAGGCCTTTCTTTATTAACCCACCTGCTCCTGGCACTCCAGTAATTTGATGTTTCTTTGAGTTTTTTTTTTTTTTAAACCTAGCTTGAATGAGGGTCTTCATAGAAATCTCGATTTTTAAAAAAGAGTTGTTGGTGAAATTATGTTTTTCCAGAGAAGGTAGGAACCAAGTTTTCTCTTTTTGTGTCCCCCCAGCTCCTACACTATAGTGGGTGTGCTTCACTGAGTAAAACTTCAATCTCCTTCATGGAAATTGAGACTGGAGTCAATGCCAGGTAGTAGAAAGGGGGAGGAAAGTTGGGAGGGAGCCAGGAAAAAGAAGAAAAATTGCCAGGAAAGAATAAAGTTCGGTAAACAATGAAGTGTGAGGTCTTTGGGTTAAAGGGACATATTTAAACAGAAGGAAAGTTAGAATAAACTTGGGAAATGGAGTAAAAACTTACAAAATAGAACTAGAGCCTGAGGAATCTGCCTTCTTATATTTCTTCATTTATTCAGCAACACTTGTTGAGCACTTAGTCTGTGCAGACACTCTTCTTGGAGCTGAGGCTATAGAGGGGACCAAAACATGCCCATTTCCACCATCACAGAGCTCATATTCTAGGGAGGGAAGCTAGACAGTAAACTAGCAAGCAGATACAGACCACGGGCTCCTGGATACAAATGTCAGATTGCAAACACACATCTACTTTTACTCCCTCCTGAGACCCCGCAGCAGGAAATAAAGACATAGATACTCATGAATGAGGAAAAGGGGAGGAAAAGTGACAGAGCCAAGAGGGGCAAACTCAAGAAATCCACATCCTGAGTGGGCAGAGGAGAAAGCGGAGAACCAACTTGGTTTACACTAATCACCTCCCCAAGTGCAGGCAGTGGGTGTGTCAGCGGAATCTGGAATGAGGGGTGTGTGTGTGTGTGTGTGTGTTTGTGTGTGTGTGTGTGTTTACAAGTCACAAGACAAAATAAAGAGGATCGGTTCAGAATCTGCTCTCCAGACCCTCTCCTTTTCTCCACAGGGGAGAGCCGGGCACCTCCGGCAGAAGACAGGAGCTCTATTCCCTGGAGAAGACTCCCTGCCCAGCAGAGGATGGCAGGCTGGACACCAGTGGGGGATGAGGTGAGTGTCTGTGTACTGGATGCTGGGGCCCCTTGCCCCAAGGATGATGGCAGCCAGACCTACACTTTCCAGCAGGAGTTTGGAGGATTGTTCTCTGGACAGTCTGACCATCTCAAGAGAGACCTAAAGATATTGATATTGGAGTTTTCCAACCAAAAAGTGCAGCCTGATCACAGCCTATAGTGAAATTCTCCAGTCAGCAATCCCCACCTGTGTAATCAGAGATACCAGTCAGCATTTTAGCTCCCTGCTCCTCAGAGGAGCAGATGGCCAGGGATTACCAGACATCTGAGGAAAGGTTCTAATAAGAAAGACCAAACAAAAGCCGAATGCACAGAAAAAGCAACTTGTAGGATACAGACTATCTAGGGAGAAGAGAGCTTGTAAGAGAGAGGTGGAGGAAGGGGGAAATTCTCATTAAATACTCAAAGAGATAAAAGATATTATAACCCTGAAATAAGAACAGGATGCTATATTAAAAAGTAATATTCAGAGGAAAAAAAGAGCTATTGGAAATCAAAAATGTGATGGCAGAAGTGAAAATCTCGGGTGAGTTGAACAGACCTCTCGAAAAGTAGAATAAAAAGACTGAGAGGTGGATAAATAGAGGAGAAAAAATGAGAAAATCAGAGGAGAGCCCAGGAGGTCCAAATAAAAGGGGTTTCAGAAAAAGGGGAGAAAGACAACAAAGTAGGATTGTCAAAGAAAGAATTCAATAAAAAGTCCTAGAATTAAAAAACGTGAGCTTCCAGATTGAAAGGGCCACCAAAGGCTGTCACAACTGCAGTATGTGAAGAGTCCCACACTCACATCATCATGAAATTTCAAGACACTAAACAAGAGGAAGAGCTTAAAACCTTCCATATCTTGTAATAACTTTTAATGAAAAAGAATATGAAAATGAATAGATGTATATATGTGTATGACTGGGACATTATGCTGAATATCAGAATTGACACATTATAACTGACTGTACGTCAATTAAAAAAAAAACAAATAAAAAAAACCAAAACACGACCACAACAGCAAAATCTTCCAGACAGCAAAAATATGTCACTTACAACGGGTCATTAATTAGTATGGTTTCTATTGAGAAACTTTGGGAGATGGAAGACAGTGGCGCAATGCTTTCAAAATTCTGAAGAATAATGACTTCTGAGCTAAAATTCTACTTCTAGTCAAATTTACCTGTGAGGATAGAACAGAAGCATTTTCAGATGCACAAAGGCTTAGAAAAAAATTTGTCTTCCACGTAGACTTTCTTAGGAAGCTTTTGCAGTACATGCTCCACCAAAATGATAGCGTAAACCGAGAAAAATACAGATGTTGGAGTCAGCAAACAAGATGCCTAGGGCGATGGAGAAGAGACATTCCAGAAGTCAGAAATGTCTCAGATACACAGGGAAACCATCTTAAATGGGACCATGTCAGAAGGTGGAGGGAGGAGAATGCTTCAAGAAAGAGCCACCTGAAGAAGTTTGGTTTTTATTACTCATGCAAACACAGAGGAAAAGAAACGATAAAACAGGAAACTGTAAGATTAGTAACTCCAGGCAAAACAGAAATAATTGGAAAGAAAAAGCAATAATATAATACTATGTGAATCATAGTATTTGCATAGTCCTAATTATGTAACACTGAATGTTGATCTATACCAAAGTACTATATATTAGGAGGAAAGAGGGATGGAAAGTACGTGGCTGCATGGTGAGGGCAGAGGGAAAAGAGAGAAAAGATCCTCACCTTCCATGGTGGGAAATCAATACATAAAGCCCAGAAGTGTTTTTAAAAAATTTATTTATTTATTTGGGGTTTGTGTTTTTTTTTTTGTATATCTTTTTTTTTAAATTGAAGTATAGTTGATGTACAATATTGTGTTCTTTTCAGGTGTACAGCATAGTGATTCAGTTTTTTTTTTGGCAGATTATACTCCATTATTTGTTATTGCAAGATATTGGAGATAATTGCCTGTGGTATACATTAAATCCTTGTTGCTTATCTTTTATGTATAGTGGTTTATATCTGTTAATCCCATACTCCTAATTTATCTCTCCTCTTCCTTCCCCTTTGGTAACCGTAAATTTGTTTTCTATGTCTGTGGATCTGTTTCTGTTTTGCTATATACATTTATTTGTATTATACTTTAGATTCCACATGTAAGTGATATCATATAGTATTTGTCTTTCTCTGTCTGATTTGTTTCATTAAGTATAATATTCTCTAGGTCCATCCATATTGCTGCAAATGGCAATATTTCATTCTTTTTATGGCTGATTAATATTCCATTTTGTGTGTGTGTGTGTATCTATATCTATATCTCCATCTATCTTACATTTTCTTAAGTCTGTTGATGGGCACTTTGGTTGCTTCCATGTCTTGACTATTATGCACAGTGCTGCTATGAACACGGGTGCATGTATGTTTTTGAATTAGAGTTTTTATTTTTTCCGGATATGTACCCAGATAGAAATGCTGGGCCATGTGGTAGTTCTATTTTTAGTTTTTTAAGGAACTTCCATACTGTTTTCCATAGTGGCTGTACCAGTTTACATTCCTACCAACAGTGTAGAAATTTTCTCTTTTCTTCACATCCTCTTCAGCATTTATTATTTGTAGACTTTTTGATAATGGCCATTCTGACTGGTATGAGATGATACATCATTGTGGTTTTGATTTGCATGTCGCTAATGATGATAAAGTGATTTTGAGCATCTTTTCATGTGCCTGTTAGCCATCTGTATGTATTCTTTGGAAAAATATCTATTCAGGTCTTCTGCCCAGTTTTTGATTAGGTTGTTTGGTTTTTTGATATTGAGTTATATAAGCTGTTTGTATATATTTGGATATTAACCCCTTGTTGGTTGCATTGTTTGTAAATATTTTCTCCCATTGTCTAGGTTGTCTTCTCATTTTGTTGGTGATTTCCTTTGCTGTGCAAAAGATTTTAAGTTTAGTTAGGTCCCATTTGTTTATTTTTGGTTTTGTTTTAAAGATTTTTGGGCAACTGTTAAAGTTGAAAGTGGCTGGCATGGATATGGGCTATATAAGGGTAGAATATTGTTACTCCTCATAGTAAGCTTTGTAGATCTTGATTGTTTCACTCTGTGCGCAATTAACATTGAAAAAGAATAAGATCAAAAGAAAGGAAAAGTACTGGAAAGAAATAAAGCAAAATGTTAGCTGTTTTTCTCTTAGTTTATGGTAATGGATTATTTTTATTGTCTTATTTGTAGTTTTTCATTTTTTATGCAGTTTCTGAAATGAACATGGACTAGATTTTAAATCATAAAGTACATGTTTTAGGTTAAAAAGAGAGACAGCTGTAGTGAGAAGAACCAGTTTTGATAGGAGGATTTGGGAAGACTTCACTGATGGTGACATTTGGCCATATCTTTGAGGGAGAAACCATGTTGGTACTCAGAGGAAGAGCATTCCAGAAAGATGTGCAAAGGTCCTGGGGTGGACATCTGCTTGAACCATGATTGGTGCCTGTGAGAAGCAGAACAGGGGCGAAGTATGTGATAAGTGTGGAGGGTGAGAAACAATGAGGTCAGAGAGAGGGCTTGGGGCCAGACCCTGAAAAATCTTGTGGGGCATGTTAAAGACTTCAGACTTCAGTGGAGAGGGTATAGCTCAAGGGTAGAGCGCACGCTTAGCATACACAAGGTCCTGCATACATAAAGTCCTCGATTCAGTTCCTAGCACCTCCATTAAAACAAGCAAACAAATCTAATTACCTCCCCCACCAAAACAAATTAAAAAAATTTTTTTAAAAACTCCAGAACTTCAGACTTCATCCTAACTACTAAGGGAAGCTGTAAGAGTTTTGAGGAGAAACGCAGCATGATCTGATTTGCATTTTAACAGGATCACTGTGGCTGGGGTGTGTGTGTGTATGTGTGTGTGTGTTTGAGTGTGTGTGTGTGTATTGAGGGGGAGGGGGAAGAGAGGAGGGAGGTGGCAAGAGGGGAAACTGGGGGACCACTTGGGAGGCTCTTGCTATAGTCCAGTTGAGAGATGCTTCAGGGTTAAGCACTAACGTTCAAAATGTTTTAGTTTTCTTTTAGCAGCAGAAACCTTTTTTCAAACGAAGACTTACGTTCACCTCTCACTTATATAACATTAAAGTGAGTTATGAAAGTGCAGGGGCTTTAGTTGAAGTAGGAAGCGGGGAGTCCTGATCTCCTGCCTCATCCCCTCATCCCTGCCTGCTTATCCTGGTGATCCCTGGGAGGTGTGCCTTTGAAGCTGGGGTCCTGCCAATGGTCATCAGAAAACTGACTCACCCAGCTGCCTCCTTTTATTGAAGAGATCCAGTACAGGGAGGAGTTGGATGAGGAGTGGGGTTGGGTGGAAGCACTTCCTGGGTGAGGTGGTGGGGTGGTTCATGCTGTGGGAAGAAGTGAGGAGGCAGAAAAAAAGACGTGTGCTCCCTGCCCCATGGGGCAGAGCAGTACCCAGGCATTTTCCCTCTGGCTCAGGGCATTTTCCACTGCATTGTCGTGCTTCTGGTCACTTTCAGGCCAAGTGTAAGATGTCAGGTTTTTACCGTCTAGCTCTGCACCCCCATCCCTTCCCCAAGGGGACTTGCTTTGACCCAACTTGTATCCATAAGAAAAGCTGGGATGGGGGAGGTGAGGACAAGTGAGGATAGTGGGTGAGAAAATGGTGAGGATCTTCCATAGAGAGAGGATCTTGGCTCTTAGAGCCTAGCCCCATGGTGTCCTAGTAAATGTTTGACAACTGCTCTCTGAAAGGAAGGAAGGGGCCCTGATTAGCAGCACTGCAGATTTCTGTGGTGTCAATAGTCCCATCATAATGATTGAATGACATCAGCATGACGTCACTGCACATGAAGTTGGGGCGTTGCTCATCACTGTACAGTATTCCCACTGTATAGATATGACTGATGCAGTGAAGAATAGTAAACTATTCTAGCACAATTGAATGTGATGAGTTTGATTATTTATTACCTTCATTTTTTATTTAATTTAACTTTTTAATGATTGTGGTTAGCAACTGGCTGGCACAATTTCTGAAAAGTTAGCACTCGACTCTCAAGAGCCAGTTTGAGCCAGCACCCCACTGCCCCACCTGTCAAAAACCCTTCTAAACATTGAATAAAAAATTTCAGTCTCTAAACAAACTGTGGTACATCTATAGATAGGAACACCACTAAGAAATAAACAGGAACGAACTACTAATACACCAAAATCTCAAATGACTCTCACAGGCGTTATGCCGCATCTAAGAAGCTTGTATTAAAGGCTTCAGAACATATGAGAGGCTCCACTTTTCTGATAGACTTGAAAGACAAAACTGTCATGACAGAGAACAGATCAGTGGTTGGGGCAGGAGGGAGTGACAGTTAAGGGGCAGCATGAGACAGTTTTTTGGGGTGATGGAACTGTTCTATGTCCTGAATTGGTAGAGATTACACGAATCTATACTTTGTTAAATTTCATAGAATTGTATAAAAAGTTAATTTTCTGTATGATAATTTGTTTTTGCACTTGAGATGATTTTTTTTGTACTGTATAATAAATTTTTAAAATAAGAAAGAAAAGTCAGCATATTCTTAAAAACAATAACAACAGAGTTCCTGTCTGAATTGGGCAACTTATTCCACCATTTTGGGCCTCCTTAGAATCTGCTGTGAAATGAAACATCTAGACAGTCTGGAGCTGCACATGCAAATGCCTGTGAGGGGGAAAGTGGCTAATGTAAGTGGAATACAATAGGGAGTGGTGGGGACTGTGGAAAAGTGAGCTTTCATCAGCCTGTATGGAGCTGCTTCAACTTCTGTCTCAGCAGATGGCTACAATGATGGATTATGTGCCCAATGTGTCTGATTTTTTGAATTTCAAGACAAGTGAAGGCTCTGGATTTTTTAAAAGGTGAAGTTTTCTTATTTGTAAGCACAGAACCCAACAAAACATGTTTGTGAATCATATTCAGCTGAGGGGCTGCCAGTTTGTGGCCACTGGATAGAATGCTCTGTACCATCTTTTTTAACTCTTTGGGCCAGGATCGTAAACCCTGATACGGAGCTTCTTTGTCAGAGATTGCATCAGAGATTTGAAGTAACTTTCAAGTTTCTTGCACCACTGAATGTAAAATTAAGCCCTGCTTTACCCCATTTAAAAGTTGTGCAGTTGTAAGTACTGAGTATTATTGTGGTTGTCAGAATCCATGCGTGGGGAGGAGAACCCAGTGCTGATTTGGATTCAAGTGGCTCTGCTCCCCTTTTGACAGCCCTGCAGGGGCACTGGGAAATGTCATTTAGTCTGTTATAGATCATAGCCTCTCGTAAATAGGCCGGACTTCTCTGCACACACTACCGATTTTGTGATGATGAGTGAGAATTGAGTTCATCTTTCATCCCCATTGCTGGACTCTGATTGATGTTCTTGCACATTTAGATTTACACTTTGCATGTAACAGGGGAAGGCCCATTATAAAGGGCTGAAAAATGGCATCGGGGTAGGGGACAATATGCACCCAGAGCAGGAAGCTGAGGGATGGAGCACAGACATGAGTAGGACAGATAAACCTAGGAGTTGAAGGGCCTGGTCTCAGGCTGGAAGGATGGTGCCCCTCCCCCACCATACAACTGAATTACCCACCAGCATTGCACACTAAGGGGAAAACCCCATTTGGGAGTCTGTTCGGGCAGATCTAGGGCTGGGAGGGGAATGGAAAGAGGCTTACCTGAAGGCTCTTTAGTCCTCAGAGTTGCATTCCTAGGAATCCCCAGACCCAGGATGAAGGAGGGTAATAGGAAGAAATCTATAGATTGAGGAGTCTCACTCCTGGACCTCAGAACCCATGAAAGGAAGTTGTACCTTTTCTTGCTAATGAACTGTGGCACCACAGATTTGCCCAACATGGTTTCCCTTTCCCACTTCATCTAACAATCTAGTTCAGGGATGGACTTGTGATTCCTGCTGGTATAATCTGAGTTCTTCCCAGTACTTGTACTATAATTAAACAGAAAGAGGGACTTTTCTCTGTGAGCATTAGCTGTAAGAATTATATAACCCAGAGCATCTTGCCACCATATGGAAGGGTCTATGAAAGAAAAATTAAAATGATAAGTACATTTAAATGGTCTTGATGCTATTGATTGAGGTCCTGGATACAGCCCTACCTGAAGTCTATGTCGGAACTTTATACTTAAATGTGTCAATTTCTTTCTTCTGCCCTTTCTTCACACTTCTTTTTCTTTTATCATATGCTAGTTTGTGCTCAGTGTCTGTCATTTGCAACCTGAAAGTCCTAATTATTGTATTTCCTTATATACATGTCAAATGCTAAACAGGTTGACACACATATTGACTATATTAATAATAAATTAAATATTATATGGATATAAGATTTAGGTCATTTATTCAGCTAATATATACCATGTGTCAAAACTATGCTAGATACTAGGGATCACATTATGAACAAGACAGACAATACAGTATTAGGTATTTTGTGACTATAGCATTCAAATCATTCATTCATTCATTCATTGCCTACTATATGCCAGGATAATGCTATGATAAAAGAGGGAACAGGACAGATATGGTTCCTTCATGAAATGTAACATTCTTCCTCAGTTTCCTCATCTGTAAAATGGATATGATACTTGTCCCTGCTTTGTAAGGTTGTTGTGATGAAATGAGATATATAAAATGCCTAGAATAATCTCTGCACTTGACCAGTGCCCAGTAAATGTTAGATTGTAGTTTCTTTTTTTTTTAACATTTTTTATTGATTTATAATCATTTTACAATGTTGTGTCAAATTCCAGTGTTCAGCACAATTTTTCAGTCATTCATGGACATATACACACTCATTGTCACGTTTTTTTTCTCTGTGATTTATCATAACATTTTGTGTATATTTCCCTGTGCTATACAGTGTAAGATTGTAGTTTCTAATACTGAACTTTTTAGATATTCAAGGGTCTTTTTTTTTTTTTCCAGGTTTGTTTTCTTTTCTGCCACAACAAGTAGTAGTTTTGGGGGTTGGATAGAACTGGTTAATATCCTGCTTCTTACAGTTACTAACTAAAAGACTTTGGGCAAATCACTTAATTTCTCTGAGTCTCAATTTACTCATCTGTAAACTGTAAAGTGGAGTAAAATACCTTCTTTGAGAAGGCATGTAGCAGGTAGTTAATCATTATTAGTAATCCAGCCACAGAAATACAATGATAACGTTGCTTGAGAAAAATTATCTCAGAGGAAGTCATAATAACTATTATTATTTTGGTAAATCGCATTCAAAATCACTACCTAGTCTGGTTCTCATACTTTTCACCAAAATACTTGTGGGAACAGAGGAGGAAAAGTTATCCTGATGGTGGGAGTCTGGGGGAGGGTAATGACCCAAAGTGGCCTCCTACAAATGAGAAATCAATTTGTCTAAACTTATAAAGTTTTTTGTTTGTTTGTTTTTTTGTTTTTTTCATTCCAGTCTGTAGTAAATTCAGGCCTATTTTAATATGAAGCTATGTTGAATTACCTACCAGTTAAATTGCTTCCAGCCTTCTTCTCCCTACCTGAAGTGTCAGTAGGAAATGGCTGGTTTATCCTGTGGCTTCATGTGCCCCCCCAATTCCTGTACACTGTTCACTACCACCCAGTGGGGATCTGTGCCCCAGGGTTGAGAAACCCAGCCTCAAAGCATTCTAAGTGGCAGTGGGCTTGGAAGTGATGTCCTACTCAATGTCGTGTCACAGAGACTCCCCCAAGGCCCCTGTAGCACTGGAGTGGAAACAAGGGTGAGTGGGCCCAGGTCAGCCTCCCTACCTAAGTTGGTAAGTTTGTGTTACAGGCAGCATATATCATGTAATTCTGTCACCAAGATGAAGGAAAAAGACAGGATAAAGATGTGGGAAATTACATCAGTCAGGGCAATAAATCCCTAAGGAATATTCCCCCTTCATCAGGCTGTCCTGGAAAGATGCTGGCAAAGGAAGGCCCAGACACCAGAAACCAGGCGCAAGAGTCAACAGGCGGAGAGGGGGGAACAAGAGAGCGAGGAAGGAAGGCAGCTTGGTCATCGAGAGTGAATTGCAGGCATCTGGGGAATAGGGGTGATGAAACACTTCAGAATTGGGCACCCCACAGTCTTTTAATACCAGCAGGGTGAGATGAACGAGCATTGAATTTGCCAGAGTTGACCCGGAGCCGGCTGCATGGGCCATATGGTTTCCCTGACCCATAAAAGTCACTAAGTGAGGAAGTAATTTATTGCTGGAGATCACTGTCTGCACCAGAATATCCTGGTGTGTTCGCTTCATTGTTTCCTTAATAAGGGAATGGGAGAGGAGCGGGCTGGGCAGAGTGGGGGCGGGGTGCAGAGGGAAGAGCTTTGAGTTATTTCTAACAGTTAGACCTGGTTTGTAGGGGAGGAGGAAGACTGGGATCCTTATGCTTCTGCCCCTTGGTTCACATTCACAAGGGTTTTTCCTGCCTGGCAGCCCAGTAAGTTGTGGGAGAGGGAGAACCAGGAACATTAAGAGGGAAAAGGGGCCAGGAATTTCAAATGCGTAACTTGGGATCTGCACAGTTTGAAAAGAGAATATGTCCTAAATGGCAAATCGTTCGGGAGCCCAGGGAAAGTTGTTCTAATGAATTGGTGCTAGAAAGGAGAGCACCGTTTCCTCCCCTAAACACCGCACAGGGAAAAACATCAAAACAATAGTCGCTGATAACCTTTCAATGGAAGCTGGAATTCCGACAGTGATTCCTTTGCTGGGGTAGCTGCCCTGTTTAACAATGAGCTTCTCACAAAGGCTTTGGAGCTAAGCTGGAAGACCAGACAGCAGGCAGCCCTGAAAGTTTGCTGGTACAATTGAAAGTCTTTTCTTTCTTCTTCTTTTTTAAACAGCCTCAGGCTTCTCAGCAGCAATTATTTCAGTGATTGCGTCCTGGGTTTCTTACCTCAGTCTTATCTGAAGATGTTATCGTATGAACTTGAAATAGGAACATTTCTCCAACACCTTATCTGATCTGCTTCTGCTTTTAGCATGGAAACACATGTACTGACACTCAGAACATTTCTGAGTTTCTGTTTTTCAGGCTGTGTGAAAACAGATTCTGCTGGACTGCTACCCAAGCATTAAAAAAGCTCTCTCCGAGTATTCCTGACTAGCCCTGGTAATTTTAGCTATCCCATTGGGCTAAATGAACCCTGGGGTCATTTGTCAGCCCTTTGGCAAGTAGGATTTTAAGAGTCAGGACTAGTTAAAATGTATACAAATACTACTTTCAAGTGGACATTTCACATTTATAGCTCACACGGTCCACAGGGCCTCTGTCTTCTCTCAGGCTGACTCACACTAGCCATGTTCTCTTAGGCCCCTGCCCATGGATCTGTCCAGCTGCAGGTAATTAAAAGACTGGGTGCCACTTGGAAGGGTTTGTATCTGGAAAGGAGGAGATAGAATTCTGAAGGAGAATACAAAACTCCAGTGAGGCCCCTAAATGGCAGTCCTTTGTCCTCTGAGGGTGGCCTAAGGAGAAGGAATTAGAAGAGAGAGACGGGTGTAGGTGTGCTCTGTTCTGTATGCCTGTTTTAGCTTTTGTGGTGGTACATCCTTAACCTTCCCAGTGAAATTGTTTTGCTTTATGAAAAGATCAGGGGCTGTGGAGTCAGGTGACCCAGGTTAAAATCCCAGATACATTAGTATCTGGCTATGTAACTTTGGGCAAATTTCTTAACCTCTCTGAGCCTTAGCTTCCTAAGCAGAAAAGCTGGGCTCTTAATACTTCTTTGACTGGGTTGTTGTAAAGATCAAAATCTGAGGCATGTCTGGAAAGAACCTGGGATCAGTCCTTCATGAGAGTCCAGTAGGGGGTTCCGTCTTTCTTTCCATAATTATAAGGCACCAAAGCCCCACTCATTTAGTTTATCATCCCTCAACTCAAAATCATGTCCCTAAAATTTTCTTCCCCGAAGTTCTTTCTGTGGGTAAATTTCCAAAGGCTTCCATTAATAAAACAAATATTGTCTTTAGAAGGGATACCATCCGTTAACACTTTAGCTTGAATTAGTTTAGGGACCAGCTAGATTGATGATGACAAAGAAAGAGAAACACAACAGAGAGGGCTATGGAAACAAAGTGACAGCTTTTTCAGGACAGGGAGCTCTGTTCTTTGCTGTGACAGAGGGGAAGCAGACAGTGGGGAGGGTCTTAGGGAAGTGTTGAGTAGAGAGGGAGAAACTAAAAAATAAATAAATAAAAATAAATAAATCAAGAACCATGAGAAGATGGGAAGGGAGTACAGAGGAGGCCATGATGGGCATAGTGTGGCTGTTAGCTCCAGAAAGGAACGACCAGTCCTCCTCTGAGATACAGGGAAGGGGAGAAAGCCTGGGGGGCTGTGAGAGAATCCAGGAAGAGAGAAGGAGGCTGGTAGAACCATTCCAGGTCAGAGGGTAAAGGGCTAGGCTTTGGAGCCAAGTAGGCATAGATGTATTCCTTGTCTGGAACACCAGCCATATGATCTTGAACAATCTATGTATTTCCAATGATACATCAGCTACCACATCTAAAAATGGGATGATATCGAATTGTAAGAGTCAATCAGTGAAATGCTGCAAAGTGCCCCAAACATGCAGGCTCTCAATAGATGACCCACTGCATAACATGTCATCTTCATCCTTATTGTCTGTTGACAGTGGGGACTCTGCATAGCCTGGGACTTGAGAGGGACCAATGTTTGGAGGAACCATTGTGGGATAATAGTTGTAAGGGGCAGCTAAGACTCAGTGGAAGTGAGACAGAATGGATTAATAGTGGACCAAATTCATGGTGTCCAGTGATGTCCAGCAACATCCCCAGCCCCAGGATTAGAACTAGAGAACCAGAACCAGGTGAAGGGATTCAGGACAGGGGCCTGGCCTTCAGACCCAGCAGATGGTTATAGGAGGACAGGAAACAGGTTGCTCCTATGGTCTGCACTGCTGACAGCTGCACGAGGGGAAGGTAAAGGGGTCCAGAGAGGTCTAATGATGCTGAAGAGCTGATGCCATGGTGGAGTAGAAGGATGCTGTCAAAAGGGAGGGGCCTCAGCTGAACATTCAGCAGGGAAACAGCTCAGAAATACGAATGTGAAATGAAGCTGTGATGTAGGGACTGCAGGGGTCAGGAGTTCTGACTGTGCTGTCAATAGGGATGCTGCATACTTGAGAATCCCTGAGTGCCCAGAAATAATATGGGTGGCAGTTATCCAAGAACGAAGAACTGTGTCATGGGGAGGTCAGTAGTCAAGAAAAGCCATGACGTGAAAGAGATGGCCTTGCTAGACCTAGCAAGTCCACTAGGGAGAGGGAAATGCTTTGATGGGGGCATAGGGGACAAGATCTTGAGCAGAGATGTGCATATTGTGTTTAGTGATGTGCACATTATTAAAAAAAAAAAGACTGAGCCAATATTTTTATATTTTGTGAAAAAAACCTTGATTTCTGACTTCTGTAGAAAAGTAGGGTCCTTTGGCAATCTTGTGTCTGTATTCTTCTATGTCAACACTTTATCATCCCCATTAGAAAGGGATGTGTTTTTTCAGTTTGCCACACCCTCCACCATTCCCTATTAATCCCCAACAGGTTAAGTGTCATTTGTTATTTGTTCTTGAACTGTCCTTCAGTTTCCCTATTATGTGTGTATAGAAACATGCACCTGGAGGTGCTGAATTTGTGACCTTGATTTGAAACATGAACTCTACCAATGAGGCTAGGCTTTGATCCAGTGGCAGAAGAGGGACCCTAATTGTCCCAGGGGTACCTCGTGACCAAAGTACCAGGTAGAGAAGGGGCACAGGAAGACAGAAGTTGTGGGTCAAAAGGGACTGAAAGAGGATGAAGGAATGTTACCAAAGGAGGAAACCACTGTTCCTAGGGCTACTCACTTGGGTCCCTTGAGAATCTCGTTCATTCAGAGTGGCTGTATCTAGCTCCCCTCCCTGTTGTGAGGACTGAGCCAATGAGATTGATGGCTTTGAGCAGATCCTTCTGGTTATGTGTTCAGTGTAGGGTGGTGGAGCTGTGAGGCCCCCACCCATCTGCTTCCTTGATAGTAGAACTCACCTTCTACTACAGAACATGAAAACATCTGATTTTCCTTTTTCCAGTGTTCCTTGTAATTAAGGCTTGAGCACTGTCTTTGTTTGGGCTGCTATAACAGAATACCATGGCCTGGGTGGCATATTAAAAAAAAAGGCATTTATTTCTTACAATTCTGGAGGCTGGGACACCCAAGACTGTGGCACTGGCAGATCTGATTGTATAGTAAGGGTGAAACCAAGTTCCCTTACTGAGTTTGTGATTAATCTCTCTATCCAAAACTTTATTCCTTTTCTTGTCCCACCCTTGTTCTCCTCAGGATTGAGAAGT
Source organism: Vicugna pacos (assembly GCF_048564905.1). Taxonomy (NCBI): domain Eukaryota; kingdom Metazoa; phylum Chordata; class Mammalia; order Artiodactyla; family Camelidae; genus Vicugna; species Vicugna pacos. Next base: position 16,831,623 of record NC_132991.1, read on the forward strand.
GTCAAAGAAAAGGGGGGATTGAAACAAAGCAGGACCCTGTGGGGCCTTCCTGGATAAAAAAGCCCCTCCATGTCGCCTGTTTTTTGTTTGTAGGAAAAAGGCTTCAGTCTCTGAGGCCTTCCCTGAGTTCCAAAGAGCAGGCTCAAGCAGTTAAGGATTAGGACCGCAGAGTAACAGGACTCCTAGTTCCTCCTGAAAGGATGTAGATAACAATCTGATGTGTATCTTTGAGTTGTTCTGCAGAAACTAAGACTCCCACCCAGGTGGAGGATGGTGACTACAGGCTGAGCACAAGCACATAGACTCCAGACTGGTTGGAACCAGAAGGTTGAGATTCTGGAAGCATCACCCTGTACCTCACCACCACCGAATTAGAAGGTCCAGGAGCTGATAGGGTATCCTATGACCCTCTTCCCAACACCGTCTTTAAAAACCTTTGCCTGAAATGTATTGGGGAGTTTGGGTCTTTTGAGCATAAGCTGCCCATTCTCTTTGCTTGATGCAAATAAGCCCTTACTTTGCTGCAAACACGCACTGTCAGAGTTTGGCTTTTTAAAGAACACTTGCTTGATAACAAGGGCTGCTTCCTCATAGACAGCACCCTATCACTGTGTCCTCCCAATGTGGAAGGAGCAAGGGAGCTTTTTCGAGTCCCTTTCATAAAGCTCTGCCTGCATGATCTAATCACTTCCCACTTCCCAGTACTATGATATCAGGGGTTAGAATTTTGGGGTGACATGAACATTCAATCTGCAGCAGGCATGTGGTTCAATTATGGCCAGTGGGGCTTGAGGGAAGGTTTCCTAGGTGGGGATTTGGGGAAAGACTTTCTTCCCTAATAAAGCATGGCTCAGGATAGGAAGCATCTCTTTTCTTCAGCTAGATGTTACTGTGTTCATATAGAATGTCTGAAGTGTGTCACCCATCCTGTGCCTGTGAGAGGACAAACTGAAGGCTCAGAGAGAGAGGAGAGCTGCCAAGAGCCTGGGTCATTCATCAATTTCTGAGGTACTCAAACAACTTTGTACCATCTATCTCTGGAATTTTTTATGTGCAGTAATACATTTTTATCACTGTTATGCTACTTTAAATTGGATATACTGTTACTTGCAGCCAAAAGCTGCAAGATTGAGATAGAGACTTCATCCAGAGCTGGAATTATGAATGGGATATATAGGCCAGGGAGCTCAGAAACTGAGTGTGAACAGTGTATTTTTCTAGTGGATTTGTTAACTTGATGATAGCTTAAGTAGGACTTTCACATGAAGACAGACATGGATAATATTGGTATAGAGTATAAAATTCACAAGATAAAACAAGAGACTCATGACTTCTTCCAGGCAAAGATCCTAGGAGCTTGAGATATTATGTGATGTAAGTACATGGTGTTTCTCTTTCTATTGAGTACAAGACATAAGACAGTTCTAATTAAACTGCAGTTGGAGGGATTAAGTTAGACACGAGGAAATATTGTGTCCATTGTGATTATTAAAGGGCTTCTAAATTGGAAACACAACAGGGCAACGGAAAGTCAGAGCTTTGGATGTTTTCAAGAGAAGGGTATTGTGGTTTCAAATGCAGTTTTGCCTGGACTAGTTTTCTCAGCTTTCTAGGTCCTTGTCAATGTCTTGCCATTGTTTTGCAATTGTGAAGAATAATGATTTTTTTTTTCTTAGATGATGACTGCATTCCAGACCCTCCAATGTTTCTTTGGTGATTTATCCTTTGTTTTAATTCAATGTGCTACTCAAAATGCTGCCCTGGAGTGTTCCTTTAAGTAGTTAAAGTGAATGAAAGCAGAAAACTGCCAGGAGTCAGCCAAATGTTGAGACAGATTGTAAATACCTGAAAGCATTTAAACATTTCCGATAGGAAGGATTCTGTAAATTTTACATGCGAGAGCTCTGCATCAAAGCCCGAATCCCAGCTTTTCTTCCCACTTTGAGACTTAGACAAGGTCAGCACAAAGGATCTACTGTTACCACAGGCATTTACATCACCACTCTATCTTGTTATTCCTGACTTCTTGCCAATCATATTGAGAATTTCTCGAGGGGAGCAAAACAGAATAACCAAACCAGCTTTGCCTCCTTGACAGTGAAGAATAGAAAGAAAAGGCTCTCCCAGAGACAGGCTTTTCTTTCCTTTTTCTTCTTTATTTAAGCTGTATGTTTTAACTTGACACTCTGCCTTTGACAACCCCAGGAGTCCAAGCTGATGAAAAGCTGAGTTAATTTTCTCTTCCACAGCTCAACCTCACATTAATTTTTTTTTAAACAGGAATTTTTGACAGACATTGATTTAGGGAATAGGTCCATCAGATTTCTTCACTTGGTTATAAACCCATACTCTAGGGCTATAAACTCAAACCCCAAGACTGAGGGCGTGGTTACTCCCTTTGGTTCTGTCGGCAATGGCGGGTGTGATGGATGACAACAGGAGGGTGGAAGGTGGGATGGAAAGTCTCTGACAATTGCATTCCAGGGGTATGTGCTCTCCCTTGTGCCAGCTTGTCTCTCTGGGCTAGACCTGCTTTGCTCTGCTCTATCAATTAATTCATTGCTTTAATCCTCAGCCTCTGGGCAAGTTAGAGGGGTCCCTCCTCCATTACACCCTCATTCAGTCAGTCTTTCAACAAATTAAGCACCTCATCATTGTTGCAGTGCTAGAAAACTAACATTCTGAGGATCTTTTGTGCCCATTCTCAAGAGGAGGAGTTGGGTAGAGCGGTTAAGAACAGGGAGTCTGAAGCCCGATTGCTTGGGGTTGAATCCTGGCTAGCTGAATAATCTTGGCCAAGTTACTAAACCTTGGTAGGTCCTGGGTAATAGCATCTCGCCAGCTTCTTGTGAGGAGTGAATGAGATATGGTGTCCTCAGAGCTCAGCCCAGTACCTGGGAGGACAAAACAAGCTGGTTGATGGTCATTGTTGGAATTCTTGTCATCATTATCACTGGGGTTCAGGAACTCACAAACATGACGGCCTCCCCATGAGGTTCTCCTGTCCTGGGCATTTTCATACCTGTTCTCCTTCCTGAGCCCTCTTCTGCCTACCTCAGTGATTTACCAAGTGAGCATTCAGTGTCTGCCAGGAGCCCTGCACTGTGTGGTGACAAAAAGGCCAGGTATTACCAAGCCTCCAAGGGGGTCTGCTGTCTGCTGACACACACAACACCAGGCAGGACTTAATGTAATGCTGCTTTGTGTGCTAGCCGGTGGGAGGGAGCAGGGGGTTGGCAGGTTAGGAAGGGGATGGAGAAGGGCTGGATCCGGCCCCACCCACCCAGGTCGGCCTGGGTAGGTCATCATCCCTCGTAGGCCTCACTTTCTGCATCTGAGAAACCAGAGTTTCGGTCAACAACTTTCAAACTTTTTAGACCAGGACCCACAGTAAAAAGTGTCCATGATTTTACAGCATGACCCTCAGAACTACATACATAACTGAAACAAATTTTTATGAAACAATAATTACCCTTACTATGTGAAATTCTCTGTTTTTCTATTTTAAAAAAAATGCTGGTCATAACCCTTTATATTGACTTCCTGACCCCCTAATGGTTCAGTTTGAAAAACACTGGATGAGATGATTCCTCAGGGGCCTTTCAGCCTGTACTTTCTATAATTTTAGATCTCTATGGGCTATATGGATTTAAGAGAAGAGGGAATAATTAATCTCCCAGGGTAATGACTGGCTAGAGCCCAGCTAGATCAATACAAAATAAATATATATGGTTGGCTCCCATACCGGCTTTCTGGAATTCAAAGGCATAATCTAAAGGAAAAGAAGCAGCTAGTTGCTGGGATTCATTCACTGGAGCATGGTGAGGCTGTAGAGAGCTCCCACGTGCACTGCTCATCTGAACCGGGTTTGCATTTGTGGAAAGAGAAGAACGAACCCTGTCATCAAAGTTTGCTCCTGATCTCTGAAGTATGGGAATTCTGGAAGGAATCCACTCACCTCAAGAGAAAAAAAAAAAGGCTAGCTTGTTTTAATCCCTAAATGGATACAGTCCTGTGAATTAGGGAACTTGGGAGAAACGATTTCCCCGCCTGTGTAAATGTTTGTTTTTGCCCTAATGTGTTTGTTCATTTGCTTGACTGCTCAGGAGATAGTCATCTAGAAACACAAGCTGCAGGAGAAACTTAAAAAAAAACCGAAACAAACAAAATCCACCTCCCCAACCCCTCCGACAAAAATCTCCTCCTCCAACATCCTCCATCTCTCTTTAGTTCACTTTTCATAGAGAAAACTCACATGCCAGGGGGCCCTGTGGGAGTAGGTTCTGTGTTAGGGCTTACCCACACCTGGGCATTTCTGTGACACAACTTCATGTTACCTGGAATCAAATCAATTAGAAGTCTTCTCTCTCTCTCTCTCTCTTTTACTGATGGCTCTATCTGGGTCTTTGCATCCCAAGGAAACTTGTGGAATTTCCAGTGACTTCTTTCTGAGATCAAATGCCCTTTTTAACATCTTAAGCCTTTTAAAGTGCTTTCCTCTTTCAGAGGGAAGTCTGATTACCACCTGCAGAGATGGGCCCTTTAGGAAAATGTCAGCTGGAAGTCTCAGGGATGCTGACTTTAACTGGAAGAAGTCGAGCTTTTCTGCCCTGCGTATATGTTTTCTGGCTTAGATTTTGGTTAGGCACACAGGGTTCTGCGTCCATGGGTTTGGCAAGTTCCTGAGCCTCCTGTGCCTCTGTAAAATGAGGTTATCACATTTATAGGATTAAATTATATAATGCATGTAAGAGCATTTAGAACCATATGGTAAGTTATTCAGTAAAGAGCAACCGTTAGTTTTACATACACAATATCCCAGGAAGCAGATGAAAAATTCTAAGATAGAGCTAGAGAGAATGAGCTAAAAGAGGTACCCCTTGTCTCAGGCCATGGTGTACATCCAACAGTTTGTGACCAAGACAGTGTTTGGCGCCTCTGATCCAGCGCATTCATCTAACTGGGGCATGGTAGGGAGATGGCCACTAGTCCTGGTGAAAAGGGGGCGAGAATGGGGTCTTTGGGAAATGGGATAGACACCAACCCTGCAGGCTTGCTAAAAAGATGAGCAAACCAGTGCATAAAGCATTTGATTGGAACTTGTCACATAGTAGGGGCTGGATTAAACAGTGCAAACAATAATAGTCTTCTCTGACTATAGCTGGGCCCCTTCCTCAGAGCTTTCTGAATTCAGAGCCTTCCTCAAGGTAAGGAAATGGCAGTTTGCTTGAATACAATGGTCTTTTTAAGGCAGCTCAGATGTTTATCTTATTCCAATATTTACCCTAGTGAATAGGATTTTTGGGTGGCTTATTTTTTATTGCTCTGGGGAGTGAGTTTCACAGTGTTAAGTTGAATATCAACTTTTAAGTGAAAAATGGATAAAACTGAGGGAAAACCCTTTTTTGACCCAGGGGAGAAAAAGGCTCTGGTAAAATCTGGCCTGGATTCTTCTCCACATGCTACCTTGGGGACAGAGAGCCCAGGGGAATAGCTGGAAGGGGTTTGGATTGCTTCAAACATCCTCAAAGCTTTAGCAGAAACCCTGTCCAGGCCTGTGGCCAGCAACATCTGGGATGTTCTAGCATCTGATTTCCTATCAGTGATGGTAACTTGTCCTGAGCCCAGAGCAGCTGTGAACTGAGCCAGAGGTCCCGACCCCCCACTGCCAGGTGGCCCTAAGTCTGGCCAGCCTTCCTGTTTTAGCCTAGGTTAAATCCTACACCATTCATTTTTTTTCCATTTTGGCTGAAATCACCTTCAGGAAATAGGACTTATGAGAACAGCTTCTTCAAGTAAGAAGGACAATGGCCAAATTAGCCCTGTGAGTGTAGGTGTGTGTTCAGCTATCAGTACTTCCCCTTAGAACAGGAGACTCCTCAGTGTCCTTCAGAACCATCACCAAAAGTTTTCCCTGCTGGGAAGACTCAGGACAACAGGTGTGTATTTCAGCACATCTGGAAGTTTTGACTATTTCTTCTTTGCCAGAACTGTTGAGGACTGGCTGTATTTTTTTTACTCAGTTAATCCTCTCTCTCAATAACTCTATAAAATGAGGTTTTCCAGATGAAGACACTGAGGCACAGCAAGGTTAGGTCACTTTGGGATTAAATAGCTAGTGAGTGGCAGAGCCAGGAATTTGAAAGTGTGTCTCTCAGAACGATACTCCTGTTGGGAACTAAGCATCAGTAGGTGTGTTGAGGTGGTGGATTTTATTTTCGTTAGTGAGCTTCCACCAGGGTTGAGGGACAGGACTGGCCAGATGAGATGAGAGAAGAAAAATATTGTTTGTAAGATTAGGATTTAGCGCCCAGCATGTGCTGTCTGTTATGGTACAAATTAACTTCCTTTTGATTTCCAAGATGCTGGGAGGCAGGAAGGACCTGAGGCCACTTCCATCCCACCTGAGTGATTTCATCTGTTCTCTCTGGTAGATGAGGGAGCCTTGGGCAAGGAGTCCAGAAAGAAAAGACTGGAGTTGTGCCAGATAGTGAGCATCTTTCTTGTCTGGTATAAATGAAAGTTAAGAGAGTAAAATCCTAAGAGTTCTCATCACAAGGAAAAAAATACATATGTATTTCTATTTCTTTAATTTTGTATCTACATGAGATGATGGATGTTCACTGAACTTACTGTGGTCATCATTTCATGATGTAAGTCAAATCATTATGCTGTACACCTTAACTTACACAGTGCTGTATGTCAATTATACCTCAATAAAACTGGAAGGAGAAAAATCAATAAGGAAAAGACACAATAGAAAACTGGGCAGAGAATACGAACAGGTTAGTCTCAGAAAAAAAAAAGGCTCTTGCTTTTGATTCAGAGTTTAGCAAGGGGGAAAACTGATTCTCAAGTGACAAGTGCTATGAACAGGAACAGGTACTAAGAAATCACATCATCTGTGTGTTAGTTTCTGAAGTTCAGTGGTAGCAAAAACCAACTGAATAAAAATTATCCTTACTAGGTCCCCTAAATCCTCTATGAATAGTATATGTGATCTTGTGTATACAAGCCTTTACTTCTTGGTGTTTAAGAAGCACTGGGACAGACTAGATGAAGGAACAGAAAAAATGCCTACTTGTAGAGGTCTGGAGATTCAATTGATTCTTTCCTTCAAGATAATGGAGGGACCCAGGCTGGTTTGGGGCCTTTGGGTTGGAGGTGCCCCAAGACCTCTGGTTGGAGCTGTCTAGCACAGAACACGGACCCAGGCTTCACACGGGGCTAGGAAGAGACACTGGCCCATGCAGTAAGACTCAGCCCCTCCTGTATGTAGGCTGGGAGTGAGGAGACGTGGCATCTTCTGCTCAGTTCTGTGGTGAAGTCTTCCTGTGAACCCCTCTATAAGGTGTGAATGACCTCATCAACATCCTTCCGTCTCTGAGGCAGAGCTACTGGGTGTGTGGCCCAAAGCAGGAGGCCCTGAAAGGGCTGAGAGAAGACCCTGGAAGATACCACTTGACTGCTTTTCACTTAAGTGACCATGTGTCTACCCAGGGATTGGAGACCTTGCACTGCCTGAGGTAGGTGTGAAGGTAAAGAGGCAGGAGACACACCATGGCTCCTACCAGCTGCCTCTGTAGTGTACCTTCTTCAGGGCCTCCAGGAACTGCAGTGAAGGACTCTCAAGCTTTATTGACCATAAAAATCACCTGGTGAGCTGTTTTTAAAATATATTTTATTTATTTTATTTTTAGGGGGAGGTAATTAGGTTTATTTATTTACTTATTTATTTTAATGGAGGTGCAGGGGATTGAACCCAGGACCTCACACATGCTGAGCACACGCTCTACCACTGAGCTATACCCTCCCACCCTGGGGAGCTTATTAAACTTCATAATCATGGACCCTATTCTCAAAGGCTTTGAATCTGCATTAGTTTAGCCTAAGATCTTGGAACCTGCATTTTAATCAAAACTCTAAGTGCTATTAACGCAGGTTCAAATTGGCTTAAATATACACACAATATAGACATAAATTAAAAAATACAGGGAAGATAAAGGTAAGGCGATCCTTTAAGAACATCATTCTTAAAGACAGTCCATAGGATGGAAGTCACATGTATGTATGTTTAGTAATGGGTGTGGCTTTGTGGAAAGGTGCTCTGGCAGTTGCCTTCAGCCTGCATTGGGAAACCTTACCAGAAGTTGCATGAGAGACTCATCTTTGTGTTTGCTGAAAGGCTGTTGGGAGAACCCATTCTGCCACATCACAGAACTTCCCCTCAGGGAGTCCACGGAGCAGTGTCCCTGTGTCCCAGTGCTGGGAGACCAGTGCGTCTCCTCACTGACTGGTTTGCTCTCGTCTGGTGGAATATGGGAATCTCTAACTGATTGATTGGGTTTCCTGGTCTGCTCTCGTTGGGAATCATGGTGATTCAACCCAGCAACCATGGTTTGCACTTTGTAACAATCACTACCCCCACTCTCAGGCTTGGTGTTAATCTCTTACCTTTTGTTTTCCCTTCACGCTTTGTTCTATTTTTTTTTTTTTTGTATTTTTTGAGGTAAAATTCACATAACATAAAATTCACCATTTTAAAGTGTACAACTCATTGGCTTTTAGTACATTCACAATGTAGTGTATCACCACTATCTTATGCAAGAATATTTTCATCACCCGAAAAAGAAACCCCTTATCTATTAAGCAGTCACTTCCCATGTCTTCTCCCCATCGGCCTTGGTAACCACTAATCTGCTTACTGTCTCTGTGGATTTTCCTGTTCTGAACATTTCTTATAAATGGAATCATATGACATGTAGCCATTTTTGCCTGACTTCCTTCACTTAACACAATTCATTCAAGGTTCATCAGTGTTGTAGTGTGTATCCATACTTCATTCCTTTTTATGGCTGAATAATATTCTCTTTTAATAGATATGCCAATGTTGTTCATCCATTCATCAGTTAGATTGTTCCATGACTCTTTTTTTAACATATACTTTTTGTATTGCAATAGCTTTTAGCCACCTCAAATTCTTTTTATAATAAGGCAGAACATGGATAGGCAATTGAAAGTCATTTGTATGTCTGCATATATATCTATGCCTGTATGATTCTGTACAGCAGTCAATAATAAAATATCGTCTTCATTTCTGCACTCAGATAATAGAGTGTAGTTTCTAAGTATTCAGCAAAGTATTAATGTATCATTTGTACACAGGCCTAAGTCTCCTGGGAACCCACCTCTCACTTAGAGGTAAAGGCAGAGTAGAGGTGGGATCCATTTAACCTGGTGATAACCGCTCACCTGAGCCACTGCTGCTCACTAGCCTGGACACCTCTTCCTCCTGAGAGGCAGGAACAAGAGAAGGAAGTGGGATTAGACTGCTCTTCCTAAGGCCATTTTGCTCTTTACAAAGATGGATGAGTTTCAGTTAATATGAAGTCATGGGATATTAAGATGACTGCACAGTCTGTGGGGGAGGGTGAGTCACCTGAGTGCATGTGAACTGCCCATGGCTGTTTGGTAGAACTTGGGCTTCAGTCTCTGTTTTCTCCTGGGAGTGGGCTTAAGAGTGGGCAGTAGAGGTGTCATTGGAGATGAATGTGCTCTGTGCAGGATCTAAGATCACCTCCCAGCCTCCGCCCTCCTCCTTGTCTGGATTTGCGGAACAAAACCATGTGAACACAACAGAGGAAAAAGTGGCCAAACTTTAGCTGGTTATGTTCTTGGAGACCTCCATCCTCTGCAGCGCCCTGAACCAGAACTTGGTGTTGGGAAATGGGGACAGGATCAGGCAAGGATGGGCAGTGGGTGTCTTTAGGGCCATGCTCAGTTCAGCCATACTCTGCCTGGTCGGTTCTGGTGGGCAGCTGAGGAGGCTGGGAGAGATTCTGCTTGGCTGTCTTCAGCCACTAGTGATGGCTGGATATGCTAAGGGAGAGTTAGGGTGCTAAGCTGGTCTCTGGAAAAAAACCAAAAAACAAACCAAACTTCAATGTCTGAAATCAATTTAAGACATTCAAGGATGGGCCAATTCCCTGTGGCTTTTTTTTTTTTTTTTTTTGGTGTGTGGCAGGGGTGAGTTTCTCTTGGAGGACAAGGCCCTAACCATTGAACTCTTACCAGCAAGGGTAACTGCAGTCCTCTGATTGGATCACTCAGAGCCGCTCTGTAGATGGAGAAGTCCAGGCTGACTGAACTGTCCAGCTGGCTCCAGTGAGCGAGTTTAATGTTCTGATCATCTCTGGGACCGTCCTGCCTGGTCCAGTGCAGCCCCCTCAGCCCTACTCCCAGCTCTAAGAACAATGTGGTGGAAGAAGAGGGGCTGCCGACACTGGGCCGGTTCGGTTAGTTAGGTGGGATCCTTTAAAGATTTGAGTAGGAACATGGATGTTTCAGATCTGGATTGTAGATCTCGTGAGAACTAAGGCAGATTGAGTAAAAAGCCATTGATTGAAGACAGCCCCGTTCACGTTCCAGAGGGCTCAAGAGTAAATGCCAAATGTGAAGGGCCAGGCCTGAGGGTTGAAGTACAGGGTCACAGAGCCAAGACTTGGAGGATTAGCAATCAGGTAGGGCACGGCGTGAGAGTGTGTGTGTGTGTGTGTGTGTGTGTGTGTGCATGCGTGTGTGGGCACCAGCACATGCACACAGAGGGTGTTCCTGTGTGAGCATGTGTAGGCTGAATATGGTGTGTACACATGCATGTAGGGTGTGTGTGCAGGGTATGCTGGAGGTGATTAGATATGGAGACAGTGTGTAGATGTGAATGGTAGAGCCCTAAGCACTTGTGTGGATTCTCTTGTGTGAATTTAGAGGCTGACAGGTATGCGGCGATGACTGGGTTGCAGTTGGGCTGCTTGTGAACTTGTCCCTCACATACGGTCAAGGCCAGTTGTGCTCAGTATGTTGCTTTATAAGGGTTGCTATTTTTTTTTTTTTTTTTTTTTTTAGTGGATGTACTGGGGATTGAACCGATTGAACCAGGACCTCTTGTATGCTAAGCATGTGCTTTGCCCTTGAGCTACACCTATCTACTCAGGGTTGCTATTCTTAACGGCTGCCAAGAGTACAGAATCTGGGGTTATAGTTAGAACTTTCTAGGGTTGTGTTTACTAAAATTAATGGGGCAGTGAATTCTACTAATATAAGAATTACCAGGACCTTAATAACAAATGTGTGTTGACAGTTCTCCAGGAAACATTTTTGCCTCAAACCTCTGACTTCCAGTTTCTAGATCTAGGTTCTGAATTCAGATGCCTTCAATGGGCTATAAATTCAAAGGCAACTCATAGATTTAAACTACATCTTCAACTCTCGGTAACTCTAGTGGGACACACTTGGTGTGGGGGGGGAGGAAAGGGGAGAGTCACCTTAGGGTCACGAGAGGCCTGTGGAGCTGTAGATGAACTCTGGGGTGGGCATTAGGAGCACTGGGTTCTGGACCAGGCTCTGTTAGGTGACCATGGACAAATAGATGCTTCTGGTCCTAGTGTCTCGTCTGTAAAACCAGGATGTTGTTGGGGATGGCTTCTCCAAGCCCCCTGTAAGTGTGGCAGTGTGGCGATGGTAGGCAGATGGCTGCCCATGGTTTCAGGCTAAATGGAGGATTTTCCTTCCTCTAAAGCAGTGTTGGAGCTTGTTTCCCACCACTTTGGCAAGTATAGCAATGCAGGTTTCTGGAAAAATGATCAGTTGTTCCTAATGGATACCAATATCAATAATTTTCCATAAAAGTGTATGTTTTCTGGTATTTCAGGCTGGGTTAAAAGACAGAATAAAATCCACTGGCACCTTCCACAGGCTGAATAGCTGCTGAATGATATACAGTAGGTTCTATACGCTGGGTTGGTATTTACTCAATCCTCACAACACCCTGTGAGGCAGGCACTCTCATTCCCCTTTCGCAGGTAAGCAGCAGAGGCACCGAGGGGTACAGCAATGAAAGCTACATGCTCCACCCTCTGCTCATTCCTCTTCTCTTAGATTTCCAAGGTCTTGGTTACAGAGGATCCCTTTCTTGATCTAAGAATACGATGATGAGAAAATGCATTTTGTTTTGAGGGAGAAGTAAATTCCCAACAGATTCCACGTAGTGACAAAGTCCAGACCGTCTACCAGCAGGAAAACTCTAGGCACAAAGCATTTCTGACAGCCAAATCCGGAGCCAGTTTCCTGCCGGCCGTAGCCTCCTGGAGGCGGAGGGGGAGAACCTTGGGTGGGGGCCGAGCGGGGCGAGCGACCCTCTCAGTGGGTCCTTTGGTTCCCAGTCTTATTCGTACAGAGTTCTCAGGATGCAGCGATAGATGGGAGGATTGCATCCATCTAACAAGGACCTTTCACACATTTATTAATGAATTATTAAGCATGATGTTTAGAGACATTTTCCTATTAAAGAATAATCCTCAAGTCCATGAAAAAGAATCAGCGCCCCTCCTAGCCCCCTTTCAAAGTCTTCCTCCCACCCGCGAAGCTGCGGGATTTTGTCCTCGGAGACTGACAGAGGTGTCCTGCTTTGGTCGCCGCTCTTTGTTTTTCCCTCCACACGAGTTAATTTTCCCAGGGTCATGCAGTGACGGTTCACTATGGACACAGCATTTTCCTGCAAGGTATTTTCTGAAGCCACCAACAGTCTTTTGGTTTTCAGGCTTCTTATTTAAAGAAATTTGCATTAATGGCTCTTTGGGCCCCTCATTTCCATACATGTTTGAAAGGGCAGGAGCTTGGGGAATGCAAAGAGAAAAATGTGAATGGGCTGGCTGGTGGTGCCTGCTCTGCAGAGCTGCCCACGACTTGCAAAAAGTAGAAATTTAACTTCCAGTTACCTTGGTATGTTCGTGTGCAGTTATGGAATCTGAGGAAAGAAGAAACGCTGTTAATTTTTTCTTACCTTTGCCACTAGGATGGTTATTAGCTTTTGGTCACCTAGAAGAGAAAAAAGTATTTTGTATAATGGTTTTTCCCAGGGTAGGGGAAACAGGACATTAATTAAGACTCAGTAGGGAATGAAGTGAAATGTGTTCTAAGGAACCAAAAATGCTTTGTAGTTAGCACCAGATCTGATTTGGTGCAGCACCCTACAGGCAAGATTTCTTTAAGTTTATGATTTTGAAACAGATGGGCTCATGGGTCAAAATACAATCATTTTTAACCAGTGATGTTTTATATTGTTTAGAAATCAGATTGGATCTATGACATTGGCTAAGACCTGTTGAGACACGAATGCGAGTATGTCCTGTGTTTCCTATAGTAGACCCCTAGGGTAATAACCAAACCACAAGTATAACTCATTCCAAGTTTTAAAATGAAAAAACAAAAACAAAAACAAAAACAAAAAAACAGGCAAGGAATAATGCAGCCATATTTTTAAAGAAATATGAAAAATAAAATGAAAATATAAATTTGGCACGAGATTTATTTAGACTTACTGAGCTTGACTTAACCTGGGGTCCGTGTTTAGAATTCTGAAATTTCTCTAATTGAAAATTGGCATGTCCTTTAATTACAAATAGAGGTGACAACCCACAGTAACGTTAGCAGACCTATGACTGTTACCAGAAGAAATCACAGCTATTTTCAGAGCACATTGGAAATTGTTTCAGTTATCTCAAAAAATGATTTACTTTGCTACTTCAAAATATGGCAGTTACTAGGCCAGCCCCTCGATTTTGTTTTATGTGCTTTAATATATAATAATGTCTGTCATTGTTATGTGTTACTATACAAAATAATTTTTTGATAACAATATTTCAGTGTAGTTGGTTATTACTATTTTCATCACTATTTTAGAAACCAGAACACACAGCCTCTAAGAGGGTCAGTTACCCCAAACCACTTGGCGTGAGTGGGAGCGTGTGCACTGGGAGTGGGGGTGGGGAAGGATGCTCCCGTGCCCCCCACTCCGACTTGTGCCTTTACTCCCACTGTCCTCCAAGTCTTGCTGATGACAAAGAAGGAGTGAAGCCCCAGATTCTTCACTTTCTTATGCCATGGTCCCCAGGGCAGACTGGAGGAGTCTCTGAACATCTCAGAATAATGTTTTTCAGTGCTTGACATAAAATATCTAGCATAAAAAGAAGCCAACTAAATTGAAATATTGATTGTACCTGCGATTTTCTTAGCTTTTGATCCATTTGGGCTTACCTTGGACTTTCCAGCTTTTTGAAATCCATCTTTGGGACTGAATAAACCTTATCTTAGACTGGTTTTCTTTATCATGGCTACAGGTATAAGTGACCCTCATTAGCTGGATTCCAACAGTGAAAGGGTAAGGTAGGTAGGAGTGTGGGTATGTGGGTTGGATAATGTGATTAGAGGGGATAACTCATTCTCAGCTCCTCCTGGCTTCACCTTTGCCCTAGGTGTTCGTCTGCCTCCTCCCTGCTCCAGCCCACCTGTGTGAGGCAGGCTGTTTATAGCGTGAAATTGGCCACAATGGGAGTATTAACACCATGGAAATCGCAAATGCTACAAATCAAGGTATTTTTTGTTTCTTTGTTTTCTGGAGAATCTGTTTTTGAGCACACCTCTGAATGCATGATTAAAAACAATACTGGCAAATGCCAAATTCATGTAAATTGGGAATGTCATTCAACCTCTCAGCTATCACTGTACAAAACTGAGGGAACATAAGTCTAGATAAAAGAATGGAAATTACCCGTAATTCCACCACTCAACCATAACCATGATTAATGTTTTGATGTGTTTCTCTCACGCTGTGCATTTTGCTGAAGTGTTTGAGATTATATAATTGGGCGTCCTTTTCCTCGACCATCATTGTATCATAAGCATTTTCTGTGTTTTTGTTAAAATTATTCAAAACATGTTTTTTAATGCCAGTGTAATATACCACCCTTGGGATTAAATATTTAATTGATCTGTGCTATTTAAATAATGTGGCAGGGTCTTTTTTCCTGCATTTTTATTGTTTTCTTAGGTATATTCCCAGAAGAGGAATTACTGGATCTCATTTTTGAGGCTTAAATACAGAGTTCTAAATTATTTTCCAAAATGTTTGTACTAGTTTATATTCCCTCCAGGAAAGAGGAAGTAACTCCTTTTAATTACTGTGCTAACCAAACTAAGAGCTCAGTTTTAACTTAAAAAGTGGCATTTTGGCATATTGCATTTGGATGTCTCTTTGTTGCCTGATAGTTTTAGAGGGAGATGACCAAATTTGGAATGTTATTTTTTTTTTAAAGGCATGATATACACGCTGTAGTACACTCTCCTTTTTTTCTCCCTTTTACTCCCCTTAAACTGAATAGACTGTAAATACCTTTCCATGCCATTTAACAGCTTCCTAAGCATCTTTATAAATGTCTGCCCAGTGGGGGAGGGTGTAGCTCAGTGGTAGAGTGTGTGCTTAGCATGCTTGAGGTCCTGGGTTCAATCCCCAGTACCTCCATTGAAAATAAATAAATAAATAAACCTAATTATCCCCCCCAAAAAGAAGAAATTAAAACAAAATGTCTGCCCAGTATTCCATATATGGATATACTGTTTTTATTTATGCCACCCTTTATGGTTGGACACTCTTGGATCATGTGTTTTCCATTATTTTCAGTAATACTTTTTGCCCACTGAACTCTGCGTTTTATAGCTAGCAGCCTTGTTCGGGAACCATTTGGAGAGCGGCTAACTCAATTTTAGAAGGTCCCAGCTGACCAGTTCCAAGATGGAATCATGTGCCTGTACTTTTCCCTTCTTCTGTCCCCTCTCCTCCTGTCACCGGCCTATAACAGAGGGAAGCACAGGGCTTTCTGTCTTTCCGGCGCTCACTCTGCCTTGCTCCTCCTCTCTGGAGCCCACAGAGCCCAAGGCTGAGCTAATTCTAACTATACCATGCTGCCGCCTCTCCTCCTTCATTTGAAATAATTAGGGGCACAATTAAAGAGGAAGCCTAGCACTGTGAGGGTTAGGCATGAAATGTAGTCGCCTGCCTGACTCCTGCCAACCTCCAGTTATCTAACATTTCTCAGATGTAGCCAGTTACACATTTTTACTTCAGATGTTGGCCTCTTTATTTTTATATAACATGCTTATATATAAGCAAATTTTTTTCCATATTAATGTTTTATCTATTGTTTTCCTACTATAGATTTAGAGAGTATGCTACTATCTTAGAGTCTCCAGTTCCCCTTTTTATAGTCTATTGATGGAGTTATATAATGGTTTTAATTAGATCACTATTTGGTATTTACATCACTAACTAGATAGACATTGTTCACAGCTGAGCCACATAGGGCACTAGAGTTATAATTCCTATTTTGTGAAATAATTTATTTTCCCTGTAGTTAATATTAGCCATTTTGTTTTTGTGTTTTCATTTGAACCTGTTACTAATATGTACCTAAATCTTTGCCAGAGTTGAAAAATATGTCTCAACATGGTCAGAACTACCAGATAATTTGTCAGTCTTCCTAGTTCTCTTTTGGGGAGACATTTTCCCTAGAACTCTCTTTCTCCTCAACTGTCCCAGGATTTCTCTTCATCATTATCTTTGGAATTCACTTAGTTTTCCTCCTAAGTAGGATTCCTATTTCCAGGATGCCTTGTCTTGTTCTTGATTTATTTCAGTAGTGTGATAGTAAATGTTTCATGACCACCTGGGGATCGGGGACAGTCAGGAAAGGAAGCCCTAGTCTGTAGGGTTGCTGATTTCTGTGGTATCAATATTCCCTCCAATTCTAATAATCTTAAAATTAAAGTATAGTTGATTTACAATGCTGGGTTAGTTTCTTTCTGGTGTACAGTATAGTGATTCAATTATACATGTATATATGTATTCTTTTTCATTATAGATTATCACAAGATACTGAATACAGTTCCCTGTGCTGTACAGTAGGATCTTGTTGTTTATGTTACATTCAGTAGTTTGTCTGCTAATTCCCGAACTCCAAATTTATACCTCCCCCACTTTCCCCTTTGGTGTCCATAAGTTTATTTTCTGTATCTGTGTGTCTGTTTCTATTTAATAAGTAAATTTGTCTCATTTTTTAGATTCCATGTATAAGTGATATCATATGACTTTATTTATGTTTCTCAGTCTGACTTACTTTACTTAGTGTGATAATCTCCAGGTCCATCCATATTTCTGCAAATGACATTATTTCACTCTTTTTTATGGCCGAGTAATATTCATATATATATCTTCTTTACCTTCTTTATCGAGTCATCTGTCAATGGACATGTAGATGGCTTCCATATTTTGGCTATTGTAAACAGTGCTACTATAAACATTGGGGTGCATGTATCATTTCAAATTAGAGTTTTCGTCTTTTCCAGATATACGCCTAGAAGTGGAATTGCTGGATCATTTGGTAACTCTATTTTTTGTTTTTTAAGGAAACTCCATACTGTTTTCCATAATGGCTGTACCAACTACATTCCCACCAACAGTGTGTGAAGGTTCCCTGTTCTACACTCCCTCTCCAGACAGCCATTCTGACCAGTGTGAGGTGATACCTCATTGTAGTTTTGATTTGCATTTCTCTCATAATTAGCAATATTGAGCATCTTTTCACGTGCCTATTGGCCTCCATGGCTAATTTTAAGCGACTACTATAATGTCACTAAATTTGGTATATTAGTCACAGTAACAGAACCAATAGAATATCTATCTATCTATCTATCTATCTATCTATCTATCTATCTATCTATCTATCTATCTATCAGAGATTTATTATGAGGAATTAGCTCACGTGTTTACAGAGGCTGAGAATTTCCACGATCTGCTGCTGCCTGCAGCTGCCCAAGCTGGGAGACGGGGAAAGCCAGTGGTATAATTCCAGTCTGAGTCTGAAGGTTTGAGAACCAGGGTAGCTGATGATATAAATGCCAGTCTGAGGGCAGGAGAAGACCAATGTCCCAGAGCAGCAGGCAGCCAGGAAGCAAAAAGGGCAAATTTCTCCTTCTGCCTTTTTGTTTTCAGGCCCTCTACGGATTGAGTGATGTCTATATACCTTGGGGATGGAGGACAAGGTACTTTACTAAGTCCACCAATTCATATATTAAGCTTATCTGGAAACACCCTTCCGGACACACCCAGTAGTAATGTTTAACCTGGGCCCCCCCCAGGCCCAGTCACACTGACACGTAAAATTAACTGTTGTACTCAGAATTGGGAAGAAATGCTGTTGCGGGCTGAGATGAGCCAGCTACAGCATAGCACTGGGGCACCTCCCACTTCTGATACAGCACAGCTTCCGGTGGCTTCCTGAGAAGGGGTCCATGGGAAGTAAATGTTTTGAAACCTTTCCTTTTTTGAAAATGACTGTATTACTCTCACACTTCATTGACATTGTCTTAAAATTGAAATCTGGGTGGGAAATGGATTTTACTCAGAACTGTGGGGGTGTTGCTCAATTTTTTTCCTTTTAACTTGGTTGTTTGTTTCCAGTGTTGCTGGAGAGTGTCATCCTGGGTCCAGTCCTTTGTATGTATCTAATTTTTCTTCTTTGAACACCTCTAGAATATTCTCTTTATTCCTGATGATAGGAAATTTCATGATGGAGCATTGCTGATCCCCAGTTGGTCTGTACCCCTAGCAGATCCTTTTCAATCGGCAAGCTCATGCCTTTCAGTTCTGGGAAACTTTCTTATATTTCTTCAATTTTCTCTCTTTTCCTAGGACTCTTATTTGTTGGAGATTAGATCTCTTGTTTTGATCCTCTAATTTTTCTTTTCTTTTTTTGATTGCTGGGAGCTTTTTCTCAACTATATTCTAGGCCTGCTGTGTAACGTTAGCTGTTCCTGTCAGGGTGAAGCCACCTTGGATTTGGGCTCGTGTCCTATGTCTGTGTCTCTTCCAGCTGACCTGCCTGGCACCATGCTTGACAGGATGGAGGGATAGAAACAGCAGAGGCTTTTGATGTGGGTAGATCTGGTTTTGAATCACACACCATGGACACATTATTTGACGTCTCTGTTTTGAAGTTTTCTTATTCAGAGACGAGGGCATGTCACCCCGAGGGGAGGGAGGCCAGAAGCCTGAGAGGTGGTCCGCCAGATCTGGTGGAAGGCCTATTAGACCCTCCCAGCCTCCCCTCAGCCTGCATTCTAAATAACGTGTCTTTTCTTAAACGTGTAAAATCGCATGAGAGAGTACATTTTGTAGTTAAAAAATTCCATCTGAATATAAGGAACATTTTGATACTGATATAGAAGTAGTGCTTTTCGTTAATGAAATTAAATCGTCTTCTTCCAGCTGCCTTCCACATCCGACCTCCCTTGACCAAATTAATGACAATAATAACGATAAGATTTATTAAGCATTTACCATGTGCCAGGACTTGTTCTAAGTACTTAGCTTATATGTATTTATTTCTTACATAAACCCAGCGAGGTGGGCAATATTGTTATTTCCATTTACAGCTGAGGAAACAGAGGCTCAGATAGGCATAGGGCTTCACAGCTAGTCAACATCATGTTTGGACTTAACCCTGAAATTAACTATGGATCTTATGCTGCTATGAAACCTTCATGGAAAGGTTTGTTTGTGGATCCCTCATTTGAGGGAAGCCAGGGACTCGGGGAAGTTCTTTCTAATGGGGACGCTGAATATCCCAGTGCCCAGCTCTGATGCTGGGTGAGAATGACAAACAGGTTTAGCAGATGTCCCAACCCACGAGGGAGGAGGCTCCTTAGGGCTGAACACCGTGTACAGCTGTCCCCAAGAGCAGCTTGACAGGCCCGGCCAACAGTGGGGCCTCTCTTGTGTGAGCAACCTCAACCACTTCCACACAGTTTCGCCTCAGCGGCCAGGCCCAGCTCCCGGCAAGCCTTGTTTAAACGGGTGGCCCGTAACAGCTGGGGCTAGCTCAGTGGAGCGTGCTGGCAGCCAAGGATGCTCTGAGTGCAGGTGCCTGTCTCTGAATGTGCAATCATGCACATCCGAGGACCAGACTGACGTGAACTGAAAGCCTGGTGTTCGGTTCCAATAAGCTCAACTGTCTGTTGCCAGAATAGCCTGGACTGGCAGTCCTCGACTCATCAATTCAAGGGAGCATGTATGGTGATTGAGGAAAGAAGTGTGGGATGAATCTCAATCAGAGCTTACTCCCTTTGGGCAGGCAGCATCTGGGACAGGCTGGGGCACCTTTCCGGGAGTAACTCTTATTGGAACTTGCCATGGGACAGGGAGTGTTGGCAGAGAAGGAGGTTAGGGAGGCCATGCCCTCTGGTCACAGGGTCTTGGAGATATCTGCTCTTCCCTTCTCTTCGTATAGAGGAATTACATGAAAGCCAGAAAGGCTAAGGGACTTGCCCAAGGGCACGCAGCTCACCAGTGGGCTGGGCCTCCTGATCTTGAGTGCTGCTTTCCTTTCACCCATTCCACTCATCATGCTGTGTTTTCCAGCTCACTGCTTCAAGTTTCAGGTCACAGGGTAACCTAACACCTACCCACGGCTGTCTCCCTGAAGCCACCTGGGGAGACAAGTGATAGCAGACTTGGTACACTGCGAAGAGCTGAAAGAGTTGCGTGCAGCACAGAAAAGGGGAAGCTGAGGGCAGGTCTTGACGCAAACGTCTGGGCACTGTCTCAGCGATGGGGCGGCTGCTAGCCCATAAGACTTGTCACCCTCTCTCCTGACGCTCAGTTCTCATGGACTCTCAAGGAGCCCTCAGACTGGATCTGAACTATTAAGTTTGCTGTGTAAGTTAGAGCCCTTGGGTTGCTAGTAATAGGAAGCAACCTCTAACAAAAAGAAAACCCAGGCATCATTTCTCCACCAGCAGAACAGCATTCTCTTCTTTGGTCCACCTGGTCAACCATGACAGCCCTTCAGCTCAGGGCCCCTGTTACACAGACCTTTGTCAACCCCCCACTGCCCCTCGCTGCACAGCCCTGGCCTGGCCTCCAAAGTCCATGTAAATGCTCTAAAGAGGAGTCTTACCGCCTTCTAATTTGTGGGAAGTGCCAGGATCATGTTATTCAAACACCACAGAGGCCAGTGCGAGGGGAGCAAATGAATGGTATGGACTTCCCAGCTCTGAATCACCAGTTCAGGAAGTTATCTCCAATGCCATCTTTAAGCTCACTGGCCAAGTTGGTCTCTATACTTAAGCCAGCACACCGTCCCTCCAAGCCAGGCAGAGAGGCTATGCCGGCACCCAATGGTGATTATATTATTCTTATTTTTTCACCCCACCCCCACTCTGTGTATCACATCCCAGAAGAAATGGTAAATGTTTTGTTGGGCAGACAATATGTAAGCAGCTGCAGCTGTCTAAGAATGAACCCCTCAGATTTTAAAGTTCAGAGGCTAGAAAGAATGGATGGAGGATGTGCGTGCATTTTCTGTCCTGGCCCCGGGCAGCCCACGAATACATTACCATTCTAGTCTTAGGTGGAAGCTGACTTGTCGTCTCAGGATCCCAACTCTTAATTCCTGGAAGAGAAGATCTGACTGGCTCTCCATGGGTCACATGTCTATTGACGGCCCAGTCATCAGGAGGGCTGGGGTCACCAGCACTGACACTGGTATCCCACCCATGTGAATTGCTTGGGGGAACGTTTTTAAGAGTAAAGGGAGTTTCTGACAAGCTGAGCAGACACCTAAAAGATATCTACTTCCAGTGCTTAATAGTCAGGCTAAATGGCCTTTCTGTCACCAATTATTTTATTTGAGTTTGGGGACTGTTAGCCAGTTTTTTCAAGGCCGGACCACCCTGTGTTAAACAAGCCCCTCAAATGCCTGGAATCAGGCTCTTTGGAATGGCAAGAGGGAGCAGCACCCTTGAAATCATCTCCTTACAACTCAGACTTGCAGGCTTTCATCTAAACCTTGTGTTTTCACATATAAGGAAACAGGTTCAGAGAAGAGACGTGCCCTGCTCAAGGTCAGCCCACCCCCAACAGGTACTTTGTAAAGTGGGGAGGCTGGAAGAACCACCTTGCTAAATCTTTCCCTGGCCATCAGCAGGCTGTGGAAATGCTGACCAGATAAATACTGTATCTCTGTGGCAAGATTTGTGGCCCTCGCAGGCCTCCCTGTAACCATGCCTAAGGAGGTTTTAATGATCTGCCTATTCTGAAGCATTCATTTTAGAAGGAGCCAAGGTGCTCAGTCTAGAATTCTGAAGCTAATTTCTCCCTGGACTCTCATGCACTGGCAGCACAAGCAAGGAGAATGACTAGGATTGCACCAGCCCTTGACCGTTGTACTTTTGACCTTGTGCTGCAGAAAGAAGATGGGCTTGGAGTGACTTTTTACACCTGCTTCAAAATGTTTCAGAGGGCATTGAAGGAGGGGATCAGAGACCTGACATGGTCCAGGGCCTTTGTCTGCAAAATGTCTCCCTTTAGTTCTTATGCTCTTAACCCTGAGACCAGACTACCCCTGGGAACCAGTGGAGCGTTGGATTGAGCTGGGGGTGGAGGTGAGAGTGGGCTGATGTGAGGAGAGCGCATTGTCACAGCTGTTTTGAGCCTGCTGTGTCCCAGGTCAGGGGGAAGGCTGAGGGATTAGGAAGGAGAAGATGAAAGGTAAGCTGGGAAAAATAGGTGAAGGAAGTAGGTATTAAAAATAAAAAGTGAAATTCATGGGAAGCATAGCCAATGCTTTGTCCATGCTCAACTGGATTAGGAACACCTGATGAAATCGAATAGCTTTAATGGGCTAGGGATGATTAACGGTGTCTCACTATACATCAGGAAATGACTTCGTCCAGGAGGAGTGCTCCAAGAGGAAATTGAACTTACTTCTTATCTCCTTGTGATGTTTTAGTTGCTTAACTTCTTAGTACACACCTGTAAAACCAGAAGACAAAGAGGCCTGAGGTTTAACGTGCTGTTTGCCAAGTAACTTGAGATATGAATGTCTTGAGTAAGTGCTTCAGCTTTATCACGGACTGTTTTTTTCCTAGCCAATTACTATAGTAAGTGGATGTCCCTAGTGGTACTAGTGACTGGTTAAAAGTCACCTTCCAATGACATGAAAGTCCTTTTCCTCTCCACGTGCTCAGTCCAGCCATTTGCTGGCTTCCCAGGGCCGAGGTGCAGTTTTATCCACACCATAAACCTTACAACATGTCTCCCCTCCTTGAAGTCCTTATGATGCGTCCTCTGCATTACTCATCTTTGAATTGCATCATATATGGTTTTGTATTGCTAGTGCACTGTAGTGGGATTTGAATTTTTCAGACCACTCTAATATGGGGACATATGGCAGAAAATGATAACTGTGCCATCCTTACTATTAAGAAGACAGCCCTGTTCTCTTGTAGAAAGTAATGGCTACCTGGCTAGAGTCTATGTTTCTCAGCCTCCCTTACAGCTAAGTGTGGCTGATGATGGGATATGAATAAAATCCTCAATTGCTCCTTACGAGGAAATTGTCTGCCCTCCGTTTTCTCCGCCCTTCCTTTCTAACTAGAATATAGACCAGTGCATACTGTGGGATAATGGAGGAAGAGGGGGACTGGAGTCCTGGGCTGGCTTTGTAGAACAGTATCACCTACTTGCTCTGAACTGCCCTTCTACCTCTTGATAAGAGAGAAAGAAACTGATGTCTTGTTTTAGCCTCTGTAATACTGGTCTCATGGTAGCAGCTTATCGTATATCTAAACTAATAAAGAAGTTAAATGCTTTACCTTTCTTCCTTTTCCTTGTTGGTATACAGATGTTTCCCCCAACTTCCTGGGAGGATGGGAGGGCTCTGTCCTTCTTGCTTCTCGGGAAAGGGTGTCTGATTTTTCTCTTATTTGAGTTCTCGTCTGTTGGGCATCATGTTTATTGTGAAGGAGCAAGAAGAGAGAGTTTGAGGAGGAGTTAGAGGGAAGAAAGTACCTCTGTGAAAAAAAGGATTTCATTAGTGCTAAGAAGGATATGTGGGGAAGAGGGGCAGAAGAGAAAAAGGAGGGAGACCCAGGGTGACCCCAGGATCTGGGATTGAGGCTGGAAGATGCTAAGGAGGGAGAGGGTCTACTGTCTGGGTAGAGTTGTGAGAGAAGAGCTGTCAAAAGACTAGCAGGAGGGGTATTGTTCAAGCACTGTGTGGAAACTGAGGCATGCCATTTGAGATGAACAGCAGAGCTTTCTGTAGGCACCTGGTGAGGCCTGTCCTTCATCAGCATCTGGGATCTTGACCTGTCAATGCCTGATGGGAGGGGCATCATCTGTGCTCAGCCCCGCAGCTTAGCCTGCATAGCTCTTCTCTGCAGCCTCTACCCTGGGGCACTCTGGACTCAAGAAAAGGACAGTGGTAGTAGAAGCTCCCCCAACCTCTGAACTTGGGAGAAGAGTTACCAGATTTAAGGAAAAAAGACAAGATGCAGAGTTACATTTGACTTTTGGATAATAAGGCATAATTGTTTGTATATGTGTGCCCCAGGCAATAATGCATGCATTTTATCCGGCAACCCTTCTTCGAGGCAGGAGGATTGCAGACATCTCTAGAGCTAGGCCAATGGTGATTATACCCTGTGACCTTACTCTTTCATGAGCGTAGATGCTGCAAATCTAAAGTAAGAAGATTAGTTCCAGTGCCACCCATGGCATGAGGATGAAGTCAGGGTCCCCAGCCTGATGAACCTTCTTGGGGGACTGGCACTTGGCAGACACATCTGAGTATTGCATTCTGCACAAGCACAGGGCTGAATGCTTCGCCTTCAGTGAAGCTTTGCTGCCGACTTGATTGAAAGGCCTTGTGTTGAGCTAGAGGAGGTGCTAAATCAGGAGCCAGGAGCCGGGGTGCTGCTCTGGGTGTTGTCTTTGACTTGGCATATGCACTGGAAGTGATTTTCTTTACCCCTCTAGGCCCTTGTTCCTTTAGGTGTAAAATAAGGGGTTTGGATTAGAATTTCCCATTGTGTTTTGCGCCCTTTAGGAAAGTGGGAGAGGTGGGAAGAGAGAAGGTCCAAATAGGTAGGACCAGATCTCTGTTGCCTGCTGGAAGTGGACCTCTGGCAGCAGCCCAGTGTAACACACTGTCGTCTTTCTATTAATCATCGGTGAACATGATTTTTTTAAAACATTTTTTATTGATTTATAATCATTTTACAATGTGTCAAATTCCAGTGTAGAGCACAATTTTTCAGTTATACATGAACATATATATATTCATTGTCACATTTTTTTCTCTGTGAGCTACCATAAGGTCTTGTATATATTTCCCTGTGCTATACAGTATAATCTTATTTATCTATTCTACAATTTTGAAATCCCAGTCTATCCCTTCCCACCCCCTGCCCCCTTGGCAACCACAAGTTTGTATTTTGTCTGTGAGTCTATTTCTGTTTTGTATTTATGCTTTGTTTGTTTGTTTTTAGATCCCACATATAAGCGATCTCATATGGCATTTTTCTTTCTCTTTCTGTTTTACTTCACTTAGAATGACATTCTCCAGGAGCATCCATGTTGCTGCAAATGGCGTTATGTTGTTAGTTTTTATGGCTAAATAATATTCCATTGTATAAATATACCACATCTTCTTTATCCAGTCATCTGTTGATGGACATTTAGTCAGTGAACATGATTGACCATGTTTTCTCCTTCCTCCCCACTGAGTGGATTTGGAGAAGTCTGTTTTCCTGTGGTTCTTCTCCCAAGATGTCCTTGGGGACCTCCAGGGTTGCCACCCTGTCCTGGGATGTCAGACTGGTTACCACGGTCAGGAAGTCTGGCCAGTCTGCCCAAAGCCCTGCCATCCACTGCATCAGGGTTATCATGACACCATTGCTGAAACTGCCAGTCTAGCTCGGCTGCAGGCCTCTCTGCTCATGGCTGCCTCTATGGCCTTGGTCCCAGACATCAAGGAAAAACCAGCTGCTCCTAATTTGCTCCAAGCTCAGACGCAGGCCCCTCCCACCCCTCCTGAAGTCCAGCTGGGGGTGCCTTCCCTAACCCAAGCTACTGTTCCATAGTGCATCTCTCGTGTGTCAGGTATTTGTTCTTAAATAACCTCACCGAGCCTCAGGATTGGGGAGAGCAGATAGTCCGGTGTGAATTTCTCTCTAGGAAAAGCCATCTTTCTTCTGCTTTCAGGTGCATGGTGTGGCTTGGGAGATCACTTTACATTTCTCTCTGTTGCACTTACAGGCAAATGTAAGAAGCCCTCATGGTTTCCTCCTAGGACGATGGTGGGGACTGGTCTTTCAGTGATGGAACTGAGAGGCTGAGGAACTTCCTCCAAATAAAGGGAGTGGGCTCTAACGGAAATGACAACCTCTGCATCTAGAAACCCAAGACCTTCTCCCAGATAACAATCCCCTCACTGAAATAAAAAAAAATCCAAAATCCCTCTTCACCTGCTCTACTATATAGCCAGTATCATTTTGTGTTAGGTTTCTTTTCAGTAAAGTTTTTTAAAAATTTGAAAAACAGTAGAGGCTGAAAATCTAGTAGAGAAGGGAAGAGTAATATGAAACAAAACTGGAGGGCTTGGGACAGGGATCTGTTGAATGGTATCAGAAGCCAGCCTTGGGAAATGTGAGGGCTGGGGGATTAGAGGGGAGCTTGGAGCATCTGAGGAGGAGAGAGAAGGTAAACTGGGCCTTAAAGGAGGACTCCACTTTGAAAAACAGAAGGAAGAACATTTGAATAGAGTCCTGACATGCGATGAATCAGAGGTTCAAATGAGCGTGCTGTTTGTGGGATGGTGAGGGAACCCCGAGAGTGGTACCAGCTGTCCTCACTCCCTTTAACTAACTGGGATGGAAGGAGGGTTCATCTATGTGGTTACTCAGATCAACTGGGGGTGGTCGCCCAGAGTGCTGTGATGAGAACTGTATGTGATCACTGTTCAGGAGGGAGGAATGCTGTCGTTGATTAGTGATGTCTACCATAGATGCAGGAGGGGAAAGGAGTGACGTGTTTCAAGAGTAAGTGACTTTTACCCTAGAAACTGGTGTATGTTCAAAAGAACCTCTGGTGTGGGGACTTTCTTCCTTTTTCTCTCTAATTTGAGTCAATGGATGCTGAGAGTGAAGTTTGTGACTTTGAAAAAATCTTGTTACTTTCCTGCCGAGTACTCAAGCCCAGCTGTTCCAACTCCCTGCTCTTGCTTCTCAAGCTGCTAAGAGAAGCCAGGGTCCTTGGCTCTGCTGCAGGGTCATAGGAGAGAGCAGTCTTTTCAGTGGGCACAGATAACTTTGGTTCAAGAGAAGACAATGAAGGCACTGAAAGGTGGACGGGAACAAGGGAAATCCTGACTGTGGACACTTGCTGACACTCACGTAAGTGTGCTGTTATCTAACGTGGGACACAGTCCTTTATTGCTTCATGTACCCAAGCCTTATCTCCCTACCAAGTTTGTAAGGTCTTTGAGGTCAGGGACTGTGTGTGCTCGGTTTATCTCAGGGGTTAGAGAGGAACTGGGTCTGTGTTCTTTGTGTCTCTATGGTGCATTGCATGTGGTGGACAAGGTGTCCCTCAGAGTGTTAGAGGCTTCTAAGAGGACTTTTGAACTGCTTTGAGAATCCTGCTGATGGCTTGTCTGCTTTAAAGAAAAAAGAGAAAAGGCACGCAGAAGGGGAAGATTGTGAACTGGAGCTGTGGTGCTCAAGTCTGCCCAATGGCAGATCATAACAATGCGCCATTCAAATACCTCCTTTCCGGGCTTTTTCTTGGGGCCCAAGCCTCCTTTCAATTCATAGGATCCTCCCTGGAGGGTGGAGGAGGATTGTGTGGGGACAAAGAGAGGACTGACTGGCTGGGGCACCTTCATAAATATTTCCCCTGGAGCCTGCAGAATGGCATTTTTTTCTGTTTGCACTGAAGTTGTCCAACTGGTATTTTCAAAGGATGGATTTCTGGAAAATTGGAGCCTGGAGGGTCACTTTTCAGGAAATGGGCTCCGATCTTTGATCCATTTAAAAAACTGCACACCGGTAGGAAGACTGCATCACTGCAGCAATAAAATGACCCTGCACACAAAAGAAGGGGGAGGGTAAAATTCCGCATCCTGGCATTAATGCTGAAGCAATGTGGTAGTGCTGTGGGAGAAGAGGGCACTGTGGAGGGCTACATCAGTCCCCCAGAGCAAGTCAGTTAGACTTAGAGAGTATACAGTGGAAGGCCAGGTTAGCCCAAGTGCAAATGCTTTATAAAATGAGAATGTAGTTTTAGAAGTATGTACTGCTTAAAATGTGATGGGAGGTAACATCTCTAGAATATTTATCAATATCATTAATTGTCCTTTGAGTTTGCCAGCAGCTTTTTAATGATCAACATTTAAATCTTTGACGGAAGAGCATTACAGCAAATAAGATTAAGAAAACTCTCTTGACTTTCAGATTTTGCATTAGGGCTCTTTTCCCAGGAGGGTTGGGGGTTGACCAGAGGGCTAAGCAGGTTGTCCTGCTGGAGGAGTTTAGAGCTTCAGGGAGCACTAGTGTCGAAGCTGCTCCCACCCACTTTGGGTTATAGATGAGAACTGTCAGACCTATTTAGCCTGTTCACGTGCTTCAGTTAGTGGCCAGATGGGGCCCAGGACTAAGTGTTCCCACCTCTAGGTCTGAGCCCCTTGACTTTGTGGTAGATAGCTGGTTTTCGCTCCTCTGGGTCTAGAATGGAGCCTTGGCCACTGTCCTGCTCTGAAATGTAATCCTGCTGAACTCAAGTTGCCACACCATCTACACAGTGAGGACAGTGTCAGGCACATAACACACCTGGAAGGAGAGTCAAGCATGGA
Organism: Vicugna pacos; assembly: GCF_048564905.1. Taxonomy (NCBI): domain Eukaryota; kingdom Metazoa; phylum Chordata; class Mammalia; order Artiodactyla; family Camelidae; genus Vicugna; species Vicugna pacos. The sequence goes on from NC_132991.1 coordinate 16,860,206, forward strand.
AAAAGAGAACATGCCTAAAATTCATCTTGAGCTCGTTTCAGGAAGGTGCTGAAGCACATTGGACCCTATCAGTGTTAGCAGCTGTACAGAAATTAAGTGTGTGGCCTCTGGACAGATCACATAAACTCTGTGTGCCTTAGTTTCCTCATCTGTAAAATGGTGCTAATAACAGTGTCTACCTTTTTGGGCTCTTGAATACACACACACAAACACATACACACATACTCTTTATAGTCCTTATAATGGTGCCAGTATATATAAGCACATGAGGGCACTTGCTAACACTTATGTAAGCATGCTGTTACCTAACTTGGGCCACTGGTCTTGTATTGCCTCATGTACCCAAGCCTTATCTCCCTAACAAAGTTGTAAGTCCCTTGAGGTCAGAGACTGTGCTCTCTTTATCTTAGGGAGTTAGAGAGATGAGAACTGGATTGATTATTATCATATGGATTGTAATGTGTCTTTCCAAATGGTTTTGGTTGTTGTTGCTACATTCAACAGCAACAACTGGGCACCTATCCTGTTATACACAGTAGCTTGCTGAACATCTCCAATGTCCATCTGAATGAGGTATTATAACCACCCCCTGTAGGGGTGCTGTCGGGGCACCATGTCTCACCTCCTCAGCCAGGGCCGTCAGTCTCTCTCGTGAAGGCTGCCCGCAACAAACACTTGCTGAGTCTCCCAGCTTTTCTTGTTCAGGGTTTTCTCCTAAACCATGGAGATCTGTTAAGCCTGAAAATGTAGAAGAGTACTCACTTCCTTGACCAGTGAGGGGCAGGAGCCTCTTGTCTTTCTGAGGCTCAGTACCAAGGTTCCTTCTCCTCTCAAACTTGAACGTGGGCTGGAATCACCCGTGGATCTAATTAAAATGCAAATTCAAGTTCAGGAGGTCTGAGGTGGGATGAGATTCTGCTTTTCTAACCTGCTTCCAGGTGATGCTGAAGCTACTCGCCCATGGACCACACTGACAGGGGGAAGTCTTTACACGGTTTCCTTTGAAAGTCCCTTAGGCATTAGAACCAGAATTGCCCACAGCAGGACCCAGCTCAGTATCATGTTTTTGTTGGTCTTCCCTCCTTCCTGTCTCTGGCTCCTTAGGTCACCTTCCAAATCAACCATTTCTTTGCACTGAAGTTCTTGCTCAGAAGACACCATCCTTTGTAGATGATCCTCACTGTTGCAGGTCACACACAGTGACTGCAGAGGTGGGGCTCCAGTCTGAGTCTGATCCCCAAGCTCTTTGTACTATACCTCTGTACCTTTGTACTCTACTACCTCTCCAGGAGTCTGTGGTTGCCTTGAGTTTCAAGTTCAGCTGCAGATAACTGAAAATCCAAATAACAATGGCTCAAACATAATAGGAATTCATTTTTCTTGTATAAGGAGAACTCCTTAGATATTGAATTGATGATGTCAATTTGGGTTCAGAAATTTTAAGCTGAGAACTCTATGACTCTCTTGGCATTTCCCTCATGATTGCAAAAGAGCTGCCATACGTCCCGCCTCAAATGTCTGCATTTCAGGATGAGGAAGACTGAAGGCCAAAAGGGTACCTGCCAGCTGACAATGCCCTTTCCCTCCTTTTAGGAACTTTCTCTGAAGCCGTACCTAAAAACTTTCACATATGCTTCAAAGGTTGGAACTTTCATGCGGTCACTGCAGTTAACAAAAACTTTGAAAAAATGTGGTTTTTCTGAAAACTTGGACTGTTGCTGCCCTGACACAATCAACTTTTGCCAGTCACTCTGCTAGGAAATTAATTGAGGGTTTCAGGAATTCTTTTTGAACGGCTTTAATGTGATTTTCCCAAAGCCCTCTGAGTCAAGTCGGCGGCAGGGAGGGAGGTGGTGGGGGCAGAGGAGGTAGGGCATTGTATCCTGGTCTAGGCACCTCACTCCCTGGTACCATATAAGGATGAGAGCTGGTCTGGAGGATTTTTGGGGGGGTGGGGGTGGGAATACAGTGGGGCTATAACTCCAGGCTTTCTCCTGAAGTATAAGAACTTAAATACAACTTGCAACCCCTGGGGCTAAGCTGTATTTCTTCCTAAGACCCCCATCTAGTCAACAGGAGAAATTCATATTCTTCCTCTCAACAGAACCTTAACCCTATTTCTGTGGACTAATAACCCTCACAATAACCTGGCTTTATTATACCAAGATGGCATCTGCCTCCTCCCTGTCTAGATTATACTTTAAGTCTTTCTGACCCTGACTGTCCGAGATGGACAGGTAGCTCAAATCATTTCTCCCTGATCTGAAGTTTCTCATTTCCTCACTCCTCGCAGCACTTCCTTTTATCCTACTCCACATCTCAGCCAGGCAGATATTAGGTTATTTAAGCAGGTGTCTTTTCGGCTGGCTTGTGAGCATCTGCACTACTGTGTCTTAATTCTTATTCTCCCAAATGCCTGCAACAGTCAATTACATAGAGAGGAGTCAGTTATATACAGAGATAGCCATGGTCTAACCCAGATCCACTTCCTCCTGGAACTTGGAAGTCTTTTTCTCAGAGTAGGGACTTACAAATGTTTGTTGAATTGAACTGGTTAATCAAAGAATGGTAACAATTTAAATAGAGAAGGGTTCTTGGAGATTTTTTCTCCTAGGCTTGGAGATCAGGCAGCTCAGCTCTAACACTTAAATTCACTGTGTAAATTTAGGCAAATCAGTTCACCTCTCTGTCCTCAGTTTCCACACCTATAAAATGGAGCTAATAATAATAACAATAATGTGAGTGGAGTGTGTTGAGTACTTATTATATGCCAGGTGCTGTTCTAAGAACTGTACACTTACTAACTCATTTGGAGTCTTATCATTAAGTTCTCACAAGGTATAAGTGAATGAAAAACATGGAAAATACTTAGCATGGCATTTGGCACGTGGCAAGCATTCATGTATGTTAGCAATTGTTATATAATCAGTTCTCAATTCTTGCCTATGATTAATGTTTGGGTTTGAGATCTGTTTACAGCATCAATTTTCTTTTTCTTCTTCTTCCTCCTTCCCACCTCCCCCTCCTTCCCTTCCTCCCCCCCTCCTCATTCTCTTTCTTCTTTTGATTTCAGAGCAGCATTTGACTGTCCTCTGGACTTTGAGCACCTCTCCCCACCTCTATGCTGCAGTTACCCACATCTGTTCTTCTAGGCTACTTCCTTCAAATGATCCTCTTATTCTTCATCCCACTCCTTCTCTGAAAACATTTTCTTCTCTTGGTGGTGGATAGAAGATGGCCATCGTAATATGTTATATCTAAAGTGTTTTCTAGTTTACAAAGCCCTTGTCCCTGTATCTTCTTGCTCCTCTCAGCAACTCAGGTTGTCCTTATTGGAATCCTTGGGATACAATTGGCCAGGAAATTTTGAGGTGGATTTCCCAGGAGAGGACAACAGCCTTATATGATCATCCGGTGGATTCTTGGTTTAGACCCTGTGACGAACTTGAAAACGGCTGCTGTGGGTATGGAAGGCACACTGTGTTCCGAGTGATGTGCTTCATGAAGGAAGGCGTGATATCTCTCTTGGAGCATCCCCAGGGCTCAGGTTAATAGATGCTCATTCAATGAATAAGAGAATAAATGGTGCAAAAGAACTTTAACATTTCATTATTTGAATGACCACAACCCAAATTATTCAAATTTTAGAAGCTTAAACCTGTTTAGTAGTCAGTGAGTTGTCCGCCATGAAAAGAATCAGTTGCAGACCTAGGGACTCTCAGTCCCCATCTTCAAGACCTTGAAGTGTTTATGTTAGGGTGGGTAAAGATGGCTTTAGGTGAAGGAAATCTTGGATGGGGTCTTTGAAAATTTGGATGCCCTTTACAAACAATACTTACAAAGGGCTTGCCCAAGAAGGGGTTCCTGACTAGGAGACATTGGACTGAACACGGATGAAGGAGGTAAATGAAACCACAGAGCCAAGAATCTCTGCACACTTGTGCTTGAAGGCAGAGGGGCTGGACCTCGTGGTGGTTCAACTTTGGAGTTCTTTCCCTGTGTGTTGGTTCACATTTGACCTAGTTTCCTGGGAAGCCACCTAATGACTCTTCTATTTTGGTGGAGGTGGGGCGGTGGTGGTGGAGGAGGAAAGGAAAGTTCTGGGACCCTTTTAAAATTCTGTTGACAGGCACTCCCTCTAGAAAATGGACATGCACACAAAGACAACTTTGCTCGCTGTATCAGAGGACCTGGTTAAATCCCCTCTGTCTCTCACCACACTTCCCAGAAAAAGGGATTAATTGTCCTTGTTTATAAGTGTTCTTACCGTGCCACATTGTTCCCAGCTTTGTCCTCTTTCTGAGAGCGATTATCACCCCACAGCCGAAATCACTCTTTGTGCTATCTTGGGCAGTCTGCAGTTCAGCACTTTGGTGGTGAGCTCTGATGGCTGCTAGGGAAAGGCAGGGTCATCCTGTCCCCAGTTGCTGCCTTACCTAGGAAGTACCTATTGACTGCCTGCTCTCCACAAAACTGAACATAGTCCTTAGCTTGGGCTGTATCTGTGAAAAGAAAGGTGTGGTGGATGCTGGGGGAATTTGCTGAGGGAATTAAAAAGTCAGCTGTGATATTTGGGGTTGGGGAGAGCAGAAGCAGGGCTGTGTGTGAGGGGGAGAGATGAATTACATCATGATTGATGGTGCATGACATCACCACATTTTTTCTCAAATTGTCCTTGAAGGAGATGATTCATCAAAGGCACTTGAGTTCCATCAGACTGTTCCCTCCCTTGGGCCACATTTTAATTCTATGATAGTGATTGGGCTTATATTGATTCCCCAAACAGCATTTTTGGCCAGTTGAGGCAAGGCACGAAGTAAACCTCTGTTACTTTCCTTCTGCTGAGTCTTTTGTACGAGTTTCCCCGGATGGCCTTTTTCCTTCCTGAGCTTCTGATTGACTGCCTTTGTCAAAGACTCAGTGATTTCGGATTTCCTGTAGCTGAAAAAGGAAGAAAGAAAGAAGAGTGGTTGGTTGGGGCCTTCCTCAGAGGCACTGGGGGCCGTCCCCTGAGTTCACTGTTCCTACTCTTTTGTTTACCTTTATAAAAATAACATGAAGACATGTAGGACGCATCAATAGACCCACCCACGTCTGCAATGAAAGCTTATTTCTAGTGAAAATAAACATACTCGACTAGTCACTCAAGCAGTGCTTACTGAGGTCCACCACCACAAGGCACTGTGTTTGTTTTAAGGGAAAAAAAGCTGTTGAAAATGTTCTCGATTAGCTTTTCATGCTGTGTGAAGAGCGTTTGGAGAGTTCTGCAAGTGTCCTCAGCTGCTTTCTTCCTACCCATCTTCCAGGTGCTCAAGGGTCCAGATCCCCTTTGATTTATATATAAACTTGAACTACCTCCTGGTGTTGATGGGTCTCTTTGGAGTCCACATCTTTAGCTCTTTGTATCTTGGGAGAATTTTCCTTTTTCTGACATATTTTTCAGTTCACTTGCTTGTCTCAAAGATAGCCATTAGTCAGCCATGTTGAATTTTACTTTGCTGTCATACAGTGGTAGAAATCTCACATTTCTAGTTTTTTTTTTCTTTTTTGCAAGTGTTACCTCAACACCCAAAATGGTCTCAAAAGTTTATTGAACCACCCAGGGTCAGAAATATGAGCTGGGCTCTTTGTTGGGCTTGACCTATTGACCCAGGAGAACAGCTGGTGTGGTTCCTACAGCTGCCCTCGGCTTGTGGAGCCTTTTACACTGAGGAGCTTCCTTTGATGGACGTCTCTGGAAGGAGGGCCATCCCTGAATAAATTTCCCTCTGAAGGCTCGCCTAGGCCTGGCAGAGAAAACAATGTTAAGAAGACAAACAGAGAGCTGAAGGATTACTTCACAGAAACAACACAACAACAATGAGGAAAATGGCTTTGAAGTGAGGTGAACCCCTGAACTCTATTAGTTGTTCTACTGCCACTGGAGGGAAAAGATGGAGGAGCACAAACTCTTTGGGTTGTGTGGGAAAGACCGTTCTGTCAAGGAGGCACTCTGCAGAGGGGAGGTTAGCACACTCGGGCTTAGCTGGCTGTGGGCCTTTGTTAAGGATTACCCAGTGAATGCCGGTTATCCAGTAACTGGGACCCCTCCTCCCCACCACACACACATAAACACGCGCACGCGCGCACACACACACACACACTCACTGAGCTCTGTTCAAATGTCCACTAAAGCCTTTATCTGCTGATCACATTATGCTAAGTTAATCAGCTTCCCTGGCTAGAGAGCTTCTCCAAGAAAAGGACCTCTCCCTCCTCCCCTTGAGTCCCCAGGGCCTGGCCTAACGTCAGGCTGTCCACACTGACTAAATGCTGCCGCTGCCTCCCACACCCACTGCCAGCCAGTACCCTCTTGCTTCTCTGCCTCCACTGCTCTGTGAGAATTTAGGAGACCAGAGACCATGTCTCAATGCCTTTGTCTTCCCAAGATGTAGAGGAGCACCCTGGGCCTAGGAGACAAAGCGCAAGGCAGTGTTTGTAGAGGCAAAGACTGAACGGAGTGGTAGCCCTGGCTCTTACATCCACCATATATGACATCAGAGGGGAGTCATCCTACTGCCCCAGGCCTATCAAATCACCTTTACTGTTTTAGAAGAGTCTATAAAAGTTGAAATTCAAGAAGCAATTGGAGATATCCCTGGTGGGGTGAACTGTACAGACAGTTAAGAGTTAGAAGGCCTGGGTCTGGTTCTGAACTAATTGGTCATGTGTCCTTGGGTAAGCCATAGAACAAGGTGGCAGTAATGCTTATAATATCTACCTCATAGAATTTTCATTTTTAATAGTTTTATTGACTCTTTTAAAGAAATAGAAAAGACATAGGTGCTTGTGATAAGAAGTAATATATTGTAGAAGAAAATAAGGTGAAAGATCAGAGTTCCATCCTCCTATCCGTGATCAACCATCTGACATCCAATTTACCTGCCACTCTGGGGCATTTTGGGGATCTGGTGAGAACCCGACTTAACGTGGAAATGAAGTAGTGTGCAAATGTGTAATGCTCACATAGATGCCAAGTATTGCTGTTACTACTACTACCGTTAGCAGTAGTCTTGGTGGTTTTAGATATGGGATTTATATTTGAGAATTCCAAAGCAAACTAGTTGGGAGGTAGGGTAAGTGTTAACTAGCAACACCACCTACAACAGTGATCATGTTCTCCGGTAAATCCCTAGATCGGTTTAAAATTGTCTACTGCCAAACCCGTCCAGGTTAGGAGGCAGGAAGGATGCATGGCAATTCTGTTTTGGGGTCAGAATGCCTGTGGCAGACCTCACTGCACCACTCCACACCATGGGACCTCTAGAAAGGGCCTTGACCTCTGACTCCAATGTTCTACTTTTGGAGGAAATGGAAGTAGCCTCTTCAGAGCATTGAGATAGGGATTAAATGATTGAGGTCACCAAAAGCACTTAGTGCAGGGACTGATATACAGTGAGTGCTCAATGAGTATGAGTGCATGATTAGTGAATTCCTGAACAGATGGCCATAGGAGAGCTGCCCCAGAAGCTCTTTGCCCCTAGATCTACTTTTAAACTGTGCTGGGATTTGGTGCTTTCTGATGGTTCAGCACATATTCAGAAGAAGAGATACCAGGTTTCTTGCATTTGAAAACAGCCCTCCCTGGATCACTAAGGATCCTCTTGGGGTTTCTGTTCTTGATCATCTCACCCTCCTGAACAAGTTATCACCACACGTCGTTGCATGTATGAAACCCAGTGAGAATTCACTTCTTCAGCAAATGTACCCAGAACTTCCTTTGGGGAGAATCAGTGGGCACCTTGCAAGATGGCCTCTTGTATTTTTATTTTTCATCAAAAAATGAAGTTAAATTGACCAGTGGATAATACTACATATCAGTGTGATGGTATTCCTAATTAATTTATTGGCTTTTGTTCATACAACATACAACATTTCTTGTAAAAGATGTTCAGCTGGAGGCATGTCTTCAGCATCGTGAATTTCTCATTAGATTTTCAAATGAGATTGCTGCCCTGACTGATGCTTTCTGGGGAAGGCTTTCCGCCTTTTATGTGCTCCCTCTACATCTCCCTGCTATCAAACTGGTTTTTGAAGTCTCAACTTTCCCTGCTGTAGTTTAAAGCAGTTTATTTTCCTTATAGTTTAGCCATCAGAGAGCATGGACTTTGCCTAGAATTCAGGGTTGGGGGCAGTTCAGAAAGATGGTGGAGGAGGGGCAGGCTCTGCACCACCACCCCAGCCCTCCCTGGCAGGAGTCCTGTGATGTAACATCCCAAGGACCCTGGGTGTTTGTTTATTTTTGGTTTCCAGGCTGCAGTGAGGGTGATTATCACATTGTTTCCTGTGGGCTTCCCTTCGCCTCACATCAGTTCTGCCTGATGCCCATACCTTCCAGGTCTGTTTTGACACACAGTATATGTCTGGGATCCCTGAAAACATTTGCTTGACATAACAGGGCAATCCTACCCTTTTCTGGTGAGACACGGCTGGCCAGGAGGCAAGGGCTGGAGGCCTTGGGACCTTCTCCGCACCGTCAAAGTTGAGATTCCAAATGACAATCTTGACTGCGGCTTCTTCCCAACTTCTCTTTCTTCAGCTAACAGCTAGGGGCCAGTTGGGTGCCTGCCTTTGCTGTCTGGCTGATGGAAATTTGAACTCAGCTGTGAAGTGTGCTCCTCCTAAGAAATAAGGAACAGAGCCCAGAAGCCCAGCTTTGCAACCACTGTGGCTTGTGTTGAAGCACTTGGGCTCATTGGACAGAGATGTAGGTGAGAGCTTGAAGAGGGGCCTGTTTAGGACATTAATCTACATTTCATGGAAGGCCAAGCACAGAAGGCTTAGAAAACAGCCCGGGTTTGGCCTTGAATGCCAAACAGGTACTGACCACAGTCCTTCCCCATGCAGCACTGGCACAACACCCAAAGGAAATGGCCATTGAAGCAGGCAGCTTAGGCAGTGCTCCTGGCTCTGGTTGGGGGAGGGGTGTGTGTTTGTCACAGGCCTCCTTTGGAAAATGGGTGAACTCTATGGACTGGATTCCCAGGAACATGAATCAACATGTTCAATGCTTTGCATGAGAGATTTATTCCCATCTCAGGGAGACCCCTGGGCCAAGGTGTCTAGGGTTATTACGTATTGAACACAAAGTACTCAACACAGGGCATTTCCTGGCCTCTGATACAGTCTCCACAGGCCATGTTTATGCACTTTGAGCAGCTTTGGGTAAATCCCAAAGCCAAATAATCATCAGATGCAAGATGCACCCAGTCACTTGGCACTGAAGAGAACTTAATACAGCCATAAATATTTTATGTAGGTCTTTACCACTGTTATTTAATTGTGCCACATTACTGTGTGCCAGGAGGGCTACACTGTGCAGCTGGGTGACAGATGGATGGCCAGGAACAGGAAGGGACCATGAGGAGGTCAGTGTGTCTGAAAGAGCACCAGCTTTGAACTCAGACAAATGACGGCTTGAAGCTTGGCTCAGTTCTGTGACTCTTGGAACCTTACTTTCCTCACCTGCAAAGTGGAATCAACTCAATAGACACTCCAGCAAGGTGAAGATTTGTTACCTGATGTGTGTAAGGTCCCTTCATGGAGCTCACCACTAGGGTGTACGGAGGACATCTGGCCGGCATGAGGCTGGTGACTCACAGTCCACGTGTTATCTTGGTTTGGACGTCAGTCCGGGCACAGGACTGGCACTTCTGCTTCATGTAGCTAGTTCACAGATTTGTTTCTCCTTATTGGAGTTTCCTAGTTTCATATTCAAGATTTAGCAATGCTGAGGAAATGCTGGTCTCATGATACAAAGAGATTCTGTGGATCCACTGGGGACACATGGGTTGGTAGACAACAGAGGTGAGGGTGTGAGTCCACCCCTGTTTCTTTCCTGGAGGGTATTGATCGACCCCTCCTGTCCAAGGGAGAGAGCTGGCTGTGCTGGAAGGTTCTGTATGACAGCAGCTGGTGAAACCAACCAGTTCACACCCTGGTCTTGCTATTTGTGTGTGTTCAACAACTGAGCTTGAAGTATACAAACACAGCTCAGGAAATCCCCGTTTCCAAGTACTTCTTCCTGTTCTGTGGATTCAGATACAAAGGTTACAAGAAATTTAGAAGGAAAAATTAAATCCATCAAACAGCTAAAGAGTTGGGTTTACATTTTTCTCTCTTTCTGTCTGTTATAAATAATAATAAAATCTCTCTGTGTCTAGGAAGATGTTGTTTATATACATCCCTTATCATGGAGGTAAGAAACCACTCTTTGCTGAGTCTTCCCTCATTGATATGTGAAACTCCTTTGTCTCCAGCCAACCATTCATTCATTCATCATCTGTCTGTCCGTCCATCCGTCCATCCATCCATCCATTCATTCATCTGTCTGAACCTACTATAGTCAAGGTACTCTGAGGACTAAAAGATTGTAGATACTATAGTTGTCTTTTCTGTGGAGCCAGGTTAGTTTAGCACTTAAGTTCTTCAATTTTTGGAGTCCAACAGACTGTTTTGGGTTTATAATCCTACTCTTCCTCCACTAACTGAGGAAACGTCAGTAGACTGTTTACCTGTTGAAGCACCAGTTTCCTCAGGAGAAAAATGAGGGTAAGAATATCTTCTTGTGAGGAGCCAATGAAATCATGTATGTGCAGTGTTTTGTCTTGGCTCGAGCATGTATAACATCCTTTAAAAAAAAGTAACTGGCACAACGTGTGACTGTAGTACGTGCTCGTTAAATAGAATACACCTGCATAGTTGGTCCAGTAGTGAAGAAAAACACCTGTGAAATGCTTAAGTATTATTTAGCTTGTGAAAATTCAGTGTAGGTGCAAGTTTAGGCACAAACCTCATGTGCATGCATATGACCATTCATGCTTTGTGTGTGTGTGTGTGTGTGTGTGTGAATCAAGGAATCTATCTTATGGGGCAAAATTTCCCTATGTGTTTATGGTGATAAATTCTGTATGTGTTAAGATTCTCACGTGGGGGAATTTAGAAGGTATTGCCATCCTCCTCAACACCAGTTTTATAATATAAAAGGCCTTTGGGAATATATATTTCACTTGTATGATCTGTGCTATTTGTGGTTCCTTGTGTTGTTCTTGGTTGTACTATTCTTTGTAAAGAACTTTGTCTTCTGTGCCTGGAATATCAATGATAATAGTATTGACAATTCATTGTTCCTAGTTATTAGTTCGGTTCTTTCTTTCTCAATGTCTTTATTTCTCAAGTATCTTTATTTCTATTCCTGTTTTATTCAGACTCTCCACATGCATCTTACGAAGTAATTAAAAAAATCCTCAGTATTCAGGCAAATGAGAAAAAGGAGATTTGACTTGCAGGACATAAGGGGAAGATTTTAATGTCTTGATAAAGGAGTCTCTGGAAGAGGCTCTGTCTTCAGTTGAAACTGATTTGTCCTGGTGTAATCGTTGCTGGAGGGAAGGTCCGGACTCTCATACCACGTATTTCCCATTTATTCTTACCAGGTTGGTTCTGACAGATATTTTATCTCCAGTGTCTTGATAGCAAATCCTAAAGGCGTAGCTAGAGGATTATTTAATAACATTTGGAAGCACAGACAAGAGAGATCAAGCAAACCAAGGGAGCGGAGTAAGCCTGGGACGTGGCAACCTAGACCCTGACGAGGAATGGGTAATGGTGCTTTTAGCCCAACTGTGGGGAAAGGGATTAGGAGAAACAGCTAGGGAAACAGACCACCCAGGCTGAGATGTGTTCATTCTTGTTTTACAATTTGAAGTGTAATGGAAATCCAAATTAATTTCTCAGGAGAGCATCCACTCCTTTGTGGAAGGCAACAATGTGTCGGACGTGCCATATGAAATCCAATAGCAGTGAATTGATTCTGTGCCGAGGTTCACAGCACGAGAATGCCACTTCCCCAGCTCCACTGCATGTTGATGAGAGGCAGAGCCCAACACCAAGGTGCCTGGGGGTGGCATCTACTGGAGTCTATTCTTTTCGGCCTCAATGATCAAAGTTGCCTGGCCATGTCCTTTTAAGTCATGAACGAGATGGAAAAGGGCCAGAGTTCAGGCTGAGGCAACCAGGGCTGCCTTGGAAGGAATTTCATTGTCAACTTTAAGGAAAAGCAATTCCTCTGGTATTCAGTGTCCAGGTGAAGATAAAGAGGATATTCGGACTGTGAGCGAGGAACCATGGGCAAGAATGTTTCCACTGTTCATAATAATCAAAACATTGGAATTAACTTAAATGTCCAGCGAGAGGAGACTGGATACATGAATTGGGCTGCATTTATGCAGTGGAATAATAGACATTGATGACAAAAGAATACCAGAGCTAAAACATTAACATGGGTGGTGATCAGCTTTACAATGCTGAGCTGAAGAGCGTACTGAACAAAACATGTGGTACAAAACCATTAGTAGAAAGGTCAAGAACATGTAAAGCAATGCTATATATTATGTTTGGATATTTACCTATGTTGCAGAAGTATTGAAAAATTCACAGGAATAATAAAAACCTAATTTAATTTAGTGATTATCTTTGGGCAGTTGGGGAGGGGGATGTCACCAGGGAGGAAGGGGGACACATAAGGTATTAATTATACTGATGCTTTATCCCTTAAGATGGGCAGCAGGTACACAAGTGTTTTGTTATGTTGTGGTTTATAGCTTTTTTGGGAAGTCTGAAATCGTTCACAGTAACTTACACACCTCCTTCCTATGAGCACAGAATGTGTTCAGAATCAAGAGAGAAGTGTCACTCGGGGAGGAAAATGGTATTGGAGTGTTACAAAGAGAGAGAAAGTACTTGCAAGAGTAGGTGCTTAATCCGTATTTGCTGAATTAATGAAGGCTGAGAAGGAAAGAAAATAGAGTCAGAAAGTAATAGAGAAGGTGAATGAGATGAAAGGGGTCTGGGGAGAAGGAAGTTTGGAGCCAGTGATGTGTGGAAAATAGCAGCACATGCAATAAAGCAAAGCAGGAAGATCAGCAAGTTGGATGGAGGCTGTGACCCTGCTGTGAAAATCAGCCAAATGCCCCGCTTCTGTGGCTCCAGAGGTTAGAGAGAGCTGTCACCTTGTTGGAAATTCCTGCTGCCAGAAGGTCACCCTCCAGGGCTGCTCATCGCAATGTCTTCGATGGTTTCTTAAGAAATTATTCTTGCAAAGAGAAAGGGAGAAAGAAAATGCATTTGGGTTTGTCCCTACAAGAAAGTAATCAAAAATGGCGTTATGATGAATGATCTGCGATACAGTAATGACCGGCACAGGATGGGTTTGGGGGGTTGCACCATATGTCTTCATTATTATCATTTCTTTGCTTGAGTGATTTACTCTTCTGGACTCTGAGAACACAAGTTGGGCTTTTAGAGTTAGCAGGCAGGAAAATGTTCATTTTTTTTACCTGACTTAAAACTGGTTAATGGACAAAATCCACTGTGCTTTGAGCTCCTTTGATGCTGCTCAGTAGACGTTGTGAATGTATCAGACAAATTCATTTTTAACTGCTCGCAGAGGGCTTTGTGATTATCATCTAGTCGTTGTTCTAACCATTTGGACCGACCTTTACTGAACAATGTGGAATTAATCAGGCGGAAGAGAGCCCAACTCGCTCCATTCCTTTAGTCAGGATGGAGTGAGCCCCGGACTCAAAGAACATCAAATTCTGGGGCTGAGAAGATTTCTGCCTGTGCTTCCTTTTGTTATTTTATTTACTTTTTAAATTTTACTTTATCTTCTTCCTCCTCCCTTGCCTTGAGCCTCCATGGCTCAAACTACTAAAGGTAGTTCGAGGAAGGAAATGCAAAGTAGCTAGAAATAGTTCTGCTTGCTGATGGCCCAGGCCCTGTTGCTTTCTAGGTTAAAAGGACTGTCTGAGGGAGATGAATTCTGCCTCCCCAATGACATTGTTGAGTTTTGCATCCTATTTTAGTTGGAGGGTAAAGTGAAACAGACCTGTTTCCAGCCACTCTGACTCTTTGATTCCAGATTGGGGGCATCCTCAACAGGGCTTTATAACCTGCTGGAATGCAGGGCTGCTTTAGGAAATCCGTGCTGGATTGAGAGAAAGCTGTGGCATAATTACGGTGACCAAACCAGGTGCCCAACATTTTCCTGGATGGTCCTCTATTCATGTCATTTGAGGCTTTTCAATAAGTGCAGCTTATTTTATGTGTATCAACACAGAATTTGATAGAGGGTATATCTTTATGTGAAATATATATATATTTATAAATAGTATATAAGTAATATAAATAATATGAATAATATAAATAAATAAATGTATGAATTTCACACACATCATATATGTGATGTGTCGGTTTATTTGTTTGAAGTCTTCTTTAAGATCTTGTGGCTTCAGAGCACATGGTCTAGTAAGTATTATGGAAATAGCTAACTAGCTGAGTGACCTTGAACAAGTCACTTCCTGCCACTAGGTCTCAGTTCCCCACCACCCTGACACACAGCAGGATTTCAGTAATTGCGATGGAGAGAACCAAATGCAGGCCCTTTCAGAGTTCTCTCTCCATCTCTGCCCTTTCTTCTCCCTCTATGTGGAAAGTTCCATGGCCTCGTCCTTTGTGCTCATCCCAGTCTACATATCATATGATGTATCCCTGTTATCTGGTGTGTTTCCCTCACATCTGCAGAGACTTGAGGGCTGGGAGGAGTCTTTCCATCTGTTACCCCATTGTCTAACAGAACCAGGCAGGGATACAAGAAAAAAAATGACTAGAAGGAGATATACCAAAAAGATAACAGTGATGAGATAATGGGTAATATGTTATTTTAAAATACTTTTCCATATTTTCTTTTAAAAAAACCTATGAATAGGTATTACTTAGAGAATCATAAAAATAAAAAAATAATTTTTTTTCTTTGAGCACTTAGGAGCAGAGAGGAGAGGAGTGTGTGGAACAGATTTCTATGTTAAAGGCTATTGCAGCATCTTCTGCCTCAGCTTCTGACATGTGGGGGCAGCTGACTTTTCCTCAGACACTCCCACAAATTGGGCCCTGCCACTGTGACAGGTGGCCATGTGGGTGTCAGAGCCAAGGATTAAGTCTACCATGGGCTGTCCCCATCCAGACCATGATTTGAGCTGTGTCATGATAATCAAGCAAAAATCAAAATGTGCACTAAATGTTTCATATACAAAGTGTCCCAGCAGTTAGAAGGCACTCAGGATTCTCAACCCCAGCCTGTGCCTTCACTGGGGGCTGAGTTGAGCAATGGGCCAGGTCCTGTGCAAAGTGTGAAGGTGAGTCCAAGGAGCCAGGACGTGGTCCATGCAGTCTAGGAGGCTGATAAAGAGTAGGGCTAATAATTTGTGTGCTGTAAAAGCTAATCAGAATCATAGTGCAGGGTTTAAGCTTCACATGAGTGATAAAATCAAATGGGCCATGGGAGTTTCTAGGAAGGAGAGAGAGTGGAAAGGCTCCGTAAGAATGTGGTGTTTTGAGATGGGATTTGGAGCTTCCCCATCAGTGGAGAAGAGAAAGTGGCCTTCCAGGGAAGGAAACAGCTTGCAGAAAGGCCTGGTAGTGGGAGTAAGGTCAGCCTGTGTGTTTAGTTTTAGGGGCTGCCAGGGATGTGAGCAACAGGTGGGAAGGGGGAAGAAAATGTGTGGTCCAGAATGAAAGCTGCTACGATAAGGAGGCTGGGAAATTAGGATGGAGAGCTGGAGATGGGCCAAGTCTGGGAGGGCTGTGAGACCGGGACAGAGGCACAGCCTTGAACTGGGAGGGGAGGGGAGTCACTCTCAGGGGAGGGGTTGATGTAAAGTAATGCAGCCTGAAAATAGTTATAAACATGGGCTCTGGGTGATGCTGCCTGGGTTTGATACCGGGTTCTAAGTTGTGTTATTCAGTTTGAGACTCAGTTTCCCCGTCGCAAAATGGGAATGATGATAGCTCCTTCTTACAGAACTGCTCTGAGGATAAGGGAGATAATCCATGTAAAATATTTAGCACACTAATCTGAAAGGACACCTGCACCCCAGTGTTCACAGCAGCACTATTTACAACAGCCAAGACATGGAAACAACCAAAATGTCCATCAACAAATGACTGGATAAAGAAGTTGTGGTATCTATCTATCTATCTATCTATCTATCTATCTATCTATCTATCTATCTATCTTAGCCAAAGAAGGAATAAAGTAATGCCATTTGTAGCAACACGAATGGACCTGGAGATCAGCATTCTAAGTGAAGTTAACCAGAAAGAGAAAGAAAAATACAATATGATGCCACTTATATGTGGAATCTAAAAAAAAAAAAAAGAAAAAAAGACACAACTGAATATATTTACAAAACAGAAACAGACTCACAGACATAGAAAACAAACTTACAGTTACCACTGAGGGGAAGGGGTGGGAAGGGATAAACTGGGAGTTTGAGATTTGCAGATACTATTATATATGAAATAGGTAAACAAGTTTCTACTGTATGGCACAGGGAACTGTATTCAATATCTTGTAGTAATCTATAATGAAAAAGGATATGAAAAGGAATAAATGCATGTATAGGTATGACTGAAACATGCTGTACACCAGAAATTGACACAATTTATAAACTAACTATATACTTCAGGAAAAAAAACACAACAAAATATTGAGCACAGTGCCTGGCCTGCTAAACAGCTGTTATATGCAAATTAATATTAATACTCATCTCATCAGTATGATAATAAGTTTGAAAAGCCAGCTATTAAAAATAAGTAGAAATTATTCCCCTAAGGGGTTGAGTTTCAGACAACCTCAGGCAGATGTTTGAGAACACTTCAGGAAAGTCCCACTCCCATCTCACAATTTGGCTTTATTTACTATCATTTAGCTTTTGTGAAATATTTAGGTTGGCAAGTTACTCAACTGTATTTTTTGTTCGTTATCCGCCTAAGCTTGCTGGGGAAGATTGGTTTGTTTACCTTGTATTGCAGAAGACACACATAGATATAAACACAATGACATTTAGTTACAACATCTCTTCCATCAGCATTTACCACCATTATCAGCCAGTGCTTCTCTGGGTGAAAGCCAAGTGTAGGAGTGATGGTGGTCAGGCTGTTCTACCCCGTGAAGAAGAAGGCTGTGAAAAACTCGAAGGGGTCAGGGTGATTTCTTCTCAGCCAAACTTAAGACCCCATCCCTGAAGAAGATTCAGAATGACCAGAATTGCCCAAACAGAACTGGCAAAGCAAATCAATACCATGTGATCTTTAGAACCTTAGTTATTCCTTTGGAGGCTGTGGCTTAAATTATCTTTCATTAAAATGTAACTACCTTTGGAAGAGATGTTATTCCTATGCTATTATCAGTGGACTTCTTAGTGGAGAATCATATCCTAAGCCAAAGAACAACATCCTCAAACTCGCCTGCCATTCCGACATTCCTCTGTGCGGGACATACGTGACTCTTTTTAACTGGTAACAATGGTGAGCTGAGAAGGTCCCCTGGGGGGTGTGACTCACGGTGAGTCAGGTGCACATGGAGGCTTGGTCCAGCCCTATTGTCTGTTGCCAGCAGGTCTTCAATGTGTTCCAGCTGGAACGCCCGGGCAATTGTGTGATGTGGACGTGATGGAAGGAAAGGCGTTCCACAGCAGTGCTCTTTGGGGATGCTTGGCAGCAACAGGTAACCCTGCAGTGGCTGGCCCTGGGGCCATATGTGCTGGCTAGTCAGACAGAGGATGGTGGCAACTCAGGTGGGCTGTGATCAGGGGTTGTGATTCGGTCTGTGGGTCCCAGAGGAGAAGGTGTGGAAGAGGGGCCTAAGAGAGAAAGAGGGGGACACCCACAGCCTGTCACTGTTTTGCTCAGGACACAGCCTTAACATCAGCTCCCTTCTGGGTTCCAGGTCTCTCCCATACATGATGGCTAATACTTTCCATGGACAAGCTAAGCTTCCAAACCTGATCTGTGGAACCCTACTCTTGTGTCCTCTTCCCTACAACATGCTGTCCTCCTTGCAAGGAGAGAGGTCCTCTGCAGGAGGAAAGGAATAACTCCCTCTCCTTTTAGTTCTAGAAACATCTTGTACCACAGGATCTGGTCCTTTGCATTTGACCCCAAAGCTGGGTAGTGTCTGTTTGTTGTTTTCCTTGCCATGCACCCATTTCCTTTGCCTCTAGAAACAGCATTCTAGTTTTCCTTTGGGTCGACATCCCTCCCTCAGTCTCAGCCCATGTGGGCCAGATGAGGCTGACTCCCCCTCCTGAGTCCTACATGTGTGCACTCACATGGCATGTGTCTTAGACCTGGCCCATGGGCACCATAGTGCTTGTTTCAGGGATGGACACATACATAAGTCGAGGCAGACTGATGGCTATTAGTCCTGGGGCTTTTAATGTCACTGTTGGCAAAGAGGTGTTTTCTTTCTCCTGGGGTTGCTAACTTGATAAATGAGTATAAACTTGGCAGTACTGGTAGGAATCTAAGGGAACAGGTAAGAAGAACTTTCCCAGAGAATAAAGTAAAATAAAGAAATAGAGAGAGACCTATCCCTGAAGATAACATTTGAGGACCTAGATCCACCTGTTCCTCAAGACATGATATGAATTTTTTTTCCTTCTAGTTACAGGAGCCTAGTAAGTTACCTTTTGCTGTTTGAACACCGTTGAACTGGTGTGTCTGTCACACACTTACAGTCTTAATAATCTTGGATAATATAGGCCATATTCTAGATCATCCAAAAGTTGTACAATAAAATTTATAAACTTACATTTTCCTGATGACTGTACCTTCACGTATCTGCTATACCAGCAACCTGCCACCCATCCAGGGAGCACAGCAGTCTTGGGTGGCAGGGAAACGTGGTACTTTCTCATCTCTAATACCTGTGGCTGTTGGCCATTTGGACATAGGAAAGAGAGCCAAAGGGAACATTTAGTTGAAGATCCTTCCTGAAACCAAGATTTTCCAGAGAACTTATGTTTTTCTCTATTTGTATTCTTTGTGTTGTAATATTGAAAAATCCCCAGGCAATATTAGCCCTCTGGGTTATGCAGAAAAGATGTAGAAATCATCTACTGAACTGGAAAATCAAATGTATCCTGAGTAGTGTTTTCAGGGATCTGAAACATTTCAGAGAATATTACCAAGTTCTGAAATCACAGTTTCGGAACTTGCCTGGACCCTAGAGTTCTTCTCGTCCAACTCCCTCGTTTCAGAGGAAGAAAGATTCGGAGAGATAAAGAAGCTTTGCTAAGGTCTCCTCGCCAATATGGCTACAGATCACTATTACCAAGAACTCAGAGAAGAGAGAGGAAGTCCCTCTGAACATCTTGTGGAGATCAGAAATGAAAGCCCTGGTTTACTGTATTAGGACCCTTCAGCAACAAGTGGCAGATCTCCCCACAACCCCTCTGAAACCAGCAAACGGGGACTTGATCGCTCTCACAGCTGAAGAATACCCAGGAGCATGGGCTAATTTCAAGTAAGGATGGATCCTAGAGCTCATAATTACATTATGAAGACAGTCTTTTTTTCTCCCCTTCTATATTAACTGTACTGCTTTCCTCTGTGTTGGCTTTGATTCTCCAGCAGAGTCTATCCGTACAGTGGCTTTTGGCAGCAGTAAGGTTTTATACTATCAGATTAGTAATTCTACTTGATAAGGAGCTTCTGTTTTCTGAGAGTTCCAGCAGAATCCCAAGGCTCACGTTCATGGACTCAAAGAGGGTCAGGGTGGCTAGGAATAGGCAGTGCTTTTGGCATTGCGAAGCAGCAGGGGCTCCAGCAGCCCAGGGCAGGGCGGGCCGCACTCACACAAGCTGAAGGGAGACTGAGAGTGGGGAAGGGGTGACTAAAGTGAACATACTGCCATTACCTGGAGGAGGAATAACCTTTGCCAGAAATGATAGATGCAGGGTACTCTAACCTTGAGCAAGGAGGGGGTTTGAAGGAGGCCAGAGCTTTTAGTTTGGGAGCTAATCCCAGTGCTTAGTAGTGGTATCTGGCTTGCAGTTTGCACATTCAACTCAGCAATAGAACTGCTAAAGTTTTACTCATCTGCGGGGATGAGGTCCTGCAGTAGAGGGTATCCGTTTGGCTATTTCTCATGTCCTTGCCTCTGATAAATAGCTTCACCTTGGCTGCACTTTTCCACTTTCTGGCCATGTTCGGGCACCATGCCAAACATATCTCAGACAAATATCTATATTGTTGGTGGCGTGATTGTGACTTCCTGTCTTCCAATTTAGTGTTCTGCCTTGCTTTTTACTGTCTGGGTCATTTGATATTACATCTGGCGCTTCCTGTTTTTAAAGACTGACTCTAGTCATCCGACTGTAGAAACCAGGGGTCAACTTCTTCATCAGTGATGCTGGCTTTAGTCACTTGTTTTGGTATACTAATAGAGATTTGCGTAAGGAAAGCTGTCAGGTGTCTGCTGGTTTTCTCAGCTTCGGATACTTCCTTATTTATGAGTTTTTGTTTTTCAGACATGGGGACTTTCCCTTGTGTGGATGTGGTGTTGGAGGGGGTGACTGTCCCACCCCACCCCCAACCAGCTCAAAGGCGCTTCTCTCTCCCTGAACAAGAGCTCCCCAGCCCCTCAGGTCCCAGGCCCCAGGGATCCGGCTCTCACAACGAGGCTGCTTCATGGGTGACGGGCTTAGCACCCCCTTCTGGTGCCTCCCCTGCTCCTTTCTCAGTCTAGGGGCCACTGGTCCCCCTTTCCCTCTCCCTTCCAAGGGGTCAGCTCTGATGAAATGCCTCTAGTCAGGCCCACAAAAAAGCTCCTAAGTGCAAATTTGCCTATTTTTGCCAAGAAAGAGAAAGGTTTTAGTCACGCAAATATTCACTTCATTTAACCTTTCTTTCCACGGAATGGCCTGACTTGGAGGAATGGGATAAAGGCCCCAGGACATTTCTATCTAGAAATAGAATATTTATGATATTGCTGACACAGCTTCCTGGCCCTCTAGGGAGAGGAGCTTTGCTGGCCTGCGCTGTACCAGATTTACCTTATTTCTTTTTTGGTCAAGGCAGAGGGCCGGATCCTGGGAATTTAAGATAATAGGGAGAGAGGAGATTTATTCTGCCCTAAAGGCAGTGGCAGCTTTTGGCAGGAGTAGGGGTGGGGTGGGGGAGGGCTGGGAACCTATAAAAGCAACAAAACCAGCCCTTGAGACTTGACATTCTGCTCCTTCTATGTGCAAAGCCTTCCCTGAAGGAGAGACTGGTTGGTTGGACATGGTGGTTGTGAAGGACTGGAACATCATAGTGGGCAGTTCTGTTGGGGTCTCACAAGTCTGTAGTTGGACTCAATAAGGCTCAATTTTTAGAGGAAGGGCCCGGACCACTCTGCTTCCCAGGGGCATGAGGGGCAGAGGCCAAATCCTCCCTCACTCTGCCTTCCTTCAGGCCTAGAGACCACTGGGGCGCAGACAGCGTCTAGGCCTCTGACATTTCTGCCAACATCAGCACACGAGTGAGGAAATCCCCTCCTGCCTGAGTCCTCCCTTCACTGCCTTTTCTCTGGGTGACAATGTGGGGATGTTGGAAATCTGGCCTGTCGTGTGAATCTGCGTGTGTGAGATGGGCAGACTCAACAACTCAGCCTTTTATATTCCTCGGTCACAGTCAAGTGCTTCCCTGAACTCAGGGAAAGAGAGGCAGTAGGGCTCAGTGCCATGACTTAAAACAAGAAAAACCCAGTAAAATCCCAAACCCCAGAAACCCCCTTTGTTTCTGGTAGTCCTTTAAATGACCTCATTTCTTCTCTGAAGCCACCCCATAAGGTCAGGAGGACAGGCCTCACTGGTGGATGGGAGAGTTCAGAGGGGCCCATCCAATGTGAGTGGGCTTCCAAGTTCAGGGTGGGTGTGGAACAGTTGCATTTCATTTTTGGTTGGTAAAAGAAACAAAACCACACAATAGAAAACGTATTTTCACTCAGACAGACAAAAGATTCAGATGTGACTGAATTCAGATTCAGATTCAAATTCAGATTCAGATTCACATGTGACTGAAAGTTTCAAATGTGACATTGCTGGGAGAAGGCAACATTGCTAGGAAGTCTTGTCTTCTGGATGTTCTGCCGAATGCTCCCTTGTGGGAATCTGTAGCACAGCAGAGTGGTTCAGGGCATAAGGATTCAGAGCCCTGGGTTCAAATCTTGATTCAGCCTTTGTGTTACTGAATGACCTTCAGCTAGGCACTTCATCCCAAGTCTCAGTTTATGTGTCAAACAGATGTTTTGCAATCATGCCATTTGCAGCAACATGGATGGACCTGGAAAGTATCGTACTAAGTGAGGTAAGTCAGGCAGAGAAAGACAAGTATCGTATGATATCACTTATATGTGGAATCTAAAAGAATAACACAAGTGACCTTATTTACAAAACAGAAACAGACTCACAGACATAAAAAACAAGCCTATGGTTACCAAAGGGGAAGGGGAGGAGGGATAAATTAGGAGTTTGGGATTAGCAGATACACACTACTATATATAAAATAGATAAACAACAAGGTCCTACTGTATAGCACAGGGAACTATATTCAATAGCTTGTAATAACCTATAATAAAAAAGAATATGAAAAAGAATACATATGTGTATAACTGAATAACTGTGCTGTTCACCAGAAACACATTGCAAATCAACTATACTTCAATAAAAATAAATGAAGTATGAAAATTAAAAAAAAAACAGGTGTTTTGTATGGATTTCTAAGAGTGCTTTGTACGGTGCCTGGCACCTCGTAAGTACTCAATAAAAGGAAGATATTATTAGCATCCTAATGGATACACAGTCCAGTTTTCCTAATCCCAGGTGAAATTCCAGTGAACTGCCACTTTTGATTATTATGATAATCACAGGTACTATGATTTTTAAACATCTTCCCTTTTAAAAATATGTTTGCATACAGCTTAGCGTAACAGTGAAGCCTCTGGAATGTGGCAGGTTCATGTTGTGGCTTCACCATTGATCTGCTATATGTGAAAATTTACCTCTTTGAGTCTGTTTCCTCATCAGCCTGGGCCTCAGAGCAGCTCAAGATTGTACTGGTTATGAGAACTGTACAAAAAGGTCTCCATTGATGGTTATCCTGATTAGGTCTGATTAAGTGCTGACTGTGTGCTCAGTGTTCTCACACCTCATTTCTCATTTTGTCAAGCCAATAATTGTATGAGGTTAAAAGTGTTGTTACTCTCATTTTGTGGATTAGGAAATAGGCTCAGAGAGGCTAAGTAATTTGTCTGAGGTTGTGAAGGAAAAGCTGGGCTGGTCTAACAAGATAACTCACAAGTCTAGGAATGTGAAGGAGAGGCTGGGCTGGGCTAACAAGATAACTCACAAATCTAAGTATTGGAATACTGATCTGAGTTCTGCTAGACTAGCTTGTAAATCTAGGTTAATTAGTGTTGGTTTGCTGTTCATGTTTTTTGCTAGCCAGCTGGATTTTCAAAGATACATATCTGGCTTTGGAACGTTGGTTTGCTGCCTCCCCGCCTCCACTTTTGTGATGCTGCTGCTGCTAAAGCTGTTCCATGCCTATTGGCCGAATATCCCAAGCTTGTGCTTTACCCTATGAAACCTCATGCACGTGTCTTGGAGGTGTTCAGATTGGAGCAGAAGCCCCTCTGAGCCCGCCGGCGTAATACATCTGAGCACTCCAACCCTCCAAGTGGTGCTTGTTTCTTGACTGGCCCGTCGTTTCCGTAACAAGGTCACAGAGCTAGTAAGTAGTGTAAAGTAGATCCGCCTACATTGCTCTCTGCCTGAGCCCTATGCAACTTGTTTTACCCTAAACCCAGGGCCACTGTTTATCTTTTGGCATTTCTAGGATTCATTCTTCCCTGGGTATGTGGCTGAGTCCTCAGCCAGGATGTCCAGAGCCTTCCTGTCCTTACCTCTGTCACCTCTGTCTCTTTCCAGGCTTGCATCCCATATCAGCCTCAGGCATCCTTGAAGCCAGGGGCTGGTCATCTCTGCTTTCTCAGTGCTGGTGGGTTGCCTGGCCCGTGGCACGCCTGCACTCAGTGTGTGTAAAATTAGTAACTGATGAAGGCAAGGCAGTGACCGTGGGTGTTTCAGGGTGTGAGTCCATCCCACGCTGTCTGCCTGCCTCCAGCCCTGTATTACCTGTTACCGACACACTGCCTGAGATGTCATGACTGTCTCTGTGGCCTGAGGACTCCAATTCCCCTGAGTCATCAGCACTCTGTGTACTCTTAGCTCATCTGCCTCTCCCTGGCAGGATGGCCCCAGGCCCAGTGCCTGGCCTGGGGTCCCACAACCTGCCTCCATCCTGTATACCCTTTGTGTGATACTAATTCACCCAGAGATTCCAGGCCATACAGCTCCCCAGGCCTCTGGGCCTACTGTTGACCACAGCCACACACAAGCTTCCAAGCATGCATGCTTTCATTCATTCATTCAATTTCCCTACTAATCTAAGTCCTCTAAATATCTAGATAAATAAGGAACTCACAATTAAGGGTAGGATCTCTTAAACCTGGATATGCCTTAGAATCTCCTAGAACAGTTTTTACAACTACAGATTCCTAAGCCCTGTCTGAGACCTACAGAGGTGAGTCACTAGGAATAGTAATCTTGTAATTGCAGGAATCTGTATATTTAAGATGTGCTCAGCGCAGCTCTGAGGCACAGCCGTTTTGGAGAACCTCTCCTCTGGGAGGTTTTCCCTGCAGAGCGCATACCCCGAGGGGGCATGGGAACCTGGGCAGAGTGCTGCTAGAGGCAGATGTTGCCCTGTCTCATCCCTTATCTTTTGTACTTGGTTCAATGGCCTCTAACCATCCTGCAGTGCTTACTTCTTCCTTGAGACTCTTGTATAAAATTGCTGCCAACCAGTCTGCCCTGGGGACAGCGATGATGTTGGTTTTCCTCACTGTGTCATCCCCAGTGCCACACACAGTCTGGGACCGAGTAGGGGCCCAGTAAATATCTGTGAATGAATGAAGGAAGAAAGGAAGGAATTCCCCATCCCTTTAGGTGCATGATGGGCCCCTCTGCTTGCCTTTTCCTTAATACTGACTAGAAGGCTGACTGAGAGTTCTTTCTTAACTCTGCGGCCCAGTGGGCCTCCCTCCAGCCCTGGCCTCTGTGATCCTGCTAGGACAAAGGAGAGTGTTTGGACAGGCGTGTGCCCAGCCTTCCGGGAAGTGTGGAGTTGGCCAGAGACAGAGATTGGCCTGGGCTGAGCTTCTGAGCCAGTGAGAGGCGGCTGGCACGAGGTTGTCATTAAAATGGTTGACCTCCCGGCAGCTCAAGTGAGGCCCTGGAGCCCTCAGCCCTCCCCTGCCGGCCCCCTGGGAGCCTCAGAGAGCGGCCCATCCATCACGGGGGTCCCCTGGGAAGGCCACGGGCATTTTGCTTCAAGTCAGTGATGGGCCACTGTCTTCAGCACAGATCTTGTCAAATTCAAGCTGTCAACCGCACAGACCCTGAAAGCCTGTCACAGACCCTGGGGACGTGCGTGCGGTGGGCGACCTTGAGGGGGCTCTGCAGAGTGTGGCACTGTGGTGATAAGAAGGACAAATGGGAAGAAGCCACCTGGGCCGATAGCACATTGTGCTGGTCCCTCTGTTTCTGTCCTTGAGGGACGTCTGGGCAGCTGCACAGAGTGTGTCCCCCTCGTCCCCTTGGCCGCCTCTCTCCCTCAGTGCCGTCTCTCACTGGTAACATGGAAGGGGGCAGTGCACGGAGTGGGTGAAGGACACTGACCGGCTGCCACTCAGAAGCTGGGTGACCTTGGGCAAATTACTTAAGCTCTGAATCTGTTTCCTCAGGCAGTGGTGAAAATTGCATGAGATGAAACACTACTAAGCATAGGGCCTTGCCCACAGTAATTGCTCAATATTGTTAGCTATTATTAGCATTTTTGTGGAGTTGAAGCCCAAAGCAGCTTGAGTTTTTTACTGGTTTTCCCTTGTTTCAGTTAGTATTTCAACTCCACGTGGCCTCATTACATCTAGTGCCCACGTAATGATGAGTCTGCAGACTGGATTTGAGGGCCAGGTCTCCCACACAGTTGCTTCCCATCTTGGTCTTCAGGTGGTCTGCTGAGGGACAGGACAGGCCCGCCGGCCCTGTGTGTGGGCACAGCCATGCAGGGGTCTCTTCCGAGGGGCAGGGTGGAAGGAGGGGCAGCAGCTGGTCTGATGGATGGCTTGGCTCTCCTCAGGCTGGCACTGGGCAGGGGGAGATCTCATCTGGGGCTGCGGGCAGCTCTAAATCTGGACCCATGAGTTGAAAGCGGAAATCATGTCAGCTAAAAAGAGCTGCCTGAGCAGGCCATGAACCATTAGGAAGGCCAAGAGCAGCTGCGAACTCTGAGGAGTCTGAGGGCCCAGGCAGCAGGAGGCGCAGCAGCAAGACTGAGGAGAAGGAAAGCTGCTCACGACAATGGCTGGGGGCACACACTGATGTGTGAGGGGCTCGTTTCTGCCCTCCGGCAGTGCTCTTTTCAAAGGGTCAAAAATGTTCTAGAGGGCTCCTTTGAGGGGAAGCCAGAGTCCCCTCACTTCACATCTGTGGTGACTGTTGGCTGCTGGGACTGATCCCAAACACCCTCCTCCTTAGGAGGAAATAGTCCTGGTTGGAGGAGACCAGAGGGAAACAGCAGGACTCTCACACCCTTGGCTGCCTCTTCACCAGCATTCATTAAGCTCCTGCTGTGTTAGGATGAGACAGAAAAAGTAGCAGAATAAGAGCTGTTAGCCTGGCCCCTCCACCTCCTGGGAGGGTCCCTATGTCTTGCCAGGAGAAGGAGGTGCCCCTCTGGAGGGTGGTTGACCTTTGATCCTCTGCTGAGATCAGAAAGGGCAGCTGGGGGAGGGCAGCCAGAACCAAGCTGTCACCCAGAGGGGCCTTGAATTGTTGGCAGGGGAAACTGCCCTCCCAAGAAAAGGGCTGGGAGGTGCAGGCGTCAAAGTCAGCTGGTCAGCATGGGTTATCTGGTTCTGGAAGGGCACCGCCTGCCTCCACAGTTACTCAAAGGCAGAAGCTGCATTCCCTACTGGCTCTGTAAGAAAGGCACCAGCCTTGTGCCTTGGGAAACAGCAGGGCAGAGTGGATACCAGAGAGTGTGACCAGATGCCACTCCCTGTGTGCTGACAGTCACACAGTCTTGAGTCCAGGCCTGTGAGTGACGTGGAAACTTGTCTATACAGACATCCAAGTTACCCCAATTCTACCAACCCACAGAGCTTACCCAACAGCCCTGGGCTGCCTCTGTCCCTGATCACATGAATCATGGACCAGTCATTTTATTTCTTTCTTGGGGTCAAAGGGTTTACAGTAGGTTTGTGTTTCCCAAAATGTGGTTTTGTGTCCCACTGGCAAAACACAAGCTGAATTTAGGTAGTGTGTACATGAGCTATCTTAGGTATTTATTTTAATACTTATTAGGAAAAAACTTAATTGGCACATCAAACTTGTGGTTTCATGGTTATTATTAGTCTAAGAGAAGGCCAAGTTTTTTAAAGTAAAAATGGGGGTCAAAAGAAAAAATCAGTTAAATATTATAGGCTAGTGCTGAGCACGAGAACTACAGTGCGAACAAAAAATATGAACCACATATGTATTTAAAATCATATTTTAGTCACATTGAAAACAAAGAAACAGGTAAAAGCAGTTTTAATAATAGATGTTTTATGTAACCTGATATGTCTAAAATATCATTTTGACATGTGACTGGTAGAAACGTTATTGAGAGGTATTTTGTATTTATTTTTGGTACTAAGTCTTCAAAATCTGATGTGTATTTTACACTGACGTCACATTTTAGTTTGACCTGGCCATGTTTCAAGGGCTCATTGACCACGTGTGGCTTGTGCTTTCCATGCTGGTCAGTCCAGGTGACAAGTAGGCATAGCGACATCATAAAGGTGGCGTGTGGATTTCTGCCGTCTAGAACCTCCCAACTCAGGTCTAACATCTGTGCTTCTCCCACACACTCATTCTCTGCCCCACTTGGAATTGTTCTCCTTCACTTTTGAAATTGAGGCCCCTTTCTTGCCTGTCATCCCCTCAACTTTCCTCCCTTACCCAGCAATGTACTTCATCAATTGGCCACCAGAAATTTCATGTGTGGAGGTTCATATTGTACATGTCTGGTGAATCTTTTGTAAGAGATAAATCAGGGAGACACTCCTTTTGGAAGCCAGATAGAAATGCCCTTTGGGTTATCCCTGCTGCTGTCTCTCAATCATCAGTCAGTGGCAACTTGCAAATCTGGGTTCCTCAGTGATGGTTCTGCCTTCTCTGATTCATTTGGCAGGTGGCCTGAGGGGATGTGACAAGCTCTTCTGCAAGTTTCTTAACCTCATTTGTTATCAATGTTTTATACTCGTCAGAGTTATCTGTGGAAATTCTTAA
Organism: Vicugna pacos; assembly: GCF_048564905.1. Lineage (NCBI taxonomy): Eukaryota > Metazoa > Chordata > Mammalia > Artiodactyla > Camelidae > Vicugna > Vicugna pacos. The sequence continues at coordinate 16,888,525 of NC_132991.1, forward strand.
AAATGCGAGGGTGATTTTGATGCCATTGGATATGGGGCCTATGATTATGATTCTGGGCGTGTGATTGTGATACACATGGAAGTTTGAGAACCACTGCTTGAAATCTATTCCTACTGTGTATAGGCTGGTTATGGAGTGCTGGAGAACTCCAAGTTGGAATTTCACAGGCCTTGTCATTTCAGACACAAGCACTAGAAGAGGAAGTGTGGGCTCTTTCCACACCACGGTCACGACAAAACTAATTGGAAATGCTCCTGAATTTGCCACAAAGGCCTGAGCATCAACCCAAAATTGCCTTAGAAGAAATACCTGCTAAACTCTAACCAAGCCAGGCATCAGCTCCCTGGGCCCTTAGTAACTATTATTTCCCAAAAGGGTTCTCACTCTCATCCCCCATTTGTTATCCCTGCCATTTTATCCCCTGTAATATTCTCCAGGGACCAATTAATATTATCTGAATGGAAGTATGAGTCATAAGTGGGAATGAACTTGTCCTGGATTGGATTTCAGTGTATGTGCATGTGTATACGTGTGTGTGTGTATGTTCCCGTGCACATGCACGTAGCATTACATCAGAGGGAAAACTGCCTGTACCCAGAATCTCAGTCTCATCAAGAAAGCCATCGACCCATCCCACTCCAGGAATAAAGCCCTTGGGACTCATGGGTCCCAGATGGAGAGGTAAAGTGAACTCAATTCATGTGAAGGAGAGGAATTAGAGAAGGATTCCCAGGCCCAGATGCGATGAGCTAAGACTAGGACCCAAGAGAAAACAGGATCCTTACAGTAAGGGGAGAGAGAATTTAGATTCAGTAAATGTGTACTCTGTACCAGGTATTAATACTTGTTACCTTTTAATGACCCTGTAAGGTGTATATATTTTTAGCCCTATTTAACAGACTATGATGTTGAGGCCCAGAGAAGCAACTGTCCCTGTATCAGCTGGCAGGTAGGTAGTAGAGCTGGGATCTGAGTGATTGGAAAGCTGACCCCAAAGCTACTGTTTTTCTCTAAATGCCAAGTGCTGTCTCAAGGTAGCAACTGCTCAGCCCTTTCTGGGTTCACTATAAACTGCTTGACTTGGTCCTTGTGAAAAAAACAGAAGCAAGAAGATGAAGTTAAACTACATCTTTGTTGAAGACAGACCCCTGTTCTGGATCCTTATGTCCTCAGAGGAGGCTGGCCCCTCCCCACAAGCATCAGTTTCCATGGTGCACGAGTGAAGGTGACCCTCCCAGGGTGGGTACTGCAGCATCATTAACCAAGTTCATATGACCTGGTACCAGCCAGGGAGCTGCCAGGAGGTGGATGGAACATGCAAAGGAATATTGGAGGAGAGTTCAATGATAAAACCAGTTTACTGGGGCTGGGTAGGGTTAGGGAACCAACACAGTATGGGAAAGAACCCAGGGGAAGCTGTTACCACTCTGAGTCTGGAGGAGCAAGCAGTGGAGTGTTTTCCCAAACCTAAGGAGAACCAGAGCCCTGGGACAGGGGCCTCCAGATAGGGACTGTGGGCATAGTTAGAGGCATGCAGCTCCTGCCAAAGTGGTGGTGGGTGGGGAGCAGGCAGGGGAATCAGTCCCCCAGCTTTTCTTCTCTCACCCTGTGATCCTGTGCCTTGGCAAATGGGACTCACCCGCACATACCCAAGCCTAGAGAAGGGACATGTGAGTGCTGGCCATTCTTCCCATCAATGGTAGCTGTGTCCTTTGGTCTGGGTCTTGCCTGATACTGTTTCTCTAGAGAATGAAGAGAAGCTCTTTTCTCTGTGCCCAAAACTAGTAGCAAGTGCTTTTGGAGATGTGGAATTTCCTGCTTGAGCAAAACCCAGTATGGTTCCCCACCCACGTGGTTGGCTGTGAACAGGTGCAAGTTATGAAGGTAATTCCTGTTGGGTTAGCGGCTAAGTTAAATGACTCCAAACTGGGCTATCTTTCTGCTAAGATATGTGGAGACTGACCTTGGATCAGGAAACTGATGAGCTGTTTATCGAGAGAGGATTTATGCTGTTTGCCGCATGTGGTGTCTGGCTGAAAGATGCACCGATTCAAGCAGGAAGCAGCATGATATGGAAGGAGAGCCACTGTGCTGATGATTTGCCATTGGCACCCCTACCTACCTCCAACCCCCGAGTCAGTCTCCTCTCTTTCCCACCCTGCTGTCTGCTCAGCCGGGGCTAATTCCTAAGGATTGCATCCATCACCCAGGTTCCCTTACCAGCTGCCTTCCAGTTGGGTTTAGCAAATAGGAAAACAGAGCAGGAGATCTCAGCATAGGAAGAGAGAAGTTGGCTTATTTCTCTGTTCTGAGTCTCTGGCAGTGGCTGTGTCCCTCCATCCCTACGGTTCCCACCAGGTAGCCATCCTTCAAGTCTCCAGCTCCCACTGGGCTCCAGTGATACAACTTCCTCCTCTTGTCCCTTTAGCCCTAGTGTGGTATGGCTTCCCATTGGTGGCTGGTCCCTGGGTCCCTCACTGTCCTTGGTCTGTTCCCTCAAGCTGGCCCACACGTCTATCAGGAGTCCTCTCATTAGAACCATCTATGATGGATTGTGACCTGCCTACTTGCTGACCTTGACTTATGGCCTCTTCTAATTAACCCCCTACCTAGCAGGTGCTCAACCAAGTATCTGGAATGGAACAGCTCGGTGGCCTTTGGGTATCCCAGAGGACATGACTAATGTTTTCATGTAAATACAATGTTTCTTGCTGTGTGTATGGTGCATGTACATGAGCAAATGGGCTCTAAGACTTACTTCAAAGATGTAGATATTCTATGGTAGATTTCAAAGCCAGGAGATATTAGAAATGGCTGTCAGTATCATGCATGACCTTGTTTTTCACTGGTCATCGGAAGTGTAGTCTATCTTGGTCCTATTTAACCTTAGAAAGGTCAGAATAGTGAGGATTCACCCTCACTACATCTCGGGTTTACAGGACAATTCTAGACCTTCAAATGTTTTTAAGTTTTTTATTAAATCCTGCCCATTTTGGACTGAGGACTTCATCCCATTTTATACCCCCATGGTGTCAAATGAGGAAAAGGAGATATTAGGGTCCTGGTTTCTTAGGCCCTCAAGATGCCATTGTGCAGCTATGACACATTATTCCACGCCTTTCTCTCTGGAGTCTTCCTTGGTCATTGTCATCAGCATTTGGTTGTACTTGAAGTGAAGTTCACCAAAGGGAAAGTTGGCTTTGAAACTGCAGACTTATTGAGGTTAGAGTGGTTTCCTGTCCCCATTAAGAATCATATCTGTCACACATGTTGATAGATGATTCTGCTTCTCAGAGTTTTGCCTGATAAAAGGACATGGAGATATATGGGATTCCCACACCCTCCATTGCCCCCCAAGGAAATGAGTTATTCCCAGAAAGCTCTAGCGTCTTTAATACGGGGACAGAGTTTGGCTCACTTGCCTTAAAGTCAGCCTGTCAATCTGGCTTTGTTTAACTTCCCTGAGAAGCAGTACTATGGGAAAGACTGTTAAATGTTTCCAAAACATGTTTTGAAAAGAAGCCACTAGAAGGAGAAACAATTTGCCAAAAATAAGTCACTCACCCATTGCAGGGCTCTTGTTGTTGTTTGCTCTAAAGAAACGAAAACCCCAAACCCTCAAACCCAGGGGTGGCCCAGATTTTATGGGCTGACCCAAGGAGTTTCATTTAGAAGGACATACACAGAGTTATTTAGGGCTCTCAGGGTTCACAATGGAGACGAATGACGGCCTAGGGTACTGTGGTGGCAGGCTGCGTCACAGCAGCATTGGTCCTCGATACTCTCCCTTCCTTTCTCTCCAGCTGCCAGCTGCAAACAACTGCCCTCATTCTCAGGAAATAACATAGACCCCTTCCCATTGATTTCAGTGTACTTTGCTCTTGTTCACCTCTCTGACTTAGAGTTCTGACTCCACTCCTTCTCGGGTCCCCTCTCTTTGGCAGCTCTTTGGCCTGTCCTTTAGGAATTCAGCCCTCTGTTCTGACCCTCATCTGTGCTTGACCCTTAAGTGAAAAATCCCAGCTCCAGCCCAGGGTCTCTGGAACCTCACCATCTGGGCTCCCACACTCTCCCTGCCTCCACCAAGTGTGTGTGGTGGGGGTTTGGGGTGGGGAAGGGTTAGCTTCTATTCTTGGCCTCAAAAACTATAACTGGTTCCCCATGATAAGAGAAATGTAAATTGAAATAATGAAATACCACTCACATGGACCAGATTAGCAAAAATTAATTCAGTCTGATGACAACAGGGATGGTGAGACGTGGGCATAAAGGAACTCTGGTGGGAGTGTAGAACAATGTGGCAATATCTATTGAAGTCGAAGATGTGTTCTTGCTAAGAAATATCAATTCAGCTCCAGGGAATACAGCCCAGAGAAACTATTTATACGTGAACAGATTTGTGTTTGTGCGTATATGTAGGCATATACACATATGTAAACACACATGTAAACACATGTGTACACACATATGTACATACATACATATATATGAACGTATATATGAACGTATATATCCACACATACACAAAAGAATAGTAATTGCACAGCCCACAAACTGGTTTATGGAATGTGTTAATGGAAGATAATATCACACTACACAAAAATTAATATAAGTGTACTAGGCTTTTTCTCAAAATGTATAAATTCTAAAACAATGTTGAGTAAAAAGAAAGTTATAAAAGGATATATGTGTGTGATATACATATACATAAAAATAGATGTAATTTATATTAAAATATAAACAATATTTTTATTAACTCATTCATATTTATTAAAAACTAAAACATACGTGGGAATGATATAGGCTAACTTCAGGTTAACAGTTCCTTTGGGAAAGGAAAAAGGGAGTCTGAATAAATGGAACTGTATCTGGACATTTTTATTTCTTCGAAAAGAGAAAGAGAGAGAGGTCTGAAGCAAGTTTGGTAAAATATGTTTAATCTTGGTGATGGACTTATAAAAGTCTAGTTTGTTATTTTCTTTATTCAGCATGATTGAAATGTTTCTTATTTACAAATTTAAAACAATAAGAAAACTACTTCTCAGACTTACTGCTGTCTCAGACAACTGACGCTAGTTTGAGGATTCACAGAAATATACTTTCAGGTGGGGAACAAGGTCTTTGGGAACATCTTGTCAACTTCTGTCTGGTTCCAGAATGTCTTCTCTGACTTGTCTATGGCTTAGCCTTGATGCAAATCTCCAACCACTGGAGCTTCCCCCAAGTGGAACTCTTGGAAAGTTGTTCCTCCATGGAAATCAGCCTCCTGCAGGTGTCAGGCCATTGGTCCCAGTTCTGACCTTCCACCCTTAAGATTCCCACCACAGCAGACCTTGGAGCTGCTAGGAGTCAGGGACCTGGGGGCCAGCCTCACAGGGGAGCTAGGGAAGGAGAGGAAGCTGAGGGGCTGGAGCCAGCCACCCCCAAGCGTTCCTCTTTGGAAAGGCTGGCTCGTGAAAGGACTTGCCAGGACCAGATCTCTGAGAGGAGGAAGCCTGGTTCGCATGGCGAAGATCCATTGATGAGCAGCAAACTGTGCCCCTGTGTTGCTTCCTTCCCAGACCTCACTTCCCTAAATGTGGGCACGTGAACGGTTGCATTTGCCTGGTGGTAGCACCCTGGGATCTTTAAGGCCTGGCCAGCAGAAGGGTGGGATCGGAGTCAGTGACTCATGGGGACCATCCAGGGTGCCCTCCTCTTCCCCATCTTTTGTGAAGTCAGCCGGAAAAGGAGGTCACATGCCTGATTCCCCTCTGCCCTGGCCAGCCTTAAAAAGAAAATCTGTCACCAAAAATAGCTGCTTCTGATTCTCCTGTGTCCTCTTAAAATGTAACCACACTCTTATGTCTTCTTAAAATGAAGCCAGACTCATGACTGACTAACAGGTAGAAAAGATTTGTTTTTCCAATTTTCAGTTAGTTTTAATTTTTTTAATTTTTTAATTTTTTATTGAAGTGTAGTTGATTTACAATGTTGGTTTCAGGTGTGCAGCAAAGTAAGTCAGTTATACATATACATACATACATATGTATCTTTTCAGATTCTTTTCCATTATATGTTATTACAAGAAATTGAATATAGTTTCCTGTGCTATACAGTAGGTAAGAAAAATATTTTATATGCACAAATGAGAACCTATTCTCCATATTGCAAACAAAACAGTGACTCCCTTAGTTCTTCAGGACCGCCATCTGTGTACTTTTGGTGAGCTGGGTTTTTTAAATTAAATTTAAAACATTTTAGGTGCTTTTTTTTTAACGAAAAAATGGTAAAGGATTTGGTTCCCCAAAATTAGCTGCTAGGGAGAGATCTGCAATTAGCTCAACTTTGGCCTAATCTCTTTCATTCTAATTATTTTGGAATAAGAACTTGAGATTGCCGAGAACAGCTGTAGGTTCTTTCTCAGTGGTGGCCTCAATGAAGTAGGGAGCTATGTGATGGTGCAGTGGCTGTGAGCTTGGCTGCCTGCTGGTCCTTGCCTTACCTGGTCTCTAGTTATAGATTCAATTCTGGCCATCAGTGATTTGTCAGACTTTGTTGCCTGTAGGATCCCCTGGGAGATTTATTAATGGGAGCCATGTCCCAGGTGCACCTTAGACCAACGGAACCAGAATCCTTGGGACTGGGACCCAGACATCTGTACTTTAAAAAAAGCCCCAGGAATATATATATGTATACGTATGACTGGAACATTATGCTGTACGCCAGAAATTGACACAGCATTGTGAACTGACTATACTTTAGTTAAACAAAAACCAAACCAAAACCAAAAGCCAAACAAAAAAACCTCCCAGGTGATTCTCAGCAAGCCAAGGGTGAGAACCAGTGCTAGGCCTTGAAACATCTGGGAGGTGTTCTTAGGGCCTTATGAGAAAGTGCAAACACCAAAGGTTTCATTATGTGAATAATGACATTAAGAAGAGTTGAGGGCTCGACACTGGCCAGGCACTGTCCCAAATATTTTCTGTTGATTATCTAGCTAAGATTTTAGAACAGCATGTGAGGAGGTAGTTTATTTATACTATAGAAGAGGAAACTGACCTTCAAATAGGTTAAGGAACTTTCCCAACATGATACAGCAGAAATGTGATTCCAGGGGCCCTGACTTCATAAGAGGGTGAACTTGGCACTGATAATATTTACTAAGGTGGGAAACTCTCTCTCTTTCTCTTTCTCTCTGTCTCACACATACACACATTTTCAGTAATAAGAGTTTTTAAAAAAGGTCTTGCCCATCCATTTCTTTCCAGTTGATATCCAGACATCTGAATTCCCAGGGCACCACAGTTCTTAAGCTTTCTGAATATGAAAGTTTCAGAGTAACACATGAAGGCCGGTGAGGCATCACATCTGGTTTTTCGGTACAAAGGGTCAGAAGTTACTTTCATCACTGCCCTCAACTAAAGGCCAGAGAAGACAGTAAGCTGAACAGCCACTTTACTTCTAGGAGACCTGGAAAGTTGGTGACATTTCTTGTTTTCAAGATGGTACCATGATGTAATGCAAAGGACGGGTGAGATCAGGGTTTGTCTTAGTTTTTCCACCTATGAGCTGTGCAACGTTGAGAAAGTCACTTCCTCTCTCTGGGCTTCCTCATGTGAGAAAGAAGGAAACTGAACCAAATGTTTGCTAAGAGGGCTTCCAGCCCTAACTATGATCCAAGGGATAAATATCATTAGAGCAGCCCTCCTGATTCTGAGGTCTCAGCAGACTTCTCTGTTGCTGTAGGCCCATTTATTCCTGTTTGAGCATCATATTTGCAGGACTGATTTTCCCAAGGGACTGACAGCCTTGCTGACTTGTGAGGGATCCATCTTGCCTTGGAAAGTTTGCATTTGACATCTGGGAAGAACCCTCTTCCCCAGCCTAGGGAAGATGGATTGGAACTGGAAAGGTGGCTAGGTAAGCGTGGGATCAGGTCAGAGGGACAGCCTCAGGAAACATTCCCTCAGACCATGTTGTGGATATCGACTGCCCAGTGACCATTCCCACTCCCCAGCAGCACCCCAGTTCCCTTCTAGGGATGTTTCTCTCTCTCATTGTGTCTAGGCTTTGGGACTGATTGGTTCAACACATCCCCTCTTACGTTAAAAGTGAAAATCTCCTTCTAATGGAGCCTTCCACTGAGAAGGAGGCATGTGACCTCAGTTTGCTCCTCTGTACTCTCTTCCCCAGGACTTGGCTTCTTTTATTAGGAACTGTTTATTTTCTGTCAACCTCTTCATTTTAAGAGTTTGTGGAAGAACAGCTTAAGGCCGCTCAGTGGTTGTTCTGACCCACTCAGTGGCCTGAGCAGCGGGAGCTGCAGACCAGTCTTCAGTGGTGGGCTGAGCACTCCAAGCTTCAGTAGGGATCTGCTGAACAAGCATTTAGGGCATCCGCATGCCTTCAGACCAGTCTGCCACCTCAGGTTGAGTAGCTGTGAACTCAGGAGTTGGAGCCATCCACTCACCCTGTAATCCCTCCTTGGTCACAGCCTTTTCAGCTGTGACCTTCTCTTCCTTTTCAGTCTCTCCAGGATGTCTCTAGAAGTAGAGATCAGGCATGACCACAGGAGATGGTGCTGCACATGCTCAGAACTTCTGGGTGAGCATCCACCACATCAGACCCACTGAGCGAGCTCCCTTGTTGTTGTACGGGATGGCAGTGCTCATGTAGTGCAGGGGTGGGGGGGGGTCTGTGTGACCCAGAGCGATGGTAGGCAGGTTAGTGTAAGATGCCTCTGTGAGAGGCTAGTGCTCAAGTCTGGAGTCAGTAACTACCCAAAGTCTCAGCTCCCGGAAGGCTGCCTGGATCTGGTTAGTGAAGGTTCCAGGTGTGAAGTGGCCAGCATTAGGGGTGGTTTCAGTGGCCACAGCAAACTTCAGCACAGCTCTCCGGCCAGTATTGATGGAGGATGTGATACTGACATCAGCTGGGTTTTCAGTGGCAACAGTGGCACCAGCTGCCAATAGAAGCTTCTCCCGGGTTCTCTTCAGATGTATGATGTAGATGCCATCACTTTTCCTTTTGTAGATGTACTGCTTATTTGGAAGTCAGGGTTGGTGCCACGTAACTAGATTCCTACTGCAAGGAATTTGAGGACACCCTCCTCCATCATTCTCAGGACATCAAGGGCTGAAAGTTTCCCTTTAAGTTATGATGGGAACCTAGGACAACACCATATGGACCCCTGTCTGAGTAGCACAGAAAGGAGGGCTTTGCTTCTAGAACAGGAGTAATGGTTGGAGTTGATTTGTACTGGGAACAGAACCCAGGTGACGCTGAGTAGTAGCTTCTATGAGCAATACCTTCAGGGATGGCAGGGGTCTCATCTGTTCCAAGCCTGTTTTGCCAGCCCCTGTGTTAATCCTCTATACTTTTCTATATGTTTTCCCTTCCAATAAAGCATACCCCACCCCACCTCTCTTTTGTTCCTAAAAGAGTCCCGTGTCAGCTGCTGTGTTGGAGTCAAAAACGTGACAGAACGCAGGTCCTGGTTAGACCCGTGGAGCAATCCTTACCTCACACGGGGTACATACTTCTAATGATGAGCCTCTGTCCAGCTAATTGTCTCTCTCCTCTGGAAGTCATGGGTAAACACTGCCAACCTCTGACCCTGCTGGTTTTCCTTTGTCCATGTATTCTGACATCTTTCTGTGTATACAAAACTTTCCCCAGCTGTACACAGAGCAACTGATTGCTTTTCCTTTTTCTAAATCCAATTGTATTTCAGTCCTGTCACATTGAAGGGAGTCTTAGGTGTTTCCAAACTCCTCGGGCACACTGGCAGAAACTCTTTTAGGTTTTTGTTTCCCCCTTTCTCTTAGTATAATCACTCTCATCCATTGGGCATGTATTTTACCAACCTAACTTTCCAAGGGCAATTGCATTTCCAAGTTCCTGGAAATTAGCCTCACATCCATTCCTTGTGTATCATCTAGATGCTTGAATTTGTCTTGAATTGATTAATAGCTTTGAAAATTCTGTCTTCCATGATTCCTCACTCTGAAGAGGCTCCTTTGTCCAAGCTCATATATCAAATCTTTATTGTACCCTATGTCCCCAGTGACAAGCTAGAAGATGCAAAGGCATATGGGAGGCAGGTTTCTTACCTTTAAAGGTTTAAAACCTATCGAAGGTGAGATTTGTGTACATGAAATAATTAGAGAACAACCTATACCTCTGAGGAACACCCCCATCCCAGTGGCCTGTGACAGTGGTCTTCAAATTGTGTTTCTGAAGTCCTCCTTGTTGTGTGATGCCATCTGGGGGGATAGCTGGTGGTGGGGTGGTGAGAAGAGGGCCTGACCATTATTCTGTAGGATGTCGATGGAACAGACACAGCTGGGAGTTCCCAAGGCTGAGCTATCTGCCTTTAGATAAACACAATAATAAGTGACTGGCAGTTTTGCCAACTTGCAATAAGGACTCTTTCTTTCCTTGGAGAGAAAGGATTGTATCTGCCATTGAGAAGACCTCTCTGCCCGGCCCAGGGAAGGTGGACAGGAATTGGAGGGTGGCTAAGTGAGCATGGGGGCAGGTAGAAGGCAGAAGGATGCCTTCAGAGGACATTTTCTCAGACAAGGGTTTGAGGGCTGCAGGATCCCATCTTTTGCTGATGTACAAGGTCATTCTTGATCTCCCCACGGCTACAGATCCAGACCCATGTCCCACTGCCCACACCTTGACTGGGGGCTCCAGACTCCTGGGCCTCCGTGTGGCCTGGCCCTCCCCTGTGCAGGTCTGTCTGCTTTGTTTGCATCACCAGCACCCCACAAAACCATACTCCACCTCAGTGACAAACTCATTGAAGACAGAGACCATGTTTTATCTGTATGGGCCCCACAGTAACGAAACGAGGGCATGGTACATGTTTGTTGAGTTAAGAACTGGATTTCATGATGCCATCTGTACGCATCATCAGAATCCGGAGATGAGGAAGATCATTCCTGGATGGGGGTCTGGGAAGGCTCTTTTAAAAAAAAGAAAGAAAGAAAGAAAGAAAGGTCTGGCTTGTCTTAGGCCTTGGGAAATGTGGCATATTAAGATTCCTGGAAAGGCAGAAGGAGGGCATTTCAGGCATGGAAAGCATTGCCGAGCAAAGGCTCCGAGCCAGTTTATGAGTATTCCGTAGAACAGTCCAGAGCTGCAGGAAAGAATTGACTAGAGAGCATTTAAAATATACCCATACCTGAACCCCACTGCAGACCAAGTGAGTCAGAGTCTCTGGAAGGGGTCTGGGCCTCTGCCCTTTATCACTTCCTTAATGAGTCTAATGTGGAACAGGGATGAGGACAGTCCTGTGACTCTCAAGTTATAGAGAAGGAGTGTAAGAAGGGCTGGGGTTTGAAGAATGCAGACTCCTGACAGATCTCTTCCATTTTGAGCCAGGAGCTTTGGACTTGAGCTAATGCATATGAGGGTGCTTTCACCCTCTGGTGCTTTTCATGTTTTGCAGATGATTTTTTATGGCAGGTCAGTCAGATTGAGGGAAGGAAGTGGGAGGCTTGGAAAACCATAGAGCAGGATGACACAAAGTTCCAGGAGAGTGGCCTGTGCTCACTGGTGGGGAAGTGGAAGAGAGAAGATGAATCCAAGGGACACTGAACAGGAAAAATTTAAGGAACATGGTGGGATGAGGAAGTGAGGCCATGTTCTCTAATTCTAGCTGTGGAAGCCATGATAGAAATCTCTCTATATATGGACAGTCCCAAAGTGATGCAGGCGAGCAAGTAGGGAATGGTACTAGGTCTCCACACCCATGCTCCTCCCTCCCTCATGGTTCCTGGGTATTAGGAACTCATTCCTTCTTTTAAACTGTCATTGCATTTTATTTCCCTCATTTCTTCCTAGAGAAGATTCCTAAAAGGGGGATCTACACTGATGTCCTTACTCCCTCATTGCTTATACCCTCTCTAACCCCCAACAATCTGTCATCTACCCTCATTCTCTCTTGATGGTCCCCAGTGGCCTCCTACTTGTACCAAAATCCAGTGACTTTTTTCGAAGCCTCATTCCACACCCCTCTTTGTCTATGTTTAACTCTTTATTAAAGCTTGACACTCTTGGCATCTGGGCCAATGGATGTTCCCGGTTTCTTTCATTCAAGTGCTCTTTCTCCAATTTGAATTTTCCCTTCCACCTGTGCCAGATTGACCCAGGATTCATCCTTGGGTCCTTTCTTCATTTTCACTCTGTCGGCCTCTCTCAGCTCTTGCCCAGATTTCAGTTTTTCATTTCCAACAGTCAGCAGAATATGGTCCATCTGGATGCCCCACCTATGCCCCATACTCACCGCCATTGCCATCAACAGTGTTCGCAATGTCCGTTATTGCTTAGAAAGTGCTGTGTTGCCAATGATTCCCTTGAACTCCATTGCCCTCCCAACCCTGCTTATTTCATTCTTCTCTTTCCAGAATTTGAATCTTGGCTCTGTTACTTGCTAACTGAAGCCTCAGTTTCCCAATCTTTAAAATGGGGATAATAATACCTGCGTCATAGGGGTATGTGAGCATTTAACAAGAAAATGTATGTGAAAATGCCAAGCTTGCTGTCTGTCACAGCCCTACTTCTCCTTTTTCCTTGAAGGCAAGATCTAGGTTTTGTTTTGTTTGTTTTTTTCTCTCTCACCCTCAACGGAAATGCTCCTAAAATAATAGAATGAAAAAAATTCCAAACACTAGAAAGAGAAGTTGCCTAAGTGATGATTTGAGTAAATTTTGAGGAAGTGACAAATTTCAACTGAGCTAGGTCTGAGCTTATTTTTCCTTTTGAGAATCTTCTCAAGAGTCTGAGGAAGCTGTAAACATTTTGGGTGAAATGTTGCTGGAAGGGTCTAACTTTTGACAAGGTTGGCTCAGTGTAATGTACAAAGAAGGCAATATGAGTGGCTTTGCGTGTCAAGGCGAGGTTCTGTCTTATCAAGGGGTATCAAGTGTTTGTCAGCCTCTGAGAAAACTTGATGGCAAGATTTTCACTGTCTAAGCTCGTCTACTAATATCTTGTCAATTTTGATTTATGAGTTGTTTTAGGTCTGTGAACTGCTGGGCAACTCAATCCGTGATTTGCTACTTGGATTACTGCCTCCAAATATTTGGGGTGGGGGAGGGGGTTGTAAAGTGATAAGGTCCTGAGGAATATGGTCAATAATCAGATAGTCCCCATGACAGAGCTACAGGGGACTTGCTTGTAATATGATGTTCTAGCGTACCACAAAAAATTACCCAGGCTTGAGACCTAAAATGCATCTAGAATTGTTCTGGAATATCATCTGGCCTTTCTTTAATGCATCACTTTTAATTTACCTTAATTTACAATAGTGGTTTAGAACATTGTAATCAAAGCTTGTTGGATTTGATTCCAGAATTGCAAAGCAATCATCTGATTGTTTTGTTTGAAATTCTTTGGTAGACATTGTGAAGGTATTGGATCAAGTGTGGTACAAAGTGAGAACATGGACTATATTTATATATATTTTTTGCTTTATGTGTGGGAAAGCAAAAGACAGTTTTTCAAATACATCTTCACTAAGCTTGATCACATTCTGTGATTATAGTTACTCATTTTCACAATGTGGGTGAATGTCCAATGAAATAGACAGGACTACCTGGTATTGATGACCAATGGACTATGGAGATAAGGGAGCAGATCATGTCAGGAGAAGCTGCAAACAATTTAAGTTCAGTTTCGGCAATCTTTGTGCTTCCTTTCATCAAGAGGCAAAATCTGTTATCTCATCCCCTGAATCTATGTGGCCCCGTGACTTTTTTTTTTTTAAGCTCATAGAATGCAGCAAAAGTTGCACAGCTCTGGGGCATAATTCTTGAGAGGCCACATAGCTTCTGCTCTTGTCTTCTTGGGATGCTGCCCTGAGTCTGCTGTGTGGAGAAGCCACATGGAGCAGAGATGAGCCATCCTAGCTGAGGTCCCCTGGACCCACCAGCTGAGAGCCAGCCTCCACCTGCAGACAGAGGAGTGAGGCAATCTTGGGCCATCTGAGGCAGTCCAGCCCCAGGCAAACTCCAGATGACTGCAGCCACATGAATGACCTTAGATGAGATCAGAGGAAGAATCACCCAGCTGAGCCCAGCTCAGATGGTTCACCAGAGAATCATGAGCAAATAAGAAAAGCTTTAAAGGTTGTTTTCAGCCATATAATTTTGGAATTGTCTGTTATGTAGCATGGGTCACTGATATAGAGGAGAAAACTGAGAAAGCAAGCAAATGCTGTTACTCTTAAATGTGTACTAAAAAAGAAAATTTAAATAAACCGGACAGTGACTTAGTAAATCCCAGACGTTTAGAGTGGAAGGGACTTTGGAGGTCCCCCCTCTGACTATTTTGATTCCTGACACTGCTTTTGTGGATCCCTGTTTCGCCAGCTTGGTGACAGGAGCTGCTCTTGAGGGCTGGAACTGGGTCTTATGCTTCTTGGTACCCCTCCAGAGAGTTCAGAGTCCAGGTCTTACACTGGTTCTCACTAAATCTTTATTGCTTGCTGGATTACGCAGGAAATAGCATGAAGGCCCTGAGGCCATGAGTTCCCAAGAGGTGTGACCCAGGGCCTGTCAGCTGCTTGGATTTGTTTGTAGTTTAGCTTTGTTAGGTATCTTACATATTCTTTTTTTTTAACCCACATCTTTTTCTTAAATTATTTTATTTTTTTTTTATTGAAGTATTGTCTACAATGCGTCAATTTCTGGTGTACATCACAATGTCCCAGTCATGCATGTACATACGTATATTCATTTTCATTAAAGGTTATTACAAGATATTGAATACAGTTCCCTGTGTTATACAGAAAATTTTTTTAAATCTATTTTTATATATAGTGGCTAACATTTTCAAATCCCAAACTCCCAAATTTATTCCTTCCCACCCACTTTCCCCTGGTAGCCTGAAGATTTTTTACTATTTCTGCAAGTCTGTTTCTGTTTTGTAGATGAGTTCATTAGTGTCTTTTTTTTTTTTTGGATTCCACATATGAGTGGTATCATATGGTATTTTTCTTTCTCTTTCTGGTATACTTCACTTAGAATGACAATCTCCAGGTCCATCCATGTTGCTGCAAATGGGCATATATCCAGAGGGAACTCTAATTTGAAAAGATACATGCACCCCAATGTTCACAGCATCACTACATACAATAGCCAAGACATGGAAGCAACCTAAATATCCATCAACAGATGACTGGATAGAAAAGATGTGGTATACACGATGGAATACTACTCAGCCATAAAAAGAATAAAATAATGCATCTTATATATTCTTGTGGGAGTGTTCAGGAGATACTGGGTTTGAGTTGCTAAGGATAGTGTGACTACGCACATTTGTAGGTTGGTGCCCAGGAGGTCAGAGAAGGCAACCTTTAGCTTTTTAGAACCACATTTTATGTAACTATTATTTTTGAAAATAGTGGTCTTACTCATGCCTTAGTCCAAACAGATGGATTAAGGCATTCCTGTCATCTGTATCTATAAGGGATATTGAATTGAAGCTCCAAAGTCTGGTTGGTTCAGAACCTAGAATCCTAGGCTTTGGGAACTTTCCACTAGAGGGATCCAAACTGCCAATTACCATATACAGTTAAGGAAAGTGTGACAGTCATCAGCCTGGGGATGGTTAACAGTAACAGTTCTTTGAGATTCTTGCAAAGTGTTTTAACCTTTCCAAGAATTTACACAGCATTTGACCTTTGGTTGCTGCAGAACTGGGGGAAGAAGGGATCACTGTCTTTATTTCCAGGAAGAAAAACCAAGGAAGCCAGTGCCAGTCTTGGAAGGAATCCCTGGGCCTTCTAACCATCAGTTAAAGTTTTGTTCCTACAGACCAGGCCATCTCAAGGACCATTAGAAGGGGGCTTTGGACCCTGTGACTCTATTACATACCTAGCTAATTGTGTTATACTGAATCTGGGATTTTTGATTCTGTTTCTCTGGCAGATGTCCACACCAACCTTCAAGGAAGGACATGCTGCCCAGCCATGAAACAGCCTTCAGCACTGAGCTCCTTCAGGGTCAGTCTCTGCTGCTGGGAGCTGCCTTGCCAAGGTCAAACCCTTCCTAGGACAATCTGTATCTGATGACCAAGCAAGGAGGGTTATAAGTCCAGCCATTTGGCAGAAGACCTAAATAGACATTTCTCCAAAGAAGACATACAGATGACCAACAGGAACATGAAAAGATGCTCAGCATTGCTAATTATTAGAGAAATGAAAATCAAAACCACAATGAGGTATCACTTCACATTAGTCAGAATGGCTATCATCCAAAATCTACAAATAATAATTGTTGGAAGAGGTATGGATAAAAGGGAACCCTCCTACACTTTTGGTGGGAATGTAAATTCATTTAGCTACTATAGAAAACAGTATGGAGTCTCCTTAAAAAACTAAAAATAGAGTAACCATATGATCCAGCAATCCCACTCCTGGGCATATATGTGGAAAAGAAGAAAACTCTGATTCGAAAAGGTACATGCACCCCAATGTTCATAATGGCAGTATTTGAATAGCCAAAACATGGAAGCAACCTAAATGTCCATTGACAGATGAATGGATAAAGAAGATGTGGTGTAGTTATACAATGGAACACTACTCAGCCATAAAAAGATTGAAATGTTGCCAGTTGAGCAACATGGGGACCTAGAGATGATCATACTAAGTGAGGTAAATCAGAAAAAGACAAATATTATATATCATTTCTTATATGTGGAACCTAAAAAATAATTCAAATGAATGTATACAGCAAAACAGAAACAGGGTCTCAGATACAGAAAACATAGGTTACCAAAGGGGAAGAGGGGAGGAGGGATAAATTAGGAGTGTGGGACTAACAGATACAAACTACTATATGTAAAACTGATAAACAACAAGGGTTTACCATACAACACAGGGAACAATATTCAATATCTTATAATAACCTATAGTGGAAAATAATCTGAAAAGAATATATAACCAAATCACTTTGCTGTACACCTGAAACTAGCACAATTTTGTAAATCAACTATACTTCAATTTTAAAAATGTCCAGCCATTTTGGACTGACATGAGACAGCTCTGACAAGCAATATTTGACCTAGAATGTTTTGCTGGGTTGGCAGAGACTTGGTCAGGCAGGCCTGCCTTCTCCCTTTGTCCAGTCTTGTTTCTGTGCCTTCATCCTTCCACAGATATGACCCCTAGTGAACATCCTTTCCCTCACACCCCATCTTAGCATCTGCTGCCAGAGACCCAGCCTGTGACAGCACCCTCTCTAGTAACTCCTATTTGACAGACATCACAGTCAGGGTTTATAGGGGCAGGAAGCTGTAGACAGACAGCCCACTGATATACTCTGATTGGGCTATGCAGTGTTTACAAAAATGATTCAACATACAAAAATTGGGAGAGCACACATAGAATCTGAATTTCTAATTTCTATTTTAACAAATCAATGATCTGGCAACATTGGCCCTTTGTTCTCGTCAGTATTGGTTGGGGGCCCACTTTAGAGAAGAGAGTTCTCTAGCCTGTCACAGTCCCCAGAACTTCCTACTGACTTGTATTTGTCCACTTCCCTCATTTGTGTTACCTGCCCGCCCCCTGTGGACATCTGCATTTTTCCTTTGACAAAGATAAATGTATCAATAGGTGGAAAAAGGAATCTTCCTCTCCCCTAAATACCTTACGGATCCTACGTGAGTCTCCAAGAATTGAGTTCCTCTTAGTTCAAGGCCGGAAGAGCCTTTTTCATGGACCCTGGGATTAAGCTAAGTAGTCAGGGTCCCGACTGCTGGCCCAGCCTTACCTTATCCTCTGCGACTTGCCACCCCTACCAGAAGGCATTTTCGTCAGCAAGGTTCACATCAGATACCTCTCATACCACCTATTTCTCTTTAAAAAGTATGTTTTAATTTTTCCACTATAAAAGACATGCTCATTATTGAATATTTGAGAGAGATGCCCTTCCAAGGCTGTTAACATTTTGCTGAAGATAAATACATCTCTCAAAGTACCCTTAGGCTAACAGTCAACCCCTCAAGCCAAAGGAAAAGAACAGGCAGGAACCACTCAAACAACCCCCCACCCCCAACTCCCCTCTCACTACCAATACTGCCTGTGGCCAGGTGGGTCCAGGGAAAGTCCTGTTGCCAGCCAAGACTGATCACCATCCCCTCAAAATAAAAATTGCTGCTGCTTCTTTGGGGAGGTGGTAATTATAAGAGACTTAATTATACAGCAAATTATATGTATAAAAGACTCAGTTGTATAACAGATTGCTTTGAAATAATTATTTAAATTGTCTATTGGCAGGAATTGGCTATTTGAATATAATGAGTTACACTGATTATAAAAGTGTCTTCTCTGAGCTGATACAGTAACTGCCTCTGTCTGCAGATTGCTGCCTGTAGTACTGGTCAGCTGGAAGACTCCAAAAACTTAGCTTGTTTGATCCCATTCAAATATATAAGGGGATTGGCTCCCTTTGTAGCTTCTGTTCCTGAGTGGTAAGAGTTCCTAGAATAGATTCTTGACCCCAACATGGGGCATTCGCTCTGGCACGGTTTCTTTCCAGGACAGGTGGGGCTGGTGCCCAAGGAACCAGTACGGTGCGGGGCTGGGGACCTGTAGTCCACAAGCCAGAAGGTCCCCTCGTCATGGGGAGCTGGAGGGTGCTCGAGAACTCCCAGCATTTACTTCCCTTTTTCCCCCACCTGCTCAGCCCACCTGGGGAAGGAAGTGTTTGTTCTGTGGGCTGTGTGCTGTGCTAAACTCTCCATGGCTTCCCTCAAGGCCTGGCATTTAGGGGTGGTGGATGCCAGGAGTGTGCTGTCATGTCTGCTTGTCCTGTGTGCTTCGTTACCGGGGGAAGCATTACAGGCTGGAACAGACCCACAAAGTTGGACGCGGAGGAGGATTAGCAGGAGCCCAAACCCTTCAGCCCTTAAACTGGCTGCTCCCACACCCAGAGCACCTGGCCGGACCAGGTAGGGGCCTTGGCAGCCAAGGGCATTCCGGTTTCCCCAGAAGGACCTCCAGGAAACCTTGACAAATAAGGGTTCACTTTTGGTCACTGTGGTCTGGTCCCAGCGTCGGCAATTTTTTTCTGTAAAGGACCAGATGGTAAATATTTTCGGCTTTGCAGGCCACAGATTTCACGGCTACCGCTGCTGCTCCTTCTTCCTCTCCTCCTGCTCCTCCCCTTCCCGTACCCCATCCTCCTCTTCTTTCTCCTCTTTCTTTTTCTTCCTTGTTCAACAGGTACAAACCAATCTTAGCTCACAGGCAGTAATAAAACAGGCTTCAGGCTGGATTTGGCCCCAGGGCCTTAGTGGCCAATCCTGCCCCCTGTAATGTATTTGATGACAATGCACTGGCTGTTTTTGCTGTCCACACTGAAGGTACTGAGATGTGATGGTGGGCACCCAGCAGTGAGTCTGGGTACCTTTGGGGAAAAGGGTACCCAGATCTGGTTACCCCTTTTGGAACAAGTCAACAAGCACGAGAAGTCACATGATTCCTCGGATCCTCTGACCCAACCCCGTCTTGTGGTAATCCTGTTCTCCTGCAGGACCTTCTTGGCTGGTAGCCAGTACTACCTGGCATCTGGAAGGATCGTTTCCTGTGTTCAGGTGCACCCAGGCTGTTCAACCTAGCTCCCTCCTGACTCCCGCACCTGCTCTGAGGGCCCCGTGTGGGCAGCAGGCTCTAAACCCCCTCACCGCCTGCCAGCGCCCAGAGCTGTGTCTGCTTCACAGCTTACATCATGCAGTGACTAAGTGCACGCCTCATGGTCCGTGCTGGGTTCCCATCGTTTTCCCCGTCCCCGCTGGTGAACCTCAACAAGTGGAGAAATTGAAGATATTTTGTGCTTTGTGGAGTCCTTGGCAATATGTGACCGCTTGAGTGTTTCTTAAGGCTGCTGTCTTGCTTCTGAGTGTTACCCTGTCCAGACCCTGTAGCACCCTTCATTATCTTCTCACAAAGTGTGGAATGTGCTGCCCCTTGGTTGAGGTGAAACCTGGAGCCCTCCTGAGCCAGGCTGTGGCTCTGGCCTGGACAGAGTCTGCAGATGTGCTGCTTCATGAGTTTCTGGGATTGTTGGTCAACAAGCCAGGATGGCAGTGGAATCAAAAGCCTCAGCTGCTCCTTCCTGACACCATGGTTACCTGTTTAGACTCAGGCGTATTGTGACTGGCTTCACCCCGTGCTTGCAGAAGTATTTGTGTTCAAGCCTCTCATTCAATTCAGGTTGTTTGGTTCTTTCCCAAAGTGATTTAAAGATTATTTCCTCTCGGAGGTTATCTTTTTTAAGATGGCAATTTTGCCAGAATATTCTTGGGTGCTAGCAGTAGAAATCACGGACTCAACTGGCTTGAATAGCCAGGAACGTTATTATCTTACATAACAATAAGCCCTGAGGTAGGGTGCTGCAGAGTTGTTTAATTCAGGAGCTCCAGCTTGTCATTAAGGTCTCCGCCTCCCTGCCTCCTTAGCCTCACAGCATCTCACATCCTCCCCCAGATCCCCATGTTGGGGCTCAGTGTTATAGGCTGCACCTGGCCTTTTGAGGTTTTTGGTCTGTGCGCCTTAGTGTGAACAGCATGCTTGTCAGCCAACTCTCCCTGAAGCTTTAGTCTCCTTCTGTGAGCTGGCTGCAGAGGAAGGTGATGGGACATCCCTCTTTGGGGGGCAGCAGCCCATCCTTGGCTTCCTCAGGCTGTAGAGAACTACAGCTCACTGTGCTAAGTGTCCCCGGAAAGAGATGTGTCACCAAGTGGGCCAGGGGTATCCTCCCCCTGGGCTCTTGCCTTTCATCACTGGCTCCGGCTGGAAAGTCCCCATGCTTGGGTTTTCTCCCCTCTGAGCTGGGCAGGCCTCCTCAAGTCTCACTGTCAATCCCCGGAGGGTAGAAACAAAGATGGGTGCCTGCAAGAAGCAGGGTGTCCCAGTCCTGTCTCCTGGGACACAGCTCATCCATCTGGAAAGGCTTCTAGGGATGCCTGCTGCCCGGGAACTGAGTGGCCCCATCCACCTTTGGGAGATAATTAAGGCCCACAAAGCCTTGCCTCCATAGGGGCAAGGTGCTTTCAAGAGCAAGATAAAAGCTCAGAGCCTTGAGCTTTTTTTTTTTTTCCTTGGTCGTAGTATCGTGGGAGAAAGGAGAGTCTGGGGGAAGAGGAAGAAGATGAAGAAGCAAGAGGAAAAAGCAGTTTTTGAGACAAAAGACTGAAAAAAGGCAAAAGCGTCTGGAATGCCCTGTGCTTTCTGACTTCTTTTTGGGGTGAAGAGGGACACTGAGGGCCCGGCCTCTCCTTTCTGTCTCCATTGCCTCAGGCAGACGATCATCCTGACCTGATTCTTACAACGGGAGCTTGTTCAGAGGGAGATTTGATGATGTTCATGTTCTCATCCCGGGAGACGCAGGCCTCTTAGTACCTGGCACTGCCCTGGGCCTCCTCCCTCTTTTGTGCACTTTGCTGGCCTGTTTATAGGGGCAGGTCTCCTGGGAGGATAGCCTCAGCTGGAGTGGCTTCCTCTCCAGCCCTCAGAACTTTATTGAGCATTTGCTCTTTTTCCCCTGCCGGCCTTGGGCAAAGCCAGCTCTCAGGGCTGAAATCCAACTGAGGAGATCCGATTTCTCAAAAGCCATTTTGATCTTCTCACTTCAAAGGGAGTTCTTTTCATGCCCGAGCCCCAGTCTGGTGGCCCCAGACTGTCCCTTCGGGCTGTGGGTCTGGAGAGGGGCTGTGGGCTGTTTACATCCTGCACCCAGAGCCCAGGCTCCCGGCACGGTGGCCACCTGGGAAAGCTTGTGAGGTGGCCAGACTTGTCCCCAGTGACCCTGGTCTCTGGCACCTCCAGGTGTCTTGCCATTTCCTCTCTTTGGCTCTGCCTCATTTATCTTCCAGTTTGCAAAGTCTCCCTGCTCCCCTGTCCTCACTCATCTTATCAAAACCTGCTCTGAGACAGGGAAGTTAGCTGGTATTTTATAATAACTATAGATGGAGTATAATCTATAAAAATTTCGAATCACTATGTTGTACACCTGAAAGCAATATAATATTATAATTCAACTTTGCCTCAATGCGAAAAAGAAAATAAAACCTACTCAGGGAACAGACCTTAACTCCTTCAAACAGCCTTTCCTGCTAGCTCCGACCTCTGCCACTCCTGCAAGGTGAGGTGCCTCTCACATTTTGCATAATTATCTCTTTCCTGTCCATGACCTTGAAGAGATGACAAGGTCCTTGAAGAAAGACGCTGTTTATTCTGGCACCCATGGTCTTAGCATTGCACACAATGCCAAGCACACAGTGGGTTCTCAACCCGTATCCAATGAATTAATGAATTCCTTCCTGCAGCTCTTTCAAACTGTCCTAGGGTTTGGCTTAGGTGGCCCAGGGGTGATCCAGCTTGGGGAAAGCGGTGGGCGGGCAGTGGGAGTGGGGAGTGGGGAGGGGCATTCTCCTCTCCCACTGTCTCCTACCCACCAGGTAATTTCCAGACCTGACCCCTGCTTTGTCCACAGCAAGTTTACTTTGATCTCCTTTATACATACATACACACACATATATACACACACACACACACACAAATTATATATACCATGTAGATCACATGTAATATATATAATATCTGTACAGTATATAGGTAACGTTCATATTACATACATGTATATGTAACATATCAAATGTAAAACATAATATGACATATATATGATACACATGCACCCACGCACAAAGATATCTTTGCCAAAAGGGTTCTTTTTAAAAAGAAGTTTGAACACAAAGACCTTGTACTCTGAATCCACGGTCTTCTCTCTCCTAGGGGCATTTGTTTTTGAAGTCACTACTTATTACCACTTAGAGAATGGGAAGCTTTGTCCCAGTTGAAAGCATTTTCAGATTTTACTGAGCTGGTGGACGCCTTTTTGGATGGTGACTTCTTTCCGACCTACCTTCTGCCCACCCCTACCCACCATATCAGCAATCCTGGCTGGTTTAAAGAATGAGAAAGGAATTGGATTATCGGAAACCACAAAGCTGTTAATGTTATTTATCTCAGAGGGTTTTTGTTGTCACTGTTGTTTTGTTCAGCACTGGGCCAGCTGGGAGGCCAGTGTTGATGGGGTTGACATAGGAAGGACAGGGTTCCTTGCAGACACAGGCCAAGTGCTAGCTTCTCTCCCTCACCTGCTAGGTGGGAGCTGATTTTGTCGGCTCTTGACCTCTTTTCCTCTGAGCCACCTCCTCTTCCCCTTTGCACTCTGATGGACAGAACCTACGTCCGTCCCTCTGCATCCCAGGGCCCTCCTCCCACGAGGGATTCCCCTGGGCCTGCCCTTCCTCATACAGGAGACTGAGCTCTGGCCCTTCATTCCTTATCAAAATTCTGCTGGCCTCTGTCCCTGGGATAGTGGTTGGAGCAGTGAATGGGGAGTCCAAGAACCTGGGTCTGTGTCTTGAATTACTCACTAGTTATAGGACCTCAGGTTGTCACACATTCTCCAGAGTCTCAGTTTCCCTGTCCATTGGTAAATTGGAATGATCACCCAAGTCTTCCTACCATGAGGTGAAGCTCATCTGAAACCCCAGGTCAGTCTGTCTCAGCTTTTCCTGCAGTTAGAATCTCCTGGGGAGCTTCTAATACCCCAATTCCCAAGTCATTAAACCAAGTAAATCATACTTTCTGGGGCTAAGACCCAGAAATTAGCATTTTTTAAAGCTCTTCAGGTAATTTTCATAGGCTGTTAAGGTTGAGAACCACCATTTAAGCTCAAAGTATTATGGACATTCAAAATATAAGCAGATTCTGAACTTCCAACCGAAAGGAGAACATGTCTGCTGACTAATCTGCAGTGGTTCTAAGTTCTAATTTGGCTCAGAATCTAATTAAAATCTCCTGGAAGTTGTGTATCCATTTCCTCAGGAAGGGACACAGCCACAAGTAATTCGAGCATATCATGTCACCTTCTTAGTGACACTACCTGCTGCCCTATCCAAAATTGTGCCATTACACCTGTCCACACCCACACATATTTCCTATCCCCCTCCCGACTCCCCGCCCCACTGCTTACTCTATGCATTCTCTGTAGCCTTTATCACTACCTACGCGAATGTCTTCAAGTCCCTCCCTGGGGCAGGGTTTCTTCTAGTGTGGTTCCAGGACCGCCTTTACTTAATTAAGATAACCTAGATGGGACCCAGCAATCTTCATTTTCAGAATCTCCCCGCTGCTCTCTCCTAGACCATCTCTTGCTCCTCTGGACCGTGCCTTCAGATGGGAATCTTGTCTCCTTCAGCACATCAGTGGTCTTGGGTAGAATCGCTAACATTCCAGAGAAATCCTAGGCATTTTCTGAATTATCTTGGGAGTGTGTGGGGAAGTGGTATCTCTGTTGTGTGATTTGAGGGGCTGGCATTAAGGTCCCATATCTCATGGAAAGGTTATCCCCTCCCCTCACCAGTTGTGTTATTGGAATGCCACTGGGCACAGTCCTGGTACTTGGAAGTCCAGTCATTCATCTTGAACTCTTCAGCACCCACCTCTAGTAGGAGGAATAATAAAAACCATGAATGGTGGGCATATTGGATCCCCGCTCTTCTGCTCCAAGTTTTCTGCTAGCTTCCTGTTGCCTATATGGGGAACCAAATCCCTATTCTTTGTTACTCAGAGGCTATCCAAGATCTGGCGCACCTCTCCAGCCTTTGTACCCACAACCTCAGGACACCCTCCAGCAGGATGTAACTGCATGAAGTTCCTGGAGCATCACATACCGTTTCCTTCCCGGGGTATCCTCTGGGATGGCTCTTGCATCTCTTTCCACGTGTCACTCCTCTCCCCAAACTCTCAGATGACTCAGAGTGCAAACCAAGTCCTCGTGTGGCCTCACAGGATCTGTCTGTCACCTCCTTACCTCTCTGCCCTCATCTCCCGCTACTCCCTGCTGTTAGTTTCCTGGGGCAGCTCTAACAAAGCACAACAAACTGGGGACATTTATTCTCTCATGATTCTTAGAGCTAGAAGCCCAAAATCAAGGTGTTGGCAGGGCCATGCTCCCTCTGAAACTTGAGGGGGAAGGATCCTTTCTTGCCTTTCTAGCTTCTGGTGGTTGTTGCTGTTTTTAGCATCTGTTGCCTTGCAGCTGCAGCTCTTTAATCTCTGCCCCTGTTGTCACATGGCCTTCTCCCCGTGTGTCTCTGTGTCTTCCCTTGGCCATCTTCTTATAAGGACAGCAGTCCTACTGGATCAGGGCCCACCCCGCTCCAGTGTGGCCTCATCCTAACTAATTACGTCTGCAATGACCCTGTTACCAAATGAGGTCATATGCTGGGGTAGTGGGGGTTAGGACTTCAAAATATCTTCTTTAGGAAGGACATAATTCAACCCATGACACTCTCTTCTGCTTCATTCTGCTTTGGTCACACTGGCCTGGAGCTGCCAGAGTTAGCAAATAAAACTACAGGACACCCAGGCAGATTTGAATTTCAAATAAACAACACATGATTTTTTAGTATAAATATGTTCCAAATGTTGCAGGAAACAATTTTGCTTTTTTAGTATAAGTATGTCTCATTTCATGTTTGGGATATACTTATACTTACATGTATATGTTGTTTATCTGAAATTCAAATTTAACTTAGCATTTTGTATTTTATCTTGTACTTCTTGTTGTTCTTTGAACACAGCAAGCATGCTCCCACCTCAAGGCCTTTGTCTTGGCTGTTCCCTCTGATTTGGATGCCTTTTCCCAAGCTCTCTGGGATGCGTATTCTCGGACTGCCTTCAGCAAGGCCTTTCTGGGAACCCCTCCCTCATACACATGTATCCAGTCCTCCTTTCTTGCTTTAATTTTCCCCCCTTATTCCTTATCACCGTCTAACAGGCTGTATGTTTTACCTGCTGATTGTGCTTATTGTCCGTCATCTCCAGTAGAATTTAAGCTCGATGCTTTTGTTCACTGCTGTCTCTCCAGGGCCTAGAACTATGCCTGAAATGTAGTTCAGTAAACATTGATGGAATGGATGAAGAAACAAATCCTTTCACTTTCAAGCACTGGAGAGTGGGCATCTGTGGGTTTGGCTTACCTAGGGTCCACTTCCACTTCTGGGAAACGTGTCCCTCCCTCACTCTCAGTTTAAGTTAAGATTGAGATGAATCTGTTAGTTCTGTCCACTTGGCCAGTCATTGGTTCAGGGATGGATGCAGGACCCAAGTCAGTCTCATCAGACCCAGTCCAGGGTTTCTGCTGGAACTACTGAGACAGAGTACTCTGTCCCCACTGGTGTTTCTGAGAGAAATAGGATGTTGATCTGGAGCTGCTGACAGCCATCTTACCACTGTAAAGGAAGAGCGAGGTGCCTTCCTGGCCAGAAACCTATGTGTGATCTTCCAGGCCTGACTGACCATAGGCAGTTAGACAGGCTTCATGTCATCTCAGGCTGCTGTAACAGAATATTGCAGACTGGGTGGCTAAACAACATGAATTTACTCTCACAGTCCTGGAGGCTGGGAAGTCCAAGATCAAGGTGCTGGCAGATTCTAGTCTTGGGGAGGGCCTGCTTCCTGGCCCGAAGGCAGGCACCGGCTCCCTGTGTGCTCACATGATCCCTTCCTGTGTATGCACATGTCAAGAGAGGGGAGAGCTCTGGTGCCTCTTCCTCTTCTTATGAGGACACTAATCCCATCATGGGAGCCCCACTCTCATGACCTCATCTAACCCTTATTACTTCACAAAGGCTCTACTGTCAAATAGTATCACATGGGGATTAGGACTTCAACAAATGAATTGTGGGGATGGGGGACACAAACATTTAGTCCATAACTCTTGACCTGGCAGAGCTCATGGGGAAACACTGCCCTCCCCACACCAGCCAATGCACGGTCGGCCCAGAAGGAAGTTGCAGTCAAGGACTAGGCTCCATGGCCAGTCTGCTCTGATGCATACCTACTTTCCTGGCCCAGGCACCTCCATCAGAGGCCTCTTTACTCGGGGTGTGGGAGGGCCTCGGTTGGAACCTTCTTGTGGGGAAAGTGGGCAGAAACGTGAAGACACTTTTTCCCACTCTGACTCAGTGCTCAGCCTCCTCTCCTCCTAGATATCCCCACCCCCCTCACCCCAGATCTGTAGAGAGGCAGGAGCCTGTTATTTGGGGCTCCTTATCGGTGAGACAACTCACCCCTCAGTGCTGATACATCTGACCCTCCCCCGGTGCTGTTTCATGGGGAAAAATGGAACGCTCTTGGGGCTGGTGCTCTAGTCCCTTCCTTCAGCTGTGGCAGTAAAGGAAATAAAGCTTAGTTGTTACGGTCGTTTTGCCATGTTGTCTTAATCGACTACTTTGACACTTGGCAGATCAGCTCAGCTCTTGATAAACAGTCTGCTTGAAATGGAGCCAAAATAGGGGAAAAAGAGCTGAGAGGCAGAGAGGGGGTGCCTGGGTCTCCTTAATATCATCTGAGCTCCCCTAAATCTAGCTGTGCTGGAAGCCAGCGGGATGCTTGTTGAACCTTTTAGTTATTGAGCAAAAGCCAATTAGACATGTTTTTGTGTCACTGAGTCCTGAGTCAGGTACATCCTTTCAGTGACACCCCAGTGGGCCTCAGGAATTCCTGCCCCTGGGTTCCTATTCTCTCTTGGACTGGCCTTTACTGTGGTCCAGGTCACCCGGTAGTATTCTGCATCACATGCCTGCCTCCCTGAGGGACATCTGCTCTTAGAAACCAGGGACTTGACTTTTCTCTTTCTCTCTTTTTTACATTTTTTGTTTTTTTTTAAGGGGGGGTGAGGTAATTAGATTTATTTATGTATTTATTTATATATTTATTTATTTTTAGTGGAGGTATTGGGGATTGAACCCAGGACCTGGTTCATTCTAAGCACACTCTCTACCACTGAGCTATACCTTCTCTCCCTTTTTCAGGCCACACCTCATATATGCCCTTGCACAGACTCAGACAAAAACCTCTTTAGAATGAGGACTTAACAGAATAAAACTGTGGTGGTTTTTTTTTTTTTTTACAATTATTCAGTTAGGTAATTATAAACAGAAGGAGAACTCTTCTTTATATTTTTAAAATATACATTAAAAATTTTTTTATTCCTTTAAGAAATCAAATCTGTATTAGGGGATAAAATCTGTATTAGTTATCTTTTGCTGCATAGTAAATTACCCCAAAACTCATCAGCTTAGAATGACAGATGTTTATAGTCTCAGTATCTCAGAGTCTGGAACCACGTGCAGCTTAGCTGGAGTCCTCTGGCTCTAGCTCTCTCACGAGGCTATGATCATGGTGTTGCCAAAGCTGCAGGCATCTCGAGGCTCAACTGGGAAAGGGTCCACTACAAGCCCACTCGTGTGGCTATTTGCAAGCCTCAGTTCCTTCTTGGCTATTGGCTGGAGAAGTCAGTTCCTTGACATGGGCCTCTCCATAGAGCTGCTCACAGTATGGCAGTGGGCTTCCCCTAGAGTGAATGAGAGAGAGAGAGAGATACAAGATGGCAGTCACTGTCTTTTTATAATTTAACCTTAAAAGTGACATCACAACACTTTCCCCGTACTCTATTTGTTAGAAACTAAGATCTACCCAACACTCAGAGGGGTTGTTATATAAGGACCTGCGTATCAGGGGACAGGAATAATTTGGAGCTATCTTAGAGGTTGTTTTCCACAGCCTCTGATGATTCATATCCCTTCCACATGCAAAATATACTCCTCCCCTACCAAAGCCCCTAAAGCCTCATCTCATTACATCAGTTCAAAGTCAAGAATTGCGTCTAAGTCAAGTTCAGGTGTGGATAAGGCTTCTCAAATGTAGCACCTTAAACATAGACCCTTGTGATCTATAGACCTGTGGAACTAAAGAGATAAGCGATCTGGCCCTCATATACGTAACATACAGCTGTGTGTCAGGAATATATTTTCATTTAACAAGGTGGAAAGTTGGAGGCACAGGGACTCACTGGTCCATAGAAATTCTGAAAGCCAGCCAAGCAATTGTTGGAAGTTCCTTGATCAGATCCCAAGGCCTGGGATTATTTCCTCATGGTTTGTGGCTCCACTCCCTGGGCTGTTGATTCTGTCCTCTTGGTCATCTTTTCTTTTTTATGGAAAGTAGTACTTTTTGCAGCTGAGCAGCTCTCTTAGCCTGCTTCCCGCCAGTAGAATTCTGGGAATCAAAAAACTGTATCCTCCTTCTGTTCAATCTCTGTCTCCTGCAGTCCAAGTTGGTTATGTTTTTAAATATAAGTCTTTTAAGAAACTTGTAGGTCTCCTGTGAATCTCTTTGGGGTTTGCTCCATTAGACAAAAGCCATACCTATGATTTTTTTTTTTTTTTGAGATAAGCCGCTTTTCCTCTCGCTGAGATGGCTGAGGTCCAAAACCCTTAACTTCCTAGGGGCCCTATAGTTTGAGAGGATTTGTGAAGCACACCCTTAATATCTTGTGATATTATAAGAAATATGTGTTTGGTCTTCATCCTCTGCTCCTGGCCAGAGCTCCTTAGGACATTATAATGTCCTAAGTGATAATAGCATTAGGAGCCTCTTTTGTTAATAATATTTGGTTTTTGTTCCTGGCTCCTAAAACAGCTCCAGAGTGCTAAAGGTAAAAGGAGCATCTTTTATCATAACAAGCGTCTTTCAATCACACCTGAGTTTATGTTAATGAGGCAACTTTTGGAAAGCCCCGAAATATGGGGAGCTGGTTGCCAGGGGAACCAACCATATGATTAGAAAATTGGGACTTTCAGCCCCACCCCCGACCTCCAGGAGCCACTAAAGATGTAATCAATCATGCCTAGGTAATGAAGCCTCCATAAAAACCCCTAACCAAAGGGGTCCAGAGAGTTTCTGCATTGGGAATACACCGAGGTACTGTGTGTGGAAGGTGGGTGTGTCGGGAGAGGGCGTGGGAGCTCTGTGCCTCTTCCCACATACCTTGCCCTGTGTGCATCTCTTTCATTTGGCTGTTCCTGAGTTGTGTCTTTTATAATAAATAGGTAATAAATAGTAAGTAAAGTGCTTTCTTCAGTTCTGTGAGCCATTCTGGCAAATTATCAAACCTGAGGATGGGTTGTGGAAACCTGCCATTTACAGCCAGTTGGTCAGTGGTACAGGTGACAATCTGGGACTTGAGATTGGTGTCTGAAGTTGGGGGAGGGGGAACAGTCTTGTGGGACTGAGTCCTTAGCCTGGGGGGTCTGTGCTAACTCCAGGCAGTTAGTGTCACAGCAGAGTTAAATCGTAGGACACCCAGTTGGTGTTCTCCAAGAACTGGAGAATTTCTTGGTGTGGAAAACCCCACACATCTTAGGATTGTAAGTAGGGGGAGACAAGAGTGTTTCCTTTCCTCTCTAAGGGTTTTTTTTTATAGACTCTGAGGCACCACCATCGATCTTTTGGAGTCTTAACAAAAAGTTTTACTTTCATACCCTCAGTTTTATCTTTAGACCCAGTTTTCCTAGCAGTGCCTGGATTTGACATTTGCTTGGAAATCATTTCTTAATTTTAGCTTTGTTGGCTGGCTGGAGAGGCTGAGAAATTCCCAAACCTGTTTTATTTTGCCTGTATTACAGTATTTCCCTCAATTTATTTCTCTCCTCCTGCATTTTACTATGAATAGCAACAGGAGACCAGGTGGAACCCACATCACTTTGGAAACACTCTTCAACTCGATTACCAAGTTCATTAGGCACATTTTTTACTTTCCACATAAATGTAGGCAGCAGTGTTGCTAAATAAATAGTGAGATTCCTCTTCCTGCAATTCGCAATAGCGTGTTTCTCATTTCCTTCTGAGCCCTCACCAGCAGTATCCCCAGAGTCAAGATTTCTCCTAACAGTCTACTCAAGACAATTAGGCTTTCTCTAACATACTACTCAAATCCCTCCCAGCTTCTGTCCACTGTTGGGTTCCAAAGCCACTCCCATATGTATGTTACAGAGTCTCCCCACTTCCAGGAACCCAAATCTGTATTTATCCTTTTCTCATTTGACCTGCAGAGGCAATTCTTCTAATGTGTTTAAAGGAAGTCATTTTGTTTGTGAGGACTTCTTATGAGTGTTTTATTAGTGTCCATTTTTACTTTCCTAAATGGTATTGTTTTATGCATCTTATTCTGTTTCTCACCTTTTCAACCATCTCCATGCTTTCAAGACTCATCCATGTTGTTCTGTGGACTAGTCAGTTGCTTCCAACAGTGTGTTGTACATCATGGGTTCCACCCCCTGCCCCCATATTTCACCTGTCCAGTCTCCTAAGCATGGACACCCAGATTACCTCCAGCTTCATGTCATCATCACAAATGATGTGGTCATGTGCATCCTAATTCATGGCCCCTTATGAGTCTGTGTGAGGATTTCTTTGGGATTTGTGCATACCCAGAACTAGAATAATGATGTATAGCTCACACATATGCTAAATTTGACCAGGAAGTACCAGTCACTAATAGTAAAGCTACACTGGTCTTCCTCCCCACAAGCCAAGCAAAAAGAATCCTGTATCCCACCTCTAGGCTGACACTCAGTATTATCATCCAGTTAAAAACATTTTTTTAAAAAGTCTGTTTGGTATGAAATCACATCTCATTGATATTTTGATCTGCACTTTTCCTGACAACTGGTGAGTTTGAGCATCTCTTCATAAACTTTTGACTTCGCTCTTCCACAAACTGCCTGCTCATATCCTTGTTTGTATATTCTTTAAGGTCAGAGACCAGGTATAATTTCTTCTGTGTTCTCCCCTGCTCCCAGCACATTGCTGGACCTGGATTGATGATTGATGAGAAGGTCAATGTGACTGTGTTATTTGAGCTTCTGGAGTTTGAGGCCCACTCTTCCCCTACAGAGCCTGAGGTGTTTGCCTTCATTCATTCAGAGCACATTTATCAAATGACTACCCCATGCCAAGTCTTCCCGGGCAACTCTCCCTTCCGGCAAAGCCCAAATGACCCGTCAGTCACTCTGTCAATTGAACAGAAGAATGAAACTGGTCACACGAGTCATCTGCCATCAGACAGACTCTAGTAACATTTTAAATGCCCTTTTATAGATTCTTACATTCTATGATCCTCTGAGTCTAACTTATTGACTGATTTTTTCTTTTGTTGTTGGTTTTAACTGCCATGTGCCTACAGCAAGGCAAGACCCAAGGAATCTTGGCAATATCTTTGCACATCGATAGGAGAATCAAAACTACCTTTTGTTATGTTTCTCTGCTTGTGAAGAGCAATGCTGCATCTTAGTGAACTGATTGCTGAAAAATATCCTGGCTTTTACAGTCAAAAAGTAAACTCCTCTCCTTAGTGCAATCTATAAAGATCACTAGTCCAATATGACATTTATCTACATTTCCAGAGAGGGCAGTGTCCTCAGCCCTGGCCTAACTACTTCCACACCCCCCCCACCCCAGGGCAGGGGTAGGTGCCCAGCTCTGGAAGTCTTGACTGAAACACCTCCACCTCGTATTGTAATTATCTGTTTATTTGCTCTTCCTCCTCTAGATTTGGGAAATATTGAGGACACAGATATTGTCTTATTCATTTCTTTAATTTACTGTACTCAGCAACGCAATGTCACCCAGCAAGTGTTCAATAAACATCTGTTGATTGAATGAATGGACACATGAAAAAAACATTAATTGAGCACCTACTTGCCACGTGCTATGCCAGATGCTGGGAAATCACGGATGAATAAGACACAGTTTAATTCTATAATAGTGTGGAACATGTGCAGAGGAGGGACACCACATCCTAGGGGGAGGTGAGCTTCAAATAAAGAGGGGATGCCATTTGTAACACTCATCTTTTTCATCTCCAACAGAGGCCTTCTGACCTTGAATTTTAAATGTGACTTGTATTTTAATCACAAGAAATAGGCTTTCTCTGTGTGTATATGTGTGTGAGAGATGTGGATGTGGACATAGATGCTGCTTGTCTGACTGTGCCCGCCCTGTCCTAGCCTGGAGTCAGGATAGAGGTGGAAGTCTCTTTGCCCACCATCCAAGGGGGCTTGGACAAATGGGTGGGACATCTGTGCAGCCATCTGGGACTGTGATGCAGACTAACAAGTGAGCCTCGCAATATTGGACACTTAACCCCCTTGCTGCATGATCCAACAAGTGAGAAAATTTGCATTGGTCCAGGAGGGAGCTTTTCCAGCTCACTTCCACCCAAATCTATGTCAGTCTTTAACTCTTCTCGTCAAGCCAAAGAGACCTGGGTCAAGCTCTGTCCAAAGGACTGGGGTTTGAGGGAGACTTAGACAACTAAATTTTCTATAAGGTCTAGTTATACCTACTCATCAGAAGACATACAAGTCAGAGTTCTGCAGGGACCTGGTCTCACTTCATATCAGACTTAGCAAGAAGGTTTTTAACAATGACTTTTAAATAACGAGTAGGCATGGGGCACAGTCAGGAGCTATGCTAGATGTGGTATTATGTATTCTGTGGAAAAACAAATACCCATTTCTTTGTTCTCATTTTAAAAGTTACTCCTTATAAAACGATGTCTTTGTGAAGAATCATCTAATAGTTGGTATTTGATCAAGCAAGACAAATGTGGGCTCTCTTGAGCAAATCCCTAAAGATTTCCTTCATTTTCATATCTGTGGACTTTGGATGGTGGAGTCTGATATGAAACAATCTTCAATAA
This sequence comes from Vicugna pacos, assembly GCF_048564905.1. NCBI lineage: Eukaryota > Metazoa > Chordata > Mammalia > Artiodactyla > Camelidae > Vicugna > Vicugna pacos. The sequence continues at coordinate 16,922,145 of NC_132991.1, forward strand.
CTTCTTTTACATTGATATTCAACAGGGCAGAGTTCTTTTATCTTTATTTGCTCCATGATTTTAGAGCACTTGCTCAATAATCAGTGTGGGCTTCAGTTAAATATGCAACCTACTCCTTGTCATTCTTTTAAAATAAAATTATTGGACTAGTTTCCTTGTGTGTAATTGTAAACTCAATCCTTCATGTACGTAGCCACTTAAAAACCAGGACCTAGTGCATATGAGTTTCCTTTTCTGGGTAGGATTATGTGAGCCTGTCCATCATGAGCCAAAATAGCCAATAGCAGATGAATTGATGAATGCCACTACTAATAGTAACTGGAGATGTGGGGACAACCAAAAGAGCAGAGGTGGGCAAACATTTTCTGTAAAGGGCCAGGTAGTAAGTATCTTAGGCTTAGTGAGTCATATAGTTTCTGTCATAACTACTCACCTCTGCCTTTGTGGTGCCAACACAGCCGTAGACAATGTGTCCATGAATGTGGCTATACTCCAAAAACTTGATTTACAAAAAAAAGGCAATGGGCCAGATTCAGCCTCTAGTCTGTGTTTGCTGATCCCTAATCTAGAGCAAGTGATAGACACAAATAGCTTTAACTATGAAAAATACCCAGCCAACCCCCTTGGCCTTTGAAACCCTCACTTTGAGCTCCTAGCATATAGCACCTACTGCCAGTTTTGTTTTTTGAGCTTTACGTTTATAGGTAGAGTGAGGGGTTTGGGTGAGAGTGTTGACAGAGGTATTTGATGACCGGAAGCTCTATGAGTGGTACCCTGTCCTCTCATTTTCAAGGGGAAGCCTCTTGTCCTGTCTTAGCTGGGTGACAATAATGAGCTGAAATAGAGAAGGGTCTGGAATGGAAAGCAGGCACTTCATTGAAGATCTCCCAGGGGAGTTTGGGTTGGCTAGTTGGGAAGAAAGAAGAGGTATGCTTCCAGGAGTCAGCTAGGAGCTTTATTCTCTAGCAACTCAGAGATGAGCAAGAAGAGAGACTAATTTCCCCCAAATTCTCCTGGGTACAAGGTTGGTTCTGGTTTAGGAGAGGTCAATATCAGGGCACAGTGTCTAGGTGTAGAGTCCCAGGTGTATTTCACTGGGTACAGAGGCTCCTGTGACAGCTGTAAGACTCTCTTTGCAGCCGTTGACAGATGTGAACAACCCATTGCCATGTGGACTCCTTGTAATATTTTAGCATTTGCTGAGGCAGTGATTTCACTGTCTGCATGTGATTTCAGAGGGAATCCCAGGAAGACCTAAAAAGAAAGGCAAGAAACTGAAGCTCAGGTATCCTCCTGGAAGAGGACCAATAAATGCATTAACGCATGGGGTGAATGTTGCAACCAAGACCCAATTCTAAGACTGGTTAATTTCCCCTCCGCCTTGGCTAGATCTGTCATCTTGTTCTTTGCTCTATCTTTTTTTTTCTTCCCTCACGTCTGAGCAAACCCAAGCCATCTTTGAGTTCCTGGTCCTGGTAGGCTCCCAAGTGAGCAGCATCTGTTAAATAGAGGAGTAGTTCATGCTCAAGATGTTTTTAGAGGGCTGACCCAGCCCTGGTGTGAAGGCCATCAATTAGGCAGTGGGAGAGGCGAAGGCAGAGGCAGCCGTGAGGCTGATAATTACACACTACAGTACAGTTGACCTCCAAGAGCAGGTGGCGGGAGCAAGTGAAATTCCAGGCTCTGTCACTCAGGATTCATTTTCCCCCTTGTGTTTAGGCCTGAGGCCATGCTCATTGATCTGGAAGAGACTGTCTACACTGGTTTGTTAATAATAAGAACAATAAGAAAGTAATGCATTTAATACAGAGGTTTCCCCTTTTTTAGTTGCTTCAAATTTGACATTACATCTTTAAAACCACCTTTTCTTCTCTCTATATGTACGTATGTGTGTGTGTGTGTGTGTGTGTGTATGCACACACATATATACAAGTATATGTATATGTATATGTGCAACACGGGGAAGATCAGGATCTAAATCTATAGCACGGGTTCAATACTCACTACTTTCACAGAACTGGCCCTGTGCTGAGGCCTTGGCGGCCCTAAGATTGTCATTTTTTCCTAGTTGCCTTCTTGTGCAGAGCTCCTGTTATCCTGTTTCCCAGCTCCAGGGAGGAGGGCCCAGAAAAACGGCAGAAGACACCCAAGCCCAGGCAGCAGGTCTGGTGACCAGCCTGCAGCCTTCCCAGTTCTGCTTTCAGTTTTCCATTTCACTCTGGGCTGTGGTTCATTTCTGTCCCCCTTGTCCCCGGTGACTCTCTTTCCCTCCTTGCTTTGCTCTTGGCCTTCAGTGGGGGTGGGGGTGGGGGTGGGAGTGCATGAATTGGGCTGGGTGCCCACAATCCGCCCCGAGCACAAGAGAGCTCCTTTTTCCTTCGCTCTTGAGCCCTGTCAAACACTTCGAATAATAATAGACACCAATGTGCAGTAGACGTCCAGGACAGACTGTGGTCTGGGCAGAAGCTGAGATTACATTCCAATTTCATTGAGGTTCATTGAGAACGACATTTTGGAACTTTAAATCCTAGCACTTATGACCCTGAGCATTTTCTTTTTTCTTTTTCGTCACTCTCTTCTTTGAAGACCAAGTTACCTGTTCCTTCAGCTTCAGACTGTTTCAGGTGATAAGAAAAGACAAAATTTTGGAAACCCCAGAGGTGCCAATTAACCACTGCTTTTGTTGCTGACAACTTGCATTTCTACTTATTGGTTTATAAAAAAGTAAATACCTGTTTCTCACAACATGCTGGGGCTGGGGGAGGGCTTTGTCTGTACCAAAGTAGCCACAGCAGACTTTAATGAGCAAGCATCAAAAAAAAAAAAAGGTTAAATTGACTTTTTACAAGGAAACAGGCCATTCCTCAAAAACTATTAAAGATTCTGTCATCTAGAATATCCCTATCCTGTTGACCTTATTTACAGATTTCTTGAAAAATACATCATTGTAACATTGATATATGGATCCTGTAGCATCCAATTTCTTGAAAGCATCTGTACCTGATAAGGATGCTGGTCATGCGCTCATAAACACAGGGGCCATATAAATGAGATGATGCCCCAAGGAATATAATCCACACAGATGCTTTCCTAAAATGTGTTCATATCCTTTGGAAATAAGGCAATTTGGCTGTCTACCTTGGCTCTGAATGAAATAATGTCCTGGGCTGGGGAGGCAGGTAATAAAAGCGACAATTGTGAAGTGTTACTGGCAGTATTTTCATTTTTACTGCAAGCCTGGCATACATTTGTCCTCATTGTCAGAGTGTTGGGGTTGTTTACATGTGAAAGACAAGGAAATAGGAAAGCTTATTCAGTTCTCTTGGCCAGGGAAAACACCATTTCCTCATCAAGAATCCAAAACCACATCTTGAACGGGAATGAGGCGTCAGATTTGGAAGGTTCCTTTGGAACTTTGCCCATACCTGCCTTGCAGAGTTTGAAATACCTAGTGATGGTTGCTATTAGAGCGTGATATAAAAACAAACGTGGCCATGTCTGCCCCACTAGGTTTTAGCTGGCTGGGTGTTGAGAAGAGCCATGAGGTCCAGCCTTTGACAGTCTGGAAAACTTTTACTAACTTTTCTCTTCCTTCAGGGGAAAGAGAAAGTGGGTCTAGTAATTTTGGAGGCAGAGTGATGGTTGTTCAACTCATTTGCCTCAGACAGTGATGTAGGTAGAAAGCTTGATTCTGCATCCAGGCCTCTATCTATCCGTGGTCAGTCTTGATTGGCAGGACAAAGCTCAAAACAAGGAGGTACATTAGTCTTAGACTAGCTCTCACGCGTATTGGATGAGGAGCACGAAGGAACTCGTAATCCTTCTTTGTGCTTTGGAGAAATACAGCCCAGCCCTTTCTGCTGGAGGTATTTACTGGGGGAATGAAGCTGGAAGGGAAATGTGCACCTGTGTGCCCATGTGCCTGATTCTGGGCGCACACATATACGCATACGCACACACACACCTCAAAACAAATCTAAAATGCAAGAAGGGAACTTCAGAGGTGGGAACAGGGACAGAAGTCCCAGCTCAGAGCTTGCAAATTCTCAGCCACCAAACAGCAACCCTCTGTGCGCCCTGTCCTCATTTATGAATGGCCAACAAAGCAACTGCAGGTGATCTGGGCTGATGCTGCGGAGGCCTCTCAGATGGCTGGGCCCCTGCAAACTTATTCACCGCCTCATTAAAGCAATTTCAAAATCAATTCGGGATTTGACAAGCCGTCAGTACATTGTTGCTTCTCCATGATGGGAGTGACATGTTAACAGCAATTAGACCTTTGCACGTGTGCATTGGAGCCTGTTCAGTGTATTCTTTATTAGAAGAGCCTAAAAAGCGTTATTATAATCATCTAACCTGGGGTCATGGACACATGCTCTATGGTCTCTGCTTCCATCGGCAGACCCCTCAGTGAAATTTTGCCTATTGTCCATAGAGATTAAAAGGAAGTGCTTACCCCAGATGCGATATTGGAAAATCAAAGGTCAGAGCGAAGCTGGTGGTAACCTCCATGTTTTTTAATACAAGTTGTAGGAGCAATCCGATTAGCATGAACAGATATTGCTCCTTCTAACAGATGGAGCAGGATTCTTATTCAAATGAGGAAGGACAGGCTGTAGTCATTTGGTGGCGATATTCTAGGGATAGGAGCCGGGATGCTGTTATCCCAAGTGGGATTGGTCAGCACTCAGACAGTGAGGACAGCAAAGCCTGGATTCCAGTTAAACAGAGGCATATCAGTCTTTCATCTCGTGGAAAACCAGTTCCTTCTCTAATACAACCAGCTGATCTGTTTGGAATGTTCTCCTTTGCAGCCAGCTCTATTGGTCAATTAAAATCATCAGTGGGAGTCGTTTTCCTCTCTGCTTTGGGTGCCCAGCAGAATCTACTGAAAAAGAGTAGTGTATCCTGATTTTCCCAAGTTGCAACCAGCCAAATGAAATCCAAATAAGTCTCAGATTTCACTGGACCCCATTTATTTCCAGGGAGGGAGGCATCCCACAAGAAAGTGTACACATAATTCCCCTCTTGGTCTTCTCTTCTGATTTCTGCTTTGATGGCTACCAGCTGGGAGTTGTTTTATGCCTAGTGTCCAGTTGGCTCTCTGTATCTGCTGTTGGTTGAATCAGCAGATGCAGAACCCATGGACTTGAAGAGCTGACTGTACCAAATTATTTTATATAAGACTTGAGCATCCTTAGATTTTGGTATTCATGAGGGGTCCTGGAACCAATCCCCCTAGGCTTCCCCCTGAGCAAAAACTGATCTCCACCCAAGGAAGCCACCCTCGCCCCAAGATCCCAAAGTTGCGGAGTCTTCAAAGTTCCAAGTAAATGTTTGCTGACTGACTCATTGAATGGATGAATGTTGATTGACTTTATGATGGCCAAATTTATGCAAAGCTATATAACATTTAAAATTCCAAGGCTCATTGATAGAATTTGCTTACAATGACCAGTCTGTTTAAAATTGCAAATAACCTTCAACTTTATAGCCCGCATTCCCCTTCCCTGCTTTAGGTTTCCCTATGACGTTTATCACTACTATGTCTGATATTTTGTCTCTCTCCCACTAGAATATAAAGGCAAGAACTTTTTGTTGTCTTGTTCCCTGCTGTTGCAGTGCTAGAACAGTGCCTGCAACAAACTGGGGTCTTGATAACTGTTGAATAAGTGAAAGAGTTATGTATTTCAGGCATAAATGGGCTAGAGGCTGTGTCCTGTCTTTGGTTAAGAAATATATCCTTAGACCTATGTGCATTACTGGTGAGAACTACAGCATGAAAAAGCTGGAAGGAACTTTAGCGCTTTTCTTTCCCCTTTGTTCTTTTCAGAAAAAGTCATTTGGTACCAACACCAAGCTGATGGTAGAACTAGAAGTAAAACTCCTTGTCTGGAAGCCTTCCCACCTCATATCCCACCCAATTAGTATGACCAGATCTAGGGATTTCCTTTTCCACTTAGCTCTTTATTAAAGGTCTTCTCTGAAAGCCCCCAACTGGTCTAATGCCTCCCCTGCCCTCACTTTGGGTTGCGTCCTGATTGGGTGACTGCAGGGGCTTTAGAGGGGCCCTGTTGTTCTGTTGGATCCGGGGGTTGCTAGCTTTTGAAGCAGGCCTGCTCATTGCTGATTTCCCCTAGGCGTTTGTTTTTGAAGCTAAAGCTTCAAAGGCAAGTAACTTTTGAAATTCCTCAGCTATTCACCCGGTTGGAGAAGCTAGATGCAGACCCTCAAGAAGCCATTTGTTACTTTCATTGGGCTCCATAGATAAGCAGGAAGCCACCATTTGGAGGATGAGCTGACACCCTGTCTTAAGTGGCTGGGTCCCTGCAGAGGGTCTGCGTGGGGTGAATATTTTGACTTGCAGTTTCTCAAGGAGAGGTTTTAAGAAAGTAGAGTGTGGAAATTCCCCTTGTTTGTGTGTGTGTGTGTGTGTGTGTGTGTATGTTTTTTGTTTGTTTTTAGTTTTTAAATTGTGGTCCAGGGATCCCTGGGGGTTCCAAAAAGCCTTTCAGGGGTTCTGTAAAGTCAAAACAGTTTTCATAATAACTCTGAAACATTATTTGCCTTTTTCACTTTCATTCTCTCACCAGTTTACTGAGGAGTTTCCAGAAGGTATCTGACGTGATATTGTAACAGAATGAACGCAAAAGCAGATATTAGCTGTCTCTTGTTAGGCTGGACATAAAGAGATTTGCAAAAAATTTTATACAATGACCCCTCTTCTCACTTTCCATAAAATCATACTTTTATGTTAACATGGAATAGGCTTAGTATTTTTAAATGAACTAATTTAAAATTTTTTCTTATTTTAATTTCTAATACAATAAAGATATATATATATATGTAATATCCCTCTAAAACAAAAGGAACTTTCAGATCCTCAAATTTTTTTAGAGTAAGGGGTCCTGAGACCAAATAGTTTGAGAACCACAGTAACAGAACTGTCAAAACTCAGTCTGAATAAAGCCACAGAGAATCATATATTTCAGAACTAGAAGATCTTTGAAGGGTGATCTGGTCCAGTGCATTGCTTCAATGCTCAGGAATGCTAAGTTTTATCCCTTTTTACAGATGAAACAACTGAGACTCAGAGGGTACACAGACTTCCCCACAACTCTGCAGCTGTTGAGGGCAGAGTTAGGAAGAGGTGAGACACTGAGACAGGACTGGGACCCAGTCTTATTTCTTCCATGCAGGTACAGCCCCACCCACTCCTGACTCTGCTAGGGACACGAACGGTCCTTATTAAGAAAATGTAAACAGCAAATAGACAAACCCATCCTCTTCCTTTTCTCTTTTTATTTGACTGTTAGGTTTATCTTTGGTAAGTTTGTTGGTGAAGGAGCTGAAAGGTCTAGGAAGAATCATTTATTTGCTTAACTTGTTGGGCTTAGAACCTGGGGGCCGAAGTTGAGATGTTGACAATGCTAGCTGCAATCCCCTCAAGGCCCGACTTGTGGAGGGTCTTCTTCCAAGCTCACTGGCATGGCTGTTGGCAAATCATGGCTGGCTGTTCCCCAAGAGACATGAGAGACATTCTTCCCTTGCTGCATGGACCTGTCCCTGGGGCAGCTCACAATATGGCGGCTGGCTTCCCTCAGTGAGTAGTGTGAGAGGGGCTCCAAAATGGAAACCCTAGTCTTCTTGCAACCTAGTCTTGGTAGTGACACCCCACCACTTTGGCCATATTTTAATTTTTAGACTCAAGTCACTAGGTCCAGCCCACATTCAGGGAGGAGGTAAGACATATGGACCTAAATATCAGGAGGCATGAATCCTTGGGAGCCATCTGAAAGGCTGCCTACTACAGCCTCTAACCTAACATCTGATCCTCCCCTCATCTAGTGAACCCACCTCATCACACAGTGCCTTCCAAGGATAAATAGCTTGTGCTCACTACCTGTGGGCCAGTCTAGTACAGAGGTGAAGAGGATGGACTTTGCAGCCTGTCTTCCTGGGTTGAATCCCAGCTCTACTACTTGATGGCTGAGGAGCCTGGGCAAGTTACTCTGTGTCTCAGTTTCCTGTCCATAGAATGGGGCTGATCACAGTTGCTCCTTGATGGTGGTTCTTGTGAAGATCAAGACAATGCATAATGTGAGTGCTTAAGACATTGGCTGATATGGAGTAAGCACCATATGGTTACTTACAGTTATTACCACCATGCATAAGGAACGTTACCTGAATTATCTTTTTTTAAAAATATTTTTTATTGAGTTATAGTCATTTTACAATGTTGTATCAAATTCCAGTGTAGAGCACAATTTTTCAGTTATATATGAACATACATATATTCATTGTCACATTTTTTTTGCTGTGAGCTACCACAAGATCTTGTATATATTTCCCTGTGCTATACAGTATAATTTTGTTTATCTATTCTACATTCTGAAATCCCAGTCTGTCCCTTCCCACCTCCCACCCCCTTGGCAACCACAAGTTTGTATTCTATGTCTATGAATCTGCTTCTGTTTTGTATTTATGGTTTTGTCTTTTTTTTTTTTTTTAGATTCCACATATGAGCGATCTCATATGGTATTTTTCTTTCTCTTTCTGGCTTACTTCACTTAGAATGACATTCTCCAGGAACATCCATGTTACTGCAAATGGCATTATGTTGTCGGTTTTTATGGCTGAATTGTATTCCATTGTATAAATATACCACATCTTTATCCAGTCATCTGTTGATGGACATTTAGGCTGTTTCCATGTCTTGGCTATTGTAAATAGTGCTGCTCTGAATTATCTTATTTATTGCTAACATCCCCATGAAGTAGGTATTTTCACGCCATCCGACCAATGAAAAACTAAGACTTAGAGAGTTTAAGCATCTTGCCCAAGGTGTCATCACCGGTAACTGATGGGACTGAGATTCTTTACCAGGTTTGTGTACCCCAGTTCTGGCCTTCCTCTACTCTGTTACATTGGGGAATGCACCATGGAAAGAAGATGGCCACAGTAGAGTTCAGGAAGGATTAATAAGAACATACTTAATATACTGTTGATATAATTCTGAATTAAAAGGCACACACTTTTTAATCATCCCTATGTATATCAATGGGAGTTTTTCTAGGACTGAATTTTACTTTGAAAATAAATGGTAGCCAGGCAGACTCAAAAATAACGAAGCCCTTAGGCTGTAATTGTTTACCATGTGATTTTCTCATCCTTTCCATGGTACTTACCTTGCAATTAAATGATCAACAGTTATCCTGTAAGTAGCAAGTATGCCCATGAAATTTGTGACCTGGAAAATCAATCGTCATAAGAGTGGAAGTGTTAAATGGTCTGGAAATGATCAGGGCCATCAAATCCACACCAACGGGATGGTGAGGCCACCTCCTCCCTTTGACACATCTATCAAGATACTAAATGCAGTACCCAAATAAATTCCTGGGCTGCGAATTGGCACTACCTGAAGGCCTTTCCATATGGGAGCTAGAGCTGCCTGTGGCAGTGTCTTCTCCCAGGCTGGGGGCTTCTCCCTCACACTTTGAGAGGGAGGTACAGCTCTTTAGCACCATCAGCAAAAATTTCATAATCAACTTTCAGGCCAGTGCATGACTAAGCAAGGCCAACTGTGGCTCACTGGCCCACTGAGTTTGTTGCTCTCACAGAGCTAGATGTGTTTCCTTGTGACTTCCTTGTAGAGAAACTTCAGGGAAGGAACGTATGTGTGGATGGGCCTTGGGAAATTGGGGAATGCATGCTTACTCTGATATCAGTGCAGACTAACCATACAGGATGGGAAGGCAGCTACTGCCGATATCCACATTCTCTCTGAAAAGAGAAAATTAATCCCACAACTGCTCATTCAAGAGTAAGGAAGAAGGGTAAAATCAGTTCCTCTCCCTTAAGAACTTGCATCTTTATTGGGGATTTATGATAGATTCACATGAGCCAATACAAAATGTTACAGGGCCATGGGACCCTGTCAGCAGTAACTGGGAATATCAGAGGCCAATGGGAAGGGTAGAGTTCGAGCAGTTGAGCAAAGAGGAAGGATAAATCCAAGTTCTTTAGCTTCCTAGGGTATGGATCTACAGATTTCTGTAATCTGCCTTTTGGAGTCTCAGATCCAGGAAGGCATCTTCGTACAGAGAAGGTGGGCGGGCTTTGGAGTTGGGCAGATATGGCTAAAAGTCCTGGATCTCCACTCCCTAGCTGTTAGGACCTAAAGTGAGTCACCTAATTTCTTTGGAGCTCTGTTTCTCCATCTGCAAAATAGGAATAGTACAACCCATGGAGAGCAATGGTATAGACTGTATGAAAACATGTGGACTTGCACATTGTAGGTGCTGAATAAACATGGGTTCCTTTCCTTTTCACTGTCCCTTCAGATCCTCTATGGGACATATCAGGCCTGCAGGTCCAGCTCAGCCAACCCCTGTTTCCACATCATCTTATGCCAGTCTTAGTCTCTTGAAACCCTCTATCAAGGGTGCCACCAAATGCCACCTCCTCCATGAAGCCTTCCTCACTCCTTCCGGCCACAAGGGATTTCTCCTTTTGTCATACTTTCCTAGCTTCACCCCAACGTCCCTGGGTATTTGCTACCGGAATTACTTGGCTACATGCCCCATCTCCCTTGCCAGGAAATGAGCTCCTTGAGAGCCTTGGTGGTATCAGGTTTCTTTTTCTAGATTCACAGTACTAGCCCTGTGCTGAACCACAAAGCGTGTTCAGGAAATATCTGTTGCGTGACCAGTTAAAGAACTGAAAAGAGGGCAGAAGACGATTCTGGAAGAGAAGTCGGAGTAAGAGTGAAGGCCTGGAGATGGGCATGGCTGGGGCGTGTTCAGAGGTATAGCATCAGCCTGGCTCAGCGTGAAGGTTTGGGTCAGGGCAGTTAAAGACGTGGCAGCTTGGGAGCTTCAAGGCATTCGTCCCAATCCCTCTTGCCCCACTGAGCACATTACCCCCCTTCACTGTATTTGAGGTTGACTTGATATAAATCTGAGTCTAGTTTACTTTTATGTACTTACACTCGAACTGGAAACTCTCTTTCCTGCAGAGCTGGTTATAACAGCTCTCTGGAGTAGAGATGACTATATCTGGGTCACTGTTTTAATTAGGACAGTCAACTCAAACGGAAATGCTCTCAAAGAGAGGTTGGGTGTGCCCACCTCTGCCAATTAGGAAGCAGATTTGGGCTGCCCCCAGTCACAGGTGCTGTGTTTGTTAAGCCCCCAACATAGTTCACATTGCAGCCACTCAGTACTCGCTTACTCATAGCATTAAAACTCAAGAGTGAGGAATGGACCTGCCCGACCCTCTGCTAAGGGTCTGATTTCCTCTCCAAAGCCAGGGCACCCTGAGGGAAAAATTCTAAAGTAGACCTGAGACTCCCAGAGTTGGGAAAATGGAGAGTAGGTGAGTTTCACTACGTGAATCAGAGCTAGAACTGACTGCAGATGATCAGGCCCACAGAACACATTGTGGGGGACATCTGATTAGCCAGACAGAAAGTACTGGCTATTTAAATTTGTCTTTGATTTTTTTTCACAGGCTCACAGCATTTTCAGAAGGGCCTTTAGAGGTTATGTTCATAATCACTAATATCACACTGCTAGTTGGTGAGCCCATTGACTTTGTGTTTTTTATATTTTAAAGTCCTTTTATATACTTTTATTTCTCAAAAACCAGTTATATAGGGATTCCTATCCCCATTTTAAAGATGACACAGTTGAGGTTCAGAGCAGTCAGCTAAACGGTAAAACTTCCAGTTAATAGCTGCTTGCTCTGTTCTTCTCAGCCTCCTCTTATCGACTTATTCCAGGGAGATTGAAATTAGTGCTGAATCCAAGGATGGGTGTCTGCATAGATGCTGCTACCAGGACTGTCTGTGTGACAGAAAGAGACCCCTGAGCCCTTTGGGGAAGGTTGGGAGCGTCGCGCATTCATCACTCATCCCTGGAAATACCTGGACTGCGGAGCCCAAGGACGCTGTGCACCCCCGGAGTGGTTCCGATGACAGCCCCTGCCACGCCATGCAAAACCTCAGGCACAGATTTTCAGACAGCCATTAGCAGGCCACAGAAGTTTCCCCAAGACATTTGGTAAACCTTCCTCAAATCTGTTCTGACTTTGTGTGGGTGGCTGGTTTTCATCAAGAGGGCTCTCAAAGTAGCAACCCCCGAAAGGCTGAATTTGGAAGGAGCAGATCCTCCGGTGGGGTCCTGCCTTCCCTCCTCAAGTGCTTTACAATCTCCCTTCCTGAAATGCAAACATGGACACACGGTTCATGTATTACACATGCTTTTTTATTTGCCAGCTCTGCCAGGATGAGCTACTTTCAGATATTATGAGATATTTTCTCTAAATCTGCGTCCAGTTCTGGGTGCTCAAATTCTGCAGAATTATGTGTGTGGCAGGGGAATCCCCTGTGGGCTCTGTCATTTCTTAAAACCCACTTAAGAGACTCCAGGCTCACTGGGCATCGCCACTAAGTTCAATCACTTTTCCTAATGATTTCTGCAATTAGTAAGTTTGAAAAAATTTTTTTACTTGTTTTCCGTTTTCATTTATCATCAAGTTTCAGCTTTCCAAAAAAGTTACTGGACCTTGCTGGTTTCATCAACTTAAAAACAACAAGAAAAAGCTGCCTTTTTTTTTTTTTTCCCTCTTGTTCACAGATTGAGCTGCTAGTGGCTAGGGTCAGGGCCGCTAGCACTGTGGCTCTCAGAGACTAACCAGATGGCTTTATAAACAGATTCCCTGGGTGGCAGGGGCAGAGGTGAAGACAGACAATGAAGATGGGGGGTAAGAGCAAAACTGGAACATCTCTTGAAGACAGAAATGGGAAACAGGGAAGCAAAACATCTGACCTGGTGTTTAAGGAAGGCTAAGAAATGAGGCTACCCGTATCAGACTGTCTCTACAGAGGACCTCAGGAGACACGTGTCTAAAGTTCCCATAAACCTCAGATAGATAAATTCTCTTGCCCTTCTTCCCAACTTTCAAAAACGGTCTATATTACTCAAGAAAAACCACAAAGCTTTGAGCTGGTACTGGTTAGCCCAATTTAAGGTCATTTTTGCATAGGAGATTCAGACACAGGAAATACATTGGCGTAAAAACAGTCAAGAGGGCACTGAAATAATACCACCATTTCCACAGTCTTCACATCAAGATATGCTATGTCATCTGCGGGCATTTTTCTTTTGATGGTTTGTTTGCGAAATGACTACAGTGCCTTTGCCGGTGAGCCTCCGTGGTAAAATCCCTCAGAATGAAAGAAAAGGGAGTTTTACTGTGAACCTAGAGTCTATTCTCATTTAGGAGGGAGGAGAAAGAAGCTACTCATCTCACTGATAAGTTTGTTTCCTGAGTTAAACAAAATAGAATATTCATCTCTTTTCTCACTGGAAGTGGCATCAAAATTGTCCAGAAGAAACCACCACCATTTTTTCATGCACTTTAGCAAACAGACCTTTGGGACAGCATCTTCGCTATGTTATCTTTTAGAATGTTAGGCCCTTAAATCATCATTCATCCCTGACAGTTCTGCCAGGTTGGCCTGTTTAATTTTAAACCACTGAATTTTCATAATCCTTTTGTAAATGAATATACTCCCAACTGGCTATTACTCCTGAGACAACCAGGAAGTCATCTGAAAAAGATGATAATTTATGATAATATAAAGCAAGACCAATTGTTCCTCTCGGATTAAACAGTTCAGAGTTGAAGTGAAGTCCAGGGACTTGAATTTCTAATCAGTATTAGCCAGTGTTAAAACTTTCTGGGCCAGTTTGTCATTGGTAAAACTTTCATTTAATAGATAGTAGAGTCTATTTCCTGAGAAGGATTGATTTAAATATATTGGTCAGCTATTTCACACAAGATTATTTATTAAATTTTTAAATTATAATAATACGTATTAACAGGAATGTTCTGATTTCAAGTTGAGAAGTCAAAGATATTTCCAAATATATTTCCATATTAAGTCAACATAACTATAAATTACAATTAATGACATCATCACAGGAGTGGTAATATCAAGGTAATGTTTATAAGCAAGGCTTATGTAAGAATTTTATGAAAAAAAAAAAAAAAGAATTTTATGGACCAAACTAAGAGATTCCCACTGTACATCAAAGTGTACATATTATAAAGCATCCACATTTCACATTAAACACACATACACACACAATTTTATGAATTTTTTAGATTTTAAAGTTATATTGCTATCATAACTTATTTGTAATTGACTATAATTGCATGGCCACAATTCATGAATAATAAGAAATTCTCTTAAAGTGAGAAAAATCTAACCTACAAATTCTTTTCAAATATAATTCCATTTTTATATATAGTAAATGTCACAATTAGTGTCATGTTTGTTATATTTGTAGATCTTTAATTAAATATTTGTTTAGAGTTCGTGATTGTATTTTTTTGTATTTTGAAACCAATGCATCTTTCCCTGTAGTCTCTAACACTTCTATAGATTCTTGAGAAGCCTTGTGTTCATAATGCCTGATATTTATAAGGGCCCAGTTTTTAAAATCCTTTAAAAAGTCATAAAATATTTTAAAAATTCATAGGACAATGAGGAAATATTATTGTATCACTGTTGCCTTTTGCCTCTTGTCCTCAATAGCTAGATTACATAGGTCCAGGAACTAAGAGGATTGGCCCCTTATATCAGTAATACTAGTGACCTATTCGTGGGATTCATACTTCTTATCCTTGAAAACTTAAGCTGGGCTAGATTAGAAGGCCTGGTTTTGATGAGAGGGTCTGGAGAACTACTGGTGAGGGACCCAGCAAAGATTCTACTCAGTCTGAAGCTATGACTACCACCTGGTCCATTTGGGCTCCTTATGCCGATGGACAGTATTTGCAGGAGTGATTGACTCTGATTATCATTAAGAACTAGAATTGCTGCTACCCAGTGGGGACAGGAAGGGCTATGCCTGGAATGAAGGGAAGTCACTGGAGTGATTCAGTGCTAACTGTAAATGAGCCAGTGCAGCAACCACAGTCCAAGAACAGTAAAGCCACTGAGGATTCTGATTCTTACGGCATGAAGGTCTGAGCTGTCACTGCAGTGCTGGCTGAGGGTAAGGGAAATCTCCAACAAGTGATGGAGGGGAAAGATGGAAAATACCAGATTTGACCTCTTTGGTATCAGCAGGGGCTAGAGTTTATACCACTATACCTGTTTGAAGGTTTTCATGGAGAGTTTGGCTGGGTGACACCTTGAAGATCCTGTGATGGTTTTTGACTTCAAGTAAGGCTTGAACAAAGCTGAGCAGTGTAAGGGGTGGACTGTGTCTGACAGCTTATGTGCTTTGTTTCATAACATCTCGGCCCACCTTTATAATTTCAGTGCTGCTGTGGTCACCAGCTGCATACAGGTATATCCTGAGAGCATCTTTCTTCAACTGTTCCTCATTTCTCTTGCTTTCTGCTTTAGACCTTCTCTGCTGCTTCACAAGAGATGCTCAGCCACACTGATGCGTTAAAAAACATTAAGTATGAGGTATTACCCCCCTATGGGGCAATCCTTGACCGAGGTTGATGAAGGCCAGTGGATAAATGCCTCTATCTACTTTCCTTCAGTTGTACAATCCTAAGGTGCATTTACACAGACCCTCAGAGAGTCCCCAGTGGGATTGACCCCCAGGTACTTAACTGTGATGATTAGTTTGGAGATATACTCTTGGTATTGGCTTTTTCCTTTTCTCTGTTTCATTTTTCTTAGTTGACTGCACTATTCCGTGGGATCACTTCCTGAAATAAACTACTTGTACAGAAGTCCTTGCCTCATGCTCTGAATTTGGTGAAACTCAGACCGAAAAACTGTTTTTTTTTTCCTATCCTGAATTCGTTGACTTTTTTTAAATTGAAATATAGTTGATTCACAATGTTGAATTAGTTTCTAGCATATAGCATAATGATTTATATATATATATATATATTTATTTATTCTTTTTCATTATAGGTTATTACAAGTTATTGAATATAGTTCCCTGTGCCATACAGTAGGGCCTTGTTATTTATCTATTTTATATACAGTAGTTTGTATCTACTAGTCCCAAACTCCCAATTTATCTCTACCCACCCTTCCCATTTGGTAACCATAAGTTTGTTTTCTATGTCTGTGAGTCTCTTTCTGTTTTATAAATAAGTTCATTTGTGTCATTCTGAATCTATTGGTTTTTTTCCTTTTTCAAGTGTGAAATATACACTTATAAAATTAATTAACTTTGAGATTTTGCAGTGAATGATTGACAGACTCAGTTCTCAAATCTGGTTAGTCAATGAAATTGCTTGGGGTCTCCCCTACCCAAACCTACTACATTAAAATCTCCAGGGTTAACATCCAGAACCTTTCATTTTCTTTTTTTTTTTTAACATTTTTTATTGATTTATAATCATTTTACAGTGTTGTGTCAAATTCCAGTGTTCAGCACAATTTTTCAGTCATTCATGGACATATACACACTCATTGTCACATTTTTTTCTCTGTGATTTATCATAACATTTTGTGTATATTTCCCTGTGCTATACAGTGTAATCTTGTTTATCTATTCTACAATTCTGAAATCCCAGTCTATCCCTTCCCACCCTCTACCCCCCTGGTAACCACAAGTCTGTATTCTCTGTCCATGAGTCTATTTCTGTCCTGTATTTATGCTTTGTTTTTGTTTGTTTTTGTTTTTTAGATTCCACATATGAGCGATCTCATATGGTATTTTTCTTTCTCTTTCTGGCTTACTTCACTTAGAATGACATTCTCCAGGAGCATCCATGTTGCTGCAAATGGCATTATGTTGTCGGTTTTTATGGCTGAGTAGTATTCATTGTATAAATATACCACATCTTCTTTATCCAGTCACCTGTTGATGGACATTTAGGCTGTTTCCATGTTTTGGCTATTGTAAATAGTGCTGCTATGAACATTGGGGTGCAGGTGTCATCCTGAAGTAGATTTCCTTCTGGGTACAAGCCCAGGAGTGGGATTCCTGGGTCATATGGTAAGTCTATTCCTAGTCTTTTGAGGAATCTCCACACTGTTTTCCATAGTGGCTGCACCAAACTGCATTCCCACCAGCAGTGTAGGAGGGTTCCCCTTTCTCCACAGCCTCTCCAGCATTTGTCACTTGTGGATTTTTGAATGACGGCCATTCTGACTGGTGTGAGGTGATACCTCATTGTAGTTTTGATTTGCATTTCTCTGATAATTAGTGATATTGAACATTTTTTCATGTGCTTTTTGATCATTTGTATGTCTCCCTTGGAGAATTGCTTGTTTAGGTCTTCTGCCCATTTTTGGATTGGGTTGTTTATTTTTTTCTTATTGAGTCGTATGAGCTGCTTATATATTTTGGAGATCAAGCCTTTGTCGGTTTCACTTGCAAAAGTTTTCTCCCATTCCATAGGTTTTCTTCTTGTTTTATTTCTGGTTTCCTTTGCTGTGCAGAAGCTTGTAAGTTTCATTAGGTCCTATTTGTTTATTCTTGCTTTTATTTCTTCTAGGAGAAAATTTTTGAAATGTGTGTCAGATAATGTTTTGCCTATGTTTTCCTCTAGGAGGCAGAACCTTTCATTTTCTTAAAGTTCTATAATTCATTCTTTATCATTTGGGTCTGAGACTTCCTGGCTGGGATGCTCTAAGTCTGTTCCAGTGATGGAATATTGAGAATCTATGAGCTTTCAAATACTCTTGAGCAGCAGGGGATTGCATAGGATTCTACATTTCCTTTAGGCAGAGGGAGCCCAAGGAAAGGCAGAGACATGTGAGTTTTTCAAAAGACTCTGTGCTCTGTCAGACTTCCCACAAGATTGGCTTGATTTACGTGAGGTGGCCCATATTTTCGTTTGGATTTATATAAGTGCTCTGTGAAGTTACTGGCTTGTTCCCTGTTCGAAGCTGGTGTGACATTGCTTCAAAAGTTCTTTCTTTTCCCTCTATAGATGATTGTACTCTTTTCTTCACCTGGGAGCCATCTGTTTGTGTCCAAAGGTGGTCAAGTCCATGACCCAGAGAGAAAGCAATGATAATATTACATTTCCACTTGTTCAAAGACCTGAGAATATTTTTCAGCATGTAGATTCCATGACTTTTGGAAACTCTTTCTTTTAGAGTATCAGCTTAAGAATCAGAAGGGATGGTCCGCATTGATATTGTCTGAAAGAAACTCTCAGAATTTTATGAATAAGGCCATTTATCTTCTAGGCACTCCAGTTACAGTGCAGAAGTCCTTGAGCTTACAAGGTCTATGAAGATGGTGGAGGCTGAGGGTGCCTTCCTCACCAGTGCTTTTTTTTTTCAGAGGGTATGCCCTTTAGGCCCTGTTGTTTTATATAACAACTCCACCTTCACATTTCCATGTTTCCGAGTCTTCCATTCCTCCACTCCTCCCATTACCCACCCAAGACAGTCTGGTACATCTCTCTTGCATTTGAGTCTCATTGTTGCGTCCAGGTTTCAAGGAGACATTTGAGCAGTGTATTGGCTCCACGTCTCCTCACCAGGATGTTAAATCCAGATTCAGGGTAAAATGGTCTGTTGTCAGTAAAATTCTTCCTTATTCAGCCTTCAATTTGACTTTTCAAGATTCACTCTCACCTGTCCTCTCCTTCTGGCACGTCGAGCCAGGCTTGTGAACCTGTTAGAAACACACGTGCCAGGGAGATAATGGTTCTATCAGAAGCGGGAGACAGAGGGTAGCCAGGAGGTTGGTGCCCCTCCCCTAGGGGTCTGAGCAGGTCTTGCAATTCTTTGGTTTTTATATGCTGTTTTCTCCCACGGGCAAGTGCTGTGTTTTTAGTCACTTGGGTTATGCTGTAACCTGACTCCAGTCTGGAGACAATGAGGGAGAAGCAAGGTGATCTTAAGGAGGACAAGCATCATTCTACAAGGCACCTACCTCAGGTGAGGTCCTATGGCTGCTTGCAGGTGAGAAGAGCTGGTTTCTTCTAGTAACAGAGAGGGAACCTCTTGCTGGACTAAAAATTAAGAAGATTCTGAGCATTGCAAGTTTGCATCTACCCAAATGTCCCCATCCTGGGTTTGGGGGTTATGTGATTTGAAGATTCTGAATTTGTCAAAGAGACCAGTTGAGGCTGTGCATTCATTCATTTTTAAAAAAGAAATTAATTATTTATTTTTTAATTGAAGTATAGTCAGTTTACAATGTGTCAGTTTCTGGTGTACAGCATAATATTTCGTATACATACATATATTTGTTTTCATATTCTTTTTCATTATAAATTATTACAAGATATTGAATATAGCCTCCCTGTGCAATATGGAAGAAACTTGTATACCTATTTTATATATACTAATTATTATCTACAAATCTTGAATCCCAATTTACCCCTTCCCAACCCTGTCACCCCACCGCCCCGGTAACCATAAGTTTGTTTTCTGTGTCTGAGTCTGTTTCTGAAAAGAAACATCGACATTCCCAATTGAATTATTATTATTATTATTTTTAATGGAGACTGGGGGTGGGGACTGAACCCAGGACCTCGTGCATGCTAAGCACACACTCTTCCACTTTATACCCTCCCCTCTCCTCATTCAGTCTTTTTTGTGGCTCTGCTAACCTGAGTATTAAATCCTAGGCATAGTTTTCAGCACAGCCTGGTCTCTGGCTGCAGGAGGTAAGCCATACCTCCTGGCTGAAATACTGCAAAGGAGGCATTTCTCTTTTCACAGGATGTCTCAAAGTTGATAGTTGACTAATTAGAACCTCTCCTTTCCTCTTTATCAAAGTATCTAAAGCCATTGACAAAATCTGTATAACTCCATAATTCTTGAAATTGCCATTGTCCCTACTGTTGAGAGCTACCACCATCACATAGGCCAACGAGTCTACCTGTGCTTCAACCAAGTTGACCAGCAGTGAGGGTCTTAGTAATTGTGATGCACCTGCATGCCAGGGCTTACAACCACCTCACTTACCACCAGCAACAGTGTGTTTCTGACCCATGAGTGATCCAATTCCAGGATCCCATCCTTAATGTATGCTTTCTAGGGCTATGTCTGGATTCACTCTCTTAACCTGGCTTTTCCCTAAAAGTGTGAGCCTGAGAGAAGGGCTTCTATCCAAATTACTTTAGAAAGTGACCCCAACGTACTGGGAAGAGTGCAATAGGCAAGAGAGGGGCAGTCAGTTCAAGAGGGCTCTGTTAAATAAATGAGTTTGTCGTCCCTCTGGGAGACTGGGCTTGATTCCAGTGGAGTCCCTTTGAGGAGCTGCGCAGGATGTGCCTTAGGAATGTCTACTTAGGAGACATAGACAGGAGTAACTACCCAATGTACACACTGTCTCACTGTCTCCATTAGTCCAGATTTGCCCCAAGGGGCGTTAACTCCTCACACTTCTGGGCTTGTGGACCTGTTAGAAATGCATGAAGCCCCACTTGGCAGTACAGGGAAGCTCTGGGGCAGCTGAGACAAGGTGCTGTCAGCATATGCCTGCACACGGCTGTCACCTCATCATTGGCTAGAGCAAAACAGTCAGCCAGGAGGACATGAGGCAGGGCACACATGATGTCCCATCAGGACCCCTCCAAGAACTCGTCTGTTAAGCCAAGACCAGAATGGGATGTAAAAAACCCATCAACGACATATATCTTACGGAGCATGTGCTACTCTCTCTTTTTTAATGTATGAGTAGAAAGAAGATTCCATTTTGTTTTCTTTCCTTTTATTTTTAAAAAACATTTAAACCATGGAGATAATAAAATACCCATAGAAGGCCACTTGTGTATTCCAAAGGAAAAAATAAGTTTAAAAATAAAGGGAAACAAAGGAAAAGCCAATTCCGCAAAGGACTTAGAAGTAAAATCTACCCTTGAGTGACTGATTGTGTCTAAGATACCCCGCCCCTCTGTCCTGTGGGAACTCTTCCCCATCCTTCAAGTCTCAGTTCATTTTTCCTCTGTGACTCCCCGCAGAGTCACGTGCTCTCTCCTCTGTGCTCCCAAAGCCTTTGACTCAAACCTCAGTTTGGGCATCTGTCACATCGCAGAGCAGCTCTTTGGCCTCCCTAATGTGGGGGGTCTCCTCTCATTCTTTATCCTCAGTGCCTTTTCCAGGACCTCCTATGGGCTCAATTTCCAAATTTTACTCATTGAATCACTTAGCAGAAGATCTTTCAGGGTCTGCCATGTGCTGCACACAGGGAGAGACACCATGTTGAAAGACCCAGGTTCTGTCCTCAGCTGGAGGCAGAGAAGTCAGGGGGCAGTCAAGAGCTGGCTGATTTAAAACCAGTATAACCCCCCAGTATAAAGCCTGAGA
The DNA here is from genome assembly GCF_048564905.1 of Vicugna pacos. Lineage (NCBI taxonomy): Eukaryota > Metazoa > Chordata > Mammalia > Artiodactyla > Camelidae > Vicugna > Vicugna pacos. Next base: position 16,943,413 of record NC_132991.1, read on the forward strand.
TCCTAATTTCAGCTCTTGGACTGATGGTCCTGAGCTGGGGAAACCCATGGGGGTGAGCCAGGGAGTTGCGGTTCCATCAGAAGTGAAGACATAGAGTAGCTGGGAGGTTGGTGCCCCTCCTGGAGGGATCTGAGCATACACCTCCCACCTCACTCAGGAATGCGTGGGGGGCTTGTTTCCAGAGCAATGTGCTTCTCCCTGAGCTGAAGCCAGCCTGGAAGTGGCAAGAGGGGGGTCCAGGGTACGGGGCAAGAGGGGGGTCCAGGGTACGGGCCAAATCAGATTGCTAAAGACCTGTCTGTTTGAAACGGTGTCTATCTCCCAGACTGAGGCTGGATTAGACTCCTTTTTAGCAAGAAGTTGCCAGAGCGGTTGTCATCCCATTTCCTCAAGATTTGAAGAAAGTGAAAACAGGAGTAGAAGTTGAAACCGAGTCCCCCTAAAACTGAATTCCCTTACTGAGTTAACCTCTCTAACTTTATTCCCTTTCTTGTCTTGTCCCTGTTCTCCTCAGCATTGAGGCATGTCAAAGAAAAGGGGGGACTGAAACTAAGCAGGACCCTATGAGCCTTTCCATGTCCCCAGTTTCTTGTTTGCTTTTTTTTAAGAAAAGGCTTAAGTCTCCTAGACCTTCCCTGAGTTCCAAAGAGCAGGCTCAAGCAGTTGTAACAATTAGAGCAACAGAGTCACAGGACTCCTGGTTCCTCCTGAAGGGGTGTAGCTAATAACTTGATGCATATCTTTGAGTTGTTCTGTTGAAACTGAGGTCCCTTGCCAGATGGAGGATGGTGACTATGTGTTGACCACAAAGACATGGGCCCCAGACTGGACAGAACCAGAAGGTTGAGATTCCCGAAACATCACCCTGTTATCTCACCACTAACCAGTCAGAAGTTGGTCCAGGAGCTGATCGGGCATCCTATAACCCTCTCCCCTAACACTGTCTTTAAAAACCCTTGTCTGAAAGTCATTGGGGGGTTCTGGTGTTTTGAGCACAAGCTGCCCATTCTCCTTGCGTGGGGCCCTGCAAAGAAACGTTTACTTTGCTGCAAACACCTGCTGTCAGAGTTTAGCTTTCTGTGCCAAGGGCATACAAGCCCTGGCTCCGTAACACAGTTGTACTGGGAGATGAGGAACTTGGTGCCTCTGTCAGAACAATAACGGTTCCTTAGAGTGAGAAGCAATTTAAAAGAGGGCTACATTGCCTGGCTCCACTGTCGTTTTACCTGAAACCTCTACTCCCTCCCCGCCTACTGGCCTTCTTCTCAGGTCCAGTTCCTCTCCCAGGACCAAAGTCCCCAGGCGTCAGTAGAACCCTTCTCTTTTAAGTTGTGTTAACTAGGTCTTCCAGGCTGGGGCTGGCCCACCAACCAGACCTGTGAAGGCTTCAGAAAGAAATACCCTGGGAGGAAAAAATGATTCACAGAGACTGCTCTCATCCTGAACAGCAGTTCCCAGGTTGGTTTCGGTTCAAGGTCAAGAGTTGAACCAGCCTAGACAAGTGATCCTCTGTGCCTTCAAAGTGAGGCCCTATTGAACCTGTCTGAGGTTTTTGGTCAGGCATTTGTGGAAGTGTGTCTAAGCCTCACCTTTCGTATAGTGGAGGGTTCTGAAAAGTTGGAAATTTTCATGAATTATTTTGAAAGCGTTCAGACAGGTCCAGCTTTTCTGTGGGGCGAGAAGTAGCTGCCTGATTTGTCATTTTCATTTTTTTAAAAAAAATTGGGGCAAATTAATATAACACAAAATTAGCCATTTTAAAGTATGCAATTGAGTGACATTCCGCACATTCACAATGTTGTGCAATCACTGCCTCTGTCTGAGTCTGAAACGTTTTCATCACCTCAAAAGGAAATCCCATATCCCTCAAGCAGTCACTCCCCCTTTCTCTGGCCTGGGCAACTACTTCTCTGTCTTCTGTCTCTGTGGATTTATCAATTTAGATATGTCGTAAAAACGTGACTATACAATATGTGACCAGTGTGTCTGGTTTCTTTCACTTAGCATATTTTTGAGGTTCATCTATATTGTAGCATGTATCAGAACTTTGTTTCTTTTTATGGCTGAGTCTATTGTATGTCTACAACATTTTACTTATCTGTTCATCCATCATTTCTATTTCTTTAAGATTAAACTACTGAAAACTATTTTTATTAACTTATGAGGCACATGAGAAGATTAAGTTGATTAGTGGCTCTTTCAAGGCACAAAACTAGTAATTTCTTTTTTTAATTAAATTAAATTTATTCATCATTTCTATTTTTGGTCACCACTTAAGATCGTGGACGTTGAGAAGTGTGAAACTGGATGTTCAGGGCCGTTCTGTGTTCTTCAAAAGGAAAAGCAACTTGTAAAGGAAATGAAGACAGCCTAAGGTGTGATTCTCCAAAGTTGACGCCTTCAGTTGAAACACACCTTTAGCTGGTCAGGATGTCTCCATCCTCTGACTTTGTTGTTAAGGAAATGTGGGAGAGACATTTGCTGTATTTTAATTTTTTCCTATTCAGGAGAAAGCACTCAGCTTGAATCCTCTAAATGGGGGCTCCTTTACCTGATTCTTAATGCTCTTAAAGGAGACTTTTTAGGCAAGATAAAAAGATGGTTGGTGAACACGGTTCTCCAAATCTCTAAGTATAAACGTAGCAGGGCTCAGACAGAGAGGAGACAGACACCTGCCTGGGGATGGGTGTTTGGGTCCACCTTGTCTCCCACCCTGGGGAGTCCAGCCTCCCCCTTATCTTTAGCTCACTGTTTGTGCCAACAGACCTGGGGACCAATGAGGGCAAGAGAGCTGCTGTTTCTGTGACGCATTTCCTCACCCAACCACAAACTGCAACAGAGGAGATGAGATAAAGAAGAGGAACCACATAGGGAATGGATGTGAACAGTGTGTTTTCTGTGCCATGACAAGGGACCAGCTTGGGAAGGACAAACCAAGGCATGGTTAGACCTGACTGGGAGGTGGGATGACCCCCCATCCCTGTATGGGGGTCCCTATGAGGCCCTCAGAGCTGAGGGATCAGAAAGGGCGAGTACCCCTTTGATTTTTATCCCCCGAAGTTGGAGTCCTGGATGCCAAGGCTAAAGTTTACTAGCAGATTTTTCTAGAAGAATTTTCCTCCGAGTCCATTTCCCTGAATGAAGTACATAGACTGAAGCTGGGATCTGAACCTGTTAATTAAATGTGATTAGTAGGAACATCAGCTGTCTGGGGCTACGCGTGTTACAGCTGAAGTGGCAGTCACTTTTTCCATTTAAAGTAGCACTCAGGTTTAATTTACTGTTAATGCTTCTCTTTTTTTTTATTGAAGTATATACAGTTTACAATGCATCAATTTTTCCTGGTATACAGCATAATGTTTTAGTTATACATACATGTGTATATATATATATATATATATTCATTTTCATATTTTTTCATTATAGGTTACTTACAAGATATTGAATATAGTTTCTTATGTTGAGCAGAAGAGACTTGTTTACTTTATGTATAGTAGTTAATATTTGTAAATCTTGAACTCCCAGTTTATCCCTTCCCACCCCCTTTCCCCTGAGTAACCATAAGATTGTTTACTGTATCTGTGAGTCTTTTTCTGTTTTGTTGATAAGTTCATTAGTGTCTTCTTCTTTCTTTTTTTTTAGATTCCACATATGAGTGATATCATGTGGTATTTTTCTTTCTCTTTCTGGCTTATATCACTTAGAATGATGATCTCCATTTCCATCTATGTGGCTACGAATGGCATTATTTTATTCTTTTTTATGGCTGAGTAGTATTCATTGTATAAATATACCACAGCTTCTTTATCTAGTCATCTGTCCATGGACATTTAGGTTGTTTCCATGTCTTAGCTATTGTAAATAGTGGGATATATGTATCTGCTATGGGTTATATGTATCTTTTCGACTTAGGGTTCCCTCCAGATGTATGCCCAGGAGTGGGATTGCTGGATCATACAGTAAATCTATTTTTAGTTTTTTGAGAAATCTCCATACTGTCTTCCATAATGCTTAGAGCTCCCACTGGGGTCTTAGCCCTTTTCTGGGAAAGTGAGGGGCCCTTCAGCATGGCTTTATCTACACCCCACCTAACACTGCAGTGCACTGCTGTGAGCAAAGAGAAGAGGCAGGAGACTGGAGTCTGAATGCATTCCTTGCTCTGGATAAATCATTTACCACCTCAGAACTGTAATCTCTAAAGTGAAGGGCACTGGGGCAGTGTTTCCCAAGGTTTGCTCTGTGCACACCAACTCCTCTCAGTCATCGGTTGGTGGATGATACCTGGAGGCTTTGACTCCCAGCATTTGCCGTTTGCCTCCTGAAGGGGCAGAGGAAGTCCTCAGGCAAAGAAATGCAGCCAAGTTAAGGCTCTGAAGTGGGTAAGGCCTGAGGGTATATGTCTTGCACAGGTGGTATAAATTTCCCTAGTGTTATATATTTAGGATACTGTCAATTTTTATATTAAAAATAATGGTCCACTTCAGCAAATGGTGTTGGGAAAACTGGACAGCAGCATGTAAATCAATAAAGCTAGAATATTCCTTCACACTTCACAAAAATAAACTCAGAATGGATTAAAGGCTTAAACATAAGACAAGACACAATAAACCTCCTAGAAGAAAGCATAGGCAAAACATTAACTCACATACACCTCAGCAGTGTTCTCCTAGGGCAGTCTACCCAAGAAATAGAAATAAAAGCAACTGGGATTTCAAAATTGTAGAATAGATAAACAAGATTATACTGTATAGCACAGGGAAATATATACAAGATCTTATGGTAGCTCACAGAGAAAACAATGTGACAATGAATATAAACATGTTCATGTATAACTGAAAAATTGTGCTCTACACTGGAATTTGACACAACATTGTAAAATGATTATAAATCAATAAAAAAAAAGTTAAAAAAAACAAACGGGACCTAATTAAACTTATAAGCTTTTGCACAGCAAAGGAAACCATAAGCAAAACAAAACAACAACCTACAGAATGGGAGAAAATATTTGCAAAAGATGAAACTGACAAAAGTTTGATCTCTAGAATATATAAACAGCTCATACAACTTAATAAGAAAAAAAAAACCCAATCCAAACAGGGGCAGAAGACCTAAGTAAGCAATTCTCCAATGAAGGCATATGAATGACCGATAAGCACATGAAAAAATGCTCCATATCACTAATTATCAGAGAAATGCAAATCGAAACTATAGTGAGGTATCAACTCACATCAGTCAGAATGGCCATGATTCAGAAGTCCACAAATGACAAATGCTGGAGAGGTTGTGGAGAAAAGGGAACCCTCCTATACTGCTGGTGGGAATGCAGGCTTGGTGCAGCCACTGTGGAAAACAATATGGAGATTCCTCAAAAGACTGAAAATAGACCTACTATATGATCCAACAATCCCTCCCCTGGACATATATCTGAAGAGAACCCTAATTCGGAAAGATACATATAACCCATAGCAGATACATATATCCTACTATTTACAATAGCCAAAACATGGAAATAACCTAAATGCCCATGAACAGATGACTGGATAAAGAAGGTGTGGTATATTTATGCAATGGAGTACTATTCAGCCATAAAAAACACAGCATAATGCCATTTGTAGCAACAGAGATGTCCCTGGAGACTGTCTTTCTAAGTAAGCCAGAAAAAGAAAGAAAAATACCATATGATATCACTCATATGTGGAATCTAAAAAAAAAAGAAGAAGAAAAATGAACTTAAATATAAAACAGAAATAGACTCACAGACATAGAATACAAACTTGTGGTTGCCAGGAGGGAGGGGAGTGGGAAGGGACAGACTGGGAGTTTGAGATTTGTAGATACTGACAGGTATATACAGAATAGATAAACAAGTTTATACTGTATAGCACAGGGACATATATACAAGATCTTGTGGTAGCTCATGGTGAGAAAGAATATGAAAATGAATGTGTGCATGTTCATGCATAACTGAAAAATTATGCTGTACACCAGAAATTGACACAAAATTGTAAACTGACTATAACTCAATTTAAAAAAACCCTAAAAAAATGGTCCAATTGAACAGAGGTTTAATTCATTACTATTGTTATTGTTGTTATTTGGCATTTTAATGATATTTCCTCACCAGTGTGTCCCAGAGTGGGATTACTGGGCCAAAGAATATTTTCTAACTTGTAATGGTTAGGACACTGGTTAAATTGCTGACAGCAAAGCCTGAAATACAGTGAGACTCAAAAATATAGTGACTTCACAAAGAAGAAGGTTTACTTCTCTTTCATACAGCAGACAAGAGGTGAGTTAGTTCGGGGTCTGAGGCTCGACTCTGCCATGTCCACACCGACTTGCACCTCTGGTCCTGGATGGCTCCCATCATGTCCCAGCCAATCAGGGATGAAAACATCAAGAGGGCACATGTGCTTTTCTTACGAGGGCATGGCTCAGAAGTGACGCTTATTTTTATACACACATCTCATTGTTGGGACTTAATACCATAGGTACATTTAAAATGGCAAGAAGGCTACAAAATGTACTTTTTAGCTCGGCTAAGCCTAATTAAAATTCAGGAGTTTAAAGATAGGGAGAATGACTATTGGTGGGCAACCATATTCTTGGCTGGGAGACTCTTGCCAGGTTCTTTTCCAAAATGATTTGTGCTAAATTTCAGTTCTACCCAAATTGCATGGGCATGCCCATTGAACGATTGTTCTTTAAAAACCTTTTATTGTATAAAACCTCCAGACCTTGTGGGGAGATTGATGTAGAAGACGTGTGAGACAGTTTTGTACACAGGAAGCAGGTGGAGACAGAGATGAACTGAAGTGCTGAGTTGCAGGGTTAGACTCTGCTTGGCTTGGAAAGGGTGGGTGCAAGGTAGAGCAGACAGGAGATTCCCTGGAGGAGGTGACTTCACATGGTGGTTGCAGGAGGATGTTCCTGGTCAACTCTTGGTCATCTTTGCTAATAGGGCCAGGAGTCATTGAAGGAAGTCTTCACTCAACCCTCAGTGCCATTCTAGCCAACTTTTTAACTTCTTACTAAATCTTTGCACTGCCAATAAGTAGCCAAATGGTAGGGTTTTGAAATGTTCTTCCTTTTCTGGATCTTTGACAAACTATTGAGTGGAATAAAGAAATCAAAGGGGAGGCAGGAAAAGAGAACTCATGCATGTGAGAGGAGTTTAGGGTTACTGACTGGTGCAGAGAAGAGAGGTTTTCCAGCTGCTAAGGGTGTGTGCTTCTCCCAAGCCACACAGCAACCCTTGTGAACAGTGAGGTCTGCCCTAAAGATCTAGTCGTGAGTCCAGTTACTAAATATCTTTAACCAGACAATCTCCCCTCTGGATCCTTTTCCTTTGCATTCCATGAAACGGAGAAAGGAAGGGACTAGTGTTGTTGTTGGATGAATGGCTGGAATGAGATGATGGTGAATGTAGCTGAGGTTCTGAGTCCAAAAATCGTCATCAAAAGTGTGAAGAAAATATTCATTTTAGTCCCATCTCTCCTAGAATCTCCATCTCTATCACTTCCATTTCCATCTTCCATTCTTCACCAGTACTCTCATGATTGTCCATATCTTCTCCTGTCCAAAAGGTGGGCAGTATCTCATATTCTCTGTTTTTCTCTTCCTACCCCTACTGATGGGTGTCGTACCATCTTATTGTACATTTTCTGGAGCCTAAGCCTTCTCTCTGTTCCTCCATTCCTCCATCCCTCCTTCCATCCATCCGTCTTGCCATCCACCTATCTATCCCATCATCCAACCAACCATGCAACCATTTGGATAAGCTAATTTAAACTATAGTCCTAATGGCTTTAAAAGTCTCAACATTTAGCCTTCCCCAGTTTAGAAGATTTCTGGCATGATAAGAGGCTAATGGGGTAAATATTTAGGGAGGAACATATGGTGAATTTAGCTGTCATATTCTCTACTTAATCATAGAGCTAGTTAGCTTAAATCTGTTATGTCAGCCAATTTGAAGATGGTTTTGCTTAGTCCAAAGTCACCTCTGCCTAATTGCTGTCATAATGGAATGTGAAATCACCTCATAGCCGCAGCCACAAAGGCCCTATTGCTGGAAGGTCCAGGTTTGCAGCAGGTGAGGAGGCCTCTGCAAGGCACCTGCCCTGGGACTCATTGCTGACCTCCTTGGAGAGTTTCAGTGGTAGGGCTCCTTCTGTGGTCAGGGTACCCAGGTTGTGGATATGATCTGTCCTGTCATCACTTTCACTCTGATTAGCTTCATTCGGAAGAACTTTTGACAGCTTCTCACAAATGCAGGTCATCGTGGGAAAACCAGTTCCTCTGTATGGGACTGATTTAATCTCTTTGCATAGAGGCTGGGAGAAAAATATACTCCTCACGTCAGGCACGTAGGACATGTCAGCCCACAGCGGCTACTGAGGCGTCTTGGGTTTTCTCACTGGGGGCCTCTCGATGTCATGGGACAGTCAGCTAAGAGGTGTCTGGCTGGCTTGGGCCCTGGTGCGTCAGTCACCATTTGGCTTGGTGCCACTCAGCTCTGGGAGTAATCACACAATCTGTAGCTTAGCGGGACATCCTGCTTGTTTTGGATGACTCAGAACTCCCCAGCAGCTGGTTGAAGCTTTGTTTATAGTGCCTCCTGTTCACTCCACACCCCCAACTCCCTATAAGCCACTCCACAGGTGGCTTGACTTTTGGTGCAAATAAAATTTGAAGTTTGTCAACTGTTGCTTTCTTTCGTGTGTGTGTGTGTGTGTGTGTGTGTGTGTGTGTGTGTGTATAAATGTATCTAAACAAAATTAAGCTGTGGGGAGTCCATTAATAAAAGCTTTCTATTACAAAATTATTGGCACTCTAAGGCATTTTGGAGGAGAACGGGACAATCAATATTACCTAGACTGAAATAGCAGGGCAGACATTACTCGGGGGAAATAGACTCTTAAGTAGAGAGGGAATATAGATTTCTACCCAGGCAGTCAATGTTTGAATATGATGAAACAGCACGTTAGAATCCATGGTCTGGCAATTATTTGAAAAGTCTGGGGGAGACTCTAAATGTACTTTAAGAAAAGAAAAACCCTCCTCCCCCCAAAAATAAAAGCCTCAGCTAAAGTGTCTCAGAAGGAAAGAGCAAGCATTCCACAGAAGATTAGGAACCAAAAATGCACAGCCTTTGATTAATTTGTGGAGTTAACTAAGGCCACAGATGTGGTGAGCTGACCTGTATTTGCTTGGGTAGGGGGAGGGAGGGGCCAGGGAACCCATGGAGTCTTCTAGAGCAGGGTGGTTAATGAGAAACTATTCCTCATCTTTAAGTCTGTGCCTTCACTTGTCTTTTGGAAGCTTCGTGAAAACGAGAGGGGAGCACAGTGTATTGTTAACCCAGAGAGGATCAATTGAATGGGATGCAGTTTTCTCTCTGTCTCTGTCATGTAGGCTGATTAACCTGCAGGCTGGTGAAGTGCAGCTGGCAGCTAATCAGGTCATTGTTGGGTACCATTTGCAAATTGCTGAGCTAGGGATCTCTGGATGGCTCCAGGGATGAGGGGAAACTTGAATGAATGAGGAAAAGGAAGGAGGGAGGGAAAGACTACAGCTTTTCCTTGGTGTTCGGGGAGGATTGGTTCCAGGACCCCCTTGGATACCAAAGTCCTTGGATGCTCAAGTCCCTTATATAAAATGGTGTAGTATTTGCATATAACCTACACACACCTTCCTGTCTACTTTAAATCATCTCTAGGTTACTTATAATACCTAATACGATGTAAATGCTGTGTAAACCATTGCCTGCACGCAGCAAATTCAAGTTTTGCTTTTTGGAACTTTGAAATCTTATTTTTTTATTTTTTATTTTTTATTTTTTATTTTTTAGTACTTTTGATCTGCGATTGGTTGAATCCAGGGGTGTAGAACCTGCAGCTACAAAGGGCTGACTGTATAATACTTTTAGATGCTGCCTTTAATCTTCAACGATAAATAGCTGAAGGGCTCATGCACCCAGGTCAGCTTCCCCCAAGTGTATTCAGAAGACGGTTCATGTCCTGTATAGTATAAATTGGTGTTTTATGGGGATTTTTTTTTTAATGGAGAAGAGATGTCCTATGGTCTCATCCATTTGGGAAATATTCATTCAACAGGTTTCTTTAGTGTAGTCTTTCTCTGAGCTTTCAGTAAGCTCAAGTGCCTTATGGGGCTTCTTTATGGGCTCATTGTGGCCTCTCTTGAGATTATTTTATTGGGGAATTTCTTCTTCAAGGACAATATCCTGGGACAGGCATTCTGAGAAATGGAGTTTCGGAGATAATGATCCAGGCCTTTGTACAGCTTGCAGACAACACTGAGCCACTTCCATGCTGGGCTCCATCTTTAAGCTGGACAACCCCGTCATCATCCTTTGGAGCCCAGAAGTTTCCTGCCAGGGCATGTTCCTGAGCAGTTCTCATGACACCAGCCCTCTGTTCATTCATTCATTCATTCATTCATTCACTGATGTACTCATTCATCCAAACTCCAGCCTTGTTTACTCTTGTGCTGCTGGTCCTGACTCTGAGCACTTACTCTGTCCTCAGACTTAGACCCCATGCCCAGCTCCCAGCCCTGCAGGGTTGGAAATGCCCCCATTCTTCCGGAATTCTGACATCCAGTGCTACCGTGTAGTTTTGGATATGTTCTTTGGCTTTGCCTTGTCCTCTGAGTTCATTGTCTCTAATTGTCTTCAAGGTCAAGACTGTGAGCCAGTGCAGCTCTTGGCCTTGTATAACCCACCTCTTACTCAGTTTTCTCAGCCAGGATAAGCTGAAACCCTCATCTCTTCCTCTTGAGAGCACAGATTTGTGTACCATTCATCCTCTGAGCCTTTCCCAGCATCTCAGCTGTTCCCAGAGTCAAAAAGTTTTGCCTGTAGTGACATAGATGTTTCTTCCAATTGATGAGTAAGTTACTTCCTCCTGTTTTCCACAAGAGCAATGGAGACTAAAGGGTGTTGGACATTGGCATTTTAGTGCAGTGGGCTTGCTAAATCTGCTTTCTTCTTCTGGAAGGGAACAGCTCCTACCCAGGTGTGGCCCTTCAGAAGCCCTCTGAGGACCTCCCCTGGGGTGGAAAGGAGCCAACAAAATCTTCTCTGGCCCTATCCTCACCTCCTCCATTTAAATGGTATCATTTAAACGGTCACAACCCTCAGAATCCCCATCCTGGAGAAATGGGGATTAGAGACATGGCATCACAGCCATGTGTCCAGTGGAGACAGTCCTACTACGCAGGTCTATGAGATGATGTCCCAAATGTCTTACTTTTGTGTTGACTCATTATTTCCTTTAGAGACCCAGAGGGTCCAGTTCTCTCTGGTGAAGGTATTTACTCCACCTGTTTTATGGGAGATAAACATGGCAAGAAAATTATTCCTACCCAGAAGCTCAGGGTAAACAAATCAAGGAACTGAAGAGCTCAAGATTATCTCATACCCCATCCATAAAGTCTGGGAGGAATTAGACAGAGTAATTAACCATTATTAGCAGCTTCTTAGGTCCATTTTATTTCACTTTCTGCAAATGGCATTCGTTATCCCACCAACCAATAGGACCAATCAGGAACATATCATGTGGGGAACACATGTATCTTTCTGTCTCCAAAATTAATAGGAAAATAGGCAGTGGGAAAGGGAGGACATGAAGAAACTATATTTTTGGACAGATAATTTACCCAAAGTACAATTGCTATCTGTTTATTATAGACATTTTGGAAAAGACAGAAGCAGAAAGAAGGAAAATTAGTCTATGAGGCTAAATGGTAAAAATTTCACTCTGGTGTCGGCACCTGGAAGGGCTGTATTTTTCTTGAGCAACTGCTGGGTTTTTACCCACAAGCAGAATAGATCTTGTATATAATCATATCACCAATTTGTACTAGTTCCTAGCAATCTCTGCACTGTTCATTCATGGAATAACCAATTATTTATTGAACAGTTTATGAAATGCCTACCATGTGCCAGGAACTCTGCTGGGCCTTGTGGATACATCAGTGAGCTAACCAGACATGGGGCTGTCCGTATGCACACACCACCTCGGTGGTGTGGTCTGAAGGATGTTGATGGGTATTAATATGACTCGTTGAGTCTGTAGCTAGTTCTGTGTTGGCAGTTGGCATATGTGTTGGGAAAAGTAAATTTCTCTAATACTGTATGTGTATTCTCTCCAAGTTTTTCCTTCTCCCCACTCCAAGGGGGCTGGCCCACACTGATGTGCTCTTGCCTGTGGGTGAGGTTCATGTTGCGCCTCATTTTTGGTGGAGGCCTCTGGGATGATCTCTTGTAGGAGATGGTGGCTGGAGTCCCAGAAGAGGTGGGAAGGGAGCAGTGTGGTCAAAGGAGATAGAGGTAGGAATTAAGAAAGCCAATAGCTTCTGCAGAACTGAAAAGGGGACAGATGGGGCCAGCTGGAGGTGGTGGGAATCTATGTCCTTCTCCCTGAGGGAGCTGGAAGGAGAGTCAGGCAGGAGGACTCCAGCTGCCTGTGCTCTGAGCAACAGCAAAGGTCGTTACACCTGCCTGTGCAAGAGAGAACTGAGCCACCCGCCTCACAGGACCATGAAGACCTTGGCAGTGGGCATCTGCCTGCTGACCAGTGTGGAGTGATGACTGTGGGGTCCCCAATGTGTCATGATTCATGAGGTATTTATAGACTTTGTAGAGCTTTATGTAAGCTACTTTGATTACACACCAGTCTTTGGAACATAACAGCAGCCAGCATAAACTCACTACCAACCTGGGATAAAATCAAATTCAGATCAAATGTGGCCACACAGCAATCAAGGTGTATCAGGACTGCACTCCCTCTGGAGTCTCTAGGGGACCATCTGTTCCTTGCCTCTTCCAGCTTCTAATGTCCGCTGGCATTCCTTGGCTTGTGGTTACATCACTCCAACTTCTGCCTCTATCTTGACACCAGCTCCTTCACGTCTGTATAATCTTCCTTTATAAGGACAGTTGGCATTGGATTTAGGGTCCATCTGGATAATCTAGGATCATCTCCTTATCTTAAGTCCTCTAACATAATTACATCTGCAAAGAGCATTTTTCCGAATATTTCACTTTCACAAGTTCTGGCAATTTGGCCATGGACATATTTTGGAGGTGACAATTCAACCCACTGTATCAAAGAAACCCTTTTTTGCTATTTAGGTTTTAGATAGCAAATCTGCTGATGATCACAAGGTAGATAACAGATGAGTGAGTAGTAGTTGCCTCTGGAGTGTGGCCTTTCTGGTAAATACTAGCTGACCACCTGTAGAGTGAGACTTCATGAAGAGCAAGTGGCAGCCCCGGAGCGTAGCTTAAATAAACAAATAAACACATTTATATCACCCTACGAAGTAGGACAGAACCCTAATGATGTTTGTGACTGAATTTACTACTTTTAGGGTGGGGATTCACTGTTAGATTTACTTTTATCTTAAGGAAATATTTCTTGCATCCAAGGTTGTGCTGGAAAATTCCTGCCTTATACCCATTATTATGGTTAATTCTCACAGCAATGCCAAGGTGAAAATGATTAAACACATTTTGTAGGTAAAGAAACTGGAGCTAAGAGACACTAAAACTGTCACACCAATAGAGAGGGTAGGGCTAAGACGTGGCCATGTTTTTGCCTAACTCTAATCGGATTGCCTTACTGTATAGCTAGACTGCCGTCTTCAAGGAGGTCCAACCCACTGAGAATGATCTGCCCCTGCCCAGTTTCTGGTGGTACTTGCAATTCTATCTTCTTTGGATAAGTACCCCATGGGAGAGATAACACAAATGAATAGGAAGCAGAAGAAGAAGTGTGTAAAGATAAGAAAGTGGCTGGAGACAGTGGGGATTCAGAAGAAATCATCCAACTGTTTCAGTTGTTAAAGAAGATGGTTGAGGGGGTGGACTGATGTCTTAGTCAGTTTGGGCTACTCTAACAAAGTACCATAGATGATGTGGGTGGCTTTCAAACAACAGACATTTTATTTCTCACAGTTCTGGAGGCTGGAAGCCCGAGATTAGGCGGCTAGCACGGTGGGGTTCTGGTGAAAGCACTGTTCTGTGCTGCGGACTGCTCACTGTATCCTCACACGACAGAGAGCAGAAGGAGGGTGCAGACTCTCCCCTGATTCTTATAAAGGCACTAATCCTGTTCCTGACGGTTCCACTCAATAACCTCATCTAATTTCAATTACCTCCCAAAGGCTCCATCTCCTAATGCCATCACATTGAGGGGCATGGCCTCAACATATGAACTTGGGGGGAATATAAATATTCAGTACATAATAAGTGAACGAGAGTTCTTCCAGAGCCTCCACCAACCAGCAGGATGGCAGACCCGACAGGCTGCCATGGCATGAGAAGAGTCAGGACAGGCAGCACTGGGGATCCAGAGTTGTCTCCCACTGGGTATATCCTGGCTGCCCCGAACCTGGAGTGGATTTGTCCCATTGGTCTCATAATTCTTCCCTGGCTCTCTACTGCTTTGTGGTCCTATTTGAGTTATTGCAAATTCTTGATACCTTTGGTGATTGTCATGTCATCTATGTGATAGTTTGCATTATTGGCATTGATTCTTCACTCTTCCTTGTTTCTGCACCCAGTGCCCTGTGAGTTTGCAGTTTCCCTTCCTAGAAGCAGAATTTCTTCTCATCCCATTGATATGGGCTTGGCCACAAGACTGGCCTCTGCCAATGGGATGTTATCAGATGTGATGTGAACCAAGGCTTGAAATATGCCTTGAAATCGAGTTCATGAACTTGCACTGCAGCCATGGGCACAAGAAGAATATAATCCAGCTGGACCACTGTTCCAAGGTGGATTAGAGAAACAAGGAGATGACACAGACCCAGCCTTTTAGCAGTTTGAAACCCAGCCGAGCTGAGCCCAACCTAGGTGTGCTGATCCCTAGCTAACCCACAGATACTTAAGTAAGAATAACTCATCACTGTTTTAAGCTACTTCATTTTGGGATGGCTTATCATACACCCTTACTGTGGCAAGGGCTGACTGATACATCCTGTCTCTGTAATTGTCATGTCCACCCCTTCCCACCACTGTCTCTACCATCATGGCTACATTAGTGTTTTGGGGTGACAGCAGCAATGGCAGGAGGTAGAGCCTCAGGTGCTAAGGCAGCTTCTCACCATACAGCTGAATTCTTGAAGGGCACCATGCAGGACCAAGCCCCTCATAGCACCTCCAGACCCTGGAAGGGAAGGAGATGGGTCCTCTTCCTACCTTGCACAATGCTGTAACCACTCCCTCATGTAATCCCTCTGGAGTGGAGGGAAGGAGGGTCCCAGCTTCTACCTGAAGCCAGGTTTCCAAGGATGCACCTGCAGATCTAGAAACCCCCCTCACTCCACCTGTAGATTCAGTGTTTGCCCTGCTAGTTATGGACACAGACATCTGCAGCTTGAATTGAACCAGACAATTTAAGTGGACCTCCATCCTTTCTACCTCCCTAATTACCCACATCCAAGCCTTCGCTTCAAGTATTCTTAAGGGGAATGGCATCATGGCAGAGAAGCTGTTTGGAGGCAGAAAAGAGGACCATCAATCTAAATCCCTATGACTTCAGTAAGGAATAGCCAGCAAGGGTGGATACCAATGATTTTCTCTGAATGATGGAGTTATGGATTTTTTTAAAAAAACAACTTATTCACTCTTTGTGTTTCCTAAATCCTCCAAATTGGGTACTTTTTGAATCTGAAAAACAATAAACTCTAATAAAAAATAATGAAACAGCCCCCGCAGCTTTGAGTGAAGCCCTGAGGAGTGGGGTGAGGTGGGAGGGGGACAGAGTGGCTGTAACAGCAGTTCTGACAGGAGCCAGGGGTCACGCCCAGTGCTTTTGGCAGCAACAACCCAGGATTGTGGAGTCCAGCCCAGTCTGTCACTTGGCACTGGCTTTCACTGAGGGTCTGGGCTCCTAACCTTGGCTGGGCAGCTTGTAAAGAACTCCTGTTAATGAGGTGTGGGGAGACCCTAGGACCTGGTGAGGGAGCATGGCTGGCTCCACATAAATCCATCTGCACTATAGGGATTCCTTGCTTTGTGTGGTAAATGGGTTTTTGAAAAATTGTGAGAATCACAATTCTAATAAAAAAAAAACGCATTTTACATGTTCTAGGGGGAGTTTCTGGAATAAAACGCTCCCTTTGTGAAACCATGGGTAAAGAGAATAATCCCTCTTCATTTTAGCTTTGGCATAAATCTCGATTTTCACTTAGGGTGCTGTGGGTTTCCATGAAAAACCAGAGGACAGGTGTTCTGGAAAAGCCTATCCTGGAACTTCTGCTGAGGGTTAGTGGCCAGTGGCATCATCTCTAATTGGAAGGACAGCCTGACCCTGGTTTAAGTCTTAGTACCGGTGCTAACGTGTTATATGCTTTGCAGGTCCTGTTACTCCTCCCTAGAATGCTATCTCTCTAAAAATGCACATGGCTCCCTCCTTCCTGTCCTTTGAACTTATGCTCAAATGCCATTCACCTTCTTAGAGAGGCCTTCCCCCATCATCCTACTTAAAACTGTGACTCTTTACCACTGCCCCTCCGTTTTGCCTGCTTCATTTTTCTCCCTGGTACTTTTCACCATTTGACATACTGTATATTCATCCTGATTTTTTTTAACATACTGTATGTTGTCCTCTTATTGTATGGGTCTCTCGCTGGATGTCAACCCTACAAGGCCAGAACTGTGGGTTGTTTTGTTCACTGTCGTATCTCTGGTGCCTGGAGCAGTACCTGGCACAGTCTGTGCCTTAGTAAATATTTGCTGACTAAATTGAATTGATGACTTTGGGCATGGGACTTAGATGTTCTGCATATCTAAAACACAGCGAGTAAAGTGGCAACTGCCCTTTGGCCTGAGAGTTGGGAGAGAGTAGTGGCTGGCGAGGCAGGGGCCAACTTCTGGGAGCAGCTCCCCCTTTGCCAAAGGCGGCAGACCTTCTGCAACTCCGGCCAGCTCTTGTCACAGGGAAGCTGGCCCAGTACTGCCAGATTTTAGGGTTTTTTTTAAGAAAAGCCAGAAAGTGAAATTAAAAAAAAAAAAGAACAAAAAACTGAAATCACTTGATTTTTAAACATTGGTAACCAAGTCTCATTTTTACAAAAACTTTGCATAGTTTAGACAAAACACATCGGTGAGTCAGGTCTGAGGGGTTGGCACTAGGATGGGATCTCTGGACTAGATACTCTCCTTTTAAAGTGCTGTTTTATTCCAGCATATTCTCTTCTAACGTTCTATGCTTCTGTTACATTGTTTTTATCTTTCACACTGTAGTGGGAAGCCTTTGGACGAATCAAACTCAAATCAAATTATTTGACTTAAACAGTAAAGATTAGGCCAATATATTTTCTCCTCAACTTGACAGGGGAAAGTTTGCTCCCTAGAAAACCACTGGCTGCCTCTTAAAGAGGTTCAAGTAGCAAGGCACCTGGACTCCTACCTGACTATTTTTCAGAGTTATAGGATTGTGGAGGATTTCCACCAGGCAAGATAGTAACTCCTCTGGGCCCCACCACTGGGCTTACTGGGTCACTTGGCGAGGGGAGAATCATTCCCTTTCCACTCTGTCACTCCAAAATCTCATTTTATGCCATGCATTTTATTCTCACATAATGATTTCTGCTCCTTGGCTGCTATTAACAATCCTTAATGCATGTATTTGATAACTTGTGAAATGTCCCAGTGAGTCCACCGGGATCTGTAAAAGACCGCGATGAAGGGATGGATAAAACACACAGGAAAATGTCCAACAAATGGAAATGCTCCGATGACCTCCAATCCCATGACCACTGTGATGAATGACTCTCTTTCGCCAATTATGTGGGTTGTAATTGGACCCCTTCCTGCCACAGAGTAAGTTATTTTATGACTGTGGTATGCTTTATGATATGGAAATATGGGCCTTGGGACTAATAGGGAACTGTAAGTTGCTGGACAGAACCAGACAATAAGAGGTGAGAGAGAGGAGGCAGGAAATGCTGATAGGTGCTAATGCAGAGGTAAAAGGGGTGTTGTGGGAAGAGGAGTTAAGAAGGAACAGTAGGTAAGCAAAAGCAGTTATCATGGTGTGCAAGAGCGGCAATGGAGTGGCACAAGGAGCCTGGTTTTAGACTCACAGAGATGTGGGTTTGAATATCAGCTCTATCTCTTACCAGCTGTATGTGTTTATGGGCAAGTTACCCAACTTCTTTGAGCCTCAGTTCCATCAACTATCAAATGGGGCCAGGAAAGCCTTCCTCCCAGTGTTGAAATGAAAACCGAACGAAATATGTATGTGTGGTGCCAGGTACAGCATAGGGACTCAACACTTCCTATGCCACCCAAGATTCTAGACCTCAGAATCTTCAATTATAAAATGGCAGCTGGTAATGAACTAGACCAAGGATGCAAACTCAGATGCTTACGGAGTTGAGACAGATAATGTACATGAGTGAAGGCAGCCAGGTATAAAAACTGCTGCAGACTGAGAAATGGGCTGGAGCTGAGCAGAGCCTATCAGCTCTGCTGAGTGTTCTCTGATCTTTAACATTTTCAAGAGAAGCACCACTCTGATCTTAAGGTGAAACATCCTCATTTATAAATATAAGCACGTAATTCTGCCCCCTGCCCTTTTTTCGTTTTGTTTTGTTTTGTTTAGAATGTATTGTTTGGGCTACCAGTGTGTATACAGATCAAACAAAACTTGGGTCATTTCCAACCTGTGGGTCATCATTTTGTAGTCTCTAAATGAAGGATTTAGAATGGGGAGGGCAGAGCTCAGTGGTAGAGAGCATGCTTAGCATGCACGAGGTCCTGGGTTCAATCCCCGGGACCTCCATTAAAAATCAATAAAAATCTAATTACCTCTCCCCTACAAGAAAATTTTTTGTTAGTTAGTTTGTTTATTTATTATTTTTAAAAAGGAAGAATTGCAGAAGGATTTTTATTTTGTTTTGGGGGGAGGTAATTAGGTTCATTTACTTACTTATTATTATTATTTTTTAATGGAGGTACTGGAGATTGAAACCAGGACCTCCTACATGCTAAGCACGCACTTGCACTCTTCCACTGAGCTATACCCTCCCCGCTAGAAGGATTGTTTATTAGGGCCTGAGTATATAATTCTGGGGTCAGATGACTACAAATAATGTAATTTTGACTTGGAACCCAAGCTTGTGCCTGGAACTCAACAGAGAAGTTAGAAAACTTATATGCTCCAAGATCTCAGATTCAGAGAGGGTACATTCTCTGTGGATTAGGGTAGAACTGGAAAAGTAGGACATACATCAGATAAAAGATCTTCCAGCCTCAACCAATTGCATCAGAATTTTCAGGGGTTGAGGCTTCCCTGGGAGATTCAATAACACGACCAGGTTGAGAACCACTGTAAAAATGTTTTTCCAGAGGTAACCTGTGATTAAATAGGAGAATAATTCTAATTTATCTAAAACACATATTTTGTGGGAAAAAAACCCCAAAAAACCAAGCAAATTTGTTTTCTGAGAACTTTTTCTTCTTTTTTTTCCACACAGCCGTGTGTGGGATGTTGGTTGCTAGGGGCCTAGCCCTCCATGGCCAGGGCCAGGTGCCCTAATCTCTCTAGTGCATTGCTCCGTCTAAGAACTTTTTATTTTGTTTTGTTGTCTTATCTCTCAAATTGGAAAATCATAAATATGCCTGCCTTCCCTTCCTACCTAATTTTTTGGTCAACATCTTTACTTGCATGAACACACTAACATACATGTAGCTGTGTGGCCAATATATACAACTAAAAAAAAAATTCATTGTTGGAGAATTGCATTTACATTTTTAAGCTATGGAGGCTGCAAGTACCTTGGGTGATAGGTTAAGCTTGGCCAGAAATGAATTAAAGCTCCTCTCTTCAGAAGGTGGAGCCTGTTTCCACACTTCTTGAAGCTAGGCTGGCCTTGTGACTTGCTTTGACCAATAGAATGCCAGACAGTTATGTGTGACTTCCATGCTCAGCCCTCAGGGGCTTTGAGAACTTCCATTCTCAACCCTCTTGGAACTGAGCTGCCACATGCAGAAGCTGAGCTGCCTGTTTGAGAGGCCAAGGAGGAGAAATGAGTTATTCTCACCAGTGGGTCAGTTGTCGGACATGTAGGCAAGATCATCCAGGACCAGCCAGTCTTCTGCTGACCTGCCAACTGAGGGCTGACAACAGTCTGTAGATACATGGTGAGTCCAGCTGATATCATATGGAGCAGAGATGGGCTGTTCTGGCTGAGCCCAGCCCAAATTACTGACCTGCAGAATTGTGAGCAATTAATCGTCATTCTAAGCCACTAAGTTTTGTGGTGGTCTGTTGCACAGCAATAGATAATGGATCCACCATGGCTATCTCTTAGACATTCTCTAATCACAGGGAAGCTTTCAGAGATTTGGACTCTGTGGGTACTTGTTACTTTCTGGGAGGCCTAGAAGTTGGTGAAATATTTCAAAAGTAATTCTTAAGGCTGGGATATTATTTATACTTTGAATAATGGAGAGGTATCTAAAGGAGGGGAAGAAGGTTCTGAGGTCTGGAGAGAATGCAGAGCTTTCTGGGTAGAATACAGTAGGATATTTTCAGCTGTAAATGGCAGAATATGCAAATAAAAGTTTTTTGAGAAAATGCAGGCACTGAACATCTCACTTAAGAAGTCAAAAAGTAAGCCAATATAGGCTCAGTGCAGCAATTCAAGTTTCCAGCTTCTATCTCTATTTCTGCCCTGCCACCCACAGGGAGTCAACAGTGTTTCTTCTCATGGTCTCAAGATGGCTGCTGCAGCTCCAAATTTTCTTACAATGGCACCTTCAAAAGGAAGGGAAGGTGATGGGAAAAAAGATCTGCTCCTGTGTTGCTCTTTTTATGAGAGGGAAATATGCTTTTCTGTCTCAGCAGAATTTTTCTAATGCTTCATCGGCCACAATGGGATCACTTAGTCACCCTGCTGCAAGGGAGGCTGTGGCGGCAGCTATCTGTGGTCTTCAGTCTCTGCTGTGGGAGGCTGACTGCTTGTAGGGAAGAAGGGTAAGGGTGGCAGTCGGAAGGCAACAAATGGAGACTTTCTCCTTCCAGAGAGGATGATCCCAGAGAGGACTGAGTGCCCACGATCCTGAGGTTGTACTACTAAGCCAGGAGACCGTTTGGACTACAAAACAAACATGATGTACAGAATGTGTACACGTGTCAGATTATCCAAGATCTTAGCTCTATGAAAAGTGATCTAAAAAAGAGAAATATCACAGTGTTTTCCTCAAGACTTCAAGACATAGATACTTCATAGCTACTTGCCTTTTGTATGGCGTGCTTCTTCTGAAATTACTCTAACCATAACACGGAGACGTTAGCTGTTGTAGGAAATGGCGTTAAGGGTTTGAAGAACTGGCTAACCACATCAGCAGAATGTGGAGTGGTGTCACAGTTTGAAGTAAAGACTTCCTTTTAATCCTTTGTGTTTTCGTGCCAGAGGCAGTCAGAAACAGGGGAGCCTTTGATGTGAGATGCTTTGGGAGGCTGAGTCAAAACCAAGATGGTGACTTAAGTGATCTCTATACCTTCAACTATATTAGAAAGGAAGGTAATTCTCCACATCTTTTCAAACAACCTCTTGCTTTAGGTCATCTGGTAATGGAGTTGAGAATGGGTTTGGAGCCTGAGAGAGACATACAATTGTTGCATTCCGCATTTCCGTCAGACCTGCATTAGGCCACCAGGGTGGTTAGTGCTCCTTCCAGACTGGCTGGAGACTTGACCTCTTCAAACCAAAGTCTCTTACTTGCATCAGGGTATTTTTTTCTTGTTATTTTAAAAAGCAAGTTGGTAAAGCTTCACAAATCACCTATTAATTGTGACCAGTTACATTTTACATTTATGGCAATTTGTTTACGTTTGTCTTCCCTCTTACTTTTTAATCCCTTCAATTCAGACTTTTCTCTTTGGACTCTTGCTCAACAGCTTCTTAATGAATATACCAGGAATTATCCCCATGGCCTCTCCAGGCAGAGTGCAGTTAAGGATTGGAAAATCAAGTCCTGTGGGATATTTGCAGCTGAGATCTAACTGGGAATAACTGGGAACAGTACATGTAACCAACTTGACCATTCTGTGGCCAACCCAACAGTTTGCTTTTAAAAAAAAATTTCTGTTTTTGATTCATTAAAAAATAGAGTTACCATATGATCAGGCAATCCCACTCCTGGGCATATATCTGGAAAGAACTATAATTCGAAAAGATACATGTACCCCAATGTTCACAGCAGCACTATTTACAATAGCCAAGACATGGAAGCAACCTAAATGTCCATCTGTCCAAATAACAGATGACTGGATAAAGAAGTTGTGGTATCTATATATATATATAATGGAATGCTACTCAGCCATAAAAAAGAATGAAATAATGCCATTTGCAGCAACGTAGATGGACTTAGAGATTGTCATACTAAGTGAAATAAGTCAGGCAGAGAAAGGCAAACATCACATGATATCACTTATATGTAGAATCTAAAAAGAATGACACAAATGAAACTTACTTACAAAACAGAAACAGACCTACATAGAAAACAAACTTACTGTTACCAAAGGGAAAAGTGGAGGGGAGGGATAAATTAGGAGTTTGGGATTAGCAGTTGCACACTACTATATACAAAATAATGAAGTCCTACTGTATAGCACAAGGAACTATATTCAATAGCTCGTAATAACCTATATTGGAAAAGAATCTGAAAAAAAAGGATATATATGTATGTATCACTGAATCACCATGGTATACATCAGAAACTAACACAATATTGTAAGGAAAACTTTACTTCAATTTTAAAAATTCCCCCTTCCTAAAATTTAAGGAATATGGACTAGTAAGAAAATAAAATAAAAATAATTTATAATTTTAGTTTTCAGAGATAACTGCACTTTCTATTTTGGTGAATATCCTTCCAATCTTTTGGGGGGGGAATATTTCATATATATATTTACAAAAACGGAATCACACTGGACACACTGCTCCATGCATCTTTTTCATTTCACAATGTCTCATGAACATATTTCATGAACATTTTTCTCATGAACATTTAACTCTTCTTTAACCAGATGTTTACAATGATTATGCCATAATGTATTTAATTAATCTTTTATTTTGAGGCATTTACATTGTTTCCATTTTTCCTATTATAAGCAATGCTGTGATAAATAACCTTAGGGTAAATATTTGATCACTAAACATTGGTGATCATATGTTTAGACCAAATTCCCAGAAGTGGAGTCCATGGTTTTCTAATAAGCTGTGGCCTGGTACCACAGAGAAGTGCAGTGGAGCAGTATGTGTGGAATGTGGCCAAGGGCTTTTTGAGGGGCATCTGTGATGGGGACACACTGGGGATGCTGGAATCCTCCAATGAGGTCAGTTTGAGATAGTCGAAACTCAGTGAACAGGGCAATCAGTGTTTCTAAAGTAAATTCTGCTAACTTAGTTTGTTGAGTGACAAATACTTGCTCAGCCTTGGCTTTGGTCCGTGGGGACTAGCAGAACAAAACTCATATCGTGGAGTCAAATATAGATATTTTTCCTGATAGTCTCATGTATATGGTTGAAAAGAAGAAAAAAGAAAGAAGATAAAGCGGAAGCAGGAGAAGCCATCTGTTTCAGGAACAAGAACTGGAAGGTTTAATGCTTAGAAGGATGACTTGGTCAAATTTTTGGCCACAAGTCTAGCGTCGGTTTTGTAATTTTTAGGATTGTAATCTAGGATCCATGCATCTAAAAAGTCAGTAATTTAATAAAATAAAATAGAAACTCAGCCAAAGTAGTGGTGAATGCTGCTAATTATTGCTTTGTAGAAATTTTTTTCCTTGGGGTCTTCCCAACTGGAACCACTGTTTGCATTTCTGTGTTCATTTTACTCAGCCATGCATTGTGATGTAATATATAATTTAGTAAGAGGGTTGCTGGTTAGCCTCTTGGGACATTTGATAGAAATGGGTAAATTAATGAACAGTTAGTTTAGGTCTCTGATTGGGAGGTTTTAAACCAGAGGGATGAGTATGGGTATTAATAGTAACTTTTGAATTTCTCTTCATACCTTTCAAAGCATATATATTTTCTTTCAAAATTATTTTTATTATTTTTTTAATTCTGATAGAGGTACTGCGGATTGAACCCAGAACCTTGTGCATGCTAAGTATGCACTCTACCACTGAGCTATACCCTACTGCATACACACATATATATATATGTGTGTGTGTGTATATATATATATATACACACATATATATATATATGTATATATATATATATATATACACATATATATATATATATGCACATTCTCCTCCTCCTCTCAGCTGTTTGAGCTCCCAGGAGGATGCAAGGAGTGTGAGGTCATGTGAGGTATAGTGTGAAGCCACACCTGCCCGGTTGTGCGTCTTGCTTTGTCATCTCCTGGCTGCGGAGGCCTTGGGTCTGTCATTTACTTCCTTTCAGCCCAAGCTTCTTTATCTGTGAGATGAATATTTCATTGATTTTTTTTGTTTTAATAAATGAAATTGACTAAGCCAGAAAAAGATCTACAGGTCACCTAATGGATAGCTCCTGAAATGGGAGAAAGAGCTAACCCACCAGGTCTTAGGAAGGGCTGGCTCCGGGATTCAGCCTGGGGATTCAGCTGGTAAAAACAGGAGGCACCTGCCCTAGGCCCTCACCTGTCTCCACTCAAGTCGGGCTCCCAGGAGAAAGAGCCTAATTGGCTGGGATTGAGTCACATGTCCTCATCTGACTCCTGCCTCTCCCTGAGTGGGTGGTACTGGGCAGTGTGATTGGCAGATACACTTGAGTCAGCGAAATGGGGGAAGGGCACTATCACCAGAGTGAGGGATATGCGGTGCATGTGTGCGAACCCAGAACACCACCCTACAGCTCTTAAAGAAGACTCCAAATGCTGCACCTGAGGTCCTGGAATATAGTATGTGCTCAATAAATAATGGCTATTGTGGTTACTATTGCTGTCAGAAGGCCAGGATTACCCATTGTTTTAGTAGGAGAGCACAAATAAGAATTATGTTATTTATTTTTTCCTTTGAGTCCAGTGCTTTCTCATTACACCACATGTGATTAAATGCACGTTTCCTGAGTCCCTTCTCAGACTCATGGGATCAGAATCTCTGTGGGACTGGGTCCCTGGCCTCTTCCTCTGTGACAAGTGACTCTTTAACACTCTAAATTTTGAGACCCAGAACCCTTAGTGATTAGGTGGGAGAATTTGACTCTCTGCTTGGGAAAGGTTTTGGAAGGAGAGATTTTCCTCTACCACCACAGCTGTGGAAGAATTGTTTTGCTGAAGGAGTAAAGGAGCCCAGTCTGTCAGTGTGGTCTTTAAGCTATGCCTATCAACCCTGACTCTACTCTGGGATCTCCTGGGGAGCACTGATAACGCACAGGACCCATCCCGAGAGCCCAGGTGTGCTGGGTCCCACCAGCAACCAGATGTTTTCCTTGTTCACCCAGGCTGGGACTCTGGAGATGTCCTTTAACATCCACATGGGAAGCCCAGTGACCTCGCCCTTCTGGGAGATGCCTAAGGGTGTGTAGAACTTGGGGTTTCAGAGCACGTTCCCCTCAATTACCCTATCTGATCCTATGGCAACTGAGTCTGAAGGCAGATGGAGGTGGGTGGTAATCTGATTTTAGAGATGGAGGAACTGACCACTCAGAAAGATTCACTGACCCGGGATTCTACCCAAGTTGCACCACTCAGAAAAGGCAGAGCCAGAACCCAGCTTTGTTCTTCTGGGTCTAGGCTCACTTCCTCTCGGATACTGGAACATTCAGATCTCCCAATCTTTCCTTCAGTTATAGTTTCAAGGAAACCTGAAGGTGAACTCTAAGACCTTTACAAAACAGCTTATGTGAAAAACATCCTTAGGGGCCTTCAACCACTTTCTGGGAGGTCTTTTAAGTCATTTCTGTCCCTCATGCTTTGATTTAGCTACCAGTTCTGAGTGTCATGCCTTCTGGGGCTTAGAGGAGTGAGGGTGGTGATTACGACGCCAGCGCCCCGCCAGCATCCTGTGGGGTGGGCTCCTCTTCTGAACAACATTCCCAGATGAGCTGTCAACTCGGCTGCAAGAGAAGTCTGCCTTCGATTTTCCTCCCCTCCACGCAGCGCTGAGCAGAGAACTAAATCCAGTAAATACTTGATGATTAGACAGAGACCCAGAATGGATTTTCTCACCCTCCTGACTTCCCCAGCATCTGCTGCCTCGTAACTCCTTTAAGTTTGTTTTTTCATTGTAAAAACTAACGTGTGGTTACCAGAGGACACAAAGAAATTCAGAAGAGAAGGAAAGCACTGCTTTGTTATGAACACTGTGTATCTAATAAACTTTGTTTTGTTTTAATCTGCCCAACAGTCAACCTCCACAGGAGGACTTTCAGAACCTGAACTCTTACCCACCATCCACCCCCCATGCACAGCTGCTGGGAAAGCACACAGCCCTCCTGAATGCTCTGGCATTTTCCTCTGGCCTCTGGCCTGTGTTTCCACCTGTGCAAGCTCTTGCCCCTCCCCGAGGGAGACAGGTGTTGCGTATCTCTGAGTCTTGGCTCTGCAGGGCCTGACATTGAGAAGAGTTCCTTGTTCTGCTCATCTGGCTGTTTTCAGGTCTGCTGTCAAAGCACAGCCAAAGGCAGCCTCTCTGTTCTGGGCTGAATGGTGTCTCCCCCAGATTCCTGTGTTAAAGCCTGAAACCCCAGTACCTCAGAATGTGACTGTATTTGAAGAAAAGATCTTTAAAGAGGCAACTAAGTTAAAATGAGGCCTTAGCAAATATATGATATTACTTATATATGGAATCTAAAAAAAAAACAAACTTATAAACCAGAAATAGACTCACAGACATAGAAAACAAACTTATGGCTACCAAAGGGGAAAAGTGTTGGGGGGGCAGTGATAAATTAGGAGTTTGGAATTAATATATACACACTACTATATATAAAATAGATAAACAACAAGGACCTACTGGATAGCACAGGGAACTACATTCAATGTCTTGTAATCACTTAAAATGTAAAAGAATCTGAAAAAGAATATATATACGTATATGTATAATTGAGTCACTTTGCTATATACCTCAAACTAACACATTGTAATCAATTGTAAATCAATTTTTTAAACTGAGGTCTTAAGTTGGGCCCTAATCCAATCTGACTGGTGTCCTTATAAGTGGAGAAAATGTGGTTCCACATAGAGACATTAGGAATGCATACACACAAGGAAAGGCCATCTGCAAGCCGAGGAGAGAGGCCTTTGGAGAAACCAACTCTGCAGGCACCTTCATCCTGGACTTCTAGCCTCCAGAACAGTGAGGGAGCACACTTCTATTGTGTATGCCACCCAGTCTGTGCTGTCTTGTTATGGCTGCCCTCGCAAACCAGTACACTCCCTGAAGCCTTCCCTGACACCCAGCCCCACCCTCAGGAAGAACTAACACTCTTTCCTTGGTGCTCTCTCCAGGTCGCCTTTGTTGAATTGTTTTCCTGCTGCCTGTTTGTCATTCCCTCTGGGCCACAAGTTCTTGAGGACCATACCTGGCTTGTTGCTAGCACCCAGCACAGGGCTGGGTACATCCTGAGCTCCGGAAAAGGTAGGTGAACAAATGAATGAATGAGCAGGGGCTCCGATGAGGGCTCTGATAACTGCTCCTGGGTAGATTGATTCTTTGTGGGAGTTCAGGGAAGGGTGGAGGGACTTCAGAGACGGAGAGGGATGAGGGAGGGGGCAGGACACGGGGGTGGTGGTTGCTTAGCCCCTCACCCACTGCACCGCCTCCGGCTGACTCACATGCCTTGGAACAGTCCTGCAATGTGCAACCTCCAGGCCTGGGCCTCTGGCTTTCAGCCCTCCCTCCAGCCTGTCAGCCACTTCATCACACACAGAAGATGTAAATTCCCCATGGCCCCATTGTGTGGTCCTCTCCTCAAAGTCTGTTTCCTCACCCCAGTTTCTGGAAGTCCCTTTCAAGGGTTTGACAGTCTCCCTTTCCCCACCTCCAGCTGGACAGGCTAAGGGAATAGAAGGAGTTTTCTGGGAACAGACTGGGGAGGAGGATCCAGGAAAAGTGACAAAGGCACGAATTTGAGCTCACTGTGTCCTGTACTTGCTGCCCAGACACGGCTCTGAGCTGCCTTCCAAAACGGTCCGTTGGTAATAGGGGAAGCAGAGGATTTGCTAAGAGCAGGGCACTGACTCACAAGCTGGCTCTTCCTTGGATTCAGCCCTGTTGGTGGACAACCTCTCTGCATGAGGAAACCCTCTGGAGGGAACTGTGCTAAGACAGAAAGAGACCAGGCAGACAAGCCTGGCCTGGGATCAAAGCTCTGGGCTGCAGAGGCTGGGCTGAGTCGAGGATTGGCTGGCTCTAGCTTCTGGGTGGGCGCCATGAGCAGGGCAGTCCTGGCATGACACGGGAGAGGACAGCACCCCGCCCTGTTCACTCTCAGGACCTGGCCCTTTGGGCAGCTACAAAAGTTTGGGTGTCATAAACCAGCAGAGGTGGAGTGTGGTGGCTGCAGGGGTGGTAGCACTCCAGGGGGTGGGAGGCGGGTCCAGTTTCACCTGCAGGCTCAGAGCCTGGGGCCTAGGACACTTATAGGGGCCACAGTGATGTTTTATTTTCTTTCAAAATCAGAAGGAAAAAAATAAAGAACTTTTAAGACACAAAAGATCACGTTTCATGATTCCATTTATTTGAAATGTCCAGAATGGACAAATACTAAGAGACAGAAAGTAAATTAGTGGTTGCAGGAGCTGTGGAGAAGTGGGGAGTGACTGCTAATAGGTTTGAGGGGGGTCTCTTGTTGAGGTGATTAAAAATGTCTTGAAATTAGATAGTGGTGAAGGTTGCACAATCTTGGGAATATACTAAAACCCACTGAATTATACACTTTAAAATGGCCTATTAAATGGCATGTGGATTATATCTCAATAAAACTTTTTTTTTTAAGGCAAGGAAGTTAGGGACAGAAGGGAAAAAAGTAGAAAATCAAGAACCTTAGTACAATATGTAACCTTTAGCCAAATAAACAAGAAAAAAAATGAAATGAGGTTATACAAAACAGAAATTGGAAAGCAGGTTTCATCTGGTGTACTAACTCCATTGGTGGCTTTTTAGAAGGTTGAACTAAAGAGAATTCTGAGGCTGCATTTAGACTCAAAAAGAGCGAGCAGCATGATCAATTAATGATGTCTGCTCTGGGCACAGGAGGCAGAGGAGGTGCAGGGGGCAAGTATTTGCCACCCCTACCTGCACCTGATCTCTGTGGTCCCTCCCAGCTTTCACACTCCTTGACCCTAGACACTCTCAGAAGGAATGGGGAGAGGCCACAGGGGCCACAAAGATCTGGGTTAAAAGAAGAGGGAGGTGGGAACAAGGCAGCTGAGCATCCATGCCCCCCAGGGCTCGCACGCATCTTCCTCACACCAGCTTCATTCTTGTAACTGCCCTCTTCCCCCCAGCGGAACCCGCTGCCCCCCAATAAGTAACAGTTCTCAAGGGCAGCTCCTAACTAGCTCTGTGCAGCTCGGCCGTCATACCACCTCTTTTCTAATTGCACCCCTACTCCCCATTTTCTTTGCAAGGTGGAGAACTTTCCTTGGAGAACAGACAGTTGAGCAAGGGGTTTAGACAATCCCTTCCCGGAGGCGCAGACTCTCTCATTAAAATATGTGTGTTGTTAGCACTCTTTTTCCATTGGGGCTTAGCAATTAACATCCCCCCTCACGAGTATGTCAAGAGATGTGCGCTCTGGGCAGTGAAGAAAAATACATTTGTCATCAGGATGACAGCCACAGCAAGTCAAAGCCATTTTTAGCTGATGGCGGTAGAACTGGCCTTATCCCTTCTGGGAAAAATAATGAATATTAGAGGTTCGGTTTACAAATATGCACCTTTTGCTGATTTCTCTCACCGCCCAGCAATTTTTCAACAGGACAGCTTTCTTGGAAACTGTACCCGGCCAAAAGATGATAAAATGTGATATCCAGAGAGACGCCTGGGGCTCTGTTTGTTTAACTGGGTAATTGGGCGTGTAGATTGTGAAAGGTCATCCTCCTGTATCCAAGTCGCCCCAGGTGCTGGCCTGGGAGGAGGCTCTCTGGTTAATCAGGTCTAAAAGCACCCTTCCCCCTCTTCACCTGTTTACCAAAGGGCGCCCCTCTAGGTTATGTTTACAAACCTGCTACTGACCTTTATGCAAGCAAATCTTGAGCTCACTGATGCACATGAACCTTTCTGGAAAGTCAAGTGTGTGAGTTTTGTTTCCCCCATCCCTTTGCCACTTGGAGCTAAACCCACTTTCCCTCCCTGACTCACTAATACACTTAAGCCCTAGAACTGCTAATGAGATCAGAAGGTGATTAGCTGTCAGTCCACAAGTGAAATTGATCAGTGATGGTTTCAGGCTAAGGGAAGATGTCCCCAGTGACAGTCCACAGATTTTCTAATCCTATTTGTGCTCCTGTTTATCATCTCGGACATTTTTTTAGGGCCTGTTGTCTCAACATGATTGTCTACAGAGCCTCATGGCAGGTCCTGTCCACAGGTAAGTGCGCGCACACTTTAGGAAGCCCACAAGCCCACGGTGATTATTACCAGAAACTGAGCTCAGGGTGAAGGTACAGCCTTCTGAGTTTGCTATAGCTGATATACTTTTATTTGAGAACCAAATATCCCCTTTGCAGGAGGCCACAGGGTATAGTGGGGAAAGCCAGACACACAAACTCGGGTGTGAGTCCTTGGCTCTTACTAGCCCATGCTGTGTGACTTTGGTAAACCACTTGCCTTCTCTGAGCAGCCTCGCTTCCGACGTCTGTAAAATGGGGATGCCTCCTTTGTAAGCAGAATATCAAGCAGTGTTCTAAAGGAAGGAGGCTGAATTAAAAAATTAGCAATTGTTACTAATTGCATTTCTAAAGACCACCCCAGCCTGGTGTTAAAATAAGATCACTTTAGATTCAACAGCTCCAAATTCTAGAGCCTGTGATGACAGTGGTTCTGCCTCAAGAGACCACCTCACAGGGGGACAGTCGGCCCTCACCACCAACAGGGCTGCAGAAGGCTTTTGTGGGACCCCTTTCCATTAAAAAATATATATATTAACAATTATATTATATAGCTCTGTTGGTAAAAAGATGAATCTAATATAGGCTAGATTAAAAATAAAAACACTTTCAACTCTAAATTTTTTTAATTGAGGCAAATTCACGTAACATAAGATTAACCATTTTAAAGAGTATAATTTAGTATTTAGTATATCCACAATGTTGTGCAGCCATCATCTCTCTCTGATTCCAGAACTCCCAAAGGAGACCTTGTACCCACAAAACAGTCCTTGTTCCTTTTTTCACTTAGCTTAATGTCGTCAAGATTCATTCGTGTTGTAGCAAGTGTCAGTACCTCATTCCTTTTTATGGCTGAGTAATATTTCACTGTATGGATGCACTATATTTCATTGATCCATTCATTGGTTGATTCATCGGTTGTTTCCACTTTTTGGCTCTTAGGCATAATGCTGTTATAAACATTCATGTACAGGTTTTTGATCTGGAAATTTGTTTTCATTCCTTTGGGTTTATACATGGGAGTGAAATTGCTGAGTCATATGGTAACTCTCAGTTCAACTTTTTGAGGAGCTTCCACTGTTTTCCAAAGCAGCTGACCATTTGACATTCCCACCAGCCGTGTATGAGGACTCTGATTTCTCCATGTCCTTGCCAACACGTTACTGTCTTTTTATTATAGCCGTCATAGTGGGTGTGAAGTGGCCTCCATCTCACTCTAAGGATGAATAAACTGAAGACCAAAGACATGACCTGTACAGCCTTATGTGTTGCCTTATTCCCATCAGACCAAATGTCCTCTCTCTTTGACATTAAGAGACAAGCAGAGTCAGACTAGGAGAGTGATGCCAGAATAGGGCCAGGCTCCCTCACTTGCTGTGATGAACTCCCACAGCTCCCCAAAGGTGGAGAATCGCAGCTGTGGGCTTCAGGTGGGAAGGGGGTCTCCCCACCCAGCCAGCAGTCTAGCTGGCATTTGCCAGGCAATGTTGCAGGACTGTTTACTTTCTGAGCTTTCCGTTGATGGAGGAGAGCTTTAGCAGTGACATATGTCTGTTCCACCTACACATTTATTGAGAGCCTATTAGATGCTACACATTGGAGGGACAAAGGTAAAATAAGATATGGTTTGAACCTAACATAGTAACATATCTCCTCCACATTATTCTATTGGATGTTAACAACCTGGGGGGATGCAGGACACAAGGGGAGTGTAGATAAGGGGCACTAACTGGTCTGGGAAAGGGGATCAGGACCCGAATGTCAGAGGGTCAAAGCGACGGTGGGAACCTTGCCAGGCCTACTCTGCACACCGAGGTAGGTGACGTGTGTGAGCAATTTCTCTGGGTGGGTGTGAACAGCTTGAGTGACGTAGACACTCAACAGCACAGGCCTCTTGGAGCGTTTTGACAGAGCTCAGCACAGGTGAGAAACCATTCTCGGGGTGCAGGCCGGTCAGCCTGGTGGGTAGCATGGCCTGTGTAATCCAAGCTGAGGATTTTTGCACATGTGGTCAGAGGCAACCATCGCCTACCTGAGCAATCACGTTCACAGTCACATACTGCGTTCTGACCTGGAGTGTGAGTTTATAAAGTGCTGGGCTCTCAGACTGGCTGTGTGGCTCACACCTCCCCCCCACACAGTGTGTATACCGCTCTCAGTTACTATCAGAGCTAGTAGGTCTCTAAACAACTGTACAAAAAAAAAAAAAAAAAGCAACCCATGCATGATTCATCTTTTCCATCTGGGTTTGTGGAGTACCTCTTCTTTTACATTAGCCTTTGGCTGTGTGGTTTCTTCCTAGATGCGCCTCTGCAAAACTGTGAAACAGGTGAGGATTTTTCCTTGGACCCACCTGCAAATCCCCCTGATAATGGTCGAGGCTGGACAGTGCTACATGACACCCAGAGTGCTGCAGGCACTGCTGACTGTGTTCTTGATTTTAAATCTTGGTTTGGAAAGCCTTTACTCGTCAAAGTTGTGTTTCCACTGCTTGGGGCTGGTAGAAATATCTGACATGTTAATTTGGATTTTTTTGGTTTGTTTTTTGTTTGCTTGTTTGTTTTAGAAAAAGCCCAGCAATCTGGCAACCAAGGGTAATGGCACGTAAACATTAATGTCATTTGAAGCAAATGTCAGCCTATATTTGTAATCAGTCATTCCTATGGGAGAATCCTGGTGAACTCTAGATTTTACACCTGGGAGAACGTAGGAACAGCACTCTTATTGGGCTGTAAGAGAGTGGCAGAGAAGGGTCCTGTTCGAAGCTTGAAAAAAAAGATACTTAGATGATGTAATACTGATCAATGAAGAGATGACATTTTTCCTAAGACATATTTTGTCACATTTGAAATAAAAATGATGAGATGACCATTGTCCATGTCACAGAATGTTACCATTTTAAAAAACTGGAATTGCTGGGTGGGTGCCATAGGCCCTTAAAATAACATCACTGTCAGGGAAGAAGCCTCTTTTCTTTAGAGAATGAATATGACTTTCTCCTGGGTTGGAATGAGGGTTCATCTCTAGTGCATCAGAATAGAGGCAACCTGTGAACCTGGTCTCCCTCTCTTTTCCTCCAGAGGATGAGGAAGTTTGTGGAAGGATTCTAGTGAAGGCACCAGCATCTTTGTTTCTCTATCTCACCAGTGCTGGGTCAGTAGGTGGAAGACCAGAAGGAGGCTGGGAGGAGGCTGCAGAAACGTGGTCCATCAGGGAGGAGATGGGCAGGGCTGTGTTTCGGGGGCTTCTGAAGTGGGAGTAGGGGTGTGGGGGGTCCAGGGGTGAACATCAGAGTGGTCCAGCAAGTAAGCTCAGAAGTGAGGGTGAGGGGTGAGGGAGATCTGGAGTTTGGTGTTTTCCCCTCCTTTCCTCTCTCTCCATCCATTCCTTCCCTCAACAGTTTTTTTACTGAGGACCTACTACATGTCAGAGACCATGGAAGGTACTGGTGTGTGAGAGATGTGTGAGTCAGGGCTCCTGTACTTTGCAGTAGGTCAAGCCAGAGACGTCCCCGAGGAGCATGTGGTCTGGGAAGAGGGTATGCTGAGCGCCAGTCTTACTTCTTGTTTTTGGGCACTGTGGGCGGTTTGTGAGTGATTGTGGTCACAAGAGCCCGGCATTTGCTCTCACTTGTCTTTTCCTGGAATTTAGTTTGCTCCACAAGTACCTGCTGTTTTTCCCCAATTCAGCTGGATCATCACTTCCCTGAGAATACTTCTGACAGCAGACATAGATCACAGCTGTCATAATTCCCTGTTTCTGCCACTGCCTCCTGCATCTAGATGGTGAGATCTTGACATCCGAGACCACGCCTTGCGCGTCTGGCATTCCTGCCGTACAGGCAAAGATGGTGCTCAGCAATTGTTCTTGAGTGGATGAATGAATAAACCTCAGATCTTGGATTTTGTTTCTCAAACATCCATTGTTGAGGTCATTTTCTCCTTGATCTGCAGTTTCCTTGAGTCACCACCTAGCCATCTAGTTTAGCCAGGGCACCCAAGGAGAAGACTTGAAAGCCTTCTGGTTATACAAATATTTGTCCTGTTAGTTTTCTATTTCTGCAGTTACCACAAACTTAAGATGGGCTCCCTGGGCTGTAACTGACTCTTAGAGACTGTGAAATCCCAGGAGAATTTTTGGTGACACATGCTGACCCAAGGTGATGGACTCTACACTTAAGGAAAGTCATTGGAAGGAGAAAAAAAAAAAAAAAAGAAGTGGAGTCAGAGGCTGGAAAAAAAAAGGTACCATAAACTTAGTGACTTAAATAAACACAAATTTATTATCTGACAGTTTTGGAGGTCAGAGATCTGATACAGGTCTCTATGGGCTAAAATCACGATGTCAGCAGGTGAGGGGAGGGTATAGCTCAAGCAGTCGAGCACATGCTTAGCATGAACAAGGTCCTATGTTCAATCCCCAGTACCTCCTTCAAAAGTAAACCTGATTACCTCCCCCAGCCAGAAAAATAATAATAATTTAAAATGCTCAATATCGCTAATTATCAGAGAAACATAAATCAAAACTACAAGGAGGTATCACCTCACACCAGTCAGAATGGTCATCATTCAGAAGTCCACAAACGATAAATGCCGGTGAGGTTGTGGAGAAAAGGGAACCCTCCTACACTGTTGGTGAGAATGTTGCATGGTGCAGCCATTATGGAAAACAGTACGGAGATTCCCCAAAAGACTAGGAATAGACTTACCATATGATCCAGCACTCCCAATCCTGGGCATATATCCAGAAGGAACCTTAATTCAAAAAGATACATGCACCCCAATGTTCATAGCAGCACTATTTGCAACTGCCAAGACATGGAAATGACCTAAATGCCCATCGACAGATGACTGGATAAAGAAGCTGTGGTATATTTATACAATGGAATGCTACTCAGCCATAAAAAATAATAAAATAATACCATTTGCAGCAACATGGATGGACCTGGAGATTGTCATGCTAAGTGAAGTAAGCCAGAAAGAGAAAGAAAAATACCATATGATATCACTTATATGTGGAATCTAAAAAGAAAAGGAACTTATTTGCAAAACAGAAACAGACTGTCAGACATAGAGAACAAACTTGTGGTTACTAGGGAGGAGATAAATTGGGAGTTAAAGATTTGCAGATACTGATATACATAAAATAGATAAACAACAAGTTCATGCTGTATAGTGCAGGGAACTATATTTGATATCTTGTAGTAACTTATGGTGAA
This sequence comes from Vicugna pacos, assembly GCF_048564905.1. Classification (NCBI taxonomy): domain Eukaryota; kingdom Metazoa; phylum Chordata; class Mammalia; order Artiodactyla; family Camelidae; genus Vicugna; species Vicugna pacos. Next base: position 16,979,226 of record NC_132991.1, read on the forward strand.
AAAGAATATGAAAACGAATATATAAATGTTGATGTATGACTGAAGCATTGTGCTGTACGCCAGAAATTGACACAATATTGTAAACTGATTATACTTCAATAAAATATATATATATACAACAAACAAACAAACAATGTGAGCAGGGCTGCCTTCCTCTGGCAGCTCTAGGGGAGAGTCTGTTTCCTCACCTCAGCAGCTTCTCGAGGCCATCCTTGCTGCTCACCCACGGCTGCCGCTTCTTCCTGTTGCTTCTTCCAGCAGCAGTGGGTCTAGTCCTCCTCATGATACCATCTCCTTGGGTTACAGAACTCAAATCCAGCTGCTTGCAGCTCACAAAATCAATGCTTGAGAGAGACAAATGTTGGTAGAAAGGACAGTTGCTTTTAATTGGAACGCTGGCAATGTCGGGAGATGGGGGCTCAGTTTCCCCCAGAAACCGTCTCTGAAGATTCTGCACAGCCATTAAAGTTTTAAGGGGAAAAGGGGAAGTGATCATAGTTAACCATTGAGCTAGGGGGTCAGAGTCGTCACCACCCCCACTGCGTGCAGGCTTGTTGACTTGTGATCTTTCTTTAGATGCTGTCTTGTTCACAAGATGACTGAAGGAGAAGCTAGGGAAGATATCTGGTCATCTGTTAATTAGTTATTTTCCATTTCTACTTCTTCGATCAATGGTAAAAACCAACAGGTTAGGCAAGGTATTGTGTGATCAAAAGATAGGAAGTGTGTGCTAGGGCCAGAGATGAGTAGGGCATAGGGGCTCCTGGTTTAAGATTAGTGACAAGACAAAAGGGGCCTCCTGCAGAGAGCTCTTTCCTGCCAAAAGCTGCTTGTACCTGATTTTCTCTCTTCTGCCTCCCTCTTCCACTTACTAAGACCCTTCTGATGACGTTGGGTCCACCCCAGGTACAGGATCATCTCCCCATATCAAGGTCAGCTGATTAGCAAACTTAACACCATTTGCAACCTTAATTCCTCTTCACCAGATAACCTATCATATTCACAGATTCTGGGGAGTAGGATGTGGACATCTTGGGGGACTCATTATTCTGCCTGCCACAGCCTGTGGTACATTTCAAATCCCAAATACAGAATCTTTTGTTTACTTATCTATCTTACTCCATTTGGGCTGTTATAACAAAATACCATAGACTGGGTGGCTTATAAACAATAGAAGTCTATTTCTCCCAGTTCTGAAGGCTGTACCAAGACCAAAGCCCTGGCAGAGTTGGTGTCTGGTGCAGGATGTCTTTTTAGTTCATAGGTAGCCGTCTTACTGCCGTATCTTCACATAGTGGAAGAGGGCAAGGGAGCGCTCTGAGGTCCCTCTTATAAGGGCACTAATCCCATTATGACCTAGTCACCTCCTAAAGACCCCACCTCTGAGGTCCCTCTTATAAGGGCACTAATCCCATTATGACCTAGTCACCTCCTAAAGACCCCACCTCCTGGTACCATCACACTGGGGATTAGTTTTCAACAGATGAATTCTGGGGGGACAGAAACATTTAGCCCAGAGCACTCACATTACCACTAGCTTGCATCTATTTTTCTGAGTACTGAGAGTTAACTGCATAAGGTCTTGCCGTCCAAGCCAAATACCAGTGTTTGATCCAGAAAGAACCAGATAGGTGCTGTGGGTCTTCACCTCCTTCCACAGATAAGGGCATGGCTGAGACTTGCCAGGCTCTGGCTTCTCTTTGGCTCTGAGTCAACACCACAAGGAGGTACTTGATGACAGATGAGCCATTTCTGGGGTCAGGATGACTGTTGATAATGACAACCCACTGGCACTCTTCTGCATATATCCTTTCAATTACTACCATCACCAAAGCGTAGGTATCATCGTCCCCAGGTTCAAATGAGAAGATCAGGGTTGAGTCAAATAGAGTAACTTGCCCCAGGTCACAAAGTAAGTGGCAAAGTTGGGTTTAGAGCCTGGGCTTGCCTGATCTTGCTTTATTTATGATCAGCCCTGGGGAAACAATTTCTCTTAGAAGTTTTCCCAAATGATCGCTGTCAATCCTCAGGGAAGAGGCTGCACGTTAGAATCACCTGGTGTGCTTTTAAATAATACCAAGGGCCTGCTTCAAACCAATTGTATCAGAATCTTTGGGAGTGGGACTTGGTCACCTGTATTTTATTTTATACATTTACTTCATTTCGTTTCTTTTCATCTTTTTCGTTCCCTAGTCACTATATTGTGTGGTTAGGGTTAAGAATGGCTGCCTTGGGCATATTGTATGTGCTTCCAGAACCCAGTTTTGGGTTCTGTATCCTTAACCTCTGCCCAGAGCTGCCCTCCTCGTATTCTGTGGCTGAAAAGGAAGAATTCAGCAGGTGAGGTTTCTGTAGTTTCCTTGGGGCTGCGTGGCCCTTTTTTGCTGCTGGCAGGTTCTTTGCTGAAGGCCTCAGTTTAGCAAGACCTTCTGTTTAAGTGTCTTTTGCCCTGTTCTGACTTGGCTGCCCCAGGTGGATGCCTTTGCCTGGGTACCTGTGTTCACCCAGATGAATAGGGAAGCAGAGACAGGGGCCCGCTGAATGCAGGAGTAACACTCTGTACTTCGCAGGAATCAAAGTACCTCATTTTCACTCCCTCACTCCCCTTTCCTTCATTGATTTTATGGTGGAATAAGTTCTCAGTACCAGCAGCACATAGTAATTTGCAAAGACAGTGATTTAAGTTTCTCCTCTGACTTCTTGTTGGTTTAGTAAATCCACCTAACACTTTAGAGTGGAAGTAACTTGAACGCTTGCCCGGAACAGCAGACATGAGCTGTTTCCAGAAAGAGCAGACAGTTGTGGTGGGGCAGGGTTTTAACTCGTTTCTGTCACAAGTTTTCTCTTAAACGTCACGAAGGTGATTAACATTCTGTGCTTTCACTGCAAAAGTGCTGGCCCTAGGAGGGAAGGGGGAGGTACCTGGGGACTCCTCAACTTTTTAGGCCAGATGGTATGTTAATATGTGAAAACAGTTTCTTATTCACCAAACACTTCAAAAAAAAATGCAGGCGATTAAAGAAAAGAATAGAATAGACCCTAATGTATCCATCACAGAGTTTAAACAGTAGTTGTTATTATTATTTTTTGCCACCTTTGCTTTAGAGTTCTTAAAAGAGAAATGAAAGTTAATATCCACACATCTTTTTCTCCTCTCTCCCTCCTTCCCCAAAGGTAACCACTCATTTGAATTTGACGTATGTTATTCTCATGAATGTCTTTGTATCTAACTACAATTTATGTACTCATAAATGATCATGCTACATTGTTTTGTGTTTTAAAATGAATGTGTGTTTCTTTTTCCTTTCTTTCTATGATTTGCAAAATCCTTCCCTGTCCCTGATTCATAACAGATATTTTCCTTATGTTTTATTTTACAGGTTTTGCAGTTTGGCTTTTTCACATTTGTATCTTTAATCCATTGAGAATGAATTTTGAGGGAAAGTATGAAGGAGGAGCCAAATTTTATTTTTTTCATCCTTCCTTCAAGAGTTCATCCGTTCCCTCTTATAATGTCATCTGTGTCATATGTCTGGCTTTTGTGATGTACACCCCTTTCATGCTCTGTATTTAGTTCTCTTGGTTAAGATGTCTATTTCTATACCAATACCACATTATTTTAATTACTATAACCTCACAAGTTATTAATGATTATTTTCAATGTAGATATATGTACCACAGAATTCACCTCATTAAATGTAAAATTGAGGTCATTCACAAAGTTGTGCAACTACTGTCACTTATCACTCCAAAAGGAAACCCTATACACATTAGTAGTCACCCCCTACCCACTTCTACCCACTAGCTCCTGGCAACCACTAATCTACTTTCTGTCTCTATCGATTTGCCCATTCTGGACATTTCATATGCATGGAATCATACAAAATGTGGTCTTCTGTGTTTGGCTTCTTTCACTTGGCATTTTTCAAGTTTCATCCATGTCATTGCTTGTATCAGTACTGCATTCTTTTTTATGGCTAAATAATATTCTATTGCATGGGTACATCACATTTTATTTATCCATTCTTTAGTTGGTGAACATTTGGGTTGTTTCCCCTTTTTCTGGCTGTTATGAATAATGCCACTTTGAACATTCATGTGCAAGTTTTTGTGTGGACATGTTTTCACTTCTCTTGGGTATAGTGCCTAAGAGTGGAATTGTTGCCTCAGATGATAACTTTATGTTTGGCATTTTGAGGAACCACCAAAGTAGCTGCACCACTTTACTTTCTTACTGGTAGTATATGAAGGTTCCAGTTTCTCTGCAGCCTCACCAGCACTTGTTATTGTCTTTGTTTTCGATAATAGTCATCCTAATGGGTATAAAGTCGTATCTCATTGTGGTTTTGATTTGCATTTCCCGAGTGTCAAGTGATGCTGAACTTACTTTCATGTGCTTATTGGCCATTTGCATATGTTCTTTGGAGAAATGTTTGTTCCAATCCTTTTGCTATTCAGTAAATGATGCCTTCCTTTTACTTCTTCAAAATTGTGTTACTTTTCCTGGCCCTTCACTCTTTCATATGAATTTTATGATGAGCTTATCCTATGCAAAAATTCGTTGGAATTTATAATGGAACTTGATTTTATAGATTAATGTGGGAAAATTGATTTCTGCAAAGGTCCATAAATATGGCGAATATCATTAGTTGCCCCAGTTTCTGTACCAGTTCTGGAATACCTGCCTCCAAATTATTACAGAAAGAAAGAGAAAGAGACTAACAGATTAAACCACTGTTATTTCAAAATATTTATTTATATCCAGTCAAATCCATATCCCAAATAACAAATGGTACATCTCTCCATTTATTTAATTTCTCTAAGTGGATTCTTAAACTTTTAAGACTTGCTTTCTTCATACGTGTTTCTACATCATTTGTTAGACATATTTCTATGCTCTTTATAGCTTTTGTTGCTATTGTTACATGCATCTTTTTAAAAATCATATTTTCTGTCTACTGCGAACATGGAAGAACGTTACTGACTTTGTGTATTGTTTGTATGTGCCAGCAAATTCACTGAATGTTCTTATTAGTCCTGTCAGTTTGTCTACAGATGTTTTTTACTTTTCTGTGTTGATCAACATTACTTGGGAATTATGACTTTTATCTTTTTTTCTAATCCTTACATTTAACAATTTCCTTTTCTTGTCTTAACTGCACTGGTTAACATTGACAGTACAAGTTTGTATAGAAGCAATAATAGCTGATATCTTTATATTTTTCCTCATGTTAAAGGGGGAACTCTAATTTTTCACCATTGTTATGTTTGTGATTTGTTTTTTGATAGATTTTCTTTATCTGGTTAAAAAGAAATCCCTGTTATTTCTACTAAGAATTTCCTCCCCAGAATGGGAATTTAATTTTATCATCTGCTTGTTTTTGCTCCTATACCATTTCTTTTTCTTCTTTAATTTTTGTTGGGTGGATTATCTAAATAGGTCTTTTTTTAAAAAATTCTTTCTTTAAAAAAAACTATCTATATATTTAAATCTATATTTTTTTAAATCTATATATATATAACTATCTCTCTCTCTACACACACACACACACACACACACACACACACATATATATATTTTTTTTCTCATGGGGAGGTAATTAAGTTTATTTATTTATTTTTAGAGGAGGTGCTGGGGATTGAACCCAGGACCTTGTGCATGCTAAGCATAAGCTCTACTACTTGAGCTACACCCTCCCCCCTTAAATAGGTCTCCTGATTTTAAACATTCCTAGGATGAAACCTACAATCAAGATTTTTTTGTTCATTGCTAAATTTAGTTTGATAGTTTATAAAATTTTTCTGTGTGCTTATATTTGAAAGATTGACTTATGGTTTTTGATTCTCACACTGTCTTGTCTGGTTTGGTATCAAGGATGTGCCATTCTCATAAAATGACTGGAGGGCATTTCCTCTTTTTCTGTTTTGTGAAACATTTTGAATAAGATTGAAAATATCTGTTCCTTTAGTGTTTGCTAGAACTTATGCATGTAATCATTTGAGGTTGAGGTTTTTTGTGGATATGTTTATATATATGTATGTGCATGTGTGCTTGTGTGGGGATAAATTTTAAACTATTGAATCATTTTCTTTACTGATTACAGTTCCATTAAAATTTTATACATCTTCTTGGACAGTTTTGGTAAATTATAGTTTTCAATATTGTATCTTGAATCTAAACACTCAAATGTTGCTCATAGTTTTATTGTTCATAGTATTTTGTTGTGACTCTGACAATCTCTACTGTAGGTGTAACTAGCTTCCTTTCTATTTTCTTTATTGGTGGTTTATGTGTATGTGTGTAATTTGTAAATCAATCACCATTTTCTTAATCTTGTCAGAGATTTGTTTATTTTACATAGTCATTTTTAAAATAAAAACTGTTTTATTGATTTTTCTACTGTTTCTCTTTAAAATTTCCTTTATTATCCAGTTTTTGATTGGGGGAGGGTTACTCTGTTGCTCTTTTCCCAACTTTTTGAGTTGCATTCTTAATTCTCTAATTCTCAGTCTTTCTTAAGTTCTATTATATGCATTATAAAAAATTACCTTTAAGTACTGCATAGCTACATTCCCCACACCTTGATATATGGTATTTTCATTTACTTTCAGCACAAAATATTTTCTAATATTTATTCAGATTATTTCACTCACTCATGAATTATTACCAAACACATGATTTGAATGGTTACCATTATTGGTTAGAGATTTGGATAGGATCTATAAATGTTTATTTGAACAGGCTTGCTAATCGCATTCTTTAAAACTTCTACAGGCTGCTTGCTATTCAACTTTTCCAAAGGTTTCTTCTTTATTTTTTAATCAGATATTTAATTACTTTAAATACTACACAGTGTTTTTAGAAATTCTTTTTCAGATTTTAATTCCATTATTTCAGGTTCCATTATTTCAGAATCTAGTCTATATTTTGTTACTTGGTTCTTCATATAACATGTATTTATTGAGCATATGCTATGGACCAGACATTGTTCCAGGATCTGAAGATAATACAGTGAATTAAACAGAGAAAGACTTTATCCTCATTAAGCTTATATTCTAATGAGAGAGAGAGATACAATAAATACATATTGTGAGATAGTTAAATGCTGCTAGTCTTGTATTTATTGTGTGTTCTGCCGTGTGTATATGGTAGATCTTTTCTTGTGGATTTTGAACATTTTGATTGTGAGCATACACTTGTTAGCTCTTTTTCCTCCCTGAATTCCTTGTGGTATTAATGGTTTTGGTTTTTTCAAGAGCCTCAGAGTTACCCTGGTATAGGATCCATTCTTCTGCTGATTTCACCACTGAGGAGTTCCTAGAAAATGTGGGTAAATTTAAGCCTCAGGTCTGCCTGAGATTTCTAATTCCCTAAGGAGATGTGTTTGCTCATCTAGAATCTGGAGACAGACTTCTTGTTTATCTGCGCTGATGGATTTTGTTCTAGTCTATCTTTTCAGAAGATACCACTTCTCCAGAGTTCCAGTTTGGGAGTTCTCAATTCCAGCTCTCTAGTCTTGCATTGGGTCCAGCATCTTTTCTCTCATTGTTTAAAACTCAAGCCATTGTGTTATGGACTCTATGGTAACCACAGCCTTACTAACATCTATGCTACCTCTGGTGTCATGCTCCTTTTTGGTACCTGAAATTTTCCCCTTATTTTTCTCTTGGGAGTCTAATAATATATTTTAAATATATTTTAAAATTTATATTTTATCAGCAGTTCTTAGTTTTTGAAGCAAGTGGTTTTGTTGTTGTTATTGGTGCTATCTTAATCTTCCGTATTTCCAAAACTGGAGCTGTCCTTAGAATTTTTTCATTGTGAAAGGTGGAAGTTTCAGGACACCACAAGACAAATCCCTATTTGTTTCCTATTGAATTTAACATTCCAACAATATTTGGATAGGCCCTTCCTTGTACGGGTCTGAAGGAGTCATCATCACTGCTCGGGTGGCTTTTGTGGAAAACCTTGGTGGAGGTCAGCAGCTTATAGTGGGACCGCTGGAGGGAAGGACTCTCCAGACAGTTGTTCTCACAGATGGAGGAGATATTTTATCTCTTTCTTTTAACACCTCTCCTGGGGCTAAAACAGCAGACTCATGATGAAATGTAATTGAACTGCTTTCCTGGTGAAGTCCCCTTTGACTTCTGCCCATGGGGAGATGCTGTTATGACATTTTTGTTTACTTATTCCAGAAGGAAAAGAAAAATCTCCCTGATTTAAAGAGAGAGTGAGCAGGATTCCCAAATGAGGAGTCTTCAGGAGAGAATCTTCTGTTACTCATTCTCTCTATTCAAATATACAGATACCTTATGGGAAAGTGTACAGAGGCCTTAGTAGACATTCCTTGCTTAAGAAAGATGATCACATTGATTAAAAATCTCTATTCTTGTAAATAGGAACAGTTATTTCACAGCAGATGCCAGGAAGCTAAAGGGCTTTCCCATAACAACCAGGAGTAATAATGTAACAAAAAGAACTATTATTTCAGTGTCTCTTAAGTGCTTGTCTTGATTGTCTTGATGCTAGGAATCGAGAAACAGAAGGTGGTCTCTGCCCTCAAGGAATTCACTGTCTAGCAAAAATGAATAGATAATCACCAGAGAGTTTAAGGAATGACACAATCAATTTTTTAAAAATTGATGGATTATTGTTCATGAAAATTAATTTTTTTTGGTTTTCAAAAGACTACATTGAGAGAATAAAAATGCAAACCACAGATTGGGAGAAAATATTTGTAAATCATATATTTGATAAAGGACTTGTGTCAAAAATAAATAGAGAACCCTCAAAATGTAATAATAAGAAAACAGTAATGGAATTTTTTAAATGGGCAAAAGATTTGAAGAGACATTTCACCAAATAAGATATGTGGATGGTGAAAAAAACACATGAAACAATGCTCAACATCATTTATCATTAGGAAAATGCAAATTAAAACCATAAAATACCATGACAGACCTATTAGAATGGCTAAAATGAAAAAGACTGACCATATTAAGTGTTGGCTAGGATGTAGAGAAACTGGAACTCTCATACACTGCTGGTGGGAATGTCAAATGGTACAACCACTTCGGTAAACATTTTAACAGTTTCTAAAAAAACTTACTCCTACCATATATTCATTTCAGTCATGGGTATGACCCAGGAGAAAAGGAAATAATGTCTGTAAAGAGATTCCTACACAAATGTTCATGAGAAGCTTTATTTGTAATAGACTCAAATTGGAAACAACCTAAATATCTATCAACAGGTGAATGGATAAGCCAACTGCAATACATCCATACAGTGGAATACTACACAGCAATAAAAAAGGATGAGCTATTAATACACACAAGATGGATGAATTTCCAAATAATTATACTGAGGATGAGAAAGGACAGACAAAAAGGAGTCTGTGGTCCATGAGTCTTTTAAATAAAACTCTAGAAAATGCAAACTAATCTGTAGTGATAAAAAACAGATCAGAGGTTGCTAGGGGGATGGGGTTGGGGCAGAGGAATACAAAGGATCTATACAGAAAATTTTAGGGGTGATGACTTTATTATTCTGATTGTGGTGGTACTGTCCTGTGTGTATACTTATGACAAAATGTATCAAATTGTTCACTTTAAATATGTGCAGTTTACTGTAGGTCAATTATACTGCAATAAAGTTCCTTAAAAATAGAGTAAGTGCCTTGGAAGAAGTGAGTTCAGGGTGCTATCAATAGACAGTACCTGGGAGAGTTCCTTAACTGAAGCTACCCAGTGGTCAGGGAACAGGGCATGCCTGACCTGAGATTCAGAATTTGAGTCTCTGTTATTCAGAGTTAGCGGGTGAAGAAGGGCAAGAGGGGCAGAGAGCAGCTCTGTACGTTGAGGCTACACCAAATGTGAAGATTCCAAAGCATATAAGTGTGTGATGTATTTAGAGACTTGCACATGGGCTGGCATGACTGAAACCTAGAATGCTCATGAGAGGAGGGGACAGGAGAGGGAAGCCAGGTAATGACTCTCAGATTTCTTTCCAGTTCGGTGAGCTTATGAAATTCTCATTATAATATGCCACCTACTTGTGTAACCATCTTGTCCAGATATCCCTATCCCTAAACACAGAACGGAGTCACATCCCCATTTATGTGCAAATTGCAGTCTGCCATGTTCTTCCTTTCCAAGACACTTTTTGACATCTACTGCCCCGCAAGCCGACCCCAGAAGCCACCTTCATTTTCCTGTTCCTGTTTTGGAGTTCTGCCCACTGGGAGAACTCAAGAGTTTGTGCCAAACTTACTGAAACACTGGGTGTGCCCCAAACTACCAGACTTAGCTGCCAGAGCAGAGAGAAAATCTTGTCATGCACTTGCATTCTGTCAGCTTAGCTCAGCAAGAATGACCTTTCCCAGGATCCCTTTATCTTTTTAGGTTCAGGTTAGCATTGCTCAGGAGAGATGTTTTGCGTGAGATTTGGAAGGCAGGGCTGAAGCAGCAGCCATTTTTCCCACTCTGATGATCAGCGCAAGCACTGGGGCAGCTCACTCATGTTTATCGCTGGTCTGCTCTCTGGCTGGGGCAGCTCCCTCCAGCTCCTCTGCTTCTGTGTGCCCTTGGCCAGGTGCACGTGCAGCTTTGAGGTGAAGGTGACCAGTGACTCCTGCAGATCGCCAAGGGTGTGGAGGCTGGAGGCAGTGGGAGATGAGTGCAGGTCCCCATTTGTCCTCGCTGTTGTCCACATCCATCTTTCCTCCTTGACTAATAGTCTAGCTGCTCTATACCAAATTCAAGTTTAGCACCAGATGCAGACGCAACATCCTGCAGAGACTGCTTCCCTGCCTCCCATAGCTGGGTGAGTTCTGTCTCCTGTCGTAAGTGCGTTATTCCATTATCACTCACGGGGACTCTGCTTCTCTGATTGAACCCTGACTTAGATAGGTCTCCCTCCCAACTTTGGGTTACCTGGACCCATGAACAGCTCTGCTTTGTTAAAACCTTTATACGGCCTCTCATGAAAGCAGTGTCCAATGCCTGACCATCACCCTTACAACCAGAGACTCAAACCACAGGGCTGACTGGCGGAGAGGTGCCAAGACAAACTGTTCGTTTCCTCTCTTCTCCCATCCCCACCCCAACCAAATGCCTTCCTCCTCTCACAGTTAATAACAACAAAAGCTCCCTGCATGTCCCTGGGCGTGAACAGATGTCCCGTGTGGGCGTGAGTGCTGGTGGAGGGCTGCTCGGCTCTCCCCACCCACTGCCTGGGGCCTTGCTCAGACCGCCCCCAGTGCCCTCCCGGCCATGAGTACCTCCCCCCAGAGGCTTTGATTCTCCTGTTCAAAGAGTACGAACAACTTGACCCTTTTCTCATATGTCTTTGTACTCATTTCCTTTCCGTGGTGCTGTGCCAGAATTCTGGGACCGATTAGGCCTCCATGAGAATGGAGCAGACTGGGGGAGCAGAGGGATTTCACCACTTTTGTAGGTCACGCAACAGTGTTTCTAGTAAACATGAGTCTACAGGGCCCAGCAAGTAAGAAAATTCTCAGGATAGAAGAGGATGGGCTAGAAATGAGTAATTAGAAGACCTGAGCTCAGATCTTCCCACATGACTCCCTCAGATTCTGGGCAAGTCTCTTTTTGTCCTGCCTTTGTCAAGAAGGTCCTGTAGACTTACAGTATTTCCTTCTCACTGGCCCCACAAGACATTGTAAATATTGACAGAGGACATACTCTGAGGCTGGAAAAGCCGTGTTACCTGGTGCAGCCATTTCTAAACTGACTGACCACTGGATCCCCTCAGTTGGGTGACTATTCCTCCATAATTGTTAGAAACCAACACAGCTTTCCAGCTCTACCGTTTCCTCCCCAAGAGTTTAACCCAGTAGGCTGGACTGTGGCACGGAGTCTGGACTTTAAAAACAAAACCAAAAGACAAAATTCTACAGGTTATTCTGATGATAAACCAGATCTGGAAACAACTGATCTAGTGGACTCATCTGGTGAGCAAAGGGTCTTAACAAAGTTTAGGGCTTCTGTTGCCAAGTCCAAGGAAAATGGAGTCAATTAACCAGATGATAACAACACAAAAACAGATTTTCGTTAAAATTATGTGAACCACAAGTAACTATTTCTGAGACATTTGGGTGGAAAACATGCTGATGAAGCAAAAAAACCTCACCTCTTTCAATTTGGAGCAAGCCTCTGGAAAAGGTGACAGTGGTGGGAGGTTGAGCAGAGACAGAAGAATTGCATTTTTTTTTAACAATTTTGCTCGCACCGTGGTTGCCACACATTCTGGATGTGCGGGATGTTTCTTTCTTTCATACATGTTCATGGCTAAGAACTCACACCTCACTAACCATGAAGCCCCATTTTTAACATGCAAAATGTTGCCTGTTACTTATAATACATCGTGCTTTGGCTAACTACGAGGGAAGAGATTTGGGGACACTGCTCCTTTTGTTTAGATGCTTTGGGGCGGTGGGTGGGTCTGCGGATTTATTATTCTGTCCCATTGACTGCTCCCATCTGAGCAGTCAGCGGCCCTGTGTTTCCTAATTTGAGTGCGGGAAATGTGGTTCTGTCTTTAGAGACTGAATGGAATGCACACTGCCCTGCTCTGGGTGTGTGTTCCAGGCTCTGCCTTTGCTGGGTGGGGAGTGTCTTCAGTGCCAGGTTTCCTGGGAGGGAAAAGCTGTAGCCTATTTTGGTTCCATTGAATGTATTAGTCTGTGGCTTATTGTCCTGCTCTAGGTAGTCACCCCAGAGGAAGGCAGGTCTGTGGACCCATTCTGACGTCTCCTGTGAACACCGGCTAAGCCCTGCCATCACGGGGCTGCACAAATTATAAAGGCTACCAGTGACTTTAGAGCAACCTTCCAAAAAGGAAACAGAAGTTCAGAATGCAGGTTCTCTACCTGCACAGCAGAGAAAACAGACTGTGAATTCCAAACTGTCCGTCCCTGCTTTTCCACTTCCCAAATAAAGAAAGCAACTGTTGTTATTAAGGTAGAGTCTCCCCTGCTCCTTTAAAGAGAAAGGAATTTATTCTTAGTTTTTTTTTAATTGAAGTGTAGTCAATCTATAATTTTGTGTTAATTCCTGGTGTATAGCATAGAGATTGATTTATACATATATATATCCTTTTCATATTCTTTTTCATTGTAGGCCATTGTAAGGTACTGAATATAGTTCCCTGTGCTATGTGGTAGGACCTTCTTGTTTATCTATTTTATATATAGTAGTTTGTATCTGCAAATCCCAAACTCCCAATTCATCCCTCCCCACTCCCTTCCCCCCGGTAACCATAAGTTTGTTTTCTATGTCTGTGAATCTGTCTTCTCTGTTTTGTAAATAAATTCATTTGTGTCTTTTTTTTTTGATACCAGTTTTTTTTTTTTTAGATTCCAAATCATTCTTGATTTGGTTTTAGTTATTTTTGGATCAGGCAATATTTTGAACCAAGGTTTGAAATGTTAGTTGGGGGAGGCCTTAAAAATAAGTATAGCATCCAAGACCTGAAAGAGAGGCTGGAAGTGGAGACAGGTGAGTCCTGTCCCTGGGGCGGAGGTTCTCAAAGTGTGGTCTCCACACCAGCAGCAGCAGCAGCAGCAGGGAACTTGTTGACATGAACATTCTTGGCCCCCAGCCCAGACCTGCTGAATCAGAAACTCTGGGGTGGAGCCTCAAAGTCTGTGTTTTCAGATGATTCGGATGTAGGTCAAGTTAGAGCACCACTGTGTCAGGGAATAGAAACCACCACTGGACAGATGAGAAGGAAAGGCATCCAGCGTCCATTTGGCTCTCCCTGTACTCATCCCTTTCCCTGTGCTATTTAGTCAGTAAACAATGCACCTTCACTGAGCGACTGCTCCTGGGCCTCCATGTCTCAGGTGGTGTGGATACAGGGTTGGTCTGAGAGTGTGCATCTCCAACAATTTCCCCGCTGATGCTGATGCTGATGGGTCTGGGGACTGCATTTTAGGAACCCTGGTTTAGAGAAAAGAGCAGCAGACCCAGAAATGCTTGTGGTTTTCAGCTGGACAGTACAGTTCAGGCCTCTCGGATCCGTGGGGCGGGTGGTGAGACCTGCTCCCCGACCCTCCTGCCTCTTACCACGGGCACTCGGGAGATGTGTTTATTCCCGTTGAACTCCAGTCCGTTATAAAGATTATATGAGATTAAAATAACATGCTGTGATTTCATCATCTGAAGGTTAGGCAATTCGAAAGCCAAAGCACACAGGCGATTATTAAAAGGCCTTCAAGAAAACTGTCGACAGGCTCGGAAATTTGGGCCATGCCTGAAAAGACCTGCTTTGTGCTCTAAGTCGTCTCAGCTCGATCAATAGTGCCGGCATGTGGCACATCCCCCTCGTGTTTAATTTGCCATTTACAAGTTTGGTTGGTCCAATGAAACTAAACAGTCCTAAAGCAAAGAATAAGTAAGAGGGACAGCAAATCAAACTGGATTTGTGGGAACGATTATACAATAAGAAATCTCAGGGGGGAAGGTATAGCTCAGTGGTAGAGTGTGTGCTTGCTTAGCATGCGTGAGGTTGTGGACTCAATCAATCCCCAGTACCTCCATTAAAAAGAAAAGAAAGAAATCTCAAAGCCGTGAGCAGAACTCTTATCGCAGATTAGGATATAGATATCTGCTTTGATGTCATAGGCAGTCCCTCCTCTCTGCTGACTGTAAAAAGTACCCCCTGATTAATTTTCTAGCCGATGTTGTCTGGAAAGGTAAGAGCTGGGTTTTACTTTGCAAAATCTGAAGTCTTCTAGAGAGAGCGAGTGGGGCCGGTCTGGGTGGTGGCTGAAACTCCAAGCTTTGGGGTGAAGCAGAGTTTGCTTCCAAATCCTTTCTACCTTGTGGCAAGTTATTTGATCTCTCTGGATCTCATTGTCTTCACCTGTCAATTTGGGACAGGGCCACCTACTCATGGGGTAGTTTTAAAACTCAAATGAAAAAAAGGTAGACAGGTACACAGTAGGTGCTCAATATTCAGGAGTTCTTCCTAAACTCTCAGTTTCAGGGAGCTGGGCCAGAAGAGGCAGGGAGACCAGCATCTACACTGACAGTCTCCAGGCGCCAGCCTTCTTCTCCCTCTTTAGGTAGCTGTGTGTTAATAGTGTGAGTACAGGAGTCCTGGGGTCGGGGGAGCACCCCTGGGGCTGTAGGAGCAGTTACTCCCAGGACCGCAGACACGCTGGTCACAGTGGAGAACCAAACACAAGACTTCACTACAGAACTGACCGCAGTGGCCCCTGAGGACTTGGCTGAAATGAGATGTACTCAGATTGTAAAGGGATGTCCCATATGCGTGGTAAGTGCGTGCTCCGGACGGGCACTGGGTTTGCAGGAGGAGTTCCTCCTGGGAAAGTGGCTAAGATCAAGGATGGTGGCAGAGCAATTAGGAGGGAGGATGGGAAGGCCTGGGTGGAGGCGGCTGCAGAGGCATTGAGGGTCTGGGCTGTGATACGGCTGGGAGAGCAAGAAAAGCAGTGTCTGGAAAAGTGTGGATGGTGGGTGTGGGACACTGGAGATTGGACTTAGAATTTTTCTGAAAAAAGACCCCTCTGGGTGAATCCTACAGTGAAACACTTTTCATGAATCATGGGTCAGTTCTCCCACACCATGGCCCTGTGACTTAGTGAGTTTATCACTGTGAGTGAGAATCCAGGAGAGGGAAAAATCATCTTGGAAGCCATGTGATGAATATGTAGGGGAAAGAGTTTAAACCATGGGGTCAGATTTGGTCCTGAGTTAGAATCCAG
Source organism: Vicugna pacos (assembly GCF_048564905.1). Lineage (NCBI taxonomy): Eukaryota > Metazoa > Chordata > Mammalia > Artiodactyla > Camelidae > Vicugna > Vicugna pacos. The sequence continues at coordinate 16,994,981 of NC_132991.1, forward strand.
ATCTTTGACTTCAAGCTGAGTCACTTCAGGCTGGTTGTGTAACTAATCTGTGACTCTGGTCTTACTGTAAAATAAGATTAATAGTAGACCTATCTCACAGGGCCATTGTGAGGATTAACAGGGATAAAGCAAGGAAGCCTTTAGCAGAATGCCTGGTTGAAGGCAAGACTGCATACTAACTTATGTTTTAAGAAAGAGCTTTTCTCTTTAGGTCCCTTTGTATGGGTTTTTAACTATGTAACCTTCAAGAGGTCACCTCTTCTCTTTGAGAATGAGTTGCTTCTGCTCTTTTAAAAAACAGAAGTAGCCCCTGGGACATGCAGGTGGTCTGGTGACTCTGTGGTATGGTTCTGGATGTGTACAAAGTCATTCACTACCAGGCTGAGTTGGAGGCAAGATGCTTTAATTGGTGCATCTGGGGAGAGTTGGGAGGGGCTCTATCTGCAGCATCTCAGGAGGAGTTTGTTTGGAAAGGAGTGTGTCTTCCGTTTCGACTGAGAGGAAACGGGGAGGGGATGTGGTGAGGCAGCCAGAGGCAGGGGCGGCTGACGAAACTCCATGGTTGAATTTCTCAAACTGCCGGCATGGGTCCAGATTTGCAGGCCGGGCTGTGTTTGCACCTGTCACTTACGTCCTTGTTTGACTTTGGAATAAGCTGCTGAAACAGCCACAGCAACTGGGGTCTGGAAAGTAGCCCTGCTATTTATATATAGATCCACACTCCAAGTTCTGCTGAATTTCATTTATTAATTCACTGCTCATTTATCAAACACTTATTATATTCTAGGTGTAGGGGGATTCAGCAGTGAACAAACAGGTGCAAGTCTTGCTCTCAAAGACCTTACAGTCTCATAGGGGATAAAGGCAACAGAGAGATAATAGCCAACAGACATGTGTAATTAAGATTTTTGCCATGAAGTAAAAATTCAGAATGGTATGAGGCCGTACAATAGGATAAAACCTAATTTAGATTTAGGATTTGGCAGTGAAAAGAAATAAAATGGGAGTGAGTTCACATGAGAGAGAGACATTGAACTGGAGAGTTTTTTGTTTTCTGTTTTTTTTGAAAAGCACTAACCTCCTTTTCACGGACAGACATTGCCCATGAGGAGAGCAGTGTCCCTGCTTCCTGGTACTGTTGTCCTCTGAATACACACAGTCTGTTCACACACCCCTCGGTTCACACACCTCCCTCCTTCAGTTACTCCTGACTCACCCCTAGTCCCGCTTGTATGCAGCCTTCTGCGCCCCTGCTCCCTGAGCTCTGTTGTCCTCTAGACTCTTCTCAGGGTGGCTAGACTGCTCTTTCCACCTTGATTCCACTTGGTCGAATGGCATATTGCCTGGTGATTCCTGTGTGTCAAGTGTGTTTGTTGGTTTGTGCGCAGTACATCTGTGCAAATGTGTATGTAGTGTCTGCCGAACAAGAATATTGATGGGCCGTGGAATAAGCCTCCATCTATAATGAGCCATTATAGCTCTTATCCTCCAGACTGCTTCTCCTGAAAAAGTTGAAGATGAAATTCGCAGAAGGTAAAGGACCCACTAGTCACTGGATTGGAACCTAGGGCTTGGAACATGTCTTTTAATTTAATCTTTTGCATGTATCAGGATGCTTGTTCTCCAGTCGGAACTGAACACACACTTTCTCCTGTTTACTTCTCTCACAGGACCATACATGTGCTCTCTCATGTTCTGCCTTTACTACTTGAAGCAGTGGATGAAGCACGTGGTACCCTTAGGCCTTCTGGGTGACTTGATTACCTTATTTATCAAATAGGTGTAGTACTTCAAATGAACATTTATTAAATACTTCCTGTATATCAAGAACCTTGCAAAGCTTTGGGTATAGAAAGCTGGTAAGATAGATCCAGTCCCTGCCTTAGGGGAGCACACAGTGGGAAACTTGGTAAGGAGCAGATACAACACAGCAAAAATATTTATCGTAAAGGGATATGCAATGTTTGGGAACACAGGACCAACTGATTTTTCTGGGGAGAATTGGAAAAGTTCATGAATACCCTCTCGACTCCCCTCATCTTTGTATTATGAAACGCCAATGTGACAATGCAGTGAGTGTATGTTGCAAAACAGAAAGGATTATGTCTGAGCACACTACCCAATGGATGGTATTGTGATTTGAGAGGCTTCAGAGAGAGGTCAAAGAGGAAAATGATGGCTGAGAAAGGAAGGGGAACAGTTATCCATTCTGTTGAACCAGTAGATTTTACACAGAGGAAATTCAGGTCCGTGGCCATAGACCATTGGAGCTATAGCCACCCAGCTTGTAAATTGAAATTTTTGCCACAGGAATGACTAAACCTACTCATTCCCATAACACAGCTGAAAGCTCTTTGTGACCCAGAGTGTAGTCATTATTATCTTCCCATTGGAAGAAGATGGCTGGGAGGACCCATGATAGAACAGCAGATGGGATATTGGTGGGGACTGGACCTTTGGGATGGGAAGCCTAGAGCAATGGCCATCATGTCGGAGCTGTGAGCCCTATTTTGGCTGCTGAGAGATTCAGGTTCTCTCCCCTCGTGCCCCACATCCTGGAGTCATGGAGGTTTGAATAGTGTGTTGTTTTGAAATAAGTAGTTTGCAAACATGAGCAGCTGTCGTAATGAAGGCACAATATTCAGAGAATTATTCCTCGGTTAGGGTACACAATAGCATGGGTCAAAGGACATTGCCAAAAGCAAAATAATTATGTATGGTGAGAGTCTGATATCATCCCAAGAGGCAGTCTTAAGAAAACAACCCCCCCAAACCCTTAGTATTAATTTGCGTGATGCACTTGACATTTGGTTCTGTCCAGACTCAGAAGGGACAGCCAACCTAGAGCTGAGAGAGAGGGAAAAGTGACCACAGGGCACCCTCTGGTGGTAAGGCTGACCCACTACAGTTCATGGCCAGAGTCCATGCCTTAGTGGGACAGAAAACTGGACATCTCAGGTTTTCAGTGTCCCAGATGTGGAGGGAAGTCTTCTGTTGAGCAAAGATCTTGCTGGATCTTCTTGCTGGGCTGTGTGGCAATAAAACAGGCAAGCACCATGGAATCTTCCATAAGTGGCTCATTATTGGAGAGAAGATGATGCAGGAACAACCCCACTATAAATCACTGTGATAAATGCCAACTAAACCAGCACTAGGGGCCCTCTGCCTTATACAACCGTCTTGCCTTCCTTCTTTGCTTCCTTCACTTTGCCGACATTAGCCAGCAAGGGGTTCTCTTTCTTTGAAGTTGAATCAGTATTATAGTGCTGTGGAAACAGCAGTAATTGTGGTACCCCAAACCATTATGGGCTCTTCTCTTTGTGGCTCTGTGAGCCTTTGGGAAGGACAGATGGAAAGAGAAAAGCAGGAAAGGAGATAATTCAAATGATCCCTTGTCCTCTCACCCCAGGAGGGATGCCTTTGATGCTGATCAATACACAGATGTCACATCGCTTTTGGCATAAGTCCCTTGAGTGACAAAGGGCCTGTGATCTCTGGGATCATTGCTGGAGCTGTCCTTAGCTCAGTTTCATTGCAGCACCTTAAAAATGAGGGGAGGTCATATAAACAACAATGGCACCTCAACGCTACTGGATTTTATTTATCTTTGGCCAAAGCTGATTGAGACACCCAAGAGCAGCTGGAGATGATCACACTGGCAGCTCAGCAGGACAGATTTCTCGATCTGTGCCCAGACGTCCTTGGTTATCTGTGTCATCCTTTCAGGCTGGTCATTGGTGTGTCCTGACACAACAGCAAAGCCAGGTCAGAATAAATACTATCTGGCAACCCCCACTTTGCAAATAACTGAGACCAGCCCGCTCTCACTGCAGCAGAAGTTTGAGACAACAGGTACTGGGTGGGCCGAGACGATGCTCTGTGGGAGGTTTTGCATGCCTGTGCCTCAGCCACTAGGTTCTTTTTCACCTAGTGAGTCCCTCAGGTTTATTCTTTGGGGATGGCGAGGAAGGCACAGTGACCAATGGTGATTTACCCTCATGCTAGCTTTGCTGGCACCACCCATAGTCCTCTGAGCATCCCTGGGTGAGGTGGGGAGGAGGATGGGGCCAGAGGGGAGAGGTATTCCTGCTGGCAAGGTCTCCTGCGGCAGAAATGCGTCCAGGCAGACCCTGGGCCCCAGAGGACTCCACACCTGGCTCCACTTCTCTTGAACAGCATCCGGTGTATGTCTCTTTCACAGAAAGATGTACTTCTAGTCCATTTTGTTCAGAGCCAGTGACTCTCTTTGGGCAGTGATGCAGAGGCGTGGGCCTCATGGACAGATGCTGACCTCCAGTTGGGAGGATACCCCAGAGGAAATCAATCAAACCACAATTTTTCACTTTTTCTTTTCGTTTTCCTTTCCTTTCCTTTTCCCTTCCTCTCTTCCCCCCTTTCCTCCCTCCCTCTTCCTTCCTTCCTTCCTTTCTTCCAATCCAAATACTTTAAACATTTAAGTACTTTGCACAGTATACACTTTTAACTAAAACATGTAAACCTGATGTCATCACATGATTGTAAAACCATTTCGATAGCAAATTAAATTTGAAATTTAAAATATTGTAATATTCAGACAGCTCCTGCCCAATCTATGCTACAAATCAGAACACTTGTTTCTAACTTAAAGGCCTCCCAGAGTCATCCTATCATCAAAAGAAACATAGGAAGTTGACCTGCCAAGAATGTGGTGGTCCTTAAGGGGATTTTCCCACTGTGCTTTTGAAGAGGATTTCATCCCCATCAAAAGTTCCTTCCCTGCAGATCCTCAGGGAAATCACTGACTGAAAGTTCCTTAATCAATGCCTGTGGGTGGGTGGGGGGCTTGGGCAGAGTAGCTGAGTGAGCTGGCCTATGCTGTGATCTATTATAGGCATTTGATTATCTCCAGGCATCAAACCATCAGACCAAGCTGCTAGAGAGCTCCAGATAATAGCCGTTTACTTTGACTCCCCCTCACAGATCCCCTTGTGGGGAGATGACTCATGTTGACAACTCTGAATGCTGCTGTTCAGCTGGACGCCTGGTTCTCACCCATAGCAAGTTATTAGACTCACTATGGGAAACTGGGAAACTCTGGGACTTGATCAGCAGGAAGAGATGCTCTTTAGATGTCAAAATTTCAAGTTGACAGGCATTCCAGATTGCTCTTCTAGGTTTGTAAGAGGCTAGACGCAGACTGAGAGTCCAGGGATTATCACACAGGTGAGCCCACACCTTCCCATCTAAGAAAGTCCAGGGTTTCAACTCTGAGGAGCAAAGCACAGCTCCAAAATAATATACTTAGCTGGGTGCTCACCAAATGATTGCTTTTATATGGAACTGTTCACTGATTCATTCAACAAATAATTGTTAAACATTTACTATATGTCACTGTGGGGATATGAGTGAACAACAGTTTTAATTTATTTTCTCGGTTTTTTTGTTTTAAATGTTTACCAAAGTAATAGTACAGAAGAGCTTATCATAGCAAGCAGCATTCTTTTGCCTGGTCATTACCCCTCGCCAGCCAGGTGTTTATCTTCTTACAATATGCTAAACCGCTATTTCTTGAAGTATGAATGTGAGATAATATTTTTGAACTCCCACTATGAAAAATGAAGATTTATCTCACTTATCCCATGCCCACCTACTCTCATCTCTTGTCTTCCTCCATCTGCTCAATATTTGATAATTATTATCAAATTATTCTTATTAAAAATAATTCTTCTTATTATATTCTTCCTTCTCACCTCAAGTTAAGGGAGAAAGGTCTTTAAGATTGCCACTCAGAAAAAGTGGGCGTCTCTCCCAGAAAAGGAGACTGGCAGATGTTTCCTCCTTTAGGTACCGCATTTCTCTGAGTGACCTTTTTGTGACTGTTGCTTGTGGTAATTCTCTGAGGTCCTGGATTCTAGTTCTCTGTTTCTCACTTCACCTTTCTTTTGTGAGCTGATGACTGATTTAGACTCCTTGCCTGAACGTCTGCACAGTGACTTAAGTTCTTGCCGATAATATGGAACCGTATCTTCCCCTGATACGCAACACATCCACTGAAACCCTTTCTTTCCCTCTTTTCTTCATAAGTGTAGGTAGGTTGTGCCAGGTCTTTGGGGATGGAGGGCACAGATTTCTCCTTAACTCCAAGAACTCAAACTCTCAAACTCTTCACCAAACAAAAGGATTTCCTCCCCACCTCTCTCACTCCCTCACCTTTCCTAAGCCTTGCTCTCTAGTTGCCTCAGTTGTGACTCTTCTCCCAGTCCCAGGATGACCAGCAGATTTTTATCTCTGGTGCCACTTTGATCAGTAGCTAGTCGTGGGTGCCATGATGCTAGGAAGATTTAGATTCCCATGGGGGATAAGATGATTGATTTCCCAACATCCATTCCAACTCAGATGGATAAGCCTAGGACAGACAGAACTATCTTCCCTGGGCCAGTGAATGATTTAGAAAAGGACGAGCAGCCCACCTCTGAACACTGACTTGTGAGAAGCTTGCTGGGGCTACTGGGAAGGGTCACTTTTCTCCCACACTTAGGGAGTGATGATCTCTCTGCATCCTCTGGGCCATGTTCTCCTAGATGTGATTTCTACTGAATATAAATCCCTCTTTGAGGATAGAAGGAGAGACAGAGGGAGAAACTGGGTCCTTGACAACTTCCTTGAACCACTGAATCAGCCATTCTTAAGGCAACCCCACTCTGGCCCTCTTGACTTCCTGCTATGTGAGGTGGTACATTTCCATATTGTTGAAGCCGGTTTGAATCAAGGTTTCCGAAGTCAAACTACCATATTGTTTTTAAAGTCATTTCTGGAATCAGTGTGAAAGGGAGCTGGGCTTAATTAGCTATGTCGGTCTAACGGATCTGATGGAGGGGTGGACTCTTGCCAGCCTGAGCCCCGTGGCTCCTCACGAACATCTAGTGTAGGGATTCTCTGTTGTGTTTGGCTCTCACTACTTCCCAGAATTGCACTTTTTAAAGGTGCACCCAGTGATTATTGCTTAAAATGGGCCCCCTGCTTTTACATCTCATTCTGTGCTTTACTTCCTGAGCTGCCCAACCCAACCTACACCTGACTTCTTTTATTCCTTTTGACTCCCTGGGTACTGACCTTTGGCTTATTCCCTTCTCATGACTATCTCTCTTCACTAAGGGAGGGATTTAAAAAGCCACCCAGGAGGTGGGGTAGGAACACAGAACACTGCAGCCTCTCGGAAGTGCTAACCAGATGGATAGTGCTGACAAGATCACATGTGAGGCCCATTTGGCTGCTGCACTGGTGATTCCATCAACTGCTAGGGCTGAGCTGGTGGATCCAAGGGTCTAGGCTAGTGCCCCTCCATCTGGCTCTCAGTGATCTGTTGGCAGCCCCTTGGGAGCTGTATGTCTGGTCAAAGAGGATGCCCTTCCCAGAGAGGAAGAGCTGTCCTTTGGTCAAGGGAACACAGACACTGTCCAATGACCTGAAGAAACACAGCTTTTGGGCTCCTCTGCTGACATTATACTATGAGCCTTTCTTAATTTCTGGAACCCTCAATGCATTTTCTGGGTCTATAAACAAGAATGTTGAGGGGCTGAGTAGAAACAATGACACTGCCATTTATCAGCTCTCTTCTTTTTTATTTAACTTGGGAACAAGTTGCAGGGGCTCAACTTGTGTTGCCTGTAAACTCAACTGCAAATAAAAGTAGACAATGCACACAGGTGTGGCTGGTGGAAGAATTCATGGTGCCTCCCAGCAATAGCCTTGTGCTTTTTTCCCCCTGTTTGCTAATTGATTAAAAAATATGTATGTATTGCAGAGTTTATTTATTGATCGAGAAGAGAGTGAAAAGGATAGCTTCTTTAATTAAAACCGATTGGGGCTGTGAAAGTTTAATTAATTGGATGCATGTCACTTCATTTCCATGTTATGTTGCACACAGCGCTCTATTTTCATAATTAACGTGTGGTGTCAGGGTGGCGGGTGTCTGTCTAATTAACAGTCTGAGGGAAGAGTGATGTATGGGCCTGCAGAGCAGGCAGAGTGGGTGGAAAGAGAAGTCCCAGCCAGAATCCACAGTTTCTGTTCCCTGTGGCCTGTTTCTGGCTATTTTATCACCCTTTGTGCAGTAAATGCGGTTTTGGTGAATCTTCCCGGAGACTGTTGTTTGTTTGTGTCCCAGGTGTTTCTCCACCAGAGGACAGGAGGCTGGATGACACTTCCAGAGACAGCAGGGTACAGATGCCCCCCAGGTTGGGGAGAGTCCCTCTGTCCCCTCCCCTCTGAAGTCCCCCAACATTCATTGCATCTGTTCCTGGCAGGGCAACCAGCACTTGCCCACTTAGCCATGACAGACTTTTACTGAGTGTCTTCTCTGTGCAATATATGGTGATGGATGAGTGGCTCTGAATCCAGACTGAAGTTCTTACTAGACCTGTGGCCTTGGGGAAATTACCTACCTTCTCTGCACCTCTGTTGATAAAATGGGAATCCCTAGTAAAGGTGTCGTGAGGATTAAATGACAGCGTAAGTGGCATGCTTAACACACTGTGTTATCAGCCTGGAGTTACTGAAAGATCTTCTCCTTTTCCTATGGAGCATTTGATTAAAAGCAATTCTCATTCAAATGGTTCTCTTGTAGATTATAACTCCTGACTAACTTCACTCCCGTGTCCTCCTCCTCAAATCGAAAGTCTACTTTGGCAACAGAATTCATTTCTCTCACGTGAAAAGTTGATTGTATGGATGCTTTGCTGAGATCCTTAAAGGGACCCAGCATCTTGCACAGATGATGTCTCAAACCTGTAGTATAAGGATTCCAGCCGCTGCATAAGCTGGCCCACTCCCCACCGCACACCTCCTCCGACCCCAGATCTCCCTCACCCCCGAGCACAGCATGAGCTGTCCTCTTCTGCCTGGAAGTCTCCTTTTCCTGGAAAAGCGAATATCCTACCAGTGTTTGACGTTCAGCTCAAATGTCTCTTTTTTGGTGGCATTTGTTGTTTGGAGTCTCTCTTTCTGACTAAATAGGAAGTTCCTACAGGCAAGGGCTGTGTCTTGGTCATCTTTGTGTCTTAGTGTCTAGCAGGAGTATAGTGGGAATCATGATTGTTGCATGATGGATGGAAAAAGCAAAAGTTTTCTTCATGTGAAATTACAGTTTTATATCTGCCTTCCTACCACACTGTTGGCTTCATTCTGGCCGGGAACATTTCTTTTTTCTTTTCTTTTTTTCTTTACTATTAGTTACATTTTATTTTTGTCACATGGTGTGGTTTTATTTATTTATTTATTTATTTATTTATTTATTTGATTTGCAAAGTTGTATTAGTTTCCGGTGTACAGCATAGTGATTCAGTTATATATATATATGCATATATATACATATACTTTTTCATGTTCCTTTAAATTACAGGTTACTATAAGCCATTGAATATAGTTCAGGCAGGGAACATTTACTTCGTTCTTCATTGTTCCTTGTTGCCTGGTACATGGTAGGCATCAATGACCTGGTCTCTATACCACGTAGGTTTGTCGTACGGGCAAATTGATGATGCATAGAAAAGTTCTTCAGGTTTCAGGATGATTGAAACTATAGCAAGATTATTTATACTAGAACAATAGGTGCTATTGACATTATTACCATCAAACTTTTTAAATTATTACTGGCGGGTGGGTTCTTTCCTTTTAGGAGTAGATTTCCTGAAGAGCGGTAGCCTCTGGGTCTTTCTGGATGTTGTCATCGCAACTGGCGTGACGACACACACACAGCTGGAGGCGGCCCTCACAACCCTCAGATGGGAACTCTGGAGCCTTTGCTCAGCGGCACTCATCTGAGCTGCTTGCAAATCCCATCCTATCCCTTAAAAAGAAATCCTACAACTCTCTGGTTTTCCTAATATGCCCTTCTCCTCCCTCAGTGATCTGTACAGTAAATAATGCTTCTGGAAATTTTAGAAAATTATTTGCTTTCCAGGCACCTGTATAGAGTCTAATCAATACTGATACTTATCCAAAGGGTTTTCTTTCTTTCTTTCTTTCTTTCTTTCTTTCTTTCTTTCTTTCTTTCTTTCTTTCTTTCTTTCTTTCTTTCTTTCTTTCTTTCTTTCTTTCTTTCTTTCTTTTTTTCATGAAGAGAGGTTTTCTAACTCTTCTGAATGTTCAACCTTGTATGAAATAACAAGTCTAGGGGGAGGTATAGCTCAGTGGTAGAGTGCATGCCTAGCATGCATGAGGTCCTGGGTTCAATTCCCAGTACCTCTACTAAATAAATAAACCTAATTACATCTCTTCATTAAAAAAAAATTAAAAAAAAAGAAATAGCAAGGCTTTTTTTTCTAGTGTAAACCCCCTCAAACAAAAACCCAGCCATGAGGATTGTCACTGTGCCCCTTCTCACAGACTCGGGAGTACTTACAGGAAATCAGTCTCCATCATGTGTTGCATTTTTGCTAGCTCTTCACGTTTGAATACAGTTCAGAAAACTAGATCATAGACTAGGCCCAAAGACACTGCCATTGTCTCAGCAGTATTTCCAGCACTGGGAGCTGGAAATGACAAAGACCCAAGGTGATTAAAATAGCTCTGGATTGAAAGGACTAAGTTGTCTCAGAGGCCCTCTACCACCACACCAAAATATAATATTAATTACAAAAAAAATTCAAGCTCTAACTATTTCCCTAAGTATATCTTGAATCTGATAGAAAAGTAAGGAGTAGCTGGGGTGTGAGGCATGGGCTGAGGGGTGAGCGCCCTGGGGGTCTGAGGGTCCGAGTTCCAGGCTGGCTCTGCCACTGATAGGCCGTGTGACATGGGGAAGTCACTCAACTTTTGGGGGCTTCAGTTTCCTGCTCAGATGAAGGAAGAGGCCGACTGGTTCTCCTGGGTGAGTTTGCAGGCAGCCCGTCCGCAGGGAGAGTTACTGCATCCCCACCTGGGACTGGCCCCGAGCTAGGTGCTAGGGAAGCAGCTAAGGAGACTTGCTGGCCAATGTGATGCAACAAGACATGGGTGTGCTTGGCCCTCCGTCCCAAACACAGCCTCTGTACCCCTGACACTGGCTTGGGCCAAAGTCGTCTTTTCCTGTGACTCTGTAGGCGTGTGCGTGTGTTGAGGCCGGGTCACCAGGTCAGGCTCCCACCTCGCACGGCACTGGTTTCCCTCTGCCTGGTTCCCTCTCCTGCTGTCTGACTTTGCCCCCAATGCAGAACATGGGAGAACTTCTAAAAATGTTGACTCAGAAGAAGAGGAAGTGGGCAGAGCTCAGCTCTCTTCCCCAAGGCGTCCTGACTCTGCTCTTCTGACGGGGACGGTGTGGGGCTTCCAGGGCCTGCATGGGAGTGGGGCGAGGAAATTGAGTCCAGTTCCACAAAAGCCCTTTTCTGAGCAAGGATGTCTCCTCCCTTAAGTTATGGAACAAAAAGGACCCCTCCAGTGTTCGGAGGAGAGCCGAAGAAAGTCTACTGGAGGTGATGTGCTATGCCCACTGAGAAAGTGGAGGCCGCTTTTCTTACTGAAAAAAGGCTCTCTTTGGTAAACAAGGTGAAAAGCATAGCAATTAGGAAGGCTTCAAAACATACAAGAGGTCGCAGGGACAGAAAACAAGCTATGATTACCAAAGGGGAAAGATGAGGAGGGATAAATTTGGAGTTTGGGATTTGCAGATACACATTACTGTATATAAAATGGGTGCACAACAAGGACCTACTGTGTAGCATGAAGAACTATATTCAATTTCTTGTAATAAGCTGTAATGAAAAAGAATCTGAAATAAAAATATGTATGTGTATGTATAATTGAATCGCTTTGCTGTACACCTGAAACTAACATTGTAAATCAGCTGCACTTCAATAAAACACAAAATTAAAAAAAAATATGTTAGAGTTGTGGAAAGAAGGCCGGGGGAGGACAGGCAGGGGCTGGATGGTGCAGACAAGGTCGGGGCGACATTTATACCTCTTTTATTGTCCTAAAACTGTGGGTCTCAGACTGTAGCGAGGGCCAGAGTTTGTTCAAGCACAAATTCCACATTCCTGATTCAGTAGCTCTAGATGGAGCCTGAGAATTTTCTTTTCTAATGAGTTTATAGGTGCTGCTGATTCTGTCACACTACTGGGCTAAGCGAGAGTAGCTTGAAGGGCGAACAATCTTAATGACTACAGTGTTGGCTTGACTAACCTCTTCTTTGGAATATTAATAATCGGAGACAATAGCTCTGGACATATTGAAAACAGTAGAAAGTTCTATAGCAGTGAGACTTTAGAATTGTGCTTCTCAAGTGTGGTTCATAAACTATCTTCATCAGAACCGCCTAGGACCCTGCTTCTCAAAATGTGGTTCCCAGACCAGCAGCCTGGGAGTCACCTGGGTGTTGGTTAGAAATGCAGATCTGCAGATACTGACTACTCTAGAGAAAACAGATATATAACAAGGTCCTACTGTACAGCACAGGAGACTATATTCAGTATCGTATAATAACCTATAATGGAAAAGAATAGATAGATTAGATAGATCGATAGATAGATAGATAGATAGATAGATAGATAGATAGATAGATAGATAGATAGATAGAGAAGCATTGCTCTAGGGGTTTCTCAGATGTATCTCTAGAGTGGGTATCATTGGGGGTGAGGGATCGGGAGGTGGGATATGCCATTTTTATAATCCAGAATTGTTGCTCACTGGCTTAACCTAGGTATTGGGGTAGGAAATTTGCCAGGGTCAATGGCTGAAGTCTTCACAGAGCATAGAAACAAAGCCCACAGAAGGTAGGGTGGTTTCAGTGTGTAATCTGTCAGTACTGACAATGTCTTTTTGAAGATCAATATGCAGTATCTTCTGTAGCTTCTGTGTGACAGAGAAATGATGGAAGGTTTAGAAATAGATGGTGGCTGCAAGGGAAGACCCTGGAGGGGAAGGAATGGACACAGATCAGGCTCCTGAAATGTGTAGCCCAACCAGAATTGCCCAGTATCATACTTCTTGTTATTGACAAGTTGTATTCCATTGTGTGGATGTGCCACATTCTGTTTATCCATTCATTAGGAGATGGAAGTTTGATTTGTTTCCACTGTTTAGCACTGTAAAGCTGCTGTAAACATTCATGTGCAAATTTTTCCGTGGACCTATATTTTCCTTTCTCTCGGGTGTATACCTAGAAGTAAAATTGCTAGGTCATATGGCAACTCTATGTTTAAACTTTTGACAACTACTAGACTGTTTTCCAAAGTGGCTGTAACATTTACATTCTCAGCAGCAATGTGCTGGGGTTCCAGTTCCTCCACATTCTCACCAACACTTGTTATTAACTGTCTTTTGATCATGGTCATCCCAGTGGGTGTGGATGTCTCACTGTGATTTTGATTTGCATTTTCCTGATAGCTTATGGTGTTTGGATATCTTCTCATATACCTGTTGTTCATTTGTGTGTGTTCTTTTGACAAATGTCTACTCAGACCCTTTGCCCTTTGTTTTTTGAAAGCACTTTTTTTATACTTTATTGTTATTATTATTATTATTATTATTATTATTAAACACAGCTTTTTTGGGGGGAGGTAATTAGGTTTGTTTGTTTGTTTGTTTGTTTCCTTAATGGAGGTACTGGGGATTGAACCTGGGACTTCATGCATGTTAAGCATGCGCTCTACCACTGAGTTATACCCTCCCCACCTTGCCCATTTTTAAAGTGGGGTTTTTTGGTCTTTTTATTATTGAGTTATAAGAATTTTTTGTATATTCTAAATACAAGTCCCATAGGTGATACATGATTTGCAAATATTTTCTCCGCTGTGTGGGTTGTTTTTCATTTTCTTGATGGTGTCCTTTGAAACACAAGCTTTCCATTTTGATGAAGTCCCATTTATCCCTTTTTCTTTTTGTCCTCTATGCTTTTAGTGTCATATCTAAGAAGGCTTTGCCTAATCCAAGGTCACGGAGATTTACTATCTTTCCTTCTAAGAGTTTTTATAGTGTAGCTCTTCCATGTAGGACTATGATCCATTTTGAGTTAGTTTTTGTGTTTGCTGTGTGACAAATGGATTCAACTTCATTCTTTTTCATGTGGATATCCAGTTGGAAGAGACATCACATAGTTGGTGCAGAAAAAAGCCCTCAAGTGGGTCCCCAGACAGATGTTAGCAGAAGTAGGGTCAATGGAAGCTGGGAATCAAAAAAGCACATGCCTACTGCCCTCGTCCTCCCTGGTTGGATTCCAGACCTGCTTCTCCTCACAGACTGATGAATCTTATGGGCATCACACTGATAGAACACCACTCTCCTTCTAGTCTTGGGGACAACATTTTAGCTAGGAAGTGGTTTCAGAGTTTGAGATAGAGAGTAAAAGTTAAAATCTACAGTTGGGTGAGGGTATATAAGTGGCTAGAACTTTTCTTGCAGACAGTTTGGCACTTTGTATTGCCTTAAAAATGGACATATTCTTTGACCTAGTAATCTTAAGACTGAAGAATTTTTCCTAGGGGATTGGTCTGATATGTGTGGGGCAAGCTTTAGGTAAAACATTATTTATTGAATTATTTATGTTAGTAAAAACTGACCACAGAAAAAGTCCAACATTATGGAATCGATTAAGTAAATTTCAGCATATCAGCATACCTTTTGGATGGAATGTTATGTAACTACTAAACATTATAAGGAATTTAAGTCCATGGACAAATGATATTTTTGCATACTTTGCATATTTTGCATATTATGTATTAATAGTATATTAATGCAATTCATTTAATATAGCATATCATCCAAATTGTATCAACCAGGCTTAAATAAAAAGACTGGAAACACATATACCAATATAATAACAGTGTTATCCTGGTGGTAGGACAATTGGTGTTTGAATTATTTTTCTTACATTTTTGGATATTTTTATGAATCAGGATGCTGTCACTGTGTCTAATCTCCAGAGTAAGACCCAGAGGGCAAGGAATAGAGTTCTTTTATAATCAGGGAAAATGTTAATAAAACAATTCCTTAGCGGTGTCATCTACATCAGTTGAATTAGATGCCGGTCCTCGTACTGTGGGGAGAGTCAAGGGAATGAGAGTTTCTGGGCTGCATTGATTTTACCTTCCTTTTCTTTCTTGCTTGTAACCCATAACCCACTGAGGGAGCCTTTAGCCACGTGCAGTGAGCCCTCTAAGGAAGTGCCAGTGGGAGGTGCATATCAGAGCCTGGGACAACCGGGGTAAGGCTTGTCTGCTCTGTGGAAGAGGGCGCACTCCGGAAGGGAGGACGCATTGGAACCAGCAATTCCCCTGGATTAGCTCAGTGGGAGTGAAGAGCCCTGCGGGCCTCTCAAATCTGGGAGGTGTAAACTTTTACCAGCTGGGCATTTGAACTTAAATCACTGCTGAGGACAAGGAGGCCTGAGAGATTTTTCTAAGGTCTTTACATGCAGCCTCCAGCTTCTTTGGAAGGCTGGACTTGTCTCAGGCGGGGCCTCACAGAAGCTGAGTCCGGGGAAATGGTCCCTTGGTCTCCTCCTTTCCCTGCCCTCCCTCAGTGAATGCTCAGTGCTTCTGTCTTTGCAATCCCACAGTGCTCCCTCTCCCTTTTACTCCTCCCTTTTTCTGGGTCTACCAGCTTCCGTGGTACCCCAGTCCCTGTGTCTGTACCCCCGTCAGATTTACTAACTTCCTTGTCCAGGGCCCTACACCTTCAGTAGTTCTGATCCCTGCCAATCTAGAAAACTTAACTGAAGTTCTGGGAAAGCCGACACATACACTGTACCCCTTCCCAGATCATGCTGAATTTGCCTTGGAGTCGTGACCTAATGGCCAAGGACAAGCAGGGACCCCAAGAGCCAGAGTGCCCTTTTCTAGGTTTCACATGGCCAGCCCTGGCTGTTCCTGTGTTACTTAGCCTACTGGAAGGAGAGAGTACTCCTGTCCCCAAGAAACCAGTCCCATCTGTGGGATTCCAGGCTCTCCTCCTGGACAATCCATCTTTCATCACTCTGGAGAACTATTTATTTGTCTATCTTTTGTTTTTTTGGCCCTGTAATTCTTGAAAGTAGATAATACTTTTGAGTCTGTCCAACTTCAAAAATTATGAAGGCATGGAGAGCAGAAGTCTCTGGCCCAGCTCTGCTCCCCATCTGCCCAGTTCAGTCTTCTCACCAAAGGGGATGGAGAGCTTGAGGCAGCTTTTCCAGATGGCAGCCCAAGGGTCTCAACTCCATTTATTGGACAGTCCATTTTTCTCCACTGACTGAAGAGACGATTATAATGTCCCATATGTATTTGGATCTACTTGTGGGCTTTGTATTCTGTTGCACTGTCTGTCTGTCTATTTGTATGCCAACATCATGGAGAACTGAGGGCACACAGCAGCCGTGGAAGCCTGGGGAAGGTGTACAGCTTCCTCCTCCTCACCCTGCTCTAGACTTCTGTTTTCCTCCTCCTTTCATGCTCAAGTGCTGACATGCATACTACTCCTCACAGGGAGGTCTGTGGTTCCTACTGTTATCTCCATGTTATGCATTAAGAAAATGAGGAACAGAGACACTGAGGTAACACACTCAGGGCCACGTAGCTGGCATGTGAATGAGCAATAGGAGTCCTGAGACAGATATCTAGCTACCATGCTATCTGTATTTTTTCAGAATATTGTGATGATGATGAATGCAGTTTATTGACTGTAATGTGTGATGATGAATACAGTGTATTGACTGTTTAGTGACTACAGTTTATTGAGTGTCTGCTAGACATTGTATTGAGGGCTTCAGGTACAACCCTTCGTGGTAGGTTTGATCATCAGATGTGTCCGCACAGGAAACTGAGGCTCAGAGGGGTTACCTAAATTGCCAAAAGCCATGAGACTGAGTGTTGCTCCAAAGACCATGCTCTTTACAGTTAGGCTTTACTGATCCTCCATTTGCATAATCACCATCAAGATCAAATATTCTTCCTTATTCCTTTGATATCACTTCCTTGGTCAGCCACCGGATCCGATGCAGTTTTGAAAGGCACAGAGGTAAAGATGCGCCGGTATGTAAGGCTCTCTCTTCTCAACTCTGGGGGCAGCCCCGCTCTCCTTACACTTTCTGGCACTTTTTTTGCTCTCTTAGGTTATGAAATTCTTTTGAACAACATGTGACCTCTCGTTGCAGGCTCTTTGCCTTCTAAGGTAATCAACAAGTTTGTTGATGCTGAGAAGGCTGGTTGGGAACCTCAGGTAAAAGAAGAACAAGGAGTGAGTCAGCTAAGGGAGAACGTGAAAACCCAACAGGGAAACTCAGACTTGATGGGATGGGCAGTGGGGAGCCTCAAAAGTTTCTTGAGTGGGAAATAAACACAAAATTGTGTTTAAGGAAAAGCCATCACAGCCCATATATGCACTCTGTATAATCCCTGCAAAGAAAGGAAAGAACCAGGACAAAAACCAAACCCAATTAACCTTGCTTGTAAAGGTTTTGATCTTCAGGGCACTTCGCTTTGTCTCTCTGACCTGAACACTTTATCATCTGATTGGCCTAATAGCCTACTATTTTTCTCTATTGGATTAAAAGTCCAAAGGGGGACAGCAAAAGACTTCTTCCTTTAGAGCGAGCTCTTTATTCCTAAGACTAGGAAGAGCCTTTGGCGGACCGCAGAACCCTTAACTCAGATGGCCACATCCTTCATCATCTGGCTCCCGCCTTATCTGTCTGGCCATCACTTTCTGGCTTTCTCCACAGTGCCTCCACCCAAACTCAACACTCTCAGTTCCCACATGCTCTACATATCATTTACCCCTGAGCAGTTTTTGCCCCTTCTTGTCTACTTCCTCATCTTCCTTAAGTCTTGGCTGATCTCATTAGGAGATGATCTCAAGGAGATGCCCCTCCTTAAGGAAGTCCCCCTTGTCCCTCTGAGGCTGGTTGGGTCCTCCTCCTCTGGCTCCCCATGACATCCTGCCATCTCCTGGTCATTTCTGCAGCTCGGTATGGGCTGGTGGCTCACTTGTTTCCTGGACTCTGAGCTTCTATTGGGAAAGGGCCATGTCTCAGTTGCCTCCAGGCCTGGAGCACCACAGCTGTCCAGAAAGTGCTGGCTCATAGATAATGAAGGAAGAGTGCCACCAGCCGGCTGTCCCCATCTGCTGCACCAACTGACGGCTGGTTGGTGGCATTTGGCTCTTTGAATCTCCTTGTTATTCTAACAGGAAAACCTTAGCTCCCAACTCAAAGGCAAAAGAACTCCTTCCTTCCCAAGAAGACCTTTCTGGATTCCTGACCTCGTGCCCTCCTAGGTCCTGGCTCTTTGGAGGAGCCCCTGTCTCCCCAGCACGGCCAGCAGTACCCCTCACAGCCTCCTTCCCTTGAGCCAGTAAATCTAAAAGCAATACTTTCACTGGCCATGTCACTCCCTAAAGCTACCAGGCTACTCTGACAAAGACTATCTGTTTGGCCAAACCTGAGTCAGCCTTCATCCGGTCTCATCCTTGACTTTGGGCTCTGTCTTTGACCTGCTTAGTCCAGTTTTAGCAAGAATCCCGCTGAGTAATTTTTGCAAAAATTTCCCACCCTTGGTGTCTGATCACTCTGATACCTGATCTAACTCCTCAAATTTCTCATTCCCCTACCTTGGGTATCTAATCATTCTGGCCTGCCTTCAGCAAAAGTCCTGTCAAGTCCGTTTAGCAAGAACACATGCACCTCTGATGTTTCCCTTAGAAATCTTCCATTCACTGACCCCCACCCTGCTCATTGGCTGTAAGTCTCCCCTTGTTCTTGTTGTATTTGACATTCAGCCTGCTCTCTCTCCTCTACTGCAAAACCCCCATTGCTGTGGTCCCTCCTGAGTACAGTTTTCGTTACCATCTGTAACAAGTGTCATGAATCATTTTTCTTTAATAGCATCACCCCTGCCCTAACCCTGTATACTTCTGCCCTGAGCCTCAGGACCACTTCCCACAGCCTCCCTTCTCCTCCTTCTCCTCTTAGTACCACTTCAGACGTTATTCTCTCTCTCAGTGAATTATTCCCTTCCTCTAACTTCTGTGATCTCTCAGCACTTGGGTTTCCTCCCCTTCTTTTTTCTCCCCAAGCTGGTACTTGTCCACCCATTTCTTAAATATTGATTTTTTTTCCAAGCTTGTGTTTTTCACCCTCTGTTTCTCTCACTTTGAGCACATTGCCTTTCCAGTGAGTGACCCCCAAAGCCTCAAAGTGGATATTGTCTCAGGATGGTTGAAGCCTCTTAGAAGATGCTCACTGGTTATCCGGGAGTCCAAGTGCAGGAGGTGTTATCAGGCACCAGCACAGCCGGTGCCTCCAAGATCAGAATCCCTCATCCCTTGGGGTGAGGTCGGACCTCAGGTGTGTCTCAGAGGGCATCTGAATGAATGGTGGGGGTCTGCTGTTGTGGCCCACAGTCCTGCTGTGAGTCCATCTAGGACTTTCCCTACTCCCTGGACATCCACGGGACAGCCAGTTGCAGGGACCGCCACTACCCATTGAGGATGAGGGCCCACGGAGAAGTGGGAGGAGTCAGTGTCCCGGGTGCCCAGGGAGCAGGGTATGTTGTCCAGGGTGTGGGTCAGTCAGGGCATCCTGCTGGGCACAACTCCTGGTGTCTTCACATACACTGGATAATTATTTTTTTCAATTTCTATACCTTTTGATGGCATCCAAGCCATCAAAAGCTATAGAAGTTGATTATTCTAATAAATCATGTACATTTTGCAAATATACATGTCACCATTATTTTGAAATACTTGGCATAAAAAGAGTTGATTGAATTTGAAATCTGTTTGCATTATCACAAAAATGTCGATATAGTTGATAATACTTTATTGTATAATTGAAATTTGCTGAGACAGTACATCATAACTGTTATCACATCAAAAAAAGGTACCTATGTGAGTATTAACTTGATTATAAAAATTTCACAATATATATCAAACCATCACACTGAAAAAAAAAGTCAGTATTACTTATTCATCAATAAAGGAAAAGAGTTATTAGATTATTCCAAAATAATTCCAGTGTAGATTTTTGAATAGTTATAAAAATGATTTAAAAATTTGTGTTACTTCCTTGCATGAACAAAGTTTCTTGTTGATGGAGATCACCAAGAATTTGAAGAAATATCATTAAAGCATTGTTCCTGAGTTAAATGTAACCATTTCCAACCTGTGTGCCCCCGAGAGAAGGGGAAGAGGTTGTAAAAAGTATGTTCATAGACACAAATTTGAGTGCATCACTTAAATATTTGAAAACATTTTATTTGGAAGTTTTATATAAATTCAATATTTAATACCTTCCTGCAATTTTAGCATTTTATGTTTTTTATACTGATATAAATAAAGTATAATAATTTTTTCCCACTAACCTCTAAATTTTCTTCAGTTTGCTCCAGGGCATGATACAAAAGCTATCATTTTCTCTGTGTGCTATAACAAAAAATGTTGGGAATTTTTAAAAACAATTTTATTGAGGTATAATTTACAGACTATTCAGTTCAGCGTTTTAAGTGTACAAGTCAGTGATTTTGAGTAAATTTATCGAGTTGTGCAACCATCACCATTTATTTTTAGAGCGTGTCCCTCATCCCAATAAGATTGGAAGTTAGTTTTGAATGAGAGTAAGAAGGGACCAGAAGATGTTCCTGGGGAGGGCAGACCTTTGGGTCTTGAGCAGCTAAAGGGCAAGTATAAAGGTGCTGAATTCCTAGGAGAAGCACCCAAAGGGGCTGGGAACGACTGAGGAGATGGGTGCTGCTCAGGGGAGGATTTGTGTCTCTGCTCAAATACCAGCTCCTCTGGCAAGGCGTTTCTAGCTCGCGTGCAGCACACCTGCCTTCTCTCCTGGGCTCCAGTGCTCACTCTTATGCTATAATTATAGGTAGATTTTTGGTCTGTGGCTCTGCTGTCCCCGCTAGACTGTAAGTCCCTGCTTTGTGTCCCCAGAACTGATCTCCATCTCTGACACATAGCAGGGTCTCAGTCATCAGTTTGCCCAATGAACAAATGGTTTCCAGCCCTTTGTCCCCACCTCTGAGGTCACCAGAGCTGACCAGAGGCACACGGGGTGGTTCCCAGCCAATGACGGTGCCTGGAGCAGGATCCGATTGTCTCTGAGAGTGTGACCACAGGCCAGGCCAGGTGCAGAGCTTCTGACCCTTTGTCTCTCTGTGCTGGCACTGAACCTTTTTTAGCTGTTCCATCGCTTTGGAGATTGGAGTGTGGGATCTTACATTGTTGGGTTGACTTCCAGCGGTAAATCCCCACGATTCTGATGGTGCATCTTTCTCTCAGCATCTAGCGGAGCTGCCTGCATTTGAAGGGACAATTTCCAGGAAGCAAGTGAGTCAAACTTAGGGGCTCTAGCTCCTGGCTCTGGCTGGGGACTTGGCATCATACTCTTTTGCCCAGACTTCTGCATCCATCCCTAGACACCAGTGAAAATGGCAAGGGGACAAATTCCCTTTGCCACCTCCAGAAGCAGGTGAAGTGGCAAGGTGGCTTCTTTGTGGGCAGGAAAAAAGCAAAGAGGTTGAAAGCAAACACATCAAGCTGTTTTCGAGTGCACTCAATCGCTGCCCAGACTTGCAACCCCCTTTTTAAAGCAGGTTTACTTCAGTAGTAACAGCGCTCCATTATGCTTTATCCCTAGGCCCTCAACTCTGCTCCGTACTTCCCCTGGGTGTTCTGCTCACTAACCGATTTATCCTCTCTTATAAACCTACACTTAAAGCGACACAAAACACAGCTGTGACACCACGGGAAAGCTTTGTGGCAACGCCTCGAGCTGGCAGAGTGCTTGTGATCATGACAGAGAAGCTTCTCTACTTGCGGTTCCCAGGGGCTTCAAGTAGGTTTCTGGGGTGGCTGTGGGAGCCGCTTCTTGGTGCGGTTCCCTGGTGCAGGGATCCCAGTTGGGATTTTAGAGCTCCGGTGCTGAGCCGTTGTTGTTGGAGCAGAAAGGCAGCCGGAAGGGAGGCAGTGACCACGTCCTCAAACACACACATCCTCCCAACACCCTGAGCATCACAGAACCAGTCTGGGCACCTGGGACGGAGCAGACCTGACTCTGGTTTTCCTGTCTTGTCATGTTGTTTAATTAACATAACAAATCTTCGCAGCTGGTGGCTGCCCTCTGCCTCTCATCCCTCCTCCCACTCCCTCCTGTACACTAATTAGTGCAAAAGCGGGGAGCAAATCTTCAAGCATTGATTGGCCTTTGTAGTAATGATTCTGCTGGGAACAACCGAACCCTCTCCAAACAGATAAACACCTCCCCCACCCCGAGTCTGAACCATGTGCTTCCTTCCTCATAGATTTTTGGCTTTGCAAGTCCAGGATAGAGAACTCAGTTACTGAAGAGCATAATACCACATTTGTCTCCTCTGGGTCTAAAAGACAAAAGGGATTGTGAGACAAAAAGGGGAGGGAGCACCTCCAGGGGATGTGACTCATTTAAAGGTGTTGGTTCGTCTTCCTTGCAGAAGGTTGGCCCCTCTCTACAAAGGTGGAAACTTTGTCTAGCCAAGCGTCAAGTGGAACGTCTTGAAAAAGCCTCTGCTAACACCTTTCTGTCTATAAAGTGGTTCCTGCCTCAGACAGCTTTCAGCCTTGCTGGCACATCCTGCCCACAAGGGCCGGGGACCACTCGTGTCTGTGCCTGAGGAATCGTGCATAGCAGCAGCCTGGAGAGGGATCTGAGGACAGAACTATGGAGAGGGTGCCCCTCGAAGGGGTCCAGGGGCAGGCAGACCTTCAACCTGATCTCTGGGTCCTCGCTGGGGCACTGGCCAGCAGACCCCTGTGGCTAGTTAGTCCCCTAGTAATGGCTATGTGGTGACATGGCTGTAGAAAAGGAGTATTTATCCTTCTCACTAGGCAGTGTTTTGAAGATTAGATAGTCCATAGTGCGTTTGAGGGGGTTTCACTTATTGTGCCTTTTCTCCTCCCTTGAACTCCCTTCCATCCTTGGAGGGTAATCTCCGTCATTTCTCCCCTACTCTCACTCCCCTTCTCAAACATACAGCCACATAATCTTAATCATTTCACTTTCTCCCCATCTCTTCTCATGCTCTTCTCTCTGGTTTCAGGGGTTGGGAAGGCCTAGGCTCTGGGTGGGAGTATTCAGTAATCAATTAGCAATGTCTGCCAGGGGTAGCGGTGTGGGCAGCACCAAGCTAATTCCTAACCATTCCTAACCTTTGAAAAGTTTTTTTTTCCAATTGTGACACATATCTTAATGTTTACCATCTTAACCATATTTAAGTGTACAGTTCAGTAGTATTAAGTATATTCACATTGTTGTGCAACCAATCTCCAGGACTTTTTTATCTTGCAAAACTGAAACTATACTCTTCTATCAACAACTCCCTGCCCCTCCCGCTTCCTTGCCCCTGGGAATTACCATTCTACTTTCTGTTTCTATGAGCCTGACTACTCCAGATAAGTAGAATCATACAGTATTTGTCTTTTGGGGTCTGGCTTATTTCACTTAGCGTAACGCCTTTGAGCTCCATCCATGTTGCAGTATGTGTCAGAATTTCCTTCCTGCTGAAGGATCAGTACTATTCCATTCTGTGTATTTTCCATATTTTGTTGATCCATTCGTCTGTCAAAGGACATTTGGGTTACTTCCATCTTTTGGCTATTGTGAACAATGCTGCTGTGAACATGAGTGCACAAATATGTGAACCTTTTAAAAAAATTACCAACAATTCAATGATCTAACCCAGTGGTTTTCAACTCTGGTTACATTAGAACCACCTGGAGAGCTTCTAAAAAATACTGTCTCTTGAAACACCACTCTAATTAAATCGAAATGTCGAGGGGTGGAGTCCATTGATCAGAATCAGAGGTGCTTGTTAAAAACCCTAATTCTCTGGAGACTGTTTCAGTAGGTCTGGGTTAGGGCCCAGAAATCTTTGCATTTAAAAAAGACCATGAGGATAGTCTCATGATTGGACATTTTAGAAATTACTGTCTATATCATCAGTTAAAGGTGTTCTCCTGCTGTTTTATGTTAATCAAAAGAGACAAGATAAATAAAATGCTTAGCATAGTGTCTAGAAGCTCAGTAAATGACGATGGTCATCACCAACATCATCATCATCATCACGACAGCAACTAACCTTTATATAGCTCTTATTATGAGCCAGGCTGGCACATTTTAAAGCCCTTAACATAGATTTATTTGCAAAATACCCTTTTGAAGTAGTGCTATTATAACAGATTTTACAGAGGAGGAAACTGAGGCACAAGAGAGATTACATAACACAGAGTTATATAGCTAGTAAGTGAGAGATGGAATTAAAACTGGAGAGTCTGGCTCCAAACTTTATGCTGTTAATCAGTGCACTCTGCTGCCTTTCCTGTGGTAAATGGTAAACACTGCTAGTACTAATGATCAGTGAAAAGGCCCTCAGTTTCCTTCAACACAGCCATTACCTGCATGCTTTCCTTGTAGATATGCCCTTAAGATAAAAATAAATATGATAATAGACTCAAGTGTCCTTTTCATGCCTACCTTTTGTGCCCTCTCAAAATTCTTACATGGTTCAATCTACTGCTATTTCATGACATCTGATTTCTTAGTCATTTTGGAAGCGACCTCTGGGAAAGGGATATTCTCAGTATCATTACATTTTTTAACCTGGAAGAGACCTTTGGGATGCTCCAGGACAGAAGTCTCTAAAGTGCTTGCATCCTACAGGATGCACAAGGTTATCCACTGGGATTGGGGAAGAAAATCCTAGTATAAAACCAGAGAAAGTAAGGGCCATGGGGATCTCCCTGCTGTTAAGTCCAACAGGCGCCTAGACATTATTAAGGTTTCTCCTCGGCTCTGCGGACCGCCCCTGCTTGATGCATGCATCTCCCTTAACTGAGTGAGGTCACTCTTTTTTTTTTTTAATTTGTTTTTGTTTTGTTTTGTGGTTTTTTTTTTTTTTTGGTAGGGGCAAGTAATTAGGTTTACTTATTCATTTATTTATTTTAATGGAGGTCCTGAGTTTAATCCAGTGCTAAACATGCAATCTACCACTGAGGTATACCCTCCCCCTAGAGTGAGGTCACTCTTGTACCTTTTCTTCTTTCTCTCTCGGGCTGCTCCTTCTCAGTTTCCCAGCCCCTGTATTTAAAATTATTTTTAAAAATTAATATATGGATTGACACGGCAGCTTCACTTGCTCTAGAGGTCATGAACAGTAGGTCCTGAGAGGAGGGTATAGCTCAGTGGTAGAGTGCATGCTTAGCATGCACAAGGTCCTGGGTTCAATCCCCAGTACCTCCGTCAAAAGTAACTAAGTAAACCCAATTACCTCCCGTCACAAAAAGATCAAAAAAAAAAAAAAAAAAAAGAAGAAGAAGAAGAAGAAGAAGAACAGTAGGTCCTGTACCCGAGGCAAGAGTGGAGCTTATCACGGGGACAAGGCTGCCTTCCCTGTTTCATTTCCTGTCAGCATATGTACGCAGGCTGTTATGGGTTGAATTGTTCCCACAAAAAGATCTGTTGAAGTCCCAGCACCCCAGGACCTCAGAATGGGATTTATTTGAAAATAAGTTCATTGGAGATGCAATGATTTAAGTTAGATGGGGTTGTATTGAATTAGGATGAGATACCTAATACGGCTGGTGTCATTATAAGAAGAGGAGAAGAGACGCAGAGGCAGAGAGAGACACACAGAGAGAAGACGGCCATGTGATGATGGGGCATATATGGGAATGAAGCATCACTGAGCCAGCGAACGCCAAGAAAACACCAGCAGCTGGAGGAGCTAAGGGAACAGTCTCTTCTACAGGTTTCAGAGGGAGCATGACCCTGTTGACACCCTGATTTCAGACTTTTAGGCTCCGGAACTGTGAGCCAATACATTTCTGTTGTTTGAAGCCACCTAGTGTGTGAACCTTTGTCACGGCAGCCACAGGACTCTAATACATGTGCCCATGGAGATGGATTTACAAATTGTATTTCCCATTTGAAACAGAACTCTCCCTCACCAGATGAACACTCTGCAAAGGCACCCCCGTTTGAAGATTGCACCTCTGATGCAAGTTCAAGTGGGCCACACGGACATGACAGCCCTGCCCCTGTCCACCGGCTGCCATCATGAGGGAAAAATGAAGACAGCCCCATCAAACCTGGTAGGAAGTCAGCCAAAATGTCCTGAAATTATCAAGATACTTGGTCTGTAGATTGTCGCCTACTATTATTATGATAAATCAGTCTTACCTCAATTCATATTATGCCTTGAGGTATTAGCTGATGACAATATCAAGAGCCATCACAATCAATAGGACACTTAATATTCCTTACTTCATCTTTATCTCGTCCTATGAAATATTTTCTTTTTATGCCTTTTAATAATGCATACAATATTTCTTCATTAAAGCACCTTATAAATGAAAGGATAAATAAATGCATGTATACTGGCAATATATACTCATTTTTTTAAATTGATGAGGTACACGATCAAGTCAATACCCACCCCCTTTTATGCATGAGGAAGCAGGTCCAGAATGGTTTTGTGAATTAGTTACTCAAGTTCAGAAATTGAATTTGGTTCTTCTGACTCTGAGCTGGGGTCCAGCTTCTATACCACTCTCTCCCCCTCAAAGAGGAGGTGAGATACACTCTGCCCTGTTTTAGCATCAGGAGGCCTTGGGCGATTTTGAGTCAGACACTTCTGTTCAGCAAGCCTTGTGGGGAGCGGAGGTGTTACAGCAGGGTCAGGCACATGTGGGCTTGAATTCTGGCTCTGCTTCTCACCAGCTGTGTGACCTGGGGCAAGTAATTTTACCTCTCTGATACTCACCTTCTTCAACTGTAAGGTGAAAATAAGTGTGCTTTTGGCATAAGACTGTTTTTAAAGAGAAAATTATATGTTGTCCAAGTGTAAACTATATGCCTCTTAAAATCCAGTTGTGATAGTAATAGCTGATGTTGAGACTCTGAAGGTACGAGATACATAGTTCTGTCTTCTGTATGGAGGGGTTCCTGCAGACCAATGGATGAGACCCATGTCCAGATGTGGGTATGGTTTGCCTGGCCGGGCATGTGGCACTGGTGACCTGATGTTCCCACTAGCTTCCCCTGAGCCCAGGTCGTGTTCTTGGTACTAAGAAATCCACATGTCTGATTGGGAGTCACATTATTTCTCTTGCCTTGGTCACTGGCAAATTACCTCTGATTTGATGGGGAGGCCTCTCTCTCACCTCTGTCCACTCTTGAATCCACTGTAATCTGGCTTTTGTCCATCAACTGCCTAGAAGCTGCCCAACCCAGCGTCATGGTGATCTCCTTGTTTTCAGGTCCAGTGGTCACCCTTTGAGTGTCACCATGACATCCTGGCCATCTTGGCAGTATTTATCACTGTCTGGGGCCACTTGGCCCCTTCCTTCCTGAAGCGTTCTCTCTTGAATAATTGAGGAACACCACACACGCTTGGCTTTCTTCCTTTCTGGGGACAGTCCTTCTCACTCTCTTTTGCTGGCTTATCTTCTTCTACACTACATGTATATTCTGGGACTTCTCCCAGCTCTGTCCTAAGCCTCTGTTCTTCCTGAACAATTCCGTCTATGGACTTGGCTTGCAATACATTTGGCATCACTGATTCTCAGACAGAGGGAGTATTGTCTAAAATCACCTGCTAGGAGAGAGGCTTTTTCACACTACACTTGCCACTGCAGGGGTTCTGAATGCACCAACTATCACTGACATTCACTGTCATAGTGATCCTTTTTAGGGCTGGTGGTTCTCGTGTGTGTGTATGTGTGTGTGTGTATGTGTGTGTATGTGTGTGTGTGTGTGTGTGTGTGTGTGTTGAGGAGCTCTTATTTAATGCTGACAGATCCCAATCTGTCACCTGAATGTGTAGGTGCTGCTATGAATGTCCACTTGGATATTCAAGCACCTTACCCTCTGTCTGACCCAGTTGACACTTAGCTCTCCCGTAAACTTGCTCCTTTTCCTACATCTCCACTTTTGGTGAGTGATACCACCATTCAGACAGTTGCTTAACCCAAAACTTCATTGTCATTCTCAAGTCATCCTGTTCCACTGCCCTCCATTTGACACCCATAATCAGTTACCAAGCTCTTGTGAGTTTACCTCCTAAAAATCATTTGCATCAGATCATTTCTCCTCCTCCTCATTCATGCTGCCCTCCTCCCTCCCATCCAGTCTTCCCCGCTCCAGTCCACTGGCCATATGTAGCCTTCTCAATGCCGTCTCATCATGGCACTGCCCTGCCTGAGTGCCTTTTTGGTTCCCTGTTGCCCTCCAGATTCATTTGAGCTTCTGCCCACCTCTTTGGCCTCATTTTTTGCCTCTTCTCACCATACTCCACACATTTTGATCATACTTAGGCAGACCTATAGTTGATGGTCCAGACAAAATATACTTGAGAATGAAAGATGGTCCTGTTAATGAATATTCTGGAATAAGACAAAATTAGAACTCTCCCAAGGAAAGCAGTAGGTACAGTCAACACAAATCATACTGAACCTTTAGTTCTTCAGACGTGCTTTGTTTTCGTTCCTCTACAGACCTTTTTTTCTGATGTCCCCTCTTTGCCTTTGTGAGACCTCCACCCTCTCTGTGTTCTTAGCATCCTGTACCTCACCAATTTTAGCATGTAAAACCCTTCATTTTAACTGTCTTTTTACCCCCACCCGCATCTGAGAGAAAAAAATGAAGTCAGTTCAGATCTCAAGTTACTTTAATGCTTTGACCACTCCCTAAACTGCTTTCTCTAGCACAACCCTGCCCTTTTTCAAATAAGAAAGAGTAGGTTTCAAGCTTAAATTGACCATGTAAGTGACAGAATCTAGCCAGAAATTTAAAATGTCATCTTGTTTTTATTTTAGTTATTGATGTTTATTTTCTCTTTATAACAAGTAATGCTGATTTTCTGTTTGTGCTAATGACATAATTTTTCTTTCAAAATGAACTAATTTAAGTAAAAGAAAAAGAAACAACTGAAGTAAAATCATTACGTTAATAATAGCCCAGCCAATATATAAATATGGACATGTTTCATGACAGCTGGTTTATCTCCTAAGAATAAAGACATTTTCCTGTGATAAGACAATAAATACCATTAACACACCTAAGAAAATTAGCATAATGCAAAGGATGTAATTTTTGATATGTACTAAATACGAATATTTATAAATAAATCTCTTACATTAACCTCTTAAATTTATCCAAGAGGGTCTGAAAACCATAGTACTTTGATAGTCATCATTATCTATTTTTTAATACCTAAATAAGTTCTTTTTTAGCATTTGAATATTTTACATCTTACTCTCTTCTCTTGAATTTATGTTTTTTTCTGCTTACTCTACAGAATCTTGTCCCAATGTATAATTGTTCATGCTTGAAAGTTTTTATTGATCATCCTGGCATGTTCTAAAACAAGCAAAAAAAAATGCACTGATTAAAATTGAATCATTCCTTTATATCTTGTGATCACAAAAGTCTAAGTATTAAAAAAATTCTTCTTGATTGAGATAGTATTGTAATGATTATTAGTAGCACACAGATACACTGTTAGTACACTGTTGACCACATCATAGTAACATCCCAATTTTAATATTAGTCAGAAGGTGTAAAAAAATAGGTTTGGAAATATATCTCCTAAATGACATGACTGGGGCTTTGACGAGTTCCTGTATTCATGGATGAGTATGACTGATTGCTGGAAAGAATTGCAGCATCAATTCTATTTCCATTTTTTATAGATGCAAATAAAAAATTTAACATATAAAATAAATAGTATGGAAGAAGATTTATTATACCAGTTTGAATTCCTTTGCGGCTATAGGACAACAATCACACAGTGATACATCACAAAATTTATTTTAATAATGATATATCATTTGCCAACTCAGTTAGGTCCTCTTTCAATTTTATTAGAAGCAAAGAAATGGAAATAGCCTGAACTCCTGAAGATCTGCTATCCAGCTCTTAGACTTTCTCTCTTGATTTCTTGAAATTATACTGAAAAGTATTTATTTATCTTTATCAAATTATTATTAGCATTTTTCACTGGAAGACATCATCTTTAACCTGCTATACATATGAATGATTGAGAAAATAAACATATTGGTCATTGCAATCCACTTTTGCCAATGCAATATTTTTTTTAATCAAATGCAAAAGCTTCAGCTGTATTTGGATGAAACTGCAGAGTTATAGAATTGAATTTATGGAAAATATCCACCACGTTGAAACTCATCAGCCAAATCTACTTGCTTCTGGCTGGGAAACATCTGACTTCATTTTCCAATTTGAGCAGACATCTCTGTGTCAGCTCTCTCACTTCTGGTCTAACTCTAAGAAAGAAAGAGAGAAGGAGCGGTAAGTGGGACCTGGACCCTTGCTAGGAGCTTGTTGCCTGGGGTCCTAAGGCCTTTTCTATACTCTGCTCCCAGCCTCACTTTCTTTGATGCACATTGGGGATAGAAGAGGAGAGGATGTTAAGCAGATGTTTTGGACATTTGAATTCAGAGCTTCCTAACATGGCCAAGATACCTTGTTTCTAAGGCCCCAGTTTGCCCTTAACAGGCTGTGTATCCCTGGAAGAGAGCAGCAGCCCTGCGCTGACGCCTGCCCCCTCCCTGTGCTTAGGGCCTGTGCCCAGGAGCACCTAGGCCAGGTGCAGTGAGGAGAGTCAGGCTGGGTGAGAGGGCTGAGGTATACAGTGAGCCATGGGTGACTGCGGGCCGGCACCAAGCTTCCACTGTAGAAGTGGCCACAGGGAGGTCAGTGTAGAAAGAGTGGAAATGAGAGTGGGAAATCTGCAATCGGGTCTCCTTAAAGTTACCATTGGCTGTGGATCCCTTCGACATCGTGTTTTTGTTTCGAGTTCTCCTGGGGTGCACATACCAATTCTCTTCCCCTGTGAAGCCTGCTGGGCTAGCCAACTGACTTTGCTGGAGTCTGGGTTGAGGATGAGCTGGGGGAAGGGAGAATAGGAGCAGAGGGGGACCAGTGAATGTCCCTGCTGATCCTGAGTGCACTGGGCTGTGGGCTCCTGACTCGACTCTGACCGACCCAGGAAGACCTTGGACCCTGTCCTCCACTTGAGAACTTCTGCGTAGCCGGGAGGAGCGTGGGGTGTGGGGAGCTCCAGGCTGGCCTGGTTGGTTCTTCCCTGGTTATTGACCTTCTTAAAGTTTTTGATCTTCTATTTTCTTGGGAAACTGTAAACATTTTAAAACCTTTTTTTCCAGTTTTACTAAGATAAAGTTGACACACAGCACTGTTTAAGTTTAAGATACACAGCGTGATAATTTGACTTATATATCTTGTGACATGATTACCACAGTAAGTTTAAGTAACATCCATCATCTCATATAGAGACCAAAAAAAAAAGGAAAAAAAAAGATGTTTTTTTCCCTTATGCTGAGAACTCTTAGAATTTAGTCTATAACGACTTTCATGTGTACCATACAGCAATGTTAACTACAATCATCATGTTGTATATTTCATCCTTAATACTTATTTATCTTAAAACTGGAAGTCTGTAACTTTCGACCACCTTTATCTGATTCCTCCTTCTCCCATCCCCCACTCTGGTAACCAAATCCACAAATTTGATCTCTTTTTCTAGAAGTTTAGGTTTTTATTTTTTACGATTCCACATATAAGTGAGATTGAATAGTATTTGTCTTTCGCTGTCTGATTGATTTTACTTAGCATTATGCCCTGAAGGCCCATGTTGTCATAAATGGCAGGATTTCCTTCTTTTTTAATGGCTGAGTAATACTGTGTGTGTGTGTGTTTATGTGTGTGTGTAGGGACTGTATGTATGTATATATATGGGTGTGTGTGTGTGTGTGTGTGTGTGTACCATAACTTCTCTACTCATTCATCCATAGATGAATATGTTTCCATGTCTTAGCTATTATAAATAATGTTGCTGTGAACATGGGGATGCAGATATCTCTTTGACATTGTGTTTTTGTTTCCTTTGGATGTATTTTCAGAAGTGGAATTGCTAGATCATGTGGTAACCATATTTCTAATTTTTTGAGGAACTTCTGTACTATTTTCCATAGTGGCTGTACCAATTTACGTCCTCACCAACTTTGCACCAGGGTTCCATTTTCTCCACACCCTCTCCAACACTTACCTCTCATCTGTTTGACGATAGTCATTCTGACAGGCATGAGGTAATGTCTCATTCAGGTTTTGATTTGCATTTCCCTGATGAGAAGTGATATTGAGCACCTTTTCATGTACCTGTTGGCTATTTGTGTAACTTCTTTTGAAAAATGTCTATTTCTGTCCTCTGCCCATTTTTAACTGGATTATTTTTTGTTTTTGCTTGTTTTTGTTTTTTTGCTGTTGAGTTATATGAGCTTTTCTATGTTTTGAATATTAACCCCTTATCAGACACATGATTGGAAATTTTTTTCCCATTTTGTAGGTTGTTTTTTCACTTTATGGATTTTTTTTTTCTGTACAGAAGCTTTTCAGCTTAATGTCATCCTACCCATTTATGTTTCATTGTGTTGCTTGTGCTTTAGGTGTCATATCTAACAAAATCATTGCCAAGACTTATGCCAAGGGGCGTTTTGCCTATGTTTTCTTTCAGTAGTTTCACAGTTTCAGGTCTTACATTTATGCTTTCAATCAAACTATTAACCTTTAGTCAAGACTCATCCAAGGCTGTGGGGACAGGGTGGTTTTCACAAAATGCATATTGAGGAAACTCTTGAGTTTCTTCCTTCTAAGAGTGAGACTTTTTAATATGTTTGGGGAACTTCTGGTATGCAATAATCTATTCTGAACCTCCATCAACAGTTCTTCAATTACTCTCTTGGCTTCCTAGACTAGGTAAAACCTGGCCGTCTGTTCCTCTCTCTCAGCTCTGCAGCGACACACGGAAGGAGAAGGAGGAACTCTTCTGATGTGCCCCTTCCCTGCCTCCCCTCTGCTCTGGCCATTTTCCAGTTTGGTCAAGGAGAGGTCTCAAATGCATACCATCTGATTGATTAGCTCAATATGAACTTGAGTTTGAACAAAATGCTCACTATTCAATTAATTTCTTCCTTCATGTAAAAATCAGGAGATTTCACATTTCATCCCCAAATTCCAATTTCAGGTTTCCCTTAAAAAATCGAAATAGAAACAGCCGTCACGTGGCAATGATTGGCTTGTGCTACGTGATGCTGTCCTTTTTAGATGGTAGCATGAGATCTCTGGTTTTCTATAGTCCCCACCCCACCCCTGACATTCCCTGCCTTTTTCCTGTAGAAATTTGAATGTGTAACCTCTAGATGAAGGTTTATTGAGATAGTTTGTTCATTTTGCTAATAAATATTGATTGAATATCTATAATGGCTAGCCAAACTCACAAAATCCCTGGCTGCATGGAGCTTACATTCTAGTGTGGGAAGACACAATAAGCAAATAAGTAAATTACAGAGTATGTGGGAAGACGATTGTTCTAGGAAGAAAACACAACAGAAAAGGGCACAGCATGTGTGGACGGGTTCAATTTAAAAATAGGCTAGTCAGGGAAGGGTTCACCAAGACATTTAAACCAAAACATGAAGGAAGTGAAGGAACGCACCATGCAAATATGGCTCGGGAAGAGCATTCCAGGCAGAGGGAACAGCAAGTGCAAAGGCCTTGGGCAGTGGGGTGTTTTAGAGAGCCATGGCTGGGGACATGGACACTGCTGTGTGTTTTAGGTGATCACTAGCCCCACTCTGAGCCTCACTTTTTATATGAAAATGAGGGTTTGAGTTAGGAGATTTCCAAGGTCCCCAATGCTACTAACATTTGATGATTTTACAACAAAGCCATTCCCTTAGGAAAAACAAGAGGCTGCTTGCCAATGTAGATGTGCTTTTGGAAATAA
This sequence comes from Vicugna pacos, assembly GCF_048564905.1. Classification (NCBI taxonomy): domain Eukaryota; kingdom Metazoa; phylum Chordata; class Mammalia; order Artiodactyla; family Camelidae; genus Vicugna; species Vicugna pacos. The sequence continues at coordinate 17,028,775 of NC_132991.1, forward strand.
ACAGTCTTTTATTGATTGTCTGAGGAGAATGGAATTTGAGAAATGTAGATTTCACCCTAGACTTCTCTCACAGAGGAAAGAAGTATGGTGCTGGGGCTAGCTGGCTGGAACATGCGTGCTCTCTCTATCTGAGAGCTGAATTTCCGATGCACCCAGGGCACAGGTGGGTCGGAAATGAATGGAATCAGCAGAGTTGATCGCTATCTTTTTTATGACTGTTCAGTATTTGATTTTTGCTGTAGCTCTGGCCGATGACAACAGATTGCTGGGCATGACCAAGAGTAGATGATTTCTTATCTGGTCATTCTTTGTGTGTATTTGGGGTGACCAAAGGTTTGTAATATTGGAAAGTCAAACAGCATGGACCGTTTCACTCACCATCAGCTTAGCCGGTTATTTACAGTTCTGGTCCCTTAACTTTACAGTTGTTAAAAAAAGGAAAAATCAGCCATCGGCAGCTCAGCCTGATAATGTGGGAAGATGAAAGCTGGAGAAAAACACACATCTTTCATGGCTCTTGGGTCCCTTCTGAGAAACTTTGGGTTTGACACACAATCCCTTTCTTGTGACTTCTGTGGTTGAATCCCATAAGAAACCAGGACCCTGTGGTTAAATATTCTGTTTTTTTAAACGTTTTTTATTGATTTATAGTCATTTTACAATGTTGTGTCAAATTCCAGTGTTCAGCACAATTTTTCAGTTATACATGAACATATATATATTCATTGTCATTTTTTTCTCTGAGCTACCATAAGATCTTGTGTATATTCCCCTGTGCTATACAGTATAATCTTGTTTATCTATTCTACAATTTTGAAATCCCGTCTATCCCTTCCCACCCTCCGCCCCCTTGGCAACCACAAGTTTTTATTCTATGTCTATGAGTCTTTTTCTGTTTTGTATTTACGCTTTGTTTTTTTGTTTTTGTGGTTAAATATTCTCGAACCATGTTATACCGAGGCTTTGGCCACAGCAGGGAGCTTAGTGCCAGGAGGGATTATTTCTGCAACTAGAAAGTCCTTAAAGATGCATAGAGAATTATTTTGAGATTTCTATGACTTGGTTAAAAGCGTTAAAATATTTCTATTTTCTGGGAGATGACGGGAAGCTAAGGACTCTGTGTTTATATTTGGGGAGCAGGTCAGGGAAGCTGGGTGAAGAGGTCATGAAGAGGAAAGGGATATTAAGACTGTGAAGAGTCTGAGATTTTACTCGCCTTGCAACTTGCAAGCCAACCAGTTAGCCCACCGCAGCCCGGATGCTGATGGGCTCCTGGTTCAGAGACAAAGAGCCTTATTACTTTCCCCAGTAGCAATAGCCAGGGTATCAGCATTTGGGGTAGTGCCCTGGCCCCATTCCCACGGGGTGACATGAAGCAAGCCAGGTAATACCTAGACATGTAGTGGATAGTGTTACAGAGAGGCACCCTGAGCTTAGGGGGCTGGAATCTTTTACAACGATCAGTCAGCTTGCCTGCCCTGAGCTCTAGAGGAAGACATCTTTATTATACGGGCAGGAAGCAAACTTGCCCTTTGCTCTGGAGACTCTCTCTCTCTTCCAAGACTGTTCTCTCTACAGACATCCTGAAGCAGATAGTCTGGAACAAAAATAGTCAGTGCCTCTGCTTGCAGCATTTGCAGAAACCCAAGAGATACAGGAAGACTGTCTTCCAAGGACATATTTTTGCCCTAAAGTTGCAATGTCCCCTCTTCCTCCCCAGCAGCCTCAGGTGAATTCACCCCTGGTTTTGGATCCTAATAGTTTTCTCTAATTTCCAGGGAAATTTAGGCAGGCAGATTTCTGCCTGAGCTCAAGGCACAATTCAAACTCTTCCTAGAGGTAGGAGCTGAGAAAAATTTTCAAAGTTTTATTCCCTTTATGGAAGAGCTGTTGGACACTCCAACTATTGGAAAAGTTAATCTCACATCATCTTTGAACTCGATGGGACTGTAGGTAGTTATGTAGGCCAGTCCTCCTCAGTTGAAGCAGGTTTTATAATTGAGGCAACTAAGCTCCTTGAGAATCAACTGTCTTATTCAAAGTCATTCATTAAAGATGTGGTGGAACCAGGATTCCAAGTGAGGTCTATGGAAATGGACAGTTTCCTGTGGTTTGCCTCATAACCAGAGTTTAGACCAGGCTTGACTAAGGAAGGTTGAGGAAAGATAGATGGGGGTCCATCCTCAGAATATCTTTCTGAAGCTTCAGCAGTCATCAAGAAACCAGGGTGTGAAAGAGATCACTAGCTGACTATCCAATATCCGTTCTCTCCTTTTTAAGGGTAGAGTTCTATATATTTGAGCATGGCAATTTCCCCAATTAAAAAAAAAAATCACTTCATTTGCCAGTTTTCCTTGAGGCTGGGGGAGTCAGTGAGGTGTGGGTAGAAGTTACTTCCAGCAGAGTTCTTTCAAGGGGACTCACTTGGCTGGCAGGAGACCCTCACCTTATCCCCGTCTCACCTTCCAGACTGGAACATGGCTGAGATGACTAGGGCCACATCTATCAAGGAGAACTTGTAGATCAAAGCGTGAATTAAAGATGGTGGAAAAGAAACATAGGAGCAGCCTGGGCCAATGTGAGCAGCATGCAGCCACCACACCAGCCCTGGAGGACGTACCTCTGGACTTCATCAGTGTGAAAGAAAGATAACTCTCCCATCTTTTCTTGCCACTGTATTTCTGGATAGCAGAGGCATGGGCCTCCTGGCAGAGTTTATGTGCTTATTGATACCTAATTGTGAACCCTGAATGTTCACTGTTGACCCTGCTGGTTGGGTTTTTTTTTAACTGCAAGTAACAGAAACATTGGCTAATTTTAGGGACTAATTATCCTTGGAGAAGTTTATGGGGTTGCTCATAAGATTGGAGTGAGGGCTGAAGAACTAAGTCGGAAGCAGAAGGGCACCAGGTTGCTCTGGAAGGTCCTGATAGTAGGCTCTGCTCATCAAGCTCATCAGTGCATCCCAATTTCTTGCCATTTCCCTTGTGTCTTTCTGTCAAGATTCAACATCTCAAGGAAGCGAGTATTCGATTGGCTGAGCCAAGGTCATGTGACTGTTCTGAGCTAAAATGACATGGCCATCCTGTACCAAGCTGGCGAGAGGGAAGGCAGAGCAAAAGGGGCCTCCCAGGAGCACTTCGGCTCCCACTCTGGGAGGACAGGTCCCTGGATTTACTGTCCCACAACGATGGCATCCAGTGCGAGGCAGAGGCAAGTCCCTACACAAAAATCAGAGTGCTTTAGGGAAAGGAGTGCCCAGCTTAATAAAGCTGCACTGAGTGTCCCACCTTCAAAAGAGCAAAACAAAACAAAGCTGTGTGGAATAGCAGAGGATTTAGACCTTTCTGTGATGAAGTGAGTTGGTCAAGATAAAAGGCAAAGACTGTTGTGCACAAAGGCTTCAGGGATGAGCAGTTCCTGACAAGTCCACATATCCCAGGAACAAAGGCTTACAAAAACGGCAGCGCCTGTGGGGAGGGCAAACGCATCATGTGAAAGAGCTCTTTTAATCGTCTCCGGTTTATGTAGACATAAGCGATATTTCATGGTGAAAATACTAACACTTCTGTTTCCTTGCTTTCCTTTTCTTCTTCTCTTAACTGGGTTGCAGTTTCTAATTCACACTCATTTACCCACCGCAGCAATTGTAGGTCCTTTAGGGACCTCCTTAAGTGGGGGCAAGCAATCTTGTCCTTCGGTAGTGAAAACTCAGAACTCCAGAAAGATCAAGGACTGTTCCCAGGGCCAGGAGGTGTGATGGTAGCATAGTGAGGTTAAAGCAAATTATAGAGTCTGCAGTTAAAGTGGACATAGGTCATCAGTTAAGTAATGGCTGCCAAGGAGAGCTGGCCTCAGTGTGAGGATGCTCGTGAGTAGAGAAACGGATATGATGCTCTAGCGTCCGAGATTCTAAGTGGGCACAGAGTATTAGTGAAACATGGCTGAGAATACAGAAACTCTGAGACTTGGACCTTCAGGGTCCCCACCAGCCTTTGGTTTCTTGTTGTGACCACATTTATTTTACCTTACCGAGGAAGGCTATCAGCAGGAAAGCAAAAGCTGGAGTCTCTTCCTTGGTTATATCTCTTTAGTGGCTTCCCATAGTCGGCAGAATAAAATCCAGCCTCCTCATTCCAGCCAGCCAGGTCTTTTACGATCTGATCTTGCCTTCCTGTGTGCTCTCCTCTTTTTCTCTGACTCCACCTGTGGCTTCAGCCACTGTGGTCTTCTTTCGGTTTCTGGAAGCTGATTCCTGCCCCTCTGCATTTGCTGCCTGGGCATGCTTGTCCCAGAACTGTGCTTGGCTGACTCCCCCTCACGTCTCGGCTCAGATGTTGCCAGCCCTAAGCAGGGACTCCAGAGCCCAACTGCCTGGCTTCCATCTTGGCTGTATCATGTGTCAGCTGTGTAATATTCAGCTGGCACTTAACTGCTCGGTGCCTCATTTTGCTCAGCTGTAATTGAGGATCATGATATCCTTATATTGCAAGGTTGATGTGAAGTTTACAGAAGTTAGTGTAAGCAAAGCCCTGAGGACAGTGCCTGGGTGCAGTCCGTGCTACACAAGTTATAGGAGCCCCCACTCCAAGTCACTGTCACTAACCCTGGTCTGTTTTCTTTATAGCAATAATCACTGTTTGAAATTACTTTATTTGCTTATTGACTACCTCTGTCTTCCAGGCTATATGCAGATTGAATAATTGGAACTACCCAAACTCAAACTTTATTTCTCAGATGGGGCGAATGGAGGAAAACCTCATCAATGGCATCCTCCTGTGTCCCATCCCCCTTCCTCCCCCGCCCTGGTCCTGGTTTCCCACCCTGTGTAGTCAAGGGATGGCACCACTCGAGTGATTCTGTTGTATATCCAGTCTCCCAGGAAGCCTGTGAAAACTAGAAGTGCCCAGTAGAACTCCCATATGATCCCGCAATCCTGCTTCAGAGTTCATATCTAACAGAACTGAAAGCAGAGTCTTGAAAAGATATTTGCACGCTCATGTCAACAGCAGCATTATTCACAATAGCCAAAAGGTGGAAGCAACCTAAGTGTCCACTAACAGATGAATGGTTAAACCAAATGTAGTCTATCCATACCACGGAATGTGGTTCAATCTTAAAAAGGAAGGAAATTCTGTCACATGCTACAGTGTGGATGAACCTTGAGGACATTATGCTAAGTGAAATAAGCCAGTCATGAAAGGAAAAATACTGCATGATTCCACTCATACGAAGTATCTAAAGTTTAAGTCACAGAAAGAGAAAGTAATGTGATAGTAATTACCAGGGGATAGGGGTTGGGGAGAATGGGGAAGTGTAGTTTAGAGTACAATTTTAGTTTTACAGGATGAAAAAGTTCTGGAGATCTGTTTCATAACAGTGTGAAATACTTACCACTACAGAACTGTACACTTGAAAATGGTTAAGGTGGATAGGGCAGTCTAACCAGGCAACAGAAATAAAAGCAAAAAGAAACAAATGGGACCTAATTAAACTTCCCTTTGCACTGCAAAGGAAACTATAAACAAAAGACAACCTACAGAATGAGAAAAAATATTTGCAAATGATGCGACTGACAAGGGCTTAATTTCCAGAATATATAAACAGCTCTTACAACTTAATAACGAAAAAACAAACAATCCAATCCAAAAATGGCAGAACACCTAAACCAGCAATTCTCCAATGAAGACATACAGCCAATAGGCACATGAAAAAAAGCTCAATATCACTAATTATCAGAGAAATGCAAATCAAAACTACAATGAGGTATCACCTCACATTAATCAGAATGGCCACATCAAAATGCCACAAACAATAAATGCTAGAGAGGGTGTGGAGAAAAGGGAACCCTCCTATACTGTTGGTGGGAATGTAGTTTGGTGCAGCCATTATGCAAAACAGTATGGAGATTCATTAAAAAACTAAAAATAGACTTACCGTATGATCCAGCAACCCCACTCCTGGGCATATATCTAGAAGAAACTCTAATTCAAAAAGCTACATACACCCCAATTTTCATAGCAGCACTATTTACAATAGCCAAGACATGGCAACAACCTAAATGTTCATCGACATGACTGGATAAAGAAGTTGTGGCATATATATACAAATGGAATACTAATCAACCATAAAAAAAAGTAAAATAATGCCATTTGCAGCAGCATGGATGGACCTGGAGATCGTCATTTTAAGTGAAGTAAGCCAGAAAGAGAAAGAAAAATACCATATGATATCACTCATGTATGGAATCTAAAAAAAAAAAAAGCCACAAATGAACTTACTTACAAAACATAAAAAGAGTCTCAGACATAGAAAACAAACTTATGATTACCAAAAGAACATGAAAAGGAATATATGTATGTACGTGTATGACTGAACTATTATGCTGTACACCAGAAATTGGCACAACATTGTGAACTGACTATATTTCAATTAAAAAAAGAAAATAGGTGGAAATTTTATGTTGTGTGTTTTTTACCACAATAAAAATAAATATACCATGCTGTGCCTAGATTCTGAGTAAATAGTTTGGAGCAGGCAGATTATTTACATTTTAAAACCTCTCCCTGGAAGATTTCGGCACCCACCAAACTTTCAGAATCACTGGGTCATTTTGAAAGATGTGTCTGTGGTTTGGATTTAGGGCATTTAAGCCTTACACCATCCTTGATATAAAGCCTTAGTTATATGGAGGAAAAAATGATCCCCAAATCCTCCTCAGGGATTCTCTTTAATTTTGCCGAATTAATCTGCTTCTCATGTGTATTGTGGTCTGTCTGCTCTCAGTGAGTGGAGAGTGAAAATCGGCCGCCCGAGGGCCCTGGGAGCCCGCCCGCCAGGGTGTGTTCCTCGTAGCGTCCACAAGGTGGCAGGCCAGGCACTTGGATTTGGGCGCCCACGGCGCGCGCAGCCTGCCGCCGGGAGCGCCGCGCAGTTCCCCGAAGGCGTGTGAGGGACCCTGTGCCTTTGCACGGTTTGGGGGTGCCTGGAGGAGGTTGTGGGGTTCCCGTGGATGCCCCGGCTAGACGTGAAGCCGGCGGGTCACGCAGCAGGCGTGCGCTTGTTCTCGGGGGAAGGTGAGAACGCCCGCTGCCCCTCCCCCCGCGAGTGGCGTCCCCGCAGCCGCCTGCCCCCGGGCCCCACGAGCCTTGCTCTGAGGGAGGCGAACCGTTCGCAAGCGGCTGTTTGTTCGGAGGGAGTGCGATGTTTTGGTGATATATTCTTTCAAATAATTAAAAGGCCCGAGGCGGAATAGATGTTCTGTGTTTGAAAATGCCTGGGTGTTGGTGGACGGTGACGCCGGTTAACACGCACTAGCTGTTGGCTGTTTAATAGGCATCTTAAAAACATGGATTTGCTGACCCACTTCAGGCCTTGACCCAGTAAGGAGTCACAGTCTACAGTGAATAACTCGGCAAGTGTTTTGGTGACACGTCTAGCTGAAAAGTGGAGGCTTTTAAACATGATTTTAATGGCTGTTTGTATCTCAAGGCAGGTGGATGGCTTTCAGTGGGTACCAGATGTTCGCAGGTGAAGAGGGCGATGACGGGAGGAGGCAGTGGTGCAGCCCAAAGAACACAGGCTTGAATTTGGATGGTTGGGAGCTGGGGACAAGTCCTTTGTCCCGTGTAAGCCTCAGTTTCCTCATCTGAGTGATGGGGATAAAAACCAGCGTCATGGGTTGTGGTGAGGAGTGAATGAAACATGAAAACATTCATTCAGTCATTCACTCATGCAGCAAATGTACATGCATTCCAGACCTGTGCCCCGGGCACAGGCTAGGTACTGAGGGTGCTGCAACCATAAACTCTGGTCCCTTGCAGTCAGGTGGGAAGACTAACGTGTCCATGAATGTTTCCAGTGCAGTCAGAGAAGCACCCTACCTGAAGTTTGCTTGAGATGCCCCAAGGGCCAGGGGTCTGAGTAAAGAATGTTCGGGGAGGGAGTGGAGAGAGATTCATACATCAATCAGAGGCAGCCGATTTCAGTCTGGGGAATGGGGGTGGAGTCCAGCGCAAACACACCTCTGATCTGGAATGAACGGTGTTTGTGACCGTATTTTATTTTTCCTAAAAATGCCACCATCATTTGAAAACGAAGAGATTTCACTTGGGATTCTGGGTTTCCAACTCCTCTGAAAAAAAATATATTTGTCTTTGTTAAGCCAATGTGTCTGCAGGAAATTATGGTCTAACACTAAGTGGTAGCTGCCTTCTCTGGACAGAGCGTGCGCCACAGTCCCTACCACGCCCAAGTGCATGCTCAACTCAAGCTGCTTCCCTTGTTCGTTTTCTGTCCCTGACCCTGTGGACATTGGAGATGCAACCTCTAATATGTAGTGACTATAACAGCAGCACACGGTGGGTACTTCATACCTGCCGTTTCCTTTCCTCCTCGAGGGCTGAGATGGCCTCCCAGGCCGCTCCCCCAACAGTGATGGACATCTACGCAGGGTCTAACGAGACAATGGAGGAAACAGAACACTGTAGATTGAGCTACAGTATAAAGTCAGAATTCAGTCTGCTGGGTTTTCTCTTTCATTGTGGGGCCATTCCAGGGGCCCAGTGAAGGTCTGGAGGCTGGCTAAACTTACAGTTGTATGCAGGTCTTTGTCAGCAATGTGTGGCTCTTTTTAGAGAACCACATGCAAATCCCTCTCCCAAGTACCATTTCCCCACAAATAGCGAACTATTGTTGGAAGGAGGGTGAGCCTGGGGTTCCATAATAATAGCATTCTCGTGAAAGAAAATCACAGCCCCACCATGAGCACAGCTGAGAGCATGAAACCTACTACTGAGACATTCTGGTTAAAAGAAAGCATTAGTCCCTAAGATGGGCCTGTCTGTGGGGGTCTGTGGGGTGCCAGGTGTGAAGGCTTTGCAGGTCCTGCTGGAAATGAGTAGGTAAAAGGCATCCATCCATCCACCCAAGGAAGATTAATCTCGATCATGGGCCTGTTAGGAAGCCCTGGCCTTCCCTTCCTGGCAGGGGGTGAAAGTGGATAATTCACTTTCACAAAAGGAGCCGAGGGAGAATGGCATGGGGGTGGCTAAGGAGAAGAGGGAGCGGGGAGGCTGCCCTGTGAGGTCCAGACTCCCACACTCAGGGTCTTTCCTTTTTGGGGCTTGAGGAGGGAGCCATCTGTCAGTGACAGTGGGTTGATGTGTTTGCACCACGTTCTACAGGTCCCCCTCCCCTGCTTGGGGGACCAAGAGGTGGGGAGCCAACTGCAGGCAGAGCGCCCTGGAACTAAAGGACTAAGGGGAGACCAGGGGGTTCTCTATCCTCAGACAAGGGGGAGCAGGGCTGCCCCTCACCCCTCCTCATATGTTTAACTACCTTTGGTCCCCATTGCATTTAAAAAAAAAACCCATTTACTTTGAAAATTACTCAACATACTCAGAAGTACGGAGAATTGTATGATGTGTGGTTCTTGCATGTTACAATCACTTAGGGATCTTTTAAAAATCCCAACGCTGAAGTATTGTCCCAGACCATTTAACTCATAGTCTCTGGGGTTGGAACACAGTATATTTATTTGAAGTATATTTGAAGCTTCCTGGCTGGTTTCCCTGTACAGACACGTCCGGGAACCACTGATGTCCCCTTCACCCTGCTTCCACGATTACGAGAAGTGACCAATCTTGCTGATGTTGCAGCTCTTCCAAGATCCCCAATTTTCCATTGCCCCTAGATTATTTTAAAGGGAATACCAGACTTATCCTTAAATGCCTCAGAATACATTAAGAACTTGAAAGCAAAATATAAGCATAATAACATTATCACTCCAAAAAAAATCAACTATGATTCCTTAGTATCATGTAGTGTCCTGTCTTTGATGTTCAGTTTAGCTTTTGAGGTATTTCTTTCTCTCCTTTATCCTTGATTTAATTTGATTCCAAAGAGATGAATAATACCCCCCACCCCCCACTATTTCTGAGGTTGTGGAGTTGGTGAAAGGGGCAGGCAGTTGACTCACCCCTGGTTTACCTGCCCTTTTTCCTCAATGTGACTCTGCATCCAGTCTTTTCAGGGACAGCCCTGCCCACGTTGGTAGGTGAGAGGACAGCTATAGAGGCAGAAGATGCTCAGATATTCATTTGATAACTGTTGATTGGTAGCTGCCTGTACGTCCAGACACTGTCAGGTGCTGGAGAGCTAGGTCTGTCTCTGTCACCATTAGATTCTGTTTAGCACCGAGTCTGGCACATGGTAGGGACTTAAGAAATATTTAGTTCGGTGATGAAAGTGTGTTTGTGTTAATTGCCAGGACAGTCAGATGACCATTGCTGACATGCTGGGTCCGAGGATGTAATATTCCTTTAAAAATCACAAAGGGACGAAACTTCCACATCATATCTCTTTACTTGAGGATCTGAGAACACGTTTTTTTCCTTTTTAAGTAATTTGCACATCATGTGGATTCCCTAAATGAGATGAAACAGCTCGGTGGAGTGAAATCTCAGTAGCAGGGAGCAGGGGGCAGCCTGAACAGTTGAAATGCAAACGTGCCGTCTAAGCCTCATTTCAGCTGCGAGGTTTTCTGCCTTCTCTTTCTAGTGAAGCCTTTCAAAGGGGCGCGGACATGCAGCAGAAATCGACTGGTTTGAAGCTGACCTTCTTTTATTTTCTTTGCCCCGCCTCTAAGTGAAACGCTTGGGAACAGAACAATAAAATGTTCAGAAGGCAGCTAGTACAGCCAGGGAAGAAAGTGGGATCTCACTGACCCTCACATTTTTTAAAGATGATTTTTCTGTTTATCACACTTTCATTGTAGAAAATTTGCAAAATATAGGATGAAAGTATGAAGATGTGAAAATCATTCATATCTTATCATTACAGCCACCATCTACCAGAAAAATTGGCCATTTTGGTGTATTTCCTTCTTGTCTTTTTTTTCCCCCTCTGCTGAAATACAGACTGTATTTTCTGATTTGAGAAAAGTTATTTCTTTAATTTAAATGTATTGAGGACATGATGCTTTTTTAACATTTTTTATTGATCTATAATCATTTTACAATGTTGTGTCAAATTCCAGTGTTCAGCACAATTTTTCAGTCATTCTTGGACATATACACACTCATTGTCACATTTTTTTCCTCTGTGAGTTATCATAACATTTTGTGTATATTTCCCTGTGCTATACAGTGTAATCTTGTTTATCTATTCTACAATTTTGAAATCCCAGTCTATCCCTTCCCACCCTCCACCCCCCTGGTAACCACAAGTCTGTATTCTCTGTCTGTGAGTCTATTTCTGTCCTGTATTTATGCTTTGTTTTTTTGTTTTTGTTTTTTAGATTCCACATATGAGTGATCTCATATGGTATTTTTCTTTCTCTTTCTGGCTTACTTCACTTAGAATGACATTCTCCAGGAGCATCCATGTTGCTGCAAATGGCGATATGTTGTAGGTTTTTATGGCTGAATAGTATTCCGTTGTATAAATATACCACATCTTCTTTATCCAGTCATCTGCTGATGGACATTTAGGCTGTTTCCATGTCCTGGCTATTGTAAATAGTGCTGCTATGAACATTGGGGTGCAGGTGTCATCCTGAAGTAGGGTTCCTTCTGGATATAAGCCCAGGAGTGGGATTATGGGTCATATGGTAAGTCTATTCCTAGTCTTTTGAGGAATCTCCACACTGTTTTCCATAGTGGCTGCACCAAACTGCATTCCCACCAGCAGTGTAGGAGGGTGAGGACGTGATGCTTTTATAAGCCATTTTGAGATCTGTTTTCTCCTTATAATTCAAGAAAGGATGTAGGAAAGATGGTATTCTCGTATTACAAGTGAGAAATCAAGGTCCGGAGATTAAGTGATTTTTTTCAAGGTCACAGAAGTGGCCCAGGAGTCTCCATTGTCATCAAGGGGTGTTTCTACCTGATCCTAGTCTTCTCTGTGTGTAGAGGTCTAACCCGTCAGTGGGACAGCCCTAGGGTTATTTATGGCCAAGGGACTCACTGTTACTCCTTTCCCCATCTCCAGAAGTTTTGAGTCAGAGAGCAAGGACCTACAGACCTCTGGGTACAGTCTAATGATGGATGCAGGGAGGGCGGGTGTAGAAGATGAAGTGCCTTCATTTATGGGGTAACCCAGCCTGCATTCCTGATATATCTTGTATTGAGCACTTGTGGACTGTACCCTGTTTTATGACCTTTGACCTCCAAATCCTGACCCACCCATCTCCCGTTCCAAGGGAAGCTGCCCACCCATCGCCTCTGCTGCCTCAGCTGCCAGGCTTAGGGCCAGGGTGTCCTGGGCCTCAGGCTCATCTTATCGATGGCCCAGAGGTGGGTTATGATTACGATCTGGTGTCAAAAGATGATTGAGGACAATCAGATGTTCTTTCCCAGGAACATGAACTGCTATACATAGGGAGGATTTACTGGTGATCTCCTAAGGCAGAGTCAGGACTGCATCATGGCCAAAGACACGTGTAAAATGACATCATGAGGGAGCAGAAAATAGGAATGTGTCAGCAGAGAGGAGAGAACTGTGTGGATCCCAGAGAGAATCAGAAGAGCCGTGGAGGGGAAAGAGGGAGGGAGGAAGAGATCAAGAGACCAGCCCCCACGCTGCTCGTTCCTGGGGTTTCCAGGTTTGTGTCCAGCCCCTGCTTATCTGACGATCCTGTTCTTCACCCATCCTCTTCCTGGAGGTATCTTGCTCACCTTTGCAATCATACAAGGCAGCCTGTCTGAAAGGTGACAAATCCACAGCCTGATAGACTGGACGAGACCTTCTGGGAGGCCTGGCTTGCTGTCCCAGTTTTGCAAATGAGAGAGCTCAGGCTGCAGAAGGGAGAGGACTTGCCAGCAGTCAGCAGGTCTCCTAAGTCTAATCCAGGTTCCTTGCTGCTCCAGAACACATACTTCTTTGATTCCTCCTTGCATCTCAGCCTTAGCTTCCCGTCATACAGTTAAGCTTGAGGGCTGAGCTCATGCTTTCTACATCCATTTCTTCCACTTCCTCTTGCTGTGTCTGTTGCCAGACACTGAGTAGGTGCTCAATAAGTACTTAATTCAATTGAAGGGTAGGATGCTCTAGGTTTGAGGCAGTGATGGAGGTCACCATTGGTGAAAGTTCCCATAACAGATGGCCAGGCTGGCATTCTCAGTGAGCTTGAGACGGGACCCTGTGGATTTTGTGCAGTCACTAGTCTTTGAGGTTAGAGATGACTCTTCATGCTGTGGATTTGCCACAGCAGAACTGAACAAAGAGGATGGTTTCTCTGTGCCTGACAGGGTAGAATCCATCGCCAGCAGTGTGTATATCAAAGAGAAAGCGGGTTCAGAAAATGTGTGCCCATCTGATTAGACTGTGTGTCTGCTGGGCAAAACTGAATACGGTGCATTCCAGTTAGTGCTGGTTTGAATTCTCTGAATCTTTTCCAAAGCAATATAACCAGAATTTAACTTGACTGGAGTAAGAGGGGAGGGAAAAGTAGTTCAGAAATGGTATTTTAGAATGATGTCTTCATATTTTTTTTCCAACAAATATTTGTCAAGTGCCAATTCTATACCAGGCATTATTTTAGACACTGGCAATACAGCAGTGGTCCAGACTTTGAAAAATCCCTGCCTCCTTGGGGCTTACATTCTATTGGGGTTGCAAAGTTAATGAAAGGAAATGTGACATGCATTAGTTTGGTAGGGCTACAAAATCAAGTATCACAGATGGGGTGGCTTAAACAACAGAAATGTGCTGTCTCCCAGTCCTGGAGGCTGGAAGCCTGAGATTGTTGGCAGGTTTGGTTTTTTCTGGAGCCTCTCTCCTTGGCTCGTGGGTGGCTATCTTCTCCTCGCGTCTTCACGTGGTCTTCCCTTTATCTGCGTCTGTGTCCGTATTTCCTCTTCTTAAAAGGACACCAATTATATTGTCTTAGGGCCTACCCTAATGACCCCATGTTAAACTTAACTAGCTCTTTAAAGACCCCATCTCCCAGTGCAGTCACATTCTGATATACTGAGTGTTAGGGCTTCAACATACAAGTTATAGGATGGACATACTTTAGTTGCTAGTATGGTGTAATAAAAAAGTGATGTTGATATGTGATGACTCACCATATTCAAAGCAAGAAAATGTTGATGCTGTTACAAATTAGAGAAGGGATGCTTGTCCACCCATGATATCTGTGGTCTGTGCTGGCTTGGAAGGAAGGCTGACCTCAGGCAGCAGAATGTTCTGAGGTTTTGCGCCAGGTTATCCTCAGTGAAACTATGCAGGCCATGTGAGAATGAAACCACTGATCTGGACTTAATTAATACGATAGTCTAAACAACTGAGAAAGAGGACTTATATATATATATAGAGAGAGAGATGTATACACACACGCACACACACACACACACACACGTATTTAGCATATCTTGAAAATAAGTAAATTTATCTTCATAAACAATGACTCAGGGGAATACTGCAGCCATTCCACAGAGAGCATTAAAGCCATTTTTTTTTTCCTTTAATCACCTCCTGTTTCCTAATGGGATTGGAGTGTGTGTGGTTCCTGCTGTTTTATATACTTTGTTACTGTGTGGCTCCTTGGCTTATCTTTTCATTTATGCTTTTGAACTTTTATTGAACAAATCATCTTCTGTGTCATAATGAGGTCCTGGATCTCCACATGCTGATGAGCATAAATCCACCAAATCTGGAACTCTTTGCTCTGGAAGGTTCAGTTTGGCTTTTGAAATAAGCTAAAGGTACTGGAATAGTTGCTCAAGCTCGAGGGCTTTGATGCAACAAATGTGTGGCCTGAGCCGTGATGTGGGCTTGGTCTGTCTGTCAAATCAGAAAACCCGCCCATCTGCCAATCTGACAACAGAGCCTTGTCTCATGGGCACCCTGGGACTAATTTGTTAGTAAAGAGCTTTGCAGGCCAGTGAGTCCTAGGGAGAGTTGGTGGAGCAGTAAGAAGGTTACAAAGGCTGTTTTTTTGCCAGAGCAGCCAGTTGAAAAATAAAGGAATTAGATAAAACAGGGGGAACATCTGGGCTGACTAGAGAGTTGATTAGGAAGAGGAATTTTTCTTTGTGATTTCTTTGCTCTTCTTTTTTATGGCCTTAAAAAATCTTGGTAGGAACTTCTCTCTCTGCCGACTGATTGTGTCAACAAAATTAATCAATAAACTATCAATAGTAAAAATAGAAGAGTTTTATGGGTGCCAAACTGAGTACTAGCCTGGAAACCCGCTTCCCAGATGACTCTGAGAAACTGTTATGGAGAAGCAGGATTTTCAGCACAGTTTTATGTTTTGTCAGGACAAAGAACATTAAACAAGTCAGGGATACGTTCCTTCAAGGTTTAAAAAAAAAAACAGACCAGCATGTACACGTACAGCACGTACAGCCTGGCCTTGGCACGTAGGAGGGGAGTCTTATCATCAAAGGAGAACCAGCATTGGCGTCCCAGGAAGAGGGGCACTTAATCTTTATTTTTAACATGAACATTCTTTACTTCTGGTCAGTGTTCCCTTTTCTTTAATGATGAATGCTGATGTACAATATATGTTTGATCAGCCACAAACAGGCTATATTTTAGTTGGCATAAAATTCAAGTTAACTCATGTATAAGCCAGAATGATTATATATGCTATTCCCTATATCTCACTATGTGAGAACTTTTTTTATCAATTGATTCTTTTGTTTCTGTGTTTGTTAATTTACTGAATACCTATTAGGTAAGAGGGCCTGGGATAATATGTGATACCTTCCTTCACCTGTGTGAGGAGGGTGAGTCACTAAAATGGCAGAGTAGAAGGCCCCAGCCTCTAGCCCTCCGTGAAGATCTATAATTAGGCAGATATCCAAGAACAAAAACAGCTTGGCCGAGCTCTGGAGTCCGCTTAAGAAACTCCAGCAATATAGTAAAGTGAAAAAAAAAAAACAAAAAACAGAGAATAACCACACAAAAAGGGAAGGAAAAATAGCTTCATTTTGCCTGCGTTGTCCCATCCCCCAGGTTGGCACTGCTTGGTGTCAAGAGGGAAATCCCCATCTGGAAAGTGGTCCCCTTGCCAGGAAAGGGAGAGCAGGGTGAGTGACAGCTTTCTGGACCCTACACAAAGGATTCACTTCGGCTTCACCCTACCCAGAAACCAGCAAAGCTGAGATGTGTAAAGATGGGTGGGAGCAAGGAAGAAGAGCAGAGGTTACCAATGTCAGCCATACAGCAGGCGTGATCATGGTGCCCAGTGACCAGCTCTGCAGAGAACCTCAATGGCTTTCACCAATGAAGAAGCCAGCAGGCCCTGCCCCAGATGTCACTGGTTTTCACCCCACAGGTATTCGCATTCACTAGTCTGAGTCCCTCCCTGCTCACTACCTCTCCCCCATCCCCACCTGACCCACCCTCACCCCGGAACCTGGGACCTACACTGGCAGCTGGCTCCAGCCTCTGTGTTGCACAAGTGCAAAGGTGCCTGCCAGCCTAGATTCTCATGGCTGACCTCACCACTGTGTGTGTGCTGAGTGCTGCTTCTCCAGCTGTGCGCTTGCACACCACTGACCTGATTCCTGTCACCAGCCTCCACTGTGTGCGCAGCAGCCATGAAAGTGCACACTGACAGTCCACCCCCCAACACCCCTGGAGCTGCTGTGGGCCCGGATCCAGCCCTGGCTCCTGTCACTGGCCTGCACCACTGGGTTTACTACAGCTAGCCCCTTCCACTGTGCCCGTGTACCCTGCTGGCCTGACTCTTTGTTACCAGCTTCCACTGCTGTGCTCCCGCCTGTGGTGAGATCCTGTGGCCACAAGACTGCACGCCGGCAGTCAGGGCCCCTGCAGCTACTCGTGTCCCTGAAGTTGGCCGTGATCCTTGCTGTTGGCCAAAGCCCTTGCCACGGGGGGTGTGTGTGTGTGTGTGTGTGTGCATCAGCTCCTGACATTACAGTGGCACCTGCAGCTGAGTGTGCATACACTACCTTCTCTGGCCACTACTGCTGCCTGTCCTGGTCCCTAAGCTGCTGGACCTGGAGCTGCTGCTGAGGACCCCGATAGCTCTTGCAGCCACTAGGACTTCCATGGCACTCACCTACCAGCACACAGTTGTCAGTGTTGTGGATCCCAGTGGCTAAGCCAATGAGACATCATGCCCTTCTGTATCCAGAGATGCCACATGACCCCCCACTTGATGCCCTGCACCACTGGACCTGGGAGGACAGCATGCTCCAGTGTGTCCCCATCTGCAGATGAAGCACTTTCCTTAGCAAAGTCAGTCTGTAAAGTATGGACCTTTTCTGGTCTACTTCAGATGTGCAGACATCTATACAAGGCTATGAAGAATCAGGGAAACACACCTCCACCAAAGGAACACGGTAAATCTCCAGTAACTGATCTCAAAGAGTGGAGATCCAGGAATTGCCCAACAAAGTTATCAAAATAATTGTTCTCTATATTCAGAGAGCTACTTGAGAACACAGATGCACAATTTAATGAAATCAGGAGAGCAATACAAGAACAAAATGAGAAGTTCAACAAAGAGAAAACAAAAAAGAACCAAACAGAAATTTGGAGCTGAAGAATACAATGACCAAGCTAAAGAATTCAATAGAAAGCTTTAACAGAAGACTGAACCAAGCAGAGGAATGAATCAGTGAACTTTAGCCTCAAGGACAAAAACTATTCCATGCAAACAGAAACCAAAGGAGAGCAAGGGTGGCAATACTTATATCAGACAAAATAGACTTTAGATCAAAAACTGTAACAGGAAAACAAGAAGGTAATTATATAAAGGTAAAAGGGTCAATTCATCAAGAGGATATAACATTTATAAATATTAATGCACCCAGCATAGGAACACCTAAATATATTAAGCAAATACTATCCATTTGAAGTGGGTGAGAGACAGCAATCCAATAATAAAGAAATACAATATCCCACTTTCAACAATGGATAGATCATGCAGACAGAAAATCAGTGAAGAAACACTGGACATGAACTACACTGTCAATCAAATGAACCTAACAGATATTTATATAGAACGTTCCATCCAACAGCAGCAGAAGACGCATTCTTCTCAAACACACAGGTAACATTCTAGGTAACATGATCTAGGAGAAATCATATGTTAGGTTACAGAACAAATTTTAACAAAGTTTAAAAGGTTGAAATCATACCAGGTTAACTTTCTGACCACAAATGGTATGAAATTAGAAATCAGTAACAGGAGGAAAACTGGAAATTCACAAATACATGGAGATTAAACACCAGGCTCCTGAACAACCAGTGGCTCAAAGATGAAATAAAAATTTTTAGAAATAAAAAATGCGAGAAACAAATGAAAGTGGAAATACAACATGTCAAAATGTACAGGAGGCAGGAAAAGCAGTGTTAAGAGGGAAGTTTATAGTGATAAACGTCTTCATTAAGAAAAAAGAAAGATGTCAAATAAACAACCTAATTTCATACCTCAAGGAACTAGAAAAATAACAAACTGAGCCCAAATCTAGCAGAAAGGTGGAGAGAATAAAGATTAGAGCAGAATTAAATGAAATAGAGAAACAATAAAGAAGATCAACAAAAATAAAAGATAAACAAAATTGACAAACTTTTATCTATATTTCCAAAGGAAAAAAAAAGACAAATAAATAAATTTATAAATGAAAGAGGAGATATTACAACTGATACCACAGAAATACAAAGAATCATAAGAGACCACTAGAACAAACTGAACAACCTAGAAG
Source organism: Vicugna pacos (assembly GCF_048564905.1). Classification (NCBI taxonomy): domain Eukaryota; kingdom Metazoa; phylum Chordata; class Mammalia; order Artiodactyla; family Camelidae; genus Vicugna; species Vicugna pacos. The sequence continues at coordinate 17,047,464 of NC_132991.1, forward strand.
AAATGGACAAATTTCTAGAAACATACAACCTACCAAGACTGCATCATGAAAAAAGTAGAAAATCTAAACAGACCAATAATGAGTAAAAAGATTGAAGCAGTAATTAAAAACCTTCCAATAAAGAAAAGCCCAGGACTGGATGGCTTCACTGGTGAATTCTACCAAACATTTAAAGAAGAATTAAAGCTAATCCTTCTCAAACCCTTATAAAAAATTGAAGAAGAGGAAAAGCTTCCAATCTCATGAGGCCAGCATTAATCTCATACCAAAGTTAGACAAAGACATTACAAGAAGCAATTACAGGGCAATATCCTTCATAATACAGATTAAAAAAATCCTCAACAAAACACTAGCAAATTGAATTCAACAGCACATTAAAAGGATCATACACTATGATCAATAAAGATTTATTCCTAGAATACCAGGATGATTCAACATGTGCAAATCAGTAGACCTGATTCTCCACATTAATAAAATTAAGGATAAAAATTATGCTGTTATCTTAATAGATACAGAAAAAGATACAGAATTTGACAAAATTCAACATTATATTATGGTAGAAACTCAACACATTGGATATAGAAGGAAAGCACCTCAATATAATAAAAGTCAGGTACAACAAACCCCCAACTAGCATTATACTCGATGGTGAGAAGTCAAGAGCTGTTCCCCTAAGATCAGTAACACAGTGAGTGCCCATTCTCACCACTCTTTTTCAACAGAGTACTAGAAATCCTAGCTGGAACAATTAGGCAAGAAAAAGAAAGAAAAGGCATCCAAATTGGGAATAAATAAATAAAATCGTCTCTGCTTGCTGATGATATGATCTCTCTGATACACACAAAAAAATCTTAAAAGATTCCACCTCTAATATCTTGTCTCTGAAGTTCTGCCTCCACAACTAGGCGTCTCGTCCCCAACTACAGGTGCGATCATGCTTCTGCCCTCTTAGAATCTTATCGTGGCTCCCCGTTGGCTACAGTTTGGATTCCTCAGCTTGGCAATTCCATCAGTCTCCCAGCTAGCCCTGCCCCGTCTTCCATCAGGCTCTGCTCTCATCAGCTAGAGCATGTGTACCTTTCACATCTCTATGCTTTCTTCTTCATCTTAAAAATCTTTTCCCTGCTTCCTCTGTCTCTTGAAATTTTTTTTTATCCTTTAAGCCTCAGTTGAAGCTGCACCATCTTTGTGAAATCCTTTTTTATATCTAGTTCGAATGAACTGTTCTTTACTGTAACTTAATAGCTCTTCTTCGTGTTCTACTGTGCAGTTGGTGCTTACATCCTAACCCTCTCCAGATTGCATGCTGTTGGATACAGCAGGTGCTGTATCTTATTTGTCTCTTTATGTAGTCAGGTGATTAGTGTGTATGTAATTCTACAGGTGAATTAGGTGTCCAGTAAGGGCTTACTGGGTGAACAACTGTTATCAGCCTATTGGACTGTTCCCCCGGGAGGTCCCTTCATCAACCTTAAGCTCGTCATGTCCAAAAGTGAGATCAGGAGTTCCAGCCACCCGCAAACTGGCTCTCCTTCCCAACTTCCCTAGTTCTGTCAGTTGCTGCTTAGTATCTGGGGCCCAAAGATTTTAGCCATCCTTAATTTTTCTCTCCATTCTCCCATAATACATGTTAACCTCTAGGCCTTGCAATTTTATGCAAGATATGATAAGTATCTGCCATTTTCTCTCTGATAAACCTGGCCCTTATCATGTCATGCTCAGTGGATCTTAGAATTTTAGCTGGTCTCTCTTGGGTTTCATCTTCATAGAAGCAGTTTGGAGTAGTTGTGCGGTGAGCCAGCCATAAAACAAACATAGACAGAGCTCTTTCAGGACCATGAATCAGGTCTACATTTCAGTGAGCACAGCCAGGGCGTCACTATCACAAAGTAGTTCTCATAAAGTTTTTATCTTCTCACAAAAGCAATGCATCTTCATTGTAGAAAAATTTGGAATATCAACAGGGAAAAAGGAAGGAAAAAAAATGACATAAAATCCTACCAGCATACATTTTGATGTATCTCCTACTTTTTTTTTTTGGTATGCATGTATGTGTTGTGTGTGTGTGTGTAGATACACATTTGCCTGTATCTGTCTGTTCTCCAGATGAAGGTTGCATTTGGCTTAAAGTGATAGAAAACCCAACTGCAAGTGTTTTCAACAAACAGGCATTTATTTGTCTCTAACAAGAGATTTGTAGAGAGGGGGTACCTGGCAGGTTCTGTGGCTCAGGGCATCAGTGCTGGATTCTCTGCAGTTCCCTTGGCCATTTGCTCAGGAGGTGACAATGGTGGCTGCCGTTGTAGCCATATCAGCTGCGTTCATTGCAGGAACAAGGCAGAAGGTGAAAGGCAGCGCCTGCAGACATTTGGCTGTGTTTCATGGGCCAGAACCCTGTCACATGACCACTCCTAGCCGCAATTGAGGCTGTGAAAATGAACACTGAGCTTTTACACCGTCTCTGTACAGCGGGCAAGAGTGAGATGCCTGCTGCTGGTACTGGGGAGATTCAACTGCAGTGTCTGCCTCACAGACAATGATGCATTCAGTATCCAATATTTGTGTATAGTTAGGATTGCTTTCTTAGGATGATTTCTAGTCGTGAAATGTATGGCTTAAAAAGTTTATCACCTAAAGAAGCTTCGTAGAATTACTTTCAGACTGTATCAGTGGCAACATTGATGTGTGTGGAACAAACCTGACCGTGGGGATATAATCAAATGGAGCTGTATTTTTATAAGCTCTCGTTGCTCCTTTAAGTTCTATTGCATGGGGTGGGGGATGAAGTTCCCTTGCCTATTATAAAAAATTTGGGTAGGTCCATGTCTCTTCTGCTCTCAGGCAGCAGGCAATCCAATGGTTGTGTTAGTTGTGAACAAATTTCAGAAATTAAGCTATCCAGATCTGACAATAGTTAAATCTCTAATTTAATTAATGTCACTGTGTACCTCCCACAGCTGGACCCTCACTGTGGCTGATCCCTTGCTAGAGCAGATGCACATCTCTCTCCTTTTGTCTGTGCCTCTGTCTGTCCCGTATAACTGCTCTTACTGACCTCTGGGTGGGTAAAGAGGAGAGTAAGGAGGGACAGAGGGGCTCTTCCTTGAACTGCCGTTTGCTCCACACTCCCTCGCCTGGCAGATATTTTTAGCTGACTCTTTCTTTGATGCTCTGGTGGGCTGCTTGGGACTACCTCTGCTTGGGGACCCCCTGCAGCTCCCTTGATGCAGACTGTGCAATTCCTCCCCTTCCACACGGCTCTCCTCCTGTTTCTCTGATGTTCTCCACACACTATCTCACTGTGGGAGACCTCATACCCTCCCAGGTAGACCTTTTGGGCAGGATTTAAAATGGACCCAGGCTGGCTTTTCCTCATGGTCTGCATCTCATTCCTGTAAACCTTGGGGGTGCTGGCCAGTCCCAGCTGTACGTCCTCTCCTGCTGCCATGTGCTGCTCAGTTCTGTCTACTGTGCAGTGTCCCCTAGATACTGGGACCATCTTCATACCTCTTCAGTGGCCCAAGGGAAAGCCCTCCCTACCCCACTGCCACCAGACTGGAGGTGACAGAAAGCACGTCCTTCCCCTGCACATAGCAGTGTAGGGTGGGACTCATAGCATGTTAATAATTCCTTCAAAATGGTCACTTCACAAACTCCCCCTTCCTCCACTCTCTCAAAAATGTTATATTCCCAAAGCAAAGGCCTCTGGGTGAAGAGCTCAAGTCAGGAAACTGATTCCTAACCATTTCCTAAAAATTCTGCATTGGAAGCTTGTCTTGGTCTGTTTGGGTTGTTGTCACAGAACACCAGTGATTAGGTGGCATGTGAACACAGATTTGCATCTCACACTCACAAAGGAGGGGAAGTCCCACAGTCAAGGCGCGGCAGATTTGGTGTCCGGTGAGAATCTGCCTTCTGGTTTATAGGTGATTCTCCTCTCTCTGTGTCCTCACGTGGCAGAAGGGAGAAGGGAGCTCTCTGGGGTCTCTTATAAGAGCACTAATCCCATTTGTGAGGTCTCTGCCTTCATGACCTAATCACTTGCAAAGGCCCCACCTTCAAGCACCGTCTCATTGTGGGCTAGGATTTTAACATAGGAATTTGAGGGGACATAGACATTCAGTCAATAGATAGCAAGGCTGTTCTACACTCATACTGCTGTCTGCTGTCTGTGGTGTCGGCGTCTCAGTTGAAATGGATAGCATTGCAGCCTGGCATCTTCTTCTGGGTGAATGTGTGAGTCTGTATAGCTGGTGAATCTCCCCTCAAAGCTTCTCTAAAGTTGGGACAAAGAAGATCTTGTTCTCTCTGGAGCTGAAAAAATTAAAAGTGAGCAATTGTCCTGGTGGTAATAAGTACATGTAATGATTTATATAATCCAAATGGCTGTGAGACCTGAAAATTGGCTTCTACGAGAGGTTAGGCAAATTCTTGCTAAGGAGTAGAATGCTGCAAACTGTCGCTGTCTGTTTAGACTTCACAGGGAGCACCTTATGGAAGAGACAGCTAGAACTGCTATGTTTTTTTTCAGAGAATAGAATGTGATGGCTTCTCACACTTAGTGCTGTCCAAATGCAAAGGCAGTGGCTGCTAGTGATCGCCAAGTGTTGGAGGTGTCCTGAAAGCCAGGTAGCTGGTCTCTGCATCTTAAAAAAGATGTGATCTGTCAGTATCTACAAATTTTGAAACCCCATTCTGTCCCTTCCCACCCCTCTCCCCACTGGCAACCACAAGTCTGTATTCTATGTCTGTGAGTCTGTTTCTGTTTTGTATTTCTGTTCTTTTTTTTTTTTAGAGTCTACATATGAGCAATATCATATGGTATTTGTCTTTCTCTTTCTGGCTTACTTCACTTAGAGTGACATTCTCCAGGAATATGCATGTTGCCGCAAACAAGATTATACTGTATAGCACAGAGAAATATATACAAGATCTTGTGGTAGCTCACAGTGAAAAAAAAATGTGACAATGAATATATGTATGTTCACTGTATAACTGAAAAATTATGCTCTACCCTGGAATATGACACAACATTGTAAAATGACTGTAACTCAATAAAAAAAAGTTTAAAAAAAAAAGATGTGATCTGGCTACAAGATCGGTGGCCCTGCCATGTGAAAAGTTCCCACTGTTGAATTTGGGGAACTTACTCCACACTGGATAAAATACTGCCTGCAGGCCTCTGGTTGGCTTTCTGCTGGGGACTTGGGGTGGGGGAAGGCACCCTTTGTGGTGGAGGGCTGAAATCGTCTCCGTGTATGTTAGCTCATATCCTGTTCCCTTTCCAGGAATCCTGACCTGTTCTCCCTCCATCCACGCAGCCTAGGCATCTTCTGAGCCTTAGCTCAAACGCCCCTCCTCCATTAAGCCTGGAAGCCATCTCTTTTTGAGATCGTGCAGCAGTGCTGCTATTTGCTTGCTTGCATTGTTGCTGTGGACCCTGGGTGAGGACATCTCTGCTGTTGTCTTATGTGCCTTTTGGGAAGAGCTGATGATGCGCACATGGAGGACAAGAGCCCCAGGGACCTCTAACAGGGGACAAGCTATAAAAAGTTACATGGGGCTGGGATCTTCTGCTGTGAAATTCATCTTTGTTGAATAATTGAGCCCTGTCCATTTCAGCTTAAAAACTACTGATTATTCGTTTCATTTCTTTACTTTCAACAGAGGTTAACTGAGTACTTGACAGTGTATCAGGCCCATGGCTGGGACCCAGGCACTTAAGGAAGGACTATGGTACTTGTCCCTCCAAGAACCCAGTCTTGGGGGAAGCCTGGCCTGTGTGTACATGTAATAAGTGGATAATTCCATTCACTCACATCTAGGGGCCACTTTCTGGCAAGATGAGCACTCAGAGTCTCCAGATGGGCTGCCCTTCTGTAAAGGATGAGTCTGGCAAGGAGGCTCTTCTGTTAGAAGCAAGGGTGCTTGAGCAGTGGAGGCTGGTGTTGTACATGGGAATGGGTGAGAGGAGAGATTTTTGAAAACTGCCATGGGTGGGAAGCTTTGAGAAGAGGGACAGATGTCTAAAGAGGATTTTATGAGGCTTTTCTATGGATTGTGCCGTGTAATCCTCACCTCCCCCTAGCAGTGTCCTTTAAGGAAACATGGTAGATTTGGGGAATGGCAAGTTTTTTGAATAGCTGGGTTCAGAGTGCTTTACAGTGGCAAGGGGAGGTGAGGTTGACCAGATGGCCAGGCAGCTCACCTGTGTGTTGACATCAATACTATAGCCCATATTCCTCCTGCTACCCTTTGGTTAAAAATGTGTTTTGAGCATAATTTATACATTCTAAATAATTTTTATTTTGCTATTTAATCTTTTTCATATGTTCCATTAGCTAATATTATTTACTTTTGCTTTTTTATTTACAGCTTTTTATTGTATTATCTGCTTTTTTATGATATAATCTTACTGTTTATTTTATCTTGGCCACATTTTCTAGTTGTAATGTTTTAAGTGTGCACCGTTCAACTTATCAAATTTATATTCCATTATTTTTTGATTTGCTGGTATTCACTCCAGCATATTTTAAGCTAATGTTTACTTATGGCTGTTACTTTTCACTTGTTCAAAACTGTTTTTGCCCTTTTAGCTTATTTCGTCTTTTTGATGTCACAGATAGCTGTGCTGATATCTGGCCTCCTCCCACAGTCCCTGGCAGTGCCATGGACAGAGCAGGTGGCCCTGCATCTTTACCGAGAGTGATTGAATGTATGATTCACTCATGTTGAGTCAGCCACTGGGTCCTGGCCATATTACCTCCTGAACATTTTAAGTCCATTCCTCATCTCTGCCACTGTGTTGGTACAGGCCACCACCATCTCTCGCCTGGGCCCCGCACGACCTCCTAGTGGCCTCCTGTCTCGTCTCTTCTTCTCTCCAATTTACTCTCTACTCTGCAGCACACTGATATTTTTAAAATACGGAAAAAAATATGCAAACACGCTCCCATTTATTTTGGCTGATGAGTTAGGATAATATAGCATTTTTTAATTCCAAGAATTAAACATACATGCTTCTGACTTAAAAAAATAACTCATGTTACTTTTTGAAAAGTATTTCTACTATGGAAGATTTCAAACCTAGATGAAAATAGAGTGAATGGTATAATGAAACGCCATGTACCCATCACCTGCCTTCAACAGTTATCAATGCTTATCATTATCAACAGTTCACCATTTTCTTATCAATCCCCCTTTTTGTTTTTATTTTGTTTTTATCTTTTGCTTGAGTAGCAAATCTTCATATTTTATAATTACCAGACATCAGGTCATTTCAGTGTGATTATTCCTGAACACGGACCGGGACTTGTCACTGGTCTACCTAGACTCTTTCAGTGTCACCCCAGAGCTGCCAGATTGAGTGCCAGCACTACAGCCTGCACCTGCCGGCCTCAGCTTATCAGCAGCCTTGTCTCTTGGTCCTCATCTCTTCATCCTTCCCATGCCACGTCCCACGGGACCACTTGCTTTTCCTCAAATTGCCATCCTCTCTCTCTGCCTGCAGGTCTCCGTACTTGCTAGCGTCTTTACCTGGGGGTCCAGTCTCTCCCACCCCACCCCATACCCTATACACCACTTATTTCCTTCTTGTATTTTAGATCTGACTTTAAGGTCTTGAGCTCTGGGGAGCCATATTGACTACTCTTCTTTATTTATTGAATTATAGTCAATTTACAATGTGTCAATTTCTGGTGGACAGCATAATAGTTCAGTCATACATATACATATATATACCTTTTCATATTTTCCATTACAAGTCACTACGAGATATTGAATATAGTTCCCAGTGTTATACAATATAAACTTGTTGTTTATCTATTTTATATATAGTAGTGTGTATCTATAAATCGAACTCCTAGTTTATCCCTTCCTACCCCCTTTCTCCCTTGGTAACCATAAGTTTGTTTTCTATGTCTATGAGTCTGTTTCTGTTTTGTAAATAAATTAATTTGTCTTTTTTTTCTCAGTTTCCACATATAAGTGATATCATATGGTATTTTTCTTTCTCTTTCTGGCTTACTTCACTTAGAATGACAATCTTCACATCCATCCATGTTGCTTCAAATGGCATTATTTTATTCTTTTTTATGACTGAGTAGTGTTCCGTTGTATAAATATACCACTGCTTCTTCATCCAGTCATCTGTCAGTGGACATTTAGGTTGTTTCCGTGTCTTGGCTGTTGTAAATAGTGCTGCTGTGAACACTGGGGTGCATGTGTCTTTTCAAATTAAAGTTCCCTCTGGATACATGCCCAGGAGTGGGATTACTGGGTCATATAATAAGTCTATTTTTAGTTTTTTGAGGAATCTTCATACTGTTTTCCAGATGGATACACCAAACTACATTCCCACCAACAGTGTAGGAGGGTTCCCTTTTCTCCACGCCTTCTCCAGCATTTATTGTTTGCAGACTTTTTAATGATGACCATTCTGACTAGTGTGAGGGTGATACCTCTTTGTAATTTTGATTTGTATTTCTCTGATAGTTAATGATATTGAGCATTTTTTCATGTGCCTGTTGGCCATTTGTATGTTTTCATTGGTGAATTGCTTATTTAGTTCTTCTGCCCATTTTTGGGTTGGATTTTTTTTTATTATTATTAAGTTGTATGAGCTGTTTGTATATTCTGAATATTAAGTCCTTGTCAATCTCATCTTTTGCAAATATTTTCTCCCATTCCATAGGTTGTCATTTTGCTTTTCTTACGGTTTCCTTTGCTGTGCAAAAGCTTAGAAATTTAATTAGGTCCTATTTGTTTATTTTTGCTTTTATTTCTATTGCCTGGGTAGACTGCCCTAGGAGAACATTGCTAAGATTTATGTCAGGTAATGTTTTGCCTGTGTTTTCTTCCAAGAGGATTATAGTCTTATGCTTAAGTCTTTAAGCCATTTTGAGTTTATTGTTGTGTATGGTGTTAGGGAGTGTTCTAACTTCATTGATTTACATGCTGCTGTCCAGTTTTCCCAACACCATTTGTTGAAAAGACTGTCTTTACTCCATTGTATATTCTTGCCTCCTTTGTCAAAGATTAATTCACCAAAAGTCTGTGGGTTTATTTATGGGCTCTCTAGTCTGTTCCATTTATCCACATGTCTGTTTTTGTACCAATACCATGCTGTTCTGATTACTGTAGCTCTGTAATATTGTCTGAAGTCTGGGAGGGTTATTCTTCTAGCTTCATTCTTTTTCTTCAGTATTGCTTTGGCAATTCTGGGTCTTTTGTGATTCCATATAAATTTTAGGATTATTTGTTCTAATTCTGTGAAAAATGTCCTGGATAATTTGATAGGGATTGCATTAAATCTGTAGATTGCTTGGGGTAATATGGCCATTTTAACAATATTAATTCTTCCAATCCAAGAACATGGGATATCTTTCCATTTCTTTAAGTCATCTTTAATTTCCTTATTGACTCCCCTTCTTTGACTCCTCTTGCTACCGCCTTTTCCATCTATAACATGCTGGTCTCTCTTGCCATAGGGTTAACTACATTCTTTCATGATTGCCTGTTTACATGTTTATTTTCCTCCTAGACTCTGAGGATAGGGTAGGATGTTTATACCCCACTCTTCTTAATTATGGGAAATAGGGAATGAAGGGCAGTTGAACTTGTCCTTAGGATATCCTGGCTACCTGGGATTATTGGGATGCTCCTGACACCCCTCTGTCCCTCATTCATTTTGCTGTTACCATTCATTGTCATTCACATGTCCCCATTCATTGCATTCAGCTTCAGACTACTTTGGTAAGAAGTGAGGGCAAGCCAGGACATCCTTGGATCCACCCTCCCTGCTTTCCTGCCAGGTTGGGAACTTTCTGAGGTGTGAGAGGCCTGTGCAGCCCCCACAATGTGGGCTGCTCTGTGCCAGGGCCCCGTCCTTGTCCTAGGACCTGAGGACCGGGGAGCATGGTCTGGGTCTGCACATGTAGAAGATGACAGGCTGAGTCACAGGCTGGCACTTCATGCAAATATCTGAGGATGCCTTCTGGAAGTTGGTCAGCAAGTCTGACAACCAGCTCCCCTGTCTCCATGGAACTGCTTTTTGTTAGAGGCATAAATGCTGGACCATTTGCTGCTTTGGCCTTTGTGTAAGAACAGAACGTGTTCTCCCGTGGGGCTGTGTCTTACCCATTTGCCTTGCATACATTCACATCGGGATGGATTAGATGAGCCCAGTGAATGGTCTCTCTGCTTCTCCACGATAGGGCAGACTTTTTACACCCACACATAATCTCTTCTCTGAGAATATGGTCCAAAAACTAGGTCATCTATTGTAAAGGAAATTAGGCTGTAATTAAATTTAACTGGAAATGATAGTATTGGTGGTTTCATTTTAAAGGGAACATGCCTCCCTAATTATTGCTATACCTACACAGGCTTTTTTTTTTTTTTTGACAAGGGGTGGTGGTGGAAAAGGTGGTATTTAATAATTTAGATGATGGTTCCCGGACTTGAATTTTTAAACGGCAGAGTCTCACCTTCAAGGGTGAGTTCTGTTTCCTTGTGCCCTTTTCAGGTCTGCCTGATGGAAAGCCAGTTCAGTTCCCTGCAGGGCCTCTGGCTCAGCTGCTCCAGGATGGGGTATCTTTTGGCAAAAGAGCTGTGTAGACAGACAAGACCAGAATAAGAAGAAAAGCAGCTGTTTGGGGTGGGTTCTTTTCACATATGCAGTCAGATGCCCCAGCTGGATGAGGCCCCAAGATCACCTACTGTCTTCCCTCTTTATTTGTTAGTTGGAAAGGGCCCAGAGAGACAAGTCCTGCAGAAGACCGGCCCTCTATTTGGGTGGCAGAACTAGTGGAGGGACTCAGGTTCTGCTACTCCAAGTTAAGTGATCTGCCACTTGCCACCTTCCCGCAATGGGGCCCAAGGTCCGGGCATCTAGGGAGAGTTGGGCACGATCATGTTCACTGGAAATGCTCAGTAAATGCTTGTGGAATGACAGGGCCGCTTTGGGACAGCCTGACCACTGCACCTTCCATATGTGGACTATGTGGCTTCCTCACATTTCCTTTAGATCTAAGATCCACTTAGATCATCCATGACGACTATCTGTTAGATCATCCATTACATCCCCTGGACAGCAGTCCCCAAGCCCGCCGAGCTCACCATTTGCTTTCCACCCTGTCCTTCACCCAGATGTCTTTGACACCAGGTCTCCTCTTGCTTCCTCTGCTTAAGCATTCTAGACAAATCAACCAAGTAAAGACCATTATGCAGATACACACTATTATATATAAAATAGATAAACAAAAAGGTCCAGCTGTATAGCACCTTGTAATGGCCTATAATGAAAAACGAATATGAAAAGGAATGTGTATATATATACATATATATACATATGAATCACTAGGCTGTACACCAGAAACTAACACAATATTGCAAATCGATTATACTTCAATTAAAAAAAAAGACCATTAAAGTTGCCAGAGTTACTCAATCCCATTTTCTGATGACTCCTTTCCTTGGGGCTATTATCTTTAGTGTTGGTGAAGAAAACTTACCATTAAAAACTTGCTAAGCTCCTTAAAAAAAGTAATTTATTTCTTCTGAAGGCCCACAAATATGGTCCAATGACCCTTTCCTAATAAGTACTTTTCATGCTGACTACCTCTTCCTTAATTAGACCGTGCAGGGGACCGGGCAGCCCACCCAGCGAGTTGTTCTGTGTCTTTGTGTGGAAGTTGCCAGCTTCAAATGGAGACCTCGCCAAGGAGGATGACGCAGGGGTTGTGCCTCAGAGCCCCGTCTTGCTCTGTCTGTACACGGGAGGTTCTGGTAGAGCTGGACACTTTTCCCAACTGAGGGGAAAGATGTAAGTGGCAAAATCATACCTCAGCTCCGGAGATTCTTTGAGGAGCAAGGAAGGAGCCCACAAAACACATTTTAGCTGGTTAATAAGGAAGCCAAGTACAATGGGTCCGTATATAACCTGCTTCCACATTCTGTCAATATATAATTACCACATATTTTCCAGTCTTCCCCTGGGAAACGTGCTAGGTAAAATAGATTGAGGAGAAAATAATGGTGCCTGCTGCGCAGCATATTAGGTTGATACCTGTTAATACTTGAGCAGGCTCCTTGCAGGATGATTGGAAGGCCCAGATGCTCTCAGTACAGACAAAGTGACTGTTTAAGCTCTTTGTTCTGTTAAATACCTCTGTACACACAGGCCGGTGCAGCGTGCAGTACATGTAAATCTATTAAGTCTTTCTGTCTTAGGGGTTGGAGGTCTTGCTAGACTCCTCCCAGGGAAGCCCTAGTTCTGTGGACAAATGATTTGTTTCCATCTCTCTCCCCTGTCCCTGATGCCAGGGACAGCACTGGAGGCTCCTTCTCCAGTGTTGGGGTTGGAGGGCCCTGGGAGGGGCCCTGTGGTGCTGGAGTTAGTGTCATGCAGGTTATCACCAGACTAAACAGTTTCCAAGCTGTTTCCCCTGCTTTCTACTTCCTTATTGGGGGAAAAAAAGAGGAATATTTGGAAAATGGGAATAGAATACAGATGTAGTCACCTAGAATCACACTGTTTTACTTCTTTTTTGTATATTACCTTTTGGTTTTGTTCTTAAAAAAATAATCAAAATATAAATATAATAATAGATACACATTTTTAAAGTTACAATTAATATACACATACTTTTTGGAATTTGGGTCTCTTCCCCCACATCATATGTCACATTTCCCCCATGTTTTACCCAGATTTCACACTAAAAGTAAAGTAAGGCTGCCTAACATTTCATCATGACAACATATCAGAATTTAAGTAAACACAGATATGTCTATGAGGTGCCCCATGACTCTAGGTATTAATTCAGTTGTTTATTTATTCATTCATCAAACAACACTTATCAAATATCTATCGTCGATAGTACTGGAGAGGAGCTAAATAAGACACAGACTTTGCTTTTAAGAATTCCCAGCACCTTGTAAACAAAGAATGACTTTTTTTTTTTTTGGAGGTACTGGGGATTGAACCCAGGACCTCATGCATGCTAAGCATGCACTCTACTACAGAGCTACATCACCCTGCCCCCAGAGAGATGGTCTTTTCCTACTCACAATACTTCTGAAACCAAATGTATGGGAAGTTTTCCTACACCAACCAATTTCCAACTGTTCGGACACCAACTGGGTTTCCTACAATTCAATTCTGACACTGCCTGGAGTTAGCATAGACCCCGTAGGTGAAGGGCTCGGTCCCACAAGACTGCCCCCATGTCAGATGCCAATCACAAGAACAGGCCTCCCGCACTTCTGTTGGACCCGCTATAAACTGGGGTGTTCTCTGGATCCCCTCCTCAGGCTTGATAATTTACTCTAATGGTTCACAGAACTCAGGGAAACAGGTTACTTATGATACAACTCATGTACAGCCAGACGGAGGGACGTGGTAGGGCAAGTTATGTGGGAAGGAGCTTGGAGCTTCCCTGCCCTCGCTGGGCTGTCACCTACCCCACACCTTGATGTGTTCACCGACCAGGGAGCTCTTGGAACTGTGCGATTGAGAGTTTTTAATGGAGGTTCCATTACGTAGGCATGGTTAATTAAATTAATTGAATAATTGGCTATTGATTCAATCCCTGGTCCTTCTCCCCTCCCTAGAGGTCAGGGATGGGACTGAAAGTTCTCACCATCTAATCATAGGCATGGTTGGTTCCTCAGGCAAACAGCTCCCACCCTCCAAGAATCACCTCATTAGCATAAACTCAGGTGTGATTGAAAGGGGCTTACTAATAAATAGCAAAATACTCTCCTCTCACTGCTATAGGAAATTCCAAGGGTTTCAGGAGTTTCGTGCCAGGAACAAGGGACAGAGACCAAATTGACTGTTTCTTATTATATCATAATATCAAAGCCATCTGAACAGATACACTTGAGGATGCTTCTGTGCATTTATGTGCTCTCTGGGGCTGAGGGTCTGTGCTTTAAAGGGTGGAGGAGTTCTCTCACTTAGAGTCATCATGTTGCCGATAGATGCAACCGGTATTCCAGGTTCTTGTCCTGTCCCAGAAAGAATTCAGAGACAAGACTTAAAGGTTAAAAAAAAAGTAAAATGAAAATTTATTAAAGAATGGGATTTATACATTCTCAGGGGACAGTGGGCGGGCTCAGGTGAGTGGCTGCCCTGAGTTTCTTTGGCAAGTTAGTTACATAGGGTGTAAAAATGAATGGGTGGAATATTCATTGGGGAGGGAAGGGTTTGGGGTCATATTCCCTGATTATCATCCCAACTCCACCTTCCCAAAGGGAGGAGGGATTTTTGTCCTTATTTAGTCTGAATCGGAAGTATCATGGCATCAGTGCATGATGGGTACTTCTGATCTGCAAGGCTAATGTTATTGAAATGAGGGCATAATGAGCAAAAGGTGACATTCGGACCCTAGAAACTCCTGCCTTTTCACCTTTCTTTGTTCTTCTCCAGGCCACTTGTCATCCCCAGAGGCATAATCCCTTATCAGCCCCAAGGTTCCTGCTTTTCTTTCTCTGCCCAAGGATCCCTGCCGCTTACATGATGTGTGGTTTCCTGCATTTGGCCTGTGCCCCTCCTTTCTGCCCAATTCCTGCCATTTGGTCTGTGCCCCCTTTCTCTGCTCATATCTAGCTATCTGCCTGCTCTAACAATCAGACAAAGCTTGGGGGTGATACTTGAGCTGGGCCTTGGCAGAGAGGTGGGGGTTCAGCACATGCAGGTGGGGACACGGTGTAATTGGTCATTCTCAGTGGAATCCTCTCTCAGAACCACAAGTGTATTAGAGCTGAGGGTAGAGTGGGAGGTGCTTGTTAAAGTGCAGCTTTAAGTCCACTGTCCTCCTCCCAAAAGGTCAGAGAGGCCTGGAATCAGCATTTTAACAAGCACCAAGTGATTCTGATGCAAAGAGTTCATGGACTACGTTTTTTTTTTTTATTAGGAGACATTTAAATTTATTTTTCAAACTTTTTACTATGGAAATCTTTGAAAATACGTAAAAAAGAGAGTAGAATGAAGAATCCCATATGTGTTCATTCACTTCCAAGAATTAGCAACACATCCTCCTAATGTTGTTTTATCTAATTATCCGTCTACATTTTTTTCAAGGCTGGAGTATTTTCAAACAATTTTCAGATATTATTTCACCCATCTCTAATGTGGACTTTTTTATATGACCACAATGCCATTACCACATCTAACAAAATTAACAATAATCTTTAACATCCTCTAATACTCCATCATTGTTCCAATTTCTCTCATTGTCTCAAAAATGTCTCTTTAGAGTTTTTTTTTTAGGATCCAGAAAAGACCCACACACTGTTTTTGGTTGTTATATTTCTTAAATCTGAAACATTGGGGAAAAAAACCTGTGCTGTATATTTATTGAAGAAGTAGGTCATATGTCCTGTGCAATTTCACAGATCACATCTTGAGTAATACTGATCTAGTCTTTCTTATCTAAGTTGTTACCTTACTTTCTGGAGTGTGTGGCTATGGACTGGTTGGCCCCTGTACAGATTCACAACCGCCATAGGTGAGCATGTTGGCTACACGGTGAACAAAGTTTCTGGGGAGACTTTGTTCACTCACATTCATTCCATTGTTCATTCATTTTTTTCAGCTAACTAGTGATAATATGTGTCAGTCACCCTACAGATTCAATGACGTAAAAGAGAGGTTCCTTCCTGTCTTCCAGGAGTGTAAACATGAAATCTAACCGGGCTGGCGGGAGAACAGTGGAGAATCCTGGATGCTGGACCCACACAGGTGTGGAGGGAGGAGGTACGTGGAGCTAGATGTCAGTTTCCCCATCTTTATATGTTGGTTACTTTGGACTTTATCATGACTTTTAAAACCACGACACATCTTTATGGTAAGTAGAACAATCCCAAGCTGAGTGAATACTGAGTTGACAATTTCCCTCTTACCCTCTTACAGTCTCAGTTTCGGCATCATCCATAGCAATAGTTTGCTATGTGCCTCTCCTTGTCCTTGAGCCAAATCTTGTCAACTGAGAGGGATTCCCTAAGGGACCGAGGTGGACAAGGGCTTGTGGGAGGTATCTGGCTGCGGAGGACTTCCTTGGTATGTCCTGGGGGCAGTGGGAGCCCTGAAGGACTGAGAGCTGGACGGCGGCGTCCTCACTTGTGTGCTGGGACTTGTGTGCTGGAACTTGCGTGGCCATGGTGTGGCCTGGTGAGATGAAGGGCACCTGAGCTAGGCCACTAGCTGTGGGACTGGAGAGAAGGGACCTGTGTGGCAAAGGGGGTGAGGCGTGTCCTTTTCTCACTGGCGGAGTCTTGTCCCCACTACTGGAGCAGTGGTGTTTGCTGTCCATCACCTCCACTGGACACACTGCACGAACCAAGGGCACCACTTGGTGTGCTCATGCTGCCCTGGGGTGGGCCGGCAGCAGCTGCTTACAGGCAGGCTCTCAGCAAGATTCTGTGTCTGCGAGTCCAGGCTCAGCAGGACCCTTGATTGTTAATCAGTGATGAGTGGGCCTGAGAGGGAAGTGGCAGTGTGTGTGGGCTGTTCCTGGCTCAGCTGCCACGGAGGGTGGTCAGGGCCAGGGCCAGGGCCAGGCAGCTTGTGATACTGCAGGAGCCAAGGCAGCAGCATCGGAGATAAAAGCATAAACCCTAGCTTTCCCACCAGTGTGATCTTGGACCAGTGACTAACCTGTCCTGACCTCCAGCTTCTGCATGTGTGAAGCGGGCTGGGTGACACTTGCCCTGTCCACCATCTGGACTAATGAAATGAGAGAATAGACCCAGAGTACCCAGCACAGTGCCTGCACACGGGCAGGTGGTTCTTGTTATATTATGACATTATGTCATAGGTCTGTCCTGAGGCTGTGAAGCAGGATAGTTTTGAGCCCCCATGGCCTTTGGGGAGGAGGTTGCCAAATTGTTGCAGGCTTGGCAGCCAGTGGGCAGCTGGAAATGGTTCCTGCTTAATGTCAACTCCCCTCTTCTCCTCCTCCTCTCTTACCCCCAGGCTGGCTCTGTTTTCTGCTTTTCACCCCTGCCATTGCCATCTTTGTTGTGTGTTCTGTGAAATTTTACCCAAGATAGGGTCTGGCTGCGAGGCTGGTGTTTCATATTTGTCTGCCTGTCAATCCATCAGGCTTGAGAGTGACAGGCACCCACCATGTGTCCCACTTAGCCCTTGGCTTGTTATGATCTATGCCTTGGGACCCAAAAGGACACTGTATTTACAGCATCACATCTGCTTGTCTCCTGCCTGACCTTGAAATAGTGGCTTTAACTTATGTTAACCCTTCCTGAGGAACAATGGGCTGATTCTTAGCATCCCTTCCCCACCCTGTTTCATTTCTCTGCAAACAATACCACCTTGTCTGTAGGGAAGAACCGAGCATCTCCACTCACTCACACGCTGATTGGAAACACTGCCTGCGGGGCGTGGGGTGGGGGCAAGCTATCTGGGAGTAGAATATGTCAGGAATTCCTGGTCTGTTTTTCCTGAAGCTATTATTTGTGCATGGAGTTGGGGACAGGAGAAGCCACTAAATAGCCCACTTTTCCTTGGGAAAGAGAGACGTCAGCATTGTTAGTAGTTAATAACATGCTGCAGCTTCTTGCTTGGTGTTTTCTGAAGTTCAGCAACTCCTTCTGGTTCCTGAATGCTGGCTTATTAAATCAGGGCCCCTATCAGATTTGCTCACTGATATGCTAGGTTTCACTAGGACAGTGTGGTGGCTCAGATGTAAGGGGGAGGTGGACACACATTCTCTAGTGGCCTCTTTCTTGTCATTGTTTTTAAGATAATGTATTGTAATGATGGTTGTTAAGACTATATTGGAAACTCCTTTGGGAAGCGGTATGAAATAAGCAATTGCAATGTCAGTGGGCGAGTGGTCAGATAAGGGAAAAGGTAGCTCATGGGGGCCACCATTTCTATGTGCTTGTTCATCCCCCCAGACAAGGGGGCAGGTGTGACTCACTCTGGCTCATGCTCTCTACACCTTTGCAGGTACCTGGGTTTTATGGTGATCCTTTATCTGTGTGGTTTTCTGAGCTTTAAGACACAGCCTTTTCTTTTCTTTTCTTTTCTTCTCTTTTCTTTTCTTTTCTTTTCCTCTTTTAGTGGCAAATGGTAGAAATCAATATCTGGGTACTAGGTGTGCTCATTGCTCCTGGGGTATCACTTCTTCCAGGCTGCTTCCAGTGGACAGAGCTAGGGACTCTGTGTGTGTGTGTGTGTGTGTGTGTGTGTGTGTGTACACATTTAAATCTGCACTTGTTTCAGTATTTAGCTATACAGATTAAAAACCATGAGTTCACACTGGTATCTCCTATTCCAGTCCAACACCACAGAGTTTATTCTAGGTTTCTCTTTCTGTGTTTGTAGCTCCCTGCTTTAATGGTGAGAAATCTGATTCCCACTATTTTTACACTATTTTATGTTTTTGATCAACTTCTCCATCTATACGACTAGCTTCCCATCACCACTGCTGCCCCACTCCCTGCACGGATACCCTCCACATCTCACTTGGGATCTGACACCCATGCTGGCCCCTGCCACTACTTTGTCCTGCACAGATGCCTCTCACCCTCTGGGCGCAGATACCCCATGTAGGGGCCACTTCTCCTACACAGATGATCTCCTTACCCTGCTTGGACTTCGACACTTTGTGTTGAGCTCCCTCTCTTGTGCACCCATGAATGACGTCCTCACCCAGCTACGGCTCTGATACCCTGCACCACTGCCCTCCCTGCCTCACTCAGGCTGTGAAATCATGTGCTGGGCTGGACCACCAACCCTTCTCCATCTCTTGTGAATGCCTTACTCACTGCACTTGGGCTCCAACAAACCATCTTGGGTTGTTCCCCTGTGTCCCCACTGCCACCCCTCCAACGTGGGGATGCTTTCCTCACCTTGGTAAGGCTCTAACATCCCACTTTGGGCCACTTCAAATTGCTCTCCCATCCAGGTCTTCTGGTTTGAATTGTTCAGGAAAGAATGGGAAGAGGAAAAAGAGGAAGAAGAAAATACGCTGAAGTTTTAGTGTACTTTAAAAATCAACTTATTTACCCCCAAGATCAGTAGATTTACTTTTAGCATTTGTTTAAGCAGGATACAAAGACATTTCCATTTTTATCATAAAGCTTATGAACCACATACTGTCCTAAAATAATAATGTCTTTATTATACATAAAAGGTTCTTAGAGGAATTGCGAATGTTTTTCCCGCTCAGGGGAAATTTGACTAATATTGTAGGATAGAAACAGTTTTTCCTTGGTTCTCTGAGAATCCTTGATTTTTAAATCTGCACAATATCATTACCTTGTTATTTTTGTTATTCTTGTCATAGTTGGGTTATATCTGTGCCTTTCCTGTGTGTTTCTCACCCTCACTAGATGCACTAATGTCTGATTCGTGTCCTGAGGGCTTTTCCCTTCTCTATCGTTCAGATCTGTGAGCTTGGGTCACCGCTTCAGAGACAGCATCTAAGAGCCTAAGATGCAAAGAAAGAAGCTGCTTGTAAAAATGTCAGATGAAAGAGTCAGGCGCAAGATTTGGAAGCAGGCTTGCTGAATGAATTTTCCTGTTTCTGTGAACAACATACAATTGACATGAGGGAGGAGGGGAAGGAATTTGAAGGACTGAGGAAAGAAGAAAGAGTGGGAAACCCTCAAACCTGCGTTGGAGGAGGGGTGATGGCATGACACTTTTTTGAAGGATACCAGAGGATGCTGAGAAGGTGGACTCAGCCATCCTTGTTGTTGCTCCTGCCAACAGCCAGTGGTTGGCCTATCAGCCACAAGTGTCTAGGGCAAAGTGATACTTGTCTGGGCCACAGAGATTCTGTCCAGTCTCTCTGCCTGTCCCAGTCATAGCTTGCTGCTGGTCATGGACCACTGTAAGCCCTTTGGGGATAGAGACTAAGGAAATTGTAACCCTCCTGGGGTTGACAGGGTGGTGTGAAGAGAAAGCCTTGCCTCTTGATCATCATGGGGCCAAGTGGGGTCTGGACAGAACCAGTGGGAAATTGCCCCTTGGGACAGGACAGTGGTGAACTGATGCTTCCTGTTATGTTATTGTTACTGTAGTAGATGTACATGGAAACTAAAATATTAATAAAGAATTGTACAGCATGAATAGTAAAATTCCCTCAATGCAGTTCTATTAGTGTTATGAAAGCATAATTCTAAATAATAAATAGCTCAATTAATTGATTTATCAACTTTAAATTGTATTTATTGATGCTTTAGCAAAACAGATAGGGTTAAAATTCACTTCAATTAACATTTAATCTGATCTCTCTTCCTCCCAATTTTTAAAAATTGAGGTATAGTTGATTTGCACTGTTATACAAGTTTTAGGCATACAGCATAGTGATTTATAATTTTTAAAGTTATACTCTATTATGGTTATTATAAAGTGTTGGCTATATTCCCTGTGCTGTACAGTATATCCTTGAGGTTTATTTATTTTATACATAGTAGTTTGTATGCCTTAATTCCCTACCCTTATCTTGCCCTTCCTTCCTTCCCTTTCCCCACTGGTAACCACTAGTTTGTTTTCTATAACTGTGAGTCTGTTCCTTTTTTCTTATATTCACTAGTTTATTTTTTAAATTCCACATATAAATGATATCATATAGTATTTGTCTTTCCCTGTTTGACTTATTTCACTAAGCATAATACCCTCTAAGTCCACCTGTGTTGTTGCAGATGGAAAAATTTCATTCTTTTTGATGGCTGAGTAGTATTTCTAAAATCTGATGGCTTATCTTGGGGTGTCAACCCCTTTGAGAGCCACATCTTATAGTTGTCAGATTACTTCTTTTCTTCAGAGTATTTTTGTGACTTCAGCCTTTGGGAAAATGCCATCACTGCACAATTCTTCAACCAATGACCTTAATTTCTGTCCCTCATCTCACCCATGTTCTGGGCTCCTGCTGACTTTAAGGAGTTCTTCCATGAAGAGATACTCTCACCTCCACTGAAGCCTTCTTTGGTGCATTCTTTAAGCAGCATATTTCTATGGTAGTTCATATTGTTTGCCTTCTATCTTTAGGAAATTTATTTAAAACGTTGGTCTACTGGTATCCCTCCCTACAAGTTTCAGTCCTTTGAGGAGTGTATTCCCTTCCTAACTGCCGCTACAGTCTGTTTTAAGACTGGGAAGGTAAACATGTGCATTCAGCCTCACATTTTAAACTGGGAGAGATTTATTTGTCTAATTTCATAGTTGGTGGGTTATCTCTTTAAATTTTTTGACAGTATATGGAGGTTATATTGTGTAAAATCCTATGTACCTCAGTGTAGCTTTCTGTTGTTTCCACATAAGCAAGAATTCTTAGTTGGGTATAATATTCTTGGCTCAAAATTTAGAACATTATGCTCCATATCCTACTTCAGAAGAGAATTGGAGGACAGCCTAAATATTCTTTCTTGCAGGTAGCACCCCTCCACCATGTGTTTCTGCTACAGCACAAGTGAGATTTTTAACTTCACTTAATTGTTCAAAAATTCTAGCACATTGAAACCATGTGTGAATCTCTTTAAATTATTTTTCCTGGGATGCAATTATGTTCACCTCTGTAAACTTGGCACATAATAGGCACCCATTAATAGCAAGTAAATAAATGAATGAGTAAGCCATTCCAAATTGAAGTCTCAGTTCCTACTCAGGTTTAGGGATGTTTTCTTTTATTATTTCTTTGATATTCCTTCTTTTTTTAGTTATTCTGATTTCTTTCTCATGATCTATTATAATTATTACTTTTTTTCCTCTTTGTTATTTATTTGACTTTATAAATGCATTTCTGTTATTTACTGCCTCCACTGTGGGTTTAAATTCTCTTGCTGCATTCTAGGGTCCTTGTCATCTTTCCTTAAATTATCATTTTCATCTCACTCTATTATTATTACATTTCAGTCTTTCTTCTTACGGTTTTTTAAATCCTGTTCCACAACAGCTGTGTGTCTAGAAATTTTAATGTGGGAAGAGAGGGGTGAAGAAGAAGGCATGCTCCTTGCATTGGACAATATTTTGTCCTTGGGAAAACATGATATCATGTTTAGCAGAAATCAGACCTAGGTGTAGGACCTCGAGCATGTGCCTGTAACTTCCCGAAACTGCATTTCCTCATCTGTGAAATGTGTACAGTGTGGTGAGCATAGGGGCTGGGGAATAGCAATACCTTCCTTGGAGAATTGCCATAAAGATTAACTAAGTGCAATATAAGAAAAGGACCTATGTTTTGCACATAGTAGCTGTTCAACTGGTGTTATTTTTCTTTCCCTTAAAAAGGTGAGATTGAAAAATGGACAGCTACAACTCAAACCAGGCATTCACTTTCAGTGTGACTAGGACACATGACCCTTTCTCCTAAAAGGCAAATATTCTGAAACGAAGAAACCGTAACTAAAATCATCAGTGAATGGCATTTACTGTGGATTCTTGCTTGCATAGGCAGATTGCTGATTATCTCCAAACCCATGAAGAACTAACATATCACACATGTGTGGGTTCTAATTCTCAGTCAATTAGTTCTTTGTCAACCCATGTTTTAAAAGTACAGGAAAGTACCTGTTATCTAAGGCTACATATACCCAGTCACCTGTGACTACACACACACATTCACATACACACACAAAACACACCACATAGTTTTCATGCTTTGATGATTCGAAGGCTCATATAAATTTTTTTCACAATCTTTATCCCCTTGCCTTCCAAATATTATTTTTATGTTTTGATGAGGCACAAATTACTGTGATCTCTTTAGGTAAGAATTATAAACTGCCCAGGAAGGGAACTTGAATAATGATACTGACTGTTACGTCTCTTTTAAGACCCTTCCCTTAGGCAGAATGCCCTTCCACATGTTTCCATGTCTGTGTAGACCTCAATTATTTCACCTCCAAAGTGTATTTAATTATTTATGTGTCTATTTCTCCCCACAGATTGTGAACTCCTTGAGAGCAGGGAGTGCCCTAAACATTTCATGTCTCTGGTATCCTGCATGTTACCTGATTGTGGCAGGGACTCAGTAAATGTTTACTGAGTTTAATTGAGCCCTGGCCATTACTCTGAATTAGTGATCTCAGCCTCCTCCCGTTTTGCCTGATGTGAAAGAGGATGATCAGTACTCTATACAAAGCTCAAACCTGGTATGAATCAAATGCTTCAAGCAATCTTGAGAGTGCTGGAATATTTTTTCATTAGTTGGAAATGCTACTTAGAATGTTCAAAAAAATCACTCAGGTTGATGCCATCATTGATTTATTTATTTTTTAGTCTCAGTCGCTCTAGAAGTGCTACTGAGTACACGAATGTGGATTCATCTTGTCTCCAGAAGGTCACATCTCAGACCTTCAACATCATGATGTTGGCACAGTCTGTCTGCATTACGACTTTTCAGCAGTGAAACCCCAGAGGATCAAGTACAGGCCAGAAGCACCACATCCTCAGTTCTGCCCTCTTGTTACCAGTTTTATGGTGAGGGTCTTGAGCCTTGATGCTTAGGAGGATTCAAGATGATTTGATTCCCCCCCTTTTTTTTCCCCTGGTTGCTCTCCTTGCAGAATAGAAAGGGATTTTGACAAGAATGTGTATGAACTCATGTCTGGTGACAGAATGATGAGTAATTTCTAAGTGACTAAGCTAAGATGGGCTGAGATTAGGATCTGTTGTTTTTAGCAAAGGGGTGAAGACTATAAAAAGTCATCAATAATCAGGCAATGTTTCCTTGCTTTCTTTCAACAGGAAGCAAATGTTAAACCCACTGAGTCAAGCAAAAACAATCAAACAGAAGAACAAAGCCAGAAAACCCCCAGCAATCCGTGTTTTAAATGCACGGAATAGAACTCAGTGTCAGCTAAGAAATAGTTTGTTTTGCCAACACCTGAAGTCAGAAGGGCCAGCAAAATAGGATCCAACTTTGTAGTGTCTAGTGAATGTGTTAGAGGAATTTGCTACTGAATTTTAGGTAGGCACTTCCATAAATCCAGCCTCCCAGTCTTTTCGACCCCATGTTGACTAAATGGACTCAACTCAGGGAAGTGAGTCAGTTCCTTCTGAGAATGCAATTTAGGGAGAGAGCCAGTACAATCCTAGAGACAAGGATTATTTATTGCATGCCATTGTACACGCAGTGAAATCTCAATTGATCAGGGAGAGGGGGAAATTCTATCAACAGCTTAAATAAAGATGCAGGAAAGGGTAAAGGTCAGACAGCAAGGGGAAATAATCCTTTGCTGGAGAACACTGGGGTTTAATAAATGACAAATGAAAACTCCAGTCCATGGTAATGTAGATGGCATGGGGTGAACAGTGAGGTATCCCCGGAGCGCTGTGACATAAGCTAGAAAAAAATCAGCCCTACATGGTGAGATCAGATATCTGCAGGGGCATCTTCACAAACAGACCCCAAACCAGAAGAACAGGGCAAAGCTAGAGCCAGAAAGATCGGTAGACATGGCCAAGGAAAGACTGCTTTAAGGGAGGGGGCTGTTGTCATAGGTTTACAGGAAAGGGGATCCAAGGATTCAGAGTTTGGTTGGCTTACTCTTGCTGTGCAGGGGATAAAGCCAGAGCATCTGGGAGCCTTTAGCTCATCAGGCTCCTTGGAAAAGTCTGCTCTGTCAAGGGAAAGACCACATGGGGCTGCAGCATGGCCTGCTAGGTGTTTCAAGGAAGCGGTGTGTTCTGTGTCAGCTGGCCACCTGAGACCTACATGTCTATGAGGCCTCATTCCTCACCCTGTCAGTCATCCAACCAGGATTTACTAATCATTTCCCGTGCGTCCCGTTACATAGGATTATATCTCTCCCTTCATCCTCCTTCTGTTCTCAAGGTGAGCTTTAAGACATTAGGCACATTTAAAATTTTTTTCAGTTTTTTTCAGTATAGTTTCTTCTAAGAGCACTCCAAGAAGTTCCCACACATGAACACTGGTTACCTTTGCCAAACAATAATAAAAATGGATTCATTTGCTTATTCTTTCATTGGACATAGGTTGAGCTGCTTTTATGTGGCCAGGCTGTGTTGGAGGACAGGGACATTGAAGTAAAAAACAGAGGAGGTCATGATCCAGTGTGGGAGATGGACAGTGACAGAAGAGTTTGATAAATATTCTGATGGAAGACAGTAGACGATACAGAGAGGAGGAGAGTTCAGCTGAGGTTGCTGGGAAGGCTTCTCGGAGGAGGTGACAAGTAGGAGTTAGGTGAAGATGGGAGAGCAGGCTATGCAGGAAGCACCATTCACATTGATCACTGAGCATCTGGTTCATACCAGCCACTGTTCCAAGCTCTGGAGATACAGTATCTGCCTTTACGAAGCATATATTCTAGTTGAGGGGAGCGGCTGGGGAGAGAGCCAACGAATATTTAAATCATATCTATAATTGATACAAGTTTAGAGGAAGGTCCTATGGGGAAAATAAAATGGCACGGGATAGAGAATGACTAGGTGGGTGGCAGGGGATGGGTGCTGACACTTCAGTTATAAAGGATAGGAAACATTTCTCTGAGATGACCTTGAGATGGTGAAAAGACAGCTGAAGGAAGAGTATTTTAGGTAAATAGGCAGCAATGGCATGGGGAGGGGGTGGGAGAAAGCTAGTGGATGGGAGTGCA
Organism: Vicugna pacos; assembly: GCF_048564905.1. NCBI lineage: Eukaryota > Metazoa > Chordata > Mammalia > Artiodactyla > Camelidae > Vicugna > Vicugna pacos. The sequence goes on from NC_132991.1 coordinate 17,073,060, forward strand.
TTGGACTGTGGAGGTGGAAATGAGGAATGGAAGGGGCTAGGAGGTGAGGTCAAAAACAAGGCTCTGCTTAGGACAGGCCATGTGGACCATGGTCAGACTTGGGATTTTATTCCAGAGTCAATGGGAAGCTTTGGGAGGTTGAATCAGAAGAGTGATTTATGCTTTATGAAGATCACCCTGGTTGCCACATAGAGAAGTAGGATGTTGGGGGCAAGAATGACAGTACCACACTGGGATCCAGACCAGACTTGATGGTAGCTTGGGCAGAACTGGAACAGCAGAGGAGGTGAGGAATGGGTCAGGTTCAGGATGCATTTTGGAGGCATTGCCAGCAAGATTTAATGACTGATTGAGGCAGGAATTGGAGATGATCCCTGGGTTTTGGCAAAAGTACAAAGACAGGCAAAAGCAGGGGGCATTAGGGACAGGTGAGCAGTCAGTTTAGGGCACTGAATAAGATACTTGGAATCAAAAACCCATTTTAATCCTCACTTTGCTACTTCACAGCTGTGTGATCTTGGACAAGAGACTTACTCTCTCTGGGCACTGATGTCCTTAAGGAGACAGTATTTATGTCCTCTCAGGATTATTGTAGGGATTCAATAAGCTAATGTACGTCGGCTTTTATGGCATCTGGCGTGTAGTAAGTACCAAATAAACGGTAGCTCTTATTATTGCAGGCTTAAAAATGCCCTGTCTCTTGTCCTCACAAAGATTGTACATTAAAATATAAAAATGCACATATTACATCCAGGTTTTCCCAAGTCTTTGCACGTGTAAGTGTTTTGCTTAGAGCTCAGCGAAGGAGAAATCCGCTCTCTAGGACGGCTGGTCATTTATTACCAACATTCTTTCTGTTTGTCTAATTGAATATCCCCCCTCATTCTTCCTTCTCCTGTTGCTCATTTTTATTTCTTTGCTTGGTAATGATTGACCTTGTCTGGAATTAAAATACTTGTTGTGCACTGAACACCCATAGGTGTGTTCCTTTTATCAGTGGGGGTAGGAGCCCTGAGTTGAGCCCTTCTCAGCATTCCCGGGGCTGAGGCTAATTCACAAAGGAGACAGTCACTTTTTTCTTTTATATCCTTAGTTAAGAAGCAGCTTATAAAGGCAGTACAGTGAGGAGAGATGAGAGGATTAAGTGATTAAAGTAGAGTGGGCGGGGGCTGTTAGGCAGGCTCTGAAAGATCCAGAAGACCCGAGGTCCTATTGCGCATCTGCTGCGCAAGGGGCTGGGTGCAAAGTTGGAAAGTTAGATTTTAGACCCGGCAGGAGTTGGCCAGGGTAGGAGTGGGCAGGAGGTGGGGCAGAGACTGACAGGTAAAAGCCAAGAGGTGAGGGAGGCTGAAAAGAGGGCTCTGACAACAAAGGCAACGAGGATACGGACAAGAGGGCAATTCATTCCAAACTGGTGATCTTAGAGGCTCCATGAAGGAGGTGGCACTAGAGCTGGACAAAAAGGGCGTTGGCTCTTTTGGCTGTAGGTCTGGATTTATCCTGGGCACAAGATTCTTTTTGTCCTTCTCCATCACCTACCACAGTGTCTAACACACAGCAGCCTTTCAACAAACCCTCATTGAGGGTGGGGAAGGTATAGCTCAGAGGTAGAGCACATGCTTAGCATGTGCAAGGTCCAGGGTTCAATCCCCAGTACCTCCATTAAAAAAAAAGATAAGTAAATAAACCTAATCCCTGCCCCCCCAAATAAAACAAAACAAAAAAGTCTCGTGGACTAATTTACTCTGAAAGGCTTGTGTGTAGAAGCATCGGAGTCCAGAGGGGCTGGAATGTGGTGGAAAGGGAGGTGCTTTACTGTTTATAACTCTGTTTTGATTTCACTTTTTTTTTTAAGTTGCAGTATATATAACATAAAATTTGTGATTTTAACTATTATTAAGTGTACAGTCCAGTGGCATTATACAGTGTGTACAATCATCACCACCATTTCCAAAACGTTTTCATCACCCCAACCTGAAACTCTATAACCATCAAGCGGTGAATCCACATTCCCCCCTCCCCTCAGCCCCTGGTAGTCTCTAACCTACTTTTTGTTCCTGCAAATGTTCCTATTCTAGATACTTCATATAAAGGGAATGATACAGTGTTTGTCCTTTATATCTCCTTCTCTTATATTTGCAACCTAAGAATATAAGAACGTGCTCAGACATCTTCTGCTTTAGCGGGGCTTTAAGCTTTATTAAAGTCACACAGGGTTGTGCTATCTTGTTACTGTTTGATTTCATGAAATAAAATCATTTATAAAAAGCTCAGCCCAACTTCTTCTAGCAGAGTCATGGGTGTGCGCATCTGGTCCCTCTCCTAGACTGTGTACTCTGGGCAGGCAGATGCTCCACTGTCACATGTCTGGACAGGTCCATGTGATACAGGAAAAAAATAAGGGGCAAGAGGAGGGCCGTGTCCCAGGTCTCAGTTGAGTCCCTGGGATGCACCCTGCCAAGTGTGGGTCCTTGGCTTCACACAGGAAAGAATTCAAGAGCGAGCCAGAGTTGGGTAAAGGTAGATTTATTGAGAGAGATACATACTACATAGAGTGTAGGCTGTTTCAGAAGGCAAGAGAAAGGCCACGAGGTGTGGGGGTTAGGTGCTCAGTTTAAAGTAAAGGTAGACACACACTCCATAGAGAGAATGCGGTCTGTTTCACTCAGAAGGGAGAGTGGCACGAGGTGCAGGGTTGTTTGTATGGGCTTGATAACTTCATACGCTAAAAAGAGGAAGGATTATTCCAACTCCTTTAAGGAAGTGGGTGGGATTCCCAGGAACTGGGCCACTGCCCACACTTTGACCTTTTACAGTCAGCCTCAGAACTGTCCTGGACCTGTGGGAGGACCATTTAACCTGCAATTGTATTACGGTGAGTGTATATTGAAGCTCAAGGTCCACTGGAAGTTGAATCTTCCGCCATCTTGATGCTAATGGCTGTGTCCTTCTTTTAATGGCTGTGCCCTGCCCTCATCCCTCCTGTCCCACGAGTGCACAGGCATGTTTGCTGAATAGATACTTAAATCAACACAGGAAACAGAGGGACACATAGATCTACTTTTTGCAAAGTTTTAATGGCAGGGACCTAGAGGGACTGATACTTAGACTGAAGGCATTTAATAGTTTTGGGTGATAAAGCAGGAAAAGCACCCAGGAAAATATGTAGAGCTCAGAACGACACTAAAGTCCTCTAAGCCATGGAAAAACAAAGTAATAAGAAAAGCCCCAGTGATATCTTACAAGGCAGGCGTTGACAGAAGGGGTCAGCGAGGACAGGTGTTAATGATGTGACTGATTAGAATAACAGCTGCCTTTCCATGAGGTCTGCTATTGGCCGGAACCTTCCGTACACTATCTCTTTTTGTCATGGCAACCTTGTGATATAAATGCTATTTATTCCAATTTGAAGTGATCAAGTTGAGTCTTAGGGAGAATGAATTGCCCCTTCTAACTCATCAGCCCAGAAAGTATGTGCAATGAGATTAGAGTTAAGGTGCATCTGGCTTCAAAGCCTAGTATTTTCTATTATGAGAAAAGCTGTTCGTCTGACATGGAGTAGGGAATGGGGACAGAGACAGATAAAATGACAGCCCAAGAATGGAATTAATAAAGCAGCAGAGACACATTTCCTAAAAAAAATTGGTCCAACATGCCCCAGAAGAGCCAAAGAAATATTGGATACCATACTGAAGGGTAATAGAAAAAATAAAACAAACAAACAAAAAAATAGCACTCTGCCCACAGTGAAACTTGAAGAGGAATGGTTATGAGCACAATGCTAGTATAAACACTCGAGGGGTGAGGACTTGTAACAGCACCCGCTCCTGTGTGTTCCTTGTCATCGTGTTTTGAAGAGGCAGCATGGATTATTAAAAATAGTTCTGAAGCCCATGTTAGATCAGCTACTTCTTTTCCTTTTGGGTCACTCAGGCAAACACAATAGCAAAAGGAAATTTGTCAGTTTGTTACAAAGTGCACAACAGGCATTTACCCTGAGATATTAAAAAAAAACAACAAAAAACAGTCCAGAAGTATCTGTACTTCGAAGCTATTAGTTGCTATGAAGTTTGCTATGGTTGGTTTTTCCATCAGGAGAATCAAATTTCTTATTGTGCTATGAGCCTCCTGCCAGATCATTTTTTTTTCACACCTTTATTGTGGTCTGGTTTCTGTGCAGTAAACTAGACATATTTCAAATGTACAATTTGATGAATTTTGATAGATGTATACACTCGTGAAACCACTACCACAGTCAAGATAGCTAACATTTCCATCACTCCCCAAGGGGTGCAGCTTTTGAATTCCCAATTTATCCCTTCCCACCCCTTTTACCCCTGGTAACCATAAGTTTGTTCTCTGTGTCTGTGAATGTGTTTCTGTTTTGTAGAGAATTTCCCTTGTGTCCGTTTTTTTTAGATCCCACATATAAATGATATCGTACGGCACTTTTCTTTCTCTTTCTCCACCAGATCATTTTTAAAGGCAAGCCATAAAATGTTTCTCTCTACTCTGGCAGCACGGAGGAAAACTTTATTAGGGGAAAAGTAATGCAGTTTGAAAGAGTCCTGTAAACCAAAATCTGTTTAGGGAACTTAATTCTGGGCTTTACGAGGCAACCACGTCTTTCTTTGCCAGTAAGCACACAGCTCTCCAATGCCTATGCCAGTGGAAAGGGTGTTAACGTGGTGGTCGGGCTGTACCAGTTTCGTGGCAGACTGGCAAATGTGGGGAGGGAAAGGTGGTAGTAAAGTCCACCGCCCTTCTGCTGTGACCCACAAAGGTACGTAACAGAGAACTGGGAACATGGGCCAGATCAGCCTGATAAAGATGTTCACTTGCTGCTCACCGTGTGTGGCTGGAGCAGATGTGGAAGCTGAGTGTGTCTGAGCATAAGAGAGCCTTAAGGTCTTTTTCTTGCCTATCCCCTCTCTTCATTTTAAATGAATAACAATTAGCCTGGTGATTTCCAACTGATTAGTGATTTTGACTTGTTCTTTCCCTCACCATCGAAAAAAAACACAAAAATCCCCTAACCCTGATAAAAGGAAGATATGTACATTCATCATGGAAAACTCGGACAATATAGAAAAGCAGAGGGAAGGAGAAAACAATTCGTCATAGAACAAGTAGCCGTGCTGGTTTTCTTTGTGCTTTTCCATGCGTATTAAAAAAACATAAAAACAATCATATTATATATACAAAATTGTTATGTCCTGATATAAACATCTATTTTTGTGGCTCTGAAAGTGATATATATGCTTTGCAGAAAACTTAAAAAATATTTAAGTAGAAAGAAAAAAATAATTACACAGAATTTCAGAGATAAATGCTATTGCTCCATTTTATTGCATGCATTTTAAAATGTCTTCATTTCAAAGTTTAAAATTGTGTAAATGCAGGGACATCTATAATTGGTAGGTGGAAGATGATAAAAAGAGGGATTGAAGAGGATGATATCTGCTATAAACGAGTTTATTATTTCATTTTTACCAACTGAAAAAACAAAAATCTCTGAGATTTAGGTCATTCAATATGAGTTTTGAAGTTGCAGAAAGTAATTATTTGAGTTTGTTGGCAATGGAAATGGTTATTATGTTACTCTGTGCAGCTATGCTTTCAGGGAAGAAGGAAGAAAAAGTACTTCAGTGATGCTCCCAGCACAGCAGCTTAACCACGTAGTTTTTTATTAGAGCAAGTGCTGAAACAGAATAATATAAGTTATTTCAAGTGGTAATCAAACACGGCAAACGCTTTTATCTGAACTCTGGGATAAGGAACAGAACTCAATAAACATGCTTTCTGGCACTGGTGAGAGAGAGAGAGCAGCCCAGGGTAGGATTGCAGGGCCAACCTGTATCTTGAGTTGTGGAATCCATCTTGGAACATAAAATCCAACAGACGTACTTGTTTAAGGCCCAGCCTGAGTAAGGGAAGACTGGTGAATCATTTGATACCACAACTGACAGATTTTTGATCTCTTAAATGTGATTCTTCTCTTGTTTCCTGGAGCATATTTGTAAGTGATTTCTTTTTCCACAGAAGAATATGTGGTAGCGTATTTTACCTTTACACATGGGGGACAACTTGGCTGGGTATAAAACTCTTGGCTACTCTCCTTCCCCCACGCAATAGTAATCATAAAATAGTCGAAAAATTAGAATTCTAATACTGATGTTTGTAGTAAACTCAAGTTTAATGTTTCTTTACTGTTCTTTGCCTTTAGAATATACACCATAAGGAGGTACAGCCATAGCTTTGTATTCAAATAAATTTTGAATACTTCTCTGTGTGGATACCAATTTTATATGCAGTTGAGTTCATTTTGTTTCTGATTGTGTATGATTTTAAGGCTTATTTTTAAATTTAATTTAATATTTAAATATGTGGACTATTTACACACTTAAAAAAATCAAAATTATGAACAAAAGTATATTTAGAGATGTTCCTATCCCTTTCTTCTCTACCCTGTTATCACCACAGTCTGTAGACAACCATTAACTAATTTTTACATTTCTTTGAAAAATAAGCAAATTTTCTGTGTATACTCACCCTCTTTCCTATATAAAAGACATCTAACTGTATAATATTTTATACTTTAACTTTTTAACCAAGCAATATTTTTTAGAAGTTATTCTGTATTAATTCATAGAGAGCTTAACTTTGCTATATGGTTTTCCACTGTGTATTATGGGCTATTCACCCAGCCTCTTACTGAGAGATGTTTGGGTTTCCAGTCTTTTGCAATTACAAATGTCTCAGCCATGAATGCCCTTGTGCATTGGTTGTTTCATATTTGGGGATGTTTGTCTTCAGGGTCTTTGTCATTGTACTTTTGTCCAGGTGGTCTCTGTCCTGGGGAAAAGCCTATGGTTAGGTTTTCTCAGGTCTGCTTCTTTTGCCTTATAATGTGGAAGTAAATAAGTAAATTCCTTTTGGATATTGGTATTAGGTTGCTATCAGTTTAGACTTCAGTATTTTTGTTTCTTTCTTTAGGTCCTAAGTATAGGCAATTCTTTCCTTCCATGTGTAAAACATTTTTGTAAATTTATACAGGAGTTACATGTAGAAAAGCCAGACAATGGACTTACTTTGATATAAAGAAGGTAGGAGTTCCATTCCCAGAGAGCTAAAACAGTGATAAGATCCCTAATTACACCTCAGTTTTTAAAATACAGTCATTTATGATTTATTGCCAACATTTGGTACGTGTTCTTTAATTGTGTTCTTTTCCTTCACAATTAATTGAGCACACAATTGACCTGCCTAAGTCCAATGAGACTCTGATTAAGGTGAAAGATTCTCTGTCTTCCAGCTCCTTAATGATTTTCATCTTTTGTCTCAACTGTGTTACATTTAGATGCACTGTACTCCTTATCACTTACATCAGCACTTCATTCTTCTGTTCTCTATTCAGTTTCATAAAACAGTAGGGCGAAATATGATAAACATGCAACTAATCACACACACATCTCTGAACTGAAACAGAACAGTTCACTTTGGGGTAACACCAGCATGCGATAGCTTGAATTGATCAGTCCTTGGCTGCGGAATGAAAGCGTTGAATGAAAGCGTGGGAAGAGGTTTGGAGTGATGACATATAATGTGTGAATGTACAGACTGTTTGAAAGTTGAACATGAAAGTTGAGCCCCGTCTCTATTTCATGAAAACTAGGAAAAGGCAGCGTGGACAGCTGCTATGTCAACGCCATTTAAAAGTGAATGATGAAAATGCACCGAAGAATGTGTAGGCAATCTTCAAATGATGATCTGAGGTGTGCGCTAATTGCATTACAAAGTTGGTCATTTGATACGAAGTTCTAGCTGTCCTCCTCACCTCTCTCTTACCTTTCCCTCCATCCCCACCTATCCCCAGATTTTACTTGAATGCTGAGAGGGCACTGAGGAGAGGATCATTGATGGCTGGCGTCTCCTAAAACAATGTGTGAATTAGAGGCATTTTTGTTCTTGTCCTACTTCTGTGTCCTACTTATAGAGTTTTTATAAGGCAAGTGATTTTGCCTCTGCATCTTGACTGTTAATTATGACTTGTGAAACATATAGAATCAGCTTTGGATGGTACTTGAAGGAAGGGTTCTACTGGCTTCAGAAAGCCTGGATGGGATGGTAGGAAATACCTGCTGACTTTGTGGGGAAGTAACATGTGGTGTGGAGCAGGTGCCTCAGGACGGGCAGGAGAGCTTCAGAGGATGCACAAATGAAACCACAAACCAGGGTCAAGATCAGGAATCCACGGCTGAAAAACAAAATGAGATGAAAAGGAAAGTTCTGAAACAGAGCAAAGACAAGCCCTGGGAGTGGAGGTAGAATCAAGACTGGAGGCTGAGAAAGAGAGGAAGACACCTGATCACAAGTTTAAAACAGGGGACAGGACCCAGAATGAGCTGTCATTACCAGAAGAATGTTCCAGAGGCTGTGGCTCAGAGACTGAAGCCAGCTGTGCAACCCACATGCCTATGCTTATAAAACTTTTCCAAAGGACACTTGTGTAATACAAGGATTGGTTAAACAAAAAAAAGCAAGGAGAAGAAAGCAGACACCTAGGAGATGGTATGCACATCCAGGGAGTGAAAGCATTAGAATCCTGACTATGATGATGATTTAGAAGAGTGGTTTTCAACCTCTGTCCTATAGAGCTGCTTTGCTGTTCCTTGGCTACTGGGAGGGTGCCTTTAGTGTCCCCGGTCCCTGGAAGAGTAGGAAGGTCTATGGGAGTAGGTAGGAGGGGAGAGATGGCCCGTGATGGGAGGCTACTGCTACCTACCTGTGTTTGACGGTAGTTCTCCTTTGGTCTGTTTTGCATATGGGGTTGTGTACGATGTCATTTGAAAGAAAGGTTCTACTGTGTATTAGTTTGCTGTGACTGCTGTAACAACTGACCACAAACTGGATGACTTAAAAAGACAGACGCGGAGTCTGATATCAAGGTGTGGGTGGGACCACACTCTTTCTAGACCATCTAGGAGAGAATCATTCCTTCCTTCCTCTAGTTTCTGGTGGCTTTTGGCACTCCTTACCTTGTGGCAGCATCTCTCTGCTGCGTCTTCCTATCACCTTCTCTTCTGTAGATGTGTGCCCAACCTCCCTCTGCCTTTCCCTCTCTCTTTTTTTTTTAATTAAAAAAAAATTTATTGAGGTATAGTTAATTTACAGTGTTAGTTTCAGGTGCACAGCAAAGTGATTCAGTTATACATATATACACATATATATTTTTTCTTTTCAGATTCCTTTCCATTATATTTTATTACAAGAAATTGAATATAGTTCCCTGTGCTATACAAGAGGACTATTTTGTTTATCTATTTTATATATAGTAATATGTGTCTATTAATCCCAAATTCCTTATTTATCCCTCCCCGACCCTTTCCCCTTTGGTGACCATAGTTTGTTTTCTATGTCTGTGAATCTGCTTTTGTTTGTAAATAGAATTTGTATCTTTTTTTTTAAGATTCCACATATAAGTGCTATCATATAATATTTGTCTTTCTCTGACTTACTTTACCTCTGCCTCTCATAAGGACACATGTGATGGCATTTGGGGTTTACAGAGATAATACTGGATAATCTCTTCATCTCAAGATACTTAATTACATCTGCAATTAAATACGCTTTCCAAATAAGGTCCCATTCACAGGTTCTGGGGATGAGGACATAGAGATATCTTTTGGGGGGAGGGGCAACATTCAGCCCACCACATGCAGCCAAAAAAAAAATCGAACAATTTCTGAACTAACATGATAAACATCAATGAATTGGTTTGAAAAAAGAAAATGTAAAGAGCCCTGACCTTTTGTGTTGGGAGGAAGGAAGGCAGAGAAAGACAGTTATGCTACAATTTGCTCCTTAAATATTAGGCAGATAAAACAGGGTAGGAAGCTGATTTAAGCAACAAACAAAGGGTAGCATATTCATTGAGGAACTGAAAATGACCAGAGCTGCCCTGGAGCCATTGGCAACGGTGAGGACTCCATCAGCTCATTCACAGCCTCTTCCGTTGCCTCTCAACCCCGAACACTGGCGTCTTTGAAGAACAATCAGGTAGGGCTCATCTGAATGTGGCATGGTTCTCTAACAAAAACCTAGGCTTAATAAAAAAAAAGGGAAGAAAGTAGTTAGAAATGACCCTACCCCTGTGTACATGTAACTAGCACACTGACGTAAGCATGGCATATATAACAAAGATGTAAGTGATCCAGTCACTGAGTTTCTTATCTTATTCCCCATACCTTTCCTACTAAGGAATGAATGAAGATCTTTGGCGATGTCTAAGGGAGTGGTCTTTATTTTGTTCCATTTTCTCTACCATGTAGATCCTGTTTTTCCCTTTGTAATTAATAATGTGGGGAGATACTTTGAGACCACATAAATATACCATTCCTCATCAAACCTTCTAGATTATTTTTTTTTGCTTTAGCATCACTGTTGATATTTTTTCTTTTTGCCTTTTTGCTATGATGGTTTTACTAATGCTATCATTCCTTCTATACTTATTAGTCAATAGTCTACTAAAAGGAAGAGCGCTCCCTTTTTCATGTTTATTTATTTAATCATCTGGATAGACTCATGTATTCTTATTTTATTCAGTGGATTATAATACATTGATTTTTAAAAATTTATTTTCATATTCTGATTGTCCCAAATTTAGCCAGTGGGAGCCCCTCAAAGCTGCTGCCTGTGTCCTTTTCACATGTTCCATCCTTCTTTGAGCACTTCTTCACTTTTTGGCATAAGGTGTTCCATGACCGTCTTGTATTTTCCCTGCCCCAGCTCTGGAATCAGCCTTTCCTCCAAGGGGCATGGTTCCTTTTAGTAGACTGTGGTATTTACAAACCATGGCCTGGAGGCGATTTGTTTGTTTGTTTTGCAGTACATGGATACTATCTAAGAATTGAAAAAAAAAATCTGTTGTAGGTCTTGTCTTAGTTCATTCAGGCTGCGATAACAATATCATAGACAGTGGCTTATGAACAGTCAAAATTTATTTCTCACAGTTCCGGAGGCTGGACATCCAAGATCAGGGTGCCAGAAAGGTCAGGTTCTGGTGAGGGTGCTCTTCTAGGCTGCAGACTGCTGACTTCTCTTTGTGTCCTTATATGGTAGAAGGGGTTTGGGAACCCTGTGGGTTCTCTTTTTTAAGAGCACTAACGCCCATTCATGAGAACGCTACCCTCATGACCTAATCACCTCCCAAAGGCCCCACCTCTTAATACTATCACCTTAAGAAAATTAGATTTTCAACATATGAATTCTGGGGGGACACAAACAGCCAGGTCATAGCAGGTGGTCTGAATTTGGGTACCCTAGAAGCTATCTTTGATCCAAGAATTCAAGGGCAAGCTGTTGACCTGGCAGGGCGGTGTTAGGTGAGAGAGAGGTGAGACAGGAAGGGTGCTGTCAGGCTGGCTACCATAGTGGGGCACTTTGAAAATGGTGCAAAACCCACACCTCAAAACAACCCTGGCCGAGGGGTGAGATAGCTAGAGTTTACACCCACCACCTGCCGGGCCTAGTCCAGGGCTGCTGTGTTGGGTAGGGTGGGGGGGTAGGTGCGGATGAGGGGTGTGGGAGGCATTCACATTCCCAGGCCGCTCTAGCCCCAAAAGGTGGCTGGAAGTCAGGCTGGCTCACACAGACATGGAGATGGGGTTAGAAACTGGGCACCAACACTGTCGGCCACCAGGTCCTGGCACCACCAGGAAAGGGGAGTGAAGCTGACTGAGAAATAAGAGAGAAAAGCTTTGGGCTCTTTGAAGGAAGGTGCTTTTGGAGGCCTGGAGGTTTCCTGACTTGGGTGCAGCCTTCAGGTAAGAGGCCTGAGAACTTTACACACCAAGACCGTGCTGGCTTGGCTATTACCACTCCCATTGTCTCTCCTCGGAAATTCCCAGGCCTTGTATTCAGCCTCATCCACTCTTGGCCACATTGATCAATATCTGGTTGTAGTGCTGGGCGAATGACTTTGAAGAGGGCGTACTGGGAGTGATAGGGATGGTGGCAGGAAAAATTACTAATTTGGGATGGAAAATAGGAGGAAGGAGGAATAGGTGTCATCTTGGACACCTTACTTTCTCTGTCACCTCACATTCAACATCTCAGCAATGTTTGTATCCCAAACTGGTCATGTCCAGCTGCCCCCACTGCTCTGTGCTGTGCTGATCCTGGTGGCCACCACCTCTCACATGGATCACTGCCATCATCTGGATCCTCTCTGTCACCTCCTCCCTTGCCCGCTATTCTCCATGCAGCAGGTGGAGTGCAGATTCTGGATATGTTACCATCCTGCTCAGAAACTTCCAGTGCCTTTCTGTGACACTGAGGAGGAAATCCAGATTCCTTCCCGTGGCTGACAGGCCCCATGCCGCCTGGCATCTCCTGCCTCTCCACTCTCCTCCCCCAGCTCTCTCTGTGCCCTGTTCTTCTGCTCACTGAGTCTAGAACACACCAGCTTCTTTTTCCACTGGCTTCTGTGTTGCTGTTCCCTCTTCTTGGGATGCTTTTCCATCAGAGTGATATGGCTCCCTCCATCCCATCTCCTCTCTTCTCATTTCCAATGTCACCTCTTCTCCAACCACCCCATCTGCTCATCACTCTGTTCCTTTAAGTTATTTTGCTTCAAAGCCCTGTGGAAATAAATGAGAACCCAAATGAGAACAAGCAAAGGCCACTTATTCAGAGTTTGGTACAGCAAGGGAGTCAGCTCCATCCCTTGTATTTGACAGAGATTCAAAGGCAGGCAGAGTGGGAAAGCTTTCTCGTGAAAAAATGGGAAAGCCTCATGTATGACCTGACTGGAGGCTGATGTCCTAGGGAGGCTGGAGGTGGGCTACCTAGAAGGGGTGTACTGTGCGAATGGGTAAGGCTATATTTGCTTCTCTGGTTGGTCCTATGTTGGAAGCAGGGGCAAACATTAGGGAAGCTGCCAGTTATTAATCAAGGCCTGGCCATTTGGGGCTAATTGTTACAGGGTTATTGTTTGGCTTGTGAGCTATCACTAGAGATAGTGGTCTGACCTCCTACAAGTCTGCTGATAGCAGACTGGCTTCCTGGACAGGCTGCTGCAGGTTGTATGTCAGAATTCTATTTATGTATATATTCTGGCCATCGCCCGTTTGTGTACTCAGTCTCTCAGCACTCGCCATTTGTCAGATGTGATGCATGTTTGTTTCTCTAGTTAGTGCCTGTCTCACAAGCGGGAGGAAGCTTGGCGAGGGAGGGAAGGGACCTTGTCTTGTTGCTGTAGCATCGCGAGCTCTTCAAACTGTACCAGGCACATGGTGGGTTCTCAACAGTTATGTATGGAGTGAGGGCGTGCTGATGCCCGATCCTTCCTCTTTGTAAGTTTCTATAAAGCTTCTGCTTTATATCTCTTTCTCTCTTTATGGGCTGGCATTTTGGACCAGGCCAACCACCATCTGGAGAAACTTGGAGAGAAGATCTGTGTGGGTTTTAGATTCAGGGGACCAAACTCATCCATCTTAGAAGTGAGGCAGGTGAAAGAACGACCAGCCTGGTGGGTGGGGGTGGCATCCTATAGTGAAAGATGGCAGCCTTAACTCAACGCCTACCAATTCTTTTTTTTTTTAATTGAAGTATACTCAGTTGACAATGTTGTGTTAATTTCTGGTGTATAGCATAGTGATTCAGTTACATGCATATATATATATATTCCTTTCCATATTCTTTTTTTCATGATAGGCTATTGCAAAGTATTGAATAGAGTTCCCCGTGCTGTACAGTAGGACCTTGTTGTTTTATCTGTTTTTCACATAGCAGTTAGTATCTGCAAGTCCCTAACCCCCACTGCATCCTTTCCCCCTCTGGTAACCACAAGTTTGTTTTCTATGTCTGTGAATCCTCATTTCTGTTTTGTAAATACGTTCTTTTGTCTCTCTTTTTTAGATTCCACATATAAGTGATATCATATGGTATCTTTCTTTCTCTTTCTGGCTTACTTCATTTAGTATGACAATCTCCAGGTCCATCCATGTTGCTGCAAATGAATGCTTGCCAATTCTTAACATGTCAGAATGTTGGCTTCCTATTTACAGAACCTATGAATTGTCAAAAGAATCTTACACCCTGGATTTTTATGTAAATGTTTCCAATATTTAAATATTAGACACCAATAAAATACAATGTATTGGGGTTGGGGGAGGGAGGCAAGAAAAACCAACTGTGTTTGTGGACTACCTTCAGTCCTTCCGCAGCCAGGATCGACCTAGGGGCTGGGTTGTCTCCTCAGGTCCTCTGTAGAAGTCTCTGGGTCTTCCTCTCCTTCCCCAAGATGGAGATTGGAGGTTAAGGAGAAGACAGCTGGTGTAAGCTCCCAAGCTCCAGCTGTCAGACACCACTGGCTAGGTCTCAGCGTATCAGTTGCCTTCGAATGATTTTCTTCATTAGGAGTCATCTGTAGACTTGAGGAGGGTGATTGCATGAGGCCGTTTTGCCCTGAGCTGATTGTAAGTGCAGCCGCAGGAGCCATCTCCCTGATTAGAACTGAGATTCTGAAGGCAGATGAATTAATAATGAGGTGATGAGGAGAAGTGACTCTGCTCTTGTTTATTTTGAGAAGTTTTAGGTGCTTTCACTTAAAAAAAAAAAAAAGAAGTGATTTCTCCAATCTTTAAATCACAGATTTGTATCTGGAGTAATTAAGCTTATTTTCCCAGCATATGACCCTCCAGGAAATCTTTTACCTAAGCACCATCCATTAGAGTGTACACAGGATTTAAAGGTAAGGATTCTGGGCAATGCTGGTTATAAAACGGGAGAGGAGAGGGAACACGAAAGAGTTATTGGTTGTTGTTTTCACAGCTGTCACTTCAGAGCCCCACAAAAATTATTTTCAAAATGGATTTTTTTCCCTCCTTTCAGGAAAATGCCAAAATGCAAACCAGCTTCGTTGATATTATTTAAGAAGCCATTATCCTTGGTTAAATCTAAGCACAACAAAAAATGCTATCCAGTTTCTTCGGAAACAGGAGATAAATTGTATTTGGGTAAGGTTAACATTTTGCCAAATTGTATGGTGGTAGCAAACCCCATACTTATTTGAAATTGCTTAAAACTTATCTCCCCCCCCAGCTCTGACTGAGCTAATTAGAACCCACAGGGAATTATGTGGGTAGTGATGGGAAGAGGAGAAGTATAAATATGCAATGCAATTACCGCCTGCTCTTTTTCTGTGCGATGCAATCTGGAAGCTCATGAGTTTGCAAAGGCTTGGAACAATAGGATCCATTGATACCCAAGCTGCTAGGGGAGTCCATAATTATGATATAATAGCTTGCCAGCCTCTTACATGCACGAAGGTAGAATGGAATATGAGTAAATAAAATCCAGCAATTTTCTCCATCCGTAATTCTTTATATCAATAGTATATTTTCTCTGTTCTTTTTTTTCCCCTCTAAGGAAGATAGAAACTACATGAACATTTTATGTACTATCGAAGAACTTCATCTCCATGGGAATAAATTTGGCTTGCAATCGGTTAAATGAGAGGTTTTCTTGGTGTTACTACAAGTTGAAGAAAGCTATTCCACAATGACCTCTTCCTATTACACGCAGATGTCTTTGACTTTGCTTGCTACTGTTGTGTAAGCTCATGCCAGTAGATAACCTGACTTTTGTCATTTTATTCCTTGATTTGTTAGTACTGTACCCAGGCTGGGCTGACCTCTTAGGTATGTGACTTGTGAAGTCTCTTATAATTGCATTTAAAGCTAGCATTATAATAAGGGGCAATCACTTTCTACATGATATACTTTTGTAAGGTTGGAATTCTCTTCAACCATAAACTGTTTCTTTTGTCATCAGAAAAACCAATAAACGATAAAGATAAATGTCATCTTTAAAAGAAAATAAAGCTAGCTTTATACAATATAAAGATGAACAAGCTTTTTGCTAATAATTTAAATTTAAATTTTTCTTTATTTAGAATGATATTAAATAACAAAGGACAGGTGAAGAGAGAGACCACAAAACAAAGGAGAAAGCTTTATATTTTAGTACCTTTAACGTCACATTTTTCCTGCTTTTTGAACAAGGGGGGGGCTTAATTTGCATTTTGCCCTGAGCTCCATGAATTATGTAGCTGGCTCTGTACCCAGGCACAGATAAATGCAATTCAGAGATTCATTCACTCATTCAGCAATGGTTTATTGAACATTTATTGAGTACACCACAATGCCAGACACAGGAGATGCAAAAAAAAAAAAAAAAAAGGTGGGGGGAGCTGGTGTCTGCTTCCTTCTGCCTTAGCACTTGTTTTGGGGAGAAATGCCTGCAATCCTGTAGATACTTATGGAACTTCATGGCCAAGGTCTGGGGGCAGGAGTGAATTCCCAATTTCTCCTGGTGATGGAAGGAGTCCTGAAAGAATTTGTGGTGTTGCTATTTCCAACTGTATCTGAGTGTTCAAATTTGTATGACACTTTAGAAACACTCTTTTTGTTAAGACAAAACCAAATAATTAGAGCTAGCAGTGCAGAAATTGGAGGCTTTCACATCTTTTAATCCAACTTCATAAATTAGAAGAGAGACCCTGCAGATAGCTTTAGTCAAATCTGTGAGAGTGACTGTACCCTGCTAATAATTGTCAAAAGTAGGACTGAAACCTAGGTCATCTCGTTGCAAAATCTTTCCCACTGCATTCCAGTGATCTACTCGTTGCAATCCTTAATTCGACCACTATTCTTAATTTCCTGTTACTAATAAATGCTGGAGAGAATGTGGAGAAAAGGGAATCCTATACTGCTTGTGGGAATGTGGCTTAGAGCAGCCATAATAGAAAACAGTATGGAGATTCCTTAAAAAACTAAAAATAGACTTACCGTATGATCCAGCAGTCCCACTGCTTGGCATATACCCAGAGGAAACTTTAATTCAAAAAAATACATGCACCCCAGTGTTCATACCGCCACTGTTTACAATAGCCAAGACATGGAAACAACCTAAATGTCCATTGACAGATGACTGGATAAATAAATTGTGGTATATTTATATAATGGGATACTACTCAGCCATAAAAAAGAATAAATAATGCCATTTACATCAACATGGATGGACCTAGAGATTATCATTCTAAGTGAAGTAAGCCACAAAGAGAAATAAAAATACCATATGATAACACACATGTGTGGAATCCTAAGAAAGAAAGAAAAGAAAGAAAGAAAGAAAGAAAGAAAGAAAGAAAGAAAGAAAGAAAGAACGAAAGAAAGAGAGAAAGAGAGAAAGAAAGAGAGAAAGAAAGAGAGAAAGAAAGAAAGAAAGAAAGAAAGAAAGAAAGAAAGAAAGAAAGAAAGAAAGAAAGAAAGAAAGAAAGAAAGAAAAGAAAAGAAAAAGGAAGGAAGGAAGGAAGGAAGGAAGGAAGGAAGGAAGAGGACACTAATGAACTCATCTAAAAAACAGAAACAGACTCACAGACATAGTAAAGAATTTTATGGTTACCAGGGAAAAGGGAGTGGGAAGGCATAAATTTGGGAGTTTGAGATTTGCAAAGGTTAACCACTATATATAAAAATAGATAAAAAAATTTCTTCTGTATAGCACAAATTTCTTCTATATTCAATATCTTGTAATAACTTTTAATGAAAAAGAATATGAAAACAAATATATGTATATATGTATATGCATGACTGGGACATCATGCTGTACACCAGAAATTGACACATTGTAACTGACTGTACTTCAATAAAAAAAAAAAAGAAATTAGGAAGTGGTACAATACTTTGTAGATTTTATTTTATTTTTTGCTTCATATTGAAATTTATGTAAGAGTCTTTTAAAGAGCAAATTTTTCTGGTGCACTTAAAATATAATTTGTTTCATAAAAGCCAACTTCTCCCTAACCACTGATACCCTGTGTGAAGAAATGCCTGTGTTGTAGAACCAGCCTTCTGTGTGGAAGAAGCACAGGCTTGGCAGGCAGGCTAGGGGGAATCTGAGTCTTTGAAGAGCCGTGTGCCTTTGGAACTGTGATCAGCCTCCTTGAGCCTCCAATTCCTCATCTTTAAAGCAGGGATGGTAACGACTGTTTCATCATGATACTAGAGGGTTTAATGCAATGAGGTTATAGAGTACCCAACAGATACTGGGTGCTCAGTGCACGTTGTTTCCGTCTCTTGAAAGACAAAACGTTTATTCCTCCCACCTCTTTTAAGCCTTCTACCTTGTGATATTGCTCATTTTACATCCATGGTCTGTCTGTTTTATCTGTGTTTGATACTTAGGAAATGTCTATGACTTTAAACTTTCCATAAATGTATTGATAAAGAGAGAAAAATGTGACTCTTCAGTTTCAGTATTTTCCTTCTGTGTTCATTTTCTATCTCAATGGTGAAATCCCAAAATACTAAGGATTTTAGGGGAAGTATCAGAGTCATAGAGTTGAATAATTCTAAAATGATAAGGCACTTTGGGATAATCATAAAAGGTGTGATTTAAAGAAGGCCTCTGAGCTAGGTTCCCTTCTGGGTACTTTACACGTATTAATTTGGTTAAATCTCACAAGGAGTCTTTGAGGGAAGTCTGTTACTGTTTCCATTTCACAGGTAAGGAAACAGAAACAAGAAGTTAAGTAACTCATCCAAGGTTATTTTGTCTAGTCCAGGACCCATACCTTAACCATTATGCTGAACTGTCTTAATCATGAGGCATTCCAGCCCCCTGATTTTACAGATGACTGAGATCTGCAAAGAACAATCGACTTGCCCAATGCCATCTAGCTGCTTAAGTGCAGGGGCAGGACTGGAAGAGGACCCTGACCTCTGGAGTCTGACCCCCAGTGCAGGGTTCTGTCCACTCCCCCCAGAATTACTAGCAGGACAGGCTCATGAGAGGCTCAAACTGGGAACAAGCCGAGCTAGATAATAATATTTCTATTCCTGTGCTTTTCATTAAAGATGCATGATTTTTGTAATTCTTTCCTTTAACAGTAATTGCTATGTTTTGTCTTTCAGGAACCTGGGCAGGAGGAGATAAGCCAATATATCTGCCTGTTGAGCCTACAGTTAAAAATAATTATAAAGAACACTAGGGATGCTTCAGAAACTATCAGGTGATGTGACATTTTCAAATCATACTTTTTTATGTTATTCTATTTAGTCTGGAGGAATTACCTTCAGGTAGAAGGGAGAAGAGTGGGAAAAGAAAAGTCAAACGTTGTTCACATCTTTCTTTCATGGAAAATACCCATCCACTAATATAAGAAGGAAGATGCAGATGAAATTTGGATCTACAGGTGAAGCAAAATTACTTACTGACTGTGCTTACCCTTTTCCAAAAAGAATTTGGTGTTAGGAAGCCAGTTTCATGACCCATAGTGCAGCCATGAAATAAAGGGAAAGCAAGAGGCCAGCTGTAAGGTAAGAGCCAGTACTCTCCCTGTGGTTGAGCAAAACCTTGTGTCTAAGCTTCCTGGCTGCCGTCCTCATTCTCCAGAAAGGAAGGAACAGAGCAATGGTGCCTACAGGCAGCAACGTTCATTTGAATGAAATTCAAAAGCAGTTTCTCCCTGAGAGTGTGATGTAGGGAATATTAACCAGTAATGGAGCAACCACTGTGCTAGTATTCAGGGTTCTCCAGAGAAACAGAACCAGTGGGATATCTGTCTCTGTCTCTATCAAGAAACATATTGTAAGGAATTGGCTCCTGTGATTAGGCAGGCTGCCAAGTCCCAAGATCTACAGTCAGCAAGCTGGAAACTCAGGAGTGCCAATGGTGAGCTCTAGTCCGCATCTGAAGATCTGGTTAAAGTAAGGGTTAGTGTTTGGGTAAGATTTTTTTCCCCCGGTCTATTTCATTTATCAGTGCTGCACCACTAAAACTGATGGTGTAAGTTCTAGTCTGAGCCCAAAGGCAGGAGAAAACCCATGTCCCAGCTCAGCGTCAGGCAGGGAGAGAGAGAGAGAATTCACCATTACGCAGCCTTTTGTTCTAGTCAAGCCTCCAGTGGATTGCGTGAGGCTCCTCCACCACTGGGGAGGGTGGTCTGCTTTCCTGTCGCCTGATGTAGATGCTAACCTCACCTAGGAACACTCTCACGGATTCTCCCGGAAAGATGTTTCATCAAATACTTGGGTGCCTTTTGGCTCAATCAAGTTGACACATAAAATTAACCCTCACCATTCCCCTCTTCTCCAAACATCATCTCCTGCAGGTCTCTAATTCATGGCACATGTCAGAATCAGGATTTTGAACTAGCGTAAATCTATATTACACCAAGAGTTCAAGTTTATAATTTACTTCTAATAAACAGTCAACGAGGGAAAACGAGACTGTTTTGGTGAACACAAAAATATGCAATAATGGGTTATGGATGGCAGTTACAACCTTCCATCACCCTCAGTCCCAAACGTCTGCATTGTGATTTGATTGCACAATACTGAGACAAATTCACAGATAATTAGCTCTGTACTATAACATTCTTTTTTTGGTAGCCTGCCTTGATATAACAGAATACATTTCTATTCAAGTCATTTCGGAACTGGAAAGAGGAGCAGTAGGAAATGTTTGTTTTAACATTACATCAGTGATGACATTGACTCATGTCTGGGGCTTATAAGAGTCAGAGGGAAGCACTAAGGACTGAGAGCAAGCTGGAGAGAGTCCACATTATTACTCATTATGGTGCAGCTCTTATGGTTGGATCCAGATCTGAAGAGATGAACTTGGCTGGCCTGGCATTTGAGCGGTGGTCATGTGGATGGCCCTCATCTTATAGATCCTCTTATGTGATTTTGTATCCACAAGTCTGAGTTTTTAACGTGCAGTGTTAAACTACAGACTTTCAGATTAATAACATCTTTACTACTATGAGTACCTAATAGTTAAGTACTGACACTTACATGTGCTGGATACCTTTTTGAGTGGTGGTGCCTCCCTCTCCCTCTACACATACATTGGGTTGTTTCAACAACAAAAATTTATTCCCCATGTTTTAGAGGCTAGAAGTCTGAGAGCATGGTTGTGCCTCCTGAGAGCTGTGTGGGAAAATCTGTTTCTGGTCTCCTTCCATGGCTTGTAGATGGCCATCTTCTCCCTGTGTCTTCACATTGTCTTCCTTCTATGCATGTTTGTGTCCAGATTTCCTCCTTAAAAGGACACCACCCATACTGGATTAAGGCCCACCCCAATAACTCCATTTTAACCTTGTTTACCTCTATAAAGACCCTATATCTACACAAGCTCACGTTCTGAGGCATTGAGGGTTAGGACTTTAACATATGAATTTCGGGGGAACTCAATTCAACCCATAACTATACCTATATAATTACATATATTATAATATAATATATAGTATATTATACTATACTATATATTATACTATATACACAATATATAGAATGTATTACACTATATAGTATATATTACATATTACACATATAGTATATAATATATAAAATAATATGTCTAATTACATATAATATATTGTACTATGTATACATATAATATATGCAGTATATATAACATATATAGCATATATATTATATAATACATAATTATGCAGGTATAGTTATTTGCACCTGTACATAATTATACAGGTATAGTTATATGTATGTATACATAGAGAGTGTATATGTATATGTTTCTGCATGTGTGTACATAAATTCAGGCAGATCTCAGAGATTTTGTGGGTTTGGTTCCAGGCCACCACAATAAAGCAAATATTGCAATAAAGCGATTCATACCAATTTTTTGATTTTCCAGTGCATGTAAGTTATGTTTAACACTATACTGCAGTCTAAGTATGCAACAGCATTATACTTTTAAAACTGTGTATGTATCTTAATTAAAAAATATTTTATTGTTAAAAAATGCTAGCCATCATCCAAACCTTTAGTAAGTAGTAATCTTTTTGCAATAGTAGTGTCAAAAATCACTGAGCACAGATCACCATAAGGGATATTATAATAATAATGAAAATATTTGAAATATTGCAAGAATTACTGAAATGTGACACAGAGACATGAAGTGAGTAAATGCTGTTGGAAAAATGGCATCAACAGACTTGCTTGATGTAGGTTTGCCATAAATCTTCAATGTGTAAAAAATGCAGTATCTGTGAAGCATAACACATCAGGGTATACCTGTACACACATATGTAGAATACATGTATGTACACACCAACTCATCCAATCCTCAAAACAAGCCTATGAGGTAGGTACTGTGATTACTATCCTTTTAAATATGAGGAAACTGAGACACAAAGCCCAGTGTCCCCCAGCTACCAAGTTCAGGAGCTGAGATTTGAACCCAATCCCTGGCCCCTGAGACTGTGTCCAGGCTATACGACAGTGAGTTTTCCTGATGGCACAAAGTAACTTGTCGATGGGCTGCAAAGGGGTAAAATTAGAGATGCGTGCTCTTGAGTTTTTAAAAACTAGTTGACTGAATTGTGAAGAGCTGTACCGGTGACAGTTCTGCAGCCCCCAGAAGCAGCGTGTTGTTTGGAAAACCTCACATCCTTGGGATGCTTATTTGAAGTGGGTGAAGGTTGGCTCCAGGCAGCCACCCAAGGCACCTGGGCTGGCCTCTGTTTCGCTCCCCTGGCCCCTGCCAGTGAGTGGCCTGTGTGCTCAAATTCAGCTTGCTCTCTTGTCTGTGCACAACCTTAAGTATCCCTGAAAACGAGAGCCAGTGAGTAGTTATTGCTGACGCCAAGTGTGAAGACCCCACTCGGGACATGGTGGGTGGGTCATGGGGTGTGGGGTCACAGACAGAGGCTCACTCAGTACCTTCCTCTCTTCTTCTTCCATTAATAGGTGGCTCGTCCCTCAAAAAGTCATGTGGTGGGAAGAGTAAAACCAGTAGGATCTGACACTTGGGACCATAATCTGATTCCCCATTGTCTCTCTGACCCAGGGCATACTCTGTAACCGCTCTTTTCTTCTCTCTCCTTACATGCAAAGTGATACTTGTTGGCTAAATCATCTTTCCACTGATGGGTCTTTGTGGAAGGCCTTCCATGTGTTCGGCACCGTGGGGCTCAGAAGTCTGAAATACAGGGGGTCTGGTGGTTAAGAGCTTGGTGTTGTGAGTTCAAATCTCAGCACAGCAGCTGACCTGCTGCTACCTGGGCAAGTTACTGAATCTCTCTGTCTCTCTACCTCAGTTTCCTCATCTGTAAAATAGGAATTGTAAGAGTAATGACTGTTTAACAAGTCAATGTTTGTAAAGATTTAGAAATGAGGTTGGCACGCTATGTTATTATTAAATGATCAGCCATCTCTGGCTTTAAAGAATTTATCCTGTTGTTGTGTGGTAGGATAAATGGATACTCATGAAATGAGACAGAATTGCTAAATCAGCACCATCATGTTCTAGGGAGGGGTATGAGTTGAGAGTCTGGAAGAGTCAGGGGGCCTAAGAGGACAGAGGACAGATAGGAAAAGGCACTGGGGCTCACTGTGTGCCATGCATTGAACTAAAGGACTTAGCATGCACTTCCTCCTCATCTTCAGAAGAATCCTGGGCCGTCAGTGTTGTCTTCCCAACTGTGCAGCTGAGAAAACTGAAGCTTTAGGGAGGTCAAGTCTGGTACTAAACTTCCCAAGTGACAAACCCTGGGTTCTCTGGAGGCTGTGAGTCCAGCTGGAGGCCAGGTGGGCCGGATGGAGACACCCATGTGGTGAGAGTGGTGACAGGCATGCTGTGGCCTGGGCACACTCGGGCATTTTAAAGGTCCTGAGCCAGCTGCTCACACGTCCCCTTTCAGAGGCCTCCCTGGACTCAGGGGAGGTGACAGGTGACTTGCTTTGGATTTTGCTCCTTACTGCAGCAATAATCTAGTGTCAATATTTTATAGAGATTTGATTATACTTTGCTCCCCAGGCTTTCAAAGAAAAGCATATTTTTAAAAGATTCATAAATAAATGTTTCAGCTCTCTGTGTTGTTAACCACACTTGATGCTGATAGAGTTTTCCTTGACGAGCAAGAGTGATGCTTTCTGCTCGTGGATTTTGGAAATCCATATGTTTTTGTTAATTGAATTTTGTTCCCCTTCTTTCAACCTTCCTATCACACAGAAAGTAAAATCTGGGGTTAGGGCTCTCCCTCGGATGGATGGCACCTAGGGGCAATACAGCATTTTTCACTAGTCTACTTTGTTTTTCCAGAATTCTCTGAGTGGCCATTACATAAGTCTGAAGGACCCAGGGTCAACTTCTATTTATGTGACAGATTCCTCATGTTGGTTTATTTCACCTCAAAATCTAACCCAGTGGAAATGTTTCAGGATGTTGACCTTTAAACACTGTGGATAAAATCATGCTTCTTTCCCACACGTAACAACAAAAACAACCACCACTCTTGTAACAGTAGCTGCTCCTCACTGAATGTTTAATAGATTCCAGGTAACCTTTCACACATAGTCTCACTTCTGTCAGTAACCCTGTGAGCTCGATGATGTTTTTATCGTTATTTTACAGATGAGGAAACTGAGGCTTAGGGAAGGTAAACAGCGTGTACAGGGTCGCATGTCTAGCTAGATATTGGTGGCGAGGGAGTTCTAACCCAGTCCTTCTGCACTGAAATTCCTCAAATTCCTCACTATTCCTTAAATGCAGATCTAGAAGGTCTTACCGTCTCCAGCAGTTCACCAAGCACACTCTTGTCTGTTCGAGGTTCTCAAAACAAAGTAGGTAGACCCATCTCAGCTCAGAAACTTTGCAACATTGACTTATTGCCAGAACTAGCAAACCAGGATGCAGAGACCAGCCACACAACCTGACCCACTAAAGGGCCAGGTAATCTTGAGGTCTTAAGTGTTACAGTGGGAGGAATCACCCAAAACCACTAACTCTTACACACACTGCCTTCCTGTTCAATCGTCTTCCCTGGAAGCCTGGTGCCTCCACGTAGGGGGATTATCAACAAGTCCTTGTTGGCCTGATTTTCCCCATTTTAGCACCAATGTCTCCCATCGTGGGAAAGCCCTCAGTCTTGGGGAAAATGGGACTGGTGCTTTCCCTACCTCTTAGGGAGAGTTCAAAATCACCAGCCTAATTTTTGACCTCATTATCAATCCGATCAATCCACTGCTCTTCCACGTAGAGAGCTCTGTCAATGCCCGGCCAGCTAGAAGCTGTTCTCCGTCAGGGACTCTCTCCTTGACCAGACTCTAGCAAGGCTCCTCTGGGTCCTCTTCTCAACCTTGGCCTATGAAGACTTGAACAAACACTAAAATAGTTTCTAACAAACAGCTCAAGGCTGTATCCCGGGAATGACCCTAGCCCCTGCCTTAAAGTGCCTGCCCGAGAAAACTCAACGCTGCTAAAAGAATTTATTCCTTGTTCTAGCCAAGACCTGAAGATGGGGTTCCTGCCTCCAGGCTCTGTGGGAGGGTGGAGCCCAACTTGAATAAGCACCAGTTAGCAAACCCAGACGGGCTTCCCAGGGACCGACTCCTTCCAGCTTATTGTCATTCTCCACTTCATCCTTGAGCCTCCGCTCATTCCCCTTCCTAGTCACTCATCCTCCCTTTAAAATGCCCAGTCACCTCTGTACAAATCAAAATTGAGTTCAGTTCCTGCTGGACCCTTTTCCCTGTTGCAATAGTATATTGCTGATTAAAAATCTATCCTTACCACTCTAAGTAGTATCTGGCTTTGTTTATCTTTGGCACCTTCTGTATTCTGTCTGTGTTGCCTACAACGATTGTATTCATCACCTCCATCCTCTCCATCACCCTTCCTCCCCTCAAGCACACAGGATCGTCCCTCTAAGGTCCTGCTTAATTCCCATGGGCCTGCAGTGCCTGCTCCACCTCTGCTCATCCATTCCAGCTCTTGGTGGTCTCCTTTTTTTGACCTCCTGTGGCACTTGGACTTGGTGCTTCTCCCTGGGGAAGTAAGATATGCTATATCATATTGCTTTCTATGCAGAGATCTTTCTGATTTAGGGCCACTTGAATGTAAGAACAATGTCTCTTACTTTGTGTAGCTCAGGCCTCAAGAAGGCTTGCACAACGGGCAGTCAAAAGTGTGTGTTGTCAATGATGGCTTACTCCAGTCCATGCACTACCTAGCTTCCCTTAGAAAACAATGGCTCTACTTTTGAAGAACTCTTAGTCCACTGGAAGAGACATATGGAGATATATAGATATTCCTTGGATGGACAGTGTAATGAAGTAGCTAAGAGCACAGCCTTTAGAGTCACATGGCCTAGAATTCCTTGCTCTTAATTCACCTTAAGAAAAATCATGAACAAGTTTATGTCACTCCTCTGGTCCTCATTTCATCAACTATAAAACAAGTGTATCATATTTCTCACTGCGTGATTGTGGTCATAGCATTACATGTCACAACAGTACCTACCACATAATAGGTATTGGTAAATGGAATCAATGAAAAACATACACCAATCACACAAAACATACCAGAGCTAGAGAGTTAAACAAATGTGGAGCTGGAGGGGAAGAAAAGAAAGGATGAAATAGAAGCTGGAGAAATGGAGACACTGGGAACTTTGGGTCAAGCCTTCTTCAAAGACGGGTGGGAAAAGGAGAAGGAAAAACATCTTTTACTTATTGATCTTCTATCTTGTGCACCAGTATTTTATACACTGCACTCCACTGACTTCTCAGAACAGTGTTGTAAGACACGTACTTAGCCCATAATTTACAGATATGGACACTTTGCTATGGTCACAGAGTTTACAAGAGAAGAGCTGAGAGGGACCTGAGACTAACTCATTCCAGATCCATGTTTCTCCACCTTGTTAACCTCCTTGCCTCACCAGTTACAAGCATGTGTGCATACACTGTGCATACATTAAAAACTGTGAACTTCCTTTGCAGCTGCGAACAGTTGCTCTATCTGCTCTGATTAAAAAAATGTATGGGGTTGGGTTAAGACACTGACTTTACCTGGAAAGTCCCTCTAACCTGCTTTTAGTAAATTGGCTTGTGCACATATATTTTGAACTGTAAGGAACAGAAATCTAAAATAATTTAAACAATAAGGAAATGTACTATTTCTTGTAATGGAGGATAGGAGGTAGGGCAGGCTCCAGGCACAGTACTCAAATCCTGGGGACTGTGGCTCTGACTCTCTGCAAGTCTTCATGCTCCCCCTACGTACCCTTATCTGTTTATAGGCTCTGTTCTGAGTTTCAAGAGGGCTGCCATTAGCAGCTGGTACAAGTGACTTCTTTGTTCTATGTGAGTGAGAGAAAAATCTTTCCCTCAATTATGGACTAAGTATTCATTGTCTCCAGTCCAGTTGGGTCATTTAGGTTGTGGACTCAGCGCTGGTCCAATAGCAGTCAACAGGGAGAATGCTCTATACTGATTGGCTCAAGCCAGGGTACCTAAGCCAATCGCTGGCAAGGAGGTTAGGATTACTGTGATTGGCTGACACTAATCAGGGCTCATTTCTGTGGTCAGGACTGGTTCTTAGACTATCTCGGGAGAGGACTGAAATTCTAATTGTGTTATGTCTAATACAGTTTGGACATGACCAGTCAGGCTGGATGCTATCTGTAAACAGCTGTAAGTCTGTCTGTTGTGTACTACCTGAGTATCAATCCTAACTGCTTAATGTAAGTTTTCCTCAGAAGGAAGAAGGGAGAATGGTTCCTGGGTAGGCAGCCCACAGTGGCGACTTAATGTGTTATGTATCTACCTGAGAGTCAGGCTTAATGTTCAGCAAAGGTAATCCCCCATCCCAGTTGTCTAGTCTGATAGCTCAGTATGTGTGGCCTCAGTGATTAGGCAATCTCACTTTCAACTTACTCTGTTAAAATTAGTCTCATGTAAAATGTGAGCCTAAATGTGACATGTGACCTGACCCAGCTAAGTCCAGCTCCCTCCTGTGTAGGGACCTGAGAGCAAGTCAACCAAGCTGCAGCTCTGTTTAGAGCCCAGGGGGAAACATAACCCTATTTAACACGCACACCAAATGAGTAAGCCTAGGCCCTGGCTAGTGGGATCTCCCACCCCAAGTGAAAGCTTTAAAGTTCTTAACCAGTCTTTTCTTCGGTTTACTCAGTCCTTACAAATCCTGACTAATTGGGAACATAGGCAGCTTAAATCAGCTTAAGGGTCTGATTACCAAAGATGTTAAGAGATGTACAGTCAGATCACTTTCAAATGTGGGCAGTAAGTCAAATTAGATTATAAAGAGATGTCTTGTAAAGCCCTATATATATATATATATATATATATATACACATATATGTAGATAGATAAAGATGATTTATAATGAGCTTATCAATTATTTGTGTTTAATTCCTTGCTTTGAAAGTGCTTCTGGTGGCTTAACACCAGCGTGTTCTGTCAATTACTTTAACCTTTCCCCCAGAAATCTTGTTTGCACTATTGATTTGGACTATCAGTACAGAGTCTGAAATAATAAGGTTTGGGCCTAGTCCTGATTTTACAAGGAAAACTGAAATCTTATGTGTTCATCAGGTCGATTTTTCATTGGATACACAAAAGGGTGTTTGGTCTTTGGGTTGCTGGTAATTTGTGAAGTCAGCTGGAAAGAAGAGTTATTTTTTGCTATTATTATTGTTTTTTAAGGGAAAATGTGGACACTCGATCACTAGGAAATGTTAAATGAAAAGTGCAAGACAGGGGGAAGTTTACACACCCTGAATGTGAATAGTCAAATCAGTCCAGAGGAATGAGTCATCTCTAGGCTAGCAGTGTGGACAAGTTGAAGGAGAACCAGATCACAAGAAAACCTGGATACTACTCCTTGCTTTGTACTTGCTGGCTGTGTGACATCGGACAAGTTACTTAACTTCTCTGAGCCTTAGCTTATCTAGGGTTTCACTAGGCCAGCAGCAGCAAACACTCCTAGCCACAGAGCTGAGACAGAAAATAACATGTGAAAAAAGGAGGCCTTGGAAGAAAAGAAAACAAAACAATAAAACAGAAAGCCAACAGAACCCCAACTTTAATGTGAAGCTGGGGGGCAGTTGAGGATGGTGGTGACTGTGGTAGAGCACAGCCTCATCTAGTTTAATGTAGGCCTTGTGTGACCAGATTTTCTAATTTTTTTTAAATGAGCTCAGAAGCCTGTCCCAGGTGGAGAGTACTGTGGCTCTGTGAGTTTAATGTGGAACAGAGTCACACCAGCGTAGGCGGGTGCAGAGTTCTTCGCCGGTTTCTGATTTGCCTCTCACATCCCTGGCAGTTGTGACTTAACCTCTGTTTAGCGATTCCACAAGTCAGGCTGTTCTGGAAGGGACTCTGAAGTTCCTTCTTGTAGCAAGAAGAAACCTTTCATTTCATTTCGTCTTCGTTCTAACTCTGACATCTGGAGCAACACGGAACACCTCCTTTGTCTCTTGAGACGTTAGACCTGGGCGAGCCCGCTCCTGTGCCCCAGCCCACGCCAGGCAGCTGCTTCCTGGGCAGCAGGGCTTTGAAAGGTCATCTTCAAGCACAGAGTGTCAGGTAACCTAGAAATTCTCCTGGAAGAGAATTCAGATGGAACCCGTTCTAGCATTGCTTGTGCTGTGGGTAAGCCCAGGTTCAGACTGCTGGTGGCTAAACCAATTTTCCCTCATTCTGGGAGAGGGGAGGGGGCTGGGAGGTATGGACTGAACAGCTGCCACAGTTAGCCTGTTGGGAGACGTGAGGGGTGCGGGTGCAGCCTGCCTCCTTCAGAGGGTCACCACTGGGGGGATCTTTGTTCTCTAGGATGGATGGGTCAAACTGGGAGCGTCATTTTGCCCCAGAAGGGCAGTCGTGTGACCTATGTCCTGTGTCCCTGTTTTATCTCCTTGTAACACTAGAACATTTTCTCTTCACCCAGGGCTGACCTGGAATTGCTTCTCCTGCAGCCCCTTGCCAGGCTCTGTAATACAGCAGTGGGTGTATGGTGGGGGAGGTTTGGCCCGGCTGGAGGGAGATGGGGAAGTCGCTGCATCTGCGTCTGCAGGTGTGCAGTTCCGGGACCACTGGGAGCCTGTGCCTGGCTGTGGGACAGAGTCTTGAAGAGAAACAGAAGGGCTCAGCTTCTGTTCAGAGCTATTCTGTGGGGGGCGAAAAGCTTCTTTTTAAATGTGACTCTGCATTAGAGTCGAGTCTTTATGACATATTGTGGGGATAATCTTTCACATGCTTTGTGATTCGACCCATAAGTCCAGAACAGGGAAATTAACTAGGTGTAATAAATAATATAGAATCTGGTGAATATTTAGGGTCTGGTAATGATGATAAATCAGGTTTGAAATTTTCCTTGAGGAGATGGTAAGATTCTGAGAAATGAAGCCAGGAAGATTGATTAGAACCTATTGCCGTTTGGAAAATCTACTGCAGAAAATACAGGGAGATATTGCTAGGCTAATAGGAATGGTGAATACAATCCACCTTGGCCTCTGAAAATCAAATGGGTGTAATCAGCAAATGTCACTGCTCTTGAGGGGTGAATGCTGAGGAGAGCAAGAGACACCCACAGCACAGGGCTGGAGGGGTTGTTGATTTGATCGGTGACCGCAAAGAAAGAGTACACTACGCTTTCTGCATGGTCCTTACTTCCTTTGAAGCCTTATTTATTTATTCGTTTATGTTTAACTGTCCAATTTTAAGGAAAGACCCTTACTGAAGAAATAAAGGTTATGTTTTTAAGGGCTTGGGCCACCCAAATTTGTTCTTTTTAGGGGTCACATACTTATTTTTCAGCTCTTGAAGTGAGGATTCATATCCTGCATTTTGTACAGCTTTACCGGGTGGGGTTTACATCGAATGCTTTGGTGATAAATCATCCTATTCTCCCAAAAGCTGGCCCCACTTGTCAGATGAATTTAGGAGTAATATAAAATAGCCCTTCGGAAGTTACCTGAGAAGAGAGTTACCCTAATGCTATAGTATTAAAAAGAAGGAAACCACCAGATAAAGTGGTGACCATTTGTGAGTGGAGGGAATGAAGGCCTGGGGAAGAGCAAGAGTTAATAGTTGGCAGACCAGAGATAATTTGTGATCTAGGAGGAAGAAGATGGGCTTGTGTTCATAATTGGCTGTGTGACCTTGGGCAGGTTACTTGACTCCTCTGAACCTCAGTTTCTGAATGGATAAAATGGGGAAGAACCAATTTGTATCTCACGGGAATTAAAGGAGAAAATGTACGTCTGTGCCTGGCACTGAGTGTGGTACTGGGTCACTCCCTTCTCCACCTGCACCGCGCCCCCGCCTGTGGGCTTCTGTCTTCACATACGCATCATTCAGTCCCTTGCACATAATGAGCATTTCATATTTGTTCGTTAATGCACAGAGGTGGAGAGTTAGAGCACATTCTCCAAAACCTGAGGGGCAGACGAGCTGCCTCAGTGCTACTCTCTGACGTCTCATCTGGGACCTGGGATAAATCAGACGTGCGTGGTTTCTCCCAGGCATGTGCACACACACAGGTACTGCAAGCCAGGCCAACCTTGGTTAGTGTGTGTTCCAGTATCTTCCCTTCCTTCTGCTCCCACTCCCCAGAGTGACCAGAGGTAATGGTTCCAAATTAAAGGCTAGAGATTCAAGAAATTCTTCTTAACATGGAGGAGAACAAATTTATGTCTCATGGGAATTAAGGGAGAAAATGTGTATCGGTGCCTTCTTCTTTTTTTTTTCAGTGTGAAATATGGATAGAAATGTCAATTCTGTGTAAATAAATTATTCGATTAAACAGGACATCAGGGTGCTTAGTGGTTAAACTTGTCAAGAGATACAAAGCAACCTGGTAATAATTTTCCTAATTTACCAACGATGAGTAATGCAGGAAGCTCGTCGGATTCATCTGCGGACAGATTTGAAAGAATTTGCTCCCCAAAGCTAGGGAAGTAGGGAAGGAGGAAAAATACTGCCATGAAGCTGGTTTTAATGCTCAAGAAATCTGGAGCTGCAAAAAGCCATGTTAAAAATCATATTACAGATCCGTCTTTGACCAGAAAAGGAAATTGAAAGTTAAAAGAGAAGCTTCTCTCTCTGACTTGATTCTGTTATTAATTGGCCTGGGTGATCTGTTTAAAGATTGGCCCATTAAGGCCATTGTGCATTAACGGGGCCCTTCAGCAACGGGCCATCCCTCGGTATGAGTCCACTGTGTGACAGGAAGTGGATTGGCGTGAGAAGAATTCTCACGAATGAACAGTGGTGTGTCATTGTTAGGGTTTCTAAAAATATGCGTGCTGTCTTCAATTGGCTGCAAATTGTGGCTGTTTGAGGGCACTGGGGTGTTTTATGACAGATAAATGGGAAGGTAAGATGTCCCTGCTGTCCCTGCAAGGGGATGAATGGACAACTGCTTTTGGAATGTGAGTCACCATATCGTGGCCCTGGAAGGTTTCTACTAGCTACTTCTTTGAGGTGTGAAAGGTTGAAATTACAATCCTTCATTAACATTGGATTAATTTCATTGATTAACTTAGCTCCTCCCCTGACCCGTCCTGGCTCCCCCTGCCCTTCCCCTCCTTATCTCCCTCTTTCCTTTCTTTCTACTCCCTACAAATACAGGTCAGGCAAAGTTCTAGGCTCTGGAGGTACATCAGTAAACACCACAGAAAAACTCCCTGCCCTTATGTTTTGGTGCTTGCATTCTTCTGTGTTTGTGTGTGTGTGTGTGTGTGTGTGTAGGTGGAGGCAGACACTAAAATGTATATATTTTTATGTACACATAATTGTCATAATTGTACATGTCAATCTTTTTGTCATTTAAAAGGTGATCTTGTGACGAACTAGACATTAGAAAACTAAGTAGAGGCATTCGAGACCCCAAATATTTTTCCAGAAGCTCCCCACTACCTCAAAAAGTGGTAAAAAGGGACGAACTACAAAATGTCTGCTGTATGATTCCCTGTGTATGATCTTGGGCCCCCGCTGGGTGGGAGAGTCAGATGGCTGCCTGGGGGACAGGAGGCAGATGTTACTCAAAGTCCAAAGTACTCCAGAAGAGCTGAAGGGCCCCGAGGGGACAGGAAGGTCTTTAATGTCAAGAAGACTGTAGGGTTTGGTTCCAGGTAGCTTAGTGAGGGAGGCTCAGCTTGACCTTGGTTTGGGCCAGTAGTTCTCAAGGTGTGGTCCAGCATAGACTCCAAGCTCTGCATCAGAATCGCTCAGGATGCAGGTTATCTGCTGCTGTGCGGAAAAAAATTTATTCCTGTGAGGAAGTTATTTTTATTTCCATTTCATAGATGAAGCAAATGAGGTCCAAATAAGTTACCAAGTTGAGACCAGTAAATGGCTGAGCCGGGTGCTTTTGACATCAAGTTCGTTTCTTGTTCTATTCCATTATATGTGAAGGTGAGATTTTGATATTTCGTCCTTGGCAAGAAGCAGCAGAATTCACCTGGTGTCTTGGTCAGCTCGGGCTGCTGTAATAAAATATCATAGACTGAGTGGCTGAAACAACATTTATTTCTCACCGTCCTAGAGGCTGGAAGTATGAGATCAGAATGCCAGCAGGGTTGAATTCTGATGAGGACTCTGTTTTAGGCTGTAGACTGCTGACTTTTCACTGTATCCTCACATGGCTGAAAAGCATCCAGTTGTCTCTGGCCTCTTTTTATAAGAGCACTAATCCCATTCGTGAGGGTTCTGCCTCATGACCTAATTGCCTCACAAAGGACCTTCCTCCAAATACCATTACACTGGGGATTCTATTTCAACATATGAATAATGAGAGGCCTCAAACGTTCAGTTGTAACACCTGTTGTATATACTTTCTATTGCTGTGTAACAAATTACCATAAATTTGGCAGCTTAAAACAACGTACATTTGCTATTTCACGGTCTCTGGAGATCAGGAATCTGAGCAGGGCTCAGCTGGGTCCTCTACTTAGTTTCTCATGAGGCTACAGTCAGGATGGTGACTCTCTGGGCTGTGGAGGAAACCACCTCCAAGCCCACTCAGGTCATTGGCAGAACTCACATCCTTGCGGTTGTTGGGTGTGGGTCACAACTTCTTGCTGCTGGAGGCTGAACGCTGCCTCAGCTCTTAGAGGCCCCGGCAGGTCTTTGGCATTTGGGTTTCATGGAGCCAGCAAGGAGGGTCTCTAGAATGTCCTTTAACAGGTAAACTGTTAAACTATGGTACATCCATACTGCAGAATACCCCTCAGCAATAGAAAGAACAAACTATTGATACGCATACAACTGAGACAAAAAACAAGGGCGTTATGTTGAGCCAAAGGCAAAAAAGCCAGCCCAAGAAGCTACGTTATGTAATTCCATTTAGATAACAATCAGAACATGACAAAAGTTAGGACTGGAAGAAGATTCAGTGGTTGCTAGGTGTTAGGGGAGATGGCTGTGATCATAGAAGAGCAAAATGTGGGATCCTTTGGTGTTGGAACTGTACATTTTCTTTACTGTCATGGTGGGTCCATGAACCCACACAGGTGATGGAATTATATAGAACTTTATAGACACACACGAAAATGAGTACAAGTAGAACAAGGGAAACTGAAGTAAGACTGGTGGGGTGTATGTCTGTCCATATCCTGGTTGTGGTTGTAGAGTGTAATTTTGCAAGATGTTACCTTTGCAGGAAGCTGGGAAAATATATAGGGATCTCTGTGTATTATTTATTGCAATACATGTGAATCTATAATTACTGTAATACATTTTTAATTAATAAAGGGGGGCCTGTATATATATACCACATCTTTATCCAATCATCTGTCAATGGACGTTTGGGTTGCTTCCATGTTTTGGCTGTTGTAGTGTTGCTATGAACATTGGGGTGTATCTATCTTTTCAAATTAGAGTTTTCTCCAAAAAAATAAAGTGGGGCCTGGACTTCGGCTATCTCATCTCATCTGTGCTGTCCCTCACCCATCTGGAGTAGATCTTTGTTAAAAGTCCCCTTTCTTTTTTCTTCCTCCACCCCCGGGGAGGAACTCTTAGCTTTGGTTAAGTCACTCTCTTCTTTTTACAGGAATAATCCTCCTCAAGTGACTACCATTTCTGAGAGAGAGCTGGCCACAGCAAACTCAGAAAGCTGAGACATGGAGTTTCTTGTTGGGGGCGGGGGGACAAGTGAGTGGAATCTAGCCTCTTCTTATTTCAGGGCTACAACCTGCAGCTGCAGTAAATCAGGAGCAAAAGCAAGACTCCAAAGGCATGGACTTGCATAGCTTCCCCTGACTGCACACTGAAAAATTAAAATGCATCTTCCATAACGTGAGAGATTCACTTCTACTGTAACATCATCCTTCCGTGTGGCTCTGAGTTAGTGGCATTGTTTTCTGTCTTGCTGGTTAGATCGGGAAACCGTAGACCAGCAATCTGTCAGGTTCATCTCTGTACATCCTAGCACAGGGCTGTCCAATAAGTGTGTATTGAACGAATAAATGAGTGAATGAATGAATGCTGAGCCTGGCTTTATGACTGTCCAGTTTCAGTTGGAGGAGGCAAGCAGCAAGACCACTGGTTCTCTAAGAAAATGTTATGTGGCTCCTGTCAGGATTCATTTCTCAAGGCTGGAATCAGTGTCTGCAAGATACTGTTTTGTTTTTTTCCTCCTGATTTGCATTTCAGGAATATGTTCTGGTTGAACAATTCTAAAAAAAATGTTAAGAGGAATATTGGGCTATGCTTGATGAAGAGAGTAGGCTTAGCTTTTTGGATCACAGCAAATTGTCCCCTTTGGTTTGTGAATATTGGGAAAGAGCTCTATGACCACACTGGGGATTCGGATTGGGGCAGGAGCCCTTGTTTAGCTGGCAGCCTTGTCATTCTCCTTAGGTCCACTCTGCCTCCCCACTCCTCTTCTGAGCTGTCTTTCAAAGGAACTGACTCATCTAAGATATTTTGTGAATTCTCCCTGATTGATGGCTTGAAGCTGCTCCTTTTCGTCTTTGCATCTCTGTAAAGCCAGCTCTGCTTGCAACAAACTGCTTCATTCCTTCACAATTTCAAAAGTTTCACTTCATGAGTTCTGAAATAAAATACCTCTGAGTGAAGAATATCAGCAGAAACATCAAATAACCTATTGTATACAGGAAGGAGGGTTGCATCTGGGGCCCCTAAGAGTGGGCGCTGCAAACATCAGAGTTGAGGTCACTGATCAGATTAACCTTGTATCTTGTCTGTGAGCAACCAGCCTAACCAGACAATCGCACAGTGTGTGTGTTTTGGCCTCAACTTGATGACCACTAAAGACTGATGGTGCTGCGGGCTGTCTAGTTGGTCTTGGGGAAGCAACTTCTAGCTTAAAATATGCCCTTATTGGCCTGTTTGTCTTCTAGATTTATGTAGACAAGGCACTTAATGGTGGGTACTGTTAGTATTATTGTGGGGATAGTGATGGTGGTAGAGTTTATGTTAAAGTGTTAGGAACCCAAGTACACAGACCCATAGTGGGCAACTGATGGACTGTAGACCCCAGTGGCAGAAGTAAAGGGGGCTCCTAGAGTTTAAATCTGTAAGAAAACATTGTCAGCTGAATCAACACCATGTCTAACACCTGCATGTAAGTCATGTAAAATCCCAGCATCCAGAATAATTGGAATAGGAATTTGAGGCCTCTGCAGTCTCTTTGGAAAATATCAAAGGTGGAGAGTGGAGAGGGGAGCAAATCTGGCCAGAAAATCTTGTTCTGTGCTCTCTGTGAGCTCCCACAGACTTTTTGTGACACTTAGCCTGAAGAAATCTCCCTCCACCAGTCTGTCTTTACTCATCAGTCCTTTAGATGGCATGGTTTGGGATGTAAAACAGAAGGGGGAAAGATGGCAACTTGTATAATTTAAAATTATATTTTATCCCTAGGACACATGCTTTGCTATATTTCAAGGGTGTATAGACTACTGCTATGATCAATATAACAGAAATCTGTTTAGTGAGTTGCTGAATTCATAGAAGCTTTTCATCATTTACATTTTCCTAATCAATAGATTTTAAAAGGACAAATATTATCAAGTAGGTACTCTGGGAAATTTTCGGTTATAGAAAAAGAGTTTTGGTTCTCAGAAAGGTGGAGGAATCTATAGGTTGAACTCTGCTACTTTTATTTATTTATTTATTTTTGGATAACTGTCTCAAGGGTGTTTCTGTGCTAAAAAATGTTAACTATAGTTTGTTTCTGATTTAGCTTAATCAATGCAAGTGTAAATGATTTCACTCTGTGCTATACATATATAACATGAAATGACTGATTAATTGCAATAAAATCCCCAATAGAATAGTGACTCTAGGCAATAATGATCAATGGCTGCGCGAACACTAGGTGAAAGTTCATGGGGGAACTTCTCAGGGGGTGGGTCAGGTTGACATCACCTGAACTCACTGATTATCACAAAAAGTGCGACAATCAGACATTGTATACCTCCTGAGGTGATGCAGTAGGACATCGTAGCATTATCTACAGCATCTTATTGCTAAAAATATTGAGTCTAGATGTAACCAAATCTCTAGATCCAACTACCAGTTTATGGGAAATGCAGAGGAAAGGGGAACATGTTGGATGACACCACAAAGATATATTCAGCCCCTGGACACATGACCAGTTTTCTTCAAAAATAAATGACACAGAGAAGGAAGGGAGAGAAAACTGTTTTGGATTATTAAAATAAAATAACTTAAAAAAATAAATTGAACAAATGCTATTTGTGAACTTTGTTTGGATCCTGATTTGAACAAATTAACTATACAAATATATTTTTGCGACAGTCAGGGGAAAATAAGGGAAGTTGTTAGATAATAAATTCTTGTTAATTTTGTTGGATGAGATAATGGCATTGTGGTGAAGTTAAAAAGAAAAAAAAATCCCAATCATTTAGAGATACATACTGAAGTATTTATGAGTTAAACAGTAGGAGACCTAGGCTTTGAAATCCAGTAAGAAAAAAAGCGGGAGACAGAGACGTGATAAAAATGGCAAAAACTGAAGCTGAGAATAAGTACTTGGGGTTCATATTGTAGTCTTTCTATTTTATGTTTTTGAAAATTTCCATGATAGATAGTTAAAATGGTCTAGTTTTTGCTTTAAGGCCTCAGGGAAATGAAGCGGAGGACATAAATCGCAGAATAGGCTGTGCCTCTAATTGTAGCCTCCACTTTTCTTTTTTTCTTAAGGGTATATTTTGTGGGTGTTTGTGGGATTCGGAGGTGGGAAGGCCATAGACACAGGCTTGAGCTGTCTTAGTTGAGGGGAACAGGGATCTGGAGAAGGTGGTGGTAATTGCTGGTCAGCTAGGGAAAATATAGGAGGGCCAGCACTGGTTTAACTGTCTGAAGGTTGTTGGGTGCTATGGTCTGAATGTTTGTTTCCCTGCAAAATTCACATGTTGATGTCTAATGCACAATATGATGGTGATAGAAGCTGGACCCTTTGGGAAGTGATTAGATGATGAAAGTGGAGGCTTCAGGAATGGGATTAATGCTCTCATAAAGGGGAACCCATAGAGCTCCCTAGCCCCTTCTGCCATGTGAAGATACCACAAGAAGTCTGCGACCCAGAAGAAAGCCCTTATCTGACCACACTGGTCCCCTGATCCCAGACTTCCAGCCTCCAGAACTGTGTTTGTTCTTTATAAGCTACCCAGTCTGTGGCATTTTGTTATAGCAGCTGGAAGGGACAAATACACTGGGCCATGTTTGATTCAGATATGTTCCCCTTTTTCTGCTAAACGTGAGGCCAGGGACTATGTCTTAGCCATTGTCCTATCGTCAGTGCCTGCTAGAATGTCTGGGCAAAAGTTGGACACTTAATAAATGTTGATTTGATGAATAATTAAATTTCAATTAATTGTTACCCACCTTTTGTATGAGCGACCTAGATAAGGCTTTGAAAAATAACAGATGCAATGAGGAAGTTGATCTAATTGAATCCATGGTGTTGAAGAGAAAATGGCCACTATTAGGTGTCAGGAACATTACGCCAAATAAATACAAAGCAGCTTCATTATCATTAGGTACTGGGCTCTTTTGGAGATGGACTCAGTCTGTACCTGCTTTGCAGGCTCATGAATTCTCATTATCATCTCCCTGATTGTAACAAAGAAGAATAATGCTAAAAATACTCCTTTCTTAAGGATCATATTACCACTGTAGAGACACAAGATTACCTGCAAACGAGGAGACAAAAGGAGCTTCAATAAAAATTACTTCCTATCAAGTGTAATAAACATGTACAATAAGTTATTATTAAGGACCTTTGAGGCAGGCCACATTAATGAGATATGGAGACACCGAAACTAGATTTCAAGTTAGCAAAAACAAAACAAGCAAAGAGATAGTAAGAATAAAGATGAATGTAAAAGAGGAGAGGAAAATGGAAAACTGAAGAAAATAAAAAGGAGCAGGTAGCATGAAAATTGCCCTGCCGTTCTGTGGCAAGAGTGAAACAAGTCTAATGACTTCCTCTGCTTTCAGTTTTAAAAATAAGACACATTTCTCAGATATGAAATGTGGTCCGTTATCTGTCAGTGGTGTTCTGAGATGTCTTCAGGCAGCAAATATATGCTAGAAGATAAACTTCAGCCTCCCCACCCCTTCCTTTTTAGGGGTGGCACAAATCTAGCCTGTTTGGAAAATTGGTTCTTGATGACAGTTTTTCTGCCCTCGCTGGAGAAATTCGTTGACGTGTGTGCACGTTTGCATGCTGTGGTTCAGAGACTTTTTGATGAACACTTTTTTCACATTTCAACATCTCCGAAACCAAGGTGTGTGTCAGGGTTTAATTGGCAGCATTTTTTTCTTTTTTGATGGCTCACAGAATAATGTTGCATATTATAATCAGCCACATCTTATGTTGTAAATTTGATTTATTTAGAGGCAGGGTTGGGTGGAGAAAGAGGAAAAGGACAGAAGTGGGAGAAAATGAGATGATGCTTTGTATAATGGCATAACTTAGAAAAAAGACTTTATTATTATTTTTTTACTTCGATTCCTGCTATTTTTTGTGTGCCTAGGAATAAAAATGGCATTTGCTTATGTTCTTTGGATGGATCCATGAAAATTATTAAACTCTTCCTTCTGAATTCTCCTTTACTTGTTTCTCTCTCCCTTCTCTGCTTCTCATACACGTGCAACTTTGGCTTGGCACGAGCTCCACATTTACAACTTTCCAAAATGTGCGTGTGACTTAGATCAGCTGTTAGTTTGAGAAGAATCAGCCATGAAGAGATCTGAGAACAGCGTCAGAGCTGTATTGTAAGGTGGGACAAAGATGCCTCTTAATATCTTAGAGAATTCCACTTCTGCTAAGTGCAAAAGCATTCGTGTGTGCCCAAGTGGGGTTTTGGCTTCTATTTCTCATTTCTGGTTTTTTGGACACAGCTCATGCTGCCAAGTAACTGCAGGCTTCAGTTCAGCAGCTATGAGATAAAGGGGACTTGGTTCTCTCCCACAGAAGGGTATTGCTTTTAACCCTTCAAAGTGATTCCTTTGGTTCCCCTCTCCAGCCGTAGGTCTTGGGGATCCCAGCTTTGGAGTGAGGGCATCAACTGCCATGGGCTCAGCTGGCATGTCGTCCTTCACACAGAGGGAGAGGAAGTGCAGCTAAAAATCAGCCTTCTGGAGCTCAGGAGCCTTGAATATTGAGTTCCCATGCCGGACTGGGCATCTGTTAAACTGGTTTTGATTTTGTGATATAGTTGAACTCAGATGAATGGGTGATAGACTATGGCTCTGGTTGGATCAGCAAGATGGCACTGCTGGAGGTTATGGAGCAGAGAGCAAAAGTGTCTATCCAAATATTGGCTGCTAAGAATCAGTGATGAGTTTGGATAACAGGTAATCGAGAGAAAGCAGTAGCATTCAGTCTCTGGCTGTACCTCTCACCTAGAAAACAGGCAAAAATTCAGTGAAAAATATCTGTCAAGTCAATGGAACCAAATTAGTGTAGGCAAGGTTTGAGAGTTCTGGGCAGACACTCACTGCAGACAGTAGACATTTGGTGATGTTCACTTACATCCTCTGCAAATGTTCTTTTATGCATCCACATTGTTACCGGTTTCATTAGACCCAATCTTCCGTTGCCAGAAGCCAAACAAGATGTCACCTCCCTTTTGGAGAGTTTTCATCATTGAAGGAAACATAATTTCACTTATCCAGTGAAGAAATGTTGACACTGACAAGAAGATAGTACCTTTTACCTTCAAAACTGTTTTATAGGAAACAATTTAAGCTAAAATGGCTTTTGCTTCCATTTCCTCAGTTTATCAGCAATGATTACTGCCTTTGCTGCTCTGCTGTGTCAGCCGTCCTCCGAAGTACCTGAGATTGATCCGATCAGTGTCTGGTTGAAAATGAAGGTTAAATATTCACAGACCGGGTCTGAGAGTCAGGGCACCCACGAGGCAAGGTTTAGGGTCTTGGTAAGATTAACCTGGTAGCTGTAAGGAAGTGGAGGGGACGTGACATCTCAAAGCCATGAGAGTTGCCTCTCTGAGCATCATTACCACGTCGAACAAGGTCACTGCAGGGAAAGAGCCATCCCAGGTCCTGAGCAGGGATGTCTGTGGGCATAAGGGGAAGCAGTGAGTTAGGCAGGAAAGAGCCAAGGAGAGTAATAAGGGAATGGACTGCTTGTTTGTGTCCTCGACAGGAGGCAGATATCTTTGTGGTTAGGAGTGTGCCTTGGGAATCACACTGCCAACCTTTAAATCCTGATTCTCCCCCTGAATATCTCTGTGATCTTTGTGAGTTATGAACTTTCTCTGAGCCTTAGTTCCCTCATCTGTAAAATGAGAATAATAAGGATTCCTATTGCAGTGGAGGCTTTGATGATAATACATATAAATCAGCTTAGTTCCTGTCACATAGTGAGTGCTCAATAAATGTTACACTAGCTTTTTATTCCTTCATCAATCATATCGGTTTTTCTCATCAGGCTGTGAACTCTTCTGGGAGGAGAATTCTGTCTCATTTATCGTTTTACTCTCGCATCTTTCTTCACCTCTCAGTAACCTTAGTGTAGCCCTTAAGATAGCCTCTCTCCTTGCTTCTGCAACATCCTCCTCCCCTGTTTCGCCTGAGACATCTCTGACTGCTCCTTCTCTGTTTTCTTCGCAGCCTCTTCCTCCTCCACCAGACCTCTAGACATCAGCTTCCTCCTTGGGCTTCTCCTTGGTATTTATTCATTTTCTCAGCTCCAACATTGATTTCTCCTGAGCTGACCTCTCTTCTGAGTCCCAGACTCACACAGCAGGGCGTTTACTGGACGTCTCCACTTGGATGTCTCATAAGCAAGTCAAATTTCAGACGCCAAGAGTTCAAAATCAAAACTATTGTTCTCCTTCCTCCCTTACCAGATCATCTCAGTAATGACACCGTTATCCATCTCATTTTTCCCGCAGAATCCCAGAATTCCCCTACCTGAGCTTTTAGTAAGTCCTTTAGGTTCAGCCTCCAGATGCCTCAGAGCCGGCTACTTCCCTCCACCTCTGTGGCCACCACTCTAATCTAGACCATCTTTGTCTCTCCTAGAATAGAGCAGCAGCCTCCTGGCAGTTCTCCTTGTCTCTACTGTGGGCCTCCGAGAGTCCATTTCCCATGTGCAGCCAGAAATTTTTCAAAAACGTAACTGGATCACATTCCTTCTCTGGTTGTAATCCATCATGGCTTCCTTTGCACGTAGCATAAAACCCTGAGTCCCCAGAGAACA
This sequence comes from Vicugna pacos, assembly GCF_048564905.1. Taxonomy (NCBI): domain Eukaryota; kingdom Metazoa; phylum Chordata; class Mammalia; order Artiodactyla; family Camelidae; genus Vicugna; species Vicugna pacos. The sequence goes on from NC_132991.1 coordinate 17,115,624, forward strand.
CACCAAGCCCTGCAGGATGGGGCCCCGCCTGTGTCTCAAGCATCCTGTGTACCCCCGCTTCCTGCTCTCACCATTGTCCAGTCCGGCGAGCCTTCTTTAAGCTTGTTTCATGCTCTGGATCTTTTCATGACTTGTTGCTGCTGCTTGGAATCCCTTTCTCCCAGCCTCCATGTTTGCCCACCTCGTTCTACAGAGCTTGCCTTGAATATCACCTTCTAATGCGGGGTACCCTTTCCCTAGTACTCTCTGTCCCAGCCTCCTCTTTATTTCTTTGATAGCACATTCCAAATTTGCAATTTGTAATTCTTTCATTGTTCTGTGTCCCTTTTCCCCCACCAGGGCACAGGGATCACATCTGGGTCATTGGCTGTGGAATCTCAGAGTCTAGCTCAGTGCGTGCACGTCAGTGAGACTCTGTAAATACCTGGTGAATGAATGAATCCAATGAAGTGCTAAATAGATGTGCACTGAATGAATGAACAAAGCTAATGACATCTAAAAGTATGTGACCCTTTTTAGGGGTGATGGCATTGTTACGGGGAGATGAAGTGTTAAGCCCGATGGCCACAGCATGGTGAGAGGGGGAAACACCAGGGACCTTGGTGCAGAAAGATGGAGCTTGAGTTGTGGCTCTGCCTCTTATTAGCTGTGTGATAACAGAAAGTGTTTCTTAACCACTCCCAGCTTTAATGTTCTCATCTGCAAAATGGGGATTAGACATCTTTGCCTCAGAGGATGCTACGAGAAGTAAATGAGATAGTTTATGTCAACCCCCTGGTATGGAACTAGCATGGGATAGGCACTCACCACCTGGTCCTTCATTGCTTTCCTTCTACCAGCACTAGAACTTCAGGCCTCAGTGAGCTGATGGGAAAGGTAGTTTTGGAGGAGAGAAATCTTCCCGGTGCCAGCTCCTTCCCCAACGCTCATCCCACCCAATCACATTGCATAGGAATCTCAGACCACGTCCAGAAGGACGTTTGTTGTAGCGACAGAGGTTCCAATCACGGTTCCCATCACAGGAGCCAGGCAATGCCTTTGCTTACCCTTCCTTGAAGTTGCAAATTTCAGACTCTCAGATCCTTCTGTTTAGAATATGACCATATTTTGGGATGAAATCCAGTGTTTTTTTTTCTGATTTTCCTAACTATGTTTCCTGATACCCTCCTGACTCCCACCTCCATTATCTGAAGTCTGCTTGAACAAATACCAGCAGCCTCTGAGAGCTCCTAACCCTATTTCAATAAGTGGCCCTGTCCCATTTGTCTGAAAATCTGTTCTCTGCTCTTTATCCTGGTCCCCTCAGCAGAAGGACTGACTTTTTCTGTGGTCCTAGCTGCTCCCTCTCACTTGGCTTCAGGACTCCTTCCATTTCCTTCTTGTCTCTGTTCCTATCATCTCTCTTTTTATTTTTCCCTCCATTCCCTCCTGATCCTCACTGTCTCTCCATTTACTGTTCATCTCGTCATTTCTCTGCTCTGTGGCCTCCTTGAGTAATATGACTGGTGGAGCAGACACTTGGGTGTCCTCTGTCACATCCTTGGGTCTACTTGTGACTTCGGCCATGGCCTTGGAGGACAGCCTCAGGTCCTCCTTGCTTCTGTGCTTCTCCCGTGCCAGGGCAGCCTGGAAGTGCAGGGCAGTTATCGCCCCAGGGTCAACTCTCCAACGGGAAGAGATTGGAGCAGCGACCCTGGGTCTTAGTGACTAATTGGATTTGGCGTTTGAGAGACAAGGAGGAGTGCAGGATGACTGCCAGGTTGTAGAGACTGGGGAGATTGGGAGAGTCCCGGGGATGGTTCTAGCTGTCATGTTAGAGGACACAGGTGAAATAGAAAGTGAGGGCAAGTGACCTAAGGATCACTTTATTTATCCTTGCATTCCCAACATTTAGCATAGTTCCGGCAGCTAAGTGTTCACAAAGTGTTCACTAAAATAGCAAGCCCGTTTCTTCACGTGCCAGTGTCTTTAGGGAAAGCTGTTAAGTTGGGATCACTTTCTTCAGAAAGGCAGGTGCAGCTATCCGGGCACCATAATGGTATCCTGGAGATACTGATAGATTTTTCTCTTTTAATATTTGTTCCATCGCAGCATAGAACATCAGTATTAGGTTCATAAAACTGCTATTTCCTTGTCATTTATCAAGCCACTTTGGAAGTCATTTGCTTTTTGGGGGGATTAATCTTCCAGAATATCTGTATTGCACAGTATTTCAGTAAGCATCCTAAGTGGTTCAGCAAACATAAATTGTTTAGCATTTATATATCACTTAGATTCTCCAGGAGCTCAACATTAGTTAATTCTCATGATACTTAGAGATAAGAGTCAAATGTAAGTCATGTTTCAAGTTTATAAGTGTTCTCTGTTTGCTTTTTTTTTTTTTTTTTTTTGGCAGTAGCTATTTCGCTTTTGATCACTGAGACTTCTATTTAATTTTGTTTATTGTACCCTTCTGGGACTGGGAACACATGATGACTTCTGTTTGATGTGCACCTGTTATTTTAATAGCTGTGGCTCAGAGCTGACCTCAAAGATCCTATGTCCTACCTCAGCATGTTTTTTGGAGCCAGAGGTGATTGCAATGGCAGGGGATAAACCAAGAAGTTGTTTCATGAATGGCAGAGTCATCTTGGGTTCTAGCTTTTCCCACCCTTGGGAGAATATCTACTGGGCTTCACAAAGACACCCAGCCCTAAGTCTCCCCCACCTCCACCCCAGCCTCTTGAGTGGAGAAAGTGTCAGCAGTAACCCAGCAGTGAGATGCTTCACTGATACACCAAGGAGGATGCCCTGGAAGGCATGTACCACTGGTGGCAGCCACAGGGAGCCTTGGCTAGCCCTTTAAGGGTCTTCACCCCTTTGAGGGCTAGGAGATAGCTGAATGATGCCAGGGAAAGCTGTGTCCCACTTAGACTAAGGCACAGTTGCAGGGATCACCAACCTTAGATCAACCCAGGAATAAAACAAGGAGGCCTGTCTTCCTCCTGGTGGCCCCAGGCTATGGCTGTGGCTGGCATGAACACTTCCAGCACATGGACCAGAACAGATGTGAACTCCAGCAAGGGGCTGACAAGATGGTCACTGCTCCCTCCTAATACCATGAACAATCCCCTTGGACCCAGATGCCTCCCAGGGGTGGAGAAGTTTGAGGGATGAATTTTAAGTCAAACTTTACCCCCAAAGTAAGTCTTGAATTAGAAGAGACCAAGTTATCTTGCATTGAAAGATTAAAAGTTTTCCACCAGCAGCAGAAATGGAAGCCAAAGAGCTGAGCTGATGTTGGTTACAAATAAATTTTTTAAAATCAGTTTTACACGTTTTATAGACTCTCATGACTGTCAAACATTCTATCAGTTTGCTGATATCCCATTCAGCAAATGAGGAGATTGAGGCTTTGAGGTGGTAGATAACTCACTCGAAGGCACCCAGCTAGTTAAGGGGGTGCTGTTTTCCAAGCCAGGTCTATGTGACTCAAGTCTATCTGACCCCTGGTCTGTCTGATTTTTTGCTCTTATCCTTTACTCCAGTGGATAACTAGTGCTTCCTAAACTTTCCCACCGAAGTGCTCTTAAGAAGCAGAGGACTGAGATGCATAGCCCTCCCATGGTGGGGTGTGGGTGCAGGAGGGTGAGGACTGGTTAGGGGTTTAATCAGAAACTGTAGGTGACATGGAATTTCTTTGAGTCTGATTTTTTTTTCAAAAATATGATTTGATATGAAAAACTCACACATTTTATATTCTGCTACATACTATGTTTTTCTACTTTTGAACTATTTTAAATTGTGTAACGTTTAGAAAAATGAGTTATCTCAGATAAGACGTGTTTCTCCTGTGGCTCCAAGTATAACTCAGCAAACCATTGTGACCCCTCCAGGGTACATACATCCTAATTTGAGAGCCAGTGGGTGGTCTCAGGCAGGTATAAGGTGGAGAGATGAAACATGGATTCATGCAATAAAAGAAAGCTAAAGCAAACTAGAAAATATTTGGACCACAGTATGAGAAAACAAAGAAATAAAGTGTGTGGTGTGTGTGTGTGTGTGTGAAAAACAGAGACAGAGACTAGACAGAGTAGGCAGAAGAGACAGATGGAGAAAGAGAGAGGATATTGATTGATTGGTTGATTGGCCCAGAAGGTTAGAACAGGGTGACAGTGAAGGCTATTGGTTTTGTATCCATGGGCCTGGGTGAGGGATTAACTTTGTAGGTTAGAGCAGAAGGTGACTGCTGCTGAAGTTGTTAGTCTGATCATCATGTGGGTTGTCCACAGTCACAGACCCCTTTCCTGGCCATGTCTGGGAAGAGAGGGGTTCTCTGGATGGGCTTGGCAAGAGTAACTGTCCTCAAGACACGTGGAGCTAGAGAAAGAATTCACCAGAGGGGGGACCCTGACTCTGCCTGCAGATGTGTTCTGGTCTCCAGAAATGCTGCTCCTCTCTGTCTCTGGGGATATATTTTCAGTCATCAAGTAACCTTCTGATTCCTAGTTTGTTTTGCAGAAGAGAGTATCCTACTTATTGGACATGACTATTCCCATTATTGGAAAGATTGTATTTCTTTATTATAAATTGATGAATTCACATCCTGGTCTAACAGTCCATCTCCTGTGAATTTGCTTAGCAAACCTCTATCCCCAGAGCAAGGACACGCTTGGGTGAACAGAAGCAGTAGGGGTTTTGCATCTGCAAAGCTGAGGTGCATCCCCTTGAGCCCATGTTAGAACCTGTGGATGTGGAGAAGGAATCTCTCTCTGAGGCCAGGTCTGAGCAGCGGGCCAACTGGTTTCACCCACCCTTTTCAGTGACATCTCTCTGTAGGTGGACTGATCTTGAACTTAGTCATGGATATACTTATAAAAATGTTCAATCTCCTTAGTAAGCAGAGGAATACAGATAGAAAAATAACATAGTGTTTTTTACTTAGCAAATGGCAAAGTCATAATAATATATAGTGTTGGGGAGGGTGTGTTGAAAACTGTCCTTTGGTACTGCGGGTGAGAGGATAAATTGGTGAGACCCTTTCACTTTTTTTTCTTAGGTAGTAAAATATTAAAACATTCCTATGCGCTTTGATTCACCAATTTTACATCCAGGAATTAATCCCAAGGAAAGCAATGATGATAACAGTATGGCTTATAACAATGGAAAACCGTACATCCCCCGCCATACATGCCCTTCAGTGGGGAGTGGCTAAGTCAGCTATGTTCACATACCTGATGGAGCGCAACAAGGCCCCTAAAATGATCATGCAGCAGTAAATTCACAGACACTGAAAGATGTCCCTGATCCAGCTGAGTGAACAAATGTTGGATAATATATATGTAGTCTAATCCTGTTTTTGAATACCAGAGAGTATGTGTGTGTATATGACCACACATGTATGTTTGCATATATGTGCATATGCCCATTAACAGTGGCTTCCCTGGGATGTGGGATGCGGACTGCTTCCAGTAGAACTCCAGCTGGTCCCTTAGCCTTGTTGAGACATCAGAAGGCCCCTTGGTGTTAGTCTACTTAGGCTTCCTAGCTTTGCCCACCATCCCTGTGTTAGTGGTCTCTTGTTCCTGAGTTTTTAGACCTGGCCAGGCTGGCTTTCGGCTGCTGCTCTAAACTTCTGCCTACTCTGTGTCTGATTATTTCAATTCTGCCCCATGTCCCCCTCCCCATTAATCCCAGGCCCCTCACACCACTGGGGTTTGATTCTTCACTAATCCATGAACTTCTCCTTTAGTTTCCTGGCTGCAGTTGTTCTTTGCCAAGCTGGTGCCCCTGGGGCTCGACTCTTTGCCCCCTCCTGGTTCTTTGGCTTTGCATATGCCCGTTTAGCCAGCTTGCTGCTGTGGCTTCTTAGCCATCTGCCGCGAAGCCCCGCCATCTGTTTGGTTTTTGCTTACCCACACTGTGTTTCTCCCATCTCCCATATGATTTCCACCACCCCCATGCCTTCAACTGCCCACATGGCAGGACCTGTCACTCATTCCTGGAGAACGTCCAGAACCATGGGGTTGAGCAGCAGTGAGCTCGCCTTCCATGTGGGAGGACCGGCTGAGATCCAGGCAGCTTTGCCGATGACCCTGTCCTGCCATTCTCTATTAAGCCTGACTTGTGTCTGGGATGGATGGCCTTATCTTTCCATGGAGAATTGGGCTTAACCTGGGCCTGGAAAATGGCTCCATTGATGGGTAGAACTGTGGGATTTAGGAGGAAAAAGTTTCAGAGGCCAGGAATGATTTAATGCTGTACTTTGAAAGCATTACCCAAACTCCTTCTCTCTTTTTCATTTAGGATTTCTACTCTTTGTCCAGGAGATATCACTGGAAAGTAGGTGCCAGAGATATCCTTGGGCAGATGAAGGTGAATGTGAGTACCGGTTCTAGTACTTATATGATCATCTGCGGCAAGCTGCTGACCCTCTTTGACTTTCAGTTTCATCACCAGATAAAAGGAGGGTTAGTAATAATAATAATGCTTATAATAGTTATTATGTCTTTAATATAAGCCAGCTGCTATGCTAAACCCTTTAATTTAATCTTCCTAACAGCAATATAGTAGGTCCCACAATTTTTCCCTTTTGTAGGTTGGGAAAAGGGCATTTTAAGGACCTTAGATAACCAAGTTCAGACAGCTCATAAGGCATGGAGCGAGAGTTTGAACCCAGTCAAGCCAGCTACAAGCCTCCACTCCAATCTGTATTCTTTGCCTTTTCTGTGAACCAGTGTAGGTGGAATACCTCATTCAACATCAGCACATACTAAGTGCTCAAAAATTGCCCTCTGAGGGGCGTCCTGAATTTGCATGAGGTCAGAGTTTAGACTCAGACACCTTCCTCTTTACGGATAGTTCAAGACTTTACCCCCAAAGCCCAGGAGGGGGCTGGCTGCGTCTGTCCATCTCGTATCTGAGGCTGTGGGCTGTGTCTTCCCTTCCCTGTGTGACAGCAAGCAATGAAATTCCAATTTATGATCTCCCGCTTTCTTTATGGAGCCTCCGTTTCTACACCCCATCAATCATTGTCACTTCGAATTTTTGCAGTGTTTTACAAAATCAACCTATGCTGATCTTTCTGTTGGTTTAAAGCTTGTGTGATGAAGAGCTATGCTTGTCTTGTCTTCCTGAAATAGGCACTGTAGCACATAGAATCTTCAACAACAAACCCTCATCCAAGACAACCAGGACAATACCTATGACATCAGCCACCACCCCAGCTCATGTTACCCTAGACCCCACTGTGCAGGCACCCACCGTTGGGTGCTCTAAGTGCTGAGCTCAGGGGTCTCAAACTCAAATTCCCACCAGGCCAGCAGCTTAAATGAGGAAGCAGGCCAGGGAGATGGAATGAACCTGGAGCCTGTGACCACAGCAAAAAGGAGACTGCTCTGAGCGCTGGCCAGGTGTTACCGAGCAGGACTACAGGCTCATTTTTGTCAGATCTTTATTTTCTCAAGGGAGATTGTAAAAATGGATTTTTAGGTGCGATTTCTTAATGTAAAATATTGGCAAATAATTCATGTTTAAAAAAAAATCCGTATCTGTGGGCGGCATACCACTTGTTTTTAAATTCTCTAACCTAGACCCCTTTTAGGTTACTGAGTGAACATGACACCAAAATACCAGTATTAACCGTGATTCTGGGAAAGTGGACATAATCAAAAGTTTGTGTATCTGAGGTCTCTAAAGACCATTGTCAGGCTGTTGCCACTTAGAGAGGCAGCCCAGGACCCCCAAAGGGATCACCAGGGTGACTCCACTAATGGCTGTGGTTTCCAGGCTAATTCCAGGCTCCCGTTCTGGTTTCCTCATTCTTGTTGTTTTGGCTTTAACATTCCTGTGCTCTCTTCTGGCATGATCCCCTACCAGCTGAGCATAGTTGTGTGCGTCGGCATGCTGGAGCTCAGCAGAGGGAAGGTTTTCAAAATCTGGGTGTGCTCCACGAGCCCCCGGAGCCTCCGCTCCTGATTGCCTGTGCTGCTGCTGCTGCTGCTGCTGCCCGGCCAGCTTCACACCTACTCCACTGGGAGTCTCTGAGGTGGAAACCCACGTGTGGATGCTAGCTGTGTCGCACAGACACAAGAACCCCAAGCAAAGATCTCACCCAGTGCTTCTGGGGCCCAGCTGGGTGTTCCCAGTCATCGCTAGATGCAGCCCAATCTCGGAGTTCTGAACAGTTGGTTCAGATGGGATGTGGGCGTGCTTGGTTCCTGATGCGTCTGGGCTCTTCACCAGGGATGGAGATGAATATGGTGGGAGCATTGGCCTGAGATCCAGTGCCAGTGGATTGGCCAAGAGGGGAGACAAAGTTATGTTCTGATAGGAGAGACATCTGGCCAGAAGCCTGTGGAATCAGGGCATTTGGATTCTGGTTCACTGATTGGTTAGAATAGGTGCTTTGGGATCAAAGCAGTAAATAATCAGAGGGTATTCAAGGCCCAATTTTGTGTCAGCTTAAAGAGCACAGGCCAAGCCAACCTTAAAATTCTCTGGTCTTTTAAAGTTGATTGTATCATGTTGGTTCATTTTCTGACCTGTGTATTAAGTGTTCTGTTTTTTGTTTTTTATTTATTTTTAAACACCTTTATTGTGGTATGGTTCCTGTACAGTAAACTATACATATTTCAGATATACAATTTGATGAATTTTGATAAATGTATACACCCATGAAACCACCACCACAATCAAGATAGCTAGCATTTCCATCACTCCCCAAGAGGTGCAATTTTCAAATTCCCATTTAACCCTTGGTAACCACAAGTTTGTTCTACATGTCTGTGAATCTGTTTCTGTATTGTAGATAAGTTCATTTGTGTCCTTCTTTGTAGAGTCCACATGTGAGCAATGTCATATGGCATTTTTCTTTATCTTTCTGGCTTACTTCACTTAGAATGACAATCTCCACGTCCATCCATGTGGCTGCAAATGGCATTAGTTTATTCTTTTTTAGGGCTGAGTAGTATTCCATTATATACATATACCACATCTTCTTTATCCAGTCATCTATTGATGGACATTTGGGTTGTTTCTATGTCTTGGCTATTGTAAGTAGTGCTGCTGTGAACATTGGGGTTCATGTATTTTTTAAAATTATATTTCTTTCTGGATATATGCTCAGGAGAGGGATAATTAGATCATATGGTAAGTTTATTTTTAGTTTTTAAAGGAACTTCCATACTGTTCTCTGTAGTTGCTGCACCAATTTACATTGCTACCAACAATGTAGGAGGGTTCCTTTTTCTCCACACCCTCTCCAGCATTTATCATTTGTAGACTTTTAAATAATGGCCATTCTGATTGGTGTGAGGTGATGTACCTCATCGTAGTTCTTATTTGCGTTTCTCTAACTGTTAGTGATGTTGAGCATCTTTTCATGTGCTTGGTGGCCATCTGGATATCGTCTTTGGAGAGATGTCTATTTAGATCTTCTGCCCATTTTTTGATTGGGTTGTTTGTTTTTTGTTATTAAGGTGTATGAGCTCTTTGTATATTTTGGAAATTAGTCCCTTGTTGATTGCATTATTTGCAAATATTTTCTCCCATTCTGTAGGTTGTCTTTTCACTTTGTTGATGGTATCCTTAGCTGTGCAAAAGCTTTTAAGTTTAATTAGATCCCATTTGTTTATCTTTGCTTTTATTTACATTACTCTAGGAGCTGGTTTGAAAAAAAAATTGCTGTGATTTATGTTAGAGTGTCCTGCCTATGTTTTCCTCTAGGAGTTTCATAGTATGTGGTCTTATATTTAGGTCTTTAATCCATTTTGAGTTTATTTTTGTATATGGTATTAGAGAATATTCTAATTTCAGTCTTTTACAGGTAGCTGTCCAGTTTCCCCAGCACCATTTGTTAAAGAGACTGTCTTTTCTCCATTGTATATTCTTGCCTCCTTTATCGTAAATTAATTGACCATAGTGCATGGGTTTTGTTACTGTGCTGTTTTGATTACTGTAGCTTTGTAGTATAGCCTGAAGTCAGAAAGCATGATTTCCCCAGCTATGTTCTTCATTTTCAAAATTGTTTTGGCTATTCAGGGTCTTCTGTTGAAGTGTTCGGTTTGAAGAACACTTACAGCTTCTCAACATGTTTGTTATTTTGCATTCTTTCTGGACCTTTTGCAAGCATTGAGTAGCACAGAAGTTAACAAAATGAAAATATGTTAGTTGATGCCTGTGGAACTCACTTTCTGGGAAAAGACAAAACCACTGATATATACCGTTTTTTAAAAATCTGAGGACGTCCTATAAGCAAAGCCCCATCTTCCTCCTGGTAAAGCTGCCAGAGTCATTTGAAGCTGCCAGCTCGTGGCCACCAGGTGCAAGGAGCAGACCAGTGCTTCTTGCCCTCGCTGGGCTTGACAGACCCAGCGTACCGAGACCATGCTTCCCCACTGGTTGGTCCTGCTGGGCAGCTTCCCCATTGATGGTGTCTTGGCTCCCAGAGTTTACAGAGCTAGAAGGGATGGCATCTGGGTCTTGCAGAGCCTTCAGTCTCCAAGTTTCTATTTACTACAGCCAATAGTTTTCATTTCTGACAAACTAAACTGCCTTCTTGGTGTATTGGTGATTCACTGCATGGTGTCAGCACATTTGTGCAGAACAGAAAGTTCATGACATTGGTTTGTTGAAATGAGGTAGGAGAGATGCCAGGTTCTTAGAAGAGTGAGTATCTTAGGGCCAGCACAACTGCTGATCCGGGACTCAGGAGAGGAAGGGTATCAAACTGTGATGAGTGGGACCTGGGCTTTTGCTTGTTTTCCCAAAGGCAGTGAATGATAATGGAATCTGAGCCAGACACTCTTTCACTTGGGCCTCTGTCATGCATTCCTCAGACATTTATTTAGCACTTACTATGAGTCAGGAACTATGCTAGGTGCTGAGGGTAGAGTAATGAATAAGAAACTTCATCACTGTCCTTATGGATCTTTTGTCCCAGTTGTGGAAGGCAATAAACACATAAGCAAATGATGTCACATAACACGATATACTCAAAGAATACTAAATAGACTGATGGGATAGAGAAAGGTTGGGGGGGTGCTGCTTTGTGAGAGTTGGTCAGTGAAGGGCACTCCAAGGGGAGGTGACATTTAAGCTGTGACCTGAACCAGGAGGAAGAGGCAGCCACGTGGAGATCAAGGGAAAGAGCACATGGAGCAGAGGGACCAGCAGGTGCAAAGGCTCTGAAAGGACGACATACCTTGCCATCTTTGAGGGAAAAAGAAAGAGCCATGCAATTGGGAGATCGTGAGCAAAAGAGAGAGTGAGGGGAGACAGGCTAGGAGAAACTCAGTTCAGATGGGGCCTTATGGGCATAGTCAGAAATTCAGATTTCATTCTAATGGCTTCTTTCAACTACCAGGAAGGAAGGTGCTGGGTTTAGAAAAACAACGTTAATCACAGGTTCATGGATCTGGACAACTGTCCTTGTTAGTCACATGTCCCAGGTTTACACAAGAGAGTGGCCAAATCCGGGTCTAGACTGCTGTCTGTCTCCCCCAGAGTGTGTGCCTTTCAGACCTCGCTCTGCCTCCTTTTCTCCCTGACACTGAAGAGAGAGGTCGGTTGTGATGGAGGGTGTTGTTATGGAGGTCAGCCCACCCCCACTGTGGCCACATAAGGCTCCGAGCCTCAGCATCCCCATCACACAGAGAGGCCTCAGATGAGAATTACCTGTGCCCATCAGCTAGGCATTACCTGGGTGGAAAGTCTGTAAAGTCCATGGTAACAGGCCTAGGAGAGGATTTCATTGCAGTGTCAAAATAATTGAAGTGAGGAAGCATTTTATGAGGGATAGTAAGTGTTACCTGTTTTCATTGAAGACAGAATAAGACAATACATTTCTTTTATGTAGACTTTTATGTTAACTGATGTCCTTAGACCTTGAAGGGGTCCATGAAAGCAGTTGTGGCATCCATAAGCTTTTTTCCACATTTCAAAAATCTCTAATGTCTAGCAGAACCGCAGAACCGCTTTGGCAGAGTCTACTGTGTAGCAGAATCTGTCTACCAAAGCTGAATGCTGAATACACACATTTTCTAGGGCCCAGCAATTCCTCTGCTAGGTATGGATACCAGATACAGGAATGCTTATATATATTCCCCAAAAGACAAGTACCAGAATGTTCAGAGAAGTACTCTTGAAATAGCCAATACCTGGAAATTACCCAAGTGGCCAACAATGGTAGAACTGATAAGTGAATTGTAGTATATTCATACAATAGAACATGCACTAGGCACTGAGAGCAAATGATCTTTAAGTATGTGTAACATGGATCTTATCCAGTGTTGCTCAGAAGTAGCAAGAGAGAAAGAATACATCCTGTAAAAACCATTTACGCTGGAAGTCAGAATGGGGATTACCCTTAAGAGGGGATGGTGCCTAGTGACTAGAAGGGAGGGCAAGGGTGCTAGTGGTGTTCTGTTTCTTGATCTGGGTGCTGGTTATGTGAGTGTGTTCAGTTTGTGAAGATAAATTGAACAACATACTCTGATATGCGTGCTTTTGATTTTAATTCAATTAAAAAATTTTAAATGGTTACTGGAAATTCTGTGATAGGTGTTTCTGGTTTGTATTGCATGCCCAGTTAAATACAACTTTTCATTGTAGAAGATGGGAGAGGAAATGAACTATTGCTGGAAAAATTGTTCGGAAGGCAATATTTTTTAAATTATGGGCCCAACCCAGGGGAAAAATTGATGAATGATTTTCTCGGGGGACCCCCTTGTGAAAGCTTTGGAGCCAGTGGGCTGAACTTTCAAAACAAACTGTCTCATTGATAGTGTGTTTGTTACTGAAGGAGTCCGCGGCAAGTTAATGGTATTTTCATGAACATTATAAGAGAATGTTGTCATTCTAAGATGACTTAGATCCAGACCTTGCAAGACATAAGGAGATGGTTTAATGATCTTTTCCTGACAGCGTTTTTCAGATTGGCTTGTTATGAGTTTCTTGTTCAGTGAGAGTGAGTTGAGGGTCCCAAGTTCCTCTGGGCTCCTCTCTTTCCCTCCATCTGGAGAACTGCAGATGGCCATCTGTGTTGTCCAACACTCTGATGCCACCTCCTGGTCAGTGGCTAACAAGGAGGACCTCAGGAAAGGGGGGGAATTGTGTGCTGATTGAAAGTGAGTTTGTCATGTGGATTAATGAGACAAAGGGCTTATGTTCTGCTAGGACCCTTGCTTATTGCTCCTCCTGGCAACTGGGCAACCTCCACCATCTGCCAGCCACTCCTTGCCACCATCTGCCAGCCAACCAGCCAACCCAGCTTCCTGCCTGTTGTGTGAGTCAGTGGGGGGGTGTCAGGCAGTCCATGTAACTGATCCAACCTGCCCTGGTTTTCCAACCACAATGCCAGAGTGGCAGCAGGTGGCGGTGGGAAAGGAGACACCACCACACTCTCCTTTTGCTGCATGGAGTTAGTTTCAGGTCCATGGTGGTAACTTCACTCTGGACACCTGGAAGAGCTGAGGGACAGCTGTCTTGTTGAGAAGGACACAAGATCCCAAATGCTGGAAAGGAGGTGGAAAGGTCCAGTGGCCAGAAGGCAGCTGTCTTCTGCAGAATTCATGTGACAGTAAAAAGAATTGGGGAGCCACCTGCCTAGGCTTTGGACCCCCAAGACTCAGCCTGTGATGCAAGCTGGTGAGACTGTTATCCAGCAGCCAATCTTGTCTTTAACTGAGTGTCCACGCCTCCCCTTCCTGACTCAGGGGGTAAATCCAGATTTATCTCAGCCAGATTGAGGAATCCAATTCTTCTAGGTAATGACTGGTTTAGGGAAGAGAATTTATCCCAATCCTAGTCAAAGAGAAGAGAAGGGAAATATATTGGAGGATATCTGGTAAATATTCCTTCACAGGAAAGAGTGGCTTCATTGTCATGTCTTGATGTAATCCCTGAAGTGGCTGCAGCCATCTTATGACCATGTGGATAACAGGTCTAGAAACAAACTGACACATTTAGGCTGATGGGGGAAAGACAGAAAGAACCAGGATCCCTTGCCATACCAGAGTCCTGAAAGTAACTAATCCTGAGCTTTCCCGCCTCTGGACTTCCCATTATGGGAGCTAATCTATTGCCTTTATTGTTGAAGCCTGCTGAGTTTGAATTTTTGGTTACTTGCAGCCCAAACCTCCCCAATTAATCTGAAACTTCAGTCCAACTTTTCCCTAACTGCATGTACATATTGTCAATTTTCAACAAGAAAATTTTACTCAGATAAAGCCTGTGAACTATTATTTTTCAGACCCCAAATATCTAAAGCTTAACTACTCATCTTTTCCTCAAATCTGCACCTCAAATTTGTATTGAAATTAGTAATTTTTGACTTCTCCTACTTCCAATCTATTAATACACCACAAACACACACATGTATAAACAAATAATCACACAATTTTATTTTACCAATCAAATACAATAAAATTTTCTAACATTTACGAAATGCTATGTGGCAGGATCTGGGCTAGGAAGTTTATGTAGATTTCTATAAATTATTATAGATCCTTAATGCAGACAGAGGGATAGACCATTTTATCCCCACTATGTATCTTAGAAAAATAAAGCACAGAGCTGTTAGGTAACTCTCCTTAAGTCATGCAGCTTATCTTGGGTGAATAGAGATTTGACTATAGTAAATGCTCCTCCCCTATGAATGCCTTTCTCTCATCACCTCTCCCTTCAGACCTGTCTTGCATCTCCATTGTCATCTCCTCTCACACTGTCACTCTTCAGGTTTAGGTCAAGTGTCTCATGCCTGGACTGTTGCAGTGGAAAAGGCTTAAATCTAAGCTGCACTTTCCTACTGGACTGATTTCCCTACGATGGTAGTCATTCCACTTTCCCTCTTGAAAATCGCCTGTGATTTATCATCTGTGGCAGCAGTCACTGTGGACAGCAAGTAATATAAATCTGTAAAGTCGTTGAATGTGAGGCACTAGACTCTAAACTGCTTGCATTGGGACCAAACACCTTTAAAAAAAAAGACACAACTTTATCCAATTTTTTTATTCAGTGGACAATGGAAACCAGTTAACAACTATAAACGTTCTATAATATGTGTGATGATCTAATAAGCAAATTCTCCTTCATTTTTTGTTATTGAACTTTAGTTGATTTACATTATATTAGTTTCAGGTATACAGCAAAGTGATTCAGTTACATATATATATTCTTTTTCAGATTCTTTTCCATGATAGGTTTTTATAAGATACTGAATATAATTCCCTGCACTATACAGTAAATCCTTCTTTATTTTATGTATAGTACTGTATATCTGTTAGTCCCATATTCCTAATTTATCCCTCCCCTCCTTTCCACTTTAACCATAAGCCAAACACCTTTTAAAACACTGGGCATTTCAAGTAAAAATCCACTGGTCAGCTACCAGTTTATTACCAATGGCCTTTAAGACAAATTCCCCACTTTTTAATCTTGGCATTCAGGTCATCTAAAATTGAATCCCTAGCTAAGTTCTCCCTGTCATCTCCTCATCATTATCCTTCTGGAAGCCTCTCATTCAGACTTGGGCGTTCATTCTCCCTCAGTGGTCCTGACCCCATGCTCTTTCTCATCACTTTACCCCAGGACTTTTGTCCATTCACTCTTACGTGTTACTTGGTGACCATGACCCAGCTCTAGTCTCTCTTCCTTGACAAGGCACTTTTGGGACCACATGGGAGAGACTCTCTGGCTTGAGATAGGGTTCAGGCTCCTAGATCATCCTCCCCAGGCATTTGCCACTCCTTAGCTTGAACTCTGCTGGGACAAAGACCTCACAACTTGCTAAGACGGCTCATTGCCACTGCTGGACAGCATTGCTGGCTCCACGTCCTGCTATAGGTTTAAACAAATCTTATCATCCTAACATCTACTTTTTTGACATCAGATGGTACAAACCTGCTTTTGCTTTTTGAATATCGGAAGAGCAATGGTCATGTCCTCCATCTTCTCAGAATCCTCTGTATCTAAAACTCCCTCTGTCTTTCTCAAATCTTGGTTGTATTCTTTAAGAGATCAGATGCAGTGTTTTGATTGTCCAAGCCAATTCTAAAGGTCCATAAGGAAACACTTGGCTTTTAGCAGTGAACAGGTGGTCGACCAAAGGAGGAAAAAGTGGGGAGAAATATGCAGGGGACACAATTCGTAGAGCAGAGAAGCCATTCCATTGAAAAGCTTTCCCCACAGAGTAATAATGTGTGTGTGGGTGTGTGTGTAAGGGGAGGTCCTTGTGCAGGGTAGAGTTGAGGAGTTGTGAGTGTGTGTGAGTGTGTGTAGGGGGTTGCTGGTGCTGGGGTGGAGTCAAGGACTTGAGAGTGGGGTGGAGGTTCTTCTGAAACAGCCGCTTCAGGGAACCTGAAAAAATATGTTTTGCTGATAGCTCATTTGATCTAAATCTATAGATTAGGCAGCGGCCAGAGTGGATGTTAGTGTATTTATTCATCCCCCGGCACTGATTATCGGTGGCACTTTCTTGGCAATTAACCTTAATCCTCCTTGTGATATTGTGAGCTGTTGCATCATCGTTGGCCACGTTATTGAACCTCCCACGGTGTCTGTTGTTTGCCTAGGTAGAGTGTAACCCCCTCCAAGGAAGGGACTGTGGTCCTGAGTCTGGTGTCCCTTATAACTCCTAGTAGAGTTGGGGGCAGAACCCAGGTGCTCACACACATTTGTTGCCAGACTCTCAGGGGATGGAAAGAACCATAAATACAACAGAACAACTGCCTGATGTGCTCTTTGGGTTAAATCAGACTGTTACAGGTATCACTGCAGCTCAGGGTTAAGGGACTTGAAAGGCTATATGTGAAAAGTCTTCCATTTAACTGAGAGGTGTTTCCCTGTGGCTTCTACCAATTAGTCTGCACGGAACAAGGATTTGTATTCCTTAGCGGGGCCCTTAGGCTTGACAGCCATTATGTCTCTTCTCATAGACGCAGTGTGGGTATGTCCGTGTATCTGTGTGTATGTGAGTGGTGGGAGCACCATGTTACCTGTGGTAAACCCTTGTAATAATGGGCCACGCCAATCAAGGGGTCGACAAGTAATGAAAACTTTTACATTGCAAAAGCAAATTTAATATATAATTCACATATTCAAAAGGAGAATATGAAAAAGGAGATATGTCTTTGCCTTTAGTCATGTTGGGGTTTAGTTATAATTTTTATTTGCACTTCCTCTTTTCTGTATCTGCTGGTATACATTTAAATTATGGGCCTTCAAATAAAAAATTTTTTAAATCTCAAAAAGAACTTCTCTGTTGTCCTGAGGTGATGATAAGTAAGTGGAATCCCAGCAGAGGGGCTTCCATTCTTTGGCGACCTCATCTCAGGAAAGACTAATTTGGGCAGTAATTTCCATTTTTTTTGTCTCTTGTTCTCACTTTCTGAAGGCTTCCAGTATAATCCCGTGCCCTGTCTGGACAGTGAGCTCCATTAGGACTGCTTATCACCAGGCCCCTGCTGAGCTAGACATATTATTCAGAAATGGTGCCCAGCCTTCTAGAAGGGAGGCAGAATCTGTGCATTTAAGCTTTGATTTCTGCTTCAGGCATGAGCCAGGACAAGAAAGGATGTAAATTCAACAGAAACAGATTTAGAAAACAAACTTATAGTTACCAAAGGGGAAAGTGGGGGGGGCGGGTAGAGGTTAAATTAGAAGTTTGGGATTAGCAGATATAAACTACTATATATAAAAAAATGGATTAACAACAAGGTCGTACTGTATAGCACAGAGAACTATATTCAATAGCTTGTAATAACCTCTAATGAAAAGAATATATATATGTGTATTTATATAACTGAATCACTATAGTATATACCAGAAACTAACACAACATTGTAAGTCAACTATACTTCAATTTAAAAAAGAATGTAAGTTAAAAAGGGTCCATAACTTGTTCATCAGTATATTCCTTGTGCATTGGCCATTAATTGAAAAGAATAAGTTTATTTTCTTCTGAATATTTTTCTGTTTTCTAAGTTTTCTTTAGTGAGCATATATTCATTCATTTACTCCTTTATGAAGCATCTATTGCAGTACTTACATTGTGCTCGGCATGTGCTGAGTACTGAGTAACCAGTAAGTAAAAAGAAGTTCCTGTCCTGAAGGAGAAGAGTTCATTTTAGTGGGCGATGCATACATGCCAGGTACTACACCAAGCATTTTACTTACCTGATCATTTAATCCTCACAAGAATTCCATACTGTAGAAATCATGATCCTCATTAAAAGTGAAGACTCTGAAGCTTAGATTAAGCAACTCTGCCAAAAGTTACTAAGTAGCAGGACCAGGGTTGGAGCTTGTGCTCAGTTGTCTTCCTGGTCGCCCGTATTTGGTGTCTCTTCCCCATCCTGTTGACCTCGTGCAAGGCCATGCGACTGACTTTGACCAGTGAGAGAGTGGACGCGATGTCCTTCGTGAGCAGCAACTTTAAGATCAATCAGTTTGATTGTTCTCTGCCACGATGACAGTTCCAGGTAGAGGCTGCTCAGTGAGCCTGGGTTCCAGAGTGAAGATGACAGAGAGCATGGCCACAGACCATCTGTAATCAGCCCATGGAGTGAATGAGAAATGACCCGTTGCTGCTGGAAGCCACTAAAATCCTGGGGTCATTTGCTCTGCAGCATGACCTTACGGCTGACACAGAATCTTAAAACCTTTAGACCAGAGTGTCTTCTTTTATATTCTTCCTCTAATTAGGAATAAAAACAATAGAGTTTGGAGAAAGCATCACCTGGGCAGGATTTTTTCAGTGTAAAATGTTTATGTGAATGTCAAACGGTTTTCTTTCTTGTGCCTTATCTGCTCCCATCCCTCCACTGTTCAAATCTTCCGTAACTAGAGAGGTTGACTGATCGTCACAGGACTCATCCTGCATCTTGCTGTCTTGATGCCCTTGCTGATACCACTGTCTGGAATGTTTTCTCATTGAATTCAATTCCACAAGCATTTACTGAGTTCTTTGGAATGTCTGTTAACCTGCCCCTTTGAAGTCCCCAACTCCTACCTCCTTCATGAAGCCATCTCTGATGACCCCAGGCCCAAGTGCCCTCTCCCGTTCTCCTCTAGACTCTAATTTTATTATTTGCCGTACATTATATGTTGCCTATTATCGTTTTTATTTGAAATGAAACTCACATAACAAAATCTACCATGTTAACCTCTTTAACGTGGACACTTCAGTGATTTTTTAAAATGTATTTACATTGTTCTGCAACCACCACCACTATCTACGTCTAGAACACTTTTATTGTCCACAAAATAACATCATACCCTTTAAATAATCACTCCCTATTCCTCCCTCCCCACAGCCTTTGGCAACTACTAATATACTTCTTTCCTACATGGATTTGCCTATTCTGGATATTTCACATACAAGGAATCATATAAATGTGGCCTTTTGCATCTAGCTTATTTTTGCTTCGTATAATGTTTTCAAGGTTCTTCCATGTTGCAGTATATATATATGTGTGTGTGTGTGTGTGTGTGTGTGTGTGTGTATTAGTACTTCATGCCTTACTATGGCTGAATCATATTTCATTATATAGATATACCACATTTCGTTTATTCACTTGTCTATCGATGGACATTTGGGTTGTTTCCACCTTTTGGCTCTTCTGAATGGTGCTGCTATTTTTGTGTGGATATGCATTTTCTTTCTTTTTTTTTTTTTTGAGTACATACCTAGAATTTCTGGGTCATAAGCTACCTCTGGCTTTTTAAATCTCTGCCTTTTATTTTCTCTACGAGATTATGGACTCCTAGGAGCAGGAGTCTTCCAACTCTCACTATTTGTGCTGCTGCAAAAATTCATTCCTTTGGCAAATGTGTGTTGTGTTCAGTGTCTACTTAGTGTCTGGTACTTCCCAGCCGTTGCAGGTTGATAATCACAGAGTCCTAACCTATAATCTGAGAGGTCAAAGGGTCTGGCTTTCCATCCAGTAGAAGAATCCTATCTGGGTCATCTGGTCTTTGTATAAACATTCATCCTCAAACTAAACAGCTCAGCCCCTTAGAAATAATTTCTGTAGCATTCTGTGATTACAGAAACAGTATATGCTTACTGTAGAAAGCTTGAAAGTAGAAGAACATATTTTAAAAAAACAGAAATTATCATCCATAATCCTATAACCCACTGCTAGCATATTACTAAAATTCCTTTCAGACTTTTTTCAGTCTGATATAAGCATTTCATGTAATTGGAATCATCCTGTATTTATCAGATACCTCTTGTGCATTGCATCCCATCTTCTCGTTGTCACCAGCCAGAGCGATGTGGGCTTCAGCCAGTTTCTAACAGGTGTAACCTGACAGCCTCACCTCGGGCACACGCCATGTGCCTCTCGCTTCTCTGACACGGGGGTGTCGGCGTGTGACACATCTGAGGGAACCGCTCAGCAGGTGCAACCCTAACCTTTGACCAAACATGCCCCTTTGTTTCTTGGGCTTCTCAGAAGGAGACAGAGCAATTAGTTCCTCTTGTGGTGGCCAACACGATATTTCATCTTTATTTCCTCTCTCCTTTCTCTGCTGTTCAGTCCTCCTACTTCTCTGCTTTGCTTCCTGGGATCATATTCCTGAATAAACCTCGCACACATCAAACTCTGTTGTAGATGTTACTTTTGGGGAAACACAAGCTGAGACATTATATGTGCAATTTCAAACACAGATTTTATTTAAACATTATGCCATGAATTTAGGGTGGATATACATTTCTATATATGTCAATTATAATGAATATACATGTATGCATATGTATATATGCACATATAAAATATATGTGTGTATATATATATATATATATATATATATATATATGCCTTCACCATGCTTTCTTCCAGGATCTCCGTGTATCAGAGGGGCTGGAAGCCTAGGACAACATGTCCCAGAATCCTTTGCCAGCTGGGTGCTAATTTAAACTCTGTCAATGAGAGGACTCAATGTGATTGGTAAGCAGGGAGAAGCAGAAATAGTATTGTTCCTCTAGTACTGAGGAGCGAGGAAGTTTAGGTGAATGTGAAGTTTTACAGCATATGGTGATTGTAAAGTTTTGCAGCAGTAGAATCACATGCAGTTGCAAGAAATAATACAGATAAATCTTGCATACCTTTTACCATTTCCCCCAATGGTAACATTTTGCAAGAGGGTAGTGTGATATCACAACTAAGATATTGACATTGGTACAATTCAGGGATACTGTTCAGCGTTCCCCAGTTTTACTTGCACTAATTTGTGTGTGTATTTAATTCCACAAAATTTATTAACGTTTAGAGTATACAGTTCAGTAGTTTAGTATATTCATGAAGGTTTGCAGTCTTCACTACTATCTAATTCTAAAACATTTTCATCAATCACAAAGGAAACTCTGTACCCGTTAACAGTCACTCTTCCCACCAACTTTAGGTAACCATTAATCTCCTTTCTCTCTGGACATTTCATATAAATGGAATCATACAATGTGTAATCTTTTGTGACTGGCTTATTTCACATAGCATAAATAACATTTTCAAGATTCATTCATGTTGTAGCAAGTATCAGTACTTCATTCCTTTTAATTGCAGAATAATATTCCGTTGTGTGAATGTACCACATCATTTCATCCATTCCTCAGATGATAGCGTTTGGGTTGCTTCCACTATCAGACTATGATAAATTATGCTTCTCTGAACAGTGATGTGCAAGCTTTTGCATGGACTTATGTTTTCATTTCTCTTTGGTATATACCTCTGAGTGCAATTGCTGAGTCATAGAGTAACTCCATATTGAACCTTTCCAAAAACTTCTGAACTGTTTTTCTAAGTGGCTGTACAATTTTATAGCCCTACTAGCAGTGTTTGAGGATTCCAGGTTTTCCACATCCTGCCCCAAACCTGTTACCGTCTTATCTTTTTGATAGTTCTATACAATTCTATCACAGGTGTAGGTCCATGAATGCCCCACCACAGTCAAGATACTGAACAGTAAGTACCATCACCACAAGGACCCTGAATGTTGCCCTTTTATAAGCACATCCACCTCCTTTTTATGCTGCACCCTCCAACTCCCACCAGCCCCTGGCAATCACTAATTTGTTCTCCATCTCTAAAATTTTTGTCATGTCAAAAATGTTATGTACAATAGAATCACACACTAAGTAGCCTTTTGGGACTGACTTTTATCACTCAGTGTAATTCCTTGGAAATGCATCCAAGTTGTATATATCAATAGTTCGTTTCATTTTATTGCTGACTAGTGTTCTGTGGTCTGAACACAACATTGTTTGTTTAAGGATTCATCTATTAAAGCATATCTGGGTTGTTTCCAGTGTTTGGCCATTACAAATAATGCTGCTGTAAACATACACGTACAGGGTTCTGTGTGAACGTAAGTCTACATTTCTTTAGGATAAAGGTCCAACAGTGTGGTTTCTGGGTTTTATGGCTTTTATGGTCCACGAATGTTTAGCTTGATTAAAAATTGTTGAATTGTTTTCCAAAGTGGCTCGACCATTTTACATTCTCATCAGCCATGTATGAGAAATCCAGTTTCTCTGCATCTTCACTAGCATTTTGTATTGTCCCTCTGTTGTTTATTGTATCTTTCTGTTTGCAAAACTTCAAAAATTCATCTTGTTGAAAAAAGAGCTCTTTTCATTCATGGCAGTGATCTCCATGTTATGGTTAGGAAAGTCTTTTAAACTCTGATATTATGAAAACAATTTCTTTTATTTTCTTCTGATATTTTTATGGAGAGGCAATGTAGGGTAGTGGAGTTGAGAATGGTTGGTATGCTCTCTGTACTGAGATGTTCTTCATTCCAGCCCTGGCTCTACCACTTGGCTACAGTGCCCACTTTGGTTTACATGCTCCTGTAAACTTTGCTCTTTTCTTAAATGGTATCACCTGTCCTTCAGCTGTTACTAGGTGATTTTTTTTTCCATTCTGTTTTCATCTTTGTCATCCTGGAGAACATCCTGCTAGAAGTTCTCCAGTTTGACAGTGTCTGTCTCAAGATGACATAGCCAGACCTGAGCACTCCACCTCAGATAAATTTTGATAGTGCATAGAAAGCACGTCTTGAACTGAGCTGTTCTGCACACCATCAATGTTAGCCAAGATTACACTGCCTTTGGATGCAACTGTGTTAACCCCTTGGCCATTATTTAATTTATGAAAGTAAAACCTCATCATTTTCACATGAACTGCTATTAAACTGAGATCTTCTATCCTACATTTCTGCATGTAATTTAATGATTGTTATCTGTTCCTGGGGTAGTTCCTTTGATTAATGTGTAGGGGCCCTATTTATTCATATTAATGCTTTTCATCTTAATTTCTATTTTGTCTTATAAAAATATTACTGTGTTAGAAATTTTCTGCTAAGATTTTTCCTACATTTTTAAAACTTTTACATTATTTTCAAATTTCCAGTAGTGCTAGGTTTGGGGGGTTACTCGTGTATAATGTATAGCTGTTTTTTTAAATACCACTTGATACTCTGAATTTTAACAAATAAGCTTACTCATCTGTATTTGCTGAAAAAAATTGATATACTTGAACTCATTTATGTCATCTATTTTATGCTTTTGTCATTCCTTCTTTTCTTCTTTCCTGTTTTCTTCCCATTCTTTTTTCTCCTGTTTGCAAGTTACAGATTATATTTCCAGCTTCTAAGTGCTAATCTGTCACAATGTTAACATTCCTTCCTAATTTTTTAAAGCCTAAGTTTATTTAATATCTTTATCCTATTCCAAACCTATATTTCTTCTCTTCTTCCTGTAGCCCCAGGGAAGAGCTTTCTATTTTTCTAATTAAAATAATCTTATTAGTTTCAACTCATCCTGCTAGGCTGATGAATGATTGTGAGGTCGTGATCCAGTCCTCTAAGTCCTCTTTCTGTTTTGTGTCATCTTCAGTTTTAATATGCATGAGTTTATGGGAGTCATTAATAAAAAAAAAATCACTAACCAGTCAGAGATGTGTTCAAGGACCTGTGTTTCCCATTTAGGAACTCTGAGCCTCGGAGATGGAAGGGTGGAAAGTCAAATATGAAAATCCACTCTCCTGAATCCTATGAGCCGTGTCTGACTAGGACCAGCTTTCTCTTCCTTGACTATTACAAGACGATTTCATCACTTTTCCCCTAAAGTTCTTATCACATCCACACCATCATTCAAGGCTGACTGTTGGTCAAAATTAATTGAGGGAAAGCTGTTCCTCTCATTTCTCCCCGATTCTTCTGACTGATGAAATTGTCAGTGATGCAAGGCAGGAATCCATCAGAATCTCAGCCTGCAGTTGAGTGAGACAGCAGGCCGATATCTGGATAAGAGTCATGTAGCTGCAGTCAGGTGGAGTGGGGAGGGGAATAAATGTACACAGAAAAGACATGTGTGCCTTCCAGCATGGTGTGGTAGATCATGATACCTGGGCGGGAGGACACTTGGGCTGTAGCCTTGGCTTCTGCTGATGGTATCAAATATCAGGTATTGAAAATTCTGTGCATTCATACACATACAGATGCTAGACGTGATTTAGTTACTGTGGAGATTTTCCCTCACTTTTTAACCCCTTGCAGTCTCTTTTGTTTTCACACTTCTTTTGAAACTGTATTCTCCTCCTTGACCAAAACCTCAGAGCCTATTTTTTGTCCTAATCCTAGGAACTTCTCTTTTGTATTCAGCATCAGGGACCCTCTGTTTTCTTCCTGAAATCCCTTCCTTTTTTGTTTCTCTGTCACTGTATTGTCCTGATGTCCCCAGCCCTTTTCCTTTGCTGCTACCTCTTGTCCCTTCCCCCTGTTCCTTAAGTGTGGGGTTCCCCCAGGCCAGGCACCACCCCAACTGCCTGCTGGGTGTCTTCCTTCTGCTCTTTAAAAGTCAGTGTGCCCCACGTGGAATTCTTCACAGTATACCCAAAAAGAATTTATCCTCCATTTCTCTGTTTTCCTTAAGAGTATCATCATTTCATCAATGATGTCAACTCAGGATCCTGAGTCCTAGACTTGGGTGCTGACCGATCTCTAGTCTAATTAAGAATTAAATAAGTGCCGAGTGCCCGTTGGTGGTACTGGGTTGTAGGCTTTCCCATGGAAGAGCTTAGGGCCTGGAGGATCAGCATGAGAATACCGTATAACCTTGGCTGCAGTCAGCAGGTTAATGTGCCGTGGTAGCCCAGAGACAGGAGAGAGGGGACCATGGCACATATCCGTGGAAGACCTCCCAGGTGCCATTTCCTGTGCTAAGCTTGTCATATAGAGCATCTCAGGTGCAGCTTATGACCCTCTGAGGTAGATAATACAGCTGAGGAAATACAAGTTCAGTGGGGTCAGGGTTATATGACCACATAATTAATGCTGGAACCAGAATTCATAATGAGATTTGTTACTTTTTTCAAGACAACATTGCTCTCTGGGTTGTCACAGAGGAGGTGACAAATGTACTTTTAACCATTTCCAGGTTAAATTCTCAGTAGTTCATATTTAGAAAAGTTTTTTTAGGGTAGGAAATAAAAGATAAAAAGGTACAGAGGTGTGAAAGGTATGAAAGTAGAAATAAGGAACATAAGTTGGGGAGGAAGTTTAGGGAGCGAGATGCATGTCAGCTTTCGAACACGTTGAGTTTCGGGTGTTCGTGGGCTCTTCACATTGGCAGGCCAGCAAATAGTAGGAAAGATGACTTTGGAATTTAACCGAGAGATAGGGAATTAGAAATTTAAATGTACATCATCAGTGCAAGGTAGGGGTTGGAGCCATGAAGTTTGTAAAATTATCTAGCTGGGAGGGCTAGGGGCCAACATAGAAAATGTATGAGCAAGGAACTATGGAGAACAGGTTGATGGAGAGGGAGCTATCAGAGAAGCAGGGAGCCGCAGGAGAGAGCAGATGATGAAAACCAGCTAAGAGCCCAACAGGATTTGGCAAAGGGATGATTTGGGATCAGGACTAAAAATGGCGATTGAATCTGGCAACGTAGCAGGTCACCGGAGAAATGGGCAAGAACAATTTTAATTTGGAGGTGGGAGGTAGAATGTAAGTTTCAAGGGGCTGAGACGTGAGCAGGAGGTAAAGAGCAGAAAAAAATATGGCAGTGGGCTATCCTTTTAGGATAAGAAAGTCTGAGTTCCTCTATGTGGTGTCTCCTCCCATTTTCAGGGCCCAGTGCAAAAGCAATCTCACCTATGAAAGTTCCCCCCACACCCGTTTCCCTTTCTGTGTTTCCAGGTCATTCTTGCCTCCATTGTAACCCTGACCACAATCCAGTCTGTGTTTGTTATTTGAGTACAGCTTCCAGGATTAGACTGTAAACTCCTTGAAATGTGAGACGCTCTCCTTGGTCTCACCCAGCAACACCCAGCCTTGAACACAGTGGATGCTCACTAAATGCTTTGTACACTCATGAAATATTTACTGAATTGAGTTAGTTAGAGGCCAGGATTACAGAAAGCAATGTAAATTCTTATAATAATTCTAGTGAGGTTTACTTTTTTTTTTTTTTTGAGGAGAGGGAATATATGCTGAGTAAATAAAATGTAGATAGGTTTTCTGACTGGATTTCTTCCAGATAAATGAGTCTGTGTTCTCAGCTTAACATGATCAATGATTGTTTCAGTACTTTAAATATTTCGTCTACATTAAATCACACAATTAGCATGAAATTTTGTTCAACTTGATGTTTTCTTCAATTTGTTAAAGTTTTTCAGCCTATTTATTTAGGAGTTTTGACTTTGCTGAGAAATGAGCTTTCATGGGTTCCCCTCAACCTCAGTGCTTTGGGCAGGTTTGAGGTCATGAAGTGGAGAAGGGATGCTAACCAAAAAGAGGGGAACATTGTCGTGCAGTGTTCTAGAATGCACTGGACTTAGAGTCAGGATATCTGATTTCTGGTTCCAACCTCGCTCCTAATTGGCAGTGCTGCCTTACTCAGCTGTCTCCCTGTGTCTTGGTTCCACGTCTGCAATGTAAGGCAGTTAGACAAGATGTGTCTAAGATCATCTTTCCTATTTTAACATTTTGTGAATCTACAAAAAAGGTTTTTATAATTGTATTCTACACAATATTTCTACCTCATGCTTGCTGCTTTCCAATATCCATTTGGCAGTGACCATGGAAGTACTGAAGGAGTAAACTCAAAATCGGCTCCTTCCCTCCCTCCCCTCCACCTTAACCCTGCCTTGCTGTCATGATGAACTAAATGCAATTCAGTGGACCCACTTTGATCACTGAACTGAAAGCTCTGTAAGGGAAAGCGACTGTGTCTAATCTCCTGTATGTTTCATCTCAGAACCATGGTTCCAGATCCTGCATGCACTGTCCAGCCTGTTTGCTTAACTGACCGTTTGACGCGCTTGACTGTGTTGAATCCGTCTGGTGACGTGTTGAAGGTGCATTCTCAGTTTGGCAGGTAATTTATTTGTTGCTATTGATTTTAATTATGTACTGTATTTCTGTAAATATTCTACAGAGACCCAGAAGCTTCCAAAAGCACATGGGATAGATATAGACATAGATATTTAAGACTGAAAATAAAAACCAGCAGAAGAGAAGACAATCCCCAGTAATGACTCTCTGTTACATTTTCTATCACAATTTAGGTGACAGCTCCTGCTGCTTCTGGCCTCCTGAATTCTGAGCAATTTCTCAGTTGGGTTCTGGGAATAAAGAAGGGGTGGATGGATAGTAAGAGCCTTCTTATCTGAATGTGACAGGATGAGTAGTTGTTATAATGTAAAGGCTGATTAAAAATGGGAATCTGAAGAAATGATGCCTTCTCAGTGCGAACATTTTATTTCAGTTTAAAAACCTGGGAAGGCATATTTTTTTCTCAATCTTTTGATTTAGGGTCAAAGCCTTACTCTTCCTTACACACTATCAAAACAGGAGCAGTTTCTCTCTCAAGGAGGAGGGGAAACCTAGCTCCTTGCAATGCACAGAAACCTAGATATTTATAGTAATTTTCCCAGGTTTTAAACATTTGTTCACCTTCCTCTCAACCCGCCTTTGGAATCTTTCCATAGTTTACAACCTCATTTTTAAAGAATTAACTTTCTTTTTAAGCTCATATTTTATCAATTTTTGTAATAGTTATAAAATTTCATATGCTTTTAAAACTTTGACAGGGTAAGGAACAAATTCACATGCTCTTGGCAGGCACGGGATATAACAGGTGGGCGCAAAAGTGTAAGGGCTTCAATAAGTGGCCTCTTAGCCACGTGCCTGGATTGTGCCACAAGCATCAGCCACTGTGCTTTGTAGAGCAATTGGACGGTGCCAAACCTGTTGATTTGGTTAATGGAGATCTCCTATAAGAGTGTCGGCTGTACATTGAAAGTATCTCTTCAGCCCAAAAGCCAGAGGTATTC
Organism: Vicugna pacos; assembly: GCF_048564905.1. NCBI lineage: Eukaryota > Metazoa > Chordata > Mammalia > Artiodactyla > Camelidae > Vicugna > Vicugna pacos. The sequence goes on from NC_132991.1 coordinate 17,143,943, forward strand.
TTGATCTTGTCCAGAAGATCAGCTTGTGGACCAAGCTGATTTTTGTCTGGTACTTACCCCATTGATTGCGCACACTCAGGGGTTGATTTTCTTCTCCCGATCTGTGTAGCCTGCTCATGGGCAGGGGCAGCTGACTCAGTGCTTATTAAGCACTGAGATTACTTAGATCGTCTTGGACAAATCTTGATCACTGTCACCACTGGTGATAAATATTTCACTGCACTTACAAATGGAAGGGATTATGTAAGATGCTGAGAATGCAGAATATGAATTGTGGTTTCTGCTCTTAAGAAGCATGAAATCTAGTTGGAGAGGAAGGATGCTTATGTGTAGAAATGTACACACATATGGAAAGACAATATTATGGATGTATGCAAATTCCCAAATGAGTTGTATGGATAGTAAGGGCTGTAGGAATTCAGACAGTTGGACTGACTGTTACAGTCCTAATCATGTTCAACATAGGGCTTAAATCACTCTTAATGTATCTTGTGGTATATTTAGACATAGGTAAGATAACTGGACTTGGACAGGAGCATTGTAAGAGGGGAATGGACATGGCAGTGGACAAATCACTGGGTGAGAGCAGATGCAAAGTGAGATCCATGTCATGTGCTGGGAAAAGCCTAACTCAGATGGTAGAAGTCAGTGTTCTGAGCACCTGCACGCAGGCCACAGGTGCTAACAAACATGGTGTCCTACCATGGGGCTTCTGGGGCCCATATTGTGATAACCTACAATGAAAAAGAATATTAAAAAGAATATATATCTATATATGACTAAGTCACTATGCTGTGCACCAGAAACTAACACTGTAATTAAATGGTACTTAAATTAATTAATTAATTAAAAAATAAAAGTAGAAGGAATTAACTATAAAAAAAAAGAAGATAAATAGCAAGGTCCTACTATATAGCACAGGGAACTATATTCAATACCTTGTAATAACCTATAATGAGAAAGAATATACATATAAATATATATATACACATATAACTGAATCACTATGCTGTACACCAGAAATTAACACAACATTGTAAACCGACTATACTTCAATTAAAAAAAAAAAGATATTGGGGCAGGCAGGTGAGATTTTTCTGAGGAGACAAGGCCCATGCCCCAGTGCAGGGTTCATGGGGACTGCCAGTGAAATGTAACTAAGTCCCACATATGGACCAAATTGAGGACTCTTGTCATTAGACATTTAACCAAGGAAGGGAGGCTGAGTTACTTTGGAACTAGAAAGTGGCACGAACTTCCCTTTGTCCCTGTCTCACACTCCTGTTCTAGGAAAGAAAGCTTTTACAGGGGAAAACCTTGAGGATGTGTGTGACCAATGGAAAATGTGGCTCCTTCTGGGTCAGTATTTGTCTGCTCTGAGCCCCAGACAAGTCTCCTGTTTAGGAATGAACTTAGAGGAGTTGTGCTTAGTCTCAGAGTGTCATCTGGAAAGGATGAGTAGAGTGTCATCCCCACAGGCTCGCTCCGTGGTGATCGATCCGTGACTCCTGTCCTTCAAAACGTGACTGCTCCACCCCACCTCAGAAGCAAAAATAAATTCTTTCTTAAGCTTATCTTTTCCTAAGACAGAATCTAATTATTATTTTCTTCACTTGTTTACCTTATTGAGTAAAGCATTTGACCAATACTGAAGTCAAAACCTATTTCTAGCTGGATCTCATTGAGTCATCTATACTTTCTCTGATTCCTTTTATGTTTTAAGCCAAATCAGAAACTCAATATCTAACTCTAAACAGAGTGATATTATTTTCAAGGTGAAATAATCATAGCACTCTTCAGGGGAAAATGCTTTCACACAAGGTGACTCCTGTTTTTCTCTCCCTGCATCTATCCTGAAGGCGATCACAAAAAACAATATTAAGAAATTCCTCTATTTCGGGAGCAATTCCAGTCAGACCTGAGATTGGGTTCTGCTAAGGAATATCAGACCTGGAAAATGGAACTTTGATTTCTTTTGTGGCACAGTTCACGTAAATAAATCCACTGGCCTCTGTGAAGGAGGCAGGCTGGGAGCTAAAGCCTGTGGAATAGTCTGGGTGGTGTGTAACTGGCAAAAGAGGTCACTTTGACCTGCTGGCATCCTCACTTCTCATGGGATCACCAGTTTTGCACAGTCCTGTGGGGACTTGGGGGTTACATTTCCGTGTGAGAGTCTGTCATGTTTCCTTTTATGTAACATCCCTGAGTGGCATTAAAGGAGCTCTACATCTGTGTACTGTCTGTCTTCCCCATGACAGTACAAGCGCATGACTTTCAAAGGTCTTTCATACTGTCTAGAACAGAGTCTGCACATACAGGGCACTCGATAAATATCCGTTCTCTAATTGTGCATGTTGGTGCATTCCCATCAACCCACTCTCCCCTTGTGTCAGCTGCACACTGGACAGCAGTCAAGATGCCAGGCTCTGGTGGGGAAAGGGTTAAGTGAGGTCCCTGATGACAGCATCACAGGGCCCTGGTGCCACAGGACCTGGACACAGACAAGTGATCGAGGTAGGTCAGCAAGGACCCTGTTACCAGAACTGAAGCTAGGAGTTGGAGTCTAAATTCCCCCACTCTATGGTTTCAAATCCTGGGAGGGCCCCCGTCTCAGTATTGGAGCCACTGACGCCAAACTAAGCAGACACAAGTGCTGAGGGACAGAAATCAAGGCAAAGCACAATAGAGCTTTGTCTCCTCAACTCTCCTGGACAATGTAATACCTATGAATTGATTGGAATCAGGCATCTTTGGTCCTTGTGGGACTGAGGAACAATTTGGTTGTTAAACAGCTGAATTTTGGACAGATAATTGTTATTTAAATCTCCTTATTAAGAAAAAAATTTAAAAATCACCTCAGTACCCTTTTTGCTTGCCTCTGAAAACCAAGTGCCTCATAGGAGAAAAAAAATCTTATTTTTTCCCACATGATTCTGCAGGATACTGGGAGAAGAGAGCAAGCAACCGCCAAAGAAGTCATTTCAGGCACATAAACAGTCATACTGGCTCACAGCCTTGTATTACTCCATGAAACAGAGTATTTCTGGTATCTGCTGTCCCATCTGTCTCCACGGCTCCACTGGAATGGGGTGTCAACTGCCCCCTTTCCTTCCTCTAATGTATGGGGTCTTTGGGCCAATGAGATCTGTCTCCTGGTTGCTAAGAGCCCAACCCTTATCAGTTTGGCTTGGATTTATTAAACTCCATTACAAGGAAATGATGAATCCCAGGGACATCAAGGCCATATGCAGTGAGTCCTGTCCTGTGTTTTTAACCCCCCTCTGTGTTTGCACCTCTCTCTGCCCAGAATTTTTGTGTTTCTCTGAATTTCTAAATCACCTGCCGTCAAGTGCCCATTTCTCTTTCCCAGCTGCTCCCTTGTGTTATTTATAATAGGCCCAGGAGAAAATGTTCATTCAAATCAGAGAGAGATTATGTCAGAAAAGAGAGAGATTTGGCAGTGCTATTGGGAGTTGAAATCTGTGACGTTAAAAAAAAAAAAAAAAAAAGACTGCAGCAGAAGCTGGAAAGTTCTCTGGTCTGATGACAGGCCCTGGGCACGATTGAAGGTGTGATCCCAGAGCTTCAGCGATGGAAAAGCGATGGGAAAGAATTGTTTAAGAATAAGCAAGTTAAAATTGTTATTGTCACTTAGGTTTTTTTTTCACCAGGGGCTAAAATAAGTAAGTGAATAATCTTTTGAGAAATATGACAAAGAAGCAGACACTTGGGGGAAATGAAAGCTTTCTGCTTGATCTTGTTCAATCAATACAAACTCCAGGGGTCTCCGTTCAATGAAAAACATTCAAAAAACCTCTGGCATTCCCACAAGCTTTCTGAAAATCTTAGCATAAATTCTGTAGCGACTGATGGATTTGTTTGCTCCAGAACACTGATGTTCAGTGTGAATTCTACCTTTAAAAAGACCCTGGGACAAGTGCCCAGGACACAAGTGGATAAATCCCTTGTTTCTAGAAGTATTAATGATGCCAGTAATAATTCAGAAATTGCTCTACCTTCAAATTTGGGGTGGATGATTCCCATAGATTTGCTATTTTGGTTCGAAGATCTGCATGATTTTTTATTGCCCTGAAACTATGTAGTTCCATGATTGATGGAGAAGCTTCTAAGTTTCTTTATCAATGCATTTTGAAGTTGAATTGCGCTAAGAACACATCTTGTTTGCAAGGCACCAACTCGGATGTTCAGTACTGTAACCTGTACTCACCCATCCCTCAACATGTGCCCCTACCACCCCCTTAGTTCTGCAAGTCAGTAACCTCTGAGTCCACCTTGGTGTTTTCTCCCTTGGTCTTTACACCAGTTCATCATCAAGTCCTGCTGTTTATTCTCCCTATGCATCTCTTGGATCTGTTTTCTTCTTCCCATCAGCTGTTTCTCTCTCTCTTGGACTACTACAAGAGCCTCTTAGTGTCCTTTCTGGTAATTTTGCTCCCTACCTAGTCTTAACTCAGCCTCCCTAAGGCAACCTGTGTGCTCATTCACAGTATCAACTGTTGACATCAATCCTTGGCCTAAAACATTTTGTGGTTTCAAGTCCTATATCCTCAGTGTGGCTTTCAGTGTTCTCATGATCTGACTTCTTGCTTCCCCAGCCTCGTCCCATTCAGTCTCTCCTTTTGAGTCTTGTTGGCTGTCCTTCAGCAACATGCCAAGCTCCTTCTTGCTTCTGGTCCTTGGCAGATGTACTTTCCTCTACTAGGAATGCTTTTCCATCTTCCCTTCTCCCCTTCACCTAGCCAACTCCTAGTCAACATGAAAATTCAGCTTAGACTTGACTTCCTCCATGAAGTCGTCCCCATCTCTCTAGCTATATTCGGATCACTTGCTTTAAGCCCTTACAAAATACTGCACTTTCTAGTAGCACAGATCTAATATTTGACTGATATATGCCTATTGGGTTGTAGGCTATATGACAGCAGGAGTGGGGTCTGTCTCATTCACAAGGCCTGGAACATGTCAGATGCTTAGTAAATGTTGCATGCACAAGGGACCATAGAAATGATTGTTCACCATTCCTTAAATGTGTTTTTCATGTAGAAGAAACCCAAGTAAACAGAGCAAGCTAGTCAGTATAGGTCAGTCTAAGGGGATATGAGGGTAGCTTTGATCCATGCTCCCAAATTTGAATACCAAATTGAATTTGACTCCCAAAGTGAATTCCCCAGGTACAATAAAATAACCTTTAGTTTCTCTCTCTATATATATATTTATATATATACACACACACACACATATGTAATATTATATACATATACCTGAGTATAACATCTGCATCATGAGTGAGTAAGTTTGGTTTTAATTAGTCATCTTGTGCCAGTTCTTCTGTGGTCATTTGTGTTCAGGTGGAAATGGAAATGTAGTTGTCCTCCATTCCTTGCCTTTTTTTTTTTAAGTATTTTTCAAGGTCTGTGTCTTTCTTCTCTACTTCCATATGCTTTTCAAATGCCTAGAAAGATGTTTTTGTGGCATGGAAATGTGTTAGAGACATACATCTTATACTATTTTTTAATCTCCTAAAAGCCTGTCTTTTAACATGTTGCAATTTACAACCATCCCAAGCCAGAGTCCCTTTCAGAAATATTCTTGAGTAAAAAGTTCAAGTAAAAGATAAAAACGTTTGTTGGCCTGCCCTCATTCCAACTATGGAAGTACTCTGGGTGACTTGCCTTGGGGCTGAATCTCAGCCTCTGTGTTCAGGAGTATGCGATCATAAAAAGAACTAGGTGAGAAATGGTGCTGTGCTGTGGTCGTGGGTTTGCTTCGGTGAGAGACACCGTTTCATCACATAAAATACCGTGAATCTTAGCATCTGCAGATTAACACCAGTTCGGCTTTCTGTCGTGATACTTGGCACTTTCAAGTAATTGTTATTGTTTTGGTTTGCTATTAGCCTTGTTCTTGCTGGAGCAGTATCTCCTTGGGTTTTACAGGAAGGACCCAATGCAGCTCTGGTCTTTTGAAAGACAGGTGGAGGCTTCAAATGGTTGTGTGAAAACGGCACTCACCATGTTCCTGGGAAACTTCAGAGTTTTCATTTATTACTAGCATGGACATTCAACATCATAAGCAAATCTGAATACCTAAGCAATGAATTTAATTTACCTCTTTGAGTTGAGAATGATTTGCGGGAGAAATTTGAGAATGATTTCAGTATTTGATTTCAGGAAATATTTTAGTCTACTTATTTGCTTTTCAGAGAACTACCTTTATGTATTAGGTTTGCTGAAGCAACATTTAATAAATCGTCATAGTTCTCAAAACAGACTTTTAATGTAAACTGCATTGGTCATCTGTATATTTTCCCTTTATGTATACAGTAAAGCCAGGGTTATTCAGACCATTGTTCGGTTGCTTGTCCAGTTTCTGCAGTATCATGGTCCCTTGCTTCCCCTTTCCTTTTTTCTTGTCTCTCTCTGTCTTTTGACCTGTTTGCACCTCCACAGGAGGAAGAATAGGGCCCTAGAGTCTGTCATGAAGTCAACAGATACTTACCATGTATGTATGCCCAGTACTTCCTCAGCTTCATGGGAGCTCACTGTTCCCCTGGGGAGGTGGTATCCATGAAAACTGGCGATCCAATCAAATGGCTTATTATCAGGTTGTGAATTGGTGGTTCAGACTACACAAGATGGGTAAGAAGTTGATAAGACCCAAAATGGAGGGGCAAGGTTGAGGAGAGGCAGCATCTGAGTTGTGTGGTCTTCAGAGGGTAAGGAGGATTGAGCAGAAATAAGATAATGAGGAGAAAGCATCACAGACCTTCACGCAAGCAGTCTTCAGCCAGGAAATTGGTGATGAACAAACAGGAGAAATGACTTTGGGGGCAGAGTGGGCTGGATTACTAAGGGCTTTGATGGTGGGACAGGGCCTGACTTTAGAGGGAGATGTAAGAGGATTTTTGGCTTTGTGTGGTAGGTGATGGGATGGCATTGATGATTTTGACCCAGTCTCTGAAATTCAAAAGCGTTAGCATGATTCCTTGTAAGGAGCTTTGGCTAAAGCCCTGACAGAGCAAAAACTGAATGAAAGTTTAAAATTAAGTTTGGGGAGATTTGTCAGTTAACTTTAAAAGTTTTAATCCTTTTAGTTTTTAGAGATGACTGAGAATTAGCTTAATGTCATTTTTTCTCCTTTATTTATCTTGCCCCTTTATGTGTTCATTGATAGGAGATTTGCATTTGAAAAGTTGTATTATACATTCCAGTAGGAAAATTGCACATTGTTGATAACTGTATCTTTTATAATCCTTGCTGTTATTGGAACACTGCTAATTTTATTAACACTTTCTCAGAGAAAAAATGAAAGTGAAATAAAATGCCTTTGCAACCCCTTCATTATCTTGTCTGCCCCTGCCTTACCCACTTTGCCGAAATTCTAATGGAAAAAAAGGGGGCTGCCCAGTAATTTTCTTTTCATGTGACATTTCAGCACTCCTCCAGTCCATCGCTGTAATGAAAATTGGCAGCTCTTGGGAAAAACAGTAACCATTCAGAGGCGAGCACCTGCTACGTGAACCGTGAACAGGAGAGGAAGCTCTCCAGCCCAAATATGATGCCATTCTTCAAATGTATTAGAGGCAGCTCTGTTAGATGTTCAAAGATGAGTCAGTCTCAGGACAGGAGACAGGCAGGCCATCCCATCCCAAATGTCTAGTCATCCGTGATCTTGCTTCCATGAGCAAGAAGTTTGAAGTTTAAAGGTGATAATGTCCCAAAAGCATTGTCACTTCTCTTTGGACTTTTCAGCAAGAAGTTATGGGCACACGAAGCTTTAACAACATTTAACATTGAAGACTCTTGGGTGCTTACCTGTTTTTCTTTCTTTTTATGGACGTTTCATTTGCCAGTGGTTAAAGCAGGATCAGACTGCTTTCCTCTGAAGAATGACTAAAGTATGATTTTATTGTCATGAGAGTGGTGTTTTAACAAATATACCAGTTTAATGTTGAGCCTTGAAGGGGTTATCTTAGGTCTCCATGTTTATTACAGTAATGATTGATCAGAATCCGCTAGCAACTCTCCTCTGAGAATTCCTCTGAGACAGTAGATAAGACACACACAATAATCATACTCTTTTTCTTTAAACCTCAAATGGTAGCAATGTCCCCCAAAGTTTTTAACTAGTGTCATTCCAAGTGATTTTTGCTGTTCCCTGAATAAGCTCCACTCTCAAAGCATGAGAACATGTCATCCACAAAGATAAGCAAAAGAGTGTGCTTGAGGCTGTCATGGAAGTTTCCAGAGTGGGTCCAAAAGTGATTTTCATCAATGGATACATCACTGGAATAGCATCATGTCTCAAGATGACTAATTTGAACAAGAAAATAGACAACTAGTGTACACGTTCTTTGGCATTTGTTACAAGTAAGTGATCTAGTAATTAATAGCATAAGATTTGAAGTCAGACAAACTGGGTTTAATTTCTAATTCTGCTACCTTGGAGAAGTCACCAGCTGTGAGAATCTCAGCTCCTCAGGGTAAAAGTAGGATTGGAGCAGGTGTTTTTTAGGATTAAGTTTAGTGGAATGAAGTTAAGCTAAATTAAATGTGTATTTGTATACTTATTTATCCATCCATCCATCCATCTCACACAGCAAAAGCCGGATAAATGGTAGTCATTGTTACCAACATGAAATTGTCATTGTAATGATCCCGCCTGTTCTCTGTGGTCTAAACTTGCATGCCTTCATCAGTTACTATCACCTCCTTTCTCCTCCTTTTCCTCTCATGCCTTCCTTATCCTTCTGTACGCCTTCTTCCTCCCCCTGTAGTCATTTCCCTCTTTCATCTTTCCCTCTTGTCCATCTTTTATCTCTTGTGGTGAGTCTACTTCCACAGCACATCAAGGGAGTGAGGGTGAGAGGGTCCGTCGAACCCCCTTGGGTGTCACCACTTGTGTTCTAAGCTGGACATTTGCTCAGTTCCCTTGGTAACCAGGGCCAAGTTTGGAGGCCTCGCTTGCCTGCCTTTCCACCTTCTGTAGGGGAGCCCTGCACTGCTCCTCCGAAGGGAAGGTATACACCCTCCTTTTGTGTCTATCATCAGCACCTTTCTTCTTAAGCATTTTCTCGTGTGAAGGAAAATAGACTAATCCTGATGAAATTAGACAGTTTCCTCACCTGTCTTTGGAGTTAATTAAACTTCAGTGGAAATTGTGATTCTCAACCAGGGTGCCAGGACTTACTGGAGGGAAAAATCAGGATTTTTCTGAGGAAGGAGCAGGTGGGTTTTGTGCAGTTTGAGAAGTATATTCACTATTATGCTGAGATATTAATACAAAGCCAAACAAAACAAAACACTGTTATCTTCTTGAATAAAACTGCAGAAAACAAGCTAGCCATACCAGCCTTGCTTGGTGCAGATACTCTGAAAATAAGACTTTATCTTTGGAGCCATAGAAATTATCAATAGGAGAGTTTAGTGTCCAATTATTATTTTTTGAGTGGGGAACTACGTGAGAATATTAAATTCACCAAGTGGGGAATATGCTTTAAAAAAGTACAAAAACTGTTAAGAAATACTGTTTATTTATGAAGTTAACAAAAACAATCATCACAAACCAAGCAAGACAGCCTGACCTAGAGGCTCTTGGGAGACGCATTCCTATGTTTAGTGAGAAGCTGGTGTAAGAGAAACCAGCTGAGACTGACAGGCCCATTGTATTTGTTCGGGGAATTTAATTTGATGTTAACCTGCTCATCACAGAAAATTCACATGAGGTCTCAATCATAATACGTACCACTCTGTACTTCAGTAAATAGAATTAATGATCCCTGCATGAACTGGAGATGTGAAATTGATGATACCCTCCTTTGCGTTTTTCCATTTGCCCCAATGTCGTTGAGTATTTCATCATACTGAAGGAAAAATGAAACCATTCTAGTGTGCTCAAAACCATAAAAATCTCTAGTTTCACTAAAGTGAACTCCCCAGATTTGGATACTTTGGATATTCAGCTTTGCTTTTATATCTTACTTACCCAATGTCATATAATTAATTGACTATTTTTTTAATTGAAGTACAGTCAGCTACAATGTGTCAATTTCCAGTATACAGCACAATGTCTCACTCATGCATATATATGCATATATTAATTTTATTTTATTTTTCATTAAAGGTTATTACAAGATGTTGAATATAGTTTTCTGTGCTATACAGAAGAAATTTGGGGTTTTTTAGATCTATTTTTATATATAGTGGCTAACAATTGCAAATCTCAAGCTCCCAAATTTATCCCTTCGCATCCCCTTTCCCCTGGTGACTGTAAGATTGTTTACTATGTCTGCAAGTTTGTTTCTGTTTTGTAAATAAGTTCATTAGTGTCCTTTTTTCCCTTCTTTTAATTCATTAAAGGGCAGGAAAGTATTTGGTATAAGCGTAAACTCTAGAAAACATCAGCTTTTGGTTGTAGCTCTTCTGATTGACATTGTGAACGCCCCTTTACATAGGGTATCTAGGGTTCTGAGGAATAAAGGGGGAGAAAACATCATGTAATGGAACCACATTGGATTTAAACAGACATCAGTCTGAATCTTGGCTCTGACATTTAATAATAGACTTGGGTGCTACATCTAACATTTTTTGAACCTCAATTTACTCATCTATTAAATAGTGATAACATGACTCTCTGCAGGGGTTTTGTGAGGTCTGAAGACATGCTTGAAAAGCACCTGGCAAAATACCCGTTATGTAGCAGAGCTCAGAAGCTCATCTTTTTATCATTATGCACATTGACTAAGTTATCTAGCTAATGTTGGAGTTTAACTTGTTGAATGCTGTGTATGATATATTCATTGCTAAATACGCATTCTTACACTGAGCCCAAAGCATTGTCTCCTGTGTCCTGAAACCCTTGCCTGTTGATGTGTATATCGTAACTATTTACTGATGAAAGTATGTGCAGATACCCACGCTTTCACAAAAATAAGTTCCACACATTCAGATAATTGCATACAAATACATATAAACCCACTCGTTTGGGGGGTAGACTGAGTCTGTTTTCAGCATCTGCTAGTAAGTCATGGTGCACAAGGGGCCGAGAAGCTGAGAAGCCGATTTATGCTCAGCCCATTGGGGATGCCGCTGTGACACCCAAGCAAGGGAAGCTGAGAGGCACCCCCAGGAGCAGTTTCTGCCCCTGTTCTGATGTCTGCTCCAGCAGGTACAGATGCAGCCTGACTGAGCTCCAGCCCTTTGGAGCCTCTGCCATTGCAAAAAAAAAAAAAAAAAAAAAAAAAAAAAAAAAAAACCCTGCTCTTTAGACTGCGAAGTGGCTAGCATGATATGAAGATAGGGAGGCTGACCTGATGCCGGGCAGAGCTGAGTTTTGAGAACTCAGGGTTTTGTAATGGGCCGCCACACCTTCACCAAGAACTGCTGTGTGCTTTGCACAGCTCCTAAATGGTGTGTAAGCTCATGCAGGATAGGGCCCATGTCCTCTGGCTCTGGGTCTCTCTGGGAACTCTCTGCACTCAGGAGAAACTTACTGACTCAGAGAGGGGAGCAGAGATGTGGTCCTAAAAGCTGGTGGGTCATTGATTGCCAACTGATCTGGCTGCCGAGTGCTGACGCTTTAATGAATTGGCTGTCCAGGCTTTCTCTTGCTAAGAACCACATGCCTTTTTTCTGGCCCTTGGTGAGGAAGGTTCTCTCTAGGTCAGGCAAGGGAAGGGAGACCAGGGAGATGCCAATCGATCATGATGGTCTTTGTTAATGGCACAGGAGTAAGGTTTGGTAGGGTGACCAATAAATCTATTGTTGAAAGTCATGTGTGTGAATTATCTATTGATTTTCTCACAAGGAAAACCATCTTTACTGTGTTTTTCTGATAATGTCAATAATACAGATTGATGGAAAAAATATTCACACAATGCCAGGAAATAAAAGGAGGAAAGTAGAAGTCTCCAGGAATGCCTACAATCTGAGATAGCTCCTGTTAACATTTGGTGACCTAATCTTTCACGATACGCTTTACGCATATACGTACAGAAATAGCTGACTTCATGCAAACCATATCACAGTGCTGTTTGTTAAATTCATTATTACTTTTTTTCTGTCTTTATATTAAAATGGTGTGCATACACTGCTCTGCATCTTGCTTTTCTCGGCTAGCATCACGTTGACAAGAATGGGTCTAGCTCATGGTTTCTCAGCCTCAGTGCTGCTGACATTTGGAGCTGGATAATTTTTTGTTGTGGAAGGGCTGGGCTGTGCTTTGTAGGATGTTTAACAGCATTGCTGTTCCCTACCTACTAGATCACAGCAGTGCCCAGCCCTACCTGCCCACCCCCTCCCGAGGTTGTGACACCAAAAATGTCTCCAGACATTGCCAAATGTCCCCTGGGAAACAAAAATGGTACCTCTTTGAGAGCCGCTGATTTGCTTGTTTTCAGTAGCTGCATAATATTTCATAGTACATACCACTTCTATGCAATCATTTCTTTCCTAGTGGTCATTTGATTTGTTTCTAGTATCTTTTTTTTTTGCCAAATTCGTGATTTAGATGGTGCTGCCCTTGGTCCATGGTTATCATTTAGAAAACTGCAAAGTTTGCAGAGACAAAACCCATCCCTCTGCCTCTGCAAGCACAGCATTGGATGTGCCTGGGCTTCATTCACTTTATTGCTGGGTGAGCCCATAGAGTGACCATAACTGAGTAAAGTTGATGGCTGGCCTGTGACACATTGGGAAACCACACCCCATCTGTCACTGGCAGATGATGACAGCCAGGTGTGAATGAAGGCCCAGTGTTACCAAATATTCTAATTTTACAGGGAAGCTATAAATCTGTATTTTTATGTTAAAACAAGTCCCAAATTTAAGATTGGAAACTAATTTAATTTTTTTGGAAAACACCGGACATGCTAAATAAAACAGATCTCCTGCCCACATCTAGTCCACTGGTGGCCAGTCTGCAACCTCCAAAATAGATACTTATCTTTGATTGTGATCCCTGTCTTCCTGGCTTTCAGTCCTTTGAACAGTCACTAATGGTAAGGACCTAGTATGGCTTTTTGGCAGTGAGCCTTGCCCTTGACCCACCTTGTCTGCCGTGATGCTGTCCTCAAGCCAGGTTCCGTATCTTTTGGAAAGACCCTGTGCTCCCATAGCTTACATTGTCTCCATGTCCAAATGCCATCTGAGCCACCCTGGGTGCTTGGTGGCTGCTGATTGATGTGTTCTCAGGAGATTCAGGGTCACTGTTGCTGGATGCCTCAGAAATTTTCTATCTCTGGCTTCAGAAATCATCTCCACGGTGCCTGGGGTAGCTCTGTGGGAGGGGTCGTTTACTGGGACTTGGTGGCTTCTAGCAGCGTGGAAAGTACACACCTCTTTGGAGATGTTGTTCATTGAGAGAGCGTATTGCTAATTTATTTACCTGGTTTTCCTCCCAGATAAAATGTTAGAATGGGAAGGGCCATTGGCAGTCCCTCAGTGCAACACTTTCATTTCACAACTAGAGAAAGCAAGGCTCAGGGAAGGGAAGGGACTTAGCAGCGGCTTCACAGTTAGTGCCATAGCGGGGGCAGCCCTCCTGCCTTCTGCCTCCCTTTCTAGGCTGTCTTTACCACAGCCTCTGAGGAATCTTTCAAAGAAATCATCTTTTTCTGTTTCTTCTTTTCAGCTGATGTGTCTGATTATCCATGTTTCTGTGATCCATCCCTGGGAGGTGACCCTTAGGTGTGAGTGTTAATTTGAGTTTTTGCCAAGCTAATTAACCCCTCCTACCTCAAGTCTTTTAAGGCAACAATAGCCTTGTTCTTCTATTCAGGCATTGTTTTAAAGAGGATTTAGACTTGGGAATAGATCAGAGGAAGATTTTGTGGTGTTCTACTAGCTGAAAGACTAGATTATTTCAGATTTGCAGATGCTAGTAAATTAGATGCCAGGCTAGTGATGATTTTGAAGGCACAGGCAACATGTGATAACTAGCAAGCTTTCAGTGGGATTGGATTGATAGACACCTTGCCCCTTTGGTTGAAAATATGTTGCATTGCATTTCCTGTGGATTCAACTTACTAGTTTTCTGCACCCACAGCTGCCAACAGCTCTTAGCTGCTTAAGAAGGCAGGCACATCAGGCAACCCAAGAGGAGTGTCATGTGTTGGAACTGGCTTTTATCCCAGTGCCCACTCTGCTGCCAGGTTGCTGTCAGCACAGCCTGAGAAATGCTTTAGGGACTGCCCACCTGCTTGGCACCTGTGTTGGCCAAAGTCAGAACTCTCAGGAATCTGACTGCTTGTTGGCGGTTGCAACAGCAGAAGTGATGGCTTCAGGAGAGAGACGCTGCTCCAAGGAGTATAAAATGTGCTCACTTGAGATTCTAGAGGCCTGGATTCCCCTAATCCCTTAATTTCTCTGAGTCTCAGGGACCAAACTAAACTGCCCTTTTCATCCCTTAGAGGTGTTATCAAAGCCAGTTGTGTACATGCACGTGCACACACACACACACATACACACACAGTGTATGTTTCTTTTGGATTGAATTGTGTCCCTCCAAAATTCACTTTAAAGTCCTAACTCCCAGTACCCCAGAATGAGACCTTATTTGCCAATAGAGTTGTTGCAGATACAATTAGTTAAGATGAGGTTATATCAGAGTAGGGTGGACCCCTAATCCAGTATCACTGGTGTCCTTATAAAAAGGGGAAACTTGGACACAGCTGTGCACACAGGGAAAATGTGATGATGATTGAAGTTACGCTACCACAAGCCTAGGAACTAACAAAAGCTAGGAGAGAAGACTGGAACAGATCCTTTCCTCGCACTTTGAGAGGGAGCATGACCCTGCTGCCACTTTGATCTTTAGAACTGTAAGGCAATAAATTTGTTTACCACTCAGTGTATGGTACTTTGTTATGGCTATTTTAGAAAACTAATACAACAGTAAATATATACATACACACAAAATGACTTGAAAAATTTAAGGCTCAACAGCAAACTATAATATGTATCTTGGGCCTGTATAAACCTGGGCATGGCAGTGTGAAGTTAATTTGTTCATAATAGTAGACTGGGCTGATGGTGGGGCTTAGACAGATGGATGGACAGACTAGACAGTAAGACCCCTGCGGGCCAGGACTGTACTGGTTGTACTTGGCTCTTTATGCTTAGCACTCAGCTCAATATCCAGCCCAATTTTGGTGCTATTTGTTGAATGGATTAAATGTCATAATCAGAAAAATTATTGTGATCAGATTTTCTTTCTTTTTATTTTTTTCATTGAGAGAAAATTTGTATAACAAAAAATTCACCATTTTAAAGAGTACAATCTAGTGTTTTTTTAACTATATTCACTAAACATATATTCATATATATTCTTGCCAACACATGTTATTTTCTGTTTTTTTTTTAATAGTAGCTATTCTAATGGGTGTGATTGTGGTTTTGATTTGCAGTTTCTGAGCAATTAGTGATGTAGAGCATCTTTTCATGTGCCTATTGGCCACCTGCATATCTTTGGAGAAATGTCTATTCAAATTCTTTTCCACGTTTTTAATTAAATTTTTTTTGTTGTTTAGCTTAGGAATCATTTATACATTTTGGATATGAATCCTTTATCAAATTTATAATTTGTGAATATTTTCTCCCATAGTTTAGGCTATCTTTTCACTTTTTTGATAATGCCCTTTGATGCCTAAAAGTTTTTAATTCTGATGACATTCAGTTTATCTATTTTTTTCTTTTTAGTCTTGTGCTTTTGGTGTCATAGTTAAGGAACTGTTGCCTAATCCAGGGTCAAAATTAATTACTCCTAAGTTTTCTTCTAAGAGTTTTGTAGTTGTAGCTCTTACGTGTAGGTCTTTGATCTATTTTGAGTTAATTTTTGTATATAGTGCAAGGTAGAGGTCCAAATTAATTCTTTTGTATGTGGCTATCAGGTTGACCTTACATCACTTGGAAAAGCGATTCATTTTTGTGTGTGTGTTCAATTGCAGTTTTTACTTTTTTTAAATTGAAGTATAGTCAGTTTACAATGTTGTGTCAATTTCTGGTGTACAGCACAATGCTTCAGTCTTTCCTCATGGAATGGTGTTTGCCTCTCTGTCAAAATCATTTGGCCATGGCCACGTGCATTTATTTCTGGACTCTTAATACTGTTTCATTGACCTGTATGTCCTTCCTTATGCTAGTACCACACTCTTGATTACTTCCCAATTGGGAAGATTGCATGCAATAACTTTTTTCTTCATATTTCAAAATTGTTTTGACTGATGAGGTTTTCTTAACCAGCAAGAATAGCTAGGTCTTGGTCAAGAACGTGAGTTCAGCAAATTCATAGCAAGATAGCTGTGCCCTTCAGATCTGAAGACTTTCTCTCTGCCCTTGATAATAGCTCTGACATGGAAGAGAACCTGACCACACCAGAGCTCTTAGTGAATGAAGCAGTTAAGCAGTTTCATTGTTTCCCTGAGACTTGTGTCAAGTGACCTTGAAAATCAAAGATATCGTCAAATATGTATCTTAAGCAGAGAAAATGTACTTATGCCATTATTTCAGTGGGGAAAGTGAGTGACAGAGTTAAAGACTTGTTTAGATCACAAAGGCATAACATTTACTAAAAGCAGGCACTCTTATCTCAACATTGTCTACTTCTTGTGTAAAAAAAGTATATTTTTAAAAAATTTCATGGATAGTAGATGTTAACTATTAAAGATCATTATAGATAAGAAGCAGAAGGAGGAAGAGGAGGACGAGGAGAAAGAAGGGGAGGAAATTTACCTGTAATAGCAATACTGAATAAAGAGCTAGAAACTGGGGATTCCCCGTTGGACCATAAGTGTGATAAATGCTGATAAATGTTCAGCAATTTGAAATGGAGTTGACCAGAAAAGATAATGCCTTGATTTCTGTTGTTTGCCAATTTCTGTTGTGTAAAAACACCTCCTATGGCCGGTTTTGAACTCCTAACGTGACATCACTGAACGTGGACTTAGGAAGAGATTCACGTGATCGTTTCTCATGAGCCGGGGCCTGCAAACCACTGAAGGGTATGCTAGGTCCTTGATGCCCAAAATGCAGTGTCATGAACCATCAGAGTCAGTGGCACTTGAAAGCCTCTGAGGATCCCAGAATTTCAGGACCCACCTTGGCTTAAGGAATCAGAACTGGCATTTTAACGTGATCCTCAGGTGGTTCCTATCGACATGAAAGTCTGAGCAGCGTTGCTGTAGAGCCACAGTCTCCTGTGTGGTGGCCACTCACTACATGTGGCTATTCAGCGCTGGAAGTGTGGTCAACCCTAATTGAGATGGTCTGTTGGTGTATAATAAATACACTCTCAATTTTGAATAATTAGTGTGTCTCTTTGTCAGTTTAAGCTGCTATAAAAAATTATCATGGAAAAGAATCTGAAAAAGAATATATATATATGTATACATATAATTGAATCACTTTACTGTACACCTGAAACTATTACAACATTGTAAATTAGCTATACTTCAATTAAAAATTTACCATGGACTGAGTGGCTTAAACAACAAGCACTTACTTTTTGTGGTTCTGGAGGCTGGGAAGCCCAAGATCAGAGTGCTGGCAGACCTGGTGTGTGGGGAAGGCCCATTTCCTGCCTTGCAGACAGCTGCCTTCTTGCTATATCCTCCCATGACTGGAAGAGGAAGCTCTGGTTTCTCTTCCTTCTCTCTTTTTTTTTTTTTTACATTTTTTATTGATTCATAATCATTTTACAGTGTTGTGTCAAATTCCAGTGTTCAGCACAATTTTTCACTCATTCATGGACATATACACACTCATTGTCACATTTTTTTCTCTGTGATTTATCATAACATTTTGTGTATATTTCCCTGTGCTATACAGTGTAATCTTGTTTATCTATTCTACAATTTTGAAATCCCAGTCTATCCCTTCACACCTTCTACCCCCCCCCCCCCGGTAACCACAAGTCTGTATTCTCTGTCCATGAGTCTATTTCTGTCCTGTATTTATGCTTTGTTTTTGTTTGTTTTTGTTTTTTAGATTCCACATATGAGCGATCTCATATGGTATTTTTCTTTCTCTTTCTGGCTTACTTCACTTAGAATGACATTCTCTAGGATCATCCATGTTGCTGCAAATGGCATTATGTTGTCGGTTTTTATGGCTGAGTAGTATTCCATTGTATAAATATACCACATCTTCTTTATCCAGTCACCTGTTGATGGACATTTAGGTTGTTTCCATGTTTTGGCTATTGTAAATAGTGCTGCTATGAACATTGGGGTGCAGGTGTCATTCTGAAGTAGATTTCCTTCTGGGTACAAGCCCAGGAGTGGGATTCCTGGGTCATATGGTAAGTCTATTCCTAGTCTTTTGAGGAATCTCCACACTGTTTTCCATAGTGGCTGCACCAAACTGCATTCCCACCAGCAGTGTAGGAGGGTTCCCCTTTCTCCACAGCCTCTCCAGCATTTGTCATTTGTGGATTTTTGAATGACGGCCATTCTGACTGGTGTGAGGTGATACCTCATTGTAGTTTTGATTTGCATTTCTCTGATAATTAGTGATATTGAACATTTTTTCATGTGCTTTTTGATCATTTGTATGTCTTCCTTGGAGAATTGCTTGTTTAGGTCTTCTGCCCATTTTTGGATTGGGTTGTTTATTTTTTTCTTATTGAGTCGTATAAGCTGCTTATATATTTTGGAGATCAAGCCTTTGTCGGTTTCACTTGCAAAAATTTTCTCCCATTCCGTAGGTTTTCTTCTTGTTTTATTTCTGGTTTCCTTTGCTCTGCAGAAGCTTGTAAGTTTCATTAGGTCCCATTTGTTTATTCTTGCGTTTATTTCTTCTAGGAGAAAATTTTTGAAATGTATGTCAGATAATGTTTTGCCTATGTTTTCCTCTAGGAGGTTTATTGTATCTTGTCTTATGTTTAAGTCTTTAATCCATTTTGAGTTGATTTTTGTATATGGTGTAAGGGTGTGTTCTAGCTTCATTGTTTTACATGCTGCTGTCCAGTTTTCCCAACACCATTTGCTGAAGAGACTGTCTTTATTCCATTGTATATTCTTGCCTCCTTTGTCGAAGATGAGTTGACCAAAAGTTTGTGGGTTCATTTCTGGGCTCTCTATTCTGTTCCATTGGTCTATATGTCTGTTTTGGTACCAATACCATGCTGTCTTGATGACTGTAGCTCTATAGTATTGTCTGAAGTCTGGGAGAGTTATTCCTCCAGCCTCTTTCTTTCTCTTCAGTAGTGCTTTAGCAAGTCTAGGTCTTTGATGGTTCCATATAAATTTTATTATGATTTGTTCTAGTTCTGTGAAATATGTCCTGGGTAATTGGATAGGGATTGCATTAAATCTGTAGATTGCCTTGGGCAGTGTGACCATTTTAACAATATTGATTCTTCCAATCCAAGAGCATGGAATATCTTTCCATTTTTTAAAGTCTTCTTTAATTTCCTTCATCAATGGTTTATAGTTTTCTGTGTATAATTCTTTCGCCTCCTTGGTTAGATTTATTCCCAGATATTTTATTACTTTGGGTGCTATTTTAAAGGGGATTGTTTCTTTACTTTCTTTTTCTGTTGATTTATCGTTAGTGTAAAGAAAGGCAACTGATTTTTGAACATTAATTTTGTAACCTGCTACCTTGCTGAATTCTTCGATCAGCTCCAGTAGCTTTTTTGTGGACCTTTTAGGGTTTTCTATATATAGTAACATGTCGTCAGCATATAATGACACTTTTACCTCTTCTTTTCCAATTTGGATCCCTTTTATTTCTTTCTCTTGCCTGATTGCTGTGGCTAGGACTTCCAGGACTATATTGAATAGGAGTGGTGATAGTGGGCATCCTTGTCTTGTCCCAGATTTTAGTGGGAAGCTTTTGAGTTTTTCACCGTTGAGAACTATGCTGGCTATAGGTTTGTCATATATAGCTTTTATTATGTTGAGATATGTTCCCTCTATACCCACTTTGGCGAGAGTTTTTTATCATAAATGGGTGTTGAATTTTATCAAATGCTTTTTCTGCATCGATTGAGATGATCATGTGGTTTTTGTCCTTTCTCTTGTTGATGTGATGTATTACATTGATTGATTTGCGTATGTTGAACCAGCCTTGTGTCCCTGGGATGAACCCCACTTGGTCATGATGTATAATCTTTTTTATGCGTTGTTGGATTCTATTTGCTAAAATTTTGGTGAGGATTTTGGCGTCTATGTTCATCAGTGATATTGGCCTATAATTCTCTTTTTTTGTAGTGTCTTTGCCTGATTTTGGTATCAGGGTGATGGTGGCTTCATAGAATGAGTTTGGGAGTGTTCCCTCCTTTTCAATCGTCTGGAAGAGTTTGAGAAGGATTGGTATGAGTTCTTCTTTGTATGTTTGGTAGAATTCCCCGGTGAAGCCACCCGGTCCTGGACTTTTATTTGTAGGGAGGTTTTTAATTGCTATTTCTATTTCCTTTCTAGTGATCGGATTGTTCAAGTGTTCAGTTTCTTCTTGATTCAGTTTTGGTGGACAGTATGTTTCCAGAAACTTGTCCATCTCCTCTAGGTTATCCAGTTTGGTTCCATATAGTTTTTCATAATATTCTCGTATGATATTCTGTATTTCTATTTTGTTTGTTGTAATTTCTCCATTTTCCTTTCTTATTTTGCTAATTTGTGCTCTCTCTTTTTTCTTCTTTGTGAGTTTGGCCAGAGGTTTGTCGATTTTATTTACTTTTTCAAAAAACCAGCTTTTGGTTTGGTTGATTTTTTCTATGGTCTTGTTAATCTCTATTGTATTTAATTCCTCTCTGATCTTTATTATTTCCTTCCTTCTGCTGCTTTTTGGGGCTTTTTGTTCTTCTTTTTCTAATTGATTCAGGTGGTGAGTTAACTTGTTTATTTGAGATTGTTCTTCTTTTTTGAGGAAGGCCTGTATCGCTATAAACTTCCCTCTTAGCACTGCCTTTGCTGTGTCCCATAGGTTTTGAGTGGTTGTGCTTTCATTATCATTTGTCTCAAGGTATTTTTTAATTTCAGCTTTGATTTCCTCATTGATCCATTGTTTTTTCAATAACATATTGTTTAATCTCCATGCTTTTCTTTTTTTCTCCTTTGTTTCTCTGTTGTTGATTTCCAGTTTCATGGCATTGTGGTCAGTAAAGATGCTTGAGATAATTTCTATCTTCTTAAATTTGTTGAGGTTTCTTTTGTGTCCAAGTACATGATCGATCCTGGAAAATGTTCCATGTGCACTTGAAAAGAATGTATATTCTATTTTTTGGGGGTGTAATGCTCTGAAAATAACCACCAAATCTAGTTTTTCTATTGTAGTATTTAATTTCTCTGTTGCCTTGTTTATTTTCTGTCTGGAAGATCTGTCTAGTGATGTTAATGCAGTGTTAAAATCTCCAACTATGATTGTATTCCCATCAATATCGCCCTTTATCTCTGTTAGTAATTCTTGTATGTACTTAGGTGCTCCTATATTGGGTGCATATATATTAATGAGTGTAATGTCTTCATCTTGTATCACTCCTTTAATCATTATAAAATGTCCCTCTTTATCTTTCTTTATGGCCTTTGTTTTAAAGTCTATTTTGTCCGAAATCAGTACTGCAACACCTGCTTTTTTGGCTTTTCCATTTGCATGGAATATCCTTTTCCATCCTTTCACTCTCAATCTATATGTGTCCTTCTCCCTAAAGTGGGTCTCTTGTATGCAGCATATTGAAGGTTCTTGCTTTATTATCCACTCTGCCACTCTATGTCTTTTGACTGGAGCATTTAGTCCATTAACATTTACAGTAATTAATGATAGCTGTGTGTTTATTGCCATTTTGAACTTATCTTTGCAGTTGAATTGGTATATCCTCTTTGTTCCTTTCTTCTTCCTTTTGTGGTTTGGTAATTTTCCTTTGTATTATCATGGATTTTATTTAATTTTTGTGACTCCCTTGTAAATTTTTGACTTGTGGTTACCCTTTTTTGTAAATCTATTAACCTATACCCGTTTTTAATAAACTGATAATAACATGATCTCAAACCCATCCTACTGTTAAAAAAATTTTAAAAAAGAAAGAAAAAAAATTCTATATTTCCCTGCCTCCCTCTCCCACTCTCAGTGATTTGTATGTCTTCTTTTATAATTTCGTGTTTTCTTTATTTGTAATTCATGAGTTATCACCTTTCCAGTTGTACGTTTCTCATTCGTGTAGCATCCTGCCGCTTTTCTATTTAGAATAGCCCTTTCAATATTTCTTTTAGCATGGGTTTAGTGTTGCTAAACTCCTGCAGCTTTTTTTTGTCTGTGAAACTCTTTATTTCTCCTTCTATCCTAAAGGATAGCCTTGCTGGATAAAGTATCCTAGGCTGCATCTTTTTTTCATTCAGGGCTTTGAATATATCTTGCCACTCCCTTCTGGCCTGTAGTGTTTGTGTAGAGAAATCAGTTGAGAGCCTTATGGGGGTTCCCTTGTAGTTCACTCTTTGCTTTTCTCTTGCTGCCTTTAGAATCATTTCTTTATCCTTGACTCTGGCCATCTTGATTATGATATGTCTTGGTGTGAGTCTATTTGGGTTCTTCCTGTTTGGGACCCTCTGAGCTTCCTGTACTTGTATATCTGATTCCTTCTTTAAGTTTGGGAAGTTTTCAGTCATGATTTCTTCAAAAACCTTTTCAATCCCCTTTGATCCTTCTTCCCCTTCTGGGACCCCTATTATGTGAAGATTGGGATGCTTTATATTATCCCATAGGTCCGTTATGCTATTATCATTATTTTTTATTTGCTTATCTTGTAGTTCTTCTGAATGGGTGCTTTCTGTTGCCCTGTCTTCTAGATCACTAATTCGTTCCTCTGCATTAACTAGTCGGCTTTGCACTGCTGTTAGATCATTCCTCATCTCTGTCAATGAGTTTTCCCATTTTGCTTGGCTCTTCTTTATAGCTTCAATTTCATTTTTGACATATTTTATTTCTCTAAGCATTATCTCTTTTAATTCCTTCAGCAATTTGATCACTCCTTTTTTGAAATCTTCATCTAGTAGACTATCGATGTCTATTTTATTGAGCTTTCTTTCAGGGGATTCCTCTTGTTCTTTTAATTGGGAAAGATTTCTCTGCTTCTTCATCTTGCTCATACCTCTCTGGCACTGTGGTTTATAGAGTATCAGTTGTCTATTTTGGATCTTAAGGATTTTATCTATCTAATGCCTATTTAGGAATAGAACTTAGGGAAAAAAAAGAAAAAAGAGAAAAAAAATAAGAGAGAGAGAGAAAGATTTTTAAAAGAAGGGAGAAAGAGGGTTTGATAACAATGTATAATGAATAATAGAAGAGCAGGTTGAAGCAGAGTATTAATCGGGTGGAGACGTCCTTTTAAAACCTTTAAAAAAAAAGGGGGGGTGGGGAGATGAATATATGTGTTTGAAGCCTGTGTCTAATCAATAACAGGACATCAAAACCCAAGAGAAATAGAAATGAATTAAGAAGTAAAAATTAAGAGAGTAATTGAAAATAGAACAGGTAAAAACAGATTTTAAAAAAACAAAACAAACAAACAAAAAAAACAAAAACAAGAAAAAAAAAAAAAGGGGGTTGTCGGTGTTCTCCTGGAGTCTGTGTGCTTTTAATGTGAAGTCCTTCTGTCTTCGTCCTGTTTTGGAAGCTCAGCTTGTTTTCATAGGCCCTCCGTTGGCGCCCTCTTCTGTGCTGCTCCCAGCACCTGTCAGCAAGCAGATCGCGCCTCCTCCTAACACGGGGTCACATGCAGCTCTCCTCTGCTGCAGGCGGGCGGGTCACTGCCCCTCCAGATGCCGCAGACTGGCCAGGCAGGAGGGCGGGTCGTGCCCCCTCCCAGCACCTCGGTCAGGGTTTGTGTTCCTGCCCGACAGGCGGGGGGGGGGCCGCTCTCCCCCTGCCTGCGCCGCCGGTAGCTCCGCTGCTATGTGCGGCTGCGCGCTCTGCGCCGGCGCTCCGCCCTTTCGGCCCTCCGCCCTGGTCGCGCTATGCCCTGGTTGGCGCTTCGCCCTCGTTGCGCTCCGCGGGTGGGCTCGGGGAAGACCGAGGGGCAGCCTCGGCCCTGCTCCGAGCCAAGACCCAGCTGCTTGTTTGTCTTTGTGGAGCAAGTTCTCTGGGGGACCAGAATGGAAGGATCCTATCTGCCCCGGGCTGTAGGCCCGTCTCAGTCTGGCCCTTGAGGCTGCTAAGCCCTTCATTGCGGACGCAGGTTTCGCCTCTGCCCCCGCCTGGGTGCTCAGCGCCGGAGAATATGGCGGCTCTGCCTGGGCCCCGCCCCTCTTCCCCTGAAAAGTTTCCGCGGGTTTTCAGAGATGGGGGTATGCACCCTTCCCCCGAGAGCACATCAACCTTGCTGTTTTATGGAGGGCCCAGGTTGTTCTGTCCTGTACACCCACAGCCACGGCGCCCAGCCCCTTGCAGTCCCCCGGAGCTGCCTCCGTGCAGCCGCCCCCGCCCTCCGCCCGGTTTGTGCAGCCTGGCCCTGCCCGCCGCTGCCGGCCCGCGTCTCAGGCTGGGTGTCGGGGGGACGCTCTGTGCCCGTTTAACTTAGTTCTGTCAGACAAGGGCTGCTCTGTACAGATCCGAGCCTTGGAGGCTCCCCCTCCGTCCCGCTGGCCTCTCAATTGGAGAGGGGAGACCCAGCGAGCGAGCGCCAGTCCTCCTTTGCCGCTCCCTCCCCGCGGGACCCGTCCCGCGCTGCTTTGCCTTTTGTTCTTTCTTTTTTCCTTTTCTCCTACCAGATTTTTGGCGTCTTTATCTTTTGAAGAGGGCGATGATCTGTTGGAGTTCCGCAGGTGTTCTGGTTGGCTGAGTGGGTCTGTAGATGTGGGTCTTGGTGTATTTGTGGGAGAGGGTGACTTACAAGCATCCTTCTACTCCGCCATCTTCTCGCTTCCTTCTCTTTTAAGGACACTAATCCCATTGTGGGGGCTCCATTCTCATGACCCCATTTAAGCCTAGTCACCTCTCAAAAGCCCCAACTCCTAATACCATCCAATTGAGAGGTAGAGTTTCAACACATGAATTTGGGAGGAGACAATCATGCAATCCATAACAGCATGGAAAAAAATGAAAAATAGCTCATAAATAATTTTCACATTGACTACATGTCAGAATGATAATATATTGGGTTAATGAAAATATATCATTAAGAGTTAATTTTGATTGTTTCATTTTTACTTTGTTTTTTAGTGTTGCCTTTAGAAAAGTTCAAATTTCTCTATGGCACACATTATACTGGACAGCACTGCTCTAAAGCACAGAATCCTTAGAACTTGATAGCTCTGTGTGCCCCTTAGGCCCACCTCTTTCTAAACCTCAGCTTAAGTTGATCCAGGCATTTGTAGTAACACAACCAGTTGTCACACTGCTGGTGGCGGCCAAAGCCAGCTTCCCTCTCCTTCACCACTGCTTTTGTGCCCCACCTCTGTGGACTCTGAAGATGTTAATAAGCTGAAATAAATAATTAGTTCTTTGCCATTGAAAGCTCAAGGATATTCTACTTGCAGAATGAGCGAGGACTCCAGAAATGTGGAATGTCTTATATACCTCTTCTTACATCCGTTGTTAGCCAGTAGGATTCCCAGGCAGTGATGCTTCAGATTGAACATCATTTCTAGAGCCCTGAATGATGTCTCAGGGACTCATCTCTGCGACAGAGAAAGAGTCACTAAATAACCCCTCTTCCTAATAAACAGCCTGAGAGCAGGTACAGCACGGCTCAGCACATTAACCGTATTTACCATCTAAGAGACAGGAAGCAACCTGTCTCGTTTGATGAGGAAGCCATAAAGTTTTAGCAAATGGGGAATAAATCAAGGCTTCCAGTTGCCTTGTAAAAATGCACTGCCTCACACTGCATCTCACCCTTTACTCACATGAGTGTATTTTTTATTCCTTTGCATAAATAAAATACCCTTCAGAGCCACCCTCTTGACTTGCTCCTGGTGCTGGGTTCAACAGCCACAAAATTAAAGTTGGCATCGTGTTCTGATGAGGCATGAGTACTAGTATGAAACACCTTAAATACTTGCAAGGTGAAAAAGGCTTTAAACTGAGAAGGGACAGAAAAAGAGGACTCTCCCCACCACCCTCACCACCTACAAAACACCTGCTCTAGTCCTAGGCCCAAAATAAGACCACAAAGCAGGCTGCTTCAACTATCTTTCCCATGTGTACAGCCCAGAGCATTTGAGGATAAGAGCGGGTAAATAATCAAACAGTGAAATTCAGTCAAAAACCAGCTTTTAAAATTGATTCACAAGATCAATGGCAGGTGGTAAACTCTGTTCTATAGTCACGTGAATAGGGTGACTATTTGGAGACATAAAATTGTTTTGGTTGACCTCAGTTGGCTATTTTCTTCTTTTTTGACCATAAAGATTTCAAAGCAAAAGCTGCTTTGCTGGCTGTTAGTAACTCTGATCCATCTGTCTGTCTGTCTGTCTCTCTTTTTCCTGAACTTTAATTTTGGAGTTGATATATACAGAAGACCAAGAATCAAGTGTCTTGTGGGGAAGGGTAGAGCTCAGTGGTAGAGTGTGTGCTTAGCATGCATGAGGTACTGGGTTCAACCCCCAGTACCTCCATTAAATAAATAAATAAATAAACCTAATTACCTCTCCCCCCGCCCCCCTCCAAAAAAGAATCAAGAGTCTTGTAAAGACCCAGGAGGGTCCTGTGGTGAGAAGGGGGTGGGTGCATGTCCAGTTCCACGGAGCTGAGGATGGAGCAGTGGGGTGGTGCTTGGAAACAGAGGACAGATACGAGAGCTGTGGAAAATTGCTAAGTTTGAGCTTTTGAAACCTGTTCAAAGTGAATTATAAAGCCTGCAGCCCTTAAATTGAATACTGGGAGCTGAGGCGATGCCTGCAGGTGTCTGGCAGTTGGAGTAAGAGAGGTGAAAGGAGTCTGTCAGGGTGAAAGTCAGACCAAGCAGGTCCACTCTTCCCGTCAGGTTCTTGCACCGCTGGTGAACCTTTCCCTGGATAGCTTAGGTTTCTTTAAAGTACCTGGAATGCATTTGAGCAAGAATATTGTCTGTTTATTTTATCTGATTCTATCATTTTTATTTATTTATTTTTGCTTTATTTAAATGATAACTTTTTTAGGACATGTTCCTTCCGTTTTATATATTTGCAAATGTAGAATTTCTGCTATTAGGCATTATGTTCATGTCAGAATTTTATATAAAGCTACAACATTTAGAATAGCAGGCAATAAATGACACTATATTCCAAAGAGGGCAGTGGACATGGTCCCCTGAACCTAAAAAGACAACACAGAAAAATGACAGAAACCACAGCACTTGCTTAGACTGTGTAAGAAACAGCCTGGATGGTGGAAGGATATGGGTTGTGGCTTGTCGACTTAGGGAGGCATTTACTCTCTACACTCCCAAAGAGCTTCTCTCCCAAGTCAAAGGAGAGCACTGTAGAGATTGAGGGCTGCCTGCAAGAAGGGGAGACAAGCACCCTACTCCCCACCTAGTTGGTTGCATGTGGAAAACCCATGGTTCTGCTCTGGGCCACCTTCGGAGCAGAGTGGGGTACAGTGAGAAAGGCCTCTGCAGCTTGCTGTGTGTCCTGGGAGTTGGAGGGCATGTGAAAACAGTACCTTGACTCCCTACTGCCCAGAGAGTCCTGAAGTCCACATGTTGTCTGGCACAGCCCTAATGGCAAGATGAGGAGAGGGGAAGTAGTGGGGCTGCCTGCATGCTGCACTGAGTGAGTTTTTGTGGGTCGAGTGCTTATTACAGAATGTACTGGTACCCTGCCCGATATGATCAGGATGAGATGCTGTAGGCACACCAGCTGGGATAGGATGGAGGGAGGTGTTAGAAAAGTCAGCCAGACAGTGTATCACCCTGGGAAGAAACTAGGAAAAGGTCCGCAGGAACACACTCTTGCACCCCACGAGAGAGCCAGCTCTGAAGTACCTCTGCCCAGTGCGGCACTGATAGCCCACAGGGAATCAAGACAATGTGCACAGTTAAGGACTTGTTGCCTTTCTTCCACTCCCCTTCCCTCATGCCCAGCAAGAGTCAGAAAGAAAAGAGAAGAGATGCATAAGGAGGGAAAAGCAGAGCACACCTCCTTCACCACTTCTGATCTTGATCCGAGGCTCGGGACTGAGCAAAGAGCAGGTTGGAAGCTTTAAGTGGCCTATGAGGTTCAAATTTTGATGTATGCTGAAGTATACTTTTTAAAAATGAAAGGGGAGTCAATCCCAGAACAAGACTTGTTCTTTTGTAATTGAAGGTATCTGGAAAGTTATTGGATCTGCTCAAACTGAACTTTCATCAAGGGGTGATTTGGCAGGGCAGGGAGAAGGTAGTGGCTGGGGAGAAAAATAAAACCGTTTCATGCTTAGATGCTATTGAGACTTTTCAGAATGTTCAGTAAACCAGTTATACCTGTTAAGATAGTCCACCATTTTTATGACATGGCACAATAGAAAATGATAATTCCATTTGTAAGGCAAACTAAAGCAAATAGACATGTCTACTTGTGCCTAGAGGTCACTAGTGGAAATTTGTTGAGGATTTTTAGCCCCATCCCCTGCCCCAGGCCCTGCCCAAAGGGCTGATGACCATGTCCATGGATTGGGACACTCTATTTTACACTTATAAGATTAGAGTGACCAGGAAAAATTCCTCACCTTCTTTTTAGGAGAAGGGATAATTTTTATTCCTATATATAGCTTTCTTGAGGTTGCCTGTGGAGATCCCTAGGTTTAAATTATCAGCTGCATTTTTGTGTAGAAACAACAGAGAATAATGGAACACGTATTGGCTTGGGAGACAAAGTTCCAGCATTGTCAATGGCCAGCCATTTATCTTGGGCAGGACATTTAATCTATCTGGGCTTTTGTTTTGCTAATTGTCAAATGAGGGGATCGAGAATCATGTGTTTAATAAATGGCAACAATCACCAGCAAGATCACCACTGCTCTCCAAGACTGAGCTGTAAAGGGAAGGAACAATAATCATCTGGTCAAATCACTTCATCAAATTTTGATTGGATGCCTGCCACCCATGGGACATAAAAAGCAATTTGAAGCTACTTGAAGCACGTAAAGTGGGATGTTTTGTACCCTAAGGCTGCAGAACTCTACAGAGTCTTGTGTCATTCTCTAGGATAAATGATATGTGATCACATGTCTTTCTGTGGCCTCTGAGACCTTTCCTGCAATGTTTGTTTACTACATGCCACAGCACATCCTGGCCACACATTGGGGTTGATTCCCTGCCATGGCCAGTCTTAAACCTCAGATCTCTACTCCTCTGGTCCCTACAAGCACCCAAAGGAGGCGATATGTCTAGCAGAGTGTTCAACTTCATCAGATGCCTGAAATATTAAAAATGGATTTGGGATACCCATGGCCTATCAGTACTGTGCTTTGTCAAATATCAAATTTTAGCTGCTATTTGCCCAAAGGTCTGAAAATTATTATCTGAGGGGTGAGTGGTATGTGTCTGGTAGGAATGGGAATCACTTTATGGGCATTCACTTTTCTCAGGCAATAAACTCATTGTCAGGAATCTGGTTAGAAGGAACTCATAGTTCTTTCTTATGAACTGACTTCCAGCAATGAATTAATAAATATCAAGTAATTTGTTCATTGCCGCCTTCCTTCCCTTTTTTTCACCATTTTTATTTGGGTTCCCCTGAAAGAAAAGTCTTGAGAGTAGGCCTTGAGTGCAAGTGGTTTATTTGGAGGTGTTCCTAGGGATAGGAGTGAGAGAGAGAACAGGGATGTGAGTCAGGGAATGAAGAAAGTCAATATAAAGGTGCATTATTGAGCTCATTGCTCTAAGAAATGGGAGCTTGATTCCTTCAGATCCTCTGAGAATCCCAGAATCATCCACTGGAAAGAGGAGAGGCTGGAACCTTTATTCATCAGCTTCCTTTCCTCACTGTTTGATAATTACCCCCAGGGACATTACCTCTCCTGCACTTCTGAGTTCTCAGTACTTTGAAGAGGCCCCTGGGGCAGAATGCACAATGTTCTTGAGACAGAACCCTGGCTCCGGGAGTTGTCCACTCATCTAGTGCTGAAATCGGATGAGGGCTGGAGAGGGAACAAAAGTACCAGAAGTGTCTGCTTGTTCTAAAAAGGATTTATGGTGGCCTACAAACATGCATATGTGAACATACACTTTAATATATATTCAAATGAGTTGAAAATGAGGAGGCAGTAACAAAGTTATTACAAGAACAGATGTCATCTGATCCTATACACTACTTAGATATGGGGCTTAAATAAAAGCCTCTGAACTTTGAAACAGTCAACACAAAGAGGGAATCATGATAAAGTACAAACTTTACAATGACCAAAAGACAAAAATGAACCAGCTGTTCAACAGAAACTCAACTATTTTTAAGGCACAAATATCAAAGAAAAAATTTCCTGTGAATCCTCAGAGAGGACAAGGGGATGTGATGAATTACATACTGGGCAAAATATTTACTGTAAGTTTTGGTGTGAGTTTCATAATGCCATTTCATCTGTTTGAATATAGGCAAATACTTCCCCCGAAGCATGATCAGTAAAAGAAAACCAAAGGGGAAGGAGATATCAAAAAGATGCAATTCACTTGGTGGTCCTCTGTTAGCTTCAATAATAGATAGATGGTTTTAGAGACTAGAGGAATGAATCAGCCAATGACTTTTAGACTTACTGAGTCTGTTTCTTATCATACCTTTCACTTTCTCTCTCTTTCTTTCTTTTCTCATATGTCTTTCATTCCCTTTTCTTCCTTCCTTCAAATAGCAGAAAGAGTGTGGGCTTTGAAGTGAAACTCAGCTGTGAAAACTCATAGCCTATATATTCATCAATCATTAATATTGGATGAGATAAGTTATTATATTTACTTTCAAATTTGTTACTTATTAGCTGTATTGCCTTTTTAAAAACATTTTTATTGAGTATAGTCATTTTGCAATGTTGTGTCAAATTCCAGTGTAGAGCACTATTTTTCAGTTATACATGAACATACATACATTCATTGTCACATTCTCTCACTGTGAGCCACCACAAGATCCTGTATATATTTCCCTGTGCTACACAGTACAATCTTATTTATCTATTCTGCATTTTGAAATCCCAGTCTGTCCCTTCCCACCCCCTATCCCACTGGCAACCACAAGTTTGTATTCTATGTCTGTGAGTCTGTTTCTATTTTGTATTTATGGGGTTTTTTTAGGTTCTACATATGAGTGATCTCATATGGTATTTTTCTTTCTCTTTCTGGCTTACTTCACTTAGAATGACATTCTCCAGGAGCATCCATGTTGCTGCAAATGGTGTTATGTTGTCAGTTTTTATGGCTGAATAGTATTCCATTGTATAAATATACCACCTCTTCTTTATCCAGTCCACTGTTGATGGACTGTTTCCATGTCTTGGCTATTGTAAATAGTGCTGCTATGAACATTGGGGTGCAGGTGTCATCCTGAAGTAGGGTTCCTTCTGGATATATGCCCAGAAGTGGCATTCCTGGGTCATATGGTAAGTCTATTCCTAGTCTTTTGAGGAATCTCCATACTGTTTTCCACAGTGGCTGCACCAAACTGCATTCCCACCAGCAGTGTAGGAGGATTCCCTTTTCTCCACAGCCTCTCCAGCATTTGTCATTTGTGGACTTTTGAATGATGGCCATTCTGACTGGTGTGAGGTGATACCTCGTTGTAGTTTTGATTTGTATTTCTCTGATAATTAGTGATATTGAGCATTTTTTCATGTGCCTATTGATCATTTGTATGTCTTCCTTGGAGAGTTGCTTGTTTAGGTCTTCTGCCCATTTTTGGATTGGATTGTTTGTTTTTTTCTTATTAAGTCATATGAGCTGCTTATATATTCTGGAGATCAAGCCTTTGTTGGTTTCATTTGCAAAATTTTTTTCCCATTCCGTAGGTTGTCGTTTTGTTTTTCTTATGGTTTCCTTTGCTGTGCAGAAGCTTGTAAGTTTAACTAGGTCCCATTTATTTATTCTTGCTTTTATTTCTGTTGCCTTTTTCTGATGATAAAAGCAGTGCATTTTCTTTTAGAAAGAATTTGAAAAAAAGAAAAAATATGTGAAAGAAAATTTTAAAAACCACCTTCAGCTTAATCATCCATACAAAGAAAATTTAAAAACCACCTTCAACTTAATCATCCATACAAAGTAATCAACGATACATTATTACCATGTCAATATTTTGGTAAATTTTTTTCTAGTTTTGTTTGTACATACAGTTTTTTGCCTACATTATATATACTGCTTTTTCTGATTTTTAGCTTTGTTATTATATTATGAATATTTTCCCATGCTAATGAATATATAAGAATATAATCACTTTTAATGGATGCATTATCGTTCATCAAATAATGTGCTATCATTGTTTAATCATATATGATTATTAGATATTTGGATTGCTTCCAGTTTTGGATTATTATAATTAAAGGCATGATAAATATCCTTATACATAATTTGCAGGCCCATCATCCAAATGTTTCTTTAGAATCAACCCTTAGATTTGGAATTGCTGGGATAAATGGTGTGAAAATTACAAGGATTTGATACATTTTGCCAAATTGCCTTTCACAAATGTTGTATCCACTTATTCCCCTACCAGCAGTGTATCAGCATGCCTCTCTCACCAAACTTAAGTATCATGACAATATGTAAACAGTATGTATCATAGCTATAGACTGGCTTGATCTAAAGTTAGCCACTAGCTAGAGAAATAACACTCTAGGTACACAGAGAGTGGGAATTTAATACAGATATTGGTTGCACAGGTGATGGAGTAGCTGAGAAGCCAAACGGAATGCTATGGACTGAATTGTGTCCTTCCAAAATCATATGTTAAAGCCCTAATCTCCAACGTGATAGTATTTGAAGATGAGGACTTTGAGAAGTAATTAGGTTTAGATGAAGTCATGAGGGTTGGGCCCTCATGATGGGATTAATGCCCTTATAAGAAGGGCACATATCAAGGAGAAGAAAGGCCATATGAACACACAGTAAGAAGGCAGCCATCTGCAAGCCAGGAAGAGAGTCTTCACTAGGAACTGAATTGACTAGTATTTTGATCTTGGATTTTTCTGTCTTCCATAACTGAGAAATACCTGCATGTGGTTTAAGCCATTGTGTATATGATATTTTATTATGGCAACCTGAGCTGACTAAGACATAGGCTAACTCAGAAATTACAACAACTGAAAGGTATTAATCTCCCTAGGCTAGAATGACAAGTGAAGAAGGCAGCATCATCAGAGCCCAGGGCCTGGAGTCATCTGGAGGAGGCTGGAACCATGGCAGCCTATCATTTGGGAGCTGAAACTACAAGGAGATGCAGCCTAAGCCAGAGAGAAATGGGGAGAAACACCCTGACCTTTTCCCTCCCTCCTGTTTTCCAGTCTTCCATCAGGGCCTCCCACTAGCAGAACAATGTTAAACAGCTGGTGTAGGGGCATGGGAAAGCTGCAGGGCTGTGGACCATGTAACACAGAGCAGGGATGGATCTGAGGACACATGGATCCAGGAATGCAGAAGATGCTTTGTTTGGTTGGCACAGGGGTGTGTTTGAAAAGTTCCACTGTCTTGCCTGTGGATGGGGCATGGTCTTTCAGGTTAGGCTGGGCACAGTACTGGCATAAGCTATTACATAGCTGCTTTAACCCCTGCTTTGACTGATTGGTGATGGAAGGCAGGAAAGGGCATTTTATGAGTGGAGACAGTAAAGGGAAAGGCATGGGGGCTGGGATGGTATGTCACTGAGGCCAATTTCTCTACTTTTTCTTAGGTAGCCTGGCCCTTTAAAGTTGTAATTTCTAAAAGACAAATAAACTTATTTACAAAACAGAAACAGACTCACAGACATAGAAAACAAACATAATTACTGGTGGAGGGGAGGGGAGAGGGAAGGATAAATTGGGATTTGTAGATGCTAACTACTATATATAAAATAGATAAACAACAAGGTCCTACTGTGTAGCACAGGAAACTGTATTCAATAGCTTGTAATGGTTTATAATGAAAAAACATGAAAAGGAATATATATATATACATATGTATAAATGAATCACTATGCTGTACACCAGAAATTAGCGCAACATTGTAAATCGACTATACTTCAATTTAAAAAAAAAAAGAAGACATCGCCCTTGACCTTTAATATTCCATAGTAAAATCTAGAGAGTGAATAGGTTTCCAGGTGGATCCGTGAGCGCCTTCTATTGTGTGAAAATCTGTTTCATGCGCATCTGGAGTGGACTAAATTAGACAGTATGATGTTCACATGGGCTCAGCCTTGTTCTTGGTAAATCATTTCAGCTGTTTAGACAGCAGGCCCATATGACCCTTGACCCTGAGTCCCATTACTGATGCTAGTCCGTGAGCCTAACCCACCTAGCTTGGCGTCTCTTTGTGCCCACTGCGGGGAACCCAGCAGATGTTTAACAACGCGGAGAGGAAATGAGGCTGTTTGAGAACTTCCGCCAAGGACAAGACAAATGGCAAGGTTAGTCAGTTTGGCTGGGATGGTCTGGCGATATCCAGGCTGCAGGCCTAGGAGGTTTTCTGTCTGACTACAGTGCAGCCTGTGGCTGCACCCGAGGCACGAGTAGGGGCTAGCACAGGGCTGCATCTGCCTGGAGAGGAGGGGAGCACCTCTTTCTCAGACAAGGTGCCATGTGGTGGGCCTGCCCGCTCCTACAGTGCCCAGACTGTGGAGATCTTGTCCTTACGTCAAAGCCCTCATTAAAGTCAACTTGTCCAGTTTGAACATTTCCAAATGCAGAGATGCAGACTAGACCCATCCTAACGTTTCTTACCAGGTGGTTCCTGGGCTCCAATTTCACATCCTATTCTGGTCTCTCATCTTCCCATTCAATTTTGCTCATGTTTCTATTATTTTGGAAGAGTCTCTTGCTTTGGAGTGACCTATTGTGGCTTGAGGAGGGCAGAGTGTGAGCATAACTCATTCTAACCAGCATTGATTGCAGGGGCCACAAATGCAAGTCCCTCCAGGGCAGGGTGGTCCCAGGAGCAGGTTAAACAGGCAAGGGGAAGGGGACCCACCAAGCCTTCCTAAAGAAGGATCTCTCGGCCTGAGTAGATCACAGGCAGTGGGAGCTCAGGGCCCGTGTTGTTGGCTTTGATATATTTCAAGAAAACCTAGAGACCTCTGTGAAAAGCTTTAAATATGACAAATTAATCCTAAAATTTTTAAAACAATGTATTGGCTATAGAATCCACTTTGATGGTCAAACTCTGGCCCAGGGTCCAACAGCTTGCCATCTTTGACTTGTGGAGTGTTTCCTGTGCCAGGCATTGGGCTGTGGGCAAAGCCATGGTGAGTGAGACAGCATCCCTGTCCTGAAGGGACTTCAGTGGGGCCATGTGACTGGAGAATCTAAGACATGCTGTAGAGAGATTCCAGGAAATGCTGTGGGTACCTCAACAGAAGAGATCTTATGAAAATATTTTTCTTTACATGGTCTTAACATGAAATATTAGTTCCACCTTCAATCATTGAACTTCAAAATATAGGAAAGCCTCCTCGGCTGTTCATGAAGTCCGTGGCATGCAACAGGCATACAGGTGAGACCACTTTAATAATAAGGCCTCTTGGTGCTTCACTAAATAAACCACCTGGGGGAAAGGATTTAGACTTTACTAATTTCCACTGTGGAGTGGTACAGTGACATTCCTGTGCAAATAGCTAAATAGGATTTTAAAAGATCGCTTTTTCTAGGCAAGGTGACTAATGAGAGAGATAATCCCTTAAGAAGTGTTCACCTGCTCAGCAATCCGACCTTTCCAGAACTCTCCCAATGTGGAGCTTGGCAGATCATGGCAAAGCCAGACCTGAAGGGGCATCTGGAGCAGGGCTTTGCTGGGGGGCAGTCCAGTTGGGCCAGATAGTGGGAGAAAGGCCAGAGTCAGCAGAACACCCAAGTCATGATCTGGTGATTATCCCCTTATCCCTGGGCCACCCCGGCACTGGATTCCTGTCTCTTCCAAGGCTATTCAGAGGCTGTCTTACAATTATCTGTACTTTCTCTCCAGCAGGACATGAGCATCTTAGGGTAGGGCCAGTATTTTCCTATTCTAGTGCCTAGCAGACGGCTGGTATGAAGAGATATATTGAATATCAGTTGAACGAGTAAATGATAAAGTGAATAAAAACCTAGGCAGGTGTATGGCATCAGGGGGTATGGATTCAGCGAGAGACAGTGGTGCTGGCTGCAGAGGGGTGGAGCCCCGTGACAGGCAGTTTGGAGCTGTGCTGTCCAGAGACCCCGGCCTGGGGATGGAGGGTGAGGGAAAGAGCAGCTTCTCAGTTCACGGCAGGCGAGGTCACTATGGCAGTTTTCAGCAGGAGGCAACACAACATGGATTCAAGTAGTGGGACAGATGAATAGAGCACAGCTTTAGGACAGTAGAGGGCAAGGGGTAAGAATGGATGCTCTGACATCTAAGAAATTCAAGTTCAAACCTCAGTGCTGTGTTTTCCTCACTGGGTAACTGGGTAATAGACTTGACCCTTCTGTGGCTCCATATCCTCATCTCTTAAGTGGAGGTATAATTGTTAGGAAGAGCAAATGAGATGTTGTGTGTGAAGCATTTAGCACCTGGCCGAGAATTATTAATACAAATTTAGATGGAGCTTGATTAGTAACGGGGTACTTGATGCTGAGGCATTCCAGCAGTAACCAGGAGCTGGGATTGCAGGTGTTTTGAAAACCATTCATCTCTTCATCCTCCCCCCAACCAGGGAGCTGCGAATAAATACTTTATTTCAAAGGCTTCCTAGGAGATTCTGATAACTCCCTCTCCATGCCCTATTCCCCAGACTGCTTGCATTTTTATTTCTTTAAATTGCCCACACAAAACCAGTATAGGTGTAACATCTTGTTAGAGGATTTTCCAGAAGGTGAAGGTAAAATAGCCCCAGATTGTGGGGATTAAAATGATATTAGGGCAGGCAGGGCTGATGTCACTATGAGACACAGCACACACAGTGCCTGGGGCCCACAATACTTTTAGGGACCCACAAAAGTGTTTTCTTTCACAGTGAGAAAAAGAAAAATGAACTTTTCAGGTTGGGGAAAATGTCTTCATATGTAATATTCATTAATATAGTCGTATTTGCACTGATATAGTCATAAAATATTAAGTGTATATTTGATGAAGGAAGTGGCCTACAAAAGCAAGTGAGTAGGCAGACATAGAAAACTGATGGTTACCGGGGGGGACAGGGGTGGGGAGGGATAAATTAGGAATTTGAGATTTGCAAATACTAACTACTGTGTATAAAATAGATAAACAATAAGTTTATACTGTATAGCACAGGGAACTATGTTCAATATCTTGTAGTAACCTATAATGAAAAAGAATGTGAAAACAAATACATGTATGTATATGTATGACTGAAGCATTATGCTGTACACCAGAAATTAACACAACATTGTAAACTGACTATAATTCAATTAAATAAAAAAGAAAAAAAGCAAGTGAATAGGGCCCACAAAAGTCACCCATGAAAGTCACAATGTGGTCTTGGGGACAGGGACCCCAGCAAGTCATTACAATGGTAGTTCTCTAAGGGATTTGGGAAGCACCTAGAAAGTTGATCAAAATGTGTATTCCTGAGCCCAGATTCCTGGCGGTCAGATGCAGCTTGTGGTGAGCCCAGGAATCTGCATTTTAATGAGATACCCAATTCATTCTGAAGCAGACTGGAGGAGCCTTGAGAAACCTGGACCCTTCTCTCGGACAGTTGAGGTCCTGTACATGGCAGTATGGTTGGAAGATGGGACAAATCCATCAAAGTATCTGTCAACCCAGCCAAACTGTTATCAATTCAGCAAACAAGTTATCTGACTCTGTAGCCCAAATAACTAGCTGAATAGATCAAATTTTTCTTTCTTTTGCCAACTGTATGTTAGGACCTCTGTCTTGTACCTGCGAAAAGAAATGTTTGAAGCAGCTTTCCTGTAAACTAATGTGTTATGTCATTGAGAGATGTTACTTTGCATTTAAAACCCAGCTTCAAAAGATTATCTTACAAAATCATGGAACTTCCACATTAAACAAGGACATTACCTAGGTAGCTACTTTTGCTCCACTCTCTACGAATAAGCAGATTTCTTTAATTAAATATATGATTTTCTTTAATTACAACAGTTGGTTGGAAAGGTGATAACTAAATGAAATTTTATCCTGCAAAATTTATAGAGGAAAAGCAACATTAAAATAACATTAATGCTGTAGGACAGACTCAGTGAAGGAGCAAGTAGGCAGAAAATTGACAAATCCCTCACCTTAATGACTTGCAACCACAGACTGTCAGGAGGTGGGTGATTCTTATCTGCATTTCCTTGTGTTGGTGACTCTTTCCTATAAAATTCAATAGTCTTTTAATCCTCTTGTTTGGTCCCCCCTGTTATTGCTGCATGAATAATTCCCTTCACTTTCATGGTTTTTCAGAAGAGTTTATCTTTGAGATTTGAGGGTGACCCATTTGAGATTAAAGGCAATTTCTGAGTTGGTTCTGAAGCTAAAATCTAGATGAAGCCTCTCACCTTAACAATTCTAACCCTGTCTTCATAGAAAATACTTTGTAATGCACCCTTAAGCACCATGAAATAAATTTCATAGATGATATAATCTGTTGTGCTCATAAAAAATCAATATATTGCCTTACCTGTAATAAAGAGAAACTATTATAGATAAGTAATTTATGATAAATTAATACATATTTCAAAATGTAAATGCTTGGACAGGACTATGTTAGAAGACATAATGAAGTTGTCAAGTACTTACATCTTTACACACCTTTATCAAGAGTCACACTGAATGCAAAATCTTACTGGTGTGTTCTGTCGGCAACTCAGATACCCTCAAGGCATTACTTTCACTAAATGATTTTTTTTTAAAGACTTAATTTTTTTTAGAGCAACTGTATGTTCATAGCAAAATTGAGAGAAAGGTACAGGGACTTCTCATTTACCTTCTGCCCCCACACATGCATAACCTCCTCCATGATCAGTGTCCCCTACCAGTGTGATACATTTGTTACAATTGATGAACCTACATTGACACATTATATTCACCCCAAATCCATAGTTTACATTAGTGTTCACTCTTGTGTCCTACCTTCTATGGATTTGGACAAACGTATGATGACTTGTATGCATCATTATAATATCATGGAGTATTTTATGTGCCCTAAAAATCCTCTGTGTTCTGTCTCTAGGTCTGACCATGTTGAAATGTCTTTCTCCCAGGCCTGGCAACTTCTGATCCTTCTTCTGTCTCCATAGTTTTGTCTTCTCCAGGATACCGTATAATTGGAATCATACGGTATGTAGCACTTTCACGTTGGCCTCTTTCACCCTGTAATATGCATTTAAGTTTCCACCATATCTTTCCATGGCTTGATCGCACACTTTTTAGGGTGAGTAATATTCCATTGTCTGTATGTGCCACAGTTTCTTTATCCATTCACTACTGAAGAACATCTTGGTTGCTACCAAGTTTTGACAGTTACGAACAAAGCTGCTATAAACATTTGTGTGCAGGTCTTTGGGTGGACATTTTAACTCCTTTGGGTAATGACCATGGGGCATGATTGCTGAATTGTATGGTAAGAGTATGTTTGATTTTATAACAAACCACAAACTGTCTCCCAAAGGAGCTGTACCATTTTACATTCCCACCAGCAATGTTTGGTGAGTTCATGCTGCGCCACATCCTCACCAGCATTTGGTGTTGTCTGTGTTCTAGATTTTGGTCATCCTAATAGGTACATAGTGGTATCTCATTGTTGTTTTAGTTTGCATTTCCTTGATGACATATGATGCGAAGCACTTTTTCATATGCTTATTTGCCATCTGTTGTATCTTCTTTGGTGAGGTATCTGTTAAGGTCTTTGGCCCATTTTTTAAATCAAGTTTTTTTTATGGTTGCATTTTAAGGGTTCTTTGAATATTTTGGATAATAGTTCTTTATCAGATATGTCTTTTGAATTTTTTTTTCTCCTAGCCTGTGGCTTGTATTCTAATTCTTTTGACATTGTTTTTCAGAGAAGTTTTTTATTTTAATGAAGTCCGGCTTATCAATTATTTGTTTCATGAATCATGCCTTTGATGTTGTATCTAAAAATTCATCACCATTCCCAAGGTCATCTAGGTTTTCTCCTATGTTAACTTCTAGGAGTTTTATAGTTTTGCACTCTACATTTAGTTCTGTGATCCATTTTGAGTTAATTTTAAAGTTAAAGTATGTGTCTAGATTCATTTTTTACACACGTGGATATCCAGTTGTTCCAACACCATTTGTTGAAGGGATTATCTCTGCTCCACTGTATTGCTTTTGCTTCTTTGTCAAAGATCAGTTGATTCTATGGGTGTCTATTTCTGGGCTCTCTATTCTGTTCATTCATCTGAATTTGTCTATTCTTTCACCAATACCACACTGTCCTGATTACTGTAGCTTTAGAGTAAGGCTTGAAGTCAGCATCAGTCCTTCATTGTAATTCCCGTTCAATATTGTATTGGCTCTTCTGAGTCTTTTGTCTCTCCATATTTAGAATTAGTTTGTCCATGTCCACAGAATAACTTGCTGGGATTTTTATTGACATTGCATTGAAATTATTAGACTAAGTTGAGAAAACCTGATATCTTGCATTAATTCTTCATTTACTAAAATGAGGAAGAATATCTTGGTCTGCTTAGGCTGCTAATAACAAAATATCATAGACTGGATGGCTTAAACAACAGACATTTATATCTCACGGTTCTGGAGGCTGGAAGTCTGAGATCTGAATGCCAGCATGGCTGGATACTAGTGAGGTCTCTCTTCCTGACTTGGAGACAGCTGCCTTCTTACTGTATCTTCATATGGTAGAAAGAGAGTGCATGGTCTCTCACTTTTCTTATAAGGACACTAATCCCATCAGGAGGACTCCACCAATATGATCTCAGTTAAATTTAATTACCTCCCAAATGTCCCATCTCCAAATTGCAGTTGAAGGTTAGGGCTTCAACATATGAATTTCAACATTGCATTTTCAGGAACACAACTACCAGGGAGACACAATTCAGTCCAAAGCAAAAGACTTCTGGCAAAGTTCCAAATAAAGCAAACTATATTCTTCCCTCAACTTCCTTGTAGTTGTGTTCTTGAAGATGCAGTGTATGTAAAAAATGTAGAAATACTTGTGACTCCATAAAAAACAGAATTTGGTTCTAGGCTCAGATGACTTTCAGTGAGATGTCACCTTCGTTACTTGAGCCACCACCCTTAATTTCTCTTCCCCAAAATACCAGTAGCATCAAAAACAACATAAATTTTCAAAACTCACCTCATTAAGAATCACTGGAATAGATGAAAAAAAGAGCATGGTGTCAGCACAAAACAGTAAAGGGAAGGGAGAAGGCAGTAAACTAACACTTACTGAATGCCAGGGCACAGATCACAAACTTAAAGATTGAATGAGATTTTGTTTTCAGAATCCATTTTTAAAAATTGAATTTGAATGCCAATCCACCAGAATTTTCATCACCTTTTATGGCCTTACATCTACCCTGCTTTACTTATTTGTGTTACCTTCCAGTCTCCTAAAGACACTTAATTTGTTTTTGCTGGTCTATGGTGACTCAGGAGCTGAGCATCCATCCATTTGTTTAATTCCTATAACTGCCCATCCAAGAAGTTCTATGCTCTCCATTTTATAAACAAAGAAACTAAGGCTTAAAGAGATTAAGTAACTCATCCAGTATCACACAGCTTGTAAGTAGAAGAGTCAAGATTTAAACCTTTTAAAAATTTTGAATCAAATGAAAACTACTTTTTACACAACACATTCACCTGTGATGTATCACCTGTCTACCTGTGAAGTTACAGCTCTTTGGAATTGATGTTGGAGAAATGCCAACTATGTGAGCTTTGAAAATGGTACCCTGATTTCTGACGCTGATATCTGGGATGAGTGATTGGTGGTCCTTGAACAGGTGACATGTGATGACATGTTTGGTTGTTCCAGGGGAGACTCAAAAACATTTAACTCACATTGCATTTCTTACCTGCTGAGTTTTTCCACTCCTGTTTAAGCAGCCCAACGGTATCTATAAAGATTTTTCTCCACAGTGTGCGGCTGTAAATAAGTGGTTTATCAAATAAGACCTTCCAACAAAGAATTCGAAGACATGCCGTATCAATGGCCCCTCACTGGGTGTCTGTTTT
The DNA here is from genome assembly GCF_048564905.1 of Vicugna pacos. NCBI lineage: Eukaryota > Metazoa > Chordata > Mammalia > Artiodactyla > Camelidae > Vicugna > Vicugna pacos. The sequence goes on from NC_132991.1 coordinate 17,186,159, forward strand.
ATGCAGGGATCCTGGTGAGACTAAATCACCTCCCATCAACAGTTGCATTGGCTGAGGGTCTTATTGTTTAACAGGCTTTAGATGAACTTAGGTTTGCAATTCATTTGAACCATCCCAGTCTTCTGACTATATCCTAAGGAATAACTACCTTGGAATTCAATAATGTACTGCAAAACATGATAAACAACCCATTTCCCTGGGTTTTTCTGTAATTATCTTTGGGAGATAAATCTCACGTGTATAAGAAGGCAAGGTTATAGGATAAACGGATGGTATTTATTTATCCTGGCGTTTGGGGCAGTAATAACTATAAAATTCATTTATCAAGCACCTGAGCAGTGTCAGGCTCTACAAGGATACTAGAGTGACCATGTTTGTAATTTGTGTCCCTGTGTCCCTGGCCGTAGCTGGCTGGACTAGGGTTGGACATCTGACCTAGTTTGACTTTCCTCTGGGGATTTGTAATTGTGACCGTAAATGGATAGTCAGCATTCATTCTTGAATTTGAAGACTTTTTTGCAGGTGTGTTTGGAATGGAGAGTGTCTTTCCCACTTGAAGGAAGAAGCATAAAGCAGGGTGAGATCCAGGATCAGAGATAGGCAGAGGTGGGGGCCTGTAGCCCCAGAGAGAAAAAGAAACTTCTTGAAGCACTGCTTTGTTTCCTGAAAGTGACTTAGTTGTTGGTTTTAATCCCACAGGAGGAGGCCCAAATGCACATAAAGCTTTTGGAGTTAATCGCAATCAGTAATATTTGAAATTAACTATTTTTTTGCTTAAGTGAATCTGCTGTATTCTACTATGTTCAGGCAAACAATTTTCTGACTAAAACAACTAGGTTCTTAAAATACATCATTTTGTTTAATCTCTTCAATGACCCTTTGAGGTAGGTACCCTAATTTCTGTTTTGCAGATGAAGAAACTGAGAGAGTTATTGACTTCCCCAAGGTCACACAGCTAGCAAATTATAGAGCTAAGAAGTTAAAACCAGGGGGAAGGTATAGCTCAGTGGTAGAGTGCCTGCTTAGCAGGTACAAGGTCCTGGGTTCAGTCCCCAGTAACTCCATTAAAAATAAATAAATAAACCTAACCATCCCCTCCCAAAGAAGAAAATAACATAAATAAAAAAATTTTGATGAAGTTAAAACCACAAAATTCCTTGTGTTTACCTTTATTGATGTTAAAATAACCCCTGGTTCTTGTGTTTATATTTCCAAAACACATGTGCTATATTACTTAATCCTTGCATTGATTTAGAGAAATGGGTGTTTTACAGATGGATATATGTGGAAAGGTTAAGCAAGCAATTGAATATGAACTTATATATTTATATATTAATATAAAATTTATAATTATTTGTATATGTGTGTATACACATTTCAATTTTTTAAAATTGCTGTCAATATTTCATACATATAAAGAAATAGGTAAGTAAGGTATGAAGCCAAATGAAGTGAAGATCTGTGCAGACCACTCTTTATATGAAGAGAAATGTTACTGACATGATGGAAACCACCTATGTTCCCTTCCTGATCATAACCTACTTCCCACTGGCCTGGGATAGCCAATGTTCTGATTTAAGTTTATCATCCTCTTGCTTTTCCTTAGAGTTTTCTATCCTTGATGTACCCTCAGCAATATATTGTTTAGTTTCATTCCTGAATTTTGTATTTAAAAAATGCTGTCTATATGATTTTTCAACTTGCTTCTTTCATCCAATATTATGTTTCTGAGATTCATCCAATATTATGTTTCTGAGATTCATCCAAGGTCATGCATGTGAGAGTATTTCATTCATTTTCACTGCTCTCAAGCATTACATTGGATTAATCAAGCACAGTTTATCCTTCTACCTCCTTGTCAGTGAACATTTAGGTTATTTCCAGTTTTTTGCAACCACATACAATGCTGCTTTGAAGAGTTAGTGTTTGTGCCCTAGGGCACAGGTATGAAGTTTCTCTAGAGTGGATACATAGGAGTAAAATTTGCTGGGTTATAAGATATGTACCTCTTCAACTGTACAATAAACTATTATCCAAAGTGATTATAACATTTATACCTTCATCAGCAGTCTATAAGAATTCTTATTACTTCACATTCTTACCAACTCTTGGTATTGTTTGGTTTAAAAATTTCTGCCAATTTGGAGACTGTGAAATGGTGTATCAGTTTATATCCTTTACCCATTTTTCTATTAGCATGCTTGTCTTAATGATGTATAAGAGCTCTTTTATGTATTCTGGATGTATGTGTTAACAAATTTCTTCTGGTTTGTGGCTTACATTTTTCTTTCTATTGTATCTTAACAAAAGGAAATTCTACGTCTAATGTAGCCAAATTTGTCAATACATTCCCTTTGGTTTGTGGTTCTTTGTGTTAACACATTCCTCCTCTGTAGACAAAAAGATATTCTCCTATATCATCTAAAACTTTTACAGTTTGCTTTTCACATCTAATTATTTCACATTGCATTTGTTTTTAATATGGTGTAATGTAGGGTCCATATTTTATTCTTTTCATATTATAACTAGATGTCTGGGATTATTCATTACCCTTTCCCTAGTTATCTGACATGTTCTTTACAGCATGTATCATGTTTCCATATATTAGTGGTTCTTTCTGAATTTTGAAGATTATTTAATTGTTCAATTCATCACCCCCCATCTCTCAATATGTAGAAATAAATATGATGAGAGATATGCTTTGCATTGTCATGAAATCTACTAAATCCTCCTACCTGCTTTTTCTTGAGAAGTGTTGAGGCAGAGTGGCTCTCTCTTCCCCAAACCCTATTCCTCCTTTCCCTGGGCATGCTGCTAGACTTCAGTTCCCATCTCTTGCCGTTAGATGTTTCTAGATCGAGTGATATGCGTCACTGCTGGAATAAAACAGATTAGAAGTAGTTTATCTCCATACTCTCTCCTCATTGGCCATCTAACCCTGGGGACTTTGAATCCAAAGGACCACCTGGAAGATTGCTGTCCAGTGATAATGGCAAGTCCACCCATGTTGGACCCTTAACACGAGAAATAAGTCAACCAGTGAAATATTGGATCTAATGTGTTTGTTACAGAAACTAACAATACCCTGATTCTTCTCTGATGGTTGTTTTGTCCTTGATCTTCAGTGCAAAGCTTTTGAATCAGCTTTATAGATGCATTCATACACTAAATCTGTTAGGATTTTAATCGAATTTTATTAAACCAGTGGAAAGGACTGATACATTTATGATAATTAGTCTTCCTATCAATGATTACAGTATATTTTTTCAAATATTTAGGTCTTCAATGCCACTCAATAAAGTTCCCTATTTTTTTCATATATATGTTTATTGAAGTATAGTCAGTTTATAATGTTGTGTCAATTTCTGGTGTACAGCACAATGCTTCAGTCATACATGAACATACATATATTCGTTTTCATATTCTTTTTCACTATAAGTTACTATAAGATATTGAATATAGTTGCCTGTGCTATACAGTATGAACTTGTTGTTTATCTATTTTATATATAGTAGTTAGTAAAGTTCCCTAATTTTATTAAATTTATTCCAAGTTATTTTATACTTTGGTTGCTGTGACAAATAATTTTTTTTTTTAAATGATCCTCCTTTTTATATTTGGTGCTTATGTATAGGTATACAATTTTTACATAGTAAGCATGTGTGCTGTAACTTTACTCTTATTACAAAATTTCTTTTAGTTTTTTGGGGGTGTTCTATATGGAAAATCATATCATTTGCAAAGAAAGATGATTTTTTTTTTTCTTTTTGATCCTGTGTTACAATTTTTTCCTGTCTTACTAAACTGGCTAGGACCTTCAACACAATGTGAGATAGAAACAGTGCAATAGGGCAACTTTGGCTTGGTTCTTATTTTGAAGGGGATGTTTCCACATTTTGAACCTGCAGAACGATGTTTGCTACAGTTTTTTTTGTTTTGGGGTTTGTTTGTTTGTTTTGTAGCTCTCCTTTATTAGATTAGGATAATTCCTTTTATTTCTAAGTTTCTAAGAATTTTTATTAAAAATACTGTATTTTTATCAAATACTTTTCCTTCATCTTTTGAGATAATCATGCATCATTTCCCTTTTGCTATCTTGGTGAATTTTATTGAGTTAATGTAGATGAACAACATTTTCTAATGTTAAGTCAATTTTATAGGATACCCAATGTGGTCTTGATGTATTGTATATTTCTAACTTTTTCTGGATTGGTTTGCTGATATTTAATATAGATGTATCGAATCTGTGTTCCTGAAGGAGGCTGGTCTGCCCTTTTCCTTTCTCATACCCTCTCATTCTCTTTTCTCCTTCAGGGACCCTGAGGAGACACCCACATCAGATCTTGTCATCCCATCCTCTGTTTCCTAAGCTCTCTTTCATACTTTCCATCTCCTTGTCTTTCTGGGCATATTCAGTATAATTCTTCCAAGTTTATAATTTTCTGTTTGTTAGAAATTTAGAATTTTCTGTTTAACCCACCTATTTTTAATTTAAATGCTTACATTTTTATTTTTAAAAGTTTTATTAGGTTCTTTTCCCAAATCTCTGGAGCTATTTTTAGTTATCTCCTCTGTCCTTGCTCATTTTTTGGATAACATTTTAATTTCTTTAAACCATTCTATACACAATTTTTCCACATTTTTATGTGGCAATTCTAAGTTATGGTATTGTGGGGATCATATATCTTGTTTATTTGTTCACTTGTTTGTGATATTGATTCTTACTCATGGCAGCCTATTTCTTTATATGTTTGGTCTTTTGTTTAATTGTGAATTCGTATTTAGCTGAATTTAATCTGGGTTCTCGAGAGGCCAAGTTTGCCCTGCTTTCCTCTGAAGAGGATCTGTGTTGACTTTCAACACAAGCCAACGGGCACTGACAACTTTGTTCTCTTCAGTTCTTTGATTCACATTTTTCTGGACGTGAAGATAATATAAACTGAATATCGACACCCATGTAGGAGACACCCATGGCAGGCCCATGGTCACCTGTACGCAGCGAAGACAGTGTGGTTTTTATTATTATTTCTGACAGCTGTGGCAGAGATGGGCAGATTTTCTTGTCACCTCCCTTTGCTGCAGGCAGAGTTGTTTTTTTTTTCCTAGCTTCCTCTTTACTTACAAGGCTCTAGCTCTGTGTGTGTGTGTTGGTAAGGAGTGCATCTCAGGTCCTTAGATTAAGCTTTGTTCAGACTTGGGTGATCCTAGTCTCCAATTTCCTGCATGACCAGCCATTAATCCCAAACTGCTGAATTCTTGGTAAAGGCATTTGTTTGGTTGTTTGCTACCCTCCTTTTATTCACCCCCACTTTGTTGTTGTTGCTTGTATTTGTTTTTGCCCTTGGGGATTTCTATTTTTGTGAGCTCAGCAATGTTTTTAATTTGTTGTAATTTATCCAATGTTCAGCTCTTTTGGAATGGGCCATTTATTTTGGTTACAGTATCTAGTCCCCCTCCTTCCCCAAAACAGAAGTTCCATAGCACACTTTTCTTTTCTCTTAACCCGGCCCACCAGTTAGCATGTAGATGAAATCCAATTGTCTTTCCTGGGTCAGAAGATCAGTTTGGGAGTTAATTCAGAGGAACCTAAAATTTAGGGGCCATAGGCCCTGGTCTGGTTGATGAAAGCCCAAATTGGAAGACAGCGAGACTCAGAGTCCACGTGGGCCCTGAGCAGATGCATGAAGCAAGTGCTGTTTCAGTACCTGCTGGAAGGCAGCTAGAAGCTTTTTCCTCCCCTGGAGGCTTTTACAGAGGTCTCTGAGGTTGGTCTAGCTGCTTTTTGGTTGGTTTTGCTTATATGGGCTTATTAACCCACTCATCTAAACCTTAGTGGCCAATTTTCCCTAAAAAAGAGCAACAAATCTTAGTGATGGCCTGTTTGTGTAATATGACCCAGAACTCCCCAAATATTCAAGTGGTGTAGAACTAAAGTCAAACAGGTGGCCTAAAGTAAGTTGATCAGTTTCCAATTTCTCTTTCATTTTGAAGTTTATTTTTAAAAATCACAACATATACCTCTGGTAATTATAAACAGGAAGCTGATTGTGTTTATCCAGCTTTCTGAGCTGGGAGAAGATAGATACAGAAGTGGGGTGCAGAGGAGGCTGGTCTTGACTTTTTTCCATTAAATAAGTTTTCTGGACAAAAGAAGGATAATTTTAGAAGACTTTTCAAGGCTGGGTTCATTCTTTTTTCTTCTTCTTTGAAATATACTGTGTTACTTGGTGAGATTTTCCTTTATCATTTTTCTACCTCATGAAAAATAAGCCAGTAGTACCTTCCTGTCTACTCAATTCCCTTGAAAATCCAATTCTGAGATCCAATAACAATCCAGCCAATTCTAGGAAAACCTTGTGTCGTAGAAATTGAGTCTGTGGCTAACAAGAATAAGAGGCAATTCATTAGAAATATAGCATGTATTTGGTAATTTTACTAAGGAAAGATTCACTATCCAGAAGACTGGCCGAATTATAGATAGTAAGAAAACTTTAAAAACAACTGAATCAAGGGATTCAGAGTATACAATATTAAATCCTGGATCGGTGGAAGCAATTTTCACTATCCTTTATTTATTAAACTCAAGTCTGTTTGAAAAGAGGAGATAGTGATGAATGTGGATTTGCTTTTGCTGCCAATTTCAGGCATAAAATGTTTTTAGTACCTGGTAAAGGTGATAATAAAAATAATGCTACCTAGGAGAAAATGTGAGTGTGTGTGCAGGTGGCCCCCAGTTACCTTTGGGGGTGTGTGTGTGTTTGAATAAAATCATACATACATACGCATGTATATATGATTTAGTCCCCGTCACAGGGTCATCTTGTAGGCTCTGCTGTTGCATACAAATCTCACATTCATCTGTCACCAAGAAGATAATGGTAAACCACTTATTCTCTGCTTACATAGCACTGCTCTGTGATTATGTGCTCCAAGTGATCTACAATGCACATATCTTTAGCAATGATGCAGCAGCTGAAGAAAATGGTCAAAATAAAGCTTTCAGTGCAGTGAACATAGCCCACCCGCACAAAGGACTGATATAATCTAAGGAGATCTGGAGCTATTCCTGTTGAGAAAAGTGACTCAGACCTACTCCAGGGGTTTATCACTAAAGAATCGCCTGACCTGTTATGACTTCTGTGTTAACTGAATCCCAAGTCCTCACCCCTTCTCCTTTTCCAGCACTCTCTTAGTTTAGCCTGATCCAAGGGGTGAGCAGTGTGGGCATAGCAACAACAAGTTCTTGAATGCATTTTAGAAACAACTCAGGAAACCTAATTTCGTGGATGACCTCTCCCCGCATCCCCATGTAGCCCCAGAACAATCCAATCAGGCATCTACACGTTCTGTATGTTCAAAGATGAGGCAACCTGAGGATGCAATTCAGCCATGTGCTGAACTTTCTGTCTTCCTGCAGCTCACTGAACATATTGCAGTATTTCAAACCCCTCCACCTTTGTACACAGCGTCACTCTTCCAAGAATGCCCTCTCACCTTTTCATGTAGAAAACGACTCGTGCTTCAGAGTCCATCCTCCCTGTAAAGCCTTCCCTGGTATCTCTGACAGATAATTAGTTCCTCTCTCAAATTCTACCTTATTTCTCTCTTAGTGAAAACATCATGCTAAATTTAAATGATTAATTAATAGTTATTAATAAATAGCTTGTCTTATCCATTAGACTATGAGCTTCTGGGTGGCAGGGACTGCCTTCTATACACCTTTATACCCCCCTTGTCTCTATCACAGGATGTGTTTGCTCACAGGTTCTTGAGTAGAATTGAACCCCATTGCAACAGGAGAATTTCCTGTGTCTCTTGGATAGTCTGATGTGTGTTTACCAGTTATGGAATGGGCTGCCCCAATCCTCAGACTTCTGCTCTGTCCATCTAAACCCCAGTCCATAACACAAATTGGAGGCAGCCCGCAGTAGAGGATATATTCTTCCTTCTGATTTTCTCTGGCCTCTCGAGGAAGTGGTTCATTAATCTCACTTCGAAGCTGTGAACTATGTAGGCAGACATTATTCATGGTCTTAGGTTGAAGGTAGAGGCCATTTCCATTAATTAGGTTGCCCACAACTCAAGTCCATGGCTTTCCAGGGGCACTTTTACCCCAGAAGGGCCATGGATAATGATTTCTGAGTAAGATCCAAATTCTAGATTATTTTCAAACAAGGTGAAATTTTCCTAGAGCTAACAATTAAATAGATTTATCTTTCTTTTCCCTCAGACACTTCTGCCTAAAATTCACTGTGGTTAAGCTGCTGATTGATCAGACTCAAGATTTAGAAGCATTTTGGTGTATTACTGATACTGACTTTTAAAGAACAATTTCCCACCAATAACGGAAATCCCCCAAAGGGAATATCCTCTGGATTCACAGCCTGTCAGATCCATAGCCCTAGGGACTCAGTGGTTTTTTTCTGCTTCAAAAGATGGTTGGGAGAGGTACATAGTATCTGACTAAAATGATCTTTAATTAAAAGCAGGCAATTCATTGTAATCATTCACCAATTATTTTTAGAGTGTTTTGTAGTTTCACTTGTTTAGTTTTTCCAGGGGATTTTCAAATGTTTTATTAAATTTCAAAGGGAAATCAGCTATGATGATGGTGTTATGGTAGATTAAGAAGGCAGAACCTTTCTCTTTTTAAGCACTGTTGGCTTCCTTCCTTCTTCCATCCCTCCCATCCGTCCTTTCTTCCTCCCTTCTTTAAATAAGGGCCTTGGACTCCAAGAGAAATAATGCCTGTCAAGTGTTCTCAGTTAGTTCAGAGTGGAGGGAGAGGGAGGAAGAGGCCAAAAGAAAGGGAAACCAGAGATGAAGCTGAGGGAGGGCTTGAAGAATGGTTTGGGTGCCTCACCACATTTAGTCCATGGGGAGAAGTGGTCAGGGATGACTTTCTAGAGCCCTGACCTTACTATCCCATCTTCTACCTTCAACAACACACACATCTCAGAGGTGGTGGATCAGGCGCCATCAAGAGGAAAGTGCGTGCTCCAAGCAGGAGAAGAAGCATGTGCAAATGCAGGGAGGCCTAGGAAGAAATAAGGGTATATTTGTCTTGGGAGACATTGACTCATGCTATAAAATCAGTAGGTTCTAAAGTAAGTCCTGAAAGATAACTTAGGAATGGAGAGGGCAGACATTACAAACAGCCAGAGATTGGGGAAGAAGATTCTTGGGCCCACATAGTGATCCTGGGGACAGGAGAGATCAGGAATGCAGACTGAATCAGGAGAACAAGAGAGCCACGTTTAATGTGAGCTCTGAGTAACAGCCCAGCACAGCAGCAAGAATGAGACTATGGGACATGAGTCCGTATCAGGGATCAGTAAGCCAGGTATCCTTGGGTCTCTGGATTCCAAGCCCTGGTCCAGTGTTATACACATATGTCAGTAGGAAGGTAAAGGCCACTCTGCCTGTTAGGTTATATGGCAGACATTTTCTGTGAATAAAATGAGCAAAATCTGCAGCATCAAGGTTTTAATGAAAACATATTTAAAACACACATAAACATACAATCTGGAAATTAATACTTTTAAACTATTAAACATATGATAAACATTTTAGATGTAAACTTAAAAGTTGATGAGAAGATACAGAAGCTTTTTAAACAAGTCCTTTAGTTCCATCCATGTTGCTGCAAATGATATTATTTTATTCTTTTTTGTGGTTGAGTAATATTCCATTATATATATATATATATATATATATATATATATGCCACATCTTCTTTATCAAGTCATCTGTCAATGGACATTTAGGTAGAGATTATCATATTAAATAAGTCATACAGAGAAAGGCAAATATCATATGATATGACTTTTATATGTGGAATGTAAAAAAAAAATGATACAAATCTTATTTGCAAACCCAAAATAGACTCATTGGCATAGAAAACAAACTATGGTTACCAAAGGGGAAAGGGCTAGGGAGGGATCAATTAGGAGTTTGGGATTAACAGATATGCATTACTATATATAAAATAGATAAACAACAAGAACCTACTGTATAGCACAGAGAACTATATTCAGTTTTTTGTAAATAACATAATGGAAAAGAGTCTGAATATATATATGTATGCATATGTATAACTAAATTGCTTTGCTATACAGCTGAAACTAACATTGTAAATCAACTACATTTCAATTAAAAAAATTTTTTTAAGTCCTTTAGGGAGGGTACTAGTCAAAAAAAACAAATTAGTGGTACTAGTGTATAAAGACCACTATCTAATGGCCTCTTGGCATGGTGACATGGCTGGCACCCCTGTACGTTGAGGAGGCCACTTTCTAGGTAATGGTTTTGCAAGCAGCCTTAGGGAAGGGAGATGGAGAGGAGGGCCCAGAGAGAGTGTGAGACATGGGTGGTCGGAGAGAAGATGAGAGCAGAGAGGCACTTGTCACCAGTCCCAGTGGCTCCTGCTGAGGTGGGTGGTGGTGCTGGACCAATGAGGCTGAGGGTCCAGGCCTGTGCTCTGTAACTCAGAGCTTCCTTCCCTTTAGGGGCTGACATTGGAACCCAGCTGTCTCACCAAGGTCTGTGCTGTCACAGACAAGACCAGCAAAGATGACAAGTCTGTGTCTTAACCAAAAGCCATCATCATTTGTATAAAAAGAGCCCAAAGCTAGTGTTCAGAAGCCATATGATCAGGATGTATATCTGCGGGAGGATAGAACTTAATAACAGATCTGTGGAAAGCACTTTGTAAACTCTTATTGAAGACAAAGATGGGAAGCCAGGTGTCCCCTGGGCACACGGGTCATCCTGCCCCAATCCCTTGGAGTTTTCCAGAGAGCCAGACTAACCCCATGTTCCCTTTGAGAACTCCCAGAGAGGGTGTCCCCAGGGTGAAGTCAGCAGTTCTGAGTGAAGACCATCTCTGAGGTGTGGTCCAGGCCCAGAGATGCCTGCATGGGGAAAGGCTCTTATTTTTCTCATTTCTGGGGGTGTTGGGGGTAATATTTAGGTGTATTGAGTGTAAAAAAACAATGAAGGAGATCACTGGCAGGGAATTTTTTTCTTGTCTTTTTATTTTCACAAACAAAAAGTAATTTGAACATGTTAAGGCACATCAATACCAACTTCTGCTATGAGGTAGAACTGTGAGAATGGAGCAGGACCAAGGGAAGAGGTGTGGAATCTGAATGAGTCAGAGTGAAGGGGAGAGGCTGCATTCAGCGTATTTGTTTTGTGTGGAATTTCTGATTCACTGTCTTACTGCCCCGCTGCCCACAGGCCCCAGGTCTGCAGCCCCACCCTCAGCCTCTGCTCCAGGGTTGGCAGAGCTAGTCGAATGGCAGAGGACAGAGCAGGGCTAGAAACAGGCTTGAGTCAGCCAACCCATGGCTCAGACCTCAGCTCCAGTGTCACTGGAGACTTCGCCTCTTAACAGTAATTAATAATAATAATAATAATAATAATAATAATAATAATAATAATAATAATGACAACAACAACAATAACATATTCTCACAAATTTGTGGAGTGGTTAATATGGACTTAGCCTGAGACTAAGCTTTTTATAACTCATGTAATTTTCCAAGCAGCCTTGCAAAATCAATTCTCTTATGAGGAAAGTGAGGTTTAAGTCACACACCATGGTCCTATAGGGTGGTATATCAGATTCCAAAGCCACACTCTACCTTAATTTACTTCACTGTTAATTTGCTGCATTAATTTACTTCACTGTACAGTGGGAACAGCGTTAAGTATCTCTGTAGTAGAGTTGTGTGGATTCAAGGAGCCCGTGCATGTGAAGCAGAGGGCATAGTGACTATTTTATTGAGTTAACGGTAAGTGTTGGTGCCTGAAAATGCCCGTCACTAATGCTGATTGCCTGCTTCCTGCACCCCAGCCATTGTTCTGTGCTCTCTTTGTGTATTCACCCATTTAATAACTACCCTCCTAGCAGTTACCCGCACTTGACAAATGACGAGCTCGGGGCTTGGAATGGCTAAATAACTTGTCCAAGGTCCCAAGGCTAATCAGTGATGGGGCTGAGATTTGCAATCATGCCATCTGGCTCAAGAGCCGAAGCTCTGATTAAGCAACACTGTCTTTATTATCATCACAGTAATAGGATGTATTAGTCAAGATTCTCCAGAGAAACAGAACCAATAATAAAACCAAAACACACACACATACACACACATGCACACACAAACACACAGACACACACACAATACACACACACATAAGTCCCTTTATAAAGAGATTTATTATAAGGAACTTGCTCATGCAGTTATGGAAGGGGGCAAACCCCAAGATCTACAGGGTGAATTGGCAAGCTGGAGACCAAGGAGTGCCAATGGTTTAGTTTCCGTCTGAATCCAAAGGTCTAAGACCAAGGAAAGCTGCTGGTGTAGTTTCTGGTCTGAAAGCTGGCAGGCTTGAGACCCCAGAAGAGTCAATGTTTCAGTTTGAGTCCAAAGTCAGGAAAAAAGCCAATATCCCAGTTTCAAGACAGGCAGGAAAGAGTTATCTCTTCCTTGGGGAAGAGTCAATCTTTTGGTTCTATTCAGACCTTCAACTGATTGGGTAAGGCCCACCCAAGTTAGAGCGAGCAAGCTGCTTTACTCGGTCTCCAAATTTAAGTGTTAATTTCCTCCAAAAACACCACAAAAGAAACCCCCAGAATAATGCTTGATCAAATATCTTGGCATTCTGTAGCTTAGTCAAGTGGCCATATAAAATTAACCATCACAAGTCCACCTTTTTCAACGTGGTCCCCATAAGCATCTCCTTAAACTGTGCTTAATCTCCAAATGAAGGCAGTAATGAGGTCAGAATTCCTAAGTGTATTTTCTGATTAATTCCCTTTTTCCTTAAGAAAGCTGTGTGGATTTCTTGTGACATAGCTTTACTGATTATATAATAGAACTATTTGTGAAGTCACTTGTTTGCCTTACAATTCTGCCTGCTCCTCTATAGCAAGTTGGGCCTTCCTTATCTTTGATTCCAACCACTTAGCACAATAAATCCTTGTAAACAGAAAATGAAGTCTGCTTATATGTTAGACACCACACCAATGCTAGAGTAAGATAGTTTTTTTTTTCTTATGAATATAAAAATGGAATGGACATGACACCAAATAAGCAAGCAGTGAGACTGTACCTGAGGGGCAGGAATGAAGCCATGGTGAGTGTTTCCTGGGACAAAGAAGCCCCTTTACCCCCCTGACGTTGGGATGGAATATGTTATGGAGTGAAGTATGGCATACAAGGTAGCTTCCAGAGAAGGTAACACTTGAGATTGGACTTGAAAGATGGAAAAAGTTTTCCAGGTAGAAAAGACCTAAAGTCTATGCAAAGATACCAGCATGCAGAAGGAAATATCTAGAAAAGTCACTGGAGGAGCGATGGGGAGGGGCTTTGTCTAAATGCTAAAGAATGGGTACTTTCTCACTCCTGGGGACCTGCTGAAGGATTTTACACAGGACAAAGGTGTGATCTGATTTGATTTTAGAAAGATCTCCCTTGCTGTATGGGGAATGATGGATTGATTGGATGGGGTGAGACTGGAGATGAGGGATCACTTAGGGGACCATTACCATCAAACAGGGCAGTGATGGTAACAATCTAACCTCCACCCATCTTGAGGCTGACTCCGGAGGAGGTTTTGATGAGCACGGTGAGAGCGGGCCCTTCCCCTCGGCCTCCTGCTGCAGCTCCTGTGTGGCAGCTCCATCTGTGAGAGGGAAGGATGCCTTAGTGTTTGCAGATGCACCCTGGGCCTGGCTGCTCCACTCCTCCAGCAGGCATTTGATAAAGAAACAAAGGAAAGCTGCAGGAGCAGAGACTGAACAAACAGACCAGTGACTGCCAGGTGCCGCCTCCCTGTCTTCTGGAGAGAAGATGGACGAAGGAGCCACTATCAGTCGCACTCAGGGAAGGAGGAGGGGTGATGTTATAAACATGTAAGGGTTCTAGTTTGGGGGCCATTATCTCAATAAACTCTTACCTGAAGGATACAAGTTGCCAGGAAAAACTTAAGGAGGATCTGACTTCAGGTGAAATGAGGCTTTGTTCTGTTCACGTTATTTTTGTGGCTGTTTGAGCAGGAATAAACTAGTGGAGTACAATAGAAACAGGCAAAGTTGGCCGGAGCTTGTAGTCTAAAGAATACATGTCTTAAAATGACTTGTTCCAGGCCACGGGAAGATTCTTACTGTGTTGTCTAGCTACCAGAAAGTCCCTTTGGTTGCATAGATGTGGTGAAAGTTTTTCTGGAGAGCAGTAAGGTATTTTCCTGTGACTCTTGGGCATGTACAGATGCTCCCCTTCACTTCAACCATACTTTCCCCTGGTCTTATTGTAGACTTTGTAATCACCAATAACTGCATCACCTCCAAAATCTCTATTGTGAGATTGAGATTGTAAGATCACCCTCTGATCACTAACCCTACCTTTCCATCTCACTCTTTAGCATCTCAAGTACAATTCTTGAGCACAGTAGGACCTTCAATCTATTGTCCTTACTATTTTCTCACTATCCATCTTCCTGCACGTCATGTATCTACCCTAGACACCTCCCTGGAGTCAGCTAAATTGTGATGTTAGGGACCTCATGCTCCAGACTGCTGAGTCTGCCCAAGACTTCCATCACCAACTTGGGGATTTTTTTCTTAGAAATGCTATAACAAAATACCACAGACTGAGTGGCTTAAATAACATATATGTGTTGTGTTGTAGTTCTGGAGGCTAGAAGTCCTAGATCAAGATGTTGGGATGGTTGATTCTTTGTAAGGGTTGTGAGGAAGAATCTGTTCCATGCCTCTACCCTAGGCTCTAGTGGTTTGCTGGCAATCTGTGACTTTCTTGGCTGGGAGAAGCATCGCTCCAATCTCTGCCTTCATATTCACATGATGTTCTACTTCTGTGTGTGTCTGAGTTCTAATATCCCTTTGTTATGAAGACACCAGTCATACTGGATTATGGGCTCACCCTCCTCCAGTATGTCTTTATCTTAACTTCACTAATTACGTCCTCAAAGACCCCCATTTCCAAATAAGTTCACATGCTGAGGTCCTGAGAGTTAAGACTTCAGCATATCCATTTCAGGGGACACAATTTAACCCGCAACAGAGGGATTTCCAAAATCATCTTCATGATAATTTGCTGGAAGGACTCACAGAACTCACTGAAAGGTATTATGCTGATGACTATGTTTATTATGAGGAAAGGATGATTAAAATCAGCTGGAGGAAGAGACTCATAGGGCAGAGCCTGGTAGGCTTCCAAACACAGAGCTGCCATCATTCTCAGGGCGAGTTGCCCTCCCAGCATTGCTATGACAGTACTCACGGAGTACTGCCAACTCAGGAAGCCCATCCAAGCTTTTTATTGAGTTTTTATTGAGCGTGATTATGTAGGAGCGATTGATTGATTGGCTGTCTAGGTGGTTAAACTCTGCCTCAAGGTCAACTGATACCACATGACCCAAGTCCTTGCTTCCTAAACACATAGTGGATTTTTCTGTAGTAGCCAGTCGCCCGTCTGATACTATCAAAGGTGACCAGCCCCACCCTGAGCTATCTTCTCTCCGTAAACTGTCAGGTGTGGTCTGAGGGGCCCACCATGAATAACAAAAGACACGCCTGTCACTGAGGAAATTCCAGGTATTTGGAGTTTACCTCCCAGATGTCAGAACAAAGGCTGAACCTCTCTTTTGATGAGGCCACATTGCTTATTCCACAGCATCCATCCTTCTTAGCCTGCTGCCCCCCCAATAAACTCATCTGATTAAACCCTGGTCTAGTGAAATCCAAACCCTCCTCCTCTCTGCCTGTGCCCGAGCAGCTGAGCAGTGCTGCAGAAAATCTCCAGACAGGGTAGGCTGGTCTCACTTCCTGGACGCACATCTCACATGGGCACCGCCTTCCAGACAGTCTGCTACACTTCCCTGGTCCAGCCCTTTTTCTTACTGTATGGTTTTTATACTTTTCTCCACATACACCTCCTGCCCCATTTCTGCAAGCCTCTCTCTGAGATGATAAATATCTTATTCTTCATTGAAAACAATGGTTGCAGTAAGAGTAACTTCATATTTCTTTGCCCAAATCTATCAGCCTGTAAGATTCCTGACTCCACATGGTCTGTCCACCCACCTTCCTGACACAACAAATTCATCCAGTTCCATAGCGTTAAGTAGTATCTTTACCTCAGTGATTCTCTTCTAAGTGCCCAGTTCTCGTATTCAACTCTCTCTGGGACATCAGCTCTTAGAAGTGCCTCTTCACATCTACTTTGGCCAGCCCTGAAACTACTTCTCTTCTAGATTTCCCATCTGAGGAAATCTCACATCTTCTTCGGGGCTCAGACTCAAAACTAAGGAGTTATCTTCGATTCCTTCAAACCCCACATTCCATCTATAAGCAAGGTTTGGCAGTGATACCTTCAGAATGTCCTCTGAGTCTGACCCCGTCTCACCACCTCCACTGCCAAAGCCTCAATGCAGCGCTTCACCTGGAACCAGTGCAAACACTTCTTAAGCAGTTCTCTTGCTTCCATTATTTACCCCTTAGTCTCTACACAGCAGCTAGATGGAAACCATATATAGTCAGCACCCTATTGTCAATTAGAATCAAATCCATCCTCTTTTCATGACCTGTGCACAAACCGAGATTATTTCAGTCTTGGCACCTGTGGCACACACTGGCCAGTTGTTGACTATACCATTTCCTTTTTATTCCTGGACACACACTTCCTTGCCTCCTCACAGGTGGGTGTCTGAATTGTAGGCAATAAAGTGTGGGTGGAAATGGTCCTTTCTGGTTCTGGTCTGTAAAGCTGTGCACATGCAAACTTGTATTTTCTTTCTTCATCTACGACTTGAATGCAAAGGAGGCTGAGGCCTTACAGATGGTGAATCCACATTTGGGAAGGAGTCTGTGCCTCGGTGACGCAGTGGAACGATCAGCATTTTCCCTCTCCCTTGAGGCCTACATTGGGCTGTGCTCTAGTCTAGGTGAGAAATAGACTTTGATTGTGTTACACCATTGAGATTAGGGGGCTGTTTGTTCCAGTTATTACCGTAACATGACCAGTACAAATCTCTTGCACTTTCTCTTCCTCTTTTTTAAAAAATTCTCTTTCCCACAGTCTTGGTGTGACTTCCTCTCAAGGTTTTGGGCTCAACCAAATGTCACCTCCTCTTCAAAAGAATGTCCTCTGACCCCTCTGTCTAAAATAGTTCCCCCACTGTCCTTTTACATCCAGTTGTCCCACCTGGATTCTTCACTACACTAACCATTACCTGAGATTATAAATATGAATACGAATATAAACGTGTTGTCTGTCGTACCTATGTTCATATGTGTGTCTACCCAGTAAAGTGTAAATTCTGTCAGGGTATAAATCTTGCTAATCTTTTCCATCCTGATAGTCTCTGCTCCTGGAACAGTATCTGGCATATGGTTAATCATTCAACCATTACCTTTTTTTTTTAAATGAATTAAGGCATTTCAAAAGACCATAAGTAGATTTTAGAATGATAGTACAAATTCCCAATATGATGTTACACTTCTGTCAGAAAGAAGGACTTGCTTTCAGTGTTTTCGCTTACAACTAAGAAGGGACTGAAATGGAGTCTAGGCTGCGGGGCACTGTGGGTCAGCGCCTGGGCAGGGCAGAGGCATCGCAGTACCACAAGGCGTCAGTATGTAAGAGATTATGGCATCTGAAACCCACACTGTTTAAAAAGAAAGAAAAGGAACTTTTGTGATAATATTGAGGATCATTCCATTGATCTTCCTAGAAAAAAGGCTCTCTAATTTCACTAACAAGAACCCGAAAGAGTTTAAGAAATCTCCAAAACAGTTGGCTGCTTACATAAATAGAACAGTTGGACAAGCTGTGAAAAGCCCAGATAAGCTACGTAAGATCATCTATCACATAAAGAAAGTTCATCATCCCTTTCCAAATCCTTATTACAGAAGAAACCAGTCTTTAGAAGTGGGGGCTGTGACATGGCAAATAAAGAAAATGGACTGGCTTGTGCAGGCCACCTCCCTGAAAAATTATGCCACAATATTCATATTTGGTTCATTCCAGTGATTCTGGTTGTTCACAGACAGAGAGCCCATCATCAAAATAGAGTAGGTTTTGTTTTTCCCTCTGAGGTTTCTCAGGACCAGGAAACAATGACACAAGTTTTGTTCAGCAGGAATTTGAGATTGAATGTAGCTTTAACTTCCTGGAGAAAGAGAAGTGTAAGTGAACTTGTAGCTTCTTTGGTGAGGATAGAAGACCTTGGACTTGGGGTAGTTTGCCTTCCTGTGCCAACCAATAGTTTACAGGAAGAAAAGCAATACATCTCACTTGGCTGCTGTGTAGACTTGTTGCCTCTGGTAAAGTCACTACTTAAAAGCAGTTTTGAAGAATATGTAACAGTTGGTTTAAACTGGCTTCAAGCAGTTATAAAAAAGATGGTAGTCAGAACTATCATCCAAAACAGAAATTATAAATGATGGAAATATTCGAATTTTAAAACAACAAAGAAGTTGATTGTGGGAACAGGAAAACCATCTTACTTTGGTTCCAGGATATAAGGTAATATAGCCAAGGATGTAAATGCTTATTTATTACAGTTGCATTGAAAGACTTCATCTACTAAATAGCATTTGGTAATTCAGAACATCCCTGGACTATATGATTTCCCAAAAAATGTCTCATCAAAGAGCTATGAACTGTAGAAGAAATCAAAACCACTTTTTTCCCTTTAAAAAGCCACATAATGAAACCACTAACAAAATGCTAACAATCTACATGACATTGAAGTGGAAAAATATCCAAAAAGAGCAACTTCAACTTCAATGAGGTAGAAGTACACTATGAAGATTATTTGCCTTTGCTGCATTTGGGATTTATATGGTTATTTGGTAACATTATTTAAGAACTGTTGGCTCTTAATGCAGTCCTGCATAAGACTATAATTTATACTATGTGAAAAAATAAGACAGGACTTATTACTAGGAATCACAAAGACCAATCATTATTACTTTTTTAAGGTGTATATATCTATCAAAATTCATCAAACAGTGCATCTGAAATATGTGTAGTTTACTGTACAGGAAATAACATACCACAGTAAAGGTGTTAAAAAACAAACAAACCAAAACAAATAAATAAAAAAGCTTTCGACTTCAATAAATGGGGGAGAAAAAAGAGCAAATGAGGAAACTCCATCTTTGTCTATCCGAGTACAAACTACTCATTGCTTCTCCCAGACCACAGTATTTGGCTTCAAATGTGGCTCTACCGTCCCCCTCCAAATGTTAATTCCCCCCCCCCCAAATTTTTCTCCATCCAACATCCAGAGTGACCTTTGCAGAGCCCAGTAGTGGTCACAACAGTCAGTGGCTTCTTGTTGTCCAAAGCTCTGTTGGGTCCATCCAGGTTTACCTCTCTAACTTCATGTCTCCTCTGCTTCACCAGGGCACTGTGCTCCGGAGACCTTTGTTTGTGTGATTACGTGGTTAACAACATTTCTTCTCTCTAGAATCCATGAGGTTAGGGATCATGTTCATTTACGTTTACCATTTTATCTTTATTGCCAGTCAC
The DNA here is from genome assembly GCF_048564905.1 of Vicugna pacos. Classification (NCBI taxonomy): domain Eukaryota; kingdom Metazoa; phylum Chordata; class Mammalia; order Artiodactyla; family Camelidae; genus Vicugna; species Vicugna pacos. The sequence goes on from NC_132991.1 coordinate 17,205,724, forward strand.
TGTGCCTGGCAAATAACAGATGTTCAGCAAGTATTTGAATGAATTGATGAAAGAATGAATGGCATTCAGGTCATATCTCACTGATGTTATAGAAAAGGTTAAGGCTCACAGAAACAGTCAGAGCAAGTCAATGATCTTTATTGTATAAATGGAATGGTGAGAAATATCCGTCATCGCATCAGCTGTGGCCAGTCTGTAGGGGAGGGAGGCAGTAACCTAGGTAGTCAGGTCCTTGCTGTTAAGGCAGTCACCCTATTGCTGGCAAATTCCTTGGAATCATCAGTGCCCATAGGCAGTGTGATCGTCTCAGGGCCAAGGAGAAGTACTCACAGAAGATTCCTGGAATCCTTAATGTTCAAACCTAATCACCTGCATCACAGCCTCTGGTCACCATGGTGCAGACCCGTGGAGTGATCTTGACAGATTAACTAATTAAAAAAAAATCTTGTGTGTTACCTTCTCAGGTCACAGCCTCCTAGTTGTCTGAGTCACACCATTACATTTATGTTCCATAGAACCGGTGGGAAAAACAGAACGAGAAATTCTTGCCCTGAGTGTTTTGCAGTAGACGTCAGCTGACATCCATGACAGACAGCAGGTTGAAGATGCATGTGTATTGGAGCCTGTGCCTTTTGGTAAGTAAAACAGATCTCAGTAAGGAAGTAGACAGCCTGTTCATCAGAGAGGAAATCAAAATAGCTAATAAACTCAGAAAAGTTAACCTCTTTAAGAATCAAAGATAACAGAAAATAAAAGAAGATACAGAAAACAAAAGAAGACATTTTTGACTATAATGATTAAAGATTTTTTAAATGATGTCAGGGTTGTACACAGTAGATACTTTGATAGAGTGCTTATGATCATGAATTCCTTAAACTTTTTTTAAATGGCAAGGCATATTGGTGATATATAACAGGACCGTGGAAAATATTTTATACCCTTTGCAAATCGTTTTCCCCAAATCAATCCATAAGATGTTTGACACAGTGTTATTTATATTAAAAATGAAACCCCGTGAAAATCCATCCTAAATATCTAACAATAGGGGACTCGTTTAAAAAAATGTTTCCAAAGATCCACGAAATCTTTCTAAAGAATTTTACTAACAGAGAAAATGCTCAAAAGGCTATTTAGTAAACAGCATGGTACAGAGCTGTACGAAGTGTTAGATGTCAACTCTGAAAGAATATTTGCATGCAGTAAAAAAAAAAAGAAAATACAAAATGTTTTTATGTTTAGACATAAAGAGAAAAAGAAAAACCAGCATAATCTCACAATTGTCAGTACAGATATAAGACAACACAATAGGGTTCTTTATACTGACTGTGTATTTCCAAAGTTTCTACACTAATCATGTATGTTCAGAATATCATGGGGAAAAAAAAGTTAAGAACACAGACAGTGTTTTGGGGTCAGCTAGGCCTGGGTTCTGATCTTGGTTCCTCTACTTCTTGTTGTGACCTTGACCAAGATCGTTAGCATCTGTAAGTTTCAGTTTTTGCATGTGTGCCTTGGGTGTAATAGTGCTCCTTCGGTTGCTAGTAAGGTCAAATGAAATAAAATATGTAAAGAGCTTAGTATACTATATGACATAGAGTGGGCCTTCATGAATGTTAGGATGCTCAGAATCCCAGAATTTGAAATTTTCAACTGCTGGGGATTATCTTATCTCACCTTCAAGTTACACAGGGAGGGCCGCTGATGATGTTGGTGGACGTCAGTGGCTCTTCTCAGTGGCACAGCTCATAAGCAGCAGAGCCTTGTGATTTTGCATTCCTGTTCTGTGTCCTTTTTGCAATGCCTCCTTCCTTCCCTGGAGAAACAGAGTTTGGCCTTGAATTGCTTATTTTTTGTTTGTTGGTTGGCTTTGATGATTTTTTTTTAATGCCATTCATCCCTGCAAAGCTGGGCAACTTTCCTAGTGATTGCTGATGCGAAAGCCAAGTCAGTTACATTCTGCGAGAAGAATTTAAATGACATACTGCTTAATATCAGTGGAGGATCACTGGGTGTAGGAAAAGTGAGAGGCCAAGTCAGAAGAGGTTGCTTAACCTGTGTAGAAAGTTAAACTTTACCTTGCCGCAAAGCAAAAACACCTGGGGAAGGGAGGTCTTAAGTTCACCCCTGTTAGGCAGCCTACTAACCAGTTTCTTTCTTCTAGCCTCCCTTCTTTCTTATCCAGCTTGTACACTACAGGCAGAGTGAGTTCTATTAAATTAACTGCTACTTAAAACCCCTCCTGGCCTTTTATTGCCTGCAAGATAAAGCCTGAACACCTAGTATGGCCTGAGCCCTTCATGGTCTGCCACCTGTTTATCTTTTCTGCTCTGGGTGTCTCCCTGGACTACCATGCTTCTTTCCCTTATTAGTCTATCTGATGAACTCCTACTCATACTTTAAGACCCAGACTAAATGTCCCTAAACTGGAAGCTCCTTGACTAGACTGTGAATCCATTATGTCAGGGAGTTTGAATGTCTCAAACTACAAGCAATAGAATACTGGTATAGTGGCTTAAACCGTGCAGGAGTTTATCCTCTCACTTAACAGGAAGTCTGGAGATGGTGGTTCCAGGATTGACTCTGTGGCTTGATGACCTCTTGTCCTCATCTTTTCCTTCTGCCAGCCTCAGAGGGCTAGCGACATTTGCTTTGGTGGTTATGTGAGTTGCTGCGGCTACGACCACCAGATTGGGTTCTGTTAGAAAGAAAAGAAGTGTAGTGTTTGGTAGGCAGGATGGTGTGCTGATGCAGAAAGGCAGAAGTGGTGGATCAAGGGCCATTTTTTCTTGAGCCGCCTTCTTTTTTATTAATTCAAGGGCCATTTTTTCTTGAGCCGCCTTCTTTTTTATTAATCAGGTAGAAAATTTTCCTGAAGCTGTCTAGCAGGCTTCCTCTTACATCTCATTGGCTAAAAATGGTTCACATGGTCACTCCTGAATCAATCACAGGCAAAGGGAAATGGGATGGCTGTGACTGGTCGGACCTCACTCAACTCATTGCCTTGGTCTAGAGCTACCTCTCAGAGATCTACCTGGTACCTGAACAGAGAGTATCTGTTAGGAAGGAAAAAGTGTAATGTTGTTAGCTGAGTCACCAATGGCTTTTGACAAAGATTCCAATGTTGCTCCAGATTGAATGTTCTCTGTAAAACCCTCTGTAACGTCCTATGCTACTTTGTCCTCTGTGTCTGCATAGCCTATAACTCTTACTGTATCATAATTTCTCCGTTTCTATTAAGTTTCTGTTACTCTATCTTAAATCTGCCTGTCTGTTTCCTACATCGAACTGTGGACTCCTTAAGGGCAGGAAACATATTTTATTTAGGTCTAAATGTCCAGCATTAAATGTCCATAGGTTCTCAATAAATGTCTATTGATTGATTTTCTGTACAGCTATTATCAAATCTAATTCCTTTGTTTCCTCTCTCCCTTTTTTTTTTTCTTATTCTGTCCTTATTAAGGCCGATAGGGATGTTACTAATGCTTAAATTTCACATGTCTCAGATCACACCTTGAAATGCAGTTCTGGTGTCTGTAATGAAGCCTGGAGCCCCTCTTAAAATGACAATGACTGTATAAACAGATTTTGACTGAAAAATTTATTAATGATTCTTTTCTTTGGTAGATAAAAGCGGGCATTTAGCTTTATCAGAGACAATATAAATTGAAAATTGAAAAGTTCACATCTTTTGCATGAAAAATGGGTTTCACGCAACCAGAAACCAAGCCAAACAAAAAAGGTAATCTAGCTTTCTTGAAAATGACAGCTTCAGTCAAGCTGATTTATGGAGTCTCCGAGGGGCTTTTGTGGGCTTTTTCTCTCTCCTTTGCTCTGCTTCCATACCACCCATTTCTATTGATGCTGGGAAAATATAACTATCTACAGTGGAACGAGTGAGGGGCTGCTGCTGTCATTCTCTTAAATGACCGTGTCTCAGAAGCTAGGAAAAAATTCTGTGACATTGTTCTTGCAGTCGGCATCTGTGCAAGTGAGTGAGAGAGATCACTGTAACTTCATATATTGCATCTTTTTCTCCTTTGGGGAGCTTGTCCTGACCTTCCTATCTGGGTTAGGAAATGTTCCTCTCAGTTCAGTTAACACCCTCCTTATGCTTTGCACAGGGCACGTGCTAAAAAAGGTTGAGTAGGTAAGATTGTGTGGTGAAGATAGATGTGCATTTCTGTATGTACACACTTGTTTTTTTAGCAAACACACACATATGGCACTTACTCTGTACAAGGCATGTTTCTGTATGCTTTATACATATTCATTCAGAATTTTACAATTGGCCAAAGCACTTGTGATACATTGGCTCATTGGTTCCTCACTGTAACTTTAGTGAGCAGATGGATAGAAATTATCCCCACAGTATAGGTAGGCAAGCATACTCAGAAACTCATCTATTTACCCACAAACCATGGTTTGCAAATAGCAGAGGTGGGATTTTAACTTACTTGTTCTGACCCTTGGCACAATATTTTGCTGGAGGAGGCCTGGTAGAGTCCCTTTAACATTTTGAGATTACCACATCTGTAGTAGGTGAAGTTTTGGCTACTTTAAGAAGTTATTTAAGGAAACAAAGATTTTTTTTCCTATGTTTGAAACCAACTTTAGTAGTATTTTAGTCTGCAAATGCTACATTACTGCTAGATAACAAACAGCCCCCAGGTTTAATGTCTGAAACAATACTACTGTTTGGCTAGGAGTTGGCTGATCTAGGCAAGCTTGGCTGAGCAGCTCTGCATCAAGTTCTGAATTTGATGGGGCTTGGGTCCTCAGAGCTGCCTAGGTTGAGAGCAGTTCCACACATGTTCATTCCTAGGGAAAACTCCCCAGGAACGTGGTGATGGGAGGAGTACAAGAATTCAAGCCCAGCTACACAAACCCATTTCAAACCTCTGCTTGTGTCATGTCAGCTAACCTCTCATTGGGCAAACCAATTTTCACTGTCAAACCCAATTTAAGGGAGGAAGCACCCTCTACCCACCATGAAGTCAAAGCAAGTTACACAGTTCAGATAAATTTTGGTGGAATGGGAACTTAAACTCCCACACTGAAGATGAGGGAGGGGTTGGACATGATTATTTTTGAACAATAATCTAGTCCACTACAAGGGGATTCCAAGTAGGGTTGCCAGATTTAGCAAGTGAAAAATACAGGGTACCCAGTTAAATTTGCATTTCAAATAATCAAATATTTTTAAGTATAAGTAGATCCCAAATATGGCATAGGCTATACTTATACTAAGAAAAAAAAATCATTTCACCTGAGATTCAAATTTAACTGGGTGTGCTGTCTTTTATCTGGCAATCCTAGTTTTAAATGAATCAGTCGCTCTACACAAGGTGCGATTAATAGTGAGAATATGTAATTGACCAGATTATACAAAAAGTATGCTTGTGTTGATTTCTCTAGTAACCACCCACCCTTCTGCTGGGACTGGCCTGGCTCTCAGAAGAAAGGCGCAGGCCTTCCTGAAAATATCACCAAGTACTTTAAGGGGCCAGATAAGTGGAGTCCTCAAGGCCAGTTAGCACTGGCCTTCTTGTTAAGCTGTCAACCGAGGAGGCAGTGGAAGGTACTGGCGATTTCATAATTTTCAATGCTATTGGTGAGCAAACCTGGGCAGCTCGTCTCTGTAATCAGTCCCTGCAACAGGACTCCAGGCTTGGTCATTGTATATTTTGAGAGTGTTCATCTTTATCATGGCTTTTGCCTCCTCCACACTCACTAAGTTGGAAAACTACGGGTGTCCTCGGCACCAGATGAAGAATGGATGCCCACTAACTGGCCGTAAAGACCAAAGCAGATTCATTTTCATTTGGGAGCCGCTGGCGTTGAAGTGGTGTGAAATCTTTATTTGAGATGACCCTGGCTTTATCTCTCCATTGTTGCTCAACCTCAGATAATTACTTCTGGCCCCCACACACCTCTGCCGTGGCTATTAAAATGGGAGGACAAAAGGTACAGTTGTGAATTGCTCTAGCTAGTCATTTGAAGGTCTTTGTTGGAGCAAATTACTTTGTTTGGTGTTGCAAGGGTGCCTGCAGCTTTTTGGACCGGTACAAAGGGTCTTAAATTATGTGTGTGTGCATGTTTTTAAAGATTGAGGAGGAGGAGGGGACATAAATATCACGTGAGAAGTTTGGGATTCTTTTCTCTAAGCCTTGCTTTTTGTCCAGAAATAATTATATTCAAATGTGGTTCCTGGTTTTTGTAGATGAATGCCTACTCCATAAACTCTGGATGTTAATTCTCATTTCTGCAGGGATTGGTCATGATTCATGGTTTACAGGAGTTAGGGACACCAAAGCATTTTCTTTTATCACCTGCAGAGGTGGAAAAGGCAGGTCTCCTAGAAAGACATTCTCCAGGGAAGAAAAATGTCATTTTGGTGGAGGTTTTCTATCTTGTTGCGAAACGTCACTGCAAAAAATCTGTTTGAGAAAATAGTGAATCGTCTTGCTGTTTATTCTCCTTGCTGTGTTCATGAAACTGTCAGCTTAAGCATGTGGTGAAAATTATGGGAAAATGAGCCAGTTCACCTGGTTTTGTAAATGATGGCAGTCTTTATATTTCTCAGTTTCCACAAAGGAAAATTTCCCTTGACTAGCTGATTAAATAAACATCTATTTGTAGGAGCAGTCAAGAGGTGAACAGGAAAAAAATGGCAAAATAAGCAGGCACTTCAGTCTGCTCATTTCTCAGGGAAGCACTGTGGCCTGGCAGCTGGGAGGCATCTGGGTCAGGAGTGCAGATTTTAATCTTACTGGGGCTTGAATCTTGGCTTCCTTGCTTTTCACTCTCTGTGGACTGCTAACTCTAATCAGTTTTTAAGAAATCCTGATAGTTAAGTGGATAGTAATGATCATGATAATTATGTTGATAAGGGAATAATACTAGTCATTGTTCTATCATTAGTTAATCACTATGTGGAAGACACTATCCTCAGTGTTTTTTATACTTTATCCCATATTTAATCCTCTAAAAATCCTAGTGTGAAGATGATATGGTCCCATGTCACAGTTGAAAGGGGTAAGGAGGTTAGTAACTTGCCTCTGCTTCTTGTTATCAAGTCATAATTTGAACTCAAGCCTTCTGATTCCAAAGCCAAAAATTTTAAACTCAAAATTCCACCATGGCTTTTGGTGTTGGTATAAAGCAAAAGACTCCCAGCTCCAACCATGTCTCCCTTATTGGATCATGTCTCTGCTCAGTATACTACTTTTTCTGGGTTATATTATGGTTTTTGTAATATATGACTATTTAATGAATATGTTACAATCTTCCCTTAAAAACTCAGTGCAGCAGTACAGAATATTTCCAACGTTCACTGGACTAGGTCACAAGCTCATCATTTGGACTTTGAATGATCCTGGAATTTCCAGAATATTTTTCTTAAATATTTAATTTTTCTTTGTGATTGAAGGATTTGATACATAGCCTTTCTTGGGTTGATGGCACTAATTTTCTTAAAATAATCCAGAAATTTAATATTATATTTTTCCTCTCCCAACTTTATTTTATATGCTTTCCTAAAATATCTGGGTTATACTATGAGCCTGATTTTCTCAACCTTGACAAGTCACCTGGGATGTCAGGTAGGGAAAAATTTTTCAGAGCCAGGGATTGAGAAGTAAGGTGGTCATGAAGAACTAAGAAAAGCTGCGGGAGGAAGCACATATTACATCTAAAAAGGTGTAAAGTGTGACTGTTTGAGAGAGGAGGAGAAGAGGTGGCAGGAAGATGTAGAGTATTGGCCGTGACAGCATCAGTCTCCCTTCGGCTGTGTGTGAGGTGTGGGGGGTGCGTGGGTCACCTATTAAAGGTCAGGTGAAGGCCGGGGTCAACAGCTTCACGTGACCTTACAGAGGGCTCCTCCGGGCTGCATGATCACCACCCGTTGTGCCTGTGTACGTGCGATGGGGGGCTGAGGTAGATGTCAACAGGGGAGCTGTTTGTCGCGGGGATTGGTTACTTTCAGATCAACAAGTAGATTTCCTCTTGGGGAAGTTTGAAGTTGAGGTTTTGTATCTCAACAATATTTTTGTTGACTTCAGACATGATGCAGATAATATCTTGACTCATTTTTGCATTACCGTGGATGACTCAGATATAGGAAAATTTTGATGGTGAGAAAGTCAAGGCCAAAAATGAGCAAGTGTGCTAACTTTCTGAGTGAGCGCAGGTGCAGGTGGGGCCTCAGAAGTGGGACCTGGGCTTGTCTGAGAACAGTGGGCACCTAGTAGGTCTGCACTGAAGTGAGCCTCAGAAGGAAGATACTTTCTACTTCACAATTTCCCACAACCCATCTCTACTGGGAACAACACTGCCTTCATCTGTCAGGTTTATGGGTGGGTCAGGAGAAGTGTGGAGGCACCTATAGCACCCCCAGTGGAAAATCATTCCAACCTCCAAAAGATCAGACGGAAACAGCATAAGGACTTAGTGGGCTTTCCATTCTTAGATCCCTTGTGCTGCCAGTAGCATGCCTTCTGTGTGGTGTCTTGCAAGCAGATTGCAGGTAACATATGCAGAAGTAGGAAGTTCTATGAGGAGGCTGATGGCTCTGTAGCGTGGCTGGACTTGCTTCCTTTTTTCTTAGTGCCCAGCTTTCACTGTGCCAACCAGTGGGTGGGAAGGCATCATTCCATTGCTCAGAGATGCGGTGCCTGCTCTACCTAGGGGCACATGCTTTGAAATGGTTCTGGCAGAGGAGACCCAGAGAGCCAGTTCCAGGCACTGTGCATGGTCAAGATGGGCCTGGATGCCCAGGTGGATGGAAAGCTTTGGGGAGAAAAGCGCCCAGATAGCTGACTAATGGACACAGCCTTAGAGTTTGAGATATGACATCCTCCCCACCCTGCCTCAGCTTTCATGACAATAAGACCACCGAACAACACTATTCAATAGAATGATCGGAGATGATGAAAAGTTCTATATCTGTGCTAGCGAACACTACAGTAGCCACTAGCCTTATGAGCTCTTGGGCACTTGAGAGGTGGTTAGTGTGACTGAGGGATTGAATTTTTAATTCCATTTGATTTTATTTCATGTCAGTTTAAATAGCCACATGTGGGTGGTGGCTATGGTATTGTGTAAATGTACTTTGGAATAATTTTATTATGGCTTGGAGATGTCTTAGTAAAACAAAGAGCACATGCACACACACACACTCACACACTTATACTCACACACACTCTTAACATTCTACCAAGTCTCTGCATATGCAACACTTCATTATCACATCCATTATCTCACAGCACCAGAGGAAGGTGATGTTCTTATTTTTCACATTTTATAGATGAGAAAACTGAGTCACAGAGAAGTTAGGTGTTTTATTTAAGGTTACTTAGTAAGTGAGCAGTGCAACCATGGCTCAGACCCAGGCCTTCTTCTCAGTCCTGAGGACTGAAGGTGGTGATCATGAACCTCTCAAGAAAGACCCAGCCTCACAGCTCTCTTGTCAGAGCTCTTACAGACCATGTAACAGGGATGGCTTTAAGGTGATTCACCTGTAAAGCACTCTGTGACAAAGACTTGACTCACATAATTTACTTTGGGAAGTGACCCCAAAGGAACAGAATTGAGGGTCTGGGAAATAGGAAAGGAACAAAAGCCAAAGCAAAGGCGTATTGTTGAGAGTAGACACCTGGGGCTCCACCCTACAGGAACTGACTAGGAACTGTGCATTAAGACCCCCTTCTAGGGTGTTATCTCCCTTGTGCTTCCGGGTTGGTTCACACACCGGCACAGCTGAGTGGGTATCCACGGGCTCACCATATGGTGGTGCAGAGCCACCCTGGGCAGAATGCAAGGAGCATGTCAGATGGTACTCTTGCTGGCTGCCACAGCAAAAGCTGGAGCTAAAAATGTGGCTGAGAGGCTATGAGATGGGGCATCAAAGATGTCCATGGACCAAGGGGAAGGAGCTAAATAGCACAGCTGGGAGTCAGAAATTAGGAGAGGCCAGAAAACTTTGAGAATGGATTCTTCCATAAGAAATGGAAATAAGTGGACCTAACCTTTTGATGCTGTCAATGAGCTATAGTCTACTTGGTTGCTAGCACAACTAGCTTTTGTGCTTATTGCTTTATATTTTGTGCAATATTGCTTTTGTGCATCATGCAAGGTGCTGTTTTAATATAAGGCTTGATTTTTCCCATTGCCCCGTCTCTTTCCAGTTGACTTCTTTATACCACCTAGATGGAGCAAGCTCAGGGAAACCAATAATTCAATGTATTCCAAATTTAAATCACTATTATCTCGTTCATTCATTTATGGACAGCATGGCATAGAGGTTAAGAGCATGGGCTCTGAAACCAGACTGCTGGATCACATCCTGACTCTACTACATACTAGCTTTGTGGACTTGGGCAAATTATTTAGCCCTCAGTTATTTTCATCTGGAATTAGGGGTTCTAGTACCTATTTTATAGAGTTATGGTGTAGAGTAACCGAATTAACACACAGACTGGACTTAGAACACTGCCTGTCAAGTAGAAAGCACAATATGCATGTTTGCTATTGTTTGTTCATTCATTAATTGGTCAATTATTTCATGTCTGATTCATATGAGGCATCGCTCTCCTTGATCAGCATGCATGCCTGGGTCTGACAGTGTCTCTGTGGCTCACTCCAGCATTTTGAAATTCTTTATTCTGTAAATTCCCAGACCACTGTCCTCTCCTTTTTTTTCCCTGCTATTTTCACTGATGAAAACTTTTTTTCCTTTACCAGTTCTCCCCTCCCCCGCTTCAACCTTTCCGACATTGGGACGTTTCAGGACTCACTCAGTCTCGGGCCATCTTTCTTATCGACACATTCTTCTAGGGTATCTTTTCTGATCTTGTGATTTTAAATACCTCTCTATAGGCTGATGACTCCCAAATATGTCCTTCTAGGTTTGACAGCCCCCCTGAGTTCCAGGCTCATAAAATTCTTGCTCAACACCTCCATTTTGATATTTGTTTGGTGCCTCAAACTAACGTGACCAGAAGAGAACTATTGATTTTCCTTCACCCTCACCTCAATCCCACCACTGAGTCTTCCCTTCATCTTCTCTGTTTTAGTAAATTAACTAATTGCTCAGACCCCAATCCAGCAGTTATCTTGCCCTCGTATCTTGTCCACACTGAACCCAACACTATCCAAAATTGCTTCAGTCTTAAAAGAACCGCTTCTCAATATGACCACTGCTAGTATCTCCCTGTATGACTGTGCAGATGGGACATTCCCAAGGGAATTCCCACCCACATGATAGACATCATAGATTTCTATTTTTTTATGGAAAAATTTTATCAAATGGTCAAAGTGTTTCTTCTTTTAAAAAATATATTATTTTTAAAAATAAAATTAAAATACCTTGAGGACTAGGTCCCTCTTTTTAATTCTTACAGGAGTGCTGTAAGAACTAGCAGTCACCTTAATCATTGCTATAATTCTAGTTTAGACCATCACTTCTTTTAATGCTTATTTTTTATTGAAATGTAGTCAATTTACAATGTTAGTTTCAGGTGTACAGCAAAGCGATTCAGTTATATATATATGTGTGTGTGTGTGTTTGTTTATTTTCAATTTCTTTTTCATTACAGTTCATTACAAGAAATTGAATATAGTTCCCTGTGCTACACAGTAGGTCCATGTTGTTTATCTATTTTATATTAGTAGTGTAAATCTGTCATCATCACTTCTTGCTCAGATCATGCCAACAACCTCCTAATCAGTACCCAATTTTCCCCTTTGCTTCTCCTGTAGCCCATTATCCACACACCAGTCAGATGGATCCTAAAGTATAAATCAGATGGTACCACTCTCCATATTTACCCCCTCCATATTAGTTATCTGTTGTCATATAACAAATTATCCACAAGCTTCAAACAACAGAAATTTCTTATCTCACAGTTATATGGGTCAGGAGTTCAGGAGAGACTCAGGTGAGAGGTTAGATCAGGGTCTCTCATCAGGTGCAGCCAAGATGCTAGCCAGAGCTGCAGTCATCTGAGCACTTGACTGGGCCTGGAAGATCCACTTCCAAGATGGCTCACTCACATACCTGTGAAAGGAGGCCTAGTCTTTGGCCTGTGGGCCTCTCTATAGGGCTCTTTAATGTTGTCACAACATGTCAGCTGACTTCCCTCAGAGTGAGTTCCCTGTGAGTGAGAACAAGGCAGAAGGTACAATGTCTTTTAAGATCTTCCTCAATGGCTCTCAGCCAGGGGTGATTTTGCTTCCTGGCCTCCCCCAGAGACTTTTGGCAATGTTTGGAGATATCTTTGGTCCTAACAATTGGTTGAGGAGGTGCTATTAGCTTCTAGTAGGTAGAGATCAGGGTTGCTGCTAAACATCCTGCCACATTAAGGACAGTTCCCCACCACACACACACACACACCCCCAAAGAATTATCTAGTCTACAATGTCAACAGTGCTGTGGTTGAAAAACTCTGATCTAACCTCAGAAGTAACATGTTATTTCCACCATATGCTATTGTACACAGACAAATGCTGGTACAGGAAAGGGATAATCCAAGGGTGTGAATACCAGGAGGCAGGAATTATTGACAGCCATCACTGGCTACCACCACTCTCCAGTGGCTTTGATTGACAATTAGTAACAGAAGGCAAACTCCTCACTATGGTCTTCCAGTTCTGACAGATTTGTCTTCAGCCTCCTTCTCCCATTTTATCTCTGATCACGCTCCTCCTCTTCCACTGTGATTCCACCACCCTAGCTGTACCTCTGTCCAACATGCCAAGCTTGACCCTATTTCAGGCCTTTGTCTCTATCCTGGGATTGTCTCCCCTGATCTTTGGAGGGCTACTTCCTTCTTTTCAGGTCTAGCTTCTTCAGAGAGCCCCACCTTCCCTCAGGTTCTAAACTAATGTTGAGAGGCACATCCCTTAACAGACACCAGGTACTCTCTATCCCGTAGTCTTATTTTATTGTGCTCATAGCATTGATCACCATCTGAAGTTATCATATTTATGTTTGTGTTTGTATGTTTATTTCTGCCTTCTCTTAGTAGAATGAAAGCACCATGAGACAAGGGCTTTGTTCTGCATTCCCAGAGCCTGGAGCAGTGCTGGGTAGAAGATGGTCAGTAAATATTTGTTGAATAAATGAATGTGCTCTCATTTTTAAGTATCATGTAAAAGATTCTGGCAGATTATGTAGGTGAATTTCTTAAATATATGGTGAAGGAGTGAGACAAGCAGAGAAGTAACACCCTTTTGAAGTCATGTCAGAGGAGACCTCTGTATATGTCTTGAGTTGTATATCCTGTTATGCCTGATAAATTTGCTAGTCCAGATTTCCTTCTTTTTCCTTCCCGTATTCATCACCCTTATAACCTTGGCATGCATGTACAGGAAAGTTAAAAGACACCGTCTCTGGACATGGACTAGGACAAGAAAATTGATTGCCTGACCTTGGCCTCATTAATCTAGTACTACAGCCATTGTCCCTAACTAGCCAAGGATTCACTGAAATCAAGTCCAGCTACATTAACTGCTTTGAGATTCTTTGACTAGAGAGCTATTTTTACACAGCTGGGAGAATGTCTTGCAAACAAAGAATCTGTCTTTTATGGGAATAATTAAAAGCCAAACTCACTGCTCCATACTGCAGTGTTAGTAGAGTCAGTCTGCACAGTTCTGCCAATCCCTTGGGTATTTTGAATTTATAGATACTCTTTATCCTGAGTTTGCTTTTGGACTCAGCTGTCTCTGGTGTCGTGATTCATGCAACTCTAGTCCAAGAATCACCTTCAGACAGATCACGGCTGAATTCCCAAGCTCTCAAATCTTTATTCAACCTGACAGTCCCAGACAGTCCTAAGAAAAGGAAGATGTCTGCATAGAATAGCTTGTTTCTTAGGACAGGAGCTGCTAAATATGATGTTGAAAGAAGCAATGCCCTCAGTGAAAAGGGGATTCCTGGGCAGAGACTACTGGTCAACCCTGTCTCAAAATTACCCCCTTAGACCTAAGTCATTCCCCTGCTGGCTTCAGACTTTGAGATTTCAGTTTGGAGCCAGAGCAAATTACTGTGGAATTCCCATTTATTGGATGAGAGCTCCTAGAACTAGACTCTTCCATGGGAGGACTTGGGAGAGAAATCAGTGTTGGCATTTGAAACCGAAGTCTGAAAATTCTTCCTTGCTGGGCATCAGGGTGTCACATTATGACCCCCATGCTGTGCTGGGGAGCAGACTTGCTCTGCTTGAGATAACATAATTACAGCACTTGGCAAAAAGTGGAGGAAAACAGAAATGAAGTTCAAGAATTCAAGCACATCAGCCAGACAGAGAGGCAGAAAATCTCAATCTAGACATCCTGGGGGAAAATGAGGTGATGGGGCCTGAACTGCACACAAGCAGTTGTGCTAAAAATGGCAGCTGCCTCAAGCAGAAATTGTTATTACAGGACCAAAAGAGGGATTTGGTGGCACACTGATGGAGGTGAATGAGTCAACACAAGTTTCCTTCCAGACTCCTGGGTCACAAACTCGAGGGAGGCTCTGAAGATGGGAAGGCACAAAATTGGAATATAAATTCCTGAGGTTTGGGAGGAAGGTGATTTGAAAGATTTGAAAGTAGAAGTCTGACTTGAGTTTGATTCTGTCTCTGCCACTGACTAGTAGTGTTGATGGATCGCTCAAGCCTTCACCATCCATGGAGACCTTCAAGTCTCTCCAACAGAAAATCCTCCTGGACTGGAATTCCTTGGGTCTTTCCTGGCAGGACTGTTTTGTTGTCCTCTGGGATCTTGCCTGAGAGTGATGAGGAGAAACAACACAAACGAGTTTGGTGTGAAACACCAGTAAAACAACTGCCATCAAGACAGTATAAAGCTACACAGAGTTCATCTGTGTAAGCTTCAGTTTTCTCCTCAGCGAATCAAGTGGATGGAACTCGGTTACTTTTTTGGACCCTCACAGATCTAATTGATGAGAATATCCCAAAGTAAGTGAAAAATGAAATCACTGAATGGAGGATTTTCATCTACCTCATTTATTCAGAAATGTTTTTGAAGCTCCAATTATGAGCCAAGAGCTGTATCAAGATCTAGAAATTTAAATGGGCAGAAGACCTAAACAAGCAATTCTCCAAGGAAGACATACAAATGATCAAAAAGCACATGAAAAAATGTTCAATATCACTAATTATCAGAGAAATGCAAATCAAAACTACAATGAGGTATCACCTCACACCAGTCAGAATGGCCGTCATTCAAAAATCCAAAAATGACAAATGCTGGAGAGGCTGTGGAGAAAGGGGAACCCTCCTACACTGCTGGTGGGAATGCAGTTTGGTGCAGCCACTATGGAAAACAGTGTGGAGGTTCCTCAAAAGACTAGGAATAGACTTACCATATGACCCAGGAATCCCACTCCTGGGCTTGTATCCAGAAGGAAATCTACTTCAGGATGACACCTGCACTCCAATGTTCATAGCAGCACTATTTACAATAGCCAAAACATGGAAACAGCCTAAATGTCCATCAACAGGTGACTGGATAAAGAAGATGTGGTATATTTATACAATGGAATACTACTCAGCCATAAAAACCGACAACATAACGCCATTTGCAGCAACATGGATGCTCCTAGAGAATGTCATTCTAAGTGAAGTAAGCCAGAAAGAGAAAGAAAAATACCATATGAGATCGCTCATATGTGGAATCTAAAGACTCATGGACAGAGAATACAGACTTGTGGTTACCAGGGGGGTAGAGGGTGGGAAGGGATAGACTGGGATTTCAAAATTGTAGAATAGATAAACAAGATTACACTGTATAGCACAGGGAAATATACACAAAATGTTATGATAAATCACAGAGAAAAAAATGTGACAATGAGTGTGTATATGTCCATGAAGGACTGAAAAATTGTGCTGAACACTGGAATTTGACACAACATTGTAAAATGATTATAAATCAATAAAAAATGTTAAAAAAAAATAAAGTAATTACAAGTGAAAAAAAAAAAGATCTAGAAATTTAGGGATAAACATCCATGGTCTCTCCCTCGGGGAGCTTATCTTCACTCAGAGATGGTCAAGCAAACATCCCATTATACACAGTGTGGTGATGACGCTAACGGAAGAAGCACCATGGAATGCACTTCATTTTAAAACCCAGGTTTGAATGAGGGATCTTATTTTTGTTTATTTAGTTGCTGATAGAGTTTATTTAGTTGCAACCAGACTCTACTTCTGACACTTTAAAAAAGCAAAACTTTTAAATATTAATGTGTAACCACACTGATTCTGTTCCAAGATCAGTAGATAATCAGTAGATTATGATTCAGCGAGTAGACAACCATGTGGCCGAGGGGTCGCTAAGCAAAGGCAGGCACTTTGCATCAGTTTCCTGAGAAAGGAAACCCCGTTGTCATCATGCAGTGCAGAGAAACTGAGCAGGAGGGCAGGGCGAGGAGGCTGCCAGCATCCTGGCTTCCTAATTAGGCTCCATAATTATTTGTGAACTCGCAGAGCTCAGGATGCCCTACAAATTCATGGGTCTGAATACTTCCCAGAGCCACATAGAAACAGTCCTTCACTTACCATCATTTTGGAGTTTGCATACTTACCCCGCCCTTTATCTGAGCAGACAGGCAGAAAGTGAGCATTCTGAAATCTCTGGTTGCATTATACCATAAAACCAAAAGAACACTGTAAGTGGAGTTCAGCTTCCGTCAGCAATCCAGGATTTCTCTATTTCCCACTTATTTTGTCTGTATTCTACCTATCAAGTTCTCCATGATGACTCCTTCTCCACAGTGCCCTTTCGGTGGCCCAACTCGACTTGCTCTGTCACTAGTATTGCCACTGTGGATTATGGCATCTTTGTGAATTCTTTGCTGAAGTGTAACTCCCATCTTTCAAGATCCATTTGTGTATTTCTGCCCATCTCTGATGAAAATGACAGGAATCAGTCACACAGCCCTGAGCCCAGAGGAGGAAGCCCATAAACACCACTGATGCAACCTTTGGGCTAATACTGATGAAAAGTACCCTTAAAAATATTTCTGGCAAAGAAAATGTGTGAGAAAAAATTCAGTTAACTTTGTATGCATGTGAGTGGTGGAGGGCAGAGGTGCAGGTCATCCAAATGTCGATTGTATTAATTTTGCTTAACTTACCACATGCTGTGGCTGACAGAGGAGGCATGGAGGTTTGTAGGTAGAGGCTTTGCATGAGACTCAGAGGTCTCTAGGTTTCACCTGGTGGGGACCGTCTGTAATGTCTGAGTTCTCTTCTTTAGAAGGTGGAACTGTGTCTCAGTTCTCTGACTGTATGTGTTTAGTTTAGCACATATTTATTAAGAACTTACCATATGCCAAGCGTGGTTTTAGGTACTGAGGATCAGGGTGACTGAGGTTCTGTGAGGGCGGTGTGGGTGTGAGAGTGACAGACGCAGACAGGGACCCACACACCATCAGTGTGTCTCTGTGGTTCATTCCTGCAGTTGAGCAATAGGGTTGATGGCTGTCAGTGCCCTCTGTGCTCTGCTGGGCATTCACTCCGCATGTGGAAAGTCGTCGGACATTTTTCCCCTGAGTTTTTGAGTTTCTGAAGTTTTTCTCCTACCTCGAGGGCTATTCCTTTTTATCTTCTTGGCAGGAATATTTTCTTCTACTCAGCCATTAAATTTAGAGTTCCTTAGTCCTAGGTTTGAACTCACTTTGTTTTTATCTGGGTGTTTTCCCCACTTAATCTCAGCCATTCTCATGGCCTCAATTAGTATTTTTTTGTACATAACTCGTACATATCTATCTTTAGCCAAGAGTTATCCTCTAGCTTCAGGCCTGTGAACCAGAAGCTTACTAGTCATTACATCTCAGGAGGTTCCAAGGTAACCCCTTACTCAACATGTCCAAAATCCACTCTCAGTCATTCTCGCCAGGCTTGGTCCTCTACCTAGACTCCTTCTCATCACTCATCCCTCTAGAAACATCATGTCAGCCTAGATACCTCCCACTCCCTTGGCCTCCATACCCAATGCATCACCAGGTCCTGTTAGTTTTACCTCATAAATGTTTCTGCAGTGGACTAAGTTATTTCCATTGCCACCACCACTACCAATGTCCATGTTAATCTCCCCTCTTGCCTAGACCAGCAAGTTTACCCACATCTACTTTGGATCCTGTCCATTCCTTTCTTAATGCAGCCAGAGTGATTATTTCAAAACACAAATTAAAAAAATGTTCTTATCATTTGGAGATGCACACTGAAACATTTCTGGATGAAATGGTATGATGTTTGGGGTTTACTTTAGAACATTCCAGAAAAAAATAATGAGCAGCGGAAAGATCAAACAAGACAAGCAAAATATTGCTTACCCTTGAAGCTGGATAATGGGCAAAAGGAGGTTCATTTTACTGCTCTCTCTACTTTTGTGTATGTTTGACATTTTCCCGAATAAAAAGTCAATACGTGTGCACACACACTAATGTAGTAATGCTACCTCCCTACTTAACACATCTGCTTCCATTGCTCATCGTGTAAAGACAAAATTCCTTAATAAGATCTCACATTCCTGTGTAGTCTGGTTTCTACTGGTCTTTCCAGACCCCTCTTGTACCACGCAGTCTTGCTCTCAGCATCCGGCCTCTCCCTCTCCTGTGTCTTTCCCTCCCAGCTGCAATCTATGCACCTTCTCTCTTTCCCTGACTAGGTCAAATCACTCTAATATAGACTCTCGAGACACTTGGTACATCTTTTTCTAACATGTGTCACCTCTGTATGATTATGAGAGCCATTCAATTACTGTCTCTTTACTCTACTAGACTCTAAAACCCAAGAGTTGCCTTTTAATCCCAGGCATGGTACCTAGACATATCATGATTCATGTTGGCACAATGAATGAATGAGAGGGTGAAGAGTATTTGGGTGGCATTCAATTTGCAACTTGACCATAGAAGCTCCAGCTTCCAGTGAAGATGAGTTACAGTGAGCCTCCTGGGGGCACTGGTTTGTCCCCCAACAGTGCCTGTGGGGCAGTGAGGTACTAGCTCTTCGCCCTGACTTATCCTTGAACCAGTAAATAGCAGAGCCGACTCAGGCCCGTGATCAGAACAGACTCTCAGATCCAGAATTCAGCAGCTATTTTGACTATTGTTCAAAAGTTGCCTTTTTTCCAATTGTCCCTCGGACTCAGTGCTCCCAGGAATGAGCCTCTCCCCATCCTCTGGTGGACCAGGTCTGGGATTCATCCTTGGTCTTTTCCTGGTTCATTTCTGTGAGTTCTGACCAGTTACTTGGTCTCATGCTCTAGGTTTCTCTAAGGCAGGCCTGACCTAAACTCCCTCCCAGTGGAGCCTTGTTTGCATATTCCAGCCCAGCTAGCTGGGTGCCTCACCTGGCACCCCAGTCTGGTGGCAGGGACCATCCTGGGTGGACAGATCACCTAGCTAATGACTATCACCAACCAGTCTGCTGAGCATGGCCTATATTACCTGAATTCTTTACCACCATCCGCTGTCCTCTTGCTCAGGTCTTCAGGAACAGTTTATAGGATTATGTCTGAGGTTATATTGTCTTCCTTGATGCCTCAGGCATCA
Source organism: Vicugna pacos (assembly GCF_048564905.1). Lineage (NCBI taxonomy): Eukaryota > Metazoa > Chordata > Mammalia > Artiodactyla > Camelidae > Vicugna > Vicugna pacos. Next base: position 17,225,288 of record NC_132991.1, read on the forward strand.
CTCCTGAGTCTCAGGGCTGCCTAGAGAAGTCTGCTGTTTGAGTCAGCCTCGCAGCCAGGCAGGTCCGCCAGACTGTGGACATCTGTGGTGAAAAAGCCCTGAACCAGCTCAGTATCATCTTTTCCCCATCATGACACCATTAGGATGAAACTGAAGGAATACAGGATCAGCAGCCAGGAGACAGCTCCAGTCTCCGATTTGTCATTATTGAGCTGTGTGATCTTAGATGAGTCACTTCAACTCTGTTGGTCTCAGCATCCTCCTTAAAGGAAGAAGGGAGGGAGGAAGGAAGGGAATGGAAGGAAGGGAATGGAAGGAAGGAAAGAAAAGACTTTTTGCTAGATCCATGTTTCCCAAACAGTTACACCAATAAATGGGTTTGGTGCCTAAATAAGTTTGGAGAACACTTGGGTGAAATGAACTTGAAAAGATCTCTTTATAGCAGGACTTCTCAGGGCCTTTAATGTGTCTCTCCATGAGAGAAGGATAGAATAAAGTGTTTGCCACACTTACCTAAATACTTGTAGAAATCAGTTTGAAAATACCAGGTTAGATTATTTCTGATTCAAAAAGCCTAATTTAAAAATTGTTTGGCTTTCTTATTCATATTGTATGTGATGTCTAAGTGTCATATGGTCTGAGCCTTTAAAGAGAGATGATGATATTCTAATGAAAGGATTCACCGTTGAAATGAGGCATGAAACTAGTTCAGGTCAGGACTTCCTCTGGGTAGACTGTATGTTCAGAAAGAGAACATCCACTTTCCATCCAGTACCTTCTCAATCAAGGCAAATTCCCTTATCATCTGAATGCACCACAGACAGTCATTAACCTGAGAGCACCAAGTGCTCATTTTAAAGGTGAGAGTCAAATCTTAGCAGCCCAGATCAGAATCTCTTTTGGAGCATGGCAACTACTGAAGTCTCCTGACCCAGTGCCAGCCTGTCCGCAGGCCTTCTCCAAGCCTGTGAACACTGGGCTCATGTGTCCAAACAACATGAACTCTGAGATTCAACAACAGAGCAGTAAATCCTATTTTAACCTTCCAGCTTGATCTTTTGAGCCAAACTTAAGACAGTTCAATCAAAAAATCCATTATTTCAGTAAAACTAGGGGGTCTGTCTTGGCTAATTTGGTCTCAAAAGATCAGTTTTGTCGGCATGGACTGTTTCGCCTGCCAGAACAGTTCAAGGTCTGCTTCTTGGCCGAGACACAAGCACATCACCTACCACCAAGAGCTCATAACCTCAGGCCTGAAACTGTCAGCTTCCCCAAACCCCCACTAACTGCTGGGCTTCTCCAGCCCTTTTGTCTCTGTCTTCCCGTAGACTCCCGACTTCTGTTGTCCAATTTAACAGCTCACATCTCCCAACCCTTCACCTCATCCCCTGCCTGAGTTTTCTGAGCTGTCTTCCTCTTGTTAAAACCTTCCTCAGCTGGCAGCCCCGGAACTCACCATCCCGTTCCCTCTGCTGCTGGTGTACCACCCCAGGTAGGTTTTCCCCCATCTTTTCCCACAGTCTCCAGTTCCCAAAATTGGACCCAGACTCCACAGGATAGAACTCTAGAAACTCCTACCTGACAGCATTTTATTTCTAAATAAAATAAAAAGAGGAGGAGAGAAAAACAGCAGATATTAATGGACCATGACAAACTCAGGCTACTTGCTAACAACCCTTGGTATTTGTCTTTATTTTTAGAATATCCTCCTGCTGTTTTTACTATCACTATTTGTTTTTGACAAGGGTCATAGAACAGGGGAGAAGGGAAAGAGGCAGGAGGGAGTGGAAAGAAACAGCTCATTAAAAAAGGAAGGAAAAAAACAGAATGGCAAGCTGCTACCAGGAGCATAACCCCAGCTGATGGGAGCCTGGCGATGAGCGGGCTTCTCCTGTTAGCATCGTGCATCCCCTGTTATGACCTTGGTTCTTCACTCCTCTGTGCTGGTCTGCTGAGTCTTAAATAGGATGCACCATTGTCCTCTGATAACCAATGGCTTCTTGAACTGAGAAGTGACGTGGAATCCTGGTTTGGTTAGAACAATAGGAAAAGATGGTAGTATTATTATTTTATGTTGAGGTGCTATGAGGAAGATTTTTGTTTTCTTTTCCTTTCAATGAAAAAAATGATTGAAGCTCATTGGATGATTGGGAAAACCAAGGGAAGGTCATACATGGACCTTGTGGCTCCTCAGGAAGACTTTCCTAAGTAATGATCACTGGTACCCCTGGCTCCTGGTGCTTGAACAAGAAGCCAACAACTATTTTGGAGTGTGTCTTATATAAACCATTCTAGGAACTGTTGTGTATCAAATGTCCTAGTAGAGTTTATCATCTGGTTGTGGATATAAGATATATACTCTGGAAAATATTAAGAAATGATGCTAGATGGTATGAATTGCAAAGCTTGGTCCCCCCATATAGAGTCATGTTACAATACAGGATTGAAGGATTCAATATATTTTTCCTCCTTACCTCTCCCCTCACCATGAATCTCACATGACTTTCCAAGTACTTTATTCAAGGGAGATTTCCTGCAGATGAACAATTTTCAAAGAAATAGTCCTCAAGCTAGAAATAAGTCATGATACCTGAATTTTTTTCAATTAAGCATAAATCTTGATACCTTTTTCTTGTATCTTCCAAGAAAAAAATGCAGACTTTATTTAAAAAGGGAACAGTTCCAGAGGAATTGTTGAACAGGCAAAAGAAAGCATCAATGTTGGTTGATCTGAAATACCGGGCAGTGCACCACTGGGCAAGGTGCAGAGCTGGTCTGGCTTTGCTGGGAGCCAATCCCAGCCTGCATGGGCTGCACTCGGCCATCCTGGAAGACCACTGGCCTTTATTACTTTCTTGCTTTCTGACAGCACATCTGCCCCATATGAGAGGAGGTGAATTGGGGTCAGGGTCTCCACAGTATACCAATAATAAATGGGCAGTAAACTGCCTTTCAGGCCCCGACCAATCAATTCTGAATGAATAAGAAATTAGAGAGCAAGTAAAGTACAAACATGAGATCAGCCAGCGGGAAAATGGCAAAGTAGGTGGAATGTGTTGGTTACTACCCTTAGGTGCCCCCTCCTCCTTCCGGGCACTCTCTCCTTCCCATTAGTGCCCAGCCTCTCTGAGTCTTACATGCCCTTGGTCTGGCTCTGCCATCTCTGAATTTCTCAGCTGATGTCAGACACATGTGGTACTCAGAAAAGCAGCCCCAGGAATTTGTGACTCCATCTCAACCAAGATAGGCAGGGAAGTTGTACTGGTCTGGCCCCCAGATTTGGCAGGGGCACTGGCATTCTGCTCGGCCCTTGTCCTCTGGTGTGCACACTGGCCTGGCACTCTGTTACAAGCTGTGTGGACAACCACTGCTTCCTGACTCCACTTGATCAACCCTGAGAGGACTCCTGTTGGTGTGTCTCACCCCAGAGATCAGATCCCTGTGGATGTGGACACACCTGTAGTTCAAGACCAAGTTCATAGTTCCTTTTAGACAATGTAATCTGAACTGCTGACATCTCCCTACCTCCCAGCACAGAGACCCACTGTTGTATTCTCCCTGATTCCGTATTCTGCAGATTTTAGAACTCCTTTCTTTCTCCACTGCTTGCCACTAAAGTTCTAGTCTGCATTTAGTTAACAACAGTTATGGGATGAATGTTTGTATCCCTCCCGTATTCATGTGTTGACGTCTTAAACCTTAGTGTGATAGGGCCTTTGGGAGGTAATTATGGTTAGATGTGGTTATAAGAGTTGGACCCTTAAGATGGGATGAGGGCCCTTAACAGAAGAGACGCCGGAGGGTGCACTCTCTCTCCCCAGCAAGTGAGCAACACAATGAGGAAGCAGCCATCTGCAACTCAGGAAGAGAGCTCTCACCAGGAACCAGACAGGCAGGCACCTTGATCTTGGACTTTCCAGCCTCCAAAATTGTGAGAAAGAAGTGTCCACTGTTTAAGTCACCCAATCTACGGTGTTTTGTTATGGCAGCCTGAGCTGACTGACACAGCAACCCATTTCCTCTGGACTTTGCCTAATCTGCCTGCCAATAGAAGATAAGTTAGAAAGGGATAGATAAAGTCCACAAGAGAGACAGAGAGAGGCTTAATCCAAAGTGATAATGGAATTTATATGCTCCAATGACTGGTTACTGGGGGAACTGGCAGGAGGTAATACAGACTCTCCTGGCCGCTTTCAAATTTTCCCACGTAAGTGGTTGGCTACCCTTTTGCCAACCAAAACTGACCTGGTAAAAATCTATTTAGGAAATTAACATTTATAAATACTTTGCTCTGGCTTTCCTCCCACATCACAGGGTTTCTGTTAGTTTTAAATGATACTGCCTCTTCACTGGAGATTAACAAGGTATGAAGCAATCCCAATATTTTAATCAGTTTGGGGATGGTTCCTGCTGAATAGTAGGAAATGTGGTTCTTCTAGAAATCCATTTTTCATTTGTTTTCTCATTTGCATCCCTGGTTTAAAGAAAATTGACTTTTTAAAAGTGAGTGATAACTAATCTTTGAAGACACTGCAATTGGTTGGCTTTATTGCTATTTAAGAACACTAGTGTGTACCCAAACCAAGCAGAGCTCTGCTGTGGGGAGGGGCTGGGATGACCAGGTGAGGAGCAGTGGTGGCATTAGGCAGAGCGCCAGTCTAGCTGGCAGGGAGGGGCTGAGAGGCGTGAGACCAGGTCTCTGCAGCTCCCTTAAGAGGTCTAAGAAATGCCCGTGCTTCTCAGAAGCATTTTACGGTTTTTCTGCAAATTGGGAAATGACCTACTCAATTCAGATTAACTGCAAGGCCAGACTGATGGTTCAGAAATGTGTTGTAAAAATTGGATTATAAAGGGATAGATTTCATCTCCAGCAATATGACAGGTGGGCAGATAAACCCCTCCAGGTATAGAATAGATAAAAATGCTGGATAAATTATTTCAACATGTATTTGTATAGCAAGGTTGAGCTGGCAGTGAGTAAGGAGAATAAGCAAAGGCTATAAATGATAAGAATATGCTGTTCTGTGAGGAAAGTAAGCATTAGAGCTGGTGATTGTCCTGAAGCCCTGTGCTTCTAGAAAGATTTGGTCAAAGGCATGTTCATGCGGACCACACCTGGCCATGCTTATTAAATGAGAGCTCAGAGCTCTAGTATCCTTGAGCCTGGGTTTCAGGCGCTGTGAGGGTTCATGCTGTGTAGTTGATAACACTTGGGGCTTGAAAAGGTTGGGAGGTTGGACTAGAAATTCTTGCACAAAGATTCAGCCCTCAAAGGTCCTTCAGTAGGCGAACTGGAACATAAACTGCCCTACGAAGAATTGTTTGTCTCTGCCTTGTTTCTATGAGGAGTGAAAAGAAAAAGAAAGCAAGCTCCTCTAAGAATTCTTACTTTATAAGCCCACCCATCAGGTCTGAGGGTGGTTAATTGCTCACTAAATACTGGTCAACTGGCTGAATGAATAGAGTAGGATCAGTGTCTTAGTAGAGTTACATACTGGGAAATAAGTGAGTTCAGGAGGGAGACACAGAGGAATGGCTGTCACCTCAGTCTGAGAGATGTGCCCAGGAAACATTTGAACTGACTCTACTAATATAAGCTTGAACTATCTTGAGAGGAAGGACCAGGATGTAGGGAAGAACATCTGAGATGAAGAGCATGCCGTGAGCAAAAGCTCACTTGGGGAAGTGTGAGCAAGATGCCTAGAGCTAAGAGTGCGTGTTTGGAACACACAGAAATGTCTCTAGCGAGGTCAGGTTCTTCAGAGCTTCGGAGGTCAAGTCTCAAATTTGGCCATTTTCCTAGGGGGTGGGGGAGCCTCGCAGGGCCAGATTTATACCTCTGAAAGATCACTCTGCAAGCCGCGAGGAGGATGACCCAGAGAGGTGTGGGATTGGACACAAGAAGACAAGTTGCAGGGCTTGCAGCCATCCAATTGATAAATGACAAGGGCTGGACAAGGACGACAATGGTTTGTTAGCACAGAGGGAAGCCGCGTGTTCTGACCGGAGGGCTGCGGGAAGGCGCTCGTGGCAAACCTGAATATTCTGTTAGGACTGTCATTTGGGGGATTATCCAGCTGTCAGCACATTTGCTGGCCTGGCCGGAGCTAAGCTGATCGTGTTTGTGTCTCCCTGGAACTGCTTGCTGGAGGTGGTGGAGGCACCTCCCCCCTCCAGGAACCATCTGGAGAAGGTCAGTCTGACCTGAAGGATTTATTTTCATTAAAAAGTTAACGAAAGCACGAGTCATTGCTCACAAAGGGAGAGATGGTGTCAACTTTGATCCTTTCTGTTGTTCATTGTCTTCTGCTGGTTTTATTATCATTTTGGCATCATTCTTGACTTTGAAGCTGAAAGCGAAGAGTGGCTACATGTCTAATACCAGTTAAACATGAGAAGATATGTTAATCCTCAGAAATCTAATTCTGATGTTAAAATTCAAACCCATGCAGACTTCTCTTAGCATTCTGAATACCTTTTGTGGAAGCTGGTAACGAATTGTTAAAGAGAGGTTAAGCCTCAGAGGTTGGTTGTACTGCATACCTTTTTATAATCTTCCTTTTTTCGAAAAACAATGTTTTAGAATATAGTAATTTATTAAGCAAACACAGTAATCTCCACAGACTGTTATCTAAATATTCAATTTGCATACTGAATCAGACACATGATAGGGTGGAATAAATGTGATTCAGTTCATTAATATAGATGTTCCAAGATGAATGTTTTCTTTGCTACACTGAGATGGTTTTCAACTCAGATTTATATTAGAGCCCACTGGCTTTTAATGCCACATATTACTATCTCTGCTGTCTTTAATGGATAATGTTGTCGATACAGCTAAGCAAGCAAGCACTGGCCAATGAGTTGTGTGTACCTTTCGGCTCCCAGGAGGGAACCGAGTGAGTGGCGGGGATTGAGATAAGTGCACTCCAGCAGCCTCACCATAGCCTAGACAGCTGTGTGTTTATTTGCAGACGGGGAGGGCTACAGCCCTAAGACATGCTGGGGACTGGGTCATAAGACGGACTTCAGAGGAAAATAATTCTTCATATAAATGGGTGTTAGGGAATCCAGAAGAAAACCAAGACTAAAGCACAGTGTGCTGTACCAATGCATGTACCAGATTTTACTTAGAAGCAGTATTGCATAGAGGTTAAAGGGGTAGACTTTTTTTTAATTGAAATATAGTTGATTTACAATGTTGTGTTAATTTCTGGTATACAGCATAGTGATTCAGTTTTATATATATATATATATATATATATATATATATATATATATATATATATACATGTATATATATGTATATATACTTTCTCATTATAGGTCATTACAAGGTATTGAATATAGTTCCCTGTACTATATAGTAGGACCTTGTTGTTTTTTTATATACAATAGTTGGTATCTACAAATCCACAACTCCCAATTTATCCCTCCACCCTCCCCTGTCCCTCCTGGTAACCATAAGTTTGTATTCTATGTCTGTGAGTCTGTCTTTCTGTCTCTGTTTTGTAAATAAGTTCATTTAGTTCATTTGTGTCTTTTTTTTTTTTTTGGTTTCACATCTAAGTGATATCATATGGTATTTTTCTTTCTCTTTCTGGGTTACTTCACTTAGTTTGACGATCTCCAGGTCTGTCCATGTTGCTGCAAAGGGCATTATTTTATTCTTGTTTATGGCTTAGTAGTATTCCTTTGTATAAATATACCACACTTCTTTATCCAGTTACCTGTTGATGGACATTGCTTCCATGTCTTGGCTATTGTAAATAGTGCTGTGAACATTGGGGTGCATGTATCTCTTCGGATTAGAGTTTCCTTCAGATATATGCCCAGGAGTAGGCTTGCTGGATCAAAGGGTTAGTCTATTTTCAGTTTAAGGGATCTCCATACTGTTTTCCATAATGGCTGCATCAAACTGTATTCCCACCAACAGTGTTCCCTTTTCTGCACACCTCCTCCAGCATTTATTGTTTGTGGACTTTTGACATTAGACTCAAAGTTCCTGGCTTCCTATCCATGCCTCAGTTTCCTCATTGGTAAATGGGATCTTAGTGTTACCTCTCTTTCTGGGTTGTTGTGAAGGCTAAATGAGTGAATACACATAGAGAGCTTAGAAATGCCTGTCACAACATAATGAGTCTTTCTCTTTTACCCATTGGTGTCTTGCTTTCTAGCCCAGGGTCTAGCCAAAATTCAATGCACTGGCATTCAGTATACACTCACTGAACACCTACTAGGTGCCAGATCTTGGACCAGGCATTAAGAACACAGTGATAAGACACACTTTCTGCCTCAAAGAAACCAAAGTCAGGTGGAAGAGACAGACGTGCAAATTGATAGATTCAGTTCTGTGTGATGAAAGGAGTGACAGAGGCCGATGTAAAGCTTGAGAGGTAGTAGAGTGCAGGGCGGCTCTCTGCTGATTTAGGAGGGTTACTAGGAAATGATTTACATAGGTTCTAACAACTCTACTAAGCTTTGAGGAGTGGCTAGGAGTTGTCGTGTCAGGAGTGATGAAGAAGAGTAAAAGGATTAAAGAAAACAGGCATGGAATGAAGACTAAGGGAGGAAAAAATGCTGTATCTTTCATCCATTTTTTGTTTCTTTCATTTGGCCATGAGATTCATAATTCTGGAGTGTTACCAGTTCTTAATCTAAGTTTGGTAGCAGTTCCATGCCTAATGGGAAGCATCAGATTGGAGAATTCCCTCCTTTTCTGGGAACTGGTGTGTTGTTGTCCAGCTGCATGTGAGCTGCCATTTATAGACCACTGGCTTCTCTCCAAAGACAGAGTCTAGACTTGGTCCATTATTGTTCTTCTGAAATGATCTTTTGGCCAAACCAAATCAAGAAACTGCATATCAAGTCCAACTTTTTTTAGCTATTCAGAATTTTGTTCTATTGGGAGAAATGGGATGCCAAAACTGAGACAATTTATGGATTTCAAAGTATAACCATCTCCTTTGTGGAAGGGAGACAGAAAGGTGGAAGTACAAATGCTCACAGTCACCTTCTTTGTTTCTTCTGCCCCTTGTCACTTGCCGGACTTTCAACGTACTATCGAAGTGAGAAATGGATTAAAGAACACCTCGGTTTTCAATTTATTAAAATTAAATGTGCCACATCTTATAAGTGAAAGTACAATTTTCAGGTGGGAAAATGAAAACATTTTTTTTCCCTGCTATGTTGCTAATGTCATCCCTGTAGCCTCACAGTTGACAGTCTTAAGTTTAAAAGGCCATTTCACACAGATATGTACAGAATTCATACTGTGAGCATTTGGAATTGGAAGGGAGGGGAGTTCAGATGGTGTTCATAGGGGAACCAGGTGGTGAAGGACCCCTGAGCTGGCCATGAGAATCATATCCCTTGCCTGGCTGAATTCAATTGGTTACCAAAACATTCGTAAATCATTTCCCCAGAGCTGTTAGATATAAAATGTTGTGTATTGTTTCTCAGCTGGTCTTCTTCTTGCCCCTGCTTCTACCTACTGGCAGAAGGAGATACACAGAACTGTCCATTTTCTTCCCTAAATCTCTTCTTCCTCTTGAATTCCCAGTGAGTGATGCCCCATCTTCCCTTGTGAGGAATCTGGGAGTCAGCCCACATGTCTCATTCTCTTTAATTTCTTGTCCTATTTGGAGACTGTTATTCCTATTTCTTTAACTTTCCCCCCCACCTCTCTCCCTTTCTTAATTTCCTTATTGGCTATATGGAGAGATGGAGGCTCTTAATGGAGAAAAATCACCATTTTTACATCATATTTGAAAACATCACTCATCTGGACTTTTGTAGTAGCCAATCAGTGGGTGTTAACTGCCTTTGGTCTCATAGTTGCATTCCAGATTGATAAAACTGATCACGTTTTATATTTTAGTGGCTGTAAGGTCAAGTCTAAACTTAAGATGACACAGAAGGCTTTTTGTCATTTGGCCCACCCTCCTCTCCAACATTCTTTCTTTCTTTTTTTTTCCTGTTCCCTCCATATATCCTATGCATCAGGCATACTTAACTATGAGCAATTCATCCAATATGCCTTGCAGTCTCTCTTCCTGACTTTGCATGTGTTCTTCCTGATACTTGATTTTCCTTTCTCCTCTAATCTCCCTGTCAAACCCCTTCAACTCATCTCTCTCTGAATTCTTTCTTGAATCACCTGTGTCAGTCTCCTTCTGGCAGGAAATAGCTCATTCCAAGTGGGGAAATGGAGGAGAGTTGAGTAAAGAGGATATTTACAAAGATGTGAGCACGATGTGGGGAAATCACAAAGGAGAGTGGTAAGAGTCCTGAGGCTAAAACAGGGGGCTACCATCTGTCCCCTCCATGTGCAAGGGAGCTGTTACCTGAACCCAAAGACAGAGAGGGCTGTTTGAGAGACGAAGCCACCCATAGCCACCTACCTACCCACTTTGCAGGAAGTCAGTTAAGGGAGCAAATATACTAACTTTACTCTTTTCTCTCCCTTCAACCTCCTGCCAGCGCTCAGTGTTGGCTGAAATCAGCAAGAGTAGGACAGAAGAGGGCAGGGAACTTTTTGACATCCATCATATTGGTCAGCCTTCTGCGGCACAGAGCATGATGAAGAAGAGTGAGGTGTGGATCTGAAAGGGTTTTTTTGTTTTAACCTTTGTGTTCCTGTTGCTTACCGCAGTGCCTGACATGCAGCAGACACTCAATAAACTTTTACCTAAATTCAATTGGTTTATTCAGAGAACCATGAAGAAAGTAATATCCCTGGAGGATGAGAGAACTAACTCCTCTCTCATTGGATACTGGACAGGAGGGGACATGTCACAGGACACTAACAACACTTCTTCATGCTCACTGCCTTCTTGTCTGACATTTTTCAATTCTGTCTTCACTTCCTCCCTCAAGTCCTTTGGTCCACTTTCTCAAAGGACACCAATGTCTGGAATCTCTAAATCTCAAATCATTATCCAGCTACCCTGAGGTACTCAAAAAGACACAGACAAACCACTTCAGAAAAATAAGAACTCATTTTTTTCCCAGTTTCTACACAATGTCCTAGTGCACTTCTGCTCTGGTTAGGTGGAGTGAACCACTTATGAACCTTGAATTTCCTCCTGGTTGATCCTTCTCACTTAAAACCTAGAGTAGAGTCATCCCACAATCAGCCTCTTAGCTGTTTCCTTTCTGGGTGCTACCTCAGTCTCTACTTGGCCCTCTTAGACTGAGGGTGTCTTGGCAACGATATCCCAAACCTAAAAGGTATAATCTGAGAAGAAGTGAAAAGGACCTCCTCCACTGCTGCCCTGCATTTCAACCCTCCAACTGGATGGCCCATGTCCTGAATAGCCAATGTGGTGGCTCCAGTTGGTTTCCTTTGTGCCCCAGATGCATATCTGAACCCTACCTGGGTTTATATTGCCAAGGGAGAGGCAAAGGTCTTGGAACCAAGACTTGAAAAACAGAGAAAAGAGGGTCCTGATGGAAAGAGCAGATTTTCATTGTACAGTATAATTTCCAGATGGACCCCCCTTAGCATGACTCTGGAAGTTGAGTTTCCTACTTTGGGTGGGGACTGCAGCTCACTGAGGATATACTTGGAATTCTGTATGCTTTAGACTCTTCCTTTCTACCCTTACCATAATTAAAGTCAACGTACATTAATTAGGTACTATGTATTCAAGAGTCTTTTTGCTGGGTACTGTCTTCAGTACACAGAAGGCATATGTTAGCAGTGTCTATGGTGATGAACCTCAGTCTTACCCAAAGAACAGGAGATGGGTACAGAGAGGAAAGCTGTGATGTAGTTGAGGATAGAGAGAGGAGAGAGGCAACAAACCTCTGGTGTGGGTATTCTAGCCTGGGATGGGTATTCTTGCTATGGACTTCCTGTTCTTTCCCTATTAGATCCTTTACTATACTTTATTTCATTTCCTTTTAAATGTCTGTCTATTCCACTAGACTATATGGCCATGAGGGTAGAGACTTTGTCTTACTCATAACCCTGATATTTATCACAGTGATGCGTAGCAGATAATCAGCAATTACTTGTGTGAAATAATGGATTCATACTGTTTGAAGAACATCTTTGGGCCAATGGCAGGCCTTCACTTTGTTCAGTAAGTGGGGCCAAGTCTATGGTGTAGTAAGTAAGGAGTGTGGCCATGGGAAGGAATATTTTATTTCTTCTGACTTTCATGGATGGATAGTGTGCAAGTGATTCTCTTATAGCTATAAAATAAGACCAAAACAGAAGGGATGATTATGATGTCATATACTTACTCTGACTTTAAGGCTCTTGAGGTCTCAAAATACTACCCCTCACCATGTGGGTGACTCACCTCTCAGCCTGTCAACATGGAAATGTGTATCGAGGCATAGAAACAGGATGATTCACAGTAAGCCATGGACTTGTTAATTCTAATATCAAATGAGCTGTGATAAAATGTGGGCCTGGGACACAGGATGGATATGTTTTGATAAAGGTGAGGAAGAAAGGAGAACTTTCATATATTGGTCTTTAGAGTAGGGTGAGAATAAAGGAAGGCAGTTTTATGTGGGCTGGAACCAGACTGGTGTGTCGTCTGACCGTCTGTGACAGCTGGGCTGTCACGGCAAAGTGGGTCTGGATAGAACACCTTCAGACCAGGTGCCTGAAGAGACAAGAGAGAGTAGGATGAGAGGAGGAGGAGGCTGCAAATATTTCAAATCTTACCTAGCACAATGTTGGGAAATTTATAAGATGGGCTGGAACACTTGAGTCTACCTTTGACATCAATGGTCCTAAAAACACACATGCAGACCCTGTGTAAACTCAAATGGGAAACTGAAGCTAAAGCAAGGCTGTTGGCCAAAATAGATTCAATATAGTTCAAAGTGATTATGAACACCTATTAAATATCACTGTTTTGTGAGCACCATGAGACATTGTTTTGGGGCACACGTGAGGCATATAAGACACCATCCTTTCCCCCAGGATCTCACACTGCAGTTTTGAAGACTTCATAACAGAATATCAAACTGACCACTTCTTTGCCTTGTATTTAAAGCGTATCAGTCTTTGCTCCATCAATAACATAGGCCATCTGCCTTCCAGACTCTTGTCAGAGAAAATAACCTCAAGTCGTCAGCTCTCTAGCCCTTATCAGAATCCAATCTAAGAGAAGAGATATTTAAGGTAGAGAGTCTCTAAGGAATGGGTTTCAAACTTTTTTTTATTATTTTTTGCATCAGGTCTTTTTCTTCCAATGATATCTGACCTGGAAACTCAGTGTGGGAAATGGGGAAAAGTAGGGGAGCTCTGGCCGAAGAGGGTGAGAAGTTCTTGCAACCCCTCAGCCTCCCTGTGGTCCTGAAGTATCTGCATGTGGCCCCACTGCCCCTAAGGAGTGCAGTGTGAAAGCCACGGGTCTAAAGAAGAACTCCTCCTCAGTTCTGCCCCTGTAAATGTGTAGCGGAGAATTACAACCAGGATTCATTTAGCTTAGCATGTGCAAAATTGCCTTCTCGGAGTTATGCCCTTAGCTTACTCTGAAAGCAAGAGCAATTATGGTCTTAGGGTTTTTTTCCCTGTATATATTTTTGAATTGATAGAAAAAAATTATAAAGAGAGCATATTACTTTTGCAGTTAAAAAAAACAAGAAAGGGTTGATGTGTAAAAAGCAGTACCTTTCAAGATTTGCAGATACTAACTACTATGTATAAAATAGACATACAAGTTTCTTCTATACAACACAGGGACCTATATTCAATATCTTGTAGTCACCTATAATTGAAAAGAATATGAAAAAGAATACATGTATGTATATGTATGACTGAAACATGCTGTACACTAGAAATTGACACAACATTGTAAACTGACTATACTTCAATTTTTTAAAAAAGCAGTACCTTTGGAAGATGGATCTGGTAGTGGACTTAGAGTAACTTGAAAATATTAAAGACTACAAGCTGAGAAGAGGTTGGAAGCTGATATCATCAGCCAAGAGTGATGCTGTAGACACCTGGACCAGGGTGGCAGCAGGTACAGGATGGAAGTCATTGTTCATGAGACGTATTCAGTGTAAGAGCAGATGGGCAGGGGACTATCAGAGACATCAGGAGAACAGAAGGATGGAGGGGCCGTGGCATATGTGGGGAAAATCCTGAAGGACCTTTCAGTGGGGTTTGTGCAAGGAGGGGTGCTCACAGACCTTTAGAAGTCAGAATCAGAGAGAGCCACAGTTCTTGAGAACGACACCCTCTCTTGTGTCCTGAGAGCCATAGAAGTGCAGGGAATGAGAATGGATTGTATGCTTGGAAGTGACGATATCAAGCACTTATTGGGGATTCTGTTCACTGACACAAGATGCTTCCTGCCAAAAATCCTTCCCAATGAGATAGTTGCCTATGTCCTGAGATCCCTTCTGACTAAGACATTTTAACCAGATCTTAGTGACTCAATATAAATAATTATCTACATTTCTGTACATTGTGGGTGATACATTTCTCCACAGTGATTTCACATCTGTTCTCTTGTTCAGTTCTTCCAGCAACTCTGGGAGGGAAGTGAGCTGATAGGGTCTTGATTACATGGAAAGAGCTACAGGGAGAAAGTGAAACAGTACACTTGTAGGTGATGGCAGAGCCAAGTTTGGGACCCAGGACTTGGCCCTGCACTTAGTCTGCCCCATCACTAGGGCTCACCAGGTAGGGCTCTGCCACCCTGTCTGTCTGAGTACACACGAGTAGCTGACTCTTAAAATCATTCCGAGTTTCTGCTCTGTTTGGTAGTCTGCACGTCACCTTTCCAAACTTTTCTGAATTGGATATTGAATATTGGCCACTTGGCTTGAAGGGCTGTGTTTCATTCTTCCAATGGCTCAATTTTATTCATTTAGCTGATATCTGGTCTCTCCTTATCCATATTTTATCCACATTAGCAGCAGCTCGTGTGTCTGAGCTCTCATTTAATACGCATGGCCAGGTGTGGTCTGCATGTTGATGACTTCGAGGATGTCTTCCTTGAAGCTTCCTGTCCTCCCATTCTGGATATTTTTGCTGGTCCTGCGGCCTGTCTCTGGTTCTTGTCAGTGCGCTTACAGAGATGCCCTATACATTTTGTGTAAATGTGACCTTTGCAATGTTTTTTCGATTAGCCTCTTTTACTAATGAAGAGTGATTCCCCTTGCTTGTGAAAGTGTGTGATTAGACATTTAAAAATACATACACACATATGTGTATATATATATATAGTACTTAGTATATATTACATAGTATATGTGTGTGTGTGTGTCTGTCTATCCACACTTTCACACGCATGTACCTTACATCCAGGACTAGGTCCTGAAGTTTAGATATGAGAAAGTGACCTTGAATATAAAGTATCTATGGGAGAATGTGGTCAGTTTGGCTTGTTCAGCCCCCTGAAAGGTTATTTATACAAAGGGGAAAATTTACTTAGAAGCACTGAATTTGGGGTATAGAAGTGATCTTAGATGCTGTTAAGCCCAAATGCTCATTTTGTACTTAGGAAGGTTTTTTAAAAAGTTAAGGAATTAGCTTAATGTCACCCAACTCTCCATGACTCAGCTGGGATTGGAGCCTAGGGATTTCCTAATTCCTATTTTAATTCCTACCGTATATCCCTTTCTCTCTTCCCTACGTGTAACTTTGTTTCCAGGGAATATATTTTTAGGAGAGAAATTAAAATTAGAGTTTAACATCATTATCCCTTAACATTTTATGGTGGATGTGGCCATGAATGATCATGTTTGAACCTGAATTTGCCTGGGGCCCCATAGTGTCCAAAGATCTAGAAGACAGAGGCAGAGAATTTAGACTCTCATAGGAGGAAAGGAAAGTTTTCAATGTGGTAAACAGGAAGCAGGAGCCTGGGGCTACATCTAATCAGAGGCATCTCTTCCCCTACCTTGAGTGAGACAAGCCACACCATTGCCTTCTCTTGTCTTTCTGTGTCCCCATCACCCCCTGCATATCAGAGCTGTGCAGACACATTACCTGCTTCACGAAGAAGGTATAATTGCCAAAACATCTTCTGTTTCCACCACCTCGGCGGTCTTTTTGTAGTTACCCCAGGCCAAGAGGTGATTTTGGCATTGAAGAATTAGTCAGGTTGGCCTGATGCTGAAACAACACTTGTTATGCAATTTGATCAGACCTCTGGTAGAATCACTGAAGACAAACCAAATTGGCTAAACCTACTGGTGTTTGAAACAACTGGTCACTTGAATCAGAACCCTCAGTCTGGCAGTTTTGTGCTGATATGATACACACAGAACACCAAACTTGCCCTGTTCTCATACAGATTTGATGGAGTAATAAAGACCATGGATGTAAACTGGAGTGGAAGTTTTATAAGGGAATTCTTTCGAAGTGATTCTTGCTGGTGGGGATTTTCTACTTTAGAGAGAGATAGTTAAGAGAGGAAACTGATGGGATTAGGCCAGCATGGGGCTATGTTTGTGCCTGGCTAGAGGTGAGACAACTCGTGTTTTCCCATGGCCAGTGATGATTCAGACCATTAAGGCCATTTAGAAATGCTGACTGTATGGCCTGGTTACCAGCTTGTATCTACTTAGTGACTCATTTGTTCAGCTAAATGAGATGCACTGGTTAAGTACATAGGCATAGCCAACACCCCCTGGTTTTGATGTTTTATGAACAAAGCAGGTCCAGACTTTGTTCCTGCCTTGCATCCCTGGACCCCAGAACACCAAAGCTGACTGTGTAAAATTACCAATTAGCCGTAAGACCATTATTTTTTCTACTTATTAACAGTATTTATCTTCCATTCCTTTAATCATTTTTTATCTTTGATTTTGAGATACTTGTAAATTTACAGAAGAGTTACATTTCCTCTCTCCCTCCTCCCTTCAAATATTTGTGTGCATTTCTTAAAAATAAGAACATTCCCTAATATAACTATAGTAAACCATATAAATATCCTCTTTCTCATCAAACTTTCACCCATTAATTTTAGCCTCCATTCATGATTCTTGACTTTTTCATTTTCGAATAACCAATCTAGTGAATAGCTACTGTGTTTCAGCTAAGGGACCGACACATAGATCAACATAACTCAGTCTCTAACCTCACTCTGTTAGGAGAAAGCAGACATGTCAACAAATACTTCATAGTCAGCGTGGCAAGGGCAAGAAGGACAGTGAGAGGGCAGTTCACAAGAGGTCAGGACAGACTGTGCCTGGGGAGGGAGGTCAGGGAGGACCTCACAGAAGAGGTAGTTCCTACGGGGAGTGTCTCCAATAGAGCTGAGGGCATATTCCGGGTCCTACACCTTAGTATGGGATACAAAGTCCTAGCCACTCCAAGTGTCAGACGTCCCTACTACCTGCGCTTCTGTTTTAACCTCAGTGTTTCTCTGTGCTTTCACACATTTTGACCTTCATGGCAAAACATACACATTGTGATATGTCCATGCATGTGCATGCACACACAAATATACACACACACGGAGAAATGCAGTCTCTTAGCTTTACTCCTTGTGATGCATTTTTATGTTTTCTACTCTATTCGATTAATAAATGCAGAACTAATACATCCAATATGTGGGAATGAGGGCGTGGAGTCTACATTTCTGACAAATTCTCTGTCATCCTGATGCTGACCTAGAGTACTGGCTTAGGGAAGGGTGGAAAGTATTCGAAAGAAGCAGAAGTGGTCATAGGTGGCTCTGTTTAATAGACAAATCAGTGGATCTCAAAGATCATCCATAGAGAACCCTGCTGTAGTTGATACTTTAGATCTATGTCATCAGAGCTCACTTGCTGACTTGCAGCTCCTAGCGCAGGGGAGGGAACCAAAGCCAAGATTTCTTGAAAGCTCAGGTCCACATGTATTTGTGGGTTGATGTCAGAAACTGATGAGAACTCTTCAGAAGTAATGGGAGCATTCTCCCATGAGAAACAGGGAAGGTTGCAGTGGTGAAGTGATTCATTCCATTCTGCTAATGTTTCATCTATTCCCATCACACTGTTGTGTTGAAAGGCATTTGGAACTCGGAAAAAAAAAAGATTATGCAATTCTTCAGCTCCGAAAAGGGATTTCTTGTGCTTATATAAAATGCTTAATAATGTGAACCTTTGATCAAGTGTTGGCTTCCCTCCAACAGTCAGATACTTTCTCTCTCTGTAACACATTTGACCCAGAATTAGATCTTCCAAGTTCCTGTAAAACAGATTTTTTTTTAAGGACACAAGACCCCAAATAGCCAAGACTACAGAAAAATTGTTACAGGAAACTAACATAGAAGTTAACCTAGCAGTTAAGGAGGAGGATTGGATATTCCAGAGAAAGCAGCATGTAAAGAAGGCAAGAGGTGGAATATCACATTGTGCTGGAGTTGCACATTTTGACAATTATGGCAGGAAATGTTTCTAGAAATCATGGAGGTGCTTTAAAAATGTTAAGAGTACCTTAGACTTTATATTGTAGTGACAGTCAGTCAGTTGAGGGTGTTAGATAGGAGGGAGCTATGGTCATTCGCTGACTCCAAAGTGAAAGAGAAGCTTCCACATCTTCTTCCGAGAAGGAGGCACAAAGAAGGAAAGATCAGTTAGGTGGTTATTTCAGTGACCTCAATAGGAGATGCCAAAGAGCTGAAAGCCAGGAGTGACAGGGGGAATGATGGTTCGATCTTCCAAGCATCCTCTTCCCAACCCAGCGGCTATAATGTAAGCTCTGAGAAGGAAGGCACTTGGTTTTTCTCTTATCTCAATTTTCAGCGTGTAGACAATTGCCTGATATGTAGCAAGCCATCAGTGAAAACTTATTTAATCAGTATCAGTAGAATTTTATCATATCATTCAAACAACCAGTTACTTATATGGGGAAACATACCATCCAGAATAATCACTTGGCCTAAATCACAGGTTCTTAATCCTGGCTGCTAATTAAAAACCCTCAAGGGCTTCTCTTAAGATAGAACAGCCCATTCCTCCCCAGTTCTCCTCATTGTAACTGAAAAGCACAATAAGTCTCTAAAAGATGGAGGAGCAACAAAGCAGTGCGTTCCTTGGGTCTCTTTATTGCCTCCCATGTATCCTGAACTGCCAACAGCACAGGCTAATAATATCCAAGAAAAGCCAGTTCGCCTGGACAAAGAACTGATTAAAAGATGGCCTAGCAACAGGAAACCTTATTGGCATTATCACCTGCTCGAACCAAATACTAGTGTTAAACTGCACCTCCTCACTGCCTCTCCATGACTTCACCTGACCCAGCAAGAGGCTGATCTTCCACCTCTACCAGTGGAAGCATAGGTGCACTGGATGCCCTCGCTGAGTGGTGTCCCCAGGGAACAGAGAACTAATTTCCTCCCCCATCTGGCAGAAATAGGCGGTGCTCTGATACCCCTGCCAAGATAGCGTTGGCAGGGTGTAGCAGCACAATCTACTGCTTCATGCCATCTCCATGTGTCAAAGAAAACAAGTGAGGAGCTGAGTTTCCACCTCCACCCTGTAGCAACAGTGGTGTGAGTCAGCACTCTGCTTCCTGCCTCCCCAGGGTCAGCAGGACCAGCTGAGGGGACAACAAGGTGATTGAAGTCAATGCCCAGCTTTGACTGTGATGGCATCATAGGGGCACTGTCAGAAGCTGAACAGAAAAACCCAACTGGCCCTCAAGCTGTGCCTCAACAAGGAGCTATCTGCGAGAAAAAAAAAAAAGATTAAGTAGGATCTGGAGTCTAATGATAGCTAAAATTTTCAGAATATAACAAAATCACATGTCATGGGACGAACCAGGAAAATCACAACAGGGATGGGGAGGGACAAACAACAGGTGTCAACACAGAGATAAATTAGATGTGGGAATTCTCTGAGAAGGATTTTAAGCAGCCATCATAAAATATTTCATAAGCAATTATGAATTCTCCTGAAGCAAAATGAAAAAAGTAGAAATCTCAGCAAAGAATAGAAATTAAGAAAAAGAAGTAAATGGAAGTTATGGAATTTTAAAATACAATAACTGAAATAAAAACATTGCTTAATGGGCTCAATAGTAGAGTGGAGGTGACAGAAAACAGAATTTGTGAACTTGAGGAAGCATAAATAGAACTTACTAAATGTGAACAACAGAGAGAAAATAGCCTGAAAAAGGACAAAAAGCCAAAACAGAGTCTTAGGGACCTGTTGGACTATAACAAAAGAGCTAATATTTGTATGTTTAGGGTTACAGAAGGAGAGGAGAAAAAAGATAAGATTGAAAAAATATTTGAAAAAGATAATGGTGAAAAACTTCATATTTGGCAAAGTACATAAATCTACAGATTCAAGAAGTCAAACAAAGCTCAAGTAGAATAATCCCAAAGACATCCCCACTGAGATACATCATAATTAAACTTCTGAAAATTAAAAACAAAAAATTTTGAAAGCAGCCAGAGAAAAATGATACACTTTTTGTACTACCAATTTGAATGACTGTGTATTTCTCATATGAAAGCCTGGAGGCCAAAAGGAAGTGGCACAACAATTTTCAGTTATTGAAAGAAAAGAACTGTTGGCCAGGAATCCTATATCCAACAAAAATATCCTTATATAATGAAAGGGAAATAAATACATTCTCAGGAGGCAGAAAACTAAGACACTCTCCTGCTAGCACAGCTACCCTTAAAGAATGGCTAAAGGAAGTTCTCTAAACACAAAATATATAACAAAAGAAGACTCAAGAACATGAGAGTAGGTAAAAGATGAACATAAGAGTAGGTTTTGGAAAAGGGAGATGTAACAGACTATTCTATTTCTCATGAGTTTCTTAAATTATATTTGATTGTTGAAGTTAAAATTTGTAACACCATCACATGTGGTATTCTGTATGTAAAGAAAATACTTTTAAGAATTCCATTGAAAAAGTGGGGAGAAAATAAGATTTCTGTACTCAAAATAAGATAGACATAGTAGACTGTGACAAGTTACATATACATATTGTAATACCTATAGCAACCATTAAGAAAACTATACAAAGCTAAATACTAAAAAGTACTATAAATAAATCAGTATTAAATTTTTTAAATGTTAAAAAGTTATAGGAAGATATGAAAAGAGAAATGGGGGAACTAAGCCAGAGGAAACAAACAGAAAATAATAAAATGGTAGACTTAGTCCTAACATATCAATAATTACTTTAAATGTAAGTGGTCTAAATATGTCAATTATAAGGCAGAGATGAATAGAATATATTAAAAATATATTCCAAGAATGTGCCATCTATAAGAAATTTGCTTCAAATACAACAGCATATTAGGTTGAAAATGGAAGAATGAAAAAAGTATCATGAAATACTAATAAAAAGAGGGAGTGGCTATGTTGATATTAAATAAGTGTATTTCATGGCAAGGAAAATTGCTGGAGACAAACAGACATTACATAATGATGAAACAACATACCACTAGGAAGACATAACATTCCTAAATACCTATACATTGAAAAATAAACCACCAAAATGCTTGAAAGAAAAGCTGATAGGGCTGAAAAGAGAAATAGTTGGGAATTTAACACCCAACTCTCAACAGTTACTAGAACTACTAAATAGAAAATCAGTGAGGATATAGACCTGAACAACACAATAAAGCTACAGTATCTAACTGACATATATAGACTACTCTGCCTATATATCTGGAGGGAACTCTTAATTTGAAAAAATACATGCACCCCAATGTTCATAGCAACATTATATACAATAGCCAATTCATGGAAGCATCAACAGATGACTGGATAAAGAAGTTGTGGTATATTTATGCAATGGAATACTACTCAGCCATAAAAAAGAATAAAATAATGCCATTTGCAGCATTATGGATGGGCCTGGAGATCATCATTGTAAGTGAAGTAAATCAGAAAGAGAACGAAAAATACCATATGATATCACTTGTATGTGGAATCTGAAAAAAAAAGACACTAATGAACTCATCTACAAAGCAGAAACAAACTCACAAACATCAGACATAGTAAACAATCTTATGGTTACCTGGGGAAAGGGGGTGGGAAGGGATAAATTTGGGAGTTTGAGATTTGCAAATGTTAACCACTATATGTAAAAATAGATGAAGAATAAATTTCTTCTGTATAGCATAGGGAATTATATTCAATATCTTATAATAATGTTTAATGAAAAAGAATATGGAAATGAATATATGTATATATATTTATGATTGGGACATTATGCTCTACACCAGAGATTGACACATTGTAACTGACTATACTTCAATTAAAAAAAATACACTGCCTAAAAACAACAGAATACATATTTTTCTGAAGTGTCCATGTAACATTCACCACATCCTGAGCCATTTTTTTAAAAAGCTTAAAAATTAATATTATACAGCATATGTTCTCTGACCATAATGGAATCAAAGTAGAAATAACAGAAGACAACAGGAAAATCTCCGAACACTTAGAAATTAAGCAATATTTTAAATAATCCATAGGTCAAAGAAGTAGTCTTAAAAAATAAAAACATATAAACTGAATGAAAATAAAAATACAAAGTAGCAAAATATGTGGGGCACAGCTATAATAGTGCAAAAAGGGAAACTTACAGCACTAAAAGCTTACATTTGAAAAGAGAAATGGTCTCAAATCAATAATTTAAGCTTTTATCCTAAAAAACTAGAAAAAGAAGTACAAGAAAGGACATAATGACCGAAACTAATGAAATCAAAAGAAAACAGGAGAGAAAATCAGTAAAACAAATTTTTTTCTTTAAAATCAGTAAAAATTGATAAACCTGTAACAAGAGTAACAAAGATAAAAATGGGGAAGATACAAGTCACCAATATTAGGAATGAAAAAGAGGCTATCACTACAAATCCTACAGCCATCAAAAGGATAGCAAGGGAGCACTATATAAACTACCTTATACTCATAAATTTGACAACTTAGAAGAAATGAATCAATTCCTCAAAAACCATGAACTGTTAAAACTCAACCAAAATAAAATAGACAATGTGAGTAGTTCTATACCCATTAAAATTTTTAATTTGTAATATAAAAGCTCCTGAAAAAGAAATTTGTAGGCTTATATTTGACTGGAGAATACTACCAAACATTTAAAGAAGAATTAATACCAATTTTATACAAGCTTTTCCAGAAAATATAAAATGAATACTTCCCAATTCATTTTATGAGGCCAGTATTATGCTGATACCAAAATCAGACAAAGACAAAAAAAAAAAAAAGGTTAGCAGACCAAGGTCAGTGATGAAATTAGTCGCAAAAATCCTCAACAAAAATATTAGCAAATTGAATCAAACAATGTGTAAAAAGAATTTTATATCATGGCTAAGTGGAATTTACTCCACGTATATGAGGCTGTTTCAACATTCAAAAGTCAACCAGTAGAATCAGCAATATTAACTGGCTAAAAAAGAAAAATCAATTGTTATAATTATATCAGTCAGCACTAAAAGCACTCTATAAAATCAAGTACCTATGTGTGGTAAAAACTCAAAAAAATATTGATAAGAAGGAAACTTTCTCAATTAAATGAAGAGTATCTACTAAAGTCCACTGAAAACATCATAGTTGTTGTCGAACAATTGATGGATTAATCTCTAAGGTTGGGAAAAAGGCAAATATACCAACTCCTACCACTCTTACTTAACATAGTACTGGAAACATGACCCATACAAGGAAAAATATATAAACTAGACTTCATCAAAATTAAAAACCTTTTCTCTATCAAAAACCCAGTACAGAATATTGAAAGGCAATCTACAAACTGGAAGAAAAATATTTGCAAACCATATGTCCAACAGGTTTCTAGTCGTTAGAATACATATTTTAAAAACTCTTCCCATTTAACGTTTTAAAAATTAACTAGACAATGGGCAAAGGGCAGAAGAAGATACACAAATGGCACATAAGCACATGAAAAGGTGTCCAACATCCTTAGCTACCAGGTAAATGCAAATTTCAATCACAATAAGATATTAATACATAAAGAATAGTTAAAATAGAAAATAATGACAGTGGCAAATGCTGGGATGGATGCAGAGAAACTGGCTCACTCTTAGTTTCTGGTGGGATGTATGTAAAATGATACAGCCACTCTGGGAAATAATTTGACAATTTCTTATAAAATTAAACATGCAAGTACTATATAACCCAACAAATAAACTCTTGGGCATTTATCCCCAAAACACAAAAGCTTATTTTTATACAAAAATCTGTACACAAACGTTCGTGGGCACTTTATTCATAATAGCCTAAAACATGAAACAAACCAGATGTCCTTCAACAGGTGAATGATTAAACAAACTGTGGTATATCCTTACTATGATACACTACTCTGCAATAAAAGGAATGAAATTTTGATAAATGCAACAGTTTTCATGAATTTCCAGGGAATTATGCTGAATAGAAAAGGCTAATCCCAAATGGTCATATACCGTATGTTTTCATTTGTACAACATTGTTGAAATGACATAAAAATGGAGAACAGATTAGTGGTTACCTGGGGTTGAGGATGGGGTGGGGGTAGTAGAGAAGTGGGTGCGGTTATGAAAGAGCCAACAGGAGGGATCCCTGTGGTGATGGAACTCCTCAGTACCTTGACTGTGTCAATGTCAGTATCCTGATGTGATACTGTACTATAGGTTTGCAGGATGTTATCACGGGGGAGACTGGGTAAAGGCAACACAAGATCTCTTTTATTTCTTACAACTGCATGTGAATCTATAATTACCTTGAAATTAAAATTTAACGATGAAGAAAAACACCTAAGAAGCTTTAAAAAATACTGCTGCTTAGATTCTCCAACACCTGGCCCCTTCCAGATTCTGATACGGTTGATTTGAGATAGAACCTATCCAACTGTATTTTTTCTTACGAGATTTTAATATGTAGTGAGGGTGGAGACCCTCTGGCCTGAATATGAATTGGTTCAGTCAACATAGCTGGGGGGGCAGCCTCACCCAGCCACGAGTGTATATCCTGTCTTCCTTCAGCCTCACTTGACCTTGATAAGCTTTCTAAGTGCAGGGGCTATGTCTGTGAGTCACCGGTACAGCATCCATGTCCATCAGAGAGGTTCTTATTCTACCACTGCTGAGGGGATGGCAGTGGTGCTGCTGGTGGTGGTGGGTAAAGCGGTAACAATGAAATCACTGATCTAATTGGGCGTGTATTACCCATTCAGGTAAACCTGAAGAAATAAAATTACACAATTTCCATAGCTATTTTCATATTGGATCTGCAGGGAATCTGAGCATGGGAAAAAGAAAAGTAGGCACGCTGCCTTCTCCTCTTGTATAAATCATAGCTTCTGGCTTACGCATTCTGAACATATGTTTGGTAACAATTATGAGATGAGCATATGTTGTTTTAGGAGATTATTTAAATCTTACTCTAAATCCAAAGGAATCTTGCCTGAATATAAAGAGGCTGACAAAGCGCTCAGAGCAACTAGGGGGAGTGTCGTGCATTCCAGCCTCTTTCTGCCCCAGTTGCATTGAACCCTGTGCAGATTTTTCTGAATGTAATCTTGGTCATCTTTGTTGGTCCAGAACTCTTACGAGAAGCCATTTTACTAAAGTCGATGGTCATTACTTTTAATTCTTAGTAATTTATTTTAACTAGGATATTAGTTTCATTATAAGTCAAAATTTGTAGTTGTTAGAAATAGATAAAGGTTGTTGTAGCGGTACTGACTGGGCCCAGGACTCACACAGCAAACATCATGGGCCAGGGCACTCGGTTAGGCACAGGGTTGCAAAGACAAATAGCTAACAGGCTCCTGGGATGCTATGAAGTTCTAATAATTTGGGAACAAATATATCTTTATAAAAACTAATATCATCCCTGGTCATAATGTACATTTTCTGCATGTGGGGTTGACTGATTGATTTTAGCTTCTCATTTAAACTCTTACTGTTTTCTTT
Organism: Vicugna pacos; assembly: GCF_048564905.1. Lineage (NCBI taxonomy): Eukaryota > Metazoa > Chordata > Mammalia > Artiodactyla > Camelidae > Vicugna > Vicugna pacos. Next base: position 17,251,156 of record NC_132991.1, read on the forward strand.
TCCTTTTTCTAATTTACCCCACCTCCATTCCTCTGCCCAAAGTATACCATGCTGGCTCCATCTTCAAATCCCCTACCAGTGCTTCACATCCATGCATCAGACACCTCCCTCTTCCCAACCCCTCCTCCCACCTGCAGACACCATCTCCATCTGTGCACTTCCTTCCCACCACGAGCAGTGGGAGAAGGGTTTTACCTCCTGTCCACAGCTCTTTCTGTCCAGTGAACTTACTCCATCCTGTGCTGCCTTTTCTGTGATTTTGCCTCGTCAATTTTTGCCTCTCTCTCTCCTTAACTTCAGCCTTCCCTAACCTTCTGCAAGAAAACATGCCCAACTCTCTCCTTTTCCAAATGGAATTTTTGGCTCTTTTTTTCATGTTTCCATTAGCTGTTGACCCATTTGTCGTCTTCTTTCCTTTTCATCAAAATTTCTTGAAAGTCTTGTGTTAAATTCACTATCCTTATTTCCTGATCACCCACTCGCTTCTCAAGCCATTGCAATCTGGCTTCTCTCTGAATCTGCTACAACTGCCTCTGTCTGTGCTGTTTCTGCCTAGCATGTGTTTTCCCTGAAGGCCTCCACTGAGAATGTTTCTCTCAACCTTCCAGCTGGGCTGGGTGTTGGGTGCCCCTGTTCTGACCTCCTCAGGCATACCTCTCTCAGGAAGCTTACCACTCTTTCATCCTTTCATGAAACTCTAAGATTCTTGAAAAGCATCTTTGTATGTCTAACCCCTGGTCTAGTGTCTAATAAGGTAGATACTCAGTGAATGTTTCTTGAATGAATGAATGAGTAAGTGAACGAACGCAACCCTCCAAATCTGTGTCTACAGCCTGGTTGTTTTTAATGTGTTCCTGAAACATACAGCCAACCATGGATGAGTGTCTAGATATATTATCAGACTTTCCAACTCACATATCTAATACCATACTTATCTTCTGAAAACTGGCTTAAGTTCTGGATCTTCGTGAACAACACCATCATCAGTTTCATGAAAGTAGAAAAAAAATCAGAGTCTGTCTAAACTCTTCCTTTTACCCCACCTACTTACATCAATCAGTCACTAAGACACACCAATTTATCCTTATAAATATATTTCAGAACATACCCTCTCCACTGTTCTCTCCCCTGTTGCCTTTGCTTAAAAACACATCATCTCACACCTCAACAGTTTTAATAACCTAACTGCAGCTGTTATCTTCCCTTCCAATTCATTACCTGCACTTCCTTGGCAATGCTCATTTCAGAAGTCAAATCTGATTCATTTATTCAATAATATTTATCGAGTACCTACTAAATACCATGTGCTAAGGATATAGTAGTAAACAAAGCAGATAAAGGCTTTGCCCTCATGGAGTTAACGCCCTATGGAGAACGATCATACTGCTTCTCTTTCATGAGTTAAGACCTCTCACCCGTTGCCCATTGTCTGTGTGGGAAAATAAAATAAAGGAATCTTAAAATGATACACGAGATCTCTTCACCATCCAGCCAGCTGTCTCTCAGCCTTTTGTGTGTGTTCAAATCACCTGAGTTCTTGTGAAAAATGTGTCTTGTGGGCCCCTTCGTAAGAGATTCTGATTCTGTAGTTCCCCCAAAACTGCATTTTTAATGAACTCCCAAGAGATTTGAATATAGGTAGTTCATGGGCCACACTTTGAGATACACTTCTCTGTTCTTCACTTGCCTCTCCAGCATCACCTCCTGCCATGTCTCCTATTCATCTTGCATCTTAGCAGCATAAACTGTTTTAGTTCCTTAACCACAATGTGGCATTATTTACCGCTGTGCGTTAGGCTATGCTGGTTGTATTCGTCAGACTAGTTAATGCCAGCAGCAAGAACAAAATCATGGTGACTTTATGTAGTGGAATTTGTTTCTCTTTTCCTCAAAGTTCAATAGCTATTCCCAAACAGGTAGCTTTTCTAGGTGGACCTCTTTTAGGTGGTTACTCAGGCTCCTTCTAATGGACCTGGGTTCCTTCTGTCCTGAGGTGCCCATAAAAGGAAAAGGGATGTGAGAAAGGTACACTGAATACTTAATGGCTACAGACTAAAAGGGACACACATCATTTTTGCTTACATCTCATTTGCCAGAAATAGTCACATGGTCCCACTTAGCTGCAGAGGGGGCTGGGAAATGTAGTCCTGGCAAGGAAGCATCTTTCTAGCCAATGACGGCTATCGGAAAGTCTCCCTTGCTACATACCCTCTGGTCGCTAAATATCCACGTGACTCTCATTCTCACACACACAGCACACAGTCACCTCCCTCCCCACAAGGCCTGACCCAAAGTCCCCTCCAGTCACTGTACCCAGCTCACCGTCTGTGATTTCTGAACAATGTACAGTCTTCACCCCAGGTTCGAACAGGCCCCACTTGGCTCAGCAACCTGTGAACTAAAAGGACAAGCTATCCTTCCTGCTTCCACTCCACATATCCCATATGCAGTGATGGAGCAGGGACATGGTGACCTCAGGGCAGTATCATTTGGGAAAAGGAAGCATGCAAGACACAGCACAGCTGATCCTTAGCAGGTATGGAGCCACAAGCATTTTGGAGGTCTTCCACCTAGATGGTGCGGGAGTTTTCTTGTGTGGGTCCTGTTACTGCTCTTTGGGGACAGCTGTCTTGCCCATTGTTCTCCTCTGCCTCTGGGTCTATCCTCTGGGCCGTGCTTTTCTTCCTTCTTTCACCTATCTTCCTTGGCCACATCTGAAGGAGGTGTCGGGGGCATGCCCTCTTTGGGAACTCATAGATTTTACCCTCTTCTTCCTGCTTATGCAAACTGGAGGACCTGAAAGTTATTGTGCCACTGGAAGAGTCAAAGACTTTTGTTTGGCAATAACATTTCTTCAAAACTCAGTCTTCTTATATACTTGCTTCTAGTCAATTCCAGGTGCCTATAAGCATCCTCAAGGGTTACTAGATACAACACTTGATACTGATTTATTTCATTGCTTTCTCTCTTCCACCCCTTCTGTTGCAACCTGAAGGTTATCTAAAACTACTTGTGGGATATAACTTTAATATGGTGTTTATATTGAGTCACTAATCAATCAAAAGAAGTTTTAAATGTTTGTGATTCAGGGCTGTTTGTGTTTTCTAAATTCCCATTTCTTAGTGATTGGAGTCTTAAAGCAGTCAGCTTTTCCACCATGCAAAGCCTTACATGCTTGTTCTTTATCCCTTCTCATTTCTGCTGGCAAATCAGCTGTTTCTTTCCAAACCAATGCTTGTTACTAACACTGTTTTTCAGCCCCTTCTCTTAGAGCTGTAGACCAAGTAGGCTTGTTTGCCTCCCTACTCATCATATAAAAAAAGTTTGACAGGTGTTTCGCCTCTATGTAATATGACTGCCATCCTTCCAACCTCTGTTATCAGTTTTCTTGCCACTTGAGAGCCAAGCCAATGTCACATTGCTCTATTTCACTCTTCAATAAATACATAACTCCAGTTGCTCCAGATCTCTCCAGCCTGCAGGTACCAATGACATCCCATTAATAATATTAACTCTAATGCCAGTGGTTCCTGTTCACAGTCCTGCATAAAGGATCTATAGAGCCCTGGAAGGTCTCACCCTTACTTATGGGAATCATAGTGGGTTTCCAAGCAGGTTGGCTTGCAGTTAGACTGTTTCTGTTCTTCTGCCAACATCTGCTGGGCGTCGCATGTTGGTCCAGCTTCCGCTGTTTCCTTTCAGGCATCTGCTGGGTATTTCCGTGCTCACTGGGCATCTGCTGTCTCCTGCTAAGCATCTCAGTTCTGCTAGTGCTCTTCTGACTTGCCCTTCTGTAATGAACTAGATTTCTCAGTGCCAAAGGAGTGCTGTATTTTACACTGATTTGTTTCCTATACTCAGTGTCACTCTTGGATGTCATTTATAGTGCTGTGCACCAGAGTTCCCTCATGTGCTTTTGTTCCTGTAGCCTGTTTCTACTGCACTCTCTGTTCATAGAGCTCAGACTACACCATCAAGACTGCCTTTGGTCCAGAAGTTACTTCCTATGCTTACTCGCTTTCTCATCTCTGTCTCCAGGCACAGTCATAAAGCTTTCTTTTTGTTGGTCCTCTTTTCCTGGATAAATCAACTTATTCAATGGATTTCTGAGCACTTGTGGGCTCATACCCTTAGGTATTTTAAAATCTTAGACTAGGCTCTCCTATAATTCCTCCCATAAGTACACTGTGTCATGTGAATGGGTAAATGTTCTCTCTTTCTAGATTACCACTCTTACTTTATTTATCACAAAACTCTTGTTCAGTCTTCAAAACCCTAGTTCAAGGACGCCATCTTGGTGAACCATCCCAACCATCTCCACGCCTCACCAGAGAATTTCACTTCCTGCTGTGTGCTAATGTGATTTTCAGGTTATTACACTGCTCAGTGAACTTTGGCTTGCTTGCATGTCTCCTCTGTGTTATAGTTAAGATTCTTAAATATATACTGTGTCTGCCCTGTAAAGGGTATTGGTCAATGTTGATTGAGTTCAATTTCCCTAAATTCTCTTTCTTAAAGAATGTCTCATCTTCACAGATGGTAAAAGCTTTTCCAGTCTAGTCTCCCTCTGTCGTGTCGTGTGGATTAACTGGTTGCCTCAGCCAGCTTTTAAAGGGTTGGAAAGAGAATGAGGCACTCTCTGATTCTGAAATTCACACAGCATGTAGAAATGCACCCCCCTCATCAGCCCCCTTCCTGTTATCTGAATTGTGGGCTTCCCTCGATGTGTCAAAGTTCATCGGCTCCTGGTATTTCAGAGGCTTGGAGATGGTCAGCCCACAGAGCTGCATGTGACGAGAAACAACATTTTGTCTTACAACACTATTCAAGTTGTGACACGAGGCTCCTTGACCTAATTCATGAAAACATGATACCATGTTGATCTGAAACCTGCTACAGAAAGTAATTGTCCTCTGAAACACGTCTCAGACAATGTGAATACCGACTTAATTTTTCTCCCTCACTGCTGTTATTTATGGGCCAGAGACTAGGGGAAGAGAAATGTTTTTAGATGAAAGGTGAAATATTCTATTGTGGCGTATATTTTATGAGGAAGAGAAAGAAATATATAATTTCTGACTCCGAGTTTGCATAGGCTCCAGATACCTTTTAAGTTCCCATCTCAACACATTATTTAGGGCTCTGTTCTCTGGGATCTTGAAGTCCTAGTTTATTTTTTGATATAAAATCGTATTGTTCACAGGGCAAATGCTCCCCTAACAATCACCGAGCCAAGGGCATTTTTTTTCCTATGCATCTTCAAGGTTAAAGGGTTCCATTTACTCAGAATGTATTTAATGAATATGTCTTATAAAATATTTTACTGATTTCTCATTATAATATATTATTTTCCCTTAGTTTCTTTAGTGGTGGTGCCCTTCTCCACTGTAGTTTGAACTCTAGAGTAAGGACCACAGGTAGAATGGGGGCTTCAAGAACAAACCTCAGGACTGGCGGGGGGAAGCATTTTCAGGAAATTATTTCCTGGTTCCAGCACTGAATGGTCCTGGACGCTGGCCCCGAATTCTGCCCCAAACCCCAACATGGCACAGGTGAAGTGATTGCTGTAGGGATAGTGGCATAAGCCGGGTCATTCAAGAATTTGCCAGGTTCTATGGTTGAGGAAATGCCCTTTCTTGCTCTCTCTTCCAAAATGAGATGAATCTTGAACTCACCTTGAAGGGAGCAGAGAGGATATGCTGAGAGGAACGTATGACTGGGGACACAGAGAACTATTTTCAATAGCTTGTAATAACCTATAATGAAAAAGAATATGGAAAAGAATATATATGTGTGTATAACTAAATCACTATACTGTACTCCAGGATCTAACACAACATTGTAAATCAACTCTACTTCAATTAAAAAAAATTTTTTTTTAAAGAAGACAAAAGCAGAGGATGGGGTAGAGAGAGTTTTAAGCAGGCTGGTGAGCACAGAATGGAGAAAAGCGGGACACGGAGGAAAGGAAAGGGGGGAGATGGGAATGGCAGAAAGAACGGAAGAGGGCTTTAAATGACAAGGCTACTTATTCTTGTGAAATCCCTCGGGTGACATCAGGTGTGAGACATGGTCTTGAGATGCCAGTAGTGATCCCATAAGATATGCTGCCAGACCCCATTCTCAAACTGCACCTTAAAGGTGCAGGCATGGCCTTAAATCCCCCTCTTACCTCTAATGCTCAGACCCCAAACCCAAAGTTGACATCACCTGAAGCAATAAGAAGTTAGTGACCCTGTTGATATCCAGATAGCCAACTTCAGAGGCGTTTGGAGCTGCCAGAGCGCAGGACTATAAAAGCTTTCGTCCCTCTCAACCAGGGTTTCTCAACTCAGCACCATTGGCATTTCGGGCTGGATAATTCTATGCTGAGGAGAGGGTTGACCTCTGCATTGTTGAATGTTTAACAGCATCCCTGGCCTCTGCCTACTTGCTGGCACTAGCAACACCCACCTTCTCACTTGTGACAACCAAAATTGTCTCCAGATATTTCCAAATATTCCCTGAGGGACGAAGTGCCCCACTGATGTAGGCCAACATGGAAACAAAAATCACACAGCCCAAGCTCTTGTTTCACTCAGAACATTCTAGAGTATGATCCGAGACCTCACTCTCTTGGTCTCTCTTAACAGCAAACTTCAACCTGAATGATGACCATCATACAACATGAGGCTGTTTTATTTGCTGAGTCCACCACTTGGACTCCCATGTCTAGAATTATTTTTTTCTGTAAATGGAGAACTCTTTGAGACTTAGACACAGAGCAGGAAGGGGTGGGGCATTGGAGAAGAGGTCATATAAGGATTTCCAACAGACCTGATGTTGTGTTCTCTTTCTGCCACATAGTAGCTGTGTGAACTTGAACTATTTACTGAGTCTCCTTGGGCCTGTCTTCTTCTTGACGAATCATGATTTAAAAAATAACTCTCACCCCATCTCAGTGAGGCTTTGGAGGAGAGCCCATGTATGTACAGTGATTTCCACAGAGCAGGTTCTCAAAGAACAAGCAGCAACAATTACTGCCTCATTGCTGAGCCAGGAGATATATCTGGGGTAATACTTACGATTGGCAGGAGCACAGGCAGACTTCATACCTGAGCCAGAGAGGAAGGGATTAGAGCTGTATCACTGGTCCAAGTTATTATTTAAAATACTATCATAGTCCCAGCTTCTTATCAGCAATAGATATAACGGACTGGATACAAAGAAACAGCAGCCTGAGTCATGCTTTCCAGGAACATCAGAAAACCAAGCATTTCTGCCAAGGGAAGGGACAGGTATGATGCAGCTTAAGTCTCCGAGAAGGTGGGAATGAGCTGTACCTTTAGTTAAGCAAGGAAGAGTTGAGAGCAGCACTCCAGGGGTCGAAGAGGAAAGTGTCATGGGTCTTTGGGGAAGGCAGGAGAGGTGAGCAGCTTTGTTTGGCTGGGCCAGAGGAAAAACAGGGCCGGAAGTCCGGCTTCTGCCTGCTGTCGGGTGGGCTGGTGGTGGACTGCAGTTCATGGCCCCTGATGAGCGAGTCTGCCCAGGAGAGCCAGACTCAGTGAGGGTCGGCAAAAGAAACTCAGGCCTAGAAAAAACCTGGGAACTGAGGAGCCAGCTAGAGGCATGACGTCAGTGAGATACCTGCGCATATCCATTCACTATTTAAATGACAGAAGTTTAAAAACTCAGTTTTATCCGATGACTAAATATTAATAAGATACTGGATGTTTAAATTGCTAAAACATTAGTGAATTTCAGCCTGCCCTTTTCTCATTTCATCTCAGCCAATATTTTCTTCTGTGATATTCATTTTCTTTTTAATCGCGGTGTAGGCTTATTGGGAACATACCATCTTTAGCCCTTTTCATTTTATAGCATAGAAAATGCAACTCCACTTCTTTCATAATATATTTTTAAAGAGTGATAATGAATCTTTTGGAATTTTTAACTGGCTATTTAATGGTAGAGTTACCTTGAGCTCTAAACTCTTCTAGACAATCAATAATTGTTCCATAAAAATGCAGGAATATTCATTATTGCCGATACTAACTCTCTCATCCTCCCAGCTGCAAGATCTAATTTGTTTAAAACATTACCCATCTTACACATGAGGCTGGGAATAAATAGGACAAGAAAGTGTGGAATTAATGATCACCTCATTTCAAGACAGTCAGATTCTTCTATTTTCCTAAATGTATTTTTAAGATTGGCTGAGAGCACTGATTCCTGACTGACTGGTAGGAGATAAGACAAGAGAAGAAAGACTATCGGAGCTCAAAGGAAAACTAGGCCTGCAGGGTCCAGAGAGGCTGTGTGTGTGTGTGTATAATGGTTCTGTGGAGGAAGTGGAGGTACCAGGGGTTCGAGGCCAGATTTGGATCAGAAGGCAAGCTAAGGAGTGATCATTGTCATTGAGAGAGAAAGCCAGAGGTCGTTTTTCAGGTCCAGTAGAGATCAAGGTACTGTCTCAGTCACTGGAATCACCCGCAGGGAATCAGATTTTCAATAACTCTTTCAAGAAGTATTTTGAGTACTATATATCAGGTACTATTCTAGGTACCGAGGATGTGGTGGTGAACAAAACAGACACACTCTGTCCTCTTCAAGCTTATATTCAGTTGGGGGACAGATTTTACACACCCACAAATGGAAGGGAACAGGACCCTGTGAGCCTCCTCTGACCCCTGCCTCTTGTTTATAGAAAAGCTGAAATCCCGCTAGACCTCCCTACGTCTTAGAAGAGCAGATTCAAGCAGTTGATTAGGACAAGCCTGCAGGCACTGGGGGTTGGCAGCGACTCTGACCACCTATCTCAACAATTAACTGAGATTACTCCCCTATTTCCCTTTAAAACTTTCATGGCTGGACAGAATCTTTGGAGTTTTCTTTTTTTTTCTTTTTTCTTTTTTTTGGTGGGGCAGGGGATGCTGGTACAACTCGATTGGAGGCATTCTGATGAAAAGCATCTTTCCTTTTTGTTACCAAGGCTGTTGCCCCCAGAATCATAACCCTGCCCCTCCCTCAACTAAAAACCAGTTGCTCTTATCTAAATCTCAGGAGGCAGCTGCAGAGAAGAAACAAGAACTCGTTAGAACTGACAGAGTCCAAGATGGTGGAGGATTTTACTTCCAGTGGACCTTGAGCCTCATTTTATGCTCATCATAATGCTAAGTGACATACTCACCAGTACCATGACAGTTGACAATTGCCATGACAACAACCAGAAAAGCCCACACAAGGACTGAAAAGCTAGAACAAGGACCGATTGGCTCCATCACACAGGGAAGGACGACATGATGGTGGAAGCCCCTGATAAAAGTCCACGTGGCCCGACCCAGCCTGAAGCTGTTCCTACCTGCCATTTTGGCTGATGGCTTCCTGCTTGAGCACTTCCTTTCCCCGCTCAAGCACTTTTCTTTCCTTCTCCCTACTCAAGCACTTTCCTTCCATTTTCCCTTCTGAGCGATAATGTGCATGGTTACTTCATCCCTCTGCCTCTGCTGCACGAATTCTTTCACAGCCAGCAGCAAAGACCCACACTTTGGTGGGCTTTTTAATTTGGGGGTCCCTCCATCTGCTAACACCAATACATATACAAGATGATTCTAGAGAGTGATAGATGCAGTGAAGAAAATGAAATAGATAAGTTGAAATAGAAAATGAAATAGTGATAAAGAATGGGTGGCCTTTGGGTTCTCAGAGTAAAGAGTGGAGAAAAATCCCCTCATGTTTCTGGTTGGAAGAGGGGAAAAGTAACCATTTTGAAATACATCCAGAATTTTCTGTTCTCCTTAACAGAGGTTTTCACAAGGAAAACAACGAAAACAAAGTGGATTTTCCCAGAGCCTAACTAACAGGGGGTAAGGGAATATGCAACATCAACCTCTTCTAGCCTTCCTGTCTTACCTCAGGAGGGGAGAAAAACTGAAAACCACATGTGAAGGTCACAGCCCAAGGGCATGGCCCACTAATGACAGAGACCTAATCACAGGATTATAAGATGCTCCCCATCCCCCACGCCTTACCTTGCATCAGCAGGGCTCCTGTATTATGACGAGGGATTGCAATGGAAAGAACAGCAAGGCTCAGACTCTATTTAAGATTTCTCGAGGGAAAACCAAAGGTAACAGAGGAAGTAAAAACCAGGACACTGTAGAAGAATTCAGCCTCTGACACCTACAGCTACAGCAAAGAGTAAATGCAACCCCCTCCACGCCAGATCAACATAAAACCTTACATTAAAGCCCTTTTAACACAGTTCCTTTTAATTTTACCCAGTAATCATGTTTGGCTTTCAACAAAAAATTACAAAGCACGTGTGATACTATCATACAATAAACATGTATTTGGTCTTTGTTTCCAGTTTCTGGCACAGACCTCTGAAAACACTTGGAATTCTGGAGGAGCGACAAGAGTGTCTTTTGTATGCTAATGAGGTGAATGCTGGCTGGGGGCCCCCAGATAGCTGGAGGATGGGGCTGGTCACCAGACAGGCCAAGGCATGATTAGAGAGCTGAAACTTTCAGTCCCAATCCCCAAGCTCTGGGGAGGGAGAGAGGCTGCAGGTTGAGTTAATCACCAATGGCCAATGATTTAATGAATCATGTCTGAGTAGTGGAGCCTTTGCAAAAATCCTGAACAGTAGGGTTTAGAGAACTTCTGGTGGGTGAACAGATCCAGATTTGCCAGGGTGGCGTGCCTGGAAAGGGCACGGAAGCTCCATACCCCCGCCCTCACACATTGCTCTCTGCGTCTTCTCCATTTGGCTGTTCTTATATAACAAACTACTAAATGTGTGTAAAGTGCTTTCCTGAATTCTTTGAGCCATTCTAGCAAATTAGGGAAGCTGAGGAGGGGGTTGTGGGAGCCCCTTATTAAAACCAGTCAGTCAGAAATATGGGAGGCTCAGGACTTGCATTTGGCATCTGGAGTCAGGGAGCAGTCTTGTGGAAGTGAGCCCTTAATCTGTGGGGTCTGTGATAACTCTGGGTAGTTAGTGTCAGAACTGAATTGAATTATAGGACACCCAGTTGGTATCTGGAGAGTTGGAAAATTGGTTGATGTGGGGGGAAAAAACACACATTTGGTGTCTGAAATGTCGTGAGAGATAAAAGGCAGTAGGGCTCCAATAGATGGGCTGGCCCTGGAGGGCTTCTCTAAGAAGGTGGCCTTGAGCCAAGACCTGAAAGATGACAGGGCCGTTCACAGAGGAAGAGTGAGCCAGACACCAACAAGCAAAGGCCGGGCACTGAGATAGGATTAAGCTTTGCTCAGACAGGAAACAGAAGGCGTGGCTGGTGGGGTGCGAGCAAAGTGGGAGCTGGCATGAGATGAGGTCAAAGAGGTGGGCAGCGGCCATGTCCCGTAGGATCTGCAGTTAGAAGTTTCCATTGTGGCTTGAATCCAGCTGTCACCAAATCTTCCTTTTCCATGAAGGAGTTGACATGGCTGCTCAGGTGCAGGCCCCTGGGGTTCGGTGGTCACTGCCGCAGCAGAGCCAGACTCCGTCCTCTTCCCCTCTCCTGTTTCACAGCAGGGCAGGATCCTTTAGGGCAGACACATCCTTCCTGTGGTGCGGGCTGTGGCGTGAAGCCCCAGTCAGTCCCACTTCGGGCAGCCATTGGCAGTACAGCCCCACTGGCCCGGGGGGCCTGCTGCACCGCCAGCCTCCTGTGTCCCCACCCCTGGCCCGATGACCGGGCACTAGCCTGTTCTGCCCTGGGCACAGGCTTGGCTCCCCGTGTAGGGGTCCCTGGCCCTGGTCCTCCTGCTGCCACCTATGAGAGCCCAGCCCCATCCCTTAGCCTCATTATTTTGTTTTGACCCATTTCTTAATAAGGGAGATAGGGATCTACAGTGGAGGGTCTGGCCCTGTGCTGGGCTTTGTCTTTTGCCCCGAACTGGCTTCTGTGGGCACCTGGAACGAGGAGAAAGAAGCGTGTCTCTAGCCTATACCACCCAGACTGACCTTCGACCAGCCACATGTGCTGCCGCATCAGTGCTGAGGCCAGCCTGGCTCTTCCTTCCACCCTAAACCTTGACTCCTCTACAGCCAGCTCAACCCCTGGCCTGCCATCAGGTACGGCTATGACAGATGGCAGAGAGGCAGGCGGATAAACAGATCAAATAAAATCATCATCAGGCTGCTGTCATTTCTGGATTCTTTATTTTATTGATTGATTTCCATAGACCAGGGCTGCTCTTTAATATAGTGCATTTATCTGAATATCCCTGCTGACAGAGATAATCATAGATGCCATAAACCAAGAGGAGGAACATTGATGCTCATAAGGATAGCAGATAGTTAGCTATTTGTTCTGGTTTGCATTTATTCTTTATGAGCTAGATTTTCCTTTTGCGGTAAGTTAAAGATCACTCTTAAATATTTATCAGGGCCTCCCCTCTTCCTCTATAGCTATTATTATTAATAATAACCATGATCATAACAACCACCATTCACTGAGCTGCTTCTACACAACAGCATAATAACGTGACACCTCTCACGCACACCCCACCCTGTTACACACATATACACACACGCACATGCGCGCACACACACACACACAGTCCTTACAGCAAGGCGGCAGTGCAGAGATTTTCATTCCCGTTTTTCAGATTAGAAAACTGCTGCTCTTAGATATTAAGCAATTTGCTCAATGTTGCCCATCAAGAAAGCAGCAGAATTCAGACTTTGCCCTTTTGGAATGAAACATCTATGCTCTCTCCCAGGTTCTCAGGCTACAGCTCCTAAGACCATCCTCAGGGGTTCATGCAGCTGTGAGAGTTGTCAGTATTTCATCATACCAGTGACTGAAATCTTTAGGTCCTCTACATTTTGTTTGGTGTCCACAGGCTAGAAAAATTAATTTAGTTTGCAGCAAATAAACATACTGATGGGTTTAACTAATTATGTGAGAACTTACCATGCTGCATTCCTGCCCCTTGTATTACCTATCATGTTGTACTTTGTCTTCTATACTGAAGTCTGTGAATCTTCCACCGGTCTGGGAACTTGGCTGAGACATTCATTATTCCTCATCCATCCCTGGTGAGTAAGGTGCTCGGTGCAGAGGCAGCATCCAGTTGAATAAATGCCTTATCTTGCATCTCTTTCAGTAGCACCTCCTCCACACCCCGTGCACATCAACCCTGGATCCAGCCCCAGCTCAGCCCCCACCCACCCCGAGACCAGCTCCCTCCTCCTCTTCATAGTTAGAGACTTTTAGAAGATCACTAATCTTTTAAGTCAGCCAGCATCATTTGGTTTTTTTTAATTATATAAAAGAATACTGATTTTTTTGTTTTTTAATTTAATTTTAATTTATTTTTATGACATATAATCAATTTATAATGTGTTAATTTCTGGTGTACAGCATAATGATTGAGTTATACATATTATATATATTCCTTTTCATATTCTTTTTCATTATAGCTCATTACAGGGTATTGAATATAGTTCCCCGTTTCACTTATATGTGAATCTTAAAAAAAAGGACAGAAATGATTCATTTTTTAATGGGTAATCACATGCACATAGGGTAAGATTCAAAAGTTCCCAAAGTGTATGTGGTTACAAGGAAGTCTAACTTCTATTGTTTCTCATATATCCTGTTTCTCACATGTTCTTGCAGAAACAGTCTATGCATTTACAAGCAAATAGTGTGTATATAATTTAGTTGTACAGTTGAAATTACCCCTTTGAAGAATTGCATGTGCAGCATGCTATCATATGTTAAAAATGTTTCATTTAGACTGTTTCTAATGCCAGAACATCTGATCCCTTTACTGAAATATTACACTGCATTATTGGATACAGTGCCATAAAACTACCATATAATCTCTACTTTGGTTGGACTGGATACAAAGTCTTAATGCAATAGAATTGCCCAATGACTTCTTGGTGAAGACTCTTCAAGTATAGAGTCACAGGTATGGACAGCTTGCAGTTGGACCAGAGTACCAGCAAATGATAAACTCTAGAGGATATGGATGAATTAACAACAGATGCCACAATACCCAGAAAAGTGTATATATGCATGTACCAAAGACATACGGAAGAATATACATGGTAGTATCATTGTGATGCCCCAAACTAGAAACAACCCAAATTTCCTAACAGCAGAATGAATAAGTGTTAACATAGACCTACAGTGGCATATTATACAGCAATGAAAGCAATCTACAGCTATAGATAAGAACATGGCTGTCTCTCACAAACATACTAATGAAAGAAGCCAGATGCTACAGAATGCATACTGAAGATTCCATTTATGTAAAGTTCAAAAATCTGCCAAGCTAACCTGTGGTATTAGAGTAATGGATAACTTTGGGTGGGCAGGGTTTTTAACTGGACAAGGGATAAGAGAGGGGCTCCCTTGGGGTGCTGATGATGTTCTATCTCTTGATCAGAGGGGGTTACACAAGCTTGTTCTCTCTGATAACTCACAGAACTGTGCATTTATGATATGTGCACTTTTCTGTGTGTATGTTAAACTTCAGCTTGAAACGTTCATCAACATGAAGAAGGAATTAGTTGTGTGAATGGGCAAAAGTTAGCACAACTGATCAAACTGGTGACTCTGTACTCAAAGTATCTCTCTGGCTGTAAAAGGAATGGAAACAAAAGATTAATGACAGGAAGGTGAGAGTGAACAAGATGTGTGGAAAACTGGGAGGAGGCTGGTCTATGGGAACTAGAAAGCCCCATGCTAGATACCACTGGGAATATCAGTGAGTTAAGACCAGTTGTGGGAAACTGAGGAACATATCCTTCACATCACAGGGAATGAAAAATCAGTGTTGCATATGAAACTCCAGGCTCTCTTCCAATAACCATGTCTCACCATTCACACATCACACGCTCTTCCCCATACTTGAGATGGTAGAAGTCACCTCTACTAACTTGGTAAAATGCATAACATAGGTGGAAGCAATGGGTGTGATGCAATTAAAACTAGCAATGGTGGGGGACCTTACTGAGAACAAAATGTGGGCAAGATTGTGTATGTCATCTGGTGGTTGTGAAGAGTATTCGTTTGGAAATTGCAACCTTTTACCTTGAGGACACTGAACTAGATACCAGGAGCACCATGATGAGTTCAGCTCTGGGAACCTGTCTGAACCGGATCACGAGTGGGATGGAATCCACCATGTGTGGCTGACTATAAGAGTGAGTGAGTGTGTAGAGAGGCAAGTTCAGAGTAACTGAGTCTCATTTCTGGAGAGAACTGTTTTGAATACAAATATGAACAGATGTAATGACACTGTATGTTTAGGGACCATGACAATATATATTTAAGAAGGCACCATTCTTGTAGCAGACAGACTTTCTTATGAAGACAATGTATTCTGGTCTGTCTGCCACTGTGTCTTTTTTTCTCCCCTCCAACACAAAAGGCAAGGAAAAATTAACATGGAAACTTCTGGAGGGGGCAACTAATGAGTATTCTAATTATTGAAGATTCCTTTCAAGTCTTCAGAGAGCTCATGGAGTTGAAACTGTTTCTCTTCAAATCCCATTAAGAGCAGGGTGATGCCTGAGACTGTTAGTATGGTGTTTTATGCCAAACCTTCCCTCTCAGCAGCCCTAACCCAAGGAAAGGAGACAGTGAAGTTCCTCTCCGGTGAGAGTGTGACTCATCTTTGGAAATTAACTTTCTTACTACTAAGGTGACATAATGAATACCCCCCAGAGCCACAAACATTTGCCTGTGAGGCTTTGTCTCCCAACTGAAGATCTGAACGCAGTCTTCCTTCTTTAGAGGGAAGGCAGAGAGATGATGAAAGCCATGCACACATTCTGGGGTTACGGCAAGGAGAGTTTTGTCTAGTTTCCAAAGGACGTGGAGAGGGTAGTACGGTGGAGGACTTATTACTGTTTTCATAGTAATAGAAATCCATAGAAATGTAATGATGATTACTTGTTTACTGACAGTTCTTGTTGCAAGAAAGTTCAACTTCTTGTAAATAAAAGGCTGCTTTCAAATTCCAATCACTTCTGCTAAAACTGTCAGCAGAAAGGACTGGACTTCAATTGACCATCACAACTAGCTCCATGTTTTAGAGCCTTGCTTCAAAACCCAAAGCCAGGTCTGCACAGTGTTTTTGTCAAAGTCTGTGCCCACAGGTGGTCACAGTCAGCAGCTGGAGGGGAGAGGGCTGTGGACTCCCACTGCCTGATTTCCTAGGCTCTCTTGCCCTCCTGGATGGATTCCACATTTAGCCCTCAGGGCTCCTGACAATGTCCATGCTGACACAGACAAGCTCTGTCAGGGAGCACAATGCAGAGACATGGGGAGCATGGGGAAGCCACCTGCAGAATGTGATAAAGGAGCCCTCAACACAGCACTGGCATATGGGAAGCAGGCATGAAATTATCCTGTGCTCAGGCTTCAGAGCTGTACAGGAATTTTCTATTGGACTGGGAGTGCTGGCTGGTTATAAGCTCCTCTCTGCTCCAGCTGTGACAAGGCTGGCAGGGTTGTCTTTGTCTGACAAAACATGAGTCATGTTGAACAAAAATTTCCATCTTCCTTCTCACTCTTCCATTTTGCTGTGGCCCTTAAGTTGTTGCTTCCTTTCTGGGTTTCTAGGCAAAATGTGTGTGCAGTATGTGTGTGTATATACAAAAATAAATGAATAAATTGAAAAGGTCCTCCATGAACTCCTCTGCATTGGTGAATTGCTCAGTTCACCTTAAGAGAGAGATCTCTTCCTGTGTAGTCCTGCCAGGCAATGCTATTGTTCCAGGAACAAACCCTAATCCCAGGAAATGCACTTTTATTTTCAGAGAATCTTGAGCATCTTCTGTGCTTTAAGGAAATTCAGCAGAGGACCCTCTGCCTAGACACCAGTCCCCCCAGGATGTGGGAATCAACAGTCATGTTCCACCCTCAGAGGACAGAGACATTGAGTTAACCGCACAAGGAGGCAGAAGGAAGCACGGAATGGGGGAAGGGTAAGTGGAGGTGTCTGTTTGTTGGCGGGAGGTGGGAGGGGTAGTTGGGAGGAGCAAAAATCTAGTGTTCTTCCATTTCAATTTATAGGATCAAATTGAAACATTCTCACTCTATGTTTAATCTTGTAAACAAGAGCTCTGCCCCTAGCTAGCAGAAATGGCAGTTAATAGTCCCACTCAAATAGACATTGGGTGGGACAGTTTGTGGCCAGTTCACTTTGACAGCAGCCACTAACCACATATCCATACAGAGGAAAGCCAATCAACTCGCGCTTCCTCCTTTTGGCAGTGAATCTTCCAAGTGTTCACACTGCAGGCTGATGTGTACTTGGTGAAGAATAAGAGCTTGTCCTTTGAAAGCTTTTTCACTTAAATCATCTCATCACTTCTGGTGGGTGAAAAGCACAGTGTGGAGAAAAACTTTGTGCTGACTTTTCAGGAGCAGGACTTCGGGGCAGGTTAAATACAGTGTGTGAGTGCTGGTACCTTAAGGGATGCCCAGAGCCACTGAGCTGCTGGAGGGTCCTCCCCATGGCTACACTTTCTCTTTTGAAGCAGACAAGACATGATATAAGGAAATGAACTCCTCTTTCGCAACCTCATTTGAACATTCATTGTATGATAGTTATAGAACTTGGAGTGAGCCAGTAAAACCTGGATCGGCACTTCCAGATTTTCGGTACCCAGATTTTTATAACTCAACTACAAATACTCACAAGAGAAAATAAAATGCATGATAACTAGCAGGAGGAGATGTTTTTCCTTTGAATTGTCTTTCTGAAGTAAAAAGACAGTTGTATTGGTCCCTGGTGCTTTTGAAACGATAATGACACTGATGGTATGATGAGCTTTTTCCTACTCGTAGGTGGAACATTCTTGCTTTCTTGAATTCACAATGTCAGTATAAATAAATTCTAATTTAAATCTTTGGATAGTCTTTGCTCTTCCAGTCTGTGGCCCAGAAGGTATTAAAACCTAACAGACATTCAACAGATTGAAATAAAAATTCTATTCTGATCTCTCTTACCCAGTCATTAATCTATCCACCTACCAAACATGTATTCAGCATCTTCTTAGTTCATTAGACACTGAGGACCAGCATGGGTAAGGTAAAGTCCTTGTCTTCAAGGATGACAAATAATCACACACACTGTGGTTCAAACAATGATAGAGGTAGTCACTGAGTGACACGGTATTATGGAGAACGGAGGCTTAGACTACAGTGGTAGGTAGACCAGTCTCAGAGAAGAATCTTTGTAGAAATTACCCCTAAAGTAAAGTTTAGAGACTATAACTTAACCATGTAGAGTGATTTCAGACATGTAAGATAGGACAATATGATCAAAAGCACAGAGGAACTGTAAACAAGTTAGTAGTGCTGGGAGGCAGGGAGAGGAGAGACGAGGCTGAACAGGTTGACAGGAGATAGATGCTAGAGGAACTTGTAAGTTAGACTGGGGACCAGGCTCCTTTGGAGAAGCTATTACTGACATCCAGGTTAAAGCTGATGAAAGTCTGAACGAGGATAGTCTTAGTGAGATTGACAAGTAAGGATAAGAAAAATTTTAAAAAGTTTTAGGAGATAAACCCAGATGAACTTGGTAGGAGATGAGTAGATAAGAAAAGTCTATGATTCCTCCGAGATTTCTAGCCTGGCTACCTGGTTGTGTGTTGTTTTGCATGCGATAAGATGACAACATGTGTGGTTTGAGATTGGCTGGATTTGAGGCACCTCTGCATATTCAGGTCACCACATTTCACAGAAGGTTGGATTAATGAGCCTGAGCCTTGGAAGAGAAGGTCTGGTCTGGAGATAAGAAAATGGCAGTTAAAACCAGAAGTGTAAGCAAATTGGATTATCCAAGGGAGAGAGGCAAGAGTGAGGAGAACAATATATTGAATACAGAGGAAGACGGTCTTTTAAGGGTAGGATGGAGGAAAAAGAATGTCTGAGGAAGACAGAGGAGGAGTCATCAAAGAAGTATGAAGAGAACCAGGTAAGCACAGCATCCTGGAAGCTCAGAGAGAGGATTATAGATAATGAGAGAGCAACCAGTGATTGCTACAGAGAATCCCAAGGTAATACAACCTCCAGCATGCCCAGTAGGTCCAATGGATTTAACCCATCTTGGTATTCTACATCCCAACATCCCCTTCTGCTGAGGCCAGTTTATCTTTGCCAGAAATCCCAGTAAGAGAGAAACGGTGGAAACCAGATGCACACAGATGTGTTAACTATTGTTTTGCCTGCTTCACAATCCGTGGCTTGTCTGGAAGATCCAGCCCTTCACAAGGCTGCAGTCATAGCTGGTGTGTACTCCTGTGTCTCTGCACAGTTCTCCACCACATCAGGCTTTGTTGTGTCCTAAGAAGGTGGTGTAGCAATTCCAGGAATCTGAGTGATAAAAACATGCCACAATTAGAGGTTCCAGATAAGTTTATTTTAGGATACTTAAAGATTACTCACATCAAGCTTCCATTATTCAGAGTCATTGGTCTCACACACACACAGAGTTGCTGTGGTATGTGAGAATGTCTAACCATATCTCAGCGTACTCCAGACTACTGCCATCTTAAAATAACCAAGCTTGCTTGCTTGTTTTAACTTGTAGTTTTATGGTTCCCCTTCACTAATATGGTGGGAGCTGTCCAAGGTCTGTCTCTAACAGCTTCCAGTCCTCCCCTGGCTTAAGGCTCCACGTATGGGGTGAGCAGGAGTCGAGGCAGAAATATCCCTTTTAAGTGGCTATTGCCTCAGTTCTAGAAGGCTCTAGCTACCTTACTTTGGTTTTGTTTGGTTTTCCATGTTTTTTTCCTGGTTTTATCAAGATATAACTGACATATAATATTGTATACATTTTTCTACCATATAATGACTTGCTATATGTATATATTTCAAAGTAATCACCACAATACGTTTAGTTAACATCCATCACCTCACATAGTTACAATTTTTTTCTAATGCTGAGAGCTTCAAAGATTTATTCTCTTAGCAACTTTCAAATATAGTGTACCATATTGTTAACTATAGTCACCATGCTGTATATTACATCTCCAGACTTACTTATCTTATAACTGGAAATTTGTATCTTTTGACCACCTTCACTCAAGTCCCACTCCACCCTTCAGCCACCATGGGCAATTACCAATCTCTTCTCTTTTTCTATGAATTTGGATTTTTTTTATTCCATGTATGAGATCACATGATATTTGTCTTTCTCTGACTTATTTTACTTAGCATGATGCCCCCAAGGTCCAAACATGTTGTCTCAGATGGCAGGATTTCTTTCTATCTCATGGCTAATATTCCATTGTGAATATATACCACCCTTTCTTTGTCCATTCATTTGTCAGTAGACACTTCGGTTGTTTTCTTGTCTTGGCTATGGTGAAAGATGCTGCAGTGAACATGGGGTTTCAGATATTTCTTCAGGGGATAGTGATTTCATTTCCTTTGGGTATTACCCAGAAGTGAAATTTCTGGGTGATATGGTGGTTTTATTTTTTTTTTTTGAGGAACTTTCATACTGTTTTCCACAGTGGCTGCACCAATTTATATCACCAGCAGTGCATGAGGGCTCCCTTCTTTCCGCATCCTCACCAACATTTGTTATTTGTGTTCTTTTTGATGACAGCAGTTCTGATAGGTGTGAAGTGTTATCTCATTGTGGTTTTGATTCACCTTTCCATGGTGATTAGTGATGTTGAGCACTGTTTCATGTACCTGTTGGCCATTTGTATGTCTTCACTGGAAAAATGTCTATTCAGGTCCTTTGTCCATTTTTTAATTGAATCATTATTGAGTTGTATGAGTTCCTTGTATACTGGCTAACTTATTTGAGGAATGACCTTCTAAAACAGGGATGACCTGAGAAAAGCATACACTTCCCATTGCTTCCCATACGCACTGTTTGGGTTATATTCCCGTATTCATTCATTTTGAGAATATACTGACTGTTGAGATGGCTCATTTGTGTAACCATATGCCCATCCCTAGTTGCCACTTCTCCACGTGGTCTCCTTGGCAGACATTGGTAATGCATCAGAGATTAATTACTGTGCTTCAGTTCAGTCTCAGAATCCTTGCCCACAGAACACTCGTGGTAGTAAGTAGCAATGACTCAGACATACATGAAATGAAAGCTTGTTGCTGGCTGTGGCCTGCTGCGTTCTAGTGCTGAATCAGAACTACAGATATGATGAAAAAGCACATTTATTTCCCACGTTGTTACAGTTAAATTAAAGAAACAAAATATATCTGAGTAATTAAAAGCAGTATTCAGATGTATCCTCTCTACAGGGAAAGGCAAATCAGCGTCACTGTATTTGGGTGTTTGCCCTGATTTTCAAGTATTGACTGGAGGGTTGAGGTAGATGCCACTGAAGGGCTCTTGTCACTGTGGGAGTTACTATTGTATCAGGGACTGAGCAGTCCCTAAAGCTGTGGCTATTGATATTGATATGTATAAGGGTCATATGAAGAACTCACGCAAAAGGCAGATTTCCTGAGTCTTACCCCAAGATTCCCTTTCAGTAAACATATAGACTTAAGCCCATGAATCCAGATTTTTATAAGAACCATGTTAATTCTGATCTAGACAGTTTGAAGACTCCACTTTGAGAAATACCGTGCTGGAGGAGTGGTCTCCAAAGCCAGATGTGCACATCCCTGCTACAGGGGACAACCCTATATGGTGCAGAGATAAAACTTTAGAACTTTTGCTGATGTTTATCTTAACAAAGGACAGTTATTAAGCTTTGTTGCGGGTTGGCCCTCTTGCCGTCATTGGACCCATATGACAATGAGCTGGTCATGTCCTGGACCAAGTGTTTAGAATCCTGACGAGTTGAGTCGGGGTGGAAGTTGACTTGAGTTCTGCTTGCTGTGGTGTAGTGAGATTTATGTTGCCTGGGTAAATGGATTTAAGGGTCAATGATCTTAATTAAGCTCCCCCTCATAGCACAGGCAAGTGGCTTAAACAGATATTCTACAAAGAACCTGTGAATTGATGATAATGTCAAAGGAACACCCACAAAGGAGCAAGAGAAGGTGGCTGGCCGTTGTCCCGTTCATTCAAAGCTCCTGGTCAGCTCCATCGAGGGGTAAGAAATAATGAACATCTAATCAGATATGATTACCAAGAAGACTGTTTCAGATATAGACTTAAAAACAGCCACATCATTAATGATGACCCTCTCCTAGAGTATACGTGGTGTCATGAGAGAGAAACTAATGTCATTCTGCTCAGCAGGGCAGAATAGCAACCAGAGGAGCATTAGAAGAATTAGAAGAGTATAGGGCAGAGGTTGACTCCAGCCTCTGGATCCTAAACTACCAGGTTTCAATTCAAGCTCTGGTGCTTTCCAGCTGTGTGACCTCGGGTGAGTGACTTCTGTGCCTCATGACTCAGTTTCCCTTCTGTAAAATAGGCATTAAAATAATACCTACCTTGGAGGGTTATTATGAGGATTAAAGAGTTTGTATATGTAAAGTGCTTAGACCAGTGCTCAGTATATGGCGTATGCAATACAAATGTTAGTCTTAAGATATAGTTTATTCCATTTTACGTCATCATGATAGATTTCTATTTCTTACATGTGTTTTGTGCATGTTTTGTAACCATTTGTAAACAAATATGCCGACATTGAGAGTCTGTGCTCGAACACTGTGGCGAGTGGGGCGGGCAGGGGAAATATCTACAGTCTACTTCCCAGCCGATAACTGGGGCTCCTGAAGTTTCCCAGTTCTCAGGAGTATCAACAGTTCCTGACATCACCTTTTGCTGGGTTTGGGGGCAGGGTCTATGCGGTGGATGGTGAGGACTGAGTCAAAAAGCAGAAACATTATTATTACCTTTTGACAATTTTCTCTATGCATCTCTTCTGTATATTAAACATTCTGACCTAACTATCACTTCATTCTACTTCCTTTCATACCTTTTTATTCCAGTCCTCACATCTGTCATGCCAAGATATAACCTGAAAAGGTGTTCGGGAATGTGCAAGTTAGGAATCATGAACTTCTGAGGACTTACTTGCTCCCTGCTCCTTCCCCCCTCCAGGTGGTATCAGCCCTCCATCCCCCCGCCTCTGTTCATGCGCAGGAGTGCCTCCCTGGATGGGCACACCCAAGCCACGTGGACAAACAGGTGCTTACATACACAGTTCTTCCCCTTTCCACTCAGTACTGGTAGGTGAGGCTGAACTTTGTTCAAAAGCAACATTGCTGAGAACACTGTAAAAGGGAATATATAAAGGAAACACCAAATAGTTGAAGCAGGTGGGGATGTGCAGTCTTTCTTTCTAGCCACCGTTTACTGAACACACAGCCCACCATCTCTTTCCTCAATCTGCTCCTGCAAACTCCCACCCAAGGTGGCGTCAGGTGGGATCCCCTGTGCCTCCCCAGTGACTGTGTTCCAGATGTCACTGCCTGTAGGTCAAAGTCCGTATTCTGTAAACGTTCACTTAGTCTCATCCATTATTCTGATTCTGCCTTTTGGTCTCATGTTCAGGATTGCACTAGAAGATCCTAAATGTCCCCTCCAGCTTCCTCTTCCTATCTCTCCCAGTGGGCACTTCTCCACGATTGTTTTATCAGTTTCCAAACACATCAAGCTTGTTTTCTCATGGAATTTCCTTCCAGTCATCCCCTAGTACTCTCAGCTGATGCAGTCCTATCTGGCTTTGTAGGATGCCTCTAATCCCTCATTTTCTGAGGCACTCTGATAGAACAGGGGGAGAGGCAGCCTTTGGTGCATCTCAGGTGATACCCCAGAGCTGGCTGTCTACTTTGTAGAACCAAATCGTATGTCTGCAAGCAGGACTATTTGATCTGGTACAGAGCCTTCAGGGGACATTTCTCAGGTGCCTTTTTTTCTAGTACAGCTCAGCAACATCCAGAACCTGAATACTGAACATCGTATACCTCACTTAACCACTGCATCTCCGATTTGGAAAAGAATCTATCTCCTACCTCTGCCCAAGGCGTGAGTCCCCTCTGAGCACCCCAGGGCACCACCTGGTGGTGACCTCACCATGTCTCCAGGCCTCTCATTCCCCAGCCAGAATGGCTTCCATTTATTTCAGAACTGATGGCAGAGAACACAGTCTGAATTTCAAGACAACACGGCAAAGGCTATAAAAGAAATTCAGGTGGAACTAGTACTAGATTTGGAATATAATCAGTGTTTGGGCGCTCTGGAAACGTGTATAGAGTATAGCCAGATTACTGAGGTTTAACATTTATTTACTATGCTAGTTTCTACTCAGAGTGGAAGTTGAAAAGGTAATATTCTTTGAAGCAGAGGGGCTTGTCTTGGGAAACCGGTAGCGTTCTAAAATGGCGAATGGCCAGAGAGGGCATTCTGGTTCTTTGTCTGACGTCTAAGCTTCTTCTCTGGGCACAGGCAGGCCTAGTCAGCTTGAGCTGTTCCAGTTTATTGGTGCAGCCTTGACAGCAGGCCTGTTGCTTTGTAACATACAGATATGCATTAGCTTGGCCTTTGGGATGTGTATGGCAGGCGGGGTTGCTGCTTGTTGACACACGTGGAGACTTGTGATTTCTTTACGGATTGTCAATGCTTTGCTATTGTTTTCATCTTTATAACTTGTCTAAGTCCCAGGGGAATCCTGTTACTCAGCTGATTCTTCAAAGGCCTGTATCAGCCATGTTCTCCGGCTTCCCCTTGTCCCAGATTCTCATGTTAAGTTTCCTCGGTTGGCCTCATCTGCCAGCACTGATTCCTTCATTGATTTATCTTTCTACGCGGTGGTTGATGATATTGAGAGCACGTTCAGGGCCTTCACACACTGCTTGGGTATAAACAAGCATTTTATTAAATGCTTTAAATGAGCTAAAAATGGAAGACAAAAGCAGATGAAACTGTACTATATTCTGTTGTTGAACTGCTTTCATTGGTCAGGCAGTAACAGTGGAAGGCAGGACGAATTGCTCAGTCCCTCTGTGGTAGGTAGAATCATGCTCCCCTCACCCGTCTTCAGAATGTCTGGGTCCTAGCCCCCTAAGCCTTTGAATATTTTAATTTACATTGCAAATATAATTAAAGGGACAGACCTTGAGATGGGGAGGTTATCTCAGATTATCCAGATGGGCCCAATCTAATCATGCAAGTGTTTAAAACGGACAGCCTCTCCCAGCTGTGATCAGAGGTCAATGTTACTATGAAATAAAAGTCTCAGACAGATTCAGCTTGCTGGCTTGGAAGATGGAGAAAGGGGACCACAAGTCAAGAAGTTTGAATGGCCTCTAGAAACTAGAAAAGGCCAGGAAACATATTCTCCCCTAGATGTTCCAGAAAGGAATGCAGCCTTGATTATAGCCTGTGAGATCTGTGTTGGACTTGACCAATGTAAATTAAAATACTAAATTTGTGTTTTTTAAGCCTCTCACTTTGTGGTAATTCATCACAGCAATAGAAAACTGACACATTGTATTTTGAAAAACACAGTGAAAGTAAATATATTTATGAAAATAAATATTTTTTTCATTTTTATTAGGAATATGGTTATTATGTTCTATATCCAGAAGGACTTGCACCAAAGTCAAATACAGCCTATCCATAGAAAGCTAAGGGCCTTTGGGAGGTACGCATATGTAAGTGCTCTGATGGCTATTTATTTTGGAGTCATCCAGAGTTGGAATGACTGACACCTCTTCTATGAAGTCTTAGAACTCTTTGGCAATCCAGCAATTAAATGTCTGGGGGGCATCTACAAAGGACCTTTATAAAATGCTAACTTGATGACACTCCTCATCTTAAGCCCTGTAGTTGCTCTTTTCCTCCAATAAAAGCCAAGCTCCTTAGCATCTCTACGAGGCTCTTCAAGTAGCATCTGCCTCTTCCTCCAGCCTTCTCTTTTACCCCTTCCTCTGTCCGAGGCTCACCAATGCTTGCCCTTCTGAAAGCATCCTCTTCTTTCTCAACCCCATGCCACTGCACATGCTGCTGCTGCCTCCTTCTTCTCCCCACGCCTTGCTCCTATTCATGGATGACTCAGCCCAGACATTAGCTTCTTATGGAAACCTCCTTGCTGCTCTCCAGCCATTCCCAACACCCCCACCCCAATCCTCCTCACTCCCATAAAACACTCCGTCTTAACATCCATATTAGCATTTATCATGCTGTATTATGATGCGTTGCTTGTCTATATTTTTTACGAGCTCTTTATTGAGTGGCAGACCCCTTTTCATCTAACCTAATGCCTACTCCTGCATGTGGCTGACATCCAGGAGGTGCTCAAGTAGTACTTGCTGAATGAAAAACATGCCCCCTATTCTCATGGTTCATGAAGAATTTGGCTTGGGTAATTGGAAGGCTCTGTGCTTTCTTTTGACACCTGAGTGCTGGCCCAGAGGCTCCTGATTCTTGTTCTTTCCTTTTTCTTCACAGTATGAGCTATTTCCCCTAGTTCAAGCAGAGCAAGAAGGTACAGAAAAAAAAAGCAAAGTTTAGAGGAAGAATTCTTAACCTAGAGCCCAAGGATCCCCTAAAAATTTCATGGATGGGCTTCAGAGGGTCTGGTGGACCACCTGAAATACACACATGACTTGTTTCTATGTATGTTTCTGGGAGAAAGTCAGAGCTTTTCTTATATTCTCAAACGAAAGTGGTCCAGGGAATCTTACAAGGGATGGTGCAGCAGTGGAGAAATAGACTCAAATAAGCCTTCCTCTGACTTCACACTACTCCTGTTCAAGCTTCTCCCTTTTGGAAGCTTTTGTCATTCCATTTGCACCCAAAGGAAGAAATTATTTCTGTTCTGGCTTAATAGGCGGTTTGAGGGGGAAGCCTTCATAGAAGGATGGTTCAGGGTGATATTTCCTCCCTATTGGGAATGAAGGATGTGATTCTGACACTAATCTAGTAAACAAGTGGGATATCAGGCTCAGAGTGGGTTAAACACAGTTGTTTACATGGGATTTCATATTCTCTTAGGACTGACAGGCGACTTTAAAGTGTCACTTAGCATCACTACCTGCTTTGAAGAAACTTTCCAGACAAACCATATGAGTTAGGCTAAATTTAATTGCATTTGTAAGGGTGCTTCCCCCACCCCTAAGAAGGTGCTTCCTTAATCTTACCTGGGGCGCTTGACACTTACGAGTGAAAAATCAGAAAGTGATTGCTTGGAAAAGTATTCTGTGTCTTACCTTTCCCATCAAGCATAAAGCAATGGAGACAAACAAAATGTAACCAAGGATTTAGATCCTTTGGTTAAACAGTGTGCAGTCTTCCGGAGCTGGGCACACGATGGGTTCTCTAAACAGGCAGCAAGCCTGCACACAGAAGCTCTTCTGCAAATAAGCCACAGAGTCACAGACCTGGGCGCAGCATTTAAATAAGAGCAAGTAGGGGAAAAAAATCTCTTCCTCAAGGTCAATGTCTTATGTCTCTGTGAATTCATTTGGGGGACCTGAAGAAACTATCTTGATAATTAGGGAATTTTTCCTTGGAGAAGGACAGTTTTCTAACGGCTGCATCCAAAGCTCATCTAACATTGTCAAAACTATGAGACCAGGGCAGGGAGAAGCTAGCCATTCTGCCTCGGTTAGTGAGCTCGCTGCCTTAGTGCTTTGGGGGTGTCTGTGAATCAGAAAGAAAGACTCAGTAAATACAGCAATTTGAATCCACTGCATCCATCCATTCATTCATTAAAATGTCAGTTATTTAGAGCATCTGCTGTGAGGCAAGCATTCCCCTAGGCTCTGAGATTCTCCTAGATAGTTTTGGCTACAAGGGGCCCAGTTATTTTAGTAGAATGAGCGAATAATTGCCTCTTAGCTTTGTTTATTCTACTGAATATTAATTAATCCATCTGCACTTATTAGACTCATATTAATCCTCTTCTGCCACTTGTGGAGCTATGAGAGCGGTGTTGGCAGAGAGCTGGAGAAGGAGATGACAGAGTGCCTATCCTTAAAGAGTTTACTGTCTACTTTAAGTCTTTTTGTTAGAAACAGCAAGTTACACCCTATAAATCAGTGTTTCCTTTCCTCTGGTTCCTCTTTCCTGTAGAGGCAGCTCTGTTCTAGAAGAGTGGTTTCTCAAGTTTGCTTGAGCAGCAAGGCAAACTCAGTTTGGCTGTAAGGGAGCACGCCAGCTAAGGCTAATTTTGCTCAAATCCAAGCTCACCAAAAGTCTTCAGGCCTCCTATAATTGTGGAATTACCAGACAGAAAATAACCTTAAGAGGTTATTTCCCTTTTTCTTCTCCCTACATAGAAGATGATCTCAGCTAACCCCTGGAACAGAATTTCACTTATTCTATTATTTTTGCTCCAATTCTACATTCTTTAAATTACCCGTGTATTTCTGAACCCACTTTCCTCCCACTTCCCGACATCTTTTACCCTTTGATCTATGGATTCAGTCTGACTTTTTTACATTTTCTTGAGCTGGAAATTTCCTCTTCCCTTGAGTTACAATGAAACCTACCAGCTCTTGGTGTTCCTGCCCTTTGACAATCCTAGACAGTATTTGCTTTTTTCCTGCTGTTGACTGACACTGGCTCTGTCTTGGAGTCAACCTGACTTTAACACGACCTGTACTGCCTTCTATCCATTACTGGAGTTTACATGACATATACATGGTTAAGTGCACATGTAGAGTTATCTCCTTTTGGGTTCTTCCTCTTCCCTCGTTCTGTGCTACCTCTGTCCTCAGATATACCCTCTTAGGGCTAAAATCAAATCAGAACAATTTTCAGAGAATGTTTATGTGACTCCAAAGACCTCTGGACCTGAAGATCATTGTTGAACTGGGCACTTTCTACTTTAACTAGAAGATAGAGGGTTTTAAGAGGCTGCCGATAGTACTTTTGATGGTGAGTTTCAGGAAGTTTCCCTTGTAAAGAAAGATTTTATTTAAAATTCCTTATAAATTATAACTTAACTAATAAGTCAAGAAAACAAAGGAAGAACTGTACAAATCTTTCAATGGTTTTTGTGCCATTTTTTAAAATTGACATATAGTCAGTTATAATATGTCAGTTTCTGGTGTACAGCATGTTTCAGTCATACATAGACACCTGTTCAATTTCATAGTCTTTCTTCTTTATAAGTTACTACAAGATATTGAATATAGTTCCCCATACTATACAGAAGAAATGTGGTTTTTTAAATCTATTTTATATATAGTAGCTAGTATTTGCAAATCTCGAACCCCCAACTTATCCCTTCCCACCCCCTTTCCCCCTGGTAGCCATAAGTTTGTTTACTATGTCTGTGGGTCTGTTTCTGTTTTGTAGATAAGTTCATTAGTGTCTTCTTTCTCTGCTACTTTTGACACTTATATGCTATGTATTTAGAAGGCAATATCTACTGATTGGTTTGAAAGATCATTTCTTTTTATACTAGGGGAAAAAGATTAGTTAAAGAAGATAAAGGCTAATAAGTCCCTACTGATACCATTCAGAAGTTTGATAATTCTAACTGCAGGTAAGGAGTAAGGTGACCTTTTTCTGTGCTAGCATAGCATCTAGTGCTTAAGATTTATTATAACATGCATCACACTGCATTACAATTGTTAGTATTCTCGTTTGCTTAACTATAAACTTGTTGATTTTTTACTTTCTGTTATTGCTTTACTGGTTCAAATATCTCTTGGCTGCAAAAGAAAGGAACCCAGCTCAGACCAGCTTAAGCATAAAAGGGAATGTATTGGCTCAAATAGTGAAAATGTCTGGGCTCCAGTCTGGCCTGCGTGCATGCAGTCAAATATCAATACTCACTCTTTGGCTCACTACCTCTCATGCAGATTGTATATTAACTACATTTTCTCTCACAGAAGAAGGCTCCCTACATATAGTCAGAGAAGGTGGCCGCATGCAGCCACTGCTCGCTTGGAACGTATAGCTTCTGGTGGAAAGCTTAATATTTTTAAAATTCCTCTGAAAGAATACTTCCTGAGAGGACTCTGATCAGGTCATCTTGGGTCCCATGCTATCCCATCGTGACCAAGAGAATGGACGACTTAGCTGTACATGTTTGAGTCATGTGTCTACTCCTGAGGCAGGTACATGCAGTCAGTCTCACTCAATCCATAGGAAATGGGATATAGATGATTCCCAAAAGGGTAGAATGTTGGGAAATCTGCCACTTTGTTAACTAATACAGGTTTTATAGGTTTTGGCATCTAAAAGATAATCCGTAAATGTTGGATAAAGAGATAAAAAGAGCACCTGTTCAGTCCTTTTGACTATTAAAATTTGTCTCCCTCCAAAGTCCAACTTGAATGCCTTTTCCCAGATACCCTCTCAGTTCATTGCAGTCGTGATCTGGTTTTACACCGTTGGATTTTGAGTTGGTTTTTTGGTCATAAATTTGAGACTGGGGCCTTGTCTTGAAGCTTTTTTGTACTGTCTTGCCTTGATATCTGACTCCAGTATTACTACTTAATTTTTGATGTACCTCTGAGACGCTCACTAAATACTTACTGATTTGATTTGCTAGAAAGGAACTTATGACATGACAACTTTGCATATTGTACTTAATCTCAGCATTTAAGGTCTGGGTATGAATATCCTCTCTCTCTGTCAGCTCTCTTCTCCATGGGGCAGAAGCACTGTGGACTGGTGATATGAATTCTGCTTGTGGATCTCCTTACTGGGTAATGAGGAAGCAGTTTGTCTTCTACACCTTATGCTTCTGCGTATATAAAATATGGATAACAGAACCTTCTTGTTCCAGGCTTTTGAGATAATAAATTAAATCACATTTTATTCAATTACCATCATTATTTTCACTGTGTTTTGTTAATAATGAAAGATGGCTGATGTCCAGAGTGCTGAATAAAAAGTCCTGTGGTTGTAGAAACAGGGAGTGCAGGCCTGGAATGGCGCTAGGGGATCTTAATTTCTAATGGATGCCCCAGATATCCTGATGCAAAGCTACGTGGAATGTGTGTGTGTATATACATATATATATTGTATATGTATATACACACACACATATACGTATGTGTGTATATATACATATATATATAATAAGAAAAGTGATCTTTGACCCTTATTTGCCTCATACTTCAAATAATTTCTATAATTTAATAATTCACTCACTTATTTATTCAACAAATATTTATTTGTTGCTGAGAACACCAAGTAAGACAAGCTCTCCGGTTTACCACTCTCCAAGAATGGCTTGAGGATACAGATGTTCTGAAATATCTGTATGTAGAAGAGTCACATGGTGAGCTTGTTAAAATGCAAATTATAGGATCCTATCCCCGTTGAGCCTCACTCAGTAAGGCTGGTATAAGATCCCTAAACATCCATTTGCTCATACCCCAGGGGGCTTTGGAACACACTTTCAAAGCCAATGACCTAATAATATATGTGAAAATTCTCTGAAGTGTAATCATCATTCTGAGGCGATAATGAGGATATTCTATTTGAGTTCACTGCAGGCATGGATTAGCAGACTTGGGGAAGAAACTTGCCACCTAACATACTAAGCCACTCCATAATGGGTTAGAAAATACCCAAATATGCCATGGAGGAACCTCGTGTCCTAGAGGAAAGCTCATGGACCAAAGTTATATAAGACTGGGCTGATATCAGCAGTTATTGCCAAGTGAAGTAATAGGGGATCCCTGAGTCATTTCTGTTGAGTCGCCTAACATAGAAGTCAGCCTTGTGGGACTTGCAGATGAGTCGAACCTTTATCCCTCCAGATACTGGAAGATTGGGAGTGTAACAGGAGATTTTTCTCCCTCTAGGTTTCGATTCTGCTAATACCCTTCTTGGCTATCAGCTGATGTTTGAAGGGCTGTGTTGCTTTCCAGTGTTCCTACAGGTTATCACCAAGATCTAGCAGTCTTACAAACTATATTTTTGAAAATAAGATTTGCTTGACCTTTCTGTTATGCCATCATGGCTCTTAAATTTAGCCTAAATCTTAAATAGCAAATGATATTGCCTACATATAGATCATCCCAACCATTTTCCCAGCTCAGTAGGCATCTCTCTGCAGTCTCTGCATTGACAGTGTTCCTGCTGATGGCTGCTTGACTTCTGAGCCCTGAAATGACTGCACAGTATTCTTCCTTCTGTCCATCAAGAAACAGAACAAGTCTTTATCATGGTGCCAGTATTCCTTCCATTCTAGATATAACTGCCTAAAACAAAACAAAAATAAAAATTAGGTTTGCATTTTTCTTTTTGTAAGGCAAAGAGACATCAAGGTGCATTTCAGTTGTGGAGATAACTGAATAATCGATGTTTTGGGAAGAAAAATCCAACACACGATAGAAGCACATTTCCGCTAAACAGCATTTTCTCTTATAGAATCTGCATATTTGATTGCTTAAACCCACCAAACTCGGTAGTGTAGTGGATTCTGCTATGCAAATATTTAAATTTTTAGCGATCTATATGGTTTATTTATCTGTCTACATCATCCTCTTTTAGCATGCTAACAGGTAATATAAAAGCACATAAGCTGTAAATTAGACTCCAGTCCCAAGTGAAATATGATTTATCACCTTTACAGACAGTAAAAACACAATTGTTATGTAATCCCAGGCTTCAATATCACAATAGCCACCAATTAAACATGCCAACATTTTCATTGGGATGTTGCCTATAGAAATGCCATTTAATAACTTATCTGTAAAGACAACTTTTGTTAATTAAACGATATAATATTATGGAATAGGTTTTTCTTTTTAAAGAACCCGAACACAGACACTTTAGAATGCATGAATTTGTTTCCAGGGATCTGCAATCTAGGGAAAACCTTGATTTCTAGTAACCCTCTAAAGCTTATGGTTCACCCAGGGTCTGTCTCTCCCCTCTCTTTCCTGCATGTAAATAAACAATGATCACCCCAATAAGGACAGAGGTCACTTACTCAGAGCTTGCTATATATAGCAAGGGAGTCAGCCACCATCACTCTGTGTTTGGCAGAGACTCAAAGGCAGGCAGAATGGCTTTGGTTACGCTCTGATTAAAAGTTGTTTGGGAAACCAGAGACAGGCTAAATAAAAGTAGGGTGTCTTTTGTGACTGGTTTTGAGGAACGTATCTGGTTTCCTCTGGTTGGTCTTCTGTGGGAAGAAGAGACAAAAAATGCGGAAGCTGGCAGTCAATGACCAAGTCCCGACCATTTGAGCCCACTGCTGCGTACGTGCGGTTTGACCTCCTGGACTGGTTGGTGTGGAGGCTGTGTTTTGGATTCCTGGGCAAGCTGTTGCAGATGCTGTGAGTCAGAGTTCTGCTGTCATTTATGGTCTGGCCACTGTCTGTATATTCAGTCTGTTCATCCCTCCTTTTGGCCATTCTCTTCATTGTGAGAGGTTAAGTAATTCACAGAAGTTAAGAGATTCAGATCTTTCCCTCTTGAAGATTTTCTAGGTGTCTCCCGAGTCAGTAGAGTCATGAGATTTTCTTGACCTTTCTGTTAAATCATCATGGCGATCATCTCATGAGAGAGCAGCTGTGCAGAAGCATTGAAGGCTCTGGATAGAATGCAGTGGTCCAGCATCATGATCACTGTGACAAAAACAAGAACAATTAATAATACCCGTAAAGTCCGTAGGAATCTGGAACCCCACCCTCCAACCCAGGCAAGAGAACAAATCTCATAGGCCATAGGATATATGGCCTAGAATATGGAACAAGAGAGGACGTTCTGCCTTACCTGTTTCCTTGATCCAAATAGAGCTAGAGGTATTGGGACAGACACCAGTATAGCTAACCAACAAGAAATCTAGATCAATGTGATTGCCCATCAATACTCACGACCATGAATTTAGATGGCTCTCTCTGCTCCACGTAGGGTAGAGATGGTACTGTTAACAACTGCTGCCAGAGTTATGGGATAAGTTCATTGCAGTCCTTTCTACTGGTATAATTTCCACCACTGGGACCACTACTCTGATTTTTCACAATAAGAATGAGTTACATGAACACCTAGGTAAAACACTTGAGTAGTGAAAGGTGAGCTTCATTCTGGAGCTCCTGTCTGAGTTGGAGTAGCCTTTCAATTGGGTCAAATTTGGAATTCCTTCTTTAGTTGTGATATATGAACCCAAGGACGAACTACCTGGAGTCTCACTGCTGCATTTGTTATTAACAACACTTCATAAGGTCCTTTCCAATGAGATTAAAGAGAAGTTTTTCTCTGATGTCTCCTTTAGTAGACAAAATCTTCTGATCCAAGATCATGATGAGTCTGTGAAAGATGTTGTAGGAAGTCACCCTTAAACTGTCAGTGATAGGACTGGCTATACCATATGGGTCCTTTGCAATATTTTGCCATAACTGCATGCAGCAGGGCACATCTAGTATCATAGGTGAAATCCTAAAATGCGTGGGCCTTCCAGTTTCCAATTCATAAGGTGATAACTGATGTGTTCTCAAGAGAGTAGGCAATGACCGTAAGAGCTAGTGTCCTTGGCCAAAGGAGTCCAAGGGTTTCTGAACATTTTTATAATTTTAATTTAAAGATTATATTGATTCTTTCAACTGTTCCAGAAAGTTGTGGTGGTAAGGACAGTACTGTTTCGAGTGAGGGGTAATATCTTACAGAGTTCTTTTATTATATTTCTCATAAAATGTAATCCTCAGTCATTTGGTATAAAAGTTGGTCTGCTCCAGGTTGGAAACACAAAATCAAACAGCATCTCAGCAACTGATAGGGCTATAGGTTTTTGGTAATAAATGTTTCAACCCATCCTGAAAGTAGACATACAATAACTAAGATATATTTAAAGCTCATGGAGAGTAGAAGCTGAGTATAATCCATCTGAAGGTGTTCAAAAGCCTCCAGAGGTTTTGGTTCCTGGTTGCATCCCCGCTTTATAGCTTTCTGTTGTTGACAAGACCTGAAAATAACTTGAACTGTCTTTCCAAAATATTCCCACTGATGCTGATTTAAGACGTTAACCAATTTGTCTACACCCAGGATGAGTAGTTTCATGGAGAAATATGGCTAATATCCATTTTAAACCATCTGATGCCATCAAGCACTTTTCTTGAGAGAACAGAGATGATATGAGTGAAAGGTAAAACCAGAGTTTCCCCATTGTTTGTGAAATCTGAGGCTAAACATTGATATTATAATGACTGATAATAATTGATATTATAATGACTCTTTGGATCATTTCAGAGATTTATTCTTTTGAGGATTTGCATAAACTCATAATCATGGTTAAGGCTACTTGTTTGGCATAATGATCTGCAAGAGCATTTTCTTTAGCTTCCATATGACTTCTTTTTGCGTGGGCCACTACGGAGTACATTTAAAATTCCTTAACTTGTCCATTTTAGTTGGTGGTTCCAGTAGAGGTAAGAAATACTCTTTGTTTCCAAAGCATCCCAAAGTCATGTACTACTCCAAGGGCTCAAGGGTTACAGTTAAGGAAGGCCTGGGGCATGGAGAAGTCAGTGGGTTATTTGAAATACCTACCACCTGTATGATACGTTTGCTCCAAGAAAGAAGCTGAGAAAAGGTGGCAGAGCTTAATATGGAAATGGATAAGATTAACCATCTATATTTATGGTTGATTAACTTTCTGTGTTTAAGGATAAGATGCGATATTGAGCAATTTTTCCTTCTTTGGAGCACGCTCACTGACATGAATTTTCTGACATTTCATCATCTTGGTTTCTATTGTGCCAGCTTGGACAATCTTTAATGCAGTGTCCTTTTTTTTTCATATAATTTATACAAGTGTCCTTGTCACCAGGTGATCAGTTGGGATCATACCATTTATTTTGGGTCCTGTATGGGTTTTGTTCTTAAGCCCTTTCAAAATGTTCTGCCAGGAGTTGTAGTTCAGGTAAAGGAGCTATTTCTCATTCCAATTTCGGTTCTTTAAGTAGCTCTCTAATATCAGGTTTAGTTCTTATGACAAAATGAGATAAAAGAGCTGCTGTTTCCTCAGCACCTTCTTTATCTCCTGAGTGTGTCGAAGGTATTTTCTAGTGTATCTTGAAATTACCTTACAGTTTTCTCTTTTGTGGACGTGATTAAATTATGGTCCAACTAAATTTTGTTGGAATGTCCAGGTGTCGTTTTTAGGGAAACTTTGACTTATGTTTTGGTCTTTAAAAAAAATTTTTTTTTAATTTTGGATTCTTAGGTTTATTGTAGAAAGAAAGATCCTGTCCCTTACTGGGTCAGTCCAATCAGGTTTTGCCATTTAAGATTTAACCTCTGAGGTTCTGTTCAACATGTGTACATTCTAATGTGGATCAGGTAACCCTGGGGCCTGTGCTCCTAAGAATTCTAAGTCCTTCTGTGAAGAGCTGTTGGTCCTGTCTGAGTTTAGGGAAATCTTTAATTATAGCTCTTAATTCAGCTTAAGTCCGAGGTTTAAGTCCTACAGTTGCCTGCATATCTGGATCATAGGAAGATAGATCTTTAGAGGTGACCTGTATTTTGGAATCTTAGGAGAGTCACTGCACAAAAGCAGTGAGTCTGGGCAAGAGGAAGGAGAGAGGCATGGACAGAGGTGAGGGAGAGAGAACAGAAGGACAAGGGGAAGAGGGAGCTGGAGCTAGGGAGGCAATCAAAGGACCAGGAGAGGGGGGATTTACTAGGGAAATGAGTCTAGTTTACTTTTGCTTAAGTTGGTTAAGTGGCTCATTATCCTTAGACAAAGAATCTTCTAGTAAAGCAGTTTTTGATTCAGAATTCATTCAGTAGCCTCTGCATGCTAATACAAAAATGCTTCCAATTGGGACTAAGTAATCTTACTCTCTTTCTTTTCTGTGATGCCTCCTAACGGAATGATTTTATCCATCTCAGTTGTTTCCCAGAGGAGCCACTGAAAGTCCAAATCATCACTGGCAAAATACCATTTGGAAAGATAGATGTAAGAATGAGGATTATAATGAGAGCATATTTGGGAAGCAGGAGTTTCTCCTGGAAGAGGAGAAGATTTAGCCTTAGACAACCCCACAGGAGGTGGTAACAGTTGGTAGAAAAGCAGTGCTTGTGCACCTCATGTCCCGGGTACCCGCCCCCTCTGAACACAGAGCAAACAACTCACACGCCCAGCAAGCAGAAAACCAGAAAGAACACTCTCTCTTTCTCAAAGCCAGGCTCTCAGGATCAAAAAAATTTGAGACAGGAGGAGAACTTCATCCAGTTTTACTGGTGACCCAAAGCCAAGTTTGTCTCCAAAGCCAAGTTTGTCTGAACTGACACCACCCTGGTGAGAATCTTGCCAGTTCTGAGATCAGCTCCAACAACAGCCTTATCGAGCCAATGCCTGTGCTCCACCCTGTGATTCTCTTTCTCATGAAAAGCAGTGTTTTTAGACATCACGAAACAAAATGAAAGCACAAAAGGGATGTAAAGGAATGTCCTGATTCCATCGAGGATACCAAACAAATAGAAACTCATAACAAAACCCAGGCACAAAAATGCAAATAAATAGCCAAGGAGCAAAGTTTAAAGCCCAACACCAGGTCCTCTGTCCAATTTATAGAAAATGCTACACCCCGCATCTTCTGTCCAGGCAGTTTCTCTAAGGTGTATAAATTTTATTCTGAATCATTAGCATGTAAACATGTAATAATATTCCCCATATTTAAAAAAGTCCTCCTTGACTGCACATTACACACACACACAACCACTCCATTCTGTTTTTCTCTGCAGAAAAATTCATCCAAAGTTAATAGTCTACATGCAGTAGCCTCTGCCACTCCTCAACCTCAATCCCCCTCCTCCCATTATGTCTTGTACCCATTCTAACCAGGCTCCCTTCTGCACCACTCCAGCAAATATGCTTTTGTCAGGGTCACCAATGACCTCTGTGTTGCTAGATCCAATTTTAAATCCTTATCTTGCTCCATCTATTGGCAGGATTTGACCAAGCTGATTATTTCTCCCTTCCCAAAACATTTTCTTTGATAAACTTTCAACTAACCAGTCTTTCACAGTTCTCCTACCTCCTTGTCTTTCTTATGCTTCCTTGTTTGTTTCGCCTCTTCCTTGTTTGTTTCAGACATCTAAGCTAATATGGCTGCAGGCTCGGTCTTTCCACGCCTCTTATTTAGCTACACTTACTCCCTAAATGGTCTCATCCAGTCTTAATGCCTGAAAGTAATATATACTGCTGACTCTTATGTTTATGCTGTGGGCCTCTTTACTGAAACAGCTGTTGGATGCTTAACAACTTTTCCATTTAACAGGCACCTGAAATGATACATGAACAAAAGCCTATTAGTGGATTTCTTCCAAGAACCTATTCCTTCCACATCTTCCACAGGTTAGCAAAAGGCAATCCTATCCTTTTAGTCACTCAGACCAAAAACCTAAGCATCCTACTTAACTCCTTCCCTGCTCTCCCACTTCACATCTAATTTGTAAATAAATCCTATTGGCCGCATTGGCAAAATATATCTAGAATCCAGACATCACTGACTCCTTCCTAGACAACTGCAGTAGCTTCCTACTGATCTCCCGCGTCCTGTTACTGTTTCCTCACATTCTAATCTTCATCCAATAGCCACAATGATTGCATGAAATTTAAATGAAATTAAGTTAGTCCCCTTCACAAGGCTCATTCATGGCTCCCCCACTCACTCAGAATAAAAGCCAGAGTCCTTACAACAGCCTGCAGTCTGGTCCCCACGAAATTTTGACCTCATCTCCTAACACTCGACTTCGACTTACTCCACTCCAGCCACTCTACATGCCTGGATGGTCTTTAAATGTGCTCAGTATGCCCCAGCCTCAGGGCCTTTGCACTTGCTTCCTCAACCTAGAATACTCTTCTCTCGGGTGGCTGCATATTTCATGTCCCTGCTTCCTTCAGCTCTCTATACAAATATCATTGTATCAATTAGGCCTTCCCTGTCTAATCTGCTTAAAATAGTCATTACTCCCATCCTCACCACTCTGGATCCCTCTTCTGTGTTATGTAAGGATATACACTTCTCTGCTTCATTTTCCCCACAACACTTCCCACCATTTGTCATTGGAGTTATTTGCTTATTTGCAAGGCAGTCTTCCACAACTAGAATGTAAGCTCCACATAGACAATGGCTTTGTTTCGTTTCCTGCAGTGTCTCTATGCCCAGAACAGTCCCTGGTACAGAGTAGGTGCTGGACAATACTTTTCAAACACATGAATGAATAAAACTATTATCTAAATAAAATGTTTAATAAGCCCCCATCCTGTGACTCTGCTACTATGCCAAGTACTCAAGCAGATTCAAAAGGTATAGAAGACGATCTGAAACAGAGACAAGATTTTAAAAAAAAAAGTGTTTTTAAAAAAGCAAGGGAGTGATTGAGTCCTGGTTTGATTACAAATGCTATAGAAGTTGAGAAGAAGGGAATATCTTAGGGCATAGGCAAGGAGGACTTTATGGAGGTTGGGGGAAATGGCCTAATCAATCTTGACATTGAAGTAGACTTGCCCAGCAGAGAAAAAAGATATGAGTCATGCTCTGTCCCTACTCCATATTGTGAAAATGATTAAGGCGCAAAATTCAGTAGGCAGGATTCAGTCTAGACACAAGGCCACATCGCTTAACTCTCCAAAGCTCTGGCTTTTGAGTTCTCAGACTCAGTTTTAATGGCATCTTCCCTAATAAGTCATTCCTTGTTCATGCATTCATTCCTTTTTTTTTTCATTCCTTCAAGCATTTTTTTGAACAGTTATTTTTTATTCAATAATGTGCTAGAGCTGAGGGTGATGCCATACAAAAATACATGATATGCTCTCTGAATGGTTTTACCAGCCAATTGAGGAGGAAAAAATCACACACGTGCACAAAGCAGCCAACTTGAAGCACAAGGCAGCATATAATTCCATGCCTAGTGACTCCCAGGGTCCATGTCGATCTGTATTTGGTTTAAGTGTCTTAGAGTTCACTGTTCCCCAAAGACAACATTGTCTGCATCACAGTATGTCTGCGCTTTACACAAGCTATACATACAGCAAATAACTTTGTATACTGTAAAGTGCTGCTGAAACATTTATTACCACTATCTGGAAACAAAAGGGAGGGCAGGTGACTGCAAAACTGATTGTGTTTACAATGAGAAATTATGAAACTCAAGAATCATGACCATGAAGATCTTCAGAGCTGACTGCTTAACACTGTGGAGGACAGGTGGCAAATAGAGAATTGGTGAATCTCAGGGCAATGAACGGAGCATCTCCAAGCTTCCAACACAAATAATATTTCCAGTTCAGGAGGCAGTGAGAGTCCACCCTTTTCTTGAATTATTTTTTGGGAAAATGCATTATTTAAAGACCTTTCACGAAGTCAGAGTCAACAGGTGCCATCATTGTGAAAAGCCTGTTAGGCAGAAGTGCTATGAGTGCAGCACGTCTAGGTTATTTTCTCCCTTCCAGCATGGAAGGGAGTTTACTTGGTACGGGGTCCTCCTGGCCGAACTCGGGCTCCCCCTGTGGTGTGTGCTGCTACCTTCCAGATGGTACCATCTTCTAGAATGCATGTATTTGCAAGAATTATGCCGTAGGAAATTGTCATTACCAGAGAGAATAAGCTATAGCAGCCCATTTTTCTCTCCTTCAATCAACAAAGTTAGATTGAATAGTTCAATTTTTTTTTTCATTTTCAAAGACTGATGAAATAGGGAGAAAAAAGCATTTAGATTTTAGAAGCCAGAAATTGAAGAAAACTTTTCAAAGCTTGAAAAAGTTCAAAATGGTAAAGGGGTAGGGGCATTTTGATACATACTTTTTAAAAATATTGATTTTTTTTCTAAATTGATCTGAAAGAATGACAAATGTTTACTCTGACACCCAATACAGTATTAAAAACCCCAAATGTCAGGGTGAAAATCTGATGGGCTGCAGCCTTAGTGGAATGAAGGATAAAATGTCTTCTGTGACCCGGGGTTCCTGAAAATGCTTTATTTTTCTCTTTTTTGCCATTTTAGTCTTTCTCGGTTTTATTTATTCACCTCAGTGGTGCTCATCTAGGAAAGAGGAGGGAGAAGCCATTTGTATTACTGATGTTGCCAACAAAACTTTGTTACTCTCAAACAGAAGGGATTTTTTTTTCTCTTCATTTTAGTAGGAATGAGTAAACTTGTTAATATCGTACCTTACTTACTCTTTCAGTAACAGATGTTCAATCATTAGTTGTCTGCTCTGAGGTAATGAATCAGCACTCTGTGGAAACCAAACGCCGTCATGCCATGCTAAATAGTTTTCCTTGCAGACCTCACAAAGGTTCTTTGCGCTCCAGAATGTATTGATTTCATTAGATGTGCTAATTTAGCAATGCTCTGGTTTGAAGACCGTAATTACAACCTAGTGCGCAAACCTATGTATATAGGCTCATAGCAAGAAGAAGAACTTTTGCTCTCGATTTATTAACAGCAAATGTACACATTTTTTTCCTGCAAATGCTAGTTATAAATCTCCCTTATGTACCCACAAAGCTCTGTTATTAGAGAGCCTTTTATTAATAAACTAAACAATTTTCATACAGTGTTAATGAGTTAGAGCTTATCTCTTGCTCTCTTTTATGGTTAAAATGTGCTGAAGAACTGGACAATTTATCTAAGCATGTGGGTGACTAAGGTACATGTCAGTTTTAATAATTAGGTTCCATTTATCTCTATTTTCACTGATGAAAAAAATGTTACACTCGATTTTCTCATTTTCATAGCTGTATCAGAGTTCAGAGAAAACAAATCAAACACAGTAATATGATAATAGACCTGAATTATAGAGCATTTTCACTATAAGTGGATTTTTACTGCATTCTATGTACACTGTTTTTGAAACAATTACTAGGACGTGAGGAATAAATTGGGTTTTTCTTTGTTATATTTTAGAATACTAATTTTATTGAAGTCACGTTTGCCCGTTTGTAAATGCTTTCTCTGTTGCGACTCCATGTCTGTTTTTTTTAACAGTCAGTTGCACACCTACCATGTGCTGAGTACTATGCAAAGAACTTCCACTTTGTTCTATCTACTTAGCTAGATTTATTGGGGGTGTGGGGTGCTGGTGGAGGTATGTGTATGTGTGTGTGCTGCCCTCTACTGGACTAATTTCTAAATAAGTATTTGGGAGTCTTTTGGTGTTTTTTGGTGTTTTTTGGTGTTTTTTGTTTTTTGCTTTTCTCCTTCTTCTTTAGGGAAAAGAGAAAGGAGAAATAAAATTTAGAGAGGACTATATTTCTTCCTTATGCTCAGATAAATTCTTTGGTCATAAGAACTGCATATTAATATAGCTCAGGAGCCCCAAGTCTAGCACAGCATCTTGTACACAGCAGTGCTCAATAAATGTTCGTTAAGTAAGTAAAGAGCGTCCCAGAATTCCTTTTTTTCCCTGATAGACAAAGTCTGTATTTAACCAAAGAACATTGCCCTCAGCTTTGGAATCTATATATTCAGGGGGAAAAAAGCCAGGAAGCTTATTAGAGACAGGATAGGTCTACGGAAGTGAGACCTCACATGTGAGTGACCAACTTTATCAGTTTCAATCATAACTTGATATCATATATTTAGGGATCTGGAAGCAGGAAGAAGAGTAGCCATTTAGATATCTGCTAAAAATCTTGCCCAGGAGGACAAGAACTTCAGACCATGAATTTGGCTGTGAGTAAAGCAAGTATATTAAGGAGATTACCCTTGCATTAAATATCTTGTGCTTCAGTCATACACCAAATTTCACATCTCGGAACTCTCACTTCTCAACAAACAATAAGTAAGAGGAAAAGCCTTTCAAGGGTGTGCTCTAGAACAGTATGAGAGAGAGAAAAAAGAACAGTAGGGGAGAGATGGCTGACTGCCTAATGAAATGTGTTTGGATTATCCACATGATGGAATTTTGGCTGCAGAATGTGTGCCCTGCCAGGGACTGAACTGGCCAACCTTCCTTGCACCTAGATATGGCCTCCGGCTATACCTCACAAAGTGGTTCTCGCCGGTGGAAGGAGAATGAAAGTGATGAGCAGTACTTCTGCTCAAGACTTTTGAGAAGTCTGTGCCCTCGTCTACCTTCTCGTTACCTTTCCACTGACTGGAGGTGAACGTAGAATGGCACACAGTGGAAAGAGGCTGGGAACCTACCTGCTGTATTCATGGGTTAGATAGGATACTAGTGAAAAAGACAAAGGTTTTTTACTAAGCCTCCAGGGTTTGTTACAGCAGCTAACATTACTTACATGATTAATATAGAAATATATATTGGGGATATGCTTCCAGATTATACTAATATGATGCTATAATATATTATATAATACTAATGCTAATAGTATCCTATAATTGAAATACTGTTCTGTACTGTACTATATTATAATACTAATGCTATTCTTAAATACCAGGACTAACACTACACTATATGACTAACACCATACCAAGCTACACTATACGAATATGATCAACTGTTGGACAACATGGATTTGAACTGCATGCGTCCACTTAGATGCAGATTTTTCTCCCATAGTAAATAGTGCAGTCCTATCTGATCCCTAGTTGGTTGAATCTGCTTGTGCAGAACTGCAGATACAAAGGGCCAACTATAAAGTAATACTCAGATTTTTGACTACACAGATGGTGGGCACCCCAACCCCCATGTTGTTCAGAGATCAACTGTATATTGGATGAAAACAAAAACATATCTTTAAGGAAGGCATTCAAATAAACTTCTTAAAATTAAAACAAGAACAGCAGCAACAACTTAAGATAGTTTCCGGGAGGACACATGTCCTAGTGGTTTCCCGTAGCCAAGATGGCCCTGCAGCCTGGACTGGTCATGCATCTGGTCTGTGTCCCAAGGACGGGTGGCTGCAAATAGAAAAGGCAGAGTCTAAAGACCCTTGAAATGTATGGTACTGGATACACCAGAGCCTTGGTCTGAGTAACAGTGAGCAACATGAAAAGTGCACGTGGGACCCAGGCAAGAAGGGAAATGGGGGAACTAGGGCTCTATTTTTGTGTTATTTCATCCTGGAATGGCCAATTTCTCCTCCCATTATATAGTTAACTCTGCAAAATATCAGCTTCTTTATCCTCAGTGGTCAGGGGTTTTAAGATATCTTTACTTAATTAATAAATTAACTGATGAATTAAGTTCATTCATTATCTTCATTCATTTGCAGTGAATGAAGGTATTCGATTCTGTTTTAATAAACCTGATATTGTGAGAAACCCTGATACTGTGCTTTGCTTAGTGTAGTTGAGGTGTTTCCAAGGGGATGTCTTGACCCACGCCAAATGCAAAAGCCTCCAGTAATGAGCGAGATAATAGAGTTCTGATGCATGCACTTTAATCTCCATTGTTATCATCCTGTTTTCAGGAATGATCTTTGCATTTTTTAATGGAAAAACCTGTACATAAAAATTCACTTGTTGGTTTAGAAGGTACTGGAAGATATTAACGCTTCTCTCCCCTTTTTTTTATTCATGTTTTATTGTACACTTGCCTGAGGGCCCTTGAACAAGACTGTGTTTATTAATCCAATAAAGAGGTACATGTAATGATGATCGTTTACTCCTGACCTATAAGAAATAGGTATTTATTTTATTGGTGTAATGAAGTTTTATAGTGTCAGAATTTCTCCGCTCTTTAATTTCTCCCAGAGTTCAGGATTTGCAGTTTCAAAAAATAAAAAGGATATGTTGATTCAAATCTGCACTCCTGGAGTCGTTGGCCTTTACGTAGCTTTTTGAAATTCTCCTCCTGTTTGAGTGCTCATTTTCAGGCCCACTAAAATGTTTCTTGTTGGAATTTGGACTTATCAAACACTGCTGGAAATAAACTGGCCAGTGGTTGG
The DNA here is from genome assembly GCF_048564905.1 of Vicugna pacos. Classification (NCBI taxonomy): domain Eukaryota; kingdom Metazoa; phylum Chordata; class Mammalia; order Artiodactyla; family Camelidae; genus Vicugna; species Vicugna pacos. The sequence goes on from NC_132991.1 coordinate 17,295,843, forward strand.
ATCAGAGGGATCTTTTTATCATTTGGAGATCAGAATTACCATGTGTTAGAATAAGATTTAAACTGCAGACAGGGACAGAGAGATGTGCTCATGATAGCTTTGTTAGAGTTCTGCCTGGAGGCAAGGTTATAAACTAGATAACCTCCTGAGTTTTCCTGTAATTCCATAATTCCACGAGACTAATCTCTTTGAGTGAATCCAACATTTTTATTCCTCCTTTGAAGAGACTACTAACTCGTGCTTTGAAAATATGTTTCTCTTTGCTCTCAAGGCATCAGACTCTGCTATCAAAGAACAAAGTGGAAATTTGTGAGCATGAGGTCCACCTCGTTTGTCTGAAAGGAAGTAGGAAGATGAAACAGATCTGTGGTTTCCAAACTTTATTTCAACTCACTTTAATCCAGTAAGCAAGTACCAAGTGCCTATTTATTTAGCCAGCATCGGGGTACAAAAATGGGGAAATGGGGTCTGGCTTATTTCACGGGCTTGTTGTGGAGATGAAATGAGATTGCACATATGCCCAGAACCTGGCACACAGGAAGCCCTCAATAAACAGTAGTCATTACTGTTAGTATTAGGAAGCACCAGGGCAGCTAGAAACATTTTGAACTGTAATGTTTTGTTGATGCCAAGTTCTCAGTGTCTACAGGGTGTTGTTCTGAACAGTACAGCATGGAGGGAGACGTTGAGAATCTCCGGCACATCCGGGTTTGAAGTCTACTTGTATCTTCCTTACATCACTCAGCATCAGTGGTTTTATTTAGGACTGTCAGCTTGCTGAGTAAAGTCAGCAGCTCATGACAGGCTCACATTGAAGGGTAACCACAGCCATGAATATGATGTCCTAGGTGTCTCTAGGTCTCTCTCAAAGCGGAGCCTGAATCAGATCCTTGGGTGTGCAGGTGGATGATTTGGGAAGTTAAGTCCAGGGAGCAGGAGGGAGGGGCTGGGAAATGGAATAGGGAAGGAGGGAAACTAGTATCAAGTGACTGCATTGGGAGTTCTTACACATTCCCTCCTGTCAGGACTTTCTGGAGAGCCTTATGAAATGTGCCACAAAATTGTCTGAAGAGGGAATGTGTTAGTCAGGGTTCTCTAGAGAAACAGAACCGATAGGATATAAAAGGAAGAAGTTTAATAAGAATGATTGGCTTGCATGATGATGGAGGCTGAGCAATCCCGTGATCCACCATCTGCAAAGTGAGCTATGCAGTTCCAGTCTGAGTCCGAACACCTGAGAGCCAGGGCAGTTGATAATTGTAAATCCTAGTCCAAGGGCAGAGAAGGTGAGATAAGATGTCCCAACTCAACAGTGAGGCAGGAAAAAAAAGAGGGGTGAATCCTCCTTCCTTCAGCTTCTGTTCTATTCAGGCCAACAATGGATGGGAAGATGCTCATCCATGCTGGGGAGGGCAGTCTACTAAGGCCACCAATTCAGATGCTAATCTCATCTGGAAACAGCCTCACAGACCCATCTGGAAATAACGTTTCACCTGGGCATCCTTTGGCCAGCTAAGTTGACATACAAAATTAACCAGCACAAGAAGTATTACTTATTCAATGGTGGTGGTGGGAGTTTGGGATTAGCAGATACAAACTACTGTATATAAAATAGATAAAAATGGTGGTGGTGGGAGGCAAGGGAAGGGTGTGGGGCTCAGGCTTAAATTTAGGGTGTGCTACACTGTCAAGTGACACCCAAATAAGCTGATGGCTCAGAAAACAAGTTGTCACAGTGGCTCAGCAAGGGATGGAGTTGAGAGCATGCAGTGGTGCACAGAGATGCCTGACAGGCTGGAGGCTGTTCAAGAGAAGCAAACGAGGCAGTCAGACTGCATGCTGAGCTGGGGAGAGACACATCTGTAAAATATAAAGTGCATTTAAAAGAATTAATAAATTAAGCACTGTTTACAGTAGCCAAAACATGGAAGCAGCCTAAATGTCCATCGACAGATGACTGGATAAAGAAGTTGTGGTATCTTTATACAATGGAATACTACTTGGCCATAAAAAAACAAAATAATGCCATTTGCAACAACATGGATGGACCTGGAGATTGTCATACTAAATGAGGTAAGTCAGAAAGAGAAAGAAAAATAACATATCATATCACTTATATGTGAAATCTTTAAAAAATGACTGAAGGGAACTTATTTACAAAACAGAAACAGAATCAGATATAGAAAAACAAACTGATGGTTACCGAAGGGGAAATTAGGGGGCAGGGATAAATTGGGAGTTTGGGATTAGCAGATACAAACTACTGTATATAAAATAGATAAAAAAATATGGTCCTACTATATAGCACAGGGAACTATATTCAATACACTGTAATAGCCTATAATGGAAAAGAATATGAAAAGGACTTTATATATGTATATATTTTATATAGAGATATCTGAATGACTATGCAGCAGAAACTAACACAACATTGTGAATCAACTACACTTCAGTAATAATAATAAAAAAAAGAATAAATTAAATTTCAAGTGAGAACTCAAGGACCTTTTGGTCATAGTAGGCATGTTTCATTTCTTCCTATTGCACATCCTTTGAACCCTGTTCTCATATCACATCAGCTGTTGGGGTTTGGGGAAATAAAAACAGCACAGAAGGTTCCCAACCTTGAGATGTAATAAAAACTGCTGGAGGAGATCATTTTGCTGTCTCTTCCCAGTGTCTAATGTTGTGTAAATAAACCATTCTCTTAAAGCAGTACTCCAAGAACAGAACTTCTTGGATTTAGTTGGTCAGCAAACCTTTAACAAGAGGGCGAAAATGAAATATAGATGTATTGAATTGTAGCTCTATTTAGAAAAGAACCCCCTTTACAAATTTTTTGAACCAAAAGTTTGTTTAATCTTTACCGACTGGTGGAAAATGATTTTAAAAAGAGAGAGAGAGAGAGAGAGACCTTCTATTCTGCCACTATAGCTATTAGAATTCCCATTTATAGCTACTTTTTGTCCTCTCTAAAAGAAAAACCTTTATTCGTCTGTAAGAATAGTCAGTGTAATATTAACCTTCACAGGTTTCCCAGTACATTGCTGTAAAGAACTTCTGTATTTCTGTACAGTCTGCAAGTGTCCTGGCAGAAGCCTTGGGGATCCGAAGTAACATTCACAGTGAGGGAAAATTTGAGATCGTCACCCAACTGCCATGAAGCTTTGCTTTGAATATTATATGAAAGGAATAAAGATTCACTCTAATAAAATCTGCTCATCACTTAGAAAACAATCGATTCGAACATATAATTATCTATCTCTGAGTAGGCAGCATATGTAACCAAAACAATGTCACAGTCTTATATTACTTAGTGAAAAATTTAAAAGTCATAGGCCTTGATTGTTTAGTGAGAATTTAAGAGCTAAGGCTGAAAATAGCAAGTGAAATTTTTCATCTCTTTTCTTAATGCTGTGCCACAATTTAAAGGGGTTTTCTTGTTGTTATGTTATAAACTGTGCCAAAGGAACAGAAATTGTGATTTCAGGATTTCTAATTCTTGGGTTATTTTATATATGTGATTGATTTAGAATCATATTTCTATCAAAATGTTGTAAGTATCACAGATAACATGCCTTCCTTTTAACAGCATTTATTTATGCTCAATTTAAAATTAAATTTTTTACACAATCAATTTAGTCAAAATGTTTATCAGTACTGCCTCAGTATATTAATTTAACAAATTGATTTTCTTTTTAAAAACTGGTTATATTTCAAGATTCTAACTTCCCCTAAATGTCTACAGTTGAAAAAAACCTACCACAATAAGATTATTTAATGTTTTGGAGATTCTCTTCCAAAATATATATAAAAATCATCGATCATATCATAGGTCTTTTTTGACTACCTGGGGGGGATTGATCTAGTCAAAAAGATGGTTTTAGATTAACTTTTAATTGGGAAGAAAAATTAAAATTCCATATTTATACAAATGACAAACCAAGAGCACATGTTTAACTTTAACAATTGGAATGGTTCATTTTTCTCTATTCCCACACGTCTTTTGTCTTTCTCCTAATTACCAGGATGCCTGTGCAAAACTCAGAAGTTCAATCAGAAGATAAAATACTGAAGTAAGTCTTTTTTCCATTGTTCTGTTGACTTAAGAATCGGAAACACTTTTCTGATTCTTACAATAATGAGTCCGAGTCCTTATTTTAAGATGCTAGAGTGAAATATTTGAGATAATGCTGAGTGAATTAATGCCATTTCTAGAGTTAGTCAGCAGTGCCTGCATCTGCACAGAATTACTAGTTCATCTCTTTTAACTGAAGTAATCCGTCACTTCCAATGACAGTTGTAAGAGATCTTAAAGGCTGGACTGAAAAAAGACAAACATTGTTTACATGCATCCCATGACCATTGGGACTGAATTTCCCACCGTATTGACTACATGACCTAATTAAGAGCGAGGTTTAGCATTCTGTCTACATAGGGTGACCTTCCAAGCACAGCTTGCCCACGGAGAGTGGAAGGTCAGTGTCCTGAGACATCTATTTTTGTGTGAGGACAGGGCCTTATTTTCGTGGAAGCCAGTTTCTTCCCTTTAATGTTGCTAATTGTGTCTAAGCTTGTGTTTTCTTTTTATTTCAGGAAACTTGCTGCTTGTTATGTATCTGTAGACACCTGAAAAATGACATTTCTAAGAATAAGAATGATACTCCCTTGGGAGCCAAAGATTGCTCCAGAAGCCTTTCATCTCCTATAATTTTGGAGTCCAGCCTGTTGGCCTCATTTCAAGGCTTGTGTCACTACTAGTCCTTCACGTGGGAATGGCAAATGAAATATTTAGGTGGTGGTTTTAGAGAGTTCCACATATTTGTGTATTTTTTTATCTCCTCTTTCAGGCGAAACACCTGACCAATTGAATGCAGATGTTCTCCTAAATTGGGTTAATTTGAAAGCTGAGTCACACACTTTCAAAGTGAGCTGGTAGATTAAAAGAAGTACAGTGTGATGTTTTTCTCTCACACTCCTCGTAGAGTTCATCTTCCTCCAGACCCGTGCGTACGTGTCAGGAATTGGTTATCGGTTCATTGTTATCAACCCTCTTGGAAGGATTCATTAATTTTATAACACAACCTCTCTTTACAATGAACAGTTCCTCAAACTGGGAGCTTCATTATTTTCTTCGTCTCGAACCTGCTTGGCATGCTGCGAGATTCTCTGGGAAGTGAGTTTTGTAGGATGAGCCTCTTCCCATTTTAAATAACCCATACATCTGTTCATGCAGCATCATCAGAAAAGCAAATAATAAACCACTCTCAAGAAAACCTATAAAAGGCTCTCCTCCCCATCCAAGCTGGAACATAATCCTCCCAAAGATCAACTCTTATATGAGCCCAAGAAAAAAGAGTGTGAGTGAATTATCATGGCTATTAACCAGTCAAGCTACGGAAGGAGGATGGACAAAGATCCCCATGCAGTGGGCTCTGGAAGATCCGAGTTCAAATCCTAAATCTGGAAAATGTTACTCAATCTATCTAAACTTTTGTTTCCATGTCAGTAAAATTCGGACAAAATGTTCTTCCTAGAACAAACATGATTGCATGAGGTTAAATAATACATGTGAAGGATGAACGTTCACCCTCAATTACTGGTTTATACTTCAGTCAACAGTATCATCAGTTGGAATACTTCGTGTTTCAGGTGATGAACATCCAACTCAAATGGCTTATTAGGATGATTGATATGTCGCATAATAATTAGTCTGGAAGTAATACTTAGTCAGGTCCAAGGTTGGTGAATTCCATGCCTGCAGAGATCCAGATCTTCCAACTTTCTGCTCGACCCTTCTGAAAGTTCTCCATGAGCTAGCTCTCTTCACAAGATGGTTCCTTTAGTTTTAGGGCTCCTATCTTCATCAGGATGGGGCTTTCAGTCATCATATCCATTTGTAATTGTTCAGAAACTTTTCCTAGGTGCCATGTCTCCCTCATCAGTAACTTGGCTAGAATTGTGTCCCTTGCCCACACTCCCTGCTCCCTGGTCCCTGGGAAGAGAAGCGGGATCACCATGATCAGCATAAACTGTTTGTGATTTGTCCCCTGGGCTTGAGGCTGGAGGTGGAGCCGGACCCCACGTCCCTTGGGGCACCTGGAAACACCTCCCTGATTGCAGCTGAGGTACCGTCCGTACGATTGAAGGTGAGAAATTGCTTTGGACAGGCAGCCAACAGTGTCTGCTACACGAGGTTTATCTTAAACTCCACCATAGATTTCTCATGGTACCATGCTGAGAGGACCCAAAACTTGTTCCCTGGAAGGTATAAGAATTGAGTTGGAGGAGACAAGTGATTCAAAGCGAACTTGAATGGAGTCTTATGTGGCACAGAGCAGTGCTTCTCACCCTTGGCCATGCATCTGAATCACTCAGGGATCTTACTTAAACTGCAGATTCTGATACAGTAGGTCCAGAATGGGGCCAAGAGTCTGCATTTCTAACAAGCTTCTGGGTGATGCTGATGCCACTGGTGTATAGGTCACACCCTGAGGAACAAGGGCACGGGCTGTAAGTGATGCTAGATGATGACTGGGCACAAGTGCTTCCCAGAGATGGCAGGGGGCTGTGTGGGCTCTAAAGCCTGTAGGGTTTCCATAGATGGAGGAGACAAAATGCCTTATGCTTTGGGGTCTTTTATAAAAGCCCGTTTGTTAACTTGATGATACCAAAGAAAATAATGTGGATGCTCAGATACCAAAATGAGCATACATTTTCTGGACGAAACAACAGGCTTTCTGTATAGGAAGGTAGAATTACCTGCCCTTCTTTTCTTTCAGTCTAAGTGTCTGAAAAAGAAATAGACATAAAGACAGAACCCCTGTATCCCAGAGCAGAATCGCATAACTAAGTGAACTCAGCTGGAACTTGGATATGTTGCATGAAGAAAAATGCACAACCTAAAAATTGCAAATTATGTTTTGTTAGGGGATTTTACTGAGGATCAGAGCCTCCTGGGAGACAGCCTCTGAGATAGCTCTGAGGAACTGCTCCAAAGAGGTAACGGAGAAGCCAGGATATTTAGGAGTATTTGCTGGGGAAAAAACCAAACATGTAGTCGGACATCAAAACATTGCTGATAATCACAAAATACAGGTATCTCAAGTTAATGGGTTTAGTGCTTTTCTATATATGGGAAGATGCAAGAGTCTGGGCTCACTGAAATTATTCCTTAGTTAAGCATCTTAACTATCCGGGGCCAGGATCCTGGTTTTCTCCCTCCTGGGTTCCTCTCAGGGTGCACTGTCCGTGGCTGCAGTGGCTGATGGCCAGATGGCAGACAACATGTGTTGTTTACTGAAATGGCAAGCAACATTTTTTTTTGTCCACAAATACCTTTTACCAAACAGAAGTGGACCTTTACCTAAAAATAAATGATTCTTCTTTGTGTTTTGGGGGTATCTCTTACCCCTCAAAAAAACCCAAACCAAAACAATATCATTATCTTAATTGTTGCACTTTTTCTTTCTTAATGCTATTTGTTTTGTGAATAAGTTAGACAAGTCACTTCTTAGAAAGTCAAGAATACAATGAGGGAAATTAAATAGTGGATGTGTTCCTTAAATTAACCTCCTCTTAAAAAGTATGTACATTTTTAGGTAAAAAGACAGTTACAGTAGCCGAACTTGACCCGCCGGTGGGGCCTCGGAGGCAACACCTCGATGTTCCTGAGTTATAATAATGTGATTCTTCTTTGGGGAATATAATCAGAAATTCCCTGCAAGCTCAAGAGCAATAAAGCTGTAAGAGCATGAAAGGGAGAAAATATAACTATGGGATGTCATTGATTACACAGTTTATTTGCAGACTGTTGTGAAGGATTAAAATGAGCAGGAATGAGAAGTGGAAAAAAATAGAAGCAGTCCTAGCTCCAAATTCTGGATTCTTCTGCATTTGGTGGTTCACACTCTGGAATACTATATGTTGCTGTTATGCAGTGTTGTTGGTCACATGAGAAAACATATTAGAATTAGGTCGTCAAAATAAATTAAACTTGGAAATTAGGATGCTGGCTCTAGTATTACAGTGAAGGGAGTGTCCTGGTCTTGGTTTCCTGAGTTGTGAGATGGGAGAATTGAACTTGAGAGTCTTCCCAGAACCTGCTGAGCGTCAGAATTATCTCAGGAGACTGTTAAAAGCACAACTTCCTTGGGCCCACTTGACACCTGCTGGATTAGAATTCCTCAGGGTAGGACCCAGAGAATGTGCATTTTAAAAGGCTCTACTGGCTTTTTCTCTGTAGCCCTCTCTCCCCAAATCAGAGGACCCCATATTTGGAAACTATTGTACTAGAAAATCTTTTAAGATCCAGTTCATCCCCAAATGCTACGATTTTAATGCAACAGTTCAAGTGGTGATTTTGGAATAGAGATGATAGAAGGGGAAATTATTTGGATAACCACAGCAAAAGTATTCTTAAATTATTTGTTTACCATGGAATGGTTTTCACAGTGGTTGGGCTCTGAGGATTTCCCTCAGTCTTGCCTTTGGCTTGGGGAATGCCCACCCATCAGTGCAAAGCTGATTTGGAGGCAGAGAGAGGGAGAGAACCCACTTTATTTATTCGCACTCACAGATCCTGGTCTGCATTTATTCAAGCACAATTTAAAATAGTAGGGCTTCCCAGTTAACATTTGATAAAGCGCACAAAAGATTGTTATTTTGCTCAGTGCTTTGAGAGGGCCGTGGGGGAGGAAATGTATTTTGACAAAAGTATTGTCTTAAATTTCCAAACGTGAAGTTGTGTGATGCTTGATGCATCGGTATCGGTTGGTTCTGTTGCACTTTGTGGTGAATTCTGAGGGCCACTTGGGAGTGGGAACGCTTTCTGTGTCTCTTCTTCATTGGTTGTGGTGCATATATTTCGTAAAAGGATGGGCGTCTTTTCTTAAAAGAATGGCTGGTGATTGTTGGAGTTTGGTGTTTCAGTAGTGCTTTTGCCTCACTGACTATTAAAAAAGGTGTTCTAGGAAAGTGGCCTTTTGTGGAAATACCTACAAATCTCATCAGGTGGGGGACTGTCTCTGCACTTGTGCCTTTAAACCAGGCCAATCCCCAGTCCACATCGCTGGTACCCAGATACAAGGAGCTTAGCTGTCCCGGCTGGTTTGTATGTTTGTGGCAATTATCCTGTCCCTCCCCCCAACTCCTCGTCCCAGTTGTGTTTGCTCTTTTCACCTTGACTCCAAACCTGCATTTACCTGGCTCCTGGCGATCTGTGCATGTCTTCTGCTCCTAGTCCTGAGGACAGAGTTAGATGTGAGTGTTGGTTTTGTCCGTCTTTTATAGACCCAGATTGTGCTTGCCTTCTGATCGTATCCACTGCTTCAGGGAATCATCTACAGAAGACAATTTCAGCCCCTGATATTACATCCCTGATGGGTCTCTCCATCCTCCTCCCCCACCCCACCCCCACTGCCTTCCTCACACTTCCTCTCTGCACCTGCACGTGGAGACGAGACTGCTGTGTGGGACAAATGGTGTGTTTGTCTTATTCGAGACCCAGCACAGCATGATATGGCTAATAGTATAACTCACTGCCTCTCAGACTTCAATGTGCAGATGAATCACCTAGAGATCCTATTAAAATGCAGACTCTAATTCAGTAGTAGTAGATCTGGGGCGGGCTTTCCTAATGAGCTCCTAGGTGATGCGGTGCTGCAGGTCTGCGGACCACATTTTTTTGTAGCAAGGGTATAACTGATCTCAGAAGCAGTATAATATAGAACAGAGTTTTTCAATCCCCACCGTATGGAAGGTTTGGGCTGGCTAATTCTTTGTTTTGGAGGGAGGAGAAGGGGCCTGTTCTGTGCATTCCAGGATAGTTAGCCCACTAGATGCCAGTAGTGCTCTCCCCTTCCAGTCATGACAGTCCAGACTGTCTTCAGAGATTGATAAATGCCCCCTGGTGGTAAAAATCACCCCCCTCCAATTGAAGATCCCTGGTATAGAGATTATTATCATTAAGGGCTCTGGATTAGAATGCTTGTGTTGAAATTCTGGGTCATCAGCTTACTGGGTAAGTAGCCATGGGTACTTTACTTTCCTGTGCCTCAGATTTTTCCTCTATAAAATGGAGATGATAATAGTATCTATGTTAGGTATTCATAGAGTTGCAGAGAGGATTAAGTGATTAAATAACCATGAAGTGCTTACAACTATATGCATGTGTAGAATAGAAGAATTAATATTAGAAAATGTCCATACTCTCCAAAGAAAGCTACAGATTCACTGGAACACTATCAAAATACCAAAGATATGTCCCACAGAAGTAGAACAAACATCCTAAAATTTGCATGGAACTACAAAAGACCCTGCATAGCCCAAACAATCTTGAGAAAAGAGAACAAAGCTGGAGGTGTCCTGCTCCCTGATTCCAAACTACCCTACAAAGCTACAGTAATCAAAACAGTATGACACTAGCATAAACAGAGACACATAGGTCAGTGGAACAGACTAGAGTGCCCAGAAATAAACCCACACTTACACGGTCAATTAATTTATGACAAAGAAGGCAAAATATGCAATGGAGAAAAGGCAGTCTCTTAGATAAATGGTGTCAAGAAAATTGGACAGCTATATGCAAAAGAATGAAACTGGACCACTTTCTTACACCATATATAAAAATAAACTCAAAATAAATCAAAGACTTAAATGTAAGACTTGAAACCATAAAACTCCTAGAAGAAAACATGGGCAGTATGCTCTTTGACATCAGCCTTAGAAACAATTTTTGAACCTGACTCTTCAAGAAAGGGAAACTAAAGCAAAAATAAACAAATGGGACTACATCAGACTAAAAAGCTTTTGGATAGCAAAGGAAACTATCAACAAAATGAAAAGATATCCTGCTGAGTGGGAGAAGATATTGGCAAATGATACATCCAAAAAGGGGTTAATACCCAAAATATATAAAGAACTCACACCACTCAGTGTTTAAAAAATTCACTTAAAAAATGGGGGAAAGAAACTCTGAAAAGATATTTTTCCAAGGAAGATACACAAACAGCCAGCAGACACATGACAAGATGCTCAACATCACTCATCATGAGGGAATGCAACTCAAAACCACAGTGAGATATTGCTTCACCTGTCAGAATGGCCATCATCAAAAAGATGACAAATAACAAATGTTGGTGAGGATGTGGAGAAAAGGAAATCCTTGAACACTGTTGGTGGGTAAGTAAAGTAGTGCAGCCATTATGAAAAACAGTGGCGGTTCCTCAAAAAACTCAAAGTAGAACTACTGTATGATCCAGAAACTCTACTTTTGAGTATTTATCTGAAGAAAACAAAAGCACTAATTCAAAAAGATAGATGCACCCCTAGTTCCTATGCTACCTACACGCTTCCACACTCTTCTACCATTTCTACTGCTTCTCACACCTGTTTTCATGTGAGATACACAGCAGAACTTCTGATCCTTAGTTTATTTCTGCTACCCAAATTTCAACCAAACATTAGTGATCAGGTCCCTGAGACAGTAAGTTGAACAAGACAACTGTCTGTCCCTGTTCCCATGAGCTTCCTTCTATCTGGGACACGCATTCATTTATAATGAGTTTCCACATGTTAATACTGCATGGGCCCTTTTTACAGAAAAAGCAATTTCCACTGGACCCCAACTGGAGAAACACTGAAATTATAAAAATTTTATCCACACACTTCTGCTTCCGGCCACTACTAGGTAACTAGTACTAGACATGTCTTCCTGATACAAACAGCCAGAAAACTGAGTGCAATATTTGAGATTTGAGGCCACTGTTTTCAGGCAACAGCCATTGGTCAGTGTAAAACCAAACAATACAAGAGAAGGGAAATGCATGGTAAATATGTGGGTCAATATAAGATAACAGCTTTTTTCTCCTCTTAATTTCCTTAACATACAAGTGATTATTTAAGACATCACTGTAAGTTGGGGTTTTCCTACACATACACATAAGTGATGGTTGTGATTTATTGCTATGAAATGGTTCCGTCTGCACATAAGTTAAGGATTTAGATATGTTCATTGCAGCATTATTTACAGTACCCAAGATGTGGGAGAAACCTGTCTATTGATAGACAAATGGATAAAGAAGACATGGTATGCATGTGTGTGTGTGTGTGTGTGTGTGTGTGTGTGTTTGTACACAATATATACACAATGGAATATTAGCCATAAAAAAGAATGAAATCTTGCCATTTGCGACAACATGGGTGGGTATTATGCCAAGTGAAATAAGTCAGACAAAGAAAGATAAATACCATGTGATACTACTTATATGTGAGATCTGAAAAACAAAACAAACAGGCTCATAGATGCTGAGAACTAGTGATCTCCAGGGGAGAGAGGGGGTAGGGGATTGGGAAAAATAGCTGAAGGGGATTAAACAGTACAAACTTCCAGTTATAAATTAAATAAGTGACAGGGGTATAATGTACAGCATAGGAAACATAGTCAATAATACTGCAGTGACTTTGTACAGTGATAGATAGTTACAATACTGATCCTGGTGATCAATTCATAATGGATGTAAATGTCAAATCACTAGGTGGTACACCTGAAACTAATATAATATTGTGTGTCAACTACATTTCAATAAAAAAAAATTTAAAGAACTATATGCATGTGCATATATCTACAAATTATTAAGTGTTAGCAAGTAGTAGTATCAACATTTTCTCTGCACTGGTCTTTTCATTAAAGGATGCTAATTTTCTCTGAATCACTTTGATCGAAAGAAAATAAATTTGACATATTCTTGAGTTAAGATATGTAGTTTATTTACTTATCTAGGTTCATAATGGAAAAAAAAACAGCTCATTAAATATATACCTTGGCATTTTGTATTGACTTGATTTAGTTAATCATGATCCTGTATTCCCCACCTAATTAATGCCACTTGAACACTGTGCAGCAATGGGGGAGCGGTATAGCATGGCTCTGTATCCGTCTCCCAACAGAACAGCAGCTGATCTATTACCATCCGATCCACAGAATTCTGAGACTTGGATAATTGTCCAGCAGTCCCCAACCTTCTCTCCGAGCTTGCTGCCTACATCTCTGCTGCTTATAATAAATATAATAATATTTCCCAGTTGACAGAGATATGACTTGATCTTGTTAACTGTGGTCCTGTACTTAGCACCTAATTAAAGGCAGCTTGACTGCTTGGTAGGGTTTTTAGGAAGAGTCTTTCCTTTCACAATCAACCCAGGATGGCAAATAGTTTACTTTGAAGAGTATTGTCACTCACGATATTTCAATTATGTTTTTCTTAATCTTTTGCTACTTCCTGACCTTGCTCCTTTAGAGAATAAGGCTTCTTTAGCGTTTACAGTTCTCTACGAATAATGCTAAATTTATGGAACTAGGAAATACAGGGTGTCAAAGGGAATATTCACATAGGGCACTTCTTAATGGTAGAACAGCTGGTCATTTCAGTAGGAAAAAGCCCACTGGTATTTGATTTTCTATAGACTGAAAAAGAATGGATGAAGAGTTAAAATTTGAAACTATTGACTGAATTTGTCACTTGCTGTCACTGCATTAGATCTCTAAGCAAGAATGAAATGAGATTCATAGCAGTTTTGTTATTCAGCCTTAGTCCTGTGTGGCCAACAGTTGTTGATTAAGTACCATGTGCTAGGCACTGGGTTAGACACATGAAGTGAATTATCTTGACTTGGTCCTCATTCCCAAACAATTTGTGTTCTTATTTCCCCTTCTTGATTTTAGAGTTGAGTAAACGGAGGTCCAGAGAGATTAAGCATCTTGCCCAAGGTCACAGGGCTAGTTAAGTGATGAGCCAACATTAGGACTAAGGTATTTTAGACTTAAGGGTTCTTTCTTGTGATGCTGTTTTTTATTTTTGTTTTAAAACTTCCTCAATACTCACACTCCTTTGACAGTAACAGCACTCGGAATGCGTTAAATGGAAATTCTCTGGTACTTCTGGTTGAAGAGTCATTTAATTCACTTAAGAAACAAATAAATTCTGCTTGGATATCATTGGCTCACTGCCCAATCTTCTTATCTGTTGACGTTTTGAAGACATCTCTAACAATACCTTGACTTCTTGTGAGTACTAATCTTACTTTAATAGACTACTGTGTTTGCTATCTGTTTTCATTTTCATAGCAAGCGATTTTGCTGCTCTATCAACTACCTTCTTTTACTTATTAAAATGACTGTAAATTCAGAACTGGTGAAAAGTGATAGATTGATAGCCCTGCTCTAGGAAGCCGCAGAAAGGAAGTGTAAGCCTTTCCCTCACTTCCTGCTAGTAACCTCTGACCAAAACCTGGAAGGTGCATTTTTAGAAAGGAGAGACTAATTTGTGGCCTGAAACAGTCAGTCTAAAATTTCCCTGAAAGCCTCAATTAGGAAGTGAATGTATACGCTAAAGTGGAGCTTAATCCGTTAGAGTCGTAATGATTAAAAGAGAAAACACTTTGGAAAAAGAGATTTTGTATTTATTAATCACCTTTAAACTGTTAGGAAGGGTGAATTCCTTTTCATCTTCAAGTTTTAAAGTCATGGTTAGTTTCTTAATGGTCCAGGAGTTAATGGTTAGGAGTTAACCAAGATGGACAGACATTCTCAAAACAATGTGGTTTTGAAACTGATTGTAAGACATGGGAATGTTTGGGTTAAAGAAGAGGATAATGAGGGGCCTATCTTTTTCTTTTATTGAAGTATAGTTGATTTACAATGTTGAGTTAATTTCTGGTGTACAGCATCATGATTCAGTTATACATATACATACATACATACATTCATACATACATACATACATATTCTTTTTCATATTCTTTTTCATTATAGATTATTACAAGATATTGAATATAGTTCCCTGGGCTATACAGTAGGACCTTGTTGTTTATCTGTTTTATATATAGTAGTTTATATCTGCTAATTCCAAACCCCTGATTTATCCCTCCTCCACCTTTTCCCTTTAGTGACTGTAAGTTTGTTTTCTATGTCCATGAGCCTCTTTCTGTTTTGTAAATAAGTTCATTTGTATCATTTTTTTAGATTCCACATAAATGTGATATCATATGATACTTGTCTTTTTTTGTCTGACTTTCTTCACTTAGTATGATAATATCTAGGTCCATCAATGTTGCTACAAATGACATTTCATCCTTTTTATGGCTAAGTAGTATTCCATTGTACATTTATACCACATCTTTATCCATTTATCTGTTGATGGACATTTAGGTTGCTTCCATGTCTTGGCTACTGTAAAGAGTGCTGCTATGAGTATTGGGGTACATGTATCTTTTCAAATTAGAGTTTCCTAAGGATATGCCCAGGAGTGGGATTGCTGGATCATATGATAACTCTGCTTTTTTTTTTAAGGAATCTCCATACTATTCTCTATAGTGGCTACACCAAATTTCATTCCCACCAACAGTGTAAGAGGGTTACCTTCTTTCCACACCTAATGAGGGGCCTATCTTAATTATCCTAAAATATTTAAAGAGCTGTTATGTTAATAATAATGATATTCATAATATCTGCCCTTTATTGATACTTTTGGTGTTAGTCACATTGCATGCATCACATGTAATTCCACGATGATGTACTATTATCATCCCCATTTTACAGATAAGGACATAGAGCACAGAGGGGGTTCATGGTGGACTCATAATTTCATCCAGTTCCACCTGCTTGTCATGTCCTTTATCTCAACCACAATACACAGTCCTCTTTGTGAATGAGGGTGCAGGTTAATTTTTATGCCACATTCAGCTCATGAGAATGGATCTATTACTAACGGGTAAAAGTTTCAGGATTTAGTATTAAGGCTCAGAATATCTAACTTTAAAGTAAGTAAAACTAAGGTCATCTATCTTTAAAGAATTTGGAATTTATTCTTCAGGCAGTAGGGAGCCACAGAAGAGTTTTTAGCAAGAGTGTATTGGATTTGTAGAAGGTAGGGAAAATGAGATTATTGTCTTATAAGAAGCTCCTTGAAATAGTCTAGGCAAAAGATGATGGAGTCTGGACTTTGGGCACATGATAAGGAGACAGAGTATAGGAGACAGAGTCCAGGGATACCAAAGAGGTGGGCAGGAGAGACTAGTGATCAGTTGGATGTGGTGAGTGAGGTGGAAGGAAGAGTCAGGGATGAGTATGAGAGTGCCTGGTGACACCACTAACTTAGATAGGTTAGATAGTTATAAAAGAGACTGATTTCAGGTCATGGGGAAGAAAGTCTTGGATTTTGTTTTAGACTTCAAGGTGCTTGTTCACATCAAGGCAGAGATACACCTTGGGCAGTTAGAAGTGAGTCTAAAGTTCAAAGGAAAGTCAGAGTTGGAGATTGAATTTATGCCTCTTCAATTGGAGCCATGGGAGTGAATGGAAGCTCCCAGGGAGAGCGTGGTGACTGAGAAGACTAGAGAGCCAAGGACCGTTAACAGAGTAGTCATGTCTGTTCCAGCCATTTAGCAGGTGGTTGCTGGTGGAGGAGCACCACAAAGAGAAAATTAGATAATTGGGGCTCAAATCACAAGAGAACATGTTTTTTGTTGCTTTTTTTTTTTTTTGGAGCTTGTCTGCTAAATAAAGCAATCTGTGTGCAGCTGAACATTTCCAGTTTTCTCTTACAAAAGACTCCCAGTAGGATAGAAGCAGGAGATACTGGTTCCAGAGACTATGATTTAGGTTGGTTTTCTTAAGATCTCTCCTCCCACCGCCTCCCATGCCCATTTACCCCCAGTAATCTTAGAGTTAACTCCTCTTTTCAGAATTATGATTTGCCAACATTCTTATGTTTTGAAGGGTTCTCTGTGTTAATGACATACCATCCTTGACGTGTGATAAAATACATTGGGAAGGCATAAGGTTTTTTTTTTTTAAGATCCTAAAACCATTTCTCTTCCTTTTTATCTTTTTAAACACTTTCCTTCAACTACAGGTGGAATGGTGAGAAGGCCACCTCACATGTTTTCTTGCCTCCTGTTTCTTGACAAGCTGTGTGGCCTTGTACAAGACACCTCAGCTATCTGGGTCTCAACTTTCCTTATCTTTCAAATGCAGGAATTGGACTATATATTTTCTTTGAGGTATCTTTCAGCTCAGAAGTCTTGTGATTCCATAATTCAAAACCTGCATATAAATGCTATTTAAATGTCATTGGTTAGACTACCAAAAGGCTAATAATTGTATAGTCAGAGATGGATCCAATACTATTGAAATAAGATTCCTTAAAGATTGAAAAAGTTCTCTTTATAGGAATGAATTAAGAAACATTTTTTTTCATGAGGTCAAAATCTACATTTTGGTATGAGCGCTAATTAAATTAAGGTTCTGAGAAATTGAGACTAGAAATAGGGAAGAGCCCTTCCTCCCTGACTGACTCTAAAGGTTATGAGTTAATAGAACATGTTTTGGGAGAGATGTACAGACTTTTAAGAGAGGTGATAACTATTGTCTCAGGCTGCTCTAATGGGGGCCTTAAACAACACACATTTCTTGGTTAAAGTTCTAGGGGCTAGAAGTCTGAGATCAGGACATCAGTATGATTATGTTCTGGTGGGAGCTCTCATCCTGGCTTGTAGGTGACCCTTTCCTGGATGTCCTCACGTGGTAGAGAGAGAGAGAGAGAGCATGAGCGGGCGAGCTCTCTGGTCTCTTGTAAGAGCACTTAATTCCGTCAGGGGGTCTCCACTCTTATGACCTCATCTAGACCTAATTAAAAGGCTCCACCTCCAAATATCATCACATTGGCATTTAGGGCTTCAACCTATAAATTTTAGAGGGACACAAACATTCCATCCATAGCAACTATCTTGCCGAGGAAGTTGTAGCTCAAACCCGTACCCTAAAGTGGGAGTCGTCTTTGACAAATAAGGATGCCGAGGTCAGACTAGACTGGGAAGGGTGTAGTCCTCAAACAGCAGAAGCAGTATCACTGGACAGATGAACCAGATCATGGTTGACATGTAAGACAAATTATCCCAGTAGGAGAAGCATGCCAAGAGGTACTGTGGTAATGGCGTCAGTGGGGTATCATAAACGGGAAGCCAAATCAAGGAGTTAGGGATGGGGAGGATCAGCAGCAAATTGAGAAGCAAAATGTGAGAATATATGCAGGGAAAGCAGTACTGGATATAGGTTAATACACTACGAAGACTTTCCTTTACATGGTCCCAGCTCCCTGTCCTGATGTTTTTGAGAAGCTGGACAGAACCAAACACTAGAAGATAAACCGCCTTTAGTCTCTGGGTATGCTAGGGAGAGGAAATTGCTAGGGAACAGGGAAGGCTTTCCTTCCTTGAAGACTTTAGAAATTGGACCAAAGTTATACAATGTCTGGTATCAAAATGTCCATGTGTATTATGGTATATTCATTTTCTATTTATTCCAGTGGACTCGGAAACAGACCCTCAGATCAGTCCCATCTCCCATCCCTGCACTGCCCCCCCCATCTTGGGTGAGTCATTTCTTTCCAGAACAGTGACAGCCATCACCAAAATTGAGAACTCGGTGTGACAAAAGGGCTGTTTTCCCAGTGCTCTGGCAACATAATATAAAAGTTCACCACGTCAGGCACATCATCTTAATCACTGGGGTCAAGCGAACCTCTAGATGTGACAGGTAGCTGCCTCTTTAGTTAACTTCCTCCTACTGATTGGCAAGGAGAAGACTGCCAGTCACCAGCACACAGAAGATCACTTCACCGTTTCATTTCTTTAGATTTGTCTCCATCAGTTGGAAATAAGGATTTCAGTCTGAGACTTTTGTATTAAAACAATATATGGAAAAGAAGTCAAGATGAGATAAAGATGAGAATGAGCTGTGGCACCAAAGTTTCTAACTGACAAATGCATTTCTTTAGTTCATGTCTATTGAGCACTTACTCTGTGTGCCTGGCACTGCTCCCCTATGCACTGAGAGGTACCAGAGTGAACAGGTGGACAAATCTGGCTCTAATAGAGCCTCCATTCTATGGACAAACAAATACAGAAATGGCAGAATACCAAGCAGTGACAAGTCCCGTGCAAACAGCCAACTAGGGTGGATGTGGTAGTGACTGGCAACCACTTTTTTTGGGTATCTTTATTTGGGTGCCCAGAAAGCCCGCTCTAAGGAAATGATATAACTTTGAGATCTGAATGACTTGAAGGAGGCAGCCATGTGCGGGTCTGGGGGGTAAGCATTCCAGACGCAGCAGAGTTGACTTGAAGGCCCTAAGGCAGCGCTAAACTGGCGTGCAAGGCTGTGGTTTAGCAACAACCGAGTGAAGAAGTAGGAGGTCACTTCTCAGAGAAAGACAGGAGCTAGGCATAAGGAATTTGGAACTTACTCTGTGTATATTGGGAAATCACTGGAAGGTTTTAAGCAGGGAAAAGAGTTTATCAGTGTACCATTGAAAAAGATCACCCTGGCTGCTCTGTAGAAGATGGATTGTGTAAGGATGAGTTTAAGAAAGGAGGTCAGTAAGGGAAGTGAAAGACTGTGGTGGCTTAGATCAGGGTGGTGGGTAGTGGAGGTAGAAAGAAGTGGATGCATGTAGAATTTATTTGGGGGATAGAATAAGAACAGAATTAGTTATCTAATGTGAGTAAAGTGAGAGAAAAGGAAGGAGGAATGATTCTTAGAGGTTGGGGTGGAGCAATTTTAATGGATGGTGCTATGTACTGGGACAAGGAAGACTGGAAGGAAAGCTGGTTTTGGGAGGAAAATCAATGTTCAGTGTGAAGTACACAGGTTTGGAGGGAAGAGAATCAATGTTCAGTTCAAAGTATACAAGCAAGTGATGTCAAAAAAGATGGCAGGCAAGTACTTGGATAGGGAATTGGGGGACCAAGGATGCCCCATGTTGTTGTTGGCAGAGATAGTTATAGTTCACTGTATATCCATGTGCTTTTCTATATTTTTGACCACTTTGCATTGGTGAGGGTCATGTGACTACTCTGGCCAATGGACTATGTCACTTTGGACTGAAGCATGGAAGAGGGAATTTGAAGTTCTCTGTTGCCTCTCCTTCTGCTACTAGAGTGACCAGCAATGTTTCTGATGGAGAGCCCTTTTCTGCCTGGGTCCCTGAGTGGGTTATCTGAAGCACCATTCCCTCTGCTAACCTGTTGGTCACATAGGATGAGAGAGAAAGAAACCTTCTTGTGTTATGCCACTGAGGTTTGGGGGCTCATTTGTTACTGTAGCACAGCTTAGCCTCTACTGACTACTACAGCCAGAGAAATGGATTTAGGCATTTTCAGTAAAAATATATGACCTGAAATCATGGGAGTGGACACATTCATTTAAGGAGAAAGTGTAGATGGAGAGGAAAAAGCAGCTCAGTCTAGAACTCTAATATGTTGTAACACACAATGGTTGGTGAGAGAGGAAAGCAAGGACTGTGTGGTGCCGAGGAAGCTAAGGGGAGAAAAGGGGTATAAAGATTGCACCCTTAGAGTTCATATCCTGAGTATCTGAGCAGAAGGGATGATGCTACAGTGTGCATGGACATTGCACTGGCAGTTCTGTTTTCCCTAGATTGTTGTTTGTGAGAGAGCCTGTGCTGTGACTGTTTAGAATGAAGTCATGAGTGGAGCATAGCACACTATAAAAATGCTATAAGGTTAAACTGTTTTGAGCCAGCAGGTCACAAAATCTAAGGAGTTTTTCTTTTTCTTTTTTTCTGACATTGATTTTGGGCCAGATAGATCCAACGCGGGAAGGTGTTCCTGACTCACTCGGCACTAGGTTAGCTGCTTCTCCTTGGGATTTCCACCGTGATCACATGACGCCTCTGGAGCTTGTTCTCCTGCAAGGTAAGTAAGTGTGTGTTTCCTCAGATAATCATCTCCCCCAGGACTCTCCCCAGCACTTACAATGGTATCTGCCACGAAGCAGATTGTCAGTCAGTGTTTGTTCAATGAATGAACGGCCTCGCCTGGCACCTGGCAAGATCAACTCCCACAAACATAAGGTGATAACGGTCCAGCTGTCATAAACGTAAGGTAATGAGTGTTCCTCTCAACATCCATGACCAAAGGAAGCCTCAACCTTTTGTTCAGATTCTCCACATACCTGGTCTGTGAACAAGTACTTACGGAGCGCCTGCCGTGTACCAAAAGTTGTGCTTTGAAGGAAAGAAAGGAAGTGTCTGTCTCAGCCTCTACCCTCAAGGAAGAATAATGCAGTTGAGCGGACTAGGCTAATGGCTATGAAACCATTAGAGAACAGTGTGAGACAGTAGATAGTTAATTGAAAAACTGAATGGCACAGACAGTGAGCATTATAGGAGTTTGGTAAAGGGAAGAAATAGATAAATGTGAAGTGAAATTAGATCTAGGAAAATTTCTCAGGGGAGCTCAGATCTGCAAGGCTGGGGAGGGAGACACGGAGAGGTCCTGAATCAAAGCTTCATGGATTGTGAAGGGGCAAGCGAGGAGACTCCTGAAACCAGCGGGAAGGATGTTATTGGGCAGTGGTAAGAAATGTGCTTGGAAAGGTAGGTGCAGCCAGAGTAGGAGGGATTTCAAAAGCCAGCTAACTAGTCACTTACATCATTCATTTATTCTTTCATTCATGAAATATTTACTGAGTGGCCACCGTGTACCAGGTACTAGTCAGTCTGAGGTGTGTGCCTAGTCCTTATGGGGCTTACATTTTTGATAAGAAGATAGATAATAAACACTGAAACAACACCACAGCAAAATTTCTAATTGTGATAAATGCTGTGAGTCCATTTAGGCAGGATATGGAGACACAGAGAGATGGAACCCACCATCCTCTTTCTATAGGGGAGGGTCAGGGAAGGCTTTTCGGAGGAGCTGATATTGATGAAGGGACCAAGTGACAAGATGAAGAGAAGAGTAGGTTCCTGCAAATCGAAGTGATATGACAAAGAATATTTCAGGAAGCTAGCACATAATATGGGAAAAGATGGAGAATCAATGAGGGAGCACCAAGGAAAATGATGTAATTCAGAATCTAAGATGAAGATGCTAGCAAGCTTTAGTTATGAAGTTTCCGTGTATAATTTTTTTCAACATCATCTGTGTTGGGGATTTTTATTTCCTAGATAATTGGGTCTTATAGTTTAAATGAGTAAGAAACGAGAAAACCCTCTTCTGTTTGTTCCACCCCATGTACCACACTGATGAACACCGTAGCTTGCAATCTGTTGGCAGTATTGTCATTTTCCAATGTTTTCTATCCTTTCTACCAGTAAAGGGACCCACTGCCCATCAGATAGTCCAGTGTCCTTGGAAAACAGCAAATTGAAGATCAAGGCTCTCGTGCCTATCTCATCAAAGTCAGGCCTGTGAGTATTGTCTGGCTTTGTGCCCAGTAGAAGAGGATTAGGGTTGCCAAAGCTTTGGATAATAACAAGCTCCAATCTACATAACACCTGGTCTTTACAAACCAAGTCATTATGAACGTGATCCAACTTGTCACTCCAGGGGTTTTATGGTTTCCAAATTAATCAGAGTTGTTTCTTATATATATAGAGGTTGCCTGCCCAGGTTTTCTTGTTTAGTGTGGACTGAGTGACTGCCTCTCCTGATATTGCTGTGGCTTGGTGATGTTAGAAAGTAGTAGGGAAGAAGGGATGGTCACACTCTAGATCTCTTGGTCAATAAATAGTATTGGAGGACAAGCAGCAAATAGAGGACTCAGATAACACTGGGCATGGAGGTGGAATTCTGGGAAGGGCTCAGAAACAAAGGTCTGAGAGCTGGCCAAATGAGGGGCTCATCACTCTTCTTCCAGTCCACACTACAAACACATGACAAGAAAGCAGACCCAAGATCCAGTGACTCAGGTCAAGAATTTAGGATTTTGGGTCCTAAGGTAAACACCTGGATGCCAGCCTTGGGGAGAGGTGGGAAGGAAGAAGGAAAAATGAAGAGATGGATAAGGTTTTCCAAATACCCATCAGCCTGTATAGTCCTTTCCCTTTCCATTAAGCCACCCTCATCTCTTGCCTGGACAACTGTTCCACTCTTGCTGCTTTGTTTGTCTCTGCAAAGCACGCAAGTGATCTTTGAAAAGTCTAAATTACATCATATCCCTCAGAGTTAAAACCATCCACTGGCTACAGGTTGGTAAGCCCTTTTGGCTGATGTCTACGTATACGGGATGCAGTGCATCTTAGGGGTTAAAGGTACACAGTAAAGACTGCCTGGCCAAATCCTAGCTTTGCTACTTATCAGCCATGTGCCTTTGAATACACTGCTTAAACTCTCCCTGTCTCTATTATAAAATGGCGTTGATCACAGTGCCTACCTCCTAGGCTAGCTATGATGAGTCAATAATGCTTGCAAAGAACTTAGCCTGATGCCTAAGGGCTACAACATCTTCACTAAATGTTATTTACGTCTTATCCTTTGGGTCTCAGCCTAAACATCATTTCCTCTGAGAGATCCCATCTGAGCCTAATCCTTCCTTTCTATTCCCCTCTCCTACGTTGCTTTTCCACAAAACTAGTTTCTTTTATTTTATAGGTTTATAACCATGTGTATACCAGTTTGTTTATTGTCTGACATCCCCATTCAATTGTAAACTCTGTGAGGGCAAGGACTCAGGCCGCTGCGTCCCTGGACAACCAGCATGTGATACAGTGCCAGGGACATAGCAGACATTCAACAAATATCTTGCTGAATGAATGACTGAAGCTGACGCTTCAGGACTAACTAGGTTGGGGAAGGCTATGTCCACTGGAAAAGTGCGAGCCCCTCCGAGGGACTGAGCTGGGCCAGAAGCCAGTGGAGTTCCACTACACTACTTTTCAATACATTATCTTTACGTTGTATTTCAAGATGTTGACACATCAAAATCAAATTACTGGACCAAGCTCAAACTTACATTTGTCTGCCAGGATTAAATGCTCATTTTTGGCAGGAAAAAAAATGTTCAGATTTGCCATGGACTCTCATCCAACCTGGAATTGGCCTGAAATGAATTGTGTAAACGACACAATTGTGGTTCTTCCCTTCCCCCTCCTCCCGCGTTGCCTCCCAAAGTGACTGAGCCTTTGACTCAATTCATTGCTTTAGTGGAGGGGCTAATGGGGAACTGGGCAGTGACTTCCTGGGTGGAGAGTCCAAAATCCTGGCTCAGGCTTGCATTTCTCTCTCTGATTTTAAATCAGGCTCCTTTACCTGCATGCCTTCTTTATCTCTTATTCCTTTAATTCTGATGTTTTTCTGTTTTACTTACATAGTACTTTCTCATCCAAGCTTGTTAGACTCTATGGGGAAGAAAAAAAAATTGAAAAACACACACAAAACCAAAAGGAACTCCAATGATATTTGGAGAGTATAGGGTTGCTTTCCTCTGTGGTTCCCCCTTGTCTCTCACTAGTGACTAGGTCTCAAGAGACCTTCTCCTCCAACCTCTTCTCTTCTATTGTTCTATTGTTTTGTTTCATCCTCCCTGGAAGCCTAGAGGGGATTGGAGCCTTTGGCATCTGTATATGTAGGGTTATGTGAATGTATAATCTTCAGTTTGTTCTTCACATTGCAATAGTGATCTATTCCTTACACATAATAACGACACCTATTTTTAGGGCTACATTCTTTCGTAGCCTTTCTTTGTTTACCCTCAAAGTCCCTCCCTGCCAATCTTTGCTGAAAACATCTCTTTCCCTGCCTAGGATATCCTTTCAGTGTTTCTAACCTAATCTAGATTTTGAGGGCAGTGCTTTTATTAAGAACCAAAGCTGACTCTCTTGGCAGGAAACTCATATTATCAGTAAAATGTATATTTAAAATATAAATTGGGAACTTGAGCTAGAATGGTCTGCTTTTTCCTTCTGCCAGATTTGTATGCAATTGAACAATGTTAGAGAAAGTTCAGGCAACTTACAGTATTTAACTATACTGAAATACCTTTTGTTGACATAGCACGTAAATGAAGAGTGACTATTTTGTAGTTTAAAGGAGTCAGTAAACTAACAAAAGGTAGCAATGCTTAATTCATGGTTCTTTGTATTTTAGAAATAATTTAGATTTTATTCTTATGAATTATTTATTTTTGATTTTAATAAGCCCAGTGTACAGGACATAACTGCCATGCAGCTATTACCTCTTATAATCTAGATTCAAAATACAGAAGACCAAATACAAACAATGCAACAGAGGATTAAAGTTACGCATTAAGAATGAAAATATTTTTGAGTACCATAATGATCACTGACATACAGCGAGAGGTTAAAGAGATGGGTCAGTATATCGAATTAAAATACATATTTCAACCAAATTGTTAGCCTAAAGAAAAACATAGGTATCATTGCGATTTTGTCTGAAGAGGGAGGAAGATATGTAACTATAAAGCTGTGCATAAATGGCATATTCAGAAGGAGGTCCTTGATGGCCCCTTTCCAGAAGGGTTTCAAACACAGATCTTTCTCCCATATGGATGTGTGCATGGGTTATGGTCTCAGAATGCTGTATCGCTTCTGGGTGGGAGGACTGAAATTGGGGAAGCCAGGACGTAACAGTTCAGGAAGACAGAAATGTTTTTCTTTGGCTGTTGTTCCTGAAGTTACATAAAATGAGACTCATTGGCTATTGATCTGTACATATTGAGATTAAATAAAACATAATGGACCAGTTTCTCTTTCCCCAGGCTCAGGGGACTGACATTTTATTTCTTGGGAGTAATAAATCATGGTCTTGGATTTGGGGAAATATTCTAGGATCTGGATGGCAGCTGATTTAAGACAGTGATGTCAGAAAGAAGGGCAAAACCTAGAGTGTGGTGCCAGTGTTCGCTGGGAGCATAGCAATTGCTGTTTAAAATATTAAGTAAGGTGGGTTCTCTTTCCAGCTTTCAGAATCCAGTCCCATAGCTAGATGGATCTGAACCCCTCACAATCATATTCATGTTTCCCTGTCCAATGGTACTTACATGCTTTTAATTTTCTTCCCTGTGACAACCCTAGCTGCTCTACTTATCTCTTAAATCTAATTTGCGCTGTGACATCAAGCTTTAATTTTCTCAGGATTATTTTGCTTCTTTTTAAGCACCCGTGGTGTGCCAAGCATTGGATCAAACAGAAAAGATACAATCCCTGCTGTCGCTGGCTTCACACATTTAAAGAGATATGACAGGCAAAATATCCTGTAATTAGTAATATGTAGTCCTCATGCTCCCCCTCCTTTTCCCTTTTGAAGAAATTTCATCTCTCTAAACAAAATCAAGAAGTTTCCTAGACCGTAGGTGTCAGAAACCGGGAGGGTTTGGAACAAGTGTCAGAGAGTAAGCAAAGGACTCTCAGAGCTGTGACTGCACCCAGCCTGCCCACGTGCTCTCTGCACTCCTGCCTCACCTGGTCGGACTTCTCTCGCCTTCTCCCCCAGCCCAGCATCCACCGCCCAGTTGCCGTAGACGCTCCCTCCCCTCCCCCACCCACACGAAGCGCAGCCCCCTCCCTGCCTTCTGTGTCCTGGACAACAAACCTTTTCAAAAAAGAAGCCAGAGCTGGGGGTTTTCCCAGGCTTTGGGCGGCGTGGGCTGACAGTCACTGGAAGCCTGTCAACAGAGGCATGTCCAGGCAGGTGCGGACTCAGCTTCTGGCGTTCCCCTCGAGTTATCCCCAGTTTTCCCCGTTTTTCTTTTTTCCCACGTATCCCGCTAGAATCTTCTTTGTCTTTTCCCCTGTTAAACTGAAGCCCTCTCGCGCTCGGGGACTGCAGAGGAACGCCAGGCTACGGATGGGATCTGCGGGTTTGATGGGTCTGCGTGTGTATGTGTGTTGGGGAGAGGTTCGAGGTTTTAAATGGGGAGTAAAGCACCCCTACGCTCTTTTTCCCTCCCTCTTTCCTACCACTTCTTGGATACCCGAGGCGCAAAGCGCTCGCCCCTGGCCCCGGCCA
Source organism: Vicugna pacos (assembly GCF_048564905.1). Lineage (NCBI taxonomy): Eukaryota > Metazoa > Chordata > Mammalia > Artiodactyla > Camelidae > Vicugna > Vicugna pacos. The sequence goes on from NC_132991.1 coordinate 17,322,675, forward strand.
TCAGAGGCTTAGGTACCCCAGGCTCGGGCCAGCTGGGGAGTCCCTTCATCCGGTCCGCATCTGCACCCCGAAGCTTCAAAGTTGCGGAAAACAGTCGCAGGAAGCGGAGGAGCCGAGCCTGAGGCCAGGGCGCCCGCGGCTCTCGTCCGGGGAGCAGGGCTGAGCGGAGGGTCCGGCGGGTGCACGCGCTGGGCGGAGGGGTGGAGGAGGTGGGGCGGCGGGGGGCGGGGGGAGGAGGAGGCAGAGGGGAGGAGGGAAAAGCGAGGGGAGGCGGGGCGCAGCTGCCGGGGGAGGCGAGGCGCAAGGTAGCTCCCCGTGGCCCTCGCCCCGCGGCTCCCGGGGACGCACCAGACAGCCAATGGCAGCGCAGAGGTGTACAGCAGATGGCGTCCGACTGCGCCGTGCCTTCCTCCTCCTCCTCCTCTTCCTTCAGTGCTGAGGAGCCAGAGTCGCCGCCGGGTTGCCAGACGCTGGAATGGGTGGTCTCCCGACGCACACCACCATCTTTCTTGCGCTCGGGAAGCTCGGGGCTCGGCGGCTCCCAGAGGCTGCGGCGGCGGCTCCGGCGAGGCGGGTGAGTGCGGCCGCGCTGCGTCCGGAGCAGGGGATACCCGACCCCTGGCCGGCGCGGGCGAGAGGTGGCAGCGGCCCGGAGAGGGGGGCGGGCCGCGGGCGCAGACTTTGCTCTTTCCCCCTGGGCAGTCTCCCTCACCCCTTCTCTCGGCCAGACGCTGGAACTTGCGAGCGGAGCTTCCTGGACGCCTCTGGCTTGAGGCTGAGGAAAGGACGGACTGCCGGGCGCAGCGTGCGGAGTCCCCTGGGTTGGGAAGGCGGAGGGACCCCACGCAGAGACTTGGGCACAGGCCGCCGGCAACGCGACCGAGCCTTAGGTTTGGGGCAGCAGGAGCCCTGTTCCCTTCCAGCTTATTTTGTGGGTACTGGTGAGGGGAGCTAGGGAGTCCCCTGTCCTGCTTCGGCAGCCTCTGATCCTAGGAGGGGAGGGCGGGGAGTTCTGCGGGCTTTGCAAACAGGTTGACTGAGGGTTCCCTTTCCGTAGCAAATCTGCTCGTGGGCATTCTGGCCATTCAGTGCGCCTGGAGGATAGCCGAGCAAGCCCAGAAGTTTTGCAGCTTCCTCTGATTTATCAGCGGAGTGTCAGGAGGCTGCAACAACAGTTTACATTTCTAGTGTCCCCTCGTGGGGCGAGAGGCGAGCTGGGGAGAATGGGTCTTGCAGTTCTGGCATTGACACCACGCTGTTTATCAAGAGAAAACTGGGAACAGGGCACAAGAGTGAGGGGCATGGAGGAGGACGCGCGCAATTTCTAAAGCATCACCCATAGGCTCCTGTCACCTTTCCTTTCTAACACTTCTGTGGTATTAAAGTTTCTTGAATATGCAAATGAACCTTCCGCTTTCTGAAGTCCGAATACTTTGAGTCTTGAAGTTGGAAAGCTTCTGGTGTGTGTGTTTGGGGAGGAGGCGTTAAGCTCTCCATCTCTTAAATACAAGGAAAAAAACTTCAATTCCGGGAAGGGCGCGTGATCTAATGATACTTTTTCTTGGAATTATTCTGAGCATCCCTTAAGAACTATTACAATTTAATTCCGTTTGGTCAAGGTGGAAGTGACTAAGATTATGTACGTTGGCATGTTCTGTGGGAGACGCCAGAGTTATTTGGTGCCCTGTTCATTTACAGGGTGGTCGGCTGGCAGTCTGCCATTTCCCACCTTTACAGTGCATTCGTGGTTTTGTAAATGACAACCTGGCTTCTTGGTGTTTTTCTGGAGTGCACCTGGAGGTGCTATGTTATCATGGAAATGGTAACCCGTGCAGGCAGGGTACATGCCAGCCATGCTCTGGTGTGTGTGTATATGAGTGTGTGCACGTGTGCACATGTGCATCTGGAGTTTCCTTTTGCCAGACAATCTTTGGATGTCAAAGTGATACATGTATCTCCCAGGACAGTAATGGTTTCTTGGGTAACTGGGAGGTGGTGATCTCTAGGGAAGCCTTTTTGTGCTGTGGACTATACTACAGCTGATGGTTAAGGCTTTGTGAAAGCCACCTAGGATGTTCCTAACCAAATCAAGAAGTCCTATCTAGTGGTAAGAGAAAAGCTCCTGCACTTGTGGGTGGAAAGCTGTATAAAGTATCTGTCTTGAGGCTTCATTCTGATGCACTGTTGTTTACAAACCTTGATGCCGTTAATACCAGCAGCCTTCTTTTAAAACGTAATATGACCAGTTTTCTGCTTTCTGTGGGTAGATGAACTGGAGGGGTAGATTGGAAGACACCTAAAATTGACTTCTTACAGTGCCTGGGCATTGAGTTTTTCTTACCTACCTGCTGGATAGGTGAGACTAAAAATAGAAACTCTTCTTCATGCGAATTTTAGTGAAAAAGAATTCTGAAGATAATTCTCCTAATCCTATAGCAACATATGCAGATACAATTGTTGATTTCAGAAATGTGGGATGGGATGTTTGCTCATTCCCACAAACAGTCCCAGCTGCTCTGAACACCTCCAAACCGTTCAGACTTCTGAAGATTTGAGATTCACCCACGGTGAGTACTTGGAGATGTGTAGTCTAGGAAATGTTTGCCGCTGGTAGATTTTGATAGTCCATTTTGAGGGTTCATAATAAGTTGGCTTACTTTATATATACATTAATATTTAAGTCAGTGCTTGAAAAGTTATCTTTACAGTGTTTCCTAGTCCTCAGTACCCCTCAGCACCCCCTTCCCCCTATTGTTTTTAAGAAAGTTGTTGCTTGTTAAATAGTTGAAGGGCTAAGAAACAGACTGTTAGATGGGTAGACAGTAATTACTGATGATAAAAACAGGATAAACACAGACTCCACTGTTTGAGGATTGACATTAATAAATTGGCAACTTAAGGTGCCTCTCTGTTCTGTGGTGAGTGTGCCTGTTGAGAGAATGAAGGTAAAGAATTTGAGAAAAATGGTACCGCTAAAATGTACTTCATCAGAAAGGCTCTGAAGGACCTTGTCTTCTTGCTGCAGGTGCTGTTTCTGAAGGAATAATTCTTTCATTAATATGTTTCAGAAAAAGTTTGTCCTTAAATAACAGACTGAATAAACAGAATAAAAAGATAAGAGCTAGGTTAGTGGAAGGGGAGTGTCCAAACAAGACAAATTCCAAGGCATGGAACTCATTTTGATTATACTTCACAAACTGAAGCTGAAGTCATTTGATTCTTTCAAAGAAAAGAAAAAAAAAACTTGCCCAAACTGCAGTTTTGCTGTGTTACACTCCTTTATAAAGATAATGCAGGAAAGTAATGACATCGTTTCAAAAGTTTGAATAGAATGATGAAGAACAGTTGACTGGTCCTATTGAGTTAAGAGTAGAAATGACAAATGAGATAGTATATGAAGCACATGATCAAGACAAACTGATTAAAAGAGTCTAAGCAGTGACAGCTCTACTTGGTGGAGAAAAGTACAGCACGGTTAACAGCACAGCTTTAGGGACACTACAGGCGAACGATAAAGGATGGGTCTTTGACTAACTAGAGGCTATTACAATATCAACAGTTATTTACATGAGCTACTTTAACATCCTTTTGGATTGTTTGAATATGAATTGCATGTAAGTGCTTTATGTTTTTAGGAGACGTTTTTCCCGGAATATAACTATAAAAGAAGCAGCCGCATTCACTTTAACACGAGGCGGCTTCCTAAATATAACCCAGGTCCTTAATTTAGTGCTGTTAACAGAATTAATATCCAAGTGATAATTAACACCTTAAACCCATGAAAGTAGAAGGATTTTTTAAACTCCACTTTTAATTCTAGATATTTTAGAAACTGTGAGTTTGAATGCGATCAGTGTTCTGCAGATGTGAGTGTGTGGCACCCTTGCTCCAAGGTGATAAGCACTGTGTTCACCCTTCAAAATTTCTCGTTAATTGGGATTATTTTGTTGATGTTTCGACTAGCGTTTTCATGGATGGTTATTTATAAGCGCTAACAGTAGCTGTTGGTGAAAGAAAGCCAGAGGGGATTAGGTGCAGTTCCCTGTCAGTTGGTACGTAGCTTTTGACTGAGGAGGAAATAGGGATCACAGTCCTTGAATCGTAGGATTACACTTTCATCCTGAGCCGTGTTGCCTGGAGTGGGCCAATTAAGCAAAATACAGATATTTGGTTATTTTGATGGGTTGTAATCCACTCATTATTTATTATGGGGATTCCATAGCTTCTTGATCAAGCAATTCATTTGAAGGGGAAAATAGACTATTAGTGAAACCCAATTACTCCATGTCTTTTGGTCCATTTCTAAAACCAGTCCTGGAGATACTGTAAAATAGAGCATCTTCACTGCCGGCTAGGGTGCAGGCTTATTGCCGGGATGGAGAGGTCAACCCAAGCTTGGTTTGTAAACTGAACAGTTAAGTCATCCAGCACATATAAAAACTACTACATTTTAAGAGTATGGATATGCTCTTGGGATGCATAAAACACAGTTCATTTAACATTTATTCATCCCAGCTTTTGGTCAGTAGGTAATTTGCAGGGTTTTTTTTTTTTCTCTGTGATGTAGGAATCTGTAGAATTTTTTGAAATGAAAAAAAAGAGGTCTTCCTATTAGAAAAAGTTGGACACTGAGCTAAATGTGAAGATCGGTGAAAATGCAGAGATGTTTTCTACGTGGAATAAAGGCAATCATTGTTGAACTTAGGTATTTTGTAGCAGGGGGCATGATGCTTGCTTTTGATTTTGCCTCTCTAGGTATATTTTAATTATGAGCCTCTTGTAATTAAATATGCTGCAGCTAAAAACAGTATCTTAAGTAACTAATGCACAGATGATCCTTCAGTGCCTTGACTGGAGAGAAAGAAGCTGTTTGCTGCGTTCCACTTGTCTGCGTGAGGGTTAGCTGCACATTTGTGCCCTAGTGTTACGTTAGTGAACAGCTCATTACTTCTGGAAGAATCGCAGTGTTGAGAAAAGCTCTCAACTTCATGGGACTCAAGCACCATTGCCTTGGTCTTAGACTGTAGTTTTGGAGTGATGCATATTTGAATTTTGGGTTCTTTCAGGTGGTTATTTTTAAAACCATACCATGTAACACACACAAAGGGAAGATTTTAATTATGGTAAGACTAAGGCTTATAGTAATCTCTCCTTACAGAGTTTGCTCCTGGGCGTTCCCCTATTGATTTCTGCCTTTCGTGCGTACATTAGACATATGCTGGGTGATTTGGCTGGTGTACACTGATACAGCCTTACTGGTTGTAAAAATATTGAAATACTTGTATACCAGTAGGTAAACGGATGCCATTCTGAGCCCTGTGAAGGCCCCCCTACCACCTCAGTCCTATGGCCATGACACCTCTTAGATCATCTCTTGTTACAGCCAGTAAGACAGTCACCAACCACTTGGTGTGGCGGGGCGATGTTGGGGGTGCTGGGGATCTGCCCCAGGGAGGGGGACGCTGTTCTGATTGGTTAGTGATTGAGCCCTACCACTCAGTAAATATTTTTGGTATCCATCCCTTGATGCTTTTACTCATAACATGAATAAATGCAACCACTGGCATTATCGAGTAGTTGAACATGAAATCTATTTAAATTTACATTTTACTTTAAGTTTAACATTTATATCTGTTAAAAAACACTTTAATGTTATTATTTGCATATATTTATATTACCAAAGAGCCCAAAGAACCTAGACCTCTTTTAGTTGAGTCATCAATTCCTATAAAGCCACACTACGTTCAGTGTAATTTGTCCCCCCCACCCCCGCTGGCCCCCAAACCATCACTAGGCATAGGAAGTCGTACTCTTGGTACGAGGCAGAGCCCAGCTTCTGACCCAGTCACCTGCTGTAGCAGTACGTCCTTCTGCCCCACAGCTGTCTCAGACCACTTAATTAAAATCTGTGTGTGTGGGAGTAGTTCAACAAGTCTTTTTTCTTTGAGGGAAAAAGTAATTATTTTTTCCATCTCCATTTCTGGTCTTCAGAATTAACTCAATTTATTTTGTATCGACTTCCATTCATTTTTGTGATTCAGTATTGTTAACGGGGCTTCATTGCACCTGAACTAACACATTCTGAGCTAGAATATCTTCTTAGCCAATGAGGGAGAGGAAGGGGATGGTGATGACCTTGCAGACTCTGTAAGGAAAGTTCTTTGGTGCTTTCTCTTGGATCTTTTCTAGTTAAAATGAAACACTACTGAATGGGCCCTGAAAAACACAACTTACATGTCTTTTTTGAACAGAAAAAAATGGCGTTCCAGGTCTCATATCCAGTTTACTCACAACAGCCATTAACTTTCTATTACCCACCTTCCACTATCAGGCCTGTCTCCCTTAAGTCACCCACCCGCAAGACCCACACCAATTTCAAAAGACCGCAGTTGTTTCTTTCTCCACCACAGGCCCCGTTACCCAAATCCTACCTGTTAGTCAAGACCCAGTTTTAATTATACTTCCACTGAGCTTTCTCTGGTTATGCCCTCTTTCTGTCCGAACAACTCAGGTGGTAAATTCTAATTTTAATGTTTGATCGAATCTATTTTCTTATTAGCATCTACTTGTGCAGTTCTGATAGTAAAGGACTTGAATGAGGAAGAGCACCACTCTCTGCTGAGAATTCTAGAACATGTTAGAGAGGAGAGTGTGATGGACAGCAGGGTGACAATAGCCCTTTGAGGATCTCTGGGGCAAGACTTAGCAATATCCGGGAAGACAACAAGAATGGCTACCAGTTACTGATTATCTACGACAGCCTGCGTACCAGGCTAGGTGCCTTAGAATCAGCATGTCTGATCCTTTTAATAATGTTGCACAGTGGTTTCCATTATCTAGCCTCATTTTTCATACTAAAAAGGGAAGCTGATGGACCTTAGGCACATGGTGTAAAAGAAGCCACCAGTGCAGCTGGTAAACCACAGCATCAAAATTTGCAACTCAGGCTGTTGCTCTGCAAAACCCATTGGGCTTCTGATACACCAGACTGCCTTGGAGCCTAAAGTTTGGGTCAGCAAGTTTAATCTTAACTTCTACTGGAATACAAGAGTGTGTGTGCGCGCACACAAACACACACAACACAACACACATACAAGCACTGATGCTCGCCGTCTGTCAGAGCTTCCACACACGATGGAGGATGGAGATGACTGACAGGAAGAGCATTGCTGAATCACTTCTACCTGGGGGTAGACATGTCATTTGGAAATAGGGAAAGAGCTGCATTTTCACTTGGCACAGACCTTATACGTGAAGATTACAAACTCTTAGAATTGTAAAGAGCTTGAGATGTTTATGTATGAAAGTGGGCTTCCTGAGGAACCACTGGAAGATTCAGAAAACCCAGACAGCAGGGAGGGTATAGTTCAGTGGTGGAGCATGTGCTTAGTGTACACGAGGTCCTGGGTGACTCCATTAAAAAAAAAATCCAGACATGCTTAGGAAATCCGTATCATATTCCTTTTCATTAATGGCTTATCATTAAGATAGAACTGTTTCGCTAAATACTCGAATATGCAAAGCATTAGCTTTTGAAACTGGCACAAAGAGCAGGAAAAGGGGAAAACTAGTTTTCAGACGTGACTGGGAAGGTTGGCAGTGGCCTTGGCCACTCCTGTGATTGGGCTGAGCCATCTGCTCAGGTTTGTGTCCTTGTCTGTCTTTGCTCCATGTGCCTCCCGACAGCAGGGTGTCCTTGGTCAAAAGGGACACCTTTGATAAGAAGAGAAGGGTGGTTCTTTGGTGAAGCATGTATGATAAATCACGTTTTTGAAGATCAGTTTCTTAAAGGGGTTTTGCTGGATCAGCACTAGGTCTCTTGACATGAACTTCCATGGGAATATATAATATCCTCATTTCCAACCAAAGTCTTTCAACAATTTCTATAGAAATGTGTTGGAATATGACCAGTTTCTCTCTTTGCCTCTGGCACAGTCATACTCACAAGATTCAAAGTTGTAAAGAGAGGTTTTTTACTCATTCCAGGAATAAACTTTTTCACATTCAGAGAAGTCTAGAAATGCCATAGGCTTTCTTAAGGAAATCGGAGTTCCCCATCTTTGGGGGGTTCAAACAGAGAACTAGCACATACATGTCATGGTGATCTGCAGAAAGGATGTGTGCCCGGGATAGTATTAACAAATTTATTGAGCATATACTATGTACCAGATACTGTTCTACGTATATTACTTTATGAAACCCTCTCAAAATCCTTGGAGTTGATTTTTTTTAAATTGAAGTATAGTCAGTTTACAATGTTGTGTCAATTTCTGGTGTACAGCATAATGTTTCAGTCATACATGTACATATGTTTTCATATTCTTTTTTGTTATAGGTTACTACAAGATATTGAATATAGTTCCCTGTGCTATACGGTATAAACTTGTTATCTATTTTATATTCATTAGTATCTGCAAATCTCAAACTCCCAATTTATTCCTTCCTGCCCTCTTTACCCTCTGGTAGCCGTAAGTTTGTTCTCTATGTCTGTGAGTCTGTTTCTGTTTTGTAAATAAGTTCATTTGTGTCTTTTTTTATTACACCTATAAGCAATATCACATAGTATTTTTCTTCCTTTTTCTGGCTTACTTCACTTAGAATCTCCAAGTCCATCTATGTTGCTGCAAATGGCCTTATTTTATTCTTTTTTATGGCTGAGTAGTATTCCATTGTGTAACTGCTTTATCCAGTCATTTGTTGATGGGCATTTAGGTTGTTTCCATGTCTTGGCTGTTGTAAATAGTGCTGCTATGAACATTGGGGTGCATGTATATTTTTGAATTAGAGTTCCCTCCAGGTACATGTGCAGGAGTGGGATTGCTGGATCATATGGTAAGTCTATTTTTGTTTTTTAAGGAACCTCCATACTGTCCTCCATAGTGGCTGCACAAATTTATATTCCCACCAACAGTGAAGAAGGATTCCCTTTTCTTCACACCGTCTCCAGCGTATATTATTCGTAGACTTTTTAATGATGGCCATTCTGACTGGTGTGAGGTGATATGTAGTTTGATTCGCATTTCTTGATTTCTTTTTGGTTATTAGTCCCATTTTATAGATGCAGAAACTGTAAGTTACTTGCTCCAGGTCAGTCTCTGTTGCCATCTGGATACTAATTCTAGAGCAGCACCATTTGATAGAACTGAAATGCAAGCAGCAAATACAATTCCCATATGCAATCTTACATTTTCTAGTAGCCACATTCTAAAAAAGGGGAAAAAAAGCATTAAAGTTTGTTTAATACTATATTTTATTGACTGATCTATTTAGAATATTATTTCAAAATGTATCAATTATAAGAAAATTATTAATGAGATGGTTTAGATCTTTGCTGTACCAAGTCTTTAAAATCCAGTCTGTAATTTGTACTTACAAGCACATCTCAATTCAGACTAGCCAGTTTTACGTGCTTAGTAGCCCATGCGGCTGGTGGCCACCATGTGGGACATGACCAGAACCCGGACTATGAACAGTTCCACTCTTCTGCTGTCTGTTGGCTACCAAGTTTCCTTCCATGGCGTCCACCGTCAGTCTGCCTATGTGAGTCCATTCAGCTGGTTATTAATTTTGCCCATAAATACTAGCATGAATAATCTCTCTCAAAAAAATTAAAGCACTTCCGTGACTTTTTTTCAGGAACACATTTACTTTTAAAACCTGTAAGATAGGAAGATTTCTCCGTATCTGTCTGTCAAAAAATGAATCCCATCTGCCTTTCGCTTGGAGAAGATGGAGCATTTCCAGATTGCCCCCGCTTTCCAACTCTTCACGTGCGTCATGAAATCACCGCCCGCTTCTTGCATCCAGGCTAAACAATCCCAGTGTTTTTCGCTGTTTATCGTGTTTTGTTTCCACTGGTTTGCTGGTGTATACCTGTAGCCTGATGCATGTGAGGTGGGCACAGCCAACAGCCTGCTTCTCTCTAGTGAGAATGAGAAGGGAGAAAATAACCTTTATGGAAGAGTGGACTTAACCAGAATTTCTCATTGACGCTTGATGCATGTTTCTCAGTCCTCTGACTGTATTTTTAAGATTCCTGCAGTCGGAAATGACATGCGGCCCACCAAAGGGATGTTTCTGATCCAATTGTAGTAATTTCGGGTAAGTTTGATTCATTGCTTGGCAGGTAGCATTCTTCTCAGTGATCTGAAGGGCTTTTCTCACGTTGAATTTCTGACAGTCACCGACCCTCTGGGCTGTGGCATGTTTCAGTTGAAAAGGCAGAATGTGACATGCCTTTCATTGCATGGAAAGCTTGAAAAAACTCCTGTGTCTTCCTTGTAAGTGCAACCTCTAGTTCGCTGTACATGATAGTGTGAAACACTGTAATAATTCCAGGTCTTTTCTGGGGGATCAGGGGGTGGTGGGGAGCATATTACGTGTGTAGCTTAAATTGGACTTTAGTTGCTTATGAAAAGAAACATATTAAGAACACAGCTTCAGTTGGAAAGAAAAAAACAGCTAAACTTCATTGGGAGGAATTTCCTTGTGTCATCTCATACTACGTGCATGAATATCAGATATCATGTGGATTATAGAGTTGGTGGAATTAAAACATACTATTTGTGGACATAATATATCCCCAGTGGAGCTTATCTTTCAGGTTTTGTTTTGTTTTTTAAACTAAGCTGTCATCACGCGGCAAGACAAACCAATGGCAAATGCAAGACGCATTTATTTGTGAGCTGTGTGAATAAATTCGAAGAGTATTTGCTGAGCGCCTGCTGTATCTGTGACACAGAGCGGATGAAAGCAAATATAGGATCCTAGCCTTGATTTCCAGGAATTTGCCGTCTAACTGGTGAGATATTGTTGCCGGCTCATGTAGCCAGTATCCAGGTTCTTGGCCCGTTCCAGAAAGAATTCAGAGACAAGACTCGGAAGTTAAAAAAGTAAAGTGGGGATTTATTAAGGGCGGGATAGTACACTCTCAAGGGGAGCGCGGCAGGCTCAGGTGATCAGCTGCCCTGGTTTCTTTGGCAAGTTGGTTACACAGAGTGTAGAAATGAATGAGTGGAATATTCATTGGGGTGGGAAGAGTTTGGGGTCATATTTCCTGATTTTCGTCCCAGCTCCACCTTCCTGAAGGCAGGAGGTCGTTTTCGTCCTTAGTCTGGATCGGAAGTGTCATGGCGTGGGTGCATGAAGAGTACTTCTAATTTGCAAGGCTAATTTTATTGAAATGAGGGCATAATGAGCAAAGTTCACATTCGGACACTGGAGATTCCTGCCTTTTCCCATCTTTCTTTGTTGGCCTCCAGACCACTTGTCACCCCAAAATATGTCATCGCTTATCAGTCTGCAGGTTCCTGCTTTTCTTTCTCTATCCACGGACCCAGTGCTTACATGATGTATGGTTTCCTGCATTTGGCCTGTGCCCCTCCTTTTGGCCCAGTTCCTGCCATTTGGCCTGCGTCCCCCTTTCTCTGCTCATATCTAGCTATCTGCCTGTTCTAACAATACTACATGTGCATCCTCTGCCCTTGGCAGACCCAAATCACCTTATTTATATATGTCTGGTTCTCTTACTACATATGAACTCTAGAAACACAGAGAATGCATTTTGTATTTGTATCTTCAGTATTTTGCAGAGAATAACTGAATAATAGGTATGTGTTGGATTAGAGGAAAGTGGTACAGTAATTTTTATTTCTACATGTGAATTAAAGTATGGCTATAGTGCTGTTTAGAATGGGACCATCTGTATCAGAATCTCTTTTTCAATAATGAAGACAAATCACTTCCAGTCCCAAGCCCTTTGCTGCTCCTCTAGCTGGATCTGCTCTGCTGACTCCAGTAGGTGATGGCTAACAGCTCAGCTGCCATTGAAAAAAGTTGGTGTTATCCTGAACGAAGTGTGGGCCTCTTTTCTCAACATGCCAGGGTCGTATCATAATTCACCCTCAGTCGCAGACCGATTTACTGTACCAAAAAAAATTCTGTTTTGTTTTGAGGATGAAGAACCTTGACATTCATTCATGTTAAGCAATTCTTGGAAGTATGCCTACAGGAGGTGGGGGGCAGGGGGAGACAAAATTCTGTTTACATATGTCTGCCTAGGGCTTCCAATGACTATTGAAGAATATAGTGCTGAACAATCCCAGAATCACTTAGTATTTGTGAACAAAAGAGATCAGCGAAAAATTAGCAAGTCTATGTAACCTACAGAACAGGAGTTGCCTTTGAACATCCCATCAAGTGCCTAGAAAATGCTGCTTTGCTAGTGTGGCTATTTAAGCCAGTTACAGAAGAGCTGATATATACAGTGAGGACATCAGATCACCGGGAAGACGTTTCTTTAGCATTCTGCATGCAAGGACTTCAGTCCACTTTGATAGATTAATTCTTCCCAGCCTACCAGGTTCCTCAGGGAGAATATTAGCCAGTAAAGAACACTGTGTTTCTGTGATATGCCTTGTACCGTCCTTGGCCCAGGGGGATGTACAGCCGTACCCAGGAATTGGCCATTCCCTTCAGGAGTTTTCATGGAGTTCATGTGGAGGTAGGAGAAAAAAAAAGGAGGGATACCTCAAAGATAAAAATTGCATCTGTGGAGTTTGATAGATTAGTAGATTCAGCATTGGAAGGAAGAAATTGAGCTCCCTGTCACCTTATGTATTATTACAGTTTTTGCAACATTATTTCTGATTCTGGCTCATATAGGCTAGTGTTTAAGACTGGATATGTGTATTTTCTTTAATATAAAATCTTACTTTGTTTCGTAAAGTCTGTGGTTTAAGAAGGCTCTTCAAGATTCATTAAAACCAACAATAAACTCCCCTGCAGCCTGGGAATGTGGGCAGAATGATTTATCCATGGTTTACTGGTCTGCATAGAACTTGATCTGATTCTCAAACTCTTTGTTTTGAAAACTCGTGATGCTCACAGTCTAAATAAAGTGAGACCCAAATCCTTATAATCTAAGGTAAACAGTTTTGTTCAGCACACATCAGTGTGGTGGGGAGATGTACACCGGGACAGAATTATCCATTGACTTGGCAACAAGGTTGGCAAGCATAGATGTTTGGGAAATGACTACAAGATAAAAGCATCTGAAATAGCCAAGTAGTCAATCAGCCTCAAGAACTGAAAGCTAAGAGATGCTTAAAATAGTATGAAATCATTTATACTCTGAAGGTTAGGAACTGAACATAGGATGATGGAAATTTGGTAGGGCATGCATGTGACCACAAACACACAGATGCACACCCTAAAGGAAACGAGCACATCTTTAAGAGATAGGAAAGTGATAGCAAATATAGGACGAGAAATGACAGGAAGAGAGGGAAGAATAGGCAAACAGTTCCCCTGAAGTGGATAAGCATTCTTAGCTCTTGGGACCAGACGTGTGCTTAGAAATAGCTTTCCACTGAAACCAAAGAATGAGACTATTAGGAAGGGGTGGAAGGAAAGCCTTGGGAAAGAAAGCACACCCTTGGTTCTAAAGGTCAAGCCAGTTGTAATGGAGGGAGAAATCTGTAACCCAGTCAGATTATGCATTATCCTGGATTTAGAAAAACTATGAACAGGAACAACAGAAAAAAATGGGAGAGGTATGAAGAAATGGTTGACATAGTAAAATTTAGTGCTCTGTATAATGTACCATCAGAAGTTCATATATGGATGTACAATGGAATACTCCTCAGCCATAAAAAAGAATGAAATCATGCCATTTGCAGCAACATGGATGGACCTAGAGATGATCAGACTAAGTAAGTCAGACAGAGAAAGACAAATACCATATGATATCACTTATGTGTGGAATTAAAAAAAATGCCACAAAAGAACTTGTTTACAAAATGGGAACAGACACATAGACATAGAAAACAAACTTACGGTTACCAAAAGGGGAAGGAGAGAGGAGGGATAAATTAGGAGTTTGAGGTCCGCAGATACAAACTACTGTATATAAAATAGATAAACAGCAAGGTTCTACTGTAGAGCACAGGGAACTGTATTCAGTATCTTGTAATAACCTATAATGAAAAATAACCTGAGAAAGAATATATATATATAAACGTATAATAGAGTCACTATGCTGTATACCAGAAATGAACGCAACATTGTAAATCAACTATACTTCAATAAAAAGAATGTATTTTATATACAAGCCCAGGACTTGTTCCGTTTAAAGAAAAGAATCTACTGTTGAATCCCTTTCCAGTTACCTCCTTATCTCTTGCCTTTTCTTTCCAGTTGTACTTTCTTAAACTAGTAGAACTTGCTCAGTGTCTCCACCATGCATTCACTCCTCAAATCACCTAGTCCGAATTCTTTCCCTACCCCTCCAACTGAGATAGTGCTTGCCAAGTTATGAATTGCTTCCCAGTTGTCAAATCCAAGGGACATTTCCCAGTCTCTTCTTATTGTGATGATTAAAAGAAAAATCCTAGTGCATTAGAGAAGCCAAGAATGACTTGGCAAAGTTCCCACCCTCTTACCATTTGGATTCTCTGTTTTAAAACTGCCAAAATAACTACTGAAGATTTAGACAAGCAAAGTGGGTAATTTTGGACTAAATGGAAACTGGAGAAGATCGAAATGTACGACACTTTGCCAAAATGAATAGCTCCAAAATAAAGTGGAAATGGGAATATTAGCCTTTGGAAATTGAGGAAGACGTGGGGAAGTAAGAGACAATTTAACTTAAGGGGAGTGGGTATAGCTCAGTGGCAGAGCACATGCTTAGCGTGCACAAGGTCCTGGGTTCAATCCCCAGTACCTCCATTAAAAAACAAATATAAATAAATAAATAAATTTAATTACCTACCCCCCCCAAATTTAAAAAGTAAAAAAAAAATTAAAAATTAATTAAGATTTATTAGTAGAAAATATTACAATCCTTTACGGAAAATACCATGTTGACTCTACAGGGGATGAGGGGAAATACTGCTTACTACACATGTTCCTCTCCCTGGGGGACTTTGACGCCAAAAGAAGTTAAAGGGGGCAAAGTTTTAAGAAATGCATAAACATGAGGATGTACTCAGTTACAGATGCCCTGGTGAGCACCAGACTTCCTGCTCCAGTGTGTAGAGAGGATGAAGGGTCTGCTTGCAGCTGCTCTGTTTGACAGCAGCATCACTGAAATCATCTTTTAGTGAAACCTCGGTCCCCTATGTAATAATTGCTGGTCGGTCGGGTTTCCCCACAAAATTCTTTGATACCTGCTTGCAGGCTCTAGGTTTATTCTGTATTTGCCTTCTCCTTATTTAAAAAAAATTGTTCAGAAACTGTCCCTTTAAGAAAATTCAGGAGAGAGAAGAGATTGAAGGGGATAAATGTTAGGTCAGTCTTTTTAAGAGAGAAAAGACACACGGATTCCCCCATCACCATCAGGAGCAGACGCTTCTGAAACACCTGCCTTGGTCCTTTAAGTCAGCTCGAAGGTCAGTGAGAGAGTCTGAGTGCTCAGACGCTCTGCAGGGAAATTTATCTAGAGAGAAAGAACACATCAGCTCATTTTTATAAAAAGACTCAGGCCATCAAGCCATCCCCAAAGTCCTCTTTCAAATCCAACAAGTCAAGCAAAACTATAGTTAATGATGTGCTTATGTTTATCAGAGTTGGCATTATGGCATTAAGTAAAATTTATGATACATCAACATTTTCATTAGAGGTTTATTTTTGTGCCTTGTGTTCACTGGAGTACATTGGCTCTCGCTGTATAATTTCTATGTAATTATTATCCCATTTGGGGAACACTTAGGTTAAATGGCTACCAGGGTTTCTTGCAATTCTTGTTTGTTTTGTGACGTGATATTATTGGATGTGTGTGTGTATACACATATACATACATTCTTTTAAATGCCACGTCCTCGATCAGGAGAACAACCTTTAGTTATAATTTATAATTTTTTCCTTTGGGAAATATAATTTGATTTATGGCCCAGTTTCTCAGGACATATTAGTGCAGAAAGAAAAGTGCCTTTCTTGATGAGTGGCATTAATATAAATATTGTTATGTTGTAGCTTAATTTATGTTCCAGTTTTTCTTTTCATATGAGTATTAGAACTGCTTCAAGGTCCCAAACCTTGTCTTACATTTGGATTCTTTCCTTTATGCTGAGCACATTACTGTGTGTGTAGTAGGAGCTAATTTAAGCATTTCTTAAATGAATCATCTTAGAATAGGAAAAAAAAAACCTTGGAAACTTCATCGGAACATAGGTTAATCATGCTTTGATGATTTAGAGTTCCTTTAGGAACTTGGAGTATTCCCAGAAACATCAAGAAAATCAATTACCATTGAGTGGCACTATAAATTCTGTTTGTTTACATTTTTCTGGAGTTTTAGACATATAATACATAGAATTTTACTATAAGCAGGAAGAGATACGCACGCACACGGACTCATTCAGTCTATAGCAAATGGTAGGAAGCAGACACACTGGTTATGCATGTAGATAACCCGCCCTCTGTTTGTTTGGGGGCTGTGGGGCTGGTCCTTTGGAGGGACTGATGTCAGACCTGTTGCAAAAGGTTTTGCAGTGAGTACAGTGGACAGAAATGATAGAGAGCAAAGGAGTCTGCTGTGAAGCTGGGTGAACTTTAAAGGCCAGAGTTGATGGAAGTGTGGATTGACAAAGGTTGCAAACCGACTATCCGCCACAGATACGGCTTTTGTGTGTGTGTGTGTGTGTGTGTGTTGCTCTTTTCCCTTCTGCTCCTGCCCCACCCCCGCTGAATTTAATGTCCCCTTTGCAGGGTGAGCAGATTCCAGTTTGCCTCGAGGCTCACCCATCTCCAGTGTCTAACTTTGACCTGCCTTTCCTTTTCACTGTGTGTCAAGGCCTCCCCCCTCTCCAAATGTAGTGAGAATCACCTGTAAAGACTTTCATGTAAGGTTCTCTTTTAAGCATTTAATTTTTAAGTAAGTCTCTAAGCACACCTTTTAGATTCTTTATCCAAAATTGGATCTCTTTCGACCAGTGTTTAAATCCACCAGACACTTAGTACTTTTAAAAGTCATCACTGAGCAATCCAGGTGGCAGTTTGTTTAGGCTCCCCGAAGTTCTGGAGCCCAGAGAAGTGTAAAACAGGCTCATATTTCACCTATAATGAAGGAGATAACTAATTAGAAGGGGGTAGTAACCACAGTACGGATAAGCATTGATGTCACTAGTGCATATAAAGGATGTGAGGGTGCGTATAGGGTGTGAGTAAAATGCTTCATGAAATGTGTAAGTGTAAAAAGCAATCTTTTAAAATCATTCTGATTTCATGTTATGTAATTTTTTTAATTCTCATTTTTATTGAAGTATAGTTGATTTATAAAGTTTCTAGTGTACAGCATAATGATCAGTTATACAAATATAAATATATTCTTTTTCATATTCTTTCCCTTATATGTTATTACAAGATACTGAATATAGACCCCAATACTATACATTAGGACCTTGTTGTTTATCTATTTTATATATAGTAGTTTGTTTCTGCTAATCCCCAACTCCTCTAATTTATCCCTCCACCACTTTCCCCTTTGGTAATTGTAGGTTTGTCTTCTGTGTCTGTGAGTCTGTTTTGTAAACAAGTTCATTTGTACCATTTTTTTAGATCCCACATAACAGTGATGTCGTACGATATTTGTCTTTCTCTGTCTGACTTACTTCATTAGTATGATCATCTCTGTGTCCTTCCATGTTGCTGCAAATGGCATGATTTCATTCTTTTTCTATGGCTGAGTAGTATTCTATAGTGTGTGTGTGTGTGTGTGTGTGTGCGCGCGCGCATATGTGTGTATGTGTATCTATATATATATATATATAGATACACATACACACATACACACACCACAACTGTGTATCCAGTCATCTGTCAGTGGACATTTATGTTGCTTCCATGTCTTGGCTATTGTAAATAGTGCTGCTATGAACATTGGGGTGCATGTATCTTTTCAAATTGAATGTGCCCAGGAGTGGGATCGCTGGATCATATGGTAAATCTATTTTTAGTTTTTTAAGGAGCCTTCATACTGGTTTTCCATAGTGGCTGCACCAAATTACATTCCCACCAACAGTGTAGTTGGGTTCCCTTTTCTCCACACCCTCTCCAGCATTTATTGTTTCATGTTGTATGGTTTTGAAATGTGCATGTGTAACAGAGTTAATAAGTTAAATTTTTCCAAGTAGATGTTCTCAATTTAATACATATGTACCAAAATGTGTATCCATTTACATTGGCCCCAAAACAAATTATTTTGTATTTTATCGTAGAGAGAATGGGGCCTTGTGTTATATTTGGCCTGCTTACCACTTCCTTTGGAGACTTGTCTGGGTGCCCAGCTCCCTCCTGGTAGACCATCATGTCCCCTCACCAATTTCCATCCTGGCAGGCTCCACATACAGCCCCTGCTACCCACTCCAGCTCTCTGGCCTCCTCCCAGACCACATTGCTGTCTCTTTGTTTTCCAGCTATCCTGCCCCAGCCTCTCTTCAGTTCCTTGGACCAGTGCCCTGCTCCCTCTTCCTGCCCCTGTCCGCCCATTTTCTGGTACGTGCTTTCATAGCTACCTCATTGCCCTTTCCTTCAAAATGTAGTCAGTTCTGTTGTATTGCGACATATACATTTTTTAAAAAAAACCACCATGCTGTACAGAATGGCACAACTAAAAACCACAGGGTTTATGGGAAATGAAGTAGGGGCACAATAGTCAAAAACCTCCCCAGTGACACAGACAAGGAGATTGGAAACGAGCACAAAATGGGAGTAAACTTTGTCACATGTAGGATAATTAAGCAACGATAAAGACTTCCAAAAATATGGTATTTTACCTTGAAAAAGACCTGAAGTTGACTTGTGGAAGTGGGCTTCGGAAAGGCTGCTGCTTGTGGGGTTTTGTGACGTGATGGGTAGAGGGTTGTCTGAAATCCTTGGCCAAGTTGTACCACCGAGTGGGTGTGGCTCCTGGTGAACTAAGTTCCCTGGAATGGGGCTGTGCTTGTGTTCTCTTTGTGTATTCCTACCTCTCTCCAGCTGGGCGCAGAGTTTTGCATGTTCGTCCAGAGTGTCTCACGGATGGAATCCCTGCATAAGCAAACATGAAATCTCCTTATGTTCAAATTGCTCCCTGATGTATCAATTTCAGTATTTCCAAACAAGTGTCGTAGCAGAACTGAGTGTACACTGTTGTCACCTTACACTGATTTGCATGATCTTCCACAGATGTCCCTCTTCCCCATTAGACTGGAGACTGTGGCGCAGGGCTGTTTGTACTTTCCCGCATCTTCGTAGCCCCATCACCTAGTGCATTGCCTGGTTAGTGGTGGGCACTTGACAAATAAAGGAAAGAAAATTTGGCTACTTACCTCTTACCTTCTTTGTCTCAGGACTTCTGTGCCTGCTGTATATCCTCTGAGTGGAAGGTTTGTGGCTGATTATGGCTTAGTGTTTCTTTCTATCTAGAGAGCAAAGTCTTGGGATGGTTTCTTTATTAAATTATCCACATGGTTCCAGCATCAGGTGGAACTGAGCTGGGAAAACTTGGCTCAAGCCCTGTTGTTCAGTGGAGGGGCCTTAAGATGAGGACTTGTTCAGAAGGTATTTTTGAGAGCAGAAAAACAGCATGTCTGTCAGTGGATCAGTGGGTAAAGAAATTGTGATATGCACACACACCTGCCCACTAGAATATTATTCAGCCTCAAAAGAAGATTTTGCCAACATGGATGAACCTAGAAGATATTATGCTAAGTGAAATAAACCAGACACAGAAAGGAAAAAAAACCCTGCGTGATCTCACTTATATGTGGAATTTTAAAAAACAGAAACAGAAAGTAGCATGGTGGTTACCAGAGGCAGGGAGGCAGGGGAAATGGGGAGATGTCATTCAAGGGGGAAAAAGTTACAGTTAGATTGGATAATAAGTCAAGAGGTCTAATGTGCAGCATCATGACTATATAGTTAATAACACTGTATTGAGTACTGGAAATTTGCCAAGAGGGTAGATTTCAGATGCTCTCATCACACACACACATACACCCACACACACATACACTCACACACACATACACCCACACGTGACAGTGACTGTGAGGAGGAGATACGCTAACTAGCTTCATTGTAGTAATCATTTCATTATGTATAACAAATCATCATGTTGTACTCCTTAAATAGTCACAGTTTTTATTAAAACAAATAAACAGGATGGTGAGGCACTTCAGAACTTAGCTATAGCAGGAAGCTGCTGTTCACAGGAGACACCAGTGAAAGAGGCTGTCTTACCAGAGCCCTGGGGCAGAGCTAACCAGAGGGACCTGAAGCTGCAAAGGAGTCACAGTCATTGATGAAAATGCTGCCCTAATAGAGAGAAAGAGGCTAAAAAATACCCAGTTTCTCCTGTCCTGCCACCTCCTGTCTTCTACCAGTGCCTCCCACTGTAACAACCGAAGGTTGTTGGTGAGAGAGGGCGAGGATGCATTTGCAGGAATCAGGTCCTTGCCCCACATTGCAGAGCAGAGAGATATGGGGCAAATGATCAGTGTGGCCCCACTGTTTCATTGCCTCCTGTTCAATAAATTGATCAATGGTATCAGCGCTGCCTTATGGATCACTCTGAAAGCTTTCTTCATTACCTGATGAGAGAAATTCACAAGTGTTAGGACTTCCATTAGAGTCTTCTTGAGGAAACTTCCTGGTTAATGGATATTTTGTGTCAAAAGTGTGAAGCGTGGGTCCCATAGTGCCAGCTAACCAGAGGGAACGATGTGTGTCATGATGAGACTTTTCTCCTAATGAGTCGTAGTGCAAAACATTTCTTACGAAAGTGAAGTCTCTGGCTTCCAGTCTTGGCAGTAAGGCAATGCGTCTCACCTTTATCCTGCCTTTCTTATTTTCCTTGCAGTTAGTAGGCAGTATTGTCCTCCAGAAGTTATATTTCCAGCTGAATATTAAAGTATTCTCCAGGGCAAAACAAAAGTAATCAAAATGGATCTTTTGCAGATAATAATTTTGAACACAGCTTCTCCCTGAGACTGAGAACATTCTTTCTGTTTGGGCTGCCTTTTTTTATTTGGTTCATTCCTTGTATCATTTAGAACAGCAGTGCTATAAATGCTACAGAAGTGGCCAGGCCAGATTTTTTTGGGGGGTGGGGTGGGGTAAGATATTAAATGATTGTACCTATTTTGTAAACTGTATTTGTTTTTGTTTTTGTAAAGTATGTGAAAAAAATTGAAAATGCACGAATAAGAGGTTTAAAAGTCACTGACATACTCCATCTTACAAGGAGGAAGTATTATTGAAATAAAAAATGCTATTTAATTTTAATAAATATTTCTTAAATTTCAGAAAAAAATACTGAATTTCTCTCTGTGTGTTCTGTAGTGCTATTTCAGAAATAACATTTAATTCTGAATTTCAAAGGCATTATATGAAAGATTTAAAAAAATTCTTAGTGTATAAAATTGTCATCCTGTTGAAACATTTGTTAGCCTTTCCTCTGTTTTAGCACCAAGAAGTGCAATTTACAAGGCAGGTTACACTGATATCCACTGGCTCTGTAAATGGGGATACATTATTACACTAGCTACAGTGTTTTTAAACCACATACGTAAGAGTGCAAATAAGTAAATTTCGTTTTGAGTGACAACCTATTTTCAGAATGCCTTTCAACCTAACTGACAGAATTGTGCGTTAACTTCATTATGTCTGTTTGTTTGTTTTCATTCAGTTTCAGATATTCTTTGGCCTTTCTCCCCTGGATGGCATCTGTTATGGGAGAGGTATCTACCCCGGGGGGATCCGGCATGGTCCATACTGGTGTCCTCTGAGACGCGAAACCTTAGCTGGTGTTGGGCATTGTCAGCCCTTCCTCGTGCTGCCCTCTGCAGAATATCCCAGTTCCAACCTGCTCTCCCTTCATTAGGTCCATCCTGCCCTCACACAGCATCCTCTCTCACTGGGGGAGGTCGGGTCTGCTGCCTTGTCCTGCATGTCCTGACCTTGCCCTCTTGATGGTGAGGGTCATGTTTGCCGGCTCCCCCTGCTCCGTCAGGTCACACAGAGGGTTCGGTGAGGCCGTCTACCTCTGCCTAGCCTCTTGCTGCCATCGCTACCTGATCTTCTGGGCCGTGACCACATGGGGATGGTAAGCCGTGGAGCGGAGGAGGCCACTTACCATTTCTTATGTCCCAGGAAAAAGGCAGGACAAGACACTGGGGGCTCTGATTGTTCCCCTCCACCCTCTTTCTTAGAAACCCAAACTGTATCTCACTCTTTTGTTTCCCTTTAAAGGTTTCTGCTCTTTTTCAAACACATATACAAGGCCAATATTAAGCCTAAAAGTCAAGAATTTGAGATTTCTGGTTCCTAATTCTCTTGTAGACAGTGAGCCATTCAGTAGAGGTTCTTGGGTTTGGGGGAAAGGCTCTGAGATCCCAGCAAGAAATTCAGTAAAGCTAGGGTGAGGGTGCCTCAGACATTACCTGATACACTTTCTTTCTATTTTGTGTGTGTGTGTGTGTGTGTATATATATATATATTTTTTTTTAATTGAAGTATAGTCAGTTTATAATGTTATGTCAATTTGTGGGGTACAGCAGAATGCTTCAGTCATACATGAACATACATATATTCATTTTCATATCTTTTTCACTGTAATTTACTACAAGATATAAACTGTAGTTCCCTGTGCTGTACAGTATGAACTTGTTGTTTATCTGTTTTATATATGTTAGTTAGTATCTGCAAATCTCGATACGCTTTCTTAGAGCAGGTCATGTAACTCTTGGGAGCCTGTTTTCTCACCTATAAAAGAGGGGTTATAATGCCCAGCTTGATGGTTATTATGAAGATTAAATGTGATAGTTTAGGTCATGTGCAAGCCCAGTGACCAGTCAAAAACTGTTAGTCCTTTTCCCTCTACTCCTCCCTCCTCCGTAGTTTAGAGACAGAGAAAGATTTAAGTGAAGCAGATAGACCAGGATCCAATAAAATCAGAAAGCCACCTCAAGGCTATAATCTAAAATGTTACTCATATAACTATAGTGAGGCAAAGCCTAAAAAAAAGTCTTCTGTTATTACAGAAGCAGTACATGTGTATTGTAGAAAATTAGGTTGTGTCTACAAGCAAAACTAAGAAAAAAAATCACCATATTCCAGCATACAGAGATGACTACTTTTAGCACTTTAGTGTTTGTTTTTTTTGACCTCTCTCTCTGTATATATACACATATATAAATTTATATATTAATTTCCATCTCATCTAGAACCAAAGAATCTTCCAGTTTTCTCTGTTGTCCCATATGTCTTTCACTGCCAGTTACCCCAGTCAGCATCCAAAAGAGGACGACATTTTACTCCTGTCTGTTAGGTCTCTTATGTTTCTTCAACTGAGAACAGTCTGTTTTTTCTTCTCGTTGGCTTTTGAAGAACGTGCCCAGTCCCAATTGTCCTGTGAAATGTCTCACCTTCTAGGTTTGTCTGATTGTCTCTTAAGGTATTGTTTAGCTGGTTCCTCTGTTTTCGGGAATGGAACATATTGTCTAAAATGTTTCTTTTAACTTTGCTTTGCTTTGGTGATGCTTCAGATTGCATTATATCAGAAGCAGTACTCTTAGTGGTACTACAGTTGAATGGCTGGATTAGGGTGATGACTCTGATCCTTCCGTTCTGCAGTTACATGTTTCCTCCCTTGTCTAGTAAGTAATGTGTATGGGATTATTTTGACATTATTGAGTGTCTAATTCCTCATCAACCATTCAGCTAGTAGTTTTAGCACCAATTATAATGAATGAAGGTGTTTTAAATCAAAAGAAATGGCTAGGTATGCTCTAGGGATGGAGGTTGGTGCAAATCTTTAAAAAAGTAGCTATATTGGTTTTTCTCTGTTCAGGTCTGGAAGGAAGACAGATCTTAGTAGTCTTTGCATGAGACGTATCTTGGTGGCCAAGACAGGATTGCCAGAAATATCAAGAATTGAGCCTAAAATTCAGAAGAAAGCTTAGGGTGACTTTAACAAAGGATGATTCTGTTTAAAGCCCGGAATGAATATAAGGAGAGGGTGAAAGTTTAGAAAATGATGAAATCCGTAATCTGATGCTATGTAAAAAATTCAAAGTGTCTGAAAAATGAAACCTTAGACACTTCAAAAATGGAAGTTGGATGACTTTTCTTTCAAGAAAGTCTTGAGTTGGAATACGACTTCCTTCATATCTGTATAGTATGCTTTTGATTAAGTATGAGAATTTTATGAACTCTGACAATTTCTTCATAAGCTCTCTCTTTCCAGCTCTCCAGATGTAAATTATTCTTTTCTGTTTGCCAGGAGTAAATTACCCAGTGCTCTGGCACCTTGACTAATTCTAATGTTGCTCGGGGGATTAGATGGTATTGGATTCTTAAAGAGTTTCAAGATGTAGTTTTTAGGAACAGGCTACTTTGTAAAGGGCGCCTAGAGTGTAACTTCAGAAAAGGCACCTACTTGGCTGGTTTGTTTGTCCCCTTGGATGGCAAGTATCTGAAGTTTTCTTTGGGTGGTTTTCATGGGTGTGGTAGATTGCGTTATTACCTTATTATTGATTGTATCATTAGAAGCATATTGCTATCCCTTGTTTAGTTGTTTCCTGGCCATAGCTTGGTCCCGTGACATGCTTTGGCCAATGAAATGTGAGAGTAAAGTAAGAGTGCTGTTTCCAAGCAGACGTGGTAGGAACCACTATTCAGTCTAACCAGTGCTCTTTTTTTCCCTCTGCTCTGGGACTGGCACATCCCAGATAACAGCTGCTGTTTCAAACTGGCTTTTAGATCTGTGAGGAATGTGTAGCATATTTGAGAAATGAACCATGTTTATGATTGGAAGCCACTGCAATTTTTGTTTGTTTGTTATTGCAGCATAACTTAGCCTAAACTGACTGCTACAGAGGAGAAATGAGATGCATGACTGTAATATAGGATTTTGTTGATACCATCCAGAGGGCATGGTTGAGAATTTTAAAGTCAGTGATCTGCTTTGCATAGGTGACTTGAAGGCACCCAAATTTTCTTTTGCGCTCTGTGATTCAATGAAAAAGGTTGCCAAACCAGAATGGGGATAAGGTGCATCATTGGGAGATACGTTAAGATATTAGAGTCACGCCTAACAGTGCAATCACAATTGATTGCAAGAATGAGAAAGAACTTTCTCTGATTGGAGCATTGTTCTATTCTGAGCTCAGCACTAGTGATCTGTTTGAACTATTCACTGAAAGTGAGCTGGGACTTTTTAATTATTTTTCTTTCAGATATGCTATTTGAGATAGTTATTTGAATTGCATTGTCACATTGTGAAATAACACAATCTGTTGCTTTTATAGTCACACATAATAATTTTCAACTGAAGTATAAATGTCAGCTGATGGATGTCATACTCAGCTTAGGAAAAAAAAATTCCTTTATATTTGATTTATTTGATTTTTTTTTTCCTTAGGAGAAAACCTGCTCAGAATTCACGGTGGGAGCTATGAATTGAGAGGGAAAACCATTCTCTTTTCAATTCAAATTAATTTCTCAGAACTGAAGCAGGATAAATACTCCTGTTGAAGGATGTGCATGAATTACAAACCTCAGGGATCTTAAGTTTTATGACTCAGTTTAAAGCATCCAAACCTGTGTTGCATGCCTTTAGTTAGCCCAGCTACCTACGAGGTGGTTATAAATTGTTAATTTGCATAAGTCGTGTTACATAAAAATTAAGAATTATAGACATTGCTTTTCACCTCACCTGGTTGAATGAAGTTGATTTTCAGAAACAGGTTTCTTTTTTCCAGCAAATCATTTTGCTACATATTGGAAGTTTCCAGATATAGTAATTCAGGCAATCAAGAAACAGAGATGAGGGTCTATAATTCATAATTGAAATTTAGCCTTTAGATTAACTCATTAGTATGCAGCTGATTAGAAGGTATGTATTTATTAAATGAAATGACCTCTAGATTTGCATATTCAGTACAAAATTAGGTTCTTCGAGGTGTAAGAATGTTTAAAATCACTATTTAAAGAGATGAGTGCCAAGATTTAATAATTAAAATGATAACAATTTGGTTTTTAAAGTTTCTGTAGTTTTTTAAATTGCTTCTAGGCCATTTCCTGCTACACTTCAATCCTTAGGAAAAAGAGTAATAAAAATAACATAAAAAAGAAGGTGAATACAAATTTCCTAATCTTAAAGAACTGATAATCACTCCTTGGTTTCTTTTTTTTTTAATTGAAGTTTTGTCAGTTTACAGTGTGTCAGTTTCTGGTGTACAGCTAATGTTTCAGTCATACATATAAATTTATATATTCCATTTCATATTTTTTTCATTATAAGTTATTACAAGATACTGAATATAGTTCCCTGTGCTATGCAGGAGAAACCTGTTTATCTATTTTATATGTATTAGTTAATATTTGCAAATCTCAAACTCTCAATTTATCCCTCCCACCCTCTTCCCCCACTGGTAACTGTAAGTTTGTTTACTATGTCTGTGAGTCTGCTTCTGTTTTGTAGACAAGTTCACTAGTGTCTTTTTAATTTTTTTAGATTCCACATATGAGTGATATCATCTGGTGTTTTTCTTTCTCTTTTTGGCTTACTTCACTTAGAATAACGATTTCCAGGTCCATCCATGTTGATGCAAATGGCATTATTTTATTGTTTTTTATGGCTGAGTAGTATTCTATTTTATAAATATACCACAATTTTTTTTGTCCAGTCATCTATTGATGGACATTTAGGTTGTTTCCATGTCTTGGCTGTTGTAAATAGTGCTACTGTGAACATTGGGGTGCATGTATCTTTTTGAATTAGAGTTCCCTCTGGATATATGCTCAGGAGTGGGATTGCCAGATCATAGGATAATCACTACTTAGTTTTCATTTGGATAAATAATTTCTGTTTAGTTCACTAAGCACCACCTGTGTACTATGTTAAATTGGTGATACAGTGATTGAGAGATTTGCTCCCTATCCTCAAGGGGCTTACAACCTGATAAAGGAAATAAACACCTAAAAAAGAAGCAATGTGTAGCTTGATAAATGACAGAATGTGAATATTACTAAGGAGAGAGTAATTAATTCAAGTATGGGGAAACAGGGAAAGATGTGTAAAACATTAAGAAAGCAAAATACTTTCCAAATTGTCTCCTGAATCTGAACAACAGCGAAGTTAGGATGGACATTATAAAAACTTTGTCTGGGGGATTTCGAAGACAATGAATAGTTTATAGCTTTTTTATTCCTACTTCTTACAGCATGGGACGTGACATGAGCAATATTCTCTTGGTATCTTTTTATCTGTAATGTTGCCCCTCATTAATTTTTGATAAGTGTTCTTTGTGTTTTCTCTTTTGTCTTGTTCAGTCTCTCTAAGTGTATATCAATTTTGTAATCTTTCAAGAGAAGCAGCTTTTTGACTATGTTGAATTCTTTATATCTACTTTCTGTTTCATTAATTTTTGTCTTATCTTTCATATTTCCTTTCTTGTACCTTGTTCAATTTTAATTTTTTGTTCTTTTTCTTGAGACAGAAGCTTGGATAATTGATTTTCTACCTTTATACTTTTCTAATATACGCATGTAGCTAAAATTTCTTTCTAAGCACTGCTTCAGCTGCATTCTCTAAGTTTTGTGAGTTACCTTTTCACTTTTGTTCACTTAAAATATTTTATAATTTCTACTTTTTCCCATTTAAAAGTATTTTACTCAGTTTTCTTTAGTCCATAATGTATCTAAGCTGACTTGTCTTCACTCAGGGCACCATGGGGATGGGTTGGCTGTCCATTTGTGCCTTCTGCTTTTTGTGGAGTCAGATAATTGCAAAAAAAATTATTTTGCTGTTTTCAAAGTGAATTTTTCTAGTTATCTTTCTTCTTTTTATTCCTAAGTTAACTCCTTTGGGATCAGAGCACGTTGTCTATATGATTCAATCTCTTGGGATTTGTTGAGTTTTGCTTTATGACCCAGTGTATGATCTACTTTGGAAACGTTATTTGTACATTTGAAAAGAATGTATATTGTTTGTTGGGCATTGTTGGGCATTTTTCAGTTCACCTTCCCTTAGATCAGTTTAGTTCCTTGTGTTGTCCGTGTCTTCTACACCCTTACCAAGTTTTTGTCTGCTGTTCTTTCAGTTCTAGAAGGAAGGTCATTAAAATCTCTAATGATGACAGTGGATTTGTTTAGTTCTATTTTTTTTTCCTTGAGTTTAAAAAAATTTAGGATTGCCATGTCTTCTAGTTTAATTGAAAATTTTATATTTATAAAATGTTCCCATTTGTGTGTAGTAAATCTTACTGTCCAAGAGTCTACTTTGTTTAGTATTAGTATAGCCACACTTGATTTCTTTGCTTAGTATTTGCCTGATACTGCCATTTACTATCCTTTACCTTCAACTTATCTGTATCCTTGTATTTGAGATGTTTCTCTTACAACCAGTTGTGTTAGTTTCCTTTTGCTGCTGTAACAAGTTACCAAATCTGTGTTGACTTAAAATAGCACAAATCTGTTTCTGTACAGTTTGCTGGTTAGAAATCCAAGATGGGTCTCACTGGGATATGAAGTCAGGGTGTTGGTGGGCCTGTATTCTGATGGGGTCTTCAGGGGAAAATCCACTTCTCTGTCTTTTCCAGTTTCTGGAGGCCGCCTGCATTCCTTGGCTCATAGCCCCTTCCATATTCAAGGCCAGCAACTGCGTTTCTCATGTTGCATCACTCTGTCACTGACTCTTTTGAGTCTCTTTTTCACTTATAAAGACAGTTGTGATTACCTTGGGCCACCTGGACCATCCAGGATAATCTTCCTTTTTTAAGATCCTTAATCATATCTGCAAAGTTCCTTTTGCCATGTAAGGTAACAAAGGACATGGACGTCTTTTGGAGAGTTTTCCTGCCTAACACATCAACGTATAGTTAGATATTGTCATTTTAATCTATTCTGACAATTTTTGTCTTTTGATTATTCATCTATTTACATGTAATACAATTAATGGGATAAATTAGTTCATGTCTACTATCTTACTCTTTATTTTCTTTTTGTTCTCTTTTCCTGCCTTCTGGTGGATGAAACAAGTATTTCGTTATTGTTTTTTTTTTCTCATCCAATCTTTTTATGCATAATTGTATGATTTTTTTGGTTACCTTAAAGATTTCAGTAAGCATCCATGGCATTATAGTTCATCTTGAATGATTATTTTGACAACATACATTTTTAAAAGACCTTGTATGCTAACTCTAATACCTGGATCATTTGTGAATTTGCTTGTTTTTTTTTTTTCTTTTTGATTATCTGTCTCATTTGCTTATTGAATACATAACACACGTCGAATCTTATCCTCATTTACCTTCTCACCTGGAAAGTGTTCTTCCCTCTGTATAATTTTAGCCTTCATTGCTACCACAGCTTTTTGATGTCTTTTAAAACATGATTTTTGAAGTTTATACTTTTTGGTTTTTTTAGTAGTTGCAGTGGGACCTCAAAGATGACTGTGAGCTCTACAACCATCCTAAAAGCACAAGTCAGGAAGTATCATTCATGAGGGAGAAAAGTTAAAGGGATTGCATAGAGCATGGCAGATGCAGGGGAACCTGGTGTAGACACTTTCTTAACCTGAGAAGTGGCATTAACTGGTGTGTGAGGACACGTTCACTTTTGTTTTCCTGTGATTCTAGTAGGTTTTTCCTGGAAAGGTCTGTAGATTTTGAAATAGCACGGATTCGTGCAGGGAACTGTGGAACGTCAACGGTAACGGTAGACTTGTTGGCTATCTAGTTCACACAACTCTGAGTGTTTCTGTTTGAAAACTAGTCTAGTTATATACAGAGGTCTCATTGAAGTCTTTGAAGAGTGGATTGTAAGAGTTGGGTACTACCTGTAGGTGGCGCTTGAGAGTCATTTAGTTATAAAATGTTATCAAAGATCTTCAGTGATTAATCAATAAATCAAATTGAAATATCCTCCAATATTTTAATCTTTGTGCTTTTAATCAATTCTGGGATTTTTAGGTTCCTCTAAAGTCAGTATTTGTATAGATTTGGAAAGAGACTCTTTATGAAGTTAAAGGCATGTCACAGTATAAATTCTGTGGAGACTGAGATCATGAACTTGTCTTTTTCCTTAAAGAGCTTCCCTTTTTCATATTAGGGGTTTTATTTTAATAATAATTTAAAATTATAAACAGAATTTGCCATGCTTCTATATCTAGGATATTTATTTATTTAGGGGAGGTAATTAAGTTTATTTATTATTTATTTATTTAATTTTGTTTTTTTCTTAATGGAGGTTCTGGGGATTGAACTCAGGACGTTGTGCATGCTAAGCATGAGCTCTACCACTGAACTATACCCTCCCTCTATATCTGGGATTTTAATGAAGAAATCTTAATTGAATTTTCAAAGTGTTTGGCAGAATATACCATTGTCAGTTTTACTGGCCATGATATTAAGATACCATATTTGATGACCTGCAGAAAGGGAAATGAAGTTTCATTTGTTTTTGTCAAAAAGAAGAGAAAGGGTAATTATTAAGAAGTGACGTGTCAGGGACTTTTTGGGGGCAGAAATCCAATTTTTGTTCACTTAAGAGCCTTTGAAGAACCACAGAGTAGGTCTCCTATGAATCACTAAATTCAGATACTGGAGCAGGGTATTGAGAGAGGCTGAGAAATCTTTCTGGGAAATTGTTCCAGTCTCCACTGGTTGGTTTAGATAATTCATCACTTCCTTCCACCCCCAAGTCAGAGGAAAGATTTAACTGACCACTTTTCCCGAGCTCTCTCAAGGCCATGAGTCACTACAACCCCCACATTAATTACATAACCTCTCTGCATTTTGAATTAATGGACTTAATGAACAATTGGAGAGGACATAAGTCTCTCCATAGGCAACCTCATCAGAATGAACAAACTCAGAGGCGACGTCTGCGTAGAGAAGTCTCCCTAGTGCAGATGGAACGTCACGGTCAAGACCATGGAGTAAGGCTTATTTGAAATGGGCTTGTTCGTGTGTTGCAGATAAATAGGCCATTGATTGCGCGTAATGATTGTTCATGATCTTTTTGAGACTGGTCAGATGGGAAGCAGTGCCATTCTGCACACATTTTAATTATTTTTATTGAGTGTAGGCACTTAGATTTTCTGAACATTTTGGGTGGATATTTTATGATTTGCTTTTTATTCATTCTTCCCTTTCAGTCTTATCATTCAAACAAGACATACAGCCTACTATTACCTGATGCTGCTTTCAAAGCATTAGGACCCTTCTCACAAAGAAATGACGTTCTCTACTGTGTGCAAACACAGTTATTTAACACCAGAACTTTTATGTGGAGTATTTTGCACACCTGTACCAAATGGGCTGGTGAATTTTGTCTTGCCATTTAATATATCTGACTTTTGCTTGGAGGTGATTATACACAAAGCAGGCTGTATCCTTGCAAACACTGGTTTGTAAGATGATTCTCAGAGAACTTAAAAGGCTGTCATTACTAAAATTATAAGAATCTGAAAAAACGATGCATTCCATTAAGTTTATTTTCTTTCTCTCCCAGGCTTTCTTCTATGACCAGTTCCTACTTGGAATATCATTTCTTGAGTCCCTACCTGAGGCTCAAGGATAGCTGTTGGTTGATACATTATACTAAGCTCTAAAATTAAACTTTTCACCAAATCAGTTCCTTCAGTTTGACCCTCTTTCCTCCTTCATTAGAAAAAAACAAGATTCAGAGGCTGAATTCCTTAAATCTTGCATATTCACAACCCTTATTTTATGCATTAAAGTATGCCTGACCTTTTCTTCATTGTGGACTGGTCTTGATTGGCTGCTAACCACTCAGGAACAGTTCCTTGAAAACCTTGCATCCAGTTCTTGGCTCTCTTTGCAAGCTTACAGGTTATAGGGATTGCTTTAGATGCCCTAGATTGGATTTCTAAAGGAGGGGGTGTGGTGGGTAGGGAAATATCCTAGTATTTTTTCAGAGCATCACTAACAGCATTTGGGGTGGCATATTCTTCCTTATGTAAGACTGTTCTGCGTATTCTAGAATGTATAGCATCGTTGTTCCCTTCCCTGTCTTCGCAATGCTAGTTTCTGCCTTCAGTCCATCAAAAATGTCTGCACACATTTCCAAAAGACCCGCTGGAGAGGCAGTGCTGTTCCAGGTTGGGAACCACTGACATAATAGTAACACTACTAAAAACAAAAACAAATCAATAATAACCAAACTGGCCATTTTTACTCTCTTGCAAAATCAACACTGGCCAAGGCCACGCTGCCCATGACCACCTTCTGTTGAATTTATGTGAAACAATAACTTACTTATTTGCAGCTTACTTGGCAAGTTTCCTGGGACAACTCAAATTGCCATAAACATTAATCAGATAGACAATAGAAGTAGTTAGTAATGTTTTCTTGTTGGTTTTATAGTCTGTACTCATCTCCTGACTTCCTTTAGGCCTTATCCAAAAATTGCCGGCTTGGGGCACTTTGTCCTTCTAGACTTGCATATCGCTACTTAAATGTGAATCTGTAAATTTTGAGGGTTTATCTAAAATCCTCCTTAATGCTGTCTTACTTGATAAAAGAATTCCTTTTCCTACTCTTCTTTACTAAATAGGAGCAACATCTTATACCTAAATTTGCCATGTAAGTGCTTAACTTATCTGTTAGCTCAATAAGAAAAATGATTTATTTTCATACAGTGAGAGAGACACTGGCTGGCCCTGAGATTATCCTTTAAGTGAGGTCATTACCAACCTACACTGTAATAGTCTAAATTCTTAGTACAAAATTCATTTTGGAAATGTTTTAGGAAATTGAAAGATAAGTTTAAGACTTAAGTGCCACAGATCAGATGTTAGACATGTTTATTTTTAAACAACTTGTACCATTAACTGTAACCTATTTAATTTCAGTGACAAAAAGAATCCCTTCTTTGTTCATCAATAGTTTCCATGGATTGCTTTTTTTACAACCCAATTTCACCTTCAGATTCATTGACCTGTGTTCCAGGCATGTCTGTAATTTAATTCAGGTCATTTCAGATACAAGTCATTACCTCTTTTTCATCCAATCAGCTTTTGATTTTTCAGAGTTTGAAGTCGCTTTTCACACTCATGTGCAACCACCCCCCATACATAGATGTCCAAGCATGTCTTTATTTATACATTATATGTAGTCTTTTTGTCACTGTGGAGTACTTCTTTGGGATTAGTGTTGCCTTGAAAGAAGCACAGAACTTTCAGAGATTGGAATATTGCCTTTGCAGTGGGATCAAGATAAATATCTACATCCCCAGGTAAGTTATTCTTAAGAGGCTCTTTTATTCTTGTGTGACGTGGCTCTCTGCGTACAGTGGTCGTTCCTTTGTTCCAGATTCCAAGACGAGTCACTTTGATTTTTACTTCTGCTCTCAATAATGTGGATGTGATTGAACCATTATGTAAATACAGTAACTATGTGAATAATACTTGAAAAAGATAATTTGAAAGAAGAAAGCTTTTTAAAAACGACGAGAGTTTTCTTTGAGATGTATGTCCACTCTAGGTGGAATAAAAAATATTCTGATGAAGGTGGTCTATAGAAATTGGGATTCCTTTGAAAAATCAGTTTTCTAATCTATGATTTAAGGAAATCTTGACCTGTTTGTATCTGAATTCCCATGTTATTTCTCCTATTAAATTTGGTTCTATAATCTTTTATGTATTATATTATTAAAAATACTTGTCAACTCACAGACCACCAAAATTTTATCCAACTATAGTTGCATCTGTTTTTACTGTTTTTACAATAACTTTCTTTTGTGACCTCCTTCTTCTTTTGGGAGGTACTTAAATGTCATATCAAGGAGGATCAGCTCTTGGGTTAGACCTCCTGGGTTTGAAACCAATGTCCACCATCTCTGGCTTATTTCACTGCTCTGTGGCTTATACTCAGTATTTATCAGTAGGTGGTTCTTTCGTGGTACCTTCCCCACAAAGGGGATTGTAATATTGTATGACTCGTCGCTGCCAAGTCAGAATAGAAAACTTTAAACCTGTGATCAAGTGGAAGATGGGTGCTGTCACCTGTTAATCACACAGCAGAGTGAATCTGCTGTATGTTATTTCACTTGTATCAGATCTGCTGAAGTTGTATTCTGGAAATAAAATGTTTGCAAGATGACCTGTTTGTTCAAGTAGATGCAGATTTGCATGGGCTTTTGTGATTTTCTCGTGTTTCCCATTTTAGCACTTTGGGATGATGGTCTAAGACTCTAGGAGCTGTATGAGAGAACGAGAGAGAGGAGGAGGGAGGGAGGGGTATTGAGGGGGGATACTGAGAGAGCGAGGGAGAAAGAGGGAGAGAGATCAACTTTCTGGATGTTCTTCTCCTGAACTTTCTTGCTTCTAGGTAGTACAGTGCTTCTGTGTGTGCAGAATAACCTAGGGTCTGAAAGACTTTGATTTTATGGCCTGTGTGGCTCCTTGGGCTTGTCATGTGCTCACACTGTTTGTCTGCTGGGTAAACTCCTACTCCTCCGTTAAAACACATCCAGAGCCACCTCATTCATGAAGCCTTTCTTGACTTAACCAGGTAGACCTGGAGGTTTTTTCTCCTAGTTCCCCTGCATCCTCTGCACCTACGTCCATTCTAGCAATGGTCTTAAATCCTTATGGTTTACATATCTCTGCTCCCCAGTATAATTTATCACCTGGAAGGCAGAGATACTTACTCTGGCAAATGATGTAACTTGTAGTACCATCTGCACGACACCTGGAGAAACAGGGACACAAATACCTGTAGAACTAAAGGAAATCTTGAAAAAATTTTTTTCGGTTCCGATTTCTCATTTTACAGACGAGAAAACCTGAGACCTCCAATACTCAGTTTCCACGCTGTAGACTTGATTGTAACTAAAATCATTTGAGATACCATTGGCTGGACCCACTTTCAGAAATAGAGATGGTGGGGTTAGTCTGATTCATCCTCAAGCTTCCTAGAAAGGTTTATTTTGATTTCAGCCTGAGGTTGTCAAGACCCCCTCTTCAAATCTAGTTCACGCAGTTTGCTCTCCGTTCCAGCATTCTTTGGTTTGTCTCTACATTAGAAGAAAAATGGCAGTGAAGCCAAAGAAGGGCCCATTAAAGAGGCTCTTGCAAGTAGAAGAGAGCATTTAAAAGCCAGGAGGTTTTTGGTTTGAATAGTACTGTAATGCAATTGGCAAGGCAGTGAGTGGAGTTGTGTCTGCAGGCTGGGGTGTGATTGTGCAGCTTTGAATGGATAAAACGGAGGCAGTAATTTTCAGCACATGCTGAGATGTGGAGGGCTAGAACGAAGAGGAGACTTCAGAGAAGGAAATGATAGTATCTTAAACGGGAGCATTATTTCCTCCTGGTTGCATAATGTAGACGTGGTGGTTAAACTGTTATTGTAGAGAAATGGCTTATGCACATTTAGTGAGCTGCTTGTATCGAAATGAGTGGCTGTTACAATAACACAAATCCATGTGTGGTTTCCGAACAGTTAATAATTGTTTAATAAGCAATTCCTTGTAAACCTCCCTGAGTCATACCAACTCGGGTAGAGATGGATTATTCTTCCCCATTATTAGGGACAGAATAAGAAATAGCTGGTAATGAGGAAAACACTTTGAATATAAGGGGAACATTAGTGGGGTAAATTGCCAATTACCATCATGAGAGATTTTCAAAGCTGACAGAAATGTACTGTGTGGGAAAGGAAGTGAGAACAGCCAGAGGCAGTACAATTCCATGGATCCTCGGAGAGTTAACTTCCTTTCATTTCCAAATAGATTTTTAGCAATATATGTACAGCGAAGGCAAAGTAGAAAGCTCTGCAGTAGTGAGGGAGCCAGAATATTTTGGCTGAAGGACTGACTTCCTTTGTCACAGGGGCGGGGAACATAGTTTCTCTTGATTTCAGAAATGTACAGAGCCGGAGTGAAATCTCCCTGTCCTCAGATCTTTTTTCCCAGGAGGATAACAAAGTCTTCCACCAGCAAACTGCTATAATTGCTTTACAATAACCCAGTGGTGTGGTCCTTCAAGCGTCCCTACATGTATACTATTGAGTAGAATGCCTTTAAAAATGATTTATGAATTAAGTTTATATACACATGTGGCACTGGATCACTGTTTTTGTACCCAAGAGTGGGTAAAACCCACTATGATTTGTCTACAATGAAATATTAAGCAGCCCGCTAAATATTTAATTCACCTGCTGAACTACAACAAGAGTGGTTTAGAAATGTGAGACCTTCCTCTTCACTTAGAGGGACACTTGCTGTATAACCAAATCAATTATTAAAGCCATCGTTATTATGTATGTCTTTATTATCACCTAATGATGGGCATGCTAAGAGACATTTCTCCTGCAACAAATGCAGCTAATATCCAACAACAGATTCGATGCTTTTATTTTTCAGAGAGTAAATCTAAGCTCATAAAAATTATGACTCATAGTTCAGACGAAAAAAAGATGCTTATTTATAAATAATTTTGATAAACTGTGTAGTAACATCGTTGATATTATGGATTCCTCCTTCATGGATTTCGATATCTCATGGATCAGATCACATTTCCTGGAATATACATACATCTATAAAAAAGACTCAATGAAAATTCAGACAAAACAAATGAAGCATCCAGTAAATTAATATGAACAGTGAAAACCACAAAAAGAAGGAAAAAGCCAGTTCTCTACCAAAAACCTCACTGAGCTATTGTGATTGAGCCTTTTTTTTAAAACTGAAGTACAGTTAGTTACAGTGTGTCAATTTCTGGTGTACAGCACAATGTCCCAGTCATGGATATACATACATATATTCATTTTTATATTTTTATTAAAGGTTATTACAAGATACTGAATTTAGTTCCCTGTGCGATGCAGAAGAAATTTGTGTTTTTTTAGTCTATTTTTGTATATACTGGCTAACATTTGCAAATCTCAAAATCCCAAATGTATCCCTTCCCACACCCACTCCCCTGGTAGCCATAAGATTGTTTACTATGTCTGTGAGCCTGTTTCTGTTTTGTAGATGAGTTCATTAGTGTCCTCTTTTTTTTTTATTGTGATTGGGTCTTAATTTTGATGCTGGTTTTCCTGATAGTCACGACTGGGAGGCATATTATGATGGGTTGTGAAATTCTTGTTATCAGGAAGGAGAGAACATGTCAGTTTTTAAAGGCAAACTTCCATCAGCACAGAATTCTAAAAGAAATATTTCGCATAGGACCACATGTAGAAGACTTTAGGCATTATGAAAGTTAAAGGTCAACAGTGGCTCTTTGATAAAAAATGCAGAAATAATTTGTTACCTTACTGTTTAATATAGAATAAAAAATGAGATAACATACTTTATACAAAGTTTGGAGCAATATGAGCTCTGGGAAATGAGGTGCATTGGGAAGAGCTTGCTCTGTGCATACTGGTTTGGCCACTTCTCTCTGCATGGCCTTCAGCAGTTTAATTACCTTCCCACGCTCAGAGTCCTCATCTGCAAAGGTTTTCCTTACAGAGCTATTGAAAGGATATAATGAATTAATGTGTATGCAGAGTTTGACACTCAGTGTTAGTTCACCCCTCTGTCCCTTAGCACCTGTGTGTGTGTGTGTGTGTGTGTGGTTGTACACACACACACACACACACACACACATCTTTTTCATTTGAGAAACTCAGCTTTCGCCATCAGTCATCTGTTTGCTTGTCCAGTCCAGGTACACGTGTGCAGTGCCTTCAGAATTATTTATGACTGTCTTCTTGAGCAATAACTTTATCAACTAAAGTACACTCTTAGGGGCAGTTTCTTTCATCTAGAGTCTTACAGTTTTATTTAACATTTCCAAAGTTACATAGGTCAGCACCTGTTTTCCCCTACTCCCTTCAGTGAGGTTATGTCATACGTTTGGAATAGAGTTTGATTCTTTGGTCACTATCTGAGTTCCATCCTGGGATGTCCTGCCCTCCAGGCTGATTTGTTGTTGTTGTTGTTGTTATTTTACATGCATTACGGTTCATTCTTTGTGTTGTAAAGTTCCATGGTTTTGGAAAATGTGTCATGTCATGTATTCACCATTTCAGTTCCGTACAGACTCGTTTCACTACGCAAACAAATCCCCCTGAGCTTCACTTATTTGAGTCTCCTGCCTCACCCCCAGACACCCCTGGCAATCACTCTTCCTTCTGTCTGTAGTTTTGCCTTGTCCAGAGTGTCATATAAATGAAATCATACAACACGGAGCCTTCTCAGACTGGCTTCTTTCATTGAGCAGTGCACATGTAGGATTTCTCCATCTTGTGTGGATTAATTGCTTGTTCCTTTCATCGCTCTACATTATCATTTGTAGGTTGGATGTACCACTGGCTGTACATTCACTCACCTATTGAAGGACAATGTGGTTGCTTCTCGTTTTTGATGATTATTCAGGAAGCCACTCTACACTCTTGTGTGCAGGGTTTTGTATGGACGTATGTTTTTCCGTCAGTTGGGTCAGTACATTGGTGTGTGACTTCCAGAGTGATGAGACCATTTGACCTTCCCCCCAGCAATGAATGAATGTTCCTGGGGTTCCACATCCTCATTAGTGCTTGGTAATGCCATTTCTTTTCATTCCCTGAAAGACCTAAATTTAAACACATGGATTTTCTATTTCAAATTATTCTGTAGCTTCTGGCCACAGTTAATGCTACCTAGGGCCACGTGGTCTTTTTAAAATCTGTGTCCTTCTGCTGGAGGTTTGACTATGTTACTTGCCAACTGTGGCTCATTTCCTCTTAGAAGTCAGAAGTGCCTGAGTTATCTTTTTTCATGTCTGCCTGTACAAGTAAGTTGGATACTTGCCTCATCCACTGTTCATTAGAAACACTGGTTTCATATATTCACTTGTTAATCAAATATTTATTGAATACCTATTATATGTTGGACTTGAGGGTACAATAGTGAAAAAAATGACAATGTCTTTGTAGGTATGAAGGTTAAATTTGTGGGAGAGAGCAACATTTCATATAAATATATAATATAATGTAGTATAAGGTAGTATGATAAATGTTTTGCTAAAATTAAAGCAGGGTCTAAGGAATTTTGAGAACACTGGCGTTTTCCTCTTTTTTTTCCCTTTTATTTATTGACTTTTCAATACATTTAAATCCTCGAGGGATACAGCATCGCACAGGATTCTGTGTCCAGTGGCTTTCGCAGAAAGGTTGCTTCACATTTGGCACAAATTATGCCACTGTTTCCATGAGCACAAGTTACCTTTCTCCAGATTACTCTGACTTTGTTCAGTTTTCCACCAGGAGTTACTGTGTTCCTCTTTGCTTTGTACACATAAACACATCTCTTGCCTAGATAGAATTCAGTTTTATCTTGAGCATAAACACCTTCAATTTTAAGAAGAGCTGTGTGCTCCCTCTGGTTCTGGAGACTGCGCTTATAGCCAGCAAAAATGGCCTTGGACCACAGCCTGATGGACACATTTATCGTTTTAGAAGCTCTGTTCCTAGCAGGCCTCCACAGTCTCCAAGAAGGCTTGACACTGGAGTTTTCAAGAGAGAATGGATGTTGTCAGGGAGATGCTCACTGAGAAGAGGACGGTGAGCAGGGATCCGGAAGTGGTGAGGGAGTGAGCCAGGTGGGCGTCCAGAGGGATGCGTGTTCCAGGCAGAGGGAGGAGTAGGAGCGGATACCTGAACGTGGCCATGCTCTTGCCATTTTTTGGGGAGCAGTAAGGAGTCTGTTGTGGCTGGAGTTGAGTAAGCAGGGATGGGAGGACGTGAAGTTGGTGAGAGGGTGGGGGCTGGGTCATGTAGGGTTTGGTAAGCAAGAACTTTACAATTTTCACGTGCCAGGGCATCCCCCAGGATTCTGTTGAAATGCAGATTCTGATTCAGTAGGTCCGGGGTAGGACCTCAGAGCTTTCATTTCTCACAGGCTTCGAGGTGTTAGCCCTGCTGCTGGTCCAAGGGTCATCCTATGAACAGCAAAGTTGGAGACTGTGGTCGTGGCTTTATTCTGAATGAGTCTAAAAGTCTGAGGAGGATTCTCGGCGTGAGAATGATGTGATTGGATTTAAAAGTTTAAAGTCTCAGCCCGCTGAGTGGAAACTCCTCAGAAGAAACTAGGAGGCTACTGGCTGGAATCTGAGAACAACATTTGGTGCTTGGTCTGGGCCAGTGGTGATGGCACTAAGGAGGGAAATGCCAGCCCGCACAGTTGTGTAGTTTGTGCGCTGTCCAAGGTACCAGCAGAGTGGGTGGGCTGAGCTGGCCATCTAACTTACATTCCACTTTTTAAGCCTTTTGCTTTGTGATTCATCATCCAGGAGGAAGGATACCCTTTCTGTAAAATTCTTCCTCCCCAAAAGATAAGATGTGCTTGTTTTTCATCATTCAGGTAAATGCAAGGTGTGCCTTACCTGTGCTCAGGGTAAGAAGTGGTTGGATTGAGTGCTGGAGATGCTGGGGTGTTAACTTGTAGAGGAGAGGGGTTTGACAAGAGCCTTTCTCTTTTGGTTTTCACTTGTGTTGTCATGTGCTGCTTCCTGAGTTCATAGCCCATGAAAGCTTTTTCTGGAAAGCAGAACAGCCACAGAAGAGCTAAGCTGAACTTTGAATCTTTCAGAACATAGCCTTTCAAAGCAATTGCTCCTGCCAGAGGAGAAGGAAAACAGACCCCAGTCATTTATTTCAGGCTTCTGTCTGTGAGCAGATAGAAGTGATGTCTTTTTAAAAATGTCTCTCTACGACCATAAAATTGGTCACTAAGTATAAAAGGAGAGAGCCGTAGAGACCTATGTGAGTTTCCAACCAGCGTCTGGTAGTTAATCTCCCATTCCCCACTACAAAAGTGGTCTGAAGATATGTCTTATCCAAAAATGAAACTGTAAAAGATACGTCATGTGTTCTGCAGCGGCTGAAGTGGCATGGTTTCCCTGGGGATGTCTTCATCCAGCCGGTTGTAGGATGCTGCTGATGTTGGGTTTCTTTATGAACGATACCTTATAGGGCTTTTCTGGTAGCGCGGAGGGTACCATGCACATATGTTTAGCCGTATCCTTTGGCTGTATATACTTTAGCTGGTTTGTGTGCCGTTTTCACTTAGATCAGCATGGTCTGATCATTGAGGCATGTTCCATGCAGACCATGTATTGGCACCGTGCCAAACCTGTTAGAAAGCTAAAGAAATAAAATGTGATGACACTGTTGTCACCCTTCAGTCAGCTGTTTTCCTTGGCATGGAGTGTTTGAGTTTCTTTATGGGGGCTTCACACTTGACGTGTGCCTCTCCACTGAACATGAGGTGATAGGAACCACCAGGACAGACACTGGAGATGCAGAGGGCACCCCCCCCAACCAATGGCAGAGGGCCCTGGTGAGTCTCATTTCCTCCTTGGGTCCCCTCTGTCGAGTTGGTTTCTATCCATTAAGTTCTTTCTAAAACAACGTGTTGAATGCTGGTGAATGTGGCATGCTAGCCTGTCAGCAGGATCCATCCATAATTCATTTTATGTTCCTTTAGGTAGGGGTTGGGGCTAAGTAAGCTCTCAACTGCAAAGCACAGTTTTGGAAGAATTTCTTCTCTCAAGCAGAGGACCCCAAATCTAATACCTACTGAGATCAGGCACAGGGCATCAGTGAGTACAGAGAACTGCAGGGACCTGGAACACACAGCCTTCAGAAGAGGGCAGCTACTCCCGAGCTCCTGCTGGTGGTCACCACGTGTAAGTGCGGGTGCTGTGTGGAGGCATTTCAGCAGAAGCCAGAAATCCCAAGTCTTGTGTAACATCTCCTGATTTTTAAATGATGGAAACAAATTCAAAAAGAGCTAAACATTGTTCAGACCAAGGAAACTATGCCTAAAGGCTGGATTTGAAACAACAAGGTCCTACTGTATAGCACAGGGAACAGTATTCAATATCTTGTAATCTATCATGGGAAAGAATCTGAAAAAAAAAATACATAAACACACACCTGTATACCTGAACCCAACACATTGTAAAGCAACTATAGTTTTAAAAAACCCCAGAATTTCAATGAACAAAAACCAAAAAAAAAGTTACTTTTAAAAGGACTGTCTAGGATATTTTGATCTGCAGAAGAGAGCCACTCATCTATCAATAGATAGCTATAGATAGATGTACACTGATATTTGTTATTCTTTAGATTCCACTTATAGATTATATTATATACTTTTGTCTTTGTCTAAGTTACTTCACTAAGCACAATATTTACTAGGTCCATTCATGATGCTGAAATAGCAATGTGTTATACTTTTTCATGGCTGAGAAATAGATACATAGAAGGATAGATACATAGATACATGATAGATAGATAAATAGATAGATAGGTAGACAGACCGACAGACAGATAGATAGATATATAGATAGATATATAGATACATAGATGATAGATAGATAGATAGATTGATAGAGAAATGGTAGAGAGATATAGAGTTTAGATAAGCAAGACTGAAGCAGACTGAAAAATACGGGAAAAAATTTGTGTTTACCAAAGTGGAAGGGATAGACAGTTAAATGGTAGGACACTGACAGACAAAAATTAGTACACATAAAGGAGATAAGCAACAAAGATGATCTGTGTAGATCAGGGAATTACACACAATAACTTATAATCATTGTATGTTACAATTATTGTAATAAATTATAATGAAATATAATCAACAGAGGGGTTGGAATCACTGTTGTACATCTGAATCTACATATTATAGTTCATCAACTCTACTTTAATTAAAAATAAAACATCTCATGTATAATTTAAAAAAAAAAAAAAAAGAAGAGAGCCAGAATTTTCTACAAATGGCAATGTGTTTCTCATATCCTTGGCGTATATACAGCAATGCCCAGCCTTTTGAGAATGCAGATCCCGCAATAGCTGAGACTGATTTTGTTCTTCTTGCTTTAGATATAGAATGGCTATCTGACCACTCAACAAGACTTTAGAATCCTAGACTTTTAGAATGAAAGGAATCTTGGAGAGCATTCTATTCAAATCCATTTTTTTTTTTACAGAAGCACTGACGATATGCACTAATACTTTCTTAAAGTTAATATGCTGTTTTTCTCCAGAACTGTACAGAAATATATGTAGCAAAAAGTAAGTCTCCTTCCCAAACAGAATTTCCAGTGCCCTAGTTTCCTCTCCTAAAACAGCTACTGTTATGAGCTTCTTTTGTCAAAACACTCTATATAAATAAAAACACTTAGAGTTTTATAGAATACGAATAATAGCATAAGATTTTTTTTTTGAGAAAGGCTGGATTCAGCCACTGAAATCCATCTTCTTAATTAAGCTCAACTGTGATATATAAATATCGCACCTTTTTCCGAATAGCATCTGTTAACAATAATGATAAGCTAATGAGCTGTAAAAGAACCGAGGAAAAGAAATTTTTGTAAAAAATGAGTAATTCTTGTGAACTATGGAATTAATATATATAGTCTAAGGAAGTGACCCAACGGGAATTGCTTAGCGTTCTGTAATCTAGACAATGGTTGATCCCAAGAAGGCAGAGGGCAGAGCTTCAAAGTAGGAGAGGCATGAATCCTTACGGTCATTTCTCTACTATTCCACTTGGCATTTTTTTTTACCTGCCATCTGCTGTGCATTTATTCTAAGGCCTATGCATCTGAAAGCAAGAAAAGTGCTGCTCTCTCCATCTGCTTAGTTAGTTTGTAAAGTAAAATCTAAACTCGCAACGAGACGAAGATAGACGTCCAGTACAATGGGAGAAATTTGCAGGGACCCGGCCACATCTGGGTCTTCTGACAGCGGGGAAGCCGGTGCAGGACATAGAGGTGTTCTCTGTGCACAGCCCAGACTGTGCTTTGCAGCTGAGAGTTTAGTTTCCACTCCTGTCTAAACTAACATGAATTATTAAATGCAATATAAAGCAAAGTGCTTGGTTAGAGCAGTCTTTTTCAAACCTTTTAGGTTCTTGTGAATCACAAGTAAGTAATTCATTCTAAATAAAGTGTATAGCTTGGATTTTTAAACATCAGCCATTTGAAAGCTCATTGTGGA
This sequence comes from Vicugna pacos, assembly GCF_048564905.1. Classification (NCBI taxonomy): domain Eukaryota; kingdom Metazoa; phylum Chordata; class Mammalia; order Artiodactyla; family Camelidae; genus Vicugna; species Vicugna pacos. The sequence continues at coordinate 17,366,660 of NC_132991.1, forward strand.
ATCCTGCAGAAGCTGCTGGAGCATACTTAGAGCCCATATAGTTATTTCAGCCTAGAAACGGTGATTTTTCTTTTCTTGTTTAAGTGGCCAACACTTTTCCGTGTTATTTGTATAATAATTGTCATGAAAAATTTTGATGGCATATACAGTGAGTTATCTGAAAAGAATCTGAAAGAGTCACAGCACTAAGTTGACCTGAAGTTTGATAGTTGACAAGAATATGTGTGTTTGGCCACTTTGTCAAATAAAAAGCATGTTTCCGTGCTATAGCTTACATGATTCTGCTAAGATGCCAATGAAGTGGCTGTAAGCTGAAACTTGGAAGCTGAGCAAAGTGATAATAATATGAATAATAAAAACAGTAACAGTTACTATTTGTTGATAAGTTTCCATGTGCCAAGTGTAGTTATAAATACTTTACAAACATTATCCTATTTATTCAGTGAGACTCAAAGGAGACAGCAGTGTCTTCACTTCTTAAAGAGACAAGTTTGGAAACTTACAGTAATTTGCTCAAATAGGTAGGAGAGTGGAATTCAGCCTCACGCCTCTTTCACTTTAATGTCACCACCATGAGCTTTCTAAGTTATCGTTCTAATAAATGACAGTATGCAGACCTTCTCCTTCAGGATACCAGTATGTCTTGGCCTCTATAGTAAGCTTTGCTCTAAAAGTATATTATTTTTAAAATTTTAATTTTTTTTATTGAAGTATAGTTGATTTACCATGTGTTAATTTTTGGTGTAAGGTATAATGATTCATTTATACATACAAGTATATATATTCCTTTTCATATTCTTTTTCATGATAGGCCATTACAAGGTATTGAATATAGTTCCCTGTGCTGTACAGTAGGACCTTGTTGTTTATCTATTTTATATATAGTAGTTGGTATCTTACAAATCCTGAATTCCCAATTTATCCCTTCCCACCCTCTTCCCTCCTGGTAATCATGTTTGTTTTCCATGTCTGTGAGTCTGTTTCTCTTTCGTAAAGAAGTTCATTTGTGTCCTTTTTTTTTTTTTTAAGATTCCACATATAAGTGATATCATGTGGTATTTTTCTTTCTCTTTCTAGCTTACTTCTCTTAGTATGATGATCTCCAAAGTACATTATTTTTGAAAATTCATGCAGTCTTTATCTGGCAAACACGAATCTGTTCGCATATGTCTGATGCCGGTGAGCTACACCAGTTGGCACTCAGCCAGCAGTAGGTGATATCCCCCACTTATTATTAAACCAGGTGATTTACAAGATAAAATAATATGGTGGATAAAAATGCATTTTATGTACTACATATTTCTCATATTTGATTACTTTTCCTCTCTTTAATTAATCTCCTTTCTGAGGTCTCATACTGGCTTCATTGTGATGAATATGCAGTCATTTTTTTCCCCAGGATGCCTACGTTGGTTTTGAAAGAAAAATATTGACCTATGTGCCAAATGATCTTTCTTTTTTAGTATTCTTCTTAATTAAAGCCATTTAACCTGCCCTCAGACCTTCTGTGACGTACTGGGGCCCACCCAGCATTCAGACCCTTTGGATTAGTCCCACGGTGTGACTACAGAGCTCATGTCAGTTGGAAAGTTAATGGTGGATGCTTGTCATTTCCCAAGAGAAGGGAAAATGGAGTGAGTGCTCTTTGACATGACTTCAGCGTGCAGGCAGGATTTACAGCCGGCTTGCCTGTATTTACAGTGACACTAGTTTGGAGACAGCTGCAGGTTCTTAGCTCCTGATTGCAAATTTGAACTCACAGCTTTGAGAGGCAACTGCAAAATTGAGAGCCATGTTTATGAAAATGGCAGGATTCAGTTCAAGTGTTATTCTGTCAGGTTTTTCAGGAAGCTCTATGAACTGATTTTTTTGATTGTTTCCAGAAACGTACGGGAAAGTGATGGACGTGTCCTTCAGAGAGTGCTTGTTACATTACTTCACGGCTCTGAGCGGCTTACGTCTGTGCTTTTGACTTGGCCACACTTCTCTTTTCAATTTCATTATGTTTTGCATTATCCTCCTCTGTTGACAGAGGGCTTTTCTCCATTGATTTTCAGAAAAATTCTATGAGTGAAGTGATCCCTGCTTGACAGACGACGCTCTCTGGCTCAGCAGAGTGACACGGGGTCTTGTCCTTTGGTGTGGTGTGCAGCAGTGCAGGACAAGTGACCTCCTGTTTCCTGACTTGGGCTGTTGCAGGCTCTCCCCTTTCTCCGTGCCTCCCATGGTTCTGTTGCACACACTTTCCAAAACCCTAAGTGAGGAACTTAGACTTTTATTTTTTTTCAATATGTGAAGTGGGTCAGAATTTCCTCAGAATAATTATTGAAGAACAATTACCTGAACTGCACATATTGCTTTGTTCCTGGATGAACATGTCTAAATTCCCAAATAAAAGGAAAACAGCCCTTTAGTGGGAGGAAGTGGAAAAATTAAAGCTCTTTTATTCACATACACTCACTTAGATTAGTCTCAAAATGGATTTGCTGGTAATTATGTGTAATTAAATGATGCCAATTGGAGTTCTTCTTATGTCTTTTTAAAAAATATTTTTTGGATAAAATCCATGTTGATAAATGCTTTTTTTGTGTATGCAAAAAAAAAAAACTTTAGGAAAAATTGTTACGAACACTGGACTTTTGTTTCCATCGGTTTGTATAAACAGTAAGATTGCCACCTCTGATAGTCTAAAGCAGGGATTGGCAAGATGTAACCTGCTGTCCAAATCTAGCCTGATGCCTGGTTTTGTATTGCTCTTGAGCTTAGAAAGTTTTTTTATATTTCTCGATGGTTGAAAAAAATTTAAAAAAAAAGAATAGTACTTCATGACATGTGAAATTATATCACATTCAAATTTAGTGTCTATGGATAAACTTTTAAGGGACCACAGCCATACTCAGCTCAGTCATTTACACATCTGTGGCTACACTGCATTATAATGACAGTTGGGTAGCTGTGACAGAGCGTGTGGTCCACAAACTCAGAAATATTTACTGTGTGGCTCTTTACCGAAGAAGTTTGCCAACTCTTGAACTAAAGGGAAGTTCTAGAAAAGTATATCTGTATTGTTTAAATACATCTTTTATTTCCTAAGTAAATGGCATTGCTTCTTGCATTTTGGAGAGAAGTGTAGGGTTTCCTGACCTAGAGGGAGAAATGACTGCAGCAGGTCGGTCAGGCAGAAAGATACCCACTATGGCCGGTTCTAAAGGATGCCCCTGGCTAACTTTCCACTTCCTAACTTTCTTGACTTGGTGCTCTCAGAGACACTGATCTGGATGAAGACATTGTTTAAACTCTGTTAAACTGTACCCAGGTCACACATCATCCCCTGAGTTGGTGTTTCCCATGTGTTTTCTGTAGGGATAGATAGCAATGGTGTAAGTGTATGAGATAGTTTATTAGATGCTTTTTTGGGGGGACCAAGGTATTTATTTTAAGATACATTAGAAAAAATAATTATAACATCAACCCTTAATGTTATGGCTGATATGACCAAAATATTTACATAAAAACATGAGCTGATACGAAGAACAAGTATAGACAGTAACCGATAATGCTATGTAAGTTTGGTCAATCTTGTGAACTTAGGAAGCAGATGGCTCAAGTTTGGAAAACAATATTTTAAAAAGACGAAAGGAAATTAGATTATGAGTTTAGCTGGAAGATCCAGGGCATTTGAAAGAGAGGTGGTTCTCCTAGTGGGGAGAGAGGATCGGGGAGGAAGGTAGGAGTTTGGCCTGGGATTATTTGGTACACGAAGAAAGCATCTCTCTGCGCCATATTCTTTAGAGTTTATTCAGGTATTGAGTGAAGAGTTCCTTAACAATATTTCATTATATCAGATTGCATTTTATGGGAGAAATTATTATATTGATGCTTGCAGATATGGGAATTGGAGAAGCTTGAGAAGGTATCTTTTTATAATGTTAAGTGTCTATTACATACACACATCTTATGCAATGGAAAATATTCTGCCTCTTCAATTTGGTATCATGCTTTAATAGTATATTATTTAAGGCTATTTCATAGTCTTGAAATAAAACTATGTTTTTAATAGCTGCATAGAGGTACACTGCATGAATGAGAAATAAGTTAGTCAATTCTCTGTTTGTGGAATTTTGAACTTTTGGGGGGGTTTGTTTTGCTGTTATAAATAACACTGAGATAAATGACCTTCATTTTTTGTTACATTTCTGATAAATTCCTTAGGATAGATTTTCACACAGGGTTCCTTGGGTTAAAAGGTATATATATTTGTATGATATAATATGTAATGCCAAATTGCCATCCAGAAAGGTTATGCAGATTTACATTTTTTGTTGAGAATGTAGATGAATGCCATGTGTGTGTGTTTGTTTATTATTATATCTATATCCATATATCTGAGAGAAGTTTTACAATTTTTTAATATAGGACTGGCACATTTCTCATAAATATTATACCCCCAAATCTATTTATCACTCGGTATGATGAATGAGAATCTTTATTCCATTATTTTCCATACACTTACTGTTTATATTTTAAGAAAACAACGACTTTGGGAATATTTTATAAGTGTATTCGTGTTTCTGAACTCACCTCTGCATTCTAACAGTATGTAAGAGGATTCTCTCAGTTTGCATTTAGACAACAGAGAGGTTAGAGTAAGTAGATCCTAGTAGTGAAAATCTTCAGTTTTCCTCACTGTGTGAAGATGCACATAAAAGTCTCTTTTGTTGGTTCATCCTTTTTTTTTTTTCCTTTATGGACATGTAGTCTATTTACAATGTTGTGGTAGTTTCTGGTGTACAGCATAGTGATTTATTTATACACACACACACATATTTATTCCTTTTCATAGTCTTTTTCATTATAGGCCATTACAAGGTATTGAATATAGTTGCCTGTGCTATACAGGAGGATTTTGTTGTTTATCTATTTTGTATATATTAGTTTGTATCTGCAAATCCCGAACCCCCAATTTATCCCTCCTCCACCTCTGCCCCCTGGTAACTGTAAGTTTGTTTTCTATGTCTGTGAGTCTGTCTGTGTTTTGTAAATAAGTTCATTTGTGTCCTTTTTTTTTAGATTCCACGTTTAAGTGACATCATATGGTATTTTTCTTTCTCTTTCTGGCTTATGTCACCATGTTGCTGCAAATGACATTATTTTATTATTTTTATGGCTGAGTAGCATTCTGTTGTATATTTATACCCCAACTTCTTTATCGAGTCATCTGTTGACAGACATTTAGTTCGTTTCCATGTCTTGGTTATTGTAAATCGTGCTGCTATGAATAGTGGTGTGCATGTAGCTTTTCAAATTAGAATTTCCTCCAGATACATGCCCAGGAGTGGGATTGCTGGATTATAGGATAAGTCTGTTTTCAGTTTTATTCTTATCCTAGCCAAAAAACAATGCTACTAAGAAAAAGGATAGTGAGCCTATGAGGACTGACTTAATAAACCTAGATTAATCTACAATTTGAATGCTTCTCTTTACAAGTACAACTTTTAGAAGCATTAAGGTCTTGTTTGGTATTACTTGTCAAATTTGTTTAAAGAAATGCTATGAGTTTTTTAAAAAAGAACTGAATTGTGTTCATTCTTACAAAGAATATGGAACGCATTGGGAAATGACAATCCCTTACATCTTTTAGCTTAAAACAGAATTTATGTTTTAATTTAGTTTTTCAGCCTCTATGTGAAATTGTTTAACATGAGTGTAAGGCCAATGGTATAAAAAAGTCACTGATTCCTCGTTTTTCTTTCTTTTTTTTTTTTTTCATTTGGCAATGTCCACTGGCTTCCAAATAAGTTGATTTTAGGGGACTGGGTTTGGCTGCTTATAGCTCTAATAAAATGATGCTGTCCTAAAGGAGAACTGTCACTGTAGGTGCTGTCAGACTTTTACCCTCTTGATATCCTTGCATCTCAGTGGAGAATTAGCTGTTTGCACGGGTGAAAGCAGATTTAACGAACATGAAAACCACGGAGAAGCTGTGTGCTTAATACTTTGTTTTGTTTATTTCTTCACAATCCTCCAGTGTCAACATTGGGAACAAAAGGATCTAAGCTAGTGTCCTTGAAAAAAAATATAATGGGCAAAAAAATCTCTGTCAAATTGTCATTTGTCAGGGGCTTTGAAAGTCAAGATGGTTATTATTTTTTAAAGGAGACAAAGTGTAATTATGTAAATGCACTAATGGTGCATCTGTTGTTTTTCTCTCTTGCTCAGTACACCTTCTTCCTTTCTTTAGAATCAGGACCTTAGTCTACCTTGGGAGAGAATCACTGTTCACTCATTCTCTCACTGTGTCTCTGGTGGGGGATTGGCCTCCCCCGCCAGCTGGGTTCTGGGGGTGGATTTGTCAGTCCTAACACCCTCACCCACTTCTCCTCCCGGCCCCCAGCCCCTGAGGGTTTACTCCAGAATGGGACTCGAGGTGAACAAGGTCAATGGATGTTGCTCTCAGGAATTGTCCTCAATCTGCTGGGTAAGAGGCACTCACTTCCCCTGGGATGACTAAATGAGTGTGATGAAAGGCTGGACTTGGAATGGCCATCTGAGCCTCCGCTTTGGGAGAAGAAATCAGAGGCAAGACCTGGAGAGGGTAGAGGCTCATTAGGTCCTCACTTACCCTCCTCTCGCCCCTGCCCCTCCCAGTCCAGCTGTGGCTGAAACAAGCTCTGCTGTAAATGGCACAGTTACATTGGCTAAGACATTCCCTTTGTTTTCTCCCCACTTCTAATTCAGTGTAGGGGTTTAGGGAGTGTGTTGGTCAGCTCTAATGGAAAGAATCCTGAAAAACCTTTCTCCTCGCTCAGCTCATTCTGTTCTAGCCATCTTGGTTCTTTGCTGTCCCTGAAACATGAGGGACGTCAGGTCATTTGCATTTGCTGATCCTTCTGTCTAGAAAGCTCTTCTCTTCCCCATGGCTCTGGTTCTTTCCCCTTCAAGCCTGTGCTCAAATGTCAACTCCTCAAACACATCTTGCCTGACTCTATTTAAAATGGAAGCACACACATCCCTCCATCAGCCACCTTCAGCTGCCTTCTAGAATACTGAATCCTTGATTATTCACGTATCATCTGATTCCCCCATCTCCACTAAAATATGAAATCCTTGAAGGGAGAGACTTGTGCCTGGATAGGGTGGGTGCTCAGTAAATATTTCTGAACTGTATATAAAATGGTACCTAATTTCTCCAGAGATTAATGATTACTTACAAAGGGAAAACGGTAACCTGTATGGTGGAATCACCATGTTAACCAAGTGATCAAAGTCATCGTCACCCACAGTGAGATGAGTAGACATTATGTGCCTCCCGGTGTGATGCACTGAGGACATGGCATCACTGCTGCCATCTCGCAAGGAAATAGGAAAACATCAAATAAATCCAACATGAGGAGCATTCTGCAGAACACCTGGCTTGTATTCTCAAAGAATGCCATTATTATAAATGACAAAAGAAAGGCTGAGAAACTTTCTGGATTAAAGGAAACTAAAGAAACATGACGATCACATGCAGTGTGTGATTCTGGATTAGAAAACAATGCTGTGAAGGTCATTATTGGGACAGTTGGAAGGATTTGAATCTGGACTGTGTATTAGGTACCAGTAGCATACATAACAATGTCAGAGTCGTGAATTAGATAATTATACTGTGATTATGTGAGATGTAGTTCTTGTTCCTGTGAAACACACTGAAGTACCTAGGGGTAAATCATCATGGAGTTCACAACTCTCAAAAATTTCAGCCCTGTGTATCTGTGTCTGCATCTATATATCTGTATCTCTGTACCTCTGTCTGTCTATCAAAAAACAAATGCAACAAAATATTAGCAGTTAGAGAATTTAGGTGAAGGGTAAATGAAAATTCATTGTATTAAAAAACTTACAGATAAATTACAAAAATAATACTAGGTAGAACCATATGATATAACCAATATTTGGCCATATTTGACTTGTAAAAGTACCAGTTTCATATAGTTCGTCTAATGCTCTTGCAACTTTTCTGAAATTTTTAATGAAAAATTCATAAAAAGAAAGCAAATGTGGTGGGTATGACTGGGAATCTTTACTGAGTGATGAATTTATGTAGAACCTTTTTTTCCTGGCCATTTATATCAGCTTGACTTTTTAAGCGCCTATATTCCGTGTACTTGCTGAGGGTAAGAGAGAAAATGTAAAGTTGCCAATTAGGGGCTTCTCCGTCCCTACTGATAATTTTGTCATACTTGATTTTCATTTATAATTAGTTTGAAACTCTAAAAGTCCATTCCGTGGAATAGTCCAGGGCTCCCTGGTCCCGGCTCGCCTAGAATGTGTCTGCTGGGACTGGCTCACATGGGCTGAATTCTCTCCTCTCCCTCCCTGTCTCCTCCTTCCCAGACTCCTAAGCAGCTGAAGAGCTGGTGGCTGGGTGGGGGTAGGGCTGGTAGTGGCCTGTGGGGTCTGGGGAGTCCAGTCTTCTTGACTGACAAGCACAGCACCTGGACCAGGTAGAGGAGGTCTTTTTCCTTTCTTATCACTTGTCTCTCTGGCTGGTGCAGGAGATGCCAGGCATGACTTGTGTGAGGTCTCCTTGCTCTGACCGAGGCCCACTGTCCTCCTGCGTTGGCCTTCTCAGCAGAAGCAACGCCTGTGCTCTGCCCTGGCTCCAAACTCAGTGACCTATAGGCGGGTTTTCACATCTTTTATAACTTCTACCAGTGATACCTACTGCAGCCCATCTGTGACTACGAATCTCCCTGCTTTCTTGCAAACTTTAGCAGGGCACAGCCTTGCAGTGTGCACAGGTCCTGGTGGGAGTTCAGTAAATGTATGCTGTCTACAGAGAACACATTATGTCAGGATGTGAATGACCAGTCACATAGTGAGATGGCTTGGCTCTGGATCATGTATTGGGGCACATCTCTTAATTCCAAATCCCCCTGAAGAGGGAAAGTGAACCATATTCAGACTAGACAGGGCAGCATAACCAGGGCGTAACTAGAGGACAAGGTGGGGGTTATAATGAGGAAGTTCAGCCTCCTTTTCTCTTGTGTGTCTCTGACGGATGTAGAGACCAGTGCACTGCCATCCTTGGAGAGTGGGTTGGTAAGAGTTATGAGGTCTGTGGCATTGAGACCCCATCCAGACATGTGCCTGCCAAACCCACTTTAGGATGATTTAATTTCAGCAAAGAATACCTTAGGCTATTTGCATAAGTGTGTGTGCTGAAATACGAAAGCCAAGGGGCAACCTGTCTTTCTAGAAGCTATTGTAGGCCTACCGTGAGACGAGCTCTGGTTGCTGCTGGCGCCCGGGGGCTAATGGTCCTTCACTGAAGGTCAGAGGAGTGTCAGGCACTGCTTCAAGCACATTTAACATTTCCATTCATTTAGTCCTCAGACCCACAGAGCAGATTTGTGAAATAAGCATTACTGTTCCCATTGTACAGATGAGGAAACTGAGACTTAGGGAGGTCATTTAACCATTACATTCTACAGCGAGGTGTTGACTCTAGCTCTGATTGATTTGAAGTCTGTTGTTCTTAAGCCCTGACTTGAAATAGGCAAAATATGCCTGATAAAAGAAGGGAGGAAGGGGAAAAGAAGCAGAAGAAAGCCCAGGACGCATGCTTTAGTGAGTGTGGATGTCACCAGGAGGAGTGTTTAAAAGGGGGGCGCCTGCCTCCAGGCATCATGACTCAGTGGGTGGAGTGGGGAGTCTACTGTTTTAAAAAGTACCGCAGGGGAATCTGATGTCTTCACTGCCCTAGAGAGTTAGCCAGAGTTAGTCATGTATATTAGTTAAATTGCTCACTCTAAGTAAACTTGTGAATTCTAGTTTATTTTGTGGAGTATTGTTAGGGGCCTTTCCTTGAAGAAGGTTGGGCTCTAATTACAAGGCAGAATTATGAATGAGCACCTCCTTGTAGGACTTGGGGGGTGTTTAGAATGATAGGCCCGACACGTGCTTTCTGTTGGTTGGTTATTTAATGCAGAAGAGATGTGTATCATCTGGAAGAGGTGCGTTGCGTGTAGAGCATCCTAGTCTGAGGAGGCAGAGGCAACGGTTCACCGAGGAGAACGGGCTCTTTGTACTAACATTTGCGAATTCCTCAGCTGTCCTCCAGCCTGGGCCACGAAGGCAGTGCTGATTTGAAGATATCCAGCTGCTAAAGTATATTTTAGTGTTTTTTTTGTCTCTCCATTTAGGTTTCATTTTCTTTTTTCTTGTGTCAGACTGTACTTGCTTGGTTTAGCAGAAAGCACATGATACTTCTTTTTAGAAGCATGGTTGAAAACACAAGATCGCCTCCTCACATTTAGCAGTTAACCTTTCCTCTCCGTGTTTCTCTTGTGCTTCGTAAGGTATCCTGTATCTTTTGACAGTAACATCTTTTTTTCTCCTTCATTTTCTAAACTTGTGTCTTCAACATTTGCTTCTTTATACTTAAAACCCTGCCTAACTTTTACCATTTGTGACTTTCCCATTTGCTCTGTATTCTCCACAAAGATCTCATCTGAGCCAATTTATTAATTGGACAAAATTTTCTTTCCTAAAGTTCCTTCCTCTCGTCTTCCTGATTTTTCTCCTGCTTTCCTCAGGGTTTAGAATCTACTCTTGTGTAGTTGCTTCTAACATGTATTTCCCAAAGAAATGTCTCTGTGCTTCTCTAGTAAATTAACAAAGGACATCTGGGTAAGTCCCTCCTATTAGTATTAGAAAATTGACCAAAACATTAAAAAAATGGATCTGATGAGCTGGGGTCTGTGGACTGGATTCTCTGGCAGCTTTTGTGGTAGGTTGTTCCTCCTGTGATGATGGTGGTCATAATTGATGAAAATAATTGTTAATATGTGTTGAATATGTACTGCGGCTCAGACATTGTACTGAACATTTTGCACTGATTACTTCCTTTAATCTTCACAACACTGGGCTGAGCTCAGTCCTCTTTTTTTCCGTTTAGAGAAGGAAAATATGCTGTTGAGGTGAATGAGGTGGTGGTAGTGGGTGTTTTGAAGGCGGAACTTCCTCAGAGGGAAAAGTCAGATATTGGTTGTCCCTTGGGGCCCTACTGAGGCTGAGAATGTCAGAGGGGCTGTTTTGTGGGGTGCCCTCTACCATCAAGACATCTGTTCACCCCGCCCCTGCACCAGGTGTCAGAGAAGATCGGAATAAAACCTATATTGGTTTTAATCATTGTGCTGCTGCTGGCTGTTAATCAGAGTGCAATTAATCCATCCTTTGTGGATCTTGATGCCACGGTGTAAATGAGAAGGTTTCACACCGAAACACTCTGGGGATGTCAACAGGTCCAGGCCTCTGGTGGCTGGGGGTGGTGGTGGTGTAAGGAGCCATGGAGTGAAGACAGGAATGGGGAGCACACCCCAAGATTCAAAGGCTATTTATTTATTTTAATTTAAAAGAACTGAAGTGTAGTTAACTTACAATGTTGTGTTGTTAGTGTCAGGTGTACAGCAAAGTGGTTCAATTTTGTGTGTGTGTGTGTGTGTGTGTGTATTCTTTTCCAGAGTCTTTTCCATTGTAGGTTATTACAAGACATTGAATATAGTTCCCTGTGCTCTGCAGTACATCCTTGTTGTTTCTCTCTTTTGTATTGTCGACTGAAATGCGCAGCCTAGAAGTTAAGAGTTATGTTTTATTTGGTGGGAGGACTCAAGCTGGGATGGCAGTCTCTCAGATAGCTCGGTGCTGCTCCGAAGAGGTAGAGGAGGAGCTAGGATATATAGGAGCCTTACAACAAAGACCAAGTAGTTGGAACAATAAAAGATTGCTTTTTATCTATAGAAAACCAGGTATCTCAAGTTAAAGAATTTAGTGCTTTTCTATGTATGTGAGGAAGCAAACATTTGGGCTCATTGAATTCATTCCTTTGACAAGCACCTAGCTATCTAGGGCCGATATCCTGTCCTTTCTTATTCTGAGTCCGCTCGGAGTGCACCATTGTGAGTGGCAGAGGCTGGACTGCAGGCCTGTCCTCACTGGGGGGTGGGGGGTGGCAGCCGCTGAAGACTTGGTTTCAGCATTCTTTGTTTACTGATATGGTTGCAGTATTTTCGTTCACAGTATATAGTAGTGTGTATCTGCTAAGTGAGGTGGGTCAACAGAGGAAGATAAATATCTCTTAATATCATTCATATGTGGAATCTAAAAAAATGATACAAATGAGCTTATTTACAAACCAAAAATAGACTCACAGACAGAAAACAAAGGCTATTTTAAATGCGTTTAAAAACACTCTTAAATGCTATTTAATGCTTTTAAAATACTATTACACATGAGGAAACCAAGGTGAAAAGAAATTGAGACTTTCCCAAAGATACAAAGTAGTAGCCAAGATTTGAATGTAGATAGTTGCTTTTGACATGTTTTGTCCTTTTTTGCCTTTCTTTTTAAAAAACTATTTAATATAAATTTTGGAATTTGTACTCTTTTGTTATATATACGCACTTTCTGATTATTTAATAGTATATGAGGCTAAGATCCTGTCGACTGAAATAAATGCACAGCCTAAAATTGGAGAGTTACGTTTTATTTGGCGGGAGGGCTCAAGCCGGGACGGCAGCCTCTCAGATCGCTCTGAGGTGCTGCTCCGAAGAGGTAGGGGAGGAGCTAGGATACACAGGAGCTTTACAACAAAGACCAGGTAGTTGGAACAATAAAAGATTATACTTGTTCGCTAAAGAAAACCAGAAATCTCAAGTTAAAGAAGTTGGCGCCTTACTGTGTATGGGAGGGAGCAAACATTTGGGCACATTGAATTCATTCCTTTGACAAGCGCCTAGCTATCTAGGGCCAGTATCCTGTCCTTTCTTATTCTGAGTCCCCTCAGGGTGCACCATTGTGAGTGGCTGCAGAGGCCGGGCTGCAGGCTTGTCTTCCCTGGGGGGTGGCGGCAGCCGCTGATGACTTGATGACTTCAGCATTCTTTGCTTACTGATATGGTTTGCAGTATTTTTTGTCCACAGTCCTTTTTTTGTTCACATCTATAAAATGATTTTCTGTTCTAGTAGCTTGGAAGCTCATTTCTGGAGACGCATCTAAAATATAAGCCCCGAAGTTATTTCTTTTAAAGGGCTATTCCTGGCATGTTGACAAGACCTTTTGTGTGGCTGGGCTTTAGTATTTTGAATGTACCAAATATAATTGGTGTTTGACTTATTAAATATGTTACTTGCAAAATATTTTATTAGGTTTGCAAACTCTAATACATGGCCTGCTGTCCTGTTTCTGATAGCTCAGGGTGGATGTGGAAACTTTTAATACATGGAGTGTCTTCTCTTCGCTGATAGATGGTTCTGTAAAAAATGGATAAGGTGATGAGATCAGAATCAACTGTGTTTCTTATGCAGAACCAGTGCTTGAGATGCATGCTAAGTCCCCAGCTATGCACCTCATTAACTTGCCTGGCAGTTGGAGATCTGCATACTGACTTCCAGAATATTTCATTACTGTATTTTTCCAACGGAGGCTTTACCTTTGCCAAAGAACTGACAAAATATGTGTCTCTGTAACTCAACTAGTTTTATATTATGATCAATATGAAAGATTGCCTCTGATTACCTGGGGATGCCATGAAACTGTTAAGATAGATTAGGTTTCTGGTTTATTTTCTGATTGACTGAATCCCGTAAAGTTGAGGAAAAGAGGTGCAATGAAGAACATTTTCAATACTGTTTCTTCCTACTCAAGCTCTTTCCTTGAAAAATCTTCATCCAATATTTGTCTGTTCATTTTTGCAACAGTTTAAAAGAAAAATGAAAAGACAATTGTCCCCATTTTATAGATTTCAAAATATAAAGGAAAACAAGTTAGTTTTCTCTGGATGCTATAACAAATGATCACAAACCTAATGCCTTAAGTTGATTGAACAAATTTATTATCTTACTGATCTTTAGGGCAAAAGTCTGACATGGGTCTCACTGGGCTAAAATGAAAGTGTAGGCGGGTCTGTGTTTCTTTCTGGAGGCCCCAGGGAGAGTCTGTTCCTTGCCCCTTCCAGCTCCTGGATGCCGCCCACTTTCCTTGGCTCAGGCACCTTCCTCCATCTTCAAATCCAGCAACAACAGTCCAGTCCCTCTGACGTTTCCAGTCTCCCTCCTCTTCCTTCTTGTCTCTTTAACCCATCCAGCGGAGGTTCTCTGCTTTTAGGGGCTCATGTGATGATTAGATTGGGTTTACCTTGGTTACCCAGGATAATCTCCCCATCTCAAAATCCTGACAACTGTGTGTCCTTTTGCAATGGAAGAGAACGTGTTCACAGATCCTGGGGATTAGAACAGGGACGCGGCGTGGGGGCATTATTCTACCCACCCTGGGTTCTCCGAAGTCATGAGCAGATTGAAAATTCAAGGAGTGCGGGGCTCACCCTTTCACTGATGAAATTATATACTCTGAAGTAGACTTCCTGAAATATGAAGTAGTTCATAATTATTTAAATGTACTGCAGTGAAACAGATTTCAGGAAACAGCAGACATGAAAGAGAGAGGCTCTGTTTACTAAATTTCCTCAGGTTAAGAAGCCAAACCCCCAGAATTAGAAATGCGAGAGTTTGTTGTTGTCTTCTGCAGTTTCAAATTGTTCTGTACCGTTTGTTGTAGGAGGAGGGAGGCAACTTCACCTGTCCTCTCTTTACCGGGTTGTGCCCAGTGCTAAGCCTATGGGCTCTTTCATTGTTGATTGCTATCAGAAAGCTGTTTGATTACTAAGTAGCTCCGGTAGGGCTAGTCCAGAGAACACTGGGCAAAGCTCAGACAGCGTTAGTGTCACTTCGGGGAAGTGCGCTCTGAGTTTCCTTACTAGATCCTTTCTCTCCTTATCTCTCACATTGCAGCATGGGCCTTTCTATTGATGACTGTGTCCTAGAAGACTAAGCTCCGTGAGAACAGGAGCTATGCCTGTTTTTACACCTGACACAGTGTGTGTGCTCAGGAAATATTTGTTGAATGAGCAGAATCTTATTTTCTCTCTGAAGTTTTTGTTAGCTATTGATACTATGAAGTTCTCCCTTTTCTGAAGTATTCATCACTTAAGTGGGAGTCTTCCCTTAGTCTGTTGTTTTTAATATATCTGAGAGTTTTCATTGACTAGATAGTAAGTTCTGTCAGGACAAACGGTCTCTGAGGGCAAGGAACATCTCTCATGCTTTAAAAAAAAAAGGTCCTCCAGCGGTGGCCCGAATGATTCTGAGTACAAAGCAGGTTTGGAGCCAAGACTTGGGGATTGATTTATGTGTGTTTCCTGTGTGTGGAAGTTCAGCCATCATCTTTTGCACATGGTACCCCTTTCCTTGGCTCTCTCCTCCAGCTGCCTGGGGCATGGAGCACATGGGGATGGGTGAGAGGTGGAAATAGAGCCACTGACTGGCACTGTTGGCTCTGCTGAACTTTCTGGAACCTGAGAGTGAGCAGGCATCCACTCTCCACCTTTCCGATCAGGAGACTGAGACCCTTTGCATCACATGAGGCAGGTGTGCCATCAGTTGGACCAGGTCGCATAACTAATTAGCAGAAAAGCTGTGATAACTGGGGTCCCCTGACTCCAGGCTTATTGTTCTTTGCTGGCTTGTCGCATTTAAATTTAGAGAAGCAAGATTAAGCCCTCTTTAATAGGACGAGGCACGCTGCTGGGAATCTCAATTAACAGTGACAGGGAAAGCCTGGGAGATCCTGGGGGAAGATCTGGGTGTGTAGGTGAAGCCAGGTGAAGGAGGGACGAGTTGTGTATTTGATGAAAACATTGTGTAGAATGTATTTTTATTTGCAGCATAGACATTGTATCTGTTTTTTCTATACATTGCCACTTTAATTTTGATTTATAGGATAATTATACATGAAAACATTCCTTTAAAAATCTCCTTTTCTCTCTTGCCTCCTTTTATCTTTTTTTGTATGTTTATCATACAGACTCGAAGTTGTGACCTCGCAGGGTGTCATCATCGGTGACTATGAGTGATGGTGTGTGGGGCTTAGTTCACACATCTCATTGCCTTTCCTACAGTCCTTCTGCTCCTTTTTTTTGTAGGTGGCGCATGCGCACGCGCGCGCACACACAGCCCTCAGTGTGCACAGAGATTGAACTGAAGTGAAATTCTGTGGCATATGTTACCTGAAAAACCTGAGTCTCAGTAGCAGGGCTGTAATCAAGGGTGCAGATGTTTGGCATTTGACAAATGAAATTTTTTATGTAAAACTGTTTTAGGTACCTTAAGTTAAAAGATGGAAAATTAGCTGCAGACTGTAATGAATACTTTTTTCCATTGGAAATGAGTAAAATGGGAGGAATTTAACCAAACAAATAAGTTCAGCCCCCAGTGATCTTCTGAATATGTTTTTCCAAGTACTTAGATTTCATTTTTATTTCCTCTCGGGAGTTCTTTGCTTCTGCCTATGTTATTCAGCTGACACAGATAGCATGTTAGGGTGTTTTGAGTTTCGCTAACCTTAATGTATTTGGAAATGGAACTTCAATGAGATACTGCCATGTTTTCTTTCTCCAATGTCAAATTTCACTGTAAGTGCAGATTTTTTCCTTCTCATTACTATTTTAGAGTTTTCAATTACTTGTTTTCTCCCAGTTTCTAAAACCTCTTTTCTCTTCCAAAAATTTTGTTTAGATATTTTAAATAGACAGTGGCTTATTTTTTTCCAAATGTGTTCCATTGGCTATATTATTGTTATTGAGTTTAGCTCAGTGTATAATTTCTCACTTACTTATACCCTGTCCAGAATTGCTCTGAGTTTAATGCTTAATAATTTTTTACTCCACCTTCATTGTAGGTCTCTTGAAATTAGGAGTTAGATCTTGTGGCAAATGGTACATAAATACTCATTGATTCGTTTTAGATTGTTTTTAGAAAAGGAAGGAGTAGCCTTACTTAACAGAAGATGACATATGTGGACCAATTATAAATACATGAAACAGCCATTAACTGGTAATTACCATCAGTAAAAGTATTTGACCTTTCTTCTCATACTTTCTGGAACAAGGCCCCCTGTTTTCCGAGTTTGCCTTATTTGGATGGTGCTTCAGAGTTCTAGGCCTGCAGAATGATTCTTTTCAGCTATGTTCACTTTGCCAATGGATTTTTTTTTTGATCCTCTTTTCATCCAAGGCAACACAAAATGATATTTCCTAATTGTATTTTTACATTAAGAAGAAATAAAGATCTTAACCAAAGATTAAAAATAAAATATGGACATACTTAGTAGGTAATATTTTTGGATGTACAATATAATGTAAGTTTCAGGTGTACAACTTAGTGATTCATAGTTTTTAACAGTTATACTCCATTTGTAGTTATTATAAAATGTTGGCTATATTCCCTGTGCTGTACAATATATGCTTGTAGCTTATTTATTTCATTCATACTAGTTTGTACCTCTTAATCCTCTACGCATATCTTGTCCCTCCCCCTTACCCTCTCCATACTGGTAACCACTAGTTTGATCTCTATGTCTGTGTGTCTGTTTATTTTTTTGTTATATTCACTAGTTTATTTTTTTGAACCCATGCATAAGTGATATAACATAGTATTTATATTTCTGTCTGGCTTATTTCATTAAGCATGATGCCCTCCGAATCTATCCATGTTGTTGCAAATGGCAAAATCTCGTTCTTTTTAATGGCTGAGTAGTATTCCATCTCCTTTATCCATTCATCTGTTTTGATGGACCCTCAGGTTGCTTCTGTACCTTGGCTATTGTAAATAGTGCTGCTAGAACATTGGGGTGCAGGTATCTTTTTGAATTAGTGTTTTCAGTTTTTTCAGACATATACCCAGAAATGAAGTTGCTGGGTCATACGCTAGTTCTGTTCTTAGTTTTTTGAGAAACTTCCATACTGTTTTCCACAGTTGCCCAAACCAGTTTATGTTCCCATCAACAGTGTATGGGAGTTTTCTTTTCTCTACACCCTCACATACATTTGTTACTTGTGGTCTTTTTGATGATGGCCATTCTGATATGTGTGAGGTGATATCTCATTGTGGTTTTAATTTGCATTTCTCTGATAATTAACAGTGTTAAGCATCTTTTCATGTGCCTTCCTTTTGGCCATCTGTATGATTTTTTTGGAAAAAAAGTATTCAGGTCTTCTGCTCACTTTTTGATCGGGTTGTTTGTTTTTGACGTTGAGTTATGTGAGCTGTTTATATATTTTCAATATTGACCCCTTGTTGGTCATATCATGTATAATGTTGTCTTTTTGTTTTGTCAGAGGTTTCTTTTGCTGTGCAAAAGCTTTTAAGTTTAGTTAGGTTCTATTTGTTTATTTTTGCTTTTGTTTTCTTTGCTTTTGGAGATTGATTTGAAAAATATTGTTATGATTTATTTCAAAGAGTGTTTTGCCTATGTTTTCTCCTAGGAGCTTTATCGTTTTTGGTCCTGGATTTATGTCTGTAGTCCATTTTGAGTTTATTTTGGTATATAGTATAAGAAAATGGTCTAGTAACACTATTTTACAGGCAGCTGTCCAGTTTTCCCAGCACCACTTATTGAAGAGATTGTCTTTTCTCCATTGTGTATTCTTATCTTCTTTGTTGTAGATAAATTGACCATAAGTGTGTGTATTTATTTCTGGGCTCTCTGTCCTGTTACATTAATCTATGTATCTGTTTTTGTACCAGTACCCTACTGTTTTGATGACTGTACCTTTGTAGTATAGTAGGAAGTCAGGGAGCAAGATGCTTTCCGCTCTGTTCTTCTTTCTCAAATTGTTTTGGTTATTTGGAGTCTTTTGTGTTTCTGTACAAATTTAAAAATTTTTTCTTTTAGTTCTGTGAAAAATGCCATTGATATTTTCATGGGGATTGCATTGAATCTGAAGTTTGTCTTGGGTAGTATGGTTATTTTAACAGTCTTAATTCTTTCAGTCCATGAAAACAGTATATCTTTCCATCTGTTTGTGTTGTCTTCATTTTCTTTCATTAGTGTCTTATAGTTTTCTGGTTATAGGTCTTCTACCTCCTTAGGTAGGTTTATTCCTAGGTATTTTATTCTTTTTGATGCAATTTTAATGGGATTGTCTCCTTAATTTCTCTTTCTGATAGTTTGCTGTTAGTTTATAGAAACACAACAGATTTTTGTATATCAATTTTGGATCCTACAACTTTACCAAATTCATTGATGAGCTCTAATAGTATTTTGGTGGTGTCTTTAGGATTTTCTGTGTGTAGTATCATGGCATCTGCAAACAGTGACAGTTTTATGTCTTTCTTTCCAATTTATATTCCTTTTATTTCTTTTTCGTCTTTGATTGCTGTGGCTGGGACTTCCAGTACTATGTTGAATAAAAGTGGTGAGAGTGGGCATCCTTGTATTGTTCCTGATCTTAGAGGAAGTGCTGTGAGCTTTTCACTGTTGAGTACGATGTTAGCTGTGGTCTTAAATCTGACCTTTATTTTGTTGAGATGTGTTCTCCCTATACTCATTTGCTGGAGATTTTTTTTTTTTATCATAAATGGATGTTGAATGTTGTCAAAAGCATTTTCTGCATCTATTGAGATGATTATATGATTTTTATTCTGCAATTTATTAATGTGAAATATCACATTGATTGATTTGCAGATGTTGCAAAACTGTTGCATCCTTGGGATAGATCCCACTTGATCATGATGTATGATCCTTTTAATGTATTATTGGATTCAGTTTGCTAATACTTTGTTGAAGACTTTTAAATCTATGTTCATCAGTGATATTGGCCTATAATTTTCTATTTTTGTGATCTTTGTTTGGTTTTGGTATCAGGGTGATGCTGGCCTTACAGAATGAGTTCACAAGTATTCCTTCCTCTACAATGTTTTTGGAATAGTTTGAGAGGATAGGTGTTAACTCCTCTAACTATTTGGTAGCATTCAGCTGAGAAGCCCTCTGGTCCTGGACTTTTGTTTGTTGGGAGTTTTGTTGTTGTTGTTTTTAATTTCTGATTCAGTTTTAGTGCTGTTAATTGGTCAGTTCGTATTTTCTATTTTTTTCCTTCTTCAGTCTTGGGAGATTGTACTTTTCTAGGAATTTGTCCATTTCTTCTAGGTTTTCATTCATCTTTTTATTTGACCCTTACAACAAACTAATCCTATAGGTAGGCAGATGTTTATATTCTATTTATGAATGAGGAAACAGGTATTAAATGATCAAATAAAGGCCTTACAGCTGTCGGATAGCCAAATTTGAGCTCCAACCCAAAGGCTTCAGATGCTTTGGGCTTTCCTTGACACATTTTTTTCCCATGCCATTGGCGTAATGGCTAGCCCATAAGTGGATACTGATGTACTTGAATTCCTTTATAAAGAGGTATTGATAAATGTATTTCTCTATGCTAAAAACATAATCTGTTACAGTAATTGGCCTAGTAGTGCAGACTTGATCAGTATTTCATGAACATCAGCTTTTGGTGGACTTGCCAAAGGTTGGTGTACCAAAGAGAAAGGTTCAGTAGTTAAGAGTCAGATGGTTTTGGAGTCTTTAGGAGAATTTGAGGACCTGCCAGAGATCACAGTTTGGGAGCATACACCTTAGTCTTGGCAGACAGCCCTCAGTAAACCATCTCTCTCTGTCCTAGTCCACTTAAGAAAAGGTTTATTCTCCCTTAAAACCTTTCTTTGTGGCCTTCTCCAGATTGCCCAGGACCCTGGGATCTCTTCCTTTTGGGAGACTCCTACAATAAGTGGCTACGCTGCTGATTTAGCACTTAGCAGTTGTGTTGGCTTAATTTTCTTGTAAATGCTCTGCTTCCTCCACTGGGTTTAAGGTCTTTTGAAGATGGAAGCATGCTTTAACCTTTTTTGTATTACCAGTTTGACCACAGTGGGTGGGACAGTATGGTGCCCGGTGGCCCAACCACTTTCTCACTGGTCACAGTCTCTGCTATTCATATCATCTTTTGAAAATATAGCCATCATTTGTCTTGATCTAGCATATAGCAGGTGCTATGCTAGATCCTCATGGTACTGGTTTCTTCATTTTATAGTTGAGATACTGCAATGCAGAAAGTGAAATAACTTTCCCATTAAGTAGCAGATGTGTGATGTGCTCTTTTTCCACCACTGTTTCTTGGAGCCTGTCCAGGGTCCTCTAAGTGTAACTTTAATCTTGTTTGTTGTCTTTGTCTTCTGTCTGGGAATATTGCTAGCTGGGTAAGAATTTGTAGATTTTCTGGATAAAACCATCACTCTTTCAGTAATCTCATAATGGACTCTGTGATGAGTGGTTATCATACTGGTAGAAAGAAATCCTACAGGTTTAAAAATAAAGGGCAGTTAGGTGCATAGATCTTGATTATTCCCTAGGATCTCCCCCACCCTTTGTTTAAGCAGTTAGCTGTTTGGTACTTTAATGACCCATCTCTTTCCTTTTTAAATTTAAGACAATAATTAGAGCTAATCTTGTCTGGATAACTATGAAGGGTCAAGTGTAGGTCTCATAATTTAAAGGACTTTGTAATGAATATTATTAGCAATATCCTGCTTTGCGATTTTACTTTTGTGTATTCAGAGTCACTTTCTAAAAACTGCTGATTTAGAACCTGGTTCAGAGAAGGGATTGTTTTTCACTCAGAAAGTGCAAAAGGCCAGTGGAATAATTTAGACCATCATTAAGCACCTTTTTTTTTTTTTTCTCGTGTAATAGGTCCACTTGCTCAGCATTTGATGAGGACAAGGCAATGAAAGAGGTTTGAGGTCAGGTAGAAGAAAAGTTTGTTGAGATACGGATAATTGCTTGAATTCATACAAATGATCAAATTCATTAAAATTAAAGTAATAAAAATATTCACTGTAATTCTCATTCCTTGCCTAAAGTGGATGGCATAGCCTCCAAATTCCCGGAAATATTTTTGATGATGATGATGATGATGATGATGATGATAATTCCATCATTCCTGGAATTTTGGAGCTCAATAATGTAACTAGAACTTATATCAAAACTGTTTCTTGCTAAGGAGTTCTTATGACTAAAATGTAGCTAGTTGACCACATTGGTTGTCAAAATACTGAAATATTTCTGTGTGATAGGTAAAAGTCACTGCCCTGACCTGCTGAAGCTTCTCATAATCCAGGAGCTAAAGGATTAATGTCTAGTACAGTAGAGGCCACCAGGGACCCTGCTCCTTGCTAGCTCCTGTTCTCCCTTTGGTGGCTGTTTTGACTGTCACCGTTGGTTGTTCTCGCTTAATCTGTCTGCCCAGATGTGGAGCCCAGTGGCTGTGGCTCTTTCTTCCTCCTTGCTAAGCTGAGAGTTGGCTTTTAAATATTCTTTCACAGACACTGTTCTAGTTTAAAATTAGCAGTAGAGTCTTCCATACCATGCCTTAACAAAACCCCATATATCTGGGCAAGAGTGAGTGGAATTAAGCTTGGTTTTGCTTTCTTGTCTTGTCACTAGCATTATTTCCCAAAGGAATGCGTGTAGATTGACTGTGTGAAACACTGGTGGCGTTCTCACAATTTTGTACTGGGGGTGTTTTGAATTGGGGATTATAGGTTTGGTATCTGACTATAGATGCAAATACATTCCAAGATTTATTAAGGGAAGATGAAATTGAGGGGGAGGGTATAGCTCAGTTGTTAGAGTGTGTGCTTAGCATGCACGAGGTCCTGGGTTCAATCCCCAGTACCTCTATTTCTAAATAAATAAATAAACAGACCTTATTACCTCCCTTCCCGCAAAAACAAACAAACATAAACAGACAAGAGAAGATGAAATTGGTGGCTCCTGATGAGTTTGTTACTTTCTGTGTTTTGTATAGCTGTAAAATGTTGTAAATCATGAATGAAACAAGATTGGGTATAAATAAATGTTTAAATGTACCCATTGTCTCGTTTTATCCTCGTAAAATCAATGAGAAAGGTGCTACTGTCTGTATTTTATAGAGATTGAGCGACTTGACAGAAGCCAAATGCTTCTGAGCAGAGAGCTAAAGCCCACGACCTTGGATTTGCCTCCGGCTCCCACATGACTCTGCCCACCCAACTCTGATACTGGGGCATCTCCAGGTTACCAGGACCCTGTCTCCATACAAAGCCCAATATTTCAAATCAGGTACTTGTAAAGTTGAGAAACATTTCCAGTTCATGAAACAAAACAAAATGAAGCAAGTCTTTAAACGTTTAAATGTAGAAAAGGAATGCTGTGTTTGTTGTTTTCTGCATCGTTCATGGGATGAGAGGGCAGGAGGGTAGTATTTTTGAGCCTTTTAATTGAGCCCAGTATAATTCTCCGGTGACTGCTAAACCATATTTTCTTTAGTTATTTAAATGGGATTATTAATGCTAGTTTGCCTCATAGGGGATGTTATTGAGTATCAAGAAACTTTTAAATTGGAAATATTGATGATGTAAATAATCGTGATGTAGAATGTGAATTGATTAAGTTTTGCCACTGGGAGGAGGCTCTGGCTGTGACATCTGTCCTTTTCATTGAAGTCAGGAGTAGATTAGCCCTTTGGCAAGCTGACTTATACACTCTTCTCCGTCTTCACTCTGTGGGCAACCTTTTGAATGGTATCTTTGGTCTTCTTGGGGACTTAACCCTGTTATCTGTAATCTGTTTTAGCATTGTCGTGCTTAAGCGTGAACAATATCAAAAATATTCTCTCTAGACTTTGAGTTCCCCACAAACAACGGAGAAATAAAAGACTGGTATACATTTTTTCTTTCTGGAACCATGTCTACTTCCTGAATGTTCCATGCTCCAGGAAGAGAGAGACTGGTACCCATTGGGATGTTAGATAAGGGATAGAGTCTATCCCTGGTATTAATGAAAAGAACCCAGAAGTTTGAGTTGCATAAGGACACAGAAAATGACTGAAAATTAATGTCTGTTTATCTTTGCTTTCGGGGAAGAAATTAAACTAATCTCATCAAAGTTATTTAGGAAGTTTCTGACTGTTCTCTTTAATCTTTGTTTCAGAAAACAGCAGACTGCATTATTAAAAAGCTCATTGCATGTGGGAAGAGCATTCAGCTGGTGTCTGTTTTCAAATATGAAATTAGAGAATTTGAAGTTAATTTCAGAGCTGGAGAAATCGCTAGTCAAAACAGTGTAGGCCATTTTGGAAATGTTATTACATTATTTAAAACATATTTATTCAAAAATGTGTATGTGTGCTGCTTTGCCAACATCCCGTGGGTGTAATCACGAATGAGAATTTCGCTGATGCTGAGCTCTGGGTACCAACGGGACAATTATGTTAACTGGGTCTCCTTTTTTGAGTTGGTACATACTCAACTTTTACCAGAATTAAGAAGAGAGAATTGAGAAACCCTTTTCCATCTTTACTGTCAGGAGGTGTGTGTGTGTTTGTGAGTGTGTGTGTGCATGCACACATACACGAGTGCAGTATTTTAATCTCATATCACCTAGTTCTGTGGTTAGCAGGAATGAGATTTATGCATTTATGTACATTACCATTTTGTATGCATGATGACAGTTGGTAAAACCACCTTGTAACCTCATGTCCTCCAGGGGAGTTTAGCACTTCTTCACTGGCTCTTCTTTTCCTATGACTTTTCCTAGATCCCCCTTCCCCACTCCATCCTTTGTTGGCCTTTGAGTGTTGGCGTGCTCCAGGACTCAGTTCTTGGACCACTCCTTTTAGCTAACTACACTCACTCCTTAGATGATTCCATCCAATCCAATGGCTTTAAATGCTAAAGATGTCCATATTTTTATTTCTAGCCCCAGTAGTTCTTGAGCTTCGGACTTTTGTGTCCATTGTCTACTGTATATCTCTCCTTGGATATCTAAAGTCATCTCAAACCTAGTGTGCCTGAAATAATAACTATTGATTCTTACCCATCTTGTTCCTCTTCTGTCTCCTCCATCACAGTGAATGGCATTACCACTGGCCCAGTTACCCCAAAATACCTAGGAATTTGTCTTGGACTTTCTCATCATTCATTTCACATTCAATCTTTTAACAAGTCCTGTCAGCTCTATTTTCAAGATATATCCTACATATATTCCCAAATAAATCATAGCAGTTCAGTGGATATTTTCCTCGATTGGACTGACTTCATCTTTTCTAAAGGTTTGTGTCCACTTTTAACCTAATGGTAGTCAGTATTTCACCCTCTATATTCAGAGGGAATCATCGAAAATCTGAAACTAATCTGCCACTCGCTGTCTTCCAAAGACTTCCTGTCCTACTGAGAATGCAATCTCAAGTCCCTGTCGTGGCATGCAAGGTCTGGCCGTGGTCTGGCTATTGCCTATCACTCTTTACTCATCTTTTCCTCTTTCTCGTCTATCTCCACCTCATCCATTTCTCTTTAGCTATACTGGCCTCCCTTCTGGCCACCAGTTTTCTACATCAGGGCTTCAGTTCCCTCTGCCTGCACTGTGCTTGCCCCAGGTATGCCTGGCCGACCCCCTCCCCTCATTCAGAACTCCTTTCTCTTCCCCCAGTTGCCAGTGGGGCTTCCTTCCTCATCTCATCCAGAACTCTGCTCTTGACTACTCTAGTTAAAATAGCAATCCTGTCACTCTTTATCGTTGCTTAATATTTTATAGTGATTCTCATTACCTGAAGTCACATTGGCTTTCGCATGTTTGCTCATTGTCTGTCTCCTCGGAAAGTATGGAAGCTCCCTTTGGATGTGGCTCCACGTGTCTCCTGCATGTGATGAATGAATGAATAAATGATATAATTACGTTAATCTTTCTTCCTTGATCTCCTTACCCATTTTCTAATTTCCATCTTGTGATGATTTAAACTGTCTCTTTATATCCCAGCCTACGTTGCTATGAATACTCAACAATGTTCTGGTCCCTTTAGAATTGAGGAGCATCTGATTTAAGAGGCAGTTAAAAAAGCATAATGGGTCCAAGCACAGGACTTGAAAGGAAACAGACCTGTTAATGCTGGCTGCCTCATGATTGTGATTTGGGGACAATTTAAGCCACTTCCCCTGGCCTCATTCCTTCATTGTAAACTGGGAGTAGTGACACCACGCTCATTTGTTTGTGGTAAAGAATAAATAAAATCATGTATGTGGAGCTCCTAGTTCAGAGTTAATGCTTAAATAAGGTATTCGGTATTACTAGCTTCGGTACGAAAGATTTGTGTAAACAAGTTGTTTTTTTTGGTGATCAAATCATTGATCATCAAGTTGTCGCATTTGTCAGTCTTTTTTGGTTTGATGATCTGGTTGTGATTCTGGGTTCTCTTAGGATCTGCTTTCTTGGGTTGTGATGTGAATACAGAGGGAAGGAGGGTGGGCAGTTTGGGTGATCATTCCTGATTGAGAAGGGTCGTGTTTTGGGGTCAGGTAGAGGCACAATGGGCAGTTATCCTTTTATCATTTATGTATGCACCAGAGTTGATATTTACACTGATACAAGTGAAGCTGTATAAGAAATCTAGTTTTTATATTTTCTGTAGCTCTCATCTTGCTTGTCAGCCTCCTTCCATCGGATACCAGGATTTGAGGAAACATAAACTTGCTAATTAAAGATATACCAGTCTCTTTTCCTTACTAAAGGTTTGAGGGGTGGTAATTTAATTTTTTGCAGGTAAATATCCACCCTTCCTGAGTTCCCCTCCTCTCCTTGTCCTCCTTCCCAGGGTTGAGTCCACATGGCAGGAGAGGCCTGGAGGCTGGCATACTAACTTCCATGCCTTTGTGGAGTCTGATGAGCTGTGGCCATTTGGGTCTGGCCCTGGGCATCTGGCATTGTGCCTGCAGAGGTGTGACAGGCCTGACCTGCTTTTGAGGCGGGGGACACTGTTGCTGAAGTCTGTGGGGCTTTTGGTTGTTGTTATAAAATCTCCGTTTTCTGCCCGAGGTCTCCACCAGCCTGTCTCTCAGTTCAGGTGTCTCCAGGTTCCTTTATTCTCTCAGCCCCTGGGGAGCCCTGGGCTGTGTATGTGTTGAGGGTGGATTCCAGGGCCTCTCAGCTGCTTATCCTCACCAGGCTGGACTTCCAGAGTCAGCGAGAGAACACGTCCATTTGTCATCCATTTCTAAACTCCCTTTGAAACACAGCCCTTTTATTCTCATGCCATTTTGGACAAAGGAATTGACAAAGGAGCTGACACTTTTTCCTGGACTCTAATCTGAGGAGCAGAGACCAAGCGGCCCTTAAACTGGACTTTCCTCCTCACCTTGAGGATTTCTGCCGCGCCCACCTTCTCTCCACCGCCCGAGGGGCACTCCCGGCTGGGAGGATGCTCCTCTCTCGTCCCAGTTGCGCTAATGAGAACCAGGGGAAGAATTATTCCTTCTGCTTCCTGTCAGCTGCAAGCTTCCTTGGTTTGGGGAAGGAGGGGTTCACCCTCCATCCTCCTTACCCTATGGATGATAGTAAAGTTTTGTGATCTGAATTCAACATGTTTATTTATATAAATGGGGAGTTAGTAATAGAGGAAACCTATTACTAACTTTTTAGTTTGCTGCAAAACCTTGGCCTTTGAGATCATTGTCTCACTATCAACCCATTAACTTAAGCTTGAGACTCAGTATCCAGCATTGACATTCTTCTTCGGGGTAGAACCCCCCCTCCCCTTCTCAGGAGACATTTGACCTTCAAAGTGGGCAGTGTAAAGGGAAAAGATTCTTGAAGCAATAATCAATGCCTCTCTTTTATGTATTGATGATATCACTGCATTAAAATGTTTTATAATCTCCTTTTTCTCCTGGTTCCCTGGGGCCTGATGAGCATCAAGGTCTCACCTGTTTATGTTGGTTTTTGCTGACTTCATGGTATCCAGCAAAGAAATCAATCAGATCTAGAAAGATGCATGTACCTGAGGAGAGTCAGTGGACTTTAAAATGACATCTTTTACATGTATGTCTTATGTACGAGTCTCATTTCAAGGATGTGTGTTCAGTAAGCATTTTTAAAATCACAGTAACATCTTTTAATCTAGAATTTTGACTTTTCATTCATCAGGTGTTTCTTACAAAGTATTTAAAAGGTACTCATATTCTATTGAAATGGAAGCAGCTAAATCTTTAGTGGCTAGTCCGGGTTAAACCTTTGCTTAGTAAGCACTTACTGAGTGCCAACCACGTGCCTGATACTGTATTATGGTTCTGGGGATGTTAAATTGAAAACACATGGATTTTAGCTTTATGGAGAACTCAGTTTAATGAAGAAAACAGGCAGATAAAAGAGTAAATACAAGGCAGATTGATAGCACAGTTACAGAAGCGTGTATAAGAAGACGCACAGAGTATAGAAAAAGGAATCTCCACTTCTGTTGGGTAGTTGCAGGGCAGGGCAGGAAAGGCTCTCTGAGGAGGTCACCCTGAGTTGGAGGTTGAAGAAAAGCGTGGCAGACAGGCAGAAGGGGAACTGTGTATGCAGAGGCACTGAGGCAAACATAGTGAGTTTCAGGGACTCTAAATAGATTTAGATGGTTGGAGTTTTGAGACAGTGGCAAGAAATGAGGTTGTCAAAGTCAGTAGGATCAGATCATCAAAGGACTTGGATATCTTGCAAAAGAGTTTGAATTTTCTCCTGAAGATGGGGAGCATTGGAGGATGTTACACCCAGGAAGGGTATGGTCTGACTGACATTCCAGGGAGCTTGCTGTGGGTGTTGTGTTGGGAATTGTATCTGGGGGAGTGAGCGTTCTGGGACCCCAGGTAAGAAGTGGCAAAAGATGACAGTGGAAAATGGAGAACTGTAGAGTCAAGAGGCACGTGGTAAGTGAAATGTCAGGATGGGAGATTTAGGCTATGGAAAAATAAAGGGAAATACGGAATAGCTACAGAGTGTTTGGTTTGTGTGATTGGGTAGTTGGTGGTGTTACCAAAGAAGAGAGAAGGCAGAAGAAGAGCTTTCTAAATTATCATCAGTGCAGCTGGCGTTTACTGAGCACGTGCTTTGTGCTGGGCCCGTTGTGTTCCTCACTCTTGGTTAAGTCTTCTACCAGCCCTGTGACAGAAGAATTGCTACTGTCCTTCATTCTCCATACTGGGAACCAGAGCTCCAGTGGGTCAGATGCCTTGGCCAGAGTCTCACAGTTACAAGTGTCGAGGCCAAGATGTGAACCCAGTCTTACTGACTTCATAATCTGCTTAAAAATATTTTACATGTATATATTTATTGTTTAGTGTCATTCTGTTTTAAAGGTAATGAGCATTCATTATATAAGTGAGAAAATCTCTGAAAACAGGAAAAGGAAAAAATGATCATTCAGGGTCTTGCTACACAAAAAAGTCAAATCTTGCCTTTATTGTTCTGGGTGGACTTTGAAGTGAGGTGAGGAGGAGTTTGAGATGTCTTCAGTTTACCCGGCTGGGGATATCTTCTAGGAGCTTGAATATGTGAATCTGGACTTCAGACTTGCAGTTACAGCCAGAGAAACATATTTGGAAATCATCAGTAGATAGATTTAGTAACCATAAAAATGGAGAAAATAAATTAAAAAAACAAAACCAAAAATCTTTCTTAACTCTTGTAACTGTGTGAACCCTGACCTTCTATGAAGAAAATAAAGGTTTTAGATTTTGTCTGAAGAAATGAAAGGATCAGTTTATATAAGCAGATTTGTATAGAATCTCATACGTACTCTTACGATAAAGTTTTTCCCAACGATTCTAGAGATTTCTAGTGCTTTCCCGTGAGAGTCTGTTGCTAATTTGTCAGTGTGTCCTGCTTCACCAACAGTGGAACCTAAGTCCTCCAGCAGGCTAATTGAACTATAAAAATGGCTCTCTGAAGCAGCTAAGTCTGTGGAAGCAAGAATTTGTCAAATAAAAGGATTTAAAGACATTTGTTTTTAAAGAATAGCTTGCACTCTGTGTTATCACTTGCTTTTCCATCCAATGTTTTCTGTGTTCTTGGGAAAGTATCAACATTCATCATTGTTAAGTTGGGGGAGAAAAAAGACTGCACGGGGTTATTTTTTAGGTGTCAGAAGCTACACAGGAGGTGAAGAACACCACACCGTACTACCAGTGTGAAACAGTTTGTGTTCCTTGTACCTTGTCCAAAAATAATTGACTCATTAATCTCAACTATATCAATCTGGTCCCGTTATGAGGGTCAAAGATAGGTTAATTCTAATCAGTGGGTGAATACCAGTTCATAAATAGGCACGTTATTTAACAGATACTGTCTTAGCAAGGAAGCAATAATTAGAGCAATTATTTAGTGAGGCAATTCAGGGGGAAAATGCCATAAATGAAACCCCCCTTATCCCAAGATAACCTCTGGATTTTCAGGAGCATAAAAAGTGAGCTTTGTTCCTAAAATTGAGATTTGAAAGTGAAATGCAGAGTAAATGTCTCTTCTCTTAGGGCAAACATTTCCGAAAATAATAAACAAAATGTTTTCACTAAGAAGCAACAATGTCCCCCAAATTGTAGTACAGGGGGATGAAGAAATAGAAAGATTTGATATCAGAGTGCTTTGGCCGTGAATCTGGACCCCATCACTTCACACTTTGACTTTAGGCAGGTGATTTTAATTGTTACAGGTCTCTATTTCTTCCTCCATGAAGTGGGGCGGTATTTCACAGACTTATTTTAGAGATTGAACAAGAAAATATATATAAAAACATCAAACACAATCCTTCATGTACTGTAATTGTTCCAAAAATGTTCTTTTTTCCCCGTTGGCATGGTCTCCCTTTCCAAAAAAAATGTTATTGTAATTTTGAAGTTGAGCAAAATAACTGCTCACTCATACCAAGTGGCTTCTTTCTTTTTGCTTTTTCCTTTGGTTCTAACTAAGACATTGCTTTCTTTTCTTTCATATATCTTAACAGATTTAAAAGCACTGTTTACACCTCTATTGCCAAGCGTAATCGTTCATTTGAAGTCAGGCAATGTCCCATTGTTATAGTTATCGGTGCCTGTTGGGGGAAAGGTGGAATTTTTCAAGTCTTTCTAAACATTGCATTTCTTGCATTTCCCTGGAGGGATCCTAGCTTCGTCTAAAGTTATCACTGATACTTTTATCAACATATTTATCTCTCATAATGGAATTGTATTCACAAATGTCCCACTGTTCTTTTCTCCTGCATTGTAATTATCTCATATGCATAGATAAATCATAAAAATGGGAAAAAAATTAAATAAAAAATTTAACATTCAAGGGAAAGTTAATGAGCATTGACTATATGCCATTCGCTTTCTTCTGGGTGAAATTTGATAAATATGACAGAGTTAATGCTGTACTCCAGCGGAGGAGACAGTTATACGAAGAACTGATGGCCAGTATAGTGTGCTAATGGAGACATGCATCTATCCTTGTCGCTATCCAGACGTGATCCATGTGTAGTAACTTAGCACCAGGTTTGCAGAGAAAAGGTACACATATTACTAAGCCTGTTTCTCTGTCCTGGGCAAGTGAGGAGGTATCCAAAATGGCACCCTGACTGTTTTGAGGTGGCTGCTCAACTGCTGTAGTGTCATACAGTTGGTGGCTCTGGGGTACTCCTTGTTCTCCTCAAAGCCCCGGGGCCCTTTTGGGGCTCTGGTTTACTCCAGTTGCATGATGGCAATGTAAACTAGTAATTGAGGACCATCCATTGTGAACTGCAGACTCGACTCTGAGAGGCTGAAGGCCTCCCTGGGACAGAGAGCCTCTTTGGCCAAACCATGACTTTGAACTTTTATTTTAGATGTAGATGTTCTGCATGTGGTTTTGTTTCTGAGAAAGCTGTTATTAGTCAGGATCCAGTCAGGCAAACAAAAACCATTCTAGGCATTTCCAATAGAGAGTTATTAACATAGAGAGCTGATCACGTAGGTGATGGAAGAGCTGAGAAGCCAAACAATGGACAGTGTGTCACCTAGGAAGTAATAGCTGGAAGCTCCTCCCATTCCTAAGTCTGGAGAAGTAAGGGGAGGGGGAGGTGTTGCCAGCCCACTTGGTGGAGGCTGGAATTGTGATCGGCCTGCCTCCTGGATGCTGGATCTATAGAGAGCACAGTTTGCCAGGAGGAGCTGGAACCAGGAATGAGAGGCCAGCCAAACAGAGAGACAGAGAAAGAAGTACCCTGGCTTCTTCCTTTCTCCTGGTCTCCTCCTCTGGAACCTAGAAGGGAATTCAGAATCTGTGAAAGGTAGTTTGTCAAAGAAGGGTCAAGATTGAATCTGAGTATGAACAGATGATGAACGCAGAGGCTGACATGGAGGTGGGCCCTCTTTTAGGCAACAGCCAGCGGGAGGAAGTGTGGTCAGCAAAGAACCTTCAACCATCGGCTCCTTCAGTTTGTCTTAGCTACAGAAAGCCTGCTGGCCTGAGGTCCTACCCAACCTGAGCAGCCCACATCTGGTGCCTGAGCTAGAGAATGTGGAAGGGCTTGGTCAGCTGGGCCAGAGGTGCCACAGTCTACCAGCAGTGTTCTTGCCAAAACTCAGGGATGGGTTGTCCAAGACTTTGTCAAGTCTGAAGTGCAGTTTGACTTCTCCCTCTGCCCAGCGCTGCTCCCTTCTTCTTCCTTTGGCAGGTGTTGACACCTAGTAAACGTCTTGTACCCCAAACTCCACTTCAGCATCTGCTTCTGGATAACCTGAACCCGGACACAGACATACTTATCAACTCAAACCTCAGACATGATCCAGGACAGAGGGAGAAAAGAACAGGTCTTGGATCTGGGAGGGGAAACTGGATCATAATTCTCTTTACAGATTAGATCAGAAAAGGGAAAGTCCTGTGAGCTTTGGGACCTTGGGCCCGTCATCATAGAGGAGAAAAGAATGGGGGGCGGGTTGGAATAGGTGGGTGGCAGTGAAGGGGGAATTCTGGAAGAGATGAAGAGCTCTGTCAAAGGTGTAACAGTGGGAGTTGTAGTGTTCAATGCAAGAAGTAGTGGCACCGGTAGGTAGGATCTGGCATTGGTCCTAAATTCTACTTCTGGGAAGGACTAGAAGCCATGTTAAGAGGTTTTTCTTTTAAACTTTGCAGCATCTGGAGAAAGATATTTCACAGTGTGGCAGAAAGAGGCATGTGAATTTTAAGTAAGTTTTCTAACAGGATTTTGTTTACTGGCTTGGTATTTTTTTTTCCTTTCCTATAAAAACCTTTAATCACAAAAGCATAATTGAGCCAGGTAGAAAGAGTCATTGTTTAAATACAGGCTCTTTTTCTTTTCTGGGATTTCATATTAGAAAGAAAGAAAATCAGAAAGGCACTATTATAAGCAATTACATAATGGAATGGTGTACTGACTTATAAACTTTGGTTTAGGAAAGGAGTTGTGTGGTAGTACACAAAGGCAAGATATGTTTGTTTTTTTGTTTTTTTTTTATAGATTTAGGTAGTCTGTGAGCATGAATTTATCCCGCTTCTAAAGAAGATAACTATGCTAAAAATGTAAGTAATGTTTTATAGCTCTGTTGAGAAAGAGAGGTGTCATCAGAAGTTATTCCTGAACATTTGGGAGCTTAAGTGGAAAGTTCCTATGGATTTCTTGGGCTATTATACCATCCTAGCACATGCTGTATATACAGAAGGAGTATTTGGACCATTGCGGTGACTGGCCATAGTGGGTGGCCTGATGAGGGAACTCTGGTAAGTGCGAGAGGTAATCAGATATCTTCCTGTCACTGTCCCTCATCTTGGCTCTGGGAATACTCGTTAGACTCCTGTTAAGACCGGAGGGAAGGGGGCAGGGCACAACTATTAAAAGAATGACATAGCAGTTGATGATAACACATAAACTGGTTAGAACCAGCTCAGCCCGAGATGGTGGACGATTTGATTTCCTGTAGACCTTAAGCCTTATTATATGCTCATTGTAATACATTAGCAGGTTAAATGAACACCCACGGGCACATGACAGTTTCCAGGCTGACCATAAAGGAAACAAAACTGGGCGGGGGCCCAACCTGGAAGTCTCCCGCCCCTTCCCCCAAATAGTTGGAATAATCCTCCCACTTGTTACCATATGAAATTACCCAGCCTACACAAAACTAACCACCTCCACATTTTGGGGCCGCCTCTCTCGCCTGTGGACACAGCCCACACTCAGTCTGCGGACTGTGTATCTCCCTGAAGAAATCTACTTTCACTGTACTTTGACTTGCTCTTAAATTCTCCTTCGCAAGACAAGAACACACTCTTTGGCCCCACTGAGACCAACTAGAGATTTTCTATTCTTATTCTTAATGGATGCTTATCACCAAGGGTCAAATCAAGAGGGAAGAGCCTTCCTGATACAGTGAATCGCTGCTGCCATGGATAGCCACATCCCCACCTACCCGGGCTTGAGGAAGTGGGCTTCCCACGCCATTGTTTTTTTTTGGATCTGGATCTAAATATGGTGACCAAGGAAACACTAGTTACTGAGACAGATGTCTGAAAACCACTCTTTGGATTCTTTTTTATGCTTAATGTCCGGTGGGAAAGGAGCCATAACTGGGAAATGCAATCATTTTATTCATTAAAGAAATGAAAACACTTTCTGCTGCAGTAATTTGATAATAAAACTTATATATTGCAAGAAGCAGGAGCAACACCCCAGTACCTGCCTGATTTTCTCTAGTTATGAAGCTGATGCTAAATAATCAACATGAGAATTGTTTATAGATGCCCTTGTTTTATTAAAAAGCACTTGGTGATTCCGTTTTAACCTTACTTAGTAATTCATCTAGAGTGCAGGCAACAAAGACATCATCATCATTATCCATAGAAAATTGCTCTACTAGGATATAACTTTTTTTTTTTTACTCCTGTGATGTAGAATTCATTAAGAATATGACCCGAGCTTGGTATTCAGAAAAGAAAATCACAAGTTGAAGCACCGTATGGATTTTATGATACGCACATTTCCGTATTAACTTTACCACAGCATTAGAATTTACTAGCAACTCTCTTTCCTAGGACTCTATTGATGTGCAGTAAATATCAATAATAAAAAGAATGGTGAAAAGTTGAGATTTCAACTTTTATTCATCTTACTGGATCTGTATGTAGCCATATGGGTTACTTAGACTTTATGTAAAGCTTAACGCTAC
Organism: Vicugna pacos; assembly: GCF_048564905.1. NCBI lineage: Eukaryota > Metazoa > Chordata > Mammalia > Artiodactyla > Camelidae > Vicugna > Vicugna pacos. The sequence continues at coordinate 17,401,570 of NC_132991.1, forward strand.
CCACAGGAGACACATTTGAAAAAGTTTCACCTGACACAGCTTTCCTCTGTGCACCCCTCCGCCCCACAGACCCCCCAAAGAAGAGTTTTATTGCTGAATTAAAGGTGGGAATGAAGATGTATTGTGAACACATGTTAGTGCGAATGGAAATCAATGAAATCGCTTTGATTTGGAATAAACCTTCTGGCAAGGAAGCTTGCTACTTTATTTAGAAGAGGCTCTGCTTCTGGCTAAGGTGGGACTATGCTAATAAAGTCATGGAGACTCCAGAATAAATGTACAATGAGAAAGTCATGTTTGGCCATTGGCATCCAAGAGTGAATCTTCTATGACAGAAATGAAAATGTGTTGAGGATTGCTTGATTTTAGCTCTATCTAGAACTTTCTGGAAAGCAGGCTTTGAAGTCAGAAACCTGTTTCTGTTGAGTGAGGGCTATAAACCAAGGGGGTAAAGGATATTTTGGGGGAATTTAAGATGCTTCCTGTTTCCTGGAGCAAAGGGGATGGATATTCCTGGGATGGGCGCCATGCCTTTCAGAGTCTTTAGTGGCCAGCTTCGAAAAAGGTGAATTTGTATCTGGATTTAGTGCACTTTGAAATAGTAAACCAGGTGGTTTTTCATATACAGTATATATATTAAAGTTCCGTTAAGAGATTTCTCTGTAGGAAGCCTGAGTAAGGGAGGTGTGTATATAATTGTCAAGTTGATTCTCAGAAGGTGCTCAGAATTCGTGAACTTGACAGAGTCTCTCTCTGTGCCAAAGCAAGGCCCTCCCCAAGTCCCACCCTTCACACCCTTCAAAACCATGTCAAAGGGCACGCCAGCAGATCTTTGGCTTTCCAGACTCTTATGTGCGTGTTTGATTTTTTACCTCAGACACTAGCAGGTTCTTTCCCCACTTGAGGCTTTGAGTTTGAATGAATATATTAGAAGCACAACATGTGGCATCCGAAACCACAGAGCCCATCTCTGCCTCATTCATCTCTTCTTACAGGAGAACACTTGCTGTGATTGCCGCGTGCATCAGGGAGGTTCTTCACGTGCCACCCTGGGCTGTCTATCATGGACTTTGGGGTGGGAGGGATCTAAAAGGTCATTGTACGGAATGTCCTCCTCTGTGCTTTGAAGACCTTTCTGTGAGTACAGAGACCATCATTTGTAGCATCAGAGATGTAAGGTCTTCCGATCCAGGCTGCAGGTGAATGTATGAATTCCTGGCACAGCACGCCTCTGGCGGGTGTGGTCAGCGCACTAGAAGTAACACTGGGCTGTTGTCCAGATTTGGAAACTGGGATCTCGTGGATCCCAGTGGAAACCCAATGCTTCTCCACTTTAGCTGTGTCAGCATCACCTGGAAGGCTTGGGAAACACCCATTGCTGGACCCACCCCTGTAGTTTTTGATTCAGCAGGCCCGGGATGAGGCCCTAAAAGTTACATTTCTAACAAGTTTCTAGGTGCTGGTGGTCCAGAGACCATAGTTTGAGAGCCAAAACTATAACCCATGGTTTTTTGGCTGGTTCCTGAGGTTTGAAAATTAACAAAAGAACATGCAATAAAAAGGCAGATGCTAAATTAGGTATACGGTATAAATTCTAATAACTTTTTCAAGGATGCTTCTCATTTGCAAATTTTAATTTTCGATTTTATTATGCTCCTCTGAATGTATTTGTTGAGAAAAATGAAGACTTAAGACCTAGCCATTTATCTTTTTATTCATTCTGGCCGAGAAGTAAGTCTGCCAGTCATTTTGACAAAGCCATAGGGGTTTTAGTTATGCAAAGTTTTGTTGAGGATGAAATGGTCTTACTCTCTTGAAAGTCTGTGCCGAGATACATTAGACTGAACAAGATTTTTAGTGGTTTCAAAATTCATAATTAATTTCTCACTCTGTGATCACAAATTCCCAATTTCTTCTCTTTTCCACTCTCCTCTGTTTTTAGAGAATCATAACATTGACAACAGCAGCAAAAAAAAAAAAGGCAATTACTGTTTGAGTGACTAAGTGCCTTTTATACCTTGCACTTCAATGTGCGGGGTCTCTTGAGTCTCCCAGTAACTTTGTAAGTTAAATTTTTAAACTCTGTTCCCAGATGAGGAGGTTGATACTATGTAATGTCACGTGACTTTATTGAATGACATAGGCAGTTTGATCTCTTAGGTGGTAAAGACTTGCATTTTCTTCATTACAGAACACATTTTTTACCTACACATTATATCTGATTTTGACAAATTTTGTCTTTGTTTCCATCAGTATTGCGTGAATGAAGTTTAAGATACTCACATGCTGAGTGCCTACGAGATGCTGTACATTTTATCTAGGTGATTTCATATATTCCTCCCCATACCCTGCAAATGAGGTGATGGTAACCTCATTTTGAGGGTTGAGAATTCGGACGCTTCAAGAAAAAGAGTAAGGGTCCTACCTAAATAATTTGGAAAGCAGTATTTGAAGCCAAGTCTTTCTGGCTTCTAAATATGTACGCTTTTCAAGACACCTTAAGTGTTTTCCCTAAGCCTTGAAATGGTCTTATCTTAAATGTTATTAAAGCTGATGACTGTTGTGATTCATTCACCTAACCATGTTCAGACGTACCCCTGGGCAGGCTAGGAAGTCTTGCTAGAGAGATTTGGGGCGTATAGGGAAGTCCTGTCGCCTCCATCTCCTCATAAACCACGTGGAGGCTGGAGAGCCTGGTATTTCTCCACTCGTGTTTTATGAGTATAAATGCAGCTTTGCTCTCTCCAGGTGTGTTTTGCAGATGTGTCCACCCTTGTTAGGACTAATGCAGTAAAATACCCTCTCAGATTGCATTTCATCCTCTACCAAAATAAGCCGAGTGGTCTTTAGGAGAAAAATGTTCAGATTTTTTTTTTTTTTTTGCTACAGAATATTAAGAGAAATACGGAAAGGTGAAGCAAATAATTTAACGTTTGTGTATGTACCACCCAGCTTTATCAAATCTTTGTAATTTTCCACATTTGCTTCAGAAGATTTTCTAATATTCTTTTTTTTTAACATTGGAAGCCTTTTGCATACTTTGTTTCAAACCCACTCTTCTTCTGCCGAGTTAAGCTCTAGCCTTTATTTGTGTTTATAATTCCAATAGATATTTTTTACTATTGTTGCAACTCTATGCTTTTTTAAACTTTACGTGAATGGTTTTATGCTTTATACATCATTCTGCAGCTTGCTTTTTTCCTCAGACTTATATGTTTGGAGATTTATCTGTGTTGATGATAAATGTAATCTTAGTTCATCGATTTTCACAACTGTTTAATGCTGTATGGTATGAATACACGAAAGTTGATTTATCCATTCTCCTCGGAATGGCCATTGAGGTTGTTTCCATACTTTGCTGTAAAAAACAGGAGATAGTGAACATTTTTGTGTATTTTTCTCCTTGAGTACAACTGAAAGATTTCCCTATACATGCCTACAGAAAGGTAAGGCAGATGAGATAACTAGAGATGGAATTGCAGGTCAGAGGGATTTCTTAGATAATGCTAGTTTTTCAAAAGCCTTTTTTCAAAAGTAGTTTTTGCAAAAGGATTGTACCAGTGGACACCATCACTCACAGCACATGAATCCTTTATTACAAGATTTTATAGTATCAAATGCATTTTTTTCTCAGTTTGGGAAATATAAAATGGTTTGAGAATGTGGTTTTAATTTTAATTTCCCTAGTTAGTGATGTTGAACTTTTTTTTTTTATATGTTGTTTGGCAGTGAATCAAGGATGGTTTTATCTATGTGGAAGCACAAAAAGAATTATGTTACAGCTACTCTTTTCCTAATGCACTGCCACCGATATCTTGTGCTCATTATGACTTCTTGTTTTCAACATACTTATTTTCACTTTTCTTCTTTCTAAAGTGTATTCTTTGCTAGTTTAAAATTTTTTCTACTATTTATATGTTCAAGACTGTCTTTATATTGACTCAGGAGTTATCATTTATCTGGTTATACAATTAGAGATTTAAAGTGATTTTTCCTTAACCATTTAAAGATATTGGTGTTTTTTTTTAATTGCCGATGAGAATGGCTGCTGTCAGAGTAATTTCCCATTTTAGATCATCTCTCTTCTCATTCTGAATATGTGTAACCTTTTTAATTTGTTGTGGTCTATAGGTTTTCTATGCTATATCTAGATAGAAATTTATCTTTAATTTTCTTGCTTGAATTAAACATATGTTTTTGATCTAAGGATTCATATCTTTCTGAGATTATGTCCAGTTCTCATTGATTATTCCTGTCAGTATTCTTGTCCATCATTTCCTTTATTCTCTTTTCCTGAAGACTATCAGTTGCATATTATATAGACCTTCATTCTACCCACCAGGTCTCTTGGCTGCACCTTGTGGTGGTTATTTTCTTCTTTGTGTTTGTATGGATTCTGAGTGAATTCTGATAATACTTCCAGGTTATTTATTTTTCTTTGAGTCTGTATAGGCTAGCACTTATTTCATCATGTCATCAACAATTGTTCCTTTAAATCATCTTCCCATTCAGAGGCTTGAAACAGCAGTCTGGTATTATTGCTTATATAATAAGCAATATTTTATATATATATATATATATATTATATATATATATATATATATATTATTTCTGTCATAGCTGAATAATAGCCTCCAAAAGGCACTCACACCATAGTCCCTATGGTTATGTTATATGGAGGTTTGTAGATTTAATTAGTACTGTGATCCTTCAAATAGGAAGACGATCCTGAATGTCCAAGAGGCTCACTGTAACCTCATGATCCCTTAAGAGCAGAGAACTTTCTGTGACTTAAGACCGAGTGACGTGACTGGAGAGTAAGGCAGAAGAGATGTAACAGAAGGGGTTGGAGAAAGTCCAAGACTGAGAACGGTTCTGAGGTGGAGGGGAATATGGACAAGGAAGAGAGAGAAGCCTGTAGGAGCCAAGGGTGGACCTGTGCAGATAGGTAGCAAGGAAACAGGACTTCAGTCTTACTGCGGGGAACTGACCTGTGTCCACAACCTGAATGAGTTTAAAGTACATCCTTCCCCATAGCCTCCAGGAAGGAACTCAGCCCAACTGACGCTTCACTTCTGGTCTTGTGAGACCTGGAGCAGAGGGACCAGCCCACACTGAGCCACACTGTGCCCACATTTCTGACCTGAAGAACGGTTAGGTGATATAATATGTGTTATTTTAAGCTGCTAAATGTGTGGTAATTTGTTCCATCAGCCGTATAAAATGAATGCAATCTCTGTGCTTTCAGTGTTATTCTTTCTTCTAATACCTATTAATGTAATTTATGCTATCTTTTGTTGTATGATTTGTTTTCTCTTTCTATCAAAAGTTATTTTTATTTTACAAATAAAAGAGCATCTTAGATAATTTGATTTTTATACTTCTACACAAAATAATTATATTTGGAGTTAATTCATGTTCTAGTTGCTGAGATAATTACTTGTCTTCTTACCACTAAATGTCTTCGTGTTTTTTCGGCATTTTGGTTAGAAAATTTTGTATGTAATGTAAAAATTTAAAAAATTGTTTCTAATCAACAGAAAAGTTAAAGGAACAGTAGAGGAGCCCTTATATCCCCTTAGCTCAGTTTTCCTGATTGTTAATATTTTGATGTGTTTCTCCCATCCCCCCACTGTCTCTGTGTGTGTATGTGTGTGGGTAGGTATACGTATGGTCTTTTTCTGATAAGATGCACATCATCCCTAAATACCCGAGGGTGTGCCTCCCCACAGTGAGGTCACTCTCTTATGTGAGCACTATGTTCCTCTTATCAGTAAATCAATCAACACTGAATCAGGTCAGTTTACTGACCTCACTCAGATTTCACCATCAGTTTGGATGCAATCCAGGGTCATATTTTGCATATGGTTGTCAGATCCCAGTATTCTCCTTCAATCTAGAACGCTTCCTCCATCTTTTCCCAAGTCTTCATGTCTTACGTTCTTGAGAGTCTTAAAAAGTGCAGACCTCAGTTCTGTAGGGTGATCCTTGACAGGGATCCATGCAGTGTTTTCCCATGAGTCTGTGTGTTCTTGGCAAGGTACCAGTTCCTATGATCAGGAGACACCCAGTGTTGACTCACCAAATCATTGTTGACGCTCACTTGATTACAGGGTCAAGATGGTGTCTGCCAGGCTTACTGCTTCTAAAAATGACATTTCCCCTTTTTAATTCACATTTTGTGTGGAGATATTGTTACACTTTTTGAAACCACTGATCAGGCTTGACAGTCTCTGATACCCTTGCTTTTACTAACAACTACTGTCACGATGGCCAAATGGTGAGTATCGCCTTCTACCATTCTTTTATATTTGCACATTAGCATTTTGCTGTGAGAAAAGAATTGTTCCTTCTCTTCAATTTATCTATTTATTCATTTATTTTAATTATATGAGCAAAGATTTATGGATTCCTATTTTATTCCACAGGATATAATCCTATGCTCTCATTAGCCTGTTTTTTTTTTTTTTTGTCCTAGGTTGGCCTATGGTAGCTCTAAAAGCTGATTTATGTTCTTTTGACGTATCCCCCTCTTTCTTTGAGTGCTTCCCTAATTTCTGGCGTAACAGGATGTTCTAGGCTCATCTTATTATCCTATACTTTTCCTAACCCAGCCTGAATCAGCTATTTTTTTCTGGAGGATGATAGACAAGATCAGGAAACTATGTGCTTACTGTTACTGGAATGTCATTGCTATTGGGATGACTGGATATCATTGTTCTTAAGAAGAATGTCATTTCCTCCTAGGAAACAGAGCTAGGAAAAAGCATACATAATAAATATGTTTGTATATATGCATTCTTATACACAATCAAACATATTCCTGTGTTTATAGTTGTATATGTAGAGTTATACATGAAAACATATATATATTTAGTTGTTACAAATCCTGAGTTCATAGTGATAATCCCAGTTCTGACTGAACACCTCAGGGTTCTTTTCAGTCTTCCCTCTCTTCATATTTGTAAATCCTCAGACCGTGAGAAGTGGCTCCCATTACCTGTGATGTTATTTCCTTATTTGCTCAGCTAACGTAATTGCCCAGTTAACACATTTCCCAGCCACCCCCACTTTCCCCGCCCTGCCTGGCTCTGTTGGTGCCCCTTTCTCTGCTTTCTCCCGCATTTTCTGCGCACATCCTTGTGGTCCGAGCGCAGCACCAGCTCTCCCTCATTGTCCTGCTTTCACCCCCGCTCTGCTTGCCGAGGCTGGGAGGGAAAGGAAGGAAAGATGACAGGGGAGCTTGGCAAGTGAAGCTCTGAAAGGAAGGGCAGCTAGATCATTGTTAATGAGAAGTGGTTCCACAGTTCTTTCTCTCTCTCTTTAGTCATCCCTCTCTGTCCAGGGTTTAAGGTGGCGTTTGGGCTCATGACTCATGGTGACACTGGGGATGTGGGAGCACCAGCCATGGATGCGGTGAGCCCGTTGGTTCAGTTCCTGGTTGCCAGAATCTGTGTGGACTTCTCACCAATATTTTCTACAAGCCCCAGCCTCAGGTGGTGGTCAGCAAGGATTTTTATTCTTTTAATCTCTTTTTCAAATGGGAGAAACCCCTTCCCAGGCACTGGCTTCAAGTCATTAGCTTCACGTTGGTCTGCTTTACTATATGAAAACACATTTAGTTTCCTTTTTGTATCAGGAGATGAATTTTTGGCTATTTCTGCTACTTCCAAACGTGGAACTCAGTACACCTATGGCTTCAGTTTACTCACTGCTTATCTGTAGAGATACATCTCTTTGATTTTTTTCTCTGTTTATGTATGTATTCTTTTCCTATTTGGATTTTATTTCTCTGTATATAGTGAAAAGTGGGTACATCTTGACTAAACTTCGATCATCTTTTTTTTTTCCAATATATTTTTCCATCAGATCATATCACCCCACGTCCCCACTGCTTAAAATCTGAGAAGTCTCCCTATTATCTTAGAAAAAAAATCCAATCTATTTACTAGGACTTAAGCCGTCTATGACCTGACACCTGCCTATTTCCCTCACTTCTCTTATCACTCTTTCATTCATTATAAGCCAACCTCCACAAGCATCTCTTTCCCCTCAGATAATCCAAGCTCTCTCCCTCCTGTGGTCTTTCTACAACTCTTCCCTCTGCCTGCTTTACACCCCGCTGCCCACCCCCCCTCCCCCCACCCCTCAAGGTCTTCACATGGCTGATTCCTTCTTAGCATTCAGATCTCAACTCTAAGGGCACCTTCTCAAGGAAACTTCTCCCATATACCACCCAGGTCCATGCTCCAGCTAGGCATTCCACTGCCCTGTTTTGTTTCCTTCAGAGTGTGCATCCCTTTCAGAAAGATCTTTGCATAAGTATTGATTTGCTTCTTAATTTCCTCCCTGTGAGTGGAGGACAGGGTTACTTGTAGTCTTAGGACAGGCACTGGCATGTTGTAAACTTTCAATAAATACTTGTCACATGAAAGAATGCATCTTCCCACATTGCTAAGAGGGCAGCAGACACACCTGGGCATTTAGGGAGTTGGGAGGGCTTCAGTACAAGGGGGAGCTGAGGGATCTTCCAGAGCTCACCCCAACTACCTTTTTCACGGGCTGAAGCTTGTTACATTTTCCCTGAAGTCTCTTTATTATTGCATGCAGTGTCATGGTTCTTTTACAGATTTTCTTTAAGATGACTTTTAATGTCAGTGCTAAATCCTCTCTGGAACTTAGGTCAATTTACTTACCTCTTGAAGAGGTAGATCACTCAATTATAATGAGGTTTAATATTTGAGTGGTGTTCCGAATTCCTGTGAATTGTTTTCCTTAAATCTTCATCTTAATATTTTTTTCCAGTAAGAGATGGGGGGAAGAGAGAGAGAGAGCCCAAGATTTCAGAAACTACTTTCTTCGTATGCTTAATTTTCATTCTTTTAGAATAGAGACCTAGATTGGCTTCTCGGTGTGATGATACTCTGTTCTGAGTGGATTCATTTCAACAGTCACCAGAAATGCGGCTCATCCTGTCTGAAAAATCATTTGATGTATAAGTATTAAATTAAAATTTAAGTTGGCTGTATTGATTGTAAATCACCACCAATTTGGAAATAGGAGTTCATGCAATTGTGTGACCAAGTTTAAATGTTTAACCACAAACCAAATGACAAGTTCTTGAGTTGCCAGAGTCAGGCTCTCCGTGTGACTTTGGCACGTCCTGTCCGGGCTCAGGCTGTGGGTGGAAGTGTGCTGATGCCCAGTGCTCGGACGCCCCCGGCAAGTCTGGGCTTTATTTCCACTCGAGGCAGCGGGAGGTGGCTGAAAGTGGCAGCAACTTGAGCTTCTCTTTCCCTGACCCTGAAAATGTTACAGCAGATGTCCCTTTTCCAGGTTGTTCTAGGCATCCTGTATGTGTTTCTTCCCTAGGTTAATTTTGCACTTGAATTTATCCCGTTCAGTGTCTGTGAAATGTTTCTATAGCTATGTGAAATTTGCTGGCATAATTATCACGTGGAGGCAGAATCGTATATCTGGAGGAGTGATTTGCAGTCTGCCAGATATGGCTGCTATATTCATAGGACTCCAACAAAATCTCACACAATAATCAAACAGTTTTACAATAATTTGAGGGGAAAAAATGGAGTCTTATCTTTCATGATAATGGTTCTCCATTGTTGAACATGATATATCATCTTTCCTCTGTCTAAGCTAAACCCTGTCTCCTGCACCTGCAGTTTAAGCCCATTTCTTGCTGTTTTAGCATCTGTAGAGAATAGCAGTTGGCCTCCCCTGTCTGTTACCCATTGTATTGCTTGAAGGCAATTCCATTTATTCACTGCCTGTCTTCTTTTTTATTCTGATTATTTGTAGTTTCTGTGGCCTTTTTTCCTAAACCTGGTATCTCAACTTTTTATTCTAGATGAGAGTAGCATTACAAACAGATGTCTTAAAAACATAATTGAGCACAGCATTTGAGGAAAATAATTAACAATTTAAATGAATAGAGATTTGTTATTTAGATATGCTAATTAAAAACATTTAAAAGTGATGATTATTCAATCAGTAGCTTTTAAGACTTGGGTAGCACGTTTTCACTGTGTTTTTGGAATATTTTCTTCGGGGCATTGAAAATATCTCGTTTGAAGAAATCAACAAATATTGAGCATTTTAAAGAGAATCTATAGGTCTATTTAATGATAACTGAGTTTAACTTGGGAATTTCAGGCATGCAAAAGTGTGGTTCATTCTAGGTTTATCTTAAATTGCTATTGTCATTGTCTGTTCGTCCCACACAGTAAAAGGCTGATGGTCCTTCACTTTTTTGTCCATTTCCAGGTCATCTTTGGGCATCCCGTAAAATGCTTAGGTAATGTGTTAGAAATAATGTTCCATTACACAATGCATAGTGTTTAGATAGTGATATTTTGCTTGACTGCCGCTTCGGCTAACACTAGACTTCATTTATATGATCGGAAACAGTGATGCCACTGTGATCATGTTGCTTCATGAGTCCAGTCCATTTGTGTTCTTATTTTTATATTTCTTTACAGTATGTGTTGGAATGCTGTTCTGGGAAACCGACCTCTTATGTCTAGGTGATGGAGTACCCTTTTCCCTCCCATTATCTGATTTATTCTTGACACCCAGTGTGAAAATGGAGGGGGGGAAAAACTTAGGTTGGCATCCCATAATATCTTCCCATAGTGCACACTTATTGAATTATTTCCAGGTGGATGCGACAGATGTTCATCGAGTCGCTCCTGGCTTCCACTGTTAATTGAACCATAATGAGAGTGACAGCAGGGTAGGACAGATTACAGGAGTGGAGATACAGTTTGAACTCTGCATTCTTACGACCTCCCTGGAAATTTGGGTTAGGCTGGCAGTTCCTGTTTCTTTCGCATGCATGGGAAGGAATGGGAGATATTTTCAGCTACAATCTGTCAATAAAAACTAATGTTCTCTGAAATTAGTAGTGTCTTACTGTTGACACCAGTTATCAATTAACTTGTTGTTTCTTTAACCGAGATGTGTTAACAGCTTACTAAACCAGGAGTCATCCTAATTGCGAATCATGGCTTTAGAGAAGTCACTTAAACTGGATGAATGATCGTTTCATCCTTTTCAAAAGGAGCGAACATGACCTATTTTAAAGTGTCTGAAACGAGGCTTTCACCTGCTTGTGAATAATTTTTGTAAGGAAATAGATATTCTGCATGTACCTTTTAAAAATCATTTTAATGAAAATTGAAAAGTCTTTATTCAAATGTTTGTATTTGGTGCAGAAGGTAGACTCGAGTTGGTGAAGTTTAACCAACACTGTAGTGATGTGTGAATAGGTGATGACTGCAGCAGCCGACAGAGAAGGCTGCAACCACATACACAGGGGATAGAATGTACAAAGTTCCTAGAGGTGAGTTTAGAGGAAGGGGGGTGGCAGTCACCAAATAAGGTGAGAGAGAAAGGGGCTGATTGGAGGATTTGTGTGGCTGTGAAAGCAAACCTGCCTATGGGTAGCATCCAAGAGAGGAGACCAAACGGTTAAGCATATGCCGCCACAGGAGGTTTCTTAATGTTCATTGGAAAGAGTCTTCTTACATACTCTTTGGTATTTTTCTGAAGAGGAGTGGTATGAATGACCTCAAAAGAGAAGTCCAGAACTGAAAGTTTCAGGAAAGAAGGGAAGGAAGGACTGAGGTGCATTTGTTGCCCTGTGGTGGGAATGACGGCAGGGACTGACCGTCAGTTTTCCATCGTTGATCAGCGGATGGAGAGAGACGTGAGAGAAACCAAATCCTGCCAGAAACTGGCACTAGAAGCATTAAGCTGGAGCCCAGTTTAATGTGGGAGTGGATTGGAGAAGATGCTTCAAGGTTTATTTGAGATGTGAAGGGTACTGTCTTGGGAGGTGGGGAAGCAGAGCCAGAGAAAACATACAAGAGACGGAGACGTACATGGAGGGAGCCGTGACTGTTGATGGTGGACCTGGTGCCTTCGTTGGTCTCCTCCAGGAGACCCTCACTCAGGGTGGACCTCATCCAACCTCACGCTTGTTATAATGCTTTCCAAGTATCACCAGCTCTGGGCTCTTCCCTGAGCTATAGGATCGTGGGTATAATTTCCTAATTGTTATTTCTACTTGGATATGTAAGAAGTGTTTCAGTTGTAACATCTGAAGCTGAAGGCCGACATCCCTCCTACGTCACATCTGCTTCTCTCGCCTCACAGCCCTCCCTCCTTGTCAGTCATAAGTCATCCTTTCAGTTGCTTATGTCCCAAATCTCGGAGTCATCTTGATTCTTCTCTTTTCCTCACTTTTAATCTATCAGCAAGTCTTGTGGGCACTGCCTTTCGAATATTTCTAGAAAACGACTAATTCTTGCCACCTTTGCTCATAACTGCCTCATGTCCAGTCCCCCTGTTTCTGTCTTTTCCCCTCCCACAGTCTATTCTAAACACAACAGCCAGAGAGATCCTGCTAGAATGTAAGTCACATCCTGCCCCTCTCTGTTCAAAACACTCTGGTGGCTCCCCGCCTCACTGATAGTAAAAGCCACATTCATCATAGTGTTCTATTAAGGTTGTATTCCCACGCTGTTGCTTTTCTAGCATCATTTCCTCTATTTGTCCTCTTGCTCACTTCACTCCAGGTTCACTGGCTCCATGCCTCAGGACCTTGGCACTTACTGTTCCTTCTACCGGGAGCACTGTTTCCCAGATATCCCCATAGCTCACTCCTATCTGCTGTAAGTTTATTTTGTTTACTGCTGTATCCTTAGCACTAAGAACAATACCTGTATGCAGTAGGAACTCTCTAAATAGGTACTGAGAGAATGAAATTATTTTGAACTAGGAGATGTGCCCAAAGGCTAGTGGTTTGGGTAACATGGGAGGGATTTGCTAAAGGAGTGAGGTGGACCTATTCTGACATGGGTAGGAAGTAAGACCTGGCATAGAAATGTTTTGTGTGAGACATGAGTCTAATTTTAGAACCTCATTATTTTGTGGTTCATTTTCTATTTGGTTTCTTCCACTTATTTCTTAGCCTCTTAATTTGGTTTCTCTTTGAATTGTCTTTAGATGTTTATTCAATTCATATTTATTGAGCATCTATTATGTGTTAGATCCTGTGCTTAAGACATTTAATCTCATTTAAGACAACCGAGAGTAAACCTGTTCATTAGGTTTTATCATTCTCATTTTGCAGGACAGATGGAAATAGAGATTCAGAAGGGTGAAGGGACTTGACCAGAGGGACAGAGTAAACCAGTGGTAGAATGAGGACTTCTAGTTTTGAGTCAGGCTCATTCCACTTTGCAGTCTTTAATCCTTCAGCAGAATAATCAAGTGTCTACCCTGTAAAAGTCATTATCATTGCCTTTCCCTTATTGTCTTAGGGAAGAGATCTAGAGAAATAGAAAGAACCTAAGTGTTTTCATCATTTATTGCTGTGTAACCAGCTACTCCAAAATAGTAGAAGCCCAAAACAGCAACAAATATCGGTTATCTCACATGGTCTCTGTAGGTCAGGAGTCTGGCCCAGGGTCCTTCTTGAGGTTCTGGGTCAAGACCTCAGCTGGGGCTGTAGTCATTTGATGGCTTGACCGGGGCTGGAGGACCTGCTTCCAAGGGAACTCATACACATGCCTGGCACATCAGTGCTGTGTGTTGGCAGGAAGACTCAGTTCCTTGCCACCTGGACTCTCAGTAGGGTTTCTGGAATGTCCTCAGGACATGGCACTTCGTGTTCCCCAGATGAATGGTCAAGAGAATGTAAGGCAAACGCTGTGATGTCTTTTATGGCCTAGCCTAGGGAGTCACTCACCTTCACCTTCACAGGTACCTTTTCAGTGTGGAAGGGGACTGTATAGGCGTCAATACCAGGAGGTGAGACGCACAGGAGGGCATCTTGGAGGCTGCCTTCTATGGTCTCCCCTGTGTCCCCCAATGATTCCCATCTTTCCCACATGCAAAATACATTCCCACCCTTTCTAGGTCCCTCAGAGCCTCATCTTACAGCATCTGCTCAATGTCCAGGATTCCATTATCTAACTCAGGGCCATGTGTTGTCCCATGTTCCAACCTTGTTTCAAATCTCCTTATCTTTCAAATTTTCCTCCTTAAGAGTCATCCTAGGAGCACTTTGAATGCTCATGGTCTGTACTGGGAAATGGACACTTCCATGAGCTACTTTGTTTAGTTAATTATATCTTTACTTAATGTGTGTCCAGTCATTGCGATAGCTTGGTGAATATCCTAGAAAGAGGGGCCGTGTGCAAACTTTCTTGGTTTCACCTGAGCCCCACACTCTCCTTTATCTCTGCATTCCGGTATTTATGAAATATTTTATGATGGCAATATTTGATATGAAATATCATCTTAGAATAGGAGCAGAGTCATGGGATTCTGCTCACTGTGTTGCTGAGACATAATATCATGGAGTTACGTGTGTATCAGATTTTAACAGCATTCAGGGGACCATCCAGAAGCTTGTGTGCTAGAAAGTCATATAATATTAAATGCAATCAGCTGGCAGTTGGCTGGGGCAGTGACTATCGCGGTGGTAGAATTTGGCCTCAGTTCTCTGAATGGACAGCCAACTGGAGCAGAGAATTTTGGGAGAAGAAATTAAAGTGGATTTGAGTTGGCTTAGGGGACGAGGAAGAGGGTCCCATGGCCGCCTGCAACTCTGAGGGATGGGAAAGGAAAGCAGGAGTCGACATTTTGATCTCTGTTTGATTTTAAGCTTTCATTATCGAGCGCTGTATCAGAGTCAACACCTAGAACTCAAACGGAGATTACCTTCATGAAAGAGGCAAATTGTTTACATTTATTTTAATTTTCATGATAAAAAGACATAAAAGCTATCCTGCAACACACCTTGGTTATTTATGCAGGACCTTAAAACCCCAGGGTCCGCTTCCTGTCTTGCTCCAGGCATTTCCATTAAAAGTTGATGGTAACTGTGTTTAGATGAGCTTTGTGGAGCACCAGGGATGGGGGGAGCCCCGCCCCTCTTTGCTACTTTGAGAAGAATGGCTGCACGGGGAAACAACACTATTTTTAAAATAGTCATTAAAGTTTCTTTTGCAGCAGATTATTTTTCTTCCTGGGAAAAACATCGTTTCACTGACAAATTGCCAAAATCCACACAGTGCAACGAAATGGCCCGGCTGAGTTGGCTTCTTTCAAGCAGGCACCAGATGCTTGTTAAGCACTCGATATACGCTCCAAGTTGTGCTGTGTTTAGTGTTGGGTACTCATAGTGTGTTCTCCAGATTTTCTTTAAAAAAATGAAATGAAGGTAAAATGAAGGTAGTCTGAATTACACATCCTAATTAAATTTTTTTAAAGATTGAGTAAATAAGGAGACAAAGAAGAATAAAATGTTTCCTATTTCTACCACGTAAATGCAACTAACGTTCTCAGTGTTACTGAACAAAAATTTGTGAGGCCAGACCGAAAGTTTGGAGTTTGGAGCAGAGAAAGGTTTATTGCAGGGCCAGTAAGGAGAACAGGTGTCTTCTACGAGGGTTTTCGGGGAGAAGTTTTTAAAGGCAAAATTTGGGGTGAGGGCTGCAGGGTGTGTGACTTTCTTCTGATTGGCTGGTGATGAGGTAACAGGGCAGTGTTCCAGGAATCTTGCATTCAGCCTAAAGTCACCATCCTCCACCTGGCTGGAGGTCTTAGTTCCCACAGAAGAACTCAAAGGTGTTGTTATGTCTGTTCCTTGAGACAGAACCAGGACCCTGCCCCAAGGCTGCACTGTTATTTCTTGACTGCTCCTCTGTAGCTGCACTCCCTCCCTTCCCTGATTAGCAACTGTTTAAATCTGCCCTCTGGAACTGAGGGAAGGTCAAGGAGGCTGAAGGAAGCCTATTTCGTACAAACAAGGAATGGAAGATGGGAAGCATTGTACCAGGGAGGACCCCACAAGGTCCTGCTTTGTTTCATTAGTGTATCTTTTCCCCCCAAAATGTAATGCCTAGATGTTTCCTTCATCATTTTAGTAAAATACAATAAATATTGAAGTTTTAAAAACTCATCAATACACATTTTCCATATTTTTCTACTTTTTGTAACTGCATACTACAGCTATACAATACTCCTTTGAGAAGATACAACAAAGTTAATTATTTCTTTATAGTAGACACTGAGGTTACTGTCTTTCTTACTAATATTACCATGTTTCTAATTAATGTTAATAATAGTCTCAGATATGAATACTCCTGTGCACGGGCTTGGTTTGTGTCTTCCTTTGTACTTAGGTTGTTCCTGGGGCAGTTGTTGGATGGGCAGCTCCATCCACACCCCGTATACCTGGCCAGCTACAGTGATTCTAGGTGCTCGTGGCTCACAACCGTGTCCTTCTCCAGAGAACTGACCTTCACCTCCTAGAATCACATCTGGTAAAGGATGTGGAAACCAAGAATAATGAGGAATAGTTGAAAGAGCTAGATATGTTTAGCCTAGAAAAAGAGGACATTTGGAGTTTTATCTTGTGGCAGACAGACGAGATACACTTTAGCTGTAACTGCCAAGGGAAGAGTTAAGATCAAAGGCTTTAGATAAAGAAAGGAGAACAACCATTCCGGGTTGAGATGCATGTCCCAATAATTGGAGCTTTCTAAAGATGGAATGGGTTGCTTCGTAGGGCATTGAATTAATTCCCGGTCATTGGAAATATTGAATTACTGCTGAGAGCATTTGAGAAACTTTGAGCTATAGAAATCTCTTCTAACATTCTGTTAATTTGTTGACCCTCTAAGTGTTTGTGTCAGTGCTGTCAATACTCTGACATATTTCAGCATTAACTTCAACAGTCATTTCTTTTTTTTTAATTGAAGTATAGTCGATTTACAGTGTTGTGTTGATTTCTAATGTACAGCATAGTGATTCATTTTTTACATGTATATATATATACCTTTTCAAATTCTTCTTCATTTTAGTCCATTATAAAATATTGAATATAGTTCCCTGTGCTATACAGTAGGTCCTTGTTTATCTACTTTATATGTGGTAGTTAGTATTTCTTCTTGTGTTTGTGAGCTTGAAGGTGTAAGAAGAAGAGGAGGCGGCTTAGAAAACCTGTGGCATGTATTGGAAATTGTCAAAGGGCTATAACATCTTCAGTTAAGAATTGATATCATCACTGGAGGCTGACATCACCAGTTTAAAGTGGTATTCTTCTCATAAGACTATTGATCCTCTGTAAATATCACTCTGCTTTTTAATTTTAATTTAATTTTTTTATGTTTAATTTTTTTTATCGAAGTATAGTCAGTTTACAATGTGTCAATTTCTGGTGTACAACATAATGTTCAGTCATACATGTACCTACATATATTCCTTTTCGTATTCTTTTTCATTATAGGTTACTATAAGATACTAAATATAGATATTGAATATGCTTTTTTAAATGGTGGCAAAGACTTTTTGGAATGGAACTGTCTCCCTTTGTCTAAGCTTAGTCAGCACCCACACCCTGTGACAGTGGGAATTTCTGAAGCAGATGGTGGATTAAGGTGCGTCTTTGGCCGTAGAACAGAGTGATACAGATGACCCACAGGTGACACAGTCTGTTACTTCTTGTCTCATTAATAAACAATTCCACACGAGTGTGATTGGATCAGCTTGGATGATGAACTTTACCTTTGGTTCCCCCGAAGTACTACGAACACCTATGGAGTCTGTCAGTTTTCCAGGGGTGTATCCAGCAGGGCAGAATGAGATTTCTTCTTTAAAGATTTGTGAGAATGCCTGTTTTAGTTTCATTCTTGTCATTTACCTCCTTCCTCATAAGCTCATCTTGTGTTTGCATTGATTCATTTTGATTGTGTCATTTTTGTTTGAATGATTTTAAGAGTTTTCTCTCCCTCAGACTATAGCTTTGCTCCCACAGACACCTCTCCCTGACCTTCAGATTTCTGAGCACGATCCCTCTTCCCTCTTCCTCTAACTGACAAGAGGTCATGTCTGGGTTGCTGTTAATGTCTGATGCTCTGATACAGCAAATATCAGATGTGTAGTAAGTTATGTTTTGAATTTTAATTAAAAATACTATGCTAAAACATTATTTTTAAGGCCCAAATCCTTTGAAGGGTTCCTGAAATTCATCCTTAACTCTGGAAAAGTGCGTGATTATTTCTAGAAATTACAAGGCATCTGACGGTTCAGTAAGACTGTTATTTAAGGGGACATGAATCAATTTTCTTTCTATGAAAACTTTACCTAATTATGAATTAATGTTTATTTGTTTTATTAAAATATCTATTTGGGGAAGGAGGGTATAGCTCAGTGGTAGAGTACATGCATGAGGTACTGGGAAGTACCTCCGTTTAAAAAAAAAGAAAAGAAAAGATTTATAAAAAGATACTTCTATAAAAAAATTTATTTCACTTTCCATGTACTGTTACAGTCAGGAGAGTTTCTCTCTTTGGGGCCCTAGGGATCCTCCAGCATTGTACCTTGTTCCGGTTGTGGAATTGACAACAGTCTGGGAGATGTGTGTTAGAAGAGGTGTAAGATTGATAGGGTGAAAAATAAACGTTAGGTATCTAAGAAAGTCTGTGAGACTGGAATTTTGCAGTGTTTTGGGGAAGCATAATTAGAGTAAATTTTTGTATGCATTTGAGGTTACTGGCTTTCCAAGCCCAATTCTTTTTTCTTTTTTTAATTGAAGTATAGCTGATTTACAATGTTGTGTTAGTTTCTGGTGTTCAGCATAGTGATTCGGTCATACTATATATACATACGTTTTTTCATATTTTTCATTATAGGTTAATACAAATGAACTTATTTACAAAACAGAAACATACTCACAGACATAAAGAACAAATTTATGGTTACCAAAGAGGAAAGGCGGGAGGGAAGCAGTAAATGAGGAGTTTGGGATTAGCAGGTGTAAACTACTGTATACAAAATAGATAAACAACAAGGTCCTACAGTATAGTACAGGGGACTATATCTGATCCCAGTTTTTTTTTAAATTATAATTTTACTAGAATAGAATGTACCCTGTTGTACCTATTCACTTCATTCATTTCTTGATTTACTTAAAATTTGCCATCCACCTACTGGGTCTAGATATTGGGCTACCAGGTAGGAATATAAAACGAAGAAAATATGACCCCTGACCTCAAGGAGCAAACTTTTGGTTGGACACTGTAGAGGCCACAGGAATATTGCTGCGGCTTTTGGAAATGCATGTCTTTAACAACCTCATGCCCTGAGTAAATACTTGAATTCATGCCAAGAATAAAAGTGCAGACAAATGACGTTATTGAACATTGCTCTCAGCCGTCCTCTTGGTTGTCCCTAATGGACCACTGTAACATTCAGTGGATGCTTTGGCGGTCATTGCTGGCTCATTTGCCTTCATCGGAAGCCTCCGGGTCTCCATGCAGCGTGGAGCCACGTCAGGCTCTGTTGGCCAAGGACAGCATGCAAGCCAAGAAATGGTTTTTCATCCCCACGTTCTACCAGTGGGCCCTTTCCCTCCTGCATACTCACAGTTTTCTGCCCTTATATCTGGGAGTGAACAGTTTAACATACCTCCTGGAGTGGATGTTGCAAAGAATGTATTATGTAGTAAATAGTTTTAATGAACTGTGGGTAATAGAAATATCATTTCACAGAAGAGATCCATCCTATTGCTGTTTAATTAAAATCTTTCTGCTGATGGAAAGTCCTCTCTCTGGTGTTTTCTTTAATGCATTCATGACGCTGCTGTCTGGGCTCCCTTGCTAGAGAGATCTTTCATTATAATCCACTTATCAAAGTTTGTAATTAAACTTCCAAATGTAAAATTTCCAGTGGCAAATTGCCAGGGTACTCAGTGAACTTTTCTTTTTTTCTCTGGGAGAAGTCACTCTGTGAAAATTTTGGTTTTGTGTTTTGGTCATTTTATCGTTGTACAAGTGTCTGTTTTTGTGTGTGCCTATGTGTCCATATATGTACACACACATTAATAGTGTAATATTTAGTTCATGAAAATGCAGACTGACATTTTATTTAGTATCATCAATTTCTGCCTGTTTTGATGAAATTGGAGATAGTATTGATAACATTAATGTACTGCATTATTTTAGGTATAAAAATGGTAAATGAAATGGATTTCAAAACAAGTGCCTTCAGGCTTTGTTGATCTATTTGAAATGTCTAGACACAATCAAAAGCAAAACCAAACCCTTCATGATGCTAGGAGAAAGAATACAGTCTGTTTTCCATTGGTCAGGCAGGCATGTTCCTGCAACTTTCCCTGTGGTTTATGCAATAAAGGAAGACTGTGAAAACACCATTTGCACTTTAACTTCATTTGGAATTCTCTCTTTCAGACCTCACACCGTTCTTTTGGGAAGAATCAGATAATGAGATGAGACAGGATGAAAGTAAATTCTATCAAATCTCCTGAATCTGATGAGCATCTTGTTAATGGTCAATGTCCAACCATAATACACGAAAACTTAGACAGTGGAGACTGCTAGAAAATTGTTTAGGCTTATCAACATGTTGTTATTTTTATGTCAGCTGTGGACACATAGTTCCAAAAGTTCCTTTGCAACACTAGATGCATTATTAATCAAGAGAACACAGAGCTGTATTTACAGTTTAACTGGATAATTCTCCTGACATTAAATATTTAGAATCTTACATTGCAGAAAATATTAATGAGTAATTAAGTATTTTTTTAATTTCAAAGGTCAGTAGCATTTGAGAAGAGAGTTTTATCTTGTTCACACATCCAATTTCTCCTGAATCTTTAGACTACCTGTTAAATATAAGCCCACATAAAATTACTCTCTCTACAATCATACGTGTAAAACATATATATATATTTTGTTTGTTTGTTTGTTTGTTTGTTCGTTTGTAAAGTTTGGTAAAAAGGGGTTATCAGATTCTTTCTTGCATCTTCAAGCAGGATGGACTGTAGGCTAATACCACTAGGTGCCTATTTTTTTTTCTTAAAACATCTGGAGAAGTGATTGTACAACTTTTATTAGTCTTTCTAGAATATAATACCTTCAGATTGAATGCATTTTCTTTTTGTAATTAACCTAAGCTTCTCCAAAGAGGAGATAACATATTTTATTTTTTCTTTAGTGACTCCTTTCTGTTTTTTTCATATTATTTCTTTTTTTTAATTGAAGTATAGTCAGTTTGCAATGTTGTGTCAGTGTCTGTGTACAGCATAATGTTTCAGTCATATATGTACTTAGATATATTTGTTTTCATTTCATAGTATTTCTATCAAACTACTTAACTTTTATCTTTTCCAATTTTGTATAAAAAAAGAATCCTCCACTTGAGGATTTAAAAGTGTAGACAATATAGAACTTTTTCTATTCTTTGGATTTTTTGAGGGTGGTATGGTGGGATGTTTGTAACTTATTTGTAAAATGGAAGGAATTTTTCAGCTATTTACCATCACCCAAATGATTTCAGGGTATCACAAGTTCCCCAAATTAAGTTTACGGAGCACAGAGGAAAGAATTCAGAAAGTCAAACCAGTGTGGAAATACGAGCTTTTCTGTCCATCTGTCTCCCATTGTATGGAAAAGCTTCTGCATCAGAATTGTGGTGCAAGATCAAGAAAATTTAACTAGAAAAAAAATGTACAAATGTAGACTCCGTAGTCTATTCATTTATTTGGCAAATATTTACTGAACATCTACTGTTCCCCAGACAATATACTAGGATTGGGTATATAACAGTGAGCAAGATAAAGTATTTAGATGATACTGGAGGAGATGAAAATAAATAAACTGGTACACACTAGATTGTCAAGTATTGATCTTTTCTAAGAAGTAATGAGGACATGATTCCATGAGATATTAAGATGGTTTTCCATGAGGTGATGACAAGGTGATTCTACAATTACAAGAATGTGCCCCGATACCTGCAGAACCAGGGAGAGCACTTCATAGGAGGTGGCTACATAGATGTGTTCTTATTTTAGACTATGTCTCTATGAATGGATTTGTTCTTGTTGGGGAATCTGAGCAGCTTACCAGAGTTAATTACTACATTTCTCTCGTATTTATAGCTTATCATTGATGAAGTGCCCCTTTCTTCATGGCAGTGACACTTATGAAAAGTGACAACAGAGGCAGCTTCTTTTCTTGGAATAATGCACGTATTACCTAAAGATGCCAAGGTGGGGAGTGAATCAACCTCACCTGCCTGGAAATAGGGAAGTCCACATTCAGGTTTCCAGAGAGCTCCAGTGTGTTTCTTGAATCACGTGAGAAGTTGTGTTTCAGTCTGTAGAAGTCAGAGAGAAGGAGGCAGTGACACAAATAGGTATGTCTGTAAATAGATACCCTGCTCCAGGGACAGGGATACGGTAGGAGTCAGAGTTGCTTTCAGCACCTGTAACAGAAAACACACCCAGCAGTGGCTTAAAGCAAAAGAGTTTATTTTTCTCACGGATCAGAGAGTCCAGAGGTTGACGGTCTGGGACAGCTGTTGTAACTCCGTCGTGGTGTTTGAGTCTCAGGCTTTGTCTGCCTCCCCCTCCATCATCTTGGTGGGTGGAGTTCATCTCATGGTCTTCAGATGGCTCTGACACCTCCAGGCATTAATATCTGTGTTGCAGGCAGGGATAATGGGAAAAGAGGCCAGTGGCAAAAAACCACACTTTCACACAAAAGGAGGGTTTTATATGTTCATTGGAGAAAAAATCCCCTCCTCTTTCTTGGCACCTGTATCTGCAAATCATTGGCCAGAACTGTGTCAGATGACCACCCTTGCTACAAAGAAATCTACAAATGTGATTTTTTAAAACCAGGATTGGTAGACATTCTTAAAAAGTTGTAGTTCTAGAAGAAAGCGAGCCTATGGCAGCATCTGCCACAGCTAGCAAGCTGTAGTTTTGAAGGTTTCGACAAATCCGTTTCAGGCTCTCTTTCTGTCAGTTACATCCTGTGGCAAAAGTTTATTCAGAGACACATAAAAGGTTTGTGTGGGTTTTGTGCAAAATTTTTTGTGGCTTTATTATGTGATGCAAACCAATTGCAATGATTAATACCGTAAACTGAGAACCACGTGATGGTGTATTTTTAGGGCACTCTTGCAGGCACCCCATGCTGGTATTGGATGTAATTTGGAATTCTGCAGTGAATTGCATGGAGGAAGAGGCTGGAGGTTAAAAGGCTTGAGGAAGTTACTAAATATCTTGTCATTGTGAGGCCAGAGGTTACTCTCTCATAAAATAGAGATGATAATACCTGTTGTCTCCTTCACAGGGACAGCGTGAATGTTTAATGGGGCTCCGGGTACAGAAAGCTTTTAGCTCTTCAGAAACATGGCAGAAAGTCACAAGATTTCCCAATCTTGAAAAAAAAATCCCCCAGACTTTTGCTACAGGGCAAGATCGCATTCAGACCCTCCCTGAAGTATTGCTGAAGTCAGGGTTTTTCTGAATTTTGAGAGAATCATGACAGTAATAACAGTGCTAATCCTTCAGTGAATGCTCACTCTCTGGCTGGAGCTCATCTGAGAACTTTGTTTTTTGATTCCATCCTTACGCTCTACGGGGTGCAGAATGAGAGCCCTCATCATTTTCTAGATGGGCCCCTGAGGCTCACATGTGATTCTATGAACAGATCATGGCTGTGGTGTCAGGCCTGTTTTGTAACCCAGCTTTGATGTTTTCTAGCTGAGGTGACCTGGGGATAAGTATTTCACGTCCTCAATGATCAGTCTCTTTTACATCTGAAAAATAGGAATAATTGCTCATAGTATTACGTGAGGATTAAGGGACATGGTACGTAAACTGCCTTCCACAGGCTGCCGAGAGACCCTCCCGAGGGCTAGAAAGGATCCACATTTCCAGGGGTATGAAAAATCACTTGTGTTGATACTGGGTCACGATGCTAGTCTCTCCTTTCTGAGGAGGGCCACTGAGACTGACTGCAAACAACTTACGACTTCTGTGACCTTAGGCTTGTCACTTAACTCTCCATGCCTCAGTTTCCTCATCGCTAACATGGGGTGTAAGAAGAGTAAGTACTTCATAAGGCTGTGATGAGAGTTCAGTGAAGTGCTTGGGTCAGCATTTTCTGTATTGACAGATTACGAGAGATGAAGTGCAACGCGCGATATTGCAGTCAGAGATGAGGCGGATTGCTGAGCAAAAACAAATGCTTCCGGGGCTTCTCCAGCAATGCTTAGTTAACATTCGCCTGCATTAGGCAATTAGTTGGACTGGCCATCGTGGTCAGTTGAGTGGGTCTTCACAGTGAGCATCGCCCCCTCCAGCCCGTTACTGAGCCATCTTTATTGAGCCGTCGTCTCTGCACGGCTGCCATGAGGTGGCGCACCAGGGGTATGGACGGTCAAGTTTGCTTTTCTCCTACTCAGTGCTGGCCCTTTGGGCTGAAAGCAAATTGGAACAGTTTTTATTTTATTTTTAAGTTTTGTACCTTTTAAATATTCAAGGACTTCAACAACAAGAATCCATTTAAGGGAAAATGAAATGTGTATGAAGTATAAGGCACATTTTTCATCGTTTGAATGGCCTTAAATGATTAGAAAACTGAGGCTTAGAGGAGAAACTATGTGTGTTTTTTTAAAATTTCTCTTAGTATTCATCAGTTTAGAGCTAACCTTGCAAATACATTTTGGATGCTAAGATATAGAGTAAATAAGTCGATTTAGAAACTCAGCGACCTTCCTGATATAAATTATTCATGCCATCGTGAGTAACACATGCTTCCTGCATAATATGTATTTTTTCACTGTAGTTACAGCATTTTCCCATTTGTGTTTTACAAACAGAAGCGGAAGCTCTAATCGTTTCTTGTTTTCTCTCATTTTGTTTATTATGAACTCTTGTGTGGCTTTTCAAGGAATGGCTCCAGGAGTGACTTCCAGTGTCTTCCAGAGAATAATTTAGTGAGTTTTAGGCCTTTGGAGGAAAGAGAGTCAGCACGGGTTAGTGGAGTAAGACAAACCTGTGTGCAGATTCCACCCTCTACTTTCCCTCAGCTCAGCGGAGATGCTCCATTTCCTAGTGGATATAAAGCTTGCAGTATGGCAGGTGGTGGAAGGGTCATCAAATCTGGTTTTCCATCCTCTGTCCTTAAGCTTCTTGGAAAAAGAGAAGTAAAGAGGTATAGTACTGTAATCCAGATGCTAACAATGTGTGGGTCCCTGCAGAACTAAGATTGCCCGAGAGTCCTGAATTGAGATGCTTTGGTGTATTCTCTAAAATCTGTATTTCAGATTTTTTGGGGGGTTCAAGATCAGTCTTGGGTTTCTACTGTTACTGTCCTCACCAGGAGATAATGGTGACTGCAAGTTTCCGGTAGGCCCTCCAAGCCACTCTGCTCAGGGATCTTTCCCAGCTTAGGTGAACACAACAGGACTGTTAAAGCCAGTGGATCCCTTTGCAGAGCCTGTCCAGGGCTCTGTACCAGTGAGGAAGCCTAAAAGAAGACCAGGCCTCACAGCAACCTGTGTTCAGGTGTTGCAATTAAAATCCAAAGATTGATGCAAAATTCAAAATATTTGTATAAAATTATTGGCTAATCATTTCAGCTCCCATGTAGTCTCACAGGACCTCCTAATCCTTTTAAATCTCTGTTTAGCTTCCCACCTGGGGCCATTTAGAGTCTAACAAATATGCTTTTGGTCCTCCATCTCTTTGGCTTACATTGTAATGACATGAATATGCTTTTAGATAGGCTGAAAGTGTGTGTTCCACTAATGCGAGTGAACAGAGTCATCTCCTGTACCCTGGTGATTGCCTGTCACAAAAGAAGTGGTCTCAGTAGAGAGCTGGTCCTGCTGGTTAATTGATCTATTAATAGTAATAATAGTAGTTTAGGATCAACTACCCTAAAACCTCAAATCATCATTTTTATCAAAAGTTCTCTAATGTTACAATGACTTAAGCCCATCATTAGAAGGCCAGTTCATTTGCTTTCTCAGGGGTATATATTTCAACTAAATTGATGGGTCTGATTCACTAGGAAGTTCTGTTGTTTTATGAGGGGGCAATATGGAGAGTTTTTTCAGCTGCCTTGATGGAATTAATGGCAATGGTGCCTTCTGAAATATGTCCAGACCAAAGTGTTTGTGGCAAATCTATATCGTGAAGAATTAATCACCTATTTGTGTGTGTGTGTATGCAGACTTTAAAATACCATGATACAGTTCCCAAACCATTCGCCATTCATTGTGTGTTACTTGTTAAGCGTGTAGATTTGCCACTAGCAATGTGAAATATCCGTTGTCTAGGGGATGTGTGTGTGTGTGTGTATGTGTGTATACATAAAGATGTCTCATGTAAGGGGGTACAGTTTGCATCTAGTCCAGAGGTTTTTGAGTTGTGTCCAGTAATGTCCCAAAGGTTCCATGGAATAGTCTTAACAGGCCAGTCCTGGGGACAAATAGTCAAGCAGGAGAGCTCTATTTCATTTCAGCTGGAACATTCCACTCTTCTCCATATTGGTACGAGAGGCAGAATTTTGAAGAAAAGTTCTTTCGGTTGCTTACCCAACTATTCCCTTAGTCTTCGGAACAGGGCAGGCCATCAGAGAGCTGTGTACTTCAGCTCCTTCTCTTGACTCTTTGCAGAATCATTTTCACTGATTTGTACTTGGGAGAGCCCTGGACCCCACTGACTGCAGATTGCTGGTGTCTGTGTTACTGATGAACGGATGTGTTCAGCTCTTGCTCAGCATAGCATCTGTGTTGATGAGAACTCTTGGGGGTAAATTCCATCAGTGCTTGGGACCAGGGCAATGGCTTTTCCTAAAACAATTTAAAAAAGAGAATTTAAACTTTACTCCTACGTATATGAGGGCTGTAGTAGCCACTTTTATTTTTGGTCACTTGGAAGTTCATGGTCAAATTTGCTCCCCACTTCTAGCAAATATTAGGGGCAGTACCTTCTACTCTTGACATTCTTACTGTTCAGTCCTTTTATCTCCCTGTACCTGTGCCTCTTACTTTATTTTTCTAACACATATATTATGGCAAGTTTTGTCATATCTCCTTAAATCCAGGTAGATTTTCTTAATACCTTTTGGGAAACTGCTTGGATATCCTGTAGGCACAACAGGCTTAATGTTCTTGAAAGGAAATACTCTTTGTCTTCCTTTTCAAAACTGCCCCTCTTCACGTTTCTCCTTTTCGGGAGAATGGCCCCATCAGTTCAGTCACCTCTCTGTCTTTTCTGTCTTCTCTATCTCATGGATCCCATCCAACTGTTACCCAAGTCCTTGAAACCCAGCCTCTGCACTGCCATTCAGGTTTCTTCTGATCCTTTACTTCATCAATACTCACCTGGAATCTTTGTTTCCTAACTGGCCTCAATGTCTTGATAATCCCTCATGCACACGGATGTCAGCTACTTAAAAGTCACTGGCTCTCCTGTGATCCTTAGTGCTATTATTTGCAGAATGAAGTCAAAGTCCCTCAAGTGCCATTCAGGACTCTTTATCATTTGCTCCCCAATCTGCGTTCTAAATCCCATCTCTGTCCATTCCTTCTTCCTTTCTGTGTCCTTCGCTGCAGCCGCTGGCCCCACTCCCAGGCCCCAGACACAAGATGCTTTTCAGCACCGGGTTCTCTCATCCTGACATGCCCTTCCTGGCACCTTGAAGCCCTTTTCCCCGGCTCTTCTCAGATATTACCTTGTGTTTGATTTCCTTCTTGTTTTCCTCAGGTGAGAAGAACAAATTGCTTTCTCTTCCGTCTCTTCCTCTTACTTTCTTCCTTTTTAAAAAATTTATCTAGGAGTATTTAAAATTTTTGATGTTTGTTTGTTTGTTTGTTTATTTTAGTGGAGGTCCTGGAGATTGAACCCGGCAGCTCGTGCGTGCTAAGCATGCACTCTGCCACTGAGCTATACCCCCCACCGCCCCCTTTCTTAATACTACTGTTAAAGTGTTCATTGCCCTCTTTTGAATGTTGCTGTGTATGCAGATCTTTCTCCCCAAATCGTGGGCTCCTGAAGGAGTCTGGCTGAGGAGAAAGAGGGACTATATCAGGGATCTGCTCCCCCTGCTCTTAAAAACAAAAGTCAGCTGATTGGGGGGCAGGACAGTCCCTTCCATGGGCAAGGATTGAACACATGGGCTAATTCATGTCTGACCTTAAAATGTTAATTTCGTGTGTATTCTGTTTATGGCCATGGGAAATTGGTGACGTCGTCATGCTAAAGAAGTCCAAGTGAGGTTTTGTAATTTCTTTGCAGAAGAAGCTTATCTGATGTTCTTTTTTTCCTTCTAGGAATAGGCAAGTGAGGAGGCTGAGACTCTGAAGAATGGTTCCCCAGGGCAGTCTGGCCCTCGCTCGCTGGGTATGGAGGGGCACGAGGAAGCTGTTTGTATTACTGTCTCTCTTGCTGTCCCACGCAGCTCATTTGGAAGGCAAGCAGGATAATCAGTTCATCTGGAAACCAGGTAGGAATGTCCTGGCTGTTCCTTTGTCCCATTTTCATTAATGAGAAGTCTATTCTTTCCATCCTTGTTCCGATTTGTGGAGTAGTGGAAAATATCTAGAGAGGGAAAAAAAAGGTAGATTCTTCTTCTTTATAATAAAGCTTACGTTTGCTGCTTCTGCCTGCATAATTGTCATCTCCATCCGTGATGCTGGTTATCCTACTGAATTTTCATGTTGTTGTCAGTTGAAGTTATGAGTTCCATAGTTACATCTGCTCCGCCTTTGTCAGATGTATCACCGCTGTGGGGCACATTGGTTGCGAGAATGAATCTGAATTCAGCTGATGTCCTCTGCTAAAAAGGCTTTGGACCAGTAATCTATGTCTTTGTCTTTGGGGGTACAAACTAGTTAGCTATATATTAATTGAATATTTTCTCACATAGATCCTGTATATCTAAGTGTGGGAACATGAAAAATTATCCCAAGATCTTTGTCTGTAAGTTGTGACTATACAGTTGCCCTCATGTGTTTTAAGATCCTTAACTGCCGTGTATATAACTGTATGAATGAGCTGAGTTGAGGTTTGAGGCTTCCATATAACTTACATTCTTTTCTAATATTTCCTTAGTGTGGCTATGGAAAAGATGTATTAAATTTAATTTTAAAGGCTAATGCTTTATTAACTTCAGTGATGAACCCCAAACTTCTTGGCTCTTTAGATACTGATGGTTTTCTCTGCTCTAGCTTTTAGTTTTCTTAAAAGTTTCACAGAGTATTTAAAATATGTATTACCGTTTCAAGAGTCCGTTCTTGCAAATACAGATAACTTATGCACTTAATATCTTAGAATTGGAAAATATGATGTTCTGGAAGATCTATGGTCCTCGAAGAGTTTTCATTTTAGTCTCATCATCTGTAAATTAAATAGACTGCAAACATATTATGTCACCATGGAAATATGTGTAAAGGTGATATTTGTAATATTTAAATGATCTTCCAAAAACGAAAGTGAATTATGCTTCCAAGTATGTTAAGTAAAACCCCAGGACCATTAGAGATACAGTCTGGAGGAAATTTAATTGCATTAAAGCCTCTGTAAATTCATTTAATTGTGGGCTCTTAATACGACATTAGTGATTTTCATTTTTTACCTCACAGTAGTTTTAGGAAGCATTGAAAATAGTTCGAAAAGTCAATATTGCATTTATGTGAATTGGGCTATTTTATTTTAATCAGGAAAGACTAAATGTTTTATCATATCTAAATAAGCACATTTATATGATTGTACTCCTGTGTAACATTCCCAAAAAAGTGCAATTAAAATGGAAAGTAGCAGATATGAAACATGAATGGGATGTGTTAAGGAAATGGGCTTATTTAGAAGCAAATTTTAAAAATAGCCCTGCTTTTCTGAAAGTAGGTCAGTGGAACAAGATGGTGCAGCCCACTTTACAGTGGATGAACACTTTGATAACTGTCACACTTCAGTTTCAGAAGTGAGACGCCTTCCCATCCGACACTTTGCACAGATCAGAATGAATATCATGTCATCACTCTCATTTTCCCTGGTATTCATTACTTTTCTTTCCCTCATGAATGTGCCAGCTAAAAGGTGATAACATATATTTTTCGCATTTGGTTTCATTTCTAAATTGCACCTTTATTACTTGTATGTGACCAGACATTTTAAAGGTAGAAAAAATTTAAAAGATACAAAATTAAAAGTCATCATCTAGACCATGTGTATCTTCCTTTGCGTATATAAATACAAATATGTTAGTATATAAATCACACAGAATACAGACACACAAAAGTTTTGTTATCATTATTAGTTACAGTTCTGCCAAAAAAGAAATGGTCAATGCAAAGTAGGTAATTGAGAAGAGTTTAATAAAAGGACTATTTACAAAAGTAGGAAAATACGAGCAAGCTATGAGAACAGCTATGAGGAATTGTGATGGAGTGCCCCTGGGCTGGTGTCTTTATTTACAGCTTCTCAGTCTGCAGGCAAAGAAAGGGAGTGGTTTCTGGAATCTGGAGAGAAAACTTTCATGGGGAGGATGCGCGGCAGATGCTGTGGCCTTTAGAGGGATATAAGCAAAGTGCATTGAAAAGGTGAGAAGGGGCTCAGGGTAACGAATGGTCCTTGCCCACACATCTCCTGCCAGGGATCTCAATGGCGGGATCCAACCCGAAGCCACAAGGCAAGGGAACCCATTGATGTCTCCATACGACCTGCCTCCGGGGCTGGAAGCAGAGTGTGAAACGGTGGAGAATGTGGATGTGAAAATATCTAATGTGTACATCCCTGTGTGTACATACGCACGAACACTGCTTCGTACAGTCAGAATCATATTCTGCGGAATCCTACTCTCCGGCTGCTTTTATCATATAATGATGTCGTGATGAACGTTTCATGTTAGAGCTCATGGGTCAGTTTTATCTTTTAGTGGTTGCAGAGTTTTCTCTTGAACTTTTAATAGTTTATTTAATCAGTACCTATTTGTCTGTTTTTTCTTCTGGTATCGCTTGGCATTTCAGTGGCTTTTAGTTTTTTGCTATTAAAAATAAAACTGACATGAATGCAGCATTATTTTAAAGGTAAGCCATAAATCAGTTTGAAGAGTCTTCTGCCCTAGAGCAATCCTGGGTCATCACCTTCAAAGACAAGCTCAGCACCTTAGAGTCTGTACCTACTTATGCATGGTTAATGTATTTCATTTGAATTTAAAATAAAAACTCCATTGCAGTTGAAATTAAATGCATTTTTTGTATATTATCAAATCCAACAACTCACGTCCAGTGTAATCTGGAATTTGAACAGATTTCCATGGAGATCCAGATAAATACACCTTATTTTAGAAACTTAGAAGCCATTCTCTGGATTTAGATGGTAGCTGCCAGTCACTTAAGCTCTTTCCCGGCATCTATTGTTTTTCCCCTGAGTCCATAGGTTAGATGTTAGTCAACCTCATCCAAGTTAGAGGCTTTTCTAAGTGAGTCCTGGCTTTGGGAAAACAATGGATTGATGAATAATAAGTGAGTGATATATTATGTTGCTAAGGATTTCTGTAATGAGGGAGAGTCTGGTGAGCCTTCGGCTGTGGGGTCATTGATCCGGCAAGGCTGTTGAACGCCCATCATCATTGTGATGAGTTCCTCTGATCTGTATTTAGTATCAGGCAATCTGTCATCTCTGCCAAGAAAGAAGGATCATGTCAGCAAGTGTTTGAGATGAGGAGTGATGCTGCTTGTGGTTTTAAATAAACACATAGCTATGCATGGTTGCTTACTTTGTAGAGATGAACAGATCATGGTCTCTGAAGCCACAGTAACTAGTGGTCTCTTAAAAACTTTCTCAGTAATGGTTCTAAGAGGTTTCGTTCATTCCGCTGATCCTTGTTGAGACCTTACTGTGTGCCAGCACGTGACAAATGTGTGAGATAAGTTGAGAATAAAACAGACAAATCCTCGAGCCTCATGAACAAGCTAATAAACATGATCAGGAAGTTAGAGAGCATGTTAGATGGTGCTAAGTGCTTAGAAGGAAACATAAGGCAAGGAAGAGGGGTGTGCAGTGATGGGTGAGAGACTGATATTTTAAGTAGGTGGGCTATGTGATACCTAACCGAGGAAGTAAAGACTGGAAGGAAGGGAGGGAGACAGTCATGGGGATATTGGGGTGAAGAATATTCCAGACAGAGAGAAGGCCCAGGGAAAAAGGCCCTGAGGCAGGCATGGGTGTGGCCTGTTTGAGGACCAGAGAAGAGGCCAGCAGGCTGGAGCTGAGCAGACATGGGGGACAGTGATGGGAGGTCAGGTCAGAGGGGTGATGGGGCCCAAAGCAGCAGTGTCCTCAAGGTCAAAATACAAGTTTGGCTTTTACTCTGGGTAAGATAAAAAGACACTGGGGAGTTTTTACAGAGTGATGACATGATCTTATATTGACTGAGTGATTGATTGAAGTATAGCTGATTTACAATATTGTGTTAATTTCTGGTGTATAGCATAGTGATTCAGTTGTACATATATATATTCCTTTTCATATTCTTTTTTTTTACATTTTTTATTGAGTTATAGTCAGTTTACAATGTTGTGTCAAATTTCAGTGTAGAGCATAATTTTTCAGTTATACATGAGCATACTTATATTCATTGTCACATTTTTTTTTCACTGTGAGCTACCACAAGATCTTGTATATATTTCTCTGTGCTATACAGTATAATCGTGTTTCTCTATTCTGCATATGCCTGTCAGTATCTACAAATTTTGAAATCCTAGTCTGTCCCTTCCTATATTCTTTTTCATTATAGGTCATTACAAAGTATCGAATATAGTTCCTGTGCCCTACAGTAGGACCTTTTTATCTATTTTATATATAGTAGTTAGCATCTGCAGATCCAGAACTCCCAATTTATCCCTCCACCCCTCCTTCCCCACTGATAACCATAAGTTTCTTTTCTATGTCTGTGAGTCTTTCTGTTTTGTAAATAAGTTCATTTGTCTCATTTTTTAAAGATTCCACGTATAAGTGATAGTATATGATATTTTTCTTTCTCTTTCTGACTTCACTTAGTGTAACAATCTCCAGGTCCATCCCTGTTGCTGCAAATGGCATTATTGCATTCCTTTTTTATGGCTGAGTAATATTCCATCGTATAAATGTACCACAACTTCTTTATCCATTTATCTGTCGATGGACATTTAGGTTACTTCCATGTCTTGGCTATTGTAAATAGTGCTGCTATGGACACTGGGGTGCATGTGTCTTTTTGAATCAGAGTTTCTCCCAGATCTATGTCCTGGAGTGGGATTGCTGGATCACATGGTAAGTCTATTTTTAGTT
The DNA here is from genome assembly GCF_048564905.1 of Vicugna pacos. NCBI lineage: Eukaryota > Metazoa > Chordata > Mammalia > Artiodactyla > Camelidae > Vicugna > Vicugna pacos. The sequence continues at coordinate 17,434,757 of NC_132991.1, forward strand.
TTTTAAGGAATCTCCATCTTCTTTATCTTTTTTTATGGCCTTTGTTTTAAAATCTATTTTTTTCTGCGAGTGTTGCTACCCTCGCTATCTTGTCATTTCCATTTGCACAAAATACTTTTTCTATCCTCTCACTTTTCATCTGTGTGTGCTCTTCCCCCTGCAGTGGGTCTCTTGTAGGCAGCACATTGTAGACTCTTGTTTGATTATCCATTCTGCCTCTCTGTGTTTTGATTGGAGCGTTTAGCCCATTGACATTTACAGTAATTATTGATAGGTATGTGTTTATTGCTTTGTTTTCCAGTTGATTTTGTATTTCTTCTTTGTTCCTTCTTCCTTTTGTTTTTCCTTTCGTGGTTTGATGATTTTCTTTCATATTATGCTTGATTTTGATCTTTTTCTTTTAAATAAGATTTTAATAGCATCATCGTGGGTGGTCAGTTGAGGAAGTGGAAGCAAGGAGACGAGTTAGGAGGTGACTACAGAAATAAAGAGGAGTGATGATAATAGCTTGAACTAAGGTCACGTCAGTGAAGCTGCTGAGAAGGGGTTGAATGCTGGATATATTTCAGGCCATGGTTTTCAACTGAGGGTGATTTTGCCCAGCAGGGGACTTTTGGGAATATCACAATTGGTTGTCACAACTGGGGTGTGCTACAGACATCTGGGAGTAGAAGCCAGGAATGCTGCTAAATGTCGTAAAATGCACAGGACAGTCCCCCACAGCAAAGAATTATCTGGCTCTGGAACGTCAAAAGCGGCTAGATTGAGAAACCTTGATTTAAGGTAGAACCATCCTAACTTACTAATGAGAGTGGGGAGGGAAAGAGATGTAGTGGTGATACTGAGGCTTTACCCCCAGCAGCTGGGAGAGCGGCGTTGCCATCATTTAAACTGGGCTGAATGGTCAGGAGCTGGTATGGGGGGAACATGAAGAATGTGGTATTGGACATGTTCGATATTTGAACTTGTTAGAAATTCACATGGAGATGTTGACCGGGAAGTTGGATGGGTGATCTGAATTCAGGAGTCAGGTCTCTGCTAGAGATATAAATTTGTAAGTCACTAGCAACGAGGTAGAATTTAACTGGATAACCTTAGAAATGAAGAAGCAACCTTGAAATTTATAATCCGTATGTGTAAAGGATAAGTTTCTAATGTACTTCCTTTGGGCCAAATGACATTTAAAAAAGTTATTGTGGTAAAATACACATAGCATAAACTTTACTATTTTAAGCGTTTGAGAGTTACAATTCAGTGGCATTTAGTACATTCACAGTGTGATGGAAACATCACCACTATCTAGTTTCAGAACATTTTCATCACTCCAAATTACATTTGCAAATGTTTATAAAAAGACTGGAAAACAAGTTTTGCTATGAATAGTAAGGTCTCAGAGAAAGAAAATCCATACTTGTCTGTTGGTGAGAGTTTGTTTGAACACCTTAAGTCATCGTAAGAGATCACTCAGCATATTAGAAAGAGCTGGGGCTTTTTATACATAGGCAGACCCACCTTCAAGTCCTATGTTTCTAGAGAAGAGAAAGTTACTTAATGTCTCTGAGCCTTATCCATCTTTCTGAAACGAAGAAAGTATTTCAGAGGGCTGTTTTGAAAATTAAGTAAATGAGGAAAGTAAATACTTCAGAGGACTATTCTGAAAGTTAAGTACAACAAATATATTGAAATGCCTGGTACATAGTAGCTATTCATTAAATGTTAGCTGTTATTTTTATCATTACTATATAATAATTTGATGCTTGAAATATTTATTCTTGCTTTTATGTTGTACAGTTTTTTCATATTTTTTTTCTTTAGACACACAGAAGAGGGGAGGTCGGCTTGACGGTTGTATGTACTGTATTAGTAAATGGTCGTAAGTAATTTTGCTGACTTTTTAGCTCTAAAACCTTCTGTATGACAGACTCTTGGAAAGTTTTAATTTCAGTAGCTCCTTCCCAGTGAATAAAAAGGGTGAGAATAATGACCTGTGTTCAAAGAACTAAGTAGATAAGTAAAAATTAATCATTTTGGAAGAAAAAAAGAGATTATGAAAATGACTATGTTAAAAAAAGGGATCTTACTTAGGTTAATATTTAATTATAGCTTAAATAGTAATGTTCTCAGTGTTGAAAATACTTTAAGGAAAAATTATATATTTTTATGTACATAGATATATATATATGTATTTCGAGTTCAGGAATTTTAGCAACAGTAAAATGTTCTTAGGAGAGAGCTATTTTTTTGACTATGTCCTAGAAGTTCATGAAATATTTCTTCTAGGGATTTGATTAAATTGAAATCATTTAAATTACATCTGTGGATATTAATTTATCTTACAGCCATGTCTGTAATAAACTCTCAGTGATGTTATTTCTGTAATATCAAAAAGTATAGACATATATGGCATGGGATTCACGGCTAAAAACTAGTCCTCTTTCCTTGGAGACTAAACTACTAATTTTATAATCCTTCCAGTAAGTCAGAAAAAGCCTATATTACCTAAATAATTTAAAATAAATTACTCTGATTTTTTTCCTAAATAGTACTGTAATGGAGGCTCCCTGAGGAGAGAGATTTTGTTGATTTTATGCACTGATGTTTTCCAAGTACCTCGAATGTAAATAACTGTTGTATAAAATATCCCCAGCACATCTACATCTAAGTACTTGTAGAATGACGAACACTGTCTCTTGGAGGGGTGTGAGTGTGTGTATTTCAGAGTGTTGAGAAACGGTGAGACTGAAGGAATAGAGCATTTAGTTGCTGTTATTCTAGAACTTGAACTATATCTTGAGGAGAGGATATAAAATGAATGAAAACCAAAGTCAAACTTATAAATCTGTAAATATGAAAACGAATGATCCATACTTTCTTGTTCTTGGTTCTAGTACCATTTCTGATCATCTCCAGAACATATGTTGTATACATTTTTTAATAAAAAGGAATAGTTGCACCTAGTAAGAAATTTAAGTATTACTTTGATTCTTGTGATGAGATATTACAGTTTCATGTTGTCTTCCAGTTCATTTCCTTGGAGGAAGCCAGTTTCAACTCTTTTTTTCTACTTATCCTGATGTATATACCTCCATATTTCTAAGTGATATACTCATTAATTCTATTTTTTGATTTATAAATATTGGATATTTCCTGTTGATTTTCTGTTATGTTAGTTGAAGATTTAGCTCTCATCTTCCTACCCCTCTCCCTCCTTAACTGCCTCCTTTCAAAGTAGTTATATGAAAATATTTAAATCAATGTACAGGAATTACATATTTCTACATACTGTCCTCTGCTGAGCCAAGCAGGATACTACACTTCTACCTCTTTTCTCTTCAGCTTTTTGTTTTACCCAGAGATAACAAAAATTCTCTCATTTTTTTGCTTCACCTTTTTTTTTAATTATAGTCAAACTTAAGTTGATTTACAACACTGTGTTAGTTCACGTGTACAGCGAAGAGTTTCAGTTTTATGCACGTGTTCTTTTTCAGATTCTAAACCACAAAAGGTATTACAAGGTACTGAATATAGTTCTCTGTGCTATAAAGTAGGTCCTTGTTAACTGTTTTATGTATAGCAGTGTGTGTGTCTTAATCCCACACTTGAGTCTCCTTCAGCTTCCCCCACAATGCTCCAGTTGATATGTCATATGCCCATTACTCATTTTTTTGAAACATTTAAGCACAGTCCCAAATGCCCTATTAAATTCTCTCTTTGGGAATTCTTTCCCTTGCTCTCTGTCCCCCTGATTCAATGTGGACTCCTGAACCATTTTCATCTTTGGAACCTCCCTTTATTTTGTCATCTTGAACACCTTATTCCTGTTTGTTTTGTTTTGTTTTTTGTATTTCTCTACCTTGCCTTTGAAGCTTTATTTTCTAGAACTGCTAAAATAGGGTACATTAGAAGTCATTTTTCATGTCTGAAAGCGTCTCTTGTCATATACTTGACTGATAGCTTGTATGTGTGGAGTTCAAGGTTAAAAACACTTTTCTTTCAGAATTTTCAAGGCTTTGCTCTACTGTATTTGAGCCTCCAGTGTTGTTGCTAAGAAGTTTTATGTCATTCTGATCTCATCTCTTTGTATGTTACCTGTTTGCATCTTTTCCTCTTTCTGGAATCTTCTTTTTATCCATGAAGTTCTGAAATTTCATGATTATATACTTTGGGGTGAATCGTTTCTTCTTAATTTTGTTGGTCATTAGGAGAATATTTCACCAACATGCTCATGCTCTGCAGTTCTGAGATTTATTTTTTATATGATTTCCCACCTCTGTTGTCTCTGTTCCTTCTGCAGCTCCTTAGACAGATACTTCACCTCTCTAACAGGTCTTCAAGTTTTAGGTATTTATTTTTTTTCCTTTGTATTTTTATTCTAATTTCTAAAATATTTATTCTATTTCATCTTTCAGCCCTCCCTTTGAATATTTTTTATTTCAGTTACCGCATTTTAAATTTCTAAGATCTCTTACTTCAATGTGATTTTTGAAATTATATCTTGTTTCACAGATGCAATATCTTTTCATTTAGAAGATATTAATTATAATTTAACTTTTTCTTTTCATTCTCTACCACTTATGCTTCCTCTAAATCTCTTTTTCATTCATCTATTTGTCTGATCATGGCCTCTGATATGAGGAGCTTTCTTTTAATGTCTGTTGGCTATTGTCTCTCTTTTTAGTGTTTCCCGTCATTGAAGGTGAGGCATTAAAAGCTGATTGACATTCTGTGTACCTGACTCAGCTATTTCGGTTTCACTGTCAGACTCTTCTGAGTAGTGAGCTGGCTTTTTTTCTTGGAGGATGGGTTTCTCAAAAATCTGTATCCATCAGTACCAGACGGTCTTTTATCCAGGGCCTATTGTTGTGTGTTACTTAAGGTGAAGGTAAGTTGCTGTGATGAAGATGTTCCCAAGTACATGGCTTAAAAATAATAGCAGCTCCTGTCTCTCATGGGAAGGCCTCATGGCATTTCCATGTTCTAGTGATGAAAAGAGCACAGAACTGAAGTCTAAAAAAATATATTTCAACAAGTAACATAGAAGTTCCATACAGAGGGGAGGGTATAGCTCAGTGGTAGAGTGCATGCTTAGCACACATGAGGTCCTGGATTCAATCCCCAGTACCTCCTCTAGAAATAAATGAACCTAATTACCTCTCCACACCAAAAAAAAAAGGAACCCCGCCCCCACCCCCCACCAAAAAAAGAAGTTCCATACATGTTCCAGTACTCTGTGAAAGAGAGCTGTGTAGGAGCCCACTACAAAAGTGGCTTCAGTTACCAATGGGCTTCAGTTTGGCTCTCACATGTGGAGGCGGCTGGGCCCTGCTAGGTGATCTCCCTTGGGGTCTTTTATGGCATTGTGGGCCAATGAAGGCAGAGGCTGCCTCATCTGGAAGTACCTGCGCTGGGAAGACTCAAACAGATGAGGTTGGAACAGCTGGGACTCTTCAAGTATCTCTTTCTCTCTGTCTGTCTCTGTCTGTCTCTGTCTGTCTGTCTGTCTGTCTGTCTGTCTGTCTCTCTCTCTCTCTCTCCCTCTCTCTCTCTGTGATCCTGTCCACATGCTCCCTTTGTATGGAGGCCTCAGGGTAGTGAGAATTCTTAATATGATAGCTGAAGACTCTCAGAACAAACTTCCGAAGAGCAGCAGGCAGGAGTTGCTTGCCTTTTTCTAACCTAGCCTGGGAGCCGGGCATGGCCACTTGGGCCACATTCTGTTGGTTGCAAGGGAGTTTCTAAGGCGGGAGCTAGATTTCATCCTTTGATTGGAGGAGTGGCAAAGAATTTACAGATATATGTTTTAAATTTGCCACGATTCCTCATTTCTGGTCACATTCCATTGGTGAGAATGTAGTTACAAGGTCACTGCTGGCCACAAGGGAAGATGAGAAATGTAGTTTGTAGTCGGACAGCCTTGTAAGAAGGGGAAGTGGATTCAGTCATGAGTAACAGTCTTCTTTACAGGGGCATCCAGTGTCTGGATTAGTCAGGGATTTCGAGAGAGAGAGGGAGAGAGAGAGAAAGAGAGAGAGGGAGAGAGAGAGAAAGAGAGAGAGGGAGAGAGAGAGAAAGAAAGGCAGAGGGAAAGAGAGACAAGAGAGAGAGAATTATTATAAGAAGTTGGCTCATGTAGTTATGGAGGCTAAGAAATCTGAAGGCCCAGGAAAGCCATTGATGTAGTTCAGTCCAAGCCCAAAGGCCTGAAAACCAGAGGAGCTGATAATGCAAGTCCCAGTACAAGTGAAGGAGAAGAGCGGTGTTTCAGTTCAAACACGCAAATAGTGAGTCCTTCCTTCCTCTGCCTTTTTGTCCTGTTTGTTCTCCAACGGATTGGATGATGCCCAGCCGCATTGGGGAGGGCCATCTGCTTTACTCAGTCTACTGATTCAAATGCTAATCTCATCTGGAAGCATCTTCACAGATACACCCAGAAATCACGTTTAGCCAAATACCTGGGCATTCTGTGGTCCATGCAAATTGACACATGAAATTTACCATCATAGTGTCTCCTGAAATGAACCCTGCCTACACTGGACTGTCAATCAAAGAACAAGGGCAGAGGTCTGGGCAGACTGGCTCTACATTTAGTCCTCAGCATTTCAGTCACTTCTCTTTTGCGTATGATGCCTCATCGTCTTTTGCTTTGTGTGCTCTCCTCAAAAATGTCCTCTTGAGAGTTGATTTTTGTTGTCTGTTTTCCTGCAGATATTGGGGAAAAGACAGAGGAAGGGAGCTTAGGGGCTAATTAATTCCCTTTATGGACTTTTAATTATCCCCCATGTCAAGCCACCAGCCTTACTACTTTTTTCTGGGGTCTCTAGATCCCAAACTTTGCCAGAGTTCTGCAAGTGTAAATCAGCTTTTTCTGTCATTCTTACCGTGTTCTTCTGTAGGCAGAATCTTCAGCTTCCTTTTCATTTTCAGGTTGCTTACTGCCCCTCTGTGCTCTGTGTTCCAAAATTCATTGCTGCGTGTTCTCCACACTGTGTATTTTTGGCCCTTACTGAGTTATGTGTTTTGATGCCTATACTGTCATTTCAAAGGGGTATTAGGAAGGAGTGAAAATATATACACGTCCCCCACGTTAATGGGAAGTCTTCTAACTTATTTTTCTGTCGTGTCTATTTTAGGCTATTTATTGTGGAATGGAAAAGTTTTGTTGAAATATTAATTTTTGTGATGACTAACTCAGTTATTCTCTTTGAGCAAGTACTCCAAAATCTATCTATAATAAGATTAATTGGCCCACCGAACTTTTCCCAGGTTGAGATTTGTTTTAATTTAATGTGAATGTTCATTGGCTCTGTATGATCGGTGTCAGGCTGAGCTGTTGGATTGAGGGTTTGATAGGAGAGTGGTTTCTGCCTGGTGGTCAGATGACCAATGGAGAAATTCCTTTATGGCCACCTGGAAATGATCTTCCTTCAACTTTTTCTTTCATGGTAGAATTTTGATATTTAACATAAGTTTGAATTATTCTTAACTCAGAAATTAGAGGATTCCATGCAGAGAAGTCTAGAAGTCCAAGATGAAAACAAGTCAGACCTATCAAAGTGGGACTGAAGTATGAATTAAAGACTAAGAGACAGTATGACAAATTCATAAAGCAGTCTTAAAAGCTGATTTTATAAACATCTTCACGGCCATGACTTTATTTGCCATGAATAATAGTCTTGATTGGAACCAAATAAAAGCAAAAAAAGCTGCCTACCTTCTTATGGATTGATTATGGATTTACTCAATTCATGCAGTTATTCTGATACATCAGCAAAGTTCCCCAAACTTCCCAGCCACAGATGACATCTGCGCTACAGACATTAGTGCCTCATATGATATCTGAGACTCAATCAGAGAAATAATTCGAAAAATGCACCTTTAACACCACTTATATTTACTACTCTCGTTAACACTATGTACTGTTAAAGCTTATTTTCATAGCAAATGTATGAATATGAACTAACCATCTTATCCTTTTGTTCCTTTTCTTCTTTGGAATTACTATGGTAACGAAACTGTGGTTCATGTAAGGAATCTGTGATATTATTATCTCCTTTCATTAAACATTTTCCCCCCAAACAAGGAAAATAATAAGTTGTTGTCGAAATAAGTAGTTTTATCACCCAGCGGTGGGTTTCATTCACGGATACGCTTCACGTCAAAAGTAACTTTAAGAACGGGTAAGAATGACATATGGGTATTTTCATGTGGATTTTCCCTCAGGGTTAATAATTTTTTTAATTGAATGCAGCTGCTCAAAGATTTTTGTTGCTAAGTATACTCACTATGTTGAAAAGGAATGGCTTCCTTTTAAAATCTTTTCTAGAAAACCACTTTGAGGTTTAACTACTTAGCTGTATTTGTAGAGAACCTGCAAACAATGGAGATGCTGACACTCACACTCGGCGGGATGATGGAGAGGTTCAGAGCACAGACACCAAAGTCTAACTGTCTGGGTGCTCAGCCAAGCTGTGTGTGACCAACCTTATGCCTTTGCTTTCTTATCAAATGGGACTAAATGAGAAAATCTGTGTAAAGCATAGTTCATATCCTGTAGTACATATCCAATATACATTTTCTGTACTTAGAGTTAATTTTATGTCATCAAGATCATATTAAGTACTCACTTACTGCCTTCTTTTTATCATGTTTAGTGGGTGCTACTGTAAGAGATTAGTCCCTGTCCCTCCCACTGTCCGACATGTAGAACCCAATTTAGTTGGGATATACAGACATGCAAGTGTATTGAATATCCTTTCTCTCAAGAGGTCATTTGATATTCTCTTCCTGCACTTTAAAGTTTCTCTTCCAAAATAAGTAATTTTAAAATTTCCATCTTATTGCTTATTTCTATTGGCATTACTTGTGCATCTTAGCTGTTTCAAATATTGGTGCCCCAATAAATATTGTTCCCTGACATGTCCATTCATAAAACTCTATTGTATTGTTTTCAAAGCCAGAGCTGTGAGATTCTATCCCAAACAATGACCAGGCAGAATGCAGTCTCAAAGCTTTCTTGAAAGCTGAGGATGTATAAGCTTGTTTGACTGTTTGACCAAACCTGGGTTTGAACTTAGATGGGTCCACACGATTGACTTCCTCCATCTTCAGACTTGAAATGAGAAAAAAAATCAAGGATGTAAGTGCCACCTTACAAAATTATTATAATACCTTCTTAATTTATCTTATATGGTCCTGACAACAGCCTGAGATGTTGTGGGAAACGTAAGAAAGAAACTGAGTTTGAGTAGCCTAGGTGTTAAGTGATGAAACCAAGGCTAGCTCAGTGCTCTTTGAAATTACAGTTGAATTTTTATTATGCAAAGGTCTTTGGTTTTCCTCATTTGAAACGTTGAACTTAGAACTCCTTATAGTGTTGTCATTCTCAGTAGAGAGGCTCATGAGGCAAAAAAATGACCACTTTATCTTTCCTCAGATTTCATGTTAATTGGTTATGATTTTGCTGGTTGATGATTTGATAAACAAATGTTTTATACCAAGTGCAAGCTTCTCTTTACAGCATTCTCTGCTGTTATAGTACTAGTAATTATTAGCATGAAAAAGTGATTATTTTAAAAGCTTTATTGAAGTATAATTTACATACCAAAATTTTTCCCATTTAAAATGTATATTTTAGTTATTTTTAATACATTTACCAAGTTGTGCAGCTATCAGCACAGTGAACAGTTAATCCTTGTTCCCATCCCCAGCTCTAGGCAACTAGTTTCTGTCTGTATAAATTTGCCTTTTCCAGATATTTCATATAGTCTAGTTTCTGTCTGTATAAATTTGCCTTTTCCAGATATTTCATATAAGTGGAATCGTGTAGAAAGTGGTCTTTTGTGACTGGCTTCTTTCACTTAGCATAACATTTTTGAACCACATTCATATTATATCATATATAAATGTTTCCTTCCTTTGTGTTGCTGAACAGTGCAGTAGCCTGTTGTATTGATACAGCATTTTTTAATCCATTCACAAATTATTGGACATTTGGGTTGTTTCTACTGTTTTGGCTACTGTGAGTAATGCTGCTGTGAAATATGTGTGCAAGTCTTGGTGGGCATACATCTTCATTTTTCTTGGGAGTGGAAATTGCTGGGTTGTATAGCGAATGGATGCCTAATTTCTTGAGAAATTGCAGACTATTTTTCATAGTGGTCATAGCTTTTACATTCCCACCAGTAATATATGAGGGTTTCTGTTTTTCCATATTCTTGCTAACATTTGTTATTGTCTATTTTATTATTAAATTCATTTTAGTGGGTATGAAGTAGTATCTCACTGTGGTTTTGATTTGCACTTCATTGACGACTAATGATGTTGTCTTTTCATGTATTTATTAGCTATTTGTATACTTTCTTTGGTAAAATGTCTATTCCAACACTTCTTGCATTTTGTAGGCACTTTTTTTTGTTTTAGTGGAAGTACTGGGGATTGAACCCTGCACCTCGCGCACGCTAAGCAAATGCTCTACCACTGAGCTATATACCTAAGCCCCCCTTTTTGCATTGTTTAATTGCATTGGTTATCTTCTTGCTGTTGAGCTTCAAGAGTTCTTTTTATGTTCTGGATACAAGCCCTTTGTTGGATATGAGGTTTGCAAATATTTTCTTCCAGTCTTTGGCTTGCCTTTTCAGTTTTTAATGGTGTCTTTGAAGTGCAAAAGTTTTGAATTTTGAAGGCCAGTTTATCTATTTGTTTTCATTTCTAGATCATACTTTTGGTCTCATAGCTAAGAAATCTTTGCATTATTCAAGTTATTAATGATTGTCTTCTGTATCTTGTCCTGAAATGTTTGTAGTTTTAACTCTTACATTTAGGTCTATGAAACGTTTTGAATCACTTTTTTGTATGGTATCTAAGTTCATATTTTTGCATGTGGATATCCAGTTGTACCGGTATCATTTATTGAGAAGACTGTACTTTCCTTATTGAATTGCCTTGGCATCTTTGTGAAAATCAATTGACCATAAATATAAGGGTTTATTTCTGAACTTTGAGCTCTGTTCCATTGATCTGTATGTCTATCCTTACGCCAGTACTACACTGTCTAGGTAACTGTAACTTGTCTTGATAACTTTATAGTTCATTTTGTAATTGGGAAGTTCTCCAACTTTGTTCTATTTAAAATTCGCAATTGCTATTCTGAGTCTTTTGCATTTCCATTTCCATTTTAGGGTCAGTTTGTCAATTTCTCCACAAAAGCCTGCTAAACTTTTAGTACATATTATGTCAAATCTAAAATTCAGTTTAGAAATACTTGCCATCTTAACGGTATTGAGTCTTTAGTTCATGAACATGGAGACTCTCCCTTTCTTTTATTTCTTCTAGTGATATATTGTAATTTTCAGCGGCTAAACCTTGTGCTTCTATTGTTAAACTTATTCATAAACATTTTATTCATTTTGAATGAAGTTGTTTTCTTAATTTCATTTTAAGATTGTTCACTGGTGGTACAAAGATATACAAATGATTTTTTATATAGATCTTGTATGTTGCCATGATTGGTTATTAAGCTTATTATTCAGTGATTAAGCTACTCTCTCATTTAAAATCAATGACACCAGGGAGCTATGGAGCATTTTCTGGACCTCCTAGATGTTAAATATAGGAGTTAAATTTATTTGCAGTACTTACTGCCTAACAGAAGCTTATTGTGTGTTAAAACTCACTTGGATATAATATTGGGGAACTGAGCCTTTTAATGATCTCTGCTACCTCTTATGTCAGAAGGCCTCTCCTAGAGCCTTATCATAGCAAGAATCTTTTTTTTTTGTTTAATTTGCAGCAAACAAATCAATAGAGAAAACATCCTTTAAGGTATCAATGAACCATGTTACAAAAATTACCCTTAATTAAATGAACAGACTGTAAAGACTTAGCAGACCCTGGCCAGTATCTTTCAGCTTATGTTATTGAAAGTACCTGGTTTGAATGGAAAGAAGTCTTGTTTTTCTGTTTCCTAAGACTCTGTTTAAATATCAATCCTGCAGTCTATGCCTGGTGCTCTGTAATTCTTAGCCTCTCGTGAGTTAAGTGTCCTGTTTTTGTTTTAATATTATTCTCCATTGTGTATCATTATTTGCTTGAAGTAACTACTATTTATCATTTCAACTATACAGTGCAAAGGTGATTATTGCATTCTTAAATGTGATTTTAAAACTGTATTCTGACACTGTAATTTTTCTTCTGAGAACGCATGTCCAGCTTTATAAGGTAAATCAATTGGACAGTGTATTTCAGTTAACATAAATTGGTTTCGTACCAGAACATGCGTGCGGTTTCCAGTGAATCACAGCTGTATTTAGTATCCTGAAATGGTGGGAGGTTTTAAAAAGCCAAAAAATAAGAAGTAGGTGAGAATCTCGTTCATTGTATTTCATTGAGTTTATGTTACAGTTGTCAGTAAGGTTTCTAAAATTGCTGGTGGGGAAATTTGAGGGTTATGAATAACTAGATATTCATGTGTTTGATACCTACCAGCACTTACGGTAAGTACAGAGAATCAGAAGAACTCCAGTATTCCTACCCAGAATATTGCATGTTAAGTATTGTATGTTGTTTCAATCGTTGAATAATTTAAGTAAAGTATAAGTTCCATAATTGTTAATATGTTGATGATATGCTGGTGGATACTTGGCTGGCTGCTTTGGTAATGTAGCCTCCTGCACAGAGCATGTCTTGTAGGGCTAGTCATGAAAGATCACTTTTCAAATTAGAACTTATTAAAAACGTTCCCAATCTGAAGACTTAGCTCTGCTCCCTGTGCGATTAGTGGTTTCATTTCTTTCTCAGCAGTTGGGTAATGATTATGACTCCATATGCAGTGGGAGTGATAAAGAGATTGATTAATTTCACTCAAAAGGGCATATGTTCAAAGAGGAGCCAATTGGAAGGCCATGAATGAAGATCTGACATCTTTGTGGTGGAGAGTTGTAGCCTTACTTGGTGTCCCACTGATGCTGAGAATAGGAGCTCTAGAGCAATGTTACTTATCCTCTTGATCTATAAAATACTGAGTCTTGCTCATAACCTAGTGTACGTGTATGTGTGTCTGTTCTTGCTACCTTTCCCTGTCTTTGTAACAAGCTATCTGTGACAGTTTAAAAGGTTCCTTTGGCTCCTTTACCCTCGGGATGCCTTTGAGTTGTGTGCTGTTATTGATCAATAGAACCAAGGTTGCTTTGAAACCATGGCTGCATTTAGAAAACACACACACACACTGCAAAACAAAACCTTTCTATATCTTCGTGTGGAAAACTTCTTTAATATTATAGCAGTGTAATATATTTTATTACATTTTATTAAAAAAAACAAACGAGAGAATCTACTGCGTTATCAGTTTACATTTATTTGATGCTTCATATTTTCAAGTAACACTTCTTATCTTAAATATACCTTTTGTATACCACTCTCATTTTCATGCATTCTGTAATTTTTAAAATGAACATTTTATGATGACTTAAAAGTGATTGAAAACTTAATTTTTAAGAGAAAAATGAAACATCTATCAAAATTCATAGGCTCAGATTTTGACAAAAGGAAGATAAGGATGCACAGCTGTGATTTTAGCATGGCACCTAAATTTAATGAGTTTTGTTTGAGTCTGTAAATGATGGAGTGTATATTCCTGAATAAACAAAATGCTTGCATCCTTTTGGGAAGTGTCTCTTATATACACAACTCTATTGTAAGGCACGAGGTGAGAGGATTATACAAATTCTTGGTACTTGGACAACCGTCGTGAGAACATTTACTCAGTGCTTTTGTAAATCAGGAAACGGTTCTCATTCCTTGGATTTTCTGATTGTTTTAATTAAGTTCTGATCTGAAGTGCCGAAGGTTCTTTTTCCTGCCTTTATGCTTGAATGCTAAGGTTCTACTTGTGCAGCAGATACTTCCTGGGTGTTACACTGTGCCTGGTGCTGCGCTGTGGGAGTGACAGAGTGGAGCAAGACAGAGCTCCTGTTTTTGAGTACGAGGGCTGCCATTTTCTGATCTCATTGAAGATCAGTAGAGCAGGTGGGCCAGGGCCATCAAAGACCTGTTCTGGAAGAACACTAAGAATTTTCCTCTACGTTATATTGATGCATAACCTGGGATGTTTTAAGAATATATCCTTTCCTTAGCGCTTCTTACTTTTTTTTTAAGCGCTGGGATGTTTTTCTGAGAAAACCCAAGTGCTTCCTAATCATTGCATTTGGAAACAGACAATAAGGTCAGTAAAGGATGGTAACAAGATAACTGGAAAGAGGATGTTTGAGCAGAATTTCACAGATATTTAAACACTCCTCAGCACCAAGGTTAAATTTTTTTTTAATTATTGAGGAAGTCACTTTAGCTCTTTAAGTCCTTTTGATATTTTGAAGACATTTCCATTAGGGTGAACTCTGACACAGAGCGATTCCCCCTGGGAATTTTATTTGTAAACCTAAAGAAATATGTCTGTCCTCAGCAGGATTTTTACAAATCAAGGATACTTTTTAAATGTGTGGGGTTTTTTTGAAAATCATTCTGTTTTCAATATTAAAGCTACTGATGCATGAAAAGGTGGGCTTTGCCATTTCTTACTCCATCTTTGGGCTGTGATTTGTTTGTCCTTGATTGATTTTGAAATAGATGAGCCAGCTTTCAGAGTGGGAGAATGATTTAATTATTACAGAACCCAAGGCCCCAGACCAGATTTGATGGTATGTTGAAACAGTGTTCAGAATGAACTGGTGAACAGATACAGAGTTTATGTCGCTGATATCTGATGTATACCCCTGTGCTGACCTGAACGTAGTGCATTTCCCTTCAGGTCTTCAGCTCTAAATGTCAAAGGGTTGAATTTCTTGGTGCCTCTTAATCTGGGATGAGCTCACTCAAATCCCATAATGGAAATTCTGGGACCCTTAAAGTATCTAGAGCTTAGAAAATGGAGGAGAGGACAAATTCAGGGTATACTGAGTGCATGGGATGGTTAGGGAGCACATTTTAGGGTGATTAAATCAACAGTCTGAACACCAACATCGGTACTGACATCAGAGTTCAGTTAAAGTAGAATTTATTATGTAGGAGTTTCAAAGGTTACTATGATTGTTTGGATCAACCTAAAGCATATATTTAACACTCATTTTCATAGAATTGTAGAGCTGAAGGGGACTTTGAAATCATCAGCCCTGGCCTTCTCAACATCAGGAAAGCAAGTCAAGGGCGGGGAAGACAGCTTTGAGCAGCAGGGACAGAACTGAGTCATGGGTGCTTTCAGTGGGTCCTCCTCCCCTCGTTTCTGGTACAGTTCACTTCCTCCCTCCACGTGGACTGAGGATGGAAGGGACCAGAGCCTGGCTGTGAGGGAGCATATGGTGGACTTTAATGGTAACCCTTCCACTTTCTGTAGTTTAAATAATAGGAGGTCATTGAAGTGGAAGCTAAAAATCAATGAACTCAGGTGAGAGTTGTCAGGAGAAAAGACAGATGACATAATAGAGCAGAGCTGTGCAGAGCGGCTGCCCCAGAAGCTCAGGATGCCTCTCGCATCATCAGACGAAGGAGGAGCCTCTGGGAAACTGGGCCAGGGTTGGCAGCTCGGGAACCAGTTGAAGAGAAGCAGCTGCTTCAGAATACTTCGTGGAGGAAGCCTCATTTTAAAATCAATGCCAAGAATGACCGTTATAATTCAGGCCAGCACAGAGGCCTTTTGTGCTTGGGTGAAAGTGGTTTGCGTTAGTTTTATTCTTATTAGTGTGAGTTTGGGCTACGTGGGTGTCTTCTCTGAGCCTCGACTTAGCCCTGCATTTCTTCCCTCACTCCCTTGATTAACACGTATGTAGCATTGATGATGGTCCCTACCATCCATATTCTGTGAGATAGGGGTATTTATATCTACACCAGAAGGCTTTTTTTTCTCTTCAAGTATGAAATTAGATAATGTACAACTTGGTACAATTTAGGAGATAGAATGGAGCTAGTGTTGAACTGTTGGCATGGGAGAATCAGGTTGGCACTGGCTGGGGCTTCCTGTTGTAGCCAGGACACCTCAGCTGGTGCCGAGACAATGGTGGTGCATCCCAGTTGGGGAGAAGCAATAAGGGGTCTGGTGACCTTCAGGGGCCTTCAATGATTGGCCCTCAGATCTCATGGGGAGGTAATTTTTGAACAGATGAAATAATTTGGACAAAGGACTTAGTGAAAGCTGAGTGAACAGAAAAAAAAAAAATTCTTGCTTCCAGCAAATGTATGTTTCATTTGATGTGACTTTTTGTTTTGTTTCATCTGAGAACTTCCGTAGCATAGTTGGTCTAGGGATTTCTCTGACTCATCTGATGCTGGAGCTGGTACCATCTCCCTTGTTCAGTGAAGAAAACTGAATGTGTGGGAGGGGAGGTGACTCTGTGAAGGTCGCCTTGGCCTTCATCTTCACATTTACCTAATGTGATCCTCAGAGCAACCCTCGGAACCTTGTAGCTAAGTCTCACTGTCCGATTCCATGTGGGTTGCCTGAGACAGTGCAGGAAATCATTGGTGGAGGGAGGATGGACATCCAGCTTCCCAGAGAAGTGGTTGAGTTTTCTTCTCATCATCCTACTTAGCTGGTAGTGAACTGTTATAAAACTGAGCTCTGCCCTCGTTCCTTCAGCTGGCTGTCAGACGTCCATGAGGCAGTGTCCATGGTCCTTTCTCCACCGGAGGCCCTGAGGATGCAGTGATGGTTTCCTTTTCTTCACTCCCAGGGAGTTGGCCACCTAGCTGGTGACGTAGCAACATAAGCAGACGATCACAGAAAGAAGATCTAACAGAGATACATCAGAGCATTATGGGAATACAGATTACAGGAGAGAGTTGCTTTGAACAGTGGAAAAGAGCCATAATAGTCTATATCCCAGGCACTGTGCTAGGTGCTTGGCATGAATTCTTTTGTTTACGGATTAGAGAGGCCACTTCATTGGCCGTAAATGAACATCTAGGCTAACAGCCATCCCCCCTAATCATGATTGTGCCTGTTCTCCTCACCAAGCTTCCTTGCATGGAATGCCCTGTTATCTAATGAAATACTGGAAATCAGGAATAATCTGTCACTTTTTCTTGTAGGCAGATAAACCAATGATAACCAGTTCGAGACAAATTCATCATTATACATTAATATAAATTATTCTTATGGATTATCTAAAATTGAGGGAGCATGAAATCTTGTGCAAAAACAGAAAACCAGTGAGAGTCAGATAGAAGAGGACATTTGGAGCTAGTGTTACACCCTCTTTACACTGGGGAGGGAGGGAGGCACACAGGCTGTTCTGAATGTTGAACACCAGTGGGAAGTACTCCCAGACACCAGTAGGACCAAGTGGTGGCATTTTCTTGCATGAGCAGGCCTGCAAGTGTCCGCTGAGGTTCTTAATCACTAGTGGGAGAACCCAGTCTTAACATTCCAGCATGTTTAACCTGGTCTTCCCCCACTTCCACCTCTGCTCTGCTTTTTGTGATCCTTTGTCTTATTTCCTCTCCATTTCTTTTTGTTTTAATTTTTATATATATTCTAGTCAGTTTACAATGTTGTGTCAACTTCTGGTGTACAGCACAGTGCTTCTGTCATATAGGAACATACATATATTCATTTTCATGTTCTTTTTCACCGTAAGTTGCTACAAGATATTGAATATAGTTCCCTGTGCCATACAGTATGAACTTGTTGTTTATCTATTTTATATATGCTAGTTAGTATCTACAAATCTCGATCTCTTAATTTCTTAATAGGGATCTTTAAAAATACTCTTTATTCCCTCGTTTATCCTATTTTGCTTGTATGGAGTGAATTTTCAGGGGAACCTGAGTTTGGGGGTGAACTCTTACTATTCAGCTGCAGGCGGAACGCCTATGAGAGCCTACTGACCTGAAAATACCTTGTTTTCCAAAGTGTGTTCTGAATATTGGATAGAAAGAGAAAGAACGTGTATGTGTATTGTGTGTTTATATATATAATGTATGCATGTGAGTGGTGTGTGTGTGTGTGTATAGAGGGAGAGAAGTGGGCGAGGGGAAGAGGAGAGGGAGACGGGGGGAAGGTAGAGGAAGACATGTGGGTGGGGAACGTGCACACGTTGATTTTCTTGTACTTGCAGGGTATTCCCTAGTAGAAAAGGAGGATTTTTTTGGAGGTTGAGAGTGAGATCAGATAAAGTGAACCTGAGAATTTGGGGGTCATTATAGAGCCATTCTGGAAAACAATATGGAGGTTCCTCAGAATTTTAACAATAGAACTACCATTTGATCTAGCAACCCTACTTCTGGGTATATACCCAGAGGAGATGGGATCACTGTCCTGAGAGATATCTGAACCCCCATGTTCACTGCAGTATTATTTCCAATAGCCAAGACATAGGAACAACCCATGTGTCTACTGACGGATAGATAGATAAAGAAAATGTGTTTTATACACACACACACACACACACACACACACACACACACAGAGGAATGCTATTCAGCCATAAAAAAGAAAATCCTGCCATTTGTGACATCATGGATGTACCTTGATGGAATTACATGAAGTCAAGTTAGTCAGACAGAGAAAGACAAGTGCTGTATGATCTCACTTATATGTAGAACTAACAAACACAGGACTTTTCTAGATAAGAAACGTGGAAAAGATTTTATTGTGTATTTCATTAAAAATGGACAAAAAAGAAAGCATGCTATAGAATTAAGTAGTCTTCAGATTTTATTCACTGAATCAGTTACAAAGGTAAGGAATATTAATTGTTTTTAAATTTTAAAACAAAAATTCACATTTTTTATTTTCAAATTTGTACAGATGGGTACATTTTAATCCACTTGTGTATTCAGCTACATTGGATCAAAGAAAAGTTTGATGACCAAGAGAGAAAATTCAAAACAAAAGAATGATGAAATGATAAATAAGAACCATGGAATAATATTAATTCTTAATGTCTACATAATAAAAGCTGTTATTATGTGAATAATTTTTACACCTCAAAGTGACTGACAATTCAGTTTCATGAACTGTTCTATCAATTTATTACAGTAGTAAAAATTTACTTAAAATCTGGAAATTTTTATTTTGTTTAAGAGAAGCTGAAGTAATAATTATGGTCTCAAATAATGAAACATTGTCTTTTTCCTCCTTCTCTTGAAAAGACAACTGCTGTATTTCATGGGCCTACAAAGATTTCAGTTTAGAGGTTTTTGTTTTTCTTTCTCGATCTGAAAAATAAATGTCACCAACATTAAGCAGCAGGACGTCTCCTTTGGTGCAGTATTTTAGGTGACGTGGGTGACACTAATAGTAGAGGAAATGTGACATAGGTGGCTATAGCTGATGAAAAAACATCTATCTGCAGTTTTTATATTTGCCTGAAAATTTAGTATGTTAAAGTTCTCAAAATTGAGTGATTCAGTTTTCATTTAATCTTTTTAGGGAATTGATAAGACAGCTTTGATGTAAAACACTTCAATGTTTTTTAATAGTTTCATTTTATTTTATTTTATTTTTTTCAGAGAAATATTGAGTAGAGCTGCCAAAATTTGCTTCCTAGGCTCATTAAAAAATTTCTGGAGCCACGTAAGTTACAGGTGTCATGCACGCAGTTAGTAGCATGTAAGAAAAATCTTACAAAAAAGTCTCACAAAAGTGCTAGAAATAACAGTGATAATAACCTGTGTTGATTGATCAGTTTTTAGATCCCTCATTGCTTTTATGTGCTTTATTTCATTGGATCTTCACAAATATCCTGTGAGATTATTGTCCCCATATCACATCTGGGGAAACTGAGTCACACAGGAAGGTGAGTGGCAGAGTTAGGATTTAAACTAGAATATTCTTAATAACAGACTTGAGCTCCTAAAAAATTGCTTTAAAAAATGGAGCACTGAGACTCCAAGTGGGAGTCCGTCATGACCCTCTGAGGCTCATTTGGAGGAGGCAACCTCCCCGGGAGCCTGACATTTATACATCATCCACTGAAGATGTACTCTGCACACATGTGCCCATAATACATACGTACTGAATGGACAGATAGAGAACATAGTTTTGGACGAATGGCCTCAGACCTTAGTTAATTGCATTGGTTCCATCAACAACTAGCTGCAAAGACTGAGTGAATTAGAGTTTTCTATGTGGAGAAGTAGGGCATTTGAGGCATGGGCATTCAGGGTTATATTTTATGAATACAGAAATATATGTCAATCAGTGAACATATGGAGACAACAGGGCAGACTAATTAAAAGTGAGACTGTCCTAGAAAATGCACCGGCATAGTCCCGGTTGCTTACAGCACCAGAGAGGACAGGAAGGAAAAGGGCGGTTTAGATGCTTGAAAAATGGCAAGAAGTGGGCAGGGTTGGAGAAGTGGGGGTGGAGGATGAGAAATGAGGCAGAGAGAAGGACCAGGGAAGAACAGCAAGAGAGTGTTCCTTGTTTTCTCCATCACAGTTGGTGTCTGGTGCCCCAGTGTTCCCTCTCCCAGAGCAGAAACCTTGTGAGAGAAAGACTATTTCTTACGTGTCTTCATAGTCTTGCTCAGTTTTGAGCTTAATAAAATGTGTAGTGACTAAAAGAATGAGTGCATGACAAAATACACAGGTAACTTTGGAAAATCCAGTTTGAGCTTCTATTTACCTATAAAACCCTGAGCATTAATCAAGTTGTGTCTAACGTATAATCAAAAGTCGTGTTGGAAGTAAAGGGGAAACGTGGATAGCATGGTTAATTGAGGGGTTGGGAACAAGTTCCAATAGTGTTCAAAATGAATAAATCAGAGTGTACGTGATGCTTTAGTATTGGTCATATTGCAAATAACTTAAGTCCTTTTCTGTTGTTATTGACTGTTTTGTTCTGGTTTCGGCTACTGTTACTGTTCATTTTTCTGCATGATTTCCTTGAGGGTGCACACAAATGACTGTCATAATGGGATGACTTGCTGAGAACCCTGAGAGTAGAATCGCCTAGGAAGAGGTTGTTGACAGTTATGTTCTTAGATTTATGTTTATATGGGGCCCCTCTGGGGTCTATAGGGAGATATCTTTCTTGGTTTGAGCTCCTTTCAAGAGCAGGGCTTTGGTTTCAAGACTCCTGGCACATTTTCCCAGGGAAGGAGGAGTGAAGTGGTGTATGATCAGCCTGTGGAGAAATTCTGCTGGGTTGGAGGCAGAACTGAGTATAGGCTGCACGCAGTTAAAGCAAGACATGCAGGGCAGACGAGGAGCCAGGAGAGAGTGAAGAGAGATCAGGGAGGAAGGGCCAAGAAAAGCCACCACGCGGATGTTTCTGCAACCAGTCCTGTCAGTGGTGGTTTCATTCTAGAATATGGCGCACTTCTGGGTCGTAGGGGCTGTGTTCTCAGAGGGACGTAGTCATCTCTGTGTGCGATCTTATGGTACTAGTATATATTTGAGAATCTAAAGTAAGTTGAACCTCAAGAGCTTTTTCTTGTTTTTAATCTGTCTTGTTTTCTTACATGCCCGTGGGTTTTGTGGTTCACATGGTACATATTTAACTTTATTAGTCTACAAAGTTCACGGTCCTGAAGCATTAATGAATGCAATGAAAATATGTATTTATTCAGAGGCTTTTTTATGCATGGTGGAGAATCAGAGTGCTCTGCATATATGAACTGTTCGTGGGGTTATGAACGTGGGTTCTAGAAACACAGACATGAGTTTGAGTGCTGGTGCCGCCATTTGGTAATTGTATCATTTGGGGCAAATTTCTTAAACTGTCTGTGCTTCACATTTGTGGATAAAATTGGGGCTTATGGTCCCTGAATCATAAGATCAAATAAGATAATACACAAATCATGCTTTGTTCAGTAATGGTACCTAGTAAGTCAGTGATGGTGCTAAAAGAACGTGGGGAGAGAGGAATTTTGGTCAGCAAAGTCAACTGTAAGGCCAGCTTTTGGTCAATGAATGTGTTTGCCCTTTTCGCTAATAGTATCAAATTTATGTTTTGCTCATGAAAATTTCAAATGTTTATGCTCACTGAGAACATTTGGATGACGATTATCTTGATATGACCGAGATTCACATTGAAATTGCTCTTTAAATGCCATTCATTAATAATTCTTTGATCATCTTTGTGTTGAACAAAATTGATAAAATTGCTTTCACGGTTTCTTTCTAATAAAAACCTTTCAGCATTCCTCTGGAGATTTTATTGATAAACTCTCTCTTAAGTATACATCCAAATTAAATGTGAGAACTTGCAGCTAAAAGAAATTGCTTTGAGGCAGTGATTCAGTAGGATGAAAAATCAATAGCGGTTTTCTTAAGGAAGGAAGGATAGTTTAGACATACTCCTACCTGGCTTTCTTCTTACTGACAGAAAAGGAACAATTGTTGATCACATCTTTCCTTTTAGATATAATGTTCCTATCTTAGTAACATGTACGCTGTATAGGAAGATTGTACACGTCCCTTCAAATCTGCTAGGTTTCTTGAAAAGAGCCAGTCTTCATGTTTTAAAAAATTGGCACTCGTTTAAAGCACTGTTTCTTTAGTAATGCGTGCCACGTTGAGCCTCCTACAAGTGAGCACTTTACAGTTACCAAATTCTACTGGTACATTTGAATTAGTAAAGTTCCACATTTCTGTCTAAGCTAATGCTTTAATTCCTTCTTCCTTTCCCTCTACTGCTTACTTGACAGCTAGACGAGGAGATGGGCAGATAGCTAAAAGGACTGACGGATAGTGGAAAGCAGAAGGGAAGGGAGGAATTCGAGTTCAGCATAATGTGTGTGTGAGCTTCTAGCTCTGATTTCCGTTCGGCTCTATGATCTTGAGCCACTTAACACTCTTTCTATCTCAGTTTTATCACCTTTGAAAAGGTCATAAAAATAGTTATGACCCTGAAACTGTTATTATGACTATATGGCATTATTATTATGAGGATGACAATGAGTTATGCAAATTGTTGTGATCAGTGTCCACCGTGTGATAGGCACTTTATAGTTGTAGAATTTTGAGCTATGTTTTATTAGTAACATTATTGAAAAAAGATAAAGAGATAGATAAGGTAAATCCAATGAAATTTTTAAGATGCCATTTTGTACTAGAACAATTCAAGATAAAAATAATTGCTTTTGAGCTAGAAGGAACACAAATACAGCTTTCAGGTTATCCGTATGGGAGTTGGACTGTTTGTGCAATAAAATTCCCCAAACAGAAGATGGTTTTATCTATAGTGTGAGATTTCAGATAGGTGGAGGGAACCCACATCCGTACAATAGAGTGAGGTATCCATCTTTTTCAAGATATTTCAGTACTGAGGAAACATTCATATGGGAGTCAAATTGTGCTCAGAACTGAGCTGAGACTTTAAAAAATCTTTTTCTTTAAACAAAATGCAATGGTAAGTTTTTCACAGTGTGGAAATAATCAGAGCACCCAGTCCGGAGACAGAGAGACGACTTTATTATAAATTGCTGTGTGTCCTGTATCAAATATAAATGTGGTGATAGTGTGTCATTTCACCATGAGTAGGAGAGGGTTTTGTCAGTGTCTTTTTTATAAAATACTATTTCAGACTCTCAAGTGTTTAACCATCCCAACCAGTCTTTATCACATTTCTCTCAAGACCTGTGAGATTCAGTCAGTAGTAACTAAGCATAATTGCCAACATTTACTCCTTTTTCTTAACAGCCAGGCACTGTTTCAGTTGCTTTGTATAGATTTTTATATTCTCTTGCCTCACGTAAATTGCTAAGAGGTTGGTTGGTTAATATTTTGATTTTGTAGATCTGGAGATTGAAGTACGGAAAGGTTTAATACTCAGCCCCAGGTCATACCCCACGTCAGTGTCAGCCCAAATTCAAACCCGCTGATCCCAGAGCCTGGCTCCTAAACTAATGCCTTAGATAATAAGTGCTTAATATTTTTAAATAGTTACAACAGTATCTACAGTTAAATATTGCCCCCCAAAAATCTCTGCTCAGCATGACCCTTCATTTCCAGGTTTGTAGGTTTGGGTCAATTGTGTGTACTCGAAGCACACTTTATAATGATTGCAGACATAACCATCTCACTCCCTACTGGTATAAAAGGTTAAATATTGCCCGAAAAAAATCTCTGCTCAACATGACCCTTCATTTCCAGGTTTGTAGGTTTGGATCAAGTGTGTGTACTCGAAGTACACTTTATAATGATTGCAGACATAACCAACCATCTCACTCCCTAGTGGTATAAAAGGAAATAAAGAACCAGTCTAACTTTGCCTAATAATTGTTGAATTGCTTTCTTGTGGGTCTAAACTTTGCTAAAAGGAAGAAGGAGACCAGAGACCACAGGCTTTTTATTTTTATTTTTTTTTAATCTACTTCTAACTACTGAAAGAAACGCGCTGGAGAGCAAGTTTCAGGGTGCTTGTTAGGTGTAAGATTGTTTTGATTGTGGCCTGTAGGGAATTGGGTGGGAGGAGCACGACTTGCCTCTGCCCCTGCTGGGCAATGGGAAACATTAGGTCTGTTGGTTCACATTGTACTCAGTGGCCTTGAAAGCACTTGGTGGCTGCTTGCAGCAAGTGTGGTGAGAAATGTGCTACTTATGGAGGGTCTACCATGCCAGGTAGATTAGTTAACATGTATCTCCTCGTTTCCTCCCAACAACAGTGTCAAGAAGGCATGGTTATCCTGTATTACACGTGAGAAGAGCCAGGCATGAAGACGTTCAGAAATTTGCTCCACGTCACACAGCTCACGAGCAACAGAGCTCAGTTTTGAACTTGGCTCTCTGGGGCTTCTGCCCACTTTCCACCGTCTGATAGTGCCTTTTATTGCAGTCTAAGCATGCAATCTGGAAAATACGCTTTGTCCCCATTGCTACTTGCTGGGCCTGGAGGGCAGCTTCCAACTGATGAGGTTTTTCTGAAGTCCCTCACCTTCCCTTGCCTCCTTTTTGATCCAGGTAGTTCAGCCATGTGGAGGCGGCATCTGGCCAGGCTGCACACTCACAGGTAGGGATGCAGAAGGCAGATAGCTCTTAGTGCTTTCTAGTGGGAAAGGACCTGGCTCCTGATGCTGGTGGTCATGAACCCGGGGCTTCGTTCTTCAGTCGTGGCATTGCACTTCTTTGAATAGACCTCAGGGCTCTTAACGATATAATGGTTAGTTACCCAGGATGTGTTGCAGTCAGCATTATTATGAGGCTCTGAAAAGAAAGTTTGCAGAAATACCTAGAAAAACAGCATTCAAACCAATACTGGTTGTATCAGTCTCGTAGGGGAGGCACTTTGGATAAACCATCAGTTGCTTTCATAAGGAACATTTTCGACTACGTGATGGCTTTTCCAATTGGTGGAAGTACCCAGTCTCAAACTTTGGAGCACACCGTTTAAACGTATATGAATGCCTCAGTTTGGAAGGGCATTCCATCCCTCACTGTTTCTATTCCCCTGGTTCCTCTTAGTCAGCAGAAGTGTATTCACGCTGCCGTAGTGTTTGTAGATACTTTTCAGCTTTTTGGAGTCGCATACCTCATTGGGTTCATTCATGTGGGAGTGGCAGAGGCTGATGGCTGGTTTTGTCAACGGACTGCCGAAGCCAGCTCTTGTCTCACTGAGTCAGGGAGTCAACTTACATTTACTGAGCTCTCAGCTGGGGGTGGCGTCGAATGAGGCATTTTAGCCACAATTGAGCATCTGCTCTGTACTTAAGTAGCATGAGCCTCCAGACTCTGACTACCCTGATGGACTCGCCACTGCATCTCTGCTATGGAACAGTGATTAGTATACAGACTGGGGCATATTTGGTTTCAGTTCAGTCTGTTCTCACAGATGAGGCCCGAGTCCGATTGCATCGTGTAAATTATTTAAGGTGCAGCATCTGTGTAACCTGAGTCGTAAGTGATAGTTGGCCCTCCGTCTGTTCTGTCACCCTGGAGGACTCTGTTTTCCAAAGGAAATAGTCCATCTTGTGAACTGACATTATTAGAGTCATAAAAATTCAAATGTGCCTTGAGCAATTTTTCACTTTGGCATAAAGTCTCAAGCCCAATATCCAAAAAACTTAACATCCTTTAACTGAAATACAGTGGTTTAGGGTTGGATGGAAGACGTTTCTGGAGCACTGATTGCAGTTCCAAAACAGTTACTAGCTGTAGTCTGAAGAAATTTGAATCTGTAAACTCCTTTCATTTTCAAGGACTGTCTGAAAGTTCAGTTTTTTTTTTTCCATTTGTGGTTGATAATAAATACATTTAGTCATGGACTGTTTGGAAAGTGAAGTAGATGACAGAAGTTATTCTGACAGTCTCTGTAGTTTGTATGTGAGGAACTCTGGGTCTGTAAACAAAATCCACTTGTTGAAGGTCACGCCTTTAGAACCAGAACCAAAGTCACCTAACTTCTGGTGTAACCTCTCTGTTACATCAATTCCCACCTACGTGATCCTATTTTAGAAAAGAATCAAAGACCATGTCTCTTTCATGTTCGTTTCCTGACTCTGGTTTCAGCAAGTTGGAAATAGAAAAGTAAAGGGGAACTAAATCCACCTCCCCTTTCCTCTTTTTGAATCACTTGCTAAATACAGTTGCTACATTCTGTCTGTTCTTGTCCTGTCTGGATAAGGCCTGTCCCCTGAGCCCGTCCTTACGTTTTCTGGAATATGTGTAATGAGGGCTTTGGGGTAGATGGTGGCAAGTGATGTCCTCCCTGGAGTTACAGGTCTCGTTGTTGTAGACCCACTGCTAAAGCCTTTATAACTCACCCCCCTTGGAGGGAGGGATACCAGCGGATGTCCAGAGCCTTGCTGTTGTCCTCTCTGAATTCAGGCTGCCGGGACCAGACTGGGAACTTGGCTTCTGTAGTGACTTTCCAGAAGTCCAATTTGAAATTGGCTGCCCCGCATAATAAAATTATGTAGACTCCACGAATGGAGTTTAAAGCGATGTTCGTTTCTCCAAATTGATCTCTTCCCTTCCTTAGTAAATACACGGTACCGGCCTTCGGGCCTGGGACAGTAAAAGTAGACAACTTTGAACACTGAGATACCCAGGGCATGAGTCCCATGAGCGGTAGTGCTGGCCGGACTTGGCATTCTCCTCGCGGAGGCATTTCTACCTCAGGTCTTCCTCGTTAAGCACTCAATTTAGAACTCCTTTAAAAACTGGCTTTAGTTCTAGCCCTTTAAAGTAGTGTTTACCAAGCCCCAAAGCAGCACAATTTCCCAAATGATGAATTCCTTAAAAATGCATGCAGTTCAGGACAGCAGTAGTAAATAATTGGCAATTCAATAGCTTTAGTCCTGTTTAACTCTCTTGAAACCCTTGAGTAAAGATGGCACTCGCGGAAAAGGACCCCAAAAGGAAGAGCTGCTTGAAACAGTAATCCTGCAGAGTACATTTTTCCTTCGGCCAAAATGTGCTCTTGATTGCTTCCTGGTAGTTAGGACTAGCCTCCAGCAGGACCCAAGGAGGCAGTTTCCCTTGCAGGGTTCCCCCTCCCTTTCTTGTCCACACTTCTTTTAACCTTGCAGCCATCTGTCTGCTTTTTTAGGAGCCTGGCTTGCTTCATTCTGATCGAATTGTGATTGGATTATGTCATTGATTGTTTATTATATCAGCTGCTTCTCCTAAGAATGCTTACCTCTCAGTAGGTTTACTCTGAAAGTGCAGCATCTGAACCCAGAGGACTAAATCTGTGATTGGGGCAGGTAGGCGTGTTGAAGTTTAGGGGACTTTTCATCCTGGAGATCCGCAAAGAACACCGTAGCAGCAGGCATCTTACTCTGCTTATGTGCAAGGCTGCTTTTATGTACAGCATATACTGGATTTTAGTTCTCTTATAAGGCCGGGCCATAGGCCAGGTTACACGTGCGAAACTAAAGAAGGTAGAAAGCAGAGTGTGATAATGAAGAAGGTGAAATGTTTGGAATTTGTTCCAGATATTGCTATTAACTGTACTGTCTTAAGGGCTGGTTGGCAATTTCAATTCAGCATTTCCTTGATTTTCTAGGTTTTTAAGATTCCTAGCATTTCCTTAATTATAGAATTAATTAGTATGTTAATGGAAAATCATTAGATGATGGAATTCATACAGCCTCTGTTTTTGCAAACCATTATTTACAAAACAGAGCACTGCAGTTTTAGTCAGTAGAGCAATTGGGCCAAATTGTACCCTGTTCCTAGATCGTGAGAACTCAGATGTCCCTTGTCTTTCTGGTTGGATATCACTTTGCATGGAAATGGCTGTTTTACTTAGAAATTTCCCAAGCTGTAAATATAGGGTGGAGAAATTGCAGCCTGGGTTTGCTTTTGTGCTTTTTAGTATTTGTTGCTTTTTAGTTTTTGTTATCTAATCCCAGTTATGCTTTCATAACAAAGGAATGAAAAGGCCCAATGTTCTCTGCAATATTCTTTAATTTCTCCTTCACTGTTTGGCCTCTTGGTTCTCGGTTACCTGCCCCTCACTTCTGGTGGATGTGAGCAACCAAGTCCAAGGTGACTGTGTCCAGCGTCACCTTTACCTTAATTCCCACTTGGCTGCCTGGTCCACTGTGTGAACTCAGTGGATGACTACTGGGGCCACTCGCTGCCCAGAGGGGATGATGCCACACAGTATTATAGCACGTCATATCATTACATATCAGTTTCTGCCCTACTTTCCCCACCGGGGTCTACGGGGACCATGCCTTTCTTAGTCCCTCCTTCCCTTACTCAATTTCTCTAGACTAGGGATCTTGCCAATTCCAGCTTCCTGGAGGTGGTGGAAAGGAGAAGAGAAGTGTGGCTAACAAAGCTACATTATTTTGGAGGGAAGTATCCACCTATTTGGCCATGATGTAATTTTCAGTTGATAATCTTTTCAGCCTATCAACCAGAAATTATACCTAAAAACGTCTTAAGCTTCCTTATCTCTATATGTTTCCGTTTTCAGTTTCTCCAGCAAGCTGGAAATACACAGATGAGATACACGATTCTGTATGCTCTACTTGATTGATGAACTCTTGTTTGCCACATTTAACTTTTAAAGTAGATAACCTTGATAGAATTATATCTTTTTCTAAAATAAAACTTCAACTCTTTTCTGTGACTGGGCTCTATTTTCATCAAGCTAGCTATAGCCCACCTTTCCATGAAAACCACGAAGCCAAACTTTTAACTCCCTTATTTGCACATCAGAGAACATCCATGCCCTGTAACACTTGCTCTTCCCTGTACGTTTGTGTAGTTTATGTGCATGTGGCCCTGCAGTTGTTTGGTTTAGTTTTTTAAATTTTTTTCCAGCTCTTTTATTGTGGTAAAAAACACATACCATTAAATTTACCATCCTAACCAGTTTTTGAAGTTTTTATTTTTTAATTTAATTTTATTGAGTTATAGTCAGTTTACAATGTTGTGTCAGTTTCCAGTGCAGAGCACAATTTTTCAGTCATACATGAGCATACAAATATTCATTGTCACATTCTTTTTAACCGTGAGCTACCACAAGATCTTATGTCTATTTCCCTGTGCTATATGGTATAAACTTGTTTATCTATTCTATATATACCTGTCAGTATCTACAGATTTCTAACTCCTAGTCTGTCCGTTCCCATTCCACTTCCCCTTGGCAACCACAAGTTTGTATTCTATGTCTGTGAGTCTGTTTCTGTTTTATATTTAAGTTCATTTGTCTTCTTTTTTTTTTTTTTTAAGATTCCACATACGAGCAATATCATATGGTATTTTATCCTGACCAGTTTTAAGTGTACCATTCGGTGGGGTTGGTCATATTCACATTGTTGCGCAACAGATCTCTAGAATTTTTTTTTTCATTTGCAACACTGAAACTCCATACTTACTAAACATTAATCCCCCAAACTACACTCCTCACGTCTTGGCAGCCAGCCACCTTTTTACACTGTTTCTGTGGTTTTCACTGCTTTAGATATTTCATACCAGTAGTAGAATCATGCAGTATTCATCCCTTTGTAACCGGCTTATTTTGCTTAGTAAAATGTCTGTAAGTTTCATCCATGTTGTAGTCTATGTCAGGATTTCCTTCCTATATAAGACAGCATACTATTCCATTGTGAGTATATAGTACATGTTTTTTATCCACTCATCTGTTGATGGACATTTGGGTTGTTTTCAACTCTTGACTATTGTGACTAGTGCTGCAATGAACACAAATACGTAGATATCTCTTCAAGATTCTGCTTTGAATTATTTTGGATACATATACCTATACCCAGGAGGGGGATTGCTGGATCATATGGTAGTTATGTTTTTAATTTTTTGAGGAAGCCCCATGCTCTTTTCTACAATGGTTGCTCCATTTTGCATTCCCATCAACAGTGCACAGGGGTTCCAATTTCTCTACATCCTCACCAATAGGTATTATTTTTGGTTCTTCTGATAGTGGACATCCTAATGGCTGTTTTGATTTGAATTTCTTTTATGCAAATCTTGAACATCTTTTCATATGCTTATTGGCCATTCATATACCATTTTTTTTGGGAGAATGTCTGTTCAAATCCTTTGCCCATTTTAAAATCAAGTCATTTGTTATTGTTGAAGAAGTTCGTATATTGTGGGTATTAACCTTTTATCAGATACGTGATTTGTAAATATTCTGCTATTGTATATGTTGGTTACCTTTTCACTCTATTGTTTCCTTTGATGCGCAGGCTTTTTTAAGTTTGACGTAGTCCCATTTGTCTATTTTTGCTTTTGTTGCCTGTCCTTCTGATGTCGTATCCAATAAATCTAATATCCTAAGGCTTTCCGCCTGTGTTTTCTTCTACGAGTTTTAGTTTCACTGCTTGCATTTAGGTCTTTAATCCATTTTGACTTAATCTTTGTACATGGTATAGGTAAGGGTCCAGCTTCATTTTTTTTCCCGTGTGGATATCTAGTTTTCCCATACCATTTTCTGGAGACTGCCTTTTCTGCTCCTATTCTCTCCCACCCTTCCCCTCCCTCCCAATTTCTGATTTTGTTTTTGAAATTTTTTTCTGACTTTCTCTCTCGTCACTACATATTTAACTTGTTTTAATTTTTTAATCTTTTAAGAACAGCTAAAACATCACCTGCTCTGTGAGAGCCGTCCTGATCACCTGCCTCACACATACACACTTGGTTAGAATAGGTTGACCTTAGCTGGGCACCCAGGGGAGTTGTCTTCATTGTTATGTTGCCTAAGACGTGGTTGGAGTTTTAGGCAAATTGACTTCTGGGATACTAACAAGGGGGTTTTCTTCTACTGCTGCTCTACTAGAACATACATCTTTTGACATTTAGATAATGTTATGGGATCCCTATTAAATAACTGGCTTCAGGGATGGAGTCTTTGTTCTTGGTGCTGAACAGATAAAGCCACCTGTGTAAGTAGCAAAGAGCTTAAGTTTGCCAAGCTGCAGGGCATCTCATTAGCATTTCTGAGGAGTGGGTGTTTGTTCTTGAGAAAAGTTGACTTGAACCAAGTAAATTTTGCCTCTAGGGATGAAGTCCATCTTGGCCCAAAAAAGGAGACTGTAGATATTCAAGACTGACTGATGGCAGACATTGATAGGAGAGAACCAGAGCTCAGGAATGCAAAAATGTTGACAAGACTGGAGATTTTCCAGATTCGTTTTTGACACCAGTTGTTTCAAAACAATTGTTTCTTAAGGGGTGATCACCAAGTTAAAGCCGTTTTGACTGTCTGTCAAGACAACCACTGGATTATATCCGTTCTTATCATGTGCGTCCTCTCCAACTCTGGAGGTCAGGAGGGAGGGAGATAGGAGAGGAAGAGAGGCATTTTGTATATATGCTTTTTCTTCTGAAAGTCAGCCTCAGTCTAATTTTTTACAACTTTGCATATAGTTGTGTAATTTTTAATATTTTGAAAATATATAGCATTTGTTCAGCATAATCCACTGTATCCTGTTTGGCATTATCTTAAACTGATTTACAGTTGTATTAACAACATATATCCTTGGTATATTCCTATATATATGTGATATATCCCTGATATACCTCAAAGAATATGTATCTCATGGTCATACTTTGAAGAGGCATTCTTTATTTATTCATTTATTTTGGTAAATCAGGTCTTTTGTTTTTTCATTTATAATGGAAAGCTTGTCTTTTTCTTTATATTGGAAGTATAGTCAGTTTATAATGTGTCAATTTCTGGTGTACAGCATAATGTTTCAGTCATATATATACATACATATATTCATTTTCATATTCTTTTTCATTATGTGCTACTACAACATATTGAATATAGTTCCTTGTGCTATACAGTAGGGCCTTGTTTACCTATTTTATATGTATTATTTAGTATCTGCAAATCTCAAATTCCCAATTTATCCCTTCCTACCCTCTTTCCCACAGTTAACCATAAGTTTGTTTTCTATGTCTATGAGTCTGTTTTTATTTTGTAAGTAAGTTCATTTGTCTCATTTTTAAACATTCTACATATAAGTAATATCATGTGGTATTTTTCTTTCTCTTTCTGGCTTCCTTCACTAAGTATGACAATCTCCAGGTCCATCCATATTGCTGCAAATGGCATTATTATATTCTTTTTTATGGCTGAGTAGTATTCCATTGTATGTATATAACAACTTCTTTATCCAGTCACCTGTCATCTGTCAGTGGACATTTAGGTTGTTTCCATGTTGTGGCTATTATGAGTAGTGCTGCTGTGAACATTGGCGTGCATGTGTCTTTTTGAATTAGAGCTTCCTCTGGATATATGCCCAGGATCATATGGTATTGAGGCATTCTTGATATAAAAAAAGGTAATCATTTATTTTTATTACTGATTTAAATAGAGAATAAACATATTTGTACATATAAATTTATATCCCCAAATTCATAATTGGTCTGCTTTTTTTTTTTTTCAATTTGAGGAAATCTAATGTTAAAAGATTCATTTAGGAAAAGAAACCCAAATGTTTTTAAAAAGAAAGTCATGAAACAAGTTTGTTACAGCTTTTGAAGAGCCCAACTTCAATATATCTACACAGTGGGTTGATAGAAGAGTCATAAAATATAATACACACAAACAGGAAGAAAGCTATGGAAAAAAGTCATACTTCTTTTTTTTCTCCCTTTATTTTAATCATAAAAAATCATGGAAATTGTTCTATAAACATGAGTGAGCTAAAAAATATTACAAGAATATTAGTTACTAGAGAAACAGAAATGAAATTTAGAGATGAGATTTATCATCTTCTCACTTTAATTTGTACCCCTGCTGTACTGTAAATGCAATAACCATCAACATGAAAAATGTAACAGATTGATAATACCATTGAGTTTTAATTAAACCGCTGCAATGAAAAGGGCCCAGATGGATAACTGGGAAATGTAGTTATCCTTTATGAAATGTGCTAGATTGCCAGTTTGTTCTGTTTCTTATAAATTAATCCTCTGCCAAAAATAGTGCCCCATCCGAAGATTTACTAAAAATTAATCATTTCAGTTTAGAAAACAGATGGTTGCTTTGGTTTATTCAGTTTGGGTTTGAAACACTTATCACTGTAAATCAGCAGTTGTTCAAGTTCCCAATCCCTCCCCGATCTGACTTCACGTTTCTGTGGCTTTGTACACCAGTGGATCAGTAGTACTAAAGGATGTTCATCTTGTTTTTCTATAGTCATTGGTCTGATGTGTTTGTTTCAGAATGCCAGGGGTTTGCATTGAGTTTTTAGCAGATTTTACGTTCAGTGAATTTATAAGTTAAAAAGGAAAAAGAAATGGCAGCCTAAGAAGCCACTCAATTGGAAAATTTTCATCACTCCTTCATAAAATAGTAACCGCTGATACCAGTTCTTTTAAGACAAGAAGAGTTGGTGTTTTTCTTATCAGCTTTGATGTAAGGATGAATTGGATACTTAGGATTCAGGAGTTACGGTGTTCACTTGTATTTAGGAGACGGTTGTCGGTGTCCACATGGCAGACTACTGATCTGTTTGTACACGAGAGCACCAGGTCTCCCCTGCGGGAGAGTTGCATGCAAGGAAAGGGCTGTAAACATGCGCAGGTTTCCAGTTTCTGACTCCCTGTATATCAGATGATCGTCTGAAGATGACCTTTATCTGGTAGCAGAACTGGACTTCAGTGTTGACTTAGAAACGTAACATTTTCATGACAGCTACAGACAAATGAGCCAGATGAATTTAATCCCGGAACAGTTCTGTTTGTTTTTATCCTAGGGTTAACTGTTTAGGGCATTGAAGTTCTCAGTTTGCAAAGGGCATGGAAAGCGAGTATTTGTTGCTGGAGCTCATTGTGCCTGGCACTGTGAGCAGAATATCTCTAAGGACGATGTCCTAGAGGAAAGTAACTGAGATGTGTCTGTCCTCTCAAAGCACCTGCAACTGAAAGGGAGAGCTGGCAGAACAAACAGGAAGTAATAAGTGATTATATCATCGAATCCGCTTGGATGCTGTAAGAGTTTAAGGGCGAACAGGATCAGTATGAGTCGCATGTAAAAACAGGACAAAATTGGAACATGAGGTTGTGATGGGTGAGTGGGGTTTGGAAATGCAAGAGTAGACAAGTTTAGCTGATGAGATTAGCATGATCAGAGACCTGGGGGAGAATGGTGGTGCCATGACAGGGAATGTTAAGTATTTAAGAAGAATGGTTCTCAAGAAATAGTAGCCGATGAAGGTGGCTGGATGAGGGACAGCCAGACACTGAAGGAGCTTTAAGGCTGTGTGGCAGAGGTGTGATCTTTTATGAAAGACCACGCACAGCCATTGTTGGTTCTTGAACCTGGAAGTAATCGGAAAGGACAGTGGTGGGAAGACAAATCCGGAAGTGGTACCCAGCTAGAAACCTACTGCAGTCATCCAGACTGCTGGAATTATTTGAGGAGGGAATAGTGATTAATTACTTAAAAAATGGAAGAGTCTGTTAATACTAGAAAATGAGGAATCCCGAGATGCTAGCATGGCTTTTGTGTAAACCTGCATCTGTGTCTGCTCAGTAGGCCCGTCCAGCCTCTCTCTGCTGAGACCTCGTGCCTTTTAAGTCCCCCTCACGCTGGTTCTGTATAGTACTGCATCGTACCCAGTACCCAGGGTTGAGTCATTTGTCTAGTGATGAGTATTTAAGTCAAGGTGGGCCAGTAAGAGTGCTTTCCCAGATTTTTGTTTTGTTTTGTTTTGGGTTATTCTAGTTAGGAAAAGTTCTGTTTTTCCTCTGGCCAGGAAGCCTTAAAGGTATGAGACCAGAAACAAACTTATGGTTACCAAAGGGGAAAGGATGGGGGAAGGATAAATAAGGAGTTTGAGATTAGCAGATACACACCACTATATATAAAAATAGATCAACAACGAGGTCCTACTGTAGAGCACAGGAAATTGAATTCAGTGTCTTATAATACCCTATAATGAAAAAGCATATGAAAAAGCATATACATATGACTGAATCACTATGCTGTACACCGGAAACTAACACAGCATTGCAAAGCAAATATACTTCAATTAAAAGAAAAGATACAAGACCAGATCTACCTGCCACTGTTGTTACAGCTTTATGGGAGAGCAAACGTAAGAGTGAAGCCAACATACAGAAAGATGCAGTGGTAAGAGCAGTGACTCAGGGGTTGGAGGGAAATGTGTGTGTGTGTGTGTGTGTGTGCATGCAGGTGTGTGTATAAGTCTGTGTGCACGTGTACATGCATACATTAGTACAGCCCTAGGAGTATAAGCCTTACTAGCCACATTTTGCAGATGAGAAAATCATTGCTCAGAAAACCCAGCAATCTGGTCAAGGTTAAATAGCTACTTACATGGTAGATTGGGAATCGGAGCCCAAGTTTAGTTCCAAACCATCGCACTTTGCTCTTTACAAGACTGCCTCTCATCATGGTGGTGGAGGGTTATGTTCAGACTAAATGCTGAACATTTATTAATTGCACTTTCCTGGTCTTTCTTTTACGCTTCCAGAGTGTGTTCTCAGCAAACACAGCCATTGTAGCTCTGCTCTGTGCTGGAGGAAGGTACTATTTTCTTCTCCACATCCACGTGATTCTCAGTGGTATGAAACATGGAAAGCCATTCCCTCTAGAGGAAGGGTCACAAAGAGTGTTTAGTTTGACACTAGCCAGTGAAAATCATTCATATTATAGTCTGTAAAATATTCCATGTTAATAATAAAGAAGTAGAATGTATCGTGGCCCCAGACAAAAAGCAGCAAATTTAAACTAGGACTAGCTTTTTTTAAACACTTAAAGTATATAGGCATATTTAATTAAAAGGTTTTACTAGATGGGGAGACAGTAGTGGGGATTGCAAATGACATCTTAAACACTTCAGATTGTTTAATGTGGACAGTAATGATTCTGATTTTTTTCAATTACATTTGATGTAGATTTATTGAATCTAACATTTTAAAAATTATATTTAATGTGGAGAGCACTGGTTCTGATATTTATTTCAATTACATTTGTAATTTTTCTCTTAATATAGTTATATCTCATTTATGTGTCTTTGGTATAATTCTCTAAAGAAATAGTACACTTACAAGTGATTATTTATCTGAGTCCTAAGCTCATTAATCCATTTTTAACTCATGGAGATCAAAAAGTGAGACAGAAAGAAGGGTAAGGTGAGAGGGTAAAACATTATTTTGCTAAAGAAATTTATTGAAAGTTGGAAGGGATATAGAAGTTGAAAAAATGGACACTTGGATATGTAAATGAGTGTGAAAACTGATTACTTGAGGTGGAGTTACTTGAGTTAAGCAGGAAGATATGGAAACAGTGAAAATACAATGTGAAGTTTTAGAATTGGGGTAGAAATAAGGTGGTTAGGAAGCCGGAGGGTTCAGTAGTTCCCCCTTCTGGCCACCAGGCGGTAGTAATGTCCCAGAGAAGCTTGGAGGGCACCGTAGGCAGTAGGGCTGACTGGGGTGTATGTAAATAGAGCATTAGTAGCATTGAGAATGGTTAAAAGAAGGGGAACATGATACTTGTAAATCTGGTTTCTGTTACTCAGGGAGAATCTTAGCATCAGACTTTATTCTGGCCGTAATTGCCTCGTTTATAGATTGCCTATTTAATTTTTTTTTCTGTTTAGCATTTGACTATTTCATTTTTTAAAGGTACATTCTTAAGTAGGTTGGACTCAGAAAACAAAAGATAAGCTCAGACCTGTTGTGAT
The DNA here is from genome assembly GCF_048564905.1 of Vicugna pacos. NCBI lineage: Eukaryota > Metazoa > Chordata > Mammalia > Artiodactyla > Camelidae > Vicugna > Vicugna pacos. Next base: position 17,471,836 of record NC_132991.1, read on the forward strand.
TACTACCCACCCATTGGCTGTCATAGAAAATTATTAATTTGTGAAGAGACTCCTGGATTTTTTATTATTGATAGATTTTAATTAAATTAGTCTCATTTCTATACTCAGTATCTTTCTGGTTCTCTCTCCTTTTTTCTCCCTGCTCCCTGCCCCCAGCCCTGTGCCATTATCATAGCAATGATGTGAATACCCTTTTTTCATATTCTAATGCTGAATTGTATTAACCTAATTGGTAGTGGACCTATGTGAAGTTTTAAACCAGTTTCTGATCTCTTCTACTAATTCAAGTGCCAAGTAAATAAGAAACAAATATAAAACTACTTGAATCTTGCAAATCCATAGCTGTTAAGGTTATGATATTAACTGAGGTTCCCAAACTAGCAGTGTGTTAATTTTCCCCTCTTTGGAAATAACTCAGTTCACAAATTCAGTCAGTTTGATAGGCAGCCTTTCTCTACAAGCCATGTCCATGCAAAAGGCATTAGTCTAATTAAATTAGGGGCTGTTAAATCCACAAATTAGCATACGAAGTTAGAAAAATCAATATCTTGTTAGTTTCAAAACCTTTTATCTCGCTTCTCTTGAATTTTTTTCCAGAAACTTTTTGTAGTAAAAATTTGATTTAAAGCTTTCCAAAAATTGGTGATCAATAATTGTTTTCTAGTCACTGAGAAATTCATTAACCCCCGTACTTACTGCATTGCCACGTATCCTTATTGAACTCTCTTCTTTCTAATCACCACATTATTCTTGGCTGAAAACACATTCGCTATAAAAATTCATGAAATGAGAAACATAACATTATAAAGACTTTGTTTAGGTATAGCAGTTAATGGATTGTGCAGAACTCTGGAACACTCTAGTCTCTCATTGCCAGTAAAAATAAATTTATATCTTCCATTGTTTTATACTTAAACATGGATAACTTCACTGCTTTATCATTGCATAAACAAATTATTGCCAAATGAGTTTGTAGACCCACAGAATTTTTATCTGTCTGGCAAGATGCAGGAATCTCAGCATCTTCTGCAGATGAAGATAGACAACAGTTAGTATATATACACCAGGGACAACTCATTTTTAATAAAAAGAGATTATTGGTTGGCATTAACTGTAGAAAATAAATATAGTGTAGTAAAAAGAAATTAGGCATACCTAAGCCATTTTAGTATTTTAACATATAATTTCCCTTTTTCTTCTGGTGGATGTTACATTTTAATTGTGTTAGCCTATCTCAAAATTTCTACCAGTTCATTCTATAAAAATGCTGAATCATTTACATTTTGATATTTTTACTCTTAAATCACATCACAATTTTAGCTAGTGAGTAGACAGGCTAATACTAACTTTATTTCTTAAGCATTTAAGAAACTTTAAAAATTAAGATGAATGTAAAAGACATTTATATTCTTTCAAGATAAAACTGCAGTATTTATGCAGAATGATCATGAGAATAGGCTCAGGGATTAAAAGCCAATTGAGGGTTGGTTCATTTTCAGACTTAAAAGCATCCGAAGACTTTAAATAAAGGAATAATTCAGGTATAAAGCTGCCTTCGTTTCTATGTCCTAACTTCAGCTAATGTTTGAGCTTATGCACAATTCTTCTCTTTCTCCCTTTGGAACAGTCCTTGATGGCTTTGGGTCAGATAGTCCTACTTGGAACTATCTCCTAGTGGTGGGAAAAACTACTTTACTTTTCTGAGCCTCAACTTTTTTATCTGTATGGTGGGGGTCCTCAAACCTGTATTGTGGCTTTGTCGTGAGGATTTGATGAGGAGTGTCTATAGAAAGTGTTTAGCACATGTTAATAACAATGTAGTTAAGCTACTTTTATGCATCATTTTTATTGTTTTTAATGTAGGGGATAGAGCTAGAAGCAATATATTGAATATATCCTAGGGTCCACCCATCACTAGCCATTTTAAGCCATTTATGTATCAAGGGAATGAATGAATTTAGGGACATGTGTTTTTAATTTGATGGAAAAATTCCACAGGCTGAAACACAGCAGTCTACTGAGATTCAGATACGTTGTCAACTGAGTGTCATTTCTCCAATAGGAGAATTCAGATGTGACTAATATAATTTACTCTGTCCAAAGCCATGATGAATGCTAATCAAGTCTGTACTTTGGAATAAATGAGAATATAGCAGAGAGAAGGGAGGTCATACTCTGTGATGATTACCAGGGAGTAGAGTTTAGGGAGAATGATGGTTACAGATTTTTTGGTCTATACGGAGATATTTGTTAGATTTTGGAATAATTATATAAAAATAATTTTGAAGATCCTTTCGTGACAGTGATTGTCAAGACCATCTTCCCTCCCTTTTTTTTTTTTTAACATTTTTTATTGATTTATAATCATTTTACAATGTTGTGTCAAATTCCAGTGTAGAGCACAATTTTTCAGTTATACATGAACATATATATATTCATTGTCACATTTTTTTCTCTGTGAGCTACCATAATTCCCTCCCTTTTTTTAAACAGCTTTATTGAGATAGAATTCATGTACCATAATACTTGCCCATTGAAAATATTCATTGTACAACCGTGTACTAATTTTCAAGTTTTTGTCATCCCAGAAAAGAACCTCCATATTTATTAGCGGTCACTCCCTCCCCTCTTCCAGTTATAGTCAACTGCTAATCTATTTTTTTAATTTCTTTCTTCATTTTTGAGCCTTTCTCCTGCATTTCTTCTGATTAGAATTTCTAGTCCAGCTCTCCCCCCCACCCCCGTTTACTCCAGGTCTCTAGTCCATGGTTTTTGCTTTGCCCGCTGCCTTTCTGACCCTTTATCTCCTTCCCCCACCTTGCTAACCCTGTCCCTCTCCTAGTCTACCTGTGTACACCTAATTAATCCCAGTTCACTTCTCATCTTTTCTGTAAAACCTTTGCTGACATCTTAGGGTGAACTGAATTATGTTTTCTCTGAGGTTGGATTGTTCCAGTTGGCAGGCATATTTTATACAGTCTTGTGCCAAACCTTCTGCTGTTTTAAACTGAAATCTTATTTAATTGTTCAGACACTGGCATTATTTTTCCAAATTAATTACAGGATGCTTGATCCACAAGTATCCTACAGAGTATTTAATGGTTCCTTATGTAGAATTGATAATCAATAAATATTTGTTGATTTTTATCTCAAAGCACAAATTAATATTTACTATCATCTCTATTCACTCATCTGCTTGACAGTTGCCCAAATTAGGCTTTAAGTCCTCTTCATTTTGTTATAGGGAAAGCGATCTACTTCTTGTACCTATGGTGGAAACTTCTTGTCTAGAAAAGGCTATGATCTCATCAGCAATTGAAGAGACCTTAAGTTTAACTATTAAAGAAATAACTGAGTAGAGCAGTTGCTTGATTTTGTGATTGAGTAAATAAAGTACTTGCCATAGCTGAGTGGTGATGGCCTTAGGCAGGTGCATCCCAGATGGGTGGAGTTTGTATCAAGACAAACTGTTCTGTATCAAGACATACACTGTTTCTGTATCAAGACAGACTCCTCTTCCAGCTTCCATCCGATCTTACATAGTTGGATTTAGGGTAAAGGAAAAATACAAGGGTACTTCAAGACACGAAAGGAGTCCACCCAAGAGTATGAGGTGTGCAGGAAGGGGTGAGAAGCCCAACTCAGTTTGACTCGGGCTGTGCTTTGGAATCAGTATTTTGCCTACACTGAAGGGATGCTGATGTAGGTGGCCTTTGGGTGACTGGAGAGACTGTGCTAGAAGAGGATGAAGTGCGCATCCTTTCTAAACCCTAACCCTAATCCTAATGAATGTGGGGTTTTGAGACATATTGGGATTGAAAAGAAGGAAAATAGTCTGGGTCACCGAACAACCAAGAATGCTAAAGCAGGAGGGGAGGCAGAAGGGAAAGATGCCAAACCCAGGAACTGAGGAGTCAAAGGAAGACAAAGAGCAGTTAAGTGTATCCTTCAGTGGGGAAAGGAAATCAGAGGTGTTTTCTTTTCTTTCATTTAACACACTTACATCATAATATTAATATTGACCTCACCCCCTTTCTCCTCAAATACAATATTTTTTATTTTTTCTATATGTATATTGTACCCACATACATACATATTTTTCATGTGTTTGGCTTTTATTCAGGTACTTGTGGTAAAGAAGATCTGAAATAAATATTCTTTACTTTTAGTTTGGAGCCAGAGATAATGTCCTCTGCTTTTGTTGTAGCAGGGATTAGACTGTATTGAAACACATTTTCCCTTTTTTGTACCACGGTGCATCACTGAGAAGCCTGTTATTTGATGCTTTTGAAAAGAAGAATAAGATGAAGACCAGAATTGACGAAGCCCTCATTGTGTCCATGTCTGTAAGACAGTAATTTGATGAATAAACCAGTCTGACTTTGGATGACATAACAGAGGTGGCTGCCAAGATAAAATTTTTGTTCTCATGCAGACTCTATTCATTAGAGAATTAATGGGAGAAACAGGAAGATAATACAACTCATACGTCTGCTGTAGAAATGAAGGCCATCTGTGTGCCTTGACAGTAGCAATGGAAAGGATCTTATATGACTCCTTTGCTATATCTTGAGTCCCTGTCGGCAACTAGCCCACATGACCATGCAAAACAAGGTTCCGTGGCATCTTTCCTGAGACACTTCCTTTTAGCAGGTTCCAAGGAAAACGAATTTCTCATCCCTTTCATTGGCTTCGCCCTTTGTCTGGGTACCTGAGCTTGCATTCCTGTAGCTGCAGCTTCCCTTGGCTTAGGTGTTTCGGTTGTTTCCCATGTCCAGCTAATTTCCATGTTATGTTGAGAATTTCATCAAATTACCTTTGCATTTCTGTTGCCGCCACCCTAACAGCAGCCCCCAAATTGTTCTCCACTGTCTTGATAAGTTCTTTACCAGTCCATTTTGGAATGGAAGATCATTGATGAATCTTCCTTAGACACAGATGCTCATAGGTTATCATGCTACTGGGATTTTAACTCCCTGCCCCCGTTACCTATAATTAGTAGTCTCATTCACTTCACCTGACATACTGGCCTTACCAACCTTACTACCTAATGCTCTTGCTTTTCTAACATCATTCTTGCCAAGTGGGATCATTCCCATTGCCATGAATGTGGTGGATGCTTTCCTGACCACCAGCTGTTTCTTAAGCTTCAGCTCAACTCAGTCTCCTCCATGAAGCCTTCCTTCCTCTCTGACCAATAGCAATGATCTTTTCTTTGTCTGAACCATCAGAGCATATTATCTCTTCATTATAACCCTCATTATTGTGTTGTAGATGCAGCTCACCCTTTCACATCTGGACAGTTTGCTCCCTTCACTTTGCTTCATAGACACAGATTATACCCCTAACTCTGTTCAGCTGTCTTGTGAATGTGCAGCGTTTATTAAAGGGATCGCCAGAAGAGAGAATTGAAATTATTTATTACTTCCTCCCCTGCACCACTGCCATTGACATCTCATCCCAAAGTACCCCATGGTGACCCAGACCTTTTATTTCTGTGTCAGTAGGGATGTGTATATTGATGTGTGTAACTGCTATCCTAACCAGAAAGTCCTTCCTTCTGGATAACCAATGGGGTCTGAAAAACTGACCCTCAAATAGATTATTTTTGATACAATCTTAATGTTTGTGATCGCATGCAGCTAACAAAGTCTTTCTTCAACTTGGGAAAGTACTTGAAGCTTTGTTGTTTTCTACTGATTGTAGTGTTCTCAGCTATTTCCATACTGAAAGGCACAATTGGAGAGGTTAATTGAGACATTTGAAGAATTACTGACAGTATTATTCTTGTCATGGTACATAATCTCGGATACATCAAATATTTCTTTCACCAGCTTAAAAAAAATCCTTAAGCACACAGGTAAGGGAATCATATTTCAAATGATTTTCCCAGTTACTTGGAAGACTTTCATAAACAATGCTACCTTTTATAACAAAGACAAATATATCACATGCCAGCCAGGGGTTGAGTTTCCGCTGAGGTTACTCTGTTAGAGACATGATTCCCTGAGGGAGAGACAGGTTAAATCTAAGCATTTGTGATAGCAGCGCACCCTGACCAGAGATTATCCAATTTGAAAATTATTTTGGTTTCTCTCTTCCTTCTGTTTTTCTTGTCCCCAGGCATTTCCCTGAGAAGAAGCCCTCCCATTAGATGAAGGAACAAAGGAAGGGAAATCCTACTTTGGTCATTAATTCTAAGATGCAGATCCGTATGCGTCGGACTGTACTGTCAGACTGAGTTTCTGTAACCTGTTCATTTCTGTAACTCACGTGGGATTTTTATGGATCACCTTTTACATGCTTGTGACTCTGCACCTAGTCAATGACACATTTCTCTCTCTCATTTTTTCTGTGTTGGAAACTTGACACCCCAATTTAGACCATCCAAAAATATGTCTCTCCCTGCCATCTTCCAGCTTGCATGGGGATGTTCTGCAGGCCCTTCACACTGATGTATCCACAGTGGGCTCCGTCATCTCTGCCCCACACCTGACAGTCTTGCCTTTGACTGTGTATGATGACACCACCAGTGCTCTGTTACATGAATGTCTTCCTCTTCCTTGCAAACTAGGTCTAATCAGCCTTGTAGTAAATCCAAGAAGGTACGGGTAGTGACTATCAGAGCTACATAATGGTGTTGTATTAGGGAGGATGGTTTGATAGCATTGGTGGGTTGTTAATTCAAAGGTTTCATGTAGGACAGTCACCAATATTATCATTCCTCTTCGATGGTCAGAAAAAAGAACTGTCACAATTTCAACCTAAGTCATAAATCAGCTTCTCTCTGCTATTACAATGCAGGTAACTCATCATCAAGATGAAAAAAAAAAAACCCAAAACTAATATGTTTTAAATAAGGTGGGACCAGGAAAAAATAACACTTACAATAAACTCATTGAAATCACATTAATTAGACATATTTCAATGGATCATGTGTGGTATGGAAATAACTTCGGGATTTAGATTGTTCTTTGTCAGGTTGTTTTAGTGAAATTTCCTGCACTTGAATATGAGTCATGTACGGTAGCTTCCATTTCCCAGTTTCCATAAAAAAACATAAATGCACTGAGAGACATAGTCTGGGCAGAAGCCTTTCCTGTGCGTGAGTATCATTTCCTTGTTAGTTTCTGAATGTCCTTTCCTAGGAATATCTGAGATGATTTAGGTTCAGGCTAGTCCAGTGGCAGAGGAATAATCTTTGGAGGTTTTTTGTTTCTGAATGAGACAGTAAATCATCTAAGAGACCCAAATCCGTTTTGGTGTTTTTACTCTTTGTGAATTACTATGTCAAATGCATGATTTACTGGCACCTTTAAAGAGGTTCTCCAAGAACCTAATTTCTTCATGTATTTTATGCTGAGTATGTTCTCTAGAGTCAAATACTATAAAGACCTTGAGCCCATTTCACCTTTGACCTTAGGCAGCCTATGAAGTTTGACTCTCAAGAGATACCGTTGTAAAACATTAAGAGGCTGGGTTACCTTCTCCCTTGTGTGTATCTGAAATTTGCTATTAGTGGGAATAAAAAATTCACAAACTACTTGGAATTACAGCTTCATATGGCTCCTTCTAAAGCAAATGTTTATGGTAAGTTATAACTTTAGCCAAATAACTTTAGATAAATCACATGTCATGTGGCTAAAGTTATACTTTCCTCAGGAGAAAAAAATTAAAGACCAAGGTAGATAAATTAATATGTGATATTGTGTTGGTAACATGGCAAGAGACTTTATTACTGATCCAATAAAAAGTGGTAGAACAGTACAAAAATAAAGTAAAAGTATATAGAGGAAAAAAAACAGTAATATAAACATGGTTAAAATTATTCGCTTACAGTTTTTAACTTGTACTCTGAGAACAAAGAAATGGATAGTCAAAAGCTCTCTATAGGGATGAAAATTCACTCTTAGATTTATTTTATAGGAAAGACAAACCTACTTTATTAGACTTTAAAGGCTAAATGACTCCTTTAAAGACACTGCTGCTTAATCCGATTACTGGTTTCAAAGAATACATTAAGCTATTTTAAAGAACAACTATTTACAGCTTTGGGAACGTCTCTTCATATTAGGTTACAATATTAACTACTCAGGTAACAAGGGATTCAAGCAGAGAAACAGCAAGAAAGAATTGTATGTCCTTATACGTAAGCTTTTCTTGTACATGTAGAGATTATTTCTAGAGTTATTTCATTATTATGCCACTTATGTATAAATGTATGCAAGTCATCACTTAGGGATCACATGGGTCAGGCTTAAATGGAGCACCATGTTGGAAGAGAAATGACCCTCAGAGCCACTGCACCATCTTTATGCAGTAGCCAGACATCACTCTCCTCATCAATTAATCTCATCAATCCTAGAACACAAATAAGCATCTGTTCCTAAAGCACCAATAATTCCTAATCCTTAAAAAGCTTTATATTCTCCTCTGAGAATTTCATGGACGTTATCTTGTTTACCATGCTCAGTCTTTTCTAAGGTACTGAGAATTGTTGGAGTTGCCCTCATTGCCGGAGCTAGAATTGAAGAGACGTGAGATACTTGCTTAGGGACAGATGTGTCAGAAATACAGCATCCCCCAGTCATCTAAATAGTGCTATGCTTCAGGATTTTATTCTAGAGTCATATTCTAGGGAATGAAAGAGTTAGATGGTTCATCTAGTTATTCACTCAAAAATTGTTTATTGGATTATTTATTGCAACTACTAACTTCTGGGAAAATGGGCATGATCCCTGCAGTCACTGAGTTTGCAATATTATAACTATGTATTTTAAAAAGTCATTACTCTATTCATTAGGAAGTCTTGATTGTGAACTGTGCTCCAAAAGGAAAAAAAGGGGGGGACTACTATAAGGTTTAAAAGGAGTGGGGGGCAAATCTGGCTTGGGAGTCAGGAAGGTTCCTGAGAAGGTCATATTTAAACTGAGATTTAAAGAAACCCATCAAAGGGTAGCCAGGTGAAAAAAAGGTAAAATGTTTTGCAAATCGTCCTTTGTCTACTCATGTCATAGTGATTTTCCTCTTCAGTTGATATATTGACCAGTTAGTGTCTCTGCCTTCTTTTTAAGACATCACATCACATTGTTTGTCTTGTATTTAGTATTTAGCCTCTTGCCTCTTCTACTAGATTGTAAAAGAATGCATTTCTGGATTTTTAGCTTTTCGCCTAGAATACCTGTATTTTTTGTTTTTGATTGAACATTTGCATCTGGTTGTCTGCAGTGATTTCTTTGTGTGTTTCAGTAGGCTCTAGAGTTGAACCATTTTGCTTTTTCTGAATAGATTGTCATTTTGCTTTCTTAGCTGTTGTTATCCTTAAAGTCCACATATTTGTACTGACATTTATCAGAGGGACCCTAGAAGACTGTAGTGAAGAGCAGAGGGAAGACCAGTCACACTAATGGTGTAGAAATAAGGACCGTACACTGGTGAACCTCACTGAGTCCCAGCTTGGGCAACTGTGTCCTTTTCTGAAACCAAAGAGTTACCAATAAAATTGTGTGCAATTTAAGGTGATTTTCAAATAGCTGGAATATATTGGGTCACCTTGATAGAGCTGATGTATCAATGGAAATTTGAAAAACTATTGTTTGTTCTGATCTTTAACTGAGAACGTTTCAGCCTATAACAGCCAATTATTGTAACTTAATTTAGAAAATCACTTAGCTAAATTAGCCTCACTCCTAAAGAGAGTTGGATTTGATATGAGTAATGTAATCTACTCTGTATAGATTCTTCCTATGTGTTAATAATAGCTTCCCATGCTCCTTAAAAAGGAAACTCTCAGGGTAACAGATACACCACCTCAGGAAATCCAATTACAGAATCAGTCATCAGAGTCCCTATAAAGCTGTAGGTTTCTTAAAATTTGATTTTGGTATCAATTAGGTTTAGGATGTGAGTTGTTTTTTTATTTAATCAATTTTTTCAGATTCTAAATTCTACAGAAATGTCTAGGAGGGTTGTAGATAAAGGATGTGAATGCAAAAGTAGGACAAAAGTGAGGGCACGTCAGAGGCAACAGAAAAGAAGAATATAAAAACTACATGTTTCCTTGCATATAAAAAAGTTAAGATTCTTATTCTCAGGCAGTCGAAATTTAATACAAAAAAAAATAAGGCATGGAGTAGGATTAAATTTACCCTAAATTCTTTAAATATGTACGAAGGCCAGCCACGTAGATTCTGAACTAAACCTTTGATCTCAAAGTTACTTTGCAAAGCAGACCTGACTGGTTTTAACTTGATGTCGGCAAAATCAGTTCTTTAGCATCATCCGATGCCAATTTGGCCCTGAGTGAGTATGGAACTTACACGGCTTGAAATGGAAAATGTGATTACATGCTTTGCAAATCTGAAAGAGATCTCAGCTATTTGTGCCTGGAAACGTCGCATGTTTGTTTGCCTGTTGGTTTGATTGATAGCAGCCCACCTCTCTGTTTTATCTAGCAAAGTGCTCTCCTGCGGCGAGGGCACCATAAGGTTTTCATTAGGCTTATGGAGTAGCCATTTGAGGTGTGGGCTCATCCAACACCCATTGCCCCTTCCTCTGGTCACAGTAGCTCAAATTCCCACTGACTTTCTCAGGCTGTATTCAGATGGGGCTTCCCTCTTGGATCCAGAGGGGAGCATGGGATTTGGTCTGGTGTTACCATGAAGAAACATGCTTTTTCAATCAGGAATTGAGTCTGGGAGGATGTAGGGTACCAGCTGCTGGCTGCCATCTTGCTCCCACATGCAGCCAACGTGGAGGAGAGCAGAGCTGAGGGCTGGAGAGAGGCCAGGTCCTGATGGTTCTCTGTGAGCCTGGAACCCTGCTTTGCCTATTGTAGACTTTTCAATGACGAGAGCCAGTGCAATTTATTTTGCCTTGACTGGTTCCATGATTATTATTATTAATATTTTCATTTTGAAACTTAAGCAGAGCCCCAATAGGTTTGTTGGTCTAATGAGAGCATTTCATTTACTTTGCTGTTATAGTGCAAAGAACCTCCTGAGTTTTGTGTTTTGTATGTGAATTAAAGCACTCTAAATCTGAATTAATGTGGTCCGTACTTCACATGATGTTGTATCTCATCACTTTGTGGATGAAGTATGAAAAGACTTGAGTTGAATTATAGTCCAAATCTAGAGAGATTCCTGACTAATCAAATTGTGGGATTAAAGCTGCAATATTTACCAGTACTAGTTATTAATAGTGTGCCTTATCACTCTTAGTAGTTTAAATCTGGTCAGTTTTTTTTTCCCAGCATCTTGAAGTTAGCTGTTAATGGAGATACTTATTTGTTGGACACAAAGTTGAAAGTGTGGATTAAATTTTTGCATATCTAGATCAGGTCTTCAATAACTAGAACAGTTATTTTATGCAACAAGATGAAATTTAACGGAGTTCTAATTTTTTACAGTGGCATACAGTGGTGAGATTTTTCAAGCTTCCTTTTCTTAATTACAGCCTTTTTAATGCATTTACCAAAACAAATTAATATTTCTTTCCATCCGGATTAACTTAACTTTGCGGAAACAAGTTCAAATGTAGAAGTAATAAATGAGGAAATAGAAGAAGGATATTTTCAAATTTATCAAAATTCAAATACTGGAAGCTCATTTAAAACAAAAAGCACTGAAAGCAGAAGTAGCTGTGAGGATTTCTCTGAGTATAGACTAGGGATGTGTCCTTCAAAGAAGCTGCAGACTGCACGAGCACAGGATGGAGATGTGTGGTTTATCAGGAGCACTGTGAAAATCATTTAGTGGTTTTAGTTGATTGTGAGAACAATATGATTTAACAGCCTGGTGTACTGGCCAAAATAGTTAATCTGGACACATTGATTCAGGTGTGTACTGGGTTCATTCAGTAGGGACGTAATTGTCCCCTTTCACGCTGGGATCATTATCCCACATCTGAAGAATCAGGTGGTGGTTTCTGGCGACGTGCTTGAGGGCTGTGGACGGAAGCGTGGGGCTCAGGGGAGAGGGAGAGCCCGGGGAGAGGCTCTGTCAGTGTTCTGAGGAAATTGGAGATGTTTGCCTTAGAGGAAGGAAGACTTGCAGGGAACATACCTGCCGTTACATATTTGAAAAGCGTTTCTGTGGAAGAGGGAGTCCATTTATTCTGAACAGCATTGAGAGCAGAACTGGGTTTAATATTCTGGAGGCATGTTTCATAGCAGTCTTACGGTGGAAACTGCCCCAAAGGGGGCTGAATTTCCTCCGGAGTAGGTTTCCGACAGACAAGCCTCAGAGAGTGTGGCGGATGCTGGTAGAGGTGGTGGTGGTGCGGACAGGGTACCTGACTTGTAGAATTCCCACCACCCTAGGATTCTGGCACATCCTTTCACATTAGTTTCAAGTGGTATCAGTGGCAGTCACAAGAAAACCTAAGAGTTTAGATATGATCTAGGGATCCGAGAGCCAGCAGCTACTTTGATGCAATATAGTTTCACTTCATTTGCTTCCGTCATTCTGACTTAATAGTCTCCTGTTTCTTTCTCTGAGAGTCCAGCTTTCTTCCCAGACTTGTAGTCATGGTCACTGAGGGAAGCAGAAATTGAAACGGGTAAGCTCCTGCTCTCCCCTTGGAACAGCCGCTTAGCATCCTTTCCCTCTGGTTTACAGTGAATTACTGAATTGTGCTCTGCTGTCCTGTCTCTGCCCATTATGGAACTTCTCTTTCTCTGAATTTACTGCTTCACTCTGCCCCTAAACACAGGTTTGGCAGAAACCCACCACTTTCCACATTCTCTGAAAATTACCTGGTTGTCAAAATACTCATTTCATGAACTTTTTCGAAAAACACGTTTTATTTGGTCAGAGGAATCATCTTGAGTTTCCTTGCTGGTTTTTCAGCAGGGTGGGCTGAACTTCAAGTTACTTAAGGCCATTATTGCTGCTTGGCCAAATGCTTTTCAACCTGAAATCTAGGTGACCAAAAATAGAATATACATCTAAGGGGAAGGAGGTGTTCCTGCCTCTGTCAATTCTCCCACAGGTATATTGTGGAGAGAGCTAGGGGTGCTTCTGTGCTTGAAATAATTCTGACATTTATCCCCACCTGGGCAAGGAAGAGAAACTCTGGAGGGGTACTTAAGAGACAGGAATCAGATATTAAGTTTAGGAAAAGGACCAGGACCCCAGACTGGAGGAAGGGTTACCTGATGCAGAATTAAAATCGCCCAGATTCAGAACTCAGCTGGGATACTCACTATTCTGAGCTAGAGAGTTCTTGCTTGTATTTGAAGTGATCCTGCAGTACATGGGTGACCCATGTCTCACATGCTCCTTTGAGGGAGTTCAGAGGATTGCTACCTGGACTGGAATGGTCTCAAAGATCTCTTCCAAACGTAGAATTTCTGTGGACTGTCCATCATTGCTGGTAACAGCAGGATGACTTTGGGACGGGAATGCCTTTAGTCTTTCCGTGAGCTGCTTTAGCTTCATTCCATTCTTGGAACTGGCTATTGCACTGCCCTTTCTGAGAAGTGCTTTTCAAAGAGCAGCTTTAGCATGCAGCCCCTTAACACCATAGCATTAAGGTTCCCTATCCAACATGTTTCCTGTCTTGTTTAATATGGAGAAATTTTGGAGCTGCCACTGTCTCTTATAGTCAAGTAGAATAATGGAGGATGGAATGTGGGCTTCCGGTGGGGGCAGGGGAGAACAACGACATGTTTGAAATTGTAGGACCAAATAGTTTTGGAAAATTCCCAGGTAAACATTAAGATTTCTGCTTCTGATGGAAAGCCATCGTATGTACTTATAGGTGTTATTGGTATGTAGGCATATATTTTATGACGTAAATAGTTACCGTAGGAGTGCCCAGAATGGGTCATTCCTGGCAGAACTTGGTGCTCCTTACTGTGGAGACCTTCCAACATACACGTGTTCAACTGAAACAAGGAGGCGCTTATTACTGTGGATTTATTGATTCTTTAGCTTTCTATTTAAAGAAGATAAATGATCACGAAGGAGGGAAGTCCATGTGGGCTGTTCACAAATGGTGCATTGTGGTAAGCTCCATTTTCTAAAATGATGGAAGAGAGTAGAAGCTTCTTTCAATTTCTAGTTCAGCAAGAGAACTGAGAACTAAAGAAAATGATTTTGAGAACTTAAAAAGATTTCTTAGAGTTTCCAATGTTTGTATCTGTGGTAGGCAGAATAATGGTCTCCCAAAGAGGCCCATGTCCTAATTCCCAGAACGTGGGATGTGTTATGGTACATGGCAAAGTGGAATTAAAGTTGCAGATGGAACTAAGATTGCTAATCAGCTGAACTTGAAGTGGGGAAATCATCCTGGATTTTCTGGGTTGGCCCAGTGTAATCACCTGGGTCCTCCTGCATGAAAGGAAAGCATGTCAGAGTGGGGCAGCAGGAGGAGGACTAGACTGGCCATTGCTGGCTTTGAAGATGGAAGGAGGCAGGAACACCTTCCATCAGCCTCTAGGAGATGCAAGAGGTGAGGGCACGGATTCTTCTCCAGAGCTTCCGGAAGGAGCGTAGCCCTGATGACACCGTGGTTTTCGTCTAGTGAGACCCACTTCAGATTTCTGGCCTCCAGAATTGTAAAGTAACACGTCTGTGCTGTTGTCAGCCACCGAGTTTATGCTAATTTGTTACCGCAGCCATAGGAAACAGATAGGCTGTCTGTGTTAGTCTACTGCCTAGTTCCTTACAGCATATGGCGATAAAAATCCCCAAAGTTTAATAAGACCTTGCCTTTAGAAGCAGCAGATCTGAGGAGAATTGGGATGGCTGTACCCTCCTGCACAGCCAGTCTTTAGTGTGGAGGGCAGGAGGAGGGCAGCCCCTCTGAAGGGGTGCGTGTCACGTCAGCCGCTGAGGGCACAGCAGAGTGTATGAGGACAAGTGAATAAAAGAAAGGGAGGAGACAGGGGCTGCTCTGAGCTAGAGAAACTTCCCCGAGACTTTAGTGTAGAAATACTCGCAAGACATTTGAGGGAAAAACCTTCCACCTAGGGTACTCTCCCCAGCGAGACTATTATTTAGAATACAGGGAGGGATAAAGACTTTCTTAGACGAGCAAAACTAAAAGAATACGGCAATCCTGAACCTGTCCTAAGAGAAATATCGAAAGGTCTTCTCTAAATAGAAAAGAAACAGGAATCTATAGAAAAAGACACTTGAGAGAAAATTCTCAGTAAGATGGTGTTAAAGTACTACAGAACATACTATGTATTTTTTGCTAAGAAATTTGACAATAAAGATAAGTGATCTGTTATTTTCTTGTGGAAATAATGAGTTTGTGGGAGTATTTTTTTCCATTTGGAGAACATAGATACTGTTTGAACAAAGAAACTTAACAACTAACACTTCAGTTTTGATCATAAAAATGTTTATTTTGAAATCTAGTGTTTTTTTTTTAATTGTTGTTGTGTTCATTTGTTGTTTGTTTCAATAGAGGATCAAAGTAGAAATTCCGGTGGAATGGCAAATAGAGATAATGTCACTGCTTCTGAATATTATCTGTCAGAGATTAAGGCAATAGTTCAAAATAATGCTTTTTGGGGTAAGAATTACATAATTAAAGCTATGCAAGAGAGATGAATGTGTGAATCCTTACCATTGCTTTCCTGTCCCCCATCTCTGTGGAAAACCTTGGATTGACTTGTTTGGCCTGCATGGCCACCCCACCCCTCCATTTATTTCGCCAATCTCAATGATTAGTGCAGAAGAATAGGAGATAGAAGGCAATTTGTGTTGGGAAGGCTCAGGATTTGCTCCAGAGAAGTAGAGAGGAATGAGGGCAACAGAAAAGGGAAATTAAGATGAAGGAGTAGAACAGTGCCAACTGTGTGTCACAGAAGTTTTGATTGGGAGAGTTGTAAATTGTGATGGAAAGTTTCAGGGTTACCCCTGGATGAGAGAGTTAGTGAGCAGAATGAGGAAATGGTATTTGTGTATTATGAATTGGATCTTCTTGGGTGTTCTTTGAGAGGTATGAGCAAATGATTCCTTTTGATTATTAGATCTTATGTTTGTGTAGGTTAATGGACTGAAATAGTGAGCCTAGGCCACGTGAGGCTTCACTGTTTATTTGGGTTACAACTATATGCATCACTGTGTTATCACTTCTAACATTGCTAGTCATGGTGGTTAAACCCAACCCTTCATCCACTCTACAGTTGCACCCGTGCCACTGAATCTAGCTGGGGAAGAATAGACAATTTTGTTGGTCAGTGTCCTTACTTAAAATTCCATACCCCAGATTCCCGTAGGCACTCAGTCATACGTAGAGATTCTACACGTCTCCTTTGTAAATTCACTTTCTCATGCTCCAGAAAACTGTCTCATAGCTTCTTTTCTTTAATCTTCAGCAGGCTCAGTTCTCCTTTCTCTAAGAAAGGAATCAGAAGAAATTGCCTCATCTTTGGTCTACTTGCTTCTAGGCTAGTCCCCGCTGCCTTTCCCAGTGGGGTAACTGTCTCTCCTTCAGGCCAGGGCCATTCCCAACTGTGTGTACTGGATTCTGTCCCCTCTTGACTTTTCAAGGAGGTCACTTTATTAGCTATCCCCCTTCTTTTACATTATGATACTTTTTCTTCTCTACTTGAGCATTCTTATCCTTATACAAGTATTCTATAACATCTCCCGTCTCAAAACAAAACCAAACCAAAACTAAACCGTCTCTCTAGCCATGGTCTCATTTCCCTTCTCCTCTGTAGAGCAGACCTCCTGAGAAGGGTTGTTTATACTTCCTAGCTTAACCTCCTCCCTATCCATCAAGGCTTTTAACCATTCCAATCAAACATTTTTTCCTCACTGCTCATGTGAAATTGCCCTGGCTAATAAGTTCATTCCCCCACATCCTATTGTCCGTTCTCTGTCCTCATGTTATCTAGTTAATACACCTTCACACCTTCTTGACTTGGTTTCCAGGACACCCGCTGTGCAGGCACTGTTCTGGGCACTGGAGCTACAAACACTAGATGTAAATCCCTGCTCTCATGGAGTTTATATGGAATGAGACAGAGAGAAATGTAAATAAGTAACATATATGGGGATAAGTGCTGGGATGAAGATAGAGCATGGGGATGCATAAGGAGTGCTGAGGGGGTTAGGTTTCAAATAGGAGGATTAGGGCCGGTCTCTCTAAGAAGGTGGCATTTGGGCGGAGATCTGTGGGAGACGAAGGGGCAACCATGAGGGAAGTGCTCTGGGCTGAGGGAACCGGTGCAGACTTCTCCTTTCTCAGTATGGCTTCTGCCCACGTCACATCAATGGAACTGCTTTCCTGAAGTTCACCAGTGACTTTCTAATTGTCAATGGTGTTTTAAAGATCCCTTTTTTGTTCCTTTCTTTTTGATATCTGTTGTATTTGGCTCTATTTATCTTCCTTCAGTCAATTTTTTTCCTGTCCAGTCGAAATAATCTTTTTTTTTTTTGCTTCTGACTTTTTTTTTTGTCTTTAATTTTATTGGAATGTATCTTAAATTTTTTTTATTATGTTAAGAACACGTAACGTGAGATCTACTCCCTTAATGGATTTTTAAGTGTAAATATAGATTGTTAACTATAGGCACAGTGTTTTACAGCAGCTCTCTAGAAATTGTTTATCTGGCATAATTAAAACTTTATACCTGTGGTTGCTGGGAATGGGGGGGGGCGAGAGGGGAAGTTGCTAATTATGGTGATTTTTTAAATGATTTCTTTCCTTCCCGCTTGTTTACTTTGTACATTTCTTTGCTTTCTCCCTGTAATTCTTTTTCTGTCTTTACTCAAAGTTCCTGTTATGATATATCACATGTGGTTGGTGCTTAATACATGATTTTTCAGTAAATTCATTAGAGATCTTTTGACTTCTCTAGATTCAGCTTTCACTTTTCCGTGCATACATCTTCACTCTTTTCTGACCTAACTTTTCCTGAGTAAATGTGTTAATTTTCCAAGACCATATTGGACTTTTTTGCTTGATTAATCATCTTCTGTCTCATTATCTTCCCAGTGCTTAAAATTGAACTCATGTCTGTCTCCAGAAGCTCCCCATCCTGCTTACCTTCTTTCCCACAGTGGCCTCAGGAACCGTGCTGTCTGGACTTCACGCCTCAGAGGTGGCCTTAGCTTTTGTCTCCCTCCCCATCAGTTTGATATTAATTCTTCAAAAACAGTATTTATTGAGCCCGTCCCTTTGCTTTCACTTTTAGGTCAGGTCTTTATATCTTTTTGTCTTAATTGCTGTAGTGGCATGATCTCTGAGCTGTGGTCTCTATCTTTTGTTTGTTGTCTTTCATCTCCTCTTCAGCTGATGAAAAGATCCGGCTCCATTCTACCATTTCCATATTGTCTTTGCTGTTTCTCTAATTCTTCCCAAACTGGTCTGTATAGTACCCTTTGAATATAGTATTTAGTACCATCTCTGTCTGGAAAGACTTTTCCCTTTTTCCTAAGTTCTATTCATATTCCAAGACACGGATCAAAAGAAAGACTAGTTGTGAATGATTTCATCTCTCTCTCTCCTATCTATGTATATATCTATGTATCTATCCATCCATCCATCTATCCATCCGTGTATCCATCCATCCATCCTTCCTCTTCCCCTACTGAGCTCTCTTATTGCTTATCAACTTTATAACTCACTTACCTTTGCCTTTTATTTTGCTGCCATTCCCTTTATACATGTCCCATGACCTTGGCTAATTTGTAAGCTTCCTTGAGAAAAATGCTGCTTTTGTTTCATGTGTCCTTTACAGTGCTCAGCATGGTGCCTTGCAAGTGAGAGGTACTCAAAAAAGCATTTCTTGCTTGGCTATTTGAAAGAAATGATTGCAGTAGAATCATATTCTAAATGAGTATTTCATGCCTGTTGCCCAACAGGGATGTCACACGGGGGGGTCAAACACAAAATGTCCAGGCTGTTCCTGTCATTCTCACCACCTTTTTCCTGTTGAACTTTATCCCCTTTCTCTGTTGCCTTTTGGTACTAAATAGTGTATTTATCCTACCACTCACCTTAGTAAAACCTTGACGATATCTTCATTTCTTCTGTTTCTCCTTGCTATTGTATCCAGTCATTCACCAAATCCTATTAATTCTATCTCTACTAGGACCCACCCCTTCCCCCGTGCCACTGGTCAAGACCTCAGGTCTTCTCTTGAGTTGTTGCAATAACCTATCTCTCTACTTTTGTTGTTTTCTTTCTCCCTTGCTTCAGTCTTTTACCTGATTCATGAATTCAGAATATTTATGTATTTATTTTATTTTTTGTTGGTCGATATTCTTAGAGAAAAATACATATAAATATAAATGTAAGTTTATAGAATAATTGTGAAGTAAACCATGATGCAACAACCTAGGGCAAGAAGGAGAGGTTGCCTGTACCCCTGTGTGCCTCGTCCTTATCACGATTTACTCCTTACCAGTCAGAGAGGAGCACTTCCCCTGATGTTTGTAATGATGTGTTCTTTTCTTCTCTTTAGAGTTAACACTGATAGATGATTCCCTAAGGAAAATAGCTTAGTTTTGAACTTTATATAAACTTTATGTAAATGAAATTATATTGAATGTGGATCTTCTGTGATTTGCTTCTTTCATTCCACTTGTGCTGCTGAAATTCATCCACATAGTGTCATATCCCTGCATGTTTTTATGACTGTATCATCCTTTTGAATGAATATTCTGCAATTTGTTTTTTCATTCTATTATTAATGAGGATTTGGATTGTTTCCACTTTTCCTATTGCAAACAGTGTTACAATGAACATTTTATGAGCATATCATGATACGGATGTGCCTGAGTTTCTGTGGGATTTGTATGTTGGACTGGATTTGCTGGGCATGTGTATCTTTCATCTACCATTAGTGACAAGCTTTTTTCCAAAGTGATGAAACCAATTTACATCTGCTTTAACATCTTATGGGTATCTGTATTATTCCATATTCTAATGATAGGTGGTATAATCAAGCTTTAAATTTTTTTTGTTTTTATTTGAGTGTGTGTGTGAATATGTGTATGTTTAAAGTTTTCTCTTTGTAGCTTTAATTTGCATTTTTCTGCTACTACTACTGCTGTGATACTACTGGTGAGATAGAGGATCTTTTCATGTTTATTGGCCATTTGGATTTTCTTTTTGTTAAATACCTATTCAAGGGGGAGGGTGTAGCTCAGGTGGTAAGAGTGCACGCTTAGCATGCCTGAGGTCCTGGGTTCAATCCCCTACCTCCTCTAAAAATAAATAAGTAAATCTAATTGCCCCCCCCAAAAAAAACCTGTTCAAGTATATTTGCCAATGTATCTGTTTTATTTTGTCTTTATTTCTCATTGATTGGTAAGAGATTCCTTCCTTAATGTGTCCTTGAGTTGAGCCCTCCGTTAGTTATATTATATATATTATACTATGTTATGTTATATTATATTATATATACACACACACGCATATACATACACACACATATTTTCATTTCTCTGTGTTATCTTTTAAAAACAGAAGTTCTTAAATTTAATGTAGAAACCTTAGCAATCATTTACAGTTAGCATATTCAGAGTCTTGTTATAAGAAATCTTTTCCTCTGCTGAGCTTATGCAGATGTTTTCCCGTATTATTTTCTGGAAGCTTTTAATATTTAGGTCTTTATTCTAATCTTTGGTTCTTGTTTAAGCTGTTAAGTAGAAGGAAATAAACTTTTTTAAAAGTCTTTTTGGTTTGCCCTCTGGTTTCTTTCTCCTCTCATCTATCTCATGTTTTGTAGCCAGATTGTGGTCTCTGAACAATAGCTTGGATAGTATATATATGAGAAGTAGGCGATGTGTTACTCAGTACACATAAAAATTAACTTAAAAAAACCCAGCTCATCCTCAAAACCTTCCCAGGTCCCTTTTGGGAGATATGTCTGCTCTGCTCCTCCACCACTTGGTTTTGTCTCTCAGCACTGGTTAGTGAGTCCCTCTATTGCCAGACTTACCTCTCTGCAGTACCACAAAGCAGATCTTGTTTTAAAGTTAGTTATGCTAGTGTTTCTCTCTAGTAGATTATGAACTGTTTTGGAGCAAATGTTTAAATCTTAACAATTTTTGAGTTTCAGAGAGCATCAAACATTATGCCTTAGAAATGGTGGTAGAACCTCAAAAATATTTTTGAATCCCTTTGTCCAACAATTCCTATTTCTTTTTCTTTCTTAACATGAGTTTATAACAATCATCTAATTATAAGAATAGTTCTGCAAAAATATTTTGTGAAAATAGATAATAGTGACATTATAAAGGAAGGAATGAATGGAGACCTGCAGCCCTCATTGGTTGTGCTGTTCCCAGAACACATCAGGCAAAGCTTAGAGGATTTTTCTTTAAAGAAACTGAATAAACTCAGAGGAAAGACCTAGAAATACCAATATTTGGGAAACCAAGGCTCCCCTAACAAAAAACTACCACCTGATCGTCATAAGTGAAGCATAACAGTTGATAAACTTCCTATCAGTTTTTTACTGTTTCAGGTGCAATATTATTAAATATCCAAGGATCACCGTACATGTGAGGGAAGCGTGCAGTACGAAAGCCGTAAATTAGGACAACAAAGCAACCACACACCCGTAACAGAAACTGGAAGGAACTAGAGGCAATGTGGGAAACAAATAATTAAATATTTTAAAATTTAACATCTTGAAAGAAATAGGAGAAAATATTGAATTCATGACACAAGATCAGGATACTTAGAAAAAAGCACTCAGACTATCAATGTGCTTTAGAAAATTGAAAATAAAATAAAGAAAAAAAATCAGACAGTGATGTCACCAAGATGGCGACAGATCATTCCTGATTTTGTTCCCCTTCATAAGAAGAATAACTAATAACTATTCAAGAAGAAGACGCCACTGGGAGAATCCTAGAATGTGTAGATGAGGCTGAAGCAGCCCTGTGCCACACAGACCCACACAGACTGCATTAGGAGAGTAAGAGAACCAGCTACACATTGATCACATTGCCCCCCAGCCCCCACTCTCAGGCCAGTACAGAATCACACGGAGAGGTCTCCCCTGAGCTTCTGGCTCCTCCAGTGGAAAAAGAGAACCCAAGAGGGACAGTCAGCAACCCCAGCATTGTGAGTTGCTTTATAGGAGCCCTTACTCTGATCTTACCCCACAGGGATTACAGGGGGATCTGTGGAGCTCAACTGCTGGGAATCTGATTGTGATGGAGAAGGAGGGAAGGGCTCGCAGCAACTGGCACATGAATCTTGGCAGACTGAGTTCATTCCTGCAGTGCCGAAGTAGTAGTACCAACCAGTGACTTACTCATCTGCAGAATCAAGTTGCTGTTACCTTCTGGCCAGAGAACTTGAGGGGTTGCCGATCTGCCTTATTTGGATCCTCAAATGAAGTATTTTGGTGGCCTGAGAGCCTGGTTGCCCATGTCCAGGCAAGGAGCTGAGTCGCAGGCCCACCTGCGGTGGAGAGTGTCTCCTGGCCATAGCTAACCAGAGGGGCTGGTGGGAACACTTCAAGCTGTGTGGCCACTAATCCTTAAACTGAGAGGTTAGCAGGAGGAGCCAGTTACCCCCAGAGGAAAGCCAGTGCTGGGCATGGAGAATTCCCCTGGTATGCATAAGAAGCGATTAACTCATGGCCAAGGCTGAAGGTAGGTATCTCCCTGCACCTTCCAACTGGAGAACCTGTTGGGAAATTAAGAGTTATCTGGAATGACCCCTCCCCTTTCCATCTAGGCAGGGGAGTTCAGGCATAGCCCCACCTACTGTGGCTCCTGGCCCGATCTGACTATAAGGGCTGACAAGAACACCTAGAAAGCCTGCAGCTAGTGGTGCTTGAGCCAAGAGAAGGGCAGGCAGAACTGAGAGTTGCAGAGCAAAGCCAATGGTCTTGTTCAGCCAGGGAACTGGAGGTGCAGGTAGGCTTGAGTCAAGACAGTAAACAAAAGGCTTTACCAGCTTTAGAGCTGCTTTTCTCGCCCTCTCTGGGCAGGGGAACTGATCTATAACCCTGCCTATTGCTGAATACAGCCTCCAATCTCCCCCCCGGGGAACCTAACAAGAGCCCATGGGAAGCTGTGTAGCCCATCCAACAGCTCTGCTTACAGTGTCACTTGAACAAAGAGCATAGCTTGTGGCTTTCCCTGTCTGCAGAGCAAAACCAGCAGCCTCACCTGACCAGGGAGTTCAGTGCACATTCTTGCCCGACTCAGGTCTCAAACAGTGAGCCATAGAGGGCCTGGGTCCCATCCTGTTATTCTGTCAGGGAAGTGAGCTAATTCATAGCCTCATCTACTACTGAATATAGTGCCCAGTTCCGAACATCTAGTAAACCTGACCAGAAAATCCAGGCAACTGCAGAGCTTATCCTCACTTGGGTAGGGAACCAGGCCAATAGTCCTATCCAAATATTCTTAGCCAGTGGCACACCTCCATCCCTGACCTCAGAGCTTGAACAGTTGCCTCACCCAAAAATAGACCACAGTAGTAGGCCTCATCTGACCTTGGATATTGCCAGCAGACACACCCAGAAACCCAAACTGAGCTACCTGCTGAAGATAAATCTCTGCCAAAGGAAACCTGTAAAGTTTGGGAGAAGAATCTAATTACTCAAATGCACAGATACCAAGGAATCAGAAAGAAATCAATTATCTTAAAAACTAGGTAAATATGACATCACCAAAGGAAACTAACAAAGGTCTAAAAGTGTTCTTAAAGGAAAGGAGATCTATCAACTGTCAGATAAGGATTCAGAATAATCCTGTTAAAGAGGTTTAGTGAAGTACAAGAACATTCAGACAACTAAAAAAATTAGGAAAACAATCATGCTCAATGGTGAAAGGTTGAAAGCTTTTCCTCTAAGTTCAAGAACAAGACAAGGATGCCCATTGTCACCACTCCTATTCAACATTATACTGGAAGTCCTGGTTAGAGCAATCAGGGAAGAAAAATAAAGTATCAGAATTGGAAATAAGTAAAGTTTTCTCTGTTTGCAGATTACATGATTTTATATATAGAAAATTCTAAAGACTCAACCAATAAATTGATCTGATCAATGAATTCAGTAAAGCTGCAGGATACAAAATTAACATACAAAAATCAGTAATGTTTCTATACACTAACAGCAAATTTTCTAAAAAAAGAAGTAAATCAATCCCATTTACAATAGAATCAAAAACAGTAAAATACTTAGAAATAAATTTAACCAAGGAGATAAAGTTCTCTACTTTGAAAACTGCAAGACATTGATGAAAGAAATGAAGAATTTGCAAATAAATGGAAATATATCATGTGTTCATAGATTAGAAGAATTAATATTAAAATATCAATTAATGTTAAAATACCAATACTTCCAAAAGCTGTCTATAGGTTTAATGCAACCCCTGTCAAGATTCCAATGGCATTTTTCACAGAAGGAAAACACACTCCTAAAATATATGTGGAACTGCAAAAGACCTTGAGTAGTCAAAGAAATCCTGAGCAAGAAGAACAAAGCAGGAGACATCACACTTCTTGATTTCAAGCTATCCTATAAAGCTATAATTATCAAAACATATGGACTAGCATAAAAACTGACAGACCAATGGAACAGAATCAAGAGCCCAGAAATAAACCCAAGCATATATGGTTGAATAATATTTGACTGGGGAGTCAGTAATACTCAATGTGGGAAAGACAGTCTCTTCAATGAATGGTGCTGGGATAATTGGATATTCATATGAAAAAGGATAAAATTGGACCCATATTTTATGCCACTTACAAAAATTAACTCAAAATGGATTAGAGAATTAAATGTAAGACCTGAAACCATGAAACTCCTAGAAGAAAACACAGAAATGAATCTCCTCGATATGAGTCTTGGTAGTAATCATTTTTAAAAATAAAGCGCAAGCAACAAAATAAAAAAATAAACAAATGGGATTGCATCAAACTAAAAAGCTCTGTATAGCAAAAGAAATCATCAACAAAGTGAAAAGAGAACCCATGGAATGGGAAAAAAAATATTTGCTAACCATGTATCTGATAAGGGGTTAATATCCAAAATATGTAAAGAACTTCCAGAACTCAGTAACAAAAATAAAAACAAAACAAATAACAACCCAGTTAAGAATGGACAAAGGATGTGAATAGGTCTTTTTCCAAAGATGACATATAGTTGGCCAACAGGTGCATGATAAGATGCTCAGCATCAGTGGTCATTAGGGAAATGCAAATTGCACCACAAAGATCTATCACCATACTCTTACTAGAATGGGCATCATCAAAAAGACAAGAGATACGAAATGCTGTCATGAACATGAGAAGAGGGAACATTGTTATACAGCCACTGTAGAAAAACAATATGGAGGATACTTAATAAATTAGAACTACCATATGATCCAGCAAATAGACTTCTGAGTATATATCCAAAGGAAACAAAAAAAATTACTGGAAAAGATATCTACACCCACATGTTGATAGCAGTGTTATATATAATAGCCAAGATATGGAAACAAATGGAGTGTCTTTCAATGAATGAATGAATAAAGAAGTCATGGTATGTATATATATGTACATGTCATATATATATGTATGTCTGTGTGTATAACATATATATTATTATTATTCAGCTATATAAAATGAGGAAACCCTACCATTTGCAACAACTTGGATGGGCCTTGAAGGCATTATGCTAAGTGAAATCAGATAAAGACAAATACTGTAGGATGTCTTTTATTTGTGGAATCTAAAGAAAAAAAAATAAAAACAAAAGATTAAACTCATAAAAAGACATCAGACTTGTGGTTACCAGAATTGGAGATTGGAGGGGGAGGGAGGATTGGAAGAAGGCAGTCAAAATGTACAAAATTCCAGTTATAAGATAAAGAAGTACTAGGGATGTCATGTACAACATGATGATTATAGTTAACACTGCTGAATGATACATAGAAAGGTTGTTACGAGTCCTGAGAGGTCTCATTGCAAGGGGAAAATCTTTTTCTTTCTCTTTTCTTTTCTTTATTGTGTCTATATGAGATGATAGATTTTTAGCTGAACCTATTGTACTGATCATTTCAGTCTATGTAAAGTAAACCATGATGCTGTACTCTTTAAACGTATGCAGTGATGGATGCCAGTTATTTCTCAACAAAACTAGAAAAAGCAAACAAAAAATAAAGTAAAATTTTAGAGAATAAAGTTGAGGAATGCTCAGAACCAAATAAAACAAAACAAAACAAAAAAAGAAGAGGAAAAGATAAGAATAAAACAAAAGGAAATTATAAAAGCAATAAAAAATTGACTTTAGAGGTCTAACACTTGACTTTAATGATTTCAGAAAGACAGAACTGAAAAAAGAAGGTGATAAAATAGTGACATAAATAACACAAGAAATTTCCCAGAATTGAATTCTATCAGGAACTAGATTGAAAGATCCTATCAAGGTCCAGCTCAGTAAGTTAGAAGAAACAGATCTACTCCAAAGTACAAATAATTAAAAACAGAGTATTAGAAATACAGAGAACATCCTAATATTTTTTGAAAAGGAAAAGAGAGAAAAAAACTCACTTATATACTAAGATCTGGGAATTAAAAATTACATTGTGTTTCTGTATAGGAAGACTGGAAGCTGTAAAGTCATATATTAAAGCTTTAAAAATTCTAACCAGGTAATTGTGCTTAAATGTAGACTATAGAGATTTCCGTATTTCAAAAACTAAGTTTTTTCAGGAAGCTGCCTAATGATGTGTTCCAACAAAACAGTGGAGGAATCCAAGAAAGCAGAAACTATAGGAACATATTATCTACCTAAATAAAGAGAAAAACAAGAGCCATCTACAGAATATTGAACACAAGAAGGAGTAAGACAAAGGGGATGTCTAGGAAGTCTGTGATGGAAGTCACAGAACTATGGCTTGGGGACCTAAAACACAACTTGTCTAGTTTGTAGCTGGAGAAATGGGAACCCATGGAGGGAGCTTCTTAATTAAAAATGCATTGATAGATTACTAGGTATATTTATGGGAGATTGTCTTGATTTTCTTCATACAATCCTGATTTATACCTATTATTCTGGCCTTACCTCTGATAACCCATACTTTCACCCTCAGAAGTGTCTCTGGGAGGGTATTAAATTACATGGTCACACCAGACGTGTTCTACCATGTGAAAAATTACCTTGAATGACTTATGTATGGCATAGGAAGAAAAAGCTATAGGCACAGAGCAAACAAAGCAAATGAAAAACGTGACACATTTTAAAATCCAAGAACATTAACTATTGCCTAGAAAAGCAAATTAATCATTGTTTATCATGGAACAAAAGTTATGTGGATTGAAAACACAAACACTGGATAGTGAGTTTAACCAAAAATAAAATTATTTTGGATGATGGGGAAAGTGAGGGATATCAGTTAAGAACATTCAGCCGTAACAGAGAACACCGACTGACTCTATTTGGTTCACCAGAATGAAATTTAGTATCTCACACCATAAGAAATTTGAGACAGAAAAGCTATGGCTCCCGTGCTGACAAGGCTGGCTACCACTTCTCTGTGAATGTTTAATTCTTCCTGCCTCTCTTTTGGCTTTATCCTCAGACGGGCAGCAAGATGGCTGCAGAAGTTCCAAGCATTATATTTGGTTATGATAAAGTCCACAGACAGAGAGAAGATCATCTCTGCTGAAGCCTCTCTAAGGATCTAAGAAACCATTCCCAATAACTCGCTGGAACCCTTCCCATCAGTTCTCTACGGCAGGAGTAGTTACATGCCCACACCTAAACCACGTCACTGTCAAGGGGAATGGACCACCGTGTTGGGCTTAAGAGTCTCAGACCAAGGGTGAATGTTGGGTAGTCAACCAATATAATGCTGGACTTGGCTGGGATAGAAAGTGTTCAGTAGTAGTGAGAGCTATGTCCTTATTCTGCTGTGGAAGTGAGCACATGAAGTCCAGCATTGATGAATTCAGATACAGAAGTATAAGTATATTATTTAGAAATCTGGTGATCAGTATCACTAATAAAAACAACTTCAAAGAGTTACTCTGGGAAACAGGAAGAGTAGAAACAAGTTTTGTTTTTTTTTAAAATACTTCACTATATCTTTCAGTGTTATTTGATGTTTTAAACAATGCACATGCATTTGCTAAAATCCTCTTTAAAAAGTAAATTAATAAAAGATCTAATAGCATAATTTTAAGCAACACCGTAACGTTCCATTACACAGTTTCCCATAACACTTCATCAGTCCCCTATTGAAAAGTATTTAGGTTGTTGGAGACTTTTGCTGTTGCAGATCGTGAAGAGATCATGAAGGCTGAGCTTTAATTCATTTAAAATACTCCACTGATAAACATTAAAGAAACTGAGGTTTGAGGCAAGTTATTCTTAGGGGAGAAAAGTGCTAAAGGGTTAAAATGGTGGTTCTCAAATGTGAAGGCACATTTGAATCACCTGCAGGGATTTATAATATCTCAATACCTGGGCTACTCCCCAGACTAACTGCATTAAAACTTCTTTTGGGAATGAGGCAGCTTCATAGTCATGGGTTTATTTTGAAAACTTTTCCAGTGATACATTGAATAGTCAAGTTTGAGAATTACTGGGTTCAGCGAGATTGTTACCCTCCACCCTAAAAAGAATCATAATTTCAAAACATTTAATAGGTCATTGGTGTAAATTTAATCAAGATTATATTTATATAACTTCTTAAACTCTGTGCTTTTCTTTTTCTGTCTTCTCTCATCTCCAATCTTGCCTTCTCTGTCACTCACACTCCCATCCCCTTGCCTCAAAGCAAAGAATCTTAGGAAGGGCAAAAGTTACACGTGAGGGGTCCTGTTTTTCTCTTCTTCCCTTCTTTTTTATTGTAACCAGTCTTGCCATTTTTCTAGAGGAGCATGGGTGGTCCTGGCTGTGCTGGCCGTTTTGAATTGTGTATGCTTCCTAACTGACCTGACTCGCCTTTCAAATGTGTAATGAATATCTTGTCCATTTTCATACCCCTTTCATATTGGAAAAACCAGTTGGCTTTTGCATTTCAATGTGGAAGACTTAGTTTCTACTTTTACATCCTATTTTGTCAAATAGATTGAGTTTAAAGACTAAATATCTTAGTCTTTATTTATTCTGTGCTTTTTTATAATGGAGTGTTTTTTTTTCCTTAATCGGTATTTGTCATTACAGGACAAGCACAAATCACTATTTTCAAAAATTATTTGTGAAAATGGATTTCCAAGTCTTCAACATTCATTCTATTATTGTACCACTGGAAAAATATTTTCAATTAACTTCTCTGATCAAAACCAAGCTTGACAAATACACTGTAGTGCCATGCCGTCTGTGGCAAGCTGTTCTAATTGCCCATCTGGTACAAATTGCTGTTTTGTTAGTGCATTATCGCATTTGGTGTTTTTCATAATTAAGTTCATTAAAGTAGCACCCTTGAGTTTTAATATTTAGGATAATATTTTTGAACTCTGGCATTCTAGAGGGTACAAGTTAGTATGTGGGGTTTTGATGCAAGCAGATGTTTTATTCCTTAATGATTTGTATTGGTTAGGGAAACAATATTTTAAAACTGAAGGATCATAAGATAATGCTGTGTATAGTCACACATTTCAGAAGGATTTTATCTTTAATGAAAGTTAGGCTACATGGAAGTGGTTAAGTAATGATGATTCAGATTATGCTCTTTTTCTTGTTATAGTTTATGTAAAAATTTAATGAATATTCATCTGAACGTATGACATCAATTTTTATCCTGCTATTGAAAATTATTTGCTTCTTGCATTGTGTATCATATGTCTATAATATTTTGGTATTCTTAGGATTAAAAAATGCTTTTATATGGTTAATGTCAAAATGTACCATTTTACTTTTATAAAAAATTTTTATACATTACAGCTTATATTGAAATATATATAAAAGGTGAACTTAACATTCTTAGGTAAACTTTACTGATTAAGGAACTAGATGGAGATAATGAAGTTTATTTTGAATAAATATTTAATTGTTGATACAGAAGAATCAACATAGATCATTCTCTTTCTGTGATGCTTTGGATAAGGGGTGATGTTGAATATCATAGTTTCAGAGTTCTGGTTTATTAGAGATCAATTTTATGGGTTTTTTTCTAGGTATGTTTTGAAAATATGCACAGTCACCTGGCAACACTGGGGAGAATGTTGCATTTGGTGAATGGCAATAATGATAATAATAATATAAACACGTATTAAATGTTCATCACGTGCCAGGAAATGTGTTGAAGGATTAACCTGCATCATTTCTTTTAACCTCACCTAAACAAATAATAATAATAATAATAATAATCATCATCATCATCATCATCATCATCTCTTAAATACATATTGCTAGTGTATTTAATTTATATGAGTGAATAGACTGACGGGTTATGAAATTTTTCCAAATTCACACAGGTCTTATGGCAAATGAGTTGAAACCAAATTGTGCATCTCATTTGGTCTTATATATTAAACAATTGTCCTTTCAAAATATATTATCTAGTATGTCAATCAGGTTCCATTCAAGAAATAGGAAATACTGTAGATATTTAAAACAGAGGCTTTCGTACAGGTATTGGGAAACTGAGTATGAAGTAGACAAAGAGATATCCAGAAATTGGTAATTGTCAGTGTAACTGTAGAAAGTGATTCTCACTCTTATGGCTCGGGTAGCAAAGAGAAGAGACAGTGCTGTGAGAACCTAGTAGCTCAAGGAGTGGCCACCATGGAGCAAGACTGGTAACTCTGGGAAGCACCGTCCAGCAGGCTCGGAGCTTTGGGAGAGTTCTGCAAGGCTGATTTTGGTCCTCCAGGTGTGCCTTGAAATTGCTCCTCAGATGCCAAAGGGAGGAAAGTTAGTGCTGTCCGCTGCTGTTGGAAGAGTACTGGTGGGAACAGGAAACAGCTCTCCTTTTATCCCTTCCCACCTTTCTCATCTTTCATCAGTGTCTCCTAGTGTCAGAAGGTGACCAGAGGGCAGCTGTCAAGAAAATCTAAGAAATGTCTGTAGTTCTCAGATTTCCAGCCTCAGGATCACAGAGTCCAGAAGATGTGGGCTTGGATTCAGAGAGAATTGGTCAATAAAGGCAACGTATATTCTGAGGTTTAAAAGACTGTATTTCCAAGTTATCTCTGAATAGACAGCTTATCACTTTTATTGGATCTTGGAGATTAAAAATGTTAATTGCTGGGCAGTTGATCAGATTGTTGCAGAACGTGTATGATTAGTTAGGCTGATCAAAATTAGTGAATTCGTACATCTTGGTGACTGAGCAAAATGGCACAGACAAGCGATCAGATTGCTTAAGAGGGGGCTGCTATTGCCAAATGCCTGAATTTGTTGGGAAATGATTGATTTCAGTCTGTCCTATCATTCAGATCAAAAGCATAGTGAACTCGACAGATAAAATACATAATTAAATGTTTTTAAAGAGTATTTCATTTCATGTCATGCATCTATATCATTTAATTTCTTCACATTGCGCAGTATCACTGTTTGTTGTATGTATGAATGTGTGCCTGACGGTATGCCAAAATAGAAAAATAATGTTAAATATGAATAGTAGTGTATAATCTAATCTAAAAAGTTACTCTATCTTTTAAAAAATACCTTGAGAGAAAAAGAATTTTAAATAATCATGTATGTTTTTAAAATGCTTCCCAAACTTTTCTAAGATGGGCAGTTACCTCAGCTGATACATATGCCCCTCTGTCTTCATAGTTGGTACTGTGAAAGACAGTTGTGTACTTTTAAACTTGGTATACTCAAAACAAGAGGAGAATGAGTAAATGAATTCTGTTCTTATTAGATATAGAAGGAATGTGATTAAATGTTTTATTTTTCTTTAAAAATGATCTTTCTGGGGAGGAGAGTATAGCTGAGTGGTAGAGCATATACTTAGCATGTACACGGTCCTGGGTTCAATCTTAAAAATAAATAAATAAATAAATAAATAAATAACCCAATCCCCCCTCCTCAAAAATTTTTTTTAATTAAAAATTATCTTCCTATTGGGAATACTTACATAATTTAAATGTTAAAGTGCCTATTTTAATTAGACAAAAAATCAAGGTGTATTTGACCTCTGTTTGGATGAAATCTATAGAATAATCTTCTGAAATAATTTTTATATTAAAACTTACAGTATCAATTTTTTTTCTTATAACCCCCAAAGGAGACTTTGTATGTGGAATAAATTAACACTAAAACTGAAGAATGAACTTAGAAAATTTTATTTTCTGTATCTATTACAGCAAAAAAAAGTCTCTTTAACATAAATCGAAATTGTTGATTTTTGAATAACTTTCTCTGAAGTCCATCTTATGAAATGACTTCTAAAGACTTGAGGGAGGGTTTTGGCAAAATTTCTTCCTGTGGGAGGATTGCCAGGCGGTTTATAATGTTGTTCAAAGACACCAGTGCACCCTCAGCCCTCAACAGAAATGAGAGCAACGTGTGGGTTTGCAAACAAGACAGAATACGTATTTGTCACTGCTAAAACCACGCAGGACAGGTCA
The DNA here is from genome assembly GCF_048564905.1 of Vicugna pacos. Taxonomy (NCBI): domain Eukaryota; kingdom Metazoa; phylum Chordata; class Mammalia; order Artiodactyla; family Camelidae; genus Vicugna; species Vicugna pacos. Next base: position 17,504,293 of record NC_132991.1, read on the forward strand.
AGAAGATTCTCTCCTAGTGAGCTTAAGCTTAAAAATGGTAGCAAGTGCTGGAGCTGAGAGTTCTCATTTCACCACCCAGCCCAGGATGCTGAGGAGGAGCAGAGCAGAGTGCTGGGTGAGAAGAAGGCGGCGCTGCGTGTTGGTCTGGGCTCCGTGGGTGCGCGCTTACGTGGTTGTGCGGATCCACCTTCCACCTTAGATACAACATTAAGTCATCTACATGAGCTTTTTTTCTTTTTTGTTTCATTGTTGACTCAGCCTTTTAGTTTAACTCTGTTCCAGCCATGTCTTTTTTGAGGGTAGCTACATACCCTTTCTCTGGAGACCTCTTAGGCATCAAGTGTTCTCACTCACCTGGCAGCATAGTTTGCAGAGGTTGGGGGTTCTCTATTATTATTACCAATGCTGTACCTTTATGCTGAATTCAACTTTGCAAATCCTGAACGAGTGCCTTCCATTTTTTTACCCAACACGTTTCCTCTTTATTATTAACTTAGCTGGAAAACCTTGCCTGACTCCTCCAGTCTTTGCCCACTCAAGTCTACTGGCCACCTGTGTCATAGAGCTTCGTGTGTCATCTTGTGATCACCGGTTGACTAGACTCTCCTTCTTATTGGCCAGTCAGCTCCATGACAGTAAGGACTTTGTCTTACTCATTTGTTGTCCAGTGTCCATCACAATGCCTGGCTCTGCTGGAGCACTTGAGAGCCATTACGCAAAAGACGCTGGGTGAGGTTTTTGGGAGGCCAAGATGAATGTGACTCCACTGTGTTCTCAAGGAGCTCACACCTAGTTAGGGAGATAGACACACAAACCGCTGTGTCACATAGTGTGAACTGTTTGTTTAAAAGCTATGGCAAAGAAATGTAATGTGTTAGAAGAAATAGCATGATGCTCATGATGTGATAAGTCCCTTCTTTTGGAAACTTGCTGTTGGCCCACCTGGGCTTCATGAGTGTGCTTAGTACGTAGTGTAGCCACATAGAGTGGAAAGATTCTGGACAACCCAAATGCCTCAAAGCAATGAAGATTCATTGGGCACTGACTTTGCAAACTGACATGTTTTGCAAGATGCAGAGTGTAAGCATAGTTTCTGCTCTTAAGTAAGACAGGAAAATATGACATCTAAGCCTGGAAAGTAAGATTTTTAAAGAAAATACTCTATAAGCAGTAACAAGGTCTGTGATGAATTTTCAAGTGGACAGTAAGTGCTACGAAGTACATGTTCTTCCACTTTTCGATAGGTATTATCTGTTCATCCCATCCTACAGAATGGTCTAGCTGGAAAGGATGTGAAGTGAGCAGATGTGTACAAGCAAATAACATAGGCTTCTCAATGTAGAGGCAGTTGGAGTGCTTCTCCTGGGTTTGCTAAGGAAATGTCAAATGGCATCGATGTTATTCAGAGTCCGTTCAGTGTATTTTAGCTTGAGAATGAATCACAGGGTAGACAACCATTCCTGCCAACAGCAGCAAATGTACCTTTGTAAACCATCATCCCAGAAAGTTTATTTCTGTCACTTTGTCAACTCCCAACTGGTAAGAAATTTTTGGAAACAGCATTAATGCTATTTCAACACACTAAGGATTTGTCTACTGGGGAGAAACTTGGTGCCATCTCAGAGTCCAGAGGTATTGGTGATAGCAAAAGTATTGACTATGAGTTATTCAGCCCTCTAAATTCAGCACTTACTTACGACAGCATCATGGTGTTGCCTTTCCACCTGTCAACAGTACAGAAAGGTAGTTATCCTTATCTTCATTTCTCCAGTGAGAACACTGAGATTCACAGTGGTTCAAGCAACATTTCAGAATGTCCCATATCTAGATCAGTTGCATCTGGCATTCAGAATATATGTTCAAGAGCAAGTAGAAGACAGCTCTTCTTTTGATTTTGCAAAGTCATTTAGCCAGGGAAGATGACTGTGATTGACACACAACCAAAGATTGGTGTGTCCTTTGGGGAGAAGTATGCTGGTGGGAACCCCCAGAGCTCTTCATTTATTTAGTACCTTGATGAAAGGAATACTTTTAAAAATGTAAAAAATAGAATTAAAACTGAATCAAAAGGTAGCATAAATGGAATGGGGGGATAAATTAGGAGTTTGGAATTAACAAATACACTCTACTGTATATAAAGTAGATAAACCACAAAGATCTTCTGAATAGCACGGAGAACTATATTCAGTTTCTTGTAATAGCATATAATGGAAAAAGATCTGGAAAGAAAAAATATGTATGTATGTATATGTATAACTGAATCACTTTGCTGTACACCTGAAACTAATGTTGTAAATCAACTAGACTCAATTAAAGGAAAAATGGAATGAGAGCAACAGGAAATCAGCATGTGAAGATAGGTTTAAATGAGACATGATGACTGCATTTTCACTCCATGATGGAGGGATGAGGCAGCCGGGGAGGTTGGAAACGTCACGTTGGGAATGGGGATAAAAGATTTGGAAGTCCATCATTTCCACCAACCTTTCTCCACACAACAAAGGAGTCTGTCTTTAGCTCCAGACTGGCATCATATTAATGTGGTTTGAATTATTCCCTCAACATTTCACACAACCTAGTAAGTGTGAGTTTTTGTATTTGATCAAGTTGTGTGCCAAAGATTTTTACATCTAGTCGCTTTCTGTTTGCTGAAAAGGATAAAAGACAAAAATGACACATTATTTTTAGAAAGGAAACTACCTCTTCTGGCAGTGTTATCAAGTGAAGATTCCCCAGATCCTTAAATTAAGTTGAGAGAAGAAAAGAGAAAAATTCATTTTTATGTAAGAGTAGAAACATTGTCCCCCTTGAAACTGAAAGCCAGTGGAACTCATCTGATTAAGACCAAGGACTTAATATTAAGACAACAACAACAGCAACAAAAACTTTATTGAGATACAATTTACATTCCATAAAATTCACCTATTTTAAGCATACAATTTAATAATTTTTTGATAAATATACTGAGTTGCTCAACCATCATGAAGATCCAGTTTTAGAACATATTCACCACCCTATTCAATAAGATCCCTGGTGCCATTTTATCCCCTTTCCCATTCAGTCCTGGCCAACCACTAATGTACTTTAAGTTTCTATAGATTTGCTAAAGGCATTACTTAAGGAGAAAAAGTTGGTCCAGGAAGATTTTAGGGTGCATTTTGGTGTCTTTGGCCTCAGAGGTGGGGTAAGGGTGCTAGATATGGGCTTAGGAACTGCAGTCTGAATTTTTTAAGTCTTTTATATTCTTTTTTTTCTCTCTCTTTTTAAATTGAAGTACAGTTGATTTACAATGTTGCGTAAGTATTTTGATTTTTATCTATTGTAAATCAAAATGGCCTCGGGCAGTGGAAGAAACAGGACCTCATCTGACTTTGTGAGGAAAAACTCACATGCCCAAATTTGGAAATTCATGAGTGGTTTCTCAAGGTTACAGACAAATTTCTGTGGATAATGGAAATATTTCCAGCGAGTGAGGACAAAGTCTCACCTGTGGCCACCCCAGGGACCGTTTTCGCTCAAAGCTCCTCATACTGGGAACCTGTTTACTACCTGTCAGTGGAGGGCAGTCTTCCCAAGGGTCCCCTGAGGTCACCTGAGCCAGAGGAAGGACTAAATGATCTGAAACTACTTTTCTTTTCATGTTTTCCATTTTATAAGGTAGTTTATTAATTTTTAAATTGAAGTATATTTGACTTACAATGTTGTGCTAGTTTCTAGTGTACAGCATAGTGATTCAGTTATACATACATAAATTATTTTTCATTATAGGTTATTACAGATATTGAATATAGTTCCTTATACTATACAATAGGATCTTGTTTATCTAATTTACATAGAGTAGTTTGTATCTGCTAATCTCAAACCCCTAATTTATCCTTCCCTCCCCTCTTTCCCCTTTGGCAAACGTAAGTTTATTTCGTGTCAGTGAGTCTGTGTCTGTTTTTTAAATAAGTTCATTTTGCACATTTTTTTTAGATTCCATGTATAAATGATATGACATTTTCCCTTCTCTTACCTGGCTTACTTCACTTAGTATGATAATCTCTGGGTCCATCCATGTTACTGCAAATGGCATTATTTCATTCTTTTTTATGGCTGAGTTGTATTTCATTGTGTAAATATACCGTATATATTTTTTTGTTGAAGTACAGTCATTTTACAATGTGGTGTCAATTTCTGGTGTACAGCATAATGTTTCAGTCGTACATATACATACATATATACCTTTTCATATTCTTTTTCATTATGTTATAAGATATTGACTATAGTACCCTTTGCTATACAGTAGAAACTTGTTTCTCTATTTTATATATGGTAGTCAGTATCTGCAAATCTGAAACTCCAATTTATCCCTTCCTACCCCCATTTCCCTTTGATAATCATAAGTTTGTTTTCTGTTTCTGTGAGTCTGTTTCTGATTAGTAAATAAATTTATTTGTCTTATTTTTTAGATTCCACATATAAGTGATATCATATGATTTCATTTGTCTTTCTCGGTCTGACTTACTTCACTTAGTATGATAATCTCTAGGTCCATCCATGTTGCTGCAAATGGCATTATTTCACTCTTTTTATGGATGAGTAGTATTCCATTATACAACTACACCACATCTTCTTTATCCAGTCATCTGTCGATGGACATTTAGGTTGTTTCCATGTCTTGGCTGCTGTAAATAGTGCTGCTATGAACATTGGGGTGCATGTATCTTTTTGAATTAGAGTTTCCTCTGGATATATGCCCAGGAGTGGGATTGCTGGATCATATGGTAACCTTGTTTTCAGTTTTTTAAGGAATCTCTATATGTTCTCCATAGTGGCTGTCACAATTTACATTCCCACTAACAGTGCAGGAGGGTTCCTTTTTCTCTACACCCTCTCCAGCATTTATCGCTTGTAGACATTTTAATGATGTCAGTCTACTTTTTAAAGAAGTTTCTCAACTCCCTCTGGCAGATTTGGAAGTCGGGATGCCTTCTTTGTTCTCCATTCAGAATGTGTTCCACTCCTGCTCAATTCAAAATCAAGTCTGACAGCTCTCTCCCAAGGCGTTCATAATCCAAGGACTCTCCCTTATCTCGTTCATTCATTGATGAAGACTTCGTCATTTTGAGCATTGTTCTGGATGATAGGGATGCAGGTGTGAATAAGGAAAAAAAAATCTTTTTCTCAACCGTTATTTTCTAAAAGTTTAAATTTTAGTAAGAGGGGGGAAATAATAAACAAATAAATAAGGTAAATTCAGACAGAGGTTAATGATAGGAGGAAATCAAATTAGGGCATATGAGGAGGCATGACTGGTGATACAGGATGGTGGGGCTTATATAGATAGATAGATAGGGTGATTAGAAGAAAGTCTCTGGGAGGAGATGGACATTTCAGCTGAGACTGGAGTTAAACAGGGAGCCAGCCAGGTGAAGATTTGCTGGATGGGCATGCCAAACAGAGAGGGTAGCAGTTGCCGGAAGTAGATGGACATGTTCTTGGTGTGTTTGAAAGACCAAAGGAAGATCAGTGTGGCTGCAGCTCAGGAAGGGAGAGAGAGGGTGATCCAAAATGAGATCAGAGAGGCTGGGACTCATGGTGAGGCATCTGGAATTTATTCTAAGTGCAAGAGGAAGCCGTGGGGGAAAGGGGAGGGGGTTGTGACTTGATCTGACTGACACTTAATCCAGGTTCCACTAAGTGCTGAGTGTAAAATGGAATCTAGGGCTCACAGGAGGAAGCTGGGAGATGGGTCTGGAGGTGATAATGACAGTGGCTTGTATTAGGATCATAACGCCTTCTGGTAGGTTCATATGCTGATTCTTAACAGGGTGTGTCCTCTCTTCATCCTTTAGGCCTCTTTTCTGAAAGTGACATATCTTCTGCTTTTTTTTTTTTTAAATGGTTTCCATGAATTGGCTAACCTCCAGTGAGGATGACTTTAAATCACTGAGTTAGAAATGTTCTTAGAGATGGTATAGTGCAATCTCCTCATTTTGGCATTGAGGCGACTGAGGTCAAGAGGAAAATCAGTGCCTTGTCTGAGTTTGTACATCTAGTTAGTGACAGGGCCAAGAGTAGAACGCTCCAGGTTTCTTATTGATGGCTCCTTCCACTAATGCCCAGCCTGGTTTCTATGCTCATGAAATATACCCATCTTAGTATTCTGTGATGTGAGGGTCCCCGACTTTGTCAATGGAAAAAGAGACCTGAGCCGGCAGAGTTAGAGCATCGTGTCAACCCAAGGCGATCAAGATGCCTGAGCAAGGATGGCGGAGAGTCAGCAAAGTGACAGGACGTTAAAAGGTCAGAGCGATGAAGACAGCAGATGGACGGAATGGTAGGGGGGACACGCCAGGCAGGGAGCAGATGAACCTGAGACTGTCGGAGGGCATTACAGGACAGTCAGCAGATGGGCACCGCCGGAACGTGGGATGAACGGCACTGTCATTGACACTAATTACTCATGATGGAGATGCTTTGCAAAACATGGGGGGAGATGGCCTTATTTCATAGAACATTTCCTGTCACGGGGGGATGAGTTCTCAACACCTTTTTACATGAAAATGCACTCGATTGCAGAACTGGGGAAATATTTGTAGTTTGCTCTTCCCCCTATAATTCCGTCTTTGAGATGGAGGCAGCAACTAGGACACGCCACAGTACCAGGCCAATGGCATTTCTTCTGAGAGTTGAGCAATTAAAATTCACTTAAAATATTTGAAAGTGAAACAATGCGTAAGCCGACAGATGAGGTGATTTTGTAACAAAATCAGCAGGGAAGATAGGAGAATCAGACGTGGGAAAGACATCAAAACTGTCACATCATCTCTGTTGGCATAGTTGGATACCAAAAAAAAAAAAAGAAAAAAGAAAGATGGTTATATGTTATATATAATGAGTCTGAACAATTACGAGATTCAATAGAAAGGCCGTACTTTTTAGCTCCTCAGAAAGAATTAGATATATAATTTAACATTTCAACTTGGGAATGTTTTTGGTTTTGTTTGTTTTGAGCAATTATAATGGGTCAAATGCAGTGCTGGGTTCTGGTGAGGCCCAGTTGAGCAAGGTAGGATCTCGAATCTCAAACTCCTCACCATTTAGTCAGAAAGAAGACATAAAAAAATGGGTCTAACATAACTCCTATTATGGAGGTGGGTAAAATATGCTTTAGTCACAGGAATGGTAAGCACCTGTAATACCGAGAATAAGAAATTACATTAAAATATGAAGGTCAGCCGTGAACTTGAGAAAGATGAATTGGCCAGGTAGATTTGCAGAACAGTTTCTATTCTTTGGTTTCCTTTGTGTTGTTGGAGGTACTAGCATGCCTGGGGGTGCAGCAGAGAGCTGGGCTCTTCTCTCTCGACTTCTGTACTTGTTTTGCTTTGGCTTCTGAGGAGCAGAACACTAAACAGTAGCTGGGGGAGTCCCAGGGTATCTCCGAGGAGCTGGAAGGGATAGGGGAGTCCCTTGGACCCGTTCATTTGTAAGCCGTTTCCTTTGCTGTTCATTTTAAAGGCAGTGAGAGTTAAGAATCCGCCTTAAGCCTTACTGTTTGCATTCAGTCCTCATAGGCAGTTCTTTCATCCCATTCATTTTCCTTCTGCCTTGCTTCTTCCCTTCAAATTCTCTAATTTCCTCACCGCTGCCCAAAGGCCAAATTAAATTTGTCAAGAGTATTTTGGAAGTCAGGTCCATCAACTCTGAATGCCAAACCGCAACTGTGGGTTGTCATATTTTGAGGAAGCTGGTCTGGCTGTAAAATCGGATTTCTTCCTTGGCTTCTGCCATCTTCATTAGTCACTTGACCGAGATGACAATTCCAGAGCCCCCGTCAGCAGTTACATAGCTACAGAGTCACATTTATGAACAAATTAAAATTTTTTCCTCATTGTCTCTCTGGCCCAACACACTAGTATCTAATTTTATTTTAGACTTGGAAAAAATCATTTCATTGATTGATACAGCAATAAAAAGACATTTTAGATCAACCAAGATTAAAAAGCTTGACTAAACTATCTTTGTTTCATAATATAATCTGTCTCAAGTTACCAAGACCTTACTGCAGTGACTAAAGCATGGCACATAAAATGTGTTCTTGAGCAAAACTTTCTCTAACGGAAGGCTGACGGATCTAACGGAGTTTCCATGTTCAAGTGTCATTTTGGCTGGGTGGAAATCTTGGGAACCGATTTACTTGCTTCTTTCTTGGTCGTCTAGCTATTTCTGACGTATGTGTTTTGTGAACCCGTATTGGGGGTTTTTCCAGCAGCAGATCCAGAGGTGAGGATCTCTTGGGACGTGCAGGAAAGGCCTGTCGGGAGTGGGGAGGTGACACAGGAAAAGGAAGGCAGCCAATGAAGGTGAGCTGTTGCACCAGCATGATGGTGGGTGTCTGGAAAACAATGCAGAACACACAACTGAGGGATGAGAAGGTGGGACAATTGCATACCAAGTCTCAAGACATTGATTGAAGACGTCCCTGCCCCTGGGGGTGTTAACTCTTGGGCACTTCTGGCCTGCCATGCAGTCGTACATCTGGGCAAATCACCTTTCCCTCATTCTAGAAACAAAGGTCAGCTGCTGGTGGTTCGAGGTCAGCCTGCTCCCAGCACACAGAATGGTTCCAGGACAACGCATGGGCCATTGACAGCATCTCCTATACTGGTTGGTCTGACATTGGATTATCTGAAGAACTGAGGGATAAAGTGAACAAAGATATTCCTAAAATCTTTGCTCTCTTTTTAAGCCATTGCTTCTATCCTTTTCCCTTATCTGTAGTCTAGTAAAGAAATTTTAGTTCCTTCATCTTTCTACTCATACTCTTGCACTGGAGGAAATACTCAGAGACAAGTCAGGCAGTGGGCAACGTGAAAAGAAACAAAGCTACCTGGATGAGTCATAAACTGGAGAAGCAGATCATGAGTAATCAAGAGTTGTCAGAACAGGCCTTTGCAACTAAGAGGATGCTTCCAATAGTTCAGCTGTATGTAAGAACAAATCAGCTAGTGCTTATACCTCCATCATAAAGTCACCTCTTGAGCAGGCATCTCCATTGGAATATGAGACTTTTAGGCAGTATAAAAAACAAGTCAGTCTAATGTGCTTCTTTCTCCCTGGAGTCTAAAATCTGAATAAGACACTGAAATGGATGTAAAAGCATAGTCCAGAGTGCACAAGAACAAGTGCCCAGAAGGGCAGAGAAGGTAAAGGGAGTGAGAAAGCCAGCCAGGTGTGATGAGACGAATGGGAAGTAACACTCAGCCTCGTGGTCAGGAATGTAATAGTGAGTGAGAGATAGTACGGTGGAGAACTTGAGCACCATCTAAAGTGGACAGGTTGCCATGTGGAGATGTGGTCCCAGTGGTGGTGGATCAACCAGACTTTCCATAGAAGGAATATGGATGTTCATGTGACATTTAAAACCCTGTGTAGCCCAAATAAAGCAGATTTGCTGACCAGATTCAACATAGAGGCCAAACTTAGCTGGAGATCTCTGATACGGAGAGATGAATGAATAACAGATTACTTCCATTGCCAACTGTGGAAGATGCGTGTGTGTGTGTGAGTGTGTGTGTATCTGTGTGAGTGTGTGTTTGTATGAGAGAGAGAGAGAGAAACACCTTTGTGCTCATGATGAGTATGTATGTCTATATGTGTATGACTATACATATATATTATTGAAAACAGTGAAATAAGTATATTTTCATATAAGTATATATATCATATAAAGTATATATATCATATAAAGATAACTTTCCCATTTATTTCTGTCATTTCAATCATGCTCCCACTTCAAGGCCAGCTCAGCCATTGCCACATCACTGATTCCTTGCCTTTATTAGAAAAGATTTTGGCAAGAGGGACTTCTTGGTGTGTAGGTAAATTTAGAGGGAAACTCATAACTGGATGGGTCTGGCATAGGTGAGAGACTGACACTGCTTATTTTGTGAGAGAGAGGACAGCATGGAGAGGTTTGTAAGGACTTTGGGTCATAGCTGAGAATTGAAGAGTTCCTGGGTGCTGAGTCCTGAGTGAGGTATTTTGTCTTTGTTAGCTCATTTGGTCCCAACAACGATCTTGTATGGTGTTAAGGAACCACTTTAGAAAAGGGAAAATACACCCTCCCCTTTATACATGCACACAAACACCTGGAGTTTAAACTTGCTCCAGATTGTAAAAATAACATCCACAAGTACCAAGGCTCATCTACGGATCATCCTCCTTAAAGTACACATGCAAACTTGTGCACACGGTTTTCTAAGCAGCAAGGATTGTTTATGTTTTCCAGAAAGTGGGAAGTCGGCATTAATTTGTGTTTCTGAGTCATATTCCCGTTTGGAACACAAGTTGATAAGCGTTGCTTGCTTTGGGGACTTTCAGTAGAGTGTGAACCTTTCATGGTGCCTGAGCTCACCTGGCGCTGAGTCACTCCCATGACCATTTGTCTCTTGGAGTCTTCCTAACAGGCTCGCTAAATTTTTCAGAGCAGTGTGTTAATCTCTCAAAAGCCATCTCCAGCATTTCAAAACTTGCACCTGGAGTAGAGGGGGAGGACAGTTCTACCCAACCGAGAACTTTATGGCTGTCTCAGAACAAACTCTGGTGGGGACCCTGACCAGAAGCGGGGAAGTAGATATTTGCCAATGGGTGTTTAATGTGATGTGTCATCAAAGCAGCAAAGGCTGAGACGGGATTGAAGGTTGGAGAAGGGGAGATGGACAGATTGCGAATAGTAAAGCCAGCATCACAGAGAAGCAGGGACCATCCCTGAGATGCAAATGTGCGTCCCAGATAAATGGATAGAATAACAACACTTCTTCACCTCTTGCTTCTCTGAGACCAAGCTCTTCTTCTTGCCTATGTTTCTGTTCTATTTTCATAATTCTTCCAGTAAATACCTGTTTTAATTTAATCTAGTCTGAGTTGTTTCTGTTTCTTGAAATGGAATGACCCCCATCTAAGAGGGCATTTCTTGGTTTAGTGTGATGTGTGAATCAATATGGAAGACATCATCTTCCCCTGACTTGTGAAAATACGATTGGCAAATAATTACTTTTCCTGACTTCGTTATCTTAAGGAAACAAACTCTCGAACAGACCTTACTAAGAATGAAAGGTGCTTGTTACCTGCTTTTGTCCTTCTCATTTTAGAGAGGAAATTGAGAAAAAAAATCTTGAGAAGGTAGAATTCTGTGTGCCCTATTGAATCAGTTTTCTGGGCTATTCATTTTTAATGCCAGGTCTTATTTATAGATGGGTGGAAGGAGGGCAGAGTACATATCATCACTGAGATCAGAGTCAATAGCTGTGTGTCCCACATTAGAATTTTTTTTCAGCCCTCATCTTTTGATCCACCAACTAATTTTTCTCATACAGGTTTTAAGGAATCAGCTTAATTTTTTTCTTCATCTCCCATAACATTTTGTATCTTTGAATAGCAACATGTAATTTAAAAATGTACTAGCATTACTTTAGGTTACACTGATTTTTTAATGCATTAATCCTGTGTGTGTTGACACCTCTGCAGAGACGCTGCTGTAGTATTTCTATTTTCCTTGATCTGTCTGTGCACAAGACTAGCAGACAGGGAGAAGTCTCATGATTCCATAGGTAATTTGAAAAGACATTGAGACTACTTTAATTATTAACAAATGAGTCAGACTGTGTTTTTAGCATGTGATTTAGAAACACAGTAAGAGCACAGATGGATTCTTTTAATAACACAGTTTCATTAATCAATCAGTAGTCATTGGGCACCTTTGAAAAGAGCATGTTAGGTGCCAAAACAAATACATCTAACAAATGCATGGAGGTGTAAATAAATGGTTGAGAGATCTGTCTTTTAACTTTGCTAATGAGATGCTGTACTCTCTCTGATGTTGGACTGAATTGGAAACATTTATGATTAAGCTTTTATGGACTGGAATGATGGGGGAGTGAGTTATCTTTATTAAATGCATTTTCTATGTAATAATGGAAAATCTTTTTTCTCAAACACTTTTTGTTGAAAATCTATACTAGTATTTTGTCTCTTCTTCATCCTGAGAAAAACAGTCTAATAAATGTGAGCGACATCTCTGGATTCAAGATCTTCTTCCAGTGCCACCAAATTAGTCATAACAAGCATCAAGGATTATTGTGAAGTTGAGGTGTGACGTGGACTGTCCTGAGTCTCTGTGTCAGGCTGAGAATATTCCTGGTATGGGAATCTGTTTCTTCTCTTCTTCCTCCTCCCCCTTTTTTCTCTTTCATCTCCTTATCCCACTTTTTCTCCTCTTCCTTGTTTGGTCAAATTCCTACTTACAGAATTGTTTTATTGACACTGACTTTATTCTTGTAAAATAGAGTACAAATATAAGACAAAGTCCACACGCTTGAGAGATTTGTTTAATTGGAGATTAAAGTAGAAAATATCTCATACAAGTTATGTCCTTGATTTGTGTGGATGTTGTCATACCCTCGACTCAGTGGAGAAACATTTTGAAAATATAAAACCAGTGTCATTTTTGTATTGCCTCCATCCATTGATTTTCTGCTCCAGCCACTTTGGAAAGTGGGCAGCAGGTGCATGGCACCGCCAGAGGATGTGATGAAAGTAGAATAATAAAGGAGAAGAAGTAATAGAAACAAGTGATCTGACACTTAAATCCTAGTTTCCTCCCTCCAGTCACAGCAAAATAAAAATGCTTAGTCACAGAGAGGGCCCGAGTTAGTGACTCTTTGCTTCACCCACCCGGTTGCTTTATTTCCTAGGAGTGATTCAGATGATCTCTGGTGACCTTTAGGTGATGCTGGCGGAAGCTCAGCTCAAAGCCTGGTACCCCATAGGCTGCAGGATACGTAGCTTAAGCCAGAGTTGCACCGCAGGGCATGGCCAAGACACAAAGGGTTCCCTAGCTCTAGGGAGGGACAAGGTGGGGAGAGAAATATCCTGGACTGAAGTAAGGAAAAAAGCCAGGAATTCAGCAGTCACACCTTAGCAGACAATGTCACAAGTGCTCAGGATGGAGGAGAGACTAGCCAAAGACATTGACCGCAGACCCACATGAAAAATCAAAGACCATGGCATCACCTAAACTTTCTGTTCCCTCTATGTTGCCATTTTGGGAGGATGATGATGCATTAGAAACCCCAAAAGCCTATAGTTCATCTGTAAAAGAGTTCATCTCTCAAAATTATCTCATAAAGAGACAAAAAGACCTGTGTGGTAACCTTGAAAAATTCATATTTTCCTGCTGCCTCAGCTTCCCCACAAACAGGCTGGGAGCGCGCGGCCGGGCGCCCAGGTGCACCGGTGTGACGGTGGACCCCTGCCACAAGTTCTCCTCCCTCCCCTCCCCTGACTGTGACCTATGACCTCCAAACACGCCGATGTGGACCCCCGGCCCCCGATAAGGGCACATGCCCACTTGCGCTCTCTGCTTCCCACCTGCCCACCCCTGGAGCTCCCCCCAACATGGTCCCCTCACAGCCTGACGTGACTCTGTCTCTCTGGGACCTGTGAGTATCATAGACTTTGTTTTTCCCTGCACCTCTCCTTTGTCTCCTCTTGTGGCCGCACCTGACTGATCATCTCACAAAGAAATATAAAACAAACCAGAAAAAGAAAAGATGAAGACTCCTGTATTAGAAAGTTTAAGTTTTTTTTTTCCCTCCTTGCTTCTTGGGGGGTAGGAATATGTTTTTCTTTGCGTCTGAGTGTAGCGTGTACATTTCAACCCATAACTCACGGCAAAATGTCTAAGCGTCTTTTCTCTGTATCCCTTCTGGAGGAGGAATGGGAGGAGAGCTTCTAATGGCAGAGGCTGGAAGATCTTTGTAAAGTTTTGCTGAGGAATTAGACTTCAAGCCTAAAGCTTTACAATATCAAGTTACGTGGCGTTTTGGGGTGACACAAACACACTCTTGACAGTGAGAGCGTCTTTGCTGGCTGTAGAGAGTGATCTCCTGGCATCGATGTGCAAACCTGCTTTTCATTTAGTTCTTAGGTTGCTTTGTGGTTCCTTTCAGGAGGATGGGAAATTCAAGTATCAGGTTCTCCGGTTCTCAAGTTCTGAGCCTAAAGCTATAGCAAGAACATAACGGCTTTGAGAAGCTTACAGACACCCTTGTTCGTGGGTAAAAGAAGGAATTAGTGGCTTTCATTTCCATAATCACTTGGTATTTTATGTGCTTTGAAATAATCCCCAACTCATAGGCAAACACAGACCTGCTTTCCTTCCGTCTGAAGCTTAAGCAGGGGGGAAGATTCTGTTCAAAATTCTCCTTCTTGTTCAAGTCTTTGTCAAACATCCCACCTCTTCCTTCTTTTCAGTATCTGTTTTCTGCATTCCTTATTTAGGGACTCACTGTATTTTGCCTCAAGAGTTATCAGTAGCATTCTGAGAACTTACAGTTTCTTCAGGAAGGATTGTAAGCCTTGTAAAGACAGCTACCATGTCTTATGGTCTCACCCTAGTCTTCTGAGCAAAAGGAGGTAACTAATCCTTGGTAACTAAAATTAAAGCCACCTATCCCAAATACACAACACAGTCTTTTAGAGATTCCCAGCGCAGCCTGTAAATCAGCTCTACTAAGTCGTGTTTAATAAAAGCCTGAGTGTGATGAACTTGTGTGTTGACCAGGAACAGGCAGCACTGGGAGGCTGTGGGATGGAAGCGTGGAGGGTGATAGATTAGGTCAGAGATTTTGTTACTTGTTCGCTCACGGTGGCTGTTTTGATTTATCCTTTTTGCACATCAGTGTGAACTCAGCTAGACTCACCCTGGAAATACTGAAAAGTTATGGCAGTGGGTAAGGGATTAGTTAGTTAATTCTCCAAATCTAGAAGTCCGTTCCCCTCCCCTCCTCACGAATGAATTTGGCATCTGTCTTACCAGCAGGTAGCTATGAATCTGCAGTATTGTGAGGGGGAACTCACAATATTTAAGAAATATGAGCATACTGTTTAGATTATGTATTTCAAATATTGCACGCCTCCGCCTTAAGGTCTGACTAAAGCCCAGCTGGGAAGTAATTTTGGTTCAGTGGAAGGTTTACGCCAATTTGTATTTTTCAAGTTTTGCTTCCAGGCTCGGTCAAGAGAATCCATCCTGTGCTAACGTGTTCTCTTTGGTACCCTTTGGAAATGGATGGAGAACAGTTTGAGGTGGAGATGGAGTTCTGAATCTAATTGTGTGAAATATTCCAGACTCTTTAGGGTGGATTCTAATTCCATTGGAGAAATTTCACTAGAGAGTTCTGTGTTAAGACAAATTATATTTCCTGTCTTTTCAGAAACTGCAGTAGGTCTATCTCACTGCGAATATATTTTTTTTTTCTCAAGAGGGGTTAAAAACCATTTTATGAGGCTGAAGAAGGGGTGTTACAGAGTTAGGATATAATGGGCAAGAGAAATTCAGTTGCCCATTGTGCGCTGAAGCTTGCAAAGTAGGAATGTTTACTCAGCCCCCCCTCACCTTCTCTTTTTCCCTTAAGCTTAATTTTTCAAAACTTAAGGGGAAGAGTGTCATTGAATTTTGTTATGTGATCTAGGAATCGTGCAATTCCTCTCTCTCGGAATTTAACTGGGGAGCTGCGTTGACATCATCAAACCTGCAGTGTCTTGGAAAATCTTTTACCGCTTAATCTCGTTAAGAGGTAGCATATTTTTATGTGTTCACAATCGTGAGTGCGTCTTTAGCACATAAGAAAGAAGACGGATCCTGGGGGGAGTTGATTATTAACTCTGTTATTATGTTCCTCCTGTACTCATGAAACTGTTTGGTAATGCACCCATAATTTATTTTTATTTTGTATTTTGGAAGCTTTGTTATAGGTTAATTGGCTCTATATTTTACAAGTTTGCATCACTAATACCAATAAAAATCTGTTGATATTGTTCTTCTGGGATTCTGATTGCATTAAGGAATGATTAGTCCTAATTAAGTTCTGTAGTCAGTGCTAATTACAATCAAACAAGACTTTATATAAAAATGTGAAATTATGCTGAAGTAAATGTACTTGTGATTATTAATTAGAGAACTACCAGACGTACCTTTGCAGACATTTTAATTTTTTTATTTTTAGTTACGAAAAGGAAACCTCAACAGACTTGCATTTTGAAAGGGTATCTTCCATGTTGTTACAGAAATATCCAGTTAGTTATAAATTTGAGTAATGTTTCCTTATTTAACTCCTCATGAGAACTAAACTGTCCTCAGCGGTTTCTCACCCACCCTCCAGGTAGTAACGTTATGTTTACATTACGGAATAAAAAGCCAGAGGCTGAGGGTTTTCAGAGCACGTGTTCTGTTAAACCGCCTCATTTAACTTTCATGCACTGCAGTCCTTTTCACGTTTGACATTTCCCGGTTTTCTCTTCACTGCCATGGATTCATTTGGACTCTCCTGTGGGAGGTGGTAATGATACTTCTACCTGCACTTCCCTGGTGTGCTGACATCTGACGAAGAGCACACTTGTGCCCTCGGCACCTGACTTTTTAACACTCTTGCTTGCTAGGAGCACTGACTTTCATATATAAATGAGGAAAGGGTGAGCAGGCTAAAATCACAATTTCTGGCCACCGACATCTTTTTCTCTCCTTTCCCAGGAAGCATTAAATAAGACAGTGCCTTTAAAACCCAGCATGGTTCCTGAGACACGGAAGGGGTCAATAAATGTGAGCTAAGATAATAATTATTGTTTGGATTGCATTGCATTCACTGTTTCTAGAAGTCCAATTTTAGACCAATTAATTGGTTTTGAAAGTATTTCATCAGAATTCTCCAACAATTTCACTTCCTCTTCTCCACTTGTCCTGCTTGGAGATGCTTTGGGTTTGGCAGCTAAAACACTTGCGGAAGCCAAATTCTCCTGGCTGCTTCAGTGACCCTGAAATGCTCATTTTGATGCAGTATCTAAGGCTGCGATTCAGAAATAATGCTCAAATCTTTGACCGTTTATCTGCCTTCTACCCTTAATCCACTGTTTCTAAACCACCTACTTATTCATTTTCTCACATCTCCTTACTTTTCTCTCCTATTTATCAACCCAACAGCTAGTTTTCTACTTTCCTGACTTTTAATTGGTCCTCAATTTCTTTATTCTTCTTCTTGGAACATTTTTCTTTTGCCTTTAAGAAATATTTTCCCCACTCTTCAGACACTGTCATCATTATTTTACACCTAATGTATTTTCTGTGATTGCCCCGTCTTCACCTGAGGCTTCTGGTCTCCAAGAACTTATGTTCTCTCCCATCTCATTATGTTATTTCTGACCGAGTCCACATTGTAGCCAACTAGGTATGAGTTTTGTCTTTCACATTTCACTCTCATTTCTAGCTGTTTGATTTTGTATGTGACTTTTCCTTTGCTTGTAATTTCCTCCTTGGCACTTTGTCAGTAACCCACTCTCTCCCTCCTTTAAATTTCTCCTCAGAATTCCGTTCTTGCAAGAATTTTTTACATCTGGATTATGGAGTATGCCTCCTCAGTGAACTAGAATCATAGACTATTCTAAGCATCTTTGAGATGATGTAGTCAAATCTCTTCATGGGACAGATGAGAAAACTGAGGTCCAGAGTGGCTCACGTGAGCTGTCCAAGATCATGAGAACAGAACCTTCAGTGTCAGAACAGGACCGGGTGGCCCCACATTCCACGCCATCTCCTTGCACTTGCTGTACTCGGCACACACACAGATCATGTATGTGCTTTTGCCCTTAGTTACTTTATAAATTCTTGGAAATCAGGAACTGTACCTCTTTGCTTTACTCTTTTGTCTTTCTCCATAATATCTAACACAAGTTGAATTCTCAAGAAGGGTTTTTCTAAATGTTGTTAAATTTCACTAAATGTTGTCCATATCACTCTAGCATTTTTATTTTCTGTTTTCCCTGCCTTGGTTTCTATATATCTGATTCTATATCACTGTTTTTCTGTGTGGATGGAGTGGAAGCATCCAGACATCATTTCTTTTTAATGGCAGTACTAGTGGTTGAACCCAGGACCTTGGGCATGCTTATAAGCATGTGCTCTACCACTAAACTATACCCCTGACCCCAGATAGTACATTTTATAAATGCATAGCATACAAAACTCAGAGATGTAATTTGAGTATCTTGGAGTCCTGCTCCTTTAGAACAATCTTGAGAGAAGGAGGTTGAAAGTTTTGCTAAAGAAAGTGGGAAGGCCATCCCAAGAATGAGGAAAGGCATGATTAACTGCTCAGAGGGGAGAGAAGGAGCAGATTGCTGTGTTCTCCTGCCTTCAACAGAAATTAGAGTGGATTAAAGAGAAAATGGGGTCAAAGGGATAGAAGAGTTGCTCAAATTCTTGAAGTCAGTGACCAGAAATACCCTATTTGATATCAAAAGGAAATACAAGCCTTGAAAAGCTGTTCAGTTGTTCAGATGCAAACTCATTAAATCAAAGTGTCCTTTCCTTTGCAAGACTGGATAGGCTCTGACTTTTTTTTTTATGAATTTCTTTAAAATACCTTCTCTGGATGATCTTCTTTACATAGAAAGACGCTATAAGGCCCCAAATCATGTGTACCTACTCTGTGTTAGGCCTGCCTTTGCATTTATCATCTCATCAGTCATCACTGCTGTATCTGAGGAAGGCGTTATCAGTTCCAGCTTGCAGACAACAGAAAAGAATCACAAGGAGTCAAGTAACATGCCCATAGTTAAAGAGTACATGTTTGAATCTTCAAAACTAAGATTCAAATCTGACATTTATCTGACTTTAGAGCATTCAATTTTTGTTCTAGGCTATGTTACTTCTTGGTGTTAAGCATGTCATATAGATTTTCTGAATTCTAGTCACAAAACCCTACCCTGTCTGTTCCCTTCCATTGATGCCTAAAAAAAACACCTTTCACCTCCCCATCCCACCGCTGACTCCTGAATGTAATTCTGCATTCAGTGCAGTTACAAGTCTGCCTTCACGTCTGGGTGTGAAAATACTGAAAGTCTCCGAAAAATCAATATTAGTTGATAATTATGGAGGGAATTATTTTTTCATCAGCCAAAAGAAAACATCTCATTATGGTGAGGATTCAAAGATGAATTTGTGTAAAGTTAGAAGTATGGACATTTACACGTTCATAGATTGGACTGTCGACCTTCATCCACCTTTACCCTCCTTCCCCTGATCCAGTGCACACACACTCACACACACATACCCATACTCATCATTCCAGAAGAATCACTACAAGGTCATGTGACTATAGCTCTTTATTCCATAAATCATATTATTTGTCTTAAGGGAACAATTATTTACTTACGGGTTCATGGAGGTTACTGAAGTCTTTCAAACTACCATCTATGATGGATTGAAACAAAAGGCGGTGAAATATAAAAGAACAGGCTACTTTGTGGGGAAAACTGTATATCTAACTCAGATAACATGTCTTTCTGGAAAATCACAGTTCTATACCAAAGTTTGAGGAAATCTGCTTTTAAAATCCCAGTTACAGTCTTTGTTTGGAGAAATATTGTGATAATGTTGATATCATTTCAAATTCTGTTCCAAATAATCAGCCAGCCACATGGACATTTTATTGAACCCAACTATTTGAATAAAATTTCCCATTTCCTTGTGAATATTTACTCTCAAGAACATACAATCTTCATTTTGTTAGACTTTCATAATGATTTGAAATACATTCATGAGTTCACTGAATTTTTATTGTCATATATAGTCCAACTTCCTTAGATCACTTCTAAATATCTGTGAATGGCTAAATCATTATATTGTTCTATTATTGGAGACTGGATATCATATAAAAGTACTATTTACTCATGTGTAAGCATTTTATAACTTTTCTTACCTTTTATAAAATAAACATAGTCTTATTAAATGAACATTACTGCTCAGAAAGTCCAATGAAATATGTGTATTATATATCAGAAGAGATGCTTTTGCCAATCCTTTAAAGCATATTAGATACAAACCAGGAGAACTGGACTGTTCTCAAGCTTTTTTAAATGACAATATAGTTTTAGTACTCAGCCAACTTATTTTACCAATAATTTTCCTCTTGAGCCAACAAATGTTTATGAACAAGTCAGCTGGTGGACTTGAAAGGTTCTGAAGCCTGCCAAAGCATGTCGGTTGTTTTATGTTTGAATTCCCCAAGGAAAAGAAATGCAGGGTATGAGACAGAAAAAGATCATCTGTTGTCTTCTCTCCCCACGGCACTGGCTCTGCTTGGTCACCAGTGAAACTGCCCATCCTTTACTTTGTTGCTCAGGCACCTTGTGACTTTTCACATTTTTTGAACTGTGAGATGTTACAGTGCTTGGAGACCAGACTGCATGCGTTGGCATTACTGTTGGAAGAAATTGAGATATCTTAAGTGAAATCATTGTATACCTATATTGTTGGCTCCCTGAGTCATAATTACTTCTGCAGTTGCCAAGTTTCATGAATTTCAAGTAAGCCAATTAATTTGGCTTCTATTGTAGAGAAAAATGAACCCGCAATCTAGGCTTTTTATTATACAAAGAAGAGGAAGAAAAGCTTTCTTTTCTCTAGATTCTTTTGTATATATTTCCAATAGCACGGTTGTGTTATATTGTTAACTGAAGTTTCACCTTCAAAAGATTTCATTTTTGCCTCTGCCTTAGAATTAAACAAAATCTAATAAAGTACTGATTACATCGTTTTGGGTGTTACCCAAGTGGGGAGAGAACGCGTTTAAGATTTTGTGTGTGTACACATTTACAATAAATCATAGACTTTACATCTTTTTCAAATGATTGAGAAGAAAGATCTGAGCTAATGACAGTATTGAATAGAGAACCATTTTCACACCTTTAAATACAAAAGCAGTAAGATCTGTCTCAAAAAGTGTGCCAGCTGATTTCACATCTGAGCTGTTTCAAGGAATAAATATGGCTGTGTGTGCAATGCATGCGCATTTGACATGGCCTCGCATTTGTGTAAAGGAAGTTAAAGGACATGTCTTGTTGGGGGGAGGATATAGCTCAGTGATAGAGCACATGCTTAGCATGCATGAGGTCCTGGGTTCAGTCCTTAGTACCGTCATTGAAAAACCAAATAAATAAATAAACCTAATCACCTTCCTGTGGGAAAAAAAAAGTAAAGAACAAAAGAAAACGTCTTGTAATCCTCATCCTACTGGTTTGTCTGGCATCTCGGCTGCACCTACTCCTTATTCACTCTCCACCACTAATGCTGAAAGGGGAAACTTAGCCCACTCTCAAGTCCTTCCAGAAATCAGCAGGATGTTACTAAATAATTAATATTTTTTCCCAACCCAAGTTAACACTTTAACAAGTATGAATTAATTAAATATCATGTGTCTCATTTCATGTCTATTAACCATTGTACATTTTTCAAATTCTGTATCATCTAGTCTTCAGTGTTCTCTGTAAGCTATATATTTCTCATCTTATCATAGATCTGAATATTTTTGAACCAGTGCTCATGGACTCTATGAAACTATGATGTCAAAGACTAGAATGTAAATAATTTAAAGAGAATTTTTCATGATAAAAATGTAAATTTTACTCACATCAGTGTTGTACAAAACATTTCTTTCCCAGCTGTGTAGATGACAAGCAGATTAATCTTAGTGGCCTCTTAATTTTGAAGGCATTATGTTTAAATCTTTTAGGGAAACTTAAAAATTTTTTCTGTCACATCATTACATGTGACTAATAGTGAAAATTTGCATGCAGACAGACATTCCTGAGTGTGAATGTGTAGGCTGTCTCAATTCTAAGATGGTAAATACTCATGTTATAAAAAAGGGGCAGTGGAGAATGAAGCTATGGTTAAATCAGACATTTGTCACTTTCTGGGAGAGTCACTTTGTGGGCAGCTTAAATTAGGTTTGAGAAAATTTTGATGACTAAAATGTATACTAATTATCACAGGAATGTTTAAATTACACTATGAAGCATTTTAGCAATTAAAACTTTCCTGTGGATTTGAATCACATTAACATCTAATAAAGACAGATGACCGCTTGATGGAGAAATGAAGGCAGGGAGCTCTCTGAAAAAGATTAGTGGGACCTAGTTTAATATGTTTCCATATCAGAGAATAAACACTCATGAACGAAATACCAGTTGATGGAAGATGTCTTGGAAAGTTTGCATCAGCGAGATATAAATGAAGTCAGAAGCCCAGTCAAACCTTGAATTCTGTACTTGGACCATTAATTGTTACAAAGGCATAACATAGCAAGATACAAATTACAAAGAGACACTTGTTGGTATACATTTTGGTGGTAACACAAAAAGCAGAAATTAAGGCAAATACTAATAGTAATATTTCTATAGGGATCATATTGCCAATGAAAAATTTGGGGAAAGGACTCTATATGATGAATTCATGTGGCCAGAAGTCTTTTTATTTAACTATGAATCACCTAAATACCACTTTAATTCCAGGTCAATTGATAGTATCATTAGTTCTTTTAATATCTATGAGACAGATATCCATCATAAAGTATGAATGATATATGGACTACTTTTCTGAGCATAATTGATATATGTTGGCTTGGTTTCAGCAATAGTTACTTGGAGGGTTCAGCTATCCAGATAAATTTTATGTGATGTCAAGGCTGTGAGACTTAATGGTTTCATATCTAATCAATTCTTTTAGCAAAGGCATTAATAAGTATTGTATTATCAGAAAAAGACTGCATCCTACATTGGACTGCATCAGGAAGATAACCTATGGCCAAAATTTCTGTTTGCAACACAGAGTAGAAAGCCCTTTCAAAATTCTACAACCTTTGCAGGGCATTGTTAAATGAGGTAATGATAGAGGAGTGGGTGGAAACACATCTTAATGAGAATGTCTTTTTGACAGTGAGTTGAACATGTAGAAACAAATTGTTTTAAGAAGCCCCTTTTAGAAAAAAAAAAGTTAAGTAAAAAATAAGATGGAAGTCAACTTAAGGGGAAACTATGAAACATTACTCAGCCCTTAACGTATATTACATCTTTAGATGTCAACTTGTAGAAATGTCATTAGCTGCTAATAAAACTGAACTTACGACCTATTGGTCAACCCAAAATGCTTGGTGTATTTCTTGAGTTAACCAGATGAAGTCTAGTCTCTCAGCATAAGATTAAATTTGACTATGCTTGTTTGATGTGGTTGATATGGTTGATGTGTTGATGTGTGTGTGTCTGTTCAAAGTAAAAAGATAGAACTGGAATTTTGTATAAGAGCTTAGCTTGTAGAAAGCCTTCCATTTGCATGGACATCACAATTTGTAGAACATATTCATTCACTTAAATTATGAGGAGAACCATAGTAAAGATACCTCCTTTTATGAAAGAGATAGTGATAATTCACACATCGTACCTGCGGTTACCCACTGGGGAGGGAAGGGGCCTTAAAGTGGTCTCCTTTCATTCACTTAACACCAGCTTGGTCTGTTCTTTTTGTTTTGTTTTGTTTTCTCTCTCATTGTTTTTTATTGAATGAAGATCCCTTAAATTCAGTAGTACTTTACAATTTTCAAAAGCTTCACATACATGATTTCTTATAATCTCATAATAATCCTTTTTCTCTCCTTACCCCTTTATTGCCCCTCCTCCCTTCTCTCTCTGGTAACCACTAGTTTGTTCTCTGTATCTGTGAGTCAACTTCATTTTTGTTTTATTCACTAGTTTGTTGTATTTTTTTTTGGTTTCCACATATAAGTGATATCATACATTATTGTCTTTCTCTGATTCATTGCTCTTAGCATAATGCCCTCCAAGTCCATCCATGTTGCTGCAAACGGCAAAATTTCACTCTTTTTAATGGCTGAATAGTATTCCATAAAGTATATATACCACATCTTCTTTATCCATTCATTTGTTGATGGACACTGAAGTTGTTTTCATACCTTGGCAATTGTAAATAATGCTGCTGTGGACATTGGGGTGCAGGTATCTTTTCAGATTAGTGTGTTTTCTTTTGGGGGGATATATACCCCGGAGTGGAATTGCTGGGTCATGTGATAGTTTTATTTTTAGTTTCTTGAGAAACCTCCATACTGTTTTCTACAGTGGCTGCGCCAATTTACATTCCCACCAACAGTGTATGAATGTTCCCTTTTCTCCACATCCTTCCCAACATCTGTTATTTGTATTCTTTTTGATAATCAGCTTGGTCTGTTCTTAAAAGTTGATACAAGAATGGTTTTGACAGCCTTTAAACCTGAAATGCCACGTGGGGCTTTTTTGCTCTGCAGACAGTAAAGGAGTAGCATAGGATAAAAACCATTGGGTGTAAATTCCTGAAGTCTTTGATGTGATATCTGGCACCAAAATTTAAGACTGAGATTCTTTTTGACGTAGGAATGATGTTGAGCATCAGGGAGCAAAAGTGGGGAACCACGATTTTGTCTTGTGATTCTCTCAGGAGTGTGGATGTAGGCACTGCTTCCCTAGTGCTTCTAAGGCACCTGAGGTATTGTCTGGCATGGGGCATAGTGTGTCGGGTTGTCTCTATTGTGTGCCTTGAGTCCTTGAGGGCAAGGATTCTTCCTTTTGAGCTTTAAGGTCTGCACCAGCATTTCTCAACCTTGGCACTGTTGACACTTTGAACCCGATCATTCTTTGTTGTGGGGGCTGCTTCATGCATTGTAGATTGGCTGGCAGCCTTTACCCACGAGATGCGCCACAGTGCCCCACCCACCAGTCATGACAATCAAAAGTGTCTCCAGATAAGGACCAGCTCAATGTCTGGCACATAGTTGACATTTAGTAAATATTTTCTGAAGAAATAACTGTGATTATTGATACCAGATAAGACAATAACATTTCTACCAGTGAATCCAGAAGTTGGCTCTGTGTTTAAATGGCTCTGGAAGTGTCACTTAGTCATGTCAAAGTGGAAAGGCAACTCTGATTTCCCATCCCCAGTTCTGCTATCTGAGTCTGAATAAATCTGGGTGACTTTCCCTTTTGCCCCTTCCCTGCCCCTTCTCATTCTCTTGGTGCCTCTGCTGGAGGCCTTGTAGCTGAGCAATGCCAGCAGACTGTTGACAGCGGGTCCTCCCACTGTGTAGACATCTTCAGCTCATTTTGATTTGAGAAGTGGTGGAATACATTACAGTCAGATACAGAGCCATGCATAGACCCTCACAGCCAACAGAGGTAGAAGAAACTAGATATTGACAGAGTGAAGATAGATTTCTGCTTTAGTTATGTGTGTACTTCAAAATAGTAACCCTAGGTTAATCTTCATAGCTAAGGGGCCAATATATAGTCACAAGAACCTCATCTCCATATTTCAACTACATGATTTGGAATAATTCTGCTGAGTTCTCTGACTTGCTGTCCTCTCACTGATAAAATTCAAAGAACAGGATTATCTACCTTCCCTGATAGTGTTATGGGTCTCTGCTGTGCTAGTCCATGTTACACTCAACATGCTGTATTGGAACACACATCACTTGATTATAATTATTTTTTCCATTACTTGCACTCTTGTTGGCCTGTGAGAGGTGTTTAAGGGGCAGATTCAGATCTCGCTTTCTCACCAGAGATTGGGTCACAATGCTAGTGCATGTTATTGCTGAAAAAAAGGCATGAAAGTGCTTAGCATATGCTCTGTAAATGTTAATATTTCAGTAGATGTTTAATGAGCACCTACTTTTCAAAGCCAAGTTGGGGCAATCTCTCGATCCAGAAATACATATAGCAGGAAATGGATTAAAGTGCCTGCCTTCATAGAGCCTGCATTCTAGTGGGCTAGGCAGTCAGGAAGAATTGAAACCTCTATTAATCATCTGTCTACTTACCTCCCTCCCTGCTTACCTCTCTACCTAATTTCTGATGGTGGTAAATGCGTAAATGCTATGAAAAAAACATAACGAGATGAGAGTGATGGAGAGACCTATTTTATAGAAAGTGACAAGGCAAGGCTTCTCAGGAAGTAATTAACCTAATTTTATCATTATTATAATTAATATTATCATCAAGGTAATGCTATTAGTCTTTCCTTAGGAGAACTTCTACTGTTATACATCTTCCTAATAGCAATGCTGAACTATTTACATTCTCTGACCTGGTTCCCCTTGGGACCAACAGTAGGAAATGGGGTTGGGGGTAGATCTTATTGCTTTGAAATGGAGATTTTGACTATGCAATGAATCAAACTTGTGGCCTTAATCCAGCCAGTCTGCATAGTAGTTTCCCTATAAGGAAGCTTTACCTCTTAATTGATAAGTAAATTCATATTTTGTTTCCTAAACAGTCCCCTTCCTCCATTTTTTTTCTCTCGGTTGGTATAAAGAAGGCAACTTCAGTGAGCCACCTCAAATCCTTTTTAATCTCGTCTTATAGCAGGGTTTCTTAGCCTTGGCACTCTTGACATTTTGGGTCAAAGGATTCTTTGCTGTGGGGGTGCTGCTATGTCCATTCTGGGATGTTCAGCGGTACCTGTGACCTGTACCACAAGATGCCCTCTCTCTGCCTGTAACACTTGGAAATGTCTGTGGCCATTGCCAAATGTCCCTTAAGGGCCAAAGTCAGCATCAGCTGAAAACTGCTACCCGGTAGGAACCTCCTCGGTCTTTCCAGCTGTCAGGTGCGTTTGCTGCCCCACTCGTGTTTGCTTGTGCAGCACCACAGGCTCTTTCTCTTCTCCGATCATTTGAATCCTGCCCATCCTTTAAGACTCAGCCAGAACTTAACCTACCGCGTGAAGCCTCCTCTGTGCGCTGCAGCCAGTTCCAGCTCTTCTACTCCACAATTTCCACTGAGTCTTTTCTGTTCCATCATTGCCATCTTCATCCATTAGCTGAGCTCCCTGTTATTTATGAAAAGGCTTACGTCTTTTTTATCTCAGCTAGATTGCACATTCTTCGACAGGAGAGACCATGCCTTAGTCATCTTTGCATCTTCACGAGCATCTGAAAAATACTCCACCAACAACCCCATCCCTATTCAGGAGAAGCAACGGATAACACAAACAGTATTGTCTTCATAACAGTCAGTCATTTTGGGCGAGCATTTTTTTTAACTCAACATTTAATTCAAGTGTAACAGATAGCATAGAGGGTCAGTAACTGATACTGGAGGAACTGAGCTTATCGAACTAGTTTTTCTGAAGGAAGATATTCATCGAGGACGATCCAGAGTTTGGAGAGTCAGACACTTTAAGTAAAGGTCTTTCACCTCAGCAACAAGGTGCCACCTCGTTTAGCTCTTTATGCAAAAGATGGTTACATATCCAAGGAGGTCTTTTGAGGGGAATGTAAGAAAAGGGACATCCATTCATGTGAACTGCGCACATGTGTCTTTCTGGAAGTTGATGGTTTGGCTTAACTCTTGAAGGGAAGGTTTATGGGTCTCACTGGAAGAAAAGCCCGCACATTCAGTTCTTTCTCTGTCTGAGCACTTGTTATTCAGAGTGTATTGGTTTGTGCAGTAAAATCAGCACTCATGTGGCATTCAGGTAATTACTGAACGTTGGAGGGCCCAAACAAGGTCTTTTTAATGACATTTGAGAAGTGTAACACAGCCACAGCTTTCTGCTCTCACCTGCTGGCATTTCAGGTCTCCCGATGTGTTTTCTCCTCTTATGTCATGATTGATAGTCATCCCTGTGCTTTCGGGTGCATCTCTGACAGACTGCGTAGGGATTTCTGAAACACAGGCCTATCTCATACTTCTCAGAAATAAATTCTTTTAAATTGTAAAGTGAATTGTATTATTTCCAAATATAACCACTGGATATAAACTGCCTGGGGTCTAGACTTACCTAAGAAATGCCCATGTGGTGAAGAATGTTATACCTGCTCAGACAGATTCATTTTAGCCATTCACGGTAATTCTGTATGAAACAGACATTTAGTAAATTGCTTGTGAGGATATGGGAAGGAGTTAAGTTATAACATATTGATGATTTTATGTGCTACCTGATCCACATATAGAAATTAAATCCTAAACACAACCTTGTGTAAGGTTTCCCTGTAGAAGATCCCCTTTGGGTGTGCCTGTCATTTCATAGACCCTTCTTTAAGATCCTCCCCCAGCCCCATTCCCCACCTCCTTCAGAGAAGGCTCTGGGAGCCAGGCTGATGTGTGTGTGACTTGCTTCCTCTGGGACAGAGCTGGTCACTCAGTGCTTTCCTGGGAACTAGGAATGACAATTCACAGGAACGAGTTCTAGTAACTTCTAGTTTCTTCTTGTAACTGAGTGTTAACCCGGGGGTCACGGAGAGCTACAAATCGCCAGACTCGTGCTGGGAAAGCAGAGGATGTGGAGGAGAAACTAAAGCAGAGGTTGGGCATCAGAGCCTTTGAGAGATTAATTGCTTTCCACCAGCTTTCTAGTTGCTGCTTCTCTTCCCTGGAGAGACCTGACTGCACGTCCTGCCAGCACGTTCCATGTTATCATCCCCATTCTGAAAACAAAGTCATCTTCTTTTGCTTGTGCTGGTTGACTGGGTTTCCGCCAGCAACAGAGCCTTGAAAGAAATTATTTCCTCTGTTTTCCTAATGAGAAAAATGAAGTTCAAAGACGCTAGTAACTCACTCAGAGCAGTGCAGCTAGGATGTGGCTGACTCAGGATTCAAGCCCTGTGCTCAATATTCAGCTGTCTCTGCAGTTATTCACATGGTCGTGGTTCCCATCAGCACAGTTTGGTGTGGCTGCAAACAGTTTTGCAGAATAGATGTGTTGTGAATGGTCTTGTGATTGGGCACTTGTGTGTTGATGGCTCTTTCCATGGTGCTGATGTGCCTGTGTCCCTCTGGGCTCATTGCTTAGGACATGTTTCATCACCTGCCTTAGAGCCGTGCTTCACTTCAAGCCATTCATTCTCAGCTTAGTGTTTTCAAGTACTGTCAGCCCTGGAGTACTTCTGTTTGGTCCATAAATATTTAAATGCCTGTCTTAGTCAGCTCAGGTTGCTATAACAAAATACCCATGATTTAGGTGGCTCAAACAACAGTTATTTCCTTCTCACAGTTCTGGAGGCTGGGAAGTCTGAGAGCAGGGAGCTGGCATGTTTGGGTTCTGCTGAGGGCCCTCTTCTGGCTGGCAGAGGGCTGCCTTCTGGCTGTATCTAGGACGTGGGGGGTGGGGAGAGGGAAAGAAGGAGAGAGAGAGAGAGGGAGAGAGAGGAGCATGCATTGGTTTCTTTAAGGGCACTAATCCCATCATGAAGACCCCACCCTCACCTAACCCTAATTCCCTCCCAAAGGCCCCACACCCTAATATTATCACGTTGAGGGTTAAGGCTTCAATATATGAATTTTAGGGGGTTATAAACATTTAGTTCATAACAATACCATGGAATATTCTTTGTCCAGTAAGGAAGAGATATGTTATACTTCCCAATTAATTTCCATTTAATATCCTCATTAATTTGTAGAAACATACCCCACAGAAGTACACATACGTTGTCACCACATCTAATTCTTTCATGCTTCTCTGGTCTTCCTTTAAAACTCCCCATCCAGGCTGCTCAACATTGGCCTCTCCCTCATCTGCTCCCTCAGGGGCTTTACTTGATTTTCCTGGTCATGGCAACAAGGGATGTCCCAACTGAACAGTGGGCTTCCCTGGTCAATTTGATGGAGTCATTCCGAGAGATTTGCCCTCCATGACTAGACCTCTGCCTCCCTCAGACCTCATCTCAAGCCATTTCCTCCTTGATTTCTGTGCTCAAGTCCAACTAGCCATCTTCTGTTTCCTTAACTACATCATGCTATCTCTTCTTGTCTCTGGAGCATTGACCATGCTGTTCTCCCATCCTGCTGTTCTCCTACCTGCCTAACTCCCCCTCACATTTCCAGGCTCAGCTTTGTCCACACTCCCTCAGAGATGCCTTCTCACCTAGGCTTGGGTCTGTTCCCTTGAATCCACTTTGATCTCCTACTTCCTCTTATCGTATCTCCACTGCATATTAAATTGCTTTTAAAGAATGTATCTCCCTTATTAAACTATAAATTCCTGAGGGCAGTGACCATGTCTCTTGCTCACTCTTGTGTACCCAGTCTGTCACAGATAGGAGTACACAGTCATAATGATGAAAATTGGAGGATGCGAGTCTCGCTCTCAGCAGCAGATACCCAAGAAACGCAGCCTTTGTTTATTAGTATGAGTCAGCATAGTTTTTGACTCTGAGTTACTCTGATGAACTGTTAGGAACTTCAATTTGGTTAGTCTTGGTTTTTCCATGACATTAGAGCTTTTCTAGTTATCACTCATGTGTCCACAGAGGTTACTGCAGAGACATCCTTTGTTTCCACAGCTCTCTGGTGCTTTGGTGTCATGAGTGGGACTGGAAATCATTGGTAAGGATGGATACCTCAAGGTCTTCTGAGCCCACCTTCTTTGATATACCATATTTCACATGAAATGCCATATGAATTTCATTCTATCTTGACATACTATATTTCATTCCTTGAAGGTAATTTATGCCACCCTGGATGTAGTCAGTGTTAAAAGATCTGAGTCCTTATAATTATAGAACCAAAGACCTCTCTTGTACCATTACTCCTACTTTAAAAAGTTTCTGTCTAATTTCAGGAAACCTTTCTTTGCTTCCTGCTTCTCTGACTCTTTATCTCTTCCCTAAACCCCAGCCACTCTCTTTTTCTTTCTAAAGTAGACTTTGATGTCCTGTAGATTTCAGAACCCGAGCTGGTGGCATGCAAAAATCAGTTCCCCTTCCCTTGAGAGTGGGGAGGGCTTAATCAACAAAACCTCCTGGGAAATACTGGAAATGAAAAGAAATGGAAATATTTGTGTTCCCTTCTTCTAGTGCAGCAGTGAATAGTAAAACAAAATAATTGAATTTGCATAATAAAAGAGCCTGAACATTCATATTCTGTTCCACTAACATTTGAATGCTTACTGTGTGTCAGGTACTCTGCTAAAAGCTTTACAGAGAAAATCACAAGTAATCCTCACGAGAACCCTTTGAGGTAGGTAATAATCTCATATAAGAGGAAACAGAAGCTCAGAGAAGTTTAGTCATGTCCAAAAGTCACAGAAGAGGATTCCTGCCCAGCCAGGCTCACCTCAGAGCCTGCAGTCTTCTGCTGCTGTTTCCCTTCCAAAGACTAGTAAGGGTTTGTTGAATGAATAATTAGATAAGAGAGACCCTTGAGAGCTTTCCTGTAATCCACTAATAATAAAAGTGAATTTTTACCAGCAGCTTCTTGCAGACTGGTAGCCTGATTTTTATTTTCTAAAGTAAAAGCATAACAATAAATATGAGAGTTTCAGGGTGTGTAAGAACGTAGTATCCGGTGGACTTTGGTGGACATTTTTGATGGATGTCATCTGTCACCACGTCTCTCTCGAACTGCATCTTTCAGAGAGCTTCAGTTCCAACCTCAGTTTGGAACGATGGTGCATAGACTCCCGCTCAGCTCTGTGGGAAGTTAGACAAACCTTGACATCTGAATGTGAAACCCTCCCACCGCTCCGCCCACCTTTCTGGAAAAACTGTCCTACAAGACTCCTGGCAGGGGGAGTAGCCATAATCATTCTTTCTTAATTATCTATTGTTTGGCTCTCATTGGAACCACCAGGGTTTCTTTCTTTAAGACAACTCTCCCTACTTGTACCAGGATACGTTCTCTGAGAATATTAAATGGTACGTGAAGAGTGTCTAGACCTGTTAATGCACCTTAATGTGAATGAAACCACAGTTCTGTGAATGGACTTCTTTAGTCGGAAACCACTGGTGTTTTGTATCAGCCTCTGTATTAATCAAAGACATAATGTAAATACTTTTGCAATTCCTCCTTAATATTGAGATTGATATGAAAGAGAGTGCAGGTTTACAATCCTTTACCCAAAATATAGGGGGTCAGATGCTCTTCCAAATACAGATGCTTCAAAATGTAGTAGAGTGGGTGTACACTTTATGTTGCAGAGCCCCCCACCCCCCACCCTGCCGCCCCAAGCACACCATATCAACCAACCATGGTGATATCGCTGCAGCGGAATATACCATTCACTTCGTGTCAGTTTCCATCAGATTTCACTGCAAAATTAGATCAGGTGTTGCCCTCAAATGAGTTGCAAAATAATTTTTTTTTAAATTTTCACAGCTTTTGTACTTTAGCATGTGGATGAGAAATTGTGGGCTCATAGTATGTATCCACTGTTATTAACCAGAGAAAAAATCAAAAAAATGTAATAGTAACTTGAGGCAGAACAGGAGTTGGAAGAAAGGGCTCTGTGTTCTCTCTCTCTCTCTCTTTCTTTTTAAAAGAAATAAGTTATTAGTAGCGGTGGATCCAACTTTGGGAAGAGTTTGAAAGAGAGACACATGCCTTTGAGAGAACAGGAGGGAAAGGACAGCCCCTTGTGGGCTGGGAGGAGGAGCGCGTGGGTGAACGGAAGTGGAGGTGGAAGTACAGGTCTGATGCCCTGGTTCTCCAGTCATCAGAGGGGCCTGATGCCATCTGCTCAATGTCAGAGGGGCACAATTTGGGTTGGAAATGACAAATGCCGATGTGTGAAGCAGACTGTCAGGCAGAACAGAGAAGGCGGCTGAAGTGCTGATTCCTGGTTCTCGGAGATTTGATGTCATGGCGTCCCTGGTGTTCTGTCTGTTGTACAAGCCTCATTAGTCTCTTCGGTACTGTAGGTCCTTCTCCACTCAGTGCCACGCGATGTCTTACCCTGTAAGATGCTCCTGAGGCTTTTTCATTTCTAGCTTGAGAAGTTGCCAAGAACCATTTTTAACTTTTAAATAGCTCATCTAAAAGGAATATCCATTTTTCTCCTTAAAATTCTGAGCAACTGGATTAAAAATTAATGCTGCACTTTGGCTTGTACCATTATAAAATATATTTCCAAAGTTTCTCTTATATAAGATGTGATAAGAGAAATAATTAACATCTGTGAGGCTGAAGGAAGAGAATATTTGTCTTATTTTCATTTTAACTTTCTTTGGAGTAGAATTTCCTCATTCCTCAGTCAAGAACTGTGGTCTTATTCAGCATCTTTAGACATAGATCTGTGTTGCTGTGCATTGAGAAGGGTGAGTCTTCAATTCTCTTTTTAAAAACCAACTATCTGTCCTTAAATTGTAAGGAAGATGCGTTGTAAGTACCTTTTATTTTATTTAGAATAAAATATTGTTAAATTAAAAAATAGCACATAGATAAAATTTTAAGCTTTGGAAAAATTTCCAAAAAAAATTTAAGAATATTGTAAAATAAGACAATAAATTCTATTTACATCTTATAATGTTTTCATGTAGGCACAAGAAAATTTCTAAGGTTTCAAAACAATGATTTATTGGGTGGTAATAAGGTTGCAAAGATGATAGCAGGTGGAACCAGAGAAACTTCATTAAGAGCACAGTAGTCGTGCTAAAAACAAGCTGAATTCATCTCTGGACATGTACATACCTATATTCTAAACATTGAAAAATTTGGATAACACACAAGAATGCATAAACACACATTTGTGCTCTCAGAATGATGCTGTCATCAAACAGAACATGGCTTCTGGAAAACCCCATTGTATACTTGTAAGTGCAGGTTACAAATTTGCAGGGAATTCAATTTGCGCTGTGCCGGAGACCTAGCCTATAGAGCAAAAAAAAGCAAATAAATTAGGATTTATTACTTTAGCAAGCTCAATCATGTGTTATTTTGATAAGTGAGATGGCTCAATATTTAAGATGATTAGCTAAGTAATGCAATAATTAGTATTAAAAATTAACAAAAGTATGGCATTCTAATTTTTCTTTCCAGTATTTTCTTTCTAGTCAGTTCTCTTTTTGTTTGTTTTGTCTGTAAACTATTGGCCGTTTCCTCTTACTGTGTACAAAACTGAATGCAGACTCGTTTCTCTGCACATTTGCTGCTTTTTCTGTTCCCAGTGCCTTGCTATCCCATAAACGGAGAATACCTTCCAGCTGCCATGCGTGACAAGCAAGCCCTCGTAGCCCATCCTTCACCATGTTTCTAGCATGCTGCCAAACTATTTTCAACTCTCTATGGACTTTCTATTCCCTGCCTTTATGCAAGCATTTTCTGTGTCTAGACTATACTGCCCTTTATCCTCCACCCCAGTGCCATGCCTTTGACCAGGTCCTTTCCACCTGATAAACTTTCATACATCTTTCAAACCCACTGTAAATCACATTTCTGTGAAGCCTCCATTGCACCCATGTTTACCAGAGGCACTTGTATAATTGTATTGTAAATCTCTTTTATTATTTACTGTGTCCTTTGAGCCCATCTCAGAGCCTGGCATCCATCAGATGTTCTATAAATGTGGTTTGATTAAATAATTGTGTCCTGAGTTAATGGAATAGTTCAGGGACTAAAGGACAGGATTTGGAACACAGAAAAAAAAAATATGTAGCTTGAATACGGATTCTGATAGTCACCTGTTGTGTGACCTTAGGGTAGCTACTTAATAGCTTGCTCCTCAGTTTACGTATCTATAAAATGGGAATAATAAGGATAACAATGCACACCCAGTAGGTCAGTGAGGATTAAATTAGGGAGTATGAAAAGCCATCCACAGAACTGGGAATGGACAGTTGCCCCATGAAATACAGCTGTGACTATTAGCAGCTGTGGAAATCTTGCAACGGGCAAGATCATTTATACTGAGTTGTATTTCCAGGAGGTGTGGCTTTACCTGAACATTAAAGGAGGAATGAGGCTCTCATAAAAGTAAATGCAACAGGTGTCATTGTAGGCAGAAGGAACAGCTCGAGTCAAGTTCCAGGTGTAAGCCAGGCAGTGTTCTGAAGGAAGGAAGCAAGTAAACCAACATGAGTGGAGGGTAGGGGGAAAGTTCCAGAAAGTGGAGGGCCTTGACTGTTAGACTGAGGGGCTCTTGACCTCTTTCCAGACCTGCTCAGCTCCTGCAGTCCTTGTAGACAGTTGTTCCTGCTGATTTTCTCACAGCATGATCCAGTTGCTGTCCATTTAAAAGGAGCATGCCGCCCCCAGGGCCCCACCAGTGGGCACACACATGTCAGTTGCACAGCAAGTGAAGCTGTGCCAGGTCGCCCTTTATGTCACGGAGAAGCTCATCACAGTGGGCACCAAAGGGAGCAGAGCCCTGGAACCTCGCTTACCCCTCTAGGGCTCCATTAACAGAGAGCATCCCACCTGTTTCCCATGGCCCTTCCACGTGGTGGGCAGCCAGTGCACGAGGAGTTACAATTTCACGTCTTCCTCCAGTTTCATCTGTCGACTTGTCAAGGAGAGAGACCTTCTGAGCTTCTCATTGTGAGCCTGTACCGTCACCGCTCATCCTGCTGAACTCCATTGTTCATGCAGAAATAGGGGCGGGTGGGGAAAGGTCTAGTCTACAATAACTCACTTTTCTTATTCAGTCTTTTTTTTCTTTTTTGAACAAGTGAGCTTAGGAGGAAGTGTACGTCTTATCTAGGAGACAACATCCTATTCCCTGGCTGAGGAACTGTCTAAAGAACAGTGCTTCTCTGTAAGCAGTTCATCTAAAATGGTTAGTTTTTAATACCATGGAAGTTTCATTACCTCTTTTGGAATTGCAGAGTATTTAGAGTAGAAATGTGTGTTTCTTTGTAGGAAGTGTGCTTTCTGGGAGTGGTATTGTGTGGCCATTTTCCTCTTTAATGCCTCAAATTTGGCTCTAATTTGAACTGCGCTAGCCCCCAAAGAGGATCCAGAGTCACCCTGTGTAATGCGTTGGCCACTAGCTAATGTGGCTGTTCAGCACGTGAAATGTGGCAAGAATGATTAAGGACTGAATTTTTATTTTTTTAAGTTTAATTAATTTTTTAAGTTTGAAAACTGATATTTGATTCACTTACTGAAAGACTTTCAGTTATTGGAGGAACTTGGTTATGTGAATCTACTTTTATTAAAATTAAACTTTTTATTTTGTAGATTTACATGCAGTTGTAAGAAATAGGACAGAGAGATTCTGTCTCTTAGACCCAGTTTCTACAGCTATCACGTCTTACAAAACTGTAGCACCAGATCTTAAACAGGATATTGACATTATTAATTAGATTTAGAGCACTTCCATCACCACAAGGATCCCTCATGTTCCCTTTTGTACTTTTTTAATCACACTCTCATCTCTCCACACACACCCCAGTCCCTGACTCTGGCAACCGCTAATCTGTAATCTGTTCTCCATTTCTATATCCTATTTTGTCATTCTGAGAATGCTATATAAATGAAATCATATACTGAGCATCTTTTTGAGTAGGATTCTTTCAGTGAATTCATTTAAGATTTATCCACATTGTTCCATGTTTCA
This sequence comes from Vicugna pacos, assembly GCF_048564905.1. Taxonomy (NCBI): domain Eukaryota; kingdom Metazoa; phylum Chordata; class Mammalia; order Artiodactyla; family Camelidae; genus Vicugna; species Vicugna pacos. Next base: position 17,540,501 of record NC_132991.1, read on the forward strand.
ATAGTTGGTTCCTTTTTATTGCCAAGCAATGTTCCATAGTTTGGATGTACCACAGTTTGTATAACCATTGACCTATTACAAATAAGGCTATAATAAACACTTGCATACAGGTTTTTTTTGTATGAACTTAAGTATTTACTTAACAGGAATATATGCCCAGGAGTACAAGATCATATTGTAGTTGCATTTTACTTATATAAGAAACCACCAAATTGTTTCCAGGGTCACCATACCATTTTGCATTTCTACCAGCAGTGTGACCCAGTTTCTCTGCTTCTTGGCCAGCATTTAGTATTGTCACTGTTGTTGTTTGTTTGTTTTATTCGTTTTGCTACATATGTAGTGTGAGTCTACTTTTTCAACTGTAAATATTATGAAATATACATCACGATCTTGTATTTGTAATAAAAATGTAACATCCAAATGAAATGTGCTTAAGTATAACACCCTGGATTTTGAAGACTTAGTACTAAAAAAAGTACAGTATCTCAACAGTTTGTCATATTAATAACATGTTGAAAGGACTGTAGGATACATTGGCTTAGATACAATATATTTTTGTGATTAATTTAACCTGTTTCTGTTTTCAATGTGGCTACTATAAAATGTACAGTTACAAGGTGGCTCACGTTATGTTTCTACTGGACAATGCTGGTCTAGACAAATTGGGTCTCAGAGCCCACTCAGGCTCTAGATGGAGGGCCTTATTTTATTTATTGCTGGAGTCAGTAGACATATTCTTTTTTTTTAACATTTTTTATTGATTTATAATCATTTTACAATGTTGTGTCAAATTCCAGTGTTCAGCACAATTTTTCAGTCATTCATGGACATATACACATTCATTGTCACATTTTTTTCTCTGTGATTTATCATAACATTTTGTGTATATTTCCCTGTGCTATACAGTGTAGTCTTGTTTATCTGTTCTACAATTTTGAAATCCCATTCTATCCCTTCCCACCCTCTACCCTACCCCCCTGGTAACCACAAGTCTGTATTCTCTGTCCATGAGTCTTTAGATTCCACATATGAGTGATCTCATATGGTATTTTTCTTTCTCTTTCTGGCTTACTTCACTTAGAATGACATTCTCTAGGAGCATCCATGTTGCTGCAAATGGCGTTATGTTGTCGGTTTTTATGGCTGAGTAGTATTCCACTGTATAAATATACCACATCTTCTTTATCCAGTCACCTGTTGATGGACATTTAGGCTGTTTCCATGTTTTGGCTATTGTAAATAGTGCTGCTATGAACATTGGAGTGCAGGTGTCATCCTGAAGTAGATTTCCTTCTGGATACAAGCCCAGGAGTGGGATTCCTGGGTCATATGGTAAGTCTATTCCTAGTCTTTTGAGGAATCTCCACACTGTTTTCCATAGTGGCTGCACCAAACTGCATTCCCACCAGCAGTGTAGGAGGGTTCCCCTTTCTCCACAGCCTCTCCAGCATTTGTCATTTGTGGATTTTTGAATGACGGCCATTCTGACTGGTGTGAGGTGATACCTCATTGTAGTTTCGATTTGCATTTCTCTGATAATTAGTGATATTGAGCATTTTTTCATGTGCTTTTTGATCATTAGTATGTCTTCCTTGGAGAATTGCTTGTTTAGGTCTTCTGCCCATTTTTGGATTGGGTTGTTTATTTTTTTCTTATTGAGTCGTATGAGCTGCTTATATATTTTGGAGATCAAGCCTTTGTTGGTTTCACTTGCAAAAATTTTCTCCCATTCCGTAGGTTTTCTTCTTGTTTTATTTCTGGTTTCCTTTGCTCTGCAGAAGCTTGTAAGTTTCATTAGGTCCCATTTGTTTATTCTTGCTTTTATTTCTTCTAGGAGAAAATTTTTGAAATGTATGTCAGATAATGTTTTGCCTATGTTTTCCTCTAGGAGGTTTGTTGTATCTTGTCTTATGTTTAAGTCTTTAATCCATTTTGAGTTGATTTTTGTATATGGTGTAAGGGTGTGTTCTAGCTTCATTGTTTTACATGCTGCTGTCCAGTTTTCCCAACACCATTTGCTGAAGAGACTGTCTTTATTCCATTGTATATTCTTGCCTCCTTTGTCGAAGATTAGTTGACCAAAGGTTTGTGGGTTCATTTCTGGGTTCTCTATTCTGTTCCATTGGTCCATATGTCTGTTTTGGTACCAATACCATGCTGTCTTGATGACTGTAGCTCTATAGTATTGTCTGAAGTCCAGCAGACATATTCTGTGAAAGGCCAGCTGGTAGATATTTTTGACATTGTGTGCCGTAAAGTTCCATAAACTTTATGTTCTCAGAGTTCAAGCAGCATCATGTTGGGCGCTGCCATTCAGGGGCTGGGACTGCAGAGGGAGGGGCTGTCCTGTGGGACCAGACACTGGAGGCAGTCTAGTAGTTGCTAGAGATTGCTCCTGCCTTCTGCTTCTGTAGTCTCCCCCAGGTGCCATGGAGCGGGTGGTCCTACTTCAGGGAGGGATTCAACCTACTTGTTTACTTATTTTTTTGTCACTGGAGGTACTGGGAATTGAACCCAGGACCTCATGCATGGTAAGCATACGCTCTGCCCCTGAGCTATTACCCTCGCCCCAAACCTAAAATTAAAGGGAGGTAAGTAGCTTTGAGCTAGTCCAGAATAGCCTTTTGTGCAATTTATTTCCTTGCTCTTTTTAATGGTTTTACTGTTTAATCCCTCGGGGAAGATGGTTAGTCAAGAAAGAATGAGAGAAAAGGCCTGAGAACGAGAGTCTTCAGATGAAGTTATCAATTCTGTCAGTAAATCACCAGGAGCACGGGAGGTGTAATGGCAGTGATGGACTGTGAGCTGGCAGTCCATAGCCGGAGGAATTGTGACACGTCTTCCCTCTGGGTATGAGCCACCCGTAGAATATGAGATTGGGAAACAGAAAAACCAAATTTCACTCCCAATCCAACTAATGAAGAAGACACTTTTTCTCCCTTCTAGTTTTTTCTCTTTCTTCTTTTATTATTTGAGATAAGGTAAAATCTCAGTCTTGCTTCAGTCTGGGAGCTGGGTTGGCAAGTGTAAGGGAAAAGGCTTGTTTGATGGCAGGTCTGCTCATCTTTGAAAGATGACAGCTGTCCAGTGAAAATTCCCTTCTTTTGTCGTTGTATCCTGTGTGGATGTTTTCCAGATGTCAGTAACGTTCACTTACTCGTATTTGTTCTAAGAGAGACATGCCTTTCCCGTTTCTTTATGTTTCTGTGTAGGTAGCATTCCCAAACTCATGATCTATTGCGTCGCTCTCTTCTTGGGACAGACGTTAGTGATTGGAGGTGGATTTGGGAGAAGAATCCAGGGCTGGTTTCACAGAAAGCATGATTGACATGCTCTGGACTCCGGGACCTGACTACCCGTGTAGGCATGTTTCTCTTTAGAGCTGCCTGAGACAGGGTAGGAGGCGGGGCTTAGAACTAGTGAGGGTACTTAGTTGAGGGTCTAAATTTACCTTCTCTACTCAGCGTCATCCTATGCATGTGATTTTTAGATCTCCATACACTTCCTTCCTGGATTTGTTTCCCAGTTGATTTCAAATTCAGGCGGAGAAGGGGAATGTAATCTATTTATGTAAAACCTCCAAAATGAAGCAGCCCTCTCTTATTGTAATAGAGATGATCTGAAAGCAAAAAGAAACAAAAACAAAAACAAATATTAGCATACCTGTATTAAAAGTTGATATTTAATACATAACCTGTGTCAGGTACTCTGATACAAACATACACACACATATAATTCCTAGTTCTCTCACACCTAGTCAATTAATATTCCCCCAGTTTTCTACATCTCAGTAAATAACACCACTGTCCACAGAGCTTTTCAGATAAAAAATATATGTATCATTGGTTTCTCACTTTTCTCCATCCATAATATCCAATCTTTGGATATTTTCTTGACCCGTAATATCCCTACTCAAGCTATTTCAGCTCTAGCTCCAAGATACAGCCCAACCTGAATATGTCTCACCATCAACACCACTGTCCTCTCGGCTAGCCACCTTCACCCCGTGCCTAGCGTCCTGCGGGGGCCTCCTGTCTGATCTCATTCTTCCACCCTGCCTCCCTAACGCCATTCTTCATGCAGCCAGAAGGGTGAACTAGATCACTTATGTCATTCTTTTGCTTAAAACCTTCTAAGAGTTTCCTGTTGGACTTAAAATCTTCCTAATCTTCTCACCAAGCCAGGAAGACGCAAAGACCAGCTAGCCCCGTCTCCCTTCTTTTTCTCTCTGTACTTCTTCCACACCGGGCTTTTTGTTCTTCCTTGAAAGCATAAAATTGGTTTATACCATAAAAGTTTTACGTGCTATATAGCATTTGCCCCGAATACTTGTCCTGCAGATTTTGCCCAACTATTTCTTTTTTTTAAATAAAGTGTGACCTCTTCAGAGAAACTTTCTCGAATCTTTGTATCTCAACTGGTCACCCCAACTAATTGGGATATAGTTCTATCCATCACCCTGTTTTTCCCCCAGAAGTTCACTATTTGGAATCTTATATGTGGATGTGGATTATCTAGGATAGACTAAGTGGTGGTATCAAAGAGACCCCCAAAGGCTGTCATAGTTCTACTACTGTCAAAGTTGATGTATTGCTCATGTAATAGTTCAGGGTAAGTGTTCCTGCTGGCAGACAACTAACTGTCCTCTATGTGAGGCTTCAGGGTCCCAGACGCCTCTTCTCTTTTAGCTCTGCTCTTCTCTCCAAGTTTGAAGTCAGCAGGAGGAGAAAATGAGTGTGTGGGAAGCATACTCGCTTCTGAAAATATTTGGCCCAGAACCAGCACATATCACTTCTGTTCAAATTATTTTGGTGATAACTTGTCACCTGGCCTCACCTACTTGCAAGGTGGGTGGAGGTGATGACGTTGAGTTCCTAACCCGCAAGCTGCTAACCACCAATAATAATATGCTGCAGAAGGAGAGATCTGCCACATCTGCTTCTCTGGACAGAAGTTTCTGTGCATGGCCTTTCTTTTTTTTTTTTTCACATAGAGTATAACTCACATCCTCTCCAAGCAAGACAACCCAAAGCCCCCTTTCAGATACTGCATCCATCTCGACATCCAAAATCTCTGAGTAATGCTAGTTACTTCCATCAGGTTCCAGTATGGTTCCTCATGTTCTGATGCCTTAATTGAAAGATGAGCTATTATTCTCCCACCCCTAAGTAAAATGGTAGAACAGGGACAGTGTGTGTGCAGAAAAGGGAAAATGGAGAACCAGAGTCAGCAGTCTCGAAAAGGGATGGAATCTTTGGGACAGGTGTTGTGAAGGCTGCGCTTTTCCAGTGAAGGAAGTTTCCTGGTTAGAACCTGGATTACACTGAGCAGGAAATCACTCTCCATTGTTCTCTGTGGTTCTCAGCTTTGGCTTCTCAGAAGCTCTTCCTTGTTCAGTCTCTTCCATGGCCACGTGGGCAGTGAGCTTTGGAAATTGGTCTTCCTTAGAGTCTGTGCAATTTTTGCAACTTGCTCCTGCTCATGGGAGACCTTTGGGAGACCAAGGGTTGCTTTAAGGACTTGAGAGTCCAAGGCTTTTTAAAGGCCATACTCATAGTTTCTTTGATAGTAAAGTTCCCTCATAACTTATTAGCCTTTTGCTCTGTTTGCTTCCAATCAGCATTGTGTGTCTGTACCTCCACTTGGTTTTTTCTTGTTTTTACATTTTGAGACTGCTTTGGTTCTTTCTTTCCTCAAACCTGTGCCTCTCACCCTTGGCCTTAGGGTAGCCACCTGAAATAATATATATGATTTGGAAAGCAACACGCATAATCTTATTTTTGTTTTCAGCTGTGACTGTTTAAATTATAATTTTAAATAAGCATCTGTCCTCATTTCTTATTCTCATTTTCTGATATTTATGGTCATTGATTATTTGTCTCTCCATCCCAGCAAGTCCCTTAGTTTCCGTTTGCTAAGCAGTCAGCTTTCTCACGAGCTTATTAGTTTTTTATAATACATTGGAAAAAGCAGCAACTATAGCCTGATGCAAACTAATACTCAGAAAGAAGTTGTGCTCCCTGGAGCTATAGGCTAAGAATATGCTTGGTCAGCCTTCCCTGTTGTTGTAGGCAACAGTGTTCTCAAATATTTTGTTACTGTTCAATGTAGATCTTTATATTTCTAGCCTGTGGTATCTTTTCCATGCCACTCAGTGCTTGGCCGTTAAATCAGTGCCACATATTGGAGTTAATTTCCTGGTGGCACTGGAATCAAGACATCTTGTTCTGTACTGTTCAGGATAGTGCTAGATGCTCTAACATGTAGACCTCATGATGTAATGGCTTAGCCCATAGATGGCCATTTATCAGTCACAGAGCAGTTCAGGACATGTCTCCCTGGTTGGCAGGTTATCTTTCCTCCAAGTAGTGATTTGGAAACTCAGGCAAATTTGCTATGAAGGCTCCTGCATTTCTTCGGACTTTATTATCGTCTTCGTTCAGATCACTTAAGGAGAAAGACAAGTGGGACTTGCATCCCACACCTGATTCCTTGAAGCCTTTGCCCCAAAGGAACACAGATCTCTTTAACTCACATTCTGTTGGCAACAAGTAGGCACATGGCCATACTATGTGCAAGAGGAGCTGAGAAATTTAATCTTGGATGAACTACTACTTCCCAGTGACAAATATCATATATGAAAGAGGAAATAAAGACATTTTGGTGGACTTTCAGCCATCTTTGCCACATGCATGCATGTGCCTAAGTTTCTCTCTATCTTGATTAAAATGTAAGCTCTAGAAGCCCAGGGACTTTGTTTGTTGGTAGATTCTCAGGACATAGAGTAATGTCTTGATTAGAGTAGGCATTCAATAAATATTTGTAAAAGGAATGACTATGATAAATTGAACTCTGGGGTTCATAATTCTGACTCTGGCATTTATTGTAAACTCAAGATAGTTGCTTTAATTTCCCCATCCTCAAAGAGTAAAATCATACCGTCTACCTCATAGAGTGAGGGTCAAATTCGATAATGTATATATAACACTTAGCATCATTCTTAGCACCTAGGAAGCATCCAGTAAATGTTAGTTAATATTATCATTATTATTCCTGTTTTTATGTATGTGTATATCTATCCCAAGTTCCATATTATGAAATTTTGAGGATAACTGAATAGAATTTCACCTCTGAAATTAAGACAGATTCCATTATTAAAATAGTTGTTCTTGGACCTAGGTAGGAGTTTGCTGTTGAAACAGTTCACTGTTTTGGATTCATAAATTTAGAGGATTATATTTTAATCTGAAGCAAATTGAGAGATTCAAACAGGAACATGTATCACCTTACAAGACTTAGTGATGCTGATAAAATTATACAACAGATGGCAGGCACGCATATATGACCTTATAGTACTTAGATAGTCATGCTGATAGAAATATATAACGTGATAAGAATCTCTGTTACCTTTTCATGGGGCAAGGAGGAAATGGCTTGTAGATAAAATTTCATGGGAAATTTAAATTATTGACAAGTTATCAAAAAAATCAGCTGCCTTAATAAAAGATATCATTGAAAGCGGGAAATTTCATTGTTGTTTCAGAATCCCGATATTATATGATCTTTGCCACACTTTCTGCAACACATTCAGGAAATGAGAAAACGTCTAAACTTTCAGTTATTCAGTAAATGTTCACTTAACACTAACCATCTACATCCAATCACCGTGCTAGACATTGGGCTTCCAGTGATGAGCTAGAGGTTATAGTCTAGAAGGCCTGTAAATAAGGAAGTGAGAAAATGGAATTCCAGGTTAGAAGTGCCATGAGGGGGAATAGTACAGCAGAGGGTATGTCCTGCAGTGATGGGATCCTGCCTGGATTCCCAGAGGAAATCATAGCTGAGCTCAGTCCTAAAAAATAAGTAGGAGCTGGTCAGGTAAACAAAGCTTTGGCTCTTTCTTTTTTTTGTGGGGGGAGGTAATTAGGTTTATTTATTTACTTTTGTTTAGTTTTTGTTTCTTTTTTGTTTTTTTTTTTTTTGGATGGAGGTACTGGGGATTGAACCTAGGACCTCATACATGCAGCTTTGGCTGTTTCTTATAACCTAGAATTCACTTTTTATTTTATAATGAGTTATATAAAAATAAACAGATGTATATATACATTTTCCATATTCCACCAACTGAAAAAAACCACTGGTAATATTCCAGTTTATTTCATCTGTGTATTTCTGTGTAAATTTCATATAACTGAAATAGTACAGTACAAAATATTTCCTGTTTTGTCACTAAGAATAATTTTAGAAGCATTTTACAGTTTTAAAAAAAATTTTATAAGCAATGTTTTAATGACTAAAAGATAACCCATCTTGTGGCTGAATCTAACCCTCACCTCATTATTACACATTTAGATTGTTTCCATTTTTTGATATTTGAAAAATCATTGGAAATTAATATTCTGTTTTAAAGACATTCAAAGATAAGTGGTCATACTTGGTTATAATATGGCAAAATCTACATCTCCTGGGGATAGCTCAAAAAAGTAAAAACTTTGTAATTAGCTTTTATTTTTATTCTTGAAAAATAAAGAATTAATTTTCCCTGGCCTCTATCACTGCAAAAGGGGAATCTTCTGATTTTTATCATCTCTCTCCATCATTCTTCCTAGAGTCAGTGTCCTGTTGAGTGTTCCTCTCAGTTATGTGAATCAAGAGGTCCATCAAAATATTAGTCAATATTGATACAGTTTATTGTGGCATTTCTTGGAGCCCTTAGTGTGCTAACCTGCACTGCTAATCTCCAGGGAGGAGGTGTATCACTATGTTGCTGACTCCCAGTGGTCTTTGAGCAGGGTATCCTGTTTATGTAGAGTTCCTCATAGGACTTGTGTTCCCTGGAGCTCAGATTTGTAAAGACTGACTTATTATAACTTTTAGGCAGCTTGTTGCTGGCTGAAAGACCATAGTAGCTAAGATCAGAAGGGTTGTGCCTTCATTCCCCTCATATTGGTCAGATATTTGTGCTCTGTATAAGACAGTGCTAGCTGCACTGCATTGGGCATATGTTGGTATATGAGAAGCAGATCCTGCCCTTAAGAGATTTTAGTGGATCAGGGGAACTGTGCATGCACGTGTGTGCATGTGTGTGCGTGCACAGGAGGGCATGAGCATATTCATGAAGGATGGGTGGAGTAAACATCAAGACACAAATGTCTCTGTTGTATACAGATCACAGTAAATACTCCAGGAGATGGACATGCAGGAGACTTAGAGAAAGGAGATCTCACAGGTTGCCAGAGAGCTTAGGAAAACAAATTTTAATATACATGTGGGTGTTGGGATGACTCCTTTGGAGCTCTTCATCATTAGTGATATGAAATCTGAGATTAAGTTTAACTAGAATATTTCCAGATATCAGTCAAGAGAGCATAGCCTATTAGTTAAGAGTCTGGGCTGTGAGTCAGAAAGCTGTGGGTATAAATCTGAGCTCGGAAATTCAGGAGCTGGTTGACGTTGAGCAGATACTTAAAAAACTTTTAGACCCCAGCTTCCCATATGGGGATGGTCAGTGTATTGTAGATATTTATTGATAACATATTAAGCCTTTGACATGAAGTAAGGGTTTATAAACACTAGGTTGTAGCTCTTGCCATTACTAATATTCTATTAATTTATGTTTTTCATGCCCCTCTTAGTCTCTTATTTTTACTGAAGCCCTTGTGTTTTGTCACACTGTCTCAGGGGCAGTATGACAGCGAGGAAACTAGACTGTGATCTCCAGGAGGGTCCGGACATGTGAATTTTGTTCACCAGCATATACCCAGTGCCTCGCACAATGCCCGGCTCATAGTAGGACCTCATTTAATGCGTTCACAAAGGAGGATGATAAAAACATATTTGTTAAATATACTTGCTTTAAAATTACCTGTGTCACCACATCCTGTTCTCCTCTCTGTGTGTTACATCAATGACCAACCATTGCATGCTTTTAAATGAGCTTGGATAGGGTCTCAGAAACTTTCTTAACACAGCATTCCAAGAGGACCCTGATGAGTTGCGGTCTGAGGTTAAACAAGTTTCTCTAATTGTGTGTTGATATTTGACTGCAGGTAGTTTGTTCGGGACTTAGATCCCTGACTTGGACTTGTTGGTCTCCCTACAAAGGATTTCATCTCCCTACAGACCACATTTCCTTAATGTGGAAATTAAGGAAATGTGGAGCCCTGTCTTAGGCATCCTGGTACATATTAGTGTCCAACACTGTTCCAGGCACATAATAGGTGCTCAGGAAGTATTTTTTGAGTCTGTAAGGGATGGAGTGGTTCCCAGCTTGTGACTTAACTCACAATATTCTGTGTCTGTCCCACGTCTTCCCTCAAAGGGAAAAGAGATCTCCAGCACATGCTTACCAATGCTCCCAGTGCCCCACTTCTCTTAGAATAGCCTGATAACTCTCTTAGAATATATTAGGACACTTTGTAAAATTAAGTTTTCACTCAATTTGGCCCAGAAGTTCCTTCAGGCTAGTCCTGCTTGTCCTGGAGTCCAGATAATAAAGCGCTCCTTGTATCACACAATGTGCTTCTGAAAAATCATTTGAAAAGTAGATTCTTCCAAGGTTGGATTATAGTTTCAATGCATGTCAGAACCAAGTGATAGGTCATTTACAAAGCATGAAAATATATGACATGTCTAATACCCTCTAATTTGTCATTTTTATAATTCTGATTTTCATGTCTAGCAAAATTAAGATTATGTAGCATACCTTGGGAATAAACTATACTGGGTAATTGGAATTTTCAGAGGTTTTGTATGTTTTTCCTTTATGTGTTTTTTCAACGGCCATTTCAGATGGAAAAAAAATCTCTAAAACATGTTCATGTGTCTTTGTCTTATTCAACAGAAGATCTCAGTAGAATTCAATTTTTCCCTAGTGATTTAAGTTCATCCTTATGAAATAGCCAATATTTACTGAAATTCAGTTACATTCGTTAGTTATTAGTTGGTAACAAACACCCCAAAATTCAGTGGCCAAAACCAATAATTATGTTATTGTATTTGTACCTACAGATCAGCTGGTTGGTTCTGCTGATGTGAGCTGGGCCCAGCTGATCTGGGCTGGACTTGCTCTTGCATCTGTAGTCAGTGAAACAGTCTGCAGGAAGCTGGCTGGCCTAAGATAGTCATACCTGGTGTGATTCATTTCTGCTCCGGGTGGTGTCTCATCCTCCAGCAGGCCGGCCCAGCTGGGCATAAGGCAGTGGCAGGAGTGCACCGGAAGCAGGGGTGCACAAGGCCTCCCAAAACCTCGCTCAGAACTGGCATGGTCTCTTCCTCTGACTCCTTTTGGCCAGAGTAAGTCACGAAGTTGGCTCGGTTTTAGGGGAGGAGGAAGTAAACTTCGCATCTTGATGAAATTGTTGCAAAATCGTATTGCAAAGGGTAGAGATACAGGGAGGGTTGAAAATGTGGGGCTTTTCCCCACAGACAACCTAAGACAGCATCATCAAGAGAGGATGACCTCCAAGACTCTCAGCCCCAGATGCTCTTTGGCCTCAGACCAGTGTGAACTTTGAACTGTGCTGTTTGCTTTTGGGGGGTATGTGTGTCTGTTTTCTTGCCTATGTTATCTTCATTATCTTTGTTATTGACATACCTGCTTGCCAAGCCATTTAACTATATCCCTCTCTTTTCTAATTTTACTGTAACTCACTCTCTTAGAATCCCATTGACCAATGTCTGTTAGGCGTCCGTGTAAAGTTAATTCTCAGTAAGTTCTGTGGCAGGAGGAGCTCTCCTGTTTGTAATGCATTTTCACTACTTGGAATCTTAGCTTTTTGCTGCTAGAAGATACCGTCGAGAGGTATGTTTTCAAATTGTTATGCTGAAATTCTAGGTAAGAGAAAAGGTATGGTATTATTTTGTTTCTCATAAATGAAAGCCTTTCACATATTTCACAATCAGTACCAAGAGGGAGAGCAGTGATGGTGCTCCTAGTTTTTCATCATTCTATCCCCAGGTCCTAGCACCTTGTCTAAAGCACATTATAGTAGAATGAAGGGATAAATGCACGAATGATTTATAGTATTTCTTAACCTAGGTAGGCTTGAGAAAATCCTCAGTGCTCTTTATGTTCTAAAAAAAGGTGGTGCGGGTCATACTTCCTTGCCTCTGAGGGTATTACAAGGATTGACTAATGCCAGGGAAGGGCTTTGATACGCCTCCATGAAGGGCGTCCCATAACTATAATGTTTTATTGTTATAATACCATAAATGCTTTTTTGGGCATATAGCTTACATATTTTCCATAAAATTAATCCATAAATCATGTACAAAATGTATCAAATCCAAAAGCAATAGGTTTGACCTTAGAATTGCTGCAGCGGTGGTTTGATGATATACTGCCTCCTACATCAGCAGTCCTCTGAAGTACGTAAAATGTGCTTCCGTATATTCAAAATGTGCAAACACTTAAAACAAATGACTAGCTGCCTTCAAAAAAAAAGATTAAATGATTCAGAGTTTTTCATGTGGAATTATAAGTATTTTTAAGACTATCATGAATGATGCCATTATTAGTTATTTTCTCTTATTCACATGAAATACTATTCACTTAAAAATGTTTGATAGAACTACCTTGTGTTTTTTTTCCCCAACGGTAACCTTTATTTCCTAATGTTCCTGCTTAATAGCTATATACAGATGTTCACAGAGTTTTTAATAAAATGTCAGCCTGCATAATCTTTTGGTTACATGTTTGTTTTATGTCACCAACATGGAAGATGCTATATTTGCAATTTTTTCCTGAGGAATCCTTATTCCTCTTTCTCAGTTGTACCATCAAACTTACGAGTGACTAAGTGTGAATGATGGAGATGTATCATCATTACCAGTGTTGCCAAAGAAAGGTTATTCACTTCAATGTGCTTGAAGGAACTATTACAACTTTCTAAGTATGAGTTTCAAAAACACAAAAAGACATACCTGTCACAAGTAGACTTTTACTTAAATAGGGTTATTTTGAAATACCTCCAGCTGCTGTGTAGTGTCTGTAGAAGAACATCATTCTGCAAGTGTTAAATCGGAATGGTGTGTGCATTCCTCTCCCAGAGGGACTGAGCAGAGCAGGGGAATATCATTTGATGGGGTATCCCTGCCACAGGTTTAAGGTAGCCTTCAACTGTTTGCGAGTTTAGAGGGACAATAACTCGCCCCTGTTGTACTCTTCGTCTCACAGTGGCTGGGCTGAACCTTTCTCTCTGCTTCCCTCCCATTTGATTAAAAAGACCAAGTCCTTTTGGAATGAATTGCTCACACGATTCTCATTTGTCCACCTCCTTTTTTGAGAATAAAGTGTAGTTACCAGTGTACTTATTCATGCTCTATTGTCTACGAGACATCCCATTTTCTGAGTGAATCATTTTTCTGATTTCAAGGTTTCTAAAGCCTTTGTACATTGGTTGGAGCAGCAATTCATTTTTCTTTATATTAACATTATTTTGGTTAAGTCTTCTTTCCCTACGAGATTCTAAGCAATCTTAGGGTAGAGATGGCCTCTTGTATATCAATTCTGATATTTCTGATATAATTTTGATAACTGTTTTCTACGTAGCAATTTTTAATACCAAATTAAGTTTATATATGTGAGTACTATAAATAGTACTATAATGCTATAATAATAAATAGTATTACAGTGTTATTTATAGTACTTAATACCGAACTGAATATTTTATATAGGTGGGTACTATTTCACCTCTTCATATATTTTATGCTTCTATATTAAAATGATCTAACCATAAATGGACAGTAGATTCTTTTACTTGGACTATGAAGAGTCATGTAAAAATAGAGCTCATGTTTTTTGAACTGAATAGATTGATACATACATACATACATACATATACATACAGTTCGCCCTCCATATTTGTAGGTTCTGCAGCTGCGGATTCAACTAACCTCGTATTGAAAATATTTGAAAAAAAATTCCAGAAAGTTCCAAAAACTAAAACCTGATTTTGCCACATGCTGGCAACTATTTACATACCATTTACATTGTATGAAGTATTATCAGTAATCTAGAGATGATTTAAAGTATACAGGAGGATGTGCGTAGGTTATATGCAAATACTACACCATTTTACATAAGAGACTTGAGCAACCCTAGATTTTAGTATCTGAGGGCATCTGGGAACCTATCCCCTGTGGATACCGAGGGACAACTGTGTATGTACATTATATATATTATATATGGCATGTTATGAATATTGTACTTCTGTGCTAAAAGGACCGGCCTTTATGAATCTAGTTTAGTTTTCCATGTAATTATGGCCTGCTGTTTTCATTTTTCACATTTCTGTGCCTGAGAGAAGATCTTATTCTAATTTCCCAATGAATCTTGACCTGGGGTCCCAGAAATCACAATTTTGCTTTTTTTCTCTCTCTTCATCTCTTAAGAAGATAAAAATGCATTTACCTGGCTAAAGTATTTCCTTCACTAACAGGTTGTATCTTAAGATTGCGTTTTCTCACATGCTCACATGTTTCCAGTTGTGGGACAAAGTAGTATAAATAGTGCGATTTGTATCAGCTGCATCCTTACAAAATGGAAAAGGGTATTCAGAGGACATTAAAAATAATTTCAGGGATGTTAAGGGGGATGTTTTAAATCAGAGATAATGTGTAAAGTGGAATCAGTATTGGCCATGTCACCTACTAGAGGGGTAATCCCAAATGTTCTTACTTACATGTGTTAAGATTTTCATCTTTAATGCCGAAGAAAAATGAAAAATGTTTTGTTGGTCTCTTCCTTTGGAGAATCACTCAAATTTTTTTAGCCTTGTAAAAGTTTAACACAAGATAGAACTCGGAACCATAGTTTTTCATTTCAGTCTCTATTTTGGGTTCACAATAGTCATATAGTTATCACTCATTTTGGCATCTAAGGGGCTGTGTGACTTTGAAAATGTCCTTTCTCAAGAATGTTTCCTAATTTTTGAAGTTCTAGGAGTGGAAAGTGATTGAAATATTTGGCATTTTCTCTGTGAGATTTTTAAGCATCTGGTTAAAACCTCATTCAAAATCACTGCAGGGAAGGGGTTGGAAGCTAAATGGTCCTGTTCCAACACGCCTGATGAAAGAAGTTGTTTTTCTGTGCTGGGCAGCGGGTCTTTACTGCCCCCTCCTGGACGGTTCCCGCTGCTGATGTCCCTGGCCCCTTTCCTTGGAAAAGAGCCACCCCTGCCTTTGGCCGCTAACAAGCACTATTGCGGGGCCCGTCTGCACAGTGTCTTAGTCGTAGACCAAATGGGGCAGTTGGCTTATGTTTGACTTGTATTCCATTTGTTGAGGAAGCTGAATTATTTTTAATGTGTTTTTCTGTGGGGAAGATAAGATTAATTGAGAGCATGTGGGTAGGCAGAGGACATTCAGTGGAGGGATGTGCATATGTAAGGTGATGGCCCGGCAGAAGGCTGAGGGCAGGGTTTTGCTCCACAGCTGCAGTTTTGTACCCTTCACCTGCACGCTGCGGAGCAGGCTGGCCCACCACACAACTGCTGAGTCTGCAAAATCTGGTTGGCTTTTCTATAGAATACAAAGGTGAGGTGAGATTAAGTTACCTGCCCACAGTCACATAGCTAGGAAGTGCAGGAGCTGCAGTTCAAATCTGGATGCTTTGATTCTCAAGTCCAGGTTATTTCTGGAGCAGAGGAGGAGGAGGAGGGTGAAATGGACTTTTAGTGGAGTAGCACTGAGATATCTGGGGAGGGTGGCTCTGAAAATTTCATTACTGACAGTTAATAAACTTAGAGAATAGGGTGAAACATGTAGTCACATAGGCGTTGCTTTGGGCAGCCAGAAGTTGAACTTTGAATGCTGAATACACATCAGTGGCACTTCTGCTCTTCTCTAAAATAGACGTTTTACAGATGTGGAACACAGGGATGGAGTTCAGGCCCTTGACTCACTGTTAGCCTGCATATGTGGCTTCCTTGTAAAATGGACAAGCCACTCACTCCCAGGATTTTTGTTAGGATTAAATGATAGAGTGTAGATCAGTTTTCCATTGGGGCAGTTTTCTCCCTGGGGTACAATTGGCAATGTCCGGAGACATTTTTGATGGTTACAACTAGGGGTGGAGTGAGGTTAGTGCCATTTAATGGGTGGAGGCCCAGGATGCTTCTGACCATCCTACAATGCACAGGACAGCCCTCCACAACAAAGTATCTGACCCCAAGAGTCAAATGGCAAACTTGGAATCAACACTTATATAGATCAGGAGCCTGGTAACAGACAATGCCTCACACGTGGACTGTTACTCATCAGCGATCACTGTGGGCCAGGCACCCTGTCAGGAGATTTACATACATCACCTCTGTTGTCACCAGCCTACAGGTTGAAATGATTGGCGGTCAAGGGAAAAGTGCTGCTCAAGGTCCCAGGGTGCTGAATGGCGAAATCAAGATTTGGACAACTAGAGTTTCTAGAGCTCCGAAGCATATCCTACGAAGTGGCTTTCTCCTAGTTTAAAGCGGTTGCTGTCCTTGACTCTTCCCTTTAGACATTTAGATGACCAAGTTACCTTAAGCATTTCAGGCTAGTTTGTGGGATGCCGTGAGCAGAACCCCGCCCACTGTCCTGGGTTTCTGTCCTTTCACCACACCCTGGTGGTCACAGAAGATGCCAAATTTCTGGTTGTAGCTACATGCTGTCATCTGCCTGCTGCTTCCTACTTGCTACCCAGGCCACTGACAAAATGCTCACATCTACAGTTACCCCTGCGGTATAGCAGCAGGTTTGGCTGCACTGTGAATGATTCTGTCTGCTTCCAGTGCTTGTTGTAATTGTCACAAGAATGTCAAAGAGGAATAGTGTCATTTCACTCCCAAAGGGACTATTTAGTGAAAACTCCAAAGGCTGGACAGTGCTTAAAATGGGTTCCAGTGGAAAGGCAGACAGGAGCTGGGGTACACCAGCTCCCCGAGACTGAGTATGTAAGCTAATTTTGATTCTTCCCTTCCCAGAGGTGAATGGTCAAAGAGGTAGCGTGATCTCTTTCTGGGACCCAGTAGGTAGGTCTG
Organism: Vicugna pacos; assembly: GCF_048564905.1. Classification (NCBI taxonomy): domain Eukaryota; kingdom Metazoa; phylum Chordata; class Mammalia; order Artiodactyla; family Camelidae; genus Vicugna; species Vicugna pacos. Next base: position 17,557,522 of record NC_132991.1, read on the forward strand.
TTGCCCTGCATAGCCTGTGGTTTATGTGGTCAGCTGGAAAAAAGTCAAGGACAGGGGATTCATGCTGAGGTTACATCTGTCTTGAACAGAGCAAAAGAAAGCCTCAAGTAAATCTTCATGTAAATTAGGAAGTGTGGACCTCAATTATTTCAAAGTGGTATAGACTTTTGGTAATGTGTTTCATCAGGATAGGAATTATGAAGTGCGCAGACTAATCCTCTGAAATCGCTAGGGGGATAAGGAGTCCTAATAGCCTGTTACAGTAACTTAGTGCCTGGGGAGTGGAATGTTATGGACCGCATTAGATTTCCACATCTAGACCATAGATTAAGTATTGATTTTTGGAGAACAGGGATATAACAGAGTATACTTCACTCTGAAATGACAATGAATGTAAATTAGTGATTTTGCGCCTGATTCAGAAATACTGGTCTGTGTTTCATCAGTTTCTGTGTGGTCTCTGTGGAGAAAGGACTGAAGTTTTTTACCTTTGGGATACCAGTACTCCGATGTTTGTATGCAGAAGCACCGTATTTTAACTAAGGGAGATAGTTACCCATTTGTCTGTGTTGACAGAAGAGAAGCAGAAAAAGACTTCTTGAGCTTATTTGTGGTGGGATGGGGTCGGGAGACGCAGATAAGCAGTACTGTTGTTGAGTCAGTGCGTACTAGGGGAGGGTATTGAGATGTACTAATAAAATACACTAAGAGGTTTACAGAATCGGTGGGCGGCATACATATCCATCTGTGCATGTGTGTGTGTACATGTATATGTACTTACAGATACACAAACTCATACATGCATACATATTATGTCTATGGTTATATAATATGTTATATTCCATACATTTATATACTACACAATAAATATATAATAAAATATTTAAAATATAGCATGCATAAGAAATAGAATTAACTTAAATACTGTAATACATTAATAATAATATGTATACTATATATTTGATGTAATTATGTAAATATATATAAGCCAATTCTGTTTTTTTAATTGGAAATATATATTTATAGAAAAATTTCTACACCTAATCCGCCTAATCACATAGATGAATTATAAATCTAAATGTTAATTATAAAATAATAAAGCTTCTTGAAGTAAACACAGGAGAATGTTTTAATGATCTTGGTCTAGGCAAAGACTACTTAAACAACACAAAAAAATTACAATATTCTGGTCAACACCAATAAATCAAACAACACTAATAAAAGTAAAACTACATTGTGTGTTTTTTTTTTTTAATTGAAGTACGGTCAATTATAATGTGTCAATTTCTGGTGTACAGCACCATATCCCAGTCATGTATACATACATTTTATATTCTTTTTCATTAAAGGTTATTACAAGATATTGAACATAGTTCCTGGTGCTATACAGAAGAAACTTTTTAAAAATCTATTTTTATATATAATGGCTAACATTTGCAAATCTCGAACTCCCAAATGTATCCCTTCCCACCCCTTTTCTCCGGTAACCATAAGATTGTTTACTATGTCTGGGAGTCTGTTTCTGTTTTGTAGATGAGTTCATAGGTCCCCTTTTTTTTTTTGCCAATTCTGTTTATTGCATATTATTGCAGCATATCGGATTCATGAAATGTTCTTGGCACGGCATACAGAGTCAATAAGCTGTGTTCTAAACTTGGAATCGATGATTTCCTTGCTGTAATTCACTAATGTGTGGCCTACAGAGTACACCTTGTCATATCCTGAAGTAAAACACAGCATAGCACAAGCTATTTTTGAAATACTACAGAAAATCTAATCTTAGACGATATGTATTGTATGCAGAATCCTTTCATTGGGCTGTAAATTAGTGACTTGTTCAATGATTGCTCTGAATCGGTCTGTGCCTTTCCAACATCAAGCCTTGTCACTATTCCCTGTCCTTTGACCTCGTGTCTTAGGTCTTGAAATAGCTCAGCCAACACCTAACAAACCTGCGGTCTTTGCTGTGTGATTTGTCTCCATCTGAGACAGGATGGAAGAGGGCAGGGCACAGCCACTCAAGGAATGACAGCAATCAAACCAAAATGATGGAAGATTCACCAAAATGGTGGAAGATTCACCCCCTAGATGGCCTTAAGGATTAAGAGGTTTAACTTCTAGTAGACCTAGAGCTTCACTATTTGCTCATTGTAACAGCGTGATCAAATAACATGCCCACATGCGCCACGACAGCCCCAAGGCTAATCACAAAAGGCCAAAGAATGGGCGGTGGTCCAATTCCTGGTAATCTCAGCCCCTTCCCCAGTGCAGTTGGAATGATCCCACCTGTAGGTGTGTGAAGCTAATGAGACAGTAAAAATTGACAACACCATGCCTGGTGACCTTTTTCCCTCCCTCCCCGTTGGAGATGGCCCGCACTCTGTCTATGGAGTGTGTACCTACTTTTACTTTAACCTAAGCGCCCAGCTCCCACACTTCTTTCCTTACCTTTCTCTTGCCTTACACTCTATGCAGTGTGTATCTCTCTGAATAAATGTACCTTTACTCAACGGTGGCTCGCACTTGAATTCTTTCCTGTACGAAGCCAAGGACCCACACTTGGCGGGGCACATCCCAGGGGTTCAACCGAGACCTGGGACACGGCCCTCTTTACTCCCCACATCCGTTTTCCTGCATCACATCTTGTTCTTTGTGAACAAGTGGCAGATCTTAGACTTCTTCTAATGTGTTCTTTGCTCTGTGGTTTTGCATGTTCGTATCTTGGGAGGGATGTAAATGCGAGTCTTTGGATTGAAAGTTGCATTTTAACCTTAATTTGTGATATGGATCCTGAAATTAAAATTATAAAAATGTTTTTATTTCCTGGTATGTAAAGTTATTAAGGTTAAAAAATGTGATCAACTACCCCATCTCACAAGAGAAAAGCATCCACACGTGCAAAATATTTTCTTTTTCTTTGCCTCTAGGAAGAGTAGGGTAGGCAAAGAAGTTTGTGAACACAGCATGCTAGGGATACATTCTTAGGGATTCACAGTGTGTACTGAAAGATGAAAACTTTAAATTTTGTTTAACTCTGCATTGTTCCCAAATTGAGTAACAGAGCCCCTCCCTGCCTACTGATATCAGAGGATGAATTTGTTCCACTGAGAACATTTTCAGAATTTCTGAATGGAATGATGATATGTCATCTACAGTTGGAATCTGCTGGGGTGGTCACTACAGGAAGGGCAGAAAGGTCACACAATACTCTCTTGTCCCCAGGAGCTGTTAAAAACCATCATTTTTTTTCTCAGTCAAGTGATAAATGGTACCTTATAGTAATTATTATTTTCTTTATGTGAATATAAACTATCCCCATATCTCAAATGACATTTTTTCAATTCACTTCCGTTGTATTGTATTCACAAAGCCTTCTGGGAAATTCCAGTCGTGCATGGATGGGTGGGTGGAGGGGCTACAGTGAGTTGACACAGGCTGCAGGGCACTGCCATGTGCTCTCCCAGCTAGAAAACGGTCATGAGGATAGATTTTCTCAGTGACCTATTATTATTGATCGAAGGACTTGAATGTCCTGTGAAGCTGTCAGCCCTTGGGCTGGTGGAGGTTGTATTTATTATTCCTTCTCTGACTCCCTTGAATTATATGTGGTGGTGATTAATGTAGTGGGTACCCATCTCAGCTGAAAATTTAGATGTGCAAGAAACAGACTTTTTTCATCTTTAGCTTAGTTTGTTTATTTGAACCCTTCTTACCACCACAGTCCCTCCTTTTTCCTTTGGGAAGTCCATCTATCCCTCAGCCATCAGTTCACACTGGTCACCATTTACAAGGCCCTTATTCCTGAAAGGCTGGCTGGTGAGTCTCACTAGAACCTCTGTGCCCTGCTTGGTCCTTTGTGCTGCTCCCCACCATGCTGAGTCCTTGGATCTCTAGGAGACACCCAGCTCTGCCTGGACACCCAAGGCAGCCACTTCCTTTCTGGGGTAGCAAGACACAGGGTCTCCCACTTTCTCACTAACATCAACATCTCTACTATTACCAGTTTTGTTCCAGGCAGCAGAAGGGGCAGAACAGCTTTGATTTTTTTTGAGCTAAGAGGTATGTGTCAGGGGGAGAGGGGTCCTTTCGTCAGAAACATCCAACAGAACCTTATTGGACTTGACTTATGGCAACACAAAAGCCAGGGGCTTGCTGGGCTAGGTTGGCTTTCAAAAATATCTTCCCATCACCTTCTAATAAATCTCTGCTCCTATAAAGAAAATATACTTCTTAAACATGGTTCTCCCAGCCCTGAACTTCACAAGAATGTGGGTACTGGACCTCTGACCTAAACTCCACCCTTCATAAAAACGGTGTCACTCAAAGCCCCGCTAGTGTGGTGTGAGCATGAAGACATTTCCACAGAATCTTCAAGATTCCAGCTGGGACCCTGCATCCTGGCAGGTGTCGCAGGTTTCCCCCTTGTTCTGGGGTTTCCTCCTCAAGCAAAGGGTGGTCCAAGTTAACAGCCTTAAAGTGGGCCTTCCAGATCCTTCTCTTCTTAGGTGTTTTCCTGGGTGTCTGAGAATGATATGTCAACAATCTCTAAAAAGACCATATTCGCTCTCTTTTTATTCCTTCTGCCAGTTGTCCTGAAAATCTCCAGGGAACTTGGATTATTGAGGAGTTCTTAAATTAGCCTACTTTGCGAGACTGCCTTGAGGACTGTGTGACATGATTATTATAAAGTGTCGAGCACAGTGTCTGCCGCCCTGCTGGTACGGTTATAACAAGCCGGTGACCGCCATGATAATGCCACCTCCTGCCACCTCTTAGGTGTGTGAGTTGTAGGCTGAGGTGATAGGATCTGATATGTAATTCTTATTTATTGGAATCCTCTGAGGAAAAGAAGTGATCATAGCATCTTGTTTGGTGATGTTCTGGAATAATTAGGATAGTTTGATTAGACCTATGTCTAAGATCAAAGGTATTTCTGTAGACATGGATATTTCAGTACATTTAACATGCTGACCATGAGAAGACTGGACACTCCATCCCTGAAGGCATGGCCTTTGCAGAGCCTGGCAAGAAGGAGTCCAAAGAGTTGCAACAAAGACTGAAGGGTGTTACGAATTAAGTTGTGTAAAACTGGTATTTAGGAATTCCATTGGGCATTATTATGTTGGAGGTTTCTTCCTTTAAGCATAAGCTAAGGAAACACAGAAGAGACTTTTTTCTTTAACGTTTTCCTCATTTGCTCAAAACCATCAATCCGTTGGTGTGATGGGTTTTCAGTGGTGACATTACTGCTAGTCATACTAAGACCTGGCTCTGCTGCCTGCACTGCTGTTTGTTCTAGCTTCAGTCGTATGTGGTATTGGTGGGATGCCTACCATGTGCCAAGCTCTGGGTTAGTGGTGGGGATAGACTGGTGATCAAGACTGGCATGTTCTTCCCATCATGGAGTTTAGAATCAAGTGAGGGAGACAAGTGTTAAACAATGAATTGACAATTGGATTTGTAATTGCAAGAGTGATAAATGCTTGGTGTAAGAATATGGTGCATTCAGAGAATCGGGAGGAGTTCCCTAAGGAGGTGACAACTATTTGAAGGCTGAGTCAAAACTGAGTTGGGCTGTAGGGAGTGGAGCATGTGATCCAGCTTAAGGGACAGTAGGAGGGGCTGCCCAGGTTTGGAAGGGAGCTTGGAGCATAGGCAGACCTGGAAGATGGCCAACTTCATGGGGGAGGAGTGAGTGAATGTGGGTGGCCCAGGTGATCAGGATGCTACGGGGGTAGGATGGGGCCAGATCAGGCATGTTATGTCACGTTAATAATTTCGTATGTCGTGTTTATAATTTTGATTTTATTTATTCTGAGAAGCATAGGGAGCCACTGCTGGGCTTTAAGAATGGAAATCATATACACATGACACACTGCACCAACAGTGGTGCAGATTTGAATTATTAAAAGATATACACGTCTGCAATAAGGAGAAAGAATTGATGACAGGGAGTGGGGTGGGGCAGTAGATTCTGGAAAGCCAGACAGGAGGCTCCTCCTCTTATTCATGTAAGAAAAGGTGATAAATCTGAGGGTGGTGATGGTGGGGGTGAAGAAACAGGGACAGATTGGATTGGTATTTAGGAGATAAAGCTGATGAGTGACTGATTGAACTGGGTCTTTGTAAAGTCTTTGTAGCATCTTCAGTATGCTTCTTAGACTGTATAGCGTAAAGAGGTATTTCCAGTTGTTTCTAGAAAAAAAATGTGATTATGCCATGGTATTGCAGTTTCTCAGATTTTTTTTTAATACAGTGCCTTGGAAATTATTTTTAAGTTGACAAGAGTAGAGTCTCAAACAGTCTCAAAATTGCTGTCGCAAAACAGAAATAATTATTCCTTTGAAAAAAGAATTAGGTGAACTAAATGTTCTGTCCACCAAATTGCCTGTTACATTTTGCTCTCTTACCTGTCTGCATATGAAAATTTGCTTCTGGAAGGAGAGAAGGTGTGTTAAGAAGCAGATAGACTCCATGTAACCATTAGGAAATTGAAGTTACTGAGAGAACATGTTATCTCAAGCATGCTCTGGTGCCGTTTGTACCCTAGGCAGAATTAACTCTTGAGTTGCCTAATGGTTAAAAAAAAAGACAAACCCCCCAGAAAAGTTTGGATGCAGTCCTGCTCCTCTGCTTTCTCTGTTCGCAAAGCCTGTGCGAACAGTGCCACCTGCACCTCTGACAGAAGCAAGCGGGGCCGCCCTCATCCAGCCCAGCGTGGATCGAGTGCTCGCTGTGCAAGCAACACCTGAGTCTCGCTTTTGGGGCAGGGACGCAGCCTACAAATTTCAGCCTCCCGAGCACCTGTTCCCCTTTGCTGTCTGTGTGACACCAAGTAAGGGGACTTCTGGTCTTCCTGAAGGGCCGTCGCTGCCCCGTGGTCAGCAAGGAAGGGGAGAAGGCCCTTCAGAAGAGCGCCGTGCGGGATTCAGCTGCCCTCTGTCTCTGGCTTACTTTTTGTTGCCTTTGCCACTGAACTGATTCAAAACAGCTGAATAAATGACCGTCTTCTGCTTCTCCCGGGAATCGAGAGGGCTTAGCTGAAGTGCTTATTGTGAGTCAAGTCAAAGTTGAGTGGAGCCGTGCTGATGGGGTGAGAACACCCCATCAATATCCCTTGACAGGTTTCAGAGCCGCAGGGGTGCTGGGCCGTCCTGGAGCCGGGCCACTGAGCTGGGACTGAGGCACAGCTGAGGGGCTTTAGGCAGGAGAGGAAGGGCCCGGCCCCGAGCCCTTCACACCGGCTGCATGCAGAACAAACCCCGTTCTAAATATGTTTTCCCTAATGGGGTGTTGCAAGGCTTCATCTGCTCAAGAGATACGGCTTCTAAAAAGGGTTGAACTGCAGTTATTGTGGGAAGGGTTTAGAGTCGACAGAACTGAGGAGTTCAGTGTCAGGGCACCGGAGCTGTTTACCTCGAGCAAAGTCTTTGACCTCAGGCTTTGATGCTCTCATCACACAAAGCAGCGTGATGTCACTGCTGTGCGTGTGGTGCTGGGGAGGTAGTAGGTGTTCAGCAAAACAGCCGCTGTTATCATTAGCGATACAGTTCTACGTATTTCCAGGGACGTGTAATTTCTTACTGGTGCTTGAGGCTTCCTTTGTGCGCTGAATCCCTGGACCTTGCTGCAGGTACTGGAACAGTAGCTTGGTCCATATTCTCAAGCGTGCAAAGGCAGGAAGGATGTCGTTTCTCAGAATCATTGTGTAGGGGCCCTGGGAGCAGCTGTCTGCCCCTCGGGTGCCAGCCCAAGACTACAAACTCAAAGCATTAACAGGCAGGCCATTGTTTGTATTATGTATGTTTTTATGTAATTCCCATTTGTTGGCTGTTTGTCTTCTCTTTCCTCCCCTACACCTTGGATTACAACCATTTATCGAGTCCTTTTTCTTCCCTTGTGCTCTTAGAGGGTTAAAACAGAAGCCAGTGTGATGTAGTGTAAAGATCACTGGACTGGGCTTCTGGAAGACAGCTGTCAGTTCCATTTATGCTCCCAGTGACTATGTGACCTTGGGCAAGTCATTGAATCTGTCTGGGTTTTATTTCTTCCTCCAAAAACTGGGGGCTGTAAGGTTTCCCTTCGATTACTACCGTTGAGGTGGTTAACAGGCTACAGATTTCCATGATCTGAAAATTCCCCCTTAATGTCAGGATGCAGTGAAGCTTAGGAGATTTGAGATGCCCTTTGAGGCTTCAGAATTTTTGGAAAGTAGAATTCAAACCAGAAATATTGATACATGGTTTTTAAAAGGTGGCCGCCTGTTTCTGTGGTGTTTGCATTAATTAGCTGATTAGCCATTCAGATATATTTCTAATCTGCTTTGCTGTCAGGCTTCTTTTAATGGATGTTCTAGCCACCGGCAACTAATAATTTGTAATCATAAATGATAAGTGACAGAGGCACTTTGCTTTTCAGGCAGAGGCATCTGTCTACAAAGATGAAATAAAATTAGAACGTGCTGTTAGGTGTCAAACAAAAACACAATCATGAAAGAAGAGCTTGGATGTTAGCAGCAATGCATACGGTCACTTCAAGTAGGAATATTCAGTCCAGATACTCTGGTGCTCTTGAGCTTGGAATCATGATCTATCTTCACAAGTAAATCTGTGTGCCTCTAAAAATGTTTGGTAGCTCTTAACTGTCGCTGTTAAAATTTTTCCAAGGAGAATTATGGGAACCCTTTAGCACACAGATTCTTCAGGTCACAAACATGTATTTTGAAAATAGCTATAGTATTAATAAGGGGTTGTTTTTGATGACTGTAAAAAGTGCCATGGGATTTTTAAAATGAAATGCATTAAGGTCTAAATTCCATCCCATTTAAATTGTTTTTCCTGTCTCTGCATTTTCTGTATTGTGTGTCTGTTGCTATCTGATGCATAACTCACAGATGGGTATAGCTAATAAGCAGGTTTCCTTGGAGAGGTTAGGAAGTGATGGGAGGCTTTCTACATCCTCTGCTAGTGGAAGTTACTAAGTATCATGAAAGACTTTGAAATATAGACTTGGAAACTCTCGTCTCTTCTGACTTTCATCCGTGTACCCGCCTCCAGTGGTCCCTCCCACATTCTGGTTTGCTGCTTTCGATCTAATGAGCTCTGGGAAACCAAATTAAGATTGTTAATACTGCGTACAAAGCAAGTGTGGGTAGGCCGGTGGGAGGCACCAAATGTCCTCTTCATGAGAAATTGGCATTGTATTTAGCACTCAGCTCTCGTGAGAGATGTTTACTGTCTCATTTTTGTACTCCTAGAGTCTAATACACTACCTATCAATGGGCGGGTAATGAATAATTGTTGTTCTAGTGACTGAATGCTCAGCGGCCATTTTTGCCTTCATCCCTTGAGTTTTTTTGATGTATTTTAGAAAGTGTGATTTCCGAGATAACTGTCCGTTGTGTAATGGAGATAGGATTTTAATTCCTCCGTGATCAGTGTGAAAGGTCTTTGAGAACTGAAAGTTAATACAGACATTTCAAGCCAATTCTTGGTGGTGAGGCATCTAGCAAGTAAAGCAATGCTATTGGATGTCACCATTTGTAGTGCCGCGGTCAAAGAGTGCTTTGGTAGAGTAATTATCCACAAATAACTTGTTTAAGACACTAAAGTGCCACCGTGTCATTCATGTCATTCCTCAGCGCTCTTGCTCAAGTTAAAAATAAAGCAATGTCAGGATAATAAAAGCTGTGGTTGAAAAAATGAATAATGAAACAAACATCTCTTCCTATCTGGTGAACAGTTACTAAATCAAGGTTGCTGTTTCATATAGTGGTAAGCAATGTGGGGAAGATACTGGGAGATGTTTATTCCCTGCCCTTTGGAGTCCCTCCCCCACATTTTTTTTTAATTGAAGTATGGTCAATTTACAATGGTGTGTCAGTTTCTGGTGTACAGCATAATATTTCAGTCATACATATACATACATATATTCATTTTCCTATTCCTTTTCATTATAGGTAACTAGAAGAAATTGAATATAGTTCCCTGTGCTATACAGTAGGACCTTGTTATTTATCTATTTTATATGTAGTAGTTAGTATCTGCAAATCTTGAATTCCCAATGTATCCCTTTTCCCCTAACCCATAAGTTTGTTTTCTATGTCTGTGAGTCTGTTTCTGTTTTGTAAATAAGTTCATTTGGAGTGCTCTTTTTCCTTGGTTGCTGGCTTTTTACTAAATACCACACCTAAAATGCAGGCATCCAGCAAGCTGTCTTAACTGTGATGATTTAGATTGGGTGATACATTCATCCAGACTAATCCACTTAAGGATAACTTAATTAAGAGAACACAATTTACCAGCACTTTTCTGCTCCTTGAGGAATATTACATTAGAACATTCACAGATTTCCACTTTCTGCAAAAACACTAAGAGGAATCACAGAGTTTTAAATGTGACTATAACCTGAGTGTTCATCGATGCTACCCTCCCAAATCCAGAAAACTAACTTCTAAACCAAACTGTTAACCTGTTAATTAAAACTGATGTGACTTTGAAGTACTTTAGTTTATTTCAGAGTAGCTGTATTTAGTAGCTTCTGTTTGTCACAGAAGGGGTAGTGAGTTGCAGGTGGATAGTGTTTTTATGTAACACTGGTGCAGGTAAACAAAATAGAATTACTCTTCCTATTATAGCATCAAAATGTTTTCAAGTTTTAGTTGTTTAAAGCCACATTATGTACATAATTAAGTTTCTAGTCCTTTAATTATTCTAAGTTCTATTTGTGTCTTGAGGCTTATTTTCATTTAAGAAATGTAAAATGATTGATATTTAAACATAGGTTTCTTAGTTGTTTCTTTAGATTATTGTTTCTTTAGATTATCTCAGGCATATATTCTGAATATAACCATTTGTTTTATAATATAAATGCCAAATTTAAAGGTAATATTATTTTCATGCAACCGCTCAAAATTTTGATTGGATCTTCTATTTCTGAACTTGGAGAATAAGGGATTAAAGATTTGTCAAACTGCAGGTCACATTTTACCTTGATATGCTGGTTTTTTTAAATGGCAAAATCCCTCATGGCTGTGTGGTTTTCACTAGTGTGTGTGTGTGTTTAAAGTTCATAGCCAAACACAACTGAATAAACCATGGAACATATTTTCTCTCCATGCCCGGAAATGCAAATTGTTATAGATCAACTGCTGAGAGGTCTTGTCTCCGTCTCATACGTCTTGTTTGCAATTTGTTTTTCATTTATTCCAAGCATACCCAGTTCACTTTACATTTGCTTGTTATTCACATGTTTTTCAGTTGTCTGCAAAGTTTGTTTTAACGTGCAGAAAAACTATTCTCCCTTGACTGTGCCTTCTGAAATGTACTGACTAACGTTTATAAACATGCCTGTTTCTTAGCAAGAGCTTCTGCCCTAAATTCCCAGAGCCAGGAGGAGGACTAGCTGTGCACACACCCCCTTGATTACTTGTTCCACTCATATCCAAAGAAGTATTAACAAACAAATAGGAGAGATGATAGCTAAGCGAAGAAACGAATCTGCCTTGTGGTTTTAGGATCACATATACCAATGCGCCCCCTGAAAAAGGTTCTTTTCAAATGCAGGGCGACAGCCTGAGCTTGGGGTCACACAGATCTGGAGGCCCGTTCTGGTCCAGCATGCACGAGTTGTGTAACCTTGGATGTGCACTTAACTTCTATGAGCTTCATTTTCCCCAGCTGATAAAATGAACAAACGCTCCACCTCACGGGACTGTTGGAAGGAATAGGAAGGAAGGAAAAAAGGGAGATACTTGTTAAGTCACTGGTGGTGTGGTGGAGTACTAGACCAGCTCCGCTCTCTGTTTAAAAAAAAAAAAAACCGAAAAACAGAAGAGCCCCTTTGATTTGCCTTGATTTGTAGTGCAGTATAAATACTCCCACCATGGCCTGTTTCATCTATGAATGATTTAACTGCCACCTGGTAAAATTCCTGAATATTTAACCGTCCCTTGGTCACAGCTGAGCCAAGCACATTGCTGTTAGCCTCCAACTAATGGTAGTAATAATTTAATAGTTGTATTTTGTATTCTGTTGATCTAGGAAAATTTTGGCTGTTTGGTAAAATTCTGTATAGATGGAGATATGAAAGCTAAGGGAAGAATAGTCATTTATGCACTTTAAAACATTAATGATTTCAAATGACAAAAAACGAGCTATCTTAACAATTTTGAAAGTAGGCAAAAAATTTAGGACAAGAAGAAAACAGCATGTTAATAATAAGAACATGTGTTTCAAATGTTGTAAAAATAAGAATAAGGTCACTTTGTAAGATGGTCTGGATTAATTAAATTTAATGTTAACTTTTTCAAGATTGGTTAGAAGTGGCTCCACTTTCCTGGTCTTACATCCTTTAATCTGTACACACACAAAATCCTGAGCAGAAAATTGTGTGCATTTGATGCTTAAACAAATAGAAACTGACAGCCTCTATTTGAAAACTCAGTGCTTTACAAAAAAAGCTTTTTATTTTATCCAGTAACTGTTTTCTGTCCTTCAAGACTTATTTTATGCTTTAAAAGTTTGCTGAAATCATATATTTTTGGAAATACTCCTTTACTGAGTAACCATGGGCTTTGTTTTTGTTCTGTTTTGCTTTTGGTAATAATAAACATTTGCATGCATGGTCTGACATGCTGGACGGGGGATGGCATACTGGACTGAAACTGCTCCAGAACATCTAGACATGAGAAGCCTGCAAATAACTTTCATGTAACAGTGAATAGCTCAGTTTACCAAATACTAAATTGTAGATGACCTAGGACAAAATCACCAGAATTGAGGGCGATTGAGTAAATCAGCTTGTGCTGAGAGTGTTGCAGAAAAATGTGTTACAACTTGATGTTACACCTCAGTTGTGACAGCAACCTGGATTCGGGCTAGAGACCAAGCAGCACTCAGAGAGTTGGGGGAACTCAGGTTTATTATGCCAGCGGGCCCAGACAAGTTAACACTCCAAGCTCTGGACCCTGTCTGTAGGTTTACACAGGCTTTTATAGGCTGCCAGTTTTACACTTTGCAACATCATATGCAAATAAAGTATAACAGAAGTTGACCAACCAGGAACAAGCTTTGTAGAAATAGACCACTCAGGAGTGAGAGAAATAACCAATCAGGAGTGAGGGGAAGGGACCAATCAGGAGTGAGAGAAATAACCAATCAGGAGTGAGCTCTATGCAAATGAAGTACTACAAATGGACCAATCAGAAGTTAGGGAAGTGGACCAATCAGAAGTGATAGTAATAACCAGTCAGGAGTGAAGGAAGTAACCAATCAGAAGTGAGCTTAGGGAGCCAATAGAATTTTAGGGGTAAGTAAGCAGTTTCAGAGGCAAAAAGTGAGAGAGAGTCTCTGGGCCAGGGAACCGGATGGTGCCGGCAGGAGAGTAGTGGCCCTGCGTGGGGGTCCTGCTGGTCTTTTTATGGGGCTTCCCGCCTCAGGAGTACCACTTTCTACCTGCACTTATCACGTGTACCGCGAGCAGACAGTGCTGGGACAACTCGTCTGGGGAAATGGGTGGGCAAACCCAAGGACATTTTGGTGACTGAAAGCTGACTTGCTCCAGTAAAACTCCTGTGTCCATTTCAGCAAAAGAAGACTCTAGTGTGCGGGCACCCGAAGGAGGTGAGAGTATATTCTAAGTTAATCTCTCTCACAAAGACACAGAAATCATTGGCACTGTAGCCTAGCATGGTATTGCCCAGAGTGCCAGGTTTACAAGTCATCCAGAACACAGCTGGGAGGAAGAACCAGGACCTGTGTTCATTGGAACCCCAAAACTCTTGTCCTGCTGAAGTGAGAGCTCCTTGTAGCATGTGGCCCAAAACACAGATACCTGTTTCTCGGAGGAGGCGTGTGTCTCTTCCTAAAAGCATGTAACTGTGTACACATTTATTGTTCCTAGAAATGTAACAGATGTGCGTAAAAATACATTCCATGAAGTAGCTAAGTGGCATTTTGGGGTTTGATCATTTCGGGCAAAGAGAGAAAGACCGCCTTCTTTCTCTCGCCTGTGTAAATTAAAGTGTTTCTCTGTGTGAATCGCCTTTATGATGACCACAAACCTAGTAAAGGGACAGAGGTTCCACGGTTAAGTTAATCAACCTTTTTCAGGCACATATTACGTATTAAGTAAAGCGAACGCGAGGAAACTTTTGTTTTCCAGTGACACAGAATGTGATTGCTTACTGGTTCTCGTGGAAGATATATGACCAACATTCTGGATAAGGCCAGATGTTATGTTACAGATTAGATGCAAAAAAAAAAAAGTGAGAAACATTAGTGGGCAGCTCTGTCATCTGCCCATTTCTTGAACCCTTTCCCACAATAATTCATTCATTCATTAGAAGTGTTGGCGTAGTACATGCTGATGTTGGCAGCTTTACCAATGGGTGTATTCCAAGGATTGTTAGGGCGGAATTTCCAGACAATTCAGTGCTGTTGCTTCTTTTATTGCCTTGCCTTCTCTCCCCTGTATCAGATTTTTTTTTTTCATGCAATTCACTCTGCAAACCAAAACCAAAACTGGGGATAGCTATTTAGAAAACTAAAATCTAATTAAGATGTTTTAGCAGGTTTTTTTTTTTTTTTTTATGTGTTTCTCTTCTGAGCTACTTAGGATATGAGATGAAGGGCTGGAAACATGGAAAAATCCTACTTTATTAAAATCCTGGATTTCAGGCTTTGCTTTTAGATGAAACTCTGCCTAACTAGAAACTATTACCATTGAGTTAGGTACATGGGCTTTGGAACATAATAATTATAATGATACCAATCAGTTATTAAATGTGTACTGTCTACGTGGCAGCACATGATATCACTGATCCTCAGAACAGCTCTACAAGTCAGTGCTTTTATTATCCTCTCCCTGATTAGGAAAGGAAACTCAGGCTTAGAAAGTTGAAGTAGTTCGTACAGGTTTACATTGCTGCACGACATGTAATGGGGATTTCAAGAAGGGCCGACAGATGTAGAATCCACATTCTTAACCGCTAAACTGTATTTTCCATCAAAATTCATAACTTCCCACTGGTTGTGTCGAGAAGGGTGCACACTGACCTGTTCTCGCGTGGATGCGGCGTGGAGTCTCTGAGTAATTGACACCCTTGTCTATCTGCCTGCAGGCCCCTGGGGAAGGTGTACAGGAGACTGTGGGCCAGGAGGAACCCAGAGTCGCGCACTGTGGTGTTTCCACTTTGAAGGGTGGACGAGTCACCTGTCCAACTGTGATGAGAGCAACAGGCCTCCGAAGGAAAGAAGCTGCTTTCGAGTCTGTGACTGGCACAGAGACCTCTTCCAGTGGGAGGTTTCCGACTGGCACCACTGTGTGCTCGTTCCTTCAGCCCCAGGCCAGGTCAGGCCCCGGGCTACAGAGTGCGTGACGGCCCAGCACGGGCTGCAGCACCGGACGGTGCGCTGTATTCAGAAGCTGAACAGAACCATGGTGGGGAGTGAAATCTGTGAACACTTTGCCCCTCAGCCCCCCACAGAACAAGCTTGCCTCGTCCCTTGCCCCCGGGATTGCGTGGTCTCTGAGTTCTCGCAGTGGTCCCAGTGTAGCAAGGGATGCGGGAAGCAGTTACAGCACAGAACTCGCTCAGCCATTGCTCCTCCTCTCTACGGAGGGTCGCTGTGTCCCAATCTGACCGAGTCAAGAGCCTGTGACGCTCCCGTTTCCTGTCCTCTGGGGGCAGAGGAATATACCTTTAGCCTTAAAGTGGGACCATGGAGTAAATGTAGACTGCCTCACCTTAAAGAACTTAACCTAAGTGGAAGAACCGTTCTGGATTTTAGCTCTGATTCAAAGGAGCGAGTCACCTTTAGACATCCAAGTTACAAGGCACATCACCATTCCAAGTCCTGGGACGTGGAGATAGGTTATCAGACGCGGCAGGTGTGGTGTACAAGAAGTGACGGGAGAAACGCTGTATTAAGGTAGGCGGCCTTCGGTGGTTATCTGATTCACCTAAATATTTTACAGTGTAATTGTGTAAGGATTCTTTATGGTTTTCGACGACGGGAACATTATAATCAGGTTTGGGATTTGAGTTTTTAGAAGTTTCATTGGAGAAGTTTTCAATCTCAATTATAAATATTTCAGAATCCAGACCTAGCAGTGCCCTGGATTCCAGCATAATTAGTAGTGCAACTCTGTAGGACATGTCATATATTTTCACATTTTACTGAGACATCAG
The DNA here is from genome assembly GCF_048564905.1 of Vicugna pacos. Lineage (NCBI taxonomy): Eukaryota > Metazoa > Chordata > Mammalia > Artiodactyla > Camelidae > Vicugna > Vicugna pacos. The sequence continues at coordinate 17,573,714 of NC_132991.1, forward strand.
TCAGTTTAAAAAAATGAGTCTTTTGCCACTACAGTGATAAAAAAAAGACCGAGCCTTTCATTATAATGATGAAATTCAAGTTCACTCTCAAATTTGGAATGTAAATTATGTAAATATTTATTATTCTTCATATGGTTTATCTTCTTTAAACTTACGTTTTTGTTTGTTTATTTTGTTTTGATGATTAAGAAGATTCTTTTACATCCGAGTTGTAGATATTTCGTAGTAGTAAATACTACGTTAATCCTTGACTGTTTTCTTTGGCATTGATTTGATAAAAATATTAACATGCACAGCAATAATCAGAATTACAAACCTGTAGAGGGAATGGACTAAACTTTTAAAAGCAGTAGTTCAGGCTTCAAAATTATTTGTAATTGTTTTACTTTACATTGTAGTGGAAAACATCATGATGTAAATCATAGAAATACATTAAAAGTAACATTTGTTTTACTTTTCCCCCAGAAGGTCTTAAGTGGAGGCACTGGTGTATTACGAGATTTCTTCCAGATTAAGATGCCTTTCAATAGGTCTTGAATTACCAAACAATGTAACACTCATCCCTCAATTTATCATTATCATCAGTTACTGTTTCCTCAGGATCCACAGCTGGCTCAAAAGACTACCTCTGCTATTCAAGAACAAAGTAATGTGATGATTGTTGTTGTTGTTTGTTTGTTTTTTCCCATTTGACTTCATAAATGAGCATATTTTACCTTTGATGTTTCATTCTGATTTATACTGTATAACTTGGCAAGTCCATTGAAGAGTAGTTTTCTGCCCTTTTATTGCCTGCCTCGGTGAACCCCAAAAGATTACACAGATGATTTGGGTGATTATTGTTTGAATATGTATGTGGGATTCTGTACAAACATTGTTTCTTAATAGTCCATACAGGAATATTACATAGAATGTCTCCACTTTTAGTTTGCTTGTTTTTGTTTTTGCCATGTACTATGTTTTTAAATCAGCGGTTTGTTTTTTAGAGTGATTTTAGGTTTGCAGAAGAATGGAGCAGAAGATACAGTGTTCCCATGTATCTCCTCATTCCTCTCCCTCATACATACACAGCTTCATAGCCATTTTGCGTTACATTAGTACAAGTTGTGCCGTACATGTGGATGTACCATGTAAATGCAGTGGATGAGCCAATACTGATACATTACTGTAGCCCCTAATTTACGTTAGAGTTCACTGTTGGTGGTGTACATTCTGTAGGTTTGGACGAATGTGTGATGGCATGTGCCCACCAGTACTGTGTCATACATGATTTCACTGCTCTAAGACTGCTCTGTGCTCCACCAAGTGATACCACCCTTCCTCTTCCAAACCCCTGGCAACCAGTGATCTTTTTACTGTCACTCCCAAATTTTGCCAGTTTACGCTGCTATAAACATCTAGGTGCAGATTTTTATGTGGACATACTTTTTCAACTGATTTGCATAAATACCAACAGGCCCTATTCCTGGATACTACGATAAATTTATTTTTAGTTTTGTAAGAAACTGCCAAACTCTCTTCAAAAGTGGCTATATCACAGCCACCGTGGGAGTTCATTTTTCATCACATCCTGGCCAGCACTTGGTGTTAACAGTGTTTTGGATTCTAGTTCTTTTAATAGGTGTGTAGTGGTATCTTGTTTTAATTTGCAATTCCTTAATGACATATGATGTTTAGCATCTTTTCATATGCTTAATTTCCATCTATCTGTCTTCCTTGGTGAAGTGTCTATTCAGACCTTTTGCCTATTTTTTAATTTATTTTTTCTTATTGTTGAGTTTTAGAGTTCTTTGTATATTTTGGATACCAATCCTTTGTCAGATAGTTGTTTTGCAAATATTTTCTTTTAGTCTGTGACCTGCCTTTTCATTCTCTTAACAGTGTCTTTGACAGAGAAGTTTTTTTTATCTTAATGAAGTTCAGTGTATCAATATTTCTTTCATGGATCATTCTTTGGTATTATATCTTAAAAAAATCACCAAACCCAAGATCAGCTAGATTTTCTCCATTGTTACCTTCCAGTAGCTTTAGAGTTTTGCATTTATATTTAGGTCTGTGATCCATTTTGAGTTCATTTTTCTGAAAGTTCTTATGGTCTGTGTCAGATTCATTGTTTTTGCATGTTCAGTTGTTCTAACACCGTTTTCAAAAGACTGTCTTTTCTTCATTGAATTATCTTTGCTCCTTTGTCAAAGATCAGTTGACTGTATTTTTGTCGATCTATTTCTGGGCCCTCTGTCTTTATCCCATTGTCCTTTTTATCTATTCTTTGCCAATAGCACTGTCTTAAATATTGAAGCTTTATAGTATGTCTTTAAGATAAGTAGTGTCAGTCCTCAGAATTTGTTTGTTTTTAATAGTGTGTTAACTGTTCTGAATCTTTTGCCTTTCCATATAAACTTCAGGATCAATTTGTTGATATCCATAGAACAATTTTTGCCAGGATTCTGATTGGGAATACTTGTAATATATAGATTAATTTGGGAAGAACTAACATCTGGGTAATTCTGAGTCTTCCTATTCATGTACATGGTATATTTCTCCATATATTTAAATCATCCTTGATTTCTTTCATCAGAGGTTTATGCTTTTTTCTCTTATAGGCCTTGCACGTATTTTGTTAGATTTATACTTAAGTATTTTATGTATTATTGGTGCTAATATAAATGTATTGTGTTTTTACTGTCAAATTCTAATATTCGTTGCTGATATACAAGAAAACAACTGACTTTTGTATATTAACTTTGTATTCTTCAACCTTGCTATAATTTCTTATTAGTTCCAGGAGGGTTTTTTTTATTATTACTGCTGTTGTTGATTCTTTGAAATTATCTGTGTAGATAAGCATATCATTTGCAAACAAAGACAGTTTTATTTCTTCCTTTTCAATATGCACACCTTTTATCTCTTTGTCTTGCCTTATTGCTTTATCTAGAATTTCCAGTATAAACCAAATAGGAGTGGTGAGAAGGGACATTCTTGCCTTGTTGCTATTCTTAGCAGGACAGCACCTGATTCTTACCATTAAGTATGATGCTAACTGTACGTTTTTTGTACGTGTTCTTTATCAAGTTGAAGAAGTCCCCCTCTCTTCCTAATTTGCTGAGAATTTTTATCATGCAGAGGTGTCACTTTTTGTCAAGTGCTTTTTCTGCATATATGAATATAATCATATGACTTTTTTAACTTAATCTATTGTTAGGATAGATTAATTTTCAAATGTTGAACCTGCTTTGCATACCTGGAATTAATCATTCTTGGTTATGATGTATTAGTCTTTTTATATATCATTGAATATTATCTGCTAATATTTTCTTGAGAATTTTTGCATATATGTTCATGCTAGATATTGATTTTGGTCTTCCTTTTTAATCATGTCTTTATTTTTAGTACTAAGGTAATGCTGGCCTCATGGAATGAGTTGGGAAGTGTATCCTTTACTTTGATATTTAGAAATAGATTGTCAAGAATTGATATAGTGATATAATTTTTTCCTCAAATATTTGGTAGAATTCAATTCATCTGGGCCTGGTACTTTCTGCTTTTGTAGGTTATTAATCATTGATTATATTTCTTAAATATATATATATAAATCTATACAGATTATAGAATTTTTCTTATGTGAGTTTTAGCAGATTTTGTCTTTTAAGGACTTGGTCTATCCATCTAACTTATCAAATTAGTGGGTATAAACTTGTTCATAATATTCCTTTGTTATCTTTCAATGTCCATGGGATCATTAGTGATAGTGGTGACCCTTGTTAGTTACTGATATTGGTGCTTTGTGTTCTCACCTTTTTTTTCCCCCCTTTGTTATCTTGTCTAGAAGCCAATCAATTTTATTGAACTTTTCAAAGAACCAACTTTTGGCTTCAGATATTTTCTCTATTGATTTTCTGTTTCTAATTTTATTGATTCCAACTCTAATTTTCATTATTTTCATTCTGCTTACTTTAGATATAATTTGATCTTCTAGTTTTTCTAAGGTGGATGTTTAGGTTATTGATTTTAGATAATTCTGTTTTAATATGTGAATTCAATGCCATAAATTTCCCTCTAAGCACTGCTTTCAGTGCATCCCACAAATTTTAATAAGTTATGTTTTTATTTTGATTTAATTAAACTACTGTTTAATTTTTCTTGAGAGTTCTTCTTTGCCCATGTATTTCTTAGAAGTGTTCTGTTTTAATATACAAGTATTTGGGGTTTCCCCAGCCATCTTTCTTGTATTGACCTATAGTTTAATTCCATTGTGTCCTGAGAGCACACTTTTTATGATTTCTATTCTTTTAGATTTGGTAAGGTGTGTTTTACAGCCCAGCAGTGTGGTCAGCCTTGGTGAATGTTCTGTATACGTTTGAGAAGAATGTGCATTCTGCTATTGTTGGATGAAATAGTCTATAAATGTCAGTTTTATTCAGTTGATTGATGGTGCTGTTCAGTTCACCTATGTCCTTACTGATTTTCTGCCTGCTGTATCTGTCCATTACTGGTAGAGGGCTGTTGAAATCTCCAACTATGATAGTGGGTTCGCTGTTTTTCTTTGCGGTTCTCAGTTTTTGCCTCACATATTTTGATGCTCTGTTGTTAGGTGCACACATATCAAGGATTGCTATGTCTTCTTGGAGAACTCACCCCTTTATAGTTATGTAATGCCTCTCTTTATTCCTGATCATTTTCCTTGCTCTGAAATCTGCTTTGTCTGGGATTAGTATAATTATTCCAGCTTCCTTTTGATTACTGTTAGCATGATATATCTTTCTCTATGCCTCTACTATTTCATATTTCTGTCTTTATATTTAAAGTGAGTTTCCTATAGATAACATGTAGTTGGATCATGTTTGTTTATCCACTCTTGACAGTCTCAGTCTTTTAATTGGTATATTTATATTATTGACATTTAAAATGATCATTGCTGTAATTAGATTAATGTTACCACACTTATTATTTTTTCTGTTCTCTGCCCTTGTTCTTTATTCCACTTTTTAAATTTCCTCTGTTTATCCATCTTCTGATTTTAGTTGAGCATTTTATATTATGCCATTTTGTCTCCTCTTTTAGTGTATAAATTATACCATTTTTAACCTTTCTCAAGATTGTCCTAGAGTTTGCAATGTATATTTACAACTAAATCAAGTCACTTTCAAATGACACTATACCACTTCACGTGTACTACAAGCACCTTATAGTAGAGTATTCCCAGTCCCTTTTTCTCATCCCTTATGACATTGCTGTCATTAATTTCACTTAACCATAACCTGTAACCACCAAATACATAGTTATTATAATAATTTTAACAAGTGCATTGTTATTATACTTAATTTCTAACAAATATTACCTATTAATCAGTTATGAATAAGAAAAATAAAATGATTTATTTTACCTTCATTTATTCCTTTTCCTCTATGTAAGTCCAAGTTGCTGAGTGTGAACACAAATAATAAATAAACAGTCTATAGTAAGGAATAGAAGAGAGTTTTATTCGAGCCAATCTGAGGACTACAGCCCAGGAGACAAACATTCAAGAAGCACTTAAATTATGTTCCACTGGACCACAAAATGGGAGAGGTTTATATAGACAACAACCACGAAGTTACATAAATTGCTTTTCAAGAATTAGGATTGGAACTGGCAAAAGAAGTCGGGTGCTTAATAAGTAAGGATTGGTTGGGGTCTGAAAATGGTTGCATAGTTACAAGGAAAGGCCTTGAGTCCGTAAGGTTGCAGCTGGCAACTGCTAGCAGATACTGTTTTGAAAATGACCGGTGGTATCTTTGAGTTTGATACACTTCAGAAAATTCAAGTCGTGCAGGGATGTGTCTGGAACCACATCCTTAATGGCCACTCAGCTCCATTTTGGATGCTGGAACCACAGTTACTCCATTTCGATTTTTAAATGATCTTTTTTTTTTTTTTTTCAGTTTCCCTAGGAGTTTTATTCAAACATGAGATAAGTATGCCTGGAATTTTAACACATTACCTACTATTTAAAATACCACAAAACAAGTTAGAGACTGTCAGATTGGCCAGGCTATATATGCAGAGTAGGACACTGATTAGTTGAAATAATTACAACTAATTTCAAACAATGTTTCAAACTTTAATCTCTTTTACAATAAATTCAAATGCTAGTATTTTATTATATTTCATTATACAGATATTCTTATCTCCTATGGTTACATATCTACACAGACACCACATGTAACTTTTAGGAGTCTTTAAATTTAATTACTTTCATTACTAACTTCTAAAAAATCTTCATCTTTGATCTTAAATACATCCTCATGAGCTATATCATTTTCTTTCCTCTAAGAACTTCTTTTAGTATTTCTTGCAAGGCATGGCCCCTGGTGAAAATTCCTTCAATTTTTAAGAAAAAGTCTTTATTTCTCAACTTTCGAAAGGTAATTTCACCGAACACAGAATTTAGGTTGGTGGTAATTTTCCTTCTAGCACTCCACTCTCATTTTGCTGGAATAATTCTGAAAAAAGAAATCTGATGTAATTCTTATCCTTGTTCCTCCTTAGGTTAGGTATTTCTCCGCCTCTCATCATGCCCCTAGTTCCTTTCAAGATTATCTTTTTGTATTTGATTTTCTGCAGTTAGAGTATGGTATACCCAGGTGTAGTTTTTTTGTTTATTTGTTTGTTTTTTGGCATGTGTATTTATCCTATGTCTTGTGTTGCCTGAGTATCCTGGATGTGTGGTTTGGTTGTCTTTTATTTGGAAAAATCTGACTCATAATTTTACTTCAAACAACTCTTCTGCTTCTTTTTCTTTTTCCTTTTTTTTCCTTCTGATATTCCCATCACATAGATGTTACACCATTTGTAAGTGTCCTATAGATCTCGGATATTCTGTTATATCTTTTTTATTCTTTTTTCCCTTACATTTTCATTTTGGAAGTTTCTTTTTTATTTTATTTTATTGTTTTTATGGAAGTATAGTCAGTTTACAATGTTAGGTCAATTTCTGGTGTACAGCATAATGCTTCAGTCATACATGAACATACATATATTTGTTTTCATATTCTCTTTCATTATATCATTATAAAAGATACTGAATATAGTTCCCTGTGCTATACAGAAGAAACTTGTTGTTTATCTAGTTTTGTAGGTTTCTATTGACATTTTTTTCAAGCTCAGTGATTCTTCCCTTGACTCTGTCCAGTCTATTGATAAGCCCATCAAAGTCTATTTAAGCCCAAACACTGTTTCAGTGTTTCTGATTTCTACCATTTCTTTTTGATTCTTTCATAGAATTTTTGTCTCTCTGCTGATAATACCCATCTTTGGTCGCATATTGTCTATTTTTTACATTAGAACCTCTAGCATTTTAATCATAGTTGCTTTAAATTCTCAGTGTGATAATGCCAAAATGTCTGCTATATCTGAGCCTGAATTTGATGCTGCCTATGTCTTTTCAAACTGTGTGTTTTGTCTTTTAGTGTGCCTTGTTCCTTTGTTGAACGCTGGGCATAATGTACTGGGTAAAAGGGATGGAGATAAATAGGCTTTTAGTGTGAAGTTTTGTGTTTATTTAGTTAGGAGTTAGGCTGTGTTTGCTGTAGCTGAAGGTATCAAAGGCTAAAATTGTCCCTGGTGTCCGATTTTGTTTTCTTCTCCCTTTCCTCCTTGTCTTCGGTTTCCTTAGAGGATTCTTCCTAAACAACATCTGAGACATGCAGTTCTTTCTGTTGTAATTTTCTGTTATTATGCAGGAGCCGTACTGATGATACATCAGGTTTTGAGGAGAGGAGAAATGTTTTATAGCCGTATAATGAGGTCTTAGTCTCTTACTGAACCTCTGCCCCTGCAGAATGGCCTTCACAAACACTCCTCAGGCCCTCCTCCTCAGCTGGGTAGTACAGGAAGGCTAGAGGGGGCTGGAGTTGGGGATTTTCCTTCCCCCAGGTCAGTTAGGCTCTGGTGAAATCCCAGTTGGTTAGGCTTTGGCAAAATCGTTTCCTGTGAGGGCAGACCTTTTTGAGAAGAGTTTTGAGAAAGGTGTATTACAAAATGGCTACTTTTCCCTTCCCTTGTTGGAAGCATGAGGAGATTTTTCTCTGACTGTCAGAACGTGGTAAGACTTTTGGCAGTGAAACCTACAAAAATGTGGAATCTCTACTAGGACTGCCCCCTCATGGAGTTTTTTTTTAACTAAAAAGCTTGTCCATACTGAACCACCAGTAGTTTGTCAGTTACAGTTTCAGCTTTCCAACGCTGGCACTGGCTCCAGCGGCAGTCTGTGCACCTGGGCTGCTCCTCTAGTAGTAATTTGTGATACTCCGTATCGACCTTTGTCTCTCCAGTTTGTGGGGCAGCCATTTGCCCTGTGACTACAATTCTCTGGTGGATCTAAGAAACGTTGTTGATTTTCGGTTTGTTCAGTCTTGTTGTGAGGACTGAAGTGACACGTTCCAAGCTGCTTAGATGCTGGGATGGACACCAGAAGTCACTCTGTTCTCTTTTGAGTACTAGGCAGCATGTCTAACCAGGTCAACTTTTTAAAAACATTATTCCATGAAACCTATACTGTTTATTCCATTTAGTCATCAGAGCATTATACAGTGACTCATAAACTATCATGAAATTATTGGGTTACTAGGAACATGGTGTGCAATGGGGGACATTCTTGTTTATCTACCTTCCACTGCATAAACAGAAACATTACCACTGACAGCTGTGAGGTTGAGTTGTTGACTGTATTGTCTTACTTCTATCAAACCTGATGAACTATGTGAACAGAGTCCACCGGGGTTTTTGCTGAAAAGACTCAAATACATCTCTAAATACTATGCATTTTTCTTTTTGTGGCTCTGACGCGTTCAAGACAACGTTGTCATTTTTTGTGTGACTGTTGACTTCGAGGATGAAATTAAAGTTTCCCTTAATAAATAGAAATTGTCCTGAAGTACAGATTCCGTTTATTCTGTACTTGTCTCCTTTAGATCACTTTCCTTTTGGTGAACTCTGTGATGCTGTAGACACAAGTGGCACTTGGGTTTATTAGGCAATGGCTGGTTGTCCTAGCATATAAAATAGGAGGATCTCTTCTTTACCACTATGTGCAAGCTCCCGCTTGTGCCTTGCTGGAAAGTCACTTTCTCAGTCTAGGACACCACAGAGCTTTAATTAATGCCCTTTACCAGTTCTCTCATTGATTCCTGTAACTTTTGATAATCACCTCAAGCAATTTTCCCTTCACGGTTGTATTTGTAACATGGTAGGCAGTTGGATTGCCCTTGTTGCCTGTCTGCTCTCTCATCATTGATTTGCCTCTTGGGTTTAAAGATCTTTTGTTTTTAATTGTCTCATTGCATATCCTATTTTTTCTTTTATTTTGACAGGAGTTTCTCTGAGGTTCCATCATTACATTTAAAAATAGCTGTCCTACAGCCTGTTAGCCATTCTTTTTCTGAGACATCAGTGATGCACTTACTGAACTTTTACATTGCCTTAACTCCATGAAATGAAGTAGTTGTCTCTATTCAGTTTTTGGTTTTCTGTCATTTTGTTTGTTTGTTTGTTTGTTTTTAAGTAGAAGTACATCTGAGTTAAGAAATCTGAGCTGTGGACTAGGCAGTCTGTTAATATGAGTAGGAAAGTGATTCATATTTATTGTTTTGGTGCATAAAATTGAGAGGAATGAGTTTTACTTCTATTTTAACATAGAGGGACATTCGATGTGGGCAGTCTTTTAAGAGTTATAATCATTTGGTACTTGTTAGGCATACCTTAAATTTTCTGACCACTATAGTTAAATAAATACCCTATGATTTTCCCTGAAAGGAGTTTCTAAGGGATAATAAAACTTAAGACTATAAAAGAAATATCATTTCCAAAGTTCAAATATTATTGTTACTTTCTTTGTTTGATTTTTATCTCTATCCCTAGAGTAGATTTGGAAAGAAATGTTCTATTCCTGTAACTCCCAAAACATAAACGAATGCAGACCGCAAACAAAAAAGTTATTTTCATACTTTGTTCTTTGAAAGCAGTAGAGAATATTTTGTTGCTTTGGATGTGTTGCTTGACATGGGAATGGAGAACTTTTTGTTCTGTGTTTTTTTCCATTTTGTTTAAGTTTTAGATTTTATTTCCCCCTCCTCATCTTTATGAATTTAAATACATTATATATTAGCATGTTTCCAAAAGCCAAAAGTATATATTAAGTTAAATGCAGAGAAGCTTTACTCCCCACTGAATACTTTCATCCTATGTATTTCATTCCACTGCTTGTAGATAATGAGATTTCCTGTCTCCAGTTTATCCTCCTTGAGTTTATTTATATTTTCTCTTCTTTCTTACACAAAGGGAAGTGTACTATATGAACTCTGTTGCATTTTTTGCACTCAATATTATTTCCTGGAAATTGTTCCACATCAGTTATTTAAGGTCTTTTTCATTTTTTTTAAATTTGCATACTACTTCATTGATTGTGTACACCATAGTTTCTTTGAACAAACTCCTGTGCCTGACCATTTTGATATTTTCCAGTATTTTTCAGTTACTAATGATTCTTCAGTAAATAAACTTTGGATCATATATTTTGATACTGTTGCAGGTATATCTTCAGGATAAATTCGTAGAAGTGTGATTGCTGGGTAAAAGAATAAATACATATAAGTTTTGTTAGATATTGCCAAATTCTCCTTCATGGGAGTGGTACCATCTTGCATTCCCATCACTAGACTAACAAAGAGAAGGATATTTTCAAGCTTTTGAAATTTTTGCCAATCTGAAATATGAGGAATGGAATTATAATTGCAGTTCTCTTAATATGTGTGAATTTGAACCTTTGCCCATATATTTAGGGGCCATGTTTCTAGTTCATTATGCTAATTGTCTGTTTGTGTTGTTTGCCTGTATTTCTTTAGGAAGTTTTGTCTTTGCTCTCATTTCCAAATCTTTGTAGTCAGAGATATCAGCCCTCTGTCTGGGACAGGTGTTCTCCCATTGTCTCTTAGTTGGCAGTTTGTGTTTTGACTTTGCTTATGGTAATTTTTGTTATGCAGAAGTTTAAAAAAAAATTCTAATTAGCCATAGTGGTCTGTCTCTATAAGTTATTGCATTTGGAAATTTAGTCATGGCCTTTCCCTCACCCAGTCTAAATGTACCCATGGTCTCTCCTAGTGTGTGCCTAATTTTGTTTTCATTATTTGAATCTTTGATCACTTTACACTATGTTCTTATACATGGTATGAGGAATGGATCTAATTTTATCTTTTCCCAAAAGTCTTCCCAGTGTTCCAGTGCCATTTATAAAGAAAAAAGACTCACTCTTTGACCCTGTAATTAGATACCATCTTTATCATGTATTACATTTCTACATACAGTTGGATCTCTTTCTGAAATTCTGTTCTCTTTGTCTATTCATGAGTCAGACCCCCAGTATTTTAATTAGAAGCACTTTGCTAACATAATTTAATATCTGATTGGGTAGTCCTTTTCATAACTATTCTTTTTCTGTATTTCCTAGCTTTCTTGAAAGGTAATCATTCCTTACAAGATTATGATTAATTTGTCTAGCTTAATAAAACCTGCTCATTGGAATTTTTGTGATTACATCAAATGTATAAATTAACATAGAAAGAACTAACATCTCTTTTAATGTCCTTTTATCTTTTTAATATTGAGATATATCTGATACATAGCATTATATTAGTTTCAGGTTTGCAATGTAATGATTCAGTGTTTGTAGATATTGCAAAATAATCACCACAATAAGTCTAGTTGACATCTACCACCATACATAGTTACAAAAATATTTTTTTCCTGTAATGAGAACTTTTAAGATCTACCCTCTTAGATATTTTCAGATATTCCATACAGTATTATTATTAACTATAGTCACCATGCTGTACATTATATCTCCATTCTTACTTATTTTAAAACTGAATGTACTTTTTAACTTCCTTCACCCATTTCTCTGCACCCCTCTCCATCCAATTCCCACCTCCGGCAATCACCAATCTGTATCCATCCATTCCTGTTTTTGTCAAGAGTTTGTATTAGGAGTGGGTATTGAACTCTGTCAAAGGCTTTTTCAATGTCTTTGCAGATGATAGGATATTTTTCCTTGAACCTATTACTATGGTGAATTTTATCAATATATTTTTGAATATTGAACCCATTTTGCATTTGTAGTATATACTCCAATTTGTCATTTTCTTCTTTTTGCTCTTTTTAGCTGGTTGAGGTACTATACTTGTTTCATAAAATTAATGTGAAAGTTTTCCATGTTATGAATTATTTATATAGCTTTGGGACCATCTAGTCCTGATGGACCTGATGCTTTATTGTGAGGTATTTCTTTGAAAACTTTTTTTTTTCTATGGAGTCTAGTCTGTTCATACTAGGAATGGTTTTGATAGACTATATTCTTAAGAGAAATAACTCATTTCCCCTAGATGTTCAAATTAATTTATATAGATACATATTCTGTATTGAGTTATTTATCTTGTGCCATTTATATTTTTATACACGTGTGCTTTCTCTTTTCAGTTATTGTTTAAAATAATAGTTTGTATATTTGGTTGATTGAAAAACAGGATTTTCTTTTATTAATTTGGTCTATATTTTATGTTGTCTACTTCATTAATTTCTACATTTTTCTTCATTACCTATTTCCTCACATTTCCTTTGTGTTTATTTTTGTTCTATGGCTAGGTTTTTAGATAGGCTATTTAATTAATTTATCTTCATTCATGCTGGCATACATGTTTGGGTTTTCTCTGATCACTGCTTTTAATGGATCCCATAGATTCTGAACATGTAGCATTTTTATTTATCATTATTTTATTTAAAAAATTTTACATTTTTGTTGTATTTCCCCTTTCACCAAAGATGTGTTTGATGCAAGATATTTTAATTTCCAGATATGAAGGCCTTTTTCATTTTTTTGTTTGTTTGTTTTATTTTTAATTTCTAGTTTTATTGCATTGTAAGCATATTGCTGTTTGTAATGTTTCTACTGAGTAATCAGTCTTTATGAATGTTCTTTGTTTACCTAAGGAGTATATTCTCTATTACTGGTGTGAGTTGTTTAATATATATTTTACTTATTGATTATACACTTTAGGTTTTTTTTTATATCTTTCCTTATATTTTGTCTGCTAGACCTGACTTATACTGAAAATGGTTGTTAAATTCTCCTATTATTAGTATGTTTCTATTTTTTTCTCCTGCATCTTCTTATACATGATTGCTGGTATTATTTGACACACAGGTATCAAAACTCCTGTAGTTTCATTGTGGAGTGTAGCTTTTAGCATTATAAAGTATCCTTATTAATCTTTTCTAATCTTTTTGGCTAATTTTACATTTTCTGATATTAGGATTGCAGCATGTGCATTCTTACTATTTCAATTTCCCGAAAAATATTTTTCTGTCCTTTTACTTGTAGCCTTTTAAATATCATCACATTTTATGAGTGTTTCATATTCAGCATCACCGTGGAGTTGGATTTTGGTTCGTGAGTCAATGTAAACAAATTTCTTTTAACAAATGAATTAAGCTTATTCACAGTTGTGCACTTACATTTTGTCTCATTTTTGTCATATTAGCTTAGGTAGAATTGCATCATGTCTACTGTGTTTTTTATTTGGTGATATTTTTTACTTTCAAATATATTTTTTGGTATTTAGGACTGTTTGCATTTTTATTTTAGTGTTTCCCTTTACACATTTTATACTGCTCTTCACTCCCATGTTTCTAATCTAATCTGTTACTATGTGTTTTATCAGTTTTAAATGACTCTCACCTAAGACTTTTAATTTATTTTACTTTCCCTTTTTTACTTTTTCTCATCCTTCCATCTTTTAGGTGAATTCTTTCTACTTGTCAGAGTAAATAATATTTATATATTATTTTTCTACCCATGACCCCACCCTCATTGTAGTCTCAGATTTACAGTTATTATATATGAAATGCTTAAATTCAGTTCTTCTGCTCCAGCTTTCCAGGTTGTCTTTGGTTTAATGAGGTTCAACATCCAGTAGGTTCCTATGGAAAGTCACAAGGTACACGGTTTCCTCAATTGGATGGATTAAAAACTGTGTGAAGAATAGCTTTGCAGGATAAAATATTCTTAGTTCACATTTTCTCCTCACTTTCCTTGAATATTGCTACTCCACTGAGGCCTTGATTTACATATTGTTTTTGTGAAGTCTGTTGCTAGTTAATTTTTTGGTATTTGTAAGTAAGTAAGTTAGTTAGTTAGCTATTTATTTATTTATTTATTTATTTTTGCCTGAAAACCTGATTGCATTTCTTTATCTTTAAAGTCTAATAATTTTACTAGCATGTGTCTCAGAGTTGAGACAGATTTCCATTGTATCCAGTGGGTCCTTTCAATGTGTTGATTTAGATATTCTTTATTTTTGGAAAGGTCTTTTGAGGGATTATATTTGTAAACATTGTTTTTTTCCAGTGTATTAATTTTTTTCCCCACAAGGACACCTAATACATATATGTTGGACTTCCCTTCCTACTTTCCTACTTTCTCTGACCCAGTATCTCTCATCTTATATCTTTTTGGGTTTTCTTTCCTTTTCCTTCAATACCCTACATTATGTTTTCATTTTAATCTGTTCTTTCTTGGGCATCTTTAATTCAGTATTCACTTTTGAAATGATTTTTTTCCAACTATGTTCTTCCTGAGTTCAGCCAATTCTCATTTTATATCTTCTTGTTTTATGTCCATTGTGGTCTTGTTTTTTGCATTCTGATTCAGTTTAGGGTTTTTAAAAAAATATTTTTAAATGTTTGAGGATATTTACTGCAATTTCATATGTGGAATGACAGTATTTTTCTACTTCATTTCTGCTTGTATGGAGGAAACTTCTTACCAGCAGAAAATCTGTCACATTTTCTGACTTTATATTCTAGTTTTGAACAGATGTAGTCTGCTTTATTTCTGTTTTTATTCATTTCTTGAACACAGTTCATATTTAAAAAACTCTCTCCTGTGAGTTCTGCCATCTTTTGTGATGATACATTTATGGATATTATTGCCAGTAGTGGTGGTGGGGAAAGATTGATGTGTCCTGCTCCTCCTTTGTTTTTGTGGGATCCTTAATTTCCTCCCGTTTCCTTCTTTTCCTTCAGTGCCTCATCTCTGGGGCTACTAGCCGTTCTCTCTCTGCGTGATTCTCCTCCAAAGGGATGCTTCTCCAGGACTTCATCCAGCCCCGCACACTTTTCATGCCCTCATCTGTGTCTGTGCTGTGAACTATCAAGTTCTGACCTGTATTCTCTGTTTTGAAGTTATTGGTAAACTTATTTTTTCTGGAAAAGATTTGTCTGTGTTTAATCTACATCTTAACTCCTCTGTAGTCTTTTTATGCAATCTCTTAGGACGCCCTTCCTCTAGTTTTCACACCCAGTAAGTTGCATCTGAGGATGGTCAGTGGATAATGTTAGAAATTTTATTCTACTTAATTTGCAATTTGAAGGGGGGATGTGTGTGTGTGTGTTCTCTGTCTCCACTGATGGTGAATACAAGGTAGTGTGTGGTTTGTTTTATTCTTCTGAATATCTTGGGGAATAATGGTGGTCGGAGAAATTCAAAGTCAGGCAACTGCAAGTGTTCTCCAAACCTGGCAGTCAAGACAGGCTTCTATTCTTTTTTCAATGGAACTTTTAGTTCTTATAAATTTGAGTCTGTAACAAGAAGAGCACTCACGTGGATTAACTGTAAACATAACTGTGGCCTAAAAGACAGAAGAATTTAATTTTAGTCATGGCCATTCTGTATTTTTTCTGTCTGCCCATTAGGAAATCACATAATTTTGGGGGCATCAGTTCACTTCTCTGTAAATTGAAGACAGCAGCTAAGACCTTCAAATGATTGCAGATATTTCTTTCATCTCTAACCATTTACACTCACATTCACAAGTATGTACCTACATATCACTCTTAGTACTCTAAGAAATTTGGAGAAGATAAAACCCATTTTATTCTGAGACTCACACCACATTTTAAATCTCTGTTGAATCATGTTTTCTGGTAACAGGAAATGAGCGCAATACTAAAAACATCCCATTTTGATACAATATCGCTCTCAAGGATATTTCTTCTCAAGAATGTATTATCTCAGTATATCTGCGTGTGTGTCTCAATCCATAGAACAATCTCTCTATCGCACAGAAGCAACTGAACGGCATATTTAAAATATAACTTCATATTGCTATTTTAGCTTTAGGGCATGATTTTAGGTATATTATCTGTTGAATAGTTTAAAATGGTATAAATCAAAATAAGAAATTAAGAGGCATTTTAATAGGTCAGTTTCATTTTATTGAGAATTAGACAGAAAAAGATTATGTATCTCAGTCAGAGGCTCCCGTTAGTTATAAATTCTAACCTAACATAACAATTTTTTTGTCCAGTAAGACATGAATTACCTCAGGTTAATTTGGCTAAGAAGGGAGTTTAGAAAAGGAAATGCATAATCTTCCAGCTAAAATTTCTTAGTGATCCTTAATATTGTTTATTGGTAATTTAAAATTACTTCTTGTATTTTCAAAATGGTCTTCCAGACAAAATTTTTAAAAACTCGGCTTTTTCAAATGTCTTTACTTGCTGAATCGTGTAAGTCGTAGGCAGCTGACTTTTAATCTAGATTCTAAAACAGCCAGGGATTTCGTGTAAACCTTGGTATGTGCATGTTTTTCTTCTTAAGGTTGTTATTCTTATTTTTTCCTGGATACTCGTGTTAGTTTGACCGAGAGCAGAAAAATTCTACCATTTTGGAGTCACAATCATTTAAATAAATAGCATATATTCTATATGATTTCCCAAATCTATTCTCTTTTTAAGCCCTTCTAGCTTCTGGTTCTCTTCTCTTCATTTCACCATTCACATTTTATTCCCTGGTGTTATTTTCATGATGTGGCCTTGCCGTCATTCTCCAAGTTAGAATATACAAACTCTAGAAGCAGCTAACTGTTCCCTTGTTATTATGCTGTAATTTGGGTAAGCTGCTACCATATGGATAACAGTGTTTTTGCTAAATAATTGGAATACCTGGATTTTTGAATGGCCCACAGTTTTATTAAGGTTGCTAAAGTACTTTCTTAGTTGCAATTTTACTTCTGTAAAAATCACTTTTTAACTGTAAGGCATATTTTGGAAGTACTAAATCTGTAAACAAATCTTACTTAATTTAGAACAAGAGTAAGAGAAATGAAAATACTTTCACAGTTCAATTCTTTACTCATACAGTTTTAATTACTTCTAATCAGTATTTTTCCTATGTGTAGGGTAGATTTAGCTCTTTAGGAAATTGTTGATTTATAGATTAGATCATTATGTGGCTTTAGCAAAGCTTTGTTTCAAAGAATTTTTAGGTTTCTGGTGAATTATGGCAAACTGAACATACCCATTTATTAGTCTTGTATTCTGAAACCTCACTTATATGACAGTAAAGGAATAAATAAGACATAAACTCTCAAGGACAAATATACTAGGAAAGGATATAACAGCTAAAAAGAAATGCCAACAAATGTTGGGAGCTGGAAAACAGATGGATGAGTGGTAGTTTACTTGGCAGAGTGGGAAAAGCTGAAAGCGCCCATTCAGTTAGAAGATCTGTACGAAGCAGGTCAGCTGACCTGACAGCTGTTTCAGGCACAAAGCTGTTTGCCTGTCCCACTTTTGTCTCTTCCAGAGCACATCAAATGGCATTTCACCATCTTCTTTGCAGTTCCATTGGAGTCATTTGATTGAGCTCTGGCCAATGAAATGTGGCCGAAGTAACGTATGTCAGTTCTAGGCTAATCTCATAAGTCACCTTGGACCATCTTCCTACTCTGTCTTTCTACCTAAAGGTGAACTTGGGAGCCACGTATTGTAGATGGTGGACTTACAAGAAGAATATGAAGCTGTCGAGATTCCAGGGTTTATTTGTTGCCTTGGTATAGCCTATTTATTCTGACTAATACAAGACTCTTGGAAAGTTTAAGAATTATAGGCAGTAAGTAGCTCTGAGAACAAATGTGTTTAGTGTGCCAAAAATTTACTCATTTACCTGCAGGACACTCTGTAAATGTGAAACTTCATCCTGTGAACCTGCAGATTAAGGGGAAATCTATCCTTAGTGTTTGAGGGTGTCCTGACAGCTCTTTCTCCAGTCAGTTTTTATAAAGCTGATAGCCTGGTCTATATGCAAGCTTAAGAGATAAGAGGATTACTATCTTAGGAGAAAGTTGAGCTAGAGAGTAAAGACTGAAGGAGACCAACATTTGAGAGTCTCCAGTAAAACTGTCTGAATTCTGCATAGTCAGCCAACAGAAATGTTCACCATTCAATGAGTGCACCTGTGATCAAACAGCTTCCAGTCTCTGCTTATGGTACTTCATTCTAATCCATAAGTGCAAAGGATCACCAAAGGAAAAAAAGTTATAGTCAATATTGTCAAAGATATTAAATGAGAGATTTCATTCATGAAATAAAAGCAGGATAATATTAAAAATAAGTAAGTAGGAAATAAATATTAGACATTAAAATGTGATTGCAAAATATGTTAAAAATTAACACTAAATGTAAGGATAATATTGAGGAAATCTCTTTGAAAGAAAAAATACTGAAAATAGGAAAAAAATCAGAATTACATAGCTTAAACAAGAAGGACAAATATGTTTAATACTGATGTCTCCAAAATAGGAAGTCCTTCCTATAAAACACCAGACATGAAAATATATATCAAATTGATTGGTGAACTAAAGAAACCAGAAATATAAATGTTTTCTAGAAGAAAAAATATGAGGTCATAACTTTATGACATTGGAATAGGGGAAAAATCTTTTATGTGTCATAAAAAGCACAAACTATAAAGGAAAGGACTGAAAAAGCAAACTATAATACTGTGTACCACAAAGCAAAATTAAAAATAAAATTATGGGAAAAGTTCTTTATAGTATATAGAAAGAACAACAGGTTATTATATAGAATTTGTCTGTTTCTCTCTATATATCTATTTGCTGTTATCATCACGTGTACCTCTTAGAGTCAATAAAAGTCAACCCAGTAGAAAGGTAGATATGTTATTTTCCTACCAATTTTATAATGAATTACAACAAACTAAAAGTCTTAAAACAATGTAAATGTATTATCTTACAGTTCTGGATGTCAGAAGACTAAAATTTAAGAAATCTTGAAATGAAAATTTTTGTTGTTGTTGTTGTTTTCTAGAGGTTCTAGGAGAGAATGTATTTTCTTGCATTTTTCAGTTTCTAGAGACTGTCTACGGTCCTTGGGTCATGGTCTTCCATTATCCCAGCCTCTGATTCTGCTATCATATCTCTTTCTCTGTCTCTGTCCCTTTTGCCTCCCTCCTATTGGGCCCACCAGAATAATACACGATAATCTCTACTTCTCAAAATCCTTAACAGTCAGTCACATTTGCAAAGTTTCCTGTGGCATGTAAAGTAACATATTCACAGCTTTCAGAGACTAGAATGTGGACATCATTGGAGGGGCCCATTAGTCTGCCTATCATAATGGACAAACAATATGAATGATTAATTCATAGGACAGGAAATCTGAGTAGTCACTAATGATTTGAGAAAAATATA
Organism: Vicugna pacos; assembly: GCF_048564905.1. Classification (NCBI taxonomy): domain Eukaryota; kingdom Metazoa; phylum Chordata; class Mammalia; order Artiodactyla; family Camelidae; genus Vicugna; species Vicugna pacos. The sequence continues at coordinate 17,593,294 of NC_132991.1, forward strand.
AGTAAAGCTCAGTGGTAACCTGAAAAACCAAATGTACTTACTCAACATTCTGGAAAAAGTAACTCTGATAATACAAAGAGTTTTGAGCGTGTAGGAAAAGAGAAATTTCACAATATCTACTATATTTTATTACATGAATATTTACGGCCAAACTCCAGGCAAAAATACTAGGGAAAATTGCTCACACATGTGTAACAACATAAAGACGTGCAAAAAGAGGATTAATGCGTGATCCTGTGGAACTGCAAGAAATTAAACACAACCAAAAGGTGTACTAATGGGAAAATGAATAAATAAATTGCCCTATATTCATATTGGGATATTACCCATGAATAAAAGTGAATAAAAAAAATTACCTGCATTTATCAACATGGGTAGATCTAGAAGTCATAATATTAAGGAAATAATAATTTCCAAAGTAATATGTATAATAAAATGGTATTTAAATAATAATTTCCAGAGTAAATATGTACAATAAAGCAATATTTAAGTAAAACTTTTAAAAACATGAGACAATAAATGCTACTATGGTCATATAAATTTTTAGTTAAAGTATAAAAAATGTGGTAGAGAATAATAGAAATCAGTTTCAGAATAGTTGCTGTGTCTGGAGAGGAGAGATGGAACTCAGATTGCCAAGGACAGGGAATTCACCTGAATTTGTAACTTTTTAAATTTATTTACTGAAATATGAAGGAAATATTAGCATTTGCTAGTAAAGTATGGGACTGTTTATTACATTACTCTACTTCTCTGAATGTTTGAGGTAATATTATTTTAAAGTGCTAATTGAAGTGCTAATGAAATAAGAGTACTTTTCTGTTGGTTTTTACCTTATAAGAGTTTATGTCCTTACTTTGTAAGTAAAGCGGTTTCCTTACATTTCCAGAGGAAGTAACAGTAATGAGAATAATTTTGGGTTTCAAAGATTTCCTTTGCAGTTGAATACTTGTGAAGTAATTTACAAATGATAACATACTCTGTAAATGTCAAGGAGGTATAATTACCATAGTCTCTTTTTTTTAAAAAATACAAATCAAAATATATGTCTGTTTTATTAAAAGGCATGTCACCGTCTATGGAAGGATGGAGTCCCATGCTGTGTGTAGACATTGATCTTCCTTGTGGGCTTTAATTTAAAAGATGACTCTACTTGTCCTGAAGGGTACCACAGCTCTGGGGGCTAAGGAGATGAGGTTTTTTTCTTTTTTCTTGCCGATAATGAAACTAAGTAACCAGGAGACTAAGGGCATGCTAATGCATTGTGATGCAAAATTCAGGACACAAATATTTCTGATTCAGCATGTAGTGCTTATTTCACTATTTCGGTAAAAAGAAATCTTATTGATCAAATTAGACCAGGTCCCCATATGGTACCTTTTATGACCTTTTTTTTAAACCAAGGAGACAAATTAGTAAAAATAACATTAAAAATAAGTAAATATGTAATCAGTGGAACATAACACCCTTCCTAATTCCAAGAATTAGGAGCCCCTTTTAAAATTACAAAAGCCTTGATTAATCCCTCCACCTCCATGGACGTGCTTAGTATGGTTAAAGTCTTATCCCTTCTCCTGGTGCAACAGGAAACGTCAGTTCAGGGAAGACAAACAAGAGAGTGAAAACTGGTAAATGACAAGAACCAAATCACTACTTCCACAGACAGACTTCCATACTTGCAAAGTGTGGGATCTTCTTTATGAAAGGAAGGAAATCCATCTTGGAAAATGAAAACTCTTTTTCTAATGAATACACCAATTAAAAAAAAACTTTATTAAATTTCTCTTAGTTTGCTAGGGCTGCCTTCACAAAGCACCTCAGACTATGTAGCTTACACAACAGACATCCACTTTGTCACAATTCTGGAGGCTGATCAGGTGTCGGTAGGGTTGGTTTCTTCTAAGGGCGCTCTCCTTGGCTTGTAGATGGTTGGCTTCTCTCCAGGTCTTCACATCGCTTTCCCTTTTCACGTGTCAGTGTCCCCATCCCTTCTTACAGGCTCATCACCGTTCTTAGTGGATTAGGACCTACCTAGAGACCATGTTTTAACTTAATTACGTCCTTGAAGACTCTATCAGCAAGTACAGATACATTCTGAGATCCTGGGGGTTAGTACTTACACATATGAATTTGGGGAGGGGGGACACAAGCACTCTGCCAAAAATAATTTCTGAAAAGTCAGAACCTAGAAACTTCTTGTTGATCGGCAGCTCTTTGTTGTGTCACGAGCCAGAAAGAGCTGGTCCTCCCCTCCCTTCCTCCACGTTGTGCAGTGATCACACATTCTGATTCAGGTGGGGCTTTTTCAGGAGAGGTTCTTCCTATTTTGTCTCAACCCCAAGCCCCCCAAATATCTAATTAGAGTGAGTAATGGTAATGATTTTTTTTTGAAGGGGATAATATGATCTGGGTAGACTTTTTAAAAATGTCAGACCAAAGGTTTATCTTGTATCACATTACTGTGACTCTTGAAAGCCATACTCTCTGTGGCTTCAGTCTCACTATAATTTACCTCATCAGTGTGGTAAAATATGAACATATTTTATTCTCCCCCACATGCTTTCGTCTATAATCCATTTCTGTTGGTGGCTCCCTTAATCTGCATATTTTCCCAAGTCAGAAATTTGGGAACACTTTAATAGTTCTCACTTTTTAAATGCATAGAAAGGAGCCATTGCTAAATCCTATCAATAGCCCATTATTCCACTGGGTTTCATGGGCCCCAACTTTGGAAGTCAGTTTTTGAACACTGACCTTTTCTTTCATTTACATTCTTGTCGAAATTATCTTTTTATTCCCCAAAGTAATGGGTGCCTTTGACTGAATAAGGGAAAGACCAAAAATAATAAAGTGAAAAGAAAAGAATGCCAGTGAATAAAGTGTCATCTTTCTGTGTAAGTCTGACTTTACTCCACTTAAAATTATTTAATGCTCAACTAAATCCAAATTCCTTAGTCTATGACAGGAAGCCTTTCCAGACATACCTTTTGAAGAACTGCATACCTAATATTTGCTCACTTTCCTCTTTGAATTTTATTTTGTAAATGAACACATTTATGATATGACAAACTGGCTTTTACTTTCCCCCGTTGGTGTTCTTGCGAATGTTTGACCACCAGTTCTGGGGGTAGGGTGGAGGGGCTTGATTTGTAAAATTTGCCTATTTCTATTATGTAAGTACTCCTACCATGGCCAATTTTAAGCTACTTAAATCAACTGGCTTGCAAAATTCCTGAGAATGTAACAGTTGCTTCTTGTGAAACAATATATGCAGCTCCAGCATGCCACTGGTTCCCATGCCCACCGAATTTGTATGAAGGCTTTAAATCTGCTACTTCCTTAACTTAAAATACTTCTCTTTCTGTGCCTGAGAAGCTCCTATTAATCTTTTAAAATGCAGCTCATATCACCCTTCTCTCTTAGAAATCCCCTCATGCTCACCCCTACCCACAGACTCCCCAGGTGGTCCATCTCTGCCTCATCACTTTTTCTCCTCATCCTTACAAATGCTTTTATGTTGAGGCTGTCACATGATCTGATCCTTTTATTTATTTATCTGTTTTCCAGTTACATTGTGAGTATTTGAAAGCACTTGAATTTTGAAGATGTGGAAATTGATGCTCCGAGCCTAATAGTGTGGGGAAACATAATACTGCCTTTGTTTATTTTTTAATAGCCCAGTGTTCAAAAGAGTGGATAGATTATATGCTGGAGCTTACATTTACCTTTGTTTGACCTTAGACGAATGATTTAATCTTCCTGACCTTAAGTCTTCTCGTCTATAAATGGACATAATAATATGTAAACTCATGAGATTGTTGTAAGAAAGTGTCTGCAAAGTACAGCACAGGTGTCACACCGAGGAACCAGTGAGTAAATGGTAACTATAGGCTGGATCCTAGGTGAAAACACAGAAAACCACCCCCATTATTTCTGATGGTGCTCTGGACAAGGTACCAGATAGACTGGCCTTACGTATGTGTCTTGCGAGAGTGAAGTAACTTCACAGTTTAAAGTGAAATAGAGCATTCATCCTTAAAATGTATGTCCTCCAATATTTCATCATGATGCGTCTAACATTTTCAAAAAGTCCTACTTGAAAGCTTACACTAGATCTCAGATTTTTTTTCTTTTTTCCCAGAATAGGCACTTCATAATGCTGGTTGCATCCACTTAATCTGTGACCTGCTGTTTTCTGCTTCTATTCTTTCAGCCTTTGCATGCAAGATTCCTTCCCTTTGACTGTCCAGTCCTGCATCTTGCCAAAGGACTGTGAAACCACCGAGTGGTCCTCCTGGGGCCCCTGCTCTAAGACGTGCCGTTCGGGGAGTCTCTCACCAGGATTTAGGAGCAGGAGCCGGACTGTGAAGCACATCGCTATTGGAGGTGGAAAGGATTGCCCTGAATTGCTCGAGAAGGAAGCCTGCATTGTAGAAGAACTCTTGCAGCCATGTCCCAGGTATTGTGTATTCTTTGGAGTGAGTATTCGATGTTCCATATGACCTCATTTTAGGTGGTGCAGGGATGTTAACGGTGACTGTAGCTATGACTCATATTTGTTGAGTCTTTACTCAGTACACAGTTTCAAATAGGCAGTACAGCACAGTGGGGTAAGAGCATGGGCTCTGTCGATTCCCTGGCCGCCAGTCCTATCTCTGTGCCTTTCTAATTGTGTGAATTTTGGCAGATGACTTACATCTAGTGCCTCAGTTTCCTCCTCTGCTAACAGTACTTCATCCACCACCTGGCACATCATAAATGCTTAATAGCCATTAGTTATTACCCGACATACCACACCTAGTTTTTCTGACAGCCTAAGAAGCCATTCATAGCATCTTCATTTTGCAAATGAGGACACTGATGCTTGGAGAGATGAAATAATTTCTGAGGTTACATAGCTAATGAGTGGCAGCAGCTTGATTCTAATGCTGCTCTTTCTGTAAAAGTCACTGCCACCCTGGGGCACTGCTCCTATTCCAGAGTCCCTAGGGAACCAGAGAATGTTGGGGAAAGGATGGACATAAGTTAGTAGCTATATTTTAATATCTTGATATTGGTTATATTCTGCCTGGTTGTATAGCCCTCGGTAAAGGCCTCCATTGTGTTTTCCTCTGGTTGTTGGCTCCTGATGGGCCCAGTCTGATAATAACAGAAATCACTGGGACTAGCTATTCAGAAGTCTTTAGGGATGAATGGGTGCTAATGTGTTCAGTGGTCCTGAACTATGTCTTAAACCTGTAGCTGTTTTAGATAGACCTTTTCTATAGTTTCTGATAGTGTCTAAGATTTGAGGTCATTTTCTGAGTGAAAAATAAAATGAGGCAAAGAAGTAATCACCTGGGGTTACGTGAAGGGGAAGTGGGTTCACACTCAGCAGGTGTTGTTGATGGGCCTGGCTCTTCCTTACACCGGAAATAACGCCTGTGTGGGGCAGGGGCGTGGGTAGAGGAGCTAGTTTCTGGTTATAGGTTCTTAGTCACTCATTTCCTTTGCCTCACCTTTGAAATCAGACTCAGTTTAACATACTCCTTACATATGAATTGTTCATTCTTTACTAAAATGACCCCTTCAATTTGTATCATTTCTTCCCTGAAAAGTAGAGAAAGCAGATGTAGTTCATGATTCTTCACAGAGTAACCCACCGTCACAGAATTGTCCCAGTCTTTTCATGACACTAATTCTGGGACGAAGTGTGGGATTGGAACTGAAACCTGAGGGCTCTGTCCCTTTTGAACTTGGATGGACCTTGGGTGAATTGCAGCACCCTCACTTGTTAGCTGTGTGTCCTTGGGCAAGCCCTGCGACTTCTCTAAGACACTTCCCTCTTCAGTAAAATGTGTCTAATTAGACTGGCTGTGTCGAAAGTTGTACAGCTGCAGGCTAGCACTGTCTGTCCCAGTGCTCAGCACGTAGGAGGCACTACGAGAGTACTGGTCGACCCTTATTGTTGCTATTTGCAGGTGAGTTCACTTCTTCCAGAAAGAGAATCCCTCCTTTCTTGGGGACGCATACTGTGGTACCTTGACGGTTATTTCTTTTGGGTGATCCTGGAGATTCTTTTTCCCTACAGAAGCCTAATTTAGGAGGGTTCTCAATGTTAGGCTGCCGAGAATAGAATCTGGGTTTAATGATGACCATGGCATTGGCGCTTTTTTCTTTCCTTCCTTTCATGGAATGGCTGATGACCTTTCCTGATATTTTCAATAGTCTTTTGATTTACGGACACCCCTCCACTTTTTTCTTCTCTTTTCTTTGTTAATAACCGTTATAAATCTCTTAGAAGTCAGAGTGGTGCCTCCTTGATGATGCTGAGAAAGTTGAGTTGGATCAACTTTTGTTAAATAATGGCTATCTTTTATTGGGTATTGGTACTGTTGGCCAGTCACATTCAGAGATTTTATAAAGATTATTTAGAATAATATAGAGTTTATTATTCCAAATGGGACACTTTTTGAGAGTAAAAGGGATGTAAACTGATATTGTTCAGATTCAGTTTGAAATCCATTTGGCTTCAAAGTCAGTGCCCTTTCCAGTACATCACACTGCTGCTCTTGGTAGTCACAGTGAAGTCACACACCCAGATGAGGGGATATACACACATATACACATATTCATATGTACCAGTTTTTCCAACAAAAACACGTGGAGTGGTGATACTTCCAGAGGTACCCAAGATTAATTTCTGTATTGAGATTCATTTGCTTGAAACTCAACATCTGAAAGCCAGGCCTGACACAGTTCATTGGAGATGGACCTGGGCCTCTAGTTCTGCTATTTGGAAAAGTTACTGAGTATGACATTTACTAAAAGCCTTCTCAGAGAGTGAATCTGTAGGAAATAAGAGTCTTAGAAAATTGAATACCAACTCGATACCAACCAGTGTTTCCTAGGGAGAACGATGTGTTAACTAATGATACCACTTGGTTGTGGAAAGGAGAATGCGTAAATAACAGCAACGAAATTAGCATCGGCTGACATTCTTGTTTGTCTGAAATCCGAGCTGTGGCCTCTACCACAGGAAAGCGTAAAGGCGATGTGCTAACTCTTGTTTCTCGTTTGACATTAGTGATTAAAATTCATTGTGAACAAGGGAAATGGAAACAAAAATCTCTTAGGGAACAAAAGTGTCCATTTCTCCTTTTCCAGAATTCATGAGCAGTTCATGTGCATCAAGCAATCTAATTCCCCATCCTTCTCCCCTGCAGGGAAATGTCCTCTCTTAGAATATGGTTTGGCTTTTACCCTTCCACCATCTCTGTGACAGGAGACGTGTTCCTTTATTCAGTAAATACACTCTGAGCTCTTGTGATGTGCCAAGCACTACATTAAGTGTTTGGGATACTCCAGGGAACAGATTAGACAACCCCCCCCCAACTCCCATCTTGTGAATTTAGTGAAGATATACCAAATAAATGTACTGAACTATATACTTTGTGTATGAGATTTGGAAAAAATAAAGCATTAGAGCAGGGTAAAGAGAAGGAGAGGTTTCTGGGATGCTGTGATTAGACAGAATTAAAGATTGTCATTAGAGAAGCCTCATTTGAACAAGCAGGATCTGGGCCAGGGTGGCATGAAGGAAGGGAGGAAATTAGCCTTTCAGGGAATAAGAGGAAAATATTCCAAGAAGAGGCGAAGTAGAGGAATGCTCTAGTTCCTGCGTATTAATGCTGCTCAAAACAGGTTTTAGTTGCATAGCTGGGGGAAGAGGGGATGATGCTTTGCACCAGCCAGACTCCAGTGATGAGCATCTTCACTGCAGACACCGTGGGTGTCCATCCATAAGGCATGATTCCGTGAAAGGAATGTGACCAAGAGGAGCCCACTCTAGAAGAGCTCCCTGAGACCAGAACACCAGTGCCTTGGGACAGCTAGCATTAAGTTAACCTGAAAGGGGCCAGAGGCCAGCCTATGTTAAGCTAACCTGGGAAGTTTTAGAACTACCTTTGATCCTTGAACAACATGGGTTTGAACTGCACAGGTCCTCTTAGTTGTGGGGTTTTTTCAGTAGTGATTATTAACAATAGTACACGATCTGAGGTTGGTTAAATCCATGGCTGCAGAACCGTGGATACAGAGGGCTGACTATCAGTTATAGCACATTTTCTGGCTGCATGGAGGATGGTCACCCCCTAACCCCGAGTTGTTCAAGGGTCAAATGTAGAACGGAGTTAGCATCGTGTAGCCTAAGCTTGTTTCAAAACTGTGGTATTTTTCACCAAGATATACATAGACTCCCAGAACCCCTTCCTTCAGCATTATACAGTGTACTTGTAAATTTATGCCCACACCTCAATGTAACACTAAGAGCTCACATTGTATATTATGGGGTCGGGATGGAAATGAGAGAGATGGGATCAATCTTCTTGTCACTTGCCACATTTTCTCTTGGTGTGTTTATTTCCTATTATTGCACAGCATGGCCATAAGCATTATGTTTTTCTCTGCCTCAAAACATTGAAAGGTATGTGTTTTATAAGGTACCTTGGCACTTGGGAACTTTCTTATGTCCCAGTTAACATTTAAAGTGTTAGATCAGAGTCTCAACTAAGAGAGAGCTGAAAAGCATTCTAAGACCATAAATGATAAGGTGGCCCTGTCTACTAGTTAGCATATGGAGCGAGGACACATATAGCTGAGATGTGGCCTGATACTGGAACAGCTATGACTTTAGATCCTTTGTGCTTAAGTAGAGAGCCCATTCCAGATGAAGACACTGGAACAGCCAAGAATACTGAAAAATGTCAGCATCTCTTTGGAAACGAAACCGCAGATGATCTACCAGACAATTACACCATCTTACTAGGAGGCAACAACTTTCATGCAAAAATGGCTCTTCTACCTCTTAAATGATCATTTCGAGTTTAAAATCAAATATAGGACAGCACTATTACAAGTGGCAGTGACCAACTTACAGTAAAACTTTCAAGAAGATCTCAAGGCAGAAGCCACATCATTGGCAATGTTGCATAGCCTGTGTAATATTGCTGCACAGAAAAGCCAATTTCTTAAGCATTGATTCAATACTCCGTTCTGGCACTAAATAGATGGGGGTCTCATAATCCATCTCTCCTTATCTCTGGTATGTTATGAATTTATCCTTATTATGGGTGAACTAGAGATTCTTTGTAAAAGGTCTGTGCGTGCAGACTCATACTGAGAAATCTGTGCAGGTGTCCTGCAGCCCGCTCTGACTTGCTTGTAAAACAACCCCCTGTGACCAGCCTGTTTCACTTTAAGGCACTGAACCCAATTTTAGGTTTTCTAGATAAAATTGCTTTTCCTTGAGGAAGCTCTGGGGATTAGCTGATGGATCTTTTTAGATGAATGCTGAAGCCAGGAAAGGAGCCAAGAGGAACGATGGCGATAAAAGTTGGCTTGGTATTGGCTTCCCTTGCCCGCTGGAGTGGAGTGTGTGCTGGGACGGGGTTGGCACGTCATGAAGAGATGTCTGTTCCACACCTGCTTCAGCCTGTCAACTGTGCTGATTGCTGGAGGGGTCAGGAAATTTCAGTCTGAGTTCACTTATCTTAAGAGCATCTAGGACCTCATAACCATGTTCTTTAAGGGTGTTGAATAGTGAGTTATGTTCCCACACATCATCCCAAACCTGTGGATATGGATTTTTTTGTTTCTTTATTTTTTTCTTTTCTACCTTATAAAGAAAGGGCAGCATCTATGAAAGACCTGGCTCAGAGTAAAGGCTCCATAGACAATGGACGAATGCTCAAATGTAGGGCCGTTTGAGAACAATATTTTATGCACAGGGGACTGTCTTCCACACCTATACTTATTCTATGATGGATGTGAGGGATTTAAAGTCATTTCTTATAAAGAGCATCTAAAATGGGCATCATCATGGAGACTAAATTAAGGACATCTACCCAGGGAGGGAATGGACGCGTGGACCTTGATGTGACATGGTCCCCAACAGCTGCCTCGCTTTTGCTAAGTGTGTCTGCTTTTCCAGATGAGAAGTTTCTGTCTTCATTAGTTATATAAGAGTAGCTTCAAAAAGAGTGAGAAATGATCTCACAACCTGAATTTGTAAAAGTTTGCCTTCCGGAAAAAAAGCACCCACACCACCTACCACGTCTGCTGTATGTTTTTCCCCTGACTGTTTACCACAGCACATCATAGGAGGTCAGTAAATGGTTGTTAAATGAATTAATGGATTCTTTAAGCAACCTTTTTTTTTTAATTGTGTTAATTAAGCAGCTTTTCTGTAGCACTTGAGGAGCAAAGGAGTCATGACCTGGAACCCTCTGGGAAATCTGTTTCAGGAAAGAAACAGCAGTTTCAAAGAATCTGTGAATTGTTTCCACGGAAGGCGATTGATGCCTTTTTTATGGAGTCCGTCTTTTACTGGTGCATGTAGTTTCATGAGTCCCCACTGGGCCACTTTCAGTTCTCCTGGATGGAAGATTTGTTCCTTTGTTGGTATAAGAAAGTTAACATACTGCTGAGTGCTATGCATGGTGATAGAAGTCTATTAATAATACATATGTGGAGTTTGGCTACCAAAGCCATCTGCTGAAGAGCAAAGAGCTTTGCACTTCAGAGTAGCTTTCCATAATCAATAGTCCCATTCAATTCAATAAAAAATTACTAGAGCATAAAATGTATAAAGCTTGATCGGTTCCCTTTATTTTGGTCATCTGTTCAGCAAAAAATGACAAGTTAATTCTTTTCTGAATGCATTTACAACTTTAAAAGGACAACAGACATTATCATAAATTAGTCATGCTGCAGTACACTGATTTTTAATATACGTGCATTTAATTTGAATACCTTGCACTAGAGTTTCAATTCCAAGAGTGTTTGCAGTTCTATACGTGCTTAGTCAAAACATGATCATTAACTAGTGCAATTACTCATTCAATCTGTCATCATTAAATCACTTAAGATTCTATTCTGTGTTGCTTTGCTTTAAATCTAAGCCTTTAGAAGAAACAGAAAAGAAACCCACACTTTGTAAGCAATTTTAAGCCTTCTGAAAGTGACAGTGCATGCATTCTAAAGGGCAGAGGTTGCTATAAAACTCTGATGGTCCTGCCATCCTACTGCTATTAGAATCACTTTATGCCACATTAGTAGGATGGAGGTCTTTTAAAAATAGTCACTAAATGTGCCTATTTTTCTAATTTTGGCTTTGCTAATTTAGGATGTCTCTATTCCGTATTTCAGAACAATGAATCCATTCCTTACTCCTTCTACCCTCCCCCTCTTGCATTTGGAGAACAGTTTGAATACAGGATTCCTTGGGTCCTTGGGTTAGACAACATCACTCGAAGGAAGACAAGCCGGCCACCCAAACAATTGAATTTCAAGGCCTAGAGTAGCTTTTCCTAATCCAGAATTTGTCTCCTCTATCTCTTGATGGAAATATGTATTCCCACCATTGGAAATTTCTTTCTTTGGCTTAATCTTGGTTTCTTCTTTTAAAATTGCAGTATTTTTTTTAGAATGGTTAAATATTTACCATTACCTTTTACTGTGTATCATGTGGATACATTTATTGGCCATTTCCTAAGAGTAGACATAAATTATGGGGATTACATATGAAGAAATAGTGTGCAGCGAGTTTCAGACATGGCAGGAAGATTCACGAAGCAGATTCTAGAAGGTAAATGAAGAAAACTGAATTTTAAAGTTATAATACATGGCTGCCCTGATGTCTGGGTTCCTGTCCCCTTTTCTGGGCTGTCTCACGTAAGAATTCAGTGCCAAGAAATTGTGCTGCTAGTACTTGGGGTAAAAACAATTTGGAATCATTCATCACTCCTCTGTTTCTCTCCCACCTACATTAAATGTGTTAGAAGTGTTGGCTGAGATTAGTTTCTTGTCTCATCACAGAAAGAATTCAGAGACGAGACACGGAGATTGAGAAAGTAAAGTGGGGATTTATGAAGGGATGGATAGTACACTCTCAAGGGGAGTGTGGGCAGGCCCACGTAAGCTGAGTTTCTTTGGCAAACTAGTTACAGAGGGTGTAAAAATGAATGGGTGGAATATTCACTGGGGAAGGAGAGGTTTGGGGTCATATTCCCTGATTTTCATCCCAGCTCCACCTTTCCGAGGGAAGGAATGAGTTTTGTCTTTATTTAGCCTAGATTGGAAGTGTCATGGCAAAAGTGCATGATGGACACTTCTCATCTGCAAGGCTAATTTTATTGTAATAAGGGCATAATGAGCAAGAGGTTACATTTGGACACTGGAGATTCCTGGCTTCTCCGACCTTTCTTGGCCTGTCTCCAGGATACTTATCACCCTTAAATGTGTGATTTCTTATCAGTCCTGAGGTTTCTGCTCTTCTCTGCCTAAGGAACCCCGTTGTTCACATGCATATATACACGTATGGATGTGTGGCTTCCTGCCTTTTGGCCAGTGCCCCTCTTTCTCTGTTCATTTCTAGCTATCTGCCTGCTCGAACAGAAGGTCCTCCCCACCTTCACAGTATATCCAGAATCTCATCACTTCTCATCACATTCACTGTGACTGCCTCAGTTGAAGCCACCATCATCTTTCCTGGACTGTCAAAGGCCTCCAGATTCTTCTCTCTTAATCCACTCCCCCATAGTCTATTCTTCACCCAGGGGCCAGGGGGATTCTTTAAAAATTTCAATCGCATCATGATATTACTGCTCTCCTCAAAACTTTGCAATAATTTCCTGGCACATTTGGAATGACACTCACAGTCCTTCCCCAGCCTACAAGGCTCTCTGTAGCCTGGCCTATGACAGCCCCTCACTCCATCTGCCTCCTGTCGTGACCCGCGTGCCCAACCACACTGGCTTCTGTGCTGTCCTGGAAAGTACGCAATACTCTCCTTCTCTGGGGCCTTTGAACATGCTCCTCTCTGCCCAGCGCGCTCCTTGCCCACCTCTTCTTGTGCTCGCTCCTTCATTTTAGTCAGGCTTCTGAGGACTTACCTGGTCATGGTGCTGAAACAGCTCTCCTTGTCCATCTCTCTTTGATGGACGCGTTATCTGATGCCAAGTTACATATTGGTTCATTTCTGTCTGTGCCCTGCTAGAAGGCCATTTTCCCAAGGTCAGGGGCTTTGTCCTGCTCACTGCTATGCATTTCTGTTGTCTGGAATCGTGGCTCGCACATAGTTGCAGCTCAAGAGTTACTTCTTGAAAGAAAGGAGGAATAAAGGTATGATTGAATAAGTGATTTGCTTAATATTGGTCCAGCCTGTTTCTTTGCCTGCGGATTTCCTTTCTGTCATCAGTCTGTCATCAGTATCTTTATATTAGCTGAAATATTCTTGTGCAAGTCATGTCTCCTGTGCATTTAGTATGTGAGTTTTAAGCATTTCCCTTGTCAGAGGTCCGGGGTTCCGGAGTGTCTGACAGTGGGGCCTCTCACTAATAGTAGGGACATTGGAGTCATTTTCACCTGGATGCATGATAGCAGGTGTACCTCACATTCACAATGACCAGGGAACAACATGGGAATTTGATTTAAGGGCCTTGAAAAGGCATTACTCTTCAAAAAACTGTCGTTGTACCGTTTAGTGGAAATTTGAATTTTTACAATTAGAGATTCCTTTATTTAGCTTATATTTTGTTTCTCTTTTTAACTTGTAAATATCTCCTGAAAGTGCTAAAGTTTGACCCTATGTGACCACAGTGTTTGAATCATAAAATGAGAGACTGTAAGATATTCTCAAACTGTATTTGCGCTTGAGACTGGAAGGAGAATTATTTTGGCAGTGTGAAATATTATGGGTCACTTGTCAGTGACAGTATCATTGTCACCAACCAAGGATTTTTCATTGTTTTTCCTTTTTTATTTTTTTTGCTTCAGTTCAGAAAGCACTTCCTGAGACCAAGACCAGCATTAACTTGTCCTCATAATGGCTAGACAGCTGCCCACCCTCTACTGAACTTGCTTTCTGTATCCCTGGACCACGTTTCATGAGCCTGCCATTCACTGAGACTACCAGAGTATCATTTCATTAAGAAGATGTGCTTTTGAGTCAGACACACCTGACTCTGAACCCTGCTCTCCCGCTTCCTTGATTATGTGGCGCTGGAAGAGTGCTGACTCTTCCTGCCAGTTCTCCCGTCTGTGAGAGGGGAAGTGAAGTTTTCCTCAGAGGCTTGCGGGGAGGACTGCATGAAGTCATGCACCCAGATCTGGTAGCGCGGTGCCTGGCACAGAGTCAGCACGCAGAAGGTTTTGTTCATTATTATTATCGCTCGGGCATTTGTCACGATGCCCTAGAAGCCCAAGTAAATTAATGCCTTGTCTATCCTGTTCAGCCCGACCATTTGACAAAACAAGTGGATCCTGTGGTCACGGTCATAAGGGGCTATGGGCGTGGACTGATTGCTTTCATGGCATAGAAATCTCCTCCACTGCAGCGTTTCCACAGTTGATTTCAAAGTCCTGCTCACCCTTGGGGGCAAGACGCTGGCCTTTGAGACCCCTCCGTTTGCCTCCTAAGCAGAAGGACAAATGAGGCTGTGTTGAGGGGCATCAGAATTGGGAGAGCTAAGGGGGAAAGGCCTGGTCTTCGATTCTGAGTTCGTCACTGAAGATGTCCCTGGCAGTCAGGAAGCCAGGCTGTCTGGAGGCTGGAGGACTCTCCCGGTAACGACTTCTAAAGGGGGTAGCCTGTACCGTTCAGCTGAGCAGGCTCCTTTGATTTCTTACTCTGTCAGATCCCGGAGACACTTTCCCGAGTTACGGGAATTCAGGCTGTTCAGTTTTCATGGCTGCTGGGTGATTTGTGACTAAACATAGATAGCTCGTTTGAAAAAAAATAAAAGGGAAAGACCATGAAAAGACCCGCATTTAAAAAAGGAATATAGAAGTCCTGCCCTGGTGTGCTTTTCCTCTGCCGCTTGCTACGCTGCTGTTTTCTCTGAGGTACTAAATAAACAGCAATAGTGACAAATGTCTTCTGTGTCTCTAGAGAATTTGTAGTTTGCCGGTGAATGGAATTTGGGTGCTTTTGGTTAATGAGACACCAACAGGGTTTTTGTTACTTTATATAAAACCAGAGTCATTAAACTTTCCTTTTCATTTTTCTCCATAATGACTTCCAAAATTCCTCCACTGCTAATTCTTATAGGGTCATGATAAATTAATTGAAAAAGTAATTCATACAGCATGGCCCATTCCTTTCAAACAAATTACACTGCAAACAGATTATTTGGGACTTGCTATGATTCTAAACTCTCTAAGTTTCTTTTATGCTCTTTGCTGCAGTTTGGTTACCGCAAGTTAGACCACAGCATTCCTGGATCTCTAATGCTAGGACTTTTGATGAAATTAATTAAATTCTCATAAAGACAGTGTTAGTTTTGTGTGTGTGTGTGTGTGTGTGTGTTTGTGTGTGTGTTTTTGGTGTCAGCAGTGGGTGAAAGGCAGGTGTAAAAAGATCTAAGTGAAAAGAGAACTAACCTTTATCGAACACTTGTTATATGCTAGGATCCACATTTGGTATTATTATCCCTGTTTTACAGATGGAAAGACAGAAATCAGCCAAAGTCACATGACTAGTAAGTGGCAAGGCTCAGATTCAAATCAGGCCGGTTTGACTCTAATGCATGCTTGTTGTCTACATCACACTGCCCCCTTTTGCTGATCTTTTTTGCTAACTTCATCATAGGAACCTCAGAGTCAGGACTGTATCTGACCTCGTTAATAGCCAGAGAGTTCTTTTAGGAGATCTTTGGTGCAAGAGATTTGAAATGAGAATGTGATCACCATCCATCCAACCCACCCCTGCCCGACTGTGCCTTGCCCCAGAATCCAGAGCTTCCTGAGCCCTGGGACTCAGAGACACGGGAGATGACCCTTCTACCTGAGTGACCACAGAGCCAAGGGTGGCAGCTCCATCTGAAGGAGAAGAAAGGGCTTCAGAGCATCACCTCTGGAGAAGGACCATCTCTGGGAAGACCTGGCCTTTTCTCGGTCTCCCATGCCCAAGAATTAGACACATGTTATTGTCTGTATTTACCTGCAGGAGCAGGACTTGAATTCTGTACTTCAGACCCTTGTCCAGCCCCCTGACTGATGTTCCCTTGGAAAACCCTGTGAAGATGAAGTAGTGAGGCAGAGGGAGAAGAATCTTGTTACCGCAAACCCCGCAGGATTGTCCAGATCCTTTTTCCACAGTGGGCTTTCCACAAGACAAGTGATCCTCAGCTTTCAAGCTTTCTAGAATGATGGCGCTCATTGTGAGGGGCTTTGCTGACAATTTTACTCTAGTTTCTATAAGGCCTGGGCCCTGGTGACTGATGTTTATTTTTATTGCTGCAGTTTTTTTTTTTTAATAATCATAGAACTGAAAAACTTTTTTTCTTTAATCTGAAATGGGACAGCAGATATAAGAATGTTCTTAGATTTAGTTCATTGTTCCAGAAGTTAATGTCTATTGGTATTTATGTGAATGCTGTAGGGTTATATTAATGCTGTGAGCTTCAGGAATGCTGTAATAAACCACAAAAGAAAACTCTGTCTGCAATAATCCTCCAGCTATGAGTGCAAAGTTATTATGGTTGTTTTGTTTTCTGTGAGTTGTGTACAAACTTCATTGTGTTTTCTCCTCTTATTTGTATGGAAGTGTGTGTGCGTCTATTAGTGTAGATCTCAACCCATCATAAACCAGGAGGATATATTCCTTCCTATAATAATAGCATGTCTGTATATGTAAAAAAAAAAACCCCATCAATTAAATATAGTGGCACATTGTGAACTCACTTTTAATATGTATACCTTTATCCCAGTGGGGCCAAACAGATAGACATTCTTTCCTATATCAAGAAGATTGGTCAGTTAGAGGTAATCTCTGTTCACTTAAAATAATATATTCACACATTCATACACTGTCCTAATTAGAAAAGAAAGGCCAACTTTCACACAAATTCATTTAGAGGTTCGTGAAATGAAACCCCATGACAAGTTCGCCTGTTACGAATAGGCTCATTTAGTTTCCAACTCTTTCCTCTAATTTTTTTTTAATTTTTTATTCTCTTACAGCTTTAAGGCTGAGACATATCTACCATTTATCCATATTTCCTTTCTTCATTCCTCTTGTCCTGTACTATTAGCATGATAGGCTGCTGTGATTTTTCTCCAGGAAATAAAAGGGGTTTAGTATTCAAAGCTGGTAAACTTCTTTATCCGTAGGCAGAATTTGGTCCTAGAGAGATTATTATGCACATTTGATGTCATGACTTAAGTCTCCTTTGGAATTTTATATTTTCCTTACTTCTTCTTCTTCTTTTAAATAAATCAAACCGAACAGGTATTCCTGGAGGACCTCTGAATGGAAAGAATGCCAAGTCTCTCTCCTCCTCGAGCAGCAGGACCCCCACTGGCATGTGACGGGACCCGTTTGTGGAGGTGGGATCCAGACCCGGGAGGTGTATTGTGCCCAGAGCACACCAGCATCCACGGCACAGAGGCCCAAGGAAGGTAGGCAGTCAGTTCCGGGGGCAGATTCTGCTCTTGATTGGAAAGGAAATTGACTCCAACACCATCTCCTCATATTCTTCTTGATATAATGGACCCTCAGCTTTCACAATTTAATATTATATAGGCTATTTGCAAACCATTCTTAGTTCTGCTACTTGCAGTAATTTGGAATAGTTAAAAATACAAGTAATAATAATACCATCAACCTCAAAGGATCGTTGTGAAAATTAAATGAGAAAATATACCTAAAATCTGTAGCAGAGATGAATGCTACATGCTAAGGGGCTGGCATGCTGGAGTGAGTCAGTTGGCAATGAATTAGTAGCATTTTTTTTTCTGTAAGAGTTTTTTGTGTGAATTTGTTAATGTGGAGATTTATACAGATATATCACTTCCAGATGTCAAGGATCCATTGTTTTATTGCCAGAGCTTAAATATTATGAAAAGAAGGAGGAGGAGGAAGAGGTGGAGGGAAAAAAAAAAAAAAACTTCTTCCATTGTAGATTCGCTATTAGGCATGCACAATTCATTTGTTTCAGAGTTTAGGGTAGTGATAACATGAAGACTGAAAAACTGGCCCAGATTCATTTAAGTCAATTGATTGAAAAGCCGAGAGTGTGCAATAGTGCTTCCACCCTAGAAAAATGTATGGCCTGTTGCAGGCACATTGGAGAGCCCAGCAGTGCCCGCTGTAGAAGTGGTCGAGGTAGGAGTTCTTTCCTTGAGTGTGCACGTACATTCTCTATACTGTAGGGCTTGGTTAAGAAGACAAGGTGTAAGCTCTCTTGTCATGAAAATACATCCACTTTATCCTATAAAGCGTTTCATACCAGTGCCTTTTTTTGTGATGTGGCCTCTCATTGTTCCACACGCCATGACCATAGCCTTGGATGATTCACCACATGACTCATAAAGGGGGTCATCTGTACTGACTCCTTAACATTTGCTTCAACAATTGAAGTTCAGTGTCATGTTTATAGGACTGAAGTTATTTTAAAATAATAGTTAAATTTCCTTCCTTCTCTAATGTCACTTTTGGAAAGTGATGATTTACACACTTTCTCTTCTGGGATAGAACATGACTATACTTACTCCTCTGAATTTGGAAGAACAGAATTTAGATTAAAGAGCTTCAGATTATCTTTTCAGATCTTGGTGATCTTTCTGTTCCACCTTCTCCTTCTTTTCTTTTACTGTTGTCTGCAGTACTAGGGTTTTCAGGGGTCGACGTGTATATGATTCTGTAGAATTGATATGTTATGATCTAGTTTCTGCTTCAACGTTTTATCTTTTATTGACATTTTCATCTTCCTAAAGTTTCTTTATTAAAAATAGCTTTTCTAATGGCTCACCTATTTCTGAAGTTTCTTCGATCTGAATCTTTCCATCTTTCTTATTAGAACATGCTGGGCAGGAAGATTGTAATTAGGAGGAAACTGGGGGGATGGTGTTCTAGAGTTGGCAATCGTATGCTACGTGTAGAGGGATGTCAAATAGAGGAGGGGTGTTAAGCGCAGAATTAGCAGCCTATTAAGCCCGGTACAATATACTTCAAGCACCTCAAGAAGAGGAGGAAATCTTAGGCCAAGGAAAACTTCCAGATTAATAGCTTGGTTCATGTGGAAACAGAATGTCCTTAGAAAACCTAAGCCTGATAACCCAGTTCTCAGGGGGCACTGAGATTTGGGGACAATATGTAAATATATGAATGTATAACACAGTCCCATACGCTTGTACAAATTTGAATACAGTAGTCAAACTATTGCTGCATTGGAAAATATAGCACAGTCACATTGAATTAAAGGTATAGTATAGCTTACTACTTATCTTTGTAATCATTAACAAAGGTTTGATTTTGCTTTTGTGTGGAAGTGAGCCAGAAAGATTATTCAGCCATTACTTCCCTTTCTTATAAAAGCTTTCATTTTGTAACTGTTATCATTTATGGCTATACCTTGACAAGTCTGGCAAAATGAAAATTTCTTCTTAGTTCAAGTCAGATAAGTGGGAACAATTGAATTACAATTATAAGGGGCCAATGAGAGTGTTTGCCCCATTAAAGAGGCAGAATTTAAGTATTCTAACTTTTTGCTAATGCAGTAACAAATGTCAAAACTGGTGACTTTTTTTGCATTGCAGTTTTTTTGTGAAGATTGGCTTTTTTGTTCCTTGTTTTTTTAAATTATTATGTTAGATTTTGGAGGGAGAGGGGATTTCAATAGCATTGATTTTGAAAATTCTTTTCTCAGTCACAATAGACTTTCCCATGATGATTAGTTTTCCTTAGGCTCCAGGATACTCTGCTCACTCTCTGAAGTGGAGTTGCTTGACTTTTCTTCCTTACAAAATCCGCCCCCACCCCATTCTCTTTGAATTAGCTGCAGTGCATTCCAAGAACCTGATCTTAGAGGAACCCACAATCCTGGTAAAAAAATAAGATCCATTTTCATGGATCTCTCATGAAATAAAATGCAATAAAATTTCTAGATGCCAGAATGAAAAAAAGAACAGAAAAGAGTGCTAATTCTCTCCCAAGGGTCTCAGTCTCTTGTTGAATGCTGAGGCTGAATTGGGACTTCATGCTGTTTTGTCACAAATTATTCTCATTGATACCCAGTTCTCCATTTGACCTCAGTTTTTGGTGTTTGTAGGAATAGTGAAATAACATCAATGGCATATTTCCCTGGTTCTGTTGTTCATTGGTCATGTGGTGTTTTAAATGTAGCCAAAATAGTACTGTAATAATTGATATGAGAAGTGTTACTAGTAATAGTAGCCAAGCCAATAGACTGTGAATGAAGATGTAGAGGAATATTTATGATTGTGTTTACCAGTTATTGTTGTAGAGAGAATTGTGCTTCTCTTTTATAATTCAGAAGCACCAGCAAGGGTGATACTGATTTATAAATCTAAAAGCTGGGATTTGGAGAGACCATTTTCTTCTTACCCTTTTCCCAGGTGAAATTAAAACCACTCATCCTGTATTCAAGGGTCATTTCTCAGAAGCTAAAACATTGAAACAATAGGCATACCTTCAAAAATCTAATAAAGATATGGAAAATTTATTCTGTTTGTGATAAAATAGCTTAGAGATTGGCATATCAACAAATGTGTAGTGAAATGTCATAGAGATATAATGTATTTGTATGGTGAAGGAAAAAAATGAAACTAAAACCTATAAACTAAATAGAAAACCTGTAAACTAAATAAAAAGTTGGGAAAAGTTATTGGTGTGGTTGCAGTTAAGTGGAATATTACCTAGATTTTTCCCCATGTTTTAGATTCATTATTTGTCATTAAATGGACACAGTTATTTCAAGAATGGACACATTTAGCTTTGAATTGTTAAATGTATTAATCAACCACTTCTCGCCAGTAGGATTGAATAGTTCTTGAAAGTCCTGTGTCTTTGTCATGTTGGGCTTAAAGTTGGCCTTAAGGCAGTACATGATAAGATAATGGGACATGTCTTGGTTTAAAGTATGTTAGTTTGGTGAGTAGAAGTGGATAATAATCACAGATACACTATTTTTTTCAAAAATAATTTGTTATGTACCGGCCTTGTTTTAGGCTCTGTGCTAAACACTGAAATTATACAGGGGCCTCATTAGTTTACAATCTTTTAATTGTGACAGCAATTATACTAATAATTATGCTATAGTTTCTTAAGTACTGTATCTTAAGTAGTGTTTTGGGTCCTGTATATTTATTTATTTTACCTGAAAGTAATCTTCATAATGGAGTTGGTGTTTAAAGAGTTTGGAAGAGCAACAGGAAACAATGTTCTAAGTGGGGACAAGCAGAACATATGGAAATAATGGAGATGTTTATATGCAGTGGTGGCATATGAACTGGTATTATGAGAGCACAGGATATAAAGAAGTTAAATAACACATAAAAACTAGGCTGTAAGAAGGATGTTATATAATGGTCAATGGATCAATCCAAGAAGATATACCAATTATAAATGTATATGCACCCAACATAGGGCCATCTAAATACATAAACCAAACATTAACAGGCATAAAGGAAGAAACTGACATTAACAAAATAACAGTAGGGGACTTTAACAGCCCACTTAAATCAATGGACAGATAATCCACAGAGAAAATCAATAAGGAAACACAGACCTTAAATAATACATTAGACCAATGGAATAAATATATATTTATTAAAAATATATATATAGACACATATATGTGTGTGTGTGTGTGTGTGTGTGTGTGTGTGTGTATAAACATTCAGTCCAAAACTAGCAGCAGAAACATTCTTTTCAAATACATGGAGCATAGATCATATGCTAGGCCAGAAAACAAATCTCAGTAAACTTAAGAATCATATAAAGCATCTTTTCTGACTGCAAAGCTATGACTCTATAATCAACTACAAGAAAAAAAACTTCGAAAAACACAAGTGCATGGAGGCTAAATAAACAATATGCTACTAAACAACCACTGAAGAAATCAAAGGGGAAATTTAAAAAATACCTGGAAACAGAACAGGGGACTATATTCAATATATTGTAGTAACCTATAATGAAAAAATATGTAAAGTAATATATGTACGACTGAAACATTATGCTGTACACCAGACATTGACACATTGTAAACTGACTATACTTCAATAAATAAATAGATAAAGAAAGAAAATACCTGGAAACAAATGAAAATGAAAAAAACCCCCAATAATCTGAAATCTGTGGGACACAGAAAAAGCAGTTCTAAGGGGACAGTTCATGGCAATACATGCCTACCCCAGGAAACAAGAAAAATCTCAAATAAGCAACCTAACCTTACACCAATAGAACTAGAAAAAGAAGATAGTCCAAAGTTACTATAAGGAGAGAGATTATAAAAATCAGAACAGAAATAAATGAAATAGAAAGTGAAAAAAAAGAAAAGAAAAGAAACTAAGAAGTGGTTCTTTGAAAAGATAAACAAAATTGATAAACTTTTACCCAGATTCATCAAGAAAAAAATGGGAGATAAAATCAGAATCAATAAAGATAAAATCAGAAATGAAAAAGGAGAAGTAACAGCTGACACCACAGAAATATGAAGGATCATAAATGATTACTCTGACCAACTATATGCCAATAAAATAGACAACCTAGAAGAAATGGACAAATCCTTAGAAATGTACACTCTCCCAAGACTAAACCAAGAAGAAATAGAAAATATGAACAGACCAATTACAAATAATGAAATTGAATCATTAATTTAAAAAAAAAACTCCCTGTAAACAAAAGTCCAGGACCAGATGGGTTCACAGGTGAATTCTAAGAAACTTTAGAGAAGAGTTAACACCTATCCTTCTCAAAATAGTCCAAAAATTTGAAGAGGAATACTTCCAAACTCATTCTATGAAATCTGTATCACCCTTATACCAAAACCCAAGACACCACACACACAAAGAAAATTACGGGCTAATGTCACCGATGAACATAGATGTCCAAATTCTCAACAAAAATATTAGCAAATCAAATCCAAAAATATATTAAAAGGATCATACACCATGATCAATTGGGATTTTTCTCAGGGATGCAAGAATGATTCAATGTTGGTAAATCAATAAGTGATAAACCACATTAACAAATTGAAGAATAAAAATCATGTGATCATCTCAATAGTTGCAGAAAAATCTTTTGACAAAATTCAACATCCATTTATGATAGAAACTCTCAACATGGTGGGTATAGAGGAAACATACTTCAGCGTAATAAAGGCCATATAAGATAAGCACACAGCTAACATTCTCAATGGTACCAAGCTGAAAGTGTTTCATATAAGATCAGGAACAAGGCAAGGATACCCACTCTCAACACTTTTATTCAACATAGCATTGGAAGTCCTAGCCACAGCAGTCAGACAAGAAAGAGAAATAAAAGGAATCCAGTTGGAAAGGACAAAGTAAAACTGTCACTGCTTGCACAGGACATGGTACTATATATAGAAAATACTAAAGATGCTACCAGAAAAGTATTAAAGCTCATCAATGAATTTGGTAAAGTTGTAGGATCCTAAAGTAATATGAAGAAATCTGTTGCATTTCTATACAGTAACAGCAAACTATCAACAAAAGAAGTTAAGCAAACAGTCCCATTTACAATCACATCAAAAAAAATAAATGTGTAGGAATAAACCTAACTAAGAAGATAAAAGACCTGTACTCAAAAAACTTTAAGACATTGATGGAAAACATTGCAGACAACACAAATCGATGGAAAGATACACTGTGTTCATGGATTGGAAGATTAGTATTGTTAAAATGACCGTACTGCCCAAGGCAATCTACAGATTCAGTGCAATGCCTGTCAAGCTACCAGTGGCACTTCTCACAGAGATAGAACAAATAATTTAAAAATTTATATGGAAACACAAAAGACCCCAAATAATCAAACAATCCTTAAGAAAAAGGAATAAAACTGGAGGTTTCATGCTCCCTGACTTCAGACTATACCACAAAGAAACAGTCATTAAAGCAGAGTGACATTGGCACAAAAACAGACACATAGATCAGTGGAACAAAACTGAGATCCCAGAAGTAAACCCACGCACTTATGTTAACTAATTAATTAATCTACAACAAAGGAGGCAAGCGTATATAGGTGGGAGAAGACAGTATCTTCAATAACTGGTGCTGGGACAGCCACATGTAAAGAATGAAATTAGAACTTTTTTTTCCACACCGTATACAAAAATAAACTCAAAATAGATTAAAGACCTAAATGTAAGCCTGGAAATCATAAAAGTCATATAAGAAAACATAGAACATTCTTTGACATAAATCATAGCAATATTTTTGGGGATATGTCTCCAAAAGCAAAGGAAATAAAAGCAAAAATAAATTAATGAGATCTAAATAAACTTAAAAGCTTTTGCACAGCAAAGGAAACCATCGACAGAATGATAAGACAATCTACTGAATGGGAGAAAATATTTGCAAATGATATGACCAATAAAGGTTTAATATCTGAAATATATAAACAGCTCATACAACACAGCAACAGCATCAAAAGAACAGCCTGATCAAACAATAGGCAGAAGACCTGAAAAGATGTTTTTCCAAAGAAGACATATAGGTGGCCAACAGGCACATGAAAAGATGTTCAACATCATTAATTATCAGAGAAATGCAAATCAGAATCATGGTGAGATATCACCTTACACCTATCAGAATGACTATCATCAAAAAGACCACAAATAACAAATATTGATGAGGATTTAGAGGAAAAGAACCCTTTGTACAGTGTTGATGGGAATGTAAATTCATGCAGCCATTGTGGTAAGCAGTATGGAGGTTTCTCATAAAACTAAAAATAGAACTACCATATGATCCAGCAGTACCACTCCTGAGTATGTATCTGAAGAAAACAAAAACACTAATTTGAAAAGATACATGAACCCCAGTGTTAATAGTGCATTATTTATAATAGTTAATATATGGAAGCAACCTAAATATCCATCAAAATATGAGTGGATAAGGAAGATGTGGTGTACACATATACACAATGGAATACTACTCAGCCATAAAAAAGAATTTGCAACAATTTGGATGGATTTGGAGGCTATTACGCTCAGTGAAATAAGCCAGACAGAGAAAGACCGATACTGCATGATATCGCTTATATGTGGAATCTTAACTATAAAACAACTGGATAACAGAACAGAAGCAGATTCACAGATAAAGAGGACAAACTAGTGGTTAATAGTGGGGAGAAGTAAGAGGGGAGGGGCAAGCTAGGGGTAGGGGATTAAGAAGTACAAACTATTATGTATAAAACAAATAAGCTACAAGGATGTTTTGTACAGCACAGGGAATATAGCCAATATGTCATCATAACTTTAAATGGAGTATAAACTATAAATCACATATGAATCAGTATGCTGCATACCTGAAACTAATGTAATATTGTAAATCAGCTATATCTAAAAAAAACCTAGGCCTTTTGTTTTATTATTGATCTAAGACCTTGTTGTTGTTGTTGTTGTTGTTGTTTTGGTTTGGTTTTTCTTGAGAATATGAGTTACACTTTGCAGCTTTTTTCCCCATTGTGGGCTTTTAAGCAGAGAATGAATCTCATATTTTAGCTGTATATAACAATATAGAAACATGAGTGTACTAAGAGATTTGCCATGAATGGTCTTGTGCTGTTTGCAAACGTATTTGGTTATAAAAGAAGTTTTTGAGACATGAAATAAAGTAACATACTACAAATAGGTGAACAGATTTCTTAAGGGGCAGTTGAAGGACGTTCCACCATCATTTGAGGATTTAGAAATGTCCTTTACTTGTCTTTAGAAGTTGGTTTTAAAGTCAATAAGCTCATTTGGGTGTGAGAACAAAGTGCCACGAAAATAATGTGCTTAGAAATTCCCTTAGTGTTGACCTTTAGAGGAGAAATGAGACTGTTTAGATGGAGTTACAGCATTTTCTCTTGTTGTAACGCTAACAGAGAAACAGAGATAACTGGATGAAATAATCTTTGCTAATTAACAGCAAGATATTGGATTGCCATTCACGTGAGATCAAAAGATAGAAGACTATATTGGCTTATAATCTTTTGACCTTGGAAACATACTCACTTATTGGGCATATATAGAATATATATGAATATAGTTCAAATAGTCCCTCTAGAAGTTTGAAAGCTGAGAAAAGTTTAAAAGGAAAGGAACTTTAAATACTTAGAGTAAAGTAGAAGTGGTCACCAGGAGTCTAACTTGAGATTGGTTTCTACTGGTTATGTTTCATTGCATTTGTATCTCAGTTTAGTGATTTTCTTTTTAATCAAGTGTCACAAACTTATCTTAGTATGATAGAGCAAATGTTTATTGAATTACTGTACTTAGTGAAAATATTGAGGTGTTCCTACTTTAAGCATTCATTAGATTATCAGACTGTTCTTGATATTAAACATTTTTAAATTTATTTAGCTCAAGGTGTTATTCACATGACTGAAATGAAAACAGGAGAGAGCTTGCCTTGACAAATGATAGAGGCAGGATATTTGAGGAGGAAGTCAGTTGAGTAGAGATTACTTCAGGGGAAAAAAATTGCTTGTGGAAAAATGGTCTTTTTTTTTTAAACATATGAGCCCTGCTTAATTTCATCTCCTAAAAAGGAAGACTACGTTCTTCATTGTGTAATACATATTTAATCAAAGTTAACAAAACTAAATAAGTCAGTACCCTGTACTACTGAAACCAGAGCACATGGCACCATGGAGGGGCACGATCGTCAGGGACCTCTACTAGATGTGAGTTTGGATTTTTTCTTTGGTTTTACCAGTAATAGTTCAACTTTTCCAATCGTAAAATTGCACTGAGTCCTTACCTCTGTAACAGCCCATCACTTTTTGCCTGATTTCCAGCCATTGGCATCGTTGTCTTTGACACCCATGGGGCTGTAAGGCCCTTTAAGGACATGTCTGAGGCCCTTTGTATTTCTGAGTGCCAGCATCCATCCTGTAAATGACAAATTGCAAATACTATGGAATTCAAAATGGAAACTCTTAAAGTGAGAGAGTGAAATGTTGAGTTTTGATAAGCCCTCCCCCCCCTTTTGGGTGGCGCTGAGAAAGAAATTGTTTTACTATTGACAAAACCAAAATAATCTCCTATCTGGGTATCAGCAATCCATGCCAAGCCAGGTGGCCTAGAGGCCCTGGAATGAAATCATATAAAATAGAAGATCTGAGGATCATGAAGTGATGGAAATGGTCAAGGAGGAGTGATTGAGGAAGGATGCAGACAAGAGAAAACAAAGATGGTCCCTGGGCCAGCTTGGACTGGAACGGTGGCTTTGCCCAGTGGTCTTGTCTCAATACACTAGGTAGCTGAATTTTGAGTAATTTTTAGAGTTAAATATATCCCTCTGTTGTTCTCCAGAGAAAAGAGATTATGGAAACCATAAACAATTTAATTTGAAATTAATAATGTCTATCAGTTTTTGATCTTTAATGGTCTAGGAGGGGAAGGGAGACAGTGAAACAAATAACTATAGGAATGAGGGAAGTACCTTAAGAAAAAATAGGAATTTTAGGGGAGGTTAAACCAGTGAGATGTGGTAGGGTATGTTTGTTAAAAAGAAAGCTTTTACATGGAACTTTTTAAAGCAAGGGCATTCTTTATACAGCTGTTCATAAGAAGGGGACAGAATCCCAGGTGAAGCACATCAGGTAAAGACACAGAAGTGGAAAGTCACAGAACATATTTAGAGAAAAAGCAATAACCACGTTAGACATGAATGTGGAGTGGATGGAGGTAAGGGCCATGAATTTAGGTTAGAGAGGGAGAATTCTAGGCTGTGGTCTTTAGTCTTATAGTCATCATGAAATGGTAGAACTTGAAGTATTACCTTCTCCATCCTTGTCCAACACTCTGAGCGCCAACAGTACTGAAACATTTTCTTCAATATTTTAGACCTTTGGAGCCGGTCTCTGTGTGACCACTGACCACTATACTGAGGTTTCCTTCATCCCCCTCCCCCACGAACTTACTCCTTGGCTCCGATATGAATAACTTCTATTTCTTAGAAAGTGTTCCTTCTGGGAACCTTCTGAGATGACACAGGACCTCTGCTGCCCAGCCATTTTATCTCACTGCATTGCAATTGCAGAGATCTGTGTTGTTCACTGTTAATTTCCCAGCACTTAGCACAGTATCTGGCACATAAAAGATGTTTGGATTGAATTCAAGCTTTGCCTCTTCTCATATTCCTTTTCTGTTGGAATGCTGCTTTCTTTCTCTTGGCTGATGCTCTCCAGGCATGTGGTTGGCAGTCCACTTTCAGACTTGGATACACCACCATGTTGTGGTGAAACGAGATCTGGCTTCTGAGTAGCAGCTGAGGGGCTGGGTGTTTCAACTTGGAAGATACAACCTGAACGTGTTGGAGACCTGGCTCCTTGAGGAATGAAACATTGCCAAAGGGAGATGTGATTTAGGAGGGAGCGAGCCTATTCCCAATGAACCTGTGTTCTACCCCAACCTACTCTTTTAATCCTTCGAGAGAAATGCCGTTTTCCCAATACAGAAACCTGCTGTGTATCTTTGTGGTTCATTGTAAAATGGTAGCCAGAGCAATAATGCATCACAAAGCATTGCTTCATATTTTCCTTTACTGCTGCTTTTATTCTCCCCTGTCACTGCTTCCTGGCAGATAAAGTATTAACACCTTAATTCTCATTGTAAGCTCTGTTTTCAGCTACAACAAAACTCTATGACTATGTGTCAAAAGAAAGAATGAGAGACACGATTTTTCAGGATTTATTATAATAGTCTAGACAATACGTAGCTTGAGCCTGAAGTATGGCGGGGACTGTAAACAGCTCTTTTATTCCTCCTTCATTTTCCATTGTTTTTTTTCCCTCCCTCAACCTCATTTTCCATCCTCTTTTTTATATAGTTCTTCTTCCTCATCAACTAATTTTTTTCATTCCTTTCTGTTCTGCGTCCTTTTCCTCTTATTTTCATCTGGCATAAATCTTCAGAGCAAGAATATTTTCCGTACCTGTGGTCGACTTCACAGCAGTTAGCACATTGTCCGGCAGAAGGTAGTAAGAGCTCAGTAGGTATTTCTTGAACAAGTGAATAGAAATCCCTACAACTCGTCTTAGGGTTCAGTTTTGGGCATGTCTTTTCACATTGGGACCACTTTTCTCTTCACTGCGATTGTTCATACACACCTGCACTTCATTAATGAACAGTTAAGTTCTCCTTTTCAGAGTCCAAAATTGTATTTGGCAAAAAACATGCTGAGACGAGTGCATTTACAATCTTTAGTTGGGCGTCTCACTAAACTCCATTTTGTCAGCTGGATTAGATTTTTCTCGAACAACAAGCCAAGAGGTAATGAGGTTCCTCTTGGCAGTGCAATTTCTGAAACAAAGTTATTCTTTCCAGATCTATTTCTCCAGCCTTGTTGTATATGTGAATGCAAGTAGGACATAGAGGAAATATCTGCTTACTGTCCACCCCTTCCTCCAGGAAAATTTCACAATTTCCTGCTCTAGTTTGAGTTTCTTACCAGGTTCTGTCCTCAAGAGAGAAGAGCCACTTAGTGAAATGTCTGTGTGTTTAAGAATGGCCATTTTCTCAATACAGGAGAGGAGACTGCATTTCCATGTCAAGGGAAAAGCTGGAAAAGCAGGTCAATAGTGATGCCACTTCTAATTCTAAGATTCTCTGTGTCTCTATGTGGAATATGTAATTGTAGCTCTTTTTATTCTTTCAGGATCTGCTTATTCCTGACTCTTGATAAAACTTATCTGAGTTGTTCCAGTTCTTTCTAGGCTTGGGGCTCAGTACTGGACCCAGATACTTCTTTCTGAATAAATACAGTTATTTTATATTCAATATTTCCCATATTGGACTTTTCATTGTCCTGCCAAACTCCATATCGGATTCTTTTCCAGGGTCCCAAATTTCAGGAACTTGTCTCTGCTCCTGTCAAGTGCTCATGCTAGAAACCTGGTCAGTATCCTTGATATTTCACTGTCATTCACCTCTGCCCACATTCAGTGTGTCACCAAATTTTGTTAACTCTGCTACCGAACCAGAACATGGGTCCGCTCACCCACATGCAGTAAAGCCAGTCTACTGACACCGGGTTGTGGTGAAGGAAAGTGCAGCATTTATTTTAAGGTGCCGGTACAAGGAGTCCAGGGCAGCTAGTGCTCAAAAAGCCTCAACTCCCCAGTGTGTTCAACAAAGCATTTGTAAAGGCCGGGTGAGGGAGGGGCGTCCCAGGGTTTGTGATCCAGTCGTGTGCAGCTCTCTGATTGGGTGATGGTGAGGTAGCAGGGTGGGGTCACAGGGATTAACTTTATCCATCCTTAGGCACCAGCAGGTCTGGGGGCCATGTGCTCCTGGTCATCAAGTAGTTAATTTCTTCCATTTGGTGGGGATTTTATCATCTGTGAAACAGCTCAGAACAAGTGCATCAGATAGTATTATCTGGGTACTTCAGAGGGGAGCCCAGCACAGGATATGGGGGAGGGGTCTGTCCCTGGGGAAGGACCCATAGGGTCCTGCTTGGTTACAGTCCTGCCTGTCTGTCTGTCTGTCTGCTTGTTCTGTTTATGTCTGTCTAGGGCCCCTTCTAGCATTCTTCCTCCATGTAACTGTATAGTAGTTTCTTGACTTATTTCCCTCCTGCTCTTACTCCTTTGTAAATAGAGTGGGACCTGTCTAATGTGGATCAGCACATGGTCTTTGCCAACACACTTCCTCTGTCCAAATTCTCACTCTATTACTTACAAGCTGTGTTGGAGATAGTGATAATTTGTAGCGTACAAAGTGTTGTGAAGATTAAATGAATACACACACTTATCCATCTCTTAAAACAGAGCCTTATTCAAGAAGCACTGAATAACTGTGAGCTTTTTTTTTTTCTTTTCCACACTCCAGCTGTAGCAGCTTTACAGGAAAGCTTATCTGAGTATGTCATTCTTATTCAAAATGACTTTAGTGACTTCCTCTGGATTAAAACTTATTAACATCTTTCACAGAGCCATGTATGATCTGGCCCTTGCCTGCCTCAACTGACCACACCCTCCTTTCCACTCTTTCTATCCCAGCCATCCTGTGTGGCCTTGAAGAAGCTTGTTGACCTTTCTGTGCATGAGTTTCCATTTTGCGGCTCGAAGCCAGCATCGCATCACGTAGGCAGCAGAAAACAGGAGACCCAGATCTTAAAACATCTTGAGTCAGAGCTGGTCCTGTTCCACAGTACCCTTAAGACACTAGTCGTTGTGTCCCTGTTTCAGTGCAGGAGAGTGAGAGGAGGGGGACCAGAGATCCTTGGAAAGCGTGACCCCTGACTACGCAGCCGTATTTTAGCAACACCTGTGCCCTTGGGATGAGAAGCACAGATCTTTGAGGGGCACTAGATGTCTCTGCCACAGATGTTAGTTTCTGTTAATTACACTGATGTGTGAATTTCCTGTTGCTGCTGTAACACACTTAATGACTTAAAACAACACAAATTGATTATCTTACAGTTCTGGGGGTCTGAAGCCTGAAATGGGGCTCACTGGGCTAAAATCAAGGTGTGAACAGAGCTGTATTCCTTCTGGAGACTCCAAGGGACAGTCCGTTCCTTCCTTTTCTCAGCTTCAGGAGGGTCCCCTTATTTCTTGTCTTATGACTCCTTCCTCTGTCTTTAAAGCTGGCAACATAACTCCTGATGTCTTTCTATGACCCTATTCCTTCCTCACCCACTTATCAGGACCCTGGTGATAACATTGGTCCCACCTGGATAATCCAGGGTGATCTCCCTATCTCAGGGTCAGCCGATTAGTAACCTGAATTCTATACAAACTTTATTCCCTTTTGCCGTGTAGCCGAACAGATCATAGGTAGTAGGGAGTAAGATTTAGACGTGTTTGGGTGACCGTTATTCTGCCCTACTCTTCTGAGAAATAACCCTTGGGGTTTACTGAAATTAAACAAGAGAGTAGTCCTTATGAATATATGGATTATGTGGTATGATGTAAAGGGGTACAGAGGTCCAATTAGCTTATAATTAAGAACTCAGGCTCTGAAGTGGGGATTGCCGTCTTCAGACCATCTCCTGCCTGCGTGATGCTGGCAGGTCACATAGGCTCTCTAAGCCTCCAGTTTTCTCACCTGCAGAAGGGAGATAACAGTAGAGTTGTCCGGATTAAATGAAACTGTCCATATTTAAAGGAGAAAAAAAATCATAGCACCATGCCTGATACATAGTAAACTCTCAATAAATACAAAGTGTTGTTATTCCTATTTTAGGCACTAATGGCTTTGCTTTTTGGTGCATTCACACATTTACTGGGGGTCCTAACATAGGCTACACACTGTATCAAATATTAGAGACAGAGGGATGAACAAATCAACCTTGACTCTCAGAGGTCAAAGCCAATTTGCAGAAAGAAACATAAAAATGAATTATGTGGGAATAATATAATGAATATTATATTCCAGGTGTGTAAAAAATATTTTTCAAATGCAAGATTAAGCAACAAGCGATCCAGAAAAGGAAAGGAGTATGTCTTTTAAAGTTTCTGTTAAAATACAGATAGTTCAGCTTTGTCATCTGTAAAATGAGGAAATTGGAATGTTATCCAAGAGCAAAGTTTCTTTCAGTAATAAGGTAATGTGATCAGTTCTCTCTGGGAAGGGCATGACCCAGGCACTGGCCAGACACTTCCCTGCCTGCCCTGCATCTGGTATGATGTGCGTGGGAAGGGTCATTCCTTACACTCCGTATCAAGTAATAACATCTGCTTGAGATTAGTCAACCATCAAGAGCATGGCACTAATCTGTGAGTTCTCCCAAGTGCCTTCAGAATCAACTGCCAGCAGATTTGGTACTTCCCTAGAAATTTGGGAACTGGGTATGTAAACATCCCATTCAAAGCATCCCAGTTGGCTTTAATGAAAGAAGTCCACAGATCATGACATAAGCAATCCGTTGCAACAATTTGACATAGGAGACGAGGTAGATGTGAGAATTTTGTAATAGTATAATAAATAGAACACATAGCAAAAGTTTTGACTTTTTCAAAACGTTTCCCAGGGCTGTTTAGTTACTTAATTGAAATGGCCAGTCATAAATGACTCTCCAGGATTTCCTAGTATATAAGTAGAGAGTTGAAAGACAAACAGTTCTAAAAGAATTGCACAAAGTCATTCTAGCAAGAGCTGTTAATAAGCTCAAGTGTGAACAACTGACACACACAAGTCAAGAACAGTTCAGGGTCAGATGTTATCCTCCTTGCCAACTAACATGCCAGCCTGCAACCTTTGCATAGATACTGGTGGAAGTCATGAGACCCCTTGGTCAGAGACAAAGGGCGTTTGTTTCCCACAGTAATGTCAGTTGCTGGAACATCATCATCTGTACTGGTTTCCGGAGCCCCCGTTCCCATAGTGCAACTCAGCAGGGGCCACGTGATGTACTCATAATGAGCTGTGTAACAGGAGAGAGACACTGAGCCTTAGAAACCCCAGTCTTTTATAAGGGACTGAAAGCAAACGTGTACAACCTTCTCTTCCAAGGCTATTTGCTCTATAAACATACTTGAAATAATAGTCTGGAAAAAAGCCATCAGTATCTCTGATCATGAGATGTGCAGAAATATGACAGAACCGTGGACAAATTGTCTCCCATTGACAACACACATGCACACACATTGTTTAATATATCCCTTTCAATTAAAAATGTAACTAATTGTATATAGTAGGGGATCTGCTGGCTTTCCAATTATAATCAGGAACTAGAATCTCCACTATATGAAACCATAAAATACCGCATGTCCTCCAAAATCTTTGATGGGCTAAAAGTAACCTTGTGGTATTGTTTCGTAGAAGGGAATATTTATAGTTCAAAAAAAAAAAAAAGCACAAGCAACAGATAACTTCTATTTAGGAAATGTCCTATTTTGAAAATTGCAGCATCTACACTCCTGGGAAATGTCTTCTATTTCCCTGAGTCACATAGGTACTGTAGAGGTATTGGGCTATGGATGTACAATTTTATCCAACAAACTATAAGAAGAATTTATTAAGGATAGATAAATACGTAACAGACTGGCTTCTCCTGCAGACATTTTTGAGATGTGAAGTTTTAAATGATGCTGCCAAAATTGTTGGTTGGGAGAGCTAAAATTTTGGAAACCCCACTCCCGACAATTAAAGGTTTGTATCTATAAGTTGCCTCCTGTTAATCTCAAGGTAACAAACTTTAAAAAAAAATTTTATTGTATAAGTTTTCAAATGTATACAAAAATAAGACAATAGTTAGTATACTTTGATAAAATGGCAATATGTGGAAAGAAATACTGAACAAGGAATTAAATCAATAGAATCCTGATTCTGTACCATTGGTGATGATACTTAACCTTGGGTCGATGGGTTACTCAGTTCTGGCTTCAGTTTATCCTTGCGTAGAGTCAGGAGAATACAGCGTATTCATTCTCATCTCATAGGTGTATTAAACCCTAATGGGAAATATAAATGAAAAAAAAAACTTATATTCTGAAGAAAATTTGTTCATAGGTAATCACCTTTTTCTTGTTATCTGCATGATCTCCTTTCATTGAAATAGAATTGATATGCACTATAAGTGCATAATTTACCCCAAATTCCATACCTGCAATGTTCTTTTTTTCTAGTTGGGATATGCTGTCAAATTGGTCAGACTCATTTAATATTCTTTAGACCGGATGAAGCTTGGCACCACATCTATCATTTTTAAGACTGATAACTTCAGTAAAATAAATGATAGAATTATTTGTTGATTTAAGAATACCTTTCTACACTTATCTATATGGGCAGTGAGAAACGATTATTTGAAGCAAGATTTAAAGAAATGGGATCTTGGAACTGAGAGGAAATTTAGGTGTCATTTGAGCAGTAATTGGGTCTGAATGCAGTGCTTGTCAAGTGTATTGCTTCCTTGCTTCCTCCCCGGAGAGTCTGCTTAGTGGGTCTAGTGTGGGCCTAGAAATTTGTAGATTTTTAAATGAATAAAATGGGTGATCCTTATAAATGAGGGAGGTCAGGGAAGATCGACACGAGTCCATATTTTTATCCCAAGTATACAAATTGAGACCTGCGGCCGTTGAACGTGCCCGATTATCTACGTTGGTCAGTTACAGACCTAAGGGGAGGCCCAGGCCTTAGACTAATCACTGTTGCCACTTCTCCACCCGGTATCCTGGCCTGAAAGTTAATGTGCTTGTACCGCATGCACCTTCTCTACTAACTTAAACTGATGGTTTTCTTCACACTCACTTGTCCAGTAATTTCTATCCGGCTAAATTTGGCAACTATTCAAGTTCTGGGGTCTGAAAAGCAGCCCCAGGAATCTCAGGGCTCCTCTCAGGACTTGTTCCAATGATCATAACTTTAGATGTCAGGGCTCAGTGTGAAGCTTGCAGCTTTAGCATCAAAGCTTTTAATGACTTGTGAACTCTAATTGTTTTTTTAGCTAGGATTTTATGGATTTTTGTTTCCTGGTTATTCTTACATCTTATGTAAGCCACACTGCTTTCCTTTATAGCCTTGCAGAAAACTTACATGGTGATAATACTGTGTCAAAGTTCCTTGAAAATCTGTAAGCTGTTATAAAGACAAAGATTATTATTTTTGTATTCAGTTTCCAAATAACTTGAGCTATACTTAAAGCTTAAAAGACATGATGGCTACATATTAGGCATCAGTCTATAATCATTTTCTTTCTAAAACTGTGAAGCTCAAATTTATTAAGACGTTCTCTGGATTTCTCTTATATCCTTCATACAGGGGAAAAACCTTATACAGTAAATTTAGACCCTGTTGTCGCAAGTCACTGTATTCTGTTGTTTTTTTTAATGTCAGAAAGAAGATTTCTTAAAGGAGCTTTATTTTCTTTTTCTTCCAATCCTATTTTGAGCATCGTTTAATGCTTTTAAGCTCAGTTTTACACAGCAGTTTCCTCGTGCTGTCTACAATTGCAAGCATTTTTTACCTGTGTATTGACCATTTTTATCAGGGGGTGGGGGCTCCTAACTTAGGAAATAGATCTATTTCTGAGTACCTCATCATCATTTCCAAATGCGAATATGAGTAAGCATTTTGGAGAAAATATAGGGTGTGAAAGAAATGTTTATTTATGTATGCTTGGTATTTGATGTTAGAGGGCATACCAGAGTATGTCTGAGAGTTCTGAGGTCTGTCCAGAGGACCGTTGAAGCCAGGGATAAAGGGAGATCCTTCAGAACACAAGTAAGAGCCACCTTAGGATGGATTTACTTGGAGAGACAGATAAGAAGAGAGCAAGGGGCTGGAGGTGGACCTGACAGATGCACGAGCCCATAACTAATTTTGGACATGGGCAGGTGAGGTTGATTTCAAACGCCTGGATGAGACAGTCACTGAAAAGGCACATATTTTATGGCTAATTCCCTCATATATTTTAAAAGTGCATGTAGCCTTACACTACTTGCTCAAAGGTCTACACTACATTATTGTTTATAATTTCCATAATTACTAGAATCCCCGCCCCTTGCCCCAAACCCAGCTCCTTTTCCTAGAGAAGTCATGCACACATTTGTTTTTGAAAATGTTTCCTTTTAATTGGAGAGTGATGGAATATATCTTGTCTACTGGTGAGATAAGGAAACTTTCTCACTTGTGTTCGTATAACATAGTAGCGATGCATTTATGAACTGCCCAGTATTGACTGTCTCTCAGCTCCAAACTAACCCTTCTATTCTCTGTGCAGGTTCAGCTGGAAGTCGATGTATAACCTTAGCCGTGTGGTTGTGACCATTCCTGTTATCTTTACTCGCTGAGATAGTGGAATCATAATGTCTATAAATTGAAAGGGGCTGGATTGATTGTCTGGTGCAAACTTTTTTCAGGCACAGTGATTTCCATTTGAAGCATCTATGAGTGTGGTTTCAGACTGCATGCTAGTGATAACTAATTTATTACTCCATAAAGTTCCAGTTAGTACATAGACTTTTCTTCTATTGAATTCCTTCTTGTTAATATCCATCCATTTCTCCAAGTTCTGTGCTGAGGAGCTACCTAAAACTGATCTATTTTGCATAAGAAAACCCTTCAGAAATTTAAAGACAGCCATGCTATACTCTTTACATTTTTTCTCTATACCAGACATCCCCAGTCTTCAGCGTTTTCTGCAAGGGTCATTTTTTCGTATTCTTTCACCATAAAAGATGCTTAATGAACTCTAATCATTTCATAATGAAGTATGATTTTCTTCCTGTGTGGCGACTGTCTATTTAAAATTAAGCCTTTGGATTTTGCCTGGGATTATTATCGCACTGAATACCCTGTGGAATCCACTTTCTTTCCCTGTGCAAAATTGGTTTGTTTTCTCCCTCTACTTCCATGCCTAGAATTTCTTGTGTTGCAAGATTCAAAATAATTTATCTTAAAGCCGCCTACAGGGACAGAGTTCCTTGGGTGAGGATGGGGAATAGGAATTGTAATGGGTCTTCCAGTGATGTGGAGTCTGAAAAAGGAGGGAGCTGGGCAAGTGGGGCCTCAATTTCTGTATCTAATAGAGGAAAAGAGGATTCCTGTCCCTGGCACGCAGACAAGGTAGGAGGTTACCTGCTGCAGGTCTCTGGAGACTGGTGCCTCTCAGATTTTAATGAGCATGCAAATTATCTACCGATCTTTTAAAATGCAGGCTGTGATTCAGTAGGTCTGGGATGGGGTTTGGATGCTGCCTTCCTAAGCTCCCAGGAGATGCCTCTTCTGTTGCTTCATGGACCACGCTTTGCACGGCGCTGTCCGGTAGAAATCTCATACGAGTCACAGATGAATCACGTTGTAATTTTAAGTTTTCTAGTAGCCACATTAAAAACTTCAAAAGGAAGCAAAAAGTAGAAAGAGATAGGTGAAATTAGTTTTAATTCTCTACTTTGTTTAAGCCAGTATATTTAAAACATTATTATTTCAATGCAGAATCAGTATAACAATTCAGATATTTTAAATTCTGGGTTTTTTTTTTTTGTACTAAATGTTGAAAATCTGTATTTCATACTTACAGCACATCTATTCGATTAGCCACATTTCAAGTACTCACTAGCTGTGTGTGGCTGTGTGGCTTCTGGCTACCATATCGGATAGTGCAGCTCTAGGTCTAGAGATTTGGATCCCTCATAACCTGGAAGTGATACAAATAACTAATATTTGTTGATGCTTGTTTTGTCCATGGCACTGCTGTGAGATGTGAATGCCTATAGATGCTTTAGGTGAGTCATTCTTTTACCACCATTATCTGCATGAAGAAAGCCTGGTTTTGAGCTGACAGTAACTAGCCTAGGGTCACAATGGCAGGACCAGGATTCGGGTCTAGAGTCTGACTCTGGAGCTTGTGTTCTTAAGCAGTGCTCCAGGTTAGAGGGCCCTCTGGGGGAAGCAAGTCCTTAAGGAATGGGAGCAGCCGACCTGGTGTTCAGGGAGGAAGGGCCAGGCAAGGTGATTCCCTGTGAAGGGGCATTGCTGGTAAACTCTGACACTGAACAGTGAACTTCTTTTTATGCAGTGGATGTGGTTTCCCTATGGTATCCATAAGCCTTTGGTGTTGATGAACGTCTGTAACTTAGTAACAGAGTGCCCCTGTTGACAGTGCCTATGGGGATTAAAGTCGGTTGGGAAGTGAGGGGGTGTTCTTGTGCCTACAGCTGCTGTGGTCAAACCAAGGCCACAGAGGTGCCTGGGTCAGCTGGTCCGGTGATCCAAAGGGAAGTGGGACCTGCTGCAGGAAGCGCCTGGCCCTCTGGGGCGATCCTCAAACCCATTCCCAGGGGCCGGGCCTTCCACCACTCTGTCACGTGAGGGCTTGGATGATTTTGCTTGTGTACCAATGGGAAATAGCCAGCCTGTGGGCCCTTCTCTCCCATCTCAACAGTGGTTGAGGCATTGGTTATATAAATTCTCCCTCTGTTCTGGCCTGTAATTGACCTGAAACAGGAGGTTAATTTTATTTTGAGAAGCTACAGGATCTCTTTGCCTACCTTAGCTTTTTTATCCTTTCTTAACCAAGATGTTTCTACCTTTTTCACATGTAGATGAGGATTTCGGTAATAATAGCAATGAGTTTAATAGGTACATTACTGCAAGATGCTTGAAAGGGCAGGCTCTGGACTTGGAAGGCTGTGTTCAGACTCATTTCATGTTCCCCACTAGCTGTGTGAGCTCCACAAAGTAAGTCACTCATCCTCTATGCACTTGTTTCCTCTGAGCCTAAAGTAAGGCTAATTAGTAACAGTACTGGGTTCACAGGGCTGTTGTAAGCATCATATAAAATAGTAAACATAAAATGCTTAGCTTAGTACTTTGCATTGAGAAAATATTCAGATGTTAACCCTTGAACAGCCATTCATGTTCTTCCCCCACATATCTCATTGTTCTGTTTTCCCAAGCTGAGAAGTCATCCAGGCATTTTATTTATTTTTTTTTCTTACCATAAAACTTTTAAAGTGCCCCTTCTTCTCTTTTGCTTTCTTTAGCATTTTTTTACAGGCCCAATTTATGCCAAGCTTAAGCCCTTGTGACAGTATTATAATGCCAAAGTCGCTAACATATATAGTCTTGGCTGTGTCTCCTTCTTTCTAAATGTGTGCACGCCTTTAAAATACGTGCTCGTTGGAGAGAGCTTCCTGCGCAGCCCCACAAGCCCTTTGGAGCTTTATTCTGTCGGATCCTCTTTGGTGCTCGTGTGATTTAGGGGGTCAGAATTTCTTTCGGGAAGAGCCTACACCTTAAAATGTATTCCATCTTACAAGACTTCACCCATGGCTTTTGGAATTTGCATTTCTGAATTCTGGGTACGGGTCTAGCTCAGTTCTCCGCATCTGTCACAAACTCTAAAGGAACTGGAAGGGAAGCCTGGAGGCAGCAGAACCGTCCGTGGCTGGTCCTCACTTGACCTATCTCTGTCTTGGAACAAGGGTCAGTCTCCGAACGCAGTCTCCAAACAGCGCCAGTGAAACAATGATTTAATGAGAAATGGATGTTTTCCTGAAGATTTGAGGGAAGGAAAAAATGAAGAGACATCTTACATCAAACTCTTCAATTCAGTAGCATTCTTCATTAGACCATTGGACACACTGTTCTTCCTCAGGATTAACCTCCAAAGTTTTGTTCTCCAGTGGCTTCTTCATCTTTTTATCTTTTTTAAACTTAGCTTTCTTCTTCTCCTTCTCCTCTCCCTCCCCCCTTCTTCCCCTCTTCCTCCACAATTCACTTCTTTCTGTGTTAACTATACTGTATTTAGCAAGCCAAAAGTTTGAGGGTTAGAAAAATAGTGTCCATCTACTGCCACTAAACAGGACTGTAGGAGCCAGAATCTCAGTTAATCCCACTCAGATTGCTTTCTGCCAGTGCTCTCATCACGTCTGCACCAGCAAAGATAACTTCTCGTTTGTCAGACTTTGTTCTGGGGTAGCAGCTCCTCTCCCAACTTTCTTTACAATTTCCACTATGAACGTACTGTCAACAGAATTTTCCAGAAGTTCTGCTTTTGGTTGAATGAAATGAAGATATTTACACCACTGAAATTCTCATTTTACCTTAACCTTACTTCTGTGACTTTTAATTAAGGTGTATTTTACAAACAGCAAAACGTTCAGATGATCATTGTATATTTTAATGAGTGCATATCTAGACACCAGCATTTTCATTAACTCAACAAGTTCTGCTGCTCCTTCCCAGTCGACCCCATTTCAGTTCCAGCCCCAAACCCCACCAGAAGCAACCATTCATCTGTCTGTAACCTTTGGTCAGTTTATACTTTTCTAGGATTTTATATAAATGGAATCATGTAAGTACACACTTTTTTGTGTTATCGTTCACACAGTGTATTTCTGAATTTCATCCATGTCATCCCCATATTGCAGAGTGATATTCCATTATATGAATACAGCAGTTTATTTATTCATTCTCCTGTGGACTGAGATCAGGATTGGTTTGCACTGCTGTCTGCAAAGCCACCATGAACATTCTCGTAACAAGGCTTTTTTATGAACAAATGCTTTCATTTATCTTGGGTAAATACCTAGGAATGGAGTTGCTGGCAGTAGGGTGGATATAGTTTTGTATATTTAAAAAAAAAAACTCCAAGTCTTTTTTTTTCAAAATTTGTTTGTTTACTGTTTTGGACACCTGCCAGCTGTGTGTAACCATGAGGTTCTGCTTGCTTTCTAGCTCTACCAACATTTGATGTTTTCAGTCTTTTTAACTTCTGGACTATTTTGGTGGCTAGATATCTCGTCGTAGTTTTAATTTGCATTTCCCTGGTGACTAATGATGTTGATTGATTTTTCATGTCCTCTTTGCGTATCTTCTTCGGTAAAGTTGGAATCTGCTACCCATTGGGGAAGGGTTGTGATGGGTTTTCATTATAGAATAACAGCGTACTGTCCCCGTCCTTTAGCACAGTGGCTGGGTTTACCATTCTCTCCTAAGGTTACGTCTCTTCCTTCACCTCTTCTCTCTGCCTCCCCTGAGTTACCCACCATATATTTAGATTCATTGATTTCTAAGCAGGTGAGCATAGCTGTGACATTTAGTGAGAAAACACTACATTCTGAGAGTTTTATAAATTCAAATTATTTTTTTACCTCCTTTTGCATAGAAACTTATTTTTTAAAGAAAATTGTGGACCATACTCTTAATTGACCACTCTAGCTCAGCAAGCCATGGTGTTATTTACCACATCCTATTTACTTCCTCTTGTTAATGTTTCTAGTTCACTCTGTAGGGTGGTTATTACTGTATTATTTTAAACTCTTCCCAAGTATTAATTTACACTGTGTATGACTGAATGTATCTTCCTTGTTGTTTTTTCCTGTCTTAGCATTCAGCATTCTGTCTTCCATCTATTCCATTTTGTAGCTTTAAGTTGTTCTTTTTCTTTCTTTCCTTTCCTTTTCAGCTTGAAGGATACCCTATAATTATTCATTGAGTGTTAGCTGCTTTGTGAACATGCAGCGCCTACCATATGGACTTGTTACTGTTGATTAAGGGTCAGTGGGGTTATGTGCGCAGAATTATTTTAGAATTATTTTCCAGTAATGTTAACTAGATTGCAGTTAGTCATCCCCACACTCCTAGCAGAACATCTGAGAAATTCTGCTAGTTTTTATGTTGGAAGAACTGAGTAAGTAATGAGAGAATCTGCTATTCTGGATCTGAAGGAACACATTTTGGAGGCAATTTGGATGTAGCATCGAGTCAGTGTGATACAGATTTGAATCCACTCATGGAACAGTGCTGCAGTGGGACCCCCCAGGTGAGCTAGGAGACGGCCCGAGCACAGAAGGCACCTAGTATTAAGCAAGTTAAGGAGCAAGAGAAAGAAAAGGATTTTCTCTCTATTTGTAGTCATATAAATTTCAGTGATGGCATCCTGAATGTTCCATGTCAAGCCTTTGAGTAGTTTGCCAGCCAGCGGGCCATGGTTTGGGGGAGTGAATAAGAGGAGAGTTAGAGAAGCCTCCAAACTGCCCTCTGATTGATGCAGATACTGCATTTGCCTTCAGGATCCGTTGTGAGCTGCTCCAGGAAGCCCTCCATCCTAGAAATATTCTTGCTGAAATTCTGCCATTCGTCATTCCTTCCTTTGGCTTCTGCGTTGCGCTTAAGCAAAAGTCTCCTCAGTGAAAAGAAAACACATTGTACCGAATACCTTATGATATTATTTGTCAAGCATACTTTAATCTGAAGGAGTTTAAAGAGACTATATTCCGTTTTAGTTTTACTTTTTCAAATAAGGTTTTATTTATAAAATATGTGCATTAATATAAATATTTATATAGAAACTATATAGTGTAAAATATTAAAACTTTTCCCTCAAGCTTGTTCCTCTAATCTCAGTGATGGTTATTATACATGAATTGGCGTAAATACTTCCTGGTCTGATTTTGTATGTATAACACACACACACACACACGTACGTATCTGTGCATTCAGATCTGTTTTTTTCCTTATCATATAAAAGAATTATACCTGACATAATTTTCTACAACTTGCTTTTTGTCACTTGAGTTTTCCCATAGTAGTAAATATATGGAGATCCCTCAGAATAGCAATTGCATGGTATCTATGGTGTGATCTTAGTTAATTTAATCGTTTTTCACTAGAAGGGCATTTAAGACTTTTTTCTTGATAACAAATAGTGTTGAGGAAAACACCCAGCTATACATCTAGCTTTGTTCAAATGTCAGATGTCAGTGTTTTAACAAGATTCCTAGAAGCGGAGTTGTTGGATTTGGGGATTTCAGTTTGTTAAATACTGCCAAAATTCCTTCTGAAACTGCTGTGCCATTTTAAATTCATTAATGATATCCACACATGCCAGTTTCTTCATATTCTTGCCAGTGCTAAATGTTTTCATTTATGTTTAACTTTTGCCAGATGGTTAAGTGAGAATTATAGTCTTGCTATTTGAAGTTTATTTTCATGATCACTAGCGAGAATTTATCCAACAGATATTTATTAAGCATTCACTGTATGTAGGAGCTATTTTAGACACTTGGCATATAGCTGTAAACAAAGTAGTCGGAGTCCTTCCTGTGATACTTATATTCTGACGGAAAGAAAGAGATAATGGGTAATTTGGCAAAAAAAAAATACATATTGGAGAGTGATAGATGCTATGAAGAAAAATAAAGCAGACTAAGAAAAAAAGATGATGAATACATGGGTGAGACTATGTACTGCTTTAAAAAGGGGACATCAGGAAATTCTTTCTCAGGAGGTGACATATGAGCAGAGACTTAAGTAAAAGAAGGGAGTGAGACTGTAGCTCTCTGGGAAAAGAGTGTTCCAGGCAGAGGAAAAAAGTGCCAAGTTCTGTGGTAGCAGTGTGCTTGGAAAGTTCCCTGATGTAGCAGAGAGCCTCTCACGCAGAGAAGTGTGAGGCGGGGGAGACAGGCAGGAGGTGGGTTCCAGGGGTAACGGCCCAGGGCCCAGTGATGCAGAGACATGCTGGCCAAGAAAGGGTTGGAATTTAGTCACCTGAAATGAGATGCCAGCTTTCTCTGAGCATTGTCACAGCGCAGTGGTGAACCGAGGGCAGGGCCATGCGAGTGGCAAGCCTGCAGCAGAAAGTAAATAAAGCATACATCTTCTGTAGAGAATTTATAAGCAATGGTAAATGCAATCAGGAAAAATACAGAGAGAACAGATTAGTAGGTGCCAGGTTAGTTACTGATGGAGTGGTGTGGCTATAAAGGGATGGCACAGAGCCCTTCTGTATCTTGATTGTGGTGTAGGTTATATGGATCTACACAGGTGATAAAACTGCTTAGAACTACACACACACACACACACACACAAACACCTACACACACATGTACACACACACACACAATGAATGCATGTAAAACTGTAGATTGTACCAGTGTCCACTTCCTGGTTTTGATATTCTACTCCAGTTATGCAAGAAGTTACCATGGAGGAAACTTGGTGAAAGGTACATAGGACATTCACTCACTTTTAGTTTATCATTATTTTTTTGTGACCTCCTGTAAATCTATAATTACTTCAAAATTAAAATTTTAAAAGAAGTTATTTCCATGAACCTATAATTCTTAGCAATATGAATGATAAAAGTCTCCTCCCCTGGGCAGACCACTGTCCCCTGCCCCACTCTGAGTACTCGCTGTTACAGTCTTCAACTTATATTTAATGTTCTTTGTTATCAGCTTTGTCTGCTAAGCACTTAGATGGTTGATATATTGAACTTAGGTTTTAATATAGATCAAGACATAGATATAGCTAGAGATTTATTTAAATTATTGCCAAAACTTTCTGTGTATAGTTTTTTTCCACCTGAGGCTCCATACTTTGAAAACTAAT
The DNA here is from genome assembly GCF_048564905.1 of Vicugna pacos. NCBI lineage: Eukaryota > Metazoa > Chordata > Mammalia > Artiodactyla > Camelidae > Vicugna > Vicugna pacos. The sequence goes on from NC_132991.1 coordinate 17,638,095, forward strand.
ATGCTAACAATATTTTTTATTAGCAGGGAAAGAACTGTTATAAAATGTAGAAAGTAGCTTTAAAATATAAACATAAGGGAAGACTGAGAAATTAAAGACAGTACCTAAAACATTTTTATGCAATCTTAGAAATTCTTATTTGATGCTTTTAAATGATCTAACCAGTGATCATATGTAAATAGTAATATTTATCTTTTCTCATTTACTATTTATAACTTTTGTGTCTTTTTAAAGTTTATCGCACTGGCTAGGAAATCTTCTACAGTAGTAGGTCATAACACATTAGCTGATACTCCTGCCTTGTTTCGGAATTAAATATCTAGATTTTTCACTTTTAAATATGATTTGGTTGTGATTTATGTTAGATGGCATTTATTAAGTAAGAGAGTTTGTTTCTTTATTTTGGGAGGGGGATTTGGGTATTTGATTATTCATGGCTATGAAGTTTATATATAAATAAATAGCATTTGTATATTATCATATATATTATACCATATTATATTATATGTTGTATCATTGTACATATATATGTATATATTTAGTGAGATGAGTTTTTGAGATTCCTCCTTTAAGCCGTTTATGTAATAAGTTAAATTAACAGATATACCAATGTTGAACCATCTTTGCATTTCTAGGGTAAACTATCTTGCTCTGTTAAATTTTAATTCTTTTAATGTTTTAATGTGCTGCCAGATTAAATTTTCAGTATTCTTTTAGTATTTTAATGTGTTGCAGGGTTAAATTTACAGTACCATGGGCAAGTAGAAAGAGGAATATTTTGGGGTGATGGTCATTTGAATTTTTGCACATTTATTTGTAAGTGCAGTTATAAGAATTTTTTTCCCCTGTGATGTCCTCTAGCATCAGGTTACAAAATGCAAAATGGGGTCAGTTGTATGGTGAGAGTGGAAATTTAATATGGATTAGAGAGAATAACTTCAGAGCATTGAGAAGCCCAGGCTTGCATCCCACCAACGTGTGTATAATTGGCCAAAAGGCCACAAGAGGGTCCTATGTATTTGGAACCTTAAATAATGAGACACCAGAAAAGTAAAATAAAAAGGAGAGGGCCTGGGAGACCAATTTCACGATTATGCTCAGGTTATTGCAGGCCTTTTCAGAATTTCTCATCCTGTTTCTGATCTTTTTTTCTTCTGGGAATGCCTACCTCGTGTACAACTGGTACCAGGCACACCGATGCCTAATTACATATCTGTTTTTTAATAGTTCCTAGTTTCTGTGTGTAAACCTAGTTTATCTGATCAAAGTATAAGGTCACCAAGATTTGGGATTATGTGATCTCTCTTCTCTGAGACTTTGTAGCAGTGCCTAGAAAAACGGCTGAGTGTTAAGAGCTGTTTCGTCTTGAAGAATCAGGCAGTAGGGTGGGAAGGGGGATTTAGTAGTTCTCCTTTTTACTGCAATTTCAGCTCAGGTGGCATGTCTTATTTGTGTTAAGCAGATACTTTTTGCTTCCAGAATATTTCCTTTTGTGAAGAATGTAGTGTTTCCTTTTAGTATTACATTGCTTGGTGCTAGAGGTTACAAAAGTTAAGTGGCCTAACGTGGACAGTTTCACACTGCTTCTATTTAAATTTTTTGACTTTGGAGTCATTAACAAATAAATTTAACATTCAGACCTTTGATGCATGCCTCTATTAACCTCACTCTTAGTTTCACTAGCCAGTTTTTACTCTGTGTCTTGGTATCTTATTTCTGATAAACGACACTGGCCACCTCAGACCCTGAGAATCTGTTACTGATTTGTTCTTCCATCTACTGTGTTTTCACTGGTGTGGACTCAAGAGTTCTTTTCTGGATCAGTCACCTTTTTTTCCCCACTTTTTATACTATGTATCTTTTAGGTGTTTGGGTGTTTTTTTAAACATATCTTTGATACATTTCTAATTTTTTTCCAAAGTTTTTCCCAATCGCAAAACAACTCACTGTGGTAATTTATAACCATAGGGATGCCTTCTGATTTTCAGGGAGAACTTTTAAACCAACCTGATTCCGTAGGTAACTTATTTTTTAATTTGGTACATGGGCAGGGTCATAGGTAGCATGTATTGCGTTATTGTGTGAATAAGTCTCCCTCTCTGAGTAGAAGTATTAGAAAGGGATACCCATCTGGGGCATAAACTAGCCAGAGGAGTTTGGCAAGATGCGGACCGGGGCTGGGTTTCAGCCCCTACCTGCCCCCTGGGCAGACTCAACCTGTGCAACCCCACATAGAACCCTGTATTTCGGGGTTCTTTGGGTATCTTCCTACTCTTTCAGATATCCATCAAGTATTTGCCACCAAGCTCCACATTTTACTTAATATTTAATAGGAATTGAAACTCCTATAACCACATTCATTCACTGATGTATTTATTCAATATTTGTTGATTGCAACTGTGTGCTGGTCAGGATCGTTGAGCAGGACAGACTTAGAGGCTTTTCTTGTGGAATTGGTGTTGCAGTGGGCATTTAATTCAGTTTATGTGTTACTATTTAAATAGCTACACAGTCTTTCATCATAATTGGAATGCTTCTTTCAAACTCCTTATTGACAAAAAATGTTGAGTATTTTTTTTTCTTGGTAATAAGCACTTGATTAGCTTAAAAAGTTGCTAATAATGACTTTCAGGTAGAAGTAAATGACCCCGCTGTAACATCAGGGTTTGTGCAGCCTAGTTGGGAAAGAGAAAAATACATCCATTTCATGGAGAAGAACTTCGTCATCTACAGAATAAAATATGCCCTGAAGGAATGTGAAATATAGGTGTGAATAGGGTATGAGAGGGCTAATCAAGGATTTTTTTTTTAACTAGAGGCAGCATAAATGAGTCAACTGAGTGTCAGGACAGGGAATTCTAAGTTGATACTTATACTATCTGTTGATCTCGGACAAGTTGTATAAACAATTTAGGCCTTAATTTTCTCATTTGTAGAAGCAGGATATTGTATAAGATGTAAAGATCTCTTGCATTACAGGATTCCACGTGGGAGCTCATCTCGGGAGGGATAGTCCAAGTAGACTGCCGTTTTCCTTAGTTTCTGCCTGGTTACCTTCTGAGACAAAACTTTATCAGACCACACAAGGGTCAACTCAGAATAGGACTGAGAAGTTTCTTGTCTCTAAAAATGTAGCAGCATGTATCTGTTTTTGAGCAATACAAATAGAGAAAATAACTCTAGCTAAAAGATGTCTCATATAATTAGTTGGCAATCAGCATTAAGTAGACAGGAGAAAGTTGGTTATTGACTGGTGGTCTGAGAAATATAGTCCTTTATTCACAGGATATGAAATATGTCTGAGAGCAGGAATGTTGCTGTTAGGAGTCTGTGTCTTGTTTGGATTCTGTTGGGCCAGAATGAAGGTAAGATGGTTCTGGACAAGTATTGCTTTTGTCCATCATTCTGTGTAATGCCCCCTTGGGAGCCTCTGAAGTCTGACCTTCGTGTCAAGTTTCATTCTTTACTTTAAAGATCTCTAGCTGCCAAAGATCTGAAAGTTTTCTAAACAATCATGATTACTGTGCTTTCAGGGTCTCTCCCCCACAAAAAGATAATAGTCATGATAAATATGTCTTACCTTTGAATGTTACTGGATTGAACAATATTTGTTAGAGAACCTCAATTAAGAATGTATAAACATTAAAAAAAATCAATTGTTGCATGTAGCTGCATCTCTTTTTATGATACAAAAAAAATTGATATCAGTTTGAACAATTCAGTTCACCTTCCCTTTTAAAAATAGGTGAGAGCACTTTCAGAATTAATGTTTATTTGTATTTAAATAACCTATGAATGCATCCATGTTGCTTTTAATATAAAAACCTCTGTTTTAAATTAAATAATTATCTCATTTTTGTTGCTTTTTCTCTCAAATTAACACTTCATAGAATACAGTTATAATATTTTAAAATGTAAATCACTGTCCTCTTGACATTATAACTCATTTTGCTCTGATGATATATTTAAATATATAAATAGAGTATGCAGCTTCTCAAGACAGCTTTTTAAATAACTTGACTATTATTTAAACAAAAGAAAAGTTCATAAAATTCTACAGCATTGCAGCTGTTTTAAATGTCTGTATTCTCTGCATGCATCAGAATTCTGCCAGAAAATAGCTTATCTTATTGGTTAATGAATTGTCTCCTTTTATTGCAAAAAAAATAGCATGTGGATTCCAACTTCAGGCAAAACACAGGTATTGAGAAGCACTGTAGTCATATTAAAAAGATAGATTCCAACCTGCAGCCATGAAAATGTGCAGTGAATCCAAGAATTCCAGAGCCTTGAGCTGGACAAGTCTAACATGGTGGAGAGGAGAATCGCACTGGCTGGCTTCCTGTCCTGCCTCTGCTTGGGCAGACTTTTAAAATCTCAATTGTCTCATTGGAAACTGGAGACACTAGTAGTACTTACCTCATAGAAGGTTTTCCTAATTAAATCAGAATAGACTTGTAGATTGGATTGCTCAGCGTACAATTGAAGTTCAACATGTGATCTAGTTCATGCATTCTCAAACAGATGATATTGCCCCCAGGGGGATACAAAATGGTTTTGGGGGTGAAGAAAAGTGCTTTTTATATGTAAAATATATGTATGTATGTCATGTGTATATATATTTGTATATATAGAACATACATACACACAGTATGTTTGTGGTATGGAATTGTCATGGGGGAGGGAGGGACAGTTTGGAAAAGAATATTTCAGGGTATTCTTAGGGAGGAGGTAATGCAACAAAGATGAGGAACATTGGATAGTCCCTTTTCTTTTTATGCGATGGGGGCTCAATTTTTTAAAACTTTGCCCAATTCAGATAGGTAGTTGTAGACTTTCAGTTTAATGGATCTTAACGACGGTGTTTTGCCAATTGGCTTTTCAAAATCGTATGTCATAAGTTATTCAGAATATTGCCTCCCCAACCTGCTAACCATAAAGATTTTCAAAGGTAGAAATCCTTACTGTACTCTCTGCTACCCCCTTCCCAGTTCTGACCAGATTCTTTCTGAGTTGGGCCTAAGTTAGACCCTGTTGTTTTAGCCAGGTTGATAGTATGTCTTGACATAGTGCAGAGCTGTACAAAGTAGGACTTATAACATATAAATAGGCTTGGGAGGAAGAGCACTTTCATCCAGTTTTGCCATGCAGAGATTTTGGATGTGATTTTTGTTTTACCTCTAAAAATGTATAACGTGGTTCTTCATACAAAAGAACGTACTGCTGTGCATTTGAAAATTTGTTAGGCAGTGTCTCCTTCCTATCACTACTTAGGGACCTGGTGAATCCCATGAGCCTTCCTTTGAAGTTGAGTTAACTTGTTCAGCCCAAAATGATTAGCAAATTTAAAGCAGCGTGTGCTAACAAGGATATCAGGTACAGCGAGCCCTTTACTTTCCCTTCCTTTAAAACCAGGATGGTGTGCAGATTTTTTTCTTCAGAGAAAAATAATTTCCTGGCTCTCTAAAATCCCCCCCACCCTTTTTATGGTCCCTTAGAAATGGCTTTAAACTTTGGAGTTTGTGATGTCCTTCTTGAAGGACCATGTCACCTGATGGATTTTCCCTTCTTGTTACCATTATTAAAATTTTCCATTCAGTTATTCCCAAGTTGAAATTCCACTTTCTAAATCAACACAGATGAAGGTCTGACCTGCTGCTGGTCTAACAGGGCATCCTGGGATCAGTACTGAAGTCTGGGAGACCTCCTTCTGAGGTCAGCTTTCTTTTTCCTCCTTCTGACCTTTCTTACCAGATCTTTCTGTGCCATGTCCCTTCTCTGATGCATTTCTATTTTAACCATGGTTTGGTGTGGGTTTTTTTGTGGGGGGGTGTTGTGTTTTTCAAAAACACCCTTTCTCTTTCCAACTCTTGCTCGGTGGACTTAGGGATATTTTACTGTCACCTCTGTTCTTCCTCAGTTGATGGGTTGGGTATGATTGATAAGGAGAAAGAATTGTGCTAGTGATGCTATGTGTACCCAGTGAAAGGTGTGCTTTACACCCACTTCCTTCTCCAGGTTCCAAGGTGCCTTTATGGTTTCTTTGGTCATCTTTGTTCTTTAAGAAAATCTTCGTGCAGGGGAGGGGTTTTTATTGTCAACTCGTAATTCCTTAGGAATGGCTCTAAACTTAAATTTTAAGATGAAAATCATTGCGATAATCTAATTTCATCCACTCCATCAAACCTTTAGTAATACATTTAAGTACCTTTCAGAATCACATCAAAAACACCCAACTGGTTCCCCATTTTCTTTTAACAACACTTACTTTTCCTGAGGTTTCATCTTCACTATTGATACTTTTTAACTTTTTTTTCTATTTTATCTCACTTCAAGAATTTTCTTAAAGGGGTCACAATTCATTTATTTTTCCTGATTAGTTCTTACTGTTACAGTAGATTTTTTTCTATCATAATTTTTATTACAAATACAAAATCAAAGGATAGTGCAGGCTTTTTAAGAGCCCTGGACCCATGTTGGGTCACTTATTAGCTTTGTCATTTTAGGCAAGTAATTTATCCTCAATTATTTCTTCCAGAAAATGGGAATGATAAATGTACTTACCTCGGAGTGATTGTGATGACTAAATGAGAAAGTACATTTACGTGCTTAGCACAGTGCCCAGAACCATCCAAGGGGGTTATTAACATGTATTAGCTATTACTTCTAATATTAATCAGTGAAATAGTCATTTGCGGTCATTCTTAGGAAAACTGGCTCTCATTTACCTCTTGTGATTGTCTCTATGGGAAGATGAACTCCAGGTTGCAGTGCTGAGTATGAAGGGGACTCTGGCACTAAAACCCTCTTAAGAGCTTTACTTTCCTGATGGTGCACATTTCTGCCGGTGGGATCTTGGGAGATGACTCTTTTACCTGCCTCTCTGCCTTTTCACTTTTTCTCTTTGCCTGACCACTTCCCCATCTTTCACTTATTTCCCTTCCGTTCTCTCTCATCAATAATGGTATTTTTAACTCAGTAAAGTGTAAAAGATGCCCTTTAGGTCAATCCTTGTTCTTTCCATCCTCTCTATACCCCTTCTTCAGCTCTGAAGTGCAAGTCTGAGGAACAGTCAGAAAGAGAGTCTCTTTCTGCTGTATAGCACAGGGAATTATGTTCAATATCTTATAATAACCTTTAATAAAAAATATGAAAACATATATATGTATATGCATGATTGGGACATTGTGCTGTACACCAGAAATTGACACATTATAACTGACAGTACTTCAATGAAATAAGTAAGTAAATAAGTTAACTAAAGTCTCATTAACGAACAAAGGAGAGACTATATCAGAAAGAAATACATGAATATAGAGCTGAAAGTGACTCTATTTCTCCCCTCATTATGTAATTGTTGGCTATTACCTGATTACTTTCTAAAACTGTTTACATACTTCATTTATTTTGCTTTCATTTTCATTCTCAGTATTGCTGTCTGTCTTCTCCCATCATGCTGTTACTTTGTAGCATTAAGAAAATCACTGGTTGGTAGGCATTCTCTAATTTGCTATGTGAAATGAATGAAATGTGGAAAAGTTTTTGACATGTGGCCAAATTTCACGTAATTATTTCTAATTGCAGGAATTGCTTTTAGATATTAAATTTATCATACACACACACACACATCCTCCTGCCAAACTGTATTGTACGGTACTTTGCCAAGAGAGGCACAATGTGACTAAAACTAAACTCTGTTAGACATAATAGGATGAGATGTGATTTAATTCTTTAAGCTGCCTTTAAGTGCTAGAAGACATATTTGCTTTTATTCTACCCAGTAAGTTAAAAGAATGATACATTATTTTGCAAATCCCAGTGGCAAAAGGCAATTGAAATAATACATCAAGCTTCTTGGAGGAAAATGGCTTTCTGGTTAAAATTGTAATATTATTTATCTTTCCTTTTCAACTGCTTGACTCCTTCAGTTTTAGAAGAAACCTATTTATTTCAGCAGTAAGGTGGATTGAATTTCTGCCAAGTCAGTATACTCCTTAAATGAGTATGTCAGAGGCAATATTGCTTCTCAAAAATCATTTAGGAAGCAGCATTTTCACATAAGTAGGCTCTTTCATTAGTTTTGAATTAAATCTTTGTTGTTGCTATTTATATTAGGCTGTTGCTGGGACACCCTGTGGAATGAGGGGGTCCTGAGTTTTTATTTTAATTAAAAAAATTTTTATTGAAATGTAGTTGATTTACAATGTGTCAGTGTTCTCACTCCTGGGTTTGGAGTGAGAATTCCCTTAGAAGTTTACAGTGCCTGCCTGCATTTGATTTGAAAACTCGGTATGAATATCGCTTTTTTGTCTAACTTCTTTATGAAGGCAGATGTCATTGTGTAAATCACGTATCCCATGTGAAGTCAACTGAGGATGGAATATGTTGCTTGCAGGAACACTCAGTTACGCTAAGACAGGTAACAGGCAAAATCATCCAGGTTTTAAGAGTTCCCAGGAAGTAGCATCATCTTAACTTTCTTTTTAGCTCTACATCCCTGAAAATACTGGAAAAAATCAATATCTTCTGACTAATTTCTCGACCATGATCAAGATACTTCTTTTCATCTGGAGAGAAACTTGAGTTCCATTATGCCGTGGCAGAATTACCTTAAATGCTTTCTAAATTTTTAAAGACTGATTTGATGTTTCATCGACTAATTGGCATATTAAAAAATAAGAAAATGCCATTGACTTCAGTAATAACATTTTTTACTTTAAGCAAACATTACTCAATTTAAAAAAAAACTACAGAGGAGTACCTAGTTGTTAATTATAACTAATTAAGTATTATTATTATGCAATTTCCATTTAATTTTTTGAGGCATTAAATGGCATTGAAATTTAGATCTTACAAAATGGCTAGCAGTAGAGGTGGGAGATAATATACTCTGATTGAATCTTTGCCAACTTATTTCTGTGTTAATTCAAATTAGTTTGGATTCGAGCTTGATTTAGTTTCAAAGAATAAAATAAGAAGGCACTCATTTTTCTTTACAGCAGTGGTCACATGCTGTTGATCACAACGGGCATTTTTCTTCTTAATTAAAAACCATTTTGATTGAATTGGTACGGTCGTCTGAAATCACCTTGTCATTAAGGAAAATCATGAACTTTGTACATTTCTAGAATTAAGAACTTTTTTTTTTAACATTAAACATATCAGCTACCCAGCATACCCCTCCTTCTTAATTAACATTCTGTTCATGGAGTAATTCATTATTTAAAATGACTTTGCAATCATTAGTAGCAGACTTGTGCATTTCTTGTAAGGCAGGTCAATTTAATAATTTCTTACTACAAATGAAAAATTCCCAGGTTAAGCACCAAAATATTCAAAGCATTAATGACTGTTGCATATGACCAGTCACTTATAATACTGTAATATATTCCCTAGGCTTTAGAAAGCTACTTCTAGGCAGTGATTTCAGTTGGTCCAAGTTAAAAGTTATTTTATCTCTAATACTTTTTGATCATGAGAGGTCTCTATAGGGACTAACATTGCTGCCGACAAAACCTAAATAGCCTATAAAACCTTGGGTAATTGCTTACCTAGTCAGGCAATTGGTCAACGCAGGAATGGCAAAAGGTGTTAAGGTGACATGGTCTAAGGCAGCTGGAGAAGGTGGGACCAGCACAGACCTTTGCTGAATAGGTGCACTGATTACAGCAGGGATCCATTGCGTTAGAGCAGACAGAGTTAGCAAATAAAATAGTTCAGTCGGTATATCCAGAGAAAGAATTTCAGTGACTAGAAATCAGCTCTGCTTCCTACACACATCATGGCTGGAGTTTGGTCAAGAAGAATTGAGGGCTCAGAAAAGAGAAAACTACACCAATCATCTAATTTCAGATGGTTTAGGTTAAGCCCCCCACACATCCTACCTCCCAAGATAATTTTATTACAGTGTGAATAGCGACAAATAAAAGGATAGTCATTTAAAGTGGAGCCAGTGTTGGTCTCACGACCTCCTGCTTAGGTGGAGAGGTCTGGGAAAGGGTTTGAAGTAGCAATAACGTAGGAGAGGGATTTGGATTTTGTTCAAAGGGTTACGTGAGCCTGCAGTTTTCATGGGTGTCTTGGATCTGTCGTGCCCCTGGTTGTCTCCATTGTAGTCACTGTGATTTGTAAACAAAATATCCCTGGTTCAGATGATCTGTTCTGTCTGATGCCTTCATTCCATGGAAGGAAAACCAAGATGGATAGGTGGAATTGAGTCAGCCACCCGGGACAAGGCTCAAATCTTTCTCTGCCTTGGACTTGCTGAGCGAACTTGCAGAAACCACCTAAGGTCTTTGGAGTTCAGTTTTTCAGTAAAATTGATGAATTAAGCTAAATTAGTACTAAAGCCCCCTTCTAGCTCCAAGAGTCAATAGGCGTAGCAATTTCCTGTGTTCACTATTCTTGGGGAGATGACTATCTAAGTGGCCTAAAGCTGGTAAGTGCTTTGTGACTTAGTCATGATTTATTTCCAGAGCAAATGTATCCCAGGGGGGCTGAAATAGAGAAAGGTTGACCCAAGCCCATTGATTCAATGCCCAAATGAAGCATCTTAGACATGTCCCTGAGACTGGAAGAATTTATTGATATGGGTAAAGATCCACTGTCTTTCAAAGCAGCAGGTGCTGAAGAGGCTTGAGCACTCTGACAAATGGCCTCACTTCCACCCCTGGGCTTCCAATTATGTCACTTAGGAGTCTCCAGGGAGATACCCCAGCACACCGTGCCCCTCCCTACTTCCAAATCTGAGGAGTACCATTAGTGCTAATGTCCTAATGTCAATTGATTGACAGTTAAGTATTTATCAGAGGGGACCTTAGGAGACTTAACTCCTCACCTCCCAGTAATTGTCAACAGCCCTCCAAAAATAAGCCAAATAAAGATAATATCTGTAAAATGCTCTTGAGAACAGGTTCCCCAGTCTCTTTCCAGCTGTACTGCCGACCTGAAGGCTTAACTGCCTTCTGGACAGTCAAGACATTCTGGAGCTTCTAATGAGATTTAGTGCAGACCTACTCTGTGCCTGGGTGTTGCACTGGTGGGTTGACAGGTTTCAAGTACAGGGTCCAACCTCGGGTTCAGAGATTGTGACAGCAAGTGTCTGCTGGGTCTTGGAGCTGAGAGGTTTGGGGTGTCTTCTCAGCCTTGATCCTCACACATAAGGTCTGTCTCGTGTTGCAGGGAGACAGCCATGGAAAAGGAAAGAGAAGTGCCAGTAATGGCTTTTCCGTCTTGTTATTGAGGGTCATGGACTCGTGTATGCGTAGTATCAACTCACATTGAAAAGTAGGCTCCATGAGGAAGGACAGGGACCCTGTCAGTTTCACTCACTAACCTGCTTTGGCACCTAACACGGTGTTAACTCATGGTAAGTACTTACCAACGTGGCGTGAATAACCAGTGATGAGGCCACATAGTGTGGTGGTTAATGCCACAGGTTCTGGAACCAGACCACCTGGTTCCAAATTCCTGCTCCACTGCTCACTAATTGGGAATGTGAGCAAGTGAGTAAACATTTCCTTGTTTCAGTTTCCTCATTTTAAACTAGGAATAATAATAATAAATATCTCGAAGTTAATTGCAGGTTAAATGGATATTTATAACCAGTGTCTGACATGCACTCTAAGTATTTATTGAACAACTGGATTAATCAGTTTACATCCCACTTCCTTTTCCATCATTAGTTAGGTTTTGTTTCTGGAACTAAAACTAGTTTGTGAGAACACGTGCTAACCAAGCATGGGCCTGGACCCAAACACACTTCTGCCTTAAGACCTCTGGCTGTTCAGCTTTCTATTTATACAATGCTCTGAAGCATCTCTTTCCATGCATTTTGTTAAAATACTAATTGGTTTTGGATTGAATGCATAATGTACTCAGTGGATGACTGTCTTACAAGTCTTCTTTTGCTCACTCCTGGGGAAGGAATTACAAACTCTCCATCTCCCAGGTTCTTTTTTATGCATGGTCCATCAGTGTCCTGTGTACATCCCCAGTCCTGGTTCCTCCAACCTCCACTTGCTGTTGTACCTAATCACCACCTCTCCTCAGCCTCCCCAGGAAACCCTTCTACTGCCCGCCAATACCTGTTCTGTCTTCTTTGCCTCCCTCTTCCACATGGCTTGCAAGCTTTGACATTTACAATAGCAATCTTGCTTTGCCCGTCTTTGATTTTAAGTCAGGTCATGTCCTTTTGGTAAAGTGTAAAAGAATTAGTTGCAAACAAACCATTATTATTATTTTCCTTTGCAACTTTTTGTTTTTCCCATTCACCCTCATAAACACCCCAAGCTGCTCCGCTGTTCATTAGAAACACTTCTTTCCCTTGTGTTACAATGTCTCAATGACAGTATTTTTTTTTTATTTTGCTGTTGTTTTGGTTTATGTTCAAAGTTCTGCTGGTCAGAGTGGTGATTTATTGCCATCTCTATCTGATTAGCTCACGTTTTTTTATAGAGAAGGGGGAAGCAAAGTCCATGGGGTGATTTACCACCCAGTCCTCTCATACCAGTCTCCATCTTTGAAACATACTGGATCTTCTTAACTGGATGGAAATGACATACACGAAATGTTTAGACAATAGTACAAGGCAGTCCATAAGATAAAGATAAAACCATCTGAACTTTAACCGTTTGCTCCCAAACTAAATTGCTCCCAAACCCGCTTAGCGTAGACTCAGTCTGTATAAGTGTCGTTACACACTTTGCTGCCCTTTTACTGGGTCCTTTTTGAGTCTTGCTATCCTTGCTCCTGTTATGTTACCGTCTCCACAAGAGTCAGGATCTCATCTTCTCCTTCATCTGTGTGTCTTCATGGTGCCCAGAATGGGGCTGCATAGAGAGGATGCTTGATGAACGTCACTGGTGGGCAGATGGTGACTGGCTCCTGCAGTGATTCTGCTCTGGGCTTTCTCCAGGTGCAGGTGCACCCCAGGAAGAGCTGGAAGGCTCCTAGTTTGGCTTTCCCCGTGGCTCCTCTGACACTCCTTGCACCCCTGGGTAACCTCACTGATGAAACTGACTTCCAGGGGCTAATTCTGCAATCACAGATCCTGATTTTTCTTCTTATTCTAAGAGCCATTTTTCTTCAGTGTCTTTGAGAGCTCCACCCCTCAGGGGAGTAATAGCAGTAGATTGGTTATGCTAAACACCCCACCTCAGGGGTTTGATTTTAATTTTTTTCACAGCAACCCAGTCATTTATACAGCTAGGATAGACTTATCTTAAAAATTCACAAAGCCACTTAATTTTTTTTTAATTCATAACTCTGGATAACTTGTATCTCTATTTCCAGTCCTCTCTTGGATTCCCAGGGAATACTCTGTCAAGCAGGAAACTCAAATGCATGCCCTTTATCACTGTCTGTTTTTGCCTTCCCTCACCCCAAATGCTGATAATGTGGAGTTAAGGAATGCAGAGTGGAAGCAAGTTGTTGTTTTGTTTGCGTATACTGTGTTTAACCAGAAAGTGGATATGAGCAAGGCAGGCACACAAAAACAGGGACCATTCGAAGGATGGGCAGAGAATGTAACTGGGGCTTTTTTTTTTTTCTCTTCTCCCCATCCATGCAGTCTCTAGACCTGTGGAAAAGACATTATGTTCGGGACCCGCCCCTTCAGCCTCTCAGCTCTGCAATACCCCCTGTTCTACAGACTGTGTAGTATCCTCCTGGGCAGCTTGGGGCCTGTGCGTCTATGAAAACTGCCACGATCCTCAAGGGAGAAAAGGTGAGTGCCTTGTTTGTGTGCATGTCTTTTCCCTTCAGTGCACTCACATTTACTCTCGTAGCTAATAGCCTCTGGAGTCTGCTAAGGACAATATTTGTTTGTAACATTTGGATAGCCAGCCCGAGTCTGCCAGCATCCAGTTATTAAGGAGGCCATTGGGGACATTTCTGTGGAACTCAGAATCCTGCCTTGATTGACCTTGCAATTAAGCTCAGAGCTGGTGAAGTGACTGTCACTCAAAAATGATATAACTTAACCCTGCAGGACGTTTGGTCCTGACCCAAACGCCCACAAGACCTTTGGTCCACACTGAAAGGTTTCCGACATTTGGTCCTGTCCAAAACACACATGAGCAGAGTTGGCCTGTGCCCAATGGTCTGGGACAAGATTAAATTAAATTTCAAGGACCTTTCGCCAGGTGCCAGATGTCTTATGGACGTTTTGGACAGGACCAAATATCTGCTAACCATAGCTTACTGTTTTACAGATGTAAAGGTTTCCCTGAAGAAATTAGACATGAATTCTCAAATCACATCAAGAAACAACTATTTTGTTTTCAGATTTTCAAATGCGGAATCAAATGTTGAATTTGATGGAATAGTTCAAATTTTTACGAGGGGCATGTTGTTCACTTTTTGATGTGATCCTCAGGCTAAAAGTGAAATCTTCAAACTTCATGTGCTTGTTTAAATTTGTGGGTCTCTGCAGTCTCGTCTTCTGTAGTTTACTCTTCTAGGCATCTCTGTATCTTCCAATACTCATTTTTGGTGACATCTTGACTTCTCTTTTATTGACTCTTCAGTTTATGTTGTTGTTATGTTCCCTTAAATGGCAGTGCTAAAAAAGAAATACTTTTCTAAGAGGAATGAGGTCCAAGGAAATTCCACAACTTAGGCTGTGTCTGCTAAGCACTAATCCCAGACATCCCGTGCAGAGAAAGAGTACGTTGCCCATTGCTACGCTTGGATGCTACAGAGCTATGCTCTCGGCGTCATTCTGCGTCAGAGATCTCCCACCAACACACGCTCATGCCCAGGTTCACACACCCGTGTCCTGGGCTTTTCTCTTTATTCTGCCTCTTTTACTGTAAGATAGGAGAAGCAGATGCATGAGTCTAAGGCAGGAAGAAACTAACTTTGATTCTCTTATTGATCAATAGGAATATGGATCTTAATGGAATGTGGGGGCTCTCGGAAAGCTCGTGTTCCTCCTTTGTTAGAAAGTCCTCCAAACCTCTTCAGCTATGGATACAAATAATTTTCCATGAGTACTAACACCCATGATTTGTTGTCTTGTGGTCCCCAGGTGTATAATGGGACCATGTAAGGCTCCTGTAGCTGCATATGAGCCCCCCCACCGGGTGACTTATGTGTTATTAGAACCAACCTTCTTGCATTTGACGTGAGCCTCTCAGTGTTATAGTTGCTGTCTAGAGCATCATTTGAGGCTGGACTTAAGCCCCTCCAGCCACTCTGACCATGGCTGTCTATGCTGGTACAGCTTTGCTGCATTGAATGCTGCCTTTCTTTGCTTTCAAAGCTGTAGAAACCACAGCAGGCCACATGGGCCCCATGTTAATTGGGCCACATTTAGCTGTTAAGTGACAGAAACTCAGTTCAGACTGGCATAAGCCAAAAGAAGGGAATTTATTAGCTCATCTAGCTAAAAACAGAATGGAAGGTAGGGCTGTATCCGAAAGTATCAAGAGGTCACCAGATCTCAGGCTCTCTGGTTCTTTCTCTTTCTCTTTACCATCTTCTGTTTCTCTACCTGTTGGTTCTACTTTTCCTGTGTTAGGTTGAGTTTAAGACAAGTCTTCTCTGTGGAGTAGAGACCAGTATTAATTTTCTGTCTTTTTTTTTTTTCAACTGTTAAACTTTTATTGCATATCCTTCTTGTTAGTAGATAGAGTTTGAGTTAATATATGCCTTTTAGTGATTGTTTTCTTTGGTGGATGGGTAACAAGGCAACAACAAAATTCTGTAACTCCTTGGGGTACTCTGATTTGAAAGATCTATTTCTTGGACTTTGTTAACAAAAATTCTAGTATCAGATGTTCTAAACCACTCCAGTGATATAATTGTTTTCTTATGAGGCAATATTACATGCAAACATTATTTTATCCAGCTGACATTTGATTTAAAACAAAACAAAACAAAAAATGAAGTACCCCTCTCTCAGCCTCATAATCTAAGCTCAAGACATAAAACTCCATTTAATTTTAATAGGGCAGATTGTGAAAGTCTCTCAGTTTCATATAAACTTTCAGAGGTCAGCCTCCCAAACATGGTCTGCAAATTGCAAATGAGAGAATGAAGCTAAAAATTTTCTGTTTCCTTGACTCCTAGATCCATTCTTTCCACGTATTTTAGGTTTCTAGATCTGATTGCATCACAGAATCTATAAGCACATTTTATGTGGAGGTATTTTTTTCTCCAGAACATTTTAATAAAATCAGCATAATGTCTTATAAAGAATGATACCTTATTTTTTATGGTTAATTAATTGTATTAGCTTTATTGAGATATAATTGACATATAGCATCATGCAGTTTTAAGGCACACAACATAATGATTTGATGTATATACATATATACTTAGTGAATGATTCCTGCAGTGAGGTTAGTTAACATATCCATCACCTCGTAGTTACCTTTTTTTAAATGTTTTTCCAGAGCCTCCCAAATACTTTTTATTTATTTTATTTATTTTTTAAAAAATTTATTGAAGTATAGTCAGATACAGTGTGTCAGTTTTTGGTGTACAGCATAATGTTTCAGTCATACATATACATATATTTGTTTTCATGATTTTTTTCATATATATAGGTTATTACAAGACATTGAATATAGTTCCCTGTGCTATACAGAAGAAATTTGGTTTTTATCTATTTTATATATAGTAGTTAGTATTTGCACATTCCCAATTTATCCCTTCCCACCCCCCTTCCCTTCTGGTAACTGTAAGTTTGTTTACTATGTCTGTGAGTCTGTTTCTGTTTTGTGGGTAAGTTCATTTGTTTCTCCTTTTCCCTTTTCTATTTCAACATTTATTTGTTTTATTAAAAAAATTTATGGTAAGAACTTTAAAATTTTTCTCTGTCTGGATCCTGTGTTAACCTCAGCATTATTCACAATAATCAACATGTGGAAACTATCTAAGTGTCCATTGATGGGTGAGTGGAGAAAGAAAATATGATACACACACACACAGGTGTGTGTGTGTATATACTATATACATAATATATATGATATAAAAATGTATCTATAATAGAAAAAGGTTATCCTGCCATTTGTGACAATAATGAGGAAGCTTGAGGACATTATACAAAGGGAAATAAGTCAGACCCAGAGAGACAGATACTGTGTGATCTCACTTATATGTGGATTCTAAAAAACCCAAACTCACAGTAGAGAATAGAGTGGTGGTTACCAGGGCCTAGGTGTTGCGGGAAATGGGGAGGTGTTGATCAAAGTGTACAAACTTCCAGTTACAAGATGAATACGTTCTGAGGATCTAATAATGCACAGCATGGCTAACTATAGTTAACAACACCATACTGTGTACTTGAAAGTTGCTAAGAGAGTAAATCTTAAAAATTCTCACCACACATACACACATAAGATAATTGTTACTTCAGACAGTGAAAATAAAGTAGGAAGAAATGTCTTCCTTAGTAGTTTCAGGAAGAGTCCAGTGACTCTCACTGGCTGCTTTGTGGCCTGTGCTCCTCCCTGAGCCAGACGCTCTGACTGGGGCGGGTGGGGCTGGACTGGCCAGGTCCTAGACATGTGACCACCGGTGGAGGGACGGCCCCATCCGGGCCTCCAGCCTGAGGTGGGGGAGGGGCAGCTCCCTTAGGGGACTGTGAGACGCTGAAGCTGCAAGAAGGTAGAAGCAATGAGGGGTCAGATGAAACAGATGTTTATTAAGTGCTTTGTCCCCTTGGTTCTGGGCCATAAAGTCTCTGCAACAATTCAGAAAATGCTCCTTTTCCCAAATCTGCATTGCGATTTTTGTCACTTGAGCCAAATTTTCACAAAATCCTTCGCGAAAAACTGCACTTTCAACTTTTATTTCAGCCTTCCTCTTCCGCATAACTCAGAACAGTTCCATGGAACTCATCTGGAAAACTCACAACATTTTGACCCCTCCATTTACCCCGTTTGCACAAGACGCTTTTATGCCAAACTGCTTTGTCATTGTCGTCTATTCCCCATCGCATAAATCGACTCTGGCGAAAGCACCCTGGCACATTGTGCGTTAGACATCACCTGTCGTGGATTCAGTCGTGTCCTCCAGAATGATATGTTCAGTACTAACCCCCATACATGTGAACATGAATATGCCCTTATTTGGAAATAGGGTCATTGCAGATGTAAGTAAGTTGAGATGAGGTCATATTGGACTAGGGTAGACCCTATTCTAGTGACGAATGTCCTTATACAAAGAAGAAAATTTGGACACAGAGATACACACAGAGGAGAGTACCATGTGAAGATGCAAGGAGAAGGGAGGAGAAGGCCATGTGAAGACAGGAGGTGGACATTAGAGTGATGCCTCTATGGGCCAGGGAATGCCAGAGACTGCCAGTAACTGCCGGCAGCTAAGAGAGCGGCATGAAAGCAGTCAGAATGTTCAGAGGGAGCCTGGCTGTCCTCACACCTCGCTTTGGGGCTTCTAATCTTCAGAATTGTGAGACAAATTTCTGTTGTTTTACATCACCCAGTTTGTGGTACTTTGTTTTGGAAGCCCTAGGAAAATAATATCCTGCCCAGCTTTGTGCCAGCATTGAGGCTTAGCAAGGATACAATGCTTCATAAAATGTCAAAACTGAAGTGCAGAGAAGTAAAGAAATGTATCCTCAAGCCCATAGTGATTTAATCGTGGCCAAGCCAGCGCTGAGAACCTGGGTGCCTGTCTTCTCAGTCTGCTGTGCTTCAAACACTGGCTTCCTTAATGATTTCCTCCACGAGCCTAAAGAAGTTTGGAGCAAGGTACAGGTTCAACCCTGAGGTTAGCCAAGAAGCCCTCTCCCCATGTGCATCTGCCCCTCTGTTCCAGCAGGAACTGTTAGCTGTGAGAGTGAATCACTGAGCTGGTGTAGGAGATACGGTGTGAGGCATGGGATTGGCCTTGGCTCCAGTGTGTCATCTTTGGAGGAAGAGGAAAAGTAGATTGCAGTTCTGTGAGAAGGGGAGGGTGTTCCAAGAACAGCTTGAGAAAACCAGGTAACTGGAATGTGTATTTTTGCCTTAAACAATAGCTTTCCAAGGAAAGCCTCAGCTTTTGGGGCAGAAGGAAAGGGTAGAGGCAGTAGAACTTCTTACCTAAAGGTGGTAATGTCGCCAGCCACCAGCTACCACCACCTGCCGAGTTTAGGGGCATATTGGGATTGATGAGAATTATTGAGGCTAGTGGACCTGCCCTAGAAACCAAGGAAACATAGACAGGAGAGAGTGAAAGCTGTCATGATTGTTACTCAAGTCTGCAAGTTGGCTGTTTCATAAATGTTTCTCTAGAGCAGAGAGAGTTTTGATTTTTAAGGTCTTGCTAAAACCTGCTGGGACCACCTGCCTATAATCCCTCTTGGGAAGAATGAAAAATGGAGTTTTCCCTCTGGGGAAATGGTTCTGTGCCTACAAGGAGTCCAAGCGTGTTACTATGGGGGTAAGTATTCTCGTTAGTTCTACCAACTGGTGAGCATGAGTTCTGGGAGCCTCTCAATCTCAGTCTGTCCCTTGGTCCTACCGTGGATCCTGCCAGGGCCTGTGACTGGCATGAACGAAGTGTGTTTAGAATTCCACAGAGGCTGGAGTATACAGGCTAATGCATTAAACATCACAAAACTCCAGGATGTAAACTGAGCTGGTTAGTGTCATATTTGAATCCCTGACCCTAAAGAAATGCAGTGCACCTCCCAGCAGAAACCTAGGGGATTCATACTTCCCTAGATAGTTTATACTCTTTTTATATATGGATGGTGGAGGATTTGAGGGGGGAAAACTAGCAAACAACCACAGCAAGAAAGAAAACTGTAAGGTTGGAGATAATGACATTGTCTCCTTACTCGTGTTTTTCCCCATGTGTTATTGCATTGGTATGTTCCTTTTGTTTGCATTAAAAATTAGTAAAGGATGGAAGGGCATGAAATGTTTTATTACTTAATACAAAAAATCAGTTATTATAGAAATTATTTTCACATGGCCATTAGGCAGACACCCTTCCCTCAGGAATCCTGGGAGGTTTGTGGCTGTCAGCCATTCAGAGTCCATTAGAAAACCCGCTGTGGTGTGTAGGCTCCCCGCCTTCCGTCTTCCGTCAGGTCTGTGACAGGCGGACAAGGGGAACAGTGCTCTGCCAGTTGGTACCTGTCAAGTGAGGCTAGGATGCCTTTCAGAGGAATTTAAATTGGATCAGCTTTTATCATTCACTGCCGTATCTTTGATACTCTCCCAGAGAGTTGTAGTTAGGGATATATGAAAGAAGGAGAACCTGAAAAACTCGCTGGTGGACGAGCTATCTATAGAGGTATAACACATTTAAAACGGTGCTTTTTGATACTCAGACATACATTTATATGACATTTTCCCTATTCAGATATATTTTAGAAAGGCAGCCTTGCCCACAGACGTTGTTCTAAAGAGAAATTTGGTGGGGACTTCCCAGCACGGTGTCACGGTGGGTAACTGCGTGCATGGTAGGACATCAGGGAGTCCTTCTTTCTCCCGGTGCAGTATCCCCTGTGCAGTATCTCACCCCAATGAGAGCCCTTAAGTTCTAAAATACCCCCACAGGAAAAGACATTTTGAAACTGAGAAACCATGTCTGTCCTTGTGAATACAGTCTTTTATGCTCTGAAACCAGTCAGTTTAGATAACACACCAAAGTAGGAAAAGACTGACAGGTTTTTGATCTTATGTAACAACAATGGGGAAAATTTCCATTTGGCATCTATGTTTGCTATGTAGAGTCACCATTAATGAGACATTTATAAAATAATTTTGCTTTGTTACAGATAATAGTAAGACAGGTGTTTTTGTTTTGTTTTGTTTTTTGCTGTTTCCTTTTTTGCATGCCTGTGTGTGTTAGGGCGGTAGGGGACTGGGCCTGTTCTTCCTTCTAAATGTTGAAGGTTTTCATGCTCATGGTCTTATGCTTCTTATCATAACAGGGTGTCAACTAATAATGATACTGTAAAATGCCACTCCTGCAGGAATGGTGGCTGATTTCTAACAAGCTGGAATCAAAGCTTCAGTCTGCTCAGGTCCTTTGACTCAGAATTGTTACCCAACATCCAGGGCTGCCAGAGATGAGGGGCAAATGGAATGCTTAAGATGGAGTAGCTTCTGTCACCCTTGGTCAACCTGCTGGATGTTGCATCAAGCGCATCCCAGTAGGGTTAGAGTAGAGCCCAGTGTTGGCCGTGGATGGCTTCATAGATGCTCATGTGGACACTTGAGTCACTGGAAGGTGAAGATATACAGTCTTCAGACCTGAATTGACCCTCCCGAGCCTTCTTTCATTTTTTCATGGCTTCAGTTAAAAAAACACTGACCCCTCTTCTGCCGTTTGTGCTTCTTTCCTTTTCTCTCCCCAACCCACGAATCTCTTTTTTAATGATCTTCAGTGGAATATGCACCACACCAGTAGAATATACACTAAATCTTTGGATTCATAGAGAAAAAAAACCCTGCAAATATTAATTTCACCAAAGGTGAACTGAATCTCTGATCAGGAAGTGATTATTACGACTCCTTCTTGCTACCCAGTGCCCAGAATTCTGCTGTCTAATCTGTAGGAAATGATTCTACATGGATTAATCAAAGGAACTGATCCACGGGAACTGTCAGATTCACGGCATGAGGTGGGGTTAGAACACAGCATACACAGTAGTTGATTTGAATTCTTTCTTTTGAGGAGGTAAAACTGAAGAAGACCTCAGCTGGGTTTCACACATATCCGTTTAATCAGTAACGTGCCTTAGGAGAAGCAATAAGGTATCATCTAGTCTTAGTTTTTGCGTATGTAAAATGGGAATGGTAACTTAGGAAGTAGTTTAAGGGGATTCAGTAGTTTTTGGGGACTGGAAGTAAAGGGCTGTCATCAGTCTTGGTTAAGGTTAGGTGCTTAGTTAACGCGTGTGCCTTTTGCCTTGTTACTGCATGCTCTGTGAAGAACAGCTTTATGTGTTGCGTTCCTCCCCTGCCTTCCCGCAGTGCATTACAGTGATCTGCATTCGGCAGTCAGTCTTTACTGAATGCTCCTGTCTGACTGACAGGGAATTCAGTAAATGAAGGTAGGTGGCTGTCTGGCAGAGCCACCGTGAACTTGACAGTTGTGTGTCTTTCAGAACGGAGGCACCCGGCGGAAGCCTGATGTCTGTTGCAGGGCAGGAACACTGATGCGTGATTAAAGTTAAGTGCTAACAAGAGAATCCAAGGTTTTTGTTTTCTGCTGAGCCTGTGCTTTGGTTTGATCCTAGTTAGTGTCAGGACAAGGGCAGCACAAATGAAAGACTGGAAGAATTTATTGACTGAGGAGATGTAATCTATAGATTTATGGCGAGGTAGATGCAGCTTGATTTATAGAGGAAAGCTGCACATGCCCCTCCATGGCGTTAAGCTCCAGGTAATAGGACGCCTAGCGTCCCTCTGTAAAGACTGCTGCGTTTCTGAGCCGGTTGTCAAACGCTGTAAATCCTGGAGACCCATGTCATGTTCTGCTCAAAGATGTAAGCTAAAAAAGCACGGACGTAAGACAGTAAATAAGCAGCATATGAGCTTTATGTGTAAGAACAGAGGTCATCCAAGTCGTGTGGCAGAGAGGGGTCATTGTGGTTTGATGTCCATCAAGTGTGGCTTAAGCCCTGTGTGTCCCCTGCCACTCTTCTCAAGGTGGCCTCGGAAGGGAGCTGAATTCCTCTGCAGGTTTTATTTTGACTACTTAATGCTATAGATTTGGAGGTGTGAAGCACCGAAAAGCCATCTGTTGTTTTAACAGCCTCTGACCTTAATACTTCCAGTGCCGTGGGGATGTGGTCTCTGAGTGGCAGAAGGATGCCTTCCCCCGGGTGACCAACCTATAAAGTGAGTCAGTCTCTTTTAAAAAGAACTCACGGGTTAGCCCTAGACCAAGAAAACCCAGATAAAGCACTAATGACTGGTTATCTAAACTGCTGGCCCAGCCCTGCTGTGTTCTGAGGGAGCTCGGCTCCCTCTTGTGGCCTCAAACCACGTGTCCACGTGTTCTAGCCTCGCTGGATGTGCTGCGTAAGAGGGATCAGTCTTTTGCTGACCACATCCTTTTTATTTCAGTGTTATTTGTGGGAAAAGAAGCGGGGTCTTGGCGAGCTGAGAGGGCTTTATTAACCTCTCCTGCTCCCGAATGTGTCTTTCTCGCTTCCTCTGGTGGGAAGGGTGGTGGGGCACCAAATCTGAGTCTTGTGAATTCAGTGCTCTCATGCCGTCTGTCTTCCTATCGAAGTCTCTTCTTTAGTTATTTATTTAATTTTATTTATCCAAGGAATAAGTGAATAATCATTTCTTAAGATGCTATTATGTAATAAGATTGGTTTAGTTTAAAAAAGGAATTAAAAAATTGAATCAGTGGATTGACCTTGGAGGATTAAAGGATAGAAAGTAAAATATAACATTCATGGAAAGGAGGTGTAGCCTTTAGAAGTGAAAGATCCTGAGGGCCAGAGACTGAAGACTCACAGACTAAAAGGTTGCCTCTGGTCTTAGTCATTTTTTGAAGCTCACTTTGCTTTTAAAAATGTGAATTAGTTTCCATCATTTAAATATAGGGAGATTTCATATGAAAACCAAATGTAACTTGGACTTCTGGCTTCTTAGACAGAATTGGAGGGTTGGACAACAGACAGTTCACATTTCCTCATGGTAACAGTCAGTGGAAGCTGAATAATATAGAAACAGACTCACAGACATAGAAAACAAACTTTGGTTACCAGGAGGGGAAGTGGGTGGGAAGGGATAAATTGGGAGTTTGAGATTTATAGATACTGACTATATATACAAAATAGAGAAGCAACAAGTTCATACTGCATAGCACAGGGAACTATATTCAGTATCTTGCAGTAATTTATGGTGAAAAAGAATATGAAGACGAATATATGTATGTTCATGTATGATTGAAGCATTTTGCTGTACACCAGAAATTGATACAACATTGTAAACTGACTTCAATAAGAAGATATATAAAAAAGTAGCCAAACGCTACAGAGCAAGCACACATCCTCCATTTTACCCCAGACCCCGCCACTCCCTACAGCCTCGTGGTTGACTCATATGTCTCAGTGTGTACCCACTTGACTCCTGCCATACTGAGTTTGTAACTCTGTAGACTTGTTGAATGTAAGGCCCTTTCTTATCCTTATAATGGTATAACCCTGGGCCCTAGTCCTACAGTACATTTGTAACTGACAGTCCAGGGACCAGTCTAGCCTGGTTGGAGAGTACAGTTCAAAGAAGTAGTGCCTTCTCAGGGCAGACAGACCTGGAAATCTCAGGGAAGCAATCCAGGGAGATCTCAGGGCCTGAAACTGAAGGCTCAGGTGCCAGGAATATGTCCAAGTGTAAATGGATTTCAGCTTAATACACGGTAACAAGAATGTCAAAAACAACAGGAAAAAGACAATGGGGATTTATCTATGTTTAGGCTGTTTCTGTGAGTCTTCATTTGTGTTCACTGGTTTACTGCTACCACTGGACATATACCTCTTACTCCATTTGCCTACACCTGGCCTCTCCAACTCCTAAGTTGTAAACTCTTGGAAGACAGATTTCCTGCCCCTGTTATTTCCATTTTGTCTGTCCTTTCCTCTCCTCATCTCCCCATTTCCCATAAAATAAAACGCACACAAGTAATACATGCTTTGGGGCTGTAAGTATACAAATGAAAGTCACCTCAGTTTCGTAGCTGCTGCTTCTTGTCCTTTGCTGCATAAGGATGGAATCCTGGGAACCTCTTGTCCTCTCTCATTTCAGGCTTTAGAATGAGACAGCGCCACGTCCTCATGGAGCCCACAGGGCCTGCAGGGCATTGCCCTCATTTGGTGGAATCCGTTCCTTGTGAGGATCCAGTGTGTTATCAGTGGCGGACGTCGGAAGGGCTCTGTATCCCTGATCATGGCAGGTGTGGCCCAGGACATCGCATCGTGAGGGCTGTCTGCCAGAATGAGCGAGGTATGAGCCAAAGAAGCACAAGGGTGGTTCAGCGGTACCTGCCAAATAACGCGTGGCCACTCTCAGGTCATTTTCCCAAGGGAGAGAAATGCAGTCTTTCTTGGTCTTGAGTATTTAAGTCAGGTGACACATGGCCACAAAGTAAGCCGCATTGACTTAATATGGGGCCATGCGTTTCGTGACAGAGGAACCCTGTTTGCTTATGCCTAAATGCAGCACAGGGAGCCTAGAGAGTTCTCTGGGGTTTTTAATTTATTAAGACAAACAGAATACAGAAATTGCCTGGATAGTCCTCAGTACTTACCAATACGAAGCAAGTGTTACTGGCCTTTATTGATGTGGACATGTAACATGCTTCTATATATCATTAACAAATGCTGACTTGTAAAGATTCCAGGGCTGCCTTTCCCTCCAGTTTAAAAAGAAACCACAAATGCTAAGCTGTATCTTTTCAGTTATATAACATTAGATTAGAATCATCTCTAGACATAATGCTAGCATTTCTAAAGAGCCATTTTAAAATGTAAGTTGTCAAGATTTACAAAACTCTTAACAGCGATGTCTTTCCTTCATCACCAAGCTTCTGGTACAGTGGTTGTTTGAAATGAAGGGTGCCTTAGAAAATATGGAAGTCACATGGAAATGAGAAAAGTGACATTGAAAGCCTTTATCCTAGAGTTTAAAAAATTTAGTCTCATGGAAGAATACGGAGTATGTCTATTCATCAGCCCTGCCATGAGAAGTCGTGATTTATAATGGTCTTGGTATGTGGAGTGAAATATTTTGACTTATGGAGCGAAGAAATCCATAGAACAGAAGGAAATTACAAAATGGATGCAGAATGGCTGTTGGCATCCCCAGGGGGCTGACATTCAGCAATGCATTTCTTTGTTCTCTCTCTCTCTCTGTCTCTTCCTCTCTCTATCTCTCTCACCCTTTCTCTCTCTCCCACCCTTCCCTTTGTCTATCCCTCACTTCCTTCCTTCTTTCATTCCTCCCTCTTCTTTTTTCCCTCCTTCTCTCCTTCCACCCATCCTTCCTTCTTTGTTTTAAAAAATCACTGCCATAATTAGACAAGTACACATTTTGCCAAACGATGTAACTGGTTACTTCATGAAGCCAGGCAGTTGTTTAATTAAGTAGAGGGCAGGACAGATTGTATTAGCTACAGTCCCTTTTGACTACATAGTTAAAACTAATAGTGGCTTCTAATATTACCAAATAAGTTTTGAATGGGGGTGACATTTGTGCAGTTTATTAACAGCAGCGCCAAAGATCCCTTTTTGAATTCAGGAAGAGAAGTGCAGACGTTTAAAACCTGTGAGTCAGACAGGTTGGAACTTCTAGTCTGCTGCTCTTCTGCTAGATGGTCTCAGGAAAATTGTTTAACTGTAGAGGCATTCTTTCTTTTAGCTGCAAAGTGGGGATAATAAAACCAACCTCTCACTCTCTGATTGTGAGTGTTTAATTTCTTACATAAAAGTGATTAGTGAAGTGTCTGCACATAACCATTCAGAATAAGCTATGAGCTCATTTTACTTGTAATGCACATTTATGACTGTTCTCCACCCTGGGGTATTTGTGCAGAGAATGTTCTTTTATAAAAGGAAAATAATAATGAGGATTTGAATAACCATACTAGTTGGTCTTCCCAACCTCCAGCTGTGGAAACAAGATCACTTGTTTGGTTGAGACCCAATGACAAATGACTGTCAGCCTTTGCCATCTTATAGCAGGGATGGGAGACTTTACAGGGTTGTTATATGGAGTCCACAGACCCAGGGACTTCTTACACCATGTGTACTGTGCCTTCTACAGTGTCGCAGAGTGTGATACTCTGATTTATAATTAGAGGTATGTATTTGGTCTGTGTCCCTTCTCTGGCACACAGCTTCTACAACCATTGGAAATCCCTGAGCAGTAAGAGCAGTGGGAGCATCTCTTGTTATCATGTGTGGTCTCTGGCCCTCAGTTCTTGAAATCACTTCCTTAAAGGTGAAATTGGTGTCTTGTTCTTCACATCAAGCCCCTTTCTACCACAACTGTAGTATTTGTATTAATGAGGGGACTTTTGGAAAGTACCTACAGATGGGGGCTGGTTGCCATGGGAACCAACCATGTGGACCAGTTTTCAATCCCACCCCAACCCCTCTGATATCTGGGGAAGAGAAAGGGGCTGGAGGTTGAATCAATCACTTATGGCCGGTGAGGTCATCAATCATGCCTACGTCATGAAGCCCCATAAAACCCAAAAGAACCTGGTTCAGAGAGCTTACGGTTAGTGAAGGCAGGGAGATTTGGGGAGAGTAGCACGTGGAGGCTCCTCGCCCTTTTCCATACCTTGTTCTATGCATCTCTTCCGTCTGGTTGTCCCTGAGTTTTATCCTGCTAATAGTAAACTGGTTATCTAGTAAGTAAAATGGATTGCCTGAGTTCTGGGAGCTGCTCTAGCAAATTAATCAAACCCAAGGAGGGGGTCCTGGGAGCATCCGATTTGTAGCCAGTTGGTCAGAAGTACAGGTAGCAACCTAGACTTGTGATTGGCATCCTAAGCTGGAGGGAGTCTTTGGAACCCCCAATTTGTAGCCATTTGGTCACAAGCACAGGTAACCTGGGCTTGAGACTGGTGTCTAAAGTGGGGGGCAGTCTTGTGGGACTAAGCCCTTTAGCTGTGGAATCTGATGCTACTTCCGGGTAGATAGTGTCAGAATCAAGCTGAATGGTAGGATAACCAGGCGGTGTTGGAGAGTTTGCTTGGTGGAGTGTGAGGAACCCCACCCCCACCACACACACACACACACACACACACACACTCGATTACAAGTGCAGAACACTTTACAGACCTATCAACTTTACCATTTGACAGCAGTTCTAGAGTTTTGTCACATATTCCTGGGAAATTATGAATTTTCAGCATTGACCTACACTCTTAATTTCTGTGGAAGAAGTAGGAGTTACTACTGGTTCGGGTCAGTTTCGTGGAGTGTTGTGGTTTTTAAATACCTGGATGGCTCCTCTGTCACTTGTAGCCACGGTTGTGGTTACAAGGACGTGCTGGTCTCCTAATGGAGGAAGCAGTCTTTGGTCCACTGAGAAATTGAAAATGTGATCTGGTTGCACTTTTTGAAGTTCTGCTTCTATGAGATTCTGGGTGATTGACGATTGAAGTTTGCCAGAGACGTGCTCCCGTTTGAGTCTCCACATATTATCATAGCCTTTCCGTAGTGACAGGAATTGACAGAACTGTTGACACTCATTTAATCGCTTGGAAAGAAAAAAAAAAAGATTGAGATCTATTTAATGAGTCTCCTGTGATTTTTCTCTTGTAACATTTGATACTTTTCATCACTCTGAGTTTCTTCATTGTTTCCTGGGCCTTTTATTTCAGAATTTATTCAGAGGTAAATGGATGCAACCAAAATAAATAAATTTTTTTTTGGTTTAAAAAAAATCAAGCAGACTCATATTAGGTCTAGTCAGACTTGAGGCTTGCTGTAATTGCAAGGTTACTTGCTTTGTCCCTTGTTTTAAGGCTTGTCCACATCGACTCACTCCATGTACCCCTTATACCAAAAGGAACGTTTAGTATCCTTGCAAAATGTCTACACCCTGTTCAGACTGTAGAGCCAAGAGATTTCCACATAGCCATGATCTAGACTTCTGTAGGACTTCTGACAGTGTCTTGTGGACATTGCTTCTGCCACTTAGGAAGACGTGTCTCCTCCCTAAAAGTTCATTCAGACCCTTAGCTTGAAAACTTCAAAAATACACAACGTATGTCACATTGAAGCTAAGAGGTAACTGGAAACAGCAATTTGATATACCCCAAACTGGGTTAGTTTATGAACGTCATCTACTTTGAACTGCTTAAGATTCAAGTAGTCATGTACGAATGTCTGCAGCTGGCTCTGTAGATACAGTCCTTTGACCCAGTCTCTGTTTTGATTGATTAGTGATACTGTCAAATCAGTCTCACTAAAGTTGCTGTTTCTCACCCAGCCTGTGAAAGTAGCAAACAATCTGTTAGTAATATTTATTTTCAGTAAGAAAATTGTATCATAGATTACAAGAGTGAGTATTATGATTTGGAGTCTGATTTGCAGTACTTTGATTGGTGGAATAGCTTTGATTTCTCTCCCTGTGCATCTGATCATTAGCATGGGTTAAAAGGAGTCTACTGAGTATAGAGAATATATAGTTTTTCTAGTCTCGTTGACTGTTGTGTTTCCTACATTTCAGAGGGGGCATTTGAAAGTAAATGGAGTATGATGCAGACTGCAAGCTGACAAATTTCTCCCAGAGATTATCAAGTTAATTCACTGTTTTCAACTTTGTTTTTTGGACAAGTAACTGGTTCCTTGTTGCTGTGTTTCATCGGCAATTGATGAAGGTTTAGCACCAGGTGACATCTTCCGAGAGCAGATTGGGAAAATCCTCATAATACCAGGGCAGCGGGCAGCATTCCCAGTGGCTGGCAGGTGACCACTATTTATCGCCGTTCATGTCTCCGTGATGCAAAGTGGGCAGGTGACGTCACAGGGTCGTTGGATAAACACAAGACTGCCAGCTGGAGCGGTCAGACCCTGAGTACTCACCACATATTTTGTTCCATAATTTGCCAAATAAGCTGACTTGAAAAAAAAAAGTGTGTGTTTCAGCAAACATCTTTATTCAGAGATGATGCTGTGTACATTCTGCCCGCTGGTGAAGAGTGTAATACATCAGGAAGAACACGGTTCACACATTGACAGGTACATGGAGTTAAGAGTTCTCTGGTGGCTCTGCACCACTCCCTTTTATAGAGAGTTTCTTATTTTTCACAGTTGCACAGGACCTTCCCCATGCAAATATATTCCTTAAGTGGTGTCTATATTTCACCAAAAGCATGAGGAATGATTTCCCATCATTAAGTGGACTTGCCTTTTCCTTTTAGAGGCGTTTTTCTGTGGGTTCTTGCCTTGTATCATTAACTTTGAGCAAATCAAAAAATGTGATCTTTAATCTTAGCTGAAATGACGTGTGCTTCGAAGCCCTCACACTGTAAGTGCCTTTTCTAGGATGGCTTTAATTGGTGGAAAGTGTGCTAAGATAATCATGAACCTTTGTTGAATTAAGGTGTTTAAACATGTTTTTAAATCTCTGATCGGAGTTGGAAGTTTTATTTTGTTTATTTTTATCTTTAAATCTCAAGAAATGTTCTTGGGCTCACCTGTGAGAATAAGGTCAAACTCCATTCATGTAGGAAGTGGTTGATCAGAATAGTCTGTGATTCACGAGATTTCTAAATAGAACCCCTTTTGTGTTTTCAAGTCATTGTTTGTTCAACCCTTTGTTCATGCTGTATCTCATGTTGGTCAATGAGTACTGCTTTACTTCTCTGTATATATGTATTTTTTTTAACAAGACTTTCTAACTGCTACTTCAGCACAGTATTTCTTTAATTGTAGTATAGTTGGTTTACAATGTTGTGTTAATTTCTGGTGTACAGCATAGTGATTCACACACACACATTCTTTTTCATATTCTTTTTTATAATGGGCTATTACAAGGTATTGAACATAGGAACTCCCCGTGCTATATAGTAGGACCTTGCTGTTTTTCTGTTTTACATATAGTAGCTAGTATCTGCAAATCCCAAACTCCCAATTTATCCTTCCATCCCTACCTTTCCTCCCTGGAAACCACAAATTTATTTTCTATGTCTATGCGTCTGTTTTTGTTTTGAAAATAAGTTCATTTGTGTCCTTCTTTTAGATTCCACATACAAGCGATATCATATGGTATTTTTCTTTCTCTTTCTGGCTTGCTTTGCCATGTTGCTACAAATGGCATTGTTTCTTTTTTATGGCTGAGTAATATTCCATTGGAGATAGATAGATAGATACACACACACACACAAACACACCCCCACAACTTCTTTATCTAGTCATCTGTTGATGGACATTTAGGTTGCTTCCACACCTTGGCTATTGTAAATAGTGCTGCTACGAACACTGAGGTGTAGTATCTTTTCAAATTAGAGTTTCCTCTGGATATAGGTCCATGACTGGAATTGCTGGATAACCTGTAAATCTGTTCTTTAGTTTTTTAAGGACAATATTCATTTTTTTGTGTTTTAGGAAGAATGAGGAATAGAATGTTCATCAGGTATTTCTTTGCCATACAAGAATATTCCTGCAGTGAATCACCCTATTTAAGAGACACCACAAAATGAGAGGCACTACAGAGATTATAGTGCCTCTAAATTAAAGTTCAAATATGGTTCTTTTAAAAGTTTTGAGCAATGGCACCTTTGTTCAAATAAGTAGAGTTTATTATGCTGTTCATTTTGGAAGGGATAATGGTAACTGGGATTTTTTTTTAAAGAAAGTAGCTATCATTTTCTTATTCTATTAATTTTTTGTTTCTATTCTGAGTAAAAAAATTATCTTTGTGTAAGGTTTAAGAATCTTAGAACTATGTTGCCAAGTGTTCAGAAGGATTCAAAAGAGAGGAGAGTAAACATGGACATGCATTTTCTATAAGCAATATGAATTCAGAGAAATGGCTTTGTGGAGTAGTCAGACAAAGCAGGTAGTTATTTCCTGCCCAGGTCCCCTTGACCGTTTACCATTTCTGTGCGTGCAAGCCAGAAATTCAGCTGACACCACCTGCATCTCTTTGCCTAAGGAATTTCTCCAGCCACTGGAGCCTTCTTTGCCCACATAGCAGCCAGAAGTGCCAGGCACTTAGCAATCCCAGGGAGCAACCTTCAACCAGTGATTGAGAGTTGGTGTATAAATACCAACTCCCTTGCCCCTCAGATGGAATAACCTTGAGGTATGTGTTCTGTGCTGTGTCCTAGAGTTCCCAGTGGGATGAAATGCCGCTTATGCGTAGTTTGATTTATTTGATCAGACAGCCTTTGTCGACCTCCTTCCCTTTCCTGTCTCTGTCTTCTACTCTTGCACTGGTTCCCTGGCATTATCACCCAGTAAATATGTGCCTGTGAATCTTTGACACAGAATTTGGTTATGGTGCGACTCCAACTAACACAAGGGTGCTTGGAGAAGTATTTACTGGATCCACTCCTGAAGGAGATACCGGGTTCAAGTCAAATCATACCGTATTGATAATGATACTTACGAATCACCTTCGAAGGAAGAAGTGACAGTCTCTCATGAGACTTCGTTCAGTATTTTGAGCAACCTTCACTATTTATCAATTATTTGGTAATATCTGAAGGGGTTCAGTATACTCTTTCTGTCCTCCCTTTGAAAACATAAAAAACCAAAAAACCAAGCCAAACCCACACAATATCTAATCCTGTTTCTGTGCTGGTAACTTATACGATCCTCCTGAGTCTTGTGTTTTAACAACTGAGTCATTTTATGACCCTCGGGGGAGGACTAGCTTACTCATATTTTCATTGTGTAGTGATTCCAGAGTGAATCTTATTCAGATTCCACTTGAATAATAAGAAAAGCAGACTTTTTGGATGTTATAGGACTTACTTGTGTAGAAAAAGTGGGTCTGAAGTGTTGGGGGAACATGTTGCTTTATCTCCTTTGTTCTAGATCAGTGATTTTAAAACTATAGTGTACATCAGTCTCTCAGGGGGTTATAAAAACACAAAATACTGACCCCTACTCCAGAATTTCTGACTCAGTAGGTCTGAGATGGGGTGCAAGAATTGATATTTCTAACAAGTTCCCACGTGATGCCCATGGGACTGGTCTAGGACCGTACTTCGAGAAACACTGTTCTAGGCAGGAGGGGGCCTACGGGCAGCCTTGTCGCGTTAGTATATAACCCGAGTAGGCTGGAGCAGTGAATGGCATGTCTTACACTCAGTCATGATCAGCAGTGGAATCGATTCTAATCTGTTGTTTCTTGTTTCCTACTGGGCAAATTATTCTGAAATCCATGAAATATATTAGTCTTTCCAGAAGCAAGCAGTGAGTAAATGTTCTTTTATTTCTTTACTGTTACCTAGATGGATTACTGAAAGATCAAGTAGTGGAAAGCAATAGTGTACTCTTGCAGAAACAGAAGACACGCAATATGTGAGATGAGTTATTTATGTGTAGAGGAGAGAATTTTCATTTTCAGCAAGCTTGGTTTTTCAGACCACCACCTGGTAGCATTTTGGTGTCAGTGTCCTTA
Organism: Vicugna pacos; assembly: GCF_048564905.1. Classification (NCBI taxonomy): domain Eukaryota; kingdom Metazoa; phylum Chordata; class Mammalia; order Artiodactyla; family Camelidae; genus Vicugna; species Vicugna pacos. The sequence continues at coordinate 17,671,172 of NC_132991.1, forward strand.
CCGAAGGAAGTGTGGTGATGACAAATACGTTGTATTAAATTTTGAAATGAACCTGACATTGCAGAGGAAAAGCGCCAGTAAGATCAGGCTGCGGTTCACACGACAGGACTCAGACTGCAAAGGAGATTAAATTGGAGCATTCCTGTAGCCAGGTTCCTTCTTCCCTTTCATTCCGATGTCTTGCAGTGAAATTAAAGGTGAAACTTTAATCATATTTGGCAATGACAGAATCCAAAAGAGGAAAATAAAGACTCATTCTCATCAGAGTTTTCCCATCCATATCTGAGGGGAACTTGGCGATTGTATGTAAACTGGTGAAATCAATTTAAATGCTAAAGAGAGAGGAACTGTAGTGCAGCTTTAAATACATTGGCTGTATGTTGTCTGTCGATAAACAGGTATTGTATTTTAAATGATTTCCTTGTCCCACTGTTACCTACCTGGATGCTGGAAGATCACTTTTGTCTCTTTTCTCTTTTTCTGAAGTACCTAAAGAACACATCACTAGCCAGCAGCATTCCACGTCGGACAAATATAGTCTGATTTCTCCAGATTTATACTATTTAGAAATAGCCTAAATTGCTTCCTGAGTGTGCCTCTGTGTCTCCTGGAAAGACTGTCTCTTTTTTTCTGTCTCTTCTGAAATTCTCACCAGGCAGTCTACTTTCTGTTCCCATCCCGTATGATTGAGACAGCAAAAGAAATCATCAAGTGTACTGATACTTCAGAATGCCATTTATATGATTTATTGGTCACCCCAACCCTTCAGTGGGAATTCCTGTGAGATCATCACCCCTGCCGTTACTGCCAGCTTTCTGGGCATGCTCTGAGTTTCCCTGTTCCATTGTGTATTCCACCAGTATTACCAACAGGGATTAGTTACAGCATTAGTCACAGGGATGTAATTTTGCCTTCTCCTTCTGAAATGCATTTTAAAGTGGTCTCTGGCTGTTTCATATGGCCTTTGGCTGGTTACTCCTGATACACCGCCTCTCTACTTTTCCCTTTATGTAGACATAGGAGAAATAAGGAACATGGATTAAAACACATTTCTATTATGAAAGAGGAATTTCCACTGATAGAACAGCCATTCTGGCTACATTAGGAAATACAACCAGAGGTTTGCCTGTTGTGTATCCATTTGAGTGTTTTCAGGAAAACATAATGAAAGGAAACTCTCCTGGAAGGCTAATCCATCCCACACAAATCAATTAGAAGAAAATTTTACTTAGACTTACGAACTTTTTTGTGTTTCTAAATTAAAATGATTTATGCATACACTCAACTGATTGATGATTCACAGTTAAGAATTCAGAGTGTGTTACCCTTTATGCTGGGTTGTTCATTCCATGCTTACTGAATTGTGTGCTGTGCCCAAGGAATTATATGATTTTTCCATGGAGAGATGTCTAAGAAGTAGAAAAAAAAAAGCGGAAATCATACATTTTTGTATCAAAGAAACATAACTAAAGGAAAAAAATGTTTTGGAAGTTAATTTAAGGATATGTTAAGACCATGATACTTCTCTTACTCCATTCAGTCAGCTACAAGTATCTAGGAAATCCACAGCTCACCATAAGTGCTACCTCTGCCTGTTGCCTCCGTGGTGATTTGCCTCCATGGTCACTATCATGTTATTCCTCCGTCTGAGATGCTCATCCCCCTCTTCTTCCTTTGGCTAATTTTTACTCATCCTTCAAAAACTTGGATTGATGTCTTACAGGAACATCCTTAAGCTGGTCTAGAACCTCAGGTGACTGTTACAGTTACCACCTACCCTCAGATTATTTGTCACAGCCAATTATGATAATTCCGTTTCCTTATAGATGATGGGTTCAGAAATGTGTCAGATTAACTCTGCTTGGACCAGTGAGATACGGGAAGGGAGACATGACTAAGGCGAGATGTTTTAGTTGCTGCCATGATCCGTCCTGTGATCTCCCAGTTGCGTGGCTTCAAGGTGAAGGCACTGCTGTGTACGGTAGGGCAGAGATGTAAAGACACTCTGAGTCCTGGAGGACATTGCTGAGCTTCTGAACCGACAGTCTGAGCACTGGCTGTAATGTAAATCAACAGATTTCCTTATCATAAAGCCACTGTCTATCAGAGTTTCTATCAGCCGGTGCAGCAGTCATCCTACTTGACGGGTTGACTGTCTCCTGCATCCTCATAACACTTTGTGATTGAGTTATCACTGTCTTTACTACGTTATATTGATATTATCTGCTCCTTTATCTGTTTTTCCCATTTGACTCTTAACTTCTCAAGGGCAGAGACCTTGACTTAGTCTGCATGTTATTCTTGGCATAGTGCCAGAGTGTCTGGCATATTAGAATGTACTCAATAAATATTTATAGAACTTGAAAGAGTTATTTCAATTGATTTACACAGCAGCCCAATTGGGAATTGTAAGTATTATTTCAATTTTGTTGTTGAGGGAGGACATTTTAGCCCAGAGATGTTGATTGCCCAAAGTCACTCAGCCAGTGAGTTTTAACACCAGAACTTTGAACTCCAGACCTCGGACTCCTAACCAGTAACTTGTTCTGTTTATCGGTGTCAGCAAATGCGTATCATGTGTACCAACAACACTGAAGGTGCCATGTCTCAGACCCATGCGGTAACTTTCATTGGTTAAGATGTTATTTTTTTTTGTTAAGTGAGACTTGGGCTGAGATTCACTCTCAATGCAGCACTTAAAGGCAACCGCTGCCAACTGACTGGTGTAGGTCCAAAGGATGAAGCCCATTTCTAGCTGCCCAAAGTCCAAGGATTTTGACTCTTCTCCTTGGTGTGAGCTAACAGCAGGAGAGAGATCACCAGATACAACGAAAACATAAAGCTCACGCGCATTTCCTGTTTCCTTCTTGCACACATTGTCTTTGAGTTAGATGTTTAGTACTTAGTTATCTGGTTTTCCCTGGCAACTTGAGTTCTAATCTTGATTGTATTTGGACAGCTAAGCAGTGCAGAACTGATCCCTCAGACTAGACCGAGAGTTCAGAGAGACACAGGTTCTCTGAGAAAGGAGATAATGTGAAACCACAGAGGAGAAGGTAGAAGACAGCGCTGTAAGGACAACCAGCTTGTCACTGCTTCCTAGTAGAGGAACTATACAGACGGGTAAGAACAGAACTGCTAACACCCTATCGTGGAGTTTTAGAGAGTTTGGTGAAAAACAAACAATTTCTGTACACAGAAGTGGTCCTTCCTGTTACATCAACATTTATTAACATATGCTTCAATAGTAGAGAAGAGGCCCTAATTTCCCTGGGATATTGTACCAAAAACAAATGGGTAGAAATTAAAAGATGACAAATTTAGGTTTAACATTGGAGTTCATGTCCCGTAGGTGTCTAGCAATGGTGGTTAGAATAACCAGCTCACTGTTACTGAAGGTGTTTGCACGGAGGCTGGAGACCTCCTCTCAGGGTTACTGTGGTCGGAGTCTCTACACTGTTCTGCAAGAGAGAGGCGCTCTGTGGATTTGCCATTCTGGGCAGGACAGATCTGCATTCTTCTTAGTTTTCCTGTACTTGAAGATAATTAGCATCTCCATTTATCCCCATAAAAAGCCAGTTGTGTCAGCCCAAATCATGCCTCGCATACTTTCAGTCCAACCTGGGAGAATTTCTCCTGATGGAAACCACCTGCAAGGAGATGCCCAGCGTCTTTCCAGAGTTATCAAGGAAAGGTTGTGCTTAATTAAGTAATGAATTTTAATTAACTGATTGACTTTCAATAGTTAATAAAAAGTAAGACAAGGAAATTTGCAGCATATTTTGAATGCATCACAATGAAAAAAACCCTGCTAAAATAAGATCATGCTGCAAGTTAAAATTTTAGATCTTAGGTAAATGGGAAATTCACTTGTCCGGAAGGGCCAGTCAGTTTCCTGATTGATAAATAAAGTTTCTTACTGTAGAGGGTGTTGCGGGAGGTGTGAGAGAATGACGTGAAGGGAAGTGTGTCTTCCTCTTTTGAAGACTAGGAAGGCAGGCGGGAGCGTGTCTCTTAAGATAAGTAGAGCCCTGCGCTTTAAGAACTTGGCAGGAGCACAATCTCAGAATCATTTCCGCCCCATATTTCTCACAAGTGCAGCTGAGAAGAAACAGTATTGGTCCAGATATTCTGAAATCTTTCTCTGAGTTAAGTTGGGGGAGAGAAGAGCTGTGTGCCTGGAGCACATGATATTGACAACCTACAAATTGATTTTATAGAGTCGTTTATTGCAATGACATCGATGCCTAGAGTGTGTTAGGTTATAAGACTCTTCTCCACAAAATTCATTATCATTTCCTTAAAAGATGTGAGAGTTAAGTCTTTCAGATTATACGTACCAGCATCCTGTTCACATATGTATGAGGAGCCTTAGAAGAGGCCCCGGCTGGTCCTAGATTAAGCCTGTTTACCATCTCCTGGTCACGTGGCTGGCTTTTGTCAAATGCACTCAGAAAATTGCACTGATGACTGGACACCCAAATTGCCTCCTTCCTGGACTCACTTCATTTTCCTCGCTTAGTTTCTGCCTTTTTTCCTGCCATTTGAATATCATCTTATATCCTGTGTATTATCCTCATTTCCCCACTTGCTAGATAAGCGACCTTGAGCAAGCTACCCAGCCCCTTGGCATCTCGCAATTTCTATTAGAAATTAGAATGTATGGGGAGGGTATAGCTCAGAGGTAGAGCGCGTGCTTAGCGTGCACCAGGTCCTGGGTTCAATCCCCAGTACCTCCTCTAAAAATAAATAAATAAACAAACCTAATTACCTCACCCACAAAAAGTAAAAGAAAAAAACATTATTTAAAAAAAAGAAATTATAATGGGACCCACATCATAGGTTGATGGAGCTACCGATTTGATCTATGTTGAGTTCTTAAGACGGTTCCTGGCATGTGGTGACTACTGCAAAAATGTAAGCTTTATAAAATTATAATTATTATCCTGTATTACATATAAGTAAGCTACCTTAACTACTTTGTAGAATGAATTGACGGTGTAAATTAATGGAAACAGTAATTGACTTTATGCGAATGCTTACTTTCTGAGACCTAGTGTCCAGGCTCATGGGAATAGGATGCTATTTTGTGAGTTTTCTGTGTTATTTTTCGCTTGTTATTTTGAACCAATATCAGACTTACACGAAAACTGAGCAGTTGTAAAAACAGTACAAGGAGTTCCCTTATATCCTTCACCCACTTCCCCCATTGTTAACATCTCATATGACCATAGTTCAATTATTAAAAAACCAGAAATTGACATCGGTACAATATAGCTGGTTGTGAGAGCTAAATAAAATAATAAAAGCCTTTATGGAGGATCTGATACCTATTTTGATTTTTCTAGAAGGTAATTTTTTCTGCAAAGGTAGGGTGTCTGGTAATCTTTGATCCAGATGTTTGAAAGCATTGTTTAAACATGATGATCATAAAAGATACAGAATTTTTTGACTGGAAGGTGCACGCAAAGTTCAAGCTTCAGGCTTCGATCATATTCTCGAAGAGAATTACTTTTGCTTTTTAGGTTAATTAAAGAAAATACCTCAGTAACAACACAATTTACTATAAATCCTGTCATATCCCTGGAGAAGAAGGAGGAAGCTTAGTGGCCTCAGGCTCTGATAGAAACCTGAGCCAATCAACTCTGTGATCAGCCATGTTTTACGCCCAGTGTCAAAGCAGGGGACCTGCACATTGATGGAGATAGATCTTTACATGCAACAGGAAAGATCATCTTATGGAAAAATCAATTTTTTTGTTGAGAAAAATGACTCATTGTCATTTGTAACATTTTACCGTGGGCTGATTTCATTTTTAGGGTTCAGATTTGTTGATGGTATGCAGTAAAGATGAGAAATGCATGCATTTTCTGCAGTTTTGATGGAAGATAGTGGCACCTCCCACTTAGATACTACTGTGCATTTGACAAAACTCATTCACTTACGTCATTTCCTTTTACCCTTTGCAACAGCCCTTCACGGTGGTCCGGAGTTAGAGGCTTACCCTCATTTTACAGCAGAGGAGATTGAACACAAGAGAGGTGATATTTGTCTGAGCTCACAGGGCAAATGCCTGTGCTACCTTCTTCCTCCTGAATCAATGTATTTCCTAAGTCTTGGCTACTGAATCCTGGGATTCCATATGGGGAAGTGGGAGCTGAGACAACTATTATTAAATAATAATAATATATATGAGACATTGACCAATATTTATATCCCTTATGTAATCTAGGGAAAAATTTAAAACCTCCACATCTTTATATCCATCTGTCTCTTATCACCTACATCTTTGTTTCTGTAAATCTATATCTATACCTAGCCACATCAAAAACTCCAGTTCCCTAGGCCATATCTTGGGGAAGAGGAGGAAAAGGAGTCAGGGAGTCAGAGGTAAGGCAAAATACTAGAAGGCCCGCTGTACTAGAAATCTCGTCCTAAGGCACAGATGGGCTGAAGCTAATTTGGAATATGGTTGGAGGTGATGATGGGCATTTGAGGATGTGAGGCTTCATTTCACTCACACAAAATTAAATTATTGGGAAGAGTTCCTTACTTTCTTTTTTAATGATATATACCCATTTTTAGTCACAGATGACCCCTTTTTAGCTTTCTGTTTTGTCATTTCCCCATTGACTCTTGTAATACAACAGATAGTGTAGCGCTATATTAAGAACTGAAATGAAATGACATGCTTGATCAAATGTTTGGGTATCCCAAAAAAGGAACCCCAGAAATGGCAAATGTCTACCTGGAGAAGAACAAGCTTCCCAGGATATAATCAACGTACTGAAAAGAACACTAAACAAAAGCTTATTAAAGAAGAAAATCTGTGGGGACTTTCTAGCCATAGGGCTAGCCATGAAGTTTTATCCTTGGCACGTTTGTTTTGTTTATTTATTTATTTATTTATTTACTTACTTACTTACTTACTTACTTACTTACCTACATACTTACTTACTTATTTGAAACATTTTTATTGATATATAATCATTTTACAATGTTGTGTCAGATTCCAGTGTAGAGCACAATTTTTCCGTTATACATAAACATATGTATGTTCATTGTCACATTTTTTTCTCTGTGAGCTACCATAAGATCTTGTGTATATTTCCCTGTGCTATAAAGTATAATCTTGTTAATCTGTTCTACATTTTGAAATCCCAGTCTATCCCTTCCCACCCTCCGCCCCCTTGGCAACCACAAGTTTGTATTCTATGTCTATGAGTCTGTTCCTGTTTTGTATTTATGCTTTGTTTGTTTGTTTTTTTAGATTCCACATATGAGCGATCTCATATGGTATTTTTCTTTCTCTTTCTGGCTTACTTCACTTAGAATGACATTCTCTAGGAGCATCCATGTTGCTGCAAATGGCGTTATGTTGTCGGTTTTTATGGCTGAGTAGTATTCCATTGTATAAATATACCACATCTTCTTTATCCAGTCACCTGTTGATGGACATTTAGGCTGTTTCCATGTTTTGGCTATTGTAAATAGTACATTGGAGTGCAGGTGTCATCCTGAAGTAGATTTCCTTCTGGATACAAGCCCAGGAGTGGGATTCCTGGGTCATATGGTAAGTCTATTCCTAATCTTTTGAGGAATCTCTACACTGTTTTCCACAGTGGCTGCACCAAACTGCATTCCCACCAACAATGTAGGAGGGTTCCCTTTTCTCCACAGCCTCTCCAGCATTTCCTTGGTGCGTTTTAAAACCTCTGTTGAGAAAAACCAGGTGGCTTGAGGGATAGGATACAGAGAGTATGGGCTGTGCCTCCTTGTGTCATACCCTGATTCTCTCCCTAGCAGATGGCATTTGAAGGCGTGTTTGTGTCTGTAAGAGCGTAGTCCATTGTCTAATCTTTGATACTGAGTAGCTAATGCTCTTCAAAACTGCTTTGTGAAGAGAGAGGCAGGCATTGAGGAATGGTGACATGGCTTCTCAAGGGTTAAGATGGACGGTGGGCCTTCTAGGCATGCATCTGGAGAGAACTCCAATTCCAAAAGATACACGCACCCCCATGTCCATAGCAGCATTGTTTACAATAGCCCAGGCATGGAAGCAACCTAAATGTCCTGCAACAGATGACTGGATAAAGAAGATGTGATATATTTTTACAATGGAATATGACTCAATCATAAAAAGGAATGAAATAACACCATTTACAGCGACATAGATGGACCTTGAAATGATCATACTAAGTGAAGTAAGTCAGACAGAGTAAGACAAATATATGATATTACTTATGTGTGGAATCTAAGAAAAGGACTCGAATTTATTTACAAAGCAGAAACAGACTCAAAGACATAGAAAAGAAAGTTATGGTTACCAAAGGGGAAATAGTAGGAAGAGATAAATTAGGAGTTTTGCATTAACAGATACAAACTACCATATACAGACTAGATGAACAACAAGGTCCTACTGTAGAGCATGGGGAACTATATTCAATAGCTTATAACAACCTATAATGGAAAAGAATATATATATATGAATAACTGAGTCACTGTGCTGTACACCAGAAACTAACACAACACTGTAAGTCAACTATACGTCAATTAAAAAAAAAAAGATGGTGGGTATGTGAACCGGCCAGAGTGTGGATGCCCGTCAGGAAGGGATGACGGGTCCGGTCAGGAGATCTGTGTGCCGTACACCATGACCCACCAAACAGACCACGTGTACCAGTTGTACACGAAGCTCAAGAGCAGCGCCACTTTTTGATGGGTTAGAGATCAGGGAGTGCTTTGGAATCTAAATTACTTTCTTTGGCTGAAGTTCTGTTCTGAAAGGGTGTTAATAATCTTGAACGAATGTGACAGGCCAGTGCATGGCCTCCGCAGACATATTCCTAATTCCTCTGCTTCGGAAAGTCCAAGATTTGGAGAGGTGATTTGGGAGGCCTGAAGTGTATGCCAAAGGAACAGCCAGCCCAGACCAAGCAGCAGAATCCAGAGAGAGGGCTGAGCTGTGCTGAAAGAAGTATGTTATTATTTATTTTGCATAAAATAATATATTGTGCTGATTAGAAGGTTCAGGTGGCATTTCATTTGTGATGTTGTTCTATATCTGGCTTCATGTTTTTCAGTTTGGTAATTGCTTTTAACTATGTTTAATTTTCTTTCAAATGTACCCCCCATCCATAGTTGAGGTTGGAATCCAGTCACCTAGCAGCCTGCCAAGTCCTCTATCGACCACTCCACTTATCAGCAAATGGATAGTTCATTTCTCAAAGCAGAACTACTTTAATGTTCCTGATTTTATGAGTTGGGCCGTTGCAGGTAGATGATTGTATCTGGAAATCTAACTCAACCCTTTATCAGAGCATTTTCCAAATCATGGAACATTAGTTCCAGGGCTTTCTAATTTTGAGGAATCTGGAGAAATAAATTCTCTGGTTAAATAAATGTGGAAAATGCTGCACACATTCTCTCTCTTAATGAAACTCAAAGTGCACGTTGCCATGGAAAGGGCTCCAAGAGGAACGCCTTTGAAGAAACCTACATAATTGTGTTTCGTTGGGGGTTTACTAAAATTGTTGGACCATTAAGCTCTTTACTTGTGACATGTGCACTGGCGCTTTGTAGAACAGTGTTCTCGGGGAGGATATTTTGGAAACTGCTGTCATCTAACTTCCAGGACTGACCAAGTATTACCCGCTGCTCTGCAGTCTTGGGAGCAGCCTCTGTTTTCTACCCTACTGTTTTCTATAATGTGATCATCTGAAGGCTGACCTGAACTCTCTTCCTTAAAAGAGAATAGTTAAACCCAGTCATCTGGGAGAAACATACACTGTGGTTTTCATAGGAAGGAAAGAGGAAGGGTTTTGTAGACAGTGACCATTCACCCTGGTTTGCTCAGTAAAACCCAGTTTATTCCATTGTCCTTCCCTAATCACAAATGCCACCCCTTTTCAATCTCAGAAGTATCCTGGTTTGGACCCAGTCTTTCTCCCAAGTTCACCCCCACCATATTAACCACCATTTCTCTTCAACTCACTCTCTCCTTTGGCACCTAGTTCCCATCTCCTGTTCATCCTGGTCTTCCGCCCGCTACATCCAGGCTCACGTCTTCTCCTGTGGCTGCTATATGGTGCAGACTCACTGCCAGCTGGGTGAAACCTGGGGCCACCTTTTTTCACTGGAAATGAGGTTTTCAAAATTCTTGACATGGAAACTGATTTCTCCCTATGCAAATGTTCTCATGTTTCTTGCTAAGAACCTGGAAGGGAAATAATTAGACAATTAAAACCAACAAACAGACAACTGTCTATAAATAGGCCCTGTAACATCGTCTCCAGCTGAGGTCCTGTGCAGTCCACAGCCATCATGGTGTCCCCTATATGCCACGTCCTTTCTCATCACGCTTGCGGGTTCACTGTTTGGAGGCCACGCCACAAGGCCCACATCATCCATGACCTGCATCCTCTAGAGCTCAGGTTCAAGTCTGTTCCATCCATAGGAGCCTCCGGATTCTTCACTTGGGTCTTCTGGTCAACTGCCTCCCTTCCTCTGCTCGTCATGGGACCCTTTTCCGCACCGCAGTGAAGACTGCTGACGGTGCCGCCTTCCCTCTTCTCCCCTCCTACTTCTGTTTCTGTGCAGTTATTACTGCCCAGCTTCACACTTATTTGCTCAGCTGTATACTATAATTTGAGCCTCTTTTCTGTAATATATGCTCCTTGACAATAGAGACTGTCTTAATGATTCTAAATTGCCTGCCTTGCCTAGCATATTATAAGGCTCAAATGAATGGTTTCCACCATAGAAAATATTTTAGACCTCATTTCATTCAGGCCTTAAATGTGGCGGGCAACTTGCATGAGGCCTCTTAAAGTGTGAAGACCCCTCCAAGTTGCCAGGAACAACTGTTGATTAGTAAGAGGGGAATAGCCCACAGTTAAGACTGTGAAGCCTTTTTCGGCCTCTGATTAGGGAATCTGCCCTGTGTTGTGTCCTCGGTGTTTCTCGTCGTCAGTAGCATGGAGGTGGTTTTATGAAATCTGCAGGCTTGGGGTGAGGGTTGCAGGAGGCAGTGTCCATGTTATGTATTATTCTGAATTGGGGACATATCAGGCACTTAAGATGTTACAGTTCATAGCAGTTGTTGTATTGCCAATTTTTAATTCTTTGGTGGTCAAAATGGTTTAACGAACTGGAGCAAGTTGCCTGAGTTGGGGCAGCATATGATGTGGAATCGACATCGTGACATCTGCTCTCAACAGTCTCCAAGGAGGTTTGGGAGTGTGGGGTTGCCATGGGGACAAGGACTCTGCCAGACCCGCCTGCAGCCAGGGACCTTGCTCTTTTTATGAACATGTTGACTTTGATGACATGTGGCAAAGGCCTCCTCGCGGGTTTATGGCCTTGAGTTTTGTATGGCATGGCTTTTCTGGTCCTCCTTGCCTGGTCTTTCATGAGTCAGAGTGACAACTTCAGCACCAAATACTAGACAAGGCTCCCCGGGGGCGGGGGCTGGTTAAAGCTCGTCTGCATGTCTACCGCTTTAATTCATAGAGGAAACGAGTTGCAGTTTACAGTGTCAGGAGATCACATTTCTGAAAAATGTGAGCTTTCTTTTTCAGAGCTTTTAGAGGATCGCACCATTTACCTCATGTGGAGAGTGGATGGGGCACGCATCCCATCAGTTGTCACTTGTGCTCTGGGAGACAGACGGCTGCCCACCGACAGCCTGGTGGCTGTTATCTAGCAGCAGATTGCCGTCTGTCTCCTGAGGGCAGACCACTTGTCACGGGGCTAAGGCGGGATTGAGAGCTGCTGCTCTTTCACAGCCACGCTGCTGCCAGCCAGGCTGCCCACTGCAGGGTGCCACTGACCTTACGAAAGGTCTTGGGGGCCAGGAGGGGCTTCTCTCTTAAGGGGTATCTCATCTCCTCCATATTAGTTTGTTACTAAATAATATCTTTGTGGGGTTTTTTTATAGTCCAGATATAATTTATTGTTAAAAGTTAACATGAATTCTCTAATTGGTACTTGTGTATTCATTGTTCCTTTGTTGTATCCTCAAGGCTCAGATAGGAGCTCAGTCTGGGGCTCCGCTTGGCGTGAGGAGTTGCCTGGGCTTTAACTCAGCCTGGCACAGGTGTAGGCAAGCTTGTGCCTGTCCCACCCCTGCTGTTTTTCCCCTGGGTCTTTGCATGTCTAGTAAACTGCTTGGGGTTCCCCAAACTTAGGGTTCTTTGTGCCTCTGGGATTTTCCATCTGCCTGGAATGTGTTCTCTACCACACCCCCATTGCTGCCCTCTGACCGTCACTTCATCCCTCATCTCAGTTTAGGCGTTATCTGCTAACCTCCAGGAAGTTCTGCCTGGCCCCCTGTTTGGTTGGGTACCTGTCATTTTCCCCCCATTGTGACATGGGCACAGTCTCACTCACACAGCCCTAGTTACATAGATGTGGATTATAATATATCTACTGAATAATGTCCTGCCATTGTGTTATGATCACTTCATGTATCATTTATGTCTTTCTACATCATTTTTTAATGGCTTCATTGTATATCACAGGACAAATGTACCGTGATTTGTTGAAGGATCACCTATTGTTAGACATACAGGATGTTTCCCTTTGGGGAGTTATTATAAACCATGCTGAGATAAATATGTGTATAGCTGAATCTTTATACTTTCCTTAGGTTGCACTGTATAGGAAGAATTACTGTTGTTACCACTTGAGTATTGTGAGTTATGACCTCCTGTTGGGAATGGGGAGTAGACCCCCGAGTGTGAGAAAAGATGGAGGTGGGGAAGGTCCCTGTGCCTATGTAAGTTTATTCCAGTTTGATCACGAGTATATCATAAACAATCTGCTGTCATACAGCAGATGGTTATTCAACATGGTGAGGGCATGTGTATGGTTTCTGGGATGTGGGAAGATGCAGACAGTAATCACTAAGGGTTTTATGTTACGGGAGGTGAACAGGAGGCATTCAGAAGTGGTATAAGCAAGGAAAAACTCATAAGGAAAGAGGAGTTAAAGTGCTGTTGGTGATCAATCACGAGTGTTTTTTCTGGCCAGGGTGACTGGGGTTAGAGGAGCTTTCAGGATAAGATGGCATTTGAAATGAGACTCAAAGCACTGGTGCAATATACTGGAGAAGAGAAATGGGAGATGGACAGAAAATGCTAAATGGAAAGAATAGTGAAAGCAAAGCTTGGAAGCAGAAAAGCAATTGGTATTTTTCCAGAATAGTGAGAGTTCCCAATTGCCACACAGAGAAGAAAAATCCGTCCTTGTTTTTCTAGCCTCCTGACATTTGCACACCACCTGGATACTTCTTGCTGTAACTAGCATGCTTTTTATCCATGCCATGTATGTATTCTTTAACTCCAATAAGTCCTGTTAATTAAATATTTGTATATAAAAGATAACTATTTCTCTTTAAAAGGAAAATCAGTACTTCCTTGTTCACCTTAACCTTTGGAAAACCTGGGACAAAGCAGAAGGAGCCATAAGAACGCTTAGGGAGGTTTTCATATGAAGCTAAGTTATTGGACATGTTGTTCTGAAGTCTCATTTTGATTCATTTTTCCATAGCCTACAAAGGAAAGGGTGTGTGTGTGTGTGTGTGTGTGTGTGTTTGGCTGATATTGAGAGGGCATGTATTGGTTGTAAAACTACTAAAATAATTTAATATGAGTTGGTAAATGGTGGCTCGTCCATCCACCCCCAGGTGATACCCACCCCCCACCACGGCCCAGTTCCTTTCCGATGACTTACTTGATCTCTCCACAATCCAGCAACCTGATAAGTACCCATGCCACACCAGTGGGGGGGGGGGGTGTGCGTGCGCACATGCGCATACACACCCGTGAACATTAATGTCTGTGTGTGAGCTGGGTTGTATGTGACTGTGTGTTGGCCTGTTTGGGAGAGGACTGGGAATATGGAAACAAGAAGTGGCAGGACAAATCCGGTTGATAAGAAAGCATCTTGAGGTACTAGACCCAGACTTTGAAGGGCAGGGATGACTGCAGATGCGCTTGGCAGTCCTGGGTCCTACCTTGTAGACACCTCCAATAATAAGCGTGCCATTGGACTTTCTATAAACAGAACAGATTCTTGTAAAATCAAGAGTCTGTTGTCTAAGGAATGTGCATTATATAAACTGGGTTATGAAAGCCAGAAGCCATAAGATAACGTGCACACAAGACTTCTGATTTGCATGTCTTGAAGCATCAATTTTTTCTTAGACCTAGATGGCAACTCACAGAAATAAACTTGTGCATCCAAGATAATACTCCAGACCCTGTACTTTTTAGCTCCTTATCTCTTTAGCTGTTTGACATTGGGTGAGAGTGTGAATGTTCAGTTTCAGCTCTCTTACCTGGATATTGAGTTGACAGTCTTACCTTTTAGAGTTCCTATAAAGACTAGAGATAATCATACTGAGTGAAGTAAGTCAGATAGAGAAAGACAAATATTATATGATATCACTTACGTGTGGAATCTAAAAAATGATACGAATTCTATTTACAAATCAAAAACAGACTCAAGGACATAGAAAACAAACTATGGTTACCAAAGGGGAAAGAGCAGGGAAGGATAAATTAGGAGTTGGGGTTTAACAGATACACACTACTGTATATAAAATAGATAAATAACAAGGACCTACTGCATAACACAGGGAACTATATTCAGTTTCTTGTAATAACATATGATGGAAAAGAATCTGAAAAGAAAAATATATATGTATATAAAAGTATAACTGAATCACTTTGCTGTACACCTGAAACTAACATTGTAAATCAACTACACGTCAATAAAAATAATGTGGGGGACAAAAAAAAGATTAAATGACGTACTAGCCAAGGCAATGCAGGCAATGTAAAATTCATATTCCCAACTTGTCCTCCAAAAACAATACTGAGTAATGAGAGTAGCAAGTAAAACTACACACAATCCACAACATAAGTGTAACTGGCAGACAGAGAAGATCCAAACTTACAATTACATCAAGTAGAAAAATGCCCACCAAATCCAGCGGGCTGTCTCCAGCACCCTTGCCTTCTGGGAGTACAAGGGATCTGAGGGTGGGGAGGGAGGCATGCACTGTAGGAAAGAGAACAGGAGAGCCAACGGCAGACCTACAGTTGACCTAAAGCCGCCACAGAAAAGACAGAAATCACCCTGTGTATGAAAATACTGAAAAATGCACTCCAGTTCAGAACTCTTGCTCCTGGGAAGAGACTAAAAACCCAATGTCTGATCTGAGCAGGCCGTCCTGGCAGGATAGTGCTCCACAAGGAGAGAGTGTGTTAGTATTTTCATTTGGTTTGCATTACCTTCATAAATTATCCCAGGGAGAACTTCCATCTTTATGATGTTGATTCTTCCTATCAAGGAGCAAGGGCGTCTTCACCTATGCTCAAGTCAAACTTCATGTTTTTCAGGACCGTTTTAATGTCTTCCTTATATAGATTTTATATATATCTTGTTAAAATTGTTCCTAAACATTTTATCCTTATGTTGCTGTTGTAGATGGTGTGTTTGCCTCTCTTTGTATCTTCTGAATATTATTTATGTAACTGAAGACTGTTGATTATGTTAATTTTACAGCTTGCTACTTTATTAAATTCTTTTATAAGTTAGGATACTTTTACCATTGATCTAGATCTAGCGTTTTCTAAATACAGAATTATATCCCTGCAAAAATTATTTTACTTCTTTTTAATTCGGTTTCTTTTGTTGAAGTACCATCAGCTATAAT
Organism: Vicugna pacos; assembly: GCF_048564905.1. NCBI lineage: Eukaryota > Metazoa > Chordata > Mammalia > Artiodactyla > Camelidae > Vicugna > Vicugna pacos. Next base: position 17,686,896 of record NC_132991.1, read on the forward strand.
GTGTCAGTTTCTGGTGTACAGCACAATGTCCCAGTCATGCATATATATACATCTATTCATTTTCATATTCTTTTTCATTAAAGGTTATTACAAGATATTGAATATAGTTCCCTGTGCTATACAAAAGAAGATTTGGTTTTTCAAAAATCTATTTTTATATATAGTGGCTAACATTTCCAAATCTCAAACTCTTAAATTTATCCCTTTCCATCCTCTTTCCCCCTCTAACCATAATGTTGTTTACTATCTATTTTGTAGGTGAGTTCATTAGTGTCCTCTTTTTTTCTTTTTTTAGATTCCACATATGAATGATGTACGGTATTTTTCTTTCTCTTTCTGTCTTACTTCACTTTGAGTGATGATCTCCAGGTCCATCCACGTTGCTGCAAATGGCATTATTCTATTCTTTTTATGACTGAGTAGTATTTCATTGTATAAATATATCACAACTTCTTTATCTGTCAATGGACATTTAGGTTACTTCCATGTCTTGGCTATTGTATATAGTGCTGCGTGAACATTAGTGAAAATTGTTGCCTTTTCCTGATCTTAGTAGAGTAATCTTTAATGTTTCTCCATTAAGAAGGATGCTGGCTTTAGGACTAAGGTAAATATATTTTAAGAATGTATCCATCAATTTCTATTTTCTTATATTTTTAAATTAAGAATGCATGTGGAATTTGGTCAAATGATGTGTTATGTAGATGGATTTCCTAATATTGAAGCAACCTTACTATCCTTAGGTAATTCCCACTTGGCTATGGTGTATTGTTTTCTTAGTACAGTATTAGATTCTGTTGAGTAGTATTTTATTTAGAATATTTACATTAACATGTAAACATATTTTACATTCTGTATTATTTTAAATAGTCTTTATCAGGTTAAGTTATCAATGCCGTTTTCTGTAACAATGTCTAGTCTAGAGTATGGAGGCTGACTGGTGTTTGAAAATTGAAAGAAGTCCTCTGTGAAACCCACATGGGCCTGTTGTAGTGTGGTTCTGTGATCACGATCTCTAGTTATTGTAGGAAAATTTGTCGGTTTCAGCATTCTCTTTTTAATGAAGTGAATATTGGTAAACTGTATTTCTCTAGGAAATTATCCATTTCGTTTGGATTGTCAAATTTATTTAAGTAGAAATTAACAAAGTGGTTTCTTGTGGTGTTTTTAAAATCCCTTCTGATGAAGAGTTATTTTTTTCTTTGTCATTGCTTATTTTGTATATCATAGCTAAAAGGCCAACACTCCTACTGTATAAAGAATTCTTTTAAAAATGGGGAGGGGGTAAAGGTAAGAAAATCAAAATAAAATTTTGAAAAAGCGTGATAGACAATTCATAAAAAAACACAGATAGCAATAGCTTTTAAACATATAAAAATTCACCTATACTTATGGTGGTGCAAAGAAAAACTTCACTGAGATATGATTTCTCACTTACCAGATTGTTACGGGTTAAAAAAACACAACACAACCTGTTGGTGAACCTGTGGGGAAACAGGCATTCCTACATTTTGATAGTTGGAAAAAAAATTAGTATTGACCCCTGTGAAGTGAAATTTGGAAATATCTTTTGGAATTATATATGCTTTTATGTTTTGGTTTGGCAGTCTCACTTATAGATATTTACCCAGAAAAGGTACCTACCAGAGTACAGAAAGATGTAGCACAAGGTTATTCATTGTCACATTGTTTGTGATTGAAAATATGTTGTTAAAGATCTAACTGCCCATATATAGGAGAAGTGTTGAATGGACAGTGGTGAATAACCTGTGACATAGCCACACAGTGAAGTAATATGCAGCTGTAAACAAAGAATGAGGATGATGTCATGAACTGATGTAGAGTGATTTCCAGGGCATAGTGTTAAATTAAAGATAAAGAGTGCAAAAAAAAATTGCTGTGCTGTGTTTGTATAAGAAATACGGGAGAGAAAACCCAGAGATTAAGGCTGGTTACTGACAGTGTGAGTAGGAATTGAGTGGGAAGGCTACAAGGAATTGGGGATGGTGGGGGTAGGTAGAGAATGACACTTTCGTGAATGTATTTTTTTTCACAGGCCTGATTTTTAGAACCATGTTAATGTTTCACATATTCAAAAAATAGAAAAAGGATAAAAAAGTTCATGTAGCTAAGAGGGGTGGAGTTAAAGCAAAAACAAATTGAAATAAATAAACTGAACTGGATTTAAAATGAATAAACATAGTCACAGTGAAGTAGAGGAGGCTGGGAAGAGGAGAATGAACTCAAGGAACTTAAACGGAGTATTTGGATTGGCCGTTTTTAACCAAAAGTCAAAAAAGCAAAAATGAAAACAAACCAAATAACTCCAAAGACATATGGAACTTTAATTGTCTAATAGAAAGTTTTCTTGGAAGAGGCATGGTTTAGCAATTCTGAAATGACTTTTTATTCATTCTGTGAGCCAAGTTTTTCACTGTTGAAGAAATGAGTTTCAAATCAGGAAAGGGGACATCATGGAATGAACTCTGACTTTAGGTTTAGAATTGACGATATCCTATGAAATCATGGCCTTCAGTATGTGATAGATAGATAGATACAGATTGACTTCAGTTCTAACATGTAAAGATCTTGAGTCTTTGCTTTCATTCTTGAAACAAGGACAAGCTGGAAAGACTGAAAATTAACAATTTTTTTAACCCATTAGAGAACCAAGGCCTTAGCAAATTGTCATTCTAACATCTGGAGAGACAGGTGCATCTGTAGACATAAGCAAGCGAGAGCTGTGTACATTGAACAGAAGCAGCTGAAACTCTAAACAAATAGGAACACATAAATAGTAATTTTGACCAGTGATTGGAGGTGGATTTTGAGCTTCTTGACAGTGAGCAGCTCCTAGGAACCACAGTCTTAGGCCCACACTTTTATGGGGTCTCCCTTCAGGAACCTCTTCAGGTTCTTATGTTGAAGATACCAGAAGATCCCCTCCTGGCACTGGCAGAAGAGCGGAAGAGAAGAAATGTGAAATATGGTGTCTCCTCCATCACAAAGGCCCACTCTCCCTGAGAAAGGACTTGACCAGAGCTCAAGGCTAGGGCTTTATCTCAGCCAGGAGAAGGGAATCCTTCCCTCCTCCAGTCCTCCTCTCACTGAAATAGGGTTGGGGTTAAGTCAACAGAGAGAATGGATTAAGAATGCTGCAGCCAAAGAAGAGAATAGGGGACCAAAACCAAAAAAGGCATAATATCATAGAAACACTGTGAGGCTCACAGTCCCAAGACTCAGGTCCACTAAAAGACTGAGATTTAATCATAGGATTATAGAATGCTCCTGCTTCTTTGGACCTTGCCCCACCAAGGAAGAATATACAAGGAGTCCAAAGTCAAGAGGGAAGACGAAAACAAGGACACGAAAAAAAAAAAACCAAACAAACCTGGAAGCCTTTGATGTTTATACTTACAAGCAAAATTAAACACAGCCCAACTTTTATCCAGATTAACATAAATCCACACAGTAAAGTTCTGTTTTCCTTAGTTCTTACTGCCTGGTACAGTATACCCGCCTTCAACAAAAAAACATAAGGCATGCCAAAAGCAAGAAAAACACACATTCTGAAAAGAAAAAGCGATCATTAGAACCAGACTCAGATATGACACAGATGTTGGTTGGCATTGTCAGACAGGGAATTTGAAATAATAACGATCACAGTGTTAAGGGCTCTAGTAGAAAAAGTAGCAACATGCAAGAAGAGATGGGGGTAATATGAGAAACCATCAAAGGAAGTGCTAGAAATAAAAATCACTGTAACAGAAATGAGCAATGAGCCCTTTGATGGTTCCATTAGCAGACACAGTGAGGAAAGGATCAATTAGTTGGAATATAGATCAATAGAAAATTCCCAAAATGAAATGAAAAGACAAAAAAGAATGACAAAGATGGAATAGACCATTCAAGAACTGTGGGACAATTTCAGAAGGTGTACCATGATGTAATGACAGAAGAAGAAAGGAAACCCAAGCAGCTTAGGAAGCTCAAGGATAGTTAGGATAAACACCAGAATCAGTCAACAACACAAACTCCTAGGTATATCTTTTTGGAACTGCAGAAAACCAAAGACAAAGAGAAAATCTTGAGAAAAGCCATGGGGAAAATTATTTTTAAATTATTTAGCATCGTAGGATGGAATGCAGACTGTGACAAAATAATTGTGTTAAAAGGTATGAAAATACGAAATTACTGCATGGAAGGGTGTAAGCAGGTCACGTAAGTAACTTTGAAAATGACTGGAAAGTATAAGACTAAGGGCAGAAGGAACTATATGTAGGCAACTACAGGTGCCAATTATACTTAAATATTAGAGTTACTGGATAAGTATAAATCTGCTTTGATAAAAAATGAATGAATGAGGAGGAGGGAAAAGTCTTTGAGAGCTAACTAAAAAATATACAGTGATTGACAGAATTAGAAAATCACATTTGAAACCATCATAATAATGATGTAGTCAGGCAAATATCATCAATGGATGTTGAGACTAATGGATGACAGTTTGAGGAGGAACAGAATATTTACATAATGTGAAAGTCTATGCCCACGAGATACATTTTAATTACAAAGAGTAAAATGGTAACTTTACAGATGAAAAGAACGAGCAGATATCACTTTAAACAATCAAATGTCAACAGTAATGAGGCTGACGGACAACGTGCTCCTCCTGGTACAATACCCCGGGAAGAACTCAGCATCACTTCAGTGGTACCCCTGCTTGCCGAAGCTGTGTCCTCTGAATCAAATCATGTGGAATTTTTTAACATAATCAAGAAGAAACTTTGGTCAAACACAAATTAGGAGCGTTCTTCATAAAATAACTTCAAGAAGATCAGTCATGAAATACACAGAAAGATTGAGGAATTCTTCCAGATTAAAGCAGAAAGAGTCATGACAACTGAATGCAAAATAGGGTATGCCTTCGGATTTGCATTATTGGTATAAGTAGCAAAATCTGAAAAAGACCTGGAAATTCGGTGATGATGTTATTGTCAATGTTAAGTTATATTGTTTACAAAACCCAGAAGAGAGGGAGGAAGGAAGATGTTGGAAACAGGAACGTTGTATATCTATATGTATCTATAAAGAGAGAAATAATCTAATTTAGTATGTAGTAAAATACAACATTCAGGCAATCTTGTTGAATGGTTTGCAGGAATCCTTTGCCTTATTCTTTCAACTTTTATGTAAGCCTGTGTCTTAGTGCATTCAGGCTGCTATAACAGAATACTGTAGACAGACTGCGAAGTCCAAGATCAAGGCACCAGCAGATGTGGATCTGGTGAGGGCTGGCTTCCCAGATCATAAACAGCCATCTTCTAGGGGTGTGATATGCAAGAAGGGGCCAGGGAGCTCTGGGGTCTCCTGTAGAAGGGTGCTAATCCCATTCATACGGATTCCACTCTCATGACCTTATCACCGTCTCAAAGACCCTCCCTTCAGATGCTATCACATTGGGCATTAGGCTTTAGCACGTGAGTTTGGAAGGATAGTCTATAACAGTATGAAGTCTTGTTAAAAAAAATAATAAATTAAAATAAAGATTAAATGACCAAAATACATGTCAGATAAAAGCATTCGGCAGAATAAATAGAGACATCAGACCATAGAGAGAGAAATCTGGACCTTATGAAATGGAGAACTTTTGAAAATCTGAGTAGATGTCAGAGTAAGTTGTAAGTTTTATGAAGATGAACTGGGGACACAGAAAGCACAGTTGGCAGTTCAGAAATGCTCCAGTCAGAGGGGACAGGAGGAATCTTTCTTCTTGGATCAGCATGCTTAGGAACATCCCTAAAGCAGCCTTGGCATTATTTTCTCATTATCTTAGGGCGTCAGCATTTGTTCAGAGTGCACATTGTTTGTGAAAGCTGAGAATGCATGACTCCCTTCAGTGCTGGAAGAGCTCGGCACCTCAGTGAGAGTAAGGGTGTGTCTGCGGGGTTATTAGTAGCCAGCTGAGTCCTGTGCAATCAGGTCAATGACCTGGGCCATTTCCTGTTCAGCACACACTCATGCACACGTGGATGCACATGCCTGGTGTGTGTGTGTGCCGGGGGAGGGGTGGCGGGCGGTGGGTAAGTTCCGTTTTTATTTCCAAGGACTAGCACGTACATCCTTCATGCCTCTGTTTCTACTCCATCTTTCTGCTTGCCTGCTCTTCAATTATTTAGTTCCTACTTTTCATTACTCCTTTACCAAAGGGAAAAAAGTGAAGCAGACATACTAATGAGTGTCTATAGAGTCATTTGTCAGAAATTCTTCAGAGGCGTTGTAGGTACAGAAGTCAGCGGGATGCGTGGATTTCTCTTGTCCTCATTTCTTTTCTTCCTTCTGCGATTCCTCTCTGCGCTGCCTGTCCCTCTCCCTTGATTTTGAAAGGAGGCTATGAGAAGTGGTATTTTCTCCTTCTCCTCTTTCAGGGCTGTCACCCACATCATCATCCCTAAACCTCTGAAGGGAGATCTGGACACTTAGAGTGGGATGACTTGTATTTAACTAAAATCTGCTTCCCGAGAGTGAATGGAAAACTTCACATTTCCTCTGCAGATCCTCCCAAGCTGCCAGAAGCTGCAGTTGCGTTCGGCTGCTGCTGCTCACACTCAGCCCTTCTGGGGCTCAGAGTTCCAGCTGCTGGTCTGCAGCCATCTGAGTGATGACCAGATAATGCCCCTCTTCCCCTCCACCGCATATATGCTCTTTGAATGGTAAAAGCGTATTTAGAAAAAGGCTAAGGTGGGGAGCTCTAGACCCACAGTGGGAACGTATCTCGATTAACTCCTGATTTCTGTGAACTCTCATTAAATGGTTGTCTCTCTCAGCTCAAATCTTTACTCTGAGATAGGTTGGTGAGTGAGCAGGTACACATGAAAAAATCTTTCGGAAGGTATTTTTGTTTTTGTTTTCTAGATGAAGAATTTAAATTACCTTACTGTTATTTTTTACCCTTATTAATTGAACATTAGGATATCTCTGGAGGGATTATTGCTAGGGTTTCATTTAAGAATTTTGAGTATGGAATCTGAATGTCCTAAATTTGCACTATGTATTTGAAATGAATAGTGGATGACTTTGAGGCTCCTCGCCATACTAGTAGGGGAGGGGCTGAGTTACGCGGCCCGCCCAGCACAGTCCTGTGTGACCCACCGTGTGATTGGATTACTCCCACCCTGTCTACAAGTGAGCTGGATTCGATAACCTTCTGGGTCTAGCTGTTCACTGGCAATGGTGAACTTATTTAAAGAACAGTATTTTTCTCAGGATTTAATTTTTATTTTTCCCTAGAAAATATATTGAAAGAGAATATGATATGTCTAATCTTTTATAACTCTAAAACTATGCAATATACAAATTTATGCACACTATAAATACTTTAAAAATGAGGATTTATGTAACATTGAAAATGCGTTTTCCACTTATCAAAACCCTTCCCCCTCCACCCCCTCCCTCCAGTCCCAGTAATTATCAGGACGTGTCATATTAATGTATTTAAAAATCTTTTCATATATACTTATAAATGTTTACATTTGTCAGGTATTGAAATATGGACTTGTTAGCTAATTCCTTTTAGCTGATCTCTAAGGATTTAAAATACTTGGTTACTGGTGATTATCCTGAAAGGACTGTGAAAGCCAATTCCAATTCCCATTTTATATAATGGAGAAAGAAAGAAACAAACAAAAAATCCCTAAAAGAATTTTGAAAATAAACATAGCACATTACAACTTTGTTTTCGATAAGTGAGGATAATTTATTTCCCTATCTCAGATTTTTGAAACTTCCTCCCTATGTTTTGCTTAACTTAAGGGAAATATGCAAATGTGAGAGTCTTGCATTACACTTTTGAACTTTACTTGGAAGTAGGTTGTAATAGAGAAAATGAAAAAAATATGAAGCTAGTGTGAAATATTTTCCAGTGGCCAGATGGCTAAAATGATTAATGAGAAAACAAAGCTGGTGGCCAAATATTTCTAGAGACTTAACTAATATTTGGGAAGAAACAGCCTCAGAATCTGAGCAGGCTACTGCAGAATCTTCACATAATTACATTCTTTTAATTCTACAAGGAACATTGGAAATTTGAATGTTTTTCAGTCGTTTAATGATTTTCCTTTTACTCACATCCTTACATCTGTACCACTGCATTCTCCCTTAGGTATTTCAGACATACATATCTTTTCTTTGTGATGGCTGCAAATTATTCAAGATGAAGGAAGTACTTTTTTCATCTTGTATATGTCTATATAATCTTACTCATTCCCACTCTAATTTGGGACTGACAAGTATAAGTGCTTGTTGAATTAATGAGAGAACTAAATCATCAGTTTTCATTTAAATCTTCATTTGAACCTATGTTATTATGGCGTTATATGCATAAAATTTATGTAAAAACTTTGAGCGTTCAAGCTGTTTTAAGAGTACTCTTCACAGTTTTATTCTTTCTTGGTTTTTCAGGAACGGATTTTTTTAATTAGCTTATCCTATTTACTTTTAAAGTAAATTGTTATAAAGTATAATATACATACAGAAATCAGCGTAAATCGGTGTTTCTCTGTGTGGAGTGTTAAAATATAATCACGTATGTACACAATACACATATTAAGAAGTAGAACCTTGCTAAGTCCCTAGACTCCCTCCTTATGCCCCATCGCAGTTACATGCCGTCTCCAAGGTAACTGTTATTTTGCCTTGCAACATGATGGTCTAGTTTTGTCTGTTTTTGAACTTTATGCAGAAGTAATGTTTTCCACTCCACTTTATGTTCATGGGATTCATCCATGTCGAACATTAGTGATAAATACGCATGTAGTTTGTTGTCTTTCATTGCTGAAAGGCATTGGATTGCTTGACTATAATCGATTTATTTATCTGTTCTCTTTTGATGGTCATTTCTATGAGTGACTCTGTTGCATTAAAAGCTCAGTGCAGGGGTGGGGGAGGATACAGCTCTGGGATAGAGTGCCTGCTTAGCATTTAAATAAATAAATAAATACTTGTTTATTTAATAAATAAGTGTATTACCATTTAAATAAATAAATATCTAAACTTAATCACCTCCTCCCCCCCCTAAAAAATTAGAATGAAATAAAAGCTCAGTGCGGAATTGTTATGCCACATAGTATTCATACACTCACTTTTAGTCAAAGCTGGCCCACAGCTTTCCAGCGTGGCTGTGTCAGTTACGACCCGGCATCGGTGGACACAGCCAGGTGCTACACACCCGGGTCAGTTTTGGTGCCGTTGTTTTTTCCGTTTTAACCACTCCAGGGGGATAGCAGCAGTGTCTCACTTGCGGTTTAAGGCTACTATATGGAAAACATGGCTAAGGAGACTGAGCCCTCTTCCTGTCTTTGTCAGCCGATTGTGTATCTATCCTGTGAAATTCCTTTTCAGGTCTTTGCCCATATTCCCCATGATCTCCCTGCCGCCTTATTAATAAGTACTTGGTTCTCAACATATTCTGAATATGGATTCTTTGTTTTGCACAGTCTTTTCCCCCATTGTGTATTGTGCAATTTCACATTCATAACGGTGTCTTTTGAAGAAAGATTTTTCATTTCTACATAGTGTATTCATTACAGTTTTCTTTTAATGATTCTGCTTTCTTGAGTGAGCTCATGTATGATGTTCTTTTTATTATGTTCCTTGGGTTTATGGTAGGCTGAACGACGTTTCCCCCAAGGATACCCGCGTGAAATCCCTGGAGCCTGTGAATGGTACTTTCTTTGGGGAAAAGGGTGTTTTCAGATGTGATTAAGTTTAAAACTCTTTCAAAGAGGAGAGAGTCCTGTGTTATCTCAGGTGGACCCTGAATGGCATCCGAAGTATCCTCATTAGACAGAAGAGAAGAGGGACACCCGGGGGAGACGACACAGAGAGAAGGCAAAGCGAAGAGACAGAAGGAGACTGGAGGGTTATGTGACCACAGGGCGGGGATTGGCAAAAGCTACCCGTCATTAGAAAAAGATAAAAAGGAACAGTTTCCCCCCAGAGCTTCTGTAGAGAGAGTAGCACTGCTCAGACCTCATTTTGGACTGCTGGTCTTCAGACGTGAGAGAATGGGTTTCCGTTGTCTTCAGCGCCAAGTTTATTCTCATTTGTTACAGCAGCCCTAGGGACTAATATGAGTTTCATAGTGTTCATTTTGTTTATGGCCTCGTGCATTTGGACCAGGTTCAAAACGATAATTGGCAAATGTTCTCTGGACAGAGACTGCAGGTTCTGGCCAAGTCCCTGTGCTTCCATCTCTCTGGAATCCTGACCTGCAGATTTCTGAATGACTCAGAAGTTCTCCTATGGTGACCGATTGATCAATCAACAGATAGACAGATAGACAAACAGTATTTTATTTGACTTTTTTTTAGTTTGTTCTCAATGTGATCTTTGGTGTGCATCAGTCTGTTCCATCATAGCCAAAAACAGAAGTCTTACATAAACTTTTTGTTTTAATTGGAATTCTTCCTACTTTTTTTCTTCTAAATTTACATTGTTCTCTAGAAAGAAAAATAACTGCTCCTAACTCCTGAATAAGGTATTCCCTGGTCTAAGGTACTAAGCAGTGAATAGAACAAGAACTCTTCTCTTTCTTATTGGTATTTTTAATGCCTGAAATAAAGCTGGTTTTTATTTATTTTTTTCCTGGATAGGAAAATAATAATTGTGGTCAATTTTCTGACATTAGTATGGGTGTAAGAGAATAAAGTTAGATCATTAAAATTTTAATAAAGTACCTTTCTCTCGTCCTCAGTAGTGGAATGGAAAATAAATAATATCTAACTTTATTTGTTAATAAGTTATTTAATTAATTTTCACACGGACTAGACTTTGGTCATACTTCCCGCTGTAGCCCAATACTCCATCTCTCTTTTTCACTGACAGTTGAGATAAGGGAAAGCTAAATTTTTTTTCATTAACTCGCTAGTAACTTAAAGTGTAATTTATTAGTAGGTATGCAGATTGCTTAATGCATTTAAGTACTGAGATGGCTGATAGTAACATTGGGAACTTTAATAAAACATGTCAGTAAGGAATAAAGGGGGTATGTGTTAGAAAGTAGGGTCTTTGAACTTCAGAAAATAGAGTCCTATGCACTGTGTTTCTCACTTTGAATTGCCATTCAAAAATAAAAATTTTGAATAGGAAGTTTGAAAAGTCTATCACACCCACCTTTGGAGGAACTTTGGTGTCTGAAGAACGTGGAGATACAATACCATAGAGCATGTTATATAACTCTGTCCCCTCCAGGCAACTTTTCCTTGTCAGATGGAAGCATGTAGGCCATTCAATGAGAAACAGAAATGTGTAAAGGAAAGATAACTACAGACAATCTCAAGGGAAAATGAACCGTTTAGAGCAGAAAGAGAATTAACATTGTTTTTTTTTCAATCGTTTGATGATACTGGGAATAGAATGACAGACAAAGGGTGTGTTGTTGGATCCTCTAAGGTTTCTAAGTAAAAGACAGTCTGTTGCACGGTGCCTGACGTGCACACTCTGAAAATAACATTCCAATCTGTTTAAGTTGCTACTTTATTTTTTAAAGAAAAATTAATTTTAAAAAAAGGTGCTTCAGTGTTCCTCTAAATAAACCTAAGATATGAGTATATCAAACTTCTAATGAACAAAGAGGAGAATTAGTTCTCCCCTTTGTTTACTTGTCTTCCAACAGAAAAAGAAGGTATACTTGAAAAGTGAGTTGTGATATGTAACATTTTTCATAGCTCATGATGTAGTGATTTCATATAGAATTTTAGCGATTTAATAAAAAAATCACTAGAACATTGGCATCTGTCAGACTATGAAATGATTAACGAAAACTAGAGTCAAGAAGCATCACTAATGCATGACAAAAACCTTCATCATCAAAGAAAACTGGATCTGAATATAACACTCAGTTACTGTGTGAGAAGCTAGAAGGTCAGGATGCCCTCCGAGTGGACGATCTAAAATAGTGTCTTTGATCTGCTACCCTCATCAGTTTCTTTGTTGTCTCTGGGTAAACCAGGTCCAAATTCCCCCATAGTCCAAATCCCAATGGAAGATATCAGGATGCCATTGAGTACCATTTTTTTTACTGCCAGTTTTATTGCTGAATAGAGTGTCAACAGTGGAAAAACCATAGGTTCTTTTAGAGAAGATTCCTGGGACTTGTCAACGTTGTCCTTAGGCATTTAAAAGTCTTCCATGTAGAACGTGTGTTCAGCTTGTTCTGTTTGGTCCCAGTAGGACTCCAGAGAAACCCAAAGAGTGTTCTACCACAAATGAATGGAATTTTTAAGAAATCCTTTAAGTCAGCATAAGAAAGATTTAAATGTATTGCCACTGGAAAAATTGAAGTAATGATGAACTCTACTTACTGAATTTTTTTTCGGAAAATTAAGGAAGTGGATGGTCAAACCCAGTCTTTTGATGCTTTTTCCATTTTTTAGTTACATAGTTTTCGGCTCTTGTTTTACTTGTTTGCTTGGTTGTGCTACAACAGAGGCAAAAGCTGTTTCTCAGTGTTATCCCAGAGTTGAGTAGAAATGAGACCTCTACAGTGTTTTGCTTTTGGATGACTTTGACCATCACTCTCAGCTTTGGAAGTTCTTTGTCTCCAAATTTCTTCCTTTCTGCAGAAATGCAGGCAGATGGAAATTGCTCCATGTTTTAAGATTCTCGGGTCCTGCAGAGCCCTATTTTTGAGTTTAAATATTTTTACTTTTAACATCACGTGCATCTTAAATCCCAGGGAAGTGATTCTGCAACAACTGTACATTTATTTTGCAGTAGTTTGCATTAATTCAGACCCCACTTGCTCTTCTAATACATTATTTATCATTGTGTTAATAATGTCAACAGCAGATTGTTGTCAGCATATTTCTCCATGTTAATAATATCTACTCGCTTATCTCCTTATATTACTGAAGAAAAATTGAGTAGACAAACCTGTCCCTCTTCTGACAAAGAAAGTAGTGTATATTTTCAGCAAAGTTTCTTTTTGCTTTTTTGAAAAAAAAAAATCTGCATGAGTGTCATATTTTCTTAAGAGGGGTGGATTGGGAAGGGTGATTTTGGAGGCAGGGCATTTTATTTTTAGTGGGTGATCTTTTTTGAGGTGGGGAGGTAGTTAGGCGTATTTATTTATTTTTTTTGGAGGAGGCGCAGGGAATTGAACCCAGGACCTCGTGCATACTAAGCATGCACTCTACCACTTGAGCTACACCCTCCCTACTTTAGTGGGTGATTCTTAAGTGGCCATTGACTGCTCTGTAGAGTCACCTTACAACTGCATCCTCATTTAATTCGTGACACTACCTACAGGATAGCAGGCCCCATTAAGTGCCGAAGATCAGGACACTGGTTATGGGGGGGTTAAATGACTCGCCTAGAGACATGCATTTGGTACCTGGACAAACTCAACAGGGAAGTAGTCTTTACATTCAACAATTAATAAGGGAGAAACAGTAAACAAAAACGAAAGTGTTTAAATTCCCAAACGTCCAGCCATAGGTAGCCACTCACAGGTTCTCAGCCCTGATTGCACTTTAGAATTACCTAGTGAGCTTTTAAAAAATATCAGTGGCCCCCATCCCTAAACACATTGATTTAATTGAATTGGGATTGAACTCTTGCATCAATATAGTTTTTAAACTTCCCAGGTGATTCTAATATGCAAACAGGGCTGAGAATCCTTGCTCTCTATTTAAGAATTGAATGGAACTCATGTTTGAATGGAGCAAACCCGTGGAGAGTTCTGCGGAGGAGGTGTTCTGGGTAGGGAGGAGAGGCACCTTTTGTGGTAATGCATCCAAGTGAGGGCAAGGATCCGTTTTGTTTACCTTTATTAGACAGTCACTATTCATGGGCACATTGTTCGCAGACACCCAGTACTTGAAGTCAAATGAGAGAAGAATAATGGATGCAATTTCATGGTTCGAGCTGTGAATACAAATTAATATATTGAGAGAAATAAAAGTGATTAGATAAGTAAGAGTTTGATCTGATTAGAGTAGCATGTGCGGGTCACACAAGGGATGTGACTTGGTCAGGTGAGCCTTGGGGAAAGTTAGCACTGTTTTTCTCTAAAGGAAAGTTCAGAGGGGAAGAGAATGTTGATGTTAGAAAGAAACAGATATTTAAATAGGTGCTTTAGGACAGTGTCAGAAGGAGGAAGAGACAAGCCTAGATGTAAAAGTCAAGAGGAGGAAGATGATAATTACCTACTAGTTGGACCACTTACCGTGTTTTGGCGCTTTCGTATGTTAACAACTAAACCATCAACATTGTATTTACTACAAATGAGGAAGTCAAATTAAGCAAATGTAAATTATTTGTTCAAGCCTAGAAGGTTAGAAATGGGTGACTTTATTGCTCAAATCTAGGTCTCTGGTCCAAAGCTTGGCTCAATTTTTACTCCATCTTTTTACTTTTCTACCAAACCCCCCTCCCTTAGAATACATACATATTATAAAGAACCCTCAGTTAATCAAGAACTATTGAATTCATGCATGTGAGGCAACAGGTGGTGACAAATTTCTGTATATTGTTTGACTATTCATCTTTTGGCCACCAGAGGCAGGCGGCAAATAGCTTGCAGGAAGAAACACATAACAGTAAATCATGCAGTGTAAAAACAGATGGAAAGAGGAAAAAGAGAAATGAAGTGGGCAGTAAGTGTGGGCGGCCTGCCTGGCTTTTGATGTTAAGAGATGGCGTTGAGCTGGATTACTTGTAGACAGTTTGTCTTGGGGCTTAAACTCATGAAACGGGAGATGGGACGGGCACACAAGGGTGGAAACCTGGGCTACCTGCTTTTCTCGTGGCGTTCAGTGAGCTCATGTTCACTCAAGCCTCAGCTCCTTTGCTGCCACCTCTGGGAAGCCTTCTCCGATCTCTGCACAGGTAACTGATCACGTCCTCCTTGGCACCATCGTTGTATTTTCAAATGCCCATAATACTGATCAAATAGGTCTTTGCTTCCATAGCTGACTCCACTACAGTCTGACCCTCTGGAAGGCAGGAAGTGTGCTTTAATTCTCCTTGAATCTGTAACTCTTGGCGCAGGAAGTTTTCTCCCAGAAAAGAATTAAGTGGATTAAGAAAAAAAATAAATGGATGAGTGAATGAACTGAGTTTCATCTCTTCACTGGTGACTATTACCACAGTGTGCCTGATTTTGTGGTCAACACAGTTAAGAGGTACAACAGTGATTACATTATTTCCAATGTCATTGTGACTGCTTTGCTTACCTGGAAATAACGTAATCATCGCTGTGCCTCTTAACTGTTCTAAAAATCTGGTCATCTCTGTACACTCGTGTGTTTCATATTTAAATTGAAGAACAAGAATTAGGTGCTGCTAGTCTGCAAGTGAATAAATTGCTACAGCAATGCCCCAGGTTTATTTATTGTACCTGCAGTTCTAACTACATGAAGGTAGAGAGCAAGACGCCAAGTGTTCTCTGAATGTAAGAAATGCTTCGGTTACAGTAACTTGGCACGTGCTATGGGCTGAATTGTGTCCCTCAAAATTCATGTGTTGAAGTCCTAACCCTCAGTACCTCAGATTGTACTTATATTTGGAGACGGGGGCCTTTAAAGAAGAGGTTAAGTTAAAATGAAGCAGTTAGAGTTAGAGCCTGAATCCACTGAGACCAGGATCCATGGAAGAAGAGGAAATTTGGATGCACATGGAGGCCCCAGGGAGGTGCCCTCAGAGGGAGGACCGTGTGAGGACACTGGGAGAAGGCAGCTGTCTTCAAGCCAAGGAGAGAGGCTCCAGAAGAAACTAAAACTGTTGGCACCTTGGTCTTGGACTTCCAGCCTCCAGAACTGTGAGAAGATAGACCTCTGTTGTTTAAAGCCACCCAGGCTGTGCTTTTTGTTATGGCAGCCGGAGCAAAGGAACACAGTGAGCTGTTTATTTTCCCTCCGTGCTGCCTATCATCTGAGTTCCTCATAGTCTATCAAGCTTTCACTTTTGGACGTTAAAGAAGCTAAGTAATCAATAAGCATAAATAGATCTTGCCTAAGCACGCAGGCACACAGTATTGAGAAGTTCTGTCACTTGCAGCTGGAGAACGTTTGCATAACTGGTGCAGAGATAAATGAGGGAATGAAGTACTTTATAAAGTGATGCGAAAATATATGCATGTATTTTAAATTCCCTGTTGAAGCTGATTCAAGTATTTGCTCTTATAGTCACGTAGGCGCCTCTATTTTTTTTTTTCTTCTTCTCAGGTTTAAACACTGAAAACATTCAAGGCTAAATCTCTTTGTAAAATACCTATAAGTCATTGTCAAATCTTTATAAACTTTGAGTGGGAGAATTTTATAAGAAATTACTAGGCTGACTTGGTTTGATGTATGACAATACATTTAAACAGCATTTAAGTCAGAGATGAGCGGTGTATCAAAGATTATGGCAGTAAACATTAATTTCTTCGGAAAGTGTTTAACGTTTCTCTTGTACAACTTTTATGCTCACTTTTGCATTATGTCATTTAATGACATTATGTTCTAGTTGAAGTTTTTAAAATAGTTGTTTCAGAAGATAGAACTTAGGCCTCTAGGTACATCAGACTTTGGGATGTCAGATGGCTTTTGAACTCCTTATCTATCTTTTATTCATTTTGAAGAGTTGTGAAGAGAATAATTCATTTGGGGAAAAAAAGAGAATTTATTCATATTATAGTTGTTTCTTTCGAACTTTGATCCTGTTGATTGTAGGAACATTAACTATTATTTCTCAGCTATATTTTTTGGCTTTTTTTTTTTTTTTCGGTCTGGAATTCAGCAGTTTGTGAAGGTGAACATTCATTAAGAACCTATTACGGCAAGATACTTCCCAGGCATTCAGTGTTTCAAAGGTAGCCAGTGACCTCAAATATCTTTCACATTAACTCAGGAGGTGAGAATGTACATAAACAGGAATAGATATTAGCCATGAGGAAGAGTATTTTATGGTCCAGCTGTTTGATATTTTTGTTCATAAAGTTTGACATTGAACAATGGGAAGTAGCCCATTTAAAACTATTAACTCATTTTGTTTCACTGTGACCTCACCCAGACTCTATCCTACATTCACAACACACACACACACACACACACACACACACAAAGTAATGCCATAGTTGTACTCTAAATGTCTCAAACTCAAGATTTTTTCAATATAGCCAGTATTTTAAATGAAAAATAATGTATAATGCTCAATCATTTAGGAAGCATATATAATTATATAATTTTCATTTTAAACTATTTATTTTAATATTATAATCATGTGCCCTTATTTAGGTGAACTTTTAGTCTAGAATTTATAAATGACATTAGTAGAAAGACTTATATTTGAGTTACGGCTCCACCATGTGTTAGCTGACATGGGACAATACAATAAATCTTCTTGTACCTCAGATTACTTGTCAAAATAAGATCAGTATTAATATCTCTGCTAATACCTATGGTGAGGAATGTCTGACACATGATGTGGGAAATGACTTTATAAACAGTTAAGTCTCCATGATTTTTTTGGGGGGGTGTGGGGTTGCTGTTATTTTTGTCATTGAAATTATGGTTGTTAATTCAAAGTGTCTTTTGTGGTATTTACATGATTTCCTGCCTATTTATCAAGTTAAAAAAAAAGAAAATCAAGGATTGAAAATCAGCTTTAAGGCATCCAAATTGGAAAAGATAAAGTAAAACTGTCTGTCTTTGCAGATGACATGAGTTTATATGTAGAAAATCCTAAGGTTGCCACTTGGGGTGAGGGGACTGCTTATCAATAATACATAAAATCAGTAAAGTTTCAGGCTACAAAATCAATGTATAAAAATCAGTTCCATTTCTATACTCTACCAATGAACTATCTGAAAAAGAAACAAAGAAAACAGTTTCATTACAATAGCATCTGAAACAAACAAAAAATACTCAAGAATAAATTTAACCAAGGAGGAAAAATATCTGTGCATTGAAACTATAAGATGTCAGTGAAAGAAATGGGAAGATATCCTGTGTTCATGGATCAGAAAGAAGAGTTAATGTTATCAAAATGTCCATCTAAAGTCATCTATAGATTCAATGTAATCTCTATCAAAATTTCACTGGAGAAACAATCCTACAATTTGTATGGAACCAAACAAGACCGCAAATAGCCAAAGCAATCTTGAGAAAGAACAGTGATGAAGACGTCATACCTCCTGATTCTGGACTATATTACAAACTGTAGTAATCAGATCAGTATGATACTAGCATGAAAACAGACACGTAGAACAAGGAAAGACAGTTGAGAGCCCAGAAATAAACCCATATATGGTCAACTTGTATTTGACAAGAGATCCAGGAAGACTCAACGAGGAAAGGATAGTCTTTTCAATAAATGGTGTTGAGAAAACTGGATATTCACATGTGAAAGGATGAAATTGGATCCTTATCTTACACCACTCACAAAAAGTAACTCAAAGTAGGGTTAAGAACTTAAAAGTAAGACCTGAAACTAAAAAACTGGAAGAGAACATGGGGAAAAAGCTCTTTGACATGGGTCTTGGCAGTGATTTTTTGGAAATCACACCAGAAGTAAAAGCAACAAAAGCAAAAATCAGCGAGTGAGACTATATCAAATTAAAAGGTCTCTGCCCGGCAAAAGAAACAATCCACACAATGAAGAGGCAACATACGGAATGGAAAAAAAATTGCAAATCATTTATCCAATAAGGGGTTAATATCCAAGATACATAAGAAACTCATACAACTCAATAACAAAAAGAAAAAGCCAAATAGCCCCCCTAAAAATGGACAGAGAATTTAAATGGACATTTTCCCAAAGAAGACATACACATGGCCAGCAGATACATGAAAAGATGTTAAACTTCAGTAATTATCAGGGAGATGTAAATTAAAACCACAGTGAGATATCGCCTTAGAATGGCTGTCACCCAGAAGACAAGAGATAACAAGTATTGGTGAGGAGAAATGGGAACTTTGTGCACTGTTGTTGGGAATGTAAATGGGTACAGCCACTATCAAAAACAGTGTGACGGTTTCTCAAAAAATTAGAGGTAGAACTACCATATGATCCCTCTTCTGGGAATATATCCAAAAGAAATGAATTATTATCTCAGAGAGATACCTGCACCCCCATGTTCATTACAGCATTACTCACAATAATAGACATGGAAACAACCTGTCTATTGACAGAGACAGAAAATGTGGTATATACGTACAATGGAATATTATTTGAGCCATAAAAAGAAAATCCTGCCATTTGTGACAAGATTGATGGATTCTGAGGGTATTCTGCTAGAGGAAGTAAGAGAATTTGTCTCTCAGATGGAGAACAACAAATACAATAGGATTTCACTTATATATGGATTCTAGAAATCAGACTCATAGTAACAGAGAATAGAATGGTGATTGACAAGACTGGGGGTGGGGGAAATGAGGAGATATTGCTCAAAGGCTGCAAACTTTTAGTTACAAGATGAATAGGTTGTGGTGACGTAATGTACAGCATGGTGACTACAGTTAACTGTACTGTATTGCATACTTGAAAAGTGCTAAGAATAGATCTTAAATGTTCTCACCATCACTAATACATGTGTATCAAATCGTCACATTTTACACTTTAAACTAACACAATGTTATATCTCAATTATACCTCAGTAAACCTGGGGGCAGAAATCAGCCTTTCTCGGTAGGCCAACATTCATTCATTCAACACATATTTATTGAATTCATATTCTGTGCTAGGTGCAGTCTTAGGAGTGAGGATACCATGCTGAGAAAAATAGAAACAGATCCTGTCTTCATGGAGATTAATAAAGGAAAGGGATATTCTGACATGAATGCACACATAAAAGAATATAAAACCACAACAGTATTTGTAGTGATGTTTTCTAATGTGTTCTTTAAAAGTCAACAATTTTTAAAATACTTGTTTTACTAAATATTTTTAAAAGCTGCGTTTTGTATAAAACGGTGCCACTTTGGGGTTTGCGGTCTAGATCCTGGTCAGTTTTTACCTTTTGTTTGTTTTTGGGAGATACCATAGTTTTATCGATGTCTTTTCCTGGATTCATTTTGTCATGAGTAAACTTTTTGTTTTATTTTCAAAGACACATCTCCTCTAGCATTTCAGAGACACAGAAATGGTACAGAATCACATATTCTTCTTAGAATTGTGAAAACTCTAGACAAGGAAACTCTTTACCAAGAGTTGGTGAGATTTGAGAATGCTTGAAAATTAATCAAAGTCCATTTGATTTCTCAAGATTTCCGTCAAACGAGGTAATTGAAAATGTGACCAAAAGAAATAGTATGTAGCGCAGTTTTAAGGGAAATTAAGACGTGGTCTGAGTCGAGACCATTGACTTTGAAAGTGGACTACACTGAGAGCTGATATGCTAATAGCTAATGCTTTAAGGTAGGCCCCATCACTAAGCTGGCATTTTCTTTACTATGCAGAGAATGTCATTTTTGTCCTGTGACTTTTAGCTCAGAAATTATGTAGCTCCAGGCAGTCTCTAGTCATTCATGGACATAAAGCATTTTTAAGATGAGTATTGAATATGTTTAATATGTAAAATGATGCAGTAAGTTTTGAGGACAGCTCCAGGGACAAAACTAAAATGTTATGAGGAAAAGACCTGAGAAAGAACAGCAAATTATATAAAATCCTGTCTAAGGAATCAAAATAAGAATTAGAATACTTTCCTTGATAGTTGATCCCTGAATAAAGGTTCCAGGACAGGAATGTAACTCAACTCGGGTCCAGATAATGGCATCTGCCTGAACAGAAATTGTCCTGAATTCTGTAAGCTAGTATCTGTATGCTTAAAAACAAGAGTTACAGGGAAAGCTCATCAGATATGTAGTATCTTTGAAAGCCTGCTTCTGAAGGAGACTCTGAGATATTTCTAAGTACACTGAGAAGTATTGGCGTATCAGGGGCTGACAGATTCTCTCCTTGACCAGACTTTGGTCAGACGCCTCTGAACTGTCTGCTCAGCTGGGCCCCTCCTCAGGCTTTCATCTCTGTCCTGTGGCATCCAGCTTTAGCAGAGATTCTACTAAGTCATTTTAGAGAGAAGCCCCACCCTTGATTTCTGATCACCCTCAGTATCTGACCAAATTCCTCACCCTTCATCATCACCCAGGGGCTATCTGATCATCCTGGCCTGCCTTCAGCAAGAATCCTCTTAGATCATTTTATCAAGAATTACACTACCCTCTTAGTAATTTTCCGTCCACCAGCTCCCTACTCTGCTCCTTGGCTATAAATCCCCACTTTTCCTTATTTTAGAATTGAGCCCAGTTCTATACTGAAGTCTCTTTTTCCCAGTTGCAAGAGTCCTAAATAAGATACATATTTTTTTTAACCATTTTGACTACCGTCCATCTCTGTTTTTTCTTTGACAGAGCACATAATTTCTGTCAAAATTTTCTGTGACTACGTTTACTATTTATATTCCAACGATTGACAGACAGACAGACAGATGGATAGATATCAGTCAGTTATCAGATACATATCTGACACATCTTCAGTATATCTGCTGATGTATAGCACCAGCTCTCTCCTTCCACTTGAATTTTTACTAAATTAGCAGATAATTATATATAAAACTATAATACATAGTATATCATATAATGTATGATATATATATAAGTTATAATATATAATATCTTAGGTCTTAGTTAATACTATAAGTCTAACCTATGTAATATAAAGGTTGCATATGATAAAATATCTTTAGATTTTAGCATTAAGTTTATATTAGGTTATATATCATATATAATGCACTTTATATTATACTGTAATGCAGTTAATGATATGATCTGGCATATATAATAGCAGATGATCACATATGATAGTATTGTATGGCAGTATACTAACATGATCTATTTAATATCTATGCGATTATCTGCTATTGTATATGACAGATCATACTACTGTTATATGGAACATGTATCATTATCTACTGATACTAAAAAAAATTCAAATGGAGAAGCAGAGAGTTGCCCCCTTCATCCCCAGTATTCTCCTAGCTAGATTGGGTTGGGCTGATGAAGCCAATACTAAGAAAATCATTTTGGGATTTTTTAAATTTTAATCTTAATTTTTTTAAATTGAAGTACAGTCCATTACAATGTGTCAGTTTCTGGTGTACAGCACAATGTTCCAGTCATGCATATACATACATATATTCTTTTTCATATTCTTTATCATTAAAGGTTAGTATAAAATATTGAACATAGTCCCCTGTGCTATACAGGAGAATTTGGGTTTTTTAATCTATTTTTTTTATATAGTGACTAACATTTGCAAATCTCAAACTCCCATATTTATCCCTTTCCACGCCCTTTCCCCTGGTAACCATAAGATTGTTTACTACGTCTGTGAGTTTGTTTCTGTTTTGTAGATGAGTTCATTCGTGTCTTCTTTTTTCCTTTTATTTAGATTCCACATATGAGTGATATCATATGGTATTTTTCTTTCTCTTTCTGGCTTACTTCACTTAGAATGACATTCTTCAGGGACATCCATGTTGCTGCAAATGGTGTTATTTTATCAGTTTTTAATGGCTGAGTAGTATTCCATTGTGTAAATATACTACAACTTCTTTATCCAGTCATTTGTCGGTGGACATTTGGCTATTGTAAATAGTGTTGCTGTGAACATTGGGGTGCACAGATGTCCAATAGGCACATGAAAAAATGCTCAATGTCATTAATTATCAGAGAAATGCAAATCAAAACTACAATGAGGTGTCACCTCACACTCGTCAGGATGGCCATCATTAAAAAGTCCACAAACGATAAATGCTGGAGAGGGTGTGGAGAAAAGGGAACCCTCCTACACTGCTGGTGGGAATGTAGATGGTGCAGCCATTATGGAGAACAGTGTGGAGATTTCTCAAAAGACTAAAAATAGACTTACCATACAATCCAGCAGTCCCTCTCCAGGGCGTATATCTGGAGGAAGCTCTAATTCAAAAAGCTACGTGCCCATTTTGGAATTTTGATCTTGATTCTGGAAACCTCAGCCAGGCTTCGGACCTGGAATTGTTCCCTTTCTCATTTAAACCAAAGTGAACAGCAGCCACCAGGTGATGACAAAAGACAGGCAGGACTGGATCCACAGGAACATACAGGTGATGCCTCAGGCTCATCCCAGGTGTTCCCTTAACCTCATAATAACTCAATACTATGTTTTATGCAAGTAAAATTTTTAGGATCCACTTGTTGCATTAGGGTGGAGTTGTAATATACTGAAGCTGTGAATTCAAGTTCTGTTTATGCTTTAATGTCTATTAAATTAAACGGGATTTAAAATTAAATAAGATTGCCTTTTTAACTTCTAAATGTGTACCCAAAAGTCTCATCTTCTTTTCCAATAAAGAAGAAAAAATTTAAAACCGAGGTTAAACCAAAGTCGTGAGCCAGTTTTATTTGCTCACACATTTCACTGAAGGATAATGTCTTAATTAAACAAATGATGTACAAACATAGCTTTTTTTAAAAAAAAGATATTCTTGTGTATAGTTCTTATGATTGGCATAAATGTAGGTGTATCTGATATACATGTAAGGAAACATGTTTATATTGTGTATTACATATACCCTTTAGCAAATGACATTAAGTCTTTGTTTTTAATAGGATGCTTCCGAGAATATATGGAAAATCAAGTTAACATAATAGAGAAAGGAAAAATACTGATTCTAATCTAACATTGAAAACTAAAAGAAGTTTTAAACTGTTTCCTTTGTAGTAAAATTCAGAATCTCTGTTAATAATAACAACAATAGTATTAATAGTAATAGTATTGTATACTATTATGAGAATTCTTATGTCAGTATGTTTCCAGTGGGAAGGAAAGAAACAAATAAAACCTGTGATTCTAGCTGATAACCTCATCCCATAGATTTTATGTATTAATGGCAGTATATATGTTTTTCCCATAGAAGCTGGTTTCATTTTGGGGAAATAAGTACTTAACATTGTTACAGTGTTAATTTATGTACTTTTATCTGGATTTTCCTTCTGTTTACCATGGTTCCTAGGTTTAGCATCTAAGGTTGCTGACATCAAGGACCAGGGAACAAATGGAAATGGACTTATTATAATAAGAATATGAATTTTAATAAGAATCTCTAGCATGGTATTAATAAATATTTGAGTTTTAAAAGCCATGCCTTTGGTAGAAGATAAAGAGATATGTAAGCATTTTAAGAGAGACTATCCTCAGCTTCTTCTACAAGCACCGCAGATTCCAAGGAAGGTTATACAGATTCTGAAAATGAATAGTCAAAGTCCCCACAGAGAGCGGGATCATTTGGAACAAGGTGTTTGTTTTCTGTAATGTATGGAGGAGACTGCTGGCTGGGAGAAATGCCATATGCCTTCAGCAGAAGGAGTTACGTAGATTAGGAAATCACAACAATACAGTAAGTTTTAAAACACTGACTTGATAAAGATATGACCCCCTAGAAGGGGTCTTTACTTTCTTACAAGATTTTGGTTTAGTTCTAAACCTTGCAAGAGGGTGAGAGACATACTTGTTTTGGAAGTTGTTGAGACAGTGTTGAAACTGGCCACATTTGTTGTCTTCTTTAATCTCTTGATCTTTGTGAATGAGTGCTTTGACTACTTTTAAACAAGTGGAAATGCTATTTCTGAGTTTTGTTTGAATATTTCTTCTCTAAGGTACTGAAAGTAATTTATCAGGATAAGTGTCTAAGAAATCATGCATTCCTTAACTAGGTTTTTAGATTAAACTGTGAGATAGGCCCAGAAGCACATAAAGATAGTGAAATTCCATTTGCAGTTTCAGTGTTTCAATATTTTATGAAATTAGCAAAGGTTTATTGTATTTTCTGCCTGGGTACTCAATTGAATAAAAGGCATAATAAAAAAGAATTCAAAGGCAGAATTTTCGTTGAGGGGGAAAATAAATTAGAAACAGTAATGCAATCACGCTCATATATATTTTATGAATTTCATGCATTCTGTATTTGAAAGCTTGTCAAGATATGCTTGAGTATTAAAATATAGATTAACGTTGAAAGTTTTATATTTTTCTCTGTTTACATACTTATTCCTTTGCACACATGCGTATGACAACTTCTGCCAAAATCAGTTGTCAGGCTATTCTCTTCCATTATAATAAGCGAATAATAAGACAGCTGAAGATCTTTTTGGAGTTAGAGAAACAGTATTGCCTTCTCTAACATTGGCACTTTTTGTATTTTGAGGTAAATTATCACACATACTTTTCTTCCATTTCCACACATCAGTTTGGAAGAGTGAGTCATTTATTTTTTACAGACTTGAGATTGTAGGTAAAGCAGTTAACGAGGGAAACAGAAGAGATTTCCCTTTCCATGTTGCTGAAGTTTCATGTGTATGAAATTAGAGGAACCTCTGTCACAGCTTGATGGTAAACAATGTATAATTACTTTTGAGTTGAGCACGAGTGCCCCATGGTACCCAGATGTCCAAAAATCAGTTTGGCGTGCTTAGCAAAGATCTCGTAAGTCATCTCAGCTTTTGCTTGATGTATAAAACAGGTTGGTGGTTAAGCTTTCACAGTTTGTGAATTTCACAGGGAAAGAAAATGTGGTTTCCCGAGCTTTGGCTGATCTTTGCAAACTAGATTGGAAAGTCACATGAGGCTGGGTCTGTAAGCAGAGTAACGTATCAGATACCCAGGCTGCCAGTGGCAGTGTTTGTAGCTTAAGGGTGCTCAAATGGCATTGTCTAGGTTTCCTCCCTCGAATACCTCAGAGCAGGTTTGCTCCCGTATCTTCCGAGAGCTATATATAATGGAAACTTGATTCTTTTTTGAATATTCTGCTATCCTCCCTCTTGGCACTTTCAGTCATTTCTGATTACCTAAATGAGAACCCCTGTTGCAGACTTTTCTTTTTGACACTTTCCTCTTGCCACTCAGTATTGTTTCTCAGGATCGCTCCCTGCTGAAATATATGCTAATGGAATATTACCCCAAGCAAAATAAAAATCATGGACAGGCAAATCTGCTGCCAAAGCAACCAAACTGACAAATCAGATGGTGCCTTGCATATCTTTGCATAAATGCCTTTTGGTAGATCCATTATTTTCTACATTCTTCCTGACTCCTCTCCTATGCTAGAATAGTCCTTCACACATTCCCTTATATCTACAGTGAACTTATGCAAAATCTAAAGACATTAGGGGTGGTTGGTAGATATACATCATCATCATTATCATCACCACCAACACATATGGAGCACTTCTTATGCACCTGTTACTTTAATTAATTCATTTAATTATCACATAACTCCTGTGAAATATTGGTAGGAATTCTTATTCACGTATTTAGATAAGGGAGCCATTATGTAGAAAATTGAAATAACTTACAGAGTGACACACAACTATTCAGGACAAGTTAGAATTCATACCCAGGTCTGTCTGCCTCTAAATTAGTGTTTTAACTCATAGTAATAGGACCTGGATGAGATATATTTGTGTTGGAACATTCCTAAGCATTTAAAAATGTTCTCAATTTGTGCTACCCCTATGAATGCTAGAAATATCTCAGAGCCTAAAACATCTGTTCAGCTCACTTCTACTTTAGTTCAATTACCATTTGTTGAATATTTATTGTGAATGAGGTACTATTCTAGGCGCTGGGGATTCAGAAATACATTGTGTCTCTGGCAAGTAAGCAATATAATGGGTTAAAAACTTAAGACATTATACAACCTTAAATTTATTGAGCGGATGTTTCCTTCCATTTATTATGTCTCAGGAAAAAAAGTGCCTATTTACAAATAACCTAATAAGTGCTATTTTAACCGCCTGGAAGGATTAGAAAATTATTCTTCTAACCAGTGGGGCCAGTTAGAATTACATAAATGATCTGAAATATCTAATGTTCTTAAATTGCTTCCAAAGAAACCGTGCCTTGTAGGCAATAAATGTCAACATAATTATTAATGATATAATTAAGGATTTGACCTCTTAAGTAAAGCAGACATCCAATAAAATAATATTTATTTCATGAAATAAGAACATGTTTCTTTTGGGGCTCAGTGCAGAAGAAACAGCAGTACACGAATTTCAAAGATTTCAAATGTCTGTATTCATCTTTTATTACTCTGAGCATACAGCTTGAATCAAATGGCACAATTACCCTTACGGAATATTAAGGAGAATTTGGCAGTAGTATAAAGTGAGGTTTGGATTTTTGAAACGTTTGCTTGAGTTTACTCCTTATATTTTGAAATACTTCAGCATACATTTTATTTTGATATTTTAAACCTTACTTATAAATCAAGTTTATTGATTTTTTTGGACTATTTGAGATTGGCTGGAAAAATAGTAGTGCCAACTGAATTATCATTATAATTATAGATCAGTTTTATGAAGACATACAAGTAGAGAGAGGGTTTATTCTTTTTTTTTAACTTTTTTTTATTGAGGTGTAGTCTGTTTACAATGTGTCAGTTTCTGTCATACAGCACAATGCTTCAGTCATACATGAACATACATATATTTGTTTTCATATTCTTTTTCACTGTAAGTTACTACAAGATACTGAATATAGTTCCCTGTGCTATACAGTATGAACTTGTTGTTTATCTATTTTATATATATTAGTTAGTATCTGCAAATCTTGAACTCTCAATTTATCCCTTACCACCCTCTTCCCCCCCGGTAACCATAAGTTTGTTTTCTATGTATGTGAGTCTGTCTCTGTTTTATAAATAAGTTCATTTGTCTTTTTTTTTTTTTTAGATTCCATATATAAGTGATATCATATTGTATTTTTCTTTCTCTTTCTGGCTTGCTTCACTTAGAATGACAATCTCCAGGTCCATCCATGTTGCTGCAAAATGATGAAATTTATCATTTTTTATGGCTGAGTAGTATTCCGTTGTATAAAAATCTCACAACTTCTTTTTCCATTCATCTGTTGATGGACATTTAGGTTGCTCCTATGTCTTAGCTATTGTAAATAGTGTTGCTATGAACATTGGGGTGCGTGTATCAAATGAGAAATGATGGAGAGGGTGTGGAGAAAAGGGAACCCTCCTACACTGTTGATGGGAATGTACTTTGGTACAGCCATTATGGAAAACAGTATGGAGATTCCTCAAAAGACTAAGAATAGACTTGTCATATGATCCAGCAATCCCACTCCTGGACATATATCCAGAGATAGGGTTTATTCTACTTTAGAATTCCTTCAATTGCTAGAAGACATCAACATCAGTCTTAAGACAATACTGGTGAGGTATAGAAGGTAAAAATTATTATAGTGGAAATCTATATATTCTTGGATCTCATACCATCTATGTAATTAATCTAAGTGAAAACATTTTTATTTAGTATACTTACAGATGTCCACCTGACATCACTATGACTTTAATAAAACCTTCAGCATTTATTCTTTCACCATCCTGTTTTTCTAATTATCATCCACTTAATTTTTATTTGGAGATTCTATTTTTTCTCATTTGTCTGGTTTGAGAAAAGACGGAACTAAGTTTTTAAATGCTGTTTGGACCTCATTTTCTGGTAGATAATGAGACATATTCTGAGAATCAGTTTATATGCCCTCTGGTCTATGATACTGTGATCCTGTGTCTGAACTGAGTTTGTGAAACGAATTGGGAAAGTAGTGTACCGTCTTCATTTTAGAGTCTTAATTAGTTTGCAGCGTTTCAATGAGAAAATGATAGAGTATAATTCTCCACTAGTTCAGCACTGCAAACCTTCAGCGTGGATTTGTGGCTTAGTGTTTTATTATAGTTCTTCAATCTGGTACAGAAGTAATCATTAGACCCCTGCCATGTTCTGTAAAATAGAATAGGAACACTTTAATAGCCAGGGGATGAAGCATAGGAAAAAGGCATCAACGGTGCTTTTAAAGGGAAACGGTATGGCCTTCCTATGAGAATTACACAATCAGGGATATTTGGCTGCTTTAAAAAAAATGTTCTGCTTTTGTAGAATTCTTCCCGAGTACAAAAATGCTTAGAAGATATTGGTGAACTCTGCATGTTCTTCTAGGATCCCAAATAGCGCAGGGTTTGAAGGGAAAAACTATGTCAGTGTCATAGTTCCCACAGTAGTAGGCATGTGATTTAGACAGACAGCCTTCCCAGGGGCTTAAGCTTAAAAATTTGTTGGAATGAAAATAGTTTACTGTGATCTGTAACTTTCAACACATTACTAGCTAATAATATTAACTATTATGTGGCAGGCTCCCATCTTAGAGCTTTACGTATATCAACTGATTGTATTTTTTAAATAACCTAGGAGAATAGGAGTGCTATGAAGAAGGTACTGTTTTCAGCACAGTCCCCTGAGAAATAGAAGTCCCCGTTGTACAGATGAGGACACTGAGGCACAGAACGGTTAAGTATGAGCAAACAAATGTCAGAGTTAGGATTTGAACCGGGGCCATCTGTCTCCAGAATCCATTATGCGATACTGTCTCTGAGTTACTGTTGAGGTCAGAAACCTGACCTGTTTCCCAGTTAGTGCCTTACATCTCTATGGGTTCATCATTCATCACGGATGTCTGTCGGGGCATACTACACTGGGGCTGGGATGCATACTACAAAAGCATAAGCTACATTTTCTACCTTACATCAGTGTAACATCTTTCTCTTCTCATTTATTTCTTCAGCCAGAATTTGCTGAGACCTACTATGCACCAGGCATTGTGCTCAGTGTTTGATGCAATATTATAAAAGGCAAAGTTCCATCTTTGGAGATTGTGCATCAAACTGCTTGGATACTTCATAAGGGTTGTTTTACCCAAAAGCTATTTATTACTGCATCACACATATTGTCGGTAGTTATAATGCTGGACTTTCAGCTGTTACGTCAGTAAATATTTGCCATGGAAAAACTATGCTTCCATATTTGAAACCTTGTATTAGTGTTAGAGAGTGGGACACGCTAGTTAAAGAGTTCACTCTATCCAAAATTATGAAATTTTAGGGCCTACTATGTAAGTTTCAACTCAGTTTTTGTTTGCAACAGACAATACATTTTCTATTCCTTCCTGAAAATTTGTATTTTTTCAAAGCAAACTGGATATGGCGTCAAAGCACAACCCATAAAGGAAAAGTTGACAGATTGGACTTAAATTAAAAGTTTAATTAAAAATGAAAAACTTTGCTTTGCAAAAAATACTCTGAAGAAAATGCAAAGAACCACACAGACCATGAGCATGTATTTGTATATCACAAGTCTGACAAAGAACTTGTAACTAGAATGTATGAAGAAGTCTCAAAACTCAATACTATGAAAACAAACAACCTGTTTTACCTCTGGCTACTGAAACAAAATAAGTAGACTGGGTGGCTTTTACAACAGACATTTATTTCAAAATGTTTTTGAAGTGCAAAATCAAGGTGCCTGTAGATTGTTGTCTGGTGAGGGACTGCTTCTTGGCTTATAGACAGCTCCATTCTTGCTGTGTGTTTTTTCTTCCTTTTCTTATAAGGACGCTAATCTCACAATGAGACCCCCACTCTTATGACCTTGTCTGAACCTAGTCACTTCCCAAAGGCCCCCCCTCCAAATACCACCACATAATGGGTTGAGGTTTCAGTATATGATTTTGGAGAGACACAAACATTCGATTCATAACACAGTCCAGTTTGAAAATTGAGTCAAAGATTTGCATAGACACTTTACCAACAGAGATGTAGAAATGACAAGTAAGAGCATGAAAAGAGGTTCAACATCATTAGTAATTTGGAAAATGAAAATAAAAATTACGGAGTATTACCACTATGCACCGTAAGTGGTAATAGTGGTAGAGTGCGTGCTTGGCATGCATGAGGTCCTGGGTTCAATCTCCAGTACCTCTAAATAAATATAAATAAATAAATAAATAGATAGATAGGTAAATAGGTAAATAGATAGATACATACATACCGAATTACTGCTGGTAACAAGGCAAAACAACCAGAAAGCCCACGCATCGTTGATGAAATGAAATATGGTATGACCACTTTGGAAAACAGTTTGAAAGTGTCCTATAAAATCTACACTTACAGATGACCCAACAATCACCCTCGTAATTATTTACCCAAAGTAAATTAAAAGTTATATTTACACAAGAACCTGTGTATCAGCTTTATTCAGAATCACCAATATGTGGAAACAACCCAGATGTCCTTCAGTAGGAGAGTACACAAAATGTGTTCTATCCATGCAGTGGAGTAATACTCAACAACGACAAAAACGGAAGGAATTATTGACACATGCAGCAACACAGGCTGTGGAATTCCATTTTGGTGACACTCTAGGGGAGAAAAAGCAAAACTGTAGAGACAGAATGGATCAGGATTTTCTAGGGGTTAAGACTGAGGGGCTGGGGCAGGTAGGGGTTGAGTCCAAAGAGGGCAGCACAGGGAAATATTTGTGGTGACAGAATTGTTCTGTCTCATGGTTTTGGTAGTGGATGCAGGCTCAATGCATTTGCCAAAACCCATGGAACTGTAGCGCCCGAAGAGTGCATTTTATTGTATGTAAATTAAAAAAAATTTAAATCAAGGGTGATGATAAATAACAACAAAAAAAAAGAAAATTGAGATTATTTTCCATACAAGGACTTTAATGAAGTTCACATTCCTTGACTAGGATTTTCCATCTCTAGAAATTTATTCTTAGGAAAGCAATCAATGATATGGTCAAGAGTGTTCTTTGCTGTATTATTCATCACAGGGAAATTGAAAACATCTTAATTGTGCAATTAAAGTGAGGTAGTTAAGTAAATTATATTTCCCATTTATAGGCATTAAAATTATGTTCCTGAAGGTTAATTACAGAGAGGAATGATTATTCTTTACTGATGTATTATCATTTTACACTGTTGACTTCCCCAGTTTAACTTAAAATACTGATTTTCAAATATTTGAAAACTTTTAGACAACTTGAAACTTGTACTTTCTAAAGATATACCACATATTCAATCTGGTCCAAGTCCTCTTCCTAATAGCTCAATATATAGCTGGATAGGTAGACAGGTGAGAAGAGTAATATCATCTCTGCCTTTATAATCATTTCAATTCCTCTTATTTTTCCAGCGAAGGCAAAATTAGGATGGAGAATATAGTATCTTTGATTCAAATCATTTTTCTATTTGGAATGCCCTTTATCCTTATTTCCACCCATAATAAAAAGCTACATTATATATAAAGGTGCTTTGCAATTTCAAAAATATTATTTTACATTAGCCTCATTGATCTCACATCAGAACCGATAATGTAATTGAAGATGATAGTAGTGCTCCACCTCCTGCTTACGCAAGGCATCCGAAGCCTAAAACAGCTTAATAATGTTCCAGGGTCACATTTTGGTAAGTATCAAAGGCAGAACTCAAATCCCAACTCCTCGTCAAATATTCTGTCTATTATGATGCACTGTTTATTTACTCAAAAGATGTTTTCCCTTTGAGGAAGCATGTCTTGCATCACAAAGGACATTTATTTCATTATTGTCATTCCAGATTCATCTTTTAAAAATTGTACTGAGTTTCTGTGTTAAATTCTCATGAGAAACAGGGTTTCCACACTAAGCAGATACCCTCAAATCGTGTTTTGAGCTATATCAGTGTGCTTTTTTCAATGTTTGCTCTGTGCCTTCTTGGACAAGACCTTCTTACCACCTCCCCCACCTACCACCCCACCAAATTTCTGAGCAATCCACTGTGTACAAAAATATTAAGATTATTATGCCTCAGATGCAAACAGACAGAACAGGTCAGTGCTAAAAAATGAAATCCTGAAGCTCATTTCAGAAACAGTAACCCTGAAAAGCAGGCTTTCATATGTAAGAGCCAGGCATATGGGAGAAAAGTGTTTTGTAAATCCCAGATAGCTCCCTCCAGATAAGAGAATGAGAGGCCAGATGACTCAGAATACAGTTTTAGCATAAGCCAGAA
The DNA here is from genome assembly GCF_048564905.1 of Vicugna pacos. Classification (NCBI taxonomy): domain Eukaryota; kingdom Metazoa; phylum Chordata; class Mammalia; order Artiodactyla; family Camelidae; genus Vicugna; species Vicugna pacos. The sequence goes on from NC_132991.1 coordinate 17,719,821, forward strand.
TCCTGCATTGGCCAGTTTCCTGGATCAGAAAGGGGGGACCTAGGGAGAAGATTGAGAAGCGGCACGTGGACCTGAGGCTCCTTGGCCCCCTCATTCTGCAGATGAAATATGGGGCTGAAGAGATGAAACCTCTGGACATTTCAGATAGGGTAAAGGGAAAGCAAAGCAGAGTGGCCAGTATTTCATTCCTGGTTTGAGATTGTGGGAAGAGACTATACACAGGGTTCCTTGCACCCCAACATAAAGAGATGGGGCTGAGATAGTGACACAGGCGTGTGCTGTGTTTAGGCACAGAGTGGGTCTGAGCTAGCTGCCCAGCACCCTCCCAACCTGGTCTCCCCAGTTTATCTGTAACCTGGGGGTTTACCGTGCCCACTGTGGGACTTGCAGGTGCTGGCTGCCCCAGGAAACTGGAAGTAGCTTGGCGTCAGGCCTACGTGAGTATCAAGTACCTGGACTAGAAAATCAGAAGCTGTGACAGGAACCCTGGAAATTAGCAGTGGATGCAGGCGAATCGTCAAAGACTAGATGATGATCCACAAAGACCAAGTCGATGGGAATAGCTCAGTAGGGAACCAGCAAATTTCAAAGGAGAGTGAGTAACAACATGGGTGTGTGTTGCATTCAGCTGCCACCCAGAGAGAAAGGAAGAAGGAGAGAGGGAGAAATATTGAAAAACTGAGACTGAGTTACCTTTGAAAAGATTTAGTTGGATCATGAGGTGCTAAGTTACTTTAAATGGATATATTTCTGTCCCTTCCCCAACTCCCATCTGGCCCTGGCCACCAACCAGAAATTCGGGCTTGTGAGCAATTTGATATCATTTACAGGAAAAAAACAGTAACTTTGTAAGGCCACATTTTGGTAGGTGTCAAAAAACAGAACTATGCAAATAGTCTCTGTTTTTCCAAACCTAGGTCATAATGAGTAATTTTCAAACCTTTTACACATTCATAAAATAGCGGTTACTTCCCTCTGGAATATGTGACTGAGGCCAAGGAAATGTGATGTTTCAACACTAAGACATTTTGTTAGATTTTATGTGCATGTGTTTTTAAGCACTTGTAGTTTGCTCGTAAATCGTACACTGTTTCTGCCCTTTCGCATCTTCTCACACCTGAGTAACACACAGAATTCATGAACTAAAGGTGTTGGGATGCTTTACACTTGACTGATTCTCCACAGATCAGGTTTTGTGTAGCCAAGCATATAAATTGTCCTGACAGTGAGTAGAAGATATGCCTGTCGATAAAGGATTGTGTTTAAGAAATGGGCTGTTAGCACTAGGTTGCCCAGGTCCAAATTCAAGCTCTACCATTTTACCTGTGTTTGTCTTTGTATGGGTAATTTCACGAATCTAAGACTCAGTCTTCTCATCTGTATAATGAGCGTAATGGTAGCTCTTACCTCATAGCACTGCCATGACATTTAAATGAGTTGATATATGTAATTCACTTAGAGTAATAAACATTGATTAATGTACATGTTTACTGTTACTGATGCTTTGAGAATTAAATGAGTTCATAAATACATGTAAACTGTAACATTCTGCTGGGTACATTCTCAGTGATCACAGTGTTAGCTGCTGCTGTTATATTCCGAGATGCTGAGGAGCTCATATACCTGCTCAGTCAGACCGGCTTCTGAACAAACAGCTCACCTGCCGTCAGATGGAATTTCAGCTAACTTCTGGCCTTTGTGAACATGATTACCTTGGAAATACTGATTCCCCATTTTAAGCTGTTGCTAGTTTTTTAAATTTTATTTTATTGAGTTATAGTCAGTTTACAATGTTGTGTCAATTTCCAGTGTAGAGCACAATTTTTCAGTTACACATGAACATACGTATATTCATTGTCGCATTCTTTTTCACCATGAGTTACCACAAGATCTTGTATATATTTCCCTGTGCTATACAGTATAATCTTGTTTATCTATTCTGTATATACCTGTCAGTATCTACAAATTTCGAACTCCCAGTCTGTCCCTTCCCATCTCCCTCCTTCCTGACAACCACAAGTTTGTATTCTATGTCTATGAGTCTGTTTCAGTTTTGTACTAATGTTCATTTGTCTTTTTCTTTTCTTTCTTTTTTTTTAATTTTAGATTCCACATATGAGCGAGCTCATATGGTATTTTTCTTTCTCTTGCTATTGCTATTTCTTATGTAAAGTATTTTCCTAACATTTGTTAGGAACATTTGTTTGGCGTTTTCCTCATGCTTATTTTATTTAGTCTTTATTCTTACGTTCTCTTTTTCTTTTATCAGCTGTTAGAGTTTTATTGTTTTTCTCTTTCTGAGCATCCTTACATCATGACTGTATTTTGGGCTTGTATTTGTGTGATCATGCATTGTGTGTTTTTGCTGAATGTCCATACTTTCCTGTTCCTGTTTGGCCTTGTGTTCTATCTTATCCTTCCAATTCTCCATTTGGAACCTTCTTCATCTGTTTAACTTTCATTTTTGAAAAGTATTGCCTTATTCAGTCTTGTCTTATGATGCAATTCCCAGATAATCAAGCTGCTCCCTCCCTCGGGCTTACTCTTTCCAATACTAAATTTACCGACTATCTGACAATGAATTGTGTAGAATCCCTTCTTTACGGTTTGACGTCAGCTAAAAGTAATGTAATGAGAAAGACGTAGGTGAGAGATGAATCAGGAGGCACTACAGTAAATGAATAAGAATATGGCTTGTAATGTCTGGCGGGTAGATTTTCCAGTTCCAGCTCAGAAACTTAAGAGCCATTATGACTTTTGACCAAGTGTTTTTTCTTAATTAAAAAATACTTTTTTATATTTTACTTTTTTAACACCTTTATTGTGGTATGATTCCTGTACAGTAAACTACACACTTTTCAGGTGTACAATTTGATGAATTTTAATAGGTGTATACACCAGTGAAACCACTACCACTATCAAGATAGCTAACATTTCCATCTCCCGCCAAGAGGTGCAAATTCAGGACCTCAGGTGTAACGATAGTGCCTAACTAATGATGTCAATATGAATATTCAGTAAACCGTGTGATTTGTGCAGAGTATAGCCCACTCTGTGCTTTCCCAGATATCAGATACTGATCTTAATTTTATTTTATTGCAGTTGTTGTTTTGGTTATTATGAATATGATGACACTTAACATCAGGTTTCTTTATCTGCCTTTCTGTATGTGCAAGCTAGATAGACAAATAAACTTCACATTGTAAACTTAGCCAGCAGAAGCATTAATTGCATTGCTGCCATGGCGTTGTGGCACATAGCTTCTATTTAGCCCTTACTTCTGTTTCATATTTTGTTGGTTTGAAATATAAACATTTCCTTAGCTGATTAGGGTCCCAGTCCAGAAGTGGCCAGGGGCTACTTGCCTTTAAGGAGATAACAGTTAAATTTAAAAAAAGTGGAATTAAATGCATACGAATTCCAGTAAATTTGCTATGTACTGTCCACTGACATCTTACTCAGCTGTTGGCAAGCATTTAATCAAGGTTTATTGACATTCTTTTCTGAAATTTAAATAGGACATAAAATTTTATGACATGCAGAGTATTTTCAATAACTGTTTCATTATTCTCCATAGATAGTGTGATAGTATACAAGAGGAAATCTCAATAAAGCACCAAAATTGTGTTATTTTGGGAAGAGTAAGGTAGTTTGAAGTTTGTGTAATGACAGAATGCTGGTCAACTTTTAAAATCAGACTGTGGATTCGTGGATATCTGAGTTTCTCTTTCTTTTCCTATTTTGTCTATATCTTTTCTCTTTTGGATACATGGTATAAAGTCAGAAAACTAAGAATGATAGTTGTTTGTTGTATTGTTATAAAAGATAGATGGTAGCTTATAATATTAAATTCTAGTTCCTTAGGATTATAAAAGAAAGAATGCCACAGGATATAGTATAAGTATGGTTTAAACATTAGTTTGATGTGGAAAGCCCGAAGTCTGATGGCTACATTAGTGTTAAATTTACGTGGTTGTTTGACCAATAGCCATAGAGATTCTGCCATGAAATATTTTTACTTTAAGTAGCCTATTCATGTGAACTAGAATAAAAACATTTTTGGGGAATTTCAAGTTTATTCAGATGTTCAAGAATCTTTCCCTCATCTAAGAACTGTTGTTTTTAGCCAGGAATGGGCAAATATGAGAGAAGTAGAGTGAACCATGGCCAAGACCTAGTCATCTGGCTGTCAATGCCAATGTCTACAGAATCACAAACAAAACTGAGTGATGAATATAAGTCCAGAATTCTACTCCTAAGTACATAGTGAAAATAATTTAAAAGAGCTACTCAAACAAATACATGTCTAAGCGTGTTCTTACAGCACTATTCACAATAGCCAAAAGGTGCTCCTCGCCTTGAATGGATAAACAAATCATGGAAATACATACAGTGGAATATTACCCCATCATAAGTGGAATGAAGTAGTGATGTATGCTACAATATCAATCATCCTCCAGAGTATTATGCTAAGTGAAAGAAGCCAGATGCAAAAGATCACAACATATATGATTCCATTGATACAAAATATTCAGAACAGATGAATCTGTAGAGATAGAACATAAATTGGTGGTTGCCGGAGTCTGAGGGAGGAGTTAATGGGGAGAAACTGTTCAATGGGTAAAGGGGTTTTTGTTTTTTTTTTTTAATGGAGGTACAGGGGATTGAACCCAGGACCTCTTGCTTGCTAGGCATGCACTCTACCACTAAGCTATTACCCTGCCAGGTGAAGAGTTTTTTTTACTTTGGAGTAGTGAAAATGTTTTGAAGCAAGATAGAGTTGGTAGTTGCAAAAACATTGTGATTTACTAAGTGCCACTGAAGTGTTTACTCTAAAATGGTTCATTTTATGTAATGTGGATTTTGCCATTTTAAATTATTTAAAAAGTACCAGGTGACAAGGTTGGAGCAGCACCATATCCCATATTTTCAAAATCACAAATGGTTTAAATACATCTATTACATGAGGAGAGAAAGTGGCGTTTGTCATTATCCATCCCTGGGAGCTTGGTGAGGACTGGAAGTAATTTTAGGGTCTTCTTGGAAGATGAATTCAATTTGCCTCTTAAATATATTCAATTTTATTATGACATTAGATTACGAGAGCTTGTGAAAATCACTTTTAATGACAAGATTCTGTGCCGTGTGCTGCTTTATTTTCCATGCTTGCCTGAGATTTTAGTTGGTCTCATCGATCCAGCCTCGAAAATGAAAACAGGAAAGTATAAATGATCCTCTTTTGAAACGGGTTCTCTCTGTGCAATGGGAAGATAATTAGACCAATGTGGATGGGCAGATGAGGTTATTCAGTCTCAAGTGCTTTATTTTTGGCTCTTAAATCGTTTAGAGTAGCCACATATAAATAAAATGATCTGGATAATTATAAACAGTCTTAATATATTATGTGAACCAGTCTGTGCCGCTGTTGGTAGTTGTTTGCACACATCTATGCTTGGTAAAGCAGGCACTTTCCAAGATTGTGGCGTAAATATCTAGATTTTTTAGATAAAGAACGTCATTAGGTTTTGGTGGTGTACCTCTTTGCAAACATCATTTTTTAAGGTTGTATCTCTATATGGAATCCTCCCTGTGTTGTTGGACAGCCTTTCTGCTGTGTATGTTGCATAAGTGATTTCACGTCCTTAGAATATCTGTGAAGGGTTAATGTTATTATCTCATTATTGCAGATGAGATAACTGAGGTTCGAAGAAGTTAAGTGAAACCCGCAAGAGGATCAGTGGTGCTAGGATTCACCCTCACATACTTAGGCTACCTGTGGCTGGGATCCCATTGTACAACTTTTCTTTAGCAAAACTTCTTATGCACTAGCTCACGCATGAATTGCCGAGCTTGCTTGTTGACTGTTCACTTGGCTTCCCTGAAGAATGGCTTATCTGTGTGCTCACACTTCTGAGTTAGCCTGTATAGACAAGCTGTCAGAATGTTGGCGGGAATATTGACATTTAACTGCACAGTGGAAATGGGTATATCAGTTTATAGGACAGCTTAAGTTTTAAAAAAAAATCATCCCAGCACCCCAAGTGAATCTAAGGGTGCTGAATGATGGGTGACTGGGGAGGATGCTAAATTTGGGTCATGGGAAACCTGAACATTTGGGAATTTAAGGAAGGCAGAAATACAACCAAATTCATGTGTCAGTCTAAGTTATTCAGAATTTGATGTCAGATACCTCTTCCAATACGGGCTTTCTCTCTTCCTCCTGCAGCTTCAGGATTAACTGTCTTCCGCATACCTTGTGTTTTCCTATCACTGTACCTTTGTTGACATTTGGATTGCCTGGAGTGCCCTCCCTGGTTGCCACCGATTCTCAGCCTTGCTCCTTCTGCTTGTTGAAAGCCTTCTCCTCTCAGGCTAGTCCCTCAGAGAGCCTCCTCTTCCTTAAACCACCACAGCAGTCTCTGTTTAAAACATAAATTTGCAGCTTGACATTTACTTTTGGACTAGGTTTTATCTTTATGTATTTATAGCTCATCTCTGTTATTAATCATGAGCTGGGAGACGAATAATAGTATCTTCACTTGTATTTATTCTATTATATGCCTTGGACTTGGTATGTGCTCATGAAATAGTAGTTGATAATTTTATAACTCTTGAAGGCAAGGTTTTCTCAAAACATATCAATAAAATACCATTTCTGGGAGAGATGCTCTCCCTAAAAGGTAGCCATTGGTCAAATAAGGTTAAAAACCACCACATACCATTTCTATCTCAGGAAGTTTACATAGTAGTTGGCATTTTCAACATCCACTGCTCTACAGTAGTGAGACTGATTTTACTATTTTAACCCCGTACTTCTAAGCTCACCCTCTAATTTTTAAAATAAGAACTCTTCCAATATCTCCTATTCCTCAAAATGTTCTTAGCAAGACACTGCTTTAAGGTCTTTTTTGTATAAAAATTTTGCTCATAATAGTCACAGATGTGGAGTTTGATTCAATCTAGTCTGTACATTTTGTTCGGCCTTTCCACATAGTACTTGGGAAGGCACCCCCCCCTTAGTTGTATTGGGGTGTGTGTGTGTGTGTGTGTGTGTGTCTTTGCATGTCCTATACAATGTGGACTCAACCTGAAAATAGATTGAGATTGAAAAGAGAATGGTTGGAACTGGTCTTTCAGCTTGATTATCTGCTGGAATCTCTATTACTTCTCATAATATGCTTGAAAAGTTTTATTTGTACCTTAAGGGCAATGAGCCTGGCCTCATTTACAAATATGAATGCAGATGTTAGGAGGGGACTGTCTTCTCCTCCAGACTGTGTGGCTCACTGTCAGCTTGTTTTATTTACTTCCTCTGAAAAGAAATATCCATCCCTTGGAATTAGACCCGGTATGGTTAGTGGGGAAACTCGAAGTTTTGGAGTCAGAAAGTTTCAATTTAATTCCCAACTCAGGCCTGTGTGACCCTGAGCAGGTTTTCCTTCCAGAGCCACTGACTCATCATCTACGAAACAAGATGAGTCACTTCTGCCTCCAAGAGCATCTTACAAGGACAGTGCCTGGCCTAGGAGAGATGCTGCATAAGTATTGGTCCCTTTTTGCAGTTATTTTTTGTGTCAGGTTATGACAGGAGAATTCCACAGGCGTAAAGTCATATGGACAAAGCTGCCTCTCCCTGTTGTTGCCATTCTGCGTTTCACGGCATTTCTTCAAACCATGAATGGTGTCGCTCTCCTTCACATCTTCTGTCTCTGTGTGGTGTAGGGGTGGGCAGGGGTTAGTAAGAGTTGAATTGTTATCTATAAAGGGGAATATTTGAATTCTAAAAATAGTGAATAAATAACCTGAAAGAGAGTTTAAATTTTTTTTATTGTAATCATTTGAGATATAGAAAAGCAACTTACAAATGATCCGTTGAGTCTTATCATCTGTTAATTGTAAAACTCCATCCCCCCGTTTTTTATATATACATATAATATATATATATAATATGTGCTATATATTATTATATATGATACATGTTTATTTATTTTTATATACATTATGTATAAATATTTATACATATATATAAATACTTTGGTTGGAATAAGTCATCACATCATTCAAAGGAGAATAGTAAATACATTAGGGGAAACTTCCAACTTTTGTATAAATCCATTACATAATTTTGTTTTATTTTTAATTTTTATTTTTGAGGGGGTAATTAGGTTTGTTTGTTTGTTTATTGGGGGAGGTACTGGGGATTGAACCCAAGACCTTGTGCATGCTAAGCATGCAGTCTACCACTTGAGCTATACCCTCCTCCCCCCATTATATAATTTTAGCCATGGGTTCATTTCCATGTGATTTAGGATTATATATGACTATGCACAAACAGCATAAAAGGATCATCGTGGTGACAGTCTTGCTTAAGGTTATATAGTTGGAGGTGAAAACACTCAATAGAAAATTAGATTGATAATTTTGGGGAGTGAGTAGAATAGATTGCTCAACATATATTGTGGTTTTCAGGCCAGCTGACTACTCTGACTCCCATTTTGCAGAAAACCATGTACTTGTTACATGTGGTTGTCAATACGTGTCAGTCCTGTCTGTCTCCAGCCATCCATGGCTAAACTGTTCCTGGGAGAAGCCCACTTGTCCCTGTGAAGGATGACAAATGGCAGCTTTGCTGCTGTATCTACCTTTCTAAATGCCGAATTCTCTCCTGGCAGGTTTTCTTGACATACATATTATGACCGGCTTAAAAAAAATCATTTTTTGTACTTTATTGGTTTAGACACCAGGTGACGTCTTGTGAGCTAAGCTGAAGTAACAGGCAGTGATGAACCTAAAAGTTCCTTGGACTGGCTTTGATTTTATATTCATCAGCATCTGTCTTGATCTGGTTGATTGCAGGAGAAGATGTATCGGGGAGTCTCTGTCCAGCATCTCCTCCTCCTGAACAGATAGCTTGTGAAATTCCCTGCCGAATGGACTGTGTGGTGAGTGAGTGGACAGAGTGGTCATCCTGCTCCCAGTCTTGTTCAAATAAAAACTCAGATGGGAAACAGACCAGATCGAGGACTATCCTGGCGTTGGCTGGAGAAGGTGAGTAATGGGAAAGGCTTCTGTTCCCTACATCCAAATGAACAGTTTGTTTTCCAGGTGTGCCTTTCCTCTTTGATCCTCTGCAGGTTCCCATATCGACATGAATTACTTAAGCCCATCCTATATACAGGCTGTGGCAATCAGACAGATGTCAGTTTTTGAAATGCTTTTTTGGGGAAGAAAATAAAGCTGGGTTGATATACATCCCACTTCAGATAGCTCATGCAATTGGGAACCTAATTGAATATGTCTGGTAAAACGAGTTCCAAATTAGGAGTGAAGAGACGTGGCTTCTTGAACAAGAGCCACCACTGACATCGGTAGGCTGCCTGATCTGTGTGCCCTCATCTCCTGTTCTGTCAGGCTAGCCTGTGGTGAGAGGGAGAAAGATGAAGGCTGTGGAAATGGCTCTGAAGAAGCTAAAATGGTACTATGAGAATGTAAATGGGTGACATCAGAGCAAATGAGAGGAGCTACTGTTCCTATCACTTACAGCGATGGTCTCGGTCTCCAGACACATGTGTCATTTCTTTCAGGTCCTCCCTCGGCTTTGTGTGCCTACAGCTCAGTTGGAACTGCACAGTAGTATGGCCACTGGCTTTGAGGAACTTTTTAAACAAGATTCTGTTCTGTGGTCCTAAGAAACAGGGCCAGGGTCAAGATGAAGGAAGATTTTCATATTCTTAAAGTGCATTTGCTTTCTCTTCTTGTCTGTTATACTTCTGGAGGGAGAAAAAGTCAATAGTATTTAATGGGGGAAAAGAAATAACAAGAATAACAAGACCAAGGTCATAGATCTTCTCCAGCATTTGGCCCACTGAATAAAACATTATAGTGCGGAGGAGGAGGGGGAAAAAAGTCAAGAGTTTAGGTAAATACCAGTTTTTACATGGATATAAAAATGGGAAAGAGAAGATAGTCATGAAATTTGGTTGTCTGACTCACCCAGGATTGTAAGGGTGCACATCTGTCTGGTCTGCCTGGCAGTGGATAACACATTGTCTGGTATTATTTCTGAGTTTAAGGATGGGCTCTCTCCTGCCAAACTTTGAGATTTCTCGATTTCTCAAATAGCAGTAAAATGCACTGCTTGATGGAGGATAGAGGTCTTAAAGTGGTTCTCTGAGAGAAAATAGTACTCTCTTAGGAAAGAAAGAGCATATGTAGGTAATGTGTGTGTATGTGTGTATTTGACCTGATATCACTTCAAGGTCATGGGTTACTATAGCTAACTGACTAATTTGTGTAGGCATAATAATATTAAGATAAAAGCAGATTTCTTTGGAGTTTATCTCAGAAATGCATGACTCAGAGGTGGAAAGTAGAATCAGTTGATTTTTTTACATCTAATTGACATGCACCATTGTCTGTTCTTTGGGAGAGAAGGGTGCAATGTATTCTTCTCAGGTTGTTCCTCAGGACGAAAGAACCATGACCTTCGAGTTGGAAATGGAGTGACTTGGCTCAGGCCAATGAAAGGTTGTGTCACAAAGGCCCTCTTTCTAGACCATTAAAACAGTTAAAACAACAAAAAACAAGAATGACAGTAACAACGGCAGCCACATGGCGATAACACCAGCGCCCGCTGTGTATTCTGTCTGATTTTGGTTTTTGCAGGTGGAAAGCCGTGCCCCCCTAGTCAGGCCCTCCACGAGTATCGTTCATGCAATGGCCATTCTTGTCTGCAACTCTACTGGGAGACAGCTCCGTGGGGCCCCTGTTCTGAAGACACATTGGTAACTGCCCTTAATGCAACCATTGGCTGGAATGGAGAAGCGACGTGTGGCGTGGGCATTCAGACACGGAGGGTCTTCTGTGTCAAGAGTCATGTGGGACAGGTGATGACAAAAAGGTATTATTGATAATTTATTGAAAGTACGTAGGATTATGGCATAGTTGAATATTTTCAGTCAGAAGCATTTTTCAAGCCCTGAATATGTCTCAGTCTGTGCTGGAGGAAGAGATTTTTGTTTTGCTTTGTTTGACTCTTCAGGACTTAAAAAATATGCCTCAACCAGAGGTAGACAATTTACTAAGTTATAATGTGTGCATTACTTAATGGATAACAGTAAATATAATGCCCACCCGTATTGAATCGTTTTGAGTAACCAGATTTTCTAGAGCTGATATCAGTATTTTTGACTCTTTTCAGTCACATAAAGACAAGGTCCATGTGAAGGTAGGTTACACACACACTTTGAAAATACAGGGCTATGTTCACTCTTCTTTAGGTCCCACTGCTCTTGTCTGCACTGAGTAAATCCACACGGTCATTTTAAATCGACTAATTCCTGCCCTCGAGTAGGCTTACAGTCTCATGCATGCCATACCCTGCACAGGGAGATGTAAATTAAAAAAAAAGCAGGAGAATGTGGACATGTGGACTAGGATATAGACATTAGCAAGGATCAGGACAGTTGCAAGTGATGGAGGGAAAAAGAGCACTTGGCTGGAGGAGTTTCTTTAGACCAAACGGGGAGACATAAGTCTTCCTGCAGTCCATGCAGGAGGGCTCCTGGAAGAGAAAATGTAAGGGACCTGCCTCATGTACAGAGACTGGGTAACTGGCCTGCCATAGAGATTTCCAAGTGGCTACGTGTGAATGAGTCCCCTTCCAGTGATGGAAGACTCTACTCCAGCCGCAGGGGCAGTGTGGGTCCCCTGGCTGGGCTGGTGCAAACTTGGGTCTAGGGTCACAAACTAGGCAACTTTGAGCTCTTCCCGAGGCATTTCTAAGTTGGGAAAATGATACCCTCTCTTCTTTCTGATCTTGATGCTTTGAGAGTATGAGTGGAGAGTTGCCATGACTGTGCTCTCGCCTGATGGAAAAAGCAGGAGGAGAGAGTAAAATTGATGCTCAGGAAGAAGCAGAAACCGAAGCAGAACAAATCCTGGCAGCGTCCAGCCCTGGTCCCATCCCCACTGAGGAAGCTGCCTTTCCTGGCAACCTAGGCAACTACATTTGCTCTCCTGCCTGCTTCCATCCAGTTTGTGTTGCTGTCATGGGCAACTCAGACACCTGATTAATCTCATCTTGGGGCACCATGATGACGGACTCTGGGCCTTAGCCACATTGCCATGGAAACCACTTGGGCTGTGTGTAAGGAAAGTCATAGAACCTGAGCTGCTGATGGCAGAAATAGGGCAGACTGGCCAGATACTGTGGTTTTGGAGCATCTGAGGAGCAGATGGCTGTGCAAATACAAGAGAAGATAACTAGGGCTGGAAGTGAAGCATAGTCAAGAAGACTGAATCTCCCCCCTCCCAAATGTGGCGTCCAGCGGGCTGGGGTTGGATGATCTTCACTGTTGCCACCACAGATTTTAGCACCGTGTCTGGCATGTGGTTAGTGTCCATAACGTTTTTAGAATTTATGAATGAATCAGACCTATGTGTAGGAAAGTAACAGGGTTTGACAAGGAACAGATATGAATTGTAGAAGATTAAAGAAGCTGATGTTTATCCTTTGCTTTAAGAAAAAATATAAAATATTTAAAAATATAAAAATATGAAATAGAAAAAGATAAAATCTACCATGATAAATTTTGGCTAAGGGGACTACCGTGAAGTGTGATGTGGATGTGCAGATTGTACGTATGTCCTTCTGCTCTTATTAAGTCATAAATGTTATTTCTGCTTTAGCATCTAACTCTAAGTTGCTTGTGATACTTTGTGGAATGTCAGTTTACACCAGTGTGTGTTTCAGTTTACCTGGTGGTAACAAAACACCATGCGGATCAATCGAGTCAGTGAAAGTTTTAGCCAAACATGGACAATAACGTTTGCACATCATTTGGTTCAGGAGATAATCAAATTCATGAGGTTATGGTAAAATTCTGAAAGGCTTATAAAGATACCAAGCAGACAAGAGAACTCCTTTTATCTTGAGACGGATTGCAGCCTTGATAGTGTTCATTTTTATGATGTAAATTTCCAACTGCTGAAAAAAAGATGCGTGACATATTAGCTTGAATATCCAAATAAAAATAAGTATAGCTTAGACATAGGAATGGATGCTACATGAAATGCAGCAAACTATTATTCTTTACAGTGATGAGAAAATTGAGCATACCTAAAGTATGAGCTCCCTTCCAGGTAATGTTTCACCTCTGAACCACAACAGGAAAAATCCACTTGATGTGAATGCAGTTTATTTTTTTGTCTTAGCAGTGGAGCATTAGAATTGAGACTGACAGCTACCAAAGACATTATCATCACATTTCAAACGCTATTTGGACATGAAAAGTTGGATTATATGTTCAAATAGACCCCTGTTTCCTTGCCTGGCTTTCTGATTACTTTGAATGACAGTTTTTATAAAGTCTCTGAGCCCATCAGCTTATTCAAAGGTTAACTTAATGATATTTTGTCAGAAGAAAAATCACAGGGCCAACAGTTTATAGTTTAAAGGACAATTCACAAATGCATATGCATTTGTTTGATAATTTACGTGAGACTAAAAATATCATCATGACAATGAATAACCTCCAGTTTTGCTTGATTTTCCAACACAAGAAAATTAATTGCACAGATGTTTTCCCTAAAACACACACACACACACACACACACACACACACACAGACATTGCTAATTACTTTTTTGCACTTTTAATGAGGCTGGAGACTTAGCAACCTAGTTTTAATTTTTACTGTATGTCTCCAAACATTCCTGCTCAACAAGAGAAGCCTGCATTGACTTAAGAAAAGTTAATTAAAATTCTTGAGGTTAATGAGATTAATTGAGCTAAGAAAATAATACCTAGTGTCCAGTGGAGCACATAGTGAGATAGAAGATCAGCGGTAGAAAGTATCCTTTGCTCTGTCCTTTCAGAAAAATACGCTTTTGCTCTTTTTGATGTGAAAGCCATTGCAGTGGAAAAAAATCCCCTCCCTTTTGTGAAATCCTGGGGGTGGGGGTGATGGCAATAGAAAGAGAAGAGGAAAATATCCTCAAGAAAGAGTGGGCTTCAGGGTAGACAGAAAGAAGCATGTCTCCATGGACTGGATGGGCTAACATCACGTGCTCTAGCCCTAAACCCACTGCACTGGGATGTACAGAATTCCTTGCAAGTTCTTGCTTCCCTGGGGTGGTGTTTTGGTTTCCACATAATTGTATAAGTTGCCGTTGTATGAGTAATAGAATTGATCTTATCAGAAAATGGGGACTAGGGGCATGGGTATAGCTCAGTGATAGAGCACGTGCTTAGCACTTAGCATGCATGAGGTTCAATCTCCAATACCTCCATTAAAAAAAAAAAAAGAAAAGAAAATGAGGACTAGCTAAGGCACAACTGACACAGAGTGAGAGCTTGTTGGGATATTCTGGGACATTTGTTTGGTTTTGTTTCACTACTCAATTTTTTTTTCAGTTGCAATGTGCAAAAAAATAATAACTAAGATTAAAATCCCACAACTCAAAGCCTTCCAAGGTCCTGTAAGTCACTTTCTACCATTAACGTGAAAACACGGGCCCTTTTGTGAGATCTAGTAATTGAGAGCTCCGTTTACACATTTCCTGTTGAAAAAGTTGGCAGATTGAGTTGGTACGGCACTTCCTGGGTTGGAGGACTACTCAAGGGAAGGGGTTGGAGTGCTGAGTCTGCACCATGATTGTGGACACGTAACTGGAAAATAGCAGATCTCTGTAGCTCAATTTGATGCATTTCAGCACAGTGATTATAAGGAACTGAAACCTGCAGGGCGACCAAGAGGCAATCAACATGGAACACTCCAGTGCAAGTCCAGGAAAGTGTGTGTGTTGAAATGAAATGTATTCATCCTTTTATCAAGAGTACTTCCAATCAAGGATCAGAGTGTTACAGGAGAGTAGGAAGTATGGATTTTGGCAAAAGGCAAGGAGCCATGCTGTGTTTATTAACTAAAAAGTGACTCTGTGTGTTTCCCTGGTTTTTAAGGCTTCAGTTTTGTTTTAGAGATGGCTGGATAAATGTGCCTAATATCCCCAAGGATTTGTCTTCTGGCTTCAACAGCATAAGTACTATTCAGTCACTCACTTCCTGTTACTAAATATATACAATGCATTAAGATTGTCTGGCATTTTTAAGTTATGATATATCATGGAATCCTACCATCAAAATTAGTGTATGTACAGAGTATGCACGTGTATGCACACTTGTGCACACACATACCCAGAAAACCAGCAGCATGAAAGATGTCAAAAGCTATTTCTTATTCAGTGACAATAAACGATACAGAGAATAAACATTATAGTTTATAGAAGTGGAGGATACATAAGCTGCTAATGGTCGAAGAGAGTATTTTTGAAGACTAAGAGGAAATTTATGAAATTGGAAATGAGATGGTCCTTGAAGGAGTTAGACAGCATATAAATAGGAGGAAGAGGAAGTTGAACCTCTAAGGAAAACGTCTGCATTATTGGCTGAAGAAATGAACAAAAAGACAGTTTCACTGGCAAGAAAATACTTGGCTCCTCTCAGACCAGCAGTCACGTTTCAGGAAAGCCTTCCGTTCATGGCGTCTATGAAAGCAGTCTAACCTGAGCTTGACTTACGCCTTTGAGGGGATTTTACCTTTTCTCACTGGTGGACTTAGGGGAAGAACACAGAGAACGGGGACCATGTTACGAAGTTGACCTTAGGCCTGCTGAGTGTTTGTGGTGAGTGATGCTAACAAAGTGTCAACAAATGTAAGCAATATTGGTTTCCCAAAAAAGATGAACAGCTGCTCCTAACTGGAAGTGAACAAAGTGCCTGCAGAGTAAGCCACTCTCTCCAGATCACCTGAAGCCAAGCCAGCAGCACAGGCAATTCTGAGCTCTTTGTGGACATAACGAGTGTGTCCTGGCTGGGTCCGTGCACCCTCAGCCCCGCCGCCCTATTGAGTGCACCGGAAGTTGTCCTTCCATTTCCAGCCACATACCAGGAGAGATTGGAGAGCAGACAGAATAAAGAGCAGTTCAATTAAATTTTAGTAGACTTCAGGGTATGAGTAAAGGACTTGGGAGTTTTTTGCTATCTCTGTCAAAGAGTGACATAAGTCTACCATACCAGAATAGTTTGTTTAAATAACACTATTTTCTCTAAAGACACTTTTTTCATTCTATTGTTGTGTTCATTGAATTCAACTATTTAATAGGCAGTTTTTATGTATATTAAGGATGATTATTAATAAGACCACTAATAATTTACTGAGCAGTTTTTTTCTGTGAATATATACATTTCCACTTCAATTTATCTGTATTACAGTGTTATAAGCACCATAGTGGAAGTAAAACAATATAGAAGGACTGAGAATGGAAATCTACTACATTTAGCATCCCACATCCCAAACACAACCACTTTTTAGTAGTTTCTATTAACTATTAATTGTTATTTCTTTTCTTCCCCTCTCTTCTCTCTCTCTCTCTGTTTTGACTGGGTATGCCTTCATGTGGTTCACAAGTTATAACAAAGTACAAGGGGACATCTAATATATGACAATGAATAGCCTTCCACCACCTCTGCTCCCATCCCCCGCCTCCCCACCTCCTGTCCTGCCATTGGCAGCCACTCTGCTAGTTTCTTGTCTATCTCCACTGTGTCTTTATGTCAGTGCAAGCAAGCGCCAGGATATATCCTCATCCTCCCTCCCCTTTCTGATGTTTACCTCCTTACTCTAAACGGTGTGGTTTTCACGTATCATTCATATATCTCTTCATTGATCAATTTAAAATGCCCGTTTACACTCCTCTCCCGACTTGACTCCTCTTCCTTTGGTTGGTGTTCTGTTGGTTGGTTATGTTTGCATTTTTGATTAATTTACTTAGAACTTTCTTTCTCATTTCATTTATATGTATTGGCTCTCTGAGGACCTGCTTTGTTGGATGAGGACATCCAAGCCTCCCTCCCCTGCCATCTCCCATCTTGCGCCCACTGTGTCTTCACCTTATGGTGACAAGAAAAATATTGTGTACATTCTGTTCACAGCCAAATTCATGTCTTGTCTATGTATTGCTTCTAAAGTTTTAAAACTAAGAGTAGGTTTTTATTTTTATAATTATGTACCTTGACAAGATTTGACCTCAGTGAGAGTCTCCTTTTTTGTCAGGTGACCTGGTTTTCTCCCTCGCCTCCCCCAGCCATTGTTACCTCTCCTCTTACCTTGGCTTGCTGTTTGCCAGTTGGACAGTCTTTGTGTCTGCGTGCTGGTCATTTTGTGCCCAGTTGGTAGACGTTCCACTCTGAATTGCCAGCCTTTCATCAGCTCTACGATATTTTAATCCATGATCTCCTTGTTAATTTTACTTCTTCCATTTTCTGTTCTCTTCTACTGGGAAGTCTCAATTGTCTGTTTGAACTTGCCAGGCGATTTCTTTTTCCGATCATTATTTTTCTCAAGTGTTCTGTCTCCATGTAGCTTTGGGTCCATTACTTATTATTTCAGCACCTCAGTTTATCATCTGAAAATGAAGATTATAATGCCTCTCACTGCTGTCATTAGCAATAAAAGAAAGAATGTAGGCAAAGCGCTTACTCACCACTGACATCTAGTACCAGACTTCCTGCTGTTAAGCTTTAGACGCACTGCATCTCTGTGCTGTATAGGAAACTTAGCGGGAAACAGAATTCAAAGATGCAGACGTATGTTGCAGAGTGCTTTTCTGTTCTCCTCGTGGCATGGCACTATTTTAGAAGATAATAAATGTGGTTTTTAGCCTTCTGTACTCTTGAAAATAAGCAAACAAGCATGCAAATAAAAACAGAAACTTGTTTGCCATGTTCTGAGACTTCAGTTCTTCCAAGTAACGATGAGTCCATTGACTCCGTTCCCCCTAAGTATGAACAGGACGTTAATTCTCAGCAGCATAGCAGAACTAAGACGTTTCTCCCGTTAATGCTAGTCCGCATATTTGTTCTTTGCAAGCAAACATACTCCACTTATGTCTCGCTGACTTCAGCTCATCAATTTACGTGTTCTAAAGAGACACCTGTCAATTACTTAAGTAATTCTAAACCTGTGTTGAGTGTCAGGGATGTGCAGTATTTTTGCATGGTCGTCAATGTTTTTTGTTTCCCAATATACCCATGTGTCACCTCGTACACTATTGCTGATCTGATATATTCCTGAATAAAACACTTTTCAAAAAATGAAATCTTGTCTATTCTGAAAAAATAATCAAGTGTTCCTTAAATTCATGCTGATGGGGAGATACTCAGTTGGCTTCTGTCTTACATTAGCTTCAGGGATTTTTTTTTTTCTTCTGGTCTAGTGAAAAGAATTTTGGTTTCTGAGTCGAGAGGTGAGGTGTGCTTCGGGCTCTCCCTCTGGCTGTGAGGCCTTGGGCACAGCACGTAACTTCATCTCCCTGGGTCTCTCTCCCTTCTCTACAAAAGGTCTCAGTGATTTCAGTTCTGAAATCCGACGGTTCTGTGTTAAAGTGCTTACTTTCTCCAGGAGGCACTGATGCGTTCTCTTCACGTTGGCAGATGCCCAGAATCTACTCGGCCCGAAACAGTACGCCCCTGTCTCCTCCCGTGCAAGAAAGACTGTATCGTGACCACGTTCAGCGAGTGGACGCCCTGCCCGAGGCTGTGCCAGCCAGGTAGGCGGACGCTGTTCCCTTCATGCTTTCTCTCCTTCCTGACCACCTGCTTGCTTTCCCCACTGATAAATATGCCAGAGACTGTGGAACAGAAGCTCCTGTCTTTTCCATTTGCATGTCACCCTGGGAACAAGGTTTGTAAAATTTGTAGATGAAGTCTTGGATTTCCAGATCCAGAACTTGGCAGGGAAAACATGATCAAGTTTTACATGCCGTAGTGCCTCGGGCGTGTGTTGCAGGAGTGCTCGTCTTCTGTTGACCCCGTTGTGGCATTTCAATCAGCCATTCACACGTGGTTCCTCATCAGACATCCCATTTATCTGTGGCTCCTGTACTTAGAGCCTGACTCCAGGCATCTTCATTAGAATATAGGGCCTTAAGCACTAAGCATGTGTCACTGATGAATTTATATTCCAGCCTGTGGAAGAAAAGAGGCAGATACATTAGAAAGTATTGAACAGGTAAGGAAATTGGCAATATATGGTAGGTACTTCTTTCCTTTTAATGGTGATGCTCTGTACCCCTGGATGTATTTGGAGGGCTGTGATCCAGGAGGCTTAATACCTAAGTTCCAATAAACACACAGGAAAACTTTTATAAAATGACTTTCTTAGAACCAGTATTTCCGCCCCGCTTATTTCAGTCCCCTGATGAGGTGGTCCAGGTGGAGATACAGGAACTAGTTCCAGAGCTCCCTTTTGGCCTAAGACCTAGAGTTAATAACTTGGTCTCTCTCCCCTAGCCTCAGACCCCAGCCTCGGTTCTATGAATCTTACCATTGCCGTAGTAAGAAAAGGCACACCCAAGAAAGGGAAGGATGGAAAGAGTATTAACCCTACTGCTCGAAGAAACTGAGTCACATCCACACCCCTCTGGCCTTGTCTGGACAGCCGTGTACTCGGGTAGGGCGTGGCTCTCAGTGCATCGCTGCTCTAGCCCCCTGGAAGATCTCCAGGAGAGGAAAGCATGCGGCTCTTTGAAGAGAGAACCCATCCCAGAGATCGAGAACACTTAACTCCTCTCCTTGGAAAATTCTGGCGCTGTGCATCTAGGATCCCCCAAAGGCTCTCTGACTCACACATCTTCATGGGAGTGACATGACAATGTGGCCAGCATTGACATAGACCTGCCTGCTGCTTCAAAGCCCTTCTCATTGATGGACGGGGGCGGGGGGTGCTGGTAGTGACCGCTTTTGAAGATTATCATCAATCAGTGTCTTAGATTGCAATGGGGTTGGGGGGTGCCTGTATGGAGGTTTTCTAACTGTGCCATTTCCTCTTCTTAAATGACCCTCTGCCCTAGAATTAACATAGTAGCATCCAGTAAACTTTGCTTGTGGATGGAATCAGAAATAAATGTACTGAATACAGAAGAGCTTTGACAATACAGTGGAATGTTTATCTGATCTTTTGAGGGGTGGAAACAGCAGTCTCTTCTGGAAACCCTCCAGCACTTATTTTCCTGAATGAGAACTCAGAGTAATTGAGCCGGAGGAACAGAATTTGTTGAGTCGCCTGGGGAAGGTCGTTTCCAGACAGAGTGGGATGGAAAAGCTGTGATCTCTATTCCGAACCATTTGAAGGAGGAGGTTGGCTTTTGAAATTTTCGTAGTCACATATCTGGAAAACATTCAAGCTCTTAAAGATATATATTGGAAAAATGCAAGAAGATCAAATAATCTATGCTAATAGAGGTTTATTGAAGTTCAGCTATTTCTTTTCGTTTCTTCCTCATAGGGGATTAGCATAATGCCTCTGTTAAATGGTTTTAAAAGAGGAAAGGACTGAATTAAAAAGGATACCCATGCTGGCAGCCAGATATTGGTGTTAGAGCTGTCAGGGTCCCCTGACACCTAAGGAGGCATATTAGTTTTGTTGAGCCCATGTGCCCCAGTGACCAGAGATTACTTCAGCTACTACTATTGTATGCATTCTACATTCAGGAAAATTCCCTCTGCCGTGTGAGCATCTCCATCCAGTGCCACCTAAGGATGGAGGGATCACAGGCCATGCAAGATAATTGCTCTTCCAGCAGTTTTAGATCTTACTCCCATTTCCAGAGATTCAATTAGTTATTTAAATGGTCAGCATTGTAGTGAAAATTGTTCTAAGCCTCTGTGGTCTCTTTTTGCCTCCAGTTTTTCAAACCTAGATGATTCTCTTCACACCCTGGCAGTCAGGGGACCTGGCAGAGCATAGATTCAATTTTTAGATTTCTTCCAGTCTTCTGCTTCCATCCTATTCACCCGCATGTCTAGTTTATACTCGGGGACCAATATATTATTAAATAACCATGGATTCATTAGGGGAGACTATGAGAGGGAGGAGATTATTGGAGGAAATGGTAGCTCTAATCCTATGGTTCTTAGGCTTTATTGCTTCAGAATCACGTGGAAGCGTTGTTAAAATGCAGACTTTGGGCTCCATGGCTAGAAATTCAAGTTCAGTAACTGTGGGCTGTTTCCCAAAATCTGTGTTGTATGAAGCCGTCCCTGAAGGGGAATGTACTCCCCCCCTTAAAATAAAAGTGGATCTTAGATCCACGAGCAAACACTGCTTGAACTCTGGACATACAGCCTGTTTTTCAGCTTCTTGCTCCAGCATTGTAGAGTGTGATGGCTAAGAACACAGACACTGGAGCCAAACAGCCAGGGTTGAGCTCCAAGGTTTGCTGTGTGACAGTGGATGCATTACTTACTCTCTGTGTGTCTCAGTTTCCTCATCTGTAAAACAGGGTTAATAACCACACCTACGCATAAGGGAAATACTTAGAGCACTCATTGCCTTGCCTTGGGTAGGCACCTGGCAGGCCTTTGCACCTGCCTGGTGTGAGGCTGGCACTGTGTTAAGTTGCCCTTCCTTCCTGCGCCCTCGACCTGTACGTCCGCAGGGACCTGCTGTAGCAGCCTTTCTCCGGGAACATTGTGCTCATCTTTCAGACTACGTTCGCCCCTCCTCCCCAGTCGCCTCACTAACTGGGTCATTCCACAGCGTCCTACACACCGCCTTTCTGACACTCACGTACATATCCTCCCTTGTTAATGTCGCCTTTCCTAGATTGTAAGTGCACGAATGCGGGGACCACTTGTGTCATCTTTATCACTAAGTCCTGTAAGCCCAGGATAGCATGGGGCAGAGCTGTCACTCAGTATTTTTGAATGGACAAATGTCCTCTAATGAGGGAGAAAAGTGTGGCTTTGAATCCAGGCAGTTGATTCTCTGTTTTTGAGACTGTCCTTCAAAAGATACTTTGGGAAATAGCGTTTTAAAGCAGTACTTCTCATATTTAAATGCTGCTATAAGTCCCCGGGGGATCTTATTAAAATGCAGGTTCTAATTCAGTAGTCCTGGACAGAACCTGGCATTATACCTTTCTCCAGGCTCCCAGGTGACAACTGTGTGTAGATTACAAAGCTCCAGGTTGGGGTGGGGTTAGTTAGACATTTTTGAACAAGGCAATGACATTGTCAAAGTTACAAAGTGAAAAGCATGGACTAGGGGCAGACCAGCAGGTGGGGACACAGGTAGGGTGGGGTGTGGGGTGAAGGGAAATGGTTTAACCCAGACTAAGAGATCAAGAGAAGGGTGGGCCTGAGCAGGTGGCACCCCCCCACTAAAGAGAAGGGAGGAACTCTTTCTGCAGCTGTGGTTTTGGGTTGATTCATCAAAGTTGAGATGAGTTTGCATTCCTAATCCCCAGTGGGTCCTCCTCCAAGGCATTATGACTTAATAGTGTTTTGTTATGATCAGGGAATCACTTGATTATGTGAATCCAAAACCAGATC
Organism: Vicugna pacos; assembly: GCF_048564905.1. Taxonomy (NCBI): domain Eukaryota; kingdom Metazoa; phylum Chordata; class Mammalia; order Artiodactyla; family Camelidae; genus Vicugna; species Vicugna pacos. The sequence continues at coordinate 17,742,214 of NC_132991.1, forward strand.
CGTTCTAAAGCTCTCAAAAAGCCAAGGTGGTTCCCAGGGGCAGAGTGTACCAGGAGTGACTTGTGTCTTAGCAATGGATGAGTTGTATCAGGTTTTATTTGGTCCTGGCTGGGGTCATGATCAAAATCCTTACCCCTTAAAAGTGTTCTCAAGCCATGAACAGTCTCTAGCTCGTAGCCAGCTTTCTGTCTTCTTACTCCTCTTGATCTGAGTCTCTCTTTAAAGGATTAATGGTAGACCCATATTCCTCTAAGCAAATCAGATAACTCTCCAGCTGTGGCCCTGTGGTGGACTCTCCAGTTTGTAAGTCCCAGTAAGAAATCAGCCAAATGACCAAGAACCATTTTTTGGTGATGTTCTTCCTATTTTCTCTAATCTTCCTTCAACCTGTAAGTCAAATGCCTGCATAAATATCCAGTGTTGTTTGCTTAATAATGGCAACAGTTTTTTAATTGTAGAGTTTCTCAGACTCATGGAGTTTTTTCAGTGCACAGATGTCCCAGACTCACTTCATCCCATGTTAGAGTCTCTTCATGTTGGAGGGACATTTGCAATATTAAAACTCTCCAGAAGTGACTCTTACAAGTCAGCAGGCAAGAGAAACACTCATTTAGTGCTTCATAATTTACAAGATATCCTCACGTGCATTTTAGCCTCCTCTAGGAGATTGCTGATAATTGTTTGCCTCGTTAGTATTGGAAATTAATTATCTTGGCTGCTGATCTCATAACTATGACATCTAGTGTTTTTACTTTAAAGTCACAAATGAGTACTGACTTTCCAAGATTTCTCTCAGGCTGTCTCTAAAGAGGCTCACTTTATATTGTCAAGGTTTAATAATACAAATTCCAGGCATACATCAATACTACGATACTAATGTAAAAATATTAATGATTAATAGAACACACTCCTATGTAACCATCACCAAGTAAAAATTATCATCAATTCGTGATCACTCATGTTTTGTTTGTATACCCTTATCCCCCTTTTCATTGCCAGTGGATACTTTGTAATGGTTCCCAGATGTGTATACCACTTCCCTAGAAGGGAAAAATACATAAAGAGGAAAAGTTATTAGACACTTTATTAGATAAAATGTGGTATATTCAAAATAGTTCTTCCTGTAAATTGCTACAAACCATGGAGCTAATGATGAATTATTTGTCAGTCTTAATAATTTAAGGCTGATCGAGTTCCTTTAACTTTCATCTCTAAGGGCAGGCTGCAGAGCAGCGTCATGGTAACAGGAAGGCCAAAGGCAAACTGCTGCTGAGAATTGGTAGGAAACTTCATCTGGTGGGATCCTTTGCTCCTGCATCAAAGGTCCTGGAGTTACATCTTGAGCTTCCAGTATCAAAGACAATAATTTTTTTTAATGCCCGAGTGGTGTGCTATCGTGATGAAGAACATGGAATCTCAAGCAAGACTTCCTCGGTGCAGATCCCATCTTTGCCATACAAGTCCCTTGAGACTCACTTTAAATGTTGTGTTTCAGTTTCCTCCTTCTTTTTAAAATGGCTAATACCAGCACCCAATTCATAGTGTTATTGTAAGGATTCAGTGAGAATGGGACACATGGCAGGATGCCAAGTACAAGGAAATTATTATTATGTTAAGATGATGATGGTGATGATTTAAGAGCCTTAAGGTCAGGGAACTTGTCCTCTATTGTGTTGGTATCTTGCTGTTGCTAGTTGTCCATGTACTGGTCTTATGAGACTTGTTTCCATGTGTGTATTTTTCTTGAACAGATTACAGAGTCTAGAGGGCAGAGATCTTCTGCTTTCACTAACGAACATCTAGTGCTTAGCACCACGTCTGGCATGTAATGGACATTCAGTAATTGTCATTGAACGAATGAGTAAATGAAACCCACATCTTTTGCGTGACCAGTTCTAACTCTGAAAGGTCTTGCTTCCATTTAGGTGAAGCCAAAGCATTAACAGATTGTTCAGCACATCCAGGCCAATTAGGGGAAAAGGTATTGGTCATTCAGAATGTCAGATCGGTTCAAAATCACTTATTCTGGATTTCAGAATTTCTCCCACTCAAAGGCAGACTGGCATCAGCCTCTCTCTGTACTTAACTCTTTCAAGGACATGTGGGCCCCTCCTTCTCCACACAGGCCCATCTGTACTTTTGTCCACCTGGGAAGTGGAGAGTGGAGTATAGTTTACATCCAAATACTAATGTGTTTGAGTATCAGGATTTGGGGCCTGGAACACCAGCCCCCCAAATAGTGTTGAAGGCAATATAATGATCTAGTGACTTTCCTTGAGAAAGTGACTTAATCTAAATTTAAGTTACAACCTCTATAAATTTTGGATGATTTTTATTACCAGGTGTTCAAAAAAAAACTAAATAAAATAAGACGTGTATCTCACATATTCGTCCCAAGCACAGCCTAATATGCAGAGGACTGGTGTCTTTGTTTTCACAGGGTCCACTGGGGGGATGGGCCCCCTTTAGTGTATGATTTATAGCCCATAGATCACCACATTGCCTCAGTACTCAATAAATATTCCTGAAAATTTAGTGGGAGAAATGACAAACACTTGGGCTGGTAGAAATTACAGTTCTCACCCATACCTCTCCCAAACTGAGGGCTTCTGTTGATAAAATTTGTAAAAGATACCTGCCCTCAATTCATACATAGGACAAAAAAAAAAGATGAAATTCTCTTAACTTCTTTTAATGCTTTCCTTCCATGTGGGTTTTTTTCCCCTTTAAAGTTGGCACCGTCTGCCCATCTCTGTTAAAACCCAGTATGAGGTGGCTTTGATTTGGCCAAGAAATCAGATTTGGCAGAAAGAAAGGAAATTTAGAACATTTCATGATAACCTGATGACCATTCAGACGTGCAAGAGCACTGTTGGGTTATAAGGAGACCTGGTGCTCAGAGGGCAGAACTTTAATTGCTGTTACCTACCCCCCTCCCCCGACTTCAGAGCAAATATTAGTCCATACAGTGGTTGACACGGAAGCAGTCTGTAATTTATTGATATGTGTTGTCCTATTTAATTGTTAACTCTATTTGAAAAGGACTATATAATCTCATCTTCCATACAAGGAAATAGAGGCTTAGTTCTGGGTCCCAAGGTTGCAAAACTAATGAATGGCAAAAGCACATGGAATCCTAAGCTCTTAACCACTCCTTCAGCAGTTAATATTTGCTGAACACTCACTGTGTTTCAGGCAGTGTGCTGGGTACCGTGTGTATATGTGCAGAGTGGTGGGGGAACACACTCAGCCCTCCATAGGGGAGAATGCTGGCCAGTGGAGGAAGACAGAGGCATTGAACACAGAATTACCTAAATGAATATACAGTTACAAAGTACAATATGTGCTATGTGGAATTCAGGGAGCTAGGAGAAAAGGTAGGAAGGCCGAATCAGAATTCCTCTCTGTCTGGAATGTCTTTCTCCTCATCATTGCTGGTTGCCCATCTTACTAGATGTAAAATCCTTGCCTCCTCCGCAGAGCTCATCCTGATCCTCCTGCTAGAAATAACCGCTTCTCACTCTAGAGTCTCATAACCCTTTCTGAATGGCTTGCAGTCTAGCTGTTGGTTAATGTGTTTTGTGTCTCTCTGTAGAAACACAAAGTCCTGGAGGGCTAACACCTTTTCAGTTTTCATTTCCCGAAGTGCCTAGTAATGAACTTTAGACAGAATAGAATTCAGTGAAGTTGTGTCAGACAAATGGATGCCAGTTAGAACCTACTTGCTTAAGCACACCTAACAAACTGCTGAAAGGGAAGAGGATGTGCCTTTACAACTAAATTTCCTCCACATCACACTATGACGCTGGCAGTAGAAGATGTGGGACTTAGAGATTCACATTTGTCTCTGGTTTCCTGGCAAATGTGGTTAAAAGGGAAACACATTCCATCACTTTCATTCATTCATCCATTCATTCATCCAGTCAGTCTGTTTGGTTATTAATATTTCAGTGAAGTCGTGTAAGTATCGTATGGGAAACAAAGACTATTCAATTGTTAATTCCTGAAAGGCAGTTCCTACCAGAGCTCCACATTGCAACAGCACTCACAACTGAGGCAGTGCATCTGTAGCGAATGCAATGACGGGTTTCCTGGAGTTTTTAATATACAATTAAAGGGTATAATGTTGAAATCCAAAATTCTGGTCACATGCAGTTTTTCAGTGGCCTAGATTGATCCAAGGGTAAAACTTAGACTAGTTTAAGCAATTTTCTGAATGTGTGGCCCATAGACTTCCAGCTCAGAATTAGCTGGGATGCTTGTTAAAACCCTAAGAGATTCTGATTTTGAAGTCAGGATCAGAGCCTCCAAATCTGCGTTTTTAAACAAATTGCCTTAGAATTCTAAGACACATTAAAGTTTGAGAACCACTGAACTGTAGAAAATTTTAGTTTAATGATGGGCCAATGGATTCTTTGAGAAATGTGTAATGTGTGTCTGTTATATTGTTCTAACCAAGCCTGTTTTGGCTTTTAAGGATCAAAGGTCTTTTTACAAAACTTACAAAGCTACATTAAGTAAAAAGGGGCTTGTTGGGAGGTTATAGCAGGAAATCTCACAGATGTCCAAAAATAAGGAAAAGACAGTTTGCGGGCATATGGGAACTAGAAAGGCAAGCAGAAACTGAGGCTTCTCCCTCCGGCTCTCAGAGCCAGTGTGGTTCCTCCCATCTCTGCTTCTCTCTGTGCATCTGCTGCCCTGCCCCTCCTAACGGGCTTCCTTTGAATCTCTGCTCTTATAACCAGCAGAAACGGGGCCCAGCAATGGCTGTCTAGTCCGAAATCTACAAACTTTTTACGTCAAGAACCCAACACCGACGGAAACTTCCTTTCCTTTGGGGATCTTTATTCAACTTACCAAATAAGAGTCTGGTGGCCGGGTTTGTGTCAGGTCCTTCAGTCACTCAGCAGCCCGGGGATCAGCCCCTCAGGTCAGGACCCATCTGGAGGTGACGGGCAGTGGTGCAGAAAGCAGCGGGAACTGACTGGGGGGGCCTTCCCCTCCGGTCGGGGCAGTGGCTCTTGACCTCTCCAGGACACCCTTGCTCAGCAATCTGGGAGAGAACTCAGAACCTGACCTCCTTCCTCTGTTCCCATCAGTCCGTCAAGGTGCTGAACTATAGGAGGTGTGGCGGAAGCTGCCAGCATCCTTCCACCACAAGAGCTTAGGTTTAGGAAGAGCGCTATTGTCAATTAAACAGAAAGATAGAAAAGGGAAATGAAGCTCCAGGGAATAGGAAGGCAGTGGAGTGACACTTCAGGTAGAACAGACACTGGGAGGAAAGAGAAGGCAGTCACCCTGTGCGTGATCTGGGCCAGAGGTTTTACTTCAAACAGAAAATGGAGTCTGTGTGCACTGGAATTTGTATCAAAGTGCCTGTGCTGTCATTCCTGTCAATAGTCTGTCATAGGGGAGATGGTATAGCTCAAGTGGTAGAGCACATGTTTAGCATGCACGAGGTTCTGGGTTCAATCCCCAGTACCTCCATTAAAAAAATAATAATAATAAATAAATAAATCAAATTGCCTCTTCTGCAAAACCACCCCCCCAAAAAACAAAAATCTATCATGAACAATATTGTCTTGGCTGTCTTAAAAAAATCAAATAAATAAACAAGCAATCAAAGTAAACAAATGTAGATTTGATGCATGGGGTTCTGTCTCTTATGCCTAAAATCCACTGTTTTCCCTTCTAGTTTGCATCTAAAAGTTGCTTTAAAGCACTGTTAATCTGCGTCACTCAACAGTCAGGCCACATTAGCATAAATAAACCCTGTGGCTCACATGGATAGTTCTAATGATTTATTCTTAGTCTTGGTGGCAAAAATCTAAGTTTCTTTGAATGTGAATGCTCTTTCTTTTCAAAATGTTTCTACTTCTGGCTGGTTTCTTTCTCCTATCTCTAGAATTCTCTGCATGCAATACAGTGCGACATACTATAATCCTTATTTGCTTATAGAGGTGAATGAGTTGCCTTTCAAAAACCAAGGTACTCATTCTAATTAGGGGTTTACTTTTAGCCTTTCAGTGTACTTTCTACAAAGACATAGAATAAATTAGTTTTGATTTAGCTGGGGTGTTACTTTAGGTTTATTAAGTAATTTTCTGCAATTAAAAAGAAGAAATTAATTCCTTTTCACTTCCTTGGCATTGCTCCAATTTTAATGTGATTTTACATCAGAGAGTGGTTTCAGGAAGTTTCTGATGCATTGGATTAGTTAATATGATGGTGGATTTATAAACTATTTAATTTGTGTTACTAAAACAAAGCTTTGGGTTAGAGGTGGTGGTACATGTTGGGATCTTAATATGTCACTTTGGAACTACAGGTTTTATAAGAACATCAAATAATTTATGTATGGTAGCAAATCAGAAAGATATTAAAATCCATGCTGAAAATGAAGTAGATTACTGACAGCTTAGATAAACAACTTATAAGTGCTCCCTAATAGAAAGATCGTCACTGGATATCCTGCTAATCTCTTGAAGTTCCTTCAAAATTAAGTTACTACATGGAGATGGTTCAGAGAGAGCAGCTACTGAATGACTTATTTTCACTGATAAGGAAGAAAATATCCCAAAATAAGTATGCTAGGAATGACAGATTCTCTGTTATTTGAGATCTTTCCAAGTTAAATTTCGTTTGCTCTGACACCTAAAGTACCCTTATCATAACTTTATTTGAGACCTTATAGATGGTAACGAAAGTAGGAGTGTAGACTGCATGAATGCAGTGACAAGATTTTTTTTTTGATTAATAACTTCTTTAATCTGGAAAAGCAAATGAAAGTCCATGTTCATGTCTCTGCCACTGCTGAATGACTCCAACACTTTTGAAGCTGATATGCTTGATTGCATCCCATTTAGCATTTAATTCTATTCTGTCTTGAGCTTCTCTCTAATTTGTTTATGTGTAGTGGAAGGAGCGTGACCTTTAGAATCTTAGCACCCTTATGGTGGACTCCTGGCATTGCCACTTCTTAGCTGTGTTCTGGAATTCAGTTAACCTCTCTGAGACTCTGTATGCTTATCTTAGGATAAATATAACGTGGAGCATCATAAGACAGCTTGCTTCCTCGAGTTTTCTTTTCCTACAAGAAGAGGCTAGCTCAGTGTGATCACACCCTGTTTGTCCTTCATTTCTTAGTTTGTTCCTTCTAAGTTGTAAGATCCGTGAGTACACAAGCTCAAGCCGTGAAAATTTTATAAACAAAAGATACTTAAGTGTGTGTGTGCATATGTGTGGGGAAAAAGGGAGAGAGAGAGAGAGACTTTCTTCTAGCAGAACAATAGTCAGAGTTTAGTAAATTTATATTGTGATACATTGCATGGAATCTGAAATAACATGACCAGCCAGCTCACACAGGGTCTTGGACTTTGAGGAAGTCTGTCTTTTCCTACCCATTTCCCACCCATCACCCAAATTCAGTGACAATTGAGTACATCAAAGCAGAGGGAGATCAAAATATCAGCTGATTCTCACCCCCAGAATTAGACAGACGTAGCTACCTGGTCACAGGCCTTGCTGGACGACCAAAACCTTGAATGAGCGTGGCCGCAAACAGATCAGAATTTGTTGCATCCTCAGAGCAGATGTGTCCTGGAGAAAGAGAAGATAAAGAAGGGAAAGTATGTCCACCCCCTTCTCCCAAAGTCGTGATTTAGGTGTCACTTGTCCTTCCCGGACCACAAGTGAGGGAGGCGGTGGAGTCCAGGGATGATGAAGGCGGAGGAAATGCGTCTCCACTCACGTGGCAGGAACCATCAGGACAGCTGCCTCCTGACAGTCTCTGGCCAAGCAACTTGTGAACTCAGTCCTGCCACCCTCTGTCTCTTCCTTTCCTCTAGCTCTGCTGGCCTCCTTTCTGACCAAGCTCGTTCTATCTTGCTCAGATTTTTCACTTGCTGCTCCTCCTCCCAGAAGTGTTCTTCTCCCAGGCTTTTGAATGGGTGCCTTTTGATCAGGACTTTGTTTTCTGTTCAGATATCATACTTCAAAGAGTCATTCTCTGACCACCTTAAGACGTCACCTCCTTCCGCTTCTCTTTCTTGCTTGTCACTCTGTGCTGGTTTCCTCCTGGCACTGCCCAGTCCCCCAGCTGGAACGTAACTGGCACTGTGTCTTTAGATGTGCTGAATAGTGGCTGCCACGCAGTAGTGCCTAAATGGTTACTGAAGGGATGACAATGGATGAACGTATCAGTCATTGAGTAGAGCTTTGCATAGGGCTTACTGTACCGAATTTTGTGCCGACCGCTGGGAACATTAAGATGAATAAGATGAGGTTACTTTAATCAAGGGGCTTTTCATTAGGGGATTCAAGTGTGTAAGTGTATTCTTTCTAGAGCAGGAATGTGCACAGGGTACTAAGCAGCCAAAGGAGGATGTCTCGCTGTAGGTAAGCGGTTAGAGGAGGCAGGATTTGGTGGATCGGGAGTTTCCAAGTACATGGGGTCCAAGTATCTTAAAGATGGAGAAGGCCATCCTTGTAAAGAGGCTTGGCGGTGTGAGTATCCGTTTTAATTCAACGAATTACAGGCAGCCTGTGATGCTTAGGATGCACAAGGCATATGGGGGAGAGATAAGAAATAGGGTTAGAAAGATACGCAGGAGCCAGCTCATGAAGAGATTACGCACTCTGAGAAGTTTGGACATTATCTGAAATTCTGATAGACAATTTAAATTTTCAGCATGGGTGTGATAGAATCAGACTTGTGTTTCAGGAGGAAAAAATAGTACAGAAAATAATGAGGTTAGACAGCACTGGAAACCGGTGGAAAGAAGTATGAGGCTGTTCAATTATCTGACCAAGAAATGAAGAGAATCTGCTTTCTTGAATAAAAGTAAATGAGAATTATAAGTAAGCGTCTAAATTTACGTAACTCGACGTCGTTTCATAGTGTGTCTTCATGACCTGGTATGTACTGAGTTCTCCGCCCATCCAGTGGAGGTCGCGTAACTGGGTGATTATGTAAACCCTCTCTCTGGCTCAAGGGATTTCAGGGCAAAGAGAGAAACACACAGTAAGCAATGGGCAGAATGGATCCAGGATAGAGCAAATCCTTCCTGGTCACCTGAGTGTGTGTACTTCCAAAAAGTAAAATGAGCCCAAAGACAAAGAGGTTCCCACTAACTCACCACGTTATCAGTGTCTGTTCTTATCAGGATCAGCAGTATAATCTGCAGGGCCCAGTGCAAAATGAAAATGTGAGTGCCTGGCTCAAAAATTACCAAGATTTTTAAGCTGCAACAGAACATTAAGTCAGAGCCCCACTGAGCCTGCGTGAACCCACACGGATCATATGCCCAGGATGCTGGTTCTGTCCTCACTGGCTTTCTCTAGGGGCCAGAATCCTAAGTTTGACATTTGCTTCCTGGGAACAGTTGTCATATCCTGTGGCTAAGACACTAACCCAGATGATTGGATTAGCATTGTACTGGATCGCAGTTCTTACGCTTGGCTGAGAGCATTCAAGGATCAGAAGAAATAGGAACAAGGCAGTGGGGGGGGGGGCGGGGTCCAGGGCAGCAAAGCAGAGCAGCGGGTGAGGACACATGCTCCGGACCCAGACTGCTTGGGTTTCAAGTCTTCTCTATCACTTCAGTGACATCTTGGACAAGGCACAAAAGCTCTCTGTGCCTCCGTTCTCTGACCTGCAAAATGGGAATGATGAGAGTAACTGGGTTTTAGGATTGTTAGGAGGACTGGGTTGATGCATGGAAAACACTTGGCAAGCGACTGAGACACTGTAAGTGCTCGGGTCTTGTTTCTTACTGTTTTGGAGATTATATTCTGGAGCGTGAATCTGGCTGTTTAATATAGTACAAACATTACCATTCAGGGTGAGGTTTGTCATTCAGTGAGCAGAGATGCTCCGTTTCAACATAGTTGAATTTACTGATCATTTACTTTATGATTTTTATTTTTGTGTTTTTAGATATTTTTCCTATCCTAAATACAGAAAGCTTGTACCCTATCTTTTTCTTTGGAAAAGTTGACTTGTGCCTTTAATAATTCATTATATGTATGATATTAGATAAGAATCAAATGACTTTTCCCACGTGGAGACACTGACCTCCTTTTCTGTCTTCTCTACGCACCCCAGGATACCCAACGATCTAGCCACGCTTGTCTCCCTTGCTCTTTCTAGAATTTGACTCTGGGCCTTTTACAAATATTATTTGCTCTGCCTAGAATTCTCTTCCCCAGGTTATTATATAGGTGATCCCTGACCTCCTTCATGTTCTGGTTCAAATATTCTTTCTCATTGAGGCTTTGAAGTTTATTACACCCATCCCTCCTGCCTCCCACACGCATGCATTCCCTAGCCCTCCCTTCTGCATTTTGTTTTGTTCTGTTTTGTTTTGGGGTTTTGCACGGCATTTAAGTGACGTACAAAACACTAAATAGCTGATACTATTTTTTAATTATCTTTCTGCCTCCATTAGAATGTAAAGTGTATGAGTGCAGGGATAGTGTTTTCTTGTGTTTTGATGTATTCTCGATTTCTAAAATAGTGTCTCCTCCTTTGAGAATTTCAAATTCCTCTTCCAGAGTAATCAAGAACTCCTTTTTATAAACAGTTATGTCTTGGGTATCCTACTAGATGGAGTAATGAAAATTCCAGCTGCACCCATGTATTAATAGAAGGCATGTGATTAGGAAATCTCTGGTGACTTATTTTTTTTGTTTATTCCTTTGTCAGTGAAGGCCAAGATAGACAAGCATCCCAACTCTGTCTCTCTGTCAGATCATGTGACTTTCTGGTCCACGCACTAAGGGAGTTAGGCTTCGTGTGTGTGTGTGTGTGTGTGTGTGTGTGTGTGTGAAGGGGAGGGTGTCTCTGACCAAACCTGGCCCTGTGCACTGGCCACAGGCTTTATCACTTGTTTCCTGATTTACCGCCTTCATTAAAAGCCATACCACCAGCAATGGAGAAATTTCTCCAAAAGCCAGTGCTCCAAATATTTTCCTTAGTGTTGTATTTTTAGCAGTGCATTTATGAAATGTTTTAAAAACATTCCAATGAGAATTGCAAAGGAGACAGGAAGAAAAGGAGGAGGATCCTGTAGGACATAGGAACCAATTGTAACCCAATTGCCAATTGGTACCCAAATTGTAACCCAGTGACCATTGGGTATTTATAAGTATTTTAGGATAATTGATAGTAGTATTTCTATGTATGATAGTTTCTATGGTTATGTTTAGAAAACAAACCTTATCTTTTATCAACCTATCCTGACATACTTACAGATGAAATTATGTGATATCTGAATGTTCTTTGAAATAATTGGGTGTGAGTGGGTGGGTATGTGTATAGGTCAAACAGGCTTGGCCATGTAATTGTTGAAGCTGATGGATGGATACATTGGGTTTATTTGATATGTTTGAAAATTTCCAAAGTTATAAAAGATAAACATTTTACATCGAACTAAAAAACAAACTTCTCCAGCAATCTATTTTTTTCTATGCTAACAGAGTTTCACCAGATGTGTACCCTGCCTCATGGGTGGAAACTCATCTCTCCCAACTCCCCATTTAAGAAAATAAGTATTTGGTCAGTGTTTGTATGTTCATGCAGTCAGGACTTTCACTCATTCATCCTTTTATTTAGTCAACAGTCATTCATTAGTTGTCTCCTTGGTACTAAGACCTGGAGAGACTCGCTGTTTGGAAGATTTCTGCTTGTCTCTTTCTGAGACAAGAAGACAGTAGGATACAGTGTGGATCTGGTGGAGGCTTGGAAGCATAAGGGGAGGGCTCCTTGGCTGAGGGTGGGATGGGAAAGACTTCTTGAAAGAGGGGACCCTCTGTTCAGTCTCAAAGGAAGCTTAGGGGTTATCTAGATAAAGGAGGAGAAGAATGCGCTTACCCCCTTCCCCACACTAACCTGTCTGCCCGCTAGCAGTTTTGTATACTTACCAGATGCCAGATGCTGAATGACCTGCTTTACATCCCTTTACTTAATTCTTCGTCGTCAAAGTCCTCAAGTAAGTTGATCTAATTATTTCCCGGGAAATAAGTAATTTTCCCAAGTTCACAAACCTGGAATTCTAGATTCACCGATTCGAAAAAGTCATTTTATTACATCCACTCGAAGCCAAAAGAGGAATTTCAAAAGCTAGTGACAAAATAATGAAGACAGCAAGATGGGTAATAACATGAACCTCATGCATAAAGGAGATAATTAAGAGTCTTTGTCTCGATTGTGCTAAAATTTAGAGTTGAAAATGAAAAACTTTATTTTAATTGGTTTGCCTTCACAGAGTTATTTTCCTTTGAGTTTTCCTACCTTTATTCCCAAACTAAAAAGTTTAGTATCACAGCTGATATTAATATCTGAGCGATTCCCCACACACCTTACATTCAGGTAAACCAGTCTTTCTTTACATGTAGACACATCCTGGAAGGGACATTGCAGAACGCTGCAGAGAGCAGGATTTCTGTGGTTGAGCGTTGATGAGTGCTGATCCATTTGGAACATGGCAGGCTCCAGACAGCAAATGGGCGAGTGATGTTCTTCACTCCTTTGTGAAAAGATACGAGGATCTGAGATTCTGGACTTTCTAGCAGAAGTTTCGACCCCTGAAGTTTCTGTCCCTAACTTGAGTCCTTACTCTGCTATGGCCCATGAGCTTGACCCAGAAGCCCTTCTGTCCTCTAGCTGTCAGCACGATCCTGGGCATGAGTATTGTCCTTTCGTGCCCACGAAAGCATGAAACATTAACAGGATAGGGAGACATGTATTTTTTAAAAGGATTTTTCTAACATATAGTTCTGGATTCATGACTAATAATGATGACAACATCTTGAACTTGCATCTTAGATGACATCTGTGCCTCCTTCTCAAACCCATCTGCACACAGTGCAGTATGGCGTGGCAGTGTAGTTCAGTCTTAATGCTGACCGAGTGCCACATGTCAGCAAGCTGTAGCAGGCAGCCTCTAGACATTTCATCTGCTAAAATGAAAAGGGGTCAGGTTGTGGGGGGAATAAATCCCTGTCATTTCCTCACACACTGGCAGCAAGAAAAGACAAGTGCAATGCACCATTTTAGATAGTGTTGGTAACCGTCTGCCTTTATAGTACACATTTCCAATTATGCCCAATACGACGTACTTAGCTTGAGGGCAGGTCGCGTTTTTTAAAATGTGTTGAGAGCAGTAACGATTTAGTGGGTGCTCATTTGTTTCTGTTGCTTGGTTAAGCATGCTGCATTGTCTTTTTCTGTTTTACATATGGATGAATATGAGATGTTAGCTCTAAGTGTGCTAAGTCAGTGGTTCCCTGCCTGGGAGATTTTTAAAATAGATCCATGCTTGGGCCCCACCCACCAGAGGTTCTGATTTAAATTCTTTGGGATGGGGGACGTTAGGAGTCTGTACATGTACCCTCTGAGATTCTAATACAGAGTCAGGGTGAAGGACCACATGGATTGAGGAGACAGCAAGATTAGCTGTGCGGGACTTAGTTGGGATATTTAAAGAGAGGAAAGGCCAGTAAGGCTAACTATCCAAACTGGAAATGTTTGAAGAGCATTAGTGGTTGAGAATAGGAAGCAGAGGAAATTGGAGATGGTCTCTAGAAATTTAACTGTTGTGTAGGCTTCAGTGAGTATGTTGTGCCTACCATAGGGACAAAGATGCTCATTTGCTCAACTGTCATCCTAGGTGGCACGTATAAAAGTGAGTTGCTTCTTTTGAAATCCATAGTAAAGGCTTCCATGAAGTACGGTATGTATATGTGTGATTTGCAAAACGCTTTAAATCTCATTCCTAACAGCTGTCCTGTGAGTTGGCTTGACATTATTGCCCACGTAGGACAAGCAAGAAAATGGAAGCTCTAGAAGGTTAAGTGCTTTGCCCACGGTCGTACAGCAGTTTGATAATGAGCTGGATTCGAAGTCTGAGCCCTAGGGGTCTTGTCTATTGCCCGAGCCGCTGAACTTGGCCTGTGTGGCTAAGTGAATGACGATTATGAAAAGTTAAGACTGTAGAAGACATTTTTTTTCAGGCACTACTTCAAAATGAAAGATATGTATGGGTATCCTGGAGCCTTTTTTCAGCACTCCTGGAAAGTTCAGCAGAAGAGCTTTGCAATTGTGTTTAATTTCGTCTGGGTATGGATGGGCTCCGTGTTCATCTGGGAGGACTTGGAGGTCTAGCTGGGAGGGAACTGGGGGGCAGGAGACAGCCCTTGACGTATCTGCTCTCTGCAGGGAACACCAAGATGAAGAGGAAGGAAGGATATGAAAACTTCCTCTCGTGGGCTCTTCTAGGGCTTTGCATTTTTCACCACTTAAGCCTTCCATTTCTCCTTGAGCGAAGAGAGAACGTACAGGATCGATGGCCTTTGGATAGTAAATACAAAGTTCATACTATCATTTCTGAATGCTTATAAAACTATGGAGAACGTCTCCCATTATTCTCCATCCATCGTGTTTCACTTCTGCTTTGCTGGGGAGGTTTAATAATGCACGCATGTACGCTTCAGTGTAACACGCAGCACTGCATGCGTCTCTTCCGTATAGCAGCCACCTGATAAATATTTATCAATGGTGACAGCACTGTACGGGTCAGTGCCTCCCTCTGAGAACCCAGAGTCTGGGTTCTCCAAATTTAAGTGGGACATAGTCGGTCTGGTGAATCCTGTTTTTGTACTTTTTCTACAAAGGAAATCAGCTCCAAATCTCAAAAATGGTTGTGAATAAACTAGAAAGGGGATATTCTCTTGTGTATAATTAATCAGGAGAGGGAACCTACATTTTAGGGGATTTAATGTTGAAGAAACTCAGGCTGCCTAACATCATACTGGGATCTCCGTCTGTAGCATTAGCTTAGAAACAGACTCCTTAATGACCATGTGGAATTTTTTGCCAAGTGAAGCTTGTTTTCTCCTCATATTCATGCTCCTCTTTGATTAAATGCCAGCTCTCTTTAGTTATGTAGCATCTTTGTGATGTGTTTATCGTAAGAACACGTAGAAAGTAGCTCTGGTCGATTATTTTGAGGCAAGCCCTATCTTTTTCTTTCCATTTCATTTTTAATTTAAAGATTCATAAGCAAGTGTGCTCGGGGCACAAAACAGTTTTCTTTGGGTGTGTGAACTGCTATCTCAAGCAGAATTCTGTGGCAAGAAATAAAAAGGCCCAATGATCAGATTAAATAGATAATTTTAAGAACAGCAGTGCAGCCTGCCTTTTCTACACATTCGAAATGCAACCCTTCTGCTGAGGTGAGATACAAAATGTGCTTGTTTCTTGCAGTCATGGGGGTGATGGTCTTTTTCTGAGTGATCATGTAATTTTTCATACAAACCGAGGACTTTCTGAAAGTGAGTAGATGAGCTCTTATATTATAGCCAGGAAAATAGGCGTTAACTGGACTGTCCTGAGGAAACAGGATGTTTGATGACCCTACCTGTTCCTCTCCAATGATACCAGAAGATGGCTGGTGCTAATTGCAGCTCGAGTTTAATTTACTAGAGACATGGAATGATTTTAAGCCACCCATGGTCTACTCTTAGATGCCCAGAACACAGGTGAAACCCAGCATTGAATGGAAGACCATTTTTGTCACATTTTTCTTTTATTTAGAAAGAGCCTCAACTAATGACGCTTTTCTCCTACTATTTTTTAAAATCTTTCTTCTCACCTTCTCTCTTGAATTCTTACTCTGCTGGAGGAGACTCCCTGTCCCAGGCAGTGTGGACATACTTTTCATGCAGTATCTCATTTAATCCTCAAAACGATCATATGAAATAGAAACGTATATTTGGCCTGCTCTACAGCCAAGGAAACTAAGGCTTAGCATGATTAAAGGGATTGTCTGAACTCTAGTAAGCACTAGCATTGCAGCTCAACCCCAAGAAGTATTTAATGTGTGGTTGTTTCCATGATACGAATCTTAAAA
The DNA here is from genome assembly GCF_048564905.1 of Vicugna pacos. Lineage (NCBI taxonomy): Eukaryota > Metazoa > Chordata > Mammalia > Artiodactyla > Camelidae > Vicugna > Vicugna pacos. The sequence continues at coordinate 17,758,125 of NC_132991.1, forward strand.
TATCACTGGTGCCATCCTTTGGCTTCAGGATCGATGGATTAGAGAGGAATGATCAACAGAATCTGGGTTGTGTTTGTTTAGTGGTGAACTGGACTTGTAAGTTGGGAGGAAGAAAGAGCACCGGGTGAGAACTAAGAGTGACAGTGAAAAGTCTGGTAGGATGTTGGTGCCTTGAAGCAGATAGGTGGCTAAGTAAAAAAAAAAAAAGAATTAAATAAAGCCATTTGCAGCAACATGGATGGACCTAGAGATTATCATACTAAGTGTAGTAAGTCAGACAGAGAAAGACAAATCTCATATGGTACCACTTATATGTGGAATCTAAAAAAAGTGATACAAATTCTATTTACAAACCAAAAATAGACTCAACGGATATACGAAACAAGCTATGGTTATCAAAGGGGAAAGGGGGCAGGAGGATAAATTAGGAGTTTGGGATTAACAGACACACGCTACTGTATATAAAATAGATAAACAGCAAGGACCTACTGTTTAGCACAGGGAACTGTATTCAATTTCTTGTGATAACATATATTGGAAAAGAATCTGAAAAGAAAATACATATTTATGTATGTGTATAACTGAATGACTTTGCTGTACACTGGCAACTAACATTGTAAGTCAACTACACTTCAATTAAAAAAAAAATAAACCAGAAAAAAAAGAGAGAATGGGTGGCTGAAATCTATTAGACCTGTTAGTAACCGAGACATTTGAGAAATGAGGAAAGCCAGCGCAGACACTTTGCATAAACCTACCATCAGAATTCTGCAGATTGGTGTTGGAGTAACTTCTGTGTGTGACCAGTATGTCCCCATCCTGCACCTACTTGTCATATCCATGTGCCTTTAGGAGCCTTCCCTCTTGCATCCATCTCCAACCCTGCCTCCCTGTCAGCCAGGGCTCACATTCACCATGCTCTCCCTTGCTGTACTTGCTTTTACCCTATTCTCACATTTCAAATCAATTAGAAACTTAGGGGGTCAGTTCTTTACTTCAAATCATTGATTGAGTAACCCTGATGTCAGGGCTCAACACCCATGACTGTTCAGTTCAGTGAAATGTGTCCCAGCTTACCTGGCCATGAATCACCTAGAGGTGATCTTTATGCGCTAATTTCCACCACCTTTGCTACCACCTTTCCGGGAAAGTCTGGTATAGACTTTCACTGAGGGTCTATAAATATCCCTCACTGTTTGTATCCACTCATGTGAAATATGGCTCTTGATCTTTAAGTTGTCATCTTCGCTAAATGTTACTTCTTTGGACTGCAGTTATTAACTTAAGTTTAATTATGTCTGATGACTTACTAATGATAAAATGTGCATAAGTTAAAACTGAATTTAGACTAGTTGTTTATTAGCCATAATCATGCTTGAGCAGTTGTTTCTGTTTGCAACAGACACTTTAATTTATTGTTATTTTTCATAGACCTAATGAGGTCGGAAGCCTCACTTACAAAGCCCTACAAGCATTGCTTTAATTGACAATTGAGGCCTTCTGCCAGCAAGAAGGAAGCAGTATCCGCTGGGAATAGCAGAGACGCTGATGTGAACTCCTCCCTGAAATACCCCTTTCTTTCTCTTCATCTTACTGTAAAGTCTCTTTTATGGAAAAATCATGGGTTTTGATATCGATTTAGCTGCTGTTTTAATCCTAGCTAGATGACTTTGTGGAAATTATTTTCCTCTTGTACCCTCTATTTTCTGATCTGCAAAATGGGTATAATAATAATAACAATAGTAATAAGAGCCAATCTCATAAAGTGTTGTAATAATGAGATAGCGTATGCGTAATGCCAAGAAGTGGATGTGACATAGATTAAAGTGATAATTCTGGAATTTCTAACATATTTTACATGCTTATTTAATAGAGTGTTTTCCACCTGCAAAAATGCTGTCTTTGCCTGTCCATATCTCCTTCCCAGAAATCATTTTCTTCTTGTATATTCAGGGGAAAGGGAAGCTTTGTTGGACATCACTTCCTGAGAGCTTCCACTTGGACTTTTGCTCACCTTCTCTTGTCTGAGTTCAAATTATGATGCTGGTGCTGTCAGAGGCATCCATTTCTTTTGTTGCTGGTTACCTCGAATTTATGGAATTATTGTCCTGGTGATACCGAACTGCTACCCATGTGCTGGCTTCAAAATACAGGTTGAGTGAGAAGACCATGGACTTCATCCCAAGTGTAGACACTGCCTATCCTTGAATTTCCCATAACATGAGCTAAATCATGTCTGTTCTGCGTAACTGACTGCTGTAAGTTTGGTCATAATTTGAGGTACTTTCATTTATAGGGAGGGGAAAAATCCTTTAAAACTGAATGCTAAATTCATGAGATTCCAATGTTCAAGGAAAAAGAAACACAAGCATAACCACTTAGAAAGAGAAATTCTTAACAGGTATCTCACAGATCTGGTGGTGTTTCCCTATATTACGATCCTTCCTTGTTTCTCTCTCTCGCTTCAAAGACATAAATATTTCTTTATTTCCATACAGTGCCAACCAGTTTTCTCTCTGGGAAAACCTGACCTCAATTCTAAAAGTTTGTTTGCCTGTAGAATCCAGCCTTCTCAACTTCACCTGAACATGACAATCAATGCAACTCCTTTTCCCAAACTTTGAATTATTTGACCTGGATTTACACTATAAAGCAAATACCTCTATGTGTGTGGTGGTGTGTGTGTGTGTGCACACGCGTGCACATGCGTGTGTGTGTGTGTGTGTGCATGCCTTGTGAAGGGAGAGGCATTGATCCCTGTTCTCTCTCAGGGTGGGGTAAAGTCGACCTTTTCATTTTTCTTATTGTCTTCTATCTTTATTTCTGGTCTCCTAACACTTGGACAAAGCACGCACGCACGCACGCACACACACACACACGCAGAAACCCACATTCATGTACACACCCTAAGGATAAACAATAATTATCAGAGTAAGTACAATGTAATTAGAATTAATTGAAAGTGGGGGAAGATACGTTTTCCTAAAAGCATAATTATTTACCCACAATGTCCCCACCCAAATGAGGATAGCTTGTATATTATTATGCAGAACTGTTTTAATTACACTTTTTTTTAATCTATTTAGCTTTCTTTTCTCTACTCCTTACTGGGCCTTAACTACATTTAGAAAGGGGCTGATTATACCATTCCTCTCCGTCAAATAGTAGCAACTCTCCTTTGACTTTATAAGCATGCCCTGTGGGAAGCAGGTAGCCACTCAAATGGGGTAACTGGGGAAAATTTAATGAAGGAACTGTTACAGAGGAGTGGACAGGGTTAATGTAAACAAACAGTGGGGCCTGGCTAGTGATGGTCCAGAGCCTGAAAGTTGACAGAGATGGGAGCAGTTAATACAACCAGAGAAAGTGGCTGTAGGACAGTGGCACTCGGTACAAACTGTGGCTTTGGAAACCAAGGGAACCAATTTTGAGTAGATTGCGAGGATGAAATCTGGTGGAATAAATACCCTCATCTCTCTCTCTTCCTTTGTTAACTTTTTTTCCTTCCATTGTGTGCCCCAAAACACCTTTGGCCAAAGCCAGCCAGAAGCCAATGGACAAGGCTGCCACTAATAAATATCTTATATGGTCAGATCTCTGGGTATAAAGCAGGTTAAAGAAAGGCGGAAAAAAAAAAGGAGCAGATGGTAAAGATCTCCTTAACTCATAGTTCAAGGTTATAAAAGTGGGTTGATCTCCCCTTCTCATAATCACATTAAAATGGTAGAAATTAATTTTAGAAGCCCCAATTCCTAATCAAAAACAAAAGAAGAGGCTGGTCCATGGATGAGAGATCTCAACTCGTTTATGGTAGAGTCAGTGGACAAAGACTGAAAGATGGAGAAACTGAGGGTGCGGCGCAGGGAGCAGGAAGTGGGTGGCGAGAGATGAGGAAGCTTGTCTCCCCAGGAATGCTCTTTAGAACCATGGTGGCTGGTCTGATGGAGGGCGGGAGTGAGGAGTGGGATGGAAAAAATGTATACAGGTTATTTAAAGTCTGTAAATAACCAGGAGAGGCATAAAAATAGTGATATAGTTGTAAAACGTTGAAAGGTGGTGCAAAATAAATACTCAGCCGTTATAGCGGAAGTTCGATAGATAATGTCGAATGTTAATAAATCAGGAAGAAATGACATAAATGTATTACTTATCGATTTGGAGGTAACCACAGAAGAACTAAATGCACAAAGAGTTCAGAATGTTCTGGGAGGAGGAGGACAGGGAATGGGCTGTAGGTCAGTTGATTCTCACTGTAGGAAGTCTTTCTGCACTAAAAATTGTTTAAAAACAGTGTGAATATAGAATTTTCATAGAAGTGCCCCTTTTTTCCCCTTTTGTTTTGCTCCACTTAGTTTGCTGGATTTCTAGAAATTTTCCTCTTCATACGGGTAGGTCCATTATGTGTCTCAAAACTAAAAACTAATTCAGTTTTCTCCTGTGCTTCTTTCTCTCCACATTCCTTACAGCCCTCTCTGTGCTCGTCCCCAGCCCCCAGAAGTGCGCTGGCACGAGCCTTATACACAACTCTGCCCCCGAACGCGGTGTCTTTCTCTGTGAAGCCCACAAACCCTTCCATCTCAGTGCCTTTTCTCAAACTATTTCCTTGACCTGAAATGGCTTCAGCCTTTAAAAAAAAAAGAAACCGCCCTATTCAGCCTTCAAGTCCCAGAATAAAATCTGCCTTCTCCAGGAACTGTCTTTGGTTTCCAGAGTTAAAAGTGATTACGCTGTCTTCTGTCCTCTCCCAATACTGCACCAATGTCCGACGATTCTTACTCTGTAGGGTCTCATAACTAGTTGTGTAGCTGTCTAACGCCTCTTCTTTCTGTGTAGTTGTAAGTTCCAGAATTTGTATCTGTGTATCAAGTGCAGTATCTTATGCATAACGATTCAAATAGTTGCAAAGCACCATGGTGGGTTTCTGTTGTTCTGGTTGACTCCGAAGGATCTAAGATGATGAAGTGAACCGCCTCCGTGTTAAAGTGAACACCAGCTGTCCTTAGGTTGAGGTGCCTATTGACACTTGTGCTGCTCAGCAAAATCACCAAGTAGACAACGTTTTGTCCTGTCTTCATCGTGGTGCCTCTTCTCTAAATGCCAGTTAGACACATATTACCTCCGGTTATGAGGAATGAGACATTTAATAAGCTAATCCCCATAAATAAATATGATACTAATGTATTAATTTTAATAAGAGTGTTTGCATAATAAAAAGTAGCCTGAAGAAGAAAGTGACTTACCTGAGGGGGAGAATTGCTAATAGTTAAACTTCAGGCCCCTGAGCTGTTATTTTGAGATCAAACTGGCTTTTTGGAGCCTCTCAGACTACGCCATAGAACTTTTATGGCATAGGTAATATAGACTCTGATTAATTTAAAATATATTAAGGCAGTGGGATTAATAGATAAGCATTACCATATGTGAAATAAACAACAAGGACCTACTGTACAGTCCAGGGAACTATATTCAATTTCTTGTAATGAGCTGTGTGTAATGGAAAAGAATCTGAAAAATATATGTGTGTATGTGTATAACTGAATTGCTTTGCTGTACACATGAAACTAACACTGTGAATCGACTACACCTCAATAAAAAATAAGAATTAAAATATATTAAGCCAGTGGGAAACAGTCTTTGCATGTTAGAGCACGTAGGTTTGAAATCACAATTATTAAGTGTGGTGTGTCTTTCTCACGGAAGTGAGATTGAGTCCTAATCCCTGGACTTTGCTTGTTAGTCTCATTCCCCAGGTAGCTTTCCCACCTACTCTTAGTTCTTCTATTCTTTTTTTTTTCTTTTTTCAATTGCTCCCTCGCCCTGGATTTTTCTCTGCCTTCACGTAAAAGAGCACTATAATTTTATTTTTCCTTTACTTTAGGAAATGCCACCATAAAACAGTCTCGATACAGGATTATCATCCAAGAAGCAGCCAACGGAGGCCAAGAATGCCCAGATACCTTATTCGAAGAGCGAGAGTGTGAAGATGTCTCGTTGTGCCCCGTGTATCGGTAATTAATCACCTTTTAAAATAATCCTTAGACCTCAGCATAGCTCATGACCTATTTTCTTTCACACAAGATATGGTTACTATATGAAATATTCATAGTGAGAAATAAAAAGAGGTAATCTTGTTTATTGTCAAGTACCTCACTGTTTCCCCCTCTTATCTTGAATGTATTTTGAGAGAGTAAAGACTATGAAAGTCTAATTAACAGGAAAAAAAAAAAAACCAAAACCATGGTTTGACTGTAATTGAGCTGCTGGAGTTCTGCCACCAGGCAATTAATTTTCAGGATCAGAATCCAGAGAGATTCAGGATGAGGTCCTTACCTGGAAAACACACACATGCACGCACGCACATGCACGCACACACACACACACTCCTTACCTCATTCTGTTGTTCTCATCCTAAAGCTTTTAATCAAGAACCAAGGACAGATTTGAACTTCTTTAATAATTGCTTATTTTAATTCAAAAATGGTTTTGGTTCTCAATTTTAATCATGCACATATTTTAAGAAATCTTAGAAAAAAAAGTTTAAGTTATGGATAATATATTTTTTTAGAAAAGAAGATGAGTAGTTTTTAAAATACATATGTTCCCTTTTGGCAAGTTGGTGATTATTATTTATAAACACAGTACCTTTGTGTGCTTTGTCATTAACTTCCATTCTTTCAACATTGGATTGAAACATCACTTTAAAGTACTTTTGGATTAAATTTAATCACTACTGGGATTTGCTGATTTCAAAAATGTCTAATGTTTCTCCTGATTATTTGAGAAACTGTATGTTAAAGCTGTGGAATTCAAGGGCTAATTTACTCAGCTAATTTACTTTTGGTTTTTCGGGGTTTTTTTTTTTCCAAGAAGAATTTCCGTCAACTAAAGTTTAGAATGTCATTGAAGATGTCCAAATTATTATCAGTTTCATCCTTCTTTCCTCCCATTGTTTCTATATGATGACCAGTTTGTAGAGGAGTTGAACAAACCCTGGAATAAACCCAGACGACCAGTTTTTCCATCAACCACAGGGCCATTGTAAGAAGACTGTCAGTATCCACCTTTTTGTGCCACATGTAAATAATGGAAACTTGCGAGCCCAGCAGAATAGCTCTCAGGGAAAGTAACCCGTTGAAAACATTTAGTCAAATCAAATATTATTAGACTTTTTTTTATGAACACAGTGCCATTATAATCAGAGAAAATCCTAGAAACTGTTTGTGGGCTCTTTCTGTTGTCTACTCTCTTTACTCTCCGGTTGTACTTCAATTTAACCATTCATGTTTGAAATAGTTTCCCCTAGTGATCTCTTGCCATTTTTCCCAGAGATCAGTTCCACTGTGCGTGGACTGGAGCATTGTATCGTTTCTCCAGATGTGTTTAGTATGTGTCCAAGTTGTCAGCACGATTCTCTGCCCTTTAGTAAAGCGTGCTTACGTTCTGAGCAATACGGTGCCAAGTTAGATTTTGCTTTCCCCTCATGGTATGTTAGGAAGGCAAGTTAATGTAAACCTTTATCATTTTCTTCTGATTCGTCTCTCTTACTCCCTTAAAGTGAGATAGTCAGAGGTTTACTGAGCTAAAGCTGAATCCAAATGTCTACAGAAATTTTCCTTTGAATGTGAGCACTTCCCAGCATGTAAAGTTAGTAAGTGCTGGGGAGGAGAAGTTTCCCCCTCTACCCCGACTTGAGTTCTTGTGGTTGGACTAATAATAACATTGACATGAGACAGATTAGCAAGAGAAAAAGAAACATTTTAATTCATGTGCATGGAGATCTCAGCGATATCAGACCTAAGGAGTGGCCAAACCAGGCAGCTTTTATACTCCTTAGACAAAGAGACAATAAATTTGTGAAGAATTGACAAGACAAAGAAATGTAGGTTTTGGGTGCTCAATCTGTGAAGAATCTAAACAGAGTTTGGGCTTAGGGTGGTAAATTAAATAAGTAACAAGGTTGGTTTGTATAGTCCCCAATACCCCAGCTCTGGCAATGAGGTGTCCTTCTTCCTCCAGGTGCAGGGAGGGCACCTTTCATGTGGGCGATTTATTTCCTGCTTTCAGGGAGACAGAAAGGAAGGTCAGGGTGTCCCTCTTGCACTGGTCATTTCTTAAATAACTTTAATTCAGAATAATCAGTGTGCAGTTGAAGCACATTTCGGGGTGGCTTAGCCTGCACCCTAACATAAGCAAAAGGGAAGACACCGTGTAGCCCTGTATAGACTGGGCATGAAGGTGTCGCCAGGAGGCTGTGGCTGAGCGTCTGGGGACTTAGGACTGACAGCTGGCCGGCCCTGACTCGTGCAGTCTCAGGCATGTCACTTCACCTCTTTGAGCCCAGTCTTACTCTAAAACTGTGAGTCTAGCAGGAGAGTCCTGAAAATTTCTTCCTTCTATTTCAATCTCTGCAGCGCACTTCACTAGAATGAATTCCTTGGTCTCACTTCGGTCTAAGAAAGCCTTTTGTGAACTTGAGGGATCTGAATGAATGAAAAGTTGAAAAGCCGGATTAAACCACTTTACCAGTGCAGTTTCTGTGTTTTGGAATTATACTTAATGAGTCTATGCATCTACAAAGGAAACATGTAACTACTTGAAATTAATAGGTGGTTTCCTTAAATGTGACAGGTTTTTCTATTTGGCTGTTTTCCTGATTTCACCCCAATTCTTCACAATATGGAGGCCATTTGAATGAGATCAGTGATACCTTTTGTTTTTCACTTTTACATTTTAATGTACTTTGCTTGGTTCTGCAAGATGATCTGTATCTGCTGCCACTGCCTCACTTATCTCCAATTGTCCAAGAAACCTGAGACTCAATCTAAGTGGGGCAGAAGTGGTGGTGAGCGCTGATGTTAATGACTGGCTCTGCCAAGCGATCTCCATGTCTTGTGTGAAGCTACATTCACATAACTAAGAGGGGCCTTTAAGTTGACTTTTCCTGAGCAAAGGAATCCTGCTCCGTGCTCTAGTATACGTTGTTTTTCTTTTGCTGAGACTTCTTTTTTAAAACACATAATGCATAATTTACCATCTTAACCATTTTCAAGTATCCAATGCAGTAGTGTTAATTGTATGCACAATGATAATCAAAAGGTCTCTAGATTTTTTTTCATCTGGCAAAACTGGTCAATAATATTTTTACTTCATGTTTCTGTTCATTTTTTGAAGTTGCATTTCTTACGAGAGGTATTGGCTTGTGTGAAAAAAGTATAAAAATGTCCTTAGTGAAAGAGTAGAATCTGTCCTTACATTTAAGGTGCAAGTTTTCTGAAACATTCTGAAGACACAGGTTTAAGGGCACAGGTCATAGTCTGTCCTGTGGGTCATAAAAATAGAGAATTTTGTTGGCCTTAAAAACAAATACTGGAAAACCAGAAGGCTTCCTTAGACACTGTTTCCTCTGTGGAATAGAAACATGGGTAATTCCTCAGAGACAGATCCATTCCTCTTCCCCGAGATGAGCTATTGCATAAGATAGGTCCCCATGGTTCCCCACTGCCCTTTGACTGGATAATCTGTTGAGATATTTGAGTTACCCCAAAGTCCTAGGCAACACCTTATGAAGCATTTAAAGCAAAAGATCAAGTGTGAAGGTTTGCACCCCAAATTTTCAGATGTTCAAACCTTGATTCTCTCGTGCTCCAGTGAGACATAGGGATTTTCTCTCTTTTATTTTCTTTTATTGTTTTTCTTTAGACGGTGTTAAGTTCATAAAGAGCTAAGCCCTCTAGATTTGATCTGTGTGTCAAATGTTTTTTATGATCACTTTGCTACGTGAACTAAGATGTGTGTGCAAAATATCCACATTAAAAAAAAATGGATTGACTGCATCAACCATGGATCTGGGGCAGAGGGTCCTACTGCCATCCCTAGTGTGTGCCAGCACTTCCTTTTGTGTCCATTTTTATAGATTTGGTTTCAAATCCATCTTTACTGAAGTTCACTCTTTATGCTTTCGGATTTCCAGTTCATCTGTTTCAAGTCTTTCTTTGATATGTTTGTCCTGGTGAAATGTCTAGTCTGTTGTTCTTTGTAATCACAGGTGGAAGCCACAGAAATGGAGCTCCTGTATCTTAGTGCCCGAGTCTGTCAGGCAGGGGATAATGGGCACCAGCGAAGCCTGCGGAAAGGGGGTACAAACCAGAGGTAAGGGAACTTTAAAATGGTTTTTCTCTTCAAAGGTAAGTCAACATTATGTTGTTCTTATAAACTGTTGCTCTATTTTTCTGGTTGGTTAAGTTGTGATATTATTGGGTTGGATTATTTATATATACTCGTGTTTGAATTTAAGTTTGGCATTAGTAAATGCTGCTATTAGACCATCTTTTCACCATAACTCGCTAGTGCACATAAGGACTAATGCAGTGGAAGCAGATATTTGTTCTCAGCCATTAGCACATTCTGATGCTGATGTTCCAGTTGCATGTCGAATATTAGGTGAGGAATGAAGGAAATGTCAAGATTGGACCCAGTAATGTATATTGTACTTCTTAGGTGCTTCTTAAATATTGGTTGAATGAACTAATTAATCATAATAATCATGACTTAAACCTGATTGTTATAGAGGTACTTACTGTGTGTTTTGCATGTAACATGCGTACAAAGGAACTATTAAAATTTCTGGAAGGCATTGTGAAAAGGCTTCTGGATCTGGGTAGACTTGCCATTTATCATCCATGTGTAGAAGGTGTGGCATATCAAAACCTCTGAAAAGCACTCAGAGACTCATCAGATAGCTCACTTTTCTGTTTCATTCATACCAGTGATATGAGGCTTGATAAGAAGTGCTTTCTTTCTAAAATCCAATACTCTGCTGCTAAAGGGATATATGTAGCAAAATCAGACCTTGTAGGACCAACTGCATACCACCAGTCTCGTAAGTCTCCTAAAAGGCATGTTTAGAATTGTTCCCTTCCTGTTGCATAGGTCATTGTGTTAGTTAGATTCAGTTACCCCAACCAGCACTGTAACTCCTTTCCTTGTTGGTTCAGAGACATGAGGAGCCCGACATGGGTGGGTGACAGTTTTAACTTCCAGTTCAGTGGAATCGTTGTTGTGTTTTAGTGGAAGCGTTCCTTCTAATGGAAAGAAGACCCATAGGGTAGCAGAGCCTAAGATCGCGGAGAAACAGGAAGCAGAAATCTTACGAGTGGGTCACTAGCGGTAATAGTGAGTTGTGCCATTCTCATTCCCACCCCTGGGCTCCTGGACCTGTGAATCCTGGCTCTGGGAGAAAATAATACACCATATATTGGATGCTTCTGGAAAACTTCTCCCCAGCCCCGCAAGGTATTGCCACCTAACCAGTGTTGAAATGAGTCTCCAAAAACCTTTTAACCATTATCTCCAGTCAGCTACTTCAAGATGCAGTGAATTCCATGAGCCTGGGCCCACTGCCGCACCTCACTTGCTGTGAAGTGAGTTCCTTGATCAGAAGCAACGTGGTGAGGAATGCCATGACCGTAGATAAGCATTACGGAAGTCCGTGGGTAGTAGTAGTTTTGGCAGAAGCACTGCGTGCAGGAAAGGCAAATTTTTACCCTATTTGAGTAAGTACCTATTCTGGTAAGAACAGGACACGGCACCTTCTATGAGGGAAATTGTATAACGTAATCAACCTGCCACCATGTAGCTGGCTGATCACCTTGGGGAACGGTGCCATCTTGAGGACTCAGCATTGGCCCCTGCTGCGCAGACTGGGTGCTCAGATGTGGCTGTGGCCGAGTCTCCCTGGTGAATGGAAGTCAGTGATACTGAACCCATGCCTAACCTTCATTTCTACCACCAGGGCCACTTTGTTCGTGAGCTCGCTGGACGATGGCATAGCTGAGGACAGAGGCTGACTGCTATCCGCAGCCTGGGTTGTCCTATCCACTTGATTATTAAAATCTTCATCAATTGAGGTCACCCTTTGGGGAGCATTCACGTGGCACACAGATATTTTTCACATTTTTGCCTGTTCGGAGAAGTCCGTCCAGCTACCACTTTCCTAAATTTCCTTGCCATCAATTTTCTAATTATGTTCCTTCTCAGTCCCTGACCAACCAGCAGAATCATTGGCCACAGCCTGCGGATAGGTGCGTAACCATACATGTGACCATTTCTCCCTGCAGGCAAAGTGAACAGCCAGGTACACTGCTTCAAGTCCCGCCCACTGGGGAGACTTCCCTTCACCTCCGTCTCTCAGGGATGTCTCAGAAAGGGGCCCTAGTGCCGCAGCTGTCCATTTGGGGGTTGCGCCGACATGTCACGCAGCACCGTCTGTAAACCAGGCCCACGTCTTCTTTTCCTGTGTCAGCTGAAGGTAGGAAACTCCCTGTGAGGACGCAGGTGCAGCTGGGAACAGAGAAGGCAGCTGGGCCACTCCTTCCTGTAACTTACTGTGCCTTCAGGGCCTCCATGGGTCGGAACACGTACATACCACTTCCATCTGATGCTGGAGTGCTGTTGTGGGTGCCCCACCTTATGACTTGATGGGTCAGGTAACACCCAGTTCGTGACGGGCAGCTCAGGTTGCCTGGTAAGTCTAGTGGCCCACGGCTCAGCGTTCAGTCTCTACTGACTCCCAGTAGCCAAAAGCTGTTTCTCAGGTGGAAACTAGCTGTCTGCAGAGGACGGTGGGGGGTTGCTCCTCAGTCCAAGGACCTGCAGTCCACCTGTGGGCACCTGCCAAAGGCCCCAAACAGCACCATGTCCACCTGGCACTCCAGGCACCACTGGCTCTGCTGGACCCCGTGGTCCGAGCGGCAGAGCAGCCTGTGCTAGACCTGTTCCAGACCCTTTTCTTGTTTAGGGTCCTGCTCAAAACCAACAGCTTTTCAGATCCCTTGGCAAACGGGCTGGAATAACACACCCAGATGAGGACTGTATTGCCTCCAAAATCTGCAAAGGCACATCTGATAGAGGCTGTGTCTCTGTTTCGGTTGTAGGAGGGTCCAGGAGTAACAGCATGTCTCACCTCAGAAGGGGGATTTCAGCATGCCTCACGCCGCTGGGCTTTCAGACATCTCACTGGGGTAGAATGCCCCTGAATTTTCTCAGATTTATTTCTTACGCTCGGCCATGAGAATGTCTTGCCAGTGAGTCCAGAGTAGCTGTTTTTTCTCGCTCACTAGGTCCAGTCAGCATAATGTCACCAGGGTAATGAGCCAGTGTGATAACTTGTTGATGGAAAAGGGATCAAGATTCCTGCAAACTAATATGTGAAATAGGGCTGAAAAGTTGATAGACCCCTCGAGTTAGGACAGTGAGGATGCATCGCTAGCCTTGCCCACCGAAAGCAGAGTGCCTCTGGCAGTCTTAATTTTCTCCAACTACGTTAGTATTGGAGGTCAGGGCACCAGCATATGAATTTCAGGGATCACAGTTCGGTCCATAATAGTTACATCTTGGAAATGATGTCCCTGTCAGAACATCTGCAGGTGTAAATTTGATTTGCAAGGTAGTATGATTCAGGGCTGCTACAAAGCTATCCAGGGACTGTAAATTCACGGAAGGGACCACTTCCTGAAAACATTTTACTTTCCTATGTCAGAAAATTGTTGTAATGATACCATCTTGTGATTACAAGACTTGTGCCTGCTTTCTGTTGGAAAGTTGTTACAAAATATCTAGATCAGCACGATGTACGTGAACGAAGTGCTTTAAAGAAGGCACCTTTGTGCCGGGCAGAACTTAACTCTGTCTAGTGACTTAGACTTCGATGCTCCGTGATACTAGAATATTATAATGGTTGGTTTTGATTACAAAGCCATTTAGTACAGAGGCATTGCTCCCAAATTATATAGAATCTTACCACAAAATGGTAAATTATTTTTACTGTCTTAGACATACTCTACTTTGGATCTCAGTTTAAACGGCATCTAACTGGAAGGCTGTGATAGTCCTTAGACCAGGCAAGGTACCTACTTGAGTTTTCCCCAAATTATATTTCAATATTAGATAATTTCTAGTAGTTAGTTTTGGGGAAATTTGCACTTTTAAAGCAGTAGGTTCGGTCTCCAGTTTGAAGATAGTGGAGCAAAGACATTTCTACGCTCGTCTTTTCTCTAAAATTATTTCAAAACCAGCAAGGAAAATAATGTTCAGTGAGATCCCCTTTATAAAATTGCTCCCAAAACCTCAGTCATAATGTATGATGTAGAAAGTGGATGGAGATACGAGATAAAGTACCTTATAGAACAGGATTTTACCTAAGTGTTGGCAGAGATGAAGGTATGGGGGCTGAAGAGAAACAGGGTGATGTGGTCTGGCCAACTCCAGAAAGGCATCACATTCTGCAGAAGGAATTATGCAAGGCTGTGTGTGTGTGTGTGTGTTTAGCGGATGGGAGGAAGGCAGAGACACCCTCCATACCTGGCCCTTCACCCTGCACAGTCAGGCTCCTACCTCTTCCTGCTCTTGTAGGAGCCTGGAGGTTTATTCTCCTTGGATATAAGACCAGAGAGGTGGTGGATTTCAGACAAGAGGCAGAGGAGGGTGAGACGAGGGGCCAGGCTGAAGTCAGGAAGGTCAGTGGAAAGTCTGAAGAAGGAATTATGAGACACTCAGCCCTTCCTCCCCTGCTTTATCATACTGCTCAGACAGCTTTTACACTCTTCAGTCCCGTGGAAGCCCAAGCAGTCTGGAAACGCTTTCAATTTAAATTTCTCTTTGAGAATATTTTGAATCACAGAGGGAGCATGAACTCAGACCATAAAGTCGTGGAAAGGCCAGCTGGGGGTTATAAATTCTTACAAGAGACTTTTGTCCCCTCTTCACCCAGTGTTAAATCATAGCCATTCAAGTGGCCTCGCCAAGATGTTTTGCTTGGCATGTCTATTTCCGGTGCGTCCGTACCCCGAGGGCCAGCCTGTGTGGTCATCATTTGCGTTCTGGGGTCTTTTATGAGATTCTCCATAGCAGGCCTTGAAGCCATGAAAGTGGAAAAGTGGGTCTCCAAGATTTAACAGAAACCCGCGGGATAAAAGTTGTCCTTCCTGTTTACCTTGCATTCCCTGCTTTTTCTTTGGTTTGTGCTTTATAGTTTCCTTTCCTCTGGGTCATCTCAGCAGTCCATTTAGGAGGTAGATATTTTATCCAATGCTTTTTTCCCCTTTTTCATTACAAAGGTCGTTTATGATTTCTAAGCCACAATACTGCCCCCAATAGAAGTGTTCCTTGTTTTTATCTCATTGTGTTTTTATATTGCTGACCTGGTTAATTGATTTACAGTAAGAATACATTTATGTAATAGTCTTCTAATCAAAAAAGAAGAAAAGTAAAAGAATATAGAAGGGCAGATAGGATAACAGTAGTCATTAAACATCTATACCATGTTCAAGGAAATGGGCAATTGGGGTTCCGTTTTCCTGGCTGCCTCATACTTCAGGGACACCTGGGTCTTTTCACAGTTTTCTTGTGCTTAATCTGAACAAAGAAGCTATTGTAGCTCAGCTTCTATGGCAAATGAAAACGTAAGAGGAAGAAACAAATGCTAACGCACTCGGATGTATCTGGTCTTAATAGGTAAAATTTCAGTACTGAGACGGGACAGTGAGGATGCTGGCACTGCTGGAAGGGGACTGGATTTGTCTGTGGGCTGATATGGTCTGCTCCTTGTTTTGCTCTTCACAGTGGCTACTTGCCAGTGTTTTTCTTTAGGATAGTACTTTCTTCTCGTTCAAAAGTTTGCACATACACTCTATCATAGCAGAGAGACTTGACATCCATGGCACCGTAATGGATACAGAGTAGGTATTGGAAATCGAAAGTGTGATGCCTTAAAGACCCTGGACTCCTGTGAAGTACCCTCAATTCTCTTTTGGTTTGTTCTCACTGAAAAATGTTTATGTGGACCGAAGGAGGGAGATCTGTTATCTCTGTCAAATCTTCTTGTTCTTCCTTAATTGGTTTTTGTCACTGTGAGAGGTATAGCCTTCTTATACAATAGTTCTGATGGACTCTGTGTGTTTTCTTTGCATTCAAGGGAGCCCTTTATTTTTTTTTAAATTAAGTTATAATTAACATACACTATTATATTAGTTTCAGGTGTACAACATAGTGATTTGATATTTTTATGCCCTGTGAAATGATCACAGCGCTAAGACCGGTTACCATTCATCACAGTACAGAGTTGTAACATTATTGACTGCATTCCCTACATGTCCATTATGTCCCCATGACATTTACTGTATAGCTGACAGTCTGTACCTCTTAATCAAGGAATCCATTTAAAAGTGCTTTTCCAGAAAAATACTGGGCAAAATAATCCACTTGCAGAGTAAGTTCTGGATTACTTTTATTTTTAAAAGGCAGGGAGTTAGAAATAGGTAGGAAGAAGTTAAGCTTGCAAGTATTCTTGCATTTTAAGAGTTTAAGAAAATATCTCTGGGTGACTGGACTTTTTATCCTCCAGACAGAGGCAGTCATGGTCATTTAACCTTATGAGTTGCACAAGTTTATTGTCCGTCATGTTCATCTACATAGAAGTCATTTCAGTATATCCAGAGAGGAAAACAAATATATAGGATTTAACTGTGACAGAACAGTATAGTCAAAGACAAAGATAGTCACTGTCATTTCTGTTTGTTCTGTATTTGGTGGGGGGGAGGGCGAGGAAAGGTTTGCCAGGAAAGAAAGTAAGGTATCTTTTATTTGCTTCAAAGCTTGAACAAAAACAAGCTACATTAACTATGAACTGTGGGCGTTTCCAGGAGAGAATGGGGAGTACCGCTAGCTGCCTCTGGGAACTCTGTCCACAGATAAATTGTTTCTTAAATGGGGAGAGACGTTTGTGGATATCTTTCCTGTCCATTTCAAGAAGGAAGGGTGTGATTCCACTTGATACTGCCTGTGATCCCAAATCAACATCCTGGGGCGTCCAATCTAGGCAACGAGTGAGACTATTTTCGATAACTTATGTGATTTCATTTTTGATAATTGCATGCTCATCTCATAGGAAAAATGATCAGACTCCGGTATTCTTTGTCTTAAAGATCATCCTTGGAGTGATTTCCTGGTTTCATGTCTGACTTCAGCATGAGAATAACCAGCTGGAGGTCATCATGATCTTTATTAATTTATCTTACTAATCAGACCTGATACCAAAATGATTCATTATAAATATCTTAAGGAACTTTACATCTCTTCTAAACATAATTTTTTAAAGTATGAAAATAAAAGGAAAATCAAGTTAGAGTGAAGTAATTAAATTGACAGTGTAGGGCAATCCTCTAAGTGAAAAAATCCTTGGATTTTAACCAAAGAATAAGTTTTATACCTGAGGCATTGGTTTAGAGAGTCAAGTGTGGAATATATGGCAAAGATTGCATTTTAACAAATGAATAATGATTCTGAGAGGTATTTTTCGTTTCCTTTGCATGTTTTAGGGTAGGATTAGTTTTACAGCATTCTTGGTTGCTGCGAGTAGAATATGCACATTTTTCAAAAACTGGCTATAAATTAAAAATAAATATGAAAGGAGTTGAGTGACGTAAGACATGATGCTTTAGTAGCATAATGTTAACTAAGTGCAGATTCAGAGATGTCTTGCGCCAGCCTCTCTGTTTTTTAACATAATAAGCTATAATGCAAAGCACAAAGTAACCATTCAGTCCAGCTTCACCCCAGCCACGTCACCAGCAGGCATTTCCCTGATGAAATGAGGGGTGGGGATGAGTAGGGGGTAATTTTTTTTTTCACTTGAGGAGTACAGTTACTTGCTAAACTAAGAGCAATAATTTTCTTTTCTGACTGCATGGTTCTTGCAGAACCATCGTCCCTTCAGGAATGTTCATATGAACTTCAAAGTCTACTGCAAAATGTGCTAACTATAATAGGATGGTCCTTCTCTTGTCGGGAACCAGAATTCACTGTCTTCAAATAGATGTGAATCTCCTGGCTTCCCTTAGCTCTCAGGTTACTGAGGTCAACATACTCATTTCTGTTTAGCCCTCAAGCCATGTTAGGACTGTATCAGAAGGAGTTATGTTTTTACATTTTTACGTGCATTTCTAAAGAAATCAGAAACTTCAACATTCCTCTAGTAGCAGCAAGAGGAAAAGGTGCCCCCACTTACTTGAGAGGCTCTAAAAAGTAACAGAGGGGCATCAAAAGAGACAAACTACTGCTCTGGATTTAAATACGGTTGCCCTTGAACAACATGGGTTTGAACTGCAGGGATCAACTTACATGCAGATTTACACACACACACACACACACACACACACACACACATACAGAGTTGGCTCTCAGGGTACGTGGGTTTCATATCCAAGGATTCAGCCAACTGCGAATCAAATTTCAATCCATGATTGGTTGAATCCACAGATTAGGCATCAACTGGTAGGTTTAACTGGTAGATACAGAGGGCCGACTGTACCGTGCCATTTTATATGAGGGACTTGAGCATCTGTGGATTTTGGTGCCAAATAAGGCTCCTGAAACCAAAGCCTTGCATACACCAGGGGATCAAAAAGTTGCAAAACAAGTTCCTTTTTAGGCCAATTATGTTTTGGAGAATTCACATGGTGGGACACAATCTTTTAATCCAGACTCATGAGGAATGAGAATTAAAAATCCATTACAGCCAGTTAAACTCAGTCAAGTTATAGGATGATCAACCTCCTAACAAGATACTGAAAGTAGGAGCGGAAAGTAAGAAGGTCAGGTTAGGAGGTCACCGAGGCTTTGTAATTACACCACAAAGGGTTTTCAGAGCCTCTACACCTGTAGTGCCTTTGGGAATGGATTAGAAGGAATATATGTGAAAGACATTTTATGAGAAAAATAAGGGGCACTTAATAGCTACATTTGTATACGGAGTAAAAGAAAAGTGAAGAATTGAAAAGATTCAGTGGTGTTAGGCTAATGATAATGGACCATTTGACACAAAAAAATCTGACAAAATTGACATGAATAACTGACATAAAAATGGGAAGAGAGAGAAATACAGTATTTGAGTATTGTTGAAAAATAGCGTCCTAAATTTGAAAATCACATTGGCTTTATTAGGTGGTTCGTGAATGGGGCAGCATCCCGTCTAGGAACTAGGAGGGTGCTCCCCGGGGTGGTACAACATGGCAAGTTTATACAGGAAGGAGGATGGGGCACGGGAGCTATGAACCAAAGAAAAGAAAGGATTTTGAGGCCAGGACTTCCTCTTTTTTTAGGGGGTGGTGGTGATGGCAGGGTGTTTTCATGAAGATTGCCTCTTCTTCCTCTGGGGGTGGAGAGGGCCCTTGTCGCAGATGACTTCACTGGTGCAGGCCAGAAAATTCCAGACTGGTACATTAAATCTGGGTTTGGTATCATGGGATTTAGCACAAGTAGCACTATTTTGGGCCTGTGTTTTTTCTCTTTAACAGTGCCCCCTTTTGATCAGACTGTCAGCCTAACTGAGAAAGACGATCAAAATTTAAGGCATTAGCCTTACTCTCAGCTACTGCTTTGCAGTTTTATCGAGTGTGGCATCGTAAGTCCTGATGATTTTGCTGAGCGCCTGTGATATTTACAGGCCACAACTTCAGATTCACAATCTCTAAGTTGGTCATTCTCATTGCTTTTCTGAGGTTCTAGCCTTAGGGAGATATTTCCCTGCTGGTCAGTGGCTACAAATATACATTTAAAACTTTTGAAAGGATGCGGTGTGCCAGGGAGCCTACTGTGAGTATTAAAAGCAGGAAAACTCCCTATGTTTGGAGTGCACTTCAGAGCCATGATCCCCAAGACCCAAATCAAAGGAAAACACTGTTGAAGGAGTCAGCCTTTTAAGCTAAGCGGTCATTGATCTTCCATGACTGAGTTTCAGCTTCCCCAGAAGTTCACACCAGGTACAGCAAGTACATCACAGCACAGACACCTCCTGGCTCAGCCAAAAGACAATCAAAAGCTATCCTGTTCTCAAAAACAAGCTTGGCCCGAGAGTCCAAGGAGTTTTGTCAGACAGCGGTGTCTGCAAGTGTTAAGGAAAAGTTCCTGATCGTGTCCTCATTTGTATTAACTCCTGACCAGGGAAGCAGGGCCCTGCCAAAGGAAGCAGTTCTCAAATCATGAATGCCTCCTGGCTGGCCTTTTCTAGAACCGTTAGGGGCACGGTTAGACAGCCTAAGAGGCATAGCCCAGCTGTGCTCCAGCCATCTTGGCATTCAAAGGCCCGAGGCAAATGATAACCACCACAGACAAAGACAAGACCTGTCGGGGCACAGCTCATTCCTCTTACCGAAGTACAGGGACTGGATTCATTCACAGGGACTGCTGTGTTTCCCTGTCCAAGCCAGGGGTCAGTCATGTTTTTAGCACATGTGGGAAGACAGTCTCCTGGCCTGAAATACAGAGTCATCCTAAATTCTAGAGGTTCCTGCCCCCACCCTTTGCAATGCCTGGAATATCGAAATGAGGGCATTATCTTCCCAGGACAATGACAGAGGGAGGGAAAGAACAGAAGAAAGGTTTTCATGTTTAGCTAAAGGAGGAAGTCTTTATTATTTATTTATTTTTATTTTTTCATTGAAATACAATGATTTACAACACTGTGTTACTTTCTGCTGCACAGCATAGTGATTCAGTTTTATATATATACACATACACACACACATATATATACACATAATATATATAGATTCTTTTTCATTATAGGTTATTACAGGTATTGAATGTAGTTCCCTGTGCTGTACAGTAGGACCTTGCTGTTTATCTATTTTATATGTAGTAGTTTGTGTCTGCTAATCCCAACCTCCTAATTAAAGGAGAAGTCTTGGTCTGGCATGTTGGGTGGAAGCAGTCTACCTACACTGACGTCAGCTCCGTCTCTTCCTGGTCAGTGTGATTCAGTGTCTCCAGCGTTTGTACAGGACCAGGTGTTGGGTGGAGTCCTCCTGAACTGTGAGATGTGTGTCAGTACTTTGTAGTGTGGCAGCAGTGTCAGTGCCCAGGGGTGCTTGGTGAGGTCCCTTCCAGTGGGGCTCTAAGCTTGCCTTTGTCCTTAGTGATTCCAGATCAGAAGGGTGGGAGAAAATTGGAAACATTAGTTTGGTGAATCGTAGCTAGATATTTGGGGAAACTAGAAAAATTCTAGATCCAAGGTTACAGATATATAACAAAACGTCAGATGTAATTAACAGGACTAGCATCTAATATCTACGAAGGTGCAAACATGATTTTTCTCTCTACAGTTACCCCCATTTGTTTACCAAATATAATCACAGTAAAACTAATTTGTTTGTATATAACTCTGCCTGATTATTTCTATAAGTGAAGCAAGAATAATGATTGACCGTATACATTATTTTTTAAGACTGCTTTGCTGAAACCTTGTAAGCAAAGTACCAGGTCGATTTTTCCAAGCAGTTTCTTGAAGCCATGTGGTTATATCTGAGTCTATGAGCATCTCTCTCAAATACAATATTCCAGTCAAAGTCATGGTAATTCAGCCAATGTTTCTGATTGCATCCTGTCACAAGAACAGATTCTTACTGAACGTATGCGAACAAATATATTGTCATGAAAATAAGAAGACTCACTGAAAGTTTCTGAATTCTCAAGGGATCAGGTAGGGAAAAAAGTAATTTCCCTTTTACTTTCCATCTTTGTTCACAAAGGTACACTTTCATTTAGAAAGTGCTCACCTTCACTCTCATGTCCCATTTTCTCCTGGAGCGTCTCTGCCTCTCTTGAATGCTCATATCCCTGTCGCTGAGCATGGCTTTTCTTCCTTCACTTACATTTACATGGCCTCATCCTTCATAGTTCTCCTGTTTGCTTTTATCATCTTCATCTATAATGTCTCTCCCAATAACCCCAGCTCTTTCCAGTATTTGAGCTCTACAGATGATCGCTACATCTTTATTTCTTGGAAAAAAATCTCTCTTAACTAGAGGTTAGGATTTTCACCTGCTGAACATTAATCACCATACAGACAATAGACTGATAGTTCAAACTCGAATTCAAATTCAAAATTGTTTCCAAAGATGAATTTACTTTCTACCTCCAGACGCTGAATTTTCCTTCCTGATTCTTCGATCTCAAGTAGTTGCATCTCTACTCATTCACTAATAGAGTGTCAGCCATGAAATCCTGTCAGTTCCATCTTCATGAGGCCCTGGAGTCTATTCCCTCTCTTATAGAACAGTGTTCATGTCTTCCTGGCTGTCATAGTAACCTCCCATCTGTTCTCTTTGTTTCCAGGCACGTTTCTTACAAATCCATTGTTAAGTGCTGAAGCCAGGGCCATCTGTGTAGAATGAATCATCTGATTTTATCACTTACCTACCAGAGAATTTTCAGTGGCTAACCTCTTCCCTTTTAAAGCCATTACTATGCCCTAAATATCCTCCTGATCTCATGTTCTGCTTCCCTTTTCCCACTGTCGTCTCTCAGAGTGCCCACTGACTAGCCGCTGCCAAGGTACCACCATGATCCACAAGACACTCATGAGTTTCAAGATTCTCTTTCAGTTTGGAAATCCTCTTCTTAGCTTCCTGCACTTGAGATTCTGTCCCTCCTCCTGGTCCCATCTCAGATACAAGCTTCTTCAAATAGTTCCATTCTTCCGGTTGCAGTTAAGCACTTCTCAGTGTACACTCCCTATATGCATATTTAATGTTTTATGATTATATTATACCTTGAATACCCCTTAATATAATTTTCAGCTCCTAAAATGCACAGAATGCACTGTATTCATCTTTATATCACCAGTGTTCCCAAATATCCCTGTGCTATATACATAATAGTTGCTCAGTGCATCTTTGTGTGATAATTATCCTTACTCTGTGTACCAGAATAGGAAGTTCAGAACTTTGGCCAAATGTGACGAATCAAAGTACATGTAATGCATGTATAATTTTATTCTGTAAAGGGACAACCAGAAGTTATGACATATGAAAGTTACTGTTGTAAAATATTTTATCTATTTTATTAATGCTATTTAATAATATACCCCTACAGCTTGTATCAAGTCGTGGAAAAAGGAACTGCGCTTGTGAGAGTTTAGCCTCCTAGAGAGTGGGGGCTGAATCGGCTTTACTCCGCAGTGTGCATATGTTACAGGTCGCTTCGTAAGTGTATTTCTAGTGAAAGATCATCGGGCAATGATAAAATACTGTACAAGCTGATTCTCTGATGTCAAGACCATGAGCTGAACTTGCGTAGTTGTCAGGCAGGTAGGTGTCTTTCCATGCATTTATGTGCAAGTGGGAGGATCTGGCCACTTCTCTGAATCAGTGAGCAAAATGTGTTGCTTCACTTCTCCAGAGTAGTGGTTTTCACCATCGGTGCATCTGCTCCCCATGGGACACGTGGCAACACTGGAGACATTTTTGATGGTCACCATTGGGGAGCATGAGGTACAGTTGGCCTCGTTCTGGCATGTCAGTAGTGCTGAGATCAAGCAATCCTGCTTCTAGAACTGAAAGTGTATTGTTAGCTTCACTTCCTCATGATTAAACAGAGTTAATTTAAAAATACTTTTTTATTTAAAGAACTAATCAGAATGCTTCCCATATACATATTTCTTACAACTTGTGCTCATTGTTAATGATTGGTTAACTGCATGCATAACTCTAAATTCATTACAAGAGCATTTTAAGCCAGAGTCGTGCTGAGTAATTCTATAAAGAATTTGTTTCAATATGTGGATCCGGAGCACTTCAGAATTTACAGTGGGAAGGAGGATGGTACTCTGACACTTGCAAAGCTGCAGACTCGTAATTAAACTCTGAAACACTTGCGCAGACTGAAAATTTGAGTCCTGTGTCTTCTTATCAGCAACTTCCCTTGGACGTCTGGGTTTTGTAGTGACATGAATGATATAATTATACGCCATGTAAAGAGCTATTTATTCTGTGTTTATATTTTAGAACCTGCTAGGTTTAATTTGTATGGTGTTATTATAACAATCGAATCTGCCATTAACACAGTTGGTATTTAATAAGTACTTTTTCTTCATTATATTGCCAGAAAAAAGAACTTTGTCTCCACAGCTGTTTTCATTTACTAATGTTTCTTAAATTAGGCTATTTATTCCCTCATGCTAACTACCCATGTTTGCTGGGCACAAAGACCCACATTTCCCTAACTTCCAGCAGCAATTTTACCATCCCAGTTATCTCTCGTGACTCTAGACCATGACTTCATTATGGTCCCTGCATTGGCTTTTGTATGTGTAACGTAACTTGCTCTTCATTTATTTCATCTTCCAGGTTAAATTCGTACAGTAGCACTCCATATCCCCACCAGCAATCTAATGTGAGCAGTGAGTTTTGTTATTTGTTGGCAGAACTCTGAATCAAATCGCCTGCCCTCTCTTTGCCAAAGTATAGGTGGCATGCATGATTTCCCAGCCAGTCATCAAGGCTCTAGTCTCCTGGGTTTTGAATATTAAGTTGAATGGGCCAGTTGTGGTGATTTCAATAGAATCTTCTTGCTATTCAGACTTAAGAGCAGCCCTAGGTTTTGTTTTATGATGTGAAATCATAATTTTTTTCTCCTGATCTTTAAAATTCCTCATATGCTTCCTTTCTCTACCTTTCTCTCTCTCTCTCTCTGTCTCTTCGGCTTAAGCTAACCAGACTTAGTTCTCTCGATTGCAGTTTTAAATCTCTGCCTGATATACATCTGTACGCCCAACTTCTTATTCCTATTCCATATTCAAAAGAATGGTATCACTGTGAAATTATTCTGTAATCTTCCCAATTCTTAACCAACTATATCTTATTAAGCGTAAGATCCCAAATTCTCCCCCAAATCTGTGATCTTCTCTCTCTTCTTCCTACTGCCAGTTAAGTTCACTGCCTCATTACCATCTCTGAACTGTATTATATTAATCTCAAAATCTATGCTGGATATTTCTGAATGGTTATTCTAGAATTCGTATTTCATTATGGCATTATCTAACATTTTAAATATATCCCTGCTCACTTCAAAAACATGACATACAGAGCTGTTCACAATCCGGCCCCTAATCTCATTTCTCACCATACTTACCCTACCCCTCCAGTACCTAACTCAGCTACACACTGAATTTTCCCTGGATCATGTGTCCACTCTTTTTCCTTTGCTCAGACTCTGTATGGTGCCTTCAGGATAGGAGATTCTCTTCTCCCGTGGCATCTTTCTTTCGGGCTCTTTTATTGCTGGTTGTAATTGTTGTTTTACTTATCTGTCTCCTAGTGGTGGGTGAGCTTGTGTTTTATCCATCTCTGTACATACGTGGTGTCTGGCACATTCTAGGTATCCAGTAAGTATCTAGAGTACCAGTGACTTGTTGCATATCTTTTCTTATTGTAATTCTAACTAATGCTGACATTTTACTTTTTTGTTCTGGAAGGAGCTTCAAAACTAGAATTCCTGCATACACATATACCCATATTAACTAATTATCAACATACTACTTTCATGTTTCCTTTATGCTCCCTTCTCTGCCCCCAGTATCACAGCTGATATTTGCTCACACCTCTCAGATGTAATTTCTCAGCTGAGTTTCTAATTGTCTCCGTTTTCTTCACACTTTCTCATTGGAGCCACTGCAGAAAAACAACAGAGTCTGTACCATTTAAACTGCTAGCACATCCAGCAATATCATAGTAACACATGCTAAAGAAATAGTGGAAATAAACATCACAAACTGTCAGCTGAATAAATACGTATGCTTCTGTTTAATCTAGTTTATAATACTGTATTAGAATGACAGATTTGTCCTTTTCTCTAAAATACGTTTAATATACGCAAATAATACACCTATCTGTTTTTCCCTTTGTATCTATTCCATTTATAAAATTCCCCTGGGAATTTTGAACTTTGCTACATATCATGTTCTTATCCTTCAAACAGAGCACAGATGCCAAACAGACAGTGAAAATTGTATTGGTGTTAAATGGAACACCTTGCCCTAACGCAGTGAGAAAGTCCTTTTTGTTAGTAGAAATTCCACCCTTACACGTTTTCAGGTGATCAGGTTCTTGGTAGCTGGTTTGTTTCCTTTGATATCTGGAGTCCCAAAATATTTTCTCTTCTGTTGGCCGAGCTAGATTAAGCTATGTAAATCCAGTCCTGCATGACCTGCCCTCTTTCACTCACTGACAGTTGAGTTCTTCCTTCTGTCTTTTGATTTTCCCAAATTTATTGATGTACCAGAACCTGTTTCTTTGAGTTCTTCCTTTGATTTTTTTATGGTACATGTTTTATGGCTGTCAGTAAGTCATGGTACAGTATGTTAACCCAGAACATCAAAAGTCTAATACAATCACCCACCTGTCATAAGTAGATCAGGAGTCTTTGGAAGAAAAAAAAATACATTTGGGTTTAAAATGACTTTTTTTCTTCATATATTCCATATAACAAACTTTTCCAAACATTCGCTATTGACCCATAAGCACCTAGACTATGAAGAGAATTTGTGCCATATTATTTGCAAATTTATTGTCTTTTGTATTATGTCAAACTAGAATTATTTTTACTGACTTTCTTCAGTTTGACTCTTACTACACTTAAAGATTACCTTTCTTTCCTTTATTTATTTATTGAAAATTATCTGGTGTTCCTTTCTTTGTTGCAGTGACTCAGTTTGCTGCCCAGCTAGCATACAGCTTTCTACACAAGAGAGATACCCCACAGTGTGAGGCACTGACCTCTGAGTTTATAAGGCACCGTTTATGAAGCTGTTGAAACTAGTTTACTGGCTCTCAGGAATGCTATAGAAGGCTTCCTTCTCCCTTCCAGATATTGTGATTAAAAGCCATGTAGCTACCATAGACTCTATAAACTTATGATGCCTGGAGGATTTTAAATCATTTTGTGCAGCAGCTCATAGTCAGCAGTGGTCTATTAACTCCAATGCTACAGTTGAATGCTAAATGACAGTTTTGACAAGCAAATACTCTGCACATGTATGGACAGATAAATTGAAGCTATTTTGAAGAACCTCCCTAATTCCCTTTCCATCATCATAGTCGGCAGTAGGTGCACAGAAGCAGGAGCTGTCAGGTGCCGAATAAGGCTCCTCTCACCTGAGCCTCATCTCGTTTGGGTACTGTATTTGGAAAAATTTTCTGGGGAAACAAAACCATATAGATAGAGACAGAGAGGGAGAGAGAAGAAGATTGGTTGATTATAAGGAATTGATTCACGTGATTATCAAGGCTGATGTGTGCCAAGATGTGCAGTCGGCAAAGGAGACCTGGAAGAGCTAATGGTGTAAATTTGAATCTGAATACCAGAGGCTTGACACCCAGGAAGAGCCAGAAAGAAACAACGTTCTAGCTCAGACAGTCAGGCAGGAGAAGTCCCCACTTACTCAGTCTTTCTGTTTTCAGAAAGGCTTTCGACTGATTGGGTGAAGCCTGTTCACACCAGGAAGGGCAATCCGCTTTACTCTGTCTTCCAATACAAATGTCAGTCTCATCCAGGAACACCTTCACATGCACACCCAGAATCGTATTTGACCATAGATCTGGGGACCCTGAGACCCAGTCAGGTTGACACATAAAATTAACCGTAGCTCTGCCTTAAGCACCAACTCCGGTGACTAGGAATCTGTGGATGTTATGACTTCCTTGCTCATTGCTCAGGCCATTCTGATATGCTCAGCTACTCCTTGACAACAAATAAACAAAACAACAAAAAACAGCCTGTCTTCTTCAAATTGACTCCCTCATAATTGGCATAATAGATTCCTTGGCTCATGTTTACTGCTTTGCTTTTTCTATTTTTGTCTCCAGCGAATGGTTTTTATTATTATTCTTTTCATGCTCAGATTTGTGCACTGTTGTTTAGATCTGTTGCCTTTTCCAAAGAATTATAGATGAGATGGTTGAAAGGGATCTCAGAAAATACCTAATGTGGTGACCACACCATCATACCATCCTCTCCCCGGCCTTTCTGCATATTTTCTAGGTAAACATACTGGGTTCAACCTGATCATATTTGAAATGTTTTTAAAGCCACAAGTTTCAGGTAAGATATACTCAGATATTTAAAAGGGACTAAATTGGTCACTAAAATGTGATTCCATAAATAAGGCAACTTAAATATTGAAAGTCAGGTTTCGTCATGACTCGTTACATGACCTGGTATTCATCATTTTCTCCTCTCTCGCTCTTGAACTGAACCCAAAGTGCCTAACTTCTGCAGCACAGACAATATTCTGTAGCAGTTGTACTGAACTAATCTGTTGTAGTCTTTATTTAAACATGTATAAATATATGATGAACTATAAGAGCTATTGATTTTATTTTGTGCTACTGAAAGGTTGCATTTAGGTTTTTCAGATCAAGTGATCTCAGAAGGCAGAGTTACAAAGTAGTAAAATTAGACTGCAACCATCAGCTACTTTATTTATCTATAGAAGGATTTTGGGGAACATCTTTTATTGAAAAACATTACACCCTTATTAGACTTTAAAAAATATCTAAACTCGTGAGCTTAACTGGCTATGAAATCTAAGCATTACATATATTTTTAAGTTTGAATTGTTATTATTATCACAAGTTTTTCTCTATTCAGTATAGGAAATTGATTTGGCACCAGTGAATGGTAGATATGATCTTTAAACTTCCTCTATAGATTTGTTATATATTTGAGCAATTGTTTTTACCATAAAACATGATATTGTATGTGATCTTTTACACCTGTTCTCTCAGGCAATAAAGTATTGAACAGTGTTCTTTACAAGAGCATTGCTGTGTCCCACTGTTACGTGTGTGATGAAAAATATTTTATCTGCTTTATGGAATGAATAGGAGTAGATAAAGGTTGATTATGATTTCTCAGAAATCTGTTTCATGGATGAAATTGTTCCTCTACATTTTATGTGTTAAGGGAAATCAAATAGAAACCTCATTCTTAGCATTTATAAATTGAATTCTATTTTAATTGCTTCTTTTTCCTACTTGCCCCTGTCATCTTGGAGCTTCTACACCAAAAAAAAGAAAAAAAATAGTTGACTATTCCAGCTAAAATATCCATACTGATTATTGCAATATCATTTAAACAGCTATGATGAACAACTTAACCTGGCAAGTTATTTCATAATTTACACAAGGCTATGAAAACTTAAAAGCTTGCCTGACCTCCTTCCTTCTTTCCTTGAATGATAATTGTATGGTGTATGTTTCCATTTCATCTAATCTACGTTTTTAGTGACACAACTT
Source organism: Vicugna pacos (assembly GCF_048564905.1). Taxonomy (NCBI): domain Eukaryota; kingdom Metazoa; phylum Chordata; class Mammalia; order Artiodactyla; family Camelidae; genus Vicugna; species Vicugna pacos. The sequence goes on from NC_132991.1 coordinate 17,787,251, forward strand.
GGTCCAGCAATTACAGGATAAGTGTGTATGTGTGTGTGTGTCTATCTGACTGTTGTTCATGAGGACATTTGCATGTGGAAAGTGAAATTTCAAAATTTGTTACCAATTCTATGTGGGCTAGAGGGAGTAAGTTGTCCGCAATGTGTAATTTGTCCTGCCTTTAAATCTAGAGATGGGAAATTTATAAGAATCTGTGAGAGGATATTTATAATCGAAGGCACATTCTGGAAAAAAGAAAAGTGAAATCAGCCAAGAAAAAACATTCGTACTTATAACGCTGGGTAGTTGATTTGATACTAGAATATGGGAAAAGTAAGAGATGGTGGGACAAATGTATACGGGAAGAAAAACTGAAAGGGCTTTTGCATTGACTGAGGAGAGGAGAGGACAACCAGGCCAGTGAGGACAGAGACAGCAGGGAGTGTGCAGGAAAAGGGTTCAGAGCTCTAGAAACCGTACTGGAAGGCGGTGTGGAGAATAAAGAGCAAGTACCTGGACCAGATAGGAAGTTCTTAATTGCAGTTCTCATCACTGACGAAAGAACTGAAGTCTTTTCATAGTTGGAATTTATAACCTTTCTTATAATTCATAAAACAGCATGAAAACATCCCTCCTCCTGGTTCTTCACAGAGATGACTGCACCCAGCACGGCCTCACGGCTGGCCTGTTAGCGTTTACTACGGGCATTAACCCAGCTGCCCGCGGCTTCCTGTGGAACTGCTGGGGTTACTTTTCTCTTCCTGACCCTCCAGGAACTGGCTCTGGACCCCAGCTTTCAGGACGCACTTCTGGCTCTTTCAGGCACTAAAATTTATTAATTCATTCACTTATTTATATATTAATTAATAAAACAAATATTTAATGGGCACCTATTGTGTCATAAGCACCAATTCTAGATTCTGGTATACAACACTAAGCAAAACAAAGATCTGTTACCTCTTGGAACTTTTTTAGGGTGAAGGGAATTCAGTTATCCACAAACTGAAGGTTTATGTCAGATGGTGATAAGTTCTGGAGAAATATGAATCAGGACAGAGGGATAGTGAATGCAGGAGTTGGGTGAAGAAAATGGTTCGGTTGTAAGTATGTCAATCAGGAAAGCTCTTGCTAAGAAAGTGATATTTGAGCAAAGATTTCTAGGAGGGTATAGAGTGAATGATGTTTATATCTGGGAAATACTGAAGTCCAGAGATAGTAAAGAGCCTACTGCATTCAGGGAACAACAAAAGACTGAAATTTTAGCCAAAAAGCTAGGAGGAGAAAAGGGGAAAAGGAGGCCAGGATGTTGGAGGAGAGGAAGCTAATTGGGAAGAAACTTTTTTTTTTTTAAATTGAGGTATAGTCAGTTTACAATGTTGTGTCAATTTCTAGTTTACAGCATAATGTGTCAGTCATATATATACATATGTATATTTGTTTTCATATTCTTTTTCATCATAGGTTACTACAATATAGTTCCCTGTGCTATACAGAAGAAATTTGTTTTTTATCTATTTTATGTATAGTAGTTAATCTTTGCAAATCTCGAACTCCCAGTTTATCCCTTCCCACCCCCTCCCCCCTGGGTAAACCAGAAAGAGAAAGAAAAATACCATATGATATCATTCATATGTGGAATCATTTAAAAAAAAAAGTAAAAAGAAGACACTAGTGAACCTCTCTACAAAACAGAAACAGACTCACAGACATAAACAAACTTATGAAGAGACTTTTGATTTTTATTCTGAGCAGGATGGGCAGACGTTGAAGTCCTCACGCAGAAAACTGATAGGATCTGACTTACATGTCTGTTGAGTGGTTAGTAAACTATATGTGGATGGATCCAAGCAAGGAGCCAATTAGGAGGCTACTAGAATGATGTGAGGAATGAGGGTGATGCTTTTGACCAAAACACTATGATTGGTCCAATCATAAGATTTTGAATATGCTTTGAAAGCAGAGTTGTAGGGGGTCTATAAAAGGATTGGGTAAATGATAGCTTATCCTAGGATGACTGGAGGTAAAGCTTTGCAAGTTATGAGCATATAGCTGATATTTAAACCATGGAACTGTATGAGATCACCAAAGGATTCCAAGGACTGAGCCAAGGCTAAGAGATTAGGGAAGTGAGGAGTAACCAGAAAAGGAGACAGGAAAAGAAATCAGGGTACAGAAGGAATCCAGGAGAGGGTGGCGTCTTGGGCACCAAGAGAAGGAAATATTTCAGGAGAAGGAGGGATTGACTGTGCGAAGTATTGTTGAAAAAAAAAAGTAAGGTGGGTTGGAGAATTGTCCACAAGGTGTAACAATGTGGAGGTCATTGTTGATCTTGACAGGAACAGTTACATAAAGGTGTGGGGAGGGGTGTAAGAGCATGATGACAGTGGGTTCAAGAGACAGTTGGAGACAGTGACTGGGGAAAATGAAATAAAATTTTAAAAACTCGCAACAACTTTTGATGTGAAGGAAATAAAAAAGTGGGGTTTGTTCATTTATTTTGTTTGTTTCTAATATTGGCAACATAATAGCTGAAGAGAATGATTCAGTGGAGAGAGAAACTGGTGATAGACAAAGAGAAGAGAACGGCTGGAAGAATGTCCTTAAAGGCAAGAAGGGATGAGCTTTACTTTTGTATTCTTTTCTGCGTTAAAAAAAAAAAATGAAGTTATAACCATTAAAGAAGAGAGGAAAACAAAAACAATATATAAATAAATACAGTCCTTCCCCTTCAGTTCCTCCAACCACAATTTCACTTCTCAAATAAACTCAAAAGAAACTTAGTGTGTATCTGTCCAGAAGTATACGTACAAATATCCACACAGACACACAGAGAGACACTTTAAAAATATAGGTTCGTACTGTGTTACAACCTTTGCAATTTTGTTTAATATTAATAATACAAGTACATTTCTGTATGATTATGTATGGAAGTTCCTCATTCGTTTTTTAAATTACATTTAAGTTTTCTCTGATTATAAAATTGATGCATATTATCAGTAAGAAAAGAAAATAAGGAAAAATTTCTATATCATATACAGCAAATACTTTTATTCTAAATTCACTTCCCAGAAAAAAAATCTATTAATATTTTTATTGAAAAATGTTACATATAAATGTAACAGAAAAGAAACAAACATGAGAGATTTGCTGTAATTCAAATACTTTATTTTGATTTCAAGAAAGGAATAATTTGTTCTCAAAAATTAATCTAAAGTTCAAAAGAAATTCAGAGAAACATTAATTAGTTGGAGTTATAATTTTAATTGTTTCTTAATGGCCATATGTTTATTTCCATTAATAATACTTAATCAACTGTATCTTAAAAATCAAATTATACTGCTGACATCTAAGCAGCAAACTAAATCTTCCTAAATTTTGAAAGTTAATTAAATAATTCAAGAAATATCTATTAAGTACTGTGTGCTAGGCATTATGTTAGAAAATGTAGATGCAATCATTTCAGTACAGGTAGAAGCCTTGCCTAATGGAACTTACATTTACTTTAAAAACAAGAAAAAAATTTCACATATAAATCTATTCATAGGAATAATAATACAGAAAGGTTAATTTAAAGACAAAATTCTTCTAAGTAATAAAATATTATTAAAAAATAGTACATCGTGAGATAATTATTATAGTAATACCTTTTATAGATTAAATAAAAATGACAAATCACGTAACTTTATATTCTCAGTAAGTCCCCAGATCTCTGCAGTTTCTTCACTGGTATGTGTATGCTGTTGTTTTTCCAGAACGTTCTGGTATACACTGTTAATTGCTTCAAGTCATACCACATTTAGCTTGTTTCATCCATGAACCATGGCTCTTCGTAGGATTTTTTTCTTTTCCTAAACTTTTCTTTTTTGTTTGTTTATGTTATGCATTTTTCTTAACAACTGTGTATCTTAATTGTACTTTCAGGATTTTGATTATTCAGTCTGTTTAATGGTGAATACTGCCTTCGTAAACACATATCCATGGGACTTTCTAGACCTGCTGCATGATTATAAAACTCAGATTTGAACTTAGATTTAATTCTACCTTGTTTTTCTTGGATTTATATTTCATTTTGCTTGGCTTACTTTTTGGGAGTCCTGAGGTGGTAAATTTTCTGAGATCTTATGTGTTCAAAAAGGATTTTATTTTCCCCTCAAACTGAAATGACAGTTTGATAGAGTATAGGAATTTTGGCTTTGAAATGATTTTTCCCTGTGTAGTGGGTCAGAAGTCTTGTGCCAGTCAGACACGTATTGTATCAGTCTAGGATCAACCAGAAAAGCAGAACCTGTAGGAAATATGGATTTATTAAGGGACTTGGCTTACACAATTGTGGAAACTGGTTAGTCAGTCTCTGTAAGGTAGTATCTGATGCTGAAGCTTAAAGTCTACAAGGTAGGCACCCAAGAAGAAGAAATCACAAGTAGCCTGGAACTCATGAGCCCTGTTTGAAAGATGAATTGAAACTCTGGTCTATCTCTCACCTTAGTTATAAGGTTATCTTGCAGAAGCTAGATGGGGTCTTGTTTTGTTTTGTTTTTGTCAGAATTAAACACACAACCTGGCCTAGGAGTCAGAAAAACTAAGAAGAGGCTCCAGAGGGAGATAGAACAGTTGTGGGCTTAGCTACTGCTTCATGCCAAGGAAGCAAGTCAGCAGATCAGTAACAATGTATATGAGCTACAAAATGCTACAGCTGCTTTTCCTCCTTTCAAATCCATAAAAACTCTCCCTATGCGTCACTGTAGCCTGAAATGTACAAGTAAAATTTCTGGGGAAATGTACTCAAGTCTCTCAGAAACTAGCCAAGTTGACATCATACAAAACCATCACACACCTTTTTAGGTAGCCTATTTTTGTGCCCTTTTATTCCCTTTTTTCCCAAACTTCTTACCAGAGTTTGCCAATGTGTTTATTATTACTATTATCTTCATTCTTATCCTCATCTATGTTATTTATTGTCAAAATAAGATATTGCTTTGTTATTTTATATTTTCTCTATAGTTAGTGGGCAGAATTTAAAAATTTACATGTCTCTGTAGTAAAGAATTCTGTTTTATGGTGTGTATAATTGCTTTTCTTTTTTTTTTTTCTTTTGTATCTTTAGACTGATAGATATCTTCCATCTCCATCTTCTACACCTTAATTTTTCTCTTGTTGTCTGTCTCTTTCTTTTCTCTTTGAATTAAAAAATAGATATATTGTCCAGATCTCTGGTATGGTTTTCAGCCGTGTCTATTCTATTTTTAATTTAACATTTATTGACTATTTGTAAGTATCAATCATGCTAATTTTTTAATTCAAATATTTTCTTATTTTCTGATTGCCCCTATTTTCCAAAAGTGTCAGAAAGACATAGATGTGTAGGGAGATAGGAAGATAGGTAGGTAGATATGTTGCCAGTAGTTGTAACCAGGTTCTTGTTCCGTCCCAGAAAGAATTAGAGACAAGATGTGGAGGTTAAGTAAAGTGAAGATTTATTAAGGGATGGATAGTACACTCTCAAGGGGGATAGCGGGCAGGCTCATGTGAGCAGCTGCCCCGAGTTTCTTTGGCAAGTTGGTTACATAGAGTGTAAAAATGAATGGGCGGAATATTCATTAGAATGGGAAGAGTCTGGGGCCATATTCCCTAATTTTCTGTCCCAACTCCACCTTCCCAAAGAAAGGGAGGAGGGATTTTTGTCCTTATTTAGTCTGGATTGGAAGTGTCATGGCGTTGGTGCATGATGAGTACTTCTAATCTTCGAGACTAATTTTATTTAAATGAGGGCATAATGAGCAAAAGGTCACATTCAGACACTGGAGATTTCCTGCCTTTTCCCACCTTTCTTTGTCAGCCTTCAGGCCACTTATCACCCCCAAAAGTGTGACCACTTATCAGCCCCAAGGTTCCTACTTTTCTTTCTCTGCCCGGGGACCCTTGATGCTTACATGATGTATGATTTCCTGCATTTGTTCTGTACCCCTCCTTTCTGCCCAGTTCCTGCCATTTGTCCTGAATCCCCCTTTCTCTACTCATATCTAGCTATCTGCCTGTTCTAATACATAGGTAGGGTAGGTAGGTGGGTAGATGAATGATAGATGGTACATAACAAAATTTTGAAGTACCAGCCTCTTAAAATAAGTAATGCAATGTCCTTTTAAATCTTTGAGAACAGAATTACCTTAAATTCCTTTCTGTAATCTGCATTATCTCTTCTCATCTTGGTTTTCCTCATATGTCTTGGGATTCTTCATTGTTCATTTATATTTGCTTTGAAGGACTAGTTTGAAATGTGGGCTTCTGCAGCAGCTTTACAAATTGGCGTATTCCCTTGGAAAGGAAGGATTGTTTTGGGATTAGTCCTTCTTTCAGGTTTAACAGCACACAATTTCTTAACAGATGAAGAGTTCAAGTTGACTTTTTAGTCCTAATACCTTTGATGTTGGTGCTCCCAGCAGACCTGTGAGAGGCTCATTTTTCAGCCCTCCTAGCATAGACCACCTTCAGTCAAGGTAACTCCCAGAACTCCACTACGAGGGGCACGGGGAGGTGACCACAAGCAAGTAAAGAACAAAAGAGACACTGATCTTCCTAGGAATGTGTGTTGACAACTCAAGAATGAGAGGAAGCTCTGAATCAATATCAATTTCTACTTCATCCTGAATCCAAAGGTGGTATTCACTTACCTTTCGAAGACATGATGCTAGAATAGTGGTGAGAATGCTCTGGATAAATCGCAGCATTATTTATTAGAGTGTGAAAATGGCAAGCTCAAATGCCAAATATGAAACATATTCTTAAAAAAATCCTACAGGCTTTCACTCCTAGGAAGTCATGCAGGTATTTTCATAAAAGGTAAAGAACAATGGTCATAAAGCACTGAAAATGATTTTACTATTCTGTGGGCAGCTTGGACACTGTTAGGCATAAATTGGATTTATGTTGCACAAACATAATGAAATTTGTCTCAGAGTGAATTGTAGGATTAGCATGTATGTTAGGACTTACCATTCTTGACTTTGGTGCCCTTGTCAGTCAGAGGACCCCAGAATCTGACCAGCAGGGATGTCCCTCTCTGGAGACTTTCTGATGAGGGAGGAAGTCTTAGAGCTCACTCACAGGAGCTGCTGTCACCTGCCAGCAGGAGGGAAGGATTCTTCTGGAAGGTAGGGATGCAAATAGGGCAGTATTTCCTGTCTTACAAGCTCTTAATCATTCTATCCTTGCTGTTTCATCTGATAAGCATTTGTGATGCACTGTAGGGGAAAAAGTAGAGGCTTCCCATAATCCTTTCCTCCAGGTGTTCAGTTAACAACCTCTTGTTTCTCTTACTTACCCCTAAGTCATTGACATTGCACACATCACATTTGCACAAACTCAAGCCACAGTCCCAGCTGCCATGGAGATGGCCCTGCTCTATCTGAGCTTCAAGCAGAAAAGATCACCAGGAGGAAGAGAGCGAGCCTTTTCAGTGTGCGGTGATTCAGTGTGTAGTGGCTCTGAGTTTCCTGATCAAGTTCCAGGCCAGCTTATTTTCTGCTTAAGCTTCTTTCATCTGTGAGTAGAGATCCAGCAGAACTGATTCTCTACTTTGAAGTTATATAGGTGTTGCAGGAAAATGGGATGCAAGGGGATGTTCGTGTCCCAGGTCTTGGGCAAGTCCCTGGGATGTGTCCCACCAACTGAGGGTCCTTGGCTTTATGCAGAAAGGAATTCAAAAGAAAGCAAGTTTATTTGGAGAGATACGCACTCCATAGGCAGTATGTGGGCCATCTCAAAAGACAAGAGGCCATGGGGTGCAGGGGTGTTTTGTTTTTATGAGCTTGGTAATTGCATATGCTAACAAGTGGGAAGATTATTCCAACTATTTTGGAGAAAGGATGAGGATTACCAGGAATTGGGCCCTGCCCACTTTTTGTCCTCTTATGGTCAGTCTTAGGACTGCCATGGTGCCTGTGGGTGTGCCATTCGGCTGATACATTGTAGTGAGTGTATAATGAGGTTCAAGGTCCACTGGAAGTCAGATCCTCCACCATCTTGGGCAGGAGGTAGGGGGTCTTCAGTGGCTGTGCCCTGCCCCCTTCCCTCTTGTCTCCTAGGGGCTTTATAAGTGATGGAGTGCCTTTAGATACCACATGCCACATTTAAGAAGACCTACTTTAGATTTCATTCAGAATCATTACCAATATTTGATTTATCCTATCTCTAAATTGTCCATTAGCACACATTAACACATAGTTGTCAAGTTACAAGTTGCAGACGAGCATCGTCTTTTCTGTTTTTATGGTTTGTTTTATATATTTATGTAATTAGTTTCCAAAATATAATTTGCCTTATGACTAAAAAGTTACATACATTGGAAAAAATTCCCTTGTTTTTCAGAATTCTGTAAAAAAATAATATAATAAAAATCACCTGAGGAAACCACTATTTACATTTTAGTGACAAACTTCCAAACATCTTTTTATACATACATACATGGAAACTTAACTGCCTTTTTTCCTTCTTACTAGTTCCTACTAGAGGTAGACCTTTCTAGGAGTCCTTTTATTATGAATGCTGTCGACTGAAAAAAAAATGTACAACCTATAAGCTGAGAATTATGTTTTATTTGGCAGACTTTCTTATGACTCAAGGCTGGGAGGCAGCCTCTCACATAGCTCTGAGGGACTGCTCTGCAGAGGTAAAGGAGGTGCCAAGATATACAGGAGTTTTTACAGCAAAAACCAGTAGTTGGAACATCAAAAGATTACTGTTAATTAATGGAAAAACAGACGTTTCAAGTTAATGAATTTAGCACTTTTCTATGGATGGGAAGGTGCAAGAGTCTGGGCTCAGTGAAATCATTCCTTTGATCTGCACCTTAATTCTCTAGGGCCAGTTTCTTGCTTTTCTCCATCCTGAATCCCCTCAAGGTGCACTGTTTTAGGGCGGCTGCAGTGGCTGATGGTGTCAGGAACCCAGCATCCTTTGTTTACTGATACGGCAGGCAACGTAATCCGTCCACATTACAAAGCTAATGATTATATGAATGATCCATTTTGTGGTAACCAATTTATTACTGACAGATGTGAACGTATTTCTCTGTTAGAAACAACACTCACTACAACTTTTGTCCACTTTTAACTTTAGGATTTACCTCTAGAAGTGCTGAGTCAGAGAACATGTATCTTTAAAATTTTCTGTGTCTATTCTTTACCCCTTCAGCTAATAGTAGGTCTAGCCAAGATGTTTAGTGTTTGTCAGTTCTAGTGGTTAAGTGATAACTTGTTTTTGTACCTGTATTTCTTTGATTGCTAGTAGTTCTTAGTCAAATATATTCCTTTGTGAACACTGCTGCTCAAATTTCTTTGTCTATTTTTAGAATGGTTCTTTGTCTTTTTGTCTTTCCCTATAACTTGAAAGAGTTATTTGGTATAATATGAATGGGAAGGCTTTATTTGCACCGTATTTCAAAAATATATTCCCAACTTGATATTTGCTTTTAACTTCATTTATAGGACTTTTTAAAATGTGCTTTTAAAAATTATTGGGCAGGGTTCAGGAATTGATATTCTTAATTTTTTAAACATTTTTGGTGGAGTATCTATCACTCTTCAGTTTTTAAATTTGTTGTTATAATTAGAGAAGTTCCTCTACCCAAGATTATGAAAATATCCATTTACACTTTCTTTTTCTGTTACATTAAAATGTTTAATTATTGTGTTGTACTAGAATACATTTGGGTGAAAGATTGAGATAGAGATTGAATGTTTTATTTCCCAAGTAGCCAACCAGTTACCTCCAACCACTGTACAATTTGAAAAGCTGCCTATCAAAATTTCTTGTTAGGGTCTGTTTCTGAGCCCTGTTTTCTTTCTTTGATCCACCTAGTCACACACTGTAATCCCACTGTTGTAATATTCCTAGTGTTGTAATACATTTTAACGTCTACTAGGACAAATTGTTTGCAAAGTACAATATTTTCAGAATTTTATATATTTGTTCTTCATGTGCATTTTGAATCCTTTAGTAAACTTTTATTTTGATTTTTAAGACTTAATTTTGTGTGCATTCCGTAGACTTTGATATCATGTCAGATTATTATTTGGGTTAAATTTACTACTTCAGAGGGTAAATCTGGTGGAAATAAATTGGCAGTTCAGCAAGATGTGTATTATCGTAGGTATGTTAGAAGTTCTAGTGTTTGCATAGGCTGCCTGTGTGGAAAAAAAGATTAGCTTAAATGGTGGCTTCAAATGAATCCTTAAAACTAAGAAGCAGTAGGACATGGTGAAGGTTAAATGATTTATCGTAACAGAATGCCACAGTCTTCATTTCTATGCTAAGAATAACCTCTGACACTTAGCCAAGAAAAAGAAAGAAAAAGAAATTAAGAAACTACTGTAGCATTTTCCCTATTGGGTTTATTTCCCTTCCCCCAATTTTTTATATAATGTTTCCCAAACTGTTGGAAAAAAAAAATCTAGGTTCACAGAAGTCAGTCATCTAAATCAGGACTAGTTGCTGTGAAAAACTGGTCAGATGTGTATATTTCATAACTTGAGGAGAAGGAGATGTGGAGAGAGTAGGCCAGTAAAAGAAGCAGAATTATAATCATCAAGTGTTGTTAGCATTATATAAATGTATTACTCCCAGTGGCTAATTAAGGCTGCTTAATTTTCTGGCTTGACAGGTTCTGACATAATTTGTATTTCAAGAGTAAAAGTAAAACCATAGGGGGAGTAGTCTATAGAATTTCACGTATAAATTGAAATAATTTGTAAATGTAATTGTTATTCAGAGTGTTACGCTGGTCCTTGAATGCAGTTGACAGTTTTTCCCATGTGATGTTGATACATACCTTTTCTGTATATCATGAATTTTTTTCTGTTCCTTAATCTTTGCAAAGTATTGATCAGGTATTATTTTTATCCAAAAAATGACTCTGTCCTACAGAGTAGTTTTCTGACCTATTTTTATTTTACCCAAACATTGGTGAGCAGTTATTTCAAGTAGTTTCATATATAAAATAGAGTATTCTTTATGAATGCAAGGTGTTCAAATAATGTTTATTGATGATTATATAAGAAGCCTATTACATGTAAACCTTTTTCATAATATGTTGTGACTGTGTTTTCTGCAGTTGCCTGCTTATAGAGGCATCTTATGAAATACAACCACTGGACTACTTATTTTAGAGGACTGAGTCATGTTAGAACACATTTGGCAGAAAAAGTTTCTTCTCATTAGGAATCCCTCAGTGACACTTTCTGTATGTTAATATCTGCATGCCCAGGCTGCTTTAATCGGGGTCATTGCTTTAAACCGCTTTGTGTTGTTCAACATTGTGCGGACTGCAAAAGCACTTCAGAAAGTGTGAAGTTCTGCAAAGATGCTGTCACTGCTATTGCTACTGTCTTCTCAATTCATTTAACAGTTTGGATTTCTCATCTGATAGTATGGTGGAGACTTCTAGCTGCTTGCGCAATTTTAATTCTCTCCTTTTTCCCTAATAACAGATCTTGACATTTTTAGGGGTTCCTGGTTTTTAAAAAAATCATTGTTTCCCAGGCTTCCTCCAAGAAGCTTCAAAGCTAGAGTTATCAAGTGAATTATAAGCAGAAAGTACTGGGTAAAGCTTCTGGGAAATATCACTAAATGGGGCTGACTCGACTAGCCCCTCATCTTGCTTGGCTCATAGATGAGACTGTCAGAACTCCCGCTGCCATGTTGTGCCCTAGAGGATGGAGGGCAAGCACCAAGGATTACAGAGCAGAAAGACAGAAAGAGCCCCAGGGAGCTGCTCTAGCAGCCGTGGACCACTTATCACTGGATTTGTTTTATAAGAGAGAATAAACTAGGAAGAGAATTTAATGAATTCAAACTGCTGTAGTTGGACTTCTGTTATTAGCAGCAGAATACAATTCCTATCTGACAGAGACTCCCATATAGACTCTTCCTTTTTGTTGTTTCTGGTCATAGTACCCATATTTTGCAATGATTTCACATAAGTTTAAAGATATAATTAGATTATATTATAACCATCATATATTCTGATATTACGTAGTTTTCTATACGTATCCATGTATTTTGTTACATAGTGCAGTACTGTTCAACATTTTTTGACTACTGTACCATACTTATACTAAAAAAGTGACCCTTTTCTCCAAAAAGAATCATCCAAGTTTACTGGAAATTTTAAAAATTTTGAAATCACAAAACTTCAATAAGATTTATTAGTCTTTGATTAAGGAAATAACATTAGATGAAGAATTTGTCCTTCATTTTGAGTTAATCTCTATATATCTAGATCGTATTGAATTTGTCTATAATGCTTGGACTAATGTTGGGGTTGTAACTTTTTCCAAATACCCAAGGTAATGCTTTCATGATAAATGGAAGGATTTTATGTATTATATAATATACATACATATATATATTATGTATATGTATACACTTATGTATAAATATACACTTATGTATAAATAAAATGAATTGCTCGTAAAGGTGAGCTAGAAGGAAGTATGACAAAATTAGAGGTAATTCATTCATTTTTCTCTACACCTGGCTTTACCTTGAATCCCCTTTCCCTTCTTCTTTGCCTGATAAAATCCTACTTATCCTCAGAGCCCAGAGCGGATGACACTTTTTCTGTGAAGTCTTCCCAGCTTCCAAGACAGCAGAATTATTCCTCCTTTTCTCTTGCTTCCCAGGGCCCCACAGGAAAATGTGTTTGGGCTCTCATCCAGGCTCTCTGACTTCGAGCTTTCATGTGACTTAGACACGTTACTCAATTTCTTTAACCCTCATGTTTCTCATCTTTAAAAATAACCATAACAGTACCCACGCCGTAAAGAAGCTATGAGATTAAATGAGGTTAGTTACATAAGGTCTTCACAAAGATGTCAACCCGCATTTAACACTCAAATTATAGAATTTTTCCTCATCCTTATCTTCGTTAGTCTTATGAGAATTATTCTTTTCATTTTTTAACACTTAACGTATACTGTGCTTTGGAGCATTGTTACTCTTAGAGGCAGAATTCTGTACTGTGTAGAGAAGGAAAAGTTTTCATTCACCTTTGAGTAGCCGTGAGCTAAGTGGTGAATAGGTCATTTATTGAACAGGATAAATCCAAAACAAGCATCTTTTGAATGGATGAATTAATTAATCAATGATTGAGTTTGTGTGCTTTGTACTTTGTACGTTGTACTTTGTGCACAGCCATTCTGAACTATTTATAGGAGAAGTGTTTTGTTTGTGCTACTGAATCTACAAATTCTTATCTGATCACCTACTCCAGAAGGGGTGAGATACTGCATCAAATTGACACCCCAGATGGGGAAGATACTCATAATCTTGGCTTCTTCAGTCTGTCCTGCCACCGGCTGAGCCAACCAATCACAGGTGCCTTAAGAGTGTGGCAGTGTGTGTAAAGTGGACTCTCCTGGAGTGAAATGCATGTGAAGTGGTTGGCAGCAGGAAAAGCGAGCCCTCAAGGGCATTCAGATGAACATGCTGGGATGGTGAGCAGTGCGTCCCTTTCAGCAGCCACCAAGAAATACAAATCTGCCCACCAGATTGTGTTGTTTTAGTCCGTGCTGAATTTCATGGAGTATAAATTCTTGTCCAATCTAAGCACATCTGTTCATAATAATTAACTTCTGTGCCTTGTGAGCAGAAAAGTGGCATCAGCTATACAGTGAAATGCATTGGCTTTATTTCTGTTTGTCATAATGATTCATTGAGACGTTATAGGGAAGCAGATGCTTTTTATGCACTGCAAGCCTCTGCACTGTGGCTGCCTATGCGTGGCCATCACTCCTCATATGTTGAATTAAGCAGGGTTTTAAGGGTGTAGAGCAGTAAGGTAGTCAAGTGTTAAATACCACTGTGGGAATATAATTTTGAACCTTTACAAAGTCATTTGCTCACTCCAAAACTCAGTTCCCTTTTCCTCCCTGGTGTCGGATCATAATTTAAACCCTAATCTTGATTTTTTTTTTGAGTAGAAGCTTTTTATAAAGTTGCAAATCACTATACTGGAAGATCCTGTGCAAACTTGAATTCCAGTCCCAGATCTACCAACTTCTCTGTCAAAGATAGGCGATAACACTTTCCGAGTAGAGATGTTATGATGATTAAAATGCAGTTGTAAGCATAGTGCATGTAGCAGGGAGCCTGGCATATAGTAACATTAATAGTGAACGAAAGTTACTTTCTGGCTCTGTTCTATATGGATTGGTGTATTTAGTACTCAAGAAATCCTGTAAGGTGAGTACTGTTATATTGCATGCATTTTATGGATGAGGAAACTAAATCTCAGAGAAATTAAATTTGCCAGGTCCATTCATCAAGAAAATGTGGAATCAGGATTCAGTCTCATGCAGTTTTACTCCAGAGTTGGTGTCCTTAACTGTGCCCTTCTTCTCTTCGTGAATGGTAGTTGACAAATCTTTGACAAAAGGTGAGAAAAATCGTTTTGACCTTGCGTTGAGATTTGATCAGACATTGATTAACCATAGCCTCAGGAATGGCCATGATAAATTTAGATGGTTAGAAGAAATCCTCAAGAAGAGCCCCGAATCCGTTCTGATTTCCAGACTTGGCACATGGCTGTACGTCACAGGGCATAGAAACCTAGTTTGAGCTGATGTGGGAGTTGGACCCAGAGGAGGGGGTGTTTTGTCATCTCTGTCACAGTCACATCAAGTATATTGGCTGACACTCACACAGATTCTGTAAAGGAAGGTCATGCCAGAGCTCCTCTTGAAAGGGCAGCTCTTCAGCTGCTTTTGTTACTCTTTGGCTCCAGGTTCCTGACTCCTGGAAAAGCTCATTGGCTTCAGCCAGTCAACACATTCTTATACACATGATTTAGAAGCAGCTCGAGGAATGTGATGAGGAAGAAGCCAAAGAGACCATGATGGATCATGTTCAATAGGAAATTTTGAGTGGGAAAAACTGTGAGTGAGCAGAAACCATGGGATTAAAAATCGTCTATAAAATAGGAGACCAAAAAAACCCCACCAAAAAACAAACAAACAAAAAACCAAAAACACAGCACAGCTGACAGAGAAAGGAGTAGACTGGAGCAAATATTAATGCAGAGGCAGAGGTGGCATGACAGAAATGCTGTTCAGCCCATGAGCAAGGGAACAAATAGCCCAGCCTTCTAGCTACCGTGGACTCCAGTGTTCTTCTCGCACTGGAAGCTTGGTGTTCAGAGTGCCCTCTTGTGTTCCCACGAATGCACGGGAATTCAGTACATGAGGATTGAATTTTTGCCTGACAAAATAATCTGATAGCACTCTCCCCCTCCCCACTGAAATATACTAAGGACCTCTCTTATTTTCAGTCAAAAGAATGAATTAAAGCGTCTGTTCTTCACTGACTCTGCTGGAAGGGAGTGTGGTGAGAAGGGGAGAATTTTAGTTGCACACAGGTCTGGGCTGGCATCTCTTGACACTTATTAACTGTTGAGGGAGGGAGGGGAGCAGTTTCGATGAAGTAGTGTTGACTAGGTGAGTGTTTCGTCTCTGGCTTATATGAATGAATTTGACTGGAAACCTGATGACAAATTGATCTCCAAGCCAAACTGTAGACACACAGTAGTGAATTGATAATTTTGAAAGATATTAATTACATAAATTTCACAGATGAATATTCATCATTTCATAGGAGAAAATTTAGGAAGATGAATGAGATTCTATTTGACAAGAATAAATGGTCCAGTTCTGGCAAAGCAAAATGCTGCATTATTGTCAGCAGTAATACCTTTCATTTATTTCCGTGTTTTCCCTGGGTCATAATCATTTTGCAAGTGAATTTTAAGTAGGAAAATACATCAGTCTCTGAGGCTCATAGCAGTGAGTGGCCCAAAGAGACTGAGGTTTATCTTTTCCCCTGTTGTCAAAACTCTCAGGAATGTAATGTGTTTGAGAGTTTACACTGGAAAGTTGACACATGGTGCTATTTTTCTTTCACTCATCACACTGCTTTACAATTTCTAATTACTTCTCTGTGTCCTAAACACCCTGAGGCAAGATCAGCCCCTTTAACACACACAGCCCTGAAGCCGTGTGTAGTTGGACACACAGCTGGCACTTGATAAATGTTTCTTCAGTTAATGGATAAAAATATAAACAAATGATGTTATCACTTGGTTGTATTTGCCATGCTAGAATTAATATTCCTGAGGAGAAAAACTCAGTCAGCCAATAATTAATGGAATCCATCATGTTTATCCCATTCAGTGAGAAATTACTAAATATTTTAGAGCCCACTCTTTCATTGCTTTGAATTTTATTAGACACCTTTTGAAATAATAAAAAGAGAAATTTATCTCTAGAGTTCCTACCCTCAAAATGATTATAGTTAAAAGGGATATAAGTGACATGATTACTGGTAGACTTTTTGGAGAGATTGCTACCAATTCATATTGATTCTTGAAGCGAAGTTTTTCTCCCTTTGTTAGCAGTGGACAATTTAAGAAAACAAATGTGTAGTCCTGTAGAAAAACAAAAGTTCAAACATTATTGTTTTGTTTAAACCAAGGGAAATATGAATTAAATCAAGAGTACAAGGGCAGGATGGGACTAGTTCAAAGACAGAACCAAGAGGACAAATTAAAATGGAGCCAGAGCAAAAGCAAAGCTCCATACTGCTGGCCCTTTTCTGGGGAGCTTTCCTGCAGGAGGAGGAAAGCCTGAGACCTCAGTCAGCTTGATCAGTACATGCCTCTTCCTTCTGAGTAGAGGGCAGCCCACTCCATCTCACAGTCAACTGCATTCCGCTGATTGCTTGGTTTTTATGATATGGTATGACAGATTTCCTCAAAGTCAGTGGTTTTATTTCTATTCCAGTCTGTGGTTTTGCCATAGGTGTTGGCTTTACGTGGTGTGTCTATTCAAGATTTTGTTGCTGGGGAAAGAAGTTGTCAGTAGACAAGCAGTTGCTGGTTACTGAGAAATCATCTCTGAATTCTAGCTGTCTTCTCCACCTCCTCTTTTATTTTTATTTATTTTTTAAAATAATAATCAGGTCCACGTCTGGGGCAGGGACAAAGAAAGCTCTAAACTGAAGAGAAGTCAAGCATTTGACCTTTGCTTTGTCTTGCTTTTTATCCATGAATTTTTTTTTAATTCCCCATTTTTGCTTTCCATGGAAAAGAGCAAGGACAGCAGCGAAAGCAGATCGAAAGTCCTTGTGTCCAACAAAGTGAAATTGCAGAAGGAAACCTGGTGGTGGGGTTCATCAGACCTGCACAATTTTTTCCTTCACTAGTTGCCTGACTATGGTGGTATTACATATCCTTCATCAGTTTCATAATCTTTAAAATGGAGAGAGACAATCTCAGATGATTGTGTGAGAGCTTAGTGAGATTATCTGCAAAAAAACTAGCACAATATCTGGCACTCAACACATGTTAGCTAAGCTTAGTATCTCTAAAATGGGAATAATACTTACTTTTTATATTTGATAATGAAATGCAATAATTGTATTTGAAAGAATTTTTCTTTTGCTACAAAATCAGTTCAAATTATCCTACTATCCAGATGTCAAGATTTGTGTCTGCTTCATATTTTTCTGGATGTCTTGACTTTGTTCATGGCAGTCTTCACTTACTGGCTTCTCCATGACTGTACAATTCCAGGCTTAACATCCATCTGTTGCCGTGCCATCCAAAGAGAAGAGACGTATCTTCCCAGTGTCCTCTCTTAAGTGCAAGGGAGCATTTTTCCTAGAAGCCCTAGAAAATCTTCCCCAGGTATCACTGACTTAGCTTGGGTTGCAAGCCCATTCCAGAGCCAATCTTGTTAGTAAGGGAATATCAAGAACTGTTCTACTTGAGTTCTCGATCCAATTAATAGTTCAAGAAGAAATTCAGACTCTTCAAGCCTTCCTTTGGCACTAGTGTGGGCCTTAACTTCTTCTGAGGCACATGATCATAGTGGGGAGGGATAGATACTCAAAGGAAAGCTAGGGTTCCATCAGGAAGAAGGGGAAGAGTGAATACATCACACATAAAAACCAAACAGCATATTACAGTAGGTGAACGAGCTGCTTCTTGGCCAGGCATGTAGTTGATGCTCAATGTAAACTTAACTAAAGAAACTTCATAGCAGGTTATACAGGACCATTTACATTAAATGATTGACAGGGAACAGTGCTCTATTTTTAAAATTTTTTTAAATCATGAAATCCATCCAAAATCACCCCTACAGTTTCTCCTGTACTGTGCTTCTTAGTAAGAAAAATTGCTGGTTAGTCCAAGGCACTGCTTTCAGGCCTATCAAATGTAGAGCTGTTTGGAGATAATCAAAATGAATAGAAGACCCTGGAGTGAACTTTCTTTGGAAACCAAATAGTTGATGAAAATGAAAATGACTTGAGTCTTCGCAAACTAGCAAGTAAACCAGCACAAATCAATAGAAGAAGGTCATAAGAACACACACCTGCTTGATACCTGCAGCTAAAAAAACGTAGTCTACAAAGCTGTTTGTCAGTGTCTTAACTTGTATGTCTCCACGTGTCCTTTTTCTCTGTCAACACAAGACTTTCTAAGAGAATAAGCCAGAGAGCAGGCTCCTACACATAGCAAGCACGATTAAATATGTTTTGTGATAAATGTTCAAGGAAGAAAATAATAAAAGCATAAAATCTCTCTGTGGGTCAATGCTGGAACACTTACGTTGTTGATTCTTTCCTGGAAAACATGTTTATCCACACATTAAGTGGCTTTATTTCTATTTGACTAAGTCATCCTTCCTTCCTCTAGTGGCTAGTAAAGTATTGGCCATTGCCAAATGAACACTGAATGTCCTTTTGGCAGTATTTGCCTGTTGCCTACTGAGGTCCCTGTTTTAAAGAGCAAGCAAGCATCAGGGAGAGCTGAGACAGTCTGGCCAGGCGAGGGGCTGGTAACCCTGGGCCACTGCCACTCCCGAGACATTCAGTGACTTCTGCTGATTATTGTCCACCTCTTCCTTCTTATCAGTCTTGCCCAAGAGCATTGGCCCCTACCAACTATCCTTGGATTCAGGATTTAATTGGCTAGTTTTGATTTGTTACTGTTAATATCAGAAGTATCTCATCATAGTGGGTTTTTTACTTACAGTGTGATACCAAGGAGTGGAAAGTCACAGTGTTGCCTTGCTATAATTAGTTAGCCCAATCTCTGGCTGATGCTTTTCCAGTGATGTCTTTCTCCTCTTCCTTCCCCTGACTCTACTCTCCCTCCTCCTCCTTCATTTTCTCTTCTCCTCCTCTACCTTCAGTCTCCTCCATCTGTCCTTCCCTTCCACCCTCTCTCTTCTTACCTTCTCTTTACTCCCCTTGTACGAGGTTCCCACCCCCACGCCCTTCCTTTCGCTTCTCCCTTTCTCCATCATTAAATATTTATTGCCAGCTTATTGTGGGTAGATCGATAAATATGAGTGAGACCATTATGTACAGCCTGTCACTTTAAGTGAGCTCTGGCTTGGAAATACGTAAAGCTAGATGTAGTAAAAAGATGCTTTCAAGCAACAATTTCAGGATTGTTAGAGACTGGAAATAATGATCATTTCTCGTCCTACACATGTATTTCTTTATAGCGCAATAGCTAAACAGCATTATTTATTTCAAACAAAAGCTGTCAGATTCTACAGATGTGGCCTTTGGAGTTTCCCGATTATTCTTCAGAGGCCTTTTTGTGAAAGATATGCTGACATTTTGAAAAGCAGATAGTCCAAGTTGACATTTTTTCCTCAGCTGGATGAATTTTCAAGACACCACTGAGGCAAAAAAAAAAAAATTGCAAAGCTCTCGCAATGTCTTTCCCTTATTGAAATGGGGATCTTTGCTTCCTAATTAGCTATTTAGAAGTAATTGGCATTTTTCGCTGCTTCCTTTTCATAAGTGGGACATGGTTGTATAAGATTTGATGTCTTATCCTGAGAAAAACATGTATCTATCAATTAAAGAGAACGGATATTTTTTAGAACATTTGGGGGGAAAAGTCTGATTTTTTTTTTCATTGATTTTGTTTTACCCATTTTCTCTACTGAAAATTAGACAGAAAAATGTTCATAACCAAATGCAGTAGCCGCTTTCCAGTAGCAGCAGGGTTTGGTTGCCCGCTTCCTCTAAGGCTTAATAGTATTGACTTTCATGGAGAACACTTCTGCAATTTCATATAAAACAAGGATTAAACGGGACACTGATAATGACTGCATTATTTTTGTTTTATTGTGACAAACAAACAAAATCAAAATGTTGTTATTATCAGTCGAAAATGTGCATCAAGAAAACATGGTAGCGAAACATATACTAATAGTGATTATATTTCTTCCTTTGAAAAGGGGTCTTAGTAGGTTAACCTCCAGTGATGCCTGACTCATTTTCTGTTCTCCACACCCCTTCCCAAATCCTCACGACTCAGAGAGGTTTCCTGAGCAGCAGAATGAGTTAGATGTTCATGGAGTCATACACATCCAGGAACTAAGGAAACCAAGTGCATCAGTTCACCATAAGTTGCCCAGAGAAATACTGGGAGGGTCTGTGTGGTAGAGGAAACAGTTATGTGAGCTGAGAAGAAGGTTAACCCAAGCTGAGAGTTTAGGAGTCATCCTGGACGTCTCTCCCCCGTCATCTCCAGCCCAGCACCCAGCAAGTTCCCACACATCTGCCTTCTAAGAGCTCTCCCTCCCCACCACCACTGCCCTGGTTCAGATCGGCCTTTCAGTCCACACTCTGCTCTGCTGCTCAGGTGGTGTCTTAAATGCTATCGTTGCTGGCCCCAAACCCTTCGGTGATTTTCCTTTACTCTTAGGACAAAGGCACGGTCCTCACGTGGCTGGCAAAGGCATGTATGTCAGTGCTCTTTTCCAAACCTGGAAATCCTTTCCTCCCTCCGACTGCGTGCTCCAATCACACCGATGTCTTCTCAGTTCCTAGGATAGATAATACTGTCTTCAGCCTCCAGCCCTTCTTCCCAAAATACTGTCCTCGGTTGGTGAAAACTTCTCTGTCCCCTAGACTGCTAAGGTCTTTCTCTGATATCTCATGTCTTCGTAGCACATATCACAACTTTCATTTATGAATCTGTGTGATTAGTTGATTAATATTGACTCTTTAATGAATGATGTGATGACCAGATTATAGACCCTGTGATAACTAAATGGTAAACTCATGTCCCTTGTGCCTATTCCTGATTTCCCAGTATCTAGTGTCATGCTTACAAACTCTAGTTTATGTGTCTGTAAATAAATAACCACCCATGGAAGGATAGTAGAGGATGGCAGGCATGAGATCTGATTTTTGCTATCAGGCAGCCTGGAATTCCAGTCTTGGCTTCCTTGCTATCTGCCTGTGTAACCTTGATCAGTTTACATAATCATTCATAGACTCAGTTTCCAACAGAGCTAATAATGTGACACATGGTGATTGTAAAGATTAGATAATGTCTCAATACACTTATTGCCAGTGATGTGCTATTATTATTATATTTGGCTCTCTGTTAATATTGCATTAATCAACATTCTAATTTCCCTTAAGGGCAATTTATAGCAAGCTAGCCAAATGCTCTGTCAGTATGATGTTAAAAATGCAGTCTTTTATTGGAATTTTTTTGAAGTTCTTTGGCGCCGTTAGACATTAGGAATGGAACATTATTTCTGGCTCTCTTTTCTTTAGTTGTCTAAGCTTTAAAATTTGAGGTTTTGAATTTTTGCTGCTTCTGCCTAGTTGTCTGTGCTATAAAATTTTGGATTTTGTCTACTGTCTGGCTCTCTTTTAACTGGCTTTCTTTCATCATTGAAATGTCTCCAGGGGGTCTTTTCTTCAGCCTGTAACCACACAGAGCGTCATGAGTGTTGGCATAACAAGCATGCAATGGAGAGCCAATATTGAAAGACAAAAGCGATGCTCAAATTTCAACCTTTTCAGAATGAATTTCGTAAAATGGATAAGAAACAAAAATCTTTAATAAACATACATTTTTTCCCAGTTGCAATTTCTTGAAATTCAGGAAAATTTAGAGAGGATTTATAAAAAAGAATACTTTAATCTGTACGTTCTCAGAATTTTCAAGGATGCTCACATGACTAAATTAAACCTTGTATTTTCTTGTCTCTGAGCCCTTCTGCATGAATAAATAGCTTCTGGACCTAATCCATCAATCAGCCACTCTTGATTATGTTAGCCTGTGCCTAGACTGCCAAACACCAAGGAAGGCAGAAAAGACATAGAGTTCTTGCACATTAAAGAAGTTGCTGCCTAGCTGGGAAAATAAGATCCCCACAAGGATTAAAAAGAGCCAGAAAATAGACAAACGTCTAAAATTTCATAGCATAGACAACTAGATAGACAAGAGTTCAAAAGAGTCTCCGTTTGACCTTTGGTAAGAAAGGTAGCTCTCCTTGGATAGCAAAAGAGACTCCATTTCCTTCTTATCTTCCAGGTACTTTCTCTCCTTAGTTCTGCACTTTATACCCGTGCTTATCACCCTGTATTACCCCGATCCCTCATTCTCCCTGGTCTCCTTCATTGCGTAATCCCAGTGTCATGGTAGCCTGTATCAGGACAGCGTCGTGATGATGGGGTGAAGTAGCGAGGTTGGATGGCAAAGTTCTCTCCCTTGATACGGCTTTTCTTAATCCCTAAAACCATTCTCCAGTATGGGTCTAAACTAGGAGTCAGCAAACCTTTTCCATAAAACTCCAGATAGTAGATATTTTTGATTTTGTGGACCAGATGGCTTCTCTCATAACTATTCAACTTTTCCATTTAGCACAGAAACAACTGTAGACCACATGTGGACAGATGGATGTGACTGCAATCCAATCAATTTTTTGCAATTTATAAAACAGGCATGCCGTCCAAATCTGACCTGTACGTTGCTCTGCACCATCCCTTTTCTACTGCAATGCTAGGGGCCGAAGGAGGAGAGAAAGCGAGAAGAACGTTTGTTACATTTTATTCCACCGTAATTCTTCTTTCTTTCCCTCCTCAGATTATCCAGCGCAGCATCAGCTCCAGGAGAGGTGGAATGTGGATGCGGAGAGAGAAGGGCAGGGCTGGGAGGGGGAGGGCAAACCCTGCCTGTCTTTTTCTCCACTCCCAAGCCTTTCTGTCATACTCCATGTCTTGTGCCAAATTCTTCCTGACTCTTCAGCCCAGTATTAATTGCTAGCATGCCTCCCACAAATGCTTTCATGCCTCCCTATGCCCCCAGCGCTCCTGTGACCCCTGCCCCAGCACCAGTGACTGAGCCAGCAGGACGTCTGGCAAGGACATGTACTCCTGGCATTCCAAAGTTACGTCTGAATGCATTGTTCCCATATAGATTGTGTTACAGAAGACAGTTAAATACACTTAAACTTGGGTTAACTAGACTTCTATCATGTATCCCAGGATTTATTTATTTATATAGACGAATACAGTAGTTATTTGGAGATTCAAATTGAGTTTATCCTAACATACGAACTTTCAGAATGAAACCATTTGTATGTTAGAAACTCTCTCCTGATCCTACTTAAGGCAAGAATTGCCTAGCGTTGGGATTTTTTTGAGTGCTCACAGATAGGGTAACCGAAGCACTGGCCGTCAATAATAGATGGCCAAGGGAGGGAGTGCCTTCCATGGGCTCTGGAAACATCTGATCTTCATCCTTCTGCCATTTTCATGAAGGGTCCATAGACCAACATTTTAGCAACCAATGCATCAATTCTTGCTGATTTTATTTCTCCCCTTTTGCAAGGAGTTTTATTTTAGCCTTTCTTTTTTCCTCCCCTCTTGGAAAGAGTCTTTTTTTTCCCCTTATGCACATTGAATTTTCCTGCCAAAGTGAATAACCCATTCTCACAGCCTCTAAATAAATCAGCAGCAGTTGGTGATAATATTAGGCGAGGAAGAGAAATACTGTTTGGCGTGTATTATGTTAGTTAGACAGATAGGAACCAGATTAAGGACAGAGAGGATAGTAAGATGATCTTGAGTTGTAATTATTGCCCTTCAGTGCACTTGGAGTAAATAGACCCAGTGCTGGTGTTTTAAGATAGCAAAAGCCTAAGAAAGGCCAGAATATTGATTTTAAGTGAATTTACCTACACAGAGAATGGTGATTAGGATTCAGCTAAAGCACCTTCAGAGGAAATTTTCTTGGGTTTTAAGTGAAGAATATTGCCCTGTCAAATTTAAAATGTTTGTTTTTCTTTTCAAGTTTAGCAGTTTGTTTATTTCTGCTGCTTTATTTATGTATGTATTTTCTTAATTTACATAAGGACTTCATTCTGGTGGTAAGATATTCCACTAGTGAACCGTTAATGAGTATTATTTAATAGCCTTAACTTTCAAAGAACACAGTTGCTTACTGATTAAAGGAGTATAAAAAAAAGTATAAATTATTTAAGTTTGTTGGTCTTTAGAAGTTCAGTGTTGCTTTCTTGAGACAGTAGAAGAAAGTTCTCAGTTATCAACACTAATGTGTCAGGGGAGCAGTTAATCATGATGATGAGCTCATTGAAAATATTCAAGGTGACTTTAAATATTTGGGGGCTATTTATACTTTAATATTATGATGTCTGATGTCAATAAAACTGCCTGCCAAGGCTGAAATGTAAAGAGTGGAAGAAGGAAAAGCTAGTAAATGATCTGCTTCCTCTCCAGCCTCTACTTTCATTACCTTTGGAAGCTCTGCTGGAACTGGACGCTGGCATCTGAATCCACTTCAACCCACAAAACTTTAGTTACCTGTCAACTCTTGGTTCAACCTGCTATGAGCGGTGGGGCAGAGTGTTGCAGTATACAAGTACCAGCCAAAGATACACTCTGTGCATGCGCTCTACCACTGAGCTATACCCACCCCACTTCAAGAATAAAATGAAGCAACTTTGAGGTCACACCCAGTCCTCCACCCTAATTTTGTGATGTATTGATATTTACTTTCAATTTAAGATAATTTTGACCTACCGAAAAGTTACAAAATAATACATTGATTTTTGTATCCCCAGTGTTCCTTTTTGTTAACGTCTTACGTGTAATAATAACATAGTAATCTAAACCAGGAAAGTAGTGTTGATATGATACTATTAGTAATCTTAAGACCTTACTCAAATTTCACCAGTTATCCCATGGATTTCATTTTTTGTTTTGTTTATTTTTCCGGTTTCAGAGTCAATCCAGGATTCCACGTGGCACTTCACTTTAGTTCGTTCTCTCTTCCCTCCATCTGAGATAGTCCTTCAGTCTTTCTCTCTGGTGACCCTGACAGTTGTGAAGATCACTCGTCACTTATTTTTACAGTATGTTTTCCAGGTTGGGTTTGTCTGACGTTTTTCTCATGATGAGATTGAGGTTATACCTTTTTGGCAAAAACAGCATCAAATCAGAGATACCTGATACCCACATGTCTTATTACAGATTCATTCTCACCACTTTGCTAACTTGGTACCTGGCAGGTTTCTCTGCTGTGAAGTGGCTGTTTTTCTTTTGTAAGTAGTATATGTTTTTGTGGAAAGTTATTATCCTATTTCTCATCATTCTTTTGCCTGTTAATTTTAGAAGCCATCAAAGCTTCTTAGTAGCAAAAATTACAAATGTAATATTTGCCAAGTGGTGATTTTCCATCATCCTAACTATATTTATTCATTTGAATAGTACTGATAGGAAGAGCTGTCTCTTCTTCCCCATCAATTTATTTATTCAATTATTTATATCAGTAAGAACTCATGGATAGTTGTATTAGTCAGTGAGTTATAATCCATTACTATCATTATTTTGTTACTCAGATTGTCTCAGATGTGGCCATTGGGAACTCCTTCAAGTTGGCTCCAAATATATTAATGTTTTTCTAAAGAGGGAAAAGAACATATGGATGCTGTTTTGCTTATTTAATGCTGTGTGACAAATCCAAAACATAATGGCTTAAAACAACATTATATTATTATCTCTCATGCTTCCGGGAATGGTCTATTTGAATTTGGTGTCTTTCACTTGGGATCCCTCAAACAGTTGCAGACAGACAACTGCTAAGACTGCTGAAGGCTCCGTCCTTATGTGTTTGAAACCTGGCCAAAAGTTGGAAAAGGTGGGGACTTCTCAGGCCTTTCTCCGCATCGTTCCTTCCAATGGCTAGTTAGGCTTCCTCAGATTATGGGAGTCTCAACATAGTTGGACATCTTATATACCATGATTGGGTTTGTCTAATGTTTTTCTAGCTCTGGTAGCTTCTGCCGGAGAAAATGCCCCAAGAGATCCAAGTAGAAGCTACCAGGCTCTGAGACACCTAGCCTCAGAAGTCACACATCATGACTTCCACCATATTCTATTGACGAAAGCAGTTATGGGCCAGTGGGTTCAAGTTTGGGAAGTTAGGAGGCCCTCAGTAGGGGAATGGCCTACACGAAATGGAGAGAAAAAATTAATGATGGCACCTTGGAGACTAGCTACCTTACATACCTGGTTTTGATCTAAATTATTTTAATTTTAATGTCATTTTTATGTCTACATATTCCTTTTTACATAATATGCCTATATATTCATATTTCCATAAGAAGATATTCTCTATGCTTACAGGACTTCTGAATTAGACAGTAATTCAAGTTATATACCAGAAATACTAAAATCCCTATGTATTTTTAATTAAGAAGATTAATTTAACATGACAGTCAACGGTGCTTCATTGAAATCAAAATTCTGCTTAGGTTGTGGTATAAGTGCTGCAGAGAAGGAGGTTTTGAATCTGACTCACCAGAATCTCATCACTGAAGTAATTCACAAAGCTTCTAGGTGTGCTGCACATCGTGAAATAATGAACTGACAGAGGGGGATGGATGGAAAGGAGGACAGGAGAAAATAATTCGGTCGTGTCTGTTGATGTTTATTCTTTAGCGATTTTATCAAGGTCCCTTAGCATCAGGAAGTTATCTTTTCTGTGATTCTATAGTCACCTACTTGTACGTAGTCACAGGTGGCATACTCTCAAGGAACTTACAGTCTATTTCTCTGTAACATAAGGAAGTACCAGCCCAAACTGTCTCTTAAAAACTGACAAAGGACAAACTTTTTCTTCCTAATAAATATCTTTTGAAGACAAATTAAGGACTGACCGCTGGTACTTTTCTTCCAAGAACTGTGTCATCAATCGAAGTCCTGTGCCGTTAGACATGTGGTCCTTCTGCTCAAACAGATAAGCACAACTGTTCCTGTCAGATGGTGGGCGTCCAGTCTGTCCAGCAATCGCTGGAGCAGGTATGTTTGTGGTAGAGGCAGGAATAACTGGAGAAGGGCAAACGCACACAAGCTCCTTAATGCTCGACTGCGTGCCGGGAGAGAAGGAAGAGTAAAAATAGCCAGAGGAAGTCTGCCTTGCCGTACTTGGGAATACAGGAAAGGATGCAGTAGAGAGACAGCACAGGACTGTGAAGGGAGGGCTTGGGAGCTGGGGTTAAAGTGGATGCCCTAATTTCTAAATTGAATTATAAACCGAAGGAAGGGCTCTTCACTTTGTGGTTTGAGGTTTGGGGGAGATTTATAAGGCAGCCATTGTTAATAAATAGGTCTCTCAATGAGAGTAATGAAGGAAAATGCTTTGAGCCAAGTGATTATCATGAAGTGACTCTAGGAGCGGGGACCATCATGGGGAGGAAGCCACTGTACGACTTTTATTAGGTGGCTTTGTGAGGTGTGGGACAGAGGGAAAGGCTTGCTGTTTTTCACTACATAGACACGGGGCTCCTTCCTGCCATACCTCCCTCTTTAGCTCTTTTCTCGCTCCTTAATTTAACAATGTAGAGAGGCAGCAGTGACCTGAAGGAAGAGAATAGGTTGTTTTTTTTTTTTTTTTTTAATATCAGACAGCCCTGGGATTTTATCCCAGGTTCTCTACTAACCAACCAGGCAATATTTGGCAGGTGGTTGAATCTTCTGAAACCCTGGTTTTCTTTCCTCTAGAGTGAAGGTCTAATAATTACATCATAGGATTGTTTTGAAATGGGAAATGCAAAATGTTTAGCTCCTCTGTCCCTAGATTCCAAATGCCACCTAGTTAACTATGACAAGCACAATGCTTCTCATTTTAAAATTCTACCCAGGGAAGCAGAGTGACCCTCACTTGAGAACCTCTGGGCTAGACTATAGATATTTATTTATTTTTAGAAGAAAGGATATGTTTCCATATCTTACGCTGAGCACATACTGTAGTGCACCACTCCCACACTTAATCCTGAGAAA
This sequence comes from Vicugna pacos, assembly GCF_048564905.1. Taxonomy (NCBI): domain Eukaryota; kingdom Metazoa; phylum Chordata; class Mammalia; order Artiodactyla; family Camelidae; genus Vicugna; species Vicugna pacos. Next base: position 17,815,409 of record NC_132991.1, read on the forward strand.
GGATAGAAAAGATAATTGAACTAACACATGACTTCATTCTTTTGCAATACATTGACTCCTGGGTGGACCAGAAATTGCTGAAACGAAAGATTAGATTGTTGATGGAAGCAATGGTCTCAAATACACATGTTCAGTTTTGAAGTGCTTGATAAATAGTGTTCCGCTTTACTCCTTGAGTCCTGAATCAATTGAGAAAAAGAAAAAAGAAGAAACAATGGGCTAAGACTCAGGATTAAATATTTCGCTTGTTAAACTTACATCTAGGGACAAATGAGTTTCTGAATGTGAGAATGAAACAGAATTTCCAGCCAGCCATGGCAGCACAGGCTGGGGAAGACCTTCCCACATTTAGAGATGTGGTTGCTGCCCTTGTAACATCCAGTCTGGCTGAGCAGAGAACCCCTCGTGACCTCTGCAGGCAGGCCCACTTTGGAATGATGAAAACAAAGGAAGGTGCTGGGTTTTGTATGCCCACATTATTCCAGATGCCCCAGTCGATTTCCTCCCTTCCAGGGGAGGGATGATGAAAGGAAGAGACAGATCAGAAGTGTTAACAGCTACTGAAACTTCCTTCCTGTGGAGGAAACATCGTGGGTTGGGAAGAACCTTTTTCCTCTAGTTATTGCATGCGAATTAAGTGCTGCCTTTGCAAGAGTGCACCATGCCTGGAAAGAGTGGGTGTAAAGGACAGAAGAGGCGTTGCCGGGTTGTGGGGTGTCCAAGCACAAAAAGAAGGGAGGGTAGTTTTCATTAGCCATTGACTCTTGCTCATCTCCCTACTCCAGCCTGGGTCAAACACCGGTGGGGCGGTATGTGTTAGGAGATGGAGCCTGACATGTGGTCACTTACATGGGAAGGACAGGATGGTGATACCCAAGTGGAGCAGGAAGTCTCCTGTGCAGAGACTGACCCCAGGGTCGTCTTTGACTCCATATTCAGCCCCCGACTCCCTCCTTCTGAAAACAGACGTTAATACAAACCTCAGAAGCTATTTCTTGCCTTCTCTCATCTCCAGCCTCAGACACGTTGTGTGTCCTGATACATCAGAGTCTAACAGAAAATCTCAACTATAAACAAATGCTAGTAAGTCATTAGTCATCCAGCGTTTAAGGTGCCATCACCAGAGCAAGGGAGAAAACTCAAATGGAAGAATCTTCTACAAAAAGCAGTTCATCGAGGAAGCAGACTGTGACAGAGCAGATTGTGTTGCTGGTTTTCTGATTCAGCATTCTGGCTCCACAAAAGATAATGGAACAGTACTTCCGACAGCTAGGGAGAGATAACTTGCTACCTAGAATTTAATGCCAGATCCCACTATTCTATTCATGTGTGAAGAGAAAATAAAACTTGAAAAAAAGTAGACATGCAGGAATATGTAATGCGTCTAGAAAGACACAGACCTCGCTGAAAAAAATGGAAAGATGTGCCTCAGAACGAAGGAAAAATAATTTAGGAAAATAATGGGATGTAAGAATCAATGCTGTTAAGGATATGCTCAATCAAGATTGTAGATGAAAATTTAAGGAGAGACAGGCTGGGGAGAGAGAGAGAGAGAGAATATGGAACCCAAGAAGTAGGAACTCTCACTGAGAAGAGCAGTTAAGCAAAGACAAGGAAAACTGACAGTGCATGAAGCGTAGAGAACAGCTAATCAAGATCAGGGGAGGGGGCAGGAGGGGGCGTGTAGATTCCATGTACTGGCTAAATTTGTGAGATTAGGAACAAGATTTGGGACGGAAGCAATTCAGCTGATGCAAAATAAATAAATGATAGAAAGGAAAAAAAGAGTAGGAAACAGTGTAAGACAAAAAAAATCTAAACAAGACACATTCTTTTTCTAAATTTAATTAACTCCTATGTCTCGCCCTTGATGAAGTGTCCTGGGTTGCTTAGTGTGGTGGGAAGAGTGGGATGGGGAACTTGCCCCTTTACTTCTGTGTAAGGCTGGGGTGCTGTCAGCTGCTGCTTGGCTCGTGGACCTTCCCTTACCCCATTTATCTTTGTTCTGAGGGTGTTTTTTATTTTGGTAAGAAACACATAACATGAAATTTGCTATCTTAACCATTTTTAAGCACACAGTGTAGAGTGTTAACTGTGTACACTGTTGGGCGGCAGATCTCTAGAACCTGTCATCCTGCCCATCCAGAACATTATGCCCGGCGTCCCCTCCCCCAGGGCCTGGAAGCCACCATTCTGCTTTCTGTTCCTAAGTTCGGCTACTTTAGATACCTCGTCTAAGTGAAGTCATGCAGTGTTTGTCTTACTGTGACTTACATCACATAGCCTGATGTCCTCAAAGTTCATTCATGCTGAGGCATGTGACCGGATTTCCTTCTTTTTTAAGGCTGAATCATGTTCCATTGTGTGTATATGCTACATTTCCTTTTTCTGTTCCTCTGGTGATGAACATTTAGGTCATTTGTACATCATGGCTATTGTGAATGGTTCTGCAGTGAACATAGGTGTGCAAAAATCTCTTCAAGATCCTGTTTTTAGTTATTTTTGGATATAGATCCAGACATGGGACTGTGGGATCATATAGTAATTCTATCTTTAATTTTCTGAGCAATCACCATACTTTTTTCTGAATTGGATGCACCATTTTACATCCCGGCCAACAGTGCATACGGTTTCCAGTTTCTGCACATCCTCACCGACTTGTGTTTTGTCTTTTGTTTTGCTGTTCTGTTTTGTTTCGTTTTTTGATAGTGGCCATCTTAATGAGTGTGAGGTGATATCTCATTGTGGTTTTGATTTACATATCCCTGATTGCTAGTGATGTTGAATATCTTTTGATAGGTTTGTTGACCTTTTATGAATCTTCTTTAGAGAAATGTCTGTTCAAATCCTTTACCCATTTTTTAATCAAGTCATTTGTTCTTTTTGTTGTTGAGTTGTAGGGGATTCATCATCAAAAAACCCCACAAAAACGAAAAACGTAGCATGACTAGAGGAGTCTAGACCAGAGTTTCACAGTAGCTGCACTTTAAATTGGACCATTAATCATTTTGTTTGCATGCATTCAGCAATATGGAAACGTCTATATGCAGGCATTTGGCCCATCTTAAAGGCTCTCATGTGAAGAAAGATATTGTGAAAGAACCAGATGCAAAATTTCATGGATATCTGATTGCTGTAGACCCTCAATAAAAGATATGTTTAAAGCATCACCAAGAGACGATCTAAATTCAGGTTTTACAAGGTAGTATCAAAAGCCAAGCATGATTTAGGAACTAAAAAGCAATTGTTCGCCAATCAATGCCTGGTGACAGTATCTGTATCTGCAAGGCCAGATGTTCAGACTCCTGCTCATGCTTGCGTTTTCTCTAGTTTTTGATTTCCTGAGTGCTGTTAATCATATGCCCTCAATATGCAGCGTTCAATCCATTTTGTTAGCCTTTTATCATTTTAAACAGTTAGAGATTATGCCTCCATGGAGTATGCTAGAAATGCCCTTATGTTGCACCAGCCTGTGCTTTATGAGATAAACATATGAGTGATTCAAGCTTTGTAGCGAGCCTGTGTGTCACATAAGGGCCCAGTCATAATTTTTGAATTGTCTGCCTATGCACATTAAATCAAAGTGTCTATATGAACCAGTGATCATATTTCACGAGCTGGGTAGAATACTTCATTATCCTGTTTCTGTGAACACCTTTTTTCTTTTTTTTTTTTTTCCTTTTTATCTTTCCAGTTTTACTTAAGGAGTGGTGGAGCACAAAAGTTTGACTTAATCAAGGTCAGAGTCAAGGCACTGGAATCTAAATGCTGTGTTTTTTCATTCCTATTGTCTTGAAAGTTTAGAAATCTGTGCATTTAGATAGCATTTCCCTGGCTACAGAATATTATTCTTTACCTTTCTTGTGGTTTTAGAAAGTGATAATAAATCTGAAATTTTCCAAAAACTCAATAGCAGTATAAAATAATTACGAAATAGTTTTCTGGCCAGCTAAAATTGTGATTTACTGAATGTGAGTGAGTGTGTGTGTGTGTGTGTGTGTGTGTGTGTAACTATTTCCACAGACCCAGATACATTTAGATACAGTTGGCGATACATTTTGTCCTGTGGCAAAACCCTTTATTTGACTGATCAAAATGGAAAATGGCTTCAGAAGCATGTGTTCAAGTCTGTTGCTTTGGGAAATCAAGCATAAGTAATTACAGAAATCTGCAAATCCAACTAACATGTTTCCTACGGAGGCATTATTTGTGATTTTTTTAACAGCGCTTTTACCCATTTGTCATTCCTTCGTGGAACAGAATGATCATGAAAAGGAATATTATTAATTTGTGATACTGATTGCATTCAGTTTCAGCTGATTAAAGCCAGCTGGGTGGGACACAGTACCCCCCCCCCCAATGCTGTAAGAATCATGCCTGGCCTGTACAAAGTTCATGAAAATCCTTGGCAATTTGTTAAATAATGTGCCAGATGATAGCTATAAATTTGTTATATTTTAGAAAGGTCTATCTTTAATTCATGAACCTTTCAATCGCCTTAAAAACTTATGCCAGAGGGGCAAAGCTGTCTGACCCACTTATAGTTATTGCAAACCCTGCTTCTGGTTATAGTTTCAAAGCAGGCTATTGCTGTTGCCTGCTGTGTTCACCATTATATTGAGACCGTTTTTCTTTGACTCTTGAATACCCAGGTAGTTCTTGTGATGGTTGTTTCAAATTCCTAGTCTCTCATTTTTAAAATGAGTCCATGCTTTTTCAAACTCTTGCTCAGTGATCAGCCAACAAGAACTGTAATGTGGTAAAGTTATAACATCAAAAGAACTACCAGAGATTAAGAGGGAGAAATGTCATTTTAAGGGTATCTATCTTGTCTACTAATTCTGAGATAAATAATAAGGTGTGGCAATGGTTAATCATAATTTGCTAGACTAAGTTTCTCATACACTTCCTAGGGCAAACACAGAGGCTGGAAAGAGTGATATTGCTACCAAATGCCACTAAAACAATCTCTGAAATATTAGGTATTCTCATTAATTATTTAAAAACAGAAGTGCTGTTTGATAACCTACTGTGTACTAAGGGTAGAATGGAGAATGTGGCGCCTGCAGTGTTACCCTTCTGGATCTTTTAACTTAATGATGCAATTATGTACCAAACAAATAGATATTTTAAATAAGCCATTCTTATTCTGGTAAGTGTTATAAAGGAAAAGTTCAGAGTGAAATGAGTGAGTTTAGTAATGTTGAGTCTGGATAAAGGGAACTTGATTGGTCAGGAAAAGGAGACAGGATATTGCCAACAAAGGGAATATTATGTGTCCATCTACATGTAAGGAAGTTGTTCAGTGCATGGGAATCATTGAACTAGACCTACTGTGGCTAAATTATAGCTAGACTTAGAGATTGAGACTGAAGTAAAGCTACATCAGAGGGGAGGGAAGGAAGGTCATACAGGAGCATGTGAACTATGGTCATGTACTTAGACTTTATGATGAAAGCAGTGGGACCACTGCAGAGTGTTAGTCTGGAGAGTGGCATGATTAGATTTATGCTTTCAGAAGATAACTCTGAAAGTAATGTGGAAAATGACTTGGGAGGAAGGAAGACTGGAATAAGGGAGACCAGGTGGAGGACAAGTTTCATAATCCAGTGAAGACGTGATAGTGGCTTTGATTATCAAAATGCCAGTGGAGATGGAAAGAAAAGGATGTGCTGCAGAGATCATTAAAAGGTAGAATACCCAAGATTAATGAAAGAGGGGAGTAAAAAGAAGAGAAGTATTCGGGACAACACTCAGGTTTCTGGCTTGAGCAAGGACAGCATTGATGGTGACACCACTAATGAGTTAGCCTTTGGAGTGCAGGAAGATATAGAGAAGGTCATTGATAAAACTCTGGACATGTCATGTTTGCATGGGCTGCGTGGAAAATATACCCTGGAGGAGATGACTCGTAGACAAGTGGGGCTAAATGGAAAGGTCTGATTTGCAGATTCAAGCCTGGTAATCCCTGGTGTCACCATTGGCAATTGAATCCTTGGGATTGGATGAGATCGTCTAGACTAAGAGACAGACTACGTTAGGTGAGACGAGGTGAAGGCTTAATACCAAGCCTCAAGGAACTCCAGTGTTTAAAGTCAGATGGCAGAACATGGTATGAATTTGGGTGTCATTTAATAACTTACGTAAGTAATTAACAAAGTATGTTTAACGCTGAACATCAAAGTTGTACATTTGATAGATTTTTTTAAATCATCCATCCAGTGAAGTATTGTATTTTCAGCAGGACACATACAATATTTCTGAGGCTTCAGGCAAGTCATGGCCTCTTAAGCTTCAGTTTATTTGTTAGCAAAATTAAAGTCTACCCAACTGTGCGTAAGCAAGGTAGATTATCACTTTAGTGGACATTTTTACTAGGGATGGTCTCCAGCTAAGTAGAAAACAGAGTGCTGATAGAACGAGGCATCGGATGAGGGAGTCTTGATTAAGTTTAGGACATAGAGGGAAAGTGGAAGATTAACAGCACGGGACTCTGGATAACTTGCAGCCTGAGAACACTGAACACATGGGCAGTAGAGGGAAGACCCTGGTGTAGCTAAGACAGTGAGGACACGGGCAAAGCATGGGGGTAAATTTTGCCAACTGCAAGTTTTATTTAAGGATGGCCTTTTAATAATCCTGTTAGTTTTCTTGTAATTCTCCCTCAAACCACAAAGCACTAAATGGTTGCATCATTTATTCTATCTTCACAGCAACACTTAACCTAAACAAGAGAAAAAAAAGAAGAGGAGAGAAAGCATTTCATATAATTACAAAGGAAGATGAATTCTCAATACTAGTCAGGACAAAACAGAGACTCTTCTCTCTCTTTTCTCACCTGCCAGCATGATCCAAAGGAAGTTAAGAAACAGATGGATCATGTGGGTTGAACCACAGTTGCTTCTGAAAGTCTACGTGTTTGAATGGGTCTCTTTTTAAGGAGGGACAAAAACTTGTCACTCTTCTCACTCAAAAACAGTTTGGTTTTATGGAGACCTCAGGAAGCTGAGCTGGCTCCTGAATTGAGTGATTGAATCCTTTCAGCCTTAGAGAGTCTTTAACCAGTTTTGTTCCTAAAGTTACTGTCTCCTGGTTGATGAGGTTTACCCAGAGTGGAATCTACAGGATTCAAAATTCCCGCCATGACCACAGCCCTTTTTTGAGGCCAGTGTCCACCAGTGGGTCCCGACATGTAAATTGCTGAGTAAGTGTCGTGTGTCTCTGACACTGCCCACAACTCATGGAAGCGGATCTCAGTGTTTTAGTTGGAGCCAATGAAAGCAGTGTTTCCTAAACTTAAGGTTAAGCTGTTTATGGAAATACTTCTAAACGTTCAGAGGGATACAACGTGTTCAAGACCAAAAGGCTTTATCTTTAAAGTAGATTTATTTAACTATTAAACAGAGTTAAACAGGTTTGTTCGGTCTGAAACGTTTTAGAGCCTTCATATATCAGTCCATACTGTGAATTTCCAAGAGGTGGGTTTGGTATGCATTTTCCCTAGCTCTGTTGATAGCAGAATAAACTCTGATTAGCATCTCCTAGTATCTGTCCCCTGGAATCCCGTAGAAATGGTGAATTATCCATAAAAGACACTAAATAACTATTAATTGGCCTAGTTCTGGAATTCTGTTCAATGCAGATGCTCTGTACTAGTCAGTGACTGACTCAGTCAGACTTTCAATTTTGGAAAGACAGAGATGCAGACCTGGAAAGAAGTCAGGAGCAGGTGGAGATGTGGAGAGTAAGAAAAGCGGCCAGAAGGGAACTGAGTAGTGAGGACAGTGGAGTGCTAACTTAGGGAGATGCGGACAGTCTCACCGGAGAGTTTTGCAGCTTGTGTCAGTTAGCAGCGGTATTGTTCGCTCCTTCCTGTTGCTGTTGGCGTTTGATTGGTGGTGAAGCTTTGTCTCCGTTCTCCACAAGGTCAGGTATTCAGCTATGGACAGTGATGTGTGTGCCCAGCCTCCCTGTGTATCCTTCACCGCCCTATCCAACCACACTTCTTTTCCTCGAAAGCTAGAGTGTGTCCAGAGCAGGAGGTAGCTCTGGACAGGGCCATGGATTTCTCTGAAAGAATCACAGGAGTGAGGATTCATTCCTCCAGACCTCCTAGAACCCATTGTAGGTTAGGTAGTTTGTCTTCAAGCCTGGTACTCTTTAGCATTTGAATCCACCTATTCATTTTTCTAGGTAAAGGCTTATAAGTTAATACATATGAATAAAAGGATCTTATGCTTTCTTTGGCCAAATAAAACAGAAGCCTTAACCACATAGAAACCTTCCTTCAATTCAACCTTTCAGAATCCTTAATTTACATACTGCAGGAGATTCTGCACATGGTTGCAAAAGAGATAGAGTATATTTTGGAAGAATTAGTAGGCTGTAGCTACAGGGAAAAAATACAACACATTTAAATCAATTTCTGTGTCACTTTTTATTAGAGAAGGGCCATCTCGCTGCCATATGGTCTGCTTTTCCAGCCCCCCAGCTGGGTCTGTTGTCTGATCTTTCTTCTCTGTCTCAGACTAATCCTGCTTGTAACTACATGGCTGGCCCTAGAGGCAAAGCTAGTACTTCTTTCCCTTCTGCTTCCAAACAATTATATGCATGTTGCCTCTGAAATATTTCATTGCATTGTTATTATAGTTCTTTGTTTATATATTTATCTTTCCCATGAGATCATGAGCTTCTTAAGGGCTGGAGTAGTATCTTACTTCTCTTTGCATTCCTGTGGCCTCATAGATCGTGGGTGTTGAATACGTGAATATAATTAATGCAGTCAGAAAAGAACTCCTTACTCTGAACATCTCAATTCTAGTAAATGTATAATGCATGGCATGTTACCTTTAATTTTATTTTTTATTTTTATTATTTTTTGTTGAAGTATGGTCAATTACAATGTGTCAATTTCTGGTGTATGTTACCTTTAAAAAGTCTCTCTTTTAAGAGGAAAAGGAAATTGATTAAATACCCTGTACCTTGACTGTTGGAAAGAAGCAGTAACTTGTAATCATATTCATAGTTTAGCCAAAAGGATGGGTTTTTCTTTAATACTCATATAGTGAAATCCTCTGCTAAGCAATATAAAAATAACATATTGTTGCATTTAGATTCTTTCTGTTATAGATTTTACTATAATTAATTCATTTTATACCTTTTCCTTTTTAAATAATATAAGGTATATCTGGCAGATAGGAAATAGCCTCAGGTTAAGAGTTTTGCATCAAGTTTTATCATCGCTTGTGACTATTTAGCAATTGCCTTTATGGTTATAGATTCTATTATGAAATCCACGGTAATCTTGAATTTTTTTTGGTAGTTATGAAATTTAGAATCAAGGTGGGACTATTTTTGTTCAGAAAACAGCTCATAAACTCAGTCCTATTTTGACTGAAGTTTGAATTTTAGGTCCTTCTGGGTATCTGAGCCATCGTTTTTTCTGTGTCTTGATCATCTAATCAAAAGAGAATATTCTAAGTGCATTTTTATTTTGCCTGAAATTAACAGTGATGCTTGAAGCAGATGTTATGAGAGACTGGAAATAACTGTTAAAGAAAAAGAATAGCAAGGGACTACTGCAGTCGAGCAAGGAAATGGCAAAGTAAACAACAAAATTAAAAAAAAAATTAGGAAGCACCCACTGTCAGTATCTTTAATAGATTTATTTGGAATGATTCGAGTGTTTGATGGTTTCTGAAAGGAGTAGTCATGAAAGAATTTCAGGCCTCAAATATTTATTCTTCCTTAAGAAGAGTCACAAACTTTAAAGCTTTTTAAGTGCTTTGTGTTCTTACATGTAGGGTTTTTTTGGGGGGGTTTGTTTTTTGTTGTTGTTGTTGTTGTTTTTCTGGAGACAGAGCAATAAAAATAAACTAGTAGCCATCAACTGTAACTGTGAATGTGATGGCCATTTAAATACTGAAAAGCCAAAAGATCAGAATAGCCCATCAGAATCGTGTTACCAATAAGTCATCATTATGTGATTGATATTTCTTTTACATGAAGTAAATGACACACTCATAAGCAGAAATATTTCTGTAAGACAGATTTTTAAAAAGCCAGATTTCTTCTGTATAGCACAGGGAACTATATTCAATATCTTGTAATAACCTTTAATGAAAAAGGATATGAAAACAAATATATGTATGTATGTATATATATATATATATATATATGACTGGGACATTGTGCTGTACACCAGAAATTGACATTGTTGCTGACTATATTCATTAAAAAAAAGAGAGAGAGAGAGAAATATTTCCACAGGAATTAAGGGTTTCTTTTGTAAAGATATATTTTAACACCTATGTGTTCTTCTAAAAGTATCTCCAGACAGGATGAGAAGTATAAGAAATAACAGTTTTCTGTCAACAAAAATAAGTATATCTTTGCACAGACACAGGTATCTGTGAAGGGAGCAGAAATATGGTTAAGCTTAAAACATACTAATAGACAGTTTCCAATTCATGAATGCATTTTAAAATCAGCATGGTTTTCTTGCCTCTATTTCCTTCTCTGTAAAATGGAAATGATAATAGAATCCAACTGCAGTGTATAGAATAGTTCCAGGCACATAGTAAGCACTCTGTAAAGTTGACACTCTGCTTTTTGGCCCATCTGCTTTAACTTATTCTTTCCTGAAAATTATAGAGGTGGCAGCCTGTCATGTTCATCCAAGCAGGGAGAGAACAGGCATCTGTGAAGTCCACTGCAGGCATGGCTTCTCAGTGATGCAGGGAGTTGCCGTTGAAGGCTAATGTGGGGTGGGGGGTGGGGGGGTCCTGTGTATCACTGAGTATCACTGAGCTACCACGGTTCTTAAGTGTGAAGACAGTTCTACAACCCCTAGGGTGAATTTTGGCCTAGGGAACACTGTGGTGAGTTACCAGTTTTGCATACCTTTATGCTCAGTACTTTTATATTTCTCACATATCCACACCTCAGAGCTGTACCTGGCCTAAGGTGTCTATTCAGAACTGAGTTCATGATCCATCCATTCATGGGTAGAATTTTGCCCCCCTCTTCTCTCTATAGGCATCAAACTTAGAGATTAGACATCTTTTCCCTTTAAATCCTCAAACAGCAAGCATCAGATGACATTTCTTTAGGATCCTCACAAGGCTATTTACTCATTTACTCACCCTTCTGAAGGAAAGTTAATTTCAAGTCCAAAAAGTATCAGTGCTAGCATAGTACATTAATAACTCCTAATGAATCTTATAGCCTGGTAACCTGTGTCCTTGGGATAGCCCCCTCCAATGTTGATTCTGTGCTTGCTCATGTGACTCACTTTGGCTAACAGGACATCTGTAAAGACGACACATAGATTTGGTAAGTGTTTGCGCACCGGAGCGTGCCCTCTTGGAAGGCTCCTGCTATGTCTCGAGGAAGCCTGATACTCCTCGAGGGAGTTGGTGAGGATGTGGAGGAAAGGCAACCTTTGTACCCTGTTGGTGGGAATGTAAATTGTTGCGGCCACTGTGGAGAACAGCATGGGGATTCCTTAAATAACTAAAAATAGAATTACCGTATGATCCAGTAAATCCATTCTTGGGTATTTATCCAAAAACAAAAAGAATACACTAATTCAGAAAGATTCTTGAATCCCAATATTCATTGCAGGATTATTTACATTTGCCAAGATATGGAAGCAACCTAAGTATTCATCAAGAGATGAATGGATAAACTAATGTATGTGTGTGTGTGTACATATATGTATATACATACGCACATACACAGTAGAATACTGCTCCGTCATCATTAAAAAGAATGAAATTTTGTCGTTTGCAACAACATGGATGGACATAGAGATACTGTGCTAAGTGAAATAAGTCAGAGAAAACTAAATACTGAATGATATCACTTACATGTGGAATCTAAAAAACTAAAGCAAACTAGTGAATATAACAAGAAAAAGTACTCACAGATCTAGAGAACAAACTAGTAGTTACAGTGGGGAGAGGAAAGAGGGAGGGGCAAGATAGGAGTAGAGGTTTAAGAGATACAAGTTACAATGTATAAAATAAATAAGCTAAGAGGACGTATAATACAACACAGGGAACATAGCTAATATTTTATAATACCTATAAATGGAGTATAACCTTTTAAAAATGTATATCACTAGCTTGTACACCTGAAACTTACTTAATATTGTGCATCTGTTATGGGAGAGTGGTTTCTTATTTCATCACAGAGAGAATTCAGAGATGAGACACAGAGGACAAGAAAGTAAAGAGGATTTTTTAAGGGATAGATAGTTCACTCCCAAGGGGAGGGCAGACAGGCTCAGGTGAGCAGGTGCGCTGAGCTTCTTTGACAAATTGGTTACTTAGAGTGTAAAAATGAATGGGAGGGGTTTTGGGTCGTATTCCCTAGTTTTCATCCCAGCTCCACCTTCCTGAGGGGAGGAAGGGTTTTTATCCTTATTTAGTCTGGATCGGAAATGTCATGGTGTCGGGGCATGATGGGTACTTCTAATCTGCAACAGTAATTTTATTGTAATGAGGGCATAATGAGTAAAAGGTCACATTCAGACGCTGGAGACTCCTGTCTTTTCTCACCTTTCTTTGTCTGCCTCCAGGCCACCTGTCATCCCAAAATGTGTGGTTTCTTCTCAGTCCAGGGGTTCTTGCTTTTCTCTATCTGCCCAAGGACCTCTGTTGTTCACAAGATGTATGGTTTCCTGTCATTTGGCCCGTGTTCCCCTTTCTCTGCTCATATCTAGCTACCTGTCTGCTCTAACACGTCACCTAGTCCTTAAAAAAAAGATTGGGCCCTCAACACCTTAGGAGTTGTTTAGTAAGTTACTGCTTCTTCCTAGTTGCATTTGCCAGTTTGGAGGCCATCTGGACTTACTTTAAATGAAACCACTGGAAAAAATTCCTGTTTGGAAAATGTATTTGGAGAAAATGGATATTCTAATTTGTCTCTCTTTTGAGGACTAGTGCCAGCTCCGGCGTTGCTAACCCACTCTGTAATCTTTTATCCTCATGTGTCAAGACATTGATCAACAGTGTTGTAGGCTGCAGCAAATAATAGTGATAAAATTACAATAGCGCATGTCGTAACTGTGGGAAGAGCGTTAATGATAATTTACTCTGCAGCTCACTCTTACACCTGTTAGAACATTTCAAATGGAAGGTGAGGCTTTACCCTGTGTTTCAAATACTTCCCTTCTAAGTGTGCCTTTTAATCTTACCACTTTTTCACATTTCAGAGCAAATTATCTCCATTTGTTCTCTTGTGCCTTTGCCCTGATACTTTCCCCTTTTAATGGTGATTTTATTTTTTGCCTAAATGAGCATTCGTGCCCTCAGGCACCAACCTGAGATGCTGCTTATTTCAAATACCTCAGGACAAGTAAAGCAAGCTTCTTTTTCAGGTTGGAAGACTCTTTAGTCAGTTTTTTTTTTTTAACCTAAAAGGAATTCTGAGATTCCCACTGAAATGTCCTTATAGACAGTGTTCCTTGAAAAAGATGCATTTTAAAAACTGGTAGCCAAGGCTCTAATGAGAACCTTATTTCTCTTTCTCTGGTTTTATAAAATGGTTCAAACAGACCTGACTTTTCCATCTCATGTAATAGCATCTGCAAGAGCATTTTTGGTCATGATTAAGGGCTGATTTAATTTGCACACAGTAGATGATTTAGATGTCAACTTTGTACAACTACAAAAAAAATGTTTATTTAAGAGTGGCTATAAATATTCCAAGTTAATTTGAAAAAAATCTCTTAAACAGCACCAACCTGTTAATTGATTTATGAAAGATAACATCCCAGGAAACAAGAGGAAGGCTTTCGGGTGAGTGGCTCTCAGACAAGGAGCCCTCCTGGCAGCTGCAGTGACTTCCTACACTCATTCTGCTTTTGGTGTCACTTGTCACCACAGGAAGGTTCAGGAAGTGCGAGAAGTCAGGAGTTGCTTATAGACCCATTCATTGAGAGCAGAAGCCATCTGTCATACTTCGGAAACCTTCCGTGCCAAACACAGCATCTTGGATTTAGAAGGTGCTTAGTAAATACTTTACTCAGTGGGTGACTCTTTCAGCAGGGCTTCAGTGACTTTCCAGGCGTCGCAACATGGATGTCAACTTTCATAAACCATTTTTATCAGTGTCCTTGGTTGTCAATGCATTGATTTGTGGATTCTCTGGTGCCCGTAGCTGTTTTCAAAGAAGGCTTTTACTCACGGACATTTATCACATGTCCTAAAACACATATTCCTCTGCCGAAAGCACACAAACCAAGTTTCACGGATCCCTATTACCTATAGAGACAAGAGCCGTTAAGAGGGCACCCGGGGCCTCCCACAGTGTTGCACGTGCTTACTTGTATTGTCTTATTTCCCATATGAGCTTTAGGTTTTCGTCCAAGGAGGGCTAATTAGCCACAGCATTCCTTCTCTGTAGGATCTCCTCCCTCTGCATGTTACCAGACAAAATCGAAGGCACCCTTCCTGGTCCTGCTTCCTCCAGGCATCTCAGCCATCTCTCACTTTGGAGGTGGGGGCAACTTCAGGGTGGGCTGGACTGGAACTTTGGCAGGTTGCATTTGAAAGAAAAGCCTTGGAGGGGCTTAGCACCAGGACACAGAAAACCTTGCTTTATCTAAAAACGGCAGGAGAGCTAAATTAAAGTGAAGAGGAGTCAGCGTCAAGGCATCAGAGCAGCGGAGAAGGAAGTGAAATGTAGAGGGATTAAGTGGGGGTTTAAACCGTGTCACTAGCAAGGAAAGCCGCCAAAGGCAGGGTGGTGCTTTCAGGGTAGGCTCTTTGAAGGAGGGCGGGAGGGCCGAGGGGCAGGGTGCTACCGCGGGCCTCTGGTCTGAGTGGACTCCAGATCTACATTTTAAAGAGGAGTAATAAGCCATGGGCTGTTGTAACCCTAGACACGTGCAGGAACGTTCAGTCTCCTCCTGGGCTCCGTGAACTTCTAGACAAACAGGTCATGCGCCAGGTGCTACTTGGGATGTGTGTGTGGCATCTCTCCTGCTCTGCTGTAAGGTCCAGTGTAGACGGTGGGGTTCCTTCTAGACTTATGTTCCTATACCCCTACAGCCCTCTGACCCTGCACTCGCAGACACTTATAAGCTCCCAAGACAAACTATTTGTATTGAAATAATGAATAAATCAATGAAGAGGTGATTCATTTGTAATATAGGAACCTTAATGTGAGATCCAGTTATGGATATAGATAAAAGTGGGCTTAAAATATATCTAGCAGGGCTACGTGAACTGAGTAACTGCCACATTTTTTAAGTTTAGGTAATCAGTGCTAGAAGTTGACTTGCCCAGCAAGGACATGCTGATGTCTGTGAACTTTTTTAATGAATGTAACAGTGTCCTTAGAAGCATTAACTCCTAACGTGTGAAATGTGGAATTGAAAGACTGCAGAAAATGTGGCTTTGTGGCCATCTGTGTTGGACATGAGGTCTAGTGTCTCTGAGCCTCAGTTTTCTCTTCTCTGAAATGGAGATAATTCCCTGCCTCATCTGTTTTCCAGAATTGGGGGGCGGGAGCAAGTCAAATAATATGTATGAAAATTTCTTGGTAAACTGTCACATCACACAAATGTTACATTTCATTTTTACTGATATACACATTTATGGAGAAAAATTCAAGGGCCTATTATCTAGGGAATAATCCTTTGATTTTTTGCCTTTATCAGATCTTTACAACAGTTGAAAGAAAAGGCTATAAATGTCTAGGTTTTTTACTGTTTTTATTTTACTGGTTGTATATCAATAGGATGTTTTGAGGAGAAGAAATATCAAAAGGAGGTATAGCACGCAGGTTGTGTTAGAAAAACTTTTTTGAATATTAATTACAATACTTCTTTAAAATTTTATGGGGACTTAAATAATGTAGATTCAAATATAAACATTTTAATAGGTTTACTCACTCTATATTAAAATACAGAATTTCCATAATTATTTTTACTTTTTATGTTACTTCCTTTGCTCTATTATATTTTTATCTTATCTCTATTACATGTTCCTACCAAAAGACCTTTAAATTCTTTCTGAAGTCAATATTAACAGAGCTACTTCAAGGAATAAAGTTTGAGAATTTTTGTCTTGCCCCTTTACTACCAAATTATGCTATTTCATCTTCAAAGTTACTATGTACTTTTTCAGAATTTATCTTTCTGGGCAGATAAAGAGATAAAATAAATGACCATTTTATTTTCCTTTTTGCTTGATATTTTCCCTCAGCGTCCATGCTTCAGGTAGCCGTATTACTTGCTTACGTCTTATGTCCTGGTGCCGTGGTTAGCTAACATATAGCTCAGGCAGGCCGTGGAATAGAAAGCCAGATAGCTTATCAAGAGATTTGGGTTCTAGACTCATTTTTCCATTTTAAATGCTTGCCTCAGCTTGGGCAAGTCACCTTAACATCTCTGAACTCTATTTTCTTCATGTGCAAAGGAGAGGTATTATCATCATTCTAAGTGAAGTGGGCCAGAAAGAGAAAGAAAAGTGCCATATGACATCACTTATATGTAGACTCTAAAAGAAAAAGGACACAAGTGAGCTACTTATTGTTTATAACTTAGATGACTGATGTCTTGAATATGTGTGAGCACATTTGACTGTCGTTTATGATTGGATTACTTCATTCTGTTGGGATTTTTATTTTGTGGTTGGCTTTATTCCTTTGATGACTGTGTAAATTTAAAAAGCTAAAGCTCTAATCTGTTCTTACAAACATATGTAAACTAAAAAGTACGCAGTATATTGTATATTTGTATTTATATGCAATATAAATTATATGTGCAGTCAAACTGTAATAATTCTACCTAATAAAACTGAAAAGGAAAAAAAAAAGAAAAAAGGAGGGGTATCAGCAGTAACCAGAGTCACAAAAATGAATCAAGTTATACAAAGGTGTTATTAGGGCAAAATAATGCAATTGACACTGAAGAGGCTTGTGTAAATTGCAGTTATCACCCCAAAAGTATTTTTAAGTATTTTTTAAATTCTATGAACACCTACAAAGCAAGTCTGTAGGCTAATTCAAAAGGCCACCAATTTGAACCCTTGGTATGAATCACCTCTGAGTACCTTTCCAGCTTTAAAATTCTGTAATACGTTTAACTTGTATTAGTAAGCTCCGGCTGTCAGAGCAAAATGCTGTAGACTGGGGGTCTTAAACAACAGAAGTGCATTTTCTCACAGTTCTGGAGACTGGAGGCATGGGATCAGGATGCCAGTAGGGTCAGGTTCTGGTGAGGGCTCTCTTTCTGGCATGCACATGCCACCTTACAACCGTGTCCTCTCATGGTCTTTCCTGGGGATGTACATGGGGGGAGATAGTTCTCTCTCTCTTCCTCTTCTTATAAAGCAATTTATTCCATCATGAGGGCTCATCCTTCTGATGTAATCTAACCCTGATCACCCCCCAGTGATCTCATTACCAAATTCCATCATATTGGGGGTTAGATCTTCAACATACGAATTTTAGGGAACACAAACATGCAGTCCGTAGCATGGCCCACTCAGTGCGTCTGCCTGAAAGTGCTGGAAGGGGTGGGCTGTGCACTTCAGGCTTAAAGGACTCTTCGCATCGTTTTCCTTTGATGGTGGGCGGTTGAGAAGGAAGAAACACTTTCTCTCTCTGAGATTATGCAGAGAAGGTGAGCTCCCCGCTTTCTGTCTGTTACTGAAAGGAAAAGGAACTATCTTCCTAAATGAAAGCGGGATGAATTTAGGATGTATAAAAGAAAAATTGTAAAAGTTAATCAAATCTCCAGATTAAAAGACAGTTATGGAATGTTCTTCTAAGGTTTCTTACTCAAAGACTATGCCATTTTTCCTCTTCCTTGCTCCCTTTTTTCTCTTAAAAAATAAGTGTGGATCAGTAGCTTAGGCATTTATTTAACCCTTTGGGGTTTCTCCTAGCCACATGAAAATTATGTTATCAGTAAAGAGGGTATTAGTTAAATTAATTCTGAATGTTTCAGCTAGCTTACATTTAATTATTTGTGAAAGGCTATCCTATCAACTAAGCTGATTGTAGTGCAAAGTCACTTCATCAGTGATGTCATATTCAAATGATGTCAGGGTTTCATTCCAGATACATTTTTACTGTGCTAATTTAGACCATCGGAACTGAACGTGACGGAGCCAGGAGCATTTCACTGTTAAAAAAACAGATGTAGTCAAAATTTCCACCACTTGGAAAGTAACTTAAAAGGAAGCTAAATTTCCATATCCATCATTAGATATGTGTTTATTTCTATCCTAATTCATTAATTCCCAATTCTTACCTACTCAGAAAACGTGTTAATTTTGTTATTTGCATTGGAAACTCTGACCTCAAAAGACTATCATCGTGTAATCATTAGTCTTATTTAAATAACAGACTCTTATTAGAACTCTGCTTGGAATTTTTCAAACTCATTCTTGTTTTGTTGTAAATACCGAGTCCTCTTGGTTTCTTTTACAGTGATTCCACTTTTCCAAGAAAATAGGCTACCGAGAAACTTGAATGTTAGCAATATCTAAATGTGTTCAAATTAAGTATTTTAAGAATATTTTATCATTTTCGCACCCAGGCCACCAGCTGCTTTCTCGGATGTTTTGGTTTGCATTTGCCCATTATCCCTTCCCAGTTTTTGTTTTGTTGTGTTTTGTTTTGAAACAACTTCAGACAATATTGCCCATTTGCATTTCTTTTCCCTAAAAGGTTGCACAGTTTGGAAAGAAGCAGATACCTCAGAGTCACTAATGAGTTTGTCTTGGCTGAGAATAGAATGAGATTACGTTGGTTTGGCTTTGTTAATTGTGGCCAGCCGTCTCTCAAGTTGATTTCTGGCATCATTTGCTGTCACACACAACAGTTTGGAGGAGGAGAGGATGCCCTCAACAGAGGAATCTGTGTCCAGTGCCTTGGATTTGCACTGGACTATTTCTTTGTAACTTGTGAAATTAAAGGGATACAGAAATTAAAGCTACTCTCCCAGAAAGAGAAATAGGAGCATGAAAATAAAATCTGAAATTATGTGATTTTTAAGCCAGTAATGGTCAGGGGTTGCATGTCCTGAAAAAGGCAGGAGAGTTCTAAATAAGAAAGTGAACCAATTATTTCTTCATAAGCAGCTACCTTTGCCTTTCCAGGCAGCTCAGTAATAATTATTCTCTTTTGTAGGCTTTGGTGTTCCTGCTGGCTCTTCTCTCATTATGAGCTAATAACCATTGCATTCCATCTTCATCGTTTTGACCTCTGTTATCAACAGTTTTCTCTGCATCCTGTTGTAGTTTCTCCTTTGGAAGTTAAAAGTAAATTACATCACCCATCTAACCAACCTTCTTCCCAACAAACCACTTAAGCTGTCACAGGCCAAGGACAGGATTTCATTTTTATGTTTTTACTTCATAATGCTTAATAGAACACCTGGCACGTAGTAAGCCATTAATAAATGAAATGACTACCTGTTTTGTTATTTTCACAAAGTCAGAAGCAAAAAAATGTCTGCCACTTTTTTGTGCTGTTGTTTTTGTTAAGAAAGAGAATAAATAAATAGATGGAATACTAGAGTACCAAAGTATAGAATTATGTTCCATTGTATTTTATTGTCAAAAGGAGGCAAATTGGTAAAGGTTTGCCTATAAGGAACGAATTTATGATACACGATCCAGTATATCATATACTTGATTTAATATATGATTTTATATACTTGTGAGAGTATTTTAAAGATGTTAGATTTAATCTGTTTTATTCATTCACTCATTTTAATTGTAATCTTTATCAAGTGTATACATGCCCATAATTTAAAGGGTCAAATAGTTCTACAACAAAAATAAAAAGTTTAAATAATTCTATGAGGTTTGCCTCCATTTGCCCCTCTTCAGAGTCAACCACTTTAATTTATTTTAGCTAAATATGTTGTTTTCTCAACTATATTGCCCAA
This sequence comes from Vicugna pacos, assembly GCF_048564905.1. NCBI lineage: Eukaryota > Metazoa > Chordata > Mammalia > Artiodactyla > Camelidae > Vicugna > Vicugna pacos. The sequence continues at coordinate 17,835,324 of NC_132991.1, forward strand.
AAATTGTGTTTAGTTTGTGGCTGCGTCTATTTGCAGACTGAAGCATTAAGCATCCCCTCCCCACTGTAAATTATAAGGATGTAGCTCTCTTGTCTCACCTACCCTCACTAGGCAGGTACCTAGTTACCCCTAATAGTTATTATGTAATTTTGTTAGGTCAGTATGTTCAGTGTTTATATTAGCATGACTGTGTAAGTGTTTTTGAAAGCCTTAACATGTGTAAGTAAACTACAATAATCATTCCTGCAGTCATCTGTCATGTAACATTTTATTATCCCTGGAGTTATTAATTTTCTAGATTATTTTTCTTTGTCATCTTCTCAGCACTGGGAAAAAAAAATCAAACTCTCCACTGATTAAGTGTTTTCACTAGATAATCAGATCCATCCATTTCGTATTTCAGAAAAATTCTCATGACTCTTTCTGACCTATCCAGCCTCGACTCAGTTGCTGTGTTTAGTGCCGATCTGTCACCCTGGGACCTCTCTTCAGTATCGTCCTCTCTTTTCACTGTCGCCTCTGCTTTTTCTTCATTTACTCTCTTCTTTTAGTGAAATTCATCCTCTAGTTTCCTGAGAAAGGATTTGGAGGTAAAGTCTTCATAACCATGAATGTCTTGAAAACGCCTTCATTCTGTTCTCACACTTCCATAGGTGAGGTATCAAATTCTGAGCTGGAAACACTTTTCCATCAGAATTTTGAGATATTTTCCTTCTAGATTTTAGTGGGAGCAAGGAATTCGAAGCTTTTGAGATCTTGTTCTGCGTTGTTCTAAAATTTCACGATGATGTGCCCTCAGATGGATCTATGTTAATTGTGTTTACTAGGCATTCAGTATTACCTTTTGACTTGGAAAACTATGTTCTTGATATTTTCTTGAATTATTTTTTTAATGATTTGCTCCCCTACCTTTTTTGTTCCCTAGCTCTGAAACTCCTAAAATCCAGACATTAGACCTCCTGGTTAGGTTTTCTAAATCTTTTTTCTCCTAGTTCCCATCTGTTTGTCTTTTTACTCTACTTTTGAAGATTTTTCTCAACTTAATCTTACACTCTATTGAGTTTCTTTTTAAGTTTCTGCTACTTTGGGCTACTTTGTTTTAATTTATATAAAAAATATTTGTTAAACTTTTTTTTTCAAAATATTCACTTCCAGTCATGGTTGAAATATTATAATGATAGTCCTTTTGTTCTCAGTTTTCTTCCCCTTACAATCTGTCCAAATTTTTTTTTCCTCATGGTTTTTATTGGTTACTCTGTTTTCCATGCCATTTGCTTCAGATACCTGGTAATCCTTGGTTTTCTGCTTCTCATTAGAGGTGATAAAGTTGAGTTCCATGAATTTGGGTGCATAGAACTGGGCTGTTCAGTTGGGAAAATTCTCGTGTCAACAGTTAGACCTTTCCCTTTGTGCTTTGTTTTTCCTAGAGAAGACTTCCAAATTGGCTACCTGCAGGAGGAAGACTTACTTGTCAGTGTTCTGGGAGCTGAGTTAGGAAGAAGGTGAGGGTTTGCAGTATTCAGTAGGACTGTGATTAAATAATCTTCTCAACTAGACCTTTGCCTCTTCCACCCCTTTGAACCTATGTTATACCTTTTTTAACTACCGGTTTTTTGCAAAGGGCGGGTAGGGGAAGTCAGTATCCTTGCAGTGTGGCACAAGAGAGAGTCAGCTGGGGATCTGACACTTACACAGTTTGGGCGATTTCTGAATTTTCAAGCACACCCATTTCCCCCTGTTCAATCCTACCTCCAGAGATCCTATGATGTAAGTCAGATTAATCCTTGGATTTTGTTGATTCCACTTTAGAATTTAATATTTTCTTCAGTCTTTTTAATCCTTTACGTTTTGTCCGCGGATTTACGGCTTCCAAAATCACGACACCATCCTGTTCTTTCCCATTCTCTTAATGGGTTAAGGACTCACAGAGTTTTAATGAAGTATTAGAAGAGAGTAGAAGTATATTCCAGTTTCCACTCTGTCCTCTTTACCTGGAAGTCCAGCTAGTTTATATTTGTTATATAAAATGCCTTCCTACATGAAGTGTGGGATTTGTTTTTACCAAAATTATAGAATGTCTTCCATTGGATGTTAGGATGCTGTGTGTACTTAACAACATGTCACTAAGGGAAATAAAAACACTTACACATAAATGCTTGCTTTAGTACCAGCTGGCTATGCTAGTCTTGCAAATTCTCAGTAGAATCGTGGATTGTAACAATACACACCAGAATGCGTTGTACATGCTTGTACGCATAATATAAACAAGGAGTATTAGAGCTGGAAGAGACCCAGATCATCCTGGTCCATCTCCTTTATTTTGCTATAAATACATTTGAGTGTCAATGAGCCTAGCCCACTGGGTCATGCAGCTGTTACAGGAAGGGCCAGATCCAGGCTTCATTCTCCCGACTTGGCCATGTTGCCTTCGCGGATTGTGCGTGGGTCCTGGTTATTGCCATGGAACTCTGGCTGAAATAACCAGTTCCACTTGGGTGCTGTGAGGACTTGAAGCAAATGTGTAAAACAATGTATTGTCAGGAGATGATCTGGTTATAGCGCCCAGTTGGCCTTGGTGGTTCAAATCATGCAGGTGGCCTGTACTTCCTCAAAGTAGTTAAAGGTGTGAATTGAATGTTGCTAGTCACCTTAACATTAATTATTTTTCAGTGCTTAAAGATAAAAATAGATCAAGTTCCTGACCTCAGTCATCACTGGTAAGACACGGAAGACAGTTTTAATCTTTTTTTTTTTAATTGAAGTATGGTTGATTTACAATGTTGTGTAAATTTCTGGTGTACAGCATAGTGATTCATATATATATGTATATATATACACACACACACACACACACACATATATATATATTCCTTTTAATATTCTTTTTCATTATAGGCCATTACAAGGTACTGAACATAGTTCCCTGGGCTATACAGTAGGACCCTTTTGTTTATCTATTTTATATGTAGTAGTTAGTATCTGCAAATCCCAAACTCCCAATTTATCCCTCCTCACCTCTATTACCCACCTGGTAACCTTAAGTTTGCTTTCTATGCCTGTTAGTCTGTCTCTGTTTTGTAAATAAGTTCATTTGTGTCGTTTTTTTCAGCTTTAATCTTAATTCAGCTACTTTTAGCAGGTAAAACAATTACACATAAGAAATTGGAGGCATTTGATTTGGGGATATATATCACTTTAAACAAATTCAACTTCACATAAGCACAATATTGTTTGTTTACATTGAAAAATGAATCTTTGAGGTTAAGCAGCATTATTCTGGGTAGAAAGCCTTTCTGTACATAGCAGGCTTCCCTGTTAGGTTCATTTCCTTTGTGTTTCTTGCATACAGCTTTTCAGGAATCCATCTACATACTATGTGAAGTGAGTCGTTCTTCTCTAAGTCTTAGGGGAGAAACGAAGTTGTATGACCAGTGAATATTTACCATGCATAGAATCCTCTGAATCCACCATTATTCAGACTTGTATTATGGGGTTTTATTCAGTTTGAGATACTAGTGTAACAAATTTGTTTTTCATAAAGGATGTAGCAAATGCATGGTCTCCTGAGGGACCAAAGTGGAAATGGGAATGAATAAACATAATTTCAGCAGCATCTTGGCAGCGTCTATGTGGGAGGAGACCCAAGAAAATGAAAACAAATGTCTTCTTGACATGACATCAGCTTTGTACGTAACAGGCAATTTATTATAATGGCAGTGATTATGGTTTCATGTGAAGCATGAGTACCCATGGTGATCTACAAAGAGGAAATCAGGCGTGGAATAAGGAGAGCTCCTTCGAAGATGCTTTAAGTAGACAGATCCACGAGAAAATGCAGTGTGCTTGGTAAGAGGGGAAGACAAATGTGGACATTGGGCTGATTTGTTGTTTCTCTGTAGCAATGCAATAATTAATATCCTGGGTCTTTGAAGTTGATTTTCAATAGAGAACACCAAATTATTTCTAATGGGAGTTTCACATCTCATTGGTTACTTAGTTACTGTTACTGGAATGATTTTATGACATGAAGTTTAGCCTCCTGATTAATAATACAGCACTCATTATTAAGATAGCTTATTTCATGGCAGATATAGTTAAAATTCTTGTTTTACAAAGGCTTTTTAGACTCTTACCTCTTATACTCCAAGAGTAAGTACATTTTTTAAAAAAAATCTGTAATTACTTGCTGCAGTGATTTGTCCCCAGTCTTCCCTGTGCCTTTGTGAGAAGTGCAGCAGGTAACTAAAACACCATCCATCTGTCAAACCCAGAGCAACTGTTAAAAACTATCCAGCCCGTTTTTTCTCCTGATTTGGAATTTGGTTGCACAACAGCTGTTAGCAGAGATACAGGTGAAACTTATGTAAATACTGCCATATTCCTTTAAAAATGAAATAAATCACTTTCCACATGCTGTGTGTGAATTAGCATATTTATTCTTTCATACCTGCCAAATACACCTTCCCCTTGTACAGGTACATAAAATAGGGACCAGAGGAGCATAAAGCCTCTAGCTTATTGCCTAGAGACAATATTCTTTGAGAAAGAAGTGTGTATGCATTTTTCCCCAGATATATAAAAGCAATGTCAAAAACTTTTTCATCCAGTTTGACTCGAGGACTTCATTTGGCATAAGATGCTGAATTTAGATGTGGGAGATATTTCTGAAGGAATCAGATCTGATGTCTTTTTAGTGGCTGTGAGAAATACAACTTGGACGTGCTAGAGCATATCCTCATCAGTAGTTTACCCCTCTAACAAGGCCATGACACAGAAAGAAGACAGAAAAAGAAGAGGAGTTAGCTTATAAGGGCAGTTACGTGATTTCCTACCCGACAGAGTTTTATAACATGTGAAGAACCTAACTCTAACCACCATGCAATGCTTATGTGCATTCTGAATACATCTAAATGCAGGTGGTTCATAGATATTTATGTATTTAGTGGATTTTTTCCCCACATGCCGAAAGTTGAGTATTCTGTGCAGATTATGAGCCTCTTAGGGCAGAAATTCTGTCTGATATTCGTCTGTTATGTTTCATAGTTCAACTGACTATATCCTCCAAATTGTGTTCTGTAGAATTCCAACTTGGTAAGTCAGTCTAGGCAAATGTCTTCTTTTTTTTTCTTAATGTAGGACAAAATTTAAAAATAAATTTCAGACATAGAAAACAAACTTATGGTTACCAAGGTGGGAAAAGGGGGTGGGTAGGGATAAATTAGGGATTTGGGATTTGCAGATACTAACTACTATATATAAAATAGATAAACAGTAAGGTCCTACTGTGTAGCACAGGGGAACTATTTTCAGTACCTTGTAATGACCTATAATGAAAAAGGAATATTAAAAGGAATATATATATATAATGTATAAATGAATCACTACACTGTACATCAGAAATTAACACAAAATTATAAACTGACTATACTTCAATAAAAAAGAAACATTTCATTATTGTGAATGACATTAATTCAAAATATAAGTGCTTTATGTTTGTATATTTCTTTCACATATATTATCTTATTTGATCCTCTTAAACCTATATTTATTGACACCTCTTACTTTATTATTACTGTTATATTATTATCCTATAATAATAATATGCATCATGATTTTATTATACCCATTTTGAAGTTGAGAATCATAGCATACATAAAATTCATAATGTTAAATATGATTATAAAATAAATAACAAGATACAAAAAATAAACAGATTACAGGTCAGAATCTTGAGAAAAGAACTGCATTAAAATTAAAATCTTAATTTTATTACTAATTATTTGTAAAAATTAATGTAAATGGTTCTGGGCATAACTTTCAGGAGAATAATTTCTTCACCAGTTGGTAAATGCCTATAATTCTCAGGATTTCTGGAAACACAGCATCTAATTGACACAAGCTTGTGACATGCTTTTTGAACTCTTCTAAAATTGTTTTTATTTATTTGAGATTCAGAATATTTAAAGGATGAAATGTTTTTACTAGCTTCATTAAGATAAAATTCACTCTTTAAAGTGTGCAATGTGATAGTTTTTAGTATGTTTACAGACTTGTGCAAGCATCACCACAGTCTAATTTCAGAACATTTTCATCAGCCCCTAAAGAAACACTCCACTATGAGCAGTCCTTCCCCACTGAGTTATTTTTAATGGAAGAAAGTCAGCTGAGATAAATGGAGTTACTCTAGGGTGTTGTAAAATCAGGGAGCGAATCACTGATGTATAAAAACCTTGGTTGCAGTGATGGCTCCTTCAGACTCGCTGTCATGGCTTAATTTAGAGTGATGGCTACCAAATGTCTTGCTGAATGTGATGATTTATATGCATTTATAAGTGGCTTTCTTCAATACAGGTTTTAATATTTCTCGATAGGAGGCAGTCTAAATGGAAGGAAAGGCTAAGAACTTTTAAAGCTGAGTTTGCATCGCCTGCCCTTTCTATTCAGGGTGTATATTTTTTTGGTCTGGTTGGGGATTAAGAGACCTGTCATGCAGCTTTGTCAACAAGTGACCTACTCTCTGTACTTAAATCTTGATTTGGGGTGCTTTCACTGTGGCTAATGGAGGCCACTGGGGGTCTAAAGCTGCTCCAGGACCCTTGTATTCATGCAGATATCGTGGTCAGGCTGCCCTGTATCCTAGAGAAAAGCAATTAAATGCTTTTCTTCATTAGGTGCAGGATTCCCACCAACGACTCCTTCTCCACTTGAGTTTTTGAAGGAGCTCACACTCTTGGTCTAGAACCTCCTGATTTCCTGATTTTACCAGGTAGTCAACTTGGACCTCCTGTCTTTCCCACTCCCACCACCCACTCCCCAAGGCCCACAGCTGAGTGTGATTACTTTGCTTCCAACCATGGCTGGGTAACTTGATCACAATTCCTGACTTTCCCTTCTGGAATCTGCCACACCAGGTTAGCAGTCAGAGTTACAAGATCTCCCTTCTTCCTTCTTTGTGACTCTCACCTGTATTAGCTATTCTTTTGTTTGGTTTCTTTTTTTGTTTCTGATATAATTTATGAATCATTTGTAATTTTATTTATTTTTTTCCTGAAATCTTTATTTCTTCCTGGTGTTTTTCAATTAGGGGACAAATCCTTTGAAGCCAAGAGCCGTATCGAGGTATATTTCTTTGGTTAGCTGTGAACACAGAGAGCTCCGGGGCTCGGAATAAAGTGAACGGGCATTTTTAACTATTTATTTCCTGATCTTGTATTAGAAGCTGGATAAAGTGCTCCAAGCTTACCGAGGGACTAAGTATATATTATTTGCTTACTAAGCATTTCTTATTTATTTGAAATGCCTTTTTTTTTTTCTGAGAGGGCAACAACAATAATTGGGAAATATGTTTCCAACATGCAAAATGAGTTGTATCTTTCCATAAGCAAGCTTATAATTGGGCTCCTGCAGCCACGCAGCATCGCATATGGTACTTATGAGTCAATTAAAGCACCCTAACAAGCAGTTACGGGTTTATTGTTTAATTCAGTTTTCACCATTCACGCTATTCCACTCAAAAGTTGCATATATGTCTTTCAGCATGTAATCATAAGCACACATTTTATTCAAATGGGAGTTTTGAAGAATGGGACCTCCAAATACTGTGCTTTCACACTGTGCTCTGCATCGGGAGAGGAAAAAAAAATACAAGGGGAAAAGGAAAACCCTGGGAATATGGCCAAAACTGGCTTTTACTTCTAAATTGACTCATTTGGATAATGACAGGTGAAAATGTCTTTTCTATTGCATATAATTGTCCCTGAAATGGAATTGCTAGGGCGTCCACTGAGAGGATTAGAGTATTTACCATGGTTGGTTGGTGGAGCTCAGGTGATGGACATCCAAAGGGGAAGGGCCTGGGCTTGGTCCTTGAGTGGACAGATTGGCTTGGTCAGGCCGGCGGGGGGCCCCAGTCTCTGTGCCTGGGAAATGCAATGCTAGGTGGTCTCCTTCCCTGTCCCCACCTATGCTGCTGGGGCTCCTGGCCCTGCCTCGCAGCAGTGCTGGCCACCTGGGGGAAGGATTAGAATGGTCCTTCCCTCTCCTCCACGGCCAGGGTAACTAGGCCCAGACAAGCTGGGAAGACTAGTCTACACAGCATCTGAGAGCCTACATTGAATGCACCCCAACCTTGGTCAGCTTTTGGCTCACAAGCCTGGGGTGGCCTGTGGGAGTGGCTCAGGGCTATTGTCACTACGGTGGACAGGTCAGAGCAGGGTCTCCAAGACATGCTTGCTGTAAATGAGAGCTTAGAAGCAGCCTTCTTTCCTAGGACATAGAACTTCCAATTCCTTCTAGCTGTTCTCACGCTCTCTTCAATTTTGTATATCTCTCTGAAAAGACTGTCCCTTCATGCATTCATGAAGCTGACAGTTGAAGCATTCTAGTTGGATGCGGGGAAAGTGGCATTACATATTGCATGGCTCAGACTGACCCAAACACTGGTCTTTGTCATTGGAATGCACTTCACTTTTGTTTAGCATAGATAGACATTCTTACTCATGCTTCATCTTGAATAAGAAATAAGTCTGCTTATTTTTACTCAGGACACGCAACAGAACATGGGGAGAGTAATTCTGACTTAGAGTGACTGAGGGAAGCCAGGCAGGTTATTGACAAACGAAGGAATTAATAGGAACGGCGAGGGTGGGAGGGGGGTGGGTAGAGGTCCTGCCTGGGTTTAATTCCCAGTACCTCCATAAAAATTATGTATTTTTTACACCAAAAATTAACACAGCTTTGTAAACAAACTATACTTCCATAAATAAGTAAGTAAATAAATAAATAGAAAACTTAAAAAACAAAAGAAAACCAACCGGCTGTAGGAGCTGGGAATGGGGAAGTCACGGTAAACCTGATTGTGTCAACTCTGTTTTTCTTATTGGAAGCAGATGAGGTGGGCTAGGTTCTTACTCCAGTGGATGAGGCAGTGCCTGAGAGCTAGGAAGAAGTACTTTTGCCCTGTGCTGTAGGCTGGCCCAAGTCCTAATGCTCAAAATCTGTGAATATCTTACCTTACTAGGCAAAAGGGACCTTGCAGGTGTAATGGATTAAGTTAAGGAGCTTGAGGTGGGGGAGGTGAGCACCCGGGATTACCCAGGTGGGTCCAATGTGGGTCCCTTATAAGAGGGAGGCCGGAAGTGCTGTGAATCCGGAAGTAAGGAGAGGGTGGAGAGGTGGGTAGTGCTTCCCTTGGCTGTGAAGGCGGAGGGAGGCACTAGGAGTGCAGGAAGTCGGCGGCCTCAGAAGCTGCAAAGGGCAAGGTGCCTGCACCTCCCTGGAGCCTCTAGAAGAAACCAGTCCTGCAGACATTTTGACTGGAGCCTGGTGAACCTGTTTTCGGACTTCTAACACTTGGAATTGTAAGAAAAATGTTTCTTTTCTTTTAAGGTGCTAAATTTTTGCTAATTTGTTACAGAGGCAACAGAAAAGCAGTAATACCCTGGAAACCAATTAATATTTACAAACAAACAGACCATCTCGTGGGACTTTCCTGAAACTAAAGGCCAGATGGCGTCGGGCTGTCCGCTACAGCATCTCGGCCCCTCAGCGCTTGACCCCCACCTCTCCCAAACGTGTGTTGCGCAGCGGCCCCTGCCTCCTCCTCCATGGTGGGGCTTCAGAGAGTCCGTCTGTTGCATTTAGGGGCACCTTCATATGCGTCCTCTCTTACTAGGAGACACATCCATACACCAGCCCATCACAGGCCCAGTTCACTAGGGCCTCGGCTTGTGTATGGCAGGCTTCGTATTTTTTAAATGCTTTTTAATTTGTATTCTTGATCCAATCAGCTTTATCTGCATCCTGTCTGCCATTAAGGCTTCAGGGAAAGGGAGGAGATAAATGCCACTTCAGATGGGAGATGGACGTTGTGCAGGGAAAGTGTCTGTCAGAAAGAATGAAAAGCTCTCCTCCTGCCAGGGTAGGTGGTGGGTAGAAAAAGAAGGGAGATGAAACTGGATTAGAAGGAACCCGTGTCATGGTTTTCCCTGACTCAGGGCTGATGTAGGGGTGGAGAGTTTGGCTAAGGAAAAAAGAGGAAAGCTGAAGGTTTTCTGCTCTGTGTCCTGTTTGGGACTCTGGGAAGAGATGCCCTCCAGAAACGCCACTCCAGAAGGGGGGCCTTAGTGCCTCCCCAGGTGCTTCCTGAGTTTCCTGTGCTCCAGAGAGAGGGGCGTGGCAGCTGCCGGTGCTGGCAGGTCTCCCCTGAGAACCTGCCCTGTCTCTCCCAGGGCACTAGTCCCATGGTCCCCCAGGATCTTCCACACCAGCAGGTACCAGTGTGGGCTGAGACCTCATCAGCTAGAGGACAGTCTCCTCTGACCAGGCTGAGCGCGAATCATCAGCCTGAGATGAGACTTCGCTGGTGGCCACTCTTCCTGCAGATGCTAGCAAAGACCCAGAGCACTTCTGAAAGGCCTTATGCAGATCTGAGACCCTTGCTGGCTGCTGCAGGCACCCAGATTTACCCGAAAATAATTAAATAGGAAGGAAACTCATCAAAATGGCCGAAACTGATACGTTTTAGTTGGCATTTGTACCTTTCCTGATTACCTGCTAGGAAGGGAGTGCCTAAGGAGGGTGACACCTGTTTCTAATGAAGTAATTGGAATGGCGTGCAGCTCTCCCCCCTTAGCCTTGGGCTGAAGGGAGGTGGAGGGGGCTGCCCTGCCCTGCCCTGGCCTCTAGACCTTAGGAGGCCTTCCTCTGGCCTTCTTCCAGCCTGTTCCTTCCCACAGGCGAGGAGCCCCACAGGACCCCATGCTTCCCCATCCATCCACTTATTTAAACTCTGCCCAATTGTCAGGACCCCAGAATCCCCTGCCCAAACCAATGGCCCTGAGCTAGCTTTAAGGACTTGCAGGGCCCTGTCTTCTGAGTTTGTCCTCAGAGGAAGACTTGCACTGCCTCTCTGTATACCCTAGACCTGCGGGGTGGACAGGGGTGGCTGATTCATGAATTGAGCTTTGGGGGACAGACTGTAGCACCCACTCCTAAGTGCAGGGACGTCCCTCCGGGGGTAGAATCCAGCTGGGAGTGAGATGAGAAGGTGGCCGGCCAGAGACCCGGGCCCACAACCCTTACAGTGCCCCATGTCAGCCTGAAACTCCAGGTCATCCCAGAGTTTTTACTGGACCCTAATGTTCCCAGTCATGAAGACAGATACATTAAGGCAGAATAGAACTGATCTATTACATGTTTGTGCATTTCAATTATAACTTCTCTCTCTTTCCACATGTGGTTTGTGGCCTCCTATTTTTTTTAAACCTAATAACCAAACTGGTTTATCTGAAATCTGATTACTAAAAAAAATTTTCAAAATTCAAGGTATTACACATTTTCTAAGGTTCACTCAGAAGCAAAAGGCTGATGGTTTACAGGGTTTGACCTAAAGGTCCACAGACGTTGTTTTATATTTACAGAGGTTTTAATCTGAAGTGACTTTTGGCAATCATGAAATAAAACATGTGGTTTGTGGTCTCCACACATGTTGGCAACCTGCATTGTATCATTGAACTAGTGACCTTGCTACACAGACGTGGAACGTGTAATTGCAAGTGTTATGAGCCTTATCTAAGGATCTTAGAATGTGCATAGCAAGGGCAGGAAGCCAGCCTGTATCATTGCTTGTTCCTCTGCATGGGCATAAGGTGTGCCAAGCACCTGGCCGGGCTCCATCTGGGCTGGGTGCATCCTACTCATTCTTCATGCGTCCCCGTGGTCCAGGAAAGCTCCTGACTGCCCAGTGTCTGAGGCCCCTGGAGTTACGTTCTTGTGGGACCCTAGGTGTAGGGTACTTTTATTTCCAGATTTCTTTCATCTGGGTAGCCCAGACCACTAGTGCAGGGTCTGCCCTGTAGAGCACATTGTCTGCATGTTGATCTAGCAGTTGCTGCACCCCTCCCCAACAACCCCCCACCCCCCCGCTCCTGGAGGTGCATGTCCCTTGAGCTCTGTATCTGAACTGAAGCAGTTCCCGATTGTAGGACGGCAAGCTAATGGAGCCCTTCTATTTTTCCTAGCATCTCACCCTTATTTCCTGGAAATCATGACCTCTTGAAAGAAATTCTTCTTGCCCTTTTTTGTCAACTATTAAGAGTTGAAATCTGTCAGAAGTGACTTCAGAAAAGTGATGCGGGTGTCCTTGGTGAAGGTGATAAACATAAGCGGATCTGGGCTCTATCATTTATTTCATCTTTCCAGATAGAACATTATCATTTCTTATCATAAGGCCAGCAAACCCTGCCCTTTTCACATCATAACTGAAAAGAAGACAAACTTACCATGGCATGTGTGACTATCAGAGTTGAGAGGTGATGGGGCCAGAAAGACTAGCCATTTAGTAGTGGTTAATAATCTGCTGATTTCAGTCATCATTAAAGGCTAAGAAGGCTGCCTAACTATCCCACATAAAAGCTGCTGTCTTCAAAAAATTAACTCTGAGACACACTCAGAATTCATACACATCTTTGCTATATTTCTTTTGCTAAATTCTCAGATAATTTTACATTTTCTCCCAGGCCATTCCTTTTCATGCTGCTAGAGTTGAAAAGAATCAGGTAACAAGGGAAAGCAATTAGTAACTTGTTTTCCTTCTTGGGTGATTTTTGCTCAGGCTGTGTCGTGATTGAGAGGAAGATAAAGCTGAACTCAATTCTATATGTTACATACATTGCTAGACACTATGAATAGAAAAACGGGACCCGAGGCATCACAGAAGCCGCTGGAGAGCTCCAGATCACCGGACCCACCTACCTGGTGACTCTTCCTTAATGAGAATACCTAGCTGTTGCAGGCAGCTACTCTGAGCTTAGGTCAGTTTCAAACAAAGCACGATGAGAATGTTCTGCAGCTCTCTGAGCTGATTTTTACCTGGGAGTACAGCTTTACTCTAGTGAAGATGACAACATTTCAGGTTTAGTAAATAAAATATAATCTCTGAATTGCCACTGCTCTTGAACGATTCACCCCAGGTAGAAATACATGACAGGCATGGCCAGCAGTAAATGCCTCTTCCTTGCCTGATGGAAAGCACCTTTCTCACTAGTGTGGTACAGCACTTTCAATACTTAAAAGCACCAAAAGAGAACTCTTAAGATTATGACCTATAAGTGATATGCTATGAGCCAGAAGATCTGGAACTCAGAGTTCAACTAAAAAGCAGATGTCTTATGGGTACATTCTCTGTAATGGCTTATTTTTCCTGTCTGCCTCTTACACATCTTTTCAAGACTGAGGTACCTACTTTGGTAAACCAGGACTTCCCGATTGGTTATCGCCAGTAGGTAATCTGTAGTATTATGCTACTGTTATCTATTTACCTGCCTGTTACTGCCGCTAATGTAGCTTCTCAGAAACTGAATTTTGTATGTACGTGCATATCTGTGTATACACACAGGATGTTTTTATAATTATTCCTAGTTCTTTATACTTTTTGGGACCAAGTGAGTGGATGGAGGAATGGATGGATGAAAAAGTAGGTCAATTTCAGTAAGTATTAGGGCAGAAGATGTAGTTAATAAGGATCAAGGTGTATAAGTGGTCTAAAGTCTAGGCCACCAGGGAAGTAAGTGACATTAAGAAGTTCTGTTCTCAATCCTGAGGCATAAGCTATTTTTTCTGCCTTATGTTCATTGTTCTTCTGATCAGTAATGAAGCTGAAATGGTTCTAATGGTCTGAAAAGCTTTGCTATATACCCCTAAATACTACTTAGGTGTTAAAATTCTCATGAATTCAGTGTGTTTTAGCAGAGAGGGGCATGGCACCTGTTTCTGTGGGATATGACCACCTCAGTAAGTGAGGTGTAAATATGGCCAGCACTCTGATGCAAATCTTCACTCTTTTCTCATTAAACTCTTTGAAAGTATTTTGATCTTGCTGCCTCTGAAAAGAATTTCCAGCAGACCCTAGATTTCCATTTCCTGGAGTTGTGATCTTATATGGGAGCTTATATTGTAGCCTCATATTTATAGATGGTAAACACAGTGCACAGAGCTTCACTTGGAAATATAACACAATATCCTAGGGAGGGCCACACAGTCTTTGGAAGAGGCTGCAGCGACATTATAATTTAAGGGAGGGTCCAGTCACACTTTTTAAGGGTCAAGAGAGTTTGGTGGGATTTGGAAAATTCTTCCTGACCTAAGACGAGTGATGGTGGAATCCTCTTTCCAGCCACATCTTAGGTTTCATTTCCACTAGCCTTCTTCAAAGTAATAGGTAACTCTCCAGAAACACGTACCAAGTGCTTAGTTCTGTGCTAAGCACTTCATCGGCATCAGTTTATCATGTGATGTAGATGTTATCATTCTCATGGTATGGATGAATGAATTGCCTTCAGAGAATTTACATAATTTGCCCAAGGTAACAACAATAAAAAAATAAAAGCCATCCTTACTTCTGTTAGACACCAGCCCCACAATTTGGTGGTACACTCTACCTGCCACCTCTGATTTAGTCCTCAAAAGAAGTTAATCTGACTGATGGAGTTAATACACATTTAATATTGGCCCCAGAATTATATTGTAGGTTAAAAATAACATTTTGAAAATATCCTTTGCCCATGGGTTGCCCAGTTGAGGGGGCCTGTGAATGGGTGTATTCCCACTGACTCTAAATGTCTTCTCATTTCCTTTGTGTGTGTATCTGTCTTCTTTCCTCGGCTGGGTTTCTAGTTCTGCCTACCTCTCACTTGTGCTTTCTTCATTTTTTGCCTCCCCTATAGTACAATTCAATAAATGTATATTCAATGATTCCTTTTATACTCAAACATTCCCAAGAAGGAAATCATTTTATTTAACTTGTTCATGTATTTATTTCTAGTGGTTCTTTTCGCTTGTGAAAAGAAATTAGAATCTTGAACTTGAAGAAATTGAAAACCACAGAGCCTGGCCTAAACTGATGATTGCATGCTCTGTAGCTTGTCAGTTACTACTCACCCTTGAGATAAATGATCCTAGAGATACTGGTCTTCAGAGTAGTATGGCTCAGACTTCATGCTACAACTTCGAATGTATGCTGTGGCCCTTAGAATCCTCCAGTGTCTCCTTTAGACTAGTGCATCAGTCTGTGTGGGAGTGATGGCTCAGATTTGCTCTGCATAGTCCTTTTAATGCAGTGAATGTGTTGAGGGCATATCTAATAATATGAGTTGACTAAGGGTGATTTTAAGTGTAGTAGACAATCAGGTGAAGATTCCCTCAGTTTTCTCTTCATCTTTATCCTTCAGATTCTGAGGATGGCCAAGGAAGAAATGTGGTGTGGCGAGCAAGAGTGTGTGTGTACCTGCTAGAACTATCAGCTTGATTTAAAACAAATATAAAGGAAATAATAGCCTTTATTTGGCCCTTAGTGAGTGTGAGGCACTGTTACGAGAATTCTCACAACCCTTTGTTGCATATGCCCTTGTTATAGTCATTTTAAAGATGAGGAGACTAAAGCATAAAGAATTTAAATAACTTATCTCAGTTCATGTAATTCCCAGATGTTTGGGGTTGGAATTTGCATTCATGCATGTGACAGCAGTATCTGTGATTTCTATCATGTGCTGGAGCTATTCTTTCTTAATTTCTTATGCAAAATAGTTCAATATGGACTTCATACACCTCGTACATTCTAATTTATATGGTTTGTAGAACTTCAGAATATCATTGAATGTTTATCATAGCTTTCAAATTTTAAACTTATTCAAATGAAATTATAGAAAGTTAATATTTTATTATCATTGGAAAAAAAGCTCTTCATTTGTATATTCATAGATGTTAAATTTCAAATAGCAGTGTTTTTTGAAAGTATTTAAAATTTCTCTTCGTGTTATTTAGTGCATTGTCATCTTGGGAAAAAATAAACTTGGCGCAATGAAAGTCCCCTAAATTGACTCCAAATTAGTTTTATCAACAAGAAATTCAAATAACTTTTGCTTGTACTCTACTTAAGAAAATATATTGCTATATTCATCATTAATGGCTATAATATTCCCAACAAAGAAAATGCAGGTGATGTTGGCTTGATGTGCAGTGGATTTTGTTCCTAGGATGTGGATAAAAACAAAAAAAAACAAAAAATTATTCAAAATGAATGAATAGCCCCACCTGCCACAGAGCAGATGTACAAACTGGGAAGTATTGTGTGTGCCTCCATTGTCATCTTAGCTAATTCCTAGGTCCTAAAGCATTCAGTACGATTGGCTTTCACCAGTTCATAAATAGTAAGTAAATGGCTGGCTGGCTGGCTGGCTGGGATTCAGATTGACTTGTTCTCTGTTGTGTTCAGAATAAAGAAAGGAATTCAGAATATAAGAGAAATGGGCAACTGAAAGCCCCTACGTACACTTATCCTGTATTACAGAGGGTTATATAAAGAGTTCTTAACAATATTGATCCAAAGCTGTGGTCTCTTTATTCCTTGTATCTTGGTAGATTTTATAGAGCTATAATAAAAGGACCCTAAACTTTGGTTTCTTTAAGATGATGATCTCAGCAAATAGCCATTAACATATACCACATCCAGAGGCATCGTGCCAGATGTGGCCAGTCAGTGGGCAGACTGGGTCAGCACCACCTTTGACACTTACAGACAAAAATATTCCTGGACTTCTCCCCCGGAGATGCTGACATAGTAGGTCTGAATTTATGCCATTGAGTATATTCTCATAGACATTTTTGGTTAGGAATTGGCTTAGAAGTGTATTTTTCAACTAGGGCTGATATTTGGCAATGCCTGGAGTCATTTTTGGTTTCCAAAATTGGGAGGGTGTGTGTGTTACTGGCAACTCATGGGTGAAGGCCAGGAATGCTGCTCAATATCTTACAATACACAAGACTCTTGGACCAACAAAAAGAAACTATTCAATCTAAAATGTCAGTAGTGCCAAGGTTGAAGCGTGCTGGTCTAGAAAATAAAGATACATCCTTAGAGTCCGTAATAAGGGTGAGTAAAAGATTCACAAAAATATTATCCATTCATAATTGAATAAAGTAAATTTCATCAGCACAAAGAATCAAATACAATCTCATAAATGTTTTATCTTGAGATTATTAATTACTTCATGGTATGACTAGAGACGTCCTAGTTGAAAATGTATGTGAGAAACGTGGAAGAATTGTCTGCAGTTGGTAGAATATTTGTATTGGGATTTTCTGGATAGACTAGCTTGTAGTTGAAAAAAAAATGATTTAGAATTTCTCACTGACCCTGAAATGTTAGTAAGGAAGGTTACTTGTAGAGAGCAGAAATTCCTTTTTAAATACTGACTGTGAAATTAAAATAGGACCACTTCCATAAGTGCCACTTCAACAACTAAACAAAAAGATCAAATCTAGGAAAATTTTAAATGATTTTTTTGATGGTTTTGTCCTTTTTGGTCTTTATATTACTGTTTTACAGATTCTGTTTTTCTAGGTTTATATCTCCTCTAGAGATCAGATGCTCAAAGTAGGACATACAGTAAATTACTAAATGTTACTTTGGTTGCTGTCAATGCAGGATTTGTATTAATAATGAAACCAATTGAATTCTCAAAAACCTCTGCTGGCAACAATAAACATTTAATTTCCAGAGATGAATAAGGTTAGCTATGTAGAACACCTTTTGCAATCACCGTGATAACCAAATTCTTCAAATGTTGGGAAATTCTGCTATTTTGTCAAAAGAACCAGCAGCAGACTGATTTAATTAAAATAATAACAAAAGGATCCATGTTTGTTTCTGTTTTTTTAGCTGTCTCATGTGTCTCTGATAACAACCAGTCAGCAGAAATGACGGAATGCCTCAGGCAGACAAATGGCATGCCTTCCCTTGTGCAGGAGTGTACGGTCCCATGTCGTGATGACTGCACCTTCAGTGCTTGGTCCAAGTTTACACCTTGCTCCACGAATTGTGAAACAACTCGAAGTAGACGGCGACAGCTCACAGGTAGGGTGTGCCTCTCACTCTTTGTCTTCAGACAAGTGATGCTCTCCTGAACGTATCAAGTTCCAGAAGGGCAGGAAATTGTATCAGGTCTCTCCCTCTCCCCGTCCCTCCCTGCCATTATGCATCCTCTTTGCCTGTGATTGGTACCTACTACATAGTACATACTCAGTTAAATGCTTGTGAAACAAAGGAAAGATGTGAATCATTCTATAGCTCTAAAGTTCCTCTCTATACAGCTTTATAATCTTTATAGTCATAAATGGCAATATACCCACCAACTTTCTGGGAGTAGTTAATGGCAAATTATCCGGTGTCGTTTTCATGCCAGGATCTCAGCCAGCTTGGAAGCAGCCCCGGATTGGTAAATAACATTACAGGCAGATCTCATTCATGTCTTCATCTTTTACTATTACCTTTTAAGTAACTGGATATTTTAAAATTTTAGTAGGGGAAGGCAAAAAATTAATTGCATAAATAAATTCCATTTTGGTGATATATATTAATTAATGATTTTATTTACATCCTTGAAATTTAATGGAAATTAAAGCAATGAATAGTTTAATCAAGGTCCTAGAGCAATTGTGCCTATAATATGCAGATAATTGATGCAATAATATATCTTACTTCTTGTCTAAATAAATATGCCAGAACTTCTCTTCATTGTATGTTTTTTTCGTATAAGCAGAAAACTTAATTCAGGGAGTGAAGAACCCAAGGAAAGATGCCAAAATAACAATTGGGATAATAAAATTAGGGTTGACATTGAAGAATTAAGCACAGATGACATTTGTTCTCATGAGCAATTCGTGAGCTAATTCTCTTGTTTTCAAGACCCCTTTTGTTTGAATGCATTACATACAAGATTGTTTTAAATTTGACTCACTCTAATGGATTGACATAATCCGCGAGAGCCTTTAACAGGATTTCTGCACCCACATCAGGAGCCCATTTGTAAGTACAGGTGAAACATAATCACAAATGGAAATATCAAATAAAATATGTTATAGTTTGATCTCTCTTCTATAAAAATTTATTCATATATAATTTTATGCAATATTGCTTATGTTTCTCAGATAAAACAGATTTCTTATAGAGAAACAATATACTGGTATAGAATATATATGACAGGCATAATTCCAACTTCAGGCACAATTTAATGGAGCTTGGTTTATGTGTTCATACATAATGCTTCAAAGTCGTCATCCTAGCAACTCTCTTTGTATCTTTGAGATGAGAGAGAATTTCCTTCAGGAGGAAAGAAAATTTTTAATTGGTGGTGATACTTTGTACGTGCAAACTGAGAATGAAAAATACTGAAAATCCTAGGATATTTATTCATTTTACAACCAGTGCAGTTTGTGTTATGAATGGTCAAAAATGTAATGGATTGGACTTTTATTTAACATATACTTTCAATGTAAATGTTGGCAAACTGTTATACTTTTTTCTGCAAGCTCTATCCCAAGAATCACTCATGCTAAAGACTATTTAGAATTTCTTTTCTAGATTATTAACTGCTGTGCTTTTGCCTAGCTAATTGATCTTTGCATGTCTTAATATCTGATGACACCTAAACAACTGGCTGTTTTCATGAGATATAAGAGTTGTTTTAAAAAAAAGAATCAAATGAATTATCTAGTGCTGTTGATTGAAAGGAAAATGCACAGTGTGAGAGTTGTGAGTTAAGGTTTATGCAAGGTCTTACTGAGGACTCTAGACCTGGAGACAGCCTCTCAGATAGCTCTGCGGAACTGCTCCGAACAGGTATGGGGGAAGGCTAGTTTGCAATTTTGTTTTCGGGGAATACATGCGTTAGCATACATCTTGCTGAAAACTTACTGCTGGTCACAAAGAACAGGAATGATCAAGCTAATGATCGTGATGTTTTTCCGTGTGTGGGAAGATGCAAGAAGAGGGGGTAATTACACTTCTTCCTGAAATGCGCCTAATAAGCTAAGAGTGTTTATCTAAAGCACAGAGGATCCTGTTACTGTCTTTAATTTCCTCTGCCTGAAACACTGAGTTCACTGTCAGTCAGCCACTGCATTGAGTTAATCTTTGTAGGTTTGGGCGGAGAGTAAAATGCTCTTCACTCTTCATTGTTTGCAGTGTCATTGGTGGAAAAACAAGCAGTGAAAAATGTGTGCTTCTCAAGCTTTATTTGATGTGATACTAATGCTTGTGTTTTGATTTTCCCCATGTAATTTGGTAGTAAACTTAATAAGCGGTGTCTAACACGAATGATAGTGAAAGGCCTGGGCTTAGATTGCAAGGCAGTGTGACTCTCTCTTCAACACAGTCACACACAGGGCAACATACAGACATAAATACAAGCCTCCCATTGTACAGGGGGCCATCTAGGCTGTTTGTTTCTTTTTTCCATTTTTGTTAACCAGAGGTTTCAATTGAATGTCTGGGTGTTCTGTGTTGTACGTAAAGTAGATAATCACAGTTTTAGATTCAGTGATAATTAAAGCTGTTGTCTATACAGTACTGTAAATAATCAGCCCATCAAATAGGAGGTCTGTTATTCATAATTTTTTTTCAAAATAATTGGATAACTAATACCCATTAAATATTGTAGTTTTTTGTTTTGTTTTTGTGGAATCAGTTATAAATTTCTCTGATTTAAGGGGAAAAATATCTTTAGAGCTGTAGTAGGGTTTGATTTAAAAGAAATTTTAAAGTATTAGCTGGTTCTGAATCCAGAGTTTAATGCTGATTATGACTAGAATGTAATCAAAGCAAACGACTATTGGTAACTTGTTTCTTATTATGAGAACCATCTCTGCATTAACTGATTTGCTCAAATTCTTCTTCAAACAGCAATGCCATGTGATTAAGAAGGATATTACAAATACAGAGACAGTGTATATTTGTGCAGAATATTTGCTCTGCCAGTAACTTTTGATTACCCTGTACGTGGATGTTTTCTTTATTTCTTTCTACTCTCTTTTCTTTCTTCCTCCTTTTTCCTTCTTTCTTAAAAACTTTCCTCAATTAATCAAGGAACAATTTTTGCTTACCACTTATTGCTCTAGGCACTACAAGGGAATAGATAGACATGACCCTGATTTAAGAGCTTACAGGCTAATGGGAGATAAGAGTTTTGCTACAGAAGTCGCAGTACAGTGTAGTACCTGCTACAGTAGCTGTTACAGGGTGCTGTGTGAGTTTTTTTATTGCTTTTGTAACAAATTACCACAAATTTGGTGGCTTAAAACAACGTAGATTTATTATCTTAGATTTCTGAAGGTCTGAAGTCAGACATAAGTTTTACATGCCTATAAGCAAAAGGTTGGCAGGATAGCATTTTATTCCTGAAACTCTAGGGGAAAGGGTTTTCTTTTCCACCTTCCAGAGGCTACTTACATTCCTTGGCTCATGGCTCCCTTCCAAGTCCTGAAATTCAGTAACATTGCATCTGTTGGGTTGTTCTTTGCTGGTCATATTCCCTCTGACCCTCTACTGGAGGCCAGGAAATGTTCTCTGAATTTAAGATCCTGTGATTATGTTGGACCCACCCGAATAATCCAGAATAATCTCTTTACCCCAAAATCCATACTCTTAGTCACATCTACAAAGTTCTTTTTGCTGTCTAAAGTAGCACGTTCACCTGTTCCAGGGATTAGGATGTAAATATTGCTGGAAGGCCATTACTCTGCCTACCACAGGATACACAAGTACAGAAGAACACCGCTTCTAGGGCTGAGATGAAGAGTATGTTCAAGGATGACTTTCTGGAGGGACTAATCTCTTATTCTGGACCTAAAGGGCAAGCAGTCATTAGCTAGGCTATGGAGGGAGGATAGAACTGGTGAGTTTCTGGAGTAGAACATACAAAGGCCAGAAGTTAGATGAGTGGTTTCTAGGAGCTAAGAGATGCTAGTTTGTAACCTGCTGGAGGCAGAGTGGTGCAGCACAGGCAGGAGGCAGATACTAATAAGCCCAGATCCTTTGGAGCCTTGATGACCAGGCTGAGGAGTCTAGACTTCATTCCATGAACTGTAGTTTTAAATAGATGGGTGTTGTGATCAGACTTCCAACTTTGTAGGTTGGTCCTGGCCGCAGTGTGGGGAATAGATGGAAGGGAGGGAGGGGGTTGTGGTGGCAGTGACGTCTTGGAAGGAGCCATTGTAGTGATTTAAGCTGGGGATTTGCAGGTGGGCTAAATATGGGTGGTATCAGTCAGAGCGGATACAATGGGCTGATTCAGGAGATATTTAGGTATTTGAAATTATTTTTGTCATTAAAAGATAGAGATATGTTTCAAGTGTGACACTCCATTTTTTGACTTGGCCATATTGGTAGAACTGGGAAACACAGAAGGAGAGAGAAAAGTTGTGATATTCAGAAGGGTGGGTTTTGTCACATAGAGTTTGACTGGTCCTTTAGTGTAGTTTTCCAGTCTGGCTCAGAGCTTGAGTAAAAAAATCTGGGCTGAAGGTAATAATTAGGGATAGAAGGCATATAGACGATTACTTAAACTCTGTGTGTGGGTGGAACTGTAGGATCAGAAAACAGAATCTAGGGCAGTTCACTGAGGAAGCCCATCAGTTAAGAGAGGTAGGGAGCGAGATTGCAACAAGCAAATAAAGATGTGCCCAGAGAGATGGTGGGGGTGTGGGGTAGGGGCAAGGGACAAAAAGTTAAGGTATGATGAAACTTGGAAAGGTTATTTCAAGAATGACGGTGCAGTCAGTACTCAGAGCTATCACTGATCAAGTCTAAAAGATAAGAAAAGATAGTTCAGGGCTTGGTTTGTTTTATTATTTTGGTGAGAGTAAGTAGTTTAAAGGAATAGGTAGACTTAGAATCTAGGGTTGTATGTGTTGAGAGAGTAGAAATGGAAGAGATGGAGATAACAGTACCTTATGGGAATTCAGAAAGCACCAGAGACTTGGGCAGGTTAAATGCTGATAAGGAGCCATTCCCCACCCACTGGCAGATCTCTCAGCCGGTACATTCTCACAGCTGTGGTAGAAGCTGTGCCTCTCAAACTCACTCTCAGTAAGTGTCACTGATAGTAGAGGTAAGTGAATACCTCCTCCCAGCAGGACACTGGTGTGGCTGAGCGTTCACAAGGTCATTTCAGGTCCTGCAAGAATCCTTATTTATTGTGACCATAAGCATCACAGAAGACATAGAGCCAAGTGTCCAGGTGACCACTGTAGACTTGTGTGTAATGTAAACCATCTGCCAGTGAAAGTAGTCTATGCATCAGCTTGTATCCAGCATTTCCAAAACAGCCATAAAGACTGAAAATAGACTAATAAAGCCGCCTTCTCTCCCTCCCCACCCCCACAATCAGAGCCAAGGCTCTAGCTAATGACCTACTAATGAGGAAACAAAGTAAAATTATTAGATCTAGGAAATCCTTTAAAAAAATCTAGAGAAACTGTGTTAGTGGCTAAGTTGAGTCAAGTTGCAGGCTGTCTTGGAATCCACTGAACATGATTAGCAGGCACTCACAGCTTTGAAAAATGACTTCGTATTGTCATTACTCAAAGTTATTATTACAGCAAAAAGGTCCATCAAAGTCAGTTGGCAAGGTAAGGTCATATTCTAAAATATTTGAGTTAAAAAGGTCTCTCGAAGTGGAGGGCATACCCTTTTTCTCAGATTAAATTATCCAACATGATGTGAGCATTTATTGCAATCTGTTGTTTCTGGCAGCATTTGTGAGCTGCCCAACAGCAGGAGCCAAAATAAGTTCCACTTTGCCCACCACCCCAAGTGACACCCAGCCTCACTCCAGGGCCATTGTCTGGGAGGATACCATTTTGTTCCTTGAATACATAAACTCTTCTTAAAAAGCTACATCAAAAAACACGGAAGGAGTTAATATTTACACTATTTTGTTGGTTTCCCTGGCGACCATTAATTTCAAGAAAATAGAGACAAGGTAATCAATCTGTTTTTATCAGTAAATCATAGGGAAATCGATAGTAAATAAATCAGCCAAGACCTTTTTCTAGTTGCTGAGCCACCATAGCAAACATCTTCTAAGAATTTTCTGCCAGTATTCAACATGAAACTTTTTTCCCAAATAAATTTAAATTTCACAGATGCTCTGGGAATTGCTTCCATTGTCCTAGGATTTACTTCCGTGTGGAAAAAAAGAGTGAAAAAAAACTTTATTACGAATTAATAGTCTAATAGCTTTTAAATACAATGTAAGTGACTTTTAACAAAACAGCAGATGTGAAATTAATACGTGAATGTCTCTTGTTGGAACAGGCAAAAGCAGGAAGAAGGAGAAATGTCAAGATGCTGACCTGTACCCTCTGGTGGAAACAGAACCATGTCCTTGTGATGTGTTTATATCTCAGCCTTATGGTAATTGGTCAGACTGCCTTCTTCCTGAAGGCAGAAGGGAGTCTCACAGAGGACTGCGGGTTCAAGGAGACAGCAAGGAATGTGGAAAAGGCGTGCGCTTCCGAGCAATAACCTGCTCTGATAAACATGGAAGGCTGGTTGACCCCGCCCACTGCAACAGCTCTGGTAAGGAGATGGGGAGGTTTGTCCCAGGTCTAGAATTAGTAGCTTTGTTTTTAGTAATGTTTCCCTTCTCCTCTGGCAAGAACACACTGCCTCTCATAAAATATGGGCATATAAAATGCACATAGCCATATCTCACTCTTCTCCGAGAAAGCCAAAGCCAACAAACAAATATATTTTATGCTTTATTGGTGCTCTGGTCATATATGTAGAAGGCATCAGGCCTTGGATTTCTTCTAAAGATGTGGACAGAATACCAAAGAAGTTTAATTTGAAGTGTTTTACAGTGCAGTGTGTAAGTACACCCAAAGTAATAGACTAGAACTGTAGAAAAGAAATTAGGCAATCTGGAAAAGTTTTTGAGATGTTAATCAGGGAGAAGACTGTCTTTCTGGGGGGGAAGGGATGGGGAACCTTGGGATGATTTAAAAGATATTGTTGAACAGAGAAAAGAATGATGGTTATATATGGTCGGGGTAAACACTGATGGAAGAGCCTAAGATTAATGATTACAATGCGGCTTATGAATTTCCTCCCCTATTTTTTGGTTTTTAATTACCTTTTTAAAAAAACTAAACAAGTTAGGGATTTTACAGAAGGTATGGATAGAGAGAATTGATGTTTGAGTGACAAACTCTTAAAAAAAAAAAAAGTAGATTTTGGTCTCTGTCATCAAGGTCTTGTATTCTAATAAGCTTTCTCAATAATGCCAGAAATGGCAAATTGAATTCAGTTTTAACACACAAGTCAACTAAATGATAGTTCATCTTTATTCTTTATTGCCAGTGTAACAGCTCGTCTTGCTTAGGATATATCTGGATCCTTATAGGAATGCAATTTAAGGCTTAATGATTTTTTAATTAGTACGGTTGTTGCTCTGCTTACTCGGTTAGTCTACAGAATTGTATTCAGTAATTTTACTTTCAGAAACATTAAACACATCATAAGCAGGTAGTGGACCCATTTTACAGAGGCCAAAGTTGGTCAACTCAAATCTTTTTTTCACCTTTAATGTACATACTAGTTTATTTTTAAAATTTTTGTCTTAAAATATATTTGACTTACAGCATTGTATACATTTAAGGTGTATGACTTGTTAATTCTGTACATTTGTAGGTTGTAATGTGATTGTGATTGTAGTGAAAATTATTACCTGTAACACTGCATAATTACCATTCCCTTTTAGTGGTTGGAATAATTCTAGTCTCTTAGCAAGTTTGATTATAACACAATATTGTTGTCCATATTCACTGTACTGTGCATTAGATCTCTAGGACTTATTTTCTGCTAATTCCAAATTTGTATCATTAAATAACTATCCTATCCCTGTCAGTCCCTTCACTCCCATCCCCTGGAAACCACTCTTACTCTGCTTTTATGAGTTTGGCTTTTTTAGATTCCATGTATGAGTATGATGTAACAGTGATATGAGTGATGAGTGAAATAACACAGTATTTGTCTTTCTCTGACTAATGTATCTCACTTCATATAATATCCTGAAGATCTTTCATATTTTCCCAAGTGGCAGAATGTCTTTTTCATGGCTAAATAATATTTCACCATGTATATACTCTATATCTTTATCCATTCATCTATTGATGGACACATAGATTGTTTTTATATCTTGGCTATTGTGAATAATGCAGCAGTAAACATGGGAATGCCTGCATCTCTTTGATACCTTGTTTTCACTTTTGGGGGATGTATACACAGAAGTAGAATTGTTGAATCATATGGTAGTTCTGTTTTTACTTTTTTGAGGAACCTGTGTATTTTACATAGTAGCCGCACCAATTTACATTTGACCAACAGTGTGCAGGGATTGCCTTTCTCTACACCCTCATCAATACTTGTTGTCTCTTGTCTTCTTGATGATTGCTATACTAACGGGGTCATAAGATAGCCCATGTGGTTTTGATTTGCATTTCCCTGATGATTGGTGGTGTTGAGAATCTTTCCATGCACTACTTGGCCTTTTGGATGTTTTCTTCAGAAAGTCTATTTTGGTCCTCTGCTTAGTGTTTAATTGGATTGTTTGTTTTTTGTTATTGAGTTGTATACATTCTTTATATAGCTTGGATATTAATCTCTTGTCTAATATATGGTTTGCAAAAGTTTTCTCCCATTCTAGAGGTTGCTTTTTCACTTTGTTAGTTGTTTCTGTTGCTGTGCAAAATCTTAAGTTTGATGTGATTCTATTTGTCAATTTTTACTTTTATCATTTATGTTTTTGGTGTCATATCCAAAAAGTCATTGCCAAGACCATTGGTTTTTTGCTGTTGTTTGTTTGTTTTGTTAATAGTCTTCCTTATTTTTTAATTGAAGTATAGTCAGTTTACAGTGTATCAATTTCTGGTGTACACCATAATGCTTCAGTCATACATGCACATACATGTATTTGTTTTCATATTCTTTTTGACCATAAGTTACAAGATATTGAATATAGTCCCCTGTGCTATACAGTATAAACTTGTTGTTTATCTATTTGATATATATTAGTGTCTGCAAATCTTAAACTCCTAATTTATCCCTTCGTACCCTTTTCTCCCCCTGTTAACCGTAAGTTTGTTTTTTATGTCTGTGAGTCTGTTTCTGTTTTGCAAATAAGTTTGTCTTTTTTTTTTAAGATTCCACATATAAGTAATATCATATGGTATTTTTCTTTCTCTTTCCTGGCTTATTTCACTTAGAATGACAATCTGCAGGTTTATCCATGTTGCTGCAAATGGCATTATTTTATTATTTTTAATGGCTGAGCAGTATTCCATTATATAAATCTATCACAGCTTCTTTATCCAGTCATTGTTGATGGACATTTAGGTTGTTTCTGTGTGTTGGCTATTGTAAATAGTGCTGCTATGAACATTGGGGTGCATGTATCTTTTTGAATTAAGGTTCCCTCTGGATATATGCCCTGGAGTGGGACTGCTGGATAATATGGTAAATCTATTTTTAGTCTTTTGAGGAATCTCCATACTGTTTTCCCTAATGGCTGCACCAAACTACATTCCCACAAACAGTGTAGGAGGGCTCCATTTTCTCCACAGCCTCTCCAGCATTCATCGTTTGTGGACTTTTGAATGATGGCCATTCTGACTGGTGTGAGATAGTCTCATTGTAGTTTTGATTTGCATTTCTCTAATAATTAGTTATATTGAGCATTTTTTCATGTGCCTATTGGCCATTTGTTTGTCTTCCTTGGAGAATTGCATGTTTAGATCTTCTGCCCATTTTTTGTGTTGGGTTGTTTGTTTTTAAGTTGTATGAGCTGCTTATATATTCTGGAAATTAAGCTCTAGACAAGTCTCATCTTCTGCAAATATTTTCTCCCATTCCATATGTTGTCTTTTTGTTTTACTTATGGTTTCCTTTGCTCTGCAAAAGCTCATAAGTTTAATTAGGTCCTATTTGTTTGTTTTTGCTTTTGTTTCTATTGCCTGGGTAGACTGCCCTAGGAGAGCATTGCTAAGATTTATGTCAGGTAATGTTTTGGCCTATGTTTTCTTCTAAGAGGTTTATAGTGTCTTGTCTTATGTTTAAGTCTTTAAGCCATTTTGAGTTTGTGTGTGTGTGTGTGTGTGTATGGGGGTGAGGGAGTATTCTAACTTCATTAATTTCCACGCAGCTCTCCAGTTTTCCCAGCACCATTTGGTGAAGAGACTGTCTTTACTCCATTGTATGTTCATGCCTCCTTTGTATTAAAAAAAAAAACAACTGACCAAAAGTCTGTGAGTTTATTTCTGGGCTATTCTGTTCCATTGATCCGTATGTCTGTTTTTGTACCAATACTATTCTGTTCTGATTACTGTAGCTCTGTAGTATTGTCTGAAGTGTGGGGGGGGGATTATTCCTCCAGCTTCATTCTTTTTCTTCAGTATTGCTTTGGCAATTCTGGGTCTTTTGTGATTTCATTTAAATTTTAGCATGATTTGTTCTAGTTCTGTGAAAAATGTCCTGAGTAACTTGATAGGGATCACATTAAATCTGTAGATTCCTTTGGGTATTATGGCTATTTTAACAATATTAATTTTTCTAATCCAAGATAACTGTTGAACAGCTTCTTTTCTGCATTTCCTTCTAGCAGTTTTATGGTATCAGGTCTTGTGTTTGGGCTTTGTCCCTTTCAAGTTAATTTTCGTGAGTAGGGTAAGATAGGGATTCAATTTAATTATTCTATAAGTGTTTATGCAGCTTTCCGAGTACCATTTGTTGGAAAGACTATCATTTCCCCATCAGGTGGTCCCTGGCTCCTTAACTAATATTAAACAAATATTAGTTGACTGAATGTGTTGGAGTTTACTTCTGAATTCTCTAATCTGTTCCATTTGTCTATTTTTATGCTAGTACCATACTTGAAGTACTATAGCTTTATAATGCAGTGTAAAATCGGAAAATGTGATACCTGCAGCTTTGTTCTTTCTCAGGATTTCTTTATCTATTTAGCTAAATATGTATTATTCCATACAAATTTTAGCATTTGTTTTTTCTATTTCTGTGAAGAATGCCATTGGAACTTTGATAGACATTGTGTTGAGTCTGCAGATGGCTTTGGGTGATATGGACATTTTAACAATATAAATCCTTTGTATCCATGAATACAAGATATCTTTCCATTTGTTATGTCTTCTTTAACTTCTTTCAGTGAAGTCTTGTGGTTTTCATTGTACAGATCTTTCACTTCCTTGGTTAAATTTATCCTTAGGTATTTTATTGATTTTGATGCTATTGTGAATGGGATAGTTTTCTTTATTTTTTCAGATGTTTCATTACTAGTGAGTAGAAGTACAACTGATTTCTTTTTGTTGATTTTATATCCTTAAACTTTACTGAAATCATTGATTAGTTCCAACAGTTTTTTGGTTAAATCTTTGGGATTTTCTGTATACAAAACCATATCATCTGCAAGTAGAGAGTTTTGCTTCTTCCATCCTAACTTGGATGTATTTTATTGCCTTGTCTTGCCTAATTTCTCTAGCTAGGACTTCTAATGCTGTGTTAAATAAGAGTGGTGAGAATGGGCAACCTTGTTTTGTTCCTAATCTTAGAGGAAAACCTTTCAGTGTTTCACTGTTGAGTATAATATTAAGTCTGGGTTTGTCACAGATGGCTTTTGTTATGTTGAGGTTATGTTCCTTTTATATACAATCTCTTCAGGGTTTTATCGTGGAAGGAAATGTGAAAATACTTTCTTTCATTCTGTTAATGAGATGTAAAACATTTATCAATTTGCATATTGCATCTCAGGGATAAATCCTACTTATCATGGTGTATAATCCTTTTAATGTGTTCAATTCAGTTTACTAATATTGATTTTTTTGTATTTATGTTCATCAGTAGTATTGGTGTATAGTTTTGGGGGTTTTTTTAGTGGCCATATTTAACTTAGGTATCTGGGTAATGCTGGCCTTATAGAATGAATTTGAAAGTGTTCCCTTCGCTTGAGTTTTTTGGAAAAGTATGGGAAGGGTTGGCATTAATTCTTCAGATGTTTGATAGAATTCACACATAGAGCCATCTGGTTCTGTAGTTTTCTGCTTTGGGAGGTTTTTGGTTATAAATTGTCTCCATATTCATTATTGGTCTGTTTAGATTTTCTGTTCTTCCATATTCAGTCTTGGTTGGCTGCATGTTTCTAGAAATTTATCTTTTTCTTTCAGGTTATCTGACTTGCTGGCATATAGCAGTTCATAGTAGTCTTTTATTATCCTTTACATTTCTGTAGTATCAGTTGTAATGTCTCCTCTTTCATTTCTAATTTTGAGTCTTCTGTTTTTTGAGTCTAGCTGAGAGTTTGTCAATTTTTTTCATCTTTTTGAAAATCCAGCTTAATTTCATCGATCATTTCTTTTGTTTCTCTGATCTGTTTTATTTATTTTCTCCCTGATCTTTATTTGCTTTCTTCCAACTTTGGGCTGAATTTATTCTTGTGGTTTCTTGAAGTATAAAGTTAGGTAGTTCGGACTTCTAATTTCTTAACATAGCCACTTATTACTGTAAACTTTCCTCCAAGAACTGTTTTTTGCAGTATCACCTAGGATTTGATGTTTTCTTTCCTTTTTGTTTCAAGATAATTTATTTCTGTTTTCATTATTTGCCCATTGGTTGTTTAGAAGTGTGTTTAGTTTCCACATCATTGTAGATTGTCTTGTTGATTTCTAGGTTCATACCATTGTGGTCAGAAAAGATGGCTGATGTGATTTCAGTCTTAAATTTGCTAGGACACAAGATAAGTCTTATAATCTAATCTGGAGAATATTCTGTGAGCACTTGAAAGAATGTATTCTCTGCTGCTGTTGAATGGATACTCTATATACTTCTGTTAAGTCCATTTGGTCTAAAATATGGTTCAGTTCCAACATTTCTGCATCAGTTTTGTCTGGATGATCTCTATTGCTGACAGAGGTATACTATTGTTGTATATTTCTCCCTTCAGATATGTTAGTACTTAATATATTTAGGTACCCTAAGGCTGGGTGTGTATGTAGTCATGATTGTTTATATATATATGTGTGTGTGTGTGTGTATATAATGTATGTATGTATATGTATATATGAGATACGATAATATATATACGATATAATAATATGTATCTACCTATATAGAGAGGGAGAGAGAGACTCCTTTATCATTATATAATGACCTTATTTGTGTTCGTTTTGGCTTGAAGTCTATTTTGTCTGATAAGTATGGCTATGTCTGCTTTCTTTTGGTTTCCACCTGCATGGAATGTTTTATTCTATCCTTTTACTTTGAGCCTCCGTGTGTCTTTAGAACTGAAATGAGTCTCCCGTAGGCATCATATAATTGGACCCTTTTTTTTTTTCAATCCATTCAGGTATTCTTTGCTGTTTGGTGAATTCAGTCCACTTACATTTAAATGTAAGGACCTGCTACTGTCATCTTGTTTGCCTTCTGGTTGTTCTGTATGCCCATTATTTTACTCTTGTACCTGTCTTTGTAAATTGGTGGTTTTCCATGATGATGTTTTCTCTGGCCCTTTTTGATGTTTTTGTGAATCTACTCTAGATTTTTGCTTTGTGGTTACCACTACCTCTATGAAAGAGGTCAATACTCTTTAACCCCTTCTGCTGGAGAGGTAGCTACTGCCACTTCCAGAAACTTAGCCCTTGCTGTGTCACACTGGAGAGGGAGAAGCACCTCGGAAAGTTTCTCCCATTCCTCTGCATCCGAACTGTTCTCTGTTCCATTCCAGTGGCATTCAAGAATCTCCCCTAGGAAGCCTGTACTTCCAAACATTCTCCTGTCCATGAGTATCTGCCCAGTTTTGCCCTCTCCATGTTCTTTCTTTTCTGATCTCAGTGAGTGGAAGTGGGGCAGCTTTTTCCAACTCCTTTGTGTTCACAACCCCCACTGACATCCCCTTTGTTTATTTTTGGATAACCAGGTGGACTAGAAATCTCCAGGTCCCTTGGTGTAATAGTAAAGTTACTTTTGTTTGGTTATGGATGTCTAATTAGTTATTACAAAAAGGGAAGAGAAGTAAGGAATGCCTTGCCCCACCATGTATCTGATGTCACCTGCATCTTGGTTTATTTATTCATTTGATCACACTTATGTATTGAACACCTGCTGTATTCCTAGTCCTCTTCTGATTTGGGCATACAATTATGGGGAAATGAGGGACTTGCGCAGTTTATTGTCTAGTGGAATATAGAAACAAAACAAATGAATAAAAAGGATTTCAAGTCTTGGTTAGCCCTTAGGATGCTCAATAGAAAATCTGAAGACTTTAGGGGAGTCTTCAGTAAAGCAACACAAATTTGAGATGTGAAGAGTGAGTAGGTGACAACTATGTGAGAAATACACACAAGGTAATTTCAGCTAGTGGGACACACATGTCCAGATGATGTAAGGCAGGAAAGAAATACTGGCCAAAAGCAAAGGAAGCTCTGTGGTTTGAATACTAGGGAGTGAGGAGAGTTGTTTGAAATTATGTTGAAGTAGGCAGAATCTTACGGAACAAAGCAAGGAGTCTGAATCTAATTCAAGGGGAAGGGGATGGGAAGAGTTGTAGATAATGTGATTCAATTTAAGTGTTTAAAAAATCACTATAGAATAGTGTGTATCGACTGGCTTCAAAGGGTCAAGGATGCTATTGGGAGACTGTTGAAATAACCAAGGGAAGACATGATTTTAGATCAGACTTAGGATGGCAACAATAAAGAAATAGGGGAAACAGTTTTAAGATAAAATTTGGAGATTGAAAAGGTGACTTTTATTTGGAATACTTTTGTCAATTCTATCACTCATCTCTAATTTTTCAGAGGTTTGTGTGTGTATGTGTGTGTTTAATTTAGAAATAATCATTTCGGGTTTGGGGAGAGTGTAGCTCAAGTGGTAAAGTGCATGCTTAGCAAGCACAAGGTCCTGGGTGGTTCAGTCCCTGGTACCTCTAAAAATAAACCTAATTACTTCACCCCACCCACAAAAAATTTTAAAAATAATCATTTCAGGTTAGAAAAGAAAATGTTCTCAAGGAAGAAGTGGCACTGGAAATAGAACCAGTTAACAGAGCAATAGCAAAAGCTGCTAGAGAATCTAAGAGATTTTTACCATATGAAAACAATACATTGATAAAGATTCATCAGAGACGTATATAACTTTTAATGTATTTGTGTTAAGATATTTTTATAGCACAATTTTCAAAAAAAATAAGTGAAAATAGCACATTGTATCACTTCTAAGGATAAGAGACATATCCATCTATCAAGTTAAAAAAAAATCTTTCAATGATCACTAACAGACACTTTGAAATTTTCCATGAGTTCCATAAGAATTCTGTTTTCATCATGGACAAACTGAAGCAGAGAGCAGTGACCTCAATCTAGAAAACTACTTTATTTACCCTTTTAAGCTGTAGCATGAGTGTTACCTTCCATCTGCATTTGGAAGACACAAATGGGATTCCCCCAGATCGTAGCATCGAGATTTCCTCATGGGGTAATTATTCCTCATGCTGAGGTGTCCTGTGTGTCCTTGGTGGTACATACAACTGTGCGCAACACAACTGAGTAAATTCTGAATTATCAACGCTAATGGCTTTCATAGAAGATTCAAATCACAGATGATCTTAGCCAGGTCTTTTTGTCTTGAGGAATATCACTGAGGAGACAAGTATTAAAATTACACTTGGTTTAAAAAACAAAAAGAAAAAAACTTAAGAATGCAGTTTGTATCAGGATCCCATCAGCAACTGTTTGCTCCTCTTGAGTCCCATGACTGCCTAGTGTCAGTGTTCAGTCTGCTCCCCCACTGTATTGACAACAGGCTGGGTGTTGACTCTGATTACCTATTTCAGGCAACACCATAGCATGTGCCCAAATAAAGATACCTGAGGTGAGTTACTTCCAACTATGTCTCTTAGCCCAGTGATTTGTTTTTTGGTCACACCCAAAACACTCCATTCTTCTCTCTTCCTTTCCCTCCCTTCATCCAGGTTTCTGCTCATAGCAAGTCTTTCCCAAAGTCCCCTAATGAATCGTTCCGCTTCATCACTTCCTCTTGCCCTTCCCAGCCTTTATCTTTCTTTGTAGTATTTAATCACCAACTAAAATATTATGTATTTACATTAAAAATATTCTGATTGTCTCCCTTCTATGATTGGATGGTAAATTGCCAAGAAACAAAGAACTGCTTATATTTTTTAATTTTTTTCAACTGTATTCACAGCACCTAGAATGGTGCCTGAAAGTTAGTAGGTATTCAAAACATATTTCTGAATACATGACTGTATCGTCAGGTCTTAGTAATTTTGCAGCCTAAGTCTTTCTCAAACTGTTTTCTTTTCTATTGCTACTGCTGCACCCAGTGGTAGATGTTACAGTAGCATCTTGACCTATCCACCTGATACCTATTATGCCAAGAGCCATCAGCCACCATATGAAAAGGCCAGTGCGGCCATGCTATGGTTCTGTTGGCAGTTTTTCCTGGTCTCTTCTTCACACCCTTCATAGGACACCAAAGGGGCTACATAATTATGGAGTCTGCCCAACATGCTCTTTACTTGCCTTTCGTGAGACCCCTCGTTTAGGGGGATAGGACCAGGTGATGTGTGATTCGAGAGGCATTTCCCCTATTTCCACTCGGAGGGTGGGTGAAGGGATCATCTCTGAGGGTTCCCATTATTCCTCATGCTTTTCCTTATGACTTTATTGACCTTTTTTTTTTTTAAATCCCCATGTATATTTCTAGCTCTCTTACTCATCTAGTTGTTCATTGAAATCCAGTACAGAATCAGATTTATTTCTCCATCCCAGTGCCTAACACAGGGTCTGGCCCATCACAGGCAATCAGTAAATGTTGGCTGAATGAATGAAAGACTGGTTTAGATACAGCAAGAGTCAACATGCATGCCTAGATAGAAGTTCTGAATTTGTGTGTGTGTGTTACAGCTCTCTGGGTAGAACAGATGTGTGTAATGAATGCAGACCCAGGGAGAAGTGAGTTGTACAGTACGTGGTCAGGCAAACATTGCAGAATATCTGGTTCTATGTTGCCCTTGATATACAGTTTGGGATTAGAGGAAATGAAATTGTACTGCTACTGGTGGACAAGGAGTGTTTTTCTGAAAGAATGGAAAAATACAGAAAAACCAATTTTTCTAGTGATCCAATGATAACTATGTGAATAAAACTTTAATTCATCAAATTATAAAGTCAAAGTGTAATCTGTTTCATATCTGGTCCCACATAAATTATTATTGCTTTTGATAGGCAATTAATTATCTTCATTAATATTTCATGGAGAAGTAACTTGGCATTTGCAGATGCATAACTCTAGTACAGCAGTTTCATTACTTTGCTGTCATATATAAGAAGGTATGGATAGCAGACAAAGCAAAATAAACTAAAGAATCTTTGATTCAAAAAATATTTCACATGTTTGCAGTTACTGGAAAAAAATGTGAATAATCTTAATACCCTTTAGAAAGTTTATATTTTCTGTGTATGTATTGAATTTTGCATTATTGAAAGATTTATCACAACTATGTATGGACAAGTTTATTTTGGCCAAGATAGGAGACTGAAATTTACATCTTTATGAACTGAGTTGGTTAAGAGAGCATTTTATGAAGTGTCCTGGCAAAGACTTGTGCATGTCAAAGATTACACAGACTTTTAAACTATTTTGAACTCTCTTCATAAATCCACTGCACAAGGGGACTAAATAATTATATCTCTTGCAGAAAGATATAGAAACCCATCAGTGATCTGAAATTTTTGCCGGATGACCTGTTTCCTAAGTCTTCTGCACCTTTATGTTTCCTGGGATGTTGATAAGCTCTTCAAATCACCACTTGAGGAGAATCATAGTGCCTACTCTGGGGCAAAGAAATTTCAGTTTGACAAGATGAATATGTTTGTGTTTTTTCATGTTGAGATTTTGCTTCCTTTGCTTTTTATTTGTGTTTCATGTAAATGTTGCTGGAATAAATTCTTATGATGTCACTCCTTCAGAGATGCTTTTCTATCCACCCCAGGGGCTTTTCTTGATCCCAGGGGCTCTCCCTCACGTGCTCAGACTTCTCTCACCTTTCCCTTAGGTCCACTGCAGTGGGGGCCTTTCCATTGTCCTCACTCAGCCCTTCCTTCCATCACCCTTCTGTCCCATTTCAATGAGAGCAATCTTTCCAAAGGCCCATCTGACTGTCACTCTTGTAGGTTTTAAATTGTTAATATCAACCATTGCCCGGGCCCCTTAGCATGGCATTGAGGGTCCTTCATGCTTTTACCCTTTGTTTACCCCTGAAATTCCTTCTTCCTTCCCACGCTGAGCCCCACCCACCTCGGGCTCTTGCATATCTCAGTACATAACACTCACTCTCATGAGGCTTTGCCTTCTCCACCTGGACACTGTAATCCTGCTGTGACTTTAATTTTTTCCCCCTTGCAACCTAATTCTCTAGTTGATTCCTAATAACTTTTCAGGACTTAGGGTAGAAATGTCAGCTTTTCTGGGAAACTTCAGGCAGACTTGCCAGTCAGCTCTTCCCCAGCCCCTAGGAACTACTAGGAATTGAGTATATCTGCTTTGTGTCCGTTAACAAGATACAGGTCCTCAGTCTTAGCACTTCTCATATTTTACCTACCTTGTTGCTAGTCTGTCCTGCCAGAAGGGTATGTGATCCTTGAGGGAAGGACGGTGTCTACTGCATCATTGTGTCATCACAAACATCTGGTAAAGAGTCAGCACATCAAACTTACTCAATAATTGTTAGCGAAACACAGAATAGGAATTTGTGCTTGTGTATAAAGAATTGTAATGGACATGTATGTCTTAGTTTCTCATGATTGCTATAACAAAGCCGTAAACTTGGTGGCTTAAAATAATATGTATCCTCTCACAGTTCTAAAGGGCAGAAGTCCACAAATGGTTTCACCTGGTCAAAATGAAGGTGTAGTCACAGCCATGTTTCCTTCAAAAGCTCTAGAGAGGAATCTGTCTCCTGGGCTTTTTCTGGATTCTAGAGCTGCAGTCCTGGACTCATGGCCTCTTGCTGTGTCTCAGAGCCAGTGGCATAGTTTCTTGCTTCAGTGTCTTTACTTTCATCGGTGTCAGTTCTGAGCCAGTGCTCCTGGTTTCCCCCTCCTAAGGACACTTAGAGTGGCCCAGCTTGCACTCATAATCCCGGGTAATCTTCCCACCTTAATATCCTGAACTTGATCACAACTGCGAAGTCTCTTTTTTCACAGAAGTTAACATTCAGAGGTTCCAGAGATTAGAATAGCTTTGAGGACCAGATATCTTTGGGGATCATTATTTAGCATACCATAATATGTGAAGGCTGTTCTATTTTTGAACCTAAACTTTTTAAAGATACACAAATGAAAAAGAATTGGAAAATTCTCAAGTATTAGAGGCACACATAGTGTTACTTTCTTTATTTCTTCATGTGTGTGGTGTCTACACAAGGGGATTTATGTGGACAATTGATATCATAATCTGGAAAGTTATGAGGCAAAATGTCATAATGTCTAAAATGTAACGAAGAAAGCAAATATGGCTTTTAGTTATTCATTTGAACAATATATGGAATCAGTATTTCCTTTCACTTTTTTTTTTAATAGGGTTCAGAGTATCCCCTTGTCTTTAGGGCATATGTTAACTTTATCTTGTTTATTTGTTATATTTTATGTTCCAATTTTGACCTTCTTAACAATTGCCAGAGACAAAGGCTTATGGATAAGGTTTCATTTGAAGAGAGGGTCTGCTTCTGAAACTGTCTCAGGAACTCCTATTCCAGGAACTCACCTAGGAAAGGCATACGTTGGGAACGGTGACTCACTTGTTTATGTGTTCATTTATTCTGTTTAACAAACATCAAAGGAACATCTGGTTTCCATTAGACTATGTAATAGTATATAAAGATAAATAAGTAATAGTCATTGGAGATATTCAGTCTAATATGCAGGACAGTTTTAGGGACTTCCGAATTTGGGATTATCTTCCCTTTCTGAGTCAGACCGTACTGTAGTTTTTGGAATTGCATTAAAACAAAAACTTCAGGACATCAGTGGGTCAAATAGTTTCATATAGTCTGTATTTCTTTTCCATAATTATGTCCAAATATGGAATAAAGACTTCTGTCTTGGAGATTAGAGGTGGACAGTGAGAGAAGGCATGGCTAAGCCTTATAACCTAGTACCTGTGGATTGGATTGGAGCACCTTTCTAGAAAAGGCTCTGTCTTGTAACCTTTCTTTGGAGAAATTGTGGGTCCATAATGAAATCCATGTACAATTTTATTTTAACCTAACTGAAATAAAAAATGGGATATGTTACTCTAAATCAGAAGGTAAACAGAGCTCTGAAACTGATTTTTTAAAGGAATTAATGTCTGTTACTCTTTTTTTTTCCTTTGAGTCAAACACATAGATATCTTATGAAATGCAAAATAACTCCCTGCCTATATTGCCTTAGAAAAATAATTCAGTCTCCCTAAGGTCAGGAATAAATCAAGGATGTCTACTTTTTACTTCTAATCAGCACTCTAATGGAAGTTCTAGCTAAGGCAGGCAAGAAAGATAAATAATCTAGATTTAAAAGAGAAAAGTGAAACTGTATCTATTGGTAGATAACATAAGATAATCTTGTAAATAAGAAATCTTAAATAATTTTTCTACAAAACTATTAGAACTAATAAAAAAATTCATCAAATCTGCAGTGTGTAAGATCAATATACCGTCAGTTGTATCTCGGAGCTGGAAAAAGTAGATCAATATACCAAGTCAGTTCTAGTTCTGTACCCTAACAGCAAATCAGAATATAAAATTAAGAAAATAATTTTATTTATAATAGCATGAAAAGAGCAAAATAATTAAAAATAAATTAAACAAGTAAAAATATGTACTCTAAAAACTATAAAACATTGTTTAAAAAAAAGACCTCAATAAATGGAAAGATATAACATATTCATTGGCCAGAAGACTTAATATTAAAATGCCAGTACTTCTCAAATTCAACTACAGAGTCAACACAATTGCTAGCTTTTTTTAAATAGAAATTGACAAACTGATACTAAAATTCACATGAAAATGCAAGAGCCCAATAATAAGAGATATTAAAAGAGAAGAAAGGATTTTGGAGGACTCACTTCCCAGTTTCAAAACTTACTACAAAACTACAGATATCAAGACAGGGACATAAGGATGGACATATAGATCACTGGAACAGATTTGGAAATCCATGAATAAATCCTTACATTTATGCTCAGCTGATTTGTAACACTACTCAGTGGGAGAAGAATAGTCTCTTCAAAAAGTGGTACTGGAACAACTGGATATCCACATTTAAATGGATGAAGCTTGGCCACTTCCTTACACAAAAATTAACAAAATGGATAATGGAGCTAAATGTCGTAGGTAAAACTATAAAATTCTTAACAGAAAAATAACAGTAAGTCTTTGTGATTTGGGCTAGGCTAGATCATCTTAGATACAATACTGAAGCAATGGTGAAAAGAGAAAATAAATATTGGACTTCATCAAAATTAAAAATTTGTGTGCTGCAAAAGATACTATTAAGAATGTATAAAGACCTGCAGAATGGAAGAAAATAGGTGTAAATGATATATCTGGTAAGAAGAGACTTGTATTCGGAGTATATAAAGTCTTACAGGTCAACAATAAAAAGACAGTCTTTTATGTTGAAAAATGATCAACAGATTTAAATAGACATTTCTCCAAACAAGATATACTAGTGGCTAATAAACACATGAAAAGATACTCAATACCATTAGTCTTCAGGGAAGTGGAAATCAAAATCAAAATGAGATAACACTTCATACCTACTAGGTTGGCTACAATCAACAATGTGTTGGTGAGGATGTGAAGAAACTGGAAACCTCATACACTGCAAATGGGAATGTAAAATAATGGAACTACTTTGAAACATTGTTTGGCAGTTCCTTAAAAAGATAAACATAGGGTTGCCATATGACCCAACAGAAATGAAAGAAGTAAAACATGTATTCACGTAAAACACAATTATTTCTCAGCATTACTCATGAAAGCCAAAATGTGGAAACACCCCATATTTTCATCAGCTGAGAAAATGGATAAACAAAATGCAGCATATATAAAGCACTTATCTTGACAGTTAAGAGAATGAAGTATTGGTACCTACTATAATGCAGGTGAATAATGACATCGTTAGACTAATTGCGAGAAGTCAGTCACAAAAGGCCACGTTCTATATGATTCAGTTTACATGTAATGTCTGAAACCGTCAGATATATAGAGAGACTGTGTAATAGTCAGCTCAGGCTACCAGACGAAATACCATAGATGGGGGTGGCTTAAATGAAAGAAATTTATTTACTCACAGTTCTGGAGGCTGGAAGTT
The DNA here is from genome assembly GCF_048564905.1 of Vicugna pacos. Lineage (NCBI taxonomy): Eukaryota > Metazoa > Chordata > Mammalia > Artiodactyla > Camelidae > Vicugna > Vicugna pacos. The sequence continues at coordinate 17,875,599 of NC_132991.1, forward strand.
CAAGATCAAGGTGCCAGTATAGTCTGGCTGTGGTGAGCTCTCTGCCTGGCTTACTGATGGCTGCGTTCTTGCTGTGTCCTCACATGACAGAAAACAAGAGCACACGCAAGAGAGAGCCAGCTCTCTGGTGTCCCTTCTTGTAAGGGCACTAATCCCATCAAGAGGGCCCCCCAATCTGACCTCATCTAAATCTAATTACCTCCCAAAGACAGCATTTTCAAATGCAGTCACACTGGGGGCTAGGATTTCCATACCTGAACTTGAGGAGAGCACATTGTGGTCCATGATAGGCCACTAGTGGCTATGGGGTATCTTATAAGGTCGTGAAAATGTTCTGAAATTGATGATGGTAATGGCTGTACAACTCTATGAACATACTGAAAAAAAATTGCATTGTGCAACTTAAATACATAAATTATATGAATAATATCTCAAGTTGTAAAAAATTAAAAATTAAGATCTAATGAAAATTTATAATTCAAAGAATAGTTCAGTGCAAAATATATGTAGCATATCTATGTCTATACACATATATCTAAAATATGGGCACTAAGGATTTTGACTAATTCAGGGTTGGGTTTTTTGTTTTTTTTTTGAGAATCTCCTATGATAGGAATAGACTTGTAAATGAGTAAACCTAATTAAATGTAGAACATGCCGAAAGTGAAATATGAACAAATGTTCTGGGAAGACAGCAGTAAACTAACTCGGGGATGATTGCAGCAACAGTGTCTTAGAGGAGAGGGAATATCTGGTCTGGGGCTTGGAGTAGGAAGGGATGCACTGTAGTTTGGTAAAGATGACTAGTGTTGTTTGGGTGGTATATATGAAGGTGATAGAACACAGGGCTGGACGTGGTTGGAGTTAACTTGTGTAGGAATTCGTATGCTAAAGGGACTTTGTTATTCAAAGCACTTAAAACTTCAGGAATATTTTGAACTTGTTCTTTTAAAGTAATTCATCCAACAGACTTTCAGTCTTAACTAAAATTATTTTTATTATGTAATTATTAAATATGTATTAACATGAAACTAAATAGAACCTCCTTATGTTTACAGGACATAAGCTATGTAAAGTTGAAAGAGACAGACAATTGTAGATGTTAAATTTTGAGATTTCCTGTCCTCTGAGAAGTTTCTGTAGGTGCTTAGGGGCCACAGAGCCACAAGTGCATACCTTAGCTTTAGGACAGTAGTTCTTAACCTTTCAATCTGGTCCCACATTCTCCTGCTAATGTTCACCTAGGACATACTCATCAAGAAGTGGATGTTCCCTACAGGCTGCCTCATAGATGAGATTGCTTGAGGGTATGAGAAACTCAGAAGTTTTTGTCCTAACCCTACCTTCCCTCTCCCATTGATTCTTCAAGTCCCAAAATGTCAAGACATGGTTGCTTTAGAAAGTAGGATTATTAACCAGGGCTGTGATAGGATTCTGTGTTTATTTTAGCAGGATAATTCTGGCTTCAGGGTTGTGGTTAGATTAGATAAAAGAAAAACTACAGGTAGAAAAACCATTAGAAGAGAGTTGCAGAGGCTGCTGTGAAATTGAAAAAAAAGGCAGAGGCCATGGGGATGGGGGGAGAAGACAGTATTTGAAAGTCAGGAGGGAATAACACTGATTAAAGGTGGCGAAATGGGGCAGTATTGGGAATAATTGCGAAAACTGGGTCAGGAATGATGATATTAACAAGGGTAAGGTACAAGCTTGAGAGGAGAAAATGGAGAACTCAGATTTAGATAGTTTGAGGGCTGAACAGAACAATTACTAGAGATGTAAAAAAAAATACAAGTCAAGAAAAATAAATTTCTGTAATTACAGACTTGGAATATAGATCTTAGGATAGCTTATAGGTGACAAGGTAGGTGGTAAGAATGGTGTTGACAATTAGAAGAGTTGACCTCAGAACTCTAAGAAATATTTATTTCAGATGGTGGTATAAGAGTCATCCACCTTCTGCTTAAACCTCCTCATTGACTGGAAGCTTGTTGCTACGATAGTCAGCTGAACAGCTCTAAAATTTGAAATTTTCAAATCTAAATGTAACTCCATTCATTGGTTCCAAATTAACTTTATTTAATTAAAAAACAGATCTAAAATATTGTCTACCTAAAAGAGCATTTCAAAATTCTGAAAAATATGTGCAATGTCCCTTATTTTAATAAATACATAAATGTTTTATTTTCCAAGTTAAATATCCAGAGTGTTTTGGACTCAAACTCATGTGCAGTTCATTTCCTTCATTATCATGCTTATTTTTCTCTGGTATGTTTCCTTTTGCAGTAAGCATTTCAATGATAGTTAAGGGAACAAGATGTCCCAGTGTTACTTTGAACCCCATGTTTCATGTACCATATGCTGTATGCAGACTGGTCTTCCTCCCACTGTTCCCCACGCACCTTCTGTCCTTGTGTGACTTCATCCCTTTGCCTGATGTCTTTTTCTTTTTAAAGTGAACTCCTACTCATCTTTGGAGCCTGAAATCAAGTTAGTTTCTTCAAAAAACCTTCTGCCTAGCTTCTCTAGACCAGTTCTATGTTTTCACAGAAATAGTCCTACTTACATGTAGAACATAGTTTATGGTTTACACTAGACTTTACCTCTTTACATGTCTTTCTCTTTTTCCAAATTAATAGCCCTCAATTCCTATCTCATTTATTAACCAATTCAGGACATATTTATTGAAATCTACCATGTGTCTGCTGTGCTACACCTTGGTTATATAGTGTTGGACACAACATGGTCTTTGCCTTCCTGGAACTTGCAGTCTAGTAATTGAGAGATACATTAAGAAAGTGTACACACAGAATATATAAGTTCAATTTGTCCTAAGTGCTAGGACAGACTTGATCAGGATGCTAAGGAAGAACAGTGAAAGGGAACATTTCAGGTAAACTGGGGATTCAGAAGCCCACTTAGGGAAGTAAACAGGATCTTCCCAAGGATGAGTGAAGGATGAGTATACAGGAGGCAAATAACACCCTTTCAGCCAGAGTCAAAGCTCAGCTAATGTCCTTTGAATAAATAAAAGTACAGTATTCCCAATATTGTATTTTTTCCCATGTTCTTTGGACCATTTTAATAGTACTTTTGTGCAGGTTTTGTTTTGAAAACCATCTCAAATACTTCTTGGCAGATGAAGTTTGCATTGAAATACAATGCATAATTTAATGTGTATAGTGACTATTGATGCGTGTTCAGTTTGAAATTAAAAGAAAATCCTGAAGTGTGTATTTTTAGGAACAGCTATAGAGTTTTGAACCCCCATTCTGAGTATAAATGTTTGGTTGTCTGTTGCGTACCATAATGCAAAACTGTGCTTTGCCCTATGTTGCCTTTCATATTCTTAGTTGTAGCTCATTATTCTAGCTTGTTAAGCTCTCTAAATCTTGATTCTGACACCTAGCATACCAGCAATAACTCTCAGCTTTATATCATCCCCAAATTTGATAAGCATGCCATCTGTGTCTTTATCTAAGTTGTTAATCAAAATGTTGAACAAGAAAGAACCAAGCATTTTCCCCCCAGGACTCAGCTACAGGGAGACATCCCTCAGGATGGCACTGATGCATTAATTCATCCAGCTCCTTTAGAATTGTTTATGAAGGTATCAGGAGAGAGTTGCAGTTCTTTGTTTTTTGTTTTTTGGTCATAATACTTTCTGCCTGTAGCATCCTCTTCTCTATCAGTCTAGTAAATACATCAAAAAAGAAGCTAGATCACTTCCTCTGATCAATGAGCTCATTTTCATGTCCAGTGCCCATTTCTTCTACATTGAAATGTTTGATGTTTATGGATTTTTGTCCAAACTGGGCACTGCTATAACTCTTGTATTAACCCCCTATAGTTCCATCCCATCTGGCTAGCTTTAGTTCTCCTGGGCCAAGGTAGTGTCTCAATGGCTTGACACCCAGGCCAGGTTGCACAGCACCCAATGAGAATGATCTCTTAACAGCTCATGGTTCCTTTCAGGTAGTGATGCTATTCAGTAGAAAGTAATGACAATTTCAGGATGTAGCTGCAGAATATATTTCCTGCCCTGATTTAACCCAAGTCTTTGTTTTACTGTGTTTAATTTCCATAGTCTGTGTGTTGATCTAAAGATAATAACGGCTACAGTTATTTGTCTTCAGTTCCTACTGTTATTTTTCTAATGAGAACCTGGGTCTCCTCTACTTTTTTTAAATTGAAGTATAGTCAGTTTACAATGTCATGTTAAGTTCTGGTGCGTACAGCATATATACACACATTTATATAACTGAATCAGTATCCTGTACACACCAGAAATTATATATTATTAATTTTAAATTAACACAATTACATGTATATTCCTTTTCATATTCATTTTCATTATAGGCTATTACAAGGTACACTCTTGATTCTAGTCTTGTTCTCAGTCTTAACATGTTTTCCTGTACATTTGTCTCTCCTTTTTTTCAAATTCAGCTTGATTCCTTATGGGTCATGTCAGTTGCAAAACACAGTTTTTGATTCTCCTCTTAGAAATTGTTTGCCAAGAGGTCCATTATATTTCATAGCCTAAAAATTGTCATTGTAATCTTCAGTACTATCTGCACTGCAAGCATGTTACTTTCTGTCTCCTTTCTCTTCTTTCTCAAAGGCTGCTTCTAGGAGAAAACTGTTAGTACCATCCATAACCCCCCAAGTCCCTTATCCGCATATCTAAGATTATTAAGTCCCGGGAGCTCCATTCCAGATTTGTCCTCAGTTTTACTCTTTTCCACTTACATCATCTATGTAAGTAGCAGTCCATTAATTTTACAAGTTTTGACAGGTTTTTTTTGGATATTGGAGCCATGCTTGAGGAAGGTGAGGGGCAAGATCCTAGCTTTTGTGATGTGAGTTGTGTGTCAGGCACTCTGCTGGGGGCTTTGCTTTTGATATTTTATAACATCTGTGTAGCAGGAATAAAACCTCAGGGCCCACACAGTTCACTCTTGATATAGGAACACATTGGAAAAAAATAAAATATTTAAAATCTTTGCAAACTCTTGACGTGATACAAAGGAGTAGAACAAAGGATCACCGTGCACAGGAATCTTAAATATGCGATTTTCCCCATTGCTGCCCCACCAAAGCCCAATGCAGGGCTCTGAGCAGGACAAAAATAATGACAGTTGTCTTGAAGGTCATTATAATAGTTTTCTATGTTCTTACATTTTACGTCTCAGGTTGAACTGAAGTGTTTTATCATGTACATCCTAGGGAAGTTTTCTCTGTGGCGTGCCCAAACAGATGTAATATTAGGCTATTTTTAATCTCAAAGAATGAGGACAAACTGAAGTACCCTCAGCATTAGGGCCTATTGCTGGTACATGGGGAGCTAAGGGAGCGAAGGGAAGGTTCTTTGTCTCAGAAGGAAACACACTGTGGTTCCTGGTTCCTCCCTTTGCTTACTGCTCCCTGCGGTATGACTCTCTCATTGAGTGTGTCTTTGATCTGAATTTTCCTTGACAGCCTAGCCTTCTGCTTCCGCCTCTGTCTCTACCAGCTTCTCTGTCCCGCATTTGAAATTCGTGGAGAGAGGATCTGACTGCGTTGCTGCATGCTCTCATCTTTAGTCCATGCACATCCTTCTTTTATTTTTAATTTAGCTTCACAATTTCCCCTATCATTCTGTATCTCTGATCCTATTAGCTTCCCTCATATTTAATTTATAACTTTCCAGTCCTCTCTGCATCTGTTTATATTCAAGCCTGTGCGTTCCTGAGGTATAAATATAATTATTTAGCTTATGTTTTAATTTACATTTGTAGTGTAGTTCCAATTTTTTCATATCTATTGGAGTATAATTGACATATAATAGTTATATATGTTGAAAGTGTGCAGCTTGATGTTGTCATATGCACTGTGAAATAATTACCACAATCAAGCTAGTTAACATACACATCACTTTACAGAGTTACCTTTTTTGCGTTTATATGGAAAGAACAGTTGAGGTCTACCCTCTTAGCAAATTTCAAGTATAGAATACAGTATTGTTAACTATAGTTAATGTGCTGTACGTTATGTCTCCAAAACTTACTCATCTTGTACAACTGAAACTTTGTACTCTTTGACCAACACCTCATTGCTTCCACCTGGCAGCTTCCATTCTACTCTCTGCTTCTATGAGTTCAACTATTTTATATTCTACATATAAGCGAAATTATGTAGTGTTTCTCTTTCTGTGTCTACTTATTTCACTTAGCATGGTGTCTTCCAAGTTCATCCATGTTATAAATGGTGGGATTTCCTTTTTAAGGCTGTGTGATATTCCTGTGTGTGTGTGTGTGTGTGTAGTATTTATTCATTCATCTGTCGCTAGACAATGAGGATGTTTCCATGTCTTGACTACTGTGAATAATGCTGCAATGAACCCAGGACTGTAGCTCTCTCTTTGAGATACTGAATCAATTTCCTTTGAGTAGATGCCCAGTAGTGGGATTGCTGAATCACCTGGTAGTGCTGTTTCTTAGTTTTTTTCCTGATAAATAATGATAGCTAACATTTATGGAACATTTACAATATGTACCTGTTTCTAAGTGTTCTCTATTAACTGATGCTATTCTTATATCAACAGTCTAATCAGATACTAGTTTTATTACCATGTTACTGTTACCGAAATCAAGGGATAAGAAGATTAGGGAACTTGCGCAAACTTGTTCTACGACGAATGTCAGAGCTTGTTTTCTCATCCATGCAATTTGGTTCCAGAGTATATCTCTTAGTCAATATATTAATTGCCTCTATTCATTATTCTGTATGTAGATTTGTTTATTCCTTTGGGGGCACTGCATAGTATTCTATCTTTTACACATGTTTATTATTTCCAATAGTGACAAATTATCCAGGCATTGGCCAATCAACTAATGATGTAAATAGCCTTTTTATGGCAACTTGTGCTACAATATGATCATTAGGTTGCTGGTAAGATAGTATAGTTTACAAAAAAAAAAAAACCATCCCACTAAAGATAAGAAATTTAACAAAATAAGGAAAAATATACCAAAATAATAATAGTTGAGAACCTTTAAATGCTGAGAATGTTTTCTTCCTCTCTTTCCTCTCATTGCTTTTCATTTCTTTATCTCTACATTTTTTTTCTGTTGCTTTTTGTTTTCTGAGAGAGATTTCTGGTCACTCTTGAGACTTTTCCTGGTTTAAGAGGTCTTCTCTCTGATTAGTTGAAACTATCCACTGTTCTTTGACACTATTAGTGTAACTGGAAGATTGCTGACTATTTCAGTTTTCTTAGAGGCAAATAAAATTAAATATCTCACCCTCCCTCTGAAACTTCTTATATTCCTGTAGCGGGTGTATCATTAAATATCATTAAATAAAATCACAAGGTATCTGTTTGTCCATAAAAGACAGGAGAAGCCTAAATGTAAATCTCTGGATTGGCTAATGCACAATCCATTAGGGAACAAATTTATTGGTAAGTGAAACAAATTTCACCATTATCAGCATAGAGTATAAATCAAGGCTGGGGGTCATATTTAATTTTATACCTTGGCGATATTTCAAAGGTTTTTTAATAGTAACTTTAACTTGCAAGGAATTTAATGTACTGTGAATTCATTCCAGTACATTGATTTCTGCATTATCTCAGCGAAAGATGCAGTTCTTTGGCAAAACAAACTTCTGGAGGTAAATTTTCTTCATCATGTAATCCATAATTTAGAAATTACACTAACAACTTATTTCATTGTTCATGAATACAGATCATTGTCTGGATGATCCAACATTGCAGCAAATAAAAAATAATTAGGGTTTCATCCTGCAGTCTGCTCCATGAGCAGCTGTGTCCCTCAATGAGCTTGGTTCCGTCCTACAGGGTTTGGAGGAGGTTGGCTCTGAATAGAGGGTGCCTTCATCCACCTCATGTCTAGGTATTCATGCTGTTGTAGGTATTTTCAATGTCTCTTGTTGCCACCTTGAGACATTACGTTTAAATGCTGGTGTTAGTGATATGTAGGGTACTGATGGCAATAGAGCTCAGTTCACCCAATGAAGTTTCAACTTCAAGAACTCTCTCTTGAGTGGGCCTCTTCCAAGGTGGAACTTTCTAGCTAGACTCCTTATGGATCTCTTCATATGTTGAGTAGAGTGAGCCCCAACCAGGGGGTCTCTGTGCCTTCCATGTTTCCCTACAGTACAAGCAGCCTCTGTCTCACCTGTTTTTATATTGGAATTAGGCGTTGAGTTTTTGCTTTGCTTTAGTTGGTGGAGAAATTATTAGTTTAGAAATTTAGATTATCACCTACAGGACTCCAAAGGGACAGCAAAGGCATATTTTATCTGAAAAGGCCTGGCTACTTGATAACCGCTTATTCTTGCCAGGCTGAAATGAGGACCCAGGTGTTGTCAGATCCTCCACTTTTTCAAGAGAAGCCAGAAATCTTTATTTTTCATATGAAATGCCCCAATATTGAATTTTTGACCTTAGGTATATAAACAAGAAAATAAATGAGCAGGTAGATAACAAATAAATCCCATATGCTAGCCCAGTATAATGTCTGGATTCAGGTCAGAGCTTCCTTTAAGGACTGATGAGATGAAGCAAAGGGACAAACACGTTCTGTCTAAGCGTGTGTATTTCTAAATCCCATGGGATACTTAGAAACTTCTATCTATTCAAACTGTCCACTGCTGATTCTTAGAATTAGTTATGTTAACCTGCCTTAATAGTTGGAAAATGAAGTTTCTATTTAAAGAACTGATTCATTTGTCGTTGTGAATAATCAGTTTTATTTAGACAATATGTTAGCCATGTGTACCTTTCAGAGCTATTCTATCATGTTTCATTATATTATTTAACAACATAGATAATGTATAATATATATTACATCTAGCAATATATTACAACAGTATATCATATATAGTGTGTACTACATAGATATTACATTTAGTGGTCTTTTAGCCTAAGGTCTAGCCATTTGTCACTTCTGAATTTTCCAATCATCTCTTAAGAAATGCCCTGTTCTCATGCTGTTTTAATTCAATCCAATAGCACACCTGAATTACTGATCAAAATTATTCTTAATTTTTATTTATTTTTATTAAACGTGGTGTCTTTATTGGTCATAAGGTTTTCTGGCTTGCTTTCTGCAAAATCTTTATTGGATACTCAGTTGATTCTTCTAGCAATCTGATTTTCTTTTTTTTTTTTTGAACATAGTTGATTTACAATGTTGTGTTACTTTCTGGTGTACAGCATAGTGATTCATACACACACACACACACACACACACACACACACACACATATATGTATATATAATATATATTATGTACAAAACAGACCCACAGATAACAAACTTATCATTACAAGGGAAAGGAGATGGGGAGGGATACATTGGGAGTTTGAGATTTGTAGATGCTACTATATATAAAAGTAGGTAAACAACAAGGTCCTACTGTATAGCTCAGGGAACTATATTCAGTACCTTATAATGACCTATAATGAAAATGATCAAAATTCTTAATCAACTTTCTAAGCCCTCCAGTGTGACTTCCTAGTGTGGCCCTGCCTGACAGCCAATTTCATACCCCTCCTCAACCTCCAAATCCTGTACAAAAGGTTCCTCTATTGACTTGTGAACATTTGGGGTTCACACTCATCGTCTTAATTTAATTTGTGGTATCTCTTCTGCCTAGATGGCCTTCTGCATGTCTATCCTTTTGTCAAAATTCTGCTGTGCTTTAGAGATGATTTATTTTAAGTTAGGCCATGATCTATTTAGAGTTGTGCTTTTGGAACATTAATGTGGCACTGGCCCAGACGTGGAGTGGATTAGAAGAGATTGGACACCTGGAGTCAGGTAAGGGCCATTATAACAGTTCAGGCGAGAGAGAACAAGCATCTGGCCTTGGCTGGTGGCAGCAGACTTGAAAAGACAGAAATGGACTCAAACCACTGTTGATTTACTGATCCAGACAGAATCTCTCATTTTGTCAATGTTATCCTAGCCTTTAATTTACATGGAAATGAACCAGAATGAGAAATGGCACCCAAATTTGAAAAATATTACCCTATAATTTTTCTGTTAAATCATCTTTACAGAATTATATTCTCTATCAATCACTAGCACCAAAACCAGGATAAGCATAAAAACATTTTTACCTTGCTCTATAGCTTTCAGTAGTGGTAAAATACTAGTATGCCATGTATATTGTATGTTAATTTTTCCACTAACTCCTACTTATTGTATTTTGACCTTGCAGTATTAAAGGAAGTTAAAAAGGGCAAGTATTGTTACATTTTTATTTTTACATGAGGAAACTGAACTATTAAGATTATTTTTTCTAGATCACATAAGGTCAGACCTTGATTTATAATCCATATCACTAGTCCTTTTTTTTTATTTTACATTTTTTTATTAAGTAATAGTCATTTTACAATGTTGTGTCAAATTCTAGTGTAGAGCACAATTTTTCAGTTATACATGAACATATATATATTCATTGTCACTTTTTTTTCGCTGTAAGATATCACAAGATCTTGTATATATTTCCCTGTGCTATACAGTATAATCTTGTTTATTCTGCATTTTAAAATCCCAGTCTGTCCCTTTCCATCCCCCACCACCTTGACAACCACAAGTTTGTATTCTATGTCTGAGTCTGTTTCTGTTTTATATATATATATTTTTTTGATTCCTCATATAAGCGATCTCATATGGTATTTTTCTATCTCTTTCTGGCTTAACTTCACTTAGAATGGCATTCTCCAGGAACATCCATGTTGCTGCAAATGGCACTATGTTGTCGGGTTTTGTGGCTGAATAGTATTCCATCGTATAAATATACCACTTCTTCTTCATCCAGTCATCTGTTGATGGACAACTAGGCTGTTTCCATGTCTTGGCTATTGTAAATAGTGCTGCTATGAACACTGGGGTGCGGGTGTCATTTTGAAGTCGGGTTCCTTCTGGATATATGCCCAGGAGCGGGATTCCTGGGTCATATGGTAAGTCTATTCCTAGTCTTTTGAGGAATCTCCATACTGTTTTCCACAGTGGCTTTTCTTGCTTCCCTCTCCCACTCTTAATGATTTAGAGGTCTTCTTTTACAATTTTGTGTTTATTCTTTTTGTAACTCACGGCAGTTATCTCCTTTCCAGTTATGAGTTTCTCATTTTTTAGCATCCTGCTTCTTTTCTATTTAGAGTAGACCTGTGAATATTTCTTTTAGCATGAGTTTAAGTGTTGCTAAACTCTTTTAGATTTTGCTTGTCTGTGAAGTTCTTTATCTCTCCTTCTATTCTAAAGGATAGCCTTGCTGGATAGAGGAGCCTAGGCTGCATCTTTTTTTCATTCAGGACTTTGAATATATCTTGCCACTCCCTTCTGTCTTGTAGTGTTTGTGTAGAGAAATCAGCTGAGAGCCTTATGGGGGTTCCCTTGTAACTCACTCTTTGTTTTTCTCTTGCTGCCTTTAGGATCATTTCATCCTTGACTCTGGCCGTCTTCATTATCATATGTCTTGGTGTGGGTCTGCTTGGGTTCTTCCTGTTTGGGACCTTCTGGGCCTCCTGTACTTGGATATCTGATTCCTTTAGGTTTGGAAAGTTTTCAGTCATGATTTCTTCAAATATCTTTTCAGTCCCCTTTGTTCTTTCTTCTCCTTCTGGAACCCTTATTATGTGTAGATTGCATGCTTTATATTATCCCATAGGTCCCTTATATTGTTTTCAATTTGCTTTTCTCTCACCTGTTTTGATTGGGTGCTTTCTGTTGTCCTGTCTTCACGGTCACTTTTTTGTTCCTCTGCATTATCTAGCTTGCTTTGTACAGCCTTTAGGTCAGCTCTCATCTCAGCAAATAAGTTTACTAATTCTACTTGGTTCTTCTTTATAGCTTCTATTTCATTTTTGACATATTTTGTCTCTAAACACTATTTCTTTTAGTTCCTTCAGTACTTTAATCACTCCTTTTTTGAAATCTTTATCTAGTATGCCATCAATGTCTATTTACTTGATAATGCTTTCAGGGTATTTCTCTTGATCTTTTAATTGGGAGTGGTTCCTTTGCTTCTTCATCTTGCTCATATCTCTCCGGCGCTGTGGTTTAAGGAGTATCAGTTATCTAGTTCTCCTGGAGACGTGTGCTCTTAATGATTTTATTGAGAGATCTTTGTGTCTTTACTCTGTTTCACGTAGTCAGCTTGCCATTTGCAGAGGCCCTCTGTTGGCGCCCTTGTCTATGCTGCTCCCAGTGGCTGACAGATCGCACCCCCTCCCAACACTGGGTAAGGTGCTGAGCTCTTATCTAGTGGGCGGGCGGGTCACTCCCCCTCCCGATGCCAATGCTGCTGATCGCGCGCACCCCTTCCCAGCACCATGGTCAGGTGCTGAGTTCCTGCCAGGTGGGCGGTGGGCCACCCGCCCTCTCCTGGCTCCGGGTCGCTCCACTGCTTTGTGCAGCTGCCCGCTCCGCCTCAGGTCTGTGCTCCGAAGGCGGGCTCGGGGGAGACCACGGAATGGCCCTGTCCCTGCTCTGGGCCAGATCTCAGCTCCTTGTTTGTCTTGGCTGTGCGAGTTCTCTGAGGTGCCAGGGCAGAAAGATCCTATCTGCCTCGGGCTGTAAACAAGTCTCAGTCCTGCCCAGGAGGTTGCGGACCCCAGGGTGCGGATTCAGGCCTCAGCCCCACCCCAGCCCGGGCGCTTCGCACAGGAGGAGAGGGCGGCTGTGGCTGCGCCCCACCTCTTCTCACAAAAAGCGCCAGTAATTGCGGCGCAGGTCCGAGGAGACAAAGGCTGTGGCGCCCCTCCCCCCAGGGCACACCAGCTGTGTTGCTTTGCTTTTTTCGCAATTTATGGGGGACCAAGGTTGTTCTGCTCTGTATCCCTTCCCAGCCACTGCACGCAGCCCCCTGCAGTCCCCCGGGGCTGCCTCAGTGCAGCTGCCCCAGCCCTCCACCCAGCTCGGGCCGCCTGCCCCGGCCCCAGCCGCCGGCTCGGGTCTCAGGCTGGGTGTCGCAGGGACCTTTTGTGCCCATTTAACTCAGTTATGTCAGTCAAGGGGTGCTTGGGGCAGATCTGAGCCTCGGAGGCTCCCCCTCTGTCCCACTGGCCTCTCCATTGGAGAAGGGAGACCCAGCAAATGAGCACCAGTCCTTCTTTGCTGCTCCCTCCCCGTGGAATGGGTCCCGCACTGTTTTGCTTTTTCTTCTTTCTTTTTTCCTTTTCTCCTATCAGATTTATGGCGTCTTTGTCTTTCGAAGAGGGCGATGTTCTATCGGAGTTCAGCAGGTGCTCTGGTTGGCTGAGTGGGTCCGTAGATGAGAGTTTTGGTGTATTTGTGGGAGAGGGTGAGCTACAAGCATCCTCCTACTGCGCCATCTTGCTTCTCTCTTCCGCTAGTCCTTTTTTAAAATAATAAATTAAAATGTTTTCTGAAATATGTATGTATAGGCTCAACTTTTACAAAGTCACATTCTCATTTAATGGTGTTACCATTTAGATTGTGCTAACTGCTGAGATAGCACAATCTTATTTTCTCAGGACATTATATATAGAGTCTCAAAATATTCTATAAACGGTTGTTCCATGGGGTTTTTTTACTTCACTTCTGAAGATACACTTTCCTATGCCAAGGTTGATTTGTTAGGATAAGATAGGTTACAGTGTGGTAATGAATGATACAGGCAACTTAAGTCTCAGGGTTGAAAGCCGCTCAGATCATTCAGTATCCGTGTGTGTCCTGCATTGGCTGTGGCTTTTCATCACTCCAGGATGGAGCAGCTGCTCTCTGGAACGTCTTTGGCCTCTGTGGTAGAGAGAAAGAAGAGTGGGGCAAATTACACTCAGGCTCTTAAAACTTCCACCTAGGAGTGACACTCCACTTCTGCTCACATTTCATTGACTAAAGCAAGTAATAAGATCACACCTAACTTCCGGGAGCACAGACGCTTTGTCATACTATGTGTGCAGAAGCAAAATCTAAAATCTTTGGAGAATAGTGTGGACAGCATGATGAGAATAGCACTGACATGCTCCGACATCAGCTTTCAGAACTTCTAAAGAAAATGTAAAGAACATCTGGTGTAATTTAAGTCAAGATTTTCTCAGGGTAAGAAGATATAAAGAGAGGACTTTCGACAGGCTTTTGCAGCCACACTTCTAACAATTACCCAGTAATATTGTCTTGTCAACAGTCTATCTATGTAGTGCTTCAAATGCCAAGTTTATTATGTGGTTAAAGCATTCAGTCACTTTAATTTTAACAGCATTTATTCACAGTAATGATAAAAGCTGCTTTGGTACATACAGTCCTAATTGAAGAGTTCAAGTTGTTGTGTGTCTAAGAGCATTCCATTTGTCCCTAACATCCTCAGCATCTTGGGAGCAAAATGCCTCTTTTGTCTGCCCAGAGGAACCTTGCACGAGGTTGTTAATGCAGAAACTCTGTCTGTGTGAACGGCTATGGATAACTTGCCTGGACAAGTCAATTTAAAAGATCGGTTCTTTATATGATTTGGTTGGTTGATTAAATTGACACTGATACATCTAGTTATAGCAGATGAACCATGTTGAGCAATCAGTCAAAAACTTGTGTCTTCCACAGTTTTGCCAATAAATATTTTCACATGACATGTTTAGAACTTTGAAGCCAGAATTCATTTGTTACCTGAAATTGTTGTATCATTTGTATATGTATATCATTTGTATCATGTAATTTAAGTCGTTGATTTTATACCATTTTTTTTTTTTTTATAAGGCTGCTCACTAGCAAACTGAGTTTTTTAAGGCCAGGGTCTATTTTCTACTTTGTCACTCCAGTACTAAAGAGAACATTCTGACATCATAATAATTTTTTTTTTTACTTGATAGTGAGCTGTGTATCTCAGTCAAGTCTGGATTCAAATCTAATTTTGACCAGTCTATGAAATGAATCTTTTGGTTTTGATGACTTTGAATCACTTATCTAAAATTTCACCAGTAAATTATATTTTTTAATTAAGAAAACTGGTTAACAATTACATGACATTTTTTCTAGTAGATATAATAAAATTTAATAAATAATCATGCTATGAAGTACTTGAGTTTTAAGGCAGCCAGGAAAACTTTACAATTAATGTGTTTATTCGAACTTTGTATAACTTCTAATTCAGCTATATTTAGGTATCTAATGAGGTTACGGGTCCAAAAAAACTCTTGGTTATTTGTAATACCGTAAACATGATTTTATAGTGGTTTAATATTAGAGAGTCTAAGCTGATGGGTGTTTATATATGCAGTAGAGATATTTCTATTAGAGAGTATTTTCAAAAATGTTACTTTAATGACTCTGAATTTTAAAAGGAGATAATAATTTAGGTGGTTTTCCCCTCTCAGGACCCACAGAAGTCTAAACAAGGTTGGAACCATCTTTGAAAGAATGTAACTGCCATCTATAAGTAGTCTTCAGGCCAAAATAGAAATTCACCAAAGAAGCTGGCAGTCTTAGTGAATTTGCACTACATATCCACACACTAATGGATTGAGATTCTAAATAAATGTTTAACAGTTGTGTTTCCCTTGAGAACAGTGGCAAAGTATTGATCTAATTTCTTAGATTCTTTCTTACAACCATGTCAAAACATCTGCCCCCATATTTTCCCCACCCTCCTAAACAAATATCTACTTTAAATCACTCTGGCTTAAGTCATCAGATACGTTCTAGTATGGAATTTTTTAATTGATAAACAGTAGAACTAAAATGTATAAATTGAAATAATAATTCTTTAAATATTGAGAAATGAAGACATGATGTCGTTTGAACTCACAGCACTCTCCCAGATCTTCCCTTTGAAGTAGGAAGGAGATGATGGCATTTTCTTTCTCTTTTCCCTCTTGTTTTTGGTATTGTTTATTATTTCAGCACAGTGTCAGTGAATAGAACATTCACTGTCTAGAAGGATGTTTGCCCTTAATTTACACAGTAGGAAAATATATCAGTAAATTAATCGAAATTATTTCCTCAGGCTGAATATTGTCAATATTTCTTTCTTTCACATTTTCCAAAGCAGTATCTTCTGGAGTAGTGGTTGGGGCAGGGGCCGGGGGAAGGCTTGAATGCTGAAGGGAAAAAAAAAATGCACAGCAGGTAATACCCTGGAAAGTAGTTTTATCAAGGAGACCACTGTATGCAGAGAGCTGTCTTTTCCCCTATATCTGTTGCACTGAAGAGCAGTGTTTGGGGGTTGGTAAGAGAGATTGAAGTCATTCCAGGTTCCTGGGCTTCAGCCCTATTGGGTGTAAGTCAACAGATAAATTCCTTCAGTTGTGACATAGAGATTCTGTTAGTGGATTCTACTCGTCTCATCTTTGTAATATCAACAGATACTTTTATAATATCAACACCTATATATATAGTGTATATAGTTTACAGAATCACAATGTTGGATGTATTCCCTGTTGATAATTCTGTAATGACTACTTCATACCTAAGTTCATGTTCTAAAATAGCACGAAAGCATTCCCAGGCCAAGTAATGTGATGGTCCAAGCAATATGTTCTGCATATAAATTACAGTGTAAAATATTTTCAGTAGAAAAACTGCTTCTTTCATAGCAATTTGATTTAGATTTATGAATGTTGCCAGTGAAGCTAGTCTGTGGTATATTTTATGTAAATGAGTTTTGAAAACATTAGTGAAGTTTGTTGGTGAAGTGAATTGGAATTCTCTTACGGCAGGTTAACCTTGTAGGTAGTCACATTTGATCATATTCTGCTGCCAGAAGTTGTAAGCATTAAGTATGTGGGTAAAACTAATCCTTTCAATTATGAGGCAGGTATAAGAACATGCAATTATTAATGGTTCTCACTATGGGCTTTCCTTTGGGGTATACTCCAGCAGGAAAATAACTTTCCTGTAAAGTAAATGTCACTATTGCTTAGACCTGTTGAATTTCAAAATTATTGCATACTTATTGAATTTATGACCTTGACTTTCATAGAGCTCCTCTGGGTTTATATCTTATCATGGGGAAAGAAAAGAAAAACAGTATTGCTAAGAGACTCTCTAATTAAAATCCTTCAATATGCAAGTAAAGATGAAAATGATTTAAAATCTCGTTGAATTAAAAAACCACCTAATTCAAAATATGCTTTAAAATAGAATCAAAATGGGCACTCAGATATTTTAAAGTTATTTATATGAAGTCTCCTGGAATTTCATGTTTGAAGCAGCTACACCATGAAAAGTGTCCTGCTCTTTTCATTCAGTAACAATGGAATCATTTTGGACTCAGTTTCTCTGTAAACTAAATAATTCCTGTGGCCTGTATTTCATTCTGTATTTAGCATTTATTATGTTCCTCATACTGAATTAACCATCAAAGCTCCCTAGAAATGGCCGTGGAATTACAACCCTGTTAAACAATAGAGAATTAGTCTTTTAACAACCTTAAATGGAGCAATTTTTCCAACCCCAGAAGGATCCTTCCTGATGATTTAGATGTTTGCTGTACTCTCTCGTCAGTGAGTGTCATGTGGGGAATATAAAGTCTTACTCATATTAACATAAGAGAAATACAGCTGTAAAATTAGAGAGCGAGTAAGCTTGCAGAGATACCCAGTGGTGAAAACAGGCCTTAGACAAGAAATGGATGCCTTTTCCATTATAATGTGAGGAGGAAAGAAAAAAGACGGGAATGTAGACAGATGCGTTCATAGGAAATTGGAGGAGTGCCTATTCATTTGTTTCCTTTTTTTTTTTTTCCTGGGAAAGAAGAGTTGGGATCTTAAAAATTTGAAGACAGGTGGAGAAGGTTTGAAAAAGCCATAATGTGGAACAGGAGTGAGAAGCACGCTCAGAAGAATCACCAGGCAGTGTGCGGCATTAGCACTGCCTTAATCTCTGCTTGGTGTCCAGTATTAAGCACAGAGTAGGAAAACAGACCAGTCTAGGTTTGAAGTTTCGGCAGACTGGCATGGCACTAGGAGCAATGGGGTCAGATGGTCAACTGTACTAGCAAAACAGTAGTTGAAATAATGAACCAGTAAGGCTAAACTGGTTAGAGGAAGAGCAGAGTTTTTTTCATGAGGAAAGGCATGCATATGATTGGAGAAGATGAAGTCATCTGCATGGAAAGATTTCAAGATACAGGAGAGGGGCAGGCAGGAGGAAAACAAGTCAGGGAGGTGGCTTTCAGACTTGATTACACATTTGAATTCTCTGGGGGTCTTTGAAAACTACCAGTGCCTAGGTCCCATCCTCTGGGATTTTGGTTGAATTGGTCCACAGTACATCCTGGACAATGGGAACATAGTTTATGGCCAAAGTTGAAAACCCTTGTTTAGAGCCTCTTATAAAGAATCTTACAGTTTTTCAGAAGTGGTTGTCACTTTATTTTCAAGGCAATGGAGAATTAGCAGAGGCTTTAAAAGGGATAGCCTAAGGTATTATGTATTTTAGAAAGGTAACTTCTTTGTCAGAGTGACTAATTTATACTGAAAGAGAATGATGAGGAGAAAGGGAGACCAGCAGAGAAAGTATTTCAGTATTCTGGGCCAGAAACAGTATGATCTTGAACCAGGGACTAACAAAAGAATTACAGAGTCGGGGACATGTTTGTGATGCTTCAACATAAGAACTTATTACCCCTTTTGATAGATGTGTAAAATGATGGAGGCAGGTCTAAGATAAATGAGACTTTTACTTTGGATTATCTGGTAGCTTTCAATGGCTGCATAACAAATTCCTATAGGTGTAACAACTCAAAACATTCATTATATCACTGTTTCCCCTGGTCAGGAGTACAGCTGTGGCTTTTCTGAATTTTCTACTTAAGAGTCTCACCAAGCTACAGTCAAGGTGTGAGCCCAGACTTAAGTCTCAGCAGAGGCTTGACTGGGGAAAGCTCCTTTTCCAAGCTCCCTTGGAATTGTTGGCAGGATTCATCTTCACGTACCTAGAGGGCTCTAGGTTTTCTTGCTGGCTGACAGCCAGGAGCTACCCTCAGGTCCTAGAGGCTGCTTGCAGCCCCCTGCCATGTGGCCTTGCCATAGGCATTTTATAGTGTGGCTGTTGGCTTCTTCAAGGGCAGTGGGAGAATTTGCTTCTTCACAAAAAGGGCCCAGTCACTCTTTGAAGGGTTTTTACCTGATGAATTCAGGCCCATTCAGGAAAATCTCCCTTTGGATTAACTCAGAATCAGTCACGTGTCATGTTAATAGTATCTCTGCATTCCCTTCCCCTTTGGCACTTACTGTAACTTAATCATGGGGCTGACTTCCTGTAATTCACAGGTCCTGCCCAAAGTCAAGGGGAGGAGATTATACAGACATATACACCATTGTATAGAAATCAGGTATGTTGTGGTTAATTCAGATGAGGAATACAAGAGAATTAGAATCTTTTAGGAGGAAACTGATGGCCTCAGTGTTAGACATGTTGAATTTAGGGTAATTGGGCATCCGGTTAGAGTGGATCAGTAGGTGGTACAGAACTTAGTGGAGAGACCACAATTGGAAATACTTACTTGGTAGTGATCGGCGGAGGTGGTAGTGAATCATCCAGAGAGAGGCTGTAGCAAGAAGTGGGGTGAGGACAGGAGCGAGAGCTAGTAAAGCGGGAACATCTGCATCTGTATGTCAGCCCGTACTCTTGGATTCCAGTCCACTGTCTCATACACAACCTCTCACTCTTCCTCTTCGTCTTTCAGTAATATCCTGCTCTTCCTAATTTGTGGTCCACTCTTCATGCCCCCCCACCTCCAAGTCACACTGCGTAGAAGTGAGAATCAAGATCTTTCTTTGTGAAAGCCTTGCAGAGCACAGGCGCTAAGATCGACTCTGTCATGCCCTCTGTTCCCAGACTGGGAACTGCAGGACCCAAGGCCTGGGGTGGGGGGGATGGTGCTATCACTAGCCCTGAGCTCCTTCAGTTCCTCTTATCAGAAAGCGCTTTTCCCTACTCCTTCAATCCCAGAATTGCCTAGGAAGTAAACAGTGCAAATTTAGAATGCAGAGGTGATCCCATGTGTCTGTCCCTTCAATCTATTGTTTGTTTATTGAAATCCCTGCAGCAATATTGTTAGGCAATCTGAGCTGTGATAATGGAAACAAAGTAATTTGAACAGTACATTTTGATCAAACTTTGCTCCCTTTAATCTTTTCCTTTCAGGTTATATTCAGGAAGAGTGTGTCAGCCCCTGCCCATTTGATTGCAAGTTAAGCGACTGGTCTAGTTGGGGGTCTTGCAGTTCATCTTGTGGAATTGGAGTGAGAATTCGATCCAAGTGGCTGAAAGAAAAACCTTACAATGGAGGGCGCCCGTGTCCCAAATTGGATCTCAAGAATCAGGTAAAGTGCATGAAGCAACAAATTAAAAAGCTGAAAAAGTATCCCCTTCATTATTTCCTGTTGAAATTGAAGTCATTCTCTTGTTATAGTAGCTCATAAAAAGTTATTACAAGTTCAGAAGAGAGGATAAGAGGGTTGAAATTAATATAATAGAATTGATAATAGGAGTCTTGGCCACTCCTCGGAATGCTGAGAATGAGTTGGTAACATTAGCAATAATAATGTTTACAAAATTAAATCCAATTGGTTTTTAAAGGGAGTGCCGAGAATGACTTGGTAATATTAGCAATACTAATGTTTACAAAATTAAATCCAATTGGTTTTTAAATTATCTTGGAATATAATTTGATTAATCATGATATTATGCAAGGTGTGTGTATGTGTGTGTGTAATGTTGGGAGGATGTCAGTTACTTTATGGCAATAGTCATAATTAGTGGTCTCATCCACATACTCCAAAAATGGTGTTCTGTTTTTCCGTCACCTAACTCTTCATCCGAATTTTCTTTGTTCCTAATCTCACCACTGTTTCCACAGCTATTCATGAGTCTTCTGGGCTATTTCTCTACCTTTTCCCCCCAAATCAAAGCTATTTTCCTAAATGGAACCCTAAAGGGACCCTTCCATAGACATCTCTAATAAAATTGCCATTGTAAGTAATCAAAATTGATTAGAGCACTTCAGTTGGTTTTACCCATGTAACAGAGGCTAAGACTTAGTTAAGAATTACAATGAAGAGCTCACATTTCTCCCATGATTGCATACTGTTATTACATTAAGACTGATTTATAAATTTTTATCAATTGAATATGTGGAGCACAAGATGATGATTGTTGAAAGTTCTTTATTCTTAGAGAGGGGAGTGTGTCTTATACGGGTATCTAGATCCTTTATGACTCTGAAACTCTTAACAGAATGGCTACACACACTTCTATTACTAATTCTGTTATATTAATTTCTGCTCTCTTAAACTCCATTTTGATTAGACTTTCTAAACAGGTTGTTTAATGGAAGGGAAATCCACACATCTGTTAATTAATTTGAATAGTGTATCTAGTACTAGTATTTAGATATCATTTGTCAGTTCAGGACTGACATCTTCAGCTACTTTTGCCTAAGTTTTGATAAAAGATGCATAACTCGTTGAAAATGAAAAATTACCATTCCAGCAAAAAAGAAAAAATTGTGTTCTAAGGCAGGGTAGAGTATCAGGCTGATCTTGTCTTTCAAGGTTATCTGGTAAAATAATGACCATAGGTTCTTCCCTCTACACAGATAGGAACTTTATTGGGTAAAACAAGGCAGAGGATTGTATAATCAACAGAAAGGTTGCCAAATGAAAAATAAAAACTCCACAGGTACAGTAGTTTGGTGACGGGAAGAGTCGAATGTGATTAATGAAAACAGGAGGGAAATAATCAGAGTCTGAATAGGGAAGCCTCTTCAATATGAAGAAAGGTGTAACGTAGGTTGATGGTCAGTAGGAAGACTTTCAGGTGACTGTTCTGTGTGAAGACTGATCCTCCCTAGGGGACTTTCTAGACATTTTAAATGGGAAATAACGATTAAGCATTTATAGTTATAAGGTATGATCATTCTCTCTGAAACTAAGCCTTTCTAACACTAGTGTTAAACACTAATTTTAATAAGCTGATTTTATGAACTAGAAAATTGTCAAGGGAGTAAAAGGACTTCCTTGAGCACAGATTCTAAAACTATACTCTCAGTATTCTTAGGCAAACGTATAGAAACAGGTCTTCAAATTTAGAGTATGAATAAGATAAAGGTATTTGTAAGCCTGTTATGACTTAAAGCAAATGTGTTCTAAACGTTTAATTGATATATAAAACTTGTGACCTTAAGAAGTAGTGCATGCTAAAAATTAAGCCCAAGTTCAAGAACAGTTTCAGTAAATGCGGTACGTGAAGACTAGGTGAGACTGGGTTTGTCTGCAGAAGTTGTTTCTGGAGTTTGAATTCAGGAAGGGAATTGTAGCATTCCAGAGACATTTGTGGGGATGCTCAGAGGTGAATCTTGGGATTTAATTCTCAGATAGCAAATTGAGTGTGGCATATACTCTGATGTAAAAAGGTTTCAGGTATATAGAGCTTAGTTACCCTTGAATTGAAAAAATTCATCCCAATCTGTGCTTTATATTTTAACATAAGTTAATTAAGGCAGTAAGTTACAACCCTTCCCTCTCACTCGTAAGTCTGTGAATCGCAAGGGAAAATGCTATTGTGAAAAATCCAAAATTTAAAGGAAACTGTCCCCAGAGCACTTCCTTTTCTAAAGAAAGCACACTTACCTATGTTTGTGGAAAGCTATCTGTGGATTTCATTACATATTTGCTTTTATACAAGGTAGAATCCCCCCTCCCCCACCGTGTGTGTGTGTATGTTATGTATTGAAATTTGTTTGAAGTTATCCATTTTCCCTTAATTTATCTGAAGATAAATTGGATTGTCAGTAATTTTCATGACTTAGAAGATATTCCCAGCTTCTATTATTTATGGCAATTCTTCTTTAAAAGAGATTACTATTTGTTTCTCTGAGCTCAAAATATGATCTAGTTGGAGGCTCTTTTAAGTTCAGTTTTACTACTGGCCTTAGGTTACTTGTCTCCTTTCCGGTTGTTTTTAGGTTTGGATTTATTTTCCTATTTCTGGAACCAGATTAATACTCTCTCATCCACTCACCCATAAGTAAGAACTTGAAAAAAATGTGACCAAATTACAGCAGTAAGAGAGGTACATATCTTTAGTACCTACGCATGATGAAAATTCAGTATACGTCAGATTGAGCCTAACATACTGTTCATAAAAAAAATACTGAACTTTCTTATTTGGGTGTGTATGTATATTGCATCTGCTGTGTAAACACTAGTGTACCTACATGTGCTTAATCATTCTCCTCCTCCATTTCTCTTGAAAACATGAGGTTTTTCTGAGGGCAAGGGCTTCTTTCTACATTTGTAACTCATTCCAGCCCCTGGTACACCACCATGTGGATTCTCAAATTATATTCATTGGATACTTTAGTTGAAAAGAAGCTTTCTCTCTGGATGAGTGGCTGGCTAGCTCCATAGAAAGAAAAAATGTATTAGAACTCTGGTCTCTTAAGCAATGATTTGTCATTCAAATTCTCAAAAAATATGAGCTCTCCTAGAAGCAAGAAATAAGAATCTCCAAAGTATTATTGCCCGAGGAGTCTTTCCGGACTTTCCTGAAAAACCCTGGGTGTTTGGATCCCCAGTGAAATCTAACTCAGTGATATAAATGAAAAGGGTGGTGTTATGTACCCAAGCTCATAAACTGCTCTGAGTCTGTTAGTGAAATCAATATTTACAATCTCTCATAAAAAGCCTCCCTTTTAAGCTAAAACCTATCAACATGATCGCTCTTTCTCTAGAAGTGCCAAAGTGACAGCAGCATTTGAGTGGCTTTCTGCTAAGTATAGTTGTGATGCTGAATAGCTTGAGCGTGCACCTCACCCAAAGCTCTGATTGAGGCGGAAAACTTCTAAATAGTTTATTAGATTATCAGGTCAGTTGGCTGCTGCCCTTGACTCTGTTGTGCATAATCAATAGGAAATATATTTTAATTTTTTATGGTCTGTAATGTGAGTGGATTTAAGTGCACTTGTATATTTTTGCTGCATTTTTTTTTTCTTTTGGAATATTGCTTAATAGAAGACTAAATATGGGGACATTAAAGCTCCATTGGACTTACAGTTCCCTTTATGAGTTCTTCACACAATTGAAAGCAAGGGAGTTCCAGGGAATTAGATGTTGTTTATATATTGTAAATCTGTGTGTCCAGTGTGTTTGAATAAAAATCTTACATTGACATTCATTATCTATACTTTTTAAAATTCATGCTATCTATTTAAATACTTTTTTTGAAAGAGTTTTGATTGTTTGCAACTGAATGAGAGTATAAATTAAATATGTGTGTTCTCTAGAAACAACTACTATTTTATTTTGTTTTTTTAATTTTTTATTGAAGTGTAGTTGATTTACAATATTCTTTTAAAATGTAGAGCAAAGTGACTCAGTTATACATGTACATACATATATATTTTTTCAGATTCTTTTCCATTATATGGTATTACAAGAAACTGAATACAGCTCCCTGTGCTGTACAGTAGGTCCTTGTTTGTCTATTTTATATTTAGTAATGTGTATCGATAACAACTGCTAGTTTAAAGGTGTGTCTTCTCCTTGAAAAGAAGTAGTCTAAATTTGGAAGCGATAAGTATAATGTGTTTTGTTTTTCACAGCAGGGTAATGATGTTTTAAAGAACACTTTCTTTCCTAAGGAATACAAATATATTTTAGCGTGAACATTTGTTCCTTAGAAAAAGGTTTTGGATGACAAGTTTTCTATAGAGAAATAGCATATGCTCATGTTAATACTGCTTCATTTATTATTGGTAGGATGTTAGGATGCGGAAATAGGATAACTGTCATCCAATCTGAGTGTTTGTTTACCCAGAAAAATCTGGCTACACTTAAAGTTTAATTTGACTTAACTGATTTTGGCCTCTTGCTTCTTTTCAACCAACCCGACTCCCACTCATCCTAACCTTGTCCAAATCATCGCTGGCACAGTCCTGCTCACTTAGGACTTGGTACTTTGGCAGGCGCTCCAGACTGTCATGGAGCAAGAAATCATCATCTTGAGTGTAAATATGGAAGGCTCCAGCTTATCCATGATGAAGTTTAATCAGGTGTACTGTTCTGGCATGGGGAGGTGGGGGTTGGTGATGGCACCTTTGACAAGAACTTGTTTTAATTATGAAATACCAAATGTCATAAAATTGAGAGATGCAGAGTGATTTATTCCTCAGGGTTATTTGGGAGGATTTAATAGATTTCATTTCACTAAAACATTTCACCTCTCCCCAACGCAGTAATTATGATCACGAAGCGCAGTACACTGCACCCCCTCTCAGAAGCTGAGTGAGATGTCTAAGGACTGGCGTCCGTCCGTCTGTGTCTTTTGTGCCTGTGCCAGCCCGACTCTGTGCTCTCAAGTTGGGGCGTTGTGCTGATTGAGCTGAGTAGAGCTTGGAGGAGAGGCAGTTTTTGTCTTTTGTTCCTGCCCTGTCACCACCTCCAAGGGAAAAAAAAAGTTTTCTCAAGAGATTCCTCTCCCACAACATCTGCATCTACACGTACTCTGTTCTTGATTGTTCCAAAAGGAATGTCCCTCAGGGCTTGTTAAAATCTTTTGAAACTTGGATCATTTTTCTTGAACTGCCTGAATCACTCATGAGAAGCAGGTTTCCTATCCCTGTTGTCCCTTCTCTCTTGGACTTTACTGTGTTTTTCTAATACTGAGTATTGTTACTCTGCACATATTCAAACTCACTTTTAGTTGTTACGCAGGATGTTGCCATGTTCCTGGAATGTTACCTCCTAAGCTGGCTTGGCAAATATCTCTAATGCTGTCCTTAGGCAGGGTTTCCAGGATTGGCAGGAGGCACTTGTAAAGTGGTGAAGCGGGCAAGTTTTGTCTTTGGAACTCTTTCAATGTTCTGTCAAACCTCCCATTATCCCTGGCTCTTAACTCCTGAAGTTCTGAAATATTATATCAGGTAACATCATCCTCAACAGGAAATCACATCATCTGTATTTGATTTTGCAAAACTGTCTTCTTAACCAAGTACATCAAGTAGAAGTGCATGAAGTAGTTTTCTAGAAAGAAAAAAATATGGGCAGAACCTGCTATTCAGAGCCTTCCTGAATCATCCTGTCTTTTAAGCTTTAAATGAAGAATGGAAACTTCCCTCCTCCTTTCATGCATTAAAAAAAAATGTGGATCTGACTTTAACCACAAACATTTAGGAAGTTAAACCATCACGTACTGATAGGAGTGTAACACCTTCTTAAAATAACTCCCTTCAAACCTGTTTAAAAGAAAGATTCTAAGTGGCATACTAATTCTCCAGGTCTTTTTAAAAAATTATTATTGAGGCATAAATGATACATTATATTGTATAAGTTTAAGATGTACAATGTGTTGATTTGATACATTTATATATTGTAATATGGTTACCACCATAACATTAGTTAACCCATCTCTCACATCACATAATCATCTCTTCCTTTCTGTGGTGAGAACAATTAAGATCTAGTCTCTTAGCCACTTTGAAATTGATAATGCAGTCTTGTTGCCTATAATCACTATGCTGTGCCTTGGATCTCCAGAGCTTATTTATCTGCTATTTGCAAGTGTGTACCCTTTAGATTTTTCAAGCTTTATCCCTATATTAAAATACCAAAAAGCCAGTTACCTTGGTCCTGACTAGATCGTATGATCAATCCCTGAGGTGAAGCATTGGTTGAATCATGATTTAATTTTTCCTACGCGACTTAAGAGCCAAGATAAAAATAGTCTCTATGAGAAGCTTATCTAAATCTTTTGAAATAGGAAGTATTGTTTTGTAATCTTTACTGATTGTAAGAATAGAAAAAATCACCTTGGGTGGGAGAAAGGTTTGCATCAAAACAGGTTCTCAGGCCCCTGCTCTGGAAACCAGTCAGCACAATTAGAGTGGATTCAGGAATATGTGTTTGTTAACAAAGCTCTGTCTTGGCTGTGTCCTCTGATCAGGCACGTTGGTGAACACTGTTGAATTGAGAGTCTTGCCCCGAGGCTACTGTTTCTGTTGAGGTCAGATCTGGAAAAGACCTCTGCAGCTGACTTAGCCTGCCCTTTCTAATATCAACAATGAACACAACCCCTGGTTCTTTGCTACTCAAAGCAAATCTGGGAGGACCCTCCCATTTTAGAGAAGAGGAGACTAAGGCTTAGAGGGGTGTAATTACTTGACCAGCTCTATCCACTGATGTATATAAGGGGTTAAGAGTCATTCAGATCTGAGGTAAAATGCTACCTTGCCATCTTCTAGCTGTGGGAAGCTAGAAGATGAGAGATGTGAGAAAATTATTTTTCCTTTCTAGGTCCAAATTTCATAATCTGTCAAAAAGTTATAACAGTGAAGACTATCTTAAAAGATTATTGTATTAGTAAATATAAAATGAAAATAAATACAAACTTCCTGTTTTGTTTGGCATATAGTTAGGTACTTGGTAAATGCTAGATAGGATTGTTTTTCCTTGGTCTCTAACACATAATTTCTGTTTCCAGTTCAGTTTGTTTTCACCTATACCGCATTGCCTTTTAGAACTAAGTTACACAGATTGCTTTTCTTTTTACATTTAGCTACTGGAATATTTGAAGTCAAATATTTTCATTGTAATCACTCAGCTTATTTACACAGAAAAACTACTGTCACTGCTTCCTGCATGGAAAGTCTGTTTTATTTCTACACATCTTATTTGGCATTGCATTTTTTTCCTAGTGGCAAAAAGGGATGTAACTTTTTGTATATTTATAAATGATTTCCCATGAACTTGTGATTCTTTGGAGGGGTGTGTGTGTGTGTAGCAGAAAGTTAAGCAAATCATTATGGGTGTCACTCTGTGAATTTTTACAAAGTTTTGCTGTTCAGTTACTACCCACATCAAGAAATAATACATCGTCAGCATCTCACATGCCCCTTCTTGAGCTCCCCTTCCTTCACTACCACCTTCCTCTCACCAAATAGAACTACTCTTCACCCTTAACATAATAAATTAGTTTTATCATTTAAAAAACTTCACATATGGATTCTGCACTGTGTGCTCTTCTGTGTCTGCCTGTGTCTCCTCGGCATGATGTTTGTGAGATTTATCATGTTGTGATGGGTTAGTAGTGTTTTGTTTATTTCCATTGCTTTATGTTGCATCCTTGTATATATCTCATTATTAGATGATATATTCTACATTTTACCCATTTTCATTGTTAATGGATGGACATCTGGGCTGTTTCCAGTTTGGGGTTATTCCTAACAGCTCTACAGTGGCCATTCTCCATTCTTGCACCTGTCTTCTGGTGCTTTCTTGTGTGCGTTTCTGGTGGGTACACACTTGAGAATAGAACTCCGAGGTCATGGGCTATGCATATATTCAACTTCAGTAGATAATTGGCATTTCACTTTAACTTGTAAATTATCACAGATCTCCCTAAATACCGATATTACCTAATTCTAAATAATGACGTGAAACACGACCTGTCTGACACCATGCAAAGGGGTGAGAAAGCCGTTGGGATGCATTAAATGTCTGTCTCAGCATTTCTCATGTCACATCAGTGGCTGCGGTCGACTCCCACGTATGACTCTTCCCAGAGAGAACCAGTGTGTGAGCACTGCCTTCCTGCTGGACCCTGCTCATGTTTCTCAACAGCCGACATACCGCCAGGCTTCCTCTGCCTGTTCCTTGTTAACCTTCAGGATAAAGCGAGAACTACATACTGTGGTTTAGAAGACATTTCTTGATCTGGCTCCAACAATGTTCTGTGAGCTCAGAGTCATGGTCAGATGAGCTAAGCCCTCAGAGAAGCTTCTGATGAGTCAGAAGGAAGGGGCCACTTCTGTCTTTCTGTCTCCTCACCAGCCCTTGGACAGGCTCTCATAAACAGAATTTCACATTCATGGGATGATTCTATAAATCAGTTGATAGCTGTCTAATATGGTGTCTTAACAGAAATTGCCTTTCAGTTACAAATCACACTTTCATACTTGAGGGAAATTAGATATTTGGATTGATGTTACCACCCTTTCTCTAGAAGCTACTCATCAAATTCCCTGTACATTGGATTAAAATCAGACTCTGCTATCATTTAAATACAGGCTGCCCAAGGCAGATTGGAGTTGTTGCTTTCTTCTCTGAAGGGAAATCCTTTTCTCTTAGATGACAAGGTAAGGGACACCGTGTTTATCATCAGTGCTGTAAGCAAGTATTGAACCATTTGCAAAGTCTGCCTCCAAATGATGTTCCCAAACAGCAGAAATGTTGTCCAAAGCCATCTGCCACCCTAATGGACACCAACCTTGTCACCCTTAGAACTGAAGGTGATTAATTTGAACAGCAGTGCTAGGAAAGAATTATGAGTTGAGCTGACTCTCCAATGGGCTGTGTATCTGATGGGGGCCAGCAGGGGCCATGTGTCATAAACTAGAATGGCAACACAGTGAAATTGCTGTTTGTTTTCTGGTTTTGGCGCAAAGGAACAGAACTATAGTGAAGTCATTGTTGGCCCCAAAATTTATATTTTATATATTTCAAAGGACATTTGGTACTGGCTTAAGTGTATTTTTATACTTTAAATCTACCCAAATTCAGCTTCTAAATGTGTCCTACTTGAGCACCTATTTAATACAGATCTTCCTTGACTGATGATGAAGTTATATCCGGATAAATCCATCATATGTTGAAAATACAAGTCAAAAATGTATTTAACACACTTACCCTACCAAACATCATTGCTAAGCTTTGCCTACTTTCAACGTGCTCAGAACACTTAAATATAGCCTATTGTTGGGCAAAATCATCTAACACAAAGCTCATTTTACAATAAATTGTGGAATAGCTTATGTAATTTACTGAATTCTTTAATGACAGTGCAGAAACAGAACGGTTGTCTGAGTACAGATAGTGTAGTTGTTTACCCTCGTGATCACGTGACTGGCTGGGAGCTGTCCAGCATCATGAGAGAATATGTACCACACACCGCCAGCCCGGGAAAAGATCAAAATTCAAAGTACAGTTTCTGCTGATACATATCGATTTTACACCATTGTAAAGTTGAAAAATCATTAAGTTGAGGACCGTCTGGACTCTATACTGCCTCTCCCACCACCCTTACTCCTCTCGCTTGTCCTTTGTCTCTCATTTTCCTGCTATTTATTTATTCTTGGTTTTGATTTTTGGCTGTCTCTCCACAAACACACCCAGAATTGTGTTTATCTAGTGCAGGGCACAGCATTAGGGAAGTGAATCAGAAGTGCTACAAGGATGAGAAGAAACACTATGGTACCTGTGTTAGGAAGCCAGGTAGCACAGTGCCCACTGAAGCCTCAGCTACTGGAGAACTCTGGGAGACTACGCAAAACACATGCCCAAGTTTTATGAGACTTGAAGGGCCAGGAAGTCAGGATATTTGTGTGGAAATTTCTGAGAGTCCCTTGAGAGGAATGTTCACTCTGTGCATTTTGGGCTAAGCATAGACACAGATCCAGATACTGGCAGTTGTAATTTGGCCAGCACACAAGGTTGCTGCCGATATTATCCCTCTGTGATTTAAAGTACTGAGATGCATTGAAGTTGCTCAAATAATACTGTTTTTAAACTGGAGTTGTACATTGCCTCTACAATCCATGTCATAACCAGAAGTCCACATTTTCCCAATAAAACCTCACTTTACTACAGCCCCATGGCCAGTTAGATGTGCATTTCGAGTTGTTTTCTTTTGGGGTGAAAATAGATTTCTAATTATCTGTCTGTGCAGTCTCATCTGGTCCTTCCTGAAATTGAACACATGTCCTTTGTGAATGTTGGACCAAGGAGAAGGGAAGGAGGAAATCTGGGTACAGAGACCAAACATGCCCCAATTCATGAGCTGGAAATAAGATCATTCAAAGGGCTTTAGAACTACCCTGCATACATCCTCCCGTTTCCCTTTAGGTGCTGTACGGTGTAGTGTGTCCCTTTCTCTGTGACTGCTACCAAGTACAGTTTTGTTGGCCTGAAAGTAAAAGGAGGAGAGGCAGGGTGGGACTGGCATGTGACACTCTTAGGCAGCATTGTCCGTGCATGAAAAAATGGAATCTGACTGAACACAACTAAGGAGTTCCAGGACAATCAAATACTAGAGTAACAGTCATTGTCAGCGTTGGCTTCATCCTCAGGGTGCTGGCATGATCTGCAGTTTCAGGCATGTCTCCTGATGCAGCAATGACCAGAAGAATGAGAGAGCCTCTCTCTTGTGACTCTTAGGAACAAGACAATTTTCCTAGAGCCTCCCCGACTCCCCAGAAGACTTCACTTGACACATCAATGGCTTAAGTTGGATTTTGGGTCCATCCCTAAACTAATCTCTGGAAGGAGTCATGGGATGAACTTCATTAGTTTGAACAAGCATTTTTCAACCAGAGTTGCTTTAAACTCCATAATAGATGTAAAACCCTGTAAAATCTGGCAAACTGGGATATGTATTCAAAACTACTTATGGCAGGGGTGAATGGTCTGAGACCCTAGTCTCTGTTGGATGGTGCCATCAATATCTCAGGCACACCTGAAATCCACTTCTGAGACACTGGTATGGTAGCACTGCTTCTCAAACTTTAATGTGCATGTGAATCACGTGACAGAGCTTGCTAAAATACAGACTCTGATTCAGTAGGTCTGGTGGAAAGAGGGAAGAAATGGCTATTTTAACAAGCTCCCAGATGGTGAAAGAACTTCTAATATACAGCTTACACCTTGAGATGCTAGTGTGTGCCATTTGGGAACCCTTTCCTAGACTAATACTGGGGTGGAGTGAACCAGAATGCCCACTGTATACCCTTAATTTTACTCTTTTTGACATTTAATTTGATAAGAGTATAATTAGTTTTAAGTAACATGTTGAGCCTTTTATCAAGATGGAAAATTTAAGTACTATTTGAGTAGAATATCTGAAAGTCTACTATGTTATGAAATCTGACCTACTTAACCTGTGAGGATATGAATTGCCTTGACTAGAGCTCTTCCATGATGCTTTTTCTTTTGACAAGAACATCATTCCATTTTGCAAGTTATTTTGCATAACCAGCCTACCAGTACCTCTCTCTCTATGATAAATAAGCAGACTTAAATATCAGATACGTAGTACATTCATATGCCACGTGTCTCTTACTCTCCCTGCTCTGTGTAGCCCAGGCAATCCTTTCTTGGGTTATTTAATTTAAAGTTGAGTTAATAATTTAAAGGCATATTGGAACTATGCACATACTGGGGAGGGCTCATAACAACATTAATGAAGGGAGCCAAGTCTAATACCTCCTTTGGATTCCTCCAGAATGTTTCAATCCAAGTAAATCTTCCATAGACTATTCAATATTGCAACACCATTTGGTAATGCAAGTGACAATAGCAGACGGCAGGAGTGAGTACAGCTGAGTATCGTTTGCATGAAGGTGAAATAAGAGCCCATGTTTATGGAAAAAATCTCAGTGAAATTGCTCATTTAGAGATTGATAGATTTAGATTTATATATATAGTTGCTTTAAAACATTTTAAAAGCCCCTGAAGGATGATACATTCAGAATAGGTGCAGATGGAGTCTGAAAATGCAAAACAATGAGACATCAGACATTTAGAGCGTGGTTTAATAGGTACACACCCATGTAGTTAACTGTAATGTTCTTTTCTGTCTGTCTTGGTTCATCCTGAGACTTGAGCTGCTAGAAGGTAGACGTTTTGTTTTCTGTTGCCATAATTCTTCCAAGGGCTGATCACTCAACTGTGTCATTGAAAGTCCATGTATTCTCCTAAATTAAAAAAATAATAATAATAATAATTTAGAGGCAAATGGATTTTTTATGTGTAAAGAATTTCTGACATGGTGGAAGTGTTGAACTCTTTGCTCTGAGTAAATTATGAGTCACTGGAGAATAAGCTGAGTGCTGTAGAGTCAATGTTTGTGTCCACCCAGAATACATATTTTGAAACCTGATTCCCAGTGTGATGTCATTTGGAGATGGGGCCCTTGGAAGGTGATTAGGCTATGAGGGTAGAAACCCTCATGGATGGGATTGGTGCCCTTATCAAAGACACCCCAGGAAGCTCCGAAGTGAGGAAACAGAAAAGATAGCTGGCTGTGGATCAGGAAGTGGGCTCTCATCA
Source organism: Vicugna pacos (assembly GCF_048564905.1). NCBI lineage: Eukaryota > Metazoa > Chordata > Mammalia > Artiodactyla > Camelidae > Vicugna > Vicugna pacos. The sequence goes on from NC_132991.1 coordinate 17,908,671, forward strand.
GGCACTGAACTTGCCGCCACCTTGATCTTGGCCTTCCAAGCCCCCAGAACTATGAGAAACGGTTCTGCTGTTGATAAGCCACCCAGTCTATGATATTTCTATTATAGCAGCCTGAACTAAGATAGTGATGCATATGTAATTAGATACTTTATGCTCAGATTTCATTTTTAGCCTTAAATTCACTTTCTTCATGGCTTCTTTATGGTGGTTGAATTTATCACTCAGAGCTTGCAATTAGGCAAGCAGAATCAAGTCCTAGGATCTACAGAAGAAGGAAAGTTTAATTTAGTCGTTTTGCTGTTATCAGTGTGGTTCATTCTTCTTTTCTTGGTTAAAAAGAGATCGCAGCTTTTGTTAGAAACTAAGTTGCTCACTGTGTCAGCTTTTCAAAAAGGCTTATTTTTCTACATGTAGTGACTGAAGCCACGTCTTTATGAAACTGAAATAAATGGCAGGTTCAGTAAAGTCCAGGGGAAAAAGTCCATGAAAATGGAACATTTGATGACCTGAATATAGACCTATCTGCATTCTTTTTTTTTTTTCTCCTTGGAATTATAACATTAGAATTAAAGCCCTCTATGTCTAGAAAACCAAACCAGAAAGATAATTGAGTAAAATGCTGATTAATTCTGGGGAAACAGAATTAGCTATTTAATGTTAAATAGGGGTAGCAAAGACCTAAGGGAAGAACTGAAACAACTTTGGAATGTGAAAGTGAAATATGGACATTTTGAACTCAATATATGATAGCCTTCACATGAATTATTGCCTGTCATTTGAAATGCATATTATTCAAAACTATAGAAAAATCTATTCTGGCTTATTACTTAATTAAAAGTAAGTTATGAGCACTTTCAATCTTTATATAATTTATATCATTTGCAAGTCATGAATTCCCCATAATTCACTTGGTCTTAATCATCAAAAACATTGATATGCTTAAGTACAATTGCTATGCATTTTTCTACCTTCTAGCATATGCTACAAGGAAGCTGTCACAGCTGGTGAAAATTGATATTCAAAAATATAAAATATGGCAATGAAAAGATTAATTTTCTATGCTCACTGCCCTTGATTCTTGAAAACTTTAAACTTTCCTCACAGGAAGGCCAGTGGTTTCATTGTGTGGTTGGCAGTGGGCAGATGATAACGTTCTGCTCTATTTTACTTTATTATGAACCGAAGAGGACCGGGTGTTTCTCTAATGAGTTTGTAAGAGATGCTTCACTGCTGACACATGAGCTGCATCCCTTGGCCTGCTATGGTGGGGAAGTGAGAAAGAGTTTTAACAGCTTGCAAAAATTATCACCATTAGAGTGAATGAAGCTCTAAAATATATATACCAGATGTTTAAAATGGTTAGATTTGGGAGAAAACATACAATTAATTCACATTTTAGTGCTAAGTACAAATTTTAATTTATTCTGATTAACTACTTTATAGCCCATCTTGAATACCATTTGAAGGAGTTATGGAAAGGCTATAGACGAAGTCGTAATCAAGAGATGACACTTTATTGGCATAGAAACAGAAGAGTTTTATGCCCAATACCCATATTGCTCAAAAGAGTTCAAGTTTCTCTTGCCCAGAATCTGTTATTGAATAACAGGCTTGGAATCGATATGGGAAGCAGATTAATTTACTTAATTACAATTTGTGCCAAAGTTTAAGCCCTCCACAGACCAGGTAAATTGTTCTCATCTGCATGCACATACTTTATACCTGCTCCAATCAAGTCACCATGCAAACGTATCAATAGATTTCCTGATAAGACTTATTATGAAGGGGACAGACTAGGTGAAAATTAGTGATTAAACTCCAAAGCTTTCCTATAGATTAAGAAACATTTTAAAGTGTGTATGCTATGGAGATAATTGTTCAGTGGTCCTAATATAGTGCCTGGCTTTGTACTAGACATTATTATTATTAACATCATCATTAATTATGAGTCTAGTGAGGATTCTGGGAGGAGGTCTTTGGAAATCCCACTGTATTACAAACTTTCTTCACGTCCACATACTATAATCTGGAGGTCCAATGGCAAGCTCTAGATGCCAGAGTGTTATTTGGACTGTTCAGTATTTGCTACTAGGTGTTACCGTTTTTGATTAGTTGTGAAGATTTTAAAACTAGAAAATTTGGCCTTAAAATTTGGGTTCCTAAAATCCTTTTAAAAGTCAGAATATCTGGCAAATTTCATGTGAATCTTAGAATGCCTGTTCTCCTTAGACAGACTGTATCAGTATAGTGACCCGCTCCTTCTCTGTCCCCACAGTGCTCCCCTGCACCTTGGCCCAGCATCAACAGCCAGGTCCATCCCTAAGTACCCGTGAGCTGGGGAAAGACCACAGCAGATACCCGCATTTCCAGTGTTTCAGTAATTAAGTTATAAACCAAGGCAACAGAATGTTCTATAAAATGTTTTATCATCCTCCCTTAACAAATATACCCTCATAACAGTCCAGAAGGCTAAGTCCAAATTTGAGGTTCTCAGAGTTCTGGGATGGAATGCAACGCCATTGGGAGAGCCAGTTTTCAGCCTGTGCGTTGTACTTCTGCTCTTGCAGCCTCTACTGTGTCTCAGACACACCCTCATCTACTTGTACAAGCTCTGCCCACTGCAGGCAGGCACCCTCTCCCCCATCTTCAGGCCTAGGGACACTCATGTGGGCAAGGATGCAGCCCCACTCCTCAGGGGCCAGACCTGGGGAGGCGCTTGCATAGTCATGGAAGCAGCTCACACTTACTGGTGGAGAATTCTGGGTTCCAGGGTTGTTGGAATGTGGCCTAATAGATTCTAGGAGGAGGCAGAGAGCAGGCTGCCAGTGGCATGCCCCTTTGACGCTGCAGGTTCTTTACCCACAGGGCAGAGGCACAGCTGGAGTAGGGCAGAGGAGATTTCTCTGTGCTGGGGGAAGCCAGAAGGCAGCACTGTCAGTGGCTGTTTGTAATGAGACTTGTACCATTGCTTTCTTGGGGTACCTTTAAGATGAAAACCTTAGTTTTAGAATTCACGTCTCTACCAAAAAAAAAAAGTAAATGACAGAAAAATAATGTAGAGAATTTCATGAAAATGGAAAGGGCCTAGTTTTCAGATGGAGATGATTGTACTCATTTATATCCCATGCCTTGTATTTGTCTGCGGGTTTTTGAGTTTGAGCCCCTTGGTTGAGTCATCTTCCTCCTGCCCAGACTGTCATGCCTTGTTCATGATGCAGAGTGGCTGCTAATGAATATTAATTGCTTGTCACAGTGCCAAAGTGTGAGGTTGTGGAACACTTACATCATTTCAGTGGACATAAGAAAGAAATTAGGAGACCTTCATTTAAAAGCCTTTTTTTAAATTTAGTTTTTAATTTTTATACCATTTTCAAGGTCACTTCCATTTACAGTTATTACAAAATATTGGCTCTATTCCCCATGCTTACAATATATCCTTGTGGCCTGCGTTACACTCAATAATTTGTACCTCCCACTCCCGCACCGCTGTCTTGCCCCTCCCGCCCCTCCGCACTGGTAACCACTAGGTTGTTCTCTAGATCTGTGAGCCTGCTGCTTTTGTGCTATATTAACTAGTTTGTTGTATTTTTTAAATTCCACATATGAGTGATACCATACAGTATTTGTCTTGCTCTGTTTGACTTCTTTCACTTAGCATAATGCCCTCCAAGTCCATACATGTTGCTGCAAATGACAAAATTTCATTCTTTTTTATGGCTTAGTATTCCTTCCATTGTGTGTGTATGTAGATATATCACATCTTCTTTATGCGGTCATCTGTTGATGCATACCTAGGTTGTTTCCATGACTTGGCTATTGTAAATAATGCTGCTAACGATATTGGAGTACGTGTATCTTTTCAAATTAGTGTTTTTGGTTTTTTTGGATGAATATCCAGGAATAGAATTGCTGGGTCATATGCCAGTTCTGTTTTTAGTTTTTTGGAAACCTCAGTACTGTTTTCCACAGTAGCTGCATGAATTTATATTCCCACCAACAGTTTATAGGGGTTCCTTTTTCCACATCCTCACCAACATTTTTTATTTATAAGAAGTCTTCTAGGAAGTGCCTTTAAACCAGTGATTCTCAAATTGTTTTAGTTTTCTGGGAATCTTTACACTCTGAAAAATGAAGATCTCAAAGAGCTTTTGTTTATATGGGTTATGACTACCTATATTTACTCTAAATTGAAATTAAGATATTTAAAATGTATTAATTTATTTAAAAGTGTGTAAAATGAAATCCTTTACATGCTAACATTAATAACCTTTTAAAAAAATAACTATATATCACAAAACAAATAGTTTTAAAATGAGGTATTTGTTCTACATTTTGGCAAGTTGCTTTGCTATCTGGCGTCATAGAAGATAGCTGACTTCTCATATCTGCTTCTGCATTCAGCCTTTTTCAATAGATTGTATTAGTGAAGCACATGAAGAAATATGTGAAGAAATCCCAGACTTACACAGATATGTAGATAGAAAAAGGAAAAATATTTTAGTAGGTCGTTTTTAGATAACTTTGGATAGTGTTTGGTGATGTACACAAACTTGATAGGTGGTAGTTTTTCAAAGTTTAGTCACAATGTGAAATCTGAAATCATGACAATGTGCTTTTTCTACTCTAATACATTAAAATCCATTGGGCCATCTGGCACTTTGAATAAATCTTTAATCCATGTAAATGATATCATGCATTGGTCATTTGGAATATATCTGTTGATTTATGCCAAAATTTTGACCTATTTTACTACATAGTATCAAATTCATAGTCATTCATATTGCCACTGATCTTATCAGAAAAACCTGTAAGGACTGGGAAGCTCCCAAGCTTATGATAACAGAGTCAAGTTTTCCAAAATTTTAATTTTCATTTAACAGCTTGAAAACTTCTACCTTAAAAGTGGAAGGATGAGGGTAGAACCTTTCAGGGTGGGGGGAGAAAACTGCATTTTCCTCTTAGATTTCCCACTTCGTCATATTAAATCCATTATAAAGCAACATGAGGTTTTTTTTGTTTAAGAATGCTGCCTAATCTCCTCTTCGAAGACATCGCAGTAACTTAGGCTCCTCACTTTTAGGAAGCTATTTTCACTCCTGACCAAAATCCTTCCTACTGAAGTTTTCGTGGTGTTAGTACATATTCTTACCATGCCGTTTATAATTCCTCTCTGTAAATACTGCTCTTAAGTTGCTCCTTAGTCTTCTGTTTTTTGGTAACTTAGCCTTCCTGAAAACTTAGTCTTTTCATGTTTCCTGAAAACTTATGTGTGCCATTGATCAGTCTTTTGGCTTGTATTTTTTCTTCGTATTCCAGATCTCATTTAAGTCATCAGACCTGGAAGGGAGACATGAAATGGTTTCAGGTTTCACTCATCAAAGTCTGCTGCCTTTTCTCTGTTGTTTTTGTTTTTTTTTTCTAGCTTTACCAATAGTAATCGTTTCTTCAGCCTCCCAAGACAGAGACCACACAGTTCATTAAACTTGACCAGGATGTATGAGAATGCCAGATACTTCACAGGAAGTATTCCTTTATATACCCCTGTAAGCTTGGCATTAGTTCAAAACTCTGAAACCAAAGACAGACATTTTAGACAATCAGGATTTTAAAATAGCTAATTGTACTTTCTTGGCACATCTTTTGATCTGCTCTTCTTTAGTGAGCCTCTCCATTAGCATCTTAGTGCACAGTTATAAGGGCCTGGGCATTGGAGTCCAGTAAACATGTCTTAAAATTTGTAGTCATTTATTTGATCTCTAGCAAAATTAAACTCTCAGAATCCCAACATCCCAATCACAAATGGTGAGAATAGTATCTATATTATTGAATTAACGTGTAAGAAAAGAATACACAAAAATCATGTACCACAGCCTACGGCTATACTAATTCTCAGTAAATGATAGCTCTTATTGCTACTGTTAATGAATCATTCTAAACACTTATATCCCATTTCTACTTACTTTTCTCTTAGTTCTGTGTAGTTCTGTTCAAGTGTAAGTCTCACCGGGGCTGGGTGTTTGTTTTACAGAGACTCTAAGAAAGAAGAACTCTTTTCAGAAAGACCAGTGCCCTCAGTGTGCTTGAGTGATGTCAACTGTCCTCCAGATGCATTTCTAATCATCATATTGGAGTCTTTGTTCATATGTATTTAGACATACATTCAGTGTTAAGGTCTTTGGGCTTAACCCTTTTGAAGTACTTTTAGAATGGGCTTTAACATTTGGGATAAGAATACAGGATTAGACAACTAGTAGTGATTCTACAAAGAATATTCTCAGGATAATGTTTCATCAGCAATTTAAAATCATAGCTATCATCTCAGTATTTACAAAAAGTCTGTGCCCATGTTATCTTACGGAGTTTTCAGAAACTCATTTTGATTGATAGTATATTATACTAATTGAAGATAGCAACACAAGACATTTATTATAGTACTCCTGTAGTTCTCATCAAATTCTGCAGTTCAACAAAAAACTAGCCCTAAGTATAAGATTATTTTATTAAATTTACCTGAAGAGGGTTCGACATACTGAGCAATTACTCTGAAATTCTGTCTTTATTGAGAAAAAATGAGAACTTTCACTTTTGATTAAGCTAAATTGCGTGTTTCAAGAACTTTCTAATTAATTATAATTCACATAGAAATTTTCATTAGTGTTCAGAAGAGGCTAAATTTAAGTGCATTAATAAATTAACAAGATTAAAATTTTAACCATGTAAAGGACTGTGCAAAGCATCTAGATTTTTTAAAAGACAATTTTGTAAATTTAAAAAAATCAAATCGGAACTTTGGAGAAAGCATTCTCCCCAAAGTATTATGTGTTCAACTATTAGCTACCTCTCAGCAAACTCAGACTTCATCATGCCATGAGTTTTGCAGCTCATACAGTAATACCAGTTTTTGATGTGTTAGTTTTGCCTCTATGACAGTTTTAAGGTTTTGTCCTGGTACTAACTAAGGTAAAATTATTTTTAGAAATATGGCATCTAATTCTAAAAAAATAATCCAAGACATCAGGGTGAGTAACCTTCTTCTTTTCCACACACACACACACACACACACACACACACTTTATTTACAAACAGGTAGTGGGCTGAATTTGGCCTGTGGACTGTAGTTTACCAACCCTGAAGCCCTCTATGAATGGAGAGTTTTTCAGGATTTCAGGAGTTACAAAAGATGTTAAAAATCAGAAATCACATGAAGAGCAGACCCTGTTAGCCCCTTCACACACCCTAGGGCTGTCAGAAACACCTCTAAAATTAGCTGGTATGGTTCCTTTGGGCTACTGGACACTGCATTCTGTAAGAGCTTAGCCACAAGGTTCATTTTTGCATACAAAATAGCTGTTTTAGCTATTAGTATAGTGAAGCTCTTCATCTATGATTTACATGTTCACCAAGAAACAACAAGGGTAGAGTTGATTATGTAAATTCTCATATCCAAATAACTTTCAGAAACACAGGATTAAAGAAAATTAAATGTGTGTATTGACTTTTATTTATAAAACTTTTAATATGATGTGATACAATGTAAATCTCCAGGTGACAGTGTGGATTTGATGTTCTATTTCTCAGACATTTAATCACAGAACCCCCATTGAGTAGTCACAGGAGATACAATGGAACATAGTTGCAGAAATGCTAGTGTGGGTAGTCCTGGCTTGGGTATGCCTAACAGTGTTCTTAATTATGGCTGAGCATCTGGAAACAGCTTTTTCAGCTGAAAGGCTCCAAGTCTTCTGAAAATGACTGTTTCTTCTCATCAACCAACATTTAGGGCTGTCTCTCCTTAGCTGGTACTCCCAGAACCACCTTTCCAGCTTTTTTATGTTCCCACTTCTCACTTTGTTCCAGAATAGTGAAAACTGACAGGATAAGGGAAAGGAAATCGGGTTATGGTAGATCCTTATTGCCCAAGACAGCGTAGGTTTTCTGAAATAAGAGAGAAGTATCCTTCAGACCCCTGGACATAGAAACATGCAAGGTGCTCTGGTTCTAGCAAACAGCTTAATGAGGGGAAAGAGTAGGGAGTTATTAAGTCACAGAAGCCAAGGATGAAAGCTATGAATGAATGTTTTGTCCCACTTGGAGCTGAGAAGTGTCTCCAACAAGATGCCTTGGGACCTACTGCTTCTCATCCCTGACCCTCTTCTGCACCAACAGTCATTGGTTCTGGTGTTCCCATGGCTCTCCTGCTCAAAGGAATTATAATATTAAGAATTCTGACTAAAAAGAAGAATGTTTTACCTGTATCATCTGTTTTAGTTTGGGATTTATCCTTTGAGGAAGGTACTTCTATCATGCTGTTTTTAGAGATAATGGAAATCATCTCCAGGAAGGTTGAAGTAATTGTCCAGAGTTGTGTAGCTAGGAAGTCGTGAATCTAGGACTAAAAACTAAAACCCAGGTAAGCTTGTCTCCAGACTCTTAACTAATGCCTGTCTCTTATGACCCAGTGCATGAGGGATCAGTAATCCCTAATCCCAATAGAAACCTTTAGTAATCGATGTATATGCTGGCACTGTGCCAGGAGCAAGACACTCAGAAGTAGATATGATCCAACCCTTGCTCTGAAGGTTCTTACAAACGACACATGCTTCATTGAATTCTTGTTACTGTGCATTTACTTTTATTTTTTAATAGGTGAACTTTCAGAAGCACTGAGGGAGGAGTAGTTAATTCTAGTTAATGAAGTTAGAGAGGGTTCCATAGAAGAAATAACAATTGAGCTCTGTCTGTAGGAGGATTTTAACAAATAGAAAACAGAGGAGAGGCCTTCTGGGCAGGAAAAAATAAAACCCAAAGACCTGCAGCCCTTTGTGTAGGAAGGGACAGTGAATTGTCAGGTCCAACTGGTTATAACCTGTGAAACCATTTCAGAGACAGAATATACAGGACCTGCTGATGAATTGGAACTTGAGGCAGAGAGGGCTAAGGAAGGATGATCTTTCAAGCTTGGATGGCTGGTGAGATGCTAAAACCATCAATGGACAAAGAGGACAGAGAGCACCTTGAGGGCTGGATGTGATGTGATTACTTCCAGATGTGCTTAGTTTGAGGTTTCTTAAGGTAGTTAGGTGGACATTTCCAATCAGTAGTTGGATATTATATCTGAAGTGTAGGAAAATTCTCAGTACAGGACACCCAGTACAGGACACACTGGAACAAAAAGGGTGAAATATTTCAACCAATAGTACTTTTATTTAAAAAAAACAGAAGTAACTGCTTTATGTTAAAAGAATGTTATGAGATAAATACTTAATAACTAGGTAAGATATTATATATGTATATGTACCAATGTATATTATATGTGTATATATGTATATATAATTCTATGAGAAAAGGCACTTCGAGATCCACAACATTGACATAGAAGCAGATTTGGGGATATGATTTTATTTCAGATTGGACCTACTCATAATTTACATTGGTTTAATTATAATGCTAACAGATTGAAAAGACACAACAACCAGTGATTTGGTCTCGTCTGTCTCCTCCTCTCAAGAAAATGTTAATCCACCCAATCCCATAACAAATAGAATAGAGTTAATTAGGTTTTGTTCCTTTGGTGTTTACCAACTGAGTCTTAGTGACAGTAAGTTGCCTTGTTTTTATTTTAAGAATTGCATTCATGAAATGAATTAAAATCAAATATACATGGATTAAAATCAGATGTATATTTGAAAATTTTACCGTAGCTTTTAAAATCACTGAGTCAGTCCGTAGATAACGTGATCCAGATTAATCATAATTTGAATGGTTAAAAATAGGAAATCCTGACATGGGGCCTATAGTTAGCAATAGAGGTTTGCACACTTAAGAATTTGTTAACAGGGTAAATCTCATCTTAAGGGTTCTTAGCCAAAAAGGAGCACAAGGAAACTTGGAGATGATATAAATACTTATTACCTTGATCGTGCTTATGATATCATGGGTTGATACACATATGTCGAGCTCATAACATGCATATGCCAAACTTACCAAACTGAATATATCAAACATGTACAGCTTTTACTGTATGTCAGGTACATCTCCGTAAAAGTGTTAATAAAAGGAAATCCTGAATTGGAACCCAGCCTTTATTCTGATGTGTACAGCTGCAGGTACACCCACCTGTACACAACACACACACACACCCCTTAACTATATTCTCAATGTAGAACATTTTATGTATTTCTGGCCTGAAATCACTGATCATAACTCAAGCCACTCCGTGCTTGAAGAGAGAGCCTCTCCTTGATCATCTCCTTACCCCATTGCTACACAAACACTACTTATTGTGAAGCTCATGGAACGGCATTCTTTTTTTTATTTTCCCTAGTGGTCTCATGTAGAGAAAACACTTGAGCAAGTTAAGAACAATAGATATTTGTTAGAAAAATCTATCAAAGAAATCAATGGTAATTTAAGTTTTACCAAGGAGAAATGGAAATAGACTGAACAGAACATAAAATCAGTGTAATCACCAAGCTGGCATAGATGAGGATGTTATAGACAAAGTGAGTGCAGCTGAAGTGTGTGTGTTTCCTGGCCATTAATTAGCATTTGGCCACTGATATTAAAAATATACCCATCAAGGACCAGATAAGTGCAGTTGATCTTTGATAGGATGGTGACTTCTCAGAAATGTTTTTTTATTAGATGTTACAGAATTCAAAGTATAAATTTTAATTGTGTTTCATGTTGAAATTCAGTTTAAATACATAAGATCATATTTTAAAACATTCATTCTTAATGATGTTAAAAAAAAGTAACATATGTTAAAGATTTTAATAGCATGCTAGAACTATTTAATTTTTTAAAAAATGGTCCCTCAGAAGATCCTAAAAGAAGCATTGTTTTTGAGAAAGTCACAAATATGCAAATCTTCTGTATGGAACTTTGTCCATCTGGGTTCTGAGGATCCCCAGAGGATAATAGGTGTAGTCTAGACAGCGTGTAAGTTGTTAAAGTGGACTATGCATGCATGTACTTATGATTGTTTTAATTACAAAGATAATTTTTGTGAAAAGAATCAGTTTATTACTTATTCTAGTTTATTCAAACAGACCTTTTATATGTAAATAAGTGATACGTTTAGTTGAACCTTTTTCACATTTGTGTTTCTGGTCATACTAATAACAAGTAATTAACTGAATGGTTTATTTTAAATCTTAAGTTGAGATCCATAGACTTGTGACAGTTACAGCTGACCGCCTATTTTTTACTGTGGTAAGAACATTTAACATGAAATTTAGCCCCCTTACCTCACACAGGTGGAATTACCCAGTATTTGTCCTTCTGTGACTGGATTATTTCACCTAGCATAATGTCCTAAGGGTTTATCCATGTTGTCACATGTGGCTGGGTTTCCTTTTTTAAAGCTGAATAATATTCCATTTTATGTTTGTGCTGCATTTTCTTTATCCATTCGTCTGTCAGTGAGCATTTAGGTTGTTTCCATATCTTGACTGTTGTAAATAATGCTACAGTGGACGTAGGAATGAAATATTTGTGAGGGTGCCTGTATTTTTAAGTTAGAGACAGATTGTCCCAGGTTGTTACAAAGGCATATTCTCCAGCAGACAGGCTGTTTTCAATGTGAATACTTACTATGAGAATAACATGTGTAATAAAGCTAGAGATGAAGCTTTTCAGTTGATCCCTGAAGCAAACACACACACATGAAGCCTCCCCCAACACACACACACACACACACACGCAGAAATAATGACTTTTTTTCAACTTTAACCAGATTTAAAGTGAAAAGAGAAGAGGGAAAGTTAACAGAGGAAAAAAAAACATATTCATCTTTCTTTCTGAATTACTGAAAAGGACTATCAGGAACTATAGGTGTGGCCACTTTTTCTGTAGGACTTTCTGACCTTGTCCATTGATCTGGGTTTATGAAACAGTGAGGAACCAAAGGAAATATATAAAGTCAAGTCAACTGCTCAGTTCTATATACATGATGCCGAACAGTGTGTTAATTGCTGACTTTTACTCCTCTATCCTCAATATTTTTAATTAGATGGACTGTTAACTTTGTTGCCATGTGGATGCAGGGTTGCCAATAGCTTTAGCCGTTGACAAGCTTCACCCCAGGCTGCTAGAAGCCAGCAAAACTTTGAGCCAAAGTCTGTTTCATGCTATTCTGGTTGGAATTATATTCCAGTTCCTTTTTGAAAGATTTTGCCTTTCCTAATTTCAATGTCAGTTGAAAGAAAGGTAAACTATTTAAGAGTTACAAGTTGGGGGAGAATTCTTTGAAGGAAATGAATTAAGTTGTCCCTGAAAGATGACTGTACAACTCTACTAATTTCCTGATTGTTTCCGGTATTCTATGTGCCGTGATAATTAACTGATTTTATTAAGCAATCAGTGCTGTTTGATCTTTGCAAAATCTGAAGCTTTTTTTTTCTTCTAAAGAGTACTGCTTCTAATCTGGTCATGGTCTCAGCTAATCTTTGCATTTCAATAAGGAAGATAAGAGCAGTTTCTTGATTAGCCCTATTTTCAACTGTATCCATCGTTTATATAAAGTTTTACATTTAACCCTGAATTTCTTTTCTACTACTTTGGGATACAAGTACATACATATTGCAACGGAAGAGACATGAGACTGTCAACTGAAAGAAAAACATACAATGTGAAAGTTGTAAGTTGTGTTGTTCAGGACTTTCTGAGGACCAAAGCCCAGGAAACAGCCTCTCAGTAGCTCTAAGTGGACTGCTCCAAAAAGGCAGGGGAGGAGCCAGTGTGTGTGTGCGTGTATGAACTTTTTGGCTAGGAAGTATATGTAGTCACGCACACATCATTATAAAAGAAAGAACAGAAATCTCAAGCTAATGATTTTAGTGCTTTTCTATGTATGGAAAAATCCAAGAATCGAAGATCACTGAAATTTTTCATTAGATACACATTTTAACTATCTAGGGGCCCACGTATCCAAAACTCGGAATGCTTCATCCTGTTTTTCCCATTCTGAATTCCCTTTGGGGTGCACTGTCTATGGGTGACTGCAGTGGATTGCGACTTAACCCCTTGTATAAGAGGATGATGTGTGACATTCTTTGTTCTTTTTGTTTTCAGCTTTCCCCTTTTGGTCATGAGTTTGACAAAGGTTTGGAAGGCATTTCATGGTCAATTTGTCCCACAGTGCCAGGAAGGCTCATTCGTAGGTCGCGTGAGGATTTCGTTGATAGGCCATTCATGTCCTGTATCTGGATTAGGCCCTGTTAATAACCTAAAAATTTCTCTGCATTCTCTGTCTTGCTAGTCTGTTATGATCTAGGAAATGTTTTCCTTTGTTGCTTCTTCCCATATCTAGAGTTGTACTACTACAATTAATTTTATATAGAGCTATATATGTGATCAATTGCTTCAAGACATTTAGCCATCATTAATTTTGTTGGAGACCTGGTTACACATTGGAGTAATGTAAGAAACAACAATCTTATAAAATAGATAGGATATAAATAATATAGCTAGTAACATTAATAAGGTCATAAGTTAGGGTTTAAGTCAGGAGTTTCCAGAATCAAACCAGCTCTTTAAAAGATCACCAAGATTAGAGAATGGATCACTTAAGGCAGGAATCTGATTTTCATGTGGGTCAGTAAATGTGTTGTATCAGAGGATTCATCAGGTATAAAAACACAGCATTTAGTCTGAATTATGGTGCAGGTGCCTCCCTGAGACGTTGTAAGGATATCAAGGGTCATGTGATTTTGTAATAACCTCTTCTCATTATAGAGACCTCAGAATTCGGTACACTAACGGCCTGATTCTGTCATTTAAGCTGTGTTGGGAGAATCTTGTTAAGTCTTCCATGTGAGTGATTACATCTTTCAATCCTACTGAAGGCACAAAAATAGCTGCTGAATGGTCATACCAGTGAAACACACATCTCTTGATACATCGGACTTGTACTGATGGTTAATTTGCTGGATTCATAACCAAACTGGTGCACATACGGCCTTGAGCCCAAGGGAATCTTAGAGGGCATCTTCCTGTCCGTCCTGATGGAAGCTAGGACCACAGGTTGGTGCTGCAAAGCCACTGAGTTCCATTAGAGGGGGCCCAGCAAGTTCCTGGTTGCCTCACCCTGTGTGTTTCATTCCAGTTGCTATCTTTAAGGGAAATAACATGTTGACATTTTTCATAAGGCACCCAGCCTAATTCCTGAGTGTTCTTAGGCTAATTATCTTAAGTGTGACTTAATTGTTCCCAACCTAGGGGGGCTTTAAATGTAAATGACCATAGCCTAGTGTTAATCATATAAATCCACCCTGTAACTGAGGGAAGGTCCCTCCTAATAATCAAGAGTTTGTATTCTTTGACCAAAATTTAGCTCATTGATCTGACTGAGCTTGAGTAACTTTAAAAGAAATGTGTATGGCCAGGGTCAGAGCAAGTGTGATTGATTGACCAAGTGAGGGGATCCCATCAAATAGTATCAATAGTGGCCTGAGCAGAACTACAATGTTTTTCTTCTAAAATAAATTTACTTAGGACCATCCAATCAGAGCCTTGGGGAGGAGAAATCCACCAAGATAAACCAGAAGTACTGGACATAGGTAACTGATCATAAACCCAACAATTGGATTGATTTCTAAAATTTGTATAGGATTGTGTGTTCGTGATAGAAAAACATTTGGTTCATGTGCAGAAGTGTAAGAAATCAAGAAAACACTAAGAATAATCACCCGGGTCAGGTCAGGCATCTGGAGACAGCTGTTTACTTGTGATGTTGTTGTCTTGTCCTGGCATCAGTGTCATTTCTTTTCTGACAGAGCATCATTTTAAGGTGAGTTTGCAGTCAGCAGTCCTGTCTATAAACGGTTCTGGTACAGGGGCCCTTTTTAAGTGTGAAATGTGATCCAAGAGTCAGTTCCCTTTAGTTTTGCTGCACATGAGCTGGTTAAGAGGCCTTAATAAGTAACCTTCCACTAGGTTAGGTTGGAGAGAGACCTTTAACTGATGATTTTTTCCCAATGTGGATAAACTGCTGTGGGTCGTGGGGCATCTGATCTTCGTCCAAAGATAGATTACTGTGAAAAGCTTCAGAAACAAGCTTCGGGTGTCCTTTTAATAGTTTAAGTAAACCTTAACAATAATAAGACACAGTAACAAGGAGTCATCTAGAAAGTGAGTCTTAGTAAATAGCAAGCCTCAAATACAATTAACAACACGAGAACTTATGCACTGCAACATAATTTTTCTCTCTAAAATGACCCTCATTGTTAGCAAATAGAGCCAAATTAAGACTAATATGTTCGCAAAATAAGTCTGGTTTTGATAAACTTGGCCTGATTATTTACATAAGTGTAATGAGATAGGCTCCTTTCCATTGGCTTCACTGGAACTTTGCATAAGGAATCTCAGATTGAATTTTGAAAGGCCTGCCAAGGCCAGGAAAGACACGCCAAGGACTTGTCATCATATTCTACCTGTAATACCTGCAGATGTGGGTGGATTTCTCTGTTTCTGATGTCCCCAAACTATCTTGAGATTCCTGCACCTGCCAGGAAATAGCTTTCCTTTTTCACCTGATAAGGCTGCTGGGAAGCTTGTAGCAAAGTAACAGGTTGTTTTTCCAAGGGGTTTTATGGCTCCATAAAGACCACCTTAGTTCTTTGAAGCTATCTGGTCATGTCTGATTCTGTGCATATTCTAAAATACGACATCCCATTCAAAGCCATGGTAGTATAACCAATGTTCCCAATTATGTCCTGTTATAAGGAGAACAGATTCTTATTGAACTTGTGCAAATAACCATATCACCATGAAAATAAGAATACTCACTAAAAGTCTCCACATTCTGGATGGATCAGATGGAGAGAAAAGATAAACGTTTCATTCTCCTTACAAAGGTATAGTCTACCAAATTATTTTTAAGTTATAGTTAGTCCAAGGGGGAAAGGCTTTTCTCATATTTGGAAGCCAAAGATCAAAAGCCAGTAATATTTCAGACAAGAGTCGTAAAAATTATCATTTAGCCTTATGTAACTAATTCTTATAAATCTTGATCTTCTTTTAACAGTTTTATGAAGCCATCAGGTTTTTCCATTAGAATCCTCTAATTTCTTACCCAATACAGCGTATGATCTAAAAGTTTCCAGAAATCTGTACTTGTCAAAAAGTCCTTTCTGTGAATCATCTGGAAGATGAAGCAGTTTTATAAATATCAGAGTAAAATAATTGTCAATAAGTGACAAAAGACTTAAAATGGCATGGTTAAGATCTAATTACCATATAATTGACAAGAAAATTTGGTTATTTCTGTGACATACAACATTTTAAGGTAACAACTAGAATTATGACTGATAACATACCAGGACATACCCAAATTTTAGTAATTCCATATAGTGACATTTAACCACTCATATAACCGAAGGCTTATTGTCAGTTATTTGACAGTATTTACCCCAGTAATTTAACGTACCAAATAAGCCTAATTAAGTTAATCTCTCTTTGAGATGTTCTAGGGCCCTCTGAAGCATCCCAGTGTTAGCTAGAGGTCAGAAGAACTTTGTTTAGAATTTGATTTGAGGATATTTTTCAGAGATATCAAAAAGATTTAAAACACTGTCAAACAGTGTCATAGATCACTGTGAAACAATATTTACTTAACCAAAGCAACAATGAAAGATTTCAAAAGCAAATACAGATAGTTATAACAGATTGCTTGAAAGGTAGAGTAATTTTAGAACCTGTTATCAAAAGCAGATCAATATTGCAAGAAAAGTTTGTCCTCTTAACAGAGAAAGAAAACCAAATTCTAGTTTGTATTACCTTTTAATATTACAATTGGTTTACTCAAATAAATTCATTCTGTTCTTAGCCAATCCTGACCGCAAATTAAACTGTTTCCCCAGGGTTTCTTTTCCATAACCTTATATAAATTCCCTTTGTATCCTCAGATTTTGTCCTAGGCCTTTTCTTTCTCTCTTCCCTCCCCTCTCTTGTTCCTCCTTCCCCCTCTACTGGCCCTCCTCTGTCTTAACCACTCTTTAGGACAAAATTACTTTCTTTTCCATAACAAACTGCATTTCCATTCCTTATACCTTCTTTTCCCTTGTACACAAAAATGTAGATGTTTTCCTTATTAGTTTTAGTGGTTTTAATTACATATTTTAATTAGAATCCTTCACCTTTAGAAACCTTAATTCCGAGTGAAAACTAAGAAGTAAGCAATTATGCACTTTTACATTAGCATTTGTATATTGGCAAACTTACAAATACTATTTATAGTTTCTAAAAATACGTGCTTTCTTATACAAAATGTCTCAGTATGGCACCAAACATATTTACTAATATATTTAGGTTCTCTGTAAAAGGAAGCCTGTTTCATAATTAATGTTTTATCCTATTTGGAAATGATCTAAACAGTCAGTAAATTTTCATTATTTAACTTAATTTAGCAAAACTCCAAATTTTCAAGTTACCAAAACTCTTGAGAAACTGTTTTTAAGTAGATATATCATAAAACATGATTATTCTTCAAAAGTTCACCTTAAAGCTCATACCCCATTTCTCTATTTATATTTATTTACTTCACTTGTTCCCGGCAATAATGTTTAGGTTACCCATGAAAACTTCATGAGCTATGAGGCCAAGTCAGCCATCATATCAAGCTATTTTTCTTGCTGATAAACTTTGTAACAGAGATAATATGATCTTGTTTGACTTTTGTTTTTTGTTTTGGGTTTTATTTTAATTTCTTTATTGAAATACAGTCAATTATAGTGTGTGAATTTCTGGCATACAGCACAATACTTCAGTCAATAGGGACATACATATATTAGTTTTCATATTCTTTTTCATTAAAGATTATTACAAGATATTGAAATAGTTCCCTGTATTATACAGAAGAAATTTTTAAAAAATCTGTTTTTATATATAGTGGTTAACATTTGCAAATCTCAAATGGCCAAATTTATCCCTTCCCATAAGATTGTTTACAATGTCTGCAAGTCTGTTTTGTAGATGAGCTCATAGTGTTCTTTTGGGGGGTGGTTTTTTAAGATTCCACATACAAGTGATATCATATGCTATTTGTCTTTGTCTGGCTTACTTCACTTAGAATGACAGTCTGTAGGTCCATCCATGTTGCTGCAAATGCCATTATTTTATTCTTTTTATGACTGAGTAGTATTCCACTGTATGAATATACCACAGCTTCTTTATCCAGTCATCTGTTGACAGACATTTAGGTTGCTTCCATGTCTTGGCTATTGTATATAGTGCTGTTATGAATTTATCCTTTCAAATTAGAGTTCCCTCCAGATATATACCCAGAAGTGGAATTGCTGGATCATATGGTAAATATATTTTTAGTTTTTTGAGGAATCTCCATACTGTTTTCCATAATGGCTGCACCAAACTGCATTCCCACTAGCACTGTAGGAGGGTTCCCTTTTCTCCACATCCTCTCCAGCATTTGTTGTTCGTGGACTTTTGAATGATGACCATTCTGACTGCTGTGAGTTGATACCTCATTATAGTTTTGATTTTCATTTCTCTGATAATTAGTGATATTGAGCAATTTTCATGTGCCTATTGGCCATTGTATGTCTTCATTGGAGAATTGCTTGCTTAGGTCTTCTGCCTATTTTTGGATTGGATTGTTTTTTGTTGTTGTTATTGAGTTGTATGAGCTTTTTATATATTCTGGAAATTAAGGCTTTGTCAGTTGCATCACTGCAAATATTTTCACCCATGCTGTAGGTTGTCGTTTTGTTTTGCTTGTGGTTTCCTTTGCTGTGCAAAAGCTTGTAAGTTTAATTAGGTCCCATTTGTTTATTTTTGCTCTTATTTCTATTGCCTGGGTAGATTGCCCTAGGAGAACATTGCTAACATTTTGTTTAACTTTTAGTAAACCCAGGTGCAATAAAAGTAAAACATGTCTATATTAATTAAACCAAAAAAACTTAAACTAACCTTAATACCAAATATTAATTTAAGGTCATGTGAACTTGAAATTCATGTTGATTAGTTTCTATTAACATTTAGAAGTATTTAATTTATAAGCACTTTTAAGTCAATTAAATAGAGCTCTTTTACAAATTATTTTTGACAATACCATCTGAAGGTAGAGATATAGCATATCTAAAATATACACACAGACATATAAAAAGACTTAACCAAAGGCCTCATAGCTTCATTTTAAAAGTTATTTATATATCTGATATTACAATGTAAAATCACTAGTTTGAATAACAGTTGGAATAAGTTAAGTTTACTTGCTTGAGCTTAAAAAGGCCTCTTTTTCACTTTTTCCCCCTTAATCTGTAGAGTTGGAGATGGGCTAGATTAAAGTTCCCTGACCTAGGAGAACATTTACATTTCAAAGGCACAGAGAAACTCAAGCTCCTCCTAGGACGACTTCGACTTTTGTTCTCGTAATGTCAGAATTTTGAGAAAATGTTTATCAAATAAAAATTCTCAAAAAACAATTCTCTAGTTATGTACACAAAATCCAGTTTTATAGTGTCAGAAGTGCCTCATCTAGGCCATCTCAGAATGAGATTTCCTTAGTTCCCAATTAAGTAAGTACCTGCAAATATAAGTTCCATATGTTCATAAACTGGGCTGGGGTGTTAGTTGGAGGTTAATTCTCTGGTACCCATCTTTCTTCTGTTTTGAAAGATTTGTTTCCCATTTCAGGGTCCATTGGTCGAGATAAAATTCCTGTTGAAGACTGTGTGATGGACTTGTGTGCTGTTTGTGAGCTTAATTCCTCTAGGTGGCACCCTAGAGTCATTTCAGCTCTTGGATGCCTCAGCTTCTCCTGCCAGTAGTATGAAACCACTATGGGAGCTGGGAGCACTGGAAGGCCAGTCCTTATGTGTGCCTTCCTGCATGAGCAAGTTTCTTTACATTAATGCAGTAGTCCTATGGGACTACTGCACAGTACGAGGGCTTGCCTCTACAGCTCCTGTAAACTTCACAGTTGCCTGAGAAAGCCATCAACAGCCAGGAGCTGTGTCTTATCTTCAGAGCTAAAAGCTCTTATATGGTAGCTTCACTTTTATTCCAACAAACTCTGTTAAAATAGCCAATTCAAAAAAAAAAAAAAAACATCAGGCCAACCTCCTACACAAACCTCCACAGTATCTTTGTGTTGAGCACTTTCTCGGTATCTTTCAACTGAGAAGCCAGGTAACTTTTTATCTGCCACTGAATAAAATCCCAGGATCATTGACCAAGATGAGTAATCTGAGACCCAGGGAAGATTCACTCAATCACTTCGACTCACTGAGGTGGACATGCTCCAGTGGCCCTTGCTAGTACCAAAGCTCCACATCCTCATAGAGTTCAGGCAATGGAGAGGCATCTACTCTGGGTCCCTTCGTGGTCACCAGAATTGTCGACTGAAAGAAAAATGCACGTTGCAAAAGCTGTGAGTTAAGTTTTATTCAGGGACCTTACTGAGAACTGTAACCAAGGAAACAACCTCTCTGTAGCTCTAAGGGGACTGCTCTGAAGAAGTAAGGGAGGAGTTAGTGCGTGTGTGTGTGCGCACATGTAAGGATACACACACACACACACACACATAGACATGAATTTTTGGCTGGAAAATACATGTAGTCAGTCATCATCTTGGTAAAAGATAACTGCTAATCACAAAGAATAGACATCTCAAGTTAATGATTTTACTGTCTTTCTGTGTATGGAAAATGCAAGGATCTGATGTCATTGACATTCTTCCTTAGGTATGTGTCTTAACTACCTAGGGGCCCAAATATCCAGAGCACAGGGTATTTCATCCTGTTTTTTCCCTCCTGAATTCCCCTCAGGGTGCACTCTCATTTGGTGACTTCAGTGGGTTGTGACCTAACCCTTTGTACCACAGAATGATGCGTGGCTCTCTTTGTTCTTTTTGTTTACAGGACTTTGCTTTCCAACTTTTGGAAGAGATTTCAGTCCTAGTTAAGTAGGGCTGGCTAACAGCAAAATGTTGAATTTAATTTTTGAAACTTTGTTTCCTTTCCTTCTTCCACCTATTTTGATTCGGTGTTCCTATCCACCCAATATCTGTTGTGTCCATGTGGACTCCATAAGGAGCTTCTTACTGTATCCCTCTTATTTAGACACCTCCCTGACCCCACTCTTGTATCAGCAAAACCAACTCTAGGGGAGAAATCATCTGAAAGGAAGTAAGTCACATTAGGGTGTGAGTCAGTGAATGACCAGCATGGTATTGTCACCTGCCCAGTATAATTTGCCTTGTAAAAGAAAAATTCCAAATTCAAACTAAGCAAAGAGGAGGCAGAAGGGCTTAATGGAGACAGGTTGAGATTTGGAGTTAAGAACCCTTGTGTAGTCATTCCAGCCCCATCTATTCCTCAGTTTCCTCTTCTGTAAAAAGGCTTAACAATGGCTACTTTTGAGGAGTCTTGCCATGATTAAATTGGGTGATGTATCTAGAGCACCAAACATTGTGTGCTATCAATTAACAGTTAATAACTAATACAAGAAATTAGCAGTTAGAAATGGTGCAATTTTAAGTACTGTGGCAGTAAATTAAGGAAGATATTTTTGGACAGCAGTTCTTCCCCACCCCGTTTTAGCCATAGTATTCCTTGAATCTTTTTTGTTTTTCTGGATGGGGATTTACAGGAAGTTATAAGCCAAATTCACAGAGGCCTTTCCTTTATAGTTTGAACAGCTGCTTTCCTCTAACAGCTTGTAGAATGGGTCTTACTATTTTTGGCCACAAACATGCAGGTTAAATGTCAGCAAGAGATTAACTTTATCATATGTAATCAGAGGACATTCTGAGGCTGACAAACCACAATGCAGCTATGCCTGGCTTCTGTTGTCCCAAGAGCTGCTTCCGCATGCTCCTCCCTGCTATGGCCACTTCACACACTTGAACGATAAGATAAGTGAGGGCCCTCCTGACTCAGAACTTCCACTATAAGGAAAATCCATTATCATCTTCAAATAAAAGAATGACTCGTGGTAAAGGTCAACTCATGAGTCCAATTTTACCTTTGGTTTCTGGATCAGAGAGATACAAAGCCACACAGATGGTGAGGCAAGATGCTGACAGCCTTTAAAGTGAAATTTTTTTAAGGCAGAGAATAGTAACATAATGGAAATGTGTTATCCCTTACTCCTACTTTTTTCCCCCATTTTGGCCAGAATGTTTTTTAAGAAGAGTGATACTAATAGGAAAATCTCCCTACCACTGGATATTATACCCTCTGCATCACTGGGAAAATGGTAGTGTTAAAACTTCAGCTTAAATCTTCACGTTTCATACTTCTTCACCCTTTTTTATATGGAGTTATCTGCTTAGTCATTAAATTTGGTGCGTGATGTTTTTGAATATACATTTTCTTAGTGAATACATTGAATAATAGCATATCATTTTCCCAAGAGAAATCAATCTTCCTCCCTCTTGATTAACCAAAATGCGTAGAGAGAGAGCATTCATTGTTAAATTTTAAAGCTGTGGTTAACAGAAAGTTACTAACTTAATCTTTACTGTTGAAAAGAGCTTAAAAATTATTATTCTACTTTATAGTCTTATTAAATAGAACATGGTATGCTGGATGTAATGAATAGAATATTCTCTGATTGCATTCCTATATTTCCTTAATATTATTTTGTACCTAAGAGTACAGTAGATGAACATTCATAAGGTACAGGAGGGTAGATCATATCAACTATGAAGTATTCCTTGGAATTTATTCTTTTAAATAATCAATTGGTACTTACTGCCAGTTTTTCTTAATAGGTTTTTATTTCTAGAAGTTAGGTACAGAAAAAAAATGAGGATAGAGTTTAGAGATCCTGTACATTCTGGTTTCATTCTGTATCCTAATCAGAAATGATCATGTGACATATGGACACACCTATTTTCCTGCCCTTTAAGGATCTGGTTTAGCAGATAAGAGCAAACAGAAATTTCATTTTCCTTAGGAAGCATATGCATTTATTAGACATCACTTGACCATCTCTCCTCGCTACCCTCATGACTCTTCCTGCATGTTTTTTCTCCCTTGTGTCTTCTTCTAACTTCTCAAGCTGCATTTTGCTTTCATAGTAACTTTTGTAGCTACCTTATCAAGAGACGGTTTACCCTCCTTAGCTTTGTAACTGTGGCTTTTATGATCTGGTGCTATGCCTCCATGGGCACTCTTTTCCCCAGTCATCTAGAACTGCATTCAGCTCTTCCTTCTTTCCTACAAACTGTGCATTTTGTTTAATCCCCATCCTGCCTACCCAGTCCATTTGTCTGTTCTCTACCGTTAACTCATATGTGAGTAACCGTGCTTTGTGTCACCTTCTCCAAGAGTGCTGCCCTGATTACCATCTCCATACCAGAGTGTAATTATGGATTGTTCGTCTCTTTCTATATATGGTAGGTAGACTGCTTTGCAGTGCTAAGTACTGTGTATTCAGAACATTAAATCAGCCAATTTGTTCCCCTTTCCATTTAGCAGTACAGGAGGAAAATGCATTAAAAACTTCAATAAATACACAATTTCAAAATAAATACTACCCACGAAAAAAAGGCAGATATAATATGATAGCAGGACAATAAGGCAGTAGGCCCGTTAGCCTTTCCGTCTTTCTTAAAAGCTGTGGCCTTCTGATGCCCAGGTGTTGAGCCACTTTACCCACTTGAACCCTTCTCCCTTTTTGGTATTGGCAGGAAATTAGATCTTAACTTCCCTTAATCCCTTACCCATAATAATCCCAAAAGCTGGGGAGGCATACTCTGGGGTTTACCCCCTCAGCCTTTAGGGAAGGACTTTTCTCGATGCAAATAGCTACCGCCAGGGGTAGAACATCCATCACCCAAGGGCTATCTTGGGAGAAACTCTAGAGTGAGGAAATTAGTGAGTTAGAAGGTCAAACCTCATTCCTCATTAACCACCCAGTGATAAGTTCAGCCTCTCCAGGGCTCCCCTTACCCCGTGCCTTTCTGAACAGTGGGAGGTTATATAACGAAAAGGGACCGTGCACCTGGCTCTTGCCAGAACAAAATTCTGCTCCAGCACATTTTGATATTTATTCTTGGACAGAGTATGTACTTCTCAACTTTTAAATGGCATGTTTTGGCAAAGCTACCAACTGTCACCTTTCAAGCCCACTACAGTCATTAAAAATTTTTGTTTTTTACTTTATTTTTCAGATTAAAAAACAAAGACAAGCGTTTTCTTCCTACTGAACGGCATTTCAATTTAGATGCAATTGTCTGTTCTTCACTTGCTTTACTCTTATTTTTTCTTAAAACACCGTGTTCCCTAAATCACAGTCACAAACGTTAAAGAAAAAATAATAAAATTAGTGAGTTGTAGTTAAAGCCATCCTTTGACATTCTGTAAGTGGAGAGGTATCAAAGAAAGCTAATTTTTAAAGATTCCAAAGACTTTCAAGCATGGGTAATGAGCCACCTTATTTTACAAGTAATGGTTAGATACTAGACCCTGTGTTGCTAGGTAACTTTCTTGAGGTCTCCTGTTTATCGGCCAAAGAGTGACTAATTTATTGGTCTCTTGACAACCAAATCAATACACTTTACACCCCAGCTAATCTAGGTCTGTCTCCTCTTAAATTTGAAAGATAAACTTAAGTCTAGGTCTGTTAATCAGGGCTCCCTGTCCAAATTTTGGCCTCTCCCACCTGTAGGCGCATTTCTTACCTCTTGGAGTCTTTGTTTTACAGGTTTTTTTTCACTCCCAAATATTTGGCCAGCTTTTGTTATATGCAAATTTCTCTCATGCAGCCAGCTCTTTTAAGTTATTACTAGTTATAATTACGGCTACATCAGTAACTTCTCTCCTTCAACTACACTTTTAAAAAAACACAGGCAGTATTTGATCTTTCTGGCAGCATAAATCTCTGATCCACTTACTTATAAGATAAACTCTTATAATTGGAAGAGTTCTAAAGTGATCATTATGTTGTAAATACTCTGTTAATAGGAACAGTTTAAAAAAATCAGATATAATTTATAGCCAGAGAGCTGTGACTTCTCATTAGTTTTTTTCATAAAGGTAATTTTTTAAATTCAGTCACAATTTTTGAGTGTCTACAATATACCTGACCTTAGGGATTTAAAATTAATGCACTCAGTGGTTACCCTTGAGAGGTTCTAGTCATCTGTTCTTCTGGGATCAGTGAACCACCTGAAATTGTGGGGAAAATTCTGTGTGATTATTTGTTCATTTTTTTTTTCCTCCAGAGAATAGCCATAATTTTCATTTGGTTCTCCAGGGTTCATAATCCAAAAAAAAAAAAAAAAAAAAAGTTAAATGCTAAACCCAGCCAACCCTTGCCCAAACTCTAATGCAGGTAAAAACTTCTAGAAATATTGTTGGTTACTTCATTAGACTTCTTACAGGTGAAATTAACACACAAACTTTAAGCCTCTTTCTGATTTAAAAATTAAGAACTGTTTATTAGCATTGATGGTACAATAACTTTGAATATAATTAGTTTTTCTTTCAACTTCCTGGTGAAAGAATCTGAGATACTAAAAATTTTTTCCAACTTGTTGGTAAGCTGTATAGATCCCGTAAACATCATATGTTAACCATGGTTATTTCAGCATTGTTTTGAGACTAGGTTCATTCCCAAATGTACCAATTGCATACAACCTTTCTGTATAGAATATAGCAAAAAGATATTATTTCCCAAGTGAAGTAATTTCCTCTGGAATTATGAGGGAGAATTGTTGGCTCCTTTAAAAACTCTCTAACAGCAATATAACTTCATTCTGACTGCCAGAGGCTGCTGACTAAAATTACCCTCATGAAATAAAGGCATTATTAAGTAACAGGAAGGTTTCATGACTCCTTCAGTGGCTCCCATTTTTAAAGTCATACATGTTCAACCTTAAGAGAGTAAACTAATACTGCTTTTCATGGAAAGCTGGTTTCCTTTTAAGGATCAAAAATCTCAAAGGAATCTTTCCCACCCAGATGAAATAAAATGAAACCTTCCTGTTGAGACTATAGATTTGATGGTAATTTACTTTTTTGTAATCTTGGATGCTAAGCACCATCAGAGAACTCATTGTACCATAGAATATTGGCTTCACTACCACTGCAGTTTGAATATCTAAGGCATAAAGAACTTAGCCATGTATAAAATGGTAGTGTGATAACTAATATTTCTTATGATCTGTTAAATATTTTCAGATAAATACAAAATGAAATTTAGAGATTTATAGTACCTTCCCTGATTTTGTTGAGGAGGTATTTTTATTGTGATTTCTTTCTTTTTAATTTATTTTTATATAATTTTTAAAGGTTATGCTCCATTTACAGTTACTACAAAATATTGGTGGTATTCTTTATGTTGTACAGTACTTCCTTGTAGCCTTCTTGCACCCAATAGTTTGAACCTCCCACTTCTTCACCCCTGTACTGCCTCTACCCCCAACCCCTAGTGGTATTTTTTGAGCCACCCCACTCCCTGTATGCCAAGGTATTATGTTAGGCACAGGGAATAAAAAAATACTTTAAGCCTATTTAGTATATCATATCTCTGTAAAGGGAGGGAGAAATCTTGTTTTTCATATAGAGAGTTTATTAGCATGATTTGGACAATTTTAGTTGATTTCATAACCAGGTAGCTCTGAGACATTGGGCATGTTGTGAGATCTCAGTCCTTATCCTTAAATGAAAGCATCGGACCAGGTGATCCTGTATGTCTTCTCAAGTTGAATAACAACAAATGTCTTACTAATCCCAAACTAAACTTTAGAGCTTATAAAGTTTACTGCCCAGTGACCTTCTTTGGAGTTATTCTATGGGGTATGTTTTTTTGAGGAGAGAAGTAGAAGTTGAGAGAAGGAGGCTTTAATTGTTGGTTGGTTGTTTTGTAGCCATCTATAGAGATCATGCAAAGACAAAGAGAGGGAAAAGAAGAAAGGGTAGGAACTGGCCACTTGGATTGATGTGAGTAAGAAGGGAGAGATGTGAGTATTATGTCCTGAAGGAAATGATCTTCATGGTAGCCTTTGTGAAACTATAGGAGAGAGCAAATCCATCTCAGAGCCTAAACGAGAGTGAGCTGCACCTGCTGGGGAAAGGGATAGACTCCCCACTTCTACTAAGAATTCAGTGGTGTTCTGGCCTCTGAGTGAGTGAGACAGACTGAGCTTTGGACAAGGATATAAGCATGACCGTGACCACTAGTAGGGTCAGTACTGAGACTCCCTCAGGTGGCTTCCTGGGCCCAGAAGATGGCAAGGAGGTTCTGGAGCTCCTGTGTATGATTGTGATTGAGAGTCCTTCTCACAAGCATCTGCAGACACCTGTTCAGAACTCCAGGAAACCTGGGGGAGTTGGGGAGCCTCTTCTAGGAGAGGGGTGAATGTGGGCATATTGTGGGAGCAGATGAGGCCAGACTCTCAATTACTCAATTACTGTTGTGATGGGACCAATTATATGTATGTAATAGTAGGAACCAGAGGACATTTACTGGTTTAATCTATTCTGTTCCAGGATCCAATTTCTCTTTTAGACTCAGTTGTTTTAAACATAAGGTAAACTAGAGACTGCAGGGACCTATCCAACCTGCAGAATTTTGAGAAATTTTGAATGTATCTTGGTGCTTGTGGAACACAGCATATGGATATATTCAGCCTGGCATAGGCACCAGTATGTTCTAATGAATGCTTCCATAAGCCACAATAGAATGTCCTCACTGCAGCATTTTATTGTCTTCTCATAACTCATTCCTCTGATTTTGCATTCATTCCCATTTTTTCATTTGAGGATTCATCTTATCTCCTTATGTATGTTTAACACTTTATGTCAAAGACTGCCAGCCAGCAGCACCGAAGGGTTTTTGGATGATCCAGGTGTTAGTTACATATGACAGGTATTGAGTTGCTTAAGTTCTTACCAGTGTCCATCAGTGGGTATCAGTGTTCTCTCCAACTGCTGGGTGAGCCAGGACAATGGAAGCTCCTTCACAGAGCACAGCAGCAATGGGGAACATGAGCTGGGCAGCAGAGGACTCATTAAGAAGTACCATGTGATGACTGTAGCTGAATGACAAAGTGGTCAGATATGGTTGCTCTGCATCTGGAGAACTATCAGATATTCTTGGAGGAGTACGTTGCAAGAGATCAGGCAATACAGTATGATCCAGAGTCAGTGAGGAGGATGCTGAAACTACATAAATCCTGGGGGAGAAGATGAGGGTAGACTCTTCTAGGACAAAAAAAGAAAAATGGAGCTTATGAGGAAAAATAGCATAATAAAAAATTGTAGTGGTGTCTGATCCTTAATAATACAGGGAAAATTTAACAAAAACACATAGATTTCAAGACACTCACTGTTTAAGCATGGAGTTCAGATAAAAACCCTCAATTCCAATTAAAGTTTCCCCATTCTTTGACAGACGATCACTCACTAGCAAAATCCTGACCAAATTGAAATATTCATTTTGGAATCTCAGAGTAGAGTTGAATGTTGAATGACAAAACTTCTGTGAGTACATAAGGTGAGATAATAATGTAACAACCTAGCATAAGCTAAGTATAAACTTTGACTCTGCTCAGATCTGCCATCAGAATTATACATTAAAGCAATTCTGTAAATAATTCAGAGGCACATCTTTTTGACTCAGTAGCAAAGATCTAGATATTGTAGATGTGCATATTCAGGCTGATCGCTCACTTCTTGTCTCAGCTCAATATGTGCCACAGTCTGTCAAGTTTCCAGTGCCCTTCAAAATGTAGAACCTAAAAACAAGATTGTACTGTGTAGCACAGGGAAATATATACAGGATCTTGTGGTGGCTCACAGCAAAAGAGAATGTGACAATGCATGTATGTATGTTCATGTATAACTGAATAATTGTGCTCCACACTGGAATTTGACACAACATTGTAAAATGACTATAACTCAATAAAAAAAAAAGTTAAAAAAAAAGAAAAAGTTTCCAGGGCCTTGAGAGTTAACTCACCAACAGAGCAAAGAAGGCAAATGAGCAAGGTCTAAGATTCAAGTCAGGCACACTTACGTTTTCTTTACAGCTCAGTCACTACCAGTGCAACCCTGAGAGTCACATTCTCTGAAGCTATTTTTCAAATCTATAAAACAGGCATACATATTATGTATTTATGAGGTTTTCCATGAGGATTAAACAAAGTAATATTTGCACATTTTCTAATAAGGAATTTGACATTCAGCAAGCATTCAGTAATGTGTGTCATTTTGTTTATATACACATTAGTAACACATGCTGTGGGCATCTCTAAGCACTGTAGTTCACATGAGAAGTACATATCATATATCCACCAAGTCTATCACTCAGTGCCTTGGTACGGCCTCCCCTACAGGCTAGAACATGGCGCTTACACAACAAAGAATTATTGAAAATGTGCCCTGTGACTTGTAAGCTTAGGACCTTACAGATTTTGTGGCTTCTTGTGAAAGGGGGAAAAAAAAAACAAGAACATTTTCCAATGGTGTTAGATTTGTAAGATTAAACATTCCAGGGCCTCACACAAGAGTAAAATCAACTGTGTGGCAGGGGTAGTTAACATGCAGAATCACCCTGAATTGTGACATTTACTTTAAAAGGGCAGGTATTTTAGGGCTTTACTTAGCATCGTTTTCTAAAATCATGGAGCTAAGAATGCACTACCTCCATCCCTTTGGAATTAGACATCACTGTTATAGGGAAACAGTGTTGACTTGATACAGGAAAATGAATGTGGGAGAGGGGATGGCTTTGTCCCAGGTCTCAATTGAGTCCCTGGGACACGCCCCACCAAGTGTGAGTCCTTGGCTTCTCACAGGAAAGAATTCAAGAGTGAGCCACAGTTGAATAAAGTTAGATTTATTCAGAGCGATACATACTACATAGAGTACAGGCTTTATCAGAAGGCAAGAGAAAGGCCATGAGGTGTGGGGGTTGAGTGCTCCATAGATAACCCAGAGACAGAGTGCAAACTGTCAGCAGGCAAGGGAGCAAGAGGCCGGGAGGCACAGTGTTGCTAGTTTTTATGGGCTGGGTAGCTTCATATGCTAACATGTGGGAGGAGTATTCAAACTACTCTGGGGAAGCGGCTGGGATTCTCAGGAACTGGGCCACAGCTCACTTTCGACTTTTCATGGTCAGCCTCGGAACTGCCATGGCGCCTGTGGGAGTGCCTATTAGTGCTAATATATTACAATGAGCATATAATGAAGCTCAAGTTCAACTGGAAGTCAGATCTCCCGCCATCTTGGGCCTCAGGGTCTACTGGGAGTTGAATTTTCACCACCTTGGTGTTAATTGCTGTGTTGTTTCTTGAATGGCTTTACCCTGCCCTCTTTCTTCCTGTCTCAGACTGACAAAGTGCTCAGCGTGAGAGTTGTGAGTTAAGTTTCATTTGGGGCAAAAGGAGGATGAGGACTATAGCCTGGGAGACAGCCTCTCAGATAGCTCTGAAAAATTACTCCAGAGAAGCAAGGAGAGAAGTCAGCATATATGTGATTTTGGTGAAGGGAGAATACATGCTTTCAAGCACACATTTTGGCAAAATGTTGCCACTAGTCATGAGAAACAGATGTCTCCATTAATGATTTTACTACTTTTCTAGATATGAGAAGATGCAATAAACTGAGGCTATAAAAGCTTTACTGAAAAATATCTTAATTATCTGAAGGCCTGTTCTGCCAGCTTCCCCCAGAGTAGAGTGCCTCGTTCCTGATCTCCATCCTGAACTTCTTTCAGGGTGTGTTGAAGGTTAGTAACTGCAGTGGCATGTGACTTCATCCTTGTAGAACCATTTGGTGAGGGACAGTTTTTAGTCGGCAACAGGAGTCAACATTGAAGGGTATTCATATACTGAGAAGAAGAGATTCCACAGTCTAGCAAAGGGGAAGGAGGATTACCTTTTCTAATAGAAATATCTCTTTTAATAGAATAGTGTCAAGGGAAGAAAAACTTTCTTCTACTCTTCTAGGTAATTCTGACTGGTCTATGAAGTAAGTTAATAGGAGACAGATTAACAGGAGAAAATCAAACAAAAATTTAATAACGTGTACATGGGACAAACCCAGGAAAACAAGTAACTTTCCAAAATGGTGAAAACCGTCAATATTAAGTACTATCTAAAGATAAAGAGGACGTTGAGGGTAGCAGCTTGGGACTTCAGAGGGGAGGGAGGCAGCTCACATGAAGAAGGAAAAAGCTACTGTTTGGTAAACAGATATCTACAGAGCCTTGAAGAGATAATGGGACACAGAGAAGAATTTGAACAGACTTTGCTGTGTTCCTCCCTGTCTGCTCCCCTAGTTCACACTAGTTCTCTGCAGTGATACCACTCTTCCTGGAACAGACCCTCTGTCTGTACTTGGCAGTTAGGGGTAGGGTCAGAGTTTTCCTTCCTGAGTCTTTTGATCCTTGATTATTTTCAGCTTGAAGTAATCAGCATGACAAAGAGACATTTTGAGGTGGCACCTCTTGTTCCCCTACAATAGACTTTGTGGGTATCTCTCTCCCCACAAGGTATCTAATTAAATGCTACCCAATATGTATGGAATGCTGAATGAATTCATTCCTAATAGGAAGATCACTTCAGTATTACATGGAGGTTTTCTGCATCAATCTTTTGAAAGAAAACCATACATTTGGTAAAGGTGTCTTATTGTTGGAAAGGTCAAAATACGTAATCTCAAAAAAGTTTTTGATTGGGTTTTACTCTATGGCGTTATGAAAATGAATCTATTCCTCCATATTTGTTGCTTTACTTTTTAGTGGTTGATACCTCTTTAGATTGCTTCAGTAATGGAAAACTTTCCTTAAAGTAGACTAAAACTTAGAGACACGCTCTCCCCACCCCAGTCCCCAACGTCACACACATAAACACAGAGCCATCAGTGCAGTACCAATTTGATTGAATTTAGAGGATTCACTCAGGTAACGTGCATTTAATTCAAGATTTCTTCAAGAAAACTGCCACTAATTTACTCCTCTAATTGTGGGTTAGCAAGGAAATTAGCATCTCTGAAGCCACAGAAGACCAGAGGTAAGTTCAAATCAGCAGCTGCTTGTATGGGAAGTTACAGAAATCTAGGCAGGGCTCTCCCTCAGTGAGGAACATTGAGCTTCCCCTGAATGCAAGGGGAAGTGCCTTGGAGGCTGTGGTCTCGCTAACGAATTGAGTAATTTAAGCAGGAAAGGATTAAATGGGCACTGATGATCAACGCATAAGCTTAGAGTGTTGATTTGTCAGCTCTCTGTGCTTACCCCTAAGACTAAACAAAAGAAACTCATAAACCCATAAATGATGCATAGTGAAATTCTTTAGCAGAATTTGAAAGTATATTAGCTGATGAAACCAATGATGATGAAGTCAGGTTCTGTGCATTAAGGGTGAGATCCTTGTGTTTATTATTCTTCTGACAGTAATGTTCTTACATCATAATGATTTTGCACTTTAGTGGTTCTCTCACCAAGTCGGAGAATAAATCAGATTAGCAGTTCACTGTGCGTCATAAATCCTTAGTGGTACAGGATTAGATAGGTAGGCACGTACATGCATACATCTTTCAGTCTGTGTACATACATGCGTATATCTAGAGAGAGACAGACAGAGACAGAAAGAGAGGAAACAACTCCGACATTTGAAACGGGAGTGCATTGATTCTGTTAATGAAACCTCAAGGGCGAAATAAATACAATCTAGCTGCTTGCTAAATATGACCCTTGGCACTAAATAAATGCTTTCAAATCAACAACCTTTCTTGTGGATTAAAACTAAAGTGTGGTGAAACCAGCTGACTCTGCCTACCTAAAATCGTCATTATGGCTGCAACAAATACTAGCTGGATAACTTTAAATAAATTAGGGATTTTATGCCTTGGACAACACCCACTTTAATTAATCCAGTGCTGACACCCCTTGTCCTCAAATTACCTTCACTTTGAAGACCACTTCTGGTGAATTTCAGCCCCGTGTATGATGCTGACTACATGGGTATTGGTTTGTAATGTTTATTTTCAGCTTGATGAATTTATTTTCTTAGAGTACAGCAGAAAATCATGTGAAGTGTATGTTCGCAGAATACAATGCAATTGAAAAAAAAATCTTCCCTGTGTCATTTTTAGAGGATGATAGTCATTATTATAAATTACACATTTTACATAATAACAGGGTGTAAACAGTAAGAAATCTTTTCAAAGAAGCAACAGGGGAAAATGCATATTTGTAAGTAAAACTGTTGCTGGTAGATATAGCCAGTGTCCAGGTTCTTGTCCTGTCCCAGAAAGAATTCAGAGACAAGATGCAGAGGTTAATGAAGTGGGGATTTATTAAGGTATAGTAGTACGCTGTCAAAAGGACGGCGGGTAGGCTCAGGTGAGCGGCTGCCCTGAGTTTCTTTGGCAAGTTGGTTACAAAGAGTGTAAAAATGAATGGGCAGAATAGTCACTGGGGAGGGAAGAGTTTGGAGTCCTATTCCCAGATTTTCATCCCAACTCCACCTTCCTGAAGGGAGGAGGAGATTATTGTCCTTATTTGGTCTGGATCCAAAGTGTCATCGCATCAGTGCATGATGGGTACTTCTAAAGTGCAAGGCTAATTTTATTGAAATGAGGGTATAATGAGCAAAAGGTTACACTGGGACACTGGAGATTCCTGCCTTTTCCCACCTTTGTCAGCCTCCAGGCCTCTCATCACCCCAAGGTGTGACCACTTATCAGCCCAGAGGTTCCTGCTTTTCTTTCTCTGCCCAGGGACCCCTGATGCTTACATGA
The DNA here is from genome assembly GCF_048564905.1 of Vicugna pacos. Classification (NCBI taxonomy): domain Eukaryota; kingdom Metazoa; phylum Chordata; class Mammalia; order Artiodactyla; family Camelidae; genus Vicugna; species Vicugna pacos. The sequence goes on from NC_132991.1 coordinate 17,942,387, forward strand.
TGTCTAGTTTCCTGCATTTGGCCTGTGCCCCTCCTTCCTGCCCAATTCCTGCCACTTGATCTGTGTTCACCTTTCTCTGCTTGTATCTAGCTATGTTCCTGCTCTAACAAAACCTTCACCCTATCACTGCTGTTTGTGGAGAATCATGCCTCCTAAAAGAATATATTACAGTCTTTAAGCGTTCCATTATTATAACCCTGTGACTATTTTTACTTGTATTATAAACCTTAGAGATTTAATTTATGTATAATGAAATGCATTCCTAAGTGTACAGTACAGTTCAGTGAGTTGTGACAAATATGCTTGTGTAACTACCACCCTAGTCAAAACACAAAACATTTCTACCACCCCAATGAATATATAGAACATTCCTACCAAAAAAGATTTCCTCATGCCCGTTTTTCAGTCACCATCCGTCTTGCTTTAGTTTCTAAAGCATGGTTGAAAAATCAGAGCTATTCCCTATTTTAAGCTTGTCTTGGCACACAGTATTAATAAACATGCTGTGTGTTGGAGGACAGAGACATATGAAAGTATTTTGAAAATTCTATATGTAGATACTACAGTTTTTAAATTTTATGTTTATATCTTTCTCATGGGAAGAATATTAAGCAGTGCAGATGGAGAGTAATAAAAATAGCACTGGGCTTCAGTACTTTAAAATTCCAGATTACTTATTGGCTTGATGCATCATTTTCATTCAAGTTGCATAACCTCTATGAACCCTGGCTTCCTCCCCTGTTAATAGATGGCATCTACTTACAGACAGAAAACAGTAAATGAGTTCCCATGGGTGATTCACTCAGTGCAGCAATTGTCACCTTTATGGTGCTAAGCATACCTTATACTCTTACTGTGAAGACCATTTCTGGTCAGCCTTAGGCCTGTACAGTATCTAACTCTGTGGGTTATGGTTTGTAATGTTTATTTTCAGGATGATGAATTTATAACATTTTTAGAATACTGCTGAAATTCATCCAAAGTATATATGTTCATACATGGAATACATTGTAATTAGAAGAATCCTTTCCCCATGTGCTTTTTTTGGAAGATGACAGCCATCATTACATCTGTCTAATCTAAGTCCTAGCCATTCTCCCTCAGCTCCTATTGTCTGCTGAGAGATCAGGTTCCAAGGTTGGTACTGGATTATTTCCCTCCCCTCTAATCCATATAGGTTGACTGTTTTTGTCTTTATGAGCTAGCCCAGAACAACTGCAACAATTCCAACACCTGTCCTTTAAACAAGGAGATGCTTTACTCCTTTAATCTAAAATGGGTAATGATGTAATACAAATATGATTGAGTCAAGCAAAACTTAGATCCCTACTGCAGATGTGGTAAACTATACTTTTTTTTTTGTCATTTCTGTGTAGTCATCTTGGGTCCAACATCTATCTAATACTCAGTCTTGGATCATAAACTCAGGAGGGGATATATGAGACTGTTACATTATTGGTGAGGCAAAATATATGTGTATCTCCCCAACCATGTAACTACAACTCTGGCCAGCTTCTTTGTGTCAGTTTTGTGATCTCTGCAAGATCTGGAAAGCTGTCACTTGAAATGATGTAGACCTGCGTGTTAATCTAGGTTGTCCTAAAAGCAGACTCCAAGATAGAATTAAAGCCTTAAGCAACTTATTGGAGGAAATGCCTGTGAGGAAAAAAATGCAATGTTTTGGCAGAGCCACTGGCCCACAGTGCAGGTCTGACTCTGGGTGGAGACAGGGAAGGAAGGAAGGTTGGTGCAGATATCTTAGACTGCAGTTCCAAGGAAAATTTACGAAGGCCATCAGCGAGTCCTTGAGCCACATTTACCTGTCAGGGGAGTCCCATATGTCCCAAGAACGGGCCTGCCATAGTATTCTTGCTATAGTCAGTTATAAGTTGGGAGCAGCCTGAGGGAAGCTAGATCTCAGTGCAAACACAGTGAAGGATCTCAGAGTTCTAGCAGCTTGGGATACTGAGAGGCCCATTCTCTTGACCACCACATGTGGTCCTTTTCAAACTTTCATGAGCATACAAACCACCAGTACATGGCAGGTTCTATTCGGAAGTTCTTTGGAGGGAACTGAGGTCCTGTAACTAACAAGCCTTCAGGAGCTGCTTAAGCCACTCTGTCTGAGGACCACCGTTGGGTCATAGTGGTGGAAAGCGCTTCGTTATTGATCAGCCCACATCTGTGGATCCATTGCGCCTCCATTCACTTGTGGTCAAGGAAGCCCAGTTACGTAGAACTTTGTACCACACTGACTTCTAGGCCAGTGTCCAGTCTGTAGATGGCTGCTCTGCGTCCCTGGACCAAGAATCTGTGGTCAGCCTTCTAGTGCAATGTACAAAGTTGGGGTAACCATGCATAATAAGTAGCCCATGTTTTAAAATACAGTGAGTGGATAGGAAACTGGATGTGTAGAAGGCCAACAGATCAGGAAAACACCTGCCATTGAAAAGATGGTTTCACTGATCCCTGGAGGAGAGGGCACACCACACCATGGGGAGCCACACCGGATAGCAGGAGGGTTGGTGGGACATAGGGGAACATGGGGGACCATGAACAAGTCTTTAACATGGTCTGCACAGGAAGGAGTGAGCAAAGCAGGGTGAGCAGGCTTAGGTACAGCGAGCCTGAATGATCTGGGGACATAGGAACTATCTCTGGGTGTCTGGCATCTGGCCCTGGGATGACTGGGGCATGTGTATAGTGGTGCAGAGTGTGAGAGCCTGATAAACAAGGTTGAGTGCGGGCTCTGGATTGACTGCTTTGCATTTGAGAAGGCCACCTCCAAGCAAGAGGACTCGTCCTGAGGAGTGGGTGGGCTGGAGGAGGGAGGCCAGAGGCCCCGGCGGTATGACCAGCTTGTCCAGAACTAGGAATGTTCAGCATGTGCATGTGGGGAGGATGGTACAGTATGACATTTGCAGAAGCTAGAACCATAGTTAATACAGCAAGTGGCTCTCTCTGAAGTGACTTCTGGGTGCAGAAAGCTCTCAGATGCCTCTTCATCCTAAGTGTTATCACTTATACCCAAGGGGGACCTGCTCTAGTGGCTTGGCGTGCCCCTGGGAGAACTACTTTCTAGTCAGAATAAACACTTTCTTCCCTCCTCTTGATTTCATTAATATTCCTGGGTAAAAACTTACCGGAATCCTCATTTCTATATAAATAGCAGTTAATGTCAATTAAAATGAAGCTTTTTTTCCCTCTGAGATAGCCAAGTCTACCTTCCTTCCACTTCCCATGGTTCTGACTCAAGTGTTGCTTTGTGGAGAACAAAAGGATGTGGAAAGTCTTAGGTAAACACTCTGGAGGGAGGGTCAGGAAGGCCACAAGGAGACTCATACATTAGCACTTAACACACGTAAAGCTGCAGAGTGGCATCTTTCTCTCCAGAACTCTCCCACAGTGTTCTTTCAAGTTTCGTGATGACCTCATGATGAAAACCTGATTCAGTGGTAATGGACTTTAAGCTTTTGTTGTCTGGGAAGGTCCAGGAAGCTGTCACAAGTCGCCGGGTTCCTGGGCTCAGGAGGCAACTAATCGTAAACATCTCGGCACCAGAAAGGAGTCCTGCACAGCAAATGTAAAGGTGAATTGGCAACCTTCAACTTAGCGCAAACACACTCATCCTCAGAGGCTTGAAAGACATAACCATCACATGACTGGTGTTCTCCAAGGAAAGCAGTGTACAACCGTGGAGCTCAGCTGGCAGACTCGAAGAACTTGAAGATATTTCTGAGGGCAGCACAGTACAGAATTATATCCTTGAAAGGAAAATAGATGATCCCTCCAGGAACAGAGTATTCTCATTCATCCAAAATCTGGCCTCTTTGTCAACCATCATCTTACAGTGACAGCAGTAGGAGGGAGGTCACAAATGGGTTTCCCTCCAGTGCCAGATAGTAACGATCCTGCCTTCGGGCTTCTCTTCAAACCATTGAAATAGTTGCGTCAACACGGAGTCCAAGAATTGCCAGCCCCCGGGGAGGCCAAACTGCAATCACACGTTAAGGGTTTGAGATTTTTGGAATATAAATCATACCAGAAAGTCCACTGTCTTTCCCCTGCAGCAACAAATTCCCCAGACTTTTGAGTTGGGTGTTTTAAAAATTCCAGAGTGCCGTTGGATGGAATAAACTCAGTGGGGTCAGAGTCAGATCTGCTCTATTACTCATTCTTCTACCAATTTGGGCAGGTGGCTTAACCTCCATGAAGTCATAAATCCCCATGTCTTCCCTCATGACTCTAATAAAAACCTAAATAGGTTATAAATGGGAATATGACTCCTTGAAAATTTCTAATTTTCCTTCTTTTCTTTTCTCCTCCCTCTCTCCTTTCCCTCCTTTTTTAAAAAAATTATTTATGTTGAGTGAAACCAATTTTTTTAAAAAGATGGCTGCAACTGAATGCGTTACCCCAATCAGTACATGGCCCGCATTTATAGGCTTTAGTTAAAATAGTATAATGATGAAGAGCAGCTATTGTGGAACCAGACACCCTGGGATTAAATCCTGTTACCAGTAGAAGTGCTGATTGGGGAGGACTCAGATTGCTTACAGAGACAGGAGACCCATCCAAAATATTGCCCAGAGACGTGCAAATCCTTTGACAGTCCTATGTAGTCTAAGGTCGTCTTCGTGTGTGTGTGTCTTTATTCTTTTTCCTTTTATTTATTTTGTGTAGCTTTACTTATGTACAATAAAATCCAGTCATTCTAGCAATTCAGTGGGAGGAGTTTTGGCCACTGCCACAATCAGGTTTTAGAATGCTACATGATCTGCCAGTTTCCCTGTTGACATTTGCAGTCACTCCCGTGGTTAGGTGTTTCTACTTTTATAACTATTGTAGGCTTATGGTTTATTACTCCTTTTATCATTAAATATGAAATTCCTTTCTCTAGCAATATTTCTTCTCTTGAAGTCTGTTTTGTCAGGTATTAGTGTAACAATTCCATCTCTTTTCTGTTTATCATTTGGTTAGTGTAACTTCTCCCATCCTTTTATCCTATTCATGTCTTTGAATTTAAAGTATGTTTCCTGGAGACGTTATATAGTTGAAAATCTGAAAATCTCTACTGTTTGATAAGTAAGTTCACATTTAATATAATAATTGATATGATGGGATTTAGATACGGTACTTGGCTACTTGTTTTCTGTTTCTTTCATTTGTTTTTTTATTCCTCTGTTCCTTTCTATCTGCATTTATGTATTTTAATAATTTCATCCTCTCTACTGACTTTTTAGCTATATTTCTTTATAAAATGATTGCTCTGGGGATTATAATATCATCTTTAGCTTTGCTATAGGCTAATATGAAATAACACTGACTTCTGATAAAATGTAGGAACTTTACACAAGTGTAACTCCACTTCCCCCATCCTTTGCATTAAGTGTACTACATCTGTATGCATTGTAAGCCCTCAAATATAATATTACAAATTCTGCTTTACTCAATTCTAAGTCTTAAAGAAGTTAAGAAGAGAAATGTGTGTGTTACACACTTACCCTGTATTTACCATTTCACATGCTCTTCATTTTTTTCCACTGTATTCCTCCAGTGTAGCTAAGTCATCATTTTATGTTACTTTCCTTCAGCCTAAAGGACTTCTTTTGGTATATTTTATAGTACAGTTCTCCAAGCAACAAATTTGTTCTGGTTTTCTTTATTTTGGAGAAGTCTTTATTCCACTTTTGGTTTTGAAGAATGGTTTTGCTGGATATGGAATACTTCATTGATTTTTTTTTTTATTCTGTTAGCTCTTTGAACAGCATTCCAATGTCTCTGGCTTCCATTGTTTCTGAAGAGAATTCTGCCATTAATCATATAGTTTTTCCTTTGTGTGTGATTTGTCATTTTTCTGTTTTCAAGGTATTTTCTTTATTTTAGAATAGTCTATATCAGCAGTAGACTTTCATGTATCTAGGTGCAATCTTATTTCTATTTATGCCATTTGGAATTTGTTGGACTTTCTGGGTGCGTAAGTTAACATTTTTCACCAATTTGGGAATTTTTGGGCATCCTTGTTAAAATATTCTCCCCCTTTCTCATCTTGTGCTGGGGCTCCAATTTGAGTGTTGGAATGCTTGATACTCTATACAGATTTCTGAGACTATTCATTTCTCTTAAACATTTTTCCTCTGTTCTTTTAATTGGATATTGATCTGTCCTCAAATTGTTTGCTCATTATTTCCATATTTTTAAATGCTTTGAACATATCATCCTCTAATTCTTTGTGTATATTTTCTTAAGTCTGAGCAGATTTAGAATAGCTACTTTGAAGTCTTTGTCTACTAAATTCACTTGGAGTCAATTTCTGTTGATTTTTTTTACCCTCTGAGCATCAATAGGTTTCTTATTTCTTTTTTTATTATTATTATTGGATTATAGTTGATTTACAATGTTGTATTAGTTTCAGGCATATAGCAAAATGATTCAATTATATACATATGTATATTTATACATATATATTCTTTTTCAGATTCTTTTTCACTATACATTATTACAAGATACTGAATATAGTTCCCTGAGCTATACAATAGGTCCTTGTTTATCTACTTTATATATAGTACTGTGTATATGTTAATCCCAAACTCCTAATTCATTCCTCCCTCACCACTTTTCCCCTTTGTTGATCATAGTTTGTTTTCTATGTCTGTGAACCTGTTTCTGGTTTGTAAACAGGCTAATTTGTGTCATTTTTTTTTTAGATTCCACATGTAAGTTATATCATATGATATTTGTCTTTATGGGACTTATTTCACTTAGTATAATAATCTCTAAGTCCATCTGTGTTGATGCAAATGGCATTACTTCATTCCTGTTTCTCTACATGTCTAGTAATTTACTTTGTGAGAAACTGAACCATGTAGATGATATGTTGTCACTACTTCTAAGTCAATGTCCTTTTATTCTTGTGCTGTTTGTTGCAGCTGGTTGTTGTGCTAACAGGCAATTGTATTTCCTGGATTTAAATGGCAGTATCTGTATGCCCTGCAGTGTGTAGTCCTGTGTGTTTGCTCAGTGTTTGGTAGCCTGGATCCCTGGCAGAGTTCACAGTCAACCAGTGATATATGCAGACGTTATTGCTCCAATAAGGTTTCCATCCTCCATTACCTGATCTGTGTGTTGGTTGACAAGTGAACTCAGAGGCGTGACAGATCCTCAGTTCTCCCCAGGCTTTCAGTTTTCACCTGGATCTCTTGTGTGTCCTACCTGCATGTGTAGTTTAAGAATAAGCCAGGGATGTCAGGAGAGTTTATTTTCCAGGCATTACAATTCCTCACAAAAATTTTTAGTTGCTTGGCCACCTGCACTGAACTAGTCTGCAAACACCAACTAGTAAAGCTATGGGCTTGTGCCACCCAAGCTGAGGGAATGGAAATGTGTCTAGCACCATGGCAACAAAATCACTAGTCTTATGAATGAGTTAGCGGTGTTTCACAAATAAGTAATTCTCAAGTCATTGTTTTACCTTCAGGCATTTTTTCAGTGTCCTGAAATGACTGTTCTTAATAATTTGACCAATTAAAATTTTTTTCTTTTATTTCAAATGTTTCCATAATCATTTTTAAACCATTTATGGAATCTGTATGTTTTCTTTTAAATGGGTTAGACTTTTAAAGGACCTTGAAAAGACTGTGATAAAAGATATCATGTATTTAAAGATGAACTTAACACAGGCACAGTTTTACTTTCATTACACATAATATTCTTATCGTCACTGCACTCCTATGAGAAGGTGTTATTATTGTCCTCATTTTTTGATAAGTAAACTAAGCACAAACAGGAAAAATAACTTGTCTGAGATCACCCAGCTACTAACTAATGGAACCAGAAGTCAAATTCAGGCATTTGGGGATAGTCACTGATACTCTCTTCTTTCATTGTATTAGAGAAATAAACTTAAGATAACATCAAAAGTTCTCAAGGACTGTTACTCAGTTTCTGACATTGGCTAAATTATAACCCCCCCCACCAAAAAGCTGAAAATTTCTAGGCAACAGCATAGAAAAACTCAGAAGGATATACAGTATGGATTTCTGATATTTCCCAGTGTCTTCCTAAAGCTTTCCCACACTGAAAAACTCAAGGTTCTCTAGACCACTGGGGGCATGTTCATCATACTTTTATCGATGCAGTTTCTCTAATTCATACCCCATACTTAGTACCATTGTTACGAAGTCCAAGCTCGTACTGCTTATCACACAACAGTAAATCCAGGAATGAGTTGTTGGGGCAAGGAAGAGTGACTGTACTTGGAAAGCCAGCAGACTGAGAAGACGGTGGACCAGTATCTCAAAGAACCATCTTACCCAAATTAGAATTCAGGCTTCTTTTATACTTAAAGAGGAGGGGATGTGGTTGGTTGGTGCAAACTTCTTGGTGTTGGAATCCTTTGTCCTTGTAGCTGTCAGTGTAGGTCAGGTCACAATGTTCCTATAAACGTCCAAAAAGACAAATGTTATTCTCTGTTCTGCAACTTTTTCTCTCTTTATGAATGGAGAAGTGTTACACCTTTAAAGGTCAGAGCCTTGAGAATGGACTATCCTGTATATTTCAGGCTATAGGCAACATTCTTAACTTGTAGCAAAAGCAATAGAATACAAAGATTACAGTAAAAGAAACAGATCCAGTATGGAGTCAGATTTGTTCTTCCCTATTACACCATCAACCAGTCAAATGATAATATGCAATAGGTTACACTGCATTCTGCAAGAGCTTTTTGAGAGCAAAAATTTGGGGAAGATAGAAAGTTTTGCTGCAACACATACCTGAAAGAGCATAGTAAAGTGAATTGTTAAAAAATTGATGACATGTCTATAGCATTGATGTTTTAATTGGGGGTGGAAGAAATGGAGAGTGTAGGATTCAGTGTCACATAAAAATCTAGGCTTGGCCAAGAGAACAGAAAAGCAAAGAGAAGATCCTCTGATTTATAGTCAGAAAACTATGGTCCAAATATTGCAAGTAGGCATAAATATTGTATGCACTGGTAACTTAAATTTTCAATAACTTACAAAGTATACAGTCACATTTTAAATCTAACAAGAATCTTGTAGTATAAATCTGACCAAAAATAATTTAACTCAAATAGATACATTTTTCATTAAGAATGATTTTCTCTTGCTTTGTGTCTTGTTCACGGTACCCTAGACAGTAGAGGCTGGCAAATGCAGAGAAAACACAGTGAGGGTTGTTCTGGAACCGGATGCTTAATCAGAGATTGTCCAGGCAACAAGCAGAGTTTGCAGATGGGGCAGTGGTGAAAGGTGGGAAACTGAACAAAGCCTCAGGACTAGGAGACAGGTGATATCCAGAGGCTCTGAGAGGGGACGTGAATCATGTCAGATACGGAGTTTGACTATGTTATTCCATTTACCTTTGTAAATTATAATTTTTATATGTCTCAAAGCAGTAATTCAGTTGCTTCCTGTTTCTGTACCTCACTGTATTTCTCTTTTTTTCTCCTCCTTCCTGTGACTGTCTCTTTTCATGATTGATAGTATTTTCTCACTGGACATCAACTGAAAATTGATGAATGTCTAAAATTGACCTTGTCCCCTCTTTCCCTGCTAATATATATGACAGGATATGATATATACCCTATTGTATATGCCATCGATTAAAGGTCCATGGGAAATGATCAGAGTGCTTTCCAGTTCATGTGGACACTTAAAAGGCCATGTTCATTTCTTGTATTTTTCCAAATTTTATCAATTTACTGTGAATTGTTTCAAATTAGAATAAGATACACTTAAAATATTTAAACATGCTTAAATAGGTAGTACTTAACACTGAATAATGAAGCTATCTGAGCCCCATAGAACTATAGTTCTGATTCTGATTCTTTTGCTTATTAGCCAGATCACCCTGGAGACATTACTTAATTTTTTCTATGAATTTTTTTGTCATCTTTAAAGTGGAGGTAAAAATACTGGCTTGAAGAATCATTGTAAAGTTGTAAAAGTCATTGTAAAAATCAAATGTATCTTAATCTGGTATCACTGTCTAGTCAGGAAGTCAACAGCAGTCTAGGTACTTAAGTCAGAGAAGGATTTTTTTTCACAGAAAAGTTTACAGCAGTGTTTGTTAGAAGGGCTGGAGAAGTAAAAGGAGAAGATATTACCCCGATGTCAGGTAGATACTACCATCTCTGGGCCGATGCTAGTAAGAGCATTCTTGCCCCTGAGATTCTTAGAACAGTCGTCTTCAGGGCTACTGGGACCACAGCAGGTGGCTGTGAGCAGGAGCTGTTGTCTCTTCATTTGATGTAACTGCCAGCTGCTGCTTCTAAAATGTGTAATTAGTAGAACTTGGGCTGCTGATTTTGCTGCTGTTGCTGCTACTTACAGGATTGTCCACCAGGAGCAGAATGTCATAACTTTTCACTGACTTCCGTTTGGCATGAGTGATTCTAAGTGACAGAATATAACCAGAAACTTGCTAGCAAGGAAGCCTGCAAATTGTAGTTCACAGGCTACTCGTGGTAGCAGTTTTAAGGTGAATACAAAAGGACAAGTTTGGAGCTGAAACATAATAGGTTAATGTCTAACACATTAAAAGGAAACAGAAAATAAAGTATCTGTCATAAGGTACGGATCTTAGTGGTCCTATTTTTATACATTTAGACCTTCTTATGTCTTTCAAATCTTCTTAGAAATGGTTTCTTAGAAATAGTTTATAAATACTTAAAATATAGAAAGAACAACTTTACTTGGTCACTGGGACTTTTAAAAGGAAACACATGTCAAAGAATGAGTGAGTGTCAACAGAAGACGTTCAGAAGTTTTCAGTATCCCTTGCCATTTCCTTTCTGAGAGTCCTGAGGTATGGGAAGCATTGTCACAGGAGCTTGGCGAGAGAGATGCTAACAGAGACCTCCTGTTCCAATGCCCTTAGCAACCTGACAGTATTTTAGATCGTTTAATAGTTGCATGAGAAAGCTCTGGACCTGGAGTCAGGATGCATTCCTGTTTTCATTTTTCTCCCTGCTTTGTTGGATGGCTTTGGTGTACTACAGTAGTTACCTTCTCTTATCTAAAGAAAAAAGAGGATCTGGATTAGTTACCTCTGCTAAGGTCTTTCCAGCTTTTTTGTTCTGTTCCATCAAAGATGATGATGATGAAGAAAACAATTTCTATGAACAACAGTCTAATTGTTATGAGTGCCAGCTAACCACATACCAGACAGGAGGATACATGCTCTGTACGTAAAATCGTCATCATTAATATGTTTGAAGCACTCCTGTTTAACAGAAGGGCAGATGAGGTGTAAGTTAGTGATCTAGAGATTCTGCTTATGTGAAGGCAACTGAAACCAGAACTGAAACGTATTTTCAAATCTCCATTAAAAACATTGCATGTGTAGGAGAAAGATGCCTGTAAATACTAGATGTATTTTATGTCCAGGGGCTCCTAGGTAGGCACCATTATGGCAGGAAAACTTGCAAGAACGGTGAGGTCGTGTATTGCTTGACTTCTTTGTACAGTCCACTCACATTCTGCTCTTTGGCATAGGGTACGTTATCTTCAGCATCTTAGTGTCTTTATACTTCAGCACAGTGTGTGTATCAGGAAATCAATAAATAGGGCGATGCTTCATATTAAATCGCAATTATGTATTAGTGCTTTCATAATGCTAGAGTGTGATGAAATTTCTACAGAATTACATTGGATTATTCAGTATGCTGGATGAGTCACGATTAGCTTAAAATCACCAGCACTTGGGCTTTTAACACATCTCTAAATTGTTTGAAAGTTATTCTTGGTGAGCTGTTGTGGGTGAACTCTGTGGTCAGACAGGGGTGAAATATTAGCAGCCCCGATTTCCAGTTATTTGTCTGACCTGGAGTGGAGCTGGGGTTGTGGTTGTGGTTTCTGCTGCCTGACTCTACATCTGGGACAGGAGCAAAATTGCGATCAAGGCAAATAACCATTTGGGTGTAGCCCGTGGAGTGACATGGAATTTTTATTTATTTCTGGATGAGAAGAAGCTATTCCTGGGATCTCAAGGACCTGCATTATGGAAATGTCACAGTCCTTGTTTAATAAGTATTCTATCTCAATTCTTCACAAAAATAGCAAAATGTACTTATTGAGCTTTCCCTCTGTGCCAGCCATTGTGCCCAGGAGGAGCTGTGACCCCTGAAGGCAGTGAGACCATCCCTGTCACCAAGAAGCTCATACTCTAGTGGGCAGAGGGATTACTCAATAGATTAAAAAGTCCACAAACAATAAATGCTGGAGGGGCTGTGGAGAAAAGGGAGCCCTCTTACACTATTGGTGGGAATGTAGTTTGGTGCAGCCATTATAGAAAACAGTATGGAGATTCCTTAAAAAACTAAAAAAAAGACTTACCATATGATCCATCAATCCCAGTCCTGGGCATATATCTGAAGAAAACTGTAATTCGAAAAGTTACATGCACCCTAGTATTCAGAGCAGCCCTATTTACAATAGCCAAGACATGGTAACAACCCTAAATGTCCATCAACAGGTGACTGGATAAAGAAGTTGTGGCCACAACTTCTTTATGTATGTATGTGGTGGAATATTACTCAGGCATAAAAAGGATAAAATAATACCATTGGCAGTAACACGGATGGATCTGGAGATTGTCATTCTAAGTGAAGTAAGCCAGAAAGAGAAAGAAAAATACCATATGATAACATATGTGCATGTAAAAAAAATGACACAAATGAACTTATTTATAAAACAGAAACAGACTCATAGGCATAGAAAACAAAACTGTGGTTATCAGAAGGGAAATGGAGGCATGGAGGGATAAACTGGGAATTTGGGATTTGCCAGATACTAACTAGTCTACATAGAATAGATAAACAGCAAGTTCTGACTATATCACACATGGAACTATATTCAATACTTTATAATAGCCTATAATGGAAAAGAACATAGAAAGGAATATGTGCGTGTGTGTGTGTGTATATACTGAATCGCTATGCTGTATGCCGGAAATTAACTCGACATTGTAAACCGACTGTACTTAAAATTAAAAAAAAAATGAAAAAGTTAAAAAAAAAAGAAAAAAATTGTAATGGGCCATGCAAAGTGCAACACAGGCTGGTCTAAGGAAAAGAAGCCAAGAGGACAGCACAGTCACACTCACCCCATGCCCCTTTGCCTCTCCTTGGACTCCTTCCCTGCCCGTTAATTCATCTCCCCCTGGCAGGGCTGTACTGATGCAGGGGAATAGAGCTGTTAGTGTCTCAGCCCTGTTTGTTTTCTGTGATCAGAGCATGGTTGGAGGAGGTGGAGATGCCAGCTGGCAAGGCTGTTGCTGGTAGATCAGGGACGGTAGAGAGGATACTGGCACCTGCCTGGCTTTTGAGACTTCGCTGACAATCTGGCTCCCCATAGAGCAGGAGAGCTCCTCAGCATATGGTCACTGTGTCACATGGCGACGCACTGGAGGGCCTGTCAGTCACAGGACGTCCACACACCTGGGAAGACTGTGCTTGGCGTGTGCCCCTGAGCTGTCGGGTAATCTCACCCCATGTTCTGTGTTACTTTTGAGCACAAAATATCCAGTGCTTGAATCCCTCCTTGTGGCAGTTAATAAGCCTAATCCTACAAGTCCTGCTTGGCTCTGCCCTCTGTGAACCTGTACAGCCTCCTTCGGGAGGTGAACTTCCCTTTCTTCTGTACTCAGCCTGAGGACTGTGTGGGCTGGACCTTCTTCTTCTAAGGTTTAGACCAGCTCAAACAACCCTGTCTTGGCGCAGTAACCAAGGCATCCTCAAGGATGCTCTGCAGAGACAGCATCTAGGTATGAAATACCTAAGCTTCATTCCTAGCTCTGTACATGTTTCTTCTGTAACATGAGTAAGCCAACTTAGGCGTCTCAATTCCTTCATCTCCAAAACAGAAAGATAACCACCCAGAAATTCTAGTATTGTGACTGCCTTGCATGCTTAATTTTCTTCACTGTGGTTAGCATATTTCTCATCTCATAGGAAACACTTGCTGGGTGTTTGTTAAATGAATTTCAGGTGAGGGAAAGAAAGCACTTCCAAGTGGATTCTTTTTTTGTAATAAATGAAGAAAGAATAGGATAGAGCAACAATGAAATTCCTTAACAGTTAGAAGCCTTCGTTGCAACTCCTTTTACTCTGGGCTTCCCATTCCTTTGTATTATCTCATTGACATTGTTATAAATCCAGCTCTGTAAGGGCTAAGTCTTGCAGTTAACCTACCTGCTACTTGAATGAGAACAAAGAAGACTTTGATTAGAAATTTCTTACAGAGCAGAATGGTGCACGTAGAATTATACGTTACGACACAATATACATTTACTCCAGATAGATCATTTCTGCGTTTAAGACTGCCAGTTACTACCATTTGTGCTGGATGATCGCATTCAAACCAGTTGTTTATCTGTCTGATGGCAAGGATCGCATCTCATTCATCTTTAAATATCCCTAACACCCGATGGAGGCCATTCCACAACGTGGCTACTGAACAGGCATGTGTTGTGAGTGAATATGCTGGAGGATTAGTATCTGACATTGTAAATGCCACAATCTAAAAATCTGCAGGGAGTGATGTACTTTCCTTAGGATAATGTAATGGTGTAAATATCATTTCAGATTTACGGATGTAGAAATGGACTGGGCAGGTATTCACTGCTCCGATTATAGGCTACAGTGGTTATTTGGTTAATAGCTTTTTCTTTCATTAATTCAGAGTTCGATTTTTGCTATATTAATTTTGTGGGTATAATCTTCAAATGTTTTCCATGTGTCCATGTTATGTCTCCATAAGATTATCATATTTTCAATGCCAGAAAACCCTACTTCTTCTCACAGAGTCCTGAATCAGGAGCTTTAAGAGATAGGAAGAAGCTTAGAAATGTTTGAATCTAATTCACATTTATCAGAGCCATCATCAAAGTTAATTTTGTGTCCTCACACAGAACAGCAAGGGTACTGGAAGAATTGATATGATAAATACTGTTGTTTCAAACTATGCTCTAGTAAGTTTCCCATCTCCTCTGAAAATTTCTAACAACAATGTGAGATACTTAGAGAGCATGGCAGACATGGTTGCCCACCTAGTGACTAACTGCACAAGAGCCATTTTTCCTTCCATTCCTTTCTTCATGCTCCTAGAACCCAAATGTGTTCAGTCAATTACGCATCCTGCTCCACTGAGTTTATCGAGACGGTCTAAGCGAAGCCGTGGTTATTCCATTATGCTGTTTCAGTCAGCCCGTGACCTAGTTCTCACAACCTCTACTTAGAGATCTCGAGGGCAAACTCTTTATAAGCTCAAGGGTAGGACTCAGGCACCATCATTTTATAAAGATCATTTTATGATTCTCAGTGTGAAGTCATGGAGGAAGCCACTGCTGTAGCATATTCTGAAACAGTAAGTTCTCAGCACATGCCTCTTCGTCAAAAATATATATTGAGGGGATTTAATCTTTTGTCAAGGTAGTTTTTTTATGGATATTTCCCCCATTAAAATAGTCTACTAATCAATTTCTGGATTTCGTCCAACTCTGTTTACAGTCTGCTGAGTGAAATGGCATGTGTGTTGACTGCTTCGAAATCCAAACAGCAGCAACAAACAAAGTCCTGCTGCTCTGAGTTTTGTAGTCTGTCAAAATGTCAAAAGATCTGGCATCAAAACCTCATTTTAAAAGAATGCCTGGAGATACTAATAGGATATTCAGTAAGCCACTGGAAAATCCCAGCCCAGCTGGGGGAGGCTTTGCAGTTAGCCTAAGAGACATTTTCCAAGTCATGAAGAAGTTTCTCACGTGGAACCACCTCCCCGGCATCTCTGTCATGGGCCGCTGGAACTTGCTGCGTGGCAGGCAGAGCGTGGGGACCCAGCTGATTAGGGCTCACTGTTTACTTTGCTTTCTTTCCTGCTCACTACTATTTTGGGTCCAAGGTATTCTGAAGTACAAGATGTCTCCTCACCTTCCCACATAGTCCAGAACAGAAACATCTGCAGTTTTAATAGGTGGCTGCAGTGTGCTTGTTCATCTTTGCCAAACCAATGTTATGTCGTCAACTGCCATGCATTATATGGTGAATAAGAAACAGTGCCAACTGTCAAAGAGCTTAGATTCTGCTTTGGAAGCGTTGAGTATGCAGAAAAATAATATATGTTCCTAAGGTCAGAAAATCGACGTGTAGAGGTCTGGAGTGAGCTTCCAATCTTGGGCCTTGCCTATATAGAGCAGCCCATCCTCTTAGGACAGATTTTTCATGGATGTGTCCTTGTCTAGCTCGTGAGCTGCTCCTCTCTGATTACTTGGTGACTCTTCTTAGTGTGTACCAGCCTAAAGGAAAGCTCACAACACTTCTGACACCAAATATGTGGGGGTGTCTCCATCACACCTACCAGTTCTCTAGCTCTCTGGACACCAACTGGATATCCTGTAAGTTAATACGTTAAGAGCTCAGTCCTACACTCAACTCACTTCAGATGCCAGGCACAAGTGTTGGGTCTTCGGGGTACTCGCTTCTCTGTCTGAACTGACTGCAGAGTTGAGGGTTCCCACAGTCCTCCCCCACTCAGGTTTGATAATTTGCTGGAATGCCTCATAAAACTCAGGGAAACATTTATTGATTTACTACACTTACTGATTTACTGTAAAGGACGTTACTATAAAGCATACAGGGGAACAGCCAGGTGAAAAGGTACATAGGGCGTGGTCCGGAAGGGTCCTGCACACAGGAGCATCTGTCCCCATGGAGTTAGGATGTGCCACCCTCTGGCAATAGATGTGGTCACCAGCCAAGGAGCTCTCCAGACCTCTTTGTTTCAGGTTTGTGGACATTGCGTTATATATGTACGGCCAATTAAATCATCAGTCATTGGTGATTAATTCAATCTCCAGCCCTTCTCCTCCATAAAATTCAGAGGTTGGGGCTGAAAACTCCAAGCTTCTAATCATGGCTTGGTCTCCCTGGTGATCAGTCCACATCCGGAAGCTATCCAGGAGTCCATCAAGAGCCATCTCATTAGAACAAAGGATGCTCCTGTCACCTAGGAAACCCCGTGGGATTTAGGAACTCTATCAGGAACTGGAGATAGAGACTAAATATATGTGTCTTATTAGGTGGCACTGTGTGGGTTGTTAAGTGTTTTGAATATCACCACCACTCTAGAATTTGTGTTCACACGAGTTGCGGGCAGTGTTTTTTGATATTTTGCTGCTGCTTCTCATTTTCACAGTTGACAATAACCGGAATTGAAGACAAAGAGGAGTTTGCACTGCACGTTTGGTGGGGTTGTTGTAGGTGTGTCTTTTTTGTTTGTTCCTTGGCTTGAGTCTGATTTATGTTTCCCAGCTGCGTAGCACACCTTGGCACTTAGTCGGAAATAAAGATGCGTTGTTGGTTAGGAGGTTCAGAGTGCCAAGAGCAGTGGGGTCGTTCATGCCTGTTTGGTTCACTTGAGCAACATCCTCACAAGGGATGATTTTGTGGACAGATGATGTCGCCTGCCATTCCAGTGAACAAAGAATGCTACCCACCAATCCAGTAAACAAAGATCAAGCCATCAGCCACCCTCCTTGACAGTGTGCCCTGGGGGGAATCCAGGATAGAGAAAAACTGGAAGTATTATGTGCTTCGGACACTGGCTCTGGAAAGTTAAGGCGCATATATCTAAGGAATACTTTCAGTGAGCCCAGATTCTTGCATCTTTCGTAGAAAAGCGCCAACATCATGAACTTGAAATGTCTGTTTTTGTGACTAGCAGTAATCTTTTGATGTTTGGCTACATATTTTGTTTTATTTTCTCCCAGCAAAAGCGCCTGTGTATCCTGGCTCTCCCCTTACCTTTTTGGAGCCATTCCTCAGAGCCATCTGAGAGGCTGTCTCTCGGGCTATAGTCCTGAGTAAGGTCCTCTAATAAAACTTAACTGGCAACTTCTAGGTTATGCATTTGCTTCAGTTGACAGGTCCCAGAACATGAGCTGCTAGAGAGACAATAGAATAGACACTGTGCACTCTCTCTCTCTCTCTGTGCCCAGACATCTCAGTTTATCCTCATTCTTAACATCTCAAAAGAGAACCACTGCCCCAGATGATGCCTGAGCAGGGAACGTCCACCTCGTTGGTAGCAGCAAATGTCTTCTACTTTGCGGGCAGCTAAATTCTTAGCATGTCTTAGGAGCACACTTTTCATTAGGTAAACCCTTCAACTGAAAACCTTTGCAAGTTACTTATACTTACTTACCCATCTCCCAGCCGTGTACAGTTCTTCTGTCTTCTCTTGAAACTCCTAACTGCCACTCAGGGGTAGATTTCAAAATACACTGTCATTATGCAGCTTAAGTAGTGTTTTGCATTTGTAATGTGTGATGTGGATGGATGTGGGCCACACTCGGCAAACATAATAGTGCAATTTAATTTGCTTAAATATCATTAATACCAACATGTCATGCTGTGCCGTGCTTACAAATGGAAATATTATAGTCAGAGAGTAGCAGCTCTGGAAAAGCTAGAGAGCAAAGAGCCGCTGGTGAGTTCACACCCTTAGAAGTATTTCATGAGTCGGAGGGGGCTGGATAAGTTTCTGTGTAACCAGATTACTTCCTCGGTTCCTGGCTAGTAATATAATCACACATCCCTATTTAGGAGACACATAAAAGCCAGCTTCACCCAGCCTGTCACAGTTTGTGCACCAGCCAGCCCCTTTCCTCCTTAGTCTAGAAGTATCTCTTCTCTTGTCCCTGGGTCTTGGTTTCCCAGCTCTGACTGTTCACATCCAGGTATTTGTGCTGAGCCAGCTCCTCCCAACCTGAAAGCCCCTTGGCCTGTTTTCTCTGCCTCCCTTATCTCCCCAGGTTCGATACACTGACTGCCTGGGGAGAGCTGTGTCCCCTACCAACCTCTCCCTTGCAGGAATAAAATACCTGGCTGCTGGATGGGTTCCCTTTCTAGCCTTTGCATCCAGGAGATTGAGCAAAATCAACTCTTTGAAGCTATAAAATATTCAGTCGCCACATGACTGCCTATCATATGTTCATTCGTTCAACCAGCAATTCTTTTTTACAAGATACTGTGCTAGAGGCTGAAAAATCACATCTGTGACCTCAGGGAGCTTTCAGTTTATGCAGGGTTAAACTGATGTTATTTAGTTTAGTGATATTAATTTTATTTGTATAATTAATTAATTGTATTATTATGGTATGAATACTTAATACTTGTGGCACACTGTGCTAACTGTTTTGAATAAAGGCTATTGGACCATTGAGGAGTGGTGTTTTAGAGGCTTGAACTGTGGTTTAAAGAATTAGGAGGTTGAAAATGAGTGCATACACAGTACATAAAATATCACCAAAGAGGAAAATGCCCAGGAAGTTTGTTCTGGTTCTCTAGTCTGAAACAAGCCACCAAAGAGGTGGATTCATAAAAGCCTTCCACTTTCTTTAGAGAAATGAATGATCCTGGAAAGGGAATAAAAAGATGTAAATTGCTGGAAGGAAGTATTGATTAAAAGAGCCAGTGTTTTCGGGCTGAAGAATGATTATGGCTGTATGTGCACACTAATTAGTTTAAAGGGTTTTTTTCAAGTGCCTGAATTCAATTGATCAGTGGGTTATTTTGAAAACAAAATGACAGAATTCAGTCAGTTGTTTACAAAGTAATCTTATTTGAATGGATTCAATCCATATCAACAAAGTAGTCTTGTAGAAATCAGTGTGTGTGTGTCTAGAGACCATCTAAAAATATATTCTCTGTTAAAGTTTCATTTATTTTGGTGCTGTGCTATCCTAAGGAAATAGGAAAATATAGGAAAGTAATTCGTTAATGAGTGTAATTGATTTTGTCGTAAAAATATGAAACCATGGTCAGTTATGCGCTTTTCTTTAGCTGAACATGGTGGATATCTGCTAGTGTTGCTGTCCGCAGGATGAAACCCCCAGTTTTATTCTGAAGAACCATTTTCCCGCACACGTAGTCTGTGATGTTTGGGTGGTATGGACACTATGCTGAATTCAAAGTTTAACAGTAGACTCCATGTGGAGGCTCAGAGCACTGGGTAGCCCTAGATAAGGGGTTGACTAAGGGATGGACATGTGACCCAGTAAGCACTGCAGTTGATCTTCGACAGAGATTGCTGGAGCAAAAATTGCTCTTTTCCATTGGCCTTGAACTTCGGAGGATTTGCGGCTGGAGCTCTGGAGGGAGCCACCTTGCCGAGACAGTGGAAGTGCACAAACAGATAACAAAGAGAAAGCAGTCAGGACATGGGAAAGGAGAAGCTGATTTCCAGAGCCATTTTTTGGTTTTCTGAATCCAGTAATACCTAGAGTCTACCACAGACTTTTCAACCATAAGAATCAACAGATTCCGATTTTGCTTAAACCGTCTGGGCTTGAGTTTTGCCATTTGCAGTAAGGACACATATTGCAATAACTGATATAAACTAATCGGGTACCTACATTTTTAAACTTTGTAATGCCAAATTTATGTTCAGTTTTGTTGTGTACAAAATTGATGTCTGTTGTATTTCATTGCATATGTTCGAAGTTACTTTGCAGTTATTTGGAGAGGCAGTATGGTGTAGGAAAAGGAGTCAGCTAGACCTAGATTTTAACCTCCATTCCTATCATGTGCATGTTGTGTGACACTGAGTGTGTCATTCAACTTCCTGAGCCCTTGTTTCCTCATCCATTAGACAATGACTACCACACAGGGTTTTTTTTTTTTAATTGAAGTTTATAGTCAGTTTACAATGTTCTGTCAACTTCTGGTTGCAGCATGTTTCAGTCATACATATACACACATATTTGTTTCAATATTTTTCTAGAGTTTTTATGAGGCTTAAGTGGGATAGTACTTTGTATAACAAGAGAAGATTGATAGACCCTGGAATATTGTAAATCAAACGAGATATTTCAGTGCCTTTACTTAATGATCATTTGGGTATAATCTTGTTTTATGCAAGAGTGGCTGCAATGAACTAACTAAATAAAGCTATTTATAATCTATTAAAATGGACACCTCTGGCCTGCGCTAATGCCAGAGCCTCCTAGCAGTGGAGAATTCAACTCCCCAGTGTAAGCCAGCCTCCACACTGCTTGTTTAATAACCCCCTTAGGTTTCTCATTACACACACACAACATTTCTCAGTATTTCATCTGTGGACGGCCTGCATCAGAGGCACCATAGATGTTAGCGATGCATATTCCTGGACTCCACTGTAGACCTCCTTCATTAGACTCCTTAGTGGCTTCTGCAGTTGAAGACCTCCTGGTGCCCAGGGCGAAGACCACACTGCTTAGAGTGATGCACGAAGCACTCAACTGGCTGACACTTTCCAGACTCATCTTCCTACCATTTGTCTCTTCCTCCATCGCCTAACTACCAGCCACATCAAAAATCCTTGGCATTCCTGGAGCATACAATTTTGTTTAGTTGTTAAATTTTCGTCCATGTAATTGTTTTCAACTGAAAAATCTGGCTTCACTCTTGAGCAAATTCCTACTATATAGTGATCGAGGTTAAGTTAAATCTCTCAGGAGTCTCCCATTTTGACAAAAATAGTCCTTTTTTTTCTTAAGGCCATTTTCACTCTTATGAATTGTTTGTTTTTACATGATTGTCATCTGCCTCCCTTCCCTCACTTTCTCCACTGGACGGTGAGTAATCCGGATATGATAGTTATTATTTGATGATGTCATCTGTAGATGTGTGTTGAATAAATGAATAAAAGAATGTACACTTCATTGTGACAGACATTGCAATGACAGACAATGATATACAGGCAAAGCAAGGATTTCCTTTTTTTTTCTTTTAATTGAAGTATAGTCAGTTATAATGTGTCAATTTCTGGTGTACAGCGTAGTGTTTCAGTCATATGTGTACATACGTGTATTCTTTTTTTATATTTAAAGTGAGGATTTTCAATGCAATTGAGGAATTACCTCTTTCACCTCAGATTTATTTAACAAGATAAGGCCTGCACATGCTGAGGGACTAATGACTTCGAAAGATAAAGGCTAAATGTTATCACTATGTTTAGGGAGGCTGTTGTAAGAGTTGAGCCTTGAAGGAGAATAAATAAGCAGTAAAGACGGCTGAGTGTAATATACAGTGTCCAAGGAATCTGGATATTTCAAGGAATATTTTAGAATCTATTTTTTTAGAATCCTCCAAAAAAATTTTAAAGACATCTTCACTGCACCTGTGCTCAGAGAAACCATAAGAACCTTCAGAACTTCCAACTGAAAGCAAGGTTTTCTAGAGCAATATGTTTTTAACCGTCAGGAGAATTAAACTGTCCTTGAGATGTCACACTTGCTTTTCTGGCTGTGGTTGAGATGAGAGGTGAGAATAGAGACACGTGGGTTTGGACAGGGGCCATCTAACCTCTGGGCAGTGCTTAGAGAAGTGTCCTGCCATGCGGTTAAAATTTAAGTGACAGGTGGGTGATCATTCAATTAACATTATAAGGGAAGAAAGTGCTTTTTAAGTAACGCATAGGATTTAAGCAGGAAGGAGCCTTTACATTTTTTTTTTTTTACTGCTCCCTCTAAATATTGACTGTTAATTGAAAAAGTAACTGTTCATAGTGCAATGTGTTCTGTAGTACACCTGGGAAAATTTGAGTTTAAAAGCTGTGCAGATCTGTAGGGAAGAAAGCATCGTACTACTGCTCTTGCAGTCGGTAGAGAGACCTCTCTGCCTCTTCTCCCCTTTGCAATAGTCAGTTGTCGAGTGAATAATCGGTGAAGCAGCTCTAGGGACCCAGAATGAGTGAGCCCTGTTTACAAACGGAACGTTTGAGCAGGGTTCTTCAGAGCATGTGCCAGGGACGTTACAAGGGTGTTCTCGGGGATTCTGCTCCCAAAAGGTTTCTATATTAAAATAAGTTCGAAAAACATGAATTTTAACAAATTTAAACCTGCTTCTTCTTGGTAGTCTCACAACTTCTGATATATAAATATGCATTATGAAAGGTAAGACAGACGTATCTTACACACGTATCTCATCTGTTTGTAATGCGGTGTCTCACAAGTATTTCTGACTGTAGAACTTTTGAAGAACTGTGAAAGTTTCACTGATTTACAGCCTTTTCTTTAACCAAGATGCTGCAGTCTGATCTATTAAGCCATTTGTGAGATTTGCATGGGGATGTTGCTGGCGGTGGCTGAATGACCTGCCAGGCCTCCCCATGTATTGCAGTGACAAAGTGCACTATTCATATTGTCAGCCCTGCCCATGATGTTGCTGGAGCACAGCTGAAATGGGGCCAAACTGCAATGTGAAAAACATTTCTTGGATTTGTCAGATGATCCTTACAATGACAACAAGGCAGAACTTCAGATCAGCTTGATCATTGGCCTTGCTTGGATAATTAGGCTGTCTTAACTCTAGGCTCTTTTACTTACTAAGACAGGAAGGTGAGTTATACTGCTGTGAGCAAAATTGGGAGTTCCAAGGAGGCAGTATTAAGGGGAGTCCTACTGATGGATATCACAGGTCTGATCTTAGGGACCAGGATGCAGAAGCAGGACTCCAGGAGGCCTCGAGAGAGCAAACAGCATTCTGTAAAGCACAAAGTAGACTAAAAGCGTATGGAAACAAGCGTAGGACCTAAAAGTAGAATTGTAGTATGTGATAGGGTGTGGTGCCACAAGGAATATGGCAAGAGCTTAGTAGCTGAAATTAGGAGACAGAGGAGTACAGGCATTATTGGTCCTTGAATTCTGCTATGTAACCAGCGAAATTTATCCATTCTCAAATATGCAAACAGGCAATATTCAGGTTAGTTTTTCAATCAGTACAGAGCATTTTTGTTGCATGTGCCTTACTGTTAAAAGAGCAGTGAAGCAGTCAGAGTATAATGTTTTCTGCATTGAATTTAGAATTAGGATTCAGGCTTAATCCTGAGCCCAGGAAAATATCCTGTCCCAGATGTCCTTGCCATGTCACTTTGTTGGAAAACTCGCGGGCATGATTCAAACAAACAGCGTTTGAGTGTACAGGCCAGCACCCAGGCTAAGAACCGTGAGTGTGGAACTCAGTTCTGAAGAACTTGAAACCCAGCAGCACCCTCACTTAATGAAAAATTTTATGAAAGCTTATGTTTGTATTTTAGTTTCTGCATTCGTTTTTTTAAGCAATAAAATTACATGGAAATTCACATAATTATACCTATATTTACCTAACAATTGGCATAATTAACCAGGGACTCCCTTGGGCGGGTACAACTGACCAGTTACACCTGCCATCAGCTACACCAGGTGCAGTTGTATCTGCTTTGCAGTTATGTACACCTGTGGTTAATTGTTAAGGGCTAAAGGTGCACGGAAGAAAAGGAGCCTCTGTGACTCCCACCAGCGTGGGTGTGCTTGATGCCACTGCCTCGTGTCCTTTGCTTAATTAGCATTATTTTGAATTCTCAATAGGTAAAGTGTCTTCCTGGAGTGACTTTGGGTGGGTTGTGGTATTTTGCACACAGAATATCAAATAGTGCTTTCTTGGCAGAGAAATGAGCCCAAGTCTAGGGCTTGTAGCCAAGTGGAGATGATTAGACTCCTGTAAAATAGAGTGTATTTGACAAAGCAAAGTGTGCTTGAAAGGAAGAACTCATTTTCATTGTATTTTTGGAGCTGAATCTTAAAGAAGTGAGGTTAGGAACTGTGATTTACCAAGTTAATGGCTTAGCATAATATTGAGAACACAGTAGTTGTCAATAAATGTTTGGTGAATGCAATTACTTTTGTACTGTTTCGAATCTGCATCTTGGGGTGTCATTAGAACTATGTTGATCAAATATATTTTGCTAGTTTCTCTGCATATAAAATGCCAGTAAAGGATGTTTTTCTAAACACATGAAGCTATTACTAACTTAGCTACTAAAAGAGAAATTCTTAGATCTTTGATATTAATGATTGAAGAAACTAGAAATAATCTAATTATAGAAAAGGCAAAACTTTTAGATTGAGAACAAATAGAATTATTTTAGATTATTTGATTTGTTTTATAACTTGCTAAATTCCTACAAAACACATTTAATTTAGATTTAATTTGATGAGATCACAGCCTTTGGGGAAAAAAAGATAACATCTCTGAGGTAAAATTTTCTTATTAAAGAGGGAAAGAAATTGAATGTTGTTCTGTAAACAAACTGCTTGGTTGTGTAATACAGACTAAATATGTTCGTTCCCCTGAGTTTATCTCCAGATACAGAGTATGGTTGGCTTTCTCCATGCATCTTTATTTCTCTTTCTTGTTCTGGCTCTTTTCTTATCTGCAGGGTTTTATGATCTCACTTGTGTTTTTTAAATGATGAGTGATGTAGAAATTTTATAATAACTGAACAGGATGAAAACAAATTAGTGACTGTATGAAAAAGATGACAGACATTAGGACCAACAAGTCTGATGACAAATAATAAGTTAAAATAGTGGATAAGCTGTGATTTTGATATTAAAAATTTAGTTCATACATATTAAAATATTTGGGTCAGAAAAATGGGGAAGTGAGGACCTGACCCACGCATTGTTTGCTTAGATAAGATAGATATAGATAAGTCATATATATAAAGAAATCTGGTGTATCTGTGGTATATGCCTATATATACACATATATCTATGTAATGTATCTTATGTAATACATGCAACATAATATTATTTATATATAAATACATAATAATACAGATATGCATAGTAAAGTAGCATGTCTTTTTAACAATGTAGCTAGAAATATTAGATGGAGACAAAATGTATTTGTTTTATTTTAATTCACCAAATTGCTTTTGGGTATAAATGGCTCCTTATTGCTAGTTTTGTTTCTTTCAGTATGCATTAATCCGAACTCTTTCCTCTAGTGTTAGGAATGTTCCAGTTCCCTGTAACATGACTGTGCAGAATTTTGTCTCATGGAAACTAAGTAGACTGCAGAGTAAAACCACTGTTACTCCTGCACTGGTTAAGTCGGCCTCGCCTCTCTGTGCTCACATGAATAAAAGCTCCTCTGTCATGTTACTTTGTATCGTGCAGACTTACCTTAATCTGCTAACTCCATCACCCCTCCTTCATCTTAATGCCCTACTTTAAAAAGAAAAATGATCCCTGCTATTCTGATACATAGCAGGAGGTTAAGCAAAGCAGTTGGAGCATTATTTGTCATTCTTATTATTTTGTTGTTCGGGGTTGTTTGTTTTAGATCCTCCATTCTAACTAAGGCTTTGTTTAGTGACTTAGTCTTGTGGTATGCAAAGCAGAGTATTTCAAATGTTCTGTAAATAGCTCTTTGCGAAAGAAGGAAGTAATGATTCCCTAGATAGATTATTATATTTGTCTTAATGTAGTCACAGCATTCATGTCCTTAGCCTGGGCTGCCACTGGGCTTCATAGGCTATTGAGATTTTGGCAAATTGCATCTGATTAAAGGGCTCTTAGAACCAGCAATTTGCCTCTGATAATGTTGTTTCTTTGACTACATGATTGGTTCTCTTATTAGATGGACGCACCATGAAAACTTTGACTAAACATTAATTTGTCAACTCTAGTCTTAGCTTTCTCTCTCCAATATCACTCTTGTTTATTCCCTTATTTTTAAAGTGTACATTAAGTAACTCTGCCCATTGTACACATGCATACTCATGCGCCCATGTACTTGCATAGGTGGACAGACAGACACACACACACACACACACACACACACAGATAGTTAATAGTGTTATCAAAGGAGCTTGTTTTGTTACAACTTTGATTTTCCAGAGTTTGAAACACTGATTATTTCCCTAATCCTCCCATTTCCCCTTTTGCCTTTGATCCAGGTTTATTCCTCTATTTTTAGTTTCTGTACCATCAAATAGAAAGTCATTTCTTTTTCAGCCTTTCTATTTTTGGAGGATTCCAGAGGTTTAATGAGAACCAGGGGTCTAACAGCAGTACATCTATTTTGGAAGTCATTGGTGGCTATTAAGTGGTGTGTAGCAATCCCTTGTATGTCATTGTGAGCATAAGATAGCATATTATGACCAAGTAGCAGTTTTACTCTTTGAAAAATAACATTGCTAACTAAGATTTCTGGGCAATGCATTTTTTTCCCCTCATTTGGTCTTTGAGGAAACAGTGAAATACACGTGCTCTAAGGAAAGAGGAAACATGTTTGAATTGCGTCCGTGTCATTCAACTTTTGTACTGTTCTTTAACTGAAAATGAAAATGATACCTAATTCACTCTTCCCTTGCACTGCATACCAAGTACATGCATAACCTAATGGGGAAATTTTACATGCATGAAGGCTGGTGTGACTGGAGTGGAATGAGCTACAGGGAGAAAGTCAGAGATACTTATAGG
The DNA here is from genome assembly GCF_048564905.1 of Vicugna pacos. Taxonomy (NCBI): domain Eukaryota; kingdom Metazoa; phylum Chordata; class Mammalia; order Artiodactyla; family Camelidae; genus Vicugna; species Vicugna pacos. The sequence goes on from NC_132991.1 coordinate 17,969,693, forward strand.
CAAATAAGTAGGGTGAGGTCGCTGAGGGCTCGGGGGGGCCACGGGTAAGAGAACCGCCGGTATGGTTCACACTGTGATAGGAGCCCTGCAGCGTTTTAGCCAAGGGACTTTGTCTGAACTTGTCTAGTGTATGTGCTGTGGATCCCAGTCTCAGAACAGACTGTGTTCTGTCTCCCTAGATGGAGGCTTAGGGATAAAAAGCTAAATCTGTGGAACTGTCTGTTGAGCCTCAGGCATTCAGGGCAGTGTGGAAGCACAGATTTGGGGAAATTTAGGCTAAGACCTGAATTGATCTTTAAAGGAAAAATAGCATTTTGGTACGTGGAAGTGGAGTTGGCCCAGCGGGAATGTTAAGCAGGTTCTTCTTAGGCACATGTATTTATGAGAGCAGTACTTTAAAGCAGAAACAGTCAAAAGCAGTTGGACTAAAGCCAAGGAGAAATACTAAAGTTGCATATAGGGGTAAAGTGGTTGAAATATCTCAAAGAATTTTGAGCAAGAATAGGGGGTTAATCTTTATCCAAAAAATTTTTTTAATCTCTAATTTAATTATAGCCCCAAGACTTTGGGGGGAAAAAAAGCAGAAAAAGGGAGAGTAATAAATGTAATTTCTGGAAAATGGTTCTTCAAAGTACAGATTCCCATATCTAACCTGTTTACTAATACTTCGGAAAACTTCAGTATATATCCTGAGGAATAACAAAAGAGGTGCTTTTTGATTGCTTTTGTATATTGACTTGTGGAGATTTAACCATCTAGATCAAAGAAGTTACTTACCCACTACTATTCGTGGAGACAATTCTTGGCCTTTAATGTTAATAATGTGTTCATTATTGACACATATTTGTATCAATTTGCTGCAGAAGTGCAGTGAAGTAGAATTGAATAGTTTAGCAATCCTTGAACTATGGAGCTGTGCTTAGAACCTTACTAAATTCTGAATAGTCCAAAACGTGTAGGATGTCTACACAAAAACAGGAGTGAAAGAGGTGATACACTCAGGTTTCTCTGTTCATTGATTTAAACTCCAGTCCATAAGCAATAATCCTTTAGATTTGGTAGTGATATTAAAACAGCACATGGATCATTTCCATAGATGTGATACTAACATGCAGTAAAATGATCATGTGAACATTGTTCATCGAGCACTTAACTCTGAGTGAGTTACACCGAGCTGTTATCCTGAAAACAGATGTTTTCTAATGTCAGAGATCTTCCTGAACTTCTTATGGATTTTAAATGTTTTTATACCTCTTTCTAAAGCCAAAGATGTTCTTCTTTCAGTTAACCTATATAACTTACAGCTGGCAAATGTATCAATTTTAATACTATTTTTGAGGTAGTGACAGTAGGTCTGGCCACCTGCTAAGTTTGTGAAGCCCTATGGGTTTGGTGACTTCTGGCTATAAACAGTCATTAGTGATAGATTGCGATGACGATGGATTGATTCAAATTAGAATTGGATTAGAATTCCCAAGATGCAGGTAAAAGGATGTTCCTATTATTCCATAAATTAGTTCAAATTGAAAATGAATTTTTGATTTGGGTTACAGTTTTTAGATGTTTCCAAATATTTATAATGTATATAGCTTTGGGATTACTATTCATTCATTCACCATCCTAAAATACTTTTGAAATATCTACTCAACTGCACACACTGGATGAACAGAGATTACAGTGATGAACAACAACAAAATGATAGTAGCTGTGCCCTCAGGGAGTATACAGTCTGTTTATAGAGATGACAGTAATTAGGTAACCACTCAAGTTCAAAATTATAGTTGTGGGAATATTAAGAAGTAAAAATACATGTCAAGGAGCAGGGATTGAGCAGTAAGAATCTGTCATGGAATTCACATTCTGAGGTTTAGTCTGGTCCATGTGAGCTGTGACCTTCAAAAATAATCATTCTTGTGTCTTTTTTCTTTGTTTCTTTCTTTTTTTTTTTTTTTACCGTGACTAATCAGCTGTGAGCATGATACTTGAGCTACTTCTGAGAGAGCTGTTGTATTTCCTTATGCCTTGGTCTTAGGAATCAACTCACAACCAGAGGGCAGCTAGAGAAAATCGGCTCGACTCTCTCAAATCCATGTGTTCTTTATTTTCCCACACAAACCTACGTTTGCCTTTCCACTTAGAGGGGGTATTTTGCTTGAAAATTGGGAGGGAAACATTCACATTATAGCTAAATTGTAAGCGGTTAATTTTGAATAACCAGGGGAAAGGATTTCTACTTTTTGTTCAGTTTTGCATTATAATAGCTCAACTAATGCATGTATAATTTTCTTTCCCTTTTGCTTGTCATGCACTGCCAACATGGACTTCTACAAAGGCTCAGGTTGGTGTTGCAATCTGTTTTGATCTTTACTGTTTTCATTTAGTGAAAAGAAGCTTTGATGTGTTCTTTCACAATTCGGCTTTTTTTCTCTTTGTAAATCCTGATCAAAACATTGTTTACACGTGGAAGAAAAAAATATCCTCCCTTAGAGAGTCAGTCGCTGTAAGTTGTTGTTGAATGGATTTCTTTACATCAGCAAAAGGACTTTTGGAAATCCAGAAATTGATTTATGTCTGCTTAACTTTGCCACCCTTGGCTTATTTTAAGATATAAAGAAAACAATGCTCTGAGATGTTAGAATCAACAGAATATACCAGACTCTGAAAAGGTCTCTGATATTAAATCTCCTACTTTCAGGGGATATTAGATGGCACTGTGCATGATCTCCAGAGAACCAAACTTAATACTGAGAGTTATGTGCGTAGCTTTCTATCAGGATGCTGATTTTAGGATCACCAAATTCTTAGCAAATGACATTCAGAACATCGATCGTTTTCTCTCTCTCAATCTCTCTTCTTGTTTTTCAAAGGTGTTAATCTTTGTTCAAGATTACATCAATATCTCATATAAATCTCAGATTCTTTATTTTGATAGTTTTAATAAATCCACATGCTATTTCTGTCCACAATTTTATTTGAAATATTGTTGGTCATATAATGAATAAAAACATCAGTAATGTTTTCAGAGGATGCCTGTATAGTAGACTAGAGTGATGTTTATGATGTCTTAGGGGCCAGGAGCTAAGTACAGCTAAAGTGAGTTTGTCAGTCACAGGAGAATCTAGATTTTTTTTTTCATGTGCGAAGTTTTACAAGGACTAACAAGGGAAAATAAAATGGTTAGGCAGTTTGGATTCCATGTTCTAGGGAGGGTATAAAATGTAGAACTCCAGACCTACTCAGTCTTTTGTTGATGGGAGCTGGGTAGCAAATCCAAAGACTTTTATGACATCATACCTCCTGTTGTATCTAAGTTTCAACTAAATGCTCAAGTTGGCTTTTTATGGTCATATGGTGTGTGAAATCATGATATGATATTCTTAGGATAATCTTCCATTTCATGCTCTAGTCATAAACAACTTATGGAGAGGATGAATTTGCTGAAATTAAATATTCATTTCATGTTCTCATATTTAACTTCCAAGATTGTTTGTAATGATTTGTCAAGATTAATACTTAGTCTTACAGAAACTGTTTTCTCTGAGTGAGACTAATGACTTTTTGCTTAGATGGCTGTATATTATGCTGCATGGCTCATGCAGCTTGGTGGGTTGGTTTAGGTTACTGACCCAAAATGTTTCATTTTGTGAAATTAGTCTTTTTTTTTTTTTTTAAGTTGAAGATGGTGGACATTCTCCTCCTAGTTCGTGACGTATTTCTTTCTAAATAACCAATCCTTCATCTTACTGATAAGTCTATTTTATTTTTATTTCATTTTATAAAGAAAGGGGAGCCCATTTGAAATTTTCCTCCAAAACTTGTTCATACAATGTAAAAACTGAAGAAGTAAAAGCTTCATATAGCTTATAATGTCTTACATAACATAGACTGTGAGATGTAGAGAAGGGGTCAGCAAATACAACTTTGCAGGTAATAAGACCTCTATCACAACTATTTAGCTCTGCCATCATAGTACAAAAGCAGCCATAGATGACACATTCATGAATGAGCATGGCTGTGACTCAGTAAAACTTGATTTAAAGAAATAGGCAACATCAGCGAAAATAGTGGAGAAAAGATCTCCCCACATCCTCTCCTGCATGAAAGCAACAAGAACACTGGCAAAAATTGTCTAAATCAAGTTTATCAGAATTCTATAAATTAAAGATTTGTAGAAATCTAGGACCTTTTTTTTCCCCCCACCAAGAAAATTGGCTGAATCTCAGAACAGGAAACTCTATTGTATTTTAACTTACCTTGCTTCCAAGCTCCACAGTAGACTTGAAAGAAGCTACCCACAATCATGTTAAAAAGAAAAATCAACACCCTGGTAGCCACTGGAGAGGGCTGAACAGGGTTAGGGCGCCTTCAAAGTCCTGTTCTTGAAAAATTGTCATTTGACTGTCTGATGTTCTCTGGAAGACCCTGCTCACAAGCTGTCTTTGTTTTCCCTGACTCAGAACTGGCCCAGTATGAACAGCTTTTTCTTTGGAGATATTAGTCCAAAGCTATCAGAGATAACTGTTTAACTTGTGGCTACCTGACATAATAGCTAACAGTTGGAGCAAAGAGTAGGATAACACAAATTTTAACGAAAGTCTTTTGTGATTCCCTACAAATTTTAGAATTATTTATTCTAGTTCTGTGAAAAATGCCATTGGTATCTTGATAGGGATTACACTGGATCTATAGATTGCTTTGGGTAGTATGGGCATTATAACAATATTAATTTTTCCAACTCATGAGCATGGTGTGTTTTTTTGTTTGTATCATCTTCAGTTTCTTTCATCAATTTCATTCATCCTTGGTTAAATTTATTCCTAGGTATTTTATTCTTTTTGATTCAATTATAAATGAGCTTTTCTTAATTTTTCTTTCTGAAAGTTGGTTATTAGTATATATAAATGTGACAGATTTCTGTATATTGAGTTTGTATGCTGCCACTTTACTGTGTTAATTTATTAGTTCTAACAATCTTTTGGTGGAGTCTTTAGGGTTTTCTATCTACAAAATCATATTGTCTACAAACAAAGGTTACATATTTTCTACAAAAGTTACACTTTTTCCTTTCCAGTTTGGATGTCTTTTCTTTTTCTTGCCTAGTTGTTGTGGCTAGGATTTCCAATACTGTGTTAAGTAAAACTGGCAGGAGTTGGCATTCTTGTCTTTTCTGTGATCTTAGAGAAAACGTTTTCAGCTTTTCATCATGGACTATGATGTTAGCTGTGGGTTTGTCATATAAGTCATTCATTAGGTTGAGGTACATTCCGTCTATACCCACTTTGCTGACACTTTTCATCATAAATTCTGATGTTTGATCTTTCTCAAATGCTTTTTCTGTATCTGTTGAGATGATCAACATGGATGGACCTTGAGGGTATTATGCTAAGTGAAATAAGTCACACAGAGAACAATAAACATTGCATGATTTTACTTATATGTGAAATCTGGAAAACAAAACAAAACAAAACCAGACCCACAGATACATAGAAGAGACTAGTGGTTGCCAGAGGGGAGAAGGCTTGGGTATGAGTGAAATGATTGTTGGCTAGAGAGGTACGAACTTCCAGTTATAAAGTGAATATCTCATGGGAATATAATGTAAACCATGGGGAGTATAGTCAATAATATCATGTTAACTTTGTATGGTGATGGTAACTAGACTTATTGTGGTGATTATTTAGAAATGTACATACTATGTTGTACATTTGAAACTAATATAATACTATATGCCAGTTATGCTTCAATTCCAAAACATGTTTAAAAGGAATGGCTAGGGGGTGAGATGTCCATAGGGGTTTTGAAAATCTCTGATGTATTCCTGGGAAGTAAAAGACCATGTGCGTACATGGGGCAGTGCACATATTCAGGAAAGCCCTGACCAGACCTTCTCTCCTCGGGCTAACACTGAGGCTCTGTGCAAGCAGAAATTGAGACCTGAGATGGAGTTGTAAATAGCCTAGCTAAATGTTGAATGTGTACCCCAACACATAGAGCCCCTCAACAAAGACTGGAAGATTTACTGGTGCCAGGCATTAAAGGGAATCTCTGTCAGGTCATTAGACAGAGACATCATTAGTCGTGACAAACAACACAGCTTTGACATAATTTCTTCAAATAAGCTGCTAAACAAACAAACAATATCAGTAACAAATAGCAACACCAACAAACACTAGAGAGAAGGAAAAATCTGGTCTCCAGAGTTGCCATATTGCATTATTTTAAGTGTTCAGTTTTCAACAACAACAAAAAAATGAGACATGCAAAGGAAAAAGTATGGCCCATACACAGGAAGCAGTCAGTAGAAGCTGTTTCTGAGGAAGCTGATAAGTTGGACTTACAAAGATTTGGAATTGGTTATTTTAAATAACATTTAAGGAACTAAAATAAAGGATAAGCATGATGTCAAGCCAAATAGAGAATATCAATAACAAAATAGAAATCATAAGGAAGAATCAAATTGATAATCTGAAGTTCAAAAGTACAAAAACTGAAATAAAAAATTAACTAGAGGGCCTGAGCTGTGTATTTTGGACAGACAGAAAAAAAGAATCTTTTAACTGGAAGATATGTCAATTGAGATAATCCAATCTGAAGAACAGAAAAATAAAATAATGAAGAGAAATGAACAGAGCCTCAGAAATCTGTGAGACATTATCAAGCATACAAACATATGCATAATGGGAGTCCCAGGAAAAGAGGAAGTGTGAAAAAAGCAGAAGGAATTTTTGAAAAAGCAAAGGCCAAAACTTCCTAAATTTGGTGAAAAAGACATTAATCTACAAATTCAGAAACTCAACAGACTCCACATAGGATAAAGCCCAAGAGATATACACATAGAAAAATCATAATAGAAATTGTCAAACAGAGAGAATCTTTGAAAGCAGCAAGAGAGACATCGCTCATCCTATACAAGTGATCGTCAGTATCAGGCTTAACAGCTAAGTTCTCATCAGATACCAGTAAGACCAGAAGGCAGTGGGGAGACATATTCAGCATATTTGGAGAGAAAAAGAAAGATGCAACTAAAAATTCTATATCCAGTAAGATCATTCTTCAAAAATGAAGGAGAACTTAAACTCTCTCAATCAACTAAAGCAGAAAGAATTCATTGCTAATTCATTGCCGGCCCTATACAAAGTACTAAAGGGAGTACTTCATCCACAGTGAAAGGACGTGAGACAGTGACTCTGCGTGAAGTAAAGAGCACTAGTATAGGTGAACGATATAAATTCAAAACTAGTCTAGCCAGTGATGTCGAAATATATATCCTTCTCAATTGCACGAGGAATATTCTTCAGGAAAGCCCATATGCTAGAACATATAACAGTCTCAGTAACTTTAAGTGGATTGAAGCCATACAGTGTATACAGTAGAAGCAGAATAGTGAAAACAATCTTGAAAATGATCACATTTTGAGGCCATATTCTTTGCAATTTCAGAACTTAAGACAAAGCTACAAGAATTAGTGTGTTGTATCTAAAGACAGGCCTCTAGATCAAGGGAATAGAACCAAGAATCTGAAAATAAACCCAAACATTTATGATACTTGATTTTTGATGAGGCGGTTGCATTAGTGTCATAACTACTGTAAGGAATTATTACAAACTTAGGGCCTTCAAGCAACATTGTACAGTTCAGGAGGTGAAAAGTTCAAAATAAGTCTCACAGGTGTCAGCAGGGCTAGTTCCTTCTGGAAGCTCCAGGAGAGAATCTGTTTTTTTAGAAGCTTCAGTATTTGTGGCTACATCACTCTAATCTCTGCTTCATTTTCATCTTACTGTCTGTATCTGGCCTTTCTGTGATCCTCGTATAAGGGACCCTTTTGATTGCATCTGGCCCACCTCATAATCTAGGATTGTATGTCAGAAGATACTTAACCACTTCTGCAGAGTGTCTTTTTGCTATATAAAGTAGCATTCATTAGCCCCAGGGACTAGGACATGGATACCTCTGTGAAGCTGTTGTTCAGGACAACACAAATGTCAATGCAATTTAATGAAGAGAAAATAGTCTTTTCAACAAGTGGTGCTTGGACAACTGGATATCCACATCCAGGGAATGAATCTGTACCACTCTGACAGAATATACAAAATTTGGCTCAAAATGGATCAAAGACCAAAATGTAAGAGCAAAAATGATAAAACTTTTAAAAGAAAACATCAGTATAAATCTTTGTAATCTTGGATCAGGAAATGAATACCTGAAGTTCAAGCAACCAAAGGGAAAAAAAGTAAATTGGACTTCATCAAAATTAAAGACTTTTGCAATTCAAAGAACATAATCAAGAAAGTGCAAACACAACCTACAGAATGGAAGAAGTATTTGGAAATTGCATATTTTATATGAATCTAGTATCCATAAAGAAATCTTATGACCCAAAAATAAGAAGACAAATGATCCAGTTAATCAGTGGGTACTGGACTTGAATAGACATTTCTCCAAAGAAGATACACAAAAGACCAGTAAGCACATGAAAAAATGCTCAAATGCTAAACATAAGTATTTATTAGGGAAATACAAAACAAAACCATGATGGGGTGTCTTGACAAGAACGTAGAGTAGTTGTAACCCTCATGCATTATTGGTAGAAATGTAAAAGGTTGTAGCTATTTTGGAAAACTCTTGAGCAGTTTCTCAAAAAGTTAAATATAGAGTTTCCGTATGATAACAGGGATTTCAGTCCCAGGTATATATCCAAGAGAACTTATTGAAAGTATGTATCCACACAGGTACATGTACACAGATGTTCATAGCAGCATTATTCATAAGAGCCAAAGATGGAAAAAACACAAATGTTTATCAACTTGAAGAATGGATACACAATTTGGTATATGCATAAAATTGAATATTACTCATTCATAAACAATAATGAAGTACTTATTCATGGTACAATTCATACAATTCATTATGCTACAGTGTGGATGAACTTTGAAAATACTATGCTAAGTCAAAATAAAAAGACTCAAAAGGCCATATATCGTATGATTCCATTTATATGATGTGTCCAAATAGGCAAATCCGTATAGAGACAAAAAGCAGATTAGTGATTGGCTGCCTATGGGGGGGCAGGGAAGGAGGGAATGGATAGTGACCACTAATAGATTCATGGTTTCTTTCTGAGATGAATTAAAAAACTATGAAATTAGAGATAAATGGTGATGGTTGCACAAGTTCGTAAATATACTAAAAACTGAACTGTACACTAAAAAGTAAATTTCATGATACATAAATTATATGTCACTTTTTTTAGAAGAGAAAGAACAAACTCGGTCGCAGGCCATATTTGGCCTCTGGACCGTAGTTTTTCAAAACCTACATGAGGGAAGAATTTGTGTCATCTTTGTCCAATGGCTAAGGTGACCCTGGATCTTACGTAGTAGATAGTCAGTACGTGTCTGATGAATGAATGTGTTATTAAATAAGCACAAGTGATCTAGTTGCAACCACTAAAAGCCCCAACTGTTACAGGATCTTCAACTGTTATTTTAAGGTGACGTTTATCCCTAATGAAGAATAATTTTCATGATATTCATACTCTTTTCTTTCCAGTCCTAATCAATACCTTATTCTCTACCTTGTATCTAGTAAATGATCCCTCAATTGTTAATAGGTTTTCATTAGGGGTGCTTTTTATGTCTCAGCTATAAAATTAAAGACTTCTTTTTAGGAGGAGTCATTTCATGCTCAAGAGAATGTCAAAAGTTGATGTGACTGGGGAATTGTACATAGCCTTTTATATCTTTATCAGAAATAATGATGCTGCTTCCAGAATGACTCTGGTTGCTGGCTTAGCTGTTACCGAACACCTCTCTTTCTAAGCAGTGTATTCAGTGATGTGGAGGATGAGGAAGGATAAAACTTCAAGACATTTGTCTCTTTCAGGTTGTCATCTCTCCCAGGCTTTGAGGGTGCCGTGTTAACAACTCTTCAAAGTTTATTACGTTAATCTAGATAAGAGTGCGCTTTTTTTTTATGATAAAGAAAATGATGCAGTTGGAATAAATGACCATGTAGCTCCTTTCCAGCTACAAAATTTCTTCAATTCCATGCCTCATTGCTAATCTTACTCAAAACAAATATTACTTATAGTGAACTCAAACTTTTGAAAGCTCATATACCATTACTATATCTCTCTGGAAAGTAAGTATTAATGTCAGGTTATGATGAGAAAAGCTAGACCCCAAGAGTCCCTTGAGTGAGCTGCCAGGAAATCAGTTGCAGAACCTGAATCACAACCCCGTTCTCATGGCTCCCTTCATACCTCTCCACTCACTAGAGCACGAATGATCTTTAAAACAGTATAAAGGATCACTTCACCCATCACGGAAGTGAAGCCACCCCTGCAGAGGACCACATTACCAATTTAATAGGATCCAACCAAGGAATTCAATAATGCAGGACAGGAATCCAATACAAGTAAAGTATTTGATGCTGCCTATCTCCTAAATTACTCTACAGATGCCATTTCATCAATCCAAAGCAGTGTGTTCCTGCTAAGGAAGAATGTATTAACAGACCCCCATCCCCCCGAAGTGAGATGCCAGATCTAGAACCATAAGCTCTATACTTCCTAGCATTTAGTTAAGTTCAACATGCATTTATTATGACCCTATTAAGGGCCCTGAACATGTCAGATGCTAAGTGCAACTTAAGAGACATGTAAGAGATTGTCCCTCCCTTCCGAGAGAGCCAGTTGTCACTGTGAGCCTGGCTCCCTCGCGCCAGCAGGGGCTTCCTTCAGTTAGTAGGAATGGTGAGTCCTGAACACCTTGAATATTACCTACCTTCGGGGGAAGAAAAAGTCAGTCCTTCTGAAGCTTGTATTTTTCATAATGAATTCAAGGCATCCATAATTGGTATAGGAAGTGGAGTAACACTTTCCAATTACTGTCATCTGTATTCAGAGAAATCAGAAATGAAATCAGAGATGAGAGAACTTTGAAATCATAAAATATGTAAGAAAGACTGAAATCATTTGGCTATCTGCTTTCAAATATGGGGACCATAGTATAATTACAAGCAATTAGATTTGAATTATTAATGCATAATATTAAAGTCCACATAAAGTTATTTACAAAGGGGGCAAAACTTTTATCTTTGATACCAGCATCATGATTTGTTCTGTGTATGCCTTTCAGGAGCATGCTTAGAGAATATTTCTTTACTTACTCATATTTATGCCAATATATATCTGTTGAGCATAGAGTATAAACCAGGGGCACAGTGTATAAAGTTCTTTCATTGTGAGGGGTGAGGGTCGGGGAAGGATTATTCAGAGGAAGTATGGTATCTGGAATCTTAATTCTCAATGAATATCTCGAAAAGCTGTCATCGGTTGCACATGTATTTATAGTTTAACTGTCCGTCGAGTCCAAGTTTGTGGAAACTTGCCCACTTTATATAAACGGATTGATTGATCATTCTTTAACGCACTTGAAGAACTCCACTGTCAAGGTTTTCAAATAACCTGTGTTTTGCAAGCACCCAGGAACAGGCTCATCGTTTGTTCTCTGTGCTGATTTTGCTCCTGTTAGCCTTGACTTCTGTCTCAGCAGCCATCTTGGAGGGCAGGTACAGGTCTACCTTAAACACTGTTTCCCTTCAACAGCCATCTTCTGTTTTTATCTTGTGAAGAGCCTAAAGACCTAAAGGTCTGCATCGGTGTTTGTCTCTTCCTCACTTTCTGCCTCAGGGAAAGACTGTTTCCAACAAAATACCCTTTACTCCATAAAGCAGCAGCTTTCAATTAGCCCCTAATAAGAATCTCCAAGTGATGAAATTAGGGTGGAAATCAGAGCCAAGATTCCAATTTATCACTGTGTAAGTGAATGGCAGGGATTCCATTATCCAATCAATCTTGCCTCTCATTTCTGCAAAGGTCAGGCTGTGCCATCCTTGGTGATAAAACATCCCTTGTGGCTCTGTTTCACTTTAACTTTGTCCCAGACACATCAGGTTTGTTATGGAAGGACTCGCACTAAGAGTTCATATTTTTAAAAGCTGTTTAGTGCTGTGACTGGCCTTGTATTTTTACAGGGAAAACTGTTACAGCACAACACAGTCTTAGAACTGCTTCTTCATGCAGGTATCTGCAGCAGGAAAAGAGACTGTGTGTGTGTGTGTGTGTGTGAGACACTCAACATCTTTGTGCAAAAAGTGTCTTTAGGGATATTTTATAATATTTAAAATTTTTTTCGATTTTTCTCTTTTGCACCAAACTATAAGGAAATAATTATGTTTTTTTTTCTTGGATAAAGATACACTGTTCTCCCCTTCTCCTGCCTTTTCTGATAGCAGGAGCATTTTGAAATTAACCAGATTAGGATTGGAATTTGCAGACTGTGATTCTTATGTCTTTCCTCTACTAGATAGAATAAAGTCCATTTTGGACGGCTGCTTCTTTTAATCTGTTGCCTCTCACTCCCTGGTAGACCTAGGAGTAAGCGTTGTATGAGAACTCTGATGCATTTTAGAGTAGGCATGGTTTGTTTGTTGCAATGGTCAAGAGGCTGAGGTATGGTGGGCCAGAGTCCTCACTGTGTGATAGGAAACATGGGAAAAGGCGTTTCTTGCCAATTATGGGGCTTTCCTTTTGGACATGGTCCTAGAAACCAGTTTTGTGCTTCCCTACTGTGAATATTGGGGAGTTCTGAGCAAACCTTCCAAAGACTAGATGGCTTTTCAGGTCACACGTGGCCTCGGATTTAGCCCAGCTAAGCGAGCATAAGATGAAATAAGATGGTAAAAATATGATGAAGAAGTTTTCTTGTCAAATACCCAAGAGTTGCTGCTGCTCTGCTCATTAGCAACGCTCCCTGGAATTCAGGGCAGTTGAGAAGCTGATGCCTTGTCTTCTTCCTCGCAATTCTGTTGGGTGAAAAAAATAAAAGAAGAAATTTTAATATGTCACTAGGTTCTAGAATATGTGAATCTTAAATGACTTCAGAGAGAAGCATTAATGTTTCATTTGTCTCTTTCATTTTCACCACATCTTGATGTCTCTTCTTCCGTGCTATGTTGGAAGTTTTATGAAAATGGTAGATATAATAATCCTGTCTTCAGAACCGTGACCTCATACTGAGACCACTTCACCTTTCTCAGCCTTCTCACATACTCCCATCTCCTTCTCCCAAGCATTTAAGGTGACTTATGTATCCCAAACTTCATTTGGACTATTTCTCCTGATATGAATCCCAGAAGTCTTAGTGGCTCCCATTGTCTAGAAATAAAATTCTACCTCATCAGATTCCCCATTTACTTACCCCAGGTAGCTACAGTCTTCAGGCTTCATCCTGTATGTACCAGGGCCTTGTGTATATTTGGTGAGAATTGTATTTAGATTTTGTTTGTTTGCTTGCTTCATTGATGAATCTTTCATCCAGAATAGTTCGTAGTAGATTACATCCCACTGGCTACGCATCCTTGTCCATTTGTACCTGATAGTTCAGCCATACAAACTTGGAATTTCTTTGCCTGAAGAAAGTGCAACTTAGATCGCATTGCTTCTTTATACAAATACCTTCTTTGTAGTTCAAGTTACGTTGATTTCCTAGGCGTGTTCCGACAGGCTTCTCATATTCGTTGCGTGTAGAGACAGTTGCATGTACCCTAGAGTAGGGGTCACATGAGGTTCTCAGTTACTGAGAATGAGTGGGATCTACACGAGGTGCTTTCCCAGCAAAAACCAGTAGGAAAGTAAAGGTTTTTCCCCAAAGCCTTCACTTGTATATGACACTTATATAATGAATTGCAAGTCTTGGACCTAAACCCCATCTCCTCCCTTTCCTGATAAACCCCAAACAATGCCATATACCTTTCTGAATTACTTACCCTTTGCGCATCTGTTTCTAAGAACTGAGATCTGCTCATCTCTGCTTTAGCACTGCCGTAGGCCTATAACTTGTAAGCTTCTGTTACCTGCAAAAAGGCAAAGCTGTCTCTGTTTCAGACTGTTTTTTCTGTGGCAACAGAAAGTTTTTATTTCTCCCCTGATTTCTGCTGGTCATATGCTGGATCCAGACTCACTCCATCTGTCTGTCTGTTTAATCTTTGAACTAGACCCCTAGGCAGCATCTCATAGTTGTTAAGGGCAGAAAAGCCCTTTCACTGGTCAGGTTTCCATGGTGTAATCCAACCCCCTCTGAGACACACACCTCTTTTTAAGAACACTTAACATAAGATCAGCCCTACCCTCTTAACAGTGCTGTATTATACTCTTCAAAATCTGTCATCCATAGGCAGCACTGCACAGATCTCTAGAACTTACTCATCCTACGTAACTGAAATTTTATACCCTTTGACTAGCAATTCCCTATTTTTCCCTCCTCCCCCCAGGCTCTGACAACCACCATTCTGTTCTTTGGATCAATGGATTTGACTGTTTGAGCTACATCATATATGTGTACTCATGCAGTATTTATTGGCTTATTTTACCTAATGTCCTCAAGGTTCATCTGTAACCTCTTTTATGAAGGGCTATGAGTTCAGCTCCTCCAGAATTTTCTGAAATTATCAATGTAAGTGGCATAGAATTGCTTTTTTTTTTTTTTCACTTGAGCTTGACTGATCACTGCAGTCTGTTCTATGAAAATCAGAAAGGCCACCGTGACCGTAGTCCCTGGCGTACTGTGAACAATCTACAGAATTCCATCTGATCTGAGATCATAGCATGGCAGTGGGCGGCTTCTCCCAGGGGACTGCAGACGGCAGTCCAGACTCTGGAGTGAGTTTCGATTATTTATACAGTGCTGTGGTACAGAAAGTGGGCTTTCTAGATCAGCTTGCCCCCAAGTCGTGTATGTCAGTATGCTCCCTCAGTTCTGTGACACATACCAGGCACAGAGGGATTCTGATCAGTGCACATGTGAGTGTGCACACATGTACTTACTGCAGAATATCTTGTGCTTTATGGATAATGGGTTCACAACAGTGGGTTTTGTTGCTGATGTCCCTCACCATGTAGTTCACTTTAGGACCATGGTTTATTTTTATAATCGCTTAAATGATGCACAGTAAGAAATGTAAATCTGCTATGTGGAAAATATAATATGCATTTGAAAAATAGGCATTTCTGCTTATTCACCATTGTAAATAACCTAAACTACATCAACACGGATAACTGAACTTAACTGTAGACTTTTGGATGAGGTCTTTGTGGCTCCCCTCCACAAAATACCCCCTGTAATGGATGAGCTGTGTGTGACACCCTTGAAGGGGAAGGAAACATGGAGGAGGGGAAGAAGTTCATGGCTTGGAGCCCCACTTACTCAGTCTCAGGGCCCAGCTCTCCTGCCTGCCATCCCTCCATCCTCTGCCATGGGGGTAGGAAAATAGGATGCTGTGGATGCAGAGATGGTTTAGCTGTGCATGGGTGTTGGTACTGATAACCAGGACTCTGTACTTAAAAGATCATCAGTGATATTCAGGCCAGGGTGGGCAGGGTTAAGTGGTAGAGACCATCAGAAAATGAAAAGTAAAGAATCTGGAGGTTAGAACTTCTCAGGAAAAAATTTATTTCACTGTCTACTTTTAGAAAGAGGGTTATTCTGCACAATATCTTTTAATCAAAATATAAACAGTATAGGGCACAGGCTCCTTGTTAGGCCATTTATTCTTCTCCTTATATGTAAAGACAGTGGCTGCCTGAGTGTTTGATATAAAGATCTTGTGCCTCTAGTTATTATGGACTGAGAAATCTCGAGTGATTTCAAGTTTAGCAGTACCTTCAGATGAAATTAAAACTTTTAAAATCACAACATTCCCTGCATTCATTTGACAAGTGGTGGGACTAACACTTCTGAGATGATATTCATGGAAAATACAGACAACACTCGGTATGAGAATGCATTCATGCTTACAATAAAGCTACCGTTTTCCAGGTCTGCACATCAAGTTTGGAAACCACTATTCTTAGGAGAAGGGGAATGAAGCTCCTGTGGTCATTGTTTTAATGAATCTCCCACTGGCTTTAAAGTTCAACAATTTATTTGTCAACAGATCTTGCAAATAAAATACATTCTGCATTATTAGATTCATTTTTAGATCTTTTTAACATCAAAATTGTAAGGAAAACATATAATGCATATTTATTAATGATGAATCTTACAAACCAGGAATAATGGTAAATTTAGGGAATTCTGAGGAAGTCTTTGGTTGCTGTGTAGCTAAGGAGGTGGTGTGTGAAAACATCCTGGAAGAGGAGGTTAGTCAGGGCCTCAGACTTGAGCATCTGGGCTAAAGTTGCCAGTTACCCCACTGTTGGTTGTGGATCATTGGGCTCCAGATCTCCAGAGAATCTGGACTCCAAGGAGCAACTCATAGCACAAGATGATAGGCATGATGACTTTCCCACAGATGCCAACGTAGAAACACGTGTGCATATTTTTAACCCATCATCTTCACGCAAAGAATAACAACCATTCAAAAGACACAGGCCTGACTTGACTTTAACCATGGAACCTAGTCTTTCAAGACACTTTTCGGATTTTTGAAATTGTGACAGTGATTCTGTATCCAAAGACTAGGAATATTTCTATCTCTTATTATATAGACACCTTTGAAAATTCAGCTCTTGGTTTTCTTTCTTTTTTTTTTTTTTCTGGAATTGATCAATGTTAGTGTTAGCTTCATCACTGAAAAGATAACTATCTTTGGAATCCTGGTGATGTGCCCATAACAAGCTAAACTGGCAGAGCCTGTGAACTTGGCATCACAAAAGTAGGATTCTTAATCTCAGTTTGAGCACCAGCCTCATCATTTATAAGCCATAAATGACTAAGTTAGCTTCTTAAAATTTTAGTTATTCTTACCTATAAATAGGGATCACACCAACCTTGTCTAATTCAAATGATCGTTATGGTCAAGACCTATGGCATAGAGTGTTTGTATAAGCCACCAACATCCATAGAGCATATTTGTCTTACCATTGATGATCAGAGACTAGTGACGGGCACATTGTAAAGCATATGGATGCAGCTGCATTAGGGCTGAACTTTTTAGCATTGCATAGACATACTGCATTGTACACAGGCAGCTATAAATGCATGATGAACAAAAATGGAACCAAAAGGTTATTTGTGTAAATGTGATAGTTTCCAGCTGGTCAGACAAGTCATAATGGAGAACAGAACTTCGTGGCTGATTGAATAAGAAAAGGGACAGAATTTGGTAAGTTGAAGGAAAGTACAGTCTAGAAGACCGTTCTGTAAGGAAAATATGAGCCCTGGAGGAAGAAAGAAAGGAACCATAGACAAGCAGAAAGGACTAGCAGGGAAGTTCTTTGAATTGAGGGATGAGGATCATCGACCTGTGAGAGGCAAATATGTACATCTTATGTTAAGAACTTAAAACCTTCAAGGGGCGAAGAGGACCTGCTGTGCCTTACTGATCTCACCACTCCTAGAGACCATTCCCTCTCACATTCCAGTGGGACAGACGCTGTCTCTGACTTGCAGGAATCTCTTGTCCCAGTTGGGCCTTTGAACTGATTTTCAAGTTCTACAAAGTAGCCACAGTGCCCAGCATGGAGGTGTCAAGCCTGCAGGTTTATACCTGGGCCTTGACTGGCAGCTTCACTGGAGCAAAAGTTATTGCTACAGGAAATTAGAGGCCATGAATTTTCCTTTCTTTGTTTTTGTTTCTGTTGTGGGTGTTGTTGGATGATTTGCTTTATGTGAGCCCTCAAACCCTAAGATTCTGATATATAATAGTGACGTCTGAACCCCAGGGGTGCCCTGCCTCCTGGTTTATAGCCGGCAGTCTATATAGTCAGCGAGCAGGATCAGAAAACAATACTTAATTAAATTGATCAGTTACAATGAGCAAAGGCTTATTTATTAAATATTAAAAGACTGACTCAATGAGTTTATGATATGAATCTGAAACTACAAAATTATAAAAAACCCAGTTCCCCAGTAAAGAAGAAATAAATAGGACTCCTTAGTAGGAGAATGAAATGTTACTTCTCTCAGAGGATTTAGATTTTTCAGCAGCATTTTTTAGCATCGATGGCCCCATTAAACCCTGTTATTTTCTTTGTAATTTGTGCCACTTAGAAATGATTTTCATTTAACTTTCCCATGGCTCATTTCTCTCCTTTAGAGCATTTCCATATGGTTCCCTGGTTAAAGTCCATGCTTTAACACATTTCCATTATGAGACTATAATAAGCACCAACTAAATAGCAATATGAAATATCCAGAACACAAAGGACCAACACGAGGAGAGATTGGGCATCTTGGCGGTAAATTTTTATTCTTGAATGCCTGCTGCCTTTTTACCTCTTGTGAGGATTTTTGATCCTCTACAGAAGACTCCTTTTCTGATGAACACGGGCTCTTAAGAAACAACTCTCACAATTCTTTAGGGGCAGCCTTTCCTTCCTATCACAAAGTCATTAGGTGGCACCTTTTGATAACATAGTGATGGCTGTTCTTCACCATAATGGAAAGAAAAGTTTTTCATTTTTGTTCCCTTATTGTTCCTTGAGCTTTGTGCCTTCCATGTTCCATTCTGAGCCTGTTTTCTATAAAAAATTAAGTGAGGATCATTTAGCCATCTAGACCCCTTCAAAAATAAGTTTCAATTCAACAAATACTTATGGGGCACCCGTCCCCTCTGAATGTTTTACAAAATACAGATATCATAGAAACACAATCCCTGTCCTCCTAAGTCTCAAAAGGTTTGTCTTTTTTTCCCCCGAGTAGTCATATAAACAAACATTGATTGTCCAGGTCTGACTTTGGTTAAAACCAGAAACATGTTTATCTGTGGAGAGTTCAGTTGTGTTTCTCTGAGCCTATTCACTCTGTATGATTTAAAGTACAAAGCAGACATACAGCTATATTAAGACAAGGTGAGAAAGAGTTCAAGTAGCGTGAGAAGATGAGACACGGAGGGAAGAGTCAAGGTGATGATGTCATTGAAAGTGTTTGCTCCCCCAGCACCACACGCTGTGGCCGTACCCACCACCGCCATCCTGGCCCTGCACATGCACACCCTGACATTATAATCTGACTATGAGTCCACTAAGAACTGAAACTCACAGAGTAGCAAAGATGCCAGTCATGGGAGAGGCCTTGTGAAAGTGGTGGGATTTACTTAGATTTTGAAGGAAGAAGGTAGGGATTTGTCAGCCAGAGATGACAATATGAGGGATATTAAAATGGCAGACACATATGGGGGGAAAATATCAGGTAAATTCATGTGACTGGAGAATCTTCTTCAAGAGGTCCTGTTTTTTTACACCATTATTCAAGGAAGTGGGTCCACATCTCCCTATGGAGACCTGCTTCCTGTGTTCCAATAGCTTGTCAATGAGATTAATTATTCTGCTATATGTGTAGCTCACTGGAGAATAAAGAATAAAAATAGTAAGCTGATATATGACCAGGTGTTCAAATGTGTATATCAGAGGTACATGCAATGAAACAGTGTTTCATTTTCCCTCTGACCTTGGAGCTTTATATGGGAGGGAGGGTAAAGGTGTAAGCTCTGCTTAGTATTGGTAGCTTAGAAAGATAGGTCCATCTCAGAGAGGATACCCCATCCATTTGCTCTTAGATTCATGCATGAGGTGTGGGAAGAATTACTCTATTAATTAATTTTTTCATCCACCCCATTTGTGCAGAATGCTTTACCAGAACTTCTTATAGCTCATAGGAAAATCAAAAAGCTTTCTTTAAATTGTCTGATACATATTGAAGAGTTTATAGAACAGACTCATAAATTCAGTGAAAGCTTAATTTCCATAGAGCAGTTGGGTCGGCTAAACCCTCAATGGTCATCAGCTCAGTTTCCTGGTGTCTGATTGGCATCATGTCTTTTCATTTTTATAGATTTTTTTTCTTACCTCCACTGCACTCTGAGTTTTGGGGGGCCATACTGTTCTCCTTTACAAGCGTTACCTCCTTGTTCTAATTCGGACACTGCTTCTGACCCATTCATTCCGTTCTTGTCAGCATTCACAGCATGAAATGTGATTCTTCTATTACTTAATTCCTCACTTTGCTCACACCCATTTCCACTTCTATTTTCCCATCTCTTTTCATTTTGCCCTCACATATTTTTCACTATGTGGTTTCCTTTATCATTATATACTCTACATGAGAGAGCCCGATCGAACCCCTCAGTTAAAAATAGTTTCTGACGTTATTTGTGATTTCTAAGATGTAGTCTCACAAATAACCTTTTCTCATCTGACTTCCATCTAACACGCTGACAGTGCTCCAATCTTGTTTTCTGATTATCCCATTACATCGCGCTTTCCCTTGCATTTAGTGGAAACTTGCTAGTAATGGGTCTGTTTGGATAGCACTCCCTAGTCATCATTTACAATTTTATGAAATTGGAAAAGCTTTTGCTTTTTGGAGGAAAAGAATGGGCTTAAGTTCTTATTTAAAAGGAAAAGCGTCAATTAACTATTTTGGTAATAGGTTGACTCATTATTCATTAGCATGCTACCTTAGAACCGTCTTTGTGATCTAGTCACATATCCTATGACAGAACAGTTTTTTTTTTCCTTACCAAGGGAGAAAGCTGTGTTCTGTCTTGAGTACTGCATTTTAAATTCAGGCTTGAAGAAGCAGAAAAACTCAATTGACTACCCACTGGTATAAAATTTTAGGAAAAATCATGACAAGTAAATGCATAGAATGTAACATAAGAATCCATTTACTGTATTTGTTGCTTTTACTGTAAAACTATACATTCACAATCAGTAATCATGCACAGCTTCTGACGTGTGCGTCTTGTCTGTGTGTGTCTGTGTTTTTTAGCTATGCTCTAAAAACATCCTACAAATAGCTAAATTCATATGAAATCACAATGCCCACCAGGCTAAATGATTTCCTGTTAGCTCTGATCATTTGGGGGCATGAAAAGAAATTTCTGGTGCAAATAATACCACTTTTCTCATGCATTCTAAGAACCTCTTATATTCAAGAGTAAATTTGCCTTACATGTATTTGTTTCAATTGACATTGTAAAGTACATCTGAGAATACGATATACCATATAATTGAGAGCTGGACCATCTAATAGATGCTGTGTGAGCTGTTTGAGAGAATGAAAATGTAATGGAATTCCTGTTCTTGGTGGTAGGAAATCACTGTGCTTTTGTTCTCTTCTGCAAAGGCATGCAGTTATATTCTGGTTGATTTCCTCTGGATGTTTCTTTAGGCAAGTCAGTAATTTCAGAGAAGCCAAATATGTCTTGCTTTGGGGGGAGTACAGTTTGGCTGTTCGGGCCAGAGTGTAGTTCTTTGGGTTATATTCAACAGACTTAACTAAAAGTTACGCTATTTTTCCCTACCTTGGGTAGTCCCGCGTAATTTTTTTTCCTTTCCTATTTTTAACAGGTGCATGAGGCAGTCCCATGTTACAGTGAGTGCAATCAGTATTCCTGGGCTGTAGAACACTGGTCTCCATGTACCGTCCACAATGAGCTGAGGTCCCTGCGCTGTGGAGGAGGAACGCAATCTAGAAAGATCAGGTGTGTGGAAATGGAGATATGTGGGAAATGTGGCAGTGGGACTTCTGTGTTTTTATAAAGACAACAGTGTTGCTTGTCCAAGTGCACGCTGATTTTTACACAGTATCCTCTGGCTTCTGCTCATCTTGAAGTATCCCTGGAAGCACATGTGCCCTGAGCTGCCATGTATATTATGGGATTCCCTCTGCAGTGCAGCCACAATCCTTAACGCTTCCTGCAAATGACTTCAGAGGGAAAACCAGCTGCATGGGAGCAGGCCCACATCCCTCCAGTGATTCAGGGCTATCACTGCTAACGAGTTAGGTGATCCTGACTGTGATGCCGTGCCTCTTTCTGTGGTTAGTGTAGTTGATGGACATTATCTTAATTTTGGATGTCAATACATTGAAAAGGTCAATTTAAAACCCCAACTACTGGCCTTGGAAACTAACCTGAGAACACGTAATGAACAGAGATGATCTATTTTAATATAAAAAGAACACATCTCTGAAAGAATTTAGTGAATGCCAGGTTATCTACTGGGGGAGTTTGTTTAAAATTTGTGTTTTGTAAATAGAGCAGTGGTAAGCAGAGGAAATCCTTGGCCTCAGTTCATCAAAAAGGTCTATTTAGAATGGATTTGGGAAGGAAAAAAGGATCATTTCATTACCAGCTAGGGAAAACTGCAATAAATGTTAGAGACTGACTAAGCAAAAGCCAAAATAGTCATCATAAACAGCAATCAGTATGTACAATTGAGACGAAAACCTAGTGTAGTCAGCTGTTTGAGTGCATGAGCTTTGTGTATCATTCGCTAGGTTTAAGAAGCTCCATTTCAAATGGATGGGCAGCGCTCAAATCACGTGACCCCCTATCCAGTTAACTATGAGATTGAAGTCAGTTGCTAAGGCAGAGCCTGCTTATATGGGTTGGTTGTTACTCAATTCCAGTGAACTTACTGTATTCAGTAATTCAGCCTGTACCCACCATGTCTGAGACTTAGTCCCAATGTTGAGAAATCACTGGTAGGCCCGTGGCCCGTTGGAAGACACGGCTGCTGGTAAGATTATAGAGGGGATCCTCATCACCAGCCCCGGCAAATGGCTAACGACAATTGCCTTTCTTTCCCTTTGTTCCTGCTCCCTCCCCTGGGGACGAGGTGCTCAGGCTGTCACAAACTTGGGCTTCTACCTCTTTCTCTTCAAAAGCTGTGTCTCCAGTGTCCTGTCCTCTCATGTCTTTGAGGAATGACTCACTGACCTGGCTTATCAAGTATTATGTGTAAATGAGCGGTGGCATCTCTCATTCTCATCCCAGCCAGGCGTCTTAGCAGTATTCAAGCAAAATCTCAGGAGAGAAAGGAAAGCTTTAAGAAAATAGGTTGCAACCGACAGAATTGTGGCAGGTTGATTGAGGAAAAACACCGTTGAACAAGAGGGCCTTTAAGCCAGACCTCTCAGCCCAAATGGACATAGCCTGATATGATAAAAAAAAAATACGCCTACCAAATATTATGTGTTGTGGGCTGAATGTGTCTCTTCTGTCCCCCACCCCAAAATCTGTGTATTGGAGTCTTAACTGGCAGTCCTCAAATTACGGCTGTATTTGGAGATATGGTCTTTAAAGAAGTAATTAATATTGAACAAGATCTTTGGGATGGGCTCTCATCCAATCTGGCTGATGTCCTTATGAGAAGAGGAGATTAGGACACAGGCACAGACACAGAGGAAAAGACCATGCAGAGACAAAGAGAGAAGGCTGCTCTCTCCAAGTCGGAGGAGAGAGGCCTCAGAAGATACCAGCCCTGCCAGCACCTTGATCTTGAGCCTCTCAAACTGTGAGAAAATAAATGTTGGTGGTTTAAGCCACCCAGTCTATGATATTCTGTTACGGCAGCCCTAGCTATACAAACTCACTGTGTCACATGCTTTATATATATATGATCACTTTTAAGTATGTGAAACTGATTTCCTGGATATCTTGCATCCCAACCCATTATCGGCCTTAGTGAAATGGTGTTACAGTGAATGCAGCACGTTAGCTGTTCTTTCTTGGAGCCTCAGAACTAGAGGACATCGTCCTGGTTCATACATGCCTGCATCATTTATTAATTCAGAAAATATTTATGAATATTTGTCTTCTATGTATCAAGCACTGTTCTAGGCACTGGGGAAACAAAGTGAACAAAATGAGTTACTGTCCTCAAAGAACATAGAACAGCAGAGAAAAA
The DNA here is from genome assembly GCF_048564905.1 of Vicugna pacos. Classification (NCBI taxonomy): domain Eukaryota; kingdom Metazoa; phylum Chordata; class Mammalia; order Artiodactyla; family Camelidae; genus Vicugna; species Vicugna pacos. The sequence continues at coordinate 17,993,391 of NC_132991.1, forward strand.
TAAACACATAAATTAATATATAATGGACTGTCTTTGCTATGAAATTCCAAGATGGAAAATAAGATTGGATTGGCGTCATAGAGGATACTACTTTGGAGAGGCTGGTCAGCAAAATATTTGAGCAGAGGCCTGAAAAATATGAGAGGCCTGAATGAAGGTAAAGATCTCTATTAAGAAAATTCCAAGGGGAGGGAGTTTCCAAAGCAAGAACCTTCTTGGCTTGTTAGAACAGGATGGATAACACCGCATCCCATATGGCTGGTGCCAGTCCTCAAATTGTGTAGGCTTCTAAAATAAGGTAAAGTATATTCTTCTAACTGCATCGTGAAGCTATAGAAGGTTTGAGCCAGGGTGAATGCCATGTTAGGATCTTGCTGGATAGGATATAGAGAAGATAATTTGGGATGTAGACGTAGAAACAGGGATGATGTTTTGAAGGACATCCATGGTTCCAGGTGAGAGAGTCTGATGCTTAAACTGGGCATAGTAGTAGTAAGGTGGTGAGCAGGTCACCTTTGGACTGTATTTGGAAGGTACAGACCATAGGATTTGCTTATAAAGTGGTTGTAGAATATGGAAGAAAGGGGAATATCAAGGATGACTGCTAGATTTTAGGTCCTGAGCCATTATAAGAATGGTGGTGCCATTTGTTGAGATGAGGAATATTAGAGAGAGAAATCCAAAAGCCAGCTTTTGAACACAGAAAATTTGAGATGGCATTAGCCTTCCAACTGAGATATTACAAGCTGGAGTTCAGAGAGTGATGGGGGTATAAATTTGGGCAGCAGCAGCTTAGAAACTTGATATATATTGATAAGAAAGACAAGAAACTGGGCCTTGAGGAATATTCATAGATTAGAGCAAAATCTTACAAATCAGACTGAGAGCCGGTGGGCTAGGAGGAAAACCAAGAGAATGGGAAGACAAGAGAGATTTTCAAAAAAGATAGCAATCAATAGTTTCCATTGGTTCTGATAAGTTTACTAAGGTAAGAATTGGCTGTTGAGTTTAGCAAAGGGGATTCTGTTGATTTTGATAAGTGATTTCTCTGTAATGGTAGTAAAAGTGTGATTAAAGTAAGTCCAAGAGATAATAATGGAGGAAAAGAAGAGAAGTGTGTGGAAATAGCAAGTATAGACCTGCTTTAGAGCAGTTTTGTAATAAGTTTGAATAGAAATGAGGTGATGGCCAAAGGGAGCTTTGGCAAGGAAACTAACGATGCAGGATATGTAAGTACAGGGGCATTTTCATTTGGGAAAACCTTCCATTTCAGTCTTTTTAAGGCCTTACTCTTGGGCTTGTCGGAACCCCCAGAAATGCTCTTCTTAAATCACCTGTGAAACAGATAATCCTAGCAACCAGTATTTTGGGAACCCAGTGAAAGAAGGCTGATGGGGTTGACAAAATGAGGGCCCCTAAAAGCATCTACATTCTAACCCCTGAAATCTGTGAATATGTTATCTTAAATAGGAAAGGGGTCTTTGCAGATACATTAAGGTAAGCATCTTGAGATGGGAAGATTGTCCTGGATCATCTGGTTGGGAACAAACAAGAGTCGTTTAAAGTGGAAGGGGAACTGGGAAAGGGAAAGCAGAAAATGTGACTACAGAAGACAAGGCACAGAGAAATAACAAGGCTGCTGACTTGGAAGACAGAGAAAAGGGGTCATGGTCCCAAGGAATGTGGGGGGCTTCTAGAACCTGGAAGAGGGAAGAGGGTGATCCTCCTCTAGAGCCTGCAGAAAGGAATGCAGTCCTGCCAGAGCACTGACATCAGCCTAGTGAGTTCCATGTAGGATTTCTATACTATAAAATTGTAAACTAATAAATGTGCATGTTTAAGTCACTAAGTTAGTGGTAATTTTTCCAATAAGCTAACTTTCACTTAAACCCTATTTTAGTATGATATCCCTATCCTTAATTGGGCCACGTGTTCTCTAACCCAAAGACCCATTTTGTGACCCTTGCCAGATGATAAACCTTCACTTACCTGTGGGGGCGGGAATGCGGCCATCACCTAGCTCTGTGAGGTGGGGAAGGCGATCTGAGGGCTTCGGTACTTCTCAAACTGGAGGATTTATTGAAAGTATGTTTTTCAGGCCCACCTTCATCGACATTTCCAGAGGTGTTTGGTGCCACAAATTCCTGAATTTTTCATGTGTTCTGATGTGTAAATGGAGTGACTTTCTTTGTTTTCCCATGAAGCCTTAGTCATCCCGTTTCTTAGTATGCTATGTCAGTTACCACTAGCCCATCTATTTTCCATTCATTGCCCTTTCCTCTCCCATGTTCTTTGTCCTTGTGGGATAATACCTTTCCTTCCCCACCCCACCCCCTTTTCTTCCTTTTTGTAATAAGCTCCTTGACTATTCTTCTTGTGGCATATTGGGAGTGAACAGAGACTAATGCTTATGGTCAACTGGACATCATTGACCAGAAGTATTACCTCCTCCTTTTCAATGAAATAATAAAAGGACATCAATTGAGAATATGCAGCCAAGAAGGAAAGCAACTTCCAGGTTTTAAGTTTGACCAGGGAAGACATTAAAGCCATCTCGCAGTCCCTCCTTCCACAACTGACTATGAGCACAGGAGAAATGAAAGGCCATAGATGACTCTCTGCCTCACCTCCTTGCAGTAGAAGGCATTACTTACATCTCCTCTCTGTTAACCTGCTTCATACAATGTTAATTTTTTATTACTTTATACCTCATAAAGCTTTTTTTGTACCAGATGGTAGGCTACTTTGCAGTTTTCCTGAATTTAAAAAAAAAATGGTGGTCTACATAAAAGAAACTCCTAATGTAGGATAATTCATCCCAGCATAGTATGATTTGAGGAGCACCGAAATCTCTCCAGCACAACCCTCTTAAATGCTTATTCCTTGGCTGTGGCTTTGTGCCGGAAATCACCAGATCAGCAAATAGCACCATTTATCTCATCATCATTGTCATTTTCACTTTCACTTTGATCATTACCACTGAAATAACATGCAATCTTGTCTGTCTTTTTTTTCCCGCAACTCTGTACCCAATTACCCAGGGAAGGGCATGGTGCGTAGTAAGCCCCCCAAAATGTTTACTAGATGAATCGTTATTAACAAATAATAAGTTTGTATCCCAGTATCAGCAAAAGAGGCTTGTGTATAGCCAGCCTTTATTAAATATTTTTGAAAAAACAGTTTAAATATAAACTTCCGAGATACAATGTAAATGCAGAGAAATAGCCACATCATAGGGTACAGCTCCATGCGTTTGCACAATAGGAACTCACCTGTGTAACCAACCCAGAAGCCGAAAAATAAAGTATCACCAGGACTACCTGAGCCCTGTCAGTCAGTAACCATTCCCCCAAGGGTGACTGCTCTCTGTCTTCTAACACCATAGATGAGTATTGCCTGTTTCTTAACTTCCTGTGAATGGAACGCTAGTCTGTGTTGTTTTGCGTCTAGCTTCTTTTGTTCAGCATTATAGTTGTAAGCTGCATTCATGTTCTTGCATGCAACAATAGTTTATATATTCTCATCATTTTATAGCATTTAATTCAACAAGTTTCGTACAATATATTTATCTATTTTACTATTGCTGAATAGATATTTTAGATACTATGCTGCTGATTCTACTTTGGTGGATTTGAATAGTGGTGCTGTGAACATTTTCAGGCAGGTTTTTTTCCCTTTGGGTGGAGGTCTACATTTATACACATTTCTCTTGCATTTATAAATACAAGTGGAATTGTTGGGTCACATAGTGTGTATATATGTTTAGTTTTGATGGATAGTGCCAACTAGTTTGCCAAAGGATTTATGCTCCAACCAGCAGAGTGAGACGAGTTAGCATTGTTCCACATTGATGCCCACCCTTGATGTTTCCATGTTTTTGATTTAAGCCATTCTGGCAGGTATATATTAGTATAATAATTTGGTTTTAATTTGACTGAATCAACAGCATGATTATATACCTCATCTTCACCGACACTTACCTCAAAACCTAGAGTCAGCCGAGCAACTGCAGTGTGTGCAGTGATGCCGTGTGCTCAGTTGCTGCATGGAAACGCTTGCTTGTTGCCCTTTGGTTGACAATATGAAAAGTCCTTACTGAAATGCAGAAAATACCTGAAAGACAAACATGTTCAATTTCTTTCACATTACTCTGACGTGACCTTAAATGTACTGAGCAAAAACTAGGGCAGCTTAGATGCTGTGAGAGAGAAGTTAGGAAGTGTCTGAGTCACCGGAACTATGAAGGGTCTGGCTATTACAAAAGTCATGGATTTATTCAGAAGAGAGCCTTCAAGATTGGTTGTAATAAAAAGAAAACTCACCATGGGCTGAACCTGCGTAACTCTGTTGTAAGTAGTCTCTTTAGATGGAGAGTTTCTCAAGGATGACACTTGTCTCTAGGCTTCCCCTGCTCTGCTGATTAAAGGGCTCTGCCCTGAGTCAGTCACTCAGTGGAGCCTGACTGGCTGAAGGAGGAATGTTGTTTTCTCCTGGTTTCTCTACTGGTCTTGTTTTCTGTTTAACTGTCTTTTAAGGGTAAGTAATTATGAGACATCACTATTTTAAATTTAGTCCTCACTGTTTTAATGATCAAGGATGCCTGTGCTCTTGCCCTGCAGATGTGTGAGCGCTGCTGCTGGTGAAGGTGGAGTGGTGGAGAACAGCCTGTGCGACCAGCATGACGTTCCCCCGGAAAGCCAGTCCTGCTCTCTGCCATGTCCCGGGGAATGTGTCATGTCCGAGTGGGGACCTTGGAGCAGATGCCCACAGGTAATTTTTCTTTCCTTGTCAACGCCCTCATCCTCCAGGGCTGCCCTCACTGCTGTTCTTGACACTTTCACACTGCTGCTCTCCAAAGCCTTTCTTCCCAGAACATGGGAAAGTGATTTTGCCTAAGAAAGAAAGAAAAAAATGTCAGCAGCTAAGACTGAGCAATTTAAAAAGCCGGTGCTTCTGTTAAGGCCTTTATCGTGGGAACATGGACAAGGAAAATGAGCCTGTAATGATGATGCGAGGATTCGAATGCATGCCCATTGTTAAAGGGGCTTCTTTTTAATCTGCTGGTTCTGTTCCGTTTTTATCTTGGCAGAATCAGTATGTCTTAGGAGCTCAACAGCACTGTGTGATTCAGCTTCTATAGGGATGATGTTTTTGCCTTGTGCTATTTTCCCAAAGATGGGGTGTTCTTCTGCCATGCTCTTCTTCCAAAGCTGACCCAAAAAACCCTTTTATAAAGTCTGAAGTATTTGCCTTTTTCTTCTTTTTAAGAAGAAAAAAAATAGAAACATAACAGGAGTATGGCAAAATAATTATTCTTCCAGTAGCATGGTTCAACTTAATATTCTCAGAAGATAAAGTTGGATATTTTAGACTTACATTTTTGCCTAAAGTGCTAAAAAAGAAAATGAGAATAAGGAACATATTATATGGCTCCAGACATTGGGAAGGAAAGAATTAGAATACTTTGATTTTAGTGGTGATACTGACAGTTTGTGAAAACATGAAAAATCTGTATGGAAATGGAAAATATTTTTGAAATCAGTTAATATCCTACATTTGTAGTTTTTACTTACTGATTTCCTATTAGTTATTGCAGATTTATTTTGATGTTTCTATAATTCCATTCCTGAAAGAGATTTTCCTTTGTTCTTATTATTATTTGTTGCATTTTTCTTTGGGGATAGGACAGTACAATATTAAGATGACAAGGCATCAATGAATCGTGATTTGTAAGGATGAAATGCTTGTCCTACTAAGTCATTTATTTTGTGCCTAACTTGAATATAATGAAAATTTACATTTCATGAGCACTTATGTTGTGCAAGGCACATGTAAGAATTCTTCTGTTTAGTCCTTGCACGAATCCTACTAAGTACATACCGTCATCAGCCCCATTGTACAGCTAAATAAACTGATTCTCAGAAAGGCTAAGTAGTTTGCACTACTTACATCACTTAATAAGCCATGGAGCTGGGAATGAGCCTTATCCTGTCTGATGGAACCAGTGCCTTTGGTCTCACATCCTTGGCTCAGTTACCTTAGAAGCAATGTAGATTTACACTCAGTAGCTCTCTTTCTTTAAGATGCAACATTTATTTTAGGAACAAAGCTAATTATTTTAGCAGTCTGTATGATTATTTCATGACTGAGTATGTACATTCATACTTTAGAAAGCATGGTAGCATACACTATTAATCAACTTGCAGAAAAATTTGCAACCTGGAGAAGTGTAAGTAATTGTAGAGGTCATTCTCTTCCTCACTTCTTTTTTTCTAATTTGCTCACAGAAGACTCCATTAAACTGTAATCACTTTGCAATCAAAATGTTGCCCTCTTAAGTCCAGGGATCTGGCTGCAAAAGCTAAAATGTTTGTCCTAGGAGCATTTTATATGATGTTGTGATAGCTTGGCATCCTGTGTTTACCCCTTCAGGCTTCTTAGAGACAGTTGTCTTTAAGGTTTGCTCTTCTAAACATAATCATTCTATTTTTGGAGTGTTGAGGAACTGGAGCGAGAGAAAATACTTTAACCTCCTTTCATGTGTCTGGAAGATGACACAGATAGTTATTCGCCTGCCAGCATGAAGCAGAGGGGTTGTTTCTGCAACTGCTTATATTCCTTCTGAGTTCCATACTAATAATAATAGCTCTGATGCCAACAACAATAGCTGTCATTGAGCACATCTTAGGTAACTGGCGCTGTGCTGGAGTTTCATAGCTACACTTTGCTATGATATTAGAACACCTTCATCCATGGGCGCTCAGGTCACACAATGGCCTTCTTTCTCAGATGCACACTGCTCTCAGGTGTAAATGAAGACTTTAAAATGAAGGGAAAAAAAAAGATAATCAGGGCTCATGCCTGATTATTTTCCCCATCTCCAGATACGCTGCGTCATTTTAATAAATTGCAGCATCTTAGCATAGTGCCCCAACATCACGGAGCTTAAGCACCACTTGATGGTGATGATAATTGTGATTATAGCAGAGTTAGCAAGCTGGATCTGTGTGCTTGAAGTGTAATTAGCGCTTCAATGTGCATTTTCTGAGAAAAAAGGAAACAGTTGTTGTATAATTTTTCTGTATGCTGTGTGCTGATTCGTGGATTCTAAATATTGGCCATTATTTTACCAAATTCTCCTTTGACAGTCTGCAGTGTGACATGTTAATGAAACCAATTCACTGTTACTGTCTCTTCTTCTTTTTCTTCCCAGGGCAGCTCTTTAGAGCCAAACATATAAATAAGTTCAAAAACAAACAGAATATTTCTGAGACAAACATATGTCTCTCTTATATACCCATAAAATGCTCTGAAATGTATATTTTGATTTAGCTATAAAAACGTTACTTAACATGTAATAAGCTTAATAATGGTTTTAAACATGGTTAAGTAAATAGACATGGTAGGTAATGAAGAGAAACTTAGCAAAACCAGTTAATCAGTTTAAAATATGTCTTGAGTTCCTGTGTGTGTCCTACACTCTGAGGCCAGACGTCTGTACCCGACCATCAGTGCTCCGAGGAGTGCGCAGTTCTAAGGATCTTTTATACGTACATACTGTGTAGGTGTCGCATTCAAAGCTGATGAGCAGAGTTTATTAGTTCACACAGTGTTCACCAACAAAACGGTAGGCGCTACGGAAAATAATTTGAAATGCACTTTCTGAGTTAGTGATTTTCACCCAGCTCCTCCACCCCAGCCCAGAAATTCTGTCAGTACATTTGGGGCGGTTCCCATGAATTTATGTTTCTAACAACTTTCCAACTGATGCTGATTCTCCTCTTCTGGGGACACCCTTTGAGTCACAGTGCTTTTGGTCATTATCTCTAAGTCATGTTCTTTCTCAATCTCACTTTAATCACAGTTTTTTTTTTCTTGATCTTATTTATTTGGGGGGGAAATGGCATTTTTAAAATTCATTTTCATCGAGTTTTTGAGATAGAATTGCCATATAGCAGTATATAAGTTTAAGGCACATTGAATAATGATTTGACTTATATATATTCATGAAATGATTAGTGCAGTAAGTTTAGTGAACATCCATCTCATGTAAGTACAAAATTTAAAAAGAAAATTTCCCTCGTGTAATGAGGACTCCTAGGATTTACTCTGTTCACAACTTTCATATATAACATACAGCAGTGTTAATTATATTTATCATGTTGTACATTACATCCCTAGTACTTATTTATTTATCTGAGAATTGGAAGTTTATTCCTTTTGACTCCATTCCCTCTCCACCCACCCCCACCTCTGGTAACCACAAATCTGATCTCTTTTTCTATGAGTTTGTTTGTTTGGTTTTGAAGTATTACTGACCTACAACATTGTTAGCACCTGTCACACAACGTGATTTGCTGACTATTGAATAAACACCTAGTATTATGTGGAAGCTTAGCTTATATTTGCAGATGCTTTTCCACCTGCCAGACAATGTGCTTAGCACTTAAATTATTTCACTGACATTGCATAGTGTGACTATGAAACAGATACTATCACCCCCACTACGTAGAGATGAGTAAACTGAGTCTCAGAGAGGTTAGGAACCTGTTGCTTTTAAAAAGCTAGAGTCAGAGTGACTACATTAGCACAGGAAGTCTATACCCTCCTACCCAGTGCAGGAGAAATAGAAGCCACACTTCCTATAAATCTGTTGTCTCCTGTTCTGGCTTACTTTGCTTATTAGATTTGCGAAGGAAGATACGTCTAAACTGAGCAGTCTACCTCATTTGAATAGTTTGCCACAGAAGAGAGGGAAGTCATGAAAGAGGGTGTGAGCTGATGCCCTGGGAAGCCTGGGGGCCTTGTGATGTAGCCAAGTTACTTACACTTCTGAGTTGTAGGTTCCTTATCAGGAACATATGGATAGTGACGTCTGCTCTTCCAGATTGCTCAAGGACTAGAGATAATATCTTTAAAATGAACAGCACAGCACAGCACAGAGAATTACTTAATCCAGGTTTGTTTGAAAAAAAAAAAAAAAGAGGAGGAAGGAGAAGAGAAGCGAATCAAAATTCCCCTTTACATTGCTTATAGTATTGTCAGGAACCAGAAGGCAGCTGTATATTTTCTAAGACATGCATGAAATCTCCCTTCCCCCACACAGAATGAGTTAATACTTGGTCTTACAAAAATAAAATGTCACCTTTGCTGAAAAATGACTTCTGCCTAATATAATGGTCACCCCCAAAAGCAAGGCATCCGAAAGATGACTTTGAATGAATGGCTTACTGCACGTAGAGTGATTGCCAATTGCAAACTGTAACAAAGAGTTAAACACGACAGAGGCATTAAAAATTGTAATGGGACCATTTGAACTGTACTGGGGAAAACTAGACTGTAAATGGATCTAGTAAAAACAAACACAATTCAAGGCAGAATTTGAAGGAAATGGAAAACTATGTGTTTCACTTATTTTCATGTTCTTGTTTTTTCTTGTTCCCGTAACACATGCACACACACATCAATATATATGTATAATTTTTAACTCCAATATGCTCACTTCTGTAGAATTTTTTAATGTGAGAGGAAGCTGACAGAATTATACATAAAAGGCCTTTTGCAATAATCACTTTTTAAAGGCGTGTATGTACACATACACAGATGTATGTGTACAGACATGTACAGATATATATTTAATAATTGTTTATTACCAAATATTCCTCTTTTGTCTGTCTAAATTTTTCCAGTTTTTATCCTTACCCTTCATACTACAAAATTATGCTGATGGGTATTCATAGACTCTTTAGGCGAGGTTTATAAATTTCTGAATTCAGAAACTGCTCAGCCCCTGACACATCCAAAAGAATATATGGTTCTCCATTTATGATACCAATCCGTACAGTGAATTTCCATTGAGTAATAAAGATTCTCTATTTATGACTCTCCTTGGAAACTTGACAAATAAATTTAAGCAATTACATTGATTTAAAAAAAAAAAGAAAAAGAAAGGAAGTTCTTGGAGATGAATTTCCAAACTGATGTGTACTTTATAGAAGCCAGATTTCAGAAACCTTCTCCAGAAAGATGACAAGTTTAGCAAACCTATTTGAACTTTAATTGATTCACTCCCAGCTGAATGCATCAAAGGCTGACTAGTACTGCAGCTGGGCATCCTCTCACACTGTGGGAATTGGAGACTCATTAAACAGTGGTCCAACTGCAACCTCATGATCAAACGGTAACTCAAATCGTTGTATTATCACCAGAACAACCTATGGGGAAAGATCACAGAGGGAAACTGCAAAGAAACTACATAGAGCTTAAGTGTAATCAAATCTAGATTCTATCGCAGTCTTAGTCTTGGTGTACTTCCAAAATCCATCTTATTTCTATACTGTATTCTTTAACTTTTTGTGTATGCAATACACACTAATGAAAGCCAGTGCAAGTATGTATAGGCACAAATGCACTGCCATTACTCCTGCAGGCCAAGACACTCTTAAAAGAGAAACATGTACCAATTTTCTGATGAATGGTCCAGAATTAAGCATTTGAGTTTAAGAAAAATACCCCCTTTTTTTTTTTTTCATTGTGCTTCAGTGTTGTTTTTGGTAAAGGCTGTCAACAGTGACTTTCTATTACTGATGACTCGGCATTTTTGGCACCTTAGCGCTACCTCTGAAAGTTTTGCTTCCAGGGGAGCAATTTACCCCAATGTTTCCTCCTCGGCAGCAAGCGCTTCATCAGCCTCTCTTCATGGCCTATTACATGCACATGACAACCTGTATTTGTCTCTGGGGAGCATGTCTACTGGTCACGACCCTCAGGCTGCCTGGTGCTTTTCTTTGACTCACAACTGAAAGCCAGAGGAAAAAGATGATAATTTTCTATATTCTGGATTGCAAATCCTGGTTGCTTCTGTTACATTGGTATCAGCTCTTGTCAGAAGCCAGTAAGTCATTACTCAGGGACTTGTGGAGTATGTCTCTCCTGTGTGCAGTGAGGTTTCATATCCCTCAGAAACATTCTTATTTCCACAGCTCCATTAGGTCCTGCAGAAAGGGTGTCTCATTTCACGTAGTTTGGCAGCAAATGACAATCCTATAAAAGCAGTCTTTGGGCTGCTCTAAGTTGTAAAATTTAATATGTTTGTTATCATTCTTCTTTATGCAGTGCAATTTCTTTGAATCTCACTGTCACCAATTTGAAGTTCAAAATAAGGGTTTTATTGCTCTCAGTATCTCTGTCTCTGCCTCCCTCTCCACTTGCCTATATTTCTATCTCTATAATATAAATTCTCAGAAAAAAATATATAAGCCCCATAAATTAATCACACAATTGAAATATTCATCACCTAACTTCAATATTGATCACCCAGCTTCAATAATTCTCTACATGTGACAGTTTTACTCCTTTCCTCCTCCCTAGTTCTTGTCCTTCCTCCTGTGAATGACTTTAACATATATCCTACTCTTTGTATTATTTCATCCGTGAATACTTTTATATATCTTCCTAAGCAGTATGACTAATTACAACAAAATAACCACAATGTTTTTATATAAAAGATGATTTTTTAAAAAAAATTAGAAACATGACTCATACAAAGTGTCAAAAAGTATTCAACTCATTAATGATTAAATCAGCATGATAGTAGGGTTCTAGGAGATTCGGAAGTGGACAGAGAACTTTTACTTCTAGCAATAATGGACTGTCACTAGATTTATTTGGATTCGATTGAATTTATGCTCCCACTGGAAATAACTAAAAAATACATGAAACAACAGTTTTTAGACATCGGACAATAGGTGGCATAGAACTATGATCCTAAGGGAGGAAAGGCTGACGAGGTGAGCCTTACAATCACCTTTTAGGATGGAGATACTTTCGGGGAGGCTGGACCAGGAATGAGATCCCAACAAGATCATATTGAGGAGGCAGAGATCAGAGGTCTGAGAGGTAGAAGGAGGCTGAAATTTGAAGGGCAAAATATTGAAGAGGGCAGGGTAGGGCAAGGCCCTTATTTCTTCTGATAGTTTTCTTCAATTGGTTCACTTACTAAGTTTTCCTCATCATATAATTATATGATCTGCAAATAATTATTTTTATCTTTTTGATACATCTTTTTTTCTGGACATATTTTATTAGAAAGATCTTTCTAAATAGTGCTAAAAATTAAGTACAAAATTATTTCAGTTTTTTCCTGGTTTTAATCATAATGTGATGTTTGAGCGATTTTTAATTGAAGTATAGTTGATTTACAATATTTTGTAAACTTCAGACATATAGCATAGTGATTCAGTGTTTTTACAGATTATACTACATTAAAAGTTATTATAAAATAATGGCTATAATTCCCTGTGCTATACAATATAACCTTATTGCTTATCTATTTGTTACATAGTAATTTAATCCCATACTCCTAACATGCCTCGCTCCCATCTCTCTTCCCTCTCCCCACTGGTAACCAATGTTTTTCTTTTATATCTCTGAGTCTATTTCTGTTATGCTGTACTAATTCATTTGTATTGTTTTTTAGAATCCACAAACAAGTAATATAAAACAGTATTTTTCTTTCTCTGACTTATTTCACTAAGCCTAATATTCTCCAGGTTCATCCACATAGATCCAAATGGCAGAAATTCATACTCATGGCTGAGTAACATTCCACTGTGTAAATATACCATTTCTTTATCCATTCATCTATTGATGGACATTTGAGTATCTTCCGTATCTTGGATATTGTAAATAGTGCTGCTGTGAACACTGGGGTGCATGTATCTTTTTGAATTAGTTTTTTTTTTCCTGGATATATACCCAGGAGTAGAATTGCTGTGTCATGTGGTAGTTCTGTTTTTAGTTTTTTGAATAATTTCTATGCTTTTTTCCATAGTGGCTTCATCAATTTACATTTCTACCAACAGTCTACAAGGATTCACTTTTCTCCGCATCCTTGCTAACATTTGTTATTTGTAAACATTTTGATGATAGCTATTCTGACAAGTGCGAGGTGGTATCTCATTGTGGTTTAATTTGCATGTCTCTAATGATTAGTGATGTTGAGCATCTTTTCATGTGCCTGTTAGCCATCTCTGTGTCATCTTTGGAAAAATGTCTATTCAGTTCTTTTGCCCATTGTTTAAATTGTGTTTGGTTTTTTTGACATTTAGATATTAACCCCTTGTTGATCGTATCATTTGCAAATATTTTCTCCCATTCTATAGGTTGTCTTTTCATTTTGTTGATGGTTTCCTTTGTTATGCAAAATTTTTTGCTTATTTAGGTCCAATTTGTTGATTTTTGTATTCATTTCTTTTGCTTTAGGAGATAGATCCAAAAAAATATTGCTCCAATTTATGTCAAAGAGTGTTCTGACTGTGTTCTCTTCTGGGAGTTTTTATGGTTTCAGGTGTTACATTTAAGTTTTCAATCCATTTTGAGGTTTTTTTGTGTGTGTATGGTGTGAGGTAATGTTCTAAGCTCATTGCTTTACGTATGTAATACCCAGTTTTCCCAGCACCACTTACCAAAGAGACTGTCTTTTCTCCATTGTGTATTGTTGTCCTTTTTGCCATGAATTCATTGACCCATAGGTGCATGGGCTTTCAATTTTTTCTCTGTTGAGTGTGATGTTAGCTGTGAGGTAGTCATAAATGGCCTTTCTTATATTGAGATATGTTCCCTCTATACCCACTTTGATTAGAGTTTTGATCATGAATAGATGTTGAATTTTGGCAAATGCTTTTTTGTGTCCATTGAGATGAACATGTGATTTTTAGGCTTCCTTTTTTAAATGCAGTGTATCACATTGATTGATTTGCAAATATTGAACCATCCTTGTGACACTGGACTAAATCCCACTTGATCATGGTATATGATTCTTTTTATGTATTGTTAAATTCAGTTTGCTAATATTTTATTGAGAATTTTTGCATCTGTACTCACCAGAGAGATTTGCCTGTAAATTCTTGTTTCGTATTGTTTTTGTTTTTTGTGTCAGAGTAATGGTGGCCTTGTAAAATTAATTTGAAAGTGTTCCATCTTCTTCAATTTTTTAATAGCTTAAGGATGGGTATTCTTCTTCTTTCTGTATTTGGTAGAATTCCCCTGTGGAGCTATCCAGTTCTAGACTTTGGTTTGCTGAGAGTTTTTATATTCAAATTCAGTACTAGTGATCAGTCTGTTCAAATTGTCTGTTTCTTCTTGATTCAGTCTTGTCAATTAGTATCTTTCTAGAAAATTTTTCCATTACTGCTTGGTTATCCAATTTGTTGACATTTAAATGTTTTTTCATATTTTTTAATGATTTTTTTGTATCTCTCTGGTATTAGTTGTTTCTTCTCTTTCACTTCGTATTTTGTTTATTTGATTTCTTTCTTTGCTCATTGGTGAGCCTGGCTAAAGGTTTATCAATTTTATTTTTTCAAAAAAAAACAGCTCTTGATTTCATTGATCCTTCTATTGTGTTTTTGGTCTATGTTTTTATTTCTTTTTTGATCTTTATTATTTCTTTTCTTCTGCTGACTTTGGCTTTGTTCTTATTTGTCTAATTCCTTTAGGTGGTAGGTTAGGTTTCTTCTTGAGGGGGCAGGTCTTTTTTATTTTTGTTGAAGTGTAGTCAGTTACAATATGTAAATTTCGGGCGTGCAACACAATGTTCGAGTCATGCATATACACACATATATTCATTTTCATAAGCTTTTTCATTAAAGGTTATTACAAGTTATTGAATATAGTTCCCTGTGCTATACAGAAGAAATTTGAATTTTTAATCAATCTATATATATATGTTGTATGTATATATATATATATAAATATAGTGGCTACCATTTGCAAATCTCTTGTTTACTTGAGATTTTTCCTGTTTCTTGAGGAAGGCCTGTATCACCATAAACTTTTTTCTTAAAACTGCTTTTGCTGCATCCCATAGATTTTAAAGTGTTGTGTTTCCATTTTCGTTTGTCTTGAGGTATTTTCTGATTTCTTCATTGACCCATTAGTTTTTGGTTGCACATTGTTTAGTGTCCATGTATTTGTTCTTTTTTAATTTTTATTGATTTCAAGTTTCATTCCATTGTGGTCAGAAAAAGTGCTTGATATAATTTTTAACTTTTTTAATTTGTTGAGACTTGTTTTGTGTTCTAGCATATGATCTATCTTGGAGAACATTCCATGTGCATTTGAAAAGAATATGTATTCTGCTGGTTTTGGATGTAGATGTCTTTAAATCCTGCTGGTCTACTGTGTCATTTAAAACCACTTTTGCCCTACTGATTTTAGGTGATCTGTCCATTGATGTAAGTAGGGTGTTAAAGTCCCCTGCTATTATTGTTAATTTCTTCTTTTCATGTCTAGTAGTATTTGCTTCATATACTTAGATGTTCTTACTGGGTCATGTTGAGTGTAATACCTTCTCGTATTGATCACTTTTATCATTATATAATGCCCTTTTATGGCTTTTGTTATAATCTCTGTTTTAATGTCTGTTTTATCTGATATAAGTATTGCCACCCCCTCTTTCTTGTCTTTTTCTTTTTCATGAAATATCATTTTCCATCCCCTCACTTTACGTCTGTGCAGGTCTTTAGCTCTGAAGTGAGTTTTTATTGTAGGTAGCACGTTGAAGGGTCTTGATTTTTAATTCAATCAGCCACCCTCTACCTTTCTGTAGAGAAATCAGCTGATAGGCTTATGAGGATTCCCTTGTAGATGACTTTGTTTTCCTCCTGCTACCTTTAGTATTATCTTTAAATTTACCACTTTAATTATGATGTGTCTTCATGTGGGTCTATTTGGGTTCATCTTATTTGGGATCCTGGGTGCTCCCTGTACCTAGATATTTGTTTCCTTTCTCAGATTTTCAGTCATAATTTCCTCAGATACATTATTGATCCCCTTCTCTCTCTCTTCTTTTTCTGGGACCCCTATAATGAGAATTTTGGTAGGCTTAATATTATCTCAAAGATCTCTTAAATTGTTTTTATTATTTTTTATTTGTTTTCCTTTATGCTGTTCTAATTGGGTGATTTCCATTAATCTGTCTTCCATATCACTTAAGCCTTCTTCTGTGTCACTTAGTCTGTTGCTCATTCCTTATTTGTTTTTTATTTCAGCTGTTGAATTCATTTCTGATTTGATCTTTTATATTTTCTAGTTCCTTGTTAATCCATTCACTGCATACATCAGTTCTTTTCCCTAATTCAGTTACATTTTTGTTACCAATGTCTTGAATTTTTTTATTTGGTGAATTATTTATTTCTGTATCATTATGTTTTTTTTTTTTTCCTGGTGTTTTCTCCTACTCTTTCAATTGAGAGTGGTTCCTCTGCCTTTTCATTTTGCTTAGCTTTCTGTGCCTCTATGAATTTGGGTGAAACAGTTACCTATTGCAGTCTAGAAGTGGTGTTTTAGCTGGAAGCAAGTGGGGCCTGTGCCGGTTCTCAGCTTGGGTCACCTGCAGACAAAGGACCAGTGCACTGCCTTTGCAGTTGCCTATGGCTCCACTCAGACACAGCCTCGGGTGCAAGTCTCCTTTGTCTCTCATAGTCAATATCTGCCTTCACTGTTATCTAAAAAGCTCATCAAGATACAGATACCATAGTATCCTAAGTAGTTGTTTTACAAAATATATGTAAGTTTTTAAATTTCAAAAGCTTTCCTATTTATGTAATCTTTTTTATTTGTTTGCTTTAAAAATGTATTGAGATTTGCTTTGGAGACTGGGGAAAGATCAATATTTGTTAATGTTCCACTATGCTTGAAAAAAAATGAGTTACTGCCTTTCTTAGGATGCATGCATATATACGGAAAACTTCAGCACTGTTTATTATATTTTTCAATTTTCTTGTATCCGTATTTGTCATTAGCCAGTTGAAAAGTTATAGGCTAACAGCAGTCTACTAGACTATGCTATTATGATTGTATTTCTGTGAAATTCTCCTTATCTTTATAATTGTTTTATTTCTATATTTTGATACCATGTTATTTAGCACAATAAACTTCATAGATGTTTCCTTCAGTAATTTTCAATTTTTTTATCCAAACTTTGCCTTTTTATTCTATTTTGTCTACTTCTGCTTTTTCGTTTTATTTGTATTATCTTTACTCATGTTTTAATGCTATTTTCTCTTGAAAAAGACTTCTTTTACAAGTATACCTTTTTTTTTTTTGGCTTTTCATAGTAGTGTTTAAGTTTTTTTTAAATTTTCATAGCTGACATCTCTTGTGCTTTATGCTTTAAAATAAGGATCCCTGAAATTTTGATTGTTTCCATTGGTGTCATGGGCTATGCCTTGCATTCTTCTGTGTGCTTGAGTAATTTAGTATTAGTACTTTTGTTTTTATAAATAGTCTCAAATATATATTCTTCCATTTTAAACTTCTAAATAAAACATAACATTATGAACCCTGCATATTAAAAATATTTATCTTGTTTTATTTCTCCCCAAAGCTTCATATCTTTATCAATATAATCTGAGATTATAGATCTAGATGATTATTTTATTAGTTTCTATATCTTATATAATCATATATTATTTATAGATTTCTACATAGGAAATGTTAATTTTTTTTCTATAAGACCATTTTTGCTTTCAAGAACATGTTACTCTTTAGTTACTGTATTTTAATTATAAATATCACATTAAGCAAGTTGAAATAATACTTCATGTTTCTATTTACTTCATTATGACAAAATTTCAAGTGCTTTTGTGTATTCTAAGACCATAACCATTATGCCTACACCACCTCTTATTTTTATCTATTTCTAGATCCATCTTTATCCATGCTTCACTATTCTGTTATCCACTGTAGTATGCTGTGCTTAGGTTATTATATGTGTATTTTCCCTTTCCAATTCTAGGAAATTTTTAATTATCTTCTGATGAGGTATAAATTTCATACATTAAAATGCACAAATCTTAAGGGTAGAGCTTGATGTAATTTCACTTTTTTTCACATCTGATTAGCCACTAAACAGATCAAAATATAGACCAATTTCGGCACCCTCCTGGCACCTTAATGCCATTTCTTAGTTTATGTACACAGTTCCCTACCCCAAGAAAGTCACTGTTCTTACTTCTATCATACCTATTACTTTTCCCTGCCTTGAAATTCATGTAGTTGGAATAATATAGTATGTAATTTTTTGTATGTGATCTCATTAGCTTAATATTATGTCTTGTACACTATACAAATGGAATCACATAGTATATATTTTGTATGTCTAGCTTATTTTGCTCAATATAATGTTTTGAGATTTATGAGTGTTTTTGAGAAGGTGAGTAGTTTGTTCTTTTTGTTGCTAAGTAATAGTTCATTGTAGGAATATGCATCATTTATTTATGTATTTGCTTGTTAGTGAACATTTGTGTCATTTCTAGTCTAGGGCTATTATGGATATAGCTACTGAAAACATTCTATGAGTCGTTCTGTGGATATATGCACTCATTTCTCTTGAGCACGCACTTAGGAGTGGAATAGCTGGTCATAGAATAGGTATATATTATTAAAAACATTCAGACAATTTTCAAAGTTATAGAACAGTTTTACACTACTTTCAGCAATGTATGAAAGTTTCAATGCTAATACATCCTCATCTACATTTGGAGTTTGCTGTTTTTTTTCCCTTCTTAAATTTTAGCCATCCATTGGGTTTATAGTATCTCATTTTGATTTTAATTTGCATTTTCCTTTTGACTAATAATGTTGAGTAACTTTTCACAGGCTTATGACCATTTAGATACCTTATTTGTAAAATGCCAGTTTAAAAATTTACTAGTTTGCTCAGATGCATTAATTTATTTTGAGGGAATGGGAGGTAGTTTTCTTTTACCCCCCCTCCCATATTTACTCAGAAATAATTGATAAAAATCATTGTGTAAGTTTCAAGGTATACAATGTAATAATTTGCTATACACGTATGTTGTGAAATGATTTCTACAATAAGGTTAAGTAACACGTCCATCACTTCACATAGATACCTTTTTAAAAAATTTTGTGGTGAGAACACTTAATATTTACTCTCTTAACAAATTTCAAGTGTACAGTATTGTTAACTATAGCTGTCATTGTATACATTAGATCCCCAGACTTACTCATCTTATAAGTGAAAATTTGTAACTAAATCAACGTTTTTCCACTTTTCCTTCTCATTAGCCCATAATAACCACTATTCTACTGTGTTTATGAATTTGACATTTTGATTCCACATATAAGTGCAATCATACAGTATGTTTCTTTCTCTGTCTTATTTCACTTGGCATAATGCCCTCAAGTTTCATCCATGTTGTAAATGGCAGAATTTTCTTTTTATGGATGAATAATATTACGTTATACGTGTGTGTGTGTGTACATATATATATAAAATCACATTTCCTTTATTCATTCATCTGTCAGCTGACACTTAAGCTGTTTCCATGTCTTGGCTGTTATGAACAATTCTACAAAGAACATGAGGTACAGGTGGTACTACTTCAAGGTAGTAATTTCACTTCCTTTGGCTATATACCTAGTTGTGAGATTGCTTAATGTTATGGTAGTTCTATTTTTAATTGTTCGCAGTACCTCTGTACTATTTTCTATAATAGTTGTACTAATTGACATTCACACCAACAGTGCACAATGGGTTTCTCCACATCTTTGCCAACACTTACTATTTGTCTTTTTGATGATAACCATTCTAACAGTTAAGAAGTAATATTTCATCATGATTTTGATTTGCATTTCCCTGATGAAACATCTCTCTGGATGTTGAGCATCTTTTCCTGTACTTCTTGACCATTGTATGTGATCTTTGGAAAAATACTTAGTTGGGTTCTTTGTCCATTTTCAGATTGGATTATTTGATATTTGCTACTGAGTTGTGTGAGTTATTTTGAAAATAAAAATCAGATACATGATTTGGAAATATTTTCTTTATATACACTACCTTTTAATTGTGTTGATTGTTTCTTTTGTTGTGCTGTTTTGGTATCAGGGTAATGCTGGCCTTGTAAATTGAGTTTGAAAGTATTCCCTCTTCTTTTTTTTTTTTTTTTTTTTTTTTTTTTTTTTTTGGAAGAGTTTGAGAAGGACTGGAATTGATTCTTCTTTAAATATTTGGTATAAATTTTCAGTGAAGCCATCTGATCCCAGGGTTTTCTAGGGAGGATTCTGATTATTGATTCCATTTCCTTAATGATTATTGGTCTGTTCAGATTTTCTATTTCTTCATGATTCAGTCTTGGTAGGTTGTATGTTTCCAGGAATTTATCCATTTCTTCTAAGTTATTCAATTTGTTGGCATGTAATTGTTCATAGTAGGCCTTTATGATCCTTTTTATTTCTGTGGTATCAGTTGTAATGTCTTCTTTTTCACTTTTAATTTTATTTGAATACTCTCTTTTTTCCTTGTTGAGTCTAGCCAAAGATTTGTAATTTTTCAAGATCTTTTCAAATAATATCTTATTTTTGTTAATATTTTCTCTTATTTTCCTACTGTCTAATTCACTCGTTTCTGCTCTGATCATTATTATTTCCTCCCTCCTGGTAACTTTGGGCTTAGTCTGTTCTTTTTGTAGTTCTTTGGGGTATAATATTTGCTCACTTATTTGAGATTTTTCGTTATTCTTTAATGTAACCTTTTATAGTAATAAATTTTCATCTTAAAACTGCTTTTGTTGAATCCCATAGATTTTAGAAGATTGTGTTTCCATTTTCATTTGTTTCAAAATATTTTTGAATTTCCCTTTTGATTTTTCCTTTCACCCATTGGTCATTGAAGAATGCATTGTTTTATTTCCACGTAGTTGTGAATTTTCCTATTTTTCTCCTGTTACTGATTTTTAGTTTAGTTCCACTGAGGTTGGAGAAGATACTTGATATATTTTGAATTTTCTTGAATTTGCTAAGACTTGTTTTATGGCCTAACATGATCTCTCCTGGGGAATCTTCTGTGTGCACTTGAGAATAATGTGTATTTTCCTGCTGCTAGATGAAATGTTCCATGTACGTCTGTTAGGTCCATTTTGTCTATGATGGTGTTCAAATCCACTCTTTCCATTTTATTTTCAACAGTGGATCATCTATCCATTGTTGATAGTGGGGTATTAAAGTCCCCTACTATTATTATTTGCTATTTATTTTCCCTTTTATTTCTGTAAGTATTTGCTTTATATATTTAGGTGCTCCAGTGTTAGGTGCATACTTGAAATTGTTACATTTTCTTGGTAAATTGACCCATTTATCACGATATAATGATCTTCTTTGTCTCTTGTGACTCTTTTTAACTTAGTCTGTTTTGTCTAACTTTAGTGTAGTCACTACTACTCTCTTTTGGTTTCCATTTGCTTGGCATCTTTTTCCCTTCTTTCACTTTCAACTTACGTGTGTCCTTAAAACTAACGTGACTTTCTTGTAGGCAGCATATGTCCAATTTATTGTTTTATTTTATGGTTAATATCTAATTTTATCTAAGGAGTCTTTGCCTAACCCAAGGCCATAAAAACATTCACCTATATATTTTTTTTCTCTAAATGTTTATAGGTCTAGTTTTCACATTTGCATCTATGGCCCATCTCAGATTTGTGTGTATGTGTGTGTGTAGCATGGCTTAGGACTGTCATCAGGTTGGGTTCTTCCAAACCTGGATCCTGAGCCAATAACTCAGTGTAAATGATTTACTAAGGAGTAACCAGTAGGGTAGTGGGGAAGCAGAATTATAAAAGTAGAGAAACCAAGCAAGGGTGCCACTTGAAATTAAGTCCCCGATTCAGCCTGATTTGGAAAGCAGATCCTGGAGCATAATTACACTGCAGAGTTGTCTCTTCTTAAGGCAGAGGAACTAGGCTCATATTCCTTGTCACCAGTCATCATCCACTAAAAAAAAAAAGCTGCCTTTGTGGGGTTGGGGATTAAACCTTGTAGGCACTTTAGATTCTCCTTAGGGTTTCAGAGAGGTAGGATAAACGTCCAAGAGCAATCATTTGAGAGTCTTGGGTGCAAGTCATTAGGAGCAAAGCATGCAGAAGCAGAGAAAGGTGTTCTCAGAGCTATTTAAAAGATGCAAAGTAATCTGAATGGTGCACAAAGAGTATGCACTGTAGAATGGATGCTCCCCACCTGCATACAGATAGCTCATTTCTCCAGCATCATCTGTTAAGGAGACCTCCTTTTCTTCTCTTTGTATAACATCAAGTGAACAGTTACATGTGTTTCTATTTCTAGACAGTCTGTTCTATTTTATTGATCTATTTATCTATCCACATACCAATATCATACTGTCTTACTTACTATAGATTTAAAATAAGAATTAAAATCTGGGAATTAAAATCTTCCATTGTTCTAATTCTTTAAGATTGTCACAGCTATACTGTGTCTTTTGCATGTCCATGTAAACTTTAGTATTGAATCAGCAATTTCTTCCACCAATCTTTTGACCGATATTGCAGGGAATCTATAGATCAGTTTGGAGAAGATTAACATCTTAACAGTAACCTTCCAATCCATGAAGCTGGTATATCTTTCCATTTGAAGGTCTTCTTTAATTTCTTTCATCAATGTTTTATAGTTTTCAGTTTTGACGTCTTGCATATCTTATTTCTTCTGTTTTTGTATTTTCGGTGTTATTGTAAGTGAAATTGCTTGTTTCACTTTCCCATTGTTGATTGCTGATATGCACTGATTTTCAAACATTAACCTTATATATTATTTCTGTGCTAAAATCACTAGTGCTAAAAACTCTCCTTTCCTGTAGAAAAGTCTTTCCAGTCTTCGTGAGACAGACTCCTTATATTTCATCACCGTAGTGCATGTCATGGCCTCCAAAACGCAAATGCTCCTCTTTAATGCATTCCCTGTGCTTATTTATCTATTACAAAATGGCAATATTTAATTAAAAGGAGATGCAAAATGCCACACCTGCTCCTTATATTTGTCAGTCTGTTCATATCTTCTCATGGGAAGTAATACGAGAAGATTGTTGTGCTGTGTTTCATAAGTCCCGGCATGCTTTTTATCAGACATACGTATGCACATGGCCAGCTAAGCAGCCCTAAAACAGACACATCCTACCAACCAAGAGACACACGCTTTCTCAAAAGGGTGAGAGTGATGAAATAGGTAAAAATGTTTTCTGATTCCTAACACTTTTGTTACTTTGTATAATTCCAAATCAGCTTTTGTTTAGCTTAAAACGTTTTCAAATGTTGATCCATCACAATTTAAGTAAAGACTTACTGTGTTGGCATGGTTTGGAAGTATTCAACTTTCACATTGATCAGAATGAACTATCTTTTATAGATAAGCTCGTATCTATTTTTGCTGATTGTCCTTTATGAAGAATCTGATTTTAAAAATACACATACATACATTTCCATGTGTGGCAATAACTACAGATACAGATGCATCATGAGTGATGTATGAGTCATTTATTATAATGTCATTTATTATAACTAAAATAATGTTATTTATTATAAACTCCTTAATAATGTCATTTATTATAAACTCCTTTAGGTGAAGGTTATAGTAGCTGCCTATTTAATATTTTAATTCAAATGAGAAAGTATTAAGTATAAATTGAGGAAGCTTACACATTGCTGGGTACTTTTAAAGATCTCTGTGATTCAAATTGTTAAAGAAAACTCAGAATCTCAGTGAAGAAAACAGGTGTTTACACAAGTGGCAAAAACAGAAAAGTACAAAGTAGTCAAATGTATTTCAGCCTTTAAATCTTATTATGGGGCCCTGAGATTATTATAAACACAAGAGGTTGAGAAAAACAGTAGTAAAAGTCATCAAACACAGGCAAAATCGTGAATACATGCTGTGTGATAGAGCATCCTCCATGGACAGGGCAGAACGTGTCTTACCTGGAGTCCAGTGTAGCTGTTAACAAACTGCAGGGATTCGGGTAAATGGGAACAGAGAACAAAGGTCTTGAACGGCAGATTAAGGAATTATTTTAAAATTGGCAGCATATAGAATGAGTATGTGCTTTGAAAACTGCACACTTCCTGAAGACATCCATTAAAAATATTCCTTTAATTACACTTCATTTAGCTGTGTGTTCAAACACACATTTTCTGATTGCTCAGATGAGCAGGTAAAGCTCCTGAAACCAGCATCTTATTGTCATAGTTAAACGTACTCTGATAAAGTATCAAACAGTTCTTAGCTGTATCTCAACTTGTATTTATCTTACCTTGAAATACAATTAACTGACTTCAGTCAAAGTAATCAAAGTGCACACAGAGTTAATGTGAGAGTTGTGCTGTGAATTTCTGATATGTTTGGTTTCTTTTATTTTTCTTCTTTTCTTCCTTCTCTCTCTCCTTGTTCTCCTCCCCCCACTCCCTCCTCTTTTTCCTCTTGCTCCTCCCTTTGCCTCTCCCTCCCCACCCTGTATGGAGGACTTCTCCCCTCCCTTCTCCTCCTTTCCCCTCTCTTCCTCCTTCTCTTCTTCCTACTATTCCTCTTTCTTTCTTTCCTTCTCTTCAAAATTGGTGGTACTGTGTAGTATTTTCTATGGTTTAATAACAGTGGATTGATCGGTGCATTTACTCCCCTCTTACTATATATTTGACATTATTTATAAAGGTTTAAAATGAGATAATAAAACAAGATGATTACATACTTTTTTCAGAGATGCTACAAATGTGCATTACCATAGCAACAACAGACTATACGAATATAACATTTGTTCATTGCTTTCATAAATATTTAAGCTATTGTGTGGTTATTTCACACACACACAAAAAAATGTTTTGAAACCAGTATTTCTGACAGCCCAGTCTCCAAAATCATGGGTATGAAGTCATATGGTATGTGGTTTTGAAATTTTGTTAGAATGGAGATTAGTATATTGGAAGTGGCTAATGTTAGGCATAATGTAAGAGTACATTTTAGCGCAGCTTTGAAAAAGTTAGATAACCTGGGAGCTATAAAAGACAGGGTAAAATATATGGCACAATAATGTGTATCTTTTTCCCTCTGATTATTCTACATTTATACACACACGTGCGCACCTATGCACACAAACACAGAGTTATCAAAGGAAAATATCAAGACAGAATAAAATGAGGTTCTTCAGAATGTGCTGATGAGTGCGGAGGAAATCCGCAGTGAGAGAGAGATTGATGATAATTGCATACCTTTACACATACGATCTCAGAACCGTACTGGGGGGACTTGGGACAGATCAGATCATGTCCATATTGTATATGAGGATAAAAGGCTAAGTAGTTTTCCCAGAGTACAACAGCTAGTTTTGGTCTAGTTAGTATTCCAAACTAACTTATTCTGATTCTTTCTTCTATTAAGGGGTTAGTGAAAAACTTTGAGGTCAATTTTTAATGAAATGTAACATAGCACTTCTATTTTCAATAATAAAGCTCTTTGCCTTTTTCTCTGCCCTTCCCTACTCAGACTTTTCCAGAGATGTTGTAACGAGAATTATTTTGTTAATATAATACACTTTTACAGTTTATCCTTATTGCAAATGACCCTTAATTTGAAAGACATGGGCTGAAATTTTAGTTGGGCAACTCTTTACAGTAGACCATCACTGTAATTAATGTAACAAATTACTGTTGCCATGGACAGTTGAACAGTACATGGAAATAGATTGTTGGATACAATCCTTGTCTTAGTGGCATTTAGAATAATGGAATTCTGCCTTTAGTATCAAACATCTGTAAAACTGAGTTATAGTTCTCTGGCTTTAAAACAATCTGAGACCATGGAATTCTCAGATGTCCATCAGGACTCAGGGCATGGTCTTTTAGGGCTTGAAAACAGACATCTTTATGTCTAAAATGCATCCTTTGTCTGAGCTGTCCATTTACTAATCCAAGAAGGTCCAGTGTGCAAAGGGTGGGGGGAGAAAAGTACTTTAGAAAAGATGGTGCTTGTTTGTAGCTATCTTATGGCTACAATAAAATTTATCTGGGAATCAGAGGAAGAGCTGGCTTCTGGTTCATTTAGTTGTTTGCATCGTTGACAAGGAATGATTTGATCAGTGGCCAAGAGACAGAGAATATATAGTTCAAGAAACTACGAGCATCATCAAGACAAGAAGACACAAAGTCATTGAAATATGTTGTGTTTCAAGCACACAAGATAATTCAATTTTGTAAAACTTATCTTTCGAAGTTTATAAAAGAGCACTATTCTTATGGAGTTTAAGATGAAACCTACAAGGGTACACAGTGTTGGCAGTTACAGGTTAATTACTTTAAACCGGGGCTACGCTGTTTATTGGTAAGATGCTGACTATTCAAATTATAATTAGATTATCTATATATAGAGTTATAATTGCTTTTCACATCTGCAACATAGTTATTTAAGTAACTGTACCTCAGAGGGTTCCTGAGAGAAATAAATGACCTAACATGAAAGTCCCTGGTGATTTAGCATGGGGCTCCCTTTTCCTACGTCTCTCACTTCCTCACCCTCTGTCATCCCTGTTCATGTCTGTTCTTCACCTACTCTTTCTTCTTTCCTCTCTTTCTTCTTCATTTATGTCTTCAAGCTGTATGCATTTGAGTATTTTTTTATAAAGAACCAGAAAAGCCCAAAACACTATATTTGTTTTGGTGCAGGTAGAATGCAAATTAGTCCAATTCCATAATGTTCCGCCAGATGGTGCGTTTTCCAGATGGTAGCCAGATAAGCTTAGAGCTCCTTAGAACCTTGAAATACATCACTCTGCTCCATCTGACAAATCTGAAATATGGGATTCAGAATAAAAGATTTTTTTCTTTTTCACGCTGTAGCAAAATTTCAGTAAGGCAAGTAGGCTCTTTATCATTTGGGTGCAGAGAACTTTGTCGACTACAGATTCTGTCCTGCATTCCAGAGCTGTTCACTAATTCACAGAATTAAGGGCTTACAGGAGAGCTGGTGAACATCTCCATTGGCTGTACAGTAAGTTAGGATACAAGCATTTATTAGACAGTTATAACTGTTCAAAACCCACTAGAGATGCATTCACTTTAGTTTAAGGGTTGCACATTTCCCTACAAATGGCTTGTTGTGAATAATGTAAATTGCATCCCTGAGAATAAATTAAATACATTTGCCGCTATTGTTAATGTGTTGGAACAGTTGGGCCATAAATCACTTGAACAACATTTATAGATTACTGTAGTCTATCTAGACCGAGCTTGTAAATAGCTGTGTAACTCATAATTCAGTGATTTGCAGCCCTCTGAAGAAAACCTTAGAGATTTTTCTCTTGTTTTTCTCCCCTCCCTTCTCCTATGATATCGACAAACATCTAGCTCAAAGAAATTCATTTTGAACACTTTTATAAAGCTTTTCTTTATAATAGAAGCTAGAGGATTTAATATATAACAAAAAGGAATCCACCAGAAGCATATAGAGTGGCTCACTGCCCATTGGTGGGCCATCACTCTTGTATCCTTCTGGTCTTTCCCTATCAAGCCATCCTTTCTGGAAGCCTCTGGAATTCCCTATAGGGAGAAACCATTTTCCAAAGCCTTGAGGCTTCCTTTGTCCTTTCTTTTCTCTCCTTGACCTTCCCCCCCCCCACTCCCCCACCTCTTTTCCCCTCTGCCTCCACCCCCAACAACATTATCATAGGAACCAATGCAGACACATTTTGTCTACTCTCAACGCCATCAATTCATTAGAACTTAGGGCACATCGGAAGTAAAATGGTCATTCAGCTTTAGAACCAATACAGACCATTGATTTCAGTTTTATCCTTGAAAATAAGAGTGAGTAAAAAAGTGTTTCTCTGTGCTAGGCATTTTGTGTGCATTATATCATTTAATACTCGTAATATAGCATTAGCCCCTTGTATTAGGGAGGAAAGTGAAATATACAGAAGTAAAATTACAAATTATACCCACAATACCTGAGGTTGCAGCATCTGATTTTGAAACGGAGCCTAATTCAAAAGCCAGCATCTGTGTTCTTTCAGCTTGACCTATTTGTTCATAACTATGGTGAGCTATTCCAATCTGAGGGAAATACGTCACGTCTGTTCGATAGAATGCTCTGACATTTTGCCTCCATTAACTGTGCTTGACTCTCCTAACCTGCAGTGGCCCTCTCCCTCCCACATTTACCTTTGTTCCTTTCCTTTGCCTCTTTCTGGTCACATTGGGCCTCCAGGCTGAGAGAACCGCCATGCTTCTTGAGGGAATACACTCCAAATTATCTTTTAAAAGGCTTGCTCTTTTCTGAGTAGGTGTCAATAGGGAGTGGAGAGTCCTTGCAGTGGGGGTTCCGTTAGTGCCCCACGTGTGTGTGTGTCTGCCATCCCCGAAGACTCTGCTCAGCAGACATCAGCCCTCGTTCGCTGACTCACATCCCAGAGTTTGACTGTGGTCTGTTTTGTGCTCCACCAATTTTCAGCTTGTTCCTGGTGGCCCTTGATTGAGTGGCCCCAACCTTGGAGTAATCAGTGATGGGTTGAAACTTGATAGCTCTTGGTTTTCATTTAGATGATGCTTTGCTGAACTGCCGTCTCAGGGCACAGCGCAGCAGAAACCTCCCACCAAACCTGAGTGTCCCCCAGTTGCAATACGGACAGCATGACTTCATCTTTGTAGAGTGCTTTTTGTGTTCCGAGTACTCTCAGACTTATTTCACTGTCTTGACTTCATGGTGAGTTATTTGCAGGGTTAATCTCTGAGTGAAGAAATGAAGGCGGAAAAATGACGTTTATTGCTGGAGGCAACGGCTTTAGGTTTCTAAGGAAATAGATTTCTGCCAATGCCGGCTTCGCAATTACAATGTGCTAATACCGGTTCTCAAAATCTCTGACTTTCTGCACAGGATAGTTTTGACATAGGACTATTCAGATGATTGGATAGCGTGCTTGGCATATTTTAGTCACATGCATAATTTAGAACAGGGAAATGAAGACTGATTAGCCGTTGTGATGATAATAAAATTAGTCATCTTGATACTGAATTAATACTAAATTATTAATGCATAAATATCACTCATAAAGCAGGTATACAAAGACAGTACTTGATGCAGCTGTTGACATCCGGGAAAATAGCAGAGAGGGGCTGTCGAGAGTCTGGTTTCTGTTCTGCTCTTTAAGTTGTGTCGCTTTGACGGGTCACGGACGCTCTTTGAAGCTCAGTTTACTGATCTGTAAAAGTGAGTGTAATAGTCACCTTCTGGAATATCAGATGATTTTATTGGGATTACAAATGCATCAAAAATTAATAATATTGAAAATGTTTAAACATCAAAGAGCCCAAATGTCACTTACAATAAATGTTTGTAATTGCTCATAGCTTCCTGAAAGTAGCTACAGAGTTTTCTTCACAAACTATGAAAAGTGACTACTCAACTTTTTAAAATAGTGAAATACAAAACTTGATTTTTAAAAATGACTTTAATTCCTCTTTGATCTATGTGAGATCTGTCTTTACTGTCAATGATATTTCATTATTATGATGGCTTTTATTAACTTTAGTATCAAACTACTATGTATGAACAGTTTTGAACTCAGGTTTGTCATCTATACTCCATTATACTTGTGATTTCTATTCCATCCCAAATGTATGTTTCATGTCCATGAAGAAAAGGCCAGGTTTTCACTTTGAATTTTAAACGTGCATTTACAGTACATGAAGGTTATCCTACAAGTCCTTCTTTGCATCATTTCCGTCCCCCAGGTTGGTAATATAGGGGAAAAAATGTGAAAATACAATTTCCCCCATGGCACACTATAGCACTGATTGCCAGGGAATGAAATGGCATGTCTGATGAGTCATAATTGACAGAGCTCTCTTGCTGGTTTTTGTACACACTTCAGCTTTTTAAAATTTATGTTTCTCTCCAAGTCTTAACTTCCTTTCCATTGTGGTAACAATACACATACTACCATGAGAAAATATCTCTGAATAATTTCAAGTGCACTATGGTTTCTTAAAGAAGGATGTTAATGTGTTTGATATTAGATTTATCATATCCTAGTAGTATTCCTTAGGTTTTCATATTTGTTGGGTTTTTTTAAGGTTTACACTACTACATGTATTATATGGTAGTAATAGAGAAAAATAATAATACTTACAGGTAGAAATATTATGGGTGTTTTTACCTTAAAATTAGTTTATATATTTTATGGAAACCACAGTCCCATCCCTCAGATTTTTCCCCATTCCAAGAGGTGCCCAGAGAAAATGCAATTTGATTGCAAGTCTTATTTTCTAGGTGCTAATTTTCATCTTTAGAGGCAAGTGTTAGATACATAGCAATGCTGAATAAACAACTGCAAGAAATAAGTTTGAGATTTAGAAACAGCCCAAACACACTGTATTTTCTTTCCTCTTTGTCTCCCTTCTAAGCACTGGCACTTTGGGCAAGTTATTTAACCTCAGTAAGTTAAATAGTTAGACTAATAGTGCACATCTCAGAAGGCAGAGTAGAGATTGAAACGTGTAAGTCATTTAGCATGGGGTCTAGCACATCATACAAAAATAAATTCAACCAATTTCAATCATCCATGATAAATGCTCTGTTAGGCAGTAGGGCACTGGCAGTGAAGATTCCTTGTCCTCATGGAACCTCCAGTCTAATGAGGAATGCAGAAAATCCCTACTGTTTCAACAGAGTAGAATGTGTTAAAAGAGCAAAACAAACGGTGTCATGAGAGCATATGCTGGCACATGGTCTAATCCCAAGGAGGATCGGCGAAGTTTTTTAGGAGAGAATATTTATATGGAAACTTCAGAGAAGAGTAAGGGTTAGTTACGCAGAGGAGTGATGGGGAAGAAGGGAGAAAAAAGAAAGAAAATGTTTGGTGTGAGTGAGAGCCTAGAGCAATGGTGTGACTACAAAGAATGAACCCAGGTCAGAGTCCCATGTGGGTGCCCTCCATGTTGGTAGCCCTGTGTATAGACGTTTACAAATATTAATACTTCAACGAGGGATCAGTCTTGAAACCAGTGCTGTCCAGTCTTAAGATTCATCAGCCGTGAACGTTCTCATTCGTATCTAGTACATGCGGTGCCCTGAAGTCAGCAGCCCTGTGTTTGGGCTCTCCTTCTAGCAGGTCAGATGACTTTGGCTACCCAAGGATAGGATTCTTCTGAGAAGAAAGGGTCCCAGTAATCTTTGGTGGGAGAGGAAAGGCAGAACTGGAGAGTGAGATCTCAGACACATTCTAGATGCAGTGGTGGACCCCTTTTCTTTGGTTTGTGGTCGGGACTGGAATTGGAATAGGGCATAAACAGTAAAACAAAAATATCACAGAATCGACGTTTAGTCTTCCCGGGTCTAAAGAGGGACCCAGCACTCCTACACAGCTGATAGAGACCAAAACTTCTGTCCTGGGATTCTCATTCCAGACAGCATCCTAGGGCCCATTCCAGGCCGGGAGTTCATTGCTTATTCTGACTCGTCTTCTTTATTTGGTCCTTGAAGGGTTGGGGTTTAGAGTGAAAAACGAAGGGTAAAAGGAGAAGAAGAAAAAGAAGGGAGAGGGAGAGTGATTGGGATTAGGGGTGTATGTGCCCTCAATTCAAACAGGAGCTTCCACCTCAGGATGCTCCGGGTGGGAGAGAGATGGTTAGGAGTGCCTGCTTCATTTATGTCATTCATTAATGTCTCCTGAATATTGGTGTGTCAGTGCCATTTATAGTTCTTGTTGGACAAAAGTTATTTAGAAATGTTTCAAATTTACAAAAAATCCACATCACTAATTTTCAAGTTAGCCACGTATGCTTTATTAACTTTCTCTCTGCCTCCTCCATACATAGACACACACATGCGCGTATACATATATGAAAAATAACAGTATATTGTGCATATATACACACACCATTAATATTTCTGAGCCATCTGAGCATATGTTGAAGGCATCACACCCCTTTACCCCATAGTATCTTTAATTCAATATGCCTTTCCTAAGAACAATTTGCTAACATAATCACACAATGGTTAAGAAATTCAGGAAATACAATGTTGACATAGTACTTACAGCTCCTTTCTAGGCCATATTCCCATGTTCTCAGTGGCCCAGAAATGCCCTCCAGAGCATTTATATTCCTTTCATAGCAGGATCCAGACCATATTGCATTTGATAATCATCTCTTTTGTTTCTTCCATCTTTCTTTCTCTTGTATGAGTTTGAAATGTTCGAGGAATGCAGGGCAGTATTTGGACTTGGATTTGGGTCATTCTTCTTTCTTCATTCCCCAGCCCCAACAGTTATATATAAGCAGCAGACAGCCTCGGACACTCCGATTGGATATGCCATACATCACTCATCTGTTCCAGGGTCGCTGATTGGATTATAAATATTCACGTTCACAATTCCTTAGTGTCATGAAATACCAGCCAGAAGGACTCTCTCAGGGATGTCTCTGACCATTATAAAATCTCTGCCCACACATCTTAGCCAAGCAAACATCTCCTGGTATTGATGTGTCATCCTGACATCCTCTTAGCAGTAGCCCAGCAAAGCCATACCAGGACCATTATGTCATCTTGATGATACCATAGCTTCTGCCCCTGCTCTTGTCATCCTGTTATACTGAGACATGTGTCTGGCATGCCTTCCAGTTAACTCCCTAAATTGGATGAGTCAGCCCCTAGACTGAGAGCGTCTTTCATGAACCGTGGGCTCCTCGGAGACAGGCAGTGAGCCATATTCATTGTCCTGTCCCTAGCTTGACTCTGCCACCCTTCAGTCTGTGGTTTGCCTCGCTTTTTGGTTAGTCTGTAAGCCACAGTTCCTGGTGTCCGTTCTCTCTCTCCTTTCCATCTCTGATTAGCACTGTCCATGCTACATGCTTTCCAGGTTAAAATAAATAGCAGCCACAATAACCACGATCGCAGCGAAGCTCTGTGATGCCCTGTTGCACCTACTGTCCCCGCCTCCGCAGAGTCCACAAGCATCGCTACTTTACAAGGAGAAGAGCTGAAGATACTGAGGAGCAAAGTAATGCTTCCAGACTGAAATCCTGGTTTGAGTTCCTACTGTACAGTGGTTTTACTCTTCGAACTTTCAGTGTCACCATCTGGAAAAACGAGGATCCTCAGAGTGCACCTAGTTGGACTCTGAAAGGCTTTAGGAGATAATCTCATGGAATGTTCACCCCAATACTGGGTGTGTGTTCTTCCTGTAAAATGTTGCCTGTCTATTATTTGGGGGACACGACTGCATCCAGAATATAGTCTCAGTCTCAGTCTCCAATGTTATTACCCACTTAATCTCTCAAAAGACAAGCAGAAGCTGTAAGAGGCTATTCCACTATACATAGAGTTGCATGTCGTACTGGCCCCCTCAGATCTAGGGTAAAGTAGAGGAAGAAACACAGTCTCTCATTGTAGGGCCCAAGATTCCAGCCTCTGGCCTCTCTGGCCAGTAACTTTAGTTTACAGTATTTTAATTCCTGATCAGGTTTGCAGTGATGTCATAGCAAATATTCCTCTGTTGTACGCTGTCTTTTGACCTGTGTAAAATACAGTGATAATAAGAGTTCATTACACTTGCCAAATCCAAAATTTCCAGGAACTCGGAATGCTTACATTCATTAATCTCATTTCACTCATTAAATACCCCAAAGTCCTGGGAGGGTAAGTGATAAATATTTGCTCTCTTTCAGCCGGTGAAAAGGCCAGGGTGCTCTTGCAAGGCTTGGGCTGTCACTCACTCATACAATCTTGTAGAAATCTGTGTATGGAATATCTCTTATGGGTCTGGGCCTACCAGGTACTCGGAATATCACCCATCAGTGAGAGCAAGTCCCAGCCCTCCAAGAGCTTGCATTCTAGTAGAAAGGAAAGACATAATGAAAACCAAACATCAGAACACACCAATTTAATGTATCAGGTTAGTGGTAAGTGATAAGAAGGAAAAATAATGAGACAAAGCGTGACATGGAAGAGTTGCTGACATTCCTATACAGCTTTGTCAAAGAAGTCTCAAATAGGGGAGCACTTGAGCAGGGCCCTGACGGAAGTTAGAGGGCAAATCATGTAGGTGCTGGAGGAAGAGCACTGCAGGCAGAGGGAACAGCAAGAACAAAAGCCCTGAGACCAGGAGTGCTTGGAGTTGTCCAGGAACACCCGGGAGGCCGGAGTGGTGAAGGAAGCAGTGGACAGTGAGCATCGAAGGCCATGAGCATTCACAGGTGGTGATGGACCAGTCTGTGCAGGACCTTGTAGGTCCTAGAAAAGGACTTAGTTTTCATGCTAAGTTGGGAAACTATTGCAAAGTGTGGAAGAGAGAAGTTAAGTGATCTAATTTGTGTTATTTTAAAAGATAATTCTGGCCCCAGAGTTCAACATCATCTATAGAACAGGAAGGGCAGAATTAGTTATGCAGTTACCGTTATCATCGAAGTGAAAGGTGACTGTGACTGACCAGGGTGGGAGTGATGCAGATTGTGAGAAGCAGCTGCATCATAGATTTTATTTTGAAGTTGGAGCTGAAAGGATCTGCTCAGAGTATGACTGTTAGATGTAAGGGGGGAAAAAAAAAAGAATCAAAGATGACTCCTAATTTTTTGACCTGAACCTCTGGATGGCTAGAGTTGTCATTAACAGAGATAGGAGAGATTTGAGGAAGGTGCTGAGGTCCAGAAAATTAGGAAGTTGTTATCGTACAAATCAAATTCCAACAGTGGTTTGAGGACAGTGGTTTCCAAACTACAGAGTGTACCAAAATCACCTGCAGAGCTTCTTAAAACATAGATTGCTGGACCCTTCCCTAGACCTGTTTTTTTTTTTCCCTCCCCACAGAGTTTTTTGATTCGATGGGTGTGGGGTGGGGGTCAATAATTTGCATTTCGAACAAGTGCCAGGTGATGTTGGTGCTGCTGGTGCCGGGACCACACGTGGAGAACCACTGCTCTAGTCCCGGATGTATCTGCGGAAGAGGTCAGCTAAGGTAAAGAGAATGCCCAGATCATTAGACGAGAGGAGTGAAGTCACAGGTGCTGGAGTGCTCTCCGTGCCTTACTGCCGGAGCACGCGCTTCCGGCCAAGCTCAGCGTGTACTGGCCCATGACTCAGCTTCTGAGCATTGACTCCACTTTCTATCCTGTCACAAAGAACCCTGTGAAAGGGAACACTCTGAATGGAACTGCTCTGTCAATACATGAAGCCTTCACTTAGGCACCCACTTCATTCTCCCTCTTGCAGGTCGCGTTTACCTAGATAGAGCACAGGCACCAACCAAGCCCCCCGCCCATCTCCTGTGGGAAGGGGTATGTTTAGGAAAGTAATTTTTCTTACATATTTACATTTAAGAATCATATTTGTGCTCTTTATCCCATATAATTGAAAATAAATGCATGCTTTCTAGGTATAAACTCAATCTAGTAATTGTTCTATCCTAAAATTAATCCTGGCATTTAAAGAAGCAAGTAGTTTTTATGGTAGAAATACTATAGAAAGAAAAATAGAATGAAAAACCACCCCTTTTTAAAAAGTTACAGTTCATACTTGCAAAGTAAAAACCAAACATACCTATATAAATGAAAACACTGTGTTGCACTATTGATCGTGACAGTCTAGTGGAAAAATTCTTTTGATAAGCATTTTTTATTAGATTGGTGGCTTTTAAACCTTTTTGACCATGACATTGTAAGAAAGACATTATACATCACAAACGATTACATACATTATTACTTACTTATGGGGAGATATAGATATAGATATAGATAGATATAAAACAGAAATAACCTTTTCATGAAATAATTTTCATCCTGAGTCTATGACATATTTTCCATGCTATGCTCTATCAGTTTTAAAAGTGCTGATTTTTTTTTTAAGTGCTGAATTTGATTCCCTAAACTGAGAACCAAGATGGCATCGCTGCTGAGAACATGGACTATAGAATTAAACTGATGGGGTTGGAATATTGGTTCTTCCCTTGTCTAGCTACGTGATCTTGATGAAGTTACTCAACTTCTTTGTGCCATCAGTATAAAGGGGAAAATAATATATCTACCTCAGAAGGCTGTTATGAGGATGAAATAAGTTAAATAGCTTACAACAGCGACCAGGACACAGTAAACACTATGAAAGTATTCATTATTAATACCAGGTTGACAACCCACTAATATGTCATAACCTGAAGTTTGAAGTTTGAAAAAAAATTACTTCTTTAGATAACCTAGATTGATCTCACCTGCCACCTTGGCTTCGAACACATTAATTTACAAACTCACAAATTAAATAAACTTCCTCCAAGGCAAACTTAAGAAACCCCTTTGTTTTATAGGGAGGATGAAAAAACTGCATTGCCTTGTAAAACCTTGACATGTTCTTTTAAAATGTAACTGTTAAGTCTTTTGGAGAGACAAGGTATGATCTCTTGGAAATCCAAAGCATAAAAGGAAAATCCTCCCTGAAAGGATGTTTTATTCATTGGTGCAATGCCTTGAATTTAATGTATTTTCAAAAACTATTTGTTTAAAGTGAATGGAAACCTTACTGGAAGAGTTCTTGATTTACATAGATAATAAATTAATAATTTTGTAATTTATGAAGAATTTCCCATTCAATGTGTCTTTAAATCTATAACCCGTGTTTCTGAAAATGTGTTATATGAAATGCTAAATTAATACATAAAAGTTTGAGACCCTTAGAGTCACAATATATAGCATAATAATAGGTAACTGGCAAAAACCAAATAACCCCAAATTATAATCATTCAAATGGTATATAATTTTATCTGTCTCCCAGCAAACAGTCCCAAGTGGGATTTCTTGGTGAGGAAAGGACACTTCTTGCTCCATACCGTCATCCTGGAACGCAGGCTAACGGAGCATCTGTCAGAACTCAGTTACATGGTCTCACTCACCTGCAAGGAAGGCTGGGATACATGGTCCACTCCTGGACCATGGAAGAAAAGGAGAGACTAGATTTTGATGACTTTATAGCAGACTCTGTAAAGATAAAGTAAAGGGTAAAGATATAGTAAAGGTCTACTGCAAAAATCCTTATTTAGAACTGTTTAGCTCAATGTTCCCTAAATGCATTTAACTATGAAATTCTTTTCTCTCTCGGCACCTATTAACACACTGTAGAAAGCAGCATACTTTGAGAAAGACTGATACCTGGAGACTCTCAAATCACATAATGGAATGAAACCTACATTTTCCAAGGATGATCAGAGAGAGATTTTCTAAACTTTTAAAAATAGTAATTTTAAAATAAACACAGAAAACTATGTAAAACAAATTCTACAGGTTAATTATCAGGCAAACACTCTTGAGACAGCCACTCAGGTTAGGAGAAAGAACCTTGCCAGTTACTCATAAAGAGCTTCACAGGTTATAGCTTCCTCACTTCCCTCAAAAGTAAACCCTGTACGGACTTGCATGATAATCTTTTCCTTTTTCTTTAGATCTGTAATCTGAATGGGCCAGCCATTATGGCTTGGTTCTGCGATTTTTATGTCTTTAAATTTCTTTTAATCTAGTTGTTTCTCCTATATCTTTTTTCTTCCTAGCAATTTATTGGTAAGGGAAATGGGCCATCTTTGTTACTGAATTTCCCAGTCTGTCTAGTAAATTGCATCCCCATGGTGAGGTTTAACATGTTCCTCTATCCTTTAATTTCTCATAAGTTCGGAGTTGGATATAGAGGCTTAATCAGATTCAGACCTGGTTACTTGGGCAAGACACCGTCTTAGAAGATGCGCTCTTTTTCAGGAGGCACATAATGTATGGTTATCTCTTTTTGAGCTTGGCTGCCACTGATAGATTTTTATTATTTAGGAAATATAAGCTGGCAGCCTTCCGATTCTGTAACCCTTTCTCATTCACTGTGGAAATACTAATTCATTGTGGAAGTACTACTACGGTAAGGAGAAATTTTCCCCAGCTGATATTTAATCACCTGCTGATCCGTTTTGTATAGAAAAGGCAGGAAAAATGCTTATTTGCTTTGTATTTACCAGTTTTCAAAACAAGGAGTTGTTTTCCTAGCATGTGATTTAATTTGTATCATAATGAAAACACAGTTTTAAGCAGATTGGATATGTTTTAGTTCTTTTCAATTATCACCTATATTAAGCTCAGATCGGCTAGTTGTAATTTTGTTCTCCAAAGATTT
The DNA here is from genome assembly GCF_048564905.1 of Vicugna pacos. Taxonomy (NCBI): domain Eukaryota; kingdom Metazoa; phylum Chordata; class Mammalia; order Artiodactyla; family Camelidae; genus Vicugna; species Vicugna pacos. The sequence continues at coordinate 18,031,368 of NC_132991.1, forward strand.
TAATAAAGACTCTGGTGGGCTTTGTTAGCTTCCTTGTTACCCACTACAGTGAGACATTTCAGGCTCATCTTACACATTTTCTGTGCCAGAATTGGAATCAGCTGTTGATCTCTAAAAAGCTCTGGCTTCTTTTAGTGAAAACGGCTCTTTATTGCCACAGGAAGAACTCTAGAGATCTTCACATTTACTGGATTCTGCTGCTTCCAGACCATTTCAGTGAGCAGAGGTTTAAAATATATATTGTTATTTCCTTTACTTTGAAGATGAAATACTTCTTGAGTTCATACTAATGAACTATAGGCGTTCACTTAAGTTCTGTCTTCCATCTCTCCTTTTTACTATACGAAGAATCCACTTTTTTCAAGGACATTAAATATAGAAACAGAATATATTACAATTATACATTTGCTTTATTCCACATAACACAGAAAACATTTTCAGAATAATACTTATACTGTCACCAAGAGGAGTACATAAAAAAGGTAATATTTTTACATAGGTTCTCTCATTCTTTTACACTTGCATTTGATCTGTGTCTTCAGAGCATGTAGCCCATATAGAAGTTCTCCATGTAAACTGGCTCAACACAAATCTTTACATTGATGTCTTTCCAGCCAGTTTTGATGTCTAAAACTCAAGTCTCTAGTGAATTCCTAAGAAAGGGCTCAAGGAAACAATATTCCTTGAGTTCCTACATGTTGTTAGCAGTTTATGTATGGTCTTTTAATTGGAAGTCAGCTTTGCTGGATATAAAATCCTTGGATTTTTTTTGTCATTGTGTATCTTTTTTATAGTTATGCATTTTTTTCTGGCATAAAATTTTCTGTCAAATCTAATGACAATCTGATTTTATTTTCTTTATAAGACATTGGGTATTCTTGCCTAGATACTCAATTTTTTTTCTCTTTCTTTAAAGCTTAATAATTTTACTAGGATATGTCTCAGTATGGGCAATTCTGATGTTCCCTTTTAATATAGGACCCTTTTGTGGGGAGCGTATAGCTCAAGTGATAGAGCACATGCTTAGCATGCACGAGGTCCTGGGTTCAATCCCCAGTACCTCCTACAAATATAAATAAATAAATAAACCCAATTACCTCTCTTTCATAAAACAAAACAAACCACAAAAGTAAAAAGGACCCTTTCAAACCTTTTTTATTTTTTGAAAGTTTTCTTGAATCTTTTGGGGTTTTTTTTGTAAAGTGTTGTTCTCTTGCTTAGGTTTTGTTTTTCATAAACTCTACATAAGCATGTGGCATCTATTTTGCCTCACTTTTCTATTCATCAGTTTTTCTCAAATTATTTCAATTTTTTTTAAAATATTTTCTTCATTTTTCTTTTTATATATTATTTTGTTTTTTCTTAAGGCATTGTTTGTTGTATTTTTATCCTTGTATTTCTCCTAGTTTTGTCTTCATTTCTGAAATTTTTAAAATATCTATTTACTGAGTTCTATCACTTAAGTTCTGAGTTTTTGTAATTCTTATTATGTTGTTCTTTCATACCTTGTCATTTCCTAAATGACTGTTAGCTCATTTTGAAATAGTAGTTTCTATCTAATATTCACGCATGTCTTTCTGCTGCAGTTTCTTATCTGTGGAGATGGTATTCTGACATTTATTCTTTTTCATGAAGTTTTATGAACTTTTAGAAAGAGGTGTGGTTGGGGACTGTTGTTCCTAATTTCCTTTTCATGGTCCAGAGTTCTCTTCTCTTGTTTGTTTGCTTGTTTGTTTTTGCATGTTCAAGATATAGCAGCTCTTTGTGAAATTCGCCGGATTCCTTTTCCTCCCCCTTTGGTTTACTGGCCTTTTCTTCTCCGTAATTGCTAGTTTCCCTGTTTTGATCAGTTTGGGAACTTTCCCCACCAGTTTCTCTTCAGTGCAGGAAATTGTCCTGGAAGGCAGCTTTGGTCTGTTGAAAGTTCATTGGACACGGCTTCAGGCCCACAAATCTCTCCACGGACCCCTTGTATTCACATGCTTTTGGAGTATGCAAAAATCTCCTACTCTCAAGCTTAATTTTCCATTTTGGTGTTCTTGAGTATGTCAGATGCCACATTTTTACCTTCTGTTTCTCGTGTTGGATACTGATATCACACAGGTTCTGTAACTTGAGTCATCAGTCCCCACCTGTTCATGCTTTGAGGTTTGTGGAGATAACTTTTACTGAGAATATGGTCTATTTGGTTTTGTCTTTGCTCTCTCTGTTGCACCGTGATATGCAAAGGACTTTTTTTTTCCACTTCTATAACCATTTCCTCAGAATCTCTGAGAAATTTTTTACATATGAGAAGCAAGAGCAAAAAATGTTTAGGCAATATTTCTGTCCTAGAGATTTTTCCATCCCTCATCAACTTTTGAGAATCAGAGTGTAATTTCGCTAAGAATTTCCTTAGAAAGCATTGCAATGGTATTTGGTAAATTTTTTATCCCATTTTTCCAAAGACTCAACTTCACAGCATATATAGCTTTTTTTTTTTTTTTTGCCTCAAGGAAGATTAGAAATGGCAGAGCTACAGACAGTAGGACTAATGAGTTAAATGAGGGAGAGACCACATCAGAATCATCAAAGAAACCCTATAACAGAACAAAGGCAGTGGGTTTCTATATCTGATGGGAGCTGACAAGGCCAGGCCTTGGACTCATGCTTATCTCCAGATAAGAAATCTACACAGGGACTTAAATTCACAAGCACCTAGATTAATGCTAGGTTTTATTAAACTGTCACAGTTAATAGTTCAGTATTAGAAAAATACCAAATTAAACATTCTTATTTGGATTTATTTAAAATATTTTACTTCAATTATCTGTTATATTTTATATGGGTGATTTAAACTCATTTGTTTGTATGTTTTATTACTGTAATGATAGTCTATCATTCTGGGAAATGTCATCTGGATTTTAGAGAAAAAGTATGAGAATTAGAGAAAATATTATATTCTCTTTGTATCAGATACACAGGTACCTATGGGGAACCCTTACATTTAGGCAATGTGATCACAGTCTGCTAATGGCAACTTTAAAAAGTCCAGTCTTAGTGCCCAGGAAGAACTAAATTATTCTATACCAAGAAATACTTATGATTTACATACTGTATGTCGGACACAGAACAAGGCTCTCAGTGCCCAAGAAAATTGACATGTTAAGACATGGACTCTCCAAATAGCCCACAGGAAGGAAAGCACACACGTCAGCACAGATGCAGTGGGAATACTTACTGGTAAGGTGATTCCATTTATGTGGGTGCAAGGAAGTCAGGGGAGGCTCTCAGAGGGAACATCCGTTTTAATTTTGACAGAGTAATACTGATATTCAGGCCAGGTTCAGGGGTAACAGCATTGTTGCTAGAGAGAACAAAAGGTGTGAAGGCCCAGTGTCATAATGAAGGACTAAACTTTTAAGTGTTGGTTTTCAAAGGTAAATAACTTCAAAAATCTAGAATCATAAAGAGGCCTATGTGCCAGAGACAGTTGGTTCTTATTGGCCATCTCCTTCCCTAGCAAGTAAACTTTAGCTGTATGACCTTGTTCTTTATAATGAAACTGGTCCAAAGTTGACTTTGGGTTAGGTATCCACACCTCACTTTCTCACTTCTCTATTTTTGAAGCTGACAGTATGTCTTTATATAATACTCTAGGGGAGAGGAGATCCAGGTTTATATTTGAAGAATCTCGATTTAATAAATCATCCAGATGCAAGCCTCCTTTGTTATTCTTCTTTTCTTAGCCCACCTCCATCTCCCCTGTGACCTATTTTATGAACTTCCTATCTCACTAGCTAACAGAGAGAAAGGAGTAAGGAGAAACACTAACTCATCTATCTCTTCTTAGCAGTGCTACAACAGCTTTTATAGGCTGGAATGTACAAATATCCCCTGAGATTGGATTGTGTTTGTGGATTTCAGTCACCTACACCCCTCCAGCCCGTTGCCTATTTCCGTGGCGAGGGCTGGTAGGAGAGTTAGCTGCAGTGTTGGTTTTCAGTGTATTAATTTCTAGAACGTCTACACGGTTATGAATGACAGGCAGAGGGTATCATCTTAAAAGCAGATCCAGCGGACTGAGACTAATGGAGAGTGAGGCCTTGATGGAGGATATTCTTAAATCCTATCACATTACAGCACTATTTCCAAACCCCTTTCTCACCTGGGTTTACACAAGAACTAAGGCACAGAATATACAAGTGAATTATTCAGGGTTACATAATAATTTGAATTGTGTGCACATGCTTGTGTGTATGTGTTATTTTCTTTTTTGCTTTATTTGACGGTTTAGACTAAGCAGGTACATAAATCTTTTCACATGTTCACTTGGTTCAAGCATTAATTGATGTTTAGAAGGTAGAAAAGTAGTAGAATGCTAATCAGGATCTTTTAAGATACTTCTATTTTCTTTCATTTTTAAATCATTTAAATTAGTATTCCTGCTCATGAGAACAAACAATCAAATTCAACGGTGAACTAGTAATAAATTATTGGTAAGCATTTAGCATGGGATTCCTTTTCAGATAATTAAGAGTAATTACCTGATTTCAAAGGCCTTTCGTGATCATCTGGTGTCAATTTGATACAATTAAAATGTAAAATGACTTTACAAGTATTGACAGATTATCCAATTATAAAGCCACGTGGACAGTAAATGTGTTTCAATGGCTCTAAACATGTAAAACTAGAAGAAAATTTTGTGGCATTTTTATGCGTATTTCAGTGCAATCCAACATTATTTTGATTAACAGCCAAGATTAAGTTTACAGGTTTTGTTCTTGCTACAATATCTGAAAAGGTAAAAGGGCTAAAAAATAAATAAAGCATTCCAAATATGGAAATGATGCTTTGGTGACCTTAATTCAGAGACTTTTATTTCTCCTGTCATTTAAACATTTATGTGCCTCTTTATATTTCTGTGTCTGGAATTGTGCTACTTTGACCATATTTAATGGTATTTATTGAACAACCACTGTGTAAAATACATACCAAGATCTTCAGGGAGTGACATGGGAAGTAGAGACCATGATCTATCATGCCGTCAAAGAGTTTATAAAGAAAGGAAGGAGATGGGGTAATAAAGAAATAACGAATGATCATATACAGGCAGGTGTAACGTGTGTATGTATATATGTTTAGAATCAAATCCTGTAGAGTAATTCTTGAGCATGGGTGGAAAGCTGCTTAGGAAGGAAGAGAAGAATTTATCATTATTAAAAGAAAGACTGTCCACAGTGAAGCCTTGTTCAGTGCTCTGAAGAAGAGGAAAGATAGGATTTAGGACACTTGAAGGAGATTCTTCCAGTAGGGGGAGATTTTGCAGGTCCTCTGTGGGTAGAGCAGGTGGATGGCAGGTGGTAGGCAGGCTTCCCTGGCTCAAGAATGTTGTATGAGCCAAGTGTATACAAAGACGTGGGGACCCGTGGGTAAAGTGATTTGTGTAGGAGATCTTTGAAGTTCATATTTATACGTTTATTTTGCTGGAAGGGGAACAGCATGCAGTGGCTCATCTTCTGCAGATCAGAGGGCCTCCCAAGTAAAAGGAAATTTGTAATTTATTGGCAGGATTGAACCCGTAATGTCCTCTGTGAGTTTGTTCTTTTTTAAAAAATGATTTTCTCATTAAAATGTTCTGTGCAGTTTTTTTTTCTATTGGACCAGACTATCTGAGGGCACAAGGGACATTGTCTTCCTTTTCTCATTCATGTAAACATTCAAAATGCACTCATCTCTTACAAATGGCAGACTATTTTGAGAGCAGGGTGTGCTTCATTGATGAAAATAGTCTCCCTGTGCCTAATTATGCATGGGAGGTGGAAATGTAGTCTTCATCATAACACAGCACAAGAAAGAGGTGTCAGGTGAAAAACCTCACAATGATTTACATTGAATCACATAATGGTTTGATTTCCTTAGTATGTTTCATACTCGCAATAGTCTCTTCCATGTCACTGATATACACATGCCTACACGCGTACGGATCATCACGTAGAATTTATCAGCCAGCACCAGGTCCCTTCTGACTCTGCCTGCTCTTTTATTTTCAGTCATGTGATCCCCACACAATGCAGAGGAGAACCCGCCATCTGCTGAGGCCCCCGCCGAGCTCAAGGTCGTGCGCTGAGGACTCCCAGGTGCGGCCCTGCCTCCTCAATGAAAACTGCTTCCAGTTCCAGTACAATCTAACAGGTATGGTTGAAAACCATGCAGAATGTGATTATGCTGTTGTAGAATTGAGCTCTTTCATGGCTCTGATCATTCCAGGAAATGTCAGGCTCCTGACCGTCCTTGCTCTCTGGGGATGGCCGCCGGGCCTGACTGGACAGGGATGGCTTAGAGGCACTGAAAGTCACAGCAGCCTCCTCCTCCAGACCTGGCTCAGGTTTTTCCTGGGGACCGCAGTGCTCAGTGTCTGATACCCAAGGACTGTGTAGTTACGCTGACTGCCGTTCCCTGCGGCAGCTGACACACAGGACGCGGCAAGACGCGGAGCCGTGTTAAGTCTCAGCACTGAATTCAGTGCCGACGACCAAATTGCCACATGCGTGCCGAGGCCAAGCAGTAGCCTTTCCTGAAACCAGTTCTCGCCTGTGGTCCCAGCGGCACTGCGGAGAGTTCTCACGTAGGAAGCTCCTGTGACTTCCCCCGGGCTGCCTGGCTGTCTTTACAGGTGAAAGCTGGCCTGGGGTATCTGCTCTTTTTCTTCAGTTAAGGGTGTTTCAGATCATTAGTTTTTGTAATAATTTTTCAGAAATACAATAGAGTTTGCTTTCCTGGAAGAGCATGTCTTTAAAATACCAATTTCACCATACATGGGTTTGCTCTTCTATTAAACTTGTAGATCATCTACCAAATAGGGAAAATCTCCTTAAAGAGGTTCTCACGGTATATGATCAAGGATCTTTTTTTTCCTACCCACACCAAAGTAAGATTTTTTTAAAAGAATTAGTTAAGGGGTAATTTATTCTAATTCCTAGTGTCTAGTTTGTATTACAGCTAGACAAGTCTATAAAACCGTCTCTCATGAGAGAATAACGTTTATTAAAATGAGAATTTCTGTCACGGTCCATATATCTTGCCCTCTTTCCCTTCTGTGGTACCTCTCTTGTCTCCATTCTACCAGTTAGACCAAATTATAATTATTTCTTGAAAATATCTTCAAGTTGACATCAAAGACTAGTATCATTTCTGAGTTTTTTTCCATCTCAGTTATCCCCAGCACACGGATGATTCCAAACTGGTTTTCCTTTGCCGTCGTGCTTAGTGTTTTTCCTTCCCTACCCCAGCCAACTGTGAGATGGTTTCTAAAAACCATCTGGCTTTTGACCTTAGGAAGGTAACTCACTTTTATTTGATTATCTGATTAATCGATTGTTTGGCAAAAATAGAATTGAATGATGCTTTTTGAAGCCACTTGGAAGTGGTTTTAGGATTCTGTGCACACCGTTCTTCTGCAACCGATGCAGATCATCAAAGGTGTGTTGTATTTTGCTCACATGGCCATAATTTTGAAACTCAGTGTGGTGATCTTATGCCTGTAGAGTGGAGCACATGCCAGCTGAGTGAAAATGCGACCTGCGGACAAGGCATGAGGACCCGCCTTCTGAGCTGTGTGCGCAGTGATGGCAAGCCCGTCGGCGTGGACCAGTGTGAGCAGGTGATTTTTGTGTGTCTGTGTCCCACACCCACAGCTTGGTTTTCTTAATGCTGGTCTGCAGCCTCCACGATGCTTGACATAGATGACAGTATGAATTATCACAGCCGCAGTTCAGTTAGAATAAGAGGTACCAGTATCTTTACAGTTATATTGCACTAGTTTGAACTTAGAATCACCAGGAGAGGTCATTTTGCATTTTGCACAATGACGGAGGTCATTAAAAAATATTATTTTCAAGAACTTATTTAGAGGCACTTGCTGGCCAATAAAGTGTTGACATCACATGACTCTTCTAATATTTAGATACGACTCTTTGAATCGGGCAGGTGATTCATTTGCCCGTATAGTAAACACTGCCCCTTGCATACAAGGTGAACACTGACACCCACTATTAGAATGCTCTGCTAATTTGCTTAGCAAATGATTGTAAGGTCATTAGCACAGTAGCATTCTTCTCAACGTGAAGATGCCTCCCTACCAAGTCTCCAAGTAGTGAGTTTTAAATTTTTGAAATTTTATTGCCCCTCTTTTTCCCACGACAAAAATATGTGGAGTTTGGACAAAAGCTGTAATCAGACACGTTCCAAATAAGTTGGCATTTCCTTCCCAATGTATATGTGAAACACATGATAGGGACAGTTTCACAGACATAAAGATAACCATATGCTTTCATATTATAAGAATCACTAAAACAATCTTTGGAATAATTGGAAATTATTATTTATATGAGGCAAGTTAAGCCAGGTTTCCACAGAAACTTTAACAAACTGGCAAAATAAAAGTTGTCTCATGTTTCCCTAGGTAAGTAGAGTCCACAAGTGGAAATTAAAATCAGAACAAAATCCTCCTCACTCACCCTGATCGAACCCTGTTAAGTGTTGCCACCACATGCTTTTAAACCAACAGTATCACCACAGGCCAACAGCAACCCTGAGTCTAGACCACCTGAAATTGGATGTCCCACTTAATGAAATTCTGAGACTGGCTAGTAGAGGGCAGAGTTCTGTCTACCAAGTGTCAGTGATTTATTTTAACATTTTGTTTCATTTCAGCTGCCTCTCAAGAAGTTGTCTGCTTTAGGAAAAATAAATCAGCAGAATGTATGACAACTCCACATAAGTGGAAATCTTACATTTAGTGCAAATAGTAAACCTTTTCTTTTGATACAAAGAACGATATAAACTATTAATTAATAGAAAAATCAGTTTCTCTGCTTTTCAAATATCATATGTCCAACAAATATTTAAAGAATGTTAAAGTCCCGAATTATTAACCTAACTAGAATACCCATATATCTCAAATGGATCATATTGGTAATTTCTGTTTTGTCCACTGAGCAAGTAGTCACGCTGTAATCATTAATTTTACTCAAGTGTGGACATTGCTAACATTTAGTGTGTATTGAATGTCAAAGTTTTTCTCAATAAGCACACAATGTGTGATTCCCAAAGCAGAGTTTTTTGTGTTTTTTTTTTATTCTTCTGTGTTTCTTGGATGATTTATTTTTTCACTAAGACCTCTTCTGCCTTGGCCATTAGAAAATGTGTAATGTTGCCTAGATGTGGGTTTCAGAGAGGGCAAGAGGAAAAGAAACTGTATCACCAGCTTTTCCTTGATTGAGATCATGACTGTTTTTAGACTAATTGGTCTTTTTCATGAACTTCAGATGGGTTGTTGATTTGGGTTTTATTCTTTTTCTGTTTATTGTTTTAGCCCCAGTAGCTGATAGTTTGAGCTCTGTATGCACTATCAGCCCACCCAGAAGAGCAGGTGCCTGAATTCAGCGCGGAGGCATCCTCTGGCTCCTTGCTGGCTGAGTGACAGGACAGATCTGTGTGTCACATAAAGGCCTGCTTTCCTTAATTTTAACTGCAGGTCTATTCAAAAGTCAAGGATTTTATGAAAAGAAATTGGGGCTGACAAGTTTCTGTTTTGTAAAGTGAGGGACCATCATTTTCTTGGTTTGCCACCCGTTTACAGAAGCAAAGATACTTTTCCCCACAAAAGTATAGGAAGATTATTATCACAGAATAAAGGCTATTATCCCATAAAAGGACAGAGATTTGATCTGACATGAATTCTCCAGTGCAATCATATCCCGTTCCCACCTGCAGCATTACCTGGAGAAGCCCCGGAGGATGAGCGCGCCCTGCCTGGTGGAATGTGTGGTCAACTGTCAGCTCTCGGGGTGGACCGCTTGGACAGAGTGCTCACAGACGTGTGGCCATGGAGGTATCTGGCTCCCCTGTGTTTGCTCCCACTACACACTTTAGTTTTGAAGTATCTTTCAGTGTGCCAGAGCTTGACAAATGGGCATAAGGTGTGTTGGCCAGCTGGACACAACATGCGGCTGACCCAGAGGAGCAGGATCAGAGCCCGGCCTCCTCTCGGCTCTCTGTGACCAGGCAGAGGATGGAGCAAGGGTTTGGTGACAGTGGCAGACTCAGAGGGGCTGCTGGCCCTGCGGGGTGGTGTTTATGCCAAAGGTCCTAAGTTCAACCAATTCAAACAACGTTGGCCTCTCTTGTTTTAGAAGAAGTATATATTCTAGAAGTAAAGCTGGCTCCTGTGTCAGGTAAACTGCCCCATCACAGTGGCTTAATATCATAGGTCAGAGAGGAATTTTAGCTAGCCCATGTAGAGGGAGGGGTCGTCTCTGCCTCACAGTGTCAGCCAAGGGCATGGGCTGATGGAAGCTCTGCTGCTTTAACATAAGCACATTTCTCAGGAGGGTGCCATCCAGCTGGCTCCGTGAAGGTTTTTATGGACCAGGTGGGAAGTGGCATACATCTCTCCCTCCTATATTCTGTCAGATAAAATGTGGTCCCATTTCTCCAGCTCAGTGCAAGATGGTCGAGCAGGAAATGGAGTTTGAGTGGTCAGTCACTTCTTAGCAGCAGTGTTTTGGAAGAAATAGTTCCTGAGGAAGAAAGGGAGTCTTAAATCTCTGCAGAGCAGATCGCAATTAATATGATACGTTCCCAGGTAAGTCCGGCACAATGGCAAGGAAGGCAGTCAGTACTCAGGAGCCAGGCAAATGGCAACAGCGATGGCACCCCAGCCATCAGGCTGAAGTGGGGAGCAAGACAGGTGTCCATGTACGAGAGAACAAGGAAAGCATACCAGCAAAGCACAGAGCTGTGGTTCAGGTATAGGATTCCGGTCCTGAAAAACAGTTACAGTTTATCACAAGGTAAATGTCAGCAGTCTGGAGTAGGGACCTAGGGAAGATCCTGCTGTATGTTCATCTCTAAGTAGGGGAGGACAAGGGAAGAAATTCAAGTGGAGGAATCACGGCATCTGGGGGGAGATGGGGCTCAAAGGCCTGGATCTGGTCCCCAGACAGTGTGGAAGCAGTTGTTCAGAAGTCCTGTGACTGGCGCTGGGGTATTGCCGACAGTTAGGTTCTTGTCTCATCACAGGAGGAATTCAGAGATGAGACAGGGAGGTTGAGAGAGTAAAGTGAGGATTTGTTAGAGGATGGATAGCGCACTGTCAAGGGGAGGGCGGGCAGGCTCAGGTGAGCAGCTGCACTGAGTTTCTTTGGCAGGTTTGTTCTATAGGGTGTAAAAATGATTGGGTGGAATATTTATTTGGGAAGGAGGGGTTTGGGGTCATCTTCCCTGATTTTCATCCCAGCTCCCCCTTCCAAAGGGGAGGAGGGATTTTTGTCCTTATTTAGTCTGGATCTGAAGTGTCATGGCCCCAGTGCATGATGGGTACTTCTAATCTGCAAGGCTAATTTTATTGTAATAAGGGCATAATGAGCAAAAGGTTACATTACGACACTGGAGATTCCTGCCTTTTCCCACCTTTCTTTGTTGGCCTCCATGCCACTTGTCACCCCAAAATGTGTAACTTCTTTTTAGTCCGGAGGTTCCTGCTTTTCTCTGTCTACCCAAGGAGCCCTGTTGTTCACAAGATGTATGGTTTCCTGCATTTGGCCGGGCTGCTCCTTTTTGGCTCAGTTCCTGCCATTTAGCCTGCATCCTCCTTTCTCTGCTCATATCTAGCTATCTGCCTGCCCTAACAGAGATACGGGCTCTGAGCCTCTCACAAATGTGTGTGCTGGGGTTATCAGTAATTCTCTGCCTTAGCTGCAATGGTAACTGAGGGAGGAGGCAGCACGGAAAAGGGGCTCCTCTGTGAACTGAGCTCTAAGATCCTGGAGAGGGCAGAGCCGACAACAGTGCCCAGGATATGTGTGAGGAAAATGTGGCTCAGGAAACTGATTTACTTCTGCAAAGAGCATTGCTCAAAATGTGGGAATCGCAATGTCCAATAATAACAACATGTCATTTCCTGCACAATTGCAAGTCTGCAAAGCACCTCAGGAAACCACATGGTAAATCTTAAGACCAAGATTTCAGTGACTGACCTATGCTAGTTTCTCAGATATCCTGATTGGCAGCATGATGTCATTTCTGATTGGGCATTGACTTTAAAGTTGGGTAAATCTCGGTTGTAATTGCAGCTCTTTAGGCAAATTACTCTTTCTGAGTCTCAGCTTCTTCATCTTTGACATGGAATTCATGCACATGTTAGAGGCTTTGTTTGGGGCTTGAGAGTTAAATGCTGTGAAGTATTGTAGGCATCCAGTCCAATAACTGACAGCATGGGTGGTTACTGTATGTTAATTTCCATCTCCACCTTCCTACCCACCTGTAGTAGAGAGTGTTATCAGAGACTTCCTAGGATCTTTTAAAGATTATTCCATAGACTCAGTCACCCTCAATCAGACACTCTCAAATCTCATCCTTTTACCCCACTCAAAAGCCACACGTTAGAATCACAGCCTAAGTGATATTTTAAAAATGCAAATCAGGACAGTTGTTTCCCTGTTGACTTAAGAGTCATTTATCCATTGAACAAATACTGATGTGTCAGAGTATGATGTGTTGGGTACGAAGCAGCGAGGGAGAAAAAAGATAATTTCCTGATTCTCATGGAGCTTACAATCTAGTTGAGGGACAATAGATAATAGACAAATAGGTAATATTACATGTTGATGAGTTCACTAAACAAGGGCTGTTACTTGCATTAGTGATGTGAATAACTGGTTGCTTCTCTGTCCAGGGTGAGCCACCCCAGTTATCCCACAGCAGTAAGCACTGCAGTCTTGGCCTCATGGGCCCCTTGTGAGAGGTGTGACTCTCACAGTGGTAGAGGGTAGCATGGAAGAACAGAGAAAGGACGAAGCCCTGGATTGTGAGTGTGGTCCACAAGGACCCGCAGGAGCTCACCCGTGCCTGCCTGCCTGTCTCCTTTACCCTTCGCTGTCATGTTGGGTCTCTCTGCTGCAATCAAGTATATTTCAGTCACATCCTTGAGTGTACGCTTCCTTCTACCTTGGCTCCTTTCCTTGCGTGGACTATCTCACCATTACTTCTACTAAATTATGTATGAATTGAATCCTTTGTAATACCTGTCTGTCCAAAGGGTCAAAGACCCTGACTGGGTTCTTCATGGATGAATCCCTCTAGTTCCCATGAAGCACAGTGCCTGGTGCACTGGGGGAATGGCGCTCAACATTTGTCCTTGCCCGGTAGATCTGGACTACAAAGGAAACCTTGAAGGGGAAGACTGGGTCAAAAACTCAAAGGCAGCCAACCGCTGCCAATGGCTGTTTTCCTCTCCTTCTAAGTAAATTCATAAGTCTTAGGTATCATTGCTCAAGAATGTGTTGGATGCAAAGTGTCAGAAGATCTGTTTGTTATTGTTTTTGCCTGGAAGTCCTAATTCTGCCACTGTACCGAGTCAGGCACGACAGATCTCCAAGTTATGCTGATATGCTACCTTTGAAAATAGGGCCCCAAATTGTCAGTTTTGTATTATAAAATATTAATTTTTTCAAGCAGTTCTTTTAGTGCTGTGGACTCATCAAACCTTGTTAGTTTACTAGAAAAACAAAAACAAACAAAAAAAGCTTTCCAAATCTGAATCCCACTTTTGGAGATTTCTAGGCAATTAGAATTTAAACTTAAATTCACCTTTTCTAGTCCTTAGAATAATAAAGAAACTCAGAAATGTCCTAAGGAAAGTCACCATGTGACCTAAGAAGGCACAGAGGGACTCAGGAAGGAATGTTAACTACTTAGAGCTGTCAAGTTGCATAAAGCACTTTGCAGTCATTTAATAGTGTCCATTGGCACATAAATATAGCACTAGTTATAAATCACCCCTTATTAGCCTCTAGTGGGGTACTAGGATGACCTAGGAATCCTTTCTTGACCTTTAGATGCCTTCGTCTCCTGAATTAAGATGTAATAATGCCTTTCTAAAAATGTTTCATGATCTTGATACTTGACAAACCCGCCAGTAATCGAATGTATTCAACCAAGATTTATAAAGTGTGTTTACACTTGTCATCCTGACACCTATTGGTGTGCTCTTTCATTGTTAAAAGTAGCAGAGTGGAAAATGAACTATATGGTGACCCTGCTATTTTTCAGTTCTATTCTTGAAGGCAGGGCTATAGAGAGGTTTACTCACGTATTTCATAAATACTCACTGAAAGATTCCTCAGAGCCAGGCATTCTCCTAGGAGCTGAGGATACACTTTCTGGAATGAATAAGATTCCGGGGAAACAAAATCCCCTGACTTCATAAAACCAGTATTCTAGTGGAAAACTAGACAGTGATGACAAGACAGAGACAACAACAAAAAAAAAAAACAAAAAAACAAGTAAATAAACACAAAAGCCACAGATGCCGATGAGTACTGTGTTGAAACTAAAAAACAGGTCATGTGATGGAGAATAACAGGTGTCTTGCAGGGGACTGAGGTGGGAAGAGGGGCCACTGAGGAGGTGACATTTATGTCAGAATTGAATGACAAGTTACCATAGCTCTTACAATCTGTGTTTTCTTTACAAGACTGCTCTGGGCTCAGTCTCACAAGCATTTTTTGACAACCTGTTACATTCAAGGCTCTGTGTCAGGACCTACAAACAAAAATATTAAAAAATGAGTATTTTTATTATATTTGTGCCTGATCTTAATCTCTAAAAGATAAAGTGAGTAGTACAAAGAATAGGACACATGGCCCTTGAGGTTTTAAGCAGCCGCCCTCAGGACACTGCTGAGACAGCCTTTGTGGTTATATGACACTGTATTACATTATATCATATCATGTATCATATATTGTATTATATCCCACCTGCTTCCAAACTACTTCCTCATTCCAGCCTTCCAGTTCCGCCAGCCCCACTCTTCTCAGATCACCAGCCCTCTGGCAGATAGTAGTGTTTCCAGAATGAGAGAATTCTGTATTTAAATCATGCCTTAATCCTCAAACAGCACAGGCTAAAAACAACAAACTAACTGATCATCAAAAGCAGAAATATATGGCACAGATGAACTTGTTTCTTAAAAGAGACCAAAACTCTGGCGCTGAAAAGGCTGGAAACCATCATTGAAAACATCTGTGCCTTGTCTCCTCTGAAACGGCACGCCAGTGGCTGTCTTTTCTAGGAGCCGCCTTCTTTTTTCCCACTGGCAATGGCAATGGGTCAGCGACCACAAGAGGAGACAGAGTTTATTTAGTCACGTTAAAGTACGCAAGCAAGTTGCATGGGAGTTTGACTTCCCCTGCAGCTCTCGGCTGACTTCTTTTCATCAAAGGCAAAATGCACACAGTTGTCCCCGTTTAGAAAGTCACTGGGCTGTCAGGCGAAGCCTGGTGAGCTGGATGTCCCGGCTGCTTCCCCACGGCCACACTTTGTCATCAAACCTACAGAACTACATTGATCTGAGGGGAAATTCTAAAATGAGCCCTTCCTTTATTTCCAAGCGTCTGGATTGTTTCTTTACTGTACACCTGATGCTTGGCATATACTTTCTAATTATATTAAAGATTTCAAGGTCAGGACGGTTTCAATCCAATTTATTCCATGTTACAGAGAGACTGATTCTAGCTTTCCACTAAGGGATCTTTTTAGATAGATTTCAAAGATCAAAGCTTGTAACAGAAGAGCTTAATATTTGGATTAGTCATGTTCTTTTTGAATTTTCATCAGTTCAGTGGGATGTAGAACTCACTAAATTTAGCATATCATGAATTATTCATAATTGTTATTTAACTGATAATATTCCAAGAATGTTATTAATCCCAAATTATGATTTTCCTTTCATATTTTTTAAATTCAATGTATGAGTTTATAATACTTTTCTATACGAGTAATCCAGCCTGCCTTTTGTATTTCCCAGATAGCACATGATTTTTCTCTAGCCTTTAATGAGAAAATGATTTTATATTAACTCCAAAGCACCACAAGTTTGTGATTTCTCCTTTTTTTTTTAACTTTCAAAGGCAAGCCAGTAGTAACCTTCATTTGTAGTATGTGTATTAAATGGGATCTGTGTGGTATCCTTGATCAAGCACAGTCTAACAGTTGTAACAATTCAAACTTGTTTCCTTTATCAAGTAATCAGTTCCTATGACAGAGAACAAGAAGCTAAATTGGAGACTGGGAAGATAGACCAGACAAGAAGATCGAGTTTTAGAGCTGGCTTTTCCGACAGCAAGCTGTAAGACTTTGAGCTAGCCTTTGCAGAACTCACTTGCACTACTTTTTTTTTATCAGTAAAATGATGAAATATTAGGATAATTACTTTTTGGTATCTATTGGTCAAAGGCACAATTATTGCTGCCAGAAATATTGTAATCATTCTTTACAAAAGTGGTGTGGAATATACGCATAACTTTATAGGTAAGATTGTCAGGCAATTGAGTAATCTGCTCAAGGTCATACAGCTTATCAACTTGTAGAGAAAAGATCTGAACCCAAGTTCAGGTGTCTCCTAAGCCCCATGCTCTCCACTTTGCCCCTTTACATCCGACACCGTATATGTAAATGTCCATGTAATGCACCTGCTCTGGGTTGGGTTCTGTATCACTTTACAAAAACTCTCATAACTCAAAGGTATGTTTAAGCCTAAGTAGAGGAAATGGATCTAAGATTGGAACACAAAGAGCAGTGAGGGCTTTAATTGTCTCTGAATCTTAAGCTTCCTACATGTATACTTGTTTCATAATGAACAGTGCTGCATATTACTATCTAGTGCATCTAATTAGAATATAGCTGCAGGGAGCCAGTCTTCCAGACAGGGACTGTGTGAGTCTGATGGACAGAATAGCTCCAGGATTGCCAGAATCACTCTCTGTGACCTGATCATCTTGCATCCTATGCAGAGAGCATCATTGGAGGCATTTCTGCTGTATATTTATAGTGGCCCTTCAAGTTTTGTTAGCTTTTAGTGGGCCTGGAATGTGATTGTTGGAACAGAACAGGAAATAAGCGGCTAAAATGCATGCACACTATCACAGAGAAATCTGGAACTCAGTTTCCAAGCAAAGACAACAGTGCCTAATCCTCCTTTAAAAGACCTCTCTCACTCCTGTGATGCCGTGGTCTGTCTTGACCTCTAAAACTGTGGTCTCGTTACTTCTTTGCTTAGCTGACCTCACTCCCAAATAGATGGTCATGGCTGGAACTATTTTATGCTGAAGAACTACAGTTTTTGCCTTACCTAACCTGAACTGTTCTCTAGGATGAAACGTGTCTGGGTGCCTGAAGCACTTTTCAGACAAGGCAAGGAATCCCTCTATAGGGGAACAGACTGTAGCTCTGAATGCAGAATCATTACTGCATCTTCCATCTCTAGTGATGCCAAGCATATGCTGAAGATCTGTCTTTAGGTTGCAGATCAGGGCCATAATTGTTCTCCACTCTGTTCCATTAGAAAATAACCTTGATCCCAAATCCGTGTCAATCCAGGGTGGATATTTAAAACAAACTTGGCACTTAAAAAATAAACTTGGATAAAAACTCCAGATAATGTCTGTTAAGAGAAATAAAAAACAGACGTCCAGCATAAAGAGCTGCATGAAATTAACTGAGCATTTTGTATACAACCTAACTTCTTGCTGTTTGCAGAAATTTAGTCTGACAGGTACCCAAAAGCAAATAAAGACTTTATCACAGAGAAAGATGTTAGTACCATAATTTTATAGCTTTTTTTCCTAAAGGAAAATATGAAATGTATGAATACAAGTAATATACTTATTGCTGAGAGGAGACCTAAGTGTACTTTTCAAACTAGTTCAAGTGGCCAAAAACCACAGCAGAGCATCTGATACCTAACTTGGACCAGGTGAGGAGATTTGTTGGAAAGCACATGCTTTTAGAGTAAGGCCAATTTTTGTTCCAATTCTTCTAGCTGGGTGACTTTGCAAAAAATTATGTAACTTCCCTGGGCTTCAGCTTGTCACATATGAAATGAGACTGGGATTCTTGTTGAAGTGTTTTAGAGGGTGGGGCGAGCAGGTGCTCTCAGTGGACATGAAGCAAAGAAAGCAGGATAAGGAAGGGGAGAGAACTAAGCAAGAATACGCTGTGTCCTCTCTACAGCGTAGCACATTGTATTCACTCAGTTAATTCTGTCCCTCCCTCCATAATGAGGAATACTTTTATAATGACAAGAGGTAGTGTACAGTAAATTGCCTTAACCACAGAGACCTATGTGATGAAAACCGATTAAGAGATTACATAACCAGCTATTAACAAGGTTTTTTGTTAGTATCCCTTTGCCAGGAATCTGCTAGTATTTTCTACTGAGGAATAAAAGCTTAAGAATAAATTCAAAGGAGAAAATACTTAAAAGTGGAAACACTGTATTCAGTAACCTAATTTTGGGGTGCACATCAGGAAGGACCATCATCAACTTGAGGTTGGTGACACTGAACATCATCCTTTGTGGTAAAAGTTGGCCAAACCCTTATAGATGTCAGCTCAGGAAGACCATCCCCTGCTGATGATTGTGCACACACCTTGAAAATTCAACTTATATTAAAAAAAAAAGTTCCCAGGTGGAAAGCAAACCAGTAATAATAATGTTCATAATAACAACATTCTCAAAGCTCAGAGTGACTTCATATGCTACCCTTTTTGTATTTACATATGTATGGTACACTGGAGTTTATAGGTATGGTCATATAAATTGCTCAGATATTTAATGAACTGTTCAAGGTTAAATATTCTTCATTGCTCTATTTATCCTTATTTTCCCTCTTCCATTTTCCCATACATACACCCTTCACATTGTTTGCCTGGACCGTTTTCAGATTTTCCAGAGCTATCAAACCATAATTTTCAGTTAATTCGATGAGCATGTGTCAGGGCCACAGGACAAGTGTTTAGAGCATCTCACTGCAATGGTGCCTGGTGGCTGGCTACTTGGGTCTAAAAGTATGGTCAGAACAGAGAACCATTGCATTTGACTCCAGTTCCTTTTATGAATGTATAAACTGACATCTATTTAACCAATTTTGACGGTTTTCTTTAAAACTGCTTAAAATTTCCCACATTGCTTTTGTCAGTGGAGCTCTTCAGGGTGAAGTCTGACTGCCACTGGATTCAGTGGAAGTATGATCTGGTCCAGTGTGCCTTAAACCTGTCTGCAGGTACCAATACTGGCCTCTCTTTGGGTTTTTGTTTATGTGTGTATATGTGTTTACAACTAGTGTGCCCCACTGTCTGTATTTTTCTGGAGTCTTAACACAAAATTCTTTTTCTCTTATTGCAGGAAATTATCGCTAATGTAATAGTAGGCCTAGTATCACTGAGTTCTGCTTATAATGAGTCCCCAGTATTCCTCAAGGGAGGAGAGGAACAGGTTCAGAGAGAACTGCTAGCAAGCTTAACCTTCTAAAATCTTGGTCTTTTTTAAATTGGAAATGTATTTCAGATGTAGTGCTTTTCTCACTTTTATAGCCTGAAGTGCAGATAAATAAGAGAATCAGTTCCTGTTTCTATGTCTCACTGGTATTACCCATTAAGCATATTGTCTGTATCAACTATTGAGTTCGAGTTTCAAATAGATGTCTATTCCCCTATCTTATGCTTTTATTAAAACACATAAACCCCAACAAGAGTTATCCAGAGAGTGTCCAAGAAATATCTCACTTTCTCAGACAGGAAGCATGCGACTGTGCATGGCAACAACCTTCACTCTTCCTCTGAAGGCAGGAGTGTAAGCGAGGGTGTAAGGGTTTGGTGTGTTGGAATCATTATGGACTCTGTAGCTGTGTGCACTTAATATTATAAGCCTGACAGAAAACAGGTAGCATGCTTTTATACCCATGACAGGCTTGTTCTAGGGCCAGGTTTTGGCACTGATACAAAATTGTAGTTGTTAAAATACATGATTACCAATTATTAAAAGTTTTAAGAAGCACCTACTATATTTTAGATACACTGTAAGGTAGTTTATACACAGTATTTTTTTATTCATATAAGCCCCATGAGATGAGTCCAAGGAGTCCCCATCATCTCAGTATTCTTTACCTGCATCAGTGTAATTGTAAGTTCTGTAGGAGGCAAATCACCTCCCCCCCATCATGGTATCAGAATATTCACCCAATGAACTGACTGCTTATAAAGCCATCCCCCCAGCCACCCAGCCTCCTCCATTAACACACACGCTCTGTCACTGCATCAGGGTATTTGCTGATGCATCTCCAGCTGCAAATGGAATGTACACCCACAACAGAGGGGCCCAAAATGGAGCAATCTGTATGCCAAATATTAAAGGGAGCACTTGAGAAAACTGATGAAAAGTGACTCGAAGACCAAAGAGTCTATGATCAAACTGTGAAAGCCAGTCGTGAGAGGATAAAACTTTTCTAGGGTAATCATAAAATTATGTAAGAAATAATCACTTTTTGTTCTAATAGTGATTGCATAGTTGTAATTGTCTGCATAGTAGTTGCTTTCGATAAAAAAAAATCCTTTTGCATACTTTTCAGTTCCTTTAGGAAAAGTCCCATTTAGACATTTTATTATTTATTAAAAATAGTTTAATTCCCATTTGAAATACACTCCCTTTTAAATGGCATTTTCCCCAGCATGAATTATCTTCAGGTAATAAGGACTCTCCATATACTTAATTTTATTTTATAGAAGAGGAAATTCATGCTCAGAGGAGTTAAAGTACTCCCAGGCGGTCACATCATTTACTAGCTGTTAATTTGAGAGAACTGTTTCCAACTAGAGAATTTTGATGCTAAGTCCAGGTTTCTTTCCACCACATATCAGCTATTTTCAAACTCTTTCTCTAATATTCTGCATTGCATCATAATTTTAAATCTCTCCCATTTGGCCGCCTCCTCCTCTGCTGTCCCTCTGGTGTGAAAATTCATGATCACCAACAGTCCCTTAAGTCTCCTGCCATTAGGGCCCCTTTCAGAATATGTATGGCTGAGAGGTGCTTGGTTGAATATTCCATCCAGTCTGATGCTTGCAACCCCAGGTGATAGCAGGCAGCTACCAGAGGAGACAGAGGGCCTCCTTGTGCACTGCATCCGTATTCCATGTGGCTAGACTTTATATTTATAGATTCAGGATTTGTGGGAGAAGTGCCTAATTTGAGGGACACTTTCTCTGATTATTTTAAACAACCAAATATCCCTGACTTAGAAAAAGAAACTTATTAAAAGATATCAGGTGCCCCAAAAAGGCAGAATTATGATATGCTCCTTGGTAGTTGTTGGCATTGTTTGAAAATATCTTTGTGTTTGGATAGCAAAAGGCAGAGAAATCATAGGGCTGTGCCATCAGCGAGTGGTCATAAGACTCCGTTATCTCAAAACGTTATGGCATCACTTTTTTTCTATTGACTTCATTAGGTTCCCCCCACCTCTGTGCCCAGCAGAAAATATCTGACACTACAATGGTAATAAATAAGATAGTCCTAAAGGAATGGTCATCCACATGCCACCAGTTTAAAATTATTTGGTTTTAATGAAATAGAACCTCTTTAGTTGTGATCAAGGTGACACTTCCTTGTCATTCCTACAGAGATGGGTAGAGAACAGATGCAATTATAATGATGTTAGGGTAATAGACAGGTCAAGAGAATAAACAAAGATTATTATAAAACTGAACAGTATTTAAGAATTAATGTAAAATCTTGAGCCAAATGTGTTCATCAAGCAGGGACAAGGTTTCATATGAAAGAGGTGATGTCCAACCTGTATGATCGGATTTGAGTGATGCTGGGAGGAACACTTGTCCAAACACGTATGTTCACCGCACAGGCTCTGCTCCGTGCCTAGGGGTGCAGGGTGGGTGGAGGCGGTTGTTCACCAAGCCTGTGCTATCGCTGACAAGCCTGTACCGCCATCCGAAGTATCTTTTCTGTTTCCCATAAAAGACCTAGCTAGGTGCTGTCCTTGCTGTGTTGCGTGAGCATCGTGGCTAACACAGCAGTCTTTGGAGCAAAAGTTTCTGGGTTTGAATCCTGTTTTGCAACTTACAAGGGTTGGTTGGTTTGTTTTTTCTTCTTTCTAACCTTAAACAAGTGACAAACGCTGTGCCTCAATTTCCTTGTCTGTAATATGGGGAAATAATAGAATTTTCCTCTAGGGTTGTTAAGATTATATAGCGAGCCAGTACATATATAAAATATTTCGAAAATTGTTTAACACATGGTACCTGCTCGATGATAATAATATTGCTATATCACACACTTTTAGATGCCAGATAATAACAGGTAGACAATTAATAAAAATATGAATTAAGCATTCAGTTAGTGCTTAATATATAAGGAGCACCATGTGAGGGACAGAACCCGAACCTCAAGGAATTGAGAATCCAGTGATTAGAACTAGGGTGGCACCTTCCCAAAGCATTTTCCTGGTAGTTTGGATCATGTGCAGTTTTACCTTGCTGATTTAGAACCTAACAAAGAAGATGCAACTCTGTTTAACACTTGTAATCCTAGCCTAAAATACAGGGTCTTTGAGACCAGAAGGTACATCTGGCAATTTCATCACTGTACCCCGAGCACATGGCAGGATGCCAGAGTTATTCCAGAGCTTAATAAAGAAATATTTGTTGAATGAATTAATATTCTGCCAGTGTTTCTGGGATCAGTCTATTTGGCAACAATACAGAGTTTCGATTTAGGATGACTGAAGAAGTAGAAGACAGAACTTCGGATCCTTAAGCATAACGCAGACCTTACATGACCCATGTCTCTGTAGAGGCCTAAATTAAAATGGCAGAACAACTGGAATCTGGACATGTGTGTTTTAATAAAGACTTCTGTACGGAAGGCAGCATTCTGTCCTTTAATTCCTTTTCCAAGCCAAACTCTAACGGGAAAGCTGACATCTTCCTTATGATTTTAGGTCGAATGAGCCGGACTCGGTTTGTCATCATGCCAACCCAAGGGGAAGGACGGCCGTGCCCCACAGAGCTTACCCAGCAGCAAGCCTGCCCAGGGACCCCCTGCTACAGCTGGATCCTCAGCAACTGGTCTGCATGTAACCTGGAGGTAGGTCACGTAGCGACAGTTAGAGAAATGCTCCTCAGCGTGTCCGAAGGACTTGTCTGGTCAACCCTGTGCGCTGATGGAATAAATTTCACAGCCCCAGGGACCTGGCACAGTGTATTTTTATGCAATGGAGAGCATGGGGAAAACAACCAAATGACTTAAGCTCATGCAGAGCGCTACTGCTAGGAAGATAAATAGCCATTTGTTAGGCACTATTTGTAATAAGCCAGGTCATGGGACTTACAGTCTCTTCAGCATCTTCAAGAATTCTCTATCTTCTTGCCTTGTTGGAAATATCAAAGTATTAGGTAATGAGGCAAAACCTGGATGCTATGGAAATGTACAGCTTGCTTTGGACTGTATTTCTTAGAAAAGTGCTTGCAGATTTAGACAAAATCTTGCATATGGGCAGAAAACCAAAAGCGTAGGGAAGTTATATTTTAACAGTATTAGATGAACCAAGGTTACTACATTTTCCTCAATGGTTGCTTTTTATTGACTTTGAAATATAAATGCTTAGTAACATCGTAATATTTCACATGCCCAGAGCTTTCGCTGGGTCAGCAAAGATCCTCTATGGCTTTTTCTCTGGCTTCTTGTGTAAGAAAAAGCACATTGATTTTCCCTGTTTTCTTATTTTACTAGCTTATCCTTCAGTTCATATTCCAAAGCAGGTTTTCATTTAATAACGATAACTTTGATGATGCATTAGGAGATCTGCCGAGTCGTCCCATAGAGACGTTTCGTGTTCCTGTCGGGACGACTGTCACACGGCCTTATCATCTTGCAGAAGTGAAATGCCCGTGTATTTTGATAAGTCCCAGAGGAACAAAAATGTGTGGTACATTTGTTCAGTCTCCTGTTTACAGAAAATAAGGTAACCGTGCTGATTAATTCCACAGTAACCTAATGGCTTTAAATATGAATACTTTGTCTACTTCCTCTAAAATCCTCTTTCCTGAACCTTCAGCAATTTTTTTAAGTGCTGCTTTGAATCACAATTAAGCAAATGGCGTATTTCTCCTTATAATTGTGATAACTATTGACGGAGTAGAGAAAATAAATGTGAGGAATGCAGGAACCCATTGCGGGGGGCAGGGAGAGGAGGGGGAAGGTGGCTCAGTGGGGGAGGAGGGCAGACAGACTCCATGCTGCGCATCTGGCTGGGCACACAGCTGCTTCTGGGCCGCACGTGGTCTTTTGTACTTGCCCTTTTATCTTCTCCTTTGGGACACTCTTTTATAGATAAGGCTGCCAATCTGTCCCATGGGAACATTACAGGGAAATGCCAAATGCCATGTGTCATTGTGCTGTCACACACTGAGCTTTGGCCAGAACCTTAGGGGCAAGTGGGTTGTGAGCATTCTCTGTAGCCGTGCTGGGGAGATGGGGGGCTGTGGCATCTGTTGGAGGAACCCAGGCAGGTGTACCCAGAAATGGCAGAGGTGCTTCAGATTTCCAGATGAGGTCGTGCCACTCACTGACACTTCCAGTCAGGGGGAAACTGGAGTTTTAGACTCAATCCAGGCAAAGCTCGCAAAAAATCCATGTTTGTATGAATTACTCCTGTGCGGGCACCTTTCCCAAATGAGGCCAGCCTCCCCTAAGACTTTGGAATGGGGTTGGAGCAGTTCCTGGAGGTGCCACATTTCCCCACCTGGTAGGTAAAGTCACTCGGAAGCAAGAACAACAAAGGAGGGGACACAGAAAAGCAGGGGACACACATAAATAGAGGCAGAGGAGAAAGGGAATCACGGTAACAGTCGACTGGGGTTTTTCCTGAGTTTGAAGTGCATCCCCTTTTCCTGAAGCCTAGTTGCAAGTGCTTTGTGAGATAGCACAACAGCTTTTCAGTGAGTTGCTGTTTCGTAAGTGTATATGAAGCTGAGTTTGGGGAATTACTCATCAAACTACAGGGGGGCCTCTGCACACAAAGGCAGCACACCCCTCTCAGGCCTGTCCCTCTGCCTCCTCCATCTGTAATACCCTGCCTGCCAGACGCAGTCAGAAACTCATGCACTGGAGGTGGTGGTGATGTTTAAGCGGCTGAATGCCTTCAAATACATCAAAATGTCCCAAGAGGGGCGTGCACAGGGCACAGTGGATGTGCCAGTTCGGCCACCGTCGTCTGTGGAAGGAAGTGTTTATCCTCGGGCTTCAGTTTTTTTTTTCAGGGTTTCCTAACTCTTTCCAAGTTCCTCAGCTGGTAACACGTATCCACACATATGTTGCAAAATCTGTTTAGGAGTTCAGACTCGGGAGTCTAGCAGGCTTAATTTTTGTTCAGGTGTTTACAGTTCCTCGCTCTGCAGTTTTTGCCAAGTCTTTAACCTCTCCCGACCTCTGCTGTCTTCGCTGTATCATTGGGGTGGCAATGGTACCCGTTTTGCTAGGGGTTTTTGGTCGGAGTTAGATCATTCATGTACAGTGCCCCGCAGAGTACCTGACATAAATTAAGAGTTCAGTAAACTGGGGTTGCTGTTCTAGTTTTGATTAAAACTACTATCCTGATTGTTAGCACCGTCTGCCTGTCCACATGTGGTGATGTGGATTCAGAGTATATACAAAAAGTGCATTGATGACTGGGGACGGTGGAGAGTCAGTGACAGAACTCTCGCTATTGACGATCTCGCTCTGGGAAGCCTGGCTCTCTCTTCAGGCTCTCTTGTGTGTAAAGCCTCTGAGGGAGACTGAATGAATGCTTGCTTTGTGAATGAAATGATCATTCTGATGCTGATTTCTCCTCATGCTGTGCCCGTTGTTGTCAAAGGTGTAAGAGATTAAGGCTGAACAGGGATACCTACCAGGAGCACATTACTGTTTGTCTTGTTGTTTAAAGTGATCCCTGATGTAGACTTGTTTCCTGTTATGTCTTCATACTTCATCTCCTGCAACGTCAAACAAAGCTCTAATCAATAGCCTCTCCTGTTACCCGAGGTTGCAGAGAACAGCAAAGTCAGATTTCAGGCATGCTGCAGTGTCTTCAGACTCCAGGTTCAGGAAGTCTGACACTCTCCAGCAAAATGTATACCTTAGACAGTTCTGTTCGAGGAACCATCATCTGGAATAATAAATTATAGCGAGAACCCTCCCCCAAAAGAAATTTAACTTCAACACTAGTTATTTTCCACTTTAGGGAGTAAACATTTACTAGAGCATTTGCTTTGAAGGAAAGTACAATGAATTGATTTTGAACCTCCACATCTCAAAAAAAAATACACTTAGGTTCAAAATTATGATGCATTTTTTTTAATAATTGCACAACAGCCATAGAGGTGATTAGAGCAGTTGTGATATATCAAGTGTGGGAACTGCCATCTTAAACAAATCATAATTCTTGTTAAAGCATCTCTAGAAAAGGATGTGATGATCCTAACTTGTGTGTCTACTCAGATTCCTCAGGCTTTAATTTGCTACAGCTAGGACCTCGTCCAAGTTTCACCTTTTTTTTTTTTTTTTTGCCACTATGGCTTTGAATCCAAACTTTCTTCTGTCAAGAACTTTTCTCAGCAGCCACTCTGCACCATCCTGCACATCCAGCAGTCTGTCCACAACTAGCCCTTAATCCTCGGCCGCTGTTGCCACAGTTTCTTGACCTGGCTGGTGCTCAGCAGACCCGTCAGCCCCTGGGTCACCTGCTCCATGCCCTGGAACGCTGTCATAACTGCTTTAGTTGGTCGCCCTGTCCCTCTTCACTCCCGCCAGTACGAGAGCCACAGAAGCTCCAAGGCAGTGTCTGGGTCCTGGGGGGAAAGGGAGAAGGAGGAGCTGAAACTCAGTTTCCCGGTGTGGGGCACAGTTGTCCAACTGTCACCTAATCAGGGGCTGTAGCATGTAGCATCCTTGTTGGCAGCAACAGGGCCTGTGCAGAGGCTCAGTCTCTTTCTCTCTACCCTCCTCTCCACATCCATGTCAGTAGTGGTCATGAGAGCTCTAGCTACTCTACCAGCTTCTGGACTTAGTGGAGGCTGAGTTACATGCCTTGGAAGTATGGGGCATGGAGTGGGTAATACTCCGAGATGAAAGTTGATCCAAGGGGGAGCTAGAGTGTAAATGACCTCCCCCTTCTTCCTCCCTCCCCCCATCACGGATGGTTCTGTGGTGATGGACCAAGAAGCCAGCTCTGTTCAATTCTGCAGCTGAGGCCCACCTGGCAACACGCCACCTTATGTTTGCTCACCCTCTGTTCCTGCCGTGGTTCTTTTACTCTCCCTCTTAGTATCCTGTGATTTCACCTCCCTTGTCTAAAAACTTTTCCTCGGGCTTTGCTTTTTAAGGCATTTATGTAAAGTTATCCACATATCCAGTGGACTTCTTTTTGAAGTAGGAGCACCTGACCACAACTGAGGAGTTAATACTCATGAGTATCTGCCAAAGCGTTACGTTAGGAAGTCGTTCCTCAGGCAGATGGCTGGGAGATGACCACTAGAGCCTTCCACTTTGAAGCTTCTGTTTCTGTGAGACACTGCACAGTATTTTTCCTAACTGCCCAGAATAATCTGAGTAGGATTTGTATAAAATAACTTCAAAACATAATATTCAGCACAGAAGACACTCTGGGAAAACAGCTTCTTGTGGCAATAGAGATAATCAGTGTTTTCCTGGAAACCCAACCTAACCGATGTGAGGAAAGTACTGAATTCCCTACAAAAGAAAAACAAGCAGAGTAAAAGGGAAATGTATGCCCTGTGGCTGCACATGCTCTCCCGGGGAGGGATTATGGACTAGACCATTTCATCACACACACTAGACAAATTAGGTATTGTTTTTCCTTTACACTCAGTCCCGGCTGAGTTCCAAAATGAATCGTCGTATTCGGAGTACATAAATTTCATAGCATAAATTTGCGTTTCTACTTCAGTTTCTCTATCAGCTGTAGGAGAATTGCTCAGGGATCCCTTGCGTCAACAATTGAAAGATAACTGGCAAGAGGAGGAAGCTGCCGAAATATGCAACTAGGATTTTCTGGAGCAAGAGGTAGCGGGACCCAAAACTTGGAGATGATGATGACATGGGTAACCCTGACAGCAACCTTTCCTCTGACAGGGCGGAGACTGTGGGGAAGGAGTCCAGGTCCGCAGCCCCTCCTGTGTGGTCCACAGCGGTTCAGTGTCTCACTGGACAGTATGGGTAGAGGATGCACTGTGTGGAGAAATGCCCTTCCAAGACCGCATCCTGAAGCAGCCGTGTTTCGTGCCTTGCCCCGGTAAGCAACGGAATGACTGGGAATGCCTTCTATGGTGCCCTCTTCATTTATTTTCTTTTATCTGTTTTCTGGAGTTTTCTCTCATCAAAGCTGATGTTTTTAACTCACTTTAATTCATTGTTAATTGTGATTATCACCTTGAAATACACCTAACTGCTTCAATGGAGGCCAAGTAGGCCAGAGGGGAAAAATAACACAGGATTTGGAAATGTACGAGCAAAGGTAGAATCTTGTCACTCTCACACTCCCTGGGTTTTACCTGGGACACACAGTCAGTCCCTCTGAGCTGCGGTAGCTCCGTCTAGAAAATGTGTTAATAGTACCTGACCCAGCCGAGCACTCTGGCCAGCACTCAGCCCATGACTGAACCCTGAGTGAACGAAGCCCTCCCCTGGGCAATGACACAGCCAGACGAGTGAGGCCATGGGTTCGTGAAAACACGCTAGTAAACAGTCAAGTTCTGCGTTCTTGTGAAGGTCATTATTAGTTACATAAAACTTATACAACTTGTATGGCATCAGTTTAAGGTGGATTAATATACCCTTATATATATCCTGATAATATACATGTAACGTATGTATATACCTACATATGTACATACATACGTGTGTATGTTTAGATCATTAAACATTGTTTAAGGCCCAAGAAATTCCACTTCAGTAACCAACTTAACTCTTTTTGTATGATTTCTGTGAACATCCATTTTATGATATTATGCTGCTCTTTAAAAACTGAGTTGCTATAATCTTTACATTTCCTTTTAAAAAATTTTATTATCCCTAGTAGACACGTAGTGTTCTCCAGATAAAACTGTCATGATTTTTAGCAAAGTAATGGCAATCTAGTGTTTGGCACTCTTTCACTAAGTAAGATTAAACCATAAATTACTTCATCATTCTGAGTACTTTTTAACTAGAAAATTGGTCAACAGAGAATGTGTGGTATCTAGAACCCCCTCCTCCCGTATCACTGCACCACCACCCCGGCTCTCACTGTGGATGCTGTTAGGTACCAGTTCTCACATCGTTTCCTCTGCTCTGTACCGTGCGACCACCCAGGAGACTGCCATTTAACGGAATGGTCAGAGTGGAGCACGTGTGAATTAACCTGCATCGATGGAAGAAGCTTCGAGACTCTGGGCCGCCAATCTAGATCAAGGACATTTATAATTCAGTCTTTTGAGAACCAAGACAGCTGCCCCCAGCAGGTTCTAGAAACACGCCCTTGTACAGGTACCACGAGCGCTTTTCAGTTCTCAGCTCTGATTGATCAGTGCTTATTCTACTTTTATGGGAGGTATAATAGAACCGCTGTTACCGTATTTACTTGCAGGAGGTAAATGTTATCTCTACACGTGGAAAGCAAGTCTTTGGAAGAATAATGAACGGACTGTGTGGTGCCAGCGTTCAGATGGCATTAACGTCACAGGTATTCCTGCCTAAGATTTGTGTGGGTACTTTGAAAAGATCTGAGTGTTGTTGTTTGAATTAGCTTACAGATTATAAGCAAGGGAAGAAGAGGCAGGTGGCCTTAGATGATCTTTATGGCAAGTTACCAGTAGACCTTTGCATCTTAGAAAGCAAACAGTTCTATTTGAAGGCTCATAATATAGCAGACAACTTAAAGACATAAGCTGAAACAATACAATTTCCTTAAATATCATGATCTGAGGCAAAGACTGGAAAAGACTGGTGTTTAAAACAATGTCTCTAAAGTTATAAAAGATGTACCTTTTCAGTAAAAAAGTATTTGAGAACAGATCTCAGCATATCCCATTCCTACACTACTGTGCAAATACATCATGTTATGGAGTTAAAAGGGTTGATGAAGATAGAAAAATTAAAATATAGTAATGATACAAAAATATTTTACTGTAAATTATGTATGCGTATATTCATCTACTGGAAGCTTCATTTTTAATAATGTGTTAGTCGTGATCATTATTTAATAGCTGAATACAGACGAAAGGAAGGGTCTGAGGACATTCATGATGGCAAATGCAATTGGCTGCTATAAATGATCTCAATCATTTTAAAGGGGATTTTTTTTGATGCCATCTTATCAAAGAAAATTAAGTTGTCATTCTTTTTACTAGCACTGTGGCTGACTGAGAGCTCATCGGAGGAATGGGAGAATTTCTATTTTTCTATAGCCATAGAAAGACTGTCAGCTTCACCTTTTGCTAGTTTACCTTTTTGTGCATCATTGGTATTCCTGTTAATCCATAGTTTACCCTACAACATGGACGAGTAGCTTACAATAAATTATTGTTTGGATATTGTTGAAACTAAATATACTGTAAATTCAGCTATGCAGGAACACAGAAAGCACACCCTCTGCAATATGCAGGGAGTTAACTGACTGGCGAGGGTTAAACTGTTACATTCTCTGCACAGAGCACCTCATGCCCAGTGTTCAACACAGGGCCGTCAGACAAATGAGTTCAAGTGCAGTATCACCTGCTAAGTGTTATCAGTGCTTAATTTCATTCCTCAAATGTAAATTAAAATGTTGCATAAACAACACAAATTCTAACGTCTTCTCCAATTCCCAAGAGATCCCCTCCCCATGGGGCGCACACACTGCATTGTGGAGATCCCGTTTCAAGTGTGAAAAACACCCCCTCCAGACTCAGTTGGCAGCAACGTGGCTGTGTGGGTATTGCCACTAACACCCACATGATCAGTTTCGCACCTCCCTGCTAATTCTAGTGGTGTTTTGTTTTGTTAATTTCTGTGGGGAGTATTTATTTTCCAAGTAACAGGGAAAATCTAATGGCTTCGTTTTTTAGGAAACATGTAGATCTGTCTGTTCCCTACACAGCCTTAGGCCCAGAGCTTTTTTTTGCTGGTTACAAAATCATGAACTATAGTTGGTTGACAATTATAGTAATGCAGAGGCTAGAACCTATAAATGCACCCAGTGGTATATAAGTATAGTTTAGACACTGCCCTCAAATAATATGTCAACTTCTTTGCTTAGTACCTGGAATCCAGAAGGGCATGACTACTGTATAAGTGTTTTTCGGATTATAGAGACATTACTCCATCCACTTACTCAGAAATATTTAATCAGCACCTGCGAGTACCATGTCAGATGTATGATTACCCTTCCTGGAATGTATACATTTGCTCCTAAAAACGTGTGTGGGAGTCTGTGTGTGTGTGTGTGTGTGTATTTTGGTTGAAATCCATTTTTAAATGCTACCAAAGTGTTTGACATCATGGTCCCATGAAGTGATTAGTGGCATTCTTTTAGCGTTTAGTTGCTGGGAATTAGTCTAGTGCCTACATTTGGTATTCTTGAGCTAGGGGGAAAATTATGTAGAACAAGAATATTTGAGCATATATATTTTCTGCTTCTGAACTTAAATTGAGATTTCATCGATGGTTTCACTGATCCAGGCACTTCTAGACTTTGCCCTTAAGCACAGATGATAGAATCACATTGCCAGTGTGCAGGTCTCAAACCTCTACTGAAAACATCTTCTGTTAGCAGAGCCGCCCATCTCAAACAGCTCATCCTGGAGTAATCAATAAAATCAGACTGGGCCACACTATCAGCAAACAGATTTTTTAAAAATAATGCTGTTACAAAGTAGCCAGGGCCGGAGAGGAAAGAAAATCAGTATTTATCATAGAAACATCTGTAAATGATGGGCTTTCCTTTGTAGGAGGCTGCTCCCCTCAGGCACGCCCTGCTGCTATTCGGCAGTGTAACCCCGCCTGCAGAAAACCCTTCTCCTACTGTACACAGGTGAGTCATGTGCGGGAGACTTGGACACGTAGTTTAATTGCTGCATTATTCATATGCTGTCTGACATTTTCCAGTCTGCTTACAGCCCAAGCAGCACTTCCGTGTGCCCACGATACCACCTAGCGGCAACTGCAGGCATAACCACAGCTAGTAAGAAAACAAAGTGGTCTTTTTTTTTCCCCCCTCAATCTATACATGGCCAAACCTCTCTTTCAGATACCTAATTTATGTGAGTGCTATTTATCAGTAAGTGTTCTCAGTTGATTTATGTCCTCCATTCTTAGCCTTTCATATACCTAAACTATTTTGAAAGGTATTATAAATGCATGTTCCTACTTGCTAAATATTATTTAGCAAAATCGATTACACCCTGATTACTACAGTGTGAGTAAATTTTAGTTGATTTTAAATAAGTTGACTATGTGACTATGGGTAATAATGATGTGTGTGTGTGTGTCTATGCATTTTTTAAAGCAGAAATCTTTTCTTGCCCCCTTACCTCCCATCTATCACTGTTCAGTAATTAATGCAAAAACGTACAATGTATTCTAATCAGTGGCACTTAGAGTATGCAGCGCATATATAAGATGTGTCATGTCTCTCAAGGAAACTAGTTTCTTCTTACTGTGTGTTCTTTCTAAAAACGATTTGGTTAAAAATAATTCAAGTACTCAGTCCTATTTTATGGCTCTTCTATGTCAAGGTGAGTTCATTCTTTATCACAGAAAACGCTAGTGATTAAGCTTCCAGAGGGGAAAAGAAGGAAAACATCAACCACTTCATGGGCTCATGGTGTTTGCAAAATAGGAGTTGTGGCTTCCAGCCAACTCTCTGGACACCCTCTTTGATAAAACATACATTTACTTTTTCCCTTGAACCTCTGGCATACGTGAGTGCCTGCAGCTTTTCACTCAGACTAATAGATGCATCTTGGAAAGATGGCTTTCCTAGCTGAGCATATTCCAATTTTCTTAATTAGTTCTCTCCACTGAACACCAAGTAATGCCTTCACTTAAAACCACCAGAGGGGGAGGGTACAGCTCAGTGGTAGAGTGTATGCTTAGCATGCACGAGGTCCTGGGCTCAATCCCCAGTACCTCTGTCAAAGAAAACACCTGGAACTACTGTAGTAATTGTCCTTATTAAATGACTGCTGCCTATTTGTTAAACTGTAGGCATTTGTTAGTTATATGCTTCTCTCACTTTTACTTTTTGGGGAAGATTGAGGGACCCTTTTTAGCTTTAGTATCCAGTCAGCAATGGACAGCCTAAGTACATGTGGTTCAGAAGGAAGGATTGACGTGAGGCGAGGGCCTGTTCAGAAAATTCCAG
The DNA here is from genome assembly GCF_048564905.1 of Vicugna pacos. NCBI lineage: Eukaryota > Metazoa > Chordata > Mammalia > Artiodactyla > Camelidae > Vicugna > Vicugna pacos. The sequence goes on from NC_132991.1 coordinate 18,064,643, forward strand.
CTAGAGCTTCAGGCAGGGAACCCTCATTGCACAGGCAGAGAGACTCGTAATCTTACGCTTATTTTCTGTTCTTCTCTGCTGCCTTTATGTTTGGGGGGAAGGAGGAGCAGTTACTCTCACATCCAGACACGGATAGAAATCTTTGCCCATTATACTTTATCATAATCAGTGTCTTGGAGAGGTTTATTGTATGTGAAAATTACCTGGAATCCACAGATAACAATGACGGACACACTGTCATGATGCCGGCGGGAATGTGAGGTGGTGTGACACCGGGGTTGCTGCAGGATGTCTGTCAGTACACAGCTAGCTCCTGCTTCTCTTAGCCCTGTGTCTTTGGTGACGTCTTTTTTCCCCACTTGGGCTGCTTCTAGCCTTGGGCTGTTGCCTCTGAGAGCAGAACTAAGCCCAGGAGCAGAGAGGCAGTTGAGACCAGTTAGCGATCAAAGGTGGAAGGTGGTGGACTCCAGGCCTTTAGCAGCTGGGGCACCAGCAGCCCTCGAAGAGCACAGAACACAACGCAGATATGTACCCAGTTCCTGATGCTTTGCTTCTCGGTATCAAAGGGCAGGCTGGAGTGAGTGAGCAGGAATCTCAGACAGCAGGAGGGAGAGCTGAGGCTAATGTTTAATTGAATGCTTTAAACATCTCTGTAAGCGAGAACAGTATGTGCTTAATGCCCTCTGTTGACAGAGAATGGTGATTTTATATTTGGAAAGTGTAAGAATTGTAAACCACTAGGAAAACCTGATACTTTATTTAGAGTTAGACTTTGGAATTCAGAGAGATAAACTATTGGGTTTTCATCTCTGGCAAGCCTGGTGTCGAAAAACCCTAAATTGCCGTGACATACCCTGCAAATATTAAGTGATTCCAACATTCAAAGTGTTCTTTTTTCATCTGCACAGCTCATTGTGTGACCATGAACATATTTTTTTTGCTGTAGGGTGGAGTCTGTGGTTGTGAGAAGGGCTACACAGAGATAATGAGATCAAATGGTCTCCTGGATTACTGCATGAAAGTGCCTGGCTCAGAGGATAAAAAAGCTGATGTGAAAAACCTTGCTGGGAAAAACAGGCCTGTGAATTCAAAAATACATGATATTTTTAAAGGATGGTCTCTCCAACCCCTTGATCCAGGTACGTATCAGTTGTGAGTAAGAAATGTAAATTTTCTTATGTTGGGGGGGGGCTTCGGGTTCATATTGTGGCCACTGCTCATGGTGGAAAGAATGGAGGAAAGGAGGAAAAGAGAAGGAAGAGATAATATGGCCTAGTTCAAGGTTTCTCAAATTTGAGTGTTGCAGAGTGTAGCATGTTATCATGGGTGGCTGAGGATAAGTCTGTCCACTCCAATCTAAGAGACACTAAGTAACCAAAATATTAATCTTTAAAGCTATTTTAACTGTAATCATCTCTGCAGAAGACTTACTATGAATTTGTATATATAATTGAAATTAAAAGCAAAAATTGGAATAGTCTCAGGAACATGCAGGTACCTAGGGAAACGTCCAGGGACTCTGCGGTTTGAGAAACACTAGTCAAATAGAGCATCAGTTGCAGAGGCCAACAGACCTTACCGGCATCATGGCTCAGAAAGTACCTATTCTGTGACTGACTGTAATTGATTCACTTCTCTGGAACGTTTCCTCATCTAGAAATCAGTCTAGAGGCACCTACCATGCAGGAGTGTCATGAGGATTAGCAGAGTGTCAGGCCTGCAGGACTCAAGAATCAGTGGATGTTAAGGATAAGGATGAACACTTAATAGATGCTTTCCATGTTCCCTGTGGTTCCATGCTGGTTATGGTGCATAACTCATCTCATTACGCTCTAGCAACTTAACAAGGTGCCGTTACCCCCATGTTAGATATTAGGATTCTGAAACTGGCAGTGCAGACTAATTTGACCAAGGACAGACCACCGGTAAGTAACAGGAACGTTTGAAAGACAGGTCACTGAGGGCTTTCCATAACACTGGCCTCTACTTCCCACTCCGTGAAGTGGGCAGAAAATGAAAGTAAAACTGTGCCTACCCACATACCTCTTCTGGAAAACAAAATGCTGTGAATGACTAAGCGAAACAGCATACCTGGTAAAGGGACCGTGGAGAGGGAAGGGACAGACAAAGCTTAGGCAGCTGCCCTGGGAACGCTCCCCCAGATGCTAGGCCTTTGCCATGCCAAAGTGCGTTGATGCCATGCTTAGATGAAGCAAAACCAGAGCCCAGGCACAAAGGACCCTCAATCTAGGAAGGAACAGGATGTACATGTCTCAGCCAACTTTTAAGGATGACCACAATATTTTGCTCAAGTTTTGATTCCCGCATGTCTGGGCATGCCATTAGATATTTAGAAATATCTTACTCACTTTGTGACATTTAGTGACATTTCCCTAATTTATAGCAATAGACTTAGATTTGCGAGACGCATGTAGACCCTATTTCAGGAAGAGAATTAGGGTGAGGTTCCAGGGAAATGAGTTTTTAAATTCACAACTGAGGTCCTTAACCTTTTGGAGATCTAGCTAAAGCATTAAAATCATGTGTGTGTATATACATGCATATACACATATATACGCTACTGTGTATGTATTTAAACAAATAAAAACTCTCTGCCAGACCAAATACGTATTTTATAACTTTCATTAGGTTTTTGTGATGAGATTGTAAATTGGAGCAACCTCTCAGGAGGACTAATTAGGCAAACTCTATCATACCTTTTGACCTCAAGTTTTTCTTCTAGGAATTCATCAAAATATACACACATATACAAAAAGAATTATGTAAATGATATTCATTATATGAGTATTATATAGCTAATGAATGGAGACAAACTAAATGTCTAAATAGAAAAACAAAAATATACAACTGTGCAGTGTGTCTCATAGAGTTATTAAAAAGCATGAAATAGACCTGCCACTATGACTTAACATGCAAATATTTCCAATATATTAAGTGGAAAAAAGTACCAAAGTGAATGATATGTACCATTTGTGCCTTTTTAAAATATGCATGTATTATGTAAGTAGTCGGGTGCTTGCACAGGCAGAGAAAACTATGAGATGATTCATGGGCAACAGTGGTAGCACCAGTGTAGGGGGCTCAGAGTGGCAGGAAGACTGATTTTTTTTTTTACTACATATATTTTTTAATAGTTTGTACTTTGATCCTATCCATAATGCTGTTATAAAAAGCTGCATTAATTCTTTCAGTAACATGGTTTAAAGGTCATGGACCACATACTTCTGCACTAGAGATTTAAAAGCACTGGATCTTCTAATACTTTATGTAGTTGTACGAGGTTTAGAGGTAATAAGATGAAAGATGCATTCACACTCAGGGAAGACTTTTTTTTTTTACACTGGCAGTTAAAAAAAAAGTCAAAATAGGGGATTTCATCATTAGTGTTTCAAAGAGATCAGAATCAAAGCTTTGTTCAAAGTTTTATGACTGTAGAAAAAAATACCATTACTACCTTGAAACCTCATTCTAAAACCTGACTGAGGCTCGAAAAGTGTCTTGTAAGCAAAACTGTAATAGGTAGTTACAGTATAATTGAAAGTAATTGTGATTTTATTCCAAACAAGTGCTGTTTGTAATAGATTTTTATTGTTTTTCATCCCATGGAAGCCTTTTAGAATAAGGATAAGATGCTGATCTGTGTGTGTGGGGGGGAGTTATTTTGGACCCATGGTTAATTATATTCATGTAAGGATAATGAATTCTGTGTGTGTATATCTTTCAGAAAGGAACATAGTTCCTTTGGGGTGTTAAGGTACTGCTACTGTCGGTCCAATTCTAAGTTTAAGTGAACTGGATGCTCACATAAAACAGCACAAAAACCACTTGATTTCCAGACACAACTCAAATACATACAGTAAGGTACCTCACATAGTCAAAATCACAAAATAGATCAGACTGTTTGGTTCTATTTCTCTTAACTCCAGCAGATATCAAATCCAAAATAATACATACCTGCACCCCTGCAGACATATATATGTAATAAAGTATTGCCAAGTAGAAGAGTGCATACAAATGAAGATAGATTGAAAGTATCCTGCCAGCTCTTAGACTGAAGCACTCCCGATTGCTGGCCTTTGGTGTTGTGGAACACTTGAAGGACTGTCTCATATTTTATATGTTCATCTTGTGCCAGTCTCAGAGTTCAGAGGAGAAAGCAAGCTTTTCTAGGCTAAGCTTATTGCTTTCTATTTTAAACAGATGGCCGAGTGAAAATTTGGGTTTATGGTGCTTCAGGTGGTGGTTTTCTCATCATGATATTCCTAGTATTTACTTCCTACCTTGTTTGGTAAGTACTAACTAGTAAAAGTTTATATTCCACATTTTTATGGGTGGCATATTATACTAAAAGAAAAAAACTATGTCAAGATCATTGACCATATAGAACAGGACTCTCAAACCTACAAATGATCACCAACAGTAGAATTGCTGAACTGGGAGATTAATTGTCCTTGTTTGAAATATTATCATTTTATTGTTTTCAAATATCAGAAAGTGTAAGAGAAAAATCATTATTCAGGGCTTTCCCATTTTAGAATTTGGATTTAGATCAGTACTTCTTAGCTTTGACAGCATATGGGCACTTCCAGGGGACTGATACCTGGGTCCTAGCCCCAGAGATTCTGATTGAATTAGTCTTGCATGTGGTCAGGTTGCCTGGATGTTTAAACATGTCCCAGGAAATTCTAATGTGCAGGCTGAGAACCATTACTCAAGCTAATTCTAGTTCTTAAATTTTCTTCTCAAACTGACCTGTTTTGACCAGTTATATTAAATTGAGCAGTTGGTTCAACCAACCTGTTAGTGCATTTTGAATTGTAGAACCAGGTGTTTAGCTACATTGACCAGCATGAGAGAAAATTTAACTGTCCATTCCAGGAACCCCATTTTGCAAGTGACTAGTTCTAAAAGTCTGTTATTCTTGGAAAATGATGATTAGTTTACTGTATAGAATATATTTTATTTGATGAGTTGCTCTTGAAACCAGACAGACGTAAATACATTTGAATGTCTTCAAAATGTGTTGAGAATATTTTCTTAGATGCCTAAGAAGAATTTTCAAAGGATTTTTTTTTATTAATTTTCATGAGATCAAAGTGTTACTTCGCTTTTTTCTCTAAATTGAGATTTATATTCATCACATGTGTCTCAGACTATTTCCTTGAGAATTTTTAACCCAAGTTTTAACCTTAATTCAAATCCAGTCTTTGTATGTTTTGCTTATGTTTCCAAGGTTACACAGTGTTTTAAATCTTTGCCCTCGGTCAGTGAAAGTGAAGAAATTGAGGTGACTAAATTTTTCTGCCACCCATAGTGATAGAAATTGAATTTCTAGAAGTTAGATTCCTATCCAGCTCGTGTTTGCACGGTGGTGTGGTAAAAAGTAACCCTTTAGTTAACCATTTACCCTGTAAGCAAGTGATTTGAGCACTTATGTTTGAATTGGTATTGTCTAGGTCCTGTCTTAATGAACGAATATGAGGTTGAAAGCTTTATATCAGGTTGAGAGTGATAGGAAGCATTCACTACTAGAAAAGATTAGAAAAAGAGGAAAAGGTCTTAAATTGCAACGAAGAACAGAAAGGTTTGACAAATGAGAAACTGCTCTCAAAGCAATGGCCCATACAGCATAAGATCATCAGCTAGTCTATCAGTCTGTAAAAGCTTGGATGTGTTCTACTTAATGGCCACATGCCCAGTTCCACACGCTATGGTTCCTTCTTCCCTCAGATATTTAAAAGATTAAAAATTAAAATTTAACTACAGTAGTAAATTTTGCCTTTTTACATTTCTGCATTCCCCCAACTTAAAATTGTGTTAACCTTGATCCCTTTCTTCAAAAATAGTTACTGATGCCCTTTCTGTATGACAGTAGGCTCCGGGGATTAATTAGGCAGGTCACTGAATTCTGGTGACAAACATAATTTCCTAGAGAGTATTTAATATGAAAGATCAATGGAATCATCCCTTACTTTTTAGTGACCAAATTATATAAATATTTATGAACAGTATTTCTCATTTTTTTCATTTTCAGTGCCCAGCCTTTATAATCCTCCTCTGCAAGCAGCACAGTAGCTCCCTACTTGGATTCTTTACAAGTGCTCCCTTCAGCTCTCAGTAGCCAGATTAGACTTCCTAAAACTTAGCCGGGGATCAGCCCCTTTCCTACTCAGACACCAGGGGTGGCTTCCCATTGACAGCAAAATGGAAGTCCGGTTGTGGCTGCCTCACCCATCAACCTGAGTCTTCCACTGTTTCTCTATGCCCTGGCGTTTGTATAGGCCCAGGTATATTTAAACCCTCATTTTATCACTGAAGGTAACAGTTTTTATTTTTCCTCCTTAATAAACTTTTTTTGATGAAATAGTAAATTTTCTACTCTAGTAGTTAGCCAGTGTGCTTATGCATTCCCATCAGTAATCCTATATTATATATTATTTCCATAATAATTCATTGTATTCATTATAACACGACCATGATAAAATACTCATTTTTCTCTAGTTTCTTATTCTGTAACAAAGTTCACATCTGTCCTTTCATATTGGTCACTTTGTCATTGCTTTAGTCTCCCTTCTCACCATCAAATTCAGTTTTTCAAGGCTACCATCTTTATGTCCATCCAAGTTTCTGAGGTTTTGACCCAAGACTCATCAACATATATCAAGGATTTCCATTTAAAAAAAACTTTGTGTTATAAAGGTAGCTCCTCACAGTACAAAGAGATTTATAGGAATTGAATATAAGGCCATAACCTCTTTCGGAAGGATGCTGTTTCAGGACCTTACGTTACCTTAAGTTAGGGTGGTATCTTCTTTCACAAGAAGGTTTCTGCTTCCATGGTTTACTCCTTGTATCCCATTCTTCATCAGCTATTGGCACTTTACCAGTTCTGCCCAGTAAAACTCAAACGCCAACATTTTCCTAATCAAACAGTCTAGAATAACTCATTCATGCCTCCTTCTCTGCGGCATTTACTCCGCGCTGGTACTGCGGTACCACTACGTGCTCCTCCTCTACCAAACCCCAAGGACTTGGTCGGAGGGAGAGGAGGTATAGTGACTATATCGTATTGATTTCTTAGAATGTAAGTTTCACAAATATTTATGGAACAAATAAATAAGTGAATGAATAAATGAGTGAATAAGTTAAAAAATCATTTAGTGCCCATGATTTTTAGAGATAAAGGTCAGCAAAAAAATCTAACAAACATTCCGACGTCAAAGTGCTTTACATAGACTGCCTTATTTAATCTTCACAATAATCCGAAGAGTGTTGCTATTTAAAGAGGGAGTAAGTGATCCTCAGCGAAGTTTAATAACACGTAAGGACACATGAGCCTAGGACAGCCAACTCTCCAGGTTTGCCTTAACCCCAAAGTGTATACTCTTGCCACAAGACTTCCAGTCTCCATGGTGTCTTTCCCTTGAGTAATCCTAAAAACTCTGTAGACTCTATGCAGTGTCTACACCTTTCACATTTTTTAGGGGCTACTTATTTCCCCAGTAAAGTAAGCTACAGCCCTGGGAACAGACCTATTGATATCAAAACACATACCATTTACTGTTACAAATGAGCCTCCTAAATTTTAGAATCCAAGTATACAGTTTCACTGCATCTACTTCTATTAAACAGCTTGCAGAAGACTTAGAGGATGACAGTTTTGGAGATTTTATATTTTCTCCCCCGAATAAAAAGCTTAAGAGAGCTGCTATAATATGCCACGTGTTAGGCGTAGACTTTAGATGAAAGCAATTTATAATAAAACTTGGAAATGCTTTTGAGAAAATATAGAAAAATCATCTTCTCAAGGACTGCTTCATTCAGATATGACCCTTTGAACATCTGCCATTAGTGTTTGGAGTTTTTGAAATATTACTGATGCCCCAGCTTCCCTGGTAATAAAGATCCATGAGGCAATTTAGCGAGGACGACCGCTGGGTGAGCTTGCGGTTAATTTAGACGTAGTGCCTGGGAGTTACTCGCAATGACTGCATCTATTCTACCTTGCTCAGCACAACTCAGCAAAGGGGCTCTCCTGCCTAAGTTTGAAAGTGGTGCTACCCGTTCCAGAGGCTCAGCCCTCGTGAGTGCTGCCTGTTCATGTCATCTGACTTAGGGATGGGTCCCTGTGGCTTGAATTTGAGGATGCGGAGAAGTGCCAGCAGCTTGCCTGCCAGTTCATAACAAGCTCACCTTTCTGGCTTAATGGGCGTATCTTCTGCTAAAATTCAAATGCTCGTGGAAGTGATAACTTTAAAATGTGTCAATCTCTTAGAGCCAGGGTTGCATAATGGTTTTCCCCCTTGTGCCAACTCTTACTGTGGTGGTGGCTGTCAGGGCTGCTCCATTAGGCAGAGTTACGAGGCTAATCCTCGGCTCAGCGGGAAGGAACAGTGTGCTGGCTGGAGAGTCCGCCCTGGGTGCGAGATGACCGGTGGTGGCAGCAGCCCACATGCCAGGCATTTCTAGGTCCTGATTTAATGTGAGTGAGGTGGCCGCTCCTCCTCTGATACCAAAGTGGAAGAGAAAATCTGACCTAAAAACTTACTTCTGAGTGAATTTCCTAGTGACCACCAGGAAGGGAGAAAGGAAGCAAGGCCCTCTCCAGACAAGTCTCCTATTTGCCAAAACCACAGCTTCCCAGCAAAAGTGCCGCCTGACTCAGTGGGTGCCAACATTTGAGTACTTTAAAACTCTCTAAAAGTTCTCAGATCTCATGCATTTCTAGTTGTGAGCTTAAGTCAGCTGAGCGCTCACATAAGATGAAAAGATTCATAATGACATGAGGCCTTCATCACAACCATCCCTAACACAGCCCACGGTCCACAAAAATCCAAGGCCTACATATTAGGAAGCCCCTTTTCCCCCACTCCAGAACACTATATTCATAATTCCATATTTGGAAACTGATATAAAAATCTGTATATTTGAGCAGAATTTTCCAGTCCCAGCTCCTGGAGTCCGGCCAAGGTTAGCTGTCTCCTAGGCAATATTACTGTCTCTTTATAAAGATCCAGCCATCTCTGTCCCTCCTCCCCACGTGCCAGGACCCAGCTTTCCATTTCTCTGCCAAATAGCCCTTAGCAATTGCCAGAAACTCTGGAAGCACCTCCATTTCTTGCCCCTCTCTTCTCTTCCCCTAAAGCAGCAGGAGACACGGGAAGGGGAACTGCCATTCCAGATGCACTCCCTCTTATTCTTTTGGACATTAGGGCAACCCCGTCATCACCACTGCCACCAGAGTGGATACACGCTGCAACGTCCAAGTTGTCCTGTACTCTCACTTGTGTGACTTCTTAATCCCTTTAAATGCTGCAGATAAGCGTGCTCAGGACCCAAGCTGGGTCCATTCTAGAGCCTGGGCTCAGGACTAAAGCTACAGGAATACACATATATATTAATATAAGCAAAGTCGAATTGAACGTTAATCAGATAATTATGCAATAGCTACTCTTTTGAAAAGCAGAACAGACCCAGGAAGCAGGAAATCATAGATCGAGGCCCTGCAGAGGGTTCTAAAGCATGTCTCTGCCTCTCCTCTGGTGGGAGGGTGTTGGCCTGTGGCCTGTGCCCAGCACTCAGCAAATCATCCACTGAGCACCCACTGCCCGCCGGGTACCGGGATCGGGGAACTGATAGGCTGTGTGCTTCTCTTTAGTAGGTTTTTAAAAATCATTTGAAATATATCTCTTTAGCATCTATACTTTGCTTCCAACATCAAAACAAAGAAAAAACAGTTTTTCCTCTTGAATTAGAACTTGAGTATTTTAAACCAGGAGAGTCTCCCCACAACTGTTTTATCAAACATCTTTTGTGTTTTGTGAATTTTACCACCATAAAGACTTCTCCATGTTAACCATTAAGTGAAAGAAGCCAGACCCAAAAGGTCACACATATAGTATGATTCCACCTCTATGAAATATCCAGACCAGGCCAGCCTACAGAGGCAGAAAGCTGATACGTGGTTGCCAAGGATGGGGCAGGGAATGGGGGAGACTGCTTGGTGGGTACAGAGCTTCCCTTTGGGGTGACGGGTATCCTACATTGTGAACGTTCAAACTGCCACTCAATTGTACACATTAAGATGTTTGTTTTTAATTTATACTTGTTGTATAAAAATTTATACGTACAGACAAAAAAGTTGTTTCTACCATGTGCCTAATTACTGGCATGTGTATGGGGAGAAGGCACTGAATGAAGGGTTACAAGCATTTGTCCTGTGTGTTTTAGATGCACTTAGTCCAGGCTCTGCCCCTCACTCAGTGACTTGAGGGAACGTCAGTGATCTCTCTAGTCCTTCTCTGTCAAGTATCAGTAATCCTTATGCCTCCCACTCAGTGCTGTTCTAAGGTTACCGAGATATTTGATGGAAAATGCTCAGCACAGGGATGGGCACTTTGTACACATCCAATTAATCTGGACTCAGAAGGTGTGCCAAAGCCAAGGCACCGAGGAGGAAAAGGAGCCGGTACGGTGGGAGGTGGGGTGGTGTGTGGCAGAATTCGAGCTATAAATACTCACAGATTGAGATTCACCCATACTAAGCATCAAAGAGCATAATGCAGCATGTTTTGCCCTTGGGCATCCCTGTGTGGCTGGGGAATGTTACTCAACTTCAGCTCCTCTCTCTGAGAAGGAATAGCAGCCCTCCCGGACCTGGCAAAGTTGTCAGCTTCAAGGAGGACAGAGACCAAGGGAGAAAGGCTTTGGCTGGTGCAGAATCAGTGAGATTTTCCTGACAGACTCTGGTGACTTGGCAGCTAAATGTCAGGTTTCAGGCCAGAGCAGAAGCGTGTTTACTTAAAAACAAGCCCAGAGGAAGGCACGGGAGTCTGGCTTTTCCAGCTACTTAACGATGTTAAACATCTGTGCTATGGAGGTCAAAGTAGCTTAGGAATTAGAGAACAGCACATGTTCACATGACTGCAAATAAAGGAAAGTAGCCCTTTACCAAGTTCATTGTTCCCACTAAACAATTTTTAAGATTTTTTGGGGGAAAAAAAGCTTCTGTTCTAAGGGTTAAGATATACAAATAAACCCACCCGTCCGGAGAGATGAACCTTTTGTCTAACCACTTGAATGTCTGTACCTCACAGCTGTCTTTGGCAGATGAAACAGAGCTCTGTGAACTTTATCTCAGGAATTCTTTTCCTTTTACAGCAAGAAGCCAAAACCACATCAAAGCACACCTCCCCAGCAGAAGCCTCTGACCTTAGCCTACGACGGAGACTTAGACATGTAACCTGAAAAAGAAACCCAAATGTAGACATCGACTGCCTTAACCGCTTTCTCTTTTGTAGCTCAGACTTCTCAGTTTTTTGAGGAATCTCATGATGTGATATATCGGGCAGAATACAAATACTGCAAAAGTAATATTGCCTCAACTTCGTTTGGATGTGGAGTCAAGGATTAACAGGTCTGCCATTTTGCTTTCAAGTTGTTTGTGGGTGTGAGTGTTAAATTTTTTGATTTTCCCAAGGGACCTGAAACCCCTTCTCTTCCTGTTTGGAAACGGGAGGAAGAAAATGGGATGGAATTCCCACAGACTTGAGTGAACTGTATCCTCAGCCGCATGATGACAATCTGGAGGAGAGTCCAATCAAGGCGTTCACTGTAAATGACGAGTCCCACAGTGCATCGTTACGCACTATATTAGTGCAGATCTCTTCTCATCCTTCAGCACTGAGTTTTCTAGAGTTTACATTGGTTCAAAGACTTTCAGATTGGGATGGCCTATTTTCATGAACACAGAGAGAATAGGTTACCATTTCAGAAATGTTCTGAGTTTTTACCTTTAAATAGTATATTTTGTTTGTAGCCAGGGACATGATGGCACTTCATGGGTTGCATCTATTGAAAACAAATGGAATGTGTGTAATTTCTGGACCTGATGAAAGCTAGATGGTTTTGGATGAAATGTGTATTGAATGTCAGGGTGTACAAATGAAACAGTTGGTTCTGTTAGAGAATGAGGTGAATTATTTAATTACTAAAACTGTATTTTAACAAAAACTTAGCCATGTAGATACAGCATTAACCACCCACACTTGCAATTCAGTTTAATGATGACAAACCCTGCTTTTGTAATTTCAATTTTCTTATCTGAATATTTATAAATTCTTTTTTTGAATTTAATTATCTGACCTCATTTAATAGACATCGAACACCGATCCTGTTTGTAGCCGGTCTTGCTTTTATAAAGGTTTCAATACCGAAGACAACACATTCAAAAGCTGAAACCATTTTATGAGGATACGTGTTTGTAATCATAGATGTTGACAAGTAAGAAGGCGCCATCTTGTGGTTTTGACTTGTATTTAAAACAAATAAAGTGCTCAAGAGACTGAGATGTTGACTGTTGTAGATTCATTCATTTCAGAAGAGCCCATGCTTTGACAAAAACAGCTTTAGTAATAGCTTCCCCGTGTCACTGTGTTAGAGGGTGACAGCTGAAATCACTGACAGAGGAAAGGAATCTTACCCCACATTTTCAACACTATTGGTTACACTATGAAATGGAGCCAAGCACAGTTACACGGAGTAGCTTTTAAGGAATATCTACAGCTTAGTACGTATCAGAACAAAGCTGTATGGTAAGGCAGACGCCGGTACGTAAGTGACCCGAGAAGCCTGAGCAGATGGAAATGTTAGAAACACGATACCATGAGCACAGTAGAGGATCTCTTTATTTATACTATGACTTCTGTTAACCACTTGAACACTGACTAACTGATTTTAGTCCGTGGCACCGTGGTTTTACATGAAAGCAGAAGAGCTATGTCAATGCCGTGGCTGAGGAAACAAGTCCTAGAGTTGTCCTGTTTTTAGTTCTCGTCAGCTAACACTTCAGTTGTCCTCATGGTAGGTCAGACCTAGCTGCGCCCTTTACTGCCTGTGTGATCCTAGGTGAGGATTATCGTTATCTCTGCCTCAGTTGTAGGACCCGCAAAACGAAGACAATGAAGTCATTTTCCTCGTAAGCTAGACACTTATCAGTCAATGTAAAATGGGGTTGTGGTTCAAGATGGCAACGTAGGAGTATCCTGAATTCACCTCCTCCCACAAATGTACCAAATCTACAGCTCCCTATGGGCAGGGCCTCCGAGAGAAACCCCAGAACTTGCCGAGTGACTCCTGCACATCAAGCAAACAGAAAAAAAAAGAACAAACATCAAAATGGGTCAGAGAGGCTGAGACATCATCCTTCCACAAGCCACACCGCTGGTGCAGTGGCATCAAGAGACACTTACAACCCCCAGCTTCTCCCTGAGAAGTACAAGGTTTGAATCCCACATTGGCACCCCAACTTTTAACACCTGTACCTGAAAGACAGGCCTTCAAAACATCTTACTCAGAAAGCCAACAGGGCTTCTGACCACAAGGCCATAACAAACTAAGGAACAGCTATAGAAGAGCTTGCATGGACTCACTGTGGCCACCTCACAGGGCCCAGGAGAGACACTCAATTGAAAAGTGTCCGGAATTTTTGTGAAAGAGGCTTATTTGCATATCTTACAAGCTTTGACCTGAAGGGCAGGCCTCTGATTTAATACTCATCTGGGGGCTAACTGAAATACTCTCCAAAGGCCATGGAGGCTGGTGGGTGCCATCTTTGTGCTCTCTGCTCTTTCTTACCCCAGGTCTCCAGCATCTCATGGAAGGGAGCTTGTTCACACATTTGGTGCCCTGGTTTTCACACTGCCACCCAGGCTTCTGGACATCCTGACCGTCTGGCTCTGGTAGCCAGCGGGGCTTATGTTAGCAGCTCCCACACGACTATAACACAAGTGTTTCTTAACCAGCTTCCCTGCCCCCCCCATCACTAAAAGGCACAGTGCAGAGGCAGAGACAGAAATGCCCACCCAGTCATTCCATGAAAGAGGCCTATTAGCTTATCTTTATAGCTGTCATCTGAGAGGCAGGCACAATTTTAGGAGCTAACGGCAATCCTCTCTGGAGACCAGGGAGGCTGGCAGGGGCTATCTTTGGGCTCTCCCTCTCCTCTTCCCCAGGTCACTGGTATCTCCAAGAAGGAGCTTGTACACACGTCTGGCACCCCACCCTTTGTGGCTGCTGCCCAGAGGACGCATCCCTTGACAGTCTGGTTCTGGCAGCCTGTAGGGCTTGTGTCCATAGGTTTGACAGTATGGTAGCAAACAAAGAAACAGTTCTTAACTATCTTTCACCCCAGGGCTAAGCTCTGAGGGAAGAGACAGAAATGTCCAACTCCCAATCTTCCTGAAGGAGGTATTTTGCGTACTTTGAAAGCTGCTACGTGGGAACCCAGCATCCATTCAGCCTGAATCTAGGTGCTGACTGAGATCCTCCCTTCTGGGACACAGACAGGTCTTGACACACCCTTAACTACTAACAGCCACTATGAACAAAGTAGGTACTTGGACAATCACAGAGTTTTGAGAGACAGCCAAGGGCCTGGGCAGGGTTGAATGAAGAGTTCCATCTACACAAAACCACTTTTTCAAGACTAGGAGAGATGGTCGTTTTATCTGTGGCATAGAAACCAACAGAGAATGTCAAGGAAAATGAACAAGCAGAGGAATGTGTTCCAAAGGAAAGAACAAGATAAACCCTCATAAAAAGACCTTGGTGAAGTGAGGATAATACTTTACCTGATAGAGTTCAAAATAATCACCATAAAGATGCTTATCAAGGTCAAGAGAGCAATGCAGTGACGAACTGAGAGTTTCACCAAGAGAGAGAAAACATAAACAGAAGTCGCAGAGCTGATGAAAACAATAACTGACTGGAAAAACAGACCAGAAGAGTTCAGCAGTGGGCTAGCTGAAGTGGAAGGATAGATCAGCAAACCTGAAGACAAGGCAGAGAAATTCATTCAATCACAGCAGCAAAAAGAAGAATAATGAGTGAAGACAGCTTAAGGGACTTATGGGAGAAAATCAAGTGGAGCAATATTTGCAGTACAGTAGTCCTAAAGAAAGCAGAGAGCAAAGGGCAGAAAATGCCTTTAAAGAAATAATAACTGAAAACTTCCCTAACCTGGGGAAGGGAACAGATATGCCAATCCACAAAGCCCAGAGAGTTCCAAATATGACGAACACAAAGAAACTCAAAGAAGGACACATTATAAGTAGACTGTCAAAAGTTAAAGACAAGGAAGACTCTTAAAAGCAACAAGAGAAAAACAACTTGTTTCATACAGGAACCCTGCAAGACTATCAGAAATTTTCAGCAGAAACTTTGCAGGCCAGAAGGGTATGACACAACACATTCAAAGTACTGAAAGAAGAAAAGTGCTAAGAAAGAATATCTGAAAGAATTCATCACCACTAGACTGGCAGATAGGAAATGTTAAGTTTTTAAGCTGAAACAAAAGGACACTAATTAGTAACATAAATTTATGCAAGTATAGATCTTACTGGTAGAAGCAAATATTGTAAAAGTCAGAATAATCTAATGTGGGGGGTTAATCACATGTAGTCAGTATATGAACTTTAAAAGATAAGAGTAGTAAATAACTATAACTACAAATCATTTGTTAATGGTACACGAGATAAAAAGAAGGTAACTGTGACATCAAAACATAACATGTGGGAGGGGGAGTAACTATGTAGAGCTCCAGAATTCAAACTGATGATATTACCAACTTAAAATCATAACTTATTATATGTAAGCCTCATGGTAATCACAAAGCAAAAACCAACAGTAGACACACAAAAGGTAAAGAGAAAGTAATTTAAGCATACCATTAAGAGAAATCACCCAATCACAAAAGAAGAAAGAACAGAGGGAATAAATGAGTTAGAAAACAGCCAGAAAACAATTAACAAAATGGCAGTAAGTCTGTACTTACCAATAATTATGTTAACTGTAAATGGACTAAATTCTCCAGACAAAAGACAGAATGGCTAAGTGGATAAAAATAAAAACTGTCTATGTGCTGCCTATAAGAGACTCACTTCAAATATAAGGACACACACAGTCTAAAAGTGAAAAGATACTGCATCGAAATGGAAACCTCTCAGAAGACAGCTATAAAGATAAGCTAATAGGCCTCTTTCATGGAATGACTGGGTGGGCATTTCTGTCTCTGTCTCTGCACTGTGCCTTTTAGTGATGGGGGGCAGGGAAGCTGGTTAAGAAACACTTGTGTTATAGTCGTGTGGGAGCTGCTAACGTAAGCCCCACTGGCTACCAGAGCCAGACGGTCAGGATGTCCAGAAGCCTGGGTGGCAGTGTGAAAACCAGGGCACCAAATGTGTGAACAAGCTCCTTTCCATGAGATGCTGGAGACCTGGGGTAAGAAAGAGCAGAGAGCACAAAGATGGAGGTTTGGAATAGTTATACTTATATCAGACAAAATATACTTTAAGCAAAAACTCTGATATAAGACAAAGAAGGTCATTATATACTAATAAAAGTATCAAATCAACAAGATGGTGTAACATTTGTAAATACTTACCCAAATAAATAAAGCAAATATTAACAGATACAAAGCAAGAAATAGACAGCAGTACAATAATAGGGAACTTTAATACCCCACTAACATCAATAGATAAGGTCCTCTAGATAGAGTATCAGCACAGAAACTTCAGCCTTATATGACACATTAGGCCAGATGAACATCACAGACCGAGGGCATTCCATCCAAAAGAAACAGAATATACCTTTTTCTCAAGCACATATGGAACATTCTCCAAGATGTATCAGACGCTAGGCCATAAAATAAGTCTAAATTTAAGAAGACTGAAATCTTACCAGGAGTCTTTTCAAACACAACAGTAGAATGAAATTATAAGAAGACTGGAAAAATCAAAAATATGTGGAGATTAAACAACATGATATTGAACACCCAAAGGGTCAAAGAAAAAATTAAAAGAAATCAAAAAATATCTTGAGGTAAATGAAAGCAGAAATACAACATATCAAACTTACAGGATCCCGACTTTTGGGCTTCAGCAAAAGCAGTTCTAAGAGGGGAGTTCATAGCAATAAACACATTAATAAACAAGAAAGATATCATACAGCCTAACTTTACAGCTCAAGGAAATAGAAGGAGGAACAGATAAACCTCCAAGTTTGTAGAAGGAAGGAAATAAAAGATTAGAATGGAAATAAATGAGATAGAGACTAAAAAGATAATAGTTAACATCAATGAAAATAAGAGCTGTGTTTTTGAGAAGATAAACAAAATAGACCAACCTTTAGCTATACTCAGCAAGGACAAATAAAGATAGGACTCTAATAAATAAATCAGGAGTGAAAGGAAAGATGTTACAGCTGATACCATAGAAATACAAAGGATCATAAAGAGACTACTACAAACAGGTATATGCAAACAAGTCAAAAAACCTAGAAAAAAATGGATAAATTCTTAGAAATGTACAATCTACCAAGACTGAATTATAACGATTGTAAAGAAATAGAAAAATCTTAACACACCAATTACTAGTAAGGAGATTGGTCCAGTAATCAAAAACTTCCCACAAATTAAAGTCCAGGTGGCTTCACTGGTGAATTCTTAGCAAATATGTAAGGAACTAATTCCAATCCTCAAAGTCTCCCGAAAAATAGAAAAGGAGGGGAAACTTCCAAATTCATTTGTCAAGGCAGCCTTACCTTTGTACCAAACCAAGAACACTATGAGAAAGGAAAATTACAGGTAAATATTCCTGATGAACATAGATATAAAAATCCTCAACAAAATATTGGCAAACTGAATTTAAAAATACATTAAAAGGACCATACACCACAATCAAGTGGATTTATCCCAGGGATGCAAGGGTGGTTCAACATCCATAAGTCAATCAGTGCAATCACCACACTAACAAAACAAAGGATAAAAATCATACGATCATCTCAAAAGAAGCAGAAAAAGCATTTAGCAGATTTCAACATTCATTTATGGCTGGAAAAAGAAAACTCTCAAAAAACTGGATATAGAGGGATTGTACCTCAACATGATAAGGACATATTTGAGAAGTCCACTGCTAACATCATACTTCATGTTAAAAGCTGAAAGCTTTTACTCTAAGGCCAGGAATAAGACAAGGATGTTTACGCTGGCCACTCTTATTCAATGTAGTATTGGAAGTCCTAGCCGGAGAAATTAGGCAATAAAAAGAAACAGAATGTCTCCAAATTGGAAAGGAAGAAATAGAAATGCCTGTTTGTAGATGGCATGATGTTACATACAGAAAACCCTAAAAATAACTCCAAAAACCTGTTAGAATAAGCAAATTCAGTTAATTTACAGAATATAATAGCATATAAAAATCAGTTCCATTTGTATACACTAATAACAAACTATAAGAAAGAGCAAGAGAAATTAAGAAAACAATCCCATTTGCAATTGCATAAAATAAATAAAATACCTAGGAATAGATTTAACTAAGGAGGTGAAAGGTCTTTACACTGAGTAGTATAACACATTGATGAAAGAAACTGAAGGCACCAAAAATGAGTGGAGAGATATTCCATGCTTATGTATTAGAAGAATTCATATTGTTAAATTCTGCATACTACCCAGGGAATCTATAGACTCAATGAAACTCCTATCAAAATTCCAATAGCATTTTCCACAGAAATAGACAGCAACCTTAAAAGGTATATGTAATTTAAAAAAAAGACCTATAATAGCCAAAGCAATCTTTAAAAAAGTATAGAAAAGTGAGAGACATCATGCTTTCTGATTTGAACTGTATTAAAAAGCTTTAGTAATCAAAACAGTATGCTTTTGGCAAACAGACAGACACGTAGATCAATGGAGCAGAAAAGAAAGCCCAGAAATGACCCACACATATATGGTCAATTAACATATGACGAAGGAGTAAAAATTATAGAATGGAAAAAAGAATGGTCTCTTCAATTAAAAGTGCTGGGAAAACTTTGGCCACATACAAAGTATTAGATTGGACCCCTATTTAATATCATACACAAAAATTAGCTCAAAATGGATTAGGCTTGAACATAGACCTGAATCTGTAAGACTAGAAGAAAACAAAGGTGATAAGCTTTTTTTTTTAAATCGAAGTATAGTTGATTTACAATGTTGTGTTAGTTTCTGGTGTACAGCGAAGTGATTCGGTTATTTATATTTTTTTCATTATAGGTTATTATAAGCTATTGAATATAGTTCCCTGTGTTATATAGTAGGACCTTGTTGTTTATCTATTTTGTATATAATAGCTTCTATCTGCTAATCCCAAACTCCTAATTTAACCACCCTGCCCCCACTTTCCCCTTTGGTAATCATAAATTTGTTTTCTAGGTCTGTGAGTCTGTTTCTGTTTCATAAGTAAGTGCATTTGTGTCCTTTTTTTAGATTCCACATATAAATGATATCATACGATATTTGTCTTTCTCTGTCTGACTTCACTTAGTATGATCATCTCTAGGTCCATCCACGTTGCTGCAAATGGCATTATTTCATTCTCTTTTATGGCTGAGTAGTATTCCATTGTGTATATATACCACAACTTCTTTATCCAATCCTCTGTCGATGGACATTTAGATTGCTTCTAAAAACGATGGTTAGATGCCACAAAGTAGGTGGCAATACCTTAACCATATGTGTGTTGTCAGGCCCAAGGGTGGCCTCCAACCTTTTCTCCTTTTATACAGCACAAGGTGATAAACTTCTTTACATCAGTCTTGGTGGTATTTTTTAAGATCTAAAAAAAGCAATGGCAAAAAAAGCAAAAAACAAACTAAAAAGCTTCTGCACAGCAAAGGAAACCATCAACAAAATGAAAAACCAACCTCCCAAATAAGAGAAAATTTCTGTCAATCATATAACTGATAAGGAGTTAATATTCAAAATACATAAGGAACTCATACAACTGAATAGCAAAAAACCAATTTCATTGCAAAATAGGCAGAGGATCTCAGAGTTTTTTCTCCAAAGAAGTCATGCAGATAGCCAATAGGTACATGAAAACATGCTCAACATTGCTAATCATCAGGGAAATGTAATCAAAACCACAATGACATAGTATCTCACATTTGTTAGAATGGCTGTTACTTAAAAGACAAGAAATAACAAGTGTAGGCAAGGATGTGGGGAAAAAGGGAACCCTTGTGCACTGTTAGTAGGAATGTAAATTGGTGGAGCTACTAATGGAAAACAGTATGGAAGTTCTTCAAAAAATTAAAAATAGAACTAATATATGATCCAACAATTCCATTGCTGGGTATTTATCTAAAGGAGATAAAACACTAGCTCAGAAAGAGCTGCATCCTATGTTTACTGCAGTGCTAATTACAATAACCAAGACATGGAAACCACCTAAGTGTCAATCAACAGATGAATGGATAAAGAAGATGTGATATCTATACAATGGAATAATATCCTGTCATAAAAAAGGAAATACTGCCATTTGTGAGAGCATGGATAGACCTTGAGGGCATTGTGCTAAGTGAAGTCAGTCAGAGAGAGAAGGTACAAATACCATATGATCTCACTTACACATGGGATCTTTTAAAAAAAATGCATAGGAAGATGGGTGGTTATCAGAGTTGGGAAGTGGGGGTGGTGGTGAAATGGGTAAAGGTGGTCAAAACTTATAAACTTCCAATTTTAAAATAAATAATATCCTAAGGATATAATCCAGAGCATGGTGACCATAGCTAACAATACAGTATTGTATATTTAAAACTTATTAAAGAGAGTAAATCTTAAAAGTTCTTGTTATAAGAAAGTAATCTGTAACTGTATGTGACGGTTAACTAGACTTACTGTAATCGTCATTTCACAATTTACACATGTAATGAACTACTATGTTGCATACCTTAAGTTAACCTAATTTTATATGTCAATTTTCTCCATGAAAAAAAAATGTAGGAAAAAAAATTACCAATATGTACTAATAGTTCTGGTTACCATTTACTAAACATAAGATTAATAATGTGATGTATTTTAAAAATTTATTCTCAGTATTATCTCCACATTTTAAGTACCTGTGATAATTGTGTCCCTTAAAGTACAAATAGATTCATATGTACATAAGCATATTATAGAAAATGAATACCAAAACATATCATTCATGCTCTTTCCAAACCTGATCCTCAAAGTAAAGGATCATAAGCAAAAAAACTCAGATCCCTTGCCTTATATTTTATAGGTTAGAGTATCATTCATTTTTCTATTTTTGTTATCTTGAAAATGATCTGAAATAAATAGTCCTAAATCCTCAGAAGCATCTCCTGCCATACTTGCTTGAAACTGTATGGATCATGTGACTTTGGTATAATCATGGTGTTAGAAATACATTTTCAACCTTATTCTAAACATAATATTCTAAAAAGAATAATAATGTAAAAAGGACTCATCACATATTAAAAGTGTAATAAATATTACCTACAATTAGTACCATATACCGTTTTCAGTTAGGGCCCTTAGGTCACTCAAGTTTTTTATTCATTGTAGACTTAAAAATTATCCGGGGGAAGGAGGGTAGGAAGGGACAGACTGGGAGTTCGATGTAGATACTGACAGGCACATGTAGAATAGATAAAGAAGATTATACTGTATAGCACAGGGAAATATATACAAGATCTTGTGGTAGCTCACAGTGACAAAGAATATGACAATGAATATATGTATATTCATGTGTAACTGAAAAATTGTGCTCTACACTGGAAATTGACACAACACTGTAAACTGACTATAACTCAATAAAAAAAAAAGAATTATCCAGGTATTGAATTTGTGTTACTGTATTAGATTTTCAGCATCCATGACTTGAGAACAGTAATTTCTCCAATAATACACAGTACTCAAAATATATTTATTCTACTTTCATCTGTTTTTCAAATGTCATAATGAATACAGATTTCATTGTCTCATTCTAACAGTACATATTTATTACTTATCTACCATGGGATAGGCACACTGTGAATCCATGAAATGAATGATGCCTTCCAACTTTTACTTTACTTGACAATTACACCACATAGATCCAGAGTTGGGAATTTCACTCCCCTAAGAGCAAAGCCAAGTAAAGAAGTAAAGAACTATATTCCATAGGCTTATACAGGTTCCAAAAGTTTGTGCATGGAATCTGTGAACTCTTTCCCTTAGGACAGCACATTGCCCCACAGTAAATACGATTTTAACACGTGCAGTTCTTACAGGCAGAGAATATGGGTAGGAAGTCATAAGAAGTGTGATCTATATTGCTACTAACTAGTCATGACCTAAACAAGACACCAAAATCATCTTTCATACTGTGCACCACAGGAAAAAAAAACTCAAATAAAAACACCAACTGATTCACCCCATGAATGTATATAGAAGTCCTGGATAACTAGCTTGCAGAAATATTTAGTTTGACACGCAAAGGTTTTTCTATTTTTTTAAATTAGTTGCAGTCATTTGAAATTGAGAGATTTTATACAAAAATTGGGATCTCTAGCTTCTCTTGAAAACTCAAAAGATCTAGCCACAAACACCTCAACCTTTCATGGTTATAATTTGCTAGAACTAGATATAGGCTGCTCTCTTTAGAAAGGACATTCACTCTCCACTCATTCACTTAACAAATATTTATCAGATATCCACTCTATGCCATCACTATTCCAGGTGCCAAAAGGACAGCAGCTCACTGCCCTCATGGTGCTTACATACTCATTAGGAGAGAGAGCAACAGAGCTTGCCAACAAGCATGCAAAGAAAACATGTTAACATGATGATAAACGTTATGATTAAACCTATACAGGACAATGGGACAGAAAGTTATTTTGCTCAGATCCTACTTTCACAATGAGGCCTTCCCAGTGATGGTTTAATACTGTAACCCAGGAGTCTTCACATAATAGCCCATCAGTCATATCAGGCCAACTGCCTGTTTTTGTCAAGTTTCACTGGAGCATAGCTATACCCACTCACTGACTGTCACCTCTGGCTGCCTTTGTGCTACGAGGGCAGGGCGGGATTTAGACCCTATGGCCTTCAAAGTGTAAATTAGTACCTGGCCTTTTACAGAAAAAGAGTTGCCAACCCCATTCCTGCTTGTCCTCTCAACCCCCTTTAACTTCCCCAACTTTCCTTTTCCCATAGCCCTTTCACCTCTAAACTTCTATTTATTACATATGTGTATTTTATGGCTCATTATCTGTTTTTTCCTCACATTGTTAACGCCATGAAGGCAAGGTGTCTACATCTTAATTTTGTTCATATATGTATCCCAAATGATTGGAATATGATAGGTACTCAGTGAATATTTGCAGAATGATCAGATGAGGTTAGAGAAATAAGCAGTACACAGCATATATCCATGGAAGAAGTCGTAGTGAAGAATTTGGATTTTATTCCAAATTTATGGGGAGACACAGGAAGGTTTTCAACAGTGGAATAACATGATATTATCCAGACCACCACGATCTCATGACTTCCTACATTCCTTACCCTGGACTGACTCAGGTCCATTCACCGGTGCTACTTCCCTGATCTGTGCTACAGATCTGAGTCCAGCAAATACTCCATGAATGAGAAATGATTATGGTAATGGACTCTCAAAACACCAGTGTTCAATGACTCCACCTCAGAACATTCCTCCACGGACAGAAACCCCAGGGAGAGAAGGGTTTACTGGCAAACTCTGCACAATTCTTTAATAACGTTAAATAGTAAGCTCAGTGATTTTGAAACAGATTCTATGTGAGTTTTCTAAGTTGTATGTATTATGTTTGTTAGAAGGTTTATAAGTTGTCTTCTGAGAGATTTATATAAAGATGTTATTGTAACCAAAGTGCAATAAAACCCAGCTTACAAACCAATATACTGGAGTGCACTGGTGTGCCACCCATGGGTTAGAGTCCTGCTGAGATATCAATGCTCCCCCCACATTGGGGGTGATCAGAGCCCACCCCTTCCATCAGTCATGGCCTCATCCATTTATCCTGGTATGTTATAGAAGTACTGTCCTTTTATTTGAATGTCACAAGGTTAAGAAGTCTTGCAGTGGACAACAGTCGTAATTTGTCAATGATCTGTTTTCCAAAAGACAAAAAGAAAATCATTAAGTTTGTGGCTACTGCTGAGATTATGAAGCCCAGATTATAAAGATTAGGATAATTTGACAAAGTTTTCCTGAGTATATTCAAATTTTTAATGAATTTACAAACTAGGGGAAGCACCTATCAACAATAAGGAACACTGATAGGGATGAGTGCGTAAGGAAGCTTTGACTACTTCCATCTGTGGGATTAAGGTGAGGTTTAGGAAGAAAATGGAATTTGAGCTACAGACTGAAGAGTGAAGACTTTTTGATGTGGTAGAGGAAAGGTGACTGCTAATTGGATTCGTAGTGCTACCCCAGGATTTAAGATAATTTTCACATTCTTTGGAATGAGGAGCAAGGTGAGAATAACAGTCACATTCTTGGGATGGTCCAAGAATACATCAGTCCAAATCAAGATGTAACAAGTCTTTCATCAGGCAGTGTGAAATGGTTTTTCACTGACACTGCCTTATGGTTGGGCTTCTCAGTACCACATCACTAGTAAGGAACTTCTATCCTGTGTCCACCAAGGGAACAGCCTCATCAACCT
The DNA here is from genome assembly GCF_048564905.1 of Vicugna pacos. Lineage (NCBI taxonomy): Eukaryota > Metazoa > Chordata > Mammalia > Artiodactyla > Camelidae > Vicugna > Vicugna pacos. The sequence continues at coordinate 18,089,195 of NC_132991.1, forward strand.
CCTACCAGAACTGGGAGTTGTGGAAAGTAGAACATGCTACTCAACTACCTAAGAAAACTCTGCCTCAACTCATTGGTAGTTAAGAGACCAGGGATCTGGGAGATATTCAGCCATCGTCTAGAAATCAAACACACACACAACAGAAAGCCCTCCTAGAGTGTCACGTGGTCTTTGTTGATTACTTTCAAAGAAAAATCAACAGATTCAAATAGCTCAAGACTATCAAACAACAAAATTGTATAATTCAGAGATTCCCAGATGGCCTTGGTTTACAGGACCCTTAGAGTCTCTGCAACTTTTTCATGACATTTGACAGGCCCAACGCAATACCTAATTCTTTTTATGTAGTTAGGTTCAAGCAACCTAATAACTTATGTCTTAATAACTTAGTAATCTTTTGGAAAAAAACAATACACATAAATTAAAAGAAAAAAAATTTTTTTAGATAACCACAATCACACCCTAAATGGATTTGTGCTCCTGGAACTTCTTATCAGATCATGGAATCAGATTGGATGCTACCACCATCATTTCCCATTTCATCTTGATTTTTGTTCACTATTTTTGTCACAACAATCAGTGAAAATGCAGCTTCTTAAAGACATGACATCATCGAAAGAAATGTGGTGCAATCTAATGAAATGCAAACTGCCTTAGGCTAGTAGTTCTTATCATGTCTGACAGATGCTGTGTTTTGCTGTGTTTTTCTTATAAATTCAAAATCTGGTGAACATAATCCCAAAGAGACTTCGAGACACACCCAGTCAGAATTCAGTTTCTGAAGGGCTGCGAGTACGTTAGGGGCTTAGATATCCGTGTTTATTTCCCATGAGCTTGTTTTTCATTTCAGGGATAAATAACCACTTGGGCCTCATATTTTTGTACAGCTTCAATTTATTTCTCAAATCTTGCAAATATCTTTCTATCAAACACTATTGATTTGCTACATATTTAGAACACAAGGGGAGCAGCCAAAGGACTTTTTTGTGTGTGATCACTCACCCCTAGTAAATATATTTGGTACAGATATTTTTATAGAGGGTGCCCTTAAAATGGAGTAATATGCACTTTCTGCCAAGTTTTTTATTATCAGGCCCTTTACCCAAACACCTCTCATTAACACCTAGTTAACATAATCATACTTATTTGTGACCAAAAAAGTTACCAGGAAACATGGAATTAGAACACAGGAGATGGCAAAGTGTTGCAGAAAAATTGAAAAAGAAAAAAAAAGAAAAAGAGGTAAAAATATAGAGAAATATTCAGCTACTAATTATTATATCATAAGTTAAAAGGATCCAAAGCCACTGCCATAAAAAGCAACTTATGAAAGTTTTGTTCATAGCTAAAATTGCCTGAGAATACATGGATGTATATACACTTATATACATATATATACATATTAAGACATTTCTCTTCAGGGAAACCAAATTTAAGACCAACAAGAGGAGATACAAGACCACTCAAGAGTTAATATATTAACATATTATGGAGTCACTACATTAGGCCAGAAAGAATTATCCTCATTTTACAAATGAGGTTAGATACTTTGAAACATCAGTAAGTTGTAATGAATCCACTAGAACAGGCCTGCAAGTACTCAGGGGATTAGTCTTTTAACCAATGGACAGACTCTGACCTGCAATGTCATAGTGCAACCAATGTTAAGAGTGGTTGTGTATCACATTGCAAACTAAGATCTGCATACAGATTTGTCTATGATGTCAAGCAGGAACATGGCCATGCTCCAGACAGGGTCACTAAAGAATCCTGATTTCCTGTTCCCATTCTTCCATCTGTAAGAGAATAGGAGGACAGTCCCTAACGGCTCAGTACTGTATCTCCCCTGGGACAGAACAGCAGGACAAGCCAGTAAGCCCAGTCACCCCCAGGGGAAAGGAGGAGATGCTCAGGTAGTTTAAAAAGTCGTCCATAGAGAAGGAGAGAGTGTGTAGAAAACTAGTGAAGAGTTTCAAGTCCTCCTCTTTGTATACTGGACACAAAAGACATGAAACGCTCACAGCCCTCACAAAGGCTGCAGGGCACTGCCTGGCGCCACAGAGCTAGCTCCCTTCACATGGAGCTGCACGGGGGGCTGCCGTTCTCAGTGTGTTCTGTGTTAACGATTCCAACCCGAATTGTGCAATGCAGCAGCCCTCATGGTCTTCCTAGTCTGACAATGTGGAATAACTGCCTCTAATTCTAATATTTTCCAGAGAAATTTATCATATTTTATATTTTAAATGAAGACTAAGGTATTTTATACTGAAGCTAGAGCACCAAATAAACAGAGACTTGAAGTAAAAAAAAATGGTCATATAAATTTAATTTTTATCTGAAAAACTATGTCTTGTTGATTTTATTCTTTAAAGAGAACGCCTTTTAAGTATGAGATCTTAAATTTGTCAGTTTTTCACCTGCATTGTATCTCTCAAATATTATGACATGATACCAGCAACTTGCTTCATCCTAAGATTTGGAAAAAAAGAAACATAATCCTTAAGTACAAAATAGTAATCCTCAATTCCTTAGCTTTCTAGATTTCCCTTTAAAGACCAATCTCCTATCAATTTACAGAAACACTAAATGTACAGGTGACTTAACGAGCTTTCTTCACTCCCACTGACTAATCAGACTCTAGGCATTATACACCACTACCAATTCACTCAGTCCATCTCCCAAGAAAATGAGTACATTTACAATTAAAGTATAAAATGTTAATAACTTTACCCAGGTAGAAACTGAAAAATAGCACGTCAACATCAATCACTTTTAAGGACACAAAATATTTCTGTAGATCTGTAAGGACAAACCTTTCAGTTTAAGAAAAATGGCAAATTTATGCCTCTTTTCAAACAAGTTTAAGTAAGATTTTGATTGCAAATAACTTGCAGAAATCCTAGCAGGGATATACAGAATGCAGATACATGGTGCTGGATTTATTTGAATTCAAGTCAAATACAGAATTGATTTTCCTTCCTGGTAGTTTTCTGAAATGTACATTATGGCTTTGTTTAGTTAAACCAGTTATGACACTTGAGCCTCTGAAATGCTAATATATCTGTACCTAGCCTTTGAGTGTGTTGATTTTGCTTCTTTGGTGGAACAAATTTCATTCCCTTTCATACAGAAAACCAAGATGAGCAGATATTTGTATAATGTATATGTTAATTAAAACACACTGTTCCCTGGGGGCTAGGGAGCAAAGAATGTATTACCGTGAGCATTTTAAGGAAGACATTTACTCATCTCAAATTCAAGAGCAATAGGGCAGGATGGTGTATTGCTAGACGCTGTAAAGTGACCTGTTATAATAGTGTATTTTAAAATAAAGGGAAGTCGTGCGTTAACAAGTGAATTTGGATGCCTTAATATAACAGAAATGTGGTTTCCATCAAATACTGTGTCACCAAGGGGCTACAATTGCTTAATCTGACAAATTTTCTTCACAGCTGTGCTCAGCCTACCAGTTGATGGATATATTACCATAAAGAATTAGCTTTTTTTGTATGAGCTGAAAATTATCATCAGACTCTGTCAGCATTCTGCCCACTAGTAAACCACGAGCTTACAGATCAAGAGACAAAAGCCAGTGTGTCCCAAATTGCTGCTATACCTTCATGCTAGTCCAATACACAGAACAAGCAATGACTATTGACAAAGAATGCATCAAAACCCTGAGCTTCAGGCAGGCATCCCAGAACCTCCTTACTAGCATCCAGCTTGTTTTTCATCTGGTCTTTGGTCCAGTTCTCAAATTTTGAGTGATTTGTTCACTTATTGTTTGTTTTGGTTCTAGTCCCATTTGGCGTAGCTGTCCCCCAGAAAGCCATCAAGAATTCTAGGTTGGAGCTGCCAACAAGTTCAGTCTCTCGGAGACTAGCATGATCTTGCTGGTTCCTCCACAGTCGGCACCCAGGAAGCCCACGCCTTGCTTTGAAGAGTGAGATTTCTGATAAGCTTGTGTGTCTTGGAAAGAAAACACAAGGTTTCCCCAGTTTCACAGTGACCCACGGTTTTGTTTACAGGGAAGTAAGAATTTAGCTCCTGCTTATGGCCAGGGGACTTTTGGAAATATGTGTTGTGGGGCTGTGTGTTTTCATCAACCAAAACCTTAAGTGTTGCCCCTAGAGTGAACACAGCACACAGCGATGTGCCGTTTGCTCTGCCGTGGTTCACTCAGCCTTAACTGTGCTGGTCACTTCATACAGAGGAGGTTTCTGAAATTCCATTGGTGGTTGAAGTTAAAGTTGAAGGCTACCAGAAGACCAAGGAGGCTGTCTTGCTTCTTAATAAACTGAGCATCTGAAATGATATCAACAAGGTCTATGCCTCTCAGCAAACGCGAGTTGGCAAAGCAAAATGAGAAGCTGCCATTGTATCCAGCACAGAGGGCCCTGCATTGCCAAGGCGTCCAGAACATCCCTACAATTACGCTACTTAATATAAGCAAACTAAACATTTTGAAACTTGCCCCTGGTGGGCCTGTGGGACGTTCCTGCTTTGGACTGAAAGTGCCTTCCACAAGTTAGAGGATGGCACTCGGTGTAAAGCTGCCTTCAGGAGTAACGACGACCTTCCCACACACCAGATGCTCAATACAGACCTTAGCATAATTTCGAAAAGCCCACAGGTATCAGAGAGCCTTCCAAGAATCACCTAAGAAGATTCACCACAGACTTCCTACGGAGAATTCACTGAAAAACCTGAGCATAATGTTGACCCTAAACCCACACGTAAACAGCATGCACTGGAACGTCATTCTTTGCCAGGCCAATAATCACAAACCACAGGTAGAAAAGGCAGCACTAGAAGCCAAATCTGATGAAAAGGGGATTCCAGGCAAAACCTAGCAGTAGGGAACAAAGGAAAGAAGGCTGTTGGTATTAAGAATCAGAAGAACCCTTTGGTGGGGGAAAAAAGGCTGTAGCTACCAAGAAACCAGCAGTTGAAAAGAAGCCAGCAGAAGAGAAATGCACCACAAAAGAAAAGAAGCCTGCTGCATAAATTCAAAGTTCTTTATTCCATAAAGGTCAAATCACTTTGGACAGCTCATTTTGAATAAGGATCTGATCAAAAAGGCAGTGAGAAACCAACAAGAAAAGATAGGGGGAAAAGTTATAAAGATTGTGAAATAAGGAAAAAAATAATACTTACAGATAAAAAATTGCCTTAAGAGATAATGCAAAAGAATTTGCAGACAAACTATTAACATTAATAAAAGAATTTAGTAAGTCAGTCAGATTGGAAATCAAAATATCAATGTTGCCAGTTCAAGATGGCGATATAGAAAGATTGTGAACTAACCTCCACAGACACACTGGATCTACTGCTATATAGATAGCAATTTCTTTTTTTAATCTTAAACATGTATTATTTCATTAGAATTAACAGTAATAAACCTACTTCATGTTAACATTAAATAGCATCTTTTTGACTGGATAAAGAAGTTGTGTTATATTTAGACAATGGAATACTACTCTGCCATAAAAAAGAATAATACCATTTGCAGCAACACACATGGACCTAGAGATCATCATTCTAAGTGAAGTAAGCCAGAAAGAGAAAGAAAAATACTGTATGATATCACTCATATGTGGAATCTGAAAAAAAAAAGGACACTATGAACTCACCTACAAAACAGAAACAGACTCAGTAAATAATCTTATGGTTACTGGGGAAAGGGTGTGGGAGGGGATAAATCTGGGAGTTTGGTATTTACAAATGTTAGCCATTATATATAAAATTAGATTATAAAAAAAGTTTCTTTTGTATAGCACAGAGAACTATGCTCAATATCTTGTAATAATCTTTAATAGAAAAAATATGAAAATGAATATATGTATGTATATGCAAGACTGGGACATTGTGCTGTACACCAGAAATTGATACACTGGAATTGACTATACTTTAATTTTTTAAAAAATGACATCTTTTTTGGAAAAGATAACTATTTTCAAGAAAAAATTTTGAGAAGAGTACATCACATTTATAAGATCTCTAACACCTGCCAAGAAAAAATTTTGAGAAGAGTACATCACATTTACAAGATCTCTAACACCTGCTTAGTAGAAAACAGTTTCTAGAATCTACTTTTGCATTTCTTCTCTTGTTATATGTATATTTTTTAATTTTTTTTATTGAAGTATAGTTGATTTACAATGTTGTGTTAGTTTCAGGTGTACAGCAAAGTGATTTAGTTTTATATACATATATACATACATGCATATATATATTCTTTTTCAGATTCTTTTCTAGTATAGGGTATTATAAGATATTGAATATAGTTCTCTGTGCTATACAGTAGGTCCCTGTTTATCTTTTTATATACCATAGTATAGATATGTTAATCCCAAACTCCTAATTTATCCCTCCCCTCACCTTTCCCTTTTGGTAACCAAACTTTGTTTTCTATGCCTATAAGTCTGTTCATCTTCTGTAATTAAGTTCAATTATATCATTTTTTTAAGATTCCACATATAGGTGATATCATATAATATTTGTCTTTCTCTGTCTGACTTCACTTAGTATGACTATACACACACACACACACACACACACACACACACACACCCTTCTTTATCCAGTCATCTGTTGATGGACATTTAAGTTGCTTCCATGTCTTGGCTATTGTAAATAGTGCTGCTATGAACATTGGGGTGCATGTATCTTTTCAAATTAGAGTTTCCTCCAGATACATGCCCAGGAGCTGGCTTGCTGGATCATAGGGTAAGCCTATTTTTAATTTTTGAAGGAACCTCCATATTATTCTTTATAGTGGCAGCATCAGTCTACAATCCCACCAACAGTATATAAGGGCTCTCTTTTCCTAAAAAACAGCTAAGCAATGACTACACATCAAGTGAACTAGAGAAAAACAAAAAGCATCAAAGTGGGTAAGAGAAGCTGAGACAGTCTTGCCATAAAGCCCATTCCTAGTACAGTGATCCCTCCATCAGGAGGAAACTCAAAACCTGGAGCTTCTCCTTGTGGAGCAAAGGGTTTGAACCCCACATTGGGCACCCCAGTTTTTAAGACCTGCACCTGAGAGATGAGCCCGCAAAACATCTAACTTTGAAAGCCAGTGGGGCTCATGACCAGGAAACCCATAGGCTGTAGCAATCTGAGAAACGGCTTTTAAAGTGCTCACTCAGACTCACTTGCCTCAGGAAAGCACCTGATCTCGCCCAAACTTTATGTAAAAGAGGCTCATCTGCTAAAAGCATCAACCTGAGGGACAGGCATCTAAGTGAACACCTATCTAGAAGCCTGCTGGGATTCTCTCTGCAGTCAGAGGCTGGCGGGCACAATCTTCTCACAACATCTTTTTTCCCCCTAAAATTCTAGGCTCTTCCCTCCACCCCTGGAGGATCCCATCTTTATGCTCCCCTTCTCCCTCTCTCCAGCCAGATAACACCACCTTTTCTTTCCTCCCAGTTGGCACTGTCCTTCTGCTCCCCCTCCACTGTACTCCAGCTGGCACCTACCCCCTGCACACTCTCCCTCGGCCACGCTCCAGAGTGCCAGCATCTCTCCGCGGGGAAACTCACATGTGTCTGGTGCCCTGGGTTTTTGTCTGGTGTTCTGGTTTTTGTGGGTGCCACCCTGGGCATGCACTTTGACCTCCTGGCTCTGGAGGTCAGGTGGACAGTCCTGTGGGACTGTAACAATCAGAGAGAGAGTTTGTGGTGTGCTGCCACCCCCCAGGGCATTTCACAGACAGCAGATGGAAACACACCCCTAATCTTGGAGCTCTGGTCTAAGGATCAGGCTTTTGGTTTGGCACATGTCTAGGGGCCCACATCAGGGCTATCAGAAAACAGGCCAGTAGAGACTATCTTGGCACTCCTCTGCCTGACTGCAGCTCACCTGGACCTGCTAGAAAGGAACTTACACCCTTGTCTGGTGGCCCAGTTTTAGTGCCTGCTGCCAGGGGACATCTCTACATCACGTGGCTCTGGTGACCCATGGGGCTTATGCTCACAGGCTCCACAGGACTCTAACCAGTGGACAAAGAATTCTTAAACAGTTCCCAGTCCCAGGGCTCAGCAAAAGGTAATCAACTCAGGAGCACAATCTTCCTGTGAAAGAGGCCTATTAGTTTCTCATCATGGCTGCAGGCTGAGGAGCAGAATTCTAATTAACACACATCAAGGGCTGACAGTAATCCTTTCCAGAGACCTTGGAGGGCCAGCACTCTCTTTGCACTCTTCATGTGCAGTGCTCAGAGCACCAGTGTCTCTCAGAGGGGAGCTCTGCCACACATCTGGTGCCCCAGTTTCTATGACTGCCACCCAGGGGACATCCCTTGAGCACCTCTGGTGTCCACGTGGCTTGCACCAGAGGCTGCAACTGTCCCTGTGTTCTTGGCTGGCTACACCCCCAGGACACTGCACAGACAACAGACTGACGCACATTCCCAGTCTTTCTATGAAAGAAGCCTATTTTCTTGTTCTGGTGCTTCAGCCTGAGGGCCAGGCTTCAGGTTTGGGCACACATTGAGAGGCCTATGGAGGTGCTCTTAGGGAACAGAGGCCAAAAATCGCCAGGTTTGCACTTTCCCTCTGCCTTGCTACAGCTTGCCAGTATCACCCAGAAAAGAGTTTATATACCTGCCTGGAACCTGGATACTTTGTAACCAACACCCATGTGACAACTCTGAATAGCCTGGGTTTGGTGACCAGTTGGGCATATACTTGTGGCCCCATGGGACTGTATATATTTGATTAATTTAAAAGCTGCTGCCTCAGGGTCTGGCTTATATTAGCCTGAATCCAAGTGCTGGATGAGATTCTCCCCTCTGGGACGCAGACAGGTTTTGGCTAATACTCAACTAATTGAAGTGATTAAAAATAGAACAGTCTGCTTGGACAATCAAAGGTTTGAAAGACAACCAAGAGCTAAGGCAGGGTTGAACAATAAGGTTAGTCTCCTACACAAGGGCACTTCTTCAAGGCTGGGAGAGTTGGCTATTACATCTAAAACATAGAAACTAACACAAACTGTCAAGCAAAATGAAGACGCAATGGAGTATGTTCCAAACAAAATAACACAAGATTAAAAACTCAGAAAAACCCTTAATGGAACACAGATAACTAATTTGCCTGATAAAGAGTTAAAAGTAATGGTCATAAGGATACTCACTGAACTTGGGAGAAGGATGGATGAACACAGTGAGAACTTCAATAAAGAGATAAAATAGATATATATATATATGAAAATACAACAGAAGTCATAGAGTTGAAGAATACAATCACCAAACTAAAATAACACTAGAGGGTTCAGCAACAGATTAGTGAAAGCAGAAGAAAGGATCAGTGACCTCTCCAAGAAAAGGTATTGGAACCCATCCAATCCGAGCAGAAAAAAGAATTTTAAAAAAGTGAAGATAGCTTAAGAGACTTATGAGACATTATCAAGCAGACTAACATTCACATTATAGGGATCCCAAAAGGGGAGAGAGAGAGAGACAGAGACAGAGAGAGAGAAACTTATTTGAAAAAATAATGCCTGAAAGTTGAGGAAAGAAAAAGACATGCAGATCCAGGAAACAGAGAGTTACAAAAAAGAGGAACTCAAAGAGACCCACAAGTCATGTTATAATCTGAATGTGAAAAGTTAAAGACAAGGAGAAAATCTTAAAAGCAGCAAGAGAAAAACAACTAATTACAAACAAAGGAAACCCTATAAGACTATCAACAAATTTTTCAGCAGAAATTTTGCAAGTCAGAAGTCAAGCCTGATACATTCAAAGCACCAAAAGAAAAAAAAAAAAAACTTCCAACCAAGAATACTCTACATGATAAAGTTGTCCTTCAGAACTGCAGGAGAAAGAGAGAGTTTTCCAGACAAGCAAAAGCTAAAGGAGTTCATCACTACTAAACAAGCCATATAGGGAGTATGAAAGGGGCTTCTTTAAGTTGAAAATAAAGGGTGCTAATTAGTAACAATGTATGAAAGTATAAATCTCATAGGTAAATGGAAATATTTAGCAAGGGAGTAGATTAATAACTTATAAAGCTAGTAGGGAGGTTAAAGGACAAAAGTAGTAAAAAAAAAACTATACCTACAATAATTAGTTAAGAGGTACAGAAGATTTAAAAAAATATAAAATATGAGGTCCAAAACAAAATGTGTGGGAAGAGCAAAAACGTACAGCTTTAGAATGTGTTCAAACTGATGTTATCAACTTAAAATATAAGTTGTTACATGTAAGCCTTATGATAACCACAAAGCAAAAACCTGTAATAGATATATAAAACATGAAGAGAATGATATCTAAGCATACCACTAAATAAAGTCATCAAACCACAAAGGGAGAGACCCAAAGAAAAAGAAAAAACAGAGTGGGACAAAACAGAACAATTAACAAAATGGCAGTAAGTACATACTTATCAATAATTACTTTAAATGTAAATGAACTAAATTGTCCAATCAAAAAACACAGAGTAGCTGAATGGATTAAAAAACATGATCCATCTATCTGTGCACAAAGACACACTTTACACATCAGGACACGCAAAGACTGAAAGTGAAGGGATGGAAAAAGGTATTCTACGCAAGTGAAAACTAAAAGAAAGCTAGGATAGCAATACTTACATCAGGCAAAACAGACTTGAAGACGAACTGTAATAAGAGATAAAGGACATTACATAATGATAAAGGTGCCAATCCAATAAGATTATGGTCGATTCTAGAACAATACAGGCTTGAATTGTACACATCCACTTATATGCAGGGTTTTTCAGTAAATACTACAGTGCCTCACAGTGCATGGCTGGCTGAATCCACAGGTATGGAGCCATACACACAAAGGGCTGACCACAAAGCTATATGCAAATTTTTTATTTATGGGAGGTCACCACCACCAACTCCCACATTGTTCACCGGTCAACTTACAACATTTGTCAGTACTTATGCACTCAACACAGGAGTACCTAAACACATCAAGCAAAATTTAACAGACCTAAAGAGAGAAATAGACAGCAATAGAATAGTAGTAAGGGACCTTAATACTCCACTTACATCAATGGATAGATCATTTAAACAGAAAATCAGTAAAGAAATATTGGCCTTAAATGACATGTTAGACCAGATGGACTTGACATATACAGAACATCAAACTCAACAGAATACAAATTATTTTCAAGTGTACATGGACCATTCTCCATGATAGGTCCTATGTTAGGCCACAACACAAGTCTTAATAAATTTAAGAAGATTAAAATCATATAAAACATCTGTTTCCACCAGAATGGCATGAAACCAGAAATCAATCACAAGAAGCAACCTGAAAAATTCCCAAATATGTGAAGATTAAATAAATGCTCTAAACAAACAATAGGTCAAAGAAGAAATCAAAAAATACCCCAAGACAAATACTAATGGAAATACAACATACCAAAACCTATGGAATGCAGTAAAAGTAGTTCTAAAAGAGAGGTTCAGAGCAAAAAATGCTTACATCAGGAAATAAGAAAAACCTCAAATAAACAACCTAACTTTACACCTCAGGGAAATAGAAAAATACTAACAAACAGAAGGGAAGAAATAATAAAGATCAGAGCAGAAAAAATAAAATTGAGACTAAAAATAGAAAAGATCAATGAAACTAAGAGCTGATTCTTTGAAAAGACAAAATCAACAAACCTTTATCCAGACTCATCAAGAAGAAAAGAGACAGGGCCCAAAAAACAAATCAGAATTGAAATAGGAGATGTTGTAACGATATCACAGAATTATAAAGGATCATAAGAGACTACTATGAACAATTATACATGAAGAAATTTAAAAATCTAGAAAAAGTGGATCAATTTCTAAAACCAAACAACCCACAAATACTAATGCATGAAGAAATAAAAATTTTAACAGACTGATTACTAGTAAGGAGACTGAATCAATAATCAAAAGCCTCCCAACAAAGAGAAGTCTAGGACCAGACAGCTTCACTGGTGAATTTTACCAAACATTGGAAGAATTAATACCAACCCTTCTGGGGCAGCTGAATTCTGCAGGTCAGAGATAGTGGTGGAGGATGCTGCAATGGAATTGAGATCCCTGTTTTTAATGAGAATAATAAGACTACATGGGAAGGGTCAGGTTACTGTATATACTGAAAAATCAGCAACAAAAATTTGTCACAATTTTCACAAAAATTCATAGGGACAGGGTGGTAATCAGAATATTTTGACCCATAGAGATCTATGGTGATTGTTAATTGATCACATGTTCCCTGGAAATAAAATAGATTGAGAAGTCACATCAAGATGGTGGAGCAGGAAGACATGGAGGAGCTCACCTTCCCTCATAAACTCATCAAAAATATATCTACATGTAGAACAGTTCTCAAGGAAAACTAACTGGAAACTGGCAGAACTCCTACACAATGAAGCCTGCAAGAAAAATTTCCACATAAGCGGGTAGGATGGAAAAAAGGCACCAGGTTGGGATGTGACCCTGGGAGGGATCTGAAAGGAAGACGAGGTCTGCATAGGTGAACCCTCACCCCAGGGAGCGAGCAGGTCGAGCCACAGACTGGTGTCTACATGTACAGACTGGATGGCTACATGTAAAATAATGCAATTTGAACATTTCCTCACATCACGTACAAAAATAAACTAAAAAAATGGATTAAAGACCTAAAATCATAAAACTCCTAGAAGAGAACATAGGAAGAACACTCTTTTACATAAATCATAGTAATATTTTCTTGGATCAGTCTCCTAGGGCAAAAGAAATAAAAGCAAAAATAAACAAATGCTCAGCAAAGGAAACCATCAACTATCTGAAACCATCAACAAACTGAAAAGACGACCTGTGGAATGGGAGAAAATATATGCAGATGATGCAACCAACATATACAAACAGTCCACACAATTCAATATCAAAAAAGCAACCCAATCAAAAAATTGGCAGAGGACCTAAATAGACATTTCTCCAAAGAAGACATACAGATGGCTAACAGGCACATGAAAAGATGCTCAACATCACTAATTATTAGAGAAATGCAAATCAAAACCACAATGAGATATTCATCTCACACCTGTCAGAGTCAAAAATCTACAAGTAACAAATATTGGTTAGGATGTGGAGAAAAGAGAACCCTCATACACTGTGGGAATGTAAATTGGTGCAGCCACTATGGAAAACAGTATGGCGAGTCCTCAAAAAACTAAAAATAGAACTACAGTATGATCCAGCAATTCCACTCCGAGTATATATCCTGGAAAAATGAGAACACTAATTAAAGAAGACACATGCAACTCAATGTTCACAGGAGCACTATTTACAATAGTCAGCAACCCAAATGCCCAACAACAGGTGATTGGTTTAAGATGTGGAGATACACACACACACAAAATAGAATACTACTCAGCCATAAAAAGAATGAAATATTTCCATTGCAGCAATGTATATGGATCTGTTATGCTTAGCCAAATAAGTCACAGAAAGGTAAATACTATATGACTTATATGTGAAATCTAAAAAATAATACAAATCAATGTATATGCACAACAGATTCACAGACAGAAAACAAACGTGGTTACTAAAGGGGAAGGGAAGGAGGGAAAGGACAAATCTGGGCTATAGAATTAACAGATACAAACTACTATACATAACATAGATAAGCAACAAGGACTTACTGTATAGCACAGGGAATTATACTGAGTATCTTGCAATAACTTATAATGGAATATAATCTGCAAAAACAGTGAAACACGATGCTGTACACCTAAAACTAACACATTATAAATCAACTATACTTAAACAAAAAATAGATTGAAAAGTTATTAAGCCACTGCTTTACATATATAAAGAGAACATTCCATGTCTGGTGGCACAGGTCCATCTAACTACAGTAGAGAATTGCGGCATTTTATACAGTACCCAGACTTAAAATAATTTAAGGGACTAAGGGTCTTCTGATAGAAAAGGAGACCTTACAACGTAACCAGAGCAATATACTACAAATCATAGCTTGAGCCCTCCCCAGAGGTACCTGTGACCATTTCCCACCATTTTGTGCACTACAAAAACAGAAATACATAGACCATGTGGACATAATTAGGTACTGAAAACATTAATATGTTCCACAAGTGACAGTGGAGATTTATAGAGGTCAGGTGATAGGTAAACAGCTGACTGCAATCCATCTCTTCACAGTGAGTCCAGCGAAAGCTCAGACACATGCTGTGGTGATGTACCCTGTCCAAGAATTAAGGTTTAGTGTAGGTATCACAAGTAGAGAACAGCAGTTTTCAAGCCTTATCACACACCAGAGTCACCCGGAGGACTTGATAAAGCACAGATGGCTGGGCACTACCCCAAAGCCTCTGCCTCGGTAGGTCTTTGATGGAGCCCATCAATCTGCATGTCCAAGTTGCCAAGTGATGGTGATGCTTCTAGTCTAGGGATCATATTTTGAGAACCCTACCTACCATAATAGTCCTCTTTTTTGGTTCAGGTAAGCAATTGGTGTTCTAAGTAAGTAGTTCTCAAAAGATGATCTTCTGACCCATGTAGTAAGGGCCATTCATTCTCTCTTATCTTGTCTGAAACGTCAAAAGCCATCATGTCTTCTAGTATACACCACCACAAACGCAGGCAGTGAGGCAGTGACGGCAATTACAGTGGTCTCTGTGGAAGTGGTATTTTTCTGCAACAAAACAACACACCGCTTGGCACTTAGTACACAGGTATTAACTTGACAATATCTTCCCTTACTGTTATGAGCAAAGTTAGTTAGAAGCTGTTTGTCTGTACATATTTGGGACAACAGTATAGTATTATCTTGTCACTGAATTGTAAGAATCCTCCTATTCTCTGTCCATAATATGTTCCAAAGGGAGACTGATTTTCCTGATACCTCCCAAAACATTATGCTGATTTCTTATGTTGATAAGATTTTCCTCATTGTATCTAATGAGTACGGAGGAACACACGTGTGCCAGAGGTAGGTAATAAATACCCATGAACATTTAGAGGCCGACCACATCGAAGTTTCTGGACCCACTGATCTGTAGTATGTTGAGATATCATCTATAAAGTAAAAACTAAACAAAAACAAAAACAAAAACAAGACAACCACCCACCACCACCACCACCACCACAACAACTGCTACACAGTCATCCACTGGTATCGGCAGGCGCTTGGTTCCAGGACGCCACGGATACCGAAGTCTGTGGATGCTCAAGTCCCTTGTATAAAGTGGTGTGGTGCAGTTGGCCCTCTATATCCACGGGTTCTGCATCAAAAGACTCCGCTGAATCTGCGGATGCAGAGCCACTCACAGGGACAGCCAACTGCACTTTGCCTGCTCACCAATGAAGAAAGAGACCCAATGGTGGTGGTACTCTAGATTTGGGGGTAACTATCATCTACTCAGGCACACTGTCTCAAGGTGTTTATTGTGTTACCTGGAAGCCTGATTTTGAGGGGCCCTGAAGCAAAAAGTCGATAGCAAGTATAGGGTACAGTGCAAGCTGCCCTGTCATTTGGGACTTGGGACTTGCAGGTATACTGCTCTGGAATTACCTGTGTGAGAGAGATGCTGAATGAAACGTCTAGCAAACTACAGGGCGCCAAGTATCCATGCAGTCGAAATCACATACTACGTACTTGGTGTTATGTAATTTAGCAATCATCAAACTGGAACATTTTCAGCAGTCACTACATTGTAAGGTGCAATGCAATCCAGCACTAGTAGGTCCAGAATGTATGGATAAAATGCACAAAGTAGTTCAGATTTCAGTCTACTCCTGCTTCACTGTCTCTTCCTCATCCTTTTGCAGCCAGATGGAAAATATTGTAAGAATAGTTAATGGAAAAGGAAGAAGGACAGTACAGTGTTATTCATGAATCTGCGCAGTGTTCTATCACTAAGTGGAAATGGAGAAAAGAGAAAGACAGTGGTGATGGGGTATCTTCCCAGTGGGTTGGTTTTCCACTTTACATAAGATACAGATGGCCTGTGGTAAAAGTCAACATCAATTCATAGATGACACGGTATGCTGGCTGGTAAATCACAGTCTTGGACAAAGTTGGCAATGAGGTCCAAGTGTGAAGTATATTAATGAATATCTTGGCACAGAGTATAAAGATATTCTACCTAAATGCCCACCATAGGGTATCTACAACATCACTCTCAATAATGAGATGCACAAGATTCATTCTCTGAAGTCAGCCATTTTCCACAGGCACTCTGATGTTTGCTCACTGAGCTCATGTGCAATGAGGCCCTGATACAGGCAGAGGCTACACATAGCTCAATAGCCTGTTCTTTCTCTCACCAGAGCTTCTAACTGTTGTGTGCAAAACCTGCTAATAACAGAGACCAACACTGAGCTCCAAACGGCACCATTTCCAAGGAAACCAGCTAGCCACTAGATGGCTGATTGTAACAGAACTTCCATCAGAGAGGGAACCAGATGATCTTACAGAGATGGAAATACATTCTGCAGTCAGATTTACTACCCCTTCCCTCTCCCAGCACCTACATTAACGGACTTACAGAATGTGTTATTTGCCAGGTGTTCACCAAATAGCACCTTGAACTAGAGAACTCAAGACACATGAAGTGTGACAACAGGCTCACTGATTTCAGCAGTCTTACCACATGCTACCATAAACCGTAAGGAGTTGGCTCCAGTGAATGCTGGAATTGCTTTTGGATGGTAACAATTAGGAGACTGAGGATGCAGTAAGGTGCTTTAGGTTGTCTTACATTAGCAATGATCTCCCCCATGAACAGGTTGTAAAGTCACAGTGCTGAGATATGTCTTAGTTTGTTTGAGCTGCTATAACATAATACCATAGACTGCATGGCTTATAAACAGTACAAATCTACTTCTTACAGTTCTAGGAACTGTAAGAACTTAAGGGTTCTAGGAAGTCCAAGATAAAGGCACTAGCAGATTCAACGCATGGTGAGAGCCTACTTCCTAGACAACAGTCTTTTTGCTTTAACCTCAACACGAGGGGAACAGGGAGAGAGCTCTCTGGGGTGCCTCTTATAAGGGCATTCATTAGAACTGGAAAGTTTATTTTTTATAAAAGAATTATAAAACTATAAGGGATCCGCTCTCATGACCTAATCACCTCTCAAAGGCTCCACCACCAAATACCATCACACTGGGGGTTAGACTTCCATATATGAACGGGGGGTACCAATATTCAGTCCATTTCAGGTAGGAGTGACTATTCTTAGGTTTGCACCAAATCATCCAACAACAACAATAAAAAATGTGCCTTCCATTCATAGCAGGTTAGGGGAATTAATGTGTTTGGAGGTCTTGAAGTCCCCAATTTATTTACCTAGCCTATTATTGCTTAAGTTTTGGTTTGTTTCTAGTTACGAGCTTTCATAAGGTAAATTTTAATGAACATCCCTGTATAGAGTCTTACACAGAATGGAATTGCTTTTTCATATGATCAAAGCTTGGTAATCTTTGAGAGGCTAGCAGATGGTTTTCCAAAGTGGTTGCACAACATTAGACTCTCAGCACGAGTGTTTCTATTGCTCTACGTCCTCACAAACACTTGGAGTTTTCACTGTTTCTAATATTAGCTGACTTGATAGGTGTAGTTTTTGTCTGGTTGGTTTTCCTCACTTGTTTTTAATTCTAAAATCTCACTATGAGTGTGATTTGCATTAGTCATGGCACTGGGAAATTTTCATATGCTTAGTGGCCACCTAGTATCTCGTCTTCTGAAGTGTTCATCCAAAGCTTTTGCTCATTTGAAGAAACAGACTTGCTTGCCATCTTATTACTGATTTGTAGGATTTCTTTATGCGTTCTGCATATGAATCCTTTGCCAGATACGTATTTTATGGATATACTTTGAGTCTGCAGTTTGTCTTTTTACTTGTCTTTCAGTGTTTTGAAGATTTGCATTTGAATTTGAATTTTCCAACATTTTTTACAGGTAGTGCCTCTTTTGTCCTCATTAAGAAATATTTGCCTACACCAGGAGATTTGTCTACATTCCTTTCTAAAAGCTTTAAAATAGTAGCTTTGACATTTTCGTTTATGATCCATTTTTAAATTAATTTTGGTATAAGGGATAAGATGGAAGAATCAATGGTAACGGACTTTGTAACATCTTTTTTTTTTTCCTCATTTGGAGACACAAGTTCTCCAACAATATTTGTTGGGATGATTAATTAAATGTGTCAGCTTGACTGGGCTTAGGGAGACCCATATAGCTGGTAAAACATTATTTCTGGTTGTATCTATGAAGATGTTTCTGGAAGAGATTAGCATTTGCTTCAGAAGACTGAGTAAAGACATTCACTCTCACCAAAGTGGGTGGGCATCTTCCAATCCACAGAGGCCCAGAATAGAACAAAATGGTGAAGGAAGGGTAGCGTCTCTCTCTTCTTGAACTGGGACATCCATCTTTTCCTGTCCTCAGACAGTGGAGCTCCTGGTTCTGAGGCTTTGGGATCCTGGAACTTACCCAAGTGCCCCTCCCTCGACCTCAAACTGAATTATACCGCTGGGTTTCCTGGTTCTCCAGCTTGCAGATGAAGCAGATTGTGGGCCTTAGCCTCCGTGAGTGTGTGAAACAATTCCTCTTAAAATTCTCCCTTCCCTTCCCCTTCTCTTCCCTTCCCTTTTCCTTCCCCTCCTTCCTCCCCTCCTACCTTCCTTCCTTCTTTCTTTCTTCCTTTCTTTCTCTGCATTTCTCTCTTTCTTTCTTTCTATCTTTCTCTCTTTCTCTTTCTCTCTCTGTATCATTTCTCCTATTGGTTCTATTTCTCTGGAGAATCCTGGCTAATAATTCTTTTAATTGAATAACACTCCCTTACCCTATTGAGCCTTTGTCAAAATCAAGTAATTGTATATGGGGGTTTATTTCTAGACTTTCTTTTTGGTTGCATTCATTTATTTGTCTATCTCTATACTAATATCTCATTAGCTCAATTAACGTAGTTTTATTCTAAGTCTTGAAATATCATAAGTCAGTCCTCCATCTTTATTTTTCTTTTTCAAGATTGCCTTGGTTCTACTTTCTCCACATTTATATATAAATTATATACTTACGTATGTATTGTTTTATAATTATACTCATAACATATGTTATAATTATTACATTAATTATGTATTAATGTACGATATAATTATATATTATAGTTTTATAATTCTTTTATAAAAAATAAACTTTCCAGTTCTAAAATAGAATTTGAATTGAGATGGGATAAATGTGAATCTATAGGTCAACTTCAGGAGGAATGGCATCTTAATATTCAGAGTTCCATTTTATCAACATAGTATGTGTCTGTTTATTTAGACCTTTAATTTCCTTCAACAATTTCGATGTATACGATTTACACATGTTTTCTTCAAATTATTAGATATTTTATATTTTGGAGGGCTGCAATTGTATTATTTTACAATTAATTGTTATTAAACATATATAAGAACATTTTAGTCTCTAAAAGGGTTCCGATCCCCTATTTTTAAATTATTATTTATTTTTCTCTCTGTGATTCACTTTAGATAATTCCAAATGACCTTCTTTGAAGTTAATAATACTTTTTCCAATCTACTTTTAAACCAATCAAATGAATTATTAATTTTAAGTATTTTATTTTTCAGTTCTAGAATTTACTTTTTTTTTTTTTGAGTTTTCTTTTCTCTGGTGAAATTCTTCACCTTTATACCATACCATTTCATCCACCTTTTTCCGCTAAGTTTCTTATTTATAATACTTATATTTTAGCCTGGTATTTTAGAAATACTAACTCCTGCATTTTTGTCATCTATGGTTCTGCTTCTTTAGACTTTTTAACTTTTTATTTTGAGTCACATTGTTCTGCTAGTTTGCATATCTTCTAGATTTTTGTGTATATATTGTACTTTGGGTATAAGATAGCAGGAGAGACTCAAGTGGATAATAAATTCTTCCAGAAGGGGCTTGCTTTTGTTCCTCTGTAATGCAGCTAGGTACTTATAACTTCAATTTGATTAGTAGTTTAGGTGATTTGTGTTCTGGTTCTCCACAATGAGATCAAGCCTTGCCTTACCAGAGGGCTTTGAAATTTAGTCAAAGAGAAATTAAAGCAACTTCTCTTTATTTTCCAATCAGCTTTCAATTTTCCAGAACCACTGCTTAGTCATATAAATTCTTTATGTGTAGAATTGGCAAGCATATGTCAGCTAATTTTTAGTGGTAAAACCTCAGAGAATCTCTTTTTCTCTCCTTAATCTTTCTCTGCCTATAATGGTCTTACTTTTCCATCCAATTGCTTATACAGACTCAGGAACTGCATAAAGAAATAAAGAATGCTGCTGATCTTTGCTCATCTTTGCTCATCTTTGAAGGGTTACCATCTTTCTAAAATTATTTCATTTAGACCCCTTTGTGTCCCTAGCTCTTTAATGACTTTTAAAAGTATGTATTTTTTTATCTACCCAAGCAGTGGAAATAAAAGCAAAAATAAATGGGACCTAATTAAACTTAGAAGCTTTTGCACAGCAAAGGAAACCATAAGCAAAACAAAAAGACAACCTATGGAATTTGTAAAAATATCTGCAAAAGATGAGACTGACAAGAGATTAATTTCCAGAATATATAAGCAGCTCATAAAACTTAAGAAAAAAACAAACAACCCAATGCAAAAATGGGTTGAAAACCTACACAAGCAATTCTCCAATGAAGACATACGCATGGCCAATAGGCACAAGGAAGAATGCTCAATATTGCTAATCATCTGAGAAACGCAAACCAAAACTACAATGAGGTATCACCTCACACTAGTCAGAATGGCCATCATTCAAAAGCCCACAAACAATAAATGCTGGAGAGGGTGTAGAGAAAAGGGAACCTCCTACACTGTGGCAGGAATGTAGTTTGGTGCAGCCATTATGGAAAACAGTATTGAGATACCTCAAAAGATTGAAAATAGACTTACCATATGACCCAGCAATCCCATTCCTGGGCACATATCCAGAGGGAACCTTAATTCAAAAAGATACATGAACCCTAAAGTTCATAGCCACACTATTTACAATGGCCAAGACATGGAAACAACCTAAATGTCCACTGACAGATGACTGGATAAAGAAGCTGTGGTATATTTATACAATGGAATACTATGCAGCCAATAAAAATGATAAAATGCCATTTGCAGCAACATGGATGGACCTGGAGACTGTCATTTTAAGTGAAGTAAGCCAGAGAAAGAAAAATACCATATGATATCACTTATATGTGGAATCAAAAAAAGGCAAATGAACTTATTTACAAAACAGAAACAGACTCACAGACATAGTCAACAAATTTATGCTTACTGTGGGGAGAGGGGGTGGAAAAGATAAACTGGGAGTTCTAGATTTCCAGATAGTAATTAAAATATATAAAATACATAAACAAGTTTATACGGTATAGCACAGGGAACTATATTCAATATCTTGTAGTGACTTATAGTGAAAAAGAATATGAAAACAAATACAGGTATGTTCCTATATGACTGAAGCATTGTGCTGTACACCAGAAATTGGCACAGCATTGTAAACTGACTATACTTCAGTAAAAATATATAAAAGTATATATTTTTAAAGTTTATCTGTTTTTTAAAAATTTCATTGTAGTTTAATTTCTGTACAGTAAACTACACATATTTCAGATGTACAATCTGACGAATTCTGACAGATGTATACACCCATGGAACCACCACCACAATCAAGATACCTAATAATTCCATCACTATTTATCTGTTTTATCTTAATGTTATAGAATGATCAGCTTTGTAACTATGACTTAACTGGGATCAAAACTCCAACATATGTTTTTTTATTGATGTCTTCTTACATGAAGAGCAAAGAGCCATGTTTTAGATTTCAGAAAGTATGACTGAATAGGCATCATCTCAGAAGGATATGATAGCTGCTATATTTCTCAAAAGAACAAAAGAGGATGAATATTTACCTTTTGCCCTTGCAGATTTAACCTTCACCTTCCTCCATCATGCTCTATGATCCAAAAAATTATGTGTAATTTATCAATGAGACCCCTTACCCATTTAACTCCAATTGGGTTCAGTCCCTAAGTCAGAGGCACTGGTAGGAATGGAGGAGGGTCATATCTGAGACTTCTGAGATTCTTGGAATGTTCAGGGATGGTTCCAAAAGTATATACATATATAAACCTTAATTAGCTGAATACTTAATCTGTACACTTCATTTTATACAAGCTTTATCTCAAATACGTTAAAATATATCTATAACATTCTCTTTAATAGTTAATTATTGAATTTTCCTCATCAGATCAGAAACAAGATGAAGATGTCCACTATCTCTTCCTCTACCCAACACTGTACAACACTGCAAAAAGTCCTCTCTTCTATGATAGGCAAAGAAAAAAAAAAAGGAAAATGCATAGGGACTAGGAAAAAATAATAAAATGGTCATAATTCACATATGACATGTAAAAAAAACTCCAAAGAAAAAAATCCAAAATATCAAAAAGAGAATTGAAAAATGAATTTAACAAGGTCTCTAGAAACAAGGTCAATACATAAATAAATATATACAAAATAATATTAAAATATTATATAAAAATAGTAACAATAAAATTATAAACCCATGTCCTCTTAAAAATGACACTATTGCATCAGCATCAAGAACCGCCACACACCAAAGAGTAAAACTGAAAGTTGTGTAAGACATAGACACAGAAAAATTACAAAACATGTCTGAGGTAAATTAAAGGTGGCCTGCATAAGTAAATGGAGCTTAATTAATTGCAATCTTGAGAAGTGTAAAGATACCAATCATCTCCAACTTGATCTACAAATTAAATGAAATCTCAGAATATATGTGTATGTGTGTGTGAGTGTATGTGTGTAAAATCACGAGCTGGTTCTTAAATATACATAAGAATGTAATGGGCCAAGAATAAACAAGACAAATCTATAGAAGAAAAACAAAGCTGGAAGAATTTTATTACTAGATATCAAAATTTATTATAAAGCTACCCTAATTAAGGTAATGTGATGTTAGTGCAGGACAGACTGATAAATCAAAGGAATAAAATTGAGAATCCAAAAAAAAGACTCTCTCTCTATATATATATGGTCACCTGATTTATATAGAAGTTGACTCTGGAATACAGTATGGAAAGAACTGTCTTAATTGAAGCTGTGTCAACTGGATATCCATATAGAAAACTATTTAATCTTGACAAGCACCTCACACCATATGCAGAAATCACTTCCAGAAGGACTATAAATTTAAATGTAATAGATAAAGCAATAAAACTTCTGGAAGAAGATATTTAGAATATCTTAATAAGCTTGGGATTGGCAAAGATATTTTATACTGGACATAAAAACATACACTACAAAATGAAAGACTGATAGATGAACTACATTAAAATTTAAAATATCTATTCATCAAAAGACACTATTACAGAGAGTGAAAGCGTAAAGCAAGAAATAGAAGATATATATGTATCCAGAATATATGAAGAACTATCATGAGTCAATAAAAGACAACACAACAGGAAAATAAAGAACCCCAAAAAAACAATTTATAAAAGAGAATACCCAAATGCCTAATAAATGAAAAAAGTGCTAATTTCATTATTCCTCAACACATTGAAATTAAAGCTACAACTAGGTATCACTACACATTTGCCATATGTCTAAAGTAAAAATAAAATTAAAAAAATATATATATAGTATCATGTGTTGGTAAGAATGTAGCACAATAGAAACCCTCCTATACTACAGTTGGGAATGTAAATCGGGACAGCAGCTTTAGATAAACTTTGTACAAGTTTCCCCTAAAGTGGAATAAAAGCACATCCTGTGACTCACTGATTCCATTTCTATATACATGTGGACCTACGTCACCAAAAGATATGCAGAATAATGTATAACCACACTATTAGTAATAACCCTAAACTAGAAACAACTATTCAGTTGTGGACTGGATAAACTGTGGTCATATAATTGTGTAGCAAACCATGAAAATGATGCAAATATTTTTACATGCAACAAGGATTAATTTCACACACAAATAAAGCAAAAGCAGTTATACACAAGAGAACGTATACTGTCTTGAGTCTGTAATGTTCAACTAGAGAGTACTGCTAATCTGTTTCTTAAACTATGTGGTGTGCATTCACAATTGTGTGCAATTCAGTGTGTGTATGTTGTTAAAAGTTTACTGAACAACAATCAAGTATACATTTATATGCTTCCAGGAATCTATTTCTTAGGAAACCATACAATAAAAACTAAATCACCAGTGCATAATGACACATACACAATGATGTTAATTGCAGCATTTTTCATAGTAAAAAAAAAAAAAGAGGTAAATGCCTTTTAATAAGGACTGTTTAGTAAGTGATGATATGGGCACATAATGGAATATTATACAGACATTATAAAGAATTAGTTATCATTTAACTTGGAAATATTTCTATGAAATATAGCAAAGGGCTGAAAAGCAATAAAAGGGTGTAGACTATTCAGTTTTTATAAAATCACCCAACACTTCTATATGTTTGAATGTATAATTATGTATTTATATTCATATACACTGTTACATATTATTGTGAGATCAAGGAGAAATTGTAAATAGTTCCTGTATTCTTAAATAGGAGGTAAGGATTGATACGTGTGGAAGGATGAGAACAAAAGAATTAGGTATATTTAAATAAAAAAAATAAACCCTAATAACATGTCCAAATCTATTTAGTTTTGTTACAGTGAATAAACAGATGTGTATATATAAGATAAACAGAAAATGAAAGTATTTAAGACTTTAAAAAAAAAAGAATAAAAGGCCAAAAATAAGTAAAAGGGAAAATTACAGACCAACTTTGACTATAGACGTAAAAATCTTTTCAAAACTCTTAGTATACCAAATCTGAACATTTGCTTTAAAATATAGATATTATAATCATATCAAATTTTCCCAAGAATTCTTAACATTTAAAAGCAAGTTTATAGATATAACTTTCTACATTTAGAAATTAAAGAAACAATCTATTATCTCAAAATATATGAAAAGCTTTAACTTAAATTCAATACTTATTAATGATAACTGCTAGCAAACTAATGACAAATGGGAACTCCCTTAGCCTAACATGACTCATCCACATAAGTTATCATTGCTAACGGAGATGCCACAAGTATTCTTCTCAACATCAGGAATAAGCCAAGGGTGCACAGGATGCCTGCTACTCTTCAGTATTACTCTAAAGGTCCTCTCCAGTGTGGTGAGACAAGGAAAGACAAATAATGGAAAGACATTGTCATTATTCAAAATGGCAGGACTGTTAACATATAAAAGCCAAAATCCATAAGTAAATTATAACTAAAAAGAAAGGAGAAAGTTACATTTTTCTGATATATACTTATGTCAAAATATGTATCTTTGAAATAACCATCAAAGTTCCATTTACTACTTGCTTTGATAGAGTCTTGACTTTGGAAAGATAATAAAATTTCACAAGTCATTAAATCTGGAATGTCCTTGTCTTTTCTGTTTTATCTAGGACACTGCAGCCACAGCTGCTAGCATACTAGTATGTAACCACATCTACTCGGCAATGTTACGCATTAGGTGTTGGGAACAGAAAGATGAAATAGATGACTGTTACCCCCAAGAAACTGATAGTTTATTACGGGGAATTCAGAGTTATAAATGGTAGGGTACAATAAAACATTTAGCAGTAAAATGTTTAGCATTATAAGATCATGTTCAGAATATATTAAAGGCCCAAAGATGCTAAGTTTGCCTGGAATAACTAGGAGATGTCTTCACGAAGATTTAGAGCTGAGTTTTGAAATGGATTGGAGAACAGCATTCCAGGCAGAAAAAACAGAGGTAGGAATCATGGAGACATATTTGAGATACTTAGAAACTATTATTAGACCAGAATTACATAAGCACAGATGTAAGTTGGGCTATAGAACGGATTTCTTCAGAAGTCAAAAAGAGTTGAATTGTAGACAGTTATCCATAACCTAATAATCAGTGTGGAAATTATCCAAAGGCTTGGCGATCCATTCAATGAGCTGAAGTAGAACACTAGTCGGAGCTGTATTTTAGTACACTGAACGGGGCAGCGTAATGGAGACAATGAGGAAGTTGCTGTGGAAACAAAAAAGAGGTGAACTGACTAGTTATGTGGATCTTGTTTGAGGAAAAAGGTGATGAGATGAGATGGGGACACATCTGAGGTACCTGTAGGATCAGCAGGCCAAGATCTTCAGATCTACAATACCTCCTTTTTAGGCTGCTTTTTCCTACTTCCAACTTCCTGGGTTAAAAACCTCTTTATGTTCATTTTAGATTGACTAAAAATAAGCATTTAAGTTTACCCATCGTTTAATACATTTATAAAACTATTATTTTCCTGATAGAACTAGTTTAATTTTTATAATCAAAACAATCTACTAATCTACTAATTATCTATTAATTCCAATGAAATTATATTTTCAGTTCAGCTGCCTCTCATCTGAAATACAAGATTTCATCTGAAATAAACAAGATTCCACTCTTTTCTTTTCTAACCTTGATCGTATCTTCCTTATGAATATTTTCTTAACCTTCTTTATCTTTTTTGGCAAATATTTTATAATAAAAATTGCTATTTGATACAATTTTATATATATATATTTAATCTACTTTTCAACCTACTTTTATGTTTATATAGAAGAAAATAATTGACTTCTTACACCTTTCAGTTTATTAATTACTTTTTCTTGGGTATTCATTTAAGGCAGTGAGATACATCAAAGTTCTCTTCACAGCAAATTCTACTTTATAATCTTATTTTTCTGGATCAAGACAATTAACCACTGACATATATATATTTATATATATATTTATATTTATATATATTTATATTTAAATACCAGTTTATATTTTTAAATAACATTTATTTCCCCAGCTCATCTTAGATGTTGTCCTTCATCACAATGTTCTCTGCATCGTCTTACGGTATTTAAAATGACTTGATATTTATAACTGGTACTTTAAAAAGTACGTGGTTAAGATATATTCCAATGTCTAAAGCTATAGTATTTATCAAAATGTGAATTTAAAATCTCTACAAGTTGCTATTCTCTTTATTTATTTTAAGATTATAATGTATTATAGCTTCAGTGAGAAAGAATTCAGCATGAGAATTCTCTTACCCCTATTTTGATACTGAGTAATTAATTTTTCCCTGTCAGGTAGAACATATTTATATAACTGGATCAAAATGAGAACAAGATTAATAATATGCTGTACCTGAGTTCA
Source organism: Vicugna pacos (assembly GCF_048564905.1). Classification (NCBI taxonomy): domain Eukaryota; kingdom Metazoa; phylum Chordata; class Mammalia; order Artiodactyla; family Camelidae; genus Vicugna; species Vicugna pacos. The sequence continues at coordinate 18,116,462 of NC_132991.1, forward strand.
TATCCTAATTGCGCATTTTAAAAATTCAGTTTTCATTTGTAGTTCTCCTAAAAGGAATGAAACTCTTCCTGCCATTGAATGATTACATCCTTCAGTGACTGCAGTTGGAATACCTTTCATACATTTCATCTCCAGCTCGCAATGACCCCCCTGTTGGAGGGAACTTCCCTCTGAGCCACAGGCATGAGAGTCCAGGGTCATGTTACATAAAGGTTTGGTTCCACAGCCGAGTTACATGAGTTAACATACAAGCTCTTCCATTTAAGTGTTACATGATCTTAAACAAAGATCTTAACCTTACTGGGCCTTACTGTCTTTTCTCCAAATTGAGGATGATAATTATGATACTTTCTCATTGAATTGCTGGGCAGATTAAATAATAAATACACCCTAATTGTCTAATACAACTAAATACTATTGATACAAGTACTGCTTTAACATAGTGTCTGACATATGATTATTATTTTTATATAAGTCTGTGGGTGCATTTCACCTTCTTCATCTCAGGATGGAATTAATTTGACCAGGGAGGATTCCTGTTTCAGGCTGAGTTACGCAGATGATCTTCCGAGAATCTGGAATCAATACTGAAGGATCAGGTTAGTCTCTGTTGATAGTTTGAATTGGAACAAGTGAACTTGGGAGTTGTGGTGTGGCTATGTCTAGCATTTTATTGTTGCTGAGGCCCAGCTTTAGTTATTTCCCGTCTTTGGGGTTTTAGGAAACATTTATGGGTTCTTACATTTAGTGTTTACATTTTTCCTAGACTTGAATTCATTTTCTTTCAACAAAAGAGACTTCACTGATACACTGTGTGTAAGAGTTACATCTCTTGATTGTAAAGAACATTTCAGTATTCTTTGAATGTTAAAGTGACTAGATTGATCTGTTCAACATCTTTTCTTCTATCAATGATATTTTAGTTTTGAACTGTGGGCAGCAAAGAACGAAATTGGATAGAATGCTGAGTAGTCCATTCAAAGCAAACTCACCTCAGAGCTACGTCCTTCATGAAGACATCCTTTAATACAGGCACTCAAGTTGCTCCTCTTTGGCTCTCAGAACAGTGGATCTCAGATATTTAGATGTTCTGTCCAGTAAAGGAGAGAGGTTCTGAGTCCATCACAGCATTTCCCTCCTTACCATCTATATCACCATCTTTTCAGAAAATAAATGATTATGTTCAGCTCCAGAAAGAAAATCAGGAAGGATCTTTATCTTAGAATTAATTTAAATCCCTTCGATTAAGTATATTTAACTTTATGGAAAATTTCAACATTTTCCTTATTTTTCTTATTTCATGACCAACGGTACCAAAGCCCTGGTCCGATGGCACTTCTCATTCTTCACGTTTAGGACCTGTCGGCTCACAGTTGGTGTACTGGCATATTTACCAATGTATCTTACTCTGTCTTCTATTAAATGGTATTCTCCTGAGGAGAAAACAACTGTTGCTCTTATTTATCTTCGTCTTCCCCATCATACTCAGGCAGGACCTGGTCTATGTCTTATATACAGTCAGTGCTCGGTAAGAAGTAGCAAAAGCTTATGCTGTGCATGCAGTTCTGGAGCAATTGATTTTTTAAAAATTCAGTGCATGGTTGAGTGAGAAATAGGTGAGAATAAAATTTGGGCAAACCAAGACTTCTATTACCTATGATGTTCCAATTTTTACTACAGAAACTACCAACTAGCTCCAAAATGATACAGACTTATAGTCTCATTTCACCAATTATCTTTGCTTTATGAATCCAGTGATTACCTAGGGGATATTTTTGAGGGCCATCTCTAATTATTTAGTTTTCATTTTTAAAAGCACCACTATTTTTCTAGCTTAAACAATTTCAACAGCTCTGGGGTAGACAATAATAAGTGTCTTAGAAATAAATTATATGCTAAAGGCATTATTGAGCCATTAGCATTTAAGACTCATTTGCTAAAATTATCAGGCCAGGTTATAATAGATGGTGGCTGAGGCACCTACTGCTTAAGACTTTGGAAAGCTACTTGGACTTAGAAATGATTTCTAAAGTAAACAGGAATCTCTATGAACAATGTGAACTGGGGATAAACTTACTAGTTTTGCTGACCTGTCATCAAAGATAAAGCTCTTTTATCTAAGACTAAGTGGGGCATTTAGCACAGCAGAGAATACCACTCACTTCTGCCTTCCTGCTGGACACACATCATATGGCAGAAAAGCGAAGTTCTGGTCCTAGTAGTCTCAACTCTCAAACTCTAGGCAACTCTCTGGTTTGGCAAAAAAATTAATCTTTAGGAGCTGTAATTCTTAAGGCAGCTGACCTCTAGGGCTGCCACAAATTAAGAGACAACTCCATTCCTCTCTGGGCAAGCAGAAACTCTTATCAAGAGTCAGAGAGTTTTACATATTTTGAACATAATCTCTGGCTCCATCTTCAAAACCTTAAATGCTTCCCACAGGCATGTATTTCAAGCAACAGATCCAACAGGTAGTCTCTGTACCAACTCAAAAGAAATATTCTCATATAATGAAATCAATTGAATTAATCTCACTTGACCGCTCAATTACTGCCAATACACATGTTAAATCATCGCTTCAAGGTAATTTATTTTATAATTATTTGGCATAGTAAAATTAGTCACCTGGAAGCACTACAAAGTAGATTTCATTTTTCTCCAGACACAAAAGTGGTCTGCAAGCATCATGTCACATGGGCTCCTCTCCTGTCCTCCCTTAGTATGAATTCTTACCAGCCTTTGCTCCCACTGCCTATCCAGCCCCACTGCGCGTACTCACTATGGTCTAGCACATAGGCATTCTGTTGCCTGCGTTCCCCCAGCTCTGTGCTTCCTCAGGTCTCCATAAATTCTCCTCACTGATTAACTCTTCAAGCTGTTGACCCCTGTTTGTAATTCTGGCCTCAGCCTTAAACTTGCTTCTTCAGAGAAAACATCTCTAACTTCCAAGATTAGGTTAGGCACTTCACTTACAGTAAGATGCTCTCACTTTAATTACGAGATAATTTACTTAATTGCTGCTTCTCCCACAAGATGACAAGCTCCATGTGACTAGGAGCTTTGCCCCTGCTGCTTTTAGATCTGTGCCCAACAACTACCACAAAGGTGGTGGCAGCAGAAATGACATCTAGAATATCATGGCAGCAGTGACATTTCCAGGCTAGTCCTTCAAGAACAGCAGCAGCTGTGTCAGATTTTATATAACTATCACTGCGGAGCAATGAACAAGATGGTAGTAGCTCCAATCTTCCTGGGCAACTAGTCATTAAATCAGTGGTTTGTAGAGTCCTATCTTGAGAGGCATACTTGCATTGCTATTCTACTCAGAAAGAACAAGTCTTACTAAATTCTCACTTGTGGATAGAAACATATGCATTCCTGGGGAATTTTGGAAATATCTGAAGAGGCAGAATCTTTCAAAGTCTGTATGTTCTTATAAGTCTAAGAGATGGTATGCACAGAAGTTTTGGGAAACTCAGGCAGAGGTGACCTTCTCTGGTGTATCTGTCTACTGGGAATGCCAAACAATTTCATAATCACAAATTGGGGGTCTTAACACAAATTTATTTTCTTACAGTTTTCGAGGTTGGAAGTCCAAAATCAAGATGTCAAAAAATTAAGTTTCTCCTGAGGCCTCTCTCCCTGGCTTTTAGATGGCTGACTTCCCACTGTGTGCTCACATGGCCTTTTCTCTGAGCATGTGCATCCATGATGTTTCTTCCTCTTTTAAGGATATAGTCATATTGAACTAGGACCTCACTCTTAAGATCACAGTTAATCTTAGTTACTTCCTCATAGGTTCTATCTCCAAATAGAATCACAGTGGGGGTTAGGGCTTCTACAAATAAATTTGGGGAGGGACACAATCCAGCCCACCAGATCTAATCCAGCTCAGGATTCTTGGATATCATGAGTATCTGCTCTGTCAAAAGATTAATTCCTTAATGTTGCCATACTTTGATATATATAAAATAAATCATACACAAAGATTATTAAATATATATTTATGCAGATAATGAGTATTATGATTCTAAAAAGAATCTCAAAATAAAGTCTGCATTTTTCTGCTAAGATTACATAGTCAACACATGGGATCAAGATGGAGTAGGAAGATCCTAAACTCACCTCCTCCCATAAACACACCAAAACTACAACCATATATAGAGCAACCCACTCTGAGAAAAACTAAAGAGCAGCAGAACATCTCTTCTACAATTAAGTATGTACAGAAAAAAAAAAATTAAGATGGGTAGGAGGAGCAGAGACACTATCTAGTCAGGACCCAAACCTCAATGCGGTGACCCAGAAACAGGAGGGGATATCACAACCACAGAGGTCCTCTGTGGTTTGAGCCCCACATCAAGCACCCCAGATTTGGGGACAAGCAGCAGGAAGACGAGTCCACATAATTGGCTTTGAATACTAATGGGGCTTAAGTCTGGGAGAGCCAGAAGTCTATAGGAAACTGAGACTCTGCTCTTAAAGGACTCATCTATAAACTCACTCATTCCAAGTTCCAGTGCAGAGGCAGCCATTAGAAAAGCACTTGGCACACTAGCTGGCCTGCCAAGGTGGTCCCAGCATGCCTCTGGCCCACACATGCTCCAGCTCCAGCCATCTCACAACAGATGGCCTGGCCTGGTGAGCCTTGAGAAAGCCCCAAACCACACCTGCTCCAGCATGATCCTGCCTGCCAAAGCTGCCTGGCACATGCAGCCTACATAGGACATCTCCTAGGCCATGCCTTCAAATCCATGGGAGGTAACTCTTTTGCCTAATTCACAGAAACAAACACAGAGAGTCAAACAAAATGAGGAAACCAGAGGAATTTGTTCCAAGCAAAATATGATAAAACCCAAGGAAAAAACCCTATTGAAATGGAGATAAATAATGTAACCAATAAAGAGTTCAAAGTAACAGTCATAAAGATGCTCACTGAACTCAAGAGAAAAATCAATATAGTGAGAACTTCAACAAAAAGTTAAAAAGTATAAAAGGAACCAACAGAGCTGAAGAATATAATGACTGAAATAAAAAATACACTAGAGGGAATCAACAGCAGATTAAATGATGAAGAATGATCAGTGACCTGGAAGACAGAATAGGGGGAATCACCTAATCAGAATGGCCAAAAGAGAGAAGAATTAAAAAAACAAACACACACACACACACACACACCACCACCACCACCACCAAAAAACAAGAATAGCTTAAAGAACCTCTTAGACAACATTAACATACTCACAGTTACATTACAGGAGTCCAAGAAAGAAAAAAGAGAGAGGGGCAGAAAACTTACTTGATGAAGTCATGGCTGAAAATTTCCCCAATTCAGGGAGAAATCAGATATTGGGGTTCAGGAAGCACAGAGTCCAAAAAAAGATGAACCCAAAGAGATCTATACCAACAGATATACTTCACATGGCAAAAATTAAAGATAAAGAATTTTAAAGACAACGAGAGAAAACAATGAGTCCACATTCATGGGAATCCTCATAAATCTATCAGCTTATTTTCCACCAGAAAATTTACACACCAGAAGGGAATGGCATGATACATTTAAAGTGCTGAAAGGAAAAAAGTTATAATGAAGGATACCTTACTCAGCAAGATAACATTCAAAACTGAAGGAGAATTTAAGAAGTTTCCCAGATAAGCAAAATCTAAAAGAATTCATCACTACCAAATCAGCATTTCTAAAAACATTAAAGGTCTTCTTTCAGTGGAAAAGACAAGGCCATAACTAGAAATAAGAAAATATATGAAAGAAAAAAAGTCTCACTGGTGAAGGCAAATATATGGTAAAAGCAATAATTAACCACTTAAAAAGCTAAGAGGTTAAAAGATAAAAGTCGTAAAATCAACTGTAACTACAAAAAGGTATAAGGGATACACAAAGAAAGACAAATGTGATGGCAAAAAGATAAAACACAGGTGGGGTAGTAAAGCTGTAGTAATTTTAAAATGCCTTAAGCAACTGTCAGCTTAAAACAAATAGCTAAATATATGGGTTGATGTATATAAATGCTATGGTAAACCCAAACCTACAACAGATACACAAGAAATGAAAAGGGGAAAAAAAGAAGAAAAAAAAGGAAAAAAAAAAAGTAACCCAAACATAATAATGCTAAAGAAAACCATCAAACCACAAGGGAAGAGACCAAAAGAAGATGAAAGCAACAAAGAACTACAAAAACAGCCAGAGAACAATTAAAAATGGCAATAACTACATACCTATCAATAATCACTTTAAATGTAAATGGACTAAATGCTCTAATCAAAAGATATAGGGTGTCTGATGGATTAGAAAGAGACCCATCTATAGGCTGCCTAGAAGAGACTCACTTCAGACTTTAAAACACACTAAAACTGAAAGGACAGAAAAAAGATATTCCATGAAAATGGAAACAAAAAGAAAACTGGGGTAGCAATACTCATACCAGATAAAACAGACTTTAAAACAAAGTCTAAAGCAAGAGAGAAGAGTATTGCATAATGATAAAAGGATCAATCCAAGAAGAGGACATAACATTTGTAAGCATATATACACCCAACACAGAAGCATCTAAATATATAAAGGAAGTATTAACAGACCTAAAGAGAGAAACAGACAGCAATACAATAATAGTAGGGGACTTCACTACCCAACTTACATCAATGGATGGATCATCCAGACAGAAAATCAATAAGGAAACATTGACCGTAAATGATACCATTAAGCCAGATGACCTAATAGATACCTACAAAACATTCTACCCCAAAACTGTAGAACACACATTTTTATCAAGCACACATAGAACATTCTCCATGACAGATCACATGCCAGGCCACAAAAGAAGTATTAGTCAATTTAAGAAGACTGAAGTCATATTAATCATCTTTTCCAACTGTAACAGTATGAAATTAAAAATCAATTACAGAAAAAAACATGTGGATTCTAAACAACACATGACTGAAAACCAATATGCCAATGAATACATCAAAGAAGAAATCCAAAAATAGCTGGAGACAAGTGAAAATGGAAACACAATGTTCCAACATCAATCGGATGCAAGGAAAGCAGTTCTAAGAGGAAAGCTTATAGCAATACAGGTCTACGTCAAGAAACAAGAATAATTCCAAATAAACAACCTAACTTTATACCTAAAGTTACTAGAAAAACAACAAAGCTTAAAATTAGTAAACAAAAGGAGAAAATCAGAGCAGAAAAAATGAATTCTAAAAAAAGAAACAATAGAAAAGATCAAGGAAACACAGAGCTGGTTCTTTGAAAACATAAAATTAACAAACCTTAAGTCAGACCCATCAAGAAAAAAAAATTCAAATCAATAAAATCATAAGTAAAAGAATTTACAATCAACACCACAAAAATACAAATAATTGTGAGTGTACTATGAACAATTATACACCAAAATAATTGGACAATCCTTCTAGAAGAAATGGATAAATTCCTATAAACATACACTCTTCCAAGACTGACTCATGAAGAAATAGAAAATCTGAACAAATTATCAATAAAATTGACTCAGTAATCAAAAAATCCCCAACAAACAAAAGCCCAGGATCAGTTTTATTGGTGAATTCTACCACACATTTAAAGAAAAGTTAATACCTATTTTTTTCTCAAAAAAATTGAACAGGAAGGAAAGCTTCTGAACTTACTCTGCAAGGCCTGCCTTACCCTGATACCAAAATCAGACAAAGATAGTACAAAAAAGAAAATTACAGTCCAATATCCTTGATGAACATGTATGCAAAAATCCTCAACAAAATATTAACAAACTGAATGCAACAATATTTTAAAAGGATCATATATCATGATCATGTGGGATTTATTCCTCAGATACATAAATGGTTCATAACAATAAATCAATCAACATGATACATCACATTAACAAAATGAAGGATAAAAATCTTATGATCAGTCATTGCAACAGATGTAGAAAAAGCTTTTGACAAAATTCAACATCTATTTATTATTTTAAAAATCTCAACAAAATGGATATAGAGGGAACATACCCCAATATAATAAAGGTCATATATGACAAACCCACAGTTTACATCATACTCAGAGGTAAAAACAAAGGTTTTCTTCCAAGATCAGGAACGAGACAAGGATGCTCACTGTCATCACCTTTACTCAAGATAGTACTGGACAGCAATCAGGCAAGAAAAATAAATAAAAGGTATTTAAATTGGAAGAAAAGAAATAACTGTCACCATTTTCAGATTACATGATACTATATATAGAAAGTCCTAGAGACTCCGCCCTAAAACTATTAGAACTAATAAATGTATTCAATGAAGTTGCAGGATATAAAATTAATATGTAGAAATCTGTTGCACTTCTATATGCTAATAATGAACTATCCAAATAAGAAGTTTTATAAAACATTTCATTTATAATTACATCAAAAAGAATAAAATACATAAGAATAAATTTAACCTGGTAGATGAAAGACAGGTACTCTGAAAATTATAAGATATTAATTAAATAAAATAAAGATGACACAAATAAATGGAAAAACATAATGTGCTCATGGATTAGAAAAGTTAGTATTGTTAAAATTCCATACTATCCCAAGCAATATACAGATTCAATGTGACCCCTATCAAAATACCTGTGTCATTTCTCACAGAATGAAAACAAATAGTCTTAAAATCTGTACTGAACCACAAAGGACCCTGAAAAGCCAATGCAATCTTGAAAAAAAGAACAGAACTGGAGGTGTCATGTTCCCAGATTTCAAACTATACTACCAAGATATAGTAATAAAAGTAGTGTGGTATTGGCAGAAAAATAGACACATAGATCAATGGAACGAAATATAGCCCAGAAAGAAACCTAAGCTTATACGGTTAATTAATCTACAACAAAGGAGGCAAGAATATACCATGGGGAAAAGACAGTCTCTTCAATAAACAGTGTTAGAAAAACTGGACAGCTATGTGTAAAAAAAAAATGAAACTAGACCATTTTCTTACACTGTATACAGAGTAAATTCAAAATGGATTAAAGACTTAAGTAGAAGACCTGAAACCATAAAACTACTAGAAAAAAACATAGGCAGTATGCTCTCTAACATTGGTCTTGGCAGTGATCTCTGGCTCTGTCTCCTCAAGCAAGGGCAACAAAAGGAAAAAACAAAAAATAGAACCGCATTAAACTAAAAGCTTTTACACAGTAGAGGAAACCATCAACAAATGAAAGGGCCACCTACTGAATGGGTGAAGGTATTTTGAAGTATGTCCAATAAGGGACGGATGGACTTAGAGGGCACTGTACTAAGTAAAGTAAATCAGACAGAGAAAGATAAATATCATATTATTTCATTTATATGTGGAATCTACAAAATAAAACAATTGAACAAACATAATAAAACAGAAACAGATTCATAGATACACAGAACAAACTACTGGTTGCCCAGAGGGGAGAGGGGCAGGGGGATAGGTGAAATAGGTCAAAGGGATTATGAGGTATAAACTTCCAGTTACAAAATAAATACCACTGTACAGCATAGGCAATGTAGTCAATAGTAAGTAATAACTTTGCTTTTAGATGGTGACCAGACTCATAGTAACTAGATCACTAGCAGTGATCATTTTGTAATGTATAAAAATATCAAATCATACGTTGTACACCTGACACGAAGTAAATCATGCTGTCACATATTTTAAACTGTATTTACTTAAAATAAACTCCCTAAACACCCCACATCAAAAAAAATAATATACAGTTCTCCCTTCATATTCACAGAGGATTGGTTCCAGGAGTCCCCCTGGATACCAAGATCTGAAGATGCTCAAGTCTCTTACATAAAATGCTATAGTACAATGAATACTGCGGACCTTCAGCCTTTTGCATCCACCAGTTTACATCCATACCACCCATTATGCGTTCACAGATTTAATCAGCTGCGTTTGGATCTGCCATTGGTTGAATCAGCAGGTAAGAAACCCACAGATATGGAAGGGAGACTCTCTAGCCAATAGATAGCAATATATTGCTATTTTAGGAAAGATCTTAAGGGGAAACACTATTTCTCATCAAACATCCTTACAGACATGCATTTACAGACACATAAGTTCTGTTCTACATCATCCATTGCATTTGAGGGGATAAAAATAAATTGCTAAAGCTGGCCACAAGAGAGCTTTTATGCTCTTTGCCTATGAGAACTGAGACCTTTAAGGACTATTGATATAGCCCTCTAGTGTGCCTTTTAATATTTATTTATAAGAAAAAATATAAAATTCATCACTGTTGTACATAAAATTATCTAAAATTGTTCATGTATTGACTAGAATTTTTTTTTCTTATTTCGTCTTAATCTGCTATTTCAGATAGGTTTTCAGCCTATTCCTGCTCCAAAGTATTTGCTTTGAAGACCGTATAATGGAGCCCGTTTTATCGATAAGACAGTAAAAAACCTCAACCTGAACAAGTTTGCTACATGACAAGGCCATTGTCTTTTCTGACAGTAGAAGCTCCTATTTAACACAATCAGAAGTCTATGAACTGTTTGAATAGAAATGAAAAACCATAATGATGACATTTATAACATCTGTCACATTAGATTTGCTTGGTCTATATATCTCTCTCTGGTATAATAGTGATTTATACAAATTGCTTCTCAGTGCAATTTATATCAGTATAAAGATGCCACCAGATATATGGAGGATTTTATTTGCTTCAAACTGAATGTCTGTTTAATTGTATTTGCCACTAAATGAAAATACTAGCCTCTGGCATATCTGTTTAGATATAATGGTTAATTTATTTTGTGGTTTTATAAATTCAGCCTCTTCTACTCCATACTTGAAAGCATAACTTTCTCTTTCTCTTTGCAAATACGTGTCTATGCATGTGTATATGCAACACTTTTATGTCAAGTATGGCAACTATAATTTATTATTTCAAGAACTTTATTGCCCAGATATGTTTTCTTTCCCCTTGCAGAAGGAAAGAAAGAAAGACAAAAAAATACCTTCCTTTGGCTGCTATTAAACTACATCAGTGCTTCCCAGCGCAGGGGGAAGAGGGCAATCTTGCCCTCCAAAGGATCTATGGTGAATGAAGAAATTTGGGGTTGCCACAGTTGTTGAAGGTGCTACTAGCACCTGGTGCGCAGAAGCTAGGGATACTGCTAAACATTCTGCAGGTGCCAGGACAGCCCTGCACGAATATCCAGTCCAAAATGTCAGCAGTGCCAAGGTTGGTATGTCTTGAGCTACAGAATTGTTTCTGTAGTGCAATAGTTACATATCAAGATATGTCTACTTAGAACCAGACATTTCCATTAAAATAAGTTAATGTACGTAGGTATATATTATGTAGATGAATTTCCAAGAAATCCAACGCATTTTTAGTTATAATTTGGAGTACTCTGGACATCTGAATTCTTTCTGGCTGTACCTATTCCGCCCCCTACAGTGCAGGGCCTTCCCCAGAGCTGGCTGAGCTCAGGGTCCCTTATCCTTTCTCCACAGACCCTCTTCTCTTTGAAGGAAAAGAGTAGGGGTGACCCAGGAACTCATCTCCAAGCATGAGTTTGGTGCTCTGCTGCCTGCATTCTTGCATATTTGTTTTCCATGACAGGACCCTGTCTCAGCCCTTCCTCCACCTTGATGACCCTTTTTCTCTGTCCTTTTCACCAAGTTTTGCTCTTCTTCCCATTCCTTCCATGTGGGTATCACTAAAGGCTCTTACAAAGAATCGCTTTCTTTTCTTCCAAATATGCTCCTTTGAAAATCTCATTAGCTTTCTAGTTTCAACAATGATTTCTAGGTGATTATTAAATTTGCAATTTAAAGCCCAATATCTTTTCAGAATTACAGATGTTTTCCTGGGTACCAGCTGCTTTGTACAATTTTGCTGCTTTTCTTAAAGGCACATTCTAATGTCCTCCTTCAAGCATCTTCACATAGTGTGAAATCATGCAGGTTGTACCTCTTGTGTGTACCCCAGTTACTTACTTGTCTTCTTCATCTCTCAGTCCTATATAAAAATGGCCATGTGCAAAGTCTGCAAATAATAAATGTTGGAGAGGGTGTACAGACAAGGGAACGTTCCTACACTGTTGGTGGGAAGGTTAATTGGTGCAGACACTATGGAAAACAATCTGGAGATTCCTTAAAAAACTAAAGACAGACTTCCCATATGACCCAGCAATCCCACTCCTGGACATATATCTGGAAAAGAAAAAAACTGTAATTTGAAAAGATACATGCACCCCAATGTTCACAGAAGCACTACTGACAGTAGCCAAGACATGGAAGCAACCTAAGTGTCCATCAACAGATGGCTGGATAAATAAGATGTGGTATATATATACAATGGAATATTACTCGGCCATAAAAAAGAATGAAATATTGCCATTTGCAGCAACATGGATGGACCTAGAGATGATCATACTAAGAGAAGTCAGACAGAGAAAGACAAATATATGATATCACTTATATGTCAGAATCTAAAAAAATACAAATCAACTTATTTATTACAAAACAGTAAAACTCACAGGCATAGAAAACAAACTTATGGCTACCAAAGGGGAAATGTAGGGGAGAGATAAATCAGGAGTTTGGGGTTAACAGAAACACACTACTACATACAAAATAGATAAATAACAGGATTTACTATATAGCACAGGGAACAATATTCAATCTTGTAATAACCTATCATGGAAAAGAATCTGAAGCTGTACACCTGAAACTAACACAATATTATAGATCAAATAGAGTTAAATAAAATAAAAATTTTAAAAAGCAGAGCATCCTTACATTACTGCACTGCCAAAATGCACAGTGCAAACTCTTCACCTTTTACATTAAAAGGAAAGCCCTTATCCTGACAGTAAGACCCTCTCTAATATGCCCTTAACCTATCTTTTCTGCTTTGACAATGTGTACACCCAAAGAGACACCATATTCTGGCCAAAGTAGCCTGACCCTTGTTCCCCAATGCACCTACACATTGCCCAGTGTGCCTTTTCTCAAGTCTGCCTCTTCCCTCCAAACTGTGTACCGCATCATTGCACATCCTGGAGGACGCCTTGTTAAAAACCCCTCATGCTCCTCCATCTCCAACACTGTCTCTCCTGTGAACACCCAGAGCACTCTTTTTCATTGCTTACCTGGTAGAATGGCCATGTGTGTCCTTGTCTAATTTACAACATTAAATAAACTGCATATTGTTTGGTGAAGGCATAGCCTGTGTTTCACATACCCAATGTTCTTCTAAAGCACTGAACATAATGAGGTGCCACACATCATTCACTGTTCAGTAAATGTGTCACATTTAAATTGCAACCTACCTCTTGTCCTACAGCTTCAACTGCTCACAGCACACTGTGTTTTATATTTTATCTGGAATTCTACTCATATCTAAAGTTGAACTCATCTTCCCACGATCATAAGATTCCACATTTGAAATTCCTTCTATTTGTCAAGGTAGGACATTTTTCTCATTAGCCAGGTTAAGAAAAATGTAAAAGACCTCAGTTTTTACTTTTACACTTTCTTTCTCTTTCTATGGTCATCAAATGTCTTTGACTACTTCACTGAACAATTTACACCTGCATTTTACAGCGACATCTTAACTGGTGTTCCTCCTGCTCATTTCCTTTATTTGAGCACTAACAGTACGAGCTAGAATTGTTTTGAATGCTTCCTATGTGCTAGGCACTGCCAAAACACTTCGTAGTCAGTCATTCATTTACTCCTCACAACTATCTTATTACTGAGAGTCCCAGGGAAATCAAATGGCTTCCCTATTGGTAACAGAACTACAGAGTGGTGAGCTGGATGCAAACCCAGGCAGCCTGGCACCAAGGACGAGGCTCTGAAAATACTCATGTGTACTGCTTTCCATTCTTGAATTCATCTTCAACTACTATCAGATTATTTCCATCACTTTCCATGACAAAAAAAAATTCTTTTTTTATGGAAGAAAAATGATATTTTCTTAGAATTCTAGACCATGCTCAATTTCTCCCCATGACGCTGGTCCAAGCTTGTCAACTGAAAGAGTGCTTCTCTCCAGCAGTGGCAGACTCCCTGCTCTGCCTGAAGCAGGTCCCTCCCCTCATCATTCCTGCCTCGTTAAGGCTCCTGTCTCCACGTGTTCTATCACCCAAGGAGGTGGTACCCATGAATTCAGAAGCTGCAAACTGGCAGCCAATCTGTCAGATCTGGCTTATGCAGTACTGGTTTTATAGTGCCTTGAAAGAAGATACTTAAAAATTAGGAGGTTTCATAGAGATTCAGATTCCTAGTTCTTCAGAAAAATGGAAAGACTGACAAGAGCTGAGTAGTTGCTGCTTTATCTAGATGGTGCAGACCCCACCACTCCCTATGGTCTCCTCAATACTAGATGCAGGTAATAGTCACTATTTAACTTGCACTAGTTTGGGTTGTGGGTCTTTAATAATGGCATTAGAGGAAGGTGCAATATTTCTTATATTAACATTTCTTTGAAAAGTTGGAAAATAAAAGGTAGAGTAAGACAATTTTTATGATGAAGAAAACAAAAATGATATATTTCATAAAGCCAATACAATTTTTTTTCTTTATCAATCAGTAAATGCTTGCCAATGGAAGGAAGAGAAATACGAGTTAATACTTATGTAACTCAATATACTAACACTCAGCCTGTACCATGCAGTTTCCATGTTATTACATTTAACATGCACTAAATCTCATGAGGTAGGTGACGTTATCTCCATGCAAGAGATAAGGTGACTGAGGCTCGAAGAGGGTGAATAAGTCGTCCTCAATCACACGGGCATGTAGCTATTTTGTAGTGTGACCAGGATGCAATTCTGACCTGGCAGAAAGGCTAAGTCTCTGCCACACTACAGACCGCCTTTGTAGTTCACAGCCCAGTGAGTGATTTAATTAACTGTTGATGCAGAGCACAGTATCCTTACTAATTATCACAGTCGGCACTGTGCTGGTTCACGCTGGCCAGCGAGGGCCTCTTGTGCACATCTCTTTCCGACCCCTCTTTCAACACTGTCACACTGGATGCTTGAAATCAGCCCTGGAGGGAGTATCTATACCACAGAAATCAGCAAAGGCTGAAAATTAGACCTGCTCTTTCTTTGATAGCTAATCATTAAACATTTACCAGCATATTCTTTTTAACAAGTAATCCAGCCATTCAAGGTTTGACCCAGAATAGTTTAATTCTTTGTTTATGGGCAAGTCTCCCCCTACAAGTAAGAACCTAAACGACTGAGCAGCGTAATGATTAAGAGACTGAACTGTCTGGTTCATCAGTTCTTGTTTTAAATCCCTGTCTTGCCACTCGTTCCATAACCTTGCAAGTTGCTCCATGTGTCTAAACTTCAGCCTCTTCGCCTAGAATTCACAGAGATGCTCATTATCCTGGGTGGGTACGGGTGGCCCGGGCACAGAGCACAGGGCCAGCGCCCTTGCTCCCAGCCTGCAAGATGCAGGCCCGGGGCTGCTGGGTAGGGAATACCTTGGTCGTCGAGACTATAATAGAACTATCAAAAGTAGAAAAATGCTCATATAAATTATGAAACACAGTTTACAGGGTTTTTTTTCCTGTATTAGTGGAAATATTACAAAATTTCGGTCAAGGCCCCTGTCTCCCTCAAACATTTTAGTTATGCTGTACTTAAAATACTTTGCTCAAAGGGCTATTTAGAGGATGAAATGAAATAACATCTGTAGGGCACCGAGCACTGTGCTTGGCACACACAAAGTTAGAGCAAAAATAGCCATTTCTATTAGCCATGTGGGGAGCACCCCTTCTGCTACTGTTGCAAAAAAGAAAAAAAATCAAATTTCTCTAACGTTAATTATAAACGTAACTGAAAAAATACAAACAAAAAAGACTCCAGGATAATACTGGTTGAAAGAAGCCACCAAGGAGAGATTAGCTGCAGAAAAGGTATGCTGGGCCCTGTTAGAAATAAAGGTGAGACTTGCTCGTGGTTTTTCTCACTGATGCTCATAGCTTTCAATGGTAACCAAGCAGAGCAAGTCTTTGTCCTCATGGAATTTACATTCCACATTCCACTGAAGTTCAAACTTCTGGAGCCCAGTGACTGTGCTTTACACGCATTTGTACTCTGCCAAGAATCCAGAACTTCGAGAAATCTATTAGCAAACAATTGTTCAACATGCAATGAGGTTAATTAAGGGACACTGTGTGGTCTTCATTCGAAGGACCTCTGGGCTTGCTGTTGGGTGTTGCCATGAATGGATGAGAAATGAAGGCTTTGGGAATTTGAGTAAGAGGTTGGCCCAAACAGAAGGCAGGAGAAGCTGCCAAAGAAGAAAGGATTGGAAGAGAGGGGAGAGATGCGGTTACAGAGGGAAACACCCACGAAGGAAGATCAGGTGGTTTAAAGTGGCAAACAGGGGCATTTCCTGCACGATGTGCAAAGTCCTTGTCATCATCTCTTTCCCCACACAAAGCTCCCTTGACATCTTTATTGTTCAGCAAATCTTTCAAGGTTGGCTGTTTGGGATTTGAGGGTTGGTTACCAAAAGCTAAGCCTAGCCTGAACGTGAGCACAAGACAGGACAGAGATTGCAAAGGCACACGTGTTACAGTCAGCAATCCAAACCTTTTTTCTTTGTTGTTCTTGTTGCGTTATGTATGCCATGAAGTTGCTATTTCTAATCATGAATTGGGCTGGGTGGCCACTGCCCTATTTATTGACATACCTGGTGTGTCAAAACTCTGCAAGTTGCTGGAAGTAGTCGTTTTAACTCACTCTGGCAGACACTGCTAATTGCTAACCAATATCCATTCTCTACTTCTTCCATAAAAACACAACTCAATTTTTATTTAGCATGACAATGCAATCAACCTTCTACTACTTTTTCCAGCCTTCTTTTCCATGAGGTGTGGACATGTCAATATGTTACAGCTTATAATATATACACAGGTGCATAGTATGTGACTCCTAGGAAAGTTGCTTAGAAGGCAATTTTTTAGAGCAGGCAGACAGCCACATATGAGCAGAGAAAGAGGGACACTGCCCAAATGGCAGGAATCCATGTATCATGTGAACAATGGGGGTCCTTGGGCAGACAGAGAAAAGCAGGAACCTCTGGACTGACAAGAGATCACATGTTTTGGGGTGATGAGCAGTCTGGAGGCAGGCAAAGAAAGGTGAGAAAAGGCAGGACTCTCCAGTGTCCTATGTAGCCTTTTGCTCATTATGCCCTCATTACAATAAAATTAGCCTTGCAGATGAGAAGTACCCATCAGGCACCGATGCCATTACACTTCCGATCCAGACTAAATGAGGACAAAAAATAACCTCCTCCCCTCAGGAAGGTGGAGCTGGGATGGAGATCAGGGAATATGACCCCAAACCCCTCCCCAGTGAATACTCTGCCCATTCATTTTCACACCCCATGGAACCAACATGCCAAAGAAACTCAGCACAGCTGCTCACCTAAGCCTGCCTGCTCTCCACCTGAGATCATACTATTTACCCCTTAATAAATGCCCACTGTACTTTCTTAATCTCCACGTCCCATCTCTGAATTCTTTCTGTGACGAGACAGGAACCTAATTGCCGGCAGCAAGTTGACTCAGTTCTACAGCCTCTCCGTCCCTCGTTCTATTTGTGTTTTATCTGAATTAAAGATAAGATGGCTTGAACCCCAGAATTTATCTTTGTCCATGAAGCAAATTTGAAAATAGAAGCCCTGTAGTGAAGATATCTGGGCAGAAAACTACAAGGAGTTAGGTGGCTAGGCCATTCATCAAATCATCGTGGGAGACTTGACTAGTTATCTTTTATGTGCTTTTTTAACCTCACTGTTATTTTGTTTTTTTCTTTCATGCAGCCAACCTAATCCTAACTTATTTTATCATAACATCCCATTATCAACTGACAAACATTATTGTTATTATTTTTAAAATAAGAATCTTGCTTACCAGTGATTCCTAAGTGTTTTCAGAGATTTGTGGCCATCCATGCCACTGATACAAGTATGTTCATAATTTTTCATTCATGGTGATTTCATTTATGTAGATAGGTCATTCATTTGCATTTATTTAAGTCAATTTTCAACTTTACTCAGTGATTATTTGGAGTAAAGTAAAGAAAATGCAGCCATTAGTAAACATATAGCTCTACTTTAGGATGAATTATTTTTTCTAAAATACAAGTATTCACTGAAAAAAATGCATACTTTTATATCATTAGCAAAGAAATGGTAAGGCCAGTCCCATCTATTGTTTTAACTTCAGTATATTTAATCTATGTAATTTAAAAGGAGCTGTCGACCGAGTATTCATTCCCTCCTTCTTCTTTACTGACATCTCAATTTTGAGGAACAAAGAGTTAAGCTTAAAAAAACAAACAGAAAAAAAACCCTGCATCACCTTGTCCCCCTCTCAGTGATGGCCAAGTGATGTAATTCTGACCAACTACATGTAAGTACAAGTAATTAACAGAGCTTCCTTAAAAGCTTCTTTAAAGGGAACAGTCTCAGCAGGTTCACGCCCTTTTACCCTTTGCCATTCCTTCCCTCCTGCCTGGTTGGGAGTGAGAGCTGGGGCAGAAAAGTCATCCAAAAACCTTTCAAGAAAAGCTGAGAGAGCCGCAGAAACCTGGACTCGGATGGATACTTTTAGCAGCTGAACCAAAGCCTGCAAGCGCTTGTCTTCAGACTTCTCCCTGTTGAGTGGATTATAAATCCCAATTTGTTTAAGTGACAGGAATCCAGGCAGACAGATACAACCCCTAAAAGTTACAGGGCTCAGGGAAAAATAAATAAAAAGGAAGCGAACTGTGCGTCTTTTAGGAGGTGGCGTACACAAGATGATGATTTTTCAAAACTATTTTCAAGCCTGCTTTCTGTACTAGCAGTTGACGGTTGGCAAGATTTCCTTTCCCCATTCTCTCTTCAATCACGAGAGAAGCCAAGGTCATTTCCTTCTCCTCTTTTTCTCCCATCCTTTAACAAAGTTCTCCCCTTAGGAAACGATTTCTGAGCCTCTTACCCATGAATAATTGAGACTGTGTCTCCTTGTTCTTTCTTTTTCACTTCCTTTGCCTGATTTCCAATTCTTTTTCTTCAACATCCCATTACTTTCCTTCTTGTTTTATCTCTCTCCTTTGCTTTTTTCCTCTTTTCTTTCTCACCTCCATTTCCTTTCTTCTTTAATCTATTTTTCCAGTTTATGCATTTTAACATATATATAATTGACTCTGAAAAATCAGTTATTACTTGATTCTCTCTCTCTATCCCCCCCACCCTCTCTCACACCATCCCAAATGTCTGAGGTACTGAAATTTTGGAAAATTACAAAAGGAAACAGTTTAGCAAGCAAACACAATGACTATAAGTGTCAGTGAACTGGCTACACACACACTTGTGTATGTATATACATACTTGGTCATACCTGGTGTGTTCTTTGGAGAGACCTTTTGTTATAAAATGATAAACATATATTACTGGCAAAAAAAAATAGAAAGATAGAAGTCCTCTTGGTACATCTCTAATCTCAGTGATTTTCCTAGCATGACAACCACTTGCTGGCATAAAATGTCAATGTGTATGCCCGTACATGAACTTTTAAAATTTCATTCCATACCAGATTCAAAGCCATTTCCTCCATTTCTTACACTTACCTTAAACATGATGTAAGTGCTTATTCACTTTAAAAGTATTTCTCTAATTCTTCAGTGGCCTTGATATTGGAGCTTTCCTCCACACTTTCCACCAAAGCTCTCTCCCAATGTAAAAGTAAAATAAATGAAAATTGGAATGGCCATTCACCAGCTCTACAATGATTTGTGTAATAAATCAATCTTGCCACAAAACAGTCTCTTTTGGCAAATCTGGTGGGGACATTACAGTGCCTGCAAATTACTGTATGATTTGTTTATAACTTCAAAATCCTTTACCAGGTTTTAAAGAGAATTCATGGTTTATTGCCTTAGGGTCATTTCATGACAGCAAATGTGGTTTTTCTGACATAAAAACGCCACGCAGTAACTAAATGAATATAAAAAGGTCCCTCCACAAAAAGAAATGAAGCTCAGTTCCAACAGCCTTGCGTTTCGAAGGGAAAACGGGCGGGGAAGTAAATTGAACTGACAAGGTAATGGAAGCCATAGGTGAAAAGACAGTTACTTCATTAACTTAGCAAAAGGTTTTGACCCCTCACAATACCTGTAGCAGTTCAGCTGTGTAAGGTACTTGGCCTCTTTCCTTCAAAAGCTATTTTCCAACAGATTTTTGGAAATAGCTTAGTACCACCACCAGGAACCTGCTAAAGGCATGTGATGAAAATGCCAAGAGTGGATATTAAGCAGCTTTGTTGCTTCAGTGAAATATGGAAAGAAAAGAAGACAAAACCAGCAATAATCCCCCAATCCTGTCTGTGTGGGAGCCTGGCACTCTCCTCTGAGCAGACTTCTGCAGGGGGACCCCCATTCCCTGGAGGTCTCTCTGTCATCTGCCTTCCTGTAATCACCACCCAAATCCTTCCCTTAAAAAGGCACACAGCCACCATGCACACTCTCATTGTCAAGAGAACACACAGAATTCTACAGGCTTCCTTTCAGTCTAGGCACATACAGGATGCGAGCCCAGCACCATGAGAAATCATAGCTTATCAATCGTAGTTGAACATCTGTTGATCAACCAGTCTACGCCAAGCACATCGAAGCCCTCCATACCTATTATCTCTTTTACCCTCTCAACATGAGTCCCCTCATTGCATAGGCAGAATAAACTAAGGCAGAGAAGTTAACTAAGTTATGCAGGGTCACACAGCAGGGGGCAGAGTCAGAATGTGAATCTATATGACTATATGTACTATATGACTCCAGAACTCTCTTCTAAGCAGTCACCAAAACTGCTTTAAGAAGCCCTCCCTACACTGTTGGAGGGAATGTAGTTTGGTGCAGCTGCTATGGAAAATAGTATGGAGATTCCTCAAAAGACTAAAAATAGACTTACCATATGATCCAGCAACCCCACTCTGGGCATATATCCAATGGGAACCTTAATTCAAAAAGATACATACACCCCAATGTTCATAGCAGCACTATTTACAATAGCCAAGACATGGCAACAACCTAAATGTCTATGGACAGATGACTGGATAAAGAAGTTGTGGTATATTTATATAATAGAATGCTACACAGCCATAAAAAATAATAAAATAATGCCATCTGCAGCAACATGGTTGGACCCAGAGATCGCCATTCTAAGTCAAGTCAGAAAGAGAAAGAAAAATACCATATCATATCACTTACATGTGGAATCTAAAAGAAAAAAGACAAATGAACTTACTTGCAAAGCAGAAAACAGACTCTCAGACATAGAGAACAAACTTATGGTTACCAAGGAGGGAGGAGGGTAGGAGGGGATAAACTGGGAGTTAGAGACTTGCAGATACTGATATATATAGAGAATAAAGAACAAGTTCATGCTGTATAGCACAGGGAACTATATTCGATACCTTGCAGTAAACTTATGATGAAAAAGAATATGAAAACAAATATATGTATGTTCATGTATGACTGAAGCATTGTGCTATACCCCAGAAATTGACACATTGTAAACTGACTATACTTCAATTAAAAAAAAAAAATATATATATATATATATACAAAAAAATACTGATTTAAGGAAAAAAAAATACTTAACTAGGGCTTCCAAAATGCTCACCTGGAAATTCAGCCCATTACACGCCCGTTTGTTCAACTTCTCCCCTCCTCGGTGGCTTTAACACCGGCCTAATGCTGCAGGGCTGAGCGCTCCTTTAAATGGGAGCTGCTGAAAGGGCACAGAGATTTCTAAGCAGACTGAAAGGCCTGAGGCTTCTGCTTGGTATTTTCAGAAGGGTATTCCTTAGAAGGCTGATCCTTCCCCAGCCCCACGGGACAACAGGGCGCGTGACCCTCCCCCTTTAGCCCTGTCGTATTTGCATTTTCTAATTGCAGGGCACAGGCAGCTACTGATCTGATTGCTAAGCAGGTACTTCATCCTGGTGCCTCTCCCCACAGACCAGCTCCCATCTCTCCCAACAGTTAAGCTGCGTCACTTTTTGGGGTGATGCCTAGTCACCCCAGGTCATTGTGTTTTTGACCTTCTGCCTCTGGCCTCTTCCCTGTTACCCACATACACTTCCACTAAAGTCTCCTTTTCCTTTCCTAGAAATCTTGCTTCAAGATGCTTTTTTCTGCCTGAGACCGGAAGGCAGCCTGAAGCGGCAGCCCTGTACCCTCCCACGCCCTCCAGGCATCCGGGCTCCTGGAGTAAAGCTAAAATTCGCCAAAACTGTCTGGTGGTCACACCCTGCAGCAGCCTCTCTGGACTTGGCAAGGGCTTCCAAATCACTCTGGAGAGGGGAGGGAGGACGCAAGAGCAAAAAGAATCATAAAATCACTGTTTCCTCTCCCACTGGCTGTCTCATCAAATTTAGAAAGTGCGATAACCATCTATCCAATTAGGTCGCAGAGATTGCTAGTAGTTCTAATACATAGCAGGGATTCCACTTAATCAATTTGATATTGCCAGGTTACTTGTTTTAACTAAAGAGGCTGCTAAATTCAGTCAGTTAACAGGGTAATTCAGACGCGTTGGCCTATTGCTTTTAGCTAATCAGCCTGTTATTAAGGAATTATAAAAACTATTTTTGCACGTTAGTTGACTAAATCTGGGGACCGGGGCCTAATGTCTCCATTTCAGATTGTATCCAAGTCAGATGACCCACATTTTACCCCTAATAATAAGCTTGTGGACCTTAAGGAGTACATTGTTATTATGCCCTAAAACTCAAAACAGAGAAGAAGCTTTCCTGATGGCCAGATGGGACTCGAGAAGGATACAAGAGGATGGAGCCAGTTGACCCGGAAATGTTCACGTTAGACTCAGAATTTCCCTTAATGTGTTGCTCTCCTGTGTTGAGTTCTAAACTGATAAGAGAGATATTTTATTTGGATATGGCCTTTGGCTTGAAACAGCATTTTTCACATATGTGTAATTTAAAATAGCCACTGCATTTGAAGCTGAAAACCAGCAATGAGCAGGGCTAGCCATTGGTTAGCAATAATCAACTTAAGTACCTTGATGGCATTGCTAAGATACCTCAACACTGGAAGGTGACCTGTGATGGCCATGCTAAAATACAACAGCTGTTATCAAAAGAGAAGAGACTTTAGTCCCTGGATGATCTCATGTATATGCCAGGGTTTCACAAGGGGCAGTGAAGAGACTGAGAAGTATATTCTATCTTCTTATTTTAAGGAATAAATATGAACATGAAGGAGAGAAAGCGCAGGAACTGGTACCATTTTGGAGAAAGAGCTATCCAACCGAGAGGCTGGCGTAATACGGACTGAGTATCTGTTTTGTGTCTGTGTGAATTCACGTATTCAAAAGAACCCAGAAGCCATGCAATTTGCTTCCATGAAATGCTGCAAGATGCATTTATTCTTGGGCAATGAAATGGTATATCTTCAGAAAAGCCTGTGACCAAAGATTCTGAATACAAGCCTAGAAAAGTGTGTCACATGAAGACACCTGTCTTTCGATGCTCTTAGAATTGTTGATAACAGAGCCCGAAGATGTAGTCTTGTACAAAATATGAAATGCTGTATTTCTTGGATGGCCCTGTAATATAGAATGTAGAATAATCAAACAGGAAGGCCTCAAGTTACCGGTGCTGAGAGGAAGTTACAGGTTTATGTAGTTAGGTCCTGCTGCCTGTATACTTGCAATAAAGGGCCTGTTTTGTTATATTGTCTGTACTTAATTTTAAAATACCTCAGCACAGACAATATATGTGGGTGTTATTTTCAATCCGTAACTGAGGGGCACTGAGTGAACATTTAAAGTACCTTGACTGGGAATATACCAGCCTATAACCCTGTAGGCCTCCCGTCCAGGGGCTTTAGCTGTCTTTATCTCCAATAACCATCGAGCCCTTAAAAGTTCACATACTGGACGATACAATACGTTTTCATCAGTGAACTGAGTGGCATTTAAGATGCATGTGGAGGAAAGTTATCGCTCAGGGCAGCACGTCCCACCCCAACACCTTTGTAAGAACCCAGAGTAAGAGTCAGCAAGCCCCACAGGCTCAGTCCTACAGAATGTTGTCTTGGGTTTAGGATTCTGTAACTGGACCTGTATTTCACCACTGTACTAGCATTTTCCCAAGAAATAGAACCAGTAGGAGATTATAATACAGAATTGCTATAAGGAACTGGCTAAAGCAATTGCAGAAGCTGACAAGATCCAAGATTTGCAAGCTGGAGACCCAGGAGAGCCAGCGATGTAAGTTCTCATCTGAAGGTCGGGAGGCCCGAGACCCAGGAGGAGCTGATATTTCAGTCTGAGTCCCAAGTCAAAACAAAACCCATGTCTCAGCTCAGAGGCAGTTATGCGGAAGGGATTCCCCTCTTATTTGCGGGAAAGGTCAGCCGTTTTGTTCTACTCTGGCCTTCAGCTGATGGCATGAGGTTCATACACATTAGGGAGAGCAATCTGCTTGGTTTAAATATTAAATACATCCCAAAACACCCTCACAGAGACCCTCAGAATAACGCTGGACCAGATATCTGGGCACCCCATGGCCCAGTCAAGTTGACGCACAAAATTAACCATCACAACCAGCTACCAGAGAATTTGACATCTGCCCCAACTGTAACATTAAGTCAGTGCTGCCTCTGGAAGGATGTCACATTTGCCTCTAGTGATCATGCCAGGTGGTGCTGGAACAATGAAATGGACAGAGACCAGGGACCACATCAATACTACTGAACATGTTCTATGATTACTTTTGTGCACACTTGCTAATACATCTTGGTATATATGGCAGAATTTTCTCATTGCTTTCATTGTAACCTATTGTCATGAGACTTTAAGGAAGATACCTATAGCTCTCAACCACCTCTAAGGTACTGGAGACCGGTATCAACCAAAAAAGAACCTCACGAATTTGAATCATCGTATTCCATTGGCTTAAGCTAGACTGCAGCACATTTCCTAACAAGTCTCTCGGTAGTAAAATGACTTTTCTCACTGAAGAGGCTTTGGAAATGCCCTTCCCATCTCAACAGCACGTGGGACAAAACTGATCGCACAGAGAGGGCGCAAGTGACAGAGAGCACTGCCACCGGCCTCAGGTAGAGAGCAGAGGCTTGCAAGGGCCCATGGCTATTTCTGATAATATGAAAAATAGGAAGCTAGCATTGAGCAGAACATAGTGGAGTAAAATATAGTTTCTATGGAATTCAACTGCTAAAGGCTGTCCCATGAGCAAAAGCAGAAACAAAGTAAGTCACTAGAACCTAGAGAAAGCAGCAGACATCAGAGCATCCTCAAAAAGAGAACACAGAGAAGAGAGGCATGACACCCGTGTTGCAAGCTTAGGGATTATCATCAGATCTGTGGCAGTTAGAACATCGAATCAACATCAAAAGCCACGGAATTACTTTAGAGTTCACTGCATGTGTGCACATGGAATGTACACAGTTCTTACTGTCCTTCTTTTGTCCTCTCAAATATTCCCGAATTAAAGAACGCTCCCTATTTTGATAAGAGAGTGAATGGAAACCATCTTATATAATTAGAGTCAAGACTCTGGTGCCCTGAGTGGATGGAACAGGTAAGCATTTGCGTGTATAGAATGCAGTCCTAACCAGGCTTAACTCTCTCCTTGTACACTCCACCCAAAGGAAGAATCCTGTAGCCCAAGACACAAAATTAATAACCATTCCAAACATACATACATACTAACCAGGAGCATACTTATTAACTCTCCGGAAACAAATCTACTTTCCAAGATGTTTTCTATTTACCACTGAATGTGAAGGCCCCTTGCTTCAGCTGATGGTATCTGAGCAGGACTGGGAAGGGGAGGAAATTGTTGAATTACTTTACACGGTGCTCTCTCAACTGACTTTGTAAGGCGATATATGTTTTGAGACTTAGGATATGCGCTTTTGGAAGATACAGTAACTCTTATCAACCTTGCAGCGTTTGCTCTGGTAAATCACTGTATCAGTGTCTAAAATTGTGTATTCAAATGGAAAAGACCAGGCGGTTTCCTTCACAGGACAGTCTTTTGTGTGCCTTCATGTCTCTTGTTCAATCTACTTTCAGCCTTCTCCTCATTTCTTCGTATCTTATCTCTTCAGGACAGTTGGGCTTATTTAGATTATTAATGTCTCTTTTTCAGGGATATTATCCCTAAGAGGCTATTTCTTATTCTGCTCTGAGCTTATAAAGCTAATCTAAGCATAGGGGTACCACTGACATTAAAGGAAAATCTGTTCAGAAAACATCTCCATGGGACTTGGCCAGAAGAAGAAAAAAAAAAAAGGGGGGGGGTAATGAACACAACATTCTCTCCAATCAATTCAACCCTCCAGGCAGATTCCTAGAATGATTTTAGGATGAACATTTTTGCTTCATGATAAAAAAAGAAGCAGCTTTGATTTCAGGTATCATTTATTCGTAAGTTAGAGATACTGAAGTTGAATATGTTTTTATGCATATAATTCACTTTCAGAGCCTCATAATGTGGTAACAGGCATGTCTCTGTGCAGAGTTGGGATGGCAAACATGCTGTGGGCTCTTTGTATTACGAGTATATTATGTATCTGGTGTTTCGCTTCCTCAGCAAGATAAGCTTTATCATTACATATAAGATCACATGGTGTTTTTTGTCGTTGTTCAAGATTTGATTTGCAGATAATATTATGTATAAAATAGATAAACAACAAGTTTATACTGTACAGTACAGGGAACTATATTCAATATCTTGTAGTAACTTATGGTTAAAAAGAATATGAAAACGAATATATGTATGTTCCTGTATGACTGAAATATTGTGCTGTACACCAGAAATTGACACAACATTGTAAACTGACTATACTTCAATAAAAATATATCAAAAAATAAATAAAAGAAGTTTGCACTGGGCAAAAATTTTAAAAAAAGATCACATGGGAAAATTCGATTAGTAAGGAGAAAAAGATAGCTGAGCCTTTTGACATCACTAGAAGGGAAGTTTAGCTGAGGAATAGGATATAAAAAAACTTTCTGAACAAAACTGGTAGAAACTCAATTTCTCTTCTCTCATGAGTTTACTTGAATTCTGTCATTTCATACAATTAAAGGCTCTGGATGGTAGCTTCTCCCCACTCTGGAACCCATTTGTCACTGAGTCCAAACTGGTGAGGAGGTGGGGGGAGTCAAATACACAAAAACTGCATTTACTCCCTATTATGGCGACCACTAAAATCACTGAATTAAAAAACTGTTGCTCAATAAAATGTTAGTTTCAAAATGCCTCTGTAATAAGTCCAAAGTCATTTCTCACCATCTCATCCAATCTCATATCCAACTGGTCACCAATTTCCTGATTTTTCTGCTTTTACAATGTCCTTCGGATTTTCACGTTTTTCTGTATAGGGCTTAGAACTGCTCTCTTAAGAATAACAAACTCCAGCCTGATTCAATCACACTTTTTATCTGTATATATCTGCAAACTGCAGACTTAGGTGTAGCTAAGTTAGTATAACTATTGTCTATGAGAACATCAAGTACAAATTACTCTAACTTTAAATTTAAAACGCATCTCTGGGAGAGGTAAGCAGTTGGGTCTTGCTTTTTATCTAGTCTGATAATTTCTGCCTTTTAATTGGAGTCCTTTAATATGCACATCTTAAATCTGCTATTTAGTATTTGTTTTTTATTTGGATCATCATGTCATTTTATTCCTTCTTTCCTTTCTACTTTTAGGTTAAGCAAATATATTTTTAGTATTCCATTTTGAGTCCTCTTTTGGCTTCTTTTCTCTACTTCCTTGCATTATTTTCTTTAGTGGGTGCTCTAGGGGTTACAATATGAATCATTAAGTTATCACAGACTACTGAGAATATTTATTATTTTGTATAAAACAAAAACATTGTAACAATAGAATATTTTCACTTAACACCTCACCTTTTGTGCTGTCAGATATTAATATACATATATAGTACACACATACAGTGTTAAAATTTTGTTTTAAATATATATCATTTATTTTAAAAATTAGAACAAAACTATATACAGTGTTCTATATTTACCATTTCCCATGATCTGTGTTTCTGGAGATTCAAGTTATCATGTGGTATTATCTTCCTTCAGCATGAAGGATTTTTTCTACAATTTCTTGCAACACGAGGTGCTTGAGATGAATTCTCTACTTTTTTTCTTTATCTAAGAATGTTTTTATTTGTCCTCTGGTTTGAAGGATAGTGTTTGTAAATACAGATTTTTTTTCTTTCAGCAATTTAAAGATGCCTTTCCATTTTCTGCTGACCTTTATTTTTTTATGAAAAGAAGCTGGCCATTGTCTTATTATTCTTTATGAAACGGATCACTTTTTTCTCTTACTGCTTTTAAGACTTACTAGATTCCAGCAGAATGGCTATGTTGTGCCTACGTGTGGTTTTCATCATAATTCATCTTGTTTGGGTTTTTCTAATGACCCCCTAAGCTACAAATCTCTGTGATGGATGATTTCGTTGATTGCATCCCTTGCTAAGAGAGGCACTGCTTTGAGTTTTGGACTTGCTGCCTCTTCGCACGGTTACTAGGTACACTCCTATGCAAAAGCAGCCACTGGCTTGCTATGGGGTTCTTGTTAATACTGGACGCTGGCCCAGCGGAGGCTTTATGACTCTCCAGCCTGATAGTCCCATCTTGGCGTGGGCAATTCAGACTCATGGTCTGAAACTCAGGGTGTGAAAGCCTCATGAAACCTCACTTGTCAAAATGGAATTGGTGCATTTAAGAATACAGCCAGCCTGGCCTGGGGCAGCATCTTGGTGTTACAATAACCTGACAACTATCATTTTGGGGGAATCTTTTTCCTTTGCTCTACTATCTAAAGCAAATCTGCTGGCTTGTTGTGCTCTCGAAACATTGTCTGGGGCTGTGTGCCACAGATGTGATGGCATATCTAAGTGGAGACCCAGTGGTGCCCACCGGGCTGTTCAACCTCAGCACCAGCACCAGCACCAGCTATGAAGAACCAGCATGGACGTGACCACTCTGTTCGGCAGGTAATACTTGCCTTGATGAAATGTCTTATATTTTACTGGCTTTTGGGCTTTTACCAATGGTCTAGCTGTTTGGTCTGCCGCTTGGTATGCTACAGACTGGCCGATTAAACCCTTTGGAGCCACAAACTGTGAAAACAAATCATGGCTACTAGTGGAGCCATCTTGGTTACTGGTGTAGAGGTCCACGGTCAGGGTCTATTCTCTGATAAGACTGACTGTTCGAGCTTGTGCTGTTCAGATTGCCACCACTGCTGTCTAAATTCAGCTTCATACCAGATAGGGCAATGCAGCCACCATCATAGGCTGGGCACAATATAAAAGACTCTATTTCTGGTGTACCACTTCTGTCACCACCGCTTGCCAGACTTGTAACCCATGTCACAAGAGTTGATCCACTTGTTCTGTGGTGTGGGAGACCACATCGGACAGGGCATGGCTCTCACCAGCTCCTGTAGACTGACTACATCAGAACTTTGACTCCTTCGTAAGGCTAATAACTGTTCACTACTCTTTACTCTTTTTCTTGTTCTGGTGTTCCTGTATAATTAGCTGTATCTGGCCACAAATGTGACCTTTGAAACCAGTCCTCATCATGTATTTGGTCTTCTAAATCACTTGAAGTCTAAGAAGTGCTTTGTATCACAAAAATCGCCTAAGAATGAGTTGATTGTCTAGGTGATTGACAGAATGTCCATGTTCCTTCCCATCCACATATATCTGATATTGTGCATTGCAAAATCCTCCTCTAAAATTGTTTGTAAATTTTTGACTTTACCTTTCTTGTTTAAACACTGGATGCAACTATCCCCAGAAAGGTATCATGTCCTTTTGGCTGCTTCTTAGGTAACGATCAAAACCAAAGGAGTAGAAGGTTATACAGACCTGTTTTTAAAATTCAGGATTCCTCTCTTACTATTTCTGGACATGAAGATTTTTGCCTTCCCCTAATGGAAAACCCAGGCCAGCTTGGTTGCTATATTCTTTGGATGGCAGCCCAGCCAAAAGGGGGCATAAAGGAAATAAACTTAATTCTGGTTCAGCTACTTGAGCTCTCTTGTTGGACTGACATGGTCCTTGATAAGGATAATGACCTCCTGGTTGACTATATTGCTCATTAAGTCCCTCTACCCAGGCCAAACTGAGAAACATAATAGGTTTCTGTAAGTTTTGTAAAAATGTCCTTTTTTCTCTCATATCTGAACTTTCTAAATGAGAAGTCTAGGTGTGAGCAGGGGATGATGGTTAAAAAAAAAAAACGTGAATTTACTGATACTGAAAAGGTGATTCTGTAGGAGAGAATTAACATCCTGACACCAGAGGGAGAAATGCCTCAGACACCAGAAAGGGGGACTGTTAATAATCAGTTTTCCAGACTTACCTCTGGAGCCTTTAACATAGAGGAAAAATTCCCAATTTTGTTCTCTAAAAATGGTGTAAGAGCTTTAATTTTAACTGACCACTTGATGTACCAACTGCCATGCCCCACCTGATACCTGGGACCATGATTTGACCATCATCTTTCTTAACCTTACTCAGAAGTCTATTGGAAGAAGCATCTCCTTTTCCATCTAGAACATCTGTCAACACATCTGGATGTTTTTCCCACCTCCATTCTAATAGCCCTTGCTCAGTCCCATGAAGCTAATTCCACTCAACTAGTAGCAAAGACAAACAGGACAGGTCCTTCAAGCCATTCCTCCAAAACAAAGACTTGACTCAATTATTTTAACTGAACTGGGGACCCTAAGATCTACTGGCCAGATGACCATGTTAGAAGCCCTGTCAACCCATGACTCTGACCAACAGAGGTTTTACTTCAGGGGCACCAACAATTGTAAATAGCACTCCAAGGGTACCATGTACAGTTGCTTCCTATGTGTAAGTAGGGCATTAACTTGACTTCTTCCTGAAAACACTGTAACCTGAACTTAGAAGACCTTCAAGTATTTAAGAAACCAGTATCAGTAGACCATGTAATGCTCCTATGACTGTGGAAATCTCTCCAAAATTTGGTCACCCTTACTCAGAGATTTCTGGAGAGATAAACTGCTAATTAGTTATATACATACCCTGTGGGCTATTATTCCTATAATGGGAGTCATCCAATTAGAAAAAGTTGAATAAAATTGGCCCTTAACTTAGTTGATGTGATCAATAACACCACCGCAGCTCTAAAACGCATCCAGGTAAGCAACAAGTCAACAGCCAGAGTTGTGGCACGTAACAGAATTGCCGCAGACCTCCTCTTTGTGGGACAAGATGAAATCTATGCTCACTGGTATACCTTATCGTTCTAGACTGAGATTTTGGATCAAGGTAAGAGGTCAATGCAGAAATTTAAGAAGAAAATCACCTGTACTCCTATAGTAAACCCTGACCATTTATGGAATTCATTCAGCTGGCTGAGTGCAGCTGGGAGGAAGGCTAACACTGCAGGTCGTCCACCTCCTGCTGCTTGAAGTCTTGGTAATAGCACTCTTTTTCTTTTATTGAAGTACAGCTGACTTACAATATTTCATTAGTTTCAGATGTACAACAGTGATATTTTTATATACTACACACCAAAGTTATTCCAGTGTTTTTGACTATTTCCCAGTGCTGTACACTACATCCCTGTGATTTAGAACTGGTAGTTTGTACTTCTTAATTCCCTTGACCTATTCAACTCATCCCCTCCCACCCCCTGCCCAATCCCCTTCATTCAGGATGATATTTTTAAAGTGCTGAAAGGAAAAAAAAAATTTCAACCTAGGATACTCTACTTATTCAGGTTATCATTCAGAATTGAAGGAGGGAGAGAAAGTTCCCAGACAAGCAAAAACTAATAGTTCATCACCCAGGACACTCATGAACTCATCAACAAAAGAAAAAGATTTGCAGACATAGTAAATGCTTATGGTTACCAGGGAAAGGGGGTGGGAAGGGATCAATTTGGGAGTCTGAGATTTGCAAATGTTAACCACTATACATAAAAATAGATAAAAAACAAATTTCTTCTGTATAGCACAGGGAACTGTATCCAGTAACTTGTAATAACCTTTAATGAGAAAGAATATAAAAACAAATTATATATATATATATATATATACACACACACACACACACACACACACACGACTTGGGCATTATGCTGTATACCAGAAAATGACACATTGTAACTGACTATACTTCAATTTAAAAAAAATTTTAAAAACACACCAAAAACCTACCCTTAGAAGAAATGTTAAAAGGTCTTCTTTAGGCAAAAAAAAAGCTATTATTAGAAATACAAAAATGTTTGAAAGAAAAAAATCTCACTAGTGAAGGCAAATATATGGTAAAAGCAGTGGATCAACCACTTCAAAATCTTATATGAAATTTGAAAGACAAAAGATAAAATCAACTAACTACAATAAACAGCTAACGAATACACATACCTTAAAAATATGTCAAAAGCATACAACATGGAAGGAGTAAAAAATGTAGAGCTTTTAGAATGTGTTTGAACTTAAGTGACCATCAGTTTGAAACAGATATAGAGATATATACAAAACTCACAGTAACCACAATACAAAAATGTACAATATATATTTAAAAAATAAAGAGAAAGGTATTTTCTATAATCCTATAGAAAATCAAGCCACAAGGGAATAGACCAAAAGTAGAAGAAAAGCCTGCAAAGTTTCTTTTCAGAAAACAGCTGATGGGTTAGTGGGAATTTCTTAGTACGAGATTCATTGTTTTTCTCTGCCTTCAAAATTCTCTTTAACTTTTGCCATTTGAATTATGATATATTTTGGTGTAGATTTCTTTGGGTTCATCTTTGGGACTTTCTGTGCCCTGGCCCTGGATATCGGTTTCCTTTCCTAGGTTAGGGAAATTTTCAGCCATTATTTCTTCAAATAAATTTTCTGCCCTTACCTCTCTCTCTCCTTCTTCTGGGACCCCTATAATGTGAATGTTAGTATGCTTGGTGTTGTCTTAGAGGTCCCTAAACTATCTTCATTTTTAAAAAATTCTTCATTTTGCTGTTCTGATAGAATTGGAGAAATCACCCAATCTTCCAGGTTACTCGTGAGTTCTTCTGTATCATCTAATCTGCAGTTGATTCTGCCTAGTGTATTTATCTTTTTCAGCTCTGACTGGTTCTTTTTTATATTTTCTAAGTTCTTATTGTGTTCCCCCATTCTTCGCCAAGTTCAGTAAGCATTTTTATGACAACTGCTTTGAATTCTTTATCAGGTAAATTAATTGTCTCCATTTTATGAGCATTTTTTTCCCCTAAGATTTTATCTGTTCTTTCATTTAGAACTAATTCATTTGTCTTCTCATTTTGTTTCACTTTCTGTGTTTGTTTGTTTGTTAGCTGAAAGGGTTACCTTTCCTAGAGTTGAAGATACAGCCTAGCATAGGAACATTCCTTTGCAGACTGCATGTCCCTGGTGGCTTTGGTGGGAGACTGGAGCTGGATCCAGGCATGGGCCAAGGGGCTGCTGGTGTGGTGGAGGCAGGCTAGCTACAAGGCACTTTTCAACATGCTGCCTCTGTGCTGGGACTCAGAGTAAGTTCGTGCATGACCCCTCGAAAAGTGAAGTCTCAGATTTCTGCAGACTTCAGGCTCTCCAACATATAAGCCCTACTGTTACGAGGCCAGTTATGGGGTCTCCTCTTCCCGGTGTCAGACACCGGGGCTGGGATCCCAAGCACTGGGCTTGAACCCATTACTTCTTAGGAAGAACCTCTAAGTTTGTGATAAGCCCATATTTTGTGAGTCACCACGCTGGGGGTGTGGGTCCTGACTAGAGCACATCTCTGCCCCTCCTACCAGTTTCAATGTGGATTTTTCTTTACATCCTTAATTGTATAAGAGCTGTTCTGCTAGTCTTCAGGTCATTCTCAGAGAGAGTTGTTCTAAACAGAGTTTTGGTGTGTCCATGGGAGAACATAAGTTTAAGATCTTCCTCCTCCATCATCTTGATCCCATTTGTGATGACAATGCTAATTAAGTGATACAGGAAACCAACTGATGGACTTGGTTCCAGCCTATGTTGTTCACATCAATGAGCATGAACAAACAGAATGGCAAACTCATGGGGAAATTCACCACAAGTCAAGATACAGTACCAATGAGGGGCAGATATTTTGAGGGGAGAATTCCCCAGGGATCTCTCATATTTTTGCATGTCTTGTTTACAATAAATTTACAATAATTTACTCTGATCTTTTAAAAGATGTTTGCAGAGAGAACAGCTTTGGAAGATATAATCTTACCCCCCAGAGCAAAGAGAAAACATGCTCACACTCTAACACAATGAAGATAATATTTCCCTCTGGAACAAAGGATGGGCATACTTCCTATTACAAAATATCAAGGTTCTAATCACAGAGCTAATCTCCTGTAACACACATACACAGACACACACACACACAAAGAATGCAGCTACTCTAACTACTACTATTACTATGAGTGATAAACAGTCCTTTTCTGAACCAGGAGTCTCATGTCATCTACCAGCATCCATAAAACTGCGGCAGGTTAACTCATTAGCCTGCAAGAAGAATAGAATCTCAGACCCTTCAGAATTCTTGATAATAAAGTAAGGTGAAACATTATATATAAGCAGCTAATAAAGTTTCTAGAACAATGAAGAACGTTAATATTGGAAGCTGTTAGATATCGTTTCTACACATATCACAACACTCAGCATATATATAGGGATGTTTAAAACATATTGACAAAGCGGTTGGCCAAATTTTTCAATAAAATATTACTGTAAAGTAGGGGTTTTTTGGTCATAGCTACCATCATAATATCATAAAGCAATTACTTCCAAGTATAATTGGATGGACACCCCCAAAAAAGTTAACAGCCAGTTCTGAAATTTTTCTTATAATGCAACACTTGCCAATCAGAACGACGGTTCTCACAAGCCGACTACATTTTTTGCTTAATTTTCTATCCAGTAGATGTCAGCGATGATCTTGCTGAGCTGACAAAGCTGGTTTTCTCCATTTCCTTTTCAAGTTAATTTTTTCTAACTCTCACATGCTTTAGACTTTAGAAATTCTCCTTAGAATTGGGTCTCAACAGTTCTCCAGATATTTCGGTAGTGTAACAATTCATGTCAGGTGAAGATAAAATTCTGATGGCATGATGAAGGCCCACACTCAAGTCTTTACGCAGCTTGAGATCAGCCAGACACCTGAGGGAGTTCTTACTTGTTTAGGATACACCTGGCCTATAATGACTGGATTCGACAAGTAAAATCAGAGTGAAAAATGAGTTTATATCCATAACAATACGTATTTATCTAACCCATAAGATTTTTTTGGAAGTGAAGTGAAAAAGTCTGTTTTAGGTGATTAGATTACTACATAAAATATTCTCTTCTTTTCCTGGGGGAGGATTACCCATCCCAAGTTACTCACTTCAGTCTCACCCATAACTTGTTTTGACCAATAAAATGTGAGCAGCAGTGATGGGTATTACTAATGAGTGGACACTGTTAGAGCTGTCATGTCCTTCTGTCCTTGTTCCCTTTTTCCTCTGCCATGAGACTGGAAATACCCCAAATGGGGGTTGCCTTCATCCTGTGTCCCAGGATGAAGAAAATGAGATGTACTGAATCCATATTGGACGTGTAACTTGAGAAAAAATTAAAATTCTGTTGAAGTCACTGAGATTTACAGGGGTTATTTGATACTGCAGCAGAATCTAGTCTGAGATGTCTGACATGGGCACAACAGAAAAGGTTATTTATCACCACAGAAGGTAGATAAAATTAACAAAGAGCATTCTGTTCATCCTAAAGCACCACAGATTCTGTACGTTGGAAGAAAACGGCTTCTGGAAATGGAAAGCTATTTGCTTTTTCTCCTGTTCATTTGCTGTTTTTAAGACTGTCTATTCCATGCCTTTGTTAGCATCTCCTACTATTAATCATATAATTGTCTCTATTCATTCCTATTCTCTTGCCTCCTCCTTCTTAAGCAAGGATTCATTCAATATCCTTCATGGTCAGCTGTGTCAGCATTTCTCTCTTCATTCCTTCTCATATCTTGTAAGGAAAACTTAGAAGAAGTGTAACCATTTATGAAACAACCACTATGTGTGACGTTCTCCCTTATGTTCTCACTATCAATACATTTTATAGTCACAAATCATGTTATACATCATTTTTCTATCATATATGACTCAAAATGAGATTCACAGTGATTAAGGAAATTGGAGACAATTACATGCCTGCTAAAAGAGAAGGAAGATTTGAATTTAGTTTGTCTAGCTCTAAAGCCTCTGATCCTTCTACTACACCATTCTCATGAAGGGAAGCATGAGAAAACTGTATAGATTATTAAATCTAATTTCCCCATGAAGCCACAAATATGTTCAATGAAACAGTAACAGTAAGAAACTGATAAATTTCAATTAACATTTTTACTCCTAATCTGTGTATCTTTAAAGTTGTTGACTTTATTTAATGCTATAGAACTGTTGACAGTATTTGACAAATAATTAAGGTAGAAGAATTTCTTTGGACAAATCTAGGTAACTGAGATAAAAATGAATCAACTGCCTCATAATGTAATTTTAAAAATTTAATTTCACATGACCTACCTAATAATTATTTGGGGGCTGACCTGGGTTTACTCAAGTAAGCCCAGAACTGGTTTTTAGTTTAATTATGTAAGACCCATAGAGAAAGAGTGAAAAGTCTCATTTTTAGTTTTTTTCCTTAATTGATCTAGAAGATTCTTCAAATAAATGTTTTAAGAAAACTTATCATCATTAGAACAATTAAAGAAAAATGACTTGCATGAAACTAGATAAATCTAGGCTGACTTTCTCTGAAACATATGCAAGATAATCTCAACAAAAGAAATAACAAATGTCCTAAATAGGATATAAAAGATGGAGAATAATAAAAGAAAATTGCACATCCAATGTTGCAGGCATATCTTAGTGTGTCTTCCCAGCCCCAAACTATTTCCCCTTCCATGGGAGTTACACTGGAGAGGGTGCTACCCACCCAGGTCTGTTTAACATCACCCTCCCTTCTTGGCCATAGCCAAGGATCCTGATCCAGGATGGGCTCATTGGAATTCACTGAGTCATACTGATGATGGTGAAGCTCTTAGAACAGTCACATACACTCATGTTGCTGAGTTTAGCAGAAATTCTTTTGTTTCTGCCAGTTTCAAGTTTATTTCAAATGTCTGATATATTCCTGTAATCTTATTGTTAGTATCTCTGCTTTCTGAGGATTTTTTTCCCTACCTTTGCTTCACCACTTTATTTAAATATTTAGTTTTTGTATACATGAAAATAAAAAATCTAAGGCACACCTTTAATGCTTGAGCCAGATACTGAATGACTGAGCATGGAACTCCAATGTAAACACATCCTGGAACTCCCCCATCAAATCATACAGTTATTTATATATGAAGAGAAAAGTGTGTTATTTCAAAAATTTTGACCAAAAAATGCTTCCCATGTATATCTAAAGCATCCAGTTGGCATCTGCAGTTAAAGTTTATCTACAATAAGAACTTTGTTTATATGATATAAGCTGATAAAGTTAATGTGTTTAGATGTTCTCTTCCCACTCCTAACCTTCACACTTATGTTTTTTATATTCAAACTTAAAAATTTATGTTCTATAAATACCATAGCTTCTACGATAATTTAATTTTAATTCTATATTTTAAAAAAAAATGAACGATTTTTAAACCATGACTTCATTTCTGGTGTCTTAGTTTCAATTTCTAATTTATGAGATTTCATCTTTAATTTTTTCAAAAACTAAAATGTATTAAATTTTCTTTTTTAATTGGGATACTTTACATATGACAAAACACATAGATTTCATGTTACCAGTTGAGTAAGTTTTGAGAAATCTGTATACCAATGTAACTACCACAGCAATCAAGATAAAAAATATCTCCTTTAGCCTAGAAAGTTCCTTTGTACTTTCCAGATTTCCATTAATCCCCCATTCTTGACGTATTTTCAGACAATGAACCCCCAAACTGCCCCCTCTTGACACAAAGACAATCACTTGTCTATGTCACATTGTCACCACAGCTTCCTTCTGCTTGTTCTAGAACTTTCATATAAAGAACTCATACAGTATGTACTCTTTTGTGTACCTTTTTTATTCAACACAACACTTTTAAAATTCATCTGTATTGTTGAGTGTAGCAAGGATTCATTCTTTTTTATTGGTGAGAAGGATTCATTGTATAAATTTTCCAAAATGTCTTTTTATTTACCAGTTGATGGATATTTGAATCATTTCCAGTTTGAGGCCATATGAACATGTAATAAACATTCTTTTATAATTTTTTTGTGGGGATCCATTTTTATTTCCTTTGGGTAAACAGAAGTGGACTTGTGAGTCATCATGTTGGTATATATTTAATTTCTTAAGTTATTAAACCGTTTTCCCAAGTGGTGGGATAGTGTTACACCAGATTAGTGTATGAGAGACCCAGTTGCTTTATTCCCTCTTTAACATTTGATATTGTAAACCTTTTAATTTCATCCTTTATAGAGTGTGCAAAATGATGTGTGCATTTTTCTATTAATAAGGTTGAAAATCATATGTGCCTTTTAGCCATTTTTATAACTTGGCAAGTGCCTGTTCAACACTTTTATCATGTTAATTTTCTTCCTATGATTCATAGTAGTCGTTTATATATTCTGGACAAATGCCCTCTGTCATATACACAATAATAATAATATAGTATATTTTTATAGCTATATTTATTTTTTCATTGTTTGAATAACCAGCTTCTCAAGTCATATTTGTTGAAAAAAACCTGTCCTTTTCTTATTGA
Source organism: Vicugna pacos (assembly GCF_048564905.1). Lineage (NCBI taxonomy): Eukaryota > Metazoa > Chordata > Mammalia > Artiodactyla > Camelidae > Vicugna > Vicugna pacos. The sequence goes on from NC_132991.1 coordinate 18,155,353, forward strand.
GTTATCTTGGCATCCTGTCAGATATCTACTGACTATAAATGTATTTGGTCATTTCTGGACTGTAATATTTGTCTTTCCTTACACCATGACCACAGTTTATTTTTATAATTTTATACTGTGGCCTTTCAGTTCTCTCTTCAGTTCAGCTTCCTTCATTTCTTTAAAGTTGTTTACAAAAGTATTCATTAAGTTTTTGTGCACAAGTATCTGTCTGCGTCTGTTCCTCAGAAAACCTAAACTTAGAAAAATCCAAGTGTTAACTCAAATCTTCTGTACAGTTATTGACTTTTTTCTACCAATTACATGAATTATTAAACTATCCACAAATGTTTGTGGAATTGCTTATTTTCCTTCAAGTTCTTTTAGTTTTTGTCTTGATATATTTTGAAATTATCTTAAGTGCATATATGTTTAATATAAAGGATTTTTCTCCTTTTATAATTGTAACATGGCCCTCTTTTTCTATGGTTATATCCCCTGTCTTCAAGTTTAGTTTGTTTGATATTAATGCAGTCATACTGGCTGTGTTATGCTTGATATTTGCATAACACGTATTTTCTCCCATTACTTTTAATGTCTTTATATTTAATGTTACCTTGAGTGTCTTTATATTTATAGCACCTAATATAAACATCATAAATTTGTACTTGCTTTTTATCTGGTCTGATAATCTCTACCTTTTAATTGAAGTGTTCTGTTCATTTACATTTAATGTAATTACTGCTATGATTGGGGATAAGTCTACTATGTCTTTGATTTGATTCCTGTTGTCTTTCAGTAAATACAACAATTTTTCAGTATTCATCCTATCTTGTCTGTTGGCTTTTTTTGTAGTAAAATATGCATAATTTAGAAATAACAGAAAGGAATCTGGGGCAATTAAAAATATGTGGACATTAAAAAACATGCCCTTAAATAACCAGTGGGTCACAGGAATAAAAAGAAGTTAAAAAATACTTCGAGATTAATGAAAGTGAAGACACAACATACCAACACTTACGGGATTGCAGCTAAAGCAGTCCTTAATGAAAATTATATTTTAAAAAATAAACATCTCAACTTAATAACCTAACCCTATAAATTTATAAAGAAATACTATGAAGAACTGTATACTTATTTTTTAATAACTGAGATGAAATGAACACACTTCCTAAAAAGTCACAAACTCCTGAAACTGATGCAAGAAAAAACAGACAATCTGAGCAAATCTATGATAAGTAAATAGATTCAAACAGTAATCAAAAAATTAACAAAGAAAAGCCCAGGAGCAGATGGCTTCATGGCTGAATTTTACCAAACATTTAAAGAATACCAATTCTTCATGAAGTCTACCAAAGAATAGAAGAGAACACTTTCCAAGTCACTTTATGTGGTTGATGTTACCCCGATTCCAAAAATAGATAAGGATAAGGAATATTACAAATAAGTTTCTCACAAATATGGACACCAAAATCCTCAACAAAATACTGGCAAATGAAATTGCAACATATAAAAAGAATTATACACCTTGGATAAGTAGGATTTGTCCCAGAAATGTAAGACTGATTGATCACCTGAAAATTGATGCAGTGTACCATTATCAATAGAAAAAAGCATAAACAAAACAAAATCCACGTGATCATCTCAATCAGTACAGAAGAATTTGACAAAACCCATCCTTCTTTCATGATTAAAAAAAAGACTTATAAAAGTAGGAGTAAAAATGAATTTTCTCAACCTGATCAACTGCATCTGTGAAAAATACATAGCTATCATCATACGGAATAGGGAAAGACTGGCTTCTTTCCCCTAAAATCAGGAACTAGACAAAAATGTCCACTCTTCCCACGTCTATTAAACATTGTGATGGAGGTTCTAGCCAGGAACAAAAGGCAAGAAACAAATGGCATCCAGATTGAAAGGAGGAAATAAAATTTTATCTATTTGTAGATAACATGATCATATACATAGAAATTCTTAAAGAATTCACCAGAAAACTATTAGAGCTAATAAATGAGTTCAACAAAATTACAGAACACTAGATCAATATACACACAGAGAAAGGTCACTGTATTTCTACACATTTGCAATGAAGAATCCAAAATAAAACAATTCTATTTACTATAGAATTATGAAATATACTTAGGTATAAATTTAACAAAAGAGGTGCACAATAGATTCTCATATAGTCACAATATATGCAAAAAATATTATTGATAGAATTTAAAGATCTAAATAAAAGGAAAAACATCTCATGGTCATGGATTGGAAATTTAATATTGCTAAGGTAGCAGTATTCCTCAGATTGGCCTAGAAATTCAAAATAACCCCTATTAGAATCCCAGATGATTTCTTTTTTAACATTCAAAAGGAATTTCGAGGGACTCAGAGTAGCCAAAACAATCTTCAAAAAGAAGAGCAAGGTAGGAAGATTTACTCCTATACTTACATATATACTTTTACTCTTATACTTACTTATATACCACTTCCAAAACTTGCTACATAGCTGGAGTAACCAAGACCATGTGGTACTGACATACGACACACAGATCAATGCAATAGAAGTGAGAGTCCAGCAACAAACCCATGTGTCTATGGTCAACTTATTTTCACCAAGAGTGCCAAGAACATTCAACTGAAAAAATAATAGCCTTTTCAATACATGTTGCTGGGATAACTGGAAAGTTACTCATTTAAAAAAAAAAATCCCCACACCCCTATTCTTCATGCAAAAATTAGCCATGGTTAACAGGTGAATTCATGCTTCAGAAATGGTTTTACATGCGCATTTACATACATATAAGAATATATAGTTTTTACATTGTTATACTCAGTCTGTGTGTTTTCTTTGCTGTTTCATTTGTAAAATGACATATCTCAAGTAATAATAATAACTTTTACTTATATACCACTTCTTATGGGCCAGGCGATCTTTTAAGTTCTTTATGTATCTTAACTTGCCCTAATCCTCACAAAAACCCCGTAAGTGCTATTGCTGTTCACATTTCAGGAGGATGAAACTGAAGCACGTGGAACTGAATAACTTGGCCAAGTTTGTCCAGCTGGAAGAAAGCAGAGCTGGGACGCAAACACAGGTAGTCAAGCCCCAGAGTTCACACTCCTTTCTCCCCCTGCTGGCTGGTCCCTAGAAAAGCTGGAAGAACTTGGAAGCCTCTACACACAACAAACAGCATGTTTTCTATTTAACTACTTTTATCAGTTCCCACCATTCAAAAAGTGAAGTATAAACATTTAAGCTGAATCTTTTTGCGTGCGTTTTAAGCAAAGCCACATGAATATCATGGTATGACTTATGTGACTCCTTAGAATGAGGTAGGGATGAAACCATGTATCTTTCCCTGACAGCCAGCCAGAATTTTATGACACTTACTCATCTCTTCACTTGTCTGCCTGTGCACAACACGGTCAGAATGTGTATTTTATCCTGTGCCTAGCAAAGTGACTCTAGTCTGCTGAATGAATGAATGGACAACTTACCTTTTATGAATTATTAGTTCACTGACGATACGTCAAACAATTCAAAAAATTGTGATGATCAGATGAATCAACTTTGAAGTACCGAGACATGAAAAGCGTCATACCATTCTTCCTCTTTGACTCCTATGTGCATCTTTGCAGAATAGGTACTTTAAAAATACCTGACCGTGTATTTAAAATCCTAAACATTCTTCAAAGTTGCTATTTCCTGACTCTCGTAAAAGTAAAATGTCTCAAACTTTTTTGGCTTCTCTGATTCTTCAGCTAATGAAAACTTCTCCCTTTCATTAAATTTCAGTTGGTCTTTGAAACAGACACCCCTGCTTTGTGGCTACACTTTACTTTGCATCCTGTCTGCTACTCTAGGCTTGAAAGAAGGAAGCACTGGGCCACTCCACTCCTTACTGGCTGTGGAACTCCCCCCTGGTTCTGTGCTGACACAGCTGACAGCGAGATGATTAAAGGATCTGGAGACTCTCAAGAGCTGAGTGCAGAATTCTGAATGTGTGAACTACTTGTCAAAACTTCATAGTAATTAGGAGCTGAGCTAAGAGAAAGGAATGTAGCTGCTTAGAACTTAGTAGAATTTCAATGTGATGTATATTTCTTTTGAGATTTTTAAATGGTCTGAATTCATTAAGACTCAAAATTTCAAGTTCCATTCAGAGAAAAAGAAAAGGAACTCCAAGTTCTACTCAGACTACAAAAAAGTTAATTTGTGTGGTCTCTCAGGCAGTGGCCTTCACACATGTACCTCTATTCGGAAGCACTGTCTTAGAACTGATTACACTGAGCATCTATCTACCGCCTTATCTGCCTTTTCTTGCAGGGAAGAGCAGGTGACTTTGAACATGGGTTTGAACTACACCCAGTCACATATATGGGGATTTTTAAAAAATAAATATGTACTATTGTACTACCTCATCTGCTGATGGTTCAATCTACAGATGTGGAACTTTGCATAGTGGGCTGACTCTAAAGTTATATGCAGATTTTTGACTGTTGCGGGGGGGGGGTCAGTACCCCTACCTCCACGTTGCTCAGGGTCAACTGTAGGCAGATCAGAGCTTTCATTTTTTTGTTCCTTCAGTCCATTTATACTGCCAAAGCCTGCAATAGGTATGCAGATAAATGGTGAACAGCATAGACATTGTATGTGACCTTGTAGAGCTGACAGCTTGGTTAGGACATTTTATCACAGTTTTTGCTATGTCATGTATAACTATTTAAACATTTTTAAATTTCATGATTTTCCAGGATTGAGAGTGACAATTGCTTACATAACTGTTTCTCTATTTGGGGACACTAAAGTTATTTCCATTTTTTCATTAATAAATCTAAATTAACTATACATGTCTTATCTTTAAGTATATTATTCACCCTGCCAAAAGGAGACTTTTGAGGTAGAAATCAGCACTTACCAGAAGGCTAGATTCTAATTTATTCAAGGCATCTTTTCATTAGGGGAGCCCTAAGTTTTCTGTGCAGCTTTGAGCAAAAGGAAGTAATTTCAAAGCCCTATTAGAGGGAGTAAGATTTAGGAATCCCTTTCCCTTTATTAGGGGTGTAGGTAGGACAGTTCTTTTTAAAATAAGGTGGCTTATTATCTATCAGGAGCCTATTGTTTGTTGATCTGTTTACAGTCATGAAATGTCAGGTGACTTGTTTGTTTTGCTTCATGTGGCTCTATAATAATGAATGTTTACCCTAGTTTGTAAGGTTCCAGAGGAATTGAACAACTTGAATACTTTGGAAATTCTGGAAAACGATGACAGATTACTGGAAAGAATACTGCAAGCCCCTATAATAGGAAATACAAAAAAAAATAGGGAACCAACCTTCTTGGAGAGATGAAAAGGCTTGAGGGCTACATAACAGTGTATCTCACCCCCTCCTGCCCTGCCTAGATTAAGTGCAATAAATCCCGAGAAACCAATCTCCCTCGTCTATTCCCATCAGAACGGTGTAACCAGCTCACCCCAGCCACAGCTAGGAGGGATAAATGTTACTACTTCATTACTCCCATTTCAAAAGTTTCAGGAGAGAGAACAGATTCAAGCTATTCCAACTAAGAATACACACTACGTCAGCTGAGTTTTACCCATTTCTTTGTCATTTCCTCAGGTTGCAGAAAAATGGAAATAATACAAAATATTCAGGTCTCACTATAGTTCATGGTTAAAAAAGAAAAAAGAAAAAGGCAAAGATACGCTTCTGGGGAAAGAGTCTATAAGTTAACTACAATTTATCAGAGCAAATAGAATATGTAGATGGAGACTCCCCAAAAGGAGCAGAATAGAAAATAAAGCAATCTTGGCAATAGGCCAACCTAAAGAAAAAAAAAGGAAAGGGAGGAATGAAAGAAGGGAAGGGAGGGAAGAAGGAGGAAGGAAGAACGAACTGGCCCATCTAAAAATTCCACGAGATGCAGTATGGTTGTTTGCAGTTTCCAACTTGATACAGATAAATATGTTAACTTTGAAAGTTATGTGTTGGAAACGTTAAAGTCACAACATAGAAAGGACTTGGGTTCTCGGAAAGAAACTTGTCAGAGAGCTGTCCACTCTCAGGAACACCCATATATGAGATAAACTTCTATCGCATATGAACCATTACAGACTTTCAAAAATTTCTTTGTTATGGTAGCTAGCATCACCTTAACAAATGCACTGTGTATAGAAAACAAAACAAAACAGAAAACAAGCCCCTAATAGGTGAAAATGTAATTCAACGATTAGACGTAAATCTTCTCAGTGTTTCACATTATAAAATCTTAGTGCAACAAGAACTCAAAGATAACATATTAAAACCAAATGATGTTTAAAAAGGGACCTACTACCTTACTTTTTAACAAAAACATTATTGATGAGAAAAACCAAAAATATTATGGACTTAAATAAATTAGAAACAGAAAGTAATAGAATAATTATCTGTTTTTCAAATTCCTGACACAGATTTAAAACATAATATAAACACAGCAAATACAGATAAAAAAGACAAAGGTAGTAAAAATAACTTAAAGAAATTCAACAGACAACAGTATGCCATGATGTTAATTAGTAAAGAATACTATAAAAGGAAAATCATTCAAAATATAATACAATAACATTTTAATTTCTAAACACAAAAATCTGAGTATCAAAAAATTCTATTTCATTTTAAAGAAAAATGTACCCTAAAAGCTTTTTACAAAGACATACACTAGGTAATCCGTAAAAGGCCAGGTAGAGAAAAATTATTTTTAGATACCCAGGCAGAAAACTCAAATTCACTGTCAAGGTGAAACTGAGACTTCTAGCATTATTCAATGTCAGAGACAATGGCAAAGTTCTGAGTAAAAAAGTGAGTCAAACAATTTTGCCTACCTAAAATATTTCTCAAAAACGCAGAACAAAAATCCCATTTCTGGCATTGGTGGATAAACAACTCAGACCAATTCTCCTTAAGTGAATAAAAAACAAATACATCACTACATACATATCATCTTTAAATCCACAGGAGACAAAAAACAAAGCAAAAAGTTAGTGCAGGGTTTAAAGCATAGTGAGGGGAATCCCTAAGAGGTGAAGCCTCTGTTTGTGCCACTTTTTCACTCCAGATTTTGCTAATTTGAAGTTGTGGCACAGAGTTTAAGAATCTGAATTAAAAAGTGTAGAAATTGAGAATCTGAGCAGAGATTTGGACTATTTCATAGGAATGAACAACAAAACATAGAGTTCAGGAACCATCAGGGAGAAAGAGCCTTGTTAAGTATTCCAGATTCCCAGCTGTAACCAGCTCTCAAGAACCACACATTAGGAGGGCCACAAACTAGAGATAAAGGTAAACTGGAAATAGAGAGTTCTCACAGATAGCAGTCTAACTTCAGATTAGCTTAATCCCTGATTGGATTACATTAACTTGCCCTAGCCTAACCTCGTAACAGAAGCAAAGTCAATTTTCAGCAGGGGTGGGATGGGGATTAAACCAGTTGGAGACAAGTCAACTGCTAAAAATCTATTCCAAAAAAAAAACCATAAAATACATGGAAGTCAATTAATAACATCACATGATCTTATCAATTAGATGCAGAAAGAAGTCAGTTTTTCCCAACTTGATCTATAGATTCAATGTAATCCCAGTCGAAATAACATCAAGTTATTTGATAACTACCTGCAAACTAATTCTAAAGATTCTATGAAGAGGGAAAAGACCCAGGATAGTCAACACCTTGTTATTAAAATAGCATATATTTTATAATTTTATACAAATAGTTCTATCTATTTACTTATCTTTATCCATCTATTTACAAATCATTCATCTATCTGGGTATCTAGAACATAATATCCAACTATGGTGATAATAAAAATATATAGATAGTGAGGATTATGTTTCTTTATGAAAACACTTCACCTTTGTGTGTGTGTATTTCTAGTAACTTTGTTAGAGCAGTTGTAGTTTCACAGAATAATTGAGTAGGAAGTACAGAGAGCTCTCACGTGTGCCCCGTCCATCCCTCCTTCCCTCTCCACACAAACTTTCCCTACGATCGCTATCCCACACCAGAGTGGCGTATTTGTTACAATTAATGAGTCTTCACTGACCCATCATTACTACCCCAAATCCATAGTTTATACTAGGGTTTATTCTTGGAGTTGTACATCCTATGAGTTTTGACAGATATTTAATGACATGTATCCACCTTTATAGTACCATGCAGATAGTTTCACTGTCCCCCAAATCCTCTGTATACCACCTATACACTCCTCTCTGCCTCAAACTCTGGAAACCACTGATCATTTTACTATCTCCATATTTTTGGCTTTTCTAGAATCCCATACAGTTGGAATTATACAGTATGTAGCCTTTTCAAATTGGCTTCCTTCAGTTAGTAATATGCATTTAAGCTTCCTCTGTTTTTTTTTTTCATGGATAGCTACGTCTAAAAAGAAGTAATAAAAATGATGCAAAGCACTGCTAATCAAAATTTCAGAAATGAAGACCTAAGTGAAATAAAAAGGAGACTATTTGGTGTGTGTCAGGGCTGCAGCCTGGGAGACAGATTCAAGAAGACTGAACTATGTTCAATCATATTTCAAAATAGAAGAAACTAAAGAGGAAAAAAAGAAAAGTAAGGTTAGTTAGTTATATGAATTATCAAAAATAATTGGAGCTGGCCAGAAGTAAAGGTGCTTGTTAAATAAAGATTGGTTGGAGTCCAAAATGGTTGCATAGTTACAAAGGGGAGACCAGACCACAAGGCTGTAGCTGGCAGGTGTTGCTCTGAATATGGCTTATTATGTCCCTGGGTCTGGCACACTTCAAAGACAGCTAAAGTTCTCAGTGGTGCAAAGATATGTCTGAGATCAGATCTTCAATGGCTACCCATCTCCATTTGTGTATGCCTGAACTATGATCACTTCATGAAAATTTCAGCTGGTCAGTGTTGAGGAACATTTCATTGACTGAATGGACTACAGTTTACCCATTCATCTACTAAAGCGCACCTTGGTTGCCTGTAAGTTTTGGCAATTACCATTAGATGATGAAAAATCTGGGTGCAGGCTTCTGTGTGGACATAGTCTTTAATTCTTTTGGGTAAATACTGCTGGAAAGTACTGTAAGAGTATGTTTCCTTTTGTAAGAAACTGCCAAACTGTCTCCCAAAGTAGATCATTTTGCAATCCCACCAGCAATAAATGAGAGCTCCTGGTGTTCCATACCCTCACCAGCGCTTGGCGTTCTCAATGTTCTAGATTTTGGCCATTCCAATAGATGTGCAGTGGTATCTCATTGTCTTTCTAATTTGCATTTCCCTCATGACATGTGATGTGGAATATCTTTTCACATGCCTTTTGTGCTTTTTTGATTGTTTAAAAATTCTATAGGAGTACTTTTTTTCATTTTGTAAAAGCAATTGAGAAAATTAAAAAAAAAAAAAGACACACACAAAACCCAAACTGGCTCAAAGCAAATATGCAAAGGTTTAACATTAGTTTTGGACTAAGGAGTATGAATTATCCTTTCTCATTTTTATTCTTCTATGTGTCTTTAAATTCAAGACAAAGAAAAGTGAGGTCCTTTTATTTCATCTACGCAGCCTGGCACAGGCGAGAAGATCTCGGTGTGAGCTAAGGACTTTCCTCAAACCTGCTCATTTTACTCTGAATTTCTCTGCTTTGTCTTCACTCCTGATGGCATTTTGTCAGAGCCTAGAAAGACGAAGAAAACCCTTTGACCAGACATCTCAACGCCACTCAGACCCAACAAGAGAGGTGACACTGGAGTCCTTGGCTTCCTCTTCATCTAATTCTAGAAAGCTGCCCCTCTGCTCTGCCATCAGCTCAACCTCCACTTCCTCTCCCCCAGCCCAGTCTGCTCCTTTCAAACTGTTTCCCAACAGCAACCAAAGCCTTCAGCTGAGAAGGGGAGCTGAGTCCTGAACAGGTGGGATTGTCACGCCAAGTCCGTAAGGTCTAGCACAGCAGAGCCCGTTGTCACTGCCAAGCAGCTGAGGCCACAGAGGAGCATGCGTTCTGAGAGATTTCCAATTTCTCAGCATTGACATTTTATGATAGTGTTAGGGCTGGGGATGCAGGGGTGGGGGGGGGAGCAAAACGCCTCTGCTTTAAGCCTTAAACACTTGAGAAGCAAAAGCAACGAAGAGGAAAGAGAGACGGGGTGGATAGCACAGACACAATGGCCTTTGGTTCACATAGGGTGCTGAACAGACCAGAAAGACAGAGATGGCTGCTTTGATTCCGTGGGTCCTGGGCGGGCAGTGGAGGGGAGAGGCAGACTCAGGCCTCTCCCTCCTGTTTGACTGTTCATCCCTAGGATCAGCGTTCTGTGGGTGACTTATTAAACTTTTCTGACACAGCTTACATCACAGTGCTTGTGCGCTGGCCTTCAAGCAGCTTCTGTTTGATAATTTGCATTGTTTTATATGCTAAACTGAAGAAATCACTTTAGCAAGACAGAACAAACATCCGCGATTAAAGGCCTAGGCCCCAGGCATTATCCACCACTCAGCAGGGAGATTGCTACATGAGGGAGGGCTAAAGCTAAACTCCAAACTCGGGGCCTTATCAAAGGGCCCACCTAATCCAAGGCCATCCTGAGAAATTGTGTAAGGTCTGCCATCCTGGCTCAGCTCTGAGGACTGTGACTTCAGGAGGGGGCCTGGTGTGGGCCTGGAACACGTCACGGTGGAGGAGAATGTTTCCATGGGAAAGGAAAAAGCCTGGCATGAGACAGTCAACCCGGAGACTGGACAAAGCCTGAGATCCACTTTCCTCAGAAATACTGCGGAACCAGTCAAATCTGAATCAACCAGAAGATCTACCCTTCTTTCTTGTTTCTTAACATACCCAAGGACAGAAAGAGTGTGGATTTCTACGTTAAATAAGCAAATAAATGCTTTTTTTAACCTTTTGAGAATTCACTGAAAATGACAGTGTTTTGAAGCACAAGATGTAGTAAGCAGAAAAATACCTAAGTTGTAGGGTTTATAAACCATGATTTATACCTGAGTGACTTCTGCTGCCTGATTTACCCGAGTTTGAGTTTCCTCATTTGTAATGTGGATATATCGAGCCTGGAGAATTTTTGTAACGATAAGAGATCCTAAGTACATGAAACTTGGCACAGTGCCCAGCACACTGTAGGCACGTGGTAACTGATGATTTAAATATTATGTATAGACAGTTTTTTTCTAGGCCAATCCTAATAGTTCGCCAATGTTGCAGAAAAAAGATTAATTTTAGTCATATAACATCAGTGTGTATGTTAGAAAAATCATAAATTCTCAAGAAGGTGTTTTAAATTTATTAATATTTATTATAATTAATATTGATAAGTATTTGTCATTATTAAAAATATTTTTAACTGGAGGTACTGGGGATTGAACCCAGGACCTTGTGCATGCTAAGCATGCGCTTTACCACTCAGCTATACCCAATCCCCAGGTATGTCTTATTGACATTGGTGCAAATTTTGCTATTGCCCTCATTTATATGTGAAATAAGGGATAAATGATCCAACACAAATTAAAAGATGAACCAGCAAGAAAGGAAGGGAGACTCTATGGCCTGGAATAAGAGAATTTATGTTCCTTCTTAAACCATTCCACATTAGCTCACAAAGAGGGCGGCCTGGAGAGGTAATTAAAGACAGGTGATCCCTGGGCAATATTGTGGCCGTTACTTCGTAATCACCTTGTCAGTCAGACTCAGCGTTGATGGTATTAGAAATTTCCCAAAGCACCGTATTTTTTTCCCTCTTATATCCTGTTCCCCCATAGCTCCCATAAGTTTGGGGATTATTATAGAGAATTTTAGATTCCAAGGAATTATTGCCCAGACACAACAGTATCCGCTTTTAACACTTTCTGCTTGGCGCACTGGATAACGTTTCTCCCACACAGGCAAAGAAATCCATGTTGGAGGCAGATCAGAGCATGCACATATGGGAGTGAAACTCAGACCATCTCATTTCCTCACTAATTGTCACTTGAGTCCAAAGCCTTCCTGAGAGGAGCTCCGCTTCCCTCAGCAGGCCTCCGTGCTATGCTACGCCTCTGGAATCCAAAATCAGAATAGAAAAGATGGCGCAATGTGAGAGGAACCCTGTTTATAAAGGCTGCATGCTGCTTCCACTTAACGTGGCAATCATTTGTCCCTGGCAGACACCGTGCTCCCAGGAAAGGAGATTTATTATTTATTGCATTTTTTAAAAAGAATGTGTAATTGCTTTTCCTCAAAGGATATATTCCCAGTTCCAAACTCTTAATAGTTTTTAGCACAAGACTGAGCAAAGTGAACGTGGAAGAATTTTCCTGTCACATTGTTTGTACTTAAGTGTTTACTATGATCATGCGTTTACCTAGAATATAAATAGGTTGAAATGCAAATACCCAAGAATGAAAAGTTTTGCTCAGCCACTCTAATCATAAAAGCAGGTAGCTCAATTAGATCTTTCATTTCAGTCATAGTGGCGTCTGAGAAGGATAAATATTTTATTTAAAATTCAACTTTTTTTTTTTTTGAGTGTCTACTCTCTGTCAGCCACTCGAGATGCAGAGGGGAATCAGATTTGGTCCTTGTTACCAGAAGTTTTCTAAGGAGACTGACAGTCTGATTACCGATAACATCACCAATACCACCAGTTGTTGAACTCTCGCCACAAGCCTGGCCCCGAGCCGAGTTTTTCATGCACATTTTCACAGAGAAACTTGCAATCAACAATTTTACAGGGAAAGAAAAGAAAAACCGAGATGACAAGAGGCTACATGAATTTCCCAAGGTGTTTTAAAACGTAGACTTCATTATTATTCAGGTATAGAGAAGCCAAGATGGGGAGACGACTGTAATTAAAAAGATAGTTTGTCACTCACAGTTTCCAGAGGAGGAGACGTGCCTCGCCACGCCGGTAACGCCCCAGCCACGGAAGGCCACGCAGGGAAACGGGCTGGGCAGGAGGAGCAAGAAGAATGAGTGAGCAAGAGCCTCTGCTGCGGCTTCTGTGGGCCGGAGCGGGAGCGGGAGCCGGAGCCGGAGCCGGAGCCGGAACCGGAACCAGGGAGGCGGGGTAAACTGGCCTGGGATTGGCCAGTTCGAACAACTTCAGGGTGTAGGGGCTGCCCCTAGTGGTCTGGTGGGCGTGATTAGGGCAGAAGGGAAAGTGGCCTGGTTTGTAGGAATCCCATTAAGGAGGCTGTTGGGGGTATGGGCTCTGGATTTGCAGAGAAAAGGTGCCCTCCCAGGTGAGTCTTTTAATGTCTTCAGAAATGGGCTAACCCTGGGAGATGCCGCCTCTCCAGAGGTCTCAGATGTCAAGTATTAGAAACACATGGTAATACTCGTGGCCACAATGCTAATAAGGCAGACACAGAATTTCAACCAGGTCTGGCTACAGAGTAATCAATCCTTGTATGACTCTGCTATCTTCCAGTAGAGGAATCCCGTAATATTCCCTCAGCCTTTGCATTTCTTTTCAGTTTACTCCACTTAGCAGTAATACAGAAAGGATGCTAATGTGCTGTTCATATCTATGAACAGAAGCAGGATCTGGTTCTTTGGAGTTAAATCTTGCTGCCTCTATCAACTAATTTGGGGTGGGCAGTTTGTTTTTTAAACTTTAGATAAGCTACTGACTTCACTGAGCTTTAGTTTTCTTACCTGAAAAAAGGGAGTAATAACACTTACCCTGAAGAGTTGTTTTCAAGATTAGAACACATATTAGCACAGGTTTGGAGTGAAGCAAGTGCTTGATAAGCACTATTTAAGAATTACCCAGGAAAACTCCCCGTCTGTGGAATTCTCGTTGGCACAGAAACATTCGCAGACACTTATACATTTTAATGAGACTAATGATAGTGATGTTTAGACAAGATGTACTGTTATGGGCTGAAAATGTGTCCCCCCCCCAAACTCATACGTTGCAGCCCTGATGGCAATGTGAAGATGTTTGGAAATGAGGACTTAAGGAGATAATCAGGGTTAGACTAGGTCATGAGAATGGGGCCCTCAGGGTGGGAGTAACACCTTTATAAAAAGAAGAGACACAAGATCTACACCTTCCCCGCCACCTCCACAACAAGGTGACAGCCATCTGCAAAACAGGAAGAGGGTCTCACGTGATATGACCACAGTATTCTGTTACAATAGCCTGAACCAAGACAAGTACTCAGATGCTTTTAGGTAAAAAGATTCTTCTTACTAAATTATAGAGAATCGTAAAAGCATAGCAATCTGGACAAAGTTCTAGAGAATTTCTGAGAATTTCTGCAATTTTGTAATCAGTCTTAAAGGGATTAAATGGCTTTCCCCCCCTAAAATCCTTCCTTTTTAGTGGCAGACAACATAATTGCGGGATCCTTGCATTCAATTCCCAGTATAGGCTCCTTTCTTCGTCCACGTTGCCAAGGCTGCCTTCGTATATACATGAAATGGCATCAGCGTGTGAAAGTATGATTTGAGGTCTGAAAAAATGTATTTCTCCTTGTATAATTTTCCCTACTCATCACTTGGGATCGGGGACTCAGTCTTCTGGGTTCAAGGGTCGCCCCTTTATTGTCATGTTAAAATGCTCACGGTTAATCTGAGTGGTAACACCTGATCAGTCTGCATTAACGGTGCAAGTCCCCAGCCAGGTGGCTGTGGTTCACTTGATTGTTTTTCACTCTAACACCCACCCCTCCTCCCACCCCCACAGCCACAGGTGATTAGTTATCTGACCAGTCAGTCAGGGTTGGTGGGTGGAGCATTTGAGTAAATGGTGATGGTATTTTCTCTTGGGTGGGATCCCAAGAAGGGATGGGGGCAGGCTGGGAATTTGCGGGCATCGGGAAAAATACTGGCTCCTACATGAGTTTTACCTCCAAAATATGTCTGGACAGTTCCTTAACTGTACCCTGAGAATAGTAGTGTTTTTTGTTTTGTTTTGTTTTTAATTAACTAGTTGCTGGATCATCCTGGACTGGAAATAAGAAGGGGTACTTCAGAGAGGAGCGGCAGGGCTGAAAACCCAGGGCCCAGAACCCAGGATGTGGTGCTTCATAGAGGGGTCTCAGCCCCTTCTACTTGGGGTGTTAAGATTCCCCACTTAACAAGAGCTGCAGTGCCTGTTTCAGGCGGGGGAATTCTGCCAGGACCTTTAGGTGCCAAGCAGGGAGGGAAGTGCTAGCTCAGCCCTGAGACTGGGCTCTGGGCGTCAGCGCACAGAGAGGTAAGAGCTCTGTGTCCCACAGTTACGACAGATTCCCCGAGAGCACATTGGGCCCAAGATGATGATTTTCCTGGAAAGAATCTTAAAGGTCATCTACTTACATTATTTTGATGAGCCAACAAGATGTGAATAAAGATGCTTTCAAACATTGTTAAAAGATTTTTAAAAGTTTTTCTGACCTTGCTTTTATACTTATTTTGTAACCTAGAGATGCAGTATGGCGCAGCGGTTAATGGCATGGATTTTGAAACTGAACAGATAGATCGGTGTTAAAAACCTCAACTCTGCCGCTGGGCAAACTCCGTTACAAATCTCAGAATCCCAGTCTCCTGATCTGTAAGATGCCAGAACAAAACCTACCTCCTGTGATTGTTGCAAATTTTAAATAAACTAACCCAAGTATTTAGAGTCCACATCATTGAAAGCAGTGGTGGTGGTGTCATGATTACAATTATTCTTCCTGAGTATGTCAGTTTCAGTTTGGTGGTGCTGGATTATTCTGTTACTGATGAGGGTCCTTGGACTCTGATCAATAGAAATTGATAAGGGCCAGATGAGGAATTCTGGCAAGGCTTTACTGGGGCTCGTGCTACCACACGAGGGAGCGAAAACAAGAAACCGGGGCCCTTAAACGAGGGTGAGGGTAGGGGTGGACTGGTGGGTGGGGCTGGAGGGATGGCCTAGGTGGTCTGCTCGCCCCCTCCCCCTTGGTGGTGCTGTGTGCGCAGTACCTGCTTTTGCTCTGGGCACCTCAGAAGTGGCAGTTAGTCTGTGCCCTTTTTGTATCTTATTGTTCATAATTGCCCTGAGTACCCATGCACGTCCTTACTCATATAGTTATTTTTAGTCCTTTATAGTTTCTTTGTATTCTGTTGCTGGAGGAGATTTCTGTCCAGGGTGCAGTGCAAGCACTCTGATAAAGGGTCCCAGGTCCCAGGCAATCTCAGTTCTGGAAACATGGATGGACACAACAGGGTGACCTGTTTAGCTGAATCTAATTACTGATTTCATCATTATGTCTTATCATTATGCCTGAATTGACCTCTTGCTCTGCCTTCATCTAGATGGCGTGTCTGGAAGTGAGGGGGCTAATCTTCATCCCAGTGAGCTAATGCAGCCGTTCAAGCAGGCATTCTCTTGGCTCTTTCCCTGTCTGCATTCTCAATTCTTTGTAGTGTGTCTTCAGAGGGAAGTCTGTAAGCACAGTAGGACTGGTAAACAGAAGTTTCATTTAACCTTAATATACTGATTTTAGTGAAGTGATTAAAAAAAATCATAATCTACTTCTTCCTGAAATGACAACAAAGCAGTTAATACTGGTGTGATAACACTAAGTCTAAAACTGGCGTTCCCTTTATGTACACAAAGCCAATGAAATAACATCTTTTTTGTTGTTTTAAAATCCTGTCAGGTTTTTCACTTTCTGTTCGTCCACAAAGCCGAAGTTGTCAGTTCTTGTCACTAGGAGCCCTCTAGCCCCAGGCACTACAAACCCCTTTTTTAAAATTGTGTTCTCGGTAAGCTCTGTGTGACGGAGGTCAGTTCTGTGTAATCTGTTTTCCTTCTCAGATCATCTTTCCCTCCTCCAAGGGACGTAGTGGGAAAAGGTACATTTGACAGAATACTGGCTAATTTAAATTCTTAGAATAAAGTGAAGCTGCAAATGTTAGATGATCCTCCTAAAAGTTAGTGTTGATGAGTCAGGAGGTAAGTTCAATTGATCCCAGGTGTGCACTGTGAAGCTGAATGCCAAGAGCAGTTCCTTAGTTCCAGTGAGCGCCTGGGACCTCTTATTTTAAGGGGTGTGGGATGAGGGCAGTTGGGATAGAAAAAGCAAGGGCTTTATAACTAGATAGGTATGAGTTAATATCCTGTCAAGATTTGTTGTATGTGTTATAATTTGGGGCTTGTTATGAAATTTCTCTGGGCTAAAACATTTTCATGTGAAAAATGTAAATAATAGGATCTCTGTAGTGGACCTCTGCCATTTCCATTTTTTAGGGTTGCCAGACTTAGCAAATAAAAGTAGAGGACACCCATTTACATCTGAATCTCAAGTAAACATGAATAATTTCTTAGTGTAAGTTATGTCTCAAATATTGGATGGGACGTATTTATACTAAAATTTATGCAACTTTTGGAACATACTTATACTAAAAAATATTCACTATTTATCTGGAATTCAAATTTGAATGAGAATCTTGTATTTTATCCAGCAACCCCAATACTTAGCCCATCCCCCTCTTCTCTGAGAATTCCTGATTTTCCCTAGCAAACTACCCTCCTCCACCCCTCAAATTAAGCCCATGTTTCAGGTAGAGAGTCTCTTGCCTCAACATTAATAGGCAGTAGAACACAGGTTTTATTCAGGCACCAAATTCTCCTTGTCACTGTTTCTTGCTCAAGGTTGGTCATGTGACCCACAGTGGTCCAGCTGGACTCAAGGCTGGGACTCAATGAAGTAACTGCGAAGGATGAATTTAGCTTCTGCTGGGGTGATATGATAGAGATAGAAGCCTGGAGCTGCTGCAGCCCTTTTGCTGATGCAATTTGAGACTGATGGACAACTGAGCCAGGGCAGGATGACACTGTGCAGACCTCAGAGGTGCGGTGTAGTGATGTGTTGTGATGATGTTCTGTGAGCCCTTGGATTCACCTGTGCCTGCAGCCAGCCTACCCCTGAATTTGGTTATATGACCTGGCTTTTCAAACTACTTTTTGATTTAAGCCATTTTAAGTTGGGTTTCTGTCACTTGTAATCAGAAGAGTTCTGAAAAATATAGAACATCATCAAACTTTGTGATTATGAAATGAAAAACAATGTAAAGAGCTGAACAGGAGGCCACATGTAAGATGTTTAACAGTCCCACTCTCCCAATGATATATGTACTGGAATGAATGGAGTAATTCAAATGTATCCTCCAAATCAGAAAGAAATCAACTTAGGAAAAAATATCTTAATAACTATGGCATCAGGCACATGTTTTTGTTATAAAGGAAAGCGTTCTTTTCCACTTTCTGTAAACACTAGGTATAGCAGCTCCTCTCTAAATACATGAAAAGCAAACACACATGAAAAACCTCTTATTGATAAGTAAGGCTCAGAATGCTAACATATGAGGAACTTTAATCTTGAACCCATGCAACATTGCTGTGATTACCAGCTGACTGAGAGACTTGCTTTCCTAAAAGTTCATTGGGAAGTTGATTACTTACAAGCTTATGGTAACCTAGAAAGCATTGAGGAAGCAAGCTGATCCTTCATTCTGCACGCTGAGATGAGAAAAACAATCTGTGTTCAAGCATAGTATTTCTACTGAGATACCCAGTGGGAATACGTCCAACAAAGAGGCTAGTGATCTGGTTTTGGGGTGAGCTGCTTCAATACTGCCCAAGTCATAAGGCTAGTCATGGTATATGCTGATGGATTAGAACAGCATCCTGGCTGCTTTAATTACAGTTTTTTGGGGGGGGGTGTCTTTTGTTTTTACATTTTACAGTCATGTAACACAGAGTAATTTATACTAAAGAGTTTGGAGTTAGATTAACTTGGCTTAAAATGTAGGTTCTGACAATTCTTCGCTTCATGGGTGCGAACAGTTACTGTAATCACTCTTCAGACTATAACTTCACCTGTAAAACTGGCTTCTGTGAAATAACAAAGTATCTGGAACAAGGTAAATTCTCACAGAATTATGAGCTCCAGAAATAGCCGAATCATGGCTACGCTGAGTTTTTATAGGTTAGTCTCTGAGGAGATAGTTGCCTGATCCAGGAACTGGCCATTTTTCTTCTGCTTTCTTCAAATCCCCCAAAGTTAGAACATGTTCCCACCCACAGGTTCTTTCAGCTACACTTGAGATAACTGTCAGTCAATAGCCCCAGACACGGAAGTTTATAACACTTGTCATAGTTCCAAAATTCTTCCCTCAACCCAGTTACTTTCTGGAATTTTACCATGGTTTCCTCCATTTCTTTGGGTCACCATGAAGTTAGTATTTTAGCTTCTAGTGTGACATTCTCTTTTGTGCCTTTGATCCATTCCTATCCCTTGGACGCATTTAATCAGACAGACAAACTGTAGGTCTAAATTGTTTACTAGATCACAGAGAGATGGTAAGAGAAACGACAAGGAATGTGGGAGAGGATTTTGAGGCAGCTCTTATATTTAAAATGAACTTCTTACCGTAAGCTGCCAAACCCTACATGTTCTAGCTTCCTAGACCAGCAGAGGAAAAAGAAAAATACCAGTCTAAAGCAAATTTAAAAATCAGGAAGTTGATCAGCAGCACTTCAAGTTTGCAAGCCTAGGACTAATTAGTTGTCCAACCTTTTCCCCTAAGATTAAGGCTCAGCCATCTTGTTCAGGATTCAAAGGAGATGTACACTGATTACTTATTTCACAGAGCACTCTGTAAATTCCCACTGTTGCTACTTTCAAGCAGCTTCCATCCCTAGCTCACTGTGTACTGTCCCTATAATACTCGATCAGGCTCATCTTTGCTGTCAGGTTTTAAGAAATCCAAGCATTGCACATTTTCAGCAGCTGACACCTGCATTTGCAGGTGGGCAGCTGTCACGAACTTACCTGTGGGTAAGGTTGAGGGGAGGGGGTCAGGCAGTATAAGCTCTGCAAAAGAGAGAGGCTTCTCTAGTGTTTCCTGTCACTTTTGCTATTTGTCTGCCCTTTTCCTTTTTTCTCTTACTGTATGCTTGTTCCATTATATTTGGAAAAAAGTTCACATGCTGCTATCAAAATACTGAGTGATCTACAGCTGGAAGGGACAGGCTGGTTTTTGATGAGTCTTAAGTTGTTGCTAGACCTTTTCCACTTGTCGCTTGACACCAAATTTAGAGACTTCCTAACTGCTAGAGAAGACAGAAAGATGGTCTCATAGTCAGGTAGATGACTTACTTTAAATGAATGATATTAACCTTCCTTCTTGCTGCTTATTAGATAGAACCAAAGAGCAGAGACAATGATGAGAAAAACCAAAGCTCTCTGCCCCAACCCAAACAGGGTAAAAGTTCTTGCAAGGGAAACTCTTCAGTTTGCCAACTTTGAAAAATGCTCCTCCCACAAAAGAAGTGGTGGGTTCTGATCCTTGTGTTTTGGAGAAGGCCCCTAAGAATTTCCAGGACTTTAAAGTAATTAAATTTGTCCTAAAACATATCAGATCTTGGAGGCTATCTGGTATAATAGAAAAAACATTAGACTTGGGTCAAAATTTTATATCCCAGTTTTGACACTCTAAGTCTTTAAAAGACATTGATAAAGTGTTTTTCCTTTTCTGGGTCTCAGTTGCCTTATCCTTAGATACAGGATTTAACTTTAATCTATTTCAGCTCAAACAGTCCATGAATCTATGTTATTCTGTGTTCAATGCTATGAATATACAGAAGTATAAGTCACAGTCATGACTCAAGGAACTTACAATCTAGTTGAAGACATAAGGCTATGCATGTAAAGTGATAGCAAGCATTATAGAACTGACTATATTTTTGTCTTGAATTGGGTGGAAAGGATCATGAGTGTCAAAATACTTCAGAAGAGGGGAGAGATGAGGGTGGACTCTAAGGATAAAGAAAATCTTCCCAGAGAGGCTTAGACTTCTGTTAGACTCTTAAGGAAGGTAGATCCATCATGTAGATAGATGAAAGGGCAAAAGTAATAGGTAATAATAATTCAGTTAGTGGGGGCTACATAACCAGGAGCCCAGATTTGAGAGTGAGCATGGTAAGGTCAAATAAGGAAATAGCTCAACATATCATCAGTCTCAAATGGTAGAAATTTGTTCATTCTAAACTTGCATAACACCTATTTCCAACTTTCTAACTGGTTTGGATAAGAAGCAAACTCAAGACCTGGAGTGTAATCAACAAAGCTATCTGTATACATTTGCGTGTTACTCACTGCTTAGGAGTACTTCCTTCCGTTGTACGTCATCCTCCCTTGCTGTATCTCTGAGCGAGTCTTTTCCTTCTAGATTCTTCAGAAACTTTTCTAATAATTTTCATTGTTAAAACTAAAGGGTTTGTTCCAATCTTTGAGACACCTCAAAGTTTCAGATAAAAGGAAAATTATAGAAAAATCTAACGAACAGATAAACTTCCCCATTCTTGTATCCTGATATACAGTCATTGCATCTTGATTTACTACCTAATCCCACAATGCCTCACCTTCCATCATCCCCCTGCATGTTGAAGTTCCCTAGGTTGTGCCCTTGATACCCTGTCCTTCAGGACCTTAGAGAACCTCAAAACTTGTGTTTCTATTACTATTTGGAAGTTCCAATACTCATATGCTTCCACTGTCAATGTATGCTGTCCTCTCAAGCCATGGAGTAACTACTGACATTCATTTTCATGATTTAGCCACATGAAATGATATGGATTGCTCTCTTCCTCTTTCCACCCATTTTTAGATTTTCAACACTTTTCTTTCTACCTAGTGGGAAAGAAGGGAAATTGCTTGAAGACAGTGGGGTCAGATCACAGAATTTTGCATGAGAAATAGATGGGTGGAAGGAAAGTACTGTGTCTCATATTTGGGTATCAGAGAGGTCAAGGCATCCATTTAGGTTTCCCCCAAAGTATGTAAAAATGCATCTAAGGGCCTTCTTTGAAGACTAAGGGAGGAGAAAACTTCCCAAGCTCTGCCTCATTTAACTCTGAGAAAACACCTCCTGATGGATGTGGTCCTGTCTGTTGCATATTCCGTCTGGTGTTCATTAATTACTGAGAGCATTAATGATGATCCAGAAGCCATTTTGCAAAGCAACGAAGTGGAAGTTTGCTCCTCAGAATATTTAATGCTCTACACATTCATTTTATTCCACCAGTTTCGAACAGGTGGGTCTATTATACTTTTTGCTATTCGTCTCATATGACTGATTCTCACTCTTACGACTTTCACAACTTCATGCTAAGTGACTAAAAAGGTGCTTAATTAAATGTGTGCTTGCTAATTAGAGAATTTTCACAAGCAAGTGCAGATGGAGCAAATGTAATTGAATGAAGAAACAGAGCAAGCCAGTGAGCTTTTATATAGTTGTGGATTGTATGAGCAAGATGTCAGGAGAGGATCTTGGTGGAAGTCTAACAAGGGAAGTTTTATTTGCCTCTCCCCAAGTTTACCTGTTTTGAACTCTTCATTTTCATGTTCAGCTCAAGGAGGGAAAGACAAACATGTATTCCTAATATATGAGGCCAACAGTAGGGAGATCATATGTCCCAGTTAGCTTGGGACAATCTTAGTTAACATCTTATAGATGAGGCTATACTGTGTTCACCCATAACACCTTGGCATCACATTCAAGATCATGTCCAAGGTGTCCCAGTGCAAGCACTGGGGCCACTCCTCTATAAGGGCTGTCTCTTGGCTCAAACAAAAGAGAGGCAGGCCCAAGTGTATAGCTGTTTAGGCTTCTGAGATTGAACCTCAGACAATGGAAGATGGAAGATGAAGAATAAACAGCTCAGTTTCCTTTTTTCCTTGGTGTCTAACTCTGAGGTATATTCTCGAGTGGTTTTCAGAGCTTCTCAGTGGGATCCAGCCCAGGTGACCATAGTGGTGGTTGGCTTGATGTGAGGCTTCCCTCCTGTCCTTGTCTTAGTTCCTGCAAGTCCCACTGCTGCTTCCTGGGGTAACTTCCCACATAAATGGCTTGTTTTCAAATTTTTGTCTTCAATTCTGCATCTGGGGGAAGATACCCTGAGACATGCTGTCCTTGGGTAATTTTAAAAAGAGGCTTCTTTGTCTCTTAAAAGTTTCTCAGTGTGTATGCGTATAGATAGATAGATAGGTAGATAGACAGTCAGTCATCTTTGTCATTATATATCAGGATACATCATTGTTGGAATCAACTGCAGAAAATACTACCATTGTTATTTCAAGATTTAGTTTTGAGCCAACAGTCCTAAACAATATTTCTCTTCCTCCTATTCCAGGAGACGGATAACTGGAGTATTCTAGTCATTCTAGACAACTCGAGGGCATTCAACTCATTCTTCTTTCTGTGTTTCCACAATATTTTATTCATATATCGCTCATAGAACTTAGTATGTTAAACTACAGTGACAATTTACATGTCTGTCTCTTCCATTTGATTGTAAGCGCCTCCAGATCTAAGGACATTGGTTCATTTCTCTTTCAGTTTCCAGAGTATAACAGGACCTGACATGTTTAAGTGATATTCATGCAGTGAGTGAATGAAGGAGTGAACTGCATGCATGAATTCTTAGGTCTACTCTCTTTGGAAATTAGGTCTGGATTTCTAGATGAGGGAAAAGGCGTCCACTGGACAGTGAAGCCTCATGTTCCTGGCATAATCCAGCTACTTCAGCAGGAAAGAAGTTATATAAAAAAACTATGGCTCATATATTGTATAATAGCGAACTTTTTCTCTTAGTCTTAACTCATTAGGTCATGGATTAGTGCTTGAAGGAAGAGCAGCCTCCAAAATATACCGAGGCAAAATTCCACTGTGTAGGGTTGCTCTCTTGTGTAGTGGCCAAGGAGTCTATCAGCTTCACTCTTGTGGAAATAAATTCCTAGGTGTAGAGAGAAGGCAATACATATGCCTATCATGTGATTCCTGAAGAATTCTGAAACATTTCTGTAGTTTTCCATAAGACCAACCATATATCCCAATCTTAGAAATACTCAAAGCCTAAAAAATTATCATGATGAAACACTGAAGTTCTTCGCCATCCTGTATTTCTGAGTATGTCAGAAACAGCTATGTTACCAAATGCAACATGTTTTTCCCTCCTGCTTTCAACCTTAAAGAATCAAAGAAATTCAGATCAGGAGTGGATAAATGCAGTGAGTCCAAAGTGAGATATCATCGTGTAAAAAAAACTTAAGAACAGGGGCAGGAAGACAATGCTCTGAAATATGTTCTCTCAACCTCCCTGCTTTTTGATTTGACATCTGAGTGATATGACTCAGGGGTCAGTTTGTATTTCCAGTTGGTAGGTGCCTTGGTGCACTTGCTTTGTGGATTGATGACTGCTATTCCTAGTCTGCTTTGGGAATATGCTATAGACTCCAGGATGCAGAACACCTCTCAAACTTAGGATATGGTAACTGAGACAAGGCAGCCACCTGGCAGCAGATATCTATCCAGGGGCAGGTGACCAGATCCACAGCTCTCTCGCAGGATGTGCAGAGTGACACTCCTCCAGGACTACTTGTGGCTTAATGCATCTGTGGTATGTGGTAACAACTTTGTTACCACAACATAGCGGAAGTTTGTTTTCTATGTCTGTGAGTCTGCTTCTATTTGGTAAATAAGTTTATTTGTGTCATTTTTTAGATTCCACGTATAAGTGATTTCATATGGTGTTTGGCTTTCTCTTTCTGACATACCTGGCATTAGGAAAGAGGGTAGGAATAAATCGGGAGTTTGGGATTTGCATATACTATTATATATAAAACGGATAAACAATAAGGTCCTGCTGTATACACAGGGAGCTATATTCAATATCTTGTAAAACCCTACAGTGAAAAAGAATATGAAAAGGATATGAATATGTATAACTGAAGCGCTCTGCTGTACTCTAGAAACTAACCCAACACTGTAAATAAAGTATACTTCAATTTAAAAAAAAAAAGCAGAATTTGTCCTATTTTGAAACTCAAATTTCTCAGATGTGAAGTGACCCCACAAGCCAAACTTTGCCATGGTAAAGAGGAAAAAAATAACAACATCAAATGCTAATGGCAACAAACAACCTAATTATGTAAAGCATTCTAAAAAGTTTTCAAATCGTTTGTCTCTGTTACAGCATCATACTCGTGATACAATAAATCTACTGAGTGGGAAGGAAAAAGGGAGCCCTGAGACCCAGGAAGGTGAGCCGCTCAGCTAGTTACTGGCTAAGTCGGCACACGAGCTCTTTACTATCTCAGTGTCCTCCCTGCACATCAGCAGGCATGCCCACGGTCGGTCTCTCCTCCTCCCTCCAGAGAACCACACTTCCTTAGCCTGCTTTCCTCAGGATACAGGCATGGGCACATGTTCCAAGTCTGGCCAACTATTATGTATTTCTAACTGAACAAGTGATGGGTCTAAGAAATAGACATTTCTTTTGTTTGTTTGTTTTTGGACTTCTTTTGATTGCTTTTTATTTTTTTCTATGGAGATGCTGAAAAAATGAAGCTATCTTTACACTGGTCTTAATAAACTGGTGTATGAACCTGGGCATGAGCTGTTGGAATGTGTCTTCCATCCATTTAGAAGAATATCTTCAAAATGAGGGTTAAAAACAAACAAACAAACAAAAACCCAGAAATGGGATTTGAATCCCAGGGTTATTCTGTGAGGTGAGGACTTGGTTCTTACAGCTCTTCAGGTCCTGGTATCCTTTCAAGCTTCCTAAACCAATGAATGCTTCCTATTTTATCCGTTTGTTGAAGCTGCTTTGGATTGAGTCTCCCTTGCAATATCTGACCTATTAAAATGTAAATAAGGTGAAATGATAAATCATCTTTCAGTCAGAAAACAAAGTGACTCAACCACACGTGAGATCACGAAGCTTAAAAACGGGGATTAGAAGAGTGACGTTGACTAGGGGATGAAGAAGTCGGTGCTGCTGGCATGTTGTCAGGGTTCTGTGTCAAAGGAGAGAGTCTGAGGAAGTGTGGGATGGGTAGAGAAAGACAGAGCAGAGGAAGATGACACTGGAGTGGAACATGAGAAATGTGTCAGCAGCGAAGATCTGGGGATAGAGCACAGGTCAAGAAACAGTCTAACGCACAAACAGGGTCGGCTTGCCCAGTGCACCCAGTGAACCAGCTGATGTCCTGCAGGTGATGCCAGTCCACACGCTCCCAGTAACTAAGGACTCTGCCTCTTGAGCTTATACTCCTGAAAGTTGTTCTCCATCAACCAGCCTCAGTGACCCAATGCAACCCTTGGTTTCCTAGCAAAATGCTTCTTTTTGGACAGAGGTACCAACCAGTCTTAATGCTGCAGTTATGGGTGAAAATCCAGAGCCTGCTAAAGCCTGCTTTCTCAAGGAAGCACTGGGCTTATGTAAATCCTATATAAGGGGCCAAGAAATTAAAGACCCTGAGAAAAATGAGGATTATCCTATTCTGTGCTCATTTAAGCATTCATGAAATCTCGGAAGTTGCTGAAGGATCATTGTCTCTGAAGCAGAACTCTTACCAAATCAGGTTTGTTTTGCCTGATACACAGCATGCCAAAACACTGAGACGCTGAGGGATGTAAGAAAGGGAGGGTTTATTCGCAAAGCAGCCAAGCAAGGAGGCAGGAGAACAAGTTTCAGATCTGCCTCCCTGGAGGCAAGGGGCTCAGGGAATTTATGGAATAAAGAATAAGGAAGCAAGGCAGTCTGAGGTGTGGAGAGCATGGGGAAAGGTGATTGGAAAAAGGTGTAACAACTGCCATTCTGCACTGGCTACAGGCCTCTGCACATTCAAAAGGACACTGAGGCACCACTGGCCCATGCCCAGTTGAAGGGTCAGTGGTCCTATCCAGTCTTAACCAGCTCAGCTCAAACTAGACACAGCTATTTAGTATCTCTTCCCCTTCTTATAAGGACACCAGTCTTGTTGGATCAGTGTCCCCTCCTTACAACCTCATTGAAACTTGATTACCTCCTTAAAGGCTCCATGCCCAAATACAGTCACATCGGGGTTTGGGCCTTCAATATGTGAATTCTGGGGACACAGTTCAGCCATGGTAAGATTATAGAGCAAGAACAATAATGGAAAGACACAAGTATGCTAGGATCATGATTGTGCCATGATCGTGTGTTAGAGAAAAGTAAAGAACTCAAGATATGTTGGGAGGTAGAAGCATTCGACTTGTAGATGGTTTGAAATGTAGGGGCTGATGGCACTACTTAGGTAGAACACCATGGAGAAGACAGATTTGGAGGGAGGCAAGTGAACAGTGTTGGAATTGTCATATTTAAGAAATCTGTGAGCCACTAAATTGGAGATGTTTGACAGTTGAAGATAAGGGTCCAGAACTCAGAAGAGAGACTTGGAGACAAGATACAAGTTTGGGAGTCACTGGCATATGTACTGTCACTGATGATGCTGTAACAAAGGAAGTAACACCAAAAGGAAAGCCCGCTGCACAGAGACATTTAATAGCCAAGGAGAGAATTGTGCATCTGAAAAATGAATTAAGAAAGAGACAGAGGGGCAAGAAAAAAACCAGAAAAGCATATTGCTAGAGGTAGAGAGAGTTTTTAAAAGGAGTGTGTGTCTGTGTTGGAGTCCCCAAGATCATCCCCAGGTTGAGTAATTCTCTAGAAAGACTCACAGGACTCAGCACACAGTTGTACTCATGGCTATCATGTATTACAGTAAAGGACACAAAGCAAAACCAGCCAAGGGAAAAGGCACATGAATGAAATTCAAAGGGAGGTAGACACAAGCTTCCAAGTGTTCTGTCCCAGGAGCAGTCACATAGGACATGCTTTATTCTGCAAGCAGATTTGACAATACACGTGGTATGTCGCCGTCCAGGGAAGCTCGTTAGAGACTCCATGGCCAGCATTTTTTATCGGAGGCTGGTCAGGTAGGCACCCTCTGCCTGGCACATAAAATTCCAGACTCCCTGAAGGAAAGCAGGCGTTCAGTGTAAATCCTGTTGTTTGCACAGATAGTTTAGGTACAGGCAGCCACTCTTTCCAGTTCTGGGAATGGTGGGAACCCGCCCAAAATCCAAGTTCCCATGTGCTTCCCAAGGGCCAACCTTGCAAGCAGGCCTTACTAAAGATAAGCAGTCAGACCTGCTAAGTTAACTCTTCTGCACAGTATCAAAGGGTAAGATGTTGTTTACGAGGGTTAACGCTAGAGGGAGCTGAAGAGCATGATTAAATTATGTGACAAGGATGTCATTGGTGACACTGTAAAGCAGTCTCTGCCTAGGGCAGGGTAAGCTAGTTCGCCATGGTTTGAGGCATAAGCAAGAGTTAAATAATTGAAAACAGTGTAGAAAACTCTTTCAAGAGGACTTGGCTTTGAAGGGGACCACAGAGAGTGCACAGCTAGAAATGAAAGGGGGGGTGTGTTTGTTGTAAACAAGGAAGTCTGGAGCGTATGCACAAGCTGGTAGAGAAAGAGAGGTTAAAGGTACCAAAAATAAAGAAGATAATCAAAAGAATGAGAGTCCTGGGGAGGCACTGGAGTACCAGACGGAAGGCTGGCCTTAGACTGGAGGAGGGACTCTGCTTTCATTTGGACAAGAGGCAAAGTAGATGAGGTGCGTTTAGGGGCAGGGAGACGACTTTTTCATAACAAGGAGTTGAAATAGTTTGCTTTCTGTTAGCATTTGTTTACTCACAGAAAGAGATGACCAGATTTTCTGCTGTGAGTCCAACAGAGGCAACTGCTGGAAGATGAAAGAAAATGGGACGCGGTCAAGTAGAGGGATGCAGGAGTGACGGCCTGATTCACACTGGTGACCATAAATTTATAACTGCAATGAATTCCCAGAGAAAATCGAGAAGGAAAATGTGTGCAGTGGAGATGGGCTGTGATTAAGCTTAGGAAACCGTATGAACACGATGTGGCACTTAGGAAATGTAACAGAAGTGGAGGCAAAACAGCCCTGAAAAGGTTAAGGCGGGCAGTGGGGAGGTAAATTTAAAGGATTTATTCTGACTTGGCTTTCTTGTCTTTTGCCTCAGAAAAAGGCGATGGATCTAAAAGTTCAATTCTGTCCAACTAATATTTATTGAGCACATGTTATATGCCACCTGGTCTGGATGGTAGAGATGGGGTCGTAGAGGAAGATTATTTTGCATAATAAAACAATCAGCAGTTTCATTTACCATACCATAAAACGAGATAATTAAATCAAAAGTAGAAGTGGTAGCATTGATTATCTGCTCTCCCATAGGGAACTCAACGCTCTACATTATTTGGAAGTAGAACGATGTTTTCCTAGAGTTCCCTTGTGATTGTATACAAAACACTCTGGCTTTATATTGTTCAGATTGTATTTCTAACTTCTCATATTTCTTTATAATGCATCTCACTAATTAGTTATTTCCTTACTCTATAGCCATTCAAGTTTTATTTGCTGGGCTTGTTACAGATAGTGCACATTACAGAAGCAATGCTAGGAGTTGGCTATTTCCTCTGTTTAATAAAGCTGGGCTTTAATGAGGTGTCTGGCTGATACATATCCCAGAATTCAGAAGACAAATCAAGCTCTCGTTTGAACATGGGGATCTAGACTTTGTTAAAAATGCCACAATACTTTGGCAGTCTGGAGTGACAAGAGAACAGAAAGGTATTTTTAACATTCATTTTATGGTGATGTTATTCTTGAATACATAGGTATATTCCGATGAAAGCATTTCCATTTTAAACTTAGGGGAAGTCTTGAGTGTAGAAATAAATTGAGAAAATAGCAAAGCATTTCATTTGTAATTCTTATTCAATCTCAGCAACCCCCCCAAAAAGAGAGATACTCTCAAATCAGATGTGCCAAAATTCACGCGGAAGAAATAAACACATCTGCAAGGACACTGTGTGTATCCATTTAGCTGACGTCCTGAGAAGCAGACTGTCACAGATCTATCACGTTGTATTTAATAAATACATCCCTAAACATTGTAATGCAACACTATTTAGGGCCACTATGTACCAAGAACAGTGCTAACGTCTATGGAAGAAACAAATGAAGCACAGTCTATGCCTCCTGGAATAGAAGGTCTTACTGAGAGAAGATGAAATGCATGACATTTTTGACGAGTGCAAGACGAACTGAGTAAGACCCTGAGTAAGTGGCAGAGAAAGGCTTGAGCAGGGAGGGATGCCTCTGGTCTGTAAGATCCAGTTACTATTTCAGGAAGCAGCAGCTCCAGAATCAACTCTGCCACAACTGAGCTATTTCCATCTCTGGTTTAATCCTCATCTGTTCCCTCACATGAAAAGGCTGCAATAGGCACACAGGCTACTTAATGTTACCTCCAAACTCTGTTTGGTTTGATGCCTCCTTGATTTGTTCTTGCTACTCCCTTTGCCTAGAAAGCTGTGCCCAATTCTTCACCCTATTCTGACCACCAATTTCTAGCCATTCAAAAGCAACTCAAACATAGCTTACTCTGGGATGCTTCTCAGATCCACTTGGCTGGATTAAGAAACCCCCATGTGTTGTTAAAATATCTTCATTCACCTCTGTCCTAGAAGTCACCACAATGTCCTTAAACTGTCTCCCCATTGATAGTCTGCAAGCTCATCAAAGGCAGCTTATCCTCGGTAGCCACCTGTATCAACGGGCTGTATCACCAGCCCCTCGAATGATGCCTGGCATATAATGGAGTCTCCAAAAATTATCACATGGTTGAATGAAAGAGGATATTTGATAAGAAGAATATTCTAGTTAAATGGGACATCAACTTGTCAATTACTTTCAGAAAAAATGAACAAAGATGTGATAATCAAAAGCAGTATGATTTCCTTTAGGGCCTGCAAGGAGATAAAGAAATAAAACTATATTCTATGCAAAAACTAGGATGGCACAAATAAATTTTGAAAAAGCTATATACAATGTAATTTTATGGATGTGTAGCTACTATCTGCTAATCATTCCTGAAATCACTAACTCATTTACTCCTCAAATAAATGTGCCATGTAAGTATAATGATAACTTATAGGCACTTTCTACTTTAAAACTGTCTAAATCCTATCATGTTTGAACTAATTTGATCAATATTTTTATTACAAAATAATAGTACACATAACGATATAAAATGCAATGAAAAAAGCCAAGATATGATTGCCATTCTCAGTTACTTCACAGCTAATTGCTTTAAAGTGTTTGCATTTTTGGATTTCTAGTGGTTAGTAATATTTTAATAATATGGATATGAGTCCATTGTTTGATTTGCCATCTTCGAATAGTTATCTTTTATTCAACTAGTGGAGACTAAAAATTCAGTTCACTTATTCTACCATCCACCAAGTCTTTCCCTGTATTCTAAATTTTGAGAGATATTATTTTAGTTCTTCTATAGATTTCCTTAAAATGTAAATAAAATATCTAGGCCAATATATTTGTTCCATCAACTTTAAACCTAAAAAACAGAAGAAATTCATACCCCCCACACCAAGCTACACCTTCCAAACTCTCTCTACATCTTCTCTATACCCTCCTTCCTTCTGTACCATTATTGGAATTTCAAAGCATACGAAATTTACTTTATAGTATAAAACCGTAATTCGGAAACCACAGTTTGAGATTCTAAAAATCTGAATCCCAGTGAACAGTACTAATATTTTGGTTATCTAAATACTCCTCCTTTTAGAGCCAAGTAGTGTGCTTGAATCCAGAGAAAGAAATATAATTCAACGTCATGTCAAGTATGCTGATGAAAACAGAATGTTCCTAGCATTTGTCAAAATAATTATCTTCTAAATTTTTCCATCAGTTGTTCAAAGCATGCCACATTTTGCTTTGCTGTATATTTCAAGCACGACCTTCGTGCATAGCTCTTTGTTTGTCTGATGGTTTGCAATCACGTCTATTTTCTTGATTAAAAGAAATCATGCTTTTTTTGTAGCAGTGAAAACTTCTAGCTTTTAGGTAATAATATTTGATGAATAAGGCCACTTTCGTATGTTCTGTCAGTCGTCTTTGTGCTCCCTTTCCTTCTCCCGAGACTGCCAGGCCCCATTTTGGTCCCCTTCCCTACATCATCGCCTGAAAGTTCTCTCCAGTCTGCAGGCTGGACAATCACAGGACCCATATTGTTTATATCTTCTCTCTGGAGGTTCACTGTTCCACACTCTCCATTGTTCAGAATCTGAAAACTACTGCTTCACATATTTTGTGACACATATTTTAAGACAGGAGAGTATTTTAGCTCTGTACCATAAATTGGATGACTTCAAAAACAGACATTCATTTCTCATAGTTCCGGAGGATGGGCAGTTAACATCAAGGGGCCGACAGATTTGGTTCTTGACGAGGACTCTCTTTCTGGCTCGCAGACAGCTGCCTCCTGGCTTTGTTCTCTTACGGTGGGAAGAGAGAGAGCGAGCAAGCTCTGGCCACTCTTCCTCTTCCTATAAGGCCAAACCACACTGACTTCTGCTCAGTCTTCGGCTCACAGTGCTACCCCCTCCCCGTTCTGCATGTCTGCGCTTTAGCCTACTCACAGAAATGAGCCCAAGCCAGTACGCTCCCAATCAGCTTCTACCCTTGCCTTCACATGACAGGAGAACTGGAAGAATGCCTTCTGCTGACGCAGGTGGTTGCCGGTCATGAGACCCCCCCCCCGGGGGGGAGTAAAAGCCCCTGGTTCCTGTTGGTATAAACATGCCTCTCCCTTAGTAGTCGGATTACATCTTTAGTTTTGGCCCCTTTAAATCTCCTGGTACCCCTTATGGTGGTGCAGATTACAGCTGCAGATGCTGCCAGATCACTGTCCACCCGATCCTTCCTGTATGTAAATTACCCACAGTAAACTTCAGAATTGCCTTTTTCGGAGTTGCCAGCTTCATTTTTCATTCTTAAAGCTCCTTCTCAGTTTGGAGGATATTACTCAGTATCTCTGCCCTCCAACAGGCATTAACCCCATCATGGCGTCTCTACTCTTCTGGCCTCATTTAAAAAGGCCCACCTCCTAATACCATCATATTAAGGGTTAGGGCTCAAACATTTGAATTTTAGGGGAATACAAACATTCATCCACACAGAGAGTAAATTCAATCCCTGCAATTCTGATTGGGAGTGGAAATCCTTCCTCTGCGATTTTTAGTTACTTTATGTCCACATGGTTTTGGTCAAAAACTAGCTGTTGGTCAGAATATGGCCATAGACAGCTTTGCTTTCACTCATCTCTATTTGAGGCCACAATAAATCCATTCAAAGATCACAAGTTAAAAAATTTATTTTAAAGGATCCCGAACATCTTGTGGGAGAAAAAAGTAAATACTTGGAGGATGTATGGCTTGTGTCAAACACCTAGATTGTTTTGACGTTACATCCCAAAGTTTTATACTCTGTTGATAAAGCCTTATTTAAGTAAGACGAAAAACATTTTATCATGCAGACTTCTCTTCAAGTATTTACTCATATTTGAAATATATTTGAGTGAAAAAGATAGTGACAGTGAAACAGGTGTGGTGGTCTCCCTGCAGAAAACAGCTGGCATGTGGATAAGCAACCTGGCCAGGAAATGAGGTCCCACGCCCAGCCAAATTGCTTCAGAGTAATTTAAAGGCCAAACACAATGAAAAATGTCAGAGTTCTTCACTATGCTAAGAAAAGCAACAAACAGAAACTAGTTTAGAGTACCAGCCAGGCATTCAGACCTGGGAGACACTCTCCCATGAGTCAGAATGGCAGGGAAAGGCTACTGTTGCAGTTTGCATTCAGTAAATCATTGGCTTGTGCAGCCTTTAAAATCCAAGAAAACCTCTGCTAGTTTTTAAAGCCTCAAACATTTCAAAGGGACATCATTTTCTTCACATATGTGACATGGAAGTCCTATTTTCCCACACATTTACTGACTACTTCAAGCAAAGCAGTGTGTGCTGACGACGGGATATGTAACGATGAGTCACAGCCGTCTTCTCTCTGAAGGGTAAGAAGATAAAGAAGTGTGTCCCAGTATTTACTACCCAAGGCACTGTGGGTTACGATTTACAGGGATTGTCTGGAAAACAAAAAAAAATGAGGGCAGAAGAGCATCTACCTGCATTAGCCTCTAAGGGAAGCTTTCCTAGAGAAGCAAATCAGATGGTGGAAGGTGGGCAGGATTTCTGTAGGACGATGTAGGAGACAGATGGGAACTTACAAAGGGTTGAGGCAGCCAACCATAAGGTAGAGACTTAAAAGTGAAAGTACCTCAGTGTACGTAGAAGGTTAACTGGAAGGACAAATGGAAGACAAATCTGGAGGAAAACGTTGGTCACAGGGTTATAAAGATACTTTATATGATAGACTAAAAGGTGGTCGTGGCAAGGTAGATCTCTTCTGAGTTCCCACCTCTAACACACTAGGTACAAAGTTCACAGCTTCACATGGTATGAATTAAGGAACAGGATTCATTGGGAAGCTTAAATAGGCTAAAGATAAACAAGGGAAAAGAAGCCATGGAGCCCTGATATGACTTTTGTTCCACAGAGAAGTTTATTTTCATTGGGATCAAGGCAGTGCTGAATTTGCCATGTACCCGAGCAACAGTCATCAGACCACCTTCCTCAGTTGGTCTCACTTCTTACAGGACATGTAAAGGAAATTAGCCCATCAGTGGATGTATTACTCAGGGCTCTCCAGAGGAACAGAATCAACAAGGTGTGTGTATGTATACACACACACACACACACACACACACATATACATATACATATACATATACATATACATATACATATACATATACATATATATTTATTATGAGTGGCTGACATGTGATTATGCAGGCTGAGAAGTCCCATGATCTGCTGTCTGAAAGCTGGAGACCCAGGAAAGATGGTGGTGTGTAATTCAGTCCAAGTCTGAAGGCTTGAGAAGCCCAGAGGAGCCTGTGGTATAATCCCAGTGCCAGAGCAAGAGAAGACCAATGTCCCAGCTCATGCAGTGAGGCACCAAGCAAAAAGGCTGGATTCCTCCATTCTCTGTCTTTTTGTTCTATTCAGGCCCTTGATAGACTTCATGATGCCTACACGTGGGGAGGGCCACCTACGTTACTGAGGCCACTGATTCAAATGCTCCTCTCATCCACAAGTACCCTCGCAGACACACCCAGAAATAGTATTTAATCTGGCTACCTCGTGGCTCAGTCAAGTTGACACAGACAATTAAGCACCATAGTGGGTAAATTCTCATTACCTAATCACATGGAGTCTGAATTTGTGGTGCCAACTATTTACAGGAAGTGTCTGGAGAAGGCAGATAGCCAGGATTTGGAGGCCCTGGGACCCATGACATGTTGCGGTATCCTCTGTGAGGGGAGGAGGCTGAGTTTCAAAGGAGATTGCAAGCCCCAGCTAGCTGCCAGGGTCATTTTGGGACAATTCTGCCTATTATATCACCAAAGGATTGGAATTAACTAGGTTAACAGGGGCTACAGGTCCAAAATCTTCAGGCATCAAACAGATAGAATGAAAAATTTTAAACACACGCACACATAAACACACACACACACACACACACACACACACTCATCCTGTTCAGGCCTCTAACATTATCTGTGACCCTGATCTTGCCAGCAGCAATTGCTGACTCTGATACAGGTAGTGGGGCTCCAAAATCAAAAAGATTATTTGGGACACTACTGAATTAGACCAAACAAGGTATAGGGCAGTGACAATGAAAATGGGGCAGCGAGAACAGAAATCAGCAAGAACCTGACAACAAAGGTCAGCAGAATTTGCTGACCCGTCAGATGAGGGAAGGAGAGGAAAGAGTCGAGGGTGACTAAACTCATGAAAACAGGTGACCACAGACATGGCAGTACCATTAACAGGCTTAAGAAATGTAGAAGACGAGCTGGTTTTGTGAGAAGTGGGCAATAATCTGGGTTTTGGACACATGGGATTTGAGGAGTCAAACAGAATAACTAGAATGACTTTCATACATACATGTCACTCTACCAAGCATTTGCTATAAAATATTGATCTAATGCTTATAATTATTCTATGAACTAGCAACTATTATTATTACCCACCATTGCACTGGGAGAAAAATGAAGACTTAGAGAGAGTAAGTGATTTGCTAATTATGCTGTTCATCTAGCAAAGCCAAACAAAAAAATCTTTCTGATGCCAAAGCTAATCAACCACTGAATCAATATACAAGTTCCAACCAAAAGGCCAGATCTCCAGCCCCATCCAAAGGCAGGAGCAGAGGCTATGAATCACCTACCTTACCATGAGAGAAGCCACAGGCAGAAACTGAAACTGTGTGAAGGGAAGACACAGAGATCAAGAGAAGGATGGCAATGAACAAAATGCTGGAATAGCTGAATTTGGGTGGGTGGTAGGAAACAGGAAAGAATAGGAAGATGGAGAAGGTAAGAAACCAGAAGACAGAAGTGGGTCTGAGTCACAGAAAACAAAGACATTTCAAGAGAAATCCATAATCTACAATGTAAATTTTTGCCAAAGGGAAAGGTGAGTGGAAGGCTACTGGAAACTTTGGGATAACAATGCCAGATTGTTATATTGGCCATTAAAAGGTGCTTATATGTCAGGAACTGTTTTAAGTACTTTATAACACAATAATTGTATAATTATCATAAGTTTATTATCCCATTTTACAGATTGGAAGCTGATGCACAGAGAAGCAATGCCCAAAGTCACCCAGCTAGTAAGTGCTGGAGCTGCAATGCCACCCAGAGTCTGGTACGAGCACACGTCATTTTCCGTCATGCCATGGTTTCAGGAGAATGGCAACTGTGCTGACCAGACTGTAGCACAATAGAGAAAGAAAGGTTAAATGACAGCTTTTCCCATCTAGTAGTGGTTTGTGGAATAACCTGGCTCACGTTCCTCTTCTGCACAATCCTAAAAAAATGTTTCCAGGGACTTGGAGTCCTGGAAGGGTCAGCCTACTCATGTTGCCATGGCAACACTGCAGCTTCCGTGGCGCTGGGGCTGCTGGATCTTGACAAACGGGCTGAGACCTCAAAGGACAGGACTATAGCTACCGTGAGGGTTTCTGTGACTATCTGCCACTCTCTTTTTTGGCATATTCTCCCCAAAACAGCAGAGAGGCCAAGGAGAACCACATGTTTGGTAACGAGAAGACAGGACACTGGAGAAGGACGAGGGAGGGGTCTGAGTCAATGCTGAACTAGAGGAGGTCTGGACGTCAAATGCGACCACCTTTTCCACTACGAGTCAGGCCAGTGCTTTGCCACGGGCTGCAGAGCACACACTACATACATGCTGAACCTCAATTCTACAGAACAGCAGAAAGGCACCGAGGGAAAGGAAAGACTGTAAACAACACTCACCAATCCTCTGTCTTGACGAAGACCCTCTCCTTGACCCAACTCTAGCTAGGATCCTCCAAGCCCTCTTCTCCATGAGGACTCAACCTTGGCTTATAAAGACTTGAACAAACACCAACATAGTTGTTAACAGCTCAAGGTCACATCCCAAAGCTGACCCCAATCTCCCTTAAAGTGCTGCCTGAGAAAACTCAAGGCTGCTAAATGGATTGCCTGTTTGTTCCAGCTAACACCTGATGATGGGGCCCCTGTCTCGGGGGCTCTGTGGGAGGGTGGGGCCCAACTTTAATAAGCACCAGGTAGCGAACCCAGATGAGTTTTGCATGGATCAATCTCCTTCCAGTTTTCTGTAACTTTTCACTTCCTGACTCTACTGAGCCCCCGCTCACCCCTCCTAATCCTTCATCTCCTCTTTGAAACACCCATTCACAAGTCAGTTGAGTTTAGTTCACGCTGGACTCCCTTCCCTATTGTAAGTTATTATGATTAAAATCTGTCCCGACCCTTCTGACTAGTGTCTGGCTCTCCCTTTGACAGTCTCCACGGGAACACCCTCTCCAGCATCTTTAATCCCCCGACCCCTTACTGCCTCTGAGAAGAAGCCTTGCCTGTAGACTTTCTTTGAAAAGCTCAGCATTTGTCCATTTTAGCCCATTGGCAGGAGAAGAAGCGGGAGTGAAACTGAAGGGACTCTGGCCCCAGAGAGGGGCTGACTACGATTACATAGCTGCTCTCATCATCCTGAGCCCCAGAGGCCTAAATTCCTCATCTGCTCTTTTGCTGAACTTGTGGCCTCCACAGCCCCGCTCCCCATATCTGCTCCATGCTAATATTTCACATTCCTCTGCCTTCACCATTTTACTGACTAAGACTCAGCAATGGTTCCACTGATGGAACACACGTACCGAGGGGAGGAGGGCAGACCAGAGCAGGGGAGCTGGGGGTCACTGCCCTTACCTGGGGGGCCACGGAGGTGAGCATGGAGAGACCGTGGTCCTCGAACAGGTGTTGGAAGAACTGAAAGCAGCTCTGTCTATGCCAGTGGTTCCCCCAAACTTTGCTACAGATTGGAATCACCCACACATGTCTTTGAAAACAACGGGCTGCCTAGTTCCTTTATCCAGACGTTCTCATTAAACTAGGATGGAATGGATGTCTGAATTTTGAAAAGCCCCCCAGGTAATTCTAATATGCAGCAAAGTTTGGGAACCACTGGTCTATATCACACGTAGCTCCCTAGGCATATGAACAGGCTGTGACATGCCTGCAACTCTCAGTGATGAAAGTAACAGGAGCAGCAGCAGCCTCACTGAGTGCTCCATAGGCAACACGCGCCTCTCATCCATTCATTCACAAAGCAACCCTGAGACAGACATTATTCTTCAATTTTATAAATGGGGAATCCAAGTCTCACATATCTTCAAAAACATCATTCAAACCTTTAAGGTAAATAAAGAATGGGAGAAGGATCTGAACACAAGATTCACCCCCAAAGCAGTTAGTCTTAACCAGTATAGCATACTGTCCCTACCCAGGACCTCTTGCTCCAGATACTTGAAAAGTGGCTTTGAACATGCAGCCTAGATAATGCCCAGAAAAGGGTCTGGCTGAGGGAAGACCGGATCCAACAAACATTTTTTAATTTAAGTTGGCCTGGTGGGCTTTTTCTGTCTGGATCTACTATGAGGATCTGCTGTTGGAAGGACCTCCCTGATCCCTGAACCTCTTACTAAAAGTGGTCAAGAATCAGGCTTGGTCAGCTGGGTTACCAAGCATAGTGAGCTTACAGGAGACACTGCAGGTGTCAGGGTCGAAACTGATGAAGTTCTAAAGGTGAACAGAAGTCCAGGGAGACAGGTAGTAAAGAATACGAGAGGGATGGAAGAGGCGGATGGAATGTGTTAATTTGGCAAGGCTTAGTACGTGAGAAACAGCAACACTGCTGGGGATGTGGCTTGATTCCAAGGCAAAGGCTGTTCATGTGGAAGATAGTTGAAAGCAGATGAACTGGGCTTGAAGCAGGGAGTTTGGTGGTCATGGGATGGGGGTTGTGTTGACACAGATTTTCTAATCTTCATTCTACTCATTTTGTATGAATACGTGAATGATTTGTGTCCAGATCAAACAGAACCCAACAAATGCATACTATGAAGCATCAAAGCTGGAAACATACATTTGGGCTGCCGTCATCTCTTGGATGACAGTCCTAAAAGAACCCGGCCCAGCACTTGCTGGTTGTGTGATCGTGGGCAGGTTACCTAAACTCTCTGAGACTTCGCTTCCTTATCTGTAAAGGGAGGATGTGATTTGCTCTCATAAATTTGTTGTTAACGGCACAAACACCTTGCACACTTCTTGGCACACAGTAAGAGTCCAATAAATGCTGGTTTCCCTGACTTCCTATGTCATCTTGTTCTTTTATCTCTGGAATGGAAACACACTCAAACATTTCTGTAATATGCAGCAGGTTCAGTATCACTTAAAAATATTGCAGGTGATTAAAGGTAATAGTATATATGAAAGTGTTTTGAAAATTATAAAGTACTAAATGACTCTAAGGTATCATTATTTTAATTACATAATTATACATGAGCAGATCCTATCTCGTGACTCTATTACCTCTGGCTGCTGACTCAAATCTGCATTTCTAGGAAAAATACCTAGGCCCCTTTTCCTCAGGGGCATTCACAGATCCTCATTTTGCATTTCCAAAAATGGACTGATCACCTTTCTCCCAAGTGCTTCTTCCTCTTTCTGCTTCTCCTTCTGGTACTTGGGACAGATTTATCCTCTCTCTCTTTACGTGAGGTGGATCTGATTATGAACGTAAGAAAGGGTGATGGACTGAGCAAAGAAAGATGGCTGTGGAATCAGAAGTCATGGTTTGAAATTTTGGAAAGGCAGAATAGCACATGGTGAATATCGTATGTTCAGCACCTAAGGCCTTTATTCAAATCCCAGTCTCACTTCTCATAAGCTGGTGACCTCAGACAAGCCCTCTGACATTGAGGTGGGAAGCCCCATAAAAAAAGACCGGTAGGACCACTACTGTCCTGCCAGCACCATCCAGTTCCTTGGCCCAGCAGCTTTATCTCTTTTTGCCTCTGAAACGGCTCACTTCTAGGAAAGTGGAACTTACCCCTAAAATTCTATTGGTTCCCTGAGCTAACTCCTGATTGGTCCATTTGTAGTGTTTCATTTGCATGGAGCAAATGAAGCTCCTCATTGGTTATTTCTCTCACTCCTGATTGGTCTATTTCTACAAAGCTTGTTCCTAATTAGTCATCTTTGTTATACTTTTTTGCATGTGATGTTACAAAATGTTGCAAAACTAGACTGGTAGCCTATAAAAGCCTGTATAAACCTACAGACAGGGTCCAGAGCTTGGAGTGTTAACTCCTCTGGGCCTGCTGGCATAATAAACCTGAGTTCTCCAACTCTTCAAGTGCTTCTTGGTCTCTAGCCCGGATCCAGGTTGCTGTCACAACTGAGCTGTAACACCGAGCTATAACACTGAACTGTCACATGCTTTTCTGCAATAACATCGATATGCCCCAGTTACCTCACCTGTAAAATAATAATGACAGCGCCGCCTTATAGGGTTGTGGTGATGATTAAATAAGATGACACAGTGTAACTACTTTCAATACTATGTTTCCTATCATTGGTGTTAGGCTTGGTGTTGCCTCTACAGATATATACCCTTGGATAAAGTAGCTAAACTTGGAGTCTATTAGCTCATTCTGTGAAGTAGAATAACAATGCTTGCCTGTTAGTGAATGCGATGATTCAATGAGAAATTAAATTTGCTGCCAAATTTATCTAGAGAAAACTCTAACTGAAAAAGATACATGCACCCCAATGCCCATAGCAGCATTGTTTACAATAGCCAAGATATGGAAGCAACCTAAATGTTCATAGACAGATGACTGAATAAAGAAGTTTGGATGAAGTTGTGACATATATGTATAATGGAATATTACTCAGCCACAAAAAGAATGAAATGATACCATTTGCAGCAACATGGATAGACCTAGAGATTATCATACTAAGTAAAGTAAGTCAGACAGAGAAAGACAAATACCGTATAGTATCATTTATATATGGAATCTAAAAATATGACACAAATAAACTAATTCACAAAACAGAAACCAACTCACACACATAGAACACACATTTATGGTTACCAAAGGGGAATGGGGAGAGGGATAAATTAGGAGTTTTGCAGATACAATATGGGTTTGCAGATACAAACTACTATATATAAAATAGATAAACAACGTTCTACTGTATAGCACAGGGAACTATATTCAATATATTGTAATAACCTATAATGAAAAAGAATATACTTATATAATCATATAAATGAATCACTACGCTGTACACCAGAAACTAACACAACATTGTAAAATCAACTATATTTCAATTAAAAAAATTGTAGAATAGATAAACAAGATTACACTGTATAGCACAGGGAAATTTACACAAAATGTTATAATAACTCACAGAGAAAAAAATGTGACAATGAGTGTGTATATGTCCATGAATGACTGAAAAATTGTGCTGAACACTGGAATTTGACACAACATTGTAAAATGATTATAAATCAATAAAAAATGTTAAAAAAAAAACAGAAACAGACTCACAGACATAGAAACATAGGGATACATTGGGAGTTCGAGATTTGCAGATACTAATATATATAAAATAGATAAACAACAAATTTATACTGTTTAGCACAGGGAACTATATTTAATATCTTATGGTAACTTATGGTGAAAAAGAACATGAAAACAAATATATGTATGTTCCTATGTGACTGAAGTATTGTGCCGTACACCAGAAATTGACACAACATTGTAAGCTGACTATATTTCAATAAAAATATATCAAAGAAAAAAAATTGCTGCCAAGGAATTGAAATCATTCTCTAGGTTAGTCATTGTCAAGGAAGATGGTGGATTGAGTCAAGCTACCTAATGAAGACATAATATGGATGTGACCCCTTCTTGCTTCTTCTTTCCACGGCTGGAGTGATCATCTTACCTGGGTTTGGCTAGCTCCCTTCTCAGTTTGGACGCTCACTCTTTATCTCACCTGGAAGCCAGGTGGGGCTAGCGCCCAGGCTCCTGCACAGGCCAGCTCAGCAGCAGGCACGACAGGCAAACACTCTTTCTCTCACTGTCTACTGGCTTCCACCCTACGCCACTGGGACTGGGAGTCAGTTTCAGACTTAAGGAGAAGACTTCTAAACTGACCCAAAGAAGTTTTGCACCTGATGGATCCCAGATTTCTACAGTTCTCATTTGGGTAGTGGCAGAAAAACCTCACAATATCCAAGAATAATGTGCCTTCTATTTGCTATGAGTATATTTTTCTTTGTAATCTCCCCTAAACTGGATGTAGGCCAAGCTGGGTGTCCCTAGACCTGGCAATAGTACTGCCATGGGGGGCCCCACACTTTCCCTAATCTCTAACCACCATAAGCACTGGAATGACTAGTCATTCTATTTCCATGTTTGATGGGATCATTCATGCCAGAAAGGGGGGCATGTTCCTTCTTTTTCAACCACTGGCTGTCCTTGCCTCCTGAAGTCCACAGCCAATATCAAGTGGACAGACTTTCTCACGGGCAGTAGCTGTTTCCCTGCTACATCCTCTGGTGTATACTCTCTCTGTCATCTGAGCTCAACCTGCCTGTCACTTTGGGCTCCTCCTTGTCATTGTGCATCTAACAAGTGTGGATTCTCTCCCTGATGTCTTGACTTCTAAGTGTTGCTCTCTCTCTATTCAGTGCTTTCCTAGCTATGACAACACTGGATTCACCTTCCTAAAACAATAATTCTGATGTCTCAGTCCAGTGATCTTCCTACTTTATGCAGAGGTGAATTTGCCACCAAGTAAATGAGGCTTAACCCTGTGGGCTCCTCACTGGGAGGGGACCCAGAATTGTGTTCATGTGGTCAGATGCTATTGTAAAACTAGCCAAAGATATTTTAATCCAAATTAATTAAGACCATGTCTCTGCTTTGGCAAACATTTGTTGACACACCCCCTTTTGCCAGGAGGTGATAAAATAGTGGGCAAATTCTGGCTCTGTATAACAGGATTTTAGTTGAGAATACGTTTTAATCCATTTTAGTGCTAAACTTTTTGGTTCATAATCACATTATGTTATTTTCCTAAGTTTTCTAATGTTTTTGAAATCTGTCAGCCTTTAAAAATCTGTAATATGTTGTGATTTATTTCTCCACTTGAAATAAACATTCACCTTGTACCTAATTTTGTACGAAAATTCTTATGGGGGCACCCAATTATATAAGCTTCAAGATTAAAAAAAAGAAGATCCATTTCTGTTTACATCATAGTTTTTAAAAATACAACTAGTTTGGGATTCAGTGCTTTCCCTTCGGGGATGCTCATATTCATTCCAAATTTTTCCAGCCCACCACAGTCAGCATGGAACTTCTACTCCTGTGGTTTACTCCTTTTTCCCTCAAACTTTTGGATGTGTCTGAATTTAATCTATCCTTTTGAACCCTAGGCACACTGCATGTCAAGGATAACTATACAAACTCACAGTTATTGGCTATTTCCATATGGTAGGCATTATCCATACGTTGTCTTTAGTTCTTACACCACCAGTGGGGGGAGGCATCATTAAGCTCATTCTGTAGATGGATCAGCAGAAGCTTTGTGAGGTTATTTTGCTCATTGTCACAGAGCACAGACGTCAGGAGGCAGCATTTTCTCTGGCCCTGCAGCAGCACCTCTTAAAAATGGTTACTCCTTCCCATACCCATCCAGCAACATCTCTGAAGCCCGAAGTACCGACTGCGCCCACCTTGTAAACAGCCAACTGCTTGTGCTGTTACTTAACGATGTTGTAGACATACATCTTACTTTCGCCTCCCTGCTCCACACCGCTGGAGTACGTTAAGCTAGAAAGCTGGGATGAGGTCTTACGCAACTTTTGTATCTTCTGTGGAGCCCACTGCATGCAGACGAGTTAGTATTTATTATATAAAGGAGTAAATGAATTGCTCAGTTAGAACGCGAAACCAAAAGCAGCTGGAGGCAGATCCCAAGTCCAATTCATAGGAGCTTGGAAACAAGAAAATTGCTGTTTCCTTCCAACATTTTAGCACCAGAATAGAAGAGAGAAGTAAAAAGATGTGTATTAGAAATATCTTTAAGTCCACAATGTCAAAAACTATATTCTAAACATCGTATTCACAGAGAAGCAAAATTTACATGTGTCTTGATACTGACAGTTCAGTATAGGTGATTAAACTCAGAAGGAATTCAGAGTTTTTAGAATACAATTGAAAAATTATGTTGGAATTTTAAAATCAGATTCTGTCCTTCAACTTGAAAAATGCATTTTTTCAAAGCCAGTAAAAATACAATGATAATAAGGAATAACAAATATATTGCATATCAGAAAGATTATGATGCCAGAGTAATTTTTTTTTTAAAATCTCTCTTTGGTACCTAATTGTCCACATGTTGTTTCATGGAATACTGGGAGTGAGAATTATAATCTCAAGTTTTCATTTTTTTCTTTCTCCCTCCCCTTCCATTCATACTCTCTCTCATCATTAATGCATTAAATTGGACGGAATGATGGAAGGTTTTGTTTCCATGTACAAGTTATAGGCATCTGCCTCCACAGAGCATGCTGGAAAATTCCTCTGGTATCTGGCCACTGGTGAGTCATTTAATGACAGAATCTCAAGTTTATAAGAAATGTTAGATATTATACACAGCAAA
Organism: Vicugna pacos; assembly: GCF_048564905.1. Lineage (NCBI taxonomy): Eukaryota > Metazoa > Chordata > Mammalia > Artiodactyla > Camelidae > Vicugna > Vicugna pacos. The sequence continues at coordinate 18,200,272 of NC_132991.1, forward strand.
ACAGTTCATCAAACTAATAATCACAGCTGTTTGGCATTAAGAATTATGTTACTTATATATCTTTTCTTTTTCAAAATAAATCTATGAGATAAACATTATCTTTATTTTACCCATGAAAAAACCTAGGTTTAAGTAGTTAAAGAATAATAAGTACGACTAAAATTTATTAAGTGCTTACCATATGCCACATAATGTTCTAAGAGTTTTACGTGTGTTGACTTGCTTAATCCTCACACAACGCTGAGAATAGTACTTGTGAGGAAGGTACCATTGTCCACATTTTATAGATGAGATAACTGAGGCCAAGAGAGGGATTTTTTTTTTTTGTAACTGAAGTATAGTTGATTTACAATGTTGTGTTAATTTCTGGTGTACAGCATAGAGATTCATTTATACATATACACATGTATATTCCTTTTCATGTTCTTTTTCATTATAGGCTATTACAAGGTATTGAATAGGGTTCCCTGTGCTCTACAGTAGGATCTTGTTGCTTATCTATTTTATATAGAATAGTTAGTATCTGCCAATCCTGAACTCCCAATTCTTCACTTAGTATGACAATCTCCAGGTCCAACCATGTTGCTGCAAATGGCATTATTTTCTTCTTTTTTACGGCTGAGTTGTATTCCATTACATAAATATACCACAACTTCTTTATCCAGTCATCTATTGATGGACATTTAAGTTGCTTCCATGTCTTGGCTATTGTAAATAGTGTTGCTGTGAACACTGGGGTGCAGGTGTCTTTCTGATTTAGAGTTTCCTCCAGATACATGCCCAGGAGTGGGATTGCTGGATCATAGAGTAAGTCTATTTTCAAATTTTTATGGAATCTCCATACTGTTTTCCATAGTGGCTGCACCAAACTGCATTCCCACCAACAGTGTAGGAGGGTTCCCTTTCTCCACACCCTTTCCAGTATTTATCATTTGTGGACTTTTTAATGATGGCCTTTCTAACTGGTGTGAGGTGATACTTCATTGTAGTTTTGATTTGCATTTCTCTGATAATTAGCAATATTGAGCATTTTTTTTAATCATGTGCCTATTTGTATGTCTTCATTGGAGAAATATTTGTTTAGGTCCTTCTGCCCATTTTTTGACTGGGTTTTGTTGTTGTTGTTGTTATTGTTATTGAGTCAGGAGAGTTTTAATGACCTGCCAAGGTCACACAGCCAGGAAGTGGCAGACCTGGATTGAAAAGAGGCCAATGAGCTCTAGAAACCACCACCTGCCCAAAATAATGCATCTATTTAGAGAGAGTCTTTGAACTTTTTTATTCCAAAGACTATTTTCTTAGTTACACTGCTTCAATCCCCTTTGCAATTACCTTACAAAAAGTTATTAAGCCTCAGCTGGAACCCCCTACTGCTGGGAGGACTGGCTGCTTCTGGTGAAAGTTCGTTCTATTTTTGGACAGCTCTATTGTCAGAAAATTCCTCCTTGTATTGAGTAAAATCTACCTCCCATTACCTGTGTGAAGGGAGTGGGTTGGGAGAAAATATCGTTAGATATGAGGCTGACAGGAAGGTGCAGACCAGAAGGTGAAGTGCTCTGAAGGCCACACTGGCTTCTAATGCCGATGTGGAGGCTGAGACTGGTAAACACCCAGCTGTGAAGACACGTCTCCCCAACCTCCACTTGGACGGCGGGATTTCCTGCTTCCGTGTGGGAATGTCCACGTATCCAGCCTGCATTTGACTTTGTTGGCTTCCACTCATCACTCCAATACCAAGATATTTTTATCTCCTGATTCTGACTTTGTGTGTATTAAGCTACCCTTTTCAGCTTTCTGCATTTATCATTATCTTTAATCAAGCTATTGATAAGCTCCCAAGAAAGATCTTACTGGATCATGCCAAAAATTAGAATTGAAATCATCGATCACCACTGAGCGACAGTATTCATGCCTAGAGCTGTAACATCGGCCGTTCTCTTCTTTTTCTCACCCTGAACTATCCTGGGCGCTTCAGCAGCCAAACGACCACTGGCAATCAATAGTAAACATCACAAAATTTGAACTCCTATAGCCAGGGAGGACACTTAATGGTGTTATACAGGAAATGAAGTAGTATTTATGTTTCTGCTCAATGGAGAATCAATACTTAGTAATGATCTGATCGGAGTGTTCCCCTTTGCATACCAAAAGAAGAAAAGTACCATGGATCTTAAAAGCTTACCCACTGCCACAGCTTTGAGAACAACATGGAGTCAAACGGGCAGAACACAGAGCAAATCCATGAGGCCGAGACAGAACTAGGATACTGAGCCAAGAAAGCAGAAAAACAGGGCATTCATTCCTAGCCATTGAATAACCGACAGCATGCAGGCTGGCTTTTTAGGTTATGGCGGAGAAACAGTCCCCCTTAGAGACACCTGGTAAAGACTCTGTGACTTAAAACCTTTCACTGGTAGTTACAGAGAGGAAAAAATCTCGGAAATTACAACAAAGATTGCGATGCAAGGGAGAGATCATTCCTGCCGCCTGGGACCCCAGGGGATGGAGACCGCAAAGGAAACAAGTTCTGCTCGGAGAAGGAGGAAAGGAACTCTGAGCTAAACCAAAACAGAAGCCGTTCCCACTTGCATTTCCAGCTGACCGAGGAATGACCAGATTTTACTAAAGAGAGAATGAAATGTAAGAGTGGGCCATTTATAACTTTTAGTTTACTATATGTAATTATTCTCAAGTAACTTTTAAATAAACTGCATATAGTTTTGAAGCTACCCATGTATTTTTCTCATAAAGTCCCCTGTTATTAAAAATTAATAATAATAACTCTCCCTGTGTCATGGCAGAGGGATATCTGGTCTGAGCTAAGCCAAGCTGAAAATCACATTTAAGACTCACATGTGTGACTCTGGGGCTTAAAATGAGCAGAGCAGGGAAGCAATCCCTTTTGCAACGTTGTCTCGGGCGGCTTACTTTCACTATCCATAGATGTCTGTCTATGCAAAGCTCCACAGCGGGTAGCGGAGTGTGTCTCAGTTCCTGAGGCATCTGACGTTTTGAGCAAGAGGTCCATTCCAGCGCTGTGCCCTGTGCCAAGTCTCACCCTACCAAGCCCCGGGGGTACTATGAGAGAAGCTGTCAATCACACAACAAGGACAGTTACAATTTACATGGCACTCAGTGTGTGTCTGCACTTAAAGCAACAACTTCTGTTTGCTCCTTCCTGCATTTCTCACAGTAGCTTTTTGGCATAGGTCTAATCATGCCAATTTTGTATTTGAAGAAACTTCAGTCTAAAAACGTAGAGTATCTTTTATAAAGTCAAATAACTGAGAGATGGGGAGGTTGTATCTGCTTTCTACCGTGGAGTCACTTGCATGCCTGATGCAATTCTTAGGTTTTACTACCAATTCTTTTTTTTTCTCCTTGTGGCACTTCCAGCACCATGACTGTTTTTATGCCCTGCCTTTAATGGACTGCTGTTGGCTCCCTACTCTGCCTTCCTGGAATGCTATTAAAGGCTGCATATCTCACAGTCAAGGCCACCCCGGCTTCTGCTGGGCCCAGGGAAAAGGTGTAAATGCAGGTCCACATTCCATTTGCCTAAATACTAAGTATATAGACTAAGACAACAAACTATTTGATGCAATATGTTCATTCCTTCTACCTTGACAGGTAGATGACCTGGAAGGCTATGCTTGAGTCTAAAGTGATCAAATTCCTTGGCCAAAACGTGGTGGTGCTAAAGGAGACAGGTCCTGGGCCCCAGTGACATTCTTCCCTCTTCTTCTGGCTCCTGACTCCACTCTGTGCAGAGAAAGGCCTCTCACGTTCACCGCCCTGGGTCTAGCAGTGTGCAGGGTGGTGCTGTGTTCCACCCTAGGGAGAGGGGACCTGGAAAAGAAGGCTGTGTGGGGCCGCTTGAATTCTGGGATTCTGGGCACCTGCATCACAGTCTGGGAGGCGCTAGTTGTGAGGACATGTTCCACTGGCCTCACGGATGCCTCACCTTGCAGCAAGAGGCACGCTGAAGTTAGCACAGAGTGGGAGCTTTTTACATGGCAATGCTGCTTGAGATTTCTACAAATCTTGGCTTCTCTCATTGAGAACCATTGAAATAACGAGGAAGCACTGGGCCAAATGTCATCAAATGCCTCTGCAAGTGAAGCTAGTCTTTTAGAGCGTATTCCCTTCACCTCTTTGGAATCACATTCTTCCAGATGCTCTATGCTTTTAATCCAAGCCATCCACTTATGCAGGTCATAACATGAAAAACTCATTCTCTGAAATATGTTACTTATCCTAAGGGATCTTATGAATTTTGTTTTCAAGGAGGCTGCAGTGTAAACCAAAGGAATAAATTTGCTAATGGTGGACTTTTTAACGACAGCAGAAATATATTTGGGGATGGGAATTTTCTTGATATAAATCTGTATTAGTTTCCTAGGGTTGCCATAATAAATTACCCCATACTTGGTGGCTTACAACAACAGACGTTTATCTTCTCACAGTGGTGGAGACTGGAAGTCGGAAATCAAGCTGTCAGTGGAAGCACTTCCGCTGAAGACTCTAGGGGAGATTCCTGTCCTGCCTCTTCCAGCCTCTGATGGCTGCAGGTGTTCTTCGGTTTGTGACTGCATCACTCCAGTCTCTGCCTCCGTCCTCCTCTCTCATATCTCCCTCTGCCTTTTTATGGGCACTTATCATTGGATTTGGGGCCCACCTGGATAATCCAGGACAGTACATCTCAGAAGCCTCAACTTGATAAAAAGCCTATTTCTAAATAAGTTTACCTTCCCAGGTTTCAGGGAGGCATATCTTTGGGGAGTCACCATTCAACTCACTACACTCAAATCCTGCTCTTTGGCCATCAATCCTGTGCACCCACAAACTGAAGGCCAACCAACTGCAGGCATAGGAAGAAGGGAATGTTAGCCCAGCATTGCAGTCCTTGGGGGAAGCTGACAATCTTACTCATGAGAAGGGAACCTCAATTATGATGGAGAGATGAGATGGGGAGCTAAAACATCTAAAGCATTTGAGAGAATAAATAGAAGGTTATGGCCTTGATTTTTGTAAAGTTTAAGTCAAACCCAAGCAGAGTAAAGAGTAAATCATAACTCCTTCCTTTTCAAGACCCTTCATTTCATCACAAACATACCTGGAGATTATAAGAGCTTAAGATACAAAATTTAAATTCTATTTACTTTCCCCCCGGGCAGGGGAGAGAAAGAACTATTAGTAATTGATGTCCTAGTACGTCCTAAGATTTTTACCTATAGTACTTCATTTTATCTTGATAATAGCCCTATATGGAAGATATTAAATTCACACTCATTGTACAAATGTGGAAACAGGCTCTGAGATGTTAAGTAACCTGCCAGGATCTTTTACAGCTAGAAGTTACAGGCGCTGACAGCCACAAAGTCCATGCTCCTTCTAGGATTCCACTGCCCTGGGATCAGTCTAGATTAGACCTACCCATAAAGTTGACTGCCTTGACCTGCCTGATCTTCCTCTTCTCCCGAAATAGCAGTTAAGTATCCTTCACCAGCAGCAAGAAGCCAAGGGCTAGGAATGTGGGGTTTTTTTGCTTACACTGTACTGCCATCTAGTGGGAACATAATAGCCGTATGGACCATTTCTGGTGTCTTTTTTTTTTTTTTTTTTTGGTATTAGTAATTAATTTCTGCTTTTTAAATAGGGACCCTATCAAAAGCTGCATCAAATAACTTCCCTTGTATTCCATATACACATGCACGCCAGTCTGACATAAATGCACCTCACCTGGCCATCTTCTGTGTAACAGAGAGTGAAGGAATTAGGTCCACCTTCAGTAATAGCAAAACACAAGCAAAAACATATGCTCCCCTAACTTCCCTGCAATGAAATTGGAAACCTTTGGCATTGTGTAATTTGACAACAATCTTAGGGAGGAGTTCAGATGAAAATGGCTAACAGATTTTGCTTTTAATCATTTTTCATACCTGAAAATACAGTTTCTGTCCATCAAAGATAGCTTCCATACTAAGCTCATGGCAGAGCTGATTCTGGTGCTGATGGTGCCCAGGACACATGGGTGTGAGTTGGCTGCTAAAGTAGAAGAACAAAATCTGCCACCCCAAAATGTCTCTTTGGCATGCTGATTATTTTGAGTTGAAAACAATCAAGTTCCAAAAGATTCAGGAAGAAACTTGGACCTTCCCTCTAACTACCTATCAGAATGTAGATAGGGAACCTGTTCCAGGAACAGACCTATCACCATAGATAAGAATAGTGTGAACTAGGTGAATAGACAGGGAGGAACCTAGCAAAGTCTATTAAAATTCCTCTCTGTGTCCATTGTCTCTGCCTGAACTAGCAAACATTTGTTTACCAAAGTTTGCTTTCCCATCTCCGTGTAAATTGCCTTCCTCCCCTTTGAAATCCCATACCACTACCCCCAACATTCTTTTTGGTCTTTAGCTGAAGATGGTACTTGAGGTGGGAGTTTCAGCCATTCGGAGAAGTTACTCAGTATTCTTCCGTCTCTCCCATGTATACATGTTATTAGTCTTTGGTTTGACTTCCTCCTGTTAATCTGTCTCATGTCAGTTTAATTCTTAGACCAGCCAGAAAAACCAAAAGGGTAGAGAATGTCTTCCTCCTTGACACAGGTAATGCAATGATGAACGCCTCTGTGTAAATATAGAAGGAAAAGGTGCAGCTCTCATCACTCCACTATAAAATACACATTCTAAGGCTCCTAAGGCACCTATTAGTATTCGTATTAGTCTCCTATTGCTGCGGTAACAAATTGCCACACATTAAGTGGCTTGCAACAAAAGCTTATTACCTTATAGTTCTGGAGGCCAGCCATCTGAGATGGGTCTCAGTGGGCTAAAATCAAGGTGTCAGCAGGTCTGCAGGCTCCTTAGCCTACTCCAGCTTTGAGAATACCTGCAGGCTTGGGCCTCTTCTCTCCTCTTTAAAACCAGCAACATCAGACCCAGGCCTACTCACACTCCCACCTCTCTGGTTCTCTCTGTTTCATCTCCCTCTTCCATTTTAAAGGATTCTGTGATCACACTGGACCCATTACAGTAATCCAGCCAATATCCCTGTTGTGAGGGGAACTGATTAGCAACCTTAATTCCATCTGCTACCTTAATTCTCCTTTGCCATATAATGTCAGGTTGCAGGAATTAAGGTATGGACATCTCTGGCATTGTGGGGAGGGGGCTGGAGAAGGGGCATTCTAAAAACAACCAAGAGAAGAGAAATCTCGACTGGAATGTTTCCTACCGGGTCACAGTGGCACTGGGAGAGGCAGCTGGCATTCAGACTCCTTTCTTTCCCTTCCCACTCCTCCCCTACATTCACAAACTGCCAGGGGCTTTGTAAACATGCATGAGGACACATCCACCCTGAAATTCTACTTCACTTTTCTCCAGTCACATTTAATAGTAGATAAGAGCATAGATTCGGGTAGACTTAAGTTTGAATCCCAGATTCATCCCTAGGTGTGAAAACGAGTATATTACTCAGTATTTTACTCCATTTCTTCATCCTTAAAATGGGCACAATCTCTTCCTCACAGTATTGTTGTAAGGCTTAAATAAGAGTATCCAAAGGGCCCTTTGCAGAGCACGTGGTGCGGTGTGATGACCTCAGACGGTGCAAAGGAAGAATTTCAGAGAATGAGGATTTTTTTCCACTCAATCTTGAAAGGGAGATGAGCTAAACACCTAACTAAACACTGAACTGGATGCTTGGGCGACAAGGAAAGGACAGTGCCTGTCCTCACTGAGTTAACTTCCAGTGGATGAGATAAGATTTCACATGTGAAATTAGAGACATGTGGCACCATGAGGTTCTTCGTCTGAAATGAGTTAAGGCAGGCTTCCACTGTACCTGATGTTTAGGTATGACTTTGCCCAGACACTTTTACGTGGGTACATTTGAAAAGAACATACAAGAGAAATATAGTGTTTCCTTCATTCTTTTCTATTCTTCATTTTCTGGAACATGCATACCTATGTCAATGCTTCAGTGACTCTTTATATATTGCATTAGAGTACACACAGACAGAAAGTCATCCTGACACATTCCCTCAAGCTGATTGAGGGCAGAACGTCACATATAAGCATGTATGTTTAAGCTACTACGCACATATATGCCATCAGGTTATACCAAAATCCATGTTAACCTTAATAAGAAAGCTATTTTGGGCAATGAGGTTAAAATGTTCTTAAGAACTTCTTAGGACACTAAAATGTATTTTCAAGTGGAAGTTCTGAATAATGAATGAAAAAGTTCACTAGTTATATGCCACTTATATATAATGCATTCAAATTACGAAAAAATCTATGCTTTTCGGCAGGCTACATCCATGTGTCTCCTGTAATCTTGTTTCAGTAATAAATTTACTTAGGAACATGCTCACGAGAGAAAGTAATTTCTGCAATGATTGTAAAAAGTTCAGAATTTGTAGCACATGCTATGTTTTTAATGCATATTTTATTTTAGGATTTTTAAATAACTCTTTCATGCATATAATGCATGCATTTTTTTTTTGAATATAGAAACTTATGGAGTTAAATATTATTTTTCACATTAGAAATATAAAAAGGAGACCAAAACTCCTAAGTTTTACTTTCACTCCTATGGTCTTTTTGATTCTCCCACGAGGATCAGAAAACAGAACACTTCTCTCCAGGCCTGTGAGACCTTCCTGGGACAAAAAGGGAAGATTTGGCTGTGACAGTCCTTCCTGGGTTTCTGTCAACCCTCTCACTTAGGCAGCAGTGTTGGCGAGGAGTCACTGCATTTTGGATGTGGCTACAGCTCTAATCCTGGTGGCATCTCTGTAGACCGCAGGAGATGGAGGACAACACGGGGGCTGGAAAACCTAGAACCCTCAACAAGATCATACCTCTCAGGTTTGTACAAGCCTAATATCTGTTAAATCCCGCGGACTTCAGCACGAGGACTTTCCATGCAGCTTAACAAACCAGACCTCCATCTGGAGTTCACACGGCTGAGGCTGAGGCTGAGACTGACTGGAGGGGGAGGCAGTCATGGCTTGGGTAATGAGGCTACCGCAGAGCGTGTGGGCAACTGTACCTCGGAAGGAACGTCCCACGTTGCTGTTGTGAATATGTCAAGCGCCTCCCTCAGAGAAAGTCCTAGAGCTTTATATCTGAGAATTCTTCAACCCTCAGGTTAATGTGAACGCCCAGGCAGCACACTAATTCAGTGTGGCAAGACCAAGGGCTCGGTCCAGTTGGTAACAGTTAAGACCACATTCCAGCAGGCCTGGCAGTTTGTGAGCCCTGCCAGAGGCATGCTGGAAAGGAGTCACCCAAAAATCCATCATATTTAAGGGGTGGATATAGCTCAGTGGTAGAGCACAATCCTCAGGACCTCCATTAAAATAAATAAATAAATAAGTAATTTCCCACCCCCTAGTCCCCCACCCAATAAATATATAAAATTTAAAAAATAAAAAACCCATCATATTTTGTTCCTCTTTGCTTCACTGGGAATTTTTTGAAAACAAGTTGTATAGAGTGTAGCTTTTAGAAAGCAGCTAGTTCAGTTCAGAACTTAGATAAATTAGACTGGTTGGTAATATTTATTTAGTACCTTGTAAGTGGCAAACACTCTACTAAAAAATATGCATTATTTTATTAACCACACTACTAGGTAGGTGGAATTAATCACTGATGAACCTGAGGTTTAAGGAAGTGAAATGACTTTCCCAGGTTCACACAGGGAGTGAAGACGCGTGTTGATCTTTCCCTCGCATTTTTAACCCCTTTGAGTTTCCCCTATGTTGCCTAAGAACACAGCAGCTAAATATGCATAAGCAAACAAACAAATGTCTTAAACATTTAATTTAATTCACTTTTCTAATTTTTATTCAACTGATCAGTCTCCTCAGACACAAGTCACAGATGCTTGGGATGGCTTTTTGTCTAGTTAAGAAATGGGCCACATTAGTCTCAAGGTCATGTGACTCAATGTTCTATGCTTTACATAGACCCAGTTCTAAGCTAAGGTGCTTACTGCTGCTAAAGCCATTAATTTTTTGGATGATTAAAAACAAGAGCTAAGGATTAACAAAAATTAAATGTCTCTTAGAAAAGGTCAGTGGTATAAGGAAATTGTTAATTACACTGAAAGAAGAAGAAGAAAGTTGAAAAGAATGTATTTTTTCAACCACGGAACTGAGTAAAAACGATCCAAGCTGGGAGATTTACTAATTCATAGCAATTAAGTAGTTAATTAGAAGTCTGTAATTATCTTTGCCCCTTCATTAAGAACCCTGTCCAGATTTCCCAGTGTAACTTGTTGGAAACCCTCCTTATCTTGGTTATTGTGATTTCATGAGGAAACTGCTTCAATGTGTTAAAGAGCGTCTCATTAAAACTTTGCTCAGCCATCCATGAAAGCACAGGTTGGTTCCTAAGAGTCTAACAGTTCTGAGTTTGCCGGTAAAGTGTGACTGGAAGGGCACAGGCTGGCATGAGTAACTGTCTAACCCCCAGTCACCAGGGCTGATACTGACCCACTGCACAGGTACAGCCGTATTGATTACTTATGCAGGTATACATTCTGACCGGCGGTGACACTGCTCTGATTGGTCAGTGCCCATGCTGTTTTAGTTTTTAAACGTTATGAACATCACTTGTTCTGCAAATAGATGACTACCCTTAGAGAAAGCTAAAACCTGTAACAAGATACTGACTGCAGGTCACCTATCTTGGCAATGACATGGGAGCTGAATCTTACTTCTGTCTAGGACTGTAACAGACTAAACCCATGAAGACAAGTCCCTCCAAAAACGATCAAAGTGCAAAACGGCAGTAGAGCTGTACTACTCTGTATTATGTCTGACACACAGGTCCTCTGATTGTTATCAATATTGTCAGCAAACTTTCTCAGAGTATTTCTAAATGTAGTGGCTGAAGTGCTGTAAACAGGTAAACAGCAAAAGAGAGGTACCACCAGCCTCATCAGGTGACACAGGGAGAACGAAATTAACAGATGTGTAACCTCTTAACCCAACTCTGGCATGGTCAGTACTCAATAAATGGTAAAGGATATGAGAAGTATTTCCCTATGTTTTACAGACAGATTACAACCTAATTTTGTAACAATATATGTTTCTTTACCAAATGAGTGCACTGCGATGTTTTTAGTGACCTAACTATAGTTGGGCATTTTGGTTATTTTGAAATTTTTGCAATTGTAAACAAACTCCTCATGAACATCTGTACAAATAACACTGTTTCTGCATTTTGGGTTATTCTTCATTCTAGATTTTGTCAACGGGACTGGCTGCGTCTAAGATGTGCACTTTCTAAACACCCTATTACAAATAGTCTTTCTCTCCTTATTTGCCATCTACTTACTGATAATCGTGAACTACATCTGGTGCCTGACTTTATGTTTAGAGATTTGTCATATTTGTAAAAAAAAAAGATTAATAAAAGTACTGCACAGCATGTCATGACTATGAAAATCTGTGATGCAGAAACTGAGGACCACAAAATTTCAGATTTAAAGTAGGAACTGAAGCTGGAATTGTGAATTCAAGGAATAATTTAGATCATTTCTTCAGAAAGAAGGATAGGAATATATAACAGTATACTTGCATGCAATAAACAGATGAATTTTGCTGGAATGAATGGTTCACTCTTACAAAGACATAAAAGGGCATCAAAAGTAGGCAGAGCCCAGGTAGGAGATCACCTTCAACATCAGCTAAGACACCTCAGCGTTAGTATCCAGGAATTAGAAGAAAAATCAAGATTTCTCAGTATGCGGTTGGCATGCAACAAGTCATTATAGGAATCTGTGGTTTTTAGAGTGCACGAAGGGTAATTAAGTTCATAAAAGCAAAGTAAGTCTGGAAAACCTGTCTCAGTCAAGAGGAGCCAAAGGATATATGACATCTAAAGAAATGTGATGTCCTGGATAAAAGGTAATTAGGTAAAAATCTAAAGATAACTGAAAAAACCTATGGACTTTGGTTAGTAGTAATATATTAGTTGGAATAAATGTGTCACACTAATGTAAGGTGTTAATAATATTAGTTGGAATACATGTGTCATACTAACGTAAGGTGTTAATAATACAGGAACTCTGTATTCTCTTTGGGATTTTTTTCATAAATCTAAAACTGTTTTCATATTAAAAATTCATTTTAAAAAAGTGAGTGTGGGGAGTTCACAATATAGGAGATTGAAGTGAAAATTTGGAATCTGCCATTTTATATAATTTTGGCTTCTGAATTACGTAGATGTTTTACATACTAAAAACAAATTAAGCAAGTTAAAAGGATTAAAAGTCTAACGACAAATAAGAAATGTAAAAATATCTGAAATGTCATGCGTTAATTATTGTTAACAGAAATAACGATACTGTAATTGAAAGTCATTTTTAATGTTTGAAGATCCTGTGTTCTAGGATAAAGCAAACAAGTAAATTTGTTAATGCTGTTAGAAGCAATATTATCCAGTGAATAAAATATAAAAATAAACATAATGTTAAAATTGAATTGAAAATATCAGAACTGACTCATGATTTTTAAATATGTATGTGTGTATATGTCTACTTCTCCCATCTCAGTTGACTGAACACGTGAGGGAGCAATCTCATGCCAGTGGCCATGAGTGCAACTAGCAGCCTTATTTGGTTTCTACATATAATTCTTCACTAAAATCAATCAGAGTTATTGGCCAAGTCCCTGCTTCAGGCCGGGAAAATATAAAGTGAGTCTGGATATTTTAATTTGGTTTTGTTTGATTGTTTGTTTTTGTTTTTTTCAAGAAAGCAAAGCAAGTATTTATTAAGAGATAGTATGATCTCAAGGGGTGAGTGGGCAGATTCAGGTGAACAGTTGGGCTAGATATCTTAATTTGTGTTTTATAAAATGAACTGGACATTTTAAAAGGATAGAGGAGATATCTTGAAGGACTCCCACTCGTCATTTTGGTATAATCTGGGCATCCAGGAGCAGCAGCATTAACGCAATTGTAATAACTGTATTTGATTGCAAGACATTGCAAAAATATTTATTGGATTTTACATGTAGATCATATAATTGAATAGCCATTCCTATATGTATATTTCACAATAAAACAAAGTTAAATGACTTACTCAACATTTTGTCACTGGTACACAAGATTGATTTTCAGGCAAGCTTCTATAAATATTGATCTAACTGCATTATTTTGGAAGCTCTTCAAACAACAAAGCATACAGATCACTGTTAGCTCATTTTCATGTTAAATCCAAATTAGAAAAATGACTAGATGGTTAAAGGGTACCACAGTGATAGAATGCGTAGTTTAGCTCCAAACTGTTCTAGCATTCTCAAATACGAGAACTGAAAGATGCTCACAACAGAGGATTACTGTTTTGAGCAACTTCGTGTTTTTCATAAGTCTATAAAAGACAATTCCCAAAATCTTACCTGAACTCTCAAACACAAGAACAGCCCCTCTGAATATCTGGCTATTAGAATTCTCCTATAACGGTGGATGTTTGGCCTTGCTGTTTTAATGTGACTTTCAACCTGATCACAGCTGTGCTCACAGATGTGTCTAAGAGCTTTGATGTGTGACTGTTGGCTTTGTCATCTAGGATGGTTTGCCATTGGCAAACACAGTCTCTGCTATTTTCAAAACCTACTTCTTGTGTGTTTGCCTTTGACATGCTTTGGAGCCTTTGCTTAAAATGGGCACCCTCTTTGTTTGGGGGACATAGACGGTTTGGTTGTCTGCTATTGTCTGTGTCATGAGATTATCTATAGCTGAATCTAAGTAAGGCTAATGCATCTCTCTTGCCTCAGAAATTCACTATCAGCGTGATGAGTTTTGTTAGAAAAATCCAAAATCACAGGGCATATATCATTAGGATATCTCTCATAATTCATACTAAAAATGTATCTTCATTTTGCAAAACTTATATAGTTTATTATTATAAAATATTTCTCATTATAACAGACACACCATTATCAGTCACATTCAGGAGATTTTTTTTTTTTCTGGGGTGGTGTCAATAAAAAATGGCAGAGTCAGGACCTCCAAAAATTCCCATTTCTATAAAAATAAAAAAACCTGGTAATGGCTGTCAAAATCAATTTTTTTCAGAACTCTGAAAATTAAATAAGGTCTTCAGCTATTCAAAGACTATTTGTTTAAAGAAATGGCAGAACATCAATAAAAGCACCCAGCTTTGTGACTGTTTTACCTGCCCTATTCCCATTCCACCCCTCCAAACTTGCTACAGCTTTCAAAACAAACAGCCTGCAATCTCAATGAAAAACAAGAGCCTGGTAGCCATTGGAAATGGCATAATGGGTTGAAGCTCCCTGAAATTCCTTTCTCATTATTTCATTCATCTGGTGGTTTCCTGGAAGACACCCCCCAGGTTGTCTTTATTTTACCTGACTCAGAGCTCACCCAATATGAACAGCTTTTCTCCCAGAGGTGTTGAAAACATATAAAGACAACTATTTAATTTCATGAAGTAGAAGATAACAGAGGGGCAAACAAGAGGCTAACCAAAAAGCTATAAAGGAAAAGCTGAGGAATAAGATGCCCACAGGGACTTTGAGAAGTCCTGACATTTTCCTGGGAACCTAACAGGACATGCCCATTCCTAACCTCTCACTTCTGGCTGAACTTGAGGCATTGTACAAGCAGAAGGTGGGATGCTAAAATAGAGTTGTTACCTACCTGAGTTGCTGTTGAAGGCATGTCTAAACAAATACATAGAACCCCTTGGCAAAGACTGAGAGACATACTGGTTCCAGACATTTGAGACAACTTCTATCCAATCATTAGCTGACTACTAAGCTAACTGAGCCGGGCACTTCAGTGGCCACACTGAAAAAGAGTGCATACATTACTGAATTAGTTTAGAAAAAAAAAAACACTAAGTGAATAACAACAACAAAAAGCAACTACAGTAATAAGCCTGGGAGAATAAGAGAAATTCTGATTTCCAGATGTGCTATATTATATTATTTAAGATGTCCACTTTTCAACAAAAAAAATTATCAGATGTGCAAAGAAACAGAATATTGTCCTTACAAAGTGAAAAAAATCAAGGAATAAAACTATCACTAAAGAAGCCAGGCATGGGATTTAATAGAAAAAGATTTTAAATCAACCACTTTAATATGTTTAAACAACTAAAGGAAATCGCGTCTCAAGAATTAAAGCAAGAATAATGTTTCACGAAAGAGAGAACAGTAATACGTAGAAATTATGAAAAAGAATCAAAGAGAAATTCTGGGGTTGGAAAGCACAACAAATAAAGTAGAAACGTCACTACTGAAACTAAACAGAAGACTTGAGCATGCAGAAGAAAAAACTGTACGAAATTGAAAATAGGTCAATTGAGATCATTCAGTCTGAAAACAGGAATGAAAAATGAGTGGAATGAAATGAACAGAGACTCAGAAACCTTGAGATAACAGTCAAGTAAACCAATATATGGATAATGGGACTCTAGAAAGGAGTGAAGAAAAAAAGGGAGTGGAAAGAATATTCGATGAGCTAATGTCCAAACACTTCCCAAATTTAATGGAAAACAAATTTACACATCAATAAGTTTAATAAACACTGAGTAGGATAAATCTAAGGACATCTACATCTAGATACATCATAATCAAATTATCAAAAGCTAAAGGTAGAGAATGTTAAAAGCAGTGGGAAAGAAGCAACTCATCTTACACAAGGAATCCTCATTAACTTAAGCATCAAATTTTTCACCAGAAACTAATGGAAGGTAGAAGGCAGTGGGATAACATATTCAAACTGGAAAAAAAAAAAAAAAGACTATCAAACAAGAATCCCATATCCAGTAAAACTATCCTTCAAAATACTGTAGAAATTAAGAATTTCCCAGATAAGAAGAATCTGAGAGAACTTATCACTAGCAAAACTGTCATACAAGAATTACAGTAGAGAGTTCTTCAGGCTGCCATCCAAGGACACTAGACAGTCACTGGAACCCCATGAAAATAAACAGCACTAGTAAACTTAATGACACAAGTAAGTATAAAAGATTATATAAATGTATTTTTGTTTGTAAAATTTGTTTTGTGTCCTTTTTTCTCATATCTTATTTAAAAGGCAACTGCATAAAATGCTTATTATAAATCTATGTTAATGGGCATGTAATATATAAAGATGTCAACTGTATGACACTGACAGCATAAAGATGAGGGAGGGGAGGGAACTAATTCAGAAGCAAAATTTCTGTATATTATTGAAAGTTGGTATTAACCCAAAATAGATTATAAATTAAAATGGCAGTTATAAACCCCAGGGTCACCATTAAGAAAATTTAACATATATACTAAAACAAATAAAAAGGGAATTAAAATGGTATACTAGATGATCATGTCTATTTAACAATGAAGAATGAAGTAACAAAGAAGACATCAAAGATACAGAAAATAAATAGCAAAGTGGCAAATGTAAATTCTACTTTATTAATTACATAGCATCTAAATTAAATGCTTTAAAGGACAGATATCAGTATAATGGACAAAAAATAGGAACTAACTATATGCTACCTACATGAGATTTACTTTAGATTCAAAGAAACGGTTTGAAAAGAAAAGAATGGAAAAAGATACAATATGTAATCCATAAACAAAAGAGAGCTGCAGTGCTCTGTTAATATCAAAGTAAACTTAAAGACAAAAATTGTTATTGGACACAAAAGATATTTTATAATGATAAAATGGCAAATTCATTAAGAAGATGCAACAATTATAAATATATATGCACCTAATAAATAAGCCCTAATATATAGGAAGCAAAATTGTCAGACTTGAAGGGAGAAATAGACAATTGAACAATAACAGTTTGAGACTTCAATGCCCCGCTTTTTATAATGGATAGAACAACCAGGCAGAAGGTCAACAAGGAAATAGAAGGTTTAAACAGCACTGTTTCCTAGCTAGAACTAACAGACATCTACAGAACACTCACCCACAACACACAGTACACATTCTACTCAAGTGCCCATGGACCATTCTCCATAGTACATCATATGTTTGAAGATAAAACAAGTGTAAATAAACTTAGTAGGACTGAAATCATACAAAATATGCTCTCTGATCAAAAGGAAATAAAATTAGAATTTAATAAAAGAAGGAAATTTGGGAAATTCATAAATGGTTGGAAATTAACAACATACTACTGCTAAATAACCAATGGATCAAAGAAGAAATCACAAGGAAAATTAGACAATATTTTAAGATGAATGAGAATGAAGATGCAACACACCAAATTTATGGGATGTGTTGAAAACAGTGCTTAAAGGGATATTTATATCAGTAAACACCTTTATTAAAAGAGTAGAAAGTTTCAAATCAATAACATTTTATTTAAGAAGTAAAAAACTAAGAGCGAATTATACTCAAAGCAAGCAGAAGAACATAAAAACATCAGTATGTGGGAAAAATAAAGAATTAAAAAACAATATAAACCCAATTGCTGGTTCTTCACAAACACCAACAAAATTTACAAACTTTAACTAAACTGACAAAGGAAGGAAAAAAGAAAATTCAAATTACTAAAGTCAGGAATGAAAGAGGGAACATTCCTACCAATCATACAGAAATAAAAAAGATTATAAGGAAATACTACGAACAATTGTATGATAACAAATTAGATAACCTGGATGAAATGGACAAATTCCACAAAGATGCAAACCATTAAGACTGATTCAAGAAAAAAGTGGAAAATCTGAATAGATCTACAACAATTAGAGAATATAAATTACCAATCAAAAACTTCCCACAAGAAAAGAACCAGATGAGTGCACTGTTGAATTCTACCTAATATTAAATAAATAATTAACACCAATACTTTACAAACACTTCCAAAAATAGGAGAGAAAGTATAATTTATTTTATGAGATCAGTATTAGCCTGATACCATGACCAGAGAAAGGAGTCACAAGAAAATAAACTTGAAAGACCAATATCTCCTACGAATGTAGACACAAAAATCCTACACAAAATACCAGCAAATGAATCCAGCAGTGCACAAAAAGATTATACACCGTGTCCAAGTGGAATTTGTTTCAAATATGCAAAATTTATTAAGAGCTATGAAAATCAATGTATATTAACCCCCTACTTTTTAAAAAAACAACAACCTAACAATAAAAGGTCACTTTTTCAATCTGATACAGGGCATCTATGAAAACCCCACAGCCAGCATCATATTTGATAGCAAAAGACTGAAAGCTTTCCTCTGAGATCAGGAACATGACAAGGATGTCCCTTATTGTCCCTCCTATTTAACGCTGTAGGTTCTGCACACACACACACACACACACACACACACACACACATCCAGATTGAAAATAAATAAAATAATCTATGTTTCTAGATGACATATTTGTATACAGAATATCTTAAGGAATCCTCACAAATGAACAAACAAAAACTATTAGAGTTAATAAGCAAGTCCAGCACAGTTGCATGACATAAGATCAATATACAAAAACAATTGTATTCTATATACTAGCATAAAGAAGATCTGAAAATGGAATTAAGAAACAATTTCACTTATAGTAGTACCCAAAAGAATAAAATACTTCAGAAAAAAAATAATCAAACTAGTACATAATTTGTACTTTGAAAAATATAAAACATTGTTGAAAAAATTAAAGACCTAAAAAAAGGGAAAGCTTTCCTGTTCATGGGTTGAAAGATTTTTCATTTTTAAGATGATAATACTTCCCAAATTTATATTCAGATTCAGAGTAATCCCTACCAAATTCCCAGCTGACTTTTTTTTTTTGCAGAAATTGAAAAGCTGATCCTAAAATTCATATGGAAATTTAAAAGACACAGAATAGCAAAAACAATCTTGAAAAAGAACAATATTGTAAGACCCACACTTTTCATTTTCAAAACTTACTACGAAATTACAGTAATCAAGACAGTGTGGAACTTGTGTAAGGATAGACATACAGATAATGGAATAGAACTGAGAATGCAGACAAATAGACACATACATTTATGGCAATTGATTTCAACCAGGGTGCCTAGACAACTCAATGGAGAAAGAATAATCACCAAATAGTACTGAGACAACTGGATACTTACACGCAAAAGAATGAAGTTGGATTACTCTTACTTCACACCTTATACAAAAATTAACTCAAAATTAAAGACCTATATGTAAAAGCTAAAACTATTTAATTCTTAGAGGAAAACACAGGTGTAAATCTTCATGACCTTGGATTAGGCAATGGTTTCTCAAATATGACACCAAAAGCACAAACAACCAAAAAATAAAATAAAATAAAATAAAAAAGGATAAAATGGACTTCATCAAAATTAAAACAAAACAAAATAAAACCATTTGTGCTTCAAAAGACACTATGAAGAAAATTAAAAGACAACACATAAAATGGGATAGAATATTTTAAAACCATATATCTGATATCCAGAATATGTAAAGAACACTTGCAACTCAACAATAAAAACACATATAACACAACTTTTAAAAGAGCAAATGATTCGGATAGACATTTCTTCAAATAAGACTTATGAATGACTAATAAATATATAATATGATACTCAACATCATTAGTCATTAGGGAAGTGCAAATTAAAACCACAATAAGGTACCGATTCACATCTATTAGGTTAGCTAAAACCAAAAAGACAGACAATAACAAGTATTGAAAATGCGCTTTGGAAAAGTCTGTTTATCAAATGGTTAAACAAAGAGTTACCATATGACCCAGCAACCCCATTGCTAAGTATTTACCCAAGGGAAATGAAAATACACAACTACGTCAAAATTTATACATAAATGTTCGTAGCAGCATCATTCATAATAGCCAGAAAGTGAAAACAACCCAAATGTCCAGTCCATCAACTGATGAACTAATAAACAGAATGTGGTGCATCCAGAGAATGGAATTTTATTTGGTAATAAAAAGGAATGAATCACTGATACATACTATAAAATTGATGAACCATGAAAACATTACACTAAATGAGAGAAACCAGTCCCAAAAGACCACAGATTACTATATTATTTCTTTACATGAAATTTTCAGATAAAAAATTTTATGTAAAGGCAAAAAGTAAATGGGTGTTTTTCTGGGACTGGTGTCTTTTAAATTTCCATATGAATTTTAGGATCAGCTTTTCAATTTCTGCAAAAAAAAAGTCAGCTGGGAATTTGATAGGGATTACTCTGAATCTGAATATAAATTTGGGAAGTATTATCATCTTAAAAATGAAAAATCTTTCAACCCATGAACAGGAAAGCTTTCCCTTTTTTTAGGGGTGGTGGAGGTGTTGGGAGGTTGTGGGATTATGGCTAAGGGGTGCAGGATTTCTTTTGGGGCAATGAAAATATTCTAAAATTGATTTTGTAATGATACTCAACTCTGTGAATATGCCAAAAGCCATTGGATTTTTATACTTTAAATGTGTGAATTGTATCTCTGTAAAGCTGTTTAAAAAGGGGCTGGGTGGTGTGGAGAAAGAAGTGGTGATACACACTACCATGTGGATGAGCCTTGAAAACATTATGCGAAATTAAGGAAGTCAGAAGCAAAATACCATATGTTTTTGATTAAATTATTATGAAATGAAAACAGGCAAATCAATAGAGACAGAAACTACATGAGTGTTTGCCAGGGACTGGGAGAAGGGAGAAGTAGGTATTGACTACTAATGAGTACAGAGTTTGCTTTGGTGATGATGAAAATATTCTGGAATTAGACAGTTGTGATAGTTGCACAACCCTGTGACTATACGAAAAACTGCTGAATTGTGCATTTTAAAAAAAGAGAACAAAATACTTTTCAATTAAAATAGTCAATTTATAGTGTATATTGCTTAGCAAATGATAAGCTTAATTATCTGACCATATTTAACTTTTAACCTCCTGAGGATATTTATTTATTTATTTATATTTTAAAAAATATTTTTATTGAAGTGTAGTCAGTTTATAATGTTGTATCAGTTTCTGGTGTACAGCACAATGCTTCAGTCATATAAATACCCTCCTGAGGATATTTAAAGTTGCTTTTGAATCAACTAAGTGCTCCTTCCTAAATAAAGCTCCTTAAGCTCTACGGTAAATGGGTAATAATTAATATTTATGAATTAAAAAAGCATTCCTAATGAACAGAAGATATGACTCACACAGCCCTACAACTCACACTATAATGTTTTTACTCAAGAATATATTAGCTCCAAATTTAAATACAGAACTCAGTTGAGTCACAAATGCACATTCATCAGCTCTGACCACATCTAGTCAAGCCATTAAGAACTTTGATTGATAGGAACAATTCTGTACACAGAAGAATTGTCAATTGTCTTGTTTTTGGATAATAAATCCAATGACAAGATTTTAACAGCTACATATTATGACTGTATTAGTTTCAACTGCTATCTCTGAAAACAAAAATTAACTGACACACCCAGAGCTGTTAGACATAAAATCTCCCCAAGAACGGTTAATTCAATGTAGTCAAATAATCTGCTTTTCTCAGTCAAGTTCATAAAAAATAACTTGACTGAATTTTAAACCTTTTTAACCATTTGTTTTGACATAATAGACAATGGGCACTGACAAGCATAATCAAAGACACACAGGAAGATTGATTGAAGTGGCACTTTGGAGTATTTGGAGAATTTTAAACATTCACTGAAGAAAGAAGTAATGTGAGTTGAAACTGTAAGTGGGATCTCTATTTTAGGTTACTGGCTACAATGCTGGAAAGTTGGACAAAGATTCCTGCCCTCACTGAGCTTATATTTTAGATGGGAAAGGGGATGAAAATATAAATAAATCTAATAAATAAATAGTTTAGTATATTCAAATGAGAAATTATATACAAAAAGTAAGTGGAGTACAGTAAATTAGAACAGAGTAGAGAGGAGTCAAATTGCAGTAATAAGTGGTATCATCAGGGGAGATCTTATTAAAGAAAGGAAGTTGAACAAAATATTTTTTTTAATTCTTAAAAATTGAAATATAGTCAGCATACAATGTGTCAATTTCTGGTATACAGCATAATTTTTCAGTCATATATATACATACATATATTCATTTTCATATTCATTTTCATTAGAGGTTACTATAAGATATTGAATGTAGTTCCCTGTGCTATATAGAAGAAACTTGTTTATTTTATATACAGTAGTTAGTATCTGCAAATCTCAAACTCCCATTTTATCCCTTCCCACTTTCTTTACCCACTGGTAACCATAAGGTTTTTTCTTTGTTTATGAGCCTGTTTCTGTTTTGTAAACAAGTTGATTTGTGTCATGTTTTTTAGATTTCTACATATAAGTGATATCATATGGTATTTTCTTTCTATTCCTGGCTTAACTTCACTCAGAATGACATTCTCCAGGTCCATCCATGTTGCTGGAAATGGCATTATTTTATTCTTTTTTATGGTTGAGTAGTATTCCATTGTATAAATGTACCACAACTTCTTTATCCAGTCATCTGAACAAAATATTTAGTGGTGGGGGAAGAGAAGTCTTGGAAGAGTTACCAGTAGGAGTAAAGTTCTTAAGGTGCAATGGTGTGTGGAAGCTGGCTTGTAATTGCTCATAAAAGCTGACTGTTAAATTATTAGGAATTTTATGAGCAGGTTGTTAAACATGGTCATCATTAAACATTAAATCAGATAAACTTTAAATGAAATCTATTACAAACAAAGATAATAAGTATTAAAAACTCATCACTTAATTATTTTACTAGATTTTACTATGATTGATGCTTTAGAGGTTATTTACATTTATAAATAATTATTTCTATATTGTGAGTACTCTATAATGATGCACCTCTGGGAATCTCTTTCCAACTCAGTGACAGTTCAAAATTCCCAACAGCAGGAGCATTTATACCATAGAAACTGGCAAACACTACAAATCAGGGCTTGGTTTTTTTGTTTTGTTGATTGTCTAGACTTATGAAAGAGATGGAGAGAATGTTAGTGATGCATGTTAGAAGCGTATATCATTTTTTCAAGATTTTAGTCAATTTCATGTATAGAGTAGTCTTTGCTTCTGGGTCGATTTTTCTAGGAAGTTGCTATAGTTTCCTATTCTTTTGTATCTGTCAGTTTCAGATGACTGAGAGGTTTCCTCCATGTCCTGAAGGAAGACCGGAAGACTATCTGTGTGTATAATGCAGGCTTCACTTTAGGATAGGAGGATAGGGTTCTGATTCTACGCCATGTGGAACTCACATACCATAAAGAGGAGAGTGCCAATACTCACCCTAAGAACCATAATTCCCAAGGAGGTCATTTTATTTCTTTAGGACAGAGGCCTGCAGACTTTTCCTGGGAGTATATGCTGCATTACAAGTGTATGGGAAGGGGGTGTGTAGAAGAAACTGGGACAGACTTTTAATTAATCCCCTGCTTTGTTACCCCTTTTCCCAAGAATCTCCAACATGCTAACTGCAAACCAAGTATTTCTGATATGTGGCTGTCAGATTTGCTTCTTCCCCCATGGCATCTTACTCTTGGCTGCTACTTTCTCTCCTCTTCTATGAGCCTTTGCTATGCTATCCATATCCCAGAATGTATTGAAACTGCATGTCCACCAACGATTCTCTTTCTTTGCTATCACATTTAGGCTTTATTATTTGCAATATTTATCTACAATCATTTTAGCGGGTGCTTAGTGGACAGAAGGGATAGACGGGTTGGATTAGTCTACTATTCTTAACTGTGGTTTTCTACTATTAGGCATTAACTAAAAAATCATAAATGTGCACAGATAGTTATCTAATGCTAGTTGTAACACTTTATATAATGGAGTAAAGAAGAAAATGACATGTTTTTATAAGTGAGCTTGGTGAATGAAGTATGTCACATTTCTACAAAAGTCAGCCGTAAGATATTACATAAATATATTTATTGATGCAGAAACATTTTTAGAATATGCTGTTTGAATTGAATTACAATATGCTGTTAAAACTGAAATAAAATTTAAAATAACATTACTGTAACTCAAATGAATTCAGAGGTTTCATGAGGTCCAAACTCTGCATAGAGCTGCATTTTAAGAAATATGTCTGACGGTCAAATTAATTAAAACATACAAAATCAATATTTAGCAAAGAATATTAAAGGCTATCAAATTCATATACTACAACAACCAATTTTCTCTCTTCATCTATTCTCTCAAATCCTGCAACTGCTTTGGAGCATCTCATTTACCAACACCAGCCTCTTTCCCTACACAGAAAAAATATGTCTGCAGAGATCTACAGAAGAATTATTATTTACTGGTAAGTGAGAAGGGAATTCTAGATTTGCAGATACTAACTAATATATGTAAAATAGATAAACAACAAGTTCATAATGTATAGCACAGGGAACTATATTCAATATCTTATAGTAACCTATGGTGAAAAAGACTACAAAAACGAATATATGTATGTTCCTATATGACTGAAATATTGTGCTGTACACCAGAAACTGACACAACATTGTAAACTGACTATACTTCAATAAAAGTATTAAAAAAATAGTTCTTCTTGTGCAGTGGAACTATGTAACTTGATTTTTTCCATGTTTTCTGATTTTGAAAATAAATATACACTTGTTTAACATACTTATTTTAAAGGCATTTTGCTTTCTGAATCAAAGCCTGTATGTTTGCATAAACAATAACTGTTCATATTGTTTATTTTACTGCACATGACCTTTCTTTGAAATCACATTCATTAACTTTTGTGAGTTATTAATTTTCAATTATGTTAGCACTGCATATGCTCCTGAAAAGAACTATGACTTGTGTACTGTTGTTTAAAGATTTCAAGCAGAATTATTTAAGCCTTTGTGGTTACAACTGCTAACAGTACTGCTGCCTTCACTAGCGATCTAGATCTGTCTGATTGATCGGTTAGTTTTCACAATAATATTAGCCAACACTGTCTCAGAAAATAAATCTGTCTTTCAGTATTGGGTAATTTGTTTCTTAACTGAAGCTATTTTAGATGTAACCAATTAAACGAAGTTTTTACAAAGAAAATGAAAGACTGTAGATGGGTTCCCATAGGATAGTCTTATTTTTTGCTTCCCTTTTTTTTTCACAACAATACCCTCAATGGAAGGAATCAAGATCTGTTAATCTCAGCATCTCTTTAGAAACTCTCAGTACAAACTCAAATGGGACCTGATAACTACTATTACTTTTTTTCCTCTCATGGAAATACTATGGGTGTAAGAAACCATGGCTTCATTGTTTTTAAGTTCAGTATCTGTCTCTTGCAAATTTGCACTAAGTAAGAACATACAACTTACTGACTTTTTTCTTTAAAATCTTGCCTGATGGATTTTTTTTTGTATGTAGGTATATATGCATATGTATATGTGAAGTGTGTACCAACAGATATTTCTTTACATCCCAAACAAACAAACAAAAAGTTATGTACCCATTGTCCTGCATTTACCCCCCCCAAAAGACAATAAAAGGGATTAGAACACCAATGTCACTTCTTTGCAGGAACAATTACATGATTATATCGCATGGCTTGGTGACAGCATGCAAGCCAAGTAAAATGTCCCACCAGCATTATCCATTAGGAAATAAAGAGCTGCTTTTGTGACACTGCAGTTAACTCTCAAGTTGGAGACATCTGAAATATGTGATACATGCTTTTTCTAGTCCCTTTATAGCATTTTCCATTCAGGAGTCTCAACAAACGATGATTTATTGGTGCCTATACTTTATGGTTAGAGAAATTTGGTTGTATGGGAGTAGTTGTTCAGTCAGTGTCCAAGTGAATCATGTTGAAGCAAAGCACTAAATGAAAGTATTTTTGAACTATCTGTATCAAATAAATAATACGTTCTCTTTAGTTTTATAAAAAAAAAATCATTCTTCAACTATTTATTCAGTGAGGTTGTCAGTCTACACTCTGTGGGCTGCTGGAGCCAACAGAATATCTTGACATGAAAACAGAGCTGTTGTTAATGAGACAGATGTTAAACAAAATTCAAGAACATGAGGATGCAAGACAAATTTTTTTCTATCAAAATCAGCATTAAAACCTGACCTAAATTAATGCACTAAACTAATGATCTGAACTTAAATGATTAAAGCTTACAAGATCTTAAAAAAAAAAAAACTAACTAAACTCATAGTGAACAGATTAACAGATTGATGATTACCAAAGGCAGGAAATGGGAGGTGGGCAAAATGGGGGAAGGGGCTCAAAAGGTATTAACTTCCAGTTTAAATATGTCATGGGGATGTAACATACAGCATGGTGACAATAGTTAATGTTGTATTGTAGAGTTGTAAGTTGCTGAGAGTCAATTTTACAAGTTCTCATGACAAGAAAGAAAAGTGTTAACTGTGTGGTGATAGAAGTTTACTAGACTTATTGTGGTGATCATTTTGTAATATACTCAAATGCTGAATCATGTCGTACACTAGAAGCTAATATAATGTTATATATCAATTATATCTCAATTAAAAAAAAACTTTAAAAAGTTCGGAACACTGGATCAGGGCATAGAATAAAAAATCAAATTCCAGGTGAAGGCAGGGACCTTGGTTTACCTGCTGACATAGTGACTGTAAGAAAGACTTTGGTAAAATCATTCTGGTAGAATTCATGTCTCAGTCTCAAACTGATAAATACTTTACTCAGACCCCAAGGTTTTAAATTAGCAACATCAGCTAATAAGATACTACCGAGGAGACTTAAATGAGATTATGTCATTGAGAACTTCTGGAGCACTGAGCAGACCAAGAAATATGTATAGATATAATAGTTAATCAAATCCAGAGTATTAATATTTTCCATGAAATTTGGGGTAATATTTGAATATTATGGGTATTTGTAATGTTAAAAATAATTGATGGTTTTCAGCTGTGAGAAAATATAAGTTTGTAAACTGAATTGGAATATTTATGGCAACTGCTCTTAGCTTTTGTTAATTCATTTATTAGATTAATAAGGTTACTTATGTTTTAAAAAAGAAAACATTAAATTTTAAATTCAGTTTAGCATCCTGAAAAGAATGTACTTTGTTAACTTGGAAAGTGGGAGCCACCGGTTAGGGGACATTATCTGCTTAATCTGGGGTAACCAATCATTACTTTAAAGTAAAGTAAAAGAGACTGCTCTCACTTTTATTTAAATACTGCTTATAATTTTTTTAAAAGTTAGATAAACTAAAAGGCTTAAGGAAAACTAAATTTTTGTAAAATTCAATGTTAACTTTAAAAGCTCTAACCATTGAAACTCATGCTAATATGCCACAACTCATAACATAAATTGGCATATAACACACAACTGGTGATGGCCTTCTGTCCTTCATCAACTATCAGAGCAGTTTATACTTTTAGACGTTCATGGGGGTAGCAAAGAATGGAAAGAGGGTCAAGGGAAATGAGGTCAGGGAAACAGCAAGCAAATGTGGTTTTTTATGAATTAGGGAAACTCAGAAGAAAGCCCCAGCATTCTTAGTATTCTCTGGACCCAACTTCAGATGTCAGCTTACAGAGAGCTTCCTGGAATCCTCGCCGAGCTCCAAGTCCCAGCCATCCACAGGACCCAGTATCATCTCCATCAATGTTTAAATCAACACAAACAACACCCAGCAGGTGGTGCCAAATTACAGCTCAAACCAGTATAGTTTTAGATCACACAGCCAGACCACTGAAACTCATCCTGGCTAACAACATGGACTTGCATCAATTAATTCATTAACTTCACACCAGTTCATTCCCACGTTTTCATAAAATTGATTTTTTTATACTCCAATCACCGTATTAACGTTGGAATTTTACTGTAACTATAGTTTTGTTGATTCTCAGGTCCCACCCAAGATATTTTTGAAATTCACAACAACACACAGATGCCTTGTAGGAGATGAGGTTAAACAAAGCTCCCAAACTGTTCTCAGTCTAAAGCTGTTGGAACTCAGTACAATTTATCTGGTGCTATTATATATATATATATACACACACAGAGAGAGAGAGAGAGAGAAGGAGGTAGATATACATATAGATAACTGAATGCATATTTTAACTAAACATCACAAAAATGAAAACACAATCCTACCGTCAAGACACTGGAATCCCTGAGGTGGAGATGGGATGGGGAGGGGACAGTCCACAGTTAGTGGTATAACAGGGGAATTCAGGTATATACTTATCTATATACAAGGTACAAAAATAAAGTGAGGTAACAGTTTGCAAAGGCTTTGAAGAGTTAAATCCACACTCATTAAGCCTATTGTTATGTTCTAGGGGGAACTGCCTCAAATTGAAGCCAAATGACTTCCAAAAGGAGAATTTTAATTTTTCTGTATAACATATTCCACATTTCTGATGAGTTATGCATTGTATAGCTTTCCTAGCATAAATCTAGATATACATAACTTTATTCAAATTGTCTTTCTGTTCAGATTGGCTATCCTCACTAAGCAAAGAGAGGAAAGTTGTCTTTCTAAAATCATAAAGAATCCAGCAGAAACTTTCAGTACCCTAAACAGGAAAATCAAATCTACCTGTATTAAAGATGATCAATCAGTGGTGTCTTGAGCTCAAGGAGACAGCAAATGATGAGTTTAGTTTGATCAAAATTATGCCACAATGATAATAAATGAATAACTCTATTTAATCTTCAACAATTTATGTAGAGTCAAAGTTCTAGCTTACATCAATCTATTGGTTAATAAGAAATTTCTCAGTGGAGACATTCATTTACTGGTTTCTGTAACAGATTTATTGCATACTTAAAATGCAAAAAAGTAGAGTACCACGAGTAGGGTAGACAGACATGGAACAGACAGAACATCTGCCTCCATCAAACTTATTTTCTAGTATACCAAACACTAAATAGATTAAATTTATAAAATGTATAGTTAGTTAAAAGTACTATGAAAAGAATTAAAGTAATAGAAGTTGTAAGTTTTTTGATGGAAGGGTGTTATCCTTTTCGACAGAATGACCAGAGAAGGGTTCACAAAGAAGGTGACATTTGGTTAAAAACCTTAGGGGAAAAGTTATATATATTTTAATTTTATATTTATATATATATAAATGTCTACATGACATAAATTCAACCAGTGTGCATGTTAGATATAAATACAGCCAATTAATTTATTCTCCTCTTCAGCAGAGTGAGAGTGTTAATTCAAACCAGTGTTTCTCTGAATCTACAATCACAGAGTCTTTTAACAGGTGGCTTCTGTATGGATTTTTGGTCAAAAAAGATTGAAAATCAACAGCTATAGCAGGCACTGTGGGTTTGCAAACCCAATACTTACTCAAGCCCCCTTTTTAAGCAAGGGATTGTATCAAATGGAAATCTACATGCTCCTTTTGACATAATCCCTTGCAACTATAATAACCATACAACACTGGCAAGTATTGGAAATACTTCTGATTTCTTGAAAGACTTTGGCTCTATGGCTCAGTATTCTTCCTTTAAATTATTGAATACAGATGAAATACTTGGACTTGGGTAGATATTCTGGACTGGCAGGACAAAGGAAAGACCCAAGGAACCTAAGATATTATCCCTGCTCATATGGTTGTTAAACCAATACCAGAAACTGTTTTACTCAAGATTTGTTTTTTATTCCTTGAGAAAAATACACCCCTATTCACTGGACTCCTCTAACTCAAGCTTTCATTTACCCATGGCTAAAAGCTCATCTAGCTTTTACAGACAGAGACACTAAGCCCACACATCTAAGGTATTATGCTCTTATGCACACCATCATGTAAACAGAAGGCATTCCTGTGCCTGAGACTGCACGTCTTACATGGTTCCTGAACTCACAGTGAGACAGGAAGGGGCAGGGAATAGCCATTCAAGGAATGCTACAGCAATTAACATCCAAATGGTGGAAGATTCAACCCCTAGTAGGCCTTGAGGCTCAAGATGGTGGGAGATTTGACTTCTAGCAGACCCTGAGCTTCATTATACACCGATTGTAATATATTAACATGGTAAATAATATGCCCACAGGCGCCATGGCATTCCCAAGGCTAGCCACAAAAGGTCAGATTTTCTGGGAATCTCAGCCCCTTCCCCAAACTAGTTAGACTGGTCCTTCCACGGATTAGTAGATGAAGCTACCAAAACCCATAAAAACGGGCAACACTGCCCCTCACGGCCTCTCTCTCTCTCCAGTTCGCAGAGGCCCACACTCTTGTCTATGGAGTGTGTACCTACTTTACTCTAATCTGAGCACCCAACCCCCACACCTCGTGGCCTTTGTCTTGTCTTTCAATGTATCTCTCTAAATAAATCTACCTTTACTCAACTGTGGCTCGCTCTTGAATTCTTTCCTGCATGAAGCCAAGGACATCCCAGGGGCTCAACTGAAGCCTGGGACACGGCCCTCCTCATGCCCCACATCTGTTTTCCTGCATCAATGACACCTCACAAATGATGAATACATTACCTTTTCAATTTAAAGACAGTCTTTGATAAGAAAACATTCTATTTCATAGACAATTTTAATCTCATAAAGAAGTGAGTTAAGTACAAACTTGGGAACACATAATCAAATTCAGGTATTAAGTACTAGGAGAAAACTTGACTTAATGTAAGTGTTCTTTCAACCACAAAGAAAAGGCTTCTAGGTCTTGAGAAAATGGTACTGATCAATGTCCAGTAACACCAAATAAATATGTCATGATGGCGTAAAAATGCCATTTCTATGTGGATCTTGATCTTTTGCTGTCAACAGATGTGCAAACTGTCATTCAATTGTACAAAGTTATTTAGTAGCTTCTGTTTCAAAAAAAATTATAACCACAGGTAGAGTATTTTGTGACTCCTAATGAGAAAAAAATTTATAAAATTAAGAAATCATTTACAGTATCTAAGGTAGTATAAAATGCATTAGACATCCTATGAAGTAACCCAGCACCACAAATTCTATCACACATTTATTTATGAGGTTCAAAAGCTTTCCCCTCTTCAACCATAACTAGCTCCATCTTCCTCCTCTCCTACCCTCAGTTTTAGCGCCGCAGTTATGTAAAAGAGGAGTGAAGAAATCAGGAATTTCCTTGATTTGTAGGGAAAGAAACTGAATTTTAAATATTCTTTGCTGAATTATATCAAGTGAATGAATAAGTATTATTTTCTATAACTTCTAATTATTTATTTGTTTTATCCAAAGAGTGATACTGTGGCTCTTGAGTTTTTTAAAACTGCCTTGCTTTATGTATTATACTATTATCCATTGTGCAAGATACTTGAAATAAAGCTTTGGGGGAAGATAGTGTATTTGGTTTTTTATGACTATTTTACAGCCACCTGTAAATTGAAACACACCTGCAAACATCAAATTTAAAGAATCAATGCATTGATGAAAATGCTAAAGGAGTTACACACTTTCTTTTTCACTTTTGGAATTGGAAAGTTGTTCAAAATAAGTGTGTGTATGTGTGAATTTTACAAATTGCAATTAACTAGAAATGAGGATGATTAAGCTGTCACAATTAAACATGGATTCTGTCTGCTTTTGTTATGCCCTAAGAAAGAAAAGCTTAAATGCTTTTTTTTTTTTTCTGAGGTTCTAAGCAAATGTTTCCATGGCAGGAGAAGAGACTATTTAACTATATAAATTTAAAAAAGAATATTCCTGATCACATGGGTTCCTTAACAGCAAACATTTGATAAAGAGCCCTGCATAGAAAAATGTCCCAGGACTAACTGACTTATCCCAGCATCTTCTGCCACTGATTAACAGCATTTCAGGACAATGTCTATTTATCAGATGCCACTCACTCTCAAAATAAGCCAAGATAGCATTCTGAGAATTGTGAAGTCCAAATGTTCTGTGATGTTTTGGTATTTATTTTATAGCTATCTTTGCAGTTTATTTACAGTAGGTTTAACTGGCTAAAGCCTGAAGTCCACTGGTATAGTAAATGGAGATCTCAGTACTTCTTCCCAGGGCTACTTAATAAATGTCTGTTTCTTATAAACATATTTAAAATCATTCAGTTATAAAATAGCAATGCTGTGTTTCTAATCACCATATCATTATTATTTGAGAATCAATTAAAACCATTTTTCTTAGAAGGCTTCATATTGTAAAGACATACACAAGAAGTCCTTTCTAAATTCCCATTCCACTGTTTGAGCTCCTTGCCATGTGTGCGGTTTAGTATTACTTCATAGGATGGACTCAAAAGTGGAGAATGCCCCTTCCTCGTGCAAAAGCAAAAGCTCTTTTCCCATAGTTGATGTTCAGCAGAAGCCAAGGAGTTGGAGAAGTGAATATGGAATCTTATTCTTCCACGCACTAATTCTATGATTGAGTAAGTCACTTGGATGAATCTGCCTCCTCATACGTAAAAATAAAGTCAGGGTAATAATACACACTAAACTCCTATGGTAACAGCACTCTCAATTATCATAAATAAGGTTTGTGATTATTATTCTGTTCAAAATGATACAGGTGCAAGCGATATCATATCCCAAGTACTGTACAAATGTAATATGTTGCTAACATTATTAATTTGAGGAGTGGAGACGGTTGAACACATGTAAGGTTATTAGATGCAAAGTTATTTCCCAAAACTTGTATTTAAAGATTTGAAATACTGCTGATCATATACTGAAATGGACAGTTCCTTTGTACGTGTTACTCCTAGCCAGTAAATTCTCTGAGGGATGTTACAATTTTTACCTTAATCGCTGTTTTATTCTAGTATCTGACATGGTGTCTAATATGAAGGAGGCATTCAATACACAAACACACACATAAACACACACATTATTTACACAATTATTGACTTGCCAGATGACTACATGTATGAATGAAAGAGGAAAACCTTTCCTTTCTCTATGCAGATATAGGGGTGGAGGAAAAGTTTGGGATTAACGGTATGGGTGAAAAATTAGGACCAATTGGTAGGACCAAGAAAAAATTAGTAAATCTAATTTGTAAAACCTTGTTCAAAAATAGAAATATCTATGTTGCTAATAGGGATTTCTTTGTAATGAGAGATGCTTGACAAAGGCCAGGTGGCCCCCACCGTGGCCATGGCAATATTAGGAAGAATCACTGCGCTGGTTGGGAGGATGTTCAAGGTAACATCTATAATCCTTTCTAATAGTCAAATGTACAATTAAAAAGAAAAAAAAACCTTTGGATATTGAATAATTAAGATGTTTGAAAAAATTTCTGGCCAATATAGTTAATATATTTGCTTTTGTCATCTTGTGTACCAATCCAAAGAACATGTTCTGCATCTGACAATTTCGCATAACTTACCACAAAGCAGTGACGGAACCGAACTGTGAGGAAAGCCTCAGTGCTGCCCCCTTTCAGAGGCAACAGTCCTGCTTGCTGTTCCCTTAGTGAAACGGAGTTCCCAGCAGGTATTTGCCTTCCCATCAGCTGACATGCAACTAAGTATTTTGTAGAAGAACTGACAGAAACCAAGCACTTCCTGAACATGACCTTTCTGGACCATAATACCTTTCCAAAAATCTCAAAAGATACGCTTTGTCATCATAAGTGTCCTTGAGAGAAAAGTGGGAGCTGGCGGACAAGCTGAGAGTAACAGTTATCAGTTCTAAATGCTGAGTCCTAGAGCGTAACGTTTTTCATCAAGAACATCCAGGAGAACCGGTCCTTAAAATATCTACAGTATCAAGTATCGTAAATGAACAGTTACTATGTGAGAGATGAGCAAAGCGTGTGCACACAGGTTGTTATTACTGCGATCTGCTCAAAATGTAGAGGGGATGACACTCCCTTTATATGTAGGAATCGACTTTTATATACATGTGAGGGTCACCTCATAACAATCAAACTGCAGTAAAACGCAGTCCTGGTGGAATGCTTTAGTTAAATGCACTGTTAAAAACCAGGGAGTCATAAAATAAGACCAGTTAGAGGAATTTTAGAGATTAACATTTTTTACCTCGTATTTTAGTTAAGAAACCTAAAGCCCAGATTGATTAAGTGGCTTGCGTAAAGTCAGGTGGTAAGCTATTAACAGGTCTATTTGTCCTTAATCTCAGGCTAATACACACTTCCAACTATTACATAGAAGCTCATTAACATGTTGATATGGTTAATTAAACAGCCTAAATGAACTAAATGACATATTTCAATATAACAGGGCAAATTGGCCTTGCACATTTAACTGCTTTCCCTGCCGTCTTTCTAACTCGCCCAACCCATAGGGGAGCATTTATACCACACTGGAAATGGAGGGAGAGTATTAGCAACAAGCCGGAGATTTTGTGGAATCTTTGTAAGACAGCACAGGTGAGATCAGAAGAAGAGAGGTTTGACCAAAAGGTAACACACTGTAGGTAAAGTCAAAGTCCAGTAAATACCCAGCAGAACCTAGTGCCACCAAATTCAAAGTTAAGTGTTGAGGCAAAGGCAGTAGATAAGAAGTAAACATTAATCCTTCCAGTTCTTCTGAGAGTAGCATTCCAGAACTGGTACACACAATGTCAGCCAAAGCACTCACTTCCAGCTTGCCTTGCCTGTGGGATGCAGGAATCTCTGTGGACAAGTGGGTGTGGATAATTGGTTGGAGTTAGGGGTCAGCCACTGACATTCATGGTCTTGTAGTAGAAAAGCAATACTCCAGCTAATTTGGTTTGTAACAACCGACGTGGGCAGGACAACTTTAGCACAGTGCCACAGTGCTTCCTCCAACCAAGTCTCATTCTTTACTGATCACACACACACACAAAAAAGGACTTGTCATCTGACATCATAATACTATAATCCAAATGTTTCCATTCTCTTAGTTTCTGAGACCCAAGCGTGTGAATAGATATCCAGAACAATCTGATAGAAACCATGTCACAACCATAAGCATAAAGATACTATATCATTGGAAGTAAGAAACTTACATTCTGTGTAGCTATAAGCTATTTTAGAATAATTTCAAGACAATAATTATTAAAGTAAATCAAAAGAAAAATCTGTACTTCAAGAAAAAGAATGAGTATACCCAGTTGGAGCAAGCTTTGAGGTCTGTTATATTTTATGGCCAATGGAAATTGGAACCCAGCCTTGTAATTCAAGTGTCAGTCCTCAGGACACAGGGAACAAAGGTCTGCAGTCCATCCTGCGAGAACTGACTTTGTATTGAGGAAGAAACTTAAGAGTATGCTATCCTGAAAACTCAAACTTTTAAAATGATAAAAGATAAAATTAAACACAGAGGGGTAAAAAAGAAAAGGAACTTCAGCCTATAAATTTTAAAGATTGTCCCTTTTTCAGAGTCATTCAATATAAAGATGGATGTATTGCCTCTCTTAGCAGAATACCGTTAGGTGTCTGGTCATCTAATTAATTTTTCTTACTTGATTCGTTACTCACAACGAAACTTCTCATCATAACTGTAGTTTTGCTTGCAGTAAAAAAAAGTAGCCTACTCACATCCATACAAGTGTTTAGTTTTACATTTGATTACAAAGTAATAATCTGGCCTGATTTTTATGGGCTGGAGTGGAGGAGGAAGGGATGGGCATCAAATATACAAGCATGCATCAGTAAAGGATGAATGCACGTCAGTATTAATGTATGACAAAGAAGCCAAATAATTAAATGGGATAAGAAGGTTTCTTATGGATTAATGTATGGTCTATAAACATTACGCATAAAATAACACAGTACTGCAATATGTGAAGCAAAAAGACAAACCAGGAAATGTCATTAACAGACATGCTTCGGTTATCTGCAAATAATTTAAACAAAAGTAAAATACAGATATAGCATATGTGAATTATATAATCAACAATGTATATCTTATATGGAATTTTATAAAATGTATAGATATTCTTTTCTAATATCCATGGTACTTTCATAAAACATACTAAGCTATAGAGAAAAAAATCTAATCATGAAATTTTACTGCCAATATTCTCTGACTATATTGCAATAAATTGAGAAATGATAACAAATGGACAAAACATTCCCCAAACTATCTTACTGAAAAATTTAAAACCTCAAATAACTCACATCAAATAAGAAATAAAAGTTATAATGGCATACTACTTTGAAAATAAGAATAGTAGCAAAATTATTCTTATCAAAACTTGTAAACAGCCAAATTAAAACCAGAATAATATTCTATAACCATCAATGTCTCTATTCTTTGAAGAAAGACCTGAAACTTTATTCCCCTGAGCTGCACAAGACTTAGAATGCTTTATCAAAGGGATTTAAACATTAAAGAACAAATCTTAGGCTATTTAAACTTTTCCAGCATATATAAAAATAAATAAAAAATTTACATATCCTTTCTGAGAAGCTCAGATTAACGGAAAGGAAAATTAAAAAAAAAACATTGCTGAAAAACATAACCAAAAATTGTACATAACTATTAGCAACTGAATTGAGTGTGATGCCAAAAGGAATATAAAATAGGATTAAGCAGTTTACTCTAGAACTGAAAGAATAATTCAATATTAAGTCAATGATATTTTTCATCGTATCAGTAAGTCAAATGAAAAAATTTAACCACATGGATAGAGACCCCACAAAAAGTGTTTAATTAAATTTAAATCCATTCTTTATGTGAAAAATACAAAAAAAAAAACTTCTTTTTTTTTAGGTATCAATGTGATTTTTTTAAACATTTTTTAAATTGAGTTATAGTCATTTTACAATGTTGTGTCAAATTCCAGTGTAGAGCACAATTTTTCAGTTATACATGAACATACCTACATTCATTGTCACATTCTCTTTCACTGTGAGCCACCACAAGATCTGAATGTACAACTCAATCCAATCAATATTATACACATTGGAGAAAAACAAGAGGCTTTCACATATCTGCTCTTACTTCTCTAAGAAATAAGAAGGCAGAGGAGGAAGAGAAGGAAGGATAGTATGTCTGAGAATAGTACAGTGTCTTGGATTTGTTGAAATACTGTTTATAACTTGTTAAAATCTTTTCCATGAATAGAGTGCTTTTCTCAATTAATCACATAAAAAGACAAGTGTATAACCATTTGCAAAAGAAATACCTCCAACGGGAAGGTGTGTGTATACAATCTCTGAACTTCCTTCTGTCTTCAAACATAAAAGTGGCCTGAGGAGGTGGAAAATCCTGAAAGAGAAATTTCCTTACACATCTTTTCTTCTTAACAAGAAAAAAGTCCTTTACCAACATTGTAAGCTGGAAAAAAAAAAATCAATACTTCCAAGAATGTTTAAGTTTGTAATAAGCAAACTGACTGTTTCATTAATACTTGTTGGAAAATGGATAATCACTGATCTACCTATAAAAGTTAGTTACAGCATTCTAAATGCTCTGTCCAATCATATATTCTCTTAAAAACACTAGAACCTGAATAAGAAATCTGCAGGTTTTGATTTCATTTTAGAATATATTGTTCAACATGTGTGACATAGTTGAGCAAATTAAAATTAGGTCATACTGGATAAAGA
Source organism: Vicugna pacos (assembly GCF_048564905.1). Classification (NCBI taxonomy): domain Eukaryota; kingdom Metazoa; phylum Chordata; class Mammalia; order Artiodactyla; family Camelidae; genus Vicugna; species Vicugna pacos. The sequence goes on from NC_132991.1 coordinate 18,237,679, forward strand.
AGTTATGATATGTACACACACACACACACACACACACACACACACACACTATGGAATACTATTCAGCCATAAAAATGAATAAAATAATGCCATTTGCTGCAACATGGATGGACCTGAAGATTGTCGTTCTAAGTGAAGTAAGCCAGAAAGAGAAATAAAAATACCATATGATATCACCTATATGTAGAATCTAAAAAAAAAAAAGACACAAATGAACTTGTTTACAAAATAGAAAGACTCATAGACATAGGAAACAAACTTATGGTTACTGGGGGATAAAGAGTGGGAAGGGATAAATTGGGAGTTTGAGATTTGCAGATACTAACTACTGTATATAAAATAGATAAAAGTTTCTACTCTATAGCACAGGGAACTATATTCAATGTCTTGTAGTAACCTATAATGAAAAAGAATATGAAAATGAATATAAGTATGTACATGTATGAGTGAACTATTATGCTATCCACCAGAAATTGATACATTCCCAACTGACTACACTATAATAAAAAAAATTAAAATAAATAAAATTAGCTCATAAAATAGGAAAAGTAAAGGTATTAAATCTAAATATGTTTCAAGAAACCAAACATTTCTGTTCAAGGAAGAAAAATTTTATCTCCAATTTTAAAAGAAAACACAAATCTTAAAATATCTACCATCCTCCCTCAAATTTTTTTTTCTCCCTCAAATTTTTATTCTATGATGTATAAGATCATATTTTTACCTGTGCCTTTGAAACTTCATTTGACCATACATTTCCTAACAAGGATATTTTGTATCGAAGACCAACAACTATTTTAGACTTAAACTTTTGTTGAAAAAAAACATATATCTGAGCCCTTGAAATTCTTGTCTATAGAACTGATATCAGCTGTTTATATCCTATAGACCATCCAGCAAAGAATCTGGTAACTTACAAGTAAACAGGTTTTTAGTCTTTGTGATGTCATGTATTGGGACATGTTCCAGCATGTCACAACATGGGGTATTTTCCAAATTGCAGGATTTATTGTGATATGTGGAGCTTTTGCTCTTTTTTCTCAGGTTAGGCTCTCCTCCTGACCCCACTGACAAAGCTGAAAGAAGACACAGAATCCATTTTTCTTGGCATTTGTTCAAACTCCCTAATTTTTTTTTTAAAGAAAAGAAATTTTAAAGCAAAAACAAAAACAAAAAACAAACCCCAAATCTTTGACTCTTGAGAAATCAAGTATAGGATCAAGTGACTAAGTTACGTGTAACCAGAAAATAATTGGTTACCAGTGGGCAAAGGGGGTGGGAAGAATAAATTGGGAATTCAAAAACTGCACCTCTTAGGGAGTGATGGAAATGTTAGCTACCCTTGATTGTGGTGGTGGTTCCATTGGTGTATACATCTCTCACAATTCATCAAATTGTACATCTGAAATATGTGTAGTTTACTGTACCAGAACCATACCACAATAAAGGTGTTAACAACAACAACAAAAAGAAACTAATGAGTTAACTGAACTTAAAAGGAATGAATTAGGTCTGTACGTGTCAGCAAAGGATACAGTTCAAAAATAGTGTTGAGTGAAAAAAAACAAGTGGCAAAAAATCGGTCATTTATGTAAATATGAAGCACATAACAATATTATATTTTTATGGGTATCTTTCTTAAAAGCATGCAGAACAAGGTTGTAAGCACGTGCACCAAGTTCCTTATACTTGGACAAGGTGGAGCCCTGATGAGCTCAGAAATCGAGAAAAGGTTTTACGACATTTTATGACATTCTAAATGTAAAAGGGGCATATATCATACATGTATGTGTATCAGTACATATGTGTGTTCAGATGCATACTACATAGAACTATATATTGCAATTATATAGTACACTTCAGATAGATACGAGAGATAGGTAGATAGACATGATTCAGGTTATGGTCTCTGTACCACACTTGTTGAGTTTGAATCCTTTTCTTTAGCTGTGTGGTTTTGAGAAGTTACCTTACTGTTCTCAGCTTCTATTTCTTCGTTTTAAAGCTCTGTTGGTATTAGTACTAACCTCATGGGCTTATTATGAGTATTAAGTTAATTTATGTATTTAAATGTTTAGAACAGTGATGCCAAAATAACAATCCACAGACATTAAACCCCATCATCATTTTATAAACAGAAGAAAAAACACTGGAGGCAAACATCAGTATGAACAGTGATAAATTCTGGTTCGTGAAATAGGATCGTATGCTAGCTTGAATTATTGTTTACAGATATTCATTGCCCTTCTCTGGGAAAGGACTGGACTCCTCCTTCTACTTGACATCTGTCTTACTTGCTTTGGTCAGTGAAATGTGAGGGAAATTAACATGTATCTTCTGAGCAGAATCTTGAAAAACCCAGTGCATGATTCACATTTTTTCCCCCTATCTGTGATCAATGAAACACTTGGAGATAGCCTGGAATCCTGAGTCACTACGATGTGAAAAACTACCCTTACAAATCTGTAGTGCGCATGCAGCACAAATGAGAAATAAGCCATTTGTGTTTCAGTCATTGGGACTTTTGTTTTATTTACTATTGTAGCATAACCTAGCTTATCCTGACAGATGCAAAGGCATTGAGGTTGCAAGCTTATGACTGTTTAAAGTACAATACATGAGACTGGTGTATTGTTCCTAAACAAATACAATTCTCATGCATTTTTTCCACAGAAAATCTGGTAAAGCATTAGGCCATGTCAAATTTGAGCTAATAAGCACTCTGGAGACAAAGAAATGCATTCCACCACTGTTTTCAAGGTGTGGGTAATACATGGGTGTCAGGGTTGGGGAGGAGTAGCTACGTGTACAAATAAGTAAATCAGATGTATTTTATAACACGAGGTTAAGGCATCTTTCCCAATGGCTTCTGATATGAACATGAGGTGAAGAGGACAGGCCATGCAATGGGCCTTTCTAATAGGTGGTCCCAAAGCTGGCTCTGCAATCCTCAGCCCATTATGTGCCTCCAAACGAGAGTATTTATACAGTGAGCCCAGAAATTTGGGGAGAGGAGATCGGTGAGGTTTCCCCGCAAACCCCTCCCTCACCACTTCAAGACAAATGAAGGTCGCAACCAAAGACCACTTAAAGAGTTTGAAGGAACCCCTGGAGACTGACGGGATATTAACCAGTACTTGACTCTTGCCAGAAAACCTCTCTGTGAGACGCTAGCCAAAGCATGTTGTGTTGCAGAGGGAAGAAAGGACGACATAATAGGAACAGTCTGTCATTCTAGAATTTAGAAAGACAAGGAAAGCGGGATTTTCATGGGAAGTGCCCACTGAAGTGGGCCATCCCCAAAGAACAGACAATAGCATCTGAAGGGGATCAAAACATACCCCCTCCATGAAATATGCCACTTTGGTATAAAGATTATGTTAAGTTGAAGACATTTGATTCAACAGACACAAAACAAAACAAACCCCCCAAAACCAAAAAAACACCAACCAGCCTTCTCAGATCTCCCATTACCTGACTAAAGGCAGGAATTCCTCTTCAGGTTAGAGCTACTCTCAGAAGGGAGAGCATAAATAAATCTATCAGAGTTTTATGGCCTCAAAGGAACAGAAAGCTCACTCTTAGCTGTATCCCTGTACAGATAAACATTATCACAAACTCTCCAATTTCCTGTCCAGTTTTCCTGAAAACCCACTTATTTTTCCAAAAAGTCCTTTGTTTTCCCATACATGCCCCTTCCCCGCTCCCCATCATCTACTAAACTGGGTATGTAAACGCCAAGTTCTAACCACCTCTTGGAGTTCCTCATCCCTGAGTTTCTCTCGTGGGTGTGTACTTTATACGTGTAAATAAACTCTGCTCTCTTTTCTCCTGTTAATCTATCTCATGTCACTTTTGTTTGCAGGGCCCCAAACACTGAATGTAGCAGGGCAGAGGAAAACTTTCTTCTCCCCTACACATCCCAGGGATTGAAGGGGGAGCACTTGGACATCTATCACAGATGCCCTAGGCCAGAAAGACCTGGCCTCTCCTTCAGATCCTCCCTCGCCTCACCCCTGTGGCTGACCTTAAAGGGTGCAACTAGTGAGTGAGTGAGCATGGAGAAAAGAAAGACGAAAACTGCAGTACCTCTTCCTACCCCTCTGCAAGTCTGAAGAACCACACAGCAAGCAAGTCTGGAGAGCAGGAGGCAGGCTGTAGGGGTGGTGGTGGAACAGGAGAATTGGGAATACAGCATCTACTAGCCTAGACTGGATTTTGTTTTTCTTTTGAAGATTCTCAGCACATAAAGAGAACAATTCTAAGGGTACAGCAAGATGACTTTTTACGTATCTCTACACATGTCTGACCAGCAGCCAGATATTCTGAGTCAATAAGCACTATCTTAACCTCTATCATCTTAGATGGTTAACCCTTCTTAAATTTCACACAGAAAAAATTACACAGCATGAAATCTCTTGTGTCTGGCCTTCTTTCCCTCAACATCATAGCTGTGAGTGTGACTCAGGATGCTGTGTGTATGCCTTTCCTTTTCATTGCTGTATAGACTTCCATTGTATGAATGTATCACCATTTGTTTTTCCACTTTACTATTGATAGGTGAGTTGTTTCCAGGCTATGTCTATTATGAATACAACTGCTGCAAACATATTTGTAGGAATGTTTCTGTAAGGTACCTACCTAAGAGTAGCATTAATAGACTACATAAACATTAGTAGATCCTGACAATTTTCTTAAATAGATATAAAAATTCACTCCACAATCAGCAGCACAGAAGAGTTCCAGTTGCTCTACCTCCTCACTTTTAAATTTTTATATTTAGTAATCTTTTAAATTGGAGACATTGTGTAATGGTATCTCATTGCATTTCCTCAATGAGTAATGATGTTGAAGAATTTTTCTTACATTCATCAATCATTCCTTTGTGTGTGTGTATGTGTGTGTGTATATTGCCTGTTCTAATCTTTTGACCATTTTAACCACTTTTATTCATTGTCTTTTGTATTTACTTGTATTTGTTTATATTCTCAGTATATTAATCCTTAGTCATATATGTTTATATCACAATATTTTCCCTAGTGTGTAGCTTAGCTTCTCATTCTCTTGTGTCTTTTGATGAACAGAAATTCTCAGCTTTGAAGAAGTCTACTTTTTCAATTATGTCTAACCATTTTTGTGTACTATTTAGAAAATCTTTGCCTATCCTAATATCACAAAAATAATTTCCTATGTTTTCTTCTAGAGGCTACATTCTTTTATACTTCTCCCTGAGGTGTCAAATTCATAGCAAATTAATCTTTGTTTAGGGTATGAGGAAGCATCAAAATAAATGTTTCCCTTGTAGATATCCAATCAGTCCAGCACCTTTTATTGAAAAGACCATTCTACTACAGAGTTGTAGTACTGCCTTTGTCAAAACGCAGGTGACACTATATGAGAAGGTCTGCTTCTGGACTGTTCCCTATTCCACTGTTACTTTGTCATCCTTGTCTAATATCATACTGTCTGATTTATTTTGGTTTTATAGTAGAAGTTTTGAATATTTGATCATGTAAACCCTTGAAATTTCTTCTTCAAAATTTTCTTAGCTATTTTAGATCCTTCATATTTCCAAATAAAAATTTTAAATAGCTTTAGATGAGGCTTTTAATTAACGGAAAATGAGGCGTTCAGTGCCTGAACATGACCAGAAAAATTCTAGGATCTCCTCAAACTAACCTCCATGTGTGAGAAAAAAGATGCCATAAAGAGAATTTAAAAGTTAGTGGATAAAACAAGTACAACTTTTTGTTTGCACTCAACCAAGTTGAGCTCCAATAACCAAATTGCAATATAGAATAAATATACAATATTCCATAGGAAAGCTGTATATAATTAGCTAAATGTTTGAAGGGAAGGAAGAAAATATTACAACCTTGAGTACTGAAAGGGTAAAATTTAACTGCAATTTGAGGTGTAATAAGCATTCAACAGGAAGAAGGGAGAGAAAAACAACTGAACTGTAAGAGAAATTTATTTCCTGGAAGAGGATATGAACGACATGGAAGAAAAATATGGGCATGTAATCAGTAGAGCCTATACTCAATACCTTGTAGTCACTTATAATGAAAAAAAACATGAAAACAATGTATGTATGTATGTGCATGACTGAGACGCTATGTTGTACACCAGAAATGGACACACTGTAAACTGACTATACTTCAATTTAAAAAAAAAAGTCAATGATTAAGCTCTCAGGATGTAGTCAGATAGAACTGAATTCTAATCATGGTCTGCTACATTCAGGCCAGTGATATTAGGAAACTGTATAACCTTACTAGCAAAATGAGCATCTTATCATTCCTAGCTTATGAGTTATGAGAAGCAAATGAAAGAGTGAATATAAAGCACCTGGCACAGTGATTGGCACTTCTAGTAAGTGCTCAATAAATGAGCCTTTGGTTATGGTACGATGATGACTCTGTTATATTTCTTAACACGTCCCTCATATGCATTTGACTTTTCAACCTGTTTCAATAAATGAGAGCAGTTAAAGATCTTAATAGGGAAATGGGATACGGAAAGGAAATTCACATTAGTTTAAATGTATTTTATAGATAGTAGGTAGTAAAACTAATTTAGAACATGAGGATGAAATTTTTAATCACAGAGAGAAAGATTTTGTGAGAATAGCCTAATTTCATAACAGACAGAAAATCTTCAGCTAATTCTTCCATGAAAGTAGTGGTAAGAACTATTTTGAAAAAATCTTTTTGTGGCAACTTTATCTGTGCAATTTTGGAAGACTCAGAAAACACACTCAGAAAACACACTCAGAAAATTTACCACCATTTAGTTTCTCTTTTTACAACAATAAGTTCCAAATTCTGGAAGGAGAAAAGAATTTAACACTCTCCAGGAATGAGAAGAAAGGAAGATAACACTTTGGGCCATACTGGATATAATCACTTTTGTATCTGCACTCTCAGAAGAGATCCCATGCTGTGGACTGAAGTTGAAATGGAATACAATCATTATCTCTGGCATTAAATACCCATAAGCATATTTTATAACAACACACATTAGTGCATGACTGCCAGATATATAACAAAATGTGAGTATATTTTAAGAGAATCCTAAAGTAACTGACACATAGCAGCCAAATTGTTCAGAATAATTTCAGGTGCAAAACTGAAGAGAAGGAAAATTTTTCTTTCACTTATAGATTATGTATGTAGAGATAGGGATGCAAAGCTGAGTGCTAATGTAAATTAGGATGAAATAGGAGAAGAAGTTGGCTCCAATCATCTACCCAGCTTACCCACTTCTGCCCTTCACTAGCAGGGGTGAGCTAAAGCTTTTCTCTCCTGGGGAGGAGATCAGAAGACCTGGGCAGAGGGTAAGGCCAGGGGGAAAATGGCAGGCAGCCCCTTCTCTGTAAGTAGGAAGTTTGAAGAGGATCCCCATGCTCCCTAATTCTCAAGTCCAACACCCCCATATCCAGTTAACAGTAAGAGTACCAAGCAATGGGGAAATTCCTGATTGGAAACCCCCTGCCTGTCTCATTCAAGATGATCTATCTTCATCTTTGTGACTGATGTCAGCACTTCGTAACACTGAGGTGCCCCTGTGGAGAGATGTGTGTGTGACATCACCTTCTCTGATTCAGGGATGGAACAGATACAGAACAGTCCTGCTTTGTGTGCTGTGAGGCTCCCCTAAGGGACCAGCTCACTCTAGGGAGGGTGCTGCCCGCACGGAGTCAAACGATTTCAGAGACTTTAAGTGCCCTGTGGATCCCAAATTTCCAAGGGCTGCCTAGTTGGTCAAAATAGACCTTATTATGAATTATATATATTATTGGTTAGCTGAAAGGAAAATCATAAAGGAATGCAGCTGGAGATAGGTATACATATTCTCCAGAGGGTCCGAATGGCCAAACAGCCTGCAGCAGCATGAACTTCAAACACTTGGATAGCTCACTACCATGACAGGAACAGTGTTGCAGCTAGTTCCTAAGGATGTTCTCTACAAGCCAGCACAGTCCCAGGTCTCTCAGGTCTAAAATTCTCTTCTTCCTCACTGGAGTTTACCTTTGGTGAAAGGGACACACACTGTGTTAAGCTTAGGAACACAAATTACATTTTAATAACCTTATTTGCTTCCTGGAGAAAGATGGAATGAATATAGAAAGAAAGAAAGAAAAGAAAGAAAAGAAAGAAAAGAAGAGAAAAGAAAAGAAAAGAAAAGAAAAGAAAAGAAAAGAAAAGAAAAAAAGAAAGAAAGAAAGAAAGAAAAAGAAAGAAAGAAAGAAAGAAAGAAAGAAAGAAAGACACAGATAATGACACAGATTTAGATATAAATATATAGATAGATAACTCCAAAGATCTTCCCATAAATTGAATGCAGGCTCACTCAAGGTCCACTTTATTTCAAATCTCTTATTATTAAGTTTCAATAGCTAGAGCATGTTCTCTGAATATAATTTGCTCAAGGTAATAATTGACCAACATTACAAAAAAAATCTATGAATAATAAAAAACAATAATAATATATATTATTTTAACATGTTATACGTTATATAGTAAATATAAGTGTAATTGTAAATTTAAAATGACATGAAAATGAGTATTATAGGCTAAAATATGCATTTGATATATGCATCTATGTGTAGTGTGAATATAAATAATATATAATAATATAATATAATATAATATATATAAAAGGAGGGAAATATTAATATATTAATATAAAAGGAGGGAAAACAAATACATCAAAATTATAATAGTGGTGACAGGGTAATGGGATTGTGATGGTTTGATTTTGTTTAAAATTTGAATACCTTGTAATATTCTATGACTTAAATAAATTGTAGAGTAACTTTTTTATTTAGAGACAGCAGAGAGGATAGTGAAACCTGCAGAAGTGAGTATGATTTTATTAATGCAGATACTTCAAAATACAGAGATCCTCTCTGGGAATAAAGAATTCACATTAAAAGATGGAATAAGCACAGCTCTTACAGAACGAGACTCAGTGTCCTCCTTGTCATGAAGTGAGGGTCAGGCTATGGTCACAGGAAAGCAATGGTCCTCTTTGGAAGCAATATCTCAAGAAACATTCCAAAGCAGACATTTCCAAGTCTTTTTCCAATGCCACTTTGTCAAATTAGAATGAAATCTGTCCTGCAAATAGATAAATTCTATAAAAAACCCAGAATCTTGCCTAAGTTGAAATGTAAGGTTCTTTTCTCTGGCAGTTAGAGCGTGAAAAGGTACTGAATGGATATTGCCTTTTGCCCTGATCAGCGGTTTCCGCAGAGCATAGAACACCATCTTCAGTGTTATCCAGCAGTTACTGAATTATTGGGATCTTTGGCCACGAGAGGGAGCCCTCACCCAGTGCAACAAAATTTCAAAAGAGTCAATCAAAAGGCATCAGGAAGGTGAAATACAGTCTTGAACTAACCTGCTCAGCTTTCTGTAGTGTCAGCATTCCCTTTTAGAGCATATCAGACTTAACTCTGGAGATGTTAAATCCCCATGTGCCCAAAAACCGTTACATGATTCAGTGGCTTGAAACAATCCCAAACACAGGTATGGAAGTTACCTTGTCAGAAGCTGGCTGCCTCACCTCTGAATGCACATCTAAGAAAGCTTCACTTCAGTAGTCACAAATCTCTCCTAACAGGATACAAGTGACTGAAATGTTGCAAAAAATAAGACACATTCCAACAACTGCACTGCAGCTCAAACATCAAATGTGTAAGAAACATCTGCCCAGATGTGTAGCAAAGCTGATGCTAAGTTTGCCTAAGCAATTAAGAAAAGTGTCCATTGTGTGCTGCTGTTAGCTAAATATATCGTCGACATTATATATCAAGATACTTAATTTACCTGATCTAATGGTAAGAATGGAAAAGCGGAGGTGTTTAGTATTGGGAGCAGTTTCAGGCTACAGTTGCAAGAACTAAGTCTAGGATTTGCCACAGAGTATTCTATTAGCAAAAAAGACATTTACTTCCCAGTTATAATTCTTGGGTTTTTTTTTAAGCTATGAAATCCTTAGCTGTATAATTTTGAGACAAATCAATTTACCCCTTGGAACCTCAGTTTCCTTGAATGTATTTAGTCTGCACTCTTAAGAACTCATCTCAGGGGAATAAGAATTTGGGATAGAACTTTTTGACAGTTGTTTTTGTCTCTCCCTGCACACTTCCCGCTTCAAAGACAGAATTTTTGTAAACTTTTCCTAATATATCCCTGATTTAAAATTGACCTGGTAAATACATTCTTACTTCTCTCTGCCACTTTCTGATTTCTTTTAATTATTATTATCAACTTAATCTATTCCAATAAACTACATTCCATCCACTAAATCTTTCTAATGAGCTGTTTGAATTTTTTTTTACAAAAATGAAATAATTTTTGTTCTTAACAAATGATTGCCACATCTGTCTGGCATTTAAAAAACAAAACAAAACAAAACCATGCCTCAGGACTCCCCAGACTGTGCAACCATCCATGGGAGGACACTGCTCACCCACCAGCAGGGCTGAGGGTCAGCCCCGCTTATCAGCACACTCTTAGGATTTAGCCTCGACACAACAGAAGGGCCCGTGAAGCCACTTGGAGGCACCCCTAGAAACGTAAAGCTCTGATGACCAGAGGGGAGTGTGCTGGGAGCCCCCAAGGAAGCCTCCTACATAAGCCACTTCCCCAAGACCAGGAAGTGTAACCAGCCTACCTAATACATAGAAATAAAGACAGAGAATTAAACAAAATGAGGAGACAAAGGAATGTGTCCCAAACAAAGGAACAAGACAAAACCCAGAAGAACTAAGTGACGTGTAGATAAGCAGTTACCCAATAAAGAGTTCAAGGTAACAATCACAAAGATGCTCAAAGAGCTCAGGAGAAGAAGGGATGAACACAGGGAGAAGTTTAACAAAGGGTCAGAAAACATCCAGGAGAACCAAACAGTAACTGAAACAAAAAATACACCAGAAGGAATCGACAGAGGATTAGATAACACAGAGGAACAGATAAGCAACCTGAAATACGGAATAGTGGAAATTATCCAAGCAAAGCAGGAAAAAAAAAAAAAGGAATTAAAAAATGAGGACAGTTTAAGAGATTCCAGAACAACACTGAATGTACTACCATTCACACTGCAGGAATTCCAGAGGGAGAGGAGAGACAGAAAAAAGAGAAAAGGGCAGAGCAATTGTTTAAGGAAGTAACAGCTGAAAACTTCCCTAAGCTGGGGGAAGAAACAGACACTTAATCCAGGCAGCACAGAGAGTCCCAAACAAGATCAACCCAAAGAGGTCCACACAACAACCAAGAATACTCTATCCAGCAAGGGCATCATTCAGATTTGAAGGAATGATACAGATTTTTACAGACAAGCAAACGCTAAAAGGGCTCAGCACCACTAAACTGGCTTCACAAAAAGTGTTAATAGGACTTCTCTAAGTGCAAAAGATCACAACTAGAAATATAAAGATTGTAAAAGGAAAAAAATCAAATTGGTAAAGTTTCAACATACAGTAAAGGACAACCATTTATAAAGTTAGTAAAAATGTTAAAAGATGAAAGTAGCAAAATCATCTCTGCCTGCGGGGAGCCGCTGGTGACGGAGGGCTGCCGAGCACAAAACTTGGGCGTAAAACCCCAAAGTGCAGGGCGCCAGGCTCTGAGATTGAGGCTGCCGAGCACAAAGGTTGGGCCTAAACTCCCACTGTGCGGGGCGCCCGGCTCAAAGGTCAACTGAGTCAGAACAATCTCTGTCCCGCCACACCTTTTACTAAAGAATGCACCAGTGTGCCTATGCCTGAGGAAATATCCTTGAGCTACTAAGTCACAAAAGACCTTCAGAGGGAGAGATACAATTGGCACACAAATCAGTAATCTATTTAGAGAACAATCACCTGAGCTAAATATACACGAGTCACGATGTTAGCCTAGAGGAACAATGTCTTAGCTTATCATCTTGGTTCCAGGAACTCTTAATCTTAGTTTTACAAGAACTGTAAACAATAATGATGTCTGTAACAATATACAAGTTAATGGTTTTAGTACACACCTTAAAACAATACCTTTGCCTCCAGGCAGGAATGTATGAGCTAATGGGTTAAAATCATATAAATTGACTGCAAGAAATAAACTCGTCGTCCACTCTTGACCTAGCGTCTTGCGGGCTAGAGTGAGACCCTCTCAACCCCAACTTTTCTTGTCTTGCTGTCTCTTTGTTACGTCTTTCCTTTTCTCAGTCCTGCAGCACAGATTTCTGGACCTGATCGATTGTCGGCTGGCTCCGACATCTGCCCACAGTAAGGAGTTAAGGGATACACAAAACAAAAGACATAAAATATGACGTCAGAAGCATTAAATGTGGGTGAGGGGAGAAAAAAACGCAGGGTTTTTAGAATGTGTTCAAACTTAAGAGATCATCAACTTAAAATAACCATATATATTCATATCTATATGAATGATGATACATGTTGCTATATATGAACCTCATGGTAATTACAAACCAAAAATCTGTAACAGATGCACACACACAAAAGAGAAAGGAATCCAAATGTGCCACTAAAGACAGTCATCAAATCACAAGGGAAGAGAGCAAAAGAAGGGAAGAACAAAAAAGAGCTGTAAAAATGACCCCAAAACAATTAACAAAATGGCCATAAGTACATACCTATCAATAATTACTTTTAAGTATAAATGGTCTAAATGCTCCAATCAAAAGACATAGCGTGGCTGAATGGATAAAAAAACATGTCCCATATATATGCTGCCTACAATAGACTCACTTCAGACCTAAAGGTAAACAGACTGAAAGTAAGGGGAGGGAAAAAGGTATTCTGCACAAATTTAAATGGAAAGGATGGGACAGCAAAACTTATATCAAACAAAATAGACGTTAAAACAAAGACTATAACAAGAGATTTAATAAAAGGACATTTCATAATGATAAAGGAATCAATCCAACAAGAAGATATAACAAATGTAAGTATATTTACACCCAACACAGGAGCACCTAAATATATAAAGTAAATATTAACAAACAAAAGGAGAAACTGATAGTAACACAATAACAGCAGGACATTTTAACTTCTTTCCATATTAATGGACAGATCATCCACATAGAAAATCAATGAGGGAACACTGGCCTTAAATGACACATTAGACCAAATGGATCCAAAAGTAGCTGAATACACACTATTTTCAAGTGCACATGTAATATTCTTCAGGATAGTTCACATGCTAGGTCACAAAACAATTTTCAATAAATTTAAAAAGATCGCAATCATGTTAAGCATCTTTTCTGACCGTAATGTTATGAGACTAGAAATAACTATAAGAAAAAAAAATCTGTAAAAAACACAGACATGTGAGGCTAAACAACATGCTACTAAATAACCAATGGGTCACTGAAGAAATCAAAGAGGAAAGTAAAAAGTACCTGGAGAGAAATGAAAATGGAAACACAATGATCCAGAATCTATGAGATGTAGCAAAAACAGTTCTAAGGGGGAAGTTTACAGCAATACAAACCTACCTCAGGAAACAAGAACATTTCAAATAAACAATATAACTTTACAGCTGAAGGAAATGGAAAAGGAACAGACACAACCCAAAGTTAGAAGTAAAGAGATAATAAAGATCAGAGCAGAAATAAATGAAGTAGGGACTAAAAAAAAACCAGAAAAGATTAATGAAACTAAGAGCTGGTTCTTTGAAAAGAAAACAGAATTGATAAACCTTTAGCCAGACTCATCAAGAAAAAGAAAGGGCTCAAATTAATAAAATCAGAAATGAAAGAGGAGAAGTTACAACCAACACAACAGAAATACAGTGGATCATAAGCAATTATGATGAACAATTATATTCCAACAAAACGGACAACTTAGAAGAAATGGATAAATTCCTAGAATGTACAATCTCCCAAAAATAAATCAGGAAGAAACAGAAAGTATGAACAGATCAATTACCAGTAATGGAACTCGGTGATACATTTTATTAGACCTTAAGTCAAGTAAGGTTATTAGACCTTGCAGTTCCACGTGTGCAAGAAAGAAGAGAGTGATTCAGATTCTCACTCCACAAGATTTGTGACCATCGGCAAGCTACTTAGGAGACTTGACCCTCAGTTTTCTTATCTGACAGAAAGTGGTTAATGACAACACAATGTATGCAATGTAAAATTACTTCACAAAGAGGAAGCTTGACACTTAGAATCTATCAGATGCTTTCTAGGGCCAAATATCCCTGATTCTAATAATGAGCAAAAAATCTACCGCCTAGCAAAGAGCCTCCTGAAAGGCAGCCAGGCAAGGATTATGGAGGGAAACTTCCCTTTTTCTTTTGCTTTTTATTCATTGAGAGGGAGACGAAGTCAACAGCTGCTGGAACAAACAAGCTCACTTAGTGAGTTGAATAATATCAAACTCTTGCTCAGATGAAAAGAGCAGCTGGCTTTTTACCAAAGCATCATTGTCATACACGCCCTCACATTTGGGATTATTAGAAATTTACATGGGGTGAATAGCACTGGAAAACTATATTTACTTTTCCATAAATCATCAGAAACAAATGCTAGCATCCTCTCAGTGACATATGACCAAAAAAGAAAGGACACGCACACAAGCAGGTGTGTATTTTTCATGCGAATGTGAGGGAAACTACTAGAAATAAATTTAAGCTTTCCTGTGACAAAGAAGTGGAAGGCATTCAAGGGAAGATAGATGCTTAGAGGAAAATGGGGAAATGTAGCAGAGAAAAATGTGATCAATTTAAAAGCAAAAATTACTTCAAATGTTTCAGATAGAACTAATTATTCCTAAGCCTGTTAAGTAAGAAGTGAGAATGATGGCATTTCATACCCAGGCGTTTCTAAGTACACACTTCCAAATTTTACTCCATTTACTCTTGTCTGGTTATAAAAATTCAGTACAGGTAATTGTAAGGTGTAAATAACAATAGAAAATCCATAATTTCATATTCTAGTCAAAATTAACTCAGTACAGTGAAATTCCTTTTAGTATATGTTCCATATACTTCTGGAAACTGAGGTCAAAATGAGACATGAGAATGAAGAGAGACAATCCCTGGAGGCAGAGCTGATAGGACTTACCCATCACAACTCGGGCAGAAAAGTTGCACAATGTTGGAGTTTTCCCCCCAGTGGCTTGCAAAATGGGACCAGAAGTATAAACACACTTCAGTTGTGTAGGAACCAGATTTAGTTTCTACAAATCTGGGAAAGAAACTGGATTTAAAAACCTAGGCAAAGTCATTTTATTTTTGACCTATTTACTATTTCCATGAATAACACGACAGAGTGTTTTTCAGGAGTACAAACACCAGCCTTACAAAATAGGTAACTAATCAGTGTGGAGACAGAGATAGACTAGTAGAGTTCTCTTCACACTTCCTAAATTGGAAAAGATGCAAAAATCCACTTGTCCATAATCTAAAGCAGAAATATTAGGAGAAGAAAAGTAGTATTATGCTTCCAGGCCCACCTTCGTTTTTCATGCTTTTTGTTGGTGGCTGACCTGTGGTGTTCAAGTTCCATCAACAGATCTAACACCAGATTAGAAGTTCATGCAACCACAGTAATTTACTTATAACTGTTTCGCCATCATTATACATCAAGCACTCCCAAAGTTAAGTTCAACGCAGTGCAATGGCTATTTGTGTAAAGACCGCCAATTAACTTCACAATGGTCCTTTGATGTTTAGAATAACTATAAAACACTCTCCCTGACACGGAGCATTGCTTTGTCATCAACACAAAAAGAAAATTTTTAAAGGATCAAATTTTACGCAGTGCATTTATAGTTAATATATGGAAGATTTCAGATGTATACATTCCATACCCACTAAGCACTGTTTTCCCCTAATAGGTACTCACATGCCTGATTTTTTTCTTTCTCTCCTTACACAACACTAGGCAAGTGTGTGTGTGTGAGAAGCCAACTAGAGATACCTATAAGTTTGAGAAAAATATCTTTGTGATATGAGTCTGGACAATATAGTTCAGGGGAGGGTGAAATTAAACGTTTCCCAAAGATGGACAAGTTGAGAGATTCAGTGAAAGGCTGTGAATTATGATCTATGTTACGTCTTTTCCTATCATCATAGGGAATGTGGCATCCTCATACAGCTAGCTTTCTCTTCACCGCAGCAGGAAGGGATCAGGCTCAGCAGAGCCTTTGTTCAGGCTTCAGCGGAGAACACTGATGTGGGGATTTCTCCCTCACGGGTAGGCAAGGGACGGAAGGACAAGCAAACAGTGTCAGAGTCTAGGGATGAGCACTGACAAGAAGGCAGCCTATTCAGGGAAGAGCCTGGCTTTCAAAGATCTGAGGGCACATCTGGGAAAATGGCAACATGGGTCTCCTACAAGGTGCTAGATTTCCTGATCTCCAAAAGATAAAGAAGTCAAATGTGTAACTGGAGGATTTTGTGCATTTTTAGTAAACAGAATATTTGGGGTATGAAGAGCCAAGAGGCTTCCTCCAGGCGGTTTGGCAGGGATCGGCCAGAACAGGCTTATTGGGACAAAGTCACTTTTTTGTACCGATGAATTTTTCCAATAATCAGAAATGGGTCCCAATTACATGACAAAGAAAAGTAGGGCCAACTGCAAGAGAAAGGAAGATCAGGCAGAACAAGTTTAATACACATCCAATAAAAATAAAATTGCTAGAGAAAAAGAAGAAAACCTGTAACAAAAAGTATATAAGGATTCAAGTGTAACACCAAATCAATTATGGAAAGAGAATATGGAACTCTATAGGAATCTGTTTGAAAACTTACGAGTAAACGAGTGAATTCCTAACAAAGTACCCACTGCCAAATTAAGAAGTGGGAAACTTGGATGGATCAACCCCAATAGAAGAGATTCAAAAGGTGATTAGGGATGTATTATTGGAAAAGACTCCCAGAAAACTATAAAACATTTAGGAATAAGTTTAACATGAATGGAATAACACCTGTATTTATGATTCTCAACCTTGGCTCTACATAAAATCACCTTGGGGAACTTTAAAATATCCTGATGTTCTCAGACAAAACAAATCAGAATTTCTATGTGTGAACTCCATGTATCAACATTTTTTTAAAGCTTGTAAGTAATTTCAATGTAGTATTAACATAGAGAGTCACCAGTCTGTATGAGAGAAAATTATAAAATTGTATGAAAAGATGTGAAACAAAATCTAAAAGGAACATGATCTTTTTTGATGAGAAAGCTCAATTTCATGGTGTCGCTCATTCTCCTGAATTAATATATAAATTTAATGAACTCCAATCAGATACTCAATAATTGTTTTTAATTGGAGAAACTGAATTAAGCATTTATATTAAAGATGATTACCATTACCATGGAACAGTCAAGAAAAAGACCATGATGATTTACCAGTTATTATAAAATACTATGAATAATTGATTCATGATTGTATTTGGGTAAGACAGGACAAACAGATCAGTGGTGCAGAATAGAGAATCCAGAAATGGCATCCCATATATATGAGAAGTAACAGAACATCTATGTAGTAGTTCACTTACACGAGAAAATGATTAATTATTTAACAAATAGTACTGATACAACTTGACATACACCTTTTAATGTTTACCAGTAAACTCGAAACTGTCCTTTTAAATGCATAATAAAATAATAAAATGTATACATACTTATGCACATAGTCTTTCTAGGAGACTTCATGTTAAAAATAGGGATGGCTGGGACCTTCTTAACCAGGACTGTTTCTTTTCTCAGTTTTTCTCTGGCAATCGTTAAATTCTTCCCCTTCTCCCTTATCCTTCTCACACCCACAAAACTGTACCTCCAACAGCATTCTGTTTCATTCAATTGTTTAGAAATTCTTACCATTTCCATACGTTCTTCTACTAGAGACTTTAGGTACACAGAAAAAGGAAAACGGACCCTAGAGCGGACATTCGCATGCAGAAACTTTAAAGATACTGTGAATGAAAAATATTGCCTGCCATATCAGTAAACAAAGGATGCTGTGGCCTTCATGTCATCAGCCACTCCACTGCACCCTCCTCCCACTGACAGTGAGGAGAGAACTCAGGATGGAGACAAACAGGCAGCCCGACCTCTGCTGCCACCCAAAACGGTGAAAGAACAGGATGCTGGCCCTAGAGAGCTAGGTGCATACCAAATAAATGATTTCGATGAGCCCAGACTTTTGCACAGAAAAGCATTAAATTCCTTACCTTGAGCTATCTGGTTTTCTTCAATTAACAGTTATCTTTTGATGTTCTGACTACCTGGTCTTTGTTGTAAAAAATTCCTAAATATCCCGGCTCCTCCCCTACCTCACTGGAGCAGCCTGTTAGTGATCTGAGCGGCCGCCTCCCAGGCCCGGGTCCTCAGAAAGCCCGACGAATAAAACGTAACTCGCAACTTTCAGGCTATGCATTTTTTTCAGTCGACAATATTCTCACCAAAACCTGAACCATCAGGGCAGAAAGACCACTTTGAGCACAGAATCTGTCAGAAGATTCTAACTTTATCATGCCTAGAAGAAAAAATGGTTACTTAGCCTTTCATTTTTCCTACTTTTAGAGATAGATTTTCTCTTTGACTTTTCCATTGAAAGAAAAGTATTTGGTATCTTAAGCTGTTTAATTGGTCTAGAAATTAATTTGGATGAATCAGGAAGTATCTGAGGTAAACTGGCCTCAGTACATTGGCTAACCCAGCAGAACAGCCTGTAGGAAGTTCCATTGACCTTGATTACGCAGTGCACCCATACTGGGTACCAGAATGCTTTGGGTCTAATTTTTTCTCATACCTCAACACTTACAAATGTTTTACAACGGTGTAAATATAGATGCTCAGAATTACTTCTTTACGGAATTTTTTTCTTTATCAAACACACCAGAATTCATAGACTCAAGTAAGTGCTGCTTCTCCAAAGCACCGCCGACACTGCGACCACTGTTACACACAAGAGGCTTGTTGCTCTTTCCCGTTTTCCCTAGAGACTGTCGAAGATTCTCCGAATCTCTAAAATGATCCTCTAAAGCTAAATGTGCAATCTGAAAACAGCCAAAATCACAGAGAGTAAGACCTGCATAGTCATATAGACAAAGGTGGGAAAAGGTATATATAGTTACGAAGAATTGATTTGGGACAATTCCCCGAATAACACACTGTGTGCACACACATGTACATGGAACAGAGTAGTAGGTTCTAGTTTCTTAGGTGTCTCAAGTTTATTTTCAACGTGATACTAAACAGTGTTTCTCGGTAACTACACTGAAGCTCACCACTCATGTGGGAGACAACTGTCATTTTGGAGGGATTACACTTGTATCTTATGGTCACACCTTTTACACGCTGCATAGACAGACCCATAGATATCTTTATTTATTCTTCTAGACCCACATGGTCCTTTCACTGAAGACAACCCAGTCTACTCAAACAATCCTCCAAGGTTCCTGCTATCTCCAAATTCAGGGTACTTTTTACATCACAATAATCCTGGGGCCAAATGACCCTTCTCAACCCTCTGTCAATCCCTGTCCAGCACTGCTTCTGACATCTGACTCTGGATGCCCCCTCCAGGTATTCTTTTTTTTGTAAAATGAAAATTTGTCACTTGTAGCAGCACTTGCCTAAGGGATGACAAAGTCAAGGATGGCATTTCATTACAATGGCTCCTAACCAGCTGAAGCTGATTAGCAACTAGGGACTTTGAGTGACCTCGTACACCTTGCAACAGGAGCATAACCTGGGAATTTGTTAGGCATGCACATTCTCAAGCCCCAGCTCAGACCCACTGGGGGAAGCACCCAGAAGTCTGTTTAAACAAACTCTCAGGTGTTTGTGACCACATACTCGAATTTGACAACCTAGGGTATTGCCCCAGGGTAATGTCTCAATAAATTAGTCTGTTAGGCTGACCCTGCCAATATTTCTTCTCAAGTGAAAGTTAAAATCAAGGTAACCCAACAATTCTAGGCAGAAAATGGGAAAAAGACATAAAGAATGCAGTAGGAATTTTAGGCTCATAGAGGGAGCTGATTCTTCAAAAAGAAACACAACATACCTGTTTCTTATCTCATGGTTGTACTCCTACCTTGTCTCATCCTGGCTATGTGTTCCACACTCCTCGCTGACTCTCCTGGGTGCCTTCTGCAAGGTTACATGTGGGTCCTGAAAAAAAAAATCTTATTTAAGTTTCCATCCTTTATTCGCATTTCAGTTTCTCTCCTCAAAGAAAACCAGCTATCACTACAAAAGGCACAATTTCTAGAAAATCTGGCATCACTCACAGAGTTCTCCAGCAACACCTGCTTCTCTTTGCTTCTGTTCACTAAAAGCGGGGCTTTCTGATATCTCACATTTTCTAGTACTGCCTAGTTTTTAGACTATGGAACATAGTTTTTACTTTTTCTATTTTATGGAAAATAGTTTTTAGTCCAATGGAACAGTCCCTTAACTGCTAGCTCCTGCAGCAGTTCCAGAAAACAGGAATAAGGAAAAGCATGGACTTTGAATTGGATGCTGATTGGCAGAGTAGGAAAGTAGTCACTTTTTCTAATTTTTTCTTTGTGCTAGAACTTCCTAAATCATAAATCCTATGGGCACATGATAATTGTTCATTTGATTAGCTCTTTGGAGCAGTGATTCTTCACCTTGCCTAGGATGTCAGAATCATTTGAAGGACTTTTTTTTTTAAATCTCTGGGCACGGGACCCATGTATCAGTAGTTCTTAAATTTCCCAAGTGGTTCCAATGAGTAGCTAAGCTTGAGAACCACTATTTTGGATTTCCCAGTTAAGGATTGTTAACAGTGAGTTATCATTGCCTGTTTTCTCAACGTTCCTTTTCTTGCAGTCAGCTACCAAAGGTCAGACCACAAATGGGTCCATGAACAACTACATAAAGAAGAGAAACTGAGTCATTCCCAAATAGCTCTAAGCTCAAAATAAGACACAATCACAAAATTAATAAGCTCTGATGCTGTCTACCTCCCTTTCTTTGCACCTGTTTTTTTGTTTTGTTTTGGTTTGTTTTTTCCTATCTACCCGGATCCCTACTCTGCCTTTGTGACAACATACTCGCTATTGTTGACGAAAACTATTGGACAAACCTGCTAATATTGAAGCTTCAGTGACCCAAAAGGGGGCTACTGTTATCTTTGATGGCCTTTTGCATTTTCAAAAGTTATCTGAAGAGGAAAACATCTAACTCAATGGACTGAAATGCTAATGGCTATAATTCAGGGTAGGGAGATTTCTCTGATCCAAGAGACATTCCCACCATGCTGTGTGCTAGCTCTGGGAAAGATAGCTTGCAGACTTCCAGACCCAGCACGGCAGGAGCAGACGTGAAGTAAGAGCTTGGATTTGAGAGATGACACCTTAATAACTGCCACATGCAAACATGATACAAGAGAAAATCTAGCACACTGCCTGACACAGAGCATTGGCTCATTAACTCTTTCCTCCTTCTCCAATTATCAAGTTTTTAGGATCCTCAAAAACATTTTACAAATTTTTCAACTATTCAGGGAACTTAAAACAATGTCTGATTTAGAGGACTTCAGCTAATTTCTGGAATTATAAACAGTTTTTAGCATGAGATGGGAATCTCTTCAATTTTTAGAGCAATATTGATACATATCAGTTACAAACCTTGCAAAAATCACCCCTTCTACTCCTTCTGGCGCTAAAATCCATCGTCTTGGTTAGTTTAAGGACATTTCTAACCCTTAAACGCCAACAGCTAAGTGTAGCTTCCAGACATTTGTATCTACAACTGAAAGACAATTTGTGATGCAATGCCAAATAACTTCTAAATAAAAAATTCAAAGCTCAGTAACTTTTCATACATGTTTAACATTTTGTTTATCAACTTACTTTTAAAGAGTTTCTGAACAGAAAACAGTTACTAAGTAAAGCGGGATAAAAGAGGCCTTTCACAATTTGCCAAATTACGCATCACTTATTTAAAATAAAACAAGATGCTTGTTGAAAAATAAGAAAGGTAGGAAGGAAGTTCCTTCACACATGTTGCCTCTAACTACTGGCTAAAAACAGATACTAACAGATGATTACAGAATCACTGCAAAAGCACTATTCACTGTGGTCATTTCCTCCGCAGGTGAGGTCCAAACTTGTGGTCCCTTGTGGTGGTTCTACAGCTTAAGATGGGGCTGTGGCTGGCAACATAAATATGAAACTAGATTTCCGGAATAATCAGTCATCTAATTGCACATCCAAATGTATTCTGTATTTTCACATTTAATTAATTAGGTCTTAATTGAAAGCATTCTGCTCATAATGATTTGTTCTAATTTTCTTTTAAATCAAATTATCAAGGGAAAAATTTAGTTTGGAATTCATTTATAGAGGAGTTTTCATATGTATTGAAAAAAGTAAACATAATGAATTTTCAAACTGCTTCTTATAAGGAAAAGTCTTTTAGTTTGTTTATAGGTGCAAACGAAAACACTAAAGACAATGCAGATAAATAACTTGGATTTCATTTGAATGAGCATCTAACTTTGAAGATAGGAGAAAATATTCCTTTTATTGTTGTGGATATGCCCATTATAATAGTGGTATAACTAGTCCTCCAGCTACAACTCAGATTCCTGGGTCAGTGCAAAAGGCCTTGTTTATTTAGAAGAGGCAATTCTCTGAGAAAGTGTCTCATTAGACTTGGATTCCAGGCACACACAGTCTGGTCTACAAATTAAAACAGCCAATTAAATTCCCTTTATGAAAATTGTACCTCGTAGGGCACTTCCACGTGCAATGAGGTCCTTATTTTCACACTTAATAGACTCCAGAAAACCAGAAAAGGTGGGTTTTGAATCTTTAGATATGCTACAGTTGATAAACCCTAAGATTCACATATTAACATTCGGGTAGGCTCTTGCATTTCCCATGATTTTAGCTTTGAAGCCATCCATCAACTTAGTATTGCAGAAGAAATGTCAGGAAATGCAGAAAAAGAAAATGCTCCCAGTTAGGTTTTGGGGGCACATAATTGGAAAAAAGTCCGATCAGGTTTTTAAAATTAATGTCACATAATGTCGCACAAACTATGTCCCACACTGTGCTCAAAGAGGTCAGTTTGTTAATTCACTTGGGAGGGATAGTTCTGAAATTACTGACTTGTACATGTAATAGTTTAGCTTTAACTTAGGCATTACATTTAGCATCCATTATAGCTTCTCTTTCATATTGACCCTTGCCCTGAACAAGATGTCATATCATAAACCCAATTAAACATGGTACTTACTGTGGCTTAAATACCAAGACAGATTTAATGTATTGTCTAATTTCAATGTTTCTCTTCCTGCATCACTTGCCTATGACAGTAACATAAGTGAACAGCCTGTGCCCATGGATAGGCCAGAATTTAAATGGTAAAAATGTCGTCTTAGCGATGTGAAGACACACAGGGAAGAGACCACCCTGTGACTGGAGTAATGCATCTACAAGCCAAGGAACAGCAAGGATTGTCAGTAAACACCAGGAGCTAGAGGAGGAAAGGAAGATCTCTCCCCTAGAGCCATCAGAGAAAGTATGGACCTGTCAACATCTTAATTTTGAAATTCCAGCCTCCAGAACTGTGAGACAATAAATTTCTGTTGTAAGACACCCAGTTTTTGGTACTTTGTTATGGCGGCCCGAGGACACTAATATGGTTATCTAAGCTTAACAATCAATAAAATAAATTACAAAATACATCATTTTGGTTACATAAAAAGAAGCTTGTACACGTGAAAGTAAAACACAAAACTTTAAAGCAAAAAAAAAATAGAGGAAATTATTCTAACAAGTATGGTGAGGCATTTGTATCTGTTAACATAGCAGAAGTTTTTATAAATTGTTGAAGAAAAAAAATACAGAGGACCCCAAAGGATATGCATAGATAATTCACGAAAGATGAAATATGAAAGATAATGAAACATGGTAAAATATCCAATCTCATTAAAGAAGCAGAGAAATTAAAAATAAGGCAAGAATGAGTTCATTTACATTGTAACATTTTTTTCACTTAGTAAATTAAAACAAAAAGATTAAAGTAACTTATTGTTGGCAGGGATGCAACACTGGAACATTCAGGTAGGCAACACGTATCAAGATTCAGTAATTTTACTATGCTAAGGCAGACAAATATTCATTACAGCTAGAATATTATGCAGCCATTAGAAACCATATATATATATATAATTTTTTTTAATGGAGGTACTGGGGAATGAACTCAGGATCTCGTGCATGCTAAGCATATGCTCCAACACTGAGCTATACCCACGCCATATTTATATTGCTGATAGTAATTTTGTCTATTTCTGGTAGTAGGAGTGGGGACATGGATGTCTGTCATGTTTTGCATTATATACTTTTAAATTTGGTATAAAAACTTTGTAAGTCATGAAACAATAAAAAATTAAAATATTAAAAAAATATATTGCTGCCCTGAAGGTAAGACAGCAGGGGGTTTCTCACCCAAGGTGTCAGAGAGTTGTTGGATATAATGTGAAATTAATACTCGAAATACATGAATTTTAGCCTCCTTGAAATAAGGCAGAATGGCTTCTGAAAGACAGTGTGTCTCTTTCCAAATTGTTGAATTAAAATGCTTAGTCAATAAATAAAACAGTCAAATTTTCATCAATATTTGAGTTGCTTTTTCCAACGTGGTGCCTTTTCCTAATTAGAAGAGGCTTCTAGTTTGTTTAAATAGTGAGATGTCAACACAGAACTGTTTCATTCTTGCCTCACAGTGGTCTCTGCCCATCCACTCTCTTCTCCAGCCCAGGCATACTCATCACGAGGTTGATATGAACCATGTTAGATAATGATGATTGTCTACTCAATAACCACAATCCATTCTTTCCTTAGTTTATAATATTCATACTTTGTGCATGTTGCAACAAGTTCACAGAACTTGGATTTCTCTCCCAATGGAGAAATCCACTGGGATGAATCGTGACTGGTCTAAGCCATGAATGCTGTGGTAGATTGCCTTGTTGGTTCATAATTATTTGTTCGCTCCCCACACTGGGCATGCTTCAGTGAGAGAAGAGAACACTTCTCATCTCATTGACTTTGGCTTGGCTGTATGATTGCTTTACCCAATGAAATGTGGGTAGAAGTGAGAGTGTGCCTATTTTAAGCAGAACTTTTAAAAAAGCATCATGTATTTCTGCTTCTCCTCTTGCATTCCTGTCCTGAATTATGAAAATCATATGTCCCAGACAGTTTCTGTGCTTCAACCTGGGTCCATAAATGAGTACTCATGAAACACACCTGAACCTCACCCACTGACATAGAACTGTTGTAACTGATCTACAAACTCATGAGCAAGCAACAACAAATATATTTTTCTTGACATGTTAGTGTGTTCCTTTAGCTGCATTATTGGAGTGAAAGCTGACTAATACAAATGTTGATTTAATTCCCCCTTGTTTGCAATTCATTTAGAGATAAGTATTTGACCCTGTTCTAACTAATCAGATGTATTAGAAAGTATGCTGTGGGAGGGAGCTTATGAGAAAGATTTTGACCTCTGATGAAAACAAAAGCAACGGAAAAAAGGAAACAAAAAATTGGCTTTATTGCTTGAAAATATAATTATTAGAGTTGTAGTAGTGATTTTTTTCAAAGAACTACATAGTATGAAAAGTAAACATGCTAAGGATAGCTGAGCTAGAGAAAAGCTGAGTATTTGATAAGATTGTTGAACTGCTGCAGAAAACATGGTAGCTGCCATTTCCAGAGGCCTTGTTATGTAGAAAAATGGAATAACTTGACTTCTTAAAACACTATTAGTAACTCTTATGTTATTTGCAGCCAAATCACCCAACACATACTATATGATTAAAGCAATATGCCAAGAAACGCAGACCATGTACATACAGAAAATTTTAATTAAAGCAACACAGTATATAAATTGCACTATTTTTCATTTAGAAGTGCAAAAGGACATTCCTATACATTATAGCATCTATATATTGTAAGACCAACACCTGTCTCATTTTTTAATAGCTGCCTAGTATTTTATGCATGAGTAAACTATACCTTTGTATTGAATTAGTCATCTAGATTAGCCTCAGTGAGCTATTATCCCAAAATAAATTTTAAAATATAAAAAAGTATGAAATAATTAAAGTTAAATAACATGGAAATTAAATCCATAAATTATACACACACCTAAAGGAGTCATCAATATCTGAAGAAGGCTTCATTATCTGGCATTGTGTATAGCCCTCCACTACAGATGCCTTCCTCACCCTGCTTGGACTCTGAAATCCTACACTGAACTTCCTCTTCCACAGGGACACCTTTTTTATTCCCCCTTCTCTTTCTGAAGTTCCACTCTGTGTCACTGTTCTGTGTGGGGCTCTTACACTAGCTCCTTGGACTCTGACAGTAAATGTTGGAAAATACTTCTATATGGATGGTCTCCTCACCCTATTTGGATTCTAATACCCCATATGGGGTCACCAGCATGCACTGAAGCCTTTACCTACCTCTGGTTTCAACTCACACTAGGCATTCTTCTTATGTAGACACTATGCATTCCTTACTCTGTCCCACCCAATGATTTTAGGACTGAATTGTGCAATAAGGGAAGAATGAAAAAAGGGAAGGGAAAGAAAAAGGACAGAGAAGGCACTGGGAAGGGGAAAAGGAAGAGAAAAAGCTCATTTGGTTTTAATTTGCAATTTCCTGATTACTTATTAGGTTAAACACATATCCTGAGTTTATAGACCATTTGGTATCTGATTCAATTTAGTGCCTGTTGAAAGTCTTTTGCCCAGTTTTCTAACAGATTGTTAAATTTTTTTATTGATTTCTAGGAATTCATACACACACACACACACACACACACACACGAGTACTGTTTATCTTCCACTTAACTGAGATATAATTGATGTACAACAAACCGCACATATCACAATACACAACTGTATATACCCTTGTGAAATCATCATAATCATGATGGTGAACATACCCATCAACTTCCTTTGTAATCCTGCTCCTTCTTCTGCCCTTCTCCACTGCTTCTTCCATCTCCAGGCAACCACTGATCTGCTTTCTGTCACTAAAGGTCGGTTTGCATTTTCTAGAATTTCGAGCACATGGAATTATACAAGTATGTATTTATTTTTGTCTGGCTTCTTTCACTCATAATTATTTTGAGATTCTTTCATGGTGTTTCATATAGCAATAGTTCATTCCCTTCTTTTTTTGATGCTGAATGGTGTTCCATTGCATGGATACACTACCGTTTGTTCATCCATTTACTTGTTATTTTTTTAAATTGAAGTATAGCAGATTTACAATATTGTGCTAGTTTCAGGTGTATTGTAAAGTGATTCAGTTATATATTTTTTCAGATTATCTTCCATTGTAGGTTATTACAAGATATTAAATACAGTTCCCTATACTATGCATTAAATCCTTGATACTTATCTATTTTATGTATACTAGTTTGTATCTGTTAATACCTTTCTCCTAACTTATCCCTACCCACCTCCTTTTCCCTTTTGGTAACCGTAAGTCTGTTTTTTATGTCTGTGAGTCTGTTTCTGTTTTGTATATAGATTCATTTGTATTATTTTTTGATTCCACATATAAGGGATATAATATTTGCCTTTGTTTCACTTAGTATGATAATCTCCAGGTCCATTCATGTTGGGACAGATGGCAATATTTCATTCCTTTTATGGCTGAGTAATATTTCATTGTATATGTATATAACACATCTTCTTAAGCCAATTTTCTATTTAAGGGCACTTGGGTTATTTCCATGTCTTGGTTATTACAAATAGTGTTACTAGGAACATTGGGGTGCATGTACATTTTTAAATTAGAGTTTCATCTTTTCCAGATATATGCCCAGGAGTAGGATTGCTGGATCATATGGTATCTCTATTTGTAGTTTTCTAAGAAGCCTTCGTAATGTTTTCCACAGTGGCTGCACCAATTTACATTCCCACCAACAGAGAAGGAGGGTTCTCTTTTCTCCACATCCTTTCTGGCATTTGTTTTCTGCATACTTTTTGAGGATGGCCATTCTGACTAGTGTGAGATAATACCTCATTTTGGTTTCTATTTGCATTTCTCTAACAATTAGTGATGCTGAGTGTCTTTTTATTGGTCATCTGTATGTCTTCTTTGGAGAAATGTCTATCCAGTTTTTCTGCCCATTTTTTGATTGAGCTTTTCTGTTGTTGCTGTTATTGAGTTGTACGAGCTGTTTGTATATTTTGGACATTAGCCCCTTGTGAGTTGCATCATTTGTAAATACTTTCTCCCTTTCCATAGTTTGTCTTTTCCTTTTGTTGCTAATTTCTTTGCTGTGCAAAAGCTTTTAAGTTTGATTACTTCCCTTTGTTTATTTTTGCTTTTGTTTCTCTTGCCTTGGGAGACTAATCTAACAAAATATTGCTACGATTTATAACCAAGAACACTCTCTTCTAGGAGTTTTATGGTGCCATGCCTTATATTTAAGACTTTAAACCATTTTGAATTTATTTTTGTATATGGTTTGAGATGTTCCAATCTCACTGATTCACATGCAGCTGTCCAGCTTTCCAAACAGCACTTGTTGAAGAGTTGTCTTTTCTCCTTTGTATATTCTTGCCTCCTTTGTCATAGATAAATTGACTGTAGGTGTGTGGGTTTATTTCAGGGTTCTCTATTCTGTTCCATTGATCTATATGTCTGTTTTTCTGCCAATACCACTTTGTTTTGATTTCTGTAGCTCTGTAGTACAGTCTGAAGCCTGGAAAGGATATGCCTCCAGTCTTGTTCTTTTACCTCAGGATTGCTTTGCAATTCTGGGTCTTTTGTGATTACATATAAATTTTAGGATTATTTGTTCTAGTTCTGTGGAAAATGTCCTGGGCATTTTGACAGGGATCACATTAAATGTCTATATTGCTTTGAGTAATATGGCCATTTTAACAATATTAATTCTTCTAATCCAAGAGCATGGGCAATCTTTCTATTTCTTTGAATCATCTTCAATTTCCTTTATCAATGTTGTATAGTTTTCAGCATATAGGTCTTTCGCCTCCTTGGTTAAGTTTATTTCTAGGTAGTTTTTTTTTGACACAATTTTAAATGGGATTTCTTTCTTTGTTTCTAATATTTCATTGTTAGTATAAAGAAATGTGACAGATTTCTGTATATTAATCTTGTACCCTGCTATGTTGCTGAATTCATGTATTAATTCTCATAGTTTTTGGGTGAAGTCTTTAGGGTTCTCTAGATAGATGATCATGTCTTCTGCAAACAATGACAGTTTTACCTCTTCTCTTCCAATCTGGCTACCTTTTCTTATTTTTCTTATCTGATTGCTGTGGCTAGGACTGCCAATACTATGTTGAATAGAAGTAATGAGAGTGGGCATCCTTGTCTTGATCCTGAATTTAGTGGGAAGGCTTTCAGCTTTTCACTGCTGAGGATTATGTTGGCTCTGGGTTTGTCATAAATGGGTTTTATTATGTTAAGATATGTTCCCTCTATATCCACTTTGGTGAGAGTTTTTAATCATGAATGGATATTGAATTCTGTCAAATGTTTTTTCTGCTGTCTGAAGAAATTGTTTACATATTCTAGACATGAGACGTTTACAGTTCTGTGTATTGCATACATCTTACCTTTAATGCAGTCCAAATTATATCTTTGTCAGTGCTTTTCTTTGTTGTTTTCATTTGCTTGCTTGTTTTTAGAAATCTTATTTATATCAAAATCATAAGGATATTCTCACATATTACATTCTAAAATATTGTTTCATTTTCATATTTAGATCTAGAATTCACCTCAAATTAATTGCTGTGTAAAATGTGAGACGGCAGTCACTGTTCTTTTTTTCACTCCACATAAAATACCTTCATATTCCCACTGCTCTACAGTGCCATCTTTGTCATAAACGACGTATGCACATATGCGTTGATCTCTTTCTGTCTGTTTCATTATATTCCTTTGGTCCTTTTTTCCTGTTGTCCAGTACCACCCTATCTTTATCCCTAGAACTTTTTGTAGGGGGAGGATGGGTTAAACTTTAATTTTGAACTAAATCTAGGCTTATAGAAAAGTTCTAAATTTTCCATATACCCCAGAGTTTCTTATGCCCCAAACCAAGCTTTCCTGAATGTTTTTATCTACATAACCATAGTACAATCATCAGAACTAGGAAACTAGCACTGGTAGAATACTATTAACTTAAGCTGCAGACCTTATTCAAATTTCATCTGTTTTTCCACTAACATCCTTTCCATGTTCCAGGATTCTATTGAGGATTTAATCTTGCATTTAGTTGTTATGTCTCCTCAGTCACCTCTAATCTATAACAGTCCCTTTACCTTTTGGAATCTTGCCACCTTTGAAGAGTATCGGTTGGTTATTTTGTAGGTGGTCCCTCAATTTGGGTTTGTATGATGTTTCCTCATGATTGTTACTGAAGATGCACATTTTGGACAAGAATAATCAGAAGTGATGTTCCTTTCTCAGTACATCATTGCAGGTGTCATGTGATAATGGTGACATATCTTGTTATCACTTGGCTAAGGTTGTGTCTGCTAGATTTCTCCACTCTTTAAAGGTACTATCTTTCCTATTGTAGCTAATAAATATCTTGAGATATTTTGAGACAGTGCAAATGTCTTTTCACCCCAAACTTTTGCCCATTAATTTGAGCATCTGTTGGTGGACCGTGCCACTATGACTACAATCGTAGGAACAGACTAATGGGGATTATTCATCTTCCTCTTTCTGTCTACATTTATTATTTAGAATTCTTCTTAAGCAAGAGCTGTCTTATCCCTGCATTTATTTATTTATTCAATTATTTATATGGGTGTACACTCCCAGATATTTATTCTATTCTATGGAACAAAATCCAATAATGTCATTATTTTATTTCTCAAACAGGTTGAGCTTTGGCCATTAGGAGCCCCTTTAAGATGTCCACTGTGTTCTTTCAACAAGCAACCATCTTTTTCCTTTATTTTTTATTTAGTTATTATTAGCACTTCCTTATTTCCTGAGGCCACAAGATATTCTGAGCTCACCTTGTGTTTTCCTACCAGTCCAGGAAGACCATTTTCCAAATATGCACTGACACCTTTTATTGAAAAAGTGTTTAGACACCAAGGTCTAGTGCTTGATGTTCTCCTGGAGCGTCACCTGTTGTTTTATGCCCTCTCAGTGGACAAAGCTGGGAATATATGTGTATATACTTCCCAATGCATACTGTCAGGCTTAAATGATGAAACTGCCTTTGAAGAGGAGCTGGCTATCTCCTCACACTCCCCTCCTTAGAGTGCATGTTTAAAATCTCAATAGGCTCAATAAGAGATCTTTTGAGCTCTTTGGTCTTACAATGCAAGTTTGGGGACCTTCTCATCCTTGGAACTATACATATATGCTTCCAAAATTAACTCAGGAGACCTTCACAAAGAGACTATTATCCGGTGTAGCCTTTTGTCTCTTGAGGAGATAAGTTATTCTTGCTTCTACTTTGCTAAATAAATTACGTGAAAATCTGTC
Source organism: Vicugna pacos (assembly GCF_048564905.1). Classification (NCBI taxonomy): domain Eukaryota; kingdom Metazoa; phylum Chordata; class Mammalia; order Artiodactyla; family Camelidae; genus Vicugna; species Vicugna pacos. Next base: position 18,269,196 of record NC_132991.1, read on the forward strand.
CAGACTTTTTAGTCACTTCTTTTGCTAACTTACATTCATGTAAATCTGATACTGCTTACTTACTTACAAACTGTTCTCTCTTCTACATCGCTTCAGGGGTCTTTTGCTGGCAGGGCTGTTTTATTCCCCACCCCTCCCCACACACACTTGTGTTTCTGAATCTTTGATTTAAAGAGAGGGATGGCTTTGGATACTTACACATTGGTAGAAAGGAGAAGAATGCAGAAGAAAACAGATTTACAGATTTGGGGGCAAAAAAAAAATCGGGGGAATTTTCCATTTGAAGCACCAGTTATCTCCAGAAAGTGAAAGATAAGTCATTTGTTTACAGTATCCATGGAACTGGAAGGAGTAAAGATTTGTAACATTTAAATAGTTATTGCAAATAATGGGAAATAGAGTCGATTAAAAACCAGAGCACGCACGGCTGCTGAGTAGTTTTTGGATAAGTTCACATTGATAACTAGCCATAACTTATTCTTGCATAACTACTCACTCCAAAGCAGCCTCTGCTCTGGTGCTTGCCAGCTCTCTTCTGTACAGCTTGGCCAATGGTTCATTACTCTGGCCGCACATTAGAGTCACCAGGCACCTTTTACAAAATACTGATGGCTAGGCCCCACCCCCAGAGATTCGGTTGTAATTGTTCTGGAGTATGACATCACCATCCAGATTTTAAAACCTCCCTAAGTGATTCTAAAGTGTTCTGAAGGTTGAGAAACACAGACCCACACGTAATGCTCATTCCCCTCACTGTTCTCCATGAAAAGCTGCCCAGGCTAGGTGTTCATGAAGTTTAGAAGAATTTACTGAAATTTGGAAATTGGGAGTCAGATAGGCAATCACATTTAGTCAAATCAAATTCAATTCCAAGTGTTAAAAATTTCCTGTGGCCACGCCAAGAGCAGTAAACATTCACCAGGACTTCAGCCCACGTTGTCTCCAACCTCAAACCATTTCACAAACTCTACTTTCCCCCTTGACCCAAATCTCTTCTCATCCACTCCTTTCTAGTCTCTCTGACTCTAGGAATTAAAACTTCTCATTCTATTAGGACTGTGATTTGGCTCCCAGTAACAACCCAGCGTCCCCCCAATTTCCTCCAGCTTGGACTACATCTATTCACCACCTGTGAGAGTTTTCAAGAGGCAACATTCTTGCATATTAACTGATATGCAGAATCAGGACAAAAAGTTGATATAACTTACATGGCTTCTAGAGCCCAGACGCTTCTAAAGAATACATAGCAGATACAGAATTGCAGGATAAGATAATTATTCTTTTTTCATTCACTCAATAGATAGTAACAGCCTGCCATACGCCAGACCCAAGAAGGAAAATAAGACAGAAGTTACAAAGCAGTGTAATAGGTACATTGCTTTAGTGTACATAGGAAGTATACGCTCGAAACATCAAAATGAACTGGAGGATGGGAGGAGACGGATGAGGGGGCACTGCAGGCAGCATAGAACCCAGGGCTCCAAGCTGGCTTCCTGAGTCCAGATTTATACAAGTGTAGAATTAGGTCACCGCCATGGGATGTGGGTGACGGTAGCCTAATCACCCTTTTTACAGATTAGGAAACAGAAGTCTGGGAGTTGGAATGAACTGTAGAAGGTCTCATAGCACGTCAGTGGCAGTGCCAGGATTAAATTAGACTCTGAACTACCAGCCCAGGGATATTCTTCCAACAAGTGAGTTTCTAACATCTCAGAAGAACTCGTATAGGAAAGGGTCAGGCAGCAAGAGCTGTTGGCGGCCACTGAGGCCTGAACCTGCATGGTATATCCCAGGCATATGGCACAGCTTTGGAAGATTACAAGAGAATAAAGAAGAGCAAGTACAACTAGAAAAAGATGACTTTGGGACACTGTATCTGAAATAAGCAGAGACGTATTTGGGGGGGATAGCAGCAATGAATACACATCTACTATCTGAGGACGAAACTAGACAGATTCACAGCAGGTTTTAAAAATTAAATCCAGTTCATAAGGAGTCAGAGGAGGGAGGGTAGATCATTTCTCAACTCGTGTTTACAGTTGCTTAAAAACTGACCAAGTCAGGCAAAACCATCATCTAATGGGGCTGTCCTAGTGCTAGTCTTTCTTTTCCTTTTTACTGACCTACCACAAAGGGCTAACATGGAGAAATTGCCTCCAGTTAGTTTTACATGCCCCAGTTTCCACATTTGTCATTATAACTCGGGAAACTTCCTTGCTTGGACAAAGACGAAGCAACATTAAAACAAAACTTCTCCCCAGTGTCCACTAGTTCGTCCAGTAAGCAATTTCTTCACTACACACCAGAGGTCAGTATTGGCTCATTAATTTACACGAGCTATTAATTTTTATTTTCCCAGTTAGTAAAAATGAGAAACAAAATATGGAGGATCATTGTTATATTGGAACAGTGGTATTTTTCAAAATATCTTAAGCAAGCATTACATCTGGGTGGATAAGCATAGATCATGAATGACTTAACAAAAAGAAGGAAAAAGAAAAAGGTGGTGGGGGGAAGGCCATGCAATGAAAGTGGCCTTTGTTCTTTAGGAAAACATTCATAACTCATTCAAGGCACATTAACTGAGCACCCCTTCACGTGATAGCTACCCTTATGTGTGAGGAATGTTCATGACCAGCAATAGTAACTTACATGCTGAAAAGGGGTATTAGAAAGGTAAGTACAGTGTTCAGAGCCCAGGAGGTAAGAATCTTACTTAACTCAGTACATCTACAAAAGTGTATCAATTTTAGATGGCAAAAGTTACAGATAATTTGGATAAATAAGACAGGGGTCCAGCGGTATAATAATGACTGTGGTACCGAGAGAAGTTAAAAGATTCAATGCAAAGAAGAAAAGGCCGAAGACAGATCTGACAGCAATCTACACATGTATTAAAGGCTTTCCACAGGAAGAGGAAATAGATTTGTGTTGCGTTGCTTCAGTCAGCAAGGGGTAGGATTACAGAGATAGGGACTGCGACCTCAAATGAGTTTTCTAAACACTACAGCTGTTTTCACATTTTTGTCCAGAGTATCATAGAAACAGCGCCAGAATGCTGGATTAGGACAAACGAGATGCCAAAATCTTTACATTTTCTACGGTTATGTGACTATACGATTGTGATACCAAAGAGGAAACATTCGTGTGGATTCCACAAATTCCAAGCCTCCTTCCAGGCGTACATATTTTAGGTGCCACCTGCTTTAAAAAGCCTCCCCAAATCCTATAGAATAGAGGGTGCTCACCCTAAGTGTCTCCAATATTTCAACATATATTGCTTTCTGTCATCTTTTGAAACATGTTGTACATTTTTATATTATTCAGCTTTGTGTTTCTATGTCCTACCTACAAAATTGATTCTTCTTTCAGGAATGCATGTTATTTTATCCTCTATGATACTTAGTACAATACAATGGAGTTAGTAGATACTCAGATAATATTTGTGGAGTGAATAGATTTCTTTATCTACAAGGTAACAAATAAAAACATCCACTTTCCCTGCCTCCCTGTGTTGTTTCAAGGATCAAATGAGATAATGTGTCTGAAAGCACTTTGAAAAGGATAAAGAGTTATGCAAAAGTAAGGCATTATTTCAGAGGGAGTTCTCTCAGTTATAACCTTCCATGGCAGCTTAAATATATTGGGAACTAAGGAATATTTTTAAAAACTTAATCTGAAAAGGAACTTGTCCCTTCTGGGTGCAAATTATAAGACTCCTGGAAAAAAAATGTTTGTGCATATTTTTTGTTTGTTTCTAAGTAGCATAAGGAGCTATGGTCTTTCAGGGAAAATGTTGCTCTGATAGAAGTAATTCACAATGAAGAAAACTGCCCTTGTGTACTTTTGGGAAGGAATTGCAAACAAATGAGCTACTTTGTCTTCTCAAGCAAAGGGACTTACTGGGCTTGGGTGGCAGCTGTTCAAGTCCATCTGGTCAAGAATTCACTAAGATCATAATGTGAAAGGAGCTCCAATGCAGACTCAGACGACAGCCTGCAAATGTTCCTTTGGAGACAGAATGGCTTCTCAGGCCAATAATCTGCATTTTTAAAAGTCCCTAAGTATGAGTTCCTGGAATAATTCATAACAGCTTTAAGGAACTATTATGATACACCGGGAAAGTCACCCAACTGCCTGATGTACTTGGTCTGTTGGCCTGGGAGCATTTGTTTCAAGTTGGCCTTGATAGTACCACAATTTCATAAACAGACCTTTTATTTTTTTTAAGAACTTTTCCAGACAAAATATTGTAAGCAAATAAAAGACACGGTTGAATTTTCTAAACCTCTTACTAACTTTGAGATGATATTTTAAAACTTAAGACGTGCATGCTCGTAAATAAGAAGGGAAGGCAAAACATAATTAACTAAAAGTTCATAAAAGCATCTCAGGAACTATACAAGTGAGAAAGAGGGAAATGATAGAAGTATAATCTATAGTCTACCCCAACAGTATATTATATTTAACTAACTCCTTAAAATATGGCCTAACACTTTAACGTGCTTTTTCTTATTAGGTTATGGGAAGAACGCTGTGAGGCAGAAGGTGTATGCTTTATAGGTGAGTACACTGATGTAACTGACTTTGTATTTCCACTGTGGAAGTAAGCACTTTGGCTTGTCCTTTGTGTCTGGGGCCATTGCTTCAGTCCTGTTTGCTGCAAGTCTGCAGAGTACCTGACACCCTCTCCTCACTTTGACCTTCTTACCTTCTCTAAGCCAAACACCTGTCTCCTCTCTTCAAAATCCTCATGAAACTACAGGGACTTTGGTAGATCGAGAAGTTATTTCTAGGTTTGTTTCAGAATTATCCTCCAGTGGGCTTGGGCTGGTTTAGAGTTGGGGTAGAGGAGCAAAACGTCATGGGAAGCGCAGATTAGTTCTAGAGCATGGGTCAGAGGCACCAGGGCAATCTCACATTTCCCTAGGATGTCCTTAGCGATCCCTGACATAGCCATCTCAAGCCCGGACATCATTTCATCAGCCAAAAGTCGTGGCCAGTCTTAACAACTCAGAGTAAAGAATGTTTTAGATGTCCTTGGGGAGTCACAGTTCACTCAGGGAGGTCCAGGGATTGCTCAGTTGTCTCCTCAGTAAGTTAGGCGGTAGTAGAGACATTCTGGTGGGCATTTCCACTGGAAACACAAACTCTGCCTCCTGCTACTCAGGGGTTAATGCTGACTTTTGAAACGTACAGCAGGTTTATCACCAGGGTCTCCTTCCACCTGTTCCAACACGCACTGCAATCATATCGGGAAACTTTCATCCCTTCAGGATATCCAGCTCCAGCTAACCCGGAAGGGTGAAATGAAACAGGCTGACGCTTGATTCGGAGGTTCGGGGGGAGAAAGCAGATCTGGCAACAAAGTGACTGAATTTACAATTCCCCATCCTGCAGTCATCATAGTAGATCACCTGCAGACTGAGCGAGCAGGAGTCAGGTTTGGAGATTACCTACCATACAGGCCTCCTGATGACTTCCTCGGGCCAGAACACACGTAACATCGGTCTCTGGGAGGTGAAAAGTCTGGGCACTCCAGGCCAGGGCGAATGTCTAGGTTTGACTCACAGTTCTCAGAAGGGAACCTCTGGCTCCAGTCCCAGCATATGAACAAAATACCTGGCAAACCATAGGTTTTGAGCAAACGTTAATAGAATGTACATTCATGAGGGATAATTGTCTGACCTATGATATCTTGGTGAGAAAGGTTCTTAGAACTTACTGTTAAAACATATTTCAGTTGTTTGCTTATGTACTCTGTCATCCAGAATGAATTCTTCAAAAAAAAAAAACTGTTCATGTCCATCTGCCCAATGGCAGTACAGTTACAGTATCGGATAAGACCTCAGTGTTTTCAGAATGAACAAACCAGGTACATTTAATTACTTATTGTCATATAGCTCAGGTGGCAAAGGGCCAGAATTTGGGGGGAAAAACTCAATTACTAACTTGGGTCTGGGTGAATGGGTCCCATAATGTAAACAGAGACCAAAGTAGCATGTCACATAGAATACAATGACAACAGGTAATACTCCTGGTAAGTAGATATCAGCAAAGGGTTATAAATGGAATGGTGGCTTATCCAAACAGATGAGTGGCTTATAAGGTAATTCATCCTCACAGGAAGTACAAGCACATGGGAATGAGGGATATCTGTCATGACAGATAAGAGTCCAAGCCAATGGTTTAGAATCCAGGACTGCATTACCCCTTCCTGAGATGGGTGATGGCAGATAACAAAAGAGAAGCTCGTGAACAGTGATCAAGCTGAAGCTTAGTCATCAAACTTAGATGTCTAGAGAACAGGCAAATAAGACTTAGGGTCAGACTGAGGTCCATTCAGCAAAAGTAAGATACGACATTGGAGCAGAGGCAAAGGAAACAGGATCAAACTGCAGCTCCCAGATGTGGAGCCATGTAAGTCACCCCAGCAACACTTCAGGAGCAGTGCTGAAAGTCAAGCCAGTTCTAAAACTGCAGGAGGGCTTTACGTGGCCACAGCTCAGGAAGGATGAGACTTACAGAGACTAGAAACCAGGTCTGAGCCAACATTTGCAACAGTGGATTCAATTTGGGATGTTCATTCTAACAAACACCAATTCAGTTTCCTGACATTTTCCAGGATGTTTACAAAGCCCAATTTCCTTGGAAATGATGTTTAAACATTAATTACAGAAACTTATTTCACTATGCACACTTTAGCAAAAGGTGTAATAATTTATAAAAAGTTGGAGCTTTCTCTATTAGAGAAAGCAGGAGGAAAAGCCTTCACAGCTACTCCTTACATATGTATTCTTAAAATAATTACTTAACATATTTATATGTACATCTTTAGTTTAATATCTTACCTAATTGTCCAACAAACTAATCCAATGTTGTTGGTGATGCATTAAATGAACAAAAGATAAGCTGGGTGATAGACAATGCAGAGAGCCTAGTGGCCCATGAAATCACTGGATTTGCAAAGTGATTTTCTTTTCAGCGCTGTGCTCTATCTAAGAACAAAATCTGTTGGCAAAGCACTTTAGTGGCAACCAATGGATTAGAATATAGAGACATCAGGAATGCCACACGGGGTCAAACTAATGGTCCATTCAGGCCAGCTTATTACAGAGGCAACATGAGATGCCAAGGCTGTGTCTGGTGTGGTTTATAATGATGGAAGTATTTAATGTATCTTCCTAAAATCTCTTAATGAACCAACATGTGACTCTAATCTACCATTTTATACAAATGCCTGAATTTTATTTGTATTTCTATTTTTCTCCTTCATGCTGTAACATTCCCCCTTTTTTACTTTCAGATTTCTAGACATTTACAAAATTTCCTGAAACTTCAAATTCTTACTGGTATTTCAAACTGTCCCCATCCCACTTTGTTCAGCAGCAGTCGTCCTCAATGTGTGGTCCCAGCACAGCAGAATCAGTTGGAAAATTATTAGAAATGAAAATGCTCAGGTCCTACCCTGGACCTACTGCATCAGAAAATCTGAGGTGGGCCCAACAACATGTATTTTCACAAGTCCTCCTGGTGATTCTGAGGTATGCTCAAGACTGGGAACTAGTGCTTTACAGTAAGTTTATCCATTCATCCTCTACCAAAACCCTATCATTGCATTTACTTTGTTTAGTTATCTTGGTAACTTTTGGCCCATCTGATGTCTCAATTGACAACAAAAACATGCAGAATTTGAAACACTGAAATACAAAATAGCAGCGAAGGAGGAGACAATATTGGTAGCAAAATCAACAAATATAAAGAGGTTGGAGTCAGTAAGTTCAGGGTCAGGCTTTATACCTCAAAAACACAATGAGCACTACATTTAAAAAGCAGTCACAAAACTGTGATGATCTTTAGTAACAAAGAGAAGAATGAACTCACATTCACTATATCCGAATTCCTCTATTCAAAGAATAAATCATTAAGGCATTTTGGAGACATTTTCATGAAAATGAAAAGAAATGTTTTTTCAAAAATAACAAAGCAAACAGATATATATGAAATATTTACTTATTTGAGCGTCTGAAGATGCTAGAAATGTGTGTCCTTATATTACTCTATGGTCCTCTTTGAAACATAATGTCCATTAGTTTAAAAAAATATTTTTTACTGTGATAAAATACATGTAACATAAAATTTACCATCTTCACCATTTTTAAGTGCACTGTTCAGTGGTATTAAACGTATTGATAATGTTGTACAACCATCATTGCCATCCATCTCCATGAATTTTCACCTCATAAAACTGAAACTCTATATTCATTAAACAATAACTTCACAGCCCCCAAAGTCCAGGCAACCATCACTCAACTTTCTGTGTTTATGATTTTGACTACTCTAAGTAGAATCACATAGCATTTGTCTTTTTGTGAATAGCTTTTTCACTTAACACAATGTTCTTAATGTTCATCCACTGCATAGCATATTGAAGACTTTCCCTCCTTTTTAAAGCTGAATAATATTCCATTAATTTCACTCAGCAATGTTTTATAGTTTTCATTGTACAAGTCTTTCACTTCCTTGATTAAATTGATTCCTAAGCATTTTATTCTTTTTGATGCTATCATAACTGAAATTGTATTTATAATTTATTTTTCAGATTGTTCATTGTTAGTATATAGAAATGCAACTGATTTCTGTGTGTTGACTGTTTTATTGAATTCATTTATTAGCTTTAACAGGTTTGGGGGGAATTATTAAGAATTTTTATATTTATATAAGATTATATTATCTATAAATAGATAATCTTCCTTCTTACTTTCCAAGTTGGATGCCTTTTATTTCTTTTTCATGCCTAACTGCTCTGGCTAGAACTTCCAGTACTATAAGTGGTCACCCTAACCTTGTTCCTCTTCTTATAGGAAAAGCATTCTTTCAGTCTTTCACCATTGGGTATGATGTTCACTATGAGTTTTCCATATATGGCTTTTATTATGTTGAGGTAATCCTTCTAATCCTAGTTTACTAGTGCTTTTATCATGAAAGAGTGTTGAGTTTTGTTAAATGCTTTCTCTGCATCAATTGAGATGATCATGTGGTGTTTTCCTTTATTCTGTTAATGTGATGTATTACATTGATTGATATTCATATGTTGAACAATCCTTGTATTCAGGGATAATCCCACTTGGTCACAATGCATATTCTTTTTAAAATGCTGCTGAATTTGGTTGCCAGTATTTTGTTTGCTAGTATTTTGTTGAGGATTTTTGCATCAGTGTTCATAAAAGGGTACTGATCTATAGTTTTCCTTTCTTGTAGTGTCTTTGTCTGGCTTTGGTGTCCCAGGGTAGTATTTGCCTCCTAGAATGAGTTAGGAATTGCTTCCTTCTATTCAATTTTTGGGAAAGGCTGAGAAGATTTGGTATTAGTTCTTTTCTAACTGTCTGGTAGAATTTATCAGCAAAGCTACTAAGTACAGGGCTTTTCTTCATTGGTAGGTTTTTGATTACTGATTCAATCTCCTTACTAGTTTTAGGTCTATTCAGATTTTCTATTCCTTCATGATTTAGTCCTTGTAGATTTTATATTTCTAGGAATTTGCCCATTGCATCTAGGTTATCCAATTTGTTGGTGTACAATTGCTCATAGTACTCTCATAATCCTTCTTATTTCTTTAGAATTGGTAGTAATGTCCCCACTTTCAGTCCTGATTTTAGTAATTTGAGTTTTCTCTATTTCTTAGTCCATTTAGCTAAAGATTTGTCAATTTTGTTGATTGCTTCAAAGAACCAACTTTTTGTTTTATTGATTTTCTCTATTGTTTTGCTACTCTCTATTTCACTTGTCTCTGCTCTAAACTTAATTATTTCATTCTTTCTGCAAGCTTTGGGTTTAGTTTATGCTTCTTTTTATAATTCTTTGAGTTGTAAATTTAGGTTGTTGATTTCAGATCTTGTTTTTTTTAATGTAAGCATTTATTGCTATTAATTTTCCCTTTAGCTCTACTTTTGTTGCATCTTATAAGTTTTGGTATATTGTATTTTCATTGTATGTCAGTATATTTTATGATATTCCTTGTGATTTTTTATTTGATCTATTGGTTAAGAGTGTGTTATTTAATTTCTACAATTTTGTGAAAATTCCAGGTTTCCTTCTATTTTAACTTTTAAAAAAATTTCTAACTTTATCTCATTGTGGTTATCATACTTTGTGTGATATCGATCTTTTAAAATCTATTGAAACATAATTTGTGGCCTAACATATAGTCTATCCTGGAATATGTTCCATGTGCACTTGAAAAAAATGAGTATCCTGTATATATCTGTTACGCCTAGTTGATTTATTGTGTTAAATCCTCTGTTTCCTTACTTAAATTCTTTCTGGCTGCTCTACCTGATATTGCGAGTGGGGTAGTGAAGTGTCCATTATTATGAGTGGAGTATTATTATAGAACTATCTATTACTCCTTTCAATTCTCCTTTCAAGTTAGCTTTTACTTTATATATTTTGGTGGCCTGTCAGTGCATAAATTTTTATAACTGCATAAAATTTTTATAATTGTATAAAATTCTCGTTGTATTGAATCTTTTATTAATATGTAATGTGCTTCTTTGTCTCATAATCTTTTTGGACTTGAAGTTTATTTTGTCTGATGCTAGCATAGTCACCCTGTCTCTTCTACTATTTGCATGGAATAGCTTTTTCTACTCTTTCACTTTCAATCTGTTTATGTCTTTGGATCTAATATGAGTCTTTTGTAAACAGTATATAGTTGGATCATGTACTTTTATCCATTCTGCCAATCTCTATCTTTTGATTGGAGGATTTAATTCATTTACATTTAGGCTATTTAACTGATAAGGAGGGACTCACTTTTGGTATTTTGTTATGTGTTTTCTGTATGCCTTATAGCTTTTAATCGCTCATTTCCTGCCTTACTTTCTTCTTTAATGTTTAGTTGATTTTTATAGCGATATTTTAAAGTTCCTTTCTCTTTAAATTCCTCTAGTAAATTTTTCATTTCAGTCATTATACTTTCCATTTCCAGAATTTCTTTTTGGTTTATTTTTAGATTTTCTCTTTACTGATATTTCCATTTTGCTCATATATCATGTTTTTGTTTTTGTATTGTATTGTTTTTACTTTCTCCACATCTTCCTTTAATTCTTAGAGTATGTTAAAGACAGTTATTTAAAAATCTTTCTCTAGTATATCTGTCATCAGGTCTTTCTCAGGGACAGTTTGTTTGTTTGTTTGTTTGTTTGTTTTTCATTGAAAGGGCCATATTTTCCTGTTTCTTTGTATGACTTGTCATTTTTTTGAAAACTGACCATTTGAATCTAACAACATGGTAACTGGAAATCAGATTCTCCCCCTTCCAAGGCTTGCTGTTTTATGTTTTCGTTTATTGTTTTCATTTTCTTTCTTTCTTTCTTTCTTTATTGCTTAGACTGCCCCTGTGCTGAGGATCAGGTATGAATTTAAGGTCTTTTCCGAGCCTTTTCTTGGGTATGTGTTGTCACTTCCTAATTTTCCCAGTATACGCAGCTGTTTTTGAATGTCCTTATCTTTAATGTCTGGCTCCCAAAAGGAGAACAAAAGGGGAAATGAAGTGGGGAATAAAAGGGTATTAGCCCTTAAAAACCCTGAAAGTGACTTCAACAGAGGGGGAGGGGCTTGCAACAATGGAGTAGACGCAAAAACGATGGCTGCTCACCTCTTTGTTTACACTTCTGTGATCAGAAGCAGCAATCAGAGATCAGAGCACAAATCCTTGATATTTGGAAGATGGGGTCCTTTTTGTCTACCCTGACTCCTACCAGCTATGTGCAAGGTACTGTTGCCTGCCACACGGCCGTAGTAGCGGTGGGTAGGTGTTACTGTCCAAAGTCCTAATAACCATTAACTTCAATTTACCATCCAAGTATTGCCCTGGAAGTTATCTTAAACAGACATCAGAGTTCCAAAATAGTTATATTGGACAGATTTTGCCAGTGCATCTGCTGTCTAGGTAGGGAGACAGATTCATGGTGTTTCTTATTCTGCCATCTTCCTGTTGGTTAGCTTTTTCACATGTTCCAACTGAGGCATAGGACAATACTGAAGAAGCTGATGATTTTGAATTCAATTTCACAATGACATTATCTCATGTATCTGATCATCATGGTAGCAATTTTTACACACAAAAGTTTTTATTTTTTAAATTTAAATTCAAACTTCACAACCCTTGACTTTTTCTGAATTATAGCCCCACTACTGGGAGAAGTCTGATTTCATGTTCAACTGGGACTTGTTGAAAGAGAGAAGATGGGACTGTGCTCTGATAGCATTTCTGGAGTCACACTGACTAGTACAGCATGCAAATCCCAGACCAGCTGCATCACAGACTGAAACACTAGCAGAAAGAACATCTCCCTGAGACCGTAGCTTTGCAGAGCCGAAGTACTTAGTCAACCAAGTAAAGAATTTGGTGCAAAACATTGTTAAATTTAGTGGTGGAAAAAAGTTGTAATTTTCTCATATTCTTTGTCACCTACTGTCTGACATACTTTTACCCACTCAGTTGTTCTCTAGATTTCAAATTGGATTTCTAATAATACATGCGCACCAATGCCATCATCAAGCTGTTCATGTTCTTTACACATCTGCCGTTAATAATTATATGCTAGTCTTTGAATACGGAGATAATATCTTTGATCCAGTACTCATAATGCATATGCCTTGAGTTGTTGCATTTTGCTAGAGGAATAGGTTTGTGTTGATTCCTATCATGACAGTTTCTTTTCCAGTCTTCATGTGACCAATGGCACCATCTGCACAATGTGAGTGTGTCTTGCAACTTACACCAAATATAGGACTGGTCAACCAAGCTGATGTGGGAATTCAGCAAAGGCTTTTTGGCCTCATTAGCAATAAGAACCAGCAAAAGGCATCATCCACTTAAACAGATACTGTAATTTATCTTCAGAAAAATCTGAAGGACAAAAATAAAGAATATATACTACCATAAGTCTGCTGCTCTGGATACTTGAATGATAAAATATAAAACTGACAAAGCTGGGAGCTCTGCAATGGTCAGACTGTCAGGAAGAATTAACAGTGTGTTCTGACAGTAAGAGAACAGGAGAAAAGAATGTCCTGGTGATACGTGAACTTAAAGTACCGTGGAGCATTCTGAAGAAGACAGCTCAACCTACAGGTACTGGAACAAAGGGAGGGAGCTCTGAGAGAACTGGAGGTACTGGACTTGAGATCCACATTTAAGATTAACTCAATGTTCTTCTCAGAGATACTTTTTTAAGTATGAAAAATTTTACTTTATTATTAATAATAGTGTATTTTTTCTATTTAAACAAACTTACAAAATGTATAATTAAGAATATAAAACCCTTAAATTAAGGTGTCTATACATCCTGTCTCCTCTGGATACTCCTGTATCATGCTGGTGGCTCAGATACAAATATTAACAGTGCCCCCTTTAGTTTACAAAAGTGAAAAGTGTCCTGGTGTGTGTGTGTGCACGTGCGCATGTGTATGTACATGTAGCTTTTGTGTTTATTCTTTTTTGTTTTGCAAAGATGAAATGACAGTACACGTGTGGTTCTAAATTTTTTTCAATGAGTATGTATCTTAGAATCTTTACTTTTCAGTCATTCAAAATAATAGCTTTTTGACCTACTAAATATTCTCCCTTAAACAGTTATTTAATCTTCTATTAAAACCATTTGCATCATTTCAAATTCTGCATGACTACAAATAATTTTGCCACACATATATTTTTGCCATAATTTTGTGCACATGTTTTAGTGTTTCTGTAGGATAAATTTCTGGAAATGTATTGTTAGATCAAAGAACATGAATATTCAAATAATAATTAGTATTCTCAAGTATAGTCACAATTTTGAATCTTCAACTTAATGACTCATAAACTGCAATTTTCCCCTTAATTTCTATTTTAAACTAAAGAGTTTCAATTCTTTATGTCCACAAAGATTTCAATGATGGCTGTTTCTTTATACGTAAAACTACAGCAACCTATTAAACTAAGCCATTCCATGTAATTATAAAATTCATTACTCTTTAGCTTTTATGACTCTATGAAGTCAGTGAAATGACAGTCAATAGTCTCACTTGTTTAACTAGGGCGACCGGTGGGGAGATGTAGAATACCCTAGAATCAGTCAGCTATGGGCTACATTGCTGGGTGTGAGGAATGTGCGAGCCCGGACTCAGAGACACCCACGCAGGCATCTTCCTGCTGCTCTGTGCCCAAGCCTGTGCCAATCCATGGAGACATGTGCAAGAGGCACACAGGTGCAAACCCCTTCTTTTCCTTCCTTTGTTCCTTCCTTGGATTCTCACTCATCTTCTTCCTTCTTTCTTCTTTCCCAGTTTTTTCTTCATTCACTCCTCTTTCCTTCGACCCCACTTCAACCTCCACCTCTTTCGCACATTATCAATGTGTAACAACCAAATGACAGGTACAGGTCTTGAAGAAGACACAGATGACTAAGATGGAGCTCCTGCCCTTGAAAAGCCCACAGCTTAGTCAGTGAGGCAGACATGTAAATAAAGAATTAGACAGCCTGATGAGTGCTGTAATTATGTATCTAATATCATTAGCAGGATAAAGAAAACTGAGCAACTAATTTTGCTAGGAGGACTCATGACAGCTTCACAGAGGAGACGGTACTTATGATTCGTCTGGAAGGTCATTCGTTTTGAGTGTGGGAGAGGGTTACTGGGGCACATGGCCAGATGGGCCCTGGGTTCTGACTGCATCAGACACAGGCTGCAACCTGGAGGGCAGGTGACGTCATTCTGCCCTCAGTGTCTAACCTGCTTAACACAGACAGCAGCAAGCAAGTTGTAACACAGTGGTTTCTACTTGAACTTAAATGTGTCACTGCTAGCTGAAGGGAAAACATGCCTCTGAAACAATGCATCCAGCTTGTATGAGTTCTCTGCCTTTGTAAAAATAATCTCAGGATTTTGATTCCCTCTCTTTAGGAGAAGCATAATATTTAAATACACAAAAATTTTTACTGTATTATTTTTGATATTTGTAACTACTTCTTCAATAATTAGACCAAATACTTCAATGACTCATTAGATACATACCACTCTTCATTCTGGCTTATCCCCAAAGGTCAATACATGATGAGTAGATAGGTCCTGATCCTGCTACCAGGACAGAACAAGCACAGTAAGGCTCATACAGGTAGATGTGTAACTATAGACATTATTACAATTGTCTAATCAAAACTACCAGACTCTTTGCTACATTAGAATGAAGCTTCTGAGGCCCACCCAGCTGTGTGTGTGCCTGAGTGTGTGCATGTGTGAGTTTCCCTCTAAGGAACTGAAAGCACATCTCCCAAAGTTTGGATATTTCCTGAGAAGTTTAGATATCATAATTTCTTATTGATTCTATTTTATACAGTTTGTTATTTAATCCTCTTGCCTTCAAGCTAGAGGAAACCTGGTCCTATTTAATCTGGACAGGTTATGCTATGCTAGGGTAACACATCCTCAAATCTCAGTGGCTTTAAAGCACCAAGGTGTATTTCTAGGTCAACTACATGGAAATTGCCTGTCTGTGGGGGCTTTGCTCTGTATTATCCTTATTCTGGGACTGAGACTAATGGAAGATCTACCATCTGGAGCATCTCTGATAATAGCAGCAGGGGAAGAAGCTCTAGAACAGCTCAACTGACCAACGTGTGACCAGGAACGGCACACATCATATCCACCCGTAATCCATTGCCTAGAATTAGTCACATAGTCATGCCTAATTTCAAGGAGAAGGAGAAGCATATCTTACAAATGCCTAGAAGAAAGTGTGCCCGAAATAGATTTTTGGGTTGGGACACTTGTGGGCCATGGTCAGGGCCTGGGCTGATTGAGTAGAGTGTGGGGCTTCCCAGGAAGGCATATGGTGCAGTTGGAGCCCACAGGGTATGCTGTGTGACTTCAGGTGTGTGGGGCAGTGAGTGCAGGTCCTGATGGAGGGGCAGTGAGAGGATGGGATGGGACGTACTGCATGTCAGGGGTGGCTCAGAGAAAGGTGGAATCAGTCTCAAGGAGCTAAGCTGCAATCCAGAGGAAGCATGATTTCGAGGGATCTTAGGAACAGCAGGGGAGTCCTGGGATGCACCTGGGTTGCCCAGTGCTGGAGTCCCTCATTCAGACTCGTGGGTAAGGAGTCTGGCTCATATCACCCCCATGCAAACCCCACTCCACTTGCCTTGGAGGCCGAGCCAGGTGCAGAGAGGGTGAAGACTCTGGTCCAAAGGACAGAACACGGGAGTGAACTGCACATGAGTGAGCAGCAAAGCCATAGCCTTTCAGGACCCCAAAGGGCCTAGAGGCAGCACACATTCTTCTAGTGAGGAAAACTAGATTCAACGTCTGCCAAGACCCAGCACCACAGCAACCCAAACCCACTGTTCTATTGCACACCCCTGGGGCCAGCTGTTCCTTCCAGCAGCTACAAGATCTAAAATTCAGCCCCAGAGACCATCACTGCCTGATCCTCAAGCCTTTCCTAAAGAGCAGACTTACGGCACGACTCTGTCTTTCTGAAGGCAGAGCCAACAGGTCTTCCTCACAGATGGGACATGGGTGTCAGAGAAACAGAGGCATACAGGATGCTGCTGAGGTTTCTGGCTTGAGCAGATAAGAGCAGGCAAGGTGGGACTAGGGTAAGGGGAAAGAGGTGTTGAGGACATAAAATTTAAGGAGGCACTCATTTTCAGGGTCCTGCAAAAGCAGTGTGGGCACTTGCATAAAACTCTGAACGAATTAAATTCCATGCCTAAGCAACTCACTTGCTTCACACTGGTCCCAGTCCTGACCAGAAGAATGGTGTCACCATGAACTGAATTGGGGTAGGCTGTACAGAAGCAGGGTGGGTGAGACTAAAGTGAACAGAAGAATTCTGGTTCTAGACATGTTGACTTTGAGGTGACTACTGAACATCCAATTGGAGGCATCAAGTGGTCCACTGAATCACTGACTCTATCTCAGGGCAGAGGTCTAGACTAAAGTTATACATTAGGAAGTTATTACAAGACTAGATGAATTCATGGAGGCAGCGAGTATAGACAGGTAAGAGGTTCAAGGGAGTGTAGAGTCCTGGGAGACAAGTGAAGAAAACACTTCAAGAAGTCGGGAACCATGGACTGTGTTTCACGTCGCTGTACCAAGTTAGACAGAGACTGAGATTGGGGCCTGGAGGTCATCGATGATGCTGAAGAGAAAGTTTCCGTGGAGAGATGCAAACAAACGCACGAACCCAGTACACTGATCAGAGAGAGGAGAGGGAGAAGGGGAACAGAATTTAGCAAATGCAGACAACTTTTTCAAGGGAGAGGAAGGAGGGGAGGCTGTAGAGGGAGGGGAAGAATCTGGAGCAGGATCAGAGCACAGAATTTAGTGCTCTCGAACTTTCCAACCTCTCAAGCCTGGGTTTTGCAATGGGTCCTCTGAGATCCGGATTTTTCAGCAGGTAGGGACTGGAAATAGCAAACACTTCATTCTGATGGGTGAGAAAAGTTTTACAAGAGATTTTTTTTCCAGCAAGACACATGTAACAGGAAGTGGCAACATGTGGCAATTCAACAAGGATCAGCAACTTTTTCTCTGAATTTGTTGATTTGGAAATCATTTGTCTGGCTCTGCAACTGAATCATCACTCTACCAGCTTTTTTTTTTTTTTTTTTAAGTCTCACATGCTGATGCATTTTACGCTGCCAACTTCTGCTTACCACTGAGGATCTAAAAGTGTGTTCAGAGGTAATTTGAACAGGCTCTTTGAAGACAGTGAATCTTTCACTAGATCCACAGAACAGTAAATATAACTTGATAATCATGCCAAACATTTCTTTGCATTGTAAAATTGAATTGGCAGCTTTGCATAATAAAGGGCTAAAATTATGAACCACATAAGATTTGCCTGAAACTTGATTGTTCAGGCTCAAAATTCTCTGCTGAATACTCTCATGCTTGCTTTTGTATTTATCCATTTTCATGTGACTGCTTACAGCAGGCATTTCCTTTTTTTATCCAGTCCATAAAAATAAACTGTAATATGCCAAAGCCACCCCAATAGCACCCATCATATTGCATGTATTATACAGGCACATATTTTACCATCATAGTTGACATACCAGCATTTACAAACATTGTGGATGGACTGGTATTCCTTTATAGAATGTAATATTTTATAAACTTTTATACCTTTATTTCTTGCTATGCTTCACAAAGTATTTATAAAATGAGGTGGGTTTTTTTGGTGCAAAGTGTGCCATCACCAGGGTAGAGGTATAAGAGAAGAGGAAGAAGAATGAGGACCATGAAGTAGTTCCATTTATTTTTGAAGTATGGGTTAATTTTGGCCCCATGGAAACTTCTGAGAAAGAATCTAGCAAGAGTAAGATTATGCAGTGTTAGCTTTCCCCAAGTGAAAGTTCTGGAACAGAGTTATAAAGTTGCTGCTTACAAATTTAATCATCTACCTTCTGATTGAAATTAGGGAATTACGGAAGAGCCAGGAGGGGACCTCTAAATTCATCTAATTTGACCTCCTTGTGAAGATAAGAACACAGAGCAGTGTTACTCTGCTGGTCACCCTAATGTGACATAGAAATTACTGGAATCTAGGTTTCTGATACTTTCAGTATCCATCTGTTCCAGATGTCCAACTACTACAGCATATATTTATCAAGCACCTAACTGGTACAGGGAATCATTCAGACCTTCTCTGAAGGATACAAACTTGTGGGAAAGACTGTTTGCCCTTGGAGAACTCATAGTCCATTATCAAAGGATAAGATAGAAATTTCAACATTTAAAATACAAGATTCATTTTGTTAAGTGACATGAGAGTGAAATAAAGATTTAAGAAGGGAGAGATAAAACAAAGCTTGGGAAAACCAGTGTAAGTTAACTTGTGATGTGGATGTTCACTGAAGAGAGATGGGAAGAGGATGGTGAGCCTGGCAGAGGGGTTATCATTGGCAAGTTTGGGAAAGTTAATCAGTGATGAAGAAGAGCAAGTCACCTAATGTGACTGGATGATCATTTGCTTTCACATTTTCCTGTTACAATATTTCATGCCCACAAGTCATTTTAAAAGAACTTAAATATCAGACCAAATTTAAATGAACTTAAATATCACATTTTAAAGTAACTTAAATATCAGATCAAAGAGCATTAAATAGTAACTCATTGAAGTCCCTAATCTGAAAATAACTTGATCATCATTCTTCGGACCCAGAGAAGAAAAAGTTGTGCATCCTTTACCAAAGTTTGCAACGCATTCTGAAAGGAAAGAGGAAAAGAGAACTGATGTGCTTCAACCCCCTGTGCTGGTCATCTGTTTGTCTGCTCTCAAAGCCATCCCCTGCCCCTCTCCTGCACTGCTGTGAACTGCACAGTCTTACCTCCACAAACCAGATTCCCCAGGCTCCCTTGACTAAATGGCTACCAGTTAGGTTCAGTTAATAGGGGGAGGCGAGGGCACTAGCATCAAAGGGTGGAGGAAAAACAAAGTTGGAAACTTCCTTATCACTCTGTGCTTAAGGCTCCATAGTAGTCTCATCTTCCCTCTGGTTTAACTCTTGTGCAATCTCTGCTGTGGTTCTGGTTCCAGCCCGGCAGATGAAGCATCTTCTAGGAAGCTCCTTCTCCGTGGTTCCAGTCCTGCTGGGTATCCCTACCTCATGGAATCTGGTAGTCAAAAGCCTTCCTTTGAGCCTCAGTTCTGGCACAATAGAAACGCCCTGATGATGTCAACTTCTAGATGCTTCACAGTTCCTTGTTTTGTCCTTCAACTCTTCCAACACAGGAAGTGAAAGATTCACATAAGTGGAATGTTAAAAAATGAAACTGTATTAAGATATAATTAGATCTAGGACTTTCAACGAAGTCATCATGCATCTGTCTCCTTCTCCCCATCTCTGGACCCCTCTGTGCTCTCTCTGCATTCTCTTCACTGGCAGGCATGGCCTTTCTTTCTTTTTTTTTTTTTCAGTTGAAGTATAGTTGACTTACAACTGTTGTGTTAGTTTCTGGTGTACAGCATAGTGATTCTTTGGTAACCATAAGTCTGTTTTCTATGTCTGTGAGTCTGTCTCTGTTCTATATATAAGTTCATCTGTATCATTATTTTTAGATTTCACATACAAGTGATATCATATATTTGTCTTTCTCTGACTTATTTCACTTAGTATGATAATCTCTGGGTCCATCCATTTTGCTGCAAAAGGCATTATTTAATTTTTTACGGCTGAGTAGTATTCCATTATATATATATAAAAAATATAAAACACATATCTTCTTTACCAAGTCATCTGTCAATGGACACTTAGGTTGCTTCCAAGTCTTGGCTATTGTAAATAGTGCTGCTATGAATACTGGGGTGCATGTATCTTTTTGAATTAGAGTTCCCTCTCAATATATGCTCAGGAGCGGGACTGCTGAATAATATGGTAAGTCTGTTTTTATTTTTTAAGGAACCTCCATCCTGTTTTCCATAGTGGCTGCACCAAATTACATTCCCATCAACGAAGTAGGAGGGTTCCCTTTTCTCCACACCCTCTCCAGCATTTATTGTTTGTTAACTACATCATTACTTCTTAACAATGGTCATTCTGACTGGTGTGAGATGACACCTCATTGTATTTTTGATTTGTGTTTTTCTGATAATTAGCAATGTTGGGCATTTTTCATATGCCTATTGGCCATCTGTATGTCTTCTTTGGAGAAATATCTATTTAGGTCTTCAGACCAGGTCTTTCTATACAGCCAGAAAGATGATTGTTGGTTGGCATAAGTCTATATCTTTGAGATTCATAATCCAAATGAAAAAGAGACTCTCTTCTCTAAAAACTCTGTATTAAATCTCAAGGTTGAGTCTGATTGATTTACTGGAGTTTGGGGGAATTCAGTCCTCTGTATGGTCTTGGTCATGGGGGTTAGGGGTTTCTATTCCAGCCTCATCAGAGTTTTATTGAGGGAAGAGTAGTGGTTACTCAGAAGAAAGAATACTAGGCAGATAACAAGCATCTAATGTGTGGGGATCCTGAATGTTCTTCAGTTGCCCCTCCATATCCATTCGTCATCCTTTCTGACCCAAATCCATGTCCAGGGACATGACCTCTTTGACCCCAATCCCCTGTCCTCCTTTCTCATCTGGCCTTTTGTTGATTGCCACCAACTGAGCACACTGCCAGGGGACTGAAGGCAACAGGAAAGAGCCTTAGGTCTGTATGTTCCACCCCACTCTCCCAGACGGTGATTTGGCGGTGGCCACATCCCTCCCTGTAACAGCTTTTTATTGGGCATTCTCTCCTGTTTACATGGTCTACAGTGTTCTCCTAAGAGCTGCCACTGTCCCTGCCTCCACAGGCCTGAGGGTGGTAATGGCTTTACCACTGCTAGTCCCTTGGTGTCTCACTCCTCCTGGTGGTTTCCCTTAACTCTGCCCACACCCTAAGTGGCCTCTTCTTTACGCTATCTTCAGTTTAAAGAAGACTTAAAAAATCAGATTTACCTTTAAGAGCAGTTTTATATTCACAGCAAAGTAAACAGGTAGGCACAGAGGTGAACCATATACATCCTGCCTCTGCACATGCATAGATTTCCCCCCTTTTCCACATCCCCTCAAAGTAGTATGTTTGTTGCAATGGATAAGCCTACATTGACACATCACAGTCACACAAAGTCCACAGTGTACATTAGGGTTCACTCTTGGTGTTGTACATACACTCTGTGGGTTTGGACAAATGTATGATGACATGTATCCGTCATTACAGTACCATACAGAGCATTTTCAATGCCCTAAAATCCTCTATGCCCTGCCTATTGATCCCTTCCATCCACTCCCCCCACCCCACTGGCAAATGCTGATCTTTTTACTGTCTCCATAGTTTGCCTTTTCCAGAACGCCTGACAGTTGGAATCATACAATATGTGGTCTATTCATATTGGCTTCTTTCACTTAGTAATTTGCACTTAAGTTTCCTCCATGTCTTTTCATGGCTTGATAGCTTATTTCTTTTCAGCACAGAATGGTGTCTTTGTTGAGTTATACACCACAGTCTATTTGTCCATTCACCTACTAAAGGACATCCTAGTTGCTTCCAAGTTTGGGCAATTATGAATAAGCTGCTATAAACATCTGTTTATAGGTTTTTGTGTGGACATGCTTTTTCAATTGCTTTGGGTTAATATGAAGAAATGTTATTGCTAGATCATATGGTAAGAATGTGTTTAGTTTTGTAAGACCTTGCCAAACTATCTTCCAAAGTGCCTGTACCACTTTTCATTTCCACTAACAATGAATGAGAGTTCCTGTCAATCCTTGTTCTTACTGGCATTTGGTGTTGTCAGCATTCCAAGTTTTGGCCGTTCTAATAGGTGTGCAGTCATATCTCATCGTTGTTTTAATTTGTATTTTCCTGATAACATAGAGCATCTTTTCATATGCTTATATGCTATCTGTATATCTTCTTTGGTGAGGTGTCTGTTAAGTTCTTTGGCTCATTTCTTAAACAGGCTTTGCTTTCTTATTGTTGAACTGTAGGCAGTTACTCTGTCTAGTATGCCAACTGTCCTCAGGAGGGATCTGGTACTTGCTGGTGAAATTATTATTTCTAGTTTATAGCTGAGGAAGCCAAAGAAACTTGCTGAAGAGCCCACAGATAGAAGGGGCTGGGATTAAAATGGAAACTCCAGTTTGTCTACCTTCAAAGTCTGGATTGGAAAGTAACAATTTCTCTCCTTTCAGCAGATACGCAAACCTAGGGCACATGCCTGATTGTCATCTACGTTTTCTGACTATACAAATATGACAGACCAGGAAGGCAAAGCTTTTGGCTCCTACAGTCAAAATGGCTCTTACGTTAAAGAGCAAAAAGGATTACGATGAAGACTCCCACCCACCTACCACTCAAGGTGGTCAATGAATCCGGTTTGGTTTTTTTAATTTTGGTAAAATACATACTCAACTCCTCCTAGTCTATGAGGGAATGGGATCTTTATAAGTCTGTACAAAGAGTAAGTTTTGCAGTTATAAACCCCCCTCCACACACACACACCTCCTTGTATATTTCTTAGAGAAAATTGCTAATCAGTGCATGAAAGAGTAAAATTCTTGGTCCCTTTTTTTTTCTTTTTGAAATATGTAGTTTTGTGTAGAGGAAAATTGGAGTCCAGTGGAAACTTGGTCTCTATTAACTTTAGTCCTTTGAGGAAGGTCAGCAGTGAGGACAGGAGTCATGAGGCACCCTCAGTGATCCTCAGCTGAAACTGTAAACAGCTTTTTTAAAGTGATATGATTACTTTTAATTCCTTATCATAAAACTTGCTCCAGCAGCAGATTCATGGAAGTATAATTCAGCAATGTCAGTGCATAATGGCTTGTTGTCCAGGGCTCCCAGACATACCGTGTTGGGGAGGCACAAAAACAAGTATGTAAGGGAAAACAAACAGACTTGATCTGGGGTGCTAAAGTTCATCCCTTTCTCACCTCATTTCCATGTGATCTCCTTACCCAAATGACGGACAAAAATGCATTATGAAATTAAGAAGCCTAAGAAATTAAATGGAAAAAATAGCAGGAGTAAACTATAATTAAAGGCATAGGCAGGAAAGACAAATGCTCTGATGCATCTGAGATTTGACACACTGGGATCCAACTCAGAAAAGCAAGAAGGAAAATCGGACCAGCCACATCCTGCTGATAGAGAAAGCAGCTTTCAGTTCTGCATTGTCCAGTTATCTGGAGAATCACAGGAGATCCAGTGTGCAGGAGAAATGAGCAGTGGGGTTTGTGGAGAGAATCCAATACAATGAAGTATTTGCATGCAAGCTAAGCACTGACTTGGAATGGCCAAGGAAGACAGAAGCTTGATTTAACAATAAGGTAACAAAAAGTATAGAATATATATATATATATATATATATATATATATATATATATATATATATATATATATATATATAAATCTTATTTCTTATACTTAGACATGCCCCCAAGCTGGGGAGACTTCTTTCCAAAAGCATGAATTCACAAAGGAGAGAAATTTATTTTGAGGAAAGCTTAGAGCAGAGAAGGCTGGACAAAGGCTCTTTGGGGTCAGAGTGTGCTCTGGGAGGGGACCCTTGTCTCTCACGGTGCTGGGAAGTCATGGCGACCCACAGATGCAGCAGCAAAGACCTCACATTCTCTCCTACAAAATTACAATTGTGCCCCAGAGCTTCATAGTTGGTGAAGATGGAAGACCTTTGTAGGTCTGTGTGTATTTGTTTTGCTGTAGGCTCCGTTGTAGCCTGTGAGAGCCTTGAGAGCAGGGACAACCTTTACTCATCCTTGTTCTCATTCCTTAGCTCTGTGCCTGGACACATAGTAGGCATTTAAAAAAGCCAGTTCTGTTGATCTGATTTTTAAACGTCAATATTTTTTCTCCTTAGGAAAAAGACTTACACTCACACACCCTCAGTTGTGTTAAAAATAATAATACTGGAAATCAGAGGCAATAAAACATTCATTTATGCCAAAATTAAGAAAAAAGAAAGCTCAAAATAAAAGACTAAAGTATATACTCACAAAGCATATTTCATGTCTCCATGTCTTTATTTTTTTCTTTCCAACATAAAGAATGAAGTAGGATTCCTCATGGCCCACACACTCTGCTGGCTGCTGATGACCATATTTCCATTTCTAATCAGACATTCAGCAATTAACAATAGGTGTTCATGTCACTAAATAAATCTTGGGCATCATTAATCAAATATAAATTAGCTTAAAAGGAATGAGATGTAGTGGGATGAATAGTGTCCTCCCAAAATGTACGTTCACCCTGAACATCAGAATGTGACCTTATATGCAAACAGGAGTCTTTGTAGATGCAATTAGGATGTGAAAAAGAATCTTGAGATGAAATCATCCTGGATTTAGACTGAGCCCGTAATCCAATGATGGGTGTTCTTACAAAAGGGAGGGAAGGGCACAGAGACACAGGAGAGAAGGCCATGTGAAGACGGAGGCAGACAGTGGAGCTCAGAAAGTGCCACTGCATGACTGATCTCTACATAAACACTTCCTGCCCAAGAAATTCCCCATCACCTTCCTCTACTGCCACCAATGTCTTTTAATTTTTATTTAGACTTTTCGACCCTTTAGAAGTATTAGATGAAATTCCAGAGTATGTTGCTGCTCTAAATTGAGTTGTGTGCTAAGCAGCATCAGTCTCCTGGGAAGGGAAGGAGAGCTGACGTGGTGGCGCACTTTCAGATCTGTGCCACCCAGAGAACGGGTTCTGGATTTTTCTGACATGCTCCTCAAGGGTGATGATGCTCAATGTCCCTCACAGTGTCATTTCTCATTCCTAAATTAGCCCGCCTTATTATGTCTCAGGAATCACATTTTCCGATTAAGTCTTCCATTTGCTTTTGTTGAACTGTAATGACTTTAGAATGAGTGTCCTTCTTAGGGATGCTCTGATGGTGGAGGCTTTAGGTTGGGAGGACTAGATTTGTGTGTTATGTCTTACTCCTCCAGGAGATAAAATCAGTGTTCAGAAAATGTGGTCTTCCAAGGCACATAGCTGTCAACTACAGTTAATCTGACGGGCTGATTCTTCCCCTTCCCCTTCTTCTTTTTTTTTACTTTTATTTGCTTTTTTTTTTTGCTGAATTTATTCCCGGGCCATAAGTTTTTGTTTCTTCAGTTTCTTCTGAGATATCTTTTTCTTCTGTGCAACCTCCTCTTCTGGTTTAGGAACATTCTGCTCTTTTTCGGTAAGGATCATCTCATTGTGGCAGGGAGAGCTCATGTAAGGGTTGATCCGGCCATGAGCCCTGTAAGTCCTGCGCCGCATCTTGGGAGCTTTGCTCACCTGGATGTGCTCAATGACCAGTGAATCTACATCTAAGCCCTTACGTTCTGCATTACTTTCTGCATTATTGAGCATGTGCAGTAAAAATTCAGCCCTCTTTCTGGGCCATCGACCCTGCATCCAGCCCCTGTTTTGCCTGGGCACAGCTACCAGCTCCACCACTGTAATGACGGAACGGCACACACTGCTTCTGTGAAGTGACGTCATTCAGATACTTGGTGGCTTTTCGGACATGCATACCCTTAATGGCCTGGGCAGTTTCACGAGTGTTCTTAAAGTGAACATGAAGATTCGAACCTCTTGATTTGCATGATTTTGTGGGGTTTTCTGGGTCAAGTGAATAGCGAACCATTTTTAGAGGTCACCTCAGGCCCCCTACCGGAAAAGGAAGTTTTTTTTTTTTTTTTTAATTACAAGGTGAATACACAAAGTGTTTCTAGCTAAGTACTGTTATTTTTGAGACATAAGATATTGGTTTTGGCAATGATGTTTCTGAATATGACATAAACAACAGCACAGGCAACAAAAGCAAAAATAAACAAGTAGGACTACATCAAACCACACCAACGAAGCTGTACCAAAGCTTATGTATAACAAAGGAAGCAATCCACACAGTGAAAAGGCAGTCTGTGGAATGAGAGAAAAATCTGCAAACCATATATTTGATCAGGTGCTAATCTCCAGAATGTGTAAGAAACTCATACAACTCAGTAGCAAAAAGAATCAAAAAACAAACCCAAACAACCTGATTAAAAACAGGCAAAGGACCTGAATAGATGCTTTTCCAAAGAAGAATTACAAATAGCCAACAAGTATATCAAAAGGCACTCAGCATCACTAATCATCAGGCAAATACAAACCTCACACCCGTTAAAATGGCAATTAAGAAAAAGACAAGAGATTACAAGTGCTGGCAAGGGTGTGGAGAAAAGGGAACCCTTGCGCACTGTTGGTAGGAATGTAAGTTGGTACAAGTCATTATGGAAAACAGTACAGAGGTTCCTCAAAAAATTAAGAATAGAACCGCTACATGAACCACCAATCTTACCTCTGAGTATATGTCCTATGAAAATGGAATCAGTGTCTCAGAGAGAGATCTGTCCTCCCATGTTCACTGCAGCATTCTTCACAATAGCTAACATACAGAAACAACTGGAGTTTCTATGAACAACTGAGTGGATACAGAAAACGTGGTTTATGTATGTACACACACACACACATACAATGGAATGTTAATGAGTCTTAAAAAGAAGGAAATCCTGCCATTTGTGACAACAAGATGAACGTGGAGGGCATGATGCTAAGTGAAACAAGCCAGACACAGAAAAACAAGTACTGCATGGTCTTACTTATATGTGGAATCTAAACAAGTCAAACTCATAGAACTAGAGAGTAGAACAGTGGTTGCCAGTGGGGAGATGTTGACCAAAGGGTACAAACTTTCATTTATAAGACGAAAGTTTCTGGGACTCTAAGGTATAGCGTGATGACCACAGTGAACAATACTGTGTTACAAGTTTGCTAAGAGAGTAGATCTTAAGAGAGTTCTAGCCACGCCCCCCCCAAAAGAAACAAACAAAAAACCAAAAAAACATAACTTTGAGATAGCAGATGTGTTAATTAACCTGATTGTGGTCATCATGTCACAATGTATTATGTATATTAAATCATCCTGCTGTACACCGTAAACAAAACAAAAATAAATAAATAAAGAGGTCTTACTTAGCTTCTCTATCTTTAAAAAAAATCATTGTGGAGTTGACACCAAGGAACCTTTTGCACTGAGGTAGTTTGCATAAATCCCAACCTATATACACACTTTGAGAAAAGGGACAGCACAAACTTGATTAGTTCTGCTTGGCCTTTGGATTAGAAAAATAAACACTAGCTGTTTTAAGAGATGAAGCCTGAAACCTCAGCAGCTGAACAAAAAAGGAGGTTTATTTTTCGTCGTGTAAGATCCAGCATGCAGCAGGGGTGGGAATGCGAGTGAGATCTATGTTTGATTTGTCAGCTCAGGCCACCGTAACGAAACACCACGACTGGAGAGCTTAAACAACAGAAATGTTTTGTGTCATAGTTCTGGAGGCTGGAGGTCCAAGATCGAGGTGCCCACAGGGATGGTTTCTGGTGTGGACTCTCCTTGGTTTGCAGATGGCTGCCTTCTGGCTCTGTCGGCACACCGCCTTTTCTCTGCACTTGCACAAGACAGAGAGTGAGCTCTGGTGTCCCTCTTCTTACAGCTACCAGTCCTACTGAATTAGAGCCCTACCTTTATGGCTTCATTTAACCTTAGTTAGTTCCTTAAAGCCCTATGTCCAAATGTAGTCACACTGGGAGTTAAACCTTCAAAATATAACTTTTTAGAGAGGGGTGCACCATTCAGTCTGTAATGATACGTACACAGCCTTTCAGAGATCCAGGCTAACAGATAACCCAACATCTTCAGTGTGGAGCTCCCAAGGTCTCCTTGAGTGTCAACATCCAACAACAACAAGGAAAGAGAAAGGACTGAGCATAGGAGGGTAAGGGGCCAAGGGCAATCATCACTTTTGCCCACGCGCCACCGGCCAGATGCAGTCATATGTCACCTAACTACAAGGGAGGCTGAGAAACATTGTCTAGAGTGTGCCCAGGGTAAAAGAAACCTCTCTCCAGACCTTGGTACTCCTAGACGTGGTTAAAGAGAAGAGAAAAAGTGTACTTTTTCTTAGTTTTTCCAGAGTGTTCTCCAGCTCATGTTACTTTCAGGTTCTTTTCCTAAAATTTTAAACTGTTTTTGCCTATGGAACTATGTGGCTCCAGAAGCGCACAGGCAATGTGTTCGTATTAGGAAAAGGGAATATAAGATCACATGCAGCCTGTGTCTTCAATCGAGAGACTGACGGGAGATGGCAGTCTGAGGGTGTATGTGCAAGGTGTGGCGAAGAGCTTCATCCACTTGAAGTCTGAGAAGCCTTAAAGCCCTCACAATGCACCTGCAGAGTCACCAGATTTGTGTACAGGATCTCTGTGTACACAAGACAAGAGAAGCCCCTGTGTGCTCCATGTTTCCCGTCACGGTGGGAAGGGTAGGAAGAGAGCTGGAATAAGACCCTTGAAAAAGAGGCAGTGGCAAAGCACAGACACGTTCCTGTTACCCCTCCAGTGTCCTTCCAAGAAAGGACATGTAAATCTTAAGGGTACTGCGAAGCCAAGGTTTAAACAGGTTTATCACCCCAGGGACAAGGCCCCAAGCCACTCTGCTACGCCAGCTTGTGCACCACCGTCAGCATAAGCTCTTGGTTGGAGCAAGTATGTAGGGGACCTCCCAGTGCCACTGAGATGAGGTGAGGATCCTGGTCCCCAGCCAAGGAAGCAGGCTGGTCCAGCTAGGAAGAGGGAGGGCTGGGTGTGCCATTCATTCCTGTGTGAGAAAGTCCTAAGAACACGCTTCCCCTTCCAGCTAATTCTCCTAGCAGAATTAAACTCAGTATTTTTCATTCTTCTCTGAAGGGTACAAGTAAAGGCCCAATACTTTTTTCCCAGCAACTTTTTCCCAGTCTAAACAGTTTCATTTTTGGTTCCTGAAAACAATAAAATTCCATTGCCATGTGCTATTTTTCAGCTGTACAATCCCCTTTACTGTATTTTTAAAGTAAGCCTTTCTCATAACCCTGAGGTGCTTTTGTCTATAGGTTTTTGGTAAAAACAAGTTGGCCTCTTTGACTCAGTTCATTGAGATATGAGTCCACTGAAATGTGTCCAAAGGGCTGTTGCCAAACTTGCTGTTTTTCAATTTACGTTTGAGCCAGAGGAGTCCTGGGAGAATTGCACTCATGCAGGTGCATAAGAGCCGACAAAGCTGAACCGGAGACGAGTAGAAGGCACATAAGCGAAATGAAACATAATACGCGATGGAGTCCCCAGATGCTGCACTAGGGAGAGCGAGGTTGTGACAAGGTGAAAAGAGGCCGCAGATTTATTAAGTGGCCCGCTCCTCCCTGAGAGCTCCCTGCCATATCTCCTTCACGCAGGTGCAGATTTTGCCTTTAGTTTTACAAAGATTTGAGCAAGAAAGAAGCTGCTTTAAAAATAGAGGGAAAAAAAATCAGTTTCCGTGCACTGGCTTACCCTGTTATGGTCTGTGTGTCAGCTTATTCTCATATGTTGCCACGTATATAGTAGGAGGTTAGTAAATGTCCATTGCATTGAGTTGTTCAGCTCTGTTCCCTCCCTTTCTAATTAAACCAATACCACATGCTGCTTGCTACCTCCTGAGCTATCAGTAATTTCGTGGTTCTTCATTTCTCCAGCAAATAGCTGCAGTGATTACTGTTCAGCCTTTAACCCCACTGCTTGTGGGGCCGCGGCCTGCACCCATCCCCCAGTCATGCCACGGTGACCCAGAGACCCACTAGAAGGCAACTCTCCTTCATTTATGTCTCCTCACAGGTCCTGATAAGAGTCCCTGAAGACAAAAGGGACACTGAATCCCCACTATTTATTATATTTCCTTTCCATCAGATACAAAGCATCCTATGTTTCTATATTCAGGGGGGGAAAAGGGACGTTATGAGTCATCATTGGAAGACCATGGATTTTGGACTCAGACTGATCTGTATTCTCTTCCACATGACACTTGTAGCTGTGAGATAATGGGTCTGTTTCATCATCTGGAAAACACTAATACCGATTTACAGGGATGTTCTGGGAATCCAATGAGAAAACACATGTGCAGTATGATTACAACTGTACTCATGCAATAGTCAAATATGGGTGAAAAAAATGTAGCTTCTTAGTGTTCTCTAGCTGGTCCTTATAAACTTGGATGCCAGTTGATAGTGGAGACAAACATGTGCTCTTGGTCTGCCTCAGGAGCTGGAAGTCATTTAGGTAACACAATCTGGTTTAGACGCTGCTCAGACTTTCCATTTTCCTCCTCTTCCCCTCATCTTCCCTGGGATGATGCCTGGCATACAAGGGGGTTTATTCTGTCCTTGTGGTAGAGGGGAGAGAAGGCTCAGGTCACGCAGGGTCCCCTGACGCCCCCTATTCCCTGCTGTGGGCAGACTGGCCCACCTCTCCTATACTGGGGATGGCTGTGACAAGCTCTCCCTAATCCATTTGGAGTGAAGCTCTGGCACCCGCCACTGGAGTCCATGGTTCCAGGCATTCGTGTGTGTTCTCCAATTCCACCCTGACTTTATCCTACTCACTCTGATTCCAAGCCTCTGGAAAGCTGCCCCACTCCTTTCTCAACACTTCCACATCCCCTCTGGGACATATGGGAATTTTTGGATTCCTGTCACACCAATTGCAGACAGTAAGAAGCCAGCAGGTCAACCTTGGGCTCATGCATCTGAACCCATCCTGAAGCCTTCTCCACAATCTAACTTCAGCTGAAGATGGACTGTCCCAGGGGCCTGCAGCCTCCCCAAGTCTGTCCTGGAAGGTAAGCAATTCCCCTGATATCTGTGTACTCCCCATACCTACCTACTTCACTAGGTGGGGCAGTGGGAATGAGAAACTTTCTGCTCTCTTTTTTCTTTTTCCATGATCCCTCAGGGCAGGAAGGGGTAAGCGTTCTTGTTTGTTTTACTCTCCCTTCCTGTCTGAATGGAACTTGATCTACATCACTTGCTCCTCATTTCTAACTCCCTTTAAGACTCTAGTCTCTTGCTTCAGTTCAAATGGTGGGACAGGGTGCCAGGAAAGCAATCAGTCCACCCACAAGAGAACTTAAGTGAAAAAGCATCTCCAAACCTTTTAATTGTTACAGACAGAAAACGGATGGTGTAAAGCTTAGAATCTTCTATGAATTCCCTATAGGCAAACAACCCGTATTACATGGTCCCTTCTGTGCATAATTCAAGTATTACACCTTGCATTGATGAACCCAAAACATTTTTATACATTTTATAGGACAATTACCAGACTCATTTTGCCTACTCCAACATCCCTAGGCAGAACTCTGCCGAATCTATCTTGATTAAATAAAGACATTTATGAAAGTCTTTATGATGGTTGCACCACAAATCTTGCCAAGTAACTCATCCCAGTATTAACCAGTAGTTCCCCTTAGGAATGTTCTCCGAGTTACATTGGATTCCAAATACCTAATTGAATAAAGTATACACTGCTCTCCTTCTGTTTACTTGTGGATGGCTTTTAGTGATTAGGAAAAGAAGCAAGCCATAAATGCAGCTTGTCAACCACAACAATGTGCCTTTTCAACTTTTGGCTGATTGAGGCATGAAAAAGTAATAATTTGACTACTTTCTATATAAATGTAAGTGCATATTTTCACAGCTTTGCTTCAAACTTAAGCTCCTCCAGCTGATTATTAATTGCCAGGAGATGTCTGCCCAGTCTATCACAGTGTCTTAATTAAGCAAATGCACAGAAATTATACGGGGGCAGAGGCTCATGGAAATCAGGTGTAATGATTTCTGAAGAAGCAGTAGGTATAGATTTCCCATGGTGTGCTAATAATACACACAAGCTAGAGGAAAATAGAACTAAGAATTCTTTTTTTTTTCTTTTCTCCTTTCTACCTATCTCCTCCTTTTCTAAAAGGTGCTAACTATTCAATCTTTAACTCTCAATTTAGGTGCCTTTTCTTTTCAGAGAATCTCTCGGACTTCCTTTTCCACACCCCACTAGGATGCATTCAGTGACCCTCCTCTGCCCTCCCACTGGAAGGCAGCAGGACTGCTGTCCTAACCACACTCTGCTCTAATGATCTCATTATGTCTTTCTCCCCTAGTAAGTCTCTGGCCTTATCTTGCCCATGCCTTATTCATCAAAATATCGCCAGAATTATATAAAATGCCTGGTCTACAGTTACCTCTCCAAAAATTGATTGGTAAAATAAAATGTACAAAATCACCATTTTGACCTATCTGGAGCACGTTAGAAACCAGAAGATACAAATATTATGCTTATGAACAGAGCCTGCAGTGAGCAAACCTTCAGTTAATTCGCTACCTATTTTTGCCAAGCCAGGAACGAAAACATTTTGGATTAGATTCCCTGTGGGCTGCTGTGTTTCCCATAACTCGCTCCTCATAGGACTTTCTCAGGGGGCTGGGGGCTGGGGGCTGGGGAGAAGGGCCCACTGGTGCACAGCAGATGCCCAGCAGGCCTAAGGCATGTCTGACACATGGATGATGAGGAAGATGAGAAAAGGGAGCAGCAGCTCCTGCGATGACATATTTAAGAGCCTGAGGATGTGTATTGCTTTAAAATTACTGATCCCAAGAAACAGTGACTGCAAATGGTGGGTGGGATGTGCCCTCCTGTCCACATCAAATGAGTTGGTAAACAGAATTTTCCCTGAGTATTTCAAGCTCATAGAAATGTCAAGAGTAAGAGGGATGGTGCAATTGGGATCCTTGTGCAGTCTGGAGCTCTCAGTTAAAGGTGAGAGAGGAAGAAGTTGTTAAGTGTGAACAGGCTGGAGCATCGAGCAGGAATAAACTGTGACTCAGTACTTGTCTAAAGGAAGGGCAATGAAATGTTCACTGTTTTAGAAAAAGTTTCAAGTGCTCACCTCTTTGAAGTCATGGCCGTCCAACAAGAGATATGTGAGCTGCGGCAGATGAGCACTTTCTCCAAGAAGCTGAGGGTTTGCTTCCTTAATCCTACAAAAAAAAAAAAAAAAAAAAAGAAAATGCAGCATGGATGTTCAAAGAGGGAGAGGGAAGCCAGAAATCACATCAATGATTGCAGAGCCATTCAGTGTCATATAGTCCCTGGGATTTGCATCCTAAGGGCACTGGCCCTTTTCAAGGAAGATTAATTTGGGCAATACCTATTGAATTTCCATTCCTGTTGAAATTTGAAATAACAAAATCTATTAATCATGCATATAAGCTAGGTGGTAAGGGAGTACAAAAGCAAGAGACGTTCTCTTTCCCAAAGGATCTTAAGGGCTTATTGAGAAGACTATATACATAGATGAAAGACACCAAACCATGGAGAATATGGTTGGCATAGAATGGGCAACAGGTTAATATTTACATGGATTTCTGGTTGGCAACAAAGCTTGCAGTCTAGTTACTAAATATTGCTAGATAGTAAGTACATAGTATCACCTAAACTATGCTCAGCCCAGATGAATAGTGAGGTCGGTGCTGGGCATTACCCCTCCTCTCTGCTCATGGTTCACTGTCCTCAGGGAAATATGCCTTTTGGTCTCACACGGTCTCTTTCAGGACCTGACTCCTCTGCCCCACCCTACTCTCCTAGCCTGGCAGCCAATTGCTGCAATTCCAGTTTATCTGCCAGAGGAAATTAATCTGTGTGACTGCAAAAGCATGTAGTAACATACAAGAGAGGGACCATGTGTGATGATTTTGCCGTTAGACAAGAGGTTGGCTGGCTCTAGCAGAGAGAAGGTACTGTGGTTGGAGTCAGAAGTGCAATAACCCGGGTCCGTCTCTTACAAGCGTGTGCCCTTGGGTAACTCACTGACTCACAGAGCCCAATTTTTCCTCATCTTTGCAGAGCTGGGATCCCAAATGTAGTGTAGGCTTTGCTAGGTCAGTGGCATGGGTCTACCAGGAGTCCATTTTGCTTGAGTAATGGTTTGTTTAACTAGAAAAACACGTATTTCTGGAAGTCTTTCATTGGTGAATGTTGGCAAAGTTGTGTAAAACGTGGGTCACAGCCAACTATTTGACCTCATTTGTGACAGTCTCAGGGGATCTTGGGAAATGCGGTTAACATATAACAGCAAAGTATATCATTTTCCTCATAAGGTTATTACGAGCATCCAATAGAGTCTAATAGCATTGCTCAAATATTTCTTGAATCTGCTATTTTGCAACTAAAATTCAGAAAAAAAATTGTTGATAGTAAAAATAGCAGGCTTAGGATACAGGGAAGTAATTTGAGTTTGTATTCTTAACTCCAAGGTAGGGGCCACATGCTCTACATTTCCTCTGGGGGTCGCCCCAGCTTCCAGCACCTTGAGGCATTGATTCCATCCTACTTATCTCTCTGTTCTCCAGAACAGCTAATAAAGTGGCTTATTGCACAAGAAGTTCAACACAGATCTGCCAAATGAAAAATGAATAAAATTATAATTAGAAGCCCATAACAGCAAGGAGCAGCAACACTAATGCAGGCAACTCTGTGTTTGCTGAGGAATTGCTCAGGAGCCCACAGTTTAGAAATGCTCTGCTCAAGGGGTGCACCATTAATTAATGAACAGCCAAGTGCTGAGTTCAGGAACAAGAGAAGACAATTACAGCTCCACTGCTGGTGAGGCAGCTCTTTCATGGACACGTGAGCCCTGCATAAAGCCTTGGATATTTCCATCTTAATGAAAACAACCTTGGAGAATCACAGGCGACAGAAGAATCTGTTCTTCATCCCAGACAGTTTGGTTGTCTCCTAAAATG
The DNA here is from genome assembly GCF_048564905.1 of Vicugna pacos. Classification (NCBI taxonomy): domain Eukaryota; kingdom Metazoa; phylum Chordata; class Mammalia; order Artiodactyla; family Camelidae; genus Vicugna; species Vicugna pacos. The sequence continues at coordinate 18,304,432 of NC_132991.1, forward strand.
AGGTTTTGCCAGCCTGATGCAAAATCAAGATTGCAGGTTTTCTTTACATATGCAGCCCCCTCTTAGCACTCTAAAAAAGAGACTGCAGAGAGGCTGTGGATATTAAAGTCCCACCACGCCTCTTTTCATGCTGAGTATGATTTGATTTTAGTCTGAGGTCAGAGGGAAATGGATAATTGGGGCAAACTGTTATCAAGCCAGGCACTTTCTCCTATGACTGAGATTCTGAACTCAGATAAACTTGGCCTCTCTTGCAGATCCTGCCTCTGCGGGATCCCACCTTCCACTCCTGGTGGCTCCCCCATTACTAATGGCCCTCTTCACTCAGCAATCCTCTGAGATTTCTCAGTTATTATTTATGTTCTTAATAGACCCACTGACTTTCCCTCTTAGGTCTCTGGCAGTTTCTCGCAGTCTTTGTGAGCCTTTGCAACTATAAAAGAAATACCCTTACTTAATAATTATTTGTGGATTGGCAAGAACTGGCCCCCACTAGGACAGTTTTTCTGATTGACATCAAGGATTCAGTTGATGACCTGGATGATTAAAGGCAATTTTGTTTAAAAACCATGCATGGAGAGTTCAATCAAGATAACTAAGATTCATCTATGTGTTGAAAACAGTCATGTCAGGGCCTTTGAGCCCTTAGAAGGGAAAAGAAGACACAGTATGGAACCCCCATTGTCTATGTCATGATGCCAAATAATCTCAGGAGGTTTGGTATCCTTGTAAATGCTGTCTTCGTTAGAGGCTTGGAGTGGGCGTGAGTGAGGACAGCCAGGGTCTCAGCAAATTCAGTGACACTGCAGTGCCAGGACTCAGAGCCAACAAGGAGTTAGGACTGGTCCAAGTGCAGTGAGGAAGGTGGTGGGGGTTCTAGCAAAGCAGACTCCATATCCTGTGGGGAAGACAGACTTCTGGGGACAAGGACAACAGGATTGGAGCAAATGTCCTAAAGCAACCGAAGGAGAGAATAAATAAATGCAATATGGTCTTTTAAAAAATTTCTATTGTTGCTGTAACAAATTACTACAAACTTATGGGCTTAAAACAACATGGATTTTTTTATTTTATAGTTTTGGAGGCTAGAAGTCCAAAGGGCATCCGACTGGGCTAAAATCAAGGTGCTAGCCAGGCTGCCTTCCTTTCTGGAGGACAGTCTAGGGGAGAATCCAACTTCTTGCCTTTTCCAGCTTCTAGATGCTGCCCACATTCCTTGGCTCATGGCCTCCTTCCATCAAACCTTCCTCATGATGTCATTTCTCTGGTTCTACCTCTTCTGCTTCCTTGTTCCACCTTTTTTTGTTTTTCCTGTTTTGCTCTATATTTGAGGAGATTTAAAAAAAAATTTATCTTCTAAGGTTTCTATTACATTTATCTTGTCTATTGTATTTTTAATTTCCTTTTTCATAGCACCCTACTCCAAAAGATAGAATAGCTTCTCTTATCTATTTGAGATTGCTACTGATAGTATTATTTTGCTTTTTAATCTTCTTCTTTTGGATAATCTCTGTCTCCTCCATGCTCTGCACATTTAACCTTAGGTTCCCTGGATATCCTCTCTTGCCTCCTTCCAGAGCACTGACTGACAGTCAGGAGCCATACCTCTGGGCAAAGGTGGAGGCATCCTCTCTAGAGAAATGGAAGAGCCCCAGAAAGTATGTCTGCATATTGTTAGTAAAAAGATCATTGCTTAAAAAAAAAAAAGTCCAAATTTAGTAAATTTCCATGATAAAACTTACTTTTTGGCAAACTCTCCTTGTGCATTCTGAGTCAGGCCTTAAGAAAGTATTTAGAAGCTCAGGGTCCACAGGTATAGGCGTGCAGACATTTACCTAAATTCTGTCTTCATTCCCTAACCCTCATAGAACCTGGTGTCCAGGCCTATCACACGCTTAACTAATTTCTCCCCAGAATTATCCTCCCGGGAAGTGCGAGAGGGGCATGACCTACTCCAGCAGCTGTCAACCAAAAGAACACGTGGAACACAGAACTGAGCCACAACATGTCTGATCCGAAGAAGGCCAAAGTACAGGGATATCACAGGCATTTAAACAGATACAACAGACCTTGCTTTGATAGAAGAATAATGAGGAGTTGATAAGAACATAATAAGATGAAAACAAAATGCCATCAGTAGTATCACCGAGGAAAGAAATGTCTCTGCTCAGGGAAAGTTTTAGAAGGCTTTCCAGCATGAGGATCCTTTGAACAAAGCGTTTCTGGAAGAAATGTGTAGACAGCATGGTGAAATTTCTCAGCAGCAGGAGATACTAAGAAAGGTACCATGAAATCTTAAAATGACTTATTGTTCCTGGGAAATGATGAGAAGTTATGGGTGATGGGAGGTTGGCCCTGAGAGTAAATATTCACTCTCAGAATCAGGATCAGCAGCAGCTCTGCACCTCTATTACAAAGTTACTTCAGAAAAAAGTCAGGTGTTAACTTACTCTTTGAAGCGTTTCGGGCAGCTCATGCTCATTTTCGTGGTCTTTCTCTCACTGTGACTCTGTCTGTCCACCTGTTACTTCCTCCTCCCCTAACGACTGCGGTTCCTATGTCTTCCGTTACTCAGTGATTCAGGAGAGGTATGAGGCTTATTGAATCAAAAGGAGACAGAATGGAGTAAGTCAAACGTATGTGACGAGATCTTCAGTTTTAACCCACATCTATTGGTCTCAGAAATCCTGCTGGATTCCAGCTTTGGCTGTTTCATAAAAGATGATTAAAGTATAAAAAGTTGTGGTGTATATATACAATGGAACACTACTCAGCCATAAAAGAGAATAAAGCAATGCCATTTGCAGCAACATGGATGGACCTGGAGATTGTCATACTAAGTGAAGTAAGCCAGAAAGAGAAAGAAAATTCCATATGATATCACATACATGTTGAATCTAAAAAATGACACAAGTGAACTTATTTACAAAACAGAGACAGACTCACACACATAGAAATAAAAAAAAAAGCTTATGGTTACCAAAGGGGAAAAGGGGAGGAGGGATAAATTAGGCGTTTGGGATTAACAGATACAAACTACTATATATATAGTATAGATAAACAACAAGGTCCTACTGTACAGCACAGGGAACTATATTCAATTGCTTATAATGGCCTATAATTAAGAGGAATATAAAAAGGAATATATATACACATATATATAATTGAATCACTACACTGTACACCAGAAATTAACGCAACACTGTAAACTGACTATGCTTCAATAAAAAATTAATAATCAATGAGACGTCTTCCTTCAGTGGAAACAGGGTCATAAGCCAGCAGGGGGCAGTGGTTGTTAAAAGTGGATGCAAGTCAAGAATATTCTGTATTCATTGTTCCCCTTCTCATTCTGGCCATATATGAAGACTTTTACGCATTCTAAAGGTTCATCTAAAACAGCTAGCCAGATATTTCTTTTCTATGGGCAATGCCAGTCTCTCAATTTCTCAAGTTAGGCAATTTGAGTTATGTTTCACCCTTCTAATTCCTTAATTGTTATTATCCAATTACCCTTTACTTCTTATGAAAACATTGCTGCTATGGTATGAATCTTCTCAAATACTTCCAATGGCTTCTTAACTATGCGGCAGGTTCCAAGCACTTCAGGCTAATAACCAGAGTTCCAACAACCCATGCTAACCCACCTTTACATAACCATAGAATCACATGGTGTCGTGCTTGAGGTGCTTAATAAACTTTGTTCTTGATATTGATATATAATTATAAATACACAAATTTATATAGATGAAAATATAAGGGATATTGTCCTTCAACTATTTTTACTACTTCTGGATCTCTGGGCCAATAATATACCAAAAGCAAGTAAGTCATTTCACAGACTAGAGGCAGGCCCTTTAAGTATAAAGATTATATACTGTAAAATTTCAGTATCACCTCAGAATTTAACCACCGACCCCTGGTATAACACTATCCATCTTCCTGTGACAAGAACCCGCTTTTTCTTCCAACAGATAAACTAGTTTAGTTCATTCGCATCCAGGAAATAAACTCACCCACTGATTTAAAATTTCATGCTGACAGTAGTGGGAATAATAATTTCACCTTGCACGCACAGAATAGCTTATAAGTGCATAAGACATCTTTACTTACTGTATTATTTGAAGTTATTATCTCCTTTGAGCCTTACAGGTTTCATATGAGGTTGACAGAAGAGTATTAGTTGTTCTATTTTACAGAAAGGGGAATTTAATTTTAGTGGAAATAAGGTATTTGCCCATGATGACATGGCTAAGAAACAGCAGAAATATGATCTACACTGGGTCTCCAGGCTCCCAGCTAAAACATAAGCTGGACAACTTTGAATGTTAGAAAAGGAACAGGCAGTCATTTTGGTTCACTTCACTACTAGAATCTTTCACCCAAGTCTGGGAGAACAGCACCATCTTGGTATTCAGGGAAAGTCCAGAAAAATTAAATGGAATTTGGTAGAAACTAAAGAACTTCTTCCCTGCTACCCAAATGTAGTTTCCAAACTTTTTTCTTGGCAGCAGAATCCCTTTTTCAGTGAGAAAACATTAAATGGAACTGCTCTGGTTGAAAGGGACAGAGAGCCCAGAGAAGTGCGGGCTTGACTGACTGTCTTCTCCACATTGCTACTGAGGGAACTGCAGAACCACAAGATTCCCAGAAATACAGTCAGAACCAAAAAAAAAAAAAAAAAAAGGGATTTGTAGTATTCAAGATCCCCCTTTACAAGCAACAGAACCTGAGTCTAGCTGATCCAGGCAGAAAAGGCATTTATTTAACTTCAGTCTTCTGAAGGATTTTGATTCTCTCACAGGGAGGCCTGGAAAAGTAGCCCTGAGGGCTGCTTGCCAGAAACAAGCCAGAATTGATGCCAGAAAGAAGAAGCGGGAATTGGTGTGATAAGGACACTGCTGCTGCAAATGCTGCTGTGATGGACCTGCCCCCACTGTTGCCCAAGAAAGACATTCGCGGTGTCGCTGCCACCATCAGCAGAGAGACCCGGTGGGACCTTAGTGTCCTGGGGTCTCCATTCAAAGTCCTGGGCTGGTGTGTCTGATTGAAAGAGCTCCACTCTCAGGCCCTCATGACCTTCTTCTAGCTGCAAAGGAGGCTGGACACCAGAGCTCACGAGGTGGGGAATTCCCTGAACACAGAGCTGGGGGCAGATGCTGCTGGGCAGCCCAAACTAGTGACCAGTGTACAATATGCTTTTGGTTCACATGGATCGTTCTCAAACCCAGCTGCACAGACAAATCACTGGGGGAGCTCTGGGGACAAATTAAATGACAGAATACCACGGAGACCAACTGAATTGAATCCCTCAACATGGGGCCCAGGCATCCAACTATATGTTTATTTCAGGCTCTACTGGAGACTCTAATATGCTGTGAGGGCTGAAGACTGCTACCCCCTTCTGGTCTAAAGCAGTTCCAGCTCTGTTTTTAGGATTTCATTACAACCAGCCGAGCACTTTCCACAGCTTTTTGCACATTTTACTTCTTTGGAAACTGAGTTTCTCACACCAAAATGGAGTAAAACCCAAGAATAATCATCCTAATTTTTGCCTTCCAGCCTGTCCAGTCTTTACAAGAGGAAAACTTTAAGGTGGAAGAAAGAGTGGCTTTATATTCTCCCATGCCTGCAGGCACCCCTGGGGGGCTGCCCGTGTATCCAGAATCATCTAACATGAGACATGTTCTTTCATTGATTCATTTAACCTGTATTATATGCCAGGAACTGTGAGCGGCACTAGAAACACACACAGATCCAGCCACATGACTCAAACACTCAGCTCCTTGCCCTTTTGGTATTTCAGCCTAATGAAGGAGATTTTTATAAATTGTTTGAAGGGAAAGATCTAAGATATACTGGAACAAGACAGGTTGGAGAAAGCCAGGAAGGGGGTTGGATTATGGGGTCAGGGACTATTCCTCTGATGACATGACTTTCAAGTATTGTTCAGGGAGTTAATGTGGCCAGATCAGAAATGAATTTTCCCCTAAGTCAAAAGCATTCTTTTTCTCTATTTAAAAGAGGAGATTAGACAACCAGATGGGCATTTGCTCAACTGGCTTGCTATTTATACTTTGGAACATATTGAGAAATACTGAATTCACTACAGAGAGCAAAACACACAACATTTGGCCAAACCAAAGTCTCTTGAGGAAATTTCTCAGGAAGTACTGGGGCCCATCTCCCGTGAACTATGCTTGCTTAATAGGACAGATCCGTAATTTCCTAGTTAGCCTCCTCAAATCATTTGTGGAACAAGGCACAGAATGAAGAGATTTATCTCTAGTTAGTCACCTCCTGCCTTATGAGGGAAATCCTGTCTGACACGTTCATCCTTGAGTCAGTCAAGTTCCTCTCCTTCAGCACGTGGGAGGTGAGAACTCAGGCAGTCTTTTCTGGGCTTGGATTTTCAAACTGATGCTGCCTGTTGTTGGAAGTGGCCTTTGACTGAGGGAACGCTGCCCCAGCCCGAGCTACCTATTTCTGTGGCTTTTCTAGACCAAAATAGAACAACAGTCGGAGTGAGCCCATCCACGCAGAATCAGCCGCAATGCCACTGCTAAACAACCCGCCCAAGGTGGAGACCGCTGGCTCACTGCCCACCCACACCCTCTGGGCAACTGCCCACAAGGATTTCACCGGGGGTGGCGTCGCTCTCTCAGTAGCTCTGGTCTCACAGCATTTTAGCAGAGGCTACGGTGGGGGTGGGGTGCGTTGTAGACTGAAGCCAGTGCTTAGAAGCAGGTATAAAACAAAGAATGCTTCCCACCATCCTGTTCTGCACGAATCAAGTCATCAGCCACTGCAGTCACTGAGCTGCCACACACCCTGAAAGGAATTCAGGGCGAAGATCAGGATGAGGCACTCTGTGCTCTGGGAAAACAGGCCAGTTATGCCCTTAGATAGAAATATTTCATGGGAAATTTTTTATGAACCTGGATTCTTGCATCTTCCCATACTTAGAAAAGCACTAAAATCACTAATGGAGATACCTGTTCCTCATGACTAGCAGTAAGCTTTTACAAGATGTGTGCTTGACTGCTCCTTCTTCGGAGCAGTTCCTCAGAGCTATCTGAGAGGAGGTCTCCAAGCGCACAGCTCTCGTGCTGTTATTTCATTCAACCCAGGAATCCTAGCTCTGTGCTAGCCCTGTGACCATGGGCTAACCACTGTTCTGGCCACAGCTTCCTCATCTGTAAAATGGGGCCATGACCCCTGCCTACATTAGCACACTGTTGGCATATTAAAGGAGCTGGTTAAGATTATCGTAAATTGTAACACACTTTACAAACGTAAGGTAGGATTATTATATCTTTCTCTTCATTCCTTCCTTATTGCCCCCCATCAGGGGTCTTGCAGAAAAAGAAGCCCCCACCGCCCACACCACCAACTTTCTGTGTGAAGATTTTCCACCAGCACATTTTTTCCACCATCAAAATGCTGCTTCCCAGGTCTGAATTCTTTTCATCATCATCACCACTAATTTGAGGCCTTGGTTCTCAAAGGCTTTTCCACAAAAGAAGAGAGATGGGGAAATCATAGCAAGAGAGCTGGGAGGGAGGGGGCCTTTGAAATCATAATTAGGGAGGTGGAGAAGTACCAGTAAGGTTTCAGTTCTACTGATGGACTCAGGGAACATAAAGCTAAACTGACACACTTTTTAAAATGTCAAAGTTCATCATGTTTGCTTGTTTATTTATTTTTAAATTTATGTACAGTAAAATGTCTCTTATTGGGTGTACAGTTCTAGAAGTCTTGACAAATTACCACAACCATGCTCAGACCAGTCCCATCAGGCCCAAAACTTCTCCCTTTTGCTGTTCCTCTATAGTCCAACCCTGTCCTTTAACCTCTGGCCACCACCGATCTGTTCTCTGGCTCTACTAGAATTTTAAATTTGGAAATGAAAACTTCCCATCTGGGTGGTAAATGTGGTTTCCTTCTTATCTCAGCATTGCCCTTGGTCTGGATTTTTTGTTGTACTGTAGCTCACAGTAATAAAGTTCAAAGAAGAGCTATTGTTTTCCAAGCATTCCTATCATTGTTTTGGCAAATGATGTCCTGTCTGGGTGCCAGAGGAAGGTTCTGGGGGTGGGGATATATTATGTTTGCAAAAATGAACAAGACCTCATAGAAAGCCCATTTTCAGCACAGAATTGCAAACTTGGTGTAAAATTAGAATTGCTTCTCAATGAGAAACAGCCTTTATTAAAGAAAGTACAAATTCTTTCAGGAGAATCTCAGGTTTGATATAACTTTTAATTAAGTTTCTCAAAAGCTGGAGCTCATTTATTCTTCCTTCTGTCTGCCAACTAGCAGTGGTGTGCAGGGCCCTGTATTCACTGAGACCTTGCTTTGAATTCTAATTCCAATTTGAGTTTTTACATGTAATTTTGGTTCATTCCACAGGTTTTCTAAAATTATTTGCTTGAATATCACCAACATCCATCCTCCCCTCTCCCTCCATTTTCACTGTGAAAATCTCTCTGGATAAGGCTATTAAGGAGTTTGAGCTATCTCTTCTCAATACTGGATTACAGCTAGTATTTTAAAACCAAATTAAACAAAATGAATTCCCTACACAAATTAAATTCCAATATGCATTCATTTCTTATCCTGACTGGAGATAAAAAGGTGATAAAATGAACCTTAAGAAAACGATGTTAGCAGCAACATTATGAAAAACAGGTGAGCTTTTCAGTGTTTATCTGGCTAGTGAAAGGCCAAATACGCGAAAAGTTTTAATGAAGTTTGAGATTCCAACCAGTGTTTCTTTTGGCATCCAAACAAAAGGCAGACTATAAAAACAGAGCAGGCATTTGTGGAAGGCAAAAATCACTCTGGGACCTTCTGGGGGCAGCGTGGAGGAGAGGTGGTGTGATGTTTCAGAGTCAAGACAGCCAACACACGTATTCAGAATTCCCCAAAGCAAATTTTCGGACGTGAATGAGTTAATTCCATACACCTTCACCATTTTTGACCCAATCTGCATTTCATGGCTGCTAGAGCTGTAGGACTGTACCAGGTGGAAGCATTTCCGTGGACTAGCAGAATAGAGAGCTTTCATATGCACTTTATATACATGATATCTCCTCCTTTAATCATGTGTTTATTGCAAATTACTGGCAAGAAAGCTTGGGTGATGTCAAAATACTGCAAATTTCACTTGACTGAACAAAATGTGTTCAGAATTAATAACTCTGAAATGTAACAGCAACTGTGTTTATGGGGGGCCATCCTCTAGAGACTTAAACTGGCTTTCACTCCGTGTATAACGTCTGATTATGGAACATTCTGGAAAAGGAGCTAGTTCCTCAGGCCCTGTAGCTGTCAACAAGTCTGAGAGGACTGTACCTAAGAAATAATAAAAACACACATTGATATATATATGTATATGCTTCTTGTTTTTAAGTAGCCATACTGATAAACAGATCTTAATTATTTTCTACTGCCTGAGAGCATATGGGTAATTACTATGGTCTCCTTATGTTCTCCAAATAATTAGTACTTTATGATGGAATATTTTATGCTTAAAAATGGAAAACAGCTTTGAATTTTGTGAAGGAGGAGCACCAAAGAGTCAGAGAATGAGGCACACAGAGCGCCAAATTTCTGAAGAGGTATCCTACCTGCCACCTGACGTATTAGCCTGTCTCTGAGTAAGAGGTTTCAACCCAAGAAATCTTAGAATTTTAGAACTGGAAATGAGATGAAGGAATCTAGTCTTTCACATTTGAAGAAACTCGAGCCCAACTGATTTAAGGACTTGCTCAAAGTCACACAGGGAGCTAATAAGCAGAGCTGCAAGGAGTAGAACCAGGAGACACACGTGGCTCTGCTTCCCACCTCCATCTGAGTGCCAGGGAGGAGGGGGACTCACCGAGCCCGCTCTGAAACGCTCAGAGGCTAGAGGAGTCGCAGGTGCCCACTGATGGCTCTTCCTGACGAGCTTACTGAACCCCTGATGGATTCCCAAGACACATCAACCAAATACCCTCCTCCTAAAACAAAGCCAGTCTTCCTGGTGACCTGAGGAAATTAATGATTGCAGTCGACCATCTCAGCTCCTTATCTTTAAGACCTTATAAATACCAGCCTTCCTTTGACCCTGCAGCTATCATAACTGTAATAATATCATAAAACATAACATACATGGTATAATAATAGCTATAACAATAGCATAATACAATGAAAATAGCTCTAATTTTCACTGTTTTACTGTGATTATCTGGCCTTCGTTGAGCATTTAACATGTTCTGGGTGTTTTGCTTTATACTTTTTAGAAAACTTTAACTCTCACAACAAATTAGTCTAGTGGGCACTTGTGCTGGTTGTTGCCTGTTTGCTGTCAAATTTGTTTCTGGTTTTCCCCCTGCCCTGTGCAGTACTGAAGCGGATGAATTCTGCAAGTGACATCACCCAAGATTTCTTGCCAAATGGTTTTCGGTTAGTTTTCGTAAAGAGGAAAAGTGGCAAAGATGAGAAGTTAGGAAGAAGGGAGACGCCAGATATTTCTGCCCATTTCTTCGGTTTCAGGCAGCATCCCAAGAGTGGCCGTGCCCCCTCCATTGTTCTAGCCCTTGGTTCACAGCCCAGGCTCCAGGGCTTTTGTAACACCACGTTCTCCCTCCCTCTCTCCAGCCCTACGGGTGGCAGGAGCTTCCTGGGGTGTTGCCTGGGGGTTTCAGCTCTTCTAGTACCTTTACAACTAGTTCCCAGTGTTAAAGCTTCCCTCTGGACCACCTGACATGGATTCTGTCATTTGGACTTGAAATTAATTATTTTCCTCATCCTATAAATAAAGGACATGAAGGTTAGAAAAGCCTGTCTTCATACCAGATAGAGGACTATGTTGCTAGACTCTATGTCAAACACTTTAACCGAGTATTTCATTTAATCCTCACAAAATATTATGAGGTAGATATTATCACTCCTATTTCACAGACGACAAAACAAGGCCCAGGGAACATAAATAATCTACCTAAAGGCATACTAGTTAGTGGCGGACCTAGGAGCTATGCTGAGGTCAGTCCCTAGACCATAGTGAGGGCACAATCAATTAATTAAGAGGTGCTGGAAGATGGTACCACCTCTTCCAGAGTTTCAAGCTCTTCAGGAAGTTCATGCTAGAGACTGGAGAAAGGAGGCCTCTGCATTACCACAACTTGGCCAGTTTACCAGAAGGCTCACCACCGCTGCTTTGCAAACAATCACAGCACTAAAAGCAGTGGTGTGCTGCTAACTGTTTAACAATCCACTCGCCGGAGGCGGGTGGGCTAGGGGTGGGGAGTCTTGATTCACTATGTCTGCCAATTTCCATAGTATAAATATTCCCACTATGGCTGATTTCAAGCTACTAATGTGATGTCAGCCAGGTCACCGGATTCCTGAACCTCTAACAGTCAGCTCCAACACACCAATGGCTAAAGCTATAAAAGGCATGTGTGTAGTTTTTGATGACTTGGTTATATCAAATGCATATGTTTTCAGATATTTTAAAAAATATCCGGATTCTAAAAGTACAAGTTGATGAATTCCTATTCTTCAAAAGACATCATCAAAAAATGAACAGCACACCACAGACTGGGAGATGTTTTATATATACACATACATATGTGTATGTATATATGACAAGATACCTAGAACATATAGAGAAATCTTACATAAATCAGTAAGAAAAGAGAAAAACAATACAGTTTTAAAATGGACAAAAGATTTTAACAGGCTCTTCATAAAAGACTATAAAACGTTTATGGCCCATAAGTATTCGAAAACACTCAAAATCATTGCTCAAAGGAAAATGCAAATTAAAACCACAAAGAGATACTGCTATATATCCCCAGCAGAGATAAAGCAAAAATGACTGGCAAAATCAGAACTGGTGAGCATGTGGAGCAACTAACATCCTTATATTCTGCTGGTAATTGAGGGCATTTGTAAAACTTTTTTTGCAAAACCTTCAGCTAAACATTTGCTTATCCTATGACATAATTTTACTCATGGTAACCAAAATAAGTGCATATATCCATCAAAAGACATGTGAAAGAATGTTTCTACCAGTTTTATTCATAATAGCCCCAAACTGGAACAGCTCAAATGTCCATTAAGAGAAAAACGGTTTAAAAATTATGAAATATTTATACAATATAATGTCCAGCAATAAATAAGAATAAACTGCTGATGCTCATCCCCTGCAAAATATGAGTGAATTTCAAAAATATGAAGATGAGCAAAAGAAGCCATATACGAAAGAATACATTCTGTTGTGGCCCTTTTATATGACGTTCAAGGCAGGAAAATCTAGTCTATGGGAATAAAAGTCAGAATGGAAGCTACCCTGGCCGCTGAGGGGGCAGTATTATAGATTGCAGACATGAGTTAACCTTCTGGAAGTACTCATATGTAAAGCTTCCTCAACCTGTACACTTGAGATGTATGTATTTTAATGTATGTAAAGTATGCTTTGTTTTTTTTTTTTAATAAAGTAATCTTTGGGCCCCTTGGGCACATGATCTCTGGATCATGCACAGGCAAGGTCCCTCTGGAAGGGTGTTCTCTTCCAGAATATTCTTGAGCGCATGCCCCTCCACCAAATGCCAGAAGTTTATTTACTATTACCACTCTCTTAATAAAAATTTCTCTTACATGAACCCTTAACTTTCACCAGATCCCTTAATCAACATTAGACCTTCTTCTTAGGGTCACTGAGTCAGTAACTGAGATGATGTATCACAGACTCAGGCAAAGACTCAAGCAAAGCTTATCTGATGAATTGTATTATTTCCTTCCTTCCTTCCTCCCTCCCCCCCCTCTCTTTTTCTTTTTTTCTTTCAACTGTCCAGTTACTGATAATTTACCAGGTTCTAAATATTTACCAACCTCTATCTTTGGAAGGGAATCTAGAACTTTCCAGGTGATTTTTAAAGATTTTGGTTTATTAAATAGGAACTAAGTCCTCAGGCTCTTTCTTCTTTGTCTTGTCTCACTACCACCCTTAAACATTTTATATAAGCTTTATGTCTCTAGGATATCACTGGCTACTCTTCTGTATCTTTTAACATTACTTGTCTACTCATCCACCCTTTTTCCCTCTCAACTAATGATTCCCCAACTATTTCTTTGGCATTATTTCATTTAATTTGTTTCCTCTTGGGGTCTTTTGGGTCTTTTTTTTTCCTGTTATGTATTAATTAAAACAAAACTATTGTAAACTCCATGTCAATAAAGTGCAATTGAAGCAACTATGCCATTAAAAGCAAGGCATATAGCATATTATCACCTGTGTGAGCTTAAGCAACTTACACTGATAAAATGTGATCAATGGCATTTCACATGAAGTCAAGGGACTGCCCACCCAGAGATTATCTGTAGGTTATCATTTACTGCTTAGAGCAGTTACATTATTTATCCAACCATTTAGTTAGTAAGAAGTTAAACTTGTATAGCGCTCAGGTCTCTCACTTCCTGGCTTGTTTCTACACTCCTGAGAAACTCAGCCAAATGTACTCCTGAAACTAAGATTTCTGGTATCTACTGTATTTGCCTGAAATTACCAGTCTAATCAGGCTCTAAAATTTGATGTACTATGATTTCAAACCTCCCTTCAAGACCACTATTGGGTCACCTGCTTGCTAAATTTCAAATAAACTAACTTATCAAGTGAGCCAATCAATTTGTATAAAATATCTTCTTTCTCCTGTCTTGCCAAGATAAAATGGAATTCTTCCAACTATTTGATTAAGATAATTTAACAATATTACCATTATCATAAACAGAAATGCTATGCCGTGGGGGCATATTACTAAGGAAAAGAGGACAGTCCAAAAAGAACAGTGTTCAGATGGCCAAAGAATGCTGTATACAATAAAAGTAGATCTTCAGAATTTTGCTAATACTTATTTTTGTCTTCTGTTCATTTGTTTGTTTTTTGGTATAGCACATACAGAGCAACAAGAATAAATATGGGAAACCCTGTACTTTTTGACCTAGCATAGATGGTATCATATTAATAGGTGATAAGAACAATACAGAATTACTCCTCCACCTTTTCTTTGTTCTAGTTGTCTCTAACACGGAAAAGAACCTTCACGTTGGAAAGGTACAAAGTAATGAGAGGTAGTGTGATGTACGTTTTAAAAAATGGCTCATAGAATTCAACAACATGAATTTGGACCCAGGCTCTTCTCTCATGCGTTTCATGATCTTATACAACTTGTTTGCTCTCTTGCTTGATGATATCAATAGTACCATCCCTAGAGGGTTAGGAGTGTTAAGTGAGATAATGTATGGAAGGCACTTTGACACAGTAACAGCCTAGTAAGTGACAGGTAACAGGGGGCAGAAGCCCAAAGTAGGTAAGAGAATATCTAAAAATTCCAAATTTGACAATCTTTCAAGGCCTTAGAAGAATCACATCCCAATGCACTGATATAAATTATAAAAACAGTAATGACTGCCAGTAACCTTTGAGAAGTCATGGCAAATGACATATGGGCTAGACGGTTGTTCCAATTTTCAAAAAAGAGGGGAAGAAATAATTCTCAAAACTTAGTAATTCTAACCAGCCAGTTAGATGCTTTCATCTCCAGTGACATTCTGGATGCATTACAATTATGAAACATATTCTACATGCAATTTTAAAAGGAAGTTGCGATTACTAAAACCAGCATTTAGTCAAGTGCAAGTCATGCTGAAAGCAACAAGATTTCCTCTTTTTATTTGGAGGGGCTGAAAGACTAATCAGAGAAATGCCATAGACACAGTATATCTGCATTTGGACAGGGTGTATAACAAAGGTTTCAGAAAGCTTTAACATGTTAACGTGCCATATGAATATCTAGAGGAAGCTACTAAATGCAGTAGTTCCTATATTATTTTGACCATGGAACACATTTCGTGTAGAGCAGCTAATAACACCTAAAAGAAATTGGGTTGGGCAGAACATCATCCAGAAACACTAGACTAATCTAAGACTAGACAGCGGTAATACCTTAGGCTCATTAGGCAGCCTTTGGAAAATATGTTTATTTCCAAACATAAGTTTTTAAAGAAACTCTGAGAAACAAGAGTTTGTCCAAAGGAGAATACCAGTATAATGCATTATATAATTATATATATATATTTTTAAACAATATAATATATTGTTAAGGAAATAATTAGTAACTGTTATGGACTAAATATGCGTGCCCACCCCCCACCCCCAAATCATCTGTTGAGATTTCTTGCCCCTTTCAACACGTGAGGACACAGACAGAAGATGGTTGTCTAAGAATCAAGAAACAGGCCCTCACAAGATACTGAATCTGCCAATGACTTGATCTTGGACTTCCCAGCCTCAGAGCTATGAGAACTAAATGCCTGTTGTTTAAGTCACTCAGTCTACAGTATTTTTGTTATAGCAGTCCAAATAGACTAATTATGGAACTATGGAAGAGACACCTTTGGAAGCAGGGCTGTCCTATGAGCCAATTTCAAATTTTTCATATGGAAAAGGAATTAGAATCATTCTGTTTAGTTAATACACAGTTTTTGTGGGGCCAAAAGACATCCTTCAAAGTCCCACAACCGCCATTCCTGGTCTCTCAGGTGTCTACTTGCCCTCAAGAGATAGAAGTACACTCCTCACTGGGTGTGTTTGCCCTAACAAACTAATAGCCCTAGGTAATGCCTAATCTCACAATAGCTCAGGCTGGCTTGTTTCAGCCCACACCTCCACCTCATTAGAGTCATAAATCCCACCGCCCTTCACAGACCCTAACTTCTTACCTCACCTACAACCAATCAGAGAACTGTGCATGCATGCAGCCCCGAACATATTGTGTTCACCAACCACTTACCCATAAAAGACCCCAACAACTGGCCCTCTGCTCACACAGACACCTCTTTGTGTGGCTCACTGTTGTCTATGGCAGCTCAACTAATATCTCCTCTTCTATTTTCATTCTTTGTCTTTGGTAAATTCTTTTACTGCCTATGACACTAGCCTGCCGTGTTCCCCAACAGTTTCTACATAGATAGGAGTATTATGTAGAAATTATAGGGAGGCAGGTTTTGGCTGGATATAAAGACATTTGTAAGAGCACTGGTCTCGGGATTTGATGAACTATAATAATATGCCCAGTTCAGCCATACCCTAGCTAAGCACCCTTCAGCAAAGGCCCTGACCTCTCAGAATCTCAATTTTCTCATCAGGGAAGCTCACAGCAGTATTACAAAGTAAAAACCCTGTACTAAATGTGAAAAGATCAGCACAGTTCCTGATATATTCTAAGTACTCAGTAAGTGGAATTATGATTGTATTAATAACAGTTAGTGTTGCCCAATAATGAAAAGGATGAAGAAAAGCTGATGATAGAGAGCATCTCCATGAACGTGATCAAGCACAATTTTTAATGATTTAGAATAACTGAAAGCCTACTGTGGGCAGCACACAGGGAGAGTAGCTGTAACTCAGTTTCTGTCTTTATAAGCTAGCAACCACATGGGGCCTAGCAGGGGAGATGAGACAAACATTGTAACAAACCAGGACACTAGGACAAATGCTACCAAAATTGTAAGAGGTTCACAAATTAAGAGCATAAGGGCTAATCCTTTTGAGGGAAATATGAAAGCCTTTATTAAAGTGGTAGTGAAACAGCATGTAAAACATTAACCAGCTTTAACTGGTTTTGCCTCCTTAGATTGTTGATTAATCAAACCTTGAGTATTCTACAGAGACAGCACTGCGGATATACAAGATGATAACCCATGTCTCTAGGATGACCCTGGAACCAAGAATCTTCAGTTTAGGAACTCAAACAATAGAAATGTTTCCACCAGAGCCCTTTATGAAGCGAGAAGTCCATCAGTAAGGAAAATCTGGCTTCCAGCACCTTGTATGGACTGATTCAGTACTAGCCAATCAGCTTCCAAGTTTGAAATTCCCCTCACCCCTTAAATTTCACCCCAAATACTATATCAAAGAGACAAATTTGAGCTGTGCCTCCTGTCTTCTTGCCAGTCAACCTTGCAATAAAGCTCTTCTTTCTTTCAAAAGCCTGTGCCATAGCACTTGCTTCTGTGTGCATCAGGCAGTGAGACCCTGCTCAGTAACAGCAGTACATAAAGAATGGAAAATATTTCAGTGGGTGGGTAAGAGAAGGAGGACATCACAGAAAGAGGATTATTATTATGAGTAGAGGCATAGGAAGGAAAGCGTAGGGATATATACAGATAAGCAGCACAGTTTGAAGGGATGCAATGGCTAGTCTAAAGAAAAATGAAACGTTAATCTAAATGATTTGGGGGGATCATAGAATGAGTCTTGGACTTAACTTGGGAGAGACAGTAAACATTTGTGGGGAGAGGAATGACTTTATCCAAACTGTGCTTTAATAACTGAATTTGGTGGTGGCAATACAATTGGTTAGGATCTGCGTGATGCCTAGTGCAGAAAAGCCAGTAACAAAACCAGCAAGTAGAATAGGAGAAAAAAAAAGAAAGAAAGAGAGAGACTCAAGTATCCTGGAAGCAACAAGAATGGAGAGGAAATTCTTAATGAGTCACACCTGCAGAGCAGATTTTTGTAGAGGATTTGACAAATGAGGCAGGTGAAAATTGAGTTTTAAAGAAAGGTAGCTTTCAGTTGGAAGACAGAGGTCAAAGTTATCTCTTCTCAATACAATAGCACAAAGTAGACCCTTACTAAATATTTGTTCTGTAGATGAATACATGAATGAATGATTTGGACTGAGTTCTAAGAGAAATGTGAAAAATGGTAATAGAACAATTAAAAGCTTGTGAGGGTCAGTTTCAGGAAGGCAAGGCTTGTTGGATAGAGATAGAAGTTTAGCAGTGCATGGAGGCCGAGGATCTCCATCAGGAGTCCACCAAAGAGGGCCCATGGGCCAAATCCAGGCCAGCACCTGATTTTTGTGCAGCCCATGAACTAAGAATGGCTTTTATATTTTTAAATGACTGAAAAAATAACCCAAAGAAGAGTAATATTTTGTGACAGGTGAAAATGACATGAAACTCAGTGTTTTTGTTGTCTTATTACTGCAGAAGGGACCAGTCTGCACCTTAAATAGTAATAATATGCTAAGCATCTTAGAACTGTTCTGTATATAATTCTCACTACAGCCCTATGAGATAGAATTCACTGTTCCCATTTTACTGATGAGCAAACTGAAGCTTACGTTTCACCAAGTTCATACAGTTCATTAGTGGCAGAGTCAGAAACTACATCCGTATTCATCTTTTTTTTTTTTCCAGACTTCCCATTTCCCCCTAGGATAAAAGCACTGGCTCTAAGAGTAGCTGGACCATGAACTGCTTATAAAAGAGGGTTAGCAGAGAATGCTGAATGCTTAGAGGGCAGCTTTGGAATTGAATCAGAGGAAGAGAATGTTTCAGGCAGACCTATTTCTAAGAGAAGTGTATGAATTAACTCATTTAATTCTCATAACTCCTCCATAAGTTGGATACTACTATTAATATCTGATATTGAACAAGGGTTCGCCTTCTTAAAGATGACGTCCCAGGTGAAAGGGCCAGTGTGTGGGTACTCAGACGCTCTGGGTCTTTTGATGGGTGACACCACTGGGCCTCCAAAGGCTCATGCTAAGTTTCCATGATCTCACGTTCAGAGGCGCTTACAGAAGGCTTCCAGGGTCTTGCACTCTTTTCCTAAGACTCCTCTCTCAGGTCCCTCAACCCCACCCCAACCAGGCTTCTCAGACCCTTTAGTTAGTAGTTCCCTGGTTCCTCCTAAGAGTTTATTCTAAAGAGACTCCCTGAATCACAACCAATCAATCAGCCAATGTATGAAGAAATGCAGAAGATGAGCTTAAGGTTCAAGTGTTTAGGGATGTGAAAGCATGAAACCCTCCTACAGAAAGCCTGGAGGCAGATGACAGTCTTCTGTCAAAGATTTCAGCAGCTGTAGATTTCTGGTTTATAGCCTCGGAACTGGCGTGTTTATTTCTGTGTTTGAACTCCTTTGGCCCTTAAAGCAGCCACTTTCCCACTTGGAAATTACTCTTGGCAGCTGAGGACAAAACAGGAAGTGATTGGAATGCAGTCTGCTTTAACAACTTTCTAAACTTCCAGAGTTTTAAAACAAGTGTTAGCAGTGGATTTACTGCTTTGCTTTAACTGCCTCCATTTCTTACAAAACACCTATGTAGTGGTTAAAGTGTCAGTGGCAAAGTCCTGTACAAATACTGACTTAGTAATGAACTTTGTACATCAGCCCTTCCAGCCGCATGCTAAATTCAAAGCAGGCTTTTTTTTTTTTTTTTTTGGCTAGAAACTGGTGAGGGTGAAAAGAGAAAGGAGCAGCTGGGAAGAGCAGGAAAGAGAAAGGAAAGGGGAAGTTAAACCTTCCCTCCCTGTCTGTCTCAGAAAACCCAATATGGCATCTTCCATGAGGAGCTTGTTTTCTGACCACAGCAGATATGTTGAATGTTTTCGGAGGTTTCTCAGCAATTCCACGGAGCACCAGTGCATGCAGGAATTCATGGACAAGAAGCTGCCAGGCATAATAGCAAGGTAACAACAACAACAACAAAAGGCCGCTTTTTTTATTCCAAGGGACGAGGCTCGCGCTCGTTCTGCGCAGTGATCGATGGGTCGAGCCCAGACCCGCAGGCTGGGCGCGAGGATAAGCTGACAGCAGCTCCGCGGGGCCGCGCCGCCCGGCGCCCTTGCTCCCGCGGTGCTGCAGTTAGACGCTCGCTTTAAGCATTCAAAGGCTCTGGTTCGTGCAGGATTTCCAGCTGCACCGAGATAGGCGTTAACTATTTGAAGGCACAAATCCACGTTCGTTTGGGAAAAGATAAGATCCAAATCTGTGAGCTGATTTTTCAGCTCTCCTCCAAATTCTACATTAAAAAAAAAAAATCCCAAACAGCATCTGGTATTCTTTTCATTAGAATCAAATATAAATAATTACCAAATACTATTTACCCTGAGGACTGAGTGGGTGTCTCTGAATTATCTTAATATCCATTTAAATTCATTTTCCTTATCCATTATTATAGTTAACACTCTCGGGAAAAAAAAATCGTATTTTACTTTCAACTTTAATATTAGCAATATGGCCCTAAAAAAGCATTTCCCCATTATCAGTGAAACTCACTAGTTCCTATCCTTCTTGCAGACTCTTTTTCTTTCTTTCCTTTCTTCCTTTCTTTCTTTTGTGATTAATGTGTTCAATTTGTGCCAGAGCTGATAAGCATTGTGAGAGTAACAGATTCCACATGCTAAAGATAATCAAATCACCTCTCTGGGGGTGGATTGCTGTAACTTACTCTGCTTCAGGAAATAATAATAGAAAACTGGGGGAAATGAATGTGGATCCAACAGCAAAGGAAACTGATATTTTTATCTTCTGCTGCATTTTTCTATTGTAGGCCTGAAATTCTTTCACCAGCACGGTTAACTTTGCCTGACTAGAGAAGGCACTGTTGGGCATATATATGGAATTTGGTTTACCTTTCTATCTTCTATTTTTCATGGTTCACTTTTTAAGTGTTTTTTTTTCCCACACTGAGTATTATATAATATATTAATAATTAGTAAGTAATAGCATAACAATGCAAAAATCAAAGCAGACAGCAAATACAACTTCTTATCTAGGAACTAATTATAGTTTACTTCTTTGGGTCTTTTTGCTCATTTCTAACATTTAAGGTAATGAATTACTTTCTGAGTCCTTTTGCAATACCAAGCATCTGTTTCATGTCTGTGGCTCATGCAGATAAATGATGCGGTTTACTTCAGCCACCAAGTTGATTTGAAGACATACTATGGCTGCACAGAACATAATGAATGATGACTCTTGCCCTGTCTTCAAGGTGTATACAATCTAACTGGAAATACTGAACGTAAATTTTGTGAAATACTGAAGAATTTTCAAAGGCATAACTAAGTTTCATTACAGTGGTCATATATAATTAGAAATCATCTGAATCAAAGTATTATTTATTAAAAAAGCATTTTTTTTCCCTGAAGGTGATGTGGAACGAGATTTAGCTGAAGGACCTTCAAACTTGCTACTTAAAAGTTTATAAGCTTTAAGGAGGTAACATGCCTGCTTAAAATTTCATTTTTACTATAAAATTCATATTTCAAAAAGTCAAATGATTCTAAAAAGCTTTTAACGACAAGAATACTGGTTCCTTGCTCTACCCATTCCCATTCCTGAGGCCTGCTCTCCAAAGACAATCACTTTCAACACTCTGAAATCATTTAGCTGTTTCTTCTGGAATTCTCTTTCCTAATTCTAAATAACATGTTATCCTCTTTCTTAATTTTGATATATTAAAATAGCTAAATAAACATGCACATCCCTCCCCATATCATGTCAATACAGTATATATGTATATATATATTTATGTCCAAATTTGGTTACATAATTTATTTGTATCATTTTTGCCTGTGTACATATTATTCATAATTGAACAATACATTTATACTATAATTACACTTCCTCTAATGTACAACCTTTTGTTTTTCCTAGAGTTAACTATTGTCTTGATTTAACTTTATTTTCTTAGTTTTCTGTATACCTATCACTACTTACAACCCCAAGCAGAATTATTCATCTCCTTTCAACATATTCCAACAGATCAAGTGATCTGTTCATCTTTCCCCATGGGAACATCTTTTCTGGAGTTCTCTGTTCTTTTTTTCTAGTCTGGGGTGATTTGCTGTTGGCCTGCTATACAAGTATTGATGAGGGAATTCACTCACCTTCTAGAAATTCTCTTTGCCTCGCTCCAGTATTAAATTCCCTGATTCTAGATCTCATGCTGTTCTCTTCCTAGTTTCTTTAGTCTTTTTTTTTTCTTGCGACTTCTTTAAGAGCTTTCTAAGAAAGAGAGAATAGGAGGTAAACTTTTTGAAATGTTTAAAAATGCTATCACTCTTTGCTCCCCTTTGTTAGATAGTTTGGATATAGAACTCTATGCTGAAAATGATTTTATATCAGAAACTTAATGATATTTCCCCATGGTCTTGCAGCTACTGGAGTTGAGAAATCTAATGCCATTCAAATTCCTCATCCTTGGCTTGTGACCTTTTTGTTGTTGGTTTTTGTTTTTTAATCATTCCTTATATCTAGTATACAGAAATTTTAAGATAATGAGATATGGTGCAGGTCTTTGTCACCCATTTTTGTGGGTAGTCCCTGGGACATTTCAGTTAAGATTCAGATCCTTCAGTTCAGGGAAACTTTGGCATTATTTAATCATTCCTCCCCTCTACTTTTCTCTTGCTGTAACTTCTATTCATTAAACAGAACACCTCCTGAATTGATTCTTTAATTTTCTTACACTTCCATTTTTTGTTGCTGAAAGATTGGCCCCTGTTCCTGACCAGCCAAACTGAAACTTAGAGATAGGGTCTTGGAGCTTAGAAGAAAAGAGACAGCTTTATTACTTTGCTGGGCAAAGGGGACTCACAGCAGGCTAGTGCCTTCAAAACTGTGAGCCCACCTTGGGGATGGGGTGGAGTGGTTATACAGCCGAAGCTCAAACAATAAACAATCAACAGAATCATTTCCTCCTCATAAGACTTAGAGTGGCTTTGTCATGATGCCTCCAGGCGACCAATTCTACAGAGGCTAGTGGTTGTCACTTTTTTGATCTCTTTATCTCATAAGTGCTCAAGGCGTGGTCTTCTTGGTATTTAGCCTATTCTGTATAGTTCTGAAACCAAGTATGATTATTACTTTTGATTACTGCAGTAAAGCAGAAACAATAAAATTAATAGCTTTATTTTAACAATTGGCCTGGGGCTGTGAGTAGCAACCGGTCAGTCAGGTCAGCTGACCGTTTTAAGGGCAAGCATAACAATAAGCAATCTGTTAGCTTAAATGTGGCCATTTTATTAATCCTCCTTCATTTTTACAATTTTATCTTTCAGCCCCTCTGTTAGTTGTTTGCTGTTATATTTTTAATTTCCAAGAATGTTCCTTTTTTATAGCATCTTGTTCATCTTTCATAGCTATAATACCTTCTTTTATCCAATAAAATTTTCCTCTGCTCTCTGCATGTTCTTTTGAGTTCCACTTATCCGTTTCTCTTGGTCTCTCTTATGTTACGGGTGCTCCTCAACTACCTAATGAGCCTTGGTTGTCCATCCAATCAAATAATGAGGCACTAAAAATTGGTTCAGATCCTCTTTGTGTATACATGGAAAGAGTCTGCTGAGTGGGTGGCCAACTCTAATAACTGGATGTGGACTTAGCTCTCGGATGGGAGATTTTCAGTTGCTAATGTAGGTAAGTTTATTCAGTGAAATGGGTTGTTTCCTCAGGGAGGAATTATTTAATCTCCATCTGGAGGTGAGGGGTGGGGTAGGGAGGGTTATAGTATATAGCTGTAAAGAGTAATGTTTGTTGCTGTTGTCACATATAATACATTAAGATCCTTGCCTGGAAGATAGCAAGTTTTCAATAATTGTTAGTTATCATCATAATATATGAAATGGGATAATAATATAGTATCTAACGCATAGAGGAGTTGTAAGGATTCAAAGAGTTAATTCACATAAATCACTTAGCTGTGCCTGGAATAATAAGTTGAGTGCTTGTCGTGTGCAGATACATTTCTGAGTTACATAAATTAAATCATTTAATCCCCACAACTCCTTCTTTAGATAGATACTATTATTATAACCCTATAAGGTAGGTGGTGTTATTATCCTATTTCTTAGTAATAAAGGCACAGAGAAGTTAAATGATTTGCTTAAGGTAACATATTAATAAGGTGGGATTTCAACCAAGGTGTTCTGCTCCATAGCTCACTATGCTATCCATAGGATATACACATTTTTAAAGAATTAACCAAGAGCATAGATAGGTATGGGTGTATTAAGACTCATGATTATGAATTGGAAGATAATTAGAACTGAGGAAGGCAACTCATTCATAGGTACCCTTGACTCTGTGCTTTCCAGTTTCCTTAAGAACCTTGCTTCAACCTCTGCCTTCATCCTATTACTCTGGGCAGGTGCTTCACTTTAACCAAAAACTAGGCTTATTTACCATCCTAAAGCACAAACAAGCACCATTCTTTCAGGTCATATTTCCCCTCCAGCAGTCTTTTTCCTTCTCACCCTTTCATTCTATTTCAAAAATCTCTAGATCTTCTCCCTCTTTATTGAGTTCACTTGTAATCCCACTGCCACCTGTCTCCTGCCCTCAACTTCCTTATTAAACTGCTGTTATCAAAGATACACATATTGCCTAATTCAACAGAGAGTTTTCTTTCTTCAGTTTTTAGTAGTACATGCTGTCACCCCTGACTCTACCAATGGCTTTTTCCTTCTCTAATTTTCCTATCATCTCTCTCGGCTTTACTGTTTCCTCTCTGTCTCCTTTGTGTGTTCCCCACTATCCCTGACGTATGAAAGCTGGTATTGCATCATAATCCTACCACTCTTCTCTAGGAGAGATAATTTTCTCTCCTAGTTCTGACCATTATTTTATGATAATTCTCCAGAATACATCACTGACCCTGCTGTCTCTCCTACTCAGCTTTGATCTTGCATATCCAAATTGTCTGCTGAATTCAGATTTATCAAAAAAGCAAAAAAGGAAAAAACCCAAACAAAAAACCTGATGAAACATAAACCTGCTGTAAAATTACATCATCCAGCTTCCTTTTGATACCATGCTTCACCCGATCAAATTGGAAACATGGCAGTCATTGTGAACCTTGTACTTTTTTCTGATTCATCAAAAAAAAAAAAAATCAGTCTAAAGAAAGTCCTACTGTGCATCCCAGTCCATCTATTCCATTCTTTTTCTATACTAGAGCCATAATACTGGGCTTTATTATTTCAGATTTCAAGTTGAGAACAAAGTGGTATCTTACTCATTTTTAGACATCAGGGCCTAGGATAGGCACATAGTAAATGTTTAATAACCATTTGCTTATTGAAAAGAAGTTAGAAAGAGGAAGGGAAGAAGGCAGATCTCAGAGAGGGAGTATGAATCACCATAGCCTTGCTCCCATCTACAGTGAATGGCTTATTGTATCATTAGCCTCAAAGGCCCACTTTTTCTGTTTTTGTTCTCCAAACAATATTTAAACAAATGGTATTTCCTACCTCTGAGATGTTTATAGTGCTGTTTCTAAAAGTCTCCCAGGTCAAGACTGTTAATGAATGGAACCTTTCCTTTTAAAGATTTCTAAAAACAGCAGTATAACCACTGAAATGATTGAGACTTTTCATGTTGGCCTAGTTTCTGTTCTCTATAATTTTAGTCTGTTCTCTTCAATTAGACTTGATAATCAGATTTTATAAACTACCTGACACCTTTTTCTTAAACTATATACATTTTTTTTTCAGAATTGGAGACACAAAATCTGAAATTAAGATTCTAAGCATTGGTGGAGGCTCAGGTATGAATAACACATTTTAAAATTTGTATTTCACGCCAAACATCATGCTGTTTCATGGAAATATTGCTCATTTTTTTTAGGAAAGCCATTTTCTTTTGCTTTTGGAAGAGACTGGTTTATTAAAACTAGTAAGAGTCATACCACTTCAACTAAGGCTAATGTCCCCATAGATTTACAGAGTTTAGGACATCAGCCTTCGTTATTACCTGTAATATGGATAAATGTGACTTTCTTATTTAAAAAAAATTAAAAATGGAAAAAATATAGAATAACTTTGAAGATAACTTTTATCCAAAATTATTAAACTGCTCACAGAAAAGGAAGATTTCAAAAGATGTTCCTTGAGCTTGTTTCACTTAAAGCAAGGTCCATAGACTGGTTGCTGGTTTGCAAACTATTACTGGTAAACAAGGAGACAAGAAATGTGCACTGGAATGTAAATCAACGCACAGCTCCTTTCATTGAGAAAGCATTGATACAGGAAAAAATATTTTTAACAACAGTTCATTTACATTCTTGTGGCCCCACTCTTTGAGTTGCACTGGCCTAAACCATTCCCTTCCTCTGGTTCAGTTCTAGAGCTGCCCTCTAAGCATTCAGCACACTCCTCAATCCCCTTTCACAAGCAGGTCATGGTCTCACTACCCTTAGAGTCAGTGCTTTTATCCTAGGAGGAAGTGGGAAGTCTGGAAAGACAGATTACTGGGGGTGCTGTTTCTGACTCTGCCACTAATGAACTGTGTAAACTTGGCTGAAACGTAAGCTTCAGTTTGCTCATCCGTAAAGTGGGAACAATGAATTGTATCTCACAGGGTGGGAGTGAGATTTATACAGATAAAGTTACAGAGTCCTCCCATAAGGTGCAGGTAGGTCTTTTCTGCAAAAATAAAACAAAAAAAAATTTATCTCCAGACTCTGACTCATATTAAACTCCTGAGTAGTGTTTGCTTTACTTTTAAGCTCCTAGTCACCTGGAGGTCTGAGTATGTATATATTCATATATATTATTTATATGTTTATACCTTTATTATTATTTTCTTTTGAATCAATCACTGAGTGATGGCTTAGTACAGGTTACCACTTGGTAACAAGTAGACACTACATTACCACTTGTTACATAGTACCAAATGGTAATCTCTCAAGTCTCTTAAGTATAAGTGTTCTAATGCTACATGAATGAGTGAATTGTAGCTGTATTAACACAAAGATAGCCAAGAGCCTTCTAATGGAATAGCATAGCTAGCATTTGATGACATCATTTGCTCATTTTTCATAAAATACACTGTGATATAATGTAATAAGGATTGATTCTTAAAATAATTTACTTTATTATCATCTTTCACCAAGAAAATAGAAACCAACAAGGACAGGTAATGAAAGATACTGTCATAAATGATCTAATACAGTGTGTTTAAGCTAACATACCCTGTTATTGCTTCTGATATTTTATGTCCTAAGGATTATAAGAGTGATGAATTGCCCAAAGAGTGTCCTATTAATTCATTTAACCAAGCCGGTCATTTCCAGTGTGTTTTGCATATGAGTTTCGAGCAACCACAGGCAATAAGACTATCATTTGAGAGTGTCACTTGTGCTTGGACAAGATGAGAAGCCCTACAGGAAAAGTAATTAAAAACAATCTCTACCATGGTCAAGTTAATTGGCCTTTTAATATAAAGTTAATTGAATTTCTAATGTAAATTTATCCAGATGCTTCTATCTAGAGAAAGGAACATTGGCCCACACAGTGATTCCTTATAAAGGTGCACAGAGGCGCTAACATACAGAACTCCTCAGAAAAGGAGGAGTGACACTTGGTGTTCTCCTGAATGACCCCTAACGCTGCATTAATAACAAACTCTGCCTTGGGGAGAATATGGGTGCCCTCTAAGGTCACTCTTCATAAGAAAGTGATCAGAAACATAAGAATTCCAAGATAAATTCAAGCTGTAAATACTCAGTTTTCACTGCTCAAGTAAGCTACATGAAATCGAAAGCAATGCGTTTAAAATCCTAAAAAGGTCTAGAAGTTCTTGGCATGAAAAATAGTGTTTTGAGGGAAAGGACACCCCACTGAGTCTGAGTGCTCATATGCCAACTGGGAGATGCTTATCTAATAATCTGTCATTGCCTATCTGCAAGTACCGCACAGGAGAACAATATGTTATTATATAGCAAGGAACTTCCTGTCCTTGCCTTAGAGAAATGCTCTCCCCACATGGTTAACAATCCACAGTGTGCCTGAGACTTCTACATTATCCTGTGGCTTGAGTATCCTTCCAGATCAGTCACTGAACTCCAATCCCTGGCAAATGAGGCCACTGGCCCATAATGCATCTTACAGGGTTCTTCTACTCTGGTCTCAGGTGTCTCTGGTTTCACTTCCCAGACGTTCTCTTCTTGGATGCCCAGACACCTGCAGATCCTGCTCTGCATATCTTTGGTGCAAATATTCTCTCTGCGTCCATAATGGTGCTACCACTTCTCACTACCACAGTGAGAAAAATACCAAAAGCTAACAAACTAAAAACCTCTCTACATCAAAATTGCTTCAATTATATCACTTAATGCTCATGTTCTTTGGGGAGCCTGTTTGATTTTCTTTTCATAAACAAGAGCAGGGGGTGCTGTGCACTCTTTCTGTCTTTTGTCTCTTTAGAAGAGATTGATATTTGGGTGGAGAGGGATCTCATTGATTAAGGTTTTGGAAAAAGGTGTTTGGCAATTCAGTCCAGAAGCCAAACAGTTATTAAGGCTCTGAGCAGTTCAAAAGAAAGGAAATTGATGGAAAACGTTTTGATGTCGCCTGTAAGTGATCTACCACATCAATAAAATACAGTTGATAAGCAACACTGTTATTCATAGATTATATGTTTAAGTTACGAGAATGCTTGAAATAAATATTTATGTGTACCCAAAACAAGAAAGAGAGGAAATCAGGAGAAAAGCAAATCATGCACAGAAATACAGACCATATAGTTTTTACACAGGGCAAACTGGGAAGCATAAAGTGTGTGTACGTGCATGAGTTTGTGTGCTTTAATGAAACACACTGAGCAGTGGGAATTGCTTAATTTGAGGCCTCAGAGTATTCATACCATATTCATTTCAGCAATTGTTTTTAGATATTGCGACCAACTGCATTGTATTCTAAATCTCAAAGAATATGCTTTTTGGTCCATTTTCAACATTGATGCTTCCTAAAATTAAACCACCCAATATAGCTTAATTATTTTTCACTTTTAATGAGTGTTGTCTTTATGTCTGATGGTACACGGAGAGAAAGAAACCCATATTCTTTGTGATATGGGAGAATGTTCTTAATTTACAGTGCACACATTTATGCCTGGAAAAATGTTTCAGAGGCAGTAATGGGCAAAGTGTTCTCCTTGCTCTGGGCTCTGCTTGAAGGAAAATCATTTTATCTACTGCATTGTTCAGTTCTTATGTTCAAATGCCAGAAAATTTTATGAGGTTTAGACAGGACTATAACTCAAATAATCTTATTTTATCCAGCTTTCTACTTCTATTTTTATTAACCTATTGTATACCTACTCAGTTGCCGTACCTTATATAACAGTGTATATATTAATAATTTTTTAATCCACTGAAGCAACTCACATATGAAAAACAGGTGGTATGAACCCTTTTATAACATTTTTTGATAATAATAATGCTGACATATGTTGAGGGCAGCTGGGTTGTTTTCTTGCTCTGTAACATATAGACAGCAACATTCCTGCAGAGATTAAACAAATAGAAAAGTTTGGAGACCATCAACACCCTCACTCCACAGACAAAAAGCCTGAGAACCATCAAGGCAGAATACAACTCAGATCTCTTGACTCCAGTCCAACAAACTACTAAATAGATATAAAAGTTAATTACCGACTTGGCAAAGGAGAGATTGGGTATTTAGTAATGATTAGCTATTTGAAAATCTAGTTTTATTAAATTATTAATCTTGTTTCCTTTCTCAAATGACATGTTAAGGTGACAATGAAGTTTAATTTTCTCAGCTAGGTGGACAGAAGTAGAACATATGTAATTAGGGCAAGAACTGGAAGAGCCAGTGTATTCAGTTTAGAAGCAGGAGCTGGCTGGAAGCACAGGTTAACGTTTCCCGTGGTCTGAAATAAGCCAATAATCTACATCAGAAATTTAGGAATGACTGAGGAAATAGAGGGAATGAGGACTTTTTTTTTTTTCTGCCCAGAAAAACAGAATTTGAATGTGTTTATTGCCATCTTCAGGTATTTCCTGTTGAGCAAACTACAGAATATTTGCCCCTAAAGGTCCAGAAAGAGAGATTTCTTTGTTCAGTATTAAAATTTACTACTGATCAAACCTATTCAGAAATGAAAGCACACACGTTAGGATATAAAGAGCTATCTGTCATTCTAGGAGTATCGGCATAAGCTGGGAAAATACTTCTCAGATATGTTATAGAAGGGACTTAGGCACTAATTTCTTGGGTGTTTGGCCCATGAAAGGTGCCTTCAGTCCAGAAAACCTATGGTTTTATGAGTAACCTTCTAGAAAGAGGTAGGAGTTTCTCCAGAGTGGTATGGTTGACACCGTGTTTGGTTATACTGAGAAGTGGAATTTAAATAGGGCTTCTAGACATGCAGACAACTTTCAACCTGTATTCTAGTTGCTTTGTAACTTAAAATGAGTAAGCACTGTTTTACTCATGTTAGCACTTACTCCATAACCAGCAGGATATGGACTCTAGTCGATTACTAATCTGTAGAAGTGAGGACTGTCTACTTCACGTAACCATAGTTTGGGGGTTCAGATATAAAGTATTGTTAAAGGCATTCATGGCTATATAATTTTAAAATAAACTATTCTAAATACATATGTTTACTAAAATAGTTTACATCACTGTATTGTGTTTAAACTTTCAGTGAACATGGAAGTATTGTCAAAGACAGACACATTGCAGACTTGAGCGAAGGGAACATAATGCTACAACACTGGAGCCATTGTCATTAAAACCAAAGTAAACAAGATTGTTTTGGTTAATTCAATAAGGCTTGAAACAGGAAAATGGGATAATGAGCAGAGTGAACACAAAACTATCATTGTCTGCAGATTAAATGACTATATACTAAGAAAAGCAAATAAACTCAGTTGTGCAGCCTTAAAATTAATAAGAATGCGGCAATGGCCTGATACAGGTAAAATAGGAAAAAAGCAATACGGTTGATCCACATTTCTGTTTTTGTCAACATTTGAGTGTTTTTCATTCACAGTTTTGATTATTTACAATTTACTAGAAAGTTCATGGCATGTGGTTATCTGTAATTTTGCTGAAGGTCAAGTTTATATCTTGCCAGTTCTTGTACCAGTTTGGGACGCAGTCTGTTAGTGAATATGCTGCTAATTGACATACACTATTGAATAAAACCCTGCGATTTAATACACACAATCACGTAGCCCTGGTGGAGGGTGTCTGCTTTCATCTTCATTTTGTACCTGGTGAACCTAGTCATATATGCCACAAGGGGTTTGAGGGTTTTAGAGGTCTTCTGTAGCTTTGTCTCTCTCCATTAACAACAAGAAACTGATAGAAATGATGAAAAACATTGGATTAGCAAGCTAATAACATATTTAATACAAAATATAAGAAACCTACTTGAAGAAAAGTTCGAATTTTTACTGAGAACAATTTGAGAAGATTTAAAAAGCCAATATGCAAGAGTGATGAGGTTACAATGATCTGAAAGCTTTCATGTACAAAAGGTAAGAGTATGAAGTGAAATGAAATTTTCCTGAAAGTAACATGGCATTATGTATCAGAACAGTTCTGATAATCATCTAACGCACAAGGACCTTGTAATGCTGGTTGTTAAAATACTGGCTTACTTGGTAAATAGCCAATCCCTTCTGTCCCAACACATACCCAGCTGCTGCTCCAGCCCTTCCTTGTAGATTCTGTACATTTCCCCAACCATCCTGTACCTCAGCCCCACCATCTCCAAGGACTCCAGCAATTAGACTGGTCTTGCCTGCCCAGGGGGTTCTAAGAATGTGCTTTAGCCCACATCCTTTCTCAGCAGCTGGCATCTGAGGCCTGTTTTTTGTTTGTTTTGTTTTGTTTTAAATCACCAAAGATCAAGGGGCCCATTCTAACCATTAATAGATAGAGAGGGAGAGAGGGAGGGACGTAGAGAGGGATGGAGAGAAGAGAGAAAGGGAAGAGAAAACAAGAGAAGGTAAGAAAAGATTTCATCAAGAATCTTTTATCTTTTGCACTGCAGCTTCAAATCAGATCGTTCTTGCTCTGGTTACAAATCCATAGCTGAAATTATTTTTCATCACTAAGCACAGGGGTATCTGGACAATTTTTCTCACTAGAAACAATTTTTTTTTGTGTGTCTGATATACTAGTAGAGGGAACAGGGAAGATAGTAATCTTAATGCAACGTGGAATAGAATAAAACCTTTGCTACTGATAATCTGAAGAACTCATCTATATTTTGACATGAGAAATGAAGCAAGAATAGATGGAAATCAAATGGCTGGAGATACCTTGACCAGTCTCTGATCCTTCATTTTCTTGACCAGGAGGATGTTCTCATTTGGGGAAGCCCCAGGGTTCTGAAGCTGGGATTTGTGTTTCAGTTAATGCAGGCTCAGTCCGAAAGGCAAACCGTCACCAGTACGTGATGAATGCTCTTTCAAGTTGTCATTTTAATTATGGAGATGCCCGTTTAGAAAGGCAGATCTTCACTGCCTTCTTTCCCAGTCTCCTTCAGACTTTCTCTCAAGTGTCACCTTTCCCAGGAAGCTTACGTGGCCAACCAATCGAAAATCTCAAAGCCACCCCCTATGACTTCCACTCACTCTTTATCCTTTGATTTTCTCCATGGGACTTACCACTATCCATAAAGGATGTTTTTGTCTGTTTTATTCATTGCTACATCTCCAGTGATTAGAATCTGGCATTTAGTAGGTACTCAAAAAGTATTTGTTGGATTAATGTATAGTAGCTCCAATTTATTGAGTAATTACTATATATCATGAACTGTGGTAATTATCTCCACAAAATGCCTTTAACATTTACAACGACCCTGTAGCAAAGATCGTCTTATCCCTAATTTACAGATACGCAATTTAAGGGGCAGAGATATTAACAAATTTGCATAAGATATTTCTGGTGAATACTAAATTTGAGTTCAGTTTTGTCTCTGTATAGCCTCTAACTTTTCGTCTTCATGTTTTTTCCTATTTAATCAAATGACCTTGGGTTTCAAGCCAAAATGCAACATTCCTCTGCTATCTCATTAAATATATCCTTGAAATTCAGGGAGTGAAGAAAAGTTGTCTAGAAGATAAGATTCCCACCCTTTCCCTTGTTTTCAACTTTTTAAATTTGCGTTCCATTGTCAGGGATTTCAATTATATGTCTGTCTTCAAATATAGGTATGATGCATTTAAAATATGGCTCATATGGAAGTAAGATAGTATAATGACAAAAGTATCTGACTGTAGCATTAAGAAAAACACTCAACTTAGCTCAGAAAGGAGAGATTAGAAGTCATTCTACAATTGTGGCTAATTGAGGGAAAGGGTAGTAAAAAGGAAAGAGATTTGCAAGGAAGGAAACTTTAAAAACTTAGTTTTCATTTAACTGTCCAAATCAAAAAGTCAGCATATCCGGTTTAATAGAAAATAACACAGGAGTGAACAGGACAGAAAAAACCCCACAACCCTATCTCACAGAAAACAACTTTTGATTCATGCTGACACACGTTTGAATTTTGCTCACTTTGCTCAAGTTCCACATATTGATCAACTGAGCAAATCAGTTACATCATCATAAAATGCCCAGACTCCAAAATCATTAAACTGCTTTGGTAGTCACAAAACGGGCTGGGGGACAGAAGGAAAGAAAGGAAAAGAAACAAAAAGAAGGGTGGTATATTGGAATAGAGTTGCTTAATCATTACAATTTTTCCATTTGTCACAGGAAACTACAGATTTTGTTCCAAAACGTTAGGGGGAAACACAAAATAAGGCTTTAGTTAACCCAAACAAAAGGCTTAAGATGTCAAAAATAGAGTCTGTAATTGTCAGAATTATGATTGAGCAATTTGTAATAAGGGATCATACGTGAAATTCAGAGACTGACTATAAAATGAACATGTACTGCCTTGTTCCCCTTAAATGTTAGACCTCAACATTAAGATTCTTGTAAGCCTTTGCAATGCACAATAAAAGCAGCAGGCTGCTGGCTTCTATGTTTCTTTTGTTTACTGATGAATTTACTGAGGATTTATGAATTATTTGATTGATTCATTTCTGGTTTACTTTCCCCTGTTATTTGACACATTGGTTTGGTTTGTGAGATCTCTAAAAGCATTTATAGGGTGCTCATGTCTGATACTGGAACAGAAGGACTCAGCTGAGAAAGAACACATGCTCTCCATTCTTTTTACTCCCCCCCCACCTTGTTTGAATCTCTTTATTGCTGGCTTGTGGTACTGTAGGGTCTGATAACCCCTCACATGCTTTTCAGTGATTGATGGTCAAACCTGCTTGGTTGCGTAATCTAGCATTTTAGAGTCCTTGATATTTTTAACCAACTCATTGGAATCCAGCCTTTGCTAGTGAATAAAATAAATGAAGTAAAGCAATAATTCAGACTAAGGAACACAAGAAGGTTTTATCTCTGCTACCACCTCCAGTCAACTGGCAAACAGTTTCTGTCTGAAGGATTCTGACGCTACTTCCAGGCTCTGTGGGAAAGACGACCAAGGCCGTTAGTCATGTGTGGAAGAGTTCAGCAGGCCTAGGAGTTAGTCAGATGAAGTAAGGAAGGAGGGGAGAGGATTCCTGGTAGAGGAGAAAGCATGGGCAAAGGACAAAATGTAAGGAAGAGCATGATGTATAGGGGGGAAGGGGGAGAGAGAAAGGTGGAAATGCAAGAAATTCAGGGTACATGGAGCCAAGAGTTTCAAAATAGGAAGTTGTGAGAGATGAGAATAAAGAAGCAGGCAGGGTGGTCCATACTCCGCTGAGGAGCTGGGCTTACCTGTTTTACCAGGTTTTAACCAGGGAAGTGATAAGCTTGCTTAGCTGAGGGTTTTAAATGGCCGTTGTAGTGATGGCTTTGAGGGAGACCAGGTTCAGCAGAGATAGGCTGAAGTTTTAGTATATTATTGCAGTATTTCAAGAGAGATATAATTTGGGCCTGAACAAGGACATTGCTAGTAGGGATGGAAAAGAGAAGGTAAAGAAACATTTAGCAGGAAAACCTGCTGATGGCCAGGGAGGGAGGATGAAGGAAAGGGCGAAATTTGGGTGTCTGGATGGATAGTGAATGGTATAGGTGATATATCATGAAAATATTTGTCACTAAACATATTTATAACTGACTGCTAAATGTTCAGCCTGTAATACTATAGAATGTCTGAACTACCTCTCTGTTGACTCTCTTTTTGTTAGTGAAGAGGTTCAAATAAATCTTTTTTTTAAATGAATTTCTCTTATTTCTGAATGATAGTAGAAAGCAAATTACATAAGATATGAGATCAAGGGATATATTATGGGAGATTATCTATCTATCTATCTATCTATCTATCTATCTATCTATCTATATCTCACAATAAGAAATAATAGAGTCTGTTATAAATAAAAACATACCACACTGCCCAAGGCAATCTACAGATTTAATGCAATCCCTATCAAATTACCCAGGATATATTTCACAGAACTAGAACAAATCATAAGATTTATATGGAACCATCAAAGACCTAGAATTGCTAAAGCATTACTGAAGAGAAAGAAAGAGGCTGGAGGAATAACTCTCCCAGACTTCAGACAATACTATAGAGCTACAGTCATCAAGACAGCATGGTATTGGTACCAAAACAGACATAGAGACCAATGGAACAGAATAGAGAGCACAGAAATGAACCCACAAACTTTTGGTCAACTCATCTTCGACAAAGGAGGCAAGAATATACGATGGAATAAAGACAGTCTCTTCAGCAAATGGTGTTGGGAAAACTGGACAGCAGCATGTAAATCAATGAAGCTAGAACACTCCCTTACACCATATACAAAAATCAACTCAAAATGGATCAAAGACTTAAACATAAGACAAGATACAATAAACCTCCTAGAGGAAAACATAGGCAAAACATTATCTGACGTACATGTCAAAAATTTTCTCCTAGAAGAAATAAAAGCAAGAATAAACAAATGGGACCTAATGAAACTTACAACCTTCTGCACAGCAAAGGAAACCAAGAAGTAAAACAAGAAGAAAACCTACGGAATGGGAGAAAATTTTTGCAAGTGAAACCGACAAAGGCTTGATCTCCAGAATATATAAGCAGCTCATACGACTCAATAAGAAAAAAATAAACAACCCAATCCAAAAATGGGCAGAAGACCTAAACAAGCAATTCTCCAAGGAAGACATACAAATGATCAAAAAGCACATGAAAAAATGCTCAGTATCACTAATTATCAGAGAAATGCAAATCAAAACTACAATGAGGTATCACCTCACACCAGTCAGAATGGCCGTCATTCAAAAATCCACAAATGACAAATGCTGGAGAGGCTGTGGAGAAAGGGGAACCCTCCTACACTGCTGGTGGGAATACAGTTTGGTGCAGCCACTATGGAAAACAGTGTGGAGATTCCTCAAAAGACTAGGAATAGACTTACCATATGACCCAGGAATCCCACTCCTGGGCTTGTATCCAGAAGGAAATCTACTTCAGGATGACACCTGCACCCCAATGTTCATAGCAGCACTATTTACAATAGCCAAAACATGAAAACAGCCTAAATGTCCATCAACAGGTGACTGGATAAAGAAGAGGTGGTATATTTATACAATGGAATACTACTCAGCCATAAAAACCGACAACATAATGCCATTTGCAGCAACATGGATGCTCCTAGAGAATGTCATTCTAAGTGAAGTAAGCCAGAAAGAGAAATAAAAATACCATATGAGATCACTCATATGTGGAATCTAAAAAACAAAAACAAAAACAAACAAACAAAAAAAAAACAAAGCATAAATACAGGACAGAAATAGACTCATGGACAGAGAATACAGACTTGTGGTTACCAGGGGGGTGGAGGGTGGGAAGGGATAGACTGGGATTTCAAAATTGTAGAACAGATAAACAAGACTACACTGTATAGCACAGGGAAATATACACAAAATGTTATGATAAATCACAGAGAAAAAAACGTGACAATGAGTGTGTATATGTTCATGAATGACTGAAAAATTGTGCTGAACAATGGAATTTGACACAACATTGTAAAACGATTATAAATCAATAAAAAATGTTAAAAAAATAAAAAAAATAAAAACATACCACAGAAAATAAGTGCCTCATGAGCACAGTGGCATTTATTGTCAAACCCAAGATACTTTTAAGAGTGAGAGTGGGAGGGTGCGGGTAAAATAATTAAAATTATGACTTTTTTTGGAAATATTTATTGAACAAGTTTTTTTATTATATTGGTCAATTTATAAAATAGTTATTTTATTTCATCAAAAAGCTTACAAATAACATATGTTGGCAAAGATGTGGAGAAAAAGGAACCCTAGTATACTGTTTGTAGGAATGTAAATTGGTGTAGCCACTATGGAAAACAGTATGGGGGTTCTTCAGAAAACTGAAAACAGAACTACCATATGATCCAGCAATTCCACTCCTGGGTATATACCCAAAGAAAACAAAAACACTAATTTGAAAAGATATCCATGCCTCAATGTTCATGGCAGCATTATTTATAATAGCCAAGATATGGAAGCAACCTAAATGTCCATCAACAGATTAATGGATAAAGAAGATTATTTCTCAGCCATATTACTGAATATGGCTCAACCACAAAAGAGAATGAAATTCTACCACTGCAACAATGTGGATGGACTTAGAGGGTATTATGTTAAGTGAAATAAGTCAGACAATGAAAGACAAATACTTTTTATCACTTTTATGTGGATTCTAAAAAATAAAATAAATGAATGAATATAACAAAACAGAAACAGACTCACAGATATAGAGAACAAACTAATAGTTACCACTGGGGAGAGGGAAGAAGGGAGGGGCAAGACAGGCATAGGGGATTAAGAGGTACAAACTACTATGTATAAAATAAATAAGATATAAAGATATATTGTACAGTACAGAGAATATAGCCAATATTTTATAATAACTATAAATGAAGTATAATATAAAAAATTTTGAACCACTACATTGTACACCTGAAAACTATATAATATCAACTATATCTTAAACTATGTCAATACAACTATCCATTATATCTCAGTACAAAAATATTTTTAAATAGTTCTTTAAAAAAACTATTTTCAAAAATAAAATTGCAATAATAATATTTTGTTAAAAAATTAAAAAAAAAGAACTTTGGGATAAGAAGCAAAACCAGATGAGACATCAGCAAAATGAGCACAAAGCTCAGCCGTCCCTGGCAAACAAGAAGTACGTCCCCTGACTTATGAAGTCAGAACTGGATTCTACTTGGTAACTCCTGAGAAGATAATTTCTTTATCTCCTCTTGTGGTTTATCCATTTCTGCTAGGGATCCAGCAGTGAATGCACAGAAGGTTCACGTCTACACACAGGCTCACGTTCTACGGGCTGTTACGTGAACCCGTGGTTTCCGTGTCTCAGCCGCAGTTCTAGCATTGTGTCCTGTCATTGCCCGAGGAGGAGGGACAGGCTGGCTCTGACTGTGATAGAACATTCTGCAGGCTGGTGAAGTGACAAGACAGGAACATCCCTGGGAGTTGTGGGACACAATCTGCTATTTGGGCAGATCCCGGATGTCAGGGTCCACCTTAGCGGAACTCATTGAACTCAGGAAAATTGTTGCATTTCCACTGCATGAGTTTTAAAATCTTAGATTTGAGGTTTCCAGAATTGATGATTTTTTATTTAAAATATATGGCTAGGCTGATAGAGGCTGACAGACGCAAGAACAGAACTTTTGGCCTCTGCTCCTTTGGGGTGAGCTGGAATCTCTCTATTTCTCATTAGCCTGCAGATTTTCTCATCGGCCTTTTGCCTTAGTTATCTTATTTTTTAACCCTTTAAAAAATAATTACTGTAGAGAAAAAGAAAAACTTCCTCTATCCTTTCAGTATTTGTTATTTTCCTATTTCTTAGTAGAAGAACACACACTTTGGAGTCAGACAAATGCCTTAAACTTTAGACACATTATTGTCCCCTGAGTGTCAGAGTACTCAAATCACCTTACTGGTTGGGAACAATACTATGGAGTTTGTGATAGCATCATGGTCAAGATTAAGTGAGATGTTTCAAGTAAAGTGCCTGGCACAGTTTTAACAAATAATAAGTGGCCAGTAAATGACTGCTAGCGTTATTATTAAGGAAGGAATTAAAGGTTTCATGTTGGTGGAGCCAGCTTTGCAGAAAACTGCCACCTAGACTCCTTCATCCTCCATTTCAGCTTCCTTCCCACTCCTTCTCGCCCGCCAGCTCCCCACCCTCTCATATTACTAGTATTTAGGGTTGTAATTATCATTAGAACACCCTCTTCTCTCAGTCTTGCATCTTTTGTTCCTGATTTATCGTCCTCATCTCCTTCCCCCCTCTCAGTCTTATGACCTATGCCCTTGTTTCCCACCACATATAACCGTGGAAAGATTCTGTTAATGTCATTTATGCCAAAATGGTAAGGACTAACACCATTTTCATATGCTAGTCTTGCCAGCACAGAGGTCTATTTTAGTGAAGGTCAACATCATAGCCAAAGAGGATAAAGTGCAAAACTTAATTTGAAGGCTTCAGCAATAGGGAAAGAAGAGATATTTTTAAAGAGAGGGACTCAATGTTAACAATAAAAATAATGAACAGCTAACATTTACTGGGTGCCAACTCTATTTTGCACTGTGCTTTATATCCATGGCCTCATTTAACCTTCACAAATGATAAGTTATGTACTGTTATTATCTCTATTTTTCTAATGAGGAAAATGCAGCTTAGAAAGATAAAGCAAATTGCTGAAGGTCATATTACCTGGTAAGTGGATCACACAGGTTTGGAACTCAAGTCTATCCAATGCACCACCATCTCTCTCCTGTAATCACTTACAGGCTAAATTTTCATCATGGCAGGTATCTGCTCCTCTTATCACCATTTTCTAGAGCCTCGTGTGTGCCTGGCACATAGTGGATAAGTAATTAATCGTTGGTGCATGAATTAATGAACAAATGTCTATTCTGCCATAACCGCCTCTCTATTTACCTCTCTGGGAGCAGCTCTTGCTTCAAGGCCCTGCCTTGCCTAATATTCCAAAACTGGATTGCCAGGAGCCTCAGACACACTATTCTGCTTGCTGGCTTCATGCCTCTGACTTCCTGTCCTCTCTACCTGCACGTCCCACTTCCCCAGACGTCTCAGGGCTCACTGCCACTCACCCTGTGACACAGCTCAGGAGTCATCTCCTGCCACGAGGCTCTCGTCTCTCCCTCCCTGCCTCCTTCCCTCTTCCCACCCTGGCCCAACCAAGCCATTGTTCCTTCCAGTCTGTCTCTTTCAGGAGACCATGGTGTTTTTGAGGGCACATGGCCAATATCATTTTGTATCCTTTTTTGTACCTGACATATTTTATATCTGACATATTTTTGTATACTTCTGGTCCAGCCTAATTAATCAAATGTAAGGTGTATTTTTTTTTCATATTTTCACATCTCTGAAATTGATATACATCTTCCAGTTGATGAAATCTTAAAATTATAATTGACAGTGTTTTTTTCTGATTTAGTGATACAAAAAGAAGGGTTGATTGTATCCGTAATCAATGGCATCTTAGATTTAATGTAACACAATAATAGATATTAAATTAAGGTTATTTATATGAATGGATGAATGAATGAATAGCAACCATAGCCTTCCTCAAATCACATTGTTATTCCTACTTACAACGTAGCTGTTCTGCATCACAGACATTGTGGCAGGGCAGCAGCTGAGAATTATTCTTTATTTATGCTGGGCTTTGCAAGAGATAATAAACTAGTTCAAATTATTCTTAATCATTTCTTTCTGGACTGAGGTGATCTGTTCCGTATGCTTGTTCTGTAGGTGAAATTGATCTTCAAATCCTCTCCGAAGCGCAGGCTCAGCACCCAGGAGTTCGTATCAGCAATGAGGTTGTTGAACCGAGTGCTGAACAAATCACCAAGTACAAAGGTACCTGAATCCCTGGTGCTGTATGTCAAATCCTGTTCTGAAAAGCGTGTCATCCCAAGTGCGTCCCTTCAGTCACTAACAACATGGTTACTGTGGTGTGTTCTTTGTAAGCTTATTCGGAGAAGAACCCAATTAATTTATTTTCTTGGCAGGCATGACTAAACACCTCAGAATATGAATGGTGAATAGAATCCTCTTGTTACTGACTCTCCATCTATCCCCTGGTCATCAACTATTATTTTTGCTATTTATTTCTTAGAGATGGAGTCATTAATTCATTCGGAGGAAGTGAAACAGGATCCCTGCCCTTAAAGAGCTTAAGTTTAATGGGTTACAGCAGGAATCAGCAAGAGGCCAAATGGAAGTATTTTAGACTTAGAGACCACATGATCTCAGTCACAACTACGCAGCTCTGCCACTGAAGCACAAAGGCAGCCCTGGACAATACGTACACTGATGAGTGTGGGCATGGTGCAATGAAACTTTATTTATAAACATTAAAACTTGAATTTTATATCATTTTTACCTATCA
Source organism: Vicugna pacos (assembly GCF_048564905.1). Classification (NCBI taxonomy): domain Eukaryota; kingdom Metazoa; phylum Chordata; class Mammalia; order Artiodactyla; family Camelidae; genus Vicugna; species Vicugna pacos. Next base: position 18,345,582 of record NC_132991.1, read on the forward strand.
TGGAGTATTATTCTTCCTTTTGATTTTGTTCAGCCATTTAAAAGTGTAAATGGTACGAGATATGAAAGATAGAGGCATGAAGTCAGGAAGTAGAAGAGGGCATGTTTTTAGTTTTCAGCCTATTTAAAAATAGGTTGCGGACCAGACGTGATACATGGGTGGTGGTTTGCTGATTCCCGGGTTACAGAATCACGTCACCTGTTTTATATCAGCTTTTCATTGATAAAATTGACCACTTGATTCCCTATTAATACTAAGACAATGTAACCTGTGTCTGATCAGGATTCTCATCATTATTTCTTACTGACTCTTCCATTCATCTCCTATTTCATTTAATACTAGAGAAAAACCAGGATGAACTCTCTGGTCTTCTGGAGGTACATAAAGGAGAAAAATGTGCTTTATATCTGCTATGTATATAACATTGATTGCATTAAAATTCTAAATGGAAATGGGTTCCGAATTTGCAATTAAAATTGATGGTGTGCCACCTTTTCTCTGTATTTTAGAGCTTGTAGCCAAGACATCAAACCTTGAGAACATAAAGTTTACTTGGCATAAGGAGACATCATCTGAATATCAAAATAGAATGATGGAGAAAAAAGAAATTCAGAAGTATGACTTTATTCATATGATTCAGGTAAAAAAATATCTATTGTTACATACTCTCAGATAAAAGTTTTTTCTGAAGTACGTATGAAGAGTGCCTAATAGTTTACTTCAAAAGAAAAATAAAAGTCTGATTTCTGATTTTACAAGTGAGCATTATCCAAATTAAGGGTAAGGTTGTTGACAATACTAAGAGATTCTCTGTAAGATTCAAAAAGCCAGTTTCCTCTACTCCAAATACCTCTATGGTTACTGATTTCTTTTCACTGCTGGCTTCATTAATTTTTGTAGGATTGAAAGTTTACAGAGAGTATGTTGCAGCTTTGGAGATCACTCTACAGTTACTCTCGAAACTTCTGTTCTTTCTTTCTCACCACAATGCTGCTTCCTCTGTATTACTCCTCTATTCCTTTCCGTCTACTTTGCATTTTTCTGGGGTATGTCTCTGTCTCTTTATTGGTCCTTTTAGTCCTAAAACTCTCATGACATTCTTTCAACTTAATATTCAGTCAGCTGCAGAGAATCTGAGACTATTAGATCAAATTTCAGAGCATCTGCTATGACTCGCCTCCTCTTTTTCAGCCAGGTCATGTCATAGCTTGTCAGCCACCTCACAGATTAGCTGCATCTGGGTGCCTATCTGTGTACAGTCCCTGTGGTCAACAGCAAGGAATGAAATGATACCAAAAATGGCCCCCGAGGCAGGGCAGACTATGTGCAGGGCCACTGTATTTCATCCATCCATGTGAGACGGGCATAGCTTAAGTTGCTTTTGCTTTATGCAATAAATTCCATCATGGCATCTACATAAAATATTGAATTCTTATCCAAAAGAGCTGAAGATGAGATATAAGAAGTACATGTCTGCAGGAGTAGGTTCCAGGGATGTAAGCCATTAGGGAAAATTTTCCACTGCCAATGTATAATTCCAAGTTCTATCTGTGCTAGGTTGAAAGGTCTCTCCCTGCATTTCAGCAGAGATGGTCCGGAATTATTAAAAAATGGGTGGGCTGACTCCTAGCACCTTATGACCATACATGAAACTCATGCTTTATCCAGTCTGTTTTCCTAAAGAATCTGTCAACATCAAAGCCTGTCACATTTTCTGTGATTTAAAAAAAGCATCTGTGAGCATATGGTGAAGCTAGTGCAAAGGGCTTAATTTTAAAGCAACGTTCCATGAAATGGGGTCTCTGTTTATGGTGCCAGGACCATTTTCTCCCAGAAGAACTGCAATTCACAAAATATAGAGTAAGCATGGAATCGATGCCCCCATGTGGAGTGGAGACTAAGTGTCTCCAGCTAGAAATGTCTCTTATTGAAGCCAGAACTTTGTGACTTTAAAACTTTGTGACTTTAGTTGAGTAAATATCATAGTTTTGCCTTTCCCCCAATATTTTCCCTTTTTGTTATTCTATTCCTCTACATAACATCTCTAACTTTTAAATTTCTTAAGTGTCTTGAGTAAAAACCCACTCAACTTGAAAATCAAACCTTCTAGTGAGTATCTAGTCCAAGCAACAAAGACACGGACACAGGAGAGCGTCTCGTTTCTCTTTTCCTTCATTTCTAGATGCTGTATTATGTAGAAGACATCCCAGCCACCCTGAAATTCTTCCATGGTCTCTTAGCTACCAGTGCGAAGATTCTCATTGTTCTTGTGTCAGGTAAGTTATTTTCCTTCAGTTTGAATTTTAAAACGGCAATATTGCATGTATACATGGATGCATGTGTTTGAAGGCAGCTGGTATATTTCATCTTCATTAGGAAATTCTTGACTTGGCTTCTGATCATAGTCAATTAATTAACACCGTATTAGGAAAGTCCTTCACAACAGCTCTCAATTCAGGGATTCTAGTGGAATTAAATGTCTCTTCTTCCTCTTGGGAAAATCTGTCTTAGCCATCTACATATAAATTCTTTTTTAATATAAAATACAGCAAACACAACTGACAGGAATTTTTTAATAAGACTAAAAATAGTAAATATTTCTACTTACCTCCTTTTTGTCCCTTGAATGTCTCCCCTCTGTGGTGTTTATTAATAAATAAAATAAAGGTTTAATTATTTGGGACACTATCATATTTGATTAATTTACATTTCTAGAGCCATTATCAATGTTGTTCATTATAGGTTTTCTCAAATAACTACCACAAATGATTCACTTGTTTTGTTTTGTATTATTGTGTTATTTCCCAAAGAAGGCATTTGATCATGTCACATTGCTTCCAGTGATACAATAAGTCCCACACAGAGAACATAAGCAAACAGATCAGCAAATGAAACACTGACACTGTTGAGTTCATTAATTCATTACTTCTTTCATTCGGCAGTCTTTATGGATTGTCCATGCAATGCTAGGCAGGGTGACTTCAGATTTACAATAGCTATCTTTCTAAGCTTATACCAGACCTCAAAGTCAAAAACCACATGTCACAAAATTCATTTATTCTTAAATGTGAGGAAGGGCTTTAGGGATGGCAAACACAGTTGTTGCCTATAATCTTGGATTTGAACTCATGTGGGAGTTTGGCAAGTCAGAGTTCCTGTACGCAACCTCTCCTCCAAGCAAAAATTTGATACACTATTTTTCTCAGGTTAGTTAAAAATACCCATTTATGTGGGAAACTTCTATCTTCCTATTTAGAAGGGCTTATATAAACTGGATGTTTCCCACTAACCTCTCTCTAAAGTAAGATACTTGGGTAAAGCACTTTGTACTGTGTTTAGGAATACAAAAATAAATCCAGTTACAAATACTGAAGGCAGTCTATTCTTGATAATCTGTATCAACAACAGAGAAACTGTGTTGCAGGCAGAAGCAGCAATTCATCCAGAAGTCATATATGTTTGATTTTAGAATATATTTCACATTAAATCCAGATCCACTGTTATTTATAGTTGGTTTATTCTTAAATACTTTCAGAAGTTAAGTATTTGAGTGTCAGAAAGCAGCTTTCTGTGAGTATATGCCTACCAACAAGAAAAGGCCAGTCTGAGGTTTAGAAAGTGGCTATGAGTGGTCTACAAGCAACTACGAATCGACTCATTGTCCTTATGGATACAGTATTCTGCTGACCACATCATGAAGAAGTTAATCGAATCCATGTTCATTGGCATTAGGATATGTGTAAACCAATGCAGGTCCAGTGAAATGCATGATGACACATGAAAAGGAGGATGCTGAGGCACTTCCTGGTGATGTGAGTCTGGCCCATGAGTCTCAGTTTATGCAAGGGCTATTTCTGGATAACCATACCTATGTTATATGGCATCTACACATATATGTAGCTCCTATGTACTATATACATACATACATACATATATACATACATTCATGGGGAAGAAAATTAAAGAAAAGAAGTAAAAGCTCAAAAACCAGTTAGCTTTTTATTTAAAAATGTGGGTCAAAAATTATTCATTCTGTAGTTTGATGGTGGAAATATTTTACTAACTTTTTCAGGATGCAGTTTATAATTTCATTACTGTACACAGTCTGGGAGACAGGTGTCCCAAAGAGGGAAACTGTCAATAGATATGGTTCCTAGACAGAAGAATGCAACAAATAACAGCTGTCAAGTTATTAAAAGGACACTAATGACCTCCTTCCTTTACCATATGTACTGCTTTCTTAGAAGAGATTATACAGCTATAGAAGAAATATTACATATTATCTTTAGATATTACATATTATCTTTAAAGAACCACTTAGCAAAAGGAGAAAATGGATTTAGGTATTTAATTTGAATTTTCCACTTCTCTCCTAAGGCTAAAAGTCATACTTTATTGCCTCTATTTATCAGGAAAGTTGTTAAGTAAATAAATTAATTAAGTATAGGTAAAAAACAATTTTTAAACCCACCTTGTTCAATATAGTTTCCTTTGCAGTTAAAGAAAATATTCTACCTGATAGGGGAAATAAATTTTAAAGTATGTTGATTTTGTCATCAACTTAGTGTAGCCTGCATGTCTCTAGATTCCCCAGTCTTACGGGCTCATACTTAACTCTTACAAACCCAGAGTAAGTGATTGGAGGCCTCATCTCAGCTTACTTGGGTGGTTCATCCCTCACCCCATGACTCCTGAGGATTCCTGGGGGTCCTGCTTACGTGCTCCTGATGGTTGCCAGCCACTGTTTCCTCCAAATTTCTGCTCCCACTTCAACTTCTGATTTCTTATCTCCAAACCTTACATGTACTGAGTTATCTTTTCTTATCCTGTTCTGCTTTGTCCCACCGTGGACATAGCCCTACTTCCTTCATTCTCCAAAGCACCATCCTTTGATTTTGGAAGATATTAAGATCTATGAGGAGGAAGAACAGCAGAAACACAATTCATCATCAAAAAAGAGTGGCTATTCTGGCTTTCCTCTTGCTCCGTCAGGACCCAGTTTTCTTGCACCTGCTCAGAACTTCTCTCAGACCTCACCCATATCTTCTTAGCTCAGTGCTTTTCCTTAAGTACTGACTCCTCACACCCCCCTTGTGCCCCTCTTGTTATACAGAGCCATTTAACTACTTTTTGCTCTACCTCTCTTGACCTAGATAAACCTGTACACCTATAAAACTATCTTAACAACAATATATTTCTCTGAGATAAATTCTATTAGCCCCTTGGTATGTGGAATTGGTTACAGTTTCCTTTTTCAAAAATAGAAACAATTACTTTGTTGCATTCATAAAGCCCAGACATAGATTTGGGTCAACTTTTAGAAAAATGGATCATGGTCAATTTCCAACACTGAAAACAAATGTAATCACAAGAACTTTCCAATCAGATTTGTCTTGTATCATTGTCAATCAACATGTATTGGATGAATCCACACTTTGATTAGTCACTTTTTCATTTGATGATGTCACCTCCAATCCCTGTCTGCCAGACCAGTCCACGGAGAGCAGACAAGTTTGAGAAAGCTCCCTAGGTCACCTGAGGTGCCGGATCAGCTTCCCACTTCAGCCTGCATAAAAACCACTGCCCTAGGCAGCCTTCTTAGTCCAAACTATAACTCTTGAAACACCACTCTCTACACTGGCCCAACGAAACATTCCTTAAACTTGAACAGTACCCTAAAACTTGGAACACTGACACCAAAATGGTTCAGTGAACCATTTTTTATCAAGTATGTTGGAGTCACTTTCTAAATGGAATCTGCTTCAAAATTCCCTAGAAGTGCAGAAGCCTGCATCCTTTGTTTCAGGGCAATACTGTCATCCATAGCCTCACTGCAGGGCGGCAAACCGACCACTCACTGCAGACAGAGTCGGCCAAGCCTAGAACTAGTTACTAAAGTAAATGTCTCAGAGCCCTCACTGAGCCAGCATCTCATCTAAGCAGATAATGGCATATGTGTATTAACCTCTTGCTCTAAAGGGTCATCTTACAAATGCCTCACAGCTAAGGCTCCTGCTAGTCCAACCCAGCCAGAAACTGACCTGTCACTGAACTGACAAGTTATTTCTCTGAAAAGACTGACTGACTTAGTTATGTGAGCACCATATGGATACCCATTTTTGCAGTTTATTAGATTGTAAGATAATGGAATATAGGGTGAGATTCTAGATTTAATTGTGCATGGCACCTAGCTTGGTTAAGGTGCCAGGTATGTTCAGCATATTCAGCCTGCACTCTCAGACAGCATAGTCATTGTGTAGATTTGGTTCATTCAGCTTTTACCGATCGCCTACTGTCAGTCACTGCTAGGCTCTGAGGTTGCAAAGATGACTATTACTCTTCCTCTACCTTTGAAAGGCTCCTAATCTATTAGATGTGTAAACACTTTCAGTAGTGTGCCAAGTTTCCTAACAGAGGCACATGGGGAGTTTAAGGGGAGTTCCCAGAGAGCAGGGGGCTCTGCCTCTCATTTCTAGCCCCAGATCTTTGCTAAGCCTTCGGCACCTAGAAGACAACAGCCAGTGAATGTATTTGAATGGAACTGAATAGTTGTTTATTGTTCCTGCTTTGTAATAGCCTAACTACAACTAGTTCTGAATGTCCATCCAAAAAAAGAGAACATGTTTTAACTAAAACTTACCACATGATAGACATGAAGTCAGAGAATATAGAAAGTGCTGGATATCTGAAGGTGGATTTAATAAACAGGAATAAAAGACTCAATAAAGAAGATACACATATTCACACACACAACACAGTGCACACAGTGCACACTGAAGTAGGCAAACAAAAGCAATGAAGCATAGGCAAGAGAAACTAGGAAAAGAAAGAGAAACTGAAATCAGAATTAAATGACAGTATTTTACTGGTCAGCCCATTTGAATACATGTTGCTCAAGCGAAGAGAGGTCTTCCTCTGGTTGCTAAGGATCCTTAAAAGAATTAGCCCAGCTCAGTAAATACTCATTTATTTATAACAAGCAGAAGTTCCTGATTATAAAGAGAAAAGATTTGATTTGCAGATGAAAAAGAAGAGAAATAAGAAGAGGTGGATTTTTTTTAAATGAGGAATATCTCACACTAAAATAATGTCATAGTAATAAATTTGTTTTCCTGCAAATGTAGTAGCCAGGCATTAGTTGAGAGAGTTACTAATTAAAATGCAACTTATCTGGTTAAGGAAGACAGAAGGAAATCAGTGAAGTTTTCGGTCCTGCCCTCTCCTTATCTGACTAAGGAAGGAGGCAAATCATGGTGTGTTATTTTTCATACAGTGGGGGGAAAAGGACATGGTTTATATCATGTTGAAAACAAAATTAACACCATATGTTGTGCCCACCGAGAGCCATTATGATAATGCATCAGTCAAAAAGTGTATAATTGCTCAGCTCAGAAATGGCACCGAGTCACAGAACACTGACACCAGCAAATTCTCTGCAATTAGTGTTTGGTTCTTTTTACTCTGCCAGGTTAATAATAATAATAATAATAATAATAATAATAACAACAACAACAACAACAACAACAACAACAACAGAGCCTCTCCTCAACCACTGAAATATTTATTTTCTTGTAACGTCTTGCTTGTAGGCAAATTCTTATTTGGGCAGACAATCACTGTCTTTGGAATGAAAGGTTTTTTAGCATATACACATGACCCTCATTTTTTTTTTTAATTGAACTGAGGTGTTTTTTGTTTGTTTTTGTGTTTGTTTTCCTGCTTCATTCCAATTCTACTTTCTCTGAGAGCTTATCCTGCAAGTATTATTCCCTTGTCTGAAATATCAGTAGAACATCAATTATCTAGGCTATTTATTATTTACCATTTTCTTTCTTGATAGCCTTTTTTTTGTTAAGTCAGGGTACTTTAGCCTGGTTGATGGATGAAGGCCAGGGGTCTTTGAACATCCTATAGTTATATGCAGAACTGTGTGGGTATGTATTGTTTGTGTACTTTACTGGAGAGTGCATTACTTTCTTTCCATCATAAAGGAGTTTCAAATCTCATGCCTTTGAAATCTTAACTTTTAATCCTTGAAAATACAGGTTCTCTCTTATAGCACTGTGGCCAAGTCCAATTTAATTTTCTAATACTTGAGCAATGTTTACTATGTGCCAGTATGGTTCTAAGTGCCTTACTTTATTAACTCACTCCTTAACAGACTCCTTGAAACAGTCCTATGAATATATTCTATTATTATCCCTAATTTGCAGAGGACAAAACTGAGGCACAGGTTCATAAAGCTAATAATAGGAAAAGCCAAGCTTCATATGCAGTCAGGCTTTATAGATCATTCTTAATTACTGCATTGTATCCACTGCGTAGGTAACATCCCAGTATTACATGCATAGATTAGAAGGTCCAACTCTTTGATCCTCTTTATTCTTTGCTCTGATTTTTCACTAGCACTTAGTACTATCAGATATCTGATTTATTACTTTATTACTTATTTATTTAACTTTCTCTCCCCCCACCCCCTACACTCTTCGAACTGAGCTACACATAGGCAAGATTTTTTTAACTTGACTGCTCTGTTCCAAGCATCTAGTGTACTGCTTGGCGGAGTAGGCAAATGAAAAGAATAGCCGAAAGTGTGAACTCTGTTCTGTTGACCAGGAACCAGCGGCTGGGACAAGCTGTGGAAAAAGTATGGATCCCGCTTACCCCGGGATGACCTCTGCCAGTATGTCACATCATCCCATGTCACTCAGATGCTGGACAAGTTGGGGATTAAGTATGAATGTTACGATCTTCTGTCCACCATGGACGTATCTGACTGCTTTATTGATGGCAGTGAAAATGGAGACCTGCTTTGGGATTTTTTGACAGAAACCCGCCACTTTAATAAAACAGCACCACCTGATCTGAAAGCAGAAATTACGAAAGATCTGCAAGAACCTGAGTTCAGCATCAAGAAAGAGGGAAAGGTTCTTTTTAATAATAATCTGAGTTTCATAGTGGCTGAGGCATAAGTATCCATCATGAGAACGTATTCAAAAATTGTATTTTGAACAGCGTTGATCATTCACTTAATTCTGTGTTAAAATTATAAATACATCTCATAACATAAACGGAGTATTGTCCCTTATATGTAAAATCTAGAAAAGTCCAAGATATTCTTGGACTTCCATGTAGAATTATATATGACAAATGGTCTTAATTCTATCGCTTCTCCAGGTAGAGAGGATACATGAGGGCTACAGACCGCAAAAGCTGGAAAAATGAGACAACTCAATTTCACTGACTTATATCGTGATAAAATTCTTCTCATTTGTTGATTGTAGTGGAATTTCCTGGACTACCAATAAAATATGTGTTATAGATTCTTTAAATACTAGTAAAGTATATACTTACTGATAATCCTGGACGTTAAAAAATGATTTTTTTCCTTTTTGTGAAGTATTTGTCTATGTGCATTACTCTGTTGTAGTTTCTTATTTTTATTGATTACTAAAAATAAACACTTAAGATGTTACAAAATTAACTTTGTCATGTGTTGTCATTTCCTCTCATTTTCTTTTCTTTTGATTTTATCTATGATTTTATAGTGTTTTGTTCATTTTTTTGATATATTTAAGTTTTCCTATTTTATTCAGTCAAATTTCCTTTTTTTCCTTTTTTTAATTTCTGGGTTTCTGACACATTTTTAAAGACCTTCTAAAACTGTGGTTTTAAAATATAAACATATTTTATCATAATAATTTTATAGTTTCACTTTAAAAAAATAAATGTTTAAAATTTACATGAGCATAAAGACTGAGATTGAGAAACAATTTTCCCTCCAAAAGGGAGTCAGCTACATCAACACAATTTACTTGGGAAAAATGCTCCACTGACAAAATATATCTTCTATGATTTACTAAATTTCTAGAAAACCTTGCATCTATTTCAATACTTTATAATCCCTTACGTCCTTCTGTCTAAGATCTCCGCTAAGATCAAGACAGCAGGATTTCAGGGGATTTTTGAAAACTTCTTTGATAATCTTTGTTTCATCTTTAATAATAAACATCTGTCATTCTTACAAAGATAGTACATCTCTTATGATAAGTATTAAGTCATTTTGTAATTAATAAACACATATTTTTGAAGTACATAATTACTACTCCCTGTTAGAAACAGCACAAAAGAGAATACAGACTTGTGGTTACCGGGGTGGGGGGGGTAGAGGGTGGGAAGGGACAGACTGGGATTTCAAAATTGTAGAATAGATAAACAAGATTACACTGTATAGCACAGGGAAATATACACAAAATGTTACGATAAATCACAGAGAAAAAAATGTGACAATGAGTGTGTATATGTCCATGAATGACTGAAAAATTGTGAACACTGGAATTTGACACAACACTGTAAAATGATTATGAATCAATAAAAAATGTAAAAAAAAAAAAGTTAAGTTGTACTAAAAGCTCACGAGCGCTGATTCTCCTGGTGATGAAGCCTTCAGCACAGTACAACATTCACTCCTGCACTTTACAGAGCCACCACGTAGTGCTCTTCACTTAGAAGAGTCACTGCCCCTCCCTGAGACCGAGGGAGTACAGAGCCTACTCGTGCTAACAAATAACCAAGCTTTATCGTTCATAACGAGTATAATTGACCTGCATTCCTCTCTTTTCTTGGACAATTTCATCAATGTTTTTGAATTATAAGTTCCAACCAATAAAACGACAGTTATCCAATGAGATTCCTGAATATGAACCCTGAACCATTAATCATACTGATATGTATCCCTGACAAAGGAAATCTGTGAGACAGGCATGCCTGATGGATATGGACCATAATGACCTTGAGCAACTTCACCAAAAGGATGGAAATCAAGACACTACAGAGCGAATTCTGGCCTTTTCTAAAAAGCACACATGAAAAACAAAAGAACTAACATACTGTTTAAAGACAGAAAAGAACAGCAGTCTATAGATGAATATTTATAAATATGGTCTTTTTCTCATATACCCCTTACTATAAAATACAAGGATAAATCAATTCTCACCAGCTTCAATTTAATGCAATGAAAAGACTCAAGCCTTTTTTAAGGAAAATCCTCATAAGTTACCCACCAGTAAGTGACGGAAAGATACAAGGGTATAGCAGGTGCAAGGGATGGAATTATTGGCTTCTGCCCAGGCTGCATGATACCACCAAGGACTTGGGGCAGCCACATGCTGACATTTCAAGTTTGTTCACGTGGTTCAGAAAAGAGCCCACAACACAAATTTGGAATGTTGTTTTACACATCATTGTGCATCTCTCAGTGTTTAACGAGGGGCCATGAATATGGGAGATGCTAAGTAATCAGTGTTCAGTGAATTCTTTCTTTCTCAAGTATCTATCTTACACCTATGTGTTTATATTCTCATTGTAACTACAGCTTGAGAAACCCAACAAAACTGCTTGTTTCCTTCAGCATTAGTATAAACCTTAATTTATTTAAAGTGTTTCTGACACTTTTTTTGCATTTATTAGGGGGTATTGCAAAAAAAAAAAGTATTAAGTGGAGAACCGTATTTTAGGGCCCTGATATTTACTTATCATAAAAATTGGCAACTTTCTTAACTAAAAAGCCTGCCAATCTGGGCAAAAGAAAAAATTTAACTTTCTGGTGTTCAGATGCAAAGGTCATAGAGAATACTAGATATTAAATCTGTGAAACTGCACAGACCCAAATGTATATTTAATGTATTTATAATGTTTGTTTAATAAAAATAGCTCACAGTGAATATTTTGTCATTTTAAAAGCATATTTGCATTTGCTTACCCTATCAGAATATCATTTCTAAGAAAATAAGGACTTCTTGTGAAGCCCCACAGGGGAGTGAATATATAAAACTCTTGTTAGACAGAGAGGTAGAATCAGATTTCTTGGGTTCAAATGCTGGTTACCAGGGTGAGGGGAAGGGGAACGGAAGGATAAATTGGGAATTCAGGATTTGCAGATACAAAAGACTATATATAAAATAGAAAAACAGCAAGGTCCCATTGTAGAGCACAGGGAACTCTATTCAATACCTTGTAATAGCCCATAATGAAAAAGACTATGAAAAGGAATATATATATATATATAATCCGTGAAACTGCACAGACCCAGTTATATACACATACATATAACTGAATCACTAGGCTGTACACCAGAAGTTAACACAACACTGTAAACAGACTATATGTCAATAAAAATTTTAATTAAACGATTTTTAAGAAGAGAAAAAAATGCTGGTTCTGTTCATTACTCACTGAAAGATCTCAGGCAACTCATTTTCTCCCTATTCTCACATTTCTTCATCTTCAAAATGAAGATAATAATCATAGTTCGCACCTCAGAGGATAGTAATGAGCAGTCCAGGAGTTAAGCTACATAAATATTCTCATAAAGTGGCAGGCTCATAGGGAATTCCAAAAATGTTAACTATGGTTATTATGAACTGCACATTAAAATTCAATATAAAATGCAGAGCAGATTTTAAGAAATTAAAGCTAAGGAAAATTATGACTGAGTCCAGAGAGCTAGTACCCAGGGAAGTCAACCTAGTTCCTGACCTTGACATTTCCAGCCAAGGGTAGAGGGCCTCTCTGCTTCTAACAGAACTGAGCTGGTGTTTCACAAAGCCCACGTTGTTGCCATGAGGGCGGGGGCCGCTCGAACCCCACTTCACAGCATCTGCCTGCCTGTGGCTGTAAATACCTGCACTCTGTACTATGAAGAATGGCCCCATCTCAGTCCTGTCTGAGTAGACCAAACGTGGGCAGCTGACCTAAGGACAGCATCTTGCAGACTGGCCAGAAATTGACTGGAGTGGTTTCTCTGGACAAATATAAAATGGATCCTTTTAATTCTCTTAGAAACTTGGAATTACAGATCCGGGGGAATTGGGCATTCATTCCTTCCCTCATTCATGAAACAGACATTCCACCAATACCGACTGTGTGAAGCACTGTTCTGAGCAAAGGTGAGACTGCAGTAAAGAAAACAGTTCCCAACGTCAGTGACTTGATTTCTAGCAGGAGGGCGAACCAAAAAGTAAATATTTGTCAGATGATGATAGGCACTATTAAGAAAACAAAAGTGGATAAGGAGAAAAGAGTACTGCAGGGAGCAATATTAGTTGTAGAGGTCAAGGAAGGCTTTTTTAAATGGGTGAGATTTGAACAGAGACTTAAATGAAGTGAAGAGCAGCCCAGCAAAGAGGCAGGAGAAGAGCATTTCAGGAAGAAGGAAGTGCAAGCACAAAGCCCCTGATGTCGGGACGAGCTTCGCACGTCTGAAGAAGAGTCAGGAGGTTAGTTGGCTTCCTCATGGGATGTATTCAAGTCCAGAGAAGCCACTGCGGGCCATGTATGGGAGGACCTCAAAAGGGTGCCCACGGTTAGAGAGGGAGGAGAACTGCAGAGAGAATAAGACCACATGGCCTTTGAACAGAAGAGATCTGGCTGTCTGGAGGAATGCTCCTTGCCATTTCCAATTCCTGCCTGTGCCTAGCCTGAAAACAAATACCCTTTTCCTTGAAGTGTCCATGTGGGTGTCTGCCTTTTGCCTCCCAAATGTCCTAGTTAGAATACTGTGTAAGATCTTGCTTGATTCTTACTTTAATGAGTTTGAAAGACTAATTATTAATATCCTTTATTGGAGGTGAGAAAGCTGATGTATTAAGTTAAATGACTTTCCCACCTCTCAAAATGAGTTTGTAACAGGAGGTAAGCAAGCTCCTCTACATTCTGACTTCACACTGTGCACCTATATATTGGGAAAACTAAGTTTATGATCTGCTTGCATCATAGATGCAGATTATCTTAAAGAGTGTAAGACTTCATCAAACTAAGTTGCCTTTGCCCCTAAATGTCCATCTGCAAACTGAAGGGGCTCTGATTATAGAAGAGAAGAAAAAGAAAAGAAGAGAAGAAAAAAGAAAAGAGAAGAGATGGTCAAAGGTTAGTAAAAACAAAAATCACCTCTATGAAAGGAGGAGTAGCACCCTTTCTAAACACTATGATTCACTAATAACTTACTTTTAACCTTTTCCTAAATATTTGGGTTCTCCCATCCATTTTCCTTGACTTTCACCTTTATTTGTGTACCTCTATTCCTACTGGGTCCCAGGTATCACTAGTTTCATGTTTAAATTATCTGTCACCCGTATCCTAGCTCCCCCATGATTCATACACTGTGGAATATGCATTCATTGTATATGATCAACTAATGCAGGGTAGTTAAAGCTATGGATCGTGTAATCCATTTCTCAATGTGATATACACCGTGAAAAGGCAACCACAGTAAAAGAGGGGTTGATTTAAGAGGCTCCCTGGGCAATGACAGTCACAATTTCCAAACGTGCCAAAAATTCATTAGGGCTCCATGTCAGATGGCCGTAATCTCTGTAGCAATGGTTTAATAAATACAGTGATGCACTGTTCTGGAGTCTGCAATGACACATTGTGGATATCCTATATAAGCAGCGTCTTCCCATGATCATATTCTTCTCCTGAAGAACTATCTGTGTTTCCTGATTTGTCTTAATGATACTTGAAGGACTTTGCAAACAATATGCCTACAGTAGAAAATGTTGAAATAAATCACAGAGGCTATCAACTACTATGGTCCAAGCTTGGTGAGTTCTCCACAGACATTTGATACAGAAGACACAGGAAAATGTCAGTGCCTCTAATTTATGTCCTATAGCTAACTAATTTTATGCTAATTCCATTTCTATACTGTGATTCCGTTTTCTACGTGTTGATGGATGGGTTTCATGAGTTAATTCTCTAGTTTCCAATGCAGGCAGACTGCACATAAATCCCAGGGTTTTGTAGAAGAGACAGTTGTTCCATGCTACTTATTATCAGCACAAGCACACTGCAACCTTGGCTTATTTATCAAGATATTGCTGCTGTTTTGCACATTTTCCAAGAGGCTTAATCTACCCCACACAACAGTTTTTAATGGGAGAAGCATAACAGTCTTCGTGGTTTGTTCAATTTTATTTTATTAGGTTTTTTATTTCTTCAGGTCTGATTGGGAGAAGAGTTCAGACTTCTCTCTCATTTTATAAAAGATATCCAGAAAATGCGACAAGGAAATTAGCTAGGGCTTACTGCCTCAGAAGATACCTCATGGGATGGATTTGTTTGGGCAAGGTTGGCAACCCATGGGTTTCCCATCTGTGTGTCCTAGGAATGCTGGAGTAAATATTGGTTCCCAGGCTTGGCTGCTTCCCTGTCTCCTTTGGTTTCTCTAATTTATAGATTTCCAGGTTGAAAAAGAGTTGATTACAGAGAGTCTTTGCTAAATAAAACAGATCTTAAAGAATTTTAAGGACTCCATGTTAATAATAGTTAACATTTGGTGGGGAGGGTATAGCTCATTGGCAGAGTATGTGCTTAGCATGTACAAGTTCCTGGGTTCAATCCCCATTTCCTCCATTAAAAATAAATAAATAAATAAGGCTAATTACCTCTCCCTCCAAAAAATTAAAATAAAAATTAAGAGGAAGAGCAAGTTAGTCTTCAAAAAATAATAGTTAATATTTATTGGGAGTTTATGATGTATTAGGCATTGTGTCACATTATTTAATCTAATCCTCATAACAAGCTTATGGATTACTTACCATTTTTATCCCAATTTCACAAAGAAGGAAACCGAGGTTTAAGTTGCTTGCATAATTTTCCCCACATTCTCACAGCTGGTAGAACCGGAATTCCAGCCTCCACAGATGAACCCCAGAGGCATTTTCTTACTACATCATCTTGGCTGTCTCTAACGCTGATCCTTGTTGATTCTATTCCTTTCTCTCCTGACTCTCCAAGCTTCATTACAGGAATTATCTGCTAGCTTCGAATTCCCATTCTGTTTCCTGGGGACTGATCTCACCTGGTGACTCCAGTACAGAGTACCTGTTTGACACAGTCAACTTTGATCCAACAGTGTATTATCTCCAAAAGGCATCCCCTGTATGACGATCGTCTGTCCTCTTGGGCAGAAAAGGACAATACCAGAGAATTGATGTATTATTTTAATCCTGTGTACACATATTCTTACTTATTGAGTATCCATAATACAAGACACATTGTAATGGCAAATCATAAGGCCTGTGTAGCTCCAGCTGGCCAGAGAATTGAATGTAATGTGGCAGAGACTTTTTCCTAATTACAATTCTCCCTTTATTCTATGACAAAATAAAATCTAATTTTTAATTAGGTACATAGCTGCCCAGATGAGGACTCCATTTCCCATACCCCCGTTGAGCCAGATATAGTCATGTGACAAAGTTCTAGCAAACAGGATGAGAGAAGTAACAATTTGTGGGACACCCGGAAGAGGTATATTCTCTGCATCCGCTTTTTGTTCTTCTGGATGACTGGAATGTGGATGTGACAGGGAGTTATCTCAGACCATGTAGACAAGAGTAGGAAATAGGAGCTGGGTTCCTAGACCTGATGGAGCAGAGGTGCCACACTAGGGATGGACTGTTACAAGAGAGAGAAATAACTCTCCACCTTCTACATACAATGTTAACTTATTTGAAATAACAGTGGTTGAATACATGCCCTACCTACCACTAGTAGGTTCATCTTAACCAAGTCCTTCCCATCGTTTTCAAAATCTTTTTTTTTTTCCTCATCTATAAAGCAGGCCAAAAGGAACATTGAGAAAATAAGAGAAAACTGAAAAATACAACACAGTGGGTCTAGGAGAGGAGGTGACTATTTCTGAGAAGAAAACTTTTATTTTTCCCCAAATAGAGCCAAAATATCAAGATGAGTGCACCTATTTTATCAATCATCTGAATTCTAAATGTTTAACCTGCATGCTATCAAATACTCACCTAGCTTAGACTTAGTCATTCATCATGGTATTTAGTCCTGTTTCAACAAGTTACAGAGACACAAACATCAACAAATTCTATAAATCTTACTCACTTACTACTTTTAAAATTTCAGTGGGCAGAAGAATCTAATAAGCTGCAGGCTTATTAGATATGCAAATTTCTTGGTTCTACCCTACGTCTGAACCACATGCAAGGCCCAGGAATCTATCTTTTAATCAACCAGGTAATATGATTCTCTGGCTCACCAGAGCCTCAAAACCCACAAGATATGGAAGCTTGTATGGAATATTGGTAATAATAATAGTAATAATTATAGAAGTATGGCATCATTCACTGACATATCTAGACCAGTATTTCTCTAAACACTGCAAATAATAAAATCTAAAATGAATTGAGCACAAGTTATGTATGTATAGGCACTATACAAAATTTCTGATGTGTCACCTCATTTTCAAAATAAAAAGCCTTTTTTTTTTTTTTTACTAATTGCGCTCATTTTATAGATGAAGACTATGAGGTTTAATAAGTTTAGATGGGTTTGTATGCAATCTAAGCTGAGACATGGCAGAGCTAAGTCTCTTCTCCAAAGTCCAAGAGCCTAACTCTGAGATACTAACAACTCTCCTCATTCTCATGAAACACGAAACCATGTTTCAAAGGTTATTCAAGTAAGGTCAGTAGTGAGCGCACGGGTGTTCATTATGTCCGTACCTGCCATTTGCAAGATCTCACATAGGACTTATGAAAAAAATGAATTCAGGAATTAGAAGAAAAGGAAGAGCATTAAAAACATGTCTTCTAAGTTTTAAGATCAAGCTTTTAATAAACCATCTTCGCTATTAACGCACATGATAGATATAAAAATGCTTTCAGTGATTTCCCAAGATTGTGCCTGCTCTATGATCATAATTTAAAATTCACTATCATTTAACTCAAGATCTTTAACTGAATTGTTTCATTTTCTTTAGCTGAATTGTATTGATTTTTTTTTCTTTTGTTGGTCTATACTTGGCTAAGCTGTGGTTAGTTAGCATTTTTCAATTTTGTCAGTTTTCGCCAAAGTGTATATATGTATATAAACCACATATGTAAGTGTATCTGTGTGTTTGTGTGTCATAAATCATTTATATGTGCACTTCCACATATCACAGCTATCAATCCCTAAAGTAAGAGGAATCATGATGTGGATCACAAATTCATGTTAATTTAACATGTATACTTGCGAGTTTTCTTAATTTAAAATAATACTTATATAAGCAAGACACCGGAATATATCAAATCTTAAATGGGTCCTTAATTACAGCAGGAAGTTAAACAAAGAAATTAACATACAAAATGTTCCATTTAACTCAAAGACATCAATATATCTCATGCTTTTGTTTTACAGCAAGAATTTTTAACCAACAGTACTATTCAGGAGAAAAATCTCCATTTTCAATAAAAATAAAAATGCTAAAATTAAATACATTAATATTTAATTTTATACTTTCATTTATATTATGTGCAAAATTATCTTAAATATTTGTTATGAGTGAAGTGGCTTTCTACCAAATTAGGCCTTTTCATAGTAGAAAATGTTAACATAAATTGTAGCATAAATCATTGCCTTGTAGAATACCAGAAGGCGCATATAAAAACCCCTATCTTAACTGCACATATTTCCCATTAACCATAATCTATTAGTAATTGAAGTTCATTACAAATTCTTGTAGACTTTATTGCTATCATGCTGCATGACATACTGAACCTGGCTTGCATAACAAGAAGTCCTTGCTGGGAAATATCCTATTAACAATGACAGTGCATTTGTCATTGTGATAATAAACCCAAGAGCTGCCTGTAGATTATAAATTATCAAGGCGCCATTTGTGCTGCCCTGGCTTGAAGGTTTGTCAGTGCTTCCATTTTAAAACCCTGATTTTCAGTGAGTTGTAACTCAACTATCAGAAATCTGCAGTGAGCTGCAACTTTGCGTCCAAGGACTCAGCTCGAGGCTCTTTTTGGAACAAGCCTTAAGTATGATTTACATTTTCCAATCAAAAAGAACAGAGGTCTGCTGGGTTGTGCACAACAGTACCGAAGGGATCTGTAAGACAAAATCATTTTCCACCCAGAAGAATACATTTAGATCTGGCCCAGATACCTATGGCTATTTAAAATCAGAGTTTATAACAGCCCCAACTGTGTGCCTTAAAAAGACATTATTTAATTTTTAGGAGGGTAACAACTAAACTCAAATGTCAGGCATTCAAGGTAACAACATATGCCAAGTGTTTTTTGTGTTTATTTTTTTTCCTTTTCTTGCAATAGCCCCCACTCCTACCCTCTTCAGATCAATCATTTGAAAAACAAAAGAATTTACATGGAGCAATGAGAAAACATTACAGAGAAGGGAGAGGAGCATGGGAGAAACAAATGTAATATTGAAACAGAAATAGCCACAACTGTGTAATAGATGTGCCTTTGGCTTGGAGGTGAGCTTTACCAGTCTGTGATATTTCGGCGCCAAGGAGCTGGATGGCAGCAGAACCAGGAAGGGTTTTCTGCATTACAGGGCAACTGGTTCCACAAGCTTCGCTACTTCTACTTCAAAATAGAATTTTAGATAATTACGGGTTACCTGAAAATTCTCCCCAATTCCCAAATTAAGAACATGCATTTCCAGGGATACAAACACAGTAACTAAGAAATTCAAGTCTTGGGGTTCTGCAGAGAGGGAGTGATTGACAGGCTGACTTTGGACACTGTGCGCAAGACGGGATGTTAGGTATGATGGGAAAGTGATGGCGAAGGAGAAGACTCGGCCTGGCTCTGACAGTGGCTGCTTACTGCGCAGGGGAACTGACAAGCAAGAAAAACATAATACAAGATCAAGTGAGACATAAATGCAAAACTGAGCTGCAGAAACTACTTGAGGGAATGTAACACAATTAGTTCTTACGAGAGGATTAAAGAAACAGATTTCATAGGCAGGACACTTTTGAGCAGGATTTGAAGAATTCCATTTTTCCCCCCTTTCTTTAGAGACTCCGCCCCCACCCCATCCCCCAACGCAGCGCCTTTTTCTGGGATAAGTCACAGCATGAGGAGAGTAAAAGATTCCTATTTCAGAAATAACCATTAGCTTGGGATGGGCTGGACTAATTGATGCTGGCCCAACTTCTAACAATGACAAGTACAGAATCACAGCCAGAATGTACCAATTTCTTAGAGAGGGTGAGCAATAAAGTGTAGCCAAAGGGAATGAATCTGCTTTTTATTTCAGAGAAACTCTAATATCTAGGTTCTTCTAGCCTTCTTTCAATGGGACTTCGGTTTTACTCAATCACTAAGTGGGAAAAAGCAGAGCAAATGGGCTCTTTTATTGAATTTATTCCCAATGTCTTTGATAGAAAAGTCAAATAATTCAGGGGATACCAGTCTAATTTTTGCATAACAAATTCACTAAGAAGGACGAGATGCAAAATCCTAATCCATGTCCCAGATACTATGCTAAGCAATACATGTATTTCATTGCATTCTTGCAAATCATGAAGAAGGTTTTAGTATTTCCACTTTACAGAAGGAGAAACTGATACTTCAGCAAGTTGTGGAACCTAAGACAGTAAGATTTGCCTAGCATTAAACAGCCAGTAAGTGGTACAGTGGAAATTCAGACTCAGGCCTATCTGATCATACAAGCTGTACCACACACTAGTTTCTGTACACCCCTATGGTGGTTTTTAAAATTAATCTCAAGAAATAAACTAGAGCATTGAGAAAGAGAATGCCCACCCGCCAAAACTTAATTCTTATTACTAAATAATTATGCTTCGTTTTCTTTCTTTCTAGGTCCAAGTAATCTGATTGACACGCTCAGCCATGTATCATTCTGCTTTACTTTTATTCTCAAGAGCTCCTCTAAAATATAGTGATTTCATGTTTAACTAAAGGCAAAAAATAAATAGATAAATTTTATTTACTCAATAAAGATAACTGGTTCTATCAAAATTACACAATATTCTCTTTGACTTATTCAGAATGAAAACCATAATTCAGTATCTACTATTCATTTGAAAATACTTCTGATTGCTCTAACAATGAAGCAGATAGAGTCTGCCCATACCTAGATGAAAGTTTTGCCACCTTAACTTCAAATTTCACAATGTGCTCAGATTTTACTTCCTCTGTTAGCATCTTTGCCATTTGGTGACAGGTATCTGTTCTTTCACTTGCTTTCTTTTCAAACTCCATCCTAGTGCTCTAATATATCACATTTTTTTCTAGCAAGTTTTATGTCCTTTCATAATGGTGAACGTGACTTGCATAGTACACAGAGTACTGAAATATTCTGAACACATGGAGTAGGGTCATTTTGATTCCAAATACTTGCCCAGGCAATAGTTTGCCATTTGGAACCAACCTGGAAGCCAATGAAAGCATGACGAGCCATCTGCTCATTCTCTCCTTCCCATTCTCAAGAATTTAAAACAACGATTCCCATTCCTATAGCACCTTTCATGCACAGAGTCTGCCAATTGCCAGATATATTGTTTCATTTATCAACCCAAGCTTCTCACTACAATAAAAATAGACATTTCAGGACAACATAAAAATGTACTTTGTGTCATATCCAATGATATCCCCACAGTTTTTTCTTCATGGAGAACCAAAGAGCAGGGACATCAAATGTCTTTTTCGAAGGAGAAAGCATATGACTTCGGTAAGTAATGATTTTCTCTCTCTGCCCTGACCAAGCTCCCAGGTCTTCATGAGCTAAAGACACTTTGAACTCAGAGTCGGGAATATGGTTGTGGGAAAAACAGGAATGGGTCTTCCATCCTGGGTCAAGCCAAGGAGACAGCAAACCTCGTGGAGAAAACTTTCTATAATCACGGGCAGCTACTGCAAAGTAAAACTGTCACTTCTGGCATAGCATGCCTGAGCCTGCAAAGCCAAGTGAGGGAAACACAGAACACCACGCTCCAGGACATGTTCTCCTATGCTTCAGAGTGGCAGGAGCAAGCGTTCCCAAGATCCCGATTCACTCTGCCCTCTGCCACCCAAATGAGTGTGCAAGGGTGGAGGGATGGCCACTGATTCTCAATAGGTTTTTTTTATATGTGTTGAGGAGGTGCAACGAGAGAGGGCTGCTTGGGTAGGGGGCCCGGAAGACAGTGAGAGCACAGGGGACACCAGTGACCATGTGGCATTGCTGACAGAGAACATGGCACCACGTCTGTTCAGTTTACTGTTGCTAAAGAGCACTGGCTCTCCCTGGAGTGACGCTGACTCTCCCTACCCTAAACTTACAGTTTTGACACTAGAGAGAAGGATGGGTAGGGAAACACTTTCTGAATTTGAGTTTTACCTGAAATGTCTAAGTCATCCGTTATTCATCTGAATTTATGGAAAGGTAATTTGATTTTATTTTCCACTAATAGGTGGAAATGAAGTTGAAAGTGACACAAAGTAAGCCCAATTTGTAAAATACTGCTTTTGTAACTTTCAACATGGGTATCTATCACCCACGTAAGGATTCAACATCTGTGTAAGTCAGTTTGCTCCTCCTTCCACCCCTGAAATCTATGTTACCGATGCCCGGGCATGACATCTTGTCCTAGACATGACAGTAGAAGGGGCATTCCCATAGCAATAAGGCAGGCTCGACTTTAGATTCTAATAACCTCATCTTCCCACTTCCATGCAAATTGCTCTTAATCTGTATAGATCTTGCTATCCTGAGCCAAACTCTGCTTTCCACCCAATTTCCATATGTTATCTCTTCAGCATAGTGCATCACAGCTCAGGGAAGATTATCTCTTCGACACAGCCAAGTGCATGTGTATTCATGCCTGTGCACCCTACCCCACACTAAGAAATTCGTTCCCCCACAATTAGACAAAGCTAGAAGTCAGTAGTTAAAGAAACTCAAAGTTTCAACAAAAGAAAGCCATATTAGAAGTCCTGGTCTCCATCATTATAGACATCATATAGAATTCTTCATCCCCTATAATCCATGTGCTAAAGCCCATGAAATCACTTCCTGATCGCATCTTCTAATTGTACCCAATTTCCAAAACTTTCCCACTGTGACTTATAGAACTCCTGGTCCATTATAATTAAAGACCCCTTATCTTTCAGACCCTGACTCTCTCTTAAGAATACGACTTCCCCCATAGCCTTTGCAAATGATAAATATTGGCCCTCCTGCACTCTCCTACTTTGGGTGTGCAGGACAGACAGGTGTCTTCTTACCTCCTCATAGCTCCTTCCTTTGTATTTTCTCTTCCTTCTTCATGAAAACACTCAGCTTTGAGTCTCAGATGAGCAGGTGCTTCCACACACCAGTCCTCCTTGTAGAAATCATCAACCCACACTCAGGCCACTTCTTAATTTTTGAAGACTTTTGATTCTGGCTCATTGTCACTTTTTTTATACCATTCCCACTTCTTGGTAATATCAATGTCCTTCTGGTCCAATATAATTCTTCTAATACCTCAGCTTCTTGGTCCCTGAGCTCCTCTCTTCCTATGACCCTCTACTCTCTGTTCCTCAGCCAGTTGCTCCATGAATATACCACCGACCTCATCATTACCTGAACCATGTCCCCTCCATGTTCTCTATTTCCAGCATCACACTCTCTGCTCACCACCTGCTCTTTCCAGCCCATTTCTTCCAGTATTTTCTCTCCAACTGCCCTTTGAACCCATCGGGGTCTAAAATCCATCAATGATAACAATATTTCACTTTTCCTGACCCATTTTGGCTTCACTCTCTTTCTTATCCAGCCTTAATTCTGTGACTAATAATTATAAACCTGCCCTTGCATATACCCGTGACTTTTTTGCCCCTTTCTAGCTTCATCATAGGCAAAAACACAGTCCTAGTTAAATACAACTGTCTACTCCACGCCTACAACTGTGCAACTCAACGTGATCAAAGAAAAGCATAAAACTATGATAAATGGCCTCATTTTAAATGCATGATCACGAATCTCAAATGGGCTCTTAATGCTAACTGGAAATTATATTTCCATACCCATTTCTCTCCCACTCTACCAGTGAACTAGGTCATACAGGAAACCTCCAATACCTCTTCTCCTAACCTCCTTTATTAGCTGATGACTCAGTTCACCCTCCTCAGCTTCACAGTTTACTGAGAAAACACAAGCAACCGAAAGAGAACTTCTGCAGACTGCTCCCACATCTACTTACCTATCTGCATCTGTGCCTTCTCTCCTGGTACCATGGACGCACCGTCCTCGCTCTAAGCTAACACCAGTGCCTCTACTTGTGCCCTGGGTGCCAACTCCTCCAGTCTGCTCAAAGACATTGCAATTATCCTCTCTCTTTCCTGAACCATGATTTTTTTTCTCTATTAGATCTTTCTTATCAACATAATAACTTACTGTTTATTCTCCTACATAAAAAAATTCTTAACTAATTCTATTTCCTCCTCTTGCTACCCTTTATAGAAAGTCTCCTTAAAAAAATGTTTTCTATACTCACTGTCATTCATTTTCATGTTACTTCATTCTCCCTTGAGCCCATTCTGTTAAATTCATACTACTCCACTGATACTGTTCTTTTCAGCATCACCAGTGACTTCAGATGACTAGATCCAATGGTAAGCCCTTAGTCCTCACCTTATTCCATGGATTAGCAGCATTTGTTACATTCTATCTTGAAACACATTCCTGTGACTTTCAGGACACACCCGCCCCCCCCCACCTCATGTTTTGCTTCACACCTCATTTGCCACTACTTTTAAGGTTTTTGTGATGGTTAATTTTACGTGTTAAGTTGACTGGGCTAAGAGAGGAACAGACAGATGGCAAAATTTTACATCTGGTTGCATCTGTGAGGCTCCTTTTGGAAGAGATTAGCATTTGACTGATAAACTGAGTAAGGAAGAACACCTCACCAATGTTGATGGCCATCATCCAATCTGTTGCGTGCCTGAATAGAACAAAAAGGCAGAGGAGGGGCAAATTTGCTCTCTGTTTGAGCTGGGACATCCATCTTCTCCTGCCTTCAGACACCCCTACCCCACCCGTCCTAAGTATCACAAGGTCTCCTGTCTGCTCCCTTAGAGGCAGGAGCCCATTCCTTCCATGCTGAGCACAAAGCAGTTCTCAGAGAGGGAGCTCAGTACTGTATTCGTGCATGAAAGAAAGCTTGTGGTTTTGATGCATTAAGGCCCGAGTGTGATGGCTGTCCAGTTTTAGGCTGGTGAGAACTAACCCCCTTCCTTTCTGCAATGCAGCTTTTAGGAGCCAACATCTTATGCTGAATCTGAATCGCTTTCCACAATGTCCATTCCTCACAGCATACTCCTTCTACATACTGTATTCCTGAGGTTATCCTTGTCTCTACCTCACCACAACCACCTTTTCTAAAAATAGCTTCTCCAACAGTCAGGGTCCAACCAGGAAAACAGAACCCACTCTGAGTGTTTAAAACAACGCAGGGAATTAGTTCCAAAGTTACACAGGGTAAAGGGAGGATGCTGTGCAGTCACCTGGTACAACCTCAGAGATGAGCAACAGCAGGAGGCCCTACAATTCCAGGTTAGAAGGGATAAGAGAGGACGGTCACCACTGGAGCCCTGTGGAGGGGGTCACCCAGTGTAAGACGGAGCCAGGGGAGGTCACTGCAGGGTTTGCTGGAGACACACAGGAAAAGCAGCCATTATTGGAAATCCTGCCCTAGGCAGAGAAGTGGTAGCATCTCCCTCCTATCCACCGACCTCTAATCTTTCATCAGTGCCTTCCTTGGCCAAACCCAACCATAAGCATGTGTCTGCGGGCACAGCACAGGACCCTGGAAAACAGCCTACAGGGGTTAGTCAACCTTCTGCTTCACCGCCTCCTCACCCTTGTGATACAGAGCAGAGCAGGGAAGCAAAGAAAGAAATCCAAGGGCAAACAGCGCCATGAACAGGCACACAGATGGGGTTTTGTTCATTTGCAGTTGTCAGTTAATTGCCCCAGAAAATCTAAACTTGCATTTAGGGACCTTCAGGATATGAAGTGCAGCCAAGCCTACTCTCCACAGTTTGGGTTTAGGTGGGGAGCTTTGGTCAGGGGTGGGAGGATAGGATAGTGAAAAGGAGGAGTAAGAGAAGAGCCTCCAGTGCTCTGAGGCTGCATCACATCCTTCATGGCCACCTCCTCAGTCCTAAGAGAACCATCAGGTGAGAGGTCTGAACTGGAACGTGGCCATCAATTCCTCAATCACTCTCAGGGTTCAGTGTTATTTGCAAACTTGCCTCCCATGGTTGGGCTTCTGATTTTCAAGAGCTTATAAATTCTCAAAAGGGCTAAAAGATCGTATTACAAAGGCTATTCTTACAGCAGACTCCACATTGGGTAGTAAATATGCGATACTCTTTTTGCAAGACGTTAGATAACAGAAAACTGAGCAGAACCACGTGATTTCCTGGAGGGAGCTGCTCACTTTTTCAAAATGTAAATGCAAACAACAGAATGTATGTCTACACCCTCCCTCCTAGTAACAGATTATTACACAGCTACTTTCCATGCAGTGAAAGCTCAGTGTTGATGAAGCAAAGCTTTTGATGTTTGACCACAGACCACATCCCTGACATGAAGTCGGCATGAAGTGGGGGCAAGAAGATGAACAGGGTGGGTGAGAGACACCTGACCCAATTCATGTCCCAGCTCCTGTTAAGCATTGGGAAATCCTTGGAGAAGCTGCTTAATCAAAATCTATTTCTTCACCAATGATAATGACTATAATTTATATTTACTGAATATTTACTATTTGCCAAGTTGCTCAAGTACTTTATGTATATTAATTATTTGAATCCCCAGAACCGTATTATTGGCTTCATCTTACAAAAGCGGAGAGGTTAAATGACTACACAAGCTCATGTAGCAAAAAAACAAAACAAAACAAAACAAAAAAACAGCAGAACTAAGGTGTTTTTGCATTTGTACAACACAAAAGGTGTCCCACCTAAGGGTCTATCATTCCCATTATAGCCGTGGTAGGCTTGTGTATGGAGCAGGATAATTTTTCCAAAGATGGCAGTAAAGTGTTTTGTTCTAACAAAACCAGTGTATTATGATATGTTTTGGACTGATGGGAGTAAAGAATTTTGAAAAAAAGTATGCCTTTTTCAAATCTGCACAAATTTTCCATGTGGATAGTCATTAGAGGCACTGGGTAGAACCAGGATACAGATCCAGGCAACGATGCTCCAGGGAGATTCTAGAAGTGTGGTAGAAAGATGTGTGACTTAAATCTCACTGTGCAAACAAAATAAGGCACCATACATAAAGCACAAACATTTGTTGGCAACTTTCGCTGTCCTGTACTCCATTAAGTTGTGCCAACAATCACATAAATGCCTATCAGTGGTCACATGATTAGGTATGTTGGTATAGTTACAAGAGATGGAAGGTGAAAGAGTAATAAACACAAGGAAGAATTCTTACCAGTGGAAACTCAACACCCACTACAGTCCCTAAAGATAAAGTATCACTGCCACACATTTCTCAGGGAAGAACACACTGTCTCTGTACTTAATCCAGAACTGCACGTGCTCCTCGGTTTCCAGGCATGTTCCCCAAACTCACAGGACTTCATCTTTACAGACTGGGTACTCCATTTGTTATGGAAGAGCTACATTCTTTCATATCTTGCCAGTCTCAAAAAAAAAAAGGCCCAATACTCACTTACTTTGATAATAAACTAGAAGGTTTCCACAGACGTCCTTTGAAGTAATTCTTTTCCCATTTCTCTTTGTCTTCCCACTAGTCTTGGAAGAGCTTGAGGGAAAAAGTCAGTATTGGGTTTTGTCCTTGTCCTACTCAAATTTGGGTTGTAGTGGCCACAACCCAAAATTTTAAAATTTATTAGATTTTCCACATACTTTTTCCTCTTGACTTTTTTCCAAGCATCCAATCACAGCATTCTCACCGGCACTGACCCTGGCAAAATCACTGCCTGACACGTAGTAAGGAGCCCCTCAGGGAAGCTGGGTGCCCTCTCAGCAGACGGCTGGGCTGCTAGGGTGGAACATGGACAGGCACCCCTTCCTTTTGAACATTTTTTTGCAGAACTTACTGCTCACTCTGACCATGAAAATGCACAATTTGCTTATTTAGCTGCAGAAACAATACACATTGACAAAGGAAAGTGGTGATGAAAGGAGGTTTGTTACTTTCACTACAGAAAAGACTCCAGCAGGATGGCTTACTAACATATCATGAGAATAGTGATGATGATAATTATTATAATAAGTATGATTTGTGGATCACCCCATAAGAGAGAACAATGTCCAAGTAACTCTTTTCCCTGCCTCATGGAAAGACAGAACTACTATTATGGATCTCTGAACTCTTGGGAGGGAGGCAGGAGTTGCTGAGGTGGGACAGGACTAGTGACAGTGATAAGTGCCTTGTGGGAGAAGGGGCCTCTCACCTTGCGGAACCACACACACCATATTATGCTGAACAGCTTTTCAAGGGAGAGCAGGTGTGGAGATGAATGATGGGAAGAATTTACCAAGAACTGGGGTAGGAAAAAAGTTCTTAACAGTTTAAATACTACTTTTCAGACAAAAGACCTATAGGGAGCCAGTGGGGGTGGGAGGTGTTGTAAATCCCCGATACTGACTTCTGACACCCTTCAAATCCTAAATAAAGGTTATAATCAGTCCTCTACTCTTTTCTCTGTATGCTGCGTAAGTTTTCCTTTTGTCTCCTTTATCCTAGGAGTTAAGTTTTAAACAAAATTTACAGATAGAAGAACTAAGAAAAAAAGTTTATAGACACAGCATCATTAATTTACTTATCAAATATTTACTGGGTGGAGCTCTCATGAATGGGATTAGTGCCCTCATAAAAGAGTTCCCAGACAGATTCCCTCGACCCTTCCACCATGCGAGGTCACAGTGAGAGATGGCCATCAGTGAGGAAGTGGGCTCTCACCAGACACTGAATCTGCCAGCACCACGATTTTGGACTTCTGAGCTTGTAAGATTTTGAGAAATAAATGTTTGTTGTTTATAAGACACTCAGTTTTTGTTATAGCAGCCTGAATGGACTGAGACAATCTTGCACACTCTGGGGGATGGCAGTGCAAAGCTGAATTATTTTCTCTATTCCAGATACTGTCTCAGCAAAAGGGAACTGCATCTGAGTTATCTCAAAAGTGGACTGGTCAAAGGAGTGAAGAGACCCCAACATAGCTGGTAGAGGGAATAGGCCACAAGAAGCCAGGAGCTGACAGATGTATAATCAACCAGGATCTAAGGTATTAACTGTATCAGAAATTGCAGAAGGGGAGTCCCAGCTGGAGGACCAGCAGTCAGGCCTACAACATGTAGATGGCCCTGATGCCAGGTTACAATTACCCAAGTGGAGTAAGTGGTTTTATGCCCTGCCTGGCTCTGCCCTTGCTTCAGTCCTGAAGAAGACACAGGGAGCCTACCCAGTTCAGTGGGGGCAGGAGGGGAATGCAAACTAGAATAGTAAAGGAGCTGATCTTGCCCTCTTCGCCCAATACAGTCTCTTCCTGAGGCCGACCCAAGTTGGGAGAAGTTGAAAAGCTTTATATAGTATAATTCCAAGAAATTAAAGTGTAGATGTTTCACTAGATTAGAATTTTAATACCTGAGAGGAACAGAAGCAGCTATGGGATTATCCATTGTGGAGGATAATGAGTTAAGAGATCAAGGTTAATAGAAAATTGTTTTCTGCTTTCATACACCAGCCCAGCTCATTCAATACTCAGGTTTTTAAAGAACAAATAACCCTGCAGATTGCGATTAGCGCTGTGAATGAGCTAACAGGTCAGGAGAGGCCTCTCTCAGGGAAGTGTCCTTGAACCTGAGACTGAGTGATGAGAAGGAGCCAACCAAACAAAGAGATCTGGAAAGAGCCTTCTCTTTGAGGAAACCACAAAAGGGAAGGCCACAAGGCAGCAGCTTTTAATGATCTAGGAATGGACCAAAGGGCAGCAACCGGGGAAGAGGGGCCTTTGATAAGGCTGGCCTGGGAGGCAGAGGCCTGATTCTTCGGTAAATTTAGATCTTGACCTTGAGCTTAAAATTAATTATAAAGGCAATAAGAAGCCATTAAAGGATTTGAAGGTGGTCAGATTTGTGTTTTAAACAAAGAAAACAACTCTGGCTTCTGTGAGGACAACATATTGCTGGTGAGTAAGAATGGACCTAGAGGCACCTGTTGGAAGTGCTTTACTAGTGTAGATAAGACATATATTGGCCTATGTATTAGAACTGGTGTTGAAGAGATGTGGGTGGGTTTCAGATAAAAGCTGTAGGTAGAACTTGAGCCACATATTGAGGGGTCAATTAAGAATCTTTAGTGAATGCAATTAGTGCCTGTCTTTATCCTCTCAATTGGCAGATATACCCATTTCCCAGCTGCCATGGGTGCTGGATGCTGACTGCTCGTAGCTGCCATCTTTGGAGAATTTTCCCCAGTAAAACAGTAGCTGCAATACTTGGGAAGTTATGTCCTCCACCCTCTCACTCCCGGGGAGCCAGAAACCTGACGTGTGGTTATAAAAGGCCAGCCTCCTTGCCTCAAGGTGAGACCAAGAGCGTGTACAGTTTGTACTCCAGAGCTTCCCTGTGGGATTGTACTGAACTAGTTTCACTTGGCTCTTTTCGCCAGTCCTCTCCTACTTCTCTCCCCTTCTCCTGAGAACCCTCACCAAATAAATTACCTGAATATCACTAAATCAGTACCAATATAATAAATCACTTGAGAATTCCTGTCTGAGGCTCTGCTTCTGAGGAACCCAACCTGAGAAGAAATTTAATTTTGAACACATTATGTTTGACATGACTATGAGGCATCCAAGTGGTGATGTTAAGTAGGCAAGTTGATATATGACTCAACCTCAGAGAGATGGAGTGTCTGGGCATCAGCAGCATTTGAATGGTACTAGTAGCCAGAGAAATTGATGACATCTCCAAGTAGGTATGTAATCAGATAAGAGAGTCTGGAACTGAGCCTTCCAACAGTGAGAAGTAGAAGGTAAGGATTCCACAAAAGAGAGAGTATGGGATCTTGGAATCTGAGGAAACCTTATCTTTGTGTACAGAATGGGGTTATAATAGAGTTCTACCATTTAATATTATGGAGAGTATTAGATTCTCTAGTGACTGGTGACTGTCTCTTTTAATATACAACACAGGGAAAATTCAAGAATGTGATTTCCTGTTAAAGAATCTTTTAATTGACACCTGCAAACTGGTGCTTTCAGCATCTTTGCGATGCTAGGTGAGGTTATTTCATGTTAACTGCACAATTACCTCATGCCATCAATGAAGCTCTTTTCATTTGAATTAAGTCCCCAGTTCCTATAAAATTAGAATTTTCCTCATTTGCTAAAGTCTTCCAATTACTTTCTAAGTTGAATTAGTAGTGTACTAAACTTTTATTTCCAGAGAAACGAGTTCAAGTAGAGGTCATCCATGCAAATGAGTTGAGTGATCTCAAACTAGCATTTAAGTGTGTCAGGAAGTTCTGTCTACATTATTTATTTTTTAAAGGCAAATGAAAGATAAGGGTATGAATTTTGTGTATTTATTTAAGGAGAGATTTCTGAAAATGACAGTATTTTCATCCAAACCTTCAGCACTCATCAATTAACCTATCACGGAGCAAAGCTTATGGCAGGCCTGAGGAGCCAAAGAGGAAGAGATAATAAGCCAAAGAGATAGGTCCAGCAACAAAGATGCTCTTAGTTAAAGGTACCAAGGACAGTTAATCTGTAAATTACTAAGGCTTATATAAAGCTGTAAGGTAATGAATTCTTACTATGACAAAGCTCTCAATTCTCATTTCACCTTTCCTCCAATGCTTTAAGTTAGGTGGTATTTTCTCTGACGTAATAATGGTGCAAATGATCAAAAAAGCTAAACAACTTGTTTGAGAAAGCAAAGATGGTAAGTGGTAGATTAGGATTTTTATAAGGTTCCTCTGATTCCAAAGTCCATAATTGTCCCCTCTATACTAAGATCAATCATAAAGAACCAACTTCTTCAGTATTGCAGCAGAAAAGACCTCCAGAAGATTTAGGGAAGCAGTGGTGGCTATATGCCTAGCCATGGGGAGTTGCTCTCTCCATGAATGCACCTCCCTAGTGGGGCCTCACTCACTGATCGGTTTTGTCCCTATGATGTAAAGACTGTACTTCTCTTTGTTTTTAAGCACAGTTTATTTAGACATACTTTTCTAAGAAATTCATAAAAGGTGTGCATGTAGGGGAATGATATCAAGTGAAGATATAAACAGATTCAATTTTAAAATTCAGGTGTAAAATCCCAAAATAACATGACCAGGTCGTGTCTGGAGCTTGGATGCTACTGGTGGGAGACAGACATGGGCATTTAACTTTTCTGTCTCTTTTTGAAACCTCTTTTTGCCTAAGAGTTGAAAAAGATTTGGTCAAAAGAGAATGGAATTCAGATCGCCAGAGCTCTATATCCAGAGCTGTAACAGACAGTCTGCGTACAGCAATTGTGTCTGAAGTCCAGATTACAAAAAAGGAAAACTGGACCCTTTGAGAGCAGGAAGGCTGAACATATGTATGAGAACTCAGCACTGAAGTTCAAATTTTTGGAGGCTATTAGTAAATCTAAAGAAGTATGTTAGCTGATACTAGAACCTTATCACTGACATCTGGTCTGGTAAGGATAGGAGAGCTGCAACCCGTGGGAGCTTGGGTCATCTTCCTGAGGACCCAAGCTAGGAGGGACATAGATGATCCATCATTCTTCTGCTTTATTCAAACACAATTTCTCCTTTTCACAGCAAATAACAATGATGAGGACCCCCTAGACCAAGGAGCAGGGGCAAAACAGACAGCCTCCCTGACCTGTAACATTCACAAACACTAGAGGCAACAGCAATCTTCCCAACAAACTATAAAGGAGGCCAATATTTATGAAGCTCAGCTGCTGGCTGCTTGTGGGTATCTCTATTAAAATGAATTTCAAGGGGGTCTGATTCCCTGCTTAATTAGGTACAAGACTGATTTCACTGTGTTAGCTAACTTACTGCCATGTTCCCACTCCTACTCTGGGATTTACAGAAATACTTGAGTCAGGGAGATTCTAGGAAGACTGAGCTTACTGCAGAGAAGCTGAAGAGTGATCCAGAGCAGCCAGACTGGCTCATCACAAACTGCGACAATCTCATCCAAACTCATTACCTTCTATCTGCCTGCCTAACATTTCATGATTATCATCTCATGACATCCATTACCTTTTATGGATCCATGCAGGTCCTAGCTTACTTAAAGCCTTTGCTCCACCCTCTTATGCAGCTAAAGAAATTTACCTTTTACGTTGCCTCACTCTAGTTTCACAATATACTAGTGTAGTCAGCTGAATGGTGGTCCCCACAAAGATATATCCATGCCTTAATCTCCTGAACCTGTGAATGTGACTTTATTTTGACAAAGGGCCTTTGCAGATACAATTAAGTTAAGGTTCTCAAGATGATGCCATCATGGACTATCTGGGTACACCTTAAATCCAATGATGAGTGTCTCTGTAACAGTCAGGACAGGAGAAGACAAAGAGAAGGCAGACAGAGACTGGAGTTATGTAGCTACGAGTCAAGAAACACATGAAGCTAGTAGAATTTGGAAAAGGCAAGGAATGATTTTTCTCCTCAAGTCTTAAGAGAGCACAGCTTTGCCAACATCTTGATTTGACACCTCTGACCTCTGAAACTGTGAGGCAGTATGTTTTTTATTAGAACCCAGTGTGTTATAATTTGTCTCAGTAGCCACAGGAAACAAAAACAGCTAGTAATGACATTGAAACTATACAATAACTATAACACAGAGTAAAAGATGGAACACATCTTAGTTATGGTTATTGAACAAGAGTAAGGTTCGTGAACACCTGCTAATATTTTTGGAGCATTTTGAACCCAGAATCCTCCCACATTTCTTTGTCATCTCAAACTTATAGAACCATGCAGGTGGGCAAGACCATCCCAACTTTACAGCTGATGATACCAAATATCAGAAAAGTTAAGGAATTTTCCTGAAGACCACTGCAGTGGGTAGGAGAGTGGGGATTTGTGTCCAGGTCTGCCTAATGTCAAGACCTTTGTCTTTCCAATATGTTATTCAGCCTGTTCCACAAGTGGCTCACCTGTTTTAAACTTTTTCAAAATTACAGTAAACTGGTGGTGTAGCTGGGGAGAGTCGAACATAAATGTTGGCTGCCAAAGACATACGTCGTTAAAAGCACCGCAGTTTTCATCTTTCTCTTTTAAAACGTTTCTTCTGCAATCTTCATTCTCTTCCTAGAGAAAGGCTACAAAGTAGCTATTGGTGAGTCAGATTTGCATCCTCCTTTCTTTGATGTCTTCGGAAAGATTTTTAGAAAGTTGAACATGATTCATGAAACTAAGAAATCAGTCATAAGTTAATTACCAAAAAAATTATATTTGTCAAATATGAACAGTGAGTGTAGATTGGCTGGAGTAAGTTTGGCAAAGTCTGACCTAAACTTTTGCACATTTTTGGGAGAATTTCAAGTTTCCATGTTTACCATGACCAGAAGAAGGCTATGTCTGGCATGAGCAATTATGCCAAAACAGAAACTTCTTGGAATACAATATTAAGGAAAATGAAATCACTTCTAACTGCCCCCCCATCAAAGTTCTTCTTAAATTGCTTATACTCCTGATTCTTTCCACGGACAAAGTGAACAAACTGCCGAGATTGTGAACATTTGTTATTGTCATAGCAGAAGGTAAACTATTTTCATAAATATGCAAATATCTCCTACTGGGCTCCTATATTTCCAGCAACTCTACTGCAATGCATGTCTATTTCAAATCTGATGATATTAAAAAGGAGGAGAAAGTGCCGAGGGTGCAGCATGGAAGTACTTCTGCCCAGGAAAGCTAGCAATTAGAGCAGGGGACAGGCAAGCAGGCCTGGGATAATTAACGGCACCAAGATATCTGCTTAATTTGATCTTCCTTGACGTCTCAGGATGTTGTAAAGGAATGGGCTTCGTTTCTGAAGGGGAAAGTAGTGAAACAAGGACAATTTCTTTAGGATCTCACTGCTTAGGTACTCAAGAGTTTTATATTCTTTCAGAAAAAAAGTGCTTGTAGATCCAAGACAAGTACCATAATCAAACAGGACTGTATTTACATATTTATTTGTTGCAGTTTAAGGGGCTTTCTCGCCACCATTCTGTGAGCTTAGGGAAGTTCGGACTTTGAGGATGAGGACAGCCTCTCGGAATGTCCACACGTCCAGTCATGCTGTTGAAGCAAAGGGGGCTCTCCTTACGCATGGGTTAAATAAATGAATGAATGTATAATGAATGAGAGGGAGAGACAGGATAAGAGCAAAGGTTCTGGAATCAAAAAAGATTTAGAGCAATCCACGTTTGAGGGGAATATGAATAGCTTCCCACACCACTTCCAGATGCCAAAGGTTTGGGTCCTCAGCTCTTTGGGCAGAGTTGCTGCCACTTCACTTCCTACATGCACATTTGGATGTAGGGAGAGTGGGGACAGGATCCGGGACTTCCCAAGACAGATCTCTGTCACTGTGAACTCTCCAATCCCAGCTGCTCTCTCTGATTCTGTCAATGAACAGAAGGTCCTTTTTTATGCAGAGATTTTGAATAATTTACCCTAAGACAGCACTTCAGAGATTATAGAAAATTTGAGCATAAATGGTAGTAGGGGAGTATCTTACGGTGATGAGAACTGGGGTGGACGCTGCACAACATCTCACCAATCTGTCTCTGTCCGAAGTATCTCTCTTGGGGTCCTGGAGCTTCCTTGGAAATGTTCTCAGGTGCTTTCACGTATCTTGAGGAACAAGCAGGTCTCTAGGCTCCTCACCAGACAAGTTGCCCCTATCTGGTATTTATATTGAGTTCCTATGCAATATTATATTTAAAGAAAATGTTTCTGCCACTCCAAAAATTTGGGAAACATTGATCCAGACCAGTGGTTCTCAAACTTGGGCGGGCATCCCAGACACCTGAATGACTTATTAAAATACATATTGCTAGTCCTACCCACAGCTTTGGATTCAGTAGATTCGGAAAGGGTCTGGAGAATCTCCATATCTAAAAAGGTCCAGGTGATGCTGATGCTGGTCTGGTGATCCCACTTTGGGAATCAATAGTCTAGGGAGACAAAACTGGGCTGGGAAGAAGGGGTCCTAGGTTCTCGGCTTAATTCTGCCACTAATTAGGAATAAAAATTGTGAGAAAATCATTCTCCCTCTCTGGGCTGCTGGTTCCACAGCTATAAAATTGGTGGGGATGGGGAGGGCATGCTTTTTCAAATGCTAGTGTTTAGAAAAGTGGAACTGACTGGTTCATGAACTTGGAAAGTCCATATGTAGATGTCTGACTTCCCGCATGGCTGGACACAGGTTTTAAAACAATGTCATCAGGATTCTGAGCCTTTCTATCTCTGAGTCTGGCTTCATCTCAGACAGACTCTCCCTCATGATGACAAGAGGACCATGAGCAATGCCCGGCATACATTCTACCACCTTAGCAACTTCAGCGAGTATCTCTTTTTCAATCATTCCAGCCATAAGTATGAGGGCTGGGGCTACTTTATTGGAATAGGTCTCATGAACCAATTTGGGACTCTACTGACCAGCTCAAAGACATGTGCAAACTCATGGAATTAAATGGCAGGGTAAACACAGCTCAGGCCACACGGGCTGAAGATGGAGGAGAGCTGATCTGAAGAAGTTACACCAAAGGGGTTGCCATCAGAAGAATGGGGATTAGTGAGGTGAAGTCGGAAAGCTGTACTTCTGGGGTGGGTAAATCAGATCAGGGTTTCTCAAGTTTTTTGTTTGTTTGTTTTGTTTTAACCTGTGGACCAGCAGCCAAGAGAATTCTATAAAACCTTCTTTGAAGAGGTTCATGCTTTGAAAGTTATTGGAAGGTTTTTTATTCTATTTTCCATTATAAAATTATACTATTTCATGTGCTTTTCAAATACTGTGCCTTCCCCCAGAGCTGTAATTCCCTGGATAGGTTCAGGGCAGCTGTTGCCAGTGGGGAAGAAGGGATTTTTCCCTGGTCATTTACACTTGAGTTTGAATCCCAGCAACACCAATGACTATTTGCTCTGTTCAGTCTGTTTCTGTGGAATGAGCATATCAGTACCTATCTTCTAGGGGGATGGTGGGCATCAAATTAGATGATGTATGTAATGCACCTGCCCCACAAGACTGACTCGACAGGTAACAGTTATTTTTTACTACTATAGCCAAACTCAGTGGGCCCATTTGGTTAAAATGATCTAAACACCAGCTAGAAGCTGAGGGTTACTTCAGTCTATGGACAGTCAGGCCCAGACAGCCAATTTGAATAAAGTCATCAACTTGACAGATTTGGGTTTGTTTTTTTCCTTCTAACTCTCAGAAAGTCTTGACATCTTTTAAACAAGGAATCTGGAACATTTCTAGGAGTTTATAAAAAATAAGGTGGAAAGTAGCCTGGCTGAGATGAACACAAAAAATAGAGGGAAAACAAAGAGAACCTGGAAGCGGTGGGAAACTTCATTTTCTTTAATTAGCATATTTAAGTGAAGCTTAGACGCTGCTCCTTCCCTGAAACATTGCATTTTATTAAAAGCTGTTTAGAGCTCATAACCATTCTGCTGATTTTCTCAAAACACATTCTCCTTATAGGCCAGTGCTAAACTGTGCATATGAAATGAGCTCAGCTTAATGTTGTGTTAAAAGAATTTGGTCTCCAGAGCTGTCTCTCTTCTTAATAATATGTAATCATACTCCATCTATTTAGTTTTCATTTAACTTGCCCCATGCAGGCAATGAATCCAGTTTAATTAAATGTGCCTTTAAATAGTCGAACAGCACTCATTTGCACCTAGCAACCCTCCCTTTCATCCTATTAGGACCCCCTCAAGATATAAAAACCCAATAAAGAGGCCATGTAAGATGTGTCTGATAATGCAAAGGAAGTCTGACATTTGCTCTGTAATTTAGTGAAACCTGCAGTAGCTTTTGGGCACATTGTCATAGCTGAATGGAGCCAGTATGGGGCCTCTTGGGTTCTGGAGGTGGGTATCTGGATCAATCCTCATAAACAGCACATTTGGAGATGAGCTGGTGATCCTCTGGATTGGAGCCATGCCCGAAGTGAGGCCCACTGAGACACCAAACAGCTGCCTGTGGAGGCACTCATCCTGTCTCTGAGAGGGCACACCCCAGGCCCAGGTCATGTTCCTGGGGACAATGGGTGGCTGGGGCTGCAGTTTCTCCTATGATAAGATTGGCAACAGGGCAGGAAAGACAGTCCTGGAAATTGAGAGAGGAGAAGTAGGTGGTGTTTTCTACTCAAGAAAGGATTATATTAGAGAATTGTTAAAATGGTCATCCTAATCCCTGAGTCCTTCAAAGAATGGACTCTATTCAACCTAGTGCTTTCTTATTCGGGCATTTAACACATTATTTATTCAGTGACTGCCAATTGCAAGCCCTGGTTATTGACCAAGGACACAATAGCAAATAAAACAGTCTCTGCTTTCTTCAAGCTTATGCTCTAGTTGGGGGAGATAGAATAAACAAAAACAGGGAGACAACAAGCAAATCAATATACAGTGTCAGGTGGTGAGAAAAAAGAAAATAAATCACGTTGAAGGGGAGCCAGATTAAAGGGGTAGGGAGTTGCAGTGTGCGGTGGACATGGTGTCAGAGAAGACCTCTTCTGTTAGATATCATTTTGTAGGATCAGATATAGCAAATTCGTGTGGCTTATGTATGCTGCGTAAATCCAGTGCTGGGGACTTTCACACAGGGCACTGGAGATCTGGCTATAATTTATGACACTCCTTTGGTTTCCTCGATAGATTAGCTGACCGGGCAGAGGCCCTTTATTTGTATCCTTCCTCAAAAGAATTCAAAAGAAGATCTTCCCCAGTTATTCTCCCCAGGCATTTATTCGTGGCATCTTATATTGTTTTCTATGAGTTTTAGTATGTGGAAGCCCAGCCAGTGAGAAGATAAGCTCCTTAGCAGTGAGGACTCAGCCTTTTAGTTATTTATTTCCCACCCAGCAGGAATGCCTGCATAATACAGGGTAAGACAAACTTCCAAAATGTTCTATGATTCTAAAAAATTTACACTTTAGTACTTTTACTTTTCCAAAAATTGACATGCGTATCATTCTAACAACCCTGTGTGGTAGAGAAGCTCTGTAATGCTTAGGTATGAGGTCTTGGGCAAATTCATCCATCCATTCATCCATCTATCCATCCATCCATTCAATAAATATGATTCCAGTGCCAAGATCAATTTCCCTGGAATTCAACTTCTTCACCTACAAGTTCATGGCATTTCTGCTCGTTTTGCATGAAAGATGTAATCTGGTATGAAAATGTAGGTTAGTTAAATTACTACCACAATACACTTAACAGACACCCTAATAAAAGCCATTCATGAGTACTGATGTGTGTAGCTGGATAATGAGTGTGAAGGAGAGATAGGAGATATCAATGCAAGAGAAACAGTTACAGACCAGGCTTAATGGACTTTACAGCTTACTTGTGAAGAGGACTGCTTGAAGTGTTTTAAGCAAGGAAGCAGCATGATCAGACTGGAGATTGTGCAGAGAACAGATTAAAAGGAGACAGGAGTAGAGGCAGAAAGACTATTTAGATGACTGTGGCAGTATGGTAGGTGGGAAATGATGGTTTAGGTATGACAAAGGAGATAAACAGAAAGCAACAGACACAGGGTATGCTGCGACAGCAGAATGGACAGGACTTGGTGAGGAACTAACACAGGAAATAAGGGAAAGGGAAGAGACTCTTCTGAATTCAGCAATGACATCATTTTCCAGGAAGTAACTCTCCAGGATAATAAGTTTGGCATTTAGTTTTTCACATATCACATTGAGATTCCTAATGAAAACATGGGCCTGATGCTCAGAAGATAGTGCTGGGTAGGAAAATAAGTCTGAGACCATTAGCAATAGATGGTATTTATAAAGCCATGGGAGGAAATGAGATCACCTGAAAGAAAGTGCAGCATGAGAAGAGAGGTCTCTGAAGAACTCCACACCTTAAGGGCTGCATAAAAGGAAGAAGTGATGAGCCTGAGGACCAGGGACCTGGAAGGCAAATCACAGGAGCCATAAGGAATGATTCAAGAGGAAGATAGTTACCTATTCTGTCAAAACCTGCTGTGAGGTAAAGGTAGATGAGGCTTTAGCGAAAGAGGTCATCGGAGACCTTAATAGGAGTGAATTTATCTTACAGTAACTCACAGAGAAAAAAATGTAACAATGAATATATATATATATGTTCATGTATAACTGAAAAGTTGTGCTCTACACTGGAATTTGACACAACATTGTAAAATCATTACAAATCAATAAAACATATTTTAAAAAAAAAGTCACAAAGGTCCCTCTAACACTTTATTTGAATACTGTTTCCTGTAGCCTGCTGAAAAGGAGCGTGCTTTTGTCTCATAATAGGAACAAGAGGTGGCATTGTTTCCCTTTCCCCTTGGGCTAATTCAAGACCATTCCACACTCCTCTGAGTATGACAGAATCCTTCTCTATCATCCTACTGATCCTTTACCACCACCGAGACGTTACCTCTCATTCACTGCATACTGTATGCCCTTGTTCACTGTCTTGATGGCCACCTCAGCCTTGACCCTACTTCCAGAAAACTTCAAAGACAATGTCTGTGACTTGTGAGTAAAATGGAAGCCAGGACAGAAGGTTTTAGGACCCTATTTAAATATAAATGGCCAAGGTGAAGTGGGGACTCAGCAATGCATGCCACTCACACTCAGATGTGGAAACAAGATTTCTTGCTCAAAAACCAGAAAAAACAGTATCACTGAAAGTACTAAAATAAAAGGTAAATACCTTTCTTCTACGTATGGCTTTTGTTCCAGTATATGCTCTACTGTCCCATCAGACTTCACTGACAAAATATACATTCAAAGACTAAAATCTTAAGTTTCAGGACAGCAGTGGTAGAGCATTCAACTAAGTGGGGGGTTCTTCTGCGGCTCTGCTCTGTTTCATAATAATCAATGAATGGTTGGAAATGGAGATCATTAAGTAGAATGAATTCATTAAGGACTTTTCAGATTTATCTGAACAAGTCAGAGTCTCAAGACATTTTTTTTCTGCTGGACAGACCATCCAGGGTGGATTTTCTATGTAGTTGAATATAGATAGATATCAACCAGTCTTCCTCTGTTCTGGTGTGCAAAACCTACTCAAACACAGAGGTTACCAGAGAAAAATATATACTGGGCTATTTAGTAAATTTTCCCCAAATGAAGCTGCCAAAGACAACCTTAAAACTAGATATAACTTCTCAAGAAGCACCCTGGGTCTAAACTGTGCCCCTCAAATTGGATTAATAGGATTAACTCATAGGATTTGTCTGCCTAAGCCATATGGACTCCTGATTGGCAATTTGGGAACTTTATTATCTAACGGATTAGAATTCAAAGGGAATGCCTCAAGGGCTGGCTAGTGATAATTTAGTCAAATGAGACAATTAAGATCAGACAAGGTTATCTATTGGGTCTGAGTGGGATTGTTTCAGTTACCCCACTGCCCAGCTCATAATCGGTAGGGCAGAGAAAACAAGTCCACGTAGACGAAATGGCCAAGAACAGATGAAGATCAAGCTAATAGCACAGTAATTAGGAACGAAGCCAAACAGGACCCATAGCTGCCCAGTGTTAAAGAGAGGCAAAGACAAGTGCTGGTATTCAGAAAAAAGGAGTAGTTGGAACAGGTTATTCATTACCAAGTATTTCTAGACTGCGATGGGGGAAGAAGGTAACAAAGAAAAGATTTAGCCCCATTGCTGGGTTAGCTTATGGGTACAGTAACATATTGGCAAAGGCCCCCTCCCCTTTTATATAGTAAACAACATTGGAATTATGTTGCTTCCCAATATGGCTGTTAAAATTTATAAAGTAATCATTTTGAAAAAGAGAACTCGAAACAAAGCCTTCCTGATGCCTAGGAAGGAAGCAAAGGATGCTTGTTGTCTCTGAGTTGCTTCTTAGATAGCTTTTTGATCAGGACCAGGTGGTACCAAAAGAGGTCAGACTCCAGTCCCACTTCTGCTGTTTACTCTGTGTGATCTTTAGTAGGTCTCACTGCCTCACTGGCCTTCAGGGTACTTCTTTGTCAAATGAAATGACTGGACCATTTCCAAGTTTCTTCTATAAACATTCTGTGATCCTTCCCTCAAAAGGACTTTGCAAAACAGAGGAGGAATAAATAGCAACCAGAACTTACTCTGAAGAAAAGCTAT
Organism: Vicugna pacos; assembly: GCF_048564905.1. NCBI lineage: Eukaryota > Metazoa > Chordata > Mammalia > Artiodactyla > Camelidae > Vicugna > Vicugna pacos. The sequence goes on from NC_132991.1 coordinate 18,387,730, forward strand.
TATCTGTGAACACACTGTCACCTACACTTACACTGTATACTGTTATATATTTCCCATCACAGCTTTACAGTCTGCCCCATGTCCTTTGCACATACACTGGCACACATTCTTAACTGCTGCAACAGTCAAAATAAAATTTTGATTTTAAATATTGTAATTCAGCCTCTAAGTTTGATGACACACTTTATTTCTCCAAATTAAAATAAATCAGATCAGACTCCCAGAGGAAGTTTAGAAAACAAATGACCATCGTCTTCCTTTGACTCCCATGTCCAAAGAAGGAGAGGCTGGCTTTCTAATCAGTCTGCTGCAGTTTCTGACCCAATGTTTTTTTTAATACCAAAAAGTGTCACTGAAGAATTTGGTTGATAATGCCCAGCACTGCAGGTTTTCACTAGACAAGCTTAAGCTTCCATCAGTGATATTTTAAGGGAAGAAGAGATTGACATGATTCTACTTTTTGGTGCTGAATTTAACCCAAGCATCCCTACTTGATTTCTGAAGTCAGCCCTCTCAGTTTACTGTCATTCTTTCTCTGAAGGATCAAGAAAATGTCCTTTCCCCCTGTGTAACACAAGGGGCTATTCTGGATATACTTCCCTTCTGGGCCATGAGACTTTACCTGACTGTCTTTCTCAAGGGTAATTACCTATATTGTTTCTAGGGGACCCCTACATCTAAGAAGTTTCCACTGTGGTTCCAGAAACCCCTTATAAAAATAAATGAGCTACTCAAAAAAACTAAAAACAGAGCTACCATATGATCTAGCAGTCTCACTCCTGGGTATATATCCAGAAAAGATGAAAACTCTAATTAGAAAAGACAAAAAACACCCCAGTGTTCATAGCAGCATTACTTATAATAACCAAGACATGGAAGTCACCTGTGTCCACCAACAAATGAATAGATTAAAAAAAAAGATGTGATACACACACACACACACACACACACACACACAAGAATACTATTCAGCCATAAAAAGGAATGAAATATTGCCATTTGCAGCAACATGAATGGACCTAGGGAAGGAATCTCATACTAAGTGAAGTCAGTCAGACAAAGACAGACAAATATCATATGATATCACTTATACGTGGAATCTAAAAAATAATACAAATGAATCTGTTTAGAAAACAGAAAGAGACTCACAGACATAGAAAACAAACTTATGATTACCAAAGGGGAAAGGTGGGGAGGATAACTTAGGAGTTTGGAATCAGCAGATACACACTACTATGTACAGAATAGACAGGCAACAAGGTCCTACTGAGTAGCACAGGGAACTGTGTTCAATAAGTTATAACAGCCTATAATGGAAAATAATCTAAATATGTATATATATCTGAATCGCTTTACTGTACACCCAAAACTAACACAGTATTGTAAATCAACAATATATCCATAAAAATAGAAAATAAAATTTTTTAAAAAAATTAAAAATAGTGAGTTACATGAAGGGATAACTCAGTATTCTATTAAAATCCTTTATCCTCTATGACTAATTAACAAAAGGCAGGGGTCTGTGACAAAATAAGAATTAATACTTAGCTTAATCCAACAAATATTTGCTGAAATTCTGGTCTGTATAAGCAATTTACCTCCGTGTGGAGGAACAGAAGATGAAGTCTACTCTGGCTCCTAGGAAGGTCACAAGGGAGGTGATGGCAGTGGGAAAAGCTAGTACATGACTCTGATGCAAACCAGTCTTTGAAACTGAGATGAATGTTGTAAAGGAGAGCAAGCACAACTGTGTCTGAGGAGGAAGGGGACGGGGCGGGGGGGGGGGCGTTCTTCGGAGCATCTGGATTTCTTTTGGACTTGGAGGCTGGGCAGAAATTCAACAGTGAGAGAAGTAAAGGAAACACAGTAATAGCAGCTAATTGTTTCTGAGTATTTATTTGATAGTATTGATGTTTCTCATCTTATGGAAGAAAATTTGACAAAAGTATCTTATCTATGACATTTCAGAGCCAAGACTTAAAGGCATTTTTGGTTTCAAGGCCTGAAATTATAATATGTAGAGGCACAAATTAAATATATATTGAACCTACTGATATATTTGAGCAAGGCCCACTGTTTCCAATGTGGTTGTTGCATCTGGTAAGAGAAAGAATGTAGCAGAAGATGGAGAGATCACTTAGTCCAGATTTCAGAAGGCTCTGACTGTCAGACACTATCTGACACTGTCCTATCTGCATAAGAGAATCCCTGACACTGTATCTTGGAGAGCCTGGCGAGGAGAACTTACCATGATACACCATTAAATATAAAGACACGTGGATGCCACAAGTAGGCTAGCTAACTTGATACAACTTCAGAATAATTTGCTTCTCAACATTTATATTCAATAATTCAACCCTTAAAGGAGAGGTAGATCACTGGGTGGGGAAAGTTGGATAAAAATAAATCACAGTAGAGGTGCTGGGCCTTGCATGTATTTTTCTGAGTTCTGGCTCCAAACTTGCATATAAAAGGGAAAAAAGAAAAGAAAAAGAAAACTTTTCCATTCATTTGAGAAAGAAAGAAAAAAACATTTTAAGATACTTACTGGTATCAATTATTATACAATCAAGTCTTTAAAGGGTCTCATTCCTCCTCCAAGGCTCTTAGTGGTATACTAGACATTTGTCTTACTTGCTGGCTATCTAATACTTTTCCAACACCACCCCAAGGGAAAAACCAGAGAACTGGCTTTGTCAGCTTCCTTGCAGCTGGAATTCAGGCATATGACCTGGACTCTACCGGCTGGATACACCTTTGCAAAACTGTGGCAAAAAGTAAACAGTGGCAAAAGTAATAAATGCACAGAATTCACTTTCATGTTATTGTTATTGCCAGACTAAAGAAGGCGTCCATCATTTGGGGACTGTGGTGGCTGCAGAAGATGCAAAGTTGCTTTGCTGGTAGAGAAGAGGCATGGTGCAGGCAGCAACCTGGTTACAGAAGCAAAGAGGTCCTGATCTGATGCACTAGTGAGAGTAGCACACAGTGTGTCATCTGGTGTGCGGTGGCTGCAGCTGCGGTTTTCTCACCAGACCAGCCTTATAATGTGGTTGTGAAGCACTGCCATGAACACAGTCTCCAGCTCGCTTTCAAATGATTCTGTGATCTACTGAATATCTCTTTAATAAATGCCTTTTCTGCTTCATCTTTCTGAGCTAGCCTCTGTTGCTTGGAACTCTAATCCTCATCCAGTACCCAATTTCCTTTCCTTTATGATAAACTCAATTTTATCCATCCTGCTACATATCCAGTGATGTTTGTCATCCTCAACTAATGGTTTGGCAGCTCATATGGATGGGTGCCTCAGGCAGCTGTTGTGCCAACCTGCTTTTGAGTCTGGATCTGAATACTGGAAGGAGCAACTCCAGGAGGGCAGCCAGGGAGTGGTGAGAGGGCACAGATCACTGTGTGGCAGAAAAATGGGGAAGGAGAGCACTAAAATGAAGTTTTAACTCTGGGGATGAAAAATATTAGGCTTCGATTCAGTCTGCCTTAAACTAGCCCTGAACACAGCTGTAGTAACATTTGAATTGTCAGCTGTTCCCATCTCCGAGTTCCCATGGCACATAGCACACGTCTATTATAATATGCTGCATGCTTTACTACAAATATTAATTCACCTGTCTGTTTCTACCACTAGACTGAAGCCAGGACCATGACAGTGTTTTGTGTGTACACTTATACTTACTGTATTGCAGGGGAGACACAATGAAAAGCATCTCTCATTCCCACTCTTCAAATTCTGTACAAATTGATAGATAAGATAAAGTAGTAACAGTAAACACTAATACAGCATTCTCTAAGCACTTGCCACTAACTCTCTTCATCTGTAACAATCCCGTAAATGTAGGTACAGGTATTATCCTATTTTACACATGGGGAAACTGAGAAATAAGTTACGTAGTTGGGCAAAGATCATCTAGCTTACAAATAGGAGACCTTCTAGGGTCTACAACGAGTCAGAGAGAGGTCAAAATGTTACCTTTCCATTATAGAGCCGAAAGAGATTGTAGTTTAAGTGAAAAGCAACAGTGTACTTCGTAATACTGCACCCCTGTCTCAAAGAAAAGAAAACTGCAGGCTCCCCCAAGGGAAGCCTCAAGCACTAAGCTGAGTCCATTGCTAAGAAAAGACAAGAACACATGTTCTCTGAAGGCAGAGAAAGCACAAAACAAGAGGGAGGAAGGCACTGAGCATCCCCAGTTCCTCTCCCTATCGCACCAATCTGATTATTCATTCCATGTGCCTTAGAGAGGAAAAAAAAATAGATGGGAGAGAGAAGCCAAGAGGTTATTGATTGATGTCTCTTTCCTTGGAAACATAAACCAGGATAAAGCATGTTTTCCAATCAACATTCCGAAGACTTTGGTTCTCTTAACTCATTTGACTTTACCCTAAACACATGGTCAATAGTGGTATGATTAGCTCATTGGGGGAGGAGAGTGGCAGCCCATAAGGGTGGGGTGAGTCTACCTTCATACAGCTCTCCCCCATACCAATCACTCCTTTGTTAAGGACCTTCATGCGGTTGTGGGTGACAGTGTAGATTTTTCCTGATGGAACTGGGTCACTCATTAAACTAGTTCTAAAACCACTGTCACCAAATGAAATTTGTTTGCCTATTGTTTTCCCAGTTCTGCCTTATGTTCAAGCACAGTGTCTAATATAACTCATTGGGACACTTAAAGTTAATCCAATAATAAAATTCCCAGTACCTGAATATAAACTCCCAGGATCAAATTCCTTGGGAGAAAATAAAGCCTACAGATTAGATCCCCTTGAAAGTTCAAGTTCAAATACATCAAAGCTGAAAGTAATTAAAGCCCCAAATCAAATATTGTTCTTGGGTATGAAAAGTCCAAAGACAGTGAAATCTTTCTGTATTCTGCTTCGTCTCAGTTGGAGAGGTATTCTCTCAGTGCCGGAATGGAGTTGGCTTCCTTCAGAAGCCATAGCCTGTGTTGTCCATCACTAGAATACAGGCAGTTCCTTTGGGCCCTAAGAGCTGAATTAGCTCCACATAAAATCTCACTGTTTCACGTTTCTCACCCTTTAAAGAGGTCAAAGGTATATTAAAACACAAGACATTATTTCAGCGCTGCTGAAAACCTAGCAAACAGAAAAACAAAGGCACTTCTCAGTCCTCAAGTTCTCATCTCAGGCAAAGAAAATCAGCAGTTATGGCTACGAAAGAATATAGCAAAGATTCAGTGGTATTTGAAAGCTGTGGGTTTATGGGGAAATTTTTTATTTCAGCTCCAAAGCATATCAGTTAAGCTGTGTCTGCTTAAGAGCACCATCATCTTTAAGTTTAAACTCAGTTGGGAGAGTTTGTAAAGAAGGCTTATTTGGGCATGATGCCTTCATCACATCCACGGGGGAATTTCACCTAGGGGTTCTGTCTCCTATCCAGAAGTGCCCTTTGACATATTGTCTTCTGGGGTTTAGAAATGTGTAGTGTAGCTGTTCAGTCATCAAGTCTCTTTTGAGGCATCATTCTTTTTCATCCAGTGTAATTAAACTTTACCGATTTCCATGTCTCCTTTAATCCCTGTGTCCCTGGCACCCCGGTCTTCTACTGAGTATGGCTCATTCTAGAAGCATGTTTCTATAGTAAGAATGCTGACAGGCATTCTTACCTGTAGTCCTCAGTGTCTATTAACAAAGTCCCTGACTGTGGAACTGACTAGGACTACAAACTTGCCTCCTAGAGAGTTTCTCCCTTTCCCTACCAGGATTTCAGCAGGACCAACATACTGAAGCTAAAGCTTTCACTTGTATGTAGAAACCCTGTGAGGACCAAAATCTCTAACATGCACTCTTCAAATACTGTAAAATGTAGAAAGAGCTTAATAGTTAAATAATCCTGAACCAGCGAGAAGCCAACTTGCGTGTTTGGCGGGGGGGGGGTGCAGATGGTGATACTAGAGGCTTTCAATAAGTCTCAGGAATATGGAATTCTTTCCTGAATGTGGAATGGCAGCAAATCCAGCTCAACCTAACATTTTACTGCTAGAGTTTTACCAGTGGTCTGAATGCAGATCTCAGTCACCTTAAGGTTTAGAAGTGGCAAACGCTCTGTCCACTAGTGCCTAAAGTGATCTTCGAACACCAGGCCAAGCTCATCTAAGTAGCTTGGGACTAAGCCATGCAGTCCATGCCTTAAGTCCCCACTGCTGAGCTAAGGACCTTGCCAAGACTGGTTACATAATTTGTGAGGCCAAGTGAAAAATGAAAATTCAGGCCCCTTGCTCAAGAATTAAGAATTCGAAGATGATGACAGCAAAGCATTAAGCCCGGTGTGAGCCCTTCAAGTAGCAGAGCCCTGTGTGACTGCCCTGGTCATACACTGACGACCCCAGCCCTGCACTGTGGTAGTCCAGATGCTGTTTGTAGATCTGGCACCTTCTGTGCCTTCACATTAGATAAATTGACAGTTCCTATCATAAACATGGAGGGGAAACCACAGATTGGTCCCCATTAGAACAGAATCTCTACTGTTAAGCTCAGCACATGACCAAGAGCTGACCAGACAGATTCCAAAGAGAAGGAAAGAAGAAAGAGCTGAGTCATGCCAAGTCCTTGCTTGAAATTCTTCAATGAGGTAGGTCACCGCCCACCTCTTCTCCCTAGCCGGGGAAGAAGTGAGCATGTGGGAGTTTAAAGACACCAAGTGAGGTCTCTTCTCAGAGACACCTGGGTCGGGAGATTCCCGACCCAGCCCCCGAGATCCCTAGACAACAACAGCCACGATGTCTCGCGTACAGAGGGATTTAATAAATATCTATTTAAAGAAGAAATGTCCATGACTCTTCCATGTGTGACCTGGTCAATGCTAGAGTTCCAGGGAGCCCTCTTTATTCTCCACACAGCCAAACACTTCATCTCCTAAAAGCATACTATTAGATGACAAGGGGGTTCACTGATTATGTTATAAAGTCCTTTCTCTCACCCTTGCATGGGTTTCCCTAACTTGGCTTGTTAGATAGCAGCTGTTTCTAAACCCTGTCCTCAGCCAGTGTGCAGGACAGAGTCCTGGACAGAGAGTGAAGGAAACTCAGCATGAGTCTAGGCTTTGTATCTGACTTGCCTTTGAACTAGGACAATCAGCTAACCTCTTAGCTTTCTGCTTCAAAGTTAGGGGGTTGAATCAGACGCATGGCTTCTAACATTTCGCCTCCCCCAGCAGTCCCTCCATCTAAAGCCCAGGATCTCGAAGGGAAGAGAAAAGCAGTGCTCTTTACCTGCAAAAGATACATGTTTACAGCATTCTGTATTAGGCTGAATATTCAAATAGATCCTCAGAGACCTATTAAAAATGTTTGCTATTAGATAAAGGAGAGGAGGATTTACTATGATAGTACATGGCAAGATAATTCCTCATATTTCAAAAGGTCATGGATAAATTATCCCTGGTAAGTAATATTCCTAATATATAGCACATCATGTTTAATGGAAATTAGTCCTTGGTAACTGTTATAAAATCCCACCAGTCCCCATAGATGACTTCTGCAATCCAACAGCAGCATTCAGTCAGCAGAGAGCCAGTGCATCGAGTGGTGGCCCCCACTGTTCTGCAGTCCTGAGCGGCGGGGTTGTGATGGAGAGACGCCATCCCAGTGCTGTGTGAGGACTCTTCCATGAACTCAGGGCTCACTCAGGACGCAATTATGAGATGGGTGAAGTCTCATCTTTGGAACTGTATCACATGTCCCATGCATAATTCTTCTTGACCACCTTTCATGTGACAGTGCGACTTTTATCTATGGCTATAAGGAACTGGTAATACTGCCCCTAGAACAGCAGGGCACTTTCAGCCCATGATTTACAATAAGGGAATGCAAAGTGAACACGACACATTCTTTGGGCTTTGTATCTTTATGTTCAGAGATTTTTTGCCTGCTTGTTACTTTATAAAAGCTGGGTAGCAGAAAAGAGACAGTCTACCTCTTACATTCAAATGGGAAAGTGAATGATGTCACAGGTTATTATGTCTGTTAATGGGCTTGGGGATAACAGAGGACGGGCCCCCTAAGAGGGGAGAAGCATCGTCCACAAGCTGGACTGCAGAAGAGTCTCTCTTTGTTTCCTTCTCCTTCAACAGAAGAGATCTTGAATCTATACTCTGGCAGTACAGAACTCATTCACACCAAGCTGAGAAATAATCTGGGTAATGTTTAATTACAGATATCATTTTGAGTAGAAAATAAAAGAACTCTGCTGAAAAACTTTCTGTCTCAAGTTTCCCTTACATCTTCTGTATTCTCCTTACTGTTGTATAAAAAAGAACCAGTTAATCTGGGACCTGAGCAGGAGTTGGGAGTCTCCTATAATATTTGCACAATAACTCCCCTAAAACAGACACACACTTACAACTTCTCTCTGGGGTGGTTCTGTCTGGGATGGACTTCTCATCTACAGTGGCCTCCTTCTCCCTGTCACAGGGCCACAGAACAGGCCAAGGATTTCAATGACCTTAATACTGACTGTGTTAGACTAGACTATATTTATCATGTTCTTTTATATTGATTTCTGGGGCAGAGCTACATCCCAGGTAACTAGACACAAAGTATCCAGATAAATAGATGATTATACATCTATACTCTCTCTCCAATTCATCTTCCCCTGCCAGAGGCTCTGCGCTATCCTTTGGGTTACAAACCCTGGCTCCTCTATTTTTTGTTCTCAGTCTCAACTTGGGCATTTAGCTGACATTTAGTGTCTCAACTTAAAAAAATAATAATTCCAGTTCTTGCAGGTGCAGAGTCTCTTTCCTCCTCCTTTCAATTATCTTTTTTTCAGAAACCTTTTTCTACTTTCTTTTACTGAGGACCAAGCTTACTGCTTATCTACTCCAATGTCCAAGGCAATGGATAGCTCTATAGTTAAACTAATGTCTTAGGTAATGCCATGTATGACTCAAAGCAATGGGGCAGACATGGGAATAAATCAGGTATTCTGCTAATACCTGGACGTCTGGCATCCTTGGAAGGCCAGGATCTCTGATATGTATTTTAACCCTGGACCCTCTGCTACTGCTCCTTCTAAAGTGTCCAGCTTTTCAGATTTTCCACCTGCTTTACTCAAGAAGAGAAACCTGATAACATTGAACACACTAGACAGTGGTGGCCTAATGTCACTTTTCTATCAGGAGTTTTTGCTTCGCTAGAAAAAGATTTAGGAAGAACTGGGAGATATGCTTCATTAAAAAGGAATAGTTCTTAATAGAACAACGCAGATAAAAGACTGAGGAAGGCAACTTATTTCCTAGACTTATCAAATCTGCTTCGTTATGAAGCCACTTGCTGGCCACCTGGGCTCCATTTGTACAGAAGCATTCAAGAACTAGTAGAGGGTGCAAGATGGAGTCGAGGTTTTGGAGGATACTTTTGCCAGTCTTTCGATCTTACTTGAAGTCTTTCCTGTTTCTGGCTCTTTTAAAACTGAAACTCCAGAGTAGATTTCAACATAGAACCAAGAAGCCTCAAGTAGAAGCCCAGGTAGTGAATTTGGAGGGAGTGGCAAAACACTGCAAATTGGTAACAAGACCCGAAGAAGAGAAATGGTTTGGAAGGTGGGTTGTATTGTTCTGAGAGTCAAGAAATACTCTCTTTGTCAATCTCTCTTATTTTTCTCTTCCTTTTCTTTTCCTTCCTTCCTTCCTTTTTGTAACAAAGGAGTAATGTTACGCTTGGCTAAGAACTTATTTGATCTTGAATTTGAGTGGTCTTACTTAGCTAGATGGATTAGCAACCTTAGCACAGGAAAAGAGCGGAAGTTCCTCATCTCTGTTTCCTGTTGCCCACATGGAGAACGTTTTAGGGGCAGGAAAAGCTCATCATCAAGTTCTATGTTCCACTGAAAGAAACCTGACCTGTTATATGTATACAGGGAGCAGCTGATCTCTAGGTCATGACCTCAAACTTCAGGCTGGAAGACAGGAAGGGGAAGCACATAGGAGAGAGAGGACGAGCAAATTTCTAACCAGGATAAAATGACAGCAATGTAGGCTGCATGCACAGGTAAATGGAGGATGACAGCAAATCGGCCTAGGAAACATGTATACACGATTTTCACAAGGGAATGAAGATGGATCTCTTAAAAAGGCTGTTGTGGAAATTTATCATCCCATTCCATCACCTGTACCACTGTCCTGGTACAAGTCTTTACCCTCTTGCCTCTGTTAAAGTAGCTGCAGGCCCAGTGTCCCTACCTTTCCTGTCCATGCTGAAGGATTTTATGAAACACAAATCTGGTTATGATGCTCTGCTGTTTAACTGCCTCAGTGGCCTGTTGTTACCCAAAGGACCGCACCCAAACTCCTCAGGAAAAGACTTGGTCTACCTCATCTCCCAGAAATACCTGACACTAACAGTCTATCAGTGTACTTATCCTCCCATGTGGACATTCCGTTATCTTAAACCTGAATTTCTTTTTTTAAACTTTTAAATTTTGAACCAGAGACTTGACAGAAAAATTGGGAAAGCAGTATAGAGACTTTCCATATATTCTCTCTTCCCCTAACATCGTGCATAACAGTGGTCCATTTATCAAGTAAAAGAAATTCACGTTGGGACACTATCATTAACTAAGGTAACAACCTTATTCAGATGTCACCAGATTTTTCACTAACTTTGTTCCTGTTCCCTATCACTCCCAGGATCCCACCTTGCATTTAGCTGTCATCTCCCCTTGGCCTCCTACAGTCTGTGACAGTTCCTCAGCCTTTTCTTACCTTTAATGAGCTTGATGCCTTTGAAGAGTATCGATCAGCTGTTTTGTGGAACGTCCCTCAGTTTTATTTCATCTATTATCGTCTCATGATTGGACTGAAGTTACGCATTTGGGGCAAGAACATGCAGGAATGTTGCGCTCTCCTCTGCATCGTATCGCTGGGTTCATAATGCTGGTATGTCTGATTACTGGTGATGTGGACCTCCATCCACTAGAAGGTGGTTTCTGCTGGATTTTTCTGCTGTAAAATTACTATCTTTGCCTTTGCAGTTAATACATACCTTGGGGGAGATACTTTGAGAGTGTAAAATTTGTTTATTCTAAAGCTTTTGCCCACTAATTTTAGCATCCAACAGTGAGCAATTGTTACGTGCAACAATTATCACTGATGCGTGATCTGTTTCTCAAATTTTTCTTTTTGCCTGAAATACCTATCCCCACTTTTTCCTCTTGGCCAACTTCTATTCATCTTGCACATCCTAACTCAAGATAGTTTCTCCTCTGGGAAACCTTTCCTGACTGTCACAGACAGATGAAGAATTTTTTTTTTCTCTCCACGCTAAAATTAGCAGCTCATACACAGCTTCACAATACACATCACTATGTTTATTGTTTCTTTGTTTTTGTTTTCCTGTGATTCATCCCCGTATGAAGTTCTTGAGGGAGGCCTCACTGTCTCAGCAATTTTTTTTTTTATCAATGCCTAGGACGGTGTCTGGTCTATAATAGCCATTCAATATATGTTTGGGGAATAAATGAATGAATGAATACATCTATTATACTCTTTTCAAAATTCATTTTCAGGCTGAATCGCTTATAGTCTTTGTTGCTACTGTTAAAGAATAATGCTCATTTCTAAATACATGATTCTGATTTTCTGCCAAAATCTTACCCCCTTGGGAAATTTACTTCATCATGTTCCTGGCATCAGGCATATTTAATCCTCTAAAAACCAAACTAAAATCCTACTTGCTGCTTTCCCCCTACCGCCCTACTGCCTCTCATCATACAGTGGCCTACCTTTTCCTCCTGTACTTGTGATTCAATTTGTAAATATATTTTCAGAGGCAGAAGAAAAGAAACTGCTCTTTCATCCCTTTTGCTAGGCTTCTGCGTGTCTCCTATTCTGATCCTGGCACGTGAGCTCCCTTAATCCCTGTGATGCTTTTTCTTCTCTATGTTTGTTTTATTCTGAAAATTCAAGGGAGGCTTTCTAAAACTGCTTTTAGTCCCCCAGAGAAGCAAACCAAATAGTAAAAATTAACTCTTGGGCTAACAATTCTCATTACTATTATTACATAATCAGGGATTTGAATCATTAATGCAGGAGACCAGGTATGCATGTGGAAGAAAAGCCTTCCTGGTCATGTGCCCACAGACACGTCCACAGTAACTAATGTAACTGTAGATGCTAAGAGGAACCTGCCCTCCATTATCGTCATCGTTGTCACCACCATCATCATCACCATCGTCTCTGTCTTCATCCTTGAAACCTATACTACGTTGTGTGTGGCCCCCTACATTGTGCGTGGTCTACCTACCATTCCTAATTCCCAGCATCACTCCTTTGAATCCTCTTAGCACTCTGAACTCTCATAATGCCTCGTTTTGGTAGTAATTTTAGACTATATTGCCTACTGCCATGCTGAGAACGTAACAGAAGTTCAATAACTTTGTGGAATTAAATTGTTTAACTTCCATCTAAAACAGAAAACAAAGAAACTGAAATGCTGGGGAACAGCATGCAAGGAATTAACTATTACAAAATCATAACCTTGTTTTCATTGATAGGATATTATTGATGAATGTATTTTAAGTAGAACAAAGCTTCCAGAAGTTCTGAGAAGTTAGAGAAAGAAATCAACAACTGACATTTTAAGAAGAAATACTGACTCTAGAATAAGACCTGAAAATACCAAAGATTCATTTGGACCTGATTTATGTAATACTTTTCTAATAGTGGGTGATATTCAACAAAACAAACAGTCTAAATGTCATTCTTTTTCCCTCCACAGCAATATTAATTTTAAAAATCTACACCTTCTTAATCCTCATTGACGATGTCTTAGTTCTGATCCTCATTATTGTTCATCTGGATAATTCCAACACCTTTATAAGATTTTCCTGGTCTAGCTTTTTTCCCTTCAATCCATAAGAGATGGCTCCCCATTGATCATAACACCAAGCCCTAATTCCTTGTCATAGCAGAGCAGATGCTTCAATTTTGGCCACTAATCTATTTTTTAATTATTATTTTTATTTCTCTCTTAACATTCTCCTTACATGTGAGTTGTAATCTAGCCACAGAGAACTTCACAAATCTCCAGGAGAGAGTACAGCATGCTTTTCAGCTTTCTACAAAATTTTTCCATGCTGTTTCTACAACCTGAAATGCCCATCACTTTGATCTGACCCTCCTAGGACCAAGATAAAAAATATTATTTCTTCAGTAAGATATTCCTTAAGTTTACATGGTAGAATTGATCTGTCTCCATCATTTACCACGGAACTTGGTCTGTACCCTTATTATAACATTTGTCATGTGTTAGAATTCTTAACTTACCGAAGTTCTCGAGGCTAACAGCTATTCACCTCTGCATCACCAATACCTACACAGTCACTGTAAGAGGCTGGGCTGCTGTAACAAACCTCGACATCTCTGTGGATTATCACGATGAGAGCTTAATGTTCACTCATAATAGAGCAATGTGATGGGGGAGGGGAGGAGTTTCTGTTTCACACATTCAGGACCCAGGCTCCTTTTATCTCATGTTGTGACCATCTTCAACATGTGGACAGTAAGTGGAAGACTGCATGTGGCAGACTTCTGTGGGTGAAACCTGTAGGTGACATGCACCATATTAAATCACATTCTATCACCATAACTTGGTCACAGACCCTACCTAACATCAAGGGGCCTGGGAACAGTAATTTAACTGTGTGCCCAGAGGAAAGAAGAGAAACTTGGATGTTAGCACAGCCTTCTCTGCCACCATGTGCAGTAAAAATGGGTACAAAATGAATACAGTGAAGGACTACTTTTTAATCTGAACCCATTGTGGTGGATTAGAAGGAACAAAGGAAACAGTTTTCAAAGAGGAAAGTCCTAGTTTCAGACTACAGCAGTGCAAGCCACTTACTACCTCCATGGCTGCTGAGCTTCAATATCTTCATTGGTAGGTGGGTTTGCTATGGGGATTAACTGAGACAATACACGAAAAGCCTCTGACATGTAAGAGGAGCTATTTAATAATTATCCTTTTTCCATTCAAACCAACATTTTTTTAGAATCTGCAATGTGCTAGTGCAGTGTACCAAGTATCAGAAAAAGAAAGATCTATTAAAAACATTCCTTACCTTTAGGGAATTCACAGACTAGTTGTAAGGGCATAATTATAGGCAAGAAAATAAGACATTTAAAATACACTGTGATGGCAGGCTCTTCATAACAGACGACATCTAAATACCCAATAAACGTATGAGAAAGGGCTTACGTTGTTGCCAGAAAGATGCAAATTAAAACCATGAGTTGCCATTACATATCAGAATGAGTAAAACCAAAAATACGAGCAATACCAGTGTTGACAAGTATATGGAGCAACTGTGAATGTCTTACTTAGCAGAGTGAGCGTAAATTAGTCCAAATGCATAGAAAAAATGTTTTAAGGTACTTATTAAATCTCAACATACACATACTCCATAACCTAGCAATCTCACTCCTGGGCATATGCCCAACGGAAATGAGTGTTTCTATCTACCATAATGCACAAGAATATTCATAGCATCTTTATCCATAAAAGCCCTAAACTGGAAAGGAACCAAATTGTCTGGGAAGAAGCCTGAGAGAACTTTCTGGAGTGATAGAGATGTTCTATATCTTGGTATAGATTACACAGGTTCTATGTATTTGTCAAAACAATAGAACTGTACACTTTAGAGTTGTAAATTTCAATGTATGGAAATTATGCCTTAATAACAATGATGATAATAATAAAATAATAAAGTATATAGCCGGTGCTTCTAAATCAGCAGTTACAAGAGTCTCTTATCTTAACTCAGTTTTTGTTGTTTTTGAGGATGACTCCTGTGTCTTTTAAGATATGCCACCCCCTCTTAGGTACCCACAAGAATTTTATTAATGACACAGCTTATCTCAATAATTCTTTCCACATTGTTAAAATTATTATTATTAAAAAGTCATCCTCAGTTTTAGCTTCTAGACAATCTAGCTCTGGAATGACCACTGTAAGTTCTGCATACTACCTAGACTGTATTTCAAGACTGTACCCAAACATCCCCTCCATTTTGGGTAAGAATCCAGACAGGCATCTTGAATTTTATATATATACATATATATATAAATATTAGCTTTCTCACTTTAATGATAAAAAAACACCAAGTAGGAATGAAAATATTTCATTGCAAATTTGACTTAAAATAAGAGGAAATAAAACCAATGTCCTTAAAGTCCTCTATAGTATTATCTTTTAAAAACTATATTCTATCCCCCAATTATATGTAATATATGAATATAGCAAAATATTTGTAAATATGATAAAACAGAAGGACGAAATCATCACGCAAATTTCCAATCCCAAAAACTACCACTTTGCATTTGAGATTATCTTCTGCCATACAGACACTCTCTTCTTAAAGCTAGATTTTAAAAATTAGGAAGTAAAGAATAAATGTTGGCAAACATGTCAAATTTACTCACAATTCCACCACTCATATAAGGTGAGCATCACAGACTTGAGGTCATAGAAGAACTGCATATTTCCTTGGTTGTCTGGGTGTTGGGAATAGAAGCATCCTCCCATTTGGCTCTATCTGTAATATAAAACAATTTTTCTTTGATTTTGGCATTAGATTATTTTCTAATCTCCGTTTCTTTATTCTGAGTTTTCACCTTTTGCTGATTCTATATTTCTTGTTTCATATGTTTACAATCATTTTCATGAGAGCTGGAAGAGGCCACCATGGAGACTGTTGGCCACCTGCTCTTTGAAATCAGAAATCTAATAGTTGTAGGATGGGGAATCCCAATGAATTAGATAGCGAGTAATATCTAATATCAAACATCGCAAGGGTTTCTGTAAAGCCTGAGTTACTAAGGAAACTAGAGATGAATTCTGGAAAGATAAGTCAAAGTAAAAAGACTGCTACAGGCAAAGAAAAACATGAAGAAAACAGTCCTTTTGTTATTTCCCAATGACAGATCTTTGTTGGCCTCCTTGCAGATTCCCGTGTGAGGAAAGAAGATAGATTTGGCATGCCCGTATAATCTCATTAGAATTATTCCCTTTCTACTTGGTGACATTTGCTTCAGATCATTGGCAACTAAGAAAGCAGTGCATTAACTGGCAGGATATGAAAGCGGAGATCCTTGGTGTACTGTTTCCCACTACAGATTAAGGTTCAGATACTCAGGGATTCTCAAACAGAGGAAAAAGGCGTCACCTATGGGAAAAATAACGTGAGCTTAATCCCAATAATGTAATTTCATTTGGTATAGAAATACTATTCTTCATTTACAAGAGAGAAGCTTTGAAAATAATTTACTTGACTTCTGTAGCTCTAAGTGAAATTTCCTCATGGAGAGACTTGCAGGTTGGTTGCTGCTAAATGTGCCACTTTTACAGAATCATCAATGGTGTCCTTCTTGGAGAAGAGGATCAATCTAATCAGAAATGGAATTCCAACCCTCTAAATAGTCTGAAGGGCCCCTGAAAAGTTCAACTTTGTGAAACCTGACAGAGCTCACAGAAAACAGAAAAATGCTTGAATTTCCAGATAAAAATGGAAACAATGTGGAAGTAGACAACTGTATACTTGGGAGATTAAGACTACCTAGCCAACAGTGCACTGGACAAAATGCCCCCTCTCATACTCATGTAGCCTAACCATGATTAAATCTGATTTTTTTTGCCTACTCCCTATCTGCCTCCTAGCAACTGAGCAGTTGAACATGGCTGGAGGAAGAAACACACACAGTTTTCATTTTTAGGCCATAAACCTGAAGTTGTCGCAGTCAGGCTATCCTCACAATAACAGCTAACACTTCACTGTGTCAGACTATTTTAATCCCCTAAACAAATCTATGATGTAAGTATTATTATTACCATAATTTTACAGATCAGGAAACTGAGGCACTTAGCTGCTAAGTAAGTTATCCAAGGCCACAATCATAGTTGACACAGCCAAGACTGGATTCCAGACAGTCTGGCTCTAAGATCTTTGCAGAGTAACCAGAACATAAGGCTGCTTCTACCATCTTATCTCATTTTCCCAGTAAACTTGTTTTTCTACTATTAGAGACCATTACTTACAGTCTCCTAAAATCTACAGAAATCACTCCTCTTTCTCCATTCTTAATTGATGGCCTTGCCCTCATCTTTCCATTACCAAATCTCCCAGCCTCCATGAATCAGTAACCACATATCCAGCTTTCTTTCCTGATACATTGGGTAAAACATCCTCACTCAGATAGGGCTGCTAAAACTAGTCCCTCCAAAAGTGCACTGATTTCCATCCCCTCTGGTCTGCTCAGGAATTTGGCTTTTAGACTAATGGACTCTCTCTATTGCTTTGTTCCTATTGGCTTATGTGGTCAGGACAGTGATGGCCACTGAAGATTTCATTAGCTCTTCTACATTTTCCACCTTCTCTGCAGTTTGGCAGGTCATGTGTTTACTTCTGACCATTAAATGTGCATCAGTTCAGGCCCAGAGAATGAAAATCGGCTTCACTCTTTCCCACTCTTTATCTTCTACTGTAGCAACTGAAGAGTCTGCATACTTCAGATTATGCAGATATAAGGCAATGGAGTCTAAGTTAGATAATGACCCCCAGAAACTGTGGGTAGCAGAGCCTCCAGCTGACTCTTCTAGAACATGTAGCATGAGGGAGAAATAAACCTTTGATGTAGTAAACCACTGGGATTTGGGGCCTAATTGGTTACTGCAGCATAGGATCTAGCCTATCTTGACTATAGAGAATACAAATATATTGTTAAAAAAAAAATCTCTTGATCCTACCTCCCTTTACAGCTATTGTCAATTTATTTTGCTATTTTTAGGAGAGAAAAATCATTGAATGGATCATCTACATTCAGTCTCCATTCACTTAGCTTCTGTTTTCTTTTTAACTTTGTAACAGGCTTTTTTCCTCGCTAATCACTCATCAATGTCACCAACACATTTATCTCACTAAATCCATCAGTAAGTTTAATGCCTTTATCTTAACGCTACCATTCAGTGAGATTTCAAATACATACCTTCTTCACTTTAGCCTTCATAAAGTTTATTTATTTCACAGAAGGCTTCTCTTCAGTTTTAGTTGCCAGGTTCTCTTCCTCTATCCTTTCCTGAATATTGTCCTCCCATTCTTTGTCGTTGGCCCTGTTCTCTCTCTACTTCCCTTAGTGATCTTCCAAGCCCTTTGTCTTGTGTAGTATCTACATGCTGATGATACCCCATTTGGATTCCCCATCCAGACCTCTGACTCCAGACTCATCCATACTACTAGTTAGTAGTAATAGTAGTAGTTTAGAGGTATCTAAAACATAAGATATTCAAATCAAAACTGTTTATTCCCACCTCAACCCCCCAAAAGTGTGCTTTTTCACCATCTTCCTCATTGCACCCATCAACATTCATTCACTTGCTGAAGCTCCATCTGTACACAGGAGAAGGTTGTGCACTGCACGATTCTAGATAACTTCATTCTTCCCATTATTTCATATCTCTCTCTCACCTCATCTAATCCAAGATAAAGCTCTGTTGGATTGACTCTCAAAATATATCTAAATCCCATTACTTCTGTTCACTTCTCTAAGCATCAGATCCTCTGAGATGCCATCTCCTTCATGGACTTTAGATATTGATTCACAACTGGTCTCCTTGTGTCTACTGTTGCAACACTATGGTTTCTTCTCTACACTGTCATCAGAGAACTCTTTAAAACCACACATCAGATTCTGTAGCTTTCCCTGCAGTACTCATCCCCTGCCTCTCATTACACTTAGAATAACAGCCCAGCTCCTTACCATGGACTCTCTTGGCATACATAACTTGACCTCCGCTACTTCCAGCCTTAACTCCTACTTGCTTCCTCCCCACACTCTCCATTCCAGTCACATTTGGGCCTCCTTGGGCATTTTATAGCCCTGCAAGCTCGTTTCTTCTTTGAGAACTTTACAACCAATATTCCCTCTCTACTGAATGCTGTTTTGTCAGATCTTCACACAGCTTGTCCTCACATATCTTCAGATCTGCACTCAAATATTACCTCCTCAGAAAATCCTACCCTGATACCCACTCTAAAATAGTCTTTCCATTTCCTATGTTCTTTCCCCTTTAATTTCTTGGCAAAATTTGCCACAGTCTGAAAGTATATCCTTTTATATACTTGTTTGTTTAACTATTGAGTTTCTGTCTCTCCTACTGTAACTTAAGTGCAGGAAATTGGTCTCATTTGTCACTGGATTTCCAACGCTCAGAATAGAGCCAGGCAGCTGGTAGGTGCCCCATGCAGGGCCATATGCATGAACAAATTAATAGGTCACACACATCTAATTTTGTATATGGTTCCATTAGAATTCTATCATTCTTCTTTAGATTTTAATTCCCAAAGAAAGGGAAAGACTCACTGAAGCAGAAAATCTCCCTGACGTAGAAAAGATCAGGAATGATCCCTCGCTGAACAAAGGCCAATTCTACAACTAGTTGACAAATTGGCTGAGTTTTCATCAATTCATTTTTTAAAGTCACCTCCTAAATGCGTAGGCTTTTGCAGTCACTGGATCAGCCATGCAGTCAATCCAATTCAGTCTCAGAAGAAGGAAACAGATTGAGTGTTTTTAAACATATATATTTTATTCTCCCAACATGGGCAGTCAATAATTTGGATAATTTCCAATGCAGAAACCATAACTTTACGAAAATCTGTGTAGGTGTTCACCTTGCTGCATTCACTTCGGCTGCATGATTTCCTTTTCACATTTAAGTACTTACGAATCACTTGCCCTTGTTACTAGAGAAACTAATGTTGGGTAAATTGATTAGAATCTCTTCTAATCCTCATGTTTCCTGAATTCATACTAACAGAAAGGAGAGAGACCAACAACCTCATCTACAGTCATTCCAAATAAAGCCCGGTCTTCATCTCCACACTTGAGCACTAAGTTTAAGAGCAAAACTCATGACAGAGCAGAGAAAAGGCGCACATTTAAGCAGTTAAGCTTCAGGCAGATTGATCCGAACTAAATGCTTTGTAATCTGTCTTTAAACAAAAGCTTTAGCTTCTGTAATCCTCCTCTTTGTCTATCCCTATGAAGCCTCCTGAGGTTGAACCTGCTGCTCATGTCATTTTTACAAACAGCCTACATCTCTGCCCACAAATTGCTTTCCAAGGGTGATGGCAGCAGTGTTTACTTTGCTCAAGAGTCATAAGTCATGTTTCCCTCCTTTGGAGACACCTGCCCAAGCAAAGCCCGAGCATCCTTTGCTTGTATTCTCACTGCACAGACATCCTGTTACTGAGCATCCATCCTGCCAAGGGCCCTGGCTCATTAAAGCATGGCTGAGAGACTATTGTGTCTGTCTGCACCTTCTGTTCTTGAAATCCTAAGGAAAGCTTCCATTTGTTGTGTAAATACTAACTGTGCCACATTGTACTCTGGCTCCACCCAAAGTCTCATGTCTTTGATAGGGTCCTTCAGTGCCTATGAACTTCCACTGCCTTTCCTTAGGAGGGAAACAGCAAGGAAGCTCAGGGTCCATGGCAGACTGATGCCCTAACGAAGCAGTCTAGCCAGGATAGAAATGGCTCACACTGGCCATTGTGTGGTCATTGTCACTTTGCAGCAGGCATTTTTAATAATGCTGATGAAAGCTTGCATAAAGAGACAACGAAAAGATGCACTTCAAATAAATGCTAAAAAATAAAAATATATCACTATGCAGACACATCAGTGAGAGCATACAACTTTTGCTGCACCTATTATAGTGGGACCATGTGTTCACATTTGAGTGTGTGTGTGTGTACACTCCTCCACAAGAGAGCAGCTGCCCCACTTTTCCACAAATCCAACTTCTAGTTACCTGCAGAAGAGAAACAACCTCTGGATAAGTCACCATAAGATAAAGCAAGTCACAGGTCCCACTCACACACAAGGGAAGGGATTATACAAGAGTATAAATATGAGGAGGCAGGAGGCATGGTAGGTGAACCCACCTTAGAATCTGTCCTATATAATAGGTAAAGAAGGAAAAAATATTGGAAGGGGGCTAAAGGAGCATTCAGGGGCAAACAATACTCTTTAAGAGGGGTAAGGCAGAGATGGAAATAATAACGTGACCAGCCCAGGAAGATGAACATTTGACACATTCTAAACTCATATTTTAAAAATGTTTATTCCACGTTTATAGAAAGAAGAAATGAAGAGCTGTGAGGAAAGGAAAGAGATAAAAGAATATTGAAGACAACAGTCTAGTTTGGAAACTCTTTCATTAAAATAAACTCCTGCACTTAACTGCCAGCACCTTCTTTAGAATGTGGTCTAGTGATCATCGATAGTTATTCAGTTATGCCCTTCCTGGCCTCATCATCCCAAAGCAGCCTATAACATAATTTCTTTTAATTACAAATGATACTCATCCTAAGGCAAGTTTTTAAAGTTCACTTTCCTCTAACTCTTTCCATTCCCAATGATATTATAGCAGAGTCTAACTCCCAAGTGAAAATCTGTACTCTGAATTGAGCTATGCTTTTACACGTACATAGCAGAGTCTTTAAACTTGATAATGCAAAGAATTAGGATGGTCAGTAGCTTTGACTACTACTAGATTTTTGCAAACACTACCTGGAATGGCTTCTAACAACATAGGCATCTCTAATGCCTTGATTTAGGTTTTTGGAATCCTCATTTTCATAGAATTCAGGGTTTGGGAATTTACTATCCTTCAGGGAAGTTAGGGGGGTGCATTAACATTGTAAGTGAAACTACAGAAGTGCTTATAAATATCTTCATATTCTTGACTCCCATGTGTACTACTTGCCTGGCCTCTGAAGGCACTGAATTGTAACCCCAAGTTTCGTATCTTATTTAATTGTCAATGCTTTCTCTCCTTTCGGAGAGACCCCTGAGGAAAATAAAAAAGCCTCTTGGCCAAAACTCTGTGTTTCATTTTTGATTTCTGACCCCCAATGTTTCCCTTATTTCTAGGAATCACCAAAAGAATTAGTTCAAAACTCACAGAAATTAAAATATTCATTCCTCCCAAAAAGCTATCTAAGGAAACCTTCATGAACTAAATCAGAATTGAAAGTAAAGGTATTTGTGGTGGAGGAACTCCTATACTTCCAAACCAGCCCTACCTTCTACCTTCTCAACAAGGAGGCACCAGTTTAGGTCAGGCCCTCTCCTCACAGCCCAGTCTGGGGCCACTCTCAAGTCTGACTATTCTCACATTAGTCTCATACCGGACTGCCATCTCTACTGCTCCCATGTATCAACATCTGGGTTCATCTCCAGTCCCTTCTCCCTTCCTCTGCTCCAGTAGTAGTTCTCAACCCTGGCTGCAAAACAGAATCTCCTGGGAGATTTAAAGGGGAAAAAAAAAAAGCCAATGTCTAGATCCCAAGCATGCTTATTTAATCGGTCTAGGATGGACCCTAGGCATTGGAATGTTTAAAGAGGTCCCCAGGTGATTCTAATGTGCAGCAAGATTTTACTTAATTCCATTCAACTCAAATCACCACATTCCACTTTGTAATTTAATTGCATTTCCCATATTTCTATGTTTAAATGTCTCAGCTTACAATGAAAAAAAGCCTATTGTTCCTTCAATTGTGGATCTTTCTTTGCCTATCTAGTTGAGAAGTCCTTTTCATCTTTAAAATATAAAACAGACTCTGGTTGTCTTGAGCTTATAATATAAGAAAGGAGGAAGAGTGTCACTGGGGCATGGGGTTGAGGACATCCCTAACTCTTTAACATCACTATGTGCAAAGAATATCAAAGCCTTGGTTTCTGGCAGAATAGGAGTTAACTATGTGGTGGGATTCGAGGGGTTCTTGGCAGAGCTTTTGATTTAAACATGTTTTACTCTGGGTGCCACATTAACCGAACTCCTGCCATTAGAGATTCGCTTATGTGGGCTTTCACCCCTTTAGGAGTTCTTCATTAGTCATACATAATCCTAGAAGGATTTCCGTGTGAAAAAGCTCACTGGGTCACTGTTACTTGTGACAAGAGGAGGCACATAATTACCTTTCGTAATAGCCTTCAGCCTGCTTCCTTCTCTAGGCTGTACTCTCCATAGAGGCAGGATCGTGCCTCTGTTAACTCTTACTTCCCAGCACCGAGCTCTGTATCTGGCACAAGGCATAGTCACAGTAATATTTTTTAAATGGATGAATGAATGAATGATTGATGAATAAAAGACTAAAAGAATAAACACACTTGGGTAAAGTAGTGGCCATAATTAGTCATAAATCCTGAAAGAAGAAAAAGAGAAAAAATATTGAATCCTTGGAGGAAAAACATTACCATGTCATCGTTTTCCTGGAGGACTGAGGCTTTGCCCATGTCACAGAGAAAGTGCATTAAGGACAACTCACTAACGGTTCCGTTTTGAGGTTGCTGACCTTTTACTGGGATTTCCTCATCTCTCTCCTTCAGTAATGTTAATAATAAGAACTATCAGAGCTACCATTTATTGAGCTTTAACTGAGAACCAGACAATGTACTAATTGTTTAGGTATTTCTTTGATCCTCCCAATAACTCTGTGAGGCAGGTATTTTTATTACCAACTTGCAGATGAGGAAACATAAGCTTACAGAGGATATGTAAATTGTCACAATCAAATGGCAGACATGGGATCTGAGCCCATTAGTCTGTCTAATGCCATGTGGCTTCCTTGGCTCCTGGTGCTCCTCCTTCCATCTGTTCTTCCCCACTCCAGCACACACTCGCCTTTGTTCTCTTGCACATGGCCACACATAAACATTGGGGATGAGGCTGCAGTTTACCTGGTCTCAATGTATGGTGGCATAGAGAGGTTTGAGATAAGAGGACAAAAGCAATACCCCAACCAGACGGAGCAACACAGCTTCTGGAATTAAACATAAAACCTGCAGTGTCTCAGCTGCCAATATGCAGAGGAAAATATGGCGAGGTCTTAAGACATTTTTGTTCCTCAAGGAAACAAAATTTTACTTCATATCAAACTTGGAAAGAGACTTCCTACATTGAAAAGGACACATATACAATCTAAAGGTAAAAATTATCAGCCCCTATGTCATATAAAATGCAGAAGAATCATATGACAGTCCTTACAGAGACCTCTGATAACAAAGTGCAATTTAGTAACTAATTCAGATGGTAGGATGTGGGTGGTCTCGAGTGGTAGCGCTGAGGAAAGGCAAAAGCAGAAGTAAGTCTCTGGGAACAAAGGTT
This sequence comes from Vicugna pacos, assembly GCF_048564905.1. NCBI lineage: Eukaryota > Metazoa > Chordata > Mammalia > Artiodactyla > Camelidae > Vicugna > Vicugna pacos. The sequence goes on from NC_132991.1 coordinate 18,411,930, forward strand.
GCTTGAAAGTCCATGGAAAAAGTGGGAGTATGAGGGTCCAAATATTTAGACTATAGAGTTCACACTTTTAATATGATCATCTCTAAATGTCACTTTGTACAATTAGATTTCTTAAAGAAGGGCTGTCTCTCAGATAAAGATTCTATTTTGGTGAGTGGAGTGGGGGGCAGCTATCCTGGAGCCCAGATTCTGGATATTTTCTGAAGTTCTGCACACCATGTAAGTACCTTCTCTCACGGTACAAATTTTTCGACCAGTATTTGTACAGAGATGGGAAGACAAGGCTCCTCCTCAGGATGAGGCCCTGCACTGCAAGACAGAGGAAGTATTTCATCTTAGAGAGTACTTGGGAGAGAGAACACATTTCACTTGACTGAGGAGGGCAAAAATTAGTCTGGAAAGTTTTCAGAAGTAGTCTTCTATCTCTCTATCTGCTCTCTCTGTTGACCATCCTTATCCTCACTCTCCTGTCCATGCAGGTGGAGTCATACCGGTCTGGGTCATACCAGTCCCAGTGGCAGTGGGAAGAGTAAATTCTGGAGGATCTGGAAGCAGCAATTAGATGCTCCAACTCACTGCAGGTGTCATTTCTGCATACCACTTATTGGCCACAACAAGCTATGTGACCCCACAAACCTACAAGAAGGCAGGGAAGCCAATCCTACCATGTATCCAAAGGCACAGGGAGCAGTGAGTTCAGTGGGTGGCACTATGACTACCACTGCAGTGCCCAGATAGGATTTATATTTGTAGAATATCATCTTGGCTATTACGTGGAGAATAAACTGCGGTAACAAGAACGGAAGCAAGGCTGTTTCAGTTATCCATGAAGTAAGTGTTAGTGGTCTGGAGGTAGTTAGCAGAGGTTGGAACCTGGAACCTCAGATGGGGATGAGGCTGGTGGCACCCCCTCCAAATTCCATTTGAGGACTCCAGGCCAAAGGCCCGCGGCCGCGTTCCCCGCCCCCCGCTATTACCTGCTCAAGTTCCTGCGGGCCGGCGACAGCGGCAGGACCAAAGGGACATCCTGGAGAGCCTACAAGACGGGGTGGCTGAGTCCCCGTGAGCCTACAGCAACCGGACAGGCTACGAGACGACCACCATCTTGAGGGAGGTCAGCAGGTCAAACCGGAGCTCTGGAAGGTATCAGGCAGGTTCTGCATTGTCTTCAAGTCCCACTCCAGGGTCGCGCAGGGGATCCTCCTGGTGTCTGTGCGACTTCACAAACCCCTGGTCGTTTGACGTCACCGACCGGGTGGCTGGAGAAGATCACCGAGCGTGCACCCCCGACCCCGCGGGGCCCGGCTGGGCGTCCGCTGCTCCAGGCCCTCCAGAGGCACGTCCAGACGGAGCAGCTGCGCGCCTGCGCACAGAAGCACGCACACGCACGCCCTCAGAGGCCCGCGGTCTGTGGGCCCTCGGCGCCGAGTGTCTCACGGAGCTGTCCCTCGCTGCGCTCGCACGGCTTGGCTTGGCGAAGCCCTGGAGGCCCAACCGGCCATCGCCTCCTGCACCCCTGTGCACCTCATCGACGAGCTCCCGCGGCCCGCCACCGTGAAGAGCCACCTCAAGTCCTTCTCCGTGGCCGACGGCGTTCATGACGCACGGGCACTCCTGCTTGCTGGCCAGTGAGACCCGAGGCGGCGGCAGCAAGGGCAGCAGCCTCCAGAGGTCTGAGTCCATCCGCCGCTCCCCAGCCCCTAGCCCGCCCTACCCTCCGGCCTTCCCACCCCCTCAACAACCCACACCCACACCCCCCCACCCCCCGGCACCGGCTCAGCAGACTGGCTTCCAGAGGGTTCCCGCTCGGGGACTGCTCTTTGCCCAGAGCTGATAAGGCCGTGTGCAGGGAAAACTTGGGCCACACAGTCCCTTCTGAGAAGCATGGGGACACACTTTGGTGGTCTCAGCCAGAGTGATGTCCACAGAAGGACAGAGGGCTGCGCTGGGGTGCTGCGGGGGTCTTGGCCGGGCAAGTCCTGCCCCACGCCCACCCACACAGCTTGAGAAGCGGTCAGGGGGCGCTCAGCCAGGCCCGAACCCGGCATCCAGGGGCTACCCCTGGGGACCTGGGAGACCTGGCTCTCTTTTTATTTGCAATAGAAGACTTTTTGCCCGTCTTGTGCGCTTTTAGAGGGCTGGCAGGGAAACCTCCATACAGCCAAGTGGTGAGCCCACATCAGTTTTGGCGACGAACTTGGGACTTTTAGAGAGGGAGGGAATCTGCTTTCAAAGCTCCAATTTTTCTTTCAATTCACGTATGCTTCACGTAGGGGGTGTGGGGGCTGTGCAGGGGCCAATGGGGACACACGAAGGAGGCGAACCCCTCAGAAGTTTTGGAGTAATCTAGGACCCCCAGCTACTTGTGCTGGTCTTTCTGAGCACCGTGGCTTTTTTGTTTTGGTTTGTTTTCATTGGTATCTCATTTTAAGCTTGAGCAAACACAACTTTGGTAATGGATTGGGAAAGAAAAGTTTCAAAAGTGACTGGTATGTTTTGGCCTGAACACCTGGTTGAATTAAGCCGTTTATTGCTAGGCAGAATGTTAATTGTAAGAGTTGAGTTAGAGATGGTGGTGAGAATCAAGAGGTTTCCTTTTCTTTTTTGACGTGTTTATTTTCAATGCCTAGGTTTATGGAACTGAAGTCCAGGGGGAAGGTTTAGGAGTCACCATCTTCAAGATGCTATGTATATCCGAGATCACCATGAGATCGTCTAAGAAGTGACTTTTGCAGTGAAGATAGGAGGTCAAAGGACTGAATCCTTGAGTAATGTGAGTAGAAGGTGTATTTTATTATTATTATTTTTTAATATTGGAGACTAACAATGCATTTATATTATGTTGGGAAATTGGTGATTCAGGGAAGATGTGGAGTAACTGCAGGAGCAAATTCCCTGAGAAGGAAAGAGGAGTTAGGACCCAATGAATGCAGACTCACTTTGGAAAGTATAACGTGATAATTCAGGGAAGTTCTGTGAGAAGGAGTAAACTATGTCCTCTAGAAAGAAAAAAACTCAGTTCTGACTTTAAATTGTCAATGATAAACTCTGAGTTAAAAAAAAAAACCTGAAAGTTCATTAAAAAATCTGAGAGATGATTTGAGACAACCCTAAGCTTTCTACAGCTTGAAGTATGGCATCAACACAGTATAACTTAGATCAGGAGGTCCAGCTGATTTAGTGACCCTGAAACCATACCAAAAGAGTGCAAACTTCCTTGTTAATGCTAGGATTCTCCTGCTCGATTCAATTAAAAACTCTCCCAAGACCTCCTTCAGTTACAAAACAAAGAAATATGTTCTCTTCAATATGAGTAATTATATGTATCATATTCTGTATTGTATTATGGTGTGAAGATGATCAGCTTGTCCCTTGGAAATTTATAGTAACCATGATTTAGTTGTGTACTCTTGGGTTTTGGACATAGCCCCTCCGTTCCTAGGCTGTTTCTCTCCTCCCACATAGCTACAAGTCTATATAAATGGGATTATACTCACCCCCCACACCCCATTTCACTCTCTACCCTGCCACCCTATGATACCAACCTTTGCTACTTCTGAAAATGTTATTATTCCAGTGTCCATAATGACCATAGTATTAATCTGGTAAGGCTTTCAGAATAAAATGTTATAGACTCAGCGGCTCAAACAACAGAAATTTATTTCTCACAGTTCTGGAGGCTGGAAGTCCGAGATCAAAGTGTTGTTGGGGTTGGTTCCTCCTGAGGCCTCTCTCCTTGGACTGCAGATGGCCGTCTTCTTTCTGTGTCCTCACATGGCGTTTCCTCGGTAAGGGTGCAGCCCTGGTGTCCTTCTCTCTTTGTAGGGACATCAGTCCTATTGAATTAGGCGCCCCCTCTTGTGAACTTACTTAACTGCACTTACCTCTGTAACAGTCCTCTCTCCAAATACAGTCATGTTAGGGCTTCAACATAGGAATTTTAGGGGCACATCATTTTGTCACAACTATTTTTCTAATAAATTTGACGGCAGCTCTGGCTTTACTTGAATAGTGTGGTTTACTTCATAGTTTTGACAATTCCGTCCTTGAAAAATTTTTCCTTAATTCCCCCCTTCAGTTTCCATGACTGCTTTTTCTTGTTTCTGCCTATTTCATTTATTTTATTGGAAACCCTACTCGATTTCCATCCAAATTTCTCTTCCTATACCTTCCCCTAATTGTTATTCATCTCTTGGCTTCATCCTGGGCCCTCTTATTACCTCACTTAAAATGAGTTCACTAAGGGATTTTAATCATGACATAGCTCAAACATGATATGCTCACTACTGACACACACTTTTACAGCTCTAGTCCAGACCTCTCTCTTGAGCCTAGAAGTGTATGTGCTCACTTTCTGTTGAACATCCTAGAATTTATTGAACATATCTTACCAGGATAGATGCATGAGCTCAAAAAAGCACTAGGCTCCATACATATTTGTAGAGTTCATTCAGTTCACGTATTCATTCATTCAAAAATATTTGTGGATCACCTACTAAATAGCAGGCATTGTTGTAGGTGCTTGGAGTACATCAGTGAGCAAAAGAGACCAAGGTCCTTGTCCGCAGAGAGATTCCATCATGACAGATTACAGGCAGTGATCAACAAAAATGCTACATAAGTACATTATACAGTATGATGGATGATGTTAAGTACACAGATTACAGAAAAAGTAGACTAGGGTAAGAGGGGTCAGGGATGGGTCAAGGAGCAGGTTAAAGGATTAAATTAGATGGCCAGGGGAACCTCAATGAGAAAGGGGGACTTAAAAAAAGGTTTGAAGGAGGTGAGTGAATAAATAGCTATACCACAGGCATCTCAAATGTGAAATGTCCAAAATCTCCCTTCAACAAGTTTCTTCCCTAGAATTCCCAATGTGGTTGCCATTCATTCCTCTACTAGAGTGATCATGTTAATTTATCTGTCAAACTGGGACACACCAGAGAATAAAAGGATGGTCCTATAGGCATTAACCAGCACATCTCCAGATATACTTGGATCTATTGATGTGTGGGTGCCTAGCTGTCACCCTGGGCAGAAAACTATCAATCATTCATGCCTCCTCCCACTCCCTCATCCCTCTCTTCCCCTATACCTTCTCCCAATGGGTCACAAGTCCTTTCAATATAACCTCCAGAATACATCTTCTCCATCTCTAATATTGCTGTTATAATTCCAGGTATCTCAGGTTTTCTGACTGGATAGACACATGAGCTCAAAAATGTTCTAATTCTCAGTCTGTTCCTCCTCAAATACCTTCTCTACATCTCAGACAGAATCTTAAACACTCAAATCTGATCCTGACACTCTCATTTAAAAAATTGAGATTTGCAAATATTAACTACTATATATATAAATAGATAAACAACAGATTTCTTCTGTATAGCTCAGGGAACTATATTTAATATTTTGTAATAAGCTTTAAAATGAATGTCTGTATATATATGTATGACTGGGATATTAGGCTGTACATCAGAAACTGATACATTGTAACTGACTGTACTTAAATTAAAAAAAAAATGGGGAGTGAAGGGTTTGGGGTAGAGAGCACATACAGAGGCTGATGAGATCAGGCCCCTGCTAGTCCCAGACACCCTCCCTACCCATCTCCTATGCATGACTTGCGTGTATGCCAACCCTACCTGTAAGTGCCTGTTACAAACTAGCCCTGCCGAATGCCTTCCTTGAAAGGTAAGAACACAGCATAATCAGCCAATTTATCTTTGAAATCCACTATTTCTTTAATTTCAACTCTAAAACTCAGTGCCTCACAAAGATTAAATACCTGTTATTGTCCTTAAGATGTGGGAAATTAAAAATATATCAGATCTCTCTGTATTTCCTATTTCAGCCCAAGTGAATCCAATTAGGTTTCACTGCAAACTATAAAATACTGTGGGCCTATTTCCTCTTTAAATTGATTATAAATGTTGATGCTCTTAAGTATAAGTGCAAATTAATCTAGGGAATTCCATGAAATTTTATTTCTTAATTAAGCAATTTAAACTAAATGACTTGAATGACGACCCTGGCTCCTAAGATTGTTGAAGGTCAGACAAATGTAATCAAATGTACCACAGTGATTTTTCACTTGGCATAGACCTTTTTGTCTAACCCGTTTCACTGCTTTGGACTTGATGGAGAGGTTTGCAGTCTTGAGCCTGGTGATGTCTAAAGACTGGGACCAGGATTATGGGAGGCAACACTAGGTGATGATACTCAAGCGAATTGGAGGAGTTTCTGGAAAAGAGAAATGTGGTTTCTATTAAACTGAGAAAGGAACTGGGGCGTTAGACTGTCCAGAAATTAAACTCTGCTGATATACATCTGGCAGTGCTCCTGTGCGTGCAGTCCATTTGGTCGGCCAGATGGACTAGTCCTGGCAGCTTTTCAGTCTCATGCACTTCAGCCCCAGGAAGGAAAAAAATCCCCAAACAAAAATGTAGATAGAGAAGACGCCAGCATTGTGGCTAAACATTGGGGAAGACGCGTGCTCTTGTAGATGAGGTTTCCACAACATCGTCTGTGCACTGCAGACTTCCCAACTGCTACCTTGTTTTTTCCCTTGATTTTTAATAGCTTATTTATCATGGGTGAAGGATGAGATTCCTTATCTGAAGCTCCATGCTTTTGGCAGAAAACCTTTGTGATGCTCAGTTACTCTCTCCTGGAGGAAAGAAGGCAATCTGTAGCCTCTTTCTGAGAAAATATATTAAGTAGTACCAGTAAGGAACACTGATAAGAATCTAAACTGAAAAAGATCATTTGAAAATGCAAACTTCTATATCATGGACTATCAGAGGAACTCAGGCTAAACGGATGGACTCACCAGAGATTATTTTTTTCTCATTTAGAAGACTTACCCTTTCCTCACTTTCTAAAACTATGAGTCTAATTTAGGTTTCCCATTAGCTTGAATGAGAATTATCTTCTGTCAATCAAACTATGCATCTGAGTCGAAGTTCATTGATCACCCTTCAGCTGAACTGCCATGACTACTCAATAACCATGGCCCATTTCCTCCTCCTGAAGTCAAATGCTTAGAGGAGGGCATGACATCCACTGCGCAGTCTAGGCATGTATCCTCCTTCCCTGCCCAGAGTTTGCTGAGGCAGAAATAAAGAGATAGAAATCCATTCTAAGCAGCCATCCCAATTGTATGCCTTTTGTAACTTAGGACTTCTGAAATTACTCTAAATAAATATTTTAACTCACTAATCAGTAGGCCACTTGGGGGAGTTGGAGGGTGTGAAGTAAATGAAAAATCATGTTAATGTCTTTTACTGATTGAACTTTTTATCAAATACTTTTTTTTTGTCTTTAGGTATATAGATTCAGCCAAAACTTAAAATACAGTCCTTCCTTCCCTCTTTCGTTCCCTCTCTTCCTTCTAGCAAAGATTTGCTTAGCTCTCACTCTATGCCAAGTACCACACTGAGAGATTTGTGTGATTATCAATAAAATGAAGCAATTTTGGTGAATTCCAGGTTTATAGACAAACTGCCTATATTAACCATTAGCTAATCTTCAGATTTACTCCATTGTTTGCATCTTGACAAGATGTCAAGTTCAGATCAAATATCACAAATATCACAATTTTAGATTTTGATTTTAGAGAAATTTTTGTGTGTGTGGTATTTGGGTGTTTTTGCAGTGTTCTGGGATGTTTGGACGACTAGATTTCTTAGCCCAATCTCAACTCTTCAGGTATATTGGGAATTTTCTTTCTTAACTTCAAGTGAACAGTAATATGATTTTCTGTCCACTTATACCAGCTTCTTTTCAGAATCAATCCATTACTTCGTGTTTTTCTTTCACTTCTGCATCCGGTCCTTTGCCACCATTGGCTTAAGTTCCTGATAAAATCCTCAAAATCAAGGCATGCTAAAGTCTTTTGGTGGGGGGGTCTTTACTTTAAATTTGTTTTCCACCATGGTGTGAGGGTTTTATGTTTCTTATATTGCTTTCTTTTACTGTCTTAGAGAAACAAGCCCAGAGTGCTAGAACAGGAATTCTTTAGGTCCCAGCCTTGGTAGGTATCTTTTAGCGGATGTTTTCAGAGCAGTGAGGATGCTTGCTACCATCAAGCCCTCAGCCCATTGGCAAAGCAGGCCTAGTTTGACCTTATCCCACTGTCTGGTACTTTTCTTTCTCAAAGGCTTTGTCCTGTTCTGCATCTTTTTGTTGGCCAAAGCAAGAGCCAATTTAAAAAGTCAAGTATATGGTCTAAAGCACTTTGACAAATATATACACTTGTGTGACAACCACCACCACAACCAAGATGTAGAACATTGTCATCACCCCAGAGAGCTTCCTATGTCTCTTAAGGTCAAGCCCCCACCTACTCCATATCCTGACCTCAGGCAACCGTTGATCTGCTCTGCCTGTAGTTTGTCTATAAAGCTACAGCTCTAGAGTATTACACAAACTGAATCACAAACTGTGTTCTTTTGTGTCAGGCTTCTTTCACTCATCATATTGTTTTTAAGATTTATTCATGTTCTCTCAGGTATTGGCAGTCAGTCCATTTTAGCGCTAGTTTCCATTTTATAGAACGTTTTACACATTCACTTGTTAGTGGACATATAGGCTATTTCCTTTTTTTTGTTGTTTTGTTTTTTGTTGTTCTGCTATTTAAATCAAGCTGCTGTAAACTTACCTGAACAAGCTTTGTGTGGCTATATCAGGGCTCTTTTGCAAGGAGAAATATTAAAGGTATATTCAAGGGCCGAAGTTCAGATGCCAAAGGGAAGGAGGCAGGTAGTATAAATGAAAAGAAGCAGACCAAGTATAAGATAAAAGGGGGTGGGTGGTGAGGACTGTAGCAATTTGCTATAGATCCAGTGTTTAACTCGTACCTGATGAAATAATGTTAAGAAAACTGAAGTGATAATGTGACATATCAGAAGAAAAGCACTGTAGGTCAGCTCATTCCTTAGATCAGCTAACAAGCAGCCCTTTGCAGATTTTTTTCTTCCCACAGGCTAAAGCATCATTAAGAAGGCACATTACTTGTATGTCTTCATTGGAGAATTGCTTCTTTAGGCCTTCTGTCCATTTTTGGATTGCGTTTGTTTGTTTTTTATTTTTAAGTTTTATGAGCTGTTCATGTATTCTGGAAATTAAGCCCTTGTCAGTCTCATCTTTTGCAAATATTTTCTCCCATTCTGTAGATTGTGTTTTTGTTTTGCTTATGGTTTCCTTTGCTGTGCAAAAGCTTGTAAGTTTAATTAGGTCCCAATTGTTTGTTTTTGCTTTTATTCCTATTGCCTGGGTAGACTGCCCTAGGAGAGCATTGCTAAGATTTATGTCAGATGATGTTTTGGCTGTGTTTTCTTCTAAGAGATTAATTGTGTCTTGTCTTATGTTTAAGTCTTTAAGCCATTTTGAGTTTATTTTTGTGTATGATGTGAGGGAGTATTCTAACTTCATTGATTACATGCAGCTGTCCGGTTATCCCTACACCATTTGCTGAAGAGACTGTCTTTATTCCATTGTATGTTCTTGCCTCCTTTGTCAAAGATTAATTTACCAAGAGCTTATGAGTTTATTTCTGGGCTCTCTATTCTGTTTCATTGATCCATATGTCTGTTTTTGTACCAATACCATGGTGTTTTGATTACTGTAGCTCTGTAGTATTGTCTGAAGTCTGGGAGGTTTATTCCTCCAGCTTCCTTCGTTTTTTTCAGTATTGCTTTGGCAAAAGACAAACTTATTTACAAAATAGACTCACAGACATAGGAGACAAATGTATGGTTACTTGGAGGGGGAGGGTTGGGAAAGGATAAATTGGGAGTTTGAAATTTGTAGATGTTAACTAATGTATATAAAATAGATAAACAGCAAGTTCATACTGTATAGCACAGGGAACTATATTCAATATCTTATAGTAACTTAGCGTGAAAAAGAATATGAAAACAAATATATGTATGTTCATGTCTGACTGAAGCATTATGTTGTATATCAGAAATTGACACAACATTGTAAACTGACTATATTTCAATAAATATATATACCAAAAAAAAGCAATAATGGCAAAAAAAAGAGAAGGCATTTTAAAGAAAACAAATTTAGTTTCAAACAACTTTAGGTTTGAATTCATAATCTGTTCATGCTGAGTGACCTTAAAAAGTTACTTTGCATATCTGAACCTTTATTTTCTATTAGCAAAATGGGGCTAATAATTTTATCCATTTCATAGCATGAAGTTAAAGCATAAAAAAATTCAAGTTTATCTAGAATTAGACTGAATATTCTTTCACTTTGGCATAAGCTACAATTTTATCGAGTGTCTTCCACGTTTCAGGCCTTGTGTGAGGCCCATTACTCTCATCATCTCATTTTATTAAATCCTCACCTCATTTAGCTGGATGAGGAACTGAGGTTGAGAGAATTTGAAAGCCATATGATGAAAGCAGAAAATGAGAACCACTAGCTCTGACTGGAATTTGCCAGACTACTTCAAAGCATGAACCAACATCTAACAATTTTCATTGTCTAAGAGAGCAGCTCTACATTTGCATGCAGAAGGCTGGGGCACATTCAAATGGGAGCTTCTTTCTTTGCAGCCATGCCAGCTTCTGCCACTTGTCCATAACCTACAACTCTGATGTCCTCATAACAAGCTGGAGGCCAAGCTTTGCTGAGAGCTTGTCTTTGGCCAGCTCTAACCATGTTGTCAGAAATGTGTCTGTGTCACTGGACTGGAAGCTCCGTTCACAGGACCTGGCAGAGTGCCTGGCAGATAGGAGGAAGTGAACGTTTTATGGAGCACAACTTGAGCATAGCTTTCCTCACACTGAGTTCAGGAACCAGGATCTTTAGATAAAGAACAAGTGTTTACCTCTTAATTCCATGGCACATACTGCTGTAATCTTTATAACATCTTAAGTAGCTGAAACAACCACTTGGGTGGTCTGAATTGGCCTTAGGACCAGTTATGTGTCTCTCTTGGTACTGTATTTAGTCACTTATTTTAAAAATGAGGTCACTCTGCCTCACTGGATCCCTGTGGTTTCTTTGTTTATTCAGAAGGTATGGGCTAGATGCTTTATGAGATCCTTCACAGCTTTAAAGAGAGATATAATTCAAATAGTACCCACTTGTTCCTCTCCCACTTCCAATAATTTGGGGGTAACCTGACTTATTTCTGGGATCAGGTTCCTCTAAGCAGTGGTTCTTCAGACCAGCAGAATCAACAACGACCTGTACACTGAGTTGAAAACCACCTCTGTTGAAAGGAAGAACTTCCTACCTCTCCCTCCAAGTCTTTGCTTAAACATCAGCACTGGGTCCAGCTAACACCTCCCTGCATTCTGCAGAGAGGAGAGTGCCTAGAGAGTGGTGGGAGGAGGTCTTGGAGGGGCCATCTCCACCTGTTGACTGCAAGCTGGACCTGGGCAATCGGAGGCTCCTCAGCTCCTCTCCTGTCCTTGGAATGCACATTCTGCCCACCATTCCTACAGAGGGAACTGTTCCAAGGAAGTAGCCTTAGGAGAGCTGTGTATTGTTGAGACCATCTGGATGGCATACATGACTGAACTCAGTTAAGGCCTCTAGATCAACTTTTAAAATTCTGGCAGGTGGATATGGAGATCTGCTGGTCTTACAGCTGCTCAAGACAGGCCTTGTATGTAAGTTCCCTGGTTTATTCATCTGGAGTGGTCTACCTCTTCCTTCCAATCTGGAGTGGTCTGCTACCAATCCGGAGTGGTCTGCCTCTTCCTTCCATCTCTCCTTGCCCTCTGTGTAGGGGGGCCAGTTTCAGATTTCACCTGGGGGAACTTCTGAGGTTGCAAACCGACAAGGGTTCTTCAAATTCCACTTCCCCTGCCCCTGTGACCCAACATAACATCTTTGTTATGAATGTGAGGATAATTTCACTTCCCAAGAAACACATGACATCTTCCTAAAATTGAGTGTCAATTTGTAAGCAAAGGCTATAAGATGGCTTCTGCCTGGTTGAGGGAAGAAAGGAGAGAATGTAATGTGTGTGTGTGTGTGGTTGGGGATCAGATCAGGGACTAGGAGTCAAGGAAAGCTTCTGTCTGAGCATCGTATTCATGAAGGAGCATGAATTTAGACTCGTTATAATTTCTAAGTTGGATTATGTGTAAACTCACAGAGGCACACTTGAAAAATAGTCATCATTTCACTTGTGTTTCATATGTGGGTTATAGTTTTCATAGCGTATAGTGAATTATTTTATAAAGAAGTGCTGTACTGACCTCATAGACAACATAATTATATTGCATTGGATTTTTATAAAAGTAATTTGTCAATATATTAAATTCTTGGGCCCTGTTCTTGCAATTATTCATGATAATGGCCTAAGAGCTTCACTGTATCAACTTGCCTTGGCCTCTCTCCCTTATGAGAAACTCTGGGAAGATACTCAGGATCTAGGGGAGTGGGTATGCACGTCCAGCATTAGGCCCCAAATGGATATAATGCTACCTACACTGATAACTTCCCCTTAAAATCGAACTCCATGAAGCATTCAGGGTACTTCCTAATTTCATGTCTTATCTAATTTATATCAGAAGTCAGCAAGCATTTATCAAGTGCTAAGTGCCAGACACTGTATTAATATTGAGGAAACAAAGACAAAAAGGACAGCCTGTATTCTCAAAGGGCTCATAGCTGACCAAGGGAAAAGACTTGAAGCATGGGGACAATTCATGAAACATAGTGTAAGAAAAGTATGACCATGACACAGAAATTCATTTGAACTAGGGAGAAGAAAGAGTGTTCTGGGGGAAACCCCCCAATAATGGGGTGTACTGTACTGCTTTCCAGCCCAGAAACAGCTGGGACAGAGGCCAGAGTGTCTGAAACAGGAGTGTGTAAAGAGCTCAAGCAGCTCGCTGGGGTTTGCTGCAGGTAGTCAGAGGGTCAGGGGTTAGATGGGAGTAGGGAGCAGGTGAGCCCCACCTCCTGCCCTCAAGGGTTCCTTAAATCTCTAAGGCTCTCACTCATTCCAATACTTGGTACAGATTTGTTGGGAGCTTTTTGCCTAAGAATATCCGGGGTCCTGAAGACAAGGGCTGGTGAGCTTCTTCCTCTTCGGATTCAGCTCCTAGAAGCTGATGAAACTGCTACTCAACAACTCGACAGCTGAGCTCCCGCCTGAAAAGTGTAGGAGTCCAGAAGGATTAAAAAGAAAAAAAAAGTTCTATGTTAGTGCAAACAGATCCGTATATCAGCAGAGAGTTATCAAGGTTAATGAGAAAAATTATCTCATCAGAACAACCCCGGATGGAGGCGCGCACACGGGAGCGGCAGCCTCTCTAATCTGCAAACGCTGGGCCTCAGAGCAGTGCGATCCATCAAAGTCACTTCCTCTGCCTTCCTGCCTTCCCCGGGGGAGCGGGAGCGAGGCCTGCTCCTGCCACTGAGGAGAAAGCCAGTAGGAGACAGGATCCCCGCAGATGGGCAGTGGGCACAGGGCAGTCCGGGTGTGCTGGGCAGTGGCGAAGGAGCAGGGGACTGCACCCTAAACCTTCTTCTAGCTGATGGGGAGCCAAGAACTGAGGATGTCCAAGCAGGTGCCAGGGGAGGGAAGGAAACGTGCGCCCTCTACACACACACTACACACTGCATTCACATACACAGGGACATGCAATATGGACATACACCATACACGTACACACAATCACATCCACCCACACACATCATGCATGAGCTCACGCAAGTACACACAGTACACACGCACAGTGACAACAGTCATGCTGAGTGTCCTGCTGGCATTTGTTTTCAGTCTTTTATCCTTTATGGGAAATAACAACTGTGTAGCCAGACACATTTTTGCAAACGCTTGTCCTTATGGTTTCTTTGGCAAGAAAGCCTGGAGTTTCCACCTGCTTCCAGTCCTGTGGGTAGAGAATTTTTTGTTTTCTTTTGTTGCAGTTAGCTTGGTGATGTTGGTTTAGTTTTGCGGTGTTCCAGAGAAGGCAGGAAGCAGCAGAGTATTTCTTATCTGAACGGCAAGCCTACCCCAGCAGGGGGCGCTACTTTGTGCTTAGAAACCCCGCCCTTCTCTTGGCCACGCCTCGCCTTTTCTTTACACTTAAAAGTTTTCCTCAAGCCTATCCCCTGTGGGAAGCTTTTAGCCTTCACTGATCTTCCCTCTCCTCAGGCACTCCATAATATAAAGTTCCGGTAACTTTAGTAGTACTCGTCTGTGAAGCACAGCTTAGCCCGTAATTTATATCGACTTGTAGTCTCACTGGATTTCAAGGATGTCAGTCTCGACTTCTCCAGCCAGCTTGTAAGCAACCGCAGGGCATGATCAGTGTTTTAACGCATCCTGGCATGCTCCCTCGGCTCCTAGCAAACGCGGGGAGCTGGGTTGCGATTCCTATCTTAAGACATGGCCAATAGATTTTATATTCGTTACATTTATTTTTTTGACAAAGGCTCCATTTGAGAAACTGCCTATTTTTCTGGATATCCTCTGTTTCTATACATTGCTAAGAACTTTTGAAGATAGATAGTCAAGGCTTACAGATTATTCTGTAAGCACAGAACCTTCTTTGACACAATTGTCAATATTGTTCAGTGGTAAAGCCTTTGGCAATGGGGAGGCAGAGGGGTTATCTCAGAAACCATGACCCCTAGTACCTGGAGTTGTTCCCATTTGATGACAAACATGCTTCCCTCACATTAGGAAGGCAGGGTCATGGTTTATAGGCATCTCATTGAAGTTAACTCCCCGAAGATCCTATACAAATTGGTTGGCCAGTATGATCAAAATACAGTGTAATTTATCCATTCATCAGATATTTATTGATTACTTAATAACTGTGTTCTGGACTCTGGGCAATGCAGGTATAACTCTGAACAAGACAATTATAAGACTTGTACTCTAGAATTACAAATGGTGATCAGCACCATGAAGGAACTGGAGAACTGTGATGACAAAGGAGGAGCTGGGTGGGAGAGTAGGGGCAGGTGAGCTGGAGGGAGTGGGGACACTTGTAGTGAGAACTAATCTAGATGAAGTAGCTGGAAAAGGTGAGGACATTTCAACTAAGACCCAAAAGGGGAGAAGGAGCAGACTTCAGAGCATAGGGAAGGAGGTAGTTTGTCAAGTGGAACAGTTGGTTTTGTTTGGCTCTATAACCCTCCTTGTTCAGGGCAGCTGCCTTAACAATGAGAGTCCTAAGTCACAGTTACAATAGCTAGCTGGCATTTATTGTTCAGCTGCAAAATGCCATCCTTACAGTATTGCTCCAGGTAAGCTCATTCCAAATGAGGAAATTGAGACTCAAAGAGGTACAGAGAAGGGTTGGATATCTAACCTGGTCTAATGGACTTCAGAGTGTGTCCTTCCTTCCCCATGGTAATTGTATATAAGACAGTGAGCATGGCCCAGAGCCACCTAACTCCAGAATCTAAAAAAACTGTCCAAAGAATATATTCTACTGATGGCGTATCTGTAAATCAAATCTTAAATAAATCACAGCTGTTTTACTTGTAAAATTTTTCTTTTAAGCACCATGAAGTACTTTTAGGAATAAGGAAGAGTCAAAAATTAAGCAAATAATCCGAAAAGGGTATGAATGGCAGTCCTGATATACATTATATGTCAACATTCGCTGGTCCCTGCCTGTATAGACAACAGACAACCATTATTGACTCCAATTTTTCCTTCTTTCATTCCACAGACATTCTTTGAGCACCTGTTATATGCTAGACAACATTGTAGTAGCTCAGGATACAGATAAATATCTTATTGTTGTCCTAGACTTGCATACAATACATTGGGGAGCAAAGAGAAGACATAGTTATAATTCTGTAGGGGAAGTGTTATGACTGAGGTCACCAAAGGGGCATCAAACACAGACTGGGAGGAGGCACTGTTAGGAGGATTTCAGCACATGCTCCTTTAAGGAGGTGATTTGTGAATTAAGTCCCTGAAAACTTAGTTAGGAGTTAATCAGCTGAAAGCTGTAATCCAAACGTGATAGCAGGGAGCATAATAGAAACTCCCAAGTGGCTGTTATGGCCAGCCGTAGTGCGTGGGCCATGAGAGTAAACACAGTAGATGAGGTTGAAATCTAACCAGAGACCAAACTGTGAAGAGCTTCTACCCTGTGACAAAAAGTTAGAACCCAACTCGTGAGTTCTGTGGGAAGAACCATGTGTGAAAATGTAAGCAGAGGAATGACATTTTAGAGTAATCTCTCTGACAGCTGAGTGGAGAATTAATTACAAGGAGGCAATACTAGAGGCAGAGGGGGGCTGGGCTCCCTGTTGTGTGCCAGGCACTGTCCTAATCACTGGGGCTCCAACCTTGAATGAGGCAAACATGGAGCCAGTAGGCTAGCATGAGAGTCACAAAATTTCACCGATAGATCTCATTTTGCATCACAACCAACAACCTCATAAGGGCCTTTTGTGGTGCCCACCAATCATACTTTGTGTCCATTCACTCCTTCTCTTCCCTAGATGCTATTTCATACCGTATCTACTGACCTTCAGTGTCTGCATATTCTGACAACCCCTTCCTGGCACCAGATGAGCTCCCTGGATTCCCGTCTAAATCCCGTCCCTCCCGTTTCTAGTTCCCATTCCCACTGGCCCACTCAAAGCAATTCTCTTGTTCTCCCAGGACGTTTTTCTTCACCCATGGATCATTCCTATCAGCATATAATATGCTGTTATTTTTTACCATCTTGAAGTCCTTTTCTCAACCCACTTTCCCCACCAAATACTGCCATGTTTAAATGCTCCCATTCATAGTAAATCTCTGAAAAGTTGTCTCTACTCACTGACCCAATTCCTCCTCTCCCAGTTTCTTTCTGTAAACCTACTACTTATGGCCTTTAAGCCTCACCACTCTGCAGAAATTATCTTGTTAAATCCAGTGATCAATTCTCAGTCCTCATCTTAAGTGACATTGGTAATGATACAGTTGCATAAATCCTCTTCTTAGATCTTCTCTCTTGACCTTCTTCCAGGGCACACATTTTCTTGGTTTTCTACCTCACTGTCACTGCTTTTTGGTCTCTTTTGGTGATTCTGCCTCTTCTCCCCAGCTCTCTCTGTTAGGTTGCCCTGGGAGACACCCTTGAGCTTTTCCATTTTCTTAATACTCATACTGCCTGTGTGCCAACACCTCACAATATATATATATTTGGGCGGGGAGGAACTGGGTCAGCCCCATTCCTCCACACTTCAGCCTCACGTATGCAACTACCTTCTCAAGACCTCCACTAGGACAACTAATAGACATTCAAGCTCAACAGGTCCAAAACTGAACTATTGGTCTTACCCCACAAAGCCTGCTCGATCAAAGCCTTCTCCATCTTGTTCAAAAGCATCTCCATTTTTCTAGTTGTTCAGACCAAAAATAGTGAGACCCACCTGGCTTCTGTGTCTTTCACATCCTCTCCCATACCCAATACATAATTAAATCCTATGTCTCTACTATCGTGAAATGGCTAGAATCCTGTTACTTCCCGGCCACCTTTACTGCTGACACTTGATCAGAGCCATCATCTCCTATTTCAAAAGCCTCTTAACAGGTCTCTCTGCTTTCACTCTTATCTTCTAAAAAATATGTACTCAGCACTAAACAATTCTCTTGAAACTTACTACTCCTGCTCAAAACCCTGAGTAATGGCCAAGGTACCTAAAGTACCTAAAAGGTGCCCCATGACTTGCCATCTCCCTCACTTCTCTGACCTCACTCTGTTTCAGCCATTCTGGCCTCCTTCCTGATCAGTCCTCAGATTCCCCAGATGCACTTCCTCTTAACAAATTTTGTATGATTTACTATGATGAGATTTACTATGATTGTTTCTTTTTCTGAGAATGTTTTCCCTCTAGATAGTCCTGTGTATTCCTCTAGATACACCCTCACTTTGTCTAAGTCTTTGCCCAAATGGAACTTTTTTATAAGGCCCACCTTGGGCACCCTATATTAAGTAGTAACCCCTTACCCCACCAGCATTCTGGATCTCCCCTAACCTGTTTAATCCTGTAGCAATCACTGCCTTTTAATTTACCATATAGTAATATACTTATTTATTATCTTTTGTGTCTGTATCACTCTTTGCCTGCTGGAATGAAGGCTTCTCCAGAGCAGATCTTTATACATTTTGTTCCATTATGCATCACATGTACCTGGAACAGAGTCTGTCATTTAATAGGCATTTTATGAATACTTGCTGAGTGAATGAGTAGCAATGTGTTAAGAAGGACTGAAAAATGTGGGCCTAAATTGAGACGTGTATGAAAAAAGAGAGATACATGAGATTAAGGAGGTAAAATTGAAAATGCTCTTTAATTGAATTCAGGGATGGAAGGAGTAGTGATGATTCTTAGAGTTTAGGGTCAGCTATTTTGTTGGAAGGTGGTGCCATTCAATGAGATAAGAAATGGGAATTCAATTTGGTACCTGAATGTGGGACATCAAGGTAGAAAGTTTTATTTGTCCAGGTTTTTTTTTAATTTATTAAGATTTATTGCCCATACAGTAAAATTGACCCTTTTAAACTGTACAATTCAGTAGTTTTTAGTATATTCACAAAGTTGTGTAACCATTGCCACTACCTGATTCCACAACATTTTCACTGTTCCACAAAGAAACCTCATGCCCGTTTGCAGTCACTCCCCATTCTTCTCCACCTGGGGCCCCTGGAAAACAGAAAATGCTGTCTCTGTCTCTATGCATTTGGTTACTATGGATATTTAATATAAATAGAATCATATATTATGTGACCTTTGTGTCTGGCTTCTTTCAGTTAGCATAATGTTTTCAAGTTTTATCCATATTGCAGCATATATCAGTACTTTGTTGCTTTCTATGGCTGCATAATATACCATTGTCTAGATATACCACATCTTGTTAATCCATTCATCAGTTGATGCACATTTGGGTTGTTTCCACTTTTTGACTAACATGAAAAATGCTGCTATAAACATTTGTATACAAATTTTTATGTGAATGTATGTTTTCAGTTCTCTTGAGGATATACCTGGGAGTAGCATTGTTGGGTGCTATGATTCCTTTATGTGTAACTTGTTAAGAATGTCAGTTGATTTCAAGTAGAGTTGACCATACACCTTGGTTTCCCAAGGCAAGTTCCAATCTCTGCCTGTTACTACAGTGAAGTTATGAATAATGCCCCCTTTCATTCTCCAAAGAGCCCAAATCAGGGCATGAAATCATATGATCACTTTCATTGTAAGGACCTGAGGAAGGCAGCAGGACAGTAGGGAGTAGTTGGAAGCAATAGGCAAATTGCTAAGTGAAAGCAGATAGTCACCCAGGGAGTTTGTAAAATGTAAAGGGAAGGGGGCTTCAGGCAGAAACCTGTGACACAGGGACATTTAGAGAGTTAGAGGAGAAATATGAGCCTATATGGGTCTAGAAAAGGCTCTCCCAGAGTGGTAAGAAGAAATCCATTGAGCTGTGTTACATAAAACTCAAGGGAAAAGAAGTGTCGGCAAAGAGAAAGGGAGCAATAGCATCCATGGCTGCGAAAGTCATTTCAGAAATGAGAATTGGGGTCTGTTCCAGGAGATGGCATTAACCACCTGGCAAGAGCAATTTTGGTGAAATGGTAACGAAGTCCCAGACAACAGTAAGTAGAACAACCCTGTGGAAAAGGAGATGGCAGAAATCATCAGTGTGGGTTTGTCTTCTAAGAAGTAGGCTGTGAAAAGGAGAGATTTAGTTGATCAATAATGAAGGAAGACATATGTTTGGGGTTTTGTTGTTGTTTGTCTAGTTTGTTTTCAGTAAAAGAAATTTAAATATGTTCAGGGAAGTGGTTGAAGATGACAAAGAGAAAAGGGAGATGACCAGGAAAGCACTCTGCTTAGACCTAGCGAGGCAGGCAGGCAACAGGTGCAAGGGCCGAGATGGGGAAAAGCTCAGATGAGACCAGGAATGCCGTCTACACTGGGGCTTGGGGTGTGGCAGGGAAGGGAGGCTGTGGGAATAATTTAGTGAGTGGTAAGACCAGAGCGGGTAAGGGGACTTTTTTTAAATTGGAGAAACCCTTAGGAAGACATCTGTTTTCTGTGACAAAGTCAGAGAAGCATTGAAAGGTGTTTACCAAATGTGAGGCAGAATGTTGAACAGGGGTCTGGAGGGAAATAAGGAAGGCATGGGGGAAAAAAAGAGGCTGATGAAGTAAGTTCAGGCTTATTCATAGCACTGGGAGCCCATCTGAAGTTGAAGATCCTGGGTTCATGGTACCTGGGGCACCTTCCAATAGCAGACTGGGTGAGATGCAGAGAAAGCAACAGCTGAAGCTGTCCAGCACTGGATTTCTGCAAGATATGCAGATAGAAGGAGCTAGAATGGTTGAATGTGGGACATAATAAGTGGGTTAAATAGGAAATAACTGATTCTAAACTTTACAAAGTGCTTTTTTCCCCTAGTCAGTTAAACTTTAGCATTTAGAGGTTAAGAGGTTAAGAGAAAGCAGAAAGCAAACACACACGAAATAAAGGCACAACAGAGAGCGTGGCTTCGTTCTTCTGCAGGGTTTTTACCTGTCTCAAAATAAATAAATAAATAGCGTTTTCAGATGTTTTCTTAACACTGAACTATGAATAGTTATAAAATGTCATAAATATCCCTTTATGTTACAATCTGCTCACAGGGAAGAGATGAGTTTAGCTGCAATAAAATTAAATCGACCAAGCATTGAAATCTAACAGAATATTTTTGGTGTTCATTTATGTTGCATTGCTGAGGTTTCCGATTTGTATTTACTCTTTCACAATAAATATTTTATTTTCTTAAATTTATGATCTGCTGCACTCATCATTAGCTTCACATGACTGGTAAGATTGGACAGTGTTGCCCATTTGCCTTTTACTGTTCAACTTTTGATTTGTTAATTTTAATAACCTGTACAAGTGTGAACAACTTTTGATATTTTTTATTTAGCTATGGTCTGCCAGTTATCTGGAACAGTTCCTGAGTTCTTCATACCATAAAACATAAGGTAGTATGATAAAGGAAAGACCGGGATTCTAAAAATGAGCTTAACGTTGATTTTACCTGAACTTCCTTAAAATGTTTCTTAAAATAAAAGTGCCGTTGGCAAAAGTTATTTCAGCCCCACTCTCTCTCCAGTGAATGGAATAACTGAAATAACCACAGGCCTTTTGTATTAGGCAGTCATAATACAAATCTGCTTTATATCATGATTTTATTGCTCTAGTTGACACTATGCTCTCTCCCACCTCTGTGTCCATATAAATCCTACTCATTCTGAGCAGTTAGTCAGTTTTAGTTCTGCTTCCTCTGAACGCCTTCCAGTAGGACATGCATGGGTCTATCCTTTGCTGTTGTCTACATAGCCCTGAATCATCTGACCCCAGCATTTTTCTCCAAGCTCATCTCACACCATCTCTCTCTCTCTTGCTCACCGTACTCCAGACTCACAGGGTCTGATGATTAGTTTCCTGCTTCAACTTGACTGGGCCGCAGGGTGCCCAGGCATCTGGTCAAACATGTATCTGTGAAGGTGTTTCTGGATGAGATTAATATTTGACTCTCCAGAGTTTCCAGCTTGCCAACTGAACATCTTGGGACTTCTCAGCCTCCATAATTATATGAGCCAATTCTTTATAATATACATTATATTAATACACATATGTCTGTGCCTATATGTGTATGTCCATCTTATTGGCTTATTTCTCTGGAGAACCCTGATCAATACACTGGGTTTCTCATTGAGCTCTTTCCTACCTCAGGGTCCTCCTACATGCTTTTCCCTTTGCCAGGAACTCCTTTCCCCTGATCTTCCCATGGCTGTCTCAATCTCATCATTCGGGTCTCTACTCAATTTGTTACCTCCTCCTGGAAGTCTTCCCTGACCACTCAAATAAAATTGCTTTTTTATCACTCCACAAACCCTGATCCTCCACCAAGACACTGTTTATTTTCTTCTAAGCACATAATGAGGTCTGTAATGATATTATCAGTGTGTTTTACTTTTGGTCTATCTCCTCCTTTACTTGATGTTACTTTCCAAGAGAAGCAAACCTCTCATTTTTGTTCACCAGTGTATCTCTGTGCCCAGGGAAAAGCCAGGCACATACTAGCTACTCAAAAAATATACTACCTCTTAGTTAATGGTATGAGGAACTCAAGAACAGTTTCAGAAAATTGACACTATAATTACTTTAAGTAGCTCTTTGTATACCTCACCAGTGTTAGGGGAAATACGTACAGAGGCCACAATAATAAAACTTCAGCTTCGAATCTGTATCTTCATCAACCCAGGAAAGCGAGTAAGCTTCCCCTTCCTTCCTACCAAATATGGATCAAATGGGTGATGTACATGGAAGTGCCCTGAATATACAAACCATGGGTTGTATGATTATATGATAATGATATTATAATAGTTTAATAATTAATAGTACAATGGGTTAGTATATCAAACAATTATATAACTGTTATATGCCTTGTTATTCCACTTTGTGTCTCCATTTGACACTTCATGAACACTTTTGCATATTATTCTATATTCTTTGCAAACATGATTTAGTGACTCTATGTAATGCTTTGTGTGAATGTACAATAATTTTAAATCTTCTCCTGATTGCTGGACATTTAGAGTTCTTTTATTTATATTAAACTTAACACTGTGATATACTGTAATAAATCAAATATATATCTAATTATTGTTTCAGGATGGGTCTTCAGACATAGAATTAATAATACAGCAAAAAAAAAGCAATTATGGCACTCTGAGCATAGTGGCAGATTGTTTCCCATTAGAGATTGTACCAGTTTTCACACTTAACATCTTCCAAGTATTGAGTGAGAAATTTTTTGACCTCTAGCTCTCTTACGGGTGAGAATAGCTTTCTATTGTTTAATGCATATTTATGGGATTATTTGTGAAGCTGAGCATTTTTTATCTATTTATTAGACATTTGTATTTACTTTACTCAGAATTGCTTGCTGTTATTGTGACCATTTTTTCTGTTGGGTTTAAGGATTTTTTTCATTTAATCAATTTGTATGAGCGTATTATAGATTGATGGCTCCTACCATTTATCATGAATGTTTCAAATATTTTTCCCAATGTGTCCTTTGTCTTAAATTTATATATGACACAGAACTTTTCATTTTCAGGTAGTCAGATTTATTGATAGTTCTGGCTGTGATTTCTTTCATCACTTTTATACTTAGAAAGTTCTTCCTTCTTTTTAGATCAGATAATTATTGATATCCTTTTTTCCCTTCGTTCTGACAGGATTTCATCATTTGTTTTAACTCCTAATCCATCTGGAATTTGGGGGTGCATAAATTGGGGGTTTTACTTGTTACCCATCCCCACGTCTAAACAATTATTCATTCATGTCTTCAGTCCCCAGAGACCAAAGGCTCCAACTGTTGTTGGGGTGTTCACTTTGTTCTGTTCTGATCTAGTGGTTGACGTTTGCACTGACAGCATTCTGTTTACAATTACAAGTCATTACCACATGGTTTGTGATTAGGCAAAGTGAGTTTCTCATTATTCCTCTTCTTTTTAAAAACAGCATTGGTTATCTTTACTTGTTTAACTCATTCAGGTAAAATTTAGACTCTTTAAGTTATGAAAACACTAACTGATATTTTTTGTTGAAATTATACTGAGCATACAAATTACCTTGGTAGAGTTTTATATTTGTACAATTTGGTCTCATGTCACAGAGTTAAGAATCTCTTCTTTTCCATTTACTTCAAGAATTGTTTTAGACTCTACAGTGAAGATTTCTAATTTTCTTTATAGGCCTTTTAAGGTTTTCATTAAGGTTATAACTAAGTATTATGTATTTGATTTCAGTTCTTATTTAGGTAGCTTTGATGTTATTATATGATGTCTATGTAAGTAAATGTTGCTCATGTGTGTTCTCCATTGTCTCATATATTGGGAGAAGAGTTGAGGGGAAACAAATCCAGGAAGTGAGTACAAGAAAGAGAGGACATAAGATTCAGGTGAAGAGCCATTACCACACAGAGACCATTTATGAATCACCATGCAGTTTGATTTGGTTCCCATCATGCCCGATTTTTCACTTTTAGACAGTCATTCCTTTGACTTAAAGTATAGATGCAAGAATTTTGGTAAAAACGGACACTACTGTTATCCTCCAGTACCAGATCATTAAATATTTCAGTAGATAAAGGAGCAAAAATAAGAGTTGAAAATGGTTAAGCAATATCAGAGCAGAAATAATGTGGATATGCTAGAGGAAGAGGCTCAAGCTGGTGCTAATGAATATTATCCCTGTGCTAATCATGGTTCATAAGTAATGTGGGTCCAAAACCAACATGCCAGCAAAATAGTTGTCAGATATAGAAGCTAGTGCCTCAATAGTCAGAAATATAGTAATTAGTTTCTGGATGAAAAGGCTAAACAGAAGCAATAATCATTAAAGCATGGAAGACTCATGGTATAAAGGGAATTTCAAAAGAATGCAAGACAGAGAAAGGGGCCTTAAGGCAACATAAAGGTTAAGCTTCCAGTCAGAAAAGAAGAAAGTACTATACTGGAAATAACAGAGTAGCCCCAGAAGAAATACTAGTACTTGGTTCCTTGAAATCCTATCTAAACAAGGTACACTTTTCTATTCACCAAATCCTGTCTCAAAGCTTCACCCCTTGGATGCCCAAGTCACCTTCTTTCTTTAACCAACCTGAATGTGCCAAAGCGGAGCAAGATGGCAGAAATGGCTGTAGCCCTGGACAGTGGATGAACATCATGAAAACAACACTGCACGTCAATTCACAAATACCAAGAGAGGCGAGAGTGGCCAAAAATGGAGCTGGGGGGAGAGTGCCAATCACTGTCTTAATGTAGCTGACCAGTTTGCCAGTGGTGGTTGAGTGAAATGAGAGATTAGAAATTCTGAAGATCTGCCTTGTCACCATATGATGTTTTGTTAACAGTACTTCTCGTTCAAATTGTGGTTACAGTCTACAAAGTGCATCCAAATACCACATATGCATGGTTTCCTCAGTCTTCCTCAGAATCCTGAGGGCTAGTCTGGGAAGTTATAATTAATGCCACTTTGTAACTAATGCAAATCAGGCTGTGAGGGGGGCGTGGCAAAACTAGGGAGGTGCAAAGGTCTTGAGTCCAGTCCCTTTAAGTCCTTCTCCACAGTCTGTCTTCATTTCTGCAGCTCCTGTAGCCCAGCCACTGGTTTGCAAACTTGGTTGCATCTTGAAATCATCAGGGAGGCTGTAAAAATACTGATGCCTGGGTCCTATTCCTGTTACCGAGGAGTGCCTGGGAGTCAGGGAGGGTAGTAGGGGAATAATTAGTGTCAGGCAGGGCCTATAAAGGAAAATGCCTCAACCACAACCAGGGAAAGCTAAGGTGGGTAAAAGCAGGTTCATAGAGACTGTGTGTTCTGAGTAAGGGTCATCCACGGAGGAAGAGCTGAGACAGCCAGGAGAGATGAGTCAGGAGTAGAAACCAGGCTGGGCTGGAGGTAGTGGGGCACAGTCCTGCATAGGAAAGGCCACCTATGTAAAATTGCATGCACTCTTAAAACTGGCCAGAGCGGGTGAACCCGTGGGGCATGAATGAAAGAAACTGTCCAAAGTAATGGTGAGATACCATCAGACGAAGTTAGAGGTGGCATTGCCAGGTGCTCACACAAGGGGTAAGGAGTCACCTTTGACATCTCTGTAGGCAGGGAGACTTCCACCCGCCAACTTGCCCCTGGCTGTTCTCCCTTTTCAAGTGACTTAGCACCAGGATAGTCAGATATTTGAATGGATCTTTTCAGAAAAGCATTTTTTGTGTCCTAGATTGATGCTCAAAATATTTTTCCCATCATAGGAAAAAAAATAACTTCTAGTGAAAGAAGAGTTGAAATAGGCCTATCGGAGTAATATGCCAAGAACAAAGCAATTGGTAACTGAAAATCAACTGCTATATTGAACATAATCTCTATGGAGATGGCATTACAAGTTTCAAACCAGTTTCCAAATAAACTTTTGATTCCATTTCAGCAAGTTTCTTGAGCGCAGGGTCTGTGTCTGCTTCATCCTTGTATCACTGGGGCTTGGCACAGAGCACAGTTATGTTGAATTGTTCAAACATGATCCCATTTATAAGTTGCAAACTGTCCTTACATAACACAGGAATAAGTAATGCCTTAAACATTTTCATGCATTCATTTTCCTCTCTTTTATTTTGATGTGAGGCAAACTGAAGACTGAGTGTTTTATTTATCAAATGTTGGTCTTAGTACTGGGAGGCAAGTCTAAAGACTTTTTGCCTTTCTGACATTCTTATATGTGGATGGGAAGAGGTTTCCAATCCACCTTCAGTCCAAGGCACCCACGAACATTAACCTGAGAATCTCCCTTCTATTCAGCTTATGGGTCCATCGCTCCGTGGACTGGTTTTGTCTAGGACAGATTGCCAATCACCTGATTTCTCTCTCTTCTTTTTCCTTACCCTGGTTCCTCAAGATGCAGCCCTTTTTATCTGCTCACAGAAGTGAACTCCTAAGTGCTGGTTTGTGATCAAGAAGCAACAAAGCTGTCATCTCCCTAAATATATTTTTATATTTTGCTTGAGGTTGTCACTATAAATAAGAGAAAGTATTGCTGATGGGGTTTTTCAGGTGTGTGCTCTCTTTCTCTCTTCCTCCTTATTCACTTCATCATCCCCAGGCCCCCAGAGCTGTTGTCACCACCCCAAAACAAATGGGGGGAAGAAACCAATTACATTAAAATGCAGTATAAATAGAGGGAACAAGCAATTTTTTAACTTGGGTTTCCTGGGAAGCTATTCACATACTGGTGGATAGTCAAGGGGAGGGAAAAAATAAAGAGGTTATTTGGCTGTCATTTCATTTGAACTATTCCTGGGGATCTAAGTAGCTCAGGGGAGCAGTCCCAACGAGTCCTCTCTCTCTCTCACAAAGTTACATAGTTGTCTGTGTCACTCATTTGAGAGAATACAGAGATGGAACACATTTCTGACAGAGTCTTAGGGAAATTATTCTGAGAACAGGACAAAGTGAAGAGGATTATGAGAATAATGAACATTCAGACTGGAATCCCTCATGTCTGCTAGACGTGGAAAGACAGGAAGAGATAGCGAAACCCCACCAGGAATTGTCATATACAGGTGACTCTTGCAGCAGGCAATGCCACCAACCATCAGGGTGACCTTCAAACCTGAGAATGTGGAAAGAAGATATGGTCACACATTCAGCAGGCTACTTGGAAGCTTGTGGAGCAGGGGTGGTGAATACAACCCACGTGTGTTGCAATCTCCCTTGTTACTATAAATTAATTATGACCTTCTCTCCCTCACAACCCAAATTTAGTCTTGAAATCTATTTCAGTGCAGAATGTTGACTACAGTGAACCATCTCCTGGTGTCAGCGTATTGGGAGAATCTATTTGCCTCCCATGGTCTGGAGTGACCTGAAACACCTGCCAGTTAAGTCAGGTTGGAGGAAATGTGATCTGGGCTTGACTTAAATAAGCAAGCTCCTGCTCTCTCAACCTGAGCCTTCTGCTGCTACTCCAGGTACAATCACACCCCTTACCATGCTTACCCTGTCCTGGGCTTTTACACTTCTCTCACCATCATATCCATTTAACTTTGCTTTCTTTTCTACTCCTGCCTCCTGCTGCCATAACAGCCAGGCAGGATCCAGGCTTCTGCTTTCCTGAGGATGTGAATGGAGTGGAGTTGAAAATGATGGTGAGGGAGGTGGTAACGGTTTTCTCTTCATCTTCATCTCCACCCAGATGTACAGTGTCTTAAGATGTTCAATTCTGGTAATTGAGATATGTAACAGAGTCTTCAGATGCCTCAACTGGCATTCTTCTCGGCTACTACGATGTCCCTTTCTCATTTTTAGGTTGTTTGGCAAATCACTGGACTAATAATGACCATTCTAATGACATCTATAAATAATTTTCCCACAAATATATAAACTGCTAATGCACTGCAGAGATGGTGATTGAGCTTCACTATTTTTAGACAAAGCCCCCACAGCTGCCTTCATGTCAAATGTAGCTGTAACAATGACTTCTGCATATTTTTTCTGAAGCCTTCTGGTACATTCTAACTCCTTCGATTCAAGCAACCTCACTAAAGTTTGGTAACAGTTTCTAAAAACTGATTTCTGAAGGCCATCAAATCATGCTTGTCTACAATAATGCAGATTAATTTTAGCATTTATAATTAAAATAATTTTTAATTATGATAGAAACTTTGTCATTCATCTTCATAAGGAGTGTTGTTTATGGAAATACTTAAGTTTATTATAAACTGCATGCATATAAACACATGCAGACATTTTGAGGGACAAAGGGGCTTGAAGGGTGTTTTGTGAGATTCTCATTCTTCAGAAGCTTCTTTCCTCTAAATACGATTTTTAAAACCAAGAGAAGAAATAGAGGGAAATGGTTCAACCTTCAAATCACGCAGTTGCCTCAGAGTGAGTGGGATGGTGGCTGTTCTTAGATGTTAGGAATTCTGAAATTCTTTCCAGCCTCAAACCTGCCTCTTAAACTTCCAGCTTTAAGTGTACCCCACTGAGTGAAGACAACACCCCTCTCCTCTCTGGGGGAAGTTACTCATGGAGAAGTCACTGCTTTATCATCTTTTGATGCATGGCAGGGTGGGAGGGAATGGTCATGCCTCAGAGGTCTTAAACAAAGGAGAAGCATTAGGCCTTTAGGTCACAACCTCCCCTCCAGCTGGAGTGACTTTACAGACACTTTGAGGATATCTGAAGTCATGGGAGGAGCCACATTTTTCTTTGACCAGTCTTATGCTACCAGAACATTTTCACAGACTAGACTTCTAACATAGCCATGTCCTTTGTGGCAGCTCAGCTCCTTATCTCATCACACCTCTAATATCCTTCACTTTCAGCCAAATGCTAAGCTAGACCCTACCCCTGGTCTCCACCAGTGTCCAGTTTTCCTGGGAAGCTATTTCTACACCATCTCTTTTTTCCTCCATGCTTGATCAGCTGCAGATCTATTCCTGTTTCATAGTTCATGGTCCCTGGTGGGTTGCCTCACTATACTCCTTATTTCCTAGAAAAAGGACATCCTCTCAGCTTTCAGACAGCTGTGTTGATAGATGCAACTTGGTGACATCGACATTAAGCCCAGAAGGTTTTTAGTAGCCTGAGGGAAAGTATGAACAATATTGGCTCTGGCTTGAGCAACACAGAGCACGCAGGAGGCTCCTGATGGACTAATTGATTCATGAACATAAATGAAAAACACTTTGATGGTTTCAGAAACACTAGTGGGGTGGGGAGCATGCAGGACCAGAGGAGGGTGTGCTGAGGGTCTGAAGTCTGCAGGTGGGGCTAAATGAACCTGGTAGGGCCTTAAAGTTCATTTGTCCTCTCTAGTACGAGGCTGTTGATACCTAGGAATGTTTGATTTAATACAACTACATGATTTCCTTGGGTGTATAATCAATTGTTCTTAGAAAATATGGGACTCCAGTGAGCTGAGCTCCTGAAGTCACTTGAATTTCTATAATTGTCCACAAGAAAATAATTTTGACAAATGATCTTCTAGGTTTATTTTAATAAGCAATCAACTTAGTAGTATCTGAAGGCCTACCTCTGTGAGCATAAATCTTGTTGATGTTTGGCTTAACAAAAGATAGCTGGATTCCTGTGTCTGCTTCTGTGTTCAATCTATTGTATGTTGTTTTGCAGAAATATTTGAAGAACATTTGTCCTCAGACAAATATGTAGTTGGAAAAGTAGGAATTCTAATTGCCTTTGTAGATCATTGTAAATACTCTTTTTTGATAATACACAAAAACTCAACAAGTAGTAGTTTCTTACAGGGTATTTGTATGTGGAATCTGAAACTGTATCAGTGAATTTTTCTTACTCTGTTACATTACAGTCCATTAACCTGTCTTGCACTTTGAATGGATCTTTTTACTGTGCATGATTCTGTAACATCAGGCATGGATGACTTGGAAAATACTGGTTCACTGAGTTATACATATCTTTCAAATGTTCACACATGCCATTGTATGATATTAAAAACTCACATTAATTAATAACAACACCAAACTCATTAGAAAAGTCTTTAAATATTGGGAAGCTGGCAAGCTCATGGTGATGGATGCAAGTTTTTCAAAATCCAAATTTTCACCTGAGCGCTTGAATTTTATCACTGACAGCAAATACTGTCAGTCATTCTCCTCCAGGTGATAGACTTAATTCATTTTCAAGATGTTTCCCAAATACCCAGATCTAAGTAGCCATAGTTTGTCTCTCTTTTGTACTTCCAAGTAAAAATGGCATTTGTGAATGAAATGAGAAGTTCAACTTGCAACTCAAACAATTGCACAAGTGCTTTGTTTCGGGATAACCACTGCACTTCAGAATGCAGCAGAAATGCAGTTCTCTGTGCATACGTCCCATGTTATTTGTGATGGTTAATTCTGTGTGTCATCTTGGAGGGTGTTTTTGGATGATTCTACTCTCCTTCATCTTCCTTGAAAAATAAGATGAGTGAAGAGATTTCCATAAACCAATAAATGAAGTTAAAATCATTCCATAAGGCAATCTCTCCCCCCAACCCTTAGAGTAGCTGAGGGGGTGTGAGTGATTCTGCAGGTTCAATCTCTGTTGGTGCCAGAGCAGGTGAGAGGCCAGCACCATCTCTTATGCTGCTCAGTTTGCTTCAATCCAGTGAGGCCTGTTTAAATAAGAGTAAGTATGTCTGCAATTCCAAACCTCATTTCATGCATAATTGATAGTTCATAAGAAACTATCGTATTCCAAAATATAAAAAAAATTTTGCTGAGGTTGAGGTCCTTTATGGTTGTTATGTATTCACATCAGGAAGAGGAACCCTTTAAGTAGAAGAATATGATATTTTCATTTGCATAAAGACAATAAAACTCTTTCAGCAGCAATTTCCCCATATATAAAAAGTGAGAACATAGCACCTTGGTGACACAGACATCTGTTACTTAAACAGATGCCACCTTCTAAACTCACTCAAGCAAACCTTTTCTCCAACCAGAGACCCCTAAACCAAAATTCAATGTGTGGATAGGGTGTAAAAGGAAGACTTTGAATAATGATTGATTTTACTTCTCAGCTTTATTATGAATTTGTTTGACTTTTGTGTGTTTTTAATTTAGCAAAATCTCCATCATCTCTGTCAGTAATTCCTTGCTTCTAACTTGATCTCCCCAGTCTACAAAATCCAATGTTTCCATCTTAGATTCATTGCTGATTACCATTAGCCCTTCAGAGGACCAGATAAATCATGGCTTTTGTTTGATTGTTTGTTTCTTCTTGCAAATGCTCTTTAATGACTTCACAGGTCAGGGCTTTAGCATCATCTAAAAGAGAAATGAAACTCAGTTTCTTTTTTCTAAGTAGCACAAAAAGTCCCAGACTGATTTTTACCAGTTAAGCAATACTTCCCCAACCTGAGACTGATAAGCACCTTCAGAAGTTAGGCTTACACTTCTAAATCAGCAGTTCATGAAAGGCATTACAAAAAACTATTATACTGCTATAATGGATGACAGCACAGTTGTATATGTTACACCTTGAAGTAAGCAGTAGGATTTTCAATCACTTGATAACCTTGAAACTGCTAAGGTATCAAATTGCTATCATGAATATTGTGCAGGAGCAGAAATAACTCAGGAAGCTGCCTTTGTGAATAATAATCAGAAAACTGCAACATTTTTACCAAGAAAATAGATTTAAGGCACTAGTGTATTGACAAGCTCTCCAACAGAAAAGTAAGGTAGACATTACAAGTACATTTGCATTGGGCTGTGCATCAATCCATCATAAATTCCAACAGCATTGGGTTTGTAAGAGCTAGTTGGTTATAAAATTATTAGCAAAGAATCACGTTTGTTAAGATTTCAAGGATGAAAATTAAGGAGAGCCCTTACCGTTTTATTGTTATTTTAGAGCTGAAAACAATAAACAGAAATATTTGTTTATTATTTAAACTTCTCAATGTACTCTCAAATCTAACTCATTTCAAGAGAGCATAGACAAGAAGAGGGTTGAAAAGTGAGGATTTGCTTAATAGGCATTTAAATCAATTACTATATGAAGACATTATAAAAACTAGACAGTAAATATTTATTATACATCTCTTTTCTCTAAAATGCATCTGTTTAACTTTTACCAAGTCCCAGCTTTGTTCATGAGCAGAGCACCCAGTGTTGATCTGTGGCATTTCCTGATGCCAGAGTCTACTGAGAACCCTCGACAGCCATGTGAAAACTCAATGTCTGGAGTGATTCATCATTGTGTCAGATTGGCCAGCACTTTGTCACAGTGACTGACAATGGGAGAAACTTGGAAATAATACAAAGATTCTCTGTTCACTGATAGTGTCTGCTCTGTGATTAGAGAAGAAAGCTTTGAGACTGTGAGGAGATTCTTAATTTTCCTCCAAAATTAATTTTGATGTTTTTACCCTTTGTAGGTCAAACTCCTCCTAACATTTCCCATTGTGTCTTACTCAAAGGTAGCCATTTTCAATAAAAGTAGTTCCCAGAGCTTGAAATCACCATACACTCAACAGCTTATTGGGCAGGCTGAACAATTTTTCACTACTGTAAAACCAACTACACCTGCTTTATATGGGGCCACTGTATCCAACTGAAAAAGATAAGTGAAGATAATCTTAAGCAAAAGATTGTACTGACTGGTTGCTACTTAATGGAGATACCAGTGCAACCCAGATTTACTCATGCTTAACCCTTTTCTTGGCTTCTGGAATCATTTTATCTACCCAATTTGGCAAAATCCTTAAAGTGTAATTAAATTAATTCCTGATGTCAGGTAAACTGTTGCTAGATAAAGTAATGTAGAGCATAGGCATTATTTTAGAGGTCCTGGGAAGCAAATGGGAATGACTTGATGCAAATCCAGCCCCTCTATAGAAAATAAATGAAATAGCATCTTCCCCTGGTAGTAGATCAATAATGTCATCTTCTTATTTAAAATAAAAAAAAAAGTAAAAAGAATTTTATCCAAAGAGTGTGATTACAAGAGGAGTAAATTATCGAGGGGTTAATAATCAGTACTAGCATTTATTGACTTAAGAGCCAGAAATGATATCTCATTTATTCATAAGAACTCTGTGAGAAATAAATTATCATCACCATTCTACAGATTAGAAAATGGAGACTTAGAGAAGAGTAAGTACCTCCTGCAAGATTATACAATTGGTATATGGGAGAATTTGACTTTAAGTATGCCAAATATTTTAAAAGTTCTAAGGACATTAATGATCCCACCAGAATATGCAGAATGATTTGAGGTGGGGTCTATGAAAGATAAAATCAAGGAAAAAAAGAAGAAATGCAGTCAAATGTCTAAAAGAGAGATGGTCTCAAAATACAAATCCGGTCATATCCCATCCCTCCCTCCCTCTCTCATCTTCCCTAAAACTTCATTGCTCTTAGACTAAAGCCAAACTCCTAATCACGACCAGCAAAGCAATGTGTGATCTGGTGCCTCATCTTCCACCACTCTTCTCCAGTACAGTCACACTGCTTGGTGGTAGTCCTGTAGAGCTGGCATGCTCGCTCCTGCATTAAGCTGTTTCTAGTCACTGAAATTCTCTTGTCTGTCCTCTTTACCTGGTTAAATCCTCTTCATTCTCCAAAACTCAGCTAAGTGACACCATAAGAAGGTTAGGTTCCCCATATCATATAAACCATGTTACTTCTTTATTGCCGTTGTCAGAACTGTAACTTACATTTGTCAGAATGATTATCTTATTTACATCTGAATAACTCACATGTCTAGTAGCCTCCGTGCTTAGCTCTCCCAGATACACCAATAGGGGCTCATTAACTCTTTGAGAGTAAATGAATAAGTAAATGGATTAATAGTTCTTACCTGTATTTCTTCTTTTGGTTTATATTTAGAGTTTCATTTGATTGTTAGAGTTTCATTTGATTTTTCCTGCGACTGAAGGACTAAATAAGTCAGGTGTCAGTTTCCATTTTACTGAGGAAGAAACTGATGCCCAGAGGAGTTTAAAACTCATGTAAATTTCTGTTGATAATGTCAGAGCCTGCTAAAACCTGAGTCTTCTGAATCCCAGTTTACTGTCGATTACATCAAAGCCAGTGTCATCAGTGAAAATGCAAATTTCTGCATCTATTGGTAACAAAAGACAGAAAAAGGCACAGAATATGGTCCTCAGTGACCATGGAGAAGCATGAATTAGGGAATGAATCCTTCAGAGAGCAGCGCTGCTTTCCCAGGTGGAGCTACCTGAACCAGCTCAGGGTGCTGGGCAAGTTCACAGACTCTCGTAGAGACCCTGGGGGATAAATTCAAAAGTGAGGAATGAGGCCTATCTTATCAAGGATTGTGAACTCTGAGTGAGGGGGTAAAGTGGCCAAGATTTGAAAGCATAGGAGGACACACCTGTGGCCAAGGCTCTGTGGACAGGGAAGCAGCATGTTGCACTGAGTATTGTGGAAATGCCTCCAGCTTCCGACCAGAGCAGCTCTTTACAAGGGAAGGTTGGGATGGGAGCCTTTGGGACCAAGCGGATCAAAAGCTTGTTGAGGTGTTTGTTATTTCCCAAAGATACACAGACCAGCCCCAATCAACTGAAAACCAAACAAACTAACCAAAACCCTGAAACCAACCAACCAACAAAAATACACCATTAACTTGCAGACTCCAGTCCAAAAAATTTCTGAGCCAGTTTGGACCCATATGAACAATGTGTCTGTAGCTACAGATGCAACAGTAGGACAAGTCTAGGGTGAGCTGTGCCATCAGACCTGCTGACTGCTATTCCTGGGGCAAGCATGTCACAGAGCTTGAAAGATCCTCTCACTTCAGCTGCATTGCTCAGCCTGAGTAACTGTGCTTCTGCCAAACTTTCCTAATATGGCTTCTCTTAAGAAAAAAATGTTGCTAGTGACTGTAATCCACTTGGCTGGTTTCCTGCCCAGGACTTCCTGTGTCCTTTGCCCCAGAAGTTGTCCTTTTCTTGTTCTCCCAGACATTGGTTAGGATCTACTTAAATAGAAAAGACCTCTTCACCACATAAAACCATGAACAAACTACCCATCTGATTTTGAGTCACCTTTACTTTGGTTCTCCTGATACTTTGACCTAAGAGGAGACCTGGATCAGTGCTGGCTCCTGAATTTCATTGAATAATGTCTAGCAGTCTTATGATCCTCCTCTCGGGAGCTGGATCTTACCCCTAGCTCAAGTCTTTCACAAAGATCAATATGGGAAAACTTGGAATGTCACTTAGGCTCTGCCCTCACATGCAGGGGAAATATCCTTGGACAAGTCTAAGACTTCAAGAGAAGCACCATCCCAGGAGAAGTGTCTAGTATACTTACTGCATCTGGACCTAGACTAGTCACTCCGTTTAATCTCTGCTCACCCATTGACCCTGGACTTAGGCACCAATTTCCTGCTTCTCTCCTCAAATTTAATTGACCTCCTTATGGTTTTCCTGCTCTTGCTTTAGCATCTGGCTCCCATATGGAATCTTCTCAGGTCCCCAGATACTTTTTAACTCGTTCCCTCTTGCCTACCTGAGCCAATTTCTTAACAGCCTTTCTAAATGTCAGTAGAGATTTTTTTTTTAATGAGTAGCACTGCTCATTAAATTACTGCCACGTAAACCAGTGTGGTGGGAATAATCAAATGGGTGGTTTCAGTGTGTAGTCAAGGTAAGGTACTGCTATATTTTCTTAGAATTCAGTGAGAATTGTATTGGAGAGAGAAGAGTAGGTAAGAGAGAGAGTAGGTTCACAGCAGAGAACATAAGTGGGGAAAGTGAGAGGTTAATAGGGGAGGTGTCAATTGAGAGATGGGGAAGAGACTGAATAAAATAGAGGAGAGCCAGTCCTGGAGCTGTGCCCCAGCTGCTCAGCCCGAGTAACTGTACTTCTGCCTCTTTCCTGACTAATGTGACTTCTAAGAAGAGAATGTTGCTACTGACTAATGCATGTAGAAATGTGCTCAGGAGACAAAAAGGAGTGAATATGACCTAGACTCTTGGTTGTAAACCGTTGATGTAAGCAGCACTTACTGGATGTGGTGAACTAAGTATTACATTACTTAGTCTGTCCATACAACCAGAACACACCTCAGCTTGTAAATATCCCTAGAGGCCACACAATCCACCTTCCTGCCTTCTCATGGCTTCCCTGAGCATCAAGAATTACTACATAGTTCTAACAACCAATTAGATGGCAAAGCCAGATCACAAGTTGATTTTGATTTTCTTGGCAATCCTATGAGGTACGCAGGACAGTTACTGTTTTCACCTCAGTTTTATTGGTAAGGGTAATGAGACTCAGAATGGAGGAGTGACTCGCCCAGGGTCACATAGTTACTGAATTCAAGACAAGACCAAAATTGGAGCTTGGATCACCTTATTCCAAATCCATAGCTCCCTTCACTTCACCACCCCGTCCAAAAGGATTGAGAATTCTCTCAAAATACAGAACTCAGTTTAAGTTGCAGCGCCCTACTTTGCAGACTCTGGGTGGATTGCTGTCATTAAGTGGGTGGGAGGGATGTTTGTTTCCTCATCAGTTGGTCAGTAGTTCTTTAGGGGGATGGTACCACTTCCTTGGATGCCTTTGGAAATCTATAGGGAGCGAAGCATGATGATGAGTCCCTACTGGCATTTAGTGGATGAGAGCCAAGGATTCTGTCAAAGTCTCAATACATGCTACATTCTCACACAGTAAAGAATTCTAGCATCACAAGTGATGTTGAAAGCCCAGTATATATCACATAGGTGGAAAACCTGTCTATATTTCCTGAATCAAGAACTTACCTCCATTTACATATAAACAGAAGGTAAGATACATCGTTTTAAGTTATTGAATTTTCACAAATGTGACTCCCAAAAAATCCAAGGGAAAGATTGGATATGATTCTGTCAAAACTTTACAAAGAATTGCCCACCATTCTTAGAAAATCATAATGCATTTAACTTAACCTTAATTTTACTTGCTGACTTTATAATGTTGTCCCAGAGTAGGGATGCAAGTGGGGGACATATTGAACCTCATTCTGGAAAAAGCAACTGATTTAATAACATCATACCTCACTAAGAAAAAGCTTGGATTTTGGCTAAAATGATGGGTGCACCAGCTCTTTTCACTGCATCATACAGAAATTTAGGTGACAAGTTTGAATTTGAAGTGGAAAATTTCATTTGAAAACTTAATTTGAAAACATTCCGGGAAACAGTTTGTTCTTCTATCCTTTCTAGGAGAAAAGATGGAAAGTTGAGTCTGGATAAGACATTCTGTCACAGATTCATTTCAGCCCCATGTCATAGCTTGTGTATTATTTAGAGGTAATTTAAGATTCCTATATATGGTAACATATATTGAAAGTTTCATTTCACCTACTGCACTTTCTCCCTGCACTTTTCAATTCCAGTCTTTGTTTTGGAATGAAACTATTAAGCTGCAATATGAAGTTAAACACACTCGACAGGGAAAGGTGTGTGAGTCAGCAGTTTGTAGCTGCCAAGAAAGGAATGAGAGGGCTTTCAAACTTGTGTTATTGATGTGAATTATTTTGAAGATGGTTTGGTTGGCTGTTTCAGTGAACTTCAGCAGGGATCAGCAATTTACTGATGATGAAAATAAACCAAAAAACAAGATCACAGTCTCAAAGAGGCTTCAAAGCTGATCATATGATAATCAAAAGTTAGATAAAGTTGTAGGTGATCATTTCAGAGTGGCCCCTGGAAAGGTCCCCTGAACTCAGCTCATTATCTCAAATGGTCAGATCTCAGGTTCACAGTGAATGACAAATCTACCCAAAATCACATCTGGGCTGTAATTTCTTAGAGCCTTGGGCTCTTTCATGACAATTGCTTTGGGATCATTTCTAAATATTATGTTTACAGTAATTGTGGGAAGACCCAAAGCATCATTCTGGGAAACCTGACCCAGGTCAACTGAATCACAATCTTCTGGGGAAATTAAACAAAACAAAAACACAATTCCCAAACACAACCCCAGGTCTCCTGATTTAGTAGTGCTGGTGTGACACCTGGGAATCTGTAGATCAAAAGTACTTCCTGGTAGTTCTAACGTGCCAATAGGTATATTACCTACTGCTTTTGACCACTTGTCTATTTAAAAACAGAATAAATAAGAACGATATCCAATACTTGTGGGTTCATTTGAAAGTTCTGTAGTAAATTCTGATTCTCCTCAGCAATTTTACATATTTGATCTGAATATAAAACATTTAATGTTGGGAATGTTAAAAATAAAAGAAGCCCACTTACTGTGCACAAGGCCAGAAAGAAACAAAGAATGTTAATAGCCCATCTCTTCTGGCCCAGGATAGAATAATGATGTGTGAGCTGCTGGGAATACCTCCTCCAGGCACAGGTGTAACTGGTGGCATGATGTTAATGGTCACTCCTGGACTGTGGCTCAGCTTTTTGGGGGCACAGTATTTCATAGGAAAGCTGGTGAAGGAAGATTTGGTTTCAGAGCATGTAGGGAGATGGACATAACACTTCTCCTAGGACAGTTTCCAAAAACAGTTTCCAGTCTCAGATGGCAGACAGAGCCCCCATTCCTTTTGCCTATAAGACTAGAAAGAACCTATTCTCTTTTTTTCTCCTAGTGATTCTTCATTCCTTCTTAAAAAGCAGAGGCTTATAGTTTAATGAGTTTTGGGTAAAATATTATATTATCCCAAGGGAGGCAAAGTTAATAACTGAGCCTTTGTTCTGACTTTGTCCTGATGCCTAGTACAATATAACTTGTTGATAATACATTTTGAGCCAATGCATGTTCTCACAACTCTGGCCTTGGCCTCTGCTTTTCCAAAGGGAGAAAAGTTTTCTGCAGAGTTAATTCTGAAACCCAGGGTAAAAACTACTTTACCTGTTTTATCCCAAACACCAGGTTTTGAGGATCACAGATCCTTAGGATACATCCTATATAATCAGAAAATCATAAAATATTATGTTGAGGAGAGCTGTAAGATATGCTCTGATCCACCCCCAACTTGGAGTCATCCCTGACCCCTCTCTTTCTCTTACACATTCCAGATCCATTAAACAATCCATGGGTAAGTTTTTTAGCCTCTGTTTTAAATATATCCAGAACAAAACCACTACTCACCGTCTACACTGGAGTGACCTTGGGCAGAGCCACCATTAGGTCTCACTTGGATTACCAAAATCCCTCTCTACCTGGCACCTTCTCTTCCATCCTTGTCCACCATAGACTTCCCATTACAGCAGAGAGATTACTTCTAAAATGGAAATCACGTCATGTCATGCCTCTGGGCGAAAAGCCAGTTCTTAAAATGACTTGCAAGATTCCGTGTGATTTGTTTCCCAGTACTTCTCCAATCTCATCTCCTATAATTTCCTACTCTTTCATTCTGCTGCAGACACACTGGCCTTCTAGCTACTCACTGAACATTTCAAGTATATGCTCCCTCATGTCTAATGTGCTGATGCTTCTTCTGTCCAGAATTCTCTTTCCATATATACCCCCATGGCCAATTTCTTTAACTCCTTTCTGTCTTTGCTTGGAGGCCACTTTCTCATTGAGGCCTACCCTCAAGATTCAAATTAAAATTCCAATTCATCCCTCTCCCTGCACTATATCCAAGAACTCCATATCCATGTTTCTTATTGCTTATTTAGTTATCTCACCCTACATCATCGTAAGTGGAATTTTTTTATTATTCCCTAAACTTGCTACTTTACTCAGTGGCATCTCCTCTATAAGGAAATCCAAAAACTAAACATTATTAGGCAAGCTCCATGCCAGAACCTTTGTACGCGTTATATCATTTAATTTTTTCTCTTGTCCTGTGAACTCAGTATACATAATTTAAGGCAAGAACATCAAAGGTTCATAGTGAATGACAGAGCTGAAATTCAACACCAGCTCCCAATGATAGCATATACAATACCAGTCATCTATAGCAGGGATCTGCAAATATAGCCCCTAGGCCAAATCTAGCCCACCACTTGTTTTTGCATGTAAATTTTTGTTGTAACATAGCTATGCCCATTTGTTTATATATTATCTGTGGTTGCTTTCATGCTGTGACAGCAGAGTTGAGTGGTTACAAACAGAGAATATATGATCTGCAAATTCTAAAATATTTACTTTTTGGCTCTTTTGAGGATGTTTGCCAACTCCTGATCTATACTATGCTGCCCTGTATACAAAGCAGAAGTTAATTAGTCCAGAAATCCCCTAATATATAAATTTATAAGGAAAAACACAGGAGAGTTAAAAAAAATTATTTTAAGAATAATATTCAATTTGTTAAAGTTGTGAATCTCCATAACCAGCTTTTCTTTAGCTTTTAAGTTCAATTTACTAAACTTAATATTCTTTCTGCATTTGTAGCAATTATTAATCATCACTGTTGAGGGTGCATTTGACTAGTTTTCGGTCCCAATTATATAGTTGAACTTCTTCAAACATTTTAAACCACATTTATAAGCTTAATACTTTCAGTTTCTCTCCTTTGAGTACTTCAACTCTCTGACATATACCTATGTGATTTCTTATATAGCAAATCAATGAAACGTATGGTTACACTTAGATTCCCTAATATATCTCAATGTTGTTTACTGATTGAGGAATATTTAAACTTAAAATTCTAAGTCTGAATATGTTATTCAAATATACATTTTATATTGAAATTACAAGTTTCACTTATTCGGGAGGCCAAATTCTCTTAAACATTGTATATATATAAAATTCCAAAGTGTTCTAATTATTTACCTTAAAAAATACTCTGATGTTTTTTGACTATCTCCTGCTTAATTGTAAATGTTTTTGAATTCAGTTAGCAAATATTTGTATCATGCCGATCCATTTTTGAGAATAATTTCTCAACCAATTGAGATTGTAAAATAATCAAAGATTTGCTTCATAAATATAACGCAATATGTGTTAATTATGTATAACTTATATGTAGAACGTATAATTAACATATTCTTACTGTAGACCTAGTTAAGACATCCTGAGTATTGTTTATAGCTTATAATAGCAGATTTAGTACCTAAAATTAGACTTTTAGTATGTGTGTCTGTGTGCTTAATGTTTGCAACTCTACCAGAAAAGTTTACCTAAGCGGATTTTTGCATTTCTTTGCATTCTTTGGCTCTAAAATATGCTCTTCAATTTAAAGCCAAAGACTTTGAACAAGCAATTTTGGTATTTTTTTCATATATAGTCTTACATAGAACTTAGAAGTTGTGGGAAGAGTTAAAATGCAGTAACAGTAATTTAGTAGCAGGTCAATGGATAATCTATGTTCCTTCGTGCTACCAAGTTTTTGATTTTGGAGGTATCTCTCACCTGTCTGACGGTGGCTGAGGTAAAGAAAGTTTTCCAGTCTGGCTTCTTCAGTGCAGTAGATCGTTTCCTAACATCGCTGTACCTCCCGAGGGTGGTTCTGCTCCCGTTTCTCGATGGCTGTGCTGTCCAGTGTGGTACTTCAGGTGCAGCTAGTGTGATTGACTAACTGAACTTTTCATTATACTTAATTTTAGTTGAAATAAAAGTCTAAAAACTGAAAGACTCAGTTATGGGGAGAATTTTAAGAATATTTGGAACAAGTTTTTCCACTGTGAATTTTATGAATTCTAAATAAAGATAAAATTTAGATTTAAAGGATGAAGAAGTTTAATTGAGTTGTGTTGTAAGTGTTAAGTACACATTGGATTTTGAGACTTGGCATGAAAAAGAATGCAAAATATTTTGTTAATTTTTTAAGTTGATTGCACATTACAATCATAATATTTTGGAGATATGGGATGACATAAAACATAGCGTTGAAGTCAGTTTCACATTATTTTTACTATTTTTCAGTGTGGCTACTAGAGAAGTTTAAATTATATCTGTGGCTTGCATTATATATCTTTCAGATCATGACTTTCCCAGGTGTACCTGCATCCATCCAGCATACTTTTAGTCCTCATCCCCCCCAATTCCAACATTTCTGAACATTTGCTGTTCTGCAAAGGGAGAGGGGATTACTTTCTTTCACTGGAGTCCCCTAAGATTTCACTCTTTTCTTACCAGGTATTTCCCATTTTACAACTTACTTTATCAAACAAACTTCTGTATCCATTCTTTATGGCATCTTCTTTTCTTTGAGCTCTCCATTTATAATTTAGTGTTGTGTTCCAGGTTTATCAGATCATTTTCTGAAAACAGATTGTGAAGGGTAAAATTGAGTGAGAGGATCCAGGTGTCTGTATTGGAGAGATTTTTATGAGAATGACAAGGTATTGTCTAACTCAGCATTCTCAGAACATCTCTGAGCCTCAGATTCATCTTCTACACCCTGAAAATAATGATACCTGTTTCATAGATTACACATGAGAATGAAAAGATATATAAACTATGAAAGTACCCAGCACAATACATATTTTGGGATTTTTTAATTCTTTTTCTAAATTAATAGATTTTTAGTAAAGTTAAACAATCATCCAGAAAGATGCATGAATCATAAAGGTATAATCGATAAGCGAGCATAAAGTGAGTGTACCTGTTACCACTGCTCAGTTGAAGAAATAGATAACCAGCACCCCAGAAGCTCTCTTCATGCTCCCTCCAGTGATGGATTTGGTCTGTTTTTAAATGGTATATACATGCAGTCATGTCATATGGATTCTTTTGTGTTTTGCTTTTCATCCCACATTATATTTCCTTCTTTTTTTAAACTGAAGTATAGTTGATGTACAAGGTTGTGTTAGTTTCGGGTGAAGAGCAAAGTGATTCAGTTATACACATATGTGTGTATATATATGTATTCTTTTACATTCCACATTATATTTCTGAGATATGTCAGGGTTACTGCATGTAACAGTACTTTGTGTTTTGTTGTTTTTGTTGTTGTTGTGTAGCATTCCATTTTATGACTATACCATGATTAACTTGTTCTTCAATTGATTGCTGTATAAATTGTTGGCAGTGTGAGGATAGTATGAATCATGTTGCTATAAACATTTTTGTACATGGTTTCTGGTATTCATAAGTACTTTTTTTGTTAGGTCTATTAAGAACTGAGTCACAAAGTATGTGTATGTTTAACTTTAGTTAGTACTGCCAGTTCCTTTTCCAAGGGGATTGTACCAAATTTATCTTCACACCAGATATTTATGGAAACTCCAGTTACTTTGTATCTTTGATAACACATGGTATCTCATTGTGATTTTAATTTGCCTGTGTTTAATCACTAAAGAAATTAAGCTTTTTAATTCCAGAGCTACTTTGGCAGAGTTGACTTTCTGATGTGTTAGATTTTTGTTGGCCTGGAACTATTTTTCATGGTAGGCAGCTGACTAGTTGATGCTCTTAAGGGGTTTTCTTAGAGAGTACAGATTCCTATTCTAAAAATTAGCACGTGTGTTATATGGACATTTCCCTCATATAACAACACAGCTAAAAATTAGCACCTTTTCCAAATACAATTTTTATAATATTTACTCCATCTCTATACCCTGGTTAAGTATTTGGCAAAGGGGTAGAATAATTTTATTGGTATAAATAGCTATCTCAGGATTATCAACGAATAAAATGGATTCTAATTGTGATATTCAGATACCTTTTGACTCAGAAGTTACCTACCTACAATGACATGTGCAATGATAATATCTCCTTGTTTTTTTAGCCCTTAAAAACCATCCCCACTACCACTCACCCTCAGTACAGAAGGGCATAAACAAATTCAACTGCATGAAGGTGACAAATATGTACAAATGGGAGTCTGCAAGAAGAGATGGATTTAGATTTTTGCCTTCATGTTCAGGCTTGATATCTTCTAATCCTAACTTGTCCTGATTTTTGATCTCCTTTCTATATTCTGATAGAGTAGATCAAATTCATGCCTACAAAGAATTTTTGAAATACAGGATATTACTTCAGATCATAAAATTATTTGAAGACCTAGGTAACATGTTTGATTTTTAAGGCTTTGTGTGGTCTGAGGGAATCTTCGTTTTCATCATCACTTCACTGGCATGCAACCTAGAAATTGAGAACCGGAAACAATGCCAAGAGCATTACTATGTCGGGGAGATTGGATTTTGTCTATTTACTGCTTTCTACAGTAGAGAAAGCTCAGTGTCTATTCTTACCAGTGTTCTTGAGCCAGATTTGTGATGGTTTGGATTCTTGTTCAGCAGATGCTAATTCCCTTGCCACTCCTGCTGTGGGAAGAGTCAACTTCCTTGCCTGGTGGATATTAGGCTTGGAAAGTTACTAGATGTGACACAAGCTGAGTCCTTCAATATGCTTGTGTGGTTT
This sequence comes from Vicugna pacos, assembly GCF_048564905.1. Lineage (NCBI taxonomy): Eukaryota > Metazoa > Chordata > Mammalia > Artiodactyla > Camelidae > Vicugna > Vicugna pacos. The sequence continues at coordinate 18,456,242 of NC_132991.1, forward strand.
GGATTGGCTTTTGGACTCTTAGCATTCAACAGGAGAAGAAAATGGCCAGGTGACCTCTGGTCCAAAGAGTGAAAATTATGTGCTGTGCATTAGAACCCAAACTAGACCCTAGAGTCCAGAGCCTAGAGTCCAACCTAGCCAAGCTGAGCTGAAGCTGACCAGCAAACTCGTGAAGGAGAAATAAGATCTTTATGTTTTAAGTCACTTAGTTTTGATGTGGTTTGTTAAGCAGCATTATTATGGAAAAAGTTGACTGAGACAGATTCTGAATTTATTGTTTAAGAATATTAACATTAAAGTTCTCAAATGTAAGACTTCACCTAGTTAATCTGTCAAAATATATATATATATATTGAATATGTATAATGTGCCAGTCACTGTGCTACATTCTGGGAAAAGATGGTGAAGAAAATAGATCTGGGAAAACTTGATAACGTAATTACAATACAATGTGATCTGCTTCTGATAAGGATAAGCATCTATTACAGGATGATTTAGAAGGAGGACCAGAACTGGCCTTGACAACTCAAGGAAGTTTTGTCAGAGATGAAATATGACTAGGAATTATTCATGGTTTTATAGTAGAGGCAATAACAGGTTCAAAAAGTTAGAAGCAAGAAGATACGGTCATTTGGTGGACTACAAGGAATATTGTATGGAGTGTATGTACTGGATGGGGTACAAAGAAAGATATGAGTCTGGAAGGGTAGCTAGTTTTAGGGGACTAAACAGGTGGAAAGTATATCTGGCGTTTCTGGCAGCCACCCTGCACACTGAATGTAAAGCATGGTAAAGCTCAGATAATATCATTGTTTTTCAAGATTCAGCTATGCATAAAACCAAGAATAATCTCTGGGTAACTCTTACATTTATGAGATAGAAAAAAGCAACAGGTTCATTCTCATAATAGATATTTGTTGAGCAGTGTAATGTGATGGCAAACTGAGGAAGGTAAATAGGACCAGATCATAAGTCATTTTATGGAGTTTGGATTTTAATTAAAAGCGAGGAGAAACCACTGAGGGATTTTAAGGAGGATTAAGAAACACCTGTGGGTTATAATGGGCGAACTTGATGACTGACTGTGTGGCTAGGTTAAAGAAGAAGGAAACACGGAGGACACTCCGCAAACTGACTTGGGCACATCAGTGAAGGGTGATGCCTTTGAGGGCAAAGATGTAGTACAGGTTTAGAGAACTGAAGATGAGAATTTAAAGGTAATGTTAATGGAGGGAGGATATAGCTTAAGTGGTAGAGTGCATGCTTAGCAATCACAAGGTCCTGGGTTCAATCCCCAATACCACCTCTAAAAATAAATAAATAAACCTAATAAAGGTAATGTTAAAAAAAAAAATTAAAAGAAGTGGACAAATAGCCGTGAGGGGCGAAGCAGTAGAATTAGAGTAGTGCATATTCACCAGTCAAGGGGGAAGACCTGGTTGTAAGAAAGAGGAGTTGTTCATCAGTGCCACTGTAGCAAAGGGTATTAGAATACTGAAGAGGAAACCATATTCAGATTTGGACATTAAGGATTTGTGAGTGACTTTTGTGGAAGTAGCTTTAGTAGAGACCAGATTACATGTAGCTTAGGAGTGAGTGAGTGAAGAAATGAAGACGAAGTGGGAGAAATAATGGAATGGCAGCTTTAAAGAAGTAGCTGTGTTGAGGGACAGGAATGTTAGGAGAAAGAACCCAAGCCAGTTTGTGTGCTGAGAAGACAGATCTAGGGGAAAGGAAGAGATTTAAGATACAAGTTGTAGGACAGGGATGGGGGACACTTCTAGAGCATGTTCTAAAGGAAATGGAAGGCTTGAGTTCAACCTCAAGGCTGGAGGGCTTATCCTTCCGTGACAAGGAGCATGAACACTTCATCCTCAGAATGGAAGAGCAGGGAAGGGCAGGCTGAAGAAATAAGAAATTTTAAGGTGATGGAAAGAAAGACTTAAGGAGCTGCTGTTTATTGACTGTTACTCAAAAGGTAGAAAAGGAGGTCATCGGCTAGCTGAGTTTGAGAAAAGTATAGAAGATTGTAACTATCTTTCTGAGGAGACTGGTAAGGAGATGATTCTTAGCTGAAAACCAGACTTCACTCTAGTTAGTTTTGATAGAAGTGGAACTATTAAGGAGTACTAGCTAGTTTACAAGATCATCAGGGGGTCCAGTGAGCCACAGCCATGAACAATGCTCAGTGCATGATGACTGGTAAAAAGCCACTGCTGTCAATATGTGGCACCTACATCTCAGTTCATCAAAATATCTCAGCTTGTACCCGCCAGGCTCAAGACAGGACCTTAGATGTCTCCGAGGAGCCAAATGCTTGGAACCACTGGGAACCACCAAGTTGCAACAGATGGAATCAATGAGTATCTGTATCCTCACATTGTCCCCTTCTGCAGGAGAAACTGTTGTTTGTACCCCAATATATATTCTGTTCTTCTTCCATTGTAATGGTAAGTTTAGTTAGTCACATGGCCAGCAGCTCAGGGTAAAATCTATATTTCTCAGTCTCTTTTACAGCTGAATGTGACCATGTGACTCAGTTTGGCTGATGGGAGATAGTCAGAAGTATTGTATCACAGTTTCTGACAGAGGAGATTAGTCCCTCCCTGAGGCTGGTTCGGTAATCAGCTGCAAGGAGCCTGCGTCCTATAGACCAATTAGAGTAGAGCCATTGTACCAGGCCAGGATGGTAGATTTTCATTCTTCTATAAGAAAAAAGTAAAGCTCTATCTTGTTTGCCAAATTCAAAAAACTTTTTTCATGAGTATGTCTGACGTGTGACCCAGATTCCTTGCCTGGATCCAGGGATCCAAGGAGGATGAGGGAAACAGTTCAGGTTCTACCTCTGATGGCCAGGATCATAATGAAGGGAGTGTCCCTCAGATAGGGGTAGTGTTCAAAGACCTTACGTAACTTCAAAACAGATGTTTGTAATGGGGTAAGCGAGGGAGGAGAGGAAGGAAGGAAAGGAAAATAGTAACGAGTGGCAAAGGCCCCCAAAAGAGTATGAATTCACCAAGATCTGATGTCATGGCTTTTTTTTTCTATCGGGAGCTAAATTTTTTATTGAGTATCAACTTTGGGTGCACCTACAATCTCACAGCAAATTTAATATGCCCGTGTAAGTGATTCCTAGAAGAATAGGTGTGTATATGATAAGACTCTTGCCACAACACAAAAAATGAAAATTCTACAATATTTCATAACTGTTTATCATGGCTTTTTTTTTTTTTTATGAAAAGAAACCCTTGGCACCCTGGAGGGGGAAACAGAAACTAGGCTTAGCCTAGTCAAAGTGTCGTGGAGTTGCCAGACTGTAGAATTCAAATTTGATACAGAAACAAACAGAGATGGAAGGGAGTGTGAGAAGGAAGGCTTTCTCTCCCTTGTGCTTCACCTGCGGGCCCAGTCGGAGGACGGGTGCAGGCAGTGGCATTGAGGACTGATTGCCGGTAGAAACAGGCAGAGATGTGGATTGAGCCTAATTCTGTCTAACATGCTTACTGTAGAAACTTGGGCAAGACAGTTGCCTCTTTGAGCTCATTTCCTCACTGATAAAATGGAAATAACAATAATACCAGCAAACTGGTATCACAGAGTGTGCTCAGCACCGAGCGCCGTGCTGGCACCTTGTAAGCCCTCAAAATCGTGGTGAATACTTTCAGTGAAGCTCAAGTTCTCTGCTTACTCTTCCACTCTCGTCTCCTTACCCCATGCCAGGAGTTTCAGGCAAATAAAAATATCCAGTTCTGTCTGGGGCCGAAAACCACCTGGTGTAATTCAGAATGGAGTGTTTGAACCTAGGAAAAAAAAAGTCATAACTCACAATTAGAGAGTGGAATCCTCAGGGAAAACCAACATTAGCATCTAAACAAGAAAATGAGCTTATTGACATTGAAAAATGTTACTACGTTTTCAATTTCATTAAAGTCTCCAGTAGACAAACACATTTATTTCTGTGCTATGTGTCTGATAGCAAAAATGGGCAAAAACATCAGTCTGCAAGCTCTAGGACTCTGGACCGTGACAGTGCCGATGAAATAGATGTTTCCCGAAGAGACATGCAATCCTCACTATCTGTGACCACTGAAATATTAAGGAAATTACTTATAAAACAGATAGAAATCCACTGTGAGAGCATAGCCTAGAAACTGCAAAGGAGGATGGGAAGGAGTAATTTCCAACCTTCCTTGGAAATAAAAAAATTTTTTTTCTCTTATTATTCTGGTGAAATTAAATTTCATTGTGTGATTCTCATCTTCATAATTACTAGGTTGCTTTGAGAATTAGATATGAAAAGCCACCTCATATAAAGGTAGCAGCTGATTTTTCTAAATATTATATTTCTAAAATGATAAAAGAGGAATAACATTGCAAATGATCATTTTAATCACCATGCTTGTTCTGTGTCAGCCCACCCACCTTTCTCAACACACTCATTTACGGGATTGAGGCAGAAAACCTGCAGGGACATCCACCCAGACACTGAAACCATCTGGATCAGTACAGGAATAGGATCCCCATGAATATGTGCTGGAGTTTCTGGAAGAAGTTCCGGAGGCTGGGAGGTATGGCAGGCTAAAGAATTACCCCCAAAGATATCCACATTCTACTCAACTGGCACCTGTAAATATGCTACCTTACATGACGGAAGGCACTTTGTAGTTGTGGTTAAGGTTATGGACCTTGAGATAGCAAGATTAGTCTAGACTATCCACGTGGGCCCAGTGTAATCACATGCATCCATAAAGGCAGAGGGCCTTTCCCAGCTGTGGTTCATCCGAGAGACAGGTACGACGCTGGAAGAGAACCAGAGATACGGCAACAGAAGAAGGACGCAACGCCCTGTTGTTGGCCTTGTCTTCAACAAAGGGTCACAAGCAGAGGAATGAGGGCAGCTGTAAATGCTGGAAAAGTGAGGAAGCGGATTCTCTCCTAGAGCCTCCAGAGGCAAACGTGATCCTGCCCACACCTTCATTTTAGCCAAGCGAGACCTTGTAAGACTTCTGACCCACAAAACTGTGAGACATTAAATTTGTGTGTTGTTTTAGGCCACTAAGTTTGTGGTGTGTGTTGCAGCAGCAGGGGAAACAAATACAGGAGGGAATCTGTTAATTAACTTGGCATTTCCCCCCTAATACTTCCTCTGTTTGACCTGTAACTCTACTTTTCCTGTATATGCTAGTGTGCATACTGGACCTGGAGCTCGGCTCTTGTCCCCAGCACTTCAGACTGAAATCCTGATCATGTGCCCTCCTCTTAGTAGCTTTCATTTGAGAACTAGACTCTGTTCCAGTGAAACCAGTAGCCAGCCAATGTACAGCTGTGATTGCAGGCAGTCCTGAAGATGCCTGCTGCTGTCCTCATTTTTACCATGTAAGACCCATTTGAGCATCAGATGGGTCTAGGACCTAGTCTTAGTCATCAAGCCTCACTCCTTCTTTCCTTCCTTCCTCCTATCCTTCCTCCCCTCCTTCCTGATGGTGATGCCCTTTACTCAAACATCCTAACAGGTCCTTGTTATAAAATATTTTCAGAATGTCATACAGCTTTTACTCATCATCATCATCATCATCATCATCCCCATTGTCCTCTTTGTCATCATCATCACAGTCAATTAAACACATGCACACATGAAAAAAATCAAATGGTAAGAAAATCATAAAAAGTATCTGCCTGCCTTATCACCAGTCATATTCCCAAGGTACTAGTGTGCTCATCAACTGAAGCTTTTTATTTACATAACTTAAAAAATTTGGAATGAATACATATTTACCAAAAGTTGTAGAGGTAGTATAGAGAGTTCCTATGTACCCTTCACTGAGATGCCTCTGATGTTAACATCTTACATAATCGTGGTACGTGTGTTCAATTTTTTTTTCTACTTTTAATTCTTCTGGGTATTTCTTCCATATATCTAATATATCCGTATATATTCCGTATATGCTTATAGCTCTATTAATCAATTTATCAAATTTAGAGAGTATCTGTTGTCTGTCCCTGGGAAGAAAAGGGACTAGCTTGCATGCATTGTACTCTATTACCCTCCCCCATCTTAATGCATATAAGTTTTATTATACTTTTAGTATTTTATTGGTAATTTTTTAACTTTAAATAACATATCTCAGAAATTATATTGTTTTCGATCATCATTATATTCTGTCTTTTGTAGGGGAGAAAAAATAATTTTCCCTTTACTCTTCTTGGTTCTTGGGTAAGATCCCCAGGCCCCTGTAATAAAAGAAAGATTAACAGGTGAAAAATGGATTACATGTGTATGTACAGGAGCCCCACAAAGATACGAGACTCAAAAGACAGTCAGCCGATTGGGGCCTATATACCATCCAGCGCTAAGGAGAGAGAGAGACGTCTGGGGCTTCAAAGAGAGTACAAAAGGGTAACTTCTACTGTTTTCAGAGCTTCACTGGTCTCTGGTTTTTCTTATAATTATTAGCTAAAAATAATCCTTGTGCCAAAGAAGCATATCTCGGGGTGGCACATTCTGCTATTCTCTACTCTTCAAATTCTACTTTTAAATTCAAGTAATTTGCATCTCTCATTTCCCTCCATTCCACTGTCCCCGCTTTTCACAGTTAACTTTTATTCACTTCTTGAATTGGTAACTTTTTTCTTTTTTTTTTTTTTAATTAAAGTATAGTCAGTTACAGTGTGTCAATTTCTGGTGTATAGCATAATGTCCCAGTCATACATATATATACACATATATTCATTTCATATTCTTTTTCATTAATGGTTATTACAAGATATTGAATATAGTTCCCTGTGCTATACAGAAGAAATTTGTTTTTTATCTATTTTTATATATAGTAGTTAATATTTGCAAATCTCAGACTCCCAAATTTATCCCTTCTCACCCCCTTTTCCATGGTAACCAAAAGATTGTTTACTGTATCTGCGAGTCTGTTTCTGTTTTATAGATGAGTTCATTAGTGTCTTCTTGTTTCTTTTTTTTGGTTCCACGTATGAGTGATATCGTATGATATTTTTCTTTCTCTTTTCGGCTTACTTCACTTGGAGTGATGATCACTAGGTCCATCCATGTTGCTGCAAATGGCATTACTTTATTCTTTTTTATGATTGAGTAGTATTCTGTTGTATAAATATACCACAACTTCATTATCCAGTCATCTGTCAATGGACATTAGGTTGCTTCCATGTCTTGGCTATTGTATATAGTCCTGCTGTGAACATTGGGGTGCATGTATCTCTCCAAATTAGAGTTTTCTCCAGTTGGTGCGCACGTGCACGCACGGACGCGCGCGCACACACACACACACATATCCTATATATATATCCCAAGAGTGGGATTGCTGGATCATATGGTAAGTCTATTTTTAGTCTTTTGAGGAATCACCATACTGTTTTCCATAACGGCTGCACCAGTGGTATAGGTAGGTTCCCTTTTCTCCACAACCTCAGAGGAGTGAGAAAGAGGAGTCAACTTGGAGTGGGTTGAAGAAAGGGTGGAGGGAAATGGGGACAGAAACTATACAGAACAACTTCAAAAAGTTTAGTTGGATAGAGGAGTGAAGAAATAATGTTCTCACTGGTGAGGTGGTTTTAGAGCATATTTGTATCCTTTGGGATATAATTCGAGGGAGAGGGAGAAAATGATGATGTAGGCTAGAAAGGACAAAACTTAAGTAGCTCCAACACATGAGATGGCAAGAGGGGGTGAAACACAGAGCAAAGGTTCAAGGAGTGGCCCCGGGTACAGATAAAGTAAGGTCTTTTATTCATAGAAATGGAGGAAAGACAGAACATATGGGTACATACGCAGATAAATTAGTAGATTTGGAGGTAGGATGATAAAGTAGCTACTACCTGATTATATTCATTTATCAGAGGAGTATTGAGCAAGGCTGTCAGCTGAGAGAAAGCGGTGGGGGACATAGCTGGTTTGAGGAGAAGTAAGTTATGAGGAAGTCATTTTGGAGAGTGTGACAGCAAACGAACTAGAGAAGTGCAGTAGGGTTTCCCAGAATTTTAATTTCTAACTGAGACAATACTGTTTGAAAGTTGCTTCTCCCCCCCTGACCTCCCAGCTGCTTGGGTACAGGACACGAAATGGCAGACAGTTGGGTATCACTGCTAAGACTGAGAGTTTGCTAGATGAGTACAGAAAGAAGAGAGAGGAGAGAGGGAAGAGTACAAGGTTATCATAAAGGGAAGATAACAGTGGACTGTGGAAGCTGAGCTGATTAAGGACAGTGGAAATACAGGTGTGGCGGACCTTGGAGGATTAACTAGAGGTAGTGGTTTGAACTGTTGGTCCAGGGTGTTGAAGATACTGAAGAGAGTAATATGGAAGGATGTAGTCAGAGAATGAGACACTGAAAGTTACGGTTTTAGAAGAGAAGCAGTTCTCAGTCAGAAGAACCATGTATCAGAAGAATGTAAAGTGTGAGAGAAAAAATTTAACCCCAGTATGAGAAAATCTAAATGAATAGCACTTACAATTGTCTTCTCTAACTGGACTTAAGTCTTCTGGGCTTTTAAGAATGATTCTAAAAAATTAAAAAGAACAAAATGTCAAATTTGAATTATTACAAGCTTATAAATAGTGCTTATATAAAATTTGGTAGCATGATTGAACAACTAGAGAGGGAAATATAGGCTTCTGTCCTAACCTGGGGGTACTCAAAAAAATAACATTTCAAAATCAAAGACTTAACTTTTGTAAACATTCAATCAATTAGAAAAATCTTGCCTCATGCTTCATATTTTCAATCTCTTTGTATTTCTTTTTCATTATATTCTGAGAGAGTTCCTTTCTATTTATTTTTACCTTTTCCATTTTTTTTAAATTTCAGCAATCACAGTTTTACTTTTCTAAGACTACGTTCTGTTCTTTGTTTTCTGTCTTTTTTGTAGCAGCCTTTTTTCTTTCAAATCCCTCTGAATTTGTGAGTTTGAAAGTTTAGAGAGTTATCTCTCATTCTCTACATTATGTATATTTCTACTGGATCCAGTGGCTGTTCATCTCAGACCTTTTAGTTTGTACTGTTACTTTTCCCCAAATATCTGCTGAACCTTGGCCATTTAAACAGTGTTAATGTTTGTAACATTATTAATGTAAATAATAAAGCTGGATTATTACTGGAAGGTGATCTGAATTTCCTTTGCCATTGATTGTGAACAGTCCTTAACCATTGAGTACTGTTTTCGAAGAGGTCTCCACCCTGAAAGAGAAAGTTCCCTGGAGCTCTGTGTGGTGGACAGGATTCTCTCTAGAGTACACAGGAAAGGAAAATGGCAGATCACACTTCCACACTTGTGCTGGTTTGCTATTGCTGCATGGCAAATAACTGCAGGCTTAGCAGCTTGAAACAACACAAGTTTATTATCTCAGTTTCATGGATCAGAATCAGTCCTGGCACCCCTGCGGTCTCTCTGCTCTGGGTCTCACAGGCTGAAATCAAAGGGTTCACCAGGCTGAGTTCTTGTCTAGACTCTTTGGAGAAGAATCCACTTTCAGGTTCTTTCAGGTTGTTGATTGAATTCATTTCCTTGTGGTTGTAGGACTGAGGTACCTGTTTCCTTCCACAGCGTCAGCTGGGTGCCACTTTCAGCTCCTAAGGGCTGCCTGCATTCCTTACGTGTATAGCCTTCCAGAAATGGAGACTTTGTCTCATGTCACATGCTTCTCATATTTTGAATCTCTCTAAATTATCTTGCTTTAATTTTCAGACAAATATTTAAGTGCCCCAAGTGATTAGGTCAAGCCGACCTGAATAATCCCCTTTTTTATTATCTCAAAATCAACTGGTCGTAATTACATTTGCAAAATCTCTTTTGTTGTATAATGTACCCTAATCATGGACACAACACTAGCAGGCAGAGGTTATGAGGCAATTTTAGAATTCTCCTATGGTCCTCCTCCAGAAGAGATTAGAATATGGGGACCTTGTCCTGGTACATGAACACTTTCATTAGAAGCCCTAATTATTGTTAAGCAGCTCTTTCAGTTTCTTTGAAGAACAGTCCTGCCATTAAGGCTCTGTTCAGGACTGGCATTGACCTGCATTTATGGGGATAAGTCAGGACATCTGGCACAGCTCTTCAGAAGACACAAGTCTCTCTGTGCACTTCCAAATGCTATGTTTTCTGCTCGGGTCTGGAGCCCCTCCAGGGCTCTCCCAGAACATTGGCTTTCTTGGGTCTCCTTTATTTATAAAATATGTATTTCCTCTCTTCTAGAAATGTGTTAGTAACCAAATTTTATACAAACTTAAGCAGGAAGTATGCACATTTTTCTTAAGGATAGATTTCTGTATGTGTGGTTGCTTAAACTGAGAGTAGGCGTTTCTAAGGGAGAAACCCTCTAGTCTAAGTAGACCTAAAGTCGCATGACTTGTCCCTTTGCGGTATTAAGAAAAACAGGTGCTTCTGTTCCCTTAAATCAAGCAATTACAATGGGCTGTGCAAAAACTTAAGTCTTAGTTTCCAGAAGAAAATAAGAAGACCAAGAGCAGGCCAGGAAGGTAGTCTTTCTAGTCGTCTAGTGGTTTGAATTCTTTGAAGTGTTTGTCAGTAATCTAAGGTTGCAGAATAGCTAGAGCATCTGGGCCAGAAGGAGAAGTGGAGAATCCACAGCTGAGGTCTAGGCGAGATCTTTGATTATGGTTACTTGCTCGAGGAATTCACTGGAAGTGGATAGATGGATGTCTACTGAGTTTCTGAGGAAATTCTCTATATCCAGAGAAGCCCCTATACCTGACATGGCCCATAATAGCTTTTGTTCAAATCAAAGGCTCTCTCTCTCACACACACACACACACATCCCCCATCCTGCACCCTCAGACTCACACTGAAAGAAAGTAGGCCATAGAAGCTCTGCATCCCCTAGGAGGGACCTCAACATGAATTTAAGCTTGAGAGAAGATCCCATCAGAAGTCTAATTTATAAACACGGAGTATGATGGACAAGGGAGGTTTTCTTAGAGCGCTATCACATTGACTGACTGAACAGTTGACTCTGCAGGCAGCGCAGGGCATCTTTGCCATTCCCAACCAGCAGGGGTTGATATTTGCTGCTGATTCTTGACTGCTGGGTAATTGCCATTCTCCCTTGTCCCGAGGAGCAGGTTTTATTATAATTATTCTGTTCCTTGTCCCCCATTGTATACAGGATGTGTTATGGGAAGATGCATTTAAAAAAAAAAAACTGAGATCACTGAAACCGTGAGAAGCCACATCTGGCTCTAATGGAGAGAAGTGCACATCACCCACCATGCAAGGTGGAAAAGTCAAGTCTCTCACTCTGTCATGTGTTTCAGGGATCCTGAGGAAACTCTTAAAATGGAACTTGAGCATCCTGCTGGCTTCCCTCCAGCAGTCTTTTCTTCTTCTTAAGAAAATAGAGAAAAGTAATATATTGTGACATTTTGGTAAGCAAAGTATGACAATCAAGGTCACTGTGACTTTTCCTTTGAGATATATTCACAGTTGTTCCAAGAAGATTGAATTACACTTGCATATCTGTGTGTGCCCTTTCATTTCCAAATAACATAAAAGAAAATTATATTTCTTCTTTACATGGCCAAAAGTTTACTGGGTGTTTACTACCAATTATACTTAGGCTACAATCTTGCCAGAGGGTTGGAATAAAAAGGCTTACAACATCAGCCGTCTGGAGGAAACTGGAGAAACTTAGAGCAGAGACAACCACTGTGTCATCATGAGAGTCCAAATACCAAAGACCTGTCATTTCTGGAGACCAGCATCCTCCAGATGGATTAAAGTTTAGCACCACCACACAATAAGTGTCAGCAGTGTCAATAGCATACGAATATCTTTCAGATATAACATAGTGAAGAAAGAGCCTGTGAACCCCCATGGCCAATCTCTGATGTCCTTTGCCATCTGGTGCCCTAAAATTGACACGTATTTGGTTAAAAGAATCAAAATACAATCTAGTCCAAGGAAGGGCCACCCTATAACTTCAAATGCCTTACTACACCATTGCAATATATTATGAATGAAATTTATTTATATCTTTATTTATGTACTATCGATAGAATCTGGACACCAACAACCCTTTGAAAGATGTAATTTTTCATTGCATCATTAATGCATTTCACAACTATTTATAGACTATTAACTATACAATATCAAGTAATTTTTAGATAGCTAGCAACTATTTGTTCAACACTATTCTGGGTGCCCTAAAACAATGGGCTACAAATGAATTAAGCCCCCTTTAGTGGGTATCATCAAGGAATACAATGTGCAGGGGAGAAGTTAGAATTCTTATTTCTGTTTTTTAATCTGATACAACTTTAATTTAAATGTATTATACTTTAGTGTGTATTTCAAAATTAAAATAAATTAATATAAAAATAGATGTAAATGTATACAGGTTTAATGTGTATGTTAAACTTTACTTTCTTTTATTAACTACTGGTGGTATAATCAAAAAATTTGAAGAGCACTTGTCTATAGACTCCTGAAGTGCGAGTTGAGATTTCTTTTTCTATAATACTACTGATACTAATTATGATAATGATACATACATAAATTGTAATTACATAAAAATAATTACATAAGTGTGCACTTACTATATGCATTACTCTGTTCTTTAGAATTAGTATAATTAAAAATATTTCTTACAGTCCAATAAGTAGGTGTACATTTTGGCATATTATGAGTAGAGGAAATGATGCCTATGGAGTTTAAGTAATTTTCCCAAGGTTGATTGTGTTAAATATGGCTCCCAGTTGAAGGAGTTAGGGCTCTTTCAGCCCTGTCATTAGGGAGCAGAATGAAAGGGACTGGGATAGATAACCATGGAGTGATGCTTCATGCTGATGAATCCCCTGAGCATCTCTGTTAAGCCAGTTTGATCATTCCAACCCACCCCTGAACCCTGGCTGCTGTAAGAAATGGAACTTAAAAACCACAGACCTAAAGCTAATAGCCTGGGAGCAAGCTTTATATTTCTGGCATCTAAGCTGACACCCTTTTTTCTTCTCTTGACTCAGTTTTCAATTTCAGAAATCCCTTAATATGTGGTGAGCCAATCAGCCCTGCTTACCCATCTCCCAGTATGAATGAAGATGGTAACTCAATTTAGCCAGTAAACATGAATGGGAAAGAGAAACAAATATGAAATAATCATGAAGAGACACTTGTGCTCATACCTAGGTTCTCCTTAAAACACCTACAAAGCTTTTAGATCTTGGTTTACATAGATCTCCTTCTCTGGGAAGCCTTCCTGACTTCCCAAGCTAAAGTTAAATTACGTTTTCTTCTTTGTGCTGCCGTGCCTCCAACACTTTGTTTGCCATGGCTCATAAAACTCTGAGTTACAGTTGTCACCTTACTTGTTTGTCATCATTATTAAATTGCTAGTTTGTTGAGTGCAGAGACAAGTCATCATTCATGGCTATATCCTCAGTGTTTCCATAGCTCCTAACACATATAAATACAATAAATTCACATAATATGATAAATGAATACATACGAATGAATGAAGAAATAGCAAGTTGTTAAAGTGATCAACAGATTAAAAGAAGAGAGATTAAACATGATACAGGGAATCCGGAAAACAGGGCTATCAAAACTATGAGAAAAGTTCTGCTTCAGCAAACTCTTCCAGGCGTTTATAAAACCAGGAAAACCTAAAAAGGAACTGCTCAGTTTCAACGTACATGTTAGTTGTGGATTTATTTGACTTTGATGATTGCTGGCCATTTATAGAAAGTCCAAATGAAAGCTTTGCTAGTTAAAGGGAGCAGAATATGCCACTCCAAAATGTGCCACTTTGGTATGTCGATTATTTTGAAATAAAAGTACTTGAGAAACATCTGGTGTGAGAAGCACACTCTGACCCCTGAAAACAGGAGATAAATCTCCCAGGTGAAAGGTACCCTCCTGGAATCCTTATCACCAGCGATAGGAAATTCAGGGCCAAGAAGGCTGTATAAAGAAACCTTATTACTTCTTCACGAATTTACTACCCCACGCCTAAGTCTCTTTTGTCAATTCTTCACAAATTTATTGTTTCTTTGTCTAACAGGTGTAAAAGCTGCCATCTTTGGTCACTTCTTTGAGTCTCATATTTTTATGGGCTCTTGTAGATGGGAAATTAAATTTGTTTTTCTCCTGTTAATCTGTCTTATGTCAATTTAATTATTAGACCAGCTAAAGAACCTAGAAGGGAAGAAAGGAAAATTTCTCTACTCAACACGTGTGACCTGAAAAGACAGCTTAATGCAGAACTGAGGTCTTCTGGCTTCACATAAACCACTCTGTAACTTTAGTTCCCACAATATCCCACCTCTTGTATGTGTTTAATTCAAACATGGAGATCCGAAGACAGACTGGGGGAAAACAGTCAGTTCTTGACACCTTTCCCCTTGAAATCATAAATCATCCATGGTCCAGTGGCCACTCCACTCTAGACATAAGATGTACCTTGTTCCTCCTTCTCTCAATCTTCCAGATGTTAAAGGCATTGTTATCAGTCAGAAAATTTCCAATACAACTTTTCACATCTCCTCCAACTTCACAGTGGCCAAGTGTAGCTAAGGTACTTGAGGAAAAGCTGGAGAGGCAGTGTCCCAAATTGCGAACTGGTCTCACATGGCAGGGGTTGACAAAGAGGCAGCAGAAGTAGAAAACAGGTAGTGAGTGGATAATGAAATATTTTTGAAGTCCTCCCATTCCATACATCTAATAATTTAGCACCATGATAGGATGCCATCGAGAGTGATTTTACAAACCTATTTTCTATTTGTTTGTGTTAGAATCCTGTACCTGCCAGGTCATTTTACTGATTTTTACTTTTTTTAAGCTTTAAGAAGCTGGGCAAGTGGTTTTAAATGAAGAACAATATCAGGTCTCACTGTGCTTAAATTGCCCATTATTAGCATGTTTCCTAATACGATTTGAACAGCCAGCCATTGACTGCTTCTCGAGGGAGGCAGCCATTTCTGTGTAGCTAAAAGCCTTGGATATCCTCTAGAGACTAATACAGAAGTTATAATAACATTAATCTACACGGTGATCTCTAAGGTAGGCAAATGCCTTTGTCCATATTGGATATCATAATGAGATTTTTTTAACCCTGGGTGAAAACATAGGCTTTCATAAATTCAGAGTTCCTAGGGCCTCTCTAAAAAATTCATCGAAGAGCTAATCAAATCAATGGGTTCAAAGCAAAAGTACTTAACCACTAAATTAGAAAAAAAAACTTAGCAAAGCAAAATGGAAATGTGTTTAACATTGGAGAGAAACAACGTAAATGAGGATTTCTAACCTCTTTGGAGAAAGGAACAGTAAGGACAAGAAATATACATGCATCTCTGTTAGTAAGAGGATGGAACTGAGTGGAAATAGGAAACAAATGAATTCTCACCTGAGTTGTATTTTGTGCTGTAATCAAAGCAATGTGATAGGCTTGTCCCAGTGGAGCTAAGGTAATGAGAGGCTATTATAAAGACTAAATTGAAGGCAGTGTGAAAATATATCAAAGTATTTCTACTGAAAAAAGAAAGTACTAGAGAGGACCAGAAAGGAAATTAGAAGACTGGGTTGTGGTGTTACCAATGGCCTTTCCTTGTTCGGAGTTCTTTTGTCCTTATGAGGGCATTCAAGGAATGGTATTTTATACTTTTTCCAGTTTCCAAACTCAGTTGTCCAACTGAAGTGTATTATTTGTCTCTGTACTTGAGAGAAGCATGATTTTTAGTAAAAGAAACGATCAAAAATAACTGCCAACAACAACAATGATAACTTTTAATGTTCATGAGAACATTCTGTGTACCAGAAACTTCAGCAGGTGCTTCATGTGCGTAGCCTCATTTAATTAGCACAACATCCCAATGATGTGGGCTCCATAGGGAAGGACCATCTTATACAGAGCTAGGTCCTAAAATTAGCCCTTAACTATTTAGCAAATATCATTAATATAACTAGAAAACCCCTAGAGATAGATGTGGGATGGATGGGATAGTTCCTAGAGTCCCTGCCATGTAAAGAGTTTACATCTTTCTGTCTTGGTATTAAGTCTCAATGACCTTAATATATGTGATTTAAACTAATTACATAGTGAAATCCCAGGAGAAGAATCAAAATATTTAGTGTAACCCCAGGGGAAGGATGAATCATAGAAGTGGCACACTCAAATGGATCACCATACTCTCCTGTATTTCACATTTGAGGAAATTAAAACTAGAGAAGGTAAGTACATTTTCCAAGGTCAAAAAAGTAGTGAGTGGTGGAGTTCCGATTTAAGCCAGAGCCCACTGGTATCACCAATGTGCAATTTATAAAGCCAATGAAGGTAGTATTATGTACACATTTCAAAAAAAATACAATTTCATTTGTTAGCAAAGAGTCTAGAAGCAGAATATTTATAAAACAGATAATAATTGTATATGTTTAAGCTAAAACAAAAGCAGAGAAAATGTATACAGCAGGGAAGGGACTTTGGGAAATTCATCAATACTCCAGAAGGATAATTTTGTGGACTTATATTTTTTAAAAAGCATGCTTTGATGAGTAAATGAAAATAGCAGAGCTAATTCCAATGCACTAGAGTTTTAAAATGCTAAAATGTTAAAGTATTTGTGAAAAAGATCATGATTTAATGACAAATTTCAATAAAGCCTAAAGAATTTGGTACAAAAGACACTGAAGTGTAACTCCCCAATTGCCTTTTCTGCTGGACAGTCACACACATTCCCTGCCTAACCAAAGCATTTGTCTGCTTCAGATGGAAATGGGTTTTCATGGTTACTGAAAAATCCAGAGTGGAGGCAGCAGCCTCAGTCAGCCAGTCTTTGGGTACTCAATCGGGTGGGATCACACAAATTTCCCCAGAGCTGGCATTAGATTCTTTTCACTTTTTAAAAATAATATAACTTATTTTTCCTTTACCTTCTTTCTGATTAATTACTAATCACGGCTGGGAACATTTTTGCTTTTAAGTATTTTATGTTTAATAAATCCTACTAGAATCTGAATCTAAATTCATTGCTTTCTCTCAGTTTTAAAGAGCAGAAATCTTTGCTTCTTGCAAAGACCACTCCATCTTCTCACGTGGACATCATCCTTTTGGTGCTTTTCAAGGATTTTGCTCCTGAAATTACTCTCCTTTGTCCTTCTCAGTCACTTGTACTGTTCTCATCAAGATACAAACAGATTGTATCAACCAACTTTTAAAAATCCTTCTGTGAGACCAAATATCCCTATTTGTCCTATTAGACTTCTCAGTGCCTAATTTGCAGCAAAAGTTGGAAAAATCATGGTCAATATTTATTGTCTTCACTTCTTTACTTCTTACTCATTCATTTTAAAAATTTACTTTGAAGCAATTTTAAACAAATAAAAATTTGCAAAAACAATACAAAGAACTCCCAGATTTCACCTGGCTCCCCTAGGTGTTCATATTTTACCACATTTGTTCCGTATCTCTCTCCCCTTGAACACTTACAACATACGCTTCATTGTCATTATTATTTTTTTGGATGAGTAGAGGAACTTGCAGATATGCTGTCACTTCCTCCTTAAACACTCGAGTATGTACTTTCCTAAACCAAGACACTTCCCGACATAACTGCCATATAATCATCCAAAACAGGAAATCTACAGTGATAGATTACTGCAACCAAACCTGAAATCCATTCACATTTTCCAGCTATCTCAGTTAGGTCTCTTTTCCCTTCTTGTCCAAGATGTCATCTGGGATTGTGCTTTCCATTTCATTCTGATGTCTCTTTAAATCTGGAGCAGTTCTTCAGCCTTTCCCTGCCTTCTGTGTCTGTGATGTTTTTAAAGAGTATAGGTCTTTCATTCTGTAGGATGTCACTCAGCCTGGTCCTCTCAGGTCCAGGCAGGGGTCGTGTGTTCTTGGTAAAAATACAGGGAAACGATGCTGGATCCTTCTCAGGCTCACGAGGATCATCCTTCCCTCAAGAGGTGATGAAAACCTTCATCAAGTTGGTGTCTGCCAGGTTTTTTGACCATAAAGTCACCGTTTTCCCCTTTGTAAATGAGAAGTGTTTCATGGGGTGATACACCGAGTCTAAACCTATATCCCATTGGCTTTGTAGTGTGTCAGCCTGACGGGGCTGAATTCTTCCCAGAATGTTTCTGGTTAGTCCGAGCCACACAAGATCCCTGTGGGCCATTTTGAGGGTGGAAGTGAAGCAGCAGTCATCCTGTACTCTCACGCCTGGTCACTTACCTGTTGGCTTCCCTGATTGGTCCGCAGGGTCAGATCTGCAACTGCTCACCCCTCTCTGATTCCCTTTCCACCTTCTCTGACTCCTGCGCCAGGTTGAAGGGCCCGGACTTTTGCAGGACACACACCATCAATACCAGAACTGCTTTACATCCATTTTTCCCTTGCTTCCTGCTTGTTCTTTGAACTTCAAGCACCAGCACTACACAGACACAGCAGTCTGCTTATACTGCTTAACTGGCTTCCAAATCTTTCTGCAAGGATATGATTTATTTATATATTGTACATAGAAACATTTTTTATATTTACATGAATTATAAATTATATATAATTAAGTATATAATGTAAATTATATAATATGTACATATAATACAGTAATTATAAACTGTTCTATTTTAAAATTATACATAAATATATATCATATATCTATGAATGATACAAATAAACATAAAATACACATAAAATCTTTTCATGGTTGGTTTTGCTTCTGTGCTTGGATCATGACTGATTTACTGTCCTCCAGCCAGCAGCCTTAGCATCCCTTCATACCTTCCAGTTGAATCAGTCATGACTATGATGTTTAGCAAATGCTAAGTTTTCTATATCCATAATTCCTTCTAGATTTATTAGTTAGCATTCTGCTCTAAGGAAGAACTTTTCCTCCTCCCTGATTTATTTCTTTTTTAATTTACTTATATGTGTTACCTATGAATTGCTATTTCTTTTAATGGATTGTAAACCATTACTTCATAATTAATTTTGATGCTCAAGTGGTCTTAGAGTTGGCAGTGGGAATCCCCTTCAGTCTGGCCCCATGACCCTTTTGGCATATCCTTCCCATTCTTTGAGTACTTCCTTTCTGGCCCAAAGAGATACTTGTGGCTCCTTTTGTTTGTTCCTTAATTTAGCCCCAGAATCAGCTGTTTTTCTAAGGGAATCTATTCTTTTTAGTGGAGGATGGTATTTAGACAACAAGCCGGAAATACTGAATTTCTCCTTGTTTTATACTTTTTTGTCCTCTCCATTATAAACCATGTGTTAGTTTTATATTGCTGTGTGACAAATTCCCACAAACTTAGTAGTTTAAAACAGCAACAATGTATTTTCTCTCAGTTTCCATGAATCAGGAGGCCAGGCACTGGTTAGCAGCTCAGGGGCTCATAGGCAGGAATGGGCTGTGATCTCATCCATGGCTTGGGGTCCTCTTCCAAGCTCATCAGACTGTTGGTAGAATTCAGATCTTTGTGGTTGTAGGGCTGAGGTCCCCTTTTGGATGGGGGTTACTCTCAGTACCCAGAGTGTGCTCTCAGGCCCTAGCCACATAGCCCTCTTACAATATGCAGCTTACTTCAAAGCCAGCAGAAAAATTTCACTTCAGTGCATTGTGAGGAAATCTCAACCAACATAATGTAATCATGGGAGTAACTGTATCATCATCATCACAGATCCTGCTTACATTCAAGGGAAGGAGATTATAGAGGGCAGTACACCATGGGGCAGAGACTTAGGAACCGTTTTAGAATTCTGTCTACCACAAACCATTAGCAATTTCTAAGGGTTCTAATTCTAATATATGCCCAAATATGACCTTTTCTCTTCATTTCCACTGCCAACATCCTCGCCTGTGACACTACCATCTCTTTCTTTTGTTTTAATAGTGTCATGATCTCCTTTCTTCCACCTTTGGCTCTCTATACTATATGCAAGACTAGCCAAAGTGACCTTTCAAAAAATATCCATAAGACAATGCTATCTGCCTCCTTTAAATCAGCAACAACGTCCCACTGCTCTTAGAGCAGCATCCACACTTCACACAGCCCACAAGCCCATACATCGTCTGCCCCTGCCTGCCTATTGCATCATCTTCCTTTTCTTTCCTAGAACTCAGCTACCGTGGCCTTTTCCCCTGTTTCTCAAATAACCCAAAGTTATTCCTTCCCTATGCCTTTATATTTACTCTGAACAAATTTTTTGGCTATTTACATCTCAATTTGTGTAACACTTCTCTAGAGAGATCTTTCAGATGTTGTAAAGCAACAACATTCAAGTTCAGTCACTCTGAGTTACATCAGCCTGTTCATTTTCTTCATAATGTTTATCACTGTCAGAAAGTGTATTATCTCTTTCCATGTGTATTATCTACCTATCCCAAGTAGTAGTTAGCTCCGTGAGGCCAGGGAGCATATCTGTTTCACTCACGGTGTATTTCCAGTACCTAGGATAGTACTATGCTTCACATTAAATATGTATTTGATACATATTATGAAATACATAGAATAATCAGAAGTTTGATTTTTTTCCGGGAGAGAGGTAATTAGATTTACTTATTTTTGTATTTAATGGAGGTACTGGGGATTGAACCCATAACCTTGTGCATACTAAGCATGTGCTCTACCCAGAAGTTTGAGAAGATGTTTCTTAAAAGGATTCAGGCTCTGAGGTTATTTTGTAATGTGAAAAACTATACATACATGTGTACATATATATATACATACATACATATTCTCTCTCTAAATTGTTTGTCTGAAAGTAGGATATTTAAGAATTCTTACCATTCTGTTTGATGATATTAAAAACCCCCTTAGACCCTGGAAGGGAAGCGTCACTACAGAAATAACTTTTTCATTGCTTCTCCCAATGATGACCTGATATTTTTGCAGTGAACATCTGGGAGTATTCTCCTATAGCAAGTTAATATCCTGCTCTGGAATTTTAGTTTATCCCTACTAGCAACAATAATAAAAGCCCATATTCCAGAAACTCTACAGGTGGAAGACTCAACAGCTTTGAATTAATTCTTCAGTCACCAGTCATGAACAATCCAAATCCTCCCAGAGCGATCCCTCTCTATCTTATTAGGAACATCTCAGTAGAGAAGGTGCAGTGGGGCTGTTGCTTGCTGGCTCCAGGGTGCAGTCACAGTCTCAGGGGTCCTGCCCCAAGCGGGCACAAGAGGACGGAGCATGGTTAATTCATCTTGGATATGCTCAGTGACAGCTCTACCTGGGTGACTTCTGGGGTTGCAAATAATTCCAGTATCCTCCAGGTCTTTCCAGGGTGCAGTCCTTAAGAACCTGACTGAAAACAGTATGCACTGATGACATTTTCTGTGGTCAGTTTGCCAAGTTAAACTACTATATACAGCTTAAGAAATTTAAGAGCCTCTGGCTAAAGGGCTAAATGTAACAGGAATGCTTAGGAACTGTTTATATGCTTGATTTGTTTTACAGTGTTTTTGGTCTTTAGTTTTGATTGGATTGTTTTACTGAAACATGAAGGGCATTTAGAAGGCAAGAAAGTGAATAGAATACATTTGCAGCAATATGCCCTAAAGCAACATCTTAATGTCAGAAGTAAATTATAACAACTTACATTACTGATGACATACATTATAATTCAAAGCCAGGGGAACTACATCAAGGTTGTTCTCACTATGATATAAAAAGGATTTTCTTTGTATCTGTTGCAACTAGATGAAGAACTTTATTGATGAAAATGGTATCAACAAAAGGCAATAGAAGAAAACACATATCTCCTGTGATGCACAAAAACATATTTTTTCTGAAGCTTCCCAAAGTCTTTGCATCTATTTCACTGAAAATATTCTTTATTTCATAGACAGCGTGGAATGAGTTGTTTCCCGCGTTATATATGTAACTCGCATGATATCTAGAGCTTGACTTGATCCATTTTTTTTTTTTTTTTGCTGCTGTTGCTGTTGTTTTGGTTGGGGGATTACGTTTACTTATTTATTATTATTATTTTTTTTTAATTTAATGGAGGTACCTACGATCGAACTCATGGCCTTGTGCATGCTAAGCATATGCACTGTTACTCAGCTATACCATCCC
The DNA here is from genome assembly GCF_048564905.1 of Vicugna pacos. Lineage (NCBI taxonomy): Eukaryota > Metazoa > Chordata > Mammalia > Artiodactyla > Camelidae > Vicugna > Vicugna pacos. The sequence goes on from NC_132991.1 coordinate 18,478,304, forward strand.
TTCAAGTTGATCCATTTCTTCTTCTTCTTTATAATTTTATTAAATTACAGTCAGTTTACAATGTTATGTCAATTTCTGGTGCACAGGACAATTTTTCAATCATACATGAACATACACATATTCATCCCCATATTCTTGTTCACCGTGAGCTACTACAAGATCTTGTATATATTTCCCTGTGCCATACAGTATAAACTTGTTTATTCCATTTCTGATCCAAGTATTCGATTGATAAGAGCACAAGCAGTGATGACACTTACAGGATAATGCTTGTGACAAACTGTTAAAACTGTTAGGAGCCTAAGTAATTTAGATATATTTGTCTACACAGACTTTGGTTCCTTTAAACAAATAAATTCTTGCATGCTGTTCCTGGTTATGTTTTGTTGCTGCTGTTTATTTAAAGAATGTTTGTTTATGTTCAAATCTTTTAAAAATCTAAACGTAGTCCTGAATGAGTTCTCAAATTATTGACAAAGTAGTTTATGAAAGTTTACTTCATTATTCTTATAAAGATACTAACATGAGATGAGGCCACACATATAAAGGAGGAACACATCCAATGAAAACAGTAGGTCATGTATTCTTTGATTATAGAAGATACAGAGTCAAATCACTGCCTGTGCCTTATTCTTCGCGTGTGTGCGCACACATGTGTGTGTGCCTGAGGTGTGGCTGGATTACCTAAATTTCTGACAGGTGCCCAGTGAAGCATTCAGTCAGGAGGCTTTCAGCCATTCTTTTGCAGCCTTGGCCCCAGCAGCTGAATGCATTAACTTGGCAGCCTAAGGAAAACCTCTCCCTTTCTTTTATTTTGGTATTACTATTCCCACTGTCCTGTGGGCCTGCCAGCTTCCTCTGCTAGTATTCCCAGGGCCTGGCTAAGAATCCTGAATAATAGAGCTCAAAGGAATTCATAGATCATCTAGAACTTTAGTGGCAGCCATGGCCGTGCACCCTCAGACCTCCCTTCAGGAGAGAACCAGCTAATAATATCCATATGCTCCTATTATGACTGTAGATGATAAGGACTCTTGAATTATGTCTCTGGATCTGTTGGCACCATTGGTTCCCTGGAAAACCTGGAGGAGGAAATAAACACTTCTGCTTGTTTTCTTGCTGATCTACTGACAACCTTACTTAGAGGGACTACTGTACCAGCCCACAGTGAGGGGCTGGGGGAGGCAAAGTCGTTTGCCATTTGGAATGATGTGTCTTTGAATATAAACTGACTCACAGCCCTGCTTGGGAATGAGGTGCAGCTGCATGACTGTTGGAAAGAAATGTGCCGTTCGGGGCATATAGCCCATCTCATGAAATTATCAGGGTGCTCTGAGAGCTTTGAAGTAATACTGCATCAGAGAGCATTACCCAGAGGAAAAGTCCAGGTGAGAGTTGGGAGGCTGGAGTCCTAACAGTGAATTTACTAAGACCGCCTACTATTTGTAGAATAGCCTGCCTTCACCTACGTATTTGTGAGACAGGAAGGACTCAATAGTGATTTTCCCAATAAGGAACCTGAAGCCTAAACTTACTGACTTCAGGTAATACAATTCTTGAAAACCAGTTCCTTATTATGTGTATAGCCTTGTATGTCCTTGGAAAATGCATTATCTCTAAATGGGAGGCATTTACAATATAAGGCAAGGTGTAACACTAGAGGTTTGAAAGGTATTGTGAAACAGATGGGACAGTGTATCCAAGTGGGTCATCGGTCTGTGCTTGGACATGGGAGCTCATGTTGTCAGCGCTGTTTTCGACACTGAGCCGCAGTTGGGCACTCTGCAGTCTGGGCTTTGTTCCCCTGCTAAGTAGCCTGGTGCAGTGACCATGGACCCAGGCCTTCCTGTCAGAGTCTGGACATTACTTCTGGTTCTTTTCTTGAAATTTGTGCAATAGGCAAGTGTAGTCATCATTGTTTTAAAACTCACCACACTGGGTTGTGTAAATATTAAATGAGGTCATGGAATTGAAATTGCTTTATTAATTCTAAAATCCTAGATTTAGTTGTGATTGTAATTATTTATTTTAGAGCATATATGCTGAGGATGTGAAGAAAAAGATGATAGTAAAAATTCCAAATTAGGACTGTTGGCATGTTTTAGTTCTAAGATCTATAATTCTCTGTAGATAAAGGGAGTAAAGGTGGTCTTCTGGTCAGTATCTTCAGTGTAGTTCTTAAAAGCCGTGTGGAAATACTGACTATATCTTAAATAGGAAGAAGTAGCTATTATGTGTGTGTAACATAATGCCTCCTATTTGGCCTTAGTCTTTCTCTACTCATTAAAAGTAAATCTCATCCATATTTAAGTTGGCCACCCCCAAACCAAAAGGGGGAAGATAAAATCTTAAAGTCAGCTTATCTAAAAACTGGACCTCTCCATAGCTGCTGAAAAAATCTAATCAGATTGGATTTTATTCAGAACGTCATCATAAAAAAAATGTTCCATGGCAGCAAATAAAATTTGCTTTTCTGTAGTAACTAATCCAGCAGGATCTTTTTATACTCACTTAGAGTTAAACCGTTTCCAGATGATCCTATAATTGAGCCTTTTTTCAGTTATACTGAAGAAAGAAAAAATAATGCATTATGTTTGTGTAACACTTTTCAAAGCATGACAGTTTTACATGTTATCTTATTTGCTGTCTCAGAAGGCATGGCAGGCATATTGATGCCCAGGCTTCAGCTAAAGAAGCACATCACGAGGCTTGCCCCAGGTTGCCCGGTGACCGAGCAAGTGGCAGGGCTTCTACTGAAGCCAAGCACTTCTGACCTCAGATTCTGTGCTCATCATCTCCCAACATGGTCAGTGCTGCTCACACACTGTGTTCCTGCCATGGTACCTGAGATTTTCCTTGTTTAGAAGATTTTATTTATGAATTATGTCATATCATATGGTTTTGAATGGCCTGTAGGTCATTTGTGCTCTCTGTGACTTTACTGACTTTAACTGTAAAATGCCCAGTGCCACACCAGCTTTAGTATCATTAGCCCTATCCTTCCAAACCTGCGAAATAGAAGGGTTTTTCTATGTTTCAAACATACATAAAGTGCAGAAGACTCAGTATTGATGGAGCTTGTTGGCTCCAAGCAAATCTAATTAGAAAATGACTATTACGAGTAATCATATTTCTTTAATTGTTCTGGGTTTTGTTTATAAAGGTTAAATCACAGTACATGACTATTTAGTTTCTGCTTAGCTAGTAAGGACTTGGATCTTCTGCTTCCTTTCAGTGCTAATATAGACTGACACATTATAACTCATGTTCATAGCCAGTCACCTGAAAAGGTTATGATATTTTCAAGTCCTTGACTTCCTCTTCAGGAACCTGCGTTCCCTCCTACCACCCCCTCACCAAAAGGAAGAACAGGTATATGAGGTCTTGTGTTTGCCCATCCTATCTTTTGTCATTGACTTTTATGTCAGTAATAATCAAACGTATGTGTTTTCTGGAAACTGCCTATCTCTCTGTGTGTAACAAATGTCTGTTGAGAATGAACAAGCATTAGGTTTAATAATGAATCTTCTAAGCTTTCATTTCCATCTGTCTATATTTGTGTCTGTGTGTGGTGGAGGGTGACAGGGGAGGGTGAAGTTTTTTTTTAAGGGGATTCTGATAAAGGTGAGAATGATTCATTTAGCCAGACTTGATTTCACTCAATTCCACATGTAGGGTCAATCAACTTTCTGATAGACATCTTCACATGCACAGTTCTAATTCTTATTTGTCCTAGTTTTTTAAAGCAGTGCTATGGTCTGAATGTTTGCTATGATCTCAATGTTCATACATTGAAATACTAACCCCCAAGGTTATTAGGCTATATTAAGTAGCATTAACTCTGCATCTGATTGTGATAATAGGATTTATCTAGGCAGGGTATTAGGAGGTGAGGCCTTTAGGAAGTGATTAGGTGATGAGGCTGGAGCCCTCATGAATGAGATTAGTGCCTTTACAAAAGGGACCCCAGAGAGCTCTCTGGTTTTCTTCCACCATATAAGGACAGCAAGAAACAAGAAGGCATCAGCTATGAACTAGACAGTGGGCCTTCACCAGACACCGCATCTACCAGTGACTTGATCTTGGGCTTCTCAGTTTCTAGAATTGTGAGAAATAAATTTTCTTTGTTTATAAACCCACTCAGTTTATGGTATTTTGTTATAGCAGTTCAAACAGGTGAAGACAAGCAGTATGGGTTCCCTGAAATCCTAAGCAAAGTACCAAAGTGTTTTGAAAAAATGGTGGTGAGTAATAAAATATTGAGTTGTACAGCTTTGTACTGATTGGCAGGAAAAAAAAACACTTGCAGACTCATTAGGAAGTATTTGTAAGACAGACAGGGCTTCCCATTCATGTTCTGCTGACCCTGAAGGGACCACAACCTGTTCTTAGGAAGCAATAAAGCCATCAAGCACAGATGGCTGATTTCCTTTGTTATTTTAAATAGCCTTTAAGAGTTCAAAATTTGTAGATACTGACAGGCGTATGTAGAATAGATAAACAAGATTATACTGTATATACAAGATCTTGTGGCAGCTCACAGCGAAAAAGAATGCAACAAGGAATATAAGTATGTTCATGTATAACTGAAAAATTGTGCTCTACATTGGAAATTGACAAGACATTGTAAACTGACTATAACGCAATAAAATAAATAAATAAATAGCCTTTAAGACTCTTTCCACACAAGGAAGGCTCATATAATAGAGTTACTTAACAAGGCATTTACATGTTTAATATGTTAATGATAAATTCTATTATCACAATCAGATTCAGAAGTAATGCTACAATGGTCGAGATGATGACCAAGTTTTAGAAGTTCTTTCAAGTTTTTGTAGAGTGTACTATTCTGGATATTCACCACTAGACTCATGGCACAAATAGTTATAGGGCCCAAATATAATTAATCGTAAGTTACTGCTATACCAGTTCCATTGTTTATAAGAGCTTTCTTATACATGTCTCATTCCATAGTCATAACAATCCAAGAAAACTTGTGGCATGAAGTTGAATGGGCAGTGTGATAGAAACTAACTGTGCTCTGCTTCCCTTCCTTACATGCTCTGGCCTAAGTACTGTCCTGTTACAGCTGAGGTACTGGTTGTAGTATGTCTGTCCATATATGTGCTCATATTCATTATAATAAATATTCACTGTGAGAGCAAGATTTTTTTCCTGAAATCTCTACCTTCCATCTCACTCATGCTGTTTGATTATGTGTATATACTCAGGGCATAATAACCAAATCATCATGCATATTGAAGACAATCCTCTTTCATCGCATAAAGTTCCCACACTTACAGTAACGGACCATTGGAAAATCCAGACACGAATCTCCCAAACGTGAGAGAACTGGTTTGAGACTATTTAAAGGTTGTATTAGACTTATTTGCTCAATTCTTCCAAACTACCACTATTTCTTAGACTGTATTGAGTCTGTGGCATTCTCATCTTTGCAGTTCAGTGGTAATCTTGAAACGATTATGATCAAAGATAGGTAAGTATAAAAAGCTAGCAGATGATTTTCCTCCTACACGTCTACTTTCAGTTGGCTAAAAGTGAGCACTTGTCCCCAAATTCCTAAATATTTATTCAGCAGCAAGCACTGGACACAAAAGTCAACCTCTACAAAAATAGGAGTTTCATATGGTTCAATCTAATGTATCTATCTATAAATACATTTTTGTGTGTACACACAAACCAACACACACACTTCTCTGCACTGTCTCTGTTTTCTCTGAGTTTTGAGTGTTCATTGACTGTGAGCCCCACCTTTGATGCTAGACTTTCTCCTAAATAAATGTCTGGAGATCCTAGACTGAACATCCACGTTAAAGAATGAAGCACCTAGAAACTAAGCATACACTCCATGTGCTTAGAAATGAGTTGTGGGTAAGTGGGCTTCATTGCAAGGGAATGATACGTGGTTGCAGTAATTTCATTGGTAAAACCCTAAATGTTAGTCTCAGTTAACATCTTACTTGACGCTGTTCAGAAAAGGCTCTTTTGGTCTGTGCTTCAGTGGATAGGCCTGGCTGCTAGACCTGGGAGAAAGCTTGAGATCTTGCTAGTCTGTATTTTCTGCACATTTTTACTTAAGTTCCCTGTTACAAGTCTAGCTCTATCCTCTTGTTCTCTCTTGTGTCATGTATCTCATGTCCAGACCCTGGTTTAATTGATTCCTGCGGAGAACCAACCTCTGTTCTCCTGTTAAGACAGGAGAAGTAGTCCCTGGGCTGTCAGGGTGGGGACCAGGATCCTGGAGGTCCAGCTGCCCCCTGTGCGGCCTTTTACCCCTAGTTTCATTCTAAGTCTGCTAGAGGTTCTTATACAACTCAAAAGGATAGAATTGTTGCACAGCAAGAATTTCTTCTAAGGTATATGTTAGTTAGGGTTCTCCAGAGAAACAGACCAATCAGCAATGTAGTTACATATAAGGAGATTTATTATACGAATGGTTTATATGATTAGGGAGGCCGTGAAATCCCACAGTCTGCCGTCTGCAAGCTAGAAAACCAGGAAAGCTGTTTGTGTAATTCAATCTGAGTCCAAAAGCCCAAGAACCAGGAACATTTAAGGTCTAAGAGCAGAAGAAGATGGACATCCCAGCTCAAGCCAAAAAAAAAAAAGTAATGCATCCTTCCTCTGCCTTTCTTGGTCTATTTAGGACTGTTCCCACCTGCATTGGTGAGGGTGATCTTTTTTACTCAGATTCAAATGCTGATCTCTTCTGGAGATTACTCCCACAGACACATCCAGAAGTGTTTTACCAAATATCAGGACATCCCTTATATATAAAGTCAATATATAAAATTAACTGTTTTGGGACACTTGGCAGATCTCAAAGGAATGAAAGGGTCTATTACCTTTTATAATGGTATAAAATGGTACAAAAGCCTATGGCTCTAGGACATTTTGATTTGTGGATTTCTTGCACATGATGCAAGAATTTACCACAATTTGAATGTAACTTTGTGAGGAAAATACAGAGACCCTGGCAGCTGGGGTCCTGTCTTATATCTTTGTTTTGGGATTATCTTGATAATGCTTACTAAATTATTAGTACCAACGGGAAAGCAATCTTGACCCCTATCTAAGTTGTCATTCTCACCAGTCTTCAAAGCCAGGCTGACCCTTTTTGGCCTGACTTTATCACCCCATTTTTAGTTATGTACTCTAGTCACCCCAATTTCTGAGCCCTTCTGTCATTTTCTGAGGGCCTGTAGTTGACTACTTGTTTGTACCTACCTCTGCAGGCATTTAGGATTAAGTTCTTCTCTTTAATTTCTGTCATTCTAAATTTTGTTGACATTTATTTTTAATTAACTGGTTCTGCCAGTCCTGATCACATTGCTTTTATGGATTTATAACTTTTTTGAAATTTTTGTTTCTTTACCTTTACTTTGGTAGGATTTAAAGTGGAAGCAAATATAAAAGCATGCTCTGACATGTTTATTCAGTTGTCTTATATCTTACATTTTCTAAATATATGTTTTATTAAAATAGTATTTACATACAATAAAATCCACTCATTTTAACTGTAAAATTTGATTAATGCCCTACTTAATAGTGAAATGAAGAATCATCACTTATATTATTTTCTACCTTAAACCCATATAGATAAATATATGCATTCTTCCTGGTGAGAGTGAAGGGAGGGTTATATGCCTTAACATTTAGAAGATAACTAGAGATGTTTGGCATAGATCTGGATGAAACTATATTGGGAGACCAATATAGTTGGCAATATAGTTAACTGTAATGGCCAAGAGCAGAGCTATTGTTTACGGATAAGTGATAATGACAAAAACAGAGAATATTCCATACTGTGCTTCTCAATAATGCTTAAATGGTTCCTACCATTTTTTTCAACGAATAAAACACAAGCAAAAAAGAAATCCACCAGTTTTCCTGAAGCAAGAGAGGAGGAAATGAGCAAAATTGGGACTTGACTAAATGATTTCTGCCGAAAATAGTGCAAAGAACTGTATAAAAACATTAGGGAGGCTGAATATTTGTAGCAGATGCTCCTTTAATGGCTGCTGATAAAGCATGACAGGCACTTTGAGAGCATCTGATACATTTGTCCCAAGTAGCCCACTGTTCTCTTTGGAAATCTTGGAGGAAAGTGTACAACATCTCTCTCAAAATTTCTGAACATGTGGTTTTTAATATTATTTTTAATTCTAAGGCACGCATAAATGCAAATTCTGGTATTCATTTTCGATGATAAAGTCTTTAGTAATGTGTCTTCAAGTCGGAACCACAAACTCCCAACATCTACGGAAATCAGGCAAACATAGGAAACAGGAAGTGGTGAATCGCAGCATGGCCAGTCCTCCTAAAGACAGATTTAAAATATGTTAAGATTTATTAAATAAACAAATTTTAAAATACATAAATTAAGACAGATAATTAAATAAACACAAAATAAAATTAACCCTAGTCTTTAGGTGTCTATAGACTGCAGGTGACCAGTTTAACCTGTAGTACAGGAAATAGTGAGTTCGCAGAAGCTGACACCTTCAAAAACCAGCACGTGATATCCTGCACCTAATTCTCAACTCAAACTTACTTAACTTTCCGATTTAATCTTGTTCTCACTTTTTTTCCTCTCTATTTCTCTAGTGTTTGCTCCTATGTCTTTGTCCCTTTCTTTTTCCCTCTTTCTCTTACCTCTCCCCTCCTTAACTCACCAAGATGTGAATGAAAGGAAAAGTATTATGTATAACTATTCTGACAAAGATTGAGTCAAGTTGAATCTCCCTGATTGGCTCAATCCCCTCATGAAAAAAAACCTCTGATGGCTTCTCCTTACCTGCAACACAAAGACAATAAATGTCTAGCCTCCTACTCAAGGTCTTCTTAACTGACGCCTACTTGCTTTGCAAGCCTTATCTCTTAAGACAGTAGCTCTTCCAGTATCCCAAACCCACAAGGCCACTGTAGTCAGTGAGCACGCAACGCATACTACTTACTCTCTACTAGTCATCTGTATTCTTTCCTTTTGCCTACAGCATAACCGTGAATAGTGTAGGTATTTCATAAATGAGCTAAACTTGAATTTTCCATTATCACTTTGAAAGCACAAGAATTGAAATATTACTGTTTTTCAATTTAATAATTTAAAAAGCAATTAAATTAAGTCACATTTGACTTCTGACTCATTTTTCTCCTTAACATCAAAATGAAGCTGTTAAAAATACAAAAGGCATCCTTGTCTGCATTTCCGTACCCTGTTGTTTTACTTGTTTGATGAGACAGATGGCACTAGGTGTCATGGCATGTGGTTGATGAGCATGGACAAAAAACAAGAAATGAAATAGATTTCCAAGTTCAGAAATTGTTGACTAGCAGACCATACACTTTCACTGCTAAGAGCTTTTGTGCCAATGTGTTAGTCATTCTGGGCTCTTCTCTATTACATGAATTTGCTGTATAAATTCTTATGTTTTCATTCACGCAATGCACCCTTTCTTTCCTCAATTCTCTGGATAGAATCTTGCAAAGAGAGTAAACAGACATTTCCTTGCCATTTACAAAGGGCTTTGTTTGCCCAAGAAGGCCACAATTTAGACACTTATGAAATAGGAAATATACCATATTATACTTTGAAAATGACCTTGTGCCAATGTCAAATGTGGAGAATGAGTGTTCAGAGAATTTCATGGTTCCTATTCAAATTTTATGCCTACTTTGTAGGATCTTTTTCCACACTTATATGCCCTGATGTTTTTATAGACATTAATACAAAAAAGAACAATTTGAGTTGTTTTAAAAAAAAATCTAAAATCTGATTTATCTATGAGACACACTTCAGAACACAAACCAATTTTGCTATAGTAATACTGTGTCAATATTTCTTGACAGAAGACAAATGTTGTTATTATTTCACCATTTCTTACCTTTGTAAAAGTTTAGAATTTTATAAAATGACTCTTCTTTACATATCAAAATAGTAAGTTGATGAAAAGAAAAAAAACAATTGCAACAGTTTTTATATCTGGTGGCAATGATGGATGATAATCCAGGTGTGTTCGGTTATAAATGTGGCACATACCATGTTGACAACTAAAAAAAAACTGAATATAATTTTAATAGAGAAATGTATCTTTTCATCAAAATCATAGATACACTTTTTTTAAAAAAGCTTACTTTGTCTTGTTTCACTTCTAATTTGGTTGGATATTCTCCACGATAGAATATTGAAATCAGGACTCTCTGAAAGTCATCAGTCTCCACGTAGTAGTAGTTCATTGAGGAACACAGAATAAATAGCTGGGGAGTTTATTTAGTGCTCAGCGAAATTGGGAAAGAGAAAAAATTATGCTTCAGGTTTTCCACCTTTTCTTTTCTAAGCCCTTTTCTGCATCTTCTTTAATATTAGCCACCCTCCAATACATATACAGAGTAGCTCCATATTCTCATACTGTCATAGCCCTTTTCATAGAAGAAATCTAACAAATTTTTTCAGGGTAGGTGCTTAGGAATTTAATGTGCTATAAAGATCAGGAACCTTAGAAATTAACAAAAGCACAAAAAGAAAGACAATGAAGACAATGTGTAAGTCAGTAATTGTGGGATTTTAAGAAACAATTTAGACAGAACCTTTCTAGAACTTTAATATCAAAATACAAATGACAAGTCTTTCTCTGAAATTGTGTCTATAACCTTATCAGGAAACAATAGTGTTAGACTCATGTTTTATGTGTTAACTGGAGCCTATGATCAGGAAAACTAATACAACTTTTGTTTTCTGGGTATTTTAGCTGGAATGTTCCCAGTAATTAATCACTATTTCCAAGAGGATGCTATACTTAGTGGTTCTGCTCCACCTCCTTTTATGGACCCATTCCTAGTGCTAGCCACCTTACTATTTTCCAAAGGCAAGAATATATTCCATACAGTCTTTCTTATCTTATTTCCATATAAGCAATTTTCCAAAATAACTGACCCTCTCAATTCCATCTGTAAAGCAAACTGATTCCCATGGAACACTTAATTCCCTGACTAATCCTTAAAATAACCTAAAAATTAAATTTCCATCGATTTAGTTGTTTGCTTCCTAAACAGTTATGCCAGTTAGACTTGTTATTGTAATTCTGTAGTTTAATTAAATAGTATGCAAACTATGAAAAATAACTGAAATAATATACAAATATGAAAGTTAAAAAAAGGGTTTTGTTGTGCCTATAAAAAATAAATTGAATGCTTTGCACCGACACAACACCTGTTAGTCACACAAAAAAATTAAATTAGAATAGATAAGGGCAAAAATGATTCACAGAAATTAAAAGAATTCTGGGCTCAGATTTCTTTGTAAATTTCTTTAGAGCTTTTTTATTTTAAGAATGTGAAACTGGAAATTGTGGACAGTATATTATGGATATGGTTTATGCAAGAAATAGAACTCTAATCATGGACCCATAGTCAAAGAAAAGCCATTGTTCCTACATCATAGAATTGCCTTATGAATGTACATTCATATGTTAAATGTTTAAAGTATATTTATAACATTTTTACGAGCTCAATTTAATCTTTTATTATTATTACTTAAATGGTCAGCTGCTGATCCAATCACCTCTGAGAAACAGGTTTCTATGGAATGTCAGTGGAGGAGGTCCTTTGGCTGGCAAACTAATGTCACATGAAGTTGCAGCATATGCTATGAAGTTGGGAGTGAAGAAAAAGCTGCCAGTTTAAGAAAAGAGTTCCCCCATACTGGCTGAATAAGTCCTGAAATCAGTTCTATACAGTATAAATGCTTTAGAGAAAACGTTTAATATGTAAACATCTCTAGGAATGATATCTAGGAGAGAGAACATATCTAGGAACTATATCTAGGAAAGACTATATACAAAGCAGTAAGTGACTGAGATCAGATCTCATAAGTGAGGAAGAGAAAAAACAAATTGGTACTTGCTGTTTCTATAGAAGTAGTATCTTAATCGGAGTGTAAGAAGTTAGAATTCAGAATGGGGATTGGTTGTCTATGTTGTGGTTGAGCTGAATCCAAACCTCGATAGATGAAGTGAGGATAGTCAGCATTTATATTGTGTTTAATAAAGAGTCATACCATGAAATATGTGCTTGGAAGACCAAGCAACAAGCAGCAGTGGAGGAAATAGGCTCCTACCAGGGACAAATAGCTCCGTCCTCCCTTGAGAATGGTTTGGTAGTTCTCTTTTCCCTCCCAACTGAAATATAACTCCATGGGCAGGCAGCAGGTTCCTCATGACTAGAAGAAAGCCTGCTATATTGATGATACTCAAAAATTGTTTATTGAATTATGGCTTGAGGTTTTTTTTCCCCACATTATTAATTCATTTCCACCTCCTACCCCTGTCTTCTCCCTACCTCTGAGTTCTGACAGTGGTCCTCAGGCTCTTCCATGGAAATGAAGACAGTCAGAACTAAGGATTCTTGCCCCTTCCCAAGACCATGGTATTTTTGGTTATTTCACAATTGGAACCCTGCATGGTGTTTAAAATTATTTTTTGGATCCTTGAATAGAATGCATTTGAAGAGTAGATATGGATATACCATCATTATTTTAGGTCACGTTTCCCAGAAGCAGATGCTTAGACAAGGATTTGTATACAAATGATTTAGGAGATTGCTCTGAGGAGAAACTGATAAGGGAGTGGAAGACATCAAGTAGGGAAAAGGAGGAAAATAAGCAAGAGAGCAATTTCATGTGTCATCCAAGACTCAGCCTGATCGCATAGGGAGTTCTGCAGATTAAAGAGCAGTTCTTCCCGCCAGGCAGGGAATCAGGCTTTTAGACCCTGTCTTCAGTCAGTCATTGGCTGCCAATCTCCCTGGGGCTATGTAAACTCTAAGGTGCTTCCAGGAAAGTAGTTCCTAGGAGTCCAAGGACAATCCTTTGAAGAATGTTGCTAGTATGAGCTGTTAGCAGGTAACATAAAGAAGCTGCAGAGAGAACATGTAAAACCAGTAGGAGGGATCCAGGGTTGCTGGGCAGAACATTAAGGTATCCCCTAATGCCAAAAGCTATGGTGAACAAAAGACTCATTTATCACCTTCTGGTCTGGTTGGTAAAATGGATACATGAGCACACAGTGTTCTTTGGAGTTCCTTCTGTGTAGTTATCCCCCATGTGGAGAACGGCTCATGACTCACACTTACCAAATGTTTTCAGGTTTGGATTCTGCTTCCATAGGTTTATTTTACTGTAGGTCACCACCATTCTAGGGGAGAGTAACACTTAATTACGCTACTCTTTTCTTAGACTGGGCTAGGGACAATGTTTAACATTTCCCAAAATAAGTTCCATGTGGTAAGTTTTGAAAATTAAGATGACCCACTGTTAACTGTAATGGACACTGAAGTTTGGTTTCCTCCCAGTTACTATAATATATCTCCCAGCTCCATACTGAGCACATAAATGAGAAAAATTATTTTTATGTTTTTGAAATTACAAATATTCTTTAGAATCTAATATATAGTTCAAAATGGGTTTCTAAAAATGATATGGTAAGTATACCAACCTTAGCATGAGTATATTAATACCTGTTCTACTTTTCTTTAATCTTCTTTGCCATTCTTACTACTATCCATAAAAAGTAACTTTTTTTTAAGAAATACAACTCTAGTTTTATTTTTCACTTAGATGTAAATAATAATGGTCATACAATTATAACCTCTTTATATATGATAATATGTATATAGAATACATACATATAAATAAACATATATGCCATGAGGTCAAAACACAGAAAATAATCAAAACATAAACATGCTTTATCAGGAAATAATTGTTTTGCTTTTGGTTACCAAATGGGAAAGGGGGATATAAATTAGGAATTTGGAATTAACAGATACACACTACTATATATAAAATAGTAAACAGCAAGGACCTACTGTATAGCACAGGGAATTATATTCTATAATCTTATAATAACCTATAATGGAAAAGAATCTGAAAAATAATATATATAGATAGTTTATATATATATGTCTATCTATATATGTCTGAATCACTTTGCTGTACACCTGAAATATTGTAAATCAACTACACCTCAATAAATGTTTAAAAAAAACAAATAATTGTTTTACAAACACATAGATACAGAGAACAGAGTAGTGGTTACCAGAGGGCAGGGGTGAGGGTGAGGGCGAGATGGATACTGTATGGTGACAAATGGAAACTAAGTATTTGGTGGCACACTAGTAGCCTTACAAAAGTCAAAATATAATGTTTACACATGAAACATATGTTATAAACCAATGTTACCTCAATAAAAAAGAAATAATTATTCTAAATGTTACACTCTACAGTGAACAAAAAACGTATCAGAAAGCTCATGTACCTTCACTATTCTATCATCTTTGTATGATTATAAAATCAAAATATTTATTCAATAATTTTAATTATCTTTTTCCTTAGCAAACTAATATTGCCAAGCAAACTCAGAGGGGCTATTCACAAGTGGGGTATGGCAAGGAACTTCTATAAACTGATGTATCTATAGGTGGAAAAAAAAGAGGTGTTAGAAAGGCAGAAGAAACATTAACAACTGAGCATGCCTGATGAACAGCTGGTCGTGTTGTATGCTCTAATGTAAAACAGTGTAACAATAAATGAGCTAATAAGATATGATGTATGCATGGTGCTGTTTATTAAAATATAATTTTGATAGATTTCCTTTGAAAGTAGTTAAATATTTGCAGGCCTTATGTTGATAAATAGGAGTTATTTGGAAATTTCACTCATGGAGAAGAATTTCATTTCTGAAAATAGTACAAAAATTAAATATTGTTATCTGTCTGTCTTGAAGTAGCACCAGATTACTTTGGTGTTAATATGCACATATGCCACAAATCACTAGAATTTTTTTAGGTGTCTTTCTGACCAGCAGGGTGAAGATATAACATATCTTGAGAAGGTTCTCAGTTTTGATAAGCTCCAAATTATTTAAATTCAAGCAGAATGTAAAAGGAGCAAGGTAGCCCAGGAGTGTTACCAGCAGTAGATAAAAGTGTTTGCTTTGGTGGGCATACAACACCCCTCAGCACATTTCAAAACTTGCACTATGTGACCATAGAACAATTGAGGTTTATGTCACACCAGAAGCTCTCCTGAATGTGTTGTATCAAGGTGGTTACTTAGAATAAAAACACATAAGGAGGATCTTCACCCTCCCATATACTGCAAAGTGCTTACCACCAACCTCAGTTCACTGATAAAACCTACACCTCAGACAGGAAAGGAAGTAAATCATAATTCAACTGTGGTTTCCCCAGTGAAGAAATCCCTCTCTAGCACTCAGAGTTGGCCTTCCCACCTGATGCAGTTCATGGTGGTATGGTTTCTGGGTTAGGGTGATTCCACTGGACTGTGGATTCCAGAAGAGCAGGGAATTTGACTTTGCCTTCAGTGCTCTGTCTCCAACTTTTAGGTAAACGGCTGGAAGATCCCCATCTTATGACACTACTGGTGGAATGAACAATTATTTAGCATCACTCTCCATGAAATAAGAAAATGACAATGGACCCAGGAGTAAACAGAAATGATGTTTCCTGGGGCTGGAACGGAGAGAAAAGCTAGGAGCAGAGGATGTTCATGCTACTGCATGACAAAAACTGTGAAAACCAACTGCATTACAAAGCCAGTCTTGAGATCTGGACTTGGCGGGTACTTAGTTCATTGGTCTCAAAGGAGTCAGCTTCTCTGATATGTAATAAATGGGATATTAAAAATGTAAATTTATCTCCTAAGTTTCATTTATTGTGGTCACACTTAATCCCTGAAAAGTTACACAATTCCAAATAAGCAACTGCACAAGAAACATAGGTGGGCAATAACATTATTATTATACAACTTATCTCTGATGTTCCTATAGGTAACTAAGGACGTATTCTGAGAAGGGCAATACTCTGGCTTCTTCTGGAGGAGCAGCTCTCAACCTCCTCTTCATAACCCATGTGACAGGAGACACTTACCGGCAGGGCACACTCTCAAAGGTATGTCTGGTACTAGATTCTCCTTCTTACTGTAAATATTGAACAGAATTCATAAGACAATTATTTTTAGAACTGAGCCACAAGAGAGGGGGACTGTGATCCTTGGGAAAAACAAGCACGTGAGGCTTGCCCCACATTGTCTCACACTTTCTATCACACTAAGGAAGTAGAAGCCAAGAAGAGTAGTGAGGAAACTGAACTGAGAGTGCAGACATGGGAGATAAGGGTTGCTGAAATAAAACAAAAATAAAAGCAGAAAACAATGAAATTTAAAACAACAATAAATATAAATAACCAAGTAGAACATTGCTTTTAAAAAACATACACTCTAGCAAGAATAATCAAGAATAAAAACATTAAAAAAAAAACTCACCAATTTCAAAAATTAGCAGAAATAGGTATAAAAGATAGGCTGTCACTACAGAGTCTATAAATATTGCAAGGATAGTAAGGGCATATTATAAACAAATTTATCCAAATAAATTCAACAAATTTAAATAACATATTCAAATATCTTTAAAAATACAACTTACAAAAACTTAACCATGATGAAATATAAAATCTGACTTGCCCATATTTGTTGATAGAATTAAATTTTAAAATAAAAATTTTCAAGAAAGAAAATCCAACCCAGATAATTTCATTGACTAATTTTATAATATGTTTAAGGATCACATAAACCAATCTCACGTACAATATATAAAAACAATAGAAGAGAGGAGAACACTTCCCAATACTTTCTGTGAAGCCTGCCTAACCCTGATGTCAAAATCTGACATCAACATTAAAAGCAAAGAACAGACCAATGACTCTCGTGAACATAGAATCAAAATTTCTTTGTTTCTTTGTAAGTCGTATGAGCTGCTTATATATTCTGGAGATCAAGCCTTTGTCAGTTTCATTTGCAAAGATTTTCTCCCATTCTGTGGGTTGTCTTTTTGTTTTACTTATGGTTTCCTTTGCTGTGCAGAAGCTTGTAAGTTTCATTAGGTCCCATTTGTTTATTCTTGCTTTTATTTCTATTGCTTGAGTAGACTGTTCTAGGAGAACATTTCTGAGATGTATGTCAGATAATGTTTTGCCTATATTTTCTTATAGGAGGTTCATTGTATCTTGTCTTACGTTTAAGTCTTTCATCCATTTTGAGTTTATTTTTGTGTATGGTGTAAGGGAGTGTTCTAGCTTCATTGCTTATGTAGCTTACAGAGAAAAAAATGTGACAATGAATATATATATGTTCATGTATAACTGAAAAATTGTGCTCTACACTGGAATTTGACACAACATTGTAAAATGATTATAAATCAATAAAAATGTTAAAAATTTTCTTAGCAAAATAAATTAGTTAATTAAGTATAGCAATACATTAATAACAAATGATTTATCTCAAAATTGAATCAATGAGATCTACAACATTGACAAAATAATAAAGAAAAAGGAGGATTGTCTCAACAATAAAAAGCACTTGACAAAATTCAATATTCAATTATTATAAAGCTCTTGGCAAAGTAGAAAAAAATTAATTTGTTTCAACCTTAGAAAAAGCAATGATAAAAATCCTACAACTAGCATTTATTTGTCAGATTTTTATACTTTCCTGCTAAGATCATGAACCAGGCAAGAAAAGTCAACATAACATGATACCACCAGAGGATCACAGTAATCTCCAGGAACCAAACCCAAAGCCATACAGATCTGCAATTTACCCAATAAAGAATTCAAAAAGGCTACTTTAAGGAAACTCTATTAGCTACAAGAAAACAGAAAAAGACAATTCAAGAAATCAGGAAAAAAAATACATAAACAAAATGACTTTAACAAAGTGATAGAATTTTTAACAAAAGAACCAAACAGACATTCTGGAACTAAAGAATACTATGAATAAAAGTGCAAAATATAATAACATCAGCAGCAGAATGGATCTAGCAGTAGGCAGAATCTGTGAGCTAGAAGACAGGAACTTTGAAATTATCCAATCAGAGGAGAACAAAGGAAAAATGAAAATAAGAGTGAAGTAAACCTATGTAACGCGTGGGATACTATCTGAAGAACCATTATGTGAATTAGTAGAATTCCAAAAGGAAAAGAGTGGGCGAGGGGGTAGAAATCTTATTTATAGAAATAATGGCAAATCTAGGGAGAGATTTGGATATCCAAGTTAATGAAGCTCATAGGTCACCAAACAAAATCAATTTAAAGAGATCCTAGGAGAGATTTTAAGAGAGAATCCTAAAAGATGTAAGAGAAAGAAAGCTTGTGACATAAGACTATCAGCAGATTTATTAGCAGAAGCTTTATAGGCCAGTAAAGAGTTGGATGATTTATTCTAAATGTTGAAAGAAAAAAATTGCCAACCAAGAATACTTAATGTGACAAACTGTCCTTCAGAAATGGAGAGATAAAGACTTTCTTAAACTATCAAAAGCTGAGGGAATTTATCAGTACTGGACCTGCCTTACAAGAAATGCTGAAAGGATTTCTTCTAGCTAAAATGAAAGGACACTAATTAATAACATGAAAATATACAACACACTGGTAAATATAAGTATATAGTCAAACTCAGAATACTCTAATACTGTAATATAGTGAAATGTTAACCAGTTAACTCTAGTATAAAAGCTAAAAAACAAGAGTATTAAAAATAACTATAGCTATAATAATTTGCTTGTATTCAACCATATTAAAGGAAGTTAATTGTGAAATCAAACACATAAAGGGGGAAACAAAAGTAGAGTTATTGTATGTGATAAAAGTTAAGTAGTTACAAGGGTAAAATAGACTATTTTATCTGGAGACAGTTTATGTAAACATCATGGTAATCACAAAGCAAAAACCTATAACAGGTACAAAAAAGGTAAAGGGAAGAGAATCAATATATACCACTATGGGAATCAATTCATAAAAGAAGGCAGCAAAAAATGAAGAACAAGGGAAATACAAAAGCCAGCCAACACTAAAGAACATGGCATGACTAAGATCTTACCCTATCAATAATCACTCTAAATATAAATTAACTGAATTCTCCAATCAAAAGGCATAACATAACTGGGTGGATAAAAAACAAGAACCAACTATATATTGTCTACAGGAGACTCAATTCAGCTTTAAGGATACACATAGGATCAACGTGAAGGGATGGAAGATGATACTGCACGCAAATGGAAAGCATAAGAGAGCAGAGGCAGCTGTATTTATATCAGACAAAATAGACTTTAAAGCCAACAATGGTAACAAGAAACAAAGGTCATTATATAATAATAAAGAAGTCAATTCTCCAGAAAATGTAACAATTATAAATATTTATGCACTCAAACTGGAGTACTGACAGATACAAAGCAAATACAGAGAGCTCTTGAGGGAGAAATAGATTACAATGCCATAATAGTAGGGGATTCAATATACCACTTTCAGCAATAAATTGATTATCCAGGCAGAAAAGCAAGATGAAAGCATTGGACCTGAACCATACTTTAGAGTAAATGGACCGAATAGACTAATACAGAACATTCTATTGACTAGCAGCAGAATACACATTCTTCTCAAGCACATGGAACATTCTCCAAGATAGATCATACAATAGATCACAAAGCAAGTCTTAGCAAATTTAAGATTACATTGATACCAACTATTTTTTACTAACTACAGTGGTATAAAGCTAGAAGTCAATAACAGGAGGAAAGCTGGAAAATTCACAGATATGTGGAAATTAAAAAACATACTCTTGAGCAGCAACCACTTGGTCAAAGAAGAAATCAAAAAAGGAAATTTAAAAGATCTTCAAGCAAATGAAAATGGAAACACAAAACACCAAAACCTATGGGATACTACAAAAGTATTTCTAAGAGAGACCTTTGTAACAATAATTATCTTCATTGAGAAAAAAAGATCTCAAATAAACAACCTGTCTTTACACTTCAAGGTATTGAAAAAAAAAACTAAACCTAAAGTTCAAAGATGGAAGAAAATAGGAAAGATCAGAGCAGAAATAAATGAAATAGAGAAAGAACCACAATAGAGAAGATCATCAAAACAAGGAGCTGATTTTTTAAAATATAAAGTGTTGACAAACAGTTAGACTAAGAATAAAAAAGACACAAACAAAAGCAGAAAGGAAAAAGGAAATATTACAAATGATACCACAGAATACAAAGCATCATAAGCAATTATATGCCAACAAATTTGATAGCCTATTAAAAAAGGATAAATTCTTAGAAACGGATAACCTAACAAGACTAATCATGAAGAAACAGAAAATCCAAATAAATAACAGGGATACTGAAACAGTAATCATAAACCTCCCAACAAAGAAATGCCAAGGGCCAGACGGTTTCACTGGTGAATTTCACCAAATGTTTAAAGAATTAACTCCCAGTTATTCTCAAACTCTTCCCAAAACATAGAAGAGGATGGAACATTCCCATGCTCATTTTACAAGGAAAGCATTACCTTGATACCAAAGCCAGGTAAGGACACTAAAAGAAAACTACTGGTCTATATCCCTGATAAATATAGATGTAAAAGTTCTCAGCAAAATACAAACTGAATTCAACAAATTAGAAGAATCGTACTCCATGATCAAGAGGGGTTTATCCCTGAGCTGTAAGGATGGCCATATACACAAATCAATACATGTGATATACCATATTAATAGAATGAAAGATAAAAATCATATGATCATCTCAATAGATGCAGAAAAAGCTTTTGCAAAAGCAACATCCTTTTATGACAAAAACACTCAATAAATTGGGTATAGAGCATACCTCAATGTAATAAAGGTCTTACGTGACAAGCCCACAAATAACATCATACTCAGTGGTGAAAGAATTTCCTCTAAGATAAGAAGCAAGACAAGGGTGTACACTTTTACCATTCTTATTCAACATAGTACTGAAAGTCCTAGCTAGAGCAATCAGGCAAGAAGAAGAAATAAGAGTTCAGATTGGAAAAGAAGTGAATTTGTCTTCATTAGCAGCTGATATAATCTTGTGTACAGGAAATCCTAAAGACTCCACCAAAGAAAACTTTAGGACTAATCAGTAACTTCAATAAAGTTGCAGGATTCAAAATCAATATACAAAAATCCATTGTGTTGCATACACTAACAACAAAATAGCTGAAAAAGAAAAAAAGAAAACAATCCCATTTACAATAGCATAAAAAATAAAATACTTAGGAATCAGTTTAAGCAAGAATTGAAAGATCGTGCACTGAAAAGTATAAGACTGATGAAAGAATAGAAAAATAGAAATAACTATCCTAAAATTTGTGTAAGAGCAAAAAAGACCCCAATAAGCCAAAGCAAACCTGAGAAAAAAGAACAAAGCTAGAGGTATTGTACTTGCTGATTTGAAACTATACTAACAAGCTACAGTAATTAACAGTGTGGTACTGGCATAAAAATAGACACCTAGACCAACGGAACAGAATCAAGAGCCGAGAAATAAACCCTGGCATATATAGTCAACTAATATTTGAAAAAAGAGTCAAGAATACTCAGTGAGAAAATCATAGCCTCTTCAATAAGTGATTTTGGGAAAACTGGACAACCAATGCAAATGAATGAAATTGGATTCTTATCTTGAAATTGGATCCTTATCTTGAAATTGGACCACTCACAAAAGTTAACTTGAAATAGATTAAAGACTTAAACATAAGATCCAAACCTATAAAACTCCTAGAAATAAAACATGGAGAAAAGCTCCTTGACATTGTCTTAGCAACAGTTTCTTTTGGATATGACACCAAAAGCACAATCAACAAAAGTAAAAACTTATACATAGGACTATATCAACTAAAAATCTTCTCAGCAAAAGAAACAACAAATTGGAAACACAACCTATGTAATGGGAGAGAAATTTGCAAATTATGTATCTGATAAGGGGTTAATATCCAAACTATATGAAGAACTTACACAACTCAATAGGAAAAAAAAAAGATAAAAATTAGTCAGAAGATCTAAATAGACATTTTTCCAAAGAAGACATTCAGATGGCTAACAGGTACATGAAAAGGTGCTTGACATCATTAATCATCAGAAAAATGCAGACCAAACCTGCTATGTCACACCTGCTAGAATGGCTGTCATCAAAAAGACAAGAGATAACAAATGCTGGCAAAGATGTGAAGGAAAGGAACTTTTATACAGTTAGTAGGAATATAAATGGTACAGCCACTATGGAAAAATGTCTGGAGGATCCTCAAAAAATTAAAAATGAAACTGCCATATGATCTAGCAATTCTAGCCTTCTACTCTTGGGTATATATCCAATGGAAATGAAAATAGGATCTTAAAAATATAGCTGCACTCCCATGTTCATTGCAGCATTATTCAGAATAGCCAAGCTATGGAAATAGCCTGTGTCCATCAATAGATGAATGGGTAAAGAAGATGTGGTGTGTATATATGTGTGTGTATGTATATATACAATGTATTATTAAGCCATGAGAAAGAAGGAAATCCTTCCATTTTTTACAACATGGGTGGACCTTGGTGGCATTAGGCTTAGTGAAATGAATCAGGGAGAGAAAGACAAATGGTGGATGATATCACTTATGTGTAGAATCTTAAAAAGCCAAATAATGGAAACAGAGAGTAGAATGGTGGTTACCAAGGGTTAGGGGATGGGGGAAATGAGGAGATACTGTTCTAAGAGTGCAAACCTCCAGTTATAAATGGGTAAGTTCTGGGAATCTAATGTAAAGCACATGGTGATTATAGTTAATAATACTGTATTATATACTTGAAAGTTGCTTACAGAGTAGATCCTTAAAGTGTGCATCACAAAAGAAAGAAAGAAAGAAATGGTAATTATATTATACTGTGGTGGTAATCATTTTGCAATATACACGTGTATTAAATCGACATATTGTGTACAGTGTTATATGTAAATTATATGTCAGTGATGGTGGGGAAGAAATCAGAACAGAGATTGTCTATGGGAGTTGTGGATTGACTGGATGTAGATAAGAAGCAATTTTCTGGGTGATGGAAATATTCTGTTGATTGGTATGGTAGTCAAATAGGCATATACTTGTGAAATCTCAATTAAATCGTACACTTAAGAGTGTGCATTTTACTGTTTATAAACTTTACCTTAATAAGTAAAAGCTGTATGTCTTTTGCAAGCTTTGATCCTTCTACCATTATTAAAAACAAATTACTTAGAAAACTTATCACCTCACTACATACCAGAATTGAGAACTGCTACTCTCAGATGGTTGCCAGAAAGCCATGCCACAGTCATCGAGAAGAAGTACTTTGGAGACTCTAATAGCTAAGTTACTTGAGCAGAGGTGTAGGTGATGAGATGCACTGGGTGAACATTTGTGAAGAACTGTAGGCAGAAATGGTTGCCATTGCCCACAGCAGTAAGAGTCATAAGCTGTGACCCGCAGAAGCCACTATTCATTCATTCACTTTCTCAGTCAAATATCTTATCAATATCTAATATGAATTAGTGCTGTCCTTGGCCCTGGAGATCCAATGGTAAACTCCTTGACATCATGGGACTTACATTCTAGTGGGAGAGAAAGATATCTACCAAATAATCACACCAACACATGAAATAACTTGTACTAAAAATGCTAATATGAAAAGAGCAATGAAGTACGCAGAGCTGTGAGAGTTTATAACAGTGATAGAAGCTTCTTATATCTATTTCTTACAACCCTACAAAGTGATTTCAATCATTATCATTTCCACTTAGTAGCTGAAGAACTTGAAGCAATGAAAGGATTAGTAACTTGCTGAAGATCACAGAGCTGGCCAGTGACCAAGCCAGTTCTCACCCAGATTCTGTGTTCTTTGTCTAGATTCTGTGTTCTTACCCAAAGTAATACAATGTAAATCCACCTGGATGTTCAGGAAGATGTCCCTGAAAAGAAAGATTTAAAGACGTCTAAGCTGAGGTTTAAGAGACGGGTAGGAATTATGTACCTGTACGAAGAGAGAGAAGAATGTGTGCTAGTCCCCTGGCATGGTTGGAACATAGCATGGTGGATGGATGAGAACGTTGTACATATCTATTAATTCTACAAAAATTAGAGAAGGTTCTAAGAATGTTTAGATAAGTCAGAAAAGAGATAATACTGACTTTAAAGTTTCTTAGTTTATACAGTTCCTGAGTTAAAAGAAAAACTTCTACATTAAGAGTTAAACTGCATTGCCTGTCACCAGCTGAATCCCTTTGCTGTTCTGTCTTCAGTGGGGGTGAGGAATGGGCCACCCTTCTCAATTCTGGGACCCTCTCAAACCTAGACACCAGTGCTACGCACTGATGGTTAAGCTCCGTGATCGCAGTAGCATTGAAACCTTTATCTGCAATTCTATTTCTAATCCAGCTGAGGAGAGTTCTTTTCCCAACAACTGTAGCCCATTGTTGCACAAAGACTCTTCTCTAAGAAACATGAAGCGGTTAATTCACCCTGCCAAACACAGCAAGAAGGTAATACTTTTCTCAAATATCAAATCAGTCCAGTTTCATTTAGACTTAAATGATTTTTCTGGCCCTTCTTCGTGTAGACACCTCTGCAGTCAATTAGCATTGTCACTTTTAATTTTCTGTAGTCCGATCCTGGTCATTTCCCATTAGAGTTCCATTAAATAGATTCTTATGGCCTGGCTGAACTGACTGCAGTACAGTATCTGTGGAAAGTGTGCTAGCCATCATTATGCAGCTGGCATTTACAAAAGGTTAGATATTACCGATAACCTTAATCACAAATTACACTACATTGCCTGAAAATTCACTCCTGGATTTCTTTGCCACCAAACCCAAATGCTCCTGGAATATCTGGGCTAAGTCTGGATGGAAAGGCCCGTTGAACTATGTATCTCAGCTCAAACCACTTCAAACTCCATGGCCTTTGCCTCAAGATCCAATGCTCTTGGAGCTGTCAGGGGCAGAAGCACCTGCGTCTCGCTGTGCTGTCAGCTACACTCTAACTAGGAGGAAGGAGGAAGACATTTTCCTTGGGAAAAGAGAGCCCTGCCCTGCTGTGGCTTTACTGAGGTCATCGGGTCTTGCTCATAAAATCACAATGGATCTGGAGAAAATTAAAGGACAGATATAACTTACAGAAAGTATGTATCTTCCAAGTGAAAAGATAAGGAAAAGCTAACTTTAAGTAACTCAAAACATACAACAGATATGAAATAGCATCCTCTAACAGAAAATGCAGCAATCCCAGTGTCAGAAACCATGGCTTCCACACACCCAGTACTAACTCCTCCTGTGACCTTGAGAGACTCAAATGATTCCAGTGTGCCTTTTGCTCTGGAAATCATGGAATAAACACAAATTGGATGCCTGACAAGGAACTTCAGCTGATTAGCATTGCTATCTCATTGGCAGAGTGGTGACAGAGACAGAGACAAACAGGACTGGCCCAGCACTCTCCAGCCAGGCTGGTCCTCTCTGTGAAGCAGCTTTAGGCCGACAGCTCACTATTGCATCCTACAGGCAGAAAGACAGGAAAGGCAGCACTGAAAGACAACGATGTGAAATCGACTGCCATGGTTTTGTTGGCAGCCAGTCCTAGGGGACAGAGATCCCCTAGATCCAGCAGCACAGATAGATACAGCAATACAAACCATCTAGTGGGCTGCCAGCCTCTTCTTCCAGCCATCCACAGGCCCATTCAGTAAGTTTCTTAAGCACTTACTAGTGTCCCTTCTCTTCAAGGCTTATAGTTTAGCAGGGAAGAAGTCAGGCTGGCTTTGGACAGATGGTCCAGAGACAATCATGTAACTCAAGTCTTTAATTTAGGCAAGAGACCTTGGGGCCTATTCTAGGTTTGATTTCTCCCCAGTTGTCCTCTTTCAAAGCTTCATCAGTTTCCTGCTCATCTGCATCAAAGAAATTCTTCATCCATAAACACCTAGAATCAAACAGCAAATAGGAACAATTAATGGGTGTCAGAGACTTTGTATGCTACTAAGTATTTCTGAAGAAATGAGGTTTCTTTGGTTCACCATCCCCAGAAACTCACTCAAGGCCATGAAAATGTTCCCCAGTAGGATTCCTGCTGGATCTACTTTAGTAAGTGGCTAAGGGTCATTTGTAATTAACCTATTAGCAAATTCTTGCTAAAGGGCTTGAAAACTATTTTCCGAAATTTTTTAACCAGAATTTCTGAAAATGTCTCTGTCCTATAACCTTTCCCATCGAGTTAATTTTTTTTTTCACACAGCCAAGATATGGCAGTTTAACAAAGCCAAGTTGTGATCACTTTAATGTATCAAAGCAGATGGTAGAGGTGAAGGACCTATGTGGCTTTGAAATTGTCTAAGAAAGTTTATTAAGAGGATACCTAAGTTGATATGGATAGAGAAGGGTCAAACTAAATGAGAGGAAGAGGAAAATAGTTTCCAGTAATGACATGAGGGCAGTTTGGAGGCAGAACCATTCTGGTGACATCTGCCAGAGGGGTGCTGCTCCACCTGCTTTTTATGAGGTCCAATACAGGAACAACAGAATGTCTTTGGGGCAATTTTTCTACCATTTAAAATGAAAATAGTTTCACCAAGTACCAAGGGTGAAAGGTATATATTCTTACATATACTGTACTAGGTAGAAAAACAGAAATAAAAGGCATTGTATTTCAGCCACTGCAGTATCAGAGCCTCCGTGCATCTGAGAAGTAGAGATATCCTCACCACTTTCTAATATTTCAACCTGGTGTTAGTTTGGGTCCTTTGATAAGCAGATGCTCAGATGTGATTAGACAGGCAAGAAGTGTATTAAGGAAAATGCCTGTAGGAGAAGAGGGAGGGGGCTGAGAGAGGTTGGGAGAGCTGTCGGGCTGGGATCCGAGTCTGACCCTGAGTGAAGCAGGGAGAGGAGGAGGGAAGGAGGGCTGGGTGGGAGCAGGGCAGGCTGCAGTTCACGTCAAGGAAAGTTGGGTGAGGCTCTCAGAGACCCTGCAAGCTAAGGTCAGCCTTCAGTGAAATCTCACGTCTCCCAGGCATGGGGCTGCCTCGATATCCCTTGGTGCCCGATTACTGTCTGGGAGCAGCCCCCAGGAGGCACGGCCTCTGTGCAAACACAGCAGTCAGTGGGTTTCAGAGAGCAGCACGGAGGCCCTTAAACACTCGCACTCCCTGCTGTTGGAAATCTGAAAGGCGAGTTCTCTTGGTCACACCGTAAGCCTGAAATTAGACATTGGGTCACACCACAGCATGTGGGTCACATGTGGCTCACCCTGAATGCTAATCATCTTATTTCAAAGGGTTAATAACAATAATTAACAATACCTAACACTGGTAAGGTGCTTTGTATACGCACAATGGCACCACAAAGGAAATATTGCCAAGCTAGTTTTACAAATGAAGAAACCCAGTTGACACAATAGGGTATGAACAGTGAACTCAGACCCAGATCTTTTAACTCTGTATCCCACATGCTTCCCACCACTCACGCTGATTCAAAGAGGGAGCAGATTCCCCATTTTCTGAGATAATGAGCAGTATTGTGAGTAGCAGATAACTAGGGCAGCAATATAAATTATCAACGAAACCGGGAAAGGGGGCACTATTAATAGTTCCATCAGGGGAACGACGCTTTCGTCACTGGCATCTTCCTCTCTTCAGTTAGTTTATAATCCTACACCATCCTCTGTGAACAGCTGTATAGTATCAGTCCTACCCAAAGCACCCACAGACTTAGGTAATTCTTACCAGGAGAACCAGCTCTAGGATTAGCAAAGGATTACTGCCCCCCCACTCCCTTCTCACCTCTACTTCTTTTTTCTAGGGAAAAATTCCCCTCCATATCCTCTGGGCAAAACCTCCAGTTCCATCAAAGTACATGGAACCTCTGAGATGTGTTTAGAGGGTTTGTTTTAGATCGTAATTACAGATTACATTTCACATTAATTCAGCATCTTTTACTACCAACCGTACAGTTCATTTGCAGATGGCTATTTGCCTACAGTATCTTATTTGTTTAATTGATTGACTGTCTCAGTTTTCAGAGTGATTGTTTATCTCAAGTGGCCTAACAGCATGCCCTGTCCCGATGCCATTCTCAGGAAGAAAGTGCTGACTGCTTGGAATAATTCAATGTCTTATTAAAGAAAAAAGACAGAAACTTAGCTCCAGAAAGTCTCAGCCAAGGTACATGTTCCTCACAGCTTTGCAGATTTCATCATTTTCTGATGAAATTGCATGCAGGAAAAGTGCTTGCTCAAGTCTAAGTCAATCAAATATTTGAGGGAAAACATGGACTTCACAATTCTGTCTTCCAATCTGTTTAGCATCTTTCCCTTTCCACACAGATCATGATCTTTTTCTGGTTGCTGTTAATGATTTCACAAAGCCTAGGAGTTTCTACCTGTGGCTGCAGGAGATTAGGGTCTATTTAAACACAACTATGGAAGCATTCTGGCTTTCATATCGTGCTTCTGAATTGTTGGCTAGCTGACTTGAAGCAGTCGTTTTCAGCCATCATGGCATTAATGGCACTAGGAAACCCATGGTCCTTCTAATTAAGATTGCAGACTAATTTCTCGATAGCTGAGATACTGCGTAAGCCAGTGCAACCTCTTCTGCCTCCATTCTGTCCCACTTCACTACAGATGAGAGATCATCATGGCATTTCCACCAGCAGTGGTCTGCTTTGGGGGATCTGGCCAGCCAGCAAGTGATTCCCTTTTAGAATCTCTTTCTGAGGAACTTCTTCTTAAGAAAACTGAAATAAAAGCTGCTGGCAGAAATCCTTCTAATTTGGGTGGTCTCAGAAAGGTTTGAGTTCAAGAGGAAGTACAAGGAACACCACTAGGGAAATGAGAAAGTGATACAGGGAAGGGAAGGCAGCCCAAAGTGGGTGCACCGAAGTGGGAAGCTGGGTCTTACTCCTACAGGAATACTTTGGGGAAGAATATAAAACACACCTCAGAATTATCTCACATGAGTGGCAAGAAAACGTGGACATTTTTATACCGATTTCTAAGAGTGGTTGAGGGCTTTGTTTCAGGGATGTTTATTTTCTGGTACTTGTGACTTGCCACACACAAGAGCAGAATGGCCTTCTGCACTTCCCATGTGAATTCTGGGATCTGAAAATTGTCTAGAGCACCTAGAAGTGGTAGAGTCTAAGGGATGTGAATGGGACCACTGACAACATCTGCTACATTCATGCTTTGAAGGATGAAAATGTTAAATAGTATAACTCAGTCCTGGCTCAAATTCTGTTGCCTTCTCTGAGTATTCACACTGTACACCAGACCTGGATTTTCCACAAGCAGTTTCTTAGACTGTTGCTTCATTTAGCCTGCAGGAAACTTTAAGATGAGGGAGAGTCTAGCTTTGGAGTCAGCCAGGCTGAACCTTGAATATAAGCTCTCCTGCTTGTTATCCGTGGTCCTTGACAAGTTTCTGAGAGCTGGACAACTCAGTTTTCATGCCTGTAAAATAGGAATGACAGTACCTACCTCCTAACAGTTATTGCAATGGAGGAAGACATGGTGTATTTAAAGAGTTTGACATAGTGCTTCACAAACAGTAAGCCTTCATTAAATAGTAATCCAAGAGAATTCAGAGGTAAATTAGAATTTATGACATGATACTGTTTCCCCAAGTTTTGATAAGGCCTTTTTGACAATTCTCAGATATGCCAATCTATTATCTAGCTAAATGCCTTCTATTTGGCTTGCTAGATTCACCCTCTACCTTTTTTCACTCTTCTCTCTGTCCTTAAAAGCTGACCCGCATCTCCTGCTTTAGTGGGCTCCCATGTCCCATTGGATTAGCCAACTGGATACAGGGGAGTGAATCAGAAGGCAGGAGAAATTAGGTCATGGTATCTATTTCCTCCCATAGCCTCCCTTCTGGGTCATCATGGGTTGGCCGTATCCTTCTAGTAAAGGTCACAACCAGAGACAGGCAGGTGATTCTTTTCATAAAGCCTCCCTCTGGATTCCAATCAACTCTCAGTCCCTTTGTTCTTCATACTTGGGAGTGATACTCTCTCTGTTGTTACTGTGCTCTGTGGTACACTCCACTGGTTTCCTGACCACAGCTTTGTAAACATCCCGCCTCAAGTATTCCCAGGTTGACTATGCCAACGATTTCCTCCTGAGATATTAGCAAAGGGGCAGATTTCCTCCCATGGGCTTTCTTGGTATGATGGAGATGTGTGTCGGGGGGAGAGGGGAATAGGAGTGTGTGCACGTACATGTGTGTAAATGTGCATCAGATCATTCATGATGTTAAGTATAATTAAGGTGTGAATCAATCCCATTGGTTTTCAAGGTACTGTATTTACTGCATTAGGTACACACATGTGCATGTGCACCCACACATGCACACATACACACAGGCACACACATAGGAGTCATGTGCTGTGGACAGAGAAGGTATTGTACAAGGAGATGCCAAGAGCAGGCATTCTCAGCCTTTTTGCTGCTGGTGGGTGGTTGATCCTTCCATGAGTAATTTGATTTCATTGTGCTGGTGATCCTCAGGTGTGCAGGGAAAGTATTCTGGAGTTAACAGATCTTTAAGAGAGGATTTTTGAAATTTTTCCAGGAGATTCTGACATGGCCCTTATCTTAAATATTACTCCTCAAGAAGGTCTCCTTCTCCTACCTAGAGTTTCAAAAGTTAAAGTTTTCACCGGATGCCCTTTTTTTTCTGAGCAAAAAAAAAAAAGGATAGTAAAAATACTGGGGGCTTTTGAATCATGCATACCTGAATTTGAATCTCAAATTAGGACAGAGGCAATATATGCACAGAAGCAGGGGGTAGGCGACTTGTAGATTTAGCTCTCATTCTAAGAAGCCTGGAATATAGGCAAGTTTGAAGGACATGGTATTCTGTTTAGACAGCTCCTTTCTGTCCCAGATACTCCTCACTATGCCAGGGCTTTGTCCCTTTTCCTGTGTAACCTGCGTGGCCTGTTACTGAGAGCCACATGGAGAAAGTGAGGAGAAACCTTGATGCCGAAAATGTCAATCAAATAGGAGGTCATGTAACCCAGAACCAAATCCAAGAAAACAGGACCTAATAAGATGACTACAATTAAGAAGTTGAACTAACACTTCATACATCCCTGTATTAAAACACAGTCTGTAGCTCCAGTGCTCAAAACAGGATGGGTTTATAGACTTGGCAAGTATACTATAACATTAAATAGTGGAAAACTTCGTTAAATGATTTCAAATATGGTATGAAGTGGCTGCCTCAGAACAAGGTGTGTATTAATGTTAATCTGACCAAAAGGAAGTTTCTCAGATTATTTCCCATCCCCAGGAGTCTGTAAAGGAGGCCAGTTGTGTGGGAGCCTCTCCCACATGTTGCTCTGTAGTTATCTTGGACCCTTTTGCTTTGCTTCATTCTTCCTTTCACTCCAGATTCCATTTCATATTTCTCTCCATTTGCAGCACCACATCTGACTGACTGTACTAGAGAAGCCAGGCTTGACCGTGGTGGTCCTCAGGATAAAGTGATCTGGGCCCATGTAAATACAAACAGCATCAAAACAGAGAGATTCTAGTGAATGCAAATAGAGGACACAAATGCAGTATGTGCTAAAAGAGGCAACATCCTGCTGCACGTTCTTATAGCTACAGCATGGCAACAAATGCCAACCACCAAGGCCAGGAGTATATGTGAGAGTTCTCAGGCAACTTTGCTTCTAATCATCGATCTCTGTTTTTTAATAATGTGGCTCACGATCCTATTTCTCTCTCCCCATCAACCAAATTCTCTAGCTTGCCTAGAATTTGCCTTCTTTTCATAATTCCTCTACTACTCCCTGAAAATCCTCTTAGCCCAATATTTTTTTATCAAATTGTGTTTGCAGAAGCACTCGGGTTTAATGAATAAAGGCTCAGGCTTTAGAACCTGGTGGATTCGGTTTGAATCCATAGATACAGGCCGTTGGGATTTATGTTTAGCTGAACGGGTGGAAGATGTGATACAGCTAGCTTAAAAGATGAGGAAGAGGGTATTCACCTTCCAGGGGCATTTTGGCTTAACTAGATAATTCACATAAAGTGCTTACCGTATACTAAACACGTGGCATTTCCTAAACTATAAATATATATTATCTAATTTGTTTCTTCATCTCTTACTTTTCCTTGGGAAATTTTTTTCACTCTATCTGCTTAACCATTTCTGCCATTTCCCCCTGCTTTTTCTGTATGTCCATTTTACTCTTTTCGTAACATTTCAGAAAATATGGTAGGATGCTCTTAGTGTTAATGGTTACATCACCAGCTCAGCAGAAAAGAAATCCCAACACGCTGTAGTAAAATGGAGTATTCAGAATAGAGTTTGCAAATGTCAGGAGCTCAGCATCAACACCAATGGGATGGAGGCATGTGGCATGGTGGAAACAACCCAGAAATGGGAAATGCGAGACCACATTTCTTGGCTATCTCAGATGTTAACTAGCTTTGCCCTCATTGGTCTTATTTCCTGTTTAAATAGCCAGTTGAGCTGTATGATATCAGTTTACTTCCAGCTTTGTCAGTCTATGACTCTGTTTAATTAGATCTTACTTTTTATAGAGCATAAAACACTTTCAAAAACTGTAGCCTTAAATCCAACCTAATTAACAATCCACCTCCTAATAGGCTTAAGTTCCTCAAATAGTGTTTCAATCTGTTAGCACATCAACTAAAAAAAATTTATTACAAAGGGCACTGCACTAGATACCTTAATGCAGAAAACAAATCTCAGACCTAGTCTCCACTAACCAGAGTCTAACTGAGGCATGACCTGCCATGTAATAGGACGTAGTTAGCAATGAAAATGTGACTAGATATGTCTGGTTGAGGGAGCTTGCCTTGGAGGTGGAGGTGGAGGTGGAAGTGGAGGTGGTGAAGGCAAATATTACGCAGAAATTAACTCTTACTGAAAACTTACTCTCTGCTGGTCATTCTTCATACACAACTTTACTGAACTCTCACAGCTCCGCTGGGGAGGCATTACTAGTATTCCTGCTTTATGGAAGAGAAACTTGAGGTTAAATACAGATAATCTATTCTAATAGATTGATAATCTGTGTCTATGAATTGGGACTCAGTTCCAGATATCCCGGATTGTAAAGTTTATGTGTTTCTCATCAGGCTACACTGCAAGTTGTTTTAGTGAGAGAATAATGAGAGAAGGAAAGAATTAAGGCCTTACAGACAGAGTATTTGCAAATAAATAAAGATCAGCTCTATCAAAATGGAAGGTGGAGCTAGGGGGGATGAAAACTGCAGAAAATAGAAGCTTCCCTCACATCAATGTCCATCACATTTCAAGAAAAGAACTGTGAATTTAACTTTTTTTCATATTTAGAATTAAGCAAGCACCAAAGAGAATATGGGAGTTGGAGTTGGCAATGGCCTAGCCCTGCAGACTGGCTGATTTAGAATATTCTAAGAGGGAGGGTGATGACATACAGATACTCTTTTCCAAAGACTATCACAGCACATAAAAGCCCTGCAGGTAGTAGAATGAACATGGAGGTAGGAGTCTATTAGTGACCAAACAACAAGAATTCCTGCAGAGAGCCTGCAACAAAAGAGATTCCCGACATTTACCCTGTGTTTCAGATTTCTTTTTTTTTTTCAGAGAGCTTCAGGAAAAAAAAAAAAAGTTTAAATTAAGTTTGTTGCAGCTGCTCTGTCAGGAACTTACCAAGCGCTACAGCCATTGGAGCAATTAAAAAAAATTGCACAGAAGGTAATTAAAAGCCTTACTGGTTCTTGCGATTAGACTGACATTTTAAATGCCTCTGGATGTTTTATTGTGCCAATAACCTATTTCCCTTGTCTCCAAGAGAAATACAACTGACACCAGTAATTTACCCAAATACTCTACAGGTAACATGTGCCAAATACAAACCTGCACTAAATTAAGGCCAGAATTCTCCTCTGTGCAATCGGTATGATACATTGTAATGGGAAAACTGCTATTTGCAAATTCCTTCTGTATGTTTGTATTCTCAGTGTTCACTGTGCTGTTTGCTTGGCTCTGAGAACACAGCCTAAGGATGACTGCTGTCTGGAATACGCCAAATCTGTGGGCAGGGCAATTACTTCCAATTTACACGTGGTTATACAAGGACAAAGCTCACAGCTTTGGAGGACAGGGCCTTATTTTGTCATCATTATTGAATGATGATGATTTATTGGAGAATGTGGATCCCTTAATAGACTACTTATGCCAAGGGATTCTGCCCCCTCCATCCCTAGCTCTTGACTCAGGATTAGAATATGGGTTTATAATTTTGGTAATAACCTAACAAAAAGCTTATCCTATGATTGAATTTTAGTAATTGTCCTGACTCACATCCTGATTTGCGGCTTAGTTCCTCTCAGACTTCTGTTCTTTGGGGAAAGGGCCCCGAGGGGAGTTGGGCGTTCCCTACTGTGGTAGGACAAGCCACAAGCCAGTCTTTTCTCTGGAATGCAAAAACCAAAAATAAACAGCAACAATGGCGATAGAAAAGAAGAAAAATGTAATAGAAAGTGTGCTAAATTGTTTCTTCGTGATGGAATATTATGATAAAATAAAAGCTGAAGTCACTCTTAAAAGTCAAAATCAGGCAAAAAAAAAGAAAGAAAGAAAGAAAGAAACCTGCCCCAACTTCCTCTTAGGAGGTGCTAAAGACTAAAGGTAAACTAATCTGTGAGCACTTCTCTTTGGCCTTTCTTGGGAGACACAGCATTTTAACCTGCTCTCTTAATTTCTCTCTGTGTGATTTATCTTTCCTGGTGTGCAGAGAGGTCTATAACCACTGTAATTGGTCCTCAGCTCTGTTGTCCCCCTAGCTGAGCAACCTTCCCTACTGGTCAGTGGCAACACTACCAGCTATTCCCAGTTCTTTCCAGAGCCCGTGATCTATCTGCATGTGAATGACACACACAGAAGCAGCTTACATCCTCGATCCTTTGGGCTTGTAGACCATGTGACAGCAAAACTGCAGACGGTTGAACATCAAATAAGAATTTGTATACGTAGAAAATTGATTTCTTAGCAGAGTTAGCTAGATTAAATAGCACCAAATGTAAACAAGTCAGATGCTCAGATTTTATGGACCTGTTGGGGAACTTCGTACAGACAAAGCGTCATGGAGGACAGAAGAAAAGATGCTTGGAATCCATCCAAAAAGAAATTAGATTATACAATGTGAGAATGTCACAATGGAGGGAAAGATGCAGCAGGCAACAGATCCAGATCCCTTTAATGTTGTTAAATGGAGTTGTTGTGAAGAGTACAGCACAGAGTGATGACTCAGCCTCATTAGAGGGCAGCTACCCTGGCCTTTGTGTCCTTACTGACAATGACAGCAGTATTCAGAGTGAGGGGTCCATGGGGCCATTAAGCAGCTCCCTTTGCCATATAAGTGAGCTTTTATTTATATATATATTTTTTAATGCATTCTTAAAACTGTTTTGGAGACTCTGGCTACTTGCTTGAACACTTATCAGATGTAAATAACTAGTAACACCCAAGGACATTCTTAGAACTCTGGTGACTTGAAGGTGGATTCCCCTCACCCACTTCCCATGTGTTCATGCTTCTGCAGACCTGTGCACTAACCCATTCCTATAAACATAATGGAAGAGGTTGAAAGTATGAATTCTTCATACAGAGGCTAGCAATAAGGGCAAGTCAAAACCTAGTCCTCTAGGAACATTTCAAAAGAGGATAAATTCCAACAGTCCCAAGATGGTTAAGGAGAGATATATACAAAATCTTCTTTTACTTTTAGTAGAAAAATAAATAAATAAAAGTGGACTTAATTCAGTGACATGATCTTTGAGATAAGCATTTAGCCATTACTTTATGATTAAAAAAAGGTTAAGTGGATTTTTATTTTTCATTTGCTTAATTTAGTGTTGTAAAGATGTGTAAGTCATTTAAGCTAAATGTAAGCAAATGGTCTCTCAAGATACTGAATGGCCCAACAATGACATAACATCTCAGATATATTAACTGAGTTTATTTACTTATGCAGGTCAACGTGAGGAATTGGTGATACTGTCACCATGTCATCTAAAATTTAGATTAGTTCATTAAATCCTTTTTGCCAGGTGTGAAAATGTGGAATATGTTTTAAGATGAAAAATAATAATAAACTTCACAAATGATACTACATGTCAACATTCCTGAAAGATTTTGGATTATGTTATTGTATTATGTATGCAGGAAATTGAAGTCATTTAATTCCTTTAAATTTACTAAGAAAAAAATCCCCCAATATTATATTTTCAAGTGTTTAATTTTGGATATGTAAATTCCCTACACGTGCAAACCTCTTAGAAAATAAGCAATTGAATTCAGACAAAAATTATCATTTAAAAAACTGCGAAGTATTAATAACTAGTAAGCATTAAAGGCATAGAACGTGAAAAGTGCTAGAACCTGGGGCGAACAGAATTCAGCCACAATGAGAAGGCATGTAAATTCATGCCCTTCTGACACCAAACCATCTGTACATCCTAAAATAGATTTGAAGCTTATAAATGCATTAACCTATCTTAATGAAACAATCAGAAATTAAGAAAAAGAGTTACATGCGCAGATGCATGGAACACATCCTTGTGCTTGCAGTCCAGTCATACTGAACTACTTGCCCGTAGATATGGGAATAGTGAAATACCCAGCGGTTCATTACCAGATCAACTGTGTTGTATTCATTAGACATCATGTTTTTTGAAGGTTTAATAATATGAGAAATATTTCCTTAACATAATACTAAGTGAGGAAAGCAAGACACAACAGTTTTTAATTGATATGATTTCAAATGTTAAAAATCATCTACATGTAGACGAATATGTTACCAATAGTTTATCTTCAGAAAGTGGGATTCTGAGTTGACTTTTCTTTGAATAGTTGTACTCTTTCACATATTCCAACTCTACTACCAAAATTATTCTTGCTCCTTTAATAAAAAATGCTTTTGAAATATTTGCAACCACATGTGCTTTAGTAGCTATGTTCCCATTTGTAAATTTCAGGTTGGCCACTGCTAAAATCCCTTTCCTTTCTTTATGCCCTTGATTCATTGTGTACCTGCTCCCAAAGTCATCCTGAAATGCATGCCCCTTCTTTGCCCCGCTCACCCACACAGCTAAGTTAGCTTGACGCTCAGTGTCTCAGAAATTTACCCTTCCACCCTCTTGACCACCACCTTAGTTCATGTCTTAATCACTTTTTTCCTGCTCATGGGTCTTTCTGGGTTTTGTTTCTTCGTGCTCAGATGCTTCCTCCACATAATGTACACAATGATCCATCAAAAATGCACAACTACCTGAAAGCTTCAACACTTCCATCACAAGATGGATCTCCTTAGCATGACACCCAAAGCCGTTTGGAACCCTGCCTCTGTCTGTCTGGCCAGCCTCAGCTCATGCCCCGTATCTCCCATGGCCTTTCTGTACCGTTGGTAATTTCCCTCTCACTGCAGGTTTTTTCTGCTCTATCCCTTTGCAAGTTCTCTTCCCTCTGCCTAATGCCTTCTTCTCCCCCATTTCCCACTTCTCCGTCTTTTCTGCCTCACCAAATCCTGTGCATATCTTCAGCCTGTGTGAAGGCTTTCTCAGCTACTCCAAGAGAGAATTAAGTGTTTTCCCCTATAATACTTCTAAATCTGAATATATATAAACTTATCACTACATAGAGGAAAATATATTTCATCTATTTACTTACGTGTCTTCTGCCTCTAGTAAGATGTAAAGTCCCAAGGGACAATGACCGTGCATACCCATCACTACATTCCTAGTATGTAAATTCGCTGTAAACTCTGGTGATCAGCATGAAGTATTGTATTATATGTATCAACATCTGTGACTTTTTGGGCTTTAAATACAATTCCAGCAAATCTGGCGTGGACATATTCTGTACCATTTGGTTAAAATGTGAACCCTTAAGTATAACAACTTTTTTTTAACTACCGAAAAATTATTTTTTAACAGAATTTTCCCCTTGAATCAAATGTTTGACTAAAAATGTTAATTTCAACCAATTGACTCAGTTAATTCAATGAAAACAAATCAATGAACTAGTTGTTTCTAATGAATGGCTTATCAATCCATGCCACCTATTTGTACTTACAGATTTCTGCAAGCCAACTAAATGTACCTTGCAAGCCCATCTTGAATATCTCAACTCTTTTACTTCTGCCTTATTTTATTTTCCTATGACTACAGTAAAAATTTCCAGTCCCAGTGTTGCCCACACTCAAGAAGTAGTATAAACCAACTCCAGCAGCCTCATCCCTGAAATCTCAGCTCATCTTTTCTACCACTCAGTAGTACCACTGTGACTTCTTAACTCTGCCAGGACTGAGGAAACTTTGTCCTTCCCTGTCTTATTTGATTTTCCTGGACTCAAGTTTTTGCCAGTTTTTTTCTTTTTTTCTTGGTCAGACATCCCCTTAGTCATCCGGGCTCTGGTCTTGGTCGCATTTTGCTAACCTA
Organism: Vicugna pacos; assembly: GCF_048564905.1. Lineage (NCBI taxonomy): Eukaryota > Metazoa > Chordata > Mammalia > Artiodactyla > Camelidae > Vicugna > Vicugna pacos. The sequence continues at coordinate 18,516,713 of NC_132991.1, forward strand.
TTCTTTCTGCACGTTGTTGCCTACGTGAAAGAGGGATGCAGAATAGTGCAGAACAGGGACAGATGCTGGTTTTACCTCCTAAGTATTTATTGATCAATTGGTGGTAGATTCCTGGAATATGCTGAGAAGGATTCTGAAACCATGTACAGTGGGAAAGGAGATCAGCTGCTGGCTATGAAACAGACACAGGGAGAAAGAAGACAGGGAGTGGCTCTCCTTGGTATAATGGCACTGGAGACAGACAGGTATGAGTTTGCGCTTACAACTAGGACAAGCATGACCTAGGGCAAGATGCTTAACTCTCTGAGACATGGTTTCCTCATCAACAAAACGAGACAGAAGAGGCTACCCTACAGGCCCATCATTGAGATTAAATTAGATGCGGTGCATAGAGTGTTTTCCATGGAACACGCAATAGGTGCTCAATAGATGGAGAGGAGAAGAAGATAATGATGCTGCCAGGCTCTCTCCCAAATCAGATTATGACCTTTGCCCTCTTCCCAGAATTGTCTACTCGGTCAGACTAAATGAAAGTTTCTGTGGAGTCTCAAAGTGTCGGACAACATAAAAGGTGATAATTTTGCCAGCTAGGTAATAACCCTCACCCGATGTCTCTGTATGCCTTTCAGAGCCACCGCACTCTCTAAAAACATGCTATAGCTGCGTTTGGGTCTCATGGACATTTCCCAGAATGTAAGCACCATCTTCCACTTTGAACCCTCTCATTCTCCCTGTTTTCTCTCCAGTTATCTTGCACTTTGACTTTTGCTCCATTCCTAGTGCCTTTTGGGATGCCTTCCTCTCTGGACGCTCTGACTTACTTCGGTATAGATTTCTCTCCGGGAAGTTGCTTCTCAGCTTACCGACTCCACTTTCACACGCTGGGGCCCAGTAATTCTCCTCCCTACTCTGTGCTTGCCCCCAAACTCTGTTTTCCTGTACTCTGGCCAAAATTTCAGAGATAACTAGAAATTGATGGCCCAGATCTTAAATTAAAAATACAAATCTACAAAACAAAAACTTAATTTCCCAGCTCCAAGTATCGTCTTCCACTTGGCACAGAGCTGTGTCATCAGAAGTTAAGGCTGCAGTTGGTTCAGGTGATGTAGCAGTGGAGCCAGAGGTTACTTTATAACACGGAGAGAAGGACAAGATATTTCTGTGAGCCGATTCCTGTCTGAGGTGTTTTTTTCCCAGTATCTGAGGATTGTGTTAAATGAGTATCACCTGGGTCTTTTTATCTTCCCTCACTTCTAAATCTGTTTCTCACCCTTCTCATTCAAAAATGAAAGTCCTGAGGGCCTGTCATGGTAACAGATGTTTCATTCCTTTACATTTTAAGATTAGCATAGCACTTGAGCCATAGCCTCTGAGGGCATTGGAAAAGAAACATGAGCTTGGTACACATGAAAACAATAAAACCAGATGAAAATTCAAAAAAAAATGTGTTTAGTGCTGTAAAAACACAATTGTCACCCCCTACCCCAGCCAGACTGTGTCTGAGAAAAGTAGAAAATAGTGTTGTGGGAGAAAATGATACTCTCCATAGTGTTATATCCATAAAATCAGAGGGAATAGAAATAATTTGGAAGAAAGAGCACGTAAACTGTGTGTCAGAAGACCTAGATTCTAAGTGAAATCTGCGTATCTCTGAGATGAGTCTTATTTGGCCATGGCCACGTCTCCTACTAAAGTGCAGGCACAGAGACTAGCCTTTGTGAAATTTCCTGAGAAAAGTAAAGGGTCTGGTAGACATGTTTGGGAAATGATATATACTATAGCCCCCAACTTGAAAAGCCATGATTCCTAGTAGCATATTAAAGGCAATAGACAGGACTGATTTATTTAACTCACTGCTGTTTCCAAAACATTTTTGACAATCTGGTACTTTTATTTAGTAGCAATTGACTGGTATTGATTGCCAAGCCACATCAGTTGTTTCCATAGGGTGTTCCTAGAGTCCCCGTGATCCACGGCAGTGTCTGGTGGGGGCAGAAGGGAAGGGGGACACAGGAGCAGGGGAGAGGTGAAGATTCCGAAGCAGGCACTAGTCAAAAGGCTGCTTTACTCTGTCTTTCAAGTTGGGTTTCTGGGTAGCATTTAAATTAGTATTAAGGGAAAGTTTCGAAAAATAAATCTGAACAGACCAGACCAAGCATTCCCTTCCCTGCCTTTCTCCCTTCATGGAAAATAGCTCCTTCCTTTTCCTCTCCTTAAGATACAGCTCAAATGTAACCTCCTTGGAGGAGCCTTCCTTTGTCCTCTCAGGATCCATTTTCTCTGTTCCCAGAGCTCTTTATTATTGTTCCTGAAATAGCTCTTGTCACATAATAAGTTATATGGCTCTGTCTCCCCAAAAAAGGCAAAAAAAAGAAAATCCCAAAAAACCATGCTCTCTTTATCTTGCTATCCCCAGTGCCCAGGACTGTGCTGGGTACATAGTAGGTATTCAACAAATATTTGCATGAAGAATAAATGACTTACCAATATGTAAAGTTTAGATGATTTTCCCTGAACCTAACATACTGCCTTACACATTCTGAAACTGAAACTCAGTTATTATTTTTCAGGTTACTCCCTTCTTAGACATCTTAGGCTACTATAACAAAATACCCTCGACTAGGTGATGTAAGCAACAGGCATTTATTTCTCATAGGTCTAGAAGCTGGGACATACAAGATTAAGAAGTCTGTTCCCCATGGGGGCTCTCTTTCTGGCTTGCAGACAGTGCCTTCTCCTTGTGTCCTCCCATGGTAGACTGAGGGAGCAAGCTCTGGTCTCTCTTCCTCTTCTTACAAGAATACTAATCCCATCTTGAGGGCTCTACCCTCATGACCTCATCTAAACGTAATCTCCTCCCCAAAGCCCCATCTCCAAATACCACACTTGGGGGTAGGAGTTAGGGCTTCAGCATATGAATGGGGATGTGGTGGGACACAAGCATCCAGTCCACAGTGTTACAATTGTTTGCATGGGAAATGAATGAGTCATTCAATAAATAAAGTTCAGATTATTTTCCCCAAATCTATCACACTTCCTTACACTTTCTGCAACAAGCCAGTTACTATTTTTCAGCTTACTCCCACAATCTCTCAAGATGTCCCTGCTATTTATTCATGTCACCCTGGCATTTCACTGTCGGAAAGAGCTGGTGTCATCAGCAAATTTGGAGATGTCACTGTGCACTCCGTCTTCCAGATCACATCTAAAAATGTTCTCTGAAACCAATCCTTAAAGGATTTCTCGGTTTACACTTCCTTATCTAGACCTGCTTATTCTTTATCAGTTTCACGAATAGAGACTCAGTCCATAGGGATATATGATGACTTTTTTTTTCAAATCTGAATTAATTTTTAAAAGCAACTCTTGGACCTGGTCAAAGGCTTTTTGAAGGTCAAGTAATTTGCATTCTCTCTGCTCCAAAACATGGGAAATAGTAGCAGAATTTAGAGCTTTACTATTTGGTATTCACCCTAGATGCTTCCGTAAAGAGTCACAAACACCAGGTTACTTGGGGAGGCAACTAGTGATGAATAATCTTAGATTGATACAGTTTTCTCGGAGGTGTTATTTGACTGTATGATCACATGCCAAACTCACCATTCTCCACTTGAATATGTGTTGAAAATGAGAACGTAAAATTGTGTATAGCTCTGTGGACACTTTCTAATAGCTACTTTAATCTCTCAGTTTGCTGTTAATTTTTACATTACCATCTTGCATTACTGTGCAACCTAAGATATCAACTTGAATTCTAATTCATTATATTTTTCATCTATCCCCAAGCATACATACATTCAAAGCATACAGTGATAATTTGATCTTTTTGTCATTGTTTTCTATTAGGAAAAAATAATTAACCCTCTTTCACATTCACCTCACTAGAATTTAAACCTGTAATCTGATTTTTAAAGTATCTGTATGAAGCAATTTTATTATTCAAGTAACCTATGTCCAGTGGAGATTGTCAAATATCAGACTACAGAATGAGTTTGATAATGCCTCTTATCTGGAACTATAGAATATAGTTTCCTGCTCAAGATTTTTAATTTTTTAAAATTGCCATTATACAGTGAGTAAAGATTACAGACTTTCCAAAACACAGTAATTCTCAAATTACATGATTGTCTCTGGAGCATCTTTCTTTTTTCATTTATCTTTTATTTCAGGTATTTATTCTAGTGTTTATTATTGTTGACTTACCAGATGAAATTGAATTTACTTTTGATAACCTCAGTTTAAATGTACTTTTCCCCCTGCTCTAAAACAATTTTATTGTTTATTTGGGCAAACAGATGTAATATTGCATGCATATCTATTTCTCCTCATGTTTTCAAAACTGCCATTAAGACAAATTGCTGGTAAATTTTTGATACACTTTTCAGGGACACAGCTTGCTAACTTCAAGAGGAAACATTTCAAATAATTTTCAGGAGTATCAATTCAAATGCTTTTTGCACTGTCAACTCAGTTAACTCAACAGTTCCATATTTTGAGAACCTGAATCTCTATCTGCACAATTTCTACTTCCCTTTACAATTAGCACACTATATAGATCACACTGAGGCTCTATTACAGGAATCTCTCTAGGGAAGATTTTAAAACTCCTATCCCTGGTGCACTTATTCCAGAAAATGTCAATATGAATTCTTGAGCAACAACAAAATCTGAACACACTTCAGAGTTTTTTGATAGAAGAACTGGTTATGTGTACATATTCATTTCATACTACATAATAATTCACAAATGTCTTATTTTTATAATACAAAATTAGGGGTAATGCATAACCACCTTTACAATAATCACAAGCCCCAAGCTTTTCCAAAATGAAACCATTTGGGTCATCTTGATTTCTCATTGAGTCTCTCATACCTGAAAAGAGATTGCATGGGGAATGCATAATTTATAAATTGCAAGACCCCCTAATTAAAATGTTTTAGCCTTGATTGTAGTCCTTACTTAACAAATAACAACTGTAGAAGCTTGGATAAGTCTTTAACTTTTCTGCCCTCGATTTCCCTTTCTAGAACAGTAATCTTTGTGTATTGGGATACATGAAAACTTTCCAAGAGTCATGTGAATATGGATGGTTTTAAGTAAAGCAATGTCTGATCCTCAACTTCCATATGAAAGTGTTCCCAAAGTTAATAGGCCCAAGTAGGTGTGGGCTGTCAAGTCATCCTGCAGTTTCCCTTTCCATCTTTCCTCTCACATTGCTCTTTTCCAATTTTTCTGAAGGAAGAATCAGCGATTTCACCAATCCCCAATCTTGGTATGCTGCATTGCTCTGAAAGTAGAAAATTCTAGAGGCACCAAAGTTTCAATATGAAATACTAGTTTCAGCAAAGTGAAACCAGAAGGAGGCTTCCCGTTTCCCATGCTTCCTCCTTTTAAATGTTTCCTTCAGAGGCAACATAGCATTAGAAATATTAGCCCACGCTGGTGTATTTTGAAGTCAGGAATATGGAGAGTGGGAGAAGTCTGTGACTTCATTTGGCATCATTTCAAAGAGAGGGGTTGAAAAGTTTGTTTACCTATACTAGATTAACGTTACATCTTTGCATAAAAGGAACATATGTCAAAGTAAATGACTGGTATTTTCCAAAACAGATATTCAGCCTTGGAGGAGAAATATGTTAGTTTTCCCCAAATAATAATTGGACGTTACAAATCCATATTTATGTTCTATCTTGGGTTGAGGGTCCTGCTTTCTCTCACTCATCATCCTCTTTTCTGCTCATGTGTTCATCCCCACCTTGCTGTTACATGGTTTCTATTAAATTAATGGCATCATATTATGGATCCAACAATTGTCATTAATACATTATTGATAAGCTTGCACTCACTAGTGGCCCAATAGCAGTCTTTTCTTTCAGCTTATATTTTCCTAAAGTAAATTAACTGTACTCTGTAAAACAATATCTTCTTCTGTATAGGTGAAAAACAAGCATTCTCAAAATGCATTTTGGGACAATATCTTGAATTTTAAAAATTTAACTTCACTTAATTGATCAGCAGCATATCTATTACAGTTGTTATGATAATTCAATCCAGAATTTTAAACATTGAAACCCAAAAGACTTAGGGAATTTTTGAATGATAATAATTTTTAATTCTTTTTTATTTCAGAGAGTTATAACAGGTTAACCAGTAAATAACTTTTGCACATAAATATATGTTAAATTATAATAAAATTATATGAAATAAGTGGATTTAAAATACATATTCAGGGAAAAAAGAAACAATGTATCATTTCTGCTATCATAGAAGAACTTGTCTATTTTGATGGGTGATTTGGATATCAAGTTGCTGCCATATTTAGACACATTTAAAATAAGAATCTTAAAGTAAAAATTTTGTTTTTAAATTTTGTCATAAACAATAGGCCAAAAATTACATTAATTAAACTCAAGAGAAAAAATGTTAAGTATTACCTTAAAAATGTGCAAAGGAAGTATGGGGAGAGGGAAGGAGCTCAGTGGTAGAGCGCATGCTTAGGATGCACAAGGTCCTGAGTTCAATCACTAATGCCTCCACTAAATAATTAATTAAATGCAAAGAAAAAAATGTTTTAAAAATATACAAAGAAAGTACATGTCTTCTGAAATTCTTTCAGGGGATAGAAAATGTGCATATTATCAACCCAGAAGATGGACTTAATAACACTTAAGCTGTTTTCTTCAAACGGCTTCACTAGTGGCATAAAGTATGATATGCAAGATACTATGATGGCTATGATATTCCATACTGTTTTAATTTTTAAGGTTTTACTTGGTTATGTCATATTTATATGAGATTGAGCAACAGTAACTGCAGAGGTAGTCAGTTAAGTGATTGTGGATGGCACTGACCAAACCTGGGCATAACTCTCTTTCACATTTGAGCAGGTTTTATGCCAGATCTTGCTAGAACCAAATTGCTTTCATTTCAAGAAACATCTCATTCACATTTTTTCTCAGGAACACTTGGGTTTAAAATTACCCCTCCGTTTTTTTCCCACTAGACTATATGCCAAATTTATGTATCTGGAGCTAAAGGAATATATTATAAATTAAGGTATTAGACTACCTGAAAGTCCTTTTATACTTAATGTCATATGATTCAAGAAATGTAAACTTTAATTTTAAATAAAATGATAATGAAGAAAGCCTTATTTTGAATGAAAATACAGTTTCTCCAGATCCTAGCTTAGTTATTCACTCCAATATATTTAATTAGATGAAAATTTATTTCCTATGCAACAATATGCCAAATGACAGCAGGTGGCATATCAGGCACCAAATAATACCTATATATATGAGTAAAATACGGCAAAACTTTTAAACACCATTAGACTTTTATTTGCACTCATTCTTTTAAATCTTTCAATTCACTAATTGGGGTTTAGTTTGTATTCTTTATCAGTACAACCAGCCATATGTTCATTTGCTTTTATTTTATTGAATTATTACTGACTGACTATAATTCTACCGTTAACATCCTTTCAAGGAATACAAGATCTCAGTCGCTGCTATGTTATGCTCCCCTTAATTTTAATTTCAATTGTAAAATAACAATACAATCAGCATGGTCTCTTCTTTAAGATATATGTGACTAGTATTGGGTTTCATTTTCCTTCTTCAACAAACTACAAAACAAAATGGTACAGCAATATCCCTGCAAACATGTATTCTTCCCTGGTCCTTCTGCAGTGCTCAATCTAGTCAATGTCAGAGTATTTAATATGACCCATTTTTCATAGAGAATAGTAGTCCCATTTACAGTACTGAGATTGATAGCATACCGTGCTATCAATCCTAAAAGCTCTGATGCGGGCCATGGACCTCTACCAAAAGATTCCTTTCTGGGCTATCAATCTCACTGCTCCCCACTGTCTCCGAGCCCTAAATCAGACTGCTTGATATCTCTCCGGTTTTGTATTCCTGCATCAGCAGTCTGCCTAAGCACAGCCATCACTCACTAGCGCTGTTAACTGCACTTGCTACAAATACCGAACCACTTTCCTCATCCTAAGGCCAAGTGCAAATTCCCTGCTACATTACATCACTTACGAATTCCTCGACAAGAAGAATATTGTCTTCTGGATTTTGAATAATTGGAAATTTAATGGGATCATTATTTTATTATTTATTTTGGTAATGGGAATCTTGAACATGACAGGTGAGCAAATGCTGAAGCAAGTATATGTTAAAAAGCCAAGTTAAAAAAGACTCATCAGTAAATATGCACTCTCTGTTTCTATCTAGAAGTAGAAGTATTTTTGTCTAGAACTGCTAAGATTTTATTCAATAACATTTATAAGGCCAGTTTTATCATTCTTTTTATATGTGTTTACTCAAAGCTAATGAAATCCTGCTGAGGGCCTGCTGTACATGAAACACTACCACAGACAGTGGCTAAACCATAAAGGGAGCTCTCCCTGCTAAGACGCATTAAAGCATATTTAACCCCATCCATTCCTCCATCTTCACAAATCAATTTTTGCATCAGTTCAGTTAGTTCAATTGAGAGTCACTTCTGCCCACACTTTGGTATCCAGAGCAAGTCACATGGCCACGCCTCACTTCTAAGTGCAATCCCTCCGTGTTCCTGGAAGGAGAAGAGAACTGGATGACAAAGGTGGTCAGACAGGTAATAGTGAAAATTATCCATAATAAATGTAGAGCAACTAATACTACTCTTGGCACATATAAATTATTCAATAAACGGTAAGTTTCTTTTAGAATAAGGTTTTTTTCATCAGTCGGCTTTCATATTTGAAATTGACCCAATTGGTAGTGTTCAAAAAATTATATTCCCATAATAATTAGGATCTACTAATAGACAGATGGAAGGAATCTCTATGACTGAAGGAAGGAAATGGGTATTTCTGCCGCATTTGACAGTGCTCTGTCTCCCAGTAAAAGTGATTATCAAACTCTTTTCCTTCCATATCAGGACTATCTTTCAACAATCTGGGAAATATCTGACTCTTAATTTACTGGTCCAGTTATTCGGGGTGTTTAATTACAGCTCATATCACTGTCAGGTAAACATACATAAAGTCTATAGTGTATGACTTCTACCCTAAAGAAATCAAGTCTTTTTCATTTTATGGTAATATCTAAAGAGGTATAGCACAAGCTGACTCATGCTACAAGGAGTCATTCTTGGATTTATCCCAATGACTAATATATGTGAATGGGATCTAGTTAGATTTCATATGCCCTTATTTTGTGGACAGTAATGGTCCTAGAACCTCTTGCACCTCGAAAACTACCCAAGTGGCCACATTTTTAGAAGGAGAAGAATTATTTTCTACTTTTCCTTGTCATATCCTCTTTGCTTCAAATAAAAGAATGGTAGTGTCTTTCTTTCTGAACTTTTTCTCTTTCTGACTCATCTGTCCTGGATTTTGTCTATTTAGAACATTTTTTTCTATTTGAAAACTAGGTTCTTAACCCATACCAGCATAATTCTCCCTAGTTATTATGTATTCGCCTTTATTGGTGCTACTGTAGAAAACTGCTCCTTATTTCACACGTGTGTGCTATATGCACTGACCTAGAGATAAGAATCCAAGTTTCTGCTTTAGATGTGTCAGCTAAATGGTCATGACCTTGACAATGCATAACTTTTGGTCCTCAGTTTTCTATTCCAAGAAGAAAAGAATGAGCAGGCCCCGTGCTGTTACCATAACTTTATACAGGTATCCTTTCTGTGTAATGCTCCCTAACCTCTCCCTGTCCCCACATATTTACAGCTAATTTCTATTATTTGAAGCCCTATTACTCCCTAAAAGAAGCTTTCCTACTCTTAACCCGGAAAGGATTATATGATACTTCCTGGGCCTCACAAAATAACTGCATGGCTCCATCATTGTGCTTAGAACATTGTTAGTCCTTATTTTATATACATGTATTTATATATCCCTTCTACTCCACTACCACATATACCCCTGGAGAGACAAGTCAATGTCTAATTCATCTTCAGGGTTCTTGGAAACAGGCACTAAATAAATGTATGTGAGATGGATGGATGGATGGACAGAAGGAAGGAAGAATAAATAAATGAATAAATGAGTAAAGTAGATGATTTTCCCAAATTCCTTCTAGCTTAAAGTTTCTATTATTCCAAATAACATTAATGAAGGACAAGATATTTGGAAAACTGGCAGCATTTCAAATCACTGCAGCTAGGAAGCTACCTCCACTCCTTCAGCCTCTGCCTTCTGTGTTCTGACCATAGCCTTTCTCTTCACTCTTCCAATTACTATGAAATTAATTGAAATGTTGGCTAAATGTATGGTTTCTCTCTCATTCATGCTCCCTAGCATTTGATCAAGGAACCTTTGCTCATTTGCCCACCAGACGAGTTTCTGCTCATCAGTCAGTCAGGCCTCAGGAACTAGTATTTATCTGTTGGATGGTAGGGCTTTTGGTTGGTAGTACAAACACTGAGAGTTGGGACTGATGAAGAGCGTTGATCCGGTGGGCATGAGAGAATTCCATTAGGGCTCTAAATATTTTGTTATTGCTCTCATAGTTAGACATGAGGGGAAAGACTGTGGGAGACACAGTGACTGTCGCCTGCTCAGGAATAAATTCATCCTCCTATCCAAGAAATGTTTCCTCTAGGCAAACAGGTTGATTGATCATTAACAAAATAAATCTTATGCTTGTTTTCTTATCTCCTGTGCTGGTTTCTCTGCCTTTTAACTCATTTCAGTTCCAACTTTCTTCATGGCAAAACTCCAGTGACCTCCCCCACCCACCGTAGACCACTCCAGTACCCAAGATGCCTCCCTTTTCTGAACTCAGCATATATATTCTTTCATTTGATACTCAATCTTGAGCTTTTTTAAGGCAGCATGTAATTTTTCCATATTTAAATTTTTTAAATTTTTGTGTTTTTACTAAACTTTGCATGTGTTTATGCCTAGCCTTTTCAACTACAGTGTAATTTCTTGGAAGTGACTAAACTATATCATACTTATTTGAAGCACCCTGTCAAGGTACTCACTAACTATTAAATCATTCGCTGTGGATCAGTTACTTCAGCCAGCAGGATAAGAAAATCCATCTTGTTTTCTCAGTGATCCAAGTTTACAAAGTGTGTACATTATATCTGCCCCATATTTTAAGGCCTTTTGAAAAATTGTCACATTTGTGGGTTAATTTTATTTCCATAACCTTTCTTGGAGTTAGATAGTACAGAGAAAAAGATCACTTTTTAGATGAAGAATTTACACCCTAAGAAGTTAAGATTCTAAAGGTAATAAGAGCATCAAGGCTAGACTTTGTTCTCCTGACTACTAGCATTCCATTGCTCTTTCCAGCACAATACATCAAATTCAGGTTTGCAACATATAGTGCCTCGCACACACTTCTGCCGCTAGTAAAAATGGACTGTTAGCCAAGCACGTAGGAGAGTTCTAGAACTTCATAACCTTCTCTGTGTTAAATTACTAAAAGTCATAAATTTCCCTCCAAAGAAATAAATGCTAATTCTGAAAGCCTTTGCTTAGATCTTCAGCAGGGTTACAGGAAGGCTTAGTGTGCTTGCTATTTGCTCAGAAGCACGAGGGAAAAAAATCATGTAAGCTCCAGAGTACGTAGCATCATATTTGGCTCTGGAATATATAGAACAGATTAGAAAATACAAATTCAATTTTATCTCTACCTGTGCAAGATTAAAACAAAAAAAAAAACCAAATCCAAACACCAAAGATTTTAATATAGTAGAGATTTGTTAACTGCCTGATCCACATAGACTGAATTTATTTAGTGAAAACATGTATTAATCTATCATAAATGCAGTCATTCCTTTATTCTGATAGAAATCATTATTCATGCAAAATAAATTGATTCTACTTTAATTGTCTGCCGGCTGTGACTATAAAGCAACTATGTGAGCCTTACAGTTGAATCTTTACCATAGGCATAAATGAGGATATAAAACCTTTAAAATACAGTTCATTTGGATCATTGTTTAAGAGCTCATATCCTGTCCAGTACTTCAGAGTAAATTGCATTACTTTTATATTGCTATTAATCACATCATATCTTCTACACATCCAAAAGAAAAATGTCATTTTTCTTTATCTCTACCTATGTTCCTTACTCAAGGAAAATTGCTCAGTTATTCTCCATATTGAAGAAAAATTACAGAAGGAAGTTAATTGCTTACCTACATGATACTTTACTTCTGAAGCCAAAACATTAACATATGCAACAGCAATAAAAGTGGAAAAGAGTAAATTACATAGAATAAAACCATGCTTCAGTTTATCGGCTTGCTATAAAACAAACAAAGCCTGACTTTAAAAGCTGTTAATACGTATAAATTAAAGTATAGAAAGGTCACAAAAATAAAGGAACTATTTCTTTAAAGAAAAAAATGAAAAAAGAATCTTCATCACATCCATGATGGTTGTATAGCATTTATTATGACAAGGCATTTGTTTAAATGTATGAGTTGAAGTTTTGAAATTCAGCCAGAAAGTTAATGTTAAATTGCCGGTTAACAATCTCTGTTTTCAGAAGTATTTTAATATAGGTAGAGTGAAGAAGTATCTCAAATGTTTTTAAGTAATTTCTGTATATTCACTTGCCTTCTGCTATTAAATACTAACTTTTTCAAGAATTTAAATTTTACTGAATCTCGTACGCATTTTCCTGCTCATGGCATATGTGTGCACATAGGCTGTTTCCTAGTGTAGACACTGGACTCCCAGTCTGTCACTGTGGAGAAACACTGAATTTGGGGTCAGATATTCTGGCTTTTGGTTTGGTTACCTACCAAATAGAACCTTTTATTGAGGCAAATCAGTTGTTCTTCATCTGTGGTATGGGGATAATAATAGCTTCCCTTCTTAACCCAGGAATTGTGAGAATCAAATAAAGTTGTATAACAGACAGTCTAAATGTGTAGGAGATTATCACTTACAAAATTTAAATCCATTCATCTATTTACCATTTCAAAATACATTAAAAGCTTACATTGAATAGACCCACCAAAATGTTCCCTGTCTGCACAGAAGACAAATGTCAGTGTCCCAGGAAAGCTCTTCTCTGTCTGAACACAGACTCTGCTAGTAGCATCCATCTCACAGCACGCACGTTAGCTAAGTTCACTGTGATGCTTCTATGTGTTTCTCTCTTTTATGAGGATCATTTTAGTCCTTAGAGTTCAACTGTAAGTTTCCAGGGGCAATGACTTTAACCTGTTTGCCCCCCAATAGCTGCTGGAGTGGACACAACAGGGGCATGTTCTTCCTTGTTTGGTGATTGTGGGTGGCTGAGAAACTCCCTTGGGAAATGTGTCCAGATGGGTGGAAGTATACTCTGTTCCCAGCCTGTCCCTGTGCATGTTTGATATGCAAATCAGATAATCAGTGCTGCCTCCGCCATTGGCCACCTGATCAGCTGTGGGACAGACAAATGGATCCAATTAGCATCCATAGAGATTCACAAAGGCCTGCTATTAATAAAATGTGGTGTTTCCAGGTGAATGCCACTGAACATGCCCTGTATATCCCCTTGTTCTTACAAAATGCACTAAAATGCATTTTTAAATTCTGTATTGTACTCATACAACAGATTAAAATGAGTCACAGTCTTTGGAAAATCCTTCTTAATATTTCAGAAATAGATGTGTGCTTTAGCATTTAAAAGATTTTCAGTGATTTCATAGAATTAATCATCAATTCCAGGACGGTGATTTGAAAGGTTAGAGGGTACAGATGGATAGAGGCAAGTTATCAAGGGTCTGGATAAGGTAGAAGTGAGTTACCAAGTTGACAAGTGGTCACTGGAATTGAATCCCAGTGATGTGTGTTTAGGCTGAGGGTTGGTAGCAGAAGGTAAAGAGGCAGAGGCAGAGGCAGAATGGGGAGAGAAGTGGAACATGGATGCTAAAGGAGAAAATAATAAGAATAATAGGGAAAAAAAGAAGTGAAATCAGAAAAGAGGAGGAAGGAGAGATTGCTGAAAAAGAAGGAAAAAAAAAAACCAGAGAAATAGTGAAAGAAGCTACCATCTGACTGATTGCTTTTTCCTGGTATTATCCAGGAAAATCTTTTTTCCATGATTCAGACTGGTTTCTTCCAAATCTGCCTTCTTCTCAAAAAGTTATCCATCTTTTCCTCAAAATGAGAAAACTATCTTTATATGAATATACATTTCAAAGTTGCTTTGTTTGATTAAATTTGATTTTTTCATGTGCTTTAGAGGCTATAGTTCAATAAATACTTCCTTATACACCAAAAAGCAGTTTCTGTCACCACAAACACACACATGGAATTGATTATGACCCTTTGGGTGGCTATCTACATGAATTCTGAACGCTGCTACCCCAGGTGGCAGCCCCTCTTTCTTACTCTTGATGAGGGTGTAAGAAGAGAGACCTATCTAGTGTGCAGTGGGATTATAGCATGAACACCTGTGATGAATTTCATTTTATTTCTGTCCGCCAGCATTTTATGAATACTTCTAATGCTACTGTGAGTACTTCTTTTTGATCATACAAATATTTGGGGAAGGGGGCCTTGGGCTTCCTGGAAGGGACTGTACAAGACTTCCATATATAATGTAATGTATGCAGTGGAAAGTATTTAATTACTAAAAAGTAACGTGGACCTTGAGAAAAATATATATTCCCAATGTTGTGTGGCAAGGTTATATTTTTGAGATATTATCTCTAGTAGGTTTCCCCTGTCTCCCACAGTTGGCTAAAAGGAGAAAGAAAAGAACAGAGTACAGCTTAATTTTCCCTTTTGTTTCCAAATGAATGTGCCAGTTAAAGGGATTATGCCCAGGGTCTCTGGGTTGAGCTTTAAAGTTGAAGGAAAGCTTGAGGACTGAGGAACATGCAGAGAGAGATGAGAGGATTTCATCTGGTGAATGAAAAACGTCCAAGGGAATGTGTAAGAAAACCGAGATAAGTGGGTGGTTTGCCCACTGACTTAAGAGACAGTCTGGGCATGAGGGCCATGACAACCAGAGTGATTGATCAATAAAGGGACAATACGAGAGGTATTATTCCTGCCAATGGAGGCTGAGTCCCTGAGTCACCGCAGTCTTGGTTTTAATGCAGGAGCGCTAGCTCTTAGTCCCATTGCAGTCCTGAGCAGAGCTCTCTTTGTTAACCTCCCAGTAGCTACCCAATACAAGTGGTGACCATCAGTCATGACAGTCAGTAACCAAGACTGGTTCCATCTGACTTCTTGTAGATTACTTTCCCCCAACACCTACCTACACATCTAAATAAACTCTTACACACACATACAATGTCCCACAAGAGCAATGAGCACAGAAAAAGCAGAGTTAAGGCTGAGGATCTTTAATTAGTTTGAGGGAGAGAGTCCCTTTCTGAATCTGAATTTGGTTATAGTGGTGAATAGAACCAATTTCCAACTTCACTACTCCAGTCCAGAACAGTGATTAAACACTTGCCCAGGACACTACAACTTTTGGACTCATTTTTCCTAATCCAACAGATACATTTAACACTTGGGTAGCTCATTGAGTTCAAGTAAATGAAAGCTAGAAAGGACATGGAGAACCTAGTAATTCATTTAGTATTCTTTAAATGTATGTAATGATTTCTGCCTATTCATTTTTACACTTAACCACTTGGGACACAGACACACATCACATATATGCACTGACATGAACACCCCACTGGCCCAGGTAGCTATGCCTTGCTTCCTATGTAAGTCCTAGTTACACTGACAGTCTAGCCCTCTATTAATACTGCAGAGTCAAACTAATGGGAGAAAGGAGACATGGATCTTCATGGACAAATAATGAATTAATCCAATTAGTGTTTATTGAGTCTGCAGTATGCACTATGTACTGGCTTTGGGGGCTGACACATTGATGCATTAGACGCAATCCTTGTTTTTTAAGAAACTTAGACTCCAGTAAGAATGTAAAGTAAAGCACAGCACTGTACCTGACCAGTGACCAATTTGCATACATTAATGAGTAAATGAGACTTATAAACATATACAGAAATGTAATAGGGCGCATTATTAAAATGTAGACAAAAACTGTGATAAGGAAATTTATTTTAAAAATAGCTTTCTCAATGAACATATGTATGTATATGCATGACTGGGACATTGTGCTGTACACCAGACATTGACACATTGTAATTGACTGTTCTTTAATAAAAAACAAATGTTTTTAATTTTTAAAAATCCCAGGGATCCCAGGGGAGGAGCACATGGGCTAAAGTGCAGGATCCAGATGTAAAATAAGAAATTCTCCAATTTATCTTTAAAAATAAAATAGCTTTCTCTAACCATACATAGGAAAAAGAGGGCACCATTTGTGCTCTCCGTAATTCTTGTCACCTGGGAGAAATAAAGAGCTTTTTAAGTTCAAGTCTGTTTAGGGAAGAATTAGGATGAGAGAGAGCAAAAAGCTTTGAGTAAGAGGGGAGAGAGTATATGTAATAAAGATTCCCTAAGCCTGAAAAAAGAGATCTGTATTTGAACAGTTTCTGCAACTGGAAAATCTTCTAGGTAGGTGATTTCCTCAACATACATGTAGAGGCTGTCAGTGAGCACAACGTCCTTAAAGCTAGTGGCTAAAATCTCTGCAAATGAGTATGTGGCCAGAGGACTGGAACTTCCTCAGCGGTATCTCTGAGTCTGTCCCAAGCAGCATGGACAGTAGATGATGGAGGATCCACATTAAGGGCAGCACTGGGTAGCCGAGAGAGCACTGGTGATGATGCCTCTGCCATGAACTAAAGACCTGGCTACTTCCTGATTTTCTAGCACTGTAAAAGGCCCTAAGTTTTCAGTGGCACGGTGGGTCTCCTGAGTTAAGGAACATCTTGCCAATCCAGTATGCTACAGAAAGAGGTTCCTCCACAGGTTTTTAGGTAGACTGCATGAAGTTCCTTTCTGTCCCATTAAAATAGGGAGGGATACCCCAAATTCAACTGAATTTGAACTTCTCCTCAAGCGAATAGTTGGGGGCTCAGAGGAGACTTATATGGTATAGAAAAAAATTAATGTGATAGGTCTTATTATTAACAATGAGTTCATGACTAGGTTCTACCACAAACTAGAAGATAAAGCACATATAAAGGTCATACATATAATTTTAAATGTTAGGATAATTTAGACTCAATAAAAATACAAACTAAAAGATCCTTTACATACTCCACAGACTATCTGATAAAGACTAAACTAAGTCAATATATGGGGTAATTTCTACAAAAACTAACCATTATTATTCACCATTCTACCTGAAGCCAATTCAAGTCTCTTCTCTGTGAAGAAGAAAACTAACAAAAAGAAGATAGAATCTCACAATAATAAGTCCCCAAGCTACAATTTAGCACCAATTTAGCAGTTCCATTAGAGAGCACATCCAGCTCATTAAAAATAGCAAGATAATCTGTCTATAAATTGCTTCACCATAATCAAATATTGACAAAATAACTAGATAGGAAATGTAGTGCCTGTCTGAAATATTAGCAATTAATTATAAAATAGCCAGTTTTTCTAAAATGTCATGCATTTTACTATATACTAATGTTCCTTAAATTGAACTGAAAAAAATTCTTTTTGATTTTTTTTAACTTGCATTTTCTTCTTTTCAAATACATTCAAAAGTTAACTCTCTCCATAAATGTGGATTCAACCTATACAGAAACTGAACTTTGTCGACGATGCAAACAAATTTGGAAATATAGGAGGACAGCCTTTTAAGTATCAAACAGAGCTCTAGATAACCATTCCCTTCTATAATCCCAAGCCAGGGAGGAGCCTTTTTGAAGACAGCCCAGAGTCTGATGCAGGAATCTCTTTTACAGTATTTCTGATTTGACAAGGTATTTCTTAACTCAGGATATGGCCCATTTCACGGTTGAGCATACATTGTTGTTATATTAGAAAGCTCTTTTTTAACTGGATTGAAATCTAGACTTACATGATTTTTGCCCCTTCATCCTAGTTTTGCCTTTCAGTCAAACAGAACCACTGCCTCTTCTAACCCAGAGCATCAGGAACATTTGAAGATGGCTCCATTCCTTTCATTGAGCCTCTCACCTCAGGTCCTTCAGCTACTTCCCAGGAGGATGTGGCTTCTGGTTCCTTTTGCCTTTGAAACATGAACAACTATAGAGATATACTTATAGATACAATTTAAATTTTTTATATTTTTATGTCATTAAAGGAAAAACCAAGGTTATGGAATCATTTTGGCTATGTCCAAATTGAGCAGATATCTTAAATATTTTGGGAAAAGTCTCTAAATGTCTAATGAATCAACTAATTTACCTAGAACTTTAAATGTATTCAGCAAGTATTTACTGAGTGTTGACTGTGACCTGGTCATTGTGCTAGATGTTGTGAACAAGGACAGCCTCAGGCCTTGACCTTAGAGGAAGGAACCATTGATTGACTAGTCACACGCAATATTAACTGTGATAGTTGTTATGAAGAAAACCCACTAAAAGTCGTGAGACAACAGAGTAGGGACATCTAGTCCAATTTGAGAGCTCAAGGACGCTATCTTAGTCATCTCAGGCTGCTATGACAAAATACCATATTGGCTGGGTGGCTCAAACAACAGACATTTATTTCTCACAGTTCTGGAGGCTGAGAAATCCAAAATCAAGGAGCCTGCCTGTTTGGTTCCTGGTGAGAGCTTTCTTCCCAGCTTGCAGATGGCCATCTTCTGGCTGTGTCCTCACAAGGCTGAGAGAGGAAGCTCTGGTGTCTTTTCCCCTTCTTATAAGAACACAAATCCCATTTTGGGGGCTTCACCTTTATGTCCCCCCTAAACCAAGTTACCGCCCAAAGGTCCCACCTCTGGCTACCATCACAGTGAGGGTTAGGGCTTCAAATATGAATTTTATAGGCACACAAACATTCAGTCCATAGCAGAAAACCCCCATGGAAGTGATATTGGAGTTGCAACTTGAAAAATAAGTGGAAATTAAGATGTGGGAGAGAAAATTGTGGCGAGGAGGAAACCATGGGTTGAGGCTCTTAAGGAAGGGAAGCAAGGTATGACTAACAAGCTAATTTGAACCCGTTATGTCTGGGGCACTGCAACGGGGTCTTGGGGCAGGTGGTGCAAGGTGAATCTGAAGAGCTTGATCTAGGCCAAGGCATGAGGGACCTTGTGGGCCATGTTAGACATTGTCTTCCTTGTCCTGAGAATAATGAGAAGCCATTAGTGACTTTTATCAGAGAAGTTTTATTGATAAAAAGCTCACTCTGGAGGCAGTATGGAGAATTAACCAGGGTGGGTGCCAGGAGGACATGAGAGCAATCCAAGTGAGACCTGGTGGTGGGTGTGTGAGAGTGGTGCCTGCAGAGATGGAAAGAAGGAGACAGATTTGAGAGACATGTAGGCTGGGCCCTGTGCCTGATTCCACACATCCAGCCCACCAAAGCCCAGAACTCCCTACAGGGCTCTTCTGCGAATCCAGACACACAGATGGGTAACCAGGCCCCAAGTCAGATTCAGCCACCCAGATTAAAGTATGAACAGTGTATTAATTCTCAAAAGGTGAATCTTGAAGGATGGGATGCAGGAGCCAAACAAGAGCAATGTGTCAGTGTGCTGTACACCAGAAATTGACACAACATTGTAAACTGACTATAACTCAGTATTTTTAAATTTTTAAGAAAGAAGGAAAAAATAGAAAAAGCAATGTGTCAAGGATGAGCTCTTGAATTCTACCTTGTGCGTCTGATTGGACAGTGGTACACTTGAATGTGACTAGAACATGCAGGGAGAAGTAAGTGTGGGAAGAAAGAAAAGGAAGTTTATTCAGGATATGCTGAGTTAAAATGTCATCAAAAGGTGCTAGTAGACAGGCCTGAGTTCAAAAGTCATGGTAATTGAAATAAAAACTCCCCCTTCACTGTCCCTTTTGAGTGGCACCACCTAGGAGCAACACAGGGTGCGTGCTTGGGGCTTACCACCACCTGCCACCTCGTGAACACATACATCACTACTGGTTAGGCTAGGAAACAGCCAAGCTCTAAAGATGCTGGAATCTTTACCTGTATCTCAGCCCCCACAACAACCCTCGTTAACTGTTGCGGTCCCTTCAGATAACCAGAGCATGCTGAAGGCTACTTCTCTGAGCAGTTAGCTTAAGGTAAACTACCCTCGGCAGCCTTTTCCTTGCAGGCTGAAATGTGAATCTCTGCTTGCCTTCTCCTTCTCATTTGAAAAACCACTTCCCAGGAATTTCCTTCTAAGAGGTGACTCCAGTCCATTCCTTTGCTGCCTCAGATAGGAACCAAGGTGAAAAAGAACGCTGAAGCTGAAATAGATTTTAGAGATCATCTTCACTCCACAGATGAAGAAACTGAGGCTCAAAGCAAAGTACTTAGATAATGCTTAGAGCGGCTTCCTCCTATTCCTATTCTAGGTCTTTTGTTTTTTTTCTTTTCTGAAATGAAAACAGAACATACCAATATTATGTTATCCACATTCTCACTTCTAGAAGGAATAATCCAGGGGACAGAAGGAGAAGACGCTGTGTTCTTGACCTCTCTGTCTTTCGACAGTGCTGCGTGGCAGTTAGTAACAAAACTTCATTCAAGATACTGTGTTTAAATACTCACTGGAAGTGTCAGGCTGGTCACTGGGATGGATTTTTCCAAGTCAGTGAGTGGGGCTAATTTGCTAATCCTATGAAAGGACATCTGTTTATTTCCAAATTGTAAAGTTCAAAAGGTGTCTGGCTCAACCTCCAACACAGTGGATTTCCTCTTAGGACACATCTCTCAGGAAGGCCTTTATTAAGATTGTGAGCAGAAGGCTTAGCGAGGGATTTGTCATCCTTACCATCATAACCAGTGGTAAAGAATGAAATATTATTAATAAAAGCAGCCCAGCAGCTTGGTTCTGCTGACTCTTTAGAGTTTTAAATCAAAAATCAATGTGACTTTTTAAAGTAAACCCCCGGTAGAGTTTAAAATGCTGAATGTGCCTGAATTATGCATTCGCACAAGGTCTACAGCCCCGGGAGTGTCATTAGTATATCAAATGCCATAAATACAAACCAGTTCCAATAGCTGACTTGAGATGACTGGGGCTGCAGCCCCCATGCAGCACATTATTAACACAGTGGGTAAGAAGAGTACTGCTCACGTGAGGCATGTTGGTATGTGTAGGTGTCGGAAGTGGTTCGGTGATACTGCTGTTAATAAAAGCTAAAGTAATGATAATGAGAACTTCTCTAAGCTGTTTAACAATTTGGCCACACACTTCTGTTGAACGCCAGCTACAATGCAAGCTCCCACTTTCAGATTCACGAATGAAGAAGATTAGACGCTGTCCTTATAATAAATCATAACCCACTCGGTGATTTACATGCCTAATTAGAACAACACAAAGCAAACAAGAAGCAGTGGGAAAGGTCATAAGCTCAATTCAAATTGGACTGTTTTATTTTCTTTCCAGGTTCTAGAAAAAATGTTTGTGATGTAATTGCTATGATGTTTGGTGTCCTCCAGATTTGTTTATTGGTGAGCTTACACAGCCACTGTATAATCAGCTTCTGGCCTGAAGTTATTTATTATAAAATTTAAGAACTAGAATAGTCATCTAGTCCAAACTGGTCTTTTCAAAGTTGTGAAAACCAAGGGTAAGAGAGTTTAATGTCATAGGATAATTTATCATGTTTTTAATCTTAAATATATATGTATACACATATATTCATGACTATTTGTATTATATATAATGCATATTTATATATGATTTTACAGGTGTATATGTGTGCATATATATGTATGAGTAGATAGATATAATTATAGCTATAGATATAAATATGCAATTGTTAGCAGATTATTCTCAGAACCATCAGTCAATTGTATTAGAACCAACTACATTTTAGATTTGCCAACAGAGCTGCTTAATCTAATTTTGTATCTCTTCTTCCTTGAACCCCATGAGCAAAATTAATTCCCTTAAAAAGTCTGGAAAGAATAAGCGATGAATGATAGAACTTCCATGGTCCTCAAAAAGTAGTATCACCCAGGCTAAGCAATATTTATTACCAAACCCATTCCTTCCTGTGGAACACATATCAAAGTAATTAGCTTAAGAAACTCAGCTTTCTGTAATGCATGGAATGGGCTGATGGAGAGCCTTCATCTTCTGTCTCATTCGAAATAGACTCCAAAGAAACAGTGACAAAAAGAAATTTAATTTATAACAGAGGAGGCAAGAGATTAGATAGCCCTGGTAGAATGAGCTCTGAGACTTGCTGGAACTTAAATATGAGTCTTTTATAGCAGAGATTTATTAAACTCTACCAGCTCTGTGGACTATCTCTTTGCCAAAATCAATCCCCATTCTGATATTTCCCTATAGGCTACATGAACGATAACAGAAAAGGCTTTGGCTCTGTCACTGTAAAAACTGTAGGCTTGTTTCATATTTCGTTTGAATAGTAAGCTGTCCCAGGAGAGACATGAGGCTGTAGGAAAAGGCAGAGAATCGAATCGGTTTCTTAGACTGGGACATAGAGACCACTTGAAAGGCTTCACAAGGTGAGAACAAAGCACTGACTTGTCCTTATGAAAAACCGTAAGGTTGATGGGCCCGAATGAGGCTTGTGTGACTAAAGCCAGAGCAGAAAGTGTAAGGAGAATAAATCATTCTTTGAAAGTGAAAAAAATAATTATACATTTGGCTCCTTTAATAGAATTCTTTCTTCTTAAAGTCTCAAAGCATTTTCCTTCTCTCCTTTCGTTTTACCATCACTAAATTTTTCTGACGTAGGGACAGATGAGATAGTCCTTTATTTTATTGGTAGGGGAAAAAAAGCCAGACGTGGTGATACAAGGTTGCTAAGAAATCAACTGGTGAGAGTGGTCTATGGCCGACCAATTTTAGATTCACGTTCTTGAGAACTTTGAGTTCAACCTCTCACTTCCTGTCTTGCCCCTACTCTCACTTCTACTCAGACAGTTTCCTTTGTTTGGGAGTTTCCTACTGTCTTTCTCTTTCCATATATACCTGGAAACATCTGAACCAAATTTCACTATATGTACTGACCAACTTCAGTTAATCAAGTGACTATGCCTGTCATATTAATGCATGTGGTTAGAATTTTCTGGTAAATAATACACGGCATGTGTCAAAAGTCATTTTGTGCCAAATCTACCTCGCTCCTCCCTGCCTTGATCCAGTGCTCTCAGAGTTGCATAAATTATGCTCTATTCATATCTATTAAAAGGACCACTTTTTAGGACTGTGATGTTTCTTGTGCTCTTTGTTAATATTCTTTTCTCTCAAGATTCTCCTCTTTTGAATTCAGCTCAAGAAAACAAGTTCTTTACTGGGACCCTTCCTGTAAGATTTCACATTGCTTCCATCATAGAATCTAAGAGATTTGATTAAGTCTCCCTTTGTCAATCTTCCTTTAGAATTTAGTTCCAAAAAGTCAATTTAAGGAAAAGAAGACACCAAGTTCTCTAACTCTTCATGGTACAAAAATAACATGGTGAATGTATGTTGTATATATTCAGATGTTATTACCACAAAATTTTGATATAGCAAGTAATAAAATAAATTTCCTCAGTCTATTTTCTAAATTTATCTGCTGTGTTGGGCTTTATTATTTATTTGAGTTAGTTTTTCATCTAAACAACTATTGGGTTAGATTTTGTTCTCTTATCTTATAAGTAATGTACCTATGAGAAATAAGCTTCTTTACCATCACTCTCTTGAAGAGAAGTGGACAATTTTGTCTCGTTCTCTGGATACCCAATCTCAATTGCACCTGTCAGCCGTGTTTATCCATTCCAGAAAATAATGATCACAGTAATGGTGAACATTCATTCACTACTTCCAGTGTGCCACTGTTCTTAGAGCTTTACATATATAAACTCATTTGATTTTGATGGCAACTCTACAAGAGACTATTCTTGGCGCCATTTTATATTTAAAGAAACTAGCCAAAAAAAAAAAGAAAAAAAAGTGAATTGATACCAAGGCAAGCAAATCTAAGCCCTTGCCCTTAGCCTCTAAACTATATTGTCTTTATCTGTTTTTTCCCCTGGCTTTAATAATATCAGATATGGGAGCCAAGCAACTAACTTAGTTCTTCAGAAGTAACACAAAACGATTTATTGCAAATGTGTAAACTCACTCTAAAACAAAATACTAGGCCATTTTTTTACCACTGGTATTCTAAGCACAAATATATACATAAAAATACAAATATTGTATAGTGGGAAGAATCCTGTCTTTAAAGTTACAAGGTCCTGTTCTTAAAAATAGTTCCCAGCCCTAGGTGCAGCCGTGTCCACCTTCCCCACTCTTCTCTCTGCTCACCTAGCCTTTCCACTCACATCATGGAAAGCCAGCAATGGCCATAGTCTCTGTACCTTGAACTTGCCCAGTTACTTCTCTAACATGTAACCATTCCATCTTTTGCTCCATGGTCTTTCCTGTGTCTCCATTTGCACATCTTATATCTGCTTCTGATTTTCTTACTCACTTTGCTAACGTTTTCAGACCTTTTCCTCTGGCCTGTGCACCCAACATCACCTCTTAACTTTGCATGTCTCTATAGCTTTGAGGAGGATACTCCATTAGCCTTACTTTTGCAAAAGTGCTGAACTCACATCCTGCTCCAGGTTTCCTGCCATAGAATGTATCCCTGCACTAGGCTGGAGTAGGTAGCCTGTGTTCCTGTAACAGCCTGTACAGGCTTCTAGAATTTCTCTGTGAAAATCATGTTTGTCTTCCACCAGACCACAAAATCTATGAGTAGAGGAGCCATGTCTTCTTTAGGTCACATGTGCTTTGCACAGTGCCTGGCATATTGTTGGTATGAGATGAAAGGATCTCTATGCTAAAATAAAATTTACCTCTATGTTCTGCAAGATGGGTAAGGGAGAGGATGGGTTGTGGGAGAGAAAAACCCAGGAATAAGAATCAGGAATAAACCAAAGAAACACAGGACTGGACATTCAAGGGGAATAGGGATGGTGGAAATCCATTACCAGAGGTAAAGGAATATTTAAAAACTTTAATGACACAATTTAAGTACAGGACAAACTAAATGCTTAGTGATGCAGCTCAGCTAAAGGATTAAGGAAGCCATAAAACTGTACTCAAAGATGTTGTGAGGAGATTTCCAGTCAAGATGGCAGAGCAGTAGTATAGACCATGAGCCCACCTCTCCTCACAACTACAACAAAACCACAACTGACTGCTAAATAACCATCAGGGGAAAACAAAAAACAAAAAACAAAAACTTAAACCTAGCAAAAAAGATCCTCTTCAACTGGAAACATAAAGAGGGAACCACAGCGGGATGGTAGGAGGGGCATGCTTGTGCTGTCACTGGGCCCCATTCCCCCTGGGTGGGAGACCCACAATTGGAAGAATAATTAAGTCACAGAGGCCCTCCCACAGGAGTGAGAGTTCTAAGCCCCACGTCAGCCTCTCCAGCCTGGTATTCTGGCATTGGGAGGAGGAGACTCAGAAAATCTGGTTTTGAAAGCCAGCGGAGCTTAACTCCATGAGCCCCACAGGACTAGGAGAAACAGAGAATCCACTCTCTTGGGAAGGGCACACAGAATTTCATGCACACCAGGTCCAAGGGCAGAGGCAGTGACTTCATAGGAACCTAGGTCAGGCCTGCCTGCTGGTTTTGGAATGTCTCCTGGGGAGGTAGGGAGTGGCTGTGGCTCACCTGCAGGCATTCCAGGAGCATTCATCTACATAAGCTTTCCTGGAGGCTGACATTTTGTTTGGGTCATTAGCACCAAGACTTAGCCCCACCAAAAAGCCTGTAGGCTTAAGTGCTGGGAAGCCTCAGGCCAAAGAACATACTGGGTGAAAATGCAGCCCCACCCATCAGCAGCCTTCCTGAGCCCTCAATGGCCTCTAGACATGCCCCTCTAGACATGGCCCTACCCACCAGAGGTCCAGGACCAAGCTCCACCCAGCAGTGGGCAGGCACCGTCTCCTCCTGCCAGGAAACTGCATTAGCCTTTAGTCCAGCATCAACCACCAGGGAGCATATATCAGAAATAAGAAAACAACAATCCCAAACTTGTGGAAGGAATCTGCAAATGCTGGAACTGGCTGGACCCTGGCCCTTGGGTGACAAGAGAGGAGTGTACTGCTGGAAAGCATAGGACCTCTCCCACAGAGGGCCACTTCTCCAAGGTTGAGAAACATACCTAACTTACCTAAAAATAAAAATAGAACGATAGATAATATGAGGCAGCAGAGGAATATCTTCCAGGCCAAGGCACAAGATAAAATCCCAGAAGAAGAAATAAGTGGTAAGGAGATAGGCAATCTATCTGAGGAGGAGCTTAGAATAATAATGACAAAGTTGTTCAGAGAACTCAAGAGGTGTATAAATGCACAGAATGAAGTTTTTAGCAAAGAGCTGGAAAATATAAAGAATACCCAGAGTTGAAGAATAAAACTATTGAAATGAATAACACACTAGAAGGAACCAAGAATTGACTAAATAAGGCAGAAGAACGGATCAGTAAACTAGAAGACAGATGAGTAGACATCACTACCACAGAATAGTAAAAAGAAAAGAAGAGTGAAAAGAAATGAGGATAATTTAAGAGAACACTGGGACAACATGAAGTGCACTAATATTCACATTATAGGGAAATGGAGAGAGAGAAAAAGGACCTGAGAAAATATTCAAAGAAATAATAACTGAAAATGTCCGTAACTTGGGAAAGGAAATAGTCACCCAAGTCCAGGAAGCACAGAGTTCCACACAGGATTAAACCAAAGAAGAACACATAGAGGCAGATAGTAATCAAATTGACAAAAATTAAGAATAAAAAGAATATTAAAATCAGCAAGAGAAAAGCAACAAATAATATACAAGGGAACTCCTATAAGATTATTTGCTGATTTTTCAGCAGAAACCCTACAGGCCAGAAGGGAGTGGCTGATACATTTAAAGTGATGAAAGGGAAAAACTTACAACCAATACTACTTTATCCAGCAAGGCTCTCATTCGGATTTTATGGAGAAATCAGCAGCTTTACAGATAAACAAAAACTGAAAGAATTCAGCACCGCCAAACCAGCTTTACAACCAAATGTTCCTTAACTTCTCTAGGTGAAAAAAAGAAGAGGACACAATTAGAAACAGGAAAAGTAATTGTGAAGGGAGAAGGGTGCAAATCCAGAGTATCTAAAATGCATTTTAAATTAAGAGATCAGCAACTTAAAACAATCATGTGTATGTAGACTTCTATACCAAAACCTCATGGTAACTGCAACCAGTGTAACTCTACAGTCATCAAATCACAAGAAAAAAGAACAAAAAGAATAAAGAAAGAAAAAAAGACTAC
This sequence comes from Vicugna pacos, assembly GCF_048564905.1. Lineage (NCBI taxonomy): Eukaryota > Metazoa > Chordata > Mammalia > Artiodactyla > Camelidae > Vicugna > Vicugna pacos. The sequence goes on from NC_132991.1 coordinate 18,544,037, forward strand.
AAAACAAACCCAAAACAATTAACAAAATGGCAATAAGAACATACATACTGATAATTACCTTAAATGTAAATGGATTAAATGCTCCAACCAGAAGACCTAGAGTTGCTGAATGGATGCAAAACCAAGACCCATATACATGCTATTAACAAGAGATGTTTTCTTTTAAAAATTGTATTTTGTTTCACTTTTTTAATCATAAATTTTTAGTACCTTTTCTAAGCAATGAATACAAGTGAAGTAAATTTTACCACTTACTTTAATTAAATAAAAATGTTTATGTCATAGGAATAAAATATGTTTTGATGCTGATGATGTGTAATTAATCAACCATCATTTCCTAAGCACCTAGTATGGTCATAGTGTTATGCTATCCACAGGAACAAATATAGATAGAAAAAAAGGTCCCCTAGGAGATTAAAACCCTCCTTGGGAAATGAAATCAATGTGTAAGAAACCATTAGAAAATAATAATAATTTTTAAAAGTATCCAATTAACTACTAAATTATCTAATGTGGATTAATTGCTTTATTTATTTATTCATTCAGCAATATTGAGAGAATCCTATGTGCATTTTCTTGTGTTAGGCACTCACTTCGGAAGAGATTTGGTGAACTCAGTGTGATGGTGTAAAGCATTTCTTTTTTGTTAGTGTCAGTGTCTGTTGAGCCTGTTAAAATGGAGCTATAACACCTACAACTACCAAGAAAGAGCCAGATACAAGGTCCAGATGGATTTTGTTGGATACACACTGCAGAATACATCTCAATTTCCACAAGCATGTGAAGAGTTAGGAATTATAGAATATTGGGATTTTTTTGTTCTTTACATCAAGATGTTCCTAAACAGTTTTATTGTTCATGAAAATTTGTAATCCAGCACAAACTGACAGTCAGCCTGAGAGCAATATCTTAAGTCAGTCAACTGTCTTAGAAACCCCTGAATTGAAACTGCTGTATACAGGATGTTTGCTATTGGGATAATTTGAGATCTGTTACATCAATCTCACTTCAAGAGATTTACCCAGTTCATTTCTGAACTGATTTTCCCTGATGTTTCATTCGGGAAAACTACATATGAATTGTTGTGCTGTGATGAATCTAAATGTATGATCTAACCTAGCTCCGGGGCTGTGTTAAGTCACTGCTCAGCAGGACACTGCAGCTGCATGGAATGCCAATATGATGAAACACTGGTTATAGGAAATAAATTTTAAAGGCTCTACATTTCTAAATCAGGAGGAACCACTTTTACTGCTCTGAATGTTCCTCTAGATGACAATCTATGGGATTCCAGAAATGAAATGACAAACTACTTCACTTTGGAATTCCATATATCGGGTCGTGATTTACAGAATGGTCCATATTTTTTAAGAGAAGAAAGTAAATTCAGCTTGTAGTTTATAGCCACAAACTTTTCCCCCAAAGTAATGTAATTGTTGTTTGGAAGAAATCAAGGTGCAGAGGAATGAATTAAACAGAGCCTAGCTATTTAGCTTCCCCTGGCCCTCCAACAAAAGTATGTAAGAGTGTTTTGAAGTCCACCCTTGCCCTTCTTCCCTTGTCCAGGAATAGATTCCATTTGAATCTTCTGAATTCTTCTCTCTTAACTCCTGTCCAAGAGGTCGGAGAAAGGAAATTTCTTGAATCCTGTGAGCACAGCATTGTAAAGCCAACAGTGTTTGCAGATTAAGCTCAACTATTCATTAAAGTTTGTTCCATTAAAAAAAAAAAGTATTAGTAACATAATTAGCAAGACCTCATAATTCCTGCCATAACAGTTTTTTAAATGTCTCAATTTAATTCAGCCTGGAAGCTTTGCTACAGTCCAAGGTCAGCTAACAGAATGTGAAACCGAGATTAAAGCATAGTCAAGGCAAACAAAATGATTCATCAAAAAAGTCTGAGCCTTGTAGACAGCTCCAAGATAGCATACAAAGCTTATTTCTGTATCACACAGTTCTAAGCTCTCTATCAAATAGGAAAATGACAGTAAAAAAAGCTTACATTCCAAATTTATGTGCAGACAGAACACAAATTTCCTTTTTTCTGTTATTTTTATTATTTTTGATTAAGGTATAATATGCAATAAATGTACAGATCTAAACTGCATCGATTATAAGTTTAAGATTTTACATTTTGACAATTTTTACAGCCATATGACTACCACTCAAATCAAAATATAGAACATTTACATTAATTTAGAACGTTCTGTCATGTTCTTTTGATTTAATCCTCCCCCAGGCAATTGTGTATGTATGTGTATACTTATATATTTTGGATGCAAGTCCTTTGTCAGATATATGCACTGCAATTATTTTCACCCAGTTTGTGGCTTAGGTATTTTTTCCCATGGAGTTTTTCAAAAACATGTTTAATTTTGATAATGTCCAAATTTTTGGACTTCAGGTTTTCTTTTCTGTTTCATGCTTATTATGTCAAGTTTAAGAAATCATCACTATCATAAGGCCATGAAGAGTGTCCCTATGTTCTCGTCCAGAAGGTTTATAGTATCTTTATATTGACTCCTATGACCCATTCGAAGTTATTTTTGTGTATCATATGAGGTAAAAGTTGAGGTTTATTTTTTTCAATGTAAATATCAAGTAGTTCAAGAATCGTTTATTGAAAAGCCTCCCCTTTGCCCATTGAATTATCCTAGTGCCTTGGTCAAAAATCAATTGATGACATGTGTGTGGGTAAATCTCTGAACTCTCTAGTACCGTATTTGTTGGCCTTTACCATAATACCACACTAGCTTGAGTATCTCGGGTTTATAATAAGTTTCAAAATCACCTAATGTACGGTCTCCAACTTTGCTGATCTTTTTTCGAGGTTGTTTTGTTTGTTCTAGGTCCTTTGTATTTCTATATAAATTTCAGAATCAGTTTGTACATTTCTATAAATAGCCTGCTGAGTTTTGACTAGGATCACATCATTTTTGGGAGAAAGGACATCTTAAAAGTAGTGAATTTTCCATTCCATATTTGGCCTTATTTCCCCATTTATTTAAATCTTACTACATTTTCCTGGGCAGTATTTGGTAGTGTTCTGTGTAGAGTTCTTGCAATCACACATTGGATTCATTCCTTATGTTTTAGAATTTCATTTTCAATGCTTAATTGCTACTTTATAGTCTGTATTCTGCATGTCATGTATCTTGCTAAATATACTTACTAGTTTTGGTTTATTTTTGTAAATTCTTTAAGATTTTCTGTGTAAAAAAAATTCCATCTATAAATGAAGGCAATTTTATTTTTTTACTGTCAATTTTTATGCCTTTTTTTTTGCTTGATTGAACCAACTTGAATTTCAACACAATAAGTGTAGCATCCCCTAACTTAATTTTTAATTTTTATAACCAAAGCCAGGACAGTTTTGATAACTAAAGCTCAAACTTCCTGAGTAATTCATAATGCTACCCACAATATACAATAGTGTCTATTTCCTTAAATATTCTCTAGAACTGGATGTTACCATTACTTAAAGCTTTTATCATTCTTATGGATGAGAAATGGTACATATCATGCTTTAAATTTGCATGAATATGGTATAAAATAAAGATTAAAAAAACATGATTTTACTAATATGTCGTAAATATAGAAAATTCAGTAGTTTTTATCTTTATTACTAGTGCTCAGCGATGGAAAATGGAAAGCTCAGTAACAATTGCTAGCCTTTTAATTGTTTAGAAATACATTGAATAGAGCCTGTATGAGGGAAATTATTAAATATAAACAAATATAAAACACAGTAATATTAAATGGAATGCAGTTCCGCTGTGAATCTTAATGCTTTTCATTTTGTTTTCTTTGGGGAACAAGATTAAACTATTTTAAAGTTTAGATGGTGGAATAATGCTCTGAAAGTAATAAAAGCAATGACAAAAAAAAAAAGTGCTGAAAAGAGGAGTTTGTCTTCCAGCTATTAAAATTTACTATAAAGCCACACTCAAAGCATTGAGATAGGCGTATAGGTTAGAAGAACCAAAAATATAAGCCAGAATCACATGGAATGATCCAAGTTATCATTTTTGGCTCAATGAGATTTTTTTAAAAATAAATAATGCTGGCATAGATTCTTATTTACCTGGAAGAAAATCAATCTAGTTCAACTTGTATTTTACACAAAAGTGCATTTGATACAATTAGAAATATAAATGTTCAATTAGTAGGAGAATATGTAGAAGGATGTTTATATGACTTTTTATAGAAGACCTCCTTAAGCAAGAGGGGAATTTCAGAAGCCATAAAGGAAATAAATACATTGCCCATAATATATTTAAATTTAATACATATTTAATGCTAAAGGATAAGTAATATAAATTTCATTCTAATTGCTAATATATTTATATATAAAAGACAAGGAATAATGTTGACAATGCATATGATTGAAAATAAGTTATTAGAACATAGAAAGATCTATACAGAGATAACAGGGAAAGATATTCTATAGAGAAATATACAATTCACTGAAACAGAAATCCAAAAGGGACAAAAGTGTGTATGCGTGTGTGCGTGTGTATGTGTGTGTGGTCCATTTATTTAAGGAAAGTCACTATTTCCCTTATAAAAGTCATGATAATCATTACAACAAATATATGCAATAAAGAAAAGCACTTAAAAGGAAAAGAAAATCCCAATTTCACCTTCTGGAAATAATACATAGTAAGTTTAGTTCAACAAAATTCCATTGTTCTTTACATCTCCACATATAGAAAAATGGCTTGATAGATTGATAAAAATACTTTTACATAAAAATGTTCATAATATGTATGCCTTTTTAGTCAAAGTATTGAATTCCTCTTTGCTTGAATTTAACTGGAGAAAAAATACACTGAAATAAAACTGAAACCATTGCTGGATTTCAGATATCACTCTTTTACCAAGGAAGATATTTCCTTAAAAATCGTAAGATCGGGATAAGTTTTGGAAAATAGTAAAAGGCTGGCATTATTTTCTTAAACTACATTCTTGCATTATAAAGAATATGTTTACTTGCATTATAAAAGGTGAACAAAATAGCAATCTCACATTTCCACGTCTCCTGCTTCTTACAAATTTAATTATTTTTATTTGCACTGCCAAAATTCAAATTACTTAAATTCTATTCTATAACCTGTAATTGTCTGAATGTCTTCTATTTTTAGGTCAGTGCCCACCATCAGTTCTTTAATTATGGCTCTTTATTTATGAGCTCTGTTTTAATCTTTACTGGATTTCAGGTGATTTTGTCAGGAAGAGTTCAGGGGTGCCGCATTTCCTGTATTCTTCCAAGTTTAAATATGCTTTCTATTTAAAAAATGCATTATGGGTACTTCATTTTTCTTCAGAACTTTGAGATAGTGCTTTGAACTTTTGAGGTATTGTTCTATTACTTACTGGCATTAAATGTTTCTGAGTACAAGCCTCATGTTAGCTTGAACTTCTCCCACTGTGTCATGGATTTCTGTAGCTGACTGAGTGCAATTTTTTCTTTATTGTTGATGCTAAATCACTTTATCAAAACATAGCTCAACACTGAATAGCTTTTCACATTTTCCTGGAACTTAGTGTACTCTCAATTTGCTAAGTCAGTTCTTTCTTCATTAAATGAAAATCTTCTTTGTTTAAAATTTTGGAAACTAATATTTTCCCCTTTTCTATTTGTGAAATTCTCTTCTCCAGAGACATTATTTTAGCTCATCTTTCTCTGTCCATGGCTTTTCTCCACTGGCTTTAAAATATCTTCCTTCTCCTCCATCTTTTGTTTTTCTTCTCTCTGTATTCACGCTGATTATTTCTAATCTTTCCTCTTCATCATTATTCCAGTTTTATCTCCATCTATTTTGTCCCTTGCTGTAATAATCAGTAAAGATTATTTCTATAGTAGTGTTTGTTCTTTCTGACTGCAATCCCCCTAAATAATCTCATGTTGGTTGGTTGTGTAAACTGGATCTACTTCCATAGTAAGATGACCTATAGACTGAAGTTCAGGTGAGGAATTTTCTTCTGTTCCATTGCATATTTTCTTCTAGGCTAGGCTTTTGTTTCTTTCATGTTACATTTTTTCCTTTCTGTCACTTTCTCCTGAAGTATTTTGAATATTTGATATACCTTCCCACCATTTGTCTTTGAAGCTGAGTTGTTTGTCCAGAATAGATAACTTTGGACATGGGGGTGTTAAACAGGTGATGCTGACATCCTTTTGTTGTCATGTCTGTTGCAGGAATACCTGGGTAGACAAATTTTATTACTTCTTCACTTCATATTGAAAATTTCAGAAAGTATAACTTCTCAGCAGACACAAAATAATTGCTACTTTCCCCCAAGATAGTAAAGCCCCATTTGATTCATCAAAAATTAACAAGGCTGTAGTTTGAGTGCTAGCGGGGAAATGACATGGGTTTTGGATCTTGACATAGGATTAAATTCTCTTGATGCCATGGGACCTTGCACACATTAATTAACCTTCCTGAGCCTCAGTTTTCTAAACCATAGAATGGGAAGAAGAAAACTACTTCAAAACTTTTTTCAGAGGTTAAATAGGACAAAATGCCTAGAACATACTCAAATATGAAATCCCTTTTTCTTCACAAGCCAGTATTAGTTCATTAATTTAATCAACTGACACTTACTGAGCCTAGTACTCCATACCAGGAACTCTCTCTGACATTGAAGATGTAGTGACAGTAAAGAGGGGCACAGCCTCGCCCTCAAGGAGCTTGTGGTCTAGGAGGGAAGAATGACAGTTAATGAATAATTAAGTAAGAAGGCTGCTATAAAGGAAACATAAATTGATGGCATAATGACATGTTATCAAATAAATACAAAAAACTCTAACTAGAATACAAAGGTCTTTTTTTTTTTAAGAAATATCTTATCTGAAGAGGAAGCACTGTGTAACCAAATAGGATCATCCACCAATTAATATGTTCTGTATTGTTTATCAATTTAATTTTGAATATCTCCTCTTCCAACTACTAAAGCTCTATGAAAACATTTACCTTTAGTTTTCCCTCATGGCACATTCAGAGCTTTCTACACACTACCCAAACACAAGGAACTGTTTTTTTCTTTTTTTTTTTTCTTCTCTATTATTGTTCCTATTTTCCCAGACATATGCCCTTTTTAAGAGCTAAAATCTACTACTACTCTTTAAGTGCTAAGTATATGCCAGGGATTTTTAAAAATTAATTAATTTAGTTAGTTTCATTGAGGTAACATTTGTTTATAACATTTTAAAATATAAGTTTCATGTGTACAACAGTACATTTCAACTTCTGTATACACTACAGCAAGCTCTGCTCACCCCCGAAAGTCTGGCTTCCATCTGTCACTGTACAGTTGACCCCATTTACCCATTTTACACCCTCTTTTCTTTTGGGAACCACTACCCTGTTCTCTGTATCTTTGTGTTTGGTTTTGTTTGGCTTGGTTTATTCTTTTTTTAAAAAAAATTCCACGTATGAGTGAAATCATACAGTATTTGTCTTTCTTCATCTGACTTATTTCATTGGGCATAATACCGTCAAGGTCCATCCATGTTATCACAAATGGCAAGATTTAATCTTTTATGGCTGTGAAGTATTCATATATATATATATTTATATTTATGAATATGTATGTATGTGTGTGTATATATATATATATATATATATCTCACATCTTTATCCACTCATCCATCATTGGGAACTTAGATTATTTCCATATCTTCACTATTGCAAATAATGCTTTGATGAACAAAGGGATGCATATGTCTTTTCAAATTAGTGTTTTCATATTCTTCAGATAAATACCCAGAAGTGGAATAGCTGGATAATATGGTAGTTTATTGATTTTTTAAGGAATTACTATACTATTTTCCATAGATGCTTCCCCAATTTATATTCCTGTCTACAGTGTAGGAGGGTTCCCTTTTCTCCTCATCTTGTCAAACACTTATTACTTCTTGCCTTTTTGATAATAGCCATTCTAAAGGGTGTGCAGTGATACCTCACTAATTATCAGGGAAATGCAAATAAAAACCACAATGAGATTATCACCTCACATCTGTTAGAATGGCGATTATGCGAAGCATTTTATTTGTCTTTTTTCCCCCATTTTAAAAATTGAAGAATAATTGATTTACAATGTTATATTAGTTTCTAGTGTACAGCCTAGTGATTGTTTCAGTTGCATATATATATATATATATATATATATACATATTTTTTTCATTACAGGTTACTGCAAGCCATTGAATATAGTTCCTTGTACTATATAGTAAGACCTTGTGTTTATCTCTTCTATACATAGTAGTTTCTATCTGCCAATCCCAAACTCCCAATTTATCCTTCCCTCCCCCCCTTCCCCCATAGTAACCATAAGTTTGTTTTGTATGTCTATAAGTTTCTTTCTGTTTTATAAATAAAATGTGTTTTTTTTAGATTCCACATATAGGTGATATAATATTGTATTTGTCTTTCTCTGACTGACTTCACTTAGTATGATAATCTCTATGTCCATCCATGTTACTGCTAGTGACATTATTTCATTCCTTTTTATGGCTGAGTAGTATTTTATTATATATATAATATATACAGACACATACACACACGTTTTCTTTATCCAGTCATCTGTCAATGGACATTTAGGTTGCTTCCATGTCTTGACCATTGTAAAAAGTGCTGCTGTGAACATTGGGGTGCATGTATCTTTCTGAGTTAGAGTTTTCTCCAAATACATCTCCAGGAGTGGGTTTGCTGGATCATATAGTAACTCTATTTTTAGTTTTTTTAATGAAACTCCATATTGTTATCTGTAGTATGCCAAGCATTTTAAACACACCTTCTGTGATCCCAATGGAAACTCTATATGATAGAAATTATCTTTTTTTTTTTTTTTTTTTTTTAGTATACTGAAACTCAGAGACTTAAACCTAGCTATCATTCAGCTGTCACAATGTTACTAAACTGGTAAGCTGAATGGATGGTCCCTATTGAGCCAGATATAAAACTTTTGGTTGCTGGCTTGTGAGAATGTTCAGGAGTAGGTACCATGAAGAATGGGATAGTCTTGGGCTTCAGACAACACAGATTTACCACATGGTGATTAATCTCTGTAGGCCTTACCTTTGTCGTCTTGTTATTCCATCGCAAGGACAAACATTTTTCTAGGTCAAGACTAATGTCTAACAATATTTTCTATCTTAATATAATTATGAGTGCTATAAAACACAGATCCTTACAATAGACAACCAATACATTTTTGCCAACTGATTGATAAAGAGACAAGAAATGTGTACTCAACTCCACAGCACTTATTTTATGTATGCCATTATGCCTTTATCTGAAGAAAACAGAATTAGCTTATTATCTAAATGTTAATTGAAATGAATGACCTGTTTTGTTTTTTTTTAACATGGAGGTTTTTGTAGAAACAATTACCCTCGAAAGTATGGAAAGTTTTTATTTCTTGTTGATGTTTTCTATAAACAGGTTTTGCCTTTTGGCTTTGGTGTGGCCCTAATGGGAATAACTGTAACCAAATAAGACACGATTATTTCGGATAACCCACTCTCCTTCTTTACGTGATGCCTGGTTGTCTAAACCAGGATTGGTGATATAAATATATTTAAGAGAAATAAATATATAGCAGTAGATTTGTCTAAATAAGTTGAAGCCAATATTAATTATACTCAATTTTGGCTGTATCTCATCAATAAGAAGAATAAATGAAGTTTCATGGTAAAATTGGTGGACAGAGACTTTTTTAATAAAATAGACAAAGTGACTGACAATACCCAATCAGGTTGTCACACAGCCCATAACCATTTACTGTGTTGTTCTTCATTAAAGGAATGAGTGATACAAAGTCTCTATCATACACAGTGATGTTACAGACTTAGCAGTCCTTTTGCAGCCTCTCATTGTCCCCAGGATCCTTCCTGATTTTTTTTTAACAAGACTTAGAATGCTGTCTATGACAAAATGTAATTGAAAGTGCTCTAGCTATAAAGCCCAATAGATACTGGTTTAAATCCTATTTCATCTTCGCTAGTTGTGTCCTCTCAGGCAAAGTCTGTTAACGTGGAATAGAACCCGAAAACACTTCCCTGTTTTTAAGTTAGAAATACTAATACCTGTTTCTTAGAACTTGAAAGGATTCAAGAGACTATATATTAAGAGCCTAACAACACATAATAGCACATAATAGGTCTGAAAACACTTTAGCTTTCCTTTTTTTTCTTCTTCCTTCCTCATCAATATAACATTAAGTAGGAATATTCATACTTACTTCAGCTTTTTAAAGATTATGATGTGATTATGGCTTAGACTGAATTAAAGCTATGCTTATATTCTGAAAAGGACCTGGTACCTTCAAATATAATTGTGGCCTTTCAGAGAAGGGTTAAAATAATGAGGACCTTGGAGATTTGCATAAAGACTGACAACTGATATAAAAATTATTATTGAGTCTTTAAAACACAAAGCATCTTAATGCATTCTTTAAAATCACTTGCCTATTACACATTTGTTTGTTGGCATGTGAGAACATTCCTCGATCCCACTCCTTAGTTTCTTGAATCACAAAAAAAATTTTTTTTTAAACATAAAGAATCAATATAGTCCATGACTTATTTCCTTCCTATTTTGTTAAAGACAGAATGATCAAGTCTTTACTCAATGTCATGTACTGCTCAGGGGTGTGGAGATACATCAGTGACCTCATGGAGCTTACATTCTAATTGGGGGAAACAAACATAAGTAACAAGTAAATATTAGTATATAATACAGTAAAAGGTGACATATTACATCAAAATTATACAAAACAACATAAGAAAGATTGGCAGTATAGAGGCAAGGAGAAGGTGGAATGTTAAATAGGGTGGTCAGGGTAGGTGTCAATGAGCAAACACTTGAAGGACATGAGGAGAGACTCATGGAGATTTTGGGGACCAATGGGCATAGTAGGCACAGAGCCTAGGGCCCACTAAATTTTGGGAGGCCAATAAAATTATTTTACATTTTTTTTTAAGTCAGAAGGAAGAATAAACTCTTAGAGCTTTAAAAGGTGTTTGAATTTTTAACAGACTGAATTGTATCCATCTTTATGTCAAAACAACCATAAAGTATACTTTTTAATATATATTAAATATATATTAATTATAAATATGGGTGTAATATGTATATATTGTACATATATTCATAATATGTATATATGTTTTATATACACATGTGTACATATACATTTGTATTTATATATAATACATATATTTGTTTTTTCATGGAGTAAGGGGCCCACAGAGCAAAGTGCCTAAGGCCCAAGAAAGTCATAATGCAACCTTGTTTGGGATTAAGGCATCCAATCAACTGTCCCATTAACATCAGAATGGAATACATTAATGAGATATAATAGGCTATATTAACTAGGAAACAGTTTAAGGAAGAATTTGTAGGGCCTTTAGAAACTTACAAAACTAAAAAGTCTTCATCTTTTAAATGCTGATACTGTATCTTTAACACTCACACACCTAATTAGACCACAACAGATGATCTATAGGAGTTAAAAGTAGAAACATCTTTCCCCCCTAGTAGTCTGTCCATTCATTATTTCTGGTAAAATTTCTCAGTATTTCTGATGACAGTCATATTGATGAAAAAGTCTCCATGTATTTTATGCAGTTAGTACAGGTTGACTTAAAAAAATAACAACTCAACCTAATGATAAAAATAAAACAGAATTGATGGTAATTTATTTTCATTAAGCAAATCATGGAATGGTGATGGGGAGTTAAATTTAACTTATTCAGAATACACCAAGGAGAAACAAAAATTATATTTCAGTCTCTGCAAGAAAAGGAAGGTATAAAGTAGGATAAGAAATTAAAACCCTTGGATGGCAAAAATAATCTCATGAAAAATAAAGAACCAGGTTTACAAAGAAAATATCACTAACTAAGTTCAAGAATTAATGGGAGTTTTTCAAAAAGACAACCTACAGAATGGGAGAAAATACTTGCAAATCATGTGACTGACAATGGATTAATTACTAAAATATATAAACAGCTCATACAGCTTAGTATCAAAAGTAAACCAAAGAACCCAATCAAAAAGTGGGCAGAAGACCTAAACAAGTAATTCTCCAATGAAGACATACAAATGGCCAACAGACACATGAAAAAATGTTCAACATCACTAATTATCAGAGAAATGCAAATCACAACTACAATGAGGTATCACCTCATACCAGTCAGAATGGCCATCATTAAAAAGTCCACAGGTGATAAATGCTGGAGAGGGTGTGGAGAAAAGGGAACCCTCCTACACTGTTGGTGGGAATGTAAATTGGTACAACCACTATGGAGGACAGTATGGATATTCCTTAAAAAACTAAAAATGGACTTACCATGTGAGCCAACAATCCCATTTCTGGATATATATGAAAAATATGAAAATTCTAATTTGAAGCACCCCAATATTCATAGAAGCACTATTTTCTATAGCCGAGACATGGAAGTAACCTGAATGTCCATCAACAGATGAATGGATAAAAAAGATGTGGTATAGATATACAGTGGAATACTACTCAGCCATAAAAAGGGATGAAATAATGCCATTTGCAACATGGGTGGACCTAGAGATCTTACTAAGTGAAGTAAGAGAAAAACAAATATATGATATCACTTATATGTGCAATCTAAGAAGAGATTTAAATGAACTGATTTACAAAACAGAAATAGACTCACAGAGATAGAGAACAAAATTCTGTTCACCAAAGGGGAAAGCAGAGGGAAAGAGGGGGGGTACATTTGGAGTTTGGGATTAACAGATACACACTACTATATATAAAATAGATAAACAACAAGAACCTACTATATAGCACAGGGAACTATATTCAATATCTTATAATTATCTATAATGGAAAAGAATCTGAAAAATAATAGATATATATGTATGTATAACAGAATCACTGTGCTGTACACCAGAAACTAACACAACGTTGTAAATCAACTATACTTCAATTAAAAAAAATTAAGTAAAAAAAAAAAAGAATGGGAGTTTTTTGCAGTTACACATCTCTGTTAGTTTTATGTAAATTAAGGAGAAATTTTAAAATTCCATTCAGGCTCAACCATTTTTAATTTCATGGCCCTATAAAAGAGTCCCTATATTCCTTAGAACTAGTATAGATGGTTCCCAACTTATGATGGCTTGATTTGATGATTTTTGTACTTTATGATGGTATGAAAACTATGTGCATTTAGTAGAAACCATACTTTGGATTTTGAATTTTGATATCATCTGGATAGGTATGTGTGGACGATACTCTCTGATGATGCTGGGTGGCAGCAGTGGGGCCATAGCTCTCAGTCAGCCATGTGATCAGGATAGTATACCACTCACACACTTGGAAACATACTGCACTCATACAGCCCTTCTGGTTTTCACTTTTAGTACATATTCAAAAAATGTCATGAAATATTTGACACTTTGTTATAAAATAGGCTTTGTGTTAGATGATTCCGCTCAACTGTAGGCTAGTACAAGTGTTTCAAGCATGTTTAACGTAAGCTAGGCTGAGCTATGATGTATTAAATGCATTTTTGACTTACAGTATTTTCAACTTACGATTGGCTTATGAGGATGTAACCTGAACATAAGTCGAGGAAGATTTGTTATTACCTTCTAATTTTAGAACTCCAGTTTTAAAGGAAATGCTCCCTAAGAGTTTTTAATGTGTATTGATTCAGTCTATGGATGAGGCTGGACGTGGTGTGGTGTTGGTGGTGGTGTATGTGTTTGTGGGGTGGGGGGCAGGTATATACACACGAGAAGGAGAGGAGATTGGCATTGACTGACTTACTGATTCAAGGGGTAAGAAAGAGAGAAATGGATGACTCCTGGAAGTACAACCATAAAGAACAGAAATGAGCAGATTTCCTTTCACATGATTTCAGATATGGATTTTTAAACTGATCTTGTATCTCCTCATTACTCTCTCATCTACTAATCTCTCCCTAGGTTCCCAGATTCATTTTTTATTATAGATTTACAGGCATATAGGTATCATAGGGATATAAGAGCAAGGTTATAATCCTTATTGCTTAAATAAATCAGAGAAGAAAAAAGTAGAAACGAGACAAGTGAGGACTTAGAGACAGTGCAGGAGATGAGAGGAATAATACATATTCTATAGAACTCCTTTGAGGATTTAAGAGATTATATATGTATATATAGATATAATTGTATACAATTGAAGATGAATTAAGTTAGTGATTACTTAACATGTTTTTGTTCTTTCATTCTTATTCCAATATCAGAAAACCTTTCAATTAAAAGAAGAAGCCAAAATGTACAATTTAGTGACAGCTGACCATAGCTAATTGGAACACAAAGGAGCTATTCAGGAATTATTTCCTTCTGGTACCCACTCCTCTATTCTCCCATGTACATTGTCCAAACCTCTCTTAGGCTTTCATCATAACAATTATGGTATCATCTCCATTGTGACTATTAATACTTTCATTTCCCTTTTAACTGCACCTATTTAAAGTCTCCATCTTATTTCCGTCTGTAGGAGGTTTCTTTCTAAAACGTATCTGGAAAAGTAAAGGTGCTTAATAAATGTTTATTAATTGAATTAAATTTCAAGAAAGTAATTTATGGCCTTAATATGCATAAGAAATTTATTTCACTGTCACAAGGTGCAGCATACATAATTTTATTAACTAGTAACTTTGATATTCAAAGTATTTAAGACATTTCTCAAACAATTTATGATTTACCTATTCTTGGGAGATGTTGTATTACTAATAGATCTGTCACACTCCCAAAATCAGGAGAGAAAGTTGGGTGAAGAGACTTGAAGGAGAAAAGAGAAGTACAGGACTAAAATCCTGAATATTATTGGCATATGGATTCTCACCTCTTCACTGAACTCAAAGGACACTCCATTCTCCTGGAGAGTTATTTGTAACTCTGGATGGTCAGATAATTGCCTGTTAAATAGTGAATGAAAACTGTCAGGGGGTGACTGAAAATGCAAGTCATTTACATTCCTCAGGAGAATTTGTAAAGTAGTTCTACAGCTCACAGTAGTTTAAAGAAAAGTGGGTTGAAGGGTCATTGAAGAGAGATGCAACTGATAAAGGTTGATTGGAATTTCTTGTCATATTAGCCAGTTAATGATGTATTTAAATTATCCTGAAGGCTCTTTCATTATACCTTAATGTTCAGAATTTGACTCTTTTTCAGTTTGAAAGTCCTAGATAACATTTTTAAATTCAAAGATGAATAATTCAAATATGGGAAGGAGAGTACTGCTTAGACCTACGCACAAAATGAAAAGAAAAGGGTGGTATATTGACCACAAACTGAGGAAGTCCACAAAGTAAGCCCTTGATTACAGAAAACCACTAAAGTAGTTATCGTTGGGAAAGAGCATAGCATTTAGATTGAGGGTAGCAAGAGGGGTTTTATCATTTTACATTGTATTTTGGGGAAGATTTTAGAAGATGAAGGAACCAAAACATTTACTCTAGATTTAAAAAACTAAAATTATCTGGTTGATTTTTCTCTAAATCTGGAGATATTGAATAAAATAAATTTATGTCTAAATTTCAAAAAGCATGAGCAAATAACATTTTTTAATAAATATTCTCTTAGAAATAAGTTTTTACTATTACGGCTTACAGAGGCAGTTTGTAATTGTTACAAATTTTTAAGGAGTAGCTGGAGGGAATCACTGTATTTAATGTTCAAGTAACACACCACCTGCAAACACCCCTGGAAACATCACTTGGGAAGAAGGGATGTTTCTTCTTTAAGAGCACAGTGGAAAGTTAGCACCTGCTGAGTGGGAAATGTTAATCACTGAACCATTTTTTGTTTGTTTGTTTTTCTTTCTGTGTAGAAAGTCTAAGTAGCTTTTTCCTTCTGCTTCCTTCAGCTTATTGCTTGGAAAGGAAAATAGAAACTCAAAAAAAAAAAAAAACCACCCTGCAATTTTGGGGGAATGATATCAGCAATGGATTCTGAAAGGGCTGCCAGAGATAAGATTCCTCACCTAAGTTCTTGGGCTTTAGTGTAGATAAGAATCCAATATTGGACACTATCAAAATTCTGATTCCAGGCCCCACCTTCCATTAGAGTTCCCAGTGATACCAATTTTAGAAGATGAAGCAAAATATTTACTGGCCCAGGAATTTGTATTTTTAACAAATATACTGAAATGGTTCTGATAAGATGGTAGAAAGTCAAAACTGAGAAAAACTGTCCATCATCTGATGTTTCCATAGATCACAGAAATAAGATGTGTCATTAGTAAATAGTGGATTCAAAATACTTCAGCCAGAATTTTCAAAAACAATCTTTTTTGTGGAACATTAGTTCTGGAATGTCCTGGGATTGGTGCTCCAAAAACAAAGGTTTTTATAGTCAAATATGTTAAGAAAATGCTGCATTCCAACTCTACCCTTTGGAAATTTGATACACAAAGCCTATTAGAACATTAAAGTCCCCTGAGAAATTTCTTAATTTAAAAACAAGATTTAAATGTTGTTTAATAGTTAAACAAACTTCTTTACAAGGGAATTTTTTTCCTTTATAAGTTTAGTAACATTTCCCCATAAGAGTTTTTCAATAACATTTGTTTGGAGTAGGCTGAGTCAAACTGTGATATTCTATTCTATTGTCTTGGAAATAGAAAAAAAATATGGTGTTGAGAAGTACCAAAGATAAACAAAGCCAGACAGACACTAGTTATAAGGGTAAGGATAGATTTTAATCAGTAACATACTGCTTTTTTTTTTTTTTTTTGACAAACGAAAGTCCAGGACCAGATGGCTTAACAGGTGAATTCTACCAAACATTTAGAGAAGAGTTAACACCTATCCTTCTAAAACTATTCCAAAAAATTGCAGAGGAAGGAACACTTCCAAACTCATTTTATGAGGCCATCATCACCCTGATACCAAAACTAGACAAAGATATCACAAAAAAAGAAAATTACAGGCCAATATCACTTATGAATGTAGATGCAAAAATCCTCAACAAGATACTAGCAGATTGACTCCAACAATGCATTAAAAGTATCATACACCATGATCAAGTGGGATTTATCCTAAGGATGCAGGGATTTTTCGATATCTGCAAATTAATCAATGTGATACACCACATTAACAAATTGAAGAATAAAAACCATAGACGCAGAAAAAGCTTTTGATAAAATTCAACATCCATTTATGATAAAAACTTGCCAGAAAGTGGGCATAAAGGGAACATATCTCAATATAATAAAGGCCATAAAGGACAAACCCATAGCTGACATTATACTTAATGGGGAAAAGCTGAAAGCATTTCCTCTAAGATCAGGAACAAGACAAGGATGCCCACTCTTGCCACTTTTTTTCAACATACTTTTGGAAGTCCTAGCCATAGCAACCAGAGAAGAAAAAGAAATAAAAGGAATCCAAATTGGAAACAAAGAAATAAAACTGTCACTGTTTGCAGATGACATGAAACTATACATAGAAAACCCTAAAGAAGCAACCAGAAAACTACTAGAACTCATCGATGAATTTGGTAAAATTGTAAGATACAAAATTAATATACAGAAATCAGCTGCATTTCTATATACTAACAACAAAATATTAGAAAAAGAAATTGAGGAAAAAATACCATTTACCATCACACCAAAAAGAATAAAATACCTAGGAATAAACCTACCCAAGGAGGCAAAAGACCTGTACTCTGAAAATTATAAGACACTGATGAAAGAAATTGAAGACAACATAACATGGAACATACCATGAATGGTATATATACCACGGAAAGATGCACTATATTCTTGGATTGGAAGAATCAACACTATACAAGGCAATATACACATTGAATGCAATCCCTATCAAATTACCAATGACAGTTTTCATTGGTACTATACAAGGCAATATACACATTGAATGCAATCCCTATCAGATTACCAATGACAGTTTTCACAGAGCTGGAACAAAAAAATTTTTAATTTGTATGGAAACACAGAAGACCTGGAATAGCCAAAACAATCTTGAAAAAGAAGAACAGAGCTGGGGGAATTACATTCCCTGGCTTCAGACTATACTACAAAGCTACAGTAGTCAAAACAGTATGGTACTGACACAAAAACACTCATAGATCAATGGAACAGGACAGAAAGTCCAGAAATAAACCCACATACTTATGGTCAATTAATCTATGACAAAGGTGGCAGGAATATACAATGGAAAAAAGACAGTCTCTTCCACAAGTGGTACTGCAAAAACTGGACAGCTACCTATAAAAGACTGAAACTAGAACATTCTTTAATACCATATACAAAAATAAACTCAAAATAGGTTAAAGACTTAAAGGAAAGACCAGATACTATAAAAGTCCTAGAGGAAAACATAGGCAGAGCACTCTTGGACATAAATCACAGTGATTTTTAATTTTTTAAATCAGCTCATGGAGTAATGGAAATAAAATCAAAATAAATTGGATCTAATTAAGCTTAAAAACTTTTGCACAGCCTAAGGATACCATCAACAAAACGAACAGACAACCTACAGAATGGAAGAAAATATTTGCACATGATGCGACCAACAAGGGACTAATTTCTAAAATATACAAACAACTCATACACCTTCATATCAAAAAAGCAAGCAACTCAATCAAAAAATGGGCAGAAGACCTAAATAGACATCTCTCCAAAGAAGGTATACAGATAGCCAAAAAGCACATGAAAAAAAAAATGCTCAACATCACTAAGTGTTAGAGAAATGCAAATCAAAACTACAATGAGATATCACCATATCACCTCACATCAGTCAGAATGGCCAGCATTAAAAAGTCCACAAATGATAAATGCTGGAGAGGGTGTTCAGGAAAAGGAACCCTCTTACACTGTTGGTGGGAATATAAATTGATGCAGCCACTATGGAGGACAGTGTAGAGTTTCCTTAAAAACTAAAAATAGACTTACCATATGACCCAGCAATCCCACTCCTGGGCGTATATATACCCAGAGAAAAATCTAATCGAAAAAGACATATGCACCCCAATGTTCATAGCAGCACTTTTTCCAGTAGCTAAAACATGGAAACAAATGTCCATCAACAGGTAATTGGATAAAAAAGATTTGGTATATATATATATATATATATATACACACACACACACTGTCTCTCTCTCTGTATATATATATAATGGAATATTACCTCAGCCATAAAAAAGAATAAAATAATATCATTTGCAGCAACATGGATGGACCTGGAGCTCATCATCTAAGTGAAGCAAACCAGAAAGAGAAAGAAAAATACCATATAATATCGCTTCTATGTGGAATTTAAAAAAAAGATACACAAATGAACTTACTTACAAAACAGAAACAGACTCACAGACATAGAGAATAAACTTATGGTTACCAGGGGGTAAAGGAGGTGGAAAGGAATAAAATGGGAGTTTTAAAATTACACCTCTTAGGAAATGATAGAAATGTTAGCTATCTTGATTGTGATGGTGGTTTCATGGGTGTATACATCTATCAAAATTCATCAAGTTGTACATTTGAAATGTGTGTAGCTTACTGTACAGGAACTATACCACAATAAAGGTGTTAAAATATATACATACAGACAGACAGACATACATACTAAAAAAATCCTACCATAATTTTTAAACTTTCAAGGTAGAAATAAGTGGTAATAGTAGCATCATGTCTTATGATAAGATATTGAAGTAATTCCTGCTAAAGTCTTCACTTCACAATATTCTGGAAATTCTCTCCAAAGTGATTAGATGATACAAAGAAATGAGAAGTGTAAATACTTAAAAGAATGAGTGAAAAAATAAGAATAGTTTAAGATTATACAGCTCATTACATATAGCATTAAGAATAATCAGTAACTTACAAAAATACCAAGAGTTGTCCTACATATAAAATATATATAAGAAAGAAAATTGTTCATTATTAATAGTAAAAAAAAAGTAGTTGAAATGCATTGACAAAAGATCAGCATTTTATGTACAGAAATTATATATTAAATACTTAAAATTATAGTGAGGGCTATCAATATATACTTTAATAAACAGAAAAAATATTTCATTTTCTGATTATCTTGTTTAAAACATTTTTTGCTAAAAATTTACTTTTAAATGAATGACTAACCTGTTTTGTTTTTAAAAAAGATCAGAAAAAAGACTTCAAAAAAGACTGAAAATAGAATTCTGGAGTATTGAATATAGTTTTTGCTCCACGGAAAACTGCTAAATACTAGTTACCCTGAGCTTCTGTTTTGATGGTCAAACAAGATACCAGAGAATGCATTTGATACCTACGACTTATGAAAGGTGGGGAATGTAATAGGCCTCTCTGTCAAACTGAAAATCTAAGTGGATCACTTGGGAACAAGAAATCAACTTACCTCAGAGGAAGAGGCAGCAAGAAAACTTACCTGACTTGACATTGGTACTAATGGAAAAAGAAAAACATCTTCCCCAAGAAGTTTTATTTGCTCACATCATTTTATGGCTTGAATTCACACTACCTATTTCATCTGAGAAGCATCAAGTGGAAAATTAAAAGTGGTTGAAGTCAATAGGGCCCCAAAGCTAACTGGCAGAAGCAAATGAAAATCTTCTTTGAAAAAAAAGAAACCAAAAGTGTCCAAATATTTCTCTCAGATAAAGTTCTAAACAATATACATTCACAGTCTATGATCATAAAATAATGAGTCATCAGGGAAACATAAATTAAAATCACAATAACATACACCCACTAAAATGGCTAAAATTTAAGAGACTGACAATAAATGAAAATGTGGAGTAACCAGAGCTCTCATGCATTGCTTGTATATAATATATAATTGTTTTGGTGAAATGCTTAACATTTTATTATAAAATTAATATATACTTGCCATATAGCTGAGTAATTATGCTCCAAAACAACTACCTAAGTGAAAATATAAATATTTGTCCACCAAAAAAAGACATATATGAATGTTCATTTTAACTTAATTCATATTAGCCAAAATATGCTAAAGAACCCAAATGTCTATCAACTGCTGAATGGATAAACAGGTTGTTGTTTCATTCACAGAATGAAATAATGCTTGACAATAAAAAGGAACAAACTATTGATATAAGAAAAACATGGGCTAAAAATATTGAGATACCCAGGCAATTATTGATAGGCAGTAGATATATTGGAGAGGCTAAAAATAAACAGCAAATTTCGAGTTCACTTAGAAAGGTAATCAAAGCATATTTTGCATTAAAAAAATAATAACACAAGTAAGCAATTTGCTAAACAATGTATGTGCCATCTCATTTCTGATTCCAAAGAATAACTGCAAGTATATGCAACTATAAATGGAAAGATGAATGGATAAACGAATGGACTGATAGATGAGTGAATGGATAGATTTTTTTTAAGAATCAACAAATCTGGAAAGATAAGTGTCAAACTCTTAACAGGAAGTGTCTTGTCTGGTGTGAGATTGTATAGGATTGATAAAGGAGACTATAAAGAGAGAAACTGCACTGTTTAGTTTATAAGTAAGAAGAAAGTGTTCTCGTTCTGGA
This sequence comes from Vicugna pacos, assembly GCF_048564905.1. Taxonomy (NCBI): domain Eukaryota; kingdom Metazoa; phylum Chordata; class Mammalia; order Artiodactyla; family Camelidae; genus Vicugna; species Vicugna pacos. The sequence goes on from NC_132991.1 coordinate 18,565,593, forward strand.
GTATTATAGGGAGAAAAGCTGTGTGTAGACAAGGTAGATAAAAGACCAACTTTATTGTCTCCAATCTGACATGTTTTCTTACTTCCTCTCTCAGAGTAGCAGCAGACAGAGCAAGATGTATTAGACACTTGGTATCCATTGGTATGAAGTCTGAGTTGAGAGTCAGTGGGGCTGATACTCACACTGAAGTCCAGAAACAGGCTACCTGGACCGTGGGCAATATGATTAATATTGTAGACATTCAGAACAGCTTCTAGCCAGCAAGAGCCAAAGACTGCCCAGTCATCAGAAGAACTAAGGGCATCAGAAGAACTGAGGACATCGGCAGAAAATGCCATCAGAATACTCTGAGATGGAACTGGGTCAATCAGTCATCCCCCAGGAGATGCTAGATATTAAACCCTCAACCAAATCTGGTGTATAAAAATCATCTGACATCTGAACCAAAGTGGATTTATCTCAGGAATGCAAAGTTAAACATTCAAAACAATAATGTTATAGTGCCACATTAACAACAACAAGAAGGGAGAATTATAGCGTAGAAAATGAATTTGATAAAATCTAACGCTCAAACATTATAAAAACTCTGCAGAAACTAGAAATGCAAGAGAACTACCTCAGTCTGATAAAGGATGTCTACCAAAAACCTACAGCTACCACTGAAGAAGAGGGTGAAACACTGAAGATTTTCCCTTAAGATCAGGAATAAGACGTCTGTCCTTGCCACTTCTATTCAATACAGTACTGGAGGTGTTAACTAGGGCAGTATGGCAAGGGGGTAAAAATAAAAGGCATTTAGATTGGCAAGGAATAGGTAAAACTATCTTTATATGCCTATGACATTATCATATATAGTCTAGTGAATCTACACCAAAAAAGCTACTAGAAATAATGAAGTATGTAAGGTCACAAGAACAATGTCCGTATAGTAAAATGAAATGCATTTCCATATACTACAAAGCACATTTGAAAATAGAAATCCCAATTTTTATATCCTGAACAAACATATAACTTTTTCTGAGCCAAGTTTCCTAACCTACGAAATGAAGAAGCAGGAAAAGATGGAATGGTCTCTAAGTCTCCTTCTGTCTTGATTATTCAGTATTTCACTACTCTGCAATTTCATGAGTTCAGAGATTCTGTTTTGATCATCGTTTAATTTCACAGAGCCCAGAACTGTAGGTGTCAATACATTGTCTGTTGAATAATAAGAGAATGCCACACCGTAGGCTGCCAAGGAACAGGAGTGAGAATCCACTTGTGCAGACGTTTTAAAATTGAAGAATAGTTGATTTACAATATTGTGTTAGTTTCAGGTGTACAGCAAAGTGGTTCAATTATATATATGTATATATATATATACTTTTTCATATTATTTTCCATTATAGTTTATTACGAGATATTGAATATAGTTCCCTGTGCTATACAGAAGGACTTTGTTGTTTATCTGTCTTATATATGGTAGTATGTATCTGTTAATACCATACTTCTAATTTATCCTTCCTCCCCCCTTTCCTCTTTAGTAACCATAAGACTGTTTTCTATGTCTGTGATTCTGTTTTGTTTTGTGCAGATTTTTTATGAAGTAAGTAAATAGCTGCCATCTGGAGAGCCTCATACTCTCCTAAAGTCAGAGACTAATCTCTATGGTCTCTTAGGGTTTCTCTTGGCTCTAAGAGAATGTAATTCTTCCCATCTGAGAATAGCCACCATGACGATGAACAGTCCATCAGAAAGCTATTATTTACCCTAACTTGAACCTGGCACTGGGTTAGGCTCTGTGGAGGAAGAACATTAGACCTAGTTTTCCCTCCCAGAGACAAAGAGTCAGAGGCAGAAACCAGAATGGATTATAATTATGTTCTATATCCAGTGACACAGGATGGATTATAATTATGTTCTATATCCAATGACACAGGAGGCAGAGGCTCAAGTGTTTGTAAAATTACTCTCTAACTTCTAATTTCTTAAAATCATGGGGAGCAAAGACCTTTGGCTACAATAACTTCAAATCACAGAATAGTTAACCTAATTTAATATGCAATTGCCTTTGAATGTATCTGAGGTTTGCATGCTTGATTATTCTTTTGGCAACCAGGCTGTAAAAAAGTTTGAGTATATAAGCCTACAGAATGATCACTGTTGGAATTGTACAAAAATTAGTTGTGCTTCACATCCCCCTGGGAGGCAGCTCAAAACTGAACTTTATCTGGGAAACACACTCACACTGACACACACACCAGTGAACTAAAACCAAGAATTAAATAGTAGGCAACTGTGAGATTATTGCCACTGAGCCAACATATACTGAACTCAGAGCTAGGCAGCTCTAAAGCATCAGGTGTCAGATGACCTATGAAGGAACCACCAAATGTGTGAGTGGTGGAGCACATGCAGAGACGTTACCAGGACTCATTTCAGAAAGAGAAAAGGAAGCCACAGGAAGCAACAAACAGATTAAATTTCAGACAAAAACTAATGGCCCCTAGATTCCAGATGTATTTATGTAGTCAAAAGCACTTATTAGGGTAAAAAGATATTAAAATGGAAATATTCTAAAAAATAAAGGGTACAATCATAAAGCAACCTAATTTTTTTCTCCTCCACTCTCCGTTTAAAACCCTTCTGCATGTGAATATATAAAGAGAAGAAAAAATAGAGAGAGAAAATAGAAAAAAAGGAAAAAGAGAAGGAGAAGGAGAGGGTGGGAGGAAGGGACATTTATTTTAAGGAACTGACTCATGTGACTGTGCGGGCTGGCTAAGTCCAAAATCCACAGAACAAGCCAGCAGGCTGAAATTTAGGTGAGACTTTAAAGTCTGAAATCCTTAAGACAGGCCAGACAGGATCAAAATTCAGGCAGGGTTTCTATGTTGCAACATTGAGGCCAAATTCCTTCCTCAGGAAACCTGTCTTTGCTCCTAAGCTTTAAGCAATTGGGTGAGGCCCACCCACATTATGAAGGGGAATCTGCTTTACTCAGAGTCCACTGACTGAAATATCTATCTGAAGACTTATCACAGCCACATCCAGACTGGTGTTTGGCCAAACAACTACCTCCTCCAAGAAATGAACAGTTCTCAAGTCATTTCAAGCCACAAAACAGTCTCAGTTCAAGATTTCCAGTAGTCCAAACTACCAAGTCCATATAAAGTAACACTTCGTCCCTCAATCAGCTCAGGCCTGCATGGGGCAGGCTGTCTTATTAGAGGGGGAGAGTGTCTGCTTCTCCTTCAAGGCCCAGCCTAGCACCTTGATTTTCCCTCCCTCATGCACTAGGCAGCCTCCAGTTCTTTCAGGGTCGATATCAAAATGAGCAAACATCACTGATGCTGTCATGAACTGGTATCAGCATTCCCCGGGCTTCAAAGAAATTTAAAGGAGATCTTTCAAAGGATACTTTTTTCCATTTTTTTATAGACACATTCCACCCCCATCTTGGGTTCTCTCACCTGTCTTCTCTTGACACAAATAAATAAATGTCTTTCCTCTGATTTAACACTGGGATCTCTTTCTCAGATCCTAGGTAGCATCTTTATGTTGATCACCACATTCTTCCAGGTAGCCATGTTCTTTCTTTCACAGGTGTCCCAGATCTGGGTCATGGTAAATATGCAGGTATGAAGACCCTGATAAACTGGGACCCTCCACAAAATGCTGTACTAACCGTGCCCTCTCTTCAGGGCAGGGATAGCTTCTATCCACCAGATTTCAGAGACCTAAGCTTTCTTTAAGCTTTCAGGGACATATATTGAGGTCCTGGAATTCACCCATGAGGTCCCCTTCTCTTGTACAATTAATCCTTGAACAACGCGGGTTGGAACTGTGCAGGTTCACTTATACATGATTCTTTTTCTATAAATGCTACTGTACTACATGATCCATTGTTGGTTGAATCTGTAGGTGCAGAATCCCGAATCCAAAGGGCCGATTGTAAAGTTATAGGCAGATTTTTGACTGCACGAAGGGTCTGCATCTCTCTAATCCTTGTATTATTCAAGAGTCAAATGTACACCATACACAAAAATAAACTCTAAATAGATCAAAGACTTAAACATAAGACAAGATACAGTAAACCTCCTAAAAGAAAACATAGGCAAAACATCTCACATACATCTCAGCAATGTTCTCCTAGGGCAGTCTACCCAAGCAATAGAAATAAAAGCAAGAATAAACAAATGGGACCTAATTACACTTACAAGCTTTTGCACAGCAAAGAAAAGCATATGCAAAACAAAACAACAACCTACTGAATAGGAGAAATTTTTTGCAAAAGATGAAACTGAGAAAGGCTTGATCTCCAGAATATATAAGCAGTTCGTACGACTTAATAAGAAAAAAAAAACACCCAATCCAAAAATGGGCAGAAGACCTAAACAAGCAATTCTCTAAGGAAGAAATACAAATGATCAATAGGCACATGATAAAATGCTCAATATCACTAATTATCAGAGAAATGCAAATCAAAATACAATGAGATATCACCTCACACCAGGCAGAATGGCCATCATTCAGAAGTCCACAAATGATAAATGTTGGAGAGGCTGTGGGGAAAAGGGAACCCTCCTACACTGCTGATGAGAATGCAGTTTGGTGCAGCCATTCTGGAAAATAGTATGGAGATTCCTCAAAAGACTGAAAATAGACTTACTATATGACCCAGGAATCCCACTCTTGGGCATATATCCAGAAGGAACCCTACTTCAAAAAGACACCTGCACCCCAATGTTCATAGCAGCACTATTTACAATAGCCAAGACATGGAACCAGACTAAATGTCCATCAACAGATGACTGGATAAAGAAGAGATGGTATATTTATACAATGCAATACTATCCAGCCATAAAAAATGACAACATAACACCATTTGCAGCAATATGGATGTCCCTGGAGAATGTCATTCTAAGTGAAGTAAGCCACAAAGAGGTAGAAAAATACCATATGATATCACTCATATGTGGAATAAAAAAAAAACAGAAGAAGACAAATGAACTTAAATATAAAACAGAAACAGACTCATAAACATAGAATACAAACTTGTGGTTGCCAGAGGGGCGGGAGGTGGGAAGGGACAGACTGGGAGTTGGAGATTTGTAGATACTGACAGGTATATATAGAATAGATAAACAAGTTTATACCATATAGCACAGGGAAATATATACAAGATCTTGTGGTAGCTCATGGTGAAAAAGAATGTGACAATGAATATATGTATGCTCATGTATAACTGAAAAATTGTGCTGTACAATGGAAATTGACACAACATTGTAAACTGACTATAACTCAATAAAATAAAATTAAACACACACACACACACACACACACACACACACACGCACGCACACACACAGAAGAGTCAACTGTATTTAATTTAGGATCAATTCCTCCACCACTCCCTAGGGAAGGTGTGTTTCCTTTAAGACTCTCCAACTACTGCCAGACCTAGGCTTTGATTTTTTTTTCTCCCATCTGTTCCCTAAAGCTATCAAACTAAATTTAGGAGAAATGTAAATGTAGGTCAAAAGCAGTGTTGGCATTCCTTGATGTTTCTTCTATGCATATAATAATATTTTATTCAAGGTTTTTAGTTAGTTTTCAAGGGAGGAATTATTTAAATAACCTAGCCTAACATCACTTTTAGAAGCTAAATTAGAAATTTTCCAATTCTCCAATACAACATTTAACCTTAGAATAAAACTGTCTACTCAACAAAATATAATTCAAGTATTAACAACTAATGAAAATAATTAAATATTTCAACTAAAAATCTTGTTAATCTTGTTCTACAGAATGACAGTCGACATATGGTGAAAGAAAAAGGCAGAGTGGTTTGTGGTCAAATAAATTTTGCAAATGCTATTAATAAACACTTTTTTGGCGGGATCTCTGAACTTTGTCTAAAATACGCACTTGTGTAGAGGACAGGTGTATATGTTGCTGTACTTTCTGAACTTATTTTAACATAAAATTTCTTTTATACTGTAGCATCTCTAGAGGACTTGTGTTCCACGGCATGCAGTGGAAAAAATTCCTAAAAATTAATAGCTACAGATTTGGGAAGATGTGGCCTTATGTGTTTATGATAATTTATTTTTCCCTAATTTGTATACACCTAATTGTGCCTATTTTCAGCTGTTCAATAGTATTTTCTCCTTTTGTAAGTTCATTTGGCATCTTTCTATAAATTGCAAAATACTTACCAAAAGACTGATAATAACTATTATATTATTGGCTCTAAACTGACTTTTCTGTTTTCAGGTTGTTATTTAAGGACTCTAAGAAATCTTGAGTAAATATGATTTCAAGATAAATATTGGCATATAGGATCTCTTAATGATTTTCTAATGAGTCCCTGTGGATTCTATCAGGACCCCTATTTTCATATTCAGTTCTGTCAAAGGTGGTAGTAATATTAGCCCCAGGTGGGAAAATTGTGAGGTAATCCTGAGTTTAGAGAAGATAAGTGTGAAGGAATTTTTTTAAAATAATGAGTTTTTGTAAGTTGAATTCTAAGTAAACTTTGTGAATCATTTGGATTGAAAATGTGGCCCCACTTCACTTCGTAACTACCAGAATTAGCCCCAAGACATCTCACTAGCACTACTTGACACTTTGTTAAACACTCACCATAAATTCCTACTTTTGTAGACAGAGTTTTAGTTTTAATTAGTTTTCAGTGGTGTAGCATTCCTTGCAGAACTAACATCATTGTGGTTGAGATTATGGATTGATTTCTCGAGTAATAATGAAGGTTACTAACAAAAGACCATCCAAGCTCACATCATCTCCTTCCACACTCCTAATTTAGAACATCAAACAAGTTTAACTTCCCCATCTCATTTGCAATTATTTTCTTAAATTGCATTATATTAAAAGAAAAGCTATAAGTTATTCATATATCTCTTACCTAATCCTGAATTACATCTCAAAATGATGATAATCAACAGGCTGTAGAAAATGGTACGATATTTATAGCAACATGGTAACCAACTTAATTAAGTAATATCAAAGACAAATTGAAATCTCTGTGTTATTTCTCTTGATCCAGACAATTTTCCCCATGATATGCAAACTCAGATGGAATTACATGGCTTGATTACTTTTTAAAGTGATTATTGAGTTCTCCAGATACTTACTGGTTCCTCAGGATCAGTTATCCACATTTATAAAGTGCTATATCTAATTGGCAAATCTATTTCACTTACACTTTTTAAATTGCTCCATTGTTGGTCAAGCCATGTTTCACAGAACCAGACTTCATTATACAAAGTAATGTAGTTACAAATATGATTTCAGGTTTCCCTAATGCTGTTTCTCTGATTATGCATGACAACTAGGATAGACTATAGGCATTGAAAAGACTGAAGCTGCTATATCATTTTCCATATTATGGAATCATTCTATATTCTTTATAAATGTGGATCCCAGCAGCAGGTTTAAACTTGATTTTCTGCATCATAGTTTATACTGTAGGCAATACAATAATATCAATAGTTCAATAGATGAAAAAAAACCATAAAAGCCAGATTATTTAATTATAGAATATAGAGTTAAAGGAGACATTAACAATCTAGTACAGCTTCTAACTAAGGCAGAGATCGCTTCTGCTATGGCCCAGATAAAGGCTAGTCATTTTGCATTTAAACAAGTTCAATAATATAAAAATCACGTGCTAATAGGGAGTCCCATAACATTTCAAAGCCTCAGAGAAGTCGCATCCTTGTGGGTAAGCCTACAGAGCCAGACTCTGTAGGTTCAATTTCCATTTCTGCCATCTCCTGGCTGGGAAGTTAGGTTCATTTCATAACATCCCTATACTTCAATTTTGTACTGTGTAAAGTAGATTTCTATAAAGATTAAATTCATTGACACATATAAAGACACAGTTAATAATGTATAAACACATCTAGAATAATTATTGGCATGAAAGCAATCATATTTTTTAGAAAATTATGTCCTATATTAAACCAAGCCTCTCTCCCAGTACCTTCCACTCATCAGTTCTAGCTCTGACTCTAAAACTGCACAGTGTGAAACATTAACCTCATCCACATTTCTAGTCTTGGTCTTCCAGGCTTCTTTTCTTCAGGCAGAGAGCTAACTAGTCTCTGATATACATGAATACTGTCTTCAGGCCAGTGGAAGCCTAGGCTAAGATGGATATGTTTCTTGAAATTCTTTGATTGACACATAACAATATTAGTTTCAGGTGCACAATATAGTGATTCAATATTGGTATATATTGTAAAATGATCACAACAAAAAATATAGTTAACAACCATCACCATGCATAGTTTCAAATGTTTTCCCTTGGGAGGAGCACTTTTAAGATCTACTCTCTTAGCAACTTTTAAATACATAGTATAATATTATTAACTATATTTACCATGCTGTACACTACATCCTCATGTCTTATTTATTTTATAAATGAGACTTTGTACCTTTTGACCACCTTCACCCATTTTGCCCACCTCTTACCCTCACCCCTGCTTCTGGCAACCATCAATCTATTCCCTATGTCTATAAGCTCCTTTGTTTTGTTTTTGTTTTTATTTAGATTCCACATATAAGTAAAACCATACAGAATTTGTCTTTCTCTGTCTGACTTATTTCACTTAGCATGATGCCCTTAAGGTCCATCCATCTGTCACAAATGGCAAGATTTCCTTCTTTTTTATTGCTGAATAATAGTCATCTATATATTATGTTTTCTTTATCCGTTCATCCACTGATGAACACTTAGGATGCCTGGCTATTGGAAATAATGCTGCAATGAAATGGGATCACAATGATTTTTTACAAGACCCTCAACATACTCATATTTCTTCAAAAAATTCACATTTCATTTTGGCAAAAATTTAACCACTTAATTTCAAATGAGGAAAGTATGCCACACACCAAATATGTACACACACATATGCACTCACATGTGTACATTGCTGCTGTGGCTGCTGGAGCCAGAGACAAAACACACACTTCTCAGCACCATTTTCCTTTGTGGGGCTTCCTAAGACACAGCAGGAGCAACCGAATGAAGATAAATAGTAAATATTTAGTCACCATTTCACTTTCAGAAACAGAATCTTTTCCATCTCCTCACGTACTTCTATCAAGCCTTCAAGAGGTCAAAGTCATTCATCAGGAGGAAAATTATGTAGAAGAAAATAATATACTTTAGTCCTAAAAAAAGTAAACAATCTAGCACATGGTATAAAGGATGGAGTGCACCCTTGGCATCTGTACAGGCTCTTCAGTCCACAGGCACAGTTGCCACTACATGGCCCTTTGCCATTTATTTATGTAAGTTGGTTCAGATAATTTTGCATAATTACCAGTTGCACAGGGGCTTTGTTCCTACTCTTCTATTATCTGTAAGACCCGAAACAAGCTATTTAGCTTCTTGCTGCCACTTCTGACAAGTGGTGTTTAAAAACAAGCTTGCTTACCTCACAGATTTAGGTTACCTGGAGACAAAAGAAACCTTAAAATGTTAAAATCACTTTAAGGTATATACAATTTTAAAAATTGTCAGGACTGTTGCTATTCAAAGTCCTGAGAAGACTCTGGGTCCTCCATTTTTTTATTCCCAAGAATATTTGGGTGTGCCGAGTGATTTCTTTCCAAAACATTCGAACGTGGGATCTGTATCAGGTTTACTTGGTTTTTCTCCAGCCATGACACTCAGATGCTGTTTTCCCAAGTTTCGACTGAGTTCTCAGAGGGCACAAACCAAGACTTCTCATCAGGGTACCTCCACAAAAGCAGATATTTAATAATGATAATTAAATAAATGTGCGGACCAAAGCATTAAAAAAAGTAGTAAAATATCATCATAACAGTTCTTTAGTGCTTCAAAAGCTAATCTGAGAAAGTCTGCCTTAAAATGTCAGTGTGAACACATATTAAGAAATTTTTTTAATCATAAAACACTAATATTAAACCAAAACATTGACATTTTCAGGCTGCCAGGGAGTGCTAATACTGAGTAATCCCTATAGTCCTGGGACAGTAACAGGGGTATTTCTGGCCATGATGGTACCTTTCAGTGTTTGTCTCCTTCTCTTGCAGCACCTGGTGAGCCTACAGGAGGTTCATCTGAAAAACTGAAAGCAGGTGGCCTAGAGGAGACGTTCTGTTGCTTCTGCATTTCAAGGCACCTGGAACAGAAGCCTGACAGTCAACCAACACGTATGTCATGCCGATTTCATTACTATAAAGTAGTGCCTCAGAAAAAGAAGGAAGAAAAGCTTTCATAGAAAACACCCCTGACACTTTAGATTCTGCAGTAGCAGTAGGTTACAGCAGCAGAGGATTCTGCAGTAGCAGAAGTCAATGTTATTTTTTTAAGTTTCTTTGGCAGGCATTTCCAAAGTTCCATAGGTGTTTTCGCTATGAGTGAGAAAGGGCTTAGTCATCACTTTTTAATTCAAATGATACTTGTTCATGCCATCTACATACTAGGCACTGGTGGTAGATGGAGAGTATAAAGACACAATTCCTCGTCCCGTGAGACTTATGCAATATTAAAGTGGTAGTTCCCAAAGGTGGGGGGAGAGTACTTCCTGAACCAATATCTAAGAGCTTCTCCTAGGAAGTTGTTAGAGTTGCCACTTCTCAGTCCTCACCCCAGACCTACTGAACCAGGAGGTATGGGTGCTGGGCACATCTATATGGTCTTAAAAGGCTCCAGTCGATCTGATGCAGGTGCCACTGAAACAGAGAAACCAGATATTCAATTTAAAATTACAATATTGGGAATATAACAAGCAAAAAAAAGAACCTCCTGTGGGGAACTTAGAAGAAGTGGAGTTAACTTACAGACAGCATATTAAAGGTTTTAATTTTAAAGGCATGAGGTCACCAGTAGTTGTGAGTAGAACTGGTAACTTTCATTGCAGCAAAACTTCCTCATCATGGTGTGCCTTTTCTCCTCTGTAAGTAAAATCTGTGAATCTCATGGTCCTTCAGTGCCATATGGCATTTCCTTCCACTCCAGGTTCAAATCACAGCTCCAGAGACACTGATAAGGGTGAAAAGAGTGACACTTTTTACAAGAAAGGGGTGAGATATTGAGCTTGTCCCTAGGCCTGGTGAGAAGCTGTCAGGACAGCTCTCTTCCCAGTGGGGTCATGGAACACGTGCAGAGGCCTCCAGCAGGCTCTTGTGAACAGCAGCAGCCCTGCTGCACACTTACTGCCGCGTTCTGAGGCCTGGGTCCTGGGCTCTGTTACACAGCCTGGGCTCTACTAACATAATTTTAGAAAGATCATCTGATATGAGTAATGGAAGCACTTGGCTTTACGTCTAAAACGCTGGTTCTCAACCATGGCTCTACAAATAAAGATCACTCAGGGAGCTCTAAAAAAGTACCTAAACCAGGGATTTAACCCCAGAGATTCAACTAATCTCAGGGAGAGTCCAGGCATCATTATTTTTCAAGGAATCTTCAAGGCGAATCTCAGGTGCAGTTGGGTTTGAAAAGCACTCAGCCTTGCAACTCAAATTGTGCTTTGTGGACCAGATGCATCATACCATCAGGAAGTTGGTTAGAACTGCAGAATCTCAGGCCCCAATCCAAACCTGCTGAACCGGAAATAACATTTTTAACAAGACTGACCCCGCCCCGCCCCAGCTGATTGCCATGTGCATTTAAGCGCGAAGTACTGGTCTGAAGGGTTTGTGACTGATTCCTCCCTTGTGAGGTATCTGTTCCCCTAATGCGAAATCATAGCACACATATTACCCAGCACAGACAGAGAGTGATTTGGTATTCCTTGGCTATCTGTAGTTTATCCTGAAACATGCACTTTTTGTGGATTCATCCTGAGAAGAGTTCTCAGGGCGTATGGAAACGTTCACATCAGAAGATGTTTGGTTTAGGAGGCATGCAGTGATGTGGTCTCGTGGCCATTTAGAGGGTGATTGGGAGATTTCTTTCCAGACCTCACATGCGGCTTGTAATTTGAGGAACACTGTACCCAGCAATATGGTGTGGTATATAAGGCTAAGTTATTAATTTCACTGACTCTTACAGTTATGCTTATCTTTACAATAACTATGCAAGTAAAGCATCATTATGACCATTTTTGCATAAGGCAACTGAAGTCCAGAAGGGTTAAATTACCTGCACCTGAGATTTGCCTTGAAGCTCCCTTCAAAAATAATGATGCCTGGACTCTTCCTCAGATTAGTTGAATCTCTGGGGTTAAATCTCTGGTTTAGGTACTTTTTTAGAGCTCCCTGAGTGATCTTTAGTTGTAGGGTTAAAGTTGAGGTCACTCAACTAATAAATATCTAAGTGATAATTCAAACTAAGCCACAGAGACATCAAAAACCAAGATCTTTTCATTATACCAACTTGATTGCTTTAATTCTGAAAGCTTAAGTAAAGCGTCACTCTTCTCCTTTATACAACCTCTAGAATGTATAAATCATTCACTGCTCTTAGTATGAATAAATGATAATTGATTATAACTTTTCAGAACTGTCCTTCATCATCTGCAGAAATGCCAAATACTCTGTACTTAATCCCAACGTGGCCTTCATCTAATCAAAGGGCTTATTTTTGGAACAGTTGTTTTTGAGTGTTAATAAACGATAGGCAGATGTGATGGGATTTGGCATATTTTGGAATCAGATAAAAAGCACCTGTATGCCATTTCTGGGTCTTTCCTTAGCTCTACCAAATTAATTCAATTACAGCCCTTGTCAGGCAGCAGAACATTGAACTGTGGGTGCCTGCATCTTTTTATATATTAAAGGTGCGATTGTAGAGTTTTCCCATTACTCTGGACTTGATGTATACATGAAGAAAGCAGCAATATTAAAGCAATAAAACCTGTCTTAAAAAGGCATTTAGTCACTGTAGTTCCCCTTGGTGGAAATGACCTTGGCTGCATCTTTCATGCACCCTTGCATTTGGCTTAGGATGCATAATTCATACAGCAATCAATTAGCTGACTATAGAGCCTGCAACAAGAGGGAATATTTCATATAAATCATTGCTGGCTAAATTGCTGGGACAATTAATAAAGTAGGAAATCTGTGGACATCAATTTGTAGGCAACACAGGTTCATCAAAAGCAAATCAGTTTCCTCCACCTCTTGGAAAGAAATTGCACACAAAGGAAATATCAGATATCATTTAGTCACTATTTCTTAGGAAAGATATCATTATATCTTGATGAAGATAATATTATTTGTTGTTTTTATGAATGTGAACAAGTGCCTAATGTAAGTGGCTCATTTATTTGGCTTATGGCACTCAATCAACAATGCCATTCTATGAATTAAAATAACAGCAATCAAATAAGTATTCCTGCTTGTGAAACATCTATAACCTAGCACAGGGGGCCTCAAAATGAGATCTCTGGTAGGTCATGTGGGTCCACAAGGTGGCCTGTGGACTCTTTTAAAATGCAAGTAATCTCAGCATGTGTTAGTTGAGCTTCAAGTGCTATTTTCATTAATTATTTCCATGTGTGCCGCACATACTCTGGAGTGCTTCTCTTAGAAGTAAAGCAAGCCTGCTTTTGGCATGTGTGCTAAATAAAGCTATCCTTTTTTTGTTTTTTATATATTGCTCAAAAATAATTTGAAACCATATTAAGAATACAGAAACATCTTTTTTAATGACTAACTGCTCAGTCAAGAGTCACATATATGTCATTTTATTAAATGGAAAATTACAACAAACATGATAGCCTTACTACATAGGTTTATGGTTATAATTTGGCTTCACATTATAGTCACCTGGAGAACTTCTTAAGCCCACCTGTGCCTAAGGCTTATCTCCTGGAGATACTGTTCAGTTAGTCTGGTCAAAGGCCTAGCAACAGCATTCTAAAAAACCCTCCCAAATTGAGTTAAATATGCAGGCAAGTTTGAGGACACATTTATCTATGGTATTGCATAGGGCGGTGTGCCTCAAACTTGAAGGCGCATACAAATCCCCTGGGGAATCCTGATGACTCTCAGATTTTGATTCAGTAGATCTGGGGTTGGGACTGAGGCTACAAATCTAACAAGCTCACAGGTGATGCTGATTTTACTGGTCCTTGGACCACCCATTGAGTTGCAAGGGGATGGAGCAGTGATTCTCACACTTGGCTGCCCATTGGGATCAACTGGAAATTTTTGAAATGCTTCTCAAATAATTTTTGTGGCATGCAACATGTGCATCTGTTTTTGCTGTTGTTATTGCTTGCTGTTTCTTTTTAAAAGCTACTCAGTTTATTCTAGCTTATGCAAAGTTTGAGAGTCACTGGTATAGAGCAGTGATCCTCAAACTAATTCAAACATTAGACATTATAGAGGAATTTTTTAAATATACTAATACTCCAGACCCAGATTAAACTAATCAAATCAGAATTCCTGGGGTGTGGGACTAGGTATAAAGATATTTTAAAAGCACACCGTACAATTTTTATGAAGAGCCAAGTTTGAGAACCCCTGGTATAGACAAGGGTGGGAAATATGCTAGTGCCCAGGCTTTGATGAAAAGTCAAAGCAAGATGCTGTCTCCTCCTATGCCATCTTCTATCATGTTCACAATAGCAATGAAAATATAAAATAAAGAAAAAAAATCGTATGTAGAGGGTCTTATCCGACAAAACAAGATATGGAAGCAGATTGCAATAGATGGAAAAGACTCACAATACTTCTGGATAATTAATTTCCATGTTTGACCAAATAATCTGTAATTCCAAAGTTAGTATAGGATCACTTTTTTATTGAAGTAGAGTCGATTTATAGTGTTGTGTTAGTTTCTGGTGTACAGCATAGCGATTCAGATGTACACACATATATATTCCTTTTCATATTCTTTTTCCTTATAGGCCATTACAAGGTATTGAATATAGTTCCCTGTGCTGTACAGTAGGACCTTGTTTATCTATTTTATATATAGTAGCTAGTATCTGCAAGTCCTGAACTCCCAATTTATTCCTCCCTACCCCTCATTCCCCCTGATAACTATGTTTGTTTTCTATGTCTGTGAGGCTTGGATGACTTTTTTAATACTGGAAATGCACAACTATACAACTATTGGAAATAAGCAAGACCAGACAAATATTTTGAAAAGGGAAATATGGGGAATAATCTTTCAGATATGAAAATATACCATAAGACCATATTAATTGAAAATATTCCAATTTCAGCAGAAGACTAGAAAGTTAAACAGAATACAAAACCAAAAAATGGATCGATCTATCTATCTATTTAAATTTTCTAAAGATAAAAATGTCATCATAAATCAGTTGGGAAATTATTAGCTACTTAATAAACAGAATTGAGATATTTTGAAAATAATAAAATTGGATCTCTACCTCATTTCACAGACCAAAATAAATTCCAGAAGGAGTAAAAGCGTAAGAAAAAATAGAATAGAATTGTTTTAACCTTGGTATATGGAAGGCCTTCTCAAAAAAAAAAAACAAAACTGAAACATATTGAAAACAGTTGACAGATTTGGATGAACACGCACAATTTTGTTCTCTGAAAAACAACAAAACAAGAATTTTAAAGACAAACGAGGTCCCAAATAGACAGAAAACTGAACATATACGTATATAAATGCACTATCTCCTGAAACCTCAACAGAGTGCCCTGAAGAGAGATTTTTAATGTGTTTAATTTCACAAGGATGAGGAGGGTGAGAGAGAAGGGGGGTTTGGCAATATACTTCTTCACTCTAGAAAGCAGAAGTCAACGAGTGTGAGAACAGAAGCAGAAAACAAACAAAAATGTCAAATGAGGCACTGGTTGCTAAACCTGAAAGCTAAAATTTAAGGCAGTGTTTTAAATGACACTATCTATGAAGTCACAGGAATTAGTGGCACCAGGTACTCCCAGATGTGGAGGTGAATGAGAGGGAACTAAAATAAGGAAGAATTGTTCCAAAATTACAAAAGAAGCAGATCCCCTCTCCGACCTTGCCACATCCCCACTCCAGAAGAGGGCTGGGAGTTTGTTTTTGCCTTAAACAGAGGGTGTTTGGGTCACCATGCATGCTAAGGTAAAGTACTGAAAATGAGATTAAAGGGATGAATTTTTACTGAAGACTGACATCCCCTCAGCCCTCCTGTTTTTTCATCAGCTTCCGGAATATTAGCAGCTATGTCTTTATCCTACAAGCAGGAGACTGGATGGACCTTCCCTGGGGATTCTGACCAGCACAAGAGAGAAATCCTTAAGAGATGAATATAAGGGGCTCTTCAGTAAAGCAGCCAGACCAGGTTTTCCTGTAGTGAATCCCATGGTCAGTTAGTCCCACCATCCCACTAAAGCTTTCTGCAGCTTTCCCCCTACTCTTAAATATGAGCAGTCAAGAGTTACAAAATAGTGGGGGAAGACTTTGATAGGGAAGATGAAGACTGAAGTGAAAGAACCAAAATAAAACAAGTGGCAATAGACCATGCAAAGAGCAGAAAAGGTGAACAAAACATACTATCATCAGTATTCTCAGAGATGGATACAACATCAAAAGCAATCATTTTTAAGTGGGACTATGTCAAACTTTGCTGTGTAGCAAAGAAAACAATCTACAGAGCAAAAAGGCAACCTATGGAATGGGAGAACATTTTTGCAAACCATACATCTGATAAGAAGTTATGATCTTCATTTATAAGGAACTCCAACAACTCAATAGTAAAAAGTAAATAAATAACCCAATTAAAAGTGGATAAGGGATCTAAATAGACATTTCTCCAGAAGAGACAAACTAATGACCGTTAAGTATTTGAAAGGATGCTCAACATCACTAATCATCAGAGAAGTAAAAATCAAAACTGCAATGAGGTATACAATGAGTATAACGTGAGCTCACACCTGTCTAGGATGGCCATTATCAAAAAAATCAGAAAATACAGGTGTTGATGGGGATGAGGAAAAATCTGAATCCTTGTGCAATGTTGGTAGGTATGTAAAATGGTGTGGTCACTATGAAAGACAATATGGAGGGTCTCTAAAAATTAAAAAATAGAACTACCATGTGAGGTAGGAATTCCACTTCTGGATATTTCTTCAAAAGAATTGATAACCTGATTTTTGTTAAAGATTACTTTTGATTTTTAAATTTTATTTACTTTTTGATGGTGGGGAAGTAATTAGGTTTATATATCCATTTTTTAATTTTTTCCTTTTGTTTAGTTGAGGTACTGGGGATTGAACCCAAGACCCTGTGCATGCTGAGCACACACACTCTACCACTGAGCTATACCCTCTCCAACTAAAAATCAAATTTTGAAGAGATGTTTCTGTAACTGAGAGACCCACCACAGAAAAGGTGAACTAGTATAATCCCCAGGGTCTTTCTTAGTAATGAAACTGGTAAAAATGCAATTCAGAGTAAACTGATATTTCCCAGATGGTTTTTTTTTTAACAAAACTTGAGTATTCTAAGATAGGGTAGATAAACAAAGACAGAAAGAAATTAAGACAACAAACAGGTAAAGCAGGAAGCTCCCCTAGTTTGCCATCTGGATGAAATAAATACTGATGCCTTCAGTGTTTCTACCAACCCTTGCTTTGCTTTTGCTCTCCTAAGACGCTCCCTCCCTCAGGAGCAATGCGTCTTGACAACAGTTGGAGGTGAAAGAAATGAGGTGGTTAAAGAAAAACTGTCACTATCTCTAGTGCCCCCACTCCCTAAAATATCCAAATCCAGAAAATTCTAATCCAAAACACTGCATTTCTAATTCCCACTTCCCCTTAACAGAAATATGTATCAAAATGGAAAAGATATAGTGCCATGATGAACAAAGCCTTCATTGTGGCTGATAGTTTGAATTGTTTCTCTTGGTGCCCCAGAGACTCTACTACCTGACACACTGCTCCACAATGAGAATCAGCTTGAATGAAAGATCCATCTTCTTTTGTTTGTTTGTAAAGCAAACAGTGACTGTGAGAGTGAAAACAGAAGGGAGAAGCAGCGGGATGCCTCACCTGCAGACACGTTCTTCAGGCAGATCATTTGTAGCAAAGAAAATAAATCCCTATGGGCGTTGTAGATCTGAAAATGGACTCTTAAAATTATCAGAGTGCATGACACACCTTCATGCACATCCATGGTTACATGTATTTCAGTTTGAAGTACTGCCAGTGTCAGGGAAAGTTCCCAATTTAAAAAAAAAAAAGAAAAGAAAAAAAACTTTCAGGTCATAGGAGTGTAGAAGAGGACTGGAAGCTGCAGAGAGCAGGAGAGAGAAGGAGATGGACCTTAAGTTGACTGTTTCAAAGCCAACTCATCGCTCATGGGCATAGCTGAGAATGTTGGTTTTCATTCTAAGATAAATGAGAGTCCTTTGAAATAAATATAGGTAGAACAAGGTCAGATTTACATTTGGAAACATTATGGAAAATGAATTTGCTTTAGCAGTTTAGATGCAGAGAGAATAACAGCATACCATTACCGTTACAAATGGTAACGAAGGGAAACAGACAGACTCATTGGATATTAGAAAACAAAACTGATAGAAGTTCACTCATTATCAGAAATGTAAATCAGAACTACAATGAGGTATCACCTGACACCAGTCAGAATGGCCATCATTCAAAATTCCACAAATGACAAATGTTGGAGAGGCTGTGGAGAAAAGGGAACCCTCCTATACTGCTGGTGGGAATGCAGGCTTGGTGCAGCCACTGTGGAAAACAGTATGGAGGTTCCTCAAAAGACTAGGACTAGATTTAACCATATGACCCAGGAATCCCACTCCTGGTCATATATCCAGAAGGAACCCTACTTCAGAAAGACACTTGCATCCCAGTGTTCATAGCAGCACTATTTACAATAGCCAAGACACAGAAACAGCCTAAATGTCCATCAACAGATGACTGGATAAAGAAGATGTGGTATATTTATACAATGGAATACTATTCAGCCATAAAAATGACAACATAACACCATTTGCAGCAACATGGATGTCCCTGGAGAATGTCATTCTAAGTGAAGTAAGCCAGAAAGAGAAAGAAAAATACCATATGAGATCGCTCATATGTGGACTCTAAAAAAAAAGAACATAAATACAAAACAGAAACAGGCTCATAGATATAGAATACAAACTTGTGGTTGCAAAGGGGGGGTAGGAAGGGATAGACTGGGAGTTCAAACTTTGTAGATATTGACAAGCATATATAGAATAGATAAACAAGATTATACTGTATAGCACAGGGAAATATATACAAGATCTTGTAGTAGCTCACAGCGAAAGAAAATGACAATGAATATATGTATAACTGAAGAATTATGCTCTACACTGGAATTTTACACAACATTGTAAAATGACTAACTCAATTAAAAAATGTTTAAAAAAAAACTGATAGAAGTTGATGATTTGGGGGTGTGGGGAGGATGGAGATGAAGATGTACCAGAATGACTTCTAGATTTCTAGTTTGCAGATCTAGAAATTTTTTTCATTATTTTCTCAATAAAAATATTTTTTTCTGAAAAAAATGTAAAATAACACTTAAAACTAATTTTGTAAGTTGACTTCAGTAAAAAATAAGAATTAAAAAATAAATAAATAAACCTTTTAAAAGAGGGAACACAAATCTGCAAAAGTAGGGGATTTGGCTTTTTATTTATTTTACAGCATCTGGAATTTAAAATCATATTTATAATGTGAACATATAAGATAGTAAAAGGATTTTTTAAAAGAAGAAGACTAATATTTAATAACCTGTAAAATGTGTTTTTAAAAACAAAATGCTATGCCCCAAGTGTCTTGCCTCTGAAATACAACATTGGCCATTTCTCCAGTCACCAATGCCGATACCTTTCCATTGCAATCCTCAAAACGAAACCATTTCTCCAGTGAACAGTAGGGCTCTTATCCTGAAAAAGTCAGCTCTGAACACCACAGAGAAAGTAATTAAATTCAACACCACTGTTATTTTTTGACCTGTGCATTTTCCACCATATGAAAACTGAAAATAATACTGTATCATCAAATTCTCCACTTTCTCACATAGTTCGTCTGGTCAAAGAGAATCAAATACCGCATTGCTGAAATGCTATCAATTCTCCTGTGGTTATTTTATAAATAAATTTCTTTTTCTCTACTTTTATATAGCACATAAAATTTTCATATAGTTGAAATGAACTGTGCAGAGAAAAACGTAAATGCCAGCAGGCATCTAAATATTGTAGCATCTGTTATATTTTACACTCTGTAATCACAAATCTTATAAAGCTTCACTGCATCTGAGGCTGGATTCTTCACAAATTATTGAAGATTGATAGCTATAGTAATTGTCATTACACTTTTATTTTCATTATATTGAATTATACAAACTTTCTTCTACCTTTTTCTTTGTTGTAATGTCTTTTCTTTTTCTAGAAAGCAGTTTTCAATGTCTGCTTTATATTTTCTTGTAAAAGTCTAAAATGTACATGATGGAAATTAACATTTAAAAATTAAGTATCTGAAATCTGTAGGCTGTGTGTGCATGCATACCCATGTGTGTACCAATGCTAATTATTAAAAAAGTCTTTTCTATAGTATTAGAAAAAATGGCTTGGAATAGAAATAGGAAAATGGATTACTTTGAAAGAATTTTGAAGCACCATAAACTCTCTGATTTAGTTTTGCTGTTAGTCATGAAACATAAGCAGGACTAGTTTTAAATATCTGAAAACCTCAAACTTCTGATAGTAGGTATGTACCCATTTGGTGTCACCTACCTTTTTAAGACCTACATTCAGTAGAATCAACAGAGCTCAGGTGCCACATAAATGTTTAGACCATCTTTCCAAATTGATTTCATTTCTCCTTTCTTTTAAGTTTTAGACCCTAGGTGGATATCATCATTTCCCCTCTTTTAATCAGCTTGTCGGATTTCATCTCATTTACCTACTTTTAGAGCTAAGTTATTAAGCACCTACTCTGTGCTTAGTATTACGTTCAGTGCTGCTATGGGAATAAACCCTTGTAAAATCCTGTCTTCAAAAAAGAGCCACATCTGGTAGGTAATTTCCTTTGTAACTGACAAAAGAACCATATCTGTAAGTAAAATATCTCTATTTTGTAGGCAAGGGACAGAGATTCTAAGAGAGCCAAGAACTTTGCCCAACACTATTTAATTAGGCCCCCGACATTACTCTACCACAAGGCCACTGTGTATGGTCAGCCATGTTGTGCACTGCACAATTCCAGGGAACGCCACTCACAGAGCCTGTTATACAAATGGCACACCTTGGAGCTCTCCAGTGCCACAGTCCTATGTCTATCTCAGAAGTCTAATATCTTTTTACTGCACTGTATTTCCATCTCGCTAACATTCATATTAAAGTAACAAGGGTGAACATGAGTTGGGGAAGGAAAAAATAATGAGAGTTGAGTTTTGCATTGTACTTCTTGAAAACACCACTAATATTTCTACATAATTATTTAAAATAATTTGATCCTTAAAGCAATAGCTCTCTCGTATTTCCATTCTTACAGAAGAAGTAATTTATGATCATTTGTAAATAACCTAAGTACAAGCTAAACTATCATCATGGGCTGCCTTCCTGAACTATATATTGTGTAATTTTTTATTATCACTGCATGAACTAACTAGGGAGCCTGAAATGATCTTTTGACACTCAGAATTAATTATATGTTGATATGCAGATTGACACTCATTTGCAGGGAAAGTATGTCTCTTTCGCATTTTAATCTACTTACAAACCTCTCCATTTATTCAGAATTGTACATCTCTATTTGATTACACAAATAGTGCACTATCCAAATAAAAGACATATTAAAATAGTGAACATCTGCAGAGATATGGTTAAATGAGCAAAGACAATTTAAAGGCATTTGCTGTCCTCATTTCCAGCAAGTTGACAGACAATGCCCCAAAACTCTTCTATCAGATCCAGAATAAACTAATAAGCTAATCAGAGCATAACAAGTCTTTGCCAAGTGACTTCATAAGAGAACTGTGTAAGTACGTTTAAGCAGCACTCAGGGGTATTTCTTGCAAAATCTGCAAACTTGTTCTGAGAAATATTGTTAAATGTTGGTAAATCCATGTAGTATACTGTTTTCACTAGTGATTAGGGCTCCGGGGACAGTGAAATGAAGAGAGACACTAATTTCCCTTTGGAACCGCAAACTCCCAGACAATGAAGTCCTCACTAAGTCTGCTCAACTTCTTACCCCTAAGCTGTACTACTGAGGTTCCCATTTACCTAGTTATCGATGGCAATTCTCTGGGGGGTTTGGTCATGCACAATTTGGTCATGGTTCTGTTGGACTGTTGAAAGCTCTCTTGTTAGAACTTTCCTTCAATTCAAGACTTTGTAGAATGCCAAGTTTCTGAGGCAAATCCAGGAAAAGGTAGGAATATTACAATTTGTTAACCAAAGTCATTATCTCAGGCCTATGGGAGTGAGTAAACCATAAAGCTATCAGGATTAATGACAATTGGTAAATAGAAAATTACTCTTATAAATAAGAATCAGTAATTAAGAAATATAAAAAGTGTTTTTCAATCTGCTTCATGTGTGACTGCATGGCATTTGTTAAGTTTCTTCAATCTCACTTAATATAAAAGCACTTTTTTCTCTTATGGGAATATAATGTCCAAATATGGAGAAGAAAACCTTCTATATCAAATTAACCAGAACTGATACGGTCTATCTCTGTATAGGCAAAATCAGAATCACAGAAGAACAGTACTACATAAATTGTGCCTGTTTCTCTAAACTAACAAAAAAGAAAATTTTTAAAAGATTTAGAAAAATCTATCAAATATTCCCTTTTCCCTTTTATTCCTCTTCCCCTCCCTTTCTTTAGTTTTTGTTTTAAATTCAAGTTGCAAACCAAGAGGAAATAAAAATATTTCTTCTCCTCTACAATCAAATAGCACTTGATTTCCTGATCTATTCCATTTCTTATTATTCAATACTCAGAATGGTAAAAGGTCTTAAGATATTATGCTACTAGTAAACTAAGAAATATTCCAGTTTTCAAAATTTTCCTCAATTTTTATTCTTCCTTATTTGAAGGAAGAAGAAAAAAAAGTAGATTATATCATATGTGCATATAAAAAACCCCAAACTTCTTCCTCAACATAAAAATTTTCTTTAAAAGCTAGAAAAATCTCTCAGAAGTATTGTCAAGCAGTCAGATTCAGAGCTGTGTCCTCGTCCACCCACAAATATTTTGTTCAATGTGTCTCTTTAAATTCTCTGGAAGGATTCTAATTTTATTATTTCTCAATGTTCTGTCTTTGACTTGTCAGAGTGTTTTCATCTAAACTTTTCTGAGTGCAAATATTTAGAGAGTAAATTCACTTTAAACCTATGAATATCGGTTTTCATGCTGAAAATCATCCAGAGCATGTCCAAGTCAATTCATTTTCCTATTCCTGACACAAGGTGGGACAAAAAATCACACTGCCTATCTCTATGAGGAAACCTGGCTAATGGCCAATTTACAGAGTACAGGCTGCAAACAGCTGATACTACCTTTGTGCTTTGTCTCTTTCCAAAGGATAGATGAATCTAAAAAAATAGCCCATCCTGGAGACAAGACAAGCTTTACAGAAGAAAGACATACCTCAGTAACGATAAAAATCATGTCAAAACCCTGCAACTTTGTTCCGTCTGGTAAAACAACCTTATATTCTTCTCCACAAGCCAGAGGTCACATAGCTACAAACTCAGGAAGGGTATTTTTAACGAATGTGGTAAACCGTCTCTCTATATACACTTCTCTCTTTCCTTTATCTGAAAAGACACCTAGGGGAGGTTTTCTTAACCTACACATATACATAAATAAATGTGTACATGTAGTTTGCAGGGAGAACGAGGCAATTTGTATGGACTAAAACACAGACATCAAATCCAGCATGTCCAAAACTAACGTGCTTTAAAATAACTCGTCACATCCCCATCATTGCATCAGCCTCCCATCCCAATACCCACTGTTTTATCAACCAGATAGTAAGTTAAATGGGGAGCAGGTAGCATGTCTATTGTGTTCACCACCGTAATCCTAGCCCTTAGCATAGTGCCCATTGCTTAATATGTGGGTGATCCTCAACAAAATATTGAATGGCAAACTAATTGTCTCAATACCTGGAAGCATATGTGGCTCATGGATTAGTGGCAAGACTATTGACCTTAGTGCCTAAAGGTTTGGTTTCTATTCGAAGTCTGCCACTATGTAGATCTGTGACTTTGAGCAAATCATTCATTCTCAGTGGGCCTACAAATTGGGAGGTAGGAGGATGGGAGGAGAATGGGCAACCAGATAGTTTATTGGGAGAAATTATTCCTTCAAATATTGACTCTAACATTTATTCTCTTCCTCAACCCCCTACATGTAGACAATAAGGTTTATATACTTTACCTTCAAGATGTTATTAGGGTCCATCCTTTCTTCCCTATTCCCACCGCCTCTCCCCTTGAAGAGGAACAGGAACTCTCATTCATGGCTGGTTGTCACTTTGAAAGACAGTTTAGTCATTCCTTTTAAGACACAGCATAATCTTACCATATAATCCAGCAGTCGTGCTCTTTAGTGTTTACCCAAGTGAATGGAAAACTTACGTTCACACAAAAACCTACACAAGAATAATTTTAGCAGGTTTATTCATAGTTGTCAAAACCTGAAAGCAACCAAGATGTCCTCCAGGAGGTGAATAGATAAATAAACTGTGGTACAATCAGATAATGGAATATTATTCATCTCTAAAAAGAAACGAGCTATCACGCCATGACAACACATGGGGGAATTCGTAAGTGCATGTTACAAAGTGAAAGAAGCCATTCTAAAAAGTCTACATACTGTACGATTCCAGGTAATTGACATTCTGGAAAAGGCAAAACTATGGAGAGAGTAAAAAGGCCAGTGGTTGCTAGTGGTTAGGGAGGAGGAAAGGATGACTGTTTCTTGCTGAGGGAACCATTTTTCATTCTTGTTTTTCATGTCTCTTTAAGGACTGAATCAAAGGCAAAGTAGTGGTGATGGTGCTGGTGGTGGTAGTTTTAATCATCCTTGCTTCTAGATAGCAGAAACCAACTCACATATTGAGTTCACTTTACCCGTTCCTGGGGCTTCGCTAAGCCAGAGAGCGTCCTTGCCTGACAGAAGGGAGGCTCAATATCCTGTAGGGAACATATCTTTCGCCTCTGGCCAGTTGCAAACCCTGGCAACACAAGCAGTGCTGGGCGAGGACCATTTCAAGGTGGGGAGGACATGAGGTCCCCAGTTACAGTCATTCTATAAACAGCTCTTTAACCAATAACCTCAACTTTATTTCCTGTTCTCACATCAGCCCTACGTAAGCTAAATCCAGGCACCTCCACTAGGAAGAACAGCTACCCACTCTGAGAATTTTCTCTTGTGCTTGTTCTCAGTGGCAGGTCTGCCTCTGTGACTCATCTGTCAGCATGGTTCTACACACCTTCTGTCTTCCAAAAGTTTATGAAAACCTTTGGTGTGCTTTCTTTTCAGCACTTTTATGAGTGAGTTTCTCATTCTCTCTCTGCCGTTTTGAACAGAAATTCTACTGAGAGCTCTCACTAATACTATTTGATTTAGCTCAGGAGACACTGTAGTACATCCTGAAGATAAATTCTGTTTTCAGCTTTGTTTTACTGTCCATTAAAGTGCCCAGATAGATCATCATTCCCTCCAGATGCCTACCCTTTTCTTAAACTTATCTTAGAAATCTGAGTAAAAATTACAGATTGAGGTATCAAGTATGGGACAAGTCTCAAGGCATGATAGGACTTCATAATTGAGAAAGCTGAGGAGTGGGGCGAGTCTCTCTACTTATTCATTGTTAAAAAAAGGTTTTTTTAACTAATTATTTGTTTAGGAGGGGACACTAAATATGCGAGACCATCAACTTTTTCATAGTGTTACAAGGAATACATCACTCACTGATGTATTCAAATGTTAAGCCACATAGTGTAAACTTTCCATATTAACATTATTAAATTCCCACAAAAACCATATCTACAAAGTATTATTTTCTTCATATTGGAAATGAGAAAGCTGACTTGGAGAAGCTAAATAACTTGCCCAAGGTCACACCATTAATAACCAGCTTAGGCAGGATTTGACTCAGTGCAAGCACGGCTGCCTAACATTTCCCCTTCATTGCACTGCCCCCAGCCACTTGAATGGCCACTCCAGGAACACACAGAGGAAGAACAGAAATAAAACATTGCAGGACATAATAGAAAAATAGGGGAAAGGGGATAAGAGGTCTGTCTGTGAGAGAAATAGCACACAAACAAATTTTTTTTCATGTTTCAAATAGAATCAAAACTCTTATGAGAAAATCTATGAGGACCTAAAGGTATCACTGCATAACAGAGCCGTAGAAGTGCTACAAAACATCTAGCACAGGAAATATACTTTCACCAGCAAAATGCAAAATAAACTGGCAACAACATAGAAGGGCGTGAGAGTACTTATTTTATAAGGATGATAGCAGGTACAGCGATTTCAACACACCTGATGCAATCGCTTAAGGATGTATCCAAGGAAGCTACATCCTGTAGAATCCCACTTTTGGGTTCTGTTCATCAGAAGAGCTAAATATTACTGGGTGGCTTATGTTTGCAACACAATGGGTCAGGCATCATAGAAAAATTTGAACCAGAGAATCTGCCTTGCAGGAGTTACTAGCTGAAAAAAGGATTTAGAAAAATCAAAATTTTGAAAAATATAAGAGTATAATGGTAAATAACATACAAATATACACAGCATTGTGTAGTGATCTACAGAAGTGCCAGGTTGATCAGTGACACTCTTGGTCACAGTTCACCCTCTCTCTTTCCCATGTGAACCCTAAGGTATTGATTTATTTTGGTTTCTTTAATTTTTTAAATACAACATGTATAAGATTAATCATATTTTTCAATTCAGCATACTTTTATCATCAATATGTTAAAGATCGTTTCTTGTTCCATTTAATTCTTATTTTATTAATATTCTCCCTTTTATCACTCCTTCCTTCATCCCATCCTTCCAATTTTCCATCCCAGTGGTTATTTAGATGTATTGCATCCTTGGAAATTGGATAGTGGTTTTTACATGTGTTTTTAATTTGCATAAACACTGTTGTTACATATCATGAGTCTTGCTGGTTTCATTCATCACTATTTTTGAGACCATTCATATCATCCAGTGTAAATCTAGCTCATGATTGCTGACTGCGTTCCAACATATGCACATACATCATTTTACTTGGCCATTTTCTGAGGTTGCCCACCATTTCCTGCTAAAAGAAGCAGTGGTGCTGTGAAAATCCTCCATCATGCCCTGCCCTGTGATTTTCATGAGCTGGGCCGTAGAGTCCAGGCACACTTATTTCAATAGGTAACTGTCAGCTTCTCTCCAGCATTGTAACATTTTACATTCCCATTAGCTCTGCATGTAGAAAGATGCCTCTACCACCAGCCCCATCCACCCCTATCCTTCCCTGCCTTCCAACTTCTGCTAATTTGGTGATTATAAAGTAGTATCATATTGTTGCTTTAATTTTCGTTTCTGTAATTACTAGTGGGTTTAGGAATCATTTTGTGTATTTATTATACACTTATGTGAATTGTTCTTTCAAATACTATACTCGTCTTCATAGATGTCACTTTTTTGCTGAATAGCATATTTTTTTAAATATTTTAAATATTAAACAGTTCTCACTGTTTAATATGCTAGAATTTCCTATAATATGTCTACTTGAGCATAAAACTTTTGATTGTAGTCAAAAATTCTAGTTTTTTTTGTTATTCTTCTTCTTTCTCTTCTTCTTGTTTTAATATCCAGATTTGTTATATATCTATTTTATCAAACAAGGACAATTAAAAGTTCAACTTCATCACTGTCACCGTTGCATAAAATAGGTATTATAACACCAAATTACAAGGAGATAATTTCACAATAATGAATAGTCACTTACAATTGAATAAATTTAGCACCTTGAAAAACTTCCCACCTGTCTGATTTTTTTTTTTCCCTCATTTCACAGCACACTGGTTCACGGACCAAGAATCAAGACCCACTGAATTAGAACGTTTCCCACCTTAATGCAGAGATGTGGGTGAAGGGAGAACCCGCCTGAGATTGAATGGAAGTCTAATAGCTTCGGTCAAGCACGTTTCTGGTGCCCTTCAGGACTGGGCTCAGATAAGCCCCAGGCAACTGCTGAGGTGCCCTCTGACGCTACAAGTCAGGTTTGTCTCTTCTGGAATTTTGTACAAACAGAGTCACACTCTGTACACTCTGCAGTGTCTGGCTTCTTCTGCACAGGTTGTTTTTGAGAGTCATCCATGTCGTACTACCAGTAGTTTGTTGTTTTCATTTCAGCTGCTGGACGTTCTTGACAGCACTCGGGATTGCAAGTATTTTTAACTTTAGCCATTAAGTAGCTACTTTATCATTGTTTTAACTTGCGTTTTCCTAAGGACCAAACATGTGGAGCATGTTTTCACGTGCATATTGGCTATTTGTATGTCTTTCAGAAAGTTTTTGTTCAGTTCTTTTGACTGTGGGTTTTTTTAAACAATTTTATTGTGGTATAATTTCTGTACAGTAAACTACACATATTTCAGATGTACAGTTTGATGAATTTTGATAGATGCAGTTACCTGTGAAACCACCACCACAAGATACCTAACAATTTAACTTAGTTGACTGTCTCTTTTTTTTACCACTAACAAATTTGACTGTTTTTATTTCTTAACCCCTTCTTTGTTATTTTGTATGTAGCATAGGAAAAGTTCTGGAAAAATACACATCAAATTTTTAAACAGTGATCCAGTGATCAGAAGAGTATTAAAGAGTAGACGTTGAGAAGGCAGAAGTAGAGAACTTCGACTGTTTATTTCATGGGTCCCTTTACTGAATGAGTTTTCAAAAAACTAGTTTATTTTTGTAAGTTAACAGGTTTTATCAAATCCATAAGGAAAAGATAACTCTAATGTTATTTGAACTCTTCCAGAGGAGAGATGAGAACAATTTTTTTCCCGTGAAGTACAATATTGGTACAAACCAAAGATTACAAACTAAGAAAAAGTAATGGGAAACTATTAAAATACAAAGTCCCCATTCTAAGATCCTTGGGTTGTAGACTTTAGAGAGGGAATTAAGTTCATATTCTGTAATATATTCCATCACCAAGTGGGGCCAGAGCAGCATTCTTCTATCAGTCGTATGACCATCTCTCCACAAAATGTGTAATTACATTAAGGAGATAGAATAAATATAGAGTCTCACATCATCTCAGGTCAAGGGTTCTCCCCTCCGATTGAATTTATTTATATTATATATTATATATATATTTATATATTTTATATATATATAATTAATAAAGGGACCAAACCACTTTTTTTTTGGTTAAAGTCTAAAATTCTCCAACTTTCTTAGTATCTACAGAGTTAGATTTGGAGGAGACATCTAACCAAAAACGTGTACTGACTGAACAGACTATCGTCCACACTGGTATATCAGTTAGCTGTAAGTTAGCTGTGTTTTCTCTTGTAATAAGAAGCATTACAGTAAGTTGTTCAGACTGGAACAGAGGTTTCACAGTGCAGCTAACAACCTACATCTCTTCTCTGTCATTCTGCACTATAATTCCCAGCATGTGGCTTTTGTCACCATGCCTACAGAATGTCTCCTCTGCCTCTAGGCAATATCTGAATTTCAAATAGTAAGAGGTGTGAAGTGCTAAACACAAAAGAAAAATGCTAGGTGAGTTCATCCTTGTGGAAAATAATTGCTTTCCCAGACATTCCAACTAGTATACTTCCACTTACAGCACATTGGGGAAAAGTGTGCCATGTGGCCACCCCTAGCTGCAAGTG
Source organism: Vicugna pacos (assembly GCF_048564905.1). Lineage (NCBI taxonomy): Eukaryota > Metazoa > Chordata > Mammalia > Artiodactyla > Camelidae > Vicugna > Vicugna pacos. The sequence goes on from NC_132991.1 coordinate 18,595,409, forward strand.
AGTCTGGGGAGTTATATATTATTAACTTGGCATATTTACTTCTCCTAGTAGAACAGAAAGGGAGAATAGATATTGAAGAAGCAACTAGCATCATCTGCCACAGATGGAAAATTTGATGAAAAATTTGGTGAGAAATTTTTCCTTGCTAAGAGGGTTCATTTGCAAAAGCAATGAAAATATGATACCAGATTTCTAGGATCTTATGTAACAAACCCTCACCTGGTCTCCTTAGTGGAGTGACCAGGAAAGAGCAAAAGCATTACAGTGTGACTGTCCTGGCTCTAATCCGTATTTCTCTACTCTCAACTGGAGATATTGTCTCTTTCTTTTCCTAATTTCATTACCTCTAAAAATGATGCTTAAGCTACCTCTTGACAAGGTGATATTTGTATAAGCATCTGCTACATGGTAGGAAACCAACCCTAGTTTCTTGTTCTCCCACCCAATCAAAATCCTACCTGTATCAAGTATTCTTCACTGAAGCCTTCCCCTACCATTCCAGTCTTCACTGTCTTCTAACTGAGAAATCTTGGGTATTTCAGAACTCATTCTTATCAAATCAAAATTTGGTATGTGAAAATATCTTAGAAATCTGTTAGGCTTCACATATTTTAGTAACATGCACAGTCACTGAACAAGTCAAAGACAGAGTAGAAATGGAACCCAAGTGTTAACTAAGTCCACCTCACCGTGCAAAATTCAGTTCTCAATTGCATTCTCTCTTCTCTGAAGACTGCTGCTGCTTCTCATTTGTGTTGCCTCTGCAACCAGGGTATAAATTCACCAGGGCATGATGATTCATTTGTTCACTCACTACCTTATCCATCAGTTAGTTATTGATCATGTACATAAATCAGGCACTATTCTGGATTCTGAGTCTACAAAGATGAGGAACAAATGGAGCAGCTATCGAGTTTTATACATATCCAATTACAGCACTAATTACACACTGAGCACGTAATTACTCAATAATTACTTGTTTGATTGATTGACCTTGAGAAACAGTTGTATCTAGCAACAACTAAATAAGCAATGATTTATAATTTGGGTTTCAAAGTGGAAAAACAACCAGTCCTTTTCTCCAATGTCTAATGCTTTTGCTCCTGATCATATTACTCTTCCTTTTTATTTTTTCAGGACAAAATTTTCTCCCAGGAGACACGTTCAAAATTTAAGCCAATAACAAGATTTGTGCTTCTTAACATATTTACAAGACATACCCAGACATCTGAATCCCAGAAATGTGAGTAAGTTGGGCTCAAGCTTGGGATCCTTGATGAGTAAGAAAAACAGAAAAGGTACTTTAAAAAGACAAGAATATATAAAAGGGGTCTATACTGCATGTCACGTAGGAAGTGTACTGAAAGTGATTAGTATCATTCACTAAAAATTATTACAACCAAAAATGCTCTCAGGCACACAGACTTTTAATTGTATTTGTTTAAGAGAAATTAGTTTGGGTTAAATGGCTCTCTAGATAGTTGACTGGTAGGGGCAGTAGGAAGCTTCTTCATTCTAAGGGTCCCCACTGAATTCCTGATATTTGGGAAATTGATGTAGCAGGGAAATCTGGTGTCTGTGTCCTGCATAACTGAAAAGTGTCTGGTAAGAAACCTGTGTGCTTTCTAAGATCAAGGTAATCCGGTCCTCATCGCCCCCTCCCCTATTCTCATACACTTGACAGAACAATCTGCTAAATCATCAGAACCACAAAACCGACTTTTTTTTTTTTAATGTGGAGGGGAGAAGAGAGGGACAGAATGGTATGGCTGAAAGATCCCAGGATTGAAGACATGTGGACACGTGTGTATGTCCATGGTGGATATCTCCAGAGATTGTCTGATTTCTGGTTCTACCTTCTGATAGTCAATGTCTTCACCTGTAAAATGTGGAATGTGGCTTCTCATAGAAGCTCAGTAACTGACAGCAACTGCTACTGTCACCGTCATCATCACCAACGTCACCATCACCCACCACCAGTAAAGAAAGTCAAGGGGTATAAAGTGGAGCTATTTAGGACTGTGGCTACATGATTTAAAATTATCTTGCACAGGTGAAGAAGTCTGCATCACTGTAAAAATGTGCCCCACTTGCCTTAGAATAACCTGCTGTAGCCATCTGGCTCATGTTCAGCTGGTTAATACCCTCCCGCCAAGCTCTGCCCTTTGTCTTACTTAAGGCAGGTGTAGCTACCCAAGGACCCGAGACAATATTTCAATGGTCTTGATATTTCTCCTTCCATTTCTGACCTCTCCTCCCCATACCTCTTTCACTTCCTCCTCCTGCCTTTATTTGTCTCTTGTTAGGTTTCTTTCTTTTTTCCAGTAGTATTTAACCCAGGCTGGAAATGTCAACTGAAACACCACCGAGACAGTAAAACTACATCCCCTTCTCTGGAGTGATAATCATGGTGATGATGATGATGATTGTGATAAGAGGAACTCACATTTTGAGCACTTAATATATGCTGGTCACTTTTAAAGGTTTCTTTTTCCTAGTCACGTTTAAGTACATTTCAAACATGACGGAATTTATCCCTCACAACAACCCTATGAGATGGCTACTGATAGTTTCCCTTTTTACAGAGGCTCAGAGAAGTTAAGGCACTTACTCAAAAATTTTTTTTAAAAGTTATCAGTTATCGAAACCAGAATTCCCTAGGTCCAGAATTCATACGCTGGAGGGAAGTTTGTGCCTATTTTTCTGGAGCACACGGTAGAGGAGTTTCAGAATGCGTTGGCAAGGGCCTCTGATGGTACGGCGTCCCACGGTGAAATACTGCAGCCTGAGCACTTGACAGCTTTCTGAGCAGAACCTTACTTCAGCACAGCAGCGGCTGAACTTGCTGCTGCTCACAGGCAAGACTGGAGCAAAGATAGCTTGCAGCGTTTATTTTGTGTTCACATTATTTGCCAAGAGGAACCATGCTCAGTTGTCCTCAAACAGGATGGTGATGGCACATTCTTAGGCTCAGCATTTAATGAATAAATCCATAGTCTATGCGAATCCCATTGTCTCTCAAGTGAGGGAAATAAAACCACCGAGGGCATCATTGACTTCAGAATTATGAGAACTTCGACTATATTACAGGCTATTTATCCAAATAAATTCCTGATCATTCCACAGTATGTCAATTCTAAGTGCCTACACACATGCTTCAGTTGCTCCCGGGGGCCATTTTTCTCTATAGAACATGTTCCTGGAACATACAGGACGTGCTGAGAGAGCCCTGCCAAGCTGAGCGCAGTGGGGTTTGTGTGTGGGCAGTTATTCTTCAGGCATTTGGGAAATTCTGAACATAGAGTCTGAGCCACTTAAAAATGATAGTCAATAATACAGGCATAGTGGACGGTGGGGGCCTGGTTTGGACAGAACTCCACAGTAGCCCTGAGGAAACAGAATGAGATGTGAGCATCTCCATTTAAACATCAGAAGCACCTCATACAAAGTGGGTTAAATGGTGATTATTGTTTTGCTAGGAAATGATATTAACTGAGCACCTGTGTTTTTATTATTTAAAAAAATTTCTTATTACAAAGTTTATGTGGGTTTATTGTATGAAAGAAATATAAACACAAAAGAGAAAAATATGGACTGCCATGCCACCAAACAGTGTTATCATTCTGCTGTACAGACTTCCAGGTTTGTTTCTATTTATTTATTTATTTATTCAATGGTATTTAAATACTGTCTATGAGCTAAGAACAGATCTAGGCTGGGAATACAGATGAGATTTTTATACATAGGTGGTATATATATTCTTTTAAAACAAAAATTGGAGTCATAAGGTAACCTTCTTTTTAACATTTTAACCTTCCTTTTTTTCAGTCAATGATGTATTAATATCTTTACATGAAAGTAAGCAATCTTATGGATGTAATTTTAGTGGCTATGAATCATTACATTGGATATGCAATAGTTTATTTGACCCATACTTATTCTTTGCTTTTTAGCGATTTTCTAATTTACTCCATTAAAAATACCCTGATGAATATCTTTATGATACTACTTGTCCACATTACATTGGGTAAATTATCAAATATAAATGTTATACATCAAGAGAATGGGTCAAAAACAGGTCAGGCAGGGTTTTAAAGTTTCAGACAGGTTCCAAATTTCCATACACAAATATTTTCCATCAGAATGCTTCAGGTAAAGAATTGAAGCTTATTTCCTTTGAGGAACTAATACCTGATTTGGGGAATAAAAATCACTGCAGAGTAAGGATCAAACAAGCAAATAAACCAAAGACTCCTCATACCCAAGTTCATACTAAAAGTTCAAAACACCAATAAGTCGACACACAAGCTGAAGTACACTGAGTGCTGAGACAGTTCCTGGGGCATGGCTTCCCAAGGTTGGGAGAAGGAGGGTCTGGATCTCCTGGTAGAGTGGAACATGGTGAAACTGGTGAACAAGCCAACAGTCTCCTTCATGTGCCAGGCTTGTCAGCATTAAGCAAGCCTATGAAGGTGTCTAGAACTCCATTTTCTCATTTCTAATACAAAGGTAGACAAGATGATACTTTCCTCTCTGAAATTCTATGTAGCTGTATTTAGAAGAGTTGGTAAAACATGAAAGGGGTGTGGCATCAGAACTGGAAAAATTAGACTAATCGTAAATGGTGAGCCCATGGTTTCTGCACTTAAACGTCTTTGGCATAGAATAGTGTGTTCCACAGGAGAGCCTCTCCACAAAATGTTAAAGATTATTATGCAATATGAGTCCTGAGGTCATGTAAGTCTAGGAAATTACAAGTTAAGCAAATTTAAATGCATTTCTGCGTTGCATGACTTTTCAGATTCTTTAAGATGTTTATGTGCTTGTGGAGCCTGTAGAGGGAGGCAGGAGTTCGTGGCATTTGTCAAGTTTATATGACCATAGAGTTCTTTTTTGAAGCATATTTATTTCAGGACTAGGGTCCTACAGAACACACTTATGGCAGCAGGCATAAACAAAAGTCAGATGGAACAGGATGGGCAAATAGCCCTTTGGCTTATCTAAACTTCCTCCTTGCTGAAGCACCAGCTAGTCTTGCTCTCGTAGTCATGTTCTTTCATGGGACAAGACAGAGTCAGTGAGCACATCACCTAATTATCTTTAACGCACGACTCTATGCTAGGTTGAGTAGGGAGCATTATTTTCTGCAGAGATGTTGAGAACTTCCATAGTTGGGCCACTTTTTCTGCCGTCACAATTGTCTCTTTAGAATTATGTTGAAACTGAAACAGTCTTCTTTTAGTGACAGGATAAAAGTTATTATATAACATCATATCTTTCTGATGGTTAAACTTTGAGGATCGGAAAACACAATTTAAATAAAACAAATCAATTCAAACACATTTATTTGGTACCAGTTACTTGTTCGTTACTATGCCTTGCTTTGGAATAAGACATGAACAGGGCCTGATTTCAGTTCTCACGAGGTTGGATCACAGTTTGTTTGTGAGCAGGAGAAGGGGAGCAAAGAATAAGTGGACAGTGTAGCACAAGATGATAAGAGCTATAATTGAGGTATGGAAAGATTGTTATGGGAACTCAGAATAAGAATTATCTAGCCTAGATCACAGATACTTGTGAAGGCCTCGCAGAGACGGCAACATGGACCAGCAGAAAATCCCCAAATAGACAAGGTAGGGAGAGGCAGTCCATATAGAAAGACAGCGTGTCAACCAGTTAGAAATGAGAAAGAGCATAGGCTATAGGAAAGAGTTGGGTGTTAGGCAAATCAAGTTTTTCGCCAAGGAGTTGTAGGAGATGAGACTGGAAAAAGCAGGACCAGATTATAAAGGACCAACTGCAGAAGGTAAGGTTTCGGGCTTTCTTCTGTAGATTATGGGAGAATTACTGAACAGTTTTAATTAAATGTCATAGGGGCAAATTTGAGGAGTTTTATTTAAAAAAATAGTAACTTGGACAGTGATAAAGGATCTGATTGGAAGTTTGGATGAAGGGCCCCCAAGGCAGAAGCCGTTTATTGCAAACTTAGTTAAGAAATAATTAGGACCTGAGCAAGGTAGTGGCATGAACTGCAAATCATTACCAAGAAGAAAAACTCCCTCTAAATTAAATGTACTTTTCCAGAAGGATCATGTTAATAAGAATAACCGGGCAAAAGTTTAATAGATATGTTAACTCCTTAAAATTGCCATTGATCAAAATTAACAAAGTGTAATACCTCAGTCCATTTTAGTTATATGCTCAACTGAATTTTACTTAAGCTAGCCATAGCTGAGATTATCAGGGGTAGTATTCTTAACACGCATACTTTGGGGCATTTTCACAGAGTATAAGGTACTAATTCAAGTGCTATATAAACATTGACTACTGTGAAATTCTTCCAGGCAAGGTCACTCTCTCTGGTTCAGGGAGGAACTGAGTTCAGAAGAAAAATGAAAATGGTGGGAAGAGTCTGAGTACCTCTCTAACCTAGAGGGATGCAGAACTCACTGAAATCTTGAGGGGAACTAAACCTGGCTCACCTCTTCTTAGCAGATATGGTTCCTCAGAGGTCTTGGTGGGTGCAAACTCATTTTCCCGTTAGACCTTGGAGCAGATCCACACTCTTTTTGGTCCAGTGTCAGGTGTCTGAGCTATGACTAGTTGCCTTTGTCCTGTTTCCAAAAATGACCCACTGAGGGTTATTACTGGTGCTGGTTTGGAGTTGGCTCAAGGCTTCTTCCCTGAAATCTTCACCATCACACCTGCCTTCCTGACCAAGCTTTCTACTTAGAATATGCCTACAGAGAGATTATTTTGATCCTAGCTTCTCAAAAAAAGCTATTAAAAAAAAGAGTCCCAAACAATCTCAGTAATAATAAGCAGTTTATGTGATTTAACTCTTTTAGGTATCACTACAACCTATGAGGTAGGTACTATTATCATCCTCATTTTACAGACGAGAAAACTGAGGTCCAAAGAAGCTGGTTACATTGCTGAAGGCAACTCATTTAATAAATAACAAAACCTGCGTATGGTCCCAGGAAGTCTGACTCCAGTGCCTATGTGCTTAAAACGTGGGTTCTCCACCTGCTAAGCAGCAGGCCTGTTGCTGTCCTGCCATTGAGAGAGAGAGGTTGGTCCATTTCAAATGGTCACTCTAACCATCAGTTCAAAGTATCACTTCTCAGCTGATCACTTAAAAGCAGGAATCTGCCAAGATGAATTGTAAAATACTACTTCAGAAGTGGTCACTGTCAACTTCTCAGAATATTCATGCCCAGCAAATTATCTGGAGACCTTCTCTGAGAACTCAGAGTGCCAGCCTACTCAGGAGCACTGACCTTCAAAAGAGGGAGCAGGGCTTGTTTCTGTAAGGAGATCTTGAACCCAGATATACATTTCATTCCAAATAGAATATATAGATTTCATTCTAAGTAGGATAGTTGTGTAATGTTCTAAGACATCCAATTATCTCATTGAGTTAAGCATTAAGACAACAGTCATTTATTGAGCACCATCAAATGAAAGTCTGTTTGCTTTTACATTCTTTCCCTGAGGTGTTACAGAAATAAAGCCACAAAATCAGAAATCAGAAAAGAATTGCTAGTGAGACAAGTACTGGGGAAGGATCTTTACGGTCAGGGGGAGGAAGAAAGGCTTAAATACACACACATACACTCCTCAGGACTTTGTGGTGAGACACAGTGATCTGTCACATTTAACACCTAACACACACACACACACACACACACACACACGTGGGAACACACACTTCTACCAATACAACAATCCATCTGCTTCTGTCACCCATGAAGGCCGTTAAACTCCTTCACTCTGGCTTATTATGATAGAAGAGACTGAAAGATAACCCTAGACATGAAACCTTGCACACCATGTGGATTCAGTGATTATTGAATTGAATGTTTACTTTAGAATTTGAGTAAGACTTGGAATCTGTGAAAAATACAAGTACTGTGGTTAAAAGAATGATGGTATATGAAATATAAAAAAAAAGCAAAAAAGATCCTTTTGATGAACCATCTCTAGCATATATACACCTTACATGGAGAGGAACTATTCGCTCAGAAAGTGGTAATTTCCATTTTAAATGCATCTGAGATTTCAACTATTTTTAGTGGTACAAAATTTTTACAACCTTTGACTCAGTACCTCCTACTAAATGCATCCTTTCAAAAGCATGAAATGTTGAAGGTCTGTCTATATTATTCAAACCGGCAATTAGAAGCAGATGTTATTGCACTTTATATTTAGACACTACATTTCAATATCTAAAAAAGAAAGAATGTTCATGAAGGACAGAGAGAATAATTTATAAATGCAATTAAAGCATATTGTTTAGATTCCTTCTCACTAATTTACCTGATTGCAAAGTAAAATTAAATGAATTCATATTTAAATGCAAAATTGGGCCAATGAGTAATGAAATTTTTTAAACTATGTGTATAGGAAAAGAAGATACCAGGTATACTATTGTTGTGCCAGATACATTTCTTTATCAGTTTTATACCTTTACCATAAAATCTTCCCTTTTTTTTACAAGGCAGTCAAATTATAGGTAGTATGATGTCTAAATTTATATTAATTTTAAAGAAAATATATGGACTGGTTACAAAGGAGTGACTTGACAGGACACCCTATATAGTAGCAAAGCTTTTTATGGGAATCTATAAATATTGCAGATATCACATGCTTTCCCTGAAGTTTGTCATGTTCTTCATTTGGGGAAATAATCAAATGGAAATCATATGTCCCTCTCAACACTACTTGAAAAAGTGTGTCATGCATGTGCAGTATAAACACAGGCATAGCCTACAAAATAGAACTCATTTGTAAAATTTGGTTGACCCAAATTTTTGGTGCTTGGAAAGATATAGGATGGCTAAGCACCCCTTTCCTTAGTTATTGAATAATCCAGTAAGTACTCCTTTTAATTCAGTACATTATGGCATTTTCTTGGCAGTGGATTTTCTTCCTAACCCTGGTCTTTGTTTGGCTAATATTAAACAGACTGGTCTTTTCTGAGCATATTCCAACGGCTGGTGGCCCAGGGATAGCCTCCCATACATGCCAGTAGCAGAGGAGCCTGCAGTAGGTTAATAACCTGATGTGGTGGCAGATGCCCAGGACTGATAACTGAAAGCAGTGACCATGTGAGAACTTGCTGAGCTGGGGAGTGGTGAATGGCCATTGAGTCCTGGGACTCTATGCCAAAAGGACAGTACTGTGTCTAGATAGTCACCAGAATACAAGGTTAATAATCCTCTTTAACTTCTAATTGGTTTGCTCCTAATTCAAGGGTTAATAAAGGCTGCAATGTTCTTTAAAGATTATTACAGTATGTGAACTTAAAGGTAAACAGAGATTGTTCACTCATTCATTCAAAGTATTAATTAAGCACCCACTTTGTGCCAGGCACTATTTGTATGTACTGGAGCATTTGCATTAACTAAGATTAGCTTCTTCTATGATCTCAAAAATGCGAATATAATTGTGGCTCAAATAGTAGTAATAGTTATTATTTATCTAGTGCTATCCTTGTGCCAGACACTTCTCTAAGCATTTTATATACACTAGCTCATTTAATCTTTGTAGCAACCTCCTAGTAAGAAATAGACCCATCTGGTTTCTAAGCCTTTATTCTTTACCATGGTGCTAAATTTCCCCCAACTACATAAGAGTGTAATCTGTTCCATTTATAGTTCCAGGTGTGCAGGCCAGGCCAGGCTGATATGTGAATATACAGTCACCAAGGGCAAAGATTCCTGTATTTTGTTGTTCTGGTATCCTCTGTATACAACTTCTACATCATACTCCAAAATGGCTCCTCTAGCCCCAACCATTCCAGTCAGCCAGGAGATGAGGGGGCGGGGTGCAGGAAGAGGTGATTAAACTGTTCTTTTAAGGATTCTTCTCAGAAGCTTCACAAGCAACTTCGCATATACCCCACTGGCCAGAACTTAGTCACGTGATGGTGATGCAGTCTGGGATGTTTCGACTTTATTCTAGGTGCCCCTGCCCAGGTATTACTTGAGAATCTAGATACTGAAGAATAAGGGAAGAGCGGCATTCTTTATCAAAATATTTGAAAACCAGCCCTGAAGCAGTTGCACCTTTCAGCATATTCCTGCTGTTGCCCCTAATGTGTCTTTCTTTCCAAGTCAGTCTTTTTGAATCCAGATGCTTTAGGGCCATTGGTAGACTTTGATTCTGCTGGTTCTCTCTCACGTGGTATCTGATAAGCAGATAACACTTGTCTCTAAGTCACATTGGCAAACTGGAAACTGGCAACAGTCCTCAAGCTGCAGATAACCAGTATTTCCCTCCTTCCTTCAGTGGAAAACTGATTAAATGAATTTTCATTAGGATAAATTTTCTCTATCAGATTGGGAAAAATTTTTTTTGTTGTTGACTATTACTATTTTTTAATTTTTTTATTGAAGTGCAGTTAGTTTATAGTGTTAGTTTCTGGTGAATAGCAAAGTGGTTCAGTTTTATATATATATGTATATATATATATATTTCTTTTCATATTCTTTTTCATTATAGGCTATTACAAGGTATTGAATATGGTTCCATGAGCTATACAGTAGGACATTGTTGTTTATCTACTTTGTATGTAGTAGGTAGTATCTGCAAATCTTGAACTCCCAATTTACCCTTCTGCACCCCCTTCCCCCTACCCCCCGGTTACCTTTTGTTTTCTATGTTTATGAGTCAGTTTCTGTTTTGTAAATAAGTTCATTTGTGTCATTTTTTTAGAGTCCACATATAAATGATATCACATAGTAAATTTTTTCTTTCTCTTTCTGGCTTACTTCACTTGATATAACAATCTCCAGGTCCATCCAGGTTGCTGCAAATGGCATTTTTTTTTATGTCTGCATAGTATTCTGTTGTATATATGTGTGTGTGTGTGTATGTGTATCACAAGTTCTTTATCCAGCCATCTGTTGATGGACATTAGGTTGCTTCCATGTCTTGGATATTGTAAATAGTGCTGCTATGAATATTGGGGTGCATGTATCTTTTCAAATTAGAGTTCCCTCTGGATATATGCCCAGCAGTGAGACTTCTGGATCATATGGTATTTAGTTTTTTAAGGAATCTCCATACTGTTTCTATAATGACTGCACCAAACTACCTTTGTACTAACAGTGTAGGAGGGTTCCCTTTTCTCCACACCCTCTCCAGCATTGATCATTCGTGGATTTTTTAATGATGGCCATTCTGACTGGTGTGAGGTGATACCTCATTGTAGTTTTCATTTGCATTTCTCTAATAATTAGTGATATTGAGCATTTTTTCATGTGCCTATTGGCCATTTATTCGTCTTTGGAGAGATGTTTATTTAGCTTTTCTGCCCATTTTTGGATTGGGTTGCTTGTTTTATTGTTGTTGTTGTTGTTAAGTTGTATGAGCTGTTTGTATATGCTGGAAATTAAACCTTTGTCAGTCGCATCATTTGCAAATATTTTCTCCCATTCCATAAGTTGTCATTTTGATTTGCTTATAGCTTCCTTTGCTGTGCAAAAGCTTGTAAGTTTCTTAGGTCCCATTTATTTATTTTCACTTTTTTTCTATCGCCTGGGTACACTGCTCTAGGAGAACATTGCTAAGATTTATGTCAGAGAATGTTTTGCCTATGTTTTCTTCTAGGAGGTTTATAGTGTCATGTCTTATCTTTAAGTCTTTAAGCCATTTTGAATTTATTTTTGTGTATAGTATGAGGGGTGTCCTAACTTCATTGATTTGCATGCAGCTGTGTTGACTATTATTATATATGTACATATTTTTATTTCTGTAATATTATAAAAACTAAAATAAGAATAATAGAGCCATTGATTAAGAATGCAGAAAGAAGATACCTATCAGATCCATGATAAAAATATTCAGGGTAGTGGAGAGGATATAGCTCACTGGTAGAGTGCTTAGCATACATAAGGTCCTAGGTTCAATCTCCAGGACCCCCATTAAAAATAATAAATAAATAAATAAATAAACCTAATTACCTCTCCCTCCCCCTAATTTTTTTTAATTTTAAAAAATATTCAGGGTATCATACAACACATTAAAAAAAATGCTGTTGGTTTGGAATGCCATGGAGTATAAGACCCTTCCCCCTCAAAAAACGTTAGTGGTCTGGAGTGCCTCTTCATTTCACATCACACCATGGAGACATTCATTGGTGAACATAATTTCTCTTTTTTTCTATTTTCTGAAAGTCTCTAAATCACATTCTCCTTGAAGTTGAAAAGTAATGAGTAGGAGTTATTGATACCACAAAACAGGATGCCAAGTCTCATAATTCCAAGTCACATGTAATAGTTTAAAGCAATAGCAGGAAGCATGTTTCCCCTTCTTTCCAAGAATGTTAAAAAAAAAAAAAGAGTTATCCTCAAAGGACCCTGGATTAACTTGGAAACATCAAATAGTGACTTGGAGACAACACTGACCATAGTCACATGTATGAAATGAACCAGTTTATTTTTGATAGTCTTCATTTGATTTTATTACATCGTCCACTTACCTACTGTCTTCTGCTTTCTTAATCTCTCACAAGCTCTTTTATGCATCCTCACTCCCATCAGACGGAGAGCACCAGAAGCCACCAATACTTTATGTCCTAGTTCCACATACTGGCAAGGGCAAGACCTTGTAAAAGTTATTTTCAAATGGAAAAATACAAATGAGTGGCTGTCCCAAAGAAAACTTTTAGAGTTCTGCCATATAAAAGAATGAAATATAAGAATGAATATTAAATGGAATAAATGAAAATAAATATAATTCTGCCGTTTGTGACAACATGAACCCTGAAGGTAGTATGCTAAGTGAAATAAGTCAAACAGAGAAAGACAAATAGTGTATTGTTTAACTCGTATGTGAAATCTAAAAATACAAACAAATAAAATTTAAAAAAAAACAAAACTCACAGATACATAGAAGAGATTATTGGTTACCAGAGAGGATGGGGTTGGAGGGGGTGAGCGAAATGGGTTAAGGAGTCAATTATATGGTGATTGCTTCATAGTGTATACAGATGTCAAGTTATAATGCTGTACACCTGAAACTTACATAATAAAAAATTAATAAATAAAAATAAGCGTAACTAGTTACCCTGGGGGTGAAAAAGAATGATAGGGAAGACCTCTGACCTCTAGGAACAAAACCATTCTGAGTGGCATTTAAGTAGCAATTTAAAATAAGTACATGGAAATGAAAAGGTATTTATCTGGGCCAAGTTGTAGTACTCACTTAAAAATCCCTTTCTAAACATGTGAATATGGTAATTAGTGGTCAATATGTATCTAGGTTTTTTTAAATAGTTATAATTATATGACTTTAATTAAAATACTATAATTTGATTTGTTATGACCTTAACGCATAAGAAATTGAAAACTTAGCTCTCTGTTTATCTCTTGGACTTTTGCTAACCTAACAGGGGTCATTCAGAAGTATCTTACCAAAATTTCAGGTGGGCATTTTGTTTGAGATGCTGTAACCAATTTCTTGGAGCTAGTCCTAGCATATTTAAATTAAGTGTTCTTTATTCTGTTTATCACGTATTCAATAGAAGCATTCAGCACCTAGTTTTCCAAGCTCTGTGACTCACAAGCTAATCTTCTGCCGTCTTGCTAGCAGCAACTCACTCTAGCTTGACATCAAATGATAGCTTAATTATATATATATATATATATATATATTATATATCATGAGATTGGGAGTGGTTATCTACAAGAAGATTAGACAAAGAGCTATCTGATCAGGAAGAAACAAATCTCACGTTGAATCCATCTCCTGCCTCATATGAAGAGTAATGTAGGATCTGATGGGGGCAGTGTGAGAGTCTCAGTTAAATCTGATCACATGGCATATGTGTGAGTGTGGGTGTGTGTATGTGTGCACGTGAGTTTTTATGTATTTTCTACAATGTGCAGACACATAGGCAAGTCCCCAGTGATCAGCAGCATAAGCCTGAGAAGATGAGAGAGACCAGCCTCACCCTGGTGGGATAAGTTTAGATGGTGAACGCTTCAGAGTGAATCAGGAGCCTTGGGCCCAAAGGACGCAGCTCTTAGAGCTCTACCGGGATGGGGATACCCTGGAAGAGATGGAGGGTTTAGTGAGGGGACAAAAGAGTGTGGAAACTTAGTGTATGTTGGAAAGAGAATCAGAGGCCATCATAGTATCTGGTTTTATCCAAATTCTGTAGGATCACACAGCCCAGTGAAGTCTCTCAGAGTCATCAATAGGAAGCAACAAAATTCAAGAACCAACATCAGCAGAAAGATGTTGCAGGTTGAAGGGCTGATACCATCAGGATATCAGAGCAGATTAGAAAGAATAGGGATGGAGTGTCTGCTCGGAAGTTCTTGGGGAACCCACACATGGGGGAGGTCAGAAACTGGTGAAAAGTCTTTAAGGAAACTGGAGATCTTGGCCTGCTATTTCTCATTAGCTATGACTTAGAAGGGTGTGCTAGGAAACATCTCTGAAAGCAAGGACACTTCCTTTGCTGGTCAAATTTGTATTTACACAAGAGAACAAGCCATCCAAGTATAGGAAAGGCTATCTGTGTCTCACTAAGAGAGGCCTCTTGCTTTCTGCATCTACACTTTGTCTAAAGTCTGGGAGAGTCAGAACTAAAAGCCCAACAATGAGACAGTAGTTGGACAATTAACAAAATTTGCATAAGGGCCATAGATTAGATAATAATATATCAAAGTTAATTTTCCAATTTTGATAATTGCAGTCTGGTTATGTAAGAGAATGTCCTTGTTCTTAAGAAGCATGCACTGAAGTATTTAGGATAAAGAGGTATCATATTTGCAACTTTCAAACAGTTCAAGGGGAAGGGTATAGTTCAGTGGTAGAGTGCATGCTTGGCATGTATGAGGTCCAGGGTCCAATCCCTAGGATCGTCATTTAAATAAATAAGTAAACCTAATTACCCCCCCAAAAATAGTTCAGAAACATTTACATACATACATATATAGAAATGTAGGTGTATATAAATAAATATGAAGAGGAGGGAGAGAGACAGAGAATGATAAAACAAATGCAGCAAAATGTTAACAATCAAGGCATACAGGCAAAGGTTATACAGAAGTTCTCTATATTATTTTTAAATTTTCCATAAGTTTGAGGCTATTTCAAAAAATTTTTAAAAGTTATTCTAAAAAAGACTGCCAACAGCAACAGAAAAACTAACACAAATCTGAGCTATTCTTAAATGTAGATAAGGCTTCATAAGTAATGGGGTTCAAGCCACATTGAAAATGTGGCATGCTCACTACAAAATACACCCTAGCTCTCTACCCAGCATCTTTAATTTTATGGCAGTCATTCCTAGGGGTTAAAATATTTTTCAGAAATCTCTGAGAAGGAATTAAAACGTCTTAGTTGAAGGGGTAATGACGTCATCTCTGTTCCTTATCCCAGCGGAGGAAAGCAGGGTCGTAAGGATTCTCCCTCTCTGGTCTTGTTGGACTCACCCAACCAATAGCCTTGCCTCTATAATTCATAAATGCAGGTTTCAATTTCACTAATCATGTAAAATCACATTAGACTCCCTGTGGGAGAACAGTAACATTTTAATGTGAAAATAATTTCTCTTGATTGATATACCATGCTTCTAGAATAAGGTTGCAAAACAGGGTTGTTTGTGCTTCTTAAAATCACCAGACAATAATACTAATGGCTTGCTCTATTATCCACAATCATTTTTGTGCTAAGTCCGCTAAGATTTGGTATTGAACTCCCCACTTAAGTGGCAGTCATTATGCTAATTTTTTGGAATCATTTGCTACATGTTTTACATGTTAATGTATTATGTTTATGAACCCTTTATCCAATGGTAAAACTTTCTTAGATCAAATAATATTACACATATTTCATAGGTGTTTGGAGAGGGACCCTTTCATTCCTGCTTCAGCCATTTCATCTCGCACCCAGAAAATAAAAGCCTCTACCCAAATTTCTATGCATTCCCAAATGGAAGATTGATACCTCATGGGTGGAACTGAAAAGCAGTTGTGTGTGCCCATCTTGGGCCACTTCTCCTGTCTCTGGATTAATTAGCATTCTTCTCTATGCCTATTCCAAGAGGCAACTACGCAGGGGTCAGACCAAGACCTATTTTCTAGAAACAGTCCTGAAGATCCATCTCATTCCCTGTTTGGGAACTCACAAATAAAAAGCAGTAGTGCTCACTGAGTGTGTCTGTTCTGGAAAGACCATTCCAGTCTTTCAAATAATAAAAGTGATATTTCATTCTCTGTCTTTCTCTTTTGCTTATTTACATAAACTTATTAAACACTCAAGAGAGAAAGAGAAGAATTCTATTTAATGGCCCCCTAAAATCTCAGCAGTCTTACTGCCTAGTTTTTTTTTTTTTGCTTCCAGATTTGTGGACTTTCTTTTGGTGAATTCATTTTACATTGAGATTGAAAGGCAATTTTGATTTCTACTCGGGATGGATAATTATCAAAGCCTCTATTTACATTTCAAAATAAAGTGGTTACTCACTTACTTCCTTGCCTGATGGGTTGTGTGTTCACTATAAGCCATTAATGACCATTCGAAAATGCAGTTTTTTTAATTTCCTGAGGCTTTGGTTTCAACTTCACAAATCACATGGCAAGCTCTGTCAACACCCTGAAAGAGAAGCATCTCTCTGATGGAGTCAATAAGCAGAAAAACTGGACCAGGACAGGATGGATCCCAGTGCTACCTGCTGGATAGGAGGTAGAGCAACCCGGTAGAGATACCATCACTAAAGTGGGCAGGGCCAGGGGAGCTGACCCAGCAGCCAAGACTAGCCACCTCTAGGAGGCTGGTAGTTGTTGGAAAAGTAAATTCTTTTTTCCTTTGGAATTTGTATTGTGATCAAGTGAGACTGAGACTGAGAATGGTGTCGATCCAGAGGAATCAACCCAGTGAGACGATGTCTGGTAACACCGTGAGACCTCCAAATCATATTACAATCCTTGGTCTTTTAGTTATGAGATTATTAAATATTAAATATACAACAATATACTATTAAATATACAGTTTTGTTAAGGAAGTTTGGGTTGGTTTTCTCCATCTTATGATTTAATGATTTAATCAACTGATACAGACGGTCTACTTATACTTTTCAGTTTATTTTATGCAGACGTTAAGGGCTCTAATGGCATATCCTTTAGCTTGAAGCAGGAAAATAAAACATGACTCTAAATATTGAGAACAGTGGAAACTTAATATAGGGAACTGGTTCCCAGGTGATGAAAGAGCTGAAAGACCAACAGGGAGGGAGCGGTGAGGCACCTGAATGTTAGAGCAGCAGGAGGCCTGGGGGAGGCAGGTCACTGAAGCCCAACAGCCTTACGTGGAGGAAATTGAAACCAGGGAAGACCTATCCACTGAGAAGGAGATCCATGGGAGAGACTCAGACATAGAGCGACGCTGCCTGAGTCAGAGAGAGGGGGAGAAATACCCTGGCCTTTCCCCTTCCCTCTCCCTCTGATCTTCCGTCTGTGACTCTCATTGGCCAAACCCAAGTGGAAATCAGCTGACACAAGAGCCTGGGAAGCACAGCCAGCCAGCAGGGATCGCTCCTGCTCCCTCCCCTGCATGCCCAGTGATACCAAGTGAAGCATGAATGCGTCTGAATGCAAAAGAGGCCCAGCACAAACAATATTCACACGTCAGCAAATATCTCAAAGCATCAAATGCTTTCTAACCACAAGAATGGAGTGCACAGGAAGGACTAGCTCACCACCACCATTATGTCACCTTCCCAAACCATGAAGAATAGAGAAAATGGATGTTGTATTTTTTAAATTTCTCCAAGTAATTCCAATTACATTTCTATCTTCCCTCTTCCTTTCATCATCCCTCTTACTTGGAAACACTGTTCTACGTCCTGTGAAAATTCAAAATTTGAGCAATAGTGTCCTTAAACACTGATATTCTTGATGATTTTTTCTTCTTTGCTACTTTAAAATTAGGAGGGGGAAAAAAAAAACCCTAACAGATGAACAAATCCAAGGAAATGGTCTTCTACGCTAGGGACTCCAAGACCACTGAACCATTATTAGTTCTTAATTACACCGAAGCTTCGTACCAGAGAGTTTGTAAAACTGAAAGGAAACAAAATTTAAAGAAAACACGCTGGCATTATGTAGCACTTCAAAACAAGCCTCTTTTAAAGTGTGGTTTTAAGATGTAAATTGGTTTATATGTTTTAGAAGAGAAAAAAGACACTCCCTGACCCCTCAAGTGCATAACTGGACACCTTGGTGCCATCTGTAATGATTTGGCCCCAGTTCTCCCTGTAATAGGAAGTAGAGGCATCAGAACCCGGGTCTGAAACTAGGGGACAATTAGTTCCATCCATTAGCAGAAATTTTATGAGTTCAGTAAATGAGGAGTGTCTGGTTGAGTGCTTAGGAGGAAAAGGGGAATTTGGTGTAGTAAAGTCATAATATACGACTTATTCGGAACTTTCTCAGGCATCTAAAGGTCATCTGCCTCCCAGTCCCAAAGAAATACAACCCTGCAAAAATCCTCCCTGGCCATTTACAACCTGCCTGGCTAAGCCTTCCCTCGGGGCCTGAAGGACTGATCTCTCTGCTGACTCAGGCAGATAGACTATCCTGAGGCCTGTTCTAAATCCTTATATCCGGCCTCGCCCGTCCTGCGCAGATTATGAGGCTAAGGTGATTTCTGTGGATGTGCCCAGGCTGCAGGAGTCAGATTGAGCCCTCTTTCCAGAAGTTGGTATCGTGTAGGTAATTAAAAAGTGAATAGTGGGCTTCTTCAAATGACCGCAAGAGTCACCTCAGTGAGAATTCAGAAACCTAACGTCCAGTGTAATGAGACACAATCACAGACAGGGGAAGGATTCAGCTATTATGTGACTGACAGATCTTTTCAACAACACCTTTCCTATGGGTCTGGAAAGTATCCATTGGAATGCCCAATTCTGATGTCAACTATTCCCTGGGGATACGCAGGTGATCTCAGGATGCACTGAGGACCATATAGTGGGCATCTAAAACAACCCTGAAGGTCTTCATCTCTTTCTTATACTGATGCTCTCCATCTATTTATTCATTTATGTCTTTGGCATCGTCTTTCCTTCCTCCCCACCTTTATATCAGAGTAGGACTGAACCACAAATGAACAAAATGAAGAGGTATTTTCCAGGTTAACAAAGTCTCTCCCCACAGGATTCTGTATCTTAAAGAGCTGTCTTTCATAGGGTATTTGATGCTTTTTAATAATGTAAAATCCTCTCGCCAATTGCAAGGTCACTTATAACCCAATCACTTCTCTTAATTTACTTTATCTTTAATTCTTTAATTGAATTGTTTATTTTTATTTAGTAATCCGTAATTAATTGATCACCCCCCCCTTGTTCAAAATTGATTAAATTTGCTTTATAAGGACATGTATATTTTATTAAGGTCATATAAATTAAGTATGTAAGAAAGAAGAAGACAAAATAAGGATAAGACATAAAATGGTGCTGGAAAGTAAAGCTTATGACAACACGCACGTGCACACACACACACACATTCACACACACGCATAAACACACACACCTACACACACATACACACATGCAGTGGCAGATTATTCAGCCGTAAAAAAGAAGAAATCTTTCCATTTGGATGTTGGGAGTATTATGCTAAATGGAATAAGTCAGATAGAGAAAGACAAATACCATATGATTTAACTCATATGTGGAATATTAAAAACAAATAAATAAATAAACCAAACAAAAACTCATAGATACAGAGAACAGACTGGTGGTTACCAGAGGCGAAGGGAGAGGGTGGAATGGGTAAAGGGGATCAGCTGTATGGTGACAGATGGAAACTAAATTGTTGGTGGTGAGCACAGTGTAGTGTATACAGAAATAGAAATATGATGCTGTATACATGAAACATAATGTTACAAACCAATGTTACCTCAATAAAAATATTAAAGTAAAAAAACTTTCAAGGGGGTTTTACTTTAGGCAAAGTACTGATTAGATGAATTTGTAAGTAGGGGAACTGGCTTTGTTTCAGGGAAGAATTTTTCCAAAAGCAAAAATGCAGAGCAGATAAAAAGGAAGCAGAGATTCATAAGAGCAAGTAATAAGTCCAAACTTGTATTACATAGTTCAAAGCAACAACATAAGAGATCTTTAGTAAGTGAGATTCGAAGGAAAATCCCAACAGCTGTCACGTATTGACATACTGAGCACTTCGGCTCTGTTCTAGTCATTTTCTATGTGCTCACTTAGTCTGCACAGCAACCTGCTGGGATCAGCACTGTTATTATCCCCATTTTATAGACATGGAAGCTGAGTCACAAAGATTCAGAAAAACTTATTCAAGGTCATCAGCTATAAACTGTGAAACTGGGGCTTGAACTCAGGTATGCTGGCTCCAAAACCACTATATATCATTAATATTATAACAAGTATTTAAAAATCATACTTAAAATGAAAAAGTAGAGGCATAATTAGGAAATTTGTTAGAAAACAATAATGTCTATTACATCATGAATCATTTTCAGATATGGGAAGGATGGAGGAAAGGATGGAAAGTGAAAAGAAAAGAAGGTAAGAAAAATATTTGAAATAGAGAAAAAAAATATAAGCCTGTCTACCTAGGAAAATCTACCTAAGAAAACTTCAGTAACTGAAAATCATTTTTAGTAGTTTTTGGTCATGTTGAGTGCATATGTGTGTGAATGCACATATATACACGCACACACACACACACCTTTATATCTTGTAGTTGTAATATATTATATATACATTTATGCATGTACTATACATAATACATTATACATACATACATATATATGTAAATCATACATGTAATACATTGCATTATATGTGTATGTACATATATATTTATGCGTATATCAACACTTATGTAATAACTATTCGATAGTATTTGTTGAATGAATGGATGAACATTTACATATATGTTTTTGGAAGCCATGCATGCACTGTTGGAAAAAGCCTTCAGTCAGGAAGGCTGGGTTTGGGGAATGAAGGCTTTTGCTTTCGCTCTATACTTCTTGGTATTGTTTGCATTTTCTCCCAGTATTCATATATTGCACCTTATTTTTGCCTGTCAACCATGACTATCTATGAAACAGGATTATAGGACATTTTTGCTTTAGATCCTTATATTAAAATACTAACAAATATAGAAACACAATATCATCTATTGACTACTTTGTCTAGGTTAGAAATCAAAGGAAAAGCACACATCTTGAAATTTACATGAACCAATCCAGAGCAATACAATAGATGTTACCCAAGGAATGGGGTTTTGGGATTTGTTTTTTGTTTGTTTGTTTTATTTTTGTTTGTTTTGGTCAAAAGGCTCATCCTATGAATGTCTAGTTCCCCAAATAAAATATATGAAAAACCAGAGGGGAGAGCATCACCACAGTCAGGTGATAAACACAACCACCTGTATATCTTACTTTTAAACCTAAGTTGCTATCTTCTACTAAACCTCTTTCATTTTCCCTGTAGATCTCTGGCTTGACAAGCATCTAGCCAAAATTTAACTAAGTATTAAAACTAAAATCCTCTCAGAAATAATCTTCCTTCCCACTCTTCTTTTTTCCTTTCAGTAACTGCTTTACTAGTGGGCAGGTGGTATAAAGGCTATGAAGTATTTTAATAGATTTTTTGGTCTCCTGATTAACTGATACAGACCTGAAGTGTTACCACTCTTAAATGTAATCAAGTAAAGATTATAGTTTTGATTAGCCATTGAATAGGTCCAGAAACATAATCAGATACTTGCCTATTTTGTCAACCTCTGATTTAGAGTCTTTATTGCAGTTGAATGGCCTTAATCTACTAACAAATAAGATACCTGATTTAAGCAGACAAGGAAGAAAATGGTTTTGCTATGAAAAATTTCCTTCCCTCTTATGCAAAGAGATGGGCTAAAATATCCCTAATGGTCTATTAAAGACTTTAAGGATTTGATATGGAAGGTAAGATGACTTTCAGTAATCTGATGTAAGTTAGAATCTTTATCATCTCTTTTCTCAAATCAATCAAAAGTATTTCTTGGACTCTTGCAATATAAAGCACCAGAGGAAGAAAAATCATAATCTCTACCCAGAAATGTTCATCTCATTAAATGAATAAGATACAACTAGATAAGAAAAAGTAGAACATTAAACTTTCTATTGAAGTATAAAATTATGCCATACAGATAATATCTTCATTTTTTTCCTTCTGTTTTTGTCACTCAAGACTTCTTTTAAAATAGTTCCTCTACTTTCTAATATTGGGTATCTTTAGGCTCATTTTTCCACCTTCTATTCTCCATACTCCTTCTCCCTTCCTTTCTCATGGCTGTGAAACAAAATACAAACTCTGGTGCTTCCTGAATGTATATGTCTAGCACAGACCTCAGACATGATAGCCAGATGCCTATTCTGTACAACTGCTTAAACATCTCAAACATTCCTAAAATTTAACAGCTCCAAAATTGAACTCTTGGTCATCCTTCTCCCACACAAGATATGCTCCATTTCTAGACTTTCCAACCTCAAATGCTAAAGCCGGAGACCTGAGAATCACCCTTGGTACCTTACCACTTGTCCTTAACTCCTATATCTAGTCCATTGAAAAGTCGATCAGTTCAACTTCCAACATATTACTTGAATCCACCTGCATCTCTCTTTTCACTCTAATTGCTTACCTGGTCTCCCTGCTTTTGCCCTTTTTTTGCTTTCCTTTCTCCATCCATCCTCCACACAGCAGGCAAAATGATCCATTTAAAGTGAAAATTACACAGTATCACTCTTTTTTCCTGAAAGCTTTCAAAGACTTCCCTTTATGTTTAAGATAAAGTATGAGTACAGTTTGAAACATAACCCTTGCCACTTCTACGTCTCAAATAAAATCATTATTTTTCACACAAAAAATATAATTTTTAATGTGTTTCATATGTGCAGTTTCCATTTTTGCTTTGGTTTTATTGGTTTGTCTGTTTATCCACCCCCACTAGACTTGAAGCTGCATATAGCAGGAACCGTGTATAAACAGACACATTTATTATCCCTATCTTACAGATGAGGAAAATATGACCTAGAGAAGATGAGTGACTTTCCTGAGGACACATAATTGATAGAATGAAGAACTAGATTTAAACCAAAGATCTTCTGGAAGCAGAGGGCTGTATCATTATTTATGATGCAGAATTATCCTCTCCACAAACATTCCCCACTGGAGATGTCCAGAATCACAGCCCTGCTAGAGAACTTCCTCCTGAAAATTACTAATGAGCTAAAATCAACATGAAAGATAGTCTCAAAAATGTCAAATGTCAAACACAATTTTAATTGCATGATTATCAGGAAGATGGAGTAAGAAACTGGTTGCCCTATTTTTCAGGGGGTGCACAAGATATTATTAGATGTAGAAATCTCAAATGCTAAAAGCTCTCAAAAAAGACAGACCCAAATCCCAGTTCCCGTATTTCAGTTTCCTAATATGTAAGTGGTCTTAGGATTTAAGGATTAAATGAGGTAATGGGTGTGAAGCATTTAGCATAGTCTTGCATTCAAGTATTACGCATTATTATGCTATTTAGTCTTTTTTTTTTTTCATCACAGCTGAACAGCCATGTAGTGAGAGAGGAGAAGAGGCACAAGAGAATGTGTTCTCTGTTGTCAGGTGCTTATGGTCAAGTAGCAGTGAATATGGAGTGACGGCAGTCAAGCAAAATGGAATCCCCCAAGGTTTAGGATTTGGAATGCGCTCCGATTTCCTGTAATTGATGATGAGTCCTCTAGGATCTATGGAGAACTTTATGGATGAGTTCAGTTTATGGTTCTTTCAAGCCCTGACCTTTTCTCTCAGTCGTTATCAAGATCCTTCCTACTTCATTTTGTACGCTTGAGTCTCTCCTTTGGTACCCTTCAAGGACTGGCTCAAGCCTTGCTCTTACCAGCCCTCCTCAGGGACTGAGGTCCTGATACCTGCATCCTTAGTTCCTCTTCTCAGACCCTTCTCAGCTTGCCTGGACTGAGACCTGTCATCTAAGGGAATGTTGGGTTCCCTGTTTCTGTACTCTGTGATCCTGTTGAGAAACCATCCTGTGAGTGGTGGTGATCTTGCCGGCAATCACGAGTTGTCAGTAATCATATTTTGGGGCACCTTGTTTTGCGGCTAATGCTCTATTCTCTCTCCCTCTTTTCTATCCACAAAACAGGGTTCTGACAGCCACCATTCTACCGTGTGTGAATGGACTAATGAAATCATATTCAATCCCTTTATTCCAGAATGTAATGTAATTAATTTCTTGGCTAATTAACCCCATCAGAAGGTTAAAATTCTAAAGACCCAAAACAGACACAATGTACACTTACAGAAGCAAATACTGAGAGTGGTGAGAATTTCTAACATCCCCCCAGAATGCAGCTAATATATTCAAAAGTAGTTGATTAATACCATAGTTTAAAAAAAACTGTCATTTCCTTAGAACTTATATTAAAATTTACCTAATTATGAATTATAATCATTAGTAATACTTGTGGAAATAGTTTCAAAATGCTGCTATGTTATTACTGACCTTGGGAAAAACCAAGGAAGGAAATCACTCAGGAAATCTCCCAATTTTCCTGTCAGTGTTATTCGTTCATATCTGGTGACCCTGGTCTCATTCCCAAATGCTCTCTCTTTCTCTTGTGATGCATAATCACCACCCAGCAGGGGTCCTTCTCCAGTACGTTGTCTGTATCCATCATATCTCATCTCCCCGTCACAGACCTTTCCTTTCCTGGTCACACTACTTCCTGCTGACTGCTCTTTCCTAGCCCCTTGCTCTAGTTCCTCTGGAATCTTCTTTTTCGATGTCTAGTGTCAGAGGGCACGGATTGAACCCAGGGCTTAGACTCTGCTCACCCATGAAGTTCTGTCATGCCTTTCCCAATATACCCCCATGCCTTCATTGTATAATTGGATGGCACCAGGCTAGCATCTTGTCTTCTTTTTTGTAACTATCTGCAAAAGCAAATGATAAATAGCAAGTAAAACTTACGAAGACAAGGGGACTGAATCCATGAGTCCATGACCCCTCTCCATAGGCACTGAGAGAAACTAAAATAAGTAGGTGAGTTGGTAAGGGTCTGGCCCAAGGCAAATTCGAACTAGAAGCAATAGGACCCCTGGGCAGGAACTTAGTATAGAAGATAGGAGTTTGGAAGCATGGATATGTCTGTCTATCAAAGCTACGGGTGAGGTGAGAGTACTAGTTCCTCCCACACAACACCATTGAAAATTCAGCTACGACTAACACAATGAATTTCGATCATAGGACTGTATTTTATGGGCCATGGCAGAGTGAGGGGCTCTGATTGAGATTTTGCCACTGTGAACCTGTTGTTGCTGGGATAAATCAACTGATATCCATTGAAGGCAGGAATACAGAGCCATTGATGGTGGATTTCTGGATCCACTGATGGAGGCAATAAAGGTTCAGAAGGCGTGGTCTTCATGGTGTTCATCCTCAAGGAAACCATCAGTCTATGCTCCCCTAGTAGGAAATAACATGGGAGATGGTAAGAAATGGTTCGTGGACATTTTTATACTCCCCTGGGGACCTTCAGTGATACTTCAGGAGAGAAATGCCTAGAAATATTAGGAAGCTTTACAGTAAAATGAATAGGGAGCCAAACTTCTTATAATTTAGGATAATAATGTAAATTGGTTTTTTGTTTTTTTATCTGCAAACTACTAAAATATCCTCTTACCTTTACTCTTTTCTATGAATGTTTGAACTTAGTTAGATGATATCCTGATTCCCCAATATAATTATTTGATTGTGGGAGAGACCTCTGATTGCTGCTTATCTTTAATAGTGAACTTTTTTTTTAACTGGATATGTGATTTCTCTGAGTAAATATTACATTTCTTAGTCTTCCTTATGAACGAATATGGCCATGTGACTAAATTCTGACCAATGAGATATAATTACACATAATTTTTGCATGGAAACCTACCAGACTTTTGCAGGAACCTACCTTAAGTGAGTGCTGACATACATCTTTTGTTTCCCTCCTCCATCCTCCTGCCAGGAACACAGTAGCACTACCTTGGACAAAGAAGGTGGGGGTGATACCCTAAGGGTAGTAGGGCAGCAGAGCAAGGATATTGGGTTCTTGATGAATTCATAGAGCAGAGCCACCAAATCAGCCCTGGAAAATACAAGATGGTATTTTTGCTCACATGTCTGGTCCCTAATTCAAAAGAGAAACAAAGTTCTTATGTCTTTTTTTTTTCTGAGATTATATGCAGAATCCCCAGAAAGAACTAACCATTGCCTCTTCCCAGCTTCTCTAGCACTAAATCTTACACTTGTACTTGCTATCACACATACATATTGTACTGGAGATAGTTGCTTGACTGTTTGGCCCATGCCCCTCTATCGATAGTTGTAAATGGTCACCCCAGAGGTAAAAAAATCACATCACTGACTGGTTTGTTTGTCCAGCACAATATTGGTAAGCACCTGAATTTGAAGGATTTGGCAGGCAGCCTCCACTTTCTCAAGCCCCAACTCTCCCTAGGATCTTATCCCTGCTTCACACATTTCACAGATGAATTCCTGCCCTACCCTTCCTTGGAAGATTAGTGACCAAGCCTTAGTAATCTCAGTTCCTAGCACATCACACCACACCTGGTTCATCCTGGGCACTCGATACTTGCTAAAGGGAGGTGAGAGGAAAACCTTCCTTGCTGTTTTGGCCCCGGTTAGAGCCCAGGCTCCAAAAAAGAGTTATAGAGTGTTCCTGGAATGTTTGAATGTTCACTGTAAACCCTTCAGTACTTCCTCCAAAATAAGTCTTTAAGGGTAGAGCTCTTCTGAGGTACACAGTACTAGAAACTGAAATAGTTCAAGTGCTTTCCTGAGTTCTGCATTGCACCTTGAGAATGAGCAGAAGGTCAGGGGACAGGGAACAGAATGGGATTCTGTCCAGTTTGACAAAAGAGTCATGATGGCTACTGCCCTCCCCAGCAGGCGAAGGCAACTCCCAGTCAAATCATTGCCTTCATCTTCCTTTCCTTCTTTAAAACGGTCACAGTGGTGCTTGAGAGGTCTCTCAAAACACAAAATTGCTTTTGCTCGCCTTTTTAACATTAACATAGAAGATGAGCTTCTTTCTAGCATACTTTTGAAAGTGGAGAATTTTGCTTAACCCAAATAAACTTGATGCATCTCATTATAGGAAAAAAAAAAAGGAGAAAAAGAAAAATGCGCCACCTAGGAATATGAATACATTTTTTACAATTGCTTCGAGATTCAGGGCGTGAATTTTTTAATACTTAATATCCTAAGTTGTTTTCTTCATTTCCACAGAAATAACTCTGCAAGTTCAGAGTTTATTTTTTCAAACTACTTTTTTTCCAAATCAGCAGGGAAAAATTACCATATCTTTCAGCTATATAAAATAGTTTTACAGTTTAGCACTTGAAAAACAACCCCCATCAATCACTAGCAGTAACTGAGGCACTTTATGTCCCAAACAACTTAAGCTGGAATTGAAACATCTCTGATTGGCAAAACAATTTTGCCTTTCTAGTTTCAGGCTCGTCTTCTCATCAGTAGGTGTTAAATCTAAAGGAAAGTCAATCTTGTGACCCTATTTTAAATATTTCTAGTATCTTGGGGGTGGGCGAAGGAACATATTATCCCATTATTTAAAAATTAAGTATGATATAACTACAAGTGTTTTCCTGCAAATACTTACTCCCTGAGGAAAATTTCTTAAGGACATTACCTTTCTAACACCTTCAATAAGAAGAAGTATTTGGTGGTCTGATTAAATACAAGTTGAATTTGCCAAGTAATAAAAGCACATTTTAGAAGAGAATAAAGTTGTTGATTCGTTGCATATTGCAGTTTATTAATATCTAAACCAATTATCCTCTATGCCCACCCCATCCCCCCAAAAGAGAAAAATCTTGCTTTTCTTCTGCATACTATTTTATGCCAAAATGTTTCATTTCTGGCCAGTAGGTAGGGAAAAAGTTATTTTTGTGGGAAAACATGCTGGAACAGCATTCTAGAACTTTATTGTGAACAGATAACCAGTCTGAAGTGTAAGAAAATATTAACTCTCTATGAAGAAATTTAATTTTCAATCTAAGTTATAGTGTGTACATTATGTATTTATTTACACACTTTTTAGACCTCCCCATATAATGAAAGTAATCATATTTTAGGCACTTTTCCAAAGCCACTGAACAATTTCCTTCTACTTCTGATGGGAGAGCAGCCAATTTCATAGCCAACAACACTGGAGAAATACCAGGATAGAGAAAGAAGAGGGTTAAATAGCAGATTCTCCATCTATCTGTTTATTTGTTCATTCATCAAATATTTGTAACGCATCTCCTCTGTGCCAGGCAGTGTGCTGGACACTGACACGTTGTGATGTAGAAAACTCACAGTCTAAGGAATAGTTTGTGACTCTAGGAAGCTAAATGGTAACTCAAGACGACCATTGCCCCCAACTCCTCTTGATCTGAAGAGAAAGATTCTTAGAAATGTGAAATGACTTCCACTTCCTCTCTCTCTCTCTTTGATTTATTCAATATAATACACTTACCAGTTCTTTTCCAACAAAAAAGTGAACCAGGGATGTAGACTACAGTGAACCATGATCCAAGAGTGAAGTTTCTTATAGGTAATTTTTTTTCATTAGATTTTGTAACAAACTATAGAGGTGGTGTTAAAAAATTGAATAGTTTATAAATGTGAGCCCTCATTAGCATATATTAAATATTATTATTTATTAGAAGGTTAATAATGCATTAGTTTTTAAATTAATCCTCAAATCACTTTACACAATTAAGTCTAATTAATGCAGAGGGATTTCAGAGGGAGGATGTTCTAAAATCTTGCTTCGTGTTTATTAGGGAAACAGCATGATTCAGAGTGGTTACATGACCCTTAGGCACAGCTCAATTATTGGGCAGGGAGGGAACTTTGCATAACAGCATTCTTGTGGTTGGGCACTAGGATATTTGGGACTCAAATAATGAAATACCTCTCTGGGTAATCAATTGTAAGGTGAAAAAAAATTGTAAGGTGAGAAATCTAAGGGTTCCTAGAGTGGCTGTTTGTTAATTTGTGAGAAGTTCCACAGGTAACTAATATTCCTTCCCTTTTCCTCATCCTCAAGTTGAGACATGCTGCACTGAGCTAAGCTTCGTAAGGACGGGATGCTGTCCTGTGCACCTCTGCATGCTACTGTCTGTAATAGAACCTGGCATGGAGTATTATGAACTCAGTGTTTGTGTCTCCCCAAAATTCATGTGTTGAAGCCCTATTCCCCAGTGTTGTGGTATTTGGAGTAAAGAAGTAACTAAAGTTGCGTGAGATCATAAGGGTAGGGATCTGACCCAACAGATTCTCACCTTGTTCTCGCTCTGTGCGTGCACCAAGGAAAGGCATTGTGGGGGCCTGGTGAGAGGGTGGCTATCTGGAGGCCAAGAAGAGAGGTCTGACCAGGCTGCACCGGCCAGCACCTTGATCTTGGACTTTCCAGCTTCCAAACTGTGAGAGAGGACATTTCTGTTGTTTAAGTCATCCAGAGTATGGCATTTTGTTATAGCAGCCTGAGTGGACTCATACACAAAGTAACCACTTGGATTAGTTGTCAGAGGAACAAAAAAATTCTTCAAAAAATTCCAGGCTTTCTCATTGGAACATTGTTTGAACACCTGCTGTGGCAGGTACTGCGGCAGTCAAAGTGTTAGGAGATGAAAGAGAACTGCAGTTACCTGTTTCTACATCCATAAAATGAGAACAATATTAACACTTTCTTAGAGGTGTGAGGAGTAAATGAGGTAAAGAGACCTTAGCTCAGTGCTAAGGAACTACTCCATCATTTATTACCATTATGTCTCAGGGTGTAGTACCACAGATGACAACTATAGATTTTATTCTCATTCTGTTGACAGAGATGCCAGGAAGGTTGCTCAACCCACCCGCCGTTTTCATGGGTGCAGTCCTTGTGTTGCCTTGGGACAAGCTTGAAACTTGGGTGAGGCAAGAAGAGACCTATGCCCCAAATTCAAGGAGGCAACCACTCTCATGTAAGTACAACCCGGTGCCTGAAATACACGGAGGGTGAGCACCTCCTTAAATGTTGTCCTCTGGTTGCCTTCTTACCTCCCAGCTTGGTTGGGAATCTTCTTTATGAGGATGAGTCACCTTGGAACTGCAGGGAGTGACCTTCTTTAGGAGTGTGGGAAGCTATCCCCATTTTGTGAGGAAAAGTGATATAATAAGACTATTTGGAGTTTGAGCATTGAAGAGGAAACTGCTTTCACTGAATTGAACAGTGTCCCCTCAGATTCACATCCACTAGGAACCTGCGAGTGTGACCTTATTTGGAAATAAGTTCTTTGCAGAGATAATCAAGTTTAGGCGAGGTCATAATGGACTAGTATATTCCCTAAATCCCACAGGACTAGTGTCTTTATAAGAGGAAAATTGGGACACAGAGACAGACACACAGGGCAGAAAGCAATGTGAAGATGGAGGCAGAGATTAGAATAATTCATCTATATGCCAAGGAATGCCAAGGATTGCCAGCAACCACCAGAAGCTACCAGAGGCAAGGAAGGATTCTTCTCTAGAGCCTTAACAGGGAGCACAGCCCTGTCAACACCTTGGTTTCAGACATCCATCTTTCACAACTGTGAGAGAATAAATTTCTCTTTTTTTAAGCCACCCATTTTGTGCTTACTTGTTATAGCAGTGCAAGAAAACTAATACACTGCTCAACTGGAAAGAAGAAAAAGGGTAGTCTGGATCTGTGAGGGGTAGAACAGGATCAGTCATGAGCCAGTGTTTGTGGGACCTCCCGTTTCCCTGGGAGGGAAACCCTGGGAGCCAAAAATGGGGCAGTTGTGACTGAGCTTTGCACTGGTGCTGGAGGTGTCATCTTCTTCAGAGACACATAAAGTTCCCGGAGGAATCTCACCATCATTGTCAGGAGAGTAGAAGAGCATTTTTGGACGTATCTGCAGGGCCAGTGCTCCCCAGGGACAAGTACCAGCAAAGACGAATGGAAATAGCATTTGTTCCTCCATGTTAGTATGAAGGCTGGACTGGCCATCTTCTCTTCTTTAGGTTAATTATACTCTCAGAAGTGCAGGGCAGTTTGAATATGGCATAAAACAAACTGAAGCATGAGAAGGAGGAACTTTTGCAAAGAGGTGACACCTAGACTGAAGGACAGTTAGGAGTTAGTCAAGAGGAGAATGGATGGGGGAGATTCCAGGTAAAAAGGTTAGCAAAAGTGAGTGCCTTGGCTTGATAGAAAGGTGGCACACTGAACATCTGAAAGGATTGAGAAAGAGTAAATGTAGGAGTTTGAAGGCATGAGATGGAGAAATAAATGTCTCTATGTGGTAAGCTGAGGAAGTGGTGGCATCGGTGGGGGTGGAGGAGAAATATTAGATCCTAAAACCAGGGCCACAAATGGAGTTAACACATTTCCAGATGTCGACTGTTGTTGGCACCTTCAGCACTATTACACCACACTGCAATTGCGTTGTCGGTTAAATAGATGTGAATGGGCTAGCCGTTCTCAGTACTCTTGATGTTTTTTTCATAGATTATTACCCTCCTGCATTCCAAACAACCAACTTACAGAGAAGCCCAATTCATTTCTAGAAGGCAGACTAGCTGTACTAGTGAGTTGCTACACCCTGAAGCAGCCTTGAAACTTGGGAGGAGATACAGTTCAGCATCCGTTATCCTCTGCTCCCGATATGTTCTGAATTCCTGATAAGCAAAATCATCACTTTTCTTTGATGTTCACAGACTCTTTTTTCCCACTGACATAGCCAGGAATGCCACAGGGATCTGGATAAAATTAAGCCAAAGAATAGAACCAAAGCAGTTAGAAACACCCCTTTGCCCCATGCCTACCACTGAGCTGTTAGTAGAGCTGGCAGGGAACTAGACAGAGAATTGGTTCTAACCCCCTGATCACAACCTGCCGATCCGTGGACAAACTCCAGTGACAGCGGTATTTTCATAGGAAAACCCACCCTTTTGATTTTAGCACAAGGGATGCTGCAAGTCTGTACTCCTACACTTACATAAATTGCAATGGAGATTAAATAAGGGTGACAGCAGCTTCCTTGAATTTTCTTCCTGTCCATGAATTAAATCCTCTTAGAGGTGAGATTCTCATCACCACGAAGCCCGGGGAAAGGACATGACTGATTGAGTTCATATTATAATACCTGGTACCTCTCCTGCCTTGGGGAAGGAAACATAAAATAAAGATGCCTGTACCATGAAATGTTCAAATATGTTCTTCAGAATTCAAGGACTTAAATTATTCATTGACTGGGGCATTTGTTTCTTTCTTTCTTTCTTTCTTTCTTTTTTTTTTTTTGAAGGAGAATAAAAGGGGAAAAAATACCCTAATCTTTCTGTCACAAAATAAAATGTCAGTCCCAGTATTGAAATTCACCCTCAGAACACAGCATAATCCCATATTATAACCAATTTAGTAAAAAGTAAAAGCGTATGCAAAATAAGATAAACAAAAGGGAAAGAAAGCAACAGAGTACAAGAAAATAGCTCACAGCAAATGACATTTGGAATGAAAGATAGAAAACCCACACTGTTTTGTTCTATACTTAAATAGACGGAGAGCAGAAATGCACTGGAGACATTTGATAATCAATATAACATTA
This sequence comes from Vicugna pacos, assembly GCF_048564905.1. Lineage (NCBI taxonomy): Eukaryota > Metazoa > Chordata > Mammalia > Artiodactyla > Camelidae > Vicugna > Vicugna pacos. Next base: position 18,628,122 of record NC_132991.1, read on the forward strand.
CCCCGAGGGAACCATATACAACTATAATCTTTAAAACAAAACTCAAGGAAATGGAACACTGAAATTAGAAGGACTTTTACCAACAACATGGCAAAAAGGAAAAAAAGGCTTAATGTCCTTTTATATCAGGGAATTCTTAATTTAAGGATTATTTTTCACAGCCAGTTTTTACCAAGCAACTTGAGGAGAGGAAAAAAAAAATCTTAAGTCTTTCCTGTCACTGTAGCCTTCATAATCACCACAATTCAACATGACACCATGACTTGTAGGAAATTCTCCCCAGCATCCATTTAAGTGGACACTAATTGGAAAGCTCAGTGAACAGAAAAAGGCTGTGAACAATATATATTTCAACATGCTGTACCCAATCCTGACCTTAAATGACAAGGAGGAAAAAAATGGCTCAACACAGCCTCTGCACTCAGCTCTCTATTGTGAAACCATGACATGAGTTAGCTCTGGGAACAACCCTGGGCTTGTGATGAGACCGAAATCAAACCTGGAAACTCTGGAAGAATCCGTCTGCTCCACACACATGGTTCTGTAAGGGAGCATCTGGGTGCCCAGCTCTGAATTCAGGAACTCCACAGGCGAGGAGGTAATGGTAATACGTCATGGAAAACAGGAGCTCTCGTCAGACCAACAAGGATTTCAACCTTGGATCCACGATGTCCTCGAAGTGTCACCTTGGGCAGAGAGCTTCACTTCTCAGATTTGTCATCTGTAAAATGGGGATGATCATAACATTAATAGGAGCTATTGTGAGGAGTGACTTAGATAATGTAAGGATAACACAGCACCTGCCACATCGTAAGGTTCCTTAATAATAGCTGGCATGCATCGAGGGCTTACAACTCATCATTAAAACCTGTTCTCTCTCAAAATAACCCTGCCAGCTAGATATGATGGTTATCCCTGTTTTAAAGAAGAAAAGACCGAGGCACGGAAAGGATTAGTAACTTGCCAAAGGTTGCACAGCTGTTTCGTGGTAAGCTGGCATTTAAACCTGGCATTCTGGTTCCAGCCTACACACATTGTTTCTAACTTAGTTTTACTGAATTAATGAATGCATGGTAGTTTTTTTTTATTCTTCAAGATTTGATAATCTTATTGAAAAGTTGAGGGAAGGTGGTAATAGCTCAGCTGCAGAGTGCATGCTTAGCTTGCAGGAGGTCCTGGGTTCAATCCCCAGTACCTCCATTAAAAAAAAAAAAGTGATAAGCAGAAACACTGTGACCATAAAATAAGATTATATATAATCAATAGCTACCTTTAAACCTCCAGAGTACCAAGCCATAAAAACAAGGAATGCAGGCAGAAAGGGTTTAAGAAGCAAGATGAGAGTTCCCTCAGCATCAAAGCGGGAAATGCCTGACTGCTTTCACAAGATCCCAGGCAGCCTGGGGTTGAGAAGCTGCCCTGACTTTTGGTAGTCTTGGCGCTCTGCTAATCCTTCTCCTTCCTGGCTGGAATGGGGGAACCCACCTTTATTTTACACTCTGGATCCCAAGATTCCCAGCTGGACAGGGTTCTGTGCCTAGATCTACACTTAAGGATCTAAATTTATCATTGGGAGTTGCAGTCCCATGACCCTAGAGAAAATGAAAGGCTATGCCTCAGAAGGGTTAAGTCCTGATGATTTGGGGACCTAGGGTAAGAAACTTAATACATTTGCATTTGCATAATCTTTTTAACTTACAGTTCTTCATCCATGCAAAAGTCCTTCACAGATGAGAAGACTCAGGTCCCAAGATATAACCTGCACAGAGTATGTAACCAAGGTCTAAACTCAGGCCTTTCTTGCTTTGCTCAGCATCTTCTTTCTCATGGTCACTTACAGCTTCATAATGTGCATATCCTCCCCCAACCTGGAATTTTGCCTTAATGTAAGGTTAATTCTGAGAATCCCAAGAATTTTAGAAGGCTGCTGCTAAGATACCAATCTTCATCTCCCCCCAATTTACCAATGCTTCATGAGCCACATAGACTTTACTGATGGTTTTCTGAGGAAGAGAGAGGGCTGGATGGCATATTGGACAATAGAAATCTCCAAAATCTACTTTAAACCCACTTTTCTCTTTCCCAGAAAAAAAATTTCCCTCCAGAGTATATGTAACTCCTCCCCATCTTCCCACCAATCGCCCAGAGCCCCGATTTCCTGCCCCACATCCCTTAATATCCCCTCACCAAAATAAAACCCTGCTGGCTGGCTGGCTGAGGAGCATCAGTGGGAAAAATAAATGACAAAGTCAAAACCAACCAGGGGAATGAGGAGAGCCTTCAATTACACTTCCAAAAGCAAGTGATGAGTTGTAATACTTTTAAGCATGTACTATGTGCTGGGCATTGTTCTTTGACCTGGGGGTACAACCATGAACAAGACAGCCTGGAGCTGACTTTCTAGAAAGAAAACCCAGACATTAAACAGTAAACACATACATCAATGTGATGCCATGGTAACAATACCAAGATTGGTGGGAGAAAGCTACTTTACATTTCACAGTAGGCAAAGGCTTCTCCAAGGAGGCAACTTCTGATCTGAGTTCTAACAGAAAGGGAATAGTCACGCAAAGATGTGCATTCTAGATGGAGGAACTACCAAATGTAAAAGCCATGAATCAATCCTAAGAGGGTCAGAAAAGCTGGGATAAAGTGAGTGAGGAGGAGAGAGAGAGTGAGAGAGATGAGGATGGAGAGGTGTGTGGGGAGGACCTCGTGACTGCTGGTTGGAGAATGACTAGAGGTTCCTGAAGGATGAGTGAATGGGAGCTCTGACCCTCAACCCTGGCTATTGGCTTTCATTTCGCTTTTAGTGTCCTGCTGGTTTACTAGATCAGGTGCCTATTGTAGGAGCCCAGATACCATGGGCCTTAGATGAGCGCAATCAATTTCTACCGGAAAGCAGATGCATTTGGGAAATTAAGGCAACCAAACCTGCTGTGAGGAGTTGAGAAAGTGGTGAAAGATGAATCTCAGGTTTTGAGATGAGTCAGTATCTGAGGATAAAGTTGGTATGTGAGGAGAGCAATGAGGGATGAGAAATCTAGAGTTGAGGCAAACATTTTAAAACTATTTTAGCCTAAGGAATGTTGACTTTATTTGCTAGGCAGTGAAGAAGCCAGCATTGGATACTTACCTGTTAATTTTGCTTTCAATAAACTTTTTCTTGAAGTATGATTAACATGAAGGGTTGGTTTGATGGGAATGCCCCTCACTCAGAAGGGCTCATGTCTAGCTTATTGCTGTACTGTTAAAATTCTTAAGAATTTTATCTTTGAACTTGTGTCTTGTAAGTGAATTCCAGTAAAACAGTGAGCACGTGTGTGAGCAGAAGAGATTGATAAAATGCGTGTGTTTACTATTCCTTACCACCCCATTTGCATATAGTGTTTGTGATACCCTAAGAGCATGAATTCCACTGGACCCACCATGCATAGGAGTCAGGGAGACACAAAGTGAGTACAAAGAAAGTGTCTTCTGGAAGCCACTGACTTCGAAAGAGTGTTGGTAGAATGTACGCATATCAAGAAATAAAATAAAATGTATTTATTATTTTACTATTGACAGGTATTGAGGTAGCTTTCTAATTTGGGACTATTACTATTAATAGCGGTGCTATGAATATTTTTGTACAGATCTTTTAATGCATACATTACCCATTTCTGTTGGGTATTTATCTGCCCAAGTGGAACTGATGAATCAGAGGGTGTGCACACACTCAGCTTAAGTTGATAACTGCCAGACTGTCTTTCAAAGCAATTATATAAATTCTGCATTTTCACCAGGGATTATAAAAGTTCTACCTCCCAGCACGTCCCTCCCAGCACTGGTATGGTACGAGTTTTAAAATGCCAGCCATCCTGCTGGATGTGTAGAGGTATTTCATTGGTTTTAGTTTGCAGTTCTTAGTGTCTAATAAGATTTACACCTCTTCATATGTTTATTGGCCATTTATAGATCATCTTTTATTAAGTACCTGTTAAAGTCTTTGACTATTTTTCTATTAGGCTACTTGCTGTTTTCTTATTATTTTAGGAGTTGGTTTTGTATTCTATGCTACTCCTTCATCAGGTGTATTACAAACATCTTCAGCTCTGTGGTGAGCATTTTCATTTCCTTATGTTTCTTTGTTTTAATGCAATCTGATTTATTGATATTTTCCTCTTCAGTGAATGATTTTTGTGTGTCCCTTTGGTTGTTTTATCTTCCACATTTAGCTCCACCTCCCATGTAGAATTATTTTTGTTACATATATAAGAGAACAGTCAACATTTAATTTTTTTTCCACGTGGATATCTAACTGACCCAGCACCATTTATTGAAAAAAAAATCCTTCCTCACTGCACTGTGGCAATATCTTTTCATTAATCAAAGGACTATATACATGTAAGTTCATTCTCTTATGTCTATACGTATTGAAAGAGGTTTTTTTTTTAATCATACCAGACTCTCATTGCTTTGCCATTTTTTTCATCTGTTTCAAATCTATTTGTCCATCCTTGCTCAAGTACTACATTGTCTGAATTATATTTGATATCTTGCAGTGTAAACCACTACTAACCCACACTGATATATCTAGTGTTATACACACTCAGCTCTGTTTTCATCTCTCTGATTATCTTGCCTATTCCAGGCCCTCATCTAAGGTTTTTGATAAGACAGGAACTGATCATTGTGGTATTTTAGGAAGCTTGTGGTATCATAGGTATCTTGATATGGTGTGAAGGATGGATTGATCAGTAAGGACCAGAGAAAGGAAGTAAAAAGACCAATTTAGATGAATGATGATAAGGGTCTACTACTTAATATCAGAAATGAAAGTTTAAGGGTCTAACAAAATGAGAGTCAGGAAGACTCTTGCCTGATTGGATGCAGGAGGAAAAGATAAGGACAAAATCAAAGATTCCTGCAAGGTTTGAGGCCTAGATAACTGAAAGATTGGTAAGAATATTCACTGAAACAGGAGAGAGAGGATCAAGAGCTGGTTTGAGGAATGAGGAGGAAGATGAGTTTGATAGGCAAGTGGAATCTACAAGATTTAAAGAACCATGGCTATATGTGTCCGGTGCGCAGCAGGAAGTAGTGGATCAGAGGTGAAAAGAGATCAGGGCCAGAGATGGAGAACTGGGATTAGGTGTGCATTGATCTGTCAGAGATTATCTGTGCTTCCAAAGGGAGAGTGCATGGAGAGAGGATGGAGGAAGAAGGACAGTGGGAGACCGAGATAGAAAAGGAGACCAAAAGTAGCGAGAAACAGATGAAGGATGAACAGAGGAAGGAGAGAAAGAGGAAGGGAAAAACTGAGGAAGGAGGAAGAGAAAGAAAAAGATTTTGACTTCAGTTAATAAAGAGAGCTAACCATATCTTCATTCTAATGTCAAATCCATGTATTGTTCAAGCATTCCACTAGAAGATTGTCCGGGTGGGGCATTTCTGTGCAGAGCTTTGGAGACCGTGTCTCCCTTCCTAATGTGCTCTTCTGTCTCCTTCCCAGCAGAAGACCTGTGGGTGGATGGAGGAATATTTGAGGGCCCCTGGATTTCCTGTCAATGCCTGTGCATTTGACATGACAGTTGGGTGGGGAGGACGGGAACTGATTCCTTATATTATTAGAGTGCTCTTCTGAAGAAGAATAATGCAGAAACTGATCAACTTGAGGATCAGGGAAAAGCATATTGCATGTTGTAATAAAATCATAAAAATAATGCCCTGCTTCCTAATTGCATTTAAGAATTTTTATGACATTGCTTGTCTTTTGTTACACTTAGTCAAATTTGGGAATGTTGATGATTCACTACTAAGGAACATTAAATGTTCCCGATGGCCTGTAGACAAAGCTAATTTACACCGTGGAAGCCAGATGAGGTGTTAACTATATTCAGGTTGCACCTTCAGTGGTTTGAAAGGTAATTGTTTTACGTTCCCAGAGCTTAAAAGGGACTTCCAAAAATAGGGTATACTATCAAACACATAGAGACAATAAAGCACTTGAATCGTTGATTTCTTAGAATTCCTGTCCATTCTGTGATTTATGTAACTAGTCAAAGTACTTCATATGAAATATTTAATAGTGAAAGGCAACATTCTGGAAAAAGTTCTACCATCACTGATTAGTTTTACATCTTTTTTTTTTTTTTTTTTTGCATTCCACATTCAGAAGTCATGTCCATTCCTCTTATCTGTCTGACCCTTTGGGAAAACACACTGAAGGTGAAAAATGGAAGATTCTTCTTGAGTACGTACTTCACTGAAAAAGGCAGTCCTTACTTGGACACAGAGGAACAAATTTAAGGCAGCAAAGAAGCAGCCTTAAATAAGTGAACACACCAAGTTAACTTACAGTCACATAAACACACACACACACACACACACACACACACACACACACACACACGAAAGTCCTCTTGTCCAGAGGCGCTGTATCAGGATTAGTAACTTGATAGCTAGAGCAGTTGTCTCATGGCACAGTTATTGTTGGCTCAATAGCCAGAACATTTCTAGATAGACTTCAGGGCCAAAAAAAGAAATTGGAGTGCAGCAATCAAAATTATCATGCAAAAACAAGACAAGTTAATTTGGCCAAATGAATAAACCCAGAATTATTTTTGAACTAAAATGTCAGTAATTCCCCAGCCATAAGAGAGATTTTCATTCCTAAGACCTCAAATGTCATATGGTATCATCTTTGCACTCTCAAAATAATAAAAGTTGTAAAGATCAAGTACACATAATCTCTGCTTTTCTTTCACAAAAAGTAACTTAAAAATGTATGTGAGAGAGGGTTGGTGTCTGATATGTACTTAGTCCGTTTTTATATATTTAGTTATCTTGATTAACAAAAGACAAGTATATTCAAACAGATATTTCAGACTTCAAAAGTTAATTTGTTAGAAAAAAACAAGAATTAACTTTTTAAAAAGACTTGAACATAATCTAAGAGACACTTTGGGAAAGAAGTCTCTCAAAATGTTGTGTTTTCTTACCGAGAAATGGATCCTGAAAAAAATCACAGCCCAATTAGCATCACTCATGACTTTATAAAGTCTTCCTTTTATGTTTTGAAGAATGCAAGAGCTAGAGTTATATGAAAATTAAAATTCAGAGGTTGAATTCAGCTATGTACTTGAACATTGTATAAATTCACTGAGCTAAAACCCACATTTATTTACTTGAAAACTTTTCAATAAAGTCCTTATAATGTGCTTGCAGCTCCAAGGAGCTGCTAAGTCACAAATTCTAAAGCTATGAATTTTTGTGTGTGAAATGGTACACTGAAATTAACACCACACTTTTTGAATAAAAACACTAAGGTGGTACATAGAAATGCCTCCAATTTTCTTGGCTAAGAAAACACAGCTGAAGGAAACATGTCCGTCACGTTGCTGGGTAGCAATTTCTTAAGGTAGCACCAGAGAAACCACCAGTCAAAGACAGGAAAAGCCGTCCCACGTTGGGCAGCCTATGATGCCTTCCATTTCGCTCATCCGTTTGACTTGCGAAGCACCTGGCAGGATTCCTAACATCACCTATTAAAGTTTCCCCTGTTCTCCCCAAGATCACAAAACCACATTTCATGTTCAAATGGAATGTATCCCACTTGAATTGTTTCCAATCCCCATTAATCTATTAGAGAGCAGATATGAAAATGAAGACCTCTGTCATTTGATGATGTTAATAAAATGGCCAATGTGTATTACACACTATTGTGTATCAAACAGCAATAATCCTTTACCTATGTTATTCCATTGAATCATCACACAGCCTATGAGACAGATTCTATATTTCGTCATCTCAAGGAGACCATCAGCACACTGTGACTTTTTTTAAATATACAAATATAAAAGAGGGAAAATGCTGCCAAACACACTATGATGTAATGTTTTCCTGTCACTTCCAATTTGTATTTTATACTTGTTGAAAGCGCTCTTGTATCATACCTCCAAAAACTGCCTTTGCAATATTTTTCCACTATACCAAGGAATGTGGAATTTCTCCTGAGTTCGGTTTGGTTGCATGACCTGGTGTGTGATGTTATCCTTTTGCTGCACCTCAGCAACGAAATGAACACACTTTCAGCTGCCTGTGGGGATCTTCCTCTTTTGAACATCATAAAGCACTTGTAACTTTTTCTTTGTATCTTTTTCTTTCCTGGCATGATACTCCTTCTTGTAATGATGAATATTTGCTTCATAAATATCAAATTTAAGCCCCATTGCTCTGTTTCTGTGTATACAGTATCTTTTTGTCTTAGAGCCAAATGCATTGTGTAATCTTTCTGAAAACAACTTAAATGGCAAATTAACTCAGCATGTGCAGTAAGAGCAGTGCCCATACTTCTAGTAAAATGGTAACAATGGGAACAGTGATGACTAAGTGTGTGTCTGTGCTCAGGCAATGCAGCCTTGTCTCAGCTGACACATAACCAATGGTGACTGCAAATACTGTTCTTTGTATCAGTAATCCCAATTCTGAGATGTGAAAATGTACAATATTGTGTTCCTTGGAATCTATAAAATATGGTCTGTTCAAAACATTATAGAATTGCTAAGAGGCCAAGCCAGAATTGTTACCTAGGAAATCTGACTCTAGACCACGTTCTCTTAATTGCTACATTCCATTAGGTTTAGGAAAATGAAGGAAATAAAAGCCTTTATCTTAACTTTGCCATAATGAACTAAAGTTAGCACTCAATATAACTTTCACCTTAGCTCTGTGGATTTAATTTCAGACCTTCGCTGCTGCTGCCTGCGGTTTTATTACATAGTGACACCAGTCTTAGTACTCTGTATAAAGAGGTGACAGTTTCTGACTGGAGAGTTAATGATCTAAATTAGACAAGACAAAACCAGGAAAATGAGACGACAAAAGATCGTGAGAAGCTGGTGTGGGTTGCAATTTGCTTCATTTTCATGGTGCCAATTTTCTTAATGCTTCCTCAATTCACACTTCCTGTCTCTTTTTCTCCCAATAATTTTCGAGGTATGTCAAGAAAGTAGTATGTTCCCTTCGTTGAAAGTGAAGAATCTGAGTACACTGTATTCACACAGCGAATAAGAAGATGAGAGACAGTTCTAGCACTCAGATTATCCCTGTATTCAGAGCACATCCATGTTCAAAAAATTATAATCTTGTTGCTACACTTAACAAATGGCTGAATATAATGATCCTGTCTGATCACACAAAAACTCTCCTGCAAGAGTTGAATTTGACCATGCACTAAATTTCAAATATTTTCCTTGAATTTAGTGACAACACAGCAAAGTAGAAAAGTTCAGAGCATGTGCCCTGGTCCACATCCTGGCTCTGCCACTAAGGAGCTTTGCAAGCTTAGTGAAGTTACTTAACCTCTCTGTGCGTCAGTTTCTTTATATGTAAGGTGGGGATCATATTAGCAACAGAAATTCTGAATGTAAAGAAAATGAAAGGCTAAAACTCTATCAATACAATTGTATATAGACTAGAAAGAATAGTCTTTAAAATAGGCAGAAACTTAGGATAAGTAAAGAAATTTAGGGGAGAAGAGGAGGCACTCTTTGTTGTAATGCTAAACTTGGATTGAATACCAGTTCATCTTTGGTTTTTATATATGTTATTATTCACCCTTCCATAGCTAATGTTTGCAGTGACCCTCAAAGGGTTATCAATTCCCAGCCTAAGTCTTTTGCTCACCGAAGAACACTCCTGTTTAAATTTCCAGAAACATACCCATTTATCATCGCCATAGTCCCAGTTCTATTTGTTTATGCGCCTGGGCAAGAACATCTGATAAACACACGCTTTCTTCCCGAAGCCTCACTGACTTCTTGGTATTTGTGAGCACGCTCGGGAGACTTACGAAGCAAATGAATGCCCGTTGAATTCAACTTTCACCTCTCGCCCTTATAGTAACAGAGATAGTTACCAGCTCTTTTCAGGATTGTTAAAAAGCATGTGCACATGAAGCTGGTATGTGGAAAAGTAATTTCTCAGTCATGGCGGTATTAGAGTGCTCCAAAAGGGTAATGGTGAAGAAATGCAGTGCAGCAGTGGTGAAATGGCTTAATTCAGCAAGAAGTCTGTGTTCCCAGTAGGAAAATCTAGGCTTAATATGTATCCCATAGGCATATAACTACTACTGCTGCTCAACACACTTCACATTAATGCGGGGTAGAAGGGCGGTGAATCATCTCAGAGACAGAAAATCAGAAAACACAAAATGCCTTTGTTTGTGGTGCACTGTGCTAACTCTAGCTTGCCTTTCATAGTTCCCTTCTTTGGGCTTTCCATCCCAAAAGCTCCCCCACCCCACCCCCACCCTGCCCCCTTTCCATGAAATGCCCAATATCCTGTCCTGCTTCAGAGGCCAATTAACTCCACTTACCTTCTTAGCTAGTTTGAGTTGAGTTTCCAACCTTTGCAACTGAAAGGGTCTTGAATAATACAAACTTTCTAAAAGTGTACAAAATGCTTTCATACAGGTAATTTCATTTTGCACAGAGAATGTGCCTATTTTATGGAAGAGAGAACAAAGGTTAAGGATTTGCCTGCCACTGTAGTGGAGCAGAATTTTTTTTAATAGAAAAAAGTGGGGGAGGGTGTAGAATGAGAGGTATATCTAGATCTTTCATGTGGCTTCTGCAAGTTTTCCTTCAGGGTATATTATGCCACATTTATTTGTCCCCAAATTCAGGCTTGAACTGGGGAGGTGAGCCTTCCTGGATCCTCACCAGCTCACTGTTGATTCCCACTAGGTTCTCTTTGTTCCTCCTACCTGCCCTCCAGGTCAAGTGCCTGGAGGAGCTCACTGCTGAATCCCACTCATATTTACCAATGCCTCTTAATAGTTCATATTTATTAAACACTTTTTATGCACCAAGCAGTATTCTAAGCACTCTATCTATATTAATTCATTTAATCCTCAGTAAACACTTGTTAAGGTAGGTATTATAATTGTGCATGAAGAAACAGGCTCAAAGAGGTGAGGGGTTATAGAATTTGCCTAGGTCACAACACTAACAAGTGGAGAAGTGTGGATTCAAATGGAGGAAGTGACACTCCAGCACCTGTGCCTTTGCCTAGATGTGCAACACATGGTGCTCAGATGCTCTGCTTTAGACTCTTTTTTTTTTTTTACCTGTTTATTATAAAATAAAACATAGATGCAGAAAACCACACAAAACAACTAAATAGCTTAGTGGGTTATAATAAGGCGAGGTGAACACCCTCATAATAACTACACAGGTTAAGATATACACTTTTGCCAGCCTTCCAGAGGATCTGCTGGTCCCCAACCCAACCACGGCCCCACCTTCCCTTCCAAAAGTCATCACTTTTCTGACTTTTGTAGGAACCACTTCTTGTGTGTGTGGTTTTTCCCCTTTTGTGGTTTTATCAGCAAAGTCTGCCTTAGACTCTCGAGTACACTTTATATCACCTGTGCACCTGGGCACCTGCCCTTTTTAACCCCACACTTGGATCTTGAGTCTGCATTTCCTGCTGCGTGAGCTCTGTAGCCTGTGTGTCTGTGGGAGCCTCCTTGTTTTACCTGCCTTGGCGCCATCTTCGTCTGTATGACCTATGTGACTAAAGGTCAGCTAATGCTCATTGAATCTTCCCAGATAGTATTTGCAGCACTTGATCCCATGAGCTGGCAACAGAAGGACGGGCCAAACGTGAGCCTGCCCTGAATACACTAGCATTACCATTACCGCCGGAGAGGACCCAGAGGACTTACGAGTAACAACCTGCCTCTAATATTTACCTCCCTTTTTTATTCCCTTGTTGATCTTTTATAATATAAAGTATCATCTGCGATAAATTATTCTCCTCCTGAGTATTCTGAGGCTAGTTGTCTGGTTTTGCTCATTGTATTTACTAAAAGAATTTCCACTGTATTTGCAAAGAGTTCAAATACCAAGATAAATTTTGATAAAAATGTTATTTATTAAGGAGATACCAGGTGTTGAAACTGGAAAGGGCTTTGAGGTTGATAAAAGGATACAACCTTTAAGTTATAAGATGAATGAGTTCTGAGGATCTAATATACAGCATGGTGATTATAGTTAATAATACTGTATAGTATACTTAAAATTTTCTAAAAGAATAAATCTTAAGCATTCTCACCAAAAAAAAGAAAGTGAGGTGATGGTTGTGCTAATTAACTCAGTTGTGGAATCATTTTACAATGCGTATGTATATAAAGTCACATTGAATACTTAAATATATTACAATTTTATTTGGGAAGATAGGAAGGAAGGAAGGAAGGAAGGAAGGAAGGAAGGAAGGAAGGAAGGAAGGAAGGAAGGAAGGAAGGAAGGAAGGGAAGGGAAGGGAAGGGAAAGGAAGGGAAGGGAAGGGAAGGGAAGGGAAGGGAAGAGAAGGGAAGGAGGGAGGGAGGAAGAGAAACTAGCCTTTGAGAAAGAACAGGCAGAATCACAAACCAAGACAGCTCAGTGACTCAACCAACTCCTCGGTCCAAATGATGAAGTGAATGAGCTTCAGACAACCATTTTCTTGACTCAGTCAGCTCAAGGTTCCAGGCAAGACCAATCAGCTAGTCTCAAGTTCCATGCCTGGCCTTCAGCTCAGACAGGGCAAGACACGTAACTGACATATTCAAACTGCCCACAAATAGGAAGAAGAAATTCCTCAAAAAGTCACAGGAAAATTAAGAATGGTTGATGGTCGTTAGATAGCCAAGCACAACACAGCAGAGTCTCCTCTACAGCACTGACAGCACTGCAACTTTGAACGTTGTATGAGTATTGGGTGCATTCTTCCCAGCTGCAGTATCTACATTTAATGGCACCTGGAGGGGGTGATTCAGAACTTTATGAAGATGACAAACAGATTTACTGAGATATGGTAATTCCATGCTTGGTAATGCTACCTGGATACACATTAAAACACAGTGAGCTAGAAAGGACTCATAGGAGGTTCTGACAACCTAATGTCTCACATAGAACTTATGATAAACCTAGAACAAGGAGGCTAAGGGAATGTTCTGGCCCAGAAAAGTGCCTGTCTCTGGGTTCCTTATTTTCTATGCTGGGACATGTACTTCTGTCTTGAGGGTTCCACACCTTTGCTCCTGCACCGCCTGCATCAGTTAATGGTCGTTAAGGTTTGTGTTCCTTCCCTGAAGTGTTCTGTTACACTTTGGCTTTGCCATGGAGCAGCACTCTGCTGTGTTTCCTTTGATGACCCCCTTCTCTTCAGAGGGTCGGTCTTTGGGCTGCAAGTATATGACACAGTAATATTTTTTTAAAAGGAGATCACTTCTTCTTTGGCATAAAAACTGAAAACTGATTCTCCTTTTCAAGGAAAATATGGAGACCATGATAAACATGGACACCATGATAATCATTGATCCTTTCTCACGCTGGTCCTTGTAGTGAGGCCTCAGGAGTAGGTTGCAAATATTATTTTAAAATATTCAATGAGGAATTCTTCCTTCCTGGAAGTTATTCCACTAACAGAATCAACAAAATAAATCAAAATCCCACCTTCTTACTTGCTAGTAAACATGACCTCCCCTGATGAGAAAAGCATTTACTTCTCATACCTAATTGTTAAGTCAAAATTTAAAACTTAACTTTTTCATTTTGAGTAACTGTTCTTCATAATTAGCAATCAAAGAATTACACACAAATCCACTCAACCCATCTGGGGTTATATTTTACTATTAACTCAAACTGACAGATGCATCAGGATTAATCAAATAGCATCCCATACAAACTCTATTAAGTTTTTTTTATTCGTGAAAATAGGATAGGCTCAGGTTATGCCATTGATTCTCAAATCTTGCTGGCTTTAGAGAACATGAGTTCATTTCTCACTTTCACAAAGATGGCTGCTGGCTACATGGATGGACCTAGACATCATCATACTGAGTGAAGTAAGACAAAGATAAATAGCATATGACATCACTTGTATGTGGAATCTAAAAAAATGATACAAATGAACTTACTTACAAACCAGAAACAGAATCACAGACATAGAAAACAAACTTAAGGTTACAGGGGGGAAAAGGGAGTGGGAAGGGATAAATTGGGAGTTTCTGATTAGCAGATACTAACTACTCTGTACAGAATAGATAAACAGCAAGGTCCTATTGTATAGCTCAGGGAACAATAGCTTGTAATAATCTCTAATGAAAATGAATATGAAAAAGAATATATATATATAAAACTGGGGAATCACTCTGCTGTGCACCAGAAACTAACACAACACTGTAAATCAACCATACTTAAATTAAAAAAAAAAAAAAAAGGCTCCTGATCCCAGCTGAGCTGCTCTCCAGGGCAGCCACCCTCCATGTAAAGTCAACTTCTTTTAATCTCCAGAAATTAAGGCTTTCTGGAGTCTTTGTGCTACACATATTTGTTCCTTCCCAAACTTCAGACTTTCTCTGAAAACTACCATCATCCCTTAGAAACGCAGCTGTCTCCCCTCACTAGTTCTCCCTTCCTCTTCTCCCTCCCTTCCTTGCATACTCAGACGTGTCATTTCCTCCTCCACATTTCGAGAACTCCCATCTAAGATGTCATCAAGCTCTTAGTCACCTTGACTACTGCCATCTCCTCTGCCAGTTCTCCTTTGTCACCTATCCAATCTATTTAAACCCCCTCAGCCAAGATTGTCTAATCACACAGCTAAGACCAAGTCAGCTATGTCTTCCCATCTATCTCTAACTTCCCTTCCCTCCCCAACTTTAGACTTCTGGCTACTTTCAGTCCATCAGTCAACAAAAATTTACTAACTTCTTGCAGGATCTGTACACTGACCTAGGAACTCTATTCAACAGAAAAGAATAACCTGTAGTTTATATTATCAAGTATATTGCAACGTATCAGAGATGCTAATATAAATAAAAACTGAAACTTAAGTATATTATATTTTCAGTCATTAGTCTGTGGTGGTGCATGACCATCAGAGGGAGTTCAGGCCTTTTATCTACCTCAGACTACCAAGTCACAATTTCTAGAGATGGAACACAGGAATATATATTATTAACATGCTTCTCAGTTGATTCTAATGCACGGTTAATTCTAAGAAACCTGAGGTAGTGGGGACTAAAGACAAGAAAATGGCATAGATGATGATTAAAATCAAAATAAGGATTTTCAGCTCAGAAGTGTAAAGAGAGGGAAATGGTATTGCTCCAACTGCATAGCAAGGACAAAACTGTACAAACTGCCAATTAATCACTTTGCTTGAACCTATTAAAGAACTGAGGTTGCAGGGCCACCAAGTAACCTGAAGTCTGGGAAGACACAGGTGCCTTTGGGGAGAAGCAGGATCAAGCATATGCTGACCTGAGGCAGGCAACACTAGATACCATCTTAGTTGGGAAGAAGATGCAGCTAATTTTTTTTTACCAAATTGCTAGTGGAAGAGGGTGAGCTAGCATGAATGTTCCAAGCCCCTGAGGATCTTGGCTATAGGGGACTTCACACCCTCTTGCAGGATTTGACTGCATGAACCCCACCAGGCACTCACAGAGAAGACTAGGGAGAATCCTGAGAAAGTTTTCCTTAGGGCACCAGCTATGGGAGGATGCCTTGACTCAACCCATCAGCTCCATCTCCCTACAAAACAAAAGCCTTCATCTGCAGGAGGGAGAGCAGTGAAGACTATCACGTTAGGACCCTGGTGAAAAGCTACTGCAGCTGGGGACAGGACAGAAGAAGCAAGCAAGCACCACACAACCCCACGGAGGGGGACAGGGGCAAATGGAAGGCCATTCCCCAGAAACCCAGGGACACAGTGCCTGACAAAGCTTGAAGCTTAATCAGAATACCAGAGAACAACCACTTCTGCAACCACTTACCACCAGGTTAGCAAACATCAAATAAAAATAACATTAGAATATGGCAGAGAAAGTGGAAAGAAAAAGATTATCCCCTGGACACAGTGCAAAGGGAAGACCCTAAACTGAGGTGGGAGTAGACTTGGAGAAAATAACCTTTGGCACCCCAGCCCATATCCTAAACACTAGGGGAATCACTAGCGGGATTCGAAACCTACAAGTACCAAGGGTAACTATGGTAACAGTAAACCTCAAACGTAGCCTGTCTTCTGACCAGACTAACACAATCCTCACACTAAAGTCCTGCCAGAAGGAAAGGTGTCCTCATCTCCCAGCGTGAAAAGTATTTACTCAGTATCGACCTTCCAAACAAGGGGTCTTACTTTCAGCAGAAGAATAGGAGGCATTTAAAAGGCAAGGAAAAAACACACTCTGACAATACAAAGCAATCATCAGAACCAGACTCAGATGTGACACAGATGTTGGCACTACCCTGTACATTGAAAACAACTTTTTTATTATGTTGAAGGCTCTGATGGAAAAGTAGGCGACATGCAAGATAAGATAGATAATTTCAGCAGAGGTGGAAACTAAGAAAGAATCAGATGGAAATGATAGAAGTCAGAAACACGGTAGGAGATAACAAATAACTTCAAAGAGCTAATCAGTAGACTCAACACAACCAAACTGAAACACAAAGAGAAAAACAAAGTTTGAAAAACCAGAATAGAGAACTCAAGTGCTGTGTAACAATGTGAAGCAGTCTAACACATGCTTAATGAGATTTATGCAGAAAGAGAACAGAAGGGATGGTGCGGAAGAAATATCTTAAGGTATAATGGGCAAGAATTTTCTGAACTTAGTGGGAGATGCTAAATTGATCCATAAAGCATAGAGAACATCTCTCAGGGTATAGAAGAAAAATCAAACAACAGCAACAAAAAGTACAGGCAAACAAACCAAACCACATCTAGGCATGTCATCTTCAAATTGCTAAAAACCAAAGACAGAAAATTTGAAGGCAGCCAGAGAAAGAGGCGTTACCAACAGAGGTATAATGATTTTTTTTTCAATTTTTCAAAAAAGTAGGGTATTGGCAAATTATCAAAGTAGCACCTCCAAAATATGTATTAATTCCTGTGTTTGTTTTAACATATATCCATAAATTCTTCATTACACCTCCCTCCATGAATTTAAGTACTCTTTTCTTAAATGAACTTAGTGACTCACTCACTCACTCACTTCTGATGAATAGACTACAGAAAGGGAAAAATAGTGAATTCACGGTGGACACCTGCGAGTTACCTCCCTAACCAAGTGATCAAGGTTAACACAACCAGTGAGTGGATATATTTATACTATGTGCTCCTTCATATGATAGGATGAGAAGAGGCCGTGACTCTGTGGTGTCTTTCCGCAAAATCCCCAGCCTCAGTCTAAGCGTGAGAAAGCATCCAACAAATCCAAATTGAGGGGCATTCTTCAATCACCTGACCGGTACTAGGCCAGAACATCCAGGTCATGAAGGACAAGACTGAGGCACTGTCACAGACTGTGGACTAAGGACACATTATATAAGGACATGTGACGATTGCCATGTGGTATCCTGGCAGAAGACTTTATGTGGGGGACTTTCTGGAACTGGTACCATTTGAAATGGTCCAGGTTTTGGAGAAAGAACCTTTTTTCCAAAATACCCACTTCACTGACAAGCATCTCTCTTCTCTCTTACCTGTTCTGTATTCCTTCTTGCTTCCTTTAGCCTCCTTCCCAGTGGTGTCCCAGATCAGGGAACTCTATCTCCCTTGTAACCGCACTAAAGCCACCAGATTAAGCTATCGCAAAAGATTTTTAAGGAAAGGTGCCCCTCCAAAGACTGTGTCTGTGTACATCACTGAATTCTCAGGCCACTTTACAGGACAAAGATAAAACTTTTGACAACAGACTTACTGTGGTAACTCTGAAGGTCATGAGAATGATATTCTTTCTGAAAATAAATGTACATATGAGAAACAATGCCATTTCTTTCTCTACCAGAGATAAAAAGTCTTACTGGTGAGTGAGAGTTTGGCAAATATGGAGAACTGCACATCTTGAACAAATACTCTTGGAAGATGAAGGATCTCCTTTGAGATGTAAGTTCTCAAGCTCTCATGGAGCTAAACTGTCTAGACAAAAAAAAATTATATATATATTATATATATATATAAAATATAAAATTATATATATATAAAACATTTGCAATCCTGTGTTTCTACTTAACATTCATTGATGCACTTACTTATTTGTTCATTCTTTGAGAGCCTATTTTGTACCAAATCAGGAGATAGAAAGATGATTGTTATGATCAGCATCTCTGAAGAGCTGTCAATCTGGTGGAGTTCAAAGACATATTTCAGAACCAAGTAACTTACTGATCTATCTAATTTCTCTAATTAAAAGGATTATTGAATTTTAGCTTATGTGATTATACACATGTATGTTATAATCCATACCAGTTTTGGAAATCCAAGTGTTTGAAGCACATTTAAGAATTGACTGGGTCTGAAAATTTAAATGGGTACATCCACTATGGGAAACAGTATGGAGAGTCCTAAAAAATTGAAAATAGAATTACCATATGAGCCACCAACTCCATTTCTGAGCATATACCTGAAGGAAATGAAAATCACTGCCTCAGAGAGTGCCTCCATGTTCACCGAAGCATTATTTATAATAACTGAGACATAGAACCAACATAAATGTCTGTCAAAATGATAAATGCTGGAAAGGATGTGGAGAACAGAGAACCCTCCTATACTGCTAGTGGGAATGTAGTTTGGTGCATCCATTATGGAAAACAATATGGAGATTCCTCAAAAAACTAAAAACAGATGTACCATATGATCCAGCAATCCCACTCCTGTGCGTATATCTAGAGGGAATTCTAATTTGAAAAGATACATGCACCCCAGTGTTCATAGCAGCACTATTTACAATAGCCAAGACATGGAAGCAACCTAAATGTCCATCAACAGATGACTGGATAAAGAAGATGTGAGATAGATAGATAGATAGATAGATAGATACAATGGAATACTACTCAGCCATTAAAAAGGATAAAATAATGCCATTTGCACCAACATGGATGGACCTGGAGACTTGTCATTCTAAGTGAAGTAAGCCAGAAAGAGAAAGAAAAACACCATATGGTATCACTTATATGTGGAATTTAAGAAAAAAAAAAAGACACAAATGAACTTATTTACAAAACCAAAACAGACTCACAGACATAGAGAACAGACTCATGGTTACCAGGGGGTAAAGGGGGTGGGAAGAGATAAACTGGGAGTTTGAAATTTGCACCTCTTAGAGAGTGATGGAAATGTTAGCTATCTTGATTGTGGTGGTGGTTTCATGGGTGGATATATCTATCAAAATTCATCAAATTGTACATCTGAAATATGTGTAGTTTACTGTGAGAAATTATACCATAATAAAGTTGTTTTTAAAAAAAAAAGGAAACCCTGAGCAAGAACCTCCCAACTGAGCCAAGGCAGCCAACAGAACTGAGAGAGATAATAAAATGGTTATTTAAAACATTAAAGATGAAAGGAAGGAAGGAAGGAAGGAAAGAAAAGAAAGAATTGGTTACATCAAAACCTATGTCTTGTCTTGAGTAAAACTGAAATAACCTGTATCTAAGGTAAAATTGGGGCAGCAGTAGTCTTTCCTTTCTGACATCAAATTTCTCATAACCTCACACACTTCATTTGCTTTTGAACCGTCTTGAATTCTTGTCCAACTTTAGTAAGAGTAAGTCTGGTTGTTGAAAGATCTGGGTGCCTATCTGTGGTCTCCAAAATATATCATAATATCCATTCACTTTATCTCTTTAATATCCAAAAACATGCTTTATCCGCAAAGTTTAATGAATCCAAAGTTAACTATTTAGGTAACTTTCTTCTGGTCCAGAACTTAGGTAAAGTGCCTAATCTAACAAAATTTTTAAAATTTTTGAACACAGATATGCATGGTATATTATCCCAGATGTACTATCCAACTTACTACTAAAATTTCTTGGAATTCTTCTCAATATATAAAATTTTCTGAATGTCATGATCCTGTACTTCCTTCAACTAAGAGTTGTCTAATGACCTCAAGGAAACTCTCGTTAGGCTTTTGCTGTATGTTTAGATATATTTCCCCAGGTCATCCTTCTTGACCTTCTAAACTAAGTGTCTAATAGTTTTCACTAACTGGGAATATAACATCTAAAAGAGATAACTGCCCAATGCTAAAGCAATATGTTCATTTTTTTTTAAGAATTTACTTGCAAGCAGATATTCCCTACTTTTAAAAGACAGACTGTAAAAACCTTATGTAGTAAGTGTAAAGCAATCGTACAGGTCTAGGATTTGTAATCAGAGACCTAGCCTTGCAGCTTACTATTTGTGAAACTTTAAACCTCTCCTAAGTCTAATTAAATGAGTAATGCATGTGGAAGCACCAAAACTCTAAAGCATCATGGTAAAATGTTAAGTTTTGTATTATTAATACACATACTATTCTATTTCCTTTATTTGTTCAACAAGCATTCTATTTAAACCTTTTATTTAGAAATTAGACATTATTTTCTTCAAAGGACTTTCCCCAACCGTTTCCTCCCTCTGAAGTCCCTCTTCAGACTGAATCTGATTCATCTAAGTAGCTCTATAATTTAGCTCACGATCTGAAACACCACAAGTACTCAATAAATATTTATTAAATGATTCCAGTCATTGTCAGTTTCCACGCCCCTTCTACTTCCAACAACTAATATATTCTAAATTATGTTGTGATAAAGTTATTCAATAGCACCCAGCTTCACTCCATGACAATGTGTAGTCTGGAACTTTCCCACTTTGAATCAGTTTAATCTTGCCATAATTATTAAGATAATTAATGGACAGTCATACTTTGAATTTTACATCTTTATTCAAAATCCATTTTTTAAAAAAAATTTAATCATGAAAGGCCCACCATATGTTTAAAAGCCATTACGATTGTTTAGCTAGAGAGAGACCCGTGCTCCCTCTGCTGGTTTTACAGAGAAAGAAGATACCAGGAGAACCCTCTGCAGAGTCAGTCTCACATCCTGAGCAGGGAGGTTTGCCCACCCAAAGGACCATTTCGGAATTCTGGGATGTGGGATGGTACCCAATGACTGAGTTTGCTATACAACCTTAACTGACCTAAAAAGCCCGCATTAATTGGCAGGCTTGTCAGATGGGAAAAACATTACAGAAAGAGATATCTTAGATTCAAGGTTAAAAAAGCTATTATTTTTTTTTTTTAAAAAAAAAGGAAGCCTAGGAGAATAAAACAGTAAAATATATATAATATAAAACTTGACAGTTTTTGTTAAAATGATGACTTTATAAAATAAAAGACAGTTTCTTTCATGGTGTTTGATGGCTGTTAACTTTGCAACCCCAAAATAATATGCATGTAAGATATTTTAAAGTTGCAATGCAGAAGATGAGCATTATCTCAGTTGATCCACATAAGAGATGCTGTAAGTTAATAAGCCATGGAACATTATCACTGTTGCTTCCTCCAGTTTAAATGGAGGTATCTGTACAGTGATGCTCAGCTCTTTTGCAGGGGCTGCAAAACAAGCCCATGACCACGTCTACGCTTCAGATACTAACAGCTAAACTTTAAACAAATGCTTCCGATGGTCAGGCAGGCACCAGAACAAGCAGTTTACAAGTAATGCTTCATTTAATCCTCATAACAATCCTGTGAAGGAGGTATTTCCTTCAGAGTTCATTATCATTCCCATTTCATAGATGGGGAAATAAAGGCACAATCACTTTTCAGGACCACACTGTTATTCAAGATTATGCCTAACCCCCAAAGTAAGCATGCAAAAACTCACTAAAATCAACTCACACTTACAGGTGAGGAACTGCTTGGACATCACAGCACTCTTCATGGAATATCACAAAATATTGATACATTTAGTTCTGCTTTAAAAACTAGATACACATTTTCTAGCAGCAAATACGACTACAAAATATATATGGGCACCAACCAAGTTGTATTTATATTGTGTATGTTTAAATATGACAGTAATATAAAAGTCGACCCCAGATTTGGAGAGGGATCTTATGTCCCCGAATACCTTCAACTCTGTCTACAGATACCCTATGCCTTGTAGAATTATATATTTGACTCACTGAATTTTACTAAAGTTGAAAATTCCTCTGGCTATGTTTCAGCTATTTTCAAGCCAGTCTGGAAGTCTTCCCATACCCTCTACAAGATAAAAGTTGGCATGAATTAAAATTTATTGACACCCCTGCCCCCCACGATTGGCTACAGAGTTTGTATTTAGGGTCAGTGTGTCATGCCTGTAGGTCTTCAAATAGACTTGGCTGAAATCTTGGCTTTTCAAATAACTTGAAATAACATAGGCCACTGCAGTAAAAATTTGCACAGTAACAGAAATAACATGTGATTGAAATCAGAGATTTTTTGCTGACCCTAATTTTTGGCTACACCCCACCCCCTTGGCTTTGCAGTATTTCTCCACAAGACTAATCTGAGTTTCTGTAGGATTGCAATTTTTTTTTTTAATCTCTAAATGATTCAGGTCTCCACACTCCCAAAACACACAAAAATTTTCAGGAAAACATTTTATCAAGTTAAAACCATAGATGATGCACCCAGTTACCTTATGATGTGATGAAAGGGCTTGATTGGCTGGCCAATTCGCCATTTTCAGGCTCACTGTTTACCCAGCTGCATGAGCCACTGAGCAAACAATCAGCAGCAGTCCCCAAGGTTTGACAATAATAAGAAATTATGAGGTAGAAACTTAGAATTCAGAAAATTCTACTCACAAACTTAACTGCTGAGCATTTGAGAAAACACCAACTTGGTGAAATTTTTTGGCAAAACCCTGTTGTTTTGTGGGAGTGCAGAAGACTAGCTGGAGAACTACATTTCTTGGGACTCAGACTTTGCTCCTCCCTCAGTGATCTGACTTCCCATCCATGGGTACCCAGTAGAAAATCCACAGGAGTTACCGTGCAGGAAATTGAAGTGTGTGGGATTGCTTTTAACTGACTTTTATATTTGAATGAAATTAAATCAAGCAGCAATGCATTAGCTCACAGATAACAGAACAAGGGAGAAGAGGCATTGGCCACCATGCAAGCGAATAAAAAAAAAAAAATCAGCTGAAATTTTGGAGAATTGATAAAGGGCTGAATGTAGGCAGTATGACAGGATAGATCCCCTGGCAACCCTAGTCACAAGAGGAGTTGGCGCTTATTCCAAGTTCTTTTCCATAGACTCCGTAGTGCTCATGATAAAGATGAAGGCACAGTAGACACCCTGAGAGCATCCCCCTGGGTAGTCCAGGCCAGCACTAGGGGAACAGCTGTTGCTATGGGGAAAGCATGAACCCCAGCCACCTTGCCCAGACCACCCTCTCACAAACTGCAAAAGCCTCAAGTCACTGTGATAGGAGCAGTGATAGGAGATAAGACCCATTGCTGGTGGGAGAATGTAAAAGAAAAAAATCCTCTAACCCCAAGAAGGGTCAGCCCCAGAATGCTTTATTAATGCCATGAGATCGGTGCTGTCCCTGCTGAGAAGGACCAGGAAACTCTCTCCTGCACCGGAACATCAGAGAACCTACCCTGTCCTCCTCTCCACCAATGCTAACCCCCAACAAAAACAACATACAGTTATCAGAACAGCCAGCAGTTTCACTCCTCACTGTGTGCCCAAGAGAAATGAAAGCTGATGTCCCCCCGAACCTATACACAAATGTTTATAGCAGCCTTATTCATAATGGCTAAAAACAACTTAAAGGGGAACAACTTAAAGGTCCATCAACTGGTGAGTGGATGACAAACTGTATTATAGCCATTCAGTGGAAAACTACTCACCAAGAAAAAAGAAATAAATTGCTATTATGCACAACAATGTGAATGGATTGCAAATTCAGTAAGTGAAAGAAGGCAGGCACAAAGGGCTACACACTATATGCTTCTATTCATACAACATTCTGGAACGGCAGCCTTAGAGTGACAAAAGGAGAGTTCATTAATTGCCTGGAGGTGAGAGAAGGAGACAGACTACAAAAGGGTACCAAGGAATCCTGGGG
The DNA here is from genome assembly GCF_048564905.1 of Vicugna pacos. Taxonomy (NCBI): domain Eukaryota; kingdom Metazoa; phylum Chordata; class Mammalia; order Artiodactyla; family Camelidae; genus Vicugna; species Vicugna pacos. The sequence continues at coordinate 18,652,055 of NC_132991.1, forward strand.
GGATGTCAGTCTTCTGTATCTTAGTTGTAGCCATGGTTTCATGTCTGTATACTCTCGTAAAGTTCATAAACAGGCTGAATTTTATTGCATATAAATTATATCCAATAAATCTGACTTTAAAATATATATATATATATATATATATATATATATATATAGCCTTATTTTTGTCATAGTTTGAGTGACTTTGGAAAAAAAATCAATTCACTTAATTAACCAACTTTTATGGAATACTTACTGTATGCCACACCATGTTGTATCTAATTAGCTATGGTACTCTGGGAACACAGTGTCATATGATACTTCCTAAAATATCTTCAGCAATTGTTGGATTAAGCATGAAATCCTAATGCAAAAATCAAAATATTTAGAACTCTATGGCAATGAATTATAGCATTTTAGAGTTTGTGAGATACAACTCAATAGTTTTTAAGAAGGAAATTTATATCCTGAAGACATTCACTGAAAAACAATTAAGATTAAAAAAAAGATTAAAAAAAAATGTATCAAGTGCTTAGCTCAAGAAGCAATAAGAAAGCAAAGAACCCTCAAATAAACAAAAGAAAAACAAGATGTAAGAATAAAACAATATGCTTTACAATAAGCTTAATAGATGAGGTTAATAGAATAATGGACAAATATTTCTGAGTCTTTGGTATATAATGTATATTGTTAATCACTAAGAGCTTATAGAGCAGTATTTGAGAGTAAGAAATTTTCCTCTACCCTTGTAGATTCTTCTGGCTGGTCTAAGAATTAAATTGACATGAGACAGAGTAACAGAACATGACATAAAGTTAAATAACATGTGTATATAGGAGAGACCCAGAAAAACTGAGAAACTGCTCAAAATGGCTGAGACCTTCACCTTAAACAGCATCTTCAGCTAAAGACAAAATAGGGTGTTGTGGGTAGTAATTTGGGATTTCAAAGCGGAGGAAGGCAATTCACATGGAGATGAGAAAGCAGATGTTTAGTAAACAAATGTTTGGCTGGGTCAGGCAGAGACAATGGCACAGAGAAAGGAATTTTAACCAACAGACTTTGCTAGGTACCTGTCTACGCACCTAGTTCATCCTATGGGCATAGTTCCCTCCCTGAAATAAATCCTCTATCTACATTCTTTAGGCTGTGAGGGGGAAGGTCAGAGTTTCTTCCTGAATCTTTTGGGCCTTGATTGTTTTTAGCTCAAAATAAGCTGCATGCAAGAGAGATGTTTTGAGGTGGCAAGTTTGCTCCCCTACAATAGGTAGCCTTTCGTGTGTCTGTGTATGTAGGTGTGTGTCTGTTTCTGTGTGTGTGTGATTATACCTGTCTTACATCTAATGATACATAGGAGAAATTCTAGAAAACACTGGTCTATTGGCTTAATTAAATCACTTAACTTTTCTGAGCTTCGATTTACCTCTCTAGAAAAAAACTGAAATGTGATTCCTCCCCTCATCTCTCAAAATCTGGTCGGTTGTACAGAGGGGAGAAAGACAGTAAAACCAATGTAAGAGATCCACAAACAAGTTACATAAAGTAAAAAAGAAAAACTATTTGAAACAAATATAAAGAAAAGCTGCACTATATAAAAAGTTTCTACAAACAAAAAGAAAAAGATATTTGACTAGAACAGTGGGAAAGGGGGTATGATTTGGTAATTAATGGGAAATAAACATCAACTACATTTTTTAATTTAAAAAAAAGTGGAAAATGTAATGATGAGAAAATAATGTTCTAAATGATGATGACCTTTCTCTTCTTTTTTGTCTGAATAGTTATTTAACTTAAATAGATGAGTAGGATGGAATGCTTTCTTTTCCATACCCATTCCTTCCAGGCTTCTCAGTGTCGACTGAAATAAATGCACAGCCTAAAAGTTGAGAGCTATGTTTTATTTGGCAGGAGGACTCTAAGCCGGGATGACAGCCTCTCAGATCGCTCTGAGGTGCTGCTCCGAAGAGGTAGGGGAGGAGCTAGAATATGTAGGAGCTTTACAACAAAGACCAGGTAGTTGGAACAATAAAAGATTACCTGTTATCTAAAGAAAACCAGGCATCTCAAGTTAAAGAATTTAATGCTTTTCTGTGAATGGGAGGAAGCAAACATTTGGGCTCATTGAATTCATTCCTTTGACAAGCACCTAGCTATCTAGGGCCAGTATCCTGTCCTTTCTTATTCTGAGTCCGCTCGCTCGGAGTGCACCATTGTGAGTGGCTGCAGAGGCTGGGTTGCAGGCCTGTCCTCACTGGGGGGTGGCGGCAGCCGCTGATGACTTGGTTTCAGCATTCTTTGTTTACTGATATGGTTGCAGTATTTTCGTTCACATCAGCAATGCTGGTGGACTCCAGTTCATTTAAACTGTAAACATTTATCAGGAACAAGTACACTCTCGAATGGGCTGAATTTGGTCTGCTTCCCTGATCAGAACCTTCCCAGCTTGTGAATCAAATTCAGTGTCATTACTCCTCAATAACAATAGCCAAGTTACCAATACTATTTTTAAATTTTCAACTTGTTTTTTCTGATAACCCTTGTTAGCAGGACACGTTAAACCATGCCATTTTACCTAAACTGGTTCCACTTATTTAGAAAAATGATTTAAGAAACAATTTTTAACCTGATGATATTTGAAACACCGAACAGGTACTGCTGTTTCTTAGGAAGAAATAATCAGGAACTAGGTAATAAAAGGCATATTTATTTTAATGTGACCCTGACATGTGCAAATCAGAAAAAAATAGAAAACCTTTTCACTCTCTAATGGAAATAGCTTCATAAAACTAAAAAGATCTGGTAATACTGAGCAACAGTCCGTGAGAAACTGGTTATTATCAACACTCAGTGCCTAGTCTGCTAGTTAATGAGGTGAGAAGAAGCCAGAAGTGGTTAATAATCCTGTAAACTGGTCATAATCAAATCATCACAGTGGTAATTATAGAATTAAGGGGATTGTAACCATGAAAATAAAAATAAATATAAAAATCACTGTTTTTGTTCTACATGTGTTATGGTAGAGCTTCTTTTCTAAAGCTACATGGGGCACAAACTAGATAGAACTTTATTCCACAGAAAAAAAAATTTTTTTAAATCAGATACATTTTTATGATAGCACTTAGAAAATATTTACCCTTATTTTGCCATGCAAGTCTACAAAAGAAACTCTCAACCAATTTGTTGAGATTAATTTCCTAGACAACATACATACTTAGAGGGCAAGTCATTATTAAGACTGATTCTGTGATTCTGTTCGAAGCTTAAGTCTTTCAGATTTGTAACTTGGTTCTCAATGCCTTACCTGTATTTTCAAGAGCTAAATCAACTGTTTTCATTCTACAATGTTGATAAAGATATTTTTGTTTATTTACATGACACTAACAAATTTTGCCTAGTTACGCATTTTAGTAATAACCGAACCTGACAATTGTCGCCTCTTTTCATTGGGCTTGTCAATCTTTATAGCGTTTTTCTTATGGTGAACAGAGAATAGTATCTTACTAAGAATTTAACCTAATGAAGACAGTATGTTCCCCATTATGCTCTGCGAACATAAAAGCCTTCACAAACTTTCTAATTCAAATTTACTTTTTCCTGAGAGTAAGATCATCTAGTCTGGTTGCAAAACTTTGAAAGGCCCAGAAAAATTCAGAGACAAAAAAAGAAAAGGATCAGCATACTCTCACAAATGAAAGGCGACGCTGTTAACTTGCACTCCTTCCATGTGTCCATCTTTAGATACTTATAATCATAGACAAATACAAATTTGTTTTACACCATCTTCACTTACAATGATTAAGAATAAGCTGTTTTCCATGCCATCTCTAGCTGCATGGTAGTATACTGGAATGTGTCAACCACAGTTTATCTTACTATTACACCATTAGTAGATTTTAAAGTCTTTCCAGATTTTCACCATTATATCATAAAGACATCTGTGAGTAGAGTAGTCATGAAGAGTCCAAGCAGAATTTGAAGCAAATACAAGTTCAAATCCTGGCTCAGCCACTTAGGAGTTTTGCTGAAAAGTGAGTTATACAGTATAAATAAAGCCTGTCACAGGGCAAGCAATTGATGAATTAAAGCTATTATTATAATAGAGACTTTCCTAAAGTTCAGAATATTGTGTTATCATCTGTGCCCTGAGATTGGATTTCTTGGTTAAACAATCTAAGCATGTATAAGGTTTTTCACACATACTGTCAAGTTACTCTCCAAAGCGGCGTACCAATTTAAGCTTTCACAGTATTAGATGAGAAGTGATCCCCAGTAACACTGGTGTTCTCATATGTTTTAATTCAATAGATGAAAATGTTTTCTCATTTTAACCTTTATCTTTTTGAGCACTCAATAACAGTATACATTTTTAAACATGTATTAATCATCGGTACCTTTTAAATAAATTATCTGTTCCTATCTTTTCCCATTACATGCAGAAGTCATATCAATTTATTTAACTGCTTTAAATATTAAGGTTATTAATAACTTGTCATCTATGTAGTTAAATAACTTGTCAGTTTCTCTACCTTTAAACTTGCTCATAATACTCCTGACATTGAGAAATTTTCTATTTTTCTATAGTCAAAACTGTTATTTTTTTCCTTTATGAATTCTTTGTCCCTTATCTAGAAATTGAAAATAATCACATTTTATTTCTACTAGGTCAAATTAAGTTTGATATTGTACAGTGACCTTTTTAATCTTGATAAAACATATGTTGGTTTATACTGTTAAATGAGAATCCATAATGAATTTTTCTCCAAGTAGTTAAACAGTTGCCTAAATTGAATTTATAAAAATCATATTTCTCTTCCTCATTGACTCATAATATCCCCTTTATGACGTATAAAACTTTTACACATAATAAAGTTTAATTTTACAAGGTACCCAAATTAATCAAAGATATTATCCACTGTATCTGATCTGCTTTTGGAAGAGAAACTGCAATTAAATGTCCCTCTGCAACCCTCCCCAAATTGTTTCTCTTACCTGCTGGGCTGAGGAGATTTCCAAGACAAGAAAGAAGGATGCACGAAGAAGGATAGAGAGTAACAAAAAAATGTTTTGTCCATTTTAATTCACGGTCAGTCCTTTCCTCTCACTTTGCCCACAACACACCTACATCAATTGTGGAGTGAAGTAGAATAAAGGTAACATTTACCAAGCACTTACAGTGTTCCAGGTCCTTTTATCCTCCCAAAACCCCATGAGATGGACATTCTTTTCCTAATTTTTCAATTATGGGAACACGTTTGGCAATTTTAACTAAACTGTCCACTATCATATGATCAATAAGTAGACAAAATGGATAAGATTTGAACCTAAGTGACTCTGAATCAAAAATCATATTTGTTGAAAAAATATCCTTAGTTGGAAAGAATCTTTCCTTCTCTCTCTCTCTCTCTCTCTCTCTCTCACACACACACACACACACACACATTCCTTTCCTGGAGTAATATTATTTTAATATTAGCAGAGTGCATGTAGCATAATTTGAAGTTTTTATACTTTTCAAGCATAAGTGTGCATGTGAAGTTGAAGGGATGAAGAGGGAAGACTCTCACAGCTGGGATGAGGGTGACCTGCAGCAAAAGATGTGATGTGACTGCCCCCCAGAAGGTTAGATAAGGATGTGATGATGTCTCAACAGATCAGCAGGATTCGTGCAGATAACATTAGCACCAGATAATACTAGTTATAACTTAAAGGATGCAAGTGCAGTGGGAAACAGAGTAGTAACAATGGCCAGTGCCCCCAACGGCCAAGGCTTAGGACCCTCAGAGCCTCAACCCAGGTGAAAGAAGGAAAAGAGAAAACAATCCTGATTAGGACAGTTTCCAACACGAAGTGACTGAATAATCCAGTCAAATAAATTTGACTCAGTTTTTAGGTTTTATCTTCTGTGTCAGGAAGAAGGCGGGGTTAAGGCTCAAAAATTTAAATAAGCTACAAAAAAACTGTAAACTTTACAACAGACACTCATCGATCAGAGTCCCACTCAGATTAGGCTGAAAGAGGAGATTACTGCGAGGAATAAAGGCACAGCTAGGCTGTAAATACACTGGAAGGGAGAACGAGAAACTGTAAAATGAGGCTTCGCTCCCTGTGTCACAGGGACCCAGGCCCCACTCCTTGTCTTCTCCTTGGATGGCCATGTGCTGTTGCCTCTCCAGGCCTCATCCTGGATGAGGAGGAAGAGCGGCTCTGCTGCTTCCTGGAAAGTTCTGGTGTCAATCAAGAAGTCTTGAGCTCATAATACCAATGGCTCCTGCCATTTCAAATTCCATTTCCTCGTTCCTTGCTTGACATTTCTGACTTAATGCACTCCTACTGATTTCTTACTCATTTTAGTCTTCCTTTCTCTTTGCCAGCACTTTTCCCTCAATTTTACACCCCAATGTAAATGTCATTTACGTTGTCATTTGGTGGAGATAAAACCCATGTATTCCGTGTGTGTGTGTGTGTGTGTGTGTGTGTGTGTGTACACATGTTTATGACATATATAACCCTGGACGTATGGATTATGTGAGGTGGATACAATTCTCAGTCCAAAACTTATGTTTTGCCAGAAGTATAACATATGTCTTTTTCTGTAATTCAGCTTACTTTTCTATTTCAAGTCTCCATTCTGCTATAGCGGTGGAAACTCAGCATTAACCCGTTTGTGCCCACAGTCCTCCCTTTCCCCAGGATTATGCCAACATTCTAGAGGCTTGTGTCGTGTCAGGAATCTGGAGCTGTGCTCCTCAAAATCTTCTATTTGCCCCCTCCAGATTCATTCTCGAGCCATCTGCACTTCACTCTGCCCTGGAGTCTAAATTGCACACCAGCAAGATTCTCTTCCCTCTGACTTCTAGATGGAACCAGCCTTCTCTACGTGATCTTGTTTGCTTCTGGTTTCTAGAATCTTGCCCTCTTTTCATCCTGTTGGTCCTAGAAATGATAACAGTTATGCAGCTGCGAGCCCCAGTTTCCTACACGCTACACTTTGCCCATACTTTTGTAATCACTCCTCTTGTCAATAGTCCCTCCTCGAATTATCCTGCTGTGACAGAGCCAGCTGTTTCCTGCTGTGATACAGTCCTAGATGTCCATTGTCCACATAGCGATTCTGAGAGACCTTTCATTCTGTCTGGTTCCTGGTGGTCAGACCACAAGGTTTCCGCAGCAACATCCCTCATGTTTGTCCACTTCACCCCAAAGCTCTCGTAAGTCTCTTTGCTGCTGTTTCTGTGCCACACTGAGGACAGAATTGCCTGTGGGGTTGTTCAGGCACTGTCTGCCTAGACCTAGTATGTCCTTACTCGCTCCCTGCATGTAGGGTTGCAAAATGCAGGGAGGTCCCATCAGCATCTACACACTTCCAGCTCCTACTCTGTCAACCTTGTGCAACCTGCACTAGGGGACATGTTTGACTGATGAAAGATGGAGAGAGAAAGTAGGTGCATAAAATATGGGGAGAGAAAAAAACGTCGTAATATATAGAAGTGTGTTAATATAGGTATTTAAACATCACCACCCTGTAACAAATCCATGAAGCTGAACATTTACATGGCCACTAGAACTATCCAGCTTGTGGGTTCTAAAAATAAGGATTGAAACATTCCTATTGCCAAGTGCCAGGCTCTTCATTTATATAGCAAATTATAATTTGAAAAACATTTTGCATATAAAACCTTACTGGATCTTAAACTCTAAGAAGGTTAGAAAATATACTGTATGTTATAGGCTGAACTGGATCCCTCCGAAATTTCTATGTTGAAGTCTTCACAATGTAACTATATTTAGTAACAAGGTCTTTAAAGTGGCAATTAAGTTAAAATGAGGTCTTTAGCATGGTTCCTAATCTAATAAGGCTGATGTCCCTATAGGAAGAGAAAATTTGGACACGGACATGTGATGCACACACACACAGAAAAAAATCATGTAAAGTCAGAGGGAAAAGACAGCCAAGTGGAAGCTAATGAGAGAAGCCTCAGGAGAAGACTCCTGCCAACACCTTGATCTTGGGTTTGCAGCTCCCAGAATTGAGAGAATAAACTTCCATTGTTGAAGCCACCAAGCCTGTGGCTCTTTGTTATGACAGCCCTGGAAACCAATACAGTCCATTTTATAGATCAAGAAACTCAACTCCAGAGAAGCTAAATAGCCTGTCAAAAAGTCAGATTATCTTACAGTAAATTATTTACAATAAATAATTTCACTTGTAATCCCGACACTCACATCCATCCTCTCTCTCTCGTGAGATGATTGTGAAGTGCCCTGCAACTGTACAACGCTCATGTCGTAGGAGAATACGCATGAGAATAGTGTATAAACTTCAAAGTCAAGCAGTGCATCTGCAGGCTTAAGCCACCAGGCTGTGGCTGCCCCCGGGCTCATTCCAGATGCCCGGCTCCCCTCCTCCCTTCACTCTGATGACTTTCCCCTCCTTTCACCACCCCTCCAACCCCCCAACTCCCCTCAATTCCTGAATTACAGGAAGAGGTGAGGGAGCCAAGAGCAGTAGGGGAACTGCGCTGAAATCCTGTGAGGGACATAAAGGAGAGGCCGCTGTTGCTCATCTGAAGTTCCCCAATGTGGCCAGACTTCAGAGAATGAGGAAACAGCAACAGGAATTTCCAGTTCCCTTCTGAATCCAGCCACTGGCGATCCAGATCATGGTGCAACAGGGTTACAAGACGAGATGGAAGCGAGAAAGCTTGGGCTATGATCTCAGATTTGTGGCTTCCCCATCGGGGACTCTGTGCAAATTACTTTAATGATTGGAGTTCTGTTTCCTTACCACCAAAATGACTATGTTATAGTCAAGGTTTCTTCTATTTAACATTTGGTGAGATGTTTACCTGACAGTGTAACTTTGTGCTTTTTCGTGGAAGTGGAAAATCACACTGTATGGTTTCGCTGCCTTTTGAACCCCGAGGTCAAGTTTTGATGATCATGGGGAGTAAGGTTTTTAAAATAAGAACTAATCCTACTGTAACCATGTCATTCCAAAAGCAGCCTTTATTGTAATATCAATGAAATAGGGGAATTTTTGATTTATTAACTTATTTAACTGGAACCATAGAAAATACTCCATTCATTTATTTGTTCATTTAACCCAAATTGAAGGAACAACTACTGTGGGCTAAGTACTGACTGTGTATCCGCCAGGCGCTTGTCGTCTCTCTCATGGGAAACAGAGGCTATACGGTGTGGAAATGCTGTGTCGTGTTTGAATACACAGAAGCTCAGAACAGCATGGCAACCTATGACAGGGCAAAAAGGACGTCTAGCTCCACTCCTACAGGCAGGATCAATCAAACTGTATTAAGACAAAAGGGTTCATTTGCACAACATCCCAGAGAGGACTGGACATGGTTTAGAAATTATAAAAAAATAGAAACTCAGTCTTTCAAAAGAGGTTAGTAGTTTAAAGACTAAATCATAAAATACACTGCTTACCAACGAGCCCAATCACAGAAAGCTGAGTTCCTCTGCTATTTGCTACTGCTATAAAGATTTCCAAGAGATGGGAATTCTATATGTTAATTCCAAACACTTAGTATATCCTTCCTTGCTTTGGGAAGCAATCATGCCTGAAATCACACACACACAAAATTAACAATGGAAAGGACTTTATAAATCAGCTGGTTCAACCTACTCACTCAGAGACAGACTGACTGCTTCCAGGTCTCCCAATAGCAGAGGAAAATCTAGATGCCAAGTATCTGGACTCCTATGTCAATGTTTGGGGGTGGGGCTTGTTTTTGTTTTTCCTATTAAATTTTCCTGTGCTTCCCACCAGTCATTATGCATAAACACCCAGGAGTGAAGTCAAGCGTTCTCTGTCATCGAGTTAACAAGCAACTAATCATTCAGGAGGCATGCCAGACCTGCCCATGTCTTGGAATTGCCCATGTCTTGGAATTGCCCATGACGATGTGCCAGTTGTGCTGCTATGTGTATCTGTTTACTTACTCCATATTCTGAAATGTCCCTTCCGTTGGAATTACCTTGGCTGGAAATATCCATGAACAGGAGCAGTGAAAGGATATCACAATAATATTTCCAGAGCCAAGTGAGGAAGTGGATAGCGGAGAAAGACACTGATCACTGATTCACGGTTCACCCGGCAGACATGCGTGGGCACACAGTACATGTCAGGCACTGTCCGAAGCAGCATCAGTGAAAAGTAAAATAAGTGTAATAAGACACATCTTAGGCCACGTGGCGCTTGTCTGCTGAGCAAAACAGACAATAAGCAAAGAAACAAACATACATCACTATAATGTCAAACAAGAATAACTATATGACAAAGGCTCAAAATGCAAGGAGTGAAAAAAGTTTTAAATTCTGAAGGAACAGAAAGTGCAGTAAGAAGAAACTGTCATGACTCACTTCCAGAAAAGAAGGATGCTTAGATATATTGAAGCCTTTCACATTCACCTTCCTCTGCCATGGAGTCATTCTTAGAAACGTGGTGGGAAGAAGTAGGTGGCATTCTCAAATTTCTTCTCCAGTGTCAAGAACCACCCTCTTAACTCTTATCCGACTGGTGTTTAGAGAGATATCAAGGACTTTCCTCCCAAGCACCCAGCACTTTCGTCTCCAAACACAGTGCTCCAAATGTTTTTACGCTATTGGGCAGTGGTTCTTTTAATGTTCCTAGAAGAGTTCACAGTCCCCTTTGAATATCCGATTTAAAACAGAGAACTTCTCTCAAAATACACATATGTGCCTAAGTGGAAAATGTTGCATTAAGTATCGGGGGGTTCACTGAAGACCGTCAATGATCATCGTCCTAGAGACTCCTCCAAAAAAATTGTATTTCTCTTCATTATGAGAGGTGGGTTCTAACTGGCTTCAGCACAAGGGAAGGCAGTCTGAGAGTCCTCCAGTTTAAACCCTGTGCCTGCTTAGAAACCTCTTGACCAAAGGGCTTTGGGTTGCCAGGCTGCACTGCTCAGGGAGCAAAATTCACACGTGTGATGAGCAGCACTATTGACTGCTAGTTTAAAAAAAAAAAAAAGATCTCAATCCTGTTCATTTAAAAAAAATTTTATATGTATATGTAAAATTATTTGCACCTGAAATGCCCAGAATAAATACAACAATGAAATCTTTAAAACGCCGAGTCTCGAGGGGTAGGGAGTGGGTATAGCTCAGTGGTAGAGCAAATGCTTAGCATGTGCAAGGTCCTGGGTTAAATCCCCAGTACCTCCATTAAAAAAATAAATAAAAAAATAAAATTGAGTCTCAACTCTACTCACATATTAGAATCACTTGGGAACTTTTTAAAAAGACTGATGCTTAGGCCCATATCAGATCAATTAAATCAGAATCTCTCAAAGCGGGGTCCAAAGAATTGGTGACGTTTAAAATCTCTGATACTCCAGTGAAGAGCCTGGTTTCAACCATTGCTTTAGAAGGGCTGACTGATCTTCATGCATTGCAAATCTGTCTTTACTGAATTAAGAAGAGAAATACTTAAAATTAAGCCCAATTCATCATAGAGTGTTTATTCAGTTTATCTCAACCCAAAGGCCAATAATTCAAATGGTTCTGAATGGTCCTAACACTTCACAGAATATATGAAGAACAGAAAACTTATCAATAAATTGGTAGTTGGTGTGCTTATATGGATCCAAACAGACACAAATACCTATGAGCAAAGATTCTTCCTACTCTGTCCTGGAATTCCAGTACCTACGATAGAGCTTGGCTCAAATGAAGGCTTAATTAATGTTTGCTGAGTTAGCCATACCATTTTGGTCCTTCCTTCCTCCTTCAAACACTATAGGGAAGAAAATGTCGTGATCACTCGGTGGATTGCCGAACAAGGCACTTAACTGCATCCTTGAGAAGCAAAATTATTGAATACTTTCTTTCATTAGAATACTGATTATCTACCATGTGCCAAATGTCATACTTGGTGCTGGGGATGATAATGATAACTTAATCCTTTTAAAGTCATTTCTGACATTTTCTTTTAAGCAGTTATTAGAACTTAGTTCCAAAAAGATTAAGGAATACTCCAGCCATAGGGTGGCAGAGGGTAAACTGGAACTCCAAGCTTCTAATTCCCAGTGTGATGCTATTGTTGGGGGAGCAAAGTGTGTCACTTTCATTAGGTGCAAATTTAGAGTAATGAGACTAATTCTAACAGCAGATGTTCGTGTAACAAAGAAGTCATAACATGCCTCAATCTACGTAGAGGAACTTTTCAGTTCTATCAGTCAGTTTTGTGTCAGCAACTATAGGATTAGAAACAGACTTTATCTCATGTGTGGGTGAAAATGAATTTTGTCCGTAGAGCAAATAATATCAAGTTCTGTGTAAAGGTAAAGAAAGCTGTCTCTGAGACTTTAAGAGAACAAGCAAGGCAAGTAAGGCAAAGAGTAAGTTGAGACTGGCTCACAGACTTAAGGAGGATAGAAAGAATGTGTTGACTTCAAAATGAGCCTCTAATCTCAAAGAAGAATACACAATAGTTTAGAGATTTCAGTTATTCAGTAGACTACTGTGAGAATGTATGAAATTTAGGGGAAAGCTCCCGAGTAATTACAGATGCTAATCAGCTCTCTGACCTCATCTCCCATTCTGCCTCTCATTCTCTGTTCTTTAGCAGCTCCAACCTTCTAACGATACCTCAGGAAAGCCATTTCTACATGGAATTATCTTTTCCCAATTCCTCCTAAAGGCATTCCTGCTGTCTTTGAATCTCTGCTTAATATCTCTCCCAGAAAGGACTCTTCTGACCACCCTATCTGAAACTGAGTTTCCTTGATCCCCTAAGCCCTTACACTGTGCTACGACTTTTTTCTGAGCACTCACCAGTCCCAGAAATTATTTTTATTGCCTTCTTTACATGGTAGTCTCCTCCATTAGTGTATATGCTCCATGAAGGCAGAATTCTAGCTCTCTTCATCATTGCTGTGTTCCTTTCAAATAACCCTAAGATTTATATGGAACCACAAAAGATCCCCAAACAGCCAAAGCAATCTGGAGAAAAAAAGACCAAGGCTGGAGGTATCATGCTCCCTGACTTCAGTCTGTACTGCAAAGCAGTATGGTACTGGCAGACGTTGCATGATTTCTATGTGTTTTATGGCCCAGAATACGGTATTTTGGTGGATGTTCCAAGTGAGCTACTACACTGTTTTGATCTGTATTCATCAGTGATATTGGCCTATGATTTTCTTTTTATGTAGTGTCTTTGCTTAGGGCAATGGTGGCATCATAGAATGAATTTAGGAGTATTCCCTCCTTGTCAACTTTTTGGAAGAGTTTGAGAAGGAAAAATATTCTGTCGTCTTTATAGGTTTGTTAGAATTCCCTGTGAAGCTGTTGGGCCCTGTACCTTTGTTTGCTGGGAGTTTTTTTGTTACCAATTCAATTTTGCTGCTGGTGATCAGTCTGTTCAGATGGTCTATTTCTTCCTGATTCAGTCTTGGGAGATTGTATGTCTCCAGAAACTTATCTCTTTCTTCTGAGTTGTCCAATTTGTTAGCGTATAGCTGTCCATAGTTTTCTCTTATGATTTTTTTGTATCTCTGTAATATCAGTTCTAATTTCTCCTTTTTCATTTCTTATTTTGTTTATTTGGGTCTTCTCATTTTTTTTCTTAATGAGTCTGACTAAAAGCTTATCAATTTTGTTTATCTTATTAAAAAAAAACAGCTCTTGGTTTCATTGATCTTTTCTATTACTTTGGCTCTTACTTACTTCCTCTGTGATTGTGATTATTTCCCTTCTTCTGTTGACTTTGGGCTTTGTTTGCTTTTTTAATTAATTCATTTAAATGGTGGTTTATGTTGCTTTTTTGAAAATTTTCCTGTTTTGGGGGGTAGGCCTGTATCACTGTACACTTCCCTCATAGAACTGCTCTTGTGGTGTCCCATAGATTTTGGAAAGTTGCGTTTTTATTTTCATTTATCTCAAGGTGCTTTCTGATTTCCTCTTTTATTTCTTAGTTGACCCATTGGTCTTTTAGTAGCATGTTGTTTAGTCTCCATGTGTTTGTGTTTTTACCATTTTTCTTCCTGTAATTGATTTCTAGTTTCATGTCCTTGTGGTCAGAAGAAGTGCTTAATATAATTTCTATCCTCTTAAATTTATTGAGACTTGTTTTGTGGCATAGTATGTGATCTATCCTAGAACTTTTCATGTACACTCGAGAAGAATATGTATTCTGCTGTTTTCAGATGGAATGTCCTATAGATATCTATTTAGTCCAACTGGTCTAATGTGTCACTTAAGGCCACTGTTTTCTTATTGATTTTCTGTCTGGATGATCTGTTCATTGATGTAAGTGGTATGCTAAAGTCCCCTACTATTATTTCATTATTGTAAATTTCTCCCCTTATGTTTGCTAGTATTTGCTTTATATATTTAGCCACAGTATAGCAGCTTCATTGTTAATTGCTAAAACTTGGAAGCAACCAAAATGCCTTTCAGTAGGTAAGTGGATAAATAAACTGTGGCACATCCAGATATGAACTATTATTCAGTGCTAAAAAGTAATAAGCTATCAAGGCATAAAAACATATGGAAGAAACTCACATGCCTACTACTAAATGAAAAGTGGGAATCTGAAATATCTTCATATTATATGATTCCAACTATATGACATTCTGGAAAAGACAAAACTATGGAGAAAGTAAAAAGATCAGTGGTGGCCTAGAGTTGGGGAAATAAGGGATGAATAGGCAAAGCACAGAGGATTTTTAGGGCAGTAAAACTGTTTTGTATGATACTGTATTGGTGGATATGTGTCATTATATATGTGTCCAAACCTGTAAAGTCCAACACTAAGAGTGAACCCAAATGTAAACTATGGACTTTAGGGGATAATGATGTGTCAGTGTAGGGTCATGGATTATAACAAATGAACCACTCTTCCCACCCATGTAGGATGTAGGATATTGATAGTGACAGAGGCTGTGCATGTGTTGGAGTAGGAGGTATATGAGAATTCTCTGTACTTTCTATTCAACATTTCTGTGAACCTAAAAGTGCTCTAAAAAAATAAAATCCATTAAAAAAAATTAAGTACTAATACTTGCTACAACATGTATGAACCTTGAAAACATTATGCTTAATTAAAAAACCACTCACAAAAGACCACATATTGTATGATTCCATTTATTTGAAATGTCTCAAAATGGTAAATCTATAGAGACATAAAGTAGATAAGGGTTTGCCATGGCCTGGAGATTAAAAAGTAATGGGCAGTTAGTGCTAATAGCTATGTATATTTTGGAAGAAGAGTGATGGAAATGTTCTAAAATTAGATAGTGTTGATGGTGGCACAATTCTGTGAATACGCTAAAAAGCAATGAATTATGCAGCTTAAACAGGTGAATTTATAGGATGTGAATTATAGCTCAATAAAGCTATTATATAAAAAAAGGCTAGCTCTAAAAATACTTCTAGCAAGCGTAGGTTTATCATATTAAGTGTACAGCCTTAACCATAAGTCAATGTGTAAGCATGACACTTAGATAACTTTGAATCCACTGGCACCACCATTACTTCCTTTGTGCCTGCAGACAGTCACTTAAACTCATTAAAGTTTAAGTGTTTTCCCATCAGTAAAACTGAGATAATCCTCATGGCATAGCTGAGCAACTTAATAAGATATCGCAGAAAAAGCACCTGGTGGGAGTTTTCTCACTGTTGGAGATTGAAGTTACAAATATGTAAGAGAGGAAGGCAAAAGAAATCCTGTGTTACTGGATTAGAGTCAGAGATATCAGTATGAGTCCATGTTTATTTCACTATATTTGTGGCTAGCTATGAGAATAACTGTAGATACATGTGTATTCATGGTTTAACATACATACAGAGATTTCCCAGCTCTGTTAGCAGAGAGGGCCTCAAAGCAGCGATATTCCAGTAGCCATCAGCATACCTGACACCCAGATCTGAGTTTCTAAATAAACATTTTCCAATAAATGGCCAGAGCTGGAATAATTTGAACAACACAATAAATAAAGTTAGTATTGGATTATGGCTCCCCAAATAAAGTAAATACCCTATACTGATCGGCACAAATGATTGAATCCATAAATAAACTGAAGAGAAGAAATGTTCCTTACGAAAGAATTCCAAAGGATAAACAGAGAAGGAAGGAGGGGAAATAATAACAGCACCTGCTGCAGGCAAGACCTGTAGACTAATGTTCACATTTGTGGCTGAAACTTTATGGAGTGAGAGGGTATTTCCTTAGCCTCAAAGTATTGCCCCCCCAAATATTTATTACCTTCTGGGGTGGTTTTAACATTTGTTTACAAATTTGTAGTAACTTGTCAGTGAAGAAACCTGGCAGGCACCACCTTAACCAAGTGATTAAGGTTTACACCCCAGTTGTAAGTCACTTTGGTATTACGTACCCCTGATAACATGACGTGATGTGAAGCCAAGGACGTATCAGCTCTGTAGTATTCTTCCCACCCATTACCCTAGTCTGACCATGAGAAAACATCAGATAGACCCAAACTGAGGAACATTCTACAAATACCTGAGCAGTACTCTTCAGAAGTGTTAAGATAATAAAGAACAAGGGAAGACCAAGAAAGAAACTTGCTGGAAAAGACTACAAAAACGTGATGGCTAAGTGTGATGTGTGGTATCCTGGATTGGATCTTAGAACAGAAAAAGGTCATTAGTGGCACAAAGGTGATATCTGAATAAAGTCTGCAGTTTAGATAATAGTGAACGGTGTTCATTCTTAGGTTTAGTAAATGTGCCCTGGTTATGGAAGATAATATTAGGAAAAGGTGGATGAACAGTATTCAGGAATTCTGTGCACTCTCTGTAGATTTATACTTACTGCAAAATAAAAAAGTTAAAAAGCAAAACAAGGACTTGGCCTGCTATACATGCTCAATAAATCATCCTCGATATTATCTCCCCTTGCTAGCTATCACTAAACTCCAAGATGGCATCTCTTTGAACTGATTAAGCAACCCACGTTCTGCTTTTCTGTGAACTCCCTCCCCAGCCTCAAAAACCCCTTTAGTTATAATGGGGAGACTCCAAGGAATCATAGTAGCCAACGTAACGTTCCTACCACATGCCTCTTCTGCCCTGACCTGTCAGAATTCATTGGACCAGAAATGGGCACTTGACCCAAACTGAGCCAATGAGCCCTTCTACTGGGAATTTGAGGTTCCAGGTACACCTGTCTGATGTTTTGAATAGAGGAGATTTACTTAAGGGCTCTTAGAATGTATTTTCTAATATCTGGCTTGGGGAGCAAGGAAGTCATTTATTATAAACAGGATGTTTATTTTTTCTCAAAATTCACATGTTGAAATGCCAACCCAATATGTGATGATATGAGGAGGTGGAGCCTTTGGGAGGTAATTAGATCATAAGTGTGTCCTCATGAATGGGATTAGTGTCCTTATTTAAAAAAAAAAAAAAGAAGAAAGAAAGAAAGACCCCAGGAGGCTTTCTAATTCTCTTTCTGCCAAGTGAGGGCACAATGAAAAATCAGCAGTCTAAAAGCAGAAGAGACCCATCGGACCTCATCAGAACCCAACCATGCTGGCACACTTATCTTGGAATTCCAGCCTCCAGAACTATGAGAAACTGGTTTCTGCTGTCTATGGTATATTTGTTGTAGTAGTCTGAGCAAATCAAGACACCCCTCTACAGCAAGAGGGCAGAATGAAACAGGTATACTCTGAGAGGCAGAACTGACAAATCAGGAGAGAAAGGATTACCTGGTCACTATGGAGCTCTAGCCGTTAGTCCTTACTGGTTCCCCACAGCCTAGCTGCTCCCCCGACCTTAGACTCCACGAAATGCCCACTTATCCCTATTTCTCTTTGGGCTTAAATTAGCTAGATATGGTTTCTGTTAATATAACCTTCAAAGTGCTAATTTTGGAAGGAAATGACATACATTTAGTTGTAAGTGTTCGGTTGTATTTGCTTTTTAATAGTCAAGGTAAATTTTTAGTCACAGTTTACACAAACTGTCTGGTTAAAGTACCCTATCCTTACACATAGGTGCACATAAACCACATTTTTTCAATTCCAGTCACTTTTTCACTTTGGTCACTTGTTCATTCATTCTGAAATTACTTTACTCTGCCCCCATCATGTCCAAATTCCATCCTTACTGCCAGCTTTGGTTTAAATGCCATCTCTTCCATACAGCCTTCCTTGCTACCCACCTAAAAAAAAAAGAAAAAAAATACATATACCCCGTGTTTTATTATATGTATCTTTTATTCCTTTCAGCCCTTTCTGTCTTTGCATAGCCATTTATTCAACACATATCACCTTTCCTCTTAGAAGTGAAGCTATTTGAGATCAGCTTCCCTGTTCTTGTGCAGGCAGCACTTGAAGGAACATCTCAAGAAGCACTGCACTGCATACTGACAGAAGTTCTTAGTTTTAATATAGTGTAATATATCCTCTTTCCCTTTACTAAGGCTTTTTGTGTGTGTCCTATTTAATACCTTCAGCTGACCCAAGGTGATGAAGATATTCTCTAATGTTTTAGATATGTGAGATGGCTTTACTTCTTTTTTTAAAATTTTTTTATGTTTTACTGAAGTGTTGATCTGCAGTGTTACTTTCAGGTGTACAGCAAAGCAATTCAGTTATACATATACATACATACATACTTTTTTTTTCAGATTCTTTTCCATTATAGCTTATTACAAGAAATTGAATATAGTTCCCTGTGCTGTACAATAGGTCCTTGTTGTATATCTATTTTATATATAGTAATGTGTGTCTGTTAATTCCAGACTCCTAAGTTATCCATCTCCCCTCTTTCCCCTTGGTTTTATTTCTTAAAAATAATTTTCTTACTAAGTTCAGTAAAAGAATGCGGATAACCGTCATTGCTAGCTTGCATTTCTGTCCTTCTTAAGCAGTTGCACGTGTTCATCAAAAGTCTTAAGACTTAAAAATGCTTAAGAATGTTCATA
Source organism: Vicugna pacos (assembly GCF_048564905.1). Classification (NCBI taxonomy): domain Eukaryota; kingdom Metazoa; phylum Chordata; class Mammalia; order Artiodactyla; family Camelidae; genus Vicugna; species Vicugna pacos. The sequence goes on from NC_132991.1 coordinate 18,670,974, forward strand.
GTAGCCAAAACCTGGAAACAAATGTTCATGAACAGAAAATGGATAGTCATTGTGACACATTCATAAAAGGCATATTATATGGCAATAAACAAATTACTACTGAATCCAAAAATGCAGATGAATTGCTTAAACATAATATTGAGGGTTTTTTGGTTGTTGTTGTTGTTCCTTTTTTATTAAAAGCAGGCACAAAATTTTTCCAGTTTTGGGGATTCAACTTATGTAAATTTCAATCCCAGGCCAAATTAATTGATTGTGGTTATTTTTTTCAGGGGACTCTGACTGGGAGAGGGGAAGTGGAAAGCTTCCCAGGGGGGTTGTATATTCTATTATTTCTTAATCCAGAGACTGACTATGCAGGTGTGTTCACTTTATACAAATCCATCAAGTTTATAATTTCTGTGCACATTTTGGTATGACTGTTATACTTCAATAAAACATTTTAAACAGAAAAGTTTTCACACGTTACTTGTAGCTACGGTACCAGTGCCTTAGGCGTTGCGCTAAAGGGTTGTGTATGTGTAAATTACATATCCTTTTGTAGCACAAAAACCTATTAAAATCAATATTTTTATATTACACCTTTGAGAATTAAGAGGTAAAATTACACAGTGATTTATTCAGAAGTACAAATAGGAACAATAATAAATGTTGATCGATTTTAAAGTTATGGAGGCTTGAGAATTTAAATTGGAGTTTCATATGCAAAAGCAATTAATTTGTTCAGATGACCTTGGTATTTATGATTAGCTAGGAATTTGATTAAGCAGGGGTTTTGCAATGTGGAAGTGTTCCCCTTACCTCCCCGCCCCTTTTTTTTTAATCCTCTGGTGTATGTGACCTGGGGTGTTCTGAAAACACTCTGAACGTTAGAAATTTGCTTAAAATCTAGTTAAGTGGGTTATAGTTCCATCAAAACTATCAGAGGGGAAACCAAGATTAAATATTAAGAACTGTCTAGGCCAAGAGACAAAATCTGCAATGTCTGTATTCTGGGGAAATCTTTTCCAGAGGAGAAGATGTTCTGGGTTTTGTTGTTGTTGTTTGTTGTTGTTGGGTTTGGGGTTTTTTTTGTCTTTGGTTTTGGTTTTGTTGTTTTTCTTTTTTTCCTAGAATGAACTCAAAATAATTCCTAGGATTTGAAGGCTAAAACGTTTTATTAGGTCTTCCGGGTTACAGCATTTTTTGCTCAGTAATTAGATTTAAATTTGAAAAGACATTGGTTAGAACCTTGCAGGATAAAGAAGCCACTACAGGGCAAAGTGCAGCGTGCAGCAGGGGGCCCTCAGAGGACTAGGAAAGGAAAGGGAAGACGATTTCTTAGACCTGCTGTCTCAGTTCCTTCAGGCCCTACAGCAAGATACCACAGACTGCGTGGCTTGTGAACAACAGACATTTACTTCGTGTATTTTCAGAGGCTGGGAAGACCAAGACCAGGGCACCAGCACATCTAGTGTCTGGTGAGAACCTGCTTCTTGGTTCACAGATAGCTGTTGCTGCTCACATGGTAGAACAGGGAACAGGTGAGGGAACTCTCAGGACCTCTTCCTAAAAGCAGTGATCTCATTCCAGAGGGCTCCACTCTCATGATCTAATCACCTTCCAAAGGCTCCATCTCCCAACACTCAGAGACTGGGGATTAGGTTTACAAGGAATAAGAGATTTACTACGGGGATTTGAGTTAATCTGTATGTGGATGGAGCTAGAAAAGTGAAGGTCTCGACATAGGAATAGAAGGATTGGAGAAATAGTCACAAACGACTTTATCCTGAAGCACTGGTACAGGAGGACAAGTTGGGGTTTGCAGGAAAACACAAGAAGCCCATGCATCTCACTGCCAGAGAGGAACTGGAGGACCTGGCAAAGGAGGAGCTTGTGGAGAGCTCTGTGCCAAGCTCAGGTGGGCTTGAGGCAGCTGTTGGTCAGTGTGACCAGCAATCCAGAAGATGAGGCGGAGCAGAAGGGGAGAACAGGAGGCCCACCAGGCACCTCTATATCACGTCTGATCACCATAACCTTCCAAGAGTAGTATCTTCTGCTCTCATCTACCTTCTGAATCTCATAGAAGTTCCTCTAACTGGCCAACTCCATACAGAGAAGGGGATTCTGAGAACTGTTCATTCCCAACCTTAGACAGGAGTCCAAGTGCTAGGTCAACAGTAAACAATCCAGCACAGGAAGCAGACTGAGAGGCTGCTCAGCTCCAAGGAGGGTATTTGCAGATAAGGCCAAAGATGGTGATGGAAAAGGTGGGAACTCCCAGAAGGTAGAGCTAACGGTCAGAGAATACAATGATCTGAAAATCTACTTTCGGGACCCTAGACTAGGGTGGAAACTTGGAACATCCCCACCCCAGAGAAGCACCTTGCTCAACAGGATTTCAGAATTTCTGTGAACTAGTAAGTGTTCTGTGCCTCCTGCTGCTCTCTTTTCCAAATAGAAGGGCTCACACCGGATATCCTGTCCCTATTCTATCTAGTCAGTGTTCAACTTGTCTCATAAATTTCTTTTAAAAGTTTGTCAGGTGTTGGCAAACATAGCCTGCAAGACAAATCTGGTTGCCCGTCTTTGTGAGCAAAGTTTTATTGGAATGCAGCTACATCCAGCCTATCTGTATACATAATGCCATTGGCTTCTTTTGCATCACAAGGGCAGGATGGAATCATTGTGATAGCAACTATATGACCCACAAAGGCTAGACTATTTATTAATCTGGCTCTTTACAGAAAGTTTGCCAGCTCATGAGCATGATCTATACATTGCAATTGGTGGTCATGTCTCTTAAGTCTCTCTTTTAATCTGTTGATTCCAGTAATGAGTTCATAGTAGGTCATGGCCTTTCTCATTTCTCTTTACCACTGCATGGTATTTCATTGAGTGGATGTAACACAGCATTCAACCCTATTGATGGGCATTTGGGTTTTTTCCCCAGTCTTTTGCTGCAATGACTAGCCTTCTGCAAATATCTTCCTCTTGTCCCCTCGTAGTTTATTCAAAACAAGTTCCTAAAAGTAAGAACTCTGTGCCAACTTAGTGATATTGCCAACCTGCCTTCCACTCGAACGTAGACTTCTGCGTTCCTACCAGTATAAGCGTCTCTTCAAGCCAGTAGGGGATGCTGTCAAACTTCTGAGTTTTGGCCAATTCTGATCATGGGAAATGGGATCTCAGTGTAGCTTTAAATTGTGTTTCTGTTATTATCAGTGATGCTGAGCACCTTTGCAAATAGGGCCATCTGCGTTTCTTTTTCTATTATCTGTCTATTTAAATCTCTTGCCTATTTTTCTACAGGATCTATAGATTGCTTCTCTTCTCTATACTTATAAACTCTTTATATAGTAGGATTATTAACATTTGTCTTTGATATAAATCACAAATATTTTTCCCATTTTGTCATTTTTACTTTGCTTATGGTGGGTTTTCTTTATTTACTTGTTTTTCCAGTGCAAAAGTGTGTTGTTTTTAATTCTTGATGCTGTCAAATAATCAGTATTTTCCCTTACTGCTTTTGTTATCTTGAGTTACAGTTAGGAAAATTTCTCCTATGTCCAGACTGTAGAGTTTTCACTCATATTTTGTTCTAGTACTTGTGTGGTTTAATTTAACTCTCTGACGCATTTAGAATTTGTCCTGATATGCAGGATAGAGAATGCAATCAATTTCTCTTCTTCTCTGTGACCATCCAGTTATGCTAACACAAATTATTTAAATAAGTTCTAGGGGAGGGAAATAGCTCAGTGGTAGAGCGCACACTTAGTGTGCAACGAGGTCCTGGGTTCAATCCCAGAACCTCCATTTAAATAAATAAATTCACATTTTCTCTACTATTATGATTATTTTACACTACAGTTTCCTTTGTGTTTGAGTCTATTTTTTCCTCCTTCATGCTATAATACTATTTTAATTATGGAGGTTTTATTGTATGATGATACATATTTTAGAACTAGCCTCCTTTCATAACTTTTTTTTTTCAAGATTCTCATATCTAGTCTTAGTTTTTCCTTCCAAATCAACTTTGCAGACAACTTTTCTAGCGTCAGGAAACAAACAAACAGACAAAAAACTGGTGGCATTTTAATTGAGATTGTATTAAATGTAATAAATAATTTAGAAATAATTTAATTCTTTATAATGTCCAAAAACATGTATCTTTCCCATTTGTTCAAGTAAACTTTTGAATCTTCCAGCAGTGCTTCACAGTTTTCCTTACAGAGGTTTTAGACGTTGCTTGCTGAGCTAATGTCTAGGTGTTACTGTGTATGTGTTTTCAATGAGGTCTTCTGTTTTATTGTAACTTCATAACATTTTTGTTTAGTTACAGATATTTACATATGCGTATATATGAAATGCATTCAACTTTAGTATGTCAATCAGATTATAGGGATGAAGACATCTGTTTTTACTTTTCAAAACCTGTGAGAATCTTTCTTAAAAAAAAATGGCTTTGTTTTACTTCCTTTGTTCTAAGTAAATAAGTCAAATACTGAGTGGCAACTTATCCCAAAACGTTAAAGTGAAATCTTTACAAATACTTTAACAGCTCTTTATATTTTGGAAGCAATATGTGACCTCAAGTTTACAGGTATTAATATATTTTAATTGGAAAAGGTAGAGAGAACAGGAACAGCCCTGGGCAGAGCTAACAAATGGTTAGTCTGAATTCTTCATTTACAATTTGTAATCCTTTCTTCAGTCTCCATGTTCTCCCAGGGCCTTTGTTTATCAGTGACCCCTTACACTCCAAGAACCCCCAAATAGGACACCATCCAATCTTGGATCTCTTCCTTACTCCAGTTCCTCCTGGTTCCCATCTGACATCAGAAGCTGAGCTGGCATCAAAATAAGAACTGTACCATATGGTGGTTCTGTTTTTAGGTTTTTGAGAAACCTCCATGTCATTTTCCATGGTGGCTGCAGTAATTTACAGTCTCACCAACAGTGTACAAGGGTTCCCTTTTCTCCACATCCTTGCCAACGTTTGTTATGTGTGTTCTTTCTGGTGATGGCCATTCTGACAGGTGTGAGATGATATCTCACTGTGATTTTGCTTTGCCTTTCCCTGATATTAGTGATGTTAAGCAACATTTAAAGTTTTTCTGGTCATCTGCACTTCCTCTTTTGGAAAAATGTTTAATTCTTCTGCCCATATTTTTTTTTTAATTGAAGTACAGTCAATTACAATGTGTCATTCTCTGGTGTATAGCACAATGTCCCAGTCATGCATATACATACATATATATATATTCATTTTTATATACTACCCATATTTTAAATGGGTTGGTTGGTTGTTTGCTTTTTAATTGAAGTATAGCTGATTTAAAAAAAAAACTTAATAATGCTTAAGAAAAAATAATAACTGTACCTAAGCACTCACTTCTAGCATAATCTGACTATTTTATCTAGCATGTAAATATAAAGTTTCCAAAAGGAGCCAACAAAACAAAACAAATAAAACAGAACAAAGAAAAGCTATTGTGAATGAAGCAGTGATGATTAAATAGACTCAGAAGGACAATTATGACCTTTAACAAAAATGATATTCTTCATTAGTTAGCAATCTTTTAACCAGCCGTAAGGGGTCATAGAGTTTCAGGTGTGGAACATAATCTAGCTTCATTCAACTCTTCCCCCACGATTTTCCCAGTCCGGGTGTTCTAAGCAAAAAATGCTGACAGAAGATGTATGATTATATTTATATTTATTATGATAAATTTTACCTAGATTTATAACATAATATAAATAATAAATATAGCATAAATATAATATAGTTGCTGATTAAAAATAATAATATATTGTTGACTGATTAATAATATATTATTGACTGAAAAAAAAATCCTTACACAACCTGGAAGTTGAGCAGTAAGTTTTATTCAGGGCATTGCTGAGAACTAAAGCCCAGGAAGGCCCTCAGACAGCTGTGAGCAACTGTTCCAAAGAGGTAAGGGAGGAGCCAGGATATATAGGAGTTTTTGCTGAAAAGAAAACAAAAAAGCTTGTAGTCTAACATCAAAAGATAATTGCTAATCACAAAAACATACATCTTAAGATTTTAGTGTTTTTCTATGTATGGGAAGATGCAAGAGTCTGGCTTATTGAAATTGTTCCTTTGATGTGTATCTTAACTAAAGCCAGTATCCTGTTTTCTCCCTCCTGAATGCCCTCAGGGTGCACCCTTGATGGGGCAGCTGCAGTGACTGATGGCTTTATAGCCACAATATCCTTTGTTTATTGAAAGGACAGACCTTCTTTTTCCACAATATAAATGTTATGATTATAATTATATATTATATATAAACTAGTGTATTATATAAATATACTGTATTAAATTATATAAATTTAATGATTCTTAGTGCTAAAAATAAACTATTACATAGATTATATATAATTTGTATATAAATAAGTTTTCAAACCAACTGCCAATAGTGGACAACAAAAATGCCTGACAGAAGATTTATGATCATATTTAAATTTATTATATAAACCATAACTTATAAATTATATTTTATATCATTTATAATTTATATAATAATAATATGTAATTATTATAATGCTATTTATATAATATTAATAATATAACAGAATCAAAATAATTAATGTAAACAATATTTTATATAATATATTATGCAATGGATTATATAATATATAAGTAATAATATACAAATTTTATATATAATTAAAATTATATATTATACATCATATAAATATGATATATTGAATTATATAAATGTAATAATTCTTAATCTAAAATATATTTTTAAATTATATATAATTTATATATAAATATAATACATTATATATTTCTATAATTATATTTAATTTATTATATAAGCTTTATTTTTATTTATGATAGATCTCCTGCCTTGTGTTTTCTGCTTATCCCTTTAGTTCTGATTGAAGATTTGAAAACATGAGCCTTTCAATTGCAGTGGATCAAACCAGAATGTGTGCAAAAATCAGTACAACCATCTCTGTGTCTGTTGAAACATAGTAGATGTTAAGTACCTGTCTATTCAATGAACTCATTAGTGATGTGTTTAATGTCAATAATGTCACAACTGCCTATGAAGGGTGTTTCATTTTATTAAATATCCAGAGATGTAGTGAGAGGACTTTATGCCAAAATTAAACGCTACAATAAGCTTTGTATATTCATTTTCTCTGATGTGAAAAGCTAGTTACAAGTAAAGATTTTTCTCCAGCTTTGGGTAGAGTCACTTTCAGAATTCAGAGCCGAGAAATAAACTTAGAGCCTCATGTGTACGGTCAGTAAATGCCTCAATGAATTGGAAGTTCCCGAACCCAAAAAATGAACACAGAATTGTAAAATAGTACTCATAAAGGGAAAAGCCAAACAGACTTCTGTTTTGCCATATATTGCAGCGATTTCTAGATTTCAGTTAGACTCTGTCAACTGAAATAAATGCACAGCCTAAAAGTTGAGAGCTATGTTTTATTTGGCAGGAGGACTCGAGCCGGGACGACAGCCTCTCAGATCGCTCTGAGGTGCTGCTCCGAAGAGGTAGGGGAGGAGCTAGGATATGTAGGAGCTTTACAACAAAGACCAGGTAGTTGGAACAATAAAAGATTACTTGTTATCTAAAGAAAACCAGGCATCTCAAGTTAAAGACTTCAGCGCTTTTCTATGTCTGGGAGGAAGCAGACATTTGGGCTCATTGAATTCATTCCTTTGACAAGCACCTAGCTATCTAGGGCCAGTATCCTGTCCTTTCTTATTCTGAGTCCCCTCGCTCGGAGTGCACCATTGTGAGAGGCTGCAGAGGCCGGGCTGCAGGCTTGTCCTTACCAGGGGGTGGCGGCAGCCGCTGATGACTTGGTTTCAGCATTCTTTGTTTACTGATATGGTTGCAGTATTTTCATTCACATTGCAGTATTTTCGTTCACAACTCCAAGTTTGGATTGAGGTTAAAAGTCACAATCTTAATGACTCAACCTTAAGTCACCTCTGAATTATAGGGGAGAGGAGCCATCACAGGAGGAAACACCTTCAGTCACAAGGAATCTTCCCTACACTTCCTTCTTTGACCATTCTTTACCTTTTAGTTGATACATGCAGTCAGCGCTGGCAGTTGTGGAATATTTAAACGCACATTGGTAAATAATCTCTCAGCTCTTTGCACTCAGAGATCCTTACTGTACTTTCCTTGTATCAGCCCCAACACCTAATGAAGATCAGAGAATAATATGTTGTTTAATATACATGGATAATTGGTTGATTTAGATATGTTTTATAAAGTGTTCCTATCCAGAGACCTGAAATTATCAATGTCCTCTTAAGAATCCAACTAGAGGATTTAAGCACGAGACAAACTGGTGGTCATTGTGTGAGGTGTACTTGCACAGGTAAGAAAGTCAGCGTAAGGTTCTGTCTCCAAACCTCACAGCAGTCCAGTGAGGGAAATACTATTGACCCCACTTTAAAGATGAAAAAACTGAGAATTACTGTGGTGTTTCTCAAAGTATGACCCTGGAGACGGTGTTCACATCACCTGGGCTCATCTGTGGGCCCACTCTGGACATACTGAATCAGAGACTCTGGGAAGGGACCCAACTTTCTTGAGTTCTACCAAGTGTGCTAAAGTTAGAGAGCTGCTGCTTTAGAGAATGTAAGCGATTTGTTTGATCCAGGACACACCCAGTTGGGAAGGGCTGAGATGGGAGTTGAATCCACGCATCCAAAGCCATTCGCTCCCCGCAGCCCACTTCCTTACGCTGGGGAGTCTCTCCCACTCCCTCGAAAGGCCAGGCCTGTATGAGAGCTAACATTCAACAAGGGAAGAGAATCCAGTTCCTAGAGGAGTCTCACAATCCCAGAATTTTAAAGACTCTCAAGTTTACACATGAAGTCCAAAGAAGTAAATATATAATTTTCCTGATTCAGATAAAACACACGTAATGGTTTTGGTCTATAATTGTAGAGGTCAGCAAGGGCTTTCTAAGTAGAGCCTTACACTAATTTTATTCAGTGCTTTCTTTAAAATTTCTTTTCATGGGCATTAAAAATAACCTTTTCCTCTTTATCTGCTCCAGTACTAACAATGAGCTGGTGCTAAAGCTGTACAGTAGTTCATCGACTGCATGGTTTATGTACATGTAATTTGTGTCCTAATTAGGCATTTATTTTCCTTCTTTGACTTATGCAGCCCTATAAAGTTTTCTAAGAAGAGAAAAAGATTTTACAAATCTCTGAACTGGCCTTGTTGGAAGTAACATAATATGACCCAGGTTTTGGCATCAGAATCAGCTGTATTTGACACAACTTGAACAACTTACTAGTCAAGCAATTTATTTAGGTTCCCTATGCCCCTGTTCACCATCTAAAATGGAAGTAAGAACTGTACCTGTTTCACTGCGTGGTTTCAAGGATTTATAAGATAACTTAAGCACTTGACAGCTCCTGCACGTAATAAAAGCTCAGTGAATGCTTACCCTTATTTTTATTATGACTGTTACTAGCCGTGTAGAACACTACAGCTGAGCTCCAGGTCTGCCGTTTGCACACGTACTCATTTCTTCAGAATGCTGCTTCCTTTTACGTCATCCCTCACAACGTTTTGTAGAGCTGTTTTAATTTTCAGTAGCTCTTTCTTCTGCGGGAGTTTTGTCTCCCCCAGTTCACAAACCATTCACTCAAACATCTATTCATTCCAATAACTCAGGTTGTTACAGTCATGGTCCAGAGTAGGAGCCTTTTCCCCAAAGCTGATTAGAGGAGTGATGCTTATTATGGAAGGTCCTTTTGATGCAGGAAAATGGGGCACGAGAGGATGGTCGTGTCCCAGGTCCCGGGTGAGTCCCTGGGATGCACCCTGCCAAGGGAGGGTCCTTGGCTTCACACAGGAAAGAATTCAAGAATGAGCCATAGTTCAGTAAAAGTAGATTTATTCAGAGAGATGCACACTCCATAGACAGAGTGCAGACCATCTCAGAAGGCAAAGGAGAGCAAGAGGCCTAGGAGATACACATTCCATAGGCAGAATACCAGCCATCTCGGGAGACAAGAGGAGACAGGTGGTGGCCTCAGAGCATGAGGTTGTCTAGGAAAATGAGACTGGCCACAAGGTGTGGGGGTGGTTAAAGTAAAAGCAGATACACACCCCATATAAGGCTGCAGGCCATCTCAGAAGGCAAGAGAGAGCAAACACGAGGTGCAGAGTTGTTAGTTTTTATGGCCTTGGTAACTTCATATGCTAACAAGTGGGAAGATTATTACAACTACTTTGGGCAAGGGGCGGGGATTCCCTGGAATTGGGCCACTGCCCATTTTTTGGCCTTGAATGGTCAGCCTCAGAACTGTCATGGCACCTGTGGGAGTGCCTATTCATATGCTAATATATTACAATGAGTGTATAATGAAGCTCAGGGTCTACTGGGAGTCAAATCTTCAATTGCTGTGTCATTCCCTGGTTGTGCCCTGCCCCCTTCCCTTCTGTCTCACTTTCTCTGAAAGTATCCTTGCCACCAATCACTGGAATTCAGTCATCTTTAGCAATTCATTCTATTGTGTCAAGATCAGCTCTTCCCTCTCCACACCCCCCTTTTCAAACAAAGATGCTACTGAATATGGGTAATGTACTCAACCATCAGTGTGAATAAATTGTCAGACTGAATGAGAGAAGTGTGGATCTTGACACTTGTGGATCTTGACAGTATATTAGATTCTGCTGGGGAACAGACTGAAAGGACTGAAAGTTCTCTAATGGGCTCTCCATGTGCTGTGCTTTAGACAGAACTTTGTAAAAAGTGGTAAAGGTCTTTGCCTTGGAAGTCAACACAAAGTTTCAGAAGTGTCTTTCCATGTACGTAGTTTCATCTGAGAAATGTTAGCTCCATGACCTTCCTAGAATCAGGGTAAAAATATTGAACACAAATGTCACCAAGCAAATGCATAGTGGTATCATACCTATAACTGGCTTAGGCAAACCAAACAGATAGATAGACAGACAGATAGGTGACAAGTAATTCCACATACACATACCTTCATGAAATCTTTAATCAGAACCAAGCACACAGCATATGAAAATTAAAATTAAGAAACCCAACGCCAGCCTTTCCACCTACACCTATTAAACCAACAACTTTAATCTAATTAGCACCAAAAAGGTACACAATTGAGGTAAAAGTTCAATGCTAACAATGAGATAATGGTGATGGTCAATAACCCTAGAGCCTCTTTTGATAATAAAGCGTCTGGGTCCTCATTAAATTAGCTGACTTGATACCCTAAAGTTGCAAAATTAGCATCTCCACCCTCCTAAAGCCCTCACTGTGCATCATGACCAATTACCCTCAACAAGCATGAGCCTGCTTGGGCTTTACACGCTACAGTGAGTGGCTGGAGACGAGTTGGGCACGTTTCCAAGCCTTCCTAAGTATGAAAATAAACATATATTCAAATGAGGGTAAACAGTGACCTAATGGGAAACGTTCAGTCAACTGTCTGAGGACCAGTTCAGACTGGCACCTTTATCCCTTTCAGTTTCGCCTGCCCCTCCCCGTCAGTGGCATGACTAGGCATGGTAGCGTGCTGCGGTGGGGAGGGGAGTGGTGGTCCCTGCAGAAGTCCAGGTGTTTTGCCCAAACACTGATTACAACACCCTCCCCAACAGCAGCAGGCATCCCATCTGCAAAAGCCTGATAACTCCATCCCATCCTGCTCATTCAAGGGCCCCCTTTTCATCCTCAGCTTGAGGCAGATCTCAATGGGCTGAACGAGTATGAGAAACTGAGATAAGTGCTTAGCTACAATTAGAGAGATGCCTGTGTGTGCTGCAATTAGGGTTGTGTCAGTGCTTCATTAACCTTTGCCTTGCCAGCATTTTCCCACGTGGCACTCCAAGTGAGTAACAACGTTTATGTTAGGAAGGAACACAAGCAGCTGAGGCACAGGCCAGTTGAGGAGGGTGAAAAGGGATGGGAGTGGAGGGTGACAGCCTCCATGGAGCTGCTCGACAAGTAGTGCCGGGAACCGACAGGTTTACGAGTGGCTCCCACACTGCCGGTCCTGTACTCTCTGATGTTGAAACGATTTCCAGTGATGTCGTAGACTTGTAACTGTGTCACCTGAGAGAGTGTGGGCTCTGGAAAGGTCTCAAGAATTTATCAGGGCCTTTCTTTGAATGATTTAGGTTTCCTGATCAAATACTCCTTTTCTTTTTTTCCCTTTTAATGGAGGTACGGGGTTGAACCCAGGACCTTCTGTATGCTAAGCATGTGCTCTACCACTGAGCTATAATACCCCTCCCCAGATACTCCTTTTCAATAGTGTAATGATTGTGACCATTTTGAAACAAAGTACACAATTTCTGATTATCAGTGGAGTTTATTAACTCCTTGTGTACACACCCATTATTTCATTTGACCCTCACCATTATCTAATGAGATTGATAGAATATTTGTTAGGTTCCTTTGATGGAAATGAAATGAAAAGCAGAGCAGTTAAGCAACTTTCTCAAAATCACACAGCAGGTTAAGTCCAGGACCCACCCAAACCTAAACATATTGATTAACATCCAGGACCGGTCACATTAGTCATCACCACTAAGAACTGAGAAAGCTCAAGTACCTTTTCTTCCCTGTACCACAAGGGGAAAAAAAAAAAAACAGATTTTGAGAAAGCTTGTCTTAGTCACCATTAAGAAATATTTATCAGGCACTTTCTATGTAAAACAGATCTTTTTTTCTTTACTGTATAGTCAGGCCTCAAGACGGCTGTTCCCTTGCTCTTAACCTACATTACCTGCTTTACCTACACCCAACTCTCGAGACTGATCTTCCTACCGACTTGCCCCAGGCCTCAGCTGGTGATTGCTCTTATCAAAGGGGCAATGAGGGGCAGGGCCTCTGCTGGTTTCCGTGGTAACAAACGAGCCAACCTGATTTCAGTTCCCCATGCTAACCTCTCCTTGACCCCAGGAGCAAGGACTGCCACAGTGTTGTGCCCACCTTCTGCCCAACAGGGTAGGGAGTTGCTGTAGGACCTGGCTTCAGACACGTAAGCTCCCTCTATCCATTAAACCATTGATGTCTCTGTCACTGACCCCAGCTCTTTCTTCCCTCTTGAAGTTGGGCGAGTACTGGCCTTGGAGGCCTACGAGGTGCAGCCCAACATTTACTAACCCTCCTCCAGTATCTGAAAACTTTTTCACTAAAATTCTTGGTTACCTCTTGTTATTCAGCCTTGAACTCTGTTAAAACTGAAAACAGAACAATAATCTTTTCCTAAAAACCAGATTCCATTGTTCTGTCGTATTTGCTTTGCTTCAAATAGCCATGGGTAAAACTGAAAGGAATGCTACTGTCAGCATCCTTTTACCTAGACGGTCTGATCTCTTCCCTCAGATGCTTGGTCTTAGGAATTTTGAAATGGCACTGATTTGAGTTCAGTTCTTTTTTTTTTTTAAGATTAAAAAAGTTAATTACATCAAATTTTGTTTGCCTAACTCTGGTTCAGAATGCTTTTTTCCCATCAAAACGTCAGGCCAATTTCAAATCCATGTGGCCCACTGATCTGACTGATTTTGCAGCTGTGTGTCAAACCAACTTGGACTGTGCAAGTCTGAGTTGATTATCAAGAAATCAAAGGCTAAATTTCAAGTGGCTTTGGGCTAAATTAGTGATTCCCAAACCTGCTGATGATAAAATTAACCTGGGGCCGTTGTTAAAAATACAGAGCTCCAAGTTTTTCTGGAATTCCTAGTTTTAAGAAGAGCCTTAAGTGATTACTTTGCTCAGCTAACTTTGGGAAACATGGTGCTAAATGTTCATTTTAAATAAAAACCAAGTGTAAAGCAGGAATCCTGGTTGTTTTGTTTGTTTGTTTTAAAGCTCTCAGGGTGTTCTTTTTTTCTTTTGCTATATTAATACAAAATGTAGTAACTTACTTAGTGAACTTCTTGTAGTTAAGTGGAAAAATTGATGATGATATAGGTTAATACCAAGATCTGAAAAGGAATAAACAAAACTGTGATATTTATTTTACAGTATACAGGAGTCACTTCCTTATCACTTGTAAAATGATATTTTTATAAGTCCTTACATTTATTTTTCTCTTCTAAAAAATTTTAAATGACTTTATTGTGGCATAGTTTCTGTATAGTAAACTATACATATTTCGGATGTACAATTTGATAAATTTTGATAGATGTACACACCCATGCAACCACCACCACAATCAAGATACCTAACATTTCCGTCACTCCCCAAGGGGTGCAGATTTCAGGCTCCTTAGATGTTCTCTTAATTCAAGAAAGTGAAACTAATTTATATCGGTTGAGCCTGGGAAAGTAAAAGTATTATGAAATATGGCTTTTGTACCCTACCTAATATATTTCACAAAATTTGGGTTATAATTTTGTCTGTAGGCATCAATTTTTTGAGAATTTGTGTCACAAGCAACTCAGCACTGTGCTTGGCATAAAGTACTTAATATTTCATTAAGGAATGAATGGAGAAAATGACTCAAGTCCCCACCTCTCCATAAAGTCCTCACCCATCTTTCCAACAACCTGTAATATCTTTTCCTCTTCTCATATTCCCGTAATAAACATAGCCAACTCCACCCCACAGTGCACTTGATCCAATTATATTCTATTGTTCCTATAAGGCAGTACAGTGTCATAAAAAGAAATAGGGCTTTAGATTCAAACACACATAGACAAATTTCTTAACTCCTGATCTGCAAAATGAGGATATGCTAAGTATCTCCCAGGTTGTTGAGGGGATTAAATGAGTAATGTCTGCCCAGTACTGGACTCTACACCATTCAAAGGCATGAGTCTTCTCAGCACTGAATGCAGTGCAAGGTCACCATCAGAGCTTAGTTTACTGTATTTTCCTTCCTTCTTTGAATAATCTACAAATGCCTCAAAATGAGGGACCAAGTCTTACACTTCTTTATATTTTGCCTTCCCCTATCCTTCATCAGTTTTGCTGAGCACATAACACTCAAATACTGTTGATTTAGAAAGAACAAAAAGAAATGGCATCAGAAAAGAAAAGAAGAGGAAGACAGAAAGAGCATTGAAGGAGTAAAAAATATAAATATATATATATATATAAAAATATATATATATATAAAAAGAACTGCATATGCTGGGAAGGGTTGCCTTGTTCTCAATACTTCTCCCACCACAAAACCAGCCCTCAGTACAGGTCAGAGTCAACATCCTAAGACTGCCAAGCAGGAACTGTTTTTCACAGCGGTAATTATTTGCCATTTTGTTCACTTCTAATAACTTAGGTTTCAGAACCAAGAGTAAGTGTTTGCTTTGACCTACACTGTACGTTATTCTCTCCGAAATGTAGTTTTTATTTACTGAGCCATCTCTACTGGTTTGCAAAACTCGAAGTTTCTTTCAAATATAATTCATATAATTGTTACTCTTTAAAGGCAAATGGAAAAAGAAAAGTAAGAATTAGAGAATTATATACTATGCATAGACCAGAATTCTCCACATTCCTAGCTCCAGGAAAAACAAACGCTGAAAACAAGTGGGGAAAATGTCGCAGGTGGCTTTCATTCATTAGTCTCAGTGTTTCGGAGCTAAAAATTCATTAGAGGTCATTGTCAGCAGTTGCGTCTGACAAAAGAGGTTAAGTGACTCATCTAAGAACACATGAGTCAAAATTCCAGGCAGGATGAATCATTTATATTTATAGACATGTTATAGAATTCTTACATTTTGTTTCCATAAGTGATCTTAGAAACTCCCTAGTCTAACATATCATTCCCAAATCGAAGTACCCACTGCATCATTCCTGACGGAGCTGCCTGAATAGCACCTGCCAGAGCTTAACCACTCCTCACAGTTAGCCATCCCACTTAACTTACGAGATTTCATTTTTATATCAAGCCATAATATCCTTCCTTCTACCTTCTGTTCCTAGTTCTGATCTGTGAAAAATGGATTCATTCTGTGCCCTTTTCGCTTTATATTTTCACTGTTCTTTCAAGCATTTATTATATTCCATATTTCCAAGTATTTCATGACCTTGGTCCCCCTCCTGGTATTATTCAGTCAGTAGCGATGAGAATGATGATGGTAATAACGATGAAAATAATAATGAGCAGAACGTACACTTACTGAGTGCTTTCTCTGTGTCAGGCATTATAAAGAAAGCATGAGCATTTATTCCTTCTTTCTTTTTCAGTGCTACATCCACAGCACCTAGAAGAGTGCCTGGAATATATCAGGCTCTCAATAAATAACCACGGACTGAAGGCATCCTCACCAAAACTCTTTGAAGTAGGCAATAATTAGGATATATATATATATATATGTTGGAATTTGAAGCTAGGCATTTTAACCCCAAAACTTTACATATGCACTTAACCATTGTGCTTTATTCTTACAAATGTTTTTCTCACAAACACAGTAACACATCTGTGACTATAGATTTCAATTATTAGCTATTAAATGTATAGGGCCTGCATCTAAGTTAGATTATTAAATTCTAGAGTTCTGTCCGCAGCAGTTGATTCCCATAACATACAAATAAGCTATTGCTTCTCCCTTCTTAAAACAAACAAACAAACAAAAAACTCTAGCCTCCAACCCCTGCAAGCTACCACCCTACTGCTTTTATTCTCTTTTCAGAAAAATTCCTTTGTGGAGTTCTCTACTTTGCTGTCTCCAACTCCTCTCCTTCTGTTATCGTTTAAAACCACTTCATTTACTTTTCCCCAAATCCTCCATGAGAACTTCTCTTGTCATCTTCAATGACTTTCACTCTTTAAATCCAATAGTTGGGGGGTGGGTATAGCTCAGGGCATGCTTAGCATGCACGAGGTCCTGGGTTCAATCCCCATTACTGCCATTAAAAAAAAAAATCCTATAGTCAATTCACAGTCCTAGCCTGACTTACCTGCCACTTTGAACATAGTTAATCCTCACTTACCTTCCAACCTTTTTCTTCTTTTGCCTTCTAGGACACCAACTCTTGGATTCCTCATACTTCACTGAGTACTCCTGCTCAGCCTCCAGTTCTCTTCCTTATCCTGAGCTCTTGGTGGAGTCCCCAAGGCTCAGTCCCAGGTATGCTATTTATATTCACTGCATTGTTGACTTAATCCCTTCTCATGGCTTTAAACACAGTCTCTAGACAGAGACTCTCAAACTTACAATTCTTGCCCACAACTCTCTCCCCAACACTTTATCTAGATGTCCAGCAGGAAACCAAAACACAACTGCTGGTCTCCCTTTACTCCAAACCCATAGCTTTCCCTGTCTCATCTGATGGAAACTCCATCATTGCTCAGGCCAAAATCCTTCAAATCAACATTAACTCTTCCCTTTCAATCTGTCATTCAATCCACCAGAAAATTCTAATGGTAGAAACCTCTATATTTTTTTTTAAATAAATCTGATCATTTACCCTCCTCCACTCAAAACCTTGCAGTGGTTCTCCATTTCACTCAGTGTAAAAGTCAGGTCTTTACAATGACCTGTCATGTCCTGCCTAGTCTACCCTGCTGTTACCTTTTTAACCTTATCCTCATTAACTCACTTAATCTTCACAAAAGCCCTAGGTTTGCCATCCCTGTGTTACAGATAAGGAGACGGAGGCTCAAAGTGGTGGAGTGACTGATCTAAGATTAAAAGGCCACTGAACGGCATACAAGAGGTGAACTCAGGTAACTGTGCTTCTCAGCATTATTCCATCTGCCTAAGCAGGAAGCAACCTGGTTTTCACTGTAGAACCCCAAGGATTCTCAGACACTTGTGGTACCTGATACTCCTAAATGTGGAAGGTAAATGTGGGGCAAATCAGGTGAATTCATTGAACATCTGATTACGATTCCACACTATCCTGCACAGACAGGTAATGGTTCCTCTCAACCTTGGAAGAAGAACCATCCACGCAAAGGTTTACATGATGGTGGTAAATAGTCAGAAGGGGTCTGGACTGGACATTAGAGAAGACATGGGGAGCCACCCATTCCCAGACTGAAATAGGAAATAGTCTTCCTCATTTATCTCATCACTATTCCTAGGACCATTTCAGAAACAGTTTTTAGAGAATTAGCGTGGAGGAGTATAGACCTGGCTAAACAGCTTAGTCAAAAAAATTAATGAAAATGACAAGTGTGCATTTAAAGACTAACGACTAATTTTTTTAATTGATTCTAGGCTGAGACCTTGTATAACAACTTTCAGCCTAGAGAAAAAAAAAATTTATACCGCCGTTATGAACCTCTGATAATAGAAGATTTAATGGAATTTCAAATAGGCCATTAATTGTTACATGCCAGTATAATAACAAGAAGATTAAAGTATGTCCAAACTAAACAAGTTCAATTCAGTTTAAGTACTTTGTTTGCAATTAAATTTTCCCAAGCATGTATTTTGATAGCAAATCTTGAAAAGTTAAATACTGAAACAGATAGCAAAGTTTTTTTTTTTGTGGCAAATTCCCATAAAATGTGCCTGAAAGGCTTACTCCAGATATAACAACTTTGCAACCCTATAAGTTAGGAATTAGATCAAGCATACTTAAAGTGGAGATAAGACAGTTGTCGGATGTGTGTACTTATAATTTCTTATGCTTTTTGAAAGAAATTTTTGCAGAAATGTGATTTTTCAAGGTAAATTTTCAGATGTTTGTGACTTTTATTTCCCACAAAATAAGGTTATGGAACAGGAAAAAGGAATTGGATAGAGTGTTGTTATTGAAGTGTACACCTTTGGAAACACAGATGGTGTATAGAGGGAGCTCATTCTGGGGAGATAAAAGACAAGATAGGAGGGCTAATAGCTGCTGTGTTGTTTCTCTTAGGGTGGTGCCATGGTGTTGGAGGGAAATTATATAGATTCCAGCTGTATTTGGGGTTGGTATCAAAAAAAATCTTGCTGGTGGGTTGGATGTGGGAGGTGAAGCGAGAGAGGAATTAAAGATGATGAACAAGTTTCTGGCTTGAGCAACTGACAAAAGATGATACCATTTACCGTACGCAGACGGGGGTGGGACGAACAAGTCTGTGGGGTGTGGAATCACGAGGCCTGTTTGGGACTTCTAAGTTCAAGAAGCTTTGTGAGTCATCCATCTGGTAAAGTCAAGTGGGATGTTGAATACCCGAGTCTGGAATCACCTCCCCTGTGATGCACCGCGCTGATCAGAGGCAGCATCACCCGTGCGCGGAGTAAGCGGCCACCCTGAAAAGTGGTGCGGTGGAGGAGGAGGAGTCTAGCAGGAGAGGGAGGCGATCTAGGCTCCTTTTCACCCCTTCCATTATTCAGACGTGGGACTCGTTCTCACTTTCTATGACTCACAATGGTGCAATCGTTTATAATACGCACTCTGAGTTCAGAATACTGGGGTCAAATTCCAGCCGCACCTCTTACTAGCTGCATAACTTCAGAAAAGGTGTTTAAGTTCTCTGGGCCTCAATCTCCTCGACTGTAGAAGGGGCATATCATTGTAACGCGTTCACAAGGTTGTTTTGAAACCTGATATGTCTGTACACACACACATCTCCTGATGTTGTACCTGGCATACAAGTGCTATTTAAGTGCTATTACTATTTGTGTAAGAAGGGTTACTCTAGAGTAACGTTTCTCAAACGTTATCTATTGACAAGATCTTTGTTTGAAACGGTAGTATGTAAAAACCCAGTAAGTAAAGGGAACAAAGACAGAATGGCTGGGGCTGGAAGGTAGCACCTGGCGTCCCCAGCCCTCACCCCAGCTGAGCGCTTCTTCCTTTCATTTCCCACCACGATATCCCCTGAGGAAGATCTGTGGAACTTCTGAAAACCTCCAAACTAGTTAGCCTTTCAAAAATGAGAGACAAATAAAGATGTTTTCAGACATATAAGCAAAGACTCTACCATCCATACATCCTCACTAAAGGAACTCTGTGCTTTGGCAAGAAGAATGAAGCTGGAAGGTCACTGGAGTGATGCTTCTTTTTCACTTACACTGTTTCACACTCTATGGAGGGTCCTCCATGTGCATTACTATCCTGGTTTTCCTTACCCCACCCCACCCGGGGCTCACTCAGTCCTCCTCTGAGGAAGAGTGAATTAACATGATTGCAAAGTTTGAAAGGAGAGACTGGGCTCAAATAGACCAGCCCTATCTTTTCCCTTTCTGCTCAGGACCCAGGCTGCCTGCAGGGAAGTACCTTATGGGGCACAGAGGGACCACCTGTGGGGTGACCTGCCCTTGGCCAGCACTGCCTATAACTTGGTTATTATGTCTATCTCCTGGGATGGTAGTCCTGGGAACTTGTATTAGGAGGCCCACTTGTCCTCCAATGGGAATTTTTCCAGCATTAGCTCTCTGGTAACGGGTCATATTTTGGTCCCCATATGCCTTACACTTCTGTCTGATTTCTCAGTTGGTTCTAAACTTGGATGAGAAAGAAGTGTGCTATCTAGAAGACCTCCTTGCCCTCCAATAATGTGAGACAAAAGAAACAACAGTGAACTCTCAAAGGGATCAAATACATTGGCAAATTCCTGAGATGAAAAAGGTCCGGATCACAAAAATCAAAGGTGTTTATCCTGCTGAGGAAGTTGGATTTTATCCTACAAGGAGGCAAAGGCCATTAGAACACTTTCAATCAAAGGTGACGTGACCAGATTAGTATTTTGATTATTTTCTCAGGTAGGGTCAGGGTGGAAGGAAGAAGAAAACACTGAAAAATGGGATCAGGTTAGAAAGAGAAGGTGGCATTTTCTGAAGTCCAAATTCATTTGCTTTATAGCTTTGTCTAAGGCTATCGTAAATAATGATGTCATGTTTTTCCAACCTGTTGCCTAATTTTGAACAGCTGGTAGCCTGGCTCAGTAAGATTGCACTAAACCAAGCTATCAGATAAGCAAATTTTAAACTGCCTTTAGGATCTTTATCACAGTGTTTTGAAATATGCTTTACAACTTTTCATTTAAGAAAAAGAATGAAGTAATGCTTCTCTTCTGAGAAACAAAGTTTACACTTTCATAAGGTATCCATGATAGTTATTTATTTAGAATTTTTAAAGGCAAAATATTGATAGTCACAAAGTGATGACTCGAAAATTTGGGGCTGTAAAATAGACCATTTATCATTCACAAAATCAACACAATATTAAATTTTGATACAAAACATATGTACTACATTGCTGAAGTTTTTCTCTCTCACTTTTTGAGCAATGTCCAAGTAGGTTAGGTGTCTAATGATATCTCTAAGCCATATGCTGGCCTTTGGTCTCTTACCTTTCTGAGTCTTCTATTTTTATTCTGTTCCTCTGGGCAAGATATTTCCATCAGACCTAAGGCAACTGATTCTGACTCTGAGATAAAGTTACTGGTTTCTGCCATAAGCATGTATTATGTTCCATGGTTGTCCAGCACCATACCAAGCATGGGGTGTCCTGGGATAAGCAAGATATTATAAAGTCCATATTTCCAAAGAATTTTCAGTCTCTTGGGGAAATCAAAAACACAAACAAACAAAAAAACCCAGCAGTAATAATAAAACCCCCCTCCCTATCCTCACTTCACCAGGAAATCCCCTGACATTGTCCTGTAGCTGATGAACCGTTTTGGGAAAACACAAGAAACAGAGAGAAAGGATACCCACCTAGCTAGGCAAATCGAACAAATCAACTAGGATAATAATACGTGTCATCATCAGATTGCCCCCTGCCCCAGGCAGGGCCACTGGAGGACTTAATTTCTTTACCTGTTTTGTTGTTATTGTTTGTCTGTTCCCCATACAGCTGCTAAATGCTCCCTTTCTTAACAAAATTCATCCCCCAACAAGGGCCTTTTTTCCAAAGTGTAGGCCTGGTCATTTCTGAAGTCCAGCTATTTCCCTCCCCACTGATCCTTAGGAAACATAATATATTAATAAGGGAACTTTCAGGATGGCAAAGCTGGCCTCCTGGAGCTCTAGGACTGCATCATTCTTATAGCTAATAGTCCTGTCTCCTTCCTCCACTTCCTGTACTCCGCCTTCTCTCTTTCCTTAAAGCTATGGAAAAAGTTCCAGGGATTGTTCACCAGAGATGTGCCATGAAGGAAAAAAATGTATATTCACTTTACACAGAATGCCTCTAATATTTTCTAAAGTTTTTTTTTTTTTTATTAACAGGGAGCAAAACATGATAAAGTGATAGTGGCAAGAAAGTGTGTGCTGGGGGTGGTGCGTGGTATATAGCTCAGTGGTAGAGCATGTGCTTAGTGTGCATGATGTCCTGGGTTCAATTCCTAGTACCTCCATTAAAATAATAATAATAATAATAATAATAATAATAATAATAATAATAATAATAATAATAATAATAATAATAATAATAATAAATTTAAAATGAGTTAAAAAAAACTAGTCAGCTTAAGACTTTTTGTGGACTTCTTTCTGGAGTTCATGAAAATGTAAATGGAATAAAACCAGCTATTTCTTAGCTCCTCTCACTGACCCATTTCTTACTGTACTGTTTAGAAACATCTCCACCCAACTCCTTGGTTTAGGTCTTTGTTTCCAAGATGATACTTATGGGCTTTCCCAACTTCTTGGTTGGCATCCTTTCTTTCGAATTCATACAGCCAATATCAGAATGGAATTATGTGGCTGCTAGTTATCGATAACAGATTTAAAGAGAGCCAAGTAAGATTTGTCTTCTAAGAGAAACTCCAGGCTATCTATCTAGAGCTAACATCTTCTGACTTCACACAGGAAAGTCAACTTATTTAATTCCGAGATGCTGACCTGTTCTTCACGCCAGCATTCTTTAACAGTGGTTGCCAAACACAGAGCTGGAACACAGAAAGCTGGCGCTAGGCTTTGAGAAGCCCTCAAGAGGGAGGACAGAGTCCAAGCACTCGAGAGAAAATGCAGATTGCACACATTCCTCCCGGCTGAGCTGGCCCCTTGCCCCTGCCATTCCCTCAAGCTATTGAAAAGTGGATATAATGTGAAATACTCAGCCTACCACCTGTAGGTGTGAAGAAAACAAATCTTCCTCACATGGTAGGAAGAAGGCATCAATACTGCATCAGTGGAGTATTTCCTGAGCTTGATCAAGATGAAAACAATAACATGGCAAAAATAAACAAATATCTAACATGAAATAAAAGAGCCCCACCTAGAAGAAATTATAGCTCAAAATGAGAAGGAACTAGCTCACAACTGTTTCAGGCCATAGACAAATTTAATAACAATATAAATTCAACTTTTTAATGGCTCAAAAGTGAATCAAAGGAACAGTATGAGATGAAAAGGAAATCTGCCTACCTGAGAAAAATAATGGAGGATGGATAACATTGTTCTCTGGCTGTAAAATTATTTGGCTTTTTTCTTTTCCTTTAAATAAAACTGAGCTGATGAACTCAGGAAGTGAAGTGGACTCACTGAAGAGATTCCCTAAGATACCATCTGTTCTCTGCTTTGAGGATTATACCTTCCCTCGGATTTGGAAAGATCAAGGCTTCACCAAGACACTGGTGGAAACTTAGCAAATGCACACATGTGCATTTGTGCACATACACACACACACAGTGGGGAGGAGTAAATATTTCAGACTTGTTGAAGAGTTAGTATCTTTGTGATCCTTTAAGAAAGTAACATAGTCAACAAGCATGTGCTGATTATTCTCATTGACCAACCCCCCACCCACCACTGTCAGCACCACCATTCTCTGCCGCTCTCTGCCTTGCTCTGGCTCTAGTCCAGGGGAAGCTGACCCCTGACTCATCACCCTTGTCCCCATTCCCCGAAGCTTCCAGGTGCACAGGAAATCAGAGGGTGGGAGGAGGGAGAAGCCTACGTATTTCTTCCTTCTGTCTCGCTGCTTCCATGGACGTCTCTGGCAGTAGATGGGACCCTCTACAGCTCTAGCTTACATGGGAGGGACCTCTCTTCCACGTGGTCACTGTCAGTGGACTCCAGGAACACTCTTTCCTCCCCTTGTGCCTGTAGTCCTAGGGATGGTAGCATCTTCAAGCTGTTGTTACATTCTGGGATCTTACTATTCCTTGGCTTTTTTTCTCTTAATCTCATCTCCACCCTACCAGGAATCCTTTTCTTAATATTGCTAAATTTTAAGCATAGAGGGGTGAATTCTGTTTCCTTTTGTGATCCTGAGTTATAACAACAGAAACTGATTTTGGCCAAATGGCTGAAAAATAAATTAGAAAGAGCAAAGGAGAGAAAAAAGGCTCTGCTGAATATGGAATTGCCCTCATGGAGAAAAAGTTAGGAATAATAATGGATGCAAAAAAGAAGAAAAAGGAAGGAGAAGCAGGAAGAAAGAAAAATCTTCAAGAGATTCTAATAGATATGAAAGATAGATAAAAAGGATCTAACAAAGATAGTGGATCATAAGGAACTGCACAAAGTAGAAAAAATGTATATATTTGAAAATATAAAACAAGAAAAGTTTCCCAGAAATGAAGAAAATCAATGCTGCAGACTGAAGGAACATACTGTATTTGAAGTAAACGTGATGCAAAGCAGGCAACACCAATTTATATTCTAGGTATGCTGTTCTTTGTATGCTATTTGTGCTATTATCAAGGATAAAGGAAAACTATGCGAGCATAAGACAGAAAAAGCCAATCAATTTCACTAGGGAAGAAATCACACTGGCCTCAGACTCCTTTACAACGGAGCTTGGTTCCACAAGGTTCTCAGGGAAAAAGAATCGTTGTTATAGAACATTATATATTTCTATATGCTAAAAAAGAACTTTTAAGGAAACCTGGACGGTGGATAGAGTGAGATGAGAGAAGACACATGATATGTGCCAGTGTCCTCATCATGCATAGCAGGTAATCACTCTATTAAAATTGAGACCTTGAAAAAAAGTGACTCCAATTTCCTCAAGTTTCTTCTGTTTCAAGATTTCTTCCGTAAGCACACAAGAGTCTTTTAAGAAGTATCGTTTATGTAGAAGACAGAAAAATGTATTTGAAGTTCACAATTCCATCAAGATTTTGGGGTTTTTTGCTTTGAGGTGTTTTTTCTTTTTTCTCCTTTTTCAGTTTGAGGTTTTTTGTTTTTTTTTTTCTTTTATGGTCAGACAGAAGTTTCCTTGTTTGAAAAACATTTATAAAATAATTATATTTAAAAGTATTTTTTCTTCTTTTCTGTATTTTTTAAAGAAATATGACTGGATAAAATTCATCTAATATCAACAAAGTTTCTTTCTATGTGATGACATTTAACTGATTTTAAAATCTTTGTGCTTTCCTGCCGTATTTGGGTTATTTATTATAAATATATCTAATATTTATAAGAAAACATAGAATAATTTATTGTATTAAAAATAAGACTGGAAGCAAAGCCAAAATGTTAACAACAAAAATGTTAATTTTGTGTGGAGGGAAACAAATCATTTAAGCCTTCTTTTGTTTTTTAATAAAAGTTTGTTTTGTGTCTTTGCAAAACAAGATACTAGACTCCGTTTAAGGAGACTTAGAAAGGTTCAGTAATTTGAGACAGCATATTGTAAGATAGAGTTTTCAAGCTTTAGAGTGAGCCTGAGTTAAGTATCAGTAATCTAGAATTGCACAAGTCACTACAAAATTAAGTGACGAACAATGACAACCGTTTTATACTGTTACGACTCTGAAGGTCAGGCAAGTAGCGCACAGTAAGAATGACTTGTTTCTGCTACCTGGTGTCTGGGGCCTCCTCTGAGGTGGCTTCAATATCTAGGGGGTGGCTGAAATGGCTCAACTGAGTCTACGTGTCTGGGGTCTTGGTTCTGACCCTCCTCTGGGCACCTGCGTTCTCCTCCACATGGCTGGCCTGGGGAGTCTCAGGGCCCCAAAAGGAAGCACTGCGGAGAAGACAAGCCCCCAGAGGGCAAGTGCTTATTCAGCCCTTGCTTATGTCATGCTCATTAATACCCCACTGGCCAAAGCAAGTCACGGGGTCAAGTCCATACTCCACTTGGAAGTGTATACAGAGGGAATTTGAATCTCAGCTCTACCATTTGTGACCTTGACAAGTCATTTAATTTCTTTGCATCTCCATTTCCTCCTCTGTCAAATGAAGAGAACACCTGGTTCACATTATTTAGAGGGTTAAGTGAGACAATAAAAATGTAGCTAACAGAAGAAATAATAGGTGGTTGATAGATACTAATTCCCACTTATGCATGTGCAAAAGGTGTTTGTTGTTAAAAAGAAAATTGGTTGCTCACCTCATAAAATTGACTTTTGAATAAGCCTCATCTTTGTACAGATTAGCCTGTGTTTGAAATCTGCTTTTCAGTGTTTTTATTTATTTTCTGTCCCCTGTGCAAATTATGTAATTTCTTCCACGTGGTGACTTCATTATTTTCTATTTCCTTTGTTTGTCATCTTTTATTTTTTACATGCTTCTAATTTAACAGACTATTTCCCTTTGAACTACTGAAGGGCACCTCATTTTTCTTCTAGCTTTATTGAGGTATAATTGATATAAAGACATATTTCATGTTATTGTGCTTCACTTTCTTTTGATTCACAAATATTGTGGGGTTTTTTTGTTTTGTTTTGTCTTTTACAAATTGAAGGTTTGTGAGAATCCTGGGCTGAAGAAGCTTATTGGCATAATTATTCCAACAGCATTTGCTCACTGTCTTTCTCTGTGTCACATTATAGTAATTCTTGCAATGCTTCACACCTTTTTATTATCATTATATTTGTTATGGTGATCTTGGATAAATGATGTTTGATGTTGCAAATGTAATTATTTTGGACACCACCATCTTCACCCATATAAGATGATGAACTTGATAGATGTCATGTATTCTGAGGGCTCCAAAGACCTTCCGTTCCTCCATCTTTCTCTCTCCCCTCAGACCTCACTATTCCCTGAGACACAATATTGAAATTAGGCCAATTAATAACCCTACAGTGCTCTCTAAGTGTTCAAGTAAAAGGAAAAGTCCTACATTTCTCACTTTAAATCAAAAGCTAGAAATGAAACTTAGTGAGGAAGGCATATCAAAAGCCAAGATAGGCTGAAAGCTAGCCCTCTTGTGCCAAACAATTAGCCAAGCTGTGAATGCAAAGGAAAAGTTCTTGAAGGAAATTAAAAGGGGTGCTCCAGTGAACACATGAATGATAAGAAAGTGAAACTGCCTTATTGCTGATATGGAGAAAAATTGAGTGGTCTGGATAGAAGATCAAACCAACCACAACATTCCCTTAAGCCAAAGCCTAATCCAGAGCAAAATTCTAACTCTCTTCAATTCTGTGAAGGTTGAGAGAGGTGAGGAATCTGCAGAAGAAAAGTTTGAAGCCAGCAGAGGTTGGTTCATGAAGTTTAAGGAAAGAAACTGTCTCCATAACATCAAAGGGCAAGGTGAGGCAGTCAGTGCTGATGTAGAAACTGCAGCAAGTTATCTAGAAGATCGAGCTCAGATAGTTAATGGAGGTGGCTATGCTAAAGAACAGATTTTCAGTGTAGATGAAACAGCTTTCTATTGGAAGATGTCATCTAGGACTTCCACAGCTAGGGAGAAGAAGCCAGTGTCTGGCTTCAAACCTTCAAAGGACAGGCTGACTCTCTGGTTAAGGGCTAATGCTCATTTATCATTCTGAAAATCCTAGGAGCCTTAAGAATTATGCTAAATCTACTCTGCCTGCACTCTATAAATGAAACACCAAAGCCTGGATGACAGCACATCTGTTGACAACTTGGCTTATTTAATGTGTTTTAAGCCCACTGTTGAGACCTACTGCTCAGAAAAAAAGATTCCTTTAAAAATATTACTGCTTATTAAGACAGGGCACCTGGTCACCAAGAGCTTTGATGGAAATGGACAATGAGAGTCATGCTGTTTGCATCCTTGCTAACACAGCATCCATTCTGAAGCCCATAGACCAAGGAATAATTTTGACTTTCAAGTCTTATTACTTACGATATACATTTTGTAAGGCTGTAGCTGCTATAGACAGTGATTCCTCTGATGGATCTGGGCAAAGTCAAATGAAAACCTTCTGGAAAAGGTTTCTGAAAATCTTGAAAAACCTTCAGTGGAAAAACTTTGACATTCTAGTTCTCATGATTCATGGGAAGAGGTCAAAATATCAACGTTCACAGGAGTTTGGAAGAAGTTCCAGCCCTCATGGATGACTCTGAAGGGTTAAAGACTTTGGTGGAGGAAGTCACTGCAGATGTAATGGAAATAGCAAAAGAACTAGTATTAGAAGTGGAACCTGAAGATGTGACTGAATTGTTCGAATCTCATGATAAAACTTGAGCAGATGGGGAGTTTCTTCTAATGGATGAGCAAAGAAAGTGGTTTCTTGAGATGGAATCTACTCCTGGTGAAGATGCTGTGAAGATTGTTGAAATGACAACAAAGGATTTAGGATGTTACGTAAACTTAGTTGACTCCAATTTGAAAGACTTTCTACCGCAGGTAAAATGCTATCAAACAGCACTGCATGCTACAGAGAAATTGTTCGGGAAAGGAAGAGTCAGTCAAAACAGCAAACTTCATTGTTGTCTTATTTTAGGAAATTGCCACATCCACTCCATCCTTTGGCAGCCACCACTCTGATCAGTTAGCAGCCATCAACATCAAGGCAAGACCCTGCATGAGCAAAAAGATTATGACTTGCTGAAGGCTCAGATTAGCATTTTTAGCAATAGCATTTTTAATTAAGGTATATATATTGCTTTTTTAGATAATGCTATTGCACACTTAGTAGACTACACTATGGTGTCATCATAACTTTTATATGCACTGAGAAATAAAAAAATTGGCGTGACTCACTTTACTGCAATATTCACCATATTGTGGTGGCCTGGAACCAAACCCACAATATTTCCTCCGAGATATGCCTGTATAATGTGGTGTAAGTTTAAGGTGCACAGTGTGACAGTTTGATACATGTATATACAAAATGATTACCACTGTAAAATTAGCTAACACGTTCTTCACTCCACATGATTGCCGTTTTGTTGTTGTGGTGGTGGTTGTGGTGGTGAGAATATTAAGGCTCTGCTCTTATAACAACTTTTAAGTATACAGTACAATATGGCTAATTATAGTCACCATGCTATACATTAGATCTCCAGAATTTTATTCATCTTACAGTGGAAAGTTTGTACCCTTTGGTCAACATCTCCCAATTTCCCCTAGCCCTCAGCCTCTGGCTATCACCATTTTACTCTGTTTTTATGAGTTTGGTGTTTTTAGACTCCACATGTAAGTGAGGTCGTACGGTATTTGTCTTTCTCTGTCTGACTTATCCGACTTAGCATAATGGGGGGCAGCTTATTTGATCCTCCTATAACCTTGTGATGTAGACAAATTGTCATCTTCACTCCAATATTGGGAAATTTACAACCATGATAGATGAAATAAATATCAAAGACCACCCAATGACAGAGGCAAGACTAAGCCCAAAATCTCAGTCCTTCCAGCCTCAGATCTTTAGACAAAACATCGTTTTCCAGATTCTCTTGAGCCTTTTGAGGAGTCTATGTTGACGTGCGGAAATGTTGTTATTACTATGCTTGTACAGTCTTTTTCATATTCCCTTGGGGAAATTCATGGTAGTTAATAGAACTTAATTAGTTAAGCTCTTTCTCTAGATATTAAGCACAAACTCATTAAGAGATTTGTATGTGTATAGCATTCGGTGCCTGCTTGAAAAGAGTGTTTCTCTTTTCATTGGACTAAAACAGGGCTTGCAAATGCACTAATGAACTGGAGTGAGTGCTTGAGGAAGACCCCTTTGAGTACACCTGTTTTCTGCTTCGAGTTCAGCAATGTCCCTTAATTTGGAAAGATCAAGTTCTCATAAAGGTGTAGATGGACCCTTGGTTGGTGTCTCACATACCAACACACACATGCATGGAGAGAAGTAAAAATTTCATGTCTATATTCAGATACGAAGAGTCGAATTCTGTATAATCTTTTAGAAAAATAACACTAATTGAAGAGGAGCACAAGTTCTTGTGCATCAGTCAGGGATCTTCAGTTGCAGCAAGCAACGTCCAGCTCTGGACGTCTTGAATAATTTTTAAAAAAGAACTGATTAGAAGTCTGTGGAGTGTGTCACAGACCAAAGGAACAGGTGCAGAAGTGTGCTCGGCAAAGAGCTCCAAGGACGCAGGAAGCAAGAACCAGGTATCAGAAACCACTCAGGGGGTTTACCCCCTCTAGGGATGGCTCTACTTTTTCTTTCTTTCACTCCTTTCAAGAGTCAAATACTGGGAAGGAACATCTGATTGGCTCATGGACTCACCCTTTAACCAGCTGAGGGTGGGGCCTGCTGGTTGACAGTTAACAAGACTGCAAACAGTGAGTAAGAAGTAATTCCCAAAAGGAAACCATGGTGCTATAATCAGAAGGAAAGAAAGAATGCTAGAGTGTTGAAAACAAAATGAAACTGAAATAAAATACCAAGTGTCTTATTTAGATTTCCTGTATTCTATAGGGGACACATTTGCCTCAGGTAAAGGCAATGAATTAAGCTGATTTAAGATTATCCCATTTAATCATTACAGAGACTTATTCTAGGAAGTCCTCAGTCCCTGCAGTTAGATGTAGTTTTATATTGTTCTCTTAGTATGTTCCTTATAGTTACCTGTTTTATTGTTATTAAACCTGTCACTTAAAAACATAAGCTGCACAATATAGTTCACTGTAAACTACGCTTTCTTTCATCACGTAATTACATTAGAAAACACTAAACCTTCTGCTCCAATGAGATAATACAATCCCTAGGTGCTCAAAGACACATGGCAAACAATGCCTAAAAGGGGAATGCTATCTTACAGTAAAATATGCCTGCCTCAGAGGGCTTTGTGTTACCACTGCTAATGTGCTTTTGGAATTCTGACAGAGATGGACCTAGAGGAACGCCATTGACTGACAAATCATTACATACGGAACAGCCCAAGAAGGGGAAAAATGACACTAAGAATTCAAAACCAGACAGTGAGTGCATTTCAAGATGAATTGTGAAGGGCATATTACATGCAAGTTAAAACCTCCTTTTCTGAAAACTGCCATAATTGTTTTCCTTGATTGTAATGAGGCATTTGGTAGAATTAAGTATTTGATATCTATAAATCATTTAAAAGATGGAATAAAGACCTGGGTTATTGATGTGTGATGTGTTGCCCCTGAATTTACTCAGGGAATGAGGTATGAGGGGTGATTCTGTGAGTTCTCTGGCACACAGGACATGGTTTTTCATACAGGTGGATAAGGATTCTGTGTGAACTCCGAGTTCTAGAACTTAGAAAAATTAGAATCAGAGAGAGCGAGCGAGCTCAGAAATCAGTCAGTACAGATCCCTTATGGAACAGTTTCTCTTGTTATTCATGTGGTTTATATGTTTTATTCAAAGTTAGTAGCAATCCCAGTCAAATCAACTCTGATTCACTCTTGTATTACCCAAAGTAAGAAGAAAACTTTTACCAGAGTTATTTGGAAAGGGTTTCAGATTGCTCTGCCCCATGAGGAAGTTCCTGGGTTAGACAGTAGGGAGAAATCACGATGAAAATATGGGTCAGTCCTCTGTCTCCAGGGGTGTACATCAAAAACACTCAATCTGTGAGTTGTTAGGGACATAAGCTACCTGTTTACACATTTACAGCTTTGTTTAAAAAAAAAAATATGGTGGCTTTAGACATCAAACAGCAAAATGTGATTTCCCAGAGAAAAACTCTGCACCATCTCAGACTGATGTTTTCTTTTGTGTTTCAGTGACAAAACCCACATTTATTCACATGCAGCCTTCCCTTGATTTAACAAAGCCAGTTATTAGAAAGCCCTTCCTTATATGGATTCACATCCTCTTTTCTATAATATACTCTTTGTTTGACTTAATACAATCCACTTTTAGGACTTCTTTCAAGATCATAATCTGTCCATAAACTTCCCACGAACACTACAAATTTTTCTTCTTGAATCAAAGGCATTGTCTCACAGACTCATTCACCCACTGTCAGAAGTGTCTCTTCTGATCCTGAATCAGCATCAGAATCACCTGTTGTGCAAATTCACAGGTTCCACTCCAAACTGAATGAATCTGAACCTCTGAAGATAAGACCAGAGGATCTACATTTTAAATAAGCTCCTTCTGATTCTTACATATACTTAAAGCTGAGATCCAGTGCCTAAGGGATAGGGATCAAAGGCTGAGGTGGATTCAACCACCTTTAAACTTACTCTCAGAAAACCCTCTCCTCCTACAAGAAAAAAAGAGAAGTTATCTGAAAGCTCTTTAGTCCCGTGGAGCCTAGGTATACACAGGTGTAGGAATCCAGTACCTAGTATTTACCCAGTCTTCTGGGGCTAATTGTTCAAAAGGTTGTAGCCTGCATGGAGAATGCAGAAAGATAATGAAGAGCACGTAGCATCAGACCTGAGAGGAGGCACCCTGTGAAATGTCACCCCCATCTCCCATGAATATGAACGAGACCCCATCTATCAGAAATTTAAGGCAAGCT
Organism: Vicugna pacos; assembly: GCF_048564905.1. Classification (NCBI taxonomy): domain Eukaryota; kingdom Metazoa; phylum Chordata; class Mammalia; order Artiodactyla; family Camelidae; genus Vicugna; species Vicugna pacos. The sequence continues at coordinate 18,703,388 of NC_132991.1, forward strand.
TGTTTTATAATAAAATTTGGATCCTTGAGATGCCTTTATATGAAATGGCTTTATAAAAATGTTGGCTTTGGGGAGGGTGTAGCTCAGTGGTAGAGTGCGTGCTTAGCATACACGAGGTCCTGGGTTCAATCCCCAGTATGTCTATTAAGTAAATAAATAAATTTAATTACCTGCTCCCCCTGCCCCGCCAAAAAATAAAATGTTGGCTTTGGTAGCCCACATTAGCATTAAACCAATTAGATAAACCCTAACCCAATATTTGAGTACATATTTTGGTAGGGACATCAGAAGACTGAGTTCTAGACTAAAATACTGAATGTATCTGAAGGCTTAATCATTGCAGCTCTCTTCCTTCTATGTCTACATTCACTCTCTTGGCATTCTCATGGCTTTAAATATCATCAGTACACTGATGACAGCCAAATTATCTAGATCAGTTCTCTTGTCTAGATTCTCAGTTCATATTCAACTGCCCATTTGGCATCACTTCTTGGGTGTCTAATAGACATCTTAAACAGCAGTGCTGAGGCTGAACTGCTCATCTCCCTCTAAACCTGCTGCTCTTAAAGCCTTTGATATTTTAGTTAAGTGCAACTCGATCTTTCCAATTGCTCAGGCTAAAAACCTTGGAATCATCTTCAATTTTTTCTCTTTTTCACCCCAAATTCAATCCTTCAGTAAATCTTCTTGGCTCCACCTTCAAAAAACCTTCAGAAACAAATCTCTTTTGACCATGTCTGCCACTCCCCCTGGTCTGAGCCACCATATTCTCTTGCCTGAAGTATTGCAACAACTTCCTAATACTTGGTTTCCCTGGTTTGACCCCAGCCTCACTCTGATCCATTCTCAACACAAAAACCCAGAGTAATCCATTTAAAACTAAGCCCAAAGATGTCATCTCATTGCTCAGAAGTCTTCAGTGTGTCATCTCACTCACTCAGGGTAAAACCCAAAGCCTCTGCCATGGCCTCCAAGGCTCCACATGGATCCGGTTCCCTAGGACCTGAGACTTCACTTCCACCCCTCGGCACCTGGCTCATCCGGCCCCAGCCAACTGGCCCTGGCCTCCCAAAGATGTCATCATGCCCCTGCCTAGGGCCTTTGCGCAGGCTTTCCCCACATCCTCCCATGACCTACTCCTTCACCTCCTTTGTTATCGCTCAAAAATGTCACCATGTCAGTCAATACCTCCCTGACCACCCCATTTAAAATTAGCCCGGTACCCCCAGAATTCCCTACCTTCCTTTCCTTCTGCTGTGGTTTGAATGTTTGTGTCCCCTTCCCTCCCCACCCACTCCCCAAATTCAGATGTTGACATTTTAATGCCCAACGTGATGATATTAGGAAGTGAAGCCTTTGGGAGGTGCTGAGGTCATGAGGGTGGATGGAATTAGTGCAGTGACAGAAGAGATCCCACAGAGCTCTCCTAGCCTGTAGGGACACGATGAGAAGGTGCTGTGAACCAGGAAGACGGCTTTCACCAGAACGTCACCATGCTTCTGCTTTGAACTTGGACTTCCAGCCTCTAGGACTGTAAGAAATAAATGTCTGTCATTTTTAAGCTACCCAAGCTGTGGTATCTGGTTATAACAGCCCAAACAAAGACACCTGATTTATTATTTTTTTTCATGTGTAGTCACATTCAATATACTCTATAATTTCTTCATTTTTATTTATGATTTGCCTTCCTCCATTAGAATATAAACTCTATTGAAGCAGTGATTCAGTGATTTTGGTCTCTCTCTCTTTTTTAATTTTTTTCCACTGCTGTCTTTCCAGGACCCAGAATAGTTCCTGGAACAAAATAGGTTTTCAAATAAATGTTTTCTGAGTGAATCAGTTAATGAATAAAGAAGTCTGCCCAGCTCCGTGGCCCTGATAGAACAGGTCACTTAAGTTCACCTCCTCTGTCCTCATTTGTAAAATGTGATTCATAATCCCTATTCAGATCCCCTCCATGCTCTAAAATTGAAGTCACGATCATAGATCCATAGGTACAGCAGGAAGCCCAATGAAGCTCTGGGACAGAGACTCACTGTTTGAACGTGGCTGTAAAACCTAGCGGGAGGGGCTGTGAGGGAGGCATCCAGTGGTCCCCATGATAAAGACTGGGTTTCAGCACAACTTGATGTCAAGATGAATCTGATGTTGCGCTTTTCTGTATCATAAAGAAAATGTCTGAAGACTTTATCCCTACATCATTTAGCTTCTTTTAGCAACCCATGCATTGTTCCCTGCCTCCACCCAGCATGGTTTTGTAAATGCTATCCACCCTACAGAGTTTCAAGGGATGAAATATCTAATTAAATTGAGATTTCTGGTGGAAACAGCTTTCAAAGAGTAATGATGTGATTAGACAGTATTTAACAAAAAAAGTCTCAGACCAGAAGTCAGTGGAACTTAATCATGAATCTAGTACTGTCACTATCTGTGTGACTTCAGTGAAGACACTTAACCTTTCTGCCTCAGTTTCCTTATTTGTCAAAGAGGGATTTGCCATTCCCCACAGGGTAATTGTGGAAAATGCAGAGAATAATCGATGTGGAAGTCCTTTTAAAGTTTATAAATTACCCTACACTTACGTCGTTAAGGAACTGTTTCATCCTTTTAAAGCACTAACAATGTGGTAGGTGCTAAAAATGACAGAGACTTAAATGCGATCTTTGCTCAAAAAACTATGAGATGCAGTCCTATCAACTCAAAATCTACCTAACAGGATATGACATGCACACTGGGAGATACTCCAGGGAAGAGGCTGTTGACAGAGTGGAAAAGTCAGGCATATGCAATTACAGTGCTGAATCCAATCATCGTCATGAGTTCAGGATAGATATTTATGGATCACCATAGGGACCGGGAGGAACCTGACATGCTGGGTAGGTGTAGGAGATGATCTTCTTGGGGAAGAAGTTATCAAAGACAAAGTCACGTCCAGCTCAAGAACTGGACGCTTCTCAAGCTGCGCAGCGCCTCTCTTTAACAGGCCCCAGCATTTGCTGCATCGTGGCTGCCATGGGACCACAGCAGATACTCTGAGCGCCACATGCGGTAGCAGCACAGCTGTAATCAGGACAGACTGCAGTCAGGACCCTTTTCTCTGGCTCCAGAGATACTGATAAAATCCATGGTTTCTTTTTCCAGGGCCCAGTTCAGAAATCAGTGCTAATCAAACAAAGCACACATTCCTTCTGGCACTGAATTTGACTCTGCAGAGTCTGTATGGAGATCCTGGCAAGCAAGAGACTCATTTTTCTAAGCCATGGATGGTCCCTGGAAGCAAATCTAGGCCTCGTACAGTGTTCCAAGAAGAAAAGTGAGAAATTTTTAGAGATGGGCAGAAAGGAAGATGTAAGAATAACCATAACAAGATCCTTAGAGGGGAGAGCTGTGTTGGATTAAACTTTGTATGCCCTATAACAGCTATACAGGAGGGAGGGTATAGCTCAGTGGCAGAGCACATGCTTAGCAGGCACGAGGTCAACCCCCTCATACCGCTATAGAATGCCTAAGTAAGCACCGATAAAAAAAACTAACTACACATGTTAATTACTTAAAGGATGAAAGCCTGGTCAGGTAGGTTAAATATCTGTGGTTGTATTCATTTGGTTGCAGAATCAAAACTTTCAGCCTTCAGAATCAACAAGACTGACTCATTACAAACAACTGCTATTTCTGAATGCCATCCAGGTGGCACAGCCACCAATGAACCACCAAGGAAAAGCAGCAGCAAATGTGTGCTCTATGCTATGCCCAGTCAGATGTGGCCAAGGTCACACAGACAGGTTCTACAAAGGAAGCATTATTGCCATTGTCATTGAAACACAAATCTACTTTTGGGAGAAAAATGCCTTATAAATACACCAATTGAAAAACAAAGTTAATTTTAGCCTATATAAGCAAAAGGAGATTCTTCTTTTTTTTAATTTAATTTTTCCCCAGCTTTATTAAGATATAGTTGACAAATAACATTGTGTCAATTCAAAGTGTACAATGTGATGATTTGATATACATATACATTGTCAAAAGATTACCACTTTAAGGTTAGACACATCCTTCACATCACAGAGTTACCATTTTGTGTGTGTGTGGTAAGAACATTTGAGATATATTCTTTCAGCAAATGTCAAGTATACAATACAGCATTGTTAACTGCAGTCACCATGCTGTACGTTAAAGCCTCAGAACTCATTCATCGTATAATTGATGCCCGCCTCTACTTTTCTCTGCCAAACTTTTCATCCTTTAAAGCTCTCAAAACATTCCTGTTTCATGTCTTCGTTTCTGGTTCCTTCGATGACATTAGCTGTTTTCAGCCCTTGTACACAGTCACATGACATAGTCAGCTATTGCACTCTCCAGGCCCTGCAAAGATGCTGGTGACTGGAAAGTTAGCTTCCGACATGCCATATAAGTTTTCCAACAGATATCCAGCAATAATGCATAATTGATTTACATATTATATTTATTATCATATTATATTACATTACATCATAATCATATGCGTATACCTTTGCCGGATGTAGTGTAATCTTTCAGTGACTCATACAGCACTTTAAGGTCCTAGTGTGTCTCAGTTATACTTGTGCTCTCAGTAAGCAAAATAATTGTGCCAAATTGCTGGTGAATAGAGCATTATGTTGAACAGATTCCTGGTAAGCACAACTACATCTCGACTCCAAACTGTCTGGAATGTAGATAGCTCTTAGTAACCCTAGGCATTTTCTACCTCCTTACTTACCAAGATTAATTCTACTTAGATAATTTTACTTTCCCAGATCAAACAAAATCAGGTGTGTTCTATTTAATGTATTTAGAAATAGTTGCTTATGATTATGTTTGTTTCTGCTCCAATTTTTTTTTTCCTTTTTATGTTTTTATTTCAGAGTCTCTCTGGGCTCAAAAATTATATTTTTCATGGCAATTTTTTCCCCTGGATGCTTATTTTAAGGCTGCGTACAATGAGTCCTTCAAAGAGGTGGCTCGCTGACTCGTGGCTACATCTTACACAGCAAAAATAACCAATGTACTATTCAGCAAATAACCAAAATGTTTTCGGAAATAATAGAGAACTTATGGTTTTTCCAGCATGTTCTGCAGAGCTCTGGGCTTCTACAGATGTGCTTTGCTGGCCACCATGATACGAGCAAAAAACCAAACTCAACTTCTCTCTGTGCATCTCAGTATTCTTCAACCTGAGCAATTCTTTCCTTATCTGTTTTAAATGTTGGGACTCCACACAAGGTTGCTTGTAAAGTAGATTTCATAGCCTAAAAATAGTTTGACAGTAATATTGCCCCAACTACTGATTGACTGTGAGTGTTTCATTTTGGTTGATCCAGTTGCTTGTTGACAAAGCTCCTATTGGGAAGTAGCAATGATGCTGACAAGTCCTTTCTTTGGTGTAGAAATATTTTTAAATCCTTACTAAGGGTTCACTGCTAAATAAAGCCCAGGTACTCCCAGTGTTTACTGTCCAAAGTAGCATTACACCAACACTCAGTTGCACTTCCACTCGACAACTCTAAAATCTAAGCAAGAATATGTGTCGTTGCTTTGAATATTTGGATTAAAAATGATTGGAGAAGCACGTTCACATGCAGTTTGACTCTTCTCCGCATTGGAGTAATTACCCCACATTGCAGCTGGACTCAAGGGATTTTGAATGTAGTAATGAACTGCTGCAAACCTTCCAAGAAATATAGAACCATATGTCTCAGGGACTTGGTTGGAGGCTGAAGCTATAGATAAGGATGTGGAAAGGGAATGTTAGTACTTCTAAAGCCAACTGGTTATGAATTGAAATTCATTGCTAATGTAAATGAAGCTGGAATGCATTTTTCCCATGCTGTTTAGGGTGGAATTTGTCATAGTAGTAGGAACCTGGATGCTAAACTTTATAATTTACTTTCTAATGATTAAAGAACAGAATGTCCATATGCTTAGAATTTTCATAGTAGAAGTTCAAATTTATATATGGCTTATATTCTCTGGATGGCTACAATAAGAAACTCTCAGAAGCTTAGGCAAGATCAGAAAAAGGCCAAAATATGAAACTGAAAGTAATGAGAATTAAAACACAGTAGATAAAAATAGTCATCTGTAGAAGTTCCATATTCCAGAGATCCAAATCCAGGCAAGAAATAAAATGTAGATAAGAAAAGCAGTAACTTAATCAATTATATCCATTTATTTTTTTCTAGAAAGGGTGGGATGTGCTTATGGAAGCACAGTATTTCAAACTGAGGCTAGAGAAAGAGGAGCCAAAAAAAAAAAAAAAAAGATTCAAAACACTCCCAGGAAGAGATACTTTGTCACCTGAGATAAACTCTCATTGAATAAGGATGGCTCAGCAAGCTTTTCTTAGAGACTTCAGACAACTTTTAGAATCTCAAGAAAGAATAGAGAGGATAGGTACCTATCATCAATTGACTTTAAGCAAAAGGGGTTATTCCAGCTATACTCGCGGGACCTGATTCAGTCAGTTGAAAGGCTCTAAGAGCGCTGCTGAGGTTTTCTGGAAGCAGATGAGAATTCCTCCTGTGGACTTCAGCTCCAGCCTGTGTCTGCACCTGCGGGCCTGCCTTTCCTGACAGTCTGCCCTATGGATTTTGGGCTCGCTTTAACCAGCTCCCACAATCACTTACGCCAGTTTCTTGAAATAAATCCCTTAGTGTATCTTTCCCCTTGGTTCTATTTTTTTCTGATTGAACTGTTACTGAAATACTCCCACACAACCTTTCTCAGGCAACTAGCAGAGAACATACCTCATCAAAAAGAAAGACTCAATGAAGAAAGAGGAAAACAAGGATCAAGCAAACAGGGGATTCAACTTAAAACAGAGATAAAGGGAATCCTAGGATGGATGGTGACTAAGCATTCTCAGGATAACAGCTGTGGACCATGTTGGATGGGATGTCTAACATCCATAAGGAAAACAGAAAGGCATATAGTAACCCCCCACCGCCCCAATCCACAGTTTTGCTTTCCATGGTTTCAGTCACCCATGGTCAACTGTGTTCTAAAAATATTAAATGGAAAATTCCAGAAATAAAGTTTTAAATTGCACACGTTTCTGAGTAGTGTGATGAAATCTCATACCATCCCTTCCCAGACTGGAATCATCCCTTTGCCCAGCGCATCCTGCCTGTTAGTCACTCAGTAGCTCTCAGTTATCAGAGTAATTGTCACAGTATCACAGTGTTTGTGTTCAAGTCACCTTCATTTTACTCAATAATAGCCCCAAAGTGCAAGAGTGGCAATTCGGATATGCCAAAAGAGAAACCCTACAGTGCTTTCTTTAAGTGAAAAGGTAAAAATTCTCAACAAGGAAAGGAAAAAAAAATGTATGCTGAAGTTGCTAAGATCTATGGTAAGAACAAATCTTCTATCCGTGAAATTGTGAAGGAAAAAGAAATTTGTACTAGTTTTGCTGTACAAACTCCACCTCAGACTCCAAAAGTTATAGCTAGTGTGTGATATGTTCTTCATTAAGATAGAAAAGGCATTAAATTTGTACCGTAAGATATTCTGAGAGAGAGAAAGATCACATTCACATGCCTTTTATTAGAGTATATGGTTAAAACTGTTTTATTTTATTTATTATGTTATTGTTGTTAATTTCATCGTGCCTAATTTACAATTTTTTGTATATATATTTTTATTGAAGTATAGTCAGTTTACAGTGTTGTGTCAATTTCTGGTGTACAGCATAATGCTTCAGTCATACATGAACATACATATATTCGTTTTCATACTTTTTCATCATAAGTTACTACAAGAAGTTCCCTGTGCTATACAGTATGAACTTGTTTATTTTATATGTATTAGTTAGTTCAATCAGAAAAAAATCCTGAACTCCCAATTTATCCGTTTCCACCCCCCTCCCCCACTGGTAACCACATGTTATGTTACGTTATGGTAACCATAAGTTTGTTGTCTTTTTTTTGGAGGGGGGGTAGGTTTAATTGTTTATTTACTTACTTATTTTTTTAATGGCAGTACTGGGGATTGAACCCAGGACCTCGTGCATACTAGGCATATAAGTGTTTCCTATGTCTGTAAGTCTGTTTCTGTTTTGTAAATACGTTCTTTTTTTTTTTTTTAGATTCCACATATGAATGATATTGTATGGTATTTTTCTTTCTCTTCCTAGCTTACTTCACTTAGAATGACAATATTTAGGTCCATCCATGTTGCTGCAAATGACATTATTTTATTATTTTTTATGACTGAGTAGTATAATTTATAAAATTAAATGTTAACATAGTTATGTATGCATAGGAAAAAACACAGTATATAGTTGACCTTTGAACAACATGGGCTTGAACTGCATGGGTACACTTACACATGAATTTTTTTTTCAGTAGTAAATAATACAGTACTCCACAATCTGAGGTTGACTGAATCCACAGATTCATAACTTCTGATACAGAGGAAGCATGGATACAGAGGAACCAAAGATACAGAAAAACTTAAGATACAGAGAACCTGTGGATATGGACGGCGGAGTGTAAGTAACACGCAGATTTTCTACTGTGCAATAGTCACCGGTTCTGACCCCTGTTGTTCAAGGGTCAACTGTATACAGCGTTCAGTACTATCTGTGGTCCCAGTCATACACTGGGGGTCATGGAATGCACCCTCTTTGGCTAAGAGGGTACTACTATACTCATAAGGTGAAACTTAGTAATATGTATCAGACTAACAGATTAGTAGCTGAGAGTAAAACAAAAGCCAGACAGGTTTTAAAACAATATTAACCAGAGTTCTTAGTGATCAAGACAAAAAAGTACAAGTTGCCTTGCCTGGTCATTTGTTGGTAGAACCACAGAAGTTTGCAGTTCCCTGTGAGCACAGGAAAAAGGGACACCAACAAAACCTTCCAATGCCCTAGATGCGCCATAATTATGCTTTTAATTGAGATTATCATCAGTTTTGTTTTCTGTGTTCTGAAGAAGAATCTAATCTCCATTACACAGGATGAGGCTGGAGGAAAAAAAGTCTCAGCCATGAATGCTTCTCTATGATTTGGTATGGAGAAAGTGAAAGTTTCTGAATAGGGTTGAAAAAATAATCTGGGAAAGATTCCAGGAAGGAAAAGATTTCTAGAAGGCAAAGGAAAACTAAAACCTGTGTTGACAGAAAAATGCTTTTAGTAGAAAGGAAGGAACTCAGTACTACAAAAAGTTGTGCTGTGGGGAATCAAACTCCAGTGCCAAAGTAACAACTTTGATATCTCTCAGCTGCCAGAGACTATAAAATAAAATCACATAATTTAGATATCAGCATCATGTTTTGTTTTTGCTAAATTGGGTTGAAGGCTAAATTGAGAGCAACTTTAGGTATAAATTGGATTATTAGGAGAAGGAATGCCTTCTGAAATTCTGCGGAGTCCGGTAACTATCAAGTAATGGCGTTAGGAGCTGTGATGTCTATTAGGCTCAAGTAGGTACAAGAAGTGTCATTCATATATGTCATAAATCCAGAAGTGGACGGACAGGTTATAAATAATAAGTACAGTGCTCTAGGGTCAATTGAGTAGTGGCTTCAAGGGCTCCAAAGGGGTTTAAGAGTATTTTCTTCTCCATCAGCAAATGAGGTCTCTAGGGAAAGCTGGAGATATAATGCCTTAATCTTTCATGAGTTTATCTTAAACTAATGAAAACAATTGCATTGATATAGAGATAAACACCCTAGTATCTTCAATTAGCCAGACAGACATAGGGCATGCTGGTACCTCAGCAACATGTATAATCGAGAAAGGAGAAGCTGAGACTGGGAAGAACAGGGCACGAGAATACCAACCAGTCTTGAGCAGCTAGCTTCTGGAATAGCCAGGAAGTCAAGTGCCCAAAAGCCAAAGGCCATGACAGCCTCAAGGCTGAGTAACTGAGGGTCCCCATCAGTCGGGTGGAGAACAGTCTCAGGAATCCGTCTGATGTTGGCTAGAACTCTCTTCACAGCAAGCCTCTTGGCAGGAGCTAGAATCCGCAGGAAAGAGGCTCGGTGCAAGCCAAAGAGGGGGCTGGAGTCCCGTGATCTCCAGCTCAGGGTGTGTCTCCAAGTGCAGCAAGGAAAGCAGAGAGAATTCACAATCTGAATAAACATGGTGGGTAACTGAGGGGAAAAAAATCCTGCAATAAAATGTTCATGGGCTCCAATCTAAGGGTTTCCTACAGCCATGCCAATGACCAACCAGGAAGAATAGTTCTACGTTCTATCTATAGGTAGTGCTAACAAAACTGCTTTAACCTCTTGACCTGGTAAGGATCTGCTAGGGATCAGCTTGGCCCAACACAAGAAGGACATTATTGTCTCCAGCTGGGAAGAGCTGGCGACAATAAAAGTAGAGAAAAAACGGGATCATTAAGGACAAAATGTACATATCTATAGCTACATAAAATGAAATGACACTTGAGTCTCTTTCAAAGCTATCATACCTGCTAAGAGTCCAAGGAACTCTTGTCAGCAACGAATCCACTTTTAATGAATAGGGTTATACGTTCTATGCTGTGTGTTTCTAAGGACTCGCCCTGAGCAGGCCAGTGAAAAGAAACTTCTGCACATTTACTCAGGCAGATACTCGTTCAGAGTGATAACAGGAATTGTTGTTTTGATCTCAGTAAAAGTTTATGAAGCCGACTGGAGAGTCATGGAAAGAATGATCAAAGCAAGGACAAAAAATAATCTACACTTTCTTTTTCCCATAGAGCCTGAAAAATCTTTTTTTACCCACCTTTCATTATCCTTTGAAATAACTTGTAGGGAAATAAAAGCAGATGTCTGGAGAAGTCATCAAGGAAAGCCACAAATCAAAAAGAGATTTCAAACAGATATGTTTTTAATGAACTGGCTGAAGAAGGGTTGGGTTTTTTTTTTTTTTTCCCCTATTCCATCCCAACTGATCCCCAAGTGTTAGTGGCTGGGTGTTCTATCAACCAGTACTTTTCCAAATCTAAATGTGCTGTCATTTTACTTCTCTTTGGTAAGAGAAGACTTACGAAAGTGGATGAAAGTATGCTTTAGAGTGCCAAAAGAGCTTTCTTCAGAATTCAGCCCTTTTAATCCACAGGTAAAACCACCTGGACCCGAAAAACTTGAAATAATTCCTTGCTCGACCTTTATAATGTGTTATACTCTAAAGGGAAAAATATGATGGCACTTCTTAAAAGAGCTGTATTGAGTCACAGAACATTCATTCAATGGCTATTCTTTTTTTTTTTTTTTCCCTTTCTTTCCCAGAGGCCTAGTATTTAACATCAGAATTTAAAAGATTTTTGGGTACTTTGGGTACTTTTTCTTTTTAAAAGGACAGGTAATTTTTTTTTATCTTGCTAAGGGTTTTGGATAGACAGACATATTATCTCTAGATAAACAGAATTCCACCCAAAAGAGTAAAGTAATTTCTGCAACTTTCAATTCTTACTATGGCCCTAGTTCTAAATCAGCCAATGGTTTTAGTGTTAGAAGAGGTCCAAAGAGACGATCTTGCCTTATCCCCTGTATTCTAACCGCTAAGATGTAATTATGTCCATGTCCTCATTTTCTGCAGTAAGGTTCAATGCTATGCTCGGGTCTCATTGAAACTCACAGAGCATGAGAATCCAGGACGACTGCCTGTTGTGGAGGGCCTTGATCTACCACTACACCATGCTGTTTCTCTCCTGGAACAGTGGATGATTTACACCAGATTATTATAAACCAGGCCATAGACATTAACTTAGTAATTGAATTCTGTGAAATTTCCAAGCTAGATGACGATGATTCAAGAGTTATCTTCACAATAACAACTTCCTAATTAAAACAAAAGAAGGTTTTGTAGAATATTGTGGGCAGTAAAGTACATTTCTTCTTTTTAATAAAGTGGTAAATTATAATAGGAGACATTACTGGTAATTATTTTGATTCTCATACCAATGCATATAATTATAGAATTTCTACATATCATAGTGAATATAGTGTGGTCTAAGATTCTACAGTCAAGAATTGCAATCAGAGAAAGAACCAAAAAAAAAAATTGCTATATAGAAAGATGTGCTAGCACATGCTGGTGCAATATGGCAAGAGATGTGCTGTGATTCCATGTGTCCTTTGGTGGATGGATCTAGAAGGGGTGAATAAAGAAGGACGTGGGAAACCTAGGAGGGGATGTTTCAAATGGGAATGATGAGCTTTGCACTATTCTACCCTTGTTCCAGAGAATGCCATCCCTCTCCACCAAGCACAGCTCACTTAAAACCCTGGTTTTCCAAGGAAGCAGATTTCCATGCAACATGCACCAAGAAGAGGGACTATCCACGGATAGTCTCAAGAAGCTTGGGTGGTGTCTTAAGCCAGCCTTTGAGAAATCCTCATGTCCAGTGGAAAATGGGGATATGGAAAATACAGCTTACTATTAGAAATACATCTTGTTATAAAATGTTCTTACAGTAATTAAAGCAGGTATTTCCATGACATGGTTTTAACATGTTTTATGAAAGTGAAGATGTGATTCTTGACATTAACAGTGTGAACTAAGACTTGTACCTGGTGAATTAACACTCCTAACTCCAAATGCATGTGCCCATGTGTATTCTTTTCTTGTTTTAGAATAAAATCTTTTCGTTTTTATATTTCTTTTGAAAATGGAGACATCTTAAAAGCGAGATCCACAAATTTATTTTTCAGGCACTGTGGTTATGACATTTCTTAACAAATTAGTATGAATAAGTGTAAATTCTATATTGAGTTGATGACACTTTTTATTAAATGAGTTAAATAATTGATGAAATTATTTTTATTTTTTAACCAATATTTAAAAAATTTTATACTTACAGGTGAGACTGTTTCTGGACAGGATATCCAAATTTACTTGTTTATGTAAGTATTATTTTATTCACTGCTCTGTCCCTAAAAGAATGTAGGGAAGAGATCACTCATATGTGGAATCTAAAAAAACCCAAAAAACAAAAAAACATAAATACTAAACAGAAACAGACTCATAGACATAGAATACAAACTGTGGTTGCCAAGGGGGTTGGGGGGGAGGGACAGACTGGAATTTTAAAATGCAGAATAGATAAACAAGATTATACTGTATAGCACAGGGAACTATATACAAGATCTTGTGGTAGCTCACAGCGAAAAAAAATGTGACAGTGAATATATATATGTTCATGTATAACTGAAAAATTGTGCTCTACAACAGAATTTGATACAACATTGTAAAATGACTATTACTCAATAAAAAATATAAAATAATAATAATAATAATAAAAAAGAATGTAGGGAAGATTAAAAACATACAAGCCATAAGAAGCTACCTTCAGATGATTAGGTTAATTCAAGATTGTAATGTAGACTAAATAGCTGTATTTGTCAGTACAGGCTAGATTGTGCTTTAGTTAAAAAAAAGACAACCCAAAATCTTAGTAGCTTAATAAAAACAAAAATTTGTTTTCCGGTTTACTGTTATAAAGTCTGTTGTGAGTCAAGGTAGTTCTTCAGGCAGATATCCTTCATCAGGAGACTCAAGAGACTGAGGCCACCTTCACCACCTTCTTGGGGTTCTTAGAGCATATCATTTTTACTTTTCTCAAAATTATCAAAGTTATTTGAGTGAGAGCATTCTTTAAGTGTTATACGATGCTGTCAACTGTAATTTTTATTCTAAGCTATAAGTATCTATCACAGAATATTAGGATAGATTTCCCCCCCCATCTATCTTCACAATATTCATGCTTGCTACATTGCCATTTAAGTGATAGTAAAGGCGCATTTACATGATCATCCTCGGAAGGTCATACTCTCTCCACCCCACCTCTCTGCCACAAAAATGAAATTTGTTTACATTGTCATGCCTCCTTTTTTATTCCCCTTTAAAACAGTTCAGTCAAAGGACCTGAATAAGCTTTTAAAATTAGTATTAATTTCAGTTTGTTTTCCCCAAACAATCACGGTTTAAATAATTTAGAAAATGCCTTAAAATATGAAAGACAAGAATCTGAATGTAGAGACAGTATCCTTTTATTATGAGGCATACTTTTGGGTAAAATATTAAGAGTCTTATTAAATTCTAGGCATTATGCTAAATACTAAAACCAAGGTAACACACAGAGGCAGAGAGAGACCTGAGAACTGGGGATATGGGCATGGGTGCACGTGCCATTTGGACTCCGATAGAGAAGGTAGGTCCTTCTCAGGGGTGATATGCATGCTGAAGGCCAGTGAAGGAGAGAACAAACCATGTGAAGTTTGGGGGAAGGACAGTCCTGCCAGAAGGAGTATTAAGCACAAAGCACAAAAGCCATAAGGTTTGAACAAGTCCAGTTTGCTCAAGAGTCTGAAAGAAGGTCATTCTCTGGACAGAGCTATAGAAGGTGGGTTGAGAGGAGTAGGTAAGGTGTGACTCACGCAGTCGTAGTGGAGTGGAGTTCAGATGTAAGTGTGCTGAGAAGTAGCCTTTGGGGTATTTTTAGGGAGGGAGGATGATCTCACTCCCGTTTTACAAAGGCTGCTCTGTCTTGTACACAGAGAATAGTATGCAGGAGGGAGGAGTGGAAGCAGCTTGGTAGGAGGTTGGGTCCCTAGTCCAGATGGGAGCTGAAGGAGGCTTGGACCAGCAGTGAAGAAGGAAAGGAATAGACAGAATTCCACAAGGAAATTTCAAAGATGCACAAAGAGTTGGAAAAATATTTGCACCTCATATCACAAAGGGCTGTTTTTCTGCAGATCAATAAGAAGACTGGTAACCTAAAAGAAAAATGCACAAAGAATATTAACATGCAGTTTGCATGTTAAAAATGAGGAAATAAAAAATGCTTCTAAATGTATGTTAAGCTGTTGAACCTCACTCCTAATAAGATGAAAGAAAATTAAAATTACACTGAAATACTCATTTAACCAGAAGATTGGCAAAAATCAAAGAGTTTAATAGAACATAGATTTGGGGAGGGTATGAAGAAATAGGCACTCTCATACATTTCCGGTATGAATGGAAATTAGTATACTCTGTGTGATGGACAACTTGAGATGTGTATTAAAACTACAACCATATTTGTCCTTTGACCCTGAAATTCTGCTTATTGTAATTTATCCTGCAGATAAACCTTTATTCTAATCCTTGTAACGGATGCTGTCAGGCTTTGCCCACACCCTCAGACCTGCAGCCCTCAATCAATGACCTCAGATATTGGTGTACAGTTACCTCCTCTCTCTCACCCTTGAGATGGAGTAGTTGGGAGGAGTGTGTTTTTCTTCTTTCTCAGATTCCTCATTTTAACTTCCCATGAGGTTAAGCTCCAGTTACCCACGGACACACCTGGCTTAACACTGCACCGTTGGTTGTTTCCCTTTCTCTAACCATTCTCCTCTTCCTTTACTAGTCTTCCTAGCACCTCCAATTAAACCACTTACAATCCATGTTGCTTTCTGGAGGAACCTAAGTAAGAGAATCCTCAACATCCTCTCTGAATGTGCTTTCCACCTTTAGATCCCTAACAGGTGTGCTCTTGGTATCCGGGAGGTTTATGTTGTACAGACCTGCCCCTGCCTTTAGGGACTTTTAGTATCCCTCCTCCCTGGACACTGAACTTTGACAGCACTCCAGTCAGTAGTGACTGTGACAACTAAAACCTTAATCCATGAATTTCTGCATTTCCATGTGACCTTGTCTTTCCTGGAAACATGGCTTCCCGGGAGCCCTCACCAGTAGTACCAGTTCCTTTACTCATGTGCCTCATACCACTGGGCCTATCTCATTTCTTCCCACCATACTATATATGGCCATCCTTCATTGAAGGGGAGCCCCCTGAAGACTATACCTACTCCTTGAAGATTTTAGCCCCTAGCTCATCATCATTCCACCCAACACTACTCCTACAAGTATTCTTGCTGACTGTAATAGTTACCATGGCCTCAGTTCCTTGACCTTCTCGCTCCCAGTGATCTTCAGAAGAGAACCTCCAGAACTTCCCACTGAGACATCTCTCTACTGCTCTGTATCTGTGCCACATACTGCCTTCCCTTCTGTGACTATGAGCGAACTGCCCCACCCCTACCTGGACTAACATGTTCTCTAGCAACCCAACCCCATGCTCTCTTGCCTGCTCAAAGGCGTCACTCCAGGAAATCACATCTCTCCACCTGAATCACCAGTTTTCCTATTCCACTGGGTTATCACTTCCAGCATTCAAGCACAGTGCAGCCCCACCCATCTTAAAATGTTAATTCATGCACCGGGTTTTGTCCTACTTTACTGGCTGCTCTGTCATCACTGTCCTTGCTGGTTCTGCCTTATCCTCCTGACCTTTAATGGCTGGAGGGCCCCAGGGCTCAGTTCACAGTCTGTTCTCTATCCATGCTTTCTACATTGGTGATCTCATTCAGTTTCATGGCTTTAAATACCACGTGCACATGAACAACTCCAGAATTTATTTCTTCAGCCCTCTCCTCTGAATTCCAGACTCATATATGCAAATCCCTACCTGAGATCTCTATCTGGATATCTGATAAATGGTTTTAACTGGAAATGTTGAATGTCAAACTTTTTATCTCTTCCTACCCAAACGTGCCCCTTCAGTGGGATGGGAAATGGCATGACCATCCTTCCAGGTGCTCAGTCCATACTCCTAGTATCATTATTTGATTTTTCTTTTTCTCTCATGCTCCACATATACTTTGTTAGCGTTTTTTGACTCTACATTAAAATTATACACAGAATTCAATCACCACTTACACCTCTGTTGCCAACATTCTAGTCCAATCCATCGTTTTTTAAAAAATTATTACAGTCTTCTGAGTTTCCTATGTTCAGTTTTGCCCCACACAATTTAATTTCAACACAGAAATCAGAGTGACCTTTAAAGACTTAGTTAGATCACGTTAGTACTTTGATCAAAACCCTGCATTTCATTTGGAATAAAGGTGAACATCCTTACAATGGCCCACAAGACCATATAGAATCTAATCCCTCAGGCACCATGCCATGTTCCCTCTTTGAAATCTTTGAATAAACAACTGGAGAGGGGTACAGATTCAACATATATTTGAGGTTAGAACTATTAAGACCTGCCAATGAATTGGTAAGATTTTAGGGAAAGAGAGCAATCAACAATGATAAATAACTCAGTTTTTGGCCTGAGCATCTGGGTAAATAATTGTAAGTTAGCTTTCATAAGAAAGATAAAGAAAAAGTAGAATGGGCCTGATATGTATGTGTAGGATGGGGTTATAATGAATAGACAATAATTCTGTTATGTGCATTTTAGGTTTTAGGTATTTATTAGAGATCTAAGTGAAAATTATGCATATGCAGCTGGTTATACAAATCTGATAAGAGAAAACTAGATGTGATTTCATGGAACAATAGAAAACAAGATGCTTTTCCAAAAAGGACACAGTGGTAAATTTTTTTTCCTTATTTTTTATTGAAGTGTAGTTGATTTACAATGTTAGTTTCATGTATACAGCAAAGTAATTCAGTTATATATACATACATACATATATATATTTTTTTTCCAGATTCTCTTTCATTACAGCTCATACAAGAAATGGAATATAGTTCTGAAGATGTGTCATATGGTAGGTCCTTGTTGTTTATCTATTTTATATATAGTAATGTGTATCTATTAATCCCAAACTCCTAAATGTGGTAAACTATTTTTAAATTTTTTTAAAAATTTATTCATTTTGTGGGGAGGAGGTAATTAGGTTTGTTTGTTTGTTTGTTTAATGGAGGTACTAGGGATTGAACCCAGGACCTCAGGCATGCTAAGCACAAGCTCTACCACTAAGATATACCCTCCCCTCTGTGGTAAACTATTTTTCATGTTGCTAAGACTGAGTAAAATTAGGAAAGAGGATGACAATGAATTAGACAAATGCAGGTCATTGGTGACCTTGGGAAGATTGTGTCAGTGGAGATGTTGGGATGGATGAAGGAGAGGATGAGAGGAATTAAATGGAGGAGAGTTTATGCAACTGATTTGAGAGTGGGAAGATATGTTGGTTTCCTCCTGATTACATCCATTTTTGAAACATCTTTAGTGTGATGTAATTAACAAACCATAAATTTACCACTTAAAGTGTACAATTTAGTGGTATTTAATATATTCATATGGTTGTGCAGCCACCACCACTGTCTAATTATGATACATTTTCAATACCCCCAAAAGAAACCCCATATTCCTTAGCAGTCCCTTTCCATCTTCTCCACTTCACCCCCCAAACCTTCAACACCTAGCAACCACTCATCTTTCTGTACTCTATGGATTTGCCATATCTGGACATTTTGTGCACATGGAATAATATACTATGTGGTCTTTTGTGTCTAGCTTTCCCTACTGAATACATTTTCAAGACTCATTTATGTTGTAGCCTATGCCAGTACTTCAGTCTTATAATGGTTGAGTAATATTCCATTGTATGGACATACCACATTTGTTTATAATTCATATATGAGTTTTTGTATGGGCATAAGTTTTCACTTTTCTTGCTATATCTACAAGTGTAATTGCTGGGTCATATAGTAACTATATGTTTGGCAACTTTTGGAACTGCCAGACTGTTTTCCAAAGACCCTGCACCATTTTACATTCCCATCAGCAATGTACAAGAGATATGTATTTTTCCACATCCTCACCAACATTTTTATTCTAAGCATACCTCAGAGATATGGCAAGTTCAGTCCCAGACCACTGAAATAAAGCTAGTATCACAATAAAATGAGTCATATAATTTTTTCAGTTTTCCAGTGCAGATAAAAGTTATGTTTACACTATAGTGTTGTCAATTACATGTACAATAGCATTATGTCTTAAAAAATATACATACCTTAATTAAAAATTTTTTTTGCTAAAAAATGCTAACCTTCTCTGAGCCTTCAGTGAGTTATACTAATAACATCAAAGATCAATAATCACAGATGATCATAAATAATAATAATGAAAAACTTTAAAATATTGTGAGAATTATCAAAATGTGACAGAGACACCAAGTGAAAAAATGCTGTTGGAAAAATGGCACTGACTTGCTCTACAGTGTTGCCACAAACCTTCAATTTGTGAAAAATGCAATTACCTGCAAAGCATAATAAAGCAAAATGAAATAAAAGGAGGTATGCCTGTATCTGACTTTTTGATTGGAGCCATGCTGGTGGGTGTGGAGTGATATCTCATTGCAGTTGCGATTTGTATTTCCCAGATGACTAATAATGTCAAATATCTTTTCATGTGCTTACTGGTCATTTGCATATCTTTGAAGAAATGCCTATTCAAATCCTTTGTCCATTTATAGGTTGAGTTATTTGTCTTTTCATTTTTGAGTTGTAACACTTCTTTATATATTCTGTATACAAATTCCTTATCAGATATATAATTTGCAAATTATTTTCTCCCATTACTTTGGTTGTCTTTTTTACTTTCTTGATTGTGTCCTTTAAAACACAAGTTTTTGATTTTGATGAAGTCAAATATGTCTAGATTTTCTTTGGTTGTTTGTCCTTTTGGTGTCATAGCTAAGAAATTGTTGCCTAATCCAAGATCATGAAAGATTATAATCATGTTTTTACTTTTAACTGTTTTATACTTGTAGCTCTTAAATTTTACCTTTGATCTATTTTAATTTTTGTATATGTTATGTGACTACATATGTTATTGTTACAATTCTTTACCTTATCTCATTCTTAATTTTCTTCTGTCTGAATGTCTTCTGAATGTCTTGTAACACGTCTTACAGCGTTTGCTGCTAATGGATTCTTCCAGCTTTTTTATGTCTGAAAATATCTTTCCTTCAACATTGTTTCTGAAAGATATTTTAGCAGGACATATAATTCTAGCCTGACAAGTTTTGTCCTTTTACTACTTTAAAGATGTTGCTCCATTGTGTTCTCACTTGGATTGTTTCCAACAAGAAAAATCTCAAGTCACTCTTTATTGCTCCGTATGTGACACATCTCTTATCTCTAGATAAGGTTCTTCCTCCTTATCAACATTTTTTGGACAATTTAAAAAAACTATCCACTTTATATATATAATTATCTATATATATTATATATTACTATATATAATATATATTATTTTATATTTAGTTACTTACATTATATATAATATGTATTATATATAAATAATTTTCAAGTATTTACTTCTTGCTTTGGCAAAAAATGAAAAATATAGGAGTGCTGACTAATTCTTCTTTAGGAGAAAAGTATTGTATGTACAGCTACAAAGAGTTATGGTTCCTCCTTTACATACAAAGAAAAGTATTAATTAAAAAGTGCTTTACTGACTAAAACAGGGCTAAGAGCTGCAAGTATTTATTCACACTGTACATTAGGACCCAAGAAACCTGTGACATAACCTTTTGGTACTCATCTCTAGGAAATGCACAATCTTCAGTTAGACTGACTTCTCCCTGCAGACCTTGATGTAATTTTCTTCATGTTTCTTGTGATTAAGTTTCATTGATCTTTTTGGATTTGTGGGTTTATAGTTTTTATTAAGTTTGGGGACATGTTTTCTCAAATATTTTTTTGTCCATACCTTCTATTTTCCTGTGGGGACTCTACCCATACACCAGGCTGCTTGAAGTCACCCCACCACTCACCAATTCTCTGTTCTCTCCATGTTTCATTTTGTTTCCATTGCTATGCCTTTGAATTCACTAATCTTATCTCCTGCTGTATCTAATTTGCTGTTAATCCTATCCAGTGTATTTTTCATTTTGAAGATTGTACTTTTCATCTCTAGAAATATGACTGGGATCTTCTTTTTAAATCTCTCCTTAACTTTTTGAATATGTAGAATATTAGTCACACTAACTTTTAATATTCTCTATTAATGATATCATCTGTGTCAATTTGGGGTCAGTTTTGACTTATTGGTTATTCTCCTCATTATGGTTGTATTTTCCTATTTCTTTGCATGCCTAGTAGTCTTTGATAGCATGCATGCTTTGTGGATTTTATTTTGTTGGGTGCTGGATACTCTTGAAATCTCAATAGATTTTCTGGAGCTTTGTTTAGGAATGATGATAAGTTACTTGGAAACAGTTTGGTCCCTTCAGATTTTGCTTTTTTGGTTTGTTTGACAGGTTGGGAGCAGTTCTTAGTCTAGGGCTAATTATTCCCCACTAATGAGGCAGGACCTTCTTGAATAATCTACCCTGTGCCTTATGAATTATGAGTTTTTCCAGCCTGGCTAGTGCGAACAGGCACTCTTCCTGGCCATGTGTGTGCTCTAGACATGATTGCCTCTACTGCTTGCTTCCAGAGGATTCTTTATTGAGCCTGATGTAGTTTCCTCAGCAGCATGTGCTGATCAAGACCCTGCTGAATATTTGACAGGGGTCCCTCTGCAGACTGCCAGTGTTCTCTCTGCGCAGGTCCCTCCCCTTTGTCACTCATCCAATTAACTCTCACTGTTTTGATCTCCCTGGACTCTTTCCTCTGTCTCTTCAATTGTCTTGCCTGGGCTCCTTTTCCATATGTAATGGCCTGAAAACTCCCTCAAGTGAATACACTGGGGTAAGAGTTGGTCTCATCTCTTATGTTTCCCTTCTTTCAAGAATCACTGTCATTCATTGCCTGATATCCAGTGCCTTGAAAATCATCGTTTCACATATTTTGTCTGTTTTGATTTTGTTTTGGTTGTTACAGGTGGGAGGGTAAATCCAGTCCCTGTAATTCCATCTTGGCCATATAGCTTTTCTTAATCAGAGGAAGGAATCTGAAATGGCCCATCATCAAGGTCTTCCCTTCCTTATTTATGATGAGAATGGGAAATTTGGCTCAGGTAATTTCTATAAATATTTACACAGTTTTTTGTTTCTAAGATCTTAAAAAACAGATGAGGCAAACACTGATACTTCAAGTGGATTCCTTCTCCAGAAACAAGAGAATACCACTTGGGAATTTTCATTTGTAGTGTGGGATACTAGCCTAAGCTTTGTTCTGGCAGAGTTTGTGGATCCAAATGTGTACATAGAGGTCTGTTAGGTGCAAAGTTGCAGACCAGAAGTAATATGTGATAAACTGGGGAAATGGTGGTAAATGTAGAGGTAAAGCTGGTCCAAAGTCATTCAAATTCAATAGTATGACAACAAATAAGAGGGCCCTAACTTTCTGGCCCAGCTTAATGGCACTGTCTATATCCTAAACCTACACTACCTACCTCAATCATAAGATTGTTTTTATTGAAATACTCTATGAAAAAAAAATCTTTAAGAGCAATATATAGTATTAATTATAGTAGTAATATTATTGATGTTGAAAAGTCCTTCAAAGGGGGCCTATAGTCCCCACCTCCCAAAGAAGATTAACCAGGATAATGCAAAATCATAGATGAGGAAATGAATCTAATTCTCTTGAATCAGTAAGTATCCTTGTTACCAGTCCTGGAGATGTTGTGTGACCACAAAGCTTAGCAATATATACATGTTAAGGACAGTGCAGCTTTTCTATTTTCCCAGCAAAAGTAGCCTTTTCACTGCAACCTGTTCCTCCTGTTTTACAATCTGCTTTGGTCAATATTTTCTTAAGCTAGTAAGAAAGCTAACTGACACAGGCTGGAGATGGGAAACTGGTTTTAGAAATCTGTTGACAATAGAAGCTAGAAGAGACATGTTTGGAGACCTGAAATCAATATTTTTAAAAGAATAATTTCTCGATGTTAAGTAGCTATGATTTGGTTCCAGTATCCTAGAAACCCAATGGCAAATAAGAATACCATGTTAGGAATCATAGTAATACAAAAAATTCTGACCATGACCTAGCAGTGATGCTCACAAAATCCCAGCTCTTGCTGCTACTCAAGGTAGTCCATATAAGGACAGACCCAGAAGATCTGAATCATATTCTGACTGAAATATATGTTTCTACTCACATTCGTTTTGAGTTTCTTTGCCTTAAAGGACATCAAAAGATATCAACGTATGATAGCTTTAAAATATTAGTGTGTTTTTTTTTAATACTAGTACAAATAACAAAAGGTATTAATCGTATGAAGAAAGCCCATCTTGGTTAGGCTGTCCAGCCACAAAATTCAGCAGGAAGATTAGGCTCTCCAGCGTAAATACGAAAGACACATGACTGCTGTGACAATAACCACTGACTTTCACATCAGGGTTTATGGGTTTCTAAACAGGTTATGTTTCACAACGGAATTGCATTTTTAAGAGTCCTTTTCCAAAATCTTTTTTGAAAGCCAAGCTCCTTTATTTTTTTTTTAATAGCTTTAATTAAAAAAAGGTGACACTTTTCCAAGTAGGTTTGGTTAGATCAGTGGTTCTCAACCTGGGGTGTTTTTTTTTTCCCTCCTCCTTCCTTTCTCCTGGGGAATTTTGGCACTGTTTAGAGACGTTTTGGTTGTCAAAACTGAGGAGGAAGATGCTACTGGCATCTAGCAGATAGAGGCGGGGATTCCACTAAACATTTTACAATGTACACAGCAGCCTCCTACATACAACAAAGAACTATCCAGCCCCAAATGTCAATAGAACTGAGATTGAGAAATTCCATGTTAGATGAAGGCTGTGTGATGCTATTCAACTTCAGTGTACATTCCAACTGAGAAATACCTTTGTGCTAGCTTTTAAAATTACATTTGTTTCAAGAAAAAATAACTAATCTTATTTACTGTTTTAAAATAATGTCTTACCTTTTATCATTTACGAAGTCCTTGCATATGTTTTAATCCCATTTTCTCTTCATAGCTCTGATGAAGAAGTCTTCTTTTCCCCTGTTTTACTACCGAGAGCACCGTTGTACAGGAAGAGGCTAAGGGATTCAAGCAAAGTCACACAAATTCAAATTCTGTATGGAAACTCTAATGCCCTTTTTGCTATCCTACAGCTGTGCCACTCTTGTTAAGAACACTATATAAAAAGGGATTTAAAAATTAAAGCAAATTGTTGTGCATCTGTGGGGATATGACTCCAGAAGACAGATGTCATATGCTGTAAGGATGGAGAGTGGGAGAGGACTGGGCGTGGGTTGGGAATTATCGGAGGGGAGAAGCAAGTATGGGAGGTAAGGAGCAAAAAGAAAATGACTTTAGCCAAGCCATATGGAGGAGCATAGATGGATCCCTAAGTTTAAAATGATTACTTCTCTGTGAAAATCATTCCTGCCCCTGTAAACAGGACAAGGCCCTTCTGAAAACATAAAATGGACAAATGTGTGGAGTCTAACCAGAAAAACAGAAACCACACTCATTACTTGGAACAGAGGATTTGACACAAGTAATCCATTGCACAGATGATGGAAAAAAACAGAGAAGAATCCAGGGATTAGCAACCACAGGAAACCGTTACACTTTAAAACAGGCGGGAAGGAAGAGGTGGTCTTGCCAGGGCTGATTCCGTGGTAGGCTTGTCCAGCAGCAAGAGTTGGAGCCTGGGAGAAAACATAGTTGCTGCAGGGGAGGGTGCTCAGGCAGAAAAAGAGGGGGGAATAAGACACTGGCTTCTCTCTCCTCCCTCCCTCCAGGACCCTGACAGTGCCTCCTATTGGCCTAATCCGGCAGGAGGCCAGTTGACTCGGGAGCCTGGGAAACAGCCTGCAGGAGCTGGCGGAGATGTGGAGCAGAGAAAGGAAAGGACAAGGGATGGACTGGAAGGTAAACGAGTTCAGAACCACAGCACATCCTTTAGGCATTATGCCAACGGAAGGACACCACGAATTAGTGCAAAGCATCACGGGAATGTTCCGGGACCTAAATCAAATTTTCCTTCAAGCCAAGGAAAACATATCTTAAGTCTATCCTGGACCAAACAAATAAATAAAAGTCAAACTCAGAAAAGAAAAGGAATTTGACAAATGAAGCACAATAACACTTTGTATAAATATTCAGACCTTTTATGGTTAAGTGATTACAATAAAAAATGGAACAAAAGAAAGAAAACAGCTCTAACAAGTGTTCAGAGAGGAAGCTGGGGCTTGGTCACACCTGTTTTGCACACAGTTGGCTCCACATTCACAATAGAAACAAATTCTTGCTGAGCTCTTGACAACATGAAAATAAAAACATTCATCACCTGACCTCCCAAAATTGTAGACTGTAGCAGAACACGACTTTTAAAAGCCTAGCCTAATTTTCTTTCTGGAGGAAATGAAATTGAGGAAGGAAACTAAAGAGGCAATAATATATTGCTGCAGGCTCTCCCTCTGAACTGGTTCGTTGTGTGCATTGAATATGCATAATTCCATTTTAAGAAGTATACTGAAATTATAGAATCAATAGTATAAAACCCAGAAATCCTGGAAAGTAAAAGCCAAACAAACTTCTAATGGCTATTTTAGCAAATAATGGTTAATATTTAGAAGAGATGTAATCTGGGGTAGCTGCCGGGGACATTTTGGTTTCTTGTCTGTAAGCTCAATCGGCAATAATGAGTAATCAGGAAAACCTCCCGAGAAGTGTAGCAGTGAGGCTGCGTGTTAACAGAGGCATAAATAGCGGCTCCTCTGGGGAAGGAGACGCTCAAAACAGAGAAATGTGAGCAGGTAAAAATGGAAAGTGTGATTTCTGGTAGGGGTTTTTTTTTTTCTTTTAACCCAGCCCCGTGCTGGTGGGTGTGGCCTTTGGAATGGCTGGGAACCAGGGTGGGCTTTATTTATTTATTAATTATTATTATTATTTTAATGGAGGTACACGGGGATTGAACCCAGGACATCGTGCAGCCTGCTCTTTACCACTGAGCTATATCCCACCCCCTCCCTGGTAGCTATTCTGCTTCAGACACAAGTGGGCTTCACTCATCAGTCCTAGCAGACAGGGTAAGACTGACTGAAGCATCCAAAATGCAGTCCAGGACCTGCCTGGTAGGGCAAGGCGGTGGGGTCAGGGACGCCAGAGAGCTGGATCCAGCTGGAGGCTTCCAAGGGTCCAGTATGGAACAGCATCGTATCTCCAGGGTCAAGCAAGCAAATGTCATAGTTGAAAGATGCAGTCTCAGGAGGCGAGGGGGCTTTAAGACAATACCGTGGGGCCCTCAGTGGTGGAAGGAGCACTGTGAAAGGCAGGCTAGGGGTCAGGCGGTGATGCTGTGAAATCCCCAACTGGCCAGCTGGCTTTGGGAATAAGGGGTGTGGCATGTGTGAGCAGCCTGGGTAAAAGGTGAGTTACCAACGCAGGGATCAAACAGAGAAGTCCGGTTCTTAAAAACTAAGGAGGAGAAAGATTTAAGTGATGATGTGGTTCGCAGGGAGAAATCTTGAGACAGAGGCAAGTGTGGAAGTGCTTACCTCCCTCCCTCCCAGAGCCATTTTTTTAATCCTTTTAAGGCTCAGGTTCTCACTATAGGCACAGCTCCCAGGGCCCCATAAGCTTTCCAGGTTTTATCAAATTGAGGGCTGGAAAAGAAAACATCTTGGCTCTAAAATACAAAGAAAACTGAAAACTGAAACTAATAAATATTTCAAAAGGAAAATTAAATAAATCGCTTTCACTTTGCATAACAAAACATATTTTTCATGTGAGATATGGCTATGTGGCTACACTTTTTCAGTGTTTGATAGGACGTGGGATGAGGCCTCTAAGAGGCCTATATAATCTGGGATTTATATAGCCCTTGAGTTGGCCCTTCTCCAGCCTGGCATAGTTCAGGCAGAGAAGGTCGAGGATGCTAAAACTTCGGCAAGGATGGACGGGCAGGAAGGGGAAGGCAAAAAACCAAATCACCTAGGCCAGAAATGTGGGGGAGGAGTGGGAAGAGAGGCTTGGGGGCAGGGTGTCGGGACAGTCGCAGAGGTTAGGCTTGACCGAATGCCGAGAGGTGCAGGCGCTGTGTCCCCAGAGATGGTTCAGTCTGGTTTCTAATTTTGGAAATGGCCATACCAGGATTTCCAATCCTGGCAGGCAGGCTGGCAGTGAAGGGCTCTGAATAGCAGAGGGAACCATCTGGAAGCAGGTGGCCACTCAGTGCTGTGTAGGGGTGTGAATGCAGATTTGGCAACAGCTAGACAGCAGAGCTTAGTTTCCAAAGCAGGGAGGCAGCAGAAGCGAGGGGAGAAACTGGGGAACTCAGTCCTGAGGCTGCAGAGTAGGGGAAAAGCGGCAAATCAGGGAACACTGAGGCACAGAGGTTCCAAGGCTCCCGGGTTCACCTTGTGTCTGATTGGCTACAGGGCAGTCCCAGGAACACCGCAGAAGCTCACCCGAGGCGCCCTCTAGGACTTCTGGATTGCTGGTCTCGGAGCAGGGCCCAATTCCATATGCCTCCCCTTGGAGGGGGAGTGCCTGGTCTGAGTGAAACAGGAGCCTATCCTAGATTATGGAGGCAGGGCTCCTTCATGTGTCCAGAGAAAATGGCCACGGAGCTGCCATTTTCTTGAGGCAGGGTCAAAGGGCACTGGAGTGAAGTGACCCCAACTTTCTGGAAGAA
The DNA here is from genome assembly GCF_048564905.1 of Vicugna pacos. Taxonomy (NCBI): domain Eukaryota; kingdom Metazoa; phylum Chordata; class Mammalia; order Artiodactyla; family Camelidae; genus Vicugna; species Vicugna pacos. The sequence goes on from NC_132991.1 coordinate 18,730,745, forward strand.
GGCTAGTGAGGCAGAGAGCCACCAGGTGGGCGTTGCAGGGGCAGATGCTTAAATAAACTCCTCTAGCCAGAATTTGCCCTGATAGGCTTTAGGGTGTGTCTCTTTGGGAGGGGACCAAAGACCCTGACCTGGAGACATTGTGATGACTGAGCAGAGATAAAAGAGGAGGAGACAGAGCAGCTGCATCTCTAGAGCCATTTGGGGCTGCTGCAGAGGCTGGTGACCCTGGCTGGAGAGCACAGTGGAGAGCTCCAGGCTTCCCCCAGGACTATCGCCAGGGTCCAGAATCAACCGCAACTTCTCAGGTTACCTGGGAATCAGAGAAGAGGCAGGGCCAGGGCACCAGCAGAGGAGAGAGCTTAGCTGGCCAAGCTGAAGAAAGGAGAGGTCATCAGGGACTACTAGATCATGGCAGCAGCGACCACCTGGATCCTGGCACAGTAAAAAAATTTCCAGCAACTGTAAGTAACCTTGGATGAGCGTTCTCAGGGCACGCCTGGAGACATGCTGTAGGGGCTTTGGACAATCTGGTAGAAGAGATCATTTTTGTTGTTTTCCTCTTATTACATTGTGAATAGAGGACTTGCAAGTAGGGTGACCAAGATTTTTCCAAGGTGATATATTGTGTAGGTAGAAGTACTGTTATTTCTCATTCATTGGGCATTACTGATCCAGTATCTAGGAATTATTGATGGTTTAAGAGCCTCAAAAGTGTTTTAAACTTGATTAATATTTAATTAAACATCTAGAAAATGTAACAGTATGCTGACTAGTGAAGTGCAACTCAACCCTTACTCTTCACATGGTGATAGAAGAACAACAAAAATCATCTCTCCTATAGTAGACCTGACAGATTATCCAAAGGACCAAAGTATTAAATACATGAATGCATTTGAAACAAGGGGGCATCTAGAAATATTTGATAAAATGTGGCTGGGAACATGAAAATAAGGGTGTCAATGAAGGACTTAAAAGACATAAGACCCTGTTTCTCAGAGTTCTGAGTGGGTCTTGTTCTCAGTTTTCTGGGAGTGATTTTTGAATGATAAGCACATCAAACTTACTGGCCCTTTTTTTTTCGCTATAGGCATCACTACACAACAGTTGTAGGTATAATGCTAGAGGTCTGAAGTTTTTAGATCCTTAAAAAGTATTATATAATGCAGAAGTACTGCAAAACTAGGACTTCATATGCAAGATGTAAAAGATGAAAAGCCAAAGACAGAAAGAAATGGAGACATGGAAAGAGAAAATGAAATTACCTGTAATTTACAGGTTATTGAAAAAGGGTGTTAGTATTTTCTTCCAGATAAAAGGCCTAATGGAACAGTGAAAAATAATTAGCAGATGAATTGTTCTTTTCTTTCCACCTAAATTCCAAACACTAAATGTTATTTTAAGTGTTTGATCACAAATGTTGACTTGTGGGAAGGCCTGGGTTTGGTTCCCTTGAAGAAAATTTAAGATAGGAGGGTATAATGATTAGAAAATTATGGGGAAGCCAGCTCATTAGGATCGAAGGACTTGGTGGACCACATTAACAAGGGTAGGGCTATGAGCAAAACGTCCAGGGAAGCTCAGAGAGCACATAATTTAGTCTTCATCAAGTATAACCATGTTTGCTAACAAGCACATTATTACTTTTTTGATCTCTAAACAGAAGATAATAATGGATTGTCTGCCACTATATGCTTTAGGTTTGACAATCAGAATTGGAAAATGATAGTACAAAACAGGTATGGAAGGCAGTGGCAAGTCCATTGTGCCATGAAATTGGAGGAACCATGATGTTTAATTTAGAAAAGAGGAATAAGATGCTGCAGTCACTAAATTATCAAACTAGGTGCTTGGTTGAGTCAAGGGGTGAGTCAAGAAGATCCAAAATCTGATTCTCATCTGTGTGCATTAAGCTCAGAGAATGGCTATTCTGATCTTTACTAACTGCCAACATATTACTACAATAAGTAGTAGAACTTTCAAGTCAGCCACATCCATTGAGCAATTTGAATGGTCTCCTATAGAAACCAGTGGCAATGAGCAGCTAAAGGAATATCATACAGTTTCTTGGCGTCTAAGGAGCTGAATGGTCATAACGGCTAATACCTTGAGCAAAGCAAACCTGATAGATGACTGGAAGCACAGTGTGTATCACACTAACACCAGTGATACAGCTGTTACTTATTTCTCTATTTTTTAAAGTCACTTACAGCAGCAATAAACTAAAACCTATTGTAAGAGTCTAGTTTTCCAGTATGTATCCAGCAAGTAGGAAATCAAGTCAGGAAAGGAAGTTCTTTAGGGGACAGGTAATATAGCATCCAACTTTAATCCAAGTTTATTGACCATGGAGCCATCTTTTACTTTGCCAAAAGGTCACATTTTTGTTAGCATTATTTACAAGCCATATTTACTCTTACTATTTATTATTATTTTATCAGTGGATAAAGTCACTGAATACTGCAAGGAAAATGATGATATATTCTGTCACTGCAAAGAGATCAAGCCTAGGGGAAAGACTATGAGAATACCCTGAAGAGCAATCTGATATCCTTGTGGTGGAAGCTTATTGAACCAATCCCCAACTAGAACTCAGTCAAGTGTCAAGAGTCACCAAGTACCACTCATTTCTTAACTCCCAATTGGCAATCTACTTGAAGGGTTTATTGTAATTTGATTCCTTGTGCATATTACATTTATTAGTGACTAACAATGGTTGATTAGTAAAAGGGTGTGAGTGATAAGGGGTTGACACAGCCAAAAGGTATGGGCAAAATTTACATGTATCTTTCACTGTTTCTATCACATAGCATGAGTGACCCACAATAAGTACAGCAAATAATTTTAACTGGTTTTGGTTCATATTTGGAGAACATGAAATTCTGCACTAATATTTCCTCTTCCCATAGTCCCCAATACAGCAATGCTCACTTCCACTTGTTTTTTAACTCTTGGCCTAAGGCAAGTTTGAACTCTTGATTACACTGATCTTTGAAAATCTGGCTGGCGCTGGTTGTGTTCCACGCACGTTTTTTGTGTTAAATACGCGAGTAAGACTGCCAAAGTAGTGCTGTAATCACCTTTCTCTGAACTCTGTGAGGCAGTCCTCTCATCTCTTAGGACATCTGCTTAGATATAGCACTATGTGCCAATTTCCAGTCTCGGGATGCCGCTGGCTCTTCCGTGCTTCACAAGCATCCTCAGCCGCCCCTCGGCGGACCCCTCCTCTCCTAAGCCTGAGATTTCTCCTCCAAACGAAAGCCCTACCACCGCGGCCCTTCATTGGTCTACCAGAGTGTCGTCTTTATTTCTCTTTGGAGACGGTATACGGCTGTTTTTGTTTCACAGTTCATATAGTTCCGGGCTCACGAGGGGCTCAGTAGAAGTTGTACCTTGGCTTCCTAGCCTGGTACAGCCCTAAGGAAACCGTGCGCAGAAAGAAAGACTTGCCGCCCCTCGCACCCTGCGTGGATCGATCAGACCAGTTCGGAGGCGTGATCAGTGGGCTTTTTAAGAAAGGAGAGTTTTATGCTGAGTCGAAGGACCAAATACCTCGCCATGTCCCCACAAGTGAGGTTTGGTCCGGGCTGCGGAAACCCCGGCTGGAAGCCCACGGCCCGACGCAAACGGCGGCCGCTACCTTCAAAACCCCGCGGCGGATCCGGCCCGGCCCGGAAGTGCCCGGCGCGGGAGGGAGGGAGGAAGCGCCTCGCGAGCCGCCGCCGCCGCGCGCACGCGCCCTCGCGGGCTGGGCTGGGGCTGGAGTCGCAACTCGGAAGCCGGAGCCCGGCGGGCCCGGGGCGGGGGGGGAGGGTTGCGCGGGGGCGGGAGCGGCGGAGGCGGCCGCCCCTGGCGGCGGGTTTGTTTATCCCGGGGAAGAAGTTTAGGAGCGGGAGATAGGGAAGGAGGGCGGGCCGGGGAGGAGGGATGCGGTTCGGCGGAGGCGGCCGCCACAGGGACTCGCCGCCATCACCTCAGCCGGAGAGGAGCCGCCGCCGGGACTGCCCGCCGCCGCCCCGCGCGTCCGGGTAAGTGCCCCTCCCCCTCCGGGGTCCCGGCCGCAGCCTTGGCCGCCTGCCCCGCGCTCTTCCCCGGGACTCACCTGCACTGGAGCTCAGTGGCCTCCCTCTCCCCCATCTCGGCGCCCCCATCCCTCCTAGTCCCGGACCCCCTCTCCTGAGGCGTGCCTTGCGCTCCCGCCCCTCAACCCCACCTCCGCCCCCTGGACCTCCCTAACCTCGCAAGTCTGTACCTCCCCTTGGGAACCACCCCCCGCCTTGATTTCCCAGCTTCCGTCGGCCGGGATTCCCCCGACTTCCCCCCACCAGTCTTGCCCCCTTTTCCTGTCTCCCACCTTTATACCTGTAGACCTCCAAGCCCTCCGCTTTCTGCCTGGTCTGTTCGTCCCACCCTGAGTACTTCCCACAGCGAGAAACTGCCTCCCACCCCCGCGTTCACGTCCGTACCTCCTTGTCCCAAACATGTACCCTGCAAACTATCCCTGTGAGCCCATTTTAGGGTGAGTTCTCAGGTCTCCAGCCAGACCACTCGGTACCTCCACCCCATTGCAGTGGCTGTGCCTTCTACCTCCCTACCAACAAGCACACACTGCTCTCTCGTGAATTCTCTCTCACGTGCACCAGGTACCTCCGGCTAACTCTGCGGTTTAGGGTCCAAGTCCTGACTTTGCCCCTTTCTACTCCTTTCTGCTATCCTTTCCCCTCACTTCTCTTGAATCTGTGCATTTGTGTACTGAATCACAAAAAGGGAAGAGGGTAGGATTTTCTCCCTCAAAGCAGTAGATTAGCAGAAATAGGATTCACCTGCTTATTCCAACTTTTGGCTTCTTTCTTTGTGAATAGTGTCATACCTTTGAGGCTTCTGAAGCTTTGTCTGTATTTGAATACTCCTGGGCCTAGATTGATTATAATGCTCATCTTTCCAATTTTTCCTTATAGCCGAATCTCCTGTTTCGTAGACTGAAAACTTAAGTAATAAAATTTTCATACCTTGGAAAATTACATCTCTCCTGCCATCATGGGAAAGGTGGACTATTTCGAATTATCATCCTATTTATTCTTGAGAGAAATGGTGCCTAGTGGTTAAGAGCTCAGGCTCTAGCTGAACTGTCAGGATCTAAACCCCTGCCTTTTCATTTACCAGCTCTGGCCTTGGGCAAGTTATTTAATCTCTCTATGCTTCAGAATTATTTCGGCTGTAAAATGGGGATAGTGATGAACATCATAAGATGGTGGTGATAATTGCATAACTTAATGCAGGTAAAATACAATAGTGCCTGGCACGTGGTAAGAGTTCTGTAAAGGCTTTCTATCATCGTCTCCTAGCTTGGCTTGGTTTGGAAGGTGGGAATGGAAAGCTGTCTTGTTGCCTTTTTTTTTTTTTTATTTAACACCCTTTTTGATGTAGCTATGATTCATATTTTGTTACTATATAAATTAATTCCTTCTAGTGTGAAAAGTACAGAGTTTTAGCTCCCTTTTTGCAAGTAAGTTACCGGGCTACAAGCAGGTCAGTCCCATTTTCAGGTACCTGTTTGGAAATTTTTAAATTTTGTCCTTGTTTGGAGAATAACTGAAGTTGAATTTATAGAGCAGAATTTATCATTGTGAAAAATGACGATTTTACCAATAAGAATTTTATTGCTGCAATTAAACACTCAAAACTGGTCGATCCTTCACACTTACTTACTTTATGTTGAATTGCTATTCAGGATAGAGCTGTGGCTTAATTCAGAAGACCGGTGGTTTTCCTCTCTTGTTAACATGTTTTCTTTATCATGCCTTGATGTTTCCCAAATTTTACTCCCTCTTTAAAACCCTGACAATTATTTGTCATACTTGCTTACCTCCTGTGCATTATTATTTTCTTGATACTTTTTTTTAAACAACTCATTAAGTTGTTCAAATAGGCACTGTTAACTTCAGAGTTGTTATAAATAGTAAAAGTTTGAAATCACAATTTGCTGTCCTAATTAATGTAAAAATATGTGCATCTGGAACTATCAGAATAAAGAAGTTTGCCTGTGTAGCTTCACATTTGTTTTGTGTCACCAATGGAATGTACTTTAAGCCTTGGGTGACACTACCTTTGCCTGTGCTGTTCCCTGGCCTAGAATAACCTTTGCTCTTTCCCCTACATATCCAAATTCTACCTGTCTTCCATCTCTTGCTGCTTCCACCTCTGGCATTTCCACTGCCAGCATTGGTTTCTGTTCCTTGGCTTTCCTGCTGTCTGTATTCTGTATTTTTGGTTTTGAATAATGCAGTGTCCCAGTTTAAGAAAAATGACTCCTGTGAAATCATACTTTTAAAGTTTATAGGAGCTTTCAAGGAGTGGAATAAAATTGACAGTTAGTATCTACTTTATGTTGAGCAGTATGCCTTTGGTTTTGTAAATATTCATCCTTTCCAAAAATATTTAATGAGCATCTACTTCATGGAAGTCACTGGGGATACATAAGAGCACCCTTCTCAACCAGGGGTCCAGTAAATATCAAGCCCTAATGCTCTAAAGCATCCAAGGTATGCAATGAATCAACTACTCTCCTGTGTACCTAAAATGGTACTAGCCATGTCCTATCCTTGAGAGAGAGAACTGAGGAAATAGTCACTTAACTCAGTTTCTATAGGGTTTAAGTCTTCAAGAAAAGTCCCATTAGAGGATAATAATACAGACTCTGCTTTTTTATTATTTTTTTTGTAATCTGTATCTTGGTGTGGCACTGACAGACAATAAGCAAGTAAATGGATACAACTGTTTTATAAGAGCATTGGTACTATTAAAGATAATGATTGCTAATACTTATAAACACTATGCCACCTACTCTTTCAAATGATTTTTCTATATTAATTTGTCTAAACCTCTTAACAGTCCTTTGAAGAAGGCTTTACTGTATCTCCATTTCACAAATGAAGAACCCGAGAAATAGTGAGATTATTTAACTTCCACAAAATTACACAGCTAAGGAAGCAATGGAGCCAGGCAATGTGGCTATAGAGTCTATTACCCTTTGTTGCCTCTGAGACCTTCCAACCTTCCAATTCTTTGTTGGTTACATTAGACCAAATTTTTCACCTTTCTGAAAAACCTTTTTTTAAAATCTCGACAGTGAGGTTTCCCTGTCTTTTTACGTTGTTTAGGAAAGTAAAGGAGATTTAACTTTTGTAAAGCACCTGGTATACATATTTATCCCAAATCTTACATATGACTAGATACTAAAGGAATTTACATTTCAGTGATTCTGCTCACAATTTTGTTTCCTGACTTAGATTTATTCACTTAGTGGAAGTTTATTGAACATCTGATCTGTGTCAGGCAGCGTGCTAGGCCCTGATGACTCAAGTTATGGAAAGCATGTACCTGTATTCTTGGGGCCAGAGGGTGTTGGGAAATTAAGAAACTAACCAAATACTTACAAAAATAATAATTAGTTAGGATAATTGCCACAAAGGAAAATTATTGTAAACAACGAAAGCCCACTAATGTATCAGGGAATGTTTGAAGAAATGACTTAGGCTAAAGTCTGAAAGGTAAACCGGAAGCACCCAAGTGATGCTGGGAAGTTCAGCTTCCTAGAACTGAAAAGTTCTGTAGAGGCTGGACCTTAGCCTGTGAGGCTGGGTGATGTGGAATGAGACTGGAGCAGATCACAGTGGTCAATTTTTGCTAAGCATTTTGTACTTAATCCTAAGCAGTGGGAAGCCACTGGAGAATGTCAAATAGCTGAATGTCATTTAAATGTGTGCTTTAAAAACATCACTTGGCTGCTCTTGGAGACAGATTGGAGAGAGGCAAGTGTAAAGGCAGAGAGGCCAGAACTTCTCAAACTTACCTGTGGTGAAGGACCTGTTTTATTTTGTTTTACTTTCTGATTTGTGCTGGGACTTTACTAATAATAAAATGGATGTCGTGGCAGTGTCTGTCAGATTGCTATAAAAACTTCTAAATGCTTTCTCTCAGTTTCTGTATTTACCTTATCTCACACCAGCAATAGTTCTTGGGTCAGTACTGGTCCACAGATCACACTTTGAGTAAAACTGAGTTCAGCTGTTACAGTAATTTAGGCAAGAGATGATGGAATCTCGGATCCAGACTGGCAGTGATAGAGATAAAGTAGCTGGGTTTGACAAATATTTGGGAAGTAAAGTTGATAGGATTTGGTGATGGATTAGATTTGAGGGTCTAGGGAGAGGAAAAGGCTGATTTCCAGGGTTAGCAGTTCCTGTGCCTAACAGGGAATACTGGGGGAGGAGCAGTTTTTTCTTAGTTTCTGGAAACGGGGCTGGGGGGAGTATTGATCATAATTGTTTGGAATAATTAGTATATAGCTGATAATGAATGTCTTAGTGTAGAAGGTGGGGGATGAGATTGCCTAAGGAGAGAGTAGAGAGAGAGAATATAAAGGGATGTGGTCCCCTATGAATCTTCAGCATTTACATCGAGAAAAAATACTGAGAAGATGTAGCCAGAGGTTGGAGGAAATTTTCCTTGGCATCACTGAAGCTAAGGCAATAGACTGAAAAAGGAGGAGTGGCTAATCAACTATGTTGAATGAAGCTGAGAAGTCAATTAAGTTGGAAACTGAAAAACGCATATTGTTTTTAGCAATCTGGAGAAAAATTTTATGTCTTAGTAGTCAGTCCGTCCATAAACCATTTGATGATGAATTTTGTTTTAATCTGCCAAAGCAACAATCCTATATTTAGGATAAAATTATATCTATAGCATGAGCCATATCTTCCTTCTTACGCTCAGACCCATGTTTCTATTTATCACCATCTGGATGTTCTATAAGCATCTCAAACTCTACAACTCATTCATTCAAAACATTCAAATAGAATGTTTTTAAAGTACTGTTTATCAAGCATTGCATACTAGACTTTTAGGAATGCAGTTAGACCTCGGTGGCTAGGGGCAGTGGACAGTTAAGTATTTTTTAGTGTGATTAGTGCTGTCATAGCAATTTATTCAGGTTGCCTTGTAAGCACAGAGAAGGGGCATTAAGGGAAGGCTTTTTAAGGAAAGAGTGCTGGGCAGAGTGTTTCTGAAAGACAAGTGGGGAAATGGAGAGGGCAGTGCAATGACAGAGGACTTTATTTTGAAAGCATGCAAAGGCTAAGGCAAGAAATTGTAACTATAGCATATGGGTAGTAGGTTAGAGAGGTTGGCCATACTGTTCAAAGGTTTTTCTCCTGGACTTGTACCTCTTTCTGTTTGCTGTTTTGATTAATATCCTCAACCACCCATTTAGTCACTGACCATGGAGATATCTCTGAATACCTTCAAGATTTAAAGATTTTCTTTGTCATAGTATTTATTGTCCAAGGTGGTGTTTTGTTTTTGCTGGTTAGCTTTATATTTTATATATTACACCTGTACTTGTACAATCATTAAGTAAGTAACTGATAGTATAACTTAAATATTTTGGTTATGCCTTTTTTTTTTTGATGGGAGAAATTTTACACATACAACATTTTCTCAAATTTAGAGAATTGAAAGTGAAGGCATTGGTGGGGATTGCTGAGAGTTTACTGTTAAACATCAGGTATATGGTCGTTGATGGTGCTTTTGGGCTCAGTGGAATAATAACAGTCTGCTGGTACCTTAAATGCTATTTTAGATAGTTGTCTAAATGTCCCTAGACTTAAGTCTTGCACCATAGTAGAACATAGTTCATCTTCAGGGATTACTTTATGAAGAATGCTGTTAAAAAAAAAAAAAGCCATCCCCATTGTTGGCAAAAAGCTTAATTGACGAGATTAAAGTCTCATAGAAAATAGTATATTAGAAGAGAAAATGATGTTAAAATGGATTTTTAAAACACAGTAAGTAGAATTTCTAGAAGACATCTGCTTTAAAATAACAGGAGGGTGGGCTCTACCAAAACTTTAGCTTCTGAAATACCTTCTTGAGTTTTTATAGAAACATTGCTTTATTCTGATCTGCCAAGGCAGTCTTCCTTACATTTTATGTTAAGAAAATTGTAGCTTTAAAAATTTATTTTCATTAGTTCTTGCTGGTTTTTGCTCTTGTCTTCTTCCTGGTTTTTAGTTTTAAATCTTAATAAATTCTTGTATGACAACTGTATGCTTTTCATATATTATGGTTCTTACAGGTACACTTTCCCAGGTCTTTTATTTAGATACATAAGTAGGACCCTTCTGATACTCTTCAGACTTGTGTACATGTTCTAAAGGAGGACAGGATAATTATTAGCATTAAATTGTGAATTGTATCATATAACTATGCTAAACAGAACTTTACATAGATAAAAAATAGATGTAAGAAATTTTATCTACAAATATAAAATCGTGTTACCTCAAACTATGGTTGGTATAGGTTTATTCACTTAAGCAAAAAGTAATACAGAAATAAAAATAATTAAAAGTAACAAAAAAGTTTTACTGTGATATTAGGTAATGCAAGATCTCAAAGGTTGTAGTGTAACTAAGAAGTAGTATGATGCTTTTTAAATATATTTGAAATTTGTTAACAAAGAAGATATCATACCATTGTTTCCAGTCTGGGTATGTTTTCTGAAGCAAATTTCACAGTTTTTCCTTGTGAAAATGCATTTGTACCTGCCCCCCTCAGATTAAGTGGTTTTTAGTTAAGGAGTACAGTTGGTTCAAGATAGGTTTTTTTAGTTGTAATTTGGATAGAATTTTTGGTGTTTTTGTGGGAAATTCCTGTGAAAGGTAGTTTTCATCCTGTAAGACAAAAAGCACCCCCCCACAAAAGGAATATTAATTCATCCTGAAATTATCGAGACAAGCATTGGCCCAGGAATATTTAAATGATTTGAATTTTATTTAATTAATTGTTTGTGTAGCAACTCTTAGGATCAGTTTAAACCTTTGTTAACTAGTTATTCAACATGGTGGTTAAGTTTAACCTGTCAAGTTTTGTTAGAAAAGCTCAAGTGGGGCATGGGCACACACCAAGCATGTTTGATCATTTCTGACTGCATTCAAAGTGTATTTTTTAAAAGAGGAAATGCTTTTTCATGTAAGTGTTTTATCAGAGGCATTTGAGAACTGGCTTGAATCAAGTGGTATTTGGAAGGTATCTTGATTTATGCTTTACTGTTGATAATTTCTGTTTTCTCAGGTGTCTCATTTTCACTGTTGTTTTATCTGTCTGCCTTTCCCCCACCCAAGTCCAGTTGTATAATGAAACCAGTATTTTTTTCCTAGCAGAATATAGCCAGGTTTTGTTGAACATGGGCCTAGGAAACTGACAGCTTACTACAGTGTAAAGATACCTTTACATGGGATTTTCCTCATAGGTCATTTTGGTTTAAAGGGAAGAAATATCCTTTTTTAAAGTAGTTGTACCAGAGTTGTCAAGTACTTTAGGCATTTTATCTCATTTACTTCATATCACTAACCCATGAGGTATATAAAGGTCATACCATAAGCTTCTGAATCATACTTGCCATCAATTACCAGATGCATTATTTTATGTACTCCGAGGAGAGAGAGCACTGTCAATTACAATTGCAAAATGCCAACAATTTCAGACATGATAAAATATGAAAAAAAAACGGGATCGTAGAATTTATGAAATGTGCTATTAGTGGTGCTTCATTTTATGGTTGTCACCCAAGGCCCTCAAAATAACTTCCCAACATCAAATGAAGTCAGGATAAATTTAGTTTTGCTTTACTTCAGAGATCGCTAGGTAATGTAGCATAGAGGTTAAAAGAGAGCATCCTGTCTGCTTTTTAATAGCTTTGTGACTTGAGGCAAGTTACTTAGCATCTCTGCCTCAGTGTTCTCATATGTAAGAAGGAAAGGATAACAGGATAACCTTGTAAGAGTTGTTATAAGAACTAAATGAGTTATATTTACATTTAAATAGTGCTTTCCACGTACAGTGTTTTGTGTAAATGTTGGTTAGTTGAAAAGGGTGATGATGTTTCTGATCTAAGATATATTAAGTAGATGGTGTGCTTGAAAGGAAGGGAAATCAAGTGGTTTATTGGTGTTTTGTGCATTTTATTAACTTGTCTTTTAAGTATTACATTAATTTGTCTTTTAAGACTAATGTAAGATTGTAGTCTTGATGTTTTTGATATTTAAATTGGTACCACTGTATAAAGATTCAGCTGAAATCTGCTTTCCTTTTAATTCTGTTATGACATATTTAGTCAGAATATTGACATGCTATGATGGATGTCTTAAAAATAACCTGTGATATACTTAACAATTCCTGTCAGCCTCATAAGGAATTCATTCAGAAATATTTTTAAAGGATTTCAATATTAAAGAACCATTTAAAAATTTTAGTTAAGACATCCAACTTTTCCAACAAGGAAAAGTAATGGTGAGGCTGTTTTTATTTATTTTAATGGTTTTAATATGTACATGTTTCTGTTGCTTCATTTGAGATTTGGAATCTTGTCATGTACTCTGATATAAACATAGGTTAAGGCCTTCGTTTGAACTTCTTATTTTTTCCCTATTCCCACTTCTGCCTTTTTTTGTTCTTTTTGTTTTGAGCTCACATCATCCATTTACTCTATAAATTGACCAACTATTAAATGCCAGGTTCTGTGTTTACAGTGATAAATTGTAAATAGCCCTTGACCTGGAAGGCTCACTGTTGGGATTTATTAATACTGTGTAGTCATTGAGTAAGTTACGCACAGTGCTGAAGACTTGATATACACACTCTTTTTGTTTTAATCTTCATAACTACCCTGCTAGTGTAGGTCATTACTTTTCAAATGTTTCCACTAAGTAAATTACAGAGAACAGTGAACTCTTGGCAGATGGAAGGGTGGTGAAGATCTGAGTGTGGTCAAGGTAATGGTGGAGAGAGGAAGAGCTTTGGTGTTAAAATTCTTTTCAAATTACTGTTTTCTCCTGAAAAGATTTAACTCTTACATTCTGTTACTTTAACATAACCTTCTTTGTTTCAATATAAATATGTACTAGATTAGCATAAGACAAGTTTTTTAAAGTATTCTGTCACAGTTTTAGGGTGGAGGGAACATGGCACTAGGAATCGGATTTTATTCTAAACATTTAGGCATCATGGTTGCTTTTTTATTTATTAAATACTTTTTGCTTTTTTATTTTAGATGAACTTATACTGAAGTATAACGTATATTCAAAGGCATGCATGTAACATCATATAGCATAAACACTCTTGTGTCTGGCTTCTTGCCCTAAACATCTATGTTTATGTGATCCATTCATGTAGTGTGTAGCAGTAGCTTATTCTCATTCTGCAGTATTACATTCCATTGTATGACTCTCTTTCTCCCTCTCCCTCTCCCTCTCCGTCTCTCTCTCTCTCTCTCTCTCTCTCTCTCTATATATATATATACATACACACACCATAATTTATCCATTCTGCTGGTAATGAACATCTAGGTGGTTTCCAGTTTTGAGTCATAATGAATAGTGCCCCATAGAATATCTTGTACATATGCACATGTGTATATTGCTGTAAGATACGTATTTTCTAATAGAATTTTTGGGCCATGGTGCATGCTTTTGTTCAGCTTTGGTATGTATTATCCAGTGTTTTCCAAAGTGATTGTACCAATTTATAGTCTTTTCAGTGGTGAAGGAGAGTTCTGTTTGTCCCACATACTCTGAAACATTTGCTTCATATTGCTTGTTTCATATATTTAGCTATTCTGGTGGGTGTAAAGTGGTATTGCTAGTTTTTCAAAATAAACATGATTCCTTTCTTCACTCATACCCACATACCCCTCCCATGTGCATACCAAGGGAAAGTGGAATAGAGACGTTTGTTTTCACAAGACTCATGAAATGATTCTGGTTGCCTAGTTAGTTGATAAGATACAGATTATAAAACAAATGTCAGTATAATTTAAGGAAAATGAGACTGTCATGAAAATCACAGCCTCACTGTATACTGTCTTTCTGACAAATGGTGCATTTGTGCCTAACTATTGCTAAACATGGGAAAGGTTGTGAGATTTTGCCAAGCTAGTGAAAAGTTTCGTAGGCCCTTTTATTGAATGAGTGTGCAACGTTGGCCTCAAACTCTAATTACACAATGCTGAAATGTGCTTGCTCTTACTTGACTGTCTACCCAGATTGTAGGTTGTGTTCATTCATTTTTTTGTGAGATTTTGGGAAATGCTGTCTACACAGCAGAGCTTACTTAGTTTTCAGAATTTGAAAGTTGAGCAGATTTTATTGTATGCCCACAGCATGCTTATGTGTTGTTTTATACTTAATTTCTTGTTATTTATGAAGTTTTACTTGTGTCACAGGAGGCTAGTATGTGTTATTTTAATTATCAAATTGTGTAGTGAACACCAGGGATGTAAAAAATATTTTTGCCTGTGTATCTTTTTCTGGGTTAGGATTGTGGTTAGTCTCTTCTCCTTCCCCAGTGAGTGTAGATCATGTTAGAATCTTATGTAGGGAAGCACCATTCCTGTACCTTTTGAGAATCATAATTAATTGTTGATTTCTTCTATGAAGACACACATATAGACTCATAACTGCAGATGACCCCGTGGTATTCCCTTTTTAACGTTGTCCTATGCCTTTATGGAGCTACTGTTTTTATATTTGACTTTATTTCTTACTGCTGCAAAGTACTGTTCCTCGGTAGTGCAGCTGTTTGATAAATACTTATGCTCTATGTATTGATAAGTAGTTACTCATTATTGCTAGTCATAAGAACCTTGGAATTAGCTCATCATCCGGAGAGCTGAGATGGCATCGCTGTACTTACAATGTTCCCGTGAAGTATAAGAAAAACTGTTTATTTTGCAAAGCATTTCCTTGAGAGACAGGACTATTGGTGGATGGCAGTAGCCTCCTTTTATTTAGTCTAGTTTGACCATGTGTTACATCATTTCAGAAAATACTGGATTAAAATCCAGGGTCTCCTAACACGTTGCTTTTCATGGATCATTTTGCTTCATTTCTCTCTATTTCTTTTTCCTTTTTTTTTTTCCCTCTCCCCTAACCCCCTATAAACTAAGCAGCTATGTGAAATGTTTTCCTTATAAGGGGGACGAAGCCATTTTAATGGTTATGGACTTGCAGGGTGTAATGACATAGACATACAGATTCCCTACTATCGTTTATCCTAAGGCATGCAATTTTGCCAATTTTTTCCTCCTAGATTTTATAGTTTAGAGGTCCCTGAAGTGGTAGTTTCTTTTGTCTTTTTCAAGGATGATGGTTTTTCCTGCTTTTGTCTAGGATAATACTACATCTTTTGGCCCAGCATCTTATCTGATTTAATATTTGTAATGACTATTTAATTTTTAATGAAATACTGTTATTAATAGTTGCATTAAAATAAGACTTAGTGAGTTTGGTAGAATTTCTATTTCCAGCAGCTGCCATGGTCTAGTCTAGCAATAGGTGAGACACGTGTAAAAATGAGTTCTGTCTTTAACAAGTGGTAAAATCCTGAAAGTAATCTAAGTACATCTCTCTTCCCCTGCCCTTTTCAGATGTAGTGTAACCAGCACCTTCCTTTAGTGACAGCATCCGTGATTGGAAGTGGGCTGGGATATAAATGATTACGAGCAGCTAAGTCTTTTTGGTCTCAGATATTGATAAGAGATGCCTCTGCCCTTAGACCATTTTGGGTACCTGTCTGTTGCTCCATGTTCATGTAGCTGGGAAGATTTATGAAGTCACAAGGATGGCAGTTAGTGGTATGAGTGGGAAATTGTAGGTTATGTAAACTGAAATAGTGGTTGAGCAGTCCTGCCATAGAATGTGTAAGCAGCACTCACTGTTCAGTAAAGCTTTGTATGATGATGGAAATGTTCTATGATCCCCCTTTCTGTTATGGTAGCCACTGGCCACTTGTGTCTTTGGAGCACTGAAAATAGTCTGGTACAACTGAGGAGCTGAATTTCTGGTTTAATTATTTCATTATTTGGTAAGACTTTTATTTTGCAACAAACCCTTTTGAAATCAATTAGTTAAAAACAGAAGTACGTATTAAATGAAAGCATACACTTAAGAAGCTGCTATTCTGCTTTTTAAAAAGATTTTCTACACCATTGCTGAGCAACCCAAATAGTGGAGCATACAGTGGGTGGTTAGATCGATATAGAATGAAAGGTTTACAGAACTGTTGTGATAAAAGAACAAAGGAGTGAAATGTTAAGCCTGCTTGCTAAAGAGTTCTTGAAGTAATGCATTGTGGGTTTTGCATTTGATAAGGAAGTGAAGCCATAAGGACCTACTTAAGAAAAATGGGAAGGACTCAGGTGTTGGTAATAAGAGATACTGGGGAATTAAATTGATGACAGAATAGGAATAAGTTCTGTTATTAAAATGATATACTCAAGTTTATTTTCATAGTTGGTCAAGCTTTCCTAGGTAGTAAGTTCCAAGTCAGAATGTTTGAAAAAGATTGCTAAAATTTGAAGTGGGTGAGATCATTCAGGAAGGTAGAATTTTGATGCTGGTAGGCGAGAAGTCCACTGGAGTGCAGTCACCTAGGGTGATGGCAGGAATAGTGAAGAAGACAATGGAGACAGTGGTTGAAGTCCTCTATAAAGGAGCCTAACTGGAAGAGAGGTGAGTAGGTGATAGGAAGGGAGAAGAGTGTAGGAGAATTGTGTTTACCAGTGAACTCATGCAGTTGCTGTACAGTTTTGTTAGGTTGGGAAAGTGGTCTGGAAGCAATAGTGGTGAGTCAGAATAACTTTTAACTATTTCCGACTCCCTTTTCTAGATCCTTCACAGATACAAGAAAAGGATATGATTTTAGCAATTTTACTTTATCTGCTCTAGTTAGGTATTTGCCTCTCTGACCTTATCTTTGTTTCTCCAGTGCCTGACCTATTTAGGTACTTTAATGTTTGCTCAGTACATGCTAGACGGATGTGAAATTGTTCCAGTATCCTAGAATTCTAGAACAAAGAACATTGCTTAGACTACTTTTAAAAAGTGATTTGAAAACTAGTGAAAGGAACTGTTACTTTAACACAATTGAGTTTTCAAAGTATGATACTAATTACCCCAGTTTTAATTAGACATGTTTGTATTTGAAAGGGTAATACTGGAAACGAATTATAACTTTTTACATTAATTAGTGGATGGTAGGTTATTAAGGGTTATTAGGTTATCTGAGGGGCTATTTTTGATTTTTAGAGGTTGAAAAGAATATATTGCAAAATCGATGCATATCTTTTCAGATATTTCAACAGTTACTGCACCTCTAATCTCTGGCAACTGGTTACTTTGTTTCCTTTCACTGGAGCATTAGGGTCTTGAGGAAGGAATTGTAGCAGATTAATTTTGGGCAATATGGGTAAAGAAGTCTTCAGTAATTTAGACTTTTTTGACCATAATTGAGCAGGAGGAGGGATATGAAGGCAAAAGACTCCATTATGCTTTTGTTAAAAAAGAAGAAAACAAAAAGCAACTGTAGAGGCAAAAGCTTTAATCAAATGTTTACTCATATTTTCCTAAAATAAAAGAGGTGAGAGGGAGACTAGAAGAAGGGTGAGGGAGAGAATATGGCTTTTATTTTGGATGAAGGTTTTAGGACTCAGGTAACTTTGAACAATGCCTAGGGTTAATGTGAGTGGTTCCAGAATGGGCAAGTAACTGTGCAGAAACTACTGTGAGTGCTTTACAGATCTTATTGCCTTTAATACTCACTGTAATCTTTCTGAGTGAGGAGTTATTCCCTTTCTGAAGACGAGAAAGCTAAGGGCCAGAAAGGGAAAGTAACTTATTCAAGAATTATAAAACCTAAAAAAGGGACTTTTTAAAAAAAAAAAACTTTGCGTTGTTTCATGCATAAATCTTATGGGTACATTTCCATGAGTTTTGACAGATGTATTCACCTGTGTAACAACAGCCCAGTCAAGATGTATATAGATCATTTCCATTCCTCTGAAAAGTTCTCTTGGAAGTTTACACAATTCCTAAGAGATATTTTGGACATCAGTCTCTTTTTACAACTACACCTCCACATAACTTGCATTAAAAGGGAGAGGAAAGCTGTTAGAGATAAGCAATGTGAGAGCAACAGAGTTCATAGTTCACTTAATAGCTGATGAAGAGCCAAGTGATAAAGGTTGAAAAAGCAAAAATAAAACCTCAAAAACATATTTAGGCAAATTTAATTCTTTTCTTCATAGTTCATGAAATTACTAGTGTTTTGTAAACCAGTTCTATTTTGGAGTTTTAAAGGAGATACTCATACATGTTAAACTAAGTTATTGAGTGCTTTCTATGAACCAGACACTATACGAGAGATTCTCTATAGATTCCCATTCAATACACGAGTCATTTGAGATAATTACCATTTATTTTTCCCATTTTACAAACAAGACAATTGAGACCCAGAGAACTTACACAGCTTCAGAATTTGAACCTAAGTCTAAAATCAGAAGTCAGATTCTTAAGCTGAATAGTGTTCCATGGATTATTCTGCAATACTGAATTATATCTGTACTTTATTTTTTAGGAGGCAATAAATTATGTACTGTCTAGTAAATACGGAATACTTTCCCTTTAGTTGACTTCAGATCTAGTCAGTATATCTCAGTGGTTACATGAAGGTGAAAATATAATAATCTCGAGTTCAGCATATTTGATGAATTGGAAAAATCATAGTATTTTCAGTGGAAAATCCTGGATTCAATTTTTGAATTTTTCTGGGTTTTTTTTTGTTTATTTTAAACTCTATGGTCTTAGATCATATTGCTTCTGTGTTTCAGTTTCCCTCTCTGTAGAATACTATCTTTAGAATCCTGATCTATTACTACTTCACAGGGTTGTTTAGAGGATCAAATGAGGTAATATGTATGAGTAAAATTCTAAAGGATGGAGTAAAATCTTACGGGGTATTGTATTAATAGCTGCAATAAATTTGATTAGTGAGAGGCACTGGTTATGAAAGTGTTTAGGAGTAAGGAGTAATTCATTTTACTGAGGAAAATGGTATAGGAGTGTAGGTTGGTTGGTAAATGTTTTACAGAAGAGATGGCAATTAAGATGGACAAATTAAAACCCAGTGTTGATTCTTAGAGAAGGGATAAAATTAAATTATTTATTGTTTGTTAATTGAGATAACTCCTCTGAGTTGGATAAAAAAAAGTGTATTGCTATAATTTATAAATTAGAGTATAAATAAAGATTTTTACCTGGAGGACCTTTGAGATCTAGTTCAAATTATGAGGGCAGGGCTATCTTTCTGTCATCCTTCCTTGTTTCCATAGGGCTTAGGTGAATGTAGATTCCCCCAAAATACTCCAAGGGTCAGGGAGTGAGAGAGGGGGAGAGAATAAAAGAACAGATGAATGAGTAAAAAAGAAAAAAGAACAGTAGGGGTCTTAGAACTTGGCTGTAGCGAGTAGTCTTCCGACTGCTAGTCGTGTCCCTTTTTGGTTTACCACATTTTATATGTTACTGTAATTTAAAATCTTACCTCATGAGGTTTAATGACCATAGTTATAATCTCTCATGCTAACTATTTATATAAGGCTGATTTTTTAAAATCCTAGTACTGTCTTTATAAGATTTCTGGAAATAGCATCCTTTTAAAAAGTGAAGTATTTGCTTCATATATTTTAAGAGGATATGGCTCTTAATATAGATGCAGATAGGCTTATAGTTTTCTTATTGTGCCTTGTATATTTACATAATTAATTTTATTACATAAGTTATTATTAATTACATTATTTATTTATGTATATTTATTACATAAATAGTAAGAAAACAATTGAACTTGTGGCAACTAGTATGAAAAATAAATCTAGCCATTTTTAAATGATGATTTTTAAAAATGGTTGCCAAAGATCCAGAGTGTCCTTAATATGTAATGTTACAGGAAAAGGAATCAGATTCTGAAGTGATCGATAGTTGATTTTTTTTTTTTCCCTTGGAAGTTCATTGCAGTGTGACGAAATTATGTAGTGATGTCGAGTAAGTCTTTGCCTGCGGGGTATGAGTCTTACTATATAAACTTATGGTGGAACTGGATAAGATTTAGTGATTCTTCCCTAAATGCTTTTTATAGCCAAAAGCTCAGGGATATGCAGAAGGGCATGTGGTTTGAAACCTAAAAGGGCTAGGAGTAGAATCCAGGTCTCTCAAGACATGGACCCTAGGGCTTTTTTCCATTTTTACCATTGTTAAGGAAAATGGTATTGTGTCTACGTTAAGAAATGTTAAATGAGTTTTTACTTTTAATTTTTTTTTTGTTTTGAAAATACATTAAAGCAACAGAAATGCAGTTATTTTTCTGGGGTTACAGTGTGTGTACACAGGAGTTCACCTGAGTTTGCTTTCTTTTTCTTTTTTTTTTTTCCTAAGGGAGAGCCTTGGTGTTGAGTGACAAGGCAACAACAGTAAGCAGGGACTTTACATCTCTGCTTGTGTACAGACCTTCATCAGCATGTATTAAAGGCTTTTAGGAATTACCAAACTGAGAAAGAATTGGTCTTAAAATAGCTGTATTTTGCCTGCTCTAATAAAGTTTCATATATATGAGCAATTAAAACTTACCTCCTTACTTTCAGTATTAGAGGATGTTGTAGATTACAAAAGAGGTTCCATAGCACTGGCGTTAAGACTTTGGGAGAAAGAAATTGAAAACACACCAACCTCTCAGGATAATACTCAGGTAAAATGGAAGACTTAGATAAGCGGAGGACAGATGGATAACTGCGGCGGCGATGATGAGATTTCTGTATTGTTGATATTAGTAGTTTTCTGGCCTAATCCTCAGACTAAAAATGTGGTTCTCAGTATGAGATCCCTAGACCAGCAGCATCAGCACCACCTGAGACCTTTTTTTAGAAATGCAGATTCTAGGGCCTGACCCAGACCCGCTGAATCATTAACGCTAGGGTTGGGGCCCAGTATTCTGGTTTAACAAGCCTTACAGGTCATTCTTATGCACACTTAAAAATTTGAGAATCACTGCCCTAGAGAAATATAAACCTGTGCCTACCATTTGTAGTCACTCAGAGGCTGAGACTGCTTGGTTGGACCATATCAAATTACTGATAGTCTCCTGCTTTTGATTTATAAAATCTTGAAACTTACCAAGCTTTAAAGAAAAGTCAACTTTTATTTTGGGCAGAGTTCAGACTGCTAAAATGGCTGTTTCACTTAGGCCTTCAGTGGCCAAACTAGGAAAAAATTAAGGGCCTGGGTAAGTAGACTGTAAGGTAAATGGAAGTATTTTCTCAACCTGTGTGTGTGTGTATGTGTGTGTGTGTGTGTGTGTGTTCGTTTTAAACAGGCCCTGTGTAATATCGTCATCATCAACCATGACTCGTGGGTACTCCTCCGACACCTTCCAGCTCTTTTGGCTTTTCCCTTATATAGGAGTATATGTGATCAAGAAGGAGGAATGGTCTTCCTACCATTTTCCATTTTTTTTTCTCTGATTGTTCAGAACACTTCCATTGCTGTATCCTTCATCACCGCCTGTTCCTGCCCCCTGAGATTTTCACTAAGACCTGTGTCTAGATATGCTGCCACTGAGTTGAATCACTCTACTGGGAGTCACAGCTGTTTCTGTTTCAAAGAGGAGACTTTTCCTCTGTGTCATATGCATTTTAGTGAACTTTAGATAAACTTTAGAGAAACTGGTTTTAAGTGATTGGAACTACAAGATGGCTTTTCTCTCTCTTTGTGTCTACGTTTGAGTTAGCTATTGCATTAATTTCCTCAGCCCATTTAATCAGTCCTCTCCCTCTTTTAAAAAAACATTTTGAACACTGAGCATTGTGCTAGGCTTTGCACTACAGAGATGAATACAACACAGAAAAATCTTTACAGAGAACGTACTTTAGGTAAAAACACAACTGTGCACATAAAACTAACTAGTTAAAAGCTGTAAATGAAGAGGAGTGATGGAGGCAGGAGAGAGATTTAATGTGAGATGACTATGGCAGCCAGTAACCAATCTCAGTTTTCTAAATGGGCATACTGTTTTGTGTACTGCCTTTCCCCCCCTGCTTATAATACTTTTTAAAAATAGAAGTTGTAATTATATTGAGATTCTTATTACATAAGAGTAAAACGAATAGGAAATTACCTTTCCACTCCCAGTTCCACTTCCCACTGTAAATTGCGCCTGGTTTTAATTCTGTTAGTGGTTTCTATTAATAATGTTCTTTTTTATTTATTAGTTCTGGACACTGTTACCTACGTCTGTGAATGATAATCTTGTTCCTCTCCTGGCTTCTTCAATCTCCAAATTATTGGACATTGTGGGTTTTTTTTTTTAACATTTTTTTATTGATTTATAATCATTTTACAATGCTGTGTCAAATTCCAGTGTAGAGCACAATTTTTCAGTTATACATGAACATGTGTATTTTCATTGTCACATTTTTTTCTCTGAGCTACCATAAGATCTTGTATATATTTCCCTGTGCTATACAGTATAATCTTGTTTATCTATTCTACAATTTTGAAATCCCAGTCTATCTCTTCCCACCCCCCGCCCCCTTGGCAACCACAAGTTTATATTCTATGTCTGTGAGTCTATTTCTGTTTTGTATTTATGCTTTGTTTGTTTTTTTGTTTCTGTTTTTTTGGTTTTTTTAGATTCCACATATGAGCAATCTCATATGGTATTTTTCTTTCTCTTTCTGGCTTACTTCACTTAGAGTGACATTCTCCAGGAGCATCCATGTTGCTGCAGATGGTGTTATGTTGTCAGTTTTTATGGCTGAGTAGTATTCCATTGTATAAATATACCGCATCTTCTTTATCCAGTCATCTGTTGATGGACATTTAGGCTATTTCCATGTCTTGGCTATTGTAAATAGTGCTGTTATGAACATTGGGGTGCAGGTGTCATCCTGAAGTAGGGTTCCTTCTGGATATAAGCCCAGGAGCGGTATTCCTGGGTCATATGTTAAGTGTATTCCTAGTCTTTTGAGGAATCTCCATATTGTTTTCCATAGTGGCTGCACCAACCTGCATTCCCACCAGCAGTGAAGGAGGGTTCCCTTTCCTCCACAGCCTCTCCAGCATTTGTCATTTGTGGATTTTTGAATGATGGCCATTCTGACTGGTGTAAGGTGATACTTCATTGTAGTTTTGATTTGCATTTCTCTGATAATTAGTGATATTGAGCATTTTTTCATGTGCCTATTGATCATTTGTATGTCTTCCTTGGAGAATTGCTTGTTTAGGTCTTCTGCCCATTTTTGGATTGGGTTGTTTATTTTTTTCTTACTGAGTCGTATGAGCTGCTTATATATTCTGGAGATCAAGCCTTTGTCGGTTTCATTTGCAAAAATTTTTTCCCATTCCTTAGGTTGTCTTTTTGTTTTACTTATGGTTTCCTTTGCTGTGCAGAAGCTTGTAAGTTTCATTAGGTCCCATTTGTTTATTCTTGCTTTTATTTCTTCTAGGAGAAAATTTTTTACATGTATGTCAGAAAATGTTTTGCCTGTATTTTCCTCTAGGAGGTTTATTGTATCTTGTCTTGTGTTTAAGTCTTTGATCCATCTTGAGTTGATTTTTGTGAATGGTGTAAGGGAGGGAGTGTTCTAGCTTCATTGTTTTACATGCTGCTGTCCAGTTTTCCCAACACCATTTGCTGAAGAGACTGTCTTTATTCTATTGTATATTCTTGCCTCCTTTGTCAAAGATTAGTTGACCAAAAGTTTGTGGGTTCATTTCTGGGCTCTCTATTCTATTCCATTGGTTTATATGTCTGTTTTTGTACCAATACCATGCTGTCTTGATGACTGTAGCTCTATAGTATTGTCTGAAGCCTGGGAGAGTTATTCCTCCATCCTCTTTTTTTCTCTTCAGTAATGCTTTGGCAATTCTAGGTCGTTAATGGTTCCATATAAATTTTATTATGATTTGTTCTAGTTCTTTGAAATACGTCCTGGGTAATTTGATAGGGATTGCATTAAATCTGTAGATTGCCTTGGGCAGTGTGACCATTTTAACAATATTGATTCTTCCAACCAAAGAGCATGGGATATCTTTCCATTTTTTAAAGTCTTCTTTAATTTCCTTCATCAGTGGTTTATAGTTTTCTGTGTATAATTCTTTCACCTCCTTGGTTAGATTTATTCCTAGGTATTTTATTATTTTGGGTGCTATTTTAAAGGGGATTGTTTCTTTACTTTCTTTTTCTGTTGATTCATCATTAGTGTAAAGAAATGCCACTGATTTTTGAACGTTAATCTTGTAACCTGCTACCTCGCTGAATTCTTTGATCAGCTCTAGTAGTTTTTGTGTGTACCTTTTAGGGTTTTCTATATATAGTAACATGTCGTCAGCATATAGTGACACTTTTACCTCTTCTTTTCCAATTTGGATCCCTTTTATTTCTCTATCTTGTCTGATTGCTGTGGCTAGGACTTCCAAGACTGTGTTGAATAGGAGTGGTGATAGTGGGCATCGTTGTCCCAGATTTTAGTGGGAAGCTTTTGAGTTTTTCACCATTAAGTACTATGCTGGCTGTTGGTTTGTCATATATAGCTTTTATGATGTTGAGATATGTTCCCTCTATACCCACTTTGGTGAGAGGTTTTATCATAAATTGGTGTTGAATTTTATCAAGTGCTTTTATTGGACATTGTTAATGTTACAGAATCAAGGTGTTTGCATTTTGTAAGTATAATTTCTTTTTTGCTTTATTTACAAACCAATTCTTAAAATTTTAAACCTGGGAATATTTATAACGTGATTATATAAACATTGTAGAGCAAAGTCATGGCCTCAGAGAATGAAATGTAATCCTATGTATATAAAAACTTGACAAATGGAAAATTTTCTAAGTGTCAAATTCTAGTGGTTTCTCTGAGTTTTTGTTTGTTTGTTTTCTTTCTCTTCCAAGACCTGTTCAGTCCTATTGTCTTTTTCAGTCTCACGGTTTTTTTCTTTAAGATTTCTTTTTCATTTGGTTAGAGCTGTGCTCTTCAAAACGAAGCATCCACATAAACGGGTTATTATACAAGATAATTTGGGGAGAGGGTGTCAGAATATATTAAAAACTAAATTATTTAATTCTTATCTGATTATTTTTAATTTTTATTTTGATATGCTTTATATTGTACATAATTATATTAATACAATAATATGTTAATTTATAAATAGACATGACACCACATGGTTTTTACATGTGTCATATGAGAAAGTTTGAAGTTCTTTGGGTTTGTTGAGTAATTTTCAGTATAGAATGACAAGCTTTTCAAGTATTTACTATCTGAAAATATCCTTTATTCAGCTTGCATTCCTGAATGATTCTGTGTATGAAATTCTAACTTCAAAATTTTTCTTAAAAACCTTAAAAGCATTTGTCCTTATGTCTTAACAGCATTCAGATTTCAGTGTGACCTGCTTCTCTGTAGATAGCATGAGAAGTTTTAGCATTTTCTCTCTATTTGGTGGAACTATGAGGTTTTACCAGGGTGTGTCTAGGTCCAGATGTTTTTTTTTGGTAAGCATTTATTGTATTTGGTCAGGCCTTTCTGGGAACCTGTGTCTTCCTTGAGATCATGGAAATGGTCTTCTGTTTTTTTCTCTTTATATATCCTGTTATTTCTGTTTTTAATCACCTTCAGGAGCACCAATTTGATCTTCTTTTGGAATATTGGATCTCTTCAATCTGAACTCCAGGTCCCTAACTTTTCTTATTTCTTAGATTTGTGTTTTTAGTTTGTCTCTTCACAAGTAATCTTTATCTTTTATTTTCCATTAATTATTTAATTTATTTAATTAATTCCATTAATTATTTAATTTGTTGCTTATCTTCCCCATTGGATTTATTTTGTCATATAGATATACATTTGTGCGTGTGTGTGTGTGTGTGTGTGTGTATGAGGGGGTAATTAGGTTTACTTATTTATTTTATTTTTCGAGGAGGTACTGGGGATTGAACCCAGGACCACATGCATGCTAAGCATGTGCTCTACTACTTGGGCCATATCCTCCCCTCAGTCATTTATATTTTTAACTAACAAGAATTCTTGTTTTCTGACCACTTTTTCAAAGCAGCTTATTTTTGTTTTATTTAAGTGTACCGTTCTGTCCCCTGAATTGTCTCCATTTCTACCATGGTTATTTTGTTTTATTTTACATTTTGGGGTCTTTTCCCAAATATGATTTTCTCTTTTGTTTCTCTGCTGATTTTTTCCTATCTAAGTGACTTCTCTGCTAATGTGTTTCCATTTATCTGCCTTGAATTTCTCAAAATTTCTGATCCACTGGTATCATCCTTTCTTATTTTCCAGCCCTGATATAACCTCATTCTTCTATAAAAATTTCTTGTCATATCATTGGTAAGTTGGGAAATAAAAGACAGAGACATGTGCTTACTTTACTGCTTTTAACTATGTACTGCTTTTAAAGTTCCCTCTTGGGTGCAATATCTGATCCAGGCATCTAGAAATTAGAAAATTGGTAGAAGGCCATATATCTGTTACATGAGTTTGGAAGAGGGTATGAATATCCTTTGTTCTTGGTTTTTTAAAACCAGATTTTGTTTGTTTATTTGTTTTTTCTGTTACTAACATGCTGGAAAAGGACATCTTTAAGAATTTAGTATAAGCTTAGGCTTGACTCCAGGTAGGCAGGCAGGCAGGAAGGCATTGCCATATTTTAGCATTATAATCCTGGGCATATTACTTACTAGCCTTTTTGCACTGTGGTTTACTCACTTGCAACACTGGCAGAGGCAGTGATTACCCTTCTCGTAGAGTTATTTTGGGAATCAAATTAGATAAATACTTAAGCCTGGCATATAGAAAGTCTTTACCAAATATCTATTCTTGGTATTATTACGTTGCTTCTATTCAGGAAGAAAGTTACACATTTTAGATAGCATTTGTAGAACAGATAAATTTCTTTAAAGTTGGCTATGAAGTGGATTATTACAACATAAATTTTCACAGTGATTTTCTGTATAATACTGAAGATGCTTTTGCAGAGAAAAATTCCCGTTATATGAGTTGAAAACTTTACATGAAGAAGTTTGTTGGTGGCTTATTGGACTTGGTAGCAAGCACACAGGGGTTTGGCTACTAGATATTCTTGTTCCCACTTAGTAAGCACCTAGCGAAAAGTAGCAGGCCTCTGCATGATTAGGCTCATAGGGAGCCAATAAATAATACTCATCTTGCTGTATCATTGTTGTGTGTGTGCACTTCTGTGAGGCTATGTTTTCTGGTCTTTTTGAATATGCTGGTAACTCCTCTCCCCATCTTCCTCATATCTCATACTCTTAAATTGTCCAAAAACTCAGCTTCTTATTCTGCTTCTTACATCAGTTCCCTTTATCATTGACTTGTCTATTTTCTAAACTACAAACCTCGACATCATCCATAATTCCTTAAAACCTTTTCACTTACACCTTTGCTGTTCTGACTTCTTATATCTGAAGTTAGTTTTACCTGTTAAAAACTTTGTATGAATGAAATCGTACAGCATGTCTGGCTTTTTTGGCTTAAGTTTGTGTCTGTGAGATTCACCCATATTGCGTGTTGTAATAGATTGTTTATTTTCATTGCCGTATGATATTCCGCTAGATGAGTGCACCACAGTTTATCCTTTCTGTCAGTTATGAACATTTGAATTGTTTTCAGTTTTTGGCTATTTCTTTATTGCTTTTTTTTAAATTTATATCTAGAGTTTGTTTCTGAACAATCTTGTACACATCTTTGGATGAACATATGAGTGTATGCTGTTGGCTATATACCCAGGAATAGAACTGATGGGCTGTGTAAGCTATTCAATAGTTTAGCTTTAGCAGATACTGCAAACAGTTTTCCAAAGTGGCTAGACTAATTTATACGTTCACTGTCAGTGTAATTTTAGAGATGTATTTCTCCCTATCTGCCAACATGTATTATCTTTTTAAAAAATTTTATCCATTCTGTTTCATGAGTAGTGTTATCACATTGTTGTCTTAGTGTATTTGATGACTAATGATGTCAAATACTTCTTCATATGTTTATTGTCTTTGGCCCATTTTTCTGCTTGATTGCCTGCATTTTTAATAATAATTTGTAGGAATTCTCTATATTCTGTCTGGATATGTCTTGTATCAGATACAGATATTGCAGACATTTTTTTCTATCCTGTGTTGTGCTTAAGAAATATTTGCCTACCTCAGAGTTATAGACATATTCTCCCATTTCCACCACCAAAGTTTTATTGCTCTACTCTCATATTTATACCTGAAGTGTGTCTGCAGTTGATCATTGTATATGATGCAAGGTAGGAGTCAATATTTTATTTTTCTATATGACTGTCTATTTGACTCAGGACCATTTATTAAAAGACCATCCTTTCTGCACTGCATTTCATTATTACCTTTGTCATAGGTGAGCTGGCTAAATATGTGTGCGTCTGTTTCTAGACTCTATTTTCTTCCATTGATCAATTTCTCTAATTTTTCATTAATACCACTCTGTCTTAATTTCAGTAGCTATATTTTAAGTCTTGATATTTTATACTTATTTTTTATACTTAAGCCTTGATATCATATCCTTGATGTATACTTATAGTCCTTCAGCTTCGTTATTCTTCATGAATGCCCTTGGTGTTCTTGACCCTTCTGCATATTGATATAAATTTTAGAATTCACCTGTTAATTTCCCCAAAAAGCACTATTGGGATTTTGGTAGTGATTACACTGAATTTATACGTCAGTCTGGGGAGAAATCTTTACAAGATTGTATTTTACATTTCATGAATCATGGCGTATTTCTCTTTACTTTTCTCTCAATACCATTTTGTAGTTTTCACTGTAGAATTTGTGAGCATCTTTCATTAGATTTATTTCTAGGAAAAGTGGATTTTTGAATTATATTATAAATAGCATCTTTTAATTTTTTCATTTTCAGATTGTTTGTTGCTAACATATAGAAATACAATAGATTCTTGTATGTTGACTTTATATACAGCAACCTGTACAAAATTCCTTTTCAATTCTGTTAGTTTGTACACAATCGTGTGTGTTACTTGGGAATGTTAATTTTCTTCTTTTCCAGTTCTTATGCCTTTAATTTTTCCTTCTTTAAGGTACTAGCTAGGACTTTGAGTACAGTGTTGAATTAAAGTGCTGATAGTCGTCTATGTTGTCTTGTCTCACCAGGAAATTTTACTATAGGTGTGTGGGTATGTGTTTTAAGACACTTATTGTAAAATTAAGAAAGTTCTCTTTTGTTTGCAGTTTGTTAAAGAGTTTTTCATTGCAAATGGGTATTAAATTTTATCAAATTTTTTTCTGCATCTATCAAGGTGGTCCGTTTTCCCCTTTTTATGTTAATAGGATAAACTAATAGATTCCAACGTTAACCACCCTTGTATTACTCGAATAAAACTTCATTAGTCATGAAATAATTATAATTTTATGCAATCCTAGATTTGACTTGCTATTAGTTTGCTTGGGATTTTTACAGGTATGTTCACGAGAGACTTTCCTGTATTTTTCTTCCTCGTAATGTACTTGACAGGTTTCGGTATAAAAATTACACTGGTTTCATCAAACAAGCTGTGAAGTTTGTTATTGTTTTCTGTTTTGTGGAAGAGCTTGTGCAGTGAAGCCATCTACACAAGTTTTCCTTGTGGAAGGGTTTTTAATAATTAAATTTTAATAAAATTGGGACTATTTGTGCTTTTCTCTTTCATATTGTGTGTCAGTTTTGGAAAGTGTTGTTTTTCAGGTAATTTGAGAAAAAGTATCTGTAGTCTATCAGCTTACCTT
Source organism: Vicugna pacos (assembly GCF_048564905.1). Taxonomy (NCBI): domain Eukaryota; kingdom Metazoa; phylum Chordata; class Mammalia; order Artiodactyla; family Camelidae; genus Vicugna; species Vicugna pacos. The sequence goes on from NC_132991.1 coordinate 18,760,442, forward strand.
TAGGTGATTCCCTCTTCACTGGAATCATGGGACCTTCTGTCCATATTGCTTGAGTAGCTCTAGATGACTTTAAACAGTTATTTTATTTTTATCCAGGTTTTTACATCACAGCAGTACTTCACCTGCCAGCTATTTCCATCATACTCAGAAGCAGAAGACCCCGTAATAGCCTCTAAGTACTTTTTGTGTACATTAATTATCTTGGTTATTACCACCCTTACCACCTCTGCCCAAATTATTTATTTTCAGGTGTAACCTGTGAAATTTTCCTTGCTATATGTCTATTTTAGTAATCATGCTGTGCTGAGTGTAAGCACTATATATATATGTATGTATAAAATTTCATGTTATCCATTCACCAACCATAGAGAAATGAGGTAGTATAATCTTCTGATAGACAAAGGAAAAGCCGAGTGTCTATAAGATTACAGAATTTATGACAAAATAGTGATTCACATTTGTTTTCAGTATAGAACCCTTGTGATTAAAATCTGTTCTGTAGTTTGTGGTCTTCCTATAATTTGCTTCCTTTAGAATCCAGGTCAGGAACCATCTTCAGGATATCCTTCCTGTCCTGAAAGTGCTTCATTATTACTCTGTACATTCCTCTGTCATATTACCATATTGCAAGTAACCTAGCATGTGTCTGTCTCTCCTTCTATATTATAGTATTCTCCAGAGCAGGGACAATATGTTACTTATCTTTGTAGTACTTCAGGGTCCTGTAGTGTGCACAATATATCTAAGCATATAATACATGTAATAAATGTTTATTGCATTTCTGTGAAGTCATTATATGCTTAATATAAAGAGATTTAAGAAATTTATGATACATGTATTGTTATTATTTTCTCACCTTTATTTTTCCAGAGAAGTCTTAGCAAAACTGTTTAACATCTATTAAGTTACATTATTAACTCATTTCCTTTCATTATGTAATTGTAGTCAAACTATATATAAAATTGCTTTGATCTCAGTTTTTTTTTTTAGGCAGTATTTTTGTTGTTGACCTGTTTTTAAAATTTTTAGTTATATTATTTTATTGAACTATAGTCAGTTACAGTGTGCCAGTTTCTGGTGTTCAGCATAATGCCCTAGTCATTCAGGCAGTATTTTCTGTCATAACTTCTTGAATCAGTTCCAGTAACCTTTAGGATAAATATGGTAGTATTTCACAGTTACAGAGTGATTTACATTTTGTTACTTGAAGAATTAATAAAAATGCTGTGAGTAACATCACAGTTGATTAAGATAGCTCCCAGAAGACTTGAGCTGGTTACAGATGACAATACAAAAGAAGTGGCTCATAAAAATGCTAGTCACGTTATATAACTGGATAGACTTTTGGTAATATTCTTTACATAGTATGATTAAAAAAAAAAAAAGAAAGAAACTGAGCTTTGCTGGATAATTCATATTCTGTTGGCCTGGAAGCTTGATGATAGCTAACACTAGGGATACTACACAATTGTTGAAAATGATTCTCTTGAGAGTTACTAAAAATTATCTGTTTGGTACTTTATTTTCTAATAGTGGCTAATTTAATCTCAACAGTTACAGAAGAAACTTTATAACTACTTCCATTACTTTTTAATCACAAAAGAAATATGTGTGTATATGTGGATATGGACGTGTGTGCAATTTTTTTTAAGTGAGGTAAAATTCTTATAACATAAAATTTACCATTTTAACAGTTTTATTAAAGTCTACAGTTCATTGGTGTTTATAGCACATTCTGTGTTGTGTAACCAGCACCCCTATCTACTTCTCAGAACGTTTTATTACTCCGAAAGGAAACCCCATACCCACTGAGCACTCACTCTCCATCTCTCACCCTCCCTCCTGCCCCTGGCAACCACTAATCTACTTTCTGTCCATATATATCTGTCTGTTCTGGGAATTTCATATAAATGAAGTCATACAATGAATGGCCTTTTGCATTTGGCTTTGTTCACTTAGCATGATATTCTGAGGTTCATTTATGTTGCAGCATATATCAATACTTCATTGCTTTTAATGGCTATATAATATTCCATTGTATGGATGTACATTTTGCTTATCCACTCATCAGTTGATGGTCATTTAGATTATCAGTCAGTAATAACCTTTTGGTTATTGTGAATAGTGATACTGTGAACATTCACGTACAAGTTTTTGTTTGAACTCCTGTCTGCAATTATTTTGGAAATATACTTAGGAATGGAATTACTTTTTGAAGAACTGCAAAATTTTCGACAGTGGCTGAACCATTTTACATTTCCACCTGCAATATACAAGGTTTCCAGTTCTTACACATTCTCACCAATGCTGATAATTTTCTATTTTTAGTAGCCATCCTAGTGACTATTTTTCCCTTGTCTTTGGCTTCCATCATTTTTACTATGATGTTATCTGTGGATCCCTGTGTGTGTATCCTACTTGGAGTTAGTTGAGCTTCCTAAATGTGTGTATATTATTGGTGGGTTTTTTTTTTTTTGATAAATTTTATAAGTTTTTAGCCAGTATTTCTTAGAATATTTTTTTTTCTGTTCCATTTTGTCTCTTCTTTCCTTTTAGTACTCCCATTATATGTATGTCAGTGTACTTAATAGGGTCCCACATTTCTCTGAGGCACTGTTCATTTTTCTTCATTTTTTAATCTATGGATTGTTTAACACCATTGATCTCAGCAATTTCAGTGATTCTTCTACTAGTTCATATCTACTGTATATGAACATGGCTCCTTAGGTCATTTTTCTATTTCAGTTGTACTTTTCAAGTCTAGAATTTTCTTTTTAAAAAGTAATTTTTACCTCTTTATTGATATGGTCTATTTTTGTGTGACATTGTCAACATACTTCCCTCTAATTATTTAATCATGATTTCCTTTACTTCTTTATGCATATATACAATGGCTACTTTGAAGGCTTTTGTCTATTAAATTTGAAATCTCCTACAATTAAAATTTCTGTTGCCTACTTTTTAACTCATTATATGCGTCATACTTTCTTGTTTATATGTTTTTGCAAAGAAAATCTGTATAATTTTTTTGTTTGAAACTAGACATTTTATGTAATGTAGAGATTCTTGGAGCTGGTTTCTCCCAGTGCATATAATTGTTACTTCCTTGTTTATTAGTTTAGTGACTGGCTGGGTTATTTTAGTAAGATCTATTTTCCTTTCTTTCCATCTACTCCATTCCCCCCAACACACACACACAGCCTCTGATGTTGCTTCTCTGGGGGCATAGCCCTGGGTCTTCCCACAGTTTATCCTTGGATGACAGTGGTATAGGCAAAGCTCTTCTTGACTGTCTCTTTCCTGATGACTTAGAACTGTTATGGTCCACTAATCTAATGTTAATTGCTCTATAATTTTTAGCAATGTCCCAAGGCATTAATTGCTCCATACACCAACCAAATTTGATTGTTTTGGAGGAATAGTGTCCTAAATCAGTGTTTGAATTTGTTCTGACCCCAGGAAGGCTCCTGCTAGCTGTTTCTGTTGTTCTTTGGCAAACAAATCAGCCTGCAGTTTAGCTTTTTTACATCTAAAGATTCCTCTAGCCTCCTCTCAGTTGCTTTTCACCAGGACCTCTACTGTTTTTCAGAACACCTTTGCTTATTCCCTTACAAGTGAATCACTTTCTCTGGGAAAAGATTTGGAGCTGCTTTATGGCTCCTTTCTGCCTGTAGGGGAATATCTTCAAGTCACATCTCTGGAGTATGGAGTGAGTTCAATGAGGTATTTGTCTCCCATTGATATCTCTGCTTTGTGAGCACTTGGTGGAATAGGGGGAAAGGAAGGGAATGGTACCATCAGGTCTTCTTGGCTTGGCTCTCCCAGTGTGGAAATCCCACCTTACAAGCTGGAACAATAGCAGTCTGTGCCACAGCAGCACCACACGTAAGGTAGATCCCACATCTCACCAGTAGGGGCTGCGTGGAAGAAGGGCGCCCCCTCCCCCCATTTCTTGGCCACTTAAGAACTTAGCTGCAGCAATAGTATGGAAAGTGTTGACATCCTGTCCTTTTCAGTAAGATAGATGCCCGAGCCAGATAGGAAAAGAGGTAACACTGTGTGCTCTTGGCTGAACTAGGATGGATTAGTTTCCAACTCCTTGAGCTGCACGGATGGACGGAAAGGCAGGTCCTGGTTCAAACACCATAGATTCTCACTTTTCTTACAGTTCCTGGTAGATTTTCTTGAATACATCTTTCTTCATTTCCTCTATGCCCTCAGAACCACTTTCAGAGACTTTAAGTGGTTATTATTTTATAATTTTCACCAATTTCACTGGGAAGCAACTCCATGGAGCTCCTCAAACTGTTATGCAGCAAGGCTTTTGTTTTGTTTTGTTTTGTTTTGTTTTTGATTAATGAATTCAGACTTTTTACTGGTTATAAGACTCTGTTTAGATTTTGTTTCTTCTTGAGTCAGTGTCGATACTTTGTGTTTCTTAGGAGTTTGTTCATTTCCTCTAGGTTATCTAATTTGTTGGTGTATAATGATTCATAGTATTCTCCTATAATCCTTTTAATTTCTGTAAGGTTGTTAGTAATGTCTTAGTTTTCATTTTCTGGTCATTTGAGTCTTCTTTCTTTTTTTCTTGGTCAGTCTTGCTAAAGATTTGTCAGTTTTATTGATTTCTTTTGAAAAACTAACTTTTGTTTTATTTGATTTTTTCTTTTTTGTTGTTGTTGTTCTTCATTTCATTTGTCTTCCCTCTGATCTTATTTCCTCTCTTCTACAAGCCTTGGGTTTAGTTTGCTCTTTTTCTAGATCCTAAAGATGTAAAGTTAGCTTATTGGTTTGCAGTTTTTCTTTTTTTAATGTACATATTTACAACTACATTTTTCCTCTGAATGCTGCTCTCATTGCATCCTATAAATTTTAGTATGGTGTGTTCTCATTTTCTTTTGTCTCAAAGTATTTTCTAATTTTTCTTGTGATTTATTTTTTGCCCATTGGTTAAGAATGTTTTGTTTAATTTCTACATACTTAGGAAAATTCCAGTTTTGCCTTTGTTATTGATTCCTAGTTTTAGTGCAATCAGAGAAGGTATTTTTTCAGTATGTTAAAATTTGTTAGACTTATTTTGTGGCCTAGCATATGGTCTAAATGGAGATTGTTCCGTGTGCACTTGAAAAAAATGTATATTCTGCTGTTTGACATGTGAATGTCTGTTAAGGTTTAGTTGTTTTATAATGTTGTTCAAGTTCTCTATTTCTTTATTGATCATCATCCTGATTGCTCAATGAAGTATTGAGAGTCAGGTATTGATATTTCCATCTGTTACTGTAGAATTGTCTATTTCTGTCCAATTTTATTAGGTTTTGCTTGATATAGTTTGGAGCTCTGTTTGATGCATATATGTTTATAGCTATGTCTTTTTATTTTTTATTTTAGTATAGTTGATTTATAATGTTTCAGGTGTATAGCAAAGTGATTAAGTTATACATACATAAAATATGTATTCTTTTTCAGATTTTTTTCATCATAACTTATTACAAGATATTGAATATAGTTTCCTGTGCTACACAGTGGGTCCTTGTTGTTTATCTATTTTACATATAATAGTATGTATCCATTAATCCCAAATTCCAAATTCATCCTCCCTACCATTTTCCCTTTGATAACCATAAGTTTACTTGCTATGTCTCTGAGTCTGTTTCTGTTTTGCAAATAAATTCATCTGTATCATTTTTTTAGATTCCATATCTAAGTGATAGCTTATATTTATCTTTCTATCTGATTTACTTCACTTAGTATGATAATCTCTAGGTCCATCCATGTTGCTGGAAATGGCACTGTTTGATTCTCTTTATGGCAGAGTAGTTTCCATTGTATATGTATATACCAAATTTTCTTTATCTGTTCATCTGTCAGTGGACATTTAGGTTGCTTCCATGTCTTAGGCATTATAAACTGTGCTGCTTTGAACACTGGAGTGCTTGTGTCTTTCCAGGTTAGAGTTTTCTCGGAAATATGCCCAGGAGTGGGATTGCTAGATCATATGGTTAACTCTATTTTTAGTTTTTTTAAGGAACTCCATACTGTTCTCCGTAGTGGCTGTACCAATTTACATTCCCACCAACAGTGTAGGAGAGTTCCCCTTTCTCCACACCCTCTTCAGCATTTATTTGTAGACTTTTTGATGATGACCATTCTGACCGGTGTGAGGTGATACTTCATTGTGGTTTTGATTTGCATTTCTCTAATAATTAGCAGTTTTGAGCATCTTTTCATATGCCTGTTGGTCATCTGTATGTATTCTTTGGAGAAGTATCTATCTAGGTCTTCTGCCCATTTTTTCAGTAGGGTTTTTGTTTTTTATGTTGAGCTGTCTGTATATTTTGGAAAATAATTCCTTGTCAGTCACATCATGTTGCAAATATTTTCTCCCATTCTGTAGGTTGTTTTTTTGTTTTGTTTATAGTTTCCTTTGCTATGCAGCTTTAAGTTTAGTAGGTCCCATTCGTTTATTTTTACTTCTGTTTTCATTACTCTAGGAGACGGATCCACAAAAATATTGCTGTGATTTATGTCAGTGTTCTGCCTATGTTTTCCTCTTGGAGTTTTATAGTATCTGGTTTTACATTTAGGTCTTTAATCCATTTTGAGCTTATTTTTGTATATAGTGTTAGTGAATGTTCTAACTGCATTCTTTTACATATAGCTGTCCAGTTTTTCCAGCACCACTTATTAAAGAGACTGTCTTTTCTCCATTGTATATCATTTGTATTTGTATATTCTCCATGGCACTTTCATTCTTTTTATGGCCGAGTAATATTCCATTGTGTATCCTTTGTCATAGTTTAGTTGACCATAAGTGCATAGGTTTATTTCTGGGCTTTCTATCCTGTTCCATTGATCTGTATGTCTGGTTTTGTGCCAGTATCATACTGTTTTGATTACTGTAGTTGATAGTATAGTCTGACGTCAGGGAGCATGATTCCTCCAGCTCCATTCTTTTTCTCAAGATTGTTTTAGCTCTTTGGGGTCTTTTGTGTTTTCATATAAATTTTTGAATTTCTTGTTCTAATTCTGTGAAAGATACATTTGTAATTTAATAGGGATTACACTGAATCTGTATATTGCCTTGGGTAGTATGACCATTTTAACAATATTAATTCTTCCAATCCAAGAACATGGTATACCTTTCCATCTGTCATGTGCCAGATGAAGCATCATCTTCAGTTTCTTTCATCAGCATCTTAGTTTTCAGAGTACAGCTCTTTTGCTTCCTTAAGTAGGAATTCTTTTTGATGCGATGGTAGGTGGAATTGTTTCCTTAAGTTCTCTTTCTGGTATTTTATTGTTAGTGTACAGAAATGCAACAGGTTTCTGTATGTGTATTAATTTTTGTATCCCACAACTTTACCAAATTCATTGATGAGCTCTAGTAGTTTTCTGGTGACATCTTTAGGATTTTCTGTATATAGTGTCATGTCATCTGCAAAGACTTTTTTCAAGCATGTGTTTGGCCCCAGGTGTGCACATGGCCTTCTGTGTTTATGGGACCTTCTCAAAGCAGTTCCCCCTAAGTATCTTTCCCAGTTTCTTCCCCCCAGGCTTTCCTTTCTGGCTTTTTGTTGCCCCAACACTTACCCTATTTCAAACAGGTACAGCAATACATTTGCCTTTAAGTGGCTTTGACAAATGCTGCCACCCAGAATGTTCCTTCTACCTTGCGCAAGCTCCAATGCAGGCAAAACAAAGGCAAGCCCTTAAGCTGGCTCTTTGGGGAGGTTACCAGCCTGGACAAAGCATACACCACAGTTCTTTTACGATAAGTCCATATAGCTTCCTCTGTACCAGCAACCTGCACCAGGAATGTGCATTGATGTCTTCACAGCTGCCACTGCACTGGGGAGGGGGCCGTGGTAAGTGAGTATTAAAATGCCACAGCCCTTTCTTGCTGAAATTCCGCAGCTGCATTCTAAATGAAGCATTTCCCTGGTTGTGAATTTTTGATTCCATTCCAGAGTTCCAAAAAAGTTTATGCTGATGGTTTTTGCCAGCTTATTCATCAGTTTTGTGGAGGATGGAGTTTTGTCATTTCCCACTTTGCCATTTTTGGTGAGGTCAATGTGCATATACTTCAGTACATCTGTAAATGTCTATCACTATAGTTTAGGGATTCACAGATAGATAATAAGAATGTGAAGAAATTCATTGCTATGATAGCAAATTTAGGATGTAGATAGCTTTTGGTAAGAAGACATTTGATGGTAGGAAGAAGGTTGTCTAACATGATTATATATATTCTGAATATTTGAAATTCTTCATGATGAATTTTATAGCTGAGTGTGTCTGTAACATATATATAATAGAACATTAATTCTGACCCTCAAACATTTTGTTTAAGTATAAAATTACTTATGTGTTTATTCCAGTAACAGTTCTTGCTTTTTTAAAAATAAAACTAGAGAACATTACACTTAAAATTTTTTAAAAGAAACATATTTAGAATATGGACGAAACCTTTTCTTATTTGTTAACTTGTGGAGATTGATTATCTACAATTAATCTCTAGATTTTATTTAGTTGTGCTTTCTTTCTGCAAGCTTTTTTTGCAAGAATGAAAATAAGAAGTCCTGAATGTAGTCCATGGTCTACTATCTTTTTTTATTCTTTTGAAGAAAAGAAAAAAAATCAGAGTACTAGAAATAGCACTGAAATGGACAGTGGAAGATCTTTGTCCTTCTTATATTTATCTAACAGTGTGAATGTGGACAGTTTATTTTTCTAGTCTAGTCTATTTCTCTCATCTTGGTCCTTGTCTATAAAATAAGAGTTGGACCAGATAGATAAGAGCTGTTTCAGCTCTATAAATCAGGAGGAACAGCATGATTCTATGGAAAAAGTATAGACTTTGGAGCCAGGCAAATTTGTGTTGTGCCACTTTCTGATTACTGATTACAGTCTGAAATAAAGTAAGCTTTCTAAACCTTTCCAATCATTTTCTCATGATTAATATGGGATTATTATCACCTATCTTAGAGAGTTGGGGAAAATAAACAAGATACATAAAGTAAATGTGCACAGATGCAATCTGCTCCCCAGCATTCTTCATACCCCTATTACACAACTACATCATTTGAAGGAGTAGTTGGAAAGAAAACCAAGATCTTTATAACATTTTATTTAGTTGCCTTATATATATGGATTATGTTGGTGAGTTAACTTGAGTAAGGTAAAGACTCATGTAGAGGCATTAAAGAATTTTGTTTACTGTCTAGATTTTTTAAACTTATTTTTATACATTTTATTAGTCTTAAAATAGCATTTTCTTATAGAAACCTCAAAGATTAATGTTACAGTTTTTTTTGACATACCATCTTCTTTGACCTAACATCTCTCAATCTCTATGACTTGGAAAGTCTCTCTCTCTCTCTCTCTCTCTCTCTCACACATACACAAACGCACAAACACCCACACCACATTTTCTGTGGGTTTATATGAGCATACAAATAACTGATTTTCTGCTTTTTAAAAAAAATAATGACTTGTATTTCTTTGTTAATTAAACTATAACATATTTAGAAAATATAAACAAATAAGAAAAAAATTCTCACCATCCAGAGATAGCCTCTGTAAATACTTAGATGTGCATTTCAGCAGCATTTTCAGTGCCAAAGGGCAACTCAGTGTGTCTGTGTGCTAGTCTGTTTTTCTTTATGCAGCCATACTTGTAATAACTCTACAGGCATACCTGGTTTTATTGAGCTTCACTTTATTGTGCTTCACAGATACTACACTTCTTACAAATTGAGGGTTTGTGGCAACCCTGTGTCAAGCTAGTCTGCTAGTGACATTTTCCCAACAGCATTTGTTAACTTCATGTCTCTGTGTCACACTTTGGTAATTCTTAGAATATTTCAAACTTTTTCATTTGTTACAGTAATCTATGATCAGTGATGTTTGATGTTACTGCTGCAAAAAGATGATTCTCTGTAGGCTGAGGTGATGGTTACATTATTTAGCAATAAGTATCTTTTAATTAACGTGTGTACTTTTTTAAGACTTAATGTTATTGACACTTAATAGATAAGACTACAGCACAGTGTTAACATAATGTTTGTATGCATTGGGAAACCAAAAATTTCATGTGACTTGCTTTGTGATACTCAATTTATCATGGTGGTGTGGAACCAAACCCTCAGTATCTTCAGGTATGCCTGTATATGCTGTTTACAATGAGGTCCTTTTAGGCGTACTTTGTCCAATTTTTAAAATTTAAAACATAGCTTGAATACTTTTCCTGTAATTAAGGATGGTTGCATAGTTCTATGTATATAAATATATCGTAGATACATACTATGTTTTGTACTTAATTATCTTTTCCCACAGTTATAATACTTGTCTCAAGATGAATTTCTAGGATGAATCTGACAAAAACATTTCTTTTGATACTAACTGTAAGCCTACAGAAAAGGCTTGCCAGTAAAGTAATATCTGCTTCTCTGCAGTTTTCCTGGCTACAGGAATTGACAGTTTAAAATAATTTTTGATGGTACTGTAGGTGAAAAATGGTATGGGTTCTTTTTATATACTTCATTGATTACAAACAATGTTAAACTCTCTCCTCCCCCTCATTTTTAGTTATTCTCCTACAAATTGCTTCTTCATCTCATTACCTTTTTCTGAATTTTTAAAATTGGAACAAAAATTCGTAGTTGCTAGAAACCACATAATTGGTTCTCATGGATATCAAATAACACTTTCAGCATTTTCATACATATAAAATAAGTAGCTTATTTATTAGCATCATTTTCTTTCCTTTTTGCCAGACATTTCACCATAAAAAACTGAGAAGGGAAGTTATAAAAACAACTTTACAATTTAATACATTCCCACCAGAAATGTATGAGAATACCTGTCCTTTGATTCTAATTGATTTTTTTAGATTATTACTAATATGCTAGGTTAAAAAAAGGCTTCTTAATTTAATTTTAATTTATGTTACTCTGATTATGAGTGAAGTTCTTTTTCTATGAATTATTTGTATTCTTTACTTTTTCTTTCTAAATTTTAGGAATTCTTTAAATATTAAGGAAATTGCCCCCTTGAGTGCTATGTGTGTTGTAAATATTTTTCTTGATTTGCTGTTTTCAAAATTGGTAGTGATGGCTTATTTTATTAGCCTGCTTCAGGACTACTGGCAAATTTATTGACTAAGACAGATCCCTTTCACATACTCCTAATGAGTAAGTCAATAAGCATTCCTCATTTGGTACATTTATTAACTATGAATTTGCTTAAGAGAAATATCCAACTAGTTTTACTAGCCTGAGGCTAGCCAGGAAAACCAGCAGCTTTGCTGCCAGATTGGGTGGACTTGATTTGGGGCCAGGAAAAAGTGGAGGGACCTGTGGTTCTGTTAGCTAAGAGTAGCAAACTTAGTTTGAAAGAAAGTGGACAGCCTGTAGCTTTGCTAACCAGGCAAAAAAAAAGTTAAAAGGATAAAAAGCCAAACAGATAGCAGCATCTACACAATATGGTGGAGACACATACTGCAGTTAATTCTGGCAGGTTACTAAAAAGAAAACAACCACCCATAGGAAAACAAATCAGAATCCAGAGTTGCTACAGTATATTAACTAAAATGTCCAGCTTTCAGCCAAATATTATTATACATGCAAAGAAACAGGAAACTATAATACATATTCAGAGAGAAAAGCAGAAGCCAGACATGAAAAACTACCTTTTGTACAATTACTTTTACATGGAATTTCTAGATAAGATATAACTATGGGAATCAGATTAGTGGTTGCCTACATTTGGGGAGGAGAGAACCTTTTGGGATGCTGGAAATATTCTAAAACTATGTTGATGAATGCACAACTATATTAATTCGCTAAAAATCATTGATCTGTTTACTTAAAATAAGTGAATTTCGTGATATATAAATTATACCTCAGTGAAGCTGTTAAATACGGAAGGGGAACCAACATCTTTAAAATGACAGTACTCTCATAGTGATCTCAACTTAATGTTGTGACTACCTATTTGCTGTTCTGTTTTCAAACATAAATAACCATTTGTGTTTTATAAAAGTAATTGAAGATAACAAACAGCTGGAAGTACTTCAGAGCAGTACCTAATGCTTATGTAGAAGTGAATAATTCTTGTTAAAGTGACAGTGTGCAGTGTTCTTTAATTGTGTACTGACTTTTTATTTTTATTCAGCTGAGAGGTTTTTTTTTCAGTTTTATTATGTAGAATTATTACAGTTTGACTGCACATACACATTATATTGCATGTAAATACATATATATAGTATACTGTACTTTTTTTAGTTTTCATATATGTACTAATTATTGTTTCTAAGAACAGATTAGATCTTTAGCTTTTTAAACTTACATAGTTATCAAAGGAATAAAGCCAACTATGAAATAAGAATCAATAGAATGCAGTAATCCAATCATAAAGGACAGTCAAATATGCTTATACATATTCAAGAAATCAAAATAATAATTAGTTCATTTGTGTCCTTATTATTGTTATTATTTTTTAGATTCTTTATATAAATAATGTCATAATGACATTTTTCTTCTCTTTCCGGGCCTCTTCACTTTGAATGACAATCTTTGGGTCCCTCCATATGGCTACAAATGGCATTATTTTATTCTTTTTTATGGCTGAGTAGTGTTCCATTGTATATATGTACCACATCTTTATCCAGTCATCTGTTGATGGACATTTGGGTTGTTTCCATGTCTTGGCTATCATAACTAGTGCTGCTGTGAACATTGGGGTGCATGTGTCTTTTTGAATTATAGTTTTCTCTGGATATCTGCTTAGGAGTGGGATTGCTGGATCACGTAGTAAGTCTGTTTTCAGTTTTTTAAGGAACCCCCATACTGTCCTCCATAGTGGCTGCTCCAATCTACATTCCCACCAACAGTGTGGGAGGGTTCCTTTTTCTACACACCCTCTCCAGCATCTATCATTTGCAGACTTTTCAGTGATGTCCATTCTGGCTGGTGTGATGTGATATCTCATTGTAATTTTGATCTGCATTTCTCTGACAATTAGCGATGCCGTGCATTTTTTCATGTGCCTATTGGCCATTTGTATGTATTCACTGGAGAATTGTTTGTTTAGGTCTTTGCCCATTTTTGGATTGGATTGCTTGTTTCTTTGCTATTAAGGTGTATGAACTGTGTGTACATTTGGGAAAGGAGTCCCTTGTTATGTCCTGACTTCTTTGAGGCACTCTTACTTTCTTCAGTCATTTGTCTCCTCTATTCTTGCTTGCTTAATTAAGGAACATCTGCTCTTCTTCACTTGTCCTTTAATGCTGAAGTGCTCCTGATAGAACATTCCCAGTGTTATCGTCCTGACCTTGCCTGGCTACTTTGCTGATTCCCCCATTCACTGTGTTGTGCTGCAAGTACATCATGTGATAGGAACCCATTTGTGTGTGAGGAACCTACATAAATACATTTGGGTTAATGTGTTAGTATAGATGCCATTACTGAAAAGGGGAATTACATAAACAATCTAGTCATAAAGGAATAAAAAATGATACACTGTACAATCCTTGTGCTACAGCCGCTTATCCCTTAGAACTCTGTAGTAATTGTCCTGTTTTCTGTACGTTATGAGGAGGAAAATGGGGCCATCTTGATTTTTGTTCCTTTCATGGAGCATGATACTTGTAACATTTTTTTCTCCTTTTAAATTTCACAGAAATATATATGTATTTTGGTGGTTTCTTATTTTGATTGGTTATTTCCAGTGCAAATTTTTAGTATGCGTCTTCATTTGTAGTTTGTCATTTTTTCATACCTTTTGGAGGTCTTTTTGTTTTTAACATATCTTTCAGGTAGCTTTCTTCAGTCTTTGTTTTCTTATTTCATACTATTGTTTCATTGGATGTAGACACAGAGCAAATTATTTTCTTCTGCATTTTGAATGAAGTCCTTCCCTTTTTTTCCCTTAGTAGTTTCTTTTCATAGGATTTACGTGGTTTTTTTCCCTCATTACTTATTCTTAAATGAAAAGAGGGTTTTCCACATTTGAGTCCTTGTATTGGAATATAATCTTGAAACACTCCCCTTCAGAGTACACTACTTACGTAGCTTTTTTGGATTTTGCCTCTTTCTTTTATAGACTTTTCCAGGTTGCAAAGCACCATCTAGTCACTGATGCCCTGGGCAGGTTATGATGATTAATTATGCATCCAAGTGGATGTAGTTCAAGAATTGGGAGGATGTTTTGTGATAATGGTACATATTATCTGGTAGAGAACAGTCTGATAGGGATGAAGTCTTATCAGAGAGCCTGTTGTCTAAGAAAGGGGTAGATTTCTATGGTATATAATTCTTCAGCATTGCTTGTTAGGTCCCATTCTGTGTTTTCAGCTGGTCATAGCTTTGGGGTCTGAATCTGACAGATGAGTAACTAGTATGTGTAGCTTCCAGGGCTGTTCTAACTTTGTAACCCTTTTGATTTTCTTAAATATGTCAGTGAAAAGATGAATGAAGGTGAATCAGATACTAATTGTTGTAAGTTTCCATATTATTTTGTAATTTCATATTTATGATTTTACTATTAAACTATATGTTATTTTTTGATTTGTGATCATTTTGGAAAGTATGTCTTTGTAAAATAACAAATACTAGCTTTATTTAGACTTCAAGTGTTACATAGCATAAAGGCTTATGACTTTATTTCTTTAAAAATTACTAAAATGGGGAGAGGATATATAGCACAGTGGTAGAATTGCATAAGGTTCTGGGTTCAATCCCCAGTACCACCATTAAATAAATAAATAAACCTAATTACCTCCCCTAAAAATTTACTAAAGTAATGAAATCATCACATTTCCTCATAATCTGATTTGGGAACATAATTCTTTTATGACTGTTTAAGTACTCCTTCCCTTTTGATTCAGTCAGTCAAATTTTTTATTTATAAGTGAAACCTGTTTTCTTTGTAGTGAAGTACTCACCTGTGTGGGATATTGCATAAATCTTAGAAGACTGTGATAAATTGGCAATGTCTCGGGAACCCAGTCCACCTCTCTCTGGAGATATGTCTACTGGTCCTATAGCAGAAAGCTGGTGTTATACACAGGTACATGCTGTTAAAAATGCCTTACTTTATGTCACTTACAAATTTTACAGTATTTTGAGAATATCGTGAAGCACCTTGGCATTGTTATTAGAAGCGTTAGAAGAGTGGGGTCATAGGCTGTCTAACGTGACAAGTTGAGCCTAAAAGGCATCATTATAAAAATGCTTCTCTGAATATTTTAGGTTAAAGTGGTAAAGTTTTCCTACATGTGGACCATTAATAACTTCAGTTTTTGCCGAGAAGAAATGGGTGAAGTGTTAAAAAGTTCAACATTTTCATCTAGCCCCAGTGACAAAATGAAATGGTAAGATATTTATTTATTTTGGGTATTTGTTTTTGATGTTATCATCAGCGACTTTATGGTTTTGTTATTGTTTCTGAATGGATATTAATCTAATTTTATATTTGATTTACAGTAAGTTCCTAATAGTATAGACAGTTGTAAAGAACTGTGGGGATGTTGGCAGGAGTGCTGTTCTATTAGATTGTTCAACAAATGATTTCAGTATTGCCTGTTTCTTGAATGTTTCAAGTATTATATTCCTCTTTGTGAGCCTGTTGTTTTATTTTAGGTGCCTGAGGGTAAATCCAAAGGGATTAGATGATGAAAGTAAAGACTACTTGTCCTTATATTTGCTTTTAGTCAGCTGTCCAAAAAGTGAAGTTCGAGCAAAATTCAAATTTTCCCTTCTGAATGCTAAAAGGGAAGAAACAAAAGCAATGGGTAAGTGAGTTCCAAACTGCCTTGAAGAAGTGTCTGTGTAACTATGTACTGTGACTTCTGCACTTTTACCTGGAAAAACAGGATTTTTTCCCCTAAAATCTAAAATCTGATTAACCAAAAATACTTAATTTCAGCTGTTAAATTTTAAATGACAGCGGAGAGTTATAGTTGTTTTGCTAAATCTTAGGTTTCATAAGACATGTAAAATTAGTTTTAAATCATATTAAAAATTTTAAATTTTTATGTCCTAAAGTGACATTCACTCGTCACTTGTAACAATAGCTGCTGTTAGGGCAAGGTGCTTGGTTCAGTGCCTGGTGTACATAACAGGTGCTCAGGAAGTATTTCTTTTTCTTCCTTGCTGTTGTTGCCAGAGAATAAAATCAGAAGAACAATGTGAAAGGAGTTTGAGTGTCCTGATACTTTGTCACTAAAATTTTTTTGAGCAGTGGACTAAACACTGACTGAAAGGAAATCAATTTTTCTTGGTCTCACAGCCTGTTAAATTCAGTTTAAGCTTCTGAATTATAACCAGCTGAAACCATGTAGCTGGTGGTTCATAATAGAAGAGCCTTATAGGAAATGTACAGTGTACATGTAATAAAATCTATCATGAATTGCCACATTAAATTTTAAGTGATTTCTAGAAGTGAATGATAAAATCAAGTATCATCATTACCAAAAACCCCCCCCAAAACCCTCCAGATGTACATTTGTAATGTATTTTCACATCGTCTGACATTTAAGATAGGGGAGTGTCTTAGTCCAAGCTGCTGTAACAACAACAACAACAAAAAGCTGGATGACAACAGACAGTTACTGCTCACAGTTCTGGAGGCTGGGGGTCCAAGGTCAGGGTGCCAGCATGGTCACATTCCAGTGAAGACCCTACTTGTAGACTGCCAGTGTCTCACTGGTCTTCACGTGGTGGAAAGGGCTAGGGAGTTTGTGGGGTCTCTTACAAGAGCACTGATCCCATTCGTGAGGACCTCTCCCCTCGTGACCTCATCTAATCTTCCAGTCACTGGCCTCTTCATGCTGTTACGTTGCAGGTAGGGTGTCACCGTAAAAATTTTGAAGGGATATAAACATTCATTCCATACCATAGTGTATTTCAATTAAATTTATTACTGGTTTTCCACTTCCAACTTGTGTAACAGATAATGAATACTTTCTGTAAAGGATCTTATTTCATAGTATACAGTTGTTAACCAGTATGCTATGCATTTGAAATATTTACTTAAGCTATTTATTGAAACTTTCACAAATCATACTAAAACCATCTTTTGGTTGGTTTTAGAGGTAAGAGGGTTATGTCTAAAGACCTAGGAATGATATGGTACTTTATTTAGCATTTTCAGCAGTTAGTGGAATTTTCTCTAGTTCAGTAAAACTTAAATCAGTGAGGTGGGTGTCCCAGAAAAGTTTAAAGGATGCCCTGGTGATTTAGAGCATCCATTTTTAAAAGGAGAAGCAGGAAATGAGAGATGTGTTTCTGATTGGGTTCTAATACTAGATAATGAATAGTGTGCCTGTGCCTGTGCCTGTGCCAGTGTATTTTGATCCTGCTTCATTATTAAAGGGCATAGATTGTTAGAAAGATCTCTTCCTTTCTTCTGCTTAGATATGTAGGACTCTGAAAGTGAGCTCATTGATGATGGCCAAAATTTGTGGTAGTGCTGTGAAATGATCTGGTTCTACCTGATTAAACTCTTGGGACATTTTATTTATGAATACACATTATCTATAATTTTTATGATGGATGCATTGGCTAAGTCCTATTTTTGCACATTCATTTAACTGTGTTGTTAACAAAATGTTTCTTGGATACTTGTTTTATTTAAATTTCTATTCTGTTTTCCACCAGAAAGCCAAAGAGCATATCGATTTGTACAAGGCAAGGACTGGGGTTTTAAAAAATTCATTCGAAGGGATTTTTTGCTTGATGAAGCTAATGGTCTTTTACCAGATGACAAGCTTACATTATTTTGTGAGGTAGGTACATTTTTTATTTCAAGGAACTTGGTAGTTAGTTATATTTAGTGATAAAGCAAAAATATACATTGAAACAATATTGGTTGTACTTGTACAATTAAGTAACTGGTGTAATTGTTAAGGTTTACTTTGTAAATGTTTTACCAGTAAAAATGACTAGATTGTTTTAGAAATCAGTATAATAGTCCAGTCTGAAAAGGTTCTGTCATATCTTTAACTATAAATTGTATATAAATTTTCCTCATAGGAAGGCTCTAGATGTGTACAGCTTTATATTAAAATTTCTAAATATCTTCTTCATTCTGAATAATTCTGAGTAGATGGGCAGTATTTTTTGTCATATTCTGATTGATCATATTCAACATTATTAGTGGTTTATCAGTTTGAATCCATACTTGAAATGTAGTGAAAGTGCCTGAAAAAGATTAGGAAGCTCTTTGTTCATTCAACCAGTTGGGTTCATGTAATCAAATACGTGTTAACGTTATAAGCAATAGCATCTCAGATTTTTAAGCTATGCCCATGTCTGTTTACAAACTTCTAAGGTACAATCATATGCATAAAGTGCCATCTTTTGAAAGTTACCAGCATTGCCCCTTCCAGTAATTTACACTTATAATTTATCTTAATTTGAGGCTCGAATTTGCTGCTGTCACTGTTATCATTATGCAACTTTACAAATTGTTGAGATGATCAGTAACCTCAATGTTAAATATATTTCAGTAGATTGTTGTAGAAAAGTGTCTTGGAAGCATAACTTCCTTAACTGCTACTAAATTAGCTTTCATATTTTTATAGAAAGTATGTAAATTTTTTTGGCAAGATTACAAACTAATTGTATGTCATTATGCTGTGTCAGAAGAATAGTTGAAATACGGCCCCAGAGACTGCATATTGGAAATATAGTGCATCTTATTTTCACTTAGACAAGTTAAATGAACTGTATGATTACTTTATTATGAATACAGTTATTTGGTTGATAAAGTGCATACCATAAATATCTTGAACAGAGCTTATCATTAAATAATTTGGAAAAAAATAAACACTAAAAGCATTTGTTGCCAATAGATAAATATGTTAAGTAGTATTCTAAATAATTATAGGTTGTTATTTAAGCATTCTAAATGTAGAATCTTTTCAGAATTTTACTAGTTAATCTTAAATTTCAGCATATTAATTTTTTAAATCACATAACCTTAGAATTCAAAGGACCTTAAAGGCTATGTAATTCAATTAAAAAAAAAAAACTACTGCAGCTAAAAGTCTTTTTGTGATAAACATTTGAAGAAAATATTTCTTTTTTAGGAATTGAAATACTGTTTACTAAGTATATTTTACTGGAACCTAGACAAACAAGAAATTCAGAATGAAGGCTGAAATTGAGATCTTTTTTAGATACATGTTTTTGAAGTACACTTTTTATTCACATGCTAAATTATACATGCTAGTGACTTCCTAAAAATAGAACCCACTATGATATAGATTTATTGCTGACATTGATCAGATTCATTTTTGGTTACTGTAATATGTACCTTTACTGATGTAGACGTTTAAATCCTGGGCACTGTATTGAACATAGGTGGGCAAAAAGTGCTTTGAACATATATTCCTGGTGCCCTCCACCGTTTCTTCCGTACCTCTCATTGATGCCCTTCCTTCTACAGCATCTCCAGCACTGCTTGCAGAAGAGGAGGAAGCATTGCACTGCCCTACCTAAAGATCTGCCTCCTCCCCCTCCCCTGCAAGTGGTGCTGTAGACAGGTAAGGCAGTTTGGCGCTACCCCTCTTGTGCAAGACATAACGTAATCTTGCAAGTTCCACATTACGTATCAAGTAGCCAGAGGCAGAAATTTCTGGCAGTATAAACAGCTATGCCCCTTCTCTCCCAAAGTGATGCAGAAAACAGAAATTGAGGAATAAGTAGGAAAAATAAAAAATTGGTTAGAATAATTTATCTTTTGGAATCCAACAGACTTTAAATAATCTCATAGTCTATAGACCCATGCTAGTCTATGATATACAGAAGAATAAATATATGGATAGAATATAGGTAGTTTTTCATAAAATTAAATTAATTCATTTAGAAGGACATGCTTTTTTTCTCATCCTATTTTTCTGTTGCTAAGTTATCCTTATCCTTTCTATTTTACAATACTTATAATGGATGGAGGTTGGGTTTTATTCTCTAAAATGACAAAATGAAAAATTGACAACCCTATTTCTATCACCCAAATTCTAAAAAAGGATATCTGTCTATTGAAGTCGTAAATTCGAAGACCCATTATTCTAGAAGATGATATGAAATTGAACTATTAGAAGTTTCTCACTTTGGAGTTAGTGTGAGGGATGGTTAGGTAGTTGATTAGAGCAGCAAAATTTGTAGTACTATGCACCTTTGTAAATTCCTATCTTACAGAATTAGTTTAGAGAAATGAGATTTTTAAAAATTGGAACCAGTATTCACCTTAATTCCACACTAGAGGAGACCCAGATTTCCCAGTTAGTCACAGCTGATTAGAGCTTGCACATGCTCATCCTTCGTCTAAATTACATCCTCAGAGTTGAGCCAAAAGCAGATTTCAAAAATAGCTGTCAAATGAATTTGAGGTTTTAGTTTTCAGCTTTTGTCAGTGTTGAGTATTGTGCATTTGCCTTTTTATTTTGAAAGAACAACAGTTTAACCTGAGGAAAGAATCTCAGCCTTTTTTCTGAATTTTTTACTCTAGGTTCCATTCAGTAAGAATGTTCATTATCTATATTTGAGTATGTACTAGAAAAAATTAAATTTTACCAATTTCTTAGTTATAGGTATCGAGAAAATAATCATCAGAATTCATTGCATATCAATTTTACTTAGATCAGAAATTTCTGCTCTATAAAGTAGTCCCTTTATTACTCTTCGGAGTATGAAATGTTAACTGTGTCTTATTTAAAATCTGTAGTCATTGTGATACTGTGTAGATGTGTATGCCAGTAGTATAAATTCTTCTGAATTATTATACCAAGTACAACAAATATAACATCATCAATATCTATGACCAATGATAATGGGTTTTTTTTAAATCCTTTTTCCCTTCTATTACCTGGTTTTGCCAAATTTTTAAATACATTGTTTTGAGTTACGATATACAAAGAGAATTTAAGAAATCCTCTCCTGAATTTAAATATATGGTGTAACAGAGCCATCAGATAAGGATTAGTTAAGCTTTTTTTTTCTGTTTTGTAGCTTATAAAATTTTAGAAATTTTATAATTTCTAATTTGAATAATTAAAACCTTAATGGAATAGAATAATCTTTATTGGTGGGTTTATTTATGTGCACAGTGTCTTGGCTCCTATATCTAGAAAAACATCTCACAAGGTGGTTGTGACAAATCCCTAAAGTACTACTAATTTAAAAAAGAAAATCCAAAGAAATACTGTGTAGTACAAAGAATACTAAACGGAATCTGGGCATACAGGTCTAGTCTTCCTTTGATACTGACTAGCGGTGGATTTAGGACGCTTTAGTAACTTTCTCTTGATCCCACTTTTTCAAAGTCTTTTATAAAATAAGGTGATTGGATTAGATGATTTCTATGACACATGATTCTCAAAAGTTAACAAAATTTGGAAAAACAAATTTGGTTAATAAAAATATCCTCAGAAAATAAATTTTTCTTTAGAATTGTCCACTCATTCATATGAGATAGATGTTATACATCTGGGTGAGTTAGAACTAATGAGATTTAATATTCTCCAAACATTCTGTATTGGACTATTACTAAAACTTTCTTAGAATGTTACTAGTTTGGTCCAGTTTATCCATTTCTAATTTACAATTTCTACATAGCTTTCTGTATTTGTCCTTACTTATACCTACTTTTATTTAACAAGAGCCTTATGAAGTATGTTTTTAAATGAACACAGGTATCTATTGCTGCATAGCAAATGATCACAAAGTAGCAGTTTAAAATAGTACATAATATAGTACTTTTTGTGAAAAATGGTTCATTTACTCTGAAATATTTGCTTTATTAGTTGAGATAGTAGTTTCTTCAATTTATTAAATATAGTATGACATTGCTAATAAAAGTACATTCCTTTTCTTAAAATTGGTGTGCAGGACTTAGTTAATTTTAAGATTTTGTTCAGTATTTAGACATATTTAATGAGATAATTTAATCCATAACATATTGGACTATATAAAAGCAGTGTTGCATCTTACCAACTTTATTATTTCATAGGTAAATAAAAGTTCTGCAAATCAAACTAAATTATATTTCTATTGTTCTTACTGTTGATTTTTTAATAAAAGATTTCCATGAACACTAACAACTACATTGGTTTTGTGAGATTTCTTATACTTAAAAATTTAAATCAATATTACTAGATATTTAAGTCAATTTTATTAGAGTTGAAACATGTTGGGACAACACTTAAAATTGCCAAGTTGCATATTGTAGGCTGTAGTTTTAAAAAATATTTAAAAATACTCTAAGAAGTCGTAAGTGTGATGCTGTTTACTGTATGTATAATGAACTTTAAATGTTGATAGATCTGTAGTGTGAGGAAATAAAAATTATTCTCCTTAGAGATATCTTCTCCTTGTTTGAATTTGGCATCATATTATGACTTTTTCTTGAGAAATAATTTTTCTAATTACTTTAATATCCAAGCGTTCCAACAGAAAAATAAACCATTTACATAAAATGCCCCTTAAAAATCATCACGTTTGTTTTAACTTTTTTTTTCTATATTACTTTTCTCCTTTAAATTGTGTCCTTGAATTCAAATCCCAGGTATTAGCATTTTTGATCAGGAGTACACTGAATTTTCCAAATGACTTTAATGACAAGAAATTTAAGTTTAGACTTAGTAGTTACTTATTGCTGTCAATTTATAAAAGTGTTTTTCTTGTTGTCCCTTTTTTATTAGGTGAGTGTGGTCCAAGATTCAGTAAATATATCAGGACATACTAATACAAATACTTTGAAGGTGCCTGAATGTCGACTAGCAGAAGATTTAGGTAATCTCTGGGAAAATACAAGATTTACAGATTGCAGTTTTTTCGTGAGAGGACAAGAATTTAAAGCTCATAAATCTGTACTTGCAGGTACTTTCCTACTTTTGGGTAATACATATAGTATGTTTCTTTCATAAATTTGTTCATTAAATAATGATGCTTGATCTTGTTACAGCTCGATCCCCAGTTTTTAATGCAATGTTTGAACATGAAATGGAAGAAAGCAAAAAGGTACACATGGTTTAAAGAGCTAATATTTAACTTGTACAAATGTAGAATAGTGGAATGTATATTTTAGAAGTATCAGTGCATGTTCTTATTGTTTATACTATGATTTTAGGAAGAAACAGAAAGATGGGGGAAAATATGTTATATAGTAGCAAAATAGATGTAGCTTAATGTGGGTAAATATTCCAAATAATAGCTCTTTGACAGCTTTCTAGTAGCAAAATAGATGCCTAGTTGTTATAAAAGGGTAGCTATCCCAAAGGTCTATTCTGGTCCATTCTGGACTATTTGAGAGTTCTCCAATTAAGATGTATATTCCATCTTTTTAGACTTTATGAGTTGATTTTGGAACTTATTTTTTAGAACAAAAATAATTCCTACATTCTTTCTACCACTATAATAAGAGGATATTTATTAGATTTAATAAAGGACATAAATTATGTCAGTATACATTAACTATAATCAAGATATTATCTATTTCGTTTTCCCAGATATTTCTCTTCCACCTGTCCCTCTTGAAGTGTAGTCAGATTAGAGACTAGAGGTTGATTTTTGCTGGTTGTACTACATGTAAAACTTTATTGCTCCAACTAGGCAACTTCTGAGTGTGTTTATGTGGCTCAGCTTTATACTCCCTGCAGAACTAGGGGCTGCAACAAAATAGCTGCTTTCTTTCCTTTGATTATTGGTCTGGGCAGGTGGTATGATCAGTCCTCTGATCAGTGATGTCAAATATTATTGTCAGCAAAGGGTCAGAAAAGTTTAGTATTGTTTAGTGTTGGATATTTATCCTTATTGACCTGAAGAGAAAAACCAGATACAAAGGTGCAGGAGTAAAAGAGCAACTAGTTGTCCTCTTAGACTTGAGTATGCTCAAGTGAAGAGGTGAGGTGCCAGTAGATAATATTATTACATGCCACTTCGCAGAGTTCCGAGGTAGTGGGCTCTGGTATGATCTCGGATATCTAACCACCACCTTTGCTTGAACTGGGAATAGAACCACTGGTTGGTTATAGGGTCTTTGGTATTATATTACGACCTATTTATTTTCAACAAAGGAATAATTAATAGCCATCTTCCTCTAAGATGGATGTCAGAAATTGAATACAGATGTATTTTGTTTGGCCTTACAGGGTTTTTTTGGTTTGAACTCTTTTTAATTGAGGGATTGGGTTTTTTCCCCTACATGGTAGTGCTTGATTGGGTGTACTTCTCTTGGACCTACCTGCTTCACTTTGTCTACTTAGCGTTCTTAAGATTTGCTTACTTACGTGAATTTTAAAATAGACTTTAATGTGTATTTGAGTTGTATCGTGCTTGAGTGCAGATTTGGGGTTTTTAAATTACTGTCAAAGTTTTGCTTTGGTTCATTTGTGTATGTGTGTGTTCTTTAAATATAACTTTCTTTGTTTTCAATATCAGAATCGAGTGGAAATAAACGATGTAGATCCTGAGGTTTTTAAAGAAATGATGAGATTCATTTACACAGGGAAAGCGCCAAACCTTGACAAGATGGCTGACAACTTGTTGGCAGCTGCAGACAAAGTAAGTAATTAGGCCTTAAAGAGCTGAAAAATGTCCTCAAGCTTGATGTATCTAGAAAGCTATCATCAAATGAAAATCTCCAATAACTTGAAATATTGAATTAATTTATACTATTTGTGGATGGCTCTTGAGAGTATTATGAAATAACATAACAATGGCATAATATGGAAATGGAATTTTTTTAAGTCAAGAAAGAAATATCTTGAGCCAATTCAGAGTATATAGAAGAAATGGGAAATTAACTGTAAACTCAGTAGTTTTGAATGTATCTTTACTGTTTTATGAGAACACACACATAATAGCATATATAATTTATTACAATTTTTAGATAGTCTTAAGGTACAGTGCATGACTTTGTTTAAACAAAGGAAAAATATTGGGTATTTTGTCTAATTTAATTTTGTATTCATAGATTTATTTTTTAATCTTTATAATGTTCTTTTAGAACGGCGATTTCTTGAAGGTAGAGAAACAGTGCAGAAATATCAGGAAATTTCACAACCAGTAGTTCTTTAGCCTGAAAGCACTTTGGGAGCTTTCTCCAGAAGTATTAATGTCTGTGCCACTTCTGTCCATGTATATATGTGTGTATATATATATATTGTGTGTGTGTGTGTGTATTTTTTTTTTTTTAGTGATAATTATACTTGTTTGCAATATGTTACCATTGGAGGAAACTGGGACAAGTGTATACAGAATCTCTTCTTATAACTTAGTTGAATCTATAATTATCTCAGTACAAATTTCAATTTATAGCATCAAAAATATTAAATATGTAGGCATAAATCTCACAAAAGATGTTGAAGATTATGTACTGAAAAATACACTGCTAAGAGAAACAGGGAGACCTAAATAAAATGGACAGAGAAATCTTGTTCATGGACTGGAAATCTTAACATTGTTAAAATTTTAGTTCTCCTTTGATTAATAGAACCGACATGTCCCTACCAGATTGTAGCATGTTTTTTTTTGGGTGGGGTGGGGGGAATGACAAGCTGATTTAAAAATTTACATGCAAGTGCAAGGAACTAGAGTAGTTTAGTAACTTTGAAAAAGAAGATCAAAGTGGAGAACTCATAAAGCCTCAGTATGTAAGACAGTGTTGTACTGGTGGCAAGATAGGTAAATCACTCATTGAAACAGAGTACAGAAATAAAGTTACTTTATCTTTGAAAAGCTAATTTTTGATAAAATGAAAAGACAGTTCAGTGGAGAAAGGATAGTCTGTTCAATAAATAGTGCTGGATGAACTGGATACCCTTTGCCTGAAAAATGAACTATGATTGAACTCACTGAATAAAGAACTTCGTGAACTTTACATCATATTCAAAAAGTAACAAAAAATGGATTATAAGCCTAAAAAATCTAAAACTTCTAAAAGAAAACATAGGAGATCTTCATGATCTTATATTAGGCAAAGACTTCTTAGCTATGACACCAAAAACATATACATACAGGGAAAAATGATAAATTGGACTCCAGTGAAATTTTCTTCAGAAGACACAGAAGAATATCCACAGACTGGGAGAAGATCCTTGCAAAGCATGTATCTCATGAACTTTTATCCAGAATATATCTGGTCAAGGACTTCTGTATTCAGACTACATAAAGAACTCTCAGAACACAGTGAGAAGTTAACTGTTATTTCTAAAAATAAAAATATTTGGACACTTTCTGAAATACTGTCAACCAAATATATCAAAAGATGCTCAACACCATTAGTTGTTAGAGTAGTACAGATTAAAACCACCATGAGATACTTCTATAAATATAATAGCTAAAATCACAAAGACCATACTACATATGGTCAAGGATATGAAAAAATTAGGACTCTCATACACTGCTGATGGTAACGTACACTAATACAACCACTTTGAAAGACCAGTTGGCAATTTTTTAGTAAGTTTTATGCTTACCATATTATCCAGTGAGTTTACTTTTAGGTTTTTAATCAAGAGAAAAGAGAACATATGCCTGTATAATGACTTGTATATAAATGTTTACAGCAGCTTTATTTGTCATGGCTAAAAACTGGGCACCCTCAGATGTTCATCAGGTGAAGGGAGAAACAGATCATGGTATGTCTACATACAGTGGAATATCATTCAGCAATAAAAAGCATACACCTGTCGATACACAGAGAACGATCTGCATGAATCTCAAAATACACTGAGTGGAAGCCAGACAAAAACAAGTTTAAATTGTATGATTCCATTTATAGAAGACTCCAGAAAATACAAACTATAGCAGTGGAAAGCTTATCAGAGGTGTTGCCTGGGGTGGGGTGAAGAAGGATTACAAAGAGATAGAAGGAAGCTTTTGAGAATAATGAGTATGTTCACTGTCTTGATTTAATGATTGTTATATGGCTGTATAAACTTACAGTGTATAAACTTTAAATGTGTGCAGTTTATTGCATGTCAATTATACCTCAATAAAGTTGCCAGAGATGTTCTGATAACATATATACTAGTAAGTTTTTAATGGCTACAAATATGGTTTGTTTAGCTTTATAAATTATTCTTCAGGATTAAATAGTGACAAAATGCAGTGTACTAGCTGGCGTTTAAAATAGTAGAAGAGAGAAATATACTCATTAAGAGTACTGAGGAGTAAGGGGTTTTTAAAGAATAAAACCCTGTTTTAAAAATACACTGTATCTTGCACCTACACAAATAGAAATTTAAGAAAAATTACTTTTTCTTGAATGTATTAATTCATACTTTCTTTATACTTAAAACAGTTTAAAGACTTTTAAAGTACCCTCAGCTCAAAGTGTAATATGCTTTAACTTCATTTTCTAAGTTACAAATATGTATTTAAAACTTGGTTGTTTGAGTAAATGTTTAATGCTGTGTTTTCCTTTCGGATAGTATGCACTGGAACGGCTGAAGGTCATGTGTGAAGAAGCTTTGTGCAGTAACCTCTCAGTAGAAAATGTTGCTGATACCCTTGTCCTTGCAGATTTGCACAGTGCAGAACAGTTGAAAGCACAAGCCATAGACTTTATTAATAGGTAAGCTATGTTTGTATTTCAGTGGACATGACACCTTCAGCCATTTTTCACCGAACTTTTTCTTAAGTGTGTTTAAATCTTCAATGCAGGTGCAGTGTACTTCGACAGCTTGGGTGTAAAGATGGGAAAAACTGGAACAGCAAGTAAGATGACATCAGTTTCTGACTTAAAGTTGATCTGCATACATGAAATTAAATGTTTGCATAGCCTTTTGTTCATCTACAATAAGTATGAATCCATATACTAGTTATATGAAGCAAACAGCCAGTTGTTTAAAAAATAATTTGACTACTTAGTGGATTCTTGAGGCTATGCTCCCTTGTAGATCAGCTTCTAACGTGAACTGGGATGGATGCTGTAATTCTTAAGCACATATGTTCACATAGTATGTAGCTGAGTCCAGGTATTTCAATGACTACTACAAACCCTCTCCCTGCCTCTTCAGAAGCATTTTTAGAAATGTGGGAAATGTTTATTTTATCCTGTGAGGAATGTACCCTTCAGATTGGCCTGGGAAGTCTTGACATTTGAACGCCAGCCCACTGCTTAGGTTAGCCAAGCGCCCTGCATCACATGCTGTGTTAGGCTGACTGCCTGATAATCCAGAAAGGGTAGCAATTGGGGCGTTCTTTTCCCTGGTACAACTGTACGGGGCGGGGTAGTTGTGACCTCCTTCTAAGCCTGACTCTTCAGGATATGACGTAACTATTAGAACTTACCATTCCCTTTTTTCCTCTCTCATTTTTAGAGTGGCTTTTTTACTCTGCAAGTAATCAAAATCAAAAAGAGTCAATAGGTTGGAGAATTTGCATCTGCTTTTGATTAGTTTTTGCCTATAACCCTTAAATTCCATTTTCACAAATTATCAAAAAGTTGATATGACTGGAAAAAGACAGTGTTAGAGACAAGAAAACAAATGTTTGACTTAAGTCCGCTTGCTTTCATCTGTTTTGATAGATATGAAGTTGGTTAATTGAGTTCTTAACGGTTTGTGAATTTTGTTTTCTGCAAGCAAAAATTAGTCACTACTTTTAAGATACTGGTTGTTCTACTTATTGGTCAGTG
Source organism: Vicugna pacos (assembly GCF_048564905.1). NCBI lineage: Eukaryota > Metazoa > Chordata > Mammalia > Artiodactyla > Camelidae > Vicugna > Vicugna pacos. Next base: position 18,789,089 of record NC_132991.1, read on the forward strand.
TGTGTGATAATACATTATCATCATGGTGTGTGAGCCCAGGAAAAGTCAACTGACAGTTGTGATTCTTTGTACGTAGCCACTTGCAAAGCTCTAGTTTTATTCTCTTAAGAAAATATTTTACATTGTATAACTTTTTCAGTGTCAAAAAATGTTTATTTAATCCCATGTAGAAGCTGTGTTGTACATAGGGACCTTCAAAGATATTTGTTGAATTAAATAAGTGAAATTGCCAGGTATATTAAGAAGTATCTTTGTGATTCTAAACAACTAGTTGAAATTATAAACATAATGACACACTGGTAATTCATTGTCAGGCAAATTAAAAAAAAATTCTCTTGTTATTAGCTGTTGTTTAGTTCAGCAGACATTACTTAAGCATCTATTGTGTCTCAGGCACCATGCTAGGGTTCTGCATATAAAAACAATTATGAGGAAGAATCCTTGTTACTGAGAAATTTATCTAATGAAAGAAACACATACATGAATATATCATTTCATTATACTTTGGTAAGTAATGTGCTAAAGGTATGTGCAGGACACTTGACTAAAGCTGGAAGTTTAGGGAAGAAGATGACTGAGCTGAGCTGTTTTCTTTATGGGGGTATATATATTTTTACTGAGACTGAACTGAGTCTTAAAACATGACTAGGAATTAGCAGAACTAAGAAGGAAATAACAGGCATTGCAGACAGAAAGCGTAGCTTGAATCAAAGTATAGAAGCGTGAAGCAACAGCTGATCATTCATTTAACAGATATTTATGTTTATTACCCAGTAAACTCCCAAGGCACTGTGCTCAGCACCAAAAATACAGTGGTAAACATGACCAGTATCTTGCTTGCCTTCGTGGAGTCTGTGGTTTAGCAGGAGATATATAGGTAATAGGTAATGTAGAGCATGCCCATCTGAGCATATAGCAAAAAGACCTAACCTTTCTAGGGGTCAGAGAAAGCCCTTTTGAAGAATTGTTGTATAAATAAAAGACCTAAAGTATTAATAGGAGTTGCCCTGGTGAAGAAAAGGGAAGAGGTGGGAAAGTGTATATATCCCAGAAAAAGACAATCGTGCGCGCTGAGTTTTGGTGACAAGAAAACATTGTGGGGGGGCGGGGGAGGTGTGAGAAGCTGGAGAAAGAAGGCAAAGATAAGATGATGGAAGGCCATCTAAATAAACTTTAGGGCTTTTAGACAAGAGTAATGGGCATCTAGTGAAAGGTTTTAACCTAGGGTAGGACGTGATCAGGTGTGTGTTTTTAGCAGTCTCTATGGAAGGTAGAGAGCAGATTGTGGGGAGGCTGAGGTGGTGATGGTAACTGGAGAGCAAGGTTATGTGTAGGTAGGCCAGTTGAAAAGTTATTGGAGTGGTTCAGGCATGAGATACAGGTAAAATTACACTTGATTGGTAACAGTGGGGCTAGGGAGAAATGAAAGGATATAATACTTTGAATGGACACTGTAATTGGGTATTATTTGGGTGGTGGGTGGGTACAAAGAGAAGATAGGAGAACAAGGAAGGGTAACTAGCTTTGCTGCTTGAGTAACTGTATTTACTCAGAGCATGTGGTATATAGGATATAATAAACAGTTCAGTATCATACAAAATGCAAGAGCATGGAACTGGGAGGTGGAAAGCTAGAGTGAGGAACTAGGAAACTGTTCTCTTTCTAAAGAACTTGTTTACTGGCAGTGGAGAACAACAGGAGAGGAGTGTTCATGTTACTAAGGCAGCATGGAAGCCGATTTGAAAGGAGCCAAGATAGAGAAGATGACAAAGTAGGAGACTTGTAGTAAATCAGATGTGAGCTGATGTGGCCTTAACTGGAGACTCTATCTTGAAGAATAAAAACAGGGCTTTGATGACTGGAAAGGATGGCGTATACTCCCAGGTTTTGACTTGAATCACTGGGTGGAAGTCTTAGCTGATTGGAAATGAGGAAGGAAGAATCTGGAGCTCAAGGAGAGGCATATGTTGAGTTCCTATCTGATAATCCGAGGTTGGTTTGTTTCTCACGGTTGGGAACAGACTTTGTGGGGAGGCTAGGATTTAGCAAATCAGTATTTACCATCATTGAATATGATAGTTAAAATTGTAAAGAGTGGATGAGATGAGTAATGAATATTAAGGGAAAAGAGTAGTCAAGGACAAAACTTAGAACTCTACGGAAAACCTGCATGTAAGATCCAGGAGAAAAGAGCTCTTGAAGGAGCAGGTACAGAAATGGTAACAATAGGAACACAAATATAGAGGCAGGTGTCACACGCTTCAGGACAAAACTTCCTGAAAAACTGAATAGTTTCAGTTGCAACAGAAAATACCAGTAAGATAAAGGTGATATTTAAAGGGTAAATTCAAATGGTTTGAATTTAGTCAAAGTGTTCCAAAACATTTTGAAATCTGTAAATTAAAAAATTTTTTTGACAGTTCAACAATGCATTTTGAAAAGGACTCTATACTAAATATCTCACTTTTTATTTTTCAGCCAAGCAACAGACATAATGGAAACATCAGGGTGGAAGTCCATGATTCAGTCTCACCCTCACTTGGTAGCAGAGGCCTTCCGAGCACTAGCATCTGCACAGTGCCCACAGTTTGCTGTTCCACGGAAACGGCTAAAACAGTCTTGAAATCCTCCATGAACTGTAGGAAAATGGAACTGACTTTTACTTCTCCAGGTCCAGAAGGATTCTAATACACAAACCATAAGCAAGAGTTGTTTCTGTTGTCTTGTCCACAGAACAGAAACTGAAAAGCATATTGCTTGCATTTCAGGTGGATAAATTATGGTTTATTCTTCAGCTTTAAATTAGACTGATTATACTCTAATTCACTTCAAGGCCTTAAATTATCTTCAATGACTTCTCTTGTTCATATACTTTAATTTTTTTTTTATTGTGCCTTGTCATTGTGATCAAGGCTATGCAGGATTGCACTAGCTCCATAATGCAGTAATATTGATAACTGAAGATAGTTTCAAAAAGGGATCTTCCATTAGTTTGAGAATGGCAAATGAATTTTACAGGGTTTGTCCTATGCTATCTCAAAGTTTGAAACTAGGTTCTCTGTACAAGCACTTGTTTTGGAGATCACTGAAAATGTCTCCAGTCTAACTTCTATTCATACAGGAGAACCTGCTTACCTTCAAGGTAAGTTACGGCAATACACTGCTTCAATTCTAATTTATTTTTCATTTCAGGGGGCAAATATGCAATGAATTGGCCCAGACTTTTAGTAAAATTTGTGATGTTTGTATGTTAACTGTCCAGACAAACTAAGAGAAGCATAACAAACCTTTGCTTGTTTCTTTTTGAGTCTATCCAAGTTTACAGTGATTGAGAACTGATTGAGGTTAAGATTTCAATAAGAAGAAAGCATGTTTTGTGCTGAATTCTTTTTAATTTATAGTGAGCTACATTTATATGAAGAATTCTGTACATGTTAAAAGTCAGGATGACCAAATGTAAATTTAGTGAGTGGGCCAATTAAGATGATAAATATGCACTTTTAATGTGTAACTTTTATATGCTGAATGGTACTTTTTTTTTTCTTTTGAGGTAGTTAATAAGGTATGATTGTGTCTTAACTTTTGAAAAATTTTTAAGACAGATGGAGGCAAACTGGGATGTTTGTGAAATAGATAAGAAAGATATTCTCAATTATAGTTAAATTGGTTTGAATTTCAGATATTCATTATTGAATTTACTCCTGTTTTATCACACTTCGGAGAAGGCACCTGAACAGTAAGTGAATCCTGGACAGTCTACTCTCCTTCTGAAAACAATAGACTGATACTATTTGCAGACTAAAAGGAGAGAACCCTTAGAAATACATCAGGCTAGACTCAAACCTTTTTGTTCTTCCCTAGCTTTCTCCTTTCTGTCTCAGTTACTGTACCAACATTGTGGATGATATTGAAATTCTGCATAATGTGAACAGGATAAATTATTTATAAATTGTTTTTCATAGGCCAGTTCTTTACTATAAGTGAATTTTAGTTTTAAACACATACACATCTTCAGTTTTTGATAGCTCTGTTCACGACGGAGGACTGTTCCGGTGCATTGTCCTGGAGAAGCAGGAGCAATCAGCGTCAACTCACTGCATCTGATTTCCTGTAACAGTGATATTTGACCACAAGGGGAAAAGTGTGTCACTGGGGGGAACAAAAAAAAGGAAAACACATATACCTACATATACCTATATATCTGCATCTATAACTTTATTCTCCAGTTAAAATTTGTATAATTTGTTTCATTTTTGAATTTACGACAAAAGGAAAAAAATGAAGTCTGAAGTTTTAAAATAGATTTTATTTTTGTTGTCTGTTAGGTATTTACCGAAGCAATCCTAATATACTAAGAGTGATCCATATTTACATTGAACTAACACTGTCAGATAATCATTGGTTTTAACAGCACACTAGAGTTTGAAAAGACCATTATTTTCAGATATTTTTACTGTGTATAGTTTGAGTCTTTGTTGTGTTAACTTAAATTTGAAATTGGAAGACTTCCTTAGGTTAGAAAATTCTTACATACGAATGGACTCCATCCGATGTAAGAGTTTCGTAGGGAGCAGAAGTTCACTTCGGTAACTTCACTGTAAGATTGAGCCCATTAAATTTACAATGTACAATTACACACACACACACACATAAACGCTGTAAGAATTTAAGATTTTTGCCTGGGTCTTACAAGAAAACAAATTCCTTCCTCAGGCTATAAAATTTTGTTGTCAAATATGAAAAAAAAATACTGGTGTATCCATTTATATCAAAGGCACACAGGCACATTGTGAATAAATTCACTGCTTTGAAACTGCATTTCTAACCATAGTGACTTAAGTAGTATGTATAATGAACATTTCAGCTTACCCTTTCTTACTTACTATAGTGTGTATTGCAAATCTGAAGGGTTTTATTATAAAGATTTTTTTTTTTTAGTTTGGTAGCACATTTTGTACCAAAAATGTCAAACACTGTGTTGTAAGAATATCCACATTTGTAGAAATGTCCACTTTTCAGATAATATAATGCCTACCATTATACTAACAGAATCATAGGGTAGTTGATTTATTTTTTTTATTTATTATGTATATTTTTGGTATTGTGGGCTAAGGCAGTGATAAAAAACTATTAATATATTTTTGACGTGAGTGCTCTAATAGCCTTTTTTCTTTCATTTTTAAACTACACACATTGTTTTCAGTAGGCACAGATTTTGTCCAGAGCAGTGTTGCCTTTTGAATGGTAGGTCTGCTCCTGTTTCCCTTTTGTCACCTAAACAGAGCTTTTTCTTAGAAAAGTAGTAACTGGTATTAAATATTACATATTATAAAAGTAACCATTGGAGAACTATTCTTTAGATTGATATATAGAAACACTATATTTGTGCCTTTTTCATTTTTTAATTGTAACGTGTATCGGTATTTGGAGCACAAATATGAAGGTGCCATAACACTATGGCCTGCCATTGTTACCTCCTTGAATACTCAAGTGTCATTGTCTTGAAATGGTAATTGGAGCTCCTTGCATGTATTCCGTGGTCGTTGGGGGGGTGTGTGTGTGTGCGCGCGCGCGCACGTACGTGTATTCGCTTGGATTTGTGTGTGGTATGTTTGAGTGAATTTCTGAAAATAGGACTCAGTTAAATGTTGAAAGTTTAGATTAGTTGAAATATATGCCATTTAAATGTGCTTTATTTAGGGGGACAATTGAGAGGAAATCATAATTCTTAAACATATGACCAACTTATAGCATGATAAAATGTGAAACAGTGCCTTTTTAGGACATCAATTTTTAAACTGAGTTTTAAAATATTAACAAAGATCTCTTAAAAAGGTGTCATGCACATTATTGGTTTATTTTTAAGCCAGATCTAAGTTAGATCTTAAATTGCCAAAAGTGTAATTGCTGTTTTATTTGCCCATTTAACTTTTGTGCATAAATTTAAATCCTGAGCAGAATTCTTTATAAAACTGTGGCTCATTGATGCTACCCAGTGTTAATAAAATAGCACACTAGGGCTTTGGTAAATTGTTTTGTTAAAATCCAGCTCAATAGGCTTTTCTCAAAGCCGAGTCTACTTGAAGAAGTGACTTATTCTGAGTTATTATTCTCTTTGATGGACAAAATGAAAATACTCAGTGTATTCCCGCAAAACAAGGTCGGGGGTGGGTTTAGTGTTTTCAGATTATAAAAACAGCACTTTCAGCACACATAAGAGTATTTTGCAAACCTCTTTTATACAGATTATGAGCTCTGCTTTATTTAGGTGTTCAATGGAATGATGTAACTTTAGGTCCAGTTGAACGAATATTGAGTGCCTACCATGCAAGACTTCCTCTTCACTAGGAATGAAATCACCACACCGTGTCTTCTGTTTGCATTATGTGGACTTTATATTTAAATCTTTTTTCTGTTGTTAGAGTTTATCATTGTATACTGTAACCCAGTTAATTTTGCATTCAATATTTTTAGAATGAAGGTAAAACTTGAGTCCCATTTTTGAAAATAAAATTCTGCTGAGATTATTTAAAAATTAGTCTGGGGGAAATTGATTTTCAAGATTCAAATGTATAAAGAACTTATATTGAACTTTTCAGCCTCATTTTTAATCAGCTGTTAATGATGAGATACTTTTTGTATCTTGTTGCTGAAAAATATTTTTTGCATTTCAGCACGTTGACTTAAAATAAAGTTGTTACTACTTATTCAGAATTAATTGGTTTATTTTGTGTTTATTTGAAAAGTATGGATAATTATTTTTCAGATTACTGTGATGCTTCACAAAAAGAGCCATGTATTTGGTATGGTAACTTAGAATTGTGCATAGTAGTTGCCTTTTCTACATAGAGAGACTGGTGTTTTTTTGGAACCTACTGAAGACATATTCCTCAACTCTGATATTACATATATGTACATTAACATATGCATACCATCAGTATTGAATGATGTATGCTGATGTTACGTAATTTAATGTAGCACTTGAATAAAGATCACCCTTCCTTGGTCCTCCTACCTCCTCTTAATTTTAATTGATCATTTGCTGCTATCAAAAAGAGCAAATTTGGGCCAGTGTATTCCTAGACCAGCTTAGTAACAGTCACATAATTAGTGCTTTAAAATACTGACCAAACTAACAGAAACGCACAGTAAAAAAAAACAAACAAAAAACCCTTCCATTTACCCCACACACCCATATACATACACACTGAACTACCCTTGAAAGAATAAAAGGGTTGAAACAAAGTACCACCTATACAATTACAGTAAATAGGACAAGTGGTCACATTCTAAGCTTTAAATGAACTATATATAACCTTTCCCTTCTACTCTGCAGCAGCTGGCACCCTTGATACTTAGAACACTTGGATGTTGTGTTTCCTCCGATTTATCACCTCAGAATCATTTAGTTCTAAGAGAAGGCCAAGACTGGCATTTGCTTTGATCACTATTTTTAAATAGAAGAGATTGGTACAAGTCTTTCACACAATATATTTTTGTTACCTTCTTATTGTTTTGTACCAGGGAGGTCTGTATGCATCTGCAGAAAAGTCTGTCATTCCTGCTCTCACTGCTGCTTTTCCACCTCTCTTGCCCTCCACCCTTAATCCCTTTGTGAAGGATTCAAGTGTGGTCCTGGTCCAGCCTGTGACATCAGAGCCAAACAATTCCTATGGTATCTAATCTTACCCTTTTGTCCAAATTCAGACTACGCCTGATAAGTACAAAGAAAGAAAAATTGTGGGACTTAGGAATAACAATCGCAGTGTGCATGTGCACACACACACACACACACAGACACAGGCAAACAGTGTCCTAAGGACTCATGTTACTGCCACAGTGGAACGTTTTTGGAATGTATACTTTATAAAGTGCCCAAAAAAATGTACAGGTCATTATGAAAATTGGGCAAAAATGAAAGTGGCATGCAACTGAAACTACTGTAAGATTAGATGAATTAAATTTCATCAGAAATGATTTTTTTTCACACTCATTGTCACATTTATTTCTCTGTGATTTATCATAACATTTTGTGTATATTTCCCTGTGCTATACAGTGTAATCTTGTTTATCTGTTCTACAATTTTGAAATCCCAGTCTATCCCTTCCCACCCTCTACCCCGCCCCCACCCCCCCCCCCCGTTAACCACAAGTCTGTATTCTCTGTCCATGAGTCTATTTCTGTCCTGTATTTATGCTTTGTTTTTGTTTGTTTGTTTGTTTTTGTTTTTTAGATTCCACATATGAGCGATCTCATATGGTATTTTTCTTTCTCTTTCTGGCTTACTTCACTTAGAATGACATTCTCCAGGAGCATCCATGTTGCTGCAAATGATTAAGCAGAAATTTGAAGACAGGGTTCACAAATATTCCCAGATCACAGGGATAGGGATAATGATATGAAAATAAAGATGATTCAGTTTAAGTTTTATCGACAGTTAATTTAATGGAGTACTAGGCACTGTGCTGGACTGGTTTATAGTGATAAACAAATTATAAATGGTGCATGTCTTCATGAAGTCTGTTCTTGAAGAAGGCACTATAATACAATACAATGTGTGAGTTGTGACAGAAGTACAAGAGAGAAACCTAAGCTGGGATGGGGACAGTGATCTCAGATAGCCTTTTTGAGGAAGTGATCTCAACTTTAAATTGAGTGGGAGGTGGGCAGCTTGGTGATGTTATCATCCAACCAATTGTGTGTAGTCTCTGATGCTGACCAAGATTTGTATGGAACATTTTTTAAAAATAATTAAGGAGCTCTAATCATCTACTGGTAGAATTTAAAATAGACTATGTATCCTCCAGAGCACAAGCAAAATATTGTATGTGTGTGGCAAAGTTGGGGAAGAGAACCAACTAAGATAACAAAAAGGGAGAAGACAAAGATAACATTACAAAGATCTAGCAGAACTAGTGTGACTAATGGAGTAGGTTAAATGTACCAACTATCAGAAGAACTTACTCAGTAATGATCTCAGTCGTGGGTGTGTAACGCATGCCCGTTCTGATAGAATTTAATCAAGTCAGTAACAGAATATAAGCCTTGTGGAAGAGGAATAGACGGTAATTGGGTAGCACATCTGAACAGTATGTTACTGCCAGCCAGGCACAGAAGAGAAAGTTTCTGTAAGTGTGGAGGCTCAAGGCTTGGAGGAGACAGCGACTTTACTGAAATTCAGCAGAGCTAAAAAGTAGCGCTTTTTGTTGATGTGTGCTGCCTCTGTGCACATGTCTTTCTTTGATGGGGGTAGGAGTGAAACCAAGTGAGAGAACTCAAGTCCGTAGGTAGGTAGGACTAAGGCAGGAAAGCCCTTTTTTAAGGTCTAAATTGCTCAAACTGACAATCAAGGAAAAAATGTAAACAATTATAAAATAATTACCTGACAAAAGGCTAGGAACTAAGTTGGCTTTACATGGGAATTACTTCAAACTTCCCAGAAACTGATAATTTCCATGATATACGCATTGAAGTAAACAGTGAAAAATAAATTTAAACAGTACTGTTAACTAAACTAGTATAAAGCCACATAATCTTAGAAAATTACAAAAAAATAAATGAAATATATGTAAGACACTATTCCATTGTCCTAAAGGTAGTAGTAGCTTGGTACATGCTGATTCTCCGTCCTTTCCCCACTTTCCTAAGAGAATACCCAAAAAGTGAGGCTTACAGACCCACCTCTATTATAAATATGAATGATAGAATCCAAAATTAAATCCTAATGGCTAGAATGCAGTAATATAAAGAAAAACCAAGCACCCAAGACTGACCTAGGACTCAGCGGATAGTTCAGTATTATGATACCAGTTTTGTAACACATCAAAAGGTAAACTAAAAGCCATGATTGTCAAGTTGAATTCTAGAAAATTCCACATTTTGCACAAGATATCCTTACAAACCATGTATAGGATGTAATTCTGCAACTCATTGAGACTTACCACTCTCACACCATTAGCCAAAAACATAATGACGACACACTAGAGTCATTCCCCAGAATCAGGACCAAAACAAGTAGTTTGACAATATGCTTATTAAATTATTCAAGATATTTTAATCAATGAAATATATATGAAGCAAGTAAGTATGGGAAAGGAGGCCTATATTTGAAAGATACAATAATGTTTTCCTCAAAGACCCAAATTCAATTTAAAAATTAATGCTAGTTTAATAAAATGGCTAGGAAAATCTAGAGATAATCTGTAAGATAATATTTACTGGCAGAAACCATTTATGAGGAATACGATTCCAATTACAGGAAATGAACAGAAAATATAATGGAAAGGCCTAGGAATGATCTTTGATTGAGATGTAAAAGCACTACAAAGGGGGAAATTATCCTACAAAATTATACTAAAAGACAGGAAAAAAAATGAATTGTAGGGGAAGAAAACAAGAGAAACCATACTGTTGTATAGTCATATTTAATAAATGTATACTTGAGGGAAATACAGGAACAATATAAGTATTTTTCTTTGGATTATGTGCTGGGACACATTTGTTCCAATGAACTGCATTTTTTAACTTTTTTTTATTGATTTATAATCATTTTACAATGTTGTGTCAAATTCCAGTGTTCAGCACAATTCTCTGCATTTTCTAAAATTTCCATAAAACCAAAATATGTGTTAACATTATTAATGAGAAAAAAGATTAAACATTCGAAAAATGTACATTCTGGGAAAGTCAACAAATTGATTTTACTTAAGCTATCCAGAGTAGTAAAGGTAGACTAATCTACCCAGCTTGGGGAAGATAATATGAAAGGTCAGGCACGCTGATCTGCTAGTTTGTACTTAACTCTTAGGCCATCATTACTGATGAGATTGTTTATAATCATTTGGAAATGAAGTGGCAAGTGACTGCTAGGATAATATACATTCTTATTTTTTAAAAAAGATACATTTTCCTTAAAATTAGGGATTTAAAATCTTTTTCCATGAAATGATTGATAATTAAATGCTGTTTTGTGTGTGTGTGTTGTTTTATATGAGAATTGGCAACACTCAAACTTAGAATCTAGCACACTGAGTCTTGATCTGAGCCTTTCCTCTTGGACTTTAAGGTTTTAGGCTGAATGGAGGCGTGCTTCCTTTAATTATAATTATACAAGCGAGCCCTTATTCCATACAAGATGCAGTGATGGTAAAAAAAAAAATACAAAGACAGATCCCTTACTCTCACCCATCTTGCTCACAGATTAATAGAGGAACAGCCATAGATCAATAATGATCAACTGGTCTTGCTAGATGTGTATCAAAACCAAACTTCTGACTTAGTTGATTTTCCCTGTTGTTAGTCCATTTCCTATTTCACTGATGTCCCCACTTAAGCTTTATTCATTGTTCGTTTCTTAGCTTAAGGTGGAGGCTTACTCATTTTTACATATTTCTTTTCTAATAATCATGTAAAGCTATTGATTTTTCTCTAAGCACTACCCACAATTAATTACATCCCACAATTTTTCTGTATGTCGTATGTTCATTATGAGCAGTTTGAAATATTTTCTAGTAGCCCTTGTGATTTATTCTTTGGCCCACGGGTTTACTTCCTATATTTGGGAGGATTTTTCGAGGTATCATATTTTTACTGATTTCTAATTTAAATCTATGGTAGTCAGAAAATATACCCTGTATAATTTCAGTCAGTTGGTATTTATTGACACCTGTTTTATGGCATAGAATATGGTCTATCTTGATGAAAGTTCTATATGCATTTGAAAAAAATATTTTCTGCAACTGTTGAGTACTGCGTGCTATAAATGACAATTAGGTCAAGCTGACTATAGTGCTGTTAAAATCTGTATGTTCACTAATTTTTATCTACTTTTTTCTAGTAGTTACTGAACAATGAGTATGAAAATCTCCAACTTTATCAGTGAATTGGTCTGCCTCCCTTTTCTGTTAATTTTTTTGTGTATTTTGAATATGATTTTAAGAGCAATATTTAGAGTTACCTATTTTTAAAACATGTTTTATTGAAGTACACTCAGTTCACAGTGTGTTAATTTCTGGTGTACAGCATACTGTTTCATTTATACACATAATCCTTTTCATATACCTTTTCATTATCGGTTATTATTCACTATCGGTTATTATTCAATATCAGTTGAATAATCAAGTGGGGTTCATCCCAGGGACACAAGGGTGGTTTAATATATGCAAATCAATGTAATACATCACATCAACAAGAGAAAGGACAAAAAGCACATGATCATCTCAACAGATGCAGAAAAAGCATTTGATAAAATTCAACACCCCAAATGGGTATAGAGGGAACATATCTCAACATCATAAAAGCTATATATGACAAACCTACAGCTTGCATAGTACTCAACAGTGAAAACCTCAAAAGCTTCCCACTAAAATCTGGGACAAGATAAGGCTGCCCACTATCACCACTCCTATTCAAAATAGTCTTGGAAGTCCTAGCCACAGCAATCAGGCAAGATAGAGAAATAAAAGGGATCCAAATTGGAAAAGAGGTAAAAGTGTCACTATACGCAGATGACATGATACTATTATAGAAAACCCTGAAAGGTCCACACAAAAACTACTAGAACTAATCGAAGAATTCAGCAAGGTAGCAGGTTACAAGATTGACGTTCAAAAATCAGTTGCATTTCTTTACACTAACGATGGATCAACAGAAAAAGAAAGTAAAGAAACAATCCCCCTTAAAATAGCATCCAAAGTAATAAAATACCTAGGAATAAATCTAACCAAGGAGGTGAAGGACTTAATACATGGAAAACTATAAACCAATGATGAATTTAGCCAAATACTTTTTTAATTTACTGAGATGATTACATATCTTTATCTTTTATTCTTCTAATGGGGTGAATTACTTTAGGTAATTTAAAAATTTTAAACCAATCTTGATTGCTTGGAATAAATGCACATTGGCTGTGATATATTATTTTCCTATATTGCTAATTAAATTTGCTGGTATACGTTTAAGGAATTTTGTGTGTATGTATTGGTCTTTGTGTGTGTGTTACTTCATCTTTTCTTGTAGTAGCTGTTATTAGGTTTTGTTATTACAATTATTCAGGCTAAATTATTCCAAAATGGGTTGAGCAATGTTCCCTTGTCCTCTATTTTCTGAAAGAGGTTGTGTAATATGGCATTATTGCCTTCTTAAATGTTTGAAAGAATTCACCAGTAAGCTAGACTAGAAATTTTCTCCATAGGGATTTTATTTTTTGTGCAATTTCTTTAATAATATAAGGCTATTCAGATTTTGAACTTCTTCTGATGTACATTTTGGTTAGCTGTGTTTTTCACTTGCGACTGTTTTATATATGTTGTCAAACTTAATTGGCATGAAGTTGCTCATTGTAAGTTCCCTTTTTTGTCCATTTAATGTTCGTAGAATCTTTAGTGATACACCTTTTTCATTCCTAATGTTGGTGTTTTGTTTCCTTTATTTTCTTGACTGGTCTTGGTAGGAGTGTATCAGCTTTAATTAATCTTTTTAAATGTCAAATTTTGGTTTTTTAAAAATTCTCCTTCTGAATTTTTTAAATTGTTATTTCCTATTCTATTAATTTCTAGCTTGTCTAACTTTCTTCATTTTAGTTACTCTGAGTTACATTTTCTCATATTTTTTCTTTTCTTTTTATGTATTTTTTTATTGAAGTATAGCTGATTTGTAGTATTATATTAGTTCCAGGTGTACATGATTCCATGTTTTTATAGATTATACTCCATTTAAAGTTTTTACAAAATAATGGCTATGTTCCCCTATGCTGTACAATATACCCGTTCTGCTTATTTATTTTATACATAGTAGTTTGTGTCTCTTAATCCCATACCCCTATCTTGCCCCTCACCTTTTCTAGGTTTTTAAGGTAGAATATTAGACTATGGATTTTACACCTTTATTCTTTCCTGTCATAAGCATTTAAAGCCATGACTTTTCCCTCTAAAAATATCTTGAAACTGCATCTTAAAAATTGCTTTTTGTTGTTTGTGTTTCATTATTGTTCCATTTGACCATTTTCTAATTTCTCTGATTTTTCTCCTTTAACCAATGAGTTATTTAGAAGTGTTTTATCTTGATTTCCAAATAGGAATTTTCCTAGATATCTTATTTTTAAATGTTAATTCTGTTGTGGCCAGAGGCTGTACTCTGGCCATTGATACTTAACAATACTCTTGTTACTACTCAGCATGTAATCTATCTTGATAAATGTTTTACCTGCATGGGAAGAATATGTATTCTTCACTTGAGTAGCAGTCTATAATATAAATGTCTGTTAGATCAAACTGGTTGAAAATCTATTTAAATCTTCTATACCTTTACTAATTTTTGTATTCTTTTTAAAATCGGTAGATAAATATCCTGGAAGAGTAATGGCCATCTCGCTTTCACCAACTGTAATTGTATGTTAGTGTATTTCTTCTGTTAGTCCTGTTGATGTTCACTTCTTGTATTTGAAGTTTCTTTTTATTAGATACACACGTTTAGGATTTTTCTTTTTCTAATGACTTAATCTTTTTGATCATAATTAAAGTCCTCTTTATCTCTGATAATACTCTTTGACTTGAAGTCTACTTCAGTAATGTTAATATAACTACACCAAGGTTTTAAATCTTGTATCAGCATGGTGCATGTATTTCCTCCCATCACTTTCATCCTATTCGTGTCTTTATACCTATTTTTTCTTGTGTGTGCGTGTGTGTTTATATCTAAAGTGAATCTTTTGTAGGCAACATATAGTTGTGTCTTACTTTATTTAGTCTAATAAATTCTGCCTTTTAATTGGTGTGCATCAACTATAAATACATTACATAAATTACATGAAGTAATTAATGATATGTTTGAATTTACATCTTAGGTATTTCTTTTCAGCATTTGGCTTCCATTTTTGTTCCTCTGCTGTTCCTTTCCTGTTCTTGTGTTTCTTAAAAAATATTTTTAACAATCTATTTTATTTCCTCTATTTACTTTTTAAGCTATATTTTTTGCATTTTTAGTTGTTGTTTTAGACTTGCAATATGTATCCTTAACTTATCATAGTCTACTTATAATTAATGTTGCATCATTTCACATAAGCTTTAAAAAAGTACAAATATTATCACCTCCGTCTCTTGTACCATTCTTATTTATTTCTACATACATTATAAGGCCTACAATATCATGTTACAGTTATTGCCCTAAACAGCCAGTATCTTTTAAAGAAATTAAAAGGAAAATTTAAAAATTTTTCCATTTACCTACATATTTACTATTTCAATGCTGTTTACCTATTCCTGCAGATCTGAGTTTCCATCTACTGTTTTGTGCTTATTTAGAGAGCTCTGGAGAAAGTCTGTGAATAAACTAATGATCGATAACTAGCAAACATACAAATAAAAACATTTCTAACTCCAGGGAACCACAACAGTTCTACAGAGAGGAAACGCAATCGGATCATAACTACGTGGCTCCACCGGGAAGAATGCTTTTATACCGTAATAAACAGCCATGACAGCAAGCTCGGAGTTTGGAAAGAGGGAGGAGTTGAGAGTTGGCAGAGTTCACCTCTGGGAAGCAGGAGTGGCAGTGAAGTAGGGCCTGTTCTTTCTCGTAACAGTTTTAGTTTTACCGGGTGACTTTTCATATTATGTACGTGTAATATTCTGATAACAAAAACAATTGCTAATGGGAATATCCCAGTGAGAGAAAACATGAATACAGAAGAGGCTACGGGACTGTGTAAGATTTCTGAATAACACGTACTGGGATGATTTTCAGTAACATCAGTGGACTTAAATAGAAGAAAAGACAACTGCTCTGGTCTACTTAACAAGAGAGGAGGAAATTGGATTATAGCAGATGATGGTAGGTTTATGTGTTTGGTGATAGGAAATGAAAGGGTGTCCTGGTCCTACTTCTTTTTAAGAAGCTGGTATGATAGTAAAATGGAAGTAAGAAATGGCAGCTGCTTTCCTTGAGGCCAGCATCGTCCTTCTTGATGAGGATGAGAAGATTTTGTTGATCATTTAAAAAATACCCATTAATTTTTTTGGGGGGGTGGGTTTGTGGTCATGTTTATCCTTATAGCCTGATACTTCACTTCTTAGTTTATTTTGTATGTATTTCCTTTAATAATTTTTCGTCCACTTGGTCTTGGGTTTACTCCCCTGAAAAGACCTTTGCAGTCCTTTCAAAAGGTGTTCCTTTTTCTACTCTATGAATATGCAAAATAAGCTTTATTTAGTGAGTATCTGAAGGCTGTTAGCATCTGAAGAAAAATTATACATGTCCACATCATCTCTGTAATTTCTGAACTCTCCCTGTGCTTTGGAAAGTGTATTGTCAAGATGCTAAAGAAGCTTAAAATTGAATGACGGTATAGCACATAGTGTCCTATGTGTAACTTTCTGTCTTAAAGAGCCAGATAGGTGTGCTCTGGGTCTTGGAAGGATTTAGCAAACCTGATAATAGTGACCAGACAGAGCTGCATAGACATCAAAAGGACACTCAATCTAAGCTGTTTGATTAGAACTTGGGTTCAGCCATCAGCTGTAGCTCCCTGCTCTCAGCACACACAGATTCAATTAAGCAACCAGGAGTCAGTATCCCTGCAATGGAACCTTCCACTGCTTACCAACTGCGTGTCCTTGGGCAAATTACTTACACTCTGAGTTTAGTGCTCCATTTTTTTTATGTTAATAACTTTGTTACCTAATAGGAATGTTGTGAGAGTCGAATGAGAGTGGATGTGAATGCAGCTCTCAAACTGGCATCCATACAGGCATATATGTGGTACAGGAGACGGCAGCTCTCATTACCACCATCAACTGGTCAATCAATAGCTAAACTACAGTTCTTCAAAATTGAAGGGAACTTGCTTTTTACAGAATCAAGAGTTTTCACCTTTCAAGGAGGCAAGTGGCCTTCAGTTTAAGGTTTTGATATGGGAAGTGTGAAGACAAAACAGCAAGGTGAGGCTAGTGTGGAAAATTAGGGAAAGGGCGAGACTGGAGTTGGAGACCAAAAGAAGAGTATGAGAGAGACTGCAGAACAAAGAGGATGAGGTCCCACCTGGGGCTGATGGCCATTAGCACAGACCTAGGGGCAGTCCCAATATTTCCAAATTGTGCTAACGTGGCCCATGTGTGAATGTAGGTTTACCATAAAATGAACAAAGCTTCAGACTCAAAGCCCCTCACTTGCGTAGATGAGCTCCTTCTAAGGCTCTGGGACAGACTGTGGTAATGTGATTACACATTCTTGGGTTGTCATAAAATTTGCAAAATAAGACGTTTTGAGTGCAATTGGTTAAAACTCTTGCCTCTTTTCATGTCAACTTTCTCTCTGACACACTTCCCCCCTGTATTAGGGGGCAGGAGTGGCTCTAGACATTTGGAGGCTCCAACCAAGGAAAGATGAGTTGGAATACATTTAGTTTGAGTTTTGAGGGATCTGTGTAGGTGAGTCACAAGACACTCATGGACAGTTAATTACTGCAAACTGTTCTGGTGCAGGAATTACTTCCAGAAATAATCTTGCCCATGCCACCTAGGCCAACTTCCTGAAACAATAAAAAATAAAGAAAAGAAAAGAATGTAGGGCCAGAGGTTGTAACATGATACAAGCATGTCCTACTGCACCTGGCATTGAGGTATATGAGTAGTAAAGGAGAAACAATATTTGAAACATATGGAGTCACATGGCCTGTGGAAAAGTCTTCCAATCCTCAGATGTGTGAATTTTCAAAAGGTGAATTCAGTTCTCAATAATACCTAGAAAAAACCAAAGCTGCGTTGTGTGAGAATACAGTACTCTTTAATGCACCACATACCAATCAATGCACAATCATTTGTTCTTTCTTGATGGAATTTATGTAAAATTTACCAAATTTTCTATGCATGTAGGGCACAAAACCTACAGCAGTATTACAGATGTGGTAGAGTTGAGTGTTAAGTCGTGTTTTATGCATCGCAACACACTGCATCTCATCACCAACAAGCTGTGAAGCCGAGCATTTTTTAAAAATGTATAGAGGGGAAGGGTACAGCTCAGTGGTAGAGCGTGTGTTTAGCACGCATGAGGTCCTGGGTTCAATCCCCAGTACCTCCATTAAATAAATAAATAAAACTACCTCCCCCACCAAAAAAAATCAAAAATCAAAATAGTTTGACTAAAAAATTTTATAGGGAACTATATTTAATATCTTATACTACCTATAATGAAAAAGAATATGAAAATGAATATATGTATATGTATGACTGAAATATTACGTTGTACACCAGAAACTGACACAGCATTGTAAACTGACTATACTTCAATTAAAAAAAATCAGAACTATTAAGACCAATTTCATCAGCTGTGTTTCAGGCTGAACTATCTTCCTGTTACTTCTTTAGAGATAATATATTACAAAATTGTCAGTATGAAGTTCAAAAGTTATGCAAACTGTAGGAAACAGAGGTATAGTGTGTGTAAGGCCATTAATTAATAAAAACATTGTGTCTATACTGATTTTGAGACGTCCGTTTACCAGCTTTTAAAAGTTTGTGATTTTTCTCATCCAAGATAAATATTTACTTTTCTAACAAATTTTGTACTAATCATTTAATTTTTCTTTCCCTAAAGAGCCTCCCCCTCAAATAGTATAAACTTTAAACCTCACAAAACCTGACCCCACCCTAGACAGTGACATAGTGCAGGATGGAACAGTTTTTCTGGAAAGGGACATTAGTTCACTCCTGACCCTGCCGAGGGCTTCCAGTCAATCACTAAACCCCAGTGAATCATTCCACAGACTGGGCTACTCTCTGAAATTGACTTTTCTTTTAGTACCTAGCTGCAGACTCTTAATTCTCCATGATGGATCAGCTGCAGCCTAGAGCAGATGTTGGCCAAAACCTTCGGGTATCCTTGTGCTTAATGACTTTCTCTTTCAAATTAGCATGAGACCTCTCAAGCCTTCTTGCTTCCTCCCAGCAAAATGGGGCCGCCAAGACCCAGGACCCTGAGACACCAAAAGAGAAGTTTGTGATGTTCTCCTTATTAGTCTCTAAAGAGTTTATCCTATTTCTCTCTTCCTTTTTTTTTTTTTTTTTAATAGAGGGTAAACCTAGGAGATCATCTTTATGTCTGGCAAATCTGAAACTGGGCTTAAATCATTTCTGAGATAAAACCAGGTGCCCTTTGTTGCAGGGATTACAAATGACATATTGATATTGTGAATATTCGTATGATTCAAATGCAAACTGCTGTTAAGAATGTGTTCAACTCATTCTGTGTTACTAACCTTCAAAATTCTCTGTACACTTCTGCAGACCTTGTCTTTAATAACACACTGAAAATTCCAAGAAGCAAACTACGTTTCCATTGTGTTTTTCTCGTAGAAGTGTAAAGAGCAAGCCAGCCCAACAGACTGATTTACAGTAGGATCAGTTCTCACTTAAGGGACAGCTCTTATCCTACTTTGTGTAGTTTCCTGTGATCGTCTCCTTCATTCAGAGCTTTGCAGTTATCAGTCTCTGACGTCCTAAGGGCAAATCCCTTAGTGTTTCCCTGGGAGAAAAATGACTTTCGTGACCATAATAAAGAAAGAGGAGGTGGACAGGATCAGATCAATTTAAGGAAGATTTAACTATTTTAAATTTGACTTTCATCTTTACCGAGGCTAAAACAATTGATTTTTTAGACCTCTTTGGTTCCTCAACTCTTAGAAAAGCATGTTGAACCAACTTTCTAGAAGCCAAGGGAATGAAAGGCAAGCAGAGCAAACAAATGAAGCTGAGCATTTTCCTAATCCGTAAATTCAACATTGCTCACGTGGTCCATGTTCCTTACTTCCGGGTAAGACATCTGCTTGTTTGTGTTTTCCAATCGGGCAGCATTTCATTCCTTTTTTTCCTCTCCAAAATGTTTCTTGATTTTCATTTTTGGAGAAAGGCCTTTAACTGATGTGGCTAGATTTACTCCTTTTGTCGCAATGTGTAATAAAATGTAATAAACTGTGATATCTTGGTATAATAAAATGTACCTGACTCTCATCTACATTTAAGTTTAGTGACTTTCTGTATTTTGGTCAATGTTTGTACCTCTCAGGGTTTTGTGTAAAGGATGCTGAGAACCTCTTTCCAAAATTGTCTTGGGTTAAGTGACCTTCTACTTAGATTTCAGACCTGAATTTTTCAGCTGATCCTCCCCTCCTTTTCTCTTCTTCTCCCTGGCCCCTTCCCCAAGATTTCATTGTCATTCAGGAAAGACTGGGAAAGTGAGAAATTACTCACTGGCTCTCATCCTCTCTACTGGGATCTGAAGATGACAGTCCTCCTGGACAAGATGATCACTGATGACACTGGGCAGAGGACAGCTTCTGCCTAAGGACTACTTGGATCTTATACTGAACCACAACCAATGGTGAAATCAGAACATCACAATAAGGAGACTCGGTGAGCCACCAATACAAAGTGAGTGATGGTCAGGTTAGAGAGGGAACTAGTTCTCAGAATTGGGGAATGGAGATTTCTCTCTCTCCTTCTGGGAGTTACCCCAATCTTGCATGAGATGTCATTTTAAGAATATGTTCACTCATGGTACAGAAAGCCTTAAAAACCCTTGGATTAGATCACATGTCTCTCCAGCCCCTTGAACCTGAGGTCCAAGCTGCATTTTTATTTATGTCTAATCCACATTCCTTACTTATCCCCAGGGTTCTCCTTAATAGTTTACCTAGTACCTCTTCCTGTTTTTACTGCAACTACCAGTGAGACAACTTCAGAGGTGCAAATGACAACAAAAATTCTGTGTTTATTGACTCTGATTAGAGTAGGCTCAGTGACCTCCAGTACCTCCTATGTGACTATCTGAACTCAAGGCTTAGTTTATCAGGGTATATCCCGCTATTTAGGCCTTCCGTTTTCCCTAGACACAGAAGGTCACCAGTCTTACCAGCTGCAATTGTTTTTATACTATACTTTTTACAAAGAAACTTAATACTACAGGAATTTTTTAAGTATAAACAAAAATTAAGAAAAAAGAGAAAACAACCATTAAATGTCAATATACTTTCGAGATTCTGGTCAATCGAGGTAAAAAGAAAAAGCTTATGAATTAACATTATCTCATAGAAGAAAATGTACCAATTCCTCATATGATATCTTTCTGAATTTTGACTTAATGCAATTGATCAGATTACAACTTTCCAATAATAAGAGCATCTCCCACGTTCCCCAGCACTCTAACGTATATTCACAATCCAAAAAATGGCAATAGTAACTTTTAGAAATTGCCATTTTTGTAGGTCAAAATAGTCAAATATTGCCAATTTCATATGGAATAACCCCATACCTTATGGCATTAAGATTAGTAATAAAGGCGAAAATGCTCCTACTCCCATCCAAACTGAATGCAGCTGTTTATGATTCATGGTGGCTCCTTCTAGAATATCCTTACATCAATATATGCAAATAAAAAATATATTTTTTTCCTTTTCTTGCAAAAAAAAAAGTATACCATATTCAATATGGGCCTTGCTTTTATTAAAAAAAAGTATTTTATGTATCAGCAGCTTCCCATTCTCTACTCCTCTTTTTTTTTTAAACAGTAGTATGTAAGTATTTTATTGTTAGAATGTGATATGACTTATTTTACCAGCCCTGATGGAAGGATTTTTCAGGCTGATACTTCAAAGGTGACTACTGGCATCATCAAGCAAATCCTTTGCTATTACATGTTGCTATGAGTAACACTGACGTTATGTCCTCTGTGTGCAGATATACTTTGCAGATACATTCTCAGAAGTAAAGTTCCTGAGTCAAATGGTAAACATGTTTGTGCTTCTGACAGTTACTGCCAGGCTAGCCCCACAGTTTGTGCTCCTGACAAGCAATGGATGGAAGTGCCATTTCCTAAAGCATGACCAATGTGATACATTGTTAAATGGTTGGAATTTTTGCCAATACGATATAAGGAAAGTCATCTTTTAGTCTCATCTGTATTTCTAGTACTATTAATAAAGCCTAGAGTTTTTTTCATTTAAGGAACATTTTCCCCCACATAAAGAGCCTGTTTATTTATCTTTTTTCCTTGTAATGTTAAGTTGTGAATCTCAATCTTCTTTTCTAGAAGCTCTTTCCATATTAGAAAAGTTATTGCTATACTTCTAACATAAATGACAAATAAATTATTTTCCTAGTTAATCACTTATATTTTTTACTGAGTAAAACTTTGTATTTTTATGGAGGTGAATGTATCCATTTATCTACCTTCTCCTGAATAACTTCTAGATTTTAAATTATAGTTAGAAAAGCCTTACTGCAACTTTGCAAAGAATTTTGATAAAATTTTCTTCTAGTACCTTTATAGGTTTTTTTTTTAAACACTGCATTATTTGATTCCTATGGAATTTATCATATTCTAGAATGTAAGACTTAAACCAACACTATTTTTTGGGTGACTACCTAGCTTTCCAACATCACCTACTGAGAAGTCCATCTTACCCCACTCATTGCAGATGCCACCCTTACACAGGTCTCTCTCTAGATATTTTGTTCCCTTATTTATTTTGTTCCATTGTCTATTCTCGCAACTACACCTCACTGATTTCACTGTGAAGGATTTATTGTCTGTTTTAACACCTGAGATCTAGGTCCGTTACAATGCTTTTCTTTTTCAGAATTTTCCAAGGTATTTTTCTTGTTTATTTTTCCATTTAAACTGTAACATCACCTTTTATAGTTTCTTTTTTTTTTTTTAAGTCTCTGTTGGCACTTTTGAGAATATGTTTCTAAATTAATTTAGGGAGAACTGACATTTTCTAATTTTCCCCCTAGAAATTATCTATTTTTTGTTGCAAACAGAAATGGAGTTTTTTCTTCTGTTACATTTCATGACTTCTTTTTGGTATATATGAAGTCTATTGACTTGTGTGTATTAATTTTCTACTCTGATACCTTATTGAAATTTCTTACTGCATGAGATACTTTAACTTAATTTTATTTTTCAAGTATATAATCATATTACCTGCGAATAGTGATAGTTTTATCTTTTCCTTCCCATTTTACACAAGCGATATATGAATATATTATCATTGCATAAACAGTCAAACAATACATTCTTTGGAATCACAAAGAAGAATCCTTTCTAACTTCCCTGAACAACTATCTTTCTCAAATATAACCACGGTTCACCTAAATCTCTTCCTGCGTATTTCCACAGGTCTGTATACAGTTATAATTTTGTTTTTCTATTTTCATATTTGGAATGTACTTTATATACTATCATTTTGTATAGTTATCTTTTAAAAATATTTCTGAAAGGTTTACAAACTTACAAGTTGCAAGTACAGAATAAAGACCTTATTCTCCTGAATGACTGAAGAGGAAGTTACTGACCTAATAAACCACAACCTTGAATACCTCAGTGTGACTTTCCTACATACAGAGATGTTATCCAACCGCATCACTGACATCAGGTCATCAACATCAGTATTTTAAACCCGCCTAAACTGATACCACATTCTCATTTTGTCAGTTGTCTCAGTAATGTTCTTTATGACAAAAGGATCTAGTTCAGCACTGCATGTTGCATTTAGGTGTTGTCTCTTGTCTCTAGGGTCTCCTTCAGTCTTTCTGTGACTTTCATGACCTTTACAGTTTTGAAGATTACTGGCCAATTATCTTGTAGAATGTCCTTCAATTTGAGTTGATTTGATTTTTTTTCTTCCCACTATTAAATTCAGATTACATGCAGGGAGACACTGGCAGGAGTATCATGGAAGTAAACCTGTGCTCTCCTCATGGTATCATATCTGGTGGCACATGACTCCCATTTGTCCCATTACAGATTATATGCACTTTGATCATTTAATTAAGGTGCTGTCCACTGGGCTATTCCACTGGAATGTTACTTTTAAACATCTTTTTAAAAAATATTTTTGTAATTAATAAACATTTTGTGAGGAGTTACTTTGAAACTATGTAAGTATCCCACGCTTCATGACAGTTTTTTACTTATTTGGTTATGTGTTTATATGAACATGATTTTCTGTTTTATTCAATGAGTTTTAATCTATTACTATCATGATTTCTTTTGATGGTCATATTGTCCCTGATGGTCAATGAGGGCTTCATCAAGCAGACTTCTGTGTCCTGTTGTCACGTCTCAACACTCATTAAGCACATCCTTGTTTCCTGATACAGCAAGATGTTTCAGACTTAGAAGTTTCAGACTCAATTCTAGAATCAGGCATTTTTTTCAAGTAACCCAGTTCCTTTTGATGGAGAGTGGTATGCAGAAGCCAGGGTCTAAGCAATTGGCATGCTTATTGCTACTGGAGTATCTCTGTTCCCAATCATTTAAAGGGCCAGAGAGAGACTCTCTGTGTATGTATGTGTTCATATATGTGCACCTGTATGTGTGTGTATATATCATATGCATATAAATTTACATCTTTTTTCTGTGCTTATTCTATGTCCGTGTATTTTGAAAACCGCAAGGTCACACTGATACTTCCAAATCCAATACTAAACCACAGATTCCTTTTAGTGCTCTCCCTTTCATAGTTAGAGACCCTTACTTCGCTAGTGATGAACCTATCTCCCACTGTCTTTAATATATTTAGTTATCTGATCAATTTTCTTGAGTGTACTCAATCTCCTATCTTTGCCACCCCTCAAGTTCACAAGGGCATGCTCCTCACCCCATTCAGACCCTGACACCCCTCTGGGAACTACAGCTCCTCCCTTCTCTGGTGTGGCCATCTACCTTGTTCTGTCCCACTTAATGACTACAGAACTGAATTGTTCAGGAAGGGGCAGAGGAACAGGAAGTACAGCTGGATCTCCTAAACAAAACATTTAGTTGTAAAATAACCCAAACATCAACTTTGAAATCAAAATCAATTTTGATTTCAATTTGCTTTTTATTTTACTTAATGCATGTATTGAAAATCTTTCATTGTGAATATGCATGTATCTCCTTCATTTTTTTAAAACTGCCTTGATGAGTTCTGATGAATTCTACTGCAGCTTATCAGTAGAGGAATGGTAGAATGTGCATTTGATTTCTTGAGCTTTCTACATTATAAACAATGGATATCTTGTACATAATGCCTCTTTGTGTATATGTGCACGAAAAAATAGAAAGCAGAATTCCTAGGTTAAAAGGTATTACTGGCATTTTATTTTAGTATTTTTGCCACAGGACTCCTAGTCCCCAGGTTTACTAGTCTACCAAAGGAAAGCTTAAACCTTAAACTAGGGTCTTTTTTTTTTTTTTTTAAATCTATTTGCCTCCTTAGTGTCTAATACTTTGGGCAGACCATGATGAGTAAACTTAACATTCCTACTCTTTAACTTACATTCCAGCAAGGAGAAAGCTCTAGCTATCTACACAGACAAATCCAACAAAACTTAGTAAGATATTTTAATGTTGAAAATTCTATGATTTCAAGGAGGAAATGAGATAAATGAAAGTAGTTTGAAAATTTAAAAAACACACATGTAAGTGAGATCATGCAGTCTTTCTGTGTCTGGCTAATCTCACTTAGCATAGTGTCCTTCAGTTTCATCCATTTTGCTGCAAATGGCAGGATTTGCCTTTTTTCCCCATGGTTAAATAGTATCCCCACTGTGTATGTATATGTATCACTTTTTCTTTACCTATTCAACTGATAGACATGGGTGGTTTCTGTATCTTGGCTATTGTGAATAATGCTACAATGAACATAGGAGTACAGATGTCTCTTTAAGATCTGATTTAATTTCCTTTGGATATATATATATATGTATACCCAGAAGTGGGATTGCTGTATCGTATGTTACTTCTATTTTTAACATTTTGAGGAAGCTTCATACTGTTTTCCATAATGGCTGCACCAATTTACATTCCTACCAACAGTGACAAGGGTTCTGTTTTCTCTACACCCTCAAGAATCTGAAAAGGTTGAACTCATGGAAGCAGAGAATAGAACGGTAGTTGCCAGAGTCTTGGGGAAGGGGGAAATGAGATGTTGGTTAAAGGGTGCAAACTTTTAACCAAAACATTACTAAGTTCTGGGGATCTAATGTACAGAATGTTGATTATAGTTAATAATAACGTATTGAACACCTGAAATTGCTAACAGAGTA
Source organism: Vicugna pacos (assembly GCF_048564905.1). Lineage (NCBI taxonomy): Eukaryota > Metazoa > Chordata > Mammalia > Artiodactyla > Camelidae > Vicugna > Vicugna pacos. The sequence goes on from NC_132991.1 coordinate 18,815,171, forward strand.
TTCTTGCCACACAGAAAATAGTTCATGTCTGAATATAGGCACTGCTTTAAGCATTTTGTTGAAAATACCAGTTGCTCATGCCTCAGCAAAGTTTCTCAAGATTAAAATTCAAAGAAACTACCTAAGAACAACAATCACTCAAGGAATTTGGTCTAATCTGTTACTACTGCGAATAAAACACAAATTATGTGAAAACCTTGGTAACAACATAAATGTACATTTTCTGAAGTTAAAGCAATAAAAATAAATTCTATGGAATAAATATATAATAATTTAGGAATTATGTATGTCTATTTTATGGTTTATCCTAACATCACCAATCTTTCTACTGAACAACCAGGTAGATCATCTTTGATATTTTGGCAACTTTGAATTAAATCAAAACCATAGCTTTCCAATCTCTTTTTAAAGTTTGACTAGTGACAGTGTATTTGTCAAAAGAGAATAGAATATATTTGATAATTTGTAGCATGAAGTGTAACTTTCAATAATTAGACACGTGCTCTATGGGTCTCTATCTGCCATCTTATCCTGAGCCCTGCACATGTTAAGGGTGGGCTGGTGTCCTGTGACTACATTACTGACCTCTCTGTACATGGGTTGAACAAGTAATCGTGTTACAGTTCTTCACACAGAAGAAAGGGGCTGATGGGAGTGCAGAGTGAAGGAGAACAGACTCCTGCACTGCTCGTTTTCTGCACAAGCATCACAGCGTTACAAGTCCCTCTGGGCCTGACTTATGATATCCTTGTATCAGAAATATCTTCTCCTGTGTCCACTTAGCTGCTTCCTATCTATTCTTCATGTGCCAATGTTGTGGGTTGACCTGTGTTTTCCAAAAACAGATGTTGTGTCATAAGCCCCTATATGTGTGAAAATGTGACCTTATTTGGAAATAGGGTCATTGCAGATGTAATCAAGGGAAGGTGAGGTCTACTGAACTAGGGTGGGTCCTAATCCAATGACTGGTGTCCCAATAAGGAGGCCAGGAGTGACACAGTGAGGAAGACCGCATGATGGTGGAGGAGAGACTGGAATAATGCTATCAGAAGCCAAGGAACACCTGGAATCCCCAAAAGCTGGAGAGGGGGTGTGGCCCTGAGAAGACCTTGATTTCAGACTTCTGGCTTTCAGAAGTGGAAAACAATCAATTTCTGTTGTTTTAAGGCGCCCAATTTGTAGTATTCTGTTACAGTCCTTGCCGCCCAAGGACATTGATATGAGCATGGTGGTGTTTCAAGCCTGTGGGCCTGACTCATGAGATTTTCTACCAGAAATATGCTCTCCTCTATATTCATATGGACACTTCCTATCCATCCTTCACATCCCACTCACTGCTGCCCAAGTGGACTCTGTCGGCAGCCTACCTCAGGATTGGCTTCATGCTGCAGAGGGAGGGGCTGAAAGTAGAGTGTGGCCGGCTAAAGGGAGATGCTGTTCCTAACCTCGCATCCTCTCGTCTCCCTCTGGAATTAGGAAGAACCGACATGCAGTCTCGTAGCAGCAGCAAGTCCTCCTGGTCTGTTCCCACTTTCAAACTGTGTAACAGATCGGACTGGCATTGCCCGGATCCATTCCTTACAACCATAGCCTGCTGGAAGGTGACAACCTTGGCCAGCAGCTGCTCAAGGTCTAGGAAGGACAGCTATCTTGATGTCACTCATCTGGAGAACAGAACAGGCTCTTGGCTCTGGGATGGGTTCCACCAGATACAGAGGCTTGGCTTCTCTGAGCCTGAGTCTGAGGTCTCCAGCCCCAGCTACGTGGCACTGATGGCAGAAGCAGCCCTTTCCAAAGGACCCTGGTGTCAGCAGCTGTTAGTGAGGGGAGCACTAGGTGTGCTCATTCGCCTCAGACCTCAGACTAAGACTTGATTAGGCCAATTGTATCTAGATCATTTTCCCCCTACGAACTATGGCAGCTGCAGAGGATAATTTAAAAACAAAAAAATCTAGTCTAAATGGGAGAAAATTTTCAATACTGTTTTTTTTTCTTGTTCTTGGAAATGGGAAAATAGATTTAGACTCAGCTCCTGAATTCTATTTTCTGTCTCCCTGGGTTTCAATAGCAAGCTTAACATAGCCGTGTGGAGGAGAAAAGCAGCATTTTAATCTGGAGGGGAGTGTGCCCTCTCAACAAATCGACACTCTCTTCACTTGAGCTTGAATATGCAAATGATCCTCTATCGTAGGAATTATCATTAGTGATTCTTTCACAAAGAAATAATTGAAGAACATTGTGGTAGATGACAGACAGTGTTAAGATTCATCAAGTTTCAATTCTTTGCATCTGTCAGCTTGTCAGAAAGCAGATGTCTGATTTTGTGGCCCTGTTGACGAAAACACTGGACTCTTTCTCTCCGTGCACAGTTTAGTCACCTCCTATAATTTGATTTGAAATGAACAAGCACCCTCTATTTAATGGGCAATATTACAAACAAGATTAAAAGAAATGGCTATCAAGCTGTTGTCTTTGCAAATTGAATTTGTCAAGAGACCACCACAGGCAACTAATAAACTTACTGGATATATTATCAGAACAGATCACCAAATTCGAGAATGGCATAATTTTTTTCTTTATAAGCCTTAGTAAATGCATGGTGAGTCTGTCATCCTAACACTCACAGAGAACGGAGGGTGGATGCCAGCAAGACATCCTGGAAGGAGATCATTATTTAGCATAACTTTTGTTCACTTTGATCTTTCAGGTAAAGTTGGGACACAGTTGGGGACTCTGTAAACTGAAAAGCTTTATTAATGTTAGTGACAGTTGCTATTTACTGAGTGGCTACTGTATGTCACCTGTTGTATTTAGTGTTTTCCATTCAATCCACATAGTGATACAAGGAGACAAGTAACACTGTTACTCCCATTTTCAAATGAGTAACATGAGAGTTTTAAACATTAACTTGCCCAAGATCAACAGCTGGAAAGGGCAGTCAGAATGCAACCTCTGCCCATCTGACTCTAGAGCCCGCACTTCTAGTCGCAGGGTGAAATAGCTAAGAGCCAGAGAACACTCTGCCTTGAGTGCTTCTGTTTAGGGAGCCGATGTTAGTGAACACAAGTTTGTGTGCCTGACACACAGTGAGGCCAAACAATATGGAAATGCCTGAGTCTGGAACAGAGAAAGGTTCATTGCTGGGCCACGCAAGAAGGGGCGGCCCATGCTCCCACAAAACCCCTGAACTTCCCAAAGAATTTCACCTGAGCCTTTTTAAAAAGGCCAGGTGAGGGAGGGTACGTGATCCCAGGGTATGTGATCGGCTGTGCACAGTTCTGGGATCGGTTGTGGACAGACTGTGCTGATCAATCCTCAGGCGCCAGAGTCCCCTTGGGAAGCGGTGAGTGGGATGTGAAGGGTAGACAGGTAGTGTCCACGTGAATATAGAGGAGAGCACATTTCTGGTAGAAAATCTCATGAGTCAGGCCCACGGGTTTGCTCCCTCGATGTGGGGGTGGTGGCTCTGGCCCCAGCATCAGATCACGTCGGTGCTAAGACTCCTTTGCATTTGCCTGTTACCCATGTTGGGGGAAACTAACCAGATGTCATCAACAGGCTCAGAGGTACATCAACAGGAAAACACCTTCTAGGCAGTACATTTTATCACTTATACCCAATTGTTACACACACATTGTACACGTGTTTCTAGCTATAGACTTAAAGCAAGCGCTGTTGTACATCATAAGCAGGTACACTCTGTGACAACTCCATTAGAGAACGATCTTTCGATTCTAAACACTGGGTGCAATATTGATAGGGAGACAGCATTTGGTAAACAGTTCAATTAAGAAACGTAGATTAAAAGCCAGCAATATTCCAGACAAAACCAAAAAACTACAACTACTTTCATCAGTCTACCCAATCCCATGCAATCTCTTCTACCAGTTCCATGACATCAGAGTTTTCATCAGACTTTTCAAATATCCTACCCAGCTCAGCAGCATGACCCAAAAGAAACCCACACTTGTCAAAAAGTCCCCTCCATGAATCCTCTTGAAGAGGAAGCAGCCCTGGAAAACATCAGCTTACCTGACCATGAGTCATAAAAGACCCAAAAAGGAAAGGCAAAAGATGACCACAATGTTCCTGACAAAGAAGCTTAATCAAATTTCTGTGACATACAACACTTTAAGATAACAACCAGAACCATGACTGACAGCATTACACCAGGACACATTCAAACTTCAGAAACCCCACACAATTTTCCACAATGTCCACACCAACCATATCTGTCCATATGGTACAATCAGAGGACGCTTTCCGTTCACTGACAATGCTTCCTGTGCAATTTAACATTACGAACCAATCTAGCTGGTTTAATATTTTACCAAACTAACCTAGTTAAATATTTTTCTCTGAGATGCCTCTGGGGCCCTCTGAAGCATCCTAAAGTTAGCTGAAGTCAAAAGAACTTAAATTAGGATTTGATAGGAAGTTTGTCAAAAAATATCAAAAGGTTTCACACAATCTCTTATCAGAAGCATTCTAAGTAAATTTGTTCTCTCAACAGAGAGGAACCAAATCTAGTCCTGCACTAGACTACTTTTAATAAAATCCAGTTACCTAATTAAGTTTAATCAAATCGCAGCCTGACCATGCAAAGAAGTCCTTTTATAGGGCTTCCTTTCCACAAACTTTCTGTATCCATGTTAGTTTGTCCCTTATTATTTTCCCATCTAGAAACAATCAGGTCTATGACTAAAATCACTTTATTTACCCTTAGCAAAATGCAATTCCATTTCTCATACTTTTTCTGTGAAGGAAAAACCGGGCTGGTCTAACAAGATAACTCACAAATCTAAGTGTTGGAATACTGATCTGAGTTCTGCTAGACTAGCTTGTAAATCTAGGTCAATTAGTGTTGGTTTGCTGTTCATGTTTTTTGCTAGCCAGCTGGGTTTTCAAAGATACATATCTGGCTTTGGAACGTTGGTTTGCTGCCTCCCCGCCTCCACTTTTGTGATGCTGCTGCTGCTAAAGCTGTTCCATGCCTATTGGCCGAATACCCCAAGCTTGTACTGTATGTACCCTATAAAACCTCACGTGCACGTCTTGGAGGTGCTCAGAGCTTCGGAGCAGAAGCCCCTCTGAGCCCGCCGGCGTAACACATCTGAGCACTCCAACCCCCCGAGTGGTGCTTGTTTCTTGACTGGCCTGTCGTTTCCGTAACATTTCTACTCAAATCATATGTCCTACATTCGTACTATATACTGAAATGTTTCCTTCATTATTTTGAGTAGTTTTAATTATATATTGAAATTAGAATCCTCAACTCTTAAAAATCTTAATTTCGAGTGAAAACCAAGAAGCAAGTAAATCGTGAACTGTCTTTTACATTAGCATTCTACAGACTGGGGAACACAAACACCAACAACAGACTCCCAAAACACGCGCTTTCTACAGAAAATATCTCAGCGTGGCTCCAGACACAGTTAGTAACAGTCCCAAACACCTTTAGCTGCTTTGTAAAGGGAAGCCAATATTTAGTAAATGTTTCAGTACCTTATTTTGTTTGGGAGTGACCTAGCTATTCAACTATTCAATAAACTTTCATCGTTTAACTTAGCTTAGCACAACTCCAAAATTTCAAGTTAAAAATGATCTCTTCAGATATTTGGTAAGTAGACATTCCTAAAACAAGTAGTTTTAAAGAGTTGACCCAAAAGCTCTTATCTGATTTGCATTTAATTTACTTATAAGAATTTCATCATACCAAGTTAACTTTTTTCTTTCTGCTAACAAACCGCAACAGAAATAAACTTGGCCTTCAGTAAACCCAGGTACAACAAAGGCATGTCTGTATTGATTACACCAAGCTTGTTTTAGTATCAGATATCAATTTAATATTCCCTAGATCACATGAACCTGAAATTGGCGTGTTCTGTCTAGCTTCTTTTATACTTAAACTATTTACTTTGTAAGCATTTACTTTTAACTCAATTAATAGAGCTTATTTACAAGTTAATTTTCACCTAAAGACAGAATCAGAGATCTCACAGTTTTTCTGCTAGAGCTTAAAATTTTTTTTTTCCTTGAGAGCCCAAGTAGATCACTTACATCTGAAAGACACAGGAAGAGAATTGCAAATTCCTCCTCTGCTTTTTACAAAACCCAAGCATCCTGGCTATTTTCAGGGATTTTTTTTTCCCCCAGTTCCCGAATATCCACTTTAAAGAAGTAACAGTAATAGACAATAATATATGTATCATTTGCTCACATTCACATGCCAGACTTTCAGCAAAACCAGGAAGCCAGAACAGGATTTGGACTCAGTTACCCAGACACACACACACACACAAACACACACACACACACCCTCAACATAAAAACCAATCATTTCTTTCATTTATGGGAGCATAGCTAAAGATCTCAAAGTTTTGCAAAAAATACCCCAGGGGACTATAAGATGGAACAGAATTCTGAATACCCATAGTAATTATTCACGGCTGGTTTTGTCAAATATCAAGCAAACAAACGCAATGCAAAAACACTCTCTCAGGATGACAGTTCCCTAGCCCCAAAGGGAGATTCCCAACCAACGCCCCGGCAGTCCAAAGGGGAGAGCCCCAACCAGTGGCCCAGAGACGAAGCTGGGTGAATCACCGAGGCTAGTCCTAAAAGGAAAAAATCCAGCCAAGGCTCCGCCTCAGGCGAAGCCAGCGCAATAGGGAATGAAACCTTGGTGTCCTCAAACATAAGCCCCGTTACTCAAAGACATCTCAACCGGCCAATGCCAGTACTGACACACGTACACGTATTAACAGCAAACATGGTCCCATAAAGGATCGGACGAGGTATAGCCCCCAAATCCCACTCCCACTCCTAGATGGAGGCTTCCAGAGTGGTCTGGCTCCCGAAAGAGAATGGAGCCACAGTGGCTCCCAATGAGCCCAGGTGGAGCAGGTAGGATTTTCCTATCCTATGCAAGCTGGCGTGGCTCACCCTAAAAAGACACACACAAGTACACAAACAACAAACAAGGTACGGTCGCACAATCAGAGGAGGTGGGGTCTAAAAATTCCACTTTTACTCCCAAAGGGAGGCCTCCAAACAGACTGGCCCAGCTCTCGAGAGAGAACAGACCCTGAGTGGCTCGCCATGAGCCAGAGCGGCTCAGTTCCCACCAATAAAGGAGCCCAGATGGAGTGGAGTGAATTCCCAGCCTGTGCAAGCCGGCGTGACTCACCCCCAGGCGACACCGAATGTGGACTGAAGCTCCGGAGGTTTCCTGGTTCTTGGCTCCAAACAGCCTCCGGCCGTGGGGCAGCCAGCGTCAGTCAGGAAGCGTCCCTCCCAGCTCCCCAGAGTGAGTGACCTCCAGCAGCTACTGAGGCCGCAGGGAAGGGGCTGCCTCTGGCCAGGGTTGACCTGCCATGGGCACAAACTCCCCTGACTTCAGCCAAATTTTTACTGAATGCTAACTCATGTGCATGAGACACAGTGAGGCCAAACGAGGAGAACAACTGACTAGTAACCAAAACACTCCGACCACCCAATGGCTTTCAGCTGAGCCTTTTTAAAGGTCAGGTGAGGTGTGGGGGAGGGGCCAAGGTAGGTGATCAGCTGTGCACAGTTCTCAGATAGGTTCAGGCTGATCAATCCATAGGTGCCAGAAGGTCTAGGGGTCACATGCTCATGAGCATCAAGGAGTTAATTCTTTCCATTTGGTGGTTGCTTTTAGCATCTGAGAAGCATGAGACACTATTATCTGGGTACTTCAGAGAGGAGTTACAGCAGAGGATATGGGGGAGGGGTCTGTTCCGGGAAGACTCCATAGGGTCCTGCCCGGTTACACGGACTCCCCTGGACCTGTAATCTAGATCTGGGGGAAGATGCAGCCCCAAAGAAGAGGCACAAAGTGCACTTGGCTCTCAGGATTGACCTAATTTCTTTTTCCTGGTTTTTGCTGTCTCTGGACAAGTAAAAGTTTTTTACCTACAAAAGAACTGCACCTTCTCAAAAGGGAGGTTTTAGGTGTGTGCTGTGGTGATTAATGATAAGAAATATATATTTGGCCTTCATTCCCTTTCTTGGCACAGAGCTCCTCAAACTCTTGGAATTTTGTATGTGGTAAGAGTAATAAAGGTGTCACTATATTTCTAACAAACCCATCCAACCACACCTGAATTTATGTTAATAAAACCACGTAAGGGGGGGTACTAATTGCCAGAGGGGCCAATCACATGTGATTAGAGGGTTGAAACTTTCGGCCACACCCCAGACCTCTGGGGAGGGGGGAGGGGCTGGAGGTTAAATCAATTAACAATGGCCAATGACTTAATCAATCCTGCCTATGTAAGGAAGCCTCAATAAAAAGCCAAAGGATGGGGTTTAGAGAAGTTCTCAGTTGGTGAGCACCTGGTGAGACCATGGGAGCTCTGGCCCCTTCCCATTGTGAACAAAAAATACTGCAAACTGTATCAGTAAACAAAGAATGCTGAAGCCATCCAGTCATAAGTGGCTGCCGCCACCCCCTAGGGGAGACAAGCCTGCAGCCTGGCCTCTGCAGCCACTCACAGTGGTGCCCTCTGAGGGGACTCAGAATGAGAAAGGACAGAATACTGGCCCTAGATAGCTAGGCGCCTGTCAAAGGAATGAATTCAATGAGCCCAAATGTTTGCTTCCTCCCATACATAGTAAAGCTCTAAATTCTTTAACTTGAGATGCCTGGTTTTCTTTAGATAACAAGTCATCTTTTTTTGTTCCAACTATCTGGTCTTTGTTGTAAAGCTCCTATGTATCCCAGCTCCTCCCCTACCTCTTTGGAGCAGCCCCTCAGAGTGATCTGAGAGACTGCCTCCTAGCATGAATCCTCCCACCAAATAAAACATAAAACAACTCTCCACTTCCAGCTTGCAAGTCTATTTCAGCTGACATCACATACCCTGCCCTGTGCACTTCTCCCACCTGGCCGTTTCTGGGTTATATCCTTTTATAATGAACCAGCAATCTAGTAAGTATGATGTTTCTCTGAGTTTTGAGAGCCGCTCTAGCAAATTAATCAAACTCCTGAAGATAACTGGAACTTCCAGTCTACAGCCGTCAGTCAGAAGCACAGGTGACAACCTGGACTGGGTGGCCGGTGTCTGGGGTGAAAGGTGGGGGACAGTCTGGTGGAACTGAGCCCTTCACCTAGGGGGTTTGATGCTGTCTCCAAGTAGACAATGTCAGAATGAACTGACTTGCAGGACACCCAGCTGGTGTCAGAGAATTGCTTGGTGTGTAGAAAAAGCCCACACCTCGAAACTGGTATCAGAATTGTAGGTCTGTTAATCAGCGTGACTTTAATTCAAAGCTTTTTGTGCCAGATAATTTTAAATAATCCCTGCTGCCCCTCCCCTCACCCCAAATATTCCCATCTCTCTTCTTCTTGCCACTAGCTGGCTTCCAAATACTCCATTTTCCAGTCTCCCCTGAGCTACGTGAGACTGACCATATGACCGACTTCTAGGCCACAAGAAATAAATGCAAGTCTTTAGGGAGTGCGTTGTCCTGGGAAAGTCTATGTTCTCCTGACAAAGAGGCAAGAAGAGACTGTTGATCCCCGAACCTGCCCCATTAATCACCTACTCTGGGCTAGTTCTATAAGGAAAATAAACTCAATTCTTCAAATTACTGAAAGTTGTTTTTACCCAAAACACACCTCTGACAGCTATAGCTCCTGATACTTAAACATATTTAATCTTTTTCTTATTTGGTTTAATTAGTTCAACAATCACATACAGTAAATACCACGTTATCTCCATTTTAAAGATGAGATTACCTATGGTGTCAAAGCTGAGATTTGAGGGCTGAATCAAAGTTAAATAGGCAAAGGATGTGGGTAAGAGGGGTCCTAGGAGAGAGAGCAGCCTGGACCAAGGCCCTGCACCAGAGGAGGTGAGAGCCATCAAGGAACAGAAATAAGGGTAGTGGTACCTGAGTAAGGGGCCAGGGAGGGGGAGTGACATAGGGTGGGGCCGCAGAGTTAGGAACAGACTGGATCATGCAGACCTTGTAGGCCATGTTGAGGACTTCATTTGACAATGGGAAGCAATGGAAGGGCTTTAAGAAAAAGAATAATAGGACATGTATTTTTAAAGGACCGCTGTATCTATAGTGCAGAAGATATGAGAGAAGCAGGTGAGAGTGGATTTGAAGAGATACTTAGTTACAAACCACAGTAGCTTGGAGGAAAAGAGATGGCATCTCGGGCTGAGGATAGTATTAGACATGGAGATAAGTGGATGGACTCGAGAGATATTTAGGAGATAAATCAATAGGATGAGGTGATTGATTAGTTGGGGAGGGGCAATGGAGAGGAGGATGCCGAGGATGACTTCTAGGGTTTGGCTGACACAGGTGGGTGGATGGATGGTGTGGCATTCACCAGGACAGGAAATAATGGAGGAGGGATGGGTTGTGTGTGCAGTATGGGGTAAGGAGGAGGTGAATCATGGGTTTAGTTTTGCTCACATTGAATTTAAAGTGCCTTGAAGGTTTCCAGATGCATTTGTCTCTAGCAGGCAGCTGGATAGATGGGGCTGGAGCAGCTCTGTGGCAGGTTGGATTACTATGCCTAATTCTTCACTCCCCTGTAATAGGACTTTACACCCACACCCTTTGCCTTGTAACTTTGAAGTGACTCTTCCAGTGAGAGGAGCATATTTCCCCCGTTGATCTTGGCCTTGGCCATGTAACTTTCTTTGATCAGCATAATATTGGTGGACAATATGTAAACAGAGACTTCAGATATGCTCTCATGTTTGGCTTGTCCTCTTGACCTCTTTTGATCTTCTGTGAGAAGTATGTGTTTCAGGGAGCCCCTGGCCCTCCCGCCAGAGCTCCGAATGAAGCCCCATGGAGCTGACCTGAACATAACCCGAAGCCTGGGCCCAGCCTGTCCCAGCTGAGCACTGCCTTAGCTGATCTGAAGACCTGTGAACACTGCTGTAGAACACTGAGCTTTTGAAGTTGTTATGCATCAGAAATCAAAGAATCCGGATCAAAGGAGAGGACCAGACAAGACTTAAAATTGACGTGTACGTGGTAATTATCACTACGGGATAGCTGAGACCTCCCAGGGATAACATCCATTGTGGAGTTTGGGGCACATTCACTTTGGAGAAGTCTGGGAAAAGTTTTCTTTGACCATCCCTCTGTCTTCTGGCCCAGGTAGTACATCTCACTCGAATGTCTTTAGCCCCCCTAATATTGTACTCCAACCAGGCTGATAATCAGGTACTCGGGCTCCAAAATTGCATCACTGCATTCACACCCAAACCCACATTCTCTGTCTAAGTCTTTTGACTTGTACTTCTGTGGTACATTCTGACTTGGTGTGCCTTTGACTGGCTACATGGAATTGACATCTTTGCCGAGGGATGTCTACAAGGGTAACTGACTAGAACCATCAGTGTAGAACACCCCTCAACTTTCTCCAAATGCCAGTGGAAGGACTTCAAACAGGATCTTTTCTGAAGGCTCAATTTAGATTTCTTGACAGGAGCAGGAGTAGGTGAAGAATAGTGTTATACACATGGCTTCATGGTTCCTCCAATTGGAATCTCCATGGTTGCTTTAGCCCAGAGATATCTCATATTCTCAACCTCTTTCTTTCTCTTTCTTGTTCCCTTTTTCTCTCTCTCCACCTATGCTCTGATCATTAATAAAAGCTTTCTTTACTTAGGTTTGAATACAGGAAGCACCTTAAAATATTTCAGTAAGTCTCTTGTCCAGTTCTGTGCTAATTCCTTAGATTATTCACTACCATAGTAGAAATTTATATCTCTGTTCCTCCATTTCTCTCCTCTTTGTGGTTGAAGAAAAACTTCCTCTGACCATGATGGCGATGACAGAGTCCTCATTATGTACTCTCTTGGCACCATATACCTTTTTTTTGGCTCTCATCAGTGTTTACTATTGTGTGGTTCCCCAGGAAGGAAACCCATGCTAGAGGAAACTTAAGGAAGGGATGGTTCCAGAACTGCGAGACACAAGAGAGGTGACTGTGGGAAGCCACTGCCACCCTGGGGCTGGAGGGACAACCAGGAAAGAGAATATTCTCAGAGCTGAAGTGCTGGGGAGGATAGGGAAGTGATGGAAACTTGGGGGAAAGCCACAGAGTGGGAGTTAGAGGCACAGCTAGGGCTGTCCAGAGGAGACATAGTGACGGAGGAGAATTTCCCCTCTTCCCACCCTCCAATTCTGCCAGTGCCTTCTGTTGGCTGAATCAACAAGAAAGCCAGAGGGTGAAGGAAATGCAGCGGATCAGGAGAGGAGCAGAAAATAACTCCAAGAACAAACAAGCATAGACCCATGACAAGTTACAGGCGTTTCCACGGTTATCCATACACTCCTTGTTGCCCACACTACTCTGAGCAACTTGAGCAAGGGCTGTGTTCATTTTACTGACCATTGATTCCTCAGTGCCTTTCATGGGTACTAATACTGGTCCTTAATATTAGTTGAATGAATAAATAAAATGCATTCAAGAGACCCTAAGAATGAAGAAAACAATGATCTGTTAACATTTTGGCAGGTGCTAGCTTAAGAATTTCTCCCCTTCATCTCTTCCCTTACCCCAATCAACTTCTTTTCCAGAAGTTTCCGATTAGAGCCTACCATCCTAATTTGGACGTATGTTGTTGGAAGAACTGAGAAAAGAAGACTGTGGTGCTAATTGTCCATATTCTCAACTCCCTCCCCCATCAACACAGTTTCTTTCTCTTCCCTTCCCTCAGCCACAGGAGCAGGGCCCTGAGGAGGGTCGTTTGTAGTTTGCAGAGTATTCCTATCACAGCAGAATCTGTGGAAAACTGGGCAGATGCCAGACTCCTATTTTCTAAGGTGAATATAAAATTATGGCTTCCAGTGCTTCTGAGTTTGAGCAAAATATAAAATAAAATAAAAATCAATGTGCTTATTACATTTATAACCATCTCACAAAATGACTGAAACAGGTTATTTGCAAATGTGTTTTATGGCCTTATTTCTAGAACTCGTCATGAAAGCATTTTAAACAGTTTGGGGAGAACATCTATATTTTGTATATTTTAGGGAAACTGTCTTGTGGAAATTACAACTTCAAGAAGAAATGATCATAACCATGGATGGGGGTGGTGGTGGCAGAAGCTGAGTGAGATACTCTTCCAGGTGTTCTTTCCAACTAATTATACCTGTTGTGTAAAACTGCATGAGCCTCCCAGGACCCTCTATTTTGGCGCTGGTAGGAGAGAAAGTCAGGCAAAGGCCCATGAACATCCCTTCGTGTGTTCTTTCCTTGAGAGCCTTAGTGACCAGCGAGGGAGAAACAGTGGGTTCTGCAAACATTCCCATGTTGTTCTCCCACATTTCCCAGCATCCCCGCCAGTTGATATGATTGGTTCTGGCTGATGGGCTGTGGTTGGGAACGATGTGTGTCATTTCCAGGCCAAGGCATAGACAAGCTGCCTTCCCGCTGATCTGGACTCACAGTTGGGGCTGCTGAGTCATACATGGAGGAAAGTTGCTCTCAACAGTTATAAGGACTCACAGCTGATTTTACGTGAGTGAGAAAGCAACTTTGTATGTTAGGCTACTGAGATTTTGAGATTATTTGTTACTGCAGCATAAACTAGTCTATTCTGACCAATAATGTGTGGCTACAGTAAAAGCAGAAAGACTTCTAAAAACTTTGGTTATATTGCTTTGCTTTCTCTTTCTTTTCCCTTTGAGAGTGTGAGGAGCACACTGGGGTGAAAAATAACAAAGTTTAAGACTAGAGCTTGTTTGGAATTTGGTTGCAACAGTCTTTATTCCAAATATATTGATCTAGGTCTAACAATAAAAGAACAAATTCCTAGTTAAAATGGACAGGCCAATTCTTTCAAAGCCATTGAACTTTTACTACAGAACACCTCCTAGGAGACATTCCTAGGCAAAACCTGCAGGCATCATGTGATGTGGGGAGGGGGTTTGGAAGAAGGCTTCTTGTACCTCAAATGATCATCTTACCATTCCCCAAGAAGACATTATTTGTTGGGCTAAGACCTTGTGTCTTATTAACATTCAATGCTGAAATGAGCATTGAGGAAGACACCGAGGATGCAAAGATAAAAGTGTCCCTCAATGCCAAAAGAAGTTCACAGGCCAATACCCTTGCAGTTGTAGCAAAATGTAGCCATGAATACCAGATTTAGAGTTTCAGAGCCTATTAAGACTATTTCATCACCCTGTTTTATTTCTCTTACATCCCTTGTCATCATCTGAAATTATATTTTTTATTGGCCTACCTAGATATTAACTGTTTCCTCTATTAGAATGTAGCGCCACAAGAGTTAGGGAGCTGCCTGTGTTCATCACTGTATCTCCAGAGCCTAAGACAGAGCCTGGCACAGAGCAGATGCTCTACAGTGTATTTGTTGAATGAAGGAATGAATGAACTATAAGACAGAAGTGCCACTGTCCACAAATATGGGCACAGCATCTGGAAAAGTCAAGTCTGGATAGTGTGGACGAAGAATGTCACCAGCCATATCAGTAAACAAAGGATGTTGGGGCCATCAAGCCATCAGCCACTGCAGCCACCCTGGACTGTGCACCCTGAAGGGATTCAGGATGAAGGAAAGCACCAAATCGGCCCTAGTTAAGGTGCACATCAAAGGAATGATTTCAGTAAGCCCAGACCCTTGCATCTTCCCATACATAGAAAAGTGCTAAATTCATTAACTTGAGATGTTGGTTTTTCTTTAATTAACAGTAATCTTCTGACATTCCAATTACCTGATTATTGTTGCAAAAACTCATATATCCTGTCCTCCTTTACCTCTTCGGAACAGTCCCTCAGAGCCATCTGAGAGACTGCCTCCTGGGGCTTAAGTCCTCAGCAAGTCCACCAAATAAAACACAAGTCTCAACTTTAAGACTGTGCATTTTTTTCAGTCATCAATGGTTTTGAGCATTCGATATCTATAGATTCTACAAGAATTCATAAGGGACCCATTTTGATGGATTGCTCTTGACTATATTCTTATGAAAAGTAATAGAGAAAATACACACAAATGGACATTTTTGCAAAGTAAAATAATCCCTGAAATACTTAAATAGTAAGTATGTTCTGTGCTGACACCTCTGAAGCACCATTTAAGATCCCAGAAGCCTCGCCCACCACTGAGGTTTGGCCCCAGGGGCTGCTGCCGCTGCCTGACTTTGCACAGGTGCAACCTGAATGTGCTGAGCCCCGTCAGGCTGTCCTGGCAGAGCCAGGAATGCTTGGATGACTCATGCAGGCACAACCGCAAGAGTAGAGGGGTTAACACAAACCAGAGAGGCAAAACTTTGACCAATGAGAAATGGAAGCGGAGAAGCAATACAGTCTTCTTCCTTTCCCCCCCAGATTTAGTGGACCATCCTAAGTCTCCGTCATCTATAAGGCCTCTCAGAAGACTGTCCCTTGAGATCGAGCATGTGCCACCAGCTTAGTGACTCCTCCGCACCCCACACCCTCATCTCTGCTACCTGGGGATTGTCTTCTCTGATAAATATTGGTCCTAGTCCCCATGTTTTGCCTCAGGCTCTATCACCTGGGAACCCAGGATGAAACAATGTCTAAACATTTTCTCCCAGAAAGTATGATAAACATCAAAAGAAAAGTATGACTTGAAAGTTAAATATTTATTGTGTGCACATTTTTTTCATGTTGATGCCAATATTATTTACAAAGGCCAACTGCTTTCAGGATCCTTGGGAAGATCAACTAAAATAAAGTCCAAATTCCCTCCAGCAGAAGCATTCTCACGGGTTCCAGTAAATAAACCATATGGAAAAGGAGTAAATGCCTTTCATTAGCAAGCTTTTTATAATTTCAAAGCTCTTTCAGATTATTATCTCTTTATCTTTTAAATAGCACTACTTTTACATAAGGGGAAATGGAAAATAGGAGTTTTAACTGACATGTTCAAAGTCAAACAATTATAGTCTAAATTTTCTCACCTGCAACCAAGATTCTCCCCTTAGATCTTCCTGCTTGCTCCTACAGACCCAGGTCTATTAGAAAGCACACAGAGAGGTGCACACAAGTGCTCGGAAGCAAAAAGCGAGCACGTTGACTGAAATGGGTAGAAAACCTCAAATGATTTTTAACTTGCGAATTTTAACTTAAATAAACCTCACATTTCAGATACAATCCTGCTTTCTGGAAGACCATTTAAGTGCTCCATTTGAGCTGTTTCTGTTCTGGATGCTTTGTCCTGTGACACATCATTAACAGCTTGGCTTGAAAGCTATGATATAACAAAACAGTCCTAGTACCTTGTGCCAAGTTATTGAATGCAAAGTCTGAGAACCAAGAAAAAGACAAAAAAATACTGATTCAGGAGAAAGAAAAACTAGTAAAGACATCTTGAGCTATTTCAAGATCAGGAGTCATGAGTTTATAATTTTATTTTGCCACTTAAAGTGTTTTCAAAAGATGGCATTTTCTGGTATATTCCTTGTGGATGTACTTGGTTCCTATTCACTCTGAAAGGAAGGTAGTAATTTAGGGGATCACTAGGGTTAGAAAAGATGGGCTGTGCTGCAGGGCACTCCAGGGGAAACAGTATATGAACTCAGAGTCTTTTTCGCATCCTTACAGAGGGCAAGTTGCAGACTAGTTTTCTGACTGCTTTCCTGGTGTGAAATAGAAAGGCCCCAGACATCACCTTTGGGCAAGATTGGGGCTAGAGGTTCTACCCACCAAAGAAGGCAAGGCTGCCACTGGTCCACAATAATGTGACCTCTGCATAAGTCAGAAAAAGGCACAACCTCTCCCAATGGGCCTCTGTTGCTGCTGCCCTCGTATGATGCCTGCTCTGCTGGTCACAGCTCTCCTCTGATGGAGACCACAGCTGAAACCCCCAGTGGTCTTAGGGGAACCGACAGTGCTCTTGGTAACCCTCCAAGCATAACCCTGATGTGACCTCTAAGCAGGCTTGGCTGTAAACTGGGGGACAGCAGCTGTGCAACATAGGGTGAAACTTACAACTGCGTCTACAAGGACCTGTCTTCACGTCCACAGATTCCGCCCAACTGAAGTGTCCTCTGAGTGAGTCCTTCTTACCTAGGTCCTGACCTGCAGCATGTGGCAGAGACCACTCAACATGCTCCCCTCCTCACAATGTTCCTGACAATTCTTCTTGGAATTTAGGCTAAAGATCCTCTTTTCCACTTTCAAAGTATTCACAATCCAAGGGAGAGAAAGAGGACTTCCCTCACCTTGTTCTTGCCCTGGGATCAGCCTCTTCAAAGAATGCTTGAGAGTCAGAAGACTTACTCCTTTGGGGAAGAGGATCACACCCTTGCTCTCAGGATGGATCCTGGCCAACAATTCCTTTCCAGTCTGGTTCATTCAGCCGTGCAGCCCAATGCATGGAGACCGACAATTCCATTCCAGGAGCAAGGTGCCAATGTGAGCCCGGTCACCGCTCGTTTCCTCCAGCACCAGGAGCAGAAAGCAAGTCTTCATTCATCTCCTGAAACAGGCTGGTCTCTGGGCTCATCTCTTACGAATAATTGTTTAGGTCAGAATTCACATGCATCTTTCAAGAACAAGCCACAATTTTTAAGCACAGGAAAATCTATTTCTGTTTTAGGGTGAAGAATCTAACAATTCAGGGGCACTCTGCTCAAACAACCAATTTATGTTGCTATGCAATTTACTTAATATTTCAGTCTTAAGTATTTATATTTGCTACATACAAAGCTCCCCTAAGGGCAGTATTTGGGAACTTACGATACATGTGCATGAAAGAAAAGGGTCCTTTCCAGAACAAAGAGGAGATAGGACACAAGGACAAATGATGGTTTCTGGACCAACACAGCAGAAATTGCAAAGAACCAAAATGTGACAGGTTTCCAGCTGTAAAACCTGACCCCTCAGTCCCTTCTGGTATAATGCATATTCATCCTAAGGAGGGCATTAGGGAACGCTTTTGCCAAGGTGGCTCAAAGGAATTGTTCCCTTTCCTTCCTGTCAGACGCTCAGAATAGCTCTGTGTTTGACAATTATTTTTGTTACCCATCCTGGTCCCTATTTCATACTTGTGTGCACCCAAATATTTACTGGCTTATGGCAGGGCTGATACTAGAGATGTTTTTCTAATTCTGACACTAAGCACAGAACACAACTCTTTATACCTCCCTAACTATTTCTATTCCTTTCAGCGGCAGTAAAGATCCAAGCAATTATGAAACATGAAGAGGTTTATGCTTCTGTAATACCTACTCTGCAAAATGTCCCATTCGGCTGCCTGTTACTGAATGACTTTTGACAAGAAGAGGGTAACTTCCAAACTGAGCACCACCTGAGAAATCGACACAGAAACAATCCACTGAGTTACTCTCTGATTTGTACAACTGGGCATGTTCCTCCTGCAGCGGGAGTTTAGAATTGGCTATTTAACCTTTTCAAGCTAATCTACACGTAGGACAAAATCTCTTCTACTTCATGGCATCAATGAAAATCCTATATAATCACATTTCTCTGTATTTCTACTCCTCCCTTTTCTTCTGCATGTCAGTTTTTCCAAAATTTATCGGATACCTCATAGGTACCTCAAATCTACATGTCCAAAATCATGGTCACTAACTTCTCTTATAAATGGGCTTCTTCTGACGCACTTACGTTTAAGGTGAGTTGAACCGTTCACTCATCTGCCCGGTGTCCTAGCTCACCTGAGACAACTCCTCTCTCACTACTCCCATCTACTCTACAGTCAAGCCCAGGCATTTCTCCTTGCTCGCTCGCTCGCTCTCTCTCTCTCTCTCTCTCTCTCTCTCTCTCTCTCTCTCTCTCTGCTCTTCCCTCTTCTCCAGCCCACAGGTCTCCGTCAAGCTTCCCTAGGACAATGTCAGCTAAGTGATGATTTACCACTAAGGGTAAGCACGTGGAGTTTGGGGGTCACAATGCCTGGGTGCACATCTGGTCTGCCACATTCTGTCTGGACTTGGTCAAATTATTTTACTTCACTGAGTCTCAGTTTAAAAAGATATAAACTAGGGATAATATTAGTATGAGGATTAAGTGAGATAATACATAGAAATGTGTTTATAACAGCGCATGGTACATAGTAAGTACATATTAACCTAAAAACTCTGTGAAGCCAAAGACTTGTCCATATCATGGACCACTCCATCTCTGTGCCGGCCCGGCAGGATTTACGGGGAATAACAAGTGTTCAGTATTGTGGAATGAACGAGTTCATTTTTATTATGACACCTCTTCAATCTATTCCCCCAAAGCCTTCCAGAGTGTGGCAAATTGTAGTCTTGCTCATAAATGTTTCTGCCCACCCCTCTTGGGAGGAGGAGCATTCTTCCCTGCTCCAGTGTCAGGCTTGGCTGTGGGAGCTGCTTTGGTTAATGAAATGAGGGTAGGGTTGTCCTGTGACACATCCAGGCAGAGGCTGGAAGGGCCTGCATGCAGTTTTCCTTTTTTCTTTTTAGTTTCTGCTGGGTGGATGTGCGGTGACAACACCGAAAATTTATTCTCTTAGCAACATTCAAGTATGTAAGACAGTACTGTTAACTAGAGTCACTATTCCATACATTAGGTCCCCAAAATTTATTCAACTTATAACTGAAAGTTTGCACGCTTTGACCAACAACCCCGCCCCCCCCCATTTCTTCCTTCCCCAGCTCCTGATGACAACCATTCTACTCTGTCTGTACGAGCTCATCCTTCTTAGATTCTACAAGTGAGAGCATGCAGCCTTCGTCTTTTTTCTCCCTGGCTTATGACATCTGCGTTGTCACAAATTTCATGGGGCTTTCTAACTTCTCTTTTTCTTTGCTGTGAGACAATGTTCCAGGTAGAGGGTGCTCTATTAGCGGGTCCTGGCTGGACCTCATTGTATCCGACATGTGGAAAGAATGAGCAAGAAATAAGCCTTCCCTGTTGTAAGCCACTACGATTCTGGGATTGTTTGTAACCCTGTCTTATCCTGGCTGACCGTTCTGAAACACACACACAGGAGTCTGTTGCTCTTCACTAGTTACAAACTAAGGGCATAACGTCCTTAGCATGATATACAGGGATCTTCATAATCTGTCCACAGGTCACCTCCTCAATCTACTTCTCTTGCCAGTCTGTCCTGAGACACTCTGTGTTTAATCCATACATATTTTTAAAACATCTCAAACATCAATCTGAAGACCTGTTTCATCTCTCTCTGAGGTGCTATCTCTTTTTAGCATCTGACTTAAGAAAAAAATTTTTTGACTCTACTGAGTTTAAGGCAGGATTTATAACCCACTGTTAAATGGTTTACAGAATCACTGAGGGGACTAAGGGCAGTAACTGTGACAGAGCTTCCAGGGAAGACAGCCAAGGCCATACCACAGAACGAGGCTGACGAGGGAGCAGCTGCTTCTACCACACTCACTGAACTGCCTTCTCAGTCCAGAGGCTGCCCCTACAGCTGCACACTGCGAAGCCACCCCGCTTCTGCTACAGCTGGCACCAGCACGACCTGGGCTCTTCACCACATCCAACTCCATACTTGAGTCTCTCATAACTGCATGTGACTGGCAAAATCCAAATCACCTCCAGACCAACAGTTGCAAGATCATCAGAAGGATGCTGTTTTCAAATTCTAGGACCTACAATACAGGAAGGCATCCCAGAAAGAGGCTGAATAAATACTGATCTGGTCACCCCATGTACTCCAACACAGAGGTTATTAATTTCTGCAGTGTTTTACCTTTGGTGTGGACTGAATGTTTTCCTGCTGCTCCCCACCCCCTTCCCATTCATATGCTGAAGCCCAAAGCACTAAAGAGATGGTATTTAGAGACAGGAACCTTTGGGACACAATTAAATTTAGATGAGGTCATGAAGGTGAAGCCCCTATGATGGGATTAGTGCCATTTTAAGAAGAAGAGACCAGAAGACATAGATTCTCTCTCCTTGATGTGAGGTTACAACAAGAAGGTGGCCTTCTGCAAGTCGGGAGGAGAGCCCTTACTGACAAGTGACTCTGGCAGCACCTTGATCTTGGACTTTCCAACCTCCAGAACTGTGAGAAGTGAATGTTAAGACACCACTTGGTCTATGGTATTTTGTTATAGTAGCAGGAGCTAAGACAACCTCCAATAAAGAAACTTCTTGCATCTTGTCTCATGAAGACCCCTTGAGATCTGTAGAACCAGGATCATTATTCCCATCCCTGATATGAGAAATCCGAGAATCAGGCAAGTCACCTGGTGAAAGCAAGACAGAACTCAGTTGTCCCAGATGCTAGTTAGCGCCCCTTCCAATACAGTCAAGAATCTAAAGTGTAAGCTTCCTAAGACTAGGATACCAAGTCCCAGCACCTGAGAATCTGAAAATCTAGCATGATGGCTGCAGCTGCTGCCGTCTTTCTGTGTGGGACGGCACTACCAATGATGCAGCAGAGAGCTGTCCAGGGAAGGCCCGCCTCCGACAGGGCTGGGGGAGTCAGTTCCAGGGAAAATAATTAATTCTTTAGTCCTCTGATTCCTATTAGGATAGCGCCTCTCTCATTTGTTATCTTTAAAGGAAGTGAAGTGGGAGCTATCAGAAAAGTGGTGCTCCCTCCTCTGCTTTTTGGGAAGTTGGGGGGAAGCAAAACATTTTCCACATTTTGATTTTCACTGGAAATTTACTCAGGAAGAGATATGCCTCTGTAGGCCACTCATACCCCTAGTAGTTCGTATTTGCTGTTTTACAGATCTGACCAGAAAAGAGAATCATTGATTTTCCTGGGAAATAATGAAAAGCTATCAACACATTTACGCCTACGTGAATTTAGAGTGCAAGCAGGAGAACGTTACTCTAATAGATGAGGTGGCCCTTCTAGAAAATGATTCACTCCAAAACCAAAGGAGAAATGAATTTTAAAATTTGAGAGTCTGAAATATTAATTTCATAGCCTCTAAATCTAGAAATTATTGAATTCTCAGAATGCTTGGGCCAGAAGAAATCTTACAAATGATACGTCCAGTAGATTTTAACCAAATTTAGAGCAAGAAAGCTTTTTTGCTCAAATAAGATGTTATGGAAAACTTTTAACCAAATAAAAACAGAACTGTTCTGAATGAAATGAGGCAAGATCGCCAAGCCTGATACACGTGGCCACTTTCTAGTGATGCTCCCACCGACCTCACATCTCCAAGGAAACCGAGGCTCCAGAGAACACAGTTGAAATGGCACAAATATCGTCCAGCTGAAGGCCAAGTAGACAGCGCCAGCACTGAGATTTGAACTCAGGCCTTCTGACTTCCATGTTCTTTCCTTTAAAAAACCCCTGGGACAATGTTTCCTTTGATGAAATTTGCAGACCTCCCTTTGTCTCATTCTCAAGCACTCACACCTACAGCCCACAGCAGCTTAAGGGGCAGCCCCTTTGCTAACAGCTGGGATTACTCTGTTCATGAGGGTCTTACCTTCCAGGATCAGCTACGCAAGGCATTGGGGATACACTGGTCCCAAGACACTGACAAGGAACAGAGTGCAGTGAGTTTTAAAAGGGGGAAACCCAGAGATAGCCAGAGGAGTGAAAAGATAAAGACATGGATTTTGAGCAAATTTTAATTAATCTTGGAAACTCCTGGGGCATGCGTTTGTCCTCTTCTTCTAGGGCCTGGATATTTAAAGAGAGAGAGCCAGAACAAATCATCCTTTCTCTCTTCTACCTCTTCCTGTCTCCTCTACCAAAGCACTGTTCCAAATCCTTCAAGCCAATGGCTCTCAAACTAGTTCCAAGGTTAAAGTCTAACAGCAGCATGCATTTGCATAAAAATTAAGATTACTGATAGAATTTTTTCAAACTAAAGTTTATCTCCCCAAAATACTCTTTCAATCTTTGATGTCTACTACTGCTTGTTTACCACTGAAAGCTAACAGATGACAAAATTAATAAACCTATAGCAAAGGACTATTTATGCAACACCTAGAAACAACTGAGTCTGCTCAGCTTAGCAGTTTGTTTCTTTGTAGACTCGCGGGCTCACAGCTTTACGCTACATCCATTCATACAGTACAGGTTGTCCTATGTTTAGTGGAGATAATTGTTCATACTGCATGTAACAAAAAAAGAATATCATTTTTATGCTTATACACGCTTAGGCTATTTCTGCATCATTGCCTAGAAGCTGGTAATAGTGGTGGTATCTGAAATGATAACAGATGTTGGAGTAAGAGGTGGGAGGAGACTTACTTTTCATTGTTCATCTTTGTTTACAAATATAAATTTTACCACGTGCACCTTCTCAGTTTTGAAAGACATTAAAATTGAAATACATGTTCTTTAAATAATCTGATGCTGGGGACTCACCTCACAGATCCTGATTTAATTGGTCTGGAACACGACCTGGACACTGGGGTTTTTAGAAGCTGCCCAGGTAATCAGAATGCTCAACCAAGACTAACAACCACATTTCTAAGCTATGACCAGAAGCTCTTTTACTATCTTATACTGATAACTGTAAATTATTTAAGGCAGGCATTCCTAGTTTTTTAGAGCAGGGAAGTGGTCCTTGAATGTCAAAAACCTTCACAGCCACACCACAGTGATCTATTTTTGGTTATGTGTTGATTGAGAAGATACCAAATATCCAAAGTTGCTATGTATCAATCTCAGTAAAATTAATAAACATTTGAAAAATAGCAGTAGGTGTAAAAATAGAGGTGAGACACAATACCAATGCTCTTTACAGGTAATTCCACATTCTTATATCTTCTTATGTAAGATTTTCACCTCTACATGTGTAAGTGCCCTTTGCAAAATCCCTGGCTCCTCCCCAGAAGTCCACAGTCTACAAAGCAGGAATAACTGAATTTAGGAATTGCTTTTCCTGGATAGAACTGTACAGAGACATTTTGATCTCCTGGACAGTAGACAGCAAACAGCAAGTATTTTCATAGTGTTGACTTGAGATGTGCTTACTTGTTGTTACTGATCGGCTTACATTTCTACCTGTGTCCCAATATTCTCTAGAACACAAAGCCTGCCATTTACAATCTTATTTACAAGCTTTGCCTAAATATGCACCAGGCTTTTCTCTCTTGGTGATTTGACTGGGGTCGTTTGCTTTGTTTGGAACAACAGCAGAGCCTGAACCCGTTCTCTGTCTGACCCCTGCCTGCCTCCTCCATCATGATGATGCCTCCACTCAGTCTAGCTTTCAGTGAAAACCCCTCCCTGTACCCTTTGTTAATACTGTGAGGTGGCCACTTTGATTGTTTAAAGCCAGACTGACTTTTTGAAGGTAACGATTAGGTGATCTCCTGGTTCCCTTGTGCTGGGTGTCAACGGAGAAGTTCTATGAGGATTTTTCACGGTTATTGGCTGCTTTAGGGAACCCAGGGAAGCTTTGGATCTCTTTCGTAAAATAACCATGTGTTATGAGACCTCCATCAGAAGCTCACTCAAGGTAGGAAAAGTGCCAATCCTGAATGTTCCATGCTGTTATCCCAAATCTTGTGGCCATGGATTACATGTGTCTTTTTTTCATCTCCAATCAATAATCAAGTTTCATTCAACCAAAGTTAACATACGCTAATCTAAGGAAAACTATTTGATATACTGGAGTTTTCTTGGATATATTACCTCACCATGGTACTTGGCATCATTTTTACTAAGCCTTACATATTTTCCTGTCAGTTCTGAACATTATGGATTATTTCCCCCTCCCTTGTGAATATCTGACTCTAATGTTAAAAATCATTAAAGAATTACAAAAGCATTTCACCCCTTGAACGTGCAATAAATATACAGTTCAGGTTCTAGAAACTGTGCAAGCAAGCAGGACTCCAGCCATCAATCAACCTGTGGTATTTATTTAA
This sequence comes from Vicugna pacos, assembly GCF_048564905.1. Classification (NCBI taxonomy): domain Eukaryota; kingdom Metazoa; phylum Chordata; class Mammalia; order Artiodactyla; family Camelidae; genus Vicugna; species Vicugna pacos. Next base: position 18,839,979 of record NC_132991.1, read on the forward strand.
TTGTATTTTAAAGGCATAAAACTATAATATAATAAAATAAAATTGTATTTTAAAGGTGGTAGCTAGAAAAAGGCTGTCTCACCTAAATTGTCCCATCATGGTTAACTAGTAGTGCCAAAGTGTTCTCAGAATCTGCTTCCAAGCCCTCAGGAAGCCTGGCTTGTTCTTTCATTGATTTTTTTCCCCTGGCTGTTCCTTAGTCTTCCTTGAGAACTTCTGTCTTATGATAAACTTCTTCCCTCTTTCTTTCTTTATATTCTTTTTCATATAATCATAAAAGTAATCCATGCTTATTATAAAGCATTTTGGAAGAAAACTATACATTAAAAATATCATTAAAATGACCATTATAATTGCTTCCCGGCTTTTTGGCTAAGATGAAGTGTAAAATCACCATTACATCCTCCTACCATTCAGAGATAACCACTCTTAACATTTGGCTGCATTTCCTTTTCTCTTTTCTCCATATAAATGTGTGTTTACATAAGTGTGTGTCTGTACATACAGACATACATTTATAAACAAAGTAGCATACAGTGCCCATATGCATTTTCGAGTTCTGCTTCATTTTCTTAACATCTGTGATGAGCATTTGTTTCCCCATCCCCCACGACCTTTCTTCTCTCTTCTCACATTCGTGGCTGCAATTTCAGATCTCAGTTCCTCTCTTTTGGTTTATTGCAGCAGTCCCCCTACTGGTAGTTTTCTCAGTCCTCACCTTCCTCCACCTCTTATCTATCCTCAAGGCTGCAGCTGGAGGTATTTTTCTACAGTATGGTACCAATCACATCACTGCCATATTTTAAAGCCTTTGGCATGTTGCCTCTTTGCCCATCGTGTAAATCCAAGTGCCCTTTAGTTTCCCGCATGACCCTCGCCTCCTTACTCAGGCCTTTCATTCATGTCCAGTTGTTCTCTCCCTCCACGTCTTCTGTGCTGTTGCAGCATTTCTCAAAGTGGGGCCCACAGACCACCTGCTTTAGAGTCACAGAGGAACTTGTGAACAATGCAGAATCTTGAGTTGTACACTAGACACCCTGAATCAGAAGCTCTAAATGTGAGTCCCAGGATGCTGTATTTTAAATAAGTTTTCCAAGTAATTTTTCAATACCCTACAACATGAAAACTTCTTTGCTAAAACCATCTAATAGAAAAAAAACCAAAACTGACTGTTTAAAGGCATTTCCCATCAATGACATATCTCATTTGATCTTCACTGCAATGCTCTGAAGTCAGTTTTACTACTATTCCACTCATTCCACAGATGAGGAAACATACAGAGGAACCAAAGAGATTTGCACAATACACTTAATCAGTAAGGTCTGGAGATAACATTCAAGTCTGCTCTTTTCAAATCCAAATTCCATGAACTGTCCACTCTACAATACCAGCTTCCCTTTTTGCTCTGTAAAGAGTGACTGTGTTTTATGAGCCTTTGGTAAATGTGCTCATCCTTCAAGGCTGTAGTATGTATTGTAGGTGCCCTTACCACATCCCCACCCTGCACTCACCTTTCCAGTACAGACGGTTGGTCAGCTTTCTACTGCCAGCACCTATGATTCTCAGCTTCACATCTTTCTCTTGGCCTGAGCAAGGAAGAGAAATTCCAGGGAATTAGAGCCCCCAGGAGCGAAGACATGGGGACTAGAGGTAAATACTCCAACCTCCTCACCTAGGGTGAGGTGAGGGGACTCTGAGATGTGTTTGACAGACAACCTCGGAGATGTTCACAGTGATGCACTGCTTCATGAAGCTTTCTTTCACCTCCTTCCTTCCCTCCCCTATCTCCTATCATTCTCCTCCAGTACTTCCTGGAGATCATCTGCAAGTGGACCACTTGAACTCACATCTTCATCTCAGGGTGTGCTTCCAGGGAACCCAATTTAAGACAAAGACCAGCTTAAACATGGCTTTTGAATTTCAAGTGATAGAAACATAAATCATACAATGACAACAACAACAACAATTAATGTACATGTAGCTGAGAAGTCCAGGTGCAGACTTGGCTTCTGATATGGTTAGCTGCACACATGCAAAGGATACCTGCCTTGCCATGGCTCTTCCTTTCTGACTCTGCTCCTCTCTCCCCACTTTGATTTTCTTTTCTTTCCTTTATATGGATTTATGCTCAGGAAGTGGTGCTGTGCTGAGCCTGAGTCAATAGGAAAACTGTGCCCCTCCCATTATCCATAATTTAATGAATTTTTAATGCCTGAATTTTTTCCAGAATTATATTTTTAAAATAATATAGATGTGCTTACTTCCAGTAAAATAAAATTATAATAAGCTATTTTCACTGTACATAAAATATTTATACTTAAAACAATATTGTGAATTTTAATACACTTACTTTTCAATTCTTCAGTATTTTTAAACTAATGCTCTGGGAAAAAAAAAACTAACCATAAAAAACTTACATAAAAACATGCATAAAAGGGTTTTTTTTTTTGCCACCTCCAGTTCCAATATGGCTTCATACAACACTGTCTTTATTTAAAATGTTGACATTTTGTTCATCATGGATTACTTTTATTAATATTTATTTCTAAAATGTAAATTTAAAATACTATATTTCTGAGGGGTTTTTTTTGTAGATTCTTAAATTTTGTGCCCAAGGTGAGGGTCTCACTTGCTTCACTCTAGTCCCAAAGTATGTGCTGGAAATTTTGGCCATTGAGAACTCTAGATTTAGATGATCTTTTCAGATTACTGTAGAAAAAGGGAGGTGCCCTTTTGCAGCATTCTTTTCTTATTACTGTTGTTAAGCATCACGGAGGCACTCTCATTGGCCCTGCCTAGGTTCCATTTCTAGCTCTTCAACCAATAACTGCCATCAAGGAGATGAAATACCATGACTTGTAAGGATATGATGTGAGAAAGATGTCATGATTGATAGTCCTACTGAAGCCGCATGGGATTAGGATGTAGCAGTTTGGAAGTGAACTGGAAAGATGAAAATTATATGTGCATTATATGAAACTTTTCCAGACTACCTGCTTCACCTGCCTTCCTATAAAAATTTGATACATACCTGACATAAACATCACACTGTATTATATTCAGTTGTTTATTCATCTGTCTCCATAGATAGGCTGTGAGTTTCTCAAGGGTAAGATCTGATGAGATGTGTTGAAAGGACTAAATGAGGTAAAGACTGTACAGTGCTTAGCAAAGTACCTGACATAATGCATGCTTAATAAGTATGACATTGTATACTCTTTTCTTTAAGAGCAAATGGACATTATTTGTTGAATAAACAAATTGTCACACAGTGTGTTTTTATCTGTGCAAGTAGCAAGTCTCAGGCCTAGACAATACATTTTAAAATAAGGAGGTGCTCCTTGCTCATGACTGGTTCAACACAATCAGCCACATCCCCTGACTGCAAGATCTCTCCAACGGCTGTGTCCTTCTGCAAGCTCACTTGCTCTCTCAGGTGGTTAGCAGCCCAGCCTGCTGTGGACAAGGCTGCTGGGCCTCACATCTAAGACTCTTGCTCTCAAAGTCTTCTCTGTAATATCTAGGTGCCCACAACTTGAGTGCATTAGGCAACCAAGGAGCTAGAATCTCCCATAATCAGGATAGTATCTGAGGTTCTTCCCATAGAGCTGGTTATTCCCATGAAAAGATTTCAGCGCTTGACTCTCTCCTCCTGAGATGTAGACTTCTCTACATGAGGGCCAGAACTATTCAAATGGTCATATCCCCCTCAAGACCTCACTGTCCATCTCCTCCCTTTCTTTTGAGCTCAGTATTTACCCTGCAACTCCTCAGAATTCTCTGCACTGGTTCTATTAACAGACACGACTAACATATTACATTAAGCCAATTTCCCCAGTGGAAGTAGGCATCCCTTACTCATGGGATTGCTCCTTACACAACCAGCCCCCTGCCTTGGGTTACTCTTTGGGGGCAGAGGAAGAAGTCAGTCACCTGGGATTTTCCATGACAAGTCCTGCTAACCATCTTCTTTATCAAAGGGAGCTGTATTTTTCTAGAATTTGCCATTCCTTGGGAACTCTCAGATGTATGGTGAGTGAGGATATTTAAAGAATCAGTTGTATTTCTGTATGCTAAAAGCCAACAATCAGAAACAGATTTAAGAAAATAATCCCACTTACAATAACAAGAAAAGTATGAAATCATTCAGGATAACTGATAAAAGTTGGGCAAGACCAATATACTAAACACTAAACATTGCTGAGAGAAAGCAAAGAAGATCTAAATACATGGAGATGTGCAATGTCTTTGTGGATTGAAGACTCATTATTGTTGAGAAGTCAATTTTCATCAAACTGATCTACAGATTCAACATTATTGTTTTCAAAACTCCAGAACTGTTTGCAGAAATTTAAAAGCTGATTCTAAAATTCCTATTGAAATGCAAAGGAACCAAAATGGCCAAAAAACTTTGCAAAAGAGAACAAAGCTAGAGAGCTCACACTTTCTGACTACAAAAGTTATTATAAAGCTACAGTAATCAAAATAGTGGGTGGTATTTGCATCTCAAGAGACAAAATGATCAATGGAACAAAACAGAGAGTAAAGAAATAGGCCTATTTACATACGATCAATTGATTTTCAATAAAGGTGCAAAGACAATTCAGTGGAGAAAAGATATTCTACTCAATGAATGATGCTGGAACAATTAGATGCAAAAAGTAAAATATGAACTTCTAAGCATCCTCACACTATATACAAAAATTAACTTAAAGTGGATCATAGACCAAAATGTAAACATTAAAACTATAAAATTTATAGAAAACATAGCTGATAAACTTTGTGACTTTGAGTTAAAGATTTCTTGGATACACTACTAAAAGAACAATCCATAAAATGAAAAATGATAAGTTAGACTTAACCAAAATTTTAAATGTCTATCTACTCTAGAGGATATCATTAAAAGAATAAACAGACAAACTTCTGTGGGAGAAAATATTTGCATTTGAAAGGCATATATCTGATAAAGGACTTGTATTTATATATATATATATGTAAATCTCAACACAATTATGCTGAGTGAAAGAAGCCAGATTAAAAAAGGATTCCAATCATATAAATTTCTAGACAAGGCATACTAATCTACAGTACTGAAAGGAATCTGGAATTGGAGGGTGGGGTGGAGAAGAGGGAATGGAGGGAGTGAAGGAGGGATAAAGTTAGTAGAAGGAAACTTTCGGGGGGGGGGAGGTGATGGGCATGTTCATTATCTTAATTATGGTGATGGTTTCCCAAGAGTAACATATGCCAAAGTTGTACTGTGCACTTTAAACATGTGCAGTTTATGTCATTTAACCTCAACCAAAGTGTTTAAAATGAACAAAAAACCACACACAGCATTCATCTTAGAATGTTATATAGCAGCTTTCTCTCCTTTTCAAAAGTTTTGATATCTCATACATACTATTAGCATACCAATTAGTTCATTTAGTTCATTTGCCTTCAGTTTATAGCAGGACTAAACATCAACTAATTCAACTAACTGTGTTATTCTTGAATATGAACTCCAGGAAGTCTCAGAGAGGTGACTGACTCAAAATTGGGAATCACTGTTGTTTCTTACTTAAATAATAAGAAAAGCCACATCTCCTCCCTATATTCAAATGCCACTGTTGCCTCCTTCCTTCAGAAGTAGAGTGCTGTAAGCTCTTTCTTCAAATCATTTTAAAATCTACTCAGGTCATTAGTTCTCACAACCCTGAGAGAAGTCTAAATCAGTGCCCTCAAGTGTGGTTCGCAAATGTTTGCCCATCCATACAAGGTAAGTACAAAAACTGAGAATAAGTGTAGAACAATTTGAAAGAGTAATTTTACATCTACTGAATCTAATAATAAAGTATTGAGGCTTTCTTTTGTATTTTTTTCAACTTTTTTAAGTTATAAATTATTTTAATGAGGAATATATGGCATTTCATTTTGCAAATGTTAAACTGAATACTGGCATAGAAAAAATACTTATTGCTGTAAAACAAAAAGATAATCTTTTTAAAAAAAACATGTAAACCTTCTAAATTTCATATAATAGGAAGGATATATTTACTAACATAGTAACAGAGTAAGGAATAAATTCAGCACACTACAAAGGTCAGGAGTGCTGGGTCTGGCCTCATATTATTGGGGTTTCAATTCTGCCTCTCCCACTTGCTAACTGTGACGTTTGGAAGTTGCGTACTCTATGCCTTTTTATTAACTGTTCAATAATAATATTACAGTAATCACCATTATCAAATCTGCTTTACAGGGTTTCTATGAGTATATGAAAATTGCTTGGAAGAAAATCTGACACATAGTAGATACTCAGTAAAGGTGCTATCAGTTAATAATGTTTTTTAACATGTCACATCGAGAGGGCAATAAAATATCCAGATTCCCTTGGAACATTAAACTGTTCCAATTATTTGTGACTTTGAGTTAAAGATTTCTTGGATACACTACTAAAAGAACAATCCATAAAATGAAAAATGGTAAGTTAGACTTAACCAAAATTAAGTTAGAGTCTAAGTTAGAAGCTGACCTTTTCAGAGGCAGAGGCTGTATCGCATCAATCTTGGCACCCTGGTATCCACCCTAGTGCTCAGCGTGTAACTGACACTGGACAAAGACGACCGGAGCACTCCTCCCCCAAATATAGACCCACACGGCTCTCCCTCCCATCCGACCTCAACTTTCAAATCCTTGCCTCAGAGGTACCTCCAGGGACCACTCAGTCAAAAGCAGCCCATCATTCCCTGGCACTCTCTGACCCATTACTTGGTTTCTTTTCCTCAAATCTCTTGTCACTATCCCAAATTATCATTTTCTTTATTGGTTTACTTGTCTATGTTTTTTCTTCCCACTAAAATATAAGGTTCATGGACTCAGGAAACTTGTTTGTATTTTTATTTGCTATTTCACCACATCAGTGCCCAGAAGAGTGTTATCTACTGTTCTTTTTTTTTTTCAATTGTATTTTAATGATGTATCAATTCATAACCAATGGAAAATTATAAGAAAACAAAACAAAATCTAAGACACAAAACTGGTCCTTCACCATGGATAGACATGGGTTTAATGGGGGCATACTCGCCATTTCTACACATATATAAACTGAGCCACAGGGCCAGTCAATGACTTGCTTAAAGCCTAACAGGTGGTTCTGCCATGGGACCAGCATAAAATCGAGGTCTCTGGATCCTGGACTTGATTTCTTTTTTCTCCTCTGGCTGCAGAATCCCCTGCCTCTAGCAGGATAATGCATTGAGCTTCTTCAATCGTATAGTTGTAAAACTTTTTGATCACAGGTGCCCAACAACGTGCCCTTACTCTGAATGTTTCCCCTCGCCACGGCAACAGCTGACACCATGAAAGTTGTGCTGAGACAGTGGGGTTCTATCCCTGACTCCTGAGCAAGGCCAGGATTTTCATTAGCCCTGGATTTGCCTAGCTAAGTAAACATGATTATTTGGTTTTAATATATTAGGCTTTGCTGTTCAGAACTAGATTAAACTGTCAATCATCTTCCTCATATTTCATATTGTTTCCTCTGGGTAAGGGCATGTGTGATGTTACACATGTCTCACCAATTAAACAGCCCTCTGGATTGAAATCTGTTCATAACATATAGCAAGATGTCAAATTAATTGTACTGAAATAATGAGTTAGCACCAAATGCTAATTAAATATTGATGAAAGTCATACTTTCAATTATCTTCATTATATCCCCATGTTTTATGTAGGCATTAAATGCTTGCAGTACAAGTAGGTCTGGTAATTAGTTGTGCACTATAAAAAAAAGTCCGAGTTACTGTCCTCCATATTAAAAGCACTTAGAAACCACTTGGAAAATGTAAACTCTGAAAAGAGGCAGTATTTTTTTTCCTTAATATGTGTGAAATTCTATGAATTTTGTACTTCCTGTTTATAGTATCAGATACTTTTTTTTTTTTGACTGGGTGGATTAGAAGTCGGAAGGCCCCTTGGCCTTCCTGGTTCAGCCTGCACATTCTCATAGTCCTTCTGCCTTATTGCCCAGTTGTGATTAGTTAATTTCTCTTCCTTTAGATTTCAGTCCAGCTGTATTTTGAAAATGTTTCCTGATCCCACAAACTAAAGACTGATATGAAACAACATAGAGTAAGTGGCTTCTCTGTCAGGGAGTTTATCACAGTTGTAACCAAGGAATTGTGAAATTATGCCTATCTTTCCTACTAGGTTATAAACTCCCTGAAGTAGCATTCTATACATCTCTGTTATGGCTATTTTCCCCTCACTTAGTATAGAGTTGCGCAGAGAAGGCACTCAGTAAATACTGCTGAACTAACGCATGTACCTGACCCTGAATGGTGAATGGTGGACTTGATGGGGTTATATCCTGGCTTTGAACCTGACTCCAAACCATACCAACCTTCTTTCCAAAGACATCCAGGTCCAAAGCCTACTGGGGGTCTGAGAGGAGTGGGGGAGCAGAAGTTCAGCAGCCTGGGAGGTTCTGCCCGAAAGCAGGGGCTGGAAGCACTCACCTGTGAGGCCAGTCTCGGACCAGGTCCACGGAGGTGCTGTGTTCTCAACCCTGGCCGTCAGCCTCCAAGACCGGTACGTTTGTTCGCTTTTGAAGCTGCGAAAGCGCATCACTCTCTAGTCGGCGCGCTGCCTCGTCCAGCGCTGTGAAATTAAGAGAAGCAGACTTCCGGTGGCTAGCGGAAGCGGGGTCTGCCGAGTCGGGCGCTGGAGCCGAGGCGGGGCCGGGGGCGGGGCCTGGGAGGTGGGGAGGTGCCAGTCGAGCAGGCAGGGGCGGGGCTGGGGCAGGGGACGGGGCGGGGCTGGGGCAGGGGACGGGGCGGGTCTAGGGGAGGGGCCTGAGCGCCAAGCGGGGATGGAGGAGAGTCCCTCGCCCTGGCCCTTTGAGCCGAGACCGAACAGAGATGTGATATTGGATCATCATGTTTCCCCCACTGAAACTCGAAGCATCCAAAACCAAAACGTCATTCACCGCTTGGAACGCTGGCAGATCAGTTTAGGCACGGCAGGCACCAGTGACATCAGGTCCGAGTGTTACACCAGAATGTCTTCCCCAACTTCACGGTCGTCATCGTTGAAAAGCCACCTTGTTTCTTGTGTAAATTCTCACCTGATGGATGCTATTTCACTGCTTTCTCTTCAGACCAGACATCTCTCGAAATCTATGAGCACCAGGGCTGCCAGGCAGCCGAGGACCTACTGCGGGGCTATGAGGGGGAGATCCTGTCTGGTGGAAATGACCTGCGGTCAGTCAACATTCGCGGCCAGCTCTTTGTTTTTTGAAAAAATAAATAAAGAAAAAAAGATAAGGGAAGCGAAGACTTAATTGATGGAGAATAACGAGACGGGGGCTGCTGTCTATCCAAAAGGAGCTGTGTGACAGGAAGTTGGATCTGTGGTGACAACGGCAGCAGAAACAGGGCGATTCTCCTAGAAGAGCAGCTAAAATTCATCATTCATTTATTCATCCACTCATTCAAGTATTGATAGAGCTCTTAACTACTGTAGCAGGCACTGATCTAGCACAAAATATACAAAAATGAAAAAAAGAAACAGCTGATATTGTCCCGATGGATCTTATACTTTAGTGTGAGAAGATAATAAACAAATGATAAATATATACCAAAATGAGTGATGGAACACACTTGGAAGAAAAATAGTGTCAGGTAAGGGGATGATAGACAGGGATGGAAGCAGGGCTAAATTATTTTAGATGAGTAACTGGAGAAGGAAGACGTTTTGGAGTGGATGACATTTAAGGGAAGATCTAATGAAGTAGACCATATGAATACAGAAGGATGGTTTCAAGTACAGAAAGTAAGTGACCTAGGAAGAAGTTCGGTACATGCTTTATTTCAGGGATACTAAATGCTTTAATAAGTTCCACCCACTCCCACCATGGAAACTCAGTAGTTTAACAGAACAGCATCTCACTTCTTGCTCATAGCTGAGGCTCATAGCAGAGGCTAGCTGGACTGAGCGGATGTGCTTCCACGTATGCCTTCAGGAATCCAGGATTCTTCCCTCTCATGGCTTCACCACCCTTTGAGTGTCCTGAGTCCTCTGCCAGATTTGTCTGCATCCCATTGGCAGATGAGGGAAATGGATGATGGGGGAGGTTTGTGCTTGCAAGGTCTGGAAATGGCAATGTGTCATTTGCTTTCTTTCTCCATTGGCGGGAACTCAGTCCCCAATGGCATGGGAAGCTGGGAAATGCAACCTAACTGGGTATCAGAGGGTTCAGGTTTGGTAAGCAGCTAGCCAATCTCTTCTCAGCTTATATAAGGAATATACAAAAGTCAGAATGACTGTTGCTGAGGGATTAAGGGTGAAATTTGAAAGGTGGGCAAATGCTAGGGTAGGTAAGGCCTTTAGGTCATAGTAAGGACTATGTATTATTTTCCTGAGTATATTGGGATGCTACTGGAAGATTTTAAATAAGGGAGTGATATGATTGGATTTCAGTACTAAAATTGAACTTGAAAGCTCTCTGGAGACTATAAAGTAAGGGACTAGAAAGGCTATGGGAGAAATAATCATAGCTGGGAGTAGGTCATGGCTGTGATGAAGTGCTGAAAACTGGTCTGATTGAATATACTTCTGATTGAATACACTTCAGGAGTTACTGTTAAATTGGATGTGGAGAGTAAAAGAAACAAAGGAATCAATGAAGTTTGCTAAGTTTTTTGTCTGAGAATCTAGGTAATAGATTGTGCCAGTTACTGAGCTAAGGAAGACTGGAGAAGGAGAAAGGAATGGAAATGAAGAATTCTCTTCTGGACATTGTGTCTGTAGTGCCTGTCAAACAGTCAAATGACTATATCAAGTAGGCAACTGGAGATGGGATGCTCGTGGTAGGAAAAGGAGAGACTGGGGCTGGAGGTAAAAGTTTAGAGTTATCAGGGTGTTGGTATATGAAACCAAAAGGCTTTATGAGATATCTGAGCCTCAGGAGAGAAAAGAATCTTGAGGATCACGCCCAAGAGCATACCAATATCTAAAGTTCAAATCCTAGATTCATGGGCTCAGAAATAAAAAGGCTCTAAGAAATTATTAGGTTAAATCTCTCATGTTTTCACTGAAGAAACGAAGGTTCAAATGATTAAGTTGCTCATGTAAAATCACATAATTTGTGCTGGCAGAATTAGACTACCATCCAGATTTGAGGGCTTACTTGCCCACTGCTTCTTCATCTATCTTACAAGCAAAATAGTGATTCCTGTGGAGAAGGATAAAAGAGGAATCAATAAGATGAAAGAAAAAGGGAGAGAAACAAAGTGTGCTGATAATCTGTCTGCTCCTGCATCTCCTCTCTTCACCCTTCTAATAGGTGCAGAACTCAGTCTATGTAAAGGATAGAGAATTAGATAACGTTTGTATTATTCCAACTAGGAAGGGGCTGGGAGCGTCCTGAACAGTAGCCAATACCCTCGTAATATTGCAAGAAACACATTTCAGATGGAATGGGGAAAGCAGGATGAGCTGTTGGAAGAAAAGGAAAGGAAACTACATCCATTATCCTTATACCATGAAGCAGAAGTTAATCTGCTTTTGCCCTTGTCTGAGAGCTCTAGATCTGGGCTGTGGCTCGGGGTGAGGGAAGGACGACAGGCCAGACCCACGATGGAGGTGATGGAGGTGGTGGGAAGAGGTACTGTCCCTTCAAGGGGAAGGTCCCATTTAACCAAAGTACGAAGAGGTCAAATTCAGAGACTGAAAAATAACTGTAGATGGTGGGAAAATAGATGGGACTGACAGAAAAAAGTATCCAGGATGATAAAGTGCATATTGTGAAGAGAAAGATGAACCTCGCCGAGGAAGAGGGGAGAACAACTCATCTATCTGTGTCTCTGTTTACTACAGTGGTTGAACCAGCCCGTGGCAGGTGGAGATTTCCTACCTCCATCATCCCTTCTAGATTTCTTAATTGGCAGTCTTCTGTAGTGTGGAACTTGCCCTTCTCCTCTTTTTGTTGGTTCATTTGTGTCGGCTTGTATTCGTGGCTTCCTATTTCACTCAAGGGGATACAACATGTGACAGTCCCTATATTTATACACAGATTTTCCTGGACTTCGCCAGTGGGAAACCCTTTAAACTGATTTGTGTGCCCTCCTGATGTCTCCACATTCTTCAACAATTCGTTACTTTCTGGCACAAAAGGTTTTCTGTTTCAGTATGTGTTTTTCTTGTGTCAGTCCTGGAGCTAGCCCTTTCTTCAAGAAGCCCAAGTTCCTTTTAGTGGAAAGCAATATTAAGAAAACAAGATTATGCTTCAGAGTATTTTTGGTTGTAAAGCCGCTTAATGTATCAATTAATGTACGTGCGGCTGCACACATATACACCAAATCTGTTTATCCACCTATCTCTCATCTACCTGCCCACTTTCTTACTTATCGAGTGCAGGCCAATTCAGTCCAGTCCAGCACTATAATGTGGTTAGCATTCCCATTTCCTTAATTGTAACTCCCTTATCTGACAATGGAAAACCTGGCTCCCATTATTCTCAATATATATATTTGTTTGCTCAATCTTCTGATCATACCAGCTGAAAATTTGACCCTGGTCACGTTAGTCCCTCCCGTCACCCCCCCCCCACGTCCCACTGAGCACACTGGCCAACAGCTTGGAGCCAATGAAGGGAAGGATGTCTCTGCCTTTTTCCCCACCACTTAGCCCCCAGGTCACTCAGGCGTGCAGGGTTCCATCAGCTTCCGGCTTTCACGCTCTCTTTAAAATGCAGAGTAAAACCCTGTGGAGAACCTAAGTTTAGTAGTTCTTTTTGAAATGAGGGAAGAATGAGAGGGTAAAACATGGTCCCGAGTAGTCATATTTAGAAAACTATGCACCAGCTGACACTTGCAAGGCTCATTTCTCCCACATTTACAAATCCAGGAGATCTGCTCATTCTTTCTGCTTGAATCCCAGTAATGGTCCCTCCTACTCTGAATAACAGCCTCAAGGGACACTATCTCCCCAGCCTCCTCCCTGGGTGCTGGTCAGTCTTCATTTGCTGCTGCCTCCCCCAAACCAATCTGTTCTCTGCCCTTCTTTGCCCTGCTTTGTGCCACAAAAATCTGACCTCCACATGTTGTACTGTGTGGTCTCCACTGATCTTGGCTTAAGGTTGAGTTGGTCAGTGGAAGCACCAACAGGTGACTGTAAGGTGGAAGGACAGAAAGGTCGCGGTATTTCTCCCTCCATTCCGTCCCGGCTCCAGGCTAAGATTCTGATGTGTCTTCATAGCTCAGGTCTTGCTGAATATCCCTTCTTCTGTAGTGGTTCCAACTCACTGTTTTTTTTTTTTTTTGGTTTAGTTTTGGTTTTAGTTTTGTTGTTGTTATTTCTGTTTCCTTCCCTTCCCCTTCAGGCTTGGAAATAGTAGGAATTCCCACTGATGCCTTCCCTGGGGGCCTCAACATCCCTTGGTGGTCTCAACCTTTGCAACACCTCTCTAAATAGTTCTTTCACTGAACTTTCTTCAGAATACCTCTTCAGGGTGTCTTTTATTTGCAGTTGGTAGGATTTTATTATATCAAGTTAGAAAAGATCTGAACTAAAAAACTCCTTCCTAGTTGTTTTCAGAAAAAGGCTACAGCTTATTTCCTAACTGAAGTTGTTATTTTTGGTAAACATCCTCAATACATAAGAATGCTTTATAGCAAAATAACTTCATGTATTTCCCTTGGCATACATTTTGGAAACAGCTCATTTTGTAGAGTATGTCAGAAAATAGCCTCGCTGAACGCTGGGCAATCAATCGATAGGGGCTTCATTGAGAGTTTGTTTGGGGAAGGATCAGTCTCTGGTTTCCTCCTCAGAATGATTTTCAGGTTCAACTGTCATAACCTTGCTTTGTGGAACAGAATGTCAAGGATCCCAAAGCTCACTATTTTATGTGTTGGAATAAATTAAAAGTAACTTCTGTTAATTACTGCTCCCAAAATTCTACTGCGTAGATGTACCTCAATATTCTTAACCAGTCTATTTGAAAATTGCAGTTATTTTAAGAATTTCCATATTAATAGTGATGTTCCAGTGAATATCATTGTCCTTAATCTCTACGTCATCAATCACTCCTTAGTAGTGCAATAGTGGGGCCAAAAATATGCAAACCCAAAAGGCTTTTGAAGATACTGCCAAACCACCTTGAAGAAAGGCAGACTGTGAAAAAGTTTGCTTTCCTTCATACATTTGACTTGGATATTAAAAAACAAAACAAAACAAAACTTAAATTTAAAAAAAAGTTAGTGAAAAAGAACCTTAATTTGCATTAATTTGATTAATGGTAAAGATGAAAACTGTTTTCACATATTTATTAGCCATTTCTCTTACTAATCTTCCTCCCACCCGCTCTCTTGAAATAACTTCCTTCTTTCTTCCCATCTGCTTCCCTCCCTTCTTCCTTCCTTTAACCTTTCCTTACTTTGATCTGCAGGTTCATGATCATGGCAGACGCAGTAACTGGCTTTCCCAATATCCATTCTCCCCTTCTTTTTTAGTGAAACAACTTCAGTCTTACTCAGGACCATCATCTGCCAAGTTAAATTACAATAACAATATCAACAACTGTGTTTCTCAGCCTATTTTGCAACAGCAGTTGGGCAGTCCTAGCTAACAAGATGTGGAAGTCTCTTTAAGGGAAACCCTTTAAAATGGGATAGATAAACCAGCTACTTTCATTTTTTTCAGCTTTTGCCCCGTCTTTCCTTTTCCTCCTGCTGCAGGTCTTTTCACCGAGTGGTGAGGAGGAGAGAAAAGCCACCTAAGGGTGGCACAGCAGGAAGCGCCTGGTCCCTGGTGGCAAGATTACATCATGATGCTTCCTCAACAGCCCAGACCTCTCTGCTTACCTCCAGATTTACTGTACATGAAAACAAAACTTCTATTTGCTTAAGCCATTCTAAGTTGGGTGTTTATTAGGTATAGCTGATATGTTTGTTTTCTGTCCATATTTAATTGTGAAGACCATTTTTGGTTATTAATCTAGGTCTTTTGAGTTAAAGGGTATGAACATCTTATTTACTGAGTATTGCCAAATATTTTCTGGTCTCTCATTTTTTGTTAAAAATATTGTTCATGTGGTCTGTTTTAATATTTAGGAAATTCAATGATCAAATTTGTTAGTCTTTGTTTTACAGTTTCTGCCTTAGTGTCATATTTGGGTAAATCTTCTCCAGGACATGATTATTCACTTATATTTTCATTTAAAACTTAGGTTTCATTTTTTACATTAAAAAAAAACAATGATGGTATAGCTACTGTTTTCCCTGCGCATGCTCATGGCAGACATCACTAAATCAATTACATCACTCACTCTCAGTGAGCAGCAAGGTAGGCTGCAAATAACTTATAATAGCATTTTCTGGGCCTCCACTACCAAACAATAGTTTCATGTATCATATAAGTCATTTGTCATCCTTGATTTATAGCATTTTGTATTAAAAAATCTTTCCCTGTGAGCCATCTTAAACAATTTCTTGGACAAGATGAAGCATAAATAAATAAATAGACTGATCCAGTGATACTTTTAATAATCTTGGTCAAGCATCACTGAGGGCAGATGACCAGCTATTAATATTTCATAGACTAGAAAAGAAACGGGGAAGAAACCTGTTTTTTTTTTTTTTAAATTATGTAGCCTCCAGTCTAAACAGAAAGTCAGTACAATTCAAATGATGCTGTCCCTCAAACGACAAAATCACTGATCTATCTAAAGGAATCAACAACAATTACTTAGACAGACACAAATGTTTTCTTTTGTCCTCTTACTGCCACAGAACAGGCTAATGTTTGAGTATTCTAAGTGTTTGTGGAGGAGTCTAGGTCCCTGGGGTGTTCAGAATCATGCCAGTTTAACGGGAGGACTTAAGAGGGAGATGAGCGTCTTTGCACAATAGCTCAGAAACAGGGAGTAGAAATTAATGAATTAGAAACAATAAACACAAATCTCTAGGGAGCAAAAAGTTCTTCAGCAAGATTTGAGGAACTAAATGTTAGGGGAACATCATCAGTGGACCCTAGAAATAAATTATCAGGAGCATTTGGGAGTCATGGCGATTTGTCTTTGACCTTCAACTTGACCCATTCCCTTCATTCTCTTTCTTATAACCTGTTACCTAACACACAAGGAGCTGATATATTATGACTTTCCCTCTTGCTCTCTCCTTAGAATGCAAACAAATGGGCACTGCAGATGTAGAGATGCTTATACAATTGAAAGAAAGTAATTCTTAAAAATATGTGTTCTGGCGTTCCTTTTTAGGGTTTAATTTACACTATTGGGTTCTGAAAGGAAATGCCTAGCAACCTCTAAAAGCTTCCCTCTGGTTAGTGTCTGCCGCTGAGCGACTAACTGAAGATGAGTGGCTGGTGGCTTTTATGTTATCGATGGTGATACCACAGCATAAAGTAGGAAGAAATAAATGGGACTGGGCTTCACTGGCTTAACCTCTAGAAGAATCATGGAGCTAAGAAGAGAGGTTGTGGGAGGGGATCAATAGTTGACAAATGAAAAGAGTCTCAGTCAGTCGGAAAGGGCATTTATTTTCTCATGACGTAGCAGAATAAATCACTTGTAGAATCCCACAACTCAGGACTGTCTTTTGCAAAATGACCCTCTCTGGTTTTTGTTACCTAAAATCTTTTAGAACTACGGTCCCAAGTTGTTTGTTTCTTTTCTTCTCTACATTGCATAATCGGGAAAATAGAACTACAGCTCTCTAAATTCACGCTGGAAGAGAAATAAATCTAACATCACTGTCATTGCCCTGACAATATATAATAAATTATGTGGAACAACGCTACGTACCCTGCAATGAGCTTAAATAAAATGTGGTTCCTGTCCCCATCAAGTTACTTCCTCTCAATAAAGTAGCTTATAGCCTATGGGAACCTATGGCCTCTATGTTATTTTCTATTGAGGGATTTATCTTGAATCATTATGTTTCTCTCATGAATTCTTTGTGTAAGTAAAATTTATCCTTTACATTAGAAGGATTCTTGGTTGTGAGGAACATAAATATGTTTAGTTTTTGGGGGGTTATTCTATACTTGCCCTTCCCACTCTCCATCCATTCACTGCCATTTTGGCTAATGGCTGATGTCTACAAGTGCATTGCTCTGCTCTGGGATGCAGAGCGCAATGGGCTCATTCTCTTGAACCATCTTGTTGATTGATTGCTGGCTGGGTTTGACAGTGGGAGGGGCTGTCAAGTATGAATGAGAGTAAGAGGAGTGAGAGACCTGGATATTCATTTCTTTCTTCCGCTCTTCTTTGAACAGTGGCTGCATTCCCTGGACCATAGCTTCCACAAGGCTAGGCAGCCCTTTATTCACTGCTACAGCTCTCACTGGCTTTCAGGATACTATCTCTTCTTATTTCTGAAACCTAAGGTACCAGTGGCCTCCAGGTATTGCTCATCTGTGGGCACCTCACTGTATTTGTTAGTTTTTATTGTGGCAACAAACAAATGCAGAGTTTCAGTAGCTTGAAATAACAGACACTTGTTTTTGGCCCATGGAACATGAAGGGTATGGGTCAGCTGAGACTCAAATTCCAAGTGTTTTCTCATTTTAAATCCCAGGCTGAAAAGATATGATGTTTTCATGACCGAGGGCAGAAACTCAAAAAAGAAAGCCGGACTCAAACCCCACAACAACTTGGAACACTTTTGCTCCGATAGGGAAAAGGTCAAGCCTGCCCACATCCAAGTGGCCAAAGCATGTAACGTAGCCAAGCCTAAAGTGAAGTGAGTCAGGACATTTACTTCTCCCACAGGATTCTCAGACTATCCTGGTGACCTTTACTTCCTGTTAGGACTCCTGAATAATACAATGATCTACTGAAAAAAATTATTGTAATGATACATGTAGCAGTCACTCTGCAAAGGCAGGGATTGCAGCCAGCCCCAGGCAGGAACCAGACTGAGAGACCTGAGTGCTTGCCGTTTCTCATCTCTGCTCCTTTCTGTTCGCTTCCCTCTTTCTCTTTCTGTGGGACGGCTGCATTTGCTTCTTTGCGTACATATTGGAAACATCATGGCCAACAGTCCTTAAGTGTCTCTTGGTCCTACCTTCACATTCTCAGACTGGCTCAGTGTGCAACAGGTGCTCATGCCTCATGCTATCAAAAGAATCCAATTGGCAAGGAGCCACACTGTACAAAATAGCTGCTGGGATCCAGCAATGTCACTATATCGATTATGCCAAAGTAAGACAAACAGAAGATGTGGATGACAAAATCCACCCTCTAAGCATAGACATAGTTTTGGTCATAGGTTTTCCTTTTGTCATCATTATTTTGTTTAACAGCATTTATTAACTAAGTAAAATTAATTTACTTTTGCTGTACTTTTTTGTTTAGTGCAATATTGATTCTCCACTTCAAAGAAATCTGGGCTTTATAATATGAAGTTAATTGTTTTTAAAATCTTGGATTTTCTCTATGCAAGACACTATGTCTAAGTATTCAGCTTCTCCTAAAGAAAGAAAGAAAACTTCTTAGACATCTCTCTGAAGACACCTGAGAAGCCCAATTACCTGTTTACCTGCACATATGGCTTTCAGCCTGGTAATAAGGACATTTTCACTGATACATGAAGTACTTTTGAGGGAGAGATTTTTTAACAAAAACAATGAAATCTAATTATTTATACTGGCTTTGATAAGCCTGCATAGCATAAAAGTATTGGTAGCAAGAATGTAAGAAAAAGAGTATTGCACTTTAAGGTTCTTATCATCCCTTATTGCTCATAATCTATGTGATATTTACTTTCACCTCAACTCTGCTATGAGCTAGGTATTATCACTCTGTTCTGAGGATGAGAAAACTCGGAGAAGTTGAGTAACTGGTTCAAGGTTACACAGCTGTTAAATGGCAGATTCCAGATACAAGTCTACATTGGACTAACTGCAAAGCCTGTACTTATTTGCAAAGTATCTAGGATGGTATTGGACCAACAGTAAGCACCAATAAACATTAGCTCCCTTCCCCTGTAAAGATTCTTTCACTTCTATCATACCATGATCTGAATGGTTCTTTCAGAAAGCGAGTGGAGTGGGATTATGATGCTGAGAGGCTGCTTCTGCCACATCAGTGCCAGAGGGGCTGAGAGTGAGCCGGCTTCCCAGATCTTAGCAGGACTGGGGTCTGAGATTAATCCTCTTAATTAAGATTGGTAATTTCTCTTTGGCCCACGAAGTTCTGCAAACTGTTCTATGTTTCAGGGACTAGAATAATTGTGTGGAAACTATTTGTCATAGTGTGGATGACGAGAAAGACAGAAGGGCAGTGAGTGTCCCATTCCTCACACAACCCTGTGGTCTCTCCATTTTTGAGGACATATTGAGCCCTATACCATTTCCCACACGATTTACTCAGGAAATGTTCTCAGTGGCTCTATGTTCCAGCCAAAACTTTTGTATATAAGATATAATGGTATATTTATTACAGTACCATACTGTACATATCTCAACTACATAAAACTGTGTATATATGCCTATATATATGTATACTTGCATATATATATATATATATATATATATATATATATATATATATATATATATATATAAACACACACATACCCATATATATATGGGTAAGGATGAGAAGAAAATTTATTGGTGATGAGATTACAGGTAATATTTCTAAATTAAAAAATTTAACATTTGGAAATGATTTGTGAAACTAAAAAAGGAAACCATAACAAATGAACACATGACAAGGCTTCAGCTAAACACACACACACCAAAGGGAGCATCTGAGAAAAGTGAAGGAAACATTTTTCATCATTTAAATACTTCAAAACAAATTAATTTATCTCTGCCAGGATACACAAGACATTTATACTGTGGTTTTCCACTGGGGAGGGAAGCAGGGTGGCTATAGAGAAGGGGTGGGAGAGAGACTTTCATTGTGTATCAGTTAAGACCTTTGGAATTATGAATCCATGTAAGTGTGTCACTAAAAAACAATAAAGACAGAAAAGAAAGCATATATTCTTTCTCCCTGTCTTAGTAGGTGAAGTAGAATTAGCACAATTCTTTTTTTTGGGGGGGTGGTAATTAGGTTTATTTTAGTTATTAAATGGAGGTACTGGGGATTGAACCTAGGACCTCATGCATGCTAAGCACATGCTGTATCACCGAGCTATACCAACGCCCCTCACTAATTAGCATGATTCTTAAATTGCTATTTTATTCTTTCTTAAAAATTCTCCAACTCTATTTTTCACAGGTCATTTGTAAAACAAATGTTTTTAAGTACATCACTTTCTATATACCTTTTAATGCACTATAACATCAGATATATATCACTTATAAGGCAATAGCTTTATCTGGGCATGGTGGGACATTCCGAGTAAGTGTAAAATGTGATCTCTAGCTTTGGTGAACTTACTTTTTTTTTTCCTTTGGATGAACACATAAAGAAGTATAAATAATAAGTATAAATAAAAGTTGTCTGTTAGAAATTATTACTGCAATGCCTAACATACACTGAAATAATTCAGAAATTGGAGTGGATTAGAATACATATAGAACTTCCACAGCGTTTGTACTAGTTAGCTCATGCTAAAGTCCATTAACAAATCCATCCTAATAACTCAGTGACTATAGAATAAAACACATGTTTGCTTCCCCAATAGCAGTCCAGGGTGGGCTTTTAGTTAGCTGAGTGGCTCTCTTCCATGGTCGGAAAGACACTCAGATGGACAGCTGTTTTGCCTCCTTTGACTGTGCAGCATCTTAAGCCCTTCAGGGCATCTATCCAAGACGCGGTTTTCCAAAGGAAAAAAGCACAGAGAGGCATGAGGGTGCTTTTACATAAGTCAACTCCTGCAAGGGTACGCATCCCTTCCTCTCACATCCTACCAGCTATAGTTCAGCCACCAGGCCACCCTACACTGCAAGAGAGGCAAGGACATGCAGCCTAGCTGGCCAGCCGCACACTTGACCCGTCCACTGTAACAGGTGAAGGACCAGGGTCCATGCTGGTGTATGAACAGCTGACAGTCTCTATCACAAATATGGAAGGAACATCAGTGATCTGGGGGAATAAAGAAGGGAAAGAATGACTTTATCTGGGCAGGAGGAACAATAAAAATAACCAGGCTGTTAAACCTGATTAGGCTTCCAATTCTTTATCTGATAAGTAAAACCTATTCTAGATCATTTGCAAAAATGTTTCCATCTTTTACGTTTCTGTAGTTCTAGAGCTAACATTCGATGGGTACTGGTTCAGCTGGAGCAACGTGTTCATGTTGGAAATGGGGCAAGAGAGCTCTTATGTTACATGGGTAGAAGAGCTATGGAATAATCGTTACACACTGGAGATTTTTTAAAAAATAAGTGACAGATATTGATAATACCTACTATATACCAGACACTTTGCTGGGTGCTGCAGAGGATGCAGTTAACTCACTGCTTTTGAGAAGAGATTACAGACTATTTACAGGGGAGTGGAGTGGGATGATGAAAGGAGACGATTATGAATGAAGCAGAACAGGATATGTTCCCAGGGTTCCAGACCTCAAACTTTAGGGTAGGACATGAGGGGAATATCTCGAATATCTTTTACAGGACTTTTAGGAAGAAAAAAAAAAATCTCTAACATAAGCTTGTTTCCCTGTGATTTGTCTCTTACAACAAGAGACATTAAATTTCCATTCATTGCAAGTTCTGATTAATTAACTTGAGGATAACTGTAGTTTTACTACAAGTAAAAATGCATGAATCCATCCTCTATTTTATAGGCAGTGAATTAATTTAAGATTCTTTATGAGGTAAAATTGGCAATTAAGGCATTACACACAATTTACCTGTTTCTATGAAAACTTATTCTCAAGTTTTATGATGAAAAATATTGTCAAATGCAGTGTTCTACTGCCGGTAATTCTTAGCTGGTCACACCTCTAATGTATTCCAGGGCTCTTAATCTTTGGACAAAATGGCTCTATCCTGGATTTATTTTTCTCTAGTTATAATTTTTAAAAATGTTGTCTTCATACAGAAATCACAATCCTGAAGATTTTGAAAAGAGGGCATTGCGGGCCACTTTCACGTTTAGTTTTGGCTTCTGGATCATGTCTTGTTATGAACTACCTACCATCATTTTTATTTTGTTTTGATTATCTGTTTCAATTTACCTTTCTTCTGTGACTCAAGACCTGGGCCTAGACGTCAGGAGCCCTACATTTCAGTTGGCTTTGCCACTTCCTGACGGGCATGTCCTTTACTCTGATGGGGCCTTGGTTTTACTTGTCTGTCAAATGGGAGGGATGAACCAGAAGATGCTGTAGGCTGCACTCTGAAATATTCCTCTTCTGTATGTTACTATTGGTTGGACCACTTTTCTTTATTTGTTTGTCAATCTATTAGTTTAATTTTTAAAAGGGTTTGTTCCCTTAACTTTTTTAAAGTATTGTCAGAAGCCCGTTTGAACCAGCATAACCTAGGATGCTTATTTAAGATGTAGATTCCTTTTTTTTTTTAAACTGAAGTATAGCTGATTTACAATATTGTGTTAATTTCTGGTGTATAGCAGAGAATCATGAATATATATATATATATATATATATATTCCTTTTCATGTTCTTTTTCATTATAGGCCATTACAAGGTACTGAATATAGTTCCCTGTGTTGTACAGTAGGACTTTGTTGTTTATCTAGTTTATATATAGTACTTAGTATCTACAAATCCCAAACTCCCAATTTATCCCTCCCCACCTCCTTGCCCAACTGGTAACCATAAATTTGTTTTCTATGTCTATAAGCCTGTCTCTGTTTAATAAATAAGTTCATTTGTGGAATCTTAAAAAAAAAGTATACAAAATATGTCGATTTTTAGTTCCTCCAGCTCATTTACTAAATCAGAATTTCCAGGGAAGTACTTCTCAGTCTTTAATGTAAATAAAAGTCACATGGGGGTCTTGTAAAACTGAAATCTCCAATTCAGTGTCTGTGGCAAGATCTGAGAGCTTGTATTTCTAACAAGCTTACAGGTAATACTGCTGATCTGTACTTTGAATATGAGGACTCTTAAGTCAGCTGAGACCCCGCAGAACCAAGTCTTGAATGGCAACAGGATTAGCCAGCTGTCAAATGTTTAAGATGTAGCAATTGGGCCTAAAATGTAGCATGTAGCATCTGGGTCATATAAAACAAAGAAGAACAGGGATGCAGAAGAAAGTTTAAAGAATATAATGTGATATGAATCAGGTTCTCTCGTGAGTAGCCACATCAGAGAACCACCCTCATTGTCTGTTATTCTAGATCATGAGAATGTGTTGAAATTCCAAGTACCAAGTAGTAGGAATAAGCAAAATGGTTTCCTTTTTACTGGTTCCTGCTGTGCTACATGGTATCCACACGTTTTTTCCTCTTATTTCCCTTCTACAGATTTTACAAGCCTGAGGCTGGTGTCATCACATTGTTCACTGTCATGGAAATAAGGCCTCTTTTCTGACTCTGTGTGGTGATGAGTAACAAGATTGTTTCTGCTCAGGGGTGAAAAGGTCTTCAAACTAGTTTGCTTTCTAGTAAACAGTGGGCCGAGAGATTAAATTCCTGCTAGTGTGTTTTTTTTTAACTAAATTTTTTTTATTGAGGCATAATTGACACATAATATTATATTGTTTTCAGGTGTTCTTACCTCTTAGTTTAGTTTTCATTTTTAAAAGGGTCTGATCCTTTCCATTTGAACACTCTGTGGTGACTAGGTGTAAAATTAGCTTCCATGAGTGTCCTTTTCCTCAACTGCAGTACTCAAAGGCAAAAATGGTTTTGTAGAAATGTGTGCATTTGCATGTTTAAATGGGATCTGATTTATATTGTGCCAAGTACCATTACTGACAATTACGTAGGCTTTGAAATGAAATTATGACTAAAAAATATATGTGGCATATGTTCTACACCAATTAAAAATATGCCTAGGGAAAGTTTCTGTTTTTTAAACTCCACAAACCCTGCTAAAAATCTAAGAATTATGCCAACCTATTGAGTTTTTTTCTTTGCACAGATCTAACGTTTTTCTCACTCAACTTTTGAACATCAGGTAGTTTTAAATTGCATTTCATGTAATAATAATTATAACAATCATAATAGCAGCCCACACTCACAGAGTTCTTATTAGATGCCAACTAGTGGTTTACGAATTATTCTTTTACTATATATTCTACATAGCCTAGCTGCTCTGTTTAATATGTACATAAGGAAAATCTTACTGCTCAGTTGATAATACGTACCCACACACAAACACACACACAATAAACCACTGTGAGGAAAGGAAACAAGAACAGTCTTAAAAAATAACAAAGTCCTAAAGTCCTCTGACAGATTTAGCAAATTCTTTTTATTTACATAGAAATGTGTACACATACTCTCTGTACACAGAAAATTCTAAGTGTATATACATATATGATTCCCACATATTTTACAATAAATAGTATTTTAATCTTGTTTCTAAGTGAAAATAAAAAGATGTTTCAAAGTATTTCACACCAACCACAAAATTACAAAAGCACCGGATGAACTCAGAGCAAAAATTTCAAGCCTGTACTACCACACACTAAGCCTAGTACAATTTTTTACAAAAGACAAAAAACCAAACACTGTGCAGATATCACCAGGAAAATGAAAGGCATGGAGATGCAAAACAGAGATGAGAGCTGTTGACTTTTTGAACAAGGTGGTAAGAGCATTTTTGTTGGTTAGGACTGGTCGTCCTTCAGTCCTCCATTTAATGTTTTACTGTAAGTGATACTTTACAGATAAGAAGGAGAAAAGTTAACATCTATGGTAAAAAGAGTAACCATTCCATGAGTCTTACACATTCTAAAAATCTTTCCACTGGTCAGCCACACTCTCTTTCTCTGCTAATTCACAGATCAGCCAGTCTTTTGACATAGGATGACCGTCGATCCCCTCAGAGAAGATGAGAAGGACCAGATTGTGGAAGTCATCTAAAAAGCCTGATAAGTCATGTATCTTGGTAGTTAACACTTCATAATAGTCATGTTTAAATATTCTCTTTCTTTCCGTAGCATTTGATCCCTCATTTAAATAATTAAATACAAGGAGAACTTAATCTAAGAGGCTAGAAATGATGACTAATCATCCTGGAATTTCCTCCTTCCACTTCCAATTTCTTTTCCATCCTACCCTCAGAAACGATCACTTTCTCTCAGTTTCAGAGTTGTTCTACACAGGTATATAAAAATCATACTACCAAAGGAGTAGAACGAGGTTATAGATTGAATAGGGATTTAGGATATTTTTGACGACTTCACAGCACTGAATTTGGCAAAAGAATCTAAAAACATCCTGATCTTCATTATTGTTGAGCTGACTTACTGTTATATCCAGATTTGCTTTCTTAATACCCTAATATTACTGCTCAGATGAGACTCATAAGGATGGTGGCCAACCCAGGACTAAGTGTTTTTAAATCACACTCCACTCAACTCTCGCTCAGATAACAGTGTATTTTGTTCCACTGCAGCACTGTAACTTCACACACGAGTACTGAAACAAATTTTACCCCTTCATCTCTCATATCAGTAACAGCACAGATGTGGGAGAAAAGACAGCAATAAAAAAAGAATTTGATGTCAGAAATGTGATTCATCTATCAAATACAATCTTTTCAGTTGCTTTACTGAATCTGCTATTTTTAAGGTAACCTTCCAAAACACATTTCAAAGGCAGGCTCATTTCAAGAGCAATGTTTATCACATGCATAATTTGCTCCTTCCTGTTACATGTTGCTACCACTGATGCGTCTTTTAGAGAAACAATATCTGGAGGACTTGGCCATTCCACTGAGAGTGATGGCTTCATATGCAATCTGATGCTTCAGATTAAGGTACTTATGATTGAAACACACACGTTTCACATTTAAAGATGTTTCTTTTTCTTTTCTTTTTTTTTTTAATTTGAAAACCTTATATGGAATGAAGGTTCACTGCCAGAAACAAAAGGGATCCTTTACCATGAAGATCTGGGCTTGGTTCTTGGTCGTTCTAATTGAATGTCTATTCGTCCTTCATTTCTGTGGCTGTGGAAAGATTCAGCCAGAAGATAAGTATGGAGTCTCACTATGGTAATTGTAGTCAGGACAGACCTTTTGCACAAGTTTATAATCAACACTGTAAAACGCAATGTAGATGCAAATGACCTTGAAGGGCTTCGAGCACAACCAGGAAACGTGGCTCTGAGTCTGCTCCTGGTAGCAGATCTTGGACGGGTCAAAGTTGCACAGGGCGGTCTTCTTCGCCCGATCTGTTTTTTCATACTCAATGCGACAATTGAACGATTTGGATTCCTTGGTCTCCAAGGTAGACTGCGGGGAAACTTCAAATTCCACCACTTTGGAGGGGGGTACCAAACTCACTGAAACATTGCCCAGGCCTGTGGAATTATGTCGGAAGTAAACACTGAAGGTTCCATTTCCATGGTCAACAATTTTCCCCGTGATGAGGAGGTTGAGTTTAACAGTTTTTATGTTGGAATGGAAGTCGCCCCATCCAAACATTTTCTTAAATTTCCCTGTTTTCACTATTGGCCTCCGTTTAGTTCTTGCCAGTGGCTCCTGAACCTCCGTGATGTTGGCCAGCCAATCCCAAAAGTTCTCCATGCTGTCTGCATACGCCAAGTGCCCAGGCTTGGGGACTGGAGACTGTTTAACAAACAGGCGCAGAGGATTGATGATCCTTGAGTGCTCCACGTTTCCAACCAGCGTCCCTGGAGCATCCTTGTCTTCCCAATCTAGCCCCTCTGTGGCATGTACCACCTTTTTACTGTCACAAAACAGCTGTTTGAAAAGAAGAGAGAGAAATAAACTTTAGGTTAGGCTTTGCGGGCACACGTACCAAAGCCAAAGCACCAGGGAAATTCCTGTGATATTATTTCAGTTCTTGCTAAACAGCATTTCACACACACAGCTGGGCACCCCAGTGTAACAAGAGGACCATTTAATTCAAGCAGTGTAAATCTGTGACTACAAAAATGCGAGCGATGGGATTAAGAGTGTATCTGCAGGTTCTGAATCCAGAGGATTTAACCAACCCTGGGTTGAAAATATTGAGAGGAAAAAAAAAAAATCCAGAAAGCAAAACTTGAATTTGCCACGCTCTGGCAACTATTTATATAGCATTTACATTGTGTCAGGTATTATAAGTAATCTAGAGATGATTTAAAGTACCCAGGAGGATGTGCATAGATTATATGCAAATACTAAACCATTTTATATACAGGACTTGAACATCCTTGGATTTTGGTATCCAAGGGGGTCCTGAAACAATCCCCTACAGATACTGAGGAATGACTATATTTCATTTTAATGGGTTGATGTGGTTTTTAACCTCTGTTTCCTAATCTTTACAATTCTACCTTTCCAGACTGGGGGAAGTAGTATATTTTGGTCTCTCAGTTGATTAAAATGTGTAAGGCTTTTTCTTTCAGGCAGAAGACAACTCTAGAATGCTGGCTTCTACCATGGAGCTAGAAACCATCTGAATATAAGATACCGAGAAGACTCAAAATATATTTGGAAATATTAAGGGCACTATTATATTCAAAAGCTTATGTCATATAATTTCATTGCTTTTGATCTCATTCCATTTCAAATTCTGTAACAAAAAAGCAGCGTGAACAGCAACAGAAAGTTCTACAAAAGTTTTAATTGAAAAAATGTAATTTCAAATTTGGTTGCCTTTGGGGGAAGATATAGCTCAGTGGTAGAGCACATGTCCAGCATGCACAGGGTCCTGGGTTCAATCCCCAGTACCTCCATTATAAAAATAAAAACAGAAACCTAGTTACTAGCCACCTAAAAAAAAAATTAAAAAAAGGGGATATCATCAAATTTGGTTGCCTTTAGAGAAACAGAAATTGGAAATGTGTATTTTTAATTAATTAATAGGCTAATTATTGACAGATAAATTTTATTACAACTGAATAATACTTTGAAAGACAGGATTGCTAAGGAAGAGTTGTGTGCATGTGTTTTATGGATTCCACAGTGTTCTGGTTCAAATTATATCCACTGAAACACAGCTTTATTTGCACTTGATTTTTCTTTTTATTCTTTTGTAATATAAGAGTCCTCATGATTTCTAAAAATCATTTAGTTAAATCAATATGGATTTTGAAGGACAGAATCATAATATATGAAACTGTTGCCTGGAGTGAATATTTATGGATGAGTTATAAGGTCCGGAAAATAGAGGTTTCTAGTGGAAACACAGATAGCCTCTTATCTCTAATGGCACAAACCACTCTGGTAATGATTCTCTGGAAAACTGTCAGCATGATGAAAGGATGAGAACCAAGTGTGGCTGTGCTTGTGTAGTGTTTCCCCAACCCTTTCAAACTTGGCAAAGCACTGTGACTGGTAAAAATTACTGCTTTCAATCCAATTTAAAAAGTAGCTTGGATTATAAATATTGCACTTGACTATATGGTAGACATGAGGTTATAGTTAATACATTCCTAAAAGTTTAGGTTCTACAAGAATTTTGTGAAAGTGTTTTTACCTATACCTCACCCCCAAACACTTCAGAGTAGGAATCTAAGGACTTTAATGTATGTGTGGGGTTTTTCTTTTTTTTTTTCTTCTTTTTTTGCTTTAGGGTGGGTGGTTGGGGAGAGTGTCACATAATACATATTGGTCCCTTTGATTAATTTCCTGAAGGCTTTTCCGTCTCATGTCTAGTGTTTTAAAAAATTCTTTTCTTTTTACGTAAATTACTGAGGTTTGGCAGAAGGGCAGATTGATCTGCTGCACGTTCTGCTTTGAAAATCTAAATCCATACTACCTCTTCTTAGGGCTCACAGACCCTGAGCTGATACTCCTTTCTCTCTCCTGGTGCTGAAGGGCTGGCATATTCACCAGGAAAAGAGGGATCATTACTCAGGATTTCTGGCTCAAAATATGCTGGGTACTTCTGATACTGTAACTAGCTTTCCTGACTTAACATTTGATGATGTGCACAAAACCTCATTCAAATCAAGTGATAATACACAGCCCAGGGAGGACAGTGTTGGCTCCAGATATGACTTGAATTTACCAGAACTGATACTGCCTGGTCCAAGTGACTTGTCCTGTCCTCTCTCCAGACAGAGGTTCAAGGACACATAAGAAACCCCTTGCTGATGAAGGTCCAATTTCTCTTCTCTGTGATTATGATTTTTGTTTGTTGTCTATTTTTGATTTTTCATCTGTTTCCAGTATGTTGTGAGATGTGCCTTGCTTGATCAATCCGAGTCACACCCACCCTGTTTCCAAGAAACTCTGGTACGAGGGAACTTCTCCTTTCATTCCTGATCTCTACGGCCCTATTTGTACAACTTCCTAACTTCTTCCTTCACTCCTGCCTTCACTCCTCTCTTTCACAGGGTAAATCCATTCTGACATTTTCCCCTTTCAGCTTTTTTTTTCCCCCAAAAAATCTCAATTCTTATTTTTACACACCATGTTCCCAATTGATACTTTACTAGCCACATTAAGATCCATTTTTCATTCAAAAATATTTTTTTGCTCACAAGTATGACAACACTCTTCACTACCAGGAGCAGTATGCTCCCCACCCCCCTTAAAATGTTTGTTTTACATTACACATTCTCCTGAGTTTTTTCTGCCTGGATCATTTTTCTTTACTTAGTGCTTCACCCGATTTTCTCCTTACTTTTCTGTTATTGAAAAACTTATGAACATTAAACCCATTGTTCAATGATAAGCTTGCAATCACGTAGAGTCTTAAGTTAACTGGCATTGGTGTGTTTCAGAATACAGGAGAGGCCCCATTATGAGCTCCTTCCCTTATCTCTAAAGACTTCTGCTGTGATGGTTCTGAGATTCAAAAAGTCATCTACTGACTTTTAAAAAAAAACTAAAGATTTTCTTTGTAGTAACTTAGGTTGTAACAATTTGACCCAAACATATGACTCACCCTAAGAAATATGAGTATAAAAAAAAGTCTAAACTTATCAAACAGATGTAAATTAGATGTACTTATTTGCCTTAGAAAGACTCTTCAATTTTTCAGGAAAGATTCTCCATACGAGAATTTAAGATGAAACTTGATTTCTAAAAAATGTGTCACACAGTGCTCTTCAGGCTCAAACCTGCTTGAAGGGCCCTTGATTTTAAGGATGATCTTTGTAAAAATCATAAAATTTACCCATTAAACACAGATCTCTAATTATTCTGTTTCAATTAAAACACTCACTGACAGTTTCTTAGATTAAAAAAGTAGATATATGCATCTTTTGATTTTTTTTTTTCGCTTTGCTCCAGGCCATCATGTTTGTAACTTGCTTTGACATCAACATTGAACGTATTGAGAAAAGCTGTGTAGAACTTCATCTATTTATTACTTTAAAATGCACGGGCAGTTCTTACAGGTACTGACTTTCAAATCTAAATTCAAATTTCAAAAAGCTTTGGTTCATGATGTATTGGTAGAAAAGTATAATTGAATGAGTAAATACATTTCTAATTGTCTTAAGAAGCTGAGAGTGGTACCTCCTCTCCCAACTTCCACTCCCTTTGGTGCAAATTACCCTTCTCCCTGAAATATTTTCTTACAATGTGTGCACCACTGATGGGAGGGCACCATCTCCTAAACAGGTGTACACGGACAGTTGTATGACCCGAGTCTCCAAGGCTTGTGCTTAACCTCAAAAGACCTAATCAGGGATGGCTGATGGGGGGGTTGGATGAACCTGCCCCGCACTCATCCACATACTCTCAATATGGAAACAACATGCTGGAAAAGCACAGGATTTGGTGCCCGATGACCTCATCACCCCTTTACTTAAAATGTCTGACATGATTCCCAGTTTCCTCACCTTTATCTCCTCCTTTGCTGGTGGATTGTAAGGACTAAAATCAAACAATGGATGGAAGTTACTGAGCCCAACCTCTGGCAAAAGGCATTCAGTGACTGATGGCTCTTGCATGGTCCAAGGGATAGTCCCATGCCTCTTATTCAAGAATTGTCTTCAGAGAATTATATGGATTCTCAGGCCTCCAGGAAACTGATTAGTGGTTAATCAAGCAACTTGTGCAGTGCCATATAATAAATTAATGACCGAGTAGAAATCAACCTTCTCAACCCCAGAGCATCAGTCAAATGCTTCCTCCTGTTTCTGGTCTCGGTGGCATCTGAGTCATATCCAGATCACAGGGGCAGGTGAGCTCTCTTTGCCAACAAAACGTGTTTGTGGATCTTTGATTCCAACCAACCAAATGAGTCAGCAAAAGATCTGAAAGTACAAAGTGTCTGGCAGGCACCCTCATTCTTCTAAAGACAATTTCCCTGAATACAGCATGCTGAGAGAGGACTGGAGGTGGTTCTGAACCTGTTGGCAAATGCTCTGTCCAAGGCAAGGTTGTTAGATGTTATCTGCAAAACTCAGGGCTGTGCGCCCCGTGGCTTTTGTACTCGATGGGGCTCTCTGTGCTAATATTGGTATCGCTGCCGTCTTTTGTCCCATCGTATTAGAACAATAATGCAAAACATTTAACCACAAGCACAAAATGGAGTTTAAAAAAGGGAGAAAAAGAGGAATTGCTGCGCTTTATCTGTTTGAACATTCCCTGATTTCAACACATTTATCAAAGCTTAAGTAATTTATGTCTTGGCAGGGTGTATCAATTTCACAAAGCACACACATTAGCTAGATACAATGATATCATATTAGCTTTTTCTGCATCTTACAGAGGAGCTCAAAAAGATTAATAAAAGCTCAAACCTTCATCAAATAAATGAAGCAGGTGGAAGGAAGGGAGTAGGAGAAGAAGACTGTATTTCATTTCAGTTCTTTTGTTTTTCAGGGGACAAAAAAAGCTGACAGGTTCAAATCATTCATCATTACAAACTGGAGTTGAATTTCACTGATAATTAAATGCATTTTTTTTCCCCAAGAGACAAAGAAGCTGCAATGAATTTTATAGTAGCAGATGTGAGAACTGTCACAAATTATGAAAATAATTTATAAACTCAAAAGCGTCTTCCTCTGCAAATACCATATTATCTGTTAAACATTTTATTTCAGAACAGTTTCAGTTTACTGAAAAGTTGCACGGTACAAAGAGTTACTGTATACCCTGTACCTAGTTCCCTATACTGTTAACATCTTACATTGTATTACACTTGTCACATCTGCTGAGCTAATACCTATACATCATGTATTAACTAGAGCCCATACTTGACTCAGATTTCCTTAGTTTTCCCTAATGTCCTTTATCTGCTCCGTCTAGGATCCCGTATTACATTTGGTCATCGTGAAGTTTTAGGCTTGTCGTGGCTGTGACCGTTTCTTAGTCGTTTCTTGTTTTCGATGACCTTGAAAGTTTCAAGGGGCACTGGCTTAGGCATTTTGCAGAATGCCCTTCAATTTGAGTTTGTCTGATGTTTTTCTCGTGATTAAACTGGGCTTTGGGGAGGAAGAACACAGCTGTAAGGTGCCATTTTCATCCCTTCATCTCAAGGGTACATGTTAGCAACGTGACTTAATCACTGTTGATGTTAATCTTCTGATTTAGGTAGAGAAGATGAGACTTTTTTTAAAAGTTTTGCTTTCAGAATTCTCAAAAGGCTTGTCCATTTTTGTTATCAGAAGCTTAGTTTAATTTACATTTAATTCAGTGGCATTTGGTTTAGGATTGATTTTTTTTTTAAGTCAGGAATTCTCAAGCATTTCATTTTATAACTGTTCACCACATCACTGAATCATCTAAAATAACCTCAGAGTTGTTTAGGAAATCATTCACTATTTATGAATTATTCTGGCAATATTACATGCTATAAATGTGTCTGTCATCATCAACTATTATTATTGCTATTTTATTTTTATTTAATATTTATTTTTTTAAAATGGGGCCCATTTTGATAACTGATAGTTCAATAAAGAAGACCTTATTCTATAAATATCTCACTTAGAGTTGGAATTACCTGCTTATGATATTAGATTCAAATGTCCCTTTTCTCAGTTTTGGAGCCAGGCTATTGTACCTGACTCTATACATTCAATGGTTCAATATCAACCTTTAGATGGGGCTGTCTTTGCAGGTCCTTCTGTTTATCAAGGGGAATGGAGCTAAGGAATGAGAGCGTCACAAAGCAGTGTTCTATATTCACAGTAAACTGGATCTGCAGGACGATGAATGTTACTTGCTTTCCCCTGGCATCTGAGACAGTCAAAATTACGAGATAACCGTTTTCTAAATGACCATCATCATGATACAGCTTTGCTTCTTCCCAGTAGCTGCATGCGGGGCTGGGTCCCAATCTGTGAGGATTGGGGGCAGGAGATTTGTCTACACCCATGAACAACAGAAAGGAATGAAGGGCATTTACAGCAGTGAGCTTCTGGGGTTCAAATGCCATTCAATATATACCACACCATCGTCACTCCAGGTAACTCTCTCCTACAATGATCCTAACAGGTGGTATTTTTCTTATTTGAAGAAACACCAGTGGATGCAACACCAACCCCAGCCACGCTGTCCCAGTCCAAGGTTTAGCAATTCTAATGGACACGTATGTTTAGCTCCTGTCAGCTCTTCACTTATATGGCACCGGGGGAGGAGATGCTTCGATTTCCTAAGTAGTTGAAGCTTAGCTCCTTAAGCTCACTGCCTCGAAACACAGCTCTCCTGACTGAAATAAGAGGAGACTGGATGACATTAACACACCTTGTTTAGGGAAGTGGGAACCCTAAAACAGTTTAGAAATATTCCCACAAACATATTATGTTATTTTTGCAGGAATAAGTTTACGGCTTCATTGACTTTTACCTTGGCCTGCAATCATACAAGTGCTACAGTACTCCCATCTGGCACTTGCAAATGATTGGCCTGAGAGAAAAAGTGGAGTGTCCCAGTCAAGTCCCTGCCTTGCAGAAAAGACTCTGTTGGTACATTCTCTAGTGGCTGAATCTGCCCAAACAGAAAGACTGTTCCAAGAGTGAAGGAATGCATGAAAGAAGCAGGGGCGGTGAACTCAATCGGAACAGATAAAACTGGAAGTAGGAAAACGCAAGAGATAGGAACAGTAATGCTTTGATTTCCTAGGAGGAGTTGGGGTCAGGAACCCTGGAATGGAAATCTGGCTTTGCCACTTAGGGTTCTATCAGCCTGCGCAAGCCACGTGCCCTCCCTGAGCCTGGTCTTCTCAAAAGTAAAATGGTGAAAAGGAAAGGCTGGAGTTGCGCTTCAAGGAGCCGAAGGAGGCTTTGAGATGGAAAGTGAGTCAGAGCGAGGCGGGTCCATGGGCAAGAATACTTGTGAGGAGCTGAATTCTGCAGTCCAGGAGAAAAGTGAGGAGGCCTGGAATCTTGGTCACAAACACATGCATTCATCTTTTTTTCCCAATTGAAATATAGTTGATTTACAATGTTGTGTTAGCTTCAGGTGTACAGCAAAGTGATCCAGTTATACAAATGTGTATATATATATTCCTTTTCAAATTCTTTTCCATTGTAGGTTATTACAGGATATTAAATACAGTTCCCTGTGCTAAGCAGTAGAATCTGGTTGTTTATCTGTTCTATATACAGTAGTGTGTATATGTTAATCCCAAGCTCCTAATTGATCTCTACCTCCTACCTTCCCCTTTGATAACCATAAATTTGTTTTCTGTGACTGTGAGTCTTTCTGTTTTGTAAATAAGTTCATTTGTATCATTTTTAAGGTTCCACATATAAGGGATATAGTATAATATTTGTCTTTGTCTGACTTCATTTGGTATGATAATCTCTAGGTCCAACCATGCTGCTGCAAATGACATTATTTCTTTTTTATGGCTGAGTAATATTCTATTGTATATATCTACCACATCTTTATCCGATCATTCCAATGGACATTTAGGTTGTTTCTATGTCTTGGCTATTGTAAACAGTGCTGCCATGAACACTGGGTTGCATATGTCTTTTACAATATGTGTCCACTTTTAATCACTGATTCAACACAAATTTATCAAATGCCTTCCAAGTACAGCATCTATGCTCTGGGCACTGGGAACACACTGCAGAGAAAGGCAGATTGCAGCTCCTGTCTTCATGTGATTTGCAGAAGAGCAGGGAAAAGAAACACTAAATAAACAATCATAAATAATATCCCATTGATTTATAGTTGTCATAAGGGCCTGGAAATATGTGTGTGTGTGTATAGATAGATAGATAGATAGATAGATAGATAGATAGATAGATAGATATAGATATAGATAGATAGATAGATCAAGCAGGGAGTGCTAGTTCTAAACAGGGGAGGCAACAGGGAAGGGAGTAAACAGAGTTGAGGAATTAATATCTATCTTCTGATGAGAGAAATGAAAAATCCAAGATATACACTAATTAAGAGTTGAAAATTAATGAATTAGTGACAAGAAAATGAATTGATCTTGGTACTTACATTTCTGTTTTTCTTGTGCCAAACTGTATATTGATTTGTTTATAATTACTATGATGATAATATAAGACAATAGTTATGGTTTTCCTAGAAAAACAGTCATTCATTTCTTTTCTTTTTTTCCCCCAGCTTTATTGAGAAATAATTGACAAATAAAATTATAATGTGTTTAAAGTGTACATGTGATGATTTTGTATATATTTATACTGTGAAAGGATTACCACCATCAAGTAATTTTAATTAACACATCCATGCCCTCACATAGTTACCTTTTTGTTTGGTATGAGAACCCTTGAGAAAGGGGTCTTAGTAAATTTCAATTATATAATACAGTATTATCAATTATAGTACTGTGAGCTCCTCAGAACGTATTCATCTTATAACTGAAAGGACATGTCCACTTCTCTTAATGCTAAACAGGCTCCAAGGTTCAGTCAGTGCTCAGCTCCTGCCGAAGAACTGAGCTTGGAGCTGCTCTCATGCTTGGAGGTGGCAACCTTAGCAGGCCTTGTATTCACCCTTAAACCTTCAAAGAGCTTCTAAATATTTATAATAGATATTCTTGGGTTCTGGGATAGTCAGACCTTTGCCACAATTATGGTATAGCCCTCTTCTGTTATCCTATAAAATTATTACAAAATATATCAATGCTACTTGATAAGGAACCAAGTATGCTCCGGATAAATAATGATATTCTGAAATAATACAGGTTTATCTTTATGTTTAAAGATGTGTTAAAATATGCTAATAGGCAACAAGTCTGGCTAATGTCTATGACTTTCACAAGAACTGATGAATGCTTTAAATGAAAGGTAAAACACAACAACCGAATCTTTTCCCACCTAATCATAGCACTGAAGAAGCACCTATACCCAAAGAGGATGTTTTCAGTTTTCAGTGTGTATATTATGCTAAACATAAAATATTTATAGCCTCCACTGGTTTTCTGTGAGATGCTTGCCATAATAGATATAACACAGCATGCATAGATTGACTAGGTCACCTGCTATTAACAAGGAAGGCCATACCCTTGACTATTTTATAGTACATCAAAAATATGTAGTCTTCTGTCCATCAAAGAAAAAAATTATGACTTTCCAGGATCAGGCAGAAGAAGCTGAATGCTCCAAATTTGTGAATTTGTACCGAGCTAGGAGAGTTGGCTTCTCCCTGTCAACAGGACTGGCATATGCTATCAGAGATAAATTGATACAGATCTGTACAAATATTTTTTCAAAGGCAGCTGGCTTGTCCCCCTTGGATATCCTGGAAGCATTTATTAATGTTTTTTCACAGTGACAATCATTGCTAAGTGCCAGTTTGGAAGAATAACTGGTTTGTTTAATAGATCTGTTTATAATGTTGTTCTTGATGGAATCTGGATAGCTAGCCATTAATTATTTCACTGGGGGTATTAGTTCAAGCCAAGAACCTCCAAAGTGACCACTTTTCTACAATGTAGAGGTGGCCTGCAGATCCCACCACGGCTGAAAAATTACAGAACCAATAATGAAAAGTGATCTAAGGCTTCATTTACGTTGCATATATATAGCTTATATAATTGGATTGCTTTAACAATTCTGTTCTGTATCCTGTAGTTAAAATAAAACAACAACCTGCTCAGCAGGAAGAAAAAAAAACCCTGTTATAATTGAACTTAGCATCCCATTAAATTTTTTGCTTGTAAACAAATCTTGGAAAGCATTTGCTCTGCACAGAAATTTTGCAGAATATCATCCCTGCTGACAATAGAACACATATCTGCTGGACAACATACAATGCTATGATTAGTGGTATGGCTTGCCCTAAAGTCATATTTCTGGGGCTCCATTATAGAACTGTCACAGCAGATTAAAAGAAGAATGGCTTAAAGGGATGAAGGATGACAGAATCAAACACATATCAATGTGTTAATTGTACCTATTAATATTTTCTGGCCTAACGTGGCGTTGTTTCAAAATTCATTTTGCAAGTTGGAAAACAAATGATTGCTTAGGAGAAGAAAGCTGAACAATGGACATCCTTTCTGCTGAGAGTAGCAAACTCATTTTACCTTCCAGATAGCTTTTAATAGCTACCCTTTACATGTTTCTAAATTGATACAGGAACTAACAGGAAACATAAATGTGAAGACAGAAATCTTAGCAGTAAGAGCCAAAAAGCTAGATTGCAACGCTTGGCAGTAGTTTTATAGCTAAGGTTAAATATGGCAATTCTTATTTTATCTTGATGACAGTAATCTGGAAAATCAATGACACAACCTCTGCAAAAAACCTTACCCGCCCTCCCCCCTCAACAAAAGTATACATTCTGACACAGAAATATCATGTGTATAAACACACGTGTGCATGGACACACCATAATTTCTGCAAACATTCAAAATAAATAGTGTGAAAGTAAACTTAGACATCATTTTGTGATAGCAAGCTGCATAAAAGGGGCTCCTTAACAAATTATGAACAGACTAGAAGCAAATGGTGAGTCGCCTTGTGGTAGGGGGATGCTAAATGTCAGCCTACGGCCATACTTCCCAAGCAAAGCAGGGTCAGAGTGCAATCTCATTTAACACAAGTTTTGCAAAGTCAAAGAAGGGATTCTTTTGATAATCTAACAGAAGAAGTCCTTTCACTGTTCAGGGATAAATGACTCAGCATGGTAAGTGGCACCCCGTGTCCTTATAAGCCCCATCCAAGTTTTCAGTGAGAGACAAGAGCTTTGCATGACAGGAACACGTCAATACTTCTGAAATACAATAGCCAGGGAGAGACAGCAAGCATCTCTGTCTTGACCCCTAAAAGCTGGCATTTGAATAGGAACGTTGCCACAGAGGGAAGAGCAGTGGGAGAAGTGGAAATGCTAGATAGCGTATTTCTACGTCAGTTTAGACAGTTTCAATGCAGGATGAAGAAACATGTTGGGGGAACAGGGGTGGACGGGGCAGAAGAGGTGCACGTGTGAATGGTTTTTTATTTTATCATCACGTTCATTTGCTATTTCAATCTTCAGGTACCATTAATCGAGCAATTAGTGTATACTCCCTGTGATGGCAAGATTTAAGTGTTAACTTGGCCAGGCTCTTGCACTCAGTATTCAAACGTGCATCTCGGTGCTACATTTTGTAGATGTGGTTAACATCTATAAGTTGAGTTTCTTTTTTCAGTTCAAAATGTCACCATTTATTGGTCAAATCTTTCACCAAACATGACGTTTATAAATTTAAAGTAATTTTGCAAACGGCTTTAGATACATAGTATGATATTTCACTTAAATGTAAACATTCATAGTCTACCGGGGATTTTTAGAGGACCCTACATCACCATGCTGCTTTAGGATGATCCAATATAAATATACTTTGTAAGATCAGTGACAATTTCTACACTATAAACACCTATTTACTAGAAAAAAAAAAACCCAATGCATATTGCTTGTATGTATGATACTGAGAGTTGTGTCAAGATTATTTTTGCAATAGTCATTCTTGACGTTTATACTCAGAATTACAGTCTCTGTAGCCTCAGGGAACTTAGGAGGCTTGTCCAAGGTCCAGGAATTGAGAGGCAGCAGTAAGCCTAGAAATCAGGTCTTTTGTATCAAGTCACTGCTCTTTCCACACTAATATTCTGATGGATCTGACACACACAAAAATAACATAAAATGTAAATAATATGCTACAATTATATTTAGTAATATAACATAATACAAATGTGTTTGCCTTATAAATAATATGTTTTTTCCCAGTATGTAAAGAATTTTATCCTAGAAAATGAAACAAAGGAAATTGATGAAAATTAAAATCTTACTATTATTAATATTTTAATATTGATTCATATTTTCTCCCTAAGTAATATAAAGTATACATATATAGTATCTTTAATTATTTTAAGGGATATATATTGTATTCAGTTACATCACAGTTCAAATACTCTAGAAGAAAAAAATCTTGCTATTACTGAGAATAAAATCTAAACTCTAATCAGAGTCAGTTTCCTCTAA
Source organism: Vicugna pacos (assembly GCF_048564905.1). Taxonomy (NCBI): domain Eukaryota; kingdom Metazoa; phylum Chordata; class Mammalia; order Artiodactyla; family Camelidae; genus Vicugna; species Vicugna pacos. Next base: position 18,879,383 of record NC_132991.1, read on the forward strand.
ACTCCCTCCCTAAATCTTGAAGGACACTTTTCTGTTGCATCATTTGGGATCACGGAGGAGCAAGCTCACTGGCAAGTCCAGCTGGGGCGGCAGCCCTTCCCTTGTAGCCCAAGGAGGTATTGTCAGCCCTGGCCTTTGTATCCATGTCTCTACCCTTGGAGTCTTTCATTATTTTGTCCCTTCTCTGTGCCTCTCAGTCCAGGCTGGCAGCATTTCTGATGGTATAATATTCTTAAAACCTTGTCAATCTCCTGTGTAACACTGCAGTCCAACAAGACCACCCTCCTTGCATCTTTTCTGGATAACCATGTCTCTGCTTCTGGTTTCTGCTGAGATGGCTGATTGGATCCACGTGCCAAAAACTGAATATCTTTAGCAAAAGCTGTTCAGTCACACCCTTTTGGTGTTTTTTTCTGGAGCAATCAGTTTCACTCTAAGTAAAGGAGATTATTCTTGATGTTGTGAGTGGGCCTTATCTCATTAGTTGAAATGTCTTAGAAACAAAATTTCTTCCTTGAGGAAGAAGAAATTCTGCCTCAAGTCTGCAGTATCAACTCTTGCCCAAGAGTTTCTGGAGCCTGTCCTACAGATGTCAGAATGGCCAGGCCCCCAACTGGAACAGCCAGTACCTTGAAATACAGCTCTCTAGATTATGTCTGTCTGTCTGTCTGTCTGTCTATCCATCCATCCATCCATCCACCAGTCTGTCTATCATCTGTCCTACTGGGTCTGCATCTCTGTCAAACTCGGATACACTGCCTTTTGATGTTAATAAATATGTTCATGTGTGAATTTCTTATTTTCATGACTCAATTATGCCTCATGCTTTCTTATATTCTCCATAGAACCTAATGCATAGAACCCTTGGGCAACACAGGTTTGGACCATGTGGGTCTACTTACATGTTGATTTGTTCTTCACTAAATATCCCTTACAGTACTACACTACCTGTGGGTGGCTGAATCTACGGAGGCAGCACTTAAGATACGGAGGCCTGAGTATAAAGTTATACCTGGATTCTTGATGGCTCAGGGGATGGGTGCCCCTAACCTCTGTGTTGTTCAAGGGTTAACCGTAGAGGGACACTTGAATCACTGGTTCTGATTTAGGGTCCAGTGTCTCCATGTTGCTCCCAGAGTAAACTGTGAAAGTTTAGATCACTGCCTTAGTCATATTGTTTATAATTAGTATTAGTTTTTTTACTTGACTCTTCCTCTTGTAAACTCCTCGATGGCACCTACCATAGCTTGCTCATCTGTATGTCCCCAGCACTCATTGCAGTGCATGATTCAGAAAAAGTGCCCAGGAAAGACTAAATACATAAATCTGACTGGCAGCGTGCAACATCCTGGACCTTTCACAACTTTTTATTTCTTTAGGCTTTACTCTTAGGCCACTTTGGAAAAGGTTTTAAATCTTAAATAAAATGCAGTCAATAAAGAAGTTGAGTAGGAAGAATAGTGGAGATGGGGAATGAGGAGTTACGAGTTGGGAGAATGGAACTGAATAATAAGTAATGATAATGTGACAGAAGAATAATGAGACCTAAATCAAAACGTCTGAAGATAATATTTGAAAAAGTTACTAGTAATTATTAAAATAATTAATTTATAGGGTGTTATCAAAAAGACCGAATTCTATTACTTTCAAAGGGTCATCATTCCACTGACTTAGCTGATATTAACTCACACGCTCCACCTTTAGCCCAGACTCTCTCTGAAGTTCACCACCTGGGTATCTAGCCTGTTAACAGACAGGCTCAGTTCAAATGAACCATGAAAAATATTTACAATACCAGTTTTGCACTTTGTAAAACATAACATGATTCCTTCATGGTTGTAGAAGTAGCAGTGAACAATGAGGATATAAATTGTGTTTAAATGGAGGAAGGGGAGCGGAAAGGCTATGAGCGCTTTGTTAGGACTCAGCTGACTGTAACGGTCCCTCATACGAACTCCCAGGCTGATGCTCTGCGCGCGCACAGCCCCCTGAACTTCTGCCCCTTGCTGACAACCAAGGCAGCCAGGTATACATCCTGGGAGCTCTATTTCAGTCATCATCAGGCTAAGATCAACTGTGGCTTCTTTATTTGGCAACTGTAATCATTTGCAAACAAGATCAAAGTCAAAGTCTCTGTCCCTCTGGCTCCCTGAGTAGCCTTTTCTCTTCTTTCCTCCAACTCTTCTCCCTACCCTTGGTTCAGAAGTTCCAGAAAAATTCGAACAGGATGGTCCTGGGATTAGGTAATGCTTCAGGACCAAAGGCTGTGGGCCACACTCTTCTTTGCAAACATTTCCTGTCAAATTCTATCAGGCAAGTGGCCCAGTGAATTTTCTAAGATCTGATTGTGAGCCTTTAAATAAATCTATTACCTAGAGCGGTGTTTTCACACTTTCAGAGCAATGGAACCTTTCCCCATCCTTAAAGTAAGCTTCTGTAAAATCGCAACATATACAAGAGACACGAATGCCGTTTACATGCACGATTATATACGAGTTCAAATGTGTAACAATTATTATTATAAGCTTCATGAATGAGTGCAATAGGAATCTTAAAACAAACATGAAACTTGAAATCAGAGGTAACAGATGATTGTTGTGGTCATATCGGCCTCAAAATAGCTCATGGTAGCGTCTCCTCCATAAAGTGTCTTTGACAATCTGATGGGTTCCTCTTTTTGGGTTCCTATAATAGCACCTAAATTGCTTGGTCTCCCTTCATTTGGCTGAATTCCTTAGGGAAAAGGATATTTTCTTATTCTTTGCTGTATTGCCAAGGCCCAGCACAATGTCTAAAATAAAGTAGACATATTTAGTAAACATATGTTGCTGAGAAAGTATAACCCTGCCCATAATGTGCCAACATCATTTCCATGTTAACTGAATGACTTGGTTAAATTTCCCCTGAGATTTTACGTATTGCAAAATCATTCCTGGCCTGTACCCAAATGACCATACAATACTTCTTACATTATTAGAGATCAAATTCGTGAAGTTCAACTGCCTGTGGTTTTGGTAGGCAGCCTGGAGAGTAAAGCCACGCTCGAGGAAGGAACAAAGCAGGATGCTACAGATGGTTCCAGATGGCTTCAGGGCCACGCTGGCCCCTGGAGACTCAAGCCTAATCCTAGCCTCTGGGATCCAGAGGGGAAGAGTCCCTGGACTTGGTGCAGGGCCATGGTCAGATGCAGGAAAGGGTCTGGAAAGGGGTGCTATGACTCACCCTATTCAAACAGGCAAAGGGAGAGAAAGATTACGGCGAAGGGCGTCCTCTCAGGTCTGTGGGAGAATCAGCACAGCACACACCGAAGTGTCAAGCAGAGAGGATGCTTTCCCAGAGTGCTCACATTTAAAGTAAAGGGCTGAGGTTACAGTGCTGTGGGGAGATCTGACTATTTCAGACCGAAAGTGTCCTGAACCTGAATCACATGCGCTCCATTTCTTACTGTAGGGCTCTTGGCTTTGGTAGACAAATTTAACAATCCACTAAAGAAGCCAGAATACTTACTAACCAGTGGAAACCTTTCCAAATGTGTCATTGGGGAAGGAGGAGCAATCAGTAATTCACTAGGTCTTCCTGTGCAAATAAGTGTTAAGAACTAAAAAACCTGTTGATTAAACTCAGTTCACTTTGGTGCTTATTGAGCATCTAGGATGTAGAGACCACGTGGGTAACATCCTTCCGTCAAGAACCTGCAGTGGAACAGGTGGGGCTGCACATGCAAGAAGTAGCTTGAAGAGGTGGCAGAGGAAGTGGCCAGAAAGCAAAGTTATCCAGAGACTGAGAGACTGGAAAGGCAAACTCATCCTCAACAGCGCCCATATCAAGGTCACTCACACTTACTTCCTTTCTGATTTCTCTCCCGCAAACATACTCTCCTCCCTTTGCCACTGAATCTCTCCTTTGAGTGCTTCTCCATCCACCAGTAACTCATCCCAGAACCCTGAGTTATCCTCGAGCCCTCCCCTTGTTCCCACCCGCTCACATCTAATTCAGCACTAATTCCTATGGTCTATTCCCAAATCTATTTTAAATCCGTCTCTTTCTTCACCCCCTCTGTCTCCTCCATCAACAATGAGTTCTCTCTCCTAGACCCCATCAGAACCTCGTGTCCAGTCTTTACTCTACAATGGCTCTCTGTACAGCACCCAGAATGACCTTTATACAACGAGGCTGTCTCCCTCCACTGCTCAAACTCATCAGCAGATTCCTGGACTGAGAATAAAAGTCAGACTCCTCAGATGGTGAATGAGGTCCTCTGGCTCTGCTCCGCCTGCCTCTCCAACAGCACTCCACGCACTCCTACGCAGTAATCTTCTATCACCTTTGTTCAGTTCCTCTTGAAAACCATCACACAGCTTTGCTCATGGTTCTCTTAGGCCCCAGGAACATTCAGCCTCATTGTACCTTCTCTCGCTGGACTGCAGGTGCCTTTGAGTCGCCTGTCACATCCCCTTCACACATATTTTGGGGGCACTTCTGCTTTCCAGGCAGTGGGATGCAATGGTGGATAAGGCAGTGACAACTCCCACTTCATGGAGTGCAGTGTCAAGTAGCAGAGACGGAGGGAAAATGCATAAACATACACATTTATGGAATAAATACAAACTTTAGGGAGTGCAGAGAGGAAAACCAACAAGAGATCCACCAGAGATCACTTGAGAGTGGGTGAGAGGGTGGTATTTAAGCTCACACAGAGAAGCCAAGGTCGCTGTAGGGACTGCACAAAAGGGGTGTTGCAGGCAGAGGGGCAGCATGTGAAAGACCAGAAAGGACTCAGGGAATTCCAAGAATCCAACGAAGGTAGTTAGTGGGGGTGGGGTGGGGGATGGGTACAAAGTGGAGACATAGGCGGGGGTCAGCGCATTTGGCACCAAGTGGAGTGTCTCGCTTGTAGCAAGTGTTGAATAAATATTTGCTGAGTTTTCATGAGATGAATTTACTCCAACCGCAAAATTATACAGGCTAAGAAATTGAGACCCTTAAAATTAATAAAAAAATCTAGGACTGAGGTCGCCACATTCCCAGTTGAGTGCTCTTTCTCATATCACTCTAGACTGTTAAATACAAATGAAGGCATGGAAGCGGAACAGAGCTGGGATCATTCACATCTCAGGATGAAGTGCCAGCTCCTATCACGCACAGACTGATTATGATTGACATGTATGAAGCCACAGCCTTTTATCAGAATGTGTGGCAGCGACTGATCGTTTTCCTGAGTCCATCTCCATTCGAAAAGCAAATACTGCTCTCTGCTTGAATGCTCCCTCTTCCCCAAACTCCTTTCCTCTAAGTACCCGCTGTGTTTTCTACATCAGGGGAGTGTTTCCTCACTATTGGGACCAAGCTGTTAAGACTAATAGTCGAACACTTAGAACCGAAGCAGCCTTGACAGAAGTTGAAAATTTCTGCTGGAGAGATCATGCGTCGAGGCTCTGACATTACACGGAGCCCAGCTGAGTCCAAACTTCCGGCATCCCTCCAAGGCCCTGAGCGTGACTGGAGCCATCCTGAACCCTTCAGATCAATTCAGCTGCCAGCTGGGTACCTCCAAGTGATCCCAGTGAATGCCCTTCGGAGCAGGAGAATCAACCAGCTAAGCCCAGTCCAAATTTTGGCTCCACAACATCATGAGATATAATAAAACGGCTGTTGCTTTAAGAGGTCAGATTTGGAGAGTAGTTTTTATGCAGTCAGTAACTGAAACAAGGGGGTCACATGTAACCCTGTGAGGTGATAGAGTAGCAGCCACAAGGTGCAGGTGCTAAACAGATAGTCAAAACTTTGTCCGGCAGATGAGGTTGTCTGTATATGGACTGATTTGTAGAATTAGCCTAGATGGTTCAGCCCTGAGCCGTTCTGATTTCTGGACCCTACACAAAGCCCTGGGGTCTGCCTCCAGGATTTCATGGTCCTTATTGAGGCAGGTTCTTGAAAACTTCAGACCGAATCCCTAGGCTCTCCTGAACACAGTCACCTGAGTCCAGACTGCTAGTATGACTTCCACAGGATTCTAAGATTGGAACCAAGGAACCGGTGCTAGATCCCCAGCAGCTACTGCAGTGCTCTGGTCAATTTGTACATTTCAATGATATTCAAGATACGTGTGAGAGAAGCTTTAGTGAGGATCCTCCAGTGCTAAGTAACCATCTCTCTGTTTTGCTTTGCCTACGATTTCCTATCCAGCACCTTTTTTGCCATGAAGAAAAATTCTTAAAGGTTAATTCTGAAAGGATAGAAAAAGAGGGGAAAAAAAAGAGATCAAGCATGCACTGTTAATATAGGCTAACAGAAAGCAGGTGAAATTCACAATTTTTGGCTTTTAGTTATTTAATATACTCACAACAGGCATCACTTTTAAATATAGCTTATTTGATCTTTAGATAGAGCTCACTTCTCATCTTGGCATGACCTAATTCTAAGAAGTGGGTGCTTCACAATACTTGGAGATTTGTAATACTTATAAAGGAATCACATCAATAGCAGTGGATAACAGAGGAGAAGATGATTAGAAAAGGCCTGAATTTTAAGTCAGTTGTCAGCACCACAAGAAAGCCTTTTGGGAATAAGTTAAACTTTTTTCCCTTTGTATACAGTGCCTATAAATTATATTTAATGCATATTCTTTTTATAAGAAATTTCCAACAAGGAACTAACGATTAGTAACACTTAACACCCTGCTTGCCCTTTTCCCATATTGTCTCCTTTTTAATGTCTTTGTTGATCTGCTTTCAGGCTTTGCCCCATGAATGTTCCTACACCTCTCATGCTTTGTCTCTCAACATAGCTAAAGCGCTTTGGAGAGGCCATCTGGCTACCACGGTCAGTTAAAAGGAAGCCAAAGAATAGAAATGCTGATCACCCATTTCCTTTTCAACTATGCACCTGTAGGGGTGTGGGAGTTTCTCTATTGCTACTTTTGGTCAGGATAAAAATGTAAGGCAAAGTCCATGCCTGCAAGTATGCTGGATTAGGTGTGATCCAACTCAGATTAACTCAGATGCTCTGATACCACGTAAATCATTAGAACCAAGGATTACCTCCTAAGACAGGTGATGAGAATCAGGAACACGGTATTCAAAACTCACAATCCCCATAGCCCAGCTTTATTATGTGCACCTCTGAAGTATCTTCTATGAGTTGGTGGCATGTGGTTGCCATATATTATTTCTTCATTGTGGCCGTTTCTTGATTTTTTTTTTTTCATCAAGATGCAACTATCCCTAAACAGTGAGCTATGAGTATATCTGAAAGTCTGTCCAACAGAAGCCAGGTGAGATTTGTAGAGCTTTGCCCTAGGTATAACTATGGAGACAAAAGGTAGGCAGACTGTGGTTAGTAAGAGGAAGGGATTTCTAACCATGAGGACTGCCCATCAGTAGAACAGCCTGCTCCTATGATGGTGTTATAGGTTGAGTTGTGTCCTCCCCAAAAGATATGTTGAAGTCCTAACCCCTGGCACCTGTGAACGTGGCTCTGCAGTGTTGGAAGTGTCTGCGGATGTAATCAAGTTAAGACGAGGTCATGAGTGTGGCCCTAATCCCATGTAACTAGGGTCTTTCTAAGAAGGGGAGAAAAAACACACAGGTAAAATATCATGTGAAGACAGAGACACGGACGATCTCTGAAGATGAAGACAGAATGGGAGTTTTGCTGCCACCAGCCGAGGAACACATGGGGCTACCAGAAGCTGAAAGAAGCAAGGGAGGAGCCTCCCTTAGAAGCTTCCGAGTGAGCATGCTCTTGACCAACATTTTGATTATGGACTTACAGCCTGCAGACTGTTACAGAAGAAATTTCTGTTATTTTAAGCTACCCAGCTTGTAGTGCTTTGTTTTATGGAAGTCCTAGAAAACTAACACAGATGGCCCATTCCCCTGTCTTTATCACCTGAGATATTGAAGCAGAATATCTGAGGTTATAAGGGAAATTTGCAAATCAACTAAGTATTCATTTAGACAATCTTTATATTTCTTCCAGTCTCAAATTACCTTCATTTTTAATATACTTTTTTATGATCTGTAAATGATATTTGAGGATTTAATAAGATCATGCACCTACTATCACCATTATTATTTAAAATTGTTGCAGAAGTTCTGGTCAATTCAATAAGGCATAAAGAAAAATAATCAGAAAGGCTCCTGGCAATGAAATGACTAAATTAGCATTAACTGCTGAGAAAAAGAAGTTGCACAAATAGGAAATGCAAGGAAATCAAATGAAAAGGATTCAAACCGATACTCGTCCAGCAAAGTGGCTAGACAGATCAATGAAAAAAAAAGAAATAGTTTTCTATATTTTAGTACTAACAGTGTTAGAAAGTAAGTTGAAAAAGATGTCCAACATAAAGCTTTGCACGTGTAGAAATGACTTTAACAAGAAATATCTAGGACTTCTGTGAGTCAATTCACAGAACTCTACAGAGAAACAAGGGAAATCTATCCTTAATGGAGACATACCATGTGCTTGACTGGGAAGATATCACTTCTACTCTCCAAAATGTATATATTTCATGTAATTTGATCTAATAGGATTTTTTTTGGATAACATAAAAAATGATTTCAAAGTCCATTCAGAAATAAAATAACAAATTTCAAACACCTCTTGGTATTGAAATTTTGACAAATGAAGTTAAAATGCAAAGACACACTGATTAACTATTTGCAAAAAATATGGTAGGAAAAAAGCTGCATAACCTTACAATACGAAGAGATTTTACGTATCATTAAGAAGAAGAGCTAAAAATCACAATGAAATCATACATAAAAGATAAAAATACATAACTCACAAGAAAAGACATACAAATTGCCAATGAATATTGTGATAATTAAATACCTATTTAAAAATAATGACAAAATATTTTCCAAAAGTTAAGTTGGCATAGACTTTTTTTTAAGTGAAATAATCTATGTTGAAGGTTGGGGAATACTTGGAAAAATAAACAGATTCAGTTTTTCTGAAGAGAAATTTAGGCACATGAATAATAGCCTCAAAAACTGTAATACCTTTAGGTGGGAGAGAATATTAGCTCAGTAGCAGAGCGCATGCTTAGCACACACGAGGTCCTGGCTTCAACCCTCAGTACCTCCATTAAGATAAGTAAATAAATAAATCTAATTACTTCCCTCCCCAAAAAACCCTGTAATACCCTCAAACCTAATACTCCATGTTTAGGAATTTATCTTATGGCAAAATGACGACCCAAAGTACTGACTATGGAAAGACAAATAGAGTAATGGGTCAGAACAGAGTGCCCAGAAATAAACTCCCATATATACGGTCCAATGACTTTTGATAAAAGTGCCAAACTAATTCAGTGGGGACAGAGTAGTCTTTTCATGAAGGGCACTGAAGTATCCGGATATCCACATGGAAAAAAATGAACCTCTTACACTATACACAACAATTAGTTTCATTAGATTTAATTATTGGATGTAAAATTTATATCTATAAGACTTTTTTAAAAAAGGAAATAATTTTCAAGACCTTGCCATGAGCATAGTTTTCTTAGGATTTAAAGAATAGGAACCATAAAAGAAAGAAAACCTGGTAAAATTGTGTGTCACCAAAGTTGAAAGATGCTGTTAAGACAATGAAAGACAATCCACAGACGGGGAAAACATACTCGCAGTACATTTATCTTACAAAGGGTCTGTATCTAGCATATAGTAAAGAACTCGTTTGACTTAACAGTAAGAAGACCAACAATTTTTAAAAGTAGGAAAATAATTGAGCAAAAGAAGATAGTTTTCACTAAAGATAAACAAATGTCCGATAAGCTCATTAAAAATTGCTCATTAGTCATCAGGAAAATGAAAATGAAATCCACGTGAGATAGCATTACATACCCATTAGAATGGCTAAAATAAAAAAGACTGACAGTACCAAATGGTGGCAAAGATGTGGATCAAGTAAAACTCTTCTACATTGTTGGTGGGAAAGTGAAACATAAAAGGGCAACTTTGGAAAACAGCCTGGTGGTTTCACATAAAGGTAAAGATATACCTACACTAAGAACCCAGGTGTTTTACTCCTAGTTTTTTATCCAAGAGAAATGATTATATATGTCCAAAGACTTTTACACAAATATTTATAGCAACTTTATTTACAATAGCCCCAAACGGAAAACAATCCAAATGTCCACATAATGGACAATCAAATGTGGATAATTAAATAATGAATAATCAAATGGAACATAGTGGATAATCAAACTGAAACTAAAAATGATAATTATATAAAAAAAGTCATTCTCAATAGAGGAATATAAATGGATAGTTGTATACAATGAAATACTACTCTGTATAAAGAAGAAGACACTAATGACTCAGAAAACAGATGTCTATATATACTGTATGTTCCCACTGAAATGAAGTCCTAGAACAGACAAAACCAATCTATAGGCAGATTAGTGGTTGCCTTTGACCAGGGGGTTGGGGGTGGTGCTACTGCCATGGGGCTTAAGGGGAGTTTTTGCAGTGCTGGAAGAGTTCTATACCTTGACTGTGGTGGTGGTTACAGACGTGTAAAGATTTGTCAAAGATCTGGGAACTGTATTCTTGAAATATTTTAATTCTATTATACACGAATTATACCTTCTAAATGTTGATTAAAATTTTAAAAGAATTGATGCACACAGTATACGTATAAGCATATTAACTAGCATTATTCATGATGGCAAACTATATAGTATATACACTTAATGTCAGCCTTTAAGTATAATTTACATGGGGACCCATTAAAATAATGTAAACAAAGAACATTTAATAACATGAAAAATGAAACACCGCTAAGTGAGGAAAAGGATACATACAAAAAAGTTTATATGTATGTTAAAAATTACTGGCAGGACAGAGAACAAAACATTAACTGGTTGTCCCAGGATAATGGATTCTTGGTATTTCTTAGCTTCTTCTTTGTACTTATCTCTATGTTTCATTTTCTACATTAAATCTACATTATTTTTTTAATTTGAAAAAAATTTAAAAATGCATGTATTGAAGAAAACCAAAATAAAAATAATAAATTGATAAAGTAATTCTCTTTAGAGGATATATAAATGGATAATAGTAACATTCAATAAAAAGTTCAATCTCATTATTAACCAAACAAGTACAAATTAAACAGATGCTTTTTGTGACAAACAAATTAGCAAATACAAATGTGTAAAAACAACACATACTTTTCTCAAAAAAAAAGAATATTTATCACTGGAAAGGATATTTCCCCCATTTTGTTATAGCAACATAAATTAGTAGAGCATCTCTGGAAAGCAATTTATAGTATGCACAAAATGTCTTAAAATTTCATATCCCTTTTCATACAATAATTGCACTTCTGAAGTACTAGCCTTTAGAAAGTTTTCAAAATACCAACTGTGATATATGCAGAATGATGTTTACTACAATGTGATTTATGCTATGATAAGCTGCAGACAAACAAAATTTAAAAAAATTTAAGAAAATTGTTGTGATTTTGCTACATTCATTTAAAAGTTTATTAACTGGCAATTTTAAATCATATGGTTTTAACAACATGAGGAAATGTTTACTTCTGTAATGTTAGTTTAAAGTAGTTACAAAATTGTATGGAAGATATTATTTCAACTACACTGATTATTAAAAATGAATGTGAAAAAGTTGGACTGAATATCCTAGAATACTTACAGCTTAACAACTGGGCAGAAAGGTCACTGATAATTTTCCCCCAATTTTTAATGCATTTCTATATTTTGAAAATAGTCAACAATGAGCAGATATAAGTTTAATAACTACTCCTCCTAATTAAAGTCCTGGAACTTAACTACACCCAGACCTGGTGAAAATGAAAAGGGTAATGGATTTTGGGAATCAAACTACTTCAGTGCCTGGATAGTAGACAGTAAGGTATTTAACAAATTTAGATTTATATATGATGTCTGGCATAATATACATGGGACATGATGGTTAGTAGGTGTGCATTACAATGAACAAAAATGAAAGAAATATTGAAAATGTATTTATGAATGTGTATGGACATAAACATATACTCATATATATCCACACATGATATAACACAATCTCCCAAATTAATTAAGAGTATGTCCAGAGGGATGCACCCCAATGTTCACAGCAGCACTATTTACAATAGCTAAGACATGGAAATAACTTAAATGTCCATCAACAGATGACTGGATAAAGATACTGTGGTATATTTATACAATGGAACACTACTCAGCCATAAAAAAGAATAAAATAATGTCATTCGCAGCAACATGGATAGACCTGGAGATTGTCATTCTCAGTGAAGTAAGCCAGAAAAAGAAAGAAAAATACCATATATCACTTATATGTGGAATCTTAAAAAAAAAAAAGACAAACAAACTTACTTAAAAACAGAAACAGACTCACAGACATAGAAAACAAACTTATGGTTACCAGGTGGGGAAGAGGGTGAAAAGGGATAAACTGGGTGCTCAAGATTTGCAGATACTAACTAATATATATAAAATAGATAAACAGTAAGTTCCTACTGTCTAGCACAGGGAACTACATTCAGTATCTTATAGTAACTTATAGTGAAAAAGAATATGAAAATGAATATATACATATTCATGACTGATACATTATGCTGTACACCAGAAATTGACACAACATTGTAAACTATATTTCAATTAAAGAAATACATAAAAGAGTATGCAACAAAGTTTCAACTAGGTAAGTAGAGAAAATTGGAATAAAGGCAAACCCATTTGTAGCCTTTTGTGGGCAGAAGGAATAAATGTGTCCACTGACATGCAAGTGCTGCTTTCTAGCCCTGGGAGGAGAGAGCTATGGAAGTCATGCCTGGCCAGGGTGGAGCTGTGAAAACAGAGAAACAGTAAGACCTGGGGCACCAGGTGGTCCGCTGTGAACAGTTCATTAAGCAGAATCATCCAAATAGAGCAGGAGAAGAGAGAGCAAGACAGTCCTCTCTTTGTGCTTTATCTAATCTAGAAGCTACCTTCTAAATTCCTAGAGCAGCATCCAGTCTCCGGGATGGGAGCCAGGCTAAAAAGAGCAGTGAGAACAGATGAAAGGGTTCAAGGTGTAAGTAGGTTTAGGGAGTTAGCCCTCAGCTGGGTGAGAGTGGGGGCAGACCTTGCTGTGCCCAGTTTCTGAGAGGGAGAGATGCGAGCACAGGGGTGCTTTCTGCCAGGATTAGACTGAGTCAGAGCTTTGGGTGAGCACGCATCCTACCTGATCCCAGCCTGTCTCCTCCTGGGATGCAAAGCACTAGCTGTAGAAATATGTTTATGTTTTTTTTTTGTTGTTGTTAATAGCAACCTGTAATTCAAAATCCTGCAGAAGGCCAAAATATCTTAAGATACAAATTGAGGCCCGTGTGCTAACATGTGGTAGGTCTCCTCAATGTGTGCTCTTATGTAATAAAGCAACACTGTTCCATTTTCGTGCTGGGTATGTCCTTGTGCTGGCCTGTGCCATTTGAGGACATCAGCAAATTCTGTTTTTCCTATTTCTCAATAAGACATGTAAGGCAAATGGCAGTAACCTCATTTTACAGATGAGAGATCAGGGTACAGAGAGTTTAAGCAACTAATCCAAGTTCTACAAGCAACTGAGCCCTGAAAAATACACAGAGCCCAGCAACTTTCATTAGCCCTACAGGGATGCACTTAACAGTCCATTTTAATCCAGCATTCAAACCATTTTTACCATTATCTATGGCTTTTCTTTTAATTGAGTAAGTTGTAATAGCAACCAAGCCCTTGGTAAAATATGTATTTAGCACTATAGACACTTGAAAAAATAAACCTTAACAATTTAACAATCTTTTCACCTACTCACATCTGGTTGCTAACATTTCTATTTTGCTGAAACAGTTTATGATATTGCTAACAATTACTGCTGGGTATCAGGCCAAATAAATATTTAATGATGCCATTAATTTCTGAAAGGGAAGAAAGAGAACCTTGGCATTAGGTCTAAATGGATAAGGAATTTATTTCCCTATATTTTGCAGTGATACTTAATTTGAGGTTCTTGGATTGAAGCCTCTGCTCTATGATTGATTAGAATCTGACACTGCTCTTTAGGCATTTCTGTTCACCTCTACATATGGGCTTTTCCTTGCCTTGTGCAGCACATAAACACTGGACCATTCAGCTCTCCATCAGACAAGAACCTGCTGACCAAACGTCGGTTGGACTTCTTAGTTAGCGCCCTCCCTCCTGCTCATTTCTTAAATGCCTGGGAGATTTCACTTTACATTTGCTAAGACTGGTTCATTAAAATACTAATTTTAAACTGTAATTATCTGCGGGTTCATATCGGCAGTTGGACCACAGTGGTGCTGATATCTTCTAACTGCAGGAGAATTTCACATCTGTTCTCATCCCCTGGAGCCTCTAGCAAGAGTTACCTTGGCTCTTGAAGAGGAGGCAGTTTGAAAGAGATGGAGAGAGCTGGGTTTTAAGAAAAGCAACAAAGGAGGCAGGAAGAATAGCAAATTGGGTAAATAGACTCAATTGTAAAACTATTCATGATAATACCTTCTGGGGGTAAAAAACAAAAGCAATCAAATCGGAAGCACAGCACGTAACAGTTCCGTGGTGAGGTTGGGAGGATTTTAACTGTGCAAGGGCTAATCCAGCTCCTGGAGGGTTTGCCATCTGCTGGCCCAAGTGGGTGATACGTAGGGTGGGGTGGGTTATTCCTTGTTTTAGGATAAAGGTCAGATGAGGGAATGCCCTTTGGTTAGCAGAGCTGAGTACAATTCTCAGACTTCAGTTATAAATGTATTAGAAAGGAAGGGGGAAAAAAAGCAAACTAAGTAAAACAAAAAGGGTTTTAAAAATAAGACTGGGAATAAAAAGATGGATAGGAGAGAGGAAAGAGCAAGGGGAAGAAAAAAAAATCCTGGGAGCAGCTGCAGTGGTTTTTGAGCACTGCACCCAAGGAGAGACGGTAAAAAGGAACATTCACTGAATGCTTCTTCTGTGCCTGGGGATTAGGGTCTCTGGGTCAAACAGGTACTGTCTGCTTTGTGCAGATGACGAAACTGAGGCTTGGAGAGATCAGAATCTGGGTCCAAGACCCTGGCTGTCTAACTCCATGTCTTTTCCATTATGTGACATACCCTTTCAAAATTTCAGGAAGGAAGAGAGATGAATAAGACACGAATCCTTCCCTCAAAGTGCTCATAGCTGGTAGTACAAATTGTAAAGCAGTGTCACCTGCATGGGACAGAAACTGACCTCATTTAAAGCAGGCTCTGGCCTGCTTGTAGAATCTGTCTTACGGCACCTGGGAAAATGCACTTGACAACACTTGCATTTCGCTTCTCCGTGAATGTGGTACCCAGGCACGCACAGAGCTGGCTTCTGTAGGGAGCAGGTCCTCCTGGCTGCCCATGACGGGAGAGGCGAGGTAGAGGGACATGGTCTCTTATCTGACATAGGGCAAGGCAAGTGTGGAGGAATGCTGGGAGAATTCTC
The DNA here is from genome assembly GCF_048564905.1 of Vicugna pacos. Lineage (NCBI taxonomy): Eukaryota > Metazoa > Chordata > Mammalia > Artiodactyla > Camelidae > Vicugna > Vicugna pacos. Next base: position 18,894,855 of record NC_132991.1, read on the forward strand.
CGCCCCACAGAAGCTACTTTGTCATTTCCTAGAGTTCTGCTTCTTTACCTTTTAATATATTCTAGATTCAGGTCCTGACTTGAGCAAAATCCTAAAGTTAGCCCATAGCACCATAGCACCTTGTGGCTCCTACTCACAGCATCCACCACCAGGAGAATTACAAGAAATTCAAATTCTTTCTTGAGTTACCTTCCTACTCTATCCCCTTCATCCCCACATCACCTGGATACATTAACCTGAGGGAAAAATATTAATGTTGGAAGCAGAGCAGCAATGAGGCTAGTGGGGCAGACGACTTGGGCAGAGAATAGCCAGTGCTCAAGTACCGTGTAAAATGCTGTTGCCTTTGTCTCCATGGGAGAGGCAAGTCTCAAGGTGCTAAGAAAAAAAAAAAAGTGAAAGATCTTTTAATTTTTAAATCTTTGAGCAGACAAATAACAGCTTCAGCAATGACCAACCAAAGGGAGGACAGAGAGGTTTAGGAGGGCAGAAAACCTTTCCTCTGTTCTGAGAATAGCAAGCGAGAGCTAAGCCAAGCTTAATGCAAGCTAAATCAAGGGTTGCTCTATTGACAAATTCATTTGGAAATCATTTAAGAAAAATTGTGCTTCAGCTCTTATTTATCTCTGCTGGAGAGAACGGGCTATGATCTCTCCCCCGTGTTAAATAACAAGCATTTAACCCAGGAACTTACAGTCCATTTTTCTTTTCTATCTCCAGGACCCAGGGACTGGATTGTTAATAATTTAGCTAATTGAGTAAAACCTAATGCTTCAAATCTTGAAGTGGGGAAATAAAAAGTCAAGATTTCCTGTAGATATGGGATGCATAATATTTAGTGCTTCAGAGATCATTAGTAAAAGAAAATATTACAGCCATACACACCCTCTGAGAGCCTAATGAATGTCTCCCAGCTGCTGCTGAAAAATCATCAGCAGCGTCGGTACCAATTTTAAGACAAAGCACAGCTGACAGATGTTTGAAGGGATAAATCAGGCTCTACAAGGATTAAAATAATAAGTCCCCAGTGGCTTTTAAAGGCAGAGGTGCCTCAGCAAACTATTTCCAGCCACTCAAGTATGACTGAAAGATCCTGGGGGGTCACTAGCCAGCAGCACCATGGGCGTCCGAGTGGTTTAGTATTAAAACCTAGCACAGGTTCTAATCACACCAGGTTTCAAGTTAGAATAGATTTTACTGCTAACTCTGTGTTAAGGGAGTCTCAAGGAGTAAAACATTCAGTTACAGTGTTTGAGACATCATGTGACTAAATGGGAATCATTGGCTGATATAAAGAAACACAATTGACGGTAATTCCCTGAGTACGTTGAAACGATGCTTATCCTGGTGACACAGCTATCATAAAAAAGGGATGCAAACAACCTTCTAATTGAGAAACATGTACTTATTGGGAATCTATTGTGTCTATTCCTATTTACCATTTACAAGGTGGGTTAGGGGAACTTCATAACAAATATAAATGGTTAGGCTTTATTCCAAATGATGTAACCCTTGGGAGCTACAAGCTTCTTCTATAACTCCCTGGATATGGCTTCACTATACCAGTTACTAAATTGCATTGTAACGGCTAGAATGCATGCTAGCCAAATTCCCCTTGCCCATACCTGATGTGAGCCTACTGTGGGCAAAACTTGGATCTCAGTTTCCTTCTGTCCCTCAGAGCCTTAGACAATGCCTGTAATACAGCATATCTGATAAGGTCTTAGTATTTTCCCATTGTCATAGTGTGATGGTTAATTTTATGGTCAATTTGACTGGGCCATGGACTGCTTAGCTATTTGGTCAAATATTATTCTGGGTGTTTCTGTGAGAGTGTTTTTGATGAGATTAGCATGTAAATCAGTAGACTGAGTAAAGCAGATTGCTCTTCCTAACATGGGTGGACCTCGTCCAATCAGTCAAAGGCCTGACTAGAAGAAAAAGACTGACCCTCCCCTGAGTAAGAGGGGATTCTTCCTACCTGCCAGCCCTCAAACCAGAACATTAGTTTTGTTGTTGTTGTTATTTGTTTGTTTTGTTTTGTTTTTTTCTCCTGCCTTTGAACTTGAACTGAAATATTGTCTCTGAGTGTCAAGCCTACTGGCCATTGGACTGGAACTACACCACTGGCTCCTCTCCTGGGTCTCCAGCTTTCTGACTCACCCTACAGACCTTGGGACTTGCCAGCTTCCATAATCATGTGAGTCAATTCCTTACAATAAATGGTCCTGACTAAAAGATGTCTGTAAGTTATTAAAGTATAAAATGTAAGCAGTTACAGGGAGGCAATGACTGAAGACAACCCAGGCTGCCTAAGCCTGTGGTTCATTACTCTGGCCTTGTGTTAGAATCAGTGCTCCTTAGAGTATGACCCACAAAGTGTCACCAGTCCAAGATAAATACTTCTGTGTTTAGAAACTTTTATAGCAATTTGCCATTTGCAGTAACATCCCATCCTGTGGTTTTTCATTTTACAAAAATACATTGGAACTTAAAACAAGCAATGACAGCAACAATGGGTCATTTACACAGATGGTTTGAGAAACACTGACCTAGAAAGCTTGTGTCAACTCAGACCAATGAAACCAGAATGAGGGGGTTGTGGAGCCTGAGCATCCCCTGGGGTGTTAAGCTCCTCAAGGGATTCTAATATGGTGATACTAAACAGTTCTAACAACTGGCTCAGCACAGGTAGTAACCAATCAGAATGGAGGCTGGTTGGTGCCCACCGATCAGAACAGAAGCAGACTATAACCAATCAGCACTACAGTACTGGTACCAGCTGAAGAGCAGCCTTTCATGTTAGAAAGGATGAATCTCTTCATGAAGAAGTCTGAGTTAATTTGGATAGGTGCAGCCACATGTGAAGGGAGGATATTTTTCCTGTCCATTTGGATGTGCAATTGGAAATTAATGGCTATACAAAAGCTATGAAGTAGAGGAAAACTCCATTATGGAATGAAGCTAAGGTACACTGGGGCTCAAATTATATCCCTCAAAATGTGACAACTACCTAGAGTTAAAGACTAATGAACTCATCCTCAAAACAGAAACACACTTGTAGACATAGTAAACAATCTTATGGCTACCAGGGGAAAAGGGATGGGGAGGGATAAATCTGGGAGTTTTGAGATTTGCAAATGTTAGCCACTACATATAAAAATAGATTAAAAAACCGCAAATTTCTTCGGTATAGCACAGGGAACTATACTCAGTATCTTGTAATAACCTTTAATGAAAAAGAGCATGAAGACAAACACAGGTATTTATACGCATAACTGGGACATTGTGCTGTACACCAGAAAATGACACACTGTAACTGGACTTCAATAAAAAAAAAAACTACTATAATGTGATGTCTTGTCTCCTAATAAGAAAATAAAGGGATATCTTTGCTCTGAGAGTTCTATATACTCTGAGAGCTGTAATTATGTCAAGTGGATTTTATTCAACAGGGTAGAGCGTATCACTGTATTTTTCAAAGTAAGCACTATTGAGCATTATCAATCTTACATATTTCTTTTCAGATCTGTAAATCATTTCAAATTCATATAACACATTTTAGTGTAGTAGAGATGCAAAATAATCTTATTCCAGAAAATATTATTATGAATAATATTAAGATATGTGTTTCTTTCTCTTCGATTTGAGATATGGAATTCTCATACTGTAAGAGTGTCTATATATTTATACACACACACAGATATGTATCACATATATTCTTAGTTAGATATCAGATATCTTAAGAGGAAAATATGTTTTTTAAAATTAAGAGGAAGCAATGACATTTCAGACTGCCCTTATTTTGGTAAGCCACAAGTCCAAGGAATGCCTTCTGTCCAATCCTTCTTAGTAGATTTTTCTCAGTTACTGATTTCCCTGCATTGTCATTACAATGTGAGGAGTTACCATAATTTAATCGAATTCGCCACAGTATTCTGAATTTGTTCTGTACCGGCACTGCCAGGTTGGTCATCCTGCCTATGTTTGAACATGTCCAATGACAGGTTCCGCCTAAAAGAGCCTATGTCATCTTTAAATTCTCTGCTAAAATTCATACTGGTATGAGCTGAACATTGTCTGCCTATGAAGTTATTCAGCGGTCTGTGTTATCTCTCTTTCTCTCAGTCTCTCTCTGGAGTTATGCAGAAGAAGCTCAGTGAGTCTTCTATATAACAGACCTTCCAACGGCAGAAGACATTCATTCCTATCACTGAACCAGCCCCTCTTTAGACTAAATGCCTCCGCTTGCTTCAATCAGAGGGTGCCCTTCAATTCCCAGAACCATCCTGGTGATTTCGCTCTGTGTATGATCTGGTTTCACAGTATAGTGACGGCTCACCACTAGTGGGCTCTTCTGATTTGCATGTGAGACAGCCGTTTGCCCTCATCTTATTTATGCCAGTTATATTGGTCATTTTAATTATGTAATTTAATGCAATATCACATTAGCTGATGAAATATAAGTGAGAAAAGAAAGTTATTTCTATGAAAATCAAATTGAATGCTTGGAGAAACCTGTTGTCGATGAGTCTCTTAAAATATTGCTGTTGAAATAAGTGAGAGCAGGAAAACTGTACAAGGGAAAAAAGAAAAAAATGCAAAAATTCTAGAAAGATATGAATTGATCAGAAGTTGACTTTAGGCATACTTGCTCCATTAAAAAAAAACAAAATCCAGCAGCTAAGAATCTTAGATAATTAAGGATGGGGTTTATTTAAATGAGGAAATGAAAAACTCCAGTCAGGGGACCCGTATTCAGGGGGATAATATTCCAAATATTATTATAACCAATTAGGACACACACCTAGTGAATGAGAATGGAGGCCAGTCACAAACCACAGATATGGCCATACCCGTGTGTGCTGGCAGAAGGTCAGCTCTACCATCAAAGGAAAAGGCTTGATCTTACATCAAATTTTTTTTCTAAAAGAATGAACGTTCAGAGTTTAAGTTACAAAGATCAAGGTAAATTTGATAATTTTGTGAATCACTCCTAATGAGCTTCTACCATGAGCTGGAGGTGAGATCTGGCAAATAAATGACTGACCCCAAAGAGCATCTGCTTGACGTCTGTGTACATTGCCTGTGAATGCTTTATGCTATCACTTTCCTCTTACTAAAATACCATACTCTATTAATGCAGTTGGGGTTGCATAAGCATTCTGGAAAGCTCAGGCACATTTGGAAAGCTTTCGCCATATTGATGACTCACAATTTAAGTTTATTTCAACTAAAACTTTCCCAAACTTGCTAACCACATACACTTTATCCTCTGGTGCTCTTTTTCTATCCAAGTGCCAGACCTTAAAATGATCCCTTTTAACTTTCTCCTTTGATTTGGCCCATTATACTAGCTTGCTGAGATCCTTTTGAATCCTGTCAACCAACATATCACGCCCCCCTCTCTCTGAGCCTCATGCCATCAGCTAATTTAATAAGTAAGACTTGCGTCTGCCCTTTTAAAATCTGACCTTGTCAGAAGGCTCCCAGGACAGGCAAGCTGATGACTATAGATACTGCCTTCATTTCTTCCTCACTGGGATACTTTGTGATTGCAGTCACAATTCTGGCTGTCTCAAGATACCAGGGCTGTCTATTGGCAGAGCCTCAAGTGTGGTTCTATACCTGTCTTGTCCGCAATTGCATTTAGCCCAGTACACAGGGCATTTAATAAATGTTTTTAGATCAGAGAATTTCATTCTTTTTCTGGCATAGGATGATAAGACAGGCCTATCTGGAAAAAACAAAAACAAAAACAGCTGCTCCTTTCCCCAGCTGTCAGACACACAGACCACTCCAGAACTATCCCCAAAGCCGTGAACCTAAACTTGGGAGAAGAATGAGCATAGACAAATTAAGATGTTTTAGAAACTATCTGAACATTCAATTGGACTGGCACTATTACATCAAGATTTGAATATTGCAAAAGACTGTATTGATTGCCTAAATCTAAAAATAATTTCATTAATGGAGGCAGATGTAATGGTATTTAATATGTAAATGAATGCTGCATTCACTGAAAAATATCAAATAGCCACATTTAGCTATTTGATTGAAAAACACTAATAAAATTCAGGACAACTTTGTTTTTCCCTTCACCATGTTACTGAAAAATCTTGGAAGACAGTTAAGTGTGTTTTAGTTCTGAATATTGCACACAGAAGTCTAGAAATAGTTCCAAACTCATGTGAGGTAGAGTGCTTATTATTCTTTGAATGTTGTTCTAAATTAAGGAGACAAGTTGTAGAAGAGTTAACTACTGTGAACTGGAAAACCTCCAATTAAGTGGTTGGATTCCAACCTCTCCTTGACTCACAGGCTGGAGGACATGACAGGGAAGCCAAGCCGGAAAACAAGGGCTGGTTTAAACAACAAAAAACTCTGACTCACTCTCTCCATGTTGACAAAATACACTCTATGCCCACAAACCGAGGCTATGTCCATGCACACACACATCCCAATTTGAAACAAAAACAAGTGAGCGTTTACATTTAGACCAATTATGACAGCAGAAGCTGTGTTCCCTGGCATTCTACCAAACCCCAAAGCACTCCCACGACTCCCACGGCCCCATGAGTATTGTGGCAGCAGCGATGGGCAGCTCGTTCCAATCAGCAACAAGGCTATTTAGACCCCACAGGCCTGAGTCTGAGAGTCACCTGGGGAAGCTGGGATGTGGGCTGGCAGCTCCAGTGCGGCCCTGCTGTGCCCCTTCCAACCTCTCAGGACAGCAGGGGAAGTGGTGGGGCCCAGCATCCCCGAGGAGGAGGAGGAGGACAGGGACAGCCCCTCAGGAGATGCATTTTTCTCTCACTCTTAACCCTAACAATCAGCTTCTTTGCAGCTTCTCTTTTAAAAAAAAATCTAAAATTATGGTAAAACTATACATAAGATTTACCATTTTAATGATTTGTAAGTGTACAATTTGGCAGCACTAAGTGCATTCACATTGTCGTGCAACCAACACCATGATCTATTCCTAAATCTTTTTCATTACCCCACACAGAAATCCTGAAACCATTAAGCAATAACTCCCCCATTCACTCCAAGGCCCTTGTAACCTACTTTCTGGCTCTCTGAAATTGCCTCTTCTAAATATTGTATATAAGCAGACTCACACGGCATTCGTCCTTCTGTGCCTGGTTTATTTCACTTAGCATAATGCCTTCAAGATTGATCCAAGTTGTGGTGTAGATCAGAACTTCATTCGTTTGTATGGCTGAGTGAACACTGAATTGTATGTATGTACCATTCATCTGGTGATGGACACTTGGTTTGTTTTCACCTTTGGTGACTGTGAATAAATTCTTCAATGGACATCAGTGCCCAAGTATCTGTTTGAGCCTTTGTTTTCAATTCTTTTTAACTTTCTTGTTTTTCAATACCTACACGTGGAATTGTTGGATCATATGGTATAATCATCATACGTTTAGCTTTCTGAGGAACAGCCAAACTGTTTTCTACACTGAACGCACCGTGTTACATTCCTACCAGCAGTACAAAGGTTCTGATCTGAAGCTTATCTTGAGACCCAAGCAGAGTGGTTAGTTCAACGAGTGGTTAGTGGCGGTTACCTTGAAGCTACCTGGCATCTTTACTTCACTTCAGACTCCAGAAGAGTCATATCCACATTTTGCTATAAGTTATTACAGTTTACCAGCCCGAGACCTACAGCTCTCCGCTGCCACCATTTTTCCATGCTTTAGGCTAATTACTCTCCCACTCACACAGCCTTCACTCTCCATCCCCCTCTTTGCTGACGCAACCTAATCCACTTCTAACTCATCTACACCGCTCAGGCCCAACACTTACCCTAGTTGGCATCCCCACCACCAGCCTCCTCAGCCCCTGCCTGCTCTCACCTGGGCCCTCAGCATTTCTTTCCGCTGTCCTCCCTGCTCCTTAATTAATGTTCATCTTGCTGCCATGTTCCTAGGGCTAGCTCCCCACTCACCAAGATGAGGTGAGATGCTCCTTTTGACTCTGGTCCTGCACAGTGGCATAATTCTGTTCAAACTCTGAGCCAGAGGAAGGGGGTAGACTAATTAATGCACACTTCAATAGGAACTCCCATCACCTTGTTCCTAGCATTTACACGTGCAGCCATCCGTCTGCCTCCTCCTTACTTGAGGCCATGATTATCTCATGACAACAGCTTCCAAACTTGCCCAAACTTGTCTCGTTGCCTCTAAACTGCCCCTCAGTGGAATCCATCCTGTCAGCTGCAATCACAGTATAGCTCTCACAGTACAAGTTCTTTCACTCAGACCTTTCAGTTGTTCCCTTGTTCCTACTCAAGATGATTCAAACACCTGATTCTAGCAGTTGTGGCTTCCCACGAAGACTGAACCTATCTTTCCCACATGATCTCCCATGGTTTCCTAGCAGCTCGTCTGCCCTGCCTGTGCACACCCCTCTGCTTTGGGCTCACGACGTGGCCTTTGTGTTCTGTTCACCAAGACCCTTAGCCTAATGAACCTCGACACCTGTTCAAGGGCAGAGTTTCCTTGATGACTCCAGCTAGAAGTGAAATGTCCATTCTCTGCTGGCCTCGCATAGTTGACAGCATATGTTTTAGCTTGATCTGAAGAGGACTCAGAGGGTCTGGGGGGTCGCTAGAAGAGGGCAGATGGCTGGCTGCCAGATGGTCTCAGTCAGGTCACCTTGGGACATTCATCAACGTCAGGCTCTAATCCTCAGTCTGGCAGGTGGGGAATCTGACTTTGAACAGTGTATACTAGGCAGAATTGTTTCTTAGGAATGGATACACGTTGCCTGAGCTCATGGAACTGGTGTGTGTGTGTGTGTGTGTGTGTGTGTGTGTGTGTGTGTGCGCGTGCCCTGTAGGATGCCATTACATTCATTAACTTACAAGGACAACCATAACCTATATGCAAAGAAGCATGTATGTCACATGAGTACAAGAGTTCCCTGATGAATAGACTTATACTAGAAGCCAACTTATAATCAGAATATTAAGTGACTACAGGATCAAAACAAGTTGCTGGTGGATGAGTCAGTTTTACTCCAAACAGCCCACATACCATGTACCACAGTATTACCTCTCCTCCCCTCTCCCACAACCCTAGCATGCTCCTTGAGACCATCAGGCATCTTTGATGCAGTTTTACTTTTCGCCAAATCTGCAGCAGCACACTGTCTGTGGTCTACCCTCAGATCAAGTTCAACTGTTGTGAATGTGTCTAAGCGAACCTTCCTAGTTTAACTTCCAGAAGACAAGGAGTTTTCTCCCCTCTCTCTAAGTTCTTAGCAGTGACTTACCTGTTCTGCCACACACTGATTATTCTCTGCCACTGAGCACTAACTCCACGGCACCACAAGTCCTTGGGCTCAGCCCTTGTTTCCCTGTCTGGATGGAAAACTCTTCGAGGACTAGTCCAGTGTCTTGTATGTCTGTCTACACCCTCCACGGCCTACCACACAGCAGGTACTCAGCTAATATCACTGAGACAAGGAACAACTAGAGACCATTCTAGTAAAGATTCGGCGATGAATTCCCTCCAATGCTTCCTTCTTTTAGCTGTGTCTACCATTTGTGATTGTCCTGAGACAATTTTAAATGTTGGTTGTCATGAAAACACTGAATGAAAAAAAAATTATACAAATTATCTAAGCTTCCAGGCTTACCATAGGTAAACATGGAGAAACAGTCTCTGCTAAGTTGAAAGGGGAGAAAACTGGATTTGGAGGTTATTTGAGATCTTCCACCCTGCTAGGGGGCGAAACTGGGACTGGGTCCTTGGCTGCTGCCTTTCTGAGAACCTGACCTCTCTTGACACGAGGAGCTAGCCTCAGAGATCATGCTGAAATTTCTCAGCTGTGTGTCTGGCCTCAGCAGTCTGCAGAGGAACCCTTATACATTGGGAGTAACAGATATTGACCCCCTGCCACCTGTAGATGCTCCATGGAAGGGAGACGAAATACAAACTGAGTGAGCATGGCTCACAGCCTTGCTGCGTGGTGCTGGGTGATCAGGGGGGCTCAGGAGTCATCTCCTGATTTCAGTGAGGGAAACGGAATGAATACAAAAGGAGAAGACGAGAAATAGAGAACCGTTGCTAAAGACTGGCTTTAACTGCACTTAAGGTCAATTGCAGAAACCTTAAAAGAAAACCCCAAAAACCCTGCAAAACTGGTGCAAGCAAAATCTCCACCTGTCCAGGATCCCAAGAGAAATGCTATCATGAAACAATGTTCTGCATTGAGGCCGTGGGCCCAGACAACAGGCCTGGGACAGGGCAGCAGGCTCAGGGGACGCGGCCCAACCTGCTGTTTCACACAGACTCACAATGCACCCGTCAGGGGAATCCAATGTGTTTCTTATCAAACCTTTCTGTTTTTAGTGAAAATTACCAAACAATCCTCCAGATACTGATTTTTATCTCCTCACAAGATAACTTTTAGTTTCCACTGGCACATTCCTATTCAGTACACCGCTCTCAAATTATGTTAAAAAACGAAACAAAACAAAACAATTCTACAGTTAGTGGAACAAAACAGGTCAGAAAAGCCAGTGAGAAGATCTTCGTCCTTCTTCTTGTTATGGAAGTGTAGGAGCGTCAGTGTACACCCTAATGCAACAGATCACTCATCTGGATTATACTTATCAGCTATTTCCGGCCTCAAATTCACATTGGAATAAATAAAATTTATTTTCTATTCCTGCTTCTCTCTTGTGTGTATGTATGTGACGGGAGTGGGAGTATGCTTAATAAAAGAGCAAATAAAATCTCAAGATCAGCTCCCTACTAGTACGATAGTTTTATATTAGTGGTTCCTTATTTTAAAAAGTACATCCATTCATCCTGTCATTTATTCGACAAATATTGATTATGTGCCCATCAGTTACCCAACTTGATGCTGGATATATATATACATATATGTATGTATATATATATCTCCCCTCATTTAGCTGATCTTTGTATCCTGAATTTCTTTGAATTCCTAGAAATGGAGTAACCCTTTGTGCATAAATAAAAGACTTCCCTATTCCCAGCACCTTAGGCAGAACCTTGGAGTTTTTTTAACATGATGTGTAAGGCAAATGCCGGAACCTTCTAAACACAGAGGCAGGAAGCAGGCTGTGTTCACTTTCCCACAAACTGGAAATAATACACTTTGCTGCTAATGGCCTGATGGAAAAAAAAGAGGTGAGGTACTGTAGAACCAGGCCCACTTCTGAGATACTGGTGTTAAGACATTAGAATTACTTTATTTCCCACCAAATTATCTAATTTGTTTCAATAGATTTATGCAACATAGCACAAGAACACAGCCAAGCACCTAAAGAAATTCGCCCATGTACAATGCAACCTAACTTCACACCAAATGCCAAATACTATAACCTCTAAAGACATACATGTGTACAAGATGGATGGATAGATAGATGCAGATACATTTTCTTCAAATTGTTGCTGTCCATTAACATCAGCTCTTTATTTAGAGAAACACAGATGGGAGAAAGCATCACATATGTGCAATAGAGCCAGTAAATTTAGTTGCAAGGTTAGTTAAAAGGCTTAAAACATTTTTCTCACACTTTTTAATGAAAAATCCATAAAACGTTGTGGCCAAGTAAATTAACTTAGGATTTAATTAAAAATGTGAGAAAAGAGAATCTGGACTAATACAAAAGAGATCAGGAAGAAAGTCATTTTCACTATATAAATATGATAACCAGATGATTAGAGTTTATCTTAACTAACCAAATAGATTATTTCATTCTATACTCATTTACTTGTGATACAATCACTCCCAGCTTCCCAGAAATTGCTAAAAATATTTCATAAAGGTAATTGGGCCAGTGTTGTTGTGAAGGACCCTCCCACTGTAGAAAAGATCCTGGTAAGGCCATGCTTTCTGATGATCATAAAAACCCAAACTGTGAGCTGCTCGGAACCAAGAGTGGAGGGAGAGGGCAAGATTGCCCTGAGGTTTTACCCCTGCAGTAGTGCAGTAAGTGTGACACTAAGTATTGGGCCAACAACAACACAGACAGGCTGAGCCTGAGAATCCTGTCTCCAACTGTGACCTCACAGGGACCAAATGTTCCCAGGCTGGTGCAGAACCTTAGTTCCCAGCAGAAGCAGACACAAATGCTCTCTCAAGGAAAGCATCACCTCAGGAGCCCCACAGATGAAGAAAAAATAAAAAGCTTGCCATCAAAGATCACCAAGCATAAGAGAAGGCAAGCTCCATGGGTGAGAGTCAGAGGACATGACAGGGACCAGATCTGGTGCTTCAAGGAGGCAGACACTGAAACTGTCAGATATAAAACTGGAATAGTTATCTGTAAACAATTCAAAGAAAAGAAATAATATAAAAATCAAAAATACAAGCAAGAAGCAAGGAATCACCAGGAATGACCATGTTGATATGTAAAATATAAACTCTCTCATAAAATGAAATATAAGGTCTAAAAATAGAAAACATTTTGGGGATGTAAATGTCCAAAGTAACATTTGGATAGAGCTAAAGAGAGAATTAGTGGACAATCCCTGAGTAGACACAGCATAATGAAATTCCTGAATGTCAGTGACAAAGAGGAGATGTGAAATTTGAGACAAACTATAGATTATTCACTGATTACATTAGTGATGGGGACAGTGGTGTTCTGTCAACTCTCGGTACACTCGTCCAAACATGCTGAAAAGGATTCTATTGCAGTCTAGGTCCAACTACAGTCACTTCGCTTTTTACTCGAGTTCCTGTACATTTATTATAATTGACTAGAAGCTAATAGCTCTCTTGGCACAAGAGCTGTTATCTATTAAGTCAATTTAGAATTTGATTTCTCACTCTAAACTCAATTTTAAAAGAGCCCTTATCTTTGGTGTTTCTGGCTGTCTCTCTCCAAAATTTCCTTAAACTTTCTGGCTCATGGCTAACTTCATTTTTATTTTGCTTTGCTTTATCTTCGTATCATTCTTGCATTGTCTTCACAGGCATACACCTTTCTCACTATTGCAATGAGGCTATGGGAAACGGGAGACAGGTATTTAGTCTTTTCCAGACACCAATTCGTGATCTCATGAATAGCCTCTGATGATCCATTTCACCAAATTACCTGACATAGCTGTAGTCCCCGTTTGTAGAATACAGTGAGATAAGTGTCACACAGTAGAAGAAATGCAGGATTACATGACGTAAGGTGATAGTTTCATTCCCCATACTGACATAAACTTGTTTTATAATGATGAGCAAGTCACCCCAGCTTTCTAGGACTGTTTCCTAATGTTTATCATTAAAGAACAATTTGTCAGTTTTTATCAAAATTAAAAATACATTTAACTTTGTAGCCAGCCTTCCATCTTTACAGAATTTATCTTGTAAGGATAAGTACACAGGTACAAAATGACAGATGGCTAAGATTATTCATTGCAGCATTAGAGGAAAGACTCACTCGTTCTAATACCTGAAGCAACTCAAATGTTTCAAATCAATAGGGAAATCATTAAGTACCTATGTGATGGAATACTATGAAGCTCTCACAAAGGAGAAAGCTTTTTATACACGGATAAGGAAAAATCTATGGGACTTATTATTAGATGAATGCAGACAAGGTAAAGAAGCATGTACACAATCATATACCTACCCTACCACCCAGCAGAAATACTCTGAGGTCTTTAGCCCACATGAGAATCACCAAAAGAACTTTTAACAGCACCGATGGCATGATACTTCAGGTCAACCTATACAATTCATAAATATGAGCAAACAACAGAAGATCAAGAGAAATGTGAGGAAACAAAATGGATCCCAAATGACCCTAAAAATTCTAAATATTATCTGCAGAAAAATTAGAGAGACTATTAAACCTACCAAACAAAAAAGGATTTTTGGAAATTGAAATATGATTGCCAAAATAAATAATTCAATGGACTACGACATATCAGCATAGAGTTAAAAACTAAATCATGGATTTGGAAGCTAAAGTAAGGCAATTTCCAACCATCCAAAATAACAAACACACACAAAAAAAAACAAGAAATAAAAGAGAACATTTAAAAATATGGAGAATGATCCAAGAAGCTCAATTGTTGACAAAAAGAAGTTCCAAGAGAAGAGAATAGAGAGGAAAGAGAGGGGGATAATAAAAGAAATAATGGGATAAAAATATTCCAGGAGGAAGAAACAAGACCCTTTTATGGAAAGGCCCATTGAGGTGAGGTGAGGTTAGACAAAAAAGATCCAAACTTAGACTTGCTCTGTTGAAATTTCTGGAAAGACAATGAAAAAAGTGCCCAGAGAGAGAAAAAATGAGGTCATCTATAATGGGAAGAGTATCAGATTAACAACAGATTTTCCATTAGCAACACCAAACACTAAAACTCAAAAGGACAAAAACTGTCCAAAAAACTTGCTGGGATAATGACTATGGATCTAGAATTCCATATTTAAACTATTATTTTGTGTCACATTTTCAGTCATACAAATTCTCAGGAAGTTCATCACCCTCACAAGCTCTCCACAGCATTGCTCATTCAGGTTCTCCAGCAGATCAAACAAAAAAGAAATAATTAAAAAAGAGTCCACTGTGAGCCACAGGAGTAGCAGCTGAAGTGACTCAAAAGAAGAAAAGAACACTCAAAAGAAATCAGAAAAGAAGCCATTGCCATCATGCTTGGAGCATAAGCCTGAGTGGCTGGAGATTAGAGTCTCAACGGTGTATTTCTTTCTCTCTAAATCCAACAGCATAACTTGGTTGTATAGTAAATATTTATAAGAGTATAATCTCATTGAAGCCTCTTAAATCGGGGTTAAAACTTTTGCATTAACCTATAGGCTAAACGTGAATACATAATCGTAGTATTGAAGAGCAGATGTAGGGAAGTGGAGGTGATGGCAGAGGTATTATAAACTCATTAGATTGTATAGTTTCCACATCAGGAAGTCAAAACTTACTCTCTAACATTGAAACCAAACAAAAAAAGGAGGAAAAAAAATTTAAGCTGTAATGGTAACCCCAGAAGAAACAAAACACAGAACCTTTTACCTGTTTATTCTGGGGGAAGAATATTGGAAATAAAACAGAAGATTGACTTTTCAATTTTGACCCCCTCTGTTGTATGATTTGGCTTTTAAAACTACATTACACCTCCTTTATTAGCAAAGGATTACTTAAATAAATTGAAGTGGAATCATAATAGAACACTGTGTATGTAGACTTTGGAAAGAAAGAGATTTGTCAATGTTTATTTTTGTACAAGGTTGTACACAATTACATACTTTATGTAAAAAAAAGGAATCTGCAAAATAACATTGTGTCATCCCCATTAAGGTAAAAAAATATGTGTGTATGTATATATGCGAATATTAGGGAGGAGAAACTATACATTGACAGTACTGGGGAAAGGAAGGAGTCTTCCAGTATTTACTTTAGAACTTTCGAATTGTTTTAATGTTAGGAATATGTAACATATAATATGTAATATGTAACTATTTCTTTTAAATTAAGAAGGTAATACGTGTTTTAACAAGTCAAAAATATAAATTTATAAATGTAAAGTGCTATATTTCCCCTTACATTCTTCATTTAAAACTGAACTGTTTACATTATTAAAATTCAAACTATTTTTTTGTTTTGATTGCCAAATAATGGCAATACTTTTTATTAAATGAACTCCATTTCCCATGGCATGGAAATACTTTCATTATCATATAGTAACGTCTCACATTTACTTCTATATGTTTCTCAATTTGATTCTATTCCACTGCTCTATTTGCTTTTTCTTGTGCAAAGAGCATTTTTTTATTACATTAGCTTTAAAGTAAATTCCAATATCTCGTACTCCCTGTACCACCTCATTATTCTTTCTCCCACTTACATTCTTGAGAATTCTTATATTTATTTTTTCATATGAACTTTTAAATCATCCAGTTCAGTACAAAAAATAAATCTATTGAATTTTGGGTCGATTACATGAAATATACATTATAAGTGTAATAATTTTTTTTAATAAAAAAAGGAGTACGGTTAAATCAGCAGAGGTCATTTCCACCACAGGAAGGACTGTGCAAAGCAGATCGCCAACTGATTATATGACGGGCACAAGCAATGAGTGGCAGAGGACCCCATCTTCATGCATAAAGCAAAATCCTCGCTAAGAGAAGATAAGGATGGCTGCAAACGTCCTCACTGGCAGGTCATAACGGAACAGGAGTGTGCACGGAAGGCTGGGTTCTCAGACCTGTGGTTATCACAAACCGAATGAATAAACCTCAATGAAGTGCGGGCTTTCTTAGACAGCTTGGAATGGGTGATGAGGGACAAGGCCATGTGGTCAAGAGTGAGGACTGACTGGTCCAAGACTGGTGATGGGACGATGTAATTCCCAGTCATGGTCTTTTTCACAGATTAATCCTATTCATATAACTGTAAAATTGATGACCCAGGTCACAAAGGCACTGTGGCTACAAAAAGAAAGAGAAACCTCTGGCAGCGAGGGGCTTGCAGCTATCAGAGGGAGACGCCATCACAGGGGCAGGTGCCCGGCACCAAGCACAGTGGGAGGACTCTGGGCACCGGTGCTGTGGCAGGGAGGTGTGGCTCAGATGCCTGCTCTCCCACCATCTAATCGTGGGGTCTGGGGCTCTCTTAGCTTCAATTCCTTTATCTGAAAAGATGGATAGAAATGCTTGTGAGCAGGCTGCAGTGAGCATTAACCATGGATAAAGCACCTCGGACAACGTCTGACATAGCAGGCTCTCAACAGATGCTCGATATTAAGGACGATCAGAAATGTACCACAGGCAAAAACTGGGCAGAGAAGGTAGTATTTCAGAGTGTCTGGAGTTGGAAAAAAAAAGTGTTTAAATGTGAAATGGAATGATGCATGTAGGACATTATTAAATACTTTTGCATTGTGAAATTAGAAGTTGCCAGAGGGAGAAAGTCTGAGCAGAAGGCTGAGAGGGGTACAAAAATTCAATTAGAAAGGGTCCCGGAGGCTAGCATGCCAGGTCAAGGAATCATGATTATACGGTAGAGCAGTTTTTTCTTTTTCCGAATGGATTTTTGAAATAATAAGATTCATGTTTTATAAAGACCTTCCTGGCCACAGTACAAAGGAAATACTAGAGGAATGGGAGGTAGGACTTGGCCGTAACTCTGTAAGATGAAGGATCACTTTAAGCAACTTTTTTTTTTAATGGGTGAGATATGATGTGTGCAGAAGAAAGCTAATAAAAAAAGAGTATGTTGAATAGCTAGAGAGATGACACAAACTCTGGGAGTTAAGGAATCTCCTGTTAGGCTCCGTCCTGCTCTCTTACCTTTCTTCTCTCCCCTGTAAACCTAAGAGCGACAAAGGCTTAAACTTCCCCAGGCTGAGTAACCTTGTCAGCAAGTGGATAATGCCTGTAAGTTTGCAGGATTTAGATGCAGCACGTAGATATGCGAGTGCAATGTGCTTTGAGCATTCTGTCTTTATTGAATGTGCGGACCCGCAGTAGCAACGGATGGAGCTTGGCTATTTTTGCTCCTGTCAGCTGCCTGATTTAGCAGAGAGAGAGCACAGGCAGCAGAGACAGCCGGACTGGAGGTTGTGGTCTAGCTGTTCCATTTACACTATGGGTAAGTGAGTTAATTTCTTCCAGAGACTCAATTGCACCTATTAGTGCCTCTTTCACAAAATCTGTATTCTAGTGGAAGCAGACAGGACATCAATAAGCGTATATATTCTAAATATAGTAAAGAAGAACACAGCAGCTCAAGGAAATACAGTAACTGAGAAACTGAGAACTGCTTTCTCCATAAGATGGTCAGTGATGGGTCTGCGATAAGGTCGTGTTTGAGCACACTCCTGCAGGAAGTGAGGAAGTAAGTTTTGAAGATATTTGGGGAAAAGAGAATTCTAGGCCAAGAATATAGCACGTACAAAGGCTCTGATGCGAACAGACTCACGCACATAGGAAACAAACTATGGTTACCAAAGGGGAAATGAGGGGAACGATAAACTAGGAGTTTGGGATTAACAGACACACAGTGCTATGTATAAAATAGATAAGCAACAAGGACCTACTATATAGCACGGGGAATTATATTAATATTTTGTAATAAGCTATAATGGAAAAGAATCTGAAAATATGTATATATATGTGTGTGTGTAAATGAACTGCATTGTCAGTTATATACGGATAATGAAAAGCATTGCTGTACACCTGGAACTAACATTGTAAGTCAACTATACTTCAATAAAATATAAAATAAAGAATCTTCATAAAAAAAAATCCAAAAAAACAAAGGCTCTGATGCGGAAGTAAGCTGGGCATGGGGGAAGGAACGTCAAGGCAAGGAGGCGTGTGTGGTCAGAGTAGAAAAGTGGTGATGAGAACAGGGAGGTGCTTCAAGTCAGACCACAGTGGGATCCGTGGGCAGCGCCGAGACTTGCCCAGTAAGCGCAGGCATCCAGTATCTTCTCTGAGTGATCAGAGAGATGGGAAGCCTCCCTGAGCAGAGCTCTGCTGACCATCTGACTTGTTTGAGCCTCACTGGGGCTGCAGTATTGAGTAGAGACTGTAGGGGGCGTCGGGAGCAGAAATCATTCCCACAGTGAGGCGATACCGGAAAGGGCCAGTGGAAGAAGGAAGATGGTCCAGATTAGACTGGAAGGTGGAGGTGTTGTGGAATGGTTATATTCTAGGTTTTTAAGAAAGTGGTGCTGAGAGGATTTGCTGATGGGCGACCAAGGTGTGATCTTTGGCTCAAGAAATTTTGGCTGATCTTATAAGAATAAAGTAAGGTAAATAAAATGCCTAGAATTTGGCAGTTGCTCAAAACCATGAGTTCCCTTCCACCTTCCTTTCCAGCTGCTTGGCCCATCAGGAACACAGTCGAGAGTGTCACAGTGAGGAAAGAAGGGCCAAAGAATAGGATGAAACCCTGTACCAACCAGATCTGGGTTTAGACGTTTCACCAGAAATTCTCTCCTCATCAGCAAATGTCCAAAATATAAATGACAAGGGGAGAGAAGAATAAAATAAAATAAAGGGGAAAAAGAGCGACATAGGGTGCTTTCTCAGCTATTATCTCCTGCCTCCTGTGTCCTTGACTACTTGCTTTCTGGGTGAACAAAAATAAAAAGGTTAAGTGTCACATTATTTTATATCTATCACCAGGGCAAGAAGAGGCAAGAACAGCTTGTGATGAGATACTTTCTTTCTCAGAACAACACTGAGGAGATTCATTGTAGGTTTTCACATGAATGCAAAGCCAAGCAACGTAAATAAACAAATGCACAAACTGTGCTCCTCAAGACTCAAATCTTTACTCCAAGTAGCTTCAATGAAGCCTCGACAATCAACAATTAGTAGTGGCAGAGAATTTAGTTCAAGAGGGAGCAATGGAAAGAAAGAACTCCACTGAATATTATAAATACTGAAAGGTAAAAAATGGATGTAGAAAAACATGGGTTAAGTGTACTTTGCAGAAGATATTTGCATCTGAGGAGAAACCTACCCCTTTGACTCAAACCCGTCCTTGAAATCTAGTTTTCATGATAAAAAAGGAGTAAGGCCTCTTTTCTTCAAGTGAGGTTTTCGTGTTAAGCCAATTGTTAGGGGAACAGCCTTGGATTTTCTTAGCATCCTGCTTTATCTAGCTGTATCTCCAAATAAAACACTGAACCTTGCCCATTCAGTTCCTAGCATTGGGCATGTAAAAAACCCTTCAGTTTTAAATCATAAAGGGAAATTAACATTTATTGGCCATTTTAACACTATTGGTTCTTCTAATCTAAGAGCATGGGATATCTTTTCACTTCTTTAAGTCATTTGTAATCTCCTTAATCAATGTTTCATAGTTCTCCATGTATAAGTCTTTCACCTCCTTGGTCAGATTTATTCCTAAGTATTTTATTATTTTGGATGCAATTTAAAAAGGGATTGTTAATGGGACCTAATGAAACTTACAAGCTTCTGCACAGCAAAGGAAACCAGAAGTAGAACAAGAAGAAAACCTACGGAATGGGAGAAAATTTTTGCAAGTGAAACCGACAAAGGCTTGATCTCCAGAATATATAAGCGGCTCATATGACTCAATAAGAAAAAAATAAACAACCCAATCCAAAAATGGGCAGAAGACCTAAACAAGCAATTCTCCAAGGAAGACATACAAATGATCAAAAAGCACATGAAAAAATGCTCAATATCACTAATTATCAGAGAAATGCAAATCAAAACTACAATGAGGTATCACCTCACACCAGTCAGAATGGCCGTCATTCAAAAATCCACAAATGACAAATGCTGGAGAGGCTGTGGAGAAAGGGGAACCCTCCTACACTGCTGGTGGGAATGCAGTTTGGTGCAGCCACTGTGGAAAACAGTGTGGAGATTCCTCAAAAGACTAGGAATAGACTTACCATATGACCCAGGAATCCCACTCCTGGGCTTGTATCCAGAAGGAAATCTACTTCAGGATGACACCTGCACCCCAGTGTTCATAGCAGCACTATTTACAATAGCCAAAACATGGAAACAGCCTAAATGTCCATCAACAGGTGACTGAATAAAGAAGATGCGGTATATTTATACAATGGAATACTACTCAGCCATAAAAACCAACAACATAATGCCATTTGCAGCAACATGGATGCTCCTAGAGAATGTCATTCTAAATGAAGTAAGCCAGAAAGAGAAAGAAAAATACCATATGAGATCGCTCATATGTGGAATCTAAAAAACAAAAACAAACAAACAAAAACAAAGCATAAATACAGGACAGAAATAGACTCATGGACAGAGAATACAGACTTGTGGTTACCAGGTGGGTAGAGGGTGGGAAGGGATAGACTGGGATTTCAAAATTGTAGAATAGATAAACAAGATTACACTGTATAGCACAGGGAAATATACACAAAATATTACGATAAATCACAGAGAAAAAAATGTGACAATGAGTGTGTATATGTCCATGAATGACTGAAAAATTGTGCTGAACACTGGAATTTGACACAACATTGTAAAATGATTATAAATCAATAAAAAAAGTTAAAAAAATAAATAAATAAAAAGGGATTGTTTCTTTACTTTCTTTTCCTGCCATTTCATTGTTAGTGTAAAGAAATGCAACTGATTTCTGTGTTAACCTTGTAACTTGCTACCTTGCCAAATTCTTTTATCAGCTCTAATAGTTTTTGTGTGGAGATTTTAGGGTTTTCTATATATATAGTTTTCTATATATACTATATATATGCATATAGTGACACTTTTACCTCTTCTCTTCCAATTTGGATCCCTTTTATTTCTTGTTCTTGCCTTATTGTTATGGCTAGGACTTCCAAAACTATGTTGAATAGAAGTGGAGAATTTGTGGTATATTTATACAATGGAATACTACTCAGCCATAAAAAAGAATAAAATAATGCCATTTGCAGTAACATGGATGGAACTAGAGATCATCATTCTAAGTGAAGTAAGCCAGAAAGAGAAAGAAAAATACCATATGATATCATTTATATGTGGAATCTTTAAAAAAAAAAAAGGACACTAATGAACTCATCTACAAAACAAAAACAGACTCACAGACATAGTAAACAATGGTTATGAGGGGAAAAGGGGTGGGAAGGGATAAACTTGGGAGTTTGAGATTTGCAAATGTTAGCCACTATTTATAAAAATTGATTCAAAAAACCCACCCCCAAACCAAAAATTTACAGCCTCCTTACAGGTCCTTGGCACTCAGTTTAATTTTAATTGTACTGCTTTAGGTTGACTATCATTACTTCCAATTTTCAGAGGTGGTACTGAGACTAAGAGAGGCTGGGAAACTCACCCCAAGCTCACAGGTGTTACATCCAGAAGCTGCAGTCTGACTGAGCTGAAACAGGTTCTCAGGCCTCTTTTCTCTGGCCTCAGGTGTTCTTCTCTATCACGGGCTCATATTCACAGCCTCTGGACTATTTCACCATTATTCCTAAACCATTCATTTTATGGCTTCTTAATACTTTTATCAGGAATCACATTCGATAGACAGAAGATTTTATCAAGTTTAGGGAGGACTGCTTCACACTTAGCATGACTGTTTCTCTCCAAGTCTTCAGAGTTTGCAGTGTGTGAGGCTACATACAGCAAGGAATGAACTCATGTCAGAGCTACCTTCACCAAACCACTGCTGTGCAAAGGGCTGCTGGTGTGTGTGTATGTGTGTGTGTGTGCGCGTGTGCCTGTGTGCTTGCAAACACCGTATATAGCATTCTGTATGGCTCTGTGGGGAGAGCTCAGCAGATCACTGTTCACTGTTGGATACCTGTCCTTTTCATACTAACCACTTCCCCCCTTCATATTATTTATTGTAATTTCTACCTTTAAGAAAACAACAGCCTCACTGGGAAGAAACACCGAGTAGCCATCGTGTATGATTCCTTCAGTGCTAAAGTGATTTGGTGCACTGGCCAAATTCTACCACTGATAATTGTTTGTGCATGTATGTGTTTTTTGTCCATATTAGTCTGTCAAAGGCTCAAGAAAAGGAATTTTAAAATTGATTAATTAAACCAACAGCAATGGAGTACTTATTACGCAGCAGGCATTGTGCTACCTGCTCCCTCTGGAACTAGGCTCTCGAACATAATAGGATTACACGGAGTTGCGAATCAGTCTATGAATGGAACAGACAACAGTGACAGCCGTCACTGGGATTGCCACTGTTACTATCACTGAGCCTGCCCTTCCACATATGGTGTTCCTCTACGGACGGCTCACTGTGTTTTTGTATTAACAAATGGGAGCAGTGGAAAAGATGAGCTAAGATACAGCACGACTGAACTACTATTTATATTTGGTTTGAGAATGTTGTCTGAAATATAAACATGGCTTATGTCCATTCCATAACAAAAGAGTTGAGAGGCCAGTTAATTACTGAAATATTTTATCCCATTATTTCAATCCTCTGTATGTTTTTAAATGTGCAGGTACTTGAGGTAATGCACTACAAATATTTGCAAAGTGGTTGATTTTTAAATTCTTCATCTGATGCTTTGTTAATGGAGTCTGCACTCCCAAACAGATAAGACAGATTCACATATTTACCCATTCTCTGAACTCAGATTTTACCGTATTTACTAGTATCCCAATCTGTGATAAATATCAGGTCCTGGGGGGAGGATGGAAAAAGGAGATCAATCCACAAAGCTATGATTTCCTATGTGATATGAGTATCTGATTCAATAAATGCTTGTTGACTTGAAGGCAAATAATTAATTAACAGACGCTAAATTGTGATTCTCCATTTTAGGTGAAGTTCATGCAAGCTTTTTTTTCACAAATAATTTTAATTCAAGTTTGCCCAAAAGGATGTTATAGATGTAATTTGTGTTACATAATATTTGGCACTGTAGGGACACTGTTATATAGTTATATACATTTAATATATATTTATACCCACTATTCTTGAGCTTATCCCACATGTTCCACCAAACTATGTACACAACTGTTCTTTGTATCTCAAAACAGTCTTCTGACAATGACTTATATTTTCCAGTTTCAATGATCAGTGGCTTTCTCTGACAGTCTCTCTGTGCTTTTTTATTTTCCTGCATTAAAAAACCCATTTACTGTGTGTAGAGAATTCTCAAATGCACAGGTAAGAAGTATCAGCACTGTTCCAGTTCGCCTGTTAGTGTCTACTGTCATTCACATTAGCTCCATTCATATTCTTCTTTCATGGAGGTATGAGTTTGTCTCATCTGTGCTACAGATTTCCTGACTATATCTCCATATTGTAACTATTTGCATATTGACTTTCTCTCCTCAGCACCATTCATAATATCCCCCTTGGTAGGCCAACTTAGAGCTTAATTAACATAACGTTGATATATTTCCCCCTAGATTACTAACCAAGATGTAGAAACTGTGTTGTGCAAATGAACTATCATTATTACTGCACTACTTTCCTTAGGATTTCTAGAGATTAAAAATATTCAGTCCTGACTGAAGTAAGCTGCTTACTTTGTGTCAGTTTGAAAGAAGTAAAAAAAAGGAACACACAGACACAAAATATCCCCAACACAGCACCTAAGACCAAATTTTACTAGTTGAATATACAAGATGTGTTTTCATATTATTTTGATCTAAATAAATTTCTGCTAACTGTGTTTACTCCTAATTGTTGTGTACCCTGCCAAGGTCTCTGGAAGACAGACACAGATGTGATTATATAAGGTTAAGTGAAGGAAAATATGAAAGGGTAGTTGGAGGCTCAGGTCTCTGGAGTCAGGCTGACTGCGTTGCAAACTTGGTCCTGTGTTTCCTGGGTACGTGACCTTGGGTAAGTTTCTTCCTATCTCTGTTAAGGACTACACTGTGTTCCCCCTGCCTCCCCAAATTCATATGTTGAAGCCGTAACCCCTAGTGTGACTATATTTGTAGAGAGGGGTTTTAAAGAGGTGACTAAGGTTAAATGAGGTCATAAGGTGGGGCTCTAATCTGATAGGACCAGTGTCTTTATATGAAGAGGAGGAGACACCAGAGTTCTCTCTCTGCACACATGGAGGAAAGCCCATGTGAGGGCATGGCGAGAAGGTGGCCATCTGGTTTAACCAAAACCAGCACTGCTGGCACCTTGATCTCGGACTTCCAGCCTCCAGAACGGTGAGAAAATAAATCTTTTGTTTAAGCCACCCAGTCTGTGGTATATTTTTATAGCATCCCCAGCAGACCAATATAATCTCTCAAAGTGAGTTTTCAACCTTCTGAGTACAAAAATAGCACCTATCTGATAATGAATATTTGGATTAAAAAGAAAGTCATTTCAATTACTTAGCACAGTACTTGACATAGTCAAAGATCTCGATATAAATATTAGTTTTCATATTTTTTGATAAGAGGGTGCTTAATGTATCAGATGTCAAAGAGAAGGCATTCACCTGAAACACATTCTTCCTTAAAGCATAAATTGTGCTTACAGCACAGAGTGTAAATAAAAAATTCCTAGATGAAAATACTGCCAGAGTAACAATGCAGACTCCCTTAGCCTTTGATAAAAATGTTTGCCATTATCTAGACATCAAGCTTTGCATAATTAACAAAGCCAAAATTATAGAGTACAATGGGAAAAATCAATAAAAAAAACCAGATGTGACTTTATAAAATATTTTAATGACTTCTGTTTTCATTTTTCATTGTAAATGTTGGAATTCATGTAGACACAGTTTTGCTGAAGAGTTTAAACCATTTCCTGGTAGGTATTAAGGTATCTTATGAATCTAATTAATTTTAGGGTTACATTAGATCAGAACTTTACTTAATATTTCTTCTTATACATATTGGCCCAGTTATTAAACAAGATTACCTGCTTTTCAGAGAAAAACCTTTTAGATTACTGTGTATGGGTCCATTCTTCTCCCAATGCTCAGAACTATCCTTGTATTTCATTAGAGATTAAGTTATACTTATTTTTAAAATGAAAATATGTTATTTACTCTTCTAAAAAGTGAGACTGATATTGAATTCTGCTTAGAGTTCTGTATTTTTTTTTCTAGATGTATACAGAGTTCTAACACCATTCTGATTATTCTCCTGGACAAACTGGATTTACGTGTGCCTTAAAAGGAGTTACATTTCTTCTTTCATAAAGTGAGATTGATGTTTGAACAAGGCTAATCTTCTATTATTTTTTTTTAATTGAAAGCACAGCCTTTAGTGCATATTTGCATGCTTGGAGCCCACCTTCAACTATGGGTGAGGTGGGAGGTAGAGGCTTGAAGTTGGAGGCGACCTTGCTGGCATTTGTCTTTGATAGTTCCAGATAATTTCGTACTACTCTGCTTCTCAGTGTTCAATGAGAGAAATGTGAATAATACTCAGGGAGCCTTTTCATTCCTGAGAATTTATTCTTTTAGGGGAGATTTGCTAAACCCCACTTGAAGAATGTTCCGGAGATAATTTTTCATGTCCAAAATAAGACTTTCGATTTGCTGTCTTCTTCCTGCCTCAATCCTATCTCCTCGGTTTTCCCATCCCAGTAAACATCACTGTTAAGTTTCTCCAGCCAGAAACCTGGTAGTGAACCTTCGTACTGTCAGTTCCCTCCACTGCACGTTCAGTTCTGCATCAAGTCTTGTCCATTTTACCTTCAAACCCTACTTTGTGCCCACCTACGACTGCCTTCACCGCCACTGCCTTCGTGACTTTGTTCACCTGAACTGGTCAGTCAGCGTCAGAGTCAGTCACTCCACTTCTTCTTGTCCCCTTCCCCGCAGATGCTTTAGTGCCTTTAAAAAATACAAATCGAAACATCACTCTCCTGATTAACCTTCTAAAATCTTCCTGTTGCACTTAGAGCACACTGTGAATTCTCCACAATGGCTAAAACGTCCTCAAAGAATGGATTTCCGCCTACCTGTGGACACTACTTCTTCCCATGAGGTGCCTTGCTCTCTACAGCCAGGCTACAATGGCCTATTAGTTCCTCAAACTGCCAAGCTCCTTCCAACATGCTGTGGTTTTAAAACATGGCCCCACTTCTGACACTTCTGACACTTCTGTCCATGGGACTGCTCTGACCCACAGAACACAACAGAAATGATGCTGTGTGATGTAACAGTGTGCCAGGGCTGCTGTAACAAACACTCAGACTGGATGACAAGCAACAGAAACGGATTTTCTCACAGTTCTGGAGCCTGGAAGGCCAAGATGCTGGCAGGGCTGGTTTCTCCTGAGGAGTCTCTCCTCGGCTTGTGGGTAGCCACTTTCCTGTTGTGTCCTCACGTGGTCGTCCTTCTGTGGGTGTTATCTGTGTCCTCTTACAAGGACACCAGTCACAGTAGATGGGCCCGCCCCTATGATCTCATTTTACCTTAACTACCTCTTTAAAAGCCCTATCTCCAAATACTGTCACAATCTGAGTACTGGAGGACAGGACTGTGACATATGAATTTGGGGGCACACATTCAGCCCATAATACTTCTGAGGCCAGGCTATAAAGGGCTCGGGGTCATATGTTGCTCACTCTCGAGTCCCCTGGGTCATTGTGTAACATATATGACTACCCTCAGGCACCATGCTATGAGGAAGACTGAGCCATTGGCTAGGCCACGTGTAGATGCTTGGGTTCATGGTCCCAGCTAAGTCTAGGCTTTGGGTCACAGTAGCATAAGAGTCAGACATAGGAGTGAAGTCCAATTAACTCTTGACTGATTTCAGCCCTTAGTGATTTAAGTTATCCAGATATTTTGAGTCTTCCCGGACAATGCCCCATACATTGTGGAGCAGAGACAAGCCATCCTAGCCGCTCCCTATACAAATTCCTGACCCACAGGACCCAGGAGCACAGAACATTGGTGGTTTTATGTCACTCACTTTGTGCGGGTTTGTTATGCTGCAACGGGTATCTCTAACAGCATCTTGGGGGCTTCACATACGCTCTTTTCTGTCCCTGGAATGCTCTCCCCTCTGTTCTCCATCATTGTCCTCTGAGTCCTGCCCTTGAATCACCTCTGCAGAGTGGTCTCCTCTGACGACCACTGTAAATATTGTCTTAGAGTTCCCTGTTCTCCTCCAGAGCTTCCACAAACATTTAACAGTATTTAATTATTTCTTTTTATTTTTTATTTTTTGTCTCCTCCGTGCTACGACTTGCTTTTTAAGAGCAGGAATCACTTTTCGTTTGCTCATTGAGCAGAGGATACACTCTGTGTGCTCATAATAGGAGGCTGGGGACTAGCTGTCGAGCAGACAACTGTGAGCTCAGCACTGCTCTGTTCTGGCTGAAAAAAAAAATCATTGAAAGTAAACTGATTGGATTTAGGGAGAAACTTGGTTAAATTTAAGCAGGATGCTTTACTGAGCACCTGCTCTTGCCAGCTCTAATCCAGGAGCTGACGAAGCAATGACGACCAAGGAAACCCACATGTTAAATAAATCCTGGAGAGGACAGCACTGTGGTAACTCACAAATAGTCTGCTCTTTGGCAGAGTCTCTCCAGCGCTTTGGCAACTTAAGGTAGGAGTCAAAAGGATGGAACTACTGGGATGGAACTAAAAATGCTCATTGCTGTGCCTGGATGGTGTTCTCCCATAAATGCCAGGCTGAGACTTAGAAGTCTGAGGACATAAAAGGTGAAAGATTTAAGCAAACCTGTTAGAAAATGGAGAGGTCAACTCATGGAGAGGACTGGAGGCTTAGGGACCAAGGACAGGGCTGGACACTCAGAACCCAACGTCAGCATTCCGGTCTGTAGAGAGCAGAGCCATCAAACCATCACAAGGAGGAAATGGTGGCACGGTCCTGACAAGTCCAGCCTCACAATTCTTAAAAGTCACTTCCTTTTGAAATAGTACCCCTTTCTTTCTTTTTTTTTTTTGGTCCCAAAGTTTTACAGTTGTTTTTAAGTTATTTCTCTCAGTTCTCATGAGTTATACACTGCTTCAACCTATAATCTGCGTGTATGCACCTCTGCCAAAATCTCAGTGTGATGTCTCTGTAGGCTGCTCCGAGTGGGCAGGTGTGGAGGGATACGTGGATTAAGAGGAAACAGGCATACAGAAAATGTGACTAATGTGACAAAGCGGGTTAAGGAACTGGCTGATTGCTCTCAGAAATCTTGGTTTAAATCCAGAGTATGTCAAATTGGAAAGAAGAACCTACCGACTGCATTGCTTTCCAAGTGTGCTGATCTCACACATGCTGTGTCAGAAGGGGGGGCTCTGGGACTAGGGATATAATCATCTCAGGCAATCAAAAGTGTTTTTAGAATCCTGGAAAGAAGTCTGGCCCGTGGGAAGTCACAGAGAAGGAGAGGGGCGGGAAGCTCCTCAGGTGACCTGTCATGTGGACAGAAAGGTAAAAGGCACTGTTCCAAAGTCCCCACTGTGATGGGGACTTTCTTCATGAGAAAGTCTGTAAAATTCTGTTGATGTTAGACTGGAGGCTGTGGACCTTGTTCTAAACGAGGGGAGGTCCTCAGGGTCTCTCGGATCTGCTGGCCTGGCCTTCTGATGCCTGCACCTCAAAGCCGCACCACGCAGGCCCCAGCCTTTTCCACTGTCTTGTCACCTTGGCTTTATGGCCTGTGTGGTAATCTCTTTGACCTCTTTCTAAGCCTGGGGTCTTTACAGGTTCCTTCTGCTGGTATCCTGATTCTATTTTGTGGCCTTGACCTTCTACTTGAAAGCCTAAAAACTGACTTCTATAATTCTGAATAATGTGGCTCTTTCTGGTTCCATCCCTTACTCTCTCTTTTTTTTTTTAAATTTCAGAGTTATTTCTTTATTTATTTTATTCTACTTTTAGAGGTTTGCTCACTGCTATTGATCATACACATCACAGCACATTTGACATAAAGCCCAAACCTCCCTATTAAATGAAGACATTCTGAGGTAAATCACAAATATTTGGTATTATGAAAAATAAACTTCCAAGCAACTGACTACCTTTCCCCTTTTTTTATGCAGTTTCTGTGACCTCTCTCTCTTAAATCATCTCTTGTCCTGTTTGGCACGCACGAATCCTTCAAACACCCTGCATGGCTTTTTCTTTCTTTCTTTCCTTTCCTCCTTTCCTCCTTCCCTCCCTTCCTTTTCTCTCTCTCTTTCCTTTCCTTCCTTCCTTCCTCTCTTTCTCCCCCTCCCTCCTTTCCTTTCTTTCTAGAACTCAAGAAAAGTGAATGTATTGAAGTAACCTGTGCTGTATGTGCTAAGAATTTGTTCTCATTCTCTGTATCTACACAACCTATAATGAAGTAATATGAAGAAGAAATTCCCTTAAAACTGATTTTTCTATGATCTGAAAAATTTCTTTGAGATTCTTTAGAATTGTTTAAAAATAAGAAATGACAGGTCCAAAATGGAGTCACTTGTGTTAAGCCGCACATCAGCAAAACTTAATGCCTAATTAAACTGTAGCTTCAGCCTCTTCCAGTCCATCTGGAATTTCCTCATCAGCACTGGTGATGTAATCTGCCTGATGGACCCCCCACTCTTCCCCAAAAGGAAGATGAAATAATCCTTTCTTCTTTTTTTCTTATTTCCTTGTCCTACCGTCTCTCTGCCTTTAAAAACTTCCCTTTTGTACAGCTCCTTGGAGCTCCCTTCTACTTGATAGATGGGATGCTGTCTGATTCATGAATCTTTGAATAAATCCAATTAGATCTGCAAATCTACTCAGCTGAATTTTGTTCTTTTTTAGCAGTATGAATGGTCCAGTGATAAGCATATTTAAAGAAACCAAGATAAACAGAAGGCCACGTTGTTAACTAAGGGTAACATAGAAAGGAAGAACGGAAAATTACAGAGATTAAGAGAGAACAGCTGACTTTAAACAAGGGTTGAATGAACATCTAGATATTTCATTTCTGTTCAAATCAAGAGGGACACCATTTATCAAATCTGTACATGACTCAAAGCTGTGAAAGATTATTAATATGTCAGATTATAGAACCAAGAATCAAAAAGACCTTGAAAGTCAAGAAGGAAGGCATTGAAATGAATGGAGAGAAATGTGAAGTCCTGCACTTAAAATTGAAAAAAAAAATTTTATGGGGAAATTGTCACTTCATGTGAAAAAAAATAGTTGTATGTTTAATTGTCTTTTAGCTGCAATTATGCCAACAAGGGGATATGACATCCAAGAAAGCTCTCACGACTTCTGGCCGCATTATAAGAGAGATTATACAGGGTCATCAAAGGAGGTTACCGAACCCCCTCCTTCTGAGTTTTCTTGGAGGCACCACTACACTGGCATAACTGATTAAATCATTGGTCACTGGTGACTGATTCATCCTCTAGCCTCTCTCACCTCCCTGGAAATCAGGGAGTATGACTGTAAGTTCTAACCCTCTATTCACAATTGGTTCCCCTGGCAACCAGCCCCCATCCTCAGGTGCTTTCCAAAGTCATCTCATTAATATAAACCCAGTTGTGGTGGGAAGGGGCTTGTAAATAACAAGACATCCATTTCACTGTTATCGCTCTGGAGTGGTTTTAAGGAACTGAGGACAAGAGACCAAATATAATAACAAAAGATGATCCTATTGCTCTTACTGCTCAGGAAATTTCAAAGGTTGTGGGAGCTGAGAGCAAGGAGTCAAAACAGGAAGACCACATATATAGGAGAAATATATTGAAGACCATATCTGAATGACCAAATAAATATTTCTTATAAATCACAATATCGCAGGGAGGTGAGGAGATAAAGTAACTGTTTAACATTCTAGGTGATAGGGAGGAAGAGATGGCCAAGCCAGGGAAGGCTTTATGAAGGAGAGTGTCCTTGAGCTGAATCTTCAAAGGTGAATATGCACTTGTGGTCAGATGAAACATGGAAGAGAGGGAGACAACAGCAGTGGTGAGAGATTTGGAAGAGGCAGAATGAATAGGGCCTTGGTGGCTGATGCGGTGGGCAAGTAGGGTGAAGGAACAATGCACCCAGAACGATTTCAGGGACTTGTATTTCGGTGTTGGGGCTCAAGGTTGGTTGCCCCGAAATGTGCCTCAATGATTATTGATCGTTTTAAAGTTATTTAGGAAACGGCCAACTCAAAGGGACACTATGACCTTCCTTTCTGTCTCTGTGAAAGCAGGAAATAAATCTTTCAAGTGAAAGGTGGAGGTGGAAGGACACCACTATGGCCAAAGATAGGGAATTTGGGCTGAGAAGTCTATGGATACAAACCTTGTTACTTCTTTAATTTACTACCCTAAGCCTAATTTCTCTTCTTCGTGGACTGAGCACCCCAAGGCTATGTTTCTTTGTCCTGTTAACTCCTCACACATTTATTGTTTCTTTTCTAAAAAGTATAAAAGCTGTCTGCTTTGGTCACTCCTAAGGTCCCACTGCTATGAAACCTCCATGCGTATGGATTAAAATTTGTTTCTTTTTCTGCTGTTAATCTGTTTTGTGTCAGTTCTATTCTTAGTCCAGCTACAAGACATCAAGAGGGGTAGGTGGGGATATTTCCCCTCCCCGACAGGTGCTCGGATGGTCGATGGTACCATTAACCAAGAGTGGTAATACGGTGAGGAGGGTGTGTTCAGGGATAAGAGGGGAAGACCAAGAATTCAGCGTTGGGCAGACTGAGCCTGTGACAGCTCAGCGGCATCTTGATACAGATGTAGAATAAGGAGATGGGAATCAGAACAATGGTCAAGGTCAGAGATGTGGATTTAGGAGTTACTGGTTTGTAAGCGGGAATTAAAGTCTTGATAGTGGGTGGTATTATCTGGGTGTGGTAGAGAAGATATCAGCGAGTGAGAAGAATCCAAGAACAAAATCTTACGGGAGTCGGTAGTTTGATGTCAGATAGGAAGGCGGGTTGTGTCAAGGTTATATGCTGTGTGTAAACATAGATATGGTGCTATTCTGGAATATCCATGATAATGGATGTCTGAATGTAGAGATGTTGGTTTTTACGACCTAAAAGTCACTAGTCCCCGGTGATTCTGTGAATCTGAAAAGAGCAGAATGCTGGTAGTGATTTTTGTAGGACGTTTTAGATCCTATCAGGGATCTAAGGATCCTAACCTGGTGTCCTTGTTTCTCACTTTCCCCTGTCTCCATTCTCCACCCATTTTAATATGTGTTTCAGCATCAGTCTGTCTGTGGAGTGTCTCAGCCTCACTGGGACATTCTCTCTCAAGTCTTTCAAGTCAAGAGCAATATGTTTGATTAGTCAGAACTGAATGGTCCTTCCAGCCCTTGAAGTTGCTGGCATCCTAATCAGTATCTCTAAAATACTTACATGATTTTCAGGCAACGAATAAGTAGAACACTTCTTTGAATCATTATTTAGTGCGTCATCCTTTGAAAGTCATTATCAGTCTAATTTGTGGTTAATAACCACAAAGGAGGTAAGCTATTGTCTCGTTAAACAGATCACCTTCTTTCTCTTATGTGGACACAGCCCAGTGTGGTAGGAAAAAAAGAGTTTGGATTAGTTTTGGGCCCTAAATATGACTTCATTACTTTCTAAAACTTATTTTCTTTATTTGTAAAATGGGAATGCTATGTAACGAATGGGGCTATTTGTGCAATTAAATAAAATTATGAAGAAAAAAACACTTGGAATAATGCATGACATTTAGTGGACTCACCTAAAATGGTAAGTATTATTTCTAATTTTATTTTGGAAAACATATTTTCATCTCCCTTCATCCTGTGCAAAAATCTGTATGTGGCCTTTTAGAGATACGCCTATTACTTCAGTCCACAAGGATAAAGGACTAAGAAAAAACATTGTGGTTATTCAAAGGACTGTCATGGCACTGATAAATGAGTCTTTTGTCCAATATAGATTTCCTCCATCACCTCAGTGCTCACTGTAGAAGCACCTCTGTTTTATTCTCTTTTACAGTTTTGTTCCTACAACAAAGGAAATCAATGCATCCAAGTTCAATGCAAGGCAGGGCAAGTCTGATCTAACTACACTGAAACAAAGAGTCAGAACCGATGGAACTGTCTGAATTTGCTCCCCTTGCTCTGCCTGGTTAGTCCTGCTTGTGGGGAAATATGTTATCACTCATGTCACATGTGCCATAACATCGAAGGGGACAGAATCAGAGGAGCTGGGAATTTTCTCTCTCATCAGCTTCTTTGCAGATGGACAGACCTATAAGAGCATCCTCAGAGAACCTGTCTGCTTGCAACTCATACATGCACCAGACAGTACAATGAAAGTCAGCAAACCCTGAGAGACATCTTGGTCCTAATAATTAATGAACTCCTGGCAAACAGGGTCTATTTTTTTTTTAAGAGGAGAAACTTCATAAAACAATGGGTTAAAGTCTACATTGGATGTAGGATGGTGAAGACGACTGCAATTATTGTTTTCATGGGCAATGTTTTTATTGCCTGAGAAGCAGAAACCACAAAGCACTGGATCAATGATAAAAATTAAATAACCACAGCAACAACCACAACCACCACCCCAACAATAGTAATGTGCTTTCATTCACGCAACAAGTAACCATCGGATTCCATCTGAGATTCCACGCTACACCACTGTGCACGGAGGCACTGGGACGGAGGAGGACCGCCGCTGATATATAAGGAAAAAAGTGGACTTAAATGGCCACGATATTTGACACCAAGATTACACACACACACACACACACACACACACACACATTCAGAAGATGGAGAAGTAACTACTAGCCATGATGCCCAGGGAAGGCTTCATATGGGAATTATTTTGTGAATTGAAGATGGAATGAACATGGAGGGCACAAAGCGGGAGGAAGAGAACAGCCGAGGGAGGAAATGGCCAGAAACCCCAGCGCCTGCCACTCGGAGAGGGGCCCGCAGTGGGGTGGTGCTCGGCAGGGCCAGGGGATTATGGTGGGAGCACATCCCAGAGGGACCTGGCTGCCAGGCTGAGGAACTGCGATTCTCCTCCGCAGTTCAGTTGGTGGGAAGCCATCTGCTCTCAAGTAGGGAAAAGACATATGATCAAAAGTGTGGTGCAGTATGAACCGAGCAGTTGTGAAGCTGTCTCAGGTCCTTTCTGGAATGAGGTAGGATTTCTATGTATGTGTAAACAAACAAAAAATATATATGTAAAGTAGCGTGGCACTATACAGAATGGACTAGAATGAGAAGAAAATAAAAGATCCACACAGAAGCAGGGAGAACAGATAGGAAGCAGATGGGAGGGTGTAGTTCTTGACTCCAGAACTACCTGGATGTAGAGTCTCAGTGGTTTTTGTAGTGACTGGGCTATTTTTGCCCTAATCCATCTGTATCTGTTCACTATAATCTTGTCGTGTGGAATGGCGCAATTCTGCACAATGGTGTTCCACATCCACAGAAAAGAATCATGCCAACTGGCCCATGTTGGGCTCAGACTCGCCCTCATGCTCAGGTCTTCACATTAGGGCCCTGATGGCATGAAGAATCTATGAGCAGCTGGAGATCATGACTGAAACGCTGCAGCAGAAGGGGTGGGGCAAGTCAGGCACCAGGGGAGATTTTGGTACCTGGGTCCCAGTCACCTTAGGAAGAGTGGGTCCTAGAATCACAGAAGTTGTAGACAGAGTCTGTCCTTTGGAAAAGAAAGGTAAGAACATGAGGTAAAGTATTATTTTTCAATTTTCTGGCTGGAGGTGCTGTTTTCCCTGTTTCTTCTCTTACTCAATATGCCACATAGGTAGGTACCCAGCTGCTCTTAAACTTTGCCTGTTTCCCTGCACACCTTTCCAGAAGATTATCAAAGTGGGGTGAGGGGGTCTAGTCATCCTGAAATGAATCAGCTAATTAAATTAATTTTATCTCGGGCATACTGCTCAGTCCAATTAAGTTACTAAGCCAATCACATCAGAATAAATCAACCATATTGTTACATAATTCTTTTTAATAAACAGAGTTATAATTATATGAAGGCAATTCTGAGGATACCATATGCTACAAAGCAGGAAACCTAATTTATTTCCTTGATTTGGAGAGACAAACTCACTCATGTGTAATAACTTTTATCATCCAAAATTTTAATTCTTATTGCATTATAAAGTTTAAAGTCTCTTGCTTGCTTAATAGATCACAGTAAGAAGTTCATTCACAATGGGGCTTGAGGGGGAAAGGGAGGCTATGTAATAGACCTGAAATGATGTGCATAATAACCACACGCTGCAAATTCTGCTAAAGCCATGTGGGAACAAGGGCTGGTTCCTCCTGCACTTTTGAGCAGCCAATACAAATAGAGCTGTGAGTCAGGGGCTGGGTGGGAAAATACGCCTTGAAATAGCTCCTTAAGGTGGAGAACCATGTTGGGACAATCCCCTTACTTCTGGCTTTCCCCTCCAGATTTTCCTGGCAAGTAATATGTGCTGTAGCCACTCCTTATGACTTATTTTAAAATAGAACAGAAATCCACTTAACAGATCTGAGAAAGGGAATGAAAACACCTTTGTTTGACACCTTGACCTGACTCCCCACCAACACAATTGTTGTGGATGGGGACAAGTGAAGCTGGCAGGAGGAATCTGTCCACAGACGCATGATGTTCACAGTGGTTATCATCTCTGACCGAGAGAGTGCTGGCAGAGCCATGGACACCCCTGGTCCAAGAGATGGATGGCCTGGCCAGCCTCGCACATCCCCGTTCACTCAGCCACTCAGACCGGGATGAGCACGGGGTGGTTCAGAAATGGTGGTGGAGAAATGTCAACCCAGAGTCCTTGACAGCTAACTTTGCTGAGCAGCTTTTCAAAGTGATTTTCGAAAATGTTAGAAAAATGGGAAATCATCCTCCACTTTCAAAAATATTTCTAGCTAATGAAGTTCTGAAATGCTATGATGTAAATCCTAGTGATTTCTGGAAGAGATAAACAAATAATCTGATATCTCAATTGGGGCCAATAGCACCTCTTGTCAGCTAACTAATTTCCTTACTTGCAGAAGTAGTACTACTCATAAAATACACGGAGTCCTAAAATGAAGTAACCTAGGCACCAAGATCCAAATTTAACTAGGAAAAAAGCAAGCCTAGATTAAAACAACAAAAGTAGCAAACGTTGACTTGAGAGCAAGGGGGTGTATTATATACTTTCTATAGTGGTTCCATCTAATCCTACCCTGGATTACTGCTAGAAATGACTGGATATCAACTACATTTACTTCTGTTTCCCTCCTGTCCTCATAGTTAACTGGATGCAGAACAGACAGAAGGAGAGGATCCCCAAAGCAGAGAATGCCCTGTATGGCGCTTGACTTGGGCATTAATGGGAAGAGTGTTGCCATGGTAAAATGCGTTATTGCTAAGTCACGGTTACACCTTCCACAGACGCTAGCATACTACTCTCTATTTAGTGGGTTTGCAAAATCAACCTCATGCAATCATTTGCCCATAATCCTAGCCAACTGTCAGCATTCCCAGTGAAAGAGATCAACAAAAAATTTGGCTCGAATTGAACCAGTTCATTACTGAGGTATTAATCCCAGGAATAATGAGTCTTGGGCTCAAAATTTAGATGGTTTTATTTATCCTCAACAACTTCAGAGCAGGGTGCCTGACAGCCTCGCCGATGGGAGATGCCTCTATCTTCAGGTGCTTTGCTGTGGTGAAGCGGCTGGAGCCCTGAAGGAGGTGTGGGTTTTTTCTGGAACCTACATATGTTAAAATACTGAGGAATCCTGGGAGGAAGTGAGGGCTTTTTAATGAAGCATGTTGAAAGAAACCAGTAGTTTCTTTTGATAATTAAGAGATGAATTGGGCTCTGATGGGAAAATATCAGAATGCATTTTTGACAGGACTTTTCTTAATGATATTTTTGGAGAATAATCATTTCAAAAAATTTTGGTATAACTGTAGAGCCAGATAAGATGAGATGGAAGGTTTCTTCCCAAGGTTTCCAACACACCGTGAGCGTGCACTGACAACACTGGATCCCATGATGTATGCACGGGACAGGAGTGTGTGTAAGACACCAGCAGGACACATGGAAGAGCAGTGCTAATCTCCCAAATGGCTGCAACTACATCTGCTCCTAGCAGGCTGGCATCTGCTCGTGCTGTTGGGTCCAGAGAAACACAACTTTATTAGATGAACCCAAATAAAAAGAAATGGTGACATAATTTAAAACCTGACAAGTTTTGCAATGACAACACTGTTTTTTGAAGCTCAGGTTCCAAAGATATCAAGGAGGCCTAGAGTTTGACCCTGAACAGAATGAACACACAATAGAGATATGGCAGTGGTAAAAAACAGCCAATATTGCTTGGCCTTGGATATGGCAAACACAAACGGCAGCAATATTTTATCCTGCACTTGCACTTCTAAATCCGTGCATATTGGTGTAATTTAGTGAGATCATTTCTTATTTTCAGGACTGTTCTTTCTGGTAAATACTTATAACTCACATTTCAAAAACCTGCTGAAAGAAAGAATTTGCAAATGTATTTCAAGAGAGTTATGATACTGTTATAAAAAGAGAGACTTATGAACTGTTATAAAGATGACTGAAGCTATTATTACATCAAAATAGTTCTTTGATTGCTCGTGACAAAGGCATTTGGTCTGCATCAATTACATTAGGTTTCCCAATGCAAAGAGAAATGCATTTACATAGGCTATGAGGTAACTCTTTGAAGTCATGGTCATCTGGACAGGATCCAGTTCTAGTAGAAAAAGACTGATACTAATGTCCATCAACTGGTGAGTGGATAAAGAAAATGTGGTATATCCATTCAATAGAATATTACAGAATCATAAAAATAGATGAAGAACTAATACATGCTACAACATGCATGAACCTTGAAAACATTATGCTACATGAAAGAAGCCAGTTACCAAAGACCACCTTATCATATGACTCCATTCGTGTGAATGTACAGAATAGGTATATCCACATGAGAAGTAAATTAAAGGGCTGGAAGAGAGAGAAGATAGACAGTGACTATTAGGTATGGCATTTCCTTTGAGGTGATAAAAATATTCTGAAATTAAAATTAGATAGCAGTGATGGTTGCACAACTCTGTGATTATAATAAACCTACTGAATTGTATACTTTGAAAGGGGTGAATTTTATGGTCTGTGAATTATATCTCAATGAAACTGTTATAAAGATGACTGAAGCTATCCTGTTATTTTAATTTATTTTTTACCATGTCTTCAAATATCCTACTCTCTTTATGAACATTATCAGTAGAGGAGTGACTTGGCCTTAATAAAAACTATCTTTTCAATATCTCAACATAATAGAAGCTATTTATGAGAAACCTATAGCCAACATAATAGTCAACGGTGAGAAGTTGAAAGCTTTCCCAGTAAAATCTGGAACAAGAAAAGGATGCTCTCTCTCACCACTTCTATTCAACATACTATTGGCAATCCTAGCCATAGCAATCAGACAAGAAAAAGAAATAAAAAGGATCCAAATTGGAAGAGGAGAGATAAAATTGTCACTATATGCAGATGACATGATACTATATATAGAAAACCCTAAAGGCACCACACAAAAACTACTAGAACTGATAAACAAATTCACCGAGGTGGCAGGATACAAGATTAACATACAGAAATCTGTTGCATTTCTTTATACTATCAATGAAATATCAGAAAGTAAAGTAAAAAAAAAACCCTTTTTAAAGTAGCATTAAAAAATTAAAATACTTAGTAATAAAACTGACAAATGAGGTGAAAGACTTATATGTGGAGATCTATAAAATAGTATTTAAGGAAATTGAAGATGATTTTAAAATATGGAAACATATCCTATGCTCTTGGATTGGAAGAATTAATATTGTTAAAATGGCCATATTACCCAAAGCAATCTACAGATTTAATGTAATCCCTATGAAATTACCCAGGACATTTTTCACAGAACCAGAACAAATAATCCTAAAATTTACATGGAATCACAAAAGACCCAGAACTGCCAAAGCAATACTGAAGAAAAAGAACGAAGTTGGAGGAATAATCCTCCCAGGCTTCAGACAATGCTACAAAGCTACAGTAATCAAAACAGAGTGGTACTGGTACAAAAATAGACATATGGATCAATGGAACAGAATAGAGAACCCAGAAATAAACTCTCACACCTATGGTTAATTAAGCTTTGACAAAGGAGGCAAGAATATACAATGGAGAAAAGACAGCCTCTTTCACAAGTGGCATTGGGAGAGTTGAGCAGCCATATGTAAATGAATGAAATTAGAACACTCCCTCACACCGTCCACAAAAGTAAACTTAAAATGGCTTAAAGACTTAAACATCAGATGAGACTATAAATCTTCTAGAAGAAAACTTAGGCAAAATATTCTCTGACATAAATCTCAGCAATGTTCTCCTAGGGCAGTCTACCCAGGCAATAGAAATAAAGGCAAAAATAAACAAATGGGATCCAATTAAACTTATTAGCTTATGCACAGCAAAGAAAACTATAAAGAAAACAAAAAGACAACCTATGGAATGGGAGAAAATATTTGCAAAGGATGTGACTGACAAAGGCTTAATTTCCAGAGTATACAAACAGCTCATACAACTCAATAACAAACAAACAAACAAACCAATCCAAAAATGGGCAAAAGATCTAAACAAACATTTATCCAATGAAGAGATACAAATGGCCTACAGGCACATGATAAAGGATTTTCTTTCCATAAATAAAATAGGCAACAAGCTTTTCCCTCTAATTAGCATGGATAAATAATTTGTGAATTGATGATTGGCTTAATAATGGATCTCTTTTCTATCAATATAAAGGAAAGTGAAAAGACTAGGGCAAAAAAACAGAATTTTGCACTGGGAGAGAGGCAGGATGGTAATTTACTGTCATCTTTGGTACTGGTCCTACTATTTCATGTTAGTCTTCAGAGGCTTGTATAAACTGGCTGTTCTACGAGTGTCTAAAACCACCTCTCAGACTAACCTTTTCCTTGATTAGCTCCATGCTTTGGCAGTGGGTAAGTGTCCATCTGATCCTCCCTACAGTTATTCCTTGCTGCCATCTTCCCTACATCTCCCTCCTTCAGGAGTCCAGACTCCCTTCCTCTTCTTGAACTTCCCTTACTTTACAGACCAACTTCAATATGCTTTCCAGTTACTCTCTCCTGGGCACACCTCTGGTCCTTATGTTTTGGCTTCTTCCACCATGTGACAGGAAGAGTTCTTCCTGGCTCCAGGCTCACCATGTGAAGACCAAGGGTCAGGTTCACTTCTTCCCTGGTTGGATGGGGAATCTCTGAGTGCTGACTGCTGCTCCCAGAGGTGTCCTCCCATCCCCATGCTTGTATGCAGTGTACCACTGAGTGGTCACGTGTCCCTGGAGAGTCTGGGGCTCTTAGTCACACAGCCTTTAGGGTGCACGTGCAAAAAGGTGTGCCTAGCCGTCACCTTTCCATGGGTAGCCGGCAAAGCTTTGGAAACAGTTGTAGCTGCTACAGTGTTGACAATGGGAGCCTGATTTTCAGCCACACCTTGGCTCTGGCTGCTGCAGAGACTAACAGAGAAAGCCTTCAGACTGCCCTGCTCATTGTTTTGATTGTAACTGTAGCTGGGCATGCCAGACACCTAGCATGTTGGGAAAATGGAATAATAATGATTCCTGTCTTATGCTAGAAAGGAGAAGTTGAGAGGAGTCATTACCTAAATCAGGACCAAGGAGATCATAGGGTTTGCACTGGATATTAACAAAGTACTTTCTAAAATAGTTGTTCCAGTTGACACTCTGAGAGTGGTACTTAAGAGTGTCAGTTTACCTAAGTTGTCCCAACACACAGATGGATATGGAAATAGAATCATTTTGCTAGTGATTATTAGTGAGGTTAAAAATGCTTTCAAATGTGTACCGGCCACTGAAGTTTTCACTTTTGCTTATTACCTATGTATATTCTTCTTTTTTTTTTTTTAAACTAAGTTATTTGGACCTGTTACGGACTTGAAATCTTATATAAGGAAGTTAATTGTATA
The DNA here is from genome assembly GCF_048564905.1 of Vicugna pacos. Taxonomy (NCBI): domain Eukaryota; kingdom Metazoa; phylum Chordata; class Mammalia; order Artiodactyla; family Camelidae; genus Vicugna; species Vicugna pacos. Next base: position 18,936,218 of record NC_132991.1, read on the forward strand.
ATATTTTCTAACTGAGGGGAAAAAAAAAAAAAGAAACCTGAAAGTGAAAGGAAAATTCTTGGAAACAATACTGGGTTAGACAGTTGCAAATGGATGTTCATTGTATGATATGATTTATGTACATTTTTAAAACACAGGGACTAGTCCTAAACACTATAATAAATTTATTTATATGTATTAAAACATGCAACACACCAGGAAAAGCCATTCTACAATTTCAGGAGCAATTTCAGAGCTATTACACCCGGGATGGGAAAAAGAGGAACTGGATTACAGGGTGGGAACCAGGGCAGCAGAAAAGTGCTTTAACTGTATCTATAATTTTTATTTACTGAATTTGATATACTTCATAGTTAGGAGATGACTGAAGGGTCATAACTTCGTTTGGTGTTGGTACAGTCACCCTACCCACATGGGACACCATTGCTGGTGGCCTAGTCCACCAAGAGATGGTCAAATCACTATTGACCACCTGAAATTCTGGTGGTAGAGCTGACAGTCATGGGGACTGGAGTGAGGAAGGTGGCAGCACACAACTGGACTTCCTTCTTGTGTGGTTGTTTGACTGGATTAAATTGGTACCGTGGGCCCATTTTACGATGGTGTGAGGTGATACTGCATGTCGAGCCTGCAGTAACAGCCACACCCACCAGATTCTCCAGGCTCATCGATTTTGATGTAATAATAGGAGATGCCCCAGGGAACCAATGGAGACCTCTTCATGGCCCCCATCAATCACTCTGATACCTGCCTATGTTTATTGCCCACTGGGACTCAAGAAAGGGCAAGCTATTAGACAGAAGAACCACCTGTGTGCTGTGAAGGGGGCAGTTCACTTTGCCTGCAAGTACCTGGGGATACAACTTCCACAACAAAGAGCATCTCCTGGGGAGGAACTAGCCAAGAGTTTCCAAGCCCTCTCACTGTACCAGGCTCCAGCCAGACAGAGAACTAAAGGTGACCTGCATCTGACTGTCAGGTGATGGCTGTTGCCCTGTGGTAGCTCTCAGGGCAACAGACAGCTTCGGTAGCCAAACCCTGCCCAGTATACCCAGCTGTCCACCTGACCAAGAATGCCCCAGTGGGTAAGGATATCACTGATCCTCAGGAAGCTAATATTCTTGTAACCAACAATCCTGAACTAAGTAGATGGGAAGGCAACAAAAGACTACTGCTCTCTGTTGCTCCCACCCTACTCACCTTGGCAAGTCCCATGGCTCCATTATTGCTAAATAATTCCCACCATTGATTTCACGTCAGAAATTGTCTTAACCTCAAAGAGGATTTCAGTGCCAACACATACTTCCTTTCGTTACCCCCCCCCCCCCAAGTAGACTTCCTACAAAGAAAGATGTGTTTAAACCAGGAGACTCTAAAGACAAGCAACTTGACCTTGACAGAGATGGTGGCTGACCCTGGGGGTATCCTTTTGTTTTAAACCTTGTGGGAAGCTTCTCCATAAATATATAGATGCCAATCCATACCAGGGGTTCATCAAGTACATTGTACTCCCTGCACATCTAAGGCTAAACAGTCCACTATGAAGATAAATCTCAAGTTATTTGAGCATTCTCCTGTTGATAGACATTTATGTTGTTCCTAATTATTTGCTATCATAAACAGTGCTGTGATGAACATTCATGAGCATTTATCAAATGTCCTCAGGCTTGACAAGGTTATGACAGTTCAGTAAGCCTGACAGAGATCTGGCAGGGAGAGAAAAACGGTGTCCTTGCCTAATGGACCTTGCTGAAGCGATGAGTGTCCTCAGCTGGCTGTGCTGGGCACAGAGTTTGGGGAGGGTCTGGTTTACTAGGACAAGCAGTCAAGGAGGCACATATCCTAGTTCTGGGACTGCTCTGACACCATCTGGATGGACCACTGCTAAGAACCACTGGAGATCCAAGTGAAATCCTTAATGCAATCCGAAAGGCTGCTGGGGGTCCCACATGGTACTCTTCGCTCCAGACTATGACCCTTCTCCTGCCATGCTGTGAGACCATCACAGTATTGATGGATCCTCTCTGGAACGTGGCACCATTGTGATGGAGGCCCTGCTGTGCCCCGGTTAGCTCTAGGAAGAGTGTGGGTCAGAAAGGTGGCCATAAATCTTACCACATGCACACGTCAGTGCCCCTTAAGAGCTCTTACCTGAAATCAGGCAAACTCTGGCCGAGCCCATCCTTCCTGGGACAGGGGCCTTGACAAGAAGGACTGGGAGCGTACCTTCCCTTCTCGAAGTTGACCCGGCTTGACCGTAAGTATGCCAACCACTCGTAAAGTCCTTTTATGGGTATCAGGTGTCTCTTCAGAATTTGTCTAGGCTACCTCTCTTTTGTCCAGTTTCCAAGTACTGCCTTCATCTCCCCTGCCCTGGGCTCGTTCTTAATCTGCACACATCCCCCTGCTCTTCATCCTCTGTCCTTCCTGCAAATCCTCCGATTTTCGTTTCTGGGCATGCTTCCCTAAGATGATTTTAACAGCTTCCCACTGACATTATTTTTGAGATTAGGTGAATGGGTTTGGAATCAGATGCCATGGATTCCTATAAAGGCTTTGTCCTTTACCAGGGCAAGCATCTTCCTGGATTCATGCAACCAATGCCCTATGGATGCTGTTATGCGCCAGGCACCAGGTTAGGTGCTCATGACACTGCAGTGTGTCAGGAAGAAAGAGGGTTGATGAATAATGAACATTTGCTTAACCTTACTGGCCTCAGTTTTGTCATCCATAACACAGGAGTGAAATGGCTTTACAGTTCTCAGAGGACTGTTGTGAGGACTTCCATGAAGCTCTTAGCACAATGTCTGAGAGTGAGCACTCAGTAAACCTCAGCTGTGCATCATTATTTATATCCTGCATAGGTCAGCTTTGCAATGACACATCCTGCTGCCCAATGAGGCTGTTTCTGGGCCGCCTCCCCATCATGGTCCAATCCTTGCACAAGAATGACACCAGAAACAACAAAAAGGTGGGCTAAAATTACGGTACCAGCTAGAAAGATTTATTGCTGAAATTTATAGAAATGGGCCAGAAATGGAAAAATACCTGCATTTGAGATACACACGTACACACACACGTGTACACAATAATATACTGTGGAAAATGTAGTTACTGTGACAGGAAGAAGATATTGCTATGTCTAAACAGTGAAAATCAAAACTTCTACTTACTATTGGATTTGCTTTTAGAAATCAAAGATGGCATGTTCCTGCAAACTAAGAATAAGAGGAATCAATATACCAAACAGAGCACCAGCAGTTAGACTGAGAACGGTATTTTTTTTTTTAAAGAAAATTGTGCATTGTGGTTGGCAAACTTAAGGACTACTCTGCGATTACAAGACAAAATGGAACAAAAGAAAAGTAGTTTTGCATTCTTGCCTCTACATCTACTTCTCTTTCCAAAAGGCCATAATTTCTCATAACTTGGTTCATTCATTCCTAAATTTTCAGTTATCAAATTACTGTCATAGGTGTTTATCAAAGTACTGTCATATACTTTAACCTTTATATGATTAATATGTTTCTAAACTTTCTAATGATGGATTTTGAGCATGTAAGATACTCAAAAAATAAACTCGTTATTAAGAAAAGCAGAAAATTAAACACAAGTTCAAAAATTGAAGGTTTCCCTAAAATTATCTTTTATCTGCTTCTTTATCCCATGCAGAATTCTTAGTTTAAAAAATAAAACAGCAAAAACGTTCAAGGATTTGAGGACAGTTGCTGTAACTACAGGCGAAAAAAATAGTGATTATTTTATTTTATTTTTAGGATTTTTTTTTCAGTTTTTTGGGGAGGTTATTAGGTTTATTTGTTTATGTGTTTATTTATTTATTTAATGGAGGTACTGGGGATTGAACCCAGGACCTCGTGCATGCTAAGAATGCACAGAGTGATAATTTTAAATCACAAACAGTTAAGAGTATAGTTTATAATGACAGGATAAAATAATAAATTCACTGACATGAAATATTTCTTTTATGAAAACACCACAGTCTAAGTTTTGTTCCTCATAAGGGATGAATTTAAATGAGCAAACATTCCTCTACCAACTTAATTTAAGACCAGTAAAAGCGTTTCCTGGTATCTAAATCAAACCAACAGCAGGGAGTGTGTTGCTTACATAGAGGACTTGTTTTGTTTTTCATTTCAAAAAAAATGCTGAGAAGTCAGGGGAAAGCCAGACACCAGAGCACAGGTGCTGATTATCTGTGGATCTCCAGGAAGGCAAGGGAATAATGCAGTAGGCATTTCACTGATTGGGAGCATTTCAGTTTAAACTGTTTTTCCTCTTGGTCCTAAACAGAAAACACACAAGTGATATACATGCAGTGATATTCAGGGTGACACGAGGTTCCTACAGGAGGAAAGCAATAATGCCATCTTTTGCTGCATCAGAAACACAGGTCTTCTTATTTTATGCTTTTCCATGGTGAAGACTGAAAAGATGTTTCTTTTTATAGTGTGCCATTTATTACGTTCAAAAGAAGCATTTTGTGAATGTGAAAGCCCTCATGTGTTTTCATGGAGTAAAAAAATAACTTGGAATATATGCAAATAATTTAATTCTAAATATTAATATACAGTCCATATATAGTCGGTGACGTAAGCAAGTGAAGAATTGAATAACTCATCACTTTTGGATGTACAATAAAAGAAGCTCACAAAAGAATGAAAAATTCTATCTACAGTATATAGATATTACAAACGTCATGGATTTAGCCCAGCAAGTTGAGCTATAAATGCATAGCAGCAGGTGAAGCCTCATTCATCTTCATTCATTCAGCAAACATGTATTAATTGCTGCTGCAAGGCCACAAACTATGCTTACATATTAGAGACACAAAGGTGAATAAGACACAGTCCTTACCTGTGAAAGCCTTAGAGACAAGTGGATGATGACAAATCTATTGCACAATGATATGGCTTCAAAAATTAACAGGAAAAGGAGATGTATGCAGAGTCCCAGAAACTTTGAGACAATTAAAAAGAATTCTAAATATTACAGGCTGTAGCAGAAAGAAACATTGAGGCTCTCATTACCAATTATAAATAGCAGTGCCGGTTTCCACAGCCATAGTCTACTTCGCAGCTTCTCACTGGCACAGGAAAGATCTTCCGGTTGAAGGACCCAGCAAGTCTGATTCAGTGAGAACATTCTGTGGCCAGACAAATGCACCCCCTAAACATGATTAAAAATAACTGGAAAGAAGAAACCTTTTTAGGTTGTTAAGAAACTAACCAAGAGTTACTCATGGCACTGAGTTAAGTTAAACAGAGTTTATTTCATTAAATATTATCTAACAAATGCTTTGTTACTTGAAAAAAAATATAAAATCAACCCCCATAGGAGGTGTTAGGCTTAGCTTTCAGAACTTGGTCAGTTTGGAATATATTTATTTGGTGGGTGGTATGTGAAATAAAATAACCTTACAGTAATAACATAAAGCTTTCTATTCTAGGAAATATGCTTCAAAATCCATGGTCCTGTGCTTCTTGATAGATAGGACCTCCTTAAGCACATCTTTCTAACATCTAAACCCTGCCATTGGCCATTCACAAATTATTTTCCTCATTTTACCTTTTAGTTCAGAGATGATTTCTTGTAGATAAATTAAAAGTATAACTGAAATTACCACACATTTAAACTTTTTATAATGATAGGCCTATTACTTTATTAGGTTCTTTCTATAATGTTTTTAATATTCTTCCTAGTTTTAAAAAATTACTTTTAATAAACAGCAAATTTACGTCTCTCAATCCAACACATATACATATATATTTGGAAGAAGCACATCTGTTCCCATTATAATCCTTCTCATCTTATAGAAAAATATTCCAAGGAAATTGTAAGTCTATTTACATCTTCTAAGGACACAGTCTCCAGTTTTATTAAACTACTGTTTCAAAAGCTGCATTGTAATAAACCACCATCATCAAGGGGAGGGAAAAAGGCTTATTGCTCAACCAGATAATGTTAAATGCTGTCACACCAGGACAAGCCCCAGTATCTTTCCTGTAAAATTTATATCTTACTACTTCAATATTGTTGTTATTCAGTCAATGAACACCTAAAATAGGAAATAAATGGGCATCAGTGCATTCTTGTGCCCTCTTCCTGGGAGCAGATTAACCTTCCCCAAGTATTCTCACATCCCACTTCTTCATTTCACCCTGGTCTCAGCTCAAACGTCACGTCAGACAGGTCCATCTATATAATCATATATCCATATAATCCTCTTGGTTGTCCAACATAGTCTCAAAGTGCAATTTGGAATATATTACAATACATATAGACCCCATTATAACATAAATCTCTAGTAACTACGTGCATAGCGTTGTCTTTTATCATTATGGCTTCCATCTTTTAATCGGGTTTTATGAGAAACAAATGTATGAGTTTGATTTCTGTATTGTTGTGAAATTACTGTGAATAATTCTTTCATTTTACCCCCTTGAAATATCCTAAATAAATTTTTTACCGAATCTGGAACAAGGGAAAGTTTTACTTCTCTGAGAAATTGGTATTTTCGCTCTTCAAAGAAGACATGATTTAATCACATTCCTTGTTTTTCTTGGCCACTGGGTAAAATAGTGGCAGCTTTCATGATGAATTTTAACAACTGTATTAACTTTTACAGCTAAAGTATTTGTTTATCCTCTCATACTTCTGTTCACATGTTTTCTAATTAATTTTACTATATTTTTATTTCCAGGGTATCTTCAATTCTTATATGAAAGGTTGTGAGGAATACTGAATTTAAATTGTAATACTAAATACTACATTTAATATTCAACACTAAATAACTTAATATGAAATTGAGAAACTGACATTGAGATTGTGGGGAGTTAACTTTAGGAATATTCGAGATGCATAAAATACTTTGAGTTTGGTCTCAAAGAAACACTAAACTATGAAATGGAGCCCTGAAGGGATTAAAAGATAAATTTTGAGAATAGAGTAATAAAGCGTGATTCAATTTTATCTAACAATGTATGGTCTAAAAGGCCTCTCGAATCTTCCAAAGTGAAAAGGAAATACAAAAAGTCCACATAAGATTTCTTTCCCACTCCAATCTTACTTACTAGATACAGAATCCTGATAAGACTCTCATTTTCTCTCAGCATCAGTCTCCTTATGCACAGATCTGAAGAAAAACACTACCCCTGTGGGGTTATAGTGGGGGCTGGATAATGTAGTAAAAGGAAAGCATCAAGTGGAATTCCTGGTCCTGAATTAATCGCAGGGGTTTTGGGAGAAGATGTCTTACATCATGAGATTAGACCTGGCACTTGGCCACTTTGAGAGTTATCTATATCTGAGATGTGTATGCACATCACGTAAACCTTAAATATTTTTTTCAAAAATTACCTTTTTAGAATTTTTTTAAGTTTATAGAAAATTATGAAGCTAGTACAGAGTCCCCACTTACCTGATACCTGATTTCGCCTGTTATTAACCTCTGACATCAGTATAGTATACTTGTTGCAATGAATAAACCAATTTTTACATGCTATTATTAACTAAAGCTCATCCTTTGTTCAGATTCCCTTAGGTTCCCCCAATGTGTCCTTTTTCTTTTCCAGAATCCCATCCAGGATACATGGTACATTTAGTCATCATTTCTCCTTAGCCTCCTCTTGGTGGTGACAGTTTCTCAGATTTGCTTTGGTTCTGATGATCTTAGCAGTTTTGAGGGGTACGGGTCAGGCATTTTGAGAGTCTTTCCAATGGGATTTGTCTGATGTTTTTTTCATGATTAGACTGTGTTTTTAGTTGGAAGACCATGGAGCTAAAGTGCCATTTTGTCCCCATTATATCAAGGGAATAGGCTATCAACATGGTACCACAGTTGACTGTAACTTTGATCAACTGGCTGAGGTAGTGCCTCCCATGTGTGTGTCCCACCACACATCCATGGTTTCCCCTTTCCATACCGTTCTGTTTGGAAGGGAGTCACTATGCACAGCCTGAGATTAACAAGTAGAGCATGCTCTCTCTCCTTGAGGATGAGGCATTTCTACAAAACGTTTAGAATTCTCCTGCATGGGAGACTTGTTTGTTCTCCCTCATTTGTTTATTCAGGCATTCGTATCAGTAAGGACTCACACATGTCTATTTTAAACCTTGAGTTAGAATCAAGACTAAGCTCTTTTGCTGCTCAAATTATCCAGTTCTGACCACTGGAAGCTCTTTCAGTTCAGTCAACCTTTTAAATAATTTTTTAAAGATTTTCATACATGAAGATTCACTCTGTGTGCTGCAAAATTGTATGCGCTTTAACAAATGCATAATGTCAAGTATTTACCATGATAGTATCCTATAGAAGAGCTCCACTGCCCTAAAAGCTCTCCTGTGCTTTACCATTCAAATCCTCACTTGCCCCCTGAACCCTTGGCAATCGCTGATCATTTGACTCTTAATTTTGCCTTTTCCAGACTGTCATATTATTGGAATCATAAAGTAGGTAGCTGTTCAGTAGGCTTCTTTCACTCAGCAATATGTGTTTAAGATTCATCCATATATTTTGATAGCTTGATAGTTCAAATTTTTATTATTGAATAATATTCTATTATGTACCACAGTTTATCTGTTCACCTACTGAAGGACATCTTCCAGTTTTTGGTGATGATGAATAAACATGCTATAGCATTTGCATGCAGGTTTTTATGTGCAAATAGGGTTTGAAATGTGTTGGGTAAATACCTAGAAGCCCAACTGCTGAATCACACAATCAAACTATGTTTAGCTTTGTAAGAAACTGCCAAACTGTCTTCCAAAGTGTCTGTTCCATTTTACATTCCCATCGGTAACCAACGAGGGTTCTTGTTGCTCCACAACATCCTTGCCAGCAATTGCTATTGAAAGTTACCTGGATTTTCGGCATCCTAACAGGTGTGTATCGGTATCTCGTAACTGTTGTAATTTGCAGAACTCTAACGATAAATGATGTTGAGCATCTTCCTGTGCTTATTTGCCATTTGTATGTCTTTTATGATGAGGTTCAGATCTTTTGCCCATTTTAAGCTGTCTTCTATCATTGAGATTTAAGAATTCTTTGTATATTTTAGATATAAGTCTCTTGTCAGATACGTATTCCACAAATACTTTCTTTCAGTCTGTGGCTTGTCTTTTCATCCTCTTATTAGTGCTTTCATCTAGAAGTTTTTAATTTTAATTAAGACCAAACTATCAATTTTTTTCTTTCATGGATTGTGCTTTTGATTTTGTGTTTAAAAACTTGTCAAGAGACTCAAGGTCACCTAGATTTTCTCCTATATTTTCGTCTAGAAGTTTTAAGAGTTTTGCATTTTACATTTAGGTTTATGATCCATTTTGGTCAGTTTCTGTAAAAGATGTAAGGTCTGTGTCTAGGCAAATTTTTCGCACACAGATGTCCAGATGTTCCAGAGCCATCTGTTGAAAAGACTGTCCTTTCTCCATTGAATTGCCTTCACTCCTCTGTCAAAGATCAGCTGACTATATTTGCGCAGGTCTGCTTCTGAGCTCTCTAACTGGTTGCATTGATCTATGTGTCTGTGTTTGCCAATTCTGCACTGTCTTGATTACTATAGCCTAGTAGTAAGTCTTAAAGCTGGGTCATGGGAGTCCTCAAACTTGGTTCTTCCTCCGTACTGTGTTGGTTGTTCCAGGTCTTTGTCTTTCCACATAAACTTTAGGACGAATTTGCCAGTAACTACAAAATAGCTTGCTGGGGTTTTTAACTGGTATTGCATTGAATTTGTAGATCAAGTTAGAAAGAAATGACATTTTAGCAAAATGGAAACTTCCAATCCATGAACATAGCTTATCTCTCCATTTATTCAGGTCTTTGATTTCTTTCATCAGTGTTTTATTGTTTTTCACATACAGATCCTGAAATATTTTGTTAGATTTATACTTAAGTACTTCATTATTTTTGTGCTGTTGTAAATTTTTTTTTTTTAATTTCGAAGTCCAATTGTTCTTTGCTGGCGTACAGGAAAGAAGCTGACTTTTGTACGTTAACCTTGTATCCTGAGACCTTGCTGCACTCACTCGTTCATTCCCAGAGTTTTTGCTGTTGTTGTTGATTCTTTGGGATTTTCTAGTTATGCAAACATGTTATCTGTGCATCAGGACAGTTTTATTCATTCCTTTCTCTTGTGAACATCATTTACTTATTTTCTTTGTCTTAATACACTAGCTAGGACTTCTAATATAAACATTTCAAATTTGGACCAAAACACATAAATAACTCAGTCTTTCACTGTAAGGCCAAGACCTTTCTCTGAGAATGGGCCCAATGATGGAAGTTGTGTGTCGCATTTCTTACAAAAACCACACGTTTTTTAAAAGATTTCCAGTGCCTATTTTTTAAGTACCCTGCCTCCCCCCAAAGAACGTACTTGCAAAGTAATCTAAGTGTAAAACCTGCCGAGAGTTTCAGGATATCTTTGCCTTTTTCTCCAGTTGTCTTGCCCATCCTAATTTCCCAGTGATTAAAAAAAAAAAATAACAATCAGCCTTTATTTAACCTTTCAAAGGCATTTAAACATTTAGAAATAAAAACGCCTTTCAATATTTATCAGCTCACAATAATAATTCATTACATTACAGAATAACAATAACAGAGGTGGCATGAATACCTTGGGTTCAAAAGAAAATTAACTTGATACCAGCAACTCTATTGTACTAAGAAAGTTCTCAGGAAGGCATCCAGTGGCTTCAAACTCTCAGGGCTGCATGGGACTAGTAAGTATGTCTGACAGAAAGAGTCAAGGCCACCAGGCAAACCGTTAAATGGGATAAACGGTAATTTACTGTATTAAATGATAGCCTTAATTTCGGACCACTGAACAAATGAGGCGGCACTCAGCGGGTCTGTGACCCGCTCATTTTAATGACTAAGCTCACACGCTAAGGAAAGTGATGTAACATACAGTCTTCTTTTTTATTTTGGGGAAGTGTGACTGTCTTTAAGGAGTATGGCTGTAACAGAAAAGACGGAGCGTAGGTTTAAATCCACCTCAAAACAAGGCTCCTGGGAAAGGGAACCAGCAGTTTACAAGGATTATGCTGAGCACTGTTACATAGAGATCTCCATCAACCAGAGCGAGCCATAACGTTCCTGGGGGCAGGAACTTGCTTCACATCTCTGCATATTCTCCACTGTGTTGGCTGTACCAAGGGGTCAGTTTGGCTAGGCTGAACCATATTGCTCGGAATTTTCTTTGAGTTAGGTTGGGGGGTTGCCAAGAGAGATTCCTGGGAGAGTCTTAGGGCAGACAGAAGGAAACGGCCACTTTGGGGCTCGCACACGTTGCTGATCTGCTGCACTGACACGAAGCAGCAGGTGGGTCTGAGATTGGTCCACCTTCTTTTGGATTCCCCCCACCTTGTCTCATTCCTGGGCCTGAAGAGCCCTGGCTTCTGCAGGACACCCTTGTAACCACGGTCAGAGTCAACGAGTGCTGACATAGGAGCCAGTCTATCCTCGTGGGGTTACAACTCCGGCTTGCTGGTTCTGGTCAGCTTGTGATCTCCCTTTCCTGACTGCCTGTGTGGCCTTCAAGTTTCAGCACTGGAAGCAGAGATGACAGCCTTACAGAGACTGCTTAACCAGACCCCAAACTACATAAGGCCAAGTCCCTGTAATAAATCCATTTATATGTATACACACACACTCACAGATAAATCTCTCTCATATATGTCAGCTGTAAGTGTGTATGTGTGTGTGTATATATATATGCATACCACAAATATATGGATGGATATATATATGTGTGTATGTGCACATGTATGTATATGTATGTATGTGTCTGTCTACCTACCTATCTAATCTCCCATTGGCTCTGCTTGCCTAGCTGAACTCTAATATATATAACGATGAACTTTCTCCCAGAGTCATTTCTGAATGACAGGAGTGGTGGTCCAAGGAGTACACTGTCACAATCTGGCTTTTTACAAGCTGTGTGATGAGAGAAGGGAGAGGCATAAAGATAAATCAGGGCTGAATCTGACTCTTAGACTCAAGTTTTTAGGAAAAAATTCTATTTCCTAAATTCGCAGACCACATCTTATAAAAGAGGCCAAAACCTTTTAAGAACTCCAGAAAAATAAAAAATCAAATTGAGTAAGATTGTACCTCTTTTCTTCTAGAGCAATCTACCAAGGCAATAGAAATAAAAGCAACAATAAACAAATGGGACCTAATTAAACTTAAAAGCTTTTGCACGGCAAAGGAAACTATAAACAAAATAAAAAGACTATACCTCTTCTGAAAAATCTGGCCACTGATTTTAAATATTATCACCTGGGTTCTATCTATAATAATATTAAGTATTATTGCCAAAGAGCTATCCAGGGATCTAGGAGGCTCCTGCTTGAACTCTGCTCTGATCCAAAGGACCACATTCCTCTACCCCTGTGGCTGTAGACTCATAGAATGACTATAGAATCATAGAATTTAAGGTCTGAGCATAATTTTAAAGTTCACACAATATTTACAGGGAAGAACACTGAGGTTTAGTGATACTGTGACAGGCTCAGAGTCACATAGCTGGCCAATGAGAAGAGTTGTTTCAAGTTCAATCTCCTGTCCCAGCCTCAAGTGCCCTACACCATACATTTCTGTGCCTGAGTCATGTCTCCGCCTGGCCGGGCCCAGCAGACTCCTGCGTCAGTCTTCTGGCTCAAACCCGCCCTGCCTCACTCTCAAAACTCCTACATTTGTTAAGTCATAGCCTTACATTTGCAGATTCCAGTTCTCAAAATTTAAAGACTCATAGTTAGAGACCGTGACCTTACAGATATATTTCCCTGATAGTTCACCATGTCTGGAGAATTCCAGAGTCATCAGACTTAGCTCACACCAACTGTACCTCACCAAGAACACCTACCACAAGTTCACTCAAAAATAGGTCCAGAACATTTCATTCTCAGCCTCCTATTCTGAGGGGATGAGAGCTGGCCCAATCACAAAACATTCATGTCATGCAGGTGTTTCCTCTGGCTATCTTAGGAGATACAGAAGTCATCATCTTAGGTCCTAAGACATTTGGTGCCCCTCACTCCCAAATTATAAAATCAATTTATGACCATGTATGTTGGGGGAGGAAAAGTGTCATTTGAAACTCCCTGTGACACCTTCTAAACCTCATTAGACTACTGTGCATGGGTTTAAAGGATTTTCTTTCTTCCTTTTAAAAAAAATCCTATTCATAATGGTTCACAGCCATCTTTGATAATGGGTATTTTTATTAAGGTGGTATATGTCACAAAATGTTTTAGTTTCCTGTATCTGCTAGGAAAGCATGCTGTTTAAAACAAAATAAAAAACATTTAATTACCACAGTGGCTTAAATAGACAGAAACTCAAGAAACAAGAAGTCCTGAGACAGGCAGGCTAGGTCTGGCACAGATGCCTGACAAAGCAATGAGACCCAGGCTTTGTCATCATGCTTGCCTGCCATTCTCAAGATTGTAGCCCTCTTCCTATGCTTGCTGCCTCATGTTCACAGGATGGCTGCTGCACCCTCTAGCTACAAGTCTATAATCCACGTGGAAGGTGGAAAAGGGGCAAGGTGCCAAAGGGCAAAAGACATTCCAGCCAAATGTACCCTTATTTTTTTTTTTAATGTATCCTTATTTTAACCAAAAACAGCAAAAGGTTTCCTGGAAGTAGCACTCAGCAAATTTCTAATCATATGCCATACCCAGGTCTTATAAGCCACCCTATGCTAGAATTCTATAAAGAACAAAGAGGTTATAGACGGTGATTGTGATAGCCAGCCAATAGTGTCTACTATAGGCTCCTATGCCACTATTCTAAAATGTGTTTAAATTAACAATCATTCTGAAAAAGGTTTCAACATTCATAACCAATCCTAAAACATTTTTTCCCCTAAATCAAAAAGTTAAAACTCACCTACAATTTGTTTATTCTCAAAGACAACTGGGAAAGGTAACAAACACAACCATACAGTGGACAAACACCCAAATGTCTTAGTGACACAGCAGTGAGATAAACGGGCTACCTGCTCCCCAGCCACTGAGGGGGCAGTAATAAACTCATCTGCAAACCATTCTCCTTTTTCTTATGTTGCATATTCTGAGTCTGTCCTCTTACTCAATATCTGCTTGAGTTTTAAGATCACTCAGCTTGACCCTTTGAAACAGAAAGAGCTGTTAGAAACCTGTTTAGCACTGGTATGGTGAAATCCTGAGAAGTTACAATCCTGAGATTATGGGGAACCCCATCTCATCCGCTGCATAAAGGGTCCCCGCTTTAGGGGAGAAAATGCTCTTAGGATCTTTAGGTTAATGGTTCATCATAAAACGCCATAATGTCCCTGGGGGAATACTTCCTAAAATGAAGTAGAACCAGCTACCTTTAGGCTAGTGTTTCTCAAACTGTCTCTAAAACCTGCCTTAGAAGCCCTTTAAGATGCTGCTTAAAATTCAGGCTCCTGGGCCCCACCTTAAACATCTGGGATCCATTTCCTGAGCATCAGCCAAAGAAGGTACATCTTTAGCAACCTTCCCAGGTGGCTGCAGACTAAAAGCTGAGAACCATTTTCATAGATGAGCATTCCAGGCTCACAGACTGCGTGGACAGGCAGGTGGAGTTCTCATTCAGCCCAGACACGGACCTTCTTTCTGAAGCCAAATGCTGTGGAAGAACAATTATTTCATTCCTTGACAGGAAGCACGCTCTGGACAAAGGCCTGAGCTCCCCTTGCCAAGCAAACATCCAGAGCAACAGTGGCCACTGACTCAACCAGGCTCTCCACATACAAGCCTCTGACTGATTAATACCACTACCAAGTGACCCTCCATCCTAAAGGAATTTTCAGGTTGCTGGAGCTAGCTCTACCTGAAGCTCAGAGATCTATTATGTCCTCCTCATGCCTGACCTCCTGCCACCCTCTGCCTCAACCCTCTCTCTATTTGAGCTTATCCAGGCCATTCCAGTCTCTCCCATCTGAGCTCCACTGAACCTCTATTAACTATTTCACCAGAGCAGGCTCTAAAACGTTCTCTGGCTGCCCAAGGCTAACTGTATGCCGAACATCCTTTCTGATCCTTACTACCAGACCTCACCCATCACCTATGGATGGGGAAACCTTGACACCCAGCTTCCTGGTCAGGTCCTCAACAGTCAGGGGCCACAGCCCACTCCAGTCACTCTGATGCATCAGGGCTTCTCAGTCTTACACGGTTGTATCTCGTTAGAGTTTTGAAATTTCTGTGATTTACTAATACATCTGCTGTGCCTCCTGTTGGTTTTAGCAAGATGCTGAAGCATGTTCTGTGGCACAGAAAGGAGTGCTATTCTGAGAGTTTGCTGGAAATCTGAAGGAAGGGGGTTTCCTGTGCCATTGGAGGCTGAGAAGGGAGGATCCGGGCTTGGGCGTTGGTATTCAAGCACATCTTCCTCCACCCCCAAAGTTCACTAAAATAAAGTTGGGAAAGTAGTTTTCCGGCCACTGGCAGATATAAGAATATTTAACTTTCAAAGTTCTGATTGAAGTACATATCTGAAGCAAAATACTTTTTATTGTGTGCATTCAAATGTACGTATCATCTGAAGATAAAAAAGAAGGTTAGCAGATTCAGCTAAAGAGAAACCTAGCAGCTCTGAGATTTAGAAAATTAAAAGCCAGGCGTCTGAAGCTAACCATTTAAAGTGCTTGTAGGTGTTCATAGGAGTAGCGCTAAATATACAAACGTCGTCACATTTCAGAGAGAACAGGATGACAAAGGTGGAAACCCTACATGAGGCTTCTTAAAACACAGAGAGGCGTAAGGTCAGGCACAACTGAAATTTGAGAGAGTTTCTTCCTCGATTGGGGAATGATGGTATACACAGGACTGGGAAGTAGCCAGGACAACCTGGGTCCCCAGAGAAAGAGCTTAGCAGGAGATTCTGTTGGCAGGCACGTGAAGCGGATTCAAAGCTGAGTATATGTGAGATGGGAGAGGGAGCAGGTGTGAGGACAAAAACCACAACTCCTGCTTCTTTTACAGCACATCCTCTAGCCTATCCCTGACATTCCTAGAGATGAGAGCCTTGAACTACACTCTGTTATATCATCAACAAGGTCAACTGCAGATAAGAGGTGTCTACAAGCTACTACATTTGTTACATCACCAAAGGAACCAGGTCTCATGCCAACACCGGCACATCTCTCCCGGCGATTAGCACTGTACCCAGAAGCCCCTAGCATCCCAGAATTTCTAAAAAAAAACCTTTGAATCTGTCACTAGTAGCATTCAAAGCTGACAGCTTTTGCTCACTGTAGGCACTCGTAAAGGGCTGTTCTTCCATGACAGGCATGTCATTCAGTAACAACTGGACACAGATGCTTTGGTTCTGCATCCTCCCAGTATCAATCCAAAGGCAGGAAATCAAGCCCAACATCACAGAAGGAATTCACGTAATCACTTGGTCACATGCCTTCACCGTGTCATTTTTGGTCTACTGACTTAAATGCCGTACAACATACCAGAAGGGTCTAGTATACCTTGATGCGTTTGTTCAGAACCCAGAAGAAAAGCTATGCCCAGATAAAAAGTACCTTCTCTGACAGCCTGTATGGAGTTGCTGTGGATAAACAGAGATGCCTTTATCACACAGGAGCTTGCGGGCTGTGTCCTGCTTAAACCAGATCATACTCTTCCACTGCAAGTAGATCTGCTTCCTTGTCTGCTGGAGATGCCCTTGTTTAATATAATGAGAAGAGGCACCATTCCCTCCCAGCCAGGCGTGGTGCCTCAGGCCAGGACATGCCTACTAACACGCACCATTATGTTACATCTACTCATACAGAAGATGGGAGAGTTGGGGCATATCTCATCGTTACAAGAAAGCAGCAGTGCCTATTGGTAGGTAAAGTGATGATTGTTAAAACCGTATCTGGTCTTTGAAACTGAAAAAAAACTCCATCATGAAATAATCACCTTAATTAACACTAAAACAAAAATCTGATTCAGTAATTACAATTTGAAAAGAGAGTAAATTAAGCTATACTAAGAAAGAGCCCTTAGTATATAAATGTCAGCAGATTAAACCTATTACCTCACAAAAAATAAATAAACGAAATAAGGAGCTTAATGTAGAGAAGAACTAAAATGTCAGAATTAAAAACCAGATCAGAAATTCTGGTCATAAATATAAAAATTGTTGAATGTCTAAATCCTTATTTTCAAAGTATTTTTATAACCTAACAATTGGCACTTTAGAAATAAAACTTTTTTCCTGTAATATTTATTCTTCTAATTATACAAATATTGATACATTAGAAAGGACAAGACCACAGCATATTGTGCTAGAAACACATGAGTCAGTAATAGGAAAGAAGAGATTGTAAAGCATATAAAGTGGGTATTTGTGGATAAACTTCAAATTTTATTTGTGGCTACCTCTATTTCCTTCTAAAAGGGTTAACAACGGAACAAACCAGTTCCTTGGCTGTTGAGAATATCCTTTCTCTGTCCTAATATAGGAAAACAGACTAGCCTTGAAAGAATCAGACAGAACAAATAACAGTCTATTTTAGTTTGGCACTTTAACCTACGTGTGGAAGTTTTGTCCCAAAGGATCCTTATGATACTGTTAATAAGAAAATTTCAGGGTCTTTTCCCATATAAATCCAGAGCTCCAAGACAAAGGGGCTTCAAGCACACTTTGTAGGAGGTCAGTGACACTGAACCAGCAGGCTAAAGGCTTAGATTTGATTTGCCACCCAAACTTCTCTGCAATTGGTCCCAGGTAGTTTTCCATTGACTTGGAAGCATAGCCTTTTGCGGGGGAGGGGGGGCTTGTTACTGAGTGGGTTCTGTCAATGGTTCATTCATTCATTCGAGCATTTAGTGAATGCTTACTGTGTGACTGGATGTCAAAGTGGTATTAACACTCTGAGGTCCATATTCTCTGCATTCAAAGATTTCACTTGGGTTAAGTGGAATACACAAAGATGTGCATCTGCAAATGCAGTGTCATGAGATACATGCTACAGTGGAGGTGTGCCCCGAGTGTGCTGGAGCCCAGAGGGACACGCTTAATGCACCTTCGGAGGGGAGATCTGCATGAGCTAGCTGACCCCTGGTGACCTGGGGCATTCTCCCGCCTGCATCACTGGCAGTGTTATCAGTACAACTGCAGCTCTTTCCCTCGGGGCTGGCTTATGTTCCATCCACCAGGGGCCAAGGCTCCAACAGCATTATCAATTCATACAGCTAAAGGACATCTAAGAGGCCATCCGGTCCAGGGGTTCCCAAATCTGGCTGGGCCCCAGCATCACCTGGTGCCTGGGCCCCAGCCCAGAGACACTGATGTAACACACCTGGAGGTGCTGAAAATGCTCTCTCACCGTGGTCATTACAGCCAGCCTGGGAACCAGCATTTGGGAATCATTGAATCTAAAGACCTTAATCCTCAGAAGAAGAAATTTAGAGGAAATTCATACCCACAGAACTGAAATGACTCCATCAAATTTCTGGCATATTAGGACAGCGAGGGTAGTACAAACTGGCACATAAATTTTGGGCCCAAATGCCTCCAAAAAGTACTTCCAAGGTGCATAATATAAGCCATATATAAGGGAACCATTTGTACAAGGTCAAGAACTATATAAAGGAGAGAAAACGTCAAGAAATTTGGGTTTAATTGGGTATTTGTTGCAATGAGCTAAAAATTACCTCTGCTCTTCCTGGTAGGAAAAGTGAAAAAGGAAACATATTGAGTTGAAATTCTCATTCCTTAAATAAAGACACTTGATTTATCAGGAAAGCAGGTTTTTGTCCTTATGAATATATTTTTAGGAAAAGCTGAGTGTAGTGCAGTGCCTACAGAAGACACTTCAACTGCTGAATGGAGGAATGAATGAAAATATGAACATACATTACCAAAAAAAATAAAGTTTTTCTATGGCCATATCCTACATTAGTCTTTGATGGAAGCTAGGAAGCTAAGAGTAAGTATCAGCCAATAACGGCTTATTTAGGCATTTGGACAGAGTGACAGAAGGATAATATAGGTCTATAACTTTCAAAGTAGAGACAAGACATCCTCTTGCAAATGAAAAGATAACACTTTTGAGGTGGTGGGAAAGGTTCAGAAGGAGAATGTCATCTCTGTGCATGCATGTGTGTATGTACAAAGGCAGGTGTCTGAACGCACTGGCCTGCCCGGAACGTCCATAACACACTCACTCTGAAAGCTACAGCCTATCCAGAGGTTCATCCACCATAATCATAAAGGGAAAAACCCCTTTACACCTCCCTGGAGCAGCAGCCCAGCTGCTGTCCACTGGGGTTCTCAGACTTTATCCCAGGAAGCATGGCCATTATTTATGCATAGCTTTGATTTCATGAAAATATACCATATTTCAAAATTTCAAAGAATACCAACAGGTATTATTTTTGCTTTTTTATTACCATGTTTATCTTTAGGTGAGTAGATACAAGTCTTAACAGCACCTTCACAGACCCAATTCTTTTAAAAATGAGAATTGTCTTAAAGGAGAAACTTGATTAAAAATGCATTTCATTGTAGAAGAAGGTCATTCATTCCATATATAAAAAATAGAGTAACTCCCTGTTTCACATTTGTAAACTTGAAAATCCCCAATTTTCAATAAAAAGGAAGTGTATCCTAGCTCCCTAAGCGTTGAACTGAATAGTTTCAAGCTATTTTTTAAAATCTCAGAAACACTGGATCAAATTTTCCACTCAAAAGTGCTGTTCTCCAGTTCTGATAGCCATCATGTTATCTAAGTTTGGGACACATTCACTGAGGTTTGTAATCCCACTATATGTTAATTGTCATAACTATGCACATCAAAGTGTGATCTAGTTCACTCTTACTATTATTTATGATCATCATTTTTGGTTTTATTTCCTGTCTTCTACAAAGAAATTTTTTCTCATTACTGCATTTTAAAATATGGAAATTTGAAAGTTTTAGTTACTAAGACCCCCTGAGCTAGCCCTAACAACTGGTAAGATGTTTACCTGAGGCAAAATGAAACGTGTGAACTTCTACCAGAGAGGGAAATCTTACCTGGAGAGCACTATCTGGTGGGGGTGGTGGGGGAGGGCTCACTCATCAATCATTTCCCTCGAAATGGAAGATTTGTCAAGTAGATATGTGTGCGCTGGGCACAGTGCCTGATGGAACTGGCACTTAAAAATATTGGCTGAATTAAACTGAACTGAAGGGAACTTGCCTAAAATGGAAATAAGCACCAAGAAATAAACGTGGTCTTTGCAAAATGCTGACCCCTTCCCAACAGCTCAAAGGCAAAGTATTTAGTTGGGAGAGATCAAAGGGGGAACCTGGTTCACCTTCTACAGCCAGGAATCCCCTTCAGTGGTAGTTCTCAGCTGGGGTGTGTTTGCTTCTCAGGGGGCATTTGTCGATGTCTGGAGACACTTTGGGTTGTCCCATTTGTGAGAGAGTGCTACTGGCATCTGAGTGGGTAGAGGCCAGGCAAGCTGCTAAATATCCTCCAAGGCAGAAGACAACCCCTTTCCTCCCACCCCTATGCCCCACACAAGTAATTATTTGGCTCAAAATGTCAACAGTGCTGAGGCTGGGAAGCCCTTGCAGACGGCATGACTCAACAGATAGCCTCTGCTTACCTCTTTTTCTTTTTTTTTAAAACCATTCTACTGAGGCATGATTGACACACAAAAAGCTGTACATATTTAATGTATACAACTAGGTGAATTTGGAGATAGGTATACACCTGTGAAAAACCATCACCACAATCTACGTCATAAACATATTCACCATCTCCTAGGCAAAGCACACTCATGGCCACATCATGGGCATGTCTTTACAACTGTTGAGCAGCTCCCTCCACTGGAAAGACCTCCTTTATTTGGAAATTCTCAGATCAATAGTATTTGCCAAAAGCATTATAGAAAAATAAGTACACAAATACAAAATCACATTTTAAGTTCAAAATGTCTATTCCAGATGTTCATATTAAATTTATTTTTTCTAATCTACTTAAATGATGAGAAAAAATTAGAGCACATAGTAAGCAACTAAATTTACATACTGAATTTCTGTTGGTTGTATTATTTTTCATTCTTCTATTATTTGGTAGCTTTCAAGACTTTCAGTCTATTTCTTAATTTATTGACATTAGAAGACAACTTCTTACTATGAAAAATAAGGAAACGGGTATGTTCACCTAACTTTATCACTACCTCCAATTTTTTGTTATATTATTTTAGTTCATTAATATTTATTATCGTTACATTCCACTCTTAAACTATATTTAAATCATTCACGCTTTGTGTATAAATCCATTTCAAACACAGCACACTAATAAATAGCATTCATAAAACTGAAACTGTTTAAATGAAATTCCCAGTAAAGCCACAGTATGACTGGCCCACAGAGGAGGAACCAGAACCCACATCATCCCAGGGTTAGGGGCTAAAGGACCCTTTCTAGCTTCCTTCACTTCTTCTAAGTCATCCTCAGACCCCACTGTACCCCACATCATTCCCTTGTGCTATATTCTTTCTTGCTTTGCTGATATACCTCTTTGTGTATTTTCCCGTAGAGAGTGAGGGGTAACTCCCCTGAGACTCCTGCATGCTCCAAATGTCATTGTTTATTTTCTCTGATTTTCTCTTTCTCCTCCTCTTTACCTCCGTGTTTGATTGATAATTTGGCTGTCGGTTTGCTATTCTTTCCCCTCAGAAATTTGAAGGAATTATTCCATTGCTTCTAACATCCTGTATTGTTTAATGAGGTATGTGTTTGTTTCGTCGGTAATCTCTTGAAAGTTCTTAGGATTTTCTATTTTTTTCCTTTGAGTAAAGGAATTTCTCCAGGATTTTTTCTTTTAATTTAAAAAAATTAATTAATTAATTATGTATTTATTTATTTTTTGGGTTAATGGAGGTACTAGGGATTGAACCTAGGACCTCGTGCATGATAAGCATATGTTCTACAACTGAGCTATATCCCCACCCCCTATTTTGATTAAAAATCAGCCCATTCAACACTGTCCCTTTGAGTATGTGCCCTCCTCTCATATCCTGTTATCTGTTTCTGGGGGTCCTCGCTGGATTTTTCCTCCATGTCTCTTCACTGTTGTCATATTTCCCACATTGGTCTTTCTGCTCTGTCACGGCAGAGTTCCTTGACTTCACCTTACAGTTCACCAACATGGTCCTTCTCAATCTTCTTCCCAACTTTTAAATTTTGTCAGTTTTATATTTCACTTCCACGAATTCCTTCTCATTATCTAACTGATCTTTCTTCATAACAGGCTATGAAAAGCTCTTATTTTCAGTATGCAATATCCTCTTGACTCTCCAAGAATACTATTTAGGAATATTTAAAATTGAAATCTGTCCCCTCCACTGTTACTCTTTGTTCTTCTTCTTTTTCTTAGCTTTTGTTTGCTAACAATTTTGCTTAAATGTCTAGTAATCTTGATGTCTATGTCTGTTTACAAGTGAAGATCACGTTGATTAACATGAAGACCTGGAATTTCATTCTTCAATCCTAGTCTTCTCTGTAGGTGCTTGGTTTTCTTTCTCTAACAGAGCTCTTTCTAAGGTGGGAGTTATGATCACAAATCCTTTAACAGGAACATGTGGTGTTGATTTCCTAGGATGTGCGGAAGTATGCATCAAAGTGCCCCAGCCGTGGGAAGCCAAGGCATATGACCCAAGTCAACCACATTCTCCCAGCCAGAACATGACATCTTAAATGAAGTGAAACAAAAACTGGAGAAAAAAGAAATTGACATTTATTCATCATCTCGGCTAACTGATACTTTCCTGATACCTAGACACTTGATTCTACTCGAGACATGCCTGACTCTCCAACCTTTCCTGTTTTCATGAATTTCTTCTCTGCCTACGTTTGTCAAAGTCAGTTTCTGTTGCTTGCACATAACGACCCTAAACAGTTGGAGGTGGAAAGGAAACCTGACCTTTGCTAAACCAATGCTTACATGCTCAGCATTTCACATTTTTTGTAAATGATTATCATAACGCTAACAGATAGCTATAATTATCACTATTATATTAGAAGAAGAAAGTGAAATTGAGTTGATGTATTGGCTTGTCCAAGACACAAGAGAAAGCATTGGAATCCAAGTCAGTCTGATCTCAAAATCTATGCCTTCCCTTTACTCTAAAGTATTCATGGAGTATAAAGGATACAAACCTGGCTGCAGTTAAGAGTATGTGATGAATACTGGATGAGAGATTTAAGGCTGGAAAACCAGAAAGAGAAATTTAGACTCAACGTGTTAAGGAAAAGGAAACCACTATCTCATCTTTAATAGTGGAGTGGCATAGTAAATCAAAGGAGAATTTAAGAAAGATGATCTGTGACATATGGAATGCACTTAGAGGGCTCATGCTGAAATCAAACAGACCAGCTAGGAGGCTGCTGTAGTGATGAAATGGCAGCAGGTGGAGAGAAAAGAGACAGTTTACAGATGGATTTGGAACAAATTTTCATAGGATTTTGTGACTGAATGGATAATGCAGAGGATGAAGAAAGATGAGCCAAAAATGACTAACAGATTTCCAGTTGCAATGAGAAAAGCAGAGTGAATGTATTTACCTTGCCTCTCTCCCAAACTTCCAATGAAATGGACTAGAAATGCAAAAACAAGAATGAATGCATAGTGGTGCTACAAAGAGGAAAGAATGCCAAGAGTCTACAAAATGTAAGAATTTCTGGAAGACAAAAAAGAGTGAATCAGAATGATGGAAGAGCCCGTGTGCTGAGCAGCCAGTAACCAACCGAAGGTGAAGGAGAACAGCACCAGAGCAGTAAACTAGGGTTTACCTCCCACAGAGATCCCTCGTCCCACCACCAAGCTTAGCACAGGAGGAGCGGGGAGTGCAAACAGGCACGGGGCAGCTACCAGGATGCTGCATGTCCTTCACTGAAGCAGAAAGAGGGCTGAGGTCCTGGAGGCTCACCCCCAACAACAGGCTTCATTCAGCTTAGACGGCTTAGTAAACTGGGTATGGAATCTGCCACAAAAGGCTTCTACTCCCAGGGGAAGAAGGAGAGTGAAGGCAGCCCCTTAGCACCACTGTTCCCAAACCACTAGTACAAACTTAGGGGAGAATACGGCATAAATCCCAAAGATGGAGTAAAATTTTTTTTAATTAAGATAACTGTAGTATAACTTTATGCTAAGTAAATTTGAAGATACATAAAAATGCATAATTTTCTTTTAACATTAATAAAAGGGATTTAATAAGGGTGGAAGAAAAATCTTGAATGGATAAGTAGCCATAAAGGAAATGAAATGTTTACAAAAGATTTCCTTTCCTAAAACAAAAAGGCTCAAATGGATTAAAACTGTTCCTAACAAACTTCCAAGGAAAATACAATTCTCAACTGTTTTAACTTCTCCCAGAACTGAGGGGAAAAAAATAGAAGGCTTTCTAATTATGATCCTAGAATAATCCTGATGTAAAATCTGATGTTTCACTTTTGCTATATTTTACTTATGAATGTGGCACCACTGTCTTAAATAAAATACCAACAACATAAAACACATATATCAGTGTATTAAAATATAGATAATTTAACTTTGCTTAAACAGCTTAGTATTAGGAGACCTATTCATAAATAAGAAACATAAACAGGTTAACATTTTAAAAATATGTGATCATTTTGAGGGGTGCTAAAAATGTATCTGAAATCCACCTCAATGATTGACATAAATTTATGTTAAGATATATTAAAAATAAAAGTATATTCTTTATAGGTTATTTATTAAAAACTAAAGCTAACATACTTAGTAAAGATTAAATTTAAGTTGGAAGTATGAAAAAAAGCACCCACTTTCACAGTGTCATTCAGTAATATTCTGAAGGTTCTGCCCAGTACACTAGGAGAATAAATATTAATTTAAGAGTAATAAGTGTTCAATAGAAAGAGCCAAATATAGGCTTATTTACAGATAATATGATTTTCTACACAAAATATTCAAGAGAATCAAATTAAAAATTATTAAAACTAATAATCCAGTTCAGAAACAAAACTGATAAAATAAATAGCTTTCCATATATTCCAGCAAAAAACAATTTTTAAATGTCAGGCCTAGAAATGGTAGCCACAACAATCCCATAATGTATAAAACATCCAGGAATAATAAAATAAACAACAACTGTGGAAGAGCAATAGTAAAAAAAAAAAAGTTTAAAAGCTGTAGAAGAAAAATTGAAAAATGGGGAATTATTAAAAAGGAAAAATCACAAAATAAATTCAAATGGTTATTAAATATAATACTCTTCATCTTTCCAGTAAGTAATATATAACACATTTAAAAGACAATGAGGTGATTTCCTCTTATAGAGGGGAAAGGTTAAAAAAAAATCACTAGCCAAATAGAGATATAGATATGTATATCTACTGTGAGTGATACTGTATTTTCGTATAGTCATTTAGGCGAAAATTTGTATTTATCAAAATTCATATTGTAAATTCTCAACCAGAATTTTCAATTCTAGGGATTTATTTTTTAGATAAACTGACAAATATATTAAAGAATTCAAAATAATCAAAATATTAATAAGGGACTGATTAAATACATTTGGGCACATCAATGCCATGAAATACTATAAGTCCTCAAAAATATGTTATTCTATATTGTATAAAAATGGCCACAACGTATTATTGTATTAAAAACACACAGTACAGAACATTATGCTGTGTTGATATAATTGTGATGAAAGTACACATATCTATAATTTCTGGAAAGAGACACATTAAACTAGTAACAGTAATTATCTTAGTGTGAGATGGCAGAGAGCAAACAGGGGTGAGAACGGCTGCTTTAAAATTTTTTGAATATTAAAAAAAATTCTTAAAAAACTAAAAACAGAACTATCATATGATCCAGCAATTCCACTTCTCCATATACATCAGAAAAAAAAAACAAAAATGCTACATTGAAAAGATACATGCACCCCAATGTTCATAGCATCATTACTTATAATTGCTAAGATACGGAGGCAACCTAAGTGTCCAACAATAGATGACTGGATAAAGAAGATGTGGTATATATATATACAATGGAATACTATTCAGCTATAAAAAAGTACGAACTTCTGACATTTGCAGTGCCATGGATAGACTTGGAGGGCATTACGCTAAGTGAAATAAGTCAAACAGAGGAAGACAAATACTGTGTGATATCACTTATATATAGAATCTTAAAAAATGCAAAAGAACAGTGAACACAACCAAAAAAAGAAGTAGACTCACAGATATAGAGAACAAACTAGTGGTTACCATTGGGGAAGGGGAGGAGGAGCAACATAGCAGTGGAGGAGTGGGAGGTACAAACTACTAAGGGTAAGACAGGCTACAAAGATGTATTGTACAACATGGAGAATAGAGCCAATATTTTGCAATAAGTGTAATTGGAGTGTAACCTTGAAAAATTAAAAAAAAAAATTAAACAGATAATTTAGGTTGTATTCCCCAAAAGTAGACACCAAGACAAGTGTTTGAGTACAACTGATTTATAACGAAGTGCTTCCAGGGAAGTCTGGAAAGGAAGTGGGGCAAGAAGTCAGTGAATAAGAGGAAGCCATGGATGTCTGTGATCTCAGGCGAGGTCCCCTTGAAGGGAGCTTCAACCTGCTCCCACAGGGACACTCCAGTGTACTCCTTAAACCTTAAGAAAGGGAGCCAAGCATTTCACATTCTAGCACCTGTCAGTCATTTGTCAAGAGCTATCGAGGGAGGAGGGGGACTGCACTTTGGCTCTGAGTGCTGGGCAAGGGGCACCTCACACCCGGAGGAATGCTCTGAAGGAGAGTTACAAGTGCCTAGCGTTCAAATAGAAATCAGGAAAGGGGAGGGGGCACAGAAATGCTGAAAAGAGATCCAAAGAGATCTGGGTGGAGAGCCAACAACATCCACTATGGTATGCTACCTCTACAATAAAATACACATCTTCATAAAGAGGAAGAAAGGGAGAGTGAGAACAAGTACACTACTGGTAAAGCAAAGTGATCTATGAATGTTCCCAAGTTCTGCACAAGTGCCAACACCTACTAGACAGCCTCCCACACCAGCTCCTTCTCATACTCCCACCTGTCCATTAAAAAAAACCAAGATTGAGTGGCACTTAACAGCAATTAAAGCCTTTCTCTCTCATGTGGGAGCAGCAGGTGAATTCATGAGCATGGGAAAGACACCTTTGAAAAAAACTTCACCTCCCTTTTCATTTCTGTAGCCATATTCCTTACACTGATCCCACCTGTCTCCTGTTTGGGCTATTCAAATGCAAAACTTTATTAATAAAAATGATTGTTATCATTGCTACAAAATGTTAAATGGTCCTTTTGAGTCCCTATTCTCTTACTGTATACATTATCCATTCAAATTTCATGCAGATCATGGACTCTTAACAGGCATATAAATTACACATGTGGTCTCTCCCTTCAAATAATCTAAACTATTACTTGCTGTTTTGAGTGAATAAATAAATACACATGCTGTGTAACGTTAAGGTAAAGCTGATGAGATTTTAAAATTGTCAGTATGTATGACAAGGTGTGAAAATCACAATCTTGCATATTCTTGAATACAGAGACTTAGTTAAGTGTTTTTATGACCTGACAATCCCTTTTTTGGCCCAAACCAGCAATATCACAAAGTCAAGGTTTGTTTTTAGAGACATTTGTGTTGTTTAAAATGTAGTTGGACTAGTCACTATTTGAGTTGACCTGTCTCCTAATGTTGAGACCATTAACAGTTTTCTCCATCTTTCATAGGTCTCACATGTCAGTTCTTTGTTGATTTTCTTTTTAAAATTTTGAACCATTTACATCTGAACTCCTGAAACCTTTGTAGTTATTAAAAGTATTCCTGATTTAAATAGGTTAGATTCTGAGGAAACTGAAATTCAAAAAGACACATGTACCCCAGTGTTCATAGCAGTACTGTTACAAGAGTCAAGACATGGAAGCAACCTAAATGTCCATCGACAGATGACTGGATAAAGAAGTTCTGGTATATTTATACAATGGAATACTACTCAGCCATAAAAAAGAATAAAATAATGCCACTTGCAGCAACATGGATGGACTAGAGACTGTCATTCTAAGTGAAGTAAGCCAGAAAAAAAAACCATATGATGTCATTTATATGTGGAATCTAAAAAAAAAAAAAGGATACAAATGAACTTATTTATAAAACAGACATAGAAAACAAACTTATGGTTACAGGGTTGGGGAAGGGTGGGGAGGGATAAATTGGGAGTTCAGTATTTGTAGATACTAACTTCTATATATAAAACAGATAAACAACAAAGTCCTACAGTATAGCACAGGAAACTATATTCAATACCCTGTAATGGTCTATAGTGAAAAAGAATACAAAAAGGAATATATATATATATATATATATATATATATCTGAATCACTATGCTGTACACCAGCAATTAACATATTGTAAATCAACTATACTTCAATTAAAAAAATAGAATCTATTTAATACTCCTAAACTGTGCACTTCAAGATAGTTGAAATGGTAAATTTTATGTTATGTTTATTTTACCACAATAAAAAATTGAAAAAAAAAATAGGTTGGATTCTACTGAGGCATACAAAAGTCACATGCTACTTTTCTGGTTGAAGTGCAGTATTAAACTGTAATATTGCTTATCTTAATAATTAGAATTTAACTGAGAGTCAATTTACTTTTTATTTAAATTAAAGTAATGACTAGATGCTAGTAGTCTATAATTTAAAAATGGTATAGAGGGAGAAATGCACCATTTTAATCAAAATTTTGTTGATTTTGCTGTTAAATAAGTGTTCATCAATTCCCTTTGCCTAGTTTCACTAAATTTCCCTTTTCCATAAGAAGATATAACATTAATCAGTCTTTCAGTGTTTTAAATCTGTTTTTAAATAAGTGCATCATTTGTGATATGGTTAACAGCATAAACTACATGTAAAACATTTAAAGCAATTATGTTTGTAGGTAAGACACATTTTACATTGTACAGTAACAGAAGATTACATAATTCATAAAAAGAAAAATCAGAAACACTGTTACTCTGCATTAAAAAAAAGGAAAGGGAGGTTAGAAATTTTTCATTCTCTTTATCATTAATGGCTTCACTGCATAGATCAGGGGTCCGGGGTTGTTAAACAACCAGCCCAGACACACAGGTACACACGTGTGTGGACACATGCCCTCACACACTCATATGCTCATAAGAGTCCTCTTTTGTTTACTGCTATGTCCTCAGTGTCTGCTATAGTCTCAGTGTAAAGTCTGGGACAAAATAGTAAATGTTTGTAGAGTATGTAATTTATTTAGAGACAGAACCCAAGTCTTTTGGCTCCAAATGCATTGTTTTTTTTCAATTCACAAGTGGAAACATTTCACGTGTCCTCTATCTTGGAGATTTACTGGGAGAGTACAATGAGATAAACTGTGAAAGAAACTTGAAAACAGTAAGTGTATGTAAATCTAAGACAGCGTTATTACCGCTGTAGCTTACATTTATATAACTTCCCACTTTCCTTACCATAGGTCCATAAATCTAAGGAAGGCAAAATTTATAAGAACGGCAATTTTAAAGACAACTGTTTTAATGTCTTGAATGATCTGGCTAGGAAAACTATTTCCTACAGTTTCTGGGTTTCAATAATGAAACATTCATTTTTAATTGTAGTGCTATAAAGAAACAGAATTCCTTATTATATACTGACCTTACAGCATAATGAACCACTTATCTGAAGGTTTTCATCTAGATTTTCATAAGTTAAAAATAACTTAAATTGAAAGTTTTCAATCAATCATATCTTAGAATTCTTTTTGTAATATGAAAATCTATACTGTAAATTTATTTAGATCCTTTTTTATTGAGCAAGATTTTAAAATACAGAATGGAGTTGTCA
Organism: Vicugna pacos; assembly: GCF_048564905.1. Taxonomy (NCBI): domain Eukaryota; kingdom Metazoa; phylum Chordata; class Mammalia; order Artiodactyla; family Camelidae; genus Vicugna; species Vicugna pacos. The sequence continues at coordinate 18,966,144 of NC_132991.1, forward strand.
TTAACACCACTGGTCATATCGCAAGTAATAAAAATAAAATAGATTATTAGTAAACAAAGATTTATACAATTGTTAGTAAATAAAGACCAACCAGGGCATCTGATTTTGGCACAATTAAAAATACTCATGATGAAAGAGTGTTACAAAACCATACAGTGGTTCAATAAATAGGTTTAATGCAAAAAGATTATTGAAAATAATAAAAACATGCTACGATTTAAATTATAACTACTGTGCAAGAATGATATAGAAACTAGTTTGTTAAATCGTCATTCCCATACTATAAGAATACCTAGACAGTGAACTCACATGGATGAGTGCTCAAAATCATTTGGACCAATTTTTTAAAGCAGCCTTAAAATAAATGACTCCCAAATCAAGATATTAAATGCCAACTTTTAATCCGCAATAATGCTTATGGCTAAGATAGAAATGAGGTTCTTAATAGAAACGCTGACACAGCCCTAACTGTAGGCAGTTGAGTGTGCGGCTATAATTCTTTTTTCAAATCTTACCCAGTAAAGCTTCAGGTAAAAGGGTCCTCAAAATATGTAAACAGAAAGATAGCCCTAGAGCTTTTACAAAATCACAAACTTGTGACACATTTATATTCAGCTCTAATTGCTACTACTAAATAACTAAATCATTCATAATGTATTGATTAGCTCTTTAATAAACAAAAGGTGGGCGAGGTGTTGTAAAAAGCAACATTTCTTCATTCATTCAATGTGCAAGAGCTACACATTTTAAGCGACAATGTGAAACCTCTAAAAGGTTTTTCGAAAAAGCCTTTTGCCTTATTAAGCATCTTGACCACTAACCAGAAACAACAAAAAAAGAGAAAATTAAGAAAAAGCTACAGAACAAAAAATAATGAAGCTTTTCTTTTTCACTTGGAAATCTCTTGTGCTATAAAAGAAGTTTCCAAGAGGAGTCAGTTTCCTATGTGCAAGGCATTTAAAACGGAACTACATAATGCAATCTTAGAACAGGCCAAGGGAACACAATTTATACTGAGAGATGAGTGGCTGGAATAGAGGACTTGATTGTCTCATTCCAATTCTCATTTTTAAAAATGTCTAAGGTAATGATGCTTTTAATGAGGAGAGAATTTTAAAGCCCAGACAACTCTAAGTCGTAACCATGATATGGTAGTATTTTTTTTCCCTCTGCATTGTCATCCAGACAATAGACGACTACTAATCCTACACTGGGAAATACTGTTTTGATGTTTATTGATCAAAACTGTATGAGGGAAATTGTGATTCTTGAATGGAAGGCAGTCATGAGTTATCACTTCTTATAACTACAGAACTAGGGATAAATATATGTTATGAATGCCTTAGTAGATAGATGTTAAAATTAATAATTTGTTAAGATAAACAGAAATATACTTAAATAAGTTCATTTGGGATGATACTATATAGTGAGGATGAACTTAAAATTGTAATACTTTGCATCACAAGTATTCTGATTTTATAGGATTTTAAAAATTTGCTAACTTACACCTCTTTCAATTTATGTATTACTTTATAAACTCATCTCATCATTATATCACGGACAAACAAGTTGAAATGTATAACAAACTAATTTTTAAAATCACCCCTAAATTTTATCTTAAACTCAAGCTAATCATCTGTTTAAATTCAAATTGAATCTTTTTACAATCTACATTTAACTTAGAGGCAAAAATCACACTTATTATGAGTTACAAATAATCATGCAAATCTGTAAGAAGTTGTCAACTGGCAAAGTCTTTATCTTGTATCATGTCATGAAATAACACTCATTTTATAATAATTTCAAATGCTAATTTTCTCTTCATTAGATGGCAGACAAGAAATAATGTGCTAATAACATTTTTATAAAGAATATATTGCTGAATAAGAATTTCAAAATAACTTACACATACAGGATTGATACTTAAATTTTGCAAATCCCTTGTAATCCTATTAATTGGGTATAACAACCTGTCTGTTGAAACAATGGGCACACACCAGGAAAACTGGGCAAGGACAGGTCACATACACACACACTTTACAGGTTACCTGCAATATTTAGCAATTCAGTTCACCGTTCTCTTAAAATTTTTAAATATTCTCAAAATAAGTAAAAACGTTCTAGTTATTGTACCAGTATTATGTGGCTAGTGACTTATTTGGGCCCAACTCCCTATGACTGAATCAGATAATTTTCTCAAAATTAAAATTTCAATATCCCCAAATGAATACACTACTCATTTGAAACATATTTAGCTTTTGAAAAAAAAAGTACATTCTTCGGGCTGGAAGTGTGAGTGGAAAAATAAAATCCAATTCCAACAATAACCTAAACCACGTCCCCAGTCCCTCCACTGCCAAGGGCAGCTGTACTAAGTGCCCATGGTTCCTAGAAAATTAAAAAACTAGTTTTCAAATGTAGAAAACATTTTTATCCACTTGCTACTTGGATTTAGCAAAGAAGTTCAATATTAGCTGATAAGAGAGAATAAAACTACAAGCCATCCAAAGAGCCAAATTATGATCTTTTTTTATTTTTTCTATCTGCTGGGGTGGGGCGAGTGGCAGGATTGGGGTATGTTTTAATTTAGATCTGTCCTGCTCAGCCACTGTGTTTTCCTTTCACAACCTAACCCCTTTGTGTTATAAGGCTGGAAACAGCTCTAAGATTGTGGAGAATGTAAACAGCTTTTTATTGTCCAAAAGGATGGCAGTGTAAGGAATGTGTGCTTATCACACAGCTGCAGCTCCCCACCTCACTTACCATGATAAAGTGCTCCAGGGAAAAAGCATTACAACCCAAGCACAATCCAAAAATGGGTTAGAAGTGGACATCCACGTCCTTAAAAACTAATCAATCAATCCATGCTGTAATATTAGAACCTAGCTCTTAAGGAGAGTATATAATCCCGTCAAGATGTATATCTTATTCCTTATGGACTATGGTGGTGTGGAAAAAAAAAAGCTAACATTTCCAATACAGTAGCTGATAGAACTTTTCCCAACACATCCGCCAACGTCGCTCCTCATCTTTAAGAGTCTAACACAGTGGAACAGATACACAGTCCATGATCACTAAATGCAAAATCAGATTAATGAACTAAGAGATTCATGAAGATATTTTGAAGATCCCACCTAAGTACCTGATTTCCCCAGGCTTTTACAATTTTACTTATACACACCATACAATTGCTGCTTTGTCAGGTCACCGTATATTGGAATCCAGAGCAAATATTTTAAAAAGCAAGTGATACTAAAGACTAACCTGACATATACGTTGCATGCTTAATGCCTTAGATGTAAAATTTATTTTAACATGCAATATTGTGTATAGCTAGTATGTACTGGCACATTCAAGGTCATTTGGGAACATCACTGCATTTTCTTCTCGATGCCACTGAAGAATTTCTTAGTTAATGATGTGCAGGTGAAGCTAATCTCTACTGTTAAAAAGAATGGACAGGCCCTTCCATGCCCTCTCCTCTTCACTGAGACATTTCAGAAGCCCTTCCATCTTCAAAACTTGCACAATATCTCTGCCTTTACAATGTCATACTATCATAGACAAACTTTCGTTGTTACTTGTTCTTTATCTCTAAAAGGAAATAATAGAGAGAAACAGAGAGAAAGAAAGAGGAAGGAAGGATCATTACGTTTGGGTTCCTTAACCGAATTTTAACACCCAGATTAAACTGGGTAAAGTCTTAAATATGAGGACCAAAGAAACTGGCATCTGGAGAAAACCCTCTAACAGCACAGTATTAAGCTAAGGGCCAAGAGAAATCCATCACAGAGGCGGAAGGAGCCAAAGCAATCCCCTTGTATAATTTTACTTTATAAGTTGTCTTCCTGAAGGTCTTACTTGAAATCTCTAAGTGTAAGTAACTAGCAATCCATACAGCATATAGATACATCTCGGAAGGAGGAGAGCGGGGCGCCAGGCGGGAAAAGCGAGGAGGGACTGGAGTTCCCGGGCACAGTCGCCCAGAGCCTCGCCGGCGGACCCTGAACCGCCTTCTAACACGCTTCGTGCTCCCCAGCGCGCCCCGGGCCGCCCAGACCCGGCGGGAGCGGCCGGCGGCAGCAGACTGCTTAGAGATGCCGGGGAGGGGGGCTCCTGCGTGGAGTTGGGCTTCAAAGTTACTCCCTGCGTCCCCGCCGGCGCAAAACCCCATCCCAGTGCCCTGCTCCAGACGGAAGACGAGAAATCCAGTCTACCTCACAAACCGCTCTTTTGCCTAAGTTTTCCTCAGCAAGGAGCCACTAACCGGCCCTGCGAACGAGGAGGCGCGATACCGGGTTTAGAAGAAGTGTCTGCAGGCACCCGGGCAAATACCACCACGTGAAAAACAGGAACCACCAAGCCCCTCAAACGCGGCCAGAGGCAGGTCGTTCGGCCCATCCGCACCACGTCCGTCCACCCTTATCCCCTCCTCGACTGCTTCTCAGTAACCCTCCTCCTTCTCTCGCACCTTCTTCCCGGCCACTTTCTGCCTTTTTTACCTCAGCCCTCAAGCCCCAACCCTTCGCAAGCCCCTCACCCGTCTCAGGGTCCCCTCTGTCCTATTCCCCGATTCTCCCCCTCCAGCCTCTAAGGCAACCCCAGACTCCCGCCACCGCGCGCCCCCAGCCCCAGGCTCAGCGTCCGAGTCGGCCCCCGGCGCGCTTTTCCCGCCGAAACGCGGCCGCCGCGCGTGGGGCGTGGGGCGTGCGGCGCGCGGCCGGCCGGCCGGCACTCACCAGCTGAAGCAAGCCGGGGACCACGACGAGGGGCAGCGGCCGCAGGCGCATGGTGCCGGCTGGCGCGGCGTCTCACGAGCTGCGCGCCCTCGCCAGCTTCTCGCGCATCTCCACTTCGGGGGCAGGACTGAGGACGCCGGGGACACGGCGCGGCGCTTCCCTCCTGGAATCCGAGCGCAGCGCCGCGCCGCGCCGCGCGGGTCCGGCGGGTGGGCGGGCGAGGAAGGGGGAGGGGGGCGGGCGGTGCTTCTGGAACCCCCGCGCGCCCCTCCTAGGAGGGGGCCGGAAGAGGAGCGCGCGGGGCCGCTGGAGCTCCGGCGTGCTGCGCGCGGTTCCAGCCGGGCCCGGGGCTCCTGCGTCCCCCTGTCCGGGTGAGCGCGGAGGGCACCCGAGGGCGGGAGGCGGTGGTTCCGGCGCTTTGGTGTCGGGTTCCTGCGCGAGGCTGCTGTAGGGATCCCGCCCCGCCGGGTCGCTGCCCCGCAGAGCTGAGCGCTCCTGGGACCCGGCGAGGCCCGGTGCCTCCTCCGCTCCTGCCCAGCAGAGGGCCGGTCTAGGTGGCTCGGTTGGCCCAGACTCCCTGACCACTGACCAGCTCTTGTTCTGCTGTGGAGGCGGCAGCGGGGTTGTGGGGAGGGTCTTCCTGCGTGGACGCTGGAAAGAGCGCGCCAGGAGCGCACACAGGGAGTTCTAGGGGACGGCGACGGCAGGGTCCTGGGGCGGGGCGTCGGGGGCTGGGCTAGGGGCGGCGGAACCGGGAGAGCGCCCCACTCCGCGCCAGTGCTAGCTCGCGGAGTCCGGAGCACGGGATGCGAAGTGCGGCTGGAGCGGCTGGAAGGATTTCTGGAAGTGGAAAGTAGTGGGAACCTAGAGGGACCTCGAAGAGAGGCGGCGGCAGGGCTGTGAGAAATCGAGCTAGGTGCAGCGGTGCAGGTCCAGGCTGACTCGGGCTTGAGGATCCTGTAGGCTGTTGGGTGTCCAGGAGACGGGTTAGAGCTGCGCTGCGGGGGTCCAGGGAACCAGGGGAGAGGGTGAAGAAGAGACCCTGCCGCAGACTCTCTGGAAGGCTCCACTTGCCGAGATTGGGCGAAGCTGCAAACTCGCTGCCCGTGATCCTCACCCCCACGTTAACAATTCTTCATTGGATAGATCCTTAACCTTTAACTGTCTCTCTGCCGGACACTCGAGTGAAAAAGTCAGGGGGCAGTGGGGCTCAGGGACTTACACATTTACGATGGATGAGGATTTAGACATCATCTATCAACCCCTTTATTGAACAGATGAGAAATCTAAAGTCCTGAGAGGTAAAAATCACTTCTCCAGGGATGTCTAGGCAGCTGCTTCAAAAGAAAACACTAGGCAAGGCTAGTTTCTACATTCGCTTACAAAAGAGAAACATTGTGCGGCAAGGGGGTGGAGTTGAGATTGATTTCCAGCCTTTAAAACATAAAAAAAAGTGAAATTTGCGTTGAAATTTGGGGCGGGGGGCTGTTTCCTTCTCCTCTTACTCCCCCTACTTCAAAATAGAAATGAAAGGGAAGTTTGTAAGTCTTTGAAATGGTCCAGGACCAAGAGCAGGAGGAGTGACCTGGGTAGGGTAAGGTCCCACCCTCTTTTCACTGAGTGTGTCAAGATTGCGCAGTTGGGGAGGGAGGTCATTCCACAGTGTTCTGGGATCCCAGTGTGACTTTGAGAGGTGTTGTCCCTGAGGGTGCATGTAGGGTATCTCTAGAGTACAACTCCATCCCTGTACGGAGGAAGAGAGGCAAGTGAGGGTTGTGTATCCTTGCTAACCCCTTACCAAGACTGACTGGGGGTTTCTAGGGCCCATGGCAAAGGATGCAGCAGCAACAACTCACTTCTGCTGGTCCTCAGACTCTTCCTATTCCTTGCAGGAGACTCAAAAACAAACAAAATAATCATTTGCATATCTAAATATAGAACTCACTTCCCATAGCCAGCCCTCACCTCCACACAGATTCTCTCTACCAAGGCTTAGAGCTCACTTCTAGAATGTTATTTGATCTTAGAAGCATAAATAAGGTAGTATCAAAAATTGGAAGACATCTCTGTGAGTTGATCTTCTTGTCCAATTTTAAGTCCCTGAATAAGGCTGCATTTTATTTATGGGCAATATTTGGGAAATAATTAATAGGGAAGAGTTTGGCGGACATTAGAGGAACCCCTGTTTGGAGAGGGGCTGGCCAGAGAGGAATAAGGGCAAACAGCTTTGCAAGGTGCAGTACCTCACTTAGACTCGGTGTTTCTGCTGGATCCTCAAGTGACTCATCTATAAAACGAGAGGATGAGGTCCCTTCTTGATTTAGCAGTTTCCGATTCTGTTATCACTGACTCTCTAAAAGAGGGGTGCATGACTTTACACACTATTAAAATGAATAAATGATTGAATTACTGGAATACTTCACTCTTTTCTTTAAATTATTCCTATTCCTTAGGCCATTTCTGCCCTTTTGGGAAATTTATACACACCGTTTTAAAGTGGAACCAAAACTTGGACATGTGTCTTAATAATACAAAGTATTCTCACAAAGGGACTTGCTGAAGGATGTAGAATTCCATGCTAAGGGACACAGGAGAATGTGTGTATGCCGTTGATCAAGCTGAGTGAGAGAAAAGTACCAAGGACCCCCCTGACTGAAGTCTGTTATTACTCGGTTTATGGATAAGGTGCCTACTGCTAATTTAATGTACTCCCCAAAGTTTGCTGTACATACAATGGGAAAGTGGAAGGAAGAAAGAAAAGGAGAAAAAGAGGGAAAGAGGCAGGAAGGGGAAAATATAGGCAGATGGAAGCATTAAGTATGTTGACTGTGTCATTCTGAACACACAGTCTAACCAGGAAACATGCAACAGACAAAAGACAGCAGACAACACAGGGAGGTTAAATTTAAGGGCTGCCTTGTACAGGTGGAGGAAGGGCAGATCATTGTAAACCAGCATGACAGCTTCATGGCCAAGATGAACTGTGAGCTGGGTCAGCTTCTGAGAATGGCCACGATTAGTCTGTGTGGGAGAAGAGGGGGAAAACCATTCCTTGTGGGAGGAACAGCATGAGCAAAGACCCAGTGGAGGGACTTCTTATAGCATAATTGAGGGAGAGACAATAAGTGGACCAGATCAGCTTTGAGGGAAAGTGAGTGGAAAGGGTAGGTTATAGGTTAGACTGTAGAGAGCTGGGAATACCAGTCTAAATAGTTAAGCTTGATCTGCGGGAAATAAGGGGTCTCAAAACTTCTTGGAGTAGAAAAGTCATACTCAAGCGGCATAAAGATACATACAGTGTTAACATGCATGGTGGTCTTACGGAGGAGGCCGCATGAGGAGATGATCATGGTAGCTGGAAAGAAAGGAACAGAGAGATGTGACTGCAAGAGCTACTATAAAGGAACAGGGAACCAAACTTGGGGTTGGAATATTTTAAAACTTTCCTGGCATATTTGAGGAATTGTTATGATTATTTTTAACATCATTACTTTTCCTCTTAGAGGCAATTTAATGATCAGAGAATCAGATCATTGCCTTTTCATTTTGCAAAAACGATGGCTTTTTGGTGGCTTTTGTGGTGGCAAGGGAGTGAAAATGGTCTTTTCATGTAGACAAGTAGCAGAGAGTAGAACTTACCAAATTTTACTGCCATATGATCCCACTGTAGTCTTTTAAAATGGGAACTTGTAAGGATGTTGTCGATGATTTGAGAGCAAATTTGGCAGCCTGTGGCTCATTGGACCATTCGCTTTTTCCTTGTGCTTCTCCTCTGTACTACTTTCTCACCCTTTACTGTCCCTTAGCATCATGACAAGAAGGCGGATAAGAACATCATATGCAGCCCAGCCTTTCAGAGCTGCGGAGGATCTCAGACATTAACCACCTTTCTTGTTTTACTTTTAAGGAAATGGAAGCTCGAAAGGTCACGTGACTTGCTTCAGGCCATCTGGAGAGACGTGGGCAAATCTGAAACTCCATTCAAGGCCTTCGGCTTCTCCGTGCAGTGCTCTTTCCAATTCACCACTCTGCCTCAGGTACTTTTCAACTGGCCAGCAGTTATAAAAGTTGTGATGTAGTGAATGAATGAACCTTTCACTCATAAGATTGGCAGGAATGATCTCTGGATGCTAGAAGCCCCAGCATCATCAGGAAAAGAGGTTTGTCCTGAGCCTGAAGCATTAGTCTGGTACTGATTTTAGGAAGGGGAGAGATGAGGAGCCCTCCTCAGAGGAGTAGGATTTGGGACTCAAGAACATGGCAGTCTTACCCCAAGGAGAGAGGGAATTCTTAGGGGCCCTAAGAAGCTGGTGGGCTTTTTGGTAGCAGTTCTGAACTATTAAAATCCATTTGGTTTGCCATTCTTTTTGAGTTATTGAATATTCTTGAGTCACTATTTTATTAATATGATGCTATGTTATGTTAACTCTCAACCCTCTTAACCTCTTTAAAAGTGGGTTCAAACATTGACATTTTTCACTCAGGAGATACTACTTTTCAGCCATGGTTAAGAACTACTGCTCTACTAGAAACTTATTTTTCTCCCCTTCTTCCCTCCCCTCCTCCCTCCCTCCCTCTTTCCTTCCTTCCTTCCTTCTCTCCTCCCTTCCTTCCTTCCTTCTTTTCTTCCTCTCCCTACAGAATCGTAGCCTCCACATTTGGAATGTACTAAAGCTTTAACAGAATATTATCAGAACCTATTTACATCCTTAGCTCTATAGGACTTTTCAGGAGAGAACTAGACATTTTCTTTGTAGATGTTTCAGCATGACTGGGGGATTTATAAAGTTTTATCACAGAAATGTATCAGTTGCTCCAGGTTCAAAGGATTCCTCTGTAGTGAAACTGTGTTTTTTTTGCCACATCTGTGTCTCTTCACCATCTCTTCACTTGGATGTTAGAAGGCACTACCAGCAGTGTAAGGTGACTGATGCCACTGTCAGCAGCCAAGGGGAGAGGCTAGAGGGTGGGGAGGAGAGGCAGCCGGGGTGCCCAGCCGGTGATGAGAGGGCGACGGGGTGAAGACTGCATCACTGGAGATGGACAAGGCAGAGAGAGTGTCGCCTTGACTGCTGATACTACATCTTCACCAGATCCGGCTGATTGTTGTAAACCTGTCACTATCTTTCCACATGTGTTCCCATGCATTGTTCATATATGTGTGGTTGTTTGAATGAATAATCACCTTTTCTACTTGTACATCAAATATGATGGATACCATTACTAGGAAATCATTTAACCTCCTTCTGATGTAGCTTCATATATAGAGAAAAGGCAGGAGAACAGAGCCATAGAAGGTCAGAACTGGAACATCTTCCTTAACGCTTCAGTTCATAGATGAAAAAACTGAGGCCCAGAGAGGGAAAGTGATGTTCTTAGGGTCACACAGCCAGGCTATGGCAGAAGACTAGACCCCAGGGACAGTACTGGGGGTGGGGTGGGGTGGGGGACTCACTCCAATCTCTCTTCATCTCAGATTTCTGTCTTCTTTTTTCTGGGAACCCTAAGCACTCTCAAATTGGACATTTTGGATTTGATTAGGTAAGATAGTGTTCTGTAAATGTGTTTTCCTTCACTGTCTTTTTCTTCAGCTTTGTGGATCAGGCAGTAGGCATGCCACAGCTCCGCCCTGCCCCACAGTGAGCCTAGACAGTCAAATGAGCCTTTTGGTTGCAAATACCCAAACACAACTCGTTGAACAGTTACAACAAAAAGCCATTTAATGGCTCAGAGGAATGGTAAGTTCAAAGGCTGAAGGTAGTTCCAGGCGATTTGAGTCTAAATTGAGAAACTTGAGCAGAATATTGGGTCAGTCATCCTGAGTGTGTAAGTCCATTAAAGTGGTGGAGGCACAGCTGTAGAAGCTTAAGGTTGGACCCCAGAGAGCGGGGAATGAAAACCTATCCTCCCAGGAACTGACTTTTATAAGAGCCTGACCACCTCCCAACCACCACCAATTTTCTGCAGAAGGAATTGGAAGTTCTTTTTCACTGATTTTTTTTCCACAGGTCTTTTTCCCTTGACATGGTTTTCTCCTATTTAGGTACCTCCAATTTTTATTTGCTAGATATTTGAATGACTTTCATCTCCTAACGTCTCACACTCCAGCTTTCTGTATCTGCTTGGACAGCACCTTAACACCCACCACCTTGTTTAACACAGATGCGTGCTTGCTGTATCAGGTGAACTGAGGTTGTGACTCGTGGAAGATGGTTCAAAATCATGGGAGCAGCTCGCTTTACCACTTCCTGCCTGGAAAGGAGCATGAGTGTTTCCTTATGCACCACGGAAGCTGTGACTTAACATAGCATAGCAATGGTTACTCTTACTCGTAGGTTTAACCACACCAAGACACTGTCCATTGGCTTCAAGCAACTATGATTCATTTTTTGACAGCCAGGTTCTTATTTATTTAAACATGGCATCCTGAAATATGTGTGGCTTTTGAATGGTGCTCCCTAGCAGGATGGATAAGTAAACAACAGCGTTTTGCCTTTTGAGTCTTTTTGTGAAATGCAACTGGCAGGTTCCACTTGGGGTCCCTCTGGACCTCAGCATTTCTATGCAAGTGCTACTGTCATGTTTTATGTCAGTCTGTGTCAAATGAGTGGTATTTTCCTTGTCTTCCAATGGAAATTGTGTTAGGAAACAAGTGGGCTAGTTCTCCTACCCTGATGAAATACAGATTTACATTAAGTGGCTGCTGGGGTTTGGTACAAAAAAATCCCAATTTCTAGGCATTTGGGGCATCTATTTTCCCCCTCTGCTGATCTAGAATGAACTTATCTAATGCTTCTCTGGCAGAGAGTAATAATCACACCAAGATGACTCCGCTCCATTTATTGGAATATCTTGAGCGCTATCTACTGGCCAAATGTGGCATTGCAGCTTAAAGCGTGAGCCCCAGGCAAATTGTCACTGGACTCTTAAGGGGATAACTTCTGTCTGGCTGAGTATATGCCATATGTTTTAGCACATTCTGATACATACTAACTAAGGACCTGCATTCTTAAATGATATCACTGCCAGGGATCACTCATTGCTTTCTAGATCAGAAGAGCCCTTGGTTAAGAGTTGTGCAAATTGTAGTGTTAAGTGAAATGTAGCCAGGGGGCAGGTGCCTGTTGTCTTTCCTTGAAATGGGCAACTAAGAATAGCTTAAATCTGATTCTCACTTTGCTGAGTAATGTGAATGGATAAAAATAAGCCTTTAATTTAAAATGAGCTTTAAAGAGTCAGTCAATAATTCTGTATCTTCATGTGTATACAAAGGAAGAATAGAGCAGTTCAAAAAAAAATCCTTTCCAGTTAATTTGCACTCAATCCTAGGTAAAAAGCACATGCCAAAACTAACAGTATTGATCAGAATGCCTAAAAGGTAACAAAAAGCCAATATTTAGTGTGAATTAAAATTCATCAAGTTTATGCTAACCAAACTATTTTCTGCCCAGGGTCTTATGTTTTAAGTACCTTGTAAATTACCCAGAGAAGTATATTATGCTTTCATCAAGATTGCAGAAAAGAGCATATGAGGAAGGAGTGCATAGTGTTGAACAACTGAGAGTCAATGCCAGGTGACTTGGGAATCATGATCAAAGAGCCAAGGGATCTTATTATTGTAGCAAAATGAATGATTCTCCCATTTAGGGCAAATAACTATAAAGGGAGGACCAAGGAAGGAGACCACTCTGGATTATCAGGAAATAATGAAGAGAAAGGCCTCATGTGTTGACATTAACTTAGGCAAAGATTCAGATTATGAAGCTGTAGTTAACAGGAACTTTATGTAGACATATTGATTCAACAATACACAGGGAAATAGACTGTCCTATCTTAATTTTTGAGTTACTAAAATGCAACTTAAGCTGCCTTTCGCTCAATTATTTTAAATTGTTTATTCAGTAATTTGGAATGATTTATGTCAGTTCACACCTATGTATTCTAATTCAAATTATAATTTAAAAAATTGAATATTCTAGGTTTTGAGACTATGTGATATATGTAACATATTCAGTTATCTGTATGCTATTAAATAATATAGTTATAAACATTTTGATTGATAATGAGAAAAGAGAATGTAAATTAAAAATACATAACTACAACTTAAAACTGTTCTGTTTCAGCAATAGAATATTTTTAAAATGATATTTGTAGGCACAAACAGGAATCTCACTAATACTTATTTTCAATCATTCCTAAATTGAGCTTTCTATTTTTAATCCCAGGTGCTGTACATATATTATCACATATAATCATTACAACAACCCTGTAAGGTAGATACTATCTGAAATTTGCAATGGCAAAGCTGAGGAATAGAGGAATTAAGTATTTTGCCCAAGATCACTTAGTTCTCATGGGACAGGACCCAGGATTTGGACCTGGAAGCTCTGGAGCTTTCTCTCCTAACCCTGATACAACATTGTCTCTAGCCATATTGCTCTTTACCTCTTCTCAGTAAAGTCACAGTTCTGCCCAAATTCTTCTTCCTTTTTCTCTCATTGTGACCGACAGAAATGGGGAAAAGGGGCATATCCTGTGATGCTACTAAAGAAGTTGTGAGTATATAGGTGTTTGTGTGTATGTGAACTATTTGGCACAGTGCCTGGCACTGATTGGCAATCCCCCAAAGCTTGTTAAATCTCAATCATGTGAACGCTGTTTTCAAACTGAAAGGAGGTATGTCTTGTTTTTTTTTCATTTCACGAGGAATTTCTGTACGGGATTGCCTTGTGTAACTCCATCAGGCTGGGAACCACGTTTCCCAGTGTTATTTCCCCTTGTATAGTTGTGTTAGAGTTGGCCAAAGAGATCTACATCTGCTCAAGAGCTGGGAGGCTGGAAGCTCATGGCAGCCCTTCCTCCCGCAAGGTCTTCACCTTCCCGATGGGCTTCTCAGAATATCGTGACCGACCATTGGCAGACATCATGTCTAAGTTTTATCCTCGCTCTCTTAATTTGCCCAGCTGAAAATTGCCACAGCAGTCACAGCTGGTCAGTGAGCACCAAGGCTCTCAGCTCTCTTAGTGTCTGTCAGTTGCCTGATCATTTGCCGCAGAGATGCCTTCCTGGGGCATGGGGTTGGGGGACTCAGCCCCACTTCTAGTCCATAATGGGCTAAATATCACCAAGGAGTTTTTCCTGGCTTTCCCTTCCTCTGCCTACAGAGGATTCTGCCTGCGTCCCCTGATGGGAACTTCCCCTCTTTTCCTCTCTAAGGAAAGTCCTATGTGGCCAGACTTCTTGGACCTCAGTGGTGGCAATTCTAGAGTAAATGAGCTGCTGTGTGCGGTGGGCGGGACTGCGGCGCTTCTGCTGGGAGGGGAGCCGCTGAGTAGGCTCCCTGGTTTTCTGGGAGATGATTTTTTCTATTTTTAATTTTTAATGGAAATTTAGTCGATTTACACTGTTGTGTTAAGCAGAACCAAGGACATGTGAGGTAGTGAGAGTTGGAGGATCCCTTTGAGGAGTGGTTGGGAAGGCAGGTGGAGTAGTTTTAGTATATAAATGCAGTGGAAAGGGAAAAGGGATTCTAAAAAATATTTCAAGGACTATATAGCCCTTTCATCGTATGAAAAACATTAAGAACTTGAGTTATTTTTAAATTGGTTTCAGGTGCATGGATTGGGTTCTTTAAATTGTGACCCCTCCCCACTCTTTGGGATTGGACCATGTGGACTGTGGCTTTGTAAGGGTTATATGTTTATATAAATAAGCTTCATGAATATCACTGTCTCCAAATCAGCAATAAAAACAATTCACCCAAATCTGTCAAATTTCTCAAAACTTTCACACTTTTTCTGAATCTAAAATTAATCTTGTAAGTATTATCCAAAGTGTAAAAGTGTATTCCAACATCTGTGTTTCTCAAAGTGTATTTTACTAAACCATCCCCAAGGGAAGTTACTAGATATTTACATGAAGAAAAAATTCTGTATTCAACCAAGTTTGGGAAAAACTACATGAAGCAAAGTTAATTGATTTATTCAAGGATTATTCAAAGCCCTTAGTTTTTTTCTTGGAACTTTTTGAGTACCTCTTTTGAGGCTAGTGTGATGAAAAATATACTTTGGGAGACACAAAGAGAACCATATAGTAGCCGTGTCTTCCTGCACACAGGAGAGATCCAGTGGGATCAGAGACAAAGGCAAATGTGTCTGGATCTTTGTTTCTGCATTGATCGTGGGAAAGGAAAAAGTGAGAGCAAAGCTTGTGAAGACCAGCTTTTATGATATTCAATTTTATCCTTTAATTATAGTTAGCTTATTTCTGCTTTGAGAACATTAAAGTCAGTATGGGATAGAAGTGGGTGTTTTTTGTTTTGTTTGCATACAGTAAAACTCCCTCTTGGTTGTGTATATTTCCTGTGTTTTGGCAAAAGCATACAGCCTCAATTCCCTCGCAGTTTTCTTATACTGTCCTTTGTAGTCAACCCATCCCCACAGTCCCAAGCCCTGGCAACGACTGATCTGTTTTCCATACCAACACGTTTTCCCTTTTCTGGACGTCAAAAAATATGTAGCCTTTGGGATCTGGCTCCTTTCACTTAGCAAAATGCCTTTGTTTCATCCAGGCTTTTGCACAAATCAATGGTTTCTGTATTGCGCTGTACAGAGATTTTGGAATTTGTTTATTCATTCTCCTCTTGAAGGACATCTAGGTTCTTTCTAGTTTCAGGCAATTATGAATAAAGCTGGGTGAACATTCGTTTTTCAGCTCACTTGAGTAAATACCTTGTAGTGGGAATGTTGGGTCTTATGTTAAGTTCATGTTTAACTGCAAAAGAAATCAACAAACTTTTTTCCAAAGTGTCTGTACCATTTTGATTTCCCACAAGCAGTGTATGAGAGTTACAGTTGCTCTTCATCCTCACCGGCATCGAATGTTGTCAAATTTTAAAAGCTTAAACCGTTTCAACAGGTGTGTGGTGACATCTCGTTGTGTTTTTAATTTGCATTTCCTTAAAATCTCATGATGTTGAGCATACTTTCATGTGCTTATTTGCCATCCATATGTCTTCTTCAATGAAGTGTTCAAATGTTTTGCCTGATTTCTATTGTGGTGTCTTATGTTTTGTTTTGTTTTTTAAATACTATTGTGCTTGAGAAGTGTTTATATATTCTTGATACAAGTGTTTTATCAGATATGTGATTTACAAACGTTTTCTTCTATTCTGTGGGTTGTCTATTTATCCTCTTAACAATGTCTTTCGCAGAGCAAAAGTTAAACATTTTGAGAATCCAGTTAATCAATATTTTCTTTTATGGATTGTGTGTTTGATGTTATATCTAAAAACTCTTCAATAAACCCAGTGTAATGCAGAGTGCTCCCAGAAGAGTCTTTGTACTTATGCATGTTACCTTTAGGTCTGTGACCATTTTAAAATTAAAATATATATATAGTGTGAGATACGGAGCAAAGTTGTTGTTGCTCTTCTTTTTTTCCATTTTTTTCTTTTTCTGCATAGGTGTCCAATTGTTCTACCACCGTTTGTTGAAAAGGCTTTCTCCGTTGAATTGCCTTTGTCAGGAATCACTTGACTATATTTGTGTCATCTCTTTCTGGGCTCTTTATTCTGTCTGATTGATCTAGGTGTCTGTCCTTTTTCCAGTACAACACTGTCTCGATGACTATATCCTTAGGGTGAATCTTGCAATTGAGTAATGTGACTTTGTTCTTTTCTTTTTCGGAATTTCAGAATTGGCTATTCTTGTTCCCTTACCTTTCTGTGTACATTTTAGAATCAGCATGTCAACGTCTACCCCCCAAAAAGCCTTCTGGGAGTTATATTGGGATTGCATTATGAATCTATAGATCAAATTGTGGGGAAGAGATGAGGAATGGAATTTTGATCGTTGTTTCTTTACTAAGACAACAAACAAACAAAATGTAAACCTTTTCTTCCTATTAGAAACTAAAGCCCAGACACCATAGCCTGACACTCGTTCTCTACCATTCAGCAGTAATCATTTTTCCAAGCCTTCTATTTTATAACTTTTCAGCCTAGATTCTCTTCTCCAGCCAGAAGTAAAGTGCTGCCTCTCCAACATACAAGGGCACCCTAATGCCGGTTAATTCACCCTTTTACCTCCTCCAAAATCCTGCCTCCCTCTTTATTTCAAATTCCTTTTGAAGGTTTAACTCAAGTGAAACTTTCCCTGGTTTATTCAACTGATGATTATCTCTTGGTTTCTGGGTTCCCTTCTGCAGAGTTTTGTGAACACCACTCATTAGACGCTTCCCAAACATTGTGGTATATCGTGACTGTCATTTTTATCTGAGAATGCCTTATCAGAAGCACCACCTGGTAAACTCCCTGAACATATAGATTGTATTTATGCTTTTTTCTGCCTCTACAGAACGTGAGGCTATGCAGCATACATGACTGATATCCATAACTGTTAATTAATTAGAACAAACTAACTTTCAGTGTTTTGATATACCTGATATCCCTAACTGTTAATTAATTAGAACAAACTAACTTTCAATGTTTGATGCACTAATAATAAGATATTAAGACTTCTGATATGACTTCAAATTTTAAATATTTGGCCTGGGAAGTGCTTGGCTTCAGATAAGGCTGCTTATGTAAACCATCTTAGTAGTTCTAGATTGAATCTTATTTTCTCCTCATACCTCTCCATCCACCCACCCCCCTTGGCATCTGGGTGAGTTACTTGGTATTTGGGGGTTCCCTGTTTTAGGTCTTCTATATAGGGCCGTGTTTTCTGGGGCTTTGCTTATTTCAGTCTTCTGATAAAACATTTTCTCTCACATGTACCATGTCCTCAAAGGTCTGTTCCTTTCTAAGTGATATGTGGAGGTCAGAAAGAGAGAGGGGGATTTTGATCTGATGGATTAATCTTTGATGATACACTAACAGAATTCAGGTTGGAAATTCTAGTGAAAAATGTATGGCCTTTGAAGCCAGACAGTCTTATGCTCAAATCCAAGCTCTGCTAGTGACCATCTTTGTGACCTTGGGTGAATTGTCAAGTTCAGATGAAAGCACGCACAGTATTTCTAGAGCAGAAGGAGCCCAATACACATTCATTTCTTTGTCCCTGTTTTTCTATAATCCTTCCCTGAGAATACGGCAATAGCTGTTAGTAATGATGTCACGTTTTCTGTATGCCAGGCACAGTGCTAGGTGATTTACACGCGCTTTCTCATAATCTGTAAAGCAGCCTTGCTTTTTAGTGTTGCTATGCCATTCTTCACAAGAACAAGCAGAGACTTACTTTAAAGAACACTTTGTAAGGTCATAAAATAGGGAACTGGTGACACTGGCGTTCGAACCTCTGTCTGATGACTTTGGAGACCTGGGCTCTTAGTTACTATACCACATCTCACTCATTAGATGCACTGTGTCTCCTTAGGAATTTCATGGGTGAGGTTAAGAATGGAGAACATTCAACTTAGCAAACTTATGGGAAATATATTTTTAGTTGTCTGGATTTTTCATCCGTCCTTTGGACCATACTACAAATGTAACGCTCATTGGTAGTTTATAAAATATGTTTCAGTTGGGCTAAGTATATTTACATATTCATAGCACTCTTCTGGACTTTTTCTACCCTGATTCCTTATAGCCGGTTAATCAGGAAGTCTTTCATAACGTTGTCGTGGTGTTTTTTGCACTGATGCTTTAAATACGATCCAGCTTGATGAACAAGAAGCCCTCCTCTCTGCTGGTTATGGTGGGGGTGGCGGGGGTAGGAAGGCGCCTGGCGATTCATGATCAGAGCTGCGCCTGCACTTCTGCAGCTGCCCTTCTCTGGGTTCTGTTCCTTCCGTCGACACCAGGGGCTTCCCAGGCCCCCTGTGAGCTGCTGAGCCACCAGCCGTCCCAGAAGGGTCAGCCTCTAGGACCTGGGTCCTTCTCTTGCCAGCAGGGAAGCGATATTTGCTCCTTCTGATCAACTTTTACCCGAGATTTTTAGAGATGTGCAGTGGAGGGTTCTTAATGACACGGTTTTCTCCTCCTTGGCTTTCTTCATCTCCTCCTTTTACTTCTTTTTAAATTTACTTTTATTTTTCTCAAGGAGGCACATACTTTAAAAAGCTTACTTGTTATATAAGGCTTGTCACGAAAAACAGGGGTCTCCTACTTACCTGCTCCCTGTCACATACCCAGATCCTCACAACCACTTCAGCCTATTTTATCTGATTCATTTGGTATTTATTTCTATTTTCTATTTTACCATTTTCTCTATTTCTGTTTTTTTCTCATCTCATTTTTCTTACATAAAATGATTGTACTGCCGGTCTTTAATTTTTCTATGGTAGGCAATTTCTGTTGACTTCCAACTGTGGGAGATGAAAGTTCTGTAGCTCTCAGTTGCTGTATTGCATCCGCTTAGCCCTTTAATATGGCTACATCAAAGCGCCGTGTGCATACGCTGGTTTTACACTATTCTGATGATTCCAGTTGATTTTCATGGGTAAGCTATGTGGAAGACCATGATTACTTTTCCTATCCTGCACATGTTGTTTTTCTTAGAATTAATAATAATCTCATATTTTTGTTTAAATTTCTTTGTATTTAAATGGCAGCCCAACCACAGAAATTTCCTCAATGGCTTAATCTCCTCTCTGTACAAAGACCATTCATTACTGGTAGTTCAGTATCATTTCCTTGAGGATGTCTCTCCAGGAGACTTCTGAGCTGTTCTGGTCTGCTGCCACCACCCCCCCTTCCTCTCCTGTGGCACAGAGTGCACCCTGGGCTCCCCCTTCCCGTCAGACTGGGACCCCGTCACCTCTTCTTTATGGGAGTCCCTGGTTGCTTGTATGCCGTGCCTTCCTCTTTCTTGGTTTACTCTCCTTGGAGCCTGTCTTCCAGTGACTTCCTGAGAAAATGCGTCTGGAAGGGGAAATATTGGTGTGTTGAAAATATGAAACTCCTTTTTTTTCTTTTTTTAATCATCACAATGCATCGATAGTGTATCAGAGTGTAGACATCTAAGGCGAAGTCAATCCCCATCAGCATTTTGAAGGCACTGGCCTGCTGCCTTCTAGCTGTCTGTGTTGTGGCTGACAATTCTCAAGTCACTTTGAGTTTTTTTACTTGTGACTTCTGATTTTGATTGCATTCTCTGGATGCTTAAAGTTTTTCTCTTTGTCTCCAGCATTTCATGATGGTGTGCCTTTAATATGGACTTACATTTGCCTGCTATACTGAGCACACAGTAGGCTCTCTCATGCTGGAAACACACCTTTTAGGGCTGGAAATTTTTCTTGAATTATTTATTTTATTATGTTCTCCTCGTTTTTTTAAAAAAAAGAGTTTCATTTTTCCTCTTTGTCTGAAAGGCTTATTATTCAGATGTTGGTCCTCTTAGGCTCTTATTTTCTCATCTTTTCAATTCTATATTTCATCTCCTTGTCTTTTTTCCTTTAGTGTTTGAAAGAGTTTCTTCATTTTGTCTTCCAAACCTTATACTGACTTTTCAGTTTATGTTATTCTGCTGTATTAAAAGAGCTTTCATCTTGTTCTAGTTTATGGATGAATTACCTTCTACCTCTCTGAGAATGTTGTTTTATTTTTGAAATTTTCCTCTGCTTGCAGCATCTCTGATTTTTCTCAGATTGCTTTCATCTCAGCCTGCCATCCTAAGGGCTTCCCCAGTGGCAGGGTGGTCCTTGGCTATCTGCTCACATTGAAGAACAAGTCACTGAAAGGCTAATTGGAACCACTGTATGTACGAGTGTGTCAACTCTCAGCTTCACTGAAAATTAATTTGCCTTGACCATGCCCTTGGAGAACCCAAAAATCAATACCATTAGCTGTTAGCATTTTACTCTTGGCCTGATCAGAGTGCTCAGGAAGACTCTTCCCTTCTTCTTCTTGGAGGCTCCAGGTCTTGCTTCCATTGTTCTAACAGCTGAGTGGTGATACGAGCCTTCAGGGAGTGGGGTCAAAATTTAGTAGGAGAACTTTCACTTAATTTCTCTGTGTTGATTATGCATCTCCAACCTTCCAGGGTGTCTGAGAGGCTCTGGTCCAGAGATTCTCTGTCGTATGGTTTTCAGAGATGAGGAAGGGGAGTAGGGAGTTGGGGAGAGGGTTTGGATAATATCTGTTTCTCAAACATACTTTCAACCAACCTTCCTGTTTTTGGCTGCATTTCCCAGGCGTGTTTGAAGTCATCGACTCCTGAGCCTTTATTTTTTTGAGAACAGAATTTTTTTTTAAACTCAGCTTTAATAGTTCAGTTTTCTCAAATCTGGGAGAATAGTTATTAAGTCCTGCTTTTCCCAATTTGTGCTTTTAAGTTTCTCTCCCACCCCCTTTTTTTTTTTGACCCTTGAAATTAACCTTTGAAATTTTGAAAAAATTATTAAAGTTTCCACTTGTGGTTATTTTAACAGGGTTTTGGGAAGGAGGAGAATTAAACATATGTGTTCCATTTGCCATTTTTTAAGTAGAATTCACTTTCATTCTTTCCTGCCTCATACCCTTTTCTCCGCTGAACCTGGACATCCTGTTCCCTTCAAATCCCAGACCAGCTGCTCTGTCTGGCTCAAGCTGCCAGGCCCCTTCATCATGTGACTGTCTCTGGGCCCTGTTGCTTCTCCTGCAGGTGCCGTTTCTTCTAACTCTGTCTGTGTCCCAACACCAGTGAAGCACTGGGTTCTTTCCCCCTCCTCAAGGTCCCTGGGTCCATGCTGATCTGTTTTGAGATCTCTCAGCACTCTGTGATCTGCAGAGTGTTCTCAGTTCCACGTCTGGAGTTTCCCAGAACAGTGAGTGAAGTCTGCCAGGGCACACGGAAGACAAACCAGCCCCAAAGGATTACCTAGTTACCTAACTAATTATTAGTTAGGTAATTTTCGTGTGTGGTGTCTTCATGATGACTAGGGTCACCACTTGCAGTTCTAGAAATGCGTTTTCCATTTGGCCACATTTCTTTCTTTATGTTTTTTGGTCCTGTTTTTTGGGAGTGGGTGAAGAAAAAAGTTTCTAATGCTCCCCTTTTATTTCTGGTCAACATTTCATTTTTCAAATGATCATGCCTTTTGTAATTCCAGCATGTTACTGGATTTATATGTACTTTTAGTGACAGATAACCAACTCTTTACATAAAGCACAATTCTTACTGTAAAATTCTAATACTGTTTTTCTGATTATGGACCTAAGGTATATTCGTTGCGAAACGTGAAGTTCAGTGAGGTTAAGTAATTTGCCTAAAGTCATCCATCTAACTGGTGTCAAATCCAGTATCATCATTCACATCCAAACTGTTGGCTTCTCTGCTATACTACATGTCATTAACCTAAGCTGAGTTTTGCAACAGAAAAACCATATAAATGGTCATTATATATAAATGATTATAAAATTCCATCGAAATTATATTCTTTTGGTCTTATTGATAGTCATGATCAAAGTTTATAATAGTATCAGCCAGCATTTTCTCAGAAGTACTTAACCAATTAATGAATCATTTCAGCATTCAACAAATATTACATAAGCACCTGTCATGTTCTGAACTGTGCTAGGGGTTGGACAGTCATTGGTAAACAAATAAGAAGTTTAGGGTGAGAAATTTTTTATTTTCTCATTTTGAATTTGGATGTAGGGTTGTCTCTACCTTGTCTGCTCAGTAGAGAGATTCCTTTTTTTTTAAATTGAAGTATAGTCAGTTTACAGTGTGTTGATTTCTGGTGTAGAGCATAATGTTTCAGTCATACATGTACATACATATATTCGTTTTCCTATTGTTTTTCATTAGGGGTTACTGCAAGGTATTGAATATAGTTCCCCATGCTATGCAGTGGGACCTTGTTGTTTATCTATTTTACACGTAGCAATTAGTATCTGCAGATCTCAACTCCCAATTTATCCCTTTCCCCCTGCTTTCCCTCCTGGTAACCACAAGTTTGTTTTCTATGTCTGTAAGTCTGTTTCTGTTTTGTAAATAAGTTCATATGTGTCTTTTTTAGATTCCACATATAAGTGATTTCATATGGTATTTTTCTTAAGAGAGAGATTCTTAAATGCCTGGAGTTTCTCTAGCTGTGCCATTGGGAGGCAACTCGTTTTTCAGTCTCCCCAGTCCTGCAAGCTCATGATAGGCATTCTCCCAGCAGGCATGGCTATAAATGACCTGTAAATTATTATAGGTCTGGCTTAGGAAATCAAACAGATATCTTAAATCAACAAGTTTTTGGCTGATTTCCAGCTCTAATAGGACTCATTCCAAATCATCCTCTGTAGTCACTAGTGAAAAAATCAATGAGCAGCTCACTGGGATATGTAATGAGGGAAAAGAAATGAGTTGAAAGGAAAACAAACAGTAAAAAAATTCAATATTTAGTGTGAAAGAAAATCAACCACTTGCAGTGTTATCAGCTATTTATATTCCTAAAGTTATGCACCATCTTGGTGTTTAAATTATTGCCTTCCCCTGAAAACCTAAAATGGCAAGGTACTTCTGAGTCCAGTGAACTTTGGCCTGCAGACCTGAGGAAGTATGCTTAGCTCGTGTTGTGGTCTTTATTGTTTTGCCTCCATGGGGTGTGGGCTTCTCCAGTGGTAAACACGCTCTTTCTTCCATTATTTGCAAAGAAGTAACACAGTAATGGCTAACTGATCATTATATATTTTTCTACTGAACAACTGTGCATCAGTTATATTTTGCTCAGACATCAACCTTTGGAGAACTTGGACTTGAAGCAATAATTTGTAACCAGCCATACCTCACAATCATCTGTAGAGGGTTTAAGAACTTCAGGTGCCTGGGCACTGTCCCTGGCTGTTCTGAAAAGCCCCACGTGTAAATGACTCTGCTGGGCCATCAGGAGCGGGAGGTCCTGGGCAGCAGCACGAGTCCAACTAGAGGGAGCTATGTCGGGAATCCCTGGGGGCCCTGAGAGTTGGGTGAAGGCTGAATTAGGCACATCCAGATCAAGAGGACAAAAATAGAGAGCTCAGTTCATGGTGGGAATGGAGAGAAAGGATACAAATGCCTTTAGTAAATGACTCAAGCAAAGTGCTGATTTAGTATGTCTTCAAGGAAGGATCTAGGCCAGTGCTGTGCAACAGAAACATAATGTGAGGCACCCATGCATTTCAACATTTTCCAGTTGGTGTATTAAAGAAAACAGGAAGACATATGCAGAACTAATTTTCATAATATATTTTATTTGACTCAATATATATTACAGATATTATCACTTTAAAAGCTAACAATATGAAACCTTGTTCATGAGATATTTTAATCCTTCTTTCATGCTGAGTCTTTGAAATCCAGTGTGTATTTTACACTGACAGCCCATCTCAGTTTGGACTCCTCCCATTTCGAGTGCTCAGTACGAGGGTCACTCGTGGCTTCCATATTAGACATTGCGGATCTAGGTGGGTGATTGATCTGAATCCAGTGGCAGGCAGTGTCAGCTCCTGCAGAGAAGATAATCTGAGCTAGGAATTAAGACTTTTCTGTGGGAAGTTTTCAGTGATCTAGGCCTTAGAGAAGAGGTTTTGGAGGATTATGGCTTCGGTAGAAAATGGAATTGTTGAGAAAACTGGTGGATGGAAGGGGACACTGGTCATTCTGCAACCAAGCAGTAGAGAAGAAACAATTGAGGGGATAAAATAACCAATAGTTGCTTGAACGTTAACCATGTGCCAGACACTGTTCTCTACCCTAAACATATTTTCTTATTTAATCATTGCAGGAACTCTGTGAAGTAGATTGGGGCCACAGCGTATGGCCAGTCCTGATGAGAATGGTGAGTACCCTCTGGAGTTTTGCAGTGTGGAGGTTGGTACTATTATCAGCACCCCCATCTTACAGATGAGGAAAATGAGGCTTTCCCTCTCCTCTCCTTCATTTCCATATACCTGCTCTCCTTTGTCTGGTCTCTGTTCTGCCGTGACCTGCCTTTGCCATCATTTCTCTGTGATTTAAATTATTGTTTTTCCACTTAGAGAAAAAGGGAGAAAAATATTGTTGTGTCCGTCCTCAAACTCTGCTTCCTGCCTCTCAAGGTGCTCACACTTCCTCCTTTGACTTACAGCTGGCGAGGTTCCATCTGGCTGCACTGCCTGAGGGAAGGACTTATGAATAAAACCAGCTAGTTATCGATAACTTCTCAGGCCTGAAAACCCCAAACACGCAAACGGCAAGAAAATACCCAAAAAAAATAAAAAATAGTATCTCGACTTTACATTGTAAAGAGAATTGATGTTTTTTTTCTTCTGTATCAGTTATGCCTGAAGCCCAGCAGTCTTCAGGAATCTCCTTTTCAGCATTGTAGGTGGTTAAGACCAGCTCAAACTCCAGCATAAAGGGAAAGACAGACACCAAGCTTCAAAGTAGGATTTCTGCTAATTCCTAACTAATCTTTAAATTCTAATTTAAAGATGAAGGAATAGGTTCTTTTACACAACCTCACACTATCAGATGACACGCTGTGCATGTTTTGAAGGGCATGTCACAACTGTCTCCGCTACACACGGTCTCTTGGATCCAAGGGCTCTCTCGGGATACATTGTATGTTCCTCAGTTACTGCAATCAGTGACTTCAGACCAGCTGGGAAAAATACATGGAGAAGGAATAAAAGTGTATATTTGCATATTAAAGAATGGAGAACTTAGTGCAATGAAGAGAAAGTTAAGCTTCTAAAAACATTGGGGGAAAAAAGAAACAAGAATTTATTCTGATTGTTGTTTGCTCTTGTAGTTACTTTGAAAGATTTTAAACCAATATGTATTTTTTAATGCTAATTATTTTTGGAATTTATTTATTTATTTATTTATTGTCAGTGG
Source organism: Vicugna pacos (assembly GCF_048564905.1). NCBI lineage: Eukaryota > Metazoa > Chordata > Mammalia > Artiodactyla > Camelidae > Vicugna > Vicugna pacos. The sequence goes on from NC_132991.1 coordinate 18,991,654, forward strand.
AGGTACTGGTGATTGAACCCAGGACCTCGAGCATGCTAAGTACATGCTCTACCACTGAGCTATATACCCTACACCCCTCTAAACCAATGTGCATTTTTGAATTTCCATTGGTGTGACAGTATTATGAGTTGCAGGAATGTTACAACACCTGGTTTTTCAACCATTCTCAATTGTTTATTCAATAAATTCCCAAGTGGTGCATGTTCTGAGCTGGCATATGGGCCAGTTGTTGGTTCTCCTGAGCCTTGGATCTCTCATGTGCCAAGTAGGTATATAATGCCAGAATTAAGGGTTATCATGAGGGTTAAAAATAACATGTACAAGGGGCCTGCCATAGTCTCTGGAAGGCAGCAGTGGTAAATGGGAGTTTCTTTTTTCTTTTAAACAAAGATTTTACATCTAGCTGGTGAAGTAGATTTATGTACAAACAATAAAAATACAAAATGCATGGAGTATGAAATAAGAGGTAAAGTTAAGACATCAGAGGGGAGGGGAGGCTACAGCTTGATCCAGTTGGTGTGTTTCCCCCAGGCTAGTCTGTGAGCCCCTGAGGATGGAGTCCTGCCCTGCTTTGTTCATCCTTGCCTCTCCAGCACCGGGTGCAGGAACTGGTTCGTGGTAGATATTCAGACAATACATCTGGACGATAATACAAACTGGGAATTCATAAAATTTCAGTCAGTGCCTTGGGCATGCAGGCAGGGCACACCGGCTCAGGAAACCCAGGGAGGCTTCATGCAGGAGGCAACATGAAGATCAGGTAGAATTTAAAGACCCAGAGTGGGTGGCCAAAGGGCATTTCCTGCATGAACAAGGGTGCAGAAGCTAGAATAGTACCAACTATTGAGGTGGTATTAAAAACCAATTTGACCGGAAGAGGCTTATGTTAATATTTATGAAGCAGTAAGACTGGTGGATATTTCAGGTAAGATTCAGAGAGCCTTGAGCACCAGGCCTGTTTTCCCAGCTAAGTGCAGTGGGTAACAAAAATTACCCTTTGAAACTGCCCTAATCAACAACCTCCTCAAATTCTCGAAGCCCCTAAACAGATAGGAGAAGCCTCCCCCTTAGAGTTCCTCTGCCCTCATTTACACTGTAACACAATTGCTTAAGGTCTGTAAGCTGAGATGTGGAGATGCTGCCTGTTTTGCATGGCCTGATGCCAGGAAATCTTCCAGCCCAGCTGGGAGCCCTAGTCTGAACAGATCGCCTTTAAATGCACAATCAAAGCCAGGTCAAATGTGTTCCAGAACAGACTGAAAAACGTGAAGCGAAATATGATAAATTGTGGCGAGCAAGTTGGCTGTGAAAGATTTTGGCTCTCTGTGCTATTTTCCATGCATCATTCAGGGAGCGATTTGCTTGCTGATTGTTGGGTGCATTTTAAAAGCAGAACCCTATGCCTTCCGACAGTGATGGCCAATAACTCTTCCCCCTATGCTGCGTTATTACCTGGCTGCACTGAGGGGCCAATTAACATGAGCATTTGGTATGGTCTGGATTGGTCACAATTAGGCACAATCCAATTTATGTGATATTAGCTGGAAATAACTCAATTATCCTCTCACCTCCTTTAATCCACTTTTCCAATTTCCCTTTTTTTTTATTTCTTTGCTGTGATTTGATGTCCTGAGTTTTCTTCTAGGTACCACATGCTTCCAGATTCTCTCCATCCTATACCCTTTCTTTTTTCTGTTTTTATTTTTAAATCGTAACTTTATCTGTGTGTGTTAAGAGCTTGGAGTGGCTCTTTATGTGAGAGTTGCAGAAAATAACGATTATGTAGAACATTCTGACTTCCTATTGTATCTAGACCTTGGTGGGTTGTCTCGTAAAACTCAATATAAGGGACACAATAAGTTTAAAATACAGGATGCTCAGCCTCAGTGACACATTTCAGAGTGTCCTGAAGGATATTTTATTTTATTGAAAAAAATTATTTTACTTTAAGAATAAGTTGGTCTGGGAAAGGTGAATTCATAAACCTGGCATCTACCTTTCTTAACAGCTGGAAAACTCTGGCAGGCCTACTTTTGGATCATTAGAAGTATTTAAACACACAGTGATGCCAGATCCTGGCTGTGCTTTTCAGCGCCCATGCTAATAAACTGATATTTTGGACAGCTGCTACTCTTTTGATAGTGGGATTAAAAAATTTACACAACATTGTAAATGCAGAGAGAGAGAATCATCTATAATTAAAAAAAAAGGGGGAGAAAGACTGAAGAAACCAATGTCACAAAAAAAGAGGAAATAAACCTCAAAACGTTATTTAGAATATTTAGTTATTTTTAACAAGTGTGGTATTTTTGTAGTTTTTTAATATTCTTCCCATCGTTCTCAGCAGTGACTTTTACTTTTCTTCTATGCGTATTTGTAGATTGTTTCACATTCTCTATAATAATGCTATGTATTATAATCAGAAAAATGTAATATTAAGTAAATCATTAGCTTTGTAAAACTTCTGTTAGGGTTGGCGAGCGACACTGGCCCTGTTCCTTAACCCATGATGTTTCTCTGCATCTTCGTCAGTTTCTTTTATCACTGTTTTATAGTTTTTAGCCTATAGGTCTTTCACCTCCTTGGTTAAGTTTATTCCTAGGTTTTTTTGTTTTTCGATGCAATTTAAATGTGCAGTGTTTCTTGTCTGATTGCTGTGGCTGGGACTTCCAATAGTATGTTGAATAGAAGTGGTGAGAGTGGGCATCCTTGTCTTGTTCCCAAATTTAATGGGAAGGCTTTCAGTTTTACACCACTGAGCGTTATGTAGCCTGTGGGTTTGTCATAAATGGCTTCTATTATGTTGAGATATGTTCCCTCTATACCCACTTTGATGAGAGTTTTTACCATGGATGGAGGTTGGATTTTATCAAATGCTTTTTCTGCGTCTATTGAGATGATCATGTGATTTTTGTCCTTTCTCTGGTTGATGTGGTGTACCATGTTGATTGATTTGTGTATGCTGAACCATCTTTGAGGCTCTGGAATGAATCCAACTTGATCATGATGTGTGATCCTTTTTATGTATTGTTGGATTCAGTTTGCTAATATTTCATTGAGGAACTTTTGCATCTTTGTTCGTCAACAATACTGGCCTGTCATTTTCTTTTTGGGTGGTGTCTTTGTCTGGTTTTGGTATCAGAGTAGTGGTGGCTTCATAGAATGTATTTTGGAGTATTCCCTCCTCTTCAGTTTTGGGGAATACTTTGATCAGGATAATAGTGCATCTATTTAATTTTATACATAGCGAGACAAATGCTCAATGCATATATGTATCACGTTATGTAAATTTCTGCTATGACCACTTTTAAAATGTGACTCTGTAGTGCTGTGGATCATGTTGAATAAGATGTTTCCTAAAGGACTCTTGAATTACTCTCATCCCTCTTGAGTCTCTATAAATGATTACTCCCCACCCCCAATCCTCTTATCCTCCCAGGCCTAAACCTGGGGTGTTCTCCATGGTCCTGTCTTGTGACAGATGGAACTTCTGATTCTGGAGCCTGAATCCAGCCTAAGCATGATCCAGTCTCAGGCTAACCCTGCAGACTAGTCCGTCTCCAGGTTCTCTGTGTTCCCAGGAAACGGAACCAGTTGCCATTGGTGTGCAGGTGCTGCAGTCTGGTCTGCCCTCCTCTTACCATGCCCCCTTCTGCTAGAATATTCTCATCCCTTCTTCATTAACCCGGATTCTACTAGTTCTCAGCTGTGTAACTTTGCAAACATTACCTATCCTAGCTGGTAGCGCTGTGAAGGGAAAGAATGAGGAAACGTGTGGGACCCGCCCAGCACAGTCCCTGATAGGTATGGTGTTCCCAAGTGCAGCTTCCGTTCCCCCTAGGATGAGGCTTTTCCCCTGGAAGGATTAATCCTTCACTGTCTTAGCATTTTATCTGGACTTCTCTCATGGCCTTTAGGCTGCATGTCACATAGACTTAATGTACAACTTGTGTCTCACTTAAAGTGGCAGGGATGACTAGTTTTGTATTCCATCATTTATCCCCACTCCTTCTTAGTAATAGAACCCTGCCTGACTGAAAACCGCTTTTTGCTGTAACCGGTCATTTAACTAAATTCTGTCCAGAGACACGTATGCAGACAATTGTGTGCGACATCTGGAAATCTACATAAAATCCAGGAGGCAAGTCATTCTTTGTCCCTTCTTCATTTGTGCTGCTTGAAATGTAGATGGCTGAAATGCACCAGCCATTTTGGGCCAGGAAATGACTTTGAGACCTCTTTTGGTCAAAACACAATTATTATTATTATTATTATTTTTATTATTATTATTATTATTAAAATAAACTTTAATTGATAGGTCCATTAGACGACTGCAGGACAATTCTTGGTCTAATTTACCTTTGTGTATGTAATAGCAATGTTTCTCTAATTGTCTGTGATGAGGCCCAGCTCCCCTGCCCAAACCATTAGGGGTGGGCACTCTAGTGAAAAAACACAAAAAAACAAAAACAACTAAAATTTAATGACTAGAATAATGAAATAAAAATATAATATGCAAGTCCCAATTCTTTATTATTAGATTTAACACACAAAAATTATAGTTTAATAACTATAATCAGAAGATGCAACATAGGAAGAAAGAAAGAAAATTGAAGAACTATACACATTGTTCTTTAGTAGTGTGAATACAAGGTGATTTATACAGAGCATCACTATATACTCCTATCTTTCGGTCATTCTGCAGTGTAATTAAACAAAAGATTATGAGTAAAATACTGACTTCATATATTATGAACTCCAGTTTGTTCATTTTGAATGGACACCATATATATCAATACTTTAGGTTTTATATAATGAATAATCTTATTAATTTATTAAATCTCGATTGGATTGGTAACAGTGCTATTTTCAAGGGATGACATACAGGTTATTGATGGGAATGGAAGAAGGGGTTTTAGAGCACACATTTGACTTCAGTTTTCACTGTTCGTAAGGGCAGCTTTGCTGTTGCGGTCTCCTTGGTGTAAGGCCATGGGTTCTGAAATCAGTCTCTCTGGGTCATACCTTCATATGCTGTTTGCTAGGTATCATGCATTGGGTTTGTTGGGGTGGAAGAAATTCTCCTCTTCCCTTCTAGGTTCTTCTGGCTGGTCTCGGAATTAAAATGGCATAAGACAGATTAACAGGAGAAAAAGCAAACAGCAGTTTAATAACATGGGCAAATGAAATGGACCCAGAAAAACCGAGTAACTCACCAAAATGGCCCAGAAACCCTCCCCTTAAAGACAACCTTCACCTAAGATGAAAGAGGATGCTGGGGATAGTGCTTTGGAATTTCAAAGGGGAGAAAGGCAATTCATGTGGAGATGGAGAAGCAGATGTTGAGTAAACAAATATTTGGTCCCTACACAGACGATAGGACACAGAGTGGACTCTGATTTCTGGGCTTTACTCGAGTTTCCTCCACCACACCAGCCCATACTCTGCGGATACTGTGGTGGTAGCTGTGTTCTGGGAGCCTTCCTTCCTCCATCTTCTCCGTGCACTTGTTGACCGTGGGAGGACCTTGCTGAGGTCAGATGTCCTTCGGTAAAGGACAGTGGGGGACCTGGGTGTGTCAGCAGACCCTGGCCAAGGTGGTTCCCAGCATTGTCCTGGGAACCATCTCCAGATGCCTTTCCAGCTCCCATCTACACTCACTGAGAAGCCTTCTGGTTTTCCTTTGGTTTGCCTGGGACATCTTAAAATATGTGCTCTTGTCTGAGGCTTAACCACTATGATCCATTTTATCAGGACTTTATATCTTCTGTTTAGCTCATCACTGAGTTCTCGGCCAGCTGGTGCTGAGAGACTGAGTGCTGACAAGTGCTGGTGAATTTCTCTTCCAACCTTGGTGATCACTCCTCATGTTTGCCAGGTGTCTGTGTCCTTCTTGTCTCCTGGGCTCCTCACTGGAGCGTTCACTCCACCAGTCTAATCTGAGCCTAAACTTTCCACCATGGTCTCATCTCCCCACTCTCTTAATGGTGTGCATGGTATTTCCTCAGGACATCAGAATCATCCAGCTAAATAGAAAGTCCTTTTAGATTTACCATGTCTGCATGAGAACAAGCCCATTTCCTCCTGGGGACAAACTGAATTTTGGAAACTGAAAGACTTACGGGGTTGGTTCTTGTGGGAAGGGTGAATGCTACAAATCTGTATCCTTAGACTACTCAGGTGGGCCATGGATTACCCAGGGCTTGACACTCGAGAAGTTGTGGTAACCGTTCTGTAGAGCTGTCTCTGATTCAGGTGGTCAGGTGGTGGCTGAATTGGAGATCCATCCACTCAGGGAGCATCTGCAGCTCCTCGCGGCCTGAGCGGTCCAGCCTGGGCCAGTGTGCCAGGCCCCATTGCTTTTGGCGTTGCCTCTGGCCTCTGTTAGATGTTTGACATGATTGACATGTTTAACATGATTATGTTCTGATTACCTTGAGCTGTATTTATAGACCCTGGGAACACCCCTCTGATTAATTTAGTCCCCAAACCTGGCCACTTCTGTGAAAATACCTGTCAGCTGAATTCATCTAGTTCCTCCAGGTTTCCTCTCAGTAAAAATGCCTCTCACTCACATGGGTCCTTTCAGTTTAGAAGTATATAATATATATTTGAATCAAATGTGGTTGAAATCCTCCTTTATATTTTGGAGATGAGGGAGCTGAGACTTTGAAAGGCTGTGTGATTGACCCATACAGATGGTTAATGGCAAGGTCGAGGCAACATTTGTGTTTCTTAATAAAAATAGCCAAAATGTACTGAGCCGGGAAGACAGGCTAAATATATTCTAGACCCAAGAGTGAGTTCTTACCATTAGATCTGTGTGACAGTGGAGATTGTTGAGTAATTTGTCTGCAGTTGAACAGTTAATGGTGCGGAGGAGAGTTTAAGACTTCATGGTGACTGCAGAGCCCAGCATTGTGTTACCAGATTCTGCTGCCTCAGTTTACCTCCCGACACCTGGAACTGTGCTCTTTGCATCCTCCAGTCTCCCCAGGGCAGCTCTGTAAAGGAAGCAGAAAAGAACCCGTTACTGCTGTTTTACGAGTGAGAAGATTGAGGGTCAGAAAACATGGCCATCGGGGAAGAATTTGTACGTCAGCCCAGGTCTCCCCGCAGCCAGACTCCAGAACTCTTGTTACTTCCAGGGAGAGGGGTGAGAGTCAGCCCTCGAGCACGAGAAAGGGATCAGTCTCTGTATCCTGTGCTGGCTGGCCAGGCAGCTTTCTGATGGCAGGGGGCCTTGTGTCCTACCAGCGTTTAACAGTCCTGGTAACAAACTAATCAGCACGAAGCACTTAGGCTTCTAGTTTCTTTCCTCTAACTGACCAATAAAGAATGGTCAAATTCATAAATGTCCTTTTTTAATGATTTCTAAATGATGCTGGTGAACTCGCCGATGGGTAAGAAGGATATTTGTTTTTTTTTTTCATTTTCTATTTGCAATATCATTTTTCACTCTGAACGTCCACTGGCTGATGCATAAGACATTTGGAAATATTATATTTGCCAGTTGGGTTGGACTTGGCTTACACACCCAGCTCAGATTCTGTATCAGGGTCTCACTACAGTTTATCAGTGTTGACTGTTCAGCAGAAGTGAAGGTACTTCTCTGTGAGAATGGTAGCTCTATGCTGCCATCTACTGGAATTCTAGGGAAATGCTTTCCTTGAGTGTTTATTGGATAAATGCTGAAAAACTCAGTTAATTTAACAGAGAACTAGAAAAATAGAAAGAAAGAAAAAAATAACAGATGTTTATAGGCTGGAGAAGGAAGCCTCAGAAGATTATTTCAAAACCAAAATGACTGTAAATAAAAGTAATGAAGTTATGCTATACTTTCATTTTCTTTTCAACATTTGCTGCGCTTGCTGTTAGAAGTTTTGGATTGAAATCAAATACCTGCTGTAGCACCGAATCAGACTGAGGCTGAGCATTACCTCCTGCAGATGTGCAATTTTCTTCTTGGCTAAAATCGATTTAGAAATAAGAAAGGCAATAGGAAAAAAAAGTCTCCCAAGATTCAGCAGACAAAGATCACAGTAAAAGGGAATTTCTGAGATAAAATGGTGTTTGCAATCATTAAGAATGGCTCAGAAAACATTGTAGTTGCTATAAGTCATAGTTTTACTAGAAGTTTCATCTCTTGATTCTCTGTAGACACTGCAGAACAGGGGACTTAAATCTTTTTCAAGTCCAAGGCGCTAAGAATATCAAGCACTTTGGGAGCCCTGCGTTTTGAGGCTTAAACCTCAGATAACTGAAAGCCAAGCTAATTGGAATTTAAATTTTTTAGTATTTCTTTTTTAAAGAATCATTGTAAATGCTATTTCTTCCACTTGGGTATAGGTTAGACATCAGTTCCCCAGGTAAGTGTCCCCAACTGCCAGCAGAGGAGGGGACCCTGTTGTCCTCCATCCATTGCTCACTGCTTGTATAGCATTGAACATAGCTGTCTGTAATTAAATATTTATTTGTATAACAGTTTGTCAATTCCTCCCCCCTGCCTTTAGGCGTATTTATTCCTCATGCCTGGCAGAGAACAGCTATCCAGTGATTACTTGTTTAATGAGTTAATGGCCTTTTGGTATATGTCCTGGGGTCAGTTTTACTCAGCTCCAGTCCCTCTTAAGTTTCTCATCTGTATCGATTGACAGTTCAAGTGTCTAACCCAGTCTCCATCCACTAGTTGAGTTTTGGTTGGCGTCCTCCTGAAATCTGTGCTAAGATGGGAAGTTGACTCTTCCAAGTTCAAAGAATTCCAGTAAAGGTTGAAATATCAAAGGCTTTCAGATAATCAAATGTCCAGTAAACCAAAGCATCCTGTTACCTGGATAATTTGGTTTTCAGGGTTGTTCAGCAGATCCTCTCCCCCGTGCTCAGTAAAACGGTGTCTCAGCCTCAATTGCCACGTCAGTGTCAGGTTGTTGTCAGCTTCCAGCAAGAATGACTGGTTTCTTCACTTGTGTGTGGTGCCATTCTCCCCCGGGTCCATCATCTGTCTTGGAGAATCTTCACCATCTGAGGATGAGCTGCTGTGTGAAGCAGTATTCAGAGGCTTTCTGAGAATCCATCCACAGCGCACCAAAAAGACACAATTTCAGGTTAAAACCTGTGCTGTTAGCCATCCTTATCAGACTCAGGTTGATCCACTGCCAAAAGCTTTATCCTTCTTCTAGAAGACTTGTGTCTTGCTAGTCAGGGCAGCAGGGCTCTGCCTGGGGACCTCCCCAGGTCTCAGTTTCAAGGATGCTGATCAGGATCAGTCTGCGTCCCTTCTCATTCTGCTTCTGAGTGCACCGCCATCCCAGGACTGGAAGTACGTTGATTTTTGCAGAGCAATATTTACTTCTGCTTCTGAATAGCATGATGTGGACATTTGAAACCTTGTGTACGGCAAGGCCCGGAAATCCCGTGGCTTTTTTCAAAATCTCACCCTGATACTTGTCTGGTTTTCCATTAGATTATAGGTACTTATTTAAGTGAGCTGGCTGGGTGGTCGTCTGACTCTCTGGCAGGAAAAATAAAATGGAGTTACTCTCTAAATAAACTTGCCACTTGAACAGCCATCACATTTTGACCCTTGAAATCCCCTGCAGGTAACACACTTGATCTTAGTGACGTGGTGCTAGTCTCTGGGTATCCAGAGCTTAAGGGACACCAGACAGCTTGACTGCTTCAAAGTTCAAAGTCAAGAGCGGGTTAGGCTATGATTTTTATGAATTTGTGCTGAAGACGTTGCCTAAGAGAACAAGAAAAACAAAAATGGTGCAGGAGGAGTAGAATAGTGTTTCAGAGCATTTTTCGTTTGTTCACTCATTTTGATTTTTTTTTTAAGGAAGAAAATAGTGCCATTTACCCTAAATGTTACAAGATGGCTGTCTATGAAGTCCCAGTTCACTGGGTACTCGCTTCCCCAATGCAGTTTAAGCGATCGGGGTTTGGTCTCTTCCAATGGCTTAGCCAACGCTAACGGTTCCCTCATCAGGACCTCTACTTTTAGCTTTTGTCCCTGAGCTCTCTCCAGTCCTGTCAGCTTGGCGGGGCCGTTATTCTGGGTGTCTGTGAGGGTGTGTCTGGAGGAGGTTAACGTTTGAACTTGTAGACTGGCTAAAGGTGATTGCCTTCCCCCAGGAGGGGAAGCCTCATCCAGTCCTTTGGAGGCCTGGATAGAGCAAAAGGCCAAGTTAGGGAGAACTCTCTCCCTGCCAGTTTTTGAGTTGAAACACTGGTCTTCTGCACTCAGACTGGAACTTATGCCATCGGCAATCCTGGTTCTCAGGCCTTTGGGCTTGGTCGGGATGCGCACATCCATTCTCCTGGGTCTTCAGTGGAAAGCAGATCATGGGACTTGTCAGCCTCCTTTGTTCACGGGCCAATTCTGTGTAATAAATCCCAATCTCTCTCTCCCTCTCACCACACACACACACACACACTCACACACACACAGAGGCATACAGAATGTGCAGAAATGCAGGTGTGACAGTGCGAGCTGAAGCTGCCATCTTGTACTATTGCCTGGAAGGAACACGTAGGGGAAGGTGTAGTGCTTTTACATAAAAAATGTACATGTAGCAACAAAGGAGAAGGGGCCCGCCTTCCTGATGGCCATGGGACTGACTTATCAGCCCTGGGCCACCTCCCTGGAATTTACATGACTGAGAAGTAAAATAACTTTGAAGACCCACCATAATTTTGAGTCTCTCTGCTTTCTGTTATGGTTTATCTTCACACTCGTACATGTGTAGAATATTTTTATCAGGGTATCTTATCTACTGGAAATAGATCTTAGGGTCTAGGAAGGTAGAATTGTATAAAGGTCAGTGGTGGAAGGAAGACTTACATTCAATTCTGGTTCCATCACTTGCTTGATCTATGCACTTGAGCAAGATACTGAATCTCTCTGTGCCTCAGTTTATCTCATCTGTGAAATGGAGGTAATGGTGGTACCTAGTTCACAGGGTTTATATTGGATCAAATGAGACTATATGAGAAAACTGCTCTACACCTAAGTAAATGTCCAGTTGACATTTGCTCTTATTACTATTTTTCATCTCCTTTTGTACTGGCCATCACACATGCCTTGATACATAATTTGGTCTCTTAAGTATAGTGGTGCCATCTCTATATAGCCAATTTCCATTTCAAATTAAAAGAATAGCTTTTTAATATTTAAATAAATCACTTGTTCGTTTGGATAGTATCAAACAATTAAGCTTTAGTATCTCCTGCAAAGCTGAGGCTCAGGCCCTGAGCGAGGTGATTTTTCTGGGGGATCAGTAGTATCGTGGTTAACAATGATACCACGAAGACGATAATAATAAAACATGAAGACGATAATAATAAAAGTAACGGTGATACGTAAAGTTGATTGAGGACCTTTACATACCAGACTCTGTACTGCCCTCTTAAATGTGTTAATCTCCTACAACCGCATAACAGTGACATTATTATACTCATTTTAAGGATGAGAGAAACCGAGGTCAAGTTAGTCATGTTCGTTGCTCGGTGTCACCACCATTAGCGATTAGGTGAGGCATCTAAATTCAGTTATTATTATTATTTTTTAAAGTTTCCAAAGCCTATTTATTTTCCATTATTTCACCCTGAACTCCTCGAACTCCTGCGTGAGGAAGCATTCAGCCTGTATACGGGGTTTCCATTTAGCTTATTTGGATAAATACACCAGTTTCCCACTTTTAGGCTCATTAGTGATCTAGAGATTGAGTGTAGGCTCATTATTTTGCCGTATTTATTAAATATACCCAGGTGTTTTTTTTTTTTTTTACAAGAATGGAAGTATTTTAACTTGGAATTCTGGTCAGATGAAGAGTTTCCTTTTGCTTTAAAGCTAGTAGATAACAGGTTGATTGTTTCTTAGGATATTGTAACATATACTTAATAAGACAGGTGGCATTCTAATAGGAAACAGAAACGTAAGGAAAGTGTCAAGCTACTTCTAAATTCTCGGCCTCAGGTTCCCCATCTGAAGAAGTAAATTTTGTTGAACCGGATTATCACCAGCTATTCTAATGCTGTGATTTAAATGGAACCTCTCTCCTCCTCAAATTTCAACCTTCCCTCCTTCCTTCTTTCCCTAAATTAGTCATATTAAAATACTTTGCTTAGCTTTAATCACCCTGAATGGGCCATCTGCTTCTGTATTTCATTGAAAAGCAGAATTTGATCATAGCGGTTTATAGAAGAATATTTGCATTATTTATGTTATAAGCAAATGAATCTGACATTTATACCACTGTGGCCTAAATTCTCCTAAAGCTTGTCTTATATGTGAAATGTGTGTGATATGTGGAGTCTTAGAAAGCTCTTAAGAAGGTTTCCACAGTTGAACATATTTCTTTGATCTTCTCAGGACTTGAAAGCTTCAAGTGTGGAATACATGAATATTTTTGAAGTTCTCAAAATTACAGGTAATTCAGATTTAGTCTCAGGATTTTAATGTGACCAATGAGTGATGTGTGTATCAAGGGGATGCCATTTAACTGGTAATGCAGTACACTGAATCTCCTAAATTACTCCTGCAAATACTTAGTTATAAGACAGGATTAGAAAAAGGCTCTCCTTGTGGAGCCAACTTTAGAAGATATGATAAATGTATATCTATGTTTAGACAATTCAGTGTCATTTGAAAAATGATTGTTTCTTTTTAATGCAGTCTTTGAAATACATTCACACAACTTCATATGATAAGTTTAATTCTGCTTGGCTTATTTAATACCCTTCACTTAGAGAATAATAATTTACTGAGAACCAGCCCTGAGCAGAATCATTTGCAAGATTCTACATATATTTGTTAAATGGACTGTGAAGCAGGTGGAAAAGGGGAGAGATTGACAAAAAGTTTATCGACTCTTTCCTTCAAGTACTTGTAAGAGATGGAGAGGAAAACCAGAAGGCAAGTGAAATGGCAGAGAAACATTACAAAGATAAGTGCAAAATAAACATAAGTGTCTTACAGATGTGAATAAATTGACATTTATGTGTGATTTAAATTTTCAAAAGATGACAGAAAAAAGAGCAGAGAGGGAGGATGGAAGGAAGTGAGACAGGCAGGAAGGAAAGATCATTCAAAGTCTGTGTTCTGCGGTCAGTGACGCTCTCCAGGGACACATTTCCGAAAGAGCTCCTTGCCTAGATGTTACCCAAAGCCTGAGCTCGGGAAGTGGACAGTGCCTGACTTTTGATATATTTTCTTTTTTTCCTTTCCTCCTCTTCTCTCGTTTCTTCATCCTTACAGTAGATTTTATATTCATGCTGAAATTCGTAACTCCATACATTTTAAACATCCTGGGACATTACATAACCAAGGGCTAAAAGCATTCTTGAGGTGCTGAAAAATACTTGGACACGAGGCCAGTAGAGAATCTAACAGATCCTTAAAAACATGTTAAATAAATGAATATATTGGTGATTCGTTTGGGGGTTAATTTCCTGTAGGAAACATTCAGTGGCTTCTGAATGTATTTCTGCAGGTTGCTGCTTTTGGTCTTTAGGTTAGTGAGGGAATAAGGGCAAAAACATCGCCTGGTGTGTGTGTGTGTGTGTGTGGTGTGTATACATGCGTGGAGGATCAGTAATGTGAACAGGCCCGCAACATTGCTCAAAGGGGAGAGGGCAGGGCAATCTTGAATTGGTACCCAAATCGGAGCAAGGGGCTCATTTTTGAAAGCCTGGTCATATTACCACCATATATACTTTCTCCTTATTTACAGCCAGTGTTGTAGATCCTTCTTGGTCTCCAATTTTTTCTATTTTTGTGACTCTTAACCACTCCAACAACAGCATTTTTCATATGCTAGCAAGCTAGCGCTAGGGAGTGAAAGCTGATTGGAAAAGAATATTTGAACCATAATTTTCTATATTAAACATACTTCTGCAAAGAGCAAGAGGAGAGAGCTAGCATTTTAAATTTATTTTTTCATGTTTGCTACTTCTTCCAATTTATTGGATGTAAAACTTTTTCTCCCAGACAGTGGGAACCCCAACAGTGGTCCTTACATCCTGTCCTAGCAAACATTTCCACCGACCTTCCCAGTGTCTGTGCCTTGATGTACAATCTGAGCCCTAGGCTGGGAATCAGAAGAAACAGCTGCAAACTATGCTCAGGGTTTTTTGGTTTCATTTTGTTTTAAATTTTAAGTAAGGTTCGGTTGCATCACTCTGAACTGCTGATGCTGGGTTGAAAGCGTAAAAAAGTGCTAAGGGTCACAGCTGGTATGTAAGTTGCGGGCGGGGGTGGACAAGGTGATAGGGACCTTTGCTTTCCTCTTTGTAGCGCCTGAAGTCCTGAGAGGCATGAGAATCACATGGCTGAGCTCATGTTAGTCCAACAGGCTGGCCAGTCCTTCTGTATATTTATTCCCAGCATTTATGATATAAGACTATCTTTGAAAGCACTCAGGCAGTTGATTTTTTTTAAATAAAAATTAAACATCTATTTACTGCTTATTTCATGCCCTTTTATTTTTTGGTTGATTTGCATCATTTTGTGTATGGAGAAGCTCTGAAGAGGTGTTTCCACAACTGAATAAAGAGAAATAAAATACAGTTAAATTAAATGAATGTTTAAATAATGCTTACGGTAATCAACTCACATCCAAAAATTTAAATTATTTTCATGACAGACTAATTTTTTTCTCTCTTTATGATGTTTAGTTTTTGTATACATCCCTCATTGACTCCAACGGCAAGATGCCAATGCATTCTTAGTTATAGGTGTTGTGGACAGGCCGCCTGGGAGAAGGGAAAATGGCATGGGAGAGAAGGTAGAAACATCTTGAGGGCTCAGTTTTGACATTTATATTTCAGTAGAGTTTATTTTTATTGACTATTGAGGTAAAATTTACATAAAGTCCAGTGCGCTCTATTAAAGTGTATAGTTTAATGAGTTTTACTACAGGTTTATACCCATATAAACACCACTGCGATCAAAATAACAGACTTTTTTGATTACCACGACTCTTTTGCCCCATCTCAGGCAACTCCCTTCACACTGTGGCTCCTAAGCAACTATTGACCTGCCTTCCATCACAAATTACATTTGTCTCTTCTAGAGTTTGAAGTAAGTGTAACAGCAAATGCTCTTTTGAGCCTGTTTTCTTTCACTCTACATGGGGATTTTGAGATTTAGTCATGTTGCAGGTATTTGTGGTCCATCTTGTTGCTGAATATGACACCATTATATGTGCATATGACACCTTTTATTTATCCACTCACTTGCTGATAGACATTTGGGTTGCATTCAGTTTGGGGGTGTTGTGAATAAAGCTACTAGAAACATTTTTGTGCAAGTCTCTGTGGGACATATGCTTTCATTTCTCTTGGGTGAATACTAAAAGTAGAATGGCTAGATCATATGGGAGATATATGTGTCACTGTTAAAGAAACTGCCAAGCTGTTTCTCATACTGGTTGGACCATTTCACATCCCTACCAGCAAAGCTTTAGAGTTCCAGCTGCTTCATATCTTTGTCAACATTTGGTATGGTCAGTCTTTCTAATTTCAGCTGTTCTTATAAAGTGAGAGCTTATTATAGTTAAGTTTTGCATTTTCCTGATGAATGATGAGCATCTTTTCAGGTCCTTATTGGCTCCTCAGATTTCTTTCTTTGTGAAACACCAGTTGGAGTCTTTTTGTGTGTTTATGTAAGTTGTCTGCTAATAGAGATGGCAGATGTTTTCATGTATGTTAGACACAAGTTCTTTCTCAGATATGTGCTATGAAAATTTTCTTACTATGATTTAGCTTTTTTTATGGTATCTTTACAAGAGTAAATGTTTCTGATTTTGATTAAATCCAATATGTAATTTTCCTAATATACTATGAGTTTTTTGTATCTACCTCAAGATTATGACATTTCCATCTAGAAATTTTATAATCTTTAATTGTTATATGTAGATCTGTCATAAATTATCAAGTGGAATTAATTTGTGTAGAGTGAGGTAAAAATTGAAAAAAATTTTTCTAGTTGTTCCAACATCATTTATGGAAGACATTCATTTTTCCATTTGTAGTTTGTGAAAAATAAAAGGGTAGATCTATTTCTGGATTCTAGATTCTGTTCTATATGTCTACTCTTACATCAGTACAACACTGTCTTGATTACCGTAGCCTTAAAGTAGGACTTGAAATTAGAAGTGTAAGTCCTTCAACTTTGTACTTCCTCTTAAAAAATTATTTTGACTATTCTAGGTCCTTTGCATTTTCAATTAATTTTGAAATTGGCTTATCAATGTGTGCAGAAATATCTGATAAGCTTCTGATTGGGACTAAATTGATATTTTAGCAATATAGACTCTTACAATCCATGAAAACAGTGTATCTCTCCATTTATTTAGATCTTTAAACTTTTTAAACCTATGTCATTCCAGTAGTTTTCACATACTTGTTAAATTTATCCCTAAAATGTTCATGTCTTTGGACGCCACTGTAAATTGATTATTGATTTAATTTCAAGTTCAAGGGTTTCATATATTGTAGTATATATGAATTGCACTTTGTATATACCTTGTATATGTATATCTTTGCTTTTTGACCTTTTCGCCTGCAACCTTGTTAAAGGTTATTATGTCTAGTAGCTTTTGAAGATTTCTTAGAATATTTTTCATGCATTATCATGTCTGAGAGTAAAGGTAGTTTTACTTTTTCCTTTCCAATCTTATATCTTTTCCTTCTTTTAACTCTTTTATTCTGCTGGCCAGACCCTCTAGTACAATGTTGAATAAAAATAAGAACAAGCATTCTGTTTTTATTCCTGATACTAGGGGAAAAGCATTTAGTATTTCTCCATTAAATATGATGTTAGGCAAAGTTTTTTCTGAGAAAACTTTCTATTTTTCTTCTATTTCTAGTTAGAAAGAATAATTTTTATGTTTCATTTTGTGTGCTCATGAATTAATTGCAGTATTATTTTAAATGAAAGCACACGTGTAAAAAGCTACTTCATACAATAGATATTATGTGTTTTAAATGCTTTAAGAGATAAACATGGAAAGTAAAGGAGAAAAATATTTTTTCTTCTTCCTTTTTTGCATACATATGAGATGATGGAAGTTAACTAAACTTATTGTGCTAATCATTTCCTGATGTTTGTAAGTCAAATCACTATGCTGTACACCTTAACCTTAGACAGTGCTGTATGTCAATTCTATCTCTATAAACAGGAAAAGAATGTGAAGTGAGATACGGTTCCAGTTTAACAGTTGATTAACAGTTCTGCATGTTTAAAAATGTAAAACCGAAACAAACAAACAAAATGCCTGTAAAGTTGAACTCAGAGAGATCCCCTTGGGGAGGGGGGAGGACTCATGAACCACCTCATCACATTCTTTTCTCCCAAGATGGTTTCCTTTATTTTAAATAAAACCATCACCACCATTAGCACCACTGCTGTCCACACAACCACCTTCACAGATTTTTGGATCCCAAGACACATTGACCCTTCTTTGACACAAGGTAAAACGTTTGTCCCTTTATCTTGCCTTTGAAAGTTGAGTGTGGCTGAAACTTTTTAGAAAGTCTCATGAAATACCACGAAAAACTATAATGACCTCAACACAGGGTCTCTAAAGAGGGACACTTTCCGGGATACCTTTCCTTGGTTTATGCTTTCTCACCTTCAGAATACTGCTTCATGAAGATTGCCATCTTAACATCCTGCAGCTGAGATCTGCCTCTAAGACGTCTTCCCTCTTTACGGTCCAGAAGGAGAGGTTCCTCTTCTGTGGTTTCTCCCCCTAAGGCCAAGTTCAGGCTGAAGGATGAGTCTCCTCCTTAGAAAGGTGAGGAAATAGCGAATGACCTTCCCCTGCACTGAGATGTTCTCAACAATTTCTCATAGCTGGACGTGACCCTGGCAGGCCCAGAATCTTTGTTGCTACCAATAGCAATAGTTTTCAAATAGTAATTCATATACATCACAAATAGCAGAGAGGCAGCTCATGTTCAGCATGCCATGAGCAACTCTAGAATGGAATCTTTTTTCGAAATCTTTTCTCTTCTACATGGCAAAACTTGAACTTATTCATATGCTGGCGGACAGAAGACACGACCTAGAAAAGAACGATAAATTATTAGGTTAATTTTTTTCCACTCAGTGAAGAATGAAGATAGGGAACAGAAGAATGTCTTGGAAATCCAACAAAGCAGAAAAAGCAAATACGAATGTTACCTCCCACTGGAGCTTGGTTCTGGCAGGGGGAGGCCTTTTGAAAACTGTGATAACTCAGTTCTTTCAGATGGTACGAATCACGCCCACTTTATTGTCTTTTATTTGCATTATCACATGGGTATGCAGTGTTTCATTTTCAAACAGGCACCACAAGTTTAAACTGGAGAAAAATAAGTGTTTAGTAACAACTGAAATATTAATACAAGTTATCACAACAGGAAAGATTTCTATAGTTGTAAAAAGCTCAATAAAGAAAGTATGAAGCAATGACTCAGACCAGCTTTGAAAAATCAATTTATAGAACATATCCAGCTGAAACTGGCTCCTGTTTGGTCAGGAGTTTATTTATCTGACTTATTTGAAGTTGAAGCCAGCAGTACTCTGGATTTGCATGACCCCTACTGAAGCAAAGCCTGCAGCTGTGCACATATGGACCAGGTTCTGTAGAGCAGCCATCACAAAATAGTTCACAAGGGTTTTGTTTTGTTTGTTTTGTTTTGTTTTGTTTTGTTTGCATGGAATGCTAGGCAGATCTTTGTTTTCATTTCACAGTCACTTCATGCAGGGTTCCTACCTCCTTAGCTTATTGTCTGTCCAAAGCTTTGCTCAAAGACTATTGATTTACATGAACTCCCTGGGGATAATAATAATTCTAATAATGAATATCATTTATTGAGCATTTCTAAGTCCTAAGCGCTTCAAATGAGTTGCTTTGTCTCGTCCTTACAGCAATCCTGTGAAGCATGTATTTTATTATTCCTTCTTCTGAAAACAGGAAACTGAGGCTTAGAGAGGCTAAGTAACTTATCTGTAGAGATCCAGTAAGTGGCAGACTCAGGATTCAAACCCAGTGGTCCAACACCAGAGCCTGTGCTCCTAACTGCGACACCACACTGCGTGTGCTGAACAGATTGGTCCCAGAGTTCCCAGGGCATCCAGAATCAGGATGATCATTAAATATACATATATAACCCCATAGAACTAGTTATGAAATAATACTACTATAGTAGCCCCCTGCCTCTGTCACTTCCCTGGGCTTTCCAGGCCATGCCTTTGCATGGACCAGTGTCTGTATCTTGACTTCTGTTCTTTCCATGTCAATTGGTTCTCTTCTGTACACATTTTGGGTTCAGAGTCCTTCATAAAGTTAGGTAAGATAAAGAAAGACTGTTTTCCTCTCTCTAATCTATAAAAGATTTAAAATTAGGGATTTTTGAGGTTTGGGTGGGAACCTCAAGGTCCCTGTGTCAGGCTTATTAAAGGACGAGCCCCCCCTCCCCACTTCCTGTTTCTTACAGATGTAGCCAGTGATGAGGGTGGGGCACCAACCATCCCACCTGAGCAAAATTTCTGAAAACAGTGGGTTCTTTTGTTTTGTTTTTTAAGGACCATAAGTCACATAGAGAAGGTAGTCAAAGGACAGTCTATTTGTAAAACTGCTTTCCTCCCCTAGTGGTAAGGCTTGGCAATGTTTCTGGGTGTTTTTACAAAAAATTTTGTGAAAATCTTACAGAGTCGATCTTGACAGGAGACTGGATCCCCTTGAAGTAGACGTTATGTGTTTAATGAACTCATCAATTTGTACCTAGCAGTAGGTGCAAAATAGATATTATGACAAGACTTAGGGGTCATACCTTGCAGGAAGTAGAGAAATTAGGTATGAAAGTTATTTTAAAATATTACATGTGACTGCTCTTTTGGGTGCATGGTAGGGCCAGCTTCATCCTGGTTGCTCATAAGGCATCTCCTCATCCTCTGTAAACATCCTTTCTCTATTAGGGTTCTCCAGAGGAACAGAACCAATAGGACATGTATATATAGACAGATTTACTGTAAGAAATTTGCTCACTCCTGTATTCAGTTATGGAAGCTTGCAAGTCTGGAATCTGCAGGGCAGGCTGGCAGGCTAGAGACCCAGGAAAACCGATGTTGCAGTGTGAGCCTCGAGGCAGTCTGCAGTGGAGCCCATGATATGGGTGAGGTCTGAAGGCCACCTGCTGGAGAATTCTCTCTTGCTGCAGGGAGGCTGGTCTTTTTGTTCTGTTCAAGCCTTCAACTGATAGGATGAGACCCACCCACAGTATGGCAGGCAATCGCCTTTCCTCAGAGTCCACTGATTTAAATGTTAATCTCCTCCAAAAATGCCCTCAGAGAAATACCCAGAATAACTTTTGCCCAAACATCTGGGCACCCAGTGGCTCAGCCAGGTTGACACATAAAGTTAACCATCACAGAGGCAGAGGAGTACACTTGTCATCTGATCGTACCTAGAACACTGGCCAGACACGTAACAACCACAAAACGGTGTGTTTGTACTTTTTCCCAAGAGGAAACCTTTCAGCCAACACTACCTGCTCTCTTCCGTCTGGGCTCCTATGGTGTCCACCCGCCTTCCCTGCCCCCTTGCAGGATGATAAGCTAGCTCATGACGGGTTGCTCTGCTCTGGGCCCTGCCCCTAATGCCCTTTAATGACACCAATCCTCTCTTCCACTTTGTTGTTCTACAGGGCTCTGAGCCTTGGAGCCGGAGCTTCATTCCAGTCCCCCTGACCGGGGCAGGGATACAGAACGGGGAGAGAGCTGTCAGTGCAGAGGGATTCATTTGATAAGGGATGACTTATCAAACAGCTCCCCAGGACCCAAATTTCTTCTCATGAGGATATAAGCTGAAGGAGGTTTGTATATAGCTTCCCGAGACCTCTGCCCTTCTCACCATTTCCTTTCCTGCCCTTACTCAGCCAGTGTTACACAGGCAGTTGGCTGGAGGATGGTTACACAATCGAGGTGCAGTTGAAAGTAGAAACGGTTTTTCTCTCAAGTTCCTGTTTCCAAATTCTGTACAGTCATGGATGCTGCTCCATCCTGCTTCCTAACGCCTCCCTCTCTGGCAGTCCATGGCTTTCTAGGCTCCCTCACTGTGGTTCCCTAACAGGCCATGAGGTCCACAGGCTTCAGACATAGCCCTTACTCTGCCCCCATTAGTGCATCTCTGTGCTGTGTGTCATTCCTCCAGGGTTCTGTCCCCAGCTGGGCCACAGACATATTGATTCAACATGAGGTGTTAATGGCAGGGAGCAGCTCTGACACCCTTCCTAGACACATATAAGGACTGTCTCCAGCCTGGCTTTGCCTGTTTGCATCTCTATGTTTCTAATATTATAAAGTATATTACTTTTGGTTTTGGATGAAATCTCTACTAGTTTCCCTTTCGTTCAGTATAATTTAACGTAAGTCTTTTGAGCGCTGAAAGCATATTAGCCATCCCCATACTGAGGGCTGTTTGGGCTCAGAAGGCGAGAACACAAACCCACGCCGTCAAGAAGCTTTCACTCGAAAGGGAAAGGCAGACGTGTGTACACAGATCTACAACCCGGGGAAAGGTTTAGTGCCATTTTAGAGTTACAAATTGCCTTGAGAGCCCTGAGGCAGGAGTAATTAATTCCAGCTGGGATGAAAGCTCCCGTTTTAAGTGTTTAGTTTCCTAGAGCTTAACGTGTGGGAAACATCTGCCCGGTGAAGATCTGCCTGTTGCAGAGCTGCTCCCTCTTCAGACACTTCATATGCAGTTGTGCTGCACGTTGTGGAGAAGACGCAGGCTTCAGCTCCTGGGGACTGGCCGTGGTCCCCCTAGCTTCCTGGAGAATTCCGACTAAGTTATTCAGGTCAAAACTCCTGTTTAAACACTGAAAACAAAAATGTTGAGTTAAAGCCACTGCCATCACCAACACAAACAAAACCCCTTTCTCTAGACAACGTGGACAAGCTAGGAAGATAGTGGCTAGCTGCCACAGTGCTTTTGGAAAGATAACCTGAATCAAATATGTAAGCAGAATATCCAAACACCAAAGCCGTTTGTCTTGGGGGCATCCGTCCATGCTGCACGTGAAGGTTTTATCTGCAGCCTTGTGGGGCAAGAGGGAGGATAGCCAAGGCCTGAGGGTTGCCCAAGGGCAGCCCATCAGGATTAGTACGGACAAGAACTAAACCTGTTGTTAGGATTGTCAGATAGAATACAGTGCATCCAGTTAAATTTTAATTTTGGCTAAATAGTGCAAAGTTTTTCTTTAGTATAATTATGCTCCATGTAATATTTGAGGTTTACATCTGTGTAAGAAATGATTGATTATTAATGTGAAGTTCAAACTTAACTGTATCTTTTATTTATGAATGCTAAATCTGGGAAGTGTCACCATTACCTGATCCCAAACTTTGAACTTCAAGTTAAAATACCCTGCTTTGAGTTGAGCAGAATAAAAACAAAGGAAAAATCACCTCTAGGATTCTGTAGCCGTAGGTTATGTTGCTGGAGCTGGTCAAGGAACTTCTGCCCATGAACGTGGATTGAGAAAGCAACTTCTGGTAGAGGTCTTAGGCACCTGGCAGAAGCAGGCACGATATCTTTTGGCCAAAGGACAAAGTAAATGCTGGTCCCAGAAGACCTTCACAAATAATTGTCTAAGAGAAGTAATCAGCAAGCCATCAGAGATAACCAAGAGTACAAGAAAACAAGGCAACGTGAACAAGAACCAACAGAAACAGGAGTGACATCACCAAGACGGCAAAAGCAAACCCCAGCCTCCAGCCCCGCACGAAGATAAAAAATCAGACAGCTCGGTGAGAGCTCTGGCTTCCACTTCATAAACTTCAGCAATACAGTAGTACAACAAACCTAAGAATAACCACATAAAGAGGGAAGGAAGAGCAGCTTCATTTTGCCTGCATCGTCCCATACCCCAGGCTGGCACCAAGGGGGAACGCTCCAACTAGAAGGAGTTCCCTTTGACTGGAAAGGGAGAGTAGGTGAGTGACCAGCTTCCCCAGCCTTTTAGGGAACCTTATGAAAGACTTGTTTCAGACTGCCCAGAAACCAGCAAAGATGAGACATACGGAGACAGCTGGGGGCAAGAAAGAGGAGCGAGGGCTACCAGTATTAGGCACACAGCAGAAGCAACTCTGGTTTCAGGTGACTTGCTCTGCAGAGGACCCTGGCAGCTTTTGCTACTGAAGATACCAGTGTCTGGCACAACCACTGTGGACTCCCTGTGGATTTCATCAGTTTTCACCCCACAAGTATTTGCATTCACAGATACCAGCTACCTGATTCTCTCCCCACTCCACTTCTCTACCTCCATCCGCGCTGGGATCTGCATAGGCAGCCAGCTCAGGCCTCTGCAGCTGCATGAGTGCAAGAAGCCAGCTTAGACCCCCGTGGCTGACGTTCACCGCTGTGTGTGGGTTTGGGGCTAGCCCTTCCAGCTATGCACCTGTGCGCTGCTGGCCTGATTCCCATCACTGGCCTCTCCTGCTATGTGCCTGCTAGTGTTGAGATTGTGAGGCCATGGAAGTGCATGATGACAGCTGCTTGTGGGTGCAGCCTTGGCCCCATCTCCAGTCACTGGCCTGTACCATTGGGCTACCCTGCAGCTAGCACCTCCAGTTATGCACCTGCACACCCCTGGCCTGACTCCCTTTACTGTCTCCACAGCCATGCATTACACCTGTGAGGAGACCCCGAAGATACAGATAGGTATAGATATAGATAAATGATGTTTTAAGTAAGCCTGGGATAACTGCAAAATAAAAACATATAGTAGATACAGACAAGATACAGAGAAAGGAGTCAAAATATGTCACTATGGAAAATCATCAATTCACAGAGAAGGACAGCAAGAGAGAAACAGGGAACAAAGGAATTACAAAACAGCCAGAAAACAATTAACAAGATAACAGTGGTAAGTCCATACCTATCAATAATTATTTTAAATGTAAATGAACCAGATTTTCCAATCCAAAGGTATAGAATGGCTGAATGGATGAAAAAGCAAGACTCAATGAGTGTATGCTGCCTACAAGAGACTCACTTCAGCTTCAGACTCAAAAAAAAAAAAAAGGCAGAAAATTAGAATTAGGGCTTTAGGAAGTAGACCCTAGTTATCTGGAAAATTCATATCCCAGAACTTTTGTTCACAGACAATGGTTAAATTAATTAACAAAGCATTGCTGTGTCTTGTGTGTATGGAACGAGTTACTGAAATGAAAAATAATGTACTAACAAGAAATAATATTTCAAGTAAATATCAGGTTAACATCTCCCCAAATATTTCTTGACTTTTTTCTTAGGAGAGAATTCTTCTTTAATTCTAAAGAATTCTAAATTCTTACTTTAATTAAAGACCTCCTAAAACCCTTTGCATTTTTGTTTCCTTAAGTACGTGTAACTGTCTGGTTTGTATCAAGGTTCATTGTGTTTGTGGCTTTCTATCCTATTGAAATAGCACCTCTTCCTCTAGTGAATGAATAAATAATGCAATATATAATACACCTCCCCACTGTATTCTATCTTCAGGCATTTGCCTTGAAGCTGAAATGTATTGTCAAGGGAAGTGGAAGGCGGATTCCACCCAGAACAAAGCAGTCTACTCAGTCTTTGAGTTTCAGAGGAGAGCTTTTAAAGTTTTAAAGTCCATAGCTAGATAACAGTCTAAAATTCATGCTTTTGATCTTTAATAGCCAAGTTTTGTTGGGAGCTGGAGTTTATACACTAAAAACCAAGCCAGAGGAAATGGAACTTAGATACTTTCTATACATCATAGTGTAGGCAGAGTAATATTAGGTACAAAAATTATTTTCTTACTGCTTAAGAAGGACTAAAGCCACTTCTGGGATTGAGGAGGAAAGGAAAACTCATTAGACAAGTCTTGGTTCGTTTCTTTAGCTAAGTTACGAATACCTGCCGTGACATTTTCCCCTCTTCTTTGAATGAGGTATGGATAAGCTAGGGTCTCGATTTCCTCATCCTTCGGTGGGCTGGTCAGAGACTGCGGTGTCAGGACACCCCAGATCTTTTGCCTTTGGCTGTGAACAGCTCACTCATTTACCCAGTGTGCTCTATAAATGTGATTATTTTCAGTGAGTGTTGTGACCCAAGAAAGCTTGGGAAACACTGCCCTGTAGAAAAACAAATGTGAACCGGGAGGGTTATGTGGTTTACTTTTTAAAAGGGGTTACTCTGTCAGTCCAGTGTGGCCCTGACTAACATTTGACTCATGTGCGGAACTTACTAAAAATGACAGATTCTTGGTTCCATTCAGGGATGAAAGGAGTGAGGTGGCCTTTTGCTCTGAAGAATTCTCGTGTGATTGGATGCACTGTCAAGCTGAGTACACTTGGCTTCAGCTACCTAGAAGTGAATTTCCACCTGATCCCACCCAAGCATGAGATCATTCCCATCTTTAATATAAAAGGAACCATAGAGCTATCCAGAAGGTATTTTCCAGAGCCCTCAAAGGAGCATCTTACCTGGAAAGAGTCATTAAGTCAAGTCCCTCTGCTTTGTCTTGTTCAGCAGGGGATTAAAAGATATATATATATCTTTTAATATATATATATTCAAATAAAAGCCCTGGCTTGGTGTCTTGGGCAGGAGCCCTGCAGACTCACCGTGGCGGTGCTGATGCTCACAGCTGCACGCGGGGTATCACAGGCTGCGTGGTCACCGCTCCGCTTCCCCTGCCTAAGTTCATTCCCCTGCAAATGTGTGATTCTCGAGACCATAAAAAGCTCTTCTGAAATGCGGTTTACGGTCACTGTATGAGTGAATTCTTTCATGGCCTGGAAGATTAGACATCCGTGGGTCTCTAACAGCAAGATTACAAAGTTCTTTACCTTCGCAGACTTCTCAAGACGCAAGGATCTGGGTTAGAGGCATCGCTGACTGTTTTCTGTGGGTAGATACTCTAGTAAAATGATGAAAACGTAGTCTGAAATCTGTAAGACGTAGACGCTGACTCTTCCTCTGTTTTGCCTCATGAATGTGTTGAGGGCTCCATTCAAAACCGTTCCTGTCTGTGACATCTCTGACTTCTTGAGCCCACAGTGATTTCTCCTTATTCCAGGCTGGGCAGATCCCTGTGCAGGCTGTGCACTGCGTACCTCTCGGGGTGCTAGTTACACCACATATTTCGTACATGATGCTTGTATATTTATGTGATATATATCGGACAGCAGTAAGATGGTCTGTGTGAGGGCACAGTTTTTTAATTTGTGCAAAGGCAGAATATAGGCTAGCAGTGGGCTACTTTATTCTGGCCTTTTATAGTACTTAGAGCGTGGCTAACAGGATGCTACAATACACTATTTTAAATCAGAACATTTGTATGTTTCTCTCTCCAATGAAAATGTGAGTGTCTCATATTGGAAGCTTACATTGCACATCTATTCTTTCTCCCAGCACACATAAAAGGTGGGGATGTAGTGTGTCCTCAATAAGAGAGTGTTAAACTGAGTCACAGGCACATAGACTATTAATGGTAGAAGAGATGTCTGTAATGCCCAAGCATTTGATTAAAGACTTTCTAACTGAGATCAAGCAAAGTGAGAAATTTTGGGATAACATTTTTACTTTAATTGTCCCTGATTAATACTTACAAAACAACATAGGTTTAATTTTTAGACCTTGAATTTTTCCCTGGGAATTTATTAATAAAGGTCATAATTTTCACATTTTGGACATACCATAGCCTGATGCGTCAGCTGGGGATTTCTTTTTTCTCTGTAGAGAAAAAATCTCATGTCAGAGACTTAATAAAATAGGGATCTCGTATTGTAAGGACAATGAGGGAAGGCACTTCGAGGCTGGTCAGATGTTTAATAAACAAGGCTCCTTTTCTGTTTCTGCTCTGTCATCTTTAGCATGTGGCTTTTGTTCCCCTGGTTACAATACAGCAGTTGCAACCCTAGGTGTCATTATTGGGCTGCAGTCCATACAGGAAAACTAGAAAGGAAAGAATGAAATGAGTGTGTCGTTTTTGAAAGAGTATTGCCAGAATCTCCTTTCCAAGTCTTTCATTTAACTTTCACCGGCCAGGACTATGTCTTTGACCAACCCTCTTATGAGAGAGTCTGGAAAGGTGAGGATTTTAAATTATTCACGTTGAAATCCTGTTGGGAAGGAAGAAAGAAAAATAGATATTGGGAAGCATGTTCAGTTGTACCTACTTTTGAAGCTCTTAAGTGTACTTTTATGGTGTCATTTAGGCTTATCTTCCTCGCCAAATTTAAACATTGATTGGGCTAGACAACTGTCCTCAGGGAATTTGAATGACTAGGGGGTGACAGCTTGAACAAGGGAGAAAAGTGAGCTAAATCCTAGAATGAGTCTGGAGATGCTAACGAAGATAGTGGGGCCCCTTGGCAGCCCAGTTCAGAGGACTCAGGAAGCTTATGTGTCTATCTGTAACATACCTTCGACTTCACTGACGGGAAGATCCAGATCTGATGACAATTTTCCATGTCCCATTTTTACACGTCACAGGATTCGAAGCTGACGCACAGCTGACCAGTGAAATCCAGACAGTAAGACTGGTTTGACTGTTTATAAGGCATGCGAAACCTGCTGCTGCATGCAAATTTCAGTCACTTTAGTTTTACGTGTTTTTGTTATTTGATTTCTTAACT
Organism: Vicugna pacos; assembly: GCF_048564905.1. Taxonomy (NCBI): domain Eukaryota; kingdom Metazoa; phylum Chordata; class Mammalia; order Artiodactyla; family Camelidae; genus Vicugna; species Vicugna pacos. The sequence goes on from NC_132991.1 coordinate 19,019,300, forward strand.
TTTGACTTGGGGAACTTCAAACAAACAGAAAAGTAAAGAGTTAACATAAGAAACCCCATGTACTCATCACTCAGTATCAACAATTGTTAACTCTTGACCAATCTCGTTTCATGCATTATTTTCCCAAGATTATTTTGAAGCAAATTTATGAAGTCTTATCAATTTTATGAGTATTTTAGTATGTATCTCTAAAATTTAAGGATCTTTATGCAATCTGTGTTTTGATTTCCCCATGGTCTAAATTTCACCCAGGTTTTCTGAATGAGGATCCAAATAAGAAATGTACATTGTAATTCATTGCTCTGTTTCTTAAATCTCTTTTAATTTACAGGGTCCCCTCCCACTTTGTTTTTCCTTGCAGTTTATTTAGTGAAAAATTCGGGTTCAACAACATTCCCCATAGTGTGCATTTCGCTCCTGCATCTCGCTAGTATCATTGCATACGTTTCTCTCTGGCTTGCTTATTCTGCCAGCTCATTTGTTATGATCAGATTTAGGTTCAAATTTAAGGAATTGCTTTTAAGGAGTTGAAATCATCCTATAAGAATAAATTTAAGTGTGATTTTTCCTACACAAAATGTTCTTTGCAGGTGACACCTTCTTAACTCAATGTTAAAGAAAACTGCTTTGAAAGAAAGGGTAACCATCTCTGTCCTCAAGCAGTTTGAAACCTGAAGTCCATATAGTTTAACTTCGTTGCTGTTTTTTTTTAATTATTATTTTTTATTTATTTATTTTGTAGGGGAAGTAATTGGGTTTATTCATTTCAATGGGGATTGGATCCAGGACCTTGTGCATGCTAAGCACACACTCTACCACTGAGCTATACTCTTCCTCCAATTTTTTTTTAATGGAAATGGATGCCAAGATGGTCAGTCAGTCACATTTGTTGACTGAGGACTTATTTGGGGGGAATCTTGGTAATCAGTTAACTCTTTCATCCCTTTCTTCTGAGATCTAAGTGAGGCTGTTTTGGTAACCTCTTGTTGGGTTTAATTTTATTCTCTCTCCTACTCAACAGATATTATCCAAATAAAACAAGTATTTTTATGATAAAATATTCTCTTTCCCATCCCTCAGTTTAGGGCTTCTTGACACATTATGGCCACTAGTTTCAGGTAGTTTTCATTTTGCCTGTATGGTTATGTTATAGTTAGCTATATATTTTTTCTAGTATCTAATTTAGCTCATACTTGGGTATAACTAATTCAGATTAAATTGAAAGACTACTCTCAGCAATTTAAAAAATTATCCTGTATTAGACATATTGAAACATCATTTAATTTATGCAAACCAACTATAGAAAAATGACTCTTTACTAACAATAAATAAGAGCTCATCTCACTTGCTTTAATCAGAATCACTTGTAAGTACTAAACGGTATGCAGAGTTAGGCTGAAATTGGGTTCCTGTCTTAAACCTTCCCTCGTGAGCCCTGTTTTTTTCCTTATTGACCTATTTTTTCCTCACACGTGGTGAAAAGGTCAGTGTGATCATGATTTAGATCTAAACTACCATGCATTATCAATTTATGAATTCTCAATTTCATCCAACTTACTTATTTTCAGGTGTCTTAAAACGACACATACTTGTAATCTTTTCTGGCTATAATCGGGGCCGTTTTATAGTAGTCGTCTGCAAACTTTTTTTTTTTAAACTATTGAATCTATTTTATTTCACTTAAATATTTTGTAAAACGTTTTTATATATGTAAAAAAAAATAAATACAGGGAGAACAGGGCTACGTGCAGTAGGGGCTGGGGCCTGGAGCCCTCTCCCATGGGCACCTCTGGTCCCTCTGCAAGCACCCTGAGTATCTCACACTTCCGAACGCTCACTGGAGCACCACTTGGAAATAACGCCTTAGGGTGTCTCAGGCTCCATATTTCTCCATATTTGTGGAGGGCCTCTGCCTCGGGTATGAGAATGAGTGACTAGTGCAGTTGGAGGTGACAGGGTTGGGGTCAGCCAGTGAGACAGCAAAGTATTTAAGGCTTTTTGTTCTGGGATCACCTGAGGCCTGAACTTCTTTCTAAATGTTTATGTCACAGGAATGAGGGCTCCTAGTAATATCTGCTTTCCAACCTCTGCTCTAGCGTTAATTATGAAATGTAAATTTGAGCTTGCAAATCTTCTGAGGTATTTTACGTAAATTCTGAAATTAGTTGTGGTTCAGAAATTCTTGTTTACTGACATGTTTTGAGTCCTTTTTAATGGATTCATCCTGTAATACTCTAGAGAAAATCCCCATAACCTAGTTGTCACTGCATTGTGAGTCTAAACACCTGTCAGGAGTCTTTTGGTCAGCAGGCCCAAATTAAATTAAGCAGCCTTTCTAATTAAGACAGAAAGGCAGAGCACTTCATGTAATCAATGAATTGTAACTGAGAGAGGATAATTAAATTTGGAGTTCATCTCTAAAACTGAGCTGGTAAACTTCGATTCCCCACAATCTGAATGTAACATATTTTGGATTCAGGTCTTCTTTATTTCCAGAGCTTCTCAGCTCCCTCCTTATTTTATATTTCTCACTTGTCTCTAAGAGTCTCTTCTCTAATACCAATTGCAAAGAAAATTTACCTTTAGTTAATAGTATTTTTACGTAGGATTCCTTTCAGCTCTGTCTAGGCAGTCAGACCACATTTACGCTCCCTTAAGGCTGTATCAGCTGACCCTACATACAGATCTTAGCTTTCTTATCACAGCCCTACCCTTCCATCTTGGCTGTTAGTCTTATTGGTCCAGAAATGATATTCAAAATATTTAACAGTAAGCATGGGATGGGCATTGATTGATCAAAACAGACACTAGTTGTAAGATTAGATCATTTTTGGAGGTCCGAAGGTGCTGGCGTACTAGGCAGAAGAGCCATGGCTGATTATACTAGACACAGTAGGAGTATGTCACACAGGAATTTTATGTCTGTATATATATATATCACGTCTATATGATCATATGATATATATATATATATATATATATATATATATATATATATACACACACACCATATAGACGTGACATATAATCCTGAATATAATCTTGTAATGAGTAGTGTGAAAAATAGGTGCTTGACCATTTACACAATTCAGTTCTCTTGGAATAAATCATCTTTATAACAAAGTGGTTCATCATTTTGTTATATGGTGACAGTGAAAGTGTCTCTCTGTTGAGGTCCTTGTTTGTACCTGCAGGAGAAGACCATTTAAGATTAAAAAACAACAACAGGGAAAAGAAAAAAAAACCCAGAAAAACAAGAACAGTGGCATGGTTAGATGTGGTTATTCATGGCTATAGACAGGGGCTGCTATTTGCTGTAATCAAGCTCTTTATTCCCAAGAATCTTCCCAGTTGACCTTTGGGAGAACTGGCAATTCTGCCATGTTGGTCAACTCACAGTAAGTTTTGTACATTCTGGTATCTTGGGTAAATGCATATATTCTGGGAGACACCTCCATTGGCATTGTCAACTTTATTTTTTCTAATGTGAATAAATGGAATTCAGTCTGGTCAAGTTTTAGAGACAAAATGTTTCACTGTCTAAGTAGGGATCTTCTCTGAAAAGTCTGGCCTGTGTGGAATGTCACGAAGAAAGACTCTGAGCAATCTCGTAACAGTAGAGAATAGCCAGCTTCTGGGAGTCATGGGAAGGTGGGCAAAAGTAGGCAGCGGGAAACAGAAGGCACTTGTTATAAACGTGCCCAGGACCAGCCTAGGGTGTGGTTATAGATGGAGAGTCTTATTAGAGGATTCAGAGAAGGAGAATTATGGGATGCAAGCCTGAAGGATAGTTGTCATCAAGACCAACTTCATGGGTATGTGGCCTGTGCAGTCACACGGGACCCTGACCCAAATAGGCCTCACCCTGAGAAGGGCACCATGCTTGGTTCAATGCTTTTTTTTGCCATCTTGAAATTCTTAATACTTGTTTAAACAAGGAGTCCCACATTTTTATTTTGCTCTAGCTTTGCATATTCTATAGGGTCTTGAGTGTAAGATGTATAGCATCATCTCTGCTTTGTGAGAAGGAATGAGACTCTGTCACTATGGACAGCGGCTGCTGGAGCCACAGTTAACCCCAGCACACACTCATACATTGATAGGGGTAGCAATTACATGCCTACTGAAGACCTGGAGCGTCTCCTGCCAAGAGCCTGTGTGTTATAACTTAACCCATAATTTTTCATCAGAAAAATGAGATGGCGAATTGCAAAAAGTGTAAATTTACTTCATTTTCAGATGCCTGCGAAAACAAGTAAAGCTTTAATCCTTGTTGTCGAAACATGGGACTCAATCTCTTCTCTTGTTTAAGCAGAGAATATCGCCTTCTTTTGGGATATGGCCAAATGCATTGCCTTTTACAACTAAAGGCACAATGTGTTAAGCTTAGGCTGTTTCTACTCCCCCTTCACAGAGGGAGGAAAACACCTCACTGCCAACTCTTGGTTGTGCTGGGTTATGGGGACACGATGCCATCAGGGACACTCCTGTCTTGCTGGCCAACCCCTGCCTGCCTTGGTGGCTTGGGCAGAACTGCACCCACAGAGCAGGTTTATAATACATTCCTCACCTCTCTCTAGCATGTCAGGTTTACAAAATGTTTTCATGCTATCTAATAAATGCTTCTCGAATTGAATTGGAGCATGTTCAGAAACAGTTTAGAGTCTGAACTTTCAGGAGAAACTCATCTAAGTTCTGCTCAAATTACAGCCAAGGCCTATAAAGCAGCAAAAAATTCAGACTTCACAATCATTTATGATTTGCTATCAGCCTATGAAATAGTGTTTTGATGATTTAAAGCCCATCTGTCTCCCACTCCTCAGGGCCTTTGAACTTTTAACAAATGCCTGGAGTTTCTGAAGTATGAAGAATGACTTCATACGTCAGTATTAAAAGGCCACTTTTCAGTTTAGACCCAATATGGAGGGAGAGACTCTATTTCCCATTGGGTTAAGTGCCCTGATACCTTCATTTGGGTTTTTTTTTCCCTCCTGGTGAAATGATTAGAGAAAATGATCTCTTTCCATTTGCCGAAATGATGTCTTCTTGGAGGCTGTGCGATTTTATAATAATCAAGGAGGTAAGGTGAGAAATGCTGCACTCATTCTTTAAAGAATATGAATGCTGTTTGTCATAGAAATTTGGGAATAAAAGTTAGAAAAAGAAAATGACATACTGATTGATCAATTAGCTATCTAAATGTTGATCTTTTGGTGATTTTTTTCCCCTAGTCCTTTTATTCCTGAAATAGCTTTTCATATTGCATATTTGTGATTATGCTTTCTCCTTGTGATTTTGTATCCTTTTTTTATTTGTCATTGAAGCAAAAATATTTACATATTATATTTTATTGTTAAATATATTTTTACATGATCCCATAACATCCAATGGATTGGTGTACCAAGGTTATTATCCATATTTCCACTGCTGGGCATCTAAGTTATTCCAAAATGTGGCCATTATAAATAATTATGCAACAATATACTTTTTTTTTTAAGATTTTTTTTTTCTTTTCCACACTTGCCAAGTAACTAGCTAAGGACAGACATCCCAAAATGGGAGTTACTGTGACAAAGAATCTCGGCACTTTAATTTGTATTTTTAATACTTACTGTTACACTGCTGTATTGCTGATGTTATATTGCCAGTTGTAAAATATGAAAATATAGCCTTCATATCACACTTTTAATTCTGAACATGCTTTTTGATTTTTGCTGAGTCGGTAGGTGAAAACTCAATAAGCAAACAAAAACCAAAAATCTCATCCAAAATTGCGTTATTTAAAAATTTGCAGCAAATGCAGCTTTATATAGCATTATTCAATTCAGGCTTTTGGCTTCGAAAACTTACATTTATTTCTGAAGTAGAGAGAAAGTGAAAGGAAGCATTGAAGAATGGGCAAAAAAGTGAACCCTCAGTGGTCTTTTGTACCGTTAGGGTTTGTACAAAGTAAGTTTCTAATTGCTGTTTCCAGAAAATCTCCCAGCACATGGTAGTTACAGTAGCTTGTCTGCAAAACAGTTGTCCTCATTTCCTCCCATCCCTGTATATGTTTACCATTCTCCCATCAAGGGGCAGAATTTATTCCTTAATCACTTTAAATATAACTGGCCTGTGACTGCCTTGCCTTTTTTTTTTTTGATTCATAGCTAAGCAGAACAGAAATGAAAACAATATAGTAAAATATTTAAAGTCTTCACTTCTAGTAATTTCACGTAGTGTCTCCTCTGCTCTGGATTTTGACCATGGAAGATATCAAACTTGCTCTCAGCACTTTGATTGGAAAGAGGGTTTATAGGAATAATATCTTAAACTTGTTCCTGTCTTGATGACATTTATATTTTAAAAGAGATAAAAACCTTAAAAAATGCTTAGTTCTAATGATGTGATGATAGGCATTTACCAGGGAAGTGTGAGTGACAGGACTGGGGGTGCGTTTAAGTCCCTTTCTTTAAAGAAGTACTCTCCTCCCATGCCATGTGATTTTGGTGGGACTGCTTGTCATGGTAGATCGTGGGAATGGACATATGACCGTGGACATTTAATCCAACTTGCTTTCAGAAGCTTGTGCTCGTCTTTGTGCGCATGCATGTGTGTATGGTTAGTTGAGTCTTTTAACTTAGTTTTAATTTTCATCCAAGTCATACATGAACATGGTTTATTCTGCAGAACATTTTTTAATGGCAAACTTCCAAAGCATCTTCTATATTTCCCACTCTGTAAACACACAAATTTTTTATCTATATATCTAAATATCTTTGTCTCTAAATATTAATCAGCTTTTTAATTTTCCCATTGTGGGCATTCGTTGTTGACTTCCCACCACTACAGAAGAGAATGTAACACATTTTCTCATACTCCTGACACAACCACACACACACACACACACACACACACCTGTCTTCTATTATTGCCAATAAATTCCCATTGTAATTCTAATTACACTAAAATGTAAGATTTACATTATTATGACTATAGAAATATAATTACTAGCTGAGCTCTGTGGTTCACTACGATGACTTTTCTTGTCTTGATCAACTTTTGTATCTCTGAAGTATTAGTTTTCTTGTGTTATTTTTTGTTTCATTTTTTATTTATGAAGAGTAATTTACTCCCAAATTCCTTCCCAGATGTATAGGAGCAACTTAGTACATTCAATCACAATAAATATTCGGTCATTTTTATTTCACATATGAAGACCAATTTCATAAAATGTGTATTTTCTGAAACTGAAGATAGTAGAATAAATGCCTTATATGATCTGAATAGTTACAAAGTAGATTTGCACAAGTCAGGGCCAGGATGAATTTATTTTTGGCCAAAATTAGGATTAGAAAATCTTTAAGGCACAATTTTAACTGTCCTGAAAGATGAGTAGGAAGAAAGGCAAGAAAAGGGCAGGAAAAAGATCACCAAAACCATTAAAATCCTCGTGTTTTTGATAGACCGTGAACACAACACTTAGAGTAGGAAAGTTAAAAACATGGCTCCTTAATGCTAGATCTAGTTAGTTGTTTTCAAATGCTAGGTTAGAGATGCCACTGAATGTTTTTCAGCAGGAAGTCTCTTGATAAAATACATATTTTCGGGAGATTCATCTCTTAGTAAAAAGCAGTATAGATGGAACTGTGGAGAGGTGGGTAAACCAACATGCATGCTGTTTCCTCACCCAGAATTAAGTGACAAGGGCCTTGAGCAGGGTGATGACAGCGGGAAAGAGATGTTGTGAATGGGAGAGTTATAACAAAGGAAGAATTGACAGGATTTGGTGAGTGATTTTTTTATGGGGTGACATAACCCATCCTGCCTCCTTGCAGAGGGGGGCATCATTCCAGGGAGCTGCCACCTTGAGTTATTGTGTGCTGGAAGCTGGGTAAATTCCAGCTAGAGGTTAGTTTGTCCTCCACTGGTCTGAGGCAGATTATTGCAAATTAAATTTCATGCTAACCTGCTCTAAGCCAGGGACACGTCATTAAGTTTCAGGGTTATCTAGTTGATCACACTGAAAAATCTATTTCCACTGTTCCCTTGATGACAGTTGTGAAAATATTTTAATCGCAGTGTGAAATCACTTGCAATATTTCACCAAAACAATTATGCACCCTCTGAAATGCAATACTGAAAGAGGCACACGGGAGGAAGCCTCTTGGTTAGCAAGTGCTCCGATTTCTAGGAATGGCCTTGACAGGGCTGCTAAAATCCAAGTCTACCTTCTAAGCCAGATCTGCACCAGCTAAGTGAGGTGGAGAATTGAATTACTTTGGTAGGAAAGTAATACTCTCCTCCCTCTCCTCTCTCCTATGTCTGTCTTGAACCTTCAACTTCTGATAAAATTTACACTCCTCTGCAGGGTCAGTAATATTGGGGTCAATATGAGCTCAAATTGTGACATGAGGGGGACAGAAGAATTGAAGCAAATTTGTGTGTGTGTGTGTGTGTGTGTATGTGTGTGTTTATCTGGAGATAACTGAAAAAATGCAATAGACAAGCAATGTTCTTGACATTTAATCAGGGATTTATAAGTCTACCACGGGTTTGTCTTGATGTGCAGAGCCCAGTGTTGAGACTTTGCCTGAAACCTATCTGAAAGAATGCAATGGGAAAAATGTATGATGCTCTTGTGAAACTGTACCCTGTGAAGAAAAAAGCAAATGATTATCAAATTGAAGATCGAGAATTCTTTTTTTTTTCATGCAGCTTGTGAGATTTTCACTACTCTGCCTTCCAGTTCAGTAATCCATTTCTCTGTATTATCTTTTTATTCTTTCTAGTATATTTTTTATTTCAGTCATTGTTATTCTTCAGTTCTGTTGACTCTTCTTTGTATTTCGTAACTCGATGTTAAAATTCTCACTGTGTTCATCCACTCTTCCTAAATCAGCGAGCATCTTTATGATCATTACCTTGAGCTCTCTATCAGATAGATTGCTTGTCTCCATTTTGCTTAGTTCTACTTCTGTGGTTTTATCCTGTTCCTTCAGTTATAATATATTCCTCTGTTGCCTCATTGTGCCTAATTCTCTGTTTTTTTCTTTCTGTGTGTTAGGTACGATGGTTATGTTTCCCAACCTTGGAGAAGTGACCTTATGTCCTATGGGGCCTAGGAACACACACTCCTCTGAGATATGCTGTAGGGTTGCCCCTATGTGGGCTGCATGGGCCCTTCTGCTGTGGCAAGGCCGACTCCTGTGGGCCTCTGGTAGGAAGGGCTGGCCCCTGTCCTAGTGTCTGCCAGGCCTTGTGTTGTGTGGGGGCTTCTGGTCTGCTTGTGGGTGGGGCCATGTCTCAGGGTTGCTAGTTTTGGGGACTTGGGGAACCCAGGGCCAGTGGCAGCCCTCTGTGGGTGGATAAATCCTTGGTTCTACCAGGCTGGAGAGAGGATTCCACAGTGATGCTTGTTAGCTCTGGTGTCATTGTGGGTGCATGAGCTCCCCAAAATTGCTGCCACCAGTGTCTGTGTTTACAGGAGGATTCCCAGTTGCCTCCTGCCCCTCTGGCATTTCAAGAGGAGCAAGTGGGTCTGACACAGGCTTCTTTCACATTACTACCTCAGTGCTCGGATTTGGAGCATGTGAGGTTTTGTGTGCACCCTTTAAGTGCTGAATCTTTGTTTCTAGAGCCCTCCAGCTCTCCTGTACACGAGCCTTACTAACTTCAAAGGACTTGTCTTCCCAGTGCATGACCCACAGGCTGGGGAACCCAGTGTGGGACTTGGACCACTCACTCTTTGGGGAGAACCTCTGCTGTTGTGATTATCCCCCTGGTTGTGGGCCGTCCACCCAGAGCTGTGGGCCTGGACTGTACCATGCCCCTGCTCTCCTACTCCTCTTGTAGTGGTTCCGTCTTTATGTCTTTAGCTGTGGAATATCTTTTATGGTAGGCTTCAGGTCATGTTCATTGATAGTTGCTCTGTAAATAGTTGTAATTTTGCTGTGATCATAGGAAGAGGTGAACTCAGGGTCTTCCTACTCCACCATCTTGGCCACACCTCTCAACACCAGAATTCTTTATTTTTCCCCCCAAACAAGCTCCTTTCCGAAGCTGCAATAAGTGGAATTCTCTCCTTCTAGTTGCTCTGCCCCAAAATCGTAAGGTCACTTCTCTTTTATTCTCAAATCCCATATCCAGTAAGAAAAGCCTGTTGGATTTATCCTCAATATAAATGCAGAATATGATCCCTTCTCACCACCTCCCATGCTCTAGTCTGATCCGTCTCACTGGATGACAGCCTCCTGAGGTGGTCACCTTTTAAGTGGTCTTCCGTCCCCTCTTCTTGCCCCTTTCAGTCTAGTCTCCATGTGCCCCATATAAAAAGCAGCCATTGACAATCCTTTATCTCACTGTAGACCTCTCCTTGCACTTATCAGACTGAAACGTATGCATGTGTGCACGCAGGTGCACATGTGAGTGTGTACATAAATATGCACGTGTGTTTTATAATCACTGTCTCCCCACTAAAATGTAAACTCACAGGAGTGAGACTTCGTCGTGTTGTTCCCTGATGTATTTCCAATGCCTTGAACAATGTCTGGCACACTAAAAAATCCATGCTCAGTAAGGGTCACTTGAATGAGTAAATGAGTAAATGAGTAAATTGTGTCAGCTCTGCTTTGCCTTACCTCTCCCACTTCTATCTCAGCTGTTGCCTCCTGGAATAAAAGGACCATTAGGAAGCACATCAAATACCTACTGTGTACCAGAATGAAGAATATGAAGAATAAATGCAAGATGCTGGTCTAGTAAGGGGAAAAGATATAAAGAAATGAAAGTAAAGGTACAAAAACACTTAAATGTCAAGGAGGTGGACAAAAGATTAAATACATGGTCTTTAAGTGAAGACTGTTCTTATGGGTCAAAGAATACTTCTCAAAAATAGAACCTGGGCTGAAGAAGGAAGTCAGATGGGAGAGAGATATTAAAGTAATAAAAATGCCATGCTTTTATGTCCTGGCCTAGGCTACTAGAACAATGGTTGCTAGTCATAGGTATTTAGAGGACATTCCTAGGCTCAGACTGATTTCCCAAGTTGCAAGAGGCAAACACCACAAAGTCTATATTGTTTGTAAAAAAATCTCTGGAAAAATACACTTCAGCTGGCTGGAGTCATATTGTTTTCCGTGAGAGCATGACATTTTATACTCCTGTTGATTTCAAAGTAAACCCAAGGAAAGGAGTATACCTTCCCACAGTCTAGTTTAAGGAAAACAAAATCTGGATAAGTGGAAGTAAACTTTTATTGTGGTTAATACAAACTTAAAAAGTTATTTAAGTTTACAGAATACATTCACATATATCTAATATAAAGAAAGAAATCAGTAGACTGAGTTTTGTCAGAAAAAAAGTATACACACTGGTTTTGATATGCAAATATTCCTTTTTTTTAAGCTACAAGTTAAAAAATACCTGAATTAGTACAACTGTGCAGAATTAAAGTTTTAAATCAATTACAATTGATTATAAACGCTTATGTCTATAAATATGTATAATGATTTTCTTTACAAAATTTGAAGATATTGAAGGCATTTATATCATAAAAGAGCTAGTAAAATTTTTCACTAAGAGATTAAATTATATTGAAGGTGGTATTTTGTCTTTTTCAACTTTGAATTTCTGTCTGTTAACACTATTTGGCCTAAGGTAGATTCTCAAGAGATGTGGGTGCAGTTGAAATTGAGTGACAGTAGATGTGCTTCTTCAAGTCACATGTGAAAGAGGCATTTTAGTATTTGTATGATGCATCGTTATGCTGCATACATCACTGAGAGGGTAGTATTATCGTCTCTGATTTATGAAAGACATAGCAAAATTCATATAGACCACCAATCAACAAATCAACAACAATAATAACGTAATATTTGGGGGGGGCCTTTCCCCCCAGAATATCTAGTAATACCTCCACTTGATTCTATGGGATAATAAACTTAACCCCATTTTCCAGATCAGAAGAATGAGATCCAAGAAAGTAGTCATTGCCTGCGGACAAACTGATAATTAATAGAAGGAGATGGGGAAGTGTGAAAGTAGCATTGATACTGATATGATCAGTGTCTTTTGATATGAATTTTATTCCTCCTTCTATTGGAGCACGTCACATCTTTTGACAAATTACATTTATACCACTATTCCATTCTTTCTTTTATACTTCCTAGCTATATGTGTTCTGTGTTCTTGAGGATGTGGGCTCTAGCTAACCAGGGACATATTTACTTTTTTTATTGTTAGCCATAAACTAAGCAAAAGTATTATTGTAGCTACCTGAATATTTTCCTAAAGTTAGGAGTCATTTAAAAGTATATGACTTCATGGATTTTTGACAAAGGTGCCATGACCATTCAATGAGGAAAGTCTTTTCCACAAATGGTGTTAGGAAAACTGAATATCCACATGCAAAAGAGTGAAATTATACTCTTACTTTACACTGTATGCAGCCATTAACTCAAAATGTATCAAAGACCTAAATGTCAGAGCTAAAACTAGAACACTTATAGAGAAAAACATACAGATAAGCTTCATGAGTTTACAGTTGGCAATGATTTCTTGGCTATGACATAAAACCACAAGCAACAAAAGAAAAATAGAGAAATTGAACTTCATCAAAATTAAAAACTTCTGTGCATCAAAGGAGATTATCAACAGAGTGGAAAGGCATGGGAGAAAATATTTGCAACTGATAAGGGTTAACATTCAGAATGTTTAAAGAACGCTTACAACTCAGCAACAACCGAAAAAACCACAAATACCTGGATTTAAAAATGGGCAAAGTACTTGAATAGACTTGTCTCCAAAGATATACAGGTGGCCAATAAGCACACAGAAAGATCTGGAACATCACTAATCATTAGGGAAATGTGAATCAAAACCACGATGAGATAATACTTCACACCTATCAGGATGGCTATTAAAAAAAACAGAAAAAAGAAAAACAAGTATTGATGAGGATGTGGAGAAATTTGAACCTTTGTGCATTGCTGGTCGGAATGTAAAATGGTACAGCCATTGTGGAAAACAGTATGGTGGTTCCTCAAAAATTAAACATAGAATTACCGTGTGATTTAGAAATTTCACCTCAATGAATTAGGAAGCATTGAAGAATAGAAAGTAGAGACTCAAATAGTATTTGCACCAATGTTTATAGCATCACTACTCAGCGTAGCCCAAAGTGTCCATTAACTGATGGATGAGTAACCAAATGTGGCTATAATGGGACCACACTTAATGGAAAGTTCTTCAGTCTTAACAAGGAATAGAGTTCTAACGTGTGCCACAACATAGATGCATCTTGAAGACATTACGCTAAGTGAAGAAGCCAGGCACAAGAGGACAATTATTATATGATTCTACTTATGGGAGATACCTACAGTGGTCAAATTGAAAGAGACAGGAAATAGAGTGGTGGTTTCCAGGACTTGGGGAGAGGGAAATGGGGACTTAATGCTTAATCAGTAGAGTTTCATGTGAGAAGATGAAAAATTTCGGGAGATGGAGGGCTGTGATGATTGCACAAAAAAACATGAATACACTTAATGCCGATGAACTATATAATTAAAATGGTTAAAATGGGAAATTTTATATTATGTGTATTTTACTACAATAAAAGGCTGATGCCATTATAAAAAGAGGACCTGTTTGTACACTCAGAACTCCGTATTACAGACACCAAAGGCTAAATCTTCAAATACAGGAAAAGTTTATAGTCAAACATTAAGACTGTATGTACCATGATGGAGACTGAAAATATTGTAGAGATCGTGGCCAATGTCATTTAGCTGTTAGTTCCAAGGCCTGTTTCCACTCTTCAGTGGCCAGTGGGAGGAATTAAAATAGCCTTTCTTCTGTGCATGCTCCGGAGGAGGACAGCAGGGCAGTTGCAGTGAGTGTGCACATGAGAGCGATGCTTACAGAATGCGCCCTTCTTAACTGATTGCTTCTTGTTCTCTTTATTTCTCAATATCAGTTCTAAATGTCCAAATGCATCCTGCCCCCTTGCTTCTTCCTTCTCACATTGGGCCTGTGACAAATGCCACAGTCATGAAGCCCCCAGGCCATCCTTTCTAATGAAGAGCCCAGAAAGGATTCGTACAGGGGTAAAATTAATAGTAACCAGGGGAAAAGAAAAATACTGTTTATCACTCCCATGTGGAATCTAAAAAAAGGAAAAAGAAGACACTAATGAACTCATCTACAAAACAGAAACAGACTCAGACTTATGGTTACTGGGGGGAACGCGGGTGGGAAGGAATAAATTGGGAGTTCGAGATTTGCAAATATTAACTACTATTTATAAAACAGATAAACAGCAGATTTCTTCTGTATAGCACAGGGAACTATATTCAATATCTTGTAGTAACCTATAATGAAAAAAATATGGAAACAAATATACGTATGTATATGTATAACTGGGACATTATGCTGTACACTGGAAATTGACATTATAAACTGACTATACTTCAATTAAAAAATATTAGTAACCCATGGGCTTCAACCAGTCCTGTGTCTGTAATTTTTTATTCAGGCATAACTGAGTGAAAGAGAATGTTCCTTCCACAGTCATTTTGTGACTGGAAGAATAATCAGTTTCTTTGGGTTTTATAAACATGACATAAAGTAAAGCAACACCTTGAAGCCACCTCTCTTGCAGTCTGTTTTCTGTATCTTCCCTCCACGTTCTTCCTAAACTGCATATTGGATTATGTAATCTTTTCCCTGCTGTTAGGTGGACGCTACATTCTTTAGCCCAGGCTCTTAAGCCTTTCTTGACTAGGGTCGCCCTGCCCAGGCTGATTTCCCACGATTGCCACCACAGCGTCCCAGTCTGCCAGCGATGCTAAATGCAGCACAGCTCTCTGAATATGCCTTGCTTACTATGGCTCCCACTTTGCCTCAGGAAATGCTGTTCCCTCTGTGTTGAGTACTTGACCTCCTCTAATACCACATCACCTCCTCTGTGAAGCCCACCTGCTCACACCAAGAAGAATCAAATGCACTGGCCTTAGTGATTTCCCAGAATCTTATTTATCTTTATTACAGCACCATTGACATTGCTGCCATTTGAATGATATGACTCTGTCTCCTGCTGGAAATTAGAGACTTTTTTTACTTGTCTTACCAGAAGGCTAGCACACTTCAGGAATATTGGTTTTGAATGGATGAATGAAGAAATGAATGTATTATCCATTACCTGATTCTATGACAACAGCAAACCAACACTGGAGTTCATGGGCATCTTGTAGCCAAACAGTAAAGAATGAAAACTGAAAGATGCTAATCAAAGTTTTGATAATTGTAGCAAAAATTCTAAAGGAACGGCATCAGTCACCCCATCAGCAGATATGAACAGAGTGTCTGCTCTTTATTTACTGGTTTGACCAATCACCACTTGTGTGCCTGCTATACTTCATAACTCTACGCTGAGTGGACAAGGGAGAGAATATAGGCTCTGACTTAAGAATGTACCTAGATTCTTAAGATTATAATAGAAAGGCAGGTGATCATGTTACTAAAATAACTTTCTGATTTCTGAAATAGAAGCTCTGAGTAAAAGTGATTTCCCTTCTCAGTTACGCAGTTTCGGCATTGAATTGGCTACTTGTTCCCCACAACCCCTAGACTATTGCCCAATTATGCTAACCGACTCAGCAGGCTGAAATTGAATTGCACTAGCCTGAAACAAATTTCATTACCTTTTCAGACTCTTTGGTGTCGTTTCAGCAATCCTGGGAATATTAGCAACAGGCACTGCCCAGGTTTTGTCTTGGTGCGGTCGAATTTCTTTCAGGGCAAAGACTTTTGGATAACTTTCAAATTCATATGATTTTAGTACTGAGAAGAGTCCTCTGTGGTCATCTTTGCTCAATGTTCTCATTTTACAGATGGGGACCTGGAGTCCAAGGTGAGTCAAGTGATTGCTGCGGGTCCCAAAGCCAGCTGGTGGCAGGCATGAGTTAGAGTTCTGCTTTCCTGTCCGTGAGGCCAATGTTATGTTCGCCACCCTGCGCTGCCTCTCACAAAGGAGTGATGGCTTTATGCATTCAGCCCGGGCCAGTGCAAGTATATGCAGCCGTGTGTACATTGAAGGCTTTCAGATTATATCGTCAAGGTTGAAGTTAGTTTAAGCACAGGCTTTGAATTTATTCACCACTTAGGAAAATAGATGTCTGTGATATTCTCAACTCACTGAACCGTAATCTTTATACAAAATACTAATGAAATACACAGTGTGATCCAGCTTCTCATTTCTCTCCTCCCCCGTGGACCCCCCTTCCATCTACAGCAGTCTGTGTGAAGGCAGTGCTGTGCATAGAGCCCCTTCAGATAACCTTTATTAGAAAATGGGTAAGACAAAGGCCCCCTTGGCCATGGAAGCACCAACCAAAGGACGGGAGAATGAGAATCCGTTTCATAGAAGAGCTGAAACCAGATGGGAAAAAATAATGCATGGCAGTTTAGAAGTCTCCTTCTGGAAAGAGAGTGGAAAGAAAATAAATGCAAGGATATGGATAATTTCAGTTGACTCATAAAATATAAAGTCCAATGTGTCTCCAAAGGAAGAAGATTATAGCTGAATTTCTGAAAAACCTGTGAAGACCAAGGCTTATTGGATTTTGGAGCCATCTGAGTTTCATGAGTTGGGGAAGTTGGGGAAGGGAAAACCAGTGGTGGAAGGAGAGAGTGGGATGGCGGATGGCGTGTTCCATGCTGGAGCTTAGAGCTCCTGTTGCTCCTCGTGCGCTGAACAATCTAAGCCATCCTGATGGCTGGACCACGGGCAGCAGGGAGTGCAGGGAGCCTTGAGTGCAGAGACCTGCGGTTGAGCTAGAACTTTTTCTTTGGTGATAGATACTCACCTGGAAAACACTGGGGCAGGATCAAACAACCTTCTAGCTTTGGCATTCTGATCTTGTGGAGATTTTATCTCCACTGAGTTCACGCATCAAAGGAACATGATAAAATAAGCTGGAAGTGTTGCTTTGATTAATTCCTGGTCTTGTTTGCTCTATTTAGGCCTTGGCTTGATGGACAGGAAGTGTCTGAGAGTCACAGAGGAGGTGCCTAGAGTAGTTCCTCTCCTCTGTCCTGTAGATGATCTACTATGGTCCTTCCTCAAATATGCTGTGGAGCTTAGTCCAGATCGGCCTTGTCGGAAGTACTGGTCCTCCACTTGGTAACTGTGGACCTTGGACGAGTCCTTTTTGGGTCTTTAGAGGCCACTGATTCATAATTCTAAAGACTTCTGCTTTTATAGGTGACTAATAGTCACCTACCAGTGACCAGTCCAGCATGTTAATAAGGGCTACCAACATTTCCTCTTAATTTAAAACTACTGCACTACTAGCATTTACTGAGGCTCAGAATTCAGGACTTTGCTCAGAGCCTTGCTGCAAAGCTTCTGGGCACAGATCCGTGTGTGGAAAGTGGGACGACCTCGTAGACATGAGTGGGGCCACGTCAGGATCCTCTTGCCTCAGTGATGGTTTCTAATGGCTGTTTGGCTTTGTGGTGGTAAAGTACCATTATATGTCGCCATTTAGTTCATGTGTAGTTAGTCCTTCAACATATAATGTGCATCTATATTTTTCTAAGTCAAGTTACAAGGCGTATTTGCACTGCTGTCCCACCCACATCCAACTTTCTAAAGCAGACATGTTCACAATGCTTCTGTATTTGGCTTCTGTGACAGCAGTTCATTGGCAGTTGGCTGGCTGTGATACCTTATGGTCAAGGTAAGCCTTGTAAAATCAGTGTCAAGTTCGTAGAGCATTATTATTCATGTAATATCGGAATTTATACTACTATACTTGTTTTAAAATAGGGGTAGACACACTTTTTTTTCTGTAAAGGGCTTGATAGTAATTTTTTTATATATACATGAAAAGCCTCATTTATTAAAGAGCTTGCAGCGAGAGTTCATTGAAGAATTCTGAGTCTCTCTGTCTCGAATTCCCAGTTGTCTTCAATCTGGTCCATTCTATCCAGTTATGATACAGTCATCTTGAAAATCCAGCAGCGATCTTCTCGTCAATAGTAAATAGTTTTGACTTTGCAGGCCACGTGGAGTCTATCACCACTACTCAACTTTGACATTGTAGCACAGAAGCCACCCTGGGCAATATGTAAACAAATGGATATGGCTGTGTTACATTAAAACCTTCACTTACAAAAGCAGTTGGTAAGGCAATTTGGCCTACAGATCATAGTTTTCGGACCCCTGTTTTAAAAAGCAAATGATCAGTAATTAGTGCATAGTCCTCTCAAATTCATTTTCATGTTATTCTTTTGCTGCTGGAATGTGACAGTGAATTCAGAATCAGATCATTTTTGCCGAATTTAAATCTGCTACACTAGAAAATATTGAGACCCACTAGTATGCAAAAGATGGGCTACAATTATTAGCATTCTGCAAAAAGCTACCTTCATTTTTTAACCTAAGTGTTGGAGACTGGCATTTGTAAAGCCCTCCAAACCCCTTTCCTTTATTTTTCTTAGGAGCTATGAACAGAAGGAATGCGAAGGCAGCCGACTTGGCTAAATAATACTCAGAACTTAAATATCTGTTTATCAGAATACAGCAGAGCACTCAAAAATAATGATAGAATTTCTTAAGGAAACTGCTTATTAAATAAAAATAAAACTACATCAATTCTGTGGGCAAGAGACTGGATTATAAACTAATGTGCATCTTTAAACTAAGAATAAGACAGAAATATTTATTTTATTAATATAACATGATATTCAAGAGAGAGCATTTGTAGTTTGTAACCCATACTTAAGCCTTAAGTATATAAAATTGCAGGTTTCCTACTATACATATGAAAATATAAATCATATGATATTACTAGTCACTTAGTGTTGCTTTAAATAGAGATAAATGCAAGCTGTTACACTGGATAATGTTAGGCTCTGTATTCAACAATGCATAGCATCTGATTTCTGTCAGCATAAAATTGTTTTAACCTTGAGCAACACTTACTTATAATTGATATAATAAATTAGAAAAAGACTTTTTAAAACTTCCAACCAAGGTTAAAATTAAAAGGATGCTAAGAATCATATTTCTGGTTAAAATGAGAAAATGAAAGTTAGAATGAATGCATTTGAAAGTGTTTCATAAAAATAAAAAATTGTTCTACAGATAAGTTTATTAAAACCATGATATATTTGCAGGCACCTTCCATGAGTCCTTACCATCTTCAGCAACCAGGTAGATATCTAGTTAAGGGTAAAATGTAGCCCTTCTGGTGATTTTTCACAATTGCCATCTTTAAAGCAGTTTTACAGTTTTGCTTGCTTAGCAGATTACCTTTACAAGCCTTGCACATTATTTACATCCCAGTGGAATTTCCAGACTACCTATCACTGAAGGGAACAGCAGCTTTGCACACAGATCAGTAACAGTTTGGCCCTCTACAACTTCAGAGACGAGAGACAAACGACCTGGCCTGGGAGCAGCCCTAACAATCCTGTGCTTCCGCCAGCGAGTGAGATGTCATAGAGAAAACACCCACCAAGTTCCAACCAGTGTGATAAATTCTTACAGGAAGACTTTAATCTTATTTTCTATGCAACAAAAAATATACCAATTGCCCAGCCTTTGCTTTTGTCAGGTATTGCAAAGAACTAGAGTTTGTCTGTTTGTTTTAAAGTCAAAATTAGTGATTGACTAAGATGCTACAAATTTTTGATGTCTGCATAATTTCTACAATCTTCTTGAGGTTTTTTTTTTAAATCCTTGATTCTCTGTTTCTTTGAACATCACTTTATCTTGCATTAATAGGTGTTTTGAAAGGTTCAAGTCTCTCAGTAGAAACAGTCTAAACAAAGAGAATGTTTAACAAGTGTTTGTTTTTGCATTTCTCATAAACAACTCCAAAATAAAGTGCTAAATAGTATGGAGTCAGAATTTAGTAATTTAGCCTTTCTTCTTCATTTAGTCTTCCCTGATTGGGTCCGTATGTGCAGAGAGTAGTAGATCCCTCCACATGCTCCTGTTAGAACAAGCTTTTCCTCTGCCCTGAGTTTCCATAGGACTGGGTCTGCAGCAGCCCTATGTTTTCCCGTTGCTCAGTATTGTCCAGTTTTGTTTCATCAATTTTATTTCTGCAGTTTAATAGTGAGCCTCGTAAAGGTAAGGATCGTGCCTGCGACATTTTTAGCATCTCCTAGAGCATCTAGCACAGGGCCAGCCCGGCGGCAAACCTTAAGGACCTTTCTGCTGGTTGACAGTAATCCAAGCCCCGTCAGCATCTGTAGTCCATGACTGCTAAGTGCTACTGGACAAGGATAGCTCATCAACTTAGCAAAGTATCAAACAGAAACCAGGTTGAGTGGCACAACTGGGCTGAAGCTCACATTTTGGATTTGACAGTTTTAAATATCTTTTCTTCTTCTACTCATCATGTTCCTCAGGATACATTTAGATTGAAAAGAGGACCTCTTCCCCGCACCCCTATTTTTCCTTTCATTCCTCATTCAGAATTAAATCTAAGCTTAATGATTGAGGGAAGAACATCCTTTCTCAAACTTGCACTGATAAAAAAAACTCTCTCTCTCCCTCAAAAACACTGTCTAAAAAGAATTCAAGAATTTAGGCTTGTGATATATCATAAGCAATTTGGGTTATAAGAAAGAGGGCTTGACTTTTCACTTTGGCTTACCACTTGCTTATTTCCCAGTTGTAGTTCACGTCTGACAACTGGGTGTGTCCAGTATCCTTAACACTGCTAACAGGGTCCCCCTGATTATTTGGGGGAAATGTGACTTCTACATTCTCAAGACTGATTTTTCCTTCCCTTTACTCCCGAGTCAGGCTTATAATCTCAGCCCAGTTAACCTGCATCCCAGTGGTGGGTTAGGACAAGGACGTGGGTTCTTGGCCCAGGGAGAGTCTGGCCTGAGACTTTGGGAAATGGATGATGCCTTGCTGGTAGGGTTGCTGAGGTGGTAGACTGTATGCCTGGATAGGCTTGTCACTTTCATTGTCTACACATGGAGAGAGATTTTCTGAAAACTAAGTTAACACCAAAACAAGAAGAACAGAGAGATAACAAGAAACAGGTTTTATATGACTTTGTCTGAATACTTTTTTATTGTAAGTAATAAACTCCCCTGTTTGATTTGCGTTTTTGTTGTTCGCCACTGAGAGTTCTGCCTAATTCAGTGAAGTCAAGAGAAAATCTTACAGTTCTCATAAAAATAACCTAGTTTGTGTGTATGTGTTTTTCCTATCACGTTCAAAGTAACAGATTTATCCTGCCGGCACTACAGTGGGTAGGACAGGCTCTTTTTGGAAGATCAAGTTTCGTCATGTGGTATAGTTTTATCAAGGCTGCATGCGAGGTTTAATATTTCTAGCACCATGATGCCTGCCTGCCACACCGTGTATAACAATTGCTTGATGCTCAGTTTTATTTTCAAGATACCACGAATAAATTTCTTACACTGTAAAAGAATATGAAACCAGCAGATTGTTTTTTCACCGAAAGAGGAGACGCTGACTTGAGCATCACCTGTGAGAGCGGCAGGGCTGCCTGGATCTGTTCACCGTTCAGTACGAGTCCTGTGCCAACACCTCTCACTTTGGATGGCTGTGCTCACTTTAGATGCATTAGCATTTCCCACCTTCTCAGCGCTACCAGAGCCTATGAAAGATGTAAATTAGAAGCCGAGCATGTGTTTGAAACAGCCGTGATTATACACTGGGTGCCATCACACTTCCGGCTGTCTCCGTTTTCAGTGTACCATGTACTTTGCATCAAAGCAGTGAGGCTGAATGAAAATCGGTGACACAAGTGACTGGCTGGAGAACTTTCTAGAAGGAGTCTCTGTGGCATGGTGACTAGGTAGAAGGGAACTGAGGGAGTTCCGGGCATTATGAAGAGCAGCCAAATGCAAGGGACTTAAGTTCATGCAGTTCTAAAGAGAGACAAACGTAACAAGGTGGCAACAGTATAGAAGTATTGTCAGCTAGAAATACAATGTATGCCACGTGTGGCTTTTCAGTTATTCTAGTAGCCACATTTAAAGGAGTAAAAATAAATAAGCAAAATTAATTTTAATAATACGTTTTATTTTATCGAAGATATCTGAAATGTCATTCTTTCAACATGAGATCAATGTAAAAATTATGGTGATATTTTACTTTTTTTTTAACATTTTGGTTATCAACATCTGGTGTGTATTTTTCAGTCTCAGCAAATCACCAGCCATGTGATAAGTGCTCGATAGTCATGTGGAGCTGGTAGCTGCTGTATCAGAGAGAGCTGATTAGAGAAAGGGAGAAGACAGAATTCATCCTCCCTGGGGTCTAAACTTCAAATTTCTAGCTCAGAATCAAAATGGAGAGCTAGTGGGGCACATCCTTACAGCTACCATCTTTCCAACTCTAATCTTAATCATAGCTCTAGTCCAGTCTTTACCCTGCTTCCAGCCTCACAGATGAAAAGTAGTCAGTGTATTTTGGTGAATTATTATGCATCAGTTCAAGTGGTATTAAATAGCTGGCACTCAAATTGAGTACATTAAGGTGAATGTAATAAAAGGGCTATAATGCAAAGCTGTGTTAGCAGTAGAGAATCCACAGGGGATAGTGTGGTACCCTAGGAATTTAAAATGAGTGAGCCTTTACCACCTTAAGCCTGAAGGGACCAGGGAAGGAGCAGTCTCCAAAATCCAGAGCAAGAGGGTCCTGTGAAGGAGGCTGCATGTCAGGAGCTGTGACCTTCAGACAGAGAAGGTCGGAGGACCCTGAGGGAAGGAGCAGGGAAAGGAGACTTCAGAGCTTACTTCCCCCGCCCCCTCAAATCTCCTGGTGGTTATTCCCATTGGCCAAATGGGATGAAGCCTGGAGGGCAAGATAGCCTGTTGTTGCAGACCACAGAGTCAGTTACTGGAGCACAGAGAAGTCAAGGAAGGGCGATTTGAAGGGTAAATCAAATCCATCCAGCACAGTGGCCTCCATGGGGAAATTTAGAAAAAAGCAAAGCAAAATAGGAGATAGAGTGCAAAATTAATGAAGGCTTGAGAAGAGTAAAAAACATTGTGTGTTTTCTCAATTCCTTCTGGCATCTTGGTGTCTTTTACTTCGTTCCTTGTCTTGAAGTGTGTGTCAAAGTCAATGGTTTTGAGACTGAGGTCCACCAGTAGGTTTCGGGGAGCTCAGGAAACTTATGAAGTGATGGGAAATAGTTTGAGTTTGTGTTTTTCTTTTTTCTTTTTCTAGGCAGAATCCATAGCTTTCTATAAACTCTTGTTTATGGTTACTTAAGAAATCCCTGTGGCAGAGGGCAAAAAACAAAGCTGTCCAAATTGCTGAACATTCCCCCAGGATCAGCAATTTTCTGAGGCTGAATTCCCCAAAGCAGACCTCGATTCATGAAGGCAGGAAGCCCAGAAGAATCTGGGAGTGCGGGGAAGGAGAGGAAACTGGACAAGAAA
This sequence comes from Vicugna pacos, assembly GCF_048564905.1. Classification (NCBI taxonomy): domain Eukaryota; kingdom Metazoa; phylum Chordata; class Mammalia; order Artiodactyla; family Camelidae; genus Vicugna; species Vicugna pacos. The sequence goes on from NC_132991.1 coordinate 19,042,730, forward strand.
GACACAGGAGTCAAACAAGAGCAAGGGTGTGACTTCAGGCACACTCTTGACGAGGGTGGCTGCAGCCTGACTCTGCAGGGGACTCTGGAGGGCTGTCACCGCTGTCTTTCATCATTGTCTAAAGATTTCCCTGGAAGGTGTGAATTCCTGGGCAGTGTCTGCTCTCTGACTGAGGGGACAAAGTGGCTTGAGATGGCTAAGAGCAGTATTCTGAAGACACAGAGTTGCTGGCAGTGGGAAGAAAAAGGTCCTCCAAACTGGAAGGGGCCCATTGAATAGGTAGAGGGTATCTAACAGTGACACAAAATTTAGTGCCAGTGATGGTAGGTAGGTAGAGGTGAGTGTCAGGTAATTAACTTGTTAAGACATGCTGAACTCAGCTCCTTATGGGTGAGGCAAAATGTGCAGACTGTGGAGTGGGAAAGTGAACAGTTGGGCCAGGGTAGCACCCTGTAACAGCATCCACCAGACCTCAGGCTCTTGTCTTTTGGCCCCATGGCAAGGTCCCAGAGCCTTTTCTGGTGTAGCCCCTTGTGCTGGGAGCATCTCTTGGTTCTCTAAGTTACCCAAGTGCAAAATACGCTGTGGGTTAGTGTCCCCTAATCCCAACACAAAGTCTAGTCCCAGTCTCAGTCCGTTACCTCTTACACCAAATCTAACAGAACATGTCAAGCCTATCCTAAACCCTGACCCCTTTTTTTCTGATTCCCCTCCCCTGCCTATGGTCTCTTCCTCATCATTAAAATCATGACCATAGTAATGATAACTACAGTAGTGATGATGATAGAAGCTTATTGAGCACTTATCCTGTGTGGGCTGTGAGCCGTTTTATGTGAATTACCTAATTTAAATGTCAAACCACCCTATAATTCACATAGGATTATTATCTTCACTTTACAGAGGAGAAAACCGAAGCTGCGAGTTGATACACCATTCCTAATGTCACAGCCCTGGCAGCACGAATCCAGCCTTGCTGATGCCAGGGCTCATGTACGCTGTGTTCTGGCTTTTCCGCATAATGCTGTGTTACCACCTTATATCACTCGTACTCCATGTGGCTCCACGTGTGAAGACCCTGTCCTGCCTTGGTCTGTCTCTTCTTCTTCTGGCAGTGGAACCACTCTTCTCCTTCAGGGACTCCTCCTCGCCACACAGGGCAGGGGAAGCAGTCTCTCCCAAGCCCCTTCCCCTTAGTGGAAGGTGGTCAGGGCATGTGAACTAAGCTGGTCAGTGACAGCCCTTTCCTGAGATATTTGCTGCAGTCGTTTGTAAAGAAGCATTTTCTCCCGAGAGGGCTAAGGGTATTAAGACTCATATAACCTGGAGCTGTGGTGGTGCAATTACTAATGTCTTGGGAGTCTGAGAATAAAGGCAAAACAGGAAAAGGGATCCAGGACATTGCTGGCATCCCAATGATACTGATTAACCACCTGTATTCGACCATCTGTGGCAGAAACTAGTTGCGTCTAGTTCTCTTGCCAATAAATTCTGCTCCTCTCCCAACACAAAGCTTTTTTTTTTTTTGGCTTATGCTAATTTGCTGTTTTTATTTCCTTATCTTTTCAGTGCTACAAGATGGTGAATTTCCTGAGTACAAGGATCCTGTCATTTGTTTTTATACTCAAAGTGCTTAGTGTAGACTCCTGCATGCAGCAGTTACTCATATTGTTTGCACAGATTTGGATACTTTGAGATCAAGAATGAAATGACACAGATAAGATGTGGGCAAGACTACCAGCAAAACCAATGAAAACTTACACTAGGTGTCATCGTCTCAGTAGGCAAGTTTCCTTGGCAGGCGTACTCAAATATTTTCTGAGCATCTGGGACATGCCAATTGGACGACACCTTGAACACATGCATTTGTGGTTTGGCTTCCTGATAGGCAAGACCTCCTTCACTGAGTAGTTTGAGGAGCACCTTGCTTTCCTGGTAATGTGAACAAGCAGTGCCAGCCCCGCCCGCAGGTGGCCAGGGAAGCGCAGGGGAACTGAGATGGATGGAGGTGCTGTTCTCCGTGGTAACTTGGATTTATGGAATTGGCCGGGTTTCTCTGGAAGGATGGAGATCAATGGCAACCATATGGTAGAGAATATCATCCCACTGTGTCTCCTCAGTGGGACCTGAAGATTGGTAGGCTTAGCACTCCCGGTTTTGTGTGGGAATCTATTGTCAGCATCTCTGTTCCTCAGCAAACCTAGCCTTCCAGCAGTTACAGCCGAGCCACGGGTGTGTGCCTCTTCCATCTGCATCTGGGGACACTTTCCCTCTAAATTTCCACTCGGTCGTGTAAGTCAGAGGCACTTAGTTCCTCTTGAGTGCTGTTCCCATGTCAGATAGAAATAAGCATACTGCTCAGACTCCAGGCAGCACATGGTGAAACCAGGGTCTGGTCCAGGCTCAAAGCAGAGAGGACTAAGCCAGAGAGGGAGGTCCAGAGTGGGAGGTAAAAATGCTCTGACTGACAGTATTTTTCTGGCCTCACTATTCATATTATTGTCATTCTGAACTATAGAATTATATTCCCAGTCATGGTGGCTGTGTTATAGCCTTGGAGTGTTGTTCATTTGTACGTGTCTGTATATTTATAGCTAGTCTGCGTTTTGGGAGAATAAATGACTGTGTGGCATAGCTTATGGTAAAATGCAAAGACAGAGTCAGTGCATCCCAATTTTACAGGAATGCTTCCGGATTAATGCCATTGTTTCCATAAAGACTAGTTAATTGCTAGTCAGTGTGCTTATCAACTAAGGAAAGTGATCATTTCAGTCACTTCCTTTGATCTGGTGTAACACCTGCAGTATCATGTTCCATCTTGAGATCCCTGCCTTAAGAGGAATTTGCAAAGGGAGGTGAATCCAGAACACATGAATGCAGGCTATTTCCGATGAAGTCTGGTAGAACAAATACAGCAGAACAGCATAACAAGAACCGAGTACTGTCTGTTCTCATCAGTGCCATAGGGCGGAGCTAGTGATGAGACAGAAGCATCATGAGGTCAGATTTTGGTAGACATAGGATAAGTCACCCTGCTATTAAAGTGGTTTACTTTTGGTTGTAGTGGATTCCCCTGTTAGTGGAGACGATCCGCCAAAAACTGGAGGGCAAATTCATAGAGGTGTGGTATGGCAGACAGCTTGAGGCTTTACCAGGATCCATTCTCTTCTCTCTTACTAACAGGATCTGGGATTACTGTTGCAGATGAAAAGTTACATTTCCCTGCTTCCCTTGGAGATAAGTGTGGGTGATGAGGTATAAGGAGCCATCATGGGACAGAACTTCTGGCAAAGTCTTTTTGCCTTTCTGCTCTCTCTTCTGGCTTCCTGCCTAGAATGCAGATGTGTTGGCTGCAGCTCAAGCTGTATTTAGGATGAGGACATGACCTTGAGGATGAAAGAAACACATTTGGTATGGTAGAGCAGGAAGATAGAGGCAGCCTTGGCATGGCCTTATCAGCCTGGGCCGCCTACCTTCTTTTGTTTGTAACTTGAAAGAAAAATAAACTTCCATCTTTTTATAGACATTCACATTTGTGATGACTCACATGAACAGATAAATGCAATTCCTATAGGAAACATGGGTAGTCAACCACCCAACCTTAGGGTCTTTTTCAATTCTAAGTATCCATGGATATCAAAATTTATTACTTCATGTCTACTTACTGTCTTTATAACTGACTGCATTTAACAATTAAAAGATTGGAAAGTATAATGCAAGAATAATATTGAGTTATTACACTGATATATTTTTATTCTGAGTTGTCCCCAGTAGCTAAATGACATTGACTCAGGGGCAATTTTTATTTAATTGCTTCAAGGAAGCCTAGAACAAAGAGTTATTATTGAATTCTAGTTTCAAACTGGCATTTTATACATCCCAATGAAACAGTGTCTTCAGAGAAAGGCTTTATGGAGAGAGAAGAGGGTTTTCTAAATTTCAAAAGCGTTCTTCTTCTAACAAGAACCAAGCCTGGATGACTCAGATCATACAGGTTTTAGAGAAATCACAGAATTTAGAGGAGGAAGTAGAAGAGAGTAGGAGGAAATACCAGTGTTCTTTCCTCTACTAATAAAGGGACAGTCATAAGCTTCCTGCGCTGTTAGCAGGATCTGTTGAGATGGGAGAGAAGAGAGTGAACGTATTCACCCAGGGTCTGTTTTAAACTGGAAGAAATTGAGATACTTTTGATGGTCAGATTTCATTGTGTCTCAGTGTATTGGTCAGCGTTTGATCAAGCCTTATGAAATTGTGGGAGTAGTCTGAGTAAGGATGTTCCCTTCAAGCTAGCTGTTGGGCCCGACGTGACTATGCATCCACTGGGCTGGCAGGGGAGAAGTAGATCAGAACATGAAGCTGGGCAGAGCCAGGACAAAGTGCAGTCTTCAAGGACCAGCTAGAACCCATGAGGACAAAGTGGAAAGCACATCTGATGATCACCACTCTGATCTCCATGATGTGGGTGACCTGCTAGAGAAGTGGGTCCTTTCACCATGGAAGTGCACACACATCCAGCCTAGAGCTTGGGGAAGTCAGGGGGCTACATGGCAGGAGATGGAGGAACTGAGACCTCCCTTGTCCCCCATCAGCAGGTGACCTACAGATCAGCAATGGCACATGCAAGTTCCTGCTGTAGGAGCTGACTTCCCAAGTGTGAAAATTATGGCTCCTACATCTCTAACCTCCCAACTTTCATCAGTATTTCTCTTGTGACCAACCAGCCCAGAATCTGCAGGCAAACACATTTCAACAACACCATGACAAACAGTTACACAGTACCGAGCCACCAAATTTGTACAAAAGTGTTGTTCCAGAGTAAGGGTTAGGGTTAGAGTTAGTTAGTTTTTGGAGAAAAAAAATAAGATGTTTACAAACCTGAGTTGAAATGTATAGATTTCAACTCCATCTTACAAGATTTTTATATCAGATTGTTTATTGCAGAGTAAATCTCTTGGGGAGTGGTGCGCACGTCAGAAAGGTTTCGGAAATTTGGGGAAATGGTTGGAACGTGGTGTGGTCCTGGATAAGGCATGGATGGGAGAACTTTACGCAGGTTCCTACTGGGAGGTATAAACAGGGAAAACAAGGAGCATGGAGGACAGGATGATGAAAACAAGTCCCTTCCAGGGTTCTCCAGGACTGGCAGAACGTCTGCGTGTGATATCTTGACCCCACTCTACCACTACCCAATAAGAGGGAGAGTTGGGGAGGCAAGGAGAGCAGTCTCTGTTAATTTTCTTTAACAGAGTGCAGAACCAGAAACTTCTCCCCGTCCTTTTCCCTGCCCCTGGGAAGAAGCAGGGGGAACGTACACAGCTTCTTTTTTTTTTTAATTGAAGTATAGTCAGTTTAGAATGTTGTGTCAATTTTTGGTGTACAGCATAATGTTTCAGTTATACATATACATACATAGATTCCTTTTCATATTTTTTCATTATAGGTTGCTACAAGATATTTAATATAGTTCTCATTTACAGAGCTGTAAGGCATTACTATCTCGGTTCATGGAATGGCGCTTATATTTGGAAGAATTCTCATAAGGACTCTTCATACTGACAGACCCATCTGTTTAATGTTATATCAGCCTTTTGCTTCCTTAAACAGATGGGCAAGCTTTGGGATTGTATATCCTTTAAAGAATAGGAAAAACTCCAATAACGAACAAGACACGTTTCTAGGTTGCCTACAGCCCTCTATAATTAAAATGCCCTTTCTTACTTTTGTGGATATGATCTTGTGATTTATAAAGAGAAATGCATATTTGGTCTTCATCCTGTTTCTGGCACAAAGCTCCTAAAACTCTTGAATTTATCTTTTGTGATGTTAATGAGGTGGCTTTTGGAAGGCACCTAAAGATGGGAGCTGGTTGCCAGGGGAACAAACCGCTTGATTAGAGGATTGGAACTTTTAGTCCCACCCTCCCTCCTGCCCTCTGGGGAGGAGAGAGGGGCTGGAGGTTGAATCAGTCACCAGTGGCCAGTGATTTAATCAGTCGTGCCTAGGTAATAAAGCCTCCATACAAACCCAAGTGGAGAGGATTTGGAGAACTTCCAGGTTTGTGAACACATGGAAATTTGGGGAGAGTGACCCTCTCCGAGAGGGTGTGGAAACTGCATACCTTGCCCTGTGTCTCTCTCCCATCCGGCTGTTCCTGAGTTATATTCTTATGTAACGAACTGGTAATCTAGCACCTAAAGTATTTGTCTAGCAAATTAATAGAACCCAAGGTAGAGATCACTGGAACCTTTCATCTATAGCCAGTTGTTCAGAAGCACAGGTGATAACCTGGACTTGTGACTGGTCTCTGAGATGGGGATTAGGCAGCCATGTAGGACTGGCCCTTCACCTGGGGGATCTAATGCTGTCTCCAGGGAGATGGTGTCAAAATTGAGTTGAATTGTAGGATACCCTGTTGGTGTCTGAGAATTGCTTGGTGGCGTGGAAAAACACCCACACATTGGAACTGGGGACCAGAATTGTAGTGAACTATTGGTAAAGGCTCCTTAAATATTTCTCAGGCTGTGTCATGCCAGAAAAACACAAGGAGCCCTGGTGGACTTGGTTGTTCTGTCATTCACACACTATCCGGTGGTATTCAGGTTTGGCTAAAACGTAACTTTTTTTTAATGCTTGGATCAGGTGTGTGTGCCTGGGGACATTCATAATTCTATGGATGTGTGTTGGTGAGGGTGGGGATAGAGCAGGTGTAGCCTGGGCTTTCAACAAAGAGCTGCATTAGCAGTGGCATATCCTTTCAATTGGAGGCATTTCTGCCTAAGATGGGCAGAGGCTTTGGCATACGAGCCGAGCACCTCGCCCTCTCTCAATATGACTTGGCCTCCTGATGTTCTGCCCTCCCCTCCATCTGTCAGGATGGTCCTGGTTCACTCCCCAGCCACTTGGCTCTTTCTTTCTCGACATAGGTGCTAAGCAGCAGTGAACTTACAGAAACAGCTCACAGAACCCTACCTATCGCATCCTTTCTAATTCTCTGCAGCAGGCACTATGGTGGGAGTTCTTCACCTCTTAAAGTTTTTTCCTTTGCTGTCATGGGCTCATACTTTGGTTCATTAACTCAGACAACTTTCTCTGGGTTTCCTCCTCCCTCTTTCTCAGGTTTTTTTTGTCTGCTTGGCAAATTGCTACTTGCTCACTGAGAATTATTTCTCCAAGTTGTACCTTTCCAACTCTCATCTCCAAGCTCCTGAAAAGGCTAATGAGCACTGGTGCTTGGATTGTAACACTAGACATTTGCCACACGCTAATGCAAAATGCATGGCATGTGTCCAATCTAAGAAAGCAAAGGGTTGCAGCGTGACAGGAAAAAAGGAAATGCTTTCTTTATTCTGTGTGACATGATTACCTAGAGATTTGCTTTTAAAGACACAGTTAAACCTTAGGAAAAGCCAGCTGTCATTAGGATGAACTTGGAACAGAACTGAGTCATGAGCATGTGGTAGATGTCTTGGAAATCACGTGGAACTTCATCATGATCAAGGGGAAATTTTAAAATTAGGTTAACATATAATAGACATTGTCAGCTTAATTGCTTGGCAGGGAGAAAATCTGTGCTGTTACCCAATTTATAGGTTTTAATTTGTCTTTTGTGAAAGGCACACATTTCAGATCCTAGGGGAGAAGATGGTGACGGGCACGTGAGCTGCCCCACGCCTCTTACTTGGTAACATTTCACAGTGAGCCTGTGTCAGAATATTTCCACATGCCCCTAATCCTCTCACGCTTCTCCATCCTGCTCTCTGATTCTGCCAGGCTGATCTGCATGGGCCGCATCAATGGATACCTGCCACCCATGTGATTTTCTATTGGGTTTCTCCAATTGCGAAGCCTCGAGAGGAGGTTGCAGAGGGAAGAGAGGGCATAGTACGTCTTTCCCTGGCTCTTTCCCTCAGGGTCACCTTGAGATGGTTGTGACCCCTGAACTCTCACAGTGGCTCACTTTGTCATTCTTTCTCCCTCCAGAAACTGGCCTCCCCTAGTCCCTACAGATCCAGGGGGTGATAATGACTCCGCTGCTGTGAAGGTACCATGTAGGCATCGTTCTTGCAGTTTCCCTATACCTTCGGTTTTGTAAACAGTCTCTTTGTAAATCTATCCTCTGCAATTATCCTATTCTTAGTGTGCCATCTGTTTCCTGTTAGGGCCCTGACTGACACGTATGTTGCTCAAAAAGATGGCTCTTACAAATGAAAGAAGTTTTATTCACTGGAAATGTTGGTTAGCTTAGTTTTAGAGTGTATAATCTATATGTAACAAACCATGGCATTGGAAGGCAGGCAAATGAAGTGGTTAAGAACACAGACTTGAGATGGCCTGGCTGCTTGTGACTTCCAGAGGGTTGTTGTGAAGGTTCAGTTAGGTAATATATGTAAGTGCCCAGCATCCAAATACAAGCTATTGTTATTATTATGATTACTCTAATTACTGTGTTTCAAAAGATGGAACTTTCCATTTTATTGGGGGTTGCTGCACGTAAATAAAAATGTATCAAGAAGCATCAATAGGGAGCATTGATTCAGAATTTACTGTATGCCAGCACCATGTTAGTACGTAGTCTAGATATTCAGCAATAGTCCATACACCCTTCTGCTCTTATGAAGCTAAGTTGAATTTGATAAATAACAGACAAAATGAAAAGACATGAAAGGAGTTAGAATTTGATGAGAGAAGGGGAAAGCAGAACCACTAGGATCTCTCTCTCTCTCTCTCTCTATTTAATCTGTCTACCTACCTACCTACCTATCCATCTATCATCTCCCTCTCTTTCACTCCGTCTGTCTATCTACCTATCTTCTATATCTGGCTTTGACCTTGTGGAACCGTAGGGACCACCTGACAGTCACGGGGAGCAGTTTCTTCTGTGTCAGGATCCTGAAGCCTAAGGGCAGGCAGTCAGGAAGGGACGATGGATGAGAAGTGAGGGAATCAAGATCATCAGCATGAACTATTGGTGGTCATTTTGGAGAAGGAAAAAAAAAATGCTGTGAAAAGAGCCTATTAAATGGAAACAAAATATGGAGGTTAAAAACACTTAGATGCCTCTATGTGGGTTGACCTGTTTCTACAACACATGGCATTAAATGACAAAAGTGAGGCACAGAATATGCATTATTCCAGGAAGTACTTACTGTTAGTTGACTTGTTTAATACTCACAACACTCTGTAAAGTGGGCATGATTATTAGGCACATTTTAGAAATGAGGAAACTGGACTCTACCTTGAGTGAGATACCTAAGTAGTAAACGGTAGGACTGGAGTGTTTATCCAGGCAGGCTGGTTCCAGAATTCACGTTTTTCATGCTGTTTGTTACCTTTTTAGGCAAGTATATTTATAGAGATATAGACTATTTCTGAAACTTTATATATGAAAACAGTAACAGATTTTTGCTTCTAGTTGGAGAAGGACTAAGGGCTGGGGGCCAAAGGTGGGAGAGATACTTACTCGTCTCCATAAAAGTCTTCTGTATTGCTGATTTATTTTTGTGATTTTCATTATGATGTATATATACCTTTTCCAGTAACAATGTAAAGATAATTAAAAGAAAGACACATTATAAAAAAAAACAGGCTAAGAAGGAAAATTCCGCTTTTACTTATGCTGACGTTCTTTCTCACATCTTCCCTTTGCCCACGCCTCTTTAATCTTGACTAAGTGTTTACTGATCTATGACTTCCCTTTATACCTGCAGCCCTGACAGGCTCCTTCTTGTCTTCCACTGGACACTTCAGGTCATAATGGAACCATTTGTTTGCATGTGCCCCCTTGTACATTATCAACTCCTTGAGAACAGGGACCATGTCTTACTCATCTTGGGCTTTTAGTGCTACGTCTGACCCCTATCAGGCACTTGATAATTTCTTAATGAGTGGACCAAGACAGAAAAAGAACACACCCTGAAAAGAATGCCTGTGGCCTGAGAACAGCTGGCTCTTTCTAGGAGTGTGTTACGAGAGGGGGGCACTGGGCATCTTTATGTTTTGTTCCACAGCTGGAGGTGGGATGATGGGGTGAATCTTAATTCACTGACTGTTAAGCAATAACGTTCATACAACACATGCTGCCCAGTTTCTTTAGAAAGGAGGCAGGAATCATTAGTGTTCTGGGCAGAGTGTTGCACATGAAGCTGAGAGTGGAATCGCCTTCTCCCCGTGGTCTCCCTGCCTTGCTCTATTCCTTGTCCCCTAGTCGGCACAGAATGTGGACAAAACATCCTGGTCAAGGGCTTGGTCGCTTGACCCAGTTAGAAATCCACGGGGTTCTTGCTAGGGTGGTTGTAGTGGCAGAGCTTCCTCACGCTAACTTCCATCAGAGTGAGTCCTCGAGTGTTAAAAAACAAGATCTAAAGTAGCTTTTTTTATGATTCCAGTGGAGCCCAGGTAAACAGAGTTAAAAAAGAAATAAAAGAAATGCTTTTTTTTTAGAAATGATGATGGAGCTGTTCACTTTAAGGATAGAATTTTTGTTTTCAGATTTTTTTTTTCCATAATCAATATTACTGGCCTTCAGGAGTTCTCCCAGCTTGGCTGCTCATATAATCAGCTGAGAGGCTTCTAAGCCTCACTCACGGACCTGGGCCCCACACACAGATGCAAATTCGTCTGGTCAGGGCTGGGGCTGTGGCAACCTAAGGGGATGCTGATGTGCAGCCACCACAGGGAAAAATGATAAGAAACCCACAGATTTTCAGGTCACACCAGTGGGAACATTCACTTTATATATAATGATGAAGGGCCTATGATGAACATGGCTCAGTTCAAGGTGCAAGGGGACAAGCAAAACAAGTATTTCTCTTTTTATGGAGTTTGTGTTTCAGAGGCAAGAGACGAGGGTAAGGACCAAGAGAAGAGTCAAGCAGGGAAGGAATTCGGAAGACGATGGGTGGTTATGAGGTTTGTCACAGGGAGACTGTCACACTAAGATGACACTTGAACAAAGACCAAAAGCAGTGAGCGATCAGATCTTGTGACCCTCTGGAGAAAGCATTCCATTTGGCAGGAGACAGGAGGATCGTGCTTGGAATGTTTGAGAAATCCCAAGAGGGCCATGGTAGGGCAGGATGTGAAATGAGAGCACAATGGCAGATGAGATCCAAAGATCAGCAACTCCAAACTGAGAATAAAGGTCTTCTTTCTGGGTGTGCTTCCCCTAAATCTTAGGATGACAGCTCCCGTCTCTCCCCATGATATGTGACACGTGAAGTTAACATGAGAAGAACTAGTTGGAGTGGGGTTTGTGAATGATGTTGAAATATGTTTTGGGTGTGCATCCTTTTGTGATGGTGACCTCCTGGGAGCCGGGCTTGACCCGCTGCCCCACCTATTCCTGTGATGCCTACGTGCATGATGAAATCAAGACTCACACCATTTGGCCTCCATTACATCCCCAGTGTGAACCCGGGGTCTCTCCTACATGTGGGCAAAAGGGTGAGGAATGGCGCTAGTTACTTATAAAATCATGATTCAATATTCAAGTTGAAATTTCCCCCATTTTTGCAGCCAGCTTTGTTCTCATTCGTCTGATGTCCCCTAGATTTCTGATGTCAGTTTCATGTTTGATGCTATCCTTTGTTTTTACTCAGAAAATAAAGCAACAAAATTAAACATTTTTAGTAAAGTTCTTATTCCCCATGACTTTTCCCACATTCACCAGTCTCAAATAGATCTATCAAAACTTGGTTACATAGAGAATTGAAATGCATTATTTTGTCCATTGGGTAGTATTTCTGTTCTGTCTTTTTAAAATCCTCTACATGTGTGAGCCATGACAACATTATGCATTGTTAGGTTATAAATCCTTTCTAACCAGAGAGTAAGACCACGCTTGTCTCAATCTTTCTGTAGCAGTGCTGGTTAGTGATCATAGCTATCAAAAAGTTATCTCTTTGGATACAGAAAACCACGTCATTTTTATCAGCTCAGCAGACCACAGAGCCATACGCAAATCACTCTGAGCCCCAAGGCCAGCCTGACTATTGGTTAATGCAAATAAGCATAGAAAACGTTTCTGCTCTGCCTCAGTGACCACAGGCTCATTTGAATCAGTTATGTATTATGGCATTGCTGGGCAGACCCCTTCAAACAAGGCAGGATCTGCATGCAGTTATAGAATGTTCAAATTGGTTTCTCTTCAAAGAGAGGCAGGTTTGGGTTTGTTGATCAAATCAATTAAAGTGGTTTCCCCCAGCTCACTCTCAGAGTGGGAAATTGCCTTCCCAAGGTGCTGGAGGCTTATGAGGAGCCTTATAAGGTTCTTTCTTTTAAGAAAAAACCAAAGAGCTTAGAATATGCACATGTGGAAATCAACCTGGGGTCTATTTGTGTGAGGAACAGCTACTTGTATTTCTCCCTCTCCGTTTCTCTCTAATTTGCAATCACTTTGTTGAAGTTTAATTTACACGTAAGAAGATGCACACACTGTAAGAGAACAGTTGGATGACTTCTGACAAATGAATACACCCATGTTATTTACACTCTATGCAAGATACACAGGTTTCCCATCATTCTAAGAGGTCTCTTTTACACTCCTTTGTAGGCAGTTCCCATATTCTCATTGCTCAGAGCTGATCTGATTACTGTTAGCTTAGCTTAGTTGCCTATTCTACATCTTTATAAAATTAAGTCATATGATACGTACTCTTGTGTCAAGCTTTATTTACTCTATATAATGCTTTGAGATACCCATCCTTGCTCTTGTGTGTATCAGTAGGTTATTCCTTTTTATTTTTTGATTAGTTTTGTTTTGCCATTCACTGGCTGATAGGCATTTGGATTGTTCCTAATTTGGGGCTATTATGAGTAAAGCTGCTATGAATATTCATGTACAAGCCTTTGTGTGAACATGCATTTTCCTTTCTCTTGAGTAAATTCCTAGGAGTAAGATTGCTGGGTCATGTGACAAATGTATGTTTTAATTTTCTAAGAAAATTTCCAAATTAGTTAAACAGGGAGATTTAGACTGAAGTGGCTCTAATGCTTTGGCAGCCCATTTGGCAAACCCAAATCTAAGCCTGTAAATGCCTTAAGGGTACAAAATAAAAATGCCAAGGATGATCAGCTACAAACAGGGGGGCTTTAAGCTCTAGCCAGTCTTTGCTTCTGCCTTTTCTCTATGGAAATCTCTCCCTGCCCCTGGAGCATGCCTGACTATACTTCTTGTTTGGTGCCACCTGATTTGAATCAATTTTGGCTCAGATAAATTCTTACTTATTTTTACTAATTTTTAATGGGGTAATGGGGATTAAACCCAGGACCTCACACATACTAATTTAAGCATGCCCTCTACCACTGAACTGTACCCACTGTCCCCTACTGTTGGAATTTTTAATATGCCTCACTTAATCTTTTAACTCCAATTTCCAAAGGGATTACCATTTCGCATGCTTACCAGAAACACTTGAGAATTCTAGTTATTCCACATCTGCCCCAGCACTTGGCATCGTCAATCTTTTTAAATTTTATCCGTTTTAGTATGTGTGGAGCTTGGTCCCTTTGTTTTTTGAATTTGCATTATCTCCAATGACTAATGATTTTGAGCATCTTTTAATGGGTTTATTGGCCATTTGATTATTTTTGGTGCACTATCTGTTCAAGCCTTTTGCTCATTTTTTAATGGGTTGTTTAGTTTTCATTATTGAATTCTAAGTTTTTAAAAATATATTTTAGTTATAAGTTCCTTGTCGTACATACGTATTGAGAATGTTTTATCCCAATATGTGGTTTGCCTTTTGAAGAGTAAAAGTTTTACATTTTGATGAAGTTTATCTGTGTGTTTAGTTTTTTTCTGAGAAGTATTGTCCAATACTTTTTCTGCATCAATTGAATAACTGACTTTTTCTACTCTGTTGTTAATGTAGAGAATCCCAACGTTTGATTTTTGAATGTTAAAACAACATTGCATCTTGGGATAAAACCCACTTGATTATTATGAATTATCCTCTTACTATATTGCTGGATTTGATTACTTTATATTTTGTTTAAGGATTTTTGCATCATAGGTGTTGCTGATCTATAATGTTTTCTTATAATATGCTTTTCACGTTTTGGTATCAGGGTTAATCTTATGAATTGGGAAGTATTCCTTCCTCCTCTTCTTTATTATAGAGTTAGTATATGATTGGCATTATTTATTCTCTAAACATTTGGCACAATTTATCACTGAAGTCATCTGGACCTTGAGGGTTTTTTGTATGTGGGAAGATTTTAGTATGATTTCTTTAACAGAAATCTGAGTTTTTCCTTTTTGTGTCAGTTTTACAAAGTGTGTTTTATGACAAATTTACCCATTGTGTATAAATTTCACATTTATTGGCATAAAGTTTCTTTTCATAGTCTCATTTTTTTTAATATTTGTATAATATATAGCACTGTATCATCTTTTATTCCTTGTGTAGGTAATTTGTGCTTTCTTTTTTTTTATCTTGTTCTGTCTAGCTAGATATTGTCAATTTTTAAATTAAAAGTCAAATTTTTGTCTTTTTATTTTCTGTTATTTGTCTTTTTTCTATTATATCAATTTCTGCTCTTCCATTTATTTCGTTTTTTCTTCTTTTTCTCAGGTTATTCTTTTGCTGGCTTCTTAAGGTGGACATTTTATACTGTTAATTCTAGCTTTTTCTGTGTTTCTTCATTTAAAGCTATAGAATTTACTCTTAGGACTGTTTTAGCTACATCCCATACATTTTGTCTTTTGTGTTTTCATTAGCTTCAGTTAGGGATAATTTCTAAAGTCACTTCTGGTGTCTTTGATCCACGGACTATTTAAAAGATTAATTATTTTCTATATACTTGTTATTTTTTATATATCTTAATGTTATTGATTTAAATTTAATTTCATTGTAGTAGGAGAATATCCTTTAGATAATCTCAAACCTTTGGATTTTACTGAGGGTTATGCTACATGTGTTTAATACATACATATACAGTATATGATACGTATATATAGTGAATGTTCCATGTAATTTGAAAAAAAAATGGTTATTCTGTTTTTGTTTGGGTATAGTTTTCTATAAATGTAAGTTGTGTCAGTTTGATTTAAATATTCTTGCTAATTCATACTAGTTGTGCATGTATGTGTACTTGTTCTGCCAAGTATTGAAAGAGAGAGATGAGAATGTTCCTTTATTGCTGTCAGTTTTCACTTCATGTATTTTGAAGCTTTGCTATTAGATGTATATACATTTATGGTTGTTTGTTTAGACCTTTTGTCCTTTTGAAGTGACCCACTTCTTGGCTTCAGGTCTAATTTGTCTGGTATTACTATAGCTTCACAGGTATTCTTACAGTTAGAGTCTGTGTAGTGTATTTTGTCCATCATTTTATTTGTCTTTCTTTCCCTCCTTTTCCCTTTCCTCCCCCTACTCCTTTTCCTTTCCTTTCCTTTCCCTCCAGAATTCTGTCAATGTCTGTAAGTCATTAGTAAAATTTTTCATGTATCTGAATGTGTCATATGTCTTCATTTTTGAATGATATTTTTCTTGTATTTAGAATTCTGATTTGATAATTTCCTCTTTTGGTTCAAAGCTGTTGTTTCATTGATTTCTGATCTCCCTTGTTTATGATGAGAAATGATCTCTCAGTTTTATCATTTATCCTCTGTTTTAATACACCTTTTATTTGATTTTTTAATGATTTTTTTCTTTATTTTGGTTTTAAGCCATTTGAATATGATATTCTTAGGTGTAGCATTCTTTGTATTTATTCTATTTGGTCTTTACTAGCCTTCTTGGATCTTTGACTTAATGTTTGTGGTTAATTTTGGAAAGTTTTTAGCCATACTTTGCCTAATGTTTTTTCTGGGTCATTTCCCTCTTCTTTCTTCCTGGGATGTCAACAGTGTATATTTGACTACTTAATACTATTATACTACAATAATTTAAAAAAATTTTTTTCTTTCTAACTGCGGTTTAGTTTGAGTGATTTTTAATGTTCTGTCTTCATGTTGATTGATCCTTTCTTCTGTTGTGTTCAGTATGCTCTTAAACATAATCTAGTTAATATTTTATTTCGGATACGTATTTCTTAGTTTCAGGATTTCTGTTTTGTTTTTTTTTTTTTAATAGTTTTAAAATATCTCCTGAAATTTCATGTTTCTTTGCTCATTGTATTTATAATATTATATAGGTTCTTAGACAAATTTATCAGGAATTTTTATGTTCTTATTTTGTGATTCCAGCATCTGAGCTATCTATTTTTATTAACTGATTTTTCTCTCAATTATAGGTCACCATCACATTTTTCTACTTCTTTATATATCTTGTAATTTTTTTTCTTGAAATCTGGGATTATATACCAAGAAAAGTAGAGGCTGAAGTGGACTGTGATCTTGTGAGACAGGAAGTCCTTTAGACTTTGAAGCTGTGAGGTGGTGAGAGTACAAAAGCATGAGCCCTTCCACACCCTTCCTGCAAGTAGATTTCAATTAAAAAAAATCAGAGTATTGAGGCTTATTTAGACCCAGCAGAATGGCCCCTAAAGTTTCTATTGAAGGGCATAATTTATCTGTGCACAGTCACCTATAGCATTGTCTCCTGAAGAAGGAACTTGTCTCAAGGGAAAAAAGAGGTTATTTAAAAAGGCATAGATAGTAGTCATCTAATAGGGAACACAGGAACAGAACAGAAAAGGCACTAGAATGGTTTTCTAGGCAAACCCCAGGATGTGAAACCCGAGGGATGGGATGGGGAGTGATTAGATAGGAGTGATTTAAAGTATGTGCAGTATAATGGGATCTTACAATAAAACCAGAGCACAAGGGAGTTGATTCTGTTGTTTATAGAGTGTATTGAAACTGTGAGCCAAGGGCATTTATCCTTTCTGCAGAGCAATTATTGCAGCATAATAAAGAAAGATGAGTTATTAAGTATTTTGGGGAACCACAAAAGAAGATATAGTTGATGTTATGTAGCATATAATGTATTTTACTACAGCTGATCAGCATGCATGCGAGACACCTGGTGAGCACCTCCCTCTGAGCTTGATTTTTCAAACAAATTGCCTGTTTGCCCATGTACATAAAATAGAAGAACTGTGTGCTATTGTTATTGTACTTCTGGTGAGAGGTGAACCAGATTTTTGGCTTGGAAAATATGACTATGAATTTATTGTATCCCCTGGCTGCTCTGACCTGGGAAAAGAAGGCTTATAGACCCTGGAGAGAAGGAACTAGATTGTCTTCTGACCACACAGACACAACAGCTCTATGTAGTGATTTGCTTATTGTTTTTGACTACAAAACTCTTAGAGCAAATGATCAGAACTGTCTAGAGGCATCTCTTATTTGATGCAGGAAAAAAAATTACATTGTGGTTCTTGGAGAGGAGGTCAGGAAAGGAATGGGCAATGGCAGTAGTAGAGAGCCAAAGTAAGGTGTCCAAAGCCAGTGCACAAAATTAACTATCTTGAAGTGAGGAAGCAAATGGAAAATAAACAACTTGGGGATATAAGAAACAGGCCATGAGGGCCTAGGAAACATTGGGCAAAGAAATTCCATCATTTATTTGTGCTTACACTGGCCTTAAACTTTAATTGTAAATTTCTGGGACAGGCTGTTTATCCTTGGGCCACAGAATGTGTCTGATGATGTGTCAATCATTATCCTCTGGGGACGTGGCAAAGTTAAGGGATTGACAACTGCAGATGAGTTACTCCTTTGTCCTGCATCATATAACAAAGGAATCTTCTTCTTTGCCTGCTGGTGGGGTGTTTGAAGCAGAGCTGAGAAGGGTAGCAGGAACTGATTCCCCTTTGACAACATATATTAGCTTTTCCAACATTTCCTCTGAGGTGAATACAAAAGAATTACAAATAAAGTCAAGCAGACATTTGCCTAAGTCTTTTAGTGATACATCTAATTTGTAATGAGATAGAAGTGACTGAAACCCATGTATTGTGACTATATATGTAGTTTTCTTATCCCATTTGCACCATGCAGGAGCACAAGGCTTCCTGGCTCTGACTACGATTTCCCCCATAGCCATTGCATAGAGTAGAGGAGTAGGGTCCTTATAATCACCTTTTCTCCAACTGTCTTTTTCTAGTCCCTGACCTCCAGACCATAGTTGATAGAACAGAGATCTCCTTTTATTAACTTGACACCAAATGGCATGATCAATTGGGTTTCTTCCCCTGATATGAAAGATAAGTCTGGGAAGGAAGTTCATTCCTTCTGTACCTGCCAGTTTCTTCCCATGGCCTATAATCTCCTTTAGTGCCACCTTATCCTTCACTGTATTTCTCTGGGGCCCTGCCTTACCAAACTCTTGTCAATTGAGTTATATTTCCTTATAATTTAGGCCATTCCTCGAGTAGCTGTGTATGACCTTGCACAAAAGACACGCTCTTTGAGTTGTTTTTCTGTTACCAGTGAGAACAAATTTGAGCTTATCCTTCCATACTTTCTTGTGTATGGACCAAGGTGTGTATTTACGGGAAAATTTACCCAAGATTTAGAGAGCAATTTTTGGTTTTGTTAGAGTGGGTTTGGATCCTTTGCAAGATGAATTCATGAACTACCTTGAATAGGGATTTATTCAACCTGCCAGTCTAATACTTTTTGCACTGAGCTCAGATCCCTTAGACCAGTCTGTCAGGATGCTCCTTGTAGACTCATACAGCCCTTATTGAAAGCAGTATTGAGTATTTAAAAAGCCTTCTGTATTCTGAGTATCTGAGTAAGTGAACGCTTAACCCATTTTAGCAGGAAAGGTTCAAGTTCATGAGTGAAACTCAATACATTCGAGATGAAGTCAACCACAGAACCCATGTTGAGGCTGGAAATAGGGCTAGTGTTAAAACGAGAGGTGGAGCTGAAAGAATATTGAGGTTTTCTGTTTTTACTTACAACGTAACAGAGAAGACACAGAGAAATAACCAGTGTGATCATCTGCTGAGAGGATGGACTACTTTATAATCATCTCAGAAAGAAAATCATGTGCCACTTTCTTTGGACTCATTATATGAGAAAACCTGCCACCTCAGCTAGAAATTTCCTAAGGGTCTACAAGTCCCCTTTCATTGCCAATCAAAATCTCTTATAGAAATTTAACATCACATATTCAAGAGGTTAAATCAGCACCACAAAGCCACACTGCCTAGGTTCAAATCCCTGCTCTGTCACTTAGTAGCGGGGTGACCCAGTTTTGTGACTTCTCTATATTTCATCTTCCTCACCTAGAAAATGGGATTTTTGAGGGTTGTTATAAAAACGTAAACTAATGGACACTTATCAATGACTTATAATAGCCCCTGGCATGTATTGGGAGCTTCATCAGTTTATGTTCTTTCCACTTTAATTTTTTTCCAGGTGAAAGGACTCAGTGTTTCATTCCCAATGCCTTATATAATATCACCTGAAGTAAACACTACCATCTATTAAAAGGTCGAACCTTGAGGACTCTAGGGGGAATGTCTTCCTAATTCTTAGACCCTGCCTGCCTTCCCTTGGTGGTAGTCCTGTTACACTGAGCATATGCCACCTGCCTGACAGACAAGAGCTGAGAGCACCTTCTCCAGAGCCCAGCACCAGGGCTTTGTTGGCGGTCACACAAGCAGCTCTTGAGTCAAATTAAATAGGGAGAAAGGGAAAGAGTTATAATCTGAAAATAAGCAAGAAGGGTGAGACATTTGTCTCAGAAGGGCAGAGAAAAAGGTCAAATACACACACACACACACACACTCAACACTAGGCTAACAGTCTATAAGCCACATTGTTTTTTCTCTTGAGAATAATTTCCCAAATAAATCACGCATTTCCAGTGTGTTCTTGTTTTGCAGAGAATGTTTATATACAGAGAAATCTGTACTCTGGCATTTGCTATATTTGCCCAAAGTCTTATTCTGCTAGGTAAATATAGAGGATATTTGTGTGATATGCCTGTGTTACAAATCCATTCTGGCCAGTGGGTCATAATTTCCTCCCTTCCATTTGCTCCGTAATTCCCTTGTGTCATAGGAAGGCAGTCTTTGAAATGTATCACCTTGATGGTGCACTCCATCACCCTGCAGCAAAACTTTTCACCCACAAGCTAGAAACTTAATTCATATGTTCTTTCCAATCGTTTTAAACTTTCAGAAAAAATCAAATATTGTTTTGCACGGCCCTGGTGATGCTCATGAACTTATTACCTCTCTCAAAGGCCATTTCTCTTGGCAGCTGCTTCACACTGAATAAAGATGAAGCTTCTTCACTCCATCAATTGAGATGAACATCAGCGCAGCTGTGTCCTATTGAGGCTGGAGGAAGTGAAAATGAGATTAATTTTTCAGTGAGTTAGATCAATCTATAGAATATGTAGGCACCAATTCAAGCCAGACAACTTTGTTTTGGAAGATTTCACACCTATCACTTATTAACAAAACTGCTTAATTCCTTAACTTTAATTTTGACTGAGCTTTAAGGTTTAGACGTTTTTGCCTTTTACTAGAATTGGTGGTCTGTGTTTTCCAAGCCAGGGAATTCAGTTGATTTTTACTTGTTGTCAATTATATTTGGTCTAAAGCCATGCATCTCACATGGCTACATGTTAGAATCACCTGGGGGGTAGGAAGGATGTAAACAAACTCAGGAAACATTGTCAGTGTGTTGATTCTTTCATATTCATATATTTCACTGAATGTATATTTATGCAGTGATGTATTTGTTTATTGAGAGATTTTTGTTAGATACTGGGCATTAAAGAAAAAAAATTCTTGACTTTAAGAAGCTTATTGGAAGAGAAATTGATAAAGAGAATTTCTATACACAGTTCTTCTTAAGTTATGTGAAGAAGAGGGGGATCCTCTGACTTGGCAGTGCAACGGTTGGAGTTGGTGACGAGGGGGGTCTCACTGGGGAAGTGGCTACTAAACTGAATGCTGTAGGGTGGGAAATAGTTCACAGGATGAAGAAAGGTGAAAGGAATTTCGTAAAAAAGGGTGGCACAAGCATAAGTAAAAGACCCCATTTGTTGTGTTGGGGAAAACAAAAGCTGTTTGATTTTGCTGGAACATCAAACAGGAGGAGGTGAATACAGGGAGATGAGACTGGAGAGGTAGGTGGGGCCCCGATCCTGACGCACCTTACATGTCAGGCTTAGGAAGACAGGTAGACCTGATGTGTGATGGAGAGCTGCTGAAAGAGTCTAGGTTTTCACTTTAGATGATTTCTGACCAAGGAGGACTTAAATTCCTGGTCTATGTAAAGCACATTGGGCGATACAAATAAATACATATTAGGTATGACAGACCCTCCTGGGGAAAAATAAAAGCTTGTTATCACTCAACAATGTGAATTAAATGCACAGCTGCAAGACAGAGCCTTATAAACTATAGAAATGGCCCAGTCATTCCATCGGTATTGAGGTAAAGGAGACTTCATTTCTGGCTGAATGTTCAGAGACAATTAACAAGGTGCAGTGGCCCAGGCTTGGCCTTGAAGAAGGGGGGAAGTTTCATAGGTAGAATTCTAGAGAGAAGAAAAGAATGATGTCAGCAAACAACAGAAAATGTGGACTCCTTTTTGTTTTGGTTGGCCAAAAATGTCAGAAGAGGGGGATTCTTAAAGGAATAGGAACAGAGAAAACTGCAAAGTCAGGCAGGAGCCCGGTCATGCGTGGCAGGTTTTGTGGAGCATGGAACCAAAGTTTTGGGGATTTATAGAAGACGTGACCCAGGGAAAGTTTCTTACACAGGGGAGAAGTATTTTCAATATAGGGTGCTATGAAGATTAAGCTGGCAACAGAATTGTTGATGGAATTTTTAAAAATGAAAATAAGTGCAAGCAACAGAATCTGAACCAGTATAGTAGCAAGTGGGAATAGGAGAAATCTATAGGAGAAGGGAGACTACATGCCCAGCTCTGATCTGTTGATCAAAAAGCATTTTTATCAAGGCTTCCATGTGATTCTGAACCGCATCCAGAATTAGAAGCAATGTCTTTGGCAATATCCTTAAAACCCTTAGTCCTAAGGACTAGAGTTTTCGTTGGGAGGTGGAGTTCTCTATATTAATGTGGAGAAAGAAGAAATTCAGTTATTAAGCCAGTGCTCTGCAATGGGCCTGTTGTTAAAATCTCCTGGAGAACTCGTTAAACAGATTTCCGGATCCAACCAAGGTTACAGAGTCGGAAACTCCAGGGGAGGGTCCAGACAGTGTATTGACGTCCCTAGTGAGTCTTATTATAAGGCAAATTTAGGAAACCCAACAGTAGCGTAAATATTACTTCAAAGCAGCAAAATAACTGATGGAATATAAAGGCCTGTGCTGGGATCATTTGTTTAGCAATTACTGCAGTATAATGATACTGTCAGCTTTCTCAGGTCCTGAGAAACTGAAGTTGTAATTGAGCCCCACCTACTTACACTATCATTCTACTCTGATCCACCATCATCTCCTTCCAGGGCTATTGTAACACCATCCTCACTGGTCTTTGCTCCCATTCTTTCTGGGATATAGTCTATTTCCCAAACAGGAGATGGAATAATCTTTTGAAAACAAATTATCAGATCATGCCACTCCCCACTGCTCTGCTCCACACCCTCCGATAGTCTCCAATTAGGCACTTAAAAAAAAATCCTGACCCCTGTCCATCGGTCTCATTTCAGCTCTGACCACTTTCCCTTTGCTCACCGTGGTTCACTCCTGTTCCTTGGGCATCCCAAGTGTGTCACACTGTCTGACCTTGACCCTCATTATTCTTGCTTCCTGGAACTGTCTTCGTCTAGTTACTCACTGGACTTGCTCCAGGATTGCTGGAGGAGGTTGTGGGGCGGTGGGACTGCTGGATAACCTGGGAGCTGGACCTGGGCAATTGGAGGCTCCTTATTCCCTCCTCTGTCCATGGAAAGTAGGTTCTGCCCACCATTCTCAGACTGGAAACCATTTCAAGGACGTAGCCTTGAGAGAGTGCTGTCGCTGAGATCCTCTGGATGGTATACGTGACTGAACTCTATTAAAGCCTCTGTATGAACTTTTAAAGATTCTGGTAGGTGAATGTGGAGATCGACTTGTCTTGTGGCCACCCAAGATTTCCCTTCCTTTTTAACCTACAGATCTGTAGTGGTCTGCCTCTTTCTTCTGTCTTCCCTTGCCCTCCATGTATGGGGGCCAGTTTTGAATTTCACCCCTCAGGGAACTTGAGAGGTTGTGAACTGACAGTTGTGTAAAATTCTGAAAGGTGTTTCTGAACCCTGTGTAGAAGACCTCATACTTACCATTGTCACCTGTTCATACTCTGCCTAACTCTTACTCTGACTTACCTCAAGAATCCTTTCTCAGTCTGCTCTCATGTTATATGTCTGTCCACATGTTTTCTTTGTCTCCTTTACTAGAATGTCGGCACTTTAAGACTCTGGATTTTACCTTGCTCATTGTACTCCCCAGTGCTAAGAACAGAGTCTGACTCCTACCTGATGCTCAATAAACATGTAACGGATGAATGGATGAATAAATGACGCGCTCAGAACGCAATAGGAGCTCTTCACTGTGGGCATGGTTTGAATCAGCGCCTTTTCTGTATTATTGTCTCTATAATCCAGTCCTGAATGATGTGGACTATGTTCCTTTTGTAATTAAACACCCAGTGATCTGATTTCCTTGTGTGATAACACTGCTTATTCATATAATACTTTATTATGTACACTGAGAGAAGTTGCCACTCAGCATTGTTGGGCTAGGAAGAAATTTCCCAACTGTGTTTATCTCTTTATACTTCTTGCTTCTCAGACTTAACTTTCTCCTGGGTGTTGGAGCATCCTGCTCACATGTCTGAGGCAGGAGGCCTTCCCTCGCTTTGTCCAGGGCTTTATCAAACGTCACATAGTCCTTTGTTCCTCTGATCTTTCTCCTCTTTCTCTATTAGGAGTAGGCACCTCCTGGATTGACATCACAGACAAGCTCTTAGGAATGGTTGTTGCTTCCAGTGGTGATAAACAAGTCCAGTTTGGATGTTGATAGCATTTAGGGGCTGGGATTCCATTAGCTTCAGAAAAGTCTGAGTAGCCAGAAAGTCCCATAAGATACACTGTGCAGTGCAAACAAATTTACATTCCCGAATTTGTCTTAAAGACATGAAATTTAGGGCAACATGGCACCCAGCAATTGATTTAATCTTCATTGTGTCTATCTCATTGCATGTCAAGTCAGTCACAACTATCTGATCAGTTTTTTCATGGTCCACTTATTTGAGACTTCAGAATTCCTAAATGGACTTCATAGAAAAAGCTAACCAGTGGGCAGTTCCAAGTGGAGTTTACAAGACAGACTTAGGATCTCTTATAATCACTGTTATCTCTGATCCATTTCCCCTGCAGAAACTTAGTAAGTTGTTACTGTTATGTCTGTTTTAAATAATCTGCCAGCAATATGTTTCCTTTCTTATACTTGATTTCTATATTCTCCTTAAAAACAAATTCTCCTGAAATCATGGGCTGTGAACTCAAGATAAGATGATAAGAATCATTAACTGGGTTGCAAATGGATGATCAAGTGTGTGTGTAAATAGGACATTCATAAATACATGCACAGATATATCAGCTGCATTCATTCCTCACAATAAAAACATGTACTCTCCTTTATCTTTTCAGAACAAGACAGCTCAGCAGTGTCTTAGAACCTAAGTTAGTAATTTCATTAAAAGAAATTATTTTTCTTCCAGAAACATCAGTACATCGAAAGACAGAATGTTGAAAGTGGCCTAAGGTAGGGCTTCTGTAGTTCCGTGCCCAGTGGTCCTGCCTGTCTCACGCTGACCTGCCTTCCTGGACCAGCTGAAGGAGTTTCCTGTCTCAGAGCTTCAGCCCCTGTGGCTTCCAGCTTCTTTTCTAGGCAGGTAAGAACTGTTGCCTGTCTGGTAGGCTTCCTCTTGTCCAGGACCTGCCTCGAGGCAGATCTGTCTAGTTACCTGCCTGCCTTTTGAAGCTACACTGCACACAGCTGCTCCTGCCTGCATCTCAACTCCTACCTGCTGGGAGGGGACTCTGGCTGATAAGTTCTGACCAGGGGGCCTAAAGAATTATGTACCTAGGTTGTGAATCTCTCCACAGGCACCCAGAGAGTCGATTTGCACACCACACTTTTCATCACTTAAGGTGATTTTTCTGGTTCGGATATCTAGAGCTAAAACAGAGAAAAATATTTTCGTAGTTGCAGAAGCGTCCTTCTCACAATTTGACTGGGGTAAGGCTCTGACAGCAGGTAATGTGCCTGAACACGGCTAGTACATGGTGATAATGGCGTGAAGCTCGGGAAGCAACTACTCCACTTTAAAGTGGCTGTAAAATTGAGTAACGAAGGGAAGTTTGGGGATGGGAGAATGAGGGCAAAATCTGTGCAGCTTGGAAACAATAAGTCTGAATTAATTTCAGAGACTTCATGTTTCTCTGTTATTTGTAATCACAATCCACCTCTGCTTAGACTGAGATAGGCAGTGACTATCTGACAGCAGGGGGCCCAAGCAGTGCTTAGATGTTGCATTAAGAGGGATTAAAAAAAAGTAGGTTGAACAGAAGGAACGCTAAAAACACTGAAGTGGCATCTTAAATGAGTCACGCAGCTATGGACTGCTTGGAAACAGTGGGATCATTCCAACAAGACTGGCTTTCAGCCTGGAGGTCAAGGGATAATGTGTTCAACCTCATGTGCACCCATGAATAAGTGTCGCTGGCTGTAACGTGGGCCAGGACCCATCCCCGTGGGGCCAGGAGGCCTTTGGGCATGGCTTGCCTCACAATCACAGGGCTCAAATTTAGGCTTTCGGCATGACTCCCAAAATGAGGTTATACGTAATATCTCAGAGATTCATAGCAGGCTTGAGGGAAAAATAGGCTGTAAAATCTGAAACACGTGTCTCATTACCATGCCACCATACTTCTAGGACACCACGAAGTAATGTAATGAATCAATTAGGCCAAATATATTGTATATCTGATGGTGGTGCATTTATTTGTTTTTTGGTTGCCTGTAATTCTGTGAATATCCAAGCTCTTAGATGTATACTTAAGTCATGGTGACACTTTTAAAGACCAAAGTTGACCATTCACTTCAGCTCCTTCAATGGCACTCCTGGGAGAACATCCAGTGTCTAGAAACCTAGGCAGTCACGATGCCCTGAACATTCCCTACTCCCCGACCATCTCCCATCCTCCGTTGTCAGCCACCTGGCAACTTCTGTCATAACCACCATCACACGTTCCTGGAATTACTTACTCAGCTGTTATGTCCCCCCTGTTAAGACTTGAAGTTCTCTGAGGGCACACATTGTTCTGTCTTGTTCAAAACTCTACTGTCACCCTGCACTTTGTTTAGAAAATATTTGTTATGTGAAAAACCCTCTGATCAGAGGTATTTACTTATTTATTCCTCTAGAAAAGTCTGTGATGTGGCTTCTACTTGTGTAAATGTACTTAGTGGTTACCTTTGAATAGGAAAGGAATTGATTTCTCTGTATTTTTATATACATGGCCATGTAGAAGTTGGCTAAGAGGTGAATTAGTTAACTGTGCCCATGTGGACATACCAATTCTCATTTTAATGCTGTGAGTACTTAATAGTCATAAAAGGGAACTGTGGCACATAAAAAGCCTTAATACCTCAAAGAAATACACTCGTCAGCTATGTAGATTAGAGTTTGTGAAGGAGCACACGTTTTCATTTAGTCTATTATAGCTTTTGGACATGTTAAAAAAGATTTGATTCAGAACACTGTTTAAGCCAGAGGTTACTGACCCCAAGGCCCACGGGGACCAGGCATTAAAGTGAATGCATAGGGCTGGGTGGGGACTGGGGCAAACTGGGATTCTGCCGTAGATTACTGTTTCCAGGTGGAAATGTGAGCTCAGCATTGATAGGTTTTCTGAGTATTTCAAAAGAAGTAGAAAACTCATAGATTTGTGGTGAAGTCATAATTTTTAAAAAAATATTGGTAAATAATTTCAGATTTTTAAAAACCCTTTGCTCACCAGGTGAAACATTTCTTCTGGGACAAAACTTAGTTCTCAAGCTATGAATTTAAAACTTAATCATTAGGTTGAAAGCATAATTATTGAGACAATCAATCAATTTTCTGATGCATGAATAAGTGATGCATGGGAATGTAACCAAATGAACAATGGATGCATAAGTAATAAATCAAGGAATTTCAGAAAGAGAAGGGACATTAGAATCATCTTGTGAACACCTTCCTCCGTATTACAGATAAAAATCTCAGGTCCATGAAAATTAAACTACTGAGGCTTGAACGCAGATGCACAAAATTAAGTTTACGTGGACTGAAATTCAGGCGTTTGGATGCTTGGCTTTTCTCTCAACACTGAGCAACCTGGTGTGTGTGCATGTGCGCGTGTGTGGGCGCTATAAGTGGAATGAAATATGGTGTCCTGTGCCAGTGCTCCTTAAATTTTACTGTGCATGTGAATTAATTGGGGAATCTCATAAAAATGCAAATTTTGATCCAGCAGATGTGGAGAGGGACCCAATTTTCTGTATTTCTAAAAGCTCTCAGGTGATGCCAGTGGCGGAACCAAACTCTGTATAGTAAGGACTTCCCGTCCATCACTGCTCTGGGTGCCTGGACGCCCTAACACGTCCCCGAATGATATGTGTGCTTTGTTCTTTTCCCTGCCAGTTAGCACTCTGCTAACATTGTCCCTCTTCCATTCTGAATTTTTTCGCAAGTAAAATATACTAAATTAAATTCTCAATCCACTCAGCAGGGAAAATAGATAAGTAAATGACGGGAAACAAGGGGTAGTGAGGGAAATAACAAACATTTCACCGTATGAATCAAAAATCTCCCGTGATGCAAAAGGCGTGAATTCTCTCATGTCTTACTTTGGAGATAGATATTAGTTCTGATTAGTTGCTGGGGAACTTGAGTCATTTTGTAACAAATAGTAATGGAAGACGACATTCCAGAAAATACAAGAGAAAAGGTGTCTCAGAATATAATAACGAACATTCCACAAGATGGCAGTAAGTTCCTATGCTTTACAGTTTTCTTAACTTTAACCTTTTACCAAGTATACATTTCATCAGTAGAAATTTATCTCACTGAGAATTACATTATTATGTGTATGTATGTGTGTGTGTGTGTGTGTGTGTGTGTTTGTTAATGAAAGAACTAAATTGAAGAGAAGCTACATTTTCTCAGGCCAAGGACTAATGACTATATTTTGTCATATTTTCTTCTTCATTATTAGTATAACATACTAATGTCATTCTTTTAACTTGTATTTACTCTTTCGGTTTCCCATTTAAGGCTTTCTAAGAGGAATACTATTTCATTGACTAGTAAAGTGTATGAAACAACAGAGCAATGGTTATAGTCAAAGTTTTAAACACATTTTCCGACTCTTAATTGTGGTCATTTATTTATTTCATTTAAGAAATCTCTTTAAGAGTCAACCTCCTGATTAAGACAGAAAGTGAATTCTTCATTGTGTTATCACATTAAGACTAATGATAATTGTATTTTAATACACATTGCATTATAAGACTATAAACGTTAAAGAAATCACATTTCTAAGACTTGCTCATAAGCTCTTTATTCTCTCTAATAGTCTCAGGATATGAAAGAGGCATGGATTAAGAAAAAGAAAATGTAATAAAGGGTTTTTTTAAAAAGCTTTTTTTGTTGTGTGAACAAGAGAAAAATGGGTAACTGACTGACCTACAGATGTTCATGTAAGTGTGCATAGATAGTATGTTCAATTCTGCAGCAGTGCTGGCCAAATTGAGCATTATACCATTTATTCCATTTTCATCACCAGACTTGTGTGTGACCTAGGATGACTTATTTAACAGTTTTGGGGCTCAGTTTCTTCTGGTATAAAATAAGATATGTAGTTTAGTTGATTTCATTTCCAACCCCATAACAGTTTGTGCTTCTCAGGAGAAAATATACTTAAGTAAGGAGAGCATAAACTTTGAAGAAAGGCCATGGTGACTGGAGGTTATAGACGTCTTTAGAATACCCTGCATTGTATCCTTTTTTCTTTCTGTATTCTAGGTTGCTCATAGAACTCCTGAGCTCTAGAGTTTACTTATCAGAAAATGACTTAGAAAGAGGCTGGCATGGCAGAGTGCTGGGTCAACACTGAGGGGGTGTGTGGCTGTTGTCAGTATTCCTGAAACAACTTCATTATGAATCTCTTTCTTCCCCCATAATTTCCATTTCATTAGGCACTTAAAATAATACAGGGAAGAGTTGACAACAAGAAAAACGATTTGCACTTAGCTGACAGTGCAGGGATATTAGAGGGAACTTGGAACATAAAAAACAGCTGAGTAAGTTGTGAGAGTGTGAAGCTAATTGGTGACATTGCCCCCTCCCGCTGCAGTGCTGGCCTCTTCCTCTTGCCTACCTTACTCTCCAGCTTGTCCCTCCCACCTTTTCTCTCTTTCTGTCCTCTTTTCTTCCACATCCTCCTGGTCTCCAAGCCCATGTTTTGCAGGCCTATCGCATTCCAAACAAAACCCCTCAGACCCTCGGCCACGTGCAGATCCGATCACATAGAGCATCTGGTTGTATATTAATTACCCCTCCTGGCCAGGGTGGTGCTTTACTTCACACTTATTACTCCACTTCTTAGCTCAGCTGAGGATGAAATATCTTGCTGTTTTGTCCCTAATCAAGCAGAGATTCCTTCCTCTCCTCCCAATGAGCTTATGTTAGACATGGGCTGAAAGCACCATGGTTTTAGATGAAGCTACTTAAAATCATTATG
This sequence comes from Vicugna pacos, assembly GCF_048564905.1. Lineage (NCBI taxonomy): Eukaryota > Metazoa > Chordata > Mammalia > Artiodactyla > Camelidae > Vicugna > Vicugna pacos. The sequence continues at coordinate 19,072,441 of NC_132991.1, forward strand.
TTTATAAGCACTTGCCACTTGGTGAGTCACATAAATGCTGTAAGGTTGGGCTTCAGTTGAATGCTTGCTGACCCAGCTCCAATGCTAACGTTTCCTTCATGCACCTTCCATACAGACACTCACATTTATGACTCCAGGTTGTTAAAACATATGAAGGCTAACCTACAGGGAAAGCAATCTCAGTTTTCTCTCAGGATCTCAATTTTTAGACAGTCAGGCATTCCCAAATGTGTGCCCAGTGACCTATGATGTGATCCAAACTTGGATTTAGAATCTAAACACTCATATAGAATTGGCTTAAAATCTATGTCTAAATAAGGTTGCAAGGTTAAATTAAGATAGATAATACATGATTTGGCCTCTACCTTCCAATTTAATCCTCAACTAATTGTATGCATACATTGTCTCTCTTTTGAATGGCAAAAATCAACTCAGTGAGTCAAGCTGATCCTTGGAAAAATGTAAAATGGGAATAGATTGTCTTCTGGATTCCTCAGTTCTCCTGCAGAGTTTCCGTATGTAGTCTGGGTACCCAGTTTCTGGTCTCCCTGTGCTTCTGCCACAGTGGCTTGGTTTCTCCAGGATCCTACCAGCAATTCAAACAGGATGATGGACTCTGAATTATTCGTCCTAGCCCTAGAGTGATTTTTCTCTCCTCTGAACTCTTGTCAAGTTTAAGTAATGGGGCCTGGGAGCTGGGCCAAGAGCATGAGATAAGGTAGAGTCACACTGACCGTGATCAAGTGTGCCATTCTGTCCTCACTGCACATTGGGGGGTGCGCCCTGTCCAGTTGCTTTGAGGATAATCTCCTAACAATGGATTGGAAACATTTTTAGGTTAGTAACCAACCAGTTTAGGTTGGTGATTTTAGGGATCATTAGATGAACTCATTGGTAATCATGCAATTACCTACTTCTCAAACAAGCAAATCTGTGGTTAATTGCTAAAGGAATATCTAAAAAGATGCATATTCTGCCTTTCAGAAGCTGACAGAGTATGGCAGGCGCTGACTTCACCAATGGTACAAGTAGTTTGCAGCCCCAGAATATGCTGGTGTTTAAAATAAGTGATGAGAGGAAGTTCAGGATTGAATGGAGTTTGTGAAGAATAACTATATTTACATTTATACTCAGACAAACCTGAAAGAGAGAGCCATAAAGAAACAATGGTGAGCCTAAGGGATCAATTTTACTACTGTCAGTTTCATTATTAATTATAAAATGATACCCTATGTTATGGAATCTTTAACTTATCATTTGTCCAGGAATAACTTTATTCACTGATAAGCACATCCTGAGAACTTAGTCTTTATGAGGTCACAATACCTTGATTAGACTAAGGATGAATCAAAACATCTGAAGGATTTAACTGATGGAAAAAATGGAGAAAAGTTAAAATCATGTTTTGGTTTTTCTTTCCTAAATAGAACACGTGTAAAAGATCTCAGGTAATATACAGTGAATTGAGTCCAATTCTTTTATTTTACAAATTCAGGGATTAAATTTTTATCCAAAGACGTCTAGTTACTCAGACTTAATTCTGCAATTAAAACCTGCGTATCTCTAGTCCCTTTCTGGTGTGTTCTGTGCTATTTCACACTGGCATTACTCGCATTGAGCCTTCAGTTGAGTTTAAACCTTGGGCTGCAGAATCCCACTCGGGCTCCTTTTATGAGGCCACGTCAAGCTCCAGCCTGTGCTCTCAACTCCTTTCCCCAGAAGGAGCCAGTTTATACATCTCCAGCCTGCTATCACAGCATGAGCACAGACACATAGGTCACGAAACAAACAAACGCATGAGGAAAACCCCACCATTTTCTCTCCTGAGGAAATCAGGAGACTCATGATGTGTAGACCCGTGGTTGGAGTTGGGAGGCTTGAGCTCAAAATTTAGTTCTGTCCCAGGTGACCTTGACCACATCATGGCAACTCCCTCTATGAGGCCAGCAGCCTGCTTCTTTGGCTTTTCACTGATTTCATCTCCTGCCTTCCTGTTAGGAAGCCACAGGCCAGCAGATACTCAGGAACTGACCACTGAACTTTTTCTCAGCTCAAACGTTCTCTGAGGGCCTTTGAAGAGGGGGCCTGTTTTCTGCCAATTATTCTGTTTTAATAAGCTCTGCCATCACGTTGGCATAAACCCACGACTCAAACAAGGAGCTTTACTACTTGGCTGATTCCAAATAAATGGTTGATTGTGATTCTTCCTGAAATTCACGGAGTTTTATGTGAGATGGCAACTGTACCTCTATGCATATGCTTGTTATTGATCATAGCAGAAGGTATTTAACTCTCTGTAACAGTCTCAGAATTACCGCATTTGGTATTTCTCAACAAATTTATCTTTGATGTAAAATGTCATTGTCAAAATTCAGTGTTGTAATAAGATTCTGCACAACGCACTGGAAATTACATTTCTCAGAATAACTGGAGAAAGACTTATTTGGTAGCAATGCAAAGCACTAATGGCAATATTTCAAAGAAAACCTTTCTTTCTTTCTTTTTTTTCCCCAAAATCTATAAGTCTGTTAATCCTAGACTTATGATTCATTCCAAGGATATTTTAGCACAAGCTCAAAACTATAATACAGTGTTCTGTAATGTAATTAGTAATCCAATAAAGTATTTTGCTCTAAATTACTTAATAAATGTACTATGTGTGCAATAATATTCTTAAAATGAATTCCAGGACAATTCTTCAGTTTCTTCTTTCAGAATAATTGCATATAATTCTAAGAAATATAGTGGAGATCAAAAAACTGCAGCCTTTATTTTTTTGAATTAGCACACAGACTAACGATAGTCCATAATGAAACTGCTCGATGTCGAGGTAGAAAATGACAAAGGACTAAACTAAAAGCTTCCAGAAATCCAACTGAGTCAAAATCCTCAGCTTGTGCTTTTTAGCCTCTGTTTTGCCACAACTAATAGAAAAACAGCAGAATCTGATTTGTTTTTTCCTTTCATCACTATCAAGCTGTCAGTCTAATTCCTCATTAAAAGATAAACATGTTTTGAAGCTTGAATAGCCAAGTCCCATCAAGAATTGATACTCTATTCAATACCGGGAACCTATGAATGTTTCTGAGTCCCTCTTATTTTTACGGCAATTTATTTGGTCTGTTCATCCTCTGAGCTCAGTATGGGAGAGATGTAAGCTTTGCTATCCGAAGATCCTCCAAGAAGGGCGGGGGAACCCGAACCCTGTGTCATTATGATGAGAGGCAGTCTTCCTACATGATAGCGAGTGTAGGCACATTCATTTTCCTTCACTTCATAGCTCCAGAGAATTATCTGCTTTGTTTCATGAAGCATCACTACTTATGTAGAAAAGGGATGCAATTTGAGGAATTTAGCATAAATACTGGTCAGCTTTTTTCCTGGTGACATTTTAGTGCCTGTCTTTCAGACATTCCTTTTAATGCTGTCAATATTTACAATGGAACATCACAAGCATAATTTCACCACTGAAAATCAATTTCATGTAAATGCCATCCTCCTGTAGTGCTGGTGATGAAAGACCCTTCTCCACAGTCCCCCTCCTTGCCTATTACGCTGTTCTGCTCTGCAGTTTATTATCTGTGCCCTCAGCCACACAGACACTTGGGAGAACGAGAAGACGAGCTGGTGTGCCAATTAGTCTCAGAAAACCCTTTCTTTAAAATGGCTTCTTAATATTGGAAATGATCATATTTAAGAGAGTCCTAACATAGGCTGAGTTTTTCGCTGCTCTTCTCATACGATCATGCAAAATGCAGTATTGTTCAAGCTCATGTGACCTTGCTATTCCTACTTAGTTAAATATTTTCATTTAATTCTGTGTCATACATGTTTTTTTCCTCGCTGGCCACCTTCCTTACTCTGTGACAGGTAATGCTGACCCCATTTTCTTTCTCCTTTGTTTGCTCTTTCCGTTCCTTCCAAGTAAATTTCTCTTCCTGATTCAACCAGCTTTGATTAATATTACCTGTCCTCCATTGGCCGCCTCTGGTCTATTCTGTTTGGTGAAACCCTCCCAGATCACTCTTAAAGAGTGACTTATCTTTAACTCTAACATAATGTTGATACACAGGGGACCTTCAATAAGAGTGAGATAGATCCCAGAGCTCTTCATACTCGTAAGATAGGATCTAACGTTTTTATGCCAGAGTACTGACTATGAATATCAGCTCATGGCCCTCACGGGTCCACTGCTCTCTCTGCTGTCTCTGTGTCATCCCTGGGTGTATGGCCTCCATTCTGTGCTCCTGCACCATGAAAGGGGAAGAACTCGCGATGAGGCCGTCGAAGGCTCTGTCTGCCCGTGCGTAGCAGGTGGCCATCTTTCTCTCATGTCTTTACCTGGGAGAGTCCTGCCGCCTCCCTGTGTCTTTATCTGAGAAGTGAGATACAGGTCCCTTGCTTTCTGATCCCATAAGCCTTCCTAGCAGTTTGCTATTTTTTGTGCAGAGTGCAGGATCCTTTTCTTTGCAACACATTAATATTCATGCCCTTGTCAGTCCCTTCAGTCTCTCCTTGTCCTAACTCTTAGGGATTCTATTCAAATCAGGATAGATGAGGGTTGGGAGCAGTTCAGGCTCATCCTTACTTGTGATGTTTTTGTCTGTATATGAATCTTTTGCACACACAGAAAATATCTAAAGACTAGGAAGAAACGTATTTTTTCTACTTAATGCTGTCACATCTTACATGTAAAGCGAAAAGCCATAAACATTTATGCCTAGCTAAATATTTAAATACAAAGGGCAATGTTGGGAGGAGAAGAAAAATGGTGGAAAATAAAGAATGCTCACAACTCTATGAAAATCTCTGACTTAGTGTGCCAAAAATAATGACACATTACTTTTTACTCATAATACCTTGAAGAAGAAGGGCGGCTTAGTGTACTAGATCCCCTGTAATGCCCAAGATCATATGCACATGTATTAGAGATTTCTTTAATTCCTGCTGAGTGATTAATGGTTAGACATTTGTGGTTCAATAAATGCAGCTCATTGCTAAATTATTAGAAGAATGTACACTTTGTAATAAAACTTATCTTCTATTATGTTTCTTAACATAATTGAAAGTTATGCAGAACTAAACAGCAAGCCAAGTGCACTGGACTTGTTTGCTGTTTAGGGAAATACGTAAGCTTCTGAAATATGTTTTCTGCTTGCCATGTGCTATGAAATTGAGCTTAAGAAACCTTCCATGTAGAAACCATTTCTTTCTCCAAGAAAACTGAGGAATCTTAAAAGAAATGAAAGATAAAAAACTGAGTAGTCTGGTTGTGATAAAGCAACAGGATGTGCAGGACTTACGTGCAAACCTTGCATAAATGAACTCGCAACACTTTGAATACAGATGTTAACAAACACTTTTTTCCATAGATTTGGGAAACTTCCTTCACGATTATGAAAAGGAATTTGCTGCATGTAATCGTCATGGAGATTCTGTTCCCCTAATCCTGAAATCAGATATATTCACACCTCAGATAATTAGGCAAGATGAAAATAGATTTTTTTTAAATGCCTTCAGCAATTTTGAACTTCACTTTTTTGGGCAATCATGATGTACTGATTAGGCAGACTTTAATGAGAGGAATGCCTCTGACATTAGCTAAAAATCACCCCTAATGTCTAATTACTTGACAGTGAGCAGGATGATGGCCTCTGCGAGCAGGTATTTAATAAAGATGTTGGATTTTAATATACTAACATACTTTTCATGGGATTCTTTGATTATGTTGGCTGCTTATTTTAGTTATGTCAACTTCACTACTAAGCCAGGACTCATTTGCAGGTTTGATCTCTGCCTTGGCCACTTAGGTAAACTTTGTTCCATAGCAGAGGGCACGCCATGTAACACCAGCCGTCAGCTCACAGAGTCCTGCTATCAGCAATCAGCAGCACAGAGAAGAACACAGATAGCTGCAGGCTGCCCACCTTCCTACTGCTGAAACATTCCTAGATGTAAGTGTAGGGGCAGTGGGCTACTAGGACCGTCAGACAGGAAGGATAATAGATACTTATAGCAGATAATTGTAAGCCACTGGTACATGCATGCAGCAGCTCAAAGTCCCCAATACAGGACACTCAGGAATCCATTCCATTTGCACCAAACTATGAATTTCCAAAAGTGGATGCTGAGAGGCTTAATGCTGCAGAGGCGGTCCTTTATAACAGGTGTTCGTATTTGTGCTGTTCCCCTGTGACATACCTCATTTTGTTCTGCATTTTGTACATTCTGCCGTTTTGCTCCCTATGGCTTCTGCAAATATAGCATTCTCTGTGTTTCTTCTCCACAAGTAGACCCATGATTTGAAAGTGTAATAATGCTACCTAACATATACAAAACTATCAGAGGAAAAATGTAAACGCTTCTTCATCAACAGCTATACACTTAAGAATATAAACATAAATAAGCATATGACTTTACAAACATCATTCCATTTAATTCCCAGCCCTGTGCTAGGGATTCAGAGAAGTTTAGGTAGCACAGTATCTTCATGTATCTTCAGGAGTTCTGGAAAGAGCTTATGAAAAGGTGTCTCAAAGAAGGATGTTTGGTGCTACATCTGTGATGACGATACCTTCCGTTCGGTCTTGCCCTTTAGATTTAATAAATGGTGCATGTGAAGGGTGGGGCTTGTATTCTACCCTTATTAGGTGCCTCCCAAATGCCAGTGTTTTATTTTCCTTTGCTTTCCCCATTCTTTGGGATAGCCCTCCTTTCTCACTAGTTTGCATAACTGCGTTTCCTGCCTTTGTCATTGCTACTTGGATGACCCTCTTTACTTCTTTCCCCCCAAATCATTGTCCTTTTCTTTGGTTTCTGTCAAAGGTGATGGGTTTTATAGTCCAAGAGGATGGAGGGCTAACCGTACAGTTCTGCAGAACAGCTCTCCCACCCTCTTCCTGGAATGACTTGACTTCCAAGTGTTTGTGCTCATTGGGCCACTAAAAACAGCCTAGCTCTTTTACAATTTATCCAATTAGAGGGTAGAAACCAAGAAAGGTTCTTGGTTCTTTGCTGTGCTGGTAACTATCCCTTTTCTTGATTTTCTTGGGATAAGGAATAGACCCCTTGATTCTCCCTTGACTCAGAGTAGTGGTTCTCAAACTGTTTGCTTTTAAGACCTCTTTTCACTCTTAAAAATTATTGAGGACTACAAGGTATTTTTTAATTTCAACTTTGATTTCATCATTGACCCACTGGTTTTTTAATAGCATGTTGTTTCATCTCCATGCTTTCCTTTTTTTCTCCTTTGTTTCTCTGTAGTTGATTTCTAGTTTCATGGCATTGTGCTCAGTAAAGATGCTTGAGATAATTTCTATCTTCTTGAAATTTTTGAGGTTTCTTTTGTGCCCAAGTACATGATCCATCCTAGAAAATGTCCCATGTGCACTTGAAAAGAATGTATATCCTATTTTGGGGGGCTGTAATGCTCTGAAAATATCCACCAAATCTAATTTTTCTATTGTATCATTTAATTTCTCTGTTGCCTTATTAATTTTCTGTCTGGAAGATCTGTCTAGTGATGTTAATGTGGTATTAAAATCTCCAACAAACGTTGTATTCCCATTCATATCTCCCTTTATCTCTGTTAGTAATTGTTTTACATACTTAGGTGCTCCTGTATTGGGTGCATATATATTAATGAGTGTAATATCCTCATCTTGTATTACTCCTTTAATCATTATAAAATGTCCTTCATTATTTTTCTTTATGGCCTTTGTTTTAAAGTCTATTTTGTCTGAAATCAGTACTGCTACACCTGCTTTTTTGGCTTTCCCATTTGCATGGAATATCCTTTTCCATCCTTTCACTCTCAATCTATATGTGTCCTTCTCCCTAAAGTGGGTCTCTTGTATGCAGCATACCGAAGGTAGATACTGACAAACATATGTAGAGTAGATAAACAAGATTATACTGTATAGCACAGGGAAATATATCCAAGATCTCGTGGTAGCTCACAGTGAAAAAAAATGTGACAATGAATATATGTATATTCATGTCTAACTGAAAAACTGCTCTACACTGGAATTTGACACAACATTGTAAAATGACTATAACTCAATAAAAAATGTTAAATTAAAAAAAGTTACTGAGGACTACAAAGAGCTTTTTTGAAAAAAATGTGATTAGACTTACCGACATTTACCATATTAGAAATTAAAACTAAAAATAATTCTAAGACATTTCTTTCTATTTGAAAACAATAAGAAGCCTATTACACATTAGTATAAATACCATATTTTTATGAAGAATTAACTGTATTTTATAAAACAAAAACAATGAGAAGAATGACATATTTTGCATTTTTAAAATCTGTTTAATGCCTGGCTTAATAGAAGACAACGGGATTCTCACATTCAATCTGTTGCAATCTGTTATTTGGGTAAAGTATATAGAGAAAGTTTGGTCTCATACAGCTGTGTATCTGGAGAGGAGAAATATTTTAATTTCTTTTCAGATAATTGTAAATATTCTTCTTTGATACAGCACTGAAACTCCACAAGTGGTAATTTTTTATAGGTTAATTGAAATGAGGAATCTGAAATGCTAAACATGGACTTTTTCATTCTGTATTATACGATGATTCTCTGGTCTCCTTTGAGCTTTGAGTGGATCATGTATCCATGCATGATTTTATAGTATCACGCATGGATCATTTCTTCTAAACATTGACACATTTCATTATGTGATATCCAAAAAACATATTAGTTGATATTAACACTGATCTCATCAGAAAAGTCTTTAAGTATTGGGAAGCTGTGACGCTCACAGTGTGGGTATAAGTTCTCCAAAATTCTAATACTCACTTGAACATTTTTTCACTGGAAGTTGTTTTTCCTGATATGAAAGGCTTCCTTCATTCATTTTCAATACCAGATGCCCAGATCTTAATAACCATGTTGGCCTGTTAGTTGTTCTTTCAAGTAGAGATAGTTTTACATGCAGTAATCAACCAGAACAGTCCACAACGTAATCATCCTAGTGCTTTTACTTGAGGTAAACATTGTGCTTTGATAAGCAGTGTAAATGTTCAATGGGTTCTCCTCATTTTATTACACAAAATAGCATAAAGATATGTAGTCAAGGGTTCAAGGGTCAGAATTTAATGAATTTAATAAAATTAATTATTACTACTTGATTTAGAAAATTCTTAAGTGAAGCTAATATATATATATATATTTCTGCAACTGTCTGATGGGGAAAAGTACTATGACGTCTAGTACAGTCTGGTACCACTTGCCGCTTGATTCTCACTAGGGCTGCAGCAGTTTTACCCACTCTTGCTTTTGTACTATCAATGCATGTTCAACACAATGAAAAAGGCAGATCACGTCTTAGTATTATTTTTAGAATAGTTTTAATCTTATGATGCATCCCAGAAAGGTCTTGGGAACTCCCAGGAGTCCATGGACCAGACTTTGATCCCTTGCTTTAGAATATTTTGGTTTCCCAGATTATTTCATTAAATGTGGTCGCATCGTTCTGCTGGGTGTCTGTATCCTAGTGTAAAGCCTATATGAGATATCAGACTATTTGACACTAATGCTCTCAAATTTTAGAGAAATGGAAGACAATTACAGTCTCAGTCTGACTGAAAAAAGTGTTTTTGCATGAACTTGACCTTTAAAAAATTTCAATATTTGAGTTGTGTCAAGAACTCTGGGCATATTTATTAGTCTAAGTCTTCCCACACCGTGCTGTTTTCCTGTTTATTATTCAAGCTAATTGGAAAATGTGGTAGTAGCAGTAACTTCAGGTAGCATCCTTACGATTATCTCCTTCTGAGTAGGAATTATGCTGCTAGGTGCAGTGGATGTCATGGAAACCACAGTTCAGAGGTGAGGAGGAAAGGCTCTGCTCCTCTTGCTTAGTCTGCAGAAGGGGTTCCCCAGCAGGGTCTGGCACTTTCCCGTTTTCTCTGTCTTTCTCTCAGCATCAACCCCAGAATCAGTCTCATTAGTCACTCTTTGCTTACATAAAAGATCTACTTATTTGGAAATATTCTACTTTGTATTTCACATTTTTGTAGGCATAGTTCAAAATATCCCCTTTTTACAGAAGTGTTGCCTCATCTCCTATGGATAATAACACACGATGACAGAAGCTTGGCTCAGTGAGAAACTGCTCTGATGGGCAGACAACGCTCATCTCAGCATGACACCTGCCCCTGCAGCTCCCCCTGCTCTCCGGGGCCCCAGCTTAGGTCTCTACATTCTGATGTATAATATGAAAACCCATGCAGGGAGTACAGGCTGACATTAACTGCTGTGTTGGTTATAGAAAGCTGAATCAGATACATACCTAAACATTTACTGACACTACCTTTAGGAATCCACATGCCAGAAATATTATCCACAGCGACTTTCCTGTGTTTCAGAAAGAAGGCACACTCAGCTTTTCTCTCTCCGGGCTCAACAATCAATGATCTGGGGGAAACACCTACCTGGAGCACTGTTTTATTACTGAATGGTGTGGTGACAAGTATGCTCCATCATTTCTGGAGTCCAAATGGACTTTGCAATTCTTGTCCCCATAATCCATCCATCAATACAAACCCAAAAATATCAAACCAAATTTTCTGGATTATGTCATGTGCACAAAATAATGAACCTGAGACAAGCCAGCGTCTGGTTTAAAGACTGTATTTGAAGCTATGATCAATTGAATCTACAGTCATCCCTTGGTATTCATGGGAGATGGGTTCCAGGAACCCCTGCAGATATCAAAATCCATGGATGTTCAAGTCCTTTATATAAAGTTGGGTATTTGCATATAACCTACACACGTCTTCCCATGTACTTTAAATAATGTCTAGATTACTTGTAATACCTAATGCAATGTGAATGCTGTGTTTATAGTTGTAAATACAGTGTAATTCAAGTTGTGCTTTTTGGAGCTTTCTGGAAATTTTTTCCTAAAAATTTTTCATTTGTGGTTAGTTGAATCCGCAGTTATGAACCTGTGGATATGGAAGGCTTGGCTGTATTTCTTTCCTGTTCCAGAAAAATCATAATTTTATGAATCAGTCATAATTTAAATGTTAGAATGTTTTTTTAGAAGATACGCTCTAAGAGATGATGTCTATTTAGTCCATTAATACAGGATAGCTCAAAAGCTGATTAGGATGTCTGCTATCCATTCTGATAGGCTTGTTTTATCCATGCTCCACTTCAACCAGATTGTATGCTCAGATCTACATGCTTGAAGCTGTAGGTGGGCCTCTGTTCCAGACCGTGGAGACGTGGAGCAGTGAGTGGTGTGAGTGGAAGATGGTCCTTGGCTTCTGTGCTCTCCAGACAGCCTCATCTCCTTGTTGAAAAGTTTTAATGTTCCATAGGAACTTAACCTCACTCCTTCTCTTGTGGCTATGAGAAACATTAATTCCTAGACATTTAAGGGTAAAACAGCCTCAGTTTTGCAGATCTGCATGGTCTACAGAGGCCAGAGTCACACCTTTCCAATTTCACTCTAAAAGTGTTACTGTGAGGAGGGTTAAAGACCCTCCTTGGTTCTATGTCTTACCTAAGAAAAAGAATTTAAACAGGAGACTGAAAGCATGATATAAACAGAAAGTTTTAGTAACAGAGTGAAAGTAAAGTATAATACACCTTCAAGAACTGAAGGTGGGCCAACCCAAGGGAGGGGAACTGTGGCGCTCCTTTGTTTCTCCTGTCTTACATCCTGGCTTAGGGGCGTTCTCGTGATTGACTGATGGCTCATGTCCCTTGAGTGCTCAGGCATGCCATCTCTTTTAGTAACATGCTTGTACCCATGATCCACACAGAAAAACCTATGGGAGGGGCCCAGACTGCAACGCTAGTTACATTACAGTGATCACTGGGTTATGTTAAGCTAGATCCTTCTCTCTACTGTGCAGCTGTAGCATTCAATTCTAACTGGCTTCTTTACTGGCCCTCATTTAGAGGAAGTAAAACTCTCAAGGTCCTTATCCTGAGCACAGGCGTACTGTTATCTTCTGGCTTGCTCCCTCCCCTTCCTCTCCCCTTGCCCGGTGTTCATTTCTATCTAACTGCCTGACAAAAGCAAAGCAGGGAACAGTTTGAACAGGAAACAATGACACAGTTCTGGTCCAGGTGGCCGACCACTTCCTCAATGAAGACCCTGACTTTGCTCTCACCCCTTTCAGGGCCAAGCTGATTTGTTATTTTGTAGTTCTTCATACCAGATTGCATTTAAGTTGCTTGAGGGCAGCTGGGCATGACTTCTTTTTCTTGGAATCCCTCAGTATCACCTGGGAAATGATTCTATACGTAATGGATTCCTGTAGGTTTGATATTTCTGGGTCATAATGTCAGTCCTCACTTCAAGTGCCTGCTTTCCTCTCGTTAACCGAGATAGTTTATTAAAAATTCAGATTTTCAGAACCTATTGTAGGGATTCTGGTGGAGATGGTTTAAAAGTGAAACCCGAGAATCTGGATTTTAATCAAACACCTGATAAGATTGATGCAAGTGGTAGGTACATCGACTGCAGTTAGAGGAATGCTGCCTTAATAAATAAAACTATACCTGCCAGGACAGTTGGGGAATAAAAAGCCACTTCTGCTTGTTACAAGTTTGCAATAAGGAACTCTTGAAATCTGGTCTGCAGAAAGCCAGCTAAGCATTAAGAACGGTCACATGAACTTGATCACCATCAAGGTACACTCCATCTTAGATATTTTTCCTGACTGTGGATCTGTGGTTCAGGTTTTATGCTTCTCCTGTCCTAGAGTCTGATGTTGCTTTTGCCGTTCAGAGGAGATTTATGCCTTTGATGGCTTAACTCAAGCTGTTTCATGTGTTTCCCACAATCCCGGTGCCCGTGGCGGAGCCCTTCTCATCGTAGCGCTCGCTAAATGAGTAGAGACAGCAGAAAGAGTGACAGTGATTTGAATTTAGTGAGTTATATTCTTTCAATCAAAAAATCTTGGCAAGTTTCTGGCAGTATCAAAAACTGCCTGGCCTGCCAGGCAGTTAGAGGAATTCAGCTGGAATTTGAGATGAAAACTCAGAGGAAACTGCTCAGAGAAAATCTTGCAACAGACCTCCATCCAAATGTATTAAAAGGCATCAAAAAGCAACTGTTTTCTCTTGTGATTTTCCTTTCACTGTTAGCTGAACACTCGTAAAATTGATGATGATGTATCTTACCAGTCACCTAGAATGCTCTGTACCACTGGAGAAAACAAGATCACTTTAGTATTTTTGAAGGCTTCTTTACTTTGTGAGATGTATCTGGGGAGCTTATTAAGTTCATTAGAAAACTGGAAGAAATTTAATAGTACTTCTAAGGGTCTTTTTTCTTTCTCTAACTACTTTTGCATTTTTAGATAGAAGCATGAATAGATAAAAGGAGAGCTTAGCCAAACTAAATAAAAGTTAATATGTATTTTTGAGGAGTACGTGAGGGGAAATACATCTATAAATTTCCCTAGAGCTGGGTCCATCCTTCCCTCATGCCCGTAATCAGTCCCGACTTGGAACAGGAGGTTTAAGGAACAGTCACCTATACTGAGATGTAGCCTCTTTCCCTGTACAGATAGAAGATCCTTATTATTAATGTTTAATTAATTATTATGTCAATGATAATGGTACCTTATTATGGATAGTAAGGGTTGATACCTTTTATTCTGTCATATGCCGGACAAGGAACACAGGCATTTTTGTTCATTGAATTCTTATAACATCCTTATGAAGTTATCACTGGCAACATCCTGCATTGTTATTGTCCAGAATATAAAGAAAGAACAGCTTCTTAAGCACTCAGGTAGTCAGAGTGGAAGCATTCTAGAAGTGTAAGGAGGGGGTACTTTTTCTCTCTGCCCTGAATCTGGGCTTGGAGAGTTTGGCAGAGGCAGGGTTAATTCCCTGGGGTTCTTCCTAATGAGTTCTGGAAACTTTTCCCTATTGAACTAGGTTAGAGGTGGGATTGAGGGAGGTTAAAAAAAAGGGAAGCTTTGTGTTTTCCTTGTTTCCTATCGTTATATGAGGCTATATTCAGTATCAAAGAAAAGACTGTGTGAAGGCCGTGCCCTGCTGAGCCTTCCATGACTGCATTGTGGCACTGTGTCCATTTCTACATCTCCTGGTTTGTCCTCACGTGGCAGTTTGACACCCATGCTTGACTATTTTCCGGATCACTCCCAATACTAAGAAATGAGACGCTTCCTGGTTGAACACTGAAATATCTTCTTTGGGTGATGAAGTGAAATCACAGACTTGGTTACATGGCTGGACCTCTGGAATCAAATTCCTCTTCAGGTTCCTGGTGGGCTTCGGGTCTGGTTTCAGTTGTAGAACCTGCACCCTGAGGTGAAAAGGCTGGGGAACCCGTGTTCTGCTGGCCAGATGCTGCAATGGTTTCTGGCAACGGAGGATGTAGTTATCAGCAGGGGGATGAGGTAAGTATCAGTTACCCTTCAGATGCACCTTACACTTGACCTGGAGGAAATGTGTCTCTCTGCCGAAGTTTAAGTGAATGTGCAGGCGTTTTGAAGGGCTTGCTTCCTTGAAGTTGCTTCCGGAGAATCAAAATCTTGTTAGAATTATTCTGGGCACTGATTCAAAGTGTGAAAGGCTAAAATATTGCCAACATGGTAATTTACACAATATAATAGCAGGAGAAAATAAATTATCCACAACTTACAGCAATGCCCTGTGAGCAGAAAGCCTCTCGGAGCACACAAAAATTATATCGACAATATATCAGCAACATTAAGCCCAGGATTATAAGAATCAGATTCAAGTTCTTGAAAAATTAGTGGAAATTCCATTTTGCCATCACTTTAGAAATTGAAAAGTAATAATGAATGGGCACAGCCAGTGGCGGGGTGTGATTGATGGAATTACATATTCCATCCTGTTTCTTATTTAACACCTTGTGTCCTCAGGGGGCTTTGCCCTTTGCTTCTTCTAGTCAAGTATGAGAACTTGGTAGCATTCCCACTTTGTCTGCAAGGAAACTGAAGCGCTGGAAGGTGGGTTTCTTTCAAGGTCACTGCATTGATCTGAGACAAAGCCATCATGGACTTGGGGGCTGTCAAATCCCTGTGTCCTGGGGCTGACAGGGGGCTGTGGTTTAAACTAGACTTTCAGAGCCATGGAAGATCAAAGAATAAAAGGCAACTGTATGTGTGGATGATTCAGACCTCTAATGAACTTGTAACTGAGATCACCAGACTTCTTAGGAACCTGTTGTTGTCTGGGTTTTGAATGAAATTTTCCTTCACTGGTCGTCTTGGTCATCACTGTTGGGGACATGATGTTTCCTTGCTGTGATTGACATTATGAGACTGGTAATTCCTAAGATTTTACTTCAGACACAGCTTACAATGATTAAGCAATATGTCCCCCAGTTGAATAATGTGTGAAAAGGGCAATTGCATGAGATTTTTTATGTGGGATCTGGAAAAAAGTAAAAGGAGAGAATTAACAGAGAATAAAGGGAATAAAGGAGGAAGAGCAAACTGTGTTATTTTTAGGAACAGAGACAGTGGACAAGGGGAAATATCTTGGTGCAGGGAAGATGTCACAACTACCAGTAAGAAATGAAATTCATCTTAGATTGTCTCGTTCCATTTTGCCCACGTCCAGCCATCGAATCCAACATCCCCACCACTTCCTCCCTTGCTATAACTTCTGCCTCTGTGCTAAATGGAAAATAACGCACACCATCCATGTTTCGAGTCTCCAAGGGGGCTTGGCCAGAGAACAGAATAAGTTTCTTTCCTCTTCCATTTAACTTTGCTGCAGGAGTTTCCTAAACCCCTCTCTCGGTGGCCTCTCCCCACTCTGGTTCTACCCAAGTTCCACCACTACTGGATTAATCATTTTAACTGACTTGGACCCTGTTACTGCCTGGCTGAGAACCTCTGATCACCCTCCCCAGCCTGCACCCCAGTCTCAAGCCAGCTGATTAAAGCTCACATTCTTCACTGTTTACTACCAGCTTATCTTTCCTATCTTTAGCTTTTCCTAGCTATTTTTCACAGTTTCTGGTTGGAATTCAATCTAAAGTAAAAAAAAAAAATCAGTTGCTATCTGAGCAGATCTCAAAATTTCTCTATGACTTCAGTATTCATTCTCTTTCTTCCATATAGAGTACCATCCACTTCCTCTCTGATCCAGCTCTGCGTCTGATCACCTCCTGCTTGGCCTTCAAGCCTCACCTTTAGTGGCACCTCTTGGCTATATTTCTATTTCTGTACTTATCAAAATTTGCCTTGTATTATGGTTATTTGTCTGCCCCATCCTCCCTGCTTGATTAGAAGGTCATTAAGGCTGGGGACTGTGTCTTCTTTATTTTTGTGTTTCCCTTCCTGTCTTTTCTGCCCAGAACCTGGCGTGATACTATATTCATAGAAGCAACTAAACAAGGGGTTAATAAGCTGAGTGAATGAAAAAAGGAATGGCATGCGAGTTCTAGAGAAATAAAGAAATTTAAGATAAAATATCTATACTTTAAAAAGATAAAATTTAGAAGAGACATAAAGCTCGTATTTTGTAAAACAGGAAAGGCTATGTTTGTGCAACATATATTACATGTTGCATGAGTTTTCTAGAGCAAATATACTACGAAGTCCAGCTGGAAAAGGAGATCACTCTAAACTGACAAGATCAGTGACCTCCTAGAGAAGTTGGGGACTTGAGTCAGGTGTATGCATTAGAACTAAGGTAGCTTTAGAGGAAACTGTGTTTATTCTAAGGACGTGTGTTACTTTTAGTAATTGATTATGTATATGCATGTTTTTGAGACTGGACTGTTCAATCTGAAGGAAAGGATCATTTTTTTTTCATTGTTATGTACATGTCCTGGTCCCTGCCGTGCACCTGGCATAGAGAATGTGCTCCATAAATATCTGATACACGAGAATGTTGAGCATCCCAGGAAAGCAACGGGGTGAGCAAAGGACCAGACTGGAAATCACATGGGGTGTTAGAAAACTGAGGAGGATGTTTCCATGGGTTCCCAAGATAAAACTGGAAAGAAAGGAGCTACATTATAAAAAAGTGTTCTGCGTTTCTCTAAGAGTTGGTTCTTGAATGGAACAATTGTAGGGATGTGGCTCTAAAGTGTGACGCATTGGAGAAGCACTTCTCTGGCAGCCCTGTACGTGACAGTGTTCAGTTGTGGCATGCATTCAGCTGTGGCATGCCTCCCCAAGGCCACTGCCCGACTGCTTCGTTCTGGGGTTAATCAGAAACTTCTGAATTTCAGGGAAGCCAGACCCAACTGCAGATTTAGGACTACGCACATAACCTAGTTGTAAGCAAGAAGATGCTAACTGAAAGCTTGCCAAGGGGTTCCTGAGAAACATTTTCTTCCTTCCCTTACTTACTGCTACATTCATCTTGGAATCATGATTGGGCGTCCAGAATCATTGCTGAATCAGGCCCTCAACCACCTTAAGGTGTGAAGATGCTAATAATTGCCCACCATTTTGGGAGGAAGAAGGAACAAATATATTTTTATATATTATTAGTCCAGCTTTCTGCTTCTCTTTCTGTCTCTTTGTCTTTCAAAATCCCTCTCTCTCTTTCTTTTTGTCTCTCTCACACACACACACCCACACACACACACACCCCCACACACCCCCCCACACACAAATTAATATAGATTTAGTAGTAGTGGAGGATGTATATACTGGAGGAGGGGAGAATAAGAATCGCTGAAAAGTGCCTTAGCAATAATATAGTTTAATAGCCTAATTTCACGGATCAGGACGCTGAAGCCCAGCAAAGAGAAGTGACTTGCCCATAGTAACACAGCAACAGATTTCTAATCAGAACACACCTCCTCACTCCTTGACCAGGGGGCAAGGGCTCTTACCTACGTCTTCCTGTGTAGCTAACCACAGGAGCTTAAGGATTTATAAGGACAGGAGACGCTGACCTGGGAAAATTCCTGCTCCATTGTCCACTTGTGAAGAGTTTTAAATTTTGATCCGGATAGTACAAGTTTCAAAATTTAAGCTCAAATAAAAAGCTCGAGTTTGAGGCTATTTTGTGAATGGGGTAAATCACTTACTTTCTCTGTATCTTGATTTCCTGATTGTAAAACAGAAATTACAGTAGGACTTAGCTCATAGATTTCTTATAAATATACAAGTGCATGTATGTGAAATGCCGAGCGTAGTGTGGGGCACAGACTGAGCACTCGGGGAGGGTTAGCTCCACTAACATTTATTCCTGCTGGACCTCAGAATATTGGCCCCAACCACTGCAGGTGGCACTTTCCGAGTCCTGTTCTCATCACCAGAGGCACTGTGGATAAAACATCAGTAACTGAAAGGAATGACACCACTCTCCAAATACATGATGTATTGACTTTGTTATTGGAAATGTGGGGAGATAAAGTCTTCAAAACTCAGTTGATGGAGAGAAAGCAATAAGAAAAATGAATATGAAGATATTTGAGAGAATAGTATTTTTTCAAACCCGTTAGATCAGAATCATAATTTTAGATGCTGAGTGATGGAGGCTTGGATGAAAGTTGTTAGCAGATGAGATGGAAAGAGCAATTTCGAGAGGCTTGATGATGAAAACAGAGACTGGACCTGTCAACACCCTTTATGTGCTGTGGATGCGGGGGGCAAGAGAAAAAAGAACCTGTCAAGTTACAGCTAATCATTTATTTTTCCTGCTTCCATCAGTGATGGTGAACTTTTCAAGCTGTGTGAGAGAGATTGTGTATCTGGTAGGTACCCAGAGGCCATGATTCCAGTTGTGGTTATAACTGAACTTAGGGTGAGTGTTACTGTCCTTCTAAACCGAGAAGCGAGGATGGACACGTCACAGCATTTAAAACCAAAGTGAGTTAGCCTCACTTTGGAGGCCCATTTCTGGAGAGCTCTTTGTCATCAGGTTAAGTTTTCCCAGGGGTCTTCATGATGGAGGTTAAACAACCCGAGTGGACTGTTAACATTTGCATCAAGATTTTAAATGCAGAGCCAATAAACTAGCTTCTTGAAGGGTCTGAGGAGGACCTGCATGTCTTCCCACAGCTCTGGCCTCCTTTCACCTGCAGTTTACAGTGTCGGTGTTGTTCAAATCTGGGGCACTTTGAATGGAGAATTCAGATTGAGTTTACTGTGTGATTTCCCTCAGAGCCACTGCTGAGAGGAACCTGAGCTGAAACTATTGTGATGAGGGCTTCTTTCCGTGGTGCAGAAAATGATCCACTCAAAACCTACTGAGACCTCAAGTGTATGCACACCGATTATTCCTCTGAATTTCCAGCCCCTTTCATTACAGCTAAAAGATAACCTGGAAGGTCTTAGCAAATAATGAAGTAGAATGTCGAATCTGATTCTCAGCCTAAATTTCAGTCAAATCCTGAATTAGTTTTCTTGGGCTGCCATGACAAAATACCACGTGTTGGGTGGCTTGAACAACAGAAATGTGTTTTCTCACAGTCCTGGAGGCTGGAAGACCAAGATCAAGGTGTCAGCAGGTTTGGTTTCTTCTGAGGCCTCTCTCCTTGGCTTGCAGATGGCCGCCTTCTCTTTGTTTCACATGACCTTTCCTCTGTGTGGGTGTTTCTCTGTTTATATGGCCAAATGCCGTCATGTTCTAAGGTACTGAGGATTAGGGCTTCAGGATATGAATTTTGGGTGGACACAAATTAGCCCATGACATCCCACCCTCTGGACCTTCAAAATTCATCACTCTCACGTGCAAAATGCATTCATCCCCATCTCAGAAGCTCCAAAGTCTTAACCCATTCCATCCTCAACTCTAAGTCCAAAATGTGATCTGTACATCACCTACATCAGATACAGGTGAGAGTCAAGGTGTGCTTCATCCTGAGGCAAAATTCCTCTCCAGCTGTGACTCTTTGAAATCAGACAAGTTATGTGCTTCCAAAATACAACTCTGAGGACAGGCCTAGGATAGATATTTCAATTTTAAACGGGAGAAATTGGAAAGAAGAAAGAGGTCATGGATCTCAAACAGGCCCCAAACATAGCAGGGCAAATTTCATTTAAGGCTTCAAAATATTCCTCTTTGGCTCAATGCTCTGTTTTCTGGGCCCGCTGAAGTGGCAGTGTCACCCCTGCAGTTGTGGAAGGAAGCCTCTCCCCTGAGGCCCTGGATGGTGGTAGACTAGCCTGCTGAAACTGAGGGGGTGCTCCCTTCACACACCCCCAACCTCCCAAACCAAGGAGACAGAGGTGTCCATGGACCTGTGCCCTCTGGGCTCATGGTAGCAGTGGCAGCCCTGCTGATCTCTGAATCACCTTTGGGGTCAGTGTTCCCTTTTCTTGAAGGATAATTCATGTCTACAGCTGACAGCTCTATGTCCTGTCCTGTAGAATCTCAGAATTATGGCAGTCCTCCTTCATTTTGTCCTTTCTCTGTCCCCTTCAGAAGGAGCTGGCAGTGTCTCCAGACTGGATCCATCCGTGAGTCACACTTTTACTAATCTCTTTATCAAATGGATGTTCAGCCACACCCTTGGTGTGCTCTCCAGAACCCACTTCCTCATTCTTATGCAATAGGAATAGGCTGGTAATTTTCTTAATCTTTGAGTTTTATTTCCTTTTTCCTTAAAAATGTCTTCTTCCATGTATCTTCCTCCTCTCACGTTTTACTGTAAGCCATAAAGAGAAACCAGGCTGCACCTTCAGTATTTTCCTTGGATCTCTGCTAAGCATCCAGGTTCATCACTCACAAGTTCTACCCTCCACCAAACACGAGAACACAGTTCAGCCCAGTTCTTTGCTATGTTACAGCAAAGGTCACCTTCCCTCTAGTTTTCTAGTTTCCAATAACATATTCCTCATTTATACCTGAGATTTCTCCCAAAGTACCTTTAACATATTTAAACATCTTGCATGTGTGCATTTAAACATGTTAATATATTTCTACCAATAATCTCTTCAAGGGAATTCAGGGGTTTTGTTGTTTGTATTTTTACATTCACCTCAAAACTCTTCTAGCTTTTAATCATTACCAGTTCCAAAATCACATCCACGTTTTTAGATGTTTGTTATAGGAGCACCCAGTTCATGGTACCAAAATCTGTATTAGTTTGCCAGGAATGTTATAACAAAGTACCACACACCAGGTGAGTGGCCTGAACGACAGATAATGTATTTTCTTGCAGTTTCAGCAACTAGAAGGCTGACATAAAGGTGTGAGCAAAGGTGGTCCTTCTGGTGGCTCTGAAGGAGACTCTTTCCTTGCCTCTCCCCAGTGTCTCGTGTTGACTACCTGTCCCTGGCCGTCCTTGGCTGGCAGCTGCATCACTCCAGCCCCTGCCACTGTCGTCACACGGTCTTCTTCCTGTGTGTGTCTGTTTCCCTGTGTCTTCTAATTGACCTTCTTATAAGGACAAGAGTCATTGACTTTGGGCCCACTCTAATGCAGTCTGAGCTCATCTTAATTTTATTACATCTTTAATATCCTATTTCCAGTGAAGGTCACCATCACAGGTACCGGGGATTAGAACTCCAACATGTCTGTTTACACCCACAGCACAAAGCAGTGCTTTCTCTGTCCTTTCTCTTCCATGGTTTCCTTCAGGTTACGAGAGGTGATTGTTGGACTCAAATTTTTACTCTTCTGTCAAGCTTTTCCATTCTTTGTGCAAGAGACGCTGTCTTGAATTGACAGGACATGGAGGCTGCTTTGAAAAAGGTGAAGATTTAAAAATGAAGAGTCAACATAATGCCATTTGCAGCAACATGGATGCTCCTGGAGAATGTCATTCTAAGTGAAGTAAGCCAGAAAGAGAAAGAAAAATACCATATGAGATCGCTCATATGTGGAATCTAAAAAACAAAAACAAAAACAAACAAACAAACAAAAACAAAGCATAAATACAGGACAGAAATAGACTCACAGACAGAGAATACAGACTTGTGGTTACCAGGGGGGTGGAGGGTGGGAAGGGATAGACTGGGATTTCAAAATTGTAGAATAGATAAACAAGATTACACTGTATAGCACAGGGAAATATACACAAAATGTTATGATAACTCACAGAAAAAAAAATATGACAATGAGTGTGTATATGTCCATGAATGACTGAAAAATTGTGCTGAACACTGGAATTTGACACAACATTGTAAAATGATTATAAATCAATAAAAAATTAAAAAAAAAGAAGAGTCAGATGATTTCAGGTTATAGTGACCACCCTGAAAGTCCTGTCAGTCCCTGAGATAATCTTGAAGAAGTGGTTATATGCAGAGTACATAGGTGAGACGCTCTCTCCAACAATTCAAGCAAGGCATTGTCCCAGGGCTTCCGAGGTAAAATCCCACTTACTGTGGTCTGCAGATCCCTCAGTGAGTTACTCATTCCCACCGTACTTAACTCCTACCTCTTCTGGGACAAAATTGCATGTCATAGAAACTATACATAAAAAGTGTTTAGCTTCCTGCTGGGAAGACTTCTCAGCCTCCTTTTTAGTTAAATTTTCCATCTGACTTTTTTTTCTGGTCAGTGAGATGCATATGAAAGTGTTGGGTTGGCTTCCAGGAAGCACCCTTAGAAAAAGAGGGTTCTTTTTCATCCCACATCTGCCCGTAGCTGGAGTTCAGTTGTGAGGGCTGGAAGTCATGTGGTCATTTTAGAACACAGGGAGGATGGTGCCACAATATAGAAAGAACCTGGGCCCCTGATGGCTTTGTGAAGCTGCCTTTCTTATTCTAGATTAATGATCTCTGTATAAGCTACAGTTATGTAAGAATTTTTATTATCCGAAGCTGAATCAAATCCTAACTGATGCATCCTCACACTGACTGTGCCTCAGTCATACTGTGCTCATTTGTTTTTGAAAACACCTAGTTCGAACTTAGGAATTTGTATTTGTTGTTACCTCTGCCAGAAGCATCTTTCCCTGATTTTTATGGTTGTGTGCCTGCCTTCTGGTCCTCTTTCTGGCTTTGGCTTATATATCACCTCTTGACAGAGTCCTTTGCTTGTATTACTGACCCCACCTTCACTGTGACACCAATTTTTCTCCATCCTGTTACCTCTTGTTTGCTTTGGAGCGTTCCTCTGTCACTCTCTGAAGTTACCTAATTTGTTTACTTGCTTATCCTCATTCTCTCCATAGAACATGATCTCCAGCACCTTGTTTATCTCTTCATCATTGTATCCCCAGTGCCTAGAAAAATTGTGAGAGTAAGCACTCAGTAAATATGTATGGAATAAAAGAAAGATGTCTTCTTTTGTATTCTCTCCTAGCCTTCAAAGGGTACAAGATTGTATTACCTTTTGCAAAAAATCAAGAAACAGAAACTTCAGTTAAATAGATTCTAGAGACCAGAAGGGAGAGCTCTCATGCCCTGGGATGATAGCCGAGCCCAACAGGAAGAAGAAAGTCTCTTTTCCCGGCAAGGACTCAGCTAATGAAAATCCATGAACTCTTTGTTTGCTACAGCCCTTCCAGATTCCTTTTCCTCTCTATAAAAGCTTTCTTCTTCCCTTGCTTTCTGAGGACTTGCACGGAGTAGCCATGATTGCAGACCCCAAATTGCAATCCTCTGCTGATTCTGAATAAATTCATCTCTGCTTGGAAAATAGCTGGCAGTCAATTCGCTTTAGGTCAACACTTCTCTTCTGTTTTTGTTTCTTTCATTTCTGTGACCAATAGCTGTAAAGGAGAAGATCTTGAAATTACAGTTGAGATTTTGGCTTTGTGCTCTTCCTTCTTGAACCCTCTTTGTATGAGCTAGTGACTCACAAAATTGCTTTACCATTTAAACAGGAACAATGCATAATTTGGCCTAATAAATAACACATTTACTCAACAGAATGGTCTGGCTTTAGAGCAGAACTAGCTATGTATATTTTTTAATAATTATCTCTTAGATTTAAAATATTGTAAGACATTTGTGCATCAGTAGACAGACCCTGAGTGTGTTTAGTTAGGCTGCCAATTAGAAAATTTAAAATTTCTATCCATAAAGCTGTACTGAGTGTGAATATACTCAGCATGATCGAGTATAAAAAAGCATGGACTTTGGGTCAAACATTTGAATTCAGTTACTGGGTTTGCTGCTGCAGGTTATGTGGCCCTGGGCAAGTTCCTGGACCTCCCTGAGCTGCTTTCCCTATCTCTCCACTGGGGAAAATGATAACTTCCTTACTGAGTTATTATTATTAAAATTGGAAGAGATGTATACGAAGGACTCAGTAAGAACCCAGTTATTGTCAACCCCTCTTCTTCTGTTTAGGGAAAATTGCTTAAAAAACAAACAAACAAACAAAAGATTTCCTTTTCAACCCTTTTTATTGTGAAATATGAAGCACGTATAGAAAAGTGAATACGACATTACTATATAGCTTAATGGATTATATATTGACCAACAGGTCAATACATTGAATACTAAGTCCAGAAATTAAACATCACTGGTGCCCCCAAAACTAGCAGACAGTCTCCCAAAATGGTAGCCACTATTTTGGCTTCCATAGTTATCTGACCCTTCCTCTTCTGAGATTTAAACCTAAGAATGCCAGTCTCAACACTATACAGTTGATCCTTGAACAACAAGGAATTTAGGGTCATCGACCCTCCAAGCAGTTAAAAATCAAAGTATTACTTACGGTTGGCCCTCCACATTTAAGATTCCTCCGTATCCATGGTTCGGTATCCTGGAATTCAAGCAACCAACCACAGATCGTGTAGTAAGTAGTATTTACTATTGAAAAAACTCCATGAACAAGTGGACCCCTACAGTTGGAACCTGTGTTGTTGAAGGGTCAACTGTAGTTTACTTTTGCATGTTTTTGAACACTCTGTAAATGGGATCAGATGGTGTATATTCCTTAGTGTTCAATTTCTCTTACTCAAAATTGTGTATTTTGAAGTTTATCCACATTGTTGCCCATGTCTGTGGTACTCCTTTTCGGTTCAGTCTAGCATTCCAAATCATGAACGTAATTACGATTTATCTATTCTATTCTTGATGGACATTTTTTCCCCCAGTGTGGGGCTACTATAAATAAGGCGACATCCGTATTCTTATTTTTGTGTCTTGGAGTACATGTGTATCCAATTTCTGGGGGTATATCCCTAGGAGTGGATATGTGTATCATAACTTCTACTAGATGCTCCGAAGATGTTTCCAAAATGGATTTAATACTTTCTTGCTTGGTTCCCCCACCAGCAGGATAGGAGACTTCCTCCTGTTCCATGTCCTTGCCGTGATTTTCTTTTTCACAATAAAGTTTGTGAACAGCAAATTGACTTTCTTCATAGTGAAAGCAAAACAAAACAAAAAAAGGAGAAGACTAGGGAAACAATAGTCACTTAAGGAAAACCAAAACAGTGTCATTTCATTGAAATGAATATAAGAAATGAGACAAAAGAGCTGTTAGTATTATAGAAAGATAATCACGCTTGCCTGTTTCCTCCTCCCTGAGGTGAGAGGAGATCCACGTATCTGATTATCTTCAACACCCCAGGGTGGTAATTATGTCCTGTAACAGAATGAGGCACCCAGAGTGTTGTTATCAGATTCCTTTTAGCACTATAGCTAAACACTGAATGAGGACTTTGTCAACTATGAGGTCCTTGGGGATTAATCTGCCCTTTCTCAGTACATAACTGACAGTCGGAATGTTTTTGGAATCTAGTTTACATTTTTATCTCAAGGGTCGAGGAGAAATTTCTTATTACAGGAGGACCAAAAATAGAGAATAGAGGATTTCATTAGCTGACAAATGAAACTGAAATCCATAAACATGTCTCCAAAAGGATGAATAGAGAAGGTTAAAAAAAAAAAAGATAATAAGAATTCCTATTATGGTTACACTTACAGAATTTAAATGCTTCCCAAAATAAATGCAAAGACCTTTATTAATATTTTTCTCTCAACAGTGTTGGTTGAGGGATGACTCAAAGGCAGAGAGTTTAATATATATTCAAATATTTCTGTTTATGTCTTTCTTACAATTACAATGTGGGATCTTATATTTACTTTGTACTTTCCAATTAACAAGTTATTTTTTCTGCCTTCTAATTTTTCTCCTATGAGAAAATTTTCATTTATACAGAGTATGGTTTTTCCTTAGTTTATTATATGTATGACTTTGTGATCATGAAAGTATTAATAATAGTTATCATTTGTTGAGTCTTAAGTAGTCATTGATATTTTGCAAAATGTTTCACATCAGTTTTGGGAGACAGGCATCATTATTTTTCACTGTGCAAATGAAGAGACAAAGCTCAGGATGGTTAAGTAACTTGGTGTAGATCACACAGCTGGGTGTGTTACCGGAAAGTAGGTTCTCATCTCCTTGCAAAAAGAATTCAGAGACAAGCCACGGAAGTCAAGAATTCCCTGCTCCACCTTCCTGAGGGGTGGAGGGATTTTTGTCCTTATTTAGTCTGGATTAGAAGGATCATGGTGTTGGTGCATGATGGGTACTTCTAATATGCAAGGCTAATTTTATTGTAATGAGGGCATAATGAACAAAAGGTTACATTCAAATGCTGGAGATTCCTGTCTTTTCCCACCTTTCTTTTTCTGCCACCAGGACACTTGTCACCCCAAAATTTGTGATTTCTTATCAGTCTGAAGGTTCCTGCTTTTCTTTGTCCAATGATCCCCATTGTTCACAAGATTCATGGTTTCCTGCCATTTGGCCTGTGCCCCCCTTTCTCTGCTCATACGTAGCAACCTGTCTGCTCTAACAGGTGTACTGTTATGCTTGTCTGAATCCTAAGAGTGCTTGTTCCACAACACTCCCTGAAATGCTTTCATTCTTGGTGTTTCTCTTCGGGAGCACAGTTGGCATTTGGGGTGTATGATCCTTGTTTGTTCGGAAGTGTCCCATGTATTGCAAACTGTTTAGCACCAGGACTCCCACCACATTTCTGACTCTTGCAGGGGGTGGCAATGATGGTGAGCCTCTTATCCACCATGGTTTGTAGTGGACCAGTAGGACCAAGGACCCATCTCTGGACCTATGTGTTTCCCCCACAGGCCTGTGAGCCCTTCAGAAGCAATGCATATGTATTATTCATTTTGTCCTGCTAGCCAGTTATTACCAGCACTAGCTCATACTTCTTGTAGGTATGTTTCTCCCTGTTTTATTTATTGTGCTGCCTTTGACTAGGATTTCTCCTCGTTTGGTTGGTATCAGTCTGATCATATTCCAAGCCTGCTCTGGGTCTTGAGTCTGCTTGCCTTCTGATCTAATGTAACTATCAATTAGCAACCATTTCCAAAGTAATTACACCTACCATCTGAGCCCCCAAATTATTCACAACCTAAGCAAGGGTTCACCTGGCTGTCTGTGCTACACCTGTATCTCACTGGCCCCAGACCTGTCTGAATGCTCCCCTGTCAACATGACTCAACTAAAAGTAGTCACAGATGGAGTGTTCAGAAATTATCAAGTGGGTATCTGTTACCCATTTACACAATTATGTCGAGTAACAATCACAAGATACCATTAGCATGCAACATTAAATAAATCATTTGGCTCCTGAGGCTGTGGGGTTCATCTGATCTGGTCTGGTCTTTGGGAGCTGATCTGTGCTTGCTCATGCATCTGCAGCCTGCTATGCCTCTGCAGGTAAGGTTGGTTGGACCTGTTCACATGTCAGCTGGCTGTGGGCTGAAGGAAGATGGTTTCATCTGGGTTAAGCGAAATGTATCTTTCATCCTGCAGGCTGGCCTGGGTGTGTTCTTATGGCACCAGCAGAGGGCAAGATCGAGCAGAAATGCCGGGGAATTTTTTCAAGCCTGGATCCCAGTCATATCTATGAATAAATATCCCATTGGCTGAAGGAAGTCTCTGATGTCAATCCAGATTTAAGGAGTGGGGAAACAGACTGCTGTTTAATAAGAGGGTCTCTGAAGTAACCACAAAGAGATGGAGAATGAGGTGAAAAATTTATACTATCCGTGCAATCAGATTACCACAGATAGCATATAACTTTCCAAACTCATGTAATTTAGAAAATTAAAAAAAAATCACCTATGACAGACAGACAGCATTGAGAGTGACCCTGAGGCAGGTGGCAGGAATAGAAAATGGGCTAGAAGAAGGCCAGGGTGGCCAAAGTGAGATTACGGGTGGGAGTGTGTGTGCATGGGAGATGAGGCTGCAGAGTTAAGAAGGGGCCGGGCAGCACAGTTCTTTCCGGTCTTTAAAAAAAATTATCGCTTAGTGAGTCCTTCTCACTTTACTAAACTGATGGTTTTGTTACTCATCATCATTGGGTGTTGCTTTCTCCACTCTATGATGAGAGATCGCATTAAATCAAAACTTAAATTTGGGACTAATCTAGTTAGCAAATGTGGATTTTCTGGGGACCAGAAGAGCATGAATTAATTTATGTAATGCTTTATGAGAATTCTGTTCTTCAAGTTTCTACAGGCTTGTTATTCTTTTCTTTTTAACTTACTACTTCACACATTTATGTTTTTACCTAGCTCTTAAGGCATTTGAGTTTGGAAGTGTCGGCAGCCTTAAGTGAGTAGGCCGTGGGGCCCAGGCCAAAGTTCATAGTAGTTTGCACCTGGTAAGAGGTAAACAGACGCATGCGCTTGTAGCGTGAGTCGGCATTATGAACAATACGCATGCGCCAGCTGCATGAGTCAGCATTATGAACACTACGCATGCGCCATTAACATTATAAAATGGACAAGCGTGTCCACCTGAGCACCGCCTACGCCGCCCGCTTGTCCTGCGGTAAAGTGCTGTTTTGCTCCATGTTGGCTCCTCGCGGTCTCTTCCAGTTGAGCAGCTCATCTCCTGGAATCCCTCTTCAGCCTCCCTGGGCTGACGGGAAGTCTTCAGTTAGGTAATTTTTAAGTTCTCTTTCAGGTCTGCATTTCGTTATCAGAAAAGCGTGGGTGTACATTTGAGGTGGCACTAATTAGAGAGATGAAACAAAAAGCAAGTGAAAAAGAAGTTTTATATTACCCCTTGGGAAATAGCAGTGGATCAAGAACAATCTCAGGCTGACGATGAAACAACTGAAATAACTTGCTTAATTAAGGAAACGAACATTACTGGGGCCAAGATGACAAAGGATCCTTATCTATTTACTTGTCCTGGGAGAAAATTATTCATGAGAATATAGGCGAATAAGCTGCACAGTGGAAGAGGGTATAGCTCAAGTGGTAGACTGCGTGTTTAGCATGCACAAGGTCCCAGGTTCAACCCCTGTACCTTCATTAGATAAATGAACCTGATTACCTAGCCTCCAAAAAACCAAAAACAAAAAAACTGAAAGCATTATAGGCCCAGGGTCAGGGAGTATTTCTGAATATCTTTT
Source organism: Vicugna pacos (assembly GCF_048564905.1). NCBI lineage: Eukaryota > Metazoa > Chordata > Mammalia > Artiodactyla > Camelidae > Vicugna > Vicugna pacos. Next base: position 19,101,694 of record NC_132991.1, read on the forward strand.
AATTTAAATTTAACTCTAAATTTCTTTAAAGTTTTGTATTGTAATCACTTTGAAATAAATGCCATCAGGTCTTTGAAAAAAAGTTGTATGTAGAGAGGAGGCAAAGAATCCTTGCCATCTCAAATTACTCTCTCCATAAGGGAGGACGTATGCTTTAGGTGTAACAGATTTCAGAGAATTATCTTAGGCACAGCACCCTAGAGACGCATGGATTGGAATTCACAAAAGATGCAGACTTGCATGTCTATATGTTGTCTGCTAGACAAGAAAATTTCTCACCAACCTTTGGTTTCACAGCGGAGTCTCCTGCAAGGGAGTATCCGCATCTGTTGTATGGATCCAACAGAAAGATCAGGAAAATGTTTAATCTAGAGGATTTTGGCTTATAGTGCAGCCAGAATCATATTATTTAAAGTGCAGCCTAGAGAACATGTTTATACTTGCTTATTTTTGGAAGATGTTAGGTCTGCTGACTTTCTCTTGGCAAAACAGAAGTAGCTGAGGCAGATTTTGGATGAGGGAGAACGATATGAGTTCACGTTCAGAGAATCGGGGAGAAGCACTGAGAAGCTGATCCTTTCTTCACACATAAATGATCACTTTCTTTTAATTAAAAAAAAACAGAAGTAAATAGAAAAAAATTGCATTCAACTGGTAATTCCAAATGGGGAGCTAGAGCAAGTAAGCAGTACCTATAACTGGTCTATCGAAGGTAGGACTTTTAAAAGTTAGGACCGAGACTCCAGGCTGGAGCAGGTGGAAGGAATTTACCGAACAGCTTGCTGCATGTTAGAGCTGCATTGTATGCGTGAAGTAGCTCACATTCTGGAGAGCTACTTTTTTTTTAAAAATTCACTTTAATTGATCTGTTTACCCATTTAACATTGCCAAAGAAATTATTAGCTTAATATTTGTGTGATTGGTACATAATAGACAATAAATATTTTTGAATGAGTAAAAAATATTAATCATAGAAAACAGAGAAACCAAAAGAAAAAAGCAAAAAATAACCCTTCATGTTAGTAGTTTGGTTTAAAACTGAATCATATTATGTGTAATGTTTGTGAAAATTTTTCCCATGAACCTGTTTCCATACGACTAAGTGTGCTGCAAAAACTTTTTACCCACTGAATAGCATTTTCATATTGTTTCCAGAAAAATATTTATAGATTGCTTATAAGTCTGTAAGCCATTCATCTATTTTATACTCTATATATTTTAATTTGTTTTCAAAATTCTGTTTGTTCTGATTATACAAAGGTTATATGCTTATTGAAAATAATTTAGATGTGTATAATAAAAATACAGCATTTTCTCTATTATAAGATAATATCAATTGAAGTTCACACTAATATTTAATAACATTTCTCAGGAAAAAATATTTCATTACATCTACCTGTCAATTGTAAGATACAGTCTGATTTTAGAATGAGTGGAAAAATACATCTCAGAATTGAGGATACACAATGTTAGTAATAACCACAGTGAGCATCTGTGTTAGGTGGTAGATATACCAAATTGTGCCAGTCACCACCACAGGACTTACTTATCAGGAAGGTGTGATGATTCATGTTTTAAAGGAAGGAAATTTATACTTTGAGGTATTAAATCACTTGTTACATAGGAGATGGTAGAAATTAAATCCAAACCCAGACCAATCTGAAGCAAGAAATTATTTCATTTAAATATGGTAAAAATGTATATACTATATATATTTATATATAGTATATTATTATACATAATATATTTAACAAATGTTATATATAATGTGTTATATCTATTTGGTAAATATAATTATAATTCATAAAGTATTTAAAATATACAAAACATAATACATAACAAACACATGTACGTCAAATAATATATATATATAAATAGATGTAACAAAGTTTGCCATTGTAACCATTTTTAAGTGTACAATTGAATGGTGTTAATTATAGTCACAGTGTTGTACAAACATCACCACCATGTATTTCTGAAACTTTTTCATCACCTCAAACAGAAACTGTAAATGTTAAGCAACAGCTCCCCATTTTTCTCACCACTCAGCCCTTGGCAATCACTAATCCATTTTCTGTTTCTATGAATTTGCCTATTGTAGATATTTCATGTAAGTATAATCATCCAATATTTGTTCTTTTGTGTTTGTCTTATTTCACTTAGCATTATGTTTTTAAGAAATTTTTTACTTTAGATTTTTTTGGGAGAGGTAATTTAGGTTTATTTATTTACTTATTAATTAGTATTTGTTTTTGATGGCAGTACTGGGGATTGAACCCAGGACCTTGTGCTTGCTAAGCATGCACTCTACCACTGAGTTATACCCTCCCCCACCACTTAGCATTATATTTTAAAGATTCATCCACATTGTAGTATGTAACAGAACCTCATCTCCTTTTTTATGGCTGAATAATATTCCTCTGTGTGTGTGTGTGTGTGTGTGTGTGTGTGTGTGTGTGTAGTGTTTTATTTGGTGGTTCATCTCTAAACAGATACTTGGGTTGTATCCATATTTTATCTATTATGAATAATACTGCTGTGAACATAAATACAAATATTTGTGCACTTGCTTTTAATTCTTCTGGGTATACACCAGTAGTGGTATTGCTGGGTCATGTAATAATTGTATGTTTAATTTTTTTTGAGAAAACACTCAAATGTTTCATTAGAGGCTGCATCATTTTATTTTCTCACCAGAAATGTAGAGGATTCTAGTTTCTCTTCATCCTTGTCAACATTTGTTTTCTATTTTTTTGTGTCCTAGCCATCTTAGTAGTTGTGAAATGGTATCTTATTGTGGTTTTTGATTTGTGTTTTCCCAGTGACTAATGATGTTGAGCATGTTTTATGTGCTTATTGGCCATTGACGTATTTTCTTGGAGAAATGTCTATTCAAGTCCTTTGCACATTTTTTTAATCAAGCTTATTGTATTCTTGTTTAATGCAGGAGTACTTTGTATATTTTGGATAGTAAATAGTTCTTATTAGATACATGATTTGAAAATATTTTATTCCACTCCAGAAAATGTCATTGGGATTTAGATGGTCATTTCAGTGAATTTTCAGATCGCTTTGGGTAGTATTGATACCTTAACAATATTAAGTCATCCAATTCATAAACATGGGGTGTCTTTCCATTTATTCAGTCTTTTGATTACTTTCAGCAATGTTTTGTATTTAGTTTTCAGTGTACAAGTCTTGCCTCCTTGGTTCACTTGTTTCTAGGTACTTTATTATTTTAGATGATAGTGCATATGGAATTACTTCCTTGATTTTCTTTTTGAATTGTTGCTGGTACACAGAAACAACTGATTTTTGTGTGTTGATCTTGTACCCTACAACTTGCTGAATTCAATTATTAACTCTAAGATCTTTCTTGTATTCTTTGGGATTTTCTAATGTAGAATTTTATCATCATGGCTAGAGATAATTTATTTCTTCATTTTCAATTTCAAAGCTTTTGTGTTTTTAATGAATTTAATACTATTACTTTTCAGTGAAGTAAAATTCAGCCCTAATCTTATTACTCAGTGGAGATAATTGCTCATAATTTGACAGCTGTCTTTCTAGATGCTCTTTCTTTCCATTTATCCATGTATCATTCACTCCTTTATTCATATTTATTTAAAATTATACATTTAATAAATATAATATATATTTCATACATATGTATATATTTTCTTAGAAAATTATTCATTTCACTTGGGATTGCAATTACTTATTTAGACCTGAAAGAATTTTATTTTATGAACACTTTCAATGAACTGATTCTTTTTTTCTAATGCATTAATATTTATTATTATTTTATTTTCTTCTTCCTACTAACATCTAATTATTTTTCCAGATTTGTGTTTCAGATTTTTAGATTTATTTATCCTTTCTTTAAAAATAAATTAATTTTTTTTTTACTTGTTGGTTTGCAATTTTAATGATTTTTCATATGTGGTTTCTAGTTGTGGACACATTTTCTTAACTTGTAACTGCAGTTTTACATTCTACTTTGACACTTGAATTTTTTGGTGTGTTTATTTATCCTTGGTAAATCTTGAATTTATAATTGGAGACAGAATCTCGGGTATACTATGTAGTAGTTTGTAGATTTGTCTTTACTCTCTTTCAGTGTAACTTAGTTAAATGCCATGTTTGAAGATGTTTCTTGTTCACTCAACCACTCAAAAGTCCTCCTGGTGTATCTCTGGTTGATTGAGGTGGCATTTCCTTCCTACCCCCAATTTATACTTAAAATTTCCAAGTTTCATCATGTTCCCCCCCTCCCCCCATTTTTTTCTGACTCTCCTTCCACTTAGAGGTGTAGGTCTTGACTATTTTACACAGTGCATTTTACTACCACCAATTAGCTTCCACTTCCTGCCTCATAATTTTTATGACAGTTGAAGCCTTTTCAACAGTGAAGCTAATAGAACTACTAGAGGCGGGAGAGGGCAGGGAACATAACACTGCCAGTTTCCCATTGCATTCCTTAAGACTCGTAGAGATGACTGCAGGTCTTGTTAGTACAACACTGAGTTTGGGAATTACAAAACATATGGTGATGGTAGGAAATAGGACATGCTCCTTTTTGAGACATTCTCCATCTTGTGAAAGGAAACTAAGGTATGCCATGACCTGAAGAGAGTGTTATCCCATTGCATTTTTATCAAGTAAGCTATTGTTACTGTATTTTTTATAGGAGTCTTCTGTAATATCTAAATGTGACTGCCATATTCTCTGAATCTGTGACTCTGTTTCTTTGTTGGTTGGTGTTTTTCCTTTTAGATTCCATGTGTAAGTGAAACTGTACAGTATTTGTTTTTCTCTGACTTATTTAACTAAGCATAGTAACCTCTGGGCCCATCCATGTTGTTGCAAATGGCAAGATTTTGTTACTTTTTTATGGTTCAGTAACATTCCATACAAATATTGTGTTCTAAGAAAGACAGTAAAGGGAGAATGGCATAGATGTAATATTTGAAGAAATAATGGATGAAAAGTGAAAGTGATGGAAGAGATCAAGCCATAGATGTTAACAGCTTCTATAGATCCAAGTAAAATACATATAAAGGAAATCACATCTTGTCACATCAGTGTAAAACTGTCTAAAAGAGAACCTATTAAAAGAGGCCAGAAGAAAAGATCTATTTTAAAACCAACAATGATAAGACTTACAGCTTGCTTTTTATAGAGTCAGTTGAAGATGGAAGACTATGTAATAATGATTTTTAAATGCTGAAACAACTAATTGCAAATATAGAATTACTTGCTTAGAAAAATTTTGCAAAACAGGAAAAATAAAGAAACTTTTAAACAAACAAACAAAAACTCAGAAAATTCATTATTGGCTGATCTTATACTAAAGGGAATTTTTAAAGTAGGCAAAAAAAAAAAAAAAGATTCCAGATAGAAGCTGAAACATAGATGAATGAATAAATAGTAGATAAAAGGCTAGTTAAATGGGTAATATAAAAACATTTGGCTGTACAAAAGAATTATATATATTATCAAGTTTAAAACCTATGGAATTAAATACGTAAAAAATTAGCACAGAAGTTAAAGCTTTCTAACTTGTTTATATTGACTGCAAGATCATAAACGTAACAATTCTTACTACATTTAAAAAGTAAAGCATTACTACATACACTATCAGAAAAATTCTTAAAAATATGACCTAACAAATGGGGAAAGTTGAATAAAAGTATTAACTAATAAAAAAGAAGGCAAGAAATTGACTATAAATTGTACTAATTGTGTAGTATGATTGTTAGTATCATTGTACTAAGCACCTCCATTGTCAGACAGTGATTATCAGTTTAAATAACTAAAAATACTACTAATTAAAGATATATATAAAAATAAAAAAGAAATAAAAAGGTGAAAGTTAAAGCATGAAAAATGTTGCAAGTACTAAACAAAAGAATGTAGCTTTTTTAATATACCAAGTAGACTTTAGAGCAAATCAACATTACTAGAGATAGGAAGGATATTTCGTAGTTACAAAAGATTCAGTTCATCTAGGAGATATAAACATTGTACCTTTGTATGCACTTAATATTCAAAATACTGAGAGCAAAACTGGACTGAACTGTGAAGTGCAACAGACAAACCCACAATCATTGTGGAAGGTTTTAAGATACCTGTTTCAGTCTCTGATAGTGCAAGCAGAGAAAAGAGAAAATAATAGAGAGAAATGTGAATAAAACAATGAATAAACCTGACTAAATTAACATCTATCGAATGCTACACCCGAGAGCTGTAGAATATGGATTTTTTCCCAAGTGCGCGTGGGCATTAACTACATTTAACTGAGTCCTGGATCAGTGACTGTAATTTAAAACCTTTCTACAAAGAAGCTGTAGTCCCACGTGGTTTCATTGGTGAATTTTTCCAACAGCTTAAGGTAGAAAGAATGCCAAGTTACACAAACTCTTTTAGAGAATAAATAAGAAAAAATTTCCAGCTTGTTTTATAATGCCAGGATAACATTCGTTCAAAACTTGACAAGGATTTGACAAGAAAGGAAACTGTTACTTCTCTCTCTCCTATAATCAGATATAAAAATTCTACGTAAAATATTAACCAATAGAATCTATGATGGATCATATGTCCTAAATTGTTTTTATTCTAGAAATGGGAGATTAATATAACATTTGAAAGTTAGTCAATATAATTAACAACATTAATACAACAAATGTGAAAATTGTATCAAAATCTCAATAGATTAAAAAAGACTTGCGAAAATTCATTATCCAATTGTGGAGAAAAAAAGAAACTAGAAAGAAAAAGAAGCTCTTAATTTATGTTCAGCATTTTGATGAGTTCTGGCTGTAATGGCTGTCATCTGGTGCAATGGGTTGAAATGTGTTCCAGTAAAATTCCTGTGTTGGAGTCCTAACCTCCAGTAGCTCAGAATATGACCTTATTTGAAAATAAGATTGTTGTGGATGTAATTAGTTAAGATGAGGTCATATTGGTATAGAGTGGACCTCTAATCCAATATATCTGATGTTCTTATAAAAAGAATGCCCTTTGGAGAGAAAGCCATGGATTCAGGGAGAAGACCATGTGGAGATTAGTTGTGCTGCCATAAGTGAAGGAACTACCAGAAGCTAGGAGAGAGACCTGAATACATCGTTCCTCAGAGTCCTCAGGTGGAGCATGGCCCTCCTGACACCTTGGTGTCAATAAACTTCTGTTGTCTAAGCCACTGTTTGTGATACTTTGTATTAGTGTAGCAGTTCTAGCCACGCTAACACAAAGGACTTGTGGATCTCACTCTGTTAGATTTACATTGACCTGGGATGTATGACCCATGGATGTCACTTATACGAGAGAATGATCCTTCTGAGCCCTTATCAGTAGGGCATGCACTTTGATTTTATGTTTGGGAAATAGACACGGGTGTGCACTCTGGTGTCCATGCATTTGTTCATTCAACAACTAGTCTTTTCTGGCAGAACTCTCAATGTACACTGTATTCTAAAGGAAGAGGGAAGATGAAAAGACATGAGTTGAAGATACAGGGGAACAGGCAGGTGGTTGCCAGAGGAGAAGGGGGTGGAGGGAAGAAATAGGTGAGGGAAGTTAAGAGTTACAAACTTCCAGTTGTAAAATAACTGAGTTATGGGTATGAAATGTACAGTGTGGGGGAATATAGTCAATAACTGTAATAAATATCTATGTATGGTGACGGGTGGTATCTAGACTTCTGGTGATCATTTTGAAATGTATAGAGATCTTGAATCACTATGTTGCATAACTAACATAGTGTAGGTTGTTCAAAAGCAAACAAATAGCAAACGAAATTATAGAAAGGGAGATCAGATTTGTGGTAACCAGTGGTGGGGAGTCAGGGGAGGGGGAACTGGATGAAGGCCATCAAAAGGTACAAACTTGCAGCTATACGAAATAAGTACTAGGGATGTAATTTACAACATGCTAAATATGACTAACACTACTCTGTTATACATGAAATTTAAGAGTAAATCCTAAGAGTTCTCATCACAAGGAAAAATATATATTTTTTCTAATTTCTTTTTTGTATGAAATGATGGGGGTTTGCTAACCTTATTGTGATAATCATTTCATGATGTATGTTAAGTCGAATCACTATGCTGAACCCCTTAAACTTATACAGTGCTGTATGTCAATTATATCTTAATAGAACTGGAAGGAAATAGAGATTAGTTGAAAGAAGAATTAAACTGAACCCATATTTACTACAGAAAAAGTTTTATGCTTGCCTTGACAGTCCGTAATGGCTAAGTATCATTGGATTGGATGACAGAGCTCATCCATCCTTGAGAGACTTTGAAAGCCCTGGAAGTAACAGCGTGCACCTTGCAGCATCTGGGGCCGCAGAAAGCAGCACTAGAAAGAGGTGGGGGGAAATCTGAGCAAATGTTCTCTCCACCTATTTCTGAGCATGGCCCTGCTTTCATGCGCTTGCTAACAGTCAGCCAACGTGGGAAGATGAATTACTTTGTTATACTCAAGTGAAAATAACTGGGAAGAAAACATTGTTTAAAAACAAACAAGAAATCATCCAACAAGGCCCCAGCATATAATACACGCCAGAGCCAAGAAGAGATGTATAGGGGATTATCCCCCACAGTGCAGTTTCTCTCCAATAAAGCAGGTAATTGAGAGCTAACCGTATTGGCTTTGGATCCAGCTCTAGACAGCCTCACTAATTAATGCACTTAATTTGATATTTCTTACTTGGTCTTAGGGGCTTATCAACACGTTATGCAGATACATGGAAAATTGGACACAGATGAATATTTGGAGCCCTGATGATTTTTAACAGAGGTCTGTCGTATTTTACTCCTATCTTAGATTGATTTGATGACTTTTTTTCCTTGCAGATCAGAGCTTTTCCAAGTGCCTTATGGTTTTGACTGCCTTTATCCCCTTTCTTTTGTGGAAATTGGATCAATTTTGTTCTATTCCTGCCAGACTTCTCTCTAGCATTAAATTTCCCTCTTTAGCCTAATTCTCTCTTATGTTCATGACTTGGGATGAGTCATTGTTTGAAGTTTTGAGAAGGAAAGACATCCATTAAAAAAAAAAGAGTGGAATTGATTAATGATCAGGAAAAAAAAACAAAACTCTTCATTCCATCGAGGTGTATTGCAAGGCTGCACGTGACATTAGATTTTAAAAAGAAATAAATGTTAAGTATTTCAAGTTTGGTTATTTTAACAATGTCTCCTTGACAGTTTTAAATGGTAGTAAGGTTAAAAATGTCTCTGAAATATTGTAAGTTGAGAATGTGGAGACGAGGGGAAAGAATCTAAATTGAGTGGAGGAGCTGAATTCTGTGTGTAGGTCAAACATATGTTCTTGCTTAGAGGGACAGGAGTAATTGTCAGGCCAGTTGAAGGTGAAGGAGGCTTGAGACATCAGCTAGCTTTGACATAAAAGTATACTGCCTCTCTTTTAACCTGTCTGCCATATGTATCTGTCTTTCCTGTTCCTTTTTCCCCTGAGCATCCTGAGCTTCGGTTGGCCTGATAACTCTTCTGACTCTTGTAAGTCTGATAACCCCACTTTCCAGATGAATGATGAGTCTCCAACAGAGACAAATGGACATTCAGATTAGCATTCAACAGGGGCACCTTTCTCAGGATTTTGAAATTCATTCTTGCCTTGATTATTCCTTTTGCTAAGCCAGGAAAGCAGGGTCAGGAAGAGGCTACAGAATGGGAAATTTTTCTTTTTCCGTTTTCTCCACTTCATTTGTCAGTCAGTGATGGTGCACTTTTGGCTTTCAATTCTGTTTTCATTTATTTCCACTATCCATCTTTTCTATGCCATTTTTCTTCCTCTGGTTGTTCCCTCACCCTCACTTTTTAGTTGATCTATACCTAGTTATACTCAAGGGTATACAAGGTGGAGGCAACGGCAGATAGAGGAGGGGAAAGAAATTGATCTAACAGAAGTTCACAAGTTTTCTTGATGAGTTTCATTTTCCTACCAGAACCCAGTGTGAAGCTCAAGCCAATGATGGTAAGTACAGGCTTAGAGAAGGGAGCTGTCACTGCCAAACCACAACCTTCAAGGAGGGAGCCGGGGGTAAATACCTTGACCACCCTCTCAGCACACCTTCTGGTCTCTTCCAGGGCCTTCCAATGGCTGAACTCAACCAGAAGCCACAAGGCATGAGAGCCTGGTTATATTGTCCATTGAGGTCAGTCTTCTCTGCTGCAGATTAGGGTAAAGAAGGGTAGAGAGTGAATGAAGAGGAGAAAACAGACAATATGCAGCACGGGGGATGAGACGAGAAAGAGACAGTTATGGGCATTCGGCATTTCTGCTGGAACCCGAATAACCTCATGCAGGCAGATCTGTCATTGTTTCCTTTCTTTGGGATTCTTCTAAGGTGATGCTCCATTAATTTTATGGCCATGAATAATGTTTCAGTTAAGCATGGATTTGTGCCAGGTTACTCTTTCTTTCCCTAGTTTTTCTATAAGTTCTCCTCCCTTCTCCCTTTGTCCCTTTTACACATTCTTCAGACTCAGTGCATGGCCAGTCTCTTCCACTGCTCAGCCTCATTTTGGCTTGTTTCCTGTAGTATTCATTCACTTCACTGTTCTTGGACACATTACTATATTTTTCTGGCACTGAAAGACATGAAATTATTTGTCCTTTTTGTCCAGCTGTAGACTGTATCTTTGTGTCCCCTGTGCCTTTAACATTTACAGATTTTAATAAATACAGATTAGCATTTCTGATGATATTCTGTTAACATGGGAAATGTAAACCAAGAAAAATCAACAGCAACCACATACTAAAAAATAAGACAGAAAATTTCCTAGAAATTAAAACATTACTACTAGTCTAATAGACTCTTGCTATCAGATTCTTGAGCACCAGAGCTTTTAAATCTTACCTGGGGCTTCCAGGCAGAATCTTGGTCCTGCTCCTTGGTAGCTGTGTGACCCGGACAACCAATTCCAAGTTACTTCAATTAAAATTAGAATAATAATATTGGCCGCATAAAAGCTGCTGTGGAATTGAACGTGATGCACTGAGTAACACATAATCATCAGTGATTACTTTCACACACACTCAAAAGTACCTTTGACCAGGCTAAGTGAAAGCAGAGTCCTGCCTTTGTGAGAATCATAGTCAAAACAGAATTCAAACTGTATGCCAGAAACCGTGAAGGATAATGTTCTTCTTTACTGTATTTTTAAATAGAGTAGTCTAAAGTTATATTTTTCTGTCTTCACCTTTACAGTGTGCCATGCTGAAAGTCTCAAGGATTTTTACAGTAAAGACAACTCTGAAAAATCTCTATCTGTCCGTATCCCTTTGCCCCACACGTCCTTTGGGTCTCTCATTAACATACTCGCCTCCCTGGTTACTGCCTCCCTCTCTTCTCCCCCTCCTTTCTTGGGCAACATAACATCACTCCTTCTCCTGTCTAGAAGTCGGGTTCCACATGAACTTCACTCCTTTGAAAGGGGTCAAAGGTACAATTCGTTCAAGGGCAGTGTTAGGGAAACCATTATTTCCAATATCTGAGATAGCATCTGAGACCACAGGGCTCTCTTGCTATTTCTCCAGCCTAGAAGTTTCAGTCCTGTGCTTCGTAAAGGGCATTTAGTGCAAGAGAAGTATCACAAAATATGATCTTTAAAAACAGAAAACAGGCTTCAAAAGTTGAGTTTGAGAATTTTCTGTGTTAGAGATGTACCATGTATATTAGTATAGTAAAGACTCCAAAAAATGTATAGTAAAAAAAAAATTATCTTTAAACACATTTTTGGACTCAGTATTTCCCCAACTGAATTAACTATAGAATAAGTTTGCTCCTTTATCTAGGGATACATAGATCTACAAGACAGATTTTGAGGAACTCTAATCTAGGTCATATTGTGTAAAATATGGGGTAAATATTTCCTTAACAGTTGATATAACCAATTTTTTTTTCCTTAGGAAATGGCCATTTAGTTAAAACTTCTTCATAATAAAAGATGGATAAAGAAGGGTAGTGGGGTGGAAAGACCTGATAACTGGATGAAAGAAAGGTCAATTTAAAAAAAAAAAAACAATAAAGACTGAGGTTTTCAATGAAATTAGAACTTTGGGGAAGACAAAACATCTAGCAATTATTTTGCTGCATAGTGTGCATTGTAATAGTCTCCTTTTCTTCCCGTTACCCCAGTTTTTCATGTGAATCTGTAACGTTCAGTAATGCTTTGTGCAATGTACTTAATTTGGGGAAATGGGAGAATACGCTGAGTCCTGCTCCGTGTCCCCCTCCAGTACACAGTGAAACCAGAGTCAGCAGAGTAACAGACATATAAACTTCTATGGAACAAGAAGAGGGTCTTATTAGTGGAAGTCTTAATACTGTGTAAAATGGGAGCATTTGGATTTGCCAATAGAGAAAGAGGGGAGGAGCATTCCTTCCTATGGGGAGCACTGCAGTGTTGACTGGGAGGAATTTTGAAGGCAACAGTCAATATGGGGCTAAACTTTCTACATGGGCTTGAATTTTCAGATTGTATCTTGAGTATGACGTTGGTTCCCATGGACACATGGTTAACACATATCCATAGCACGATGCATCCGCACACGGAGATTAGAAAGTAATCTCCTAAAATCGAAACTAAAGAAACAAACAAAAATCTCATCTGTTAGCATGAAAGCAAACTGAGTTTTGTTGACTCATTGCAGCAAGAGTGAAGCTCACACAGACAGTTCGGAAATGGCATCTTGTTATGTGAAGTGAATGTACAGTTTATGTAGCTTATAGGTTGGTCTCAGAAGTCCTTAGAGTTGGCGGATATTATGACCAGAGAGAGTCTTTGGGTTGATCGGTTTCTTAAAGTGAGGGCTGGTCAAGGAAAAGTTCTCAGCAAAAAGAAATGTTATCCATTTCTTTTTCTAAAATCTTATCCAGAATATTTCTCCCTTGTATTTGCCTTATAAAGTGATTATTCTGGTTCTTGTGTTTAAAAACCAGTAGTACCAAAACATCTATTTCTAGGACTTTTGTTCCTCTAGTACTTAATTTCAGACTGCTCCATGCCCCCTGTCTGTCTAGGTAAAGGAAACTTCTGTTCAGTGGTGTGATGGTAAAAGTTGAACAGACTCTGAGGAAACAAACAAACAAAATGTTCTGATTTTTATTTGTCATTTTCGGAGTATAAATTCGTCCTTAAACTGTGGTCAGTTTCAAACTACTAATGTTAGGAAGAATTGCATGATAGCATACCAATATATATTATGTATAGCATATAGACACAATAGATATAAATAACCTTAAGAGTATGGGTAATGGAGTGGGTGGGTATAGCTCAGTGGTAGAGTACAGGCCTAGCATGTGTAAGGTCTTAGGTTCAATCCCCAGTCCCTCCATTAAAAAAAAAAGGGGGATAGGAAATGGTAAAGTATTTAGGAATTCTGAATTTTGTGTATTAACTTTGTTTTTTGTTTTTATTAATTTATTTAACTTTTTATTGAGTTATTATCAGTTTACAATGTTGTGTCAATTTCCAGTGTAGAGCACAATTTTTCAGTTATACATGAACATACATATATTCATTGTCTCGTTCCTTTTCGTTGTGAGCTACCACAAGATCTTGTATATATTTCCCTGTGCTATACAGTATAATCTTGTTTATCTATTCTACATATGCCTGTCAGTATCTACAGATTTCAAACTCCCAATCTGTCCCTTCCCACCCTTCTCCCCACTGGCAGCCACAAGTTTGTATTCTATGTTTGTGAGTCTGTTTCTGTTTTGTATTTATGTTCTGGTTTTTTTTTTTTTTGATTCCACATACGAGCGATCTCATATGGTATTTTTCTTTCTCTTTATGGCTCACTTCACTTAGAATGACATTGTCCAGGGACATCCATGTTGCTGCAAATGGCATTATGTTATTGTTTTTTATGGTTGAATAGTATTCCATTGTATAAATATACCACATCTTCTTTATCCAGTCATCTGTTGATGGACATTTAGGCTGTTTTCATGTCTTGGCTATTGTAAATAGTGCTGCTATGAACATTGGGGTGCAGGTGTCTTTTTGAAGTAGGGTTCCTTCTGGATGTATGCCCAGGAGCGGGATTACTGGATCATATGGTAAGTCTATTCCTAGTCTTTTGAAGAATCTCCATACTGTTTTCCACAGTGGCTGCACCAATATTAACTTTGTTTTTTAAAATTGTATAATTGAATATATGTCAGTTGCTGTTATTTACTTTTAATCATTGCCATGTTAAGAACAGATATACAACATTCCTAAAAATTTAAGGGTTGGCTCCCAAACTTGGTGTGAGCTATCACTACTTATATTTATAAAAGATGATTTGAAAATGACTAACATGATAAAGGATTTGGGGTTTTTCTGCTGCAAATTATCTCCCAAGTTATCTCTTTAGCTAGAATTAATAATGTTTTTAGTTCTTGGCCTTAAAGCCTTGGATGTCTGTGATGAGACATAAGTGTGTTGACCTGGTGAAGTAACTGACAGCTACTGAATATGCTTCCAAGTGAATAGAACACACAGGTGGTTGATGGGCTGGAGAAGGCGAGAGAATGTTTGTGGCACATGTGCTGATGCTTATGGAAGGTGGACACTGACAGAGAAGCAGAATTAGGGAGATCTGGGCTGTGGGATGGAGAGAAGGCATCCTCAAAACTTTGACCTCGAAAATGGTTTGCTGTAAACACTGGGGACCCTTTTTATTCTTGAACTTTTGAGCTAATCATTCTTAGACTACAACAAATGGACAAAACTCTTCTTCACCTACTTCCAATAAAGCAAATCGACATTAATTCTACATAGTCACTTTGGTCACAAATCATGTGACAAAACCAGATTATAGCTATAAAAATTAACATAGAAATCCATTATCTCAATAGAAAGCAATGCCTTTGGAGAGGCTAAACAGGAGAGTGTCCAGACCCTAAGTTCCCAGATATTTTTTTCCCTGTTTCCCTTCCTTCAAAATTGCTGAGGTCAGAAGCCAAAGTGTATACAGAACAAAAACTGTTACAGAGTTTCCTTAAGTATACCACAGTGTATTAAAAAGGGAGCTTAAAAGTTCCGATTTTTGCCACAGGATCTTTAAATGTAAAAGCCAGACATAACAATAGTAACTAACTCTTTCAAGTGCAAGTACAACAAATGAAAGCAGGGTTGGTATCGACCTCACCTGGTTATCAGTCTCTCTCCTCATGGATCTTAAGCTCTGTGAGAGCAGAAACTGTCTTGTTTAAGGTGTTTCCCCAGTGCCGGTGCAGTGACACTGAGGGTTCTGTGTAGAACACAGAAGCTGTTCTAGTCCCAGTAATATTTGTTGGATGAATGAATATGTGTATGTTTCCTAGGACATACTTCAATGGGGTCAACTTTCTCTGGATTAGGTGTCTCCTTTTAACACCCGTGTGACTATTGGCATGATATGTAACATCTCTGTGTCTAAGTTAACTCACCTATAAAATGAGAATAATTAACAGTGCCTCCTCATATGGTTTTGTTGAGGTTTAAGTGAGGTAAAGACCTCAGTATAGTGTCTGACTTATGACAAGGTCTTAATTGGCTATAGTTGTTCTTCCTTTTGATGAGGAGAATTTGATTATATTCCTTGTCACCTATGGATAATATCATGATAAGTATAATCATATACAAGACACTTTATTGTGTTAATACACACCTCTATCAGGCAGTAAGCCTCAAGATCCCAACATTAACAAAATGTTAGGAAAAATCATTAAGTTTTCTCAAATTTTACCAGCACGAACTCAGAGAAGTACTGACGCTATTATGTTAAAAATTCTTTCCTATCTTGTAAAAGCTTAGCAGACAGTAACATTTTGTATTAACCATTTATGAGAAATAAACTCACGGGTTAGTTCCTATGAAAGGTTAAGCTTGCCTTGTTAACTCAGAAGTGGTACTGTTGCAGTAAGGGGCAAAATTGGATTCTTTGCATGATCATTTCACTAGTTCTTGTTTAAATACGCTTTTAAAATTCAGACCATCACCACCTTAGGGTTTGACATAATACATTTGGTTGGCTTTTATCTATAGCAATAATGATGGCTGAAAATGTCACTACCATTTTATAACAAACTGTGTGTTCTTATGATATGCCCTTCAGCAGCCTGTATGCTAAATGGGACAGCAAATTGCTGGACTTTGGTAATCTTTCCATAGCTTGGTATTTGTATTTTTAATTGTCAAAGCAATTATAGCGCCTTCTGTTCGAGCAGCCTGTGTTGAGTAGTGGGCAAATACAAGATGGTCATTGTTTCTATTTAAGTTTTGGAATCCATTTGTCTTGTTGGGAGACAAACTCTGCTGTGTAGCTGAGGTCCAAGTTTAGAACCAAAACATTTTCCAAAATTTTCACACAGACTTCAGAGCCTTGCCTTGGTTTAAAAGAATTTTGTCTTTCAGAATGCTGAGCTGAATATTATTTTGTTGCAGTTCTGCATGGGACTGAATTGTAAAGTGAGGAAGGAATTGTGGAGAGTGGAGAAGCCACGTTTAATTAGCAGCGTGGAGAGAGCCACATCTCTGGGTTGTTGCAGAGGAGGTCGGTGTGAATTCCGTGTGTGTCAGTGCAATCTGTCACATCCTCCAAGGTTTCATGTATACACTTTCTGATCTCTCACAGTTCACGCCTTTTAACAGGTCTTGAAAGCAGCAGGTTGTGAATTTGGTACATTACAGCATGGGTGACTATTGCTGTATATAGATACTTTTCTATTTATATGTTCTCTTCCACTTTTTCAGCTTTAAGTCATAGGAAATCTCATCTTGTAATTCTTACTGAACTACAGGCACAGTGTGCTTTGCTTTTCTCAAGTCTGCTCTAATGGGATGCTTCTCTGCCAATGTTCCCTGCAGGTCAGGCATCAGGGCATCATTTTAGCACTGTCTTCATGAAAAGGCAATAAATATGAAACAGTCTCTGAAATCATAAGCAGAGTCTTGCAAAATGATGATTAAGGCTCTAATTGATGTTACCCTTGACACAATATTCCATACTCTGAAAAAATATTAGCCAGCACTCTTAAGTGAATGACGGTCAGAAGAAGCGTAGACACTACTATTAAATGGACCAAAACTTGTCTCAGTGGCAAAGTATCTGGTGCATTCAGTCATAATGTGCATGAGAGCAACAACCTGTCAGTATTGTCAATTCAGTTCAACTTTGGGTCACAGGAGCGTCTGGGCTTCCTTTCTAATGGTGGAAGGCCGCATTCCCAATTGCTAACTCTTTGATAAAGAAGAGTTAGTCAGTACCTAGTTTTCCTCCGTCATATCTAGGTTTTAGTAAAAGAGTTGGAGCTTTCAGAACATACCAGAGTTCAGACATGCTTGGATACTTCTCTTACCCCACCTGGGCTGTGTTTACATACTGAATTTATGCTTATTTCGTAAGTACAGTTGTATTTATGAGATGTGATGTGAACAGGACCTGGACAAGTGGCACATGGCACCCTGCTCACGGTCAAGGTCACACCTCCAGCATCCAGCTATGGTGCTCCTGTTCTATACATGTTGGAAACGTCTACTGAAAGCCTGAACCACCCACTCATCTATTTCTAGCTGTTGTCACTTGGCTCAGTTTCCTTTTCTGCTATGAGTTCCAGATAAATGGCATTGCTTTCTTTACTCTGCTGTATGTAGAGAAATACACAGAGAAAATGAGTTGTTTATAAGAAATAACCAGTTTACTCAAGCCAAACAGTTGATCAGTTAGCATACGTATGGGCAGAGATTTTCCTTTTAACTAATGTATTTTGTGTGTCTTCGGGAAAATACTTAACATTCTGAGCTTTGGTTTCCTTGTATATTAAAGTCACTGCATAAGATAATCTCCAGGAAACCTTCCAGCTTGGAAAATACGATTCTGTACACAGAAGAAAAATGCATCTGAGTTACACCATTTGAAATTAGCAACGTATCCTTAAATATCAATATAATACAGGTTTTACTAAAGTATATGAGTCAAATACAGGCTCCCAAATGAATTAATATGGTAACTGAGGATCCGAGTTTAGTGACTTGCCGAAGACATTTACTAGAGAAAATGATTCTACCAGAATATACAAAGCTAGTCAATGTGTGAAATAAGTTGTATCAGTTAAGTCCCTTTATGTTGCAAATAAGAGGAAAAAAATTCAATGTGGCTTAAATAGCAAAAGAAATTCAGCACCTCACATCACTGAAAAGTTCACAGGTTGGTTTGAAGGTAAAGCTTTAAGGCAAACGCTGGTTTAAGGCAAAACTTGATCTTACAGCCCAAAAGATTTCAGAAATGATCTGGTTTCTCTTCATCTGTTTCCTTGGCCTTTGAGTGCCCCTGCAGCTCCAGATACCCTGTTTGATGTTAACACAATGACTTTTGAATTTTAAATTTCATATTTCACTCCAAAAGAGTCAGGGAGGAACATAGCATCACAGAAGTGAATTATTCCAGAAATCCTTGACAAATATCTCTTCACATTTTATTTGCTTTATTTCTTTACCTGTTCTATGAATCAATCATGGCAATCTGGGAAGTGAGATGCTTGATAGGCTAATCCAATCAGGACCCATCCCTGGGGCCTGGGGTCGAGCCACACTGAGAATCCTGGAGAGATGATTGTCTAAAGGAAATTTAGAAAAGCTTTTCAATAAAGAGAGAGAAATGGATACAGGAGAGTCCAAAACAGATAAAATAATGAAAAACTGACTTTCTTAAGAGTTTATCTCATGGAAACATTTAAGGCGTATTTATCATGTAACAACACTGTTAGCAAGGAGGAACCCAGGCTGCAGAGGAGGCAGCCAACATAACCTGAGATGGCATGCTGTGTAACTCATGGGCCTCTGGTCTGCTGGGCGCTGACCAGGAGCTGGGCGAATTCTCTTGTATCTTTCTTTTCTTTCTCTTTTGGTGGGGAGAGGTAATTAGGTTTACTTATTTATTTATTGTTTAATTGCGGGACTGAGGATTGAGTGCAGAACCTTGTACATGCTAAGCACATAACTTGAGTCTTGAAGGAGATACTGGTGGAGAAGGGGTAAGAACAGTCCAGGGGTAAGGAAGAGCAGTTAAGCCTGGAGACGTGGGAGATCAAGCTATGGTCGGGAGCCTTCAAATCATTTCATGTGGTTGGAGTTTTGGGTGCTTGTCGGGGGAACTGATAGGTATTTACTTAGCAAAGTGAGCAATTGCCTGATTCTAAAGGGCCTTTTGTGTAACAGCAAGGAGTTTGGATTTCATCCATCAAATAAAGTGAGCCTTTGAAAGATCTGGTGTAGGAAGTTACATGTTTCAATTTACATAATTGGTATTATGAAGATAAATACTTAGGAAAGAGACAGAAACAAGAGATAGGTAGAAAATAAAGTTGTGTCAATGGATAAACAAGTGGATGTGAGAAAATGGAGAACTGTTAGTAATGCTCATATTTCTTCCTTGAGAGAGTAAGTGGTGGTACTGTCCCCCCCTCCCCCATCCACAAACGGAAGAGGGAGGGAAAGGAAGATGGGGTTTGAATAGGAAAGGAAGTTTTGAATACATCCCTCAGGTGTCTTCAAGTGATAATACCTGTATCTAGTCAGAAGTTGAGATATGAATTAGAGAAAACTTCAGGGAGTTAACAGCCTACGAAACTATAGGTGTAACCCAGAAAGATCTGTAAAGTAACAAGAGCAGAAGGCAAAGGATGGAATATTAAGGAATATCGATATTTCAGGCTCAGTGTGAGGAAGAAAATATAGCAAGACAAGCAGGAGGAAAATCAGGATAGTGTTGTCTCTATCAAGACTATCTAGAAAAAGATAAAAGAAATTATATATCAGAAATGGACTCACGGACATAGAAAACAAACTATGGTTACCAAAAGAGAAAGGGATTGGGGAGGGATAAGTTAGGAATTTGGGATTAACAGATACACACTACTATGTATAAAACTGATAAACAACAAGGACCTATGGTAAAGCATGGGGAACCATATTTAATTTCTTGTAATAAGCGAGACTGGAAAAGAATCTGAAAATGTGTGTGTGTGTGTATATATATATATGTATATATATATGCATGTACATGTATAACTGAACTGCCTTGCTGTGCACCTGAAACTAACATTGTAAATCAGCTACACTTTAATAAAAAATAAAATTAAAAAAAAAGTAAAAAAGAGTGTCAAATGCCACCAGTATTATTTTTAAATGGCAGAAAACTAACGGTTGAATTTGATCAGTACATAGATCATTAACCACATCAGGGGAGAAGTTTTGTAGCTCGGTGAAAGCAGAAGTCAGATACGGTGGCCTGAGGACAGGAGGTGAGGGAATGAAGACATGGAGTGTTGACTGGGTTTCCCCCAAAGTTTGTACACGAAAGAGAGGAGAAACAGTATGGTAGACCAAAGGAGGGGAGAGGAACATTTTTCTTTTAATGACAAGTATTTGAAAATAATTATGTATCGTGTTTTTAAAAAATGAGATGAGGAAGCTGCTGATGGAAGGAACAGAAGAAGATTATTGATGAAGAGAGACTGGGGAGCTGGAGAGCAGGGCTGGGAGCCAGTGGCAGGATTAGTCTTGGACAGAAGGAGGGTCATATTTCAGTCCACAGACCAGTGACATTTCGCTCTGTCATGATCACAGACTTGAATTTCTACAGAAGAAATTTTTGAGCATTTGAACAGAACTGTGAAAATTCATAATAAAGGCTTTTATGGGTTATAATATCCATTGCTGGAAGATATTAATGTCATATTAGCCAGAGTGGAACATTTTATAACTTCATTTAAGTCTTGTTTCTGAAGTAGCGTATTGACATAAAGGGGATTTTCACTCTTAATGTTTCTAATATACCAAAGAACAGGCTGGCCTGATCCTCTCCAGATGCTGTTTTCTTGCTTATCTAATTAAATCCAGATGCATGGTGCAGCTTGGAAAAAAACAGATATGATCATTATTTAGGTAACAATTGTAAAGAAAATTATGATGCCTATGTTTAAAATTCGCCAAAAGAAATAAAATTTAAGGATTTATTTTGTTCTTCTGTGGCACCTGTATATTAGAAATTATGAACCTGTATAAGAAAAAAAAAACTTTGGAATTTCATTGAATTAGAAATGTGTGTTTTAAGGAAATAGTTCATCTGCAATGTGGTTTCACACCGCTAGTGTTGTTCCAAGAAGCCCCCAGCCCTGTGTTGTTTCCCCTCCCTGAAGGCTAATGTTTAGTACTAAGTTCCAATGTCTTGTTTTGTTGAAATGAAAGGAGGTGTAATAGAAAATTAAATATGAGGTTCTCGTTTCATACTTAAGTCTGAGCAATGTAACTTCTGTATAGCCACCTTCTGATGACAATGATTTTCCTTTTTTTTATTTTTAATTAAAGTATAGTCAGTTAACCGTATGTCAGTTACAATGTGTCAGTTTCTGGTGTACAACGTAATAGTTCAGTCATACATATACATACAGATATTTGTTTTCATATTATTTTTCATATAGGTTACTACAAGATACTGAACATGGTTCCCTGTGCTATACAGAAGAAATTTGTTTTCTTATTTATTTTTATATATAGTAGTTAATATTTGCAAATCTCAAACTCCCAATTTATCCCTTCCCACCTTCACAATGATGTTTCATTATTGTTTCTTTACTAAAATGTTCTTTTGCTATTTCTATTTTAATATTTATGCACTCTTCTTTCTTATTATTGTCATTGTCTCAATTTGCAGAGGCTTACAAAGTGGTTCTTTTTAGGCTACTCCTGTTGGCTTCCTTCACACCTGATTTTACAGCTTTCTCTGAGGACTCTTTCCTGAAACTTTAGCTTAAGGTTTTCCATCCGAATGCTCTAGCTAACGAGCCACATTCTCCCTGGCCTTCCTGATATCATAGCTTATACACATCTTCAATATACAGTATCTTACTTTATCCCCCAAACAAGACTTTGGTTATGGTCCTAATTTTGTGGAAATTATTGGAAATGGCGCTGGAATGAAAGACAGGAGCTCCAGGTTGTATTCCAAGGTGTGACACTAACTTTGAATCTTTGCCTTAACAGTAAAATTAAGTATTGTTTTGAAACCATTCGTTACTTAATTTTCTTAAGTTGTATAACTACAGTTTAATAATAATAAAAACTATGTGTAACCATTAGACTGTAGTCGCTGGAATCATCTGAGAGTATCTGGAAGAGGATGCTGATTGTGGAGAGAATCTTTCTAGCCTCCCACCACTTTCCATGAGTCCACGAGACCCCCTGGATGCTTCTAGATGCTCCATCAGGTTCCTTTCTCTTCTAAATCTATTTACTCAAACTAATAAAAACAAAGCCTGAGAAGCAGAAATAGTGAAGGTGTGAGTTGAGGGCCAGATCCAGCCTCTAGGTGTGTTTTGACATTCACAATATTTTTGAAGGTGTTGAATTAGTTTGGTAAAGTTAACATATCAGAGGATTTCACATAAAAGCTGGATTTTTAGTTACCCTAGAAATAGCACAAATTTCAAATTCCTTTCACAGACTTAATCAATAAATCAGTTCATTAAAGAAAAAAGAAAAGAAATAACAGAAAATGTGACATACTGGACGGTGGCAGAAATCAGCAGGGGCTGTGTAGAGAATGTTCCCTTTAGTTATGACATGGAGTCTCCAGTTGGCTGTGCTCTTGGTATGTTGGTCCCCATAGTCTTTTTTCAGTTTTAAGCCTCTGGCTTAGAGTTAGGCAGCTTGCAAGAGAACACCAACCTCTGCCAGAATTAGAAACCAGGGCTTCTGTTTTCCAGGAGTTTTTTTACAGGACTCCTCAGTATTGTCCATAATTTGGCACCAGGACTTAATGTTCCATTTGATCCTGTCATGTGAAAAGTCTGTGCAACTGGAAAGTCTGTTCATGTCTTAATTCCACTTTTCTTTTTTTAATGTTAGAATATTAATTTGGAAAATAAAGTAGAATCTCTTCCCTTGTCCCTCCACACTGGAGCTTTCAAAGCAAGACCTCCAAGACATGTCAGTCAGTTGATGAATATAGAGGTCCCTGGATTTCATGGGTCTTGAAAACTCTGTCACATTTGGATGCACAATTCAGAACAGTGATGCATTGGCAGAATAATTTTAAATATGGCCAACATCATACGCTTTAATAGGAAGTCACTAAATCTAGTTGTGGTCTGTGTGCCCATGAGTCCTTATCTTCCTGGGGATCTTCCACTGGCTTTGATAGGGCAGCAACCTTCAACCTGCTACAATATGCAGTTTTATTTTACCCTCTCCTGCTTGTGGAAAGTACACCTTCTGGAAGTATTTGAAGATAAGCTTTCCTTACTCTCAAGGAGAGAATGCTTTTTTTTTTCCTACTGCTTCTTTTGGTAGAGGAGAGAACTGACAGCGATTGAGGCTCTTGGTTTTATAATCCATCGGGATTTATTGTGAAAGGAAAAGAAGGAAATAATGACTTACAAGAAATTTTATGTTATGGGATAGTGGCCAGTGAAAGGATGGGAAAGGAAGGAAGATTCTGGTGTATGTATGTGTGTGTAATGAGTGTGTGCACCTGTAAGTGTATATAAGCTAATCTTAGGATGAGCAACTATCCAGTTTGTCTGAAACTGGATTTCCTGGTATGTGGGATATTCTGTGCTAAAGCCAGGAAAATCCCAGGCAAACTGGTACCAGTTGCTTTCCCTAATTAGCCTACGATTTTCTCTTCCTTTTACACAGCTAGATTTACCCCTTAGAAAAGTCCTTCTCCCATTGTCGTGGTCTGGGGAAAGTGCATAAAAGCTCCTAACTCACTGGCCACTAGAAAATCAAGTGTCTCGTTTATGTAACTGAGGAGAAAAATCAAAGACTCCTGGTAACCGGAGTTCCGTTTCTTCTTTCTGGGGGATGTGTGGCCAGGCTGTTTCTCTTAGGAGACATGTAATTCCTGATTCCAGGCAATTCCCAAACCACTTTGGACTCTTCTGATCTTGGAATCAATCTTTTATGACTGAATAAAAGTCTGAACTGCTATAGAAGATTGCTATATTTAGTGCCCAATTCACAATTTATGCCAGAGTATTTGTTGAAGTAAGGAGAGGGTATGCTGTCCAGAGAGGTCTAGAAGGGTGAATCTAGTGATGGGGCTGTTTCACGTGCTTGACAGGCTGCTGTATAGCTTGAGTGCTTGCTCCTGACTCATCAAAGTTCACAAGAGCAACCGCAGTTCATCATTTCCACCCAGGGCCTGTGCCAATCAATTTTACTAATTTTGCTAATTGCTAATCAATTCTCCAGCAGTGAGGTGGTGGAGAGAACATTGTTCAGTCCACGCCAGTGCTTCACCATTAATGTCCAGGAAGGTGTGCCTGAATGTTTCTGTCTTTAGACTTTTTCCCGTCTCTAATTAATTTGAGTGGACTCCTCACTCCGTGCACCAGCATACCTGCGCACACACACACACGTAGAGGCTAAAGGCTTAGTGGGATGCAAAGAGATTTCCCTTGTTCTTCTATCTGGCGGTAGAGTAACCGAGTTTACAACTTCAGAGCTGGGATGTGATTCTTAAAGACCCTTTTGTATTGTTCTTTCATACCAGTATTCACATACACTCAATTCTGTCCTAAATTATTCATTCTAAACTTTTCAATATCCATTACATTCTCGTAGAATTCAAAGGATAGAGTGGTGTTTTCAAGCTTTATAAACTTGAAAAGCAGGGAGACCCGTTTTGATTATGCAGTAAATGGAATTGGTGACTACTTGATGGAAATGTAGATAGTACATACTTGAAAAATCGTTAAGATAATTTCTAAGTTCCTTTACCTCTTGGGTACATACTTGAAAAATCATTAAGATAATTTCGAAGTTTCCCTACCTCCCAGGAATCAAGACATCCTTTCTGAGTCGCCCTTAGGAACAGTCTACATCCAACATCTGTCTTTGCTTTTGACTTGCTTTTCGTTTCACTTAGCCTTGTTCTTCTTACCATAAAGTATTAATAATTATTTTGAAGATGTGACTTTTCTCAAATATGGTGCCTCAGTTCATGGCATCATTGCAGGGATATTGAGGCAATGCAATATAGTGGTAGGGAGCCTTGATTCTAAAGCTAGACACCTGGGTTTCCTGCCAAATTAACATTTGGCGGATGGGCAAATGTTGTAAGTGCTTCAACTGTGATACGGTAATAACAATATGTCTATGTCACAAGGCTATCTGGGTTAAATGAGGTGAAATATGTAAATCAGTGCCTAGTGAGATATATAAATCACTTTAAATTGTGCATTCAGGTGTGACAGATTCATGAAACCCAGTGACCTCTACACTCAACTGACTGACATGAGAAAATTATAAACTGAAGATATACTGGCAGCAGTTCTGGTGTCTTGGAGGTCTTGCTAGAAAGCTCCAGTATGGAGGGACATGGGAAGTAACTTTATCTTATCTTCTCTAGTTTTTCTTAGCCAGTAAATTCTATATGCATAGCCTATTCTAACTGTTATACAGAAACAAGTGATTTTGGCTTATCCTTCTGGACCTGTTCCCACAGATCTTGGATTTTTCTTATGCTTTATTTTTTACTAACTTTGTGTGTGTGTGTGAAAGTGTTTTCTCTACTTAAAAAAAAGTCTTTTAAAAATTGCTTTTTTCATTTATTTTTAAAAGGGATTTTTAAAAGAATAATCTAAATTGAATCTCTATACTCAGTAGTAGGGATGTAGTTCCCTTCAAGGGGAAAAATCCCTAGTTGCAAAGAGATAACATAAACTAATGTTAACTATTCAAGACTAAGGAATCTTGATGTGTCATATCAGCAAGTAGATTTATACCTGCCTACTCCGAGCTATGGTAGACGATACTTTCGCGTTTAGACAGTGAATGTCTCTTCCTGAGACACAAGCAATCATTACATAGATTGAAATACTTCTTTGAAGAGTAAAGCATATCTTTTTAACTGGAAATGAATCCATAACACAGGACAGGAAAAGAAAATATGCCTTTCCTTAATCTATGGTCTAGAGCTACTGAGAGATGTTTGAAGAGAAAGAAAACAAGTGCTTTCTTTTGGAATTTTCACCATTTATTATCATTTAGAAAACTTTGTTTAAATGCCCAGTTGTGTGATACTGTTCTATGTGGACTAAAAATAAAACCTTAACCAACTTTTTAAGTAGTCACTTGGGACCTTTTAATTGGGCTATGAGACATCATAGATGAAGTCACTTAAAACCCCACTGTTACATATAACATAATCACTATTAATTCAGTAATTTACTCATTAATTCACTCATTACATTCTTATTGAGTGTGTCCTCTGCAATAGGCACTGTGCTATATGCACTGAAAGTTCTGCATTGTGGAACAGACTGTTGGTCACCTACTCACATGGGTTTTTCCATATTTTTTTTTCCACTAACAAAAAATTGAACTTGTTTAGGGTAATGTGCTTAGATAAAAACAAAACAGTCTTTTGGAAGAGTTTGAGAAGGACTGGTATGAGTTTGTCTTTGTACGTTTGATAGAATTCCCCAGTGAAGCCATCTGCTCCTGGACTTTCGTTTGTAGGGAGATTTTTGTTTTGTTTGTTTGTTTGTTTTTATTGCTGATTCTATTTCATTTCTAGTGATAGGTTTGTTTATGTGGTCTGTTTCTTCTTGATTCGGTCTTGGTGGACTGTATGTTTCCGGAAACTTGCCCATTTCTTCTAGTTGTCCAATTGGAGATCGCCATTGTAAGTGGAACAAGCCAGCAATAGAAAGAAAAATACCATATGATATCACTTGTATGTAGAATCTAAAAAAATAAAGGAAAGAAAGAAAAAAAAAACCAACCTGGACACTACTGAACTCATCTACAAAACAGAAATAGACACGCAGACATAGTAAACAATTTTATGGTTACTGGGGGGACGGAGTGGGAAGGGATAAATTTGGAAGTTTGAGATTTGCAAATGTAAACCACTATATATAAAAATAGATAAAAAAAATTTCTTCTGTATACCACAGGGACCTATGTTCAATATATTGTAATAACTGTTAATGAAAAAGAATATGAAAATGAATATATGTGCATATATGTATGACTGGAAAACAAATTTGTGTATATATATGCATGCTGTACACCAGAAATTGACACATTGTAACTGACTGTACTTCAATTAACAACAAAAACAATACAAAACAAAACAAAACTTGATTTTTTTAGGGCTTTAGCAAGGAGGGTTGGCTGTATGGTATAGTTTTTGCTAATAGGATGGAAGTGAATGTCCACAGGATGGCTCTTCTAGGGAAATTACCAGTTTTCTGTTTAAAGGTTTAGATTGGACTGGCCCATGCCTTTGACCTTTGTTGTTTCTTCATTTTCCTATCTAGAACTGGCATGCAATGCCTGGAGCTGTAGCAGCCATGTTGTGATCATAAAGATAAAAGGCAAAGATAGCATAGAAGAGAGATGAAAGGAGTCTGGGTTCTTTATTACTGCCTTGGGTATCTGGACTGTGTCTGGACTGCTTACTTCCAGGTGTTTTGTTGTATGAGAAGAATAAGCTTCTCTTGCTTAAATGTCTCTTGTTGGTTTCTCTTAATGTGCAGCCAAATACAATCCATGCTGATACAATTAATAAAACATACATGGTGTTTGCCGTTGGGAAGCCTGCAGTTTTACAGAAATTAAAAATAGGTTTTCTTTCTCAAGTCAATTTCAGTTCATTATTAGTGTTTGCCTATACTGCACTTTGCTGGGTTGAAAGTGATTCTGAGGCTGCCTCTAAGTGTATTGGCAAAGAGTACAAAGATTGATCAGCAATAGGTAGAATGGTGGAAATAGTGATTAATTTGCCATCCTTGGTAGAGGATACAAATGTATATGTAAGTGAATCTTGATTATAGGGACAATGTATGAAACTCATACACTAGGTGAAGCATTTGAAAGTCCAAAGGAAATAGGAACTCCGTATAGGCTCAGTGATCTGGGTATAATTGTGTCTGGATTATGTGTGGTTGATTCTAAGCCTTTAAAACATATTATCAAGTTTCTCTCCTGTTGATAGTGTGGAAGGACACCAATTTAAAGTGACAAGTTATGAACTAATAGGGGAGATGGGAGAAGGATACAACATTGCTTCTGCTCTTGAAAGACTTATCTAATTAAAGAAATAAAACAAATATGTAATGCGGATTAAAAATACTTAATGTGCTTTATAGTATATAGAATATGAAACCTGGAGTTCATAAATTCTACTAAAGAGGAAAATAAAGTTAGTTTATAGACAGAAAGTAAACTAAGGCTGGTCTCCTGGACAAGATAGGTCTTGAGTGGATGAATTAGATGAATGGATAGAAAAGAATGGAGAAAATATTTTTGAAGTTGAGAAAAGTTAATTAGTACCCATATCAAATCAAGCCGTGTATATACAATAAATATAACAACTCTACTGGACCAGAGATCCCAGAAATCAGAGTCTCTGAGATTCAGAGAGCAAGATAAAGGCAATATATTTGGTTGGGGCACAGACATACCTGGGGATTTCCAAAGGTCACAGAAAAGGCTTTGAATTCTATAAACAGACAATGCAGAGATAATTTATCTTCCTTTCTTGTTGCATTTCAAAAGAAAGAGTAGTTTCTTTGGAATTTTGTCTGTTTATGTCCTTCCGGTTTGGTCAAAGTAAGGCACAGAATTACAGAAGAATGAAATAATATATACCTGAAGTTTGCAGTTTAATTGGAAATTGGAGCATTTTAACGTAAAATTTAACATTCATATTTATCTCTCCATGTACCCCCAAATACAAAAACAAACATAACAAAACATTATTATATATATATTTTCCCCCTTCCCTCTATCCCTTTCTTTCTATTTTACTCTTCTGGCTTCCTTTTTTATTTTTAAGCAAAAGGTTTCTTGTACATCAAATGGCTCTTTGAAAACAACATGCACTGAAGTGAAAGCAGGTCAGCCCTAAAGGAAAAGGCACACTTATTAGAGAACACACAACTGTGAATAAAGGGAGGGAAGCCTTTCCTTCTATGAAGAAAAAGTTTCCTAAAAGGGCAAGGGATGCTTTTGAACCCAGTGACAAAAGGTCATATAGTAATTGAGATTCAGTGTTTTTTTTCTTCTTTTTTTTAACAGCAACTTCTACTAAGTGAACCAGTAAAAGTTAAGCACTTAAATTAACTGAGCTGAGTGTAGACCTAAACATCCCTAAAGCAGAAACTGTCTTTTGCTTTGACTCTCCAAACTTTCATATCCCTGGTGACTATGAACACATGCCCCAAAGTCATTGCAGCTTAAATACAAAACACATGAGAAATTAGAAGCAATTTCAAACTTTGGTTTCTGCATTTCTAGAGCTGTTACTTTGCAACAACTTTGGGATTTTTCAGTCCTGAATTCTCCAGGGCCTAAAAATTCTAGCTGCATTGCTGACTTTAACTCTCCTCTCTGGGATTCAGCTCTTGCCACCAGCATCTGCTCTTTTGCTTTAAGGCCTAGTTATACTTTTTCCTTTACCTACATTGAGATTTTTACCTGGTAAAATATTAGCTTCTTTCAATACCTAGCTCGAGTGCTATGACCCTTATTGAAGCTCCCATGGTGTTATCTGATTCTGTGCTCCTTGAAGAAAAGAATATGCATCTTATTTAGTTTTGTGTTCTTTAGAGCTTTGATCACAGGGTTTTGAATGCAGCAGTTTTCTTATTAAAATTCTTTCAATTAGACTGCACGACGTAGCATCAGCATACTCACAGTTTACCAAACTCAACCTCCATTCTTGTCAGACGTATTTAACAAGCATCTATTCTCTGATGTGAAAGATCAACAGGTTGATGCATACACAAATATGCATGTAAATATATATATAATATACCGTGTATTTACATGTATATAACATAGAAGTCTATATGTGTACACACATTTTTCTTCTGCTTATATGATCCCTCTTCATATAAGACATAAAAAAGAAGTGGTTTGCAAGTAATACGCGCTTCAACCGAGAAACAGAAAGTTCCCACGTTTCATAAATAATGCTTCTTTGAGAATGAGTTTGAGAGTCAAATGTGACAAAATCACTCTAAAATAAACTTACTTACTAGAAATGAGATTCCTAAAAAATACTAAAAAATCTCTAATTATATGTCTTATTTTGGCTTATCTACTGTGAAGTCTTAGTTGATCGGGTTAAATTTGTCAGCATCACATTGAGGTAGAGGCATTGCTTTCAGCGTCTCTAATGGTTTATCATAGCCTCTGGGTAATCCCAAGGCTCATCCTTCTTTCTTCTGTGGCTACATCTCTCTGTTCTGCCTCCAACATTTTAGAATTCAGCTGAGACGTTCCACCCACAAAGAAGATGGGTGGAATTCTAGCTCACTAATTAAGGCATGGTTATTCTTAGAGGTTGAACTTTCAAACAGGGTTAAAAGGCCAGCACAGTTGGTTGGGGGAAACTTTTTCTTGTGCCACCATGTTTTTTTGTCCCCTCTTTTCTTCTCAGGAGCATCATTTCTGGCCTTAGCACAACCCAGGTACTCCTGCACCTCACTAATACTCTGAGCATCAAGATCCTTTAATTTGTGAGTGGCTGAAACTCAGCTCAAAGGAAAGAGGTCAGCTAGATCCATGGCCTCAGCCAAATCCTCTCTCTCTGACTTTTGACTCCATTTTACTGTAGGTTGGCTTTATTTAAAGGTTTTTTGTTTTTTTTTTTAAATAAGGTGACAGTGATTACCAGCAGTTCCAGGCTTATATGTACAGAAGAAGAAAACCCTGTAAAAAGACAGTGCATGGCTCTTTTTAAAATTTTCTCACAAAGTCCTTAGAGAAGGAAGGATGCTTCAGAGCCAAGTGACAAGACTCAGTGACTCATGCATCCCCGCTTGTAGCCACATCTCAGTCAGTGTTCTTTGGCAGGCTTTTACCCCGTGCCCACTCCTGTGATTGGTGTCAGGCTGACACCTTTCTTTTTCTTCCTTCCTTCCTTTCTCTCTTTCTTTCTTTCTCTTTCTTTCTTTCTTTGAACATTGTTGTTATCTTTAATGACTAAATTCCCTTTTAGTTATTTAATTATGTCATCCTGAGTTGACATAACATTATTTAACAACTTTATTATGGCATGATTCCTGTACAGTAAACTACACATATTTCAGATGTACAATTTGATGAATTTTGATAGATGTATCCACCCATGAAACCACCACCACAATCAAGATACAGGCTGACATTTTCTGAATCTCAAGGACTGAGAAAAGATGAGAGGTCGTTATAAATAACGAAAATCAGGATGGCACTCTCAGGAGAAGTGGGGATGAGTCTCAGGAAGGCAAAAAGAGCAGATTTTCACCTCGAAAGGCAAACACACTTTGTAAGTTGCCTCTGGCTTTTCCCCTCTGCTGATGGCAGTGTGTGGTTTCTGTTTTACTCAGTTGCTGTGGCCTGAGATAGGAGTGAAAGCATGCCCATATGGATAGAAACTGGAATCCTGTGAGGATTCTTCAACATCTTCCAAGTTGGGTTAATCCAGCCACACATCTTTCACGTGTCGCTCTTTCAAAAGTTTGTAAAAGTTGGCAGGATGCATAGAAATCACACTGCAGTGGTCCACATGCACAACACATTAAAAATAGTATTCTTCGGAGTTAGCTTAATTATGCAAATATTTTCTTGTGAATGAGTAACTCATAAATTCCCCATTTGTAAGCGGAGAATTCAATTGGAAGAAGTACTTCATTAAGAAGGAATATCTCTTTTTGGAGGAAGTAGGCTCAACTTGGGCATTGATAAAAGATTGTAAAGCCAGGAAGCAGCATAATACAGCCAGGGAAAATGGCACTGACATTGGTTTAGTTGTTTCTGGATATGTAACCAACTTTTTTCTCCTCTAGTCATTTGTCCTTTAAAGATAAAGAACTTAGATTTAAGAAGGCCATCCTGGAAGAGGTGGATGATGAAACTTTAGTGCTAGAGAAGAGTCATGGAATTAGAGGGAGAAAAGACAAGTTGAAACATAACTCTGAAAATTAAACTACGAAATGCAAAAGGTGCTGTTTAATGTGTGTGTGTGTGGTAACATTCACATAACATGAAAGTTACCATTTTAACTATTTGAGTGTAAATTCAGTTGCATTTACTGTATTCAGAATGTTGTGCAACTGTCACCACTGTTTAGTTCCAGAAGGAAATCCTGTAGTCTGTTCTAATTTCTCCCCTCTTCTCAGACCCTGGAAACCACTCATCTTTTTTCCTGTGAATTTGCCTGTTATAGAGATTTCATATGAATGGAATCTTACAATACATGAACTTTTGTGCCTGGCTTCTTTTTTTTGTTGTTTACTTATATATATTGAAGTACAGTCAGTTTACAATGTTGTATCAGGCTGGTGCACAGCATCATGCTTTAGTCATACATGAACATATATTTGTGTTCATATTCTTTTTCACCATAAGTTACTACAAAATATTGAATATAGTTCCCTGTGCTATACAGTATGAACTTGTTTATCTATGGCTTCTTTCAGTTAGCACTGTTTCCAGTATTCATTCATATTGTAGCATGTATCAGTACTTCATTCATTTTTGTGGCTGGATTCTATAGCATTGGGTGGATATATCACTTTTTGTTTATCCATCTAGTAGTTGATGGACATTTAGGTTGTTTCCACCTTTGGGGCTATTATAAATAGTTCTGCTGTAAGCATTCATATCCACCTTTTTGTTTAAACACCTATTTTCATTTCTTTAGGGTATATATCCAGGAGTAGCACTGCTGAATAATATGGTAATACTTGCTAATATATTGAGGAACTGCAAAACTTTTTCTCAAGTTGTAAAGTCAGGTTACTGATTTGACATCTTCTTTATTAATGTAGGCATTTTATCATAAATTTTTCTCTGAGCACTGCCTTCACTACATTCCATAAGCTTTGGTATGTTATGTTTTTGTTTTGATTGTTGTTTGCCCAGTAATACAGATTTATAATTATTTTTATGCATTTCTTTAAGATCACATAGGAAATAAAAACTGGTATTACCAACCCAAAACACATTAGTATGGCTTTGATATTGATTTATGTATTTAGCTTTACCAGAGATCTTTAAGCTACTGTCCAATGCCCTGGAAAACTCCCTTTAGCACTTGTTGGGGAGGTCTTGTTCTTTGAGGCCAAAGCCTGTAT
Source organism: Vicugna pacos (assembly GCF_048564905.1). Lineage (NCBI taxonomy): Eukaryota > Metazoa > Chordata > Mammalia > Artiodactyla > Camelidae > Vicugna > Vicugna pacos. Next base: position 19,134,842 of record NC_132991.1, read on the forward strand.
TTCTCCCTCTAACATCAACAACTGTACCAGGAATGGGGGTTGCCATTCATTCTCTCTTCCTCAGGTTCTGCTTCTAAATTAGAGCCTAGATGAGCAAACAAACTCTACTGACCTTTGCTTATATCCATTTCTCCTTGTGAGGTTGTCTAACCTTTCTATTTGTTCTGAACAGTCACGAGTTCAACTCAGCTCATCTGCAGTATTTCACACACAGTGCTAGGATAGAATATTTTTTCACTTTTTATTTGTTTTTTTAAGAATTTTTTATTGATTTATAATCATTTTACAATGTGTCAAATTCCAGTGTAGAGCACAATTTTTCAGTTATACATGAACATATATATATATTCATTGTCACATTTTTTTCTCTGTGAGCTACCATAAGATCTTGTGTATATTTCCCTGTGCTTTACAGTATAATCTTGTTTATCTATTCTGCAATTTTAAAATCCCGTCTATCCCTTCCCACCCTCCACCCCCATTTTTTCACTTTTTGAAGAAAAATGAATTTAATTATGAATGCACTTATTAGGTAATAAGGATTTATTATTACTTGCCAAATAATAATCCTAATGTTTAAATTTTCATGACTGACTTGCTTTTCTCATGATTAAACTATACCTTTTCTTTGCAATACTGAGTTACACAGTTATTCCAACTAGAAGCCATTGAGTAAAGAGGTGTCGCTTGGGTAGTTTTTGCTTTAGAAGTTCTTTTGGGTCAGGGTTAGCAATAGCATAGATTACTTACACTCTCTTCTTTGGATGTAGAAAGGTAGGGCAGTTCAAACATTTTTGAAGCTTTCTTTTTTTTAAATCTATATCCTGAAAATGAAATGTTATGGGGTAAAGAGAGGCATTTCATGATTACTGTGTCACCCCAGGAGTGTGTTATTTTAGAGGGCTTGCTATGTAAGAGTTTTTTTCATTGTAAAATGAAGCTACATTGCGTTTTTTTTTAATACCATGAAAAACAGATAAAGAGAAGATGCTTCTCTTAATTCCAGTATTTTTCCTCTTCCTGTGGTGCTTCCCAGGAGTCAGGTTTAGAGCTGAGCCTCCTGCTACATTGCCTTGTTATTAATGATTCTACTTTCTCAGTGCCCAGATAGAGCTATAATCATTTTCTCCCTGTTGGTCTTCACTTCGGTGAGAAGATGAGTGAAACAGATACATCTGTCCTCAAATGAGCAACACTGCCTCACCTTCGTCTTGTGCTCCAATTTCTCTCTGTCAAAGGGAAGTATTTTTGTTTTCGTTTAGAGTGCAAAGGAAGGAAAGGACATTTTCTCCTTGTTGAATATGTTAGTCCGGAGTAAATCCAATCACCCTGCACTATTAGACAGCTGGGAGTGGAGAGCAATACTTAAACCTTCACTGGGTGATGAAATAGTTCCCAAGAAGAGGAGGCAAGGACATCCAAGGCTTTGTATTAAATGATTTTCTTTTGTATTCAGAATCTGAGAAGAAATACTTTCCTAAAATTCTAGACACAACATGGCTTCCAGGTCCCTGTGCTTTTGGGGTAGAAATGCTGCAATAACTATTGGGATCTAGGCTCTATGAAACCTGTGATTTGAAAGTGGGATATGGACTATTATAAAATTACAACTAATAGGCCTAATTAATATTTAAAGTACATGAAATCACCAGAGGTATCCTGATGATCCTGAATTGATTTAGGCCTTAACAAAAACATAAAACTGGGTTAAATCAAGGATTGACTTTGAAGGAATGCTTTGAGTTTTGACAGTAAAGGTTTTACTTACCAGTAGAAAATAAGGTTGCTGAAATACTTTTATTTGTTTTTGGCCAATGTGCCAATTATGACCATTATTGCAGTAATAATATCTGTAAGGACTATGGTATAAGATGGATTTCTTTGAGTATCCTTCAGTGTGTACAGAAATAAAATAATAAGGTCAAGTCCTTTAACTTTAAGCTCATGTCACAGTCTGAAAAACCAGAGTTTATCTACAGCAATTTCAGGCAGTTGTAAAGGCCACACTATCACTTGGACCTTATGGTCCAGCAGATCTAATGGTACCTGAAATGTTTATGGCAAGTGGAGATGCTGTATGAAATCTCTGGAAAGCACTAATAAAAGAATCATAGCTCAGAGCTCTAGGATTTTGGAGAAAATGCATGCTGTCTCTTACAGCTGTTTTGAGAAAGAGTTACTGAATTACTATTGGGCCTTGGCAGTGATTGAATTCCTAACAGTGGGACATCCAGTGACCATGTGGCCTGAGCTTTCCTTCATAACCTGGGTGTTGTCTGACATACTTGGCCATAAATTTGGGCATGTTCATTGGTAACATCATAAAGTGAAAATGGTCCATAAGAGATGGAACTCAGGCAGGTCTTGAAAATATGGGTAATTTGCATATGCTGGTACCACTCACAAGTGAGCAGCTTTAGTACAGGCACACCTTGGAGATACTGCACGTTCAGTTCCAGATCACGACAATAAAGTGAACGTCACAATAAAGCTAGTCACTCACATTTTTTGGTTTCTCAATGCTTATATATAAAAGTTATGTTTATACCACGTTGTAGTCTATTAAATGTGCAATAGCATTATGTCTAAAAAATATATGCACCTTAATTTAAAAACACTTTATTGCTAAAAAAATGCTGACTATCATCTAAGCCTTCAGCAAGTCATAGTCTTTTTGCAATAGTAGCATCAAAATTCACTGATCACAGATCGCCATAACAAATATAACAGTAAAGGAAAAGTTTGAAGGTCTTGCAAGAACTAGCAAAATGTGACACAGACACATGAAGTGAGCAAATGTTGATGGGAGAATGGCATCAATAGACTTGCTCGGTGCAGAGTTGTGACAAATCATCAGTTCGTAAAAAATGCCATACCTGCAAAGTTCAATAAAGTGAAGTGCAATAAAATGAGCTGTGTATGTCTGTACCACCGCCCCTCTCAGAGGTGGTCTCTGAATGACTATAGAGAAGGAATTCCTCCCAGTGGAAAAACCTTAAGCAATGCATGTGGTGTTCCAGTATGCCTACAATGAAGGATAGCTAGCGGTAAAGATTTTCATTAACTTATGCATAATTGCTAGTGGTTTGGCTGGATGGTCAGGGACTTGAAAGAAACAAGGTTTGATAGCTGGCAACAGGTAAGTCTGGGGAAGAGGTGGAGGTGGATGGACCTCACAGAATGGGCACAGATTATGAAGTTACGTGTGGCCCCTGTGAATGCTGACCAAAGTTCATCCTCTGCAGAGGAGGATCTTAATAATCAGGTGGACAGAATGATCCTTTCTGTGGATCATCTTTCTCACCTCTCTTGCCCAGGCAATTAATTGGCCTTTCTATATATTTTAACAACCAGAAATGATAGGATTAATAGGTATATGGAAAGGCTTAGTGAAGACTCAGATCCAGTGCTAGCTGGGAGGTAACACCCTGAGCAGATGAGGCTCTGATATACAGGGTGAGTATACACTTGGGAGCAGAAATGGTTATGTGATGCTGTCTCTGCCACAGCGAGAAGACGTGAACCTGGGAATCTAGGGATGGACATGAAGGTGGGTTTTCTCATTATTATATCCAGTAAACCTCTTGCAGAATATTAGCTTCCTGGCCCAACATCCTTGAAGTGTGCTGGTTTGGAAATCTTAGTCTCTAAGTCAGGCATGCTTCAACTACAGGACACAAGATGGTTCCATTAAATTGGAAGATGTGACAGCCACCTGGCCCGTCTGGGCTCTTTATGGCACTGAATCGGTAGACAGAAAGAGGTATTACTGTGCTTGTTGGAATGATGTATCCCAGCTACCAAAGGGGAATTGGTTTTTTGCTCCATAATGATGACATACAGGACTAAATCTGAAACCCGGAGGATCTTCTATGCTGTTTCCTGGGATTTCCATGCTCAGTGATAAAGGTGAAGGACAAACCGCAGTAGCAAAAAAACACACACAAAAAATGGCAGCTTAATTGAGGACTCAGGCGTTCCCTGAAAGACTTGGCTCACTCCAGCAGATAGACTCCTGAGCAATGGAGTTCTAGCTGCGGGCAGGGGAAATACAAAATGAGTAGTGGAAGAATGAAGAAATGTTTGTCAGTTAGGTCCTTGTCACCAGTGACAGAGATGAGGAGTGTAGGAGCTTGTCATAGATATTTTTGCTTGTTATCTACCTGTGTTTATTGATAAATACAAAGAATTTTCTTCTCTCACTCATTTTTATTTTATATGAAAGTTGTTGGAAGTTAACTTTAAAATTTAGTCTTTAGTTAACAGATCATTCCCTGGAACTGTGGTAGAATTTGAGGAGTATTTATTAAAGCTAGTAACTGATAAAATGACAGCTGGGGCTGTGTTTCTCCTCATTTGGGGGAGCAACTAAGAACTTCTTTACTTTTAAAAAGAATAAGTTTACCTCGTTGGGTGAAAATATATTTGTTTTGTTGTTGCATAGAAGTAAAATATGTGTAGAAAGGTGAATGTGGAAGTTGAGGTGCTGGATTGTGGACTATGCTAGTTACCAGTTTAATGTCTGTCAGTTCCCAGGTCACCTTCTTCATTTACTGTGTGAGAAGGGAGATGGCCCTGTGTTTTTCTTTTGCTAGCAACCAGGAGAAGGCCAGTCAGTAGAGGGCCCTGGAGGGACACTGGGACAGAAAGAGGCTCTCATGTGCTTCTCCTGACAGGCTCCTGAAACATGCACTGCTTTTCTATCCCCAGGCTCTTGAATTGTAGGTGGGTTCAAGAGCACCAGGCTCCTGCAGTGCAGGTGGCTTCTCCCTTGGGTCCTTTTGTACATCGTGACCACCCGTGCCCAGGAGCAGGTGGATTTCCCCATCATTCCTTTGGCCACCTTTGCAGCAAGTTCCAAGGTACCATCTTTCCCTTGGAGGGCTTCCTCTGCCCCTTCAAATTCTGAGAATGTGGCAACTTACTTGCCACTTTATCATCTGTATCTCAAGCCCTGATGGTGTTAGTGGGAGTGTGTGTGTATCCCTTCCTTGCACATTCTCCTTATATGTGCTATTCCTGCATTTTTAAGGGTTTCCTCATTATTACTAGAAGGATTCTTTGTTGTGACATTCTCCTTTTTAAGTTATTAATGTTTATATTAAACTTGTATTGATTAAATTACCAGGTGGCTTCTGTCTCCTGATAGGGTCATGACTGATACAGTTGAGTGAGGAACCTCCTGCTTGGTTTAAAATATAGGACACGAGAAAGACCCTTGCCCTTGAAACATTTCCCATTATCTGCTATAAACGTCTGGCTTTTCATATCTGCAGATCATTTGATTTCATAGATTTTTATGAATAATCTAGGTGCTGGCTCTGTGCTATGTGCTGGGAGGTAAAATAGAATAATAGTGTTCTTTCTTCCTGGCCCGCAGGGCAATAATTTACAAGCAGAGTCTTTTAAATTATATATTTCTAGGGAGTTAATAGATTTAGCCAACATACAAGCAATCATATAAATTGGCTTATATGATTTTTTTTCCCCTTACTGAGCTGTTAACTAATATCAGTGAAGTCAGACTTCTTGGGAAGGCGTACTGGCTGTGGCTGAGGAAACTGGGCAGAATTTCATGGAAGAGGTGGGTCTTGAGCTGAAGAGGCTGGTAGTTCTAGCTTTTGGGGGAAGAGGAGCAGATCATGAGGGGCTTTATAAGATGTGTGTACATTTATGTATGTGCCGTGGGGAAAATGGCCCAACTGAGGGGAAGGTGTACGGGGAAATGGAAAGGGATAATCAAATATGGAGCAGTTTTGATGGCCAACGTGCAAAGTTGGGTTTAAAAAAGATTTAACCAACTCTGTGAAAGATAAAAATGGAGATGAGCGTGCTCCTTCCCTGTGTTCTTTCCTTCTTCCTTAATTACATCTCTTCAACAACAAATTATTCCTTCCCAAGATATCTATTGAGCATTTACTACATGCTAAGCAGTGGGCCAGGCAATGTTGCAGAGTGAGGCACGAAAGGCTGGAGACACTGCCCTCAGGGACCTTCCAGTGTCGCCCCTTGTTCCTCAAAGCATCAGCATCAGACATCATCTGGGAGCTTGTTAGAAACGGATAGTTCGTCTCAGGTCCAGCCTAGACCTGCTGAGTCAGAATCTGCATTTAAACGAGACACTCATGCAAGTTTATATGGACATTAACGCTTGAGAAACACTAGACAAGTCAGCTTTTAACACTGTCCTACTCTTCTCATTCACTGAAATTATCTTCATCTGCGAAGGATAGTCCGAATTGGGAGAAGATAAATACATTTCCTAGGATGAGCAAAGTAAATAGAAACATATGAAAATGCAAGGGAAGTAAAATCCCTGATGAATGGTCATCAGGTGTGTGATCAGGTATCTCTAGTGATGGGGAGGACTCTCATCACCTTTTCTCTCTTCTTCGGCCCCTCACTCAGGGCCAAGCACTTTGCTGGTGCCCCGTGAGGACTGATGGGTGGTTCGAATGGTGGAGACACTAGTGAAAATGAAGTTAGAAAATATAAATTGTTTTTGAGTATTTGCCAATATGTGTTAATTTTTTTTTTTACTTTGAACACTAGAAATGTATTTTTCACTGTTCTGCAGGCTAGAATAATAGAATATTTTAAAGTGATGGCATAGCTGCTTAAGTCAGACCTGGGTGGGGTTCCACATTTGAGAAGCTTAGGTTAAAAAAAGGTTAGCCTAGGACATTGGGTGACATTGGAGATGAGGAAAGTGATAAATAGTGCCTCACTACCACTTGATGACTATGCAGTATGCGTCCAGCGGTCGGCTAATTGTTATTTTAACCAAATCCCCATTAGTTGTATTTCATTATCTTGTTTTAAAGATGTCCATAGATGGTAGTATATTAATAGGTTAGATTTGTCCAAGGTTAGTAAGCTAGGGAATGTCAAAGCCAGTATACAGGAAGCATGTACTTTTAATCTGAAAAACTTTTGAAGCTGTACTTTGAGTACTACATAATTAAAGTTTTTATTTCAAAACTTTACATCATATAGAACTGTATAAAGTGTTTAAATGCCTTTCTGTTTTTCTCCATGTTTTTACATAAGCAGAACATTATTATTCATTCAACAAATATTTATAGACTGTATACCACTGTTCCAAGTACTCTTTTAGAATGTCTTAGTTCTCGTACAAAACAAACCTTGTTTTGAAGACTTTTGTATATCTTTGTTTCTATTTCTATCTCTTTATGTGTCCATCTCTATCTGTGCATACCTTATTCTGTTTAGTGGTTTGATAATATTTCATAAATATACATACTCTGATTACTCATGAACGTTGAGATTGATTCCAGGATACAGTTTTTAAACATCTGTGTGTAAATATCTTTTCCACACATGTGGGAATTTTGTAAGATCAATTCTTAGGACTGAAAGTATGGAATCAAATGGTCTGCATTTAAAATGTATGAAAAATACCAAATTGCCTTCCAAAAATATTTCACCAGTTGACATTCCTATGAACACTGCAGTGGAGTTCTCATTTCCCTTCATCCTTACAAAAATAGATTTTTATCAGTCTTTTAAATTTTGCCAACCTAAAGTGTGAAAAATGATGTCAGTGCATTAATTTACATTTTCCTGATGCCTTCATATGCACCCTCCTCTTTTCAAACATAAAAAGTTTACTGAATGAACTGTAGTATAGACGATGCAATGCAGGAACCCCAATTATTTTCCTTTTTTCCTTGCCAACCCTTCAAAGCTCCTGCGTGTTATCATTCCTTTCTGCCCTTGGATGAAACCTGGGCTAGGTGTCATAGCCTTTTCAGTCATTTCAATCATTAGCACACTCTCATGTCAGTAGTTTGAGAAATTCCATGACGTGTCAGATCGATACTAATTCTTGTGATTCATTTTAAAACTCCTCTCGCCCAGCTGGAAAACTTCAGCGGTGAGGAGGGGCGTACTTTGTGAACTCATCTTTTCATTCTTCTCTCTTCCTCGCTCTCCTCCTCCTTTTCTAACCCTTGCAGGATTGGGCTTAGTGAGAGAGTGTTAGGAAAAGAGGACACCATCCTGTGGTCTTGGTTGGGTTATAATTTCTGGTTTGTGTCCTCCTGGCAACAGGTATAAAGTTGTTGCTGTTTTTCTCTGTGGGAGGCTGTTTTTCACATCCTTGATATTTCCCTGTGAGGGAGCCCTGCTCCGGCTTTCAGAATCTCTGTGACACTTTTTGCTAGGTTTTGGGTTTCCAGTGGTCCACACCTCTGCTGGAGACTTCTGCATCTTTAAATAGTTTTTAAGGAGTAGGGTCCTTCCTTTAAATAACATTTATAAAGCGTATCAGACACATAGGAAAGTACTTCCTTAAATGTGCAACGTCAAGAATTTCCTGAAGGGAATAGATCCACATATTCACCCCACAGATCAAGAAATAGAACCTTTTCAGCAGAGCAAGAAGACTGCTCAGTGCCCTTTCCCAGTGACCATCAGTCCTCATGGTAATCACGACCTTGACTTACAAATAGCTTTGCCTGTTTATCTCTAATAATTCTTCTGATCTTAAGATCAACTTTGTATCATTTAGTATAGGGCCAACCACCCTCTTTTGGTTGGTATTTGCATTACACATCTTTCTCTAGCCTTAGGTTAAAGTTCAACCTTCTGTGACCCCATATTCAATGTGTGTTTCTAAAGTAGCATATAGTCACATTTTTAATAGTCTTGCCATTTTTGCTTTTCAGTTACTGTATTCATAATGTTATTTTGTAATGTGATTATTTATTGAGCTTAAATCTATTATCTTGTTATTTATTTAAAATTATCCCACCTCTTTTATGTCTATTCTCTCTTTTCTATTTTTTGAGTTACTCAATTAATTTGTTGTTATTCCATTTCCTCTTCTATCATGTTATTACTTTTGTATTCTTTTACTACTGTTGTATCACTGGTTACCTTTGAGATTACAGCATACATAAATTTGACTTCTTCAAGTGTTTTATAAATTGCTACCTTTTACAACATTCTGAGTAATGCAAATATATAAAAATACTTTAATTCCTTCCAAGCTTTCCTGTCTTGTGTTTTTGGTTTCATAGATTTTATTTCTACTTCAGAACCTTCAGTATATGATTATTTTATATTGTGCACTTACATCATTCTTTCCTAAATTTTTATGCTCTGCCAAGAAGCATCTTCCTTCTGCCTGAAGAAATTCTTTTTGTCCTTTCTCCTTTTTTTAAGTTTCATTGGCTGGCAAGAAGATTTATTTCTGTTTGAATACCTGGACATGTTTTTATCTGGTTCCCATTCAGCCTGTAGCAAAGTCATTTTATTGTTGTCTGGCTTCCATCTTTTTTTTTTTTTTTTTTAAGAAGTCAGCTTTAAGTTGCAAAATTGTGCCCTTCAAGGTAAGTGTTTTTTCTTTGTAGTTTTCCATAGTTTTACCATGATAGGTTTAGTGTAGTTTTCTTTGAGTCCTCCTTCAAGTGCATGATGCTTTTTAAATCTGTGGCTTTATATCCTTTATCAGTTGTGCTACTGCAATTAGCTATTATATTTTCCAATACTACTTCTCACCATTCTTTCTTAAATTTCTCTGAGACTCAAATGATACCTATGTAAGATCTTTTCATCTTGTCTTATATGACTGTAAGATTTTTAACCTCTTTCTGTATTCTACATTTTTTTTCCTTTTGTACTTCATTCCGGATATTTTCCATTTGTCGGTCTTCTTGAGCATTAACCCTTTTTACAGATATTAATTAATCCCACCAATTGCATTTTGAATTTCAGTCGAGTATTTTCACTTCTGATGTAACTATAATTTTCCTTACAGTTCTTACTTCTTTTGAGAAATTATCTTTATTATCACCTCTTCTTGAACATACTGATCATTCTTGAGGTCCCGACCTGGTAACTGAAATTCTGAATCACCTGATGTTCTTTCCATTTTCTGGTTTTGTCTCATGCTGTCTTTTGATATACTTGCTGTTTTTTGGATTGAATGTCAGGCATTATAAATTAATAACTGTAAATATCTAAATTGTGCTTTATTCATCAGAGAATATTTTCTTTACTTTTTGATAGGTAGTTAAACCAAGATGAGACCTCATTAATATAAGCAGTGATAAAGTATATTTGGAGTTAGTTTTCAATCTGTAAAAACTTTCCTGTATTTAGGTTGATGTTATTCTTAGAGGGTCATTCTGAAGTGATCCCAGTAAAAAACCTGAGATTTTCACAAAGGTGTCTCTGTCTTGGTGAATCTTTATTTAATTTCTGTCCTTCTACCAGGTGAGACTGCCCATAAATCTGCTTACCTGCTCAGGCTCTCAGCAGCTGCATTTTTAGTTTCTCTGACTCTCAGATGAGCTGCCTAAAAATAAGTGATGCCTTAAGGACAAAGAGAATCAGACTGTTGGGATTCCTTCTCTGCACTTGGATTCACTTCTGGATTGTGGACATACAAGTCTTGATTTGTTGGTATCTCTGAACTCTATTTTTTGTTTCACCTGCTCTGTAATATTCCTAAAAGCTCTGCAAAAATGTTCTACCCTAAGAACACCTGCGTTTCTCTCTCCTTCTCCTCTCTGTCTTTCCACCTCTTAGTCCTTCTACCATCATTGCTACAGGTGAAAAGTAGCATGGGATGTATGGTTGACCTCAGTGACTTTCTTTTCTATCTCGAATTTCAGTTCTTCGCAATTATGCTGACTTTATATTTCTCTAATGCTTTTAATCAGGTGTTTTTGTATTTTTTTCAACTTTTCTAGTTATTTTTGATGAGTTTCATGATCTACTACTAATCTATCCTAACTGAAAGCATATAGGTTTCCTTTTAAGTTAATCCCTCTCAAAAAAAAAAGACCACATGAGACAAAGTCAGAAAATGGAAAGAGCTCATCAGGTGATTCAGAATTTCATTTATCAGGCAGGTATGGGCCTTAAGAATGATGAATATGCTTAAGAAAAGAGATGATAATACAAAGAATTTCTCAAAAGAAGTAACTATAAGGAAAATTATAGTTACATTAGAAGTGAAAAATACTCGACTGAAATTTAAAATACAATTGATGGGATTAATTAATATCTGTAAAAAAGGGTTAATGCTCTAGAAGACAGACCATTGGGGAAAAAATATATATATATTTTGTGTTTTATATATGTATATTTTTTCTGCCTTTGAAATCATGGTAAAATGTTCAGAGATCGTGCTGAAATGCTTTCCATCTTTTCACTCCTTATTCTTTAAAGTGGTTTGTATAACAAAGGAGTAATCTTTTTGTTAGGTTGAATCAGCTTAATCAGTTATAGCTAATGCCTATTTTTGGGCTAGATTTTCATTTTTATCTCCATTTCCCTCTAGGTGTATTGTATTTATTCATATTTTCTTTTTCTTCCTTAGGCAGTTTTGGTAATTTTTGTCTTTCTAGGATATCACACGTTTGATCTGGATTTGAAAATGTGTGAGCACCTGCAGCAATTCCACAGGGTCAGACAAATGAAAGCACTCATGAAACTCCACGGGGTTTTCTACACATTTACTTTTCTGTCTGTCCCATCTCCCTTACTACTTATTTGATCACATGGAATTTTATTTCCCAGTCATTACTTCTTCAAATTATTCATCAATAGTTATTAAACATGAATTTATTAGAGGACTCAGTTTTTCCACTAATAATTCTTATATACTTTTTATCTACTTGAAATCCATCATTTATATGTTTATGTATATTCTCAAGCACTTTCTTCATACATAGTCTTTGAATCTTCTAAAATGTTCTTTTTTTCCCCTCTTGTTTGTATGTTAGCTTGGGTATAGGATTGCTACGTGATATTTTATGTTTTATTAATTTTTTTGGTTAGCATTTTGAAGATGTTGCTCCATTGTATTCTAGCACCCAGTGTGTATGTTTGTTGTTTATTGAAGTATAGTCTGTTTACAATGTTGTGTCAGTTTCTGGTATACAGTATAATGTTTTAGTCATACATATACATACATATATATTCCTTTTCATACTCTTTTTCATTATAGGCTATTACAAGATACTGAATATAGCTCCCTGTGCTGTACAGTAGGACCTTGTTTATCTATTTTATATATTGTCATTAGTATCTACCAATCCTGAACTCCCAATTTATCCCTCTCCACCCCCTTTCCCTTCTGGTAACCATAAGTTTGTTTTCTATGTCTGTGAGTCTGTTTCTGTTTTGTAAATAAGTTCATTTGTGTCTTTTTTTTTTATAGATTCCACATATAAGTGATATCCTATGGTATTTTTCTTTCTCTGTCTTACTTCACTTTGACAATCTCCAGGTCCATCTATGTTGCTGCAAATGGCATTTACATTTTTATGGCTGAGTAGTATTCCATTGTGTAAATATATCACAACTTCTTTATCCAGTCATCTGTTGATGGACACTTAGATTGTTTCCATATTTTGGCTATTGTAAATAGTGCTGCTATAAACATTAGGATTGCACCCAGTGTTGATAATAAAAAAAGTTTGATGCAAATTTGATTTTCTTTCTTTGACCTCTGAAAACTTTCGGGCTTTCTTTTTATCCTTCACATTTTGAAATTTCACCATAGTAATTTTTTTCTCTTTGGAGAATAAAAATTGTGTTTGTTGAGCTTGATCCTTCTATTTCAAGATGATGATTATGGAATACTTGGTGTCTATCTATCTATTTTGATTTCCAGATACTAAGAGGTCTAGTTATACTGTTTCTGGTAATATCTCTGCCACCTGTCAGTGGCAGACCTGTGTATGTGGGGACTTCCGTACCTTCCTGTGGTCAGTTGTTGCCATAGATACAACCCTGCCTCTCCATCTTAATAACTCTTACTAGTCCAGTCTAAGGGCAGAGGCTAGTGCTGCTTGCTGCATAACACAAGGAAGGCACAAGGCTACCTGACTGAGCTGCTTCAAATGCAGCCCCAAATTAATCATCATGATAGATATCTCAGCAACTCTTTCTTCTTTTTGTATTCACTTTATATACTCTCAGATTAGAAGTCCCTGCTTTTTGTATTCACTTTATATACTCTCAGATTAGAAGTCCCTGAGCCTCCCCTATTTTCATAAAATACTTTTAGACGTTTTAATCATGGTTTTCTGAAGTGTTTGTTTCTTCACAGGCTGTATCTTTCAACAATTCTTCAAAAGATTTCCGTTCAGTTGATGGCTCTCTTTGTTGTTTTGCCCTCCTTTTATTGATTTTCTTCTTTTAAAAAAATATAATTCAGTATGTTGTTTCATGGTGTTTTTAAGTACAGGCTGGCTTTGAAATCAGTATTTAAAATGTGAAGATTATGTTAAATACCAGAACATGACAGAGGGGATCAACAGAGAAATTAAATATGGAACCTATGTGATTATATTTCTGTGTCAAAAATTTAAGGGAAGGCTGAGCCCATCCACTATTAATTTTGCCTTTCCATTCTCTTACTTTACATTTAGCTGTTTTAGCAAAGATCCTTGCTTCACTCATCCACATTCCAATATTTAACATTAGCAAGTCTGTGGAGGCAAAATAGCTTGATTATAAGATTACTGGTGAAAAATATTTTTTGAGGTGCTTTTATTTACTCTGACACATCAGTATGATTGTATCTTCTCTAAAAAATTACTGAATGCACAGTACTGGAAGTGTACTCAGGCATTCTCTGTATCAGTAAGCTGTAAACGGTACAAAGCAGTCTGCCCAAGAGTGCTTGTTCTCCATGGAACTACACATTTCTTTTGTATTTAAGTTCAATAATAGTGTTTTTTGTTTTGTTTTGTTTTGTTTTTTGGTGCCTGGCTTTAAAAAAGCACTAATCTCCTGGGTTTTTATTTTTGCTTCCTTGTGCCCCAATTAACATATTGTGAAAAACAAACAGCATTACCTCTAACAGAATTTTGATTGCTTTCTGTCTGGTTGTCAGAAATAACGATAGTGACCTGTAGCATTAGGCAAGGTTAGGCTAGATGATGCCAGGAAGAATTTGCTTTAGGTAAATGGTTCTTGCTCTCTGAAAGTGATGGACCATCATCTTGGTGTCTTTAAATATTGCACAGTTGCTGTCTGATTGTTTTTTAAGGAGGATTGGTGTTTCAGTTATGCTCTGTTTAAGTAACAAAGAAACCTGTTTCATGCTGTCTTAAGCTAAAGAAGCTAAAGTTCAGAGGTGGGGTAGGTGCCAGATTCTCTTGGATATGCCCTCTACCGTATTATGTACTGAGACGTACGTATATATTGCTGTGATGGATTCAGATAGCTCCTCCAGCTACACCAATGCCCCAGAGAAGAGGTCATCTCTTCCTGTGTGACTTTCCTAGAAGCCCCCTGCAAAAATAGCTCAAATGCCTCACCAGCCAGCATTGGGTCACATGCTCACTTCTAAACCAATCACTAGCAAGTGATTTATTACAAGTTTAGAATCCCCGAGATGGGATCGTGTACTCCTGACCTATACGTCCTTGTGAAGGTGGGTGGCTCTGTGAATTTAGCCAGGTAAGAGGAAGGGGATAAAATGAACATTGAGTCAGCAACTCAGTATAACTGTCTGCTGTATCTTAATAGTGAGGAAACAACCGGATTTGGAATTTTTAATTAAAAAGTTCTTTAACTAAAAATTTTTTAAAGAGGTTATATTAAGGAAACTGTAATTTTTGTAATCTAATAAAATCTAATAAGCAGTTAATAATGAAGAAGAGGATTAGACAGTTTTTCCCAATGATGTATTTTAAATAGCATGGTTTATAAAATTAAATAATGATGATAAAATATTGGTAATCAAGGTAGAGCATGAATATAATGGGTATTATCATATGACTTTTTTCATGTTTTGTCCCCTAGATACATAAAGCAAATGTAATATAATTTTTATATTAATAAATTAAAACACTTTGTCATTCCTGTTGTCATCAGACTTTCCGAATATGCTCTATATCTTTGAGTAACATGATTGCATTTGGGATCAAATGTGTCCATTTAGGGAAAATAGTTCATGAAATATATTAAAATGCAAGTAAACTTTCTTTATGTAAAGAACAAAACTGGAGAGAGAAATAATCTTCTAATTTTCAAAGAATCAATAATTTCATAGGATACTTAAAGTATAATGATACTTGATAAATACCTAGGAGTTTTATCACATTTTATAGAAGTCTTGAAAAATCTGGGATAGATCACCTCAAAAATCTGTTCTGTCTCTATAGTTCTGTGATTCTTGCTTCATTCACTAAACAAAGGGTGCCTGTTAGTTTGGAAAGCATGACGTTTAGAAACAGAAACTTGCTCCCAGCTAAATTTGGTAGTTATCTCTCTAGCTCAAGTGGAAAAATGTGTATACTATACTGTGCAGTTTAATGTTTTCCAAATATTACCAGATACTCAATTTTACTCCTTGGAGATTTGTAGTAGGTTCACTCTTCTTGGAAAACAGTAGTGGGTCTTCAGTTTCATTCAGGATAGGCTTTATGGAGGCTAGTCTTTTTTCATGCAGGCTTAAACATTATGTTTTGATTAATATGGATTTTAATAGACTCCAGTGAAGCCTTGAGGAAGTCTTTGATCATGAGGAGACAATGGGGATATGTTATCAGTGCTACTATAAGCAAAGCCTAGGGCTAGACTTTGGCAAAAATGTCAAGATAATAACATGTTTGTCTTTGGTGATAAACATCCAATTTATAGGGTCACCTCCATGTCACTTCATCCTGAGAGGCATATTGGTATTGTTACCACCTTAGTTTGAAGATAACTAACAGTAGCATACTGTCGTGTCAGTAATTTACGGGACTGGGAGAATGTTACAGTGAAGATTTGTTTCGAAATACAGACCTTTTAGCACCTAGGACATTGCATCTTAGGGTGACTACTGCTGGCAAGTGAGAGCATATAATTTGCAGAATACTCCCCAAGTATACTGTTTGATGTAAATCCACAAAGAACGGTGTCTCCAAGTGATGTGTATTTTTTCCTAGTTTGAGATCCCCTTATTACTTTGAACTCCACCCAGATGTGAGGAATGACAATAACTTTCAGATTTATTCCCAAGAAATTCCTGTGATAATAAAGAAGCTGTCCCTAACATAGTTCTTAGTAAGTACTCACTTACTAGTTTTTGAAATGAGAAAAAAAAAATCTCCCCTTAAGTCATCTTTAACACAAAATGAGAGAAAAGAAGCCATCCAGAACCACAGGAAAGTGAGACACATCATGGGGGTGCTTCCTTTAACAGTGAGAATATCTTTAGTTCATACAGAAATGGATGGAGTGAGATTTCGGGACTCCTGGAAATGGTTGAGGATAAATTAATGCATGAAAGGATTAAAAAAGAAAGAATGAATGTAAATTTTTAAATATAGTTTAGAAAAAAGTTAAGATATGCTAAAAATAATTTGGATTGTATTTATTTCTAAAATCTAAGTTATGGTTTATAAAATTTAGTGTAAGAAAGAACCACATGGGGAATTAAGTGAAAATGCTTGCTTCTTGACTTGTGATGTAGTCTCATCTGTTCTGATGCAATAAGTCTGATTTTGGCAGAACATCTACCTTTTTAACAAGCACCCTAGTGATTCTGAGGCACATTGTGTCCTGACCTGTTTTAAGACTGAGAAACAATGGTCTATGTGTAGGAATTAGGGAGAAAGAATTGGATTTTTCATGTACTGGCACTGTTAATTTTATGTACTCTTGAAGATGTATAGGAAGGAGAAGTTGGCAAAACATAAAATACCACTTCAAGAGAGAATTCTGAAATAAGATTTCATCTATTTTGTGGACTGAATGTTTATATTCCCCTCAAATTCGTATGTTGAAACTTTCTTGTTCTAGTATCTCAGTGGACACATGGATGCAAATGAGAACATCTGAGTGGCTGAGGGACATATTAGACCTTCTGGAAAAATAATGGTGATCCTTTAGTTAAGTCAAACAGTTTGGCACATGGGTTTTCTGGGTAAGTGACAAGGACCACACCTAGGCCAAGTCTGCTTCATTATCCCAGGGTTATGCAGATGTTTGATATGATTAGAAGTCAGATCACATTATACTCAGATATGAACAAGGTTTTCATCACTTTCAATTGTCGCAGGACAAAATAATGGGATCTGTAGTCATTAGTGACCTGAGCATTGTGGAATTTAGGTCAAATTTTCAGGCTTATTTTCTGAAAATGGGGGTCAGATCTTCAGGTATTCTGAAAATCAGGCTAAGAGCCCTTAAATCATTCATAGAGCTTATCCTCCATAATAGGAATAAAAATTTGGGGATAAAAGGTATTCATTATTTTACATTTTATAATATTATTACTTCTATGGAAAATAAAATAGTACATTTTTCTCTTTGGTTTCAATTCAATTTTTAAAATATTTACTAAGTCCCTATTTTGTGTAAAGTACTGTGTTTGCAGCTCTAAGAAATACAATTTCAGACTGTCTTATGGAGTGGAAACACTCAAAAACCATGACCTATGATACAAATCAAACTGGGATGTGTGCTCTAATTATATGAATAAAAACAGCAAGTTAACAGATTCAAGGAGCATTCTTCATCTGAAGTGATTCTCTTAAGTGTGAAAGTGGTAAACAATTTTGGAGAAGGTAATCTTCTGTATTTTTGAAGTCTTTATAATTTAAGCACATCATTATTCATTTCAGCACTGTTAGTAAGAATTTCTAAAATCAAACTTCTCCTTTAGTTATTAACCAACTCCCTGGATCCACTTATTAAACTGTTTGTTGACCTTCAACCTCTCATTTCCATATTTCCACCACACAGTGACAACTGTATGACATTTCTACAGCATTCGATAGTTCAACATTCGATAACAGCTCATCTTGTGTTTGCCTCTGAAAACGAGTCTGGATTGTTAATTTCATGCAGAGTGTATGGATTTCTGTCACATACTCTAAAGGTGTTTCTCCTAACCTTGTTGGTTATACCTTTTCCTAGTTGTCTACTATGTTTGTTTTACTTTAAAGGCAAGACTGTTCATTTTCCACAAGTACCCTAAAAATCATAATTTTGAAGCTAAACTTGAAAAGATGGTGTTCATTCAGTCTGGATGAACAAAAACTGTTCTATTTGAGTCAACTCTTAAGCTGAGACAACAAATAACTTGATAGAATTAAACTGTGGTATGATTGAGTAAACAGCCCTAAAAGTAAACAGTCCTAGATTTGTGAGTGAAGACAGCCTAAAGCATGAGAAAATTAATATTGTCTTGAATCTTTCCTGTTTGTAGAACTTAAACTATGGTGTATGCATTTAAAGTTGTCTCACTATAACTTCTCTGTATAAAATAAGGCAATATGACTTCTGTGGATTTCAGCTAGAAAGGAAAACTAAAGTGAAAGGAACTGTAAAGAAGACAAATCTGGTCGATTTGAGCCTAAGTCTCTCTTTTCAAGTACTAATATGGGGCTGCCTGTGAGAAAAGTGCTTTTCAATAAAACTTGAAGGTCAGAAATTAAATATAGTTGGGTTAGACTACTTAGATGCAAAGAAAATAAATTTTAAGTATTTGTTTTAAATTATTCTTCCACTTGAGTTTTGTTACTAAGTAACTGTAACACAGATAACTCACATAGTTTTCTTTCCAAAATGTGAGTTGGAAGTATGGATTCATAATTCTAAAGTATGTCTTTCTGTTTCTAAATATATTTCCCTTTGTTGAATATGTTTTGTTTCCCTATTAGTTGGGATAAGGTGGAATGAGAACAAGTAAGATCAAGGCATGTCCAGACTAGGAGTAGAGTCAGGAAGTATGGCCACGGGTGCTACATGCTTGGGATCGTGATTTGGAATAAGTGGTGTTTTGTGTATAAGGAGAATATAGAGTTGCCATGAGTTAAAAGGATGAAATTAAGGGCAAAATGCTGTGTTTTATATTCAAGGTTTTAAGTTCAGATAGTAAAGAGAAAGTGTAGGTGGACCAGGGTCATTCTTTCATTTAACAGAAAATTATTGAGACTATACTCAGTGTGAGACACAGAGGTGACTTTGGGAATACAGCGACCTTCACTTATGGCTTACCCATAAGCGTATTTCTTGTGATACACCCTTTTTTTCAGTAATCATGGTACTTTTCTGTTTCTCTCTCCAAATTCTTTGACCACTTTTTGTTATTCTCCCATCTCCCTAATTTTCACTCTCAAGATGGCTTTTCTTCCAAGCTTCTTTCCTGAGTTTCCCTCTCTTTTCTTTTTATGTTCTCTCCTTTGGTATCATACCCACTCCCATATTTCAGTAATCATCCACCATCAGTCTCATTTCCATATTCTAGTTTCTGTCGTCAATATTCAGATCAGGGTTCCAAATCCATGCTAGAAGAACCGATGACGTTTTTCAAGCAATGTACAATTTTGAGTCACAGCCTTCATCCAAGATGAAAAATTTCTAGCTTTGTTTCTTGCTTTACTTAATGGAATATGTTTTCTCCATTTATAACGTGGAGTCAGTTACCTCCCTTACGTGATTTTTTTTTTTAGCAAAGGACACTTGTATATAAATGTAAAATGATTACTGCTTTTTAAGTGTGACACTGTCGCTGTGTTACACATGAAGATAATCTCCATGATGATTTTCTTCATTGCCTTAGCTAGAGATGAAGCTCAGTTCTGGTCTGTCTTGTATTTTAGTAAAATTTATACTTGTTTTATCTCCAACCTAAACCCACCCCTGACTAAAAGTTCTAGAGAGGTAGGAACTCATTAGTGTATCTCTTTAGTGCTTGAAACAATGTCTAGCAAATCAGAGGCACTAGCAAGTAGTTGTTAAATTAAACTGACAACCAGCTTTCATATATGAGAAAGAAAAATTTCCATAGATTCTATCAAATTTATCATTTGTTAACACGATGAGATGCATTAAGGTTTTCAGAGAAATCTATGTTTCTGATGATGGATGAGAATTAAATATGTGCTTGGCTCAAAGGTCTACATGCAGGCTGTACCTGCCTTGGCTGTCAGTGCTCAAATTTGTAATGCCAGAGAAGGGGTTTCTCCTCATTGTCAAGCATTAGGTAAGCAAACCTGCACTTTCTATCAATCATACATGGCGTGCATTGTGTGTGCCTGCTGCCTCTTGAAGTTCTATTAAAATAATGTAACACTGGACGGGAACTGTGAAAGATTTAATCTACCTGTGTCCGCCTCTTTCTGCATCCCAGTTGAATCATAGACTGATGGGAGATATTGGCATGCTGACAACACACAAGATGGGAAAACCTTGTAGCTATCACTCATGAATTGTATTTTATTTCTGTTTGGAAAGATTTGAGTTCCACATTTTGAGTTTCCGCGTTCTAGCTGTATACTGCATATGCAAATTTGTGTTAGGGAAAGGAATATGTAGATATTTTAATTTTCAGGATGCTAGCAATGAGGTCTTTTTTTTTTTAATTCAACTTTGTTTAGTGACTTGATGTGCTTCCTTGTTCTGTTGTGAATCAGTTTATTCTCTTTATAATAGAAAAGAATGATGACCAAAGGCATATACACACAACATCTACCAGCTCTTCAGTGGGGATGCTGTTATGTTAAATCCCAATTAGTTATCCTCTGGGAAAGATTTAGTGTGAAAATTTAAAAAGTAAAACTGGCAAATGACAACAAAATGAATATACCTGTTTGTCTGAAGGGATGGCCTCTTTCCTGCCATGTCACTCTAGGTTCGTCATATGAATCTTTAAATAAGAGACTGACTGACGTAAAGAATGGTATGTTGAACTGTCTGTTTTCAAAAGATGTAGCTCTTCTAGAGTGATCATTTATATTATTGTTATAGTGTAAAAACTGACAATTTGTCATTAACTTTTATTTTAGTGAAGTCAAGCTATTTTAGTGAAGCTTAGAGACACTGCTTTATTCAGAGTTAATACAACACAGAGAAATTTGAATGCTATGGGATAATATATCCTAAAGTCCATCCCATTCAAATGTCCTCAGTAAGATTTTGTTAAATGTTGGATCATCAGTTCATAATTAAACATTCTGATAATGCTTGAATTGTCAATATTCTACACTGTTAATTTAGGAGAGATAAGAATGCTTTAGCTTTTAGAAATGTCAATAGTGGAATGGAGATTCTATTTTAAAAATATAAATTATTTACAAATATATTTTTTCATATTGAATTAAATTGCACTTTCTTGTGAATGTGAGACATAGGGGGACCCAAACTATATGATTGAACATTATGATTTAGAAAATTTTATAGATGCTATTAATTAACTATATTGACTGTAAAAAAAAACTTAGCATTTCTTCTATACAGTGTCTTATTCTTAGTTACATCTTTGACATCATAATTTCTTTTTACAGAAGCCATTAGTCCTAAGAATCAGAGAACATTCAGATGAGTTAAGCTTTATGACACTGTGATAGTTGATTTAATGTGTCACCTTGAATGGATTGAGGGATGCTCAAATATCTGGTTAAACATTATTTCTAAAGGTGTTTGGAAGGAGACTAGCAATTCAGTTGGTAGGCTGGGGAAAGTGTGTTGCCCTCTGTAGTGGGTGGGCATCATTCAATCTGTTAAGAACCTGAATAGAACAGAAAGGAGGGAGAGGGAAGATTTGCCCCTCCTCTGCCTGACTGCTTGACCTGAGACATTAATCTTCCTCTGCCCTCAGTGCTCCTGGTTCTCAGGCCTTCAGACTTGGACTGGAATCTACATATCAGCTCTCTGGCTTTCAGACTGCACCCCTGGCCTTCCTGGGTCTCCAGCTCGCAAATGACAGCCTGTGGGACTTCTCAGCCTGTGTGATCATGCGAGCCAAAACCTTACAATAACTCTCTTCTGTCTCTCCCTGCACATATACTGTTGGCCCTGTTTCTCTGGGAAACTGACTAATTTGGCATATTCATACAATTGAATGCTATGTAACTATCCACAATCATGGTGCATTAAAAAATTATTTTCTAGATTAAGACTCAGAAAACATTAATTACTGTCTGTGTTCCCTTCAGGGGAAATTATTTCTCACCTGCTTTGTAGACTTCCGCTGTGAGCCCACACTCAGCAGCGACGGCTCTCCTCTGTGGGAGTGCTGTGTGTTCCACGCAGTAGGACCCGCCCTGCAAGTTGAACTCTTGCTTCTGCTCCAGGACCCAAGGGTTCACTATTTCAGGACAGAGCTTACTTTAATTTCATAGCTTGGGATTCCTTCCCCAAGTCAATAGGAAATATTTGATTCCACAGCCATCAACCATCAACTGTATACATTTAAGACAAAAATTCCCTGCCACTTCCCTAAGCAAGACAGCCAGAGGCTTGGAATCCATCTCTTAAAAAGAGGCCTGACTTTCCAGATTCCTTTGCTTCTAGTGTGAGTGGATTTCCTTTTTTCTCTTTTTTCTCCTTCCTTCCTTCCTTCCTTCCTTCCTTCCTTCCTTCCTTCCTTCCTCTCTTCCTCTCTTCCTCTCTTCCTCTCTTCCTCTCTTCCTCTCTTCCTCTCTTCCTCTCTTCCTCTCTTCCTCTCTTCCTCTTCTGTTTGTTTTGCTATAGAACTTGTATGCATATTTTTATTACTGCTGTAACAATTCCACCCCCCAGCCCCCCAGGATTCAGCCTCTTTTAGGAAAAGGAGGGGTGATCCTTATTACTTCAGAATTGGAAGCATTAAAGTGAATTTAAAGTACACAGTCCACACTCCACTTTAAATCAGGTCACTCGAATCATTCCTCCATAATGGTGAAAAGTTCTTTCTCTGTTTTCAGATCATGAGGTAACAGATAAATGCACAGAAACAGCATTTTATTCATATAGCTTACATCTGTAGTTACGCAAAACCTGAAAAGCAGGCATTATTTAACATATTGCACAAATAAGGAGACTTCAGTTCAGAAAAGCTAAGTGACTGACAAGTGCACTTTGAAATCTGAAACTGATTCCAAACCCTCTGAGTTTTCCACCAGGTCTTGTAGCTGCCAATAAAAATCAACCCAACTACTGAGTTTTCAGTGATAGGCTATACGTCTTAGTGAGTCCTTTCTGTATTACAGACAATGCAAGGGACTCCAGTAACAGCACTGACTTACACAATATAAATTCCAGAATAATTCTGCATATTTGCTTACAGGGAGGTGGTTAAGAGAACTAACTCTTGAATCATATGTCTGGGGCTCAAAACCTAGCTTTGTGTGACCATGAGCAAATTACTTACTTAACCTGTCTGAGCCTCAGTTTGCTTATCCATAAGATAAAGACCAAGTAGTGTTTCCTTGATTAGCTTGGTGACAAAAATTAGCAAATTACAGATAAAGCACCTGGAATAGTATTTAATACTTAGTAAGAAGCATAATACATGTTAGCTATTATTCAAATGATCCATATGGAATTATCTTGCATCAGCTGGTCTATAATTGACAAAATATTTAGTATGCATCAAATATCATGACAAAATTCTCAAATTTGTGAAATGTGATTTGTTTACCTTTTTCTAAGTGGATCTGCTAATTAAAGTCCTTTCTAATTAGCAGCTGTGCTTTTTTATAGCAAAATATTTTTTATACTTTCAATTTGTGAAAAGCTAAGAAGTATATGACAATTTTAATGAGGTTCCTGTCTACTTAAATGAAATACAAATTTTCTATTATTGTTCTAAAATAAAACTCTCAATAGAATTTTAGTGCCTGTGTTTTACTGTTTTCCAACCCATTACTGACATCAGCACTGAACCTCTTACTGTAGAGTTAAATTTATATTGGAATGCTGTGAATACATAAATATAACCAGTAAAAACACTATATGAAATATACCCTGAAATTCAAAGTCATAGAAGTTAGTGATAATTTGTGTACTTCTATAAAGAAGACTTAAATACTCACTCATGATTAAATTCTTAATAAGTAATCTCTGGTTACATTTTAGTGACCTGTCTCCTTAACATTTATTTTTTAATTTAACTAAAGACTCTCTGTAGGGATGGTTTAAGATGAAAATCGTATTTCTGTTTTTATCTTATTTTTTCACAGCCAATGCCATCTGAAGATTTCTCTATTGAAGGTTTTCCCATCAAGTGGACATAGACTCCGTAGTTTCTACTTTCATCTACAGATGTTGGGTCCTTCTCTATTCAAAGCCCTGTGGTACCTAATGTAAAGTGAGAGGAGGAAACAGGAGCTGAGAGAGTGAGGGGTAAGTAGAGGATGTTGGAGTCTCAAATATTTGGAAAAGATTTAGAATAGTATGGTGGGGGATTAAATAGAGGATCACCAAGATATGGATAGAAGGATATATTAAAGTTTATGGCAAACTCTCAATATCATTTAATAGTTCCCTTCAGCAGGATCCCAGCCACCTAAGGTTTACTTAGTAGGGGGGCCAAAAGTGTCTGTATAATGTTTCTTAAATTACCCACCATTGCAACAAGGCTGAGCAGGGAATAAATGAATTAAAGAGGAAACAGTTAGGAACATAGGAAAGACTTATAGCCTGTAAAGAAGAAGAGAGCCTCTAAGAGGGAAGGAGATGGGGGATTGATCAGATTGAGTGAAAAGGGAGGGACATGATCCAGGAAGTTATAGTTAAGTAGAAGTTTAGAGAATTTTAGAAATTAAACATTTTGAGAGAAAAACATAGACTCCATGTGTACTTTGATATCAGTAAGTGCAGATGAAATACTATCCTCAGGCAGTGATTGCCTCCTTTCTTCTTTGTTTGTTCATCCATCCATTTAGTTAGACACCAAAGATTTACTGACTCTAGAAGTAGATCCACTATTAAAAAATGGTCAAAGGACCTGAATAGACATTTTGCCAAAGAAGATACATAAATGCCCAGCAGATGCATGAAAAGGTGCTCAACTCAACATCACTCATCATTAGGGAAATGCAAATCAAAACCACACAGAGATGGCACCTCAGTGTGGTTTTGATTGGCTGGCCTCAAAAAGACAAAAGATAAAAAAATGCTGGTGAAAAATGTGGATAAAAGGGAATCTTTGTTAGTGAGACTATCTGTTGGTACTGCCACTACGGAAAACAGTATGAAGGTTCCTCAGAAAATCAAAAATGGAACGAATGTGATTTAGTAATTCCACTTCTGGGAATATATCCAAAGGAAACAAAAACATTAAGTTGAAAAGTTATCTGCACCCCCATGTTCATATCAGCAGTATTTACAATAGCCAAGACATGGGAACAATCTGTCATTGGATGAATGAGTAAAGAAGTTATGACGTGTTATTATATATATATAAAGGAAACTCTGCCACATGGATGAACCTTGAGGGCATTATGCTACATGAAAAAAGTCAGACCGAGACAGTCAAACACAATGTGGTCTCACTTATAGGTGGAATCTAAAAAAAAAAAAGGAAACTCACAGGAAAGATCAGATTTGTGGTTATCAGAGGTGGAGAATGTGGGTAGGGGGAATTGATTGGAGGAAGGTACAAACTTCCAGTTAGAAGTTAAATAAGTACTAGGGGTGCAATGTCCAACAGGATAACTATAGTTAACGCTGCTCTATGGTATATGAAAGTTGTTAGGAGAGCAAATACTGACTTCTCATCACAAGGATTTTTTTTCTTTCATATTTGTATGAGATGATGGATGTTAATGAAACTTTTTGTGGTAATCACTTCACAATATATGTGAGTGAAATTATGTTGTACACTTTAAACTTACACAGTGCTGTATAGAAATTATATCTCAATGAAACTGGAAAAAATAAATAGGTGGATAGAATAAATAGATAAATAAATGGATAGTTAGATGGATAGAAGGGGATCCAGTTTTACGGGGCTTAAAGCATATGCAATTTTGCCGCCCTTATAAAAATAGAAATATATAATTACAAGTATACAATTAAGAGTCTTGGAAGGGGCCCATGCAGTTCAGAGGATCTGAAGCATAATCCAAATTAGTTTTTCAGTAAATTCACCCCTGTTGTGTGCCAGCATATTTGGTGTGTGCCAGGCCCAGTAAATACCAGCACAGTGAGACTCAATACCTAGTACAAAACCAGGGCCGAACCACACGTAATCATGGACTTTAATAAACCAAATACCTACCATGTTATTCTGAGTGAGAGGAGTGATTTTGTTTTCAACGGCAAGAATTCATTTAGTGTCTTGAGGCTCTGGGGATCTGTAGGCTGCACATGGGCATCTTGAGAACATCACTTGCTGTTATGTTACATTCTTCATAAAGGAAAGGTAAGTGATGTTTTAGGGCTCAGGAAGTCTTCAGTTATTTTTACAGTACAGCGGTTGAAATCACTTGATGGTCCAATGTCTTTATTGTATGCAGTACTTCCCTTTTATTATCCTGTCCAGAACAATTAACTAAAGTTTTTCCTTCCATCTTTTCTTTTCCTGTCAGCCCCTAGAATGAAATGAATCAGAAGTGATTAGAAAGGAAAGATAAAATATGTTTTATAAACCATAAACAGTATGGCATTAATAAACAAAGTGTGGCATTATCACTGTAACCTCTTTACCACTGCTGTTGAAAAGGAAAAGTGTCTCAGATGTAATCTGACTTTATACAGAAATCTCTATATCATATCATGTAATATTTTATTAATGTGGTGACAACAAAGCACTCATAATAGTGGATTAACATTTTGCAGTTACAGAATACTTCTTTTCAAGATAAGTGGGCTAACAATAGCCCTGATTTTATTGCTTATTAAAACAGTTAAAATAATAGGTTTGTGATTTGCATAAGCTGCAGATTAATGGTGTTTACTGAACAGTGGAACTTGTACTTATATTCAGAATGCCAATGACAGGAGACATATAAAAGTCGGAGGCATCGTGTCCTCCTGTAAACCAATCACGTGTTTATTTTTGGCAAAATGATAAAAGCACATTAGCATAGCAACTCATTCAAGCTTAATGCATAAATAACTAATTGAAAATCCTGGAGGTTCATGTAAGAATAAATTGAGTACTTTGTTTATTTAATTAAAGCAAAAGTAACTTTTTAATGACCCGTTTAAAACCAAAGACACTTGAAAACTGAGCAGGAAGTTTACAGCCTTATTAAAAATTATAAAGTACTTTGAATATGTAAATAAAAGTTCCTAAAAGTGATAATGCCATTATAAGCTTCCTCAGGAGAAACAGTGCTATTTTTCATTTCACCCTTCCCCTTCCTTCTTTCCTTCCTACCTTCCTTCCTCCCTCCCTCCTTCCCTCCTTTCCTTCTATTGTCTATCCATCCATCCATCTTCATCATCATCATCTATCTACTGTATTTAATCTTTTTCCGTAATAAAGACAGCATTCATCCTTTATTGTGGACAATCCTAAGGAAGGTCTGCTCTCTGTCCTTGGATACACCATGAGGGGAAGATACACATAGTGTATTTGTAGTCACAACAGCCTGTGCTTCTTTCCAAGGCTGTTTTTCCCCCTAGACCAATCCCCTGGTCCTGCAGACATAATGAATGAGCTTAGGGAGTTGCATGAGATTCATTTGTATTTTATCCTAAAGGAAGAGCTGCCTTTGACAGAGATCAGTATGCGCAGAAATGAATACTTTCTGTAATGAAGTGTTGAAGGTGACTTATGTCAGTAATTGATACAAACATAGCTTTTTAAGACTAGAAAGATTGCTCCCTAGATGTGTATTTATTCTGTCTTAGATTTTAAAATGGCAAACCAGGTCCCATAGTCTTTGAAAGAAGTATTTAAATGAATAGCCCCTTGAAACACTTACCAGTTTGAAGTTTTGTTCAAGATAGTTTTTTACCCTCATGAAGAGATAAAGAATGATTTAACATATGGTAATGTCTGTGTGGGGTTGGATTTTGTTATCTACATTCTGGACTTGAAAGTATATATACAAGTACTCATTCTTATACAAAAGTATGATGACAAGTTTGAAGAATTCAGACAGAAATTCCAGATCTTAGCAGACCTTAGAACAAAGATGTCACAGAGTATGACTTAACCATCCTCACTTTTGTAGAATGCTGTCTCTTCTGTAAATGTTCCACCTTCTGCCTTTGGCAAATGTAACTTATTTCTCTGACTACTTGCTTCTATCTCCATGAAGTTCAATGATTCAACTCTTGTTTGGACTGTCTCTAATGGTATGGACTGCCTTATTTTCTACCAAAGCATTTATAAAGCATTTTGTATCCCTTTTCTCAGGAAGGGCAGTCCATCTTTAGGTAATAAAGACAATGCTTTCAATATATTCTTTTTTGACTCACCAAACATAGACAGTGAGGATTGTTATGTATCCACATGTATGTTGGTACACCCATATTCTGTTCTGGTTTGTTTGTTCATTTGGTTGCATATATGCTCAATGTAAAAAACAAAACAAAACAAACAAGCAAAAAACAGTCCAGAGAGATTTAGGGAAGAAAGTAAAAGTTCCTTGAAATCTCATTAAATAAATATACCAAAATAAACACATTGTTTAGCACTCTTTCATTCATATCTCTGTGAACACACACACAGTTTTATACTCACAGGATTACATTTGGAAGATGATTTTCGTGTGCACTCTTCTGCCCTGTCCATCATTTGCCATCCTTTCCCTCCCTTCTGTCCTCACCACACCTGAGATCACCTGGTGTGTATTCTTCCTCATTTTTCTCCGGCTCACTCCAAAATACACATTGTATGAGATTTTTCTTCTCATCTTGTTCTTATTTGTTTATTTAGTTTTGGTTCTAAAAACGGACCCTAGTGTATACATTTGTCTGCATCTTGCTTTTCTCACTTGAATAAATTGTGTCATCTGAGAGAGGGCTACCTCATTTTTCAATTTATGTCTCATTTTCAATGGATTTATACTATTCATTTTCCTACTAATGAGTATTCATTTTGTTTCTATTTTTGGCCCTTAAAAGCATTACTGCAATAAACACTCTATACATACATCCTTATGAATGTACTCTTTTATTTAATGGAGTAGGATAAAGAATAAAACTGTCAAGTTATAGTGTAGATGCACTTTCAACTTTAATATTAATTATACTAGCAATGTTGGATATCCTCTCCTGTGAATTGCCTATTCAAATCTTTGCCCTTTCTTTAAGTTTTTTTGTTTTTAATCAAATTTTATGTTCTTATTTTAAAGAAGATCTTTTTATATTGTAGATTTTAAACCTTCCATTTGTTTTGCAATATTTTTCTCCCATTAGCTGGTCTGGCTAGATCTCAAGAGAGGTGTGGGATTGCTTCTGTCTGCAAGGTAGAACTCTGATCTAAGGCAGGGAAATCTTGGTGTAAGAATCAAGTCTTATTGATTCCTAAAAAAATCATAGCCATCGAAGAAAAATGGACTTGCTTTCATAGTTCTTTCTGATAAGCAAGTTTCCTTCCTCTCACTTGTCAAGTTCCCTCTTGTTGGTTACACCACTAATACTTCTTTTGGTTCCTTTGTAGCATCTAGCCAAGAAAACTGGATAATAGACATTCCTTCTTCGGAACATAAGTTTCTGAAATAGGAACTGTGAGTCTTGCTTTCCATAGGGAAAATACTTTAAAGAAAATACTGAAAGAGAGCTCTTGGACTAATTGATCTTTTTATTATTCAGGCACTATGTTAATCATAGCTTCTATTGGCTTTAAGAGAAGTTAAGGGTACAGAACTTTTAGGACTCAGAGAACTAAAGACAAATTTACTACAAATAAAGTTGAAACAAATGTCAAGTAAGATTAAAATCTGACTTACTCATAACTATCCTTTTTTTTTTTGCTATTTAATATAGAAATAGAATGGGGGGGAGGGTATATCTCAGTGGTAGAGTGTGTGCTTAGCATGCATGAGGGCCTGGATTCAATCCCCAGCACCTCCATTAAATAAAGAAATAAATAAACCTAATTACCTCCCCCACCTCAAAAGAAATAGAATGACATATTGAGTTATTGACTAACAAAAATAATTTAAAAGCTTTAGTTGGTTTAAAATCATGAAATATATGTTAAAGCCTATTATTAACAATTTAAAGCTTTGAATGGTACAGGAATTAATAAGTTTATAAAAATTACTGATTTTTAATCACATCGTCTTTTTATCTATCATCTTTTTTCGTATCTGGAATGAACTCTCTGAGCTTCCTCATAAAAACAAACTCAGCTTTATTTTTCAAAACTATATTCAAAACAAAATAAACCAGAGCTTTTGGTTTCAAAGACAGCTATCTTAATCCATAGGCTACCTCCAGCAGAAATTAAAAATAATTTTGTGTGAGGTAGTAACAATGTTGGTATTTGTCTGGGTGGTTTTCTCATTAGGAAAATAAGGACAATAATAGTACCTACCTCATAGGACTGGTAGGAAGATTAAGTGGGTCATGGAAAGCACTTATCATAATGCACAAATTACGATAAGTACTATAACAGGATTTGCTGTCACTGTCACTGAGCAAGACTCAGATATTAGGTACACTTGGTTATCATTCAGTCACTGCTCTCAGTGAGCCGTAATCTGTGAGGAGACACAGGCCGTCAGACAGACACACACACAGACACACTCTTACTCACATTAAGCTATAGTAAAATCTTTAATTGAGGAATAACTGGAGTGTTGATTACATGGATGACAAATGTCAGGTTTTATGACTAAGAGTTTTACTCTTAGGGTCCAGTATGTAAAGTCTGCTGGGACTGGGTCAATTTAATGTCATTGCATATGCATTGTCGAGTTCATTTTCTGATCCATAGCTATTCATAAATATTGAGGAGGGAATGAATAAAAGCATGATAAAGGATTTTGATTTTGTTTTGAAGTTCTCCCAGTAAGTTAGAGAACATCATGCTGAGTAAGACTGGCAGGCAAGGGGCTTAAGGAAATGGGGTGAATGAGTGGAGTGACTTTTGGGATAATGGAAAATGGAGCTAGTCATGGGCAACTTGGACTGGCCCATGCAGGGCACTCCGATGGCTTTAGGTTTCAGAAGTCTCGGTGGGGTGAATTGCCCAGTTTCTGTGTTTTCCTCCAGCTATGGACAGCAGTACAAGTATAATTGTAAAAGGAAAGTGTGTGGATTAGTTATTTCCCAGGATTGTTTTAGGTCTGGATCGATGGAAGGAGAAAGGTAGGAGGAAATGGAAGGAGGTGCCAAGACAGTTTACACTAGGGTTCTCACTTAAGAGAGAAGAAAATGAAAACAAGTTTCTTGAAAGATTTAGCAGTGAAGAAGTAGAGAAATTACCTGCCAAGTTTCCTGAGGAATTACATGCATTTCAATTATGCTCTGATATTAAAAATTTGATATTACCATCCCTACGATGAAACATTTCCAGTGCTTGACAAGGTCCGAGGGGTCACTGAAATGGATTGAGACATAGATTGAAATGAGGGGCATCAGGGGGCTGAGAGCCTGGGCATAGGATATAGAAAAGACCATGGGTGAGTCAGAAAACCAATCACTTCTACATTCAGAAGTGTTCAGCAGCAGTTGCGGTGATTCACAGTGTAAACAAAACACTTCTAAATCCCTGAATAGTGGCCAGTGCACCTAAATATTTCATTAGCATGTCTGTCCTAAAAGATTGAAACATTATAAATATAATCCACTAAGGGTTTTTACTTGCTATTATTGGCAGGACTGAATCGTATTCACTCCCTTATATGTATTTTAGTATTGTTCTGTTCATGCATATGCATAATATATGCACAAATAATATACATATCAATAATTATGATTCAGCATGCAAAGTTTTATTTCATTAGAAATTTCAGATGAATAAACACTTCGGTTTGCATGTGTGTGTATATGCATATAATTTGTCTTCGCAGATTATTAAAAATCGCCATGCTTACCTAGATTGAGCCTGTGGCGGTCTGAACGAACTGCTTGCACGCTTGGTAATTTCTGCTTATTTGTGTGAATCATGTCTGTTGTTTTAGAAAAATTTAAACATGTCTTCAATAGCTGCAGCGAGGAGAGTCCTGAAGGGAGTGTTAAAATATAAGGAGGTTTAGTGATGTGGGCACCGTTTTCGAAAGATTTTCACCTAAAGTGTTGCAGTCTCTGGGCTGACGATTTTCTTTCGCTTCACTTTTCAGCCTAGTTCTGCGCTGAAAAATCTGACCAGCTCTTTCTACCTGCAAATCTACAATCTCCTGAAATAATATTTGTTCAGTTAACATCATTCTATTCCAGATAAAAATACCCCAGCCTTCCCCACAAGAAATAGCGTTATGGCAAGCATGAGGTATTGAAAAAGTTATATTGCCTCCAAGGGGGAACGCAGTCTTAATAAGACATATCTTCAAGACACGAAAAAATGTACTTTTCAAATCCTACATGCGTTATAAACCACCACTTACAAAGCCTTTGTTCTAAAGTGTTGCCAGTTTTACCTGAGGCAGGCATTTTACTACATTTAAGAAGTCTCCAAGGACCTTAGGGAATCTTAGGTGAATCTGCAGGCCTGGTGGATGTAATGAAAACCAAAGTTTTTGTTTTTTGAAGCTTTCTCAAGGCTTTTCTCCTGGGCGTTGAAATGTAACTTCCATCTTGCTAGTCTAAGTTCACCATGGAGTGCTGGCAGAAGTTTTAGGAAGAGAAATAGCCGGTGAATGTAATGAACTGAAAAATAGGGCTCTCTTCTCCCTCACCTGCTGTTCCACTCAGGAAACTGGTGGCAGAAAATATTGTTAATCTAATTAAAAATGAATGCAGCAGTCAGCCCATAACAATGAGAGACCTGTGGTATTTTTAGAATCTTTTACATTTGTAGTTCATTCTGCTAGTTAGCTCTTGAAAAAATTACCAGGCAGATATCCACCAAGGTCGATTTTTCTCTCTCTCCCTTTAAAGTTCTCTCCTTTCTTCTTCAGTGAATTCAGTGTTTCACCCAAATCGATTGAGTAAACCAGTTCACACCAGACTTCTAATGCTTTTTTTTTTTTACTGTGTTGCTCTTTTCTGAGATATTTTCTGTTCCTCTTACTTTATATATGTGAATTGTTTTATCATTTTTTGTTGAAACATATATTTATTTTTTTAACATGTACTATATATACCTACTGCTGTTCTAGGCCCTTGAAATGTAGGAGCATACAAGGCCTTATAGACCCCTGCTGCCGTGGATCTCCCATTTTGATGGTGGTCAGACAAACAACACGCAAAGAGACTTCATAATCTATGTGCACGTGACCGAGTGGTAAGTGTGGTGAAGAAATTAAAACGGTAAAGACCTGCAGAGTGGTTGATGGGCCTGAGTTTGTCCATTTCTTCTTGGGTGTCCTTTTTTTGAGCATAGAGTTGTTTGTAGTAGGCTCTTAGGATCCTTTGTATGTCTGTGCTGTCAGTTATAACTGCTTTTTCACTTCTGATTTTGTTGGTTTGGGCGCACTCCCTTTTTTTCTTGATGAGTCTGGCTAAAGGTTTTTCAATTTTGTTTATCTTTCCAAAGAACCAGCTCTTAGTTTCATTGATCTTTTCCATTGTCATCTCATTTTACCTTTAAAAATATGGCTTCTAGAAAATTGCACATTTTACATGTGTGGCTCACATTAATATTCCTGACCACAGCACTGCAAAGCTCTTGAGGCTTGAAATTGGGAGTTGGCAAACTTACCCTGTAAAGAGCCAGACAGTAAATATTTTAGACTTTGTGGATCAAGAGAAAGGAATTGCACACATTATGCCTGTAGTCATGTAACCATTTAAAGTACAACTATGTAAAAATGTAAAAATCACCTTTCGATTGCAGGTCATATAAAAATAGATGGTGGGCCAAGTTTGGCTTATAGCCAGCTCTTGCCTTAAATTATAGGAGAAAGATGAAGGACTTCAGAACTCTGGGGTCAAATCCTGACTCTGCCACTTAGCCAAAAGGACTGTGGGCCAGGTGTAGCTTCTGCGTTTCTTTTGCCTTGTTTGTGAAAAATAAGGGTATTAACATCTATACCTTCAGGATATTTATAGTTAGTAAGATTTGATGGAATTGGTTTGTAACCCATTTGACAAAATGTCAGTTCTTTGTTTCTTACAAAATATGAGATGGCCAACAGATACTGGGGTATTTGGGAAGTGCATTTCTGGGGAAAATAGAACGCTCATGCTCACTCACACACACAGATTCTTTTGATATGAAAATGGGTCATGCAATAACATCCAAAATTGTTTGGACACAAAGTCTGTACATCAGAATGTGTGTGTTTTGACCCTGCAAAGAAAATGTGCAGCCTCTTAAATCAGATTACCCCAAAATGTTAAGATTTGCTGAAAGCAACAAGAAGCTCTCTGATGGTGAAATTTCAAACGCCTAGGTTGGGAACTATCTCTGAACAAAGGCCCTACTTAAAGTGTATCAAAACAAATTGTGTAGAAAATAGCTTTCATATAGAGCACTTCCGAATCCTGCTTCTTACGACTTTTTAGGAGTGAGAGGTTTGTCAGATCTCGACATGATGCTAGTATCCATGGGTTGAGGAAAAAAAAAAGTGGAATGAAAAATAACTTCCAAAAACTCTCTAAATATTTTATTACTTTTTTGTTTTATTAATCACAACAGCACACAAATGAATTTGGCAAGTATTTGAGACATATAATTCATTCAGGATACAAACCAACTTCTTAAGAGTACATGAACTGCAGATTCTTTGTGGTATCTCTGAACCCTTAGGGCTTAAGAATCCCATATGCACCTCCTTGGGAGAATAATACCTATCCTCTGAGATGAATTCATGAGAAATTTAGAATTTATTTCTTTTTTGCAGTGTTACCGTTTTGCACTAAAGCACGCCCACTTGCCGCCACTGTGTACCCTACAGTAATGCCCCTAACTTCTGTAATCTGTTTCAGTCTTATCCATGTCCTCACTTTTTATATGTGTCTTACATCACAGTCTCACTGTATGCTCCAATGTTTGGCCATCTAGCATAATTATGCGTCGATCCTGAGGGTCTCTCAAAGGCAAAGGCAGAAGATGGAACTGTTTACTGGTGGCCACTGTTTCAGTAGCTCATGGCTCAAATCCAACGAAAGATGGTGGCTGAGTCTAAATAGATGCCCCTTTGAGAATTTTCAAAAACTCAACTTTACCACCATTGCATATGATGCACTGTAATTGCCATGCAAAGTTGTTCTATGCTTTTTCAAGGTTTCTATGCAATTTAGTGAAAATATTAAAAACTGTGAAGGGGAAATCAGCCTGAGCTCTAAGCTTCCTTATTAACTGATGGAAATGTTCATCTGCCAGCATTTATTTAACACCTAAAACAGTACACAACTCTAGAGACTTCTTTGTCACTCAAAGTGACAATTATTTGGAAGGTCAGTTGTTCAAAGTAGAACTTACCTGCTCTTCTCTCCATGAAACTTAATTACTATTAGAGGCTTGTCCTCATTATTTGTTAGTTTGGTTTTATACTTATGTGAGGGAGGAGTATGTGATGTTATCCTACAAAGAAGATAAAGCCAGATTGCTTGGATTCAAATTCTGGGGTTTCCATACGTATTATGGGATCCTAACAAGTATTTTAACTTCTCTGGTCTCAGTTTCATCTGTAAAATGGATATATTAATAGTATTTACTTCATAGAGTAATTATGAGGTTTAAATCACTTAATATTTATAAAGTGTCTGGCATGGAGAAAGCCCATATAAACGGTTGTTAATTATAATTGGGAAGCAGAACAGATCTTAATAGTTTAAAGGCTTAATTGGCAAGATTGTATGCCTTTCTATTTAGAAAGCTTTATAAGAACTCCTATAATTTAAATAGGAAGTTTTCATCATAAATATCCCTTTGAAGATTGTTAAAATTTTGAACTAAAAGATACCTTAGAAAATTTAAATTCCAACTTTCCTCCTTCACTAATGGGAAAACTGAAGCCTAGTGCAGTGATTTGTTGAAGAATACAAAGCTAGTCAGTCACTAGAACTTGGAATAAAACTGAAATATTTTGAGTGTTGACCTAGTGTTTCGTTCAGGCCACCGTACTGACACAATTACCTTTCTACAACCAAATGTGTCTGTGGTTCCAAATTTTTTCCGACATATTTCAGGATCCAAGTTTAAAGAAAAAAGATGCATTGTGACTATGAGACCAGGAATGTACTTTGTTCTGGTTTATAGTTACCAGATACCATACAGGACATTAGTTGTGTTTGAATTTCAGATAACACATTTGTTAAAACTATTGCATGGGACATACTTCTCTGAAAAAATGTTCCTTGTTTATCTGAAATTAAAGTGTAACTGAGGAGCCTGTATTTTTAATTTCCTAAATCTGGCAACCCTTTCCAGCCACAAAGACAATTTAATCAGTGAATGAATATAAATGAATTAACAATTCTTGTGTGGACAAGTGGGACAAAACACATAATCTAAGTTTGTGACACTTCGTGAAGAAGGGACAAAAGCATCATATTTGTAAAGAGCAGATGTTATCATTATTACAGCCTCATCTTTGACCTAGATATGTTTGTGATATTAATACAGCCAAAGCTCCTTGTATTGCATTTCACCTTATCATGCTTCTAAAACACTGATTTTTTACAAAATGAAGGTCTGTGGCAACCCTGCATTGAGCAAATTTATCGGCCCCATTTTTCCAACAAGATTTGCTCATTTTGTGTCTCTGTGTCACATTTTGGTAATTCCAGCAGTATTTGCAACTTTTTCGTTATTATTAAATTTGTTATGGTGATTTGTGATCAGTCATCTTTGATGTTACTGTTGTGAAAAGATTACAACTCACTGAAGGCTCAGATGATGGTTAGCATTTTTTAGTAATGTTTTAAAATTAAGGTATGTCATTTGTCTTTTTCAGGCATAATGCACATTTAATAGACTATAGTATAATATAAATATAACTTCTGTATGCACTGGGAAACCAAAAATCGTGTGACTCACTTTGTTGTGAAACTTGTTTTATTGAGGTGGTCTGGAACCATCTCTCTGAGGTATGCCTGTAATAAATGGTGAATGTTGAATGGTCTCCAAGTGCCAGACACTTTATAATTTCTTTATGGGTGTTTCTCGTTTAGTGATCACACAGCCTAACTCATTAAGTTACCCTCATTATATATGAGATGGATGTCAGTCTGGGCTTATATCCACAGAAGTTTATTTTTTCTCTCAGTGTGTCTATCAGGGGTGTCTGGCAGTCTTGCTCCATGGAACCTGATAAAGCGAGAGGCTTCCATCCAGAACATCCTGAATCTCGTGGTCCAGGTAAGAGAGATGGTCGTGGAGCTTTGTCATGGCTCTTAATGCTCCTGCTTTCAGGAGCACATGCCACTTTGACACACACACACATTGGCCAAAGTAAGACACACATCCGCGCCTGAAGTCAGTGAGGCAAGAGAATCTAGTTTTTCCCCAAGATAGCAGCAAATACTTTGAGCAATAATAGCTCGTACCTGATGAGGAAGTCGAGGCAGAGAGAAGGGATTTGCCCGCAGACACACAGTAAGATTTTTGATTTGACCATTCTGAGTCCACAGCCTGTGTCTTTAACCCTCTACTATCCTGTCTTCTTATGGGAGGACATAGCCTGGACACTCACTTACATCTGTTAGGATAAATACTGGGCATGTTGATTCTGAAAGGAGAAGACACTGGGATTTGTGTCATGCTGGGTACTCCTGGCTGCCTCCCCTGGGGTGGCCGCTCCAGAATTAACACTAAGGTCACACTGGGGACCTTGCTTTCTGCACTGTAGACAATACTGTAATTGAAATAGGATGTCATTTCTGTTGTGTCATAGCAGGTTTTTAAAAATGTATAAATAGTGTCCTGCACTTTAAATACAATCCATTAGCGAAGCCCAGACACTATTAGCCAGTGAAATGGCTTTTGGGTCCCAGATGTTTGTACACTTTTCCCCCTTGATTCCCATGATTGCTGCTGAGTGGCTACACCTCCTTTACCAGGTTGAATAATACATCACACTTAAACTGACACCTCGCCAGAGACAGAGTGCTTCTGCAAGGCCTTGCAGAGCCCTAGCTGTTGAAAATGAATGGATATTAAAGTGAAATATTAGGCCACGTAGTAGAACATGGCTTGTTGCATAAGAATGTTAAAATGATGTTATTGGCAAGTTGGAGAACACAGTAAGGGGAAAATGATTATAACAGCTAGTAAAAAAATGATGTCTTATGAAAAATTCATTTACTACCTTAAAGGGCTTGTTCATAATTGTAACCATTTTCCCATTGTGGTGAGAAAGCATAAATCCTTTTTTCTTCCACTCTCAGGTAGGTAATTTTTTCTGTTTTCTTTTTGAACATGCTTTCATAACTTAAATCTCTTTGCATTTCTCTAATTGATGATAGAAATAAATTTTCCTCAAATCAACATCAAGCGAAGCAGGAATTTGCATATGATATTTCTGAGAGGAGATTCTGAGAACTCTTTCTTTGTCATGTAATTTTACAAGTACATTTTATGGCACATAATTTTACCATAAACAGCCACTTTACAGTCAAGCATTTAAGGGATCCAGAGCAAGACTTTATAATCAAGAAACATTTGGAAAAATTACTATAGGTCAGACTTTTGAAACTTCTCCTTCTGGGAATGTATATAAACCTTAAAAGATTAGGCTGACATTGGGTTCCACACCATATTCGATATTCTTCTTCAAGTGAGAAAGGACATTTTTATTTGTTGGTAGTATGTTGTGGGGTCACTTGGCTTCTCTTTTTAAAAATAAGCCTCACATAGAGAACAATGCCAAGAAGCCCGAAGTCATATGTTTCAATACATCCACCTCTCTTCAGCTAAAATAATATACCGGTTAAAAAATTTTTAT
Organism: Vicugna pacos; assembly: GCF_048564905.1. Lineage (NCBI taxonomy): Eukaryota > Metazoa > Chordata > Mammalia > Artiodactyla > Camelidae > Vicugna > Vicugna pacos. Next base: position 19,173,490 of record NC_132991.1, read on the forward strand.
TCCATCATGTTTTAGATTAACTGGGCTTAGAGTGCTACACCAGAGCCAACAAATGCTCAACTGATGATGGTTGAATATGGTGATGAGGATGGAGCAGAGAAAAATTGTTCGCAACCCTGGCTCATGTTGGAATCACCTGTAGAGACTGACAAACTCGTGCTGCCTGAGTTGCATTCCCAGAGTTTCTGATTTCACTGGTTTGGAGTGTTTGCCTCGGCACTAGGATTTTATACTTGCCCGGGTGATTCTAATGTACAGCTCAGGTTGTGAATCACTGGCATCAGAATCAGGGGAGGGAAAGCACATTGATCAAGAGTGGGACAGACAGGGATCTTGTGGAGGCATTAATGGCCTCATTCTTTTCTGGTAGATTGCCAGTAACCTGTTCCTGCGCCTTCTCCCCCTCCTACTGGTGTCTTCCTCCTCTTTTTCGCTTTCTCTATCACGTGTGGAATCCTTACTGTGTGCCAGAGAGAGTGCCCTACTTGGAATCACTCACTGAATCCCCAATACAAACGTGTGCTTTAGGTAATAATATTACCCTGTTTTGCAAACAAGGAAATGGATGACCTGGCAGGTCTAGTAAGGCAGCATGGACACAGTGTTGCATCCACGTTGGCTTCGTGCTTGGGTTCCTGTTTTAAAGGGATGAGCCCAGAAATGTATCTGTTCTAATTACCATTCTCTCAGTTGCAAAAGTGCCCAATTCACAATTTGTGTTTGAATTGGTGTTTGTGAAGTGGAACTACTTTTGAAATTTCAGAAACACTCCTTTTCCCAACCTCTCCCTCTTTAGTTTCTTTTTACCGTGTAAGACTCACTCAATCGGCAGCTATTAGACAGGATTAAGTACTATATTCTGTTTATATACAGATATCCCTAAGTGAGAAGATGAGTTTGGTAACAGATTTTGCTACTACATTTCTTTTTTTTTAAACACAGTAACCAAAGCTTTCCAGATTCCCATACTAACCTTCCATCATTGGGAACTTAGGTCAAGTCTAGGAAATTGTGATAAAGGAGCAAGGATGATGTTTGAATGATGACACTGTACTTAGACGTCACATGAACACAAGGACATGAAGGTGGATACAAGGAAAGGAAAGTGCTAATTCTCTAGAGATTCCTTTGCAGTCAGACAATAGCAACTTTGCAAAGGAACCATCTCCTTCTCCTTAAGACTAAACTTGCCTTCTGCAGTCATTCTCTTTGCCTTAAGTCTCAAGCTCTTATGTGTGTGTTTTGCACCATGATTTCGTACCCATTTCTATTTTTCAATGACATTCTTGATCTAATGCTCTTCTGTATACTTTATACAACAAAGCTAATTTATAGCATGAGCATGGATTATAAGCAACTAATATGTGGTTAGGGAGGGAAAAACCCTATGGAAGGAGGAACAAGTCTGGAGATATTTTATGATATTAATAAAGTGGAACACTGTGGATGGATTAGCTATTAATTTGCATATCTATTTATCTTTTATCTATCAATTGGTCGATCGATAGATCGATCCATCATCTTGCAGGGGAGATTATGAGACCAAAACTTACCTCCTTCAAAATTTGTTTTGTGTCTCCTTAGGAAATTTTGACATCTCAGTATGATGATTTTATATAAGCATAGCACTAAAAGTGGTTTATTTTAGTTTTGTTTCCCTCAACTGATGCCAAAGACAGTGATCACTTTCATTCAGAGCATGACCATGTTTGCTGCCAAAGAGGAAGCCACAAAACAACTCCCTGCTACTGACTGAGATTCTCAAAGTAGTGTCTTTAATCATAATGAATGTGATTAAAGATAAACTATGAGGTCATAAGACATATAACAAGTAACCACCAGTGTGCTTATTGCTGTTAAAACTCACCTCAGAAATCAGGTGAGTCCCAAGGGGCTTCTGTTGTTCTCAATGTTTTGAAATGCTTCTGCTGAATATATTTTTCATGATTACTGCATCAACTTTTTTTTCCACTTTTGGAATAACTATGTACTTGAAGATGTTAGATATTTTGTTGATTTTGTACGTTCAGTGATAAAAGCAAGATGTTGTGCTAAATTTAAACAGCGTAGCCCTATATGCAAGAGTTCTCCCTCTGAATGGTGACTCTCTTTCTAAATAATCAAGAACTAATTTGCACTCAGGAAGACCTGATTATTTTGGGTTAAAAGACTTCCTTAGTAAAAGAGCTTGAAGAAGCAACTATATATATTGTCTTCAGTTCATTGTGGGAAAAGCGTTTGCTGCATTCATGGGCCATCTGAAGAACACTTCCTGAGAGATTTTGAGTTGGACACTTTTCACTTTTCACATGTCACTATTGTGACATGGTCACAATAGATCTGGGAGAGATGAAAGGGAATTCCTCCCAGTTTTCATTTTCTAAATGACAGGTCAGAGCTGGTGCTTTTTTTGGTGCTGTCTATGATACAAAAATAAGTGTTGCTTGACTCTCTTTCCTGCATCCCAGACCCTTACAGGGTGACCTGTGCATTTAGGTCCAGTTGATGCACTGTCACTTATCTTTCTTGCTCCATCCTCTGAGTCCTTAATTTCACATACCTCCTGTTGAAGACAGGAGCAGATATTTAGCAAAGAGCATTTTACACACAATCAAGGATGTCAGATTATTATAATAAGGAAAAGTGAATTTGATTACAGGAAACTGCCAGAACCTTTTAGATTCACTCTTATAAAGTGAGAGATCAAGTTGGGAAATAGCCAGGTGACTGTCTAGATGTGATTAAAATATAATGGGGCTGCTTTTCTTGCGTGGGATATAAAGTGGTTTTGGAGGCAAAGCCAAAAAGAGAATTGGGAAGGTATTTTGAACAATGAAAATTACACTGGATTAAGAAGATGGCTCTACAAGGTGACTCTTTGACAGGTTGTCATCTTGTCTGTACCTAATCTGTGCAACTTTTCATAAAAGATGTAGTACCTCACACTTCATAACTTACCAAATGAATGATTGATTTATTCAGTGACTTCAAAGACTCTTCTTCTGTATAGTCATGTCTCTGACAATACAAAGTGATTTAGTTTGATCAGAAAAGTTTTGCTTAGTATTTATTTATAAACTTAACTAAAGTGAGTTAAGCTGAATAAATAGTGATGGTAGTAATGACAGTGGGAGAGGTGTGCTGTTTCCAGTACTCTAGGTTTGATATTATTAATACTACACAGAATGAACTGAGTGGGAGCCTGTGGAGCAACAAGTGACCCCTAAGGGTACCTGTGGCCCTCAATGGCATCTGTTTCTTTGTCCTTATAGCCAACAGTTTAGTACCAAGGCCCTGGGATGTTGTTAACTCATTTTTGTATTGTTGGAAGTTCAGTTTAAAAGCGTTACATCTAGGGAGTGCTGTCAAGCCAGATGTCTGAGTAAGTCATCTCTCACTTGTGCCCTCCATGGACAACAATAACTTGGCATTCATTCTCAGACAGAAGTGCCTTTGTGGTGGCTGTGGAATTCAGGTGGGAGATTGTGAAACCTTGGTGCAGTCCCAGGAGGCTGCAGTGAGGAGAGCTATTTTGAGAAGAGATCTGCATGCAGGCAGCTGACTTTGCCGAACCTTGTCCCAGCTGTAAACCTGAAACAGCTTTGTACCCGGAGGGATCAGCTGAAGCCTCATTTGCTTTGGTTCCATCGTCAGAACCATACACAGGACCCAGAGGATACTCGCTCACCCCTATGTTAGGCAGTAAGCAAACACATGTAATTTGCCAGGAGCTGGGAGGTGGAGAAATGGGGAGATGTTGACCAAAGGGGACAAACTTTCAGTTATAAAAGGAGTACATTCTGGGGATCTAATGTACACCATGGTGCCTATAGTTACAATACTGTATTATATACTTGAAAGTTGCTAATAGAGCATGTTATTTAAATGTTCTCACTACAAAAAAGAGATAATTATGTAAGGTGATGGAAGTGTTAACTATGTTGTAATCATTTTGCAAAATATAGGTGTATAAAATCATATATACAGCTTAGACTTACAAAAATAGTAAAGTGAGTCTCTTGTAGAGAGTAAAAAAAGTGCATTGGTACTATATATTTATAACTTTCTTTTTAAATGGCTATTAATAATACCATATAGGCAAAACTATAGTAGTTACTTTGAAAGCTTTCTTATGAAAACTTACTTTAAAAAAAATTAAGCTGAGCATTGAAATTCAATAGGGTTTCCAAAGTGAAAATTGTAGTGGGCAAGGCAGAGCCTATAGTTTAGGGGAAATAGTGAAAATCAGAGAATAGAAGAAAAATATCCTTTGAGGTAAGAATGAGGCCATCTGTTATATCACTAAGTAAAAAAAAAAAATTTAAGTTTTATCCTCCTTTCCTACCACTGAAATGCTTTGAGGATCATAAATTTGAGAAAATGAATTAAATTTAATAGAACTGCAATATAAATGTTTAAAATATGCTAATATTTTACAGATACTGGTGTATCTGGAAATAAAATAGTAAACACTAGTGAGTTGTAACGATGGAACTTCTCATGTGGAAGAATTCGTGGCTCGTGGCAGTACTAACATGCTAGCCAGCCAGTTTTCAGTTATGATTTGTTAATTTGAAGATGTTCCCAGTTGGTTAGCATTTTAAAAAATATGTATGGTTGTCATACCTATTCAGCTAATTGTTGAATTTTATTTTAGAGGAAAAATGCTCCATTTTGTGTTTTAAATGTGTCATTTTCAGGTTGGTGAAAAAAATGATTTCTGTATAGGTTGGCCAATTAAAGGAAGCTGTAAACTTTCTAGGGTTTGAAAACACCATAAAATCCTTAAATCACATGGATTCTCTTGCCCCTGGCAATTGGCTTTGGCAGTTGTAAAATTGATTTTTGGGGGATCTTGAATCTGATCCAGCATCCCAGCTAATTGGAAAACCATACTTGTGATATAGCATGTCTTTAAAGTGGTCAAGATAGCAGATGGTCTCTAAAGCTAATTAAAAGCTAACATGCCCAATTCAGACATGTTTGACAGCAGCACTTAAGATGCAAAAGGAAAATGGACAACATTCTATTACTCTGACGATGGCAGTATATTACATATAGCCGTTTGCATTTTGAAGGAGACCTGAGGCATATGCCTTTTAAATAATAGTTTCTTATTAAAGCAAAGCCTCCTTCCTCCAGTACCTTGGTGAAGTCTCCTGTGCATTCCTTCGTGTGGGGTTTATATATGCAATCTTTCAGTTTGAAAGTGCTTTTATGATCTTATAGGGCACTTAGGTCATAATGATCATGCTGTGTCCTCCCCAACAAAAACAGTAATTTCCTGGTATCTCTTCTCCTCCAGTTGTCTGTACAGCACACCCTGGTGTCTCAGAAAGTCGGATAGAATTAAACTGTGGCAAGAGGGCTCTCACACTTTTGACTCAGTCTCACTGCTCTAGATGGATAGATCTCATCACTCAGACACGGCACAGGAGTCTGAGCTCTGTTACTTGTGTCAGAGAAACCAAGGGCTGTTTCCCTTCATTTGCTTACTCAGCATCTGGGTGAGACTTGATAGGCAGCTGGCGAGTCAGAATCATCTCCCCCTCAAGCAGGTACCATGGAGTTTTTCATTATGAAGGATGCTTCCCCTAGAAAATTTGACAAGATCACAGGAGTCTTTCATGGCTCTTTTGTGGGAAAATCATACTAATCATATAGTTGAGGGTCAGATTTAGTTGACCACCAAACAGTTCCCTGCCTTTGTCTGAGTAAGGGAGCTAACTCTATTTGCCTTCATTTGTCACAGTGTTTATTTTACTTTGATGGCATGGCGGTAATGAAATTATTTGCTCTTTAGGTTTTTCTTTAGGGTCCCATGAAACATACCAGACATTTCTGCCCTCTGATATATATTTCGTTAAAAGGAATGAATGTTATATTCATTCTATATCACATATCATATACTAGGCATATCGTAGACACTTGGAAAATATTTCTTGACCAACTGGTTATATGCCAGGCCCATGATCCTGCTGGTTTTGTTAAATGATCAGGACTGTTGCCTTGTTACCACTTATCCAGCACGTGACATATTTTGGAATGTCTCTGGATGTTTCTGGCAATTCATTTGATTTCGATATATTCTTCAGGACACTTCCCGTCCTCCAAATAGCTGTAAAATTTGAATATTTTCAATACTTTGTTCAGAGATTGAATGCCATTAAAGGAAAGTCTAAATTATGAAGTTTTCATTTCTCATCTGGATACGTTTTATTACAAAGCAGATGCAGCTGCTTTTGGGGAGTCTGTCAGTTCAAGGAGACAGCATTTTAGTTCAATAGTTTTACACTGTTTTACTCAAAGCTTAGGAGGGAAATGCTTACCGCCAGCCGTGTGGATAGAAATGCTCATTTGCCAAGAAAAGCTTCAGAAAAAAAAAAAAAGATGCCTGATTTCATCTGTTGTAGAAAGTATTCACTTTGCAACTCAGCAGCTTGATGTGACATAACTTGTATGTGTATTAAAATGAAGAAATGACAGGGGTTTTCCACTTAGTCCACCTTCTTGCTTTCTTGTCCTTCACATTTCACAAGTAAGTACCAACTGTAGTATCTTTTATAGTTTGCATTTTGTATTAACATGTAGGAACACGGCGTCTGTGTGTTTTACAGGCGAGGCAGTGACACTGCAATTTTTACTTTGTTTGGCCAAGGGCATTTGGCTGAAGCTGGGGGGTGGGCCACTCTTCCATTAGGCTTTGGCTTTTCTGATACTCTCTAAGTGTACCCAGAAGCATCACTTCTTGGGCAATTAGTTCTTGGGTGTTGGGTTTTATTTTTTTTTTTTTATGTTTTTGGAAGTTCTTTGGGACATGAATGAAGCAGTCATCTGACCCTTGCTGAAAGAGAAAGACATGTGACTCTTCTGATCTATGCAGACGTTTTGGGCAAGCAGTTGGGTCTCCTGTGGGTCACTGTGCAGTGCTGGTTAGTGATGATGAGGGCTGTGGCCTCTTACTGAGAGATGCTAATGGAATTATTTTAATAATCTTTTACTGAGCTTGGGACAGCTTGTTTCAGAGGCATCCTGCATGGAAAAAACTCCAAAAAGGGGTTGCTTTTACTCATCTGCTTAGTGTTTTGCACGAACAATTTGGCAACTAGAAAATACACACAAGATGAAAATTCAGTAACTCCGGAGAGGGAAGGAGAATCTTGAGGAAAAATATGTCTCCTTTCCTCCCTCCCAGGTGCTATTGATCTCTTTTAAATCAAGACATTGAGACTTGAGTTTGATCTCAAAGCTAAGGGTGAGAGCATTGTCTCTGACAAGTCAGACTTCTGCCCCGGGGCAAGCTATCAATCTGAATTGTGTTGCCAGGCCTTTAACCTCTCCATCTCTGCTGCACCACTACGTGGACTGATGCAGAGACATAACGGTGAGGGAAAATGTGAAAGACTCCTCATTTTCGGGCGCTGGAGTATTGTGGAATCTTGGGTTTTAAAGGAACATTGTAAAGTTAGCTAAGCAGTTCTCCACCTTTTAATGTCTAATACAGACCCTCCTAATGAGCTGAGAATATACCAGATTTTCAGTTCAACCACCCTGTGACTAGGAGGAGGCCAAGGAGCCTGAGCTCTACTTCAGAACTAGTGAATCCTGGGATTTTCTGAGATGTACAGCTTCGGGGAATTAATTACTGTAAGTTCCATTTAATAAAAGTCCACTCCGCTCATTATTTTATTTATTTTTATTTATTTATTTTTTATTGAAGTATGCTTGACTGACGACACAGCTGCCGTGGGTGCGCTGGTGTGCGGGGCTGGCCTCCGGCCTGGTTGGCTGCCAGTCCTGCATTGTGGGAAGGCTGTCAGCCACTGGTGGGTGGGGCTGGGTCCCAGCATAACTGGCAGCAAGTCCCAGAAAGACCTGGCACTGGTCCAGGGGCTGATGTTGGCCTGCTGGTGGGTGGGGCAGGTTCTTGATGTTCTGGGGGCTGGTGCCTGCCCACTTACATGGAGGGCTGGGTCCTGGTGTGCGCCAACTATGGGGCTTGGGGATCCTGGAGCTGGTACCAGCCCACTGATACGCAGGGCTGGGTTCTGGGGAAGCTGTCTGGAAGGCCTGTGGCCGGGCGCATGGCTGGTGCTTCTTAGAATGGCGTGTCCCAGGAGTGGTGCTGCTGGGAGTAGTGTGTGGGTAATCCCCTTGTGCTAATTCCCTAGAGGGAGTGCTCCAAAGTGGTCTTATCATTCCAGTATCCTCATGCAGAATGAGCTCCCCCAGATGGCTGCTGCCAGAGTCCTTATTCTTAGTCCCAGTTGCCTCCTGCGTCTCTGAAAGGCTCTTCAAGACCAGTAGGTGGGTCTGACTCAGGCTCCTTTCACATCATTGCCTTTGCACAGTGTCTTGGGGGCATGTGAGATTTTCCTGTGCCATTGAAAAGTGGAGTCTCTGTTTCCTGTAGCCTTCTGGTTCCCCTGTATGCAAGCCCTGTGGACCTTCACAGCCTGTGAGGGTTCATCTTCCTGGTTCAGGACCCCAGGTCTGGGGATCCTGATGTGGGGAGACCCCCTGGGGAGAACCTCTGTAATTGTGGTTATCTCCAGTGTGTACTGGTCAGCTGCTTGGGGATGTGAGTCTTCATTATATCATGTCTCTGTCCCTCACACCCATATTGTTGTGGTTCCTTCTTTATATCTTTAGTTGTAGAAAATCTTTTCTGCTAATCTTCAGATTGTTCTAATCAATTGTTGCTCTGTAAATGGTTGTAATTTTGCTTTGCCTGTGGGAGGAGGTGAGCTCAGGGTCTCCCTACTCTGACATCGTGGCCACACTGCCTGTGCTAATTATTTTATCAACACAATACTGTTTAATTTGTACAACATGTTTATGAGGTAGATGTTTTTACAGATAAAGAAGGTGCAGAGAAATTAAATATCATGTTTGTTGCTTATCTCATTTAATTAGTTGTGGATCTGGGATTCCAGCCTAGGTTTATCTCGCTGTTAAGACCATGCTCTCTCTATCATACTAAGCTATTTGAAAATGCTTAGCTTCTAGAAAACTAATGTTTTTTTCTTTTTCTGCTAGATTTTTCTTTTTTTCCCACTTGAAGCAATGTGTAACTGTTTGCTACTGACAGTTTACTAACAAAGACCATATTTTTGTATCTTTGTTGAAATTTTGAAGTCTAAGTAGGTACTTGTATGCAGTGCCCAGTCTTGCATTCTCTTCCTGAGCTTAAGATGATTTAACACCTCCAAATCAAATCCAGAAGCCCAGGGAAACCCAGAACCTATGTACAGTATTATTTTTAATTTTCTATCCTAACTGAGGTCCTTGATCAGTGCTGAGACTTCTTGTATTGCTGTAATGCAGGATGACTTTCACTCAGAGAGTCAGTCTACCTACCCTGAGCTACCAGTGCTACTATGTGTGGTCTGAAGAGAAAGGAGAAATTTGTCTTGAACATTGCTTAAACGATTTTTAAACCTTGTTTACTAAAATTTTGAATGGGCTTGAATTTTGCAATTTGAACATGTTCAAACTGCACCAGCACATTTATGTCCAAGCATGATTTCAGCCTCTGTATTCCCTGAGGGACAGCAGGTGACCCAGTTCCAGGGCTTGGTCCCTCATTTTTTCTGTGCCTGAAAGGATCTTCCTCTAGTTCAGTCTGAATATATTTATTCCTTCTTTACAGTTCTGAACAGGCATTACTTTCATGGTCCTCCTCCCGTTTTCTTAGTCCTATCTCTGTTTCCTATCATATCTGCATCTGACTGAGAGTCTGTGTGTTTCCAAGTGTAGGTATTCATAAATCTATGTGACAGATAATTTATTTGGCACATTGTGATGTGAACCCCTCCTTCTGCCTCTTTGAATCTAAGAACCTAGCACCGTGTCTAACACGTAGTAGTCACTAGGTAGGTTTCCCAATTAAAACTAAACACTCTAAATTTCTAAACACTCTGAGTTACATTATGGAATAATTGGTTTAACAGATTCTGCTGGGTTTCACTAAAGAGGAAGATGTACTTCTCAAGGCAACAGATTACTGAACAGCTGTGTCTTACTGAGATATTTGGAACATTGAAGGAATTTCTGCCACCATTTTTTTTAATTGAAGTACAGTCAGTTACAATGTGTCAATTTCTGGTGTACAGCACAATGTCCCAGTCATGTATATGCATAAATTCATTTTCATATTCTTTTCCATTAAAGGTTATTACAAGATATTGAGTATAGTTCCCTGTACTATACAGAAGAATTTTTTAAATCTTTTTTTATGTGTAGCGCCTAACATTTGCAAATCTGAAACTCCCAAGTTTATCCCTTGCTATCCTCTTTTCCCCAGTAACCATAAGATTGTTTACTATGTCTGCTGTTCTTTTCTGGGGGGGAGAGAGTCTGTTAGGTTTATTTATTTTTAGGGGAGGTGCTGAGGATTGAACTCAGGACTTTGTGTATGCTAAGCATGCGTTCTACCACTTGAATTACACCCTCCCCCCACCCATGTCTGCCATTCTTTAATTGAGGCAAGATCTAATTTTTGTTGCCTGCTTCTTATAAAAAATTATGTAGCTTATTATTTTAGGAACTTGAAAGAATCACTAAGATAGTGTAAAAATGATAAAACCATTACAGCTGAATTACAGTGTCCCTTGATATAGGCAGTATTCTTTTCCAGTCAATTATCAAAATGTTTTAACTAGCAAGAGACATGTGTTTATTTTCTTCCTATATATGTGTCTTTGTATTTTAATAAGATTTAAAAAAAAGTTGGCTAGAGTACTCATAGAAGATATATTGCTTTGTTTGAAATAAAGTTCTAATAGTTCTTAAGGAGACCCAGTGTTGTAATGGCTGTAGACCAGGGGTTGGCAAGCTAGGGCCCGTAGGTCAAATCCAGCCCATCACTTGTTTTTGTGGGAGTTATGAGTGATTTTGAAAATTTTAAGTGGTTGAAAAATCAAATGAAGCATAATATTTCAGGGCATGTGGAAATTACATAAAATTCAAATTTCAGTGTCTATGAATGAAGTTATGTCGGAACCCAGCAATGGTCACTCATTTATATATTGTCTGTGGTTGCTGTTGTGCAACAGAGGTAGAGCTAAGTGGTTTTCACAGAAACGGTCTTGCCCACAAGTCTAAAATATTTGCTATCTGAATCCTTACAGAAAGTTTGCCAATCCGTCCTCTAGAAAATGTGCTTCTAGTGTTTCTTGCATTGTCAGTTTATCTCGGGAGAAATACACAATCAGTCAATATTAACATGCTGCACTGGCCAGTCTGTGCTCACAAGCTTGCATGATGAGACATCAGTGTGATTCAGTCCTGGAGTTTCTGATAAGTCTAGTTTGTATCATAAAAAATAAATAAAGTTTAAATGTAGTCTCCATTCTTGTTTGTCTCACACATTTCAATTAATAAGGATGAATGGAAAATGTTCCTCCAAGACTCATTAGTGTGTCACAGAGATAATAGGGATTTATTAAACCAAAGTATTTTCATTTTCTATAATCCACTAATTAATCCTAGTTGTCATCCTGCTCTGTACCCATTAAAATAAAAATTTTTATGACTCCTGGAAAAGGATGTCTACAGATTGGAATAAGAAATTCAATATTCGGCTATGTCCCTCAAAATAGTCTTCTCAAATTTAAGCATCTTTGTAGTCTGAAGCTTTTGGTTTGAAAAAATGAGGTTTTTTGATAGGAAATTTTTTATAAAAGTTTTTTCTCTATAAGCCTTAACAAGATTACAAAAAAAAAAAGGATTAAGCCTCATTTGGGTTTTTTTTGTTTTGCTTTATTTTTTGCTATCAGCCATCCAAGAAGAAGGGTATATTACAATCACAATTCCTATTAGAAAAAGGAGAAACTAGGAATCCTCTACCAAAAACACCTTCAACTGATGCGTGAATTCAACAAGGTAACAGATTATGCAGTTAACACGAAACGTCAACCACATTGCTGTGTACTAACAATAAACATGAAGAAACCAAAGTTCCTGGAAAGCACAGTATTAGAACCACTGTGGCATGGGACGCTTCCTTTCCCCAGCAGTTCCTGTGTCACCCTCATTAGCATGGCTAAAACCACATGAGAGCGACATTCTACAGTTGTAGCATTTCCTCATAGAAGACACACTTTATGAACAGATGCCACATATGCATGGCTTCAGCTTTTCAGGAAGTTTTCTTCCTAGTTACCCTGCTTTGTCCAGAGTGACCAGATAGGATACCTGTGCACTGACATGGCATGGTGCTTTAGGCAGCTGGCCTGCAGAGCCATCAACAGAGGTCTTCTTGGAGCTGTACCGTGGCCCATGACTCAGATTTCTGGGTTCCATTATTGGTCTTCTAGGCTTTTAGACAAATGCACAGCAGTAAGCACCTGCTCTTGCAACACATGGCAAGCAGCTTTAAAGGGATGTCTGAAACAATTAAATTTAGCAGTTGCTTTTAAAATTCCAGCCATATTTAAGGCATGATAATAAGGACTGCAGTGAATTCAAAGATGAGACAGGTAGATTCTCTTTTCTCTGCCTACAGTCCAATATATCATACATTTTAGTTTATTTTAAGTCCTACATTTTAGCTTATTTATTTTCATATTTATGTTGTCTTCTGATCCACAAAATGATCCTGTGAAATTGTCAGTGAGTGCTGATGCTCCTGTTTATAGATGAGAAAGCTGAGGCTGGAGATATGTGACTTGCCTGAAATTACAGACCCAGCAAGTTGGGCAACAATCGGTCCTGGGGCCACATTCTCCCGTCCACAGTCCAGCCCATTCCTCTTTCTCCAAACCCATCTCTCTGTTCACATTGTTCAATGATTTGCTTGAATTTTTAAATTAAGGGCAATATAGTCTTTCTTATTTTCTTTTGTTTTAGTATATTGTCTTTTATCAAGAGATACATGTTTGATGTGACCAGTATCTGAAAAATTGATGCCAACGTTATATATTCATATCCAAGCATTCCAGTAGTTAGAACATTCTGTGCCTCAAGTGTTACACCTGTTTTATCTTTAAAGGAGTTAGTAGATTTGGGTCCAGGTGCTATCAGTGTTTCTCATAATTAATTGAATACTGGTAGCCTGCTAGAGTAATAGGCATTTGATTGAATCACCTAAAGGATGAAATGTTTATTATTTTAGTACAGAAGGATGTTCTTGATCTTCTTTTTCCTGTCATAGTCTCTGTCATTGTCTTCCCAAAATGTTTATCAGTTATCATACAGAAATGTTTTCTCACTGCCAAATGTGTCCATGAGAAAACATTAATAAGATATTTTGCATGTTAGTTTCAACATCTTTATCACATGGATTTTTCACTTTGGAAAAACAGACTTTGGTGTATTCATACCCTTCTCTCCTGTGTTTATTTACGTAGGGAGGAAGAGCTTCCTTACGTGATAAACATTCTATAGCGCTTGTCTGCAACCTGACTACATTTCACTGATGAAATGAAGCTTTCCTAGTTTTCCAGAGATAATGCTATGTTTTCCGATGCTATTTTAAAGGTATTTCTATATGTGTTAATTGCAAATGGATACTGTAGCTTTCTTAAAAAGCAAGATGAATTTGCTATTCAACATAACCACTGAAACACTGAAAGCAAAAAGATATTTTTAATTGATGAATATGTTTGAACTATTATCTTGATATAACTCACGTAAAGATTGACATCTCAATATACTAAATAAGCAAGCTAACAAACAAAAGATGTTCTCTCCTCAACAAGGGACGAAAACCTGTCTTTTTTTCTTGAGTGACCCTGGGCACCTTAGCCTGAGTAACTTTTACATGTGAATCACAAACCTGACACCACCAAGTCTATAGGTATTTGGACTTTGACCTTATTTATTTTTAATGACGGTACCAGGGGTTGAACCCAGGACCTCATGTATGCTAAGGATGTGCTCTGCCATTGAGCTGTCACTCCCTCATGATGCTTTTACTGTTTTTAAATTACCTCCTTATCTCCTCTCTCACCTAGCACTTTCCATGATGAGTCTGCTAACTTTACACTTCAATAATTTTTCACCTTTTCATGTGTTATTTTACTCTTTTCCAATTTTTTCAAAAATGCAAATGTATTTCCTAGATTTTTGTGGCAATCGAGAATACAGTTGGATTTTCCTTAACATTTAATAAGAATAATAATGAATAGTAAAGGAGTCAGAGGATAGATTTTTTTCCTAGATCATTTTTCTCTAAGTATTATTCATCCTGTTCAACAATTTTATTTTTCCCTTTGATATACAGCAGTGTAAATCACCTGTTGTTTGTGAGAAGCGTTCCCTGTGAAACTGTTTTCATCTTTTAGGATGTTTGTATTTGAGCACAATGACTGTTTCTTCTCTAATATTTGTTTGTGACTGTTCAGAGAAAGTCTTTGACAGTAGATCTTGGACCATCTAGCTCTCAAACCATTTTTAATCCAGAATGCTTTTTAACAATTCATAGGCACCCTTTCAAAGCCTCAGATCTCTTTCCCATCATGTCAACATCTATGACATGGACGACAACAGCCAGTGCCTCTCTACCTTTGACTGGTAAATTAGCCACCTCTTCTTTGATCTTCATAAACTCACAAATAAATCCATCTCCTTTCCTTGACAGAAATCTTTCTGTATAACTGAAATGCTGCAGTCTTAATACTCAAAATACTCCTTTTAGGCAGGCATGCAATTCAATACATCAGATTATCTTATTAATTTTTCTCATGGGATGAAGGGCAGCACAAAGAGCTTTCAGTCACTCAGTGAATAATGAGCCTGTGCTAATCTTTTTATTTTTGTGTACACATAATTAGAACGGGAAATCATATTCCTGTGAATACCAACTTTTGTAATTTGACGTCTTCACTTCCTGTCATACCCAAAATTTAAATGTGAACAACAGTGCTGTCCAAAGCCTGACAAACATTCAGTTCATAAATGCACTTGTGTCCACCCGAGCCTGGATGCTTTATTATAATGAAATAGAGAACTAGGAAATGCTAGTTGTTTACCAGTATCGATTTTCCTCTCCTTACTTATCCTGATTTTATTCAGGGCAGCAATGTGTTCTATCTCCTTTTAGCTATGTGAGTCTGTGTTTCTAGTTCAGTCAAATGAAGTGAAAATGAATGTAATGGTTAGATCTTTAGGAAGCGTTTAAAAAGGAGCTGACTAATATCCTTTGTGCTTTTTGGAATTCATACATGATGGCTGGAATTCTAGCAGCCATCTTGGACCATGGGGTGACCTTGAGGATTGAGAGATCCGCAATAGATATGGAGCCACAATCCCATTCTGAGCTGTCTACTCCCAGACTTCTTTTATGTGAGAGATAAATATTTGAATAATGTTTAAGATGAATTCTAACTAACAAACTCAAAAGAAAGGGAAAGTGTGATTAAGTTCTTTGCCTTTCCATTTTTATTTAAGTTTTATAATGTGATTTTATAATGGGTGTTGTTAGGTTTTTATTTTACATAAACAACTACTACACATATTTATGTATAAGAATACGAATGCTTTTAGAATTACCAACTCAATTATTTTTATATTTAGTAAGATGTATTTTGATGCCTATGCAAATTTTTTTCACAGATATAATAATAGCCAAGATTTGTATAGCACCCCACATTTTATAAGACATACAAGGACTTGATAGCTGATAGCCAGTGATAATTACCTAGAGCTGACTTTTCTGAATGGTACACTAAGCCAGTCATTATTTAGCAGAGACGTTTCAGTTGGGGTGAAACAGACTTGAGTTCAGTTCCTTTCTGTGCTTTTTATTAACTATGTGGTCCTGAACAAGTTACTTAACTTCTTTAAGCATCAAATGAGGATAATAACACTTATCTCTCTGTTGTACTACTGTAATATTAAATAAGATCATGCTTCAAAAGCATTTAGAATAATATCTATATATATTAACATTTAATATCCATTCAGTAAATGATTATTCAGTTATCACTATGATCTTCCAATCATCTTACACACATTTCTGCTCCTTTGATTATGCTGCTTCTCTCACTCTCAGCCTAAAATGTCTAATTGCTCCAGCAGACAGTAATCTTGAATGTCATATTGAGTGGAGTTATTTCTTACATTTTTGATTAATTATATTAGTGTATAATTATAACAATATATATTAAATCCTAATGAATATATATTAAATCCTCCTATATTATAATTTAAACGTTCATTTATATATCTCCAATTGTTCATCTCTATTTTAAGTTCCATGAGGACCACCACTAAGTATTGTGTTTCTTTGTACCTCTCCTACAGTTGGCCAAGGCTGTCCACAGAATGGACCCCCAAAATATATTTGTACATATATAAATGGGTGACTTAAGTCTATCAGTGTGCTTACTTATGGCACAGGTTCCTTAGCTTAAATGTTGAACGGTAGCCTTTTTGTCATTACTTTCATAAACTTGAAGGTCCCCTGTTACTCAAAGACAGGAGTTAATCTTCTTAAGATTTTCTGTCTTTGTTTTTCACTGTTCCATTCATGATAATTTAGCTGCAAACATTTCTGAGTGTCTCTTTCATTTTCAATCACACAATTCACCTGTCAGGGTTATGGCTTAGAGGTCCTTGACAGCAGTGTCACTGAAAGTATGCTCTCTAACCAATGCTTATACACAAAGTGTTTGTTACTTACTGGAATGAGATAATGACAGAAACTGAGATAAAGAGTTTAGAAATTTTTCTAACAATTTGACATTGCCTGGATATTCAAATGTATGGGCTTCATACTTGTCTCATTGATCTGTGTACAGATTAGTTTGAGTATTGCATAGTGAGTTACCTTGCTGTGAACAATGAACAAGTCATGGACAGCTGAATAACATATGGGTCCATGTTGGATTAAGGATGAAACACACATATACATGCACATAGAAAAAAAATACCCTTCCCCATAGTTTGCCATGTACTACGTTAATGGACCCTGAAATATGTGGGATCTCACAAGCTGTTAGATTCAGCACTTGTTGAAATTAAACACTGGAGGTGGCTATGATTTTAGAAAAACAGATTTTTTTTTTCCTCTGAAGACTCTTACAACATAGCCATAGCCTAAGTATTCCTCACCACCTCTCCTTCCAAATGAACTGCATGAACTGTGAATTACCAATTGTTTTTAGGTTGCAAAGTCTGAGTTTTCAAGAGCTTTTGGTTCATCAGTATCAACTCTCATCAACATCATGACATAGAGTAATGGGAATCCTTGTGTTACTGACTCTAAGCTGAAAAAAGACACAATTGCCACTGTACGTTTAATCTTTCAGAGCTTTCCTGGTGCCCATTGCCATCCTCAGCTCTAATGTTTTTATCTTCTCCCTCTGACTACCAGAGAGATCATGGATACTCATGTCTAGTTAGTAGCAACCAGTTACTTGCTGTTCCCTCACACGTCCATCATTATGGCCACTGACATTTAGTAGAGCTTCATCAGAACTAGATTTCTTTGATTACTTAAAGCAAACATGCCTTCAGATCCCTTTCATTTTCTAGTCTAAGTTAATTCTTACTAAGTCCAAATAGGGGTAGTTATTGAAGAAGGCAAGTGAGGTGAAATATATTGAGAACCTACTATGTGCTTGGTACTGGCCACTGTTTAGGATATTAAAAATGTAGTCTGTTTGATCACTTAACATTAGATTCATGTCCTGGGTAAAGAGCTAAATGAGATATATGTACTAAATATCTACTTACAAGGCACCATGCTAAATGGTGCAGAAAATAGAGCAAAAATATCTATCTCCTTTAGGAGAAAATACTCTAGGGCAAAGTATAAGACAGAAATAGTATCCATGAGGCCAAATGCATATCTAGACCCTAATGTTTTCAGATAAAGTATCTTTGCTTTTTATCTTTGCATGTTCAAATTTCAATTTAACTGATATATTCATTTATTTTTCATGCATACTGATGACCATAATATTGTAATTAATATCAATTGACTGCTGATTATTTGCCAGTCAGTGATCAAAATGCTTCTACCTGTATTAGCCTATTTAATAATACCCAGAATCACAGAATCACTCTAGGAATTGGTGCTATCATTATCTTCATTTTTATAATATTTGCTCATTTAATCTAAATAAAAAATTTAGTATCATACAAAGTGGGAAACTGAAGCACAGCGAACTTAAATGACTTAACCAAAATTTCATAACTATAATTAAAACAGTCATTTAAAGGGTTGTTCTAGATGGTTTTGGTTTATCTAGCATAATCCATCAGTTAGAGCGAACCACAGTCTCCCAATTCAGCAACAGGAATGCACTGGTATTTGGAAATCTTCCCTAACCACAGGACAACCAGTGAAGGCCTGGACAGTTTTTGGATTAATTAATTAGGTAATTAATTTAATAATTGCTTGGGTATCTACTGTGTGATAAGAACCATTCACGGTATCAGCATTACAAAGATAAATGAGACGGACAAGGTCTTGTCCTTGTATCTTGTGGGCTCTAGAGGAGGGCCTGGGTAGCATCCACCTGTCTTAATGTTTTCCTAAATGGGAGCTATCTCCATGGGTTATTCTAAAAGGAGTAAAGTCAATGTTTCTTCAACCTCTGAGAGATGGAGGGGTTTTCTCTCTTTAAAAAATTATCTCTGACCGTTTTTTCTTAGCCTCTCCAGCATTCTTGCTTTACGTTGTGTGACTGATTAGTCACAAGACTCAACCATTCTGTGTAGAAATCAATTAGAATGATAATGCAGTAAATTCCAGGGGACATCTGAAAGACGGAGCAAATTATGGATTCTGTGTTTAGTCACATATCTGCCTTGTTTTACATGTCAGTCTGTTTCTGTCTCTTCCAATCTATTTCCCACTCAGACTGATTCCCTTGGAAGAAGCCAGAAGTTTTTCATGTCAGGAAGCAGGTGAAACTCCAGCAGACATTTGAACCAGAGGCTGTGAGGTCAAGGATGTCATTTTGTAGGGTGTCCGAAGACTTGGATTCTACCACTTTCGAACTAGGTTAGCTGGGAAAGCGTTTAATTTAACTGAGTCTCAATTTATCTACAAGATGAGGGGAAAATAATAATTAATAAAACATCTTAAAAACTAAGTGAGACAAGGTAACGGACTACTTGGACAAGTGAAAGCAGTGTACCTATATAAGGCGATGGAGTAGGGTGAAAAGAATAGGGCTTTTGACCTCAGGCAGATAGAGCTCAGTGGTTTAGCATAGAGGCTTCTGACTTAGACTGTTTGGGTTTAAATCCTGGTTAACCGCTTGCCAGTGGTATGAATTTGGGCTATATGCATGATCTCTCTAACTCTCTTATCTCTAAAATGTTAACGATAATTGCACCTGCCTTGAAGTGTTTTTGTAATTTTTAAATGAGAAAAATAAATGCCCTTAGCATAATATCCTAAATTAAGGCTTGTATTTCATTACTTATTTAGTGGATGCTAGATCAGGTTCTATATGTTTTTATCAGTACTGTCTTGTTTTGCCTTTAGTATAATCAATACAAAAGAGCCTAATATTATCTACACTTTGTAGGTGGGGACACTAAACCACAGAGAGTTAAGTTGCCCAGATTCATAAAGATAATAAATACTGGAACAAAAATTAGATCATTACACTATGAGTTCAGACTTCATGCTCTTAGCATTCTGCTTTACTGCCTGCAATGATGAGGGACAGGGGAGTAAGTAGAGGGAAAGCTGTTACCCCAAATTCCAACTTAGTACTTGTGTGACCTTGGGGAACTTCAAACACTCTGGGTCTTAGTTTCCCACACAGAGATGAACAAGTGTGTCGTGGGCATTGAATGTAAAAATATATGGGAAGTATAGCATATAGCTTGCATATATGTATAATGAAGGCTAGTTTTGTAATAATTAGTTATGAATGAATTGCTGCCTATTAATTATTCCTCACTGAAGGTTTATTCTTTAACCAGTGTAAGTAAGAAAACAGATGTCATCTGGGCAGGGTTGTTTACTTTCGGATCTCACAGTGAGCTCTCTATACCGATCCAGCAGCTTCTCAGAGCAAACTTTTGTACAGATACTTGGTCCCAAGTGTAATTAATGCATGCTGCTCAATGATTCTGTGTCTGAAGTGAGACCTCCCTGTCTGTGTCAGTGTTTTGGAGGGCTGTCTAGTGCTGCAGTCACAGGAAGTGCTATTAAGCATTGTTGGGGAAAAAAAATCAAAACCAACAAAGAACCCTGAAATTTTTTCTCAGATGTAGAAGTGAAATCAGTACTCCCCTTTGTTCTATGCTGGGGCACTTCCGGTGTTATCCTACCACACCTTCCCCTAGCTCCACCCCCAGCAAAGGTCCTTCAGCTGTTACTGCTGAACATCAGTGTCGACTTCTCAGCATCAGTGTAGTTGTATGATGTTTAATCCCTTAGTATTTTGTTAAAATATTGGTAATTCCCCATGTTGAGGAGGGTATGGGATAATTAGCCCTCTCACCCGCAGCTGGCATGGTGCTCTTAAACCATCTGGCAAGAGTGAAAGATGGAACAGTCTATAAAATCAAACAGCGGAATTCCTAAAGATAAATTAGCACCTCCCAGAGTCTGAGGCACAAAGTAAAAGTTTTTTGAACTCTAAATATTATTTTCAGGGTTTTGTGTATTTTTTTCTGAAAATGGAAGTAAGCATAAGACATATATTATGTAGCATTTGGAAAGTGCAAGTATATGAAAAGCAAAAAAATCGCCAGTGTTCCATGCGGGAGTGACCACTGGAGTTGCCAGAATAATGTACAGTAAGGAATTTAAAGATATTTTCCGTTTTTTTTTTTTTTGAGAGTTCTTTCCTTTTCCTTGCTTTTCAACACTTAAGTACAAAGGAGAAGACTTTATTGAGCAACATGTACCACTCATCTTCTTTGGATACACCTACCAACTCAGAGAGCTCACTGTTTGTACTGTTTATTCTGGGCTATTGTGGTTTAGTGGCTGCCTAGCTTCTTAAAAGTCTCCCAAAGTTTCCTGCCTTCTGCTATTATGCCTCTGTGTAATACCCTCCCCTTGTGTGCAGATGGACCCAGTAACTCACTTCTGATTAATAAAATCCAGCCAAAGGGAGGGGACATCACTTCTGACATCTTGGTAGCATGAAGTAAAGCCTTTTCCAGAATAAGGCCAGCACCAAAAGAGAAAAAAAGAAAAAGGGAGAAAAAGAAGAGAAAAAAGAAAGGGGAAAAAAAGCCCAGAATACACAGAAGGAGAAGTAGTATCAGAAATATTGTTTGAAAAAAATATTGTTTGAAGCCAAATCAAGTCCCTTAAGGCAAGCCTTGTTCTTTGGTTTAAGCCTTCTCCTTTGGCAAAGTTTTCTATCATCTGCAACGAAGAGTCCTAAATAATATATTAATGCCAGTTCTTAATGCATAAACCAAATATCACACCCCAGAATGTCTTCATTCACCAATAAGTGGGTATTCATTCATTCAGTGACTATAATGTCTACAACATATGTTTAAATCACCAACTGGCTAAACTGCTGTTTACTTTAGGAAAATAGGATGTGATCAAATGAAATACTACCAACTTAATGTTTACATGCCATTGAAGATGAGGGACGTTCCTTAAAACATGATTTTATACCGTACATTTTTCAAAATAGTTTCTCCCAAAGTAAGTTAAATAGTGGCAATTTAGTGATTTGTTTATATTTTGGTCACTTAAAGCTATGATTGGGTTAGGATTTTATCTCTTCTTTGGGTATTCAGAGGAAAATTATAAAAGGACATTGGCAACCCTTTATCCATTTTGAAGTCAGGCAGTCATAGTACCTTGTCTGCATTCTAGAATATCATAAGAGATTTAGAAAAGGCTTTTACTGAGAAAACGAGACATTTATCAAACAGATTTGAATTTGAATTTTAGGTTGTGTTTAATATAACTAAAATCCTTAGCTCCTGGCTATGTTAATATAATTTAAAGGGGACCATAAAATTTTGTTCTCTGGAGCTAACCCTTTGAAAGCTAGTTGCTTTTTAAATTAATATGAATAATACATGAAATGTAGATGGAAATTTTTCTGGGCTCATGCTATTGCATCGTTATGAAGATATGGCAAATAACTGCCCAAGAAAGAAGTTCAAAAATAAAACAGAATAACATCTATTATGCATTCATATTATTGCTGCACATCAGTATTTTCTACTAACTTTTGCAGTACACGACTACTGAAAAATCGTTGAAAATATCGATTGTTAAGTACATGCCCTGCTTTAGAAAACTGATGAAAAACCCTTAGCTCCACAGCCTGGTTTAAAAACAGGACACTCATTAGTTCTGTGTGAAGTTCTTGCACATAATTTGCCATGCCTAATGGTTAAAATAGTTAATATAAAATGTTTTAAAATATAAAACTGTTTTAAGCCCAATTACATCTTTCTTTGATAACTTAGCAGACATTTTGCCTTCATTCTATCAAATTCATTGTAATATACAAAACTCAGATGAAATTAGTTCTAGATTTTTTAATGTTTTGATTGCAATGACTTAAAATGGTTGAGTTACATTCACACTAGCTGGAATAGACTCATGGAGTTTAAAACGTTTTACATTTTAAAACAACAGCTTGATGCAGGTAGACATCTAAAGGACTCTCAGAAATGCTTGGTGGAAAGATCAGACTTCCTCTCGTCAAGCTGGGCAATGAATCTGGCTATGTTGGATAACTGTAAAGGAGGAATCCACTGATGTGAAGATACTAGAGACACATGAGTTTCCTGGATTACATTTTAGGCATAAATGAACAGGTTAGTTAGGCATTATCCTAGATGAGAAAACTTTCTTAGCACTCAGGAACCACAGAAGACACACTTCTATCTACTAGTGCATACACTGGTCGTACTGGTTCTGTAAAGAGTTAAATTATATACATATATTTGTGTATGTGTGTGTGTGTGTGTATATATATATATATATATATGCATAAACACATACATACACATTTTCTTTTGATTAATGAGTCAAGAAAAATTCCAGGTCACATGTTTTAAACTAAAATTAATTTTTAAATGTTGAAAATCACAAGTTCTTCCCAGTTGTTTCCCTACAGTTCTACTTCCCAGAGAGCATTTCCAAGGGAAAATAACATTTGGTTCATATGGGCCCAGAGCGTTTCTCTGGGCAATTCTCCTAAACTTTCTGTTTTCAGATAATCCCAGTGCCACTTACCTTGTTCCAGGGAATAGAAAAAGAAAAAACTTCCAAAAATAACAAAACAACAATGAAATCAGAATTCCTACTTAATGGAGAAGCACAAGAGGCATTCCCTTGGAGTCGGGAACAAGATAAGGATGTTCAATATTTTCACTACTGTTTTAATACTGTGTTAAAGCAGGGTTTCTCAGCCTCACACTATTAACACTTTGGGCTGGATGATTCCTTGTTGTGAGGACTTTACTGTGCATTTAGGGTGTTTCATAGCATCCCTAGTGTCTACCCATGAGATGCCAGTAGTACCAGCAACCCTCCTCACCCATAGTTGTAACAGCCAAAAATGTCTCCAGATATTTCCAATTATTCCTTGGAATACAAAAATTATACTCAGTTGAGAACCACTGTATGAGTAGTATCAAACAATGAAATCAGACAAGATAAAACTGTTAAAAATATAAGAACTGGAAGAAAAGAAGATAAACTATCTTTGAGATGCTATGACTGTATATGTCAAAATTCTAAGAGAATTTATAATTAAAAAAATAAATTGGTAAGTTAGCAGAATGTCAAAATTAATACACAAACTTTGTAATCTTTTATACCAACAATAACTCTTCAGACGATATAGTAGGAAAAATAATTTATAATAGAAACAAAAAGATAAAATGCTTAAGAATAAATACATAAAATCTCTATGAGGAGAAAGTTAAAGCACTTCCAAAAAAGCACATGGATGGATTTGAGCAAATATAAAGATACATCTTTTCTCTTGAACAGTTCCACTTAATATCATAAAGATGTCACCCCTTCTAGGTTAATACATAAATATGTCAATAAAAAGCCAGTAACTTTTTATTGAACTGGACAAGTTGATTCTAAAGTTTATATGGGGATATAAACTTTAAGAAGAGCTAGGAAACTACTGAAAAAGAAGCGCATCGGTGGGGTGGGAGACAAAAATCTCCACCCAAGCTTAAAGCCTTCTACAAGGCGACTGCAGGTGTAGTATGTCAGGGGACACAAGCCATTGGAGTAGAATGGAAAATTTAGAAATTTAGCCTATGGTAAGGTTGGTTTCTGATTTCTTTAACCATGGATTAGTGTTACCTGTTCTAGATCTTCACTTGAGTGGAATCACGGATATGTGCTCTTTTATGTCTGGCTTCTTATTCATTCATTCATTTATTTTTACTCAGTAGAGTGTCATTATATTATATGAAGATTTATCCATTCTCTCTGGCAGGCACTACGCTTTGCTTCCTCTGGCCAGAAGTCTGCTCTCTGGATTAGGAAGGCACCCTTGGGTAGAAAGTTCACTTTGAGCTTTTCCTTTGAATCATGGAATCACAAATGGATACTGTTTGTTGTCCAAAGCTGAAAAGCAGTTAGGTAAGGTATTATATTTTTGTCCAGTTTTACAGTTGTTTATGGTAGGGGGTTAAGTCCAATACCAACAAATTCAGGATGGCTGGAAATGGAACTCAATTAGAACTTTAAAAATATTTTTATAGCTCTCTCCACAGAAGGAATCCAAAAGTAATGATATCCCAGCAGCAATGGGCAAATTTACTGCCCCTATCTTAGTTTCTAAGTGCTTTTTCTAGGAAAAGAAGTCAGGGCTTCGTGGAGCGATAACTGATTCTAGATATGGTGTGTGGAAGGTAGAAGTTGGGCTTGAAACATCTTTTGTGCCAAAGGCAAAGAAGTACTCAGAGGCTATTGGATCATTCAAGTCTTGCAAATCTTCCCCTCTGGGAAAAAATGGGCTCAAAGACTCTTTCACAATTGGGTAAATTTTAACATGAATTGTATGCATTATGTGATATGGAATCAGTCTTGAATTTTTGGGAGTCAAAAAAAATATGTTTTGTGTTTTTGTTCTGTTATACTAATCATTATAATCATCATGACTTTCAGGCACTTTTCTGAGTATTTTACTTAGAATAACTGATCTAATCATCAAAACAATCTTTTGAGTTAAATACTATTATCTCAATTATATAGACATCTGTATTACTTTCAACCTTTTGCCTTGTCATTTTCTATAACATCACTAGTTTTTCAAAATAACTTACTACTCATAATAAAGTTCTGAAGTACATTGAATTAAAAAAGCTATCAACTATATCAGAGCTTTAAATTATATCTATCATCAACTACATCAGAAATTGTAAATTAAAATGATGTATCTAATTACATATTTACATGATATATTTAAAATTATATAACATAATATGACTATATCATAGATTATATTAAATGCAACATATTGCATAATATGTATAAATTTATTAAATATATAGATATTTATATGATAGAAAATTATATGTAAGTAAGTATATATTATATATAATATATGATAATTATATATTTATTATGCTATAACAAAGTACTATGAACTGATTGGCTGAAACAACAGAAATTTATTGTCGTGCAGTTCTGGAGCCTAGAAGTCTGAGATCAAGGCACCAGCAGAGTTGATTCCCTCTGAGGGCTGTAGGGAAGTATATGTTCCATGGCTCTCCCCTAGTTTCTGGTGGTTTGCTGGTATCTTTGGCATTCGAGGCTTGAGATGCATCACCCTGATCTCTGCCTTCATGTTCACATGACTTTCTCCCTGTAAGTGTGTCTGATGCCAAATTGTCTCTTTTTATAAAGATACCTGTCATATCAGAATAGGGACTTACCCTACTCAAGTATGACCTCATCTTAACTAATTACACTGTTGTGACTCTGTTTCCAAATTAGGTCTATTCTGTGGGACTAGGGGTTATGATTTCAACATAGAAACTTTGTGGGGATGTGATTCAACCCATAACAATACCAATGTACATAGTCCTAAAATTGTGGTGTAGTTTTACTAGCTTTTAGTTTTCCTAATCATACTGCACAGATTTTTGATGACTTGATTCTTCACACAATATGATATTCTTGAGATTCATCTTTGTTAACACTTATCATATTTATTGTTATGTAGATATACTATAATTAATTTATTCATTCTACTACTAATGGATATGTAGATTCATTTAATTTTTATTTTTCTACTACAGCAAATGCTGCCCTGACCATTCTAAACATACAAGTCTCCAGGTGTTTATTGCAAGTGCTCATTAAGGCAGTATTCCCATCTAGTAACTGGCTTTCAAATGTATAGGGTTATTGGCCCCTTCCATCCTGGAGCTGCAGACATCCTTGCTCACTACCCTAGTATGCTGTAAAAATTTCTTCTGTGGACTTGAAAAATCCTAAGAACACTGCTTTACTTTGAGGTTGCTAGAATATAGGGCATGTCCACCTTTACTAGATACTACAAAATTGTTTTCAAAAATGGTAGCAGTTTACACTTCTGTCATCAATGTGTCAGAGTTCCCAATTCTCTACACTCTTGAGAATATTTGGAATTGTCAGGATTAAAATGTTATGAATCTGGCAGTTCTGAAATAATACTGAATTTTGCTTTCACTTTACCTCTGATTACTAAAGAGCAGATAATATCATATTTATTGGCAATTTATATTTTTTTCCTGCAAATTATCTGTTCATGTATTTTGGGTATGTTTCAGTTGGATTGTTCGGCTTTTTTCTTATTGATTAAAGGAGTTTTTATATATTTGAAATGCTAATTGTTTGTTGCTTATATGAATACAAATATAGCTTCCCAGCTTGTAGTTTGCCTTTTAATTTACTGATTGTACTTTTTGATGAGCAGGTTGATTTTCATTTCAGTTAATTGGATTTACTAATCTTTCCTTAGATCTTTCTTTGAGTCTTGTTTTAGAAGTCCTCTCTTGCCCAGAGGTATGCATATATTCTCTTAAATTTCCTTGTAAAGTTCAAGATCTTGCCTTTAAAATAACTAAAACATATTGGTTCTGAAGCTCTCTGTAATATGCTTTTATAGGATGTAAAGTTGTGATCTAATACTATTTTTTCTCATATGAATAATAAATTGTCTTAGTACCAGTTTTCTTTTCGAATAATTCACCTTTTCTCTAGTGACTGGTAATGGCACTATTTTTGTGTTCCCAAGTAAATATGTCTGTTGCTGGGCTCTTTGTTCTCTGCTGTCGTTTTATTTGTCCAGCCTTATACCAGTACCACAGTGTCTTAGTCACTGCGGCTTTGTTGTGAGTCATGTTTTCTCACTTGACAAGGTTCTTAGCTCTGCCTCAGAAATAGCCTTGACTCTTTGCTGTTTCCTGTACATTTTAGAACCAGCTTATCAGGTTCCATAAAATACCTTGATAATATAAGAAATAAAATTGCTGTTTTTTTATACATTAAAGGAAATGGACATTTAAAAATTATATTCAGTCTTTCTGTCCATGAAAATATTGCTTCTTTCTAGTTTACCTAGGTCCTTTAGAATATCTTTCAAATAACTTAAAATCTTCTCCAGAAAGATTTACTCCTATATATCTTATTTTTTGCTGTTGTAAATTGTATTCTTTTAAAATTCCAAGAAAGAGAGGGCTTTTTGGTTGGCGGTCTCAACTCAGTTTTTGAACTTTTCTATGTTTGCCCAAGTTTAAGCTCCAAACATCTTTCTTTAATGTGCAATATGACTAAGTCACATGGGAATGCAGAAAATTAAAATAATCAACACATTAGTATGTGCAGCACATCATAGTATTAAATATTTATGCAGCGCTAATAAGGCCCAACTCCAAAAAAACGGAGTTGGATTCTGCTGCTTCCCAGGACAATACTAAAGACATTGCAAAACAGTAACACATGTGACAGCATTCAGCTCTAGCTCCCAGGACCCACGTGTTTAAAATAAAACGTGTCACTGGGGCCAGGACATCCTTAAGCAATTGATTTCATCTCTCAGGGGATTTATGTTTAAACAATGAAGAGTCTTTCTCTCTACAATCAGCACCTTTGATTGTACACTGTACACTTCTGAAAATAATCAGAGTCAAATACTGTGTTCCTAATTCCAGAAACATTTTTGATTATTCTCTCTGAAACTTAAATATTTGTTGTTGTCTAACTCTAAGAAATCTGTTCAGAAAAACTATCTTATGTTACAACAAAATTGTTTAGTGATCATTATACTAGAAATAGTTATTTAATTCTAAATAAAGGCATAAAAATACTAGTAAGATACAGATTACTTTTAAGGTATTATTTGTTTTAAAAAAAATCCTCTTCTGGAAGTCTGATCAAAAGCAAATGATACAAGGTAAGGAGGTATTTGTAGTGAGTCTCATACTTCTGAAGATATTTTCATGGTTTGAAAATGTCAACTACAACAGTAACAGCAATGATAGCTGTGTTGAAATGAGACATTTGCTTTTCCAAACAAACATTTAAAGACTTCTTTACTGAACTGATTGGCCCATCTGTACCTTCTCTGTGGAATTTCATCTGTCTGCCAATCTTGATGTTTGCCAACACTCAGTCAGAATATGATGCATCAGTTGATTTCATTTGCTGTGACTCTTTAAGTGGTGGAATTTCTTTTGGAACATAGCTGGGGCCTGGATATATTTATATTCATAGTGTATTTCAAAAGAGGATCAACAGGGGTAAGGAAATTAGGGTGAGGCTTACAGGATTTGAAAGAATGATGAGCGTGGGGAATGCACCCCTAAAATTCTACCGTCTCTTTGTTCAAATGCGTACATGATTAAAGTAACCAGATTATCACTCATTTATTCATCACTTATTCAGTGATCCATTTAGCAAGATTAAAGTCCCTGTCCTGGGTGCTGAAAAAACTAACTTAAAACATAGCTACTCCTTCAGGAAAGTTGAGTTCTAGTATGGAAACTTGAATACTATTTTTAAAAACTAAAACCTCCATATTTTATAATATTCTGGAATGCACTCATCCATTCATTCACTAACATGAATTCATTGTACGTAGGCATGTTCATTTAGGACAATAACTTTCTGTTGGAATGTAGTGCTTCTGAATTAAATAAGATGCTCACTTTGCTTTTCAAGATAGGATATTGGTAAGGGAACCAAGAGAGGAGGATTGGAGAACAGTGCATTCTTACTTCACATCATGTCTGCCACAAAACGAAATTAAGAGAGTTAGTAACATATTCCTGTGGTCGTACTTTCATCTCTAAATCTAAAGCTTCTATCAGAATACTGGGTGCCCTTAGTAACAGTATTACCATTTTCCATGATGCTTTCAAATCTCCTTTGCTTAGTTTAATTCTGCCATGTTACCCATCACAGCCCAGCTCCAACTCTACTTTCTCCATAAAGGTTTCCTTGGTTCTTCCAGTCTGCATTGTTTTCCACTTTTGTTGTTTCTCAGCTTGTGGCCACACCACATAAGAGGTTAGGTCTTATTTGTATATGGTCTTGTAAATAATTACTGTGCACATTTTCTTTATCTGATTGAGTTTAAGATTTTAGGAAGAGCCAATGTCATTACATCTTTGGTTTCCCTTGGTTGTGTGAGTGAATGCTTACTGCATATACAGTAAAAACTAATTACTTACTGATTGGTGAATGGATTGATAAGTTGCTAAGTAGGTGTTCTGGGGGTCATGCTTCCTTTAAATATTTATCACATAAAGAAATAAACAATACCTACTGCTGTTGCCACCTCCTTCCATCTTCAGTCCCTTCTGGAATCTATTGCTATGTGTCTCCAGATGCCTGATTTTGATCCTTCCAAGAGACCCTTCGCTTAAGATTTCTGTAATTTAAAATAAAATTTTCTTGGAATTGAGTTATTTGGATGAGCTGATTAGCTCAGTGAAGTAAGTTTACTCTTGTGATGATGTTCACGTTGAAACTCCCTGTTTTCAGAGGAAAGACTATCAAGGGAAGACCATTTAGAATTCACTTAGCATGAATATAAGGTGATTCAGCTGTCATTGTAAGAGTTCTTAGTATTGATTTGTTTTTAGGACTCTCTGCTTGTTTTAAGTCAGGTCTAGCTATAAAATACTACATTTTCTAGTTGCTTCTACTTCAGTGTTTTTCAGACTTTAATGTGCATACAAATCATTGGAGATCTTTTGAAAAGGCACATTCTCATCCAGTATGTCTGGGCTAAGCTTGAGATTCTGAAACTCTAGCAAACTTTCAGGCAGCGCTGCTGCTGCTGGTACGGGACCACAATTAAGAGTGGCAAGAGTCTAGAACACTGGTTTTCAATCCTGGATATGCATCAGAATCATACATGTGGCTTCTAAAAAAATTACAGATGTGATTCAGGGAGTCTTTGAGGGCTTATTTACATCTGTAAAACTCTCCAGGTGATTCTCATTACAAGCCAGGTACGAGGAATCCCATTGTGAGAGTTGTTTTACCATTTCAATCTAAAAGTCTATCATATTCTATTCATCATTTTAGACCTACATTGTCATGGGTACACATATGAAATTTAGGTCAGGAAAAGGTTATCTCTCAGCACCCAGTAATAATAACAAATATTTTTTGAATTGTCCCCTTGGTAACTCAGTAATTTACACCTTCATTCAAACTAGTTTGTTACCTTATCTAAATGATTAGGTGCAGGGTGATAACTTAGTTCTGATAGATGAGGCAGCAGAGAAGGTCCTGGGAAATGTATTCTGTTCAGTTCTATTACGAAAACACAACAGGGTGTGTGGTGGTGGTGCTGATCTGGGTAGATGGGAGAGAAGTCAAAAACCGTACACAAGGGAGCACAATTACTTTTCTAAGTTTGCCCAGAGGCAAAACTAGAGGAAGAATAAATTACTCAGAACTTGAAAAGGAAAAAAAAGGCAAATGTCTGTGCTTAGGATCCTGTGTTCAGGTGCATAGATGTGTGTGTGTGTGTATGGAGAGAGCGAGCACTTATTTGAGCTTAGCAGAAGTGACTGGCCTCCTTAGATTTTTCAAGCGCAAGCGAGAACAGATAGATCTGACAAGAAGCAGAATGGAAAACGCATGTCTGTTGAATCACCTGCATAGATCTACCTCCTCCCCACCTCCGCTTCTGAATTCCAGGACAGTATCTTTCCAGTCATGGTATTAGTTTAATTTCAAGTATAAAATATGTGGTGAGTGCCAGTGGGAAATAATGGTGAGCATCTGCTACAGGTGACTTTTAAGTGATTAGGTCTCATCTGTCTCTTGGGACCCTACTCTTGAACTTGCAAGATTACTCTCCCTGGTATGGACTTAATCTGTATCTTTTCTAATGTTGTTGGAGGCAGAAGTGATGAAAAGTTGCAGTGATTTTTTTACCTTTTTTTTATTTTGCAGTGAGTTTTTTTTAAAAAAGGAACTCCAACATGAATGCAGAAATAGCCTGGCTAGACCTGCAAAATTGCTACACAATACTTAACTGTATAGACATCTATTTCTGCAATTATGCCAATTGGTTTATTACTTTGAGGTGACATTTTTGAACCTTTCAAATGTATAATAAATATACAAAAAGAATTTATCCTTAATGGAACCAGAATAATACTCAGCTGCAAATAATTATATGATATTCTTTCAAAGAGACCATCATCAAATTCAACTATAGATACATTTTCTTTGCGTAAAATTACATGGATTCTGCACATTTCCCCACAACCATAAAGAATATGAGTTAGTAATTTATAGCATGCTTCACTTTCCTCTTTGTTCAAGCTGGTTTATTTCTGAAGTTCTAGCAAAAAGAGCTACTTAGAATGCACCAGTGGATGTGATTTTTAGAGAATATTTCTAATGAGGGGAGAAGGACAATGAGATTGGCAATTAGTTTTCAATAAAGTCAGTCATTTAACCTATTATCCTGCAAAGAAGTGATACAGACTTAAGTTTAGAACAGAGAAAAAAAAAAGCAAGACCATGAAATTCTATTAAGTGAGGAAAAGGCTGATGACATGTTTCTTGTAGCATGTGGAAATCAGTCTTCCCGACTTGCTCTTAATTTGTCTGTGGTGAAGGACAGTTTATTAAATCTTTGTTTCCCTTTGTGATGGTTTATACTTCCATGAAAGACAGGTAGCCTAGGAATATCATATTCATCCTGGAAATTTGTGATAACCAAGTAACTTGTACAACAGATTTTTTAATGATGAATTGTTACTTGTTATGATATACTTAAATGAAATTGAATTTACTTTAGCTGTAAATGAATAAAGCAGACTTTGTTACATAGCTCATTACTGTATATACTGTCTATACTGTGTGGTTTATCTTGTTGGAAATCACTAGAAGGATATGATACAATCTTTCCCACTGTCTGCTTTTAACAAAGAGTGTCTCTGATCCAAACGTAATGAAAGGCTTTGATCTAGCTCAACACATTATAGTTTTGAAGTTTAGTTATTTGGTGTGGACGACTCTGTCACTCAGCTAATGTACGTGCTTGCGTGAACCTTGATGAATCTGTAGTAAGGGAGAAGGCTAAGAGAAATTATTTAGGTCATTGCCAGAAAATGGAAAGTTGGAATATACTTTCTGTGTTAGGAGAGCTCACCATCTAGGAAAAGAGAGAAATAAAAGGATTAATAAAAGTGTTTCAGCAAGTACTGTAAAATAATTTCTCAATAAGAGAAAATTGTTTAGTGAAATTCAGAAAGTGGGAAACTTGAGGTGTGAGATGTGCCCAGAACACCCATATGTGACTGTGGAGATATGATTCAGGATAAAACCAAACAGTTTTGCGGCTGTTAATTGAGAGTTCAAGCAGTCCTATCATTCCTCAAAATAGTCACGGTTTCCATTTTATAGAATTATAATGGGTATTGCTTTTCTCTCCTCCCTCACCAAGTTTTTTAAACCTTTATTTCCCATCACTAAACTAAGTGACAGCTATAACCCATCAGCTTCATTTGATGTTGCCTGTCTGTCCTTCTTGAGCTGACTTGGGTCTGGATATGTTTGATGTTCAACTCTTCTACGATAGGAACTATGTTCTTAAAGTTTCCTTCACCTTATATAGCCCAAGCTGCTCTCTGATAATAAGTACTGATTATATCTTTGATGATGATGAAGAAAAAAAAATAAATAGTGAACTTTTGCCTTTGAAGGAATATTTTATTTTCTCCAAGAGTGGTTCTCTGAAAATTATCTCATAGCGATGCAATGATTGTTTCCTGTTTGTGAAGTCAAATTAAACTTTAATATACATTAAAAAATGCTATAGCTATTTTCTTAATTCAGTTCACTTGTTATAATAGATCTTTATGCAAGCAGAAAATTATCATGACCCTTAGGCTTCTTCTGTATCTCCACTATTTTTTTTTCCACCATCAATAATGTGAGCCCAGTGTTATAAGGATACTTAATTGCAAAGACAAAGTGAAGATAGATGGAAATTGAAATTCAAAGGCTGAGTTTCTCTTAGAAGTATGCTGTACTGCAAATTGAGTGATCACAAGGGATAAACTAAGAAATAGTACAAAAATCCTCTTAATTGTCCTGCACTCTTTGATATGGATCATAAAATTTTTTCAAAGCCCTTCAAGAGGAAAATATTTATTCTCAGGAGGTGAACAGGTCATTCAGTTGATAAATTTCAATATATTCTCTTCTATAAAAATGAAACTTCAAAAACGCAGATTAATTTTTATCTTTTTAAAGAATTAGTCACTATATCATTTTCATTATGCCCTTTTCCATAGCTTGATACACACATATGCTCATACACACACTTTTCTTTACAGATATTTTAAGTATAATTTTTGTTGTCACCAGAAATAAGGTATAACTTAACCACCATGCTCTTTCAAACCAATAATTTTCTCACTACTCATCTTGAACTTACATTGCCTTTTCTAGCATGTATTGTGCTATGTGATCCTTTTCTCAAGTTTCTGGAAATCAAAATATTTATGTTTTTCTTTTCAAATTTTTGCTATTTTTTTCTTTAAAATTTTTATTGTGGAAATTATATATGCATGGGGATTTGCAAAGATATGACAGAGAGGTCCTCATGGACTGTTGGTACAGATTTCCCCAGTGGTTACATTTTATATAATTATAGTGCAATAGTCGAACCAGGAAATTTACATTGGTACAATAAGTGTGTATGGTACTAGTCATTTTATTACTTGTGTATATTCATGTAACCACCACTATAATCAAGATATACTACTATTCTGTTACCACAAAAATGTGTCTCATTTTCTCCCTTTTTAGTCACACCCACCTCCTGTTCTCCTGACCATCCTTAGCCACTAGCAACCACACCATGCTCTCCCTCTCTATAATTGTGTCATTTCAATAATGATATATAAGTGGAATTATAGTTTTTGCCCTTCTCAGATGGGCTTCAAAAAAAACAAAAACTAATGCCACTGCATTGAATTATTGTTGTTTTTAATCCACTCTGCCAATTTCTACTTTTTAATTGATATATTTAGGCCATTTACATTTAATGTAAATAACTGATATATTGGAGCTTGAATCTGCCATTTCTTTTTTGTTTTCTGTCTTTTTTTAATTCTTTGCCCTTGTGGGTTACTTGCACTTTATTAAGAAATTCCATTTTGATTTGTCTGTAGAGCTTTTGTGTATACTACTTACTGTAGGTTGTTAGGAGCTGCTCTAGGTGTTACATAAATTATATGTATTGACATAGTTTCTCACAATCACTGTTGCTAATACTTTACCAGATCCAGTAAAATAGAGAAACTTTACCTCCCTTTAAATCTCTTTGCCTCATGTATAATATACTTCTCTTAAATATTTTATGTTCATTGAAGAACCACATCTGAAAATGTTATAATTTTTGCTTTAACCCTCAAACATGTTTTAGGAAGCCAAAAAGAAGAAAAGCCTTTTTGTTTAGTTATGTTTTTGTTTTTTCCATTGTCCTTTCTTCCTTCCTCATGTTCCATGATATATATATATTTATCATTTCCTTCTGGTTTCAAAACTTAATTTAGTCATTCTTTTAGGTTAGTGTTGGTTTTAAGTTCTCTTAGTTTGCCTTCATTTGAGGATCAGTATTTTTGATGTTGACATGAAAGCTGCAAAGACTCAGCCCAGAAAATGTATTACACTGTGATATAACCAAATACTAAAAGTGGAAGCCTGGACAACTGTAGTGAGGCAGTGAAGACAAAAAAGAAGCAAAGCTGTTGTAGAATATCTCCAGTAGATAAGATTCAGAAATGTTTCTGAGTAGTCATAAAAACATATATCACTTAACACTCAAAAAATCTCTGGAAGTTGATGTTTTCTCTTTTTAAACAGCTGAAGAAAGACTTAAGGAAGTTAGAGATTTCCCTGATTAGTAAGTAGGAGTGCTAATATTTAGGTCTAGGATGATGGTCTAATTCCAAAACACATGTTTTCCCACCAAAGTCTGTGCTGCATTCCATAGTAGAAATTACATTATAAAATAGTCCAGAAAGTAAAGTAAAATTTTATTTTAATGTTCGCCCCTGATACTGATCTTTTAGTTATTAGATGTATGACTCCCTTTATAACTATGTATAGAGAAACCAATATTGAAATATCAAATAATTATGTGAGTAATCATGTGGTTTATTCCTGATTATGTCACCTTCTCATTCTCTGTGTGTTACCTAACAAGTTCTTTAGCCTTTCTAAGGCTCATCTCTCGTACAGTTTGGTGAGGGTTTTCACATGGGGACATTGACATATGTTGTATCATTTACGTGCACTTACCATGTGGCTGCCTTCTCCTCTTCCTCACCCTCCTCCTTTCTCTTCTTTTCCTTCTTCTTCTTCTACTCCTCCACCTTTTTCTTCGTATTGTTCTTATTATGTGATTGTAAAATATTCTTGCCAGTATGTTAGGAGTTAATGTTACTCTTGTAGTGAATCATTACACTTGACACTTGATATTTATGTTTTTAAGTCAACAGTTTTCTGATTGTGAATTAGCCAGTTTCTCGTTCTAATTAGCAGTTGTACTCTGACAACATTGGTTTGGCATTGAAAAGCAGAGAACAGCCAATTCATAAGACACTAATCCAAGAGGAACATGCATGTCAGGTTATTATTTTAATTAGATCTCATGAGCTGAGCTTCCTGAATAGTTTATTGTCTAAACATTTCTCTGCTTCCCACAAGTGATTAAGAGACAGGCGAATGACTTCTATACTAGATTTGATGGAGCAGAAGCAACTTTTAATACCTATTTGCAAAGTGCTGTTAGGCCTGGAGAGAGTCTAACTACAGAGCCTGCCCTCAAGTCAAATGTTTAAGGTGAATAGAAAATATCTATGAACTTACATGGGAGATATAAACTTACATAGCTGTAGAAATATATGTTGTTTTCAAAATGAGAAAAATCGCAGAGCAAGTGTCTAATTATGAAATAAGTAGTCTAAAAGGAACAGTTTTATAAACAAGAGCAAGCATTAATTCCTCGTAGGTTACCTAAAGAATTCAAGCTTAGGAAAGAAATGGAATTTTAATGCATTAGGAAGTGAAAAAAATATGGAAATTGGAGGTAGTTAATCTGTACATATTGGCATTATCTAAGAGGGTTTTATAATAAGTAGGGACATGCATGGTAAATGTGCTTATTTTTTTAATACTATGAATATCAATTGTGTGTCAGAGTTCAGTTTGTATTTCAGCACTAGCTTTCTTCATTCACAGGTTCAGACAACATCAGGGAGAATTCTTTTTTATTAGTTGTTTGCTTGTGACTAAAGGAGATCTCCTTTACTGATCTCGCGAGGTACAGAGATTTAGACAATCTTATAGCTATCTTCCTGTACATACTATAGGTTCTTCCATATTAGTATGTAATTTTTTTCACTTCTATTTTTCATTTCTTTTGCAACCTTTTTATTCAAAAAGCAATGTGCATTATAGTAGGAGTTTAAAAACAGATAAAACAAATAGAATCAGATAAGCTTTATTTGCTACACAGTTTAAGATGGCAATTGGGCTGCTTTGACCAGAATTCTGTTTTCCTATGATTTCAAAAATATCACCTTATCATTCTGTAATTTTTAATTCTCTTTCATCATTCATCATTTTACAGTCTTTTTTTGTGACTGGGCTATTGATAAGATGTTTGAGCTGAAATTCTTGAGATTTATTTTATGCTTTTTGTCTTACACATATTTAATTGATTCAACTGGCAATAATATGTGAACAAAACTCCAGATTTCTCTGAGCCCAAAGCCCAGGGAAGGAAAGACAAGATTGCCTTAAGACACTGCTAAGGACAGACATTTCCACTTTGAGGGTAAAAGATGAGTGTGGGTGCCTTGCCTCTCCTTGAATTAGTTTGCTGCTTATTCTTCTGTTGGAACAGAGTTGCTGACAGGGATGGAGGAGGGGAGAGGGGAAAGGACTGTACACAGAGAGGTAACACTTCTCTGAATACGTATTAATGCATATAAAACACCCTACTCATGAAGGTGAGAGTTAATATTTCTGTATAATAATCTAATCCAGCTAAACTTAGCTTAAGTGTGTTTCTTCCTTAAGTTTTTCCATCACCTGCTATCACGCTGCTGGCTGGCATCATGAGAAAACTGTTGTTCTCTAAGATTCTGAAGTCTGCAGTGATGCCTGGCTTAAGTTACCCAGTGACTTTAAGAAAGCCACAGCTACTGATAAGAAAAAAAAGGTTATATGGGGTGGGGGTAGAGTAATCTTTTCATTTATTGATTTTCTGCAAGAACCACTGATTGATTCCTTATCAACAAGTTGAATCATGTATTCAAAAACATTTGTCAAAGGTACCTAGTTTTTCTAGAATTGTTTAAGATCTTGGAGTTACAAAAATACATATGTTAGAGAAGCTAACCTTAAGGAGATCACAGTCACTGGAAGAAAACAGAGAGTGTGGTGAAATTTAGGATAGAGAAATGAAGGTGTTAGGAGATTGTTGAGGAGGGGAATTTAGAGGTGATCGACAGAGAACAATTTCTTGGTGATTCCTGTGCTAAATTTCAAAGAATGGGTTGGAGTAAACCAGGAGAAGAGAAGAGAAGATAGAGACATTCTGGGCAGGAAATACAGGATGCACAGAAATAGGAAAAAGCATGACATGTTTCATTAAACAGGATCAGTCGGTGGGTCCTGGGACTCACAGCTCCAATGTTACCTGCAAAATCTCCCCATCCCTCCAGCCCCTACTGAATTAGAATCTGCATTTTGTCAAGATCCCCAAGTGATTTGTATGCATCTTAAGTTTGTAAGCAAATTCAACTCATTTAGCAAGATCACTTTATAGGCATTGTGTGATTTAGTCAGAGGCGTATCATTTCTGTTAGTTTTTCTTTTAGTCACATTAGACACTATTGATTTCATTCGTTAGATTTGCACAATGGTAGTATTCTGTCATTTCTTGTCCATGTGTTAGCTCAAACACTTTACAAAGAGATACTTCCCTTACCCACTATTAGGTTACCGTGAAATAGAGATAATAATTACTTCGTCTTATTTATTGGTTTCAGAATGTTTGTTCTCTAGCATCCTCCAAATATTTAGTAGTAGTATGTATACACAGATTTAAAAGCATTTGATGTATTCTGATCCATTGCCCTTATTTTCTTTATCAGTGCTCAAATTGTCACATGTTTGGTAAAGGGAGCATCTTCAAGATGGTTCCTGAATCCTTCTGACATGAAGACAGTGATCTTTTTGAATTTCCTTGCTTTCTCTTAATGTTAAGATGTGTTGTATATTTCATACTGTACACTTCCTGTCTCAGAGCTGGAACCAGCCATTCCTCTAAAGGACCTTGGTGCGTTTGAAAAGTAAATGGTATGACAGTTTCTTAGTTGGCTCCTTCTATTCTATCCCTGACTTAGAGCAGGGCTCCAGACAAGCATTATTTAAATATTTTATGTTAAGCTACTTCATTAAACAAATTCTCTTAATGATTTTTTTTCTTTAATTCATAGGACAGTCCAAACTCCTTAGCTTAAACATCCACAGGGATGTGCTATCTTGGTTTAATTTACATTTGCAGTGTTTCTTGGTTAACATATACATAAAATATGCTCCAACTAAAGAAGTCTATTAGTTATTCCTTGAATTTTCCTCACTCATCACTATTTTCAAAACTTAGTTTACATTTTAATAGTCATCTGGGAAAAAACCACATTTCTGTTTCCTTCATTTAAATTATTTGGAGCAACTAAGGATTCAATGCAAATCCCATTGGTTCTTAAAAAGTTTTTGTTGTTCATTTATATCACAGTGTTCTTTTCCTCCTTTTCTAAGTATATTGTATGCCTCATTAAGGTAGGGACCTTGCTGTATTTTTTTTTCTCTTTCATTGAATCCTTTGTTCCATACATAGAAGGAACTTTATCAACATTTGTAAATTTACTATTTTATTCTCAAAAATGATTTTTCCTAACAAAATTGTAAACCATATTTTTCTTCTCTTTATGCATTATGAATTATGCAAGTATCAATATTTGAGAGGTAAGACAATCTATTTTGACTGGAAATCTGAAATAATTTATTTTCGAGTTCAGGATGACACAGACTTTTTAAGATGAATAACAATAAAAATAATTAAAGCCAGCAGCATAATTTGATATAATGTTGAACCACTGATGCCAGATTCTTAAAAGCATTTCACATAAGCATTGTATCATCTGTTTAGTGTTCAGACTACCAGATTTTGATCTTTGGACCTGACCCGTTTGCAGACTTGATAACGGTAGAAAATGAAGTCAGTTTCTTCAAATAGAAAGAAGATATATGTGATATTAATTAGAAGAGGGGGATATGGAAGGAAATAATGTGATGATGAGAAATAAAAAGTGAGGTAAGCATAAAGGGAAAAGCTGAATTGAGAAAGATTTTGTAGGCTAAATATTGAGGCAGTTCATTATCCTCATTTGTAAAATGGGGAATAATCAACTCATAATGTTGCTGCCAGAGCAGACTAAGAGAGTGTTTGTAAAATCCCAAGCATAGCGTCTGGCAATTGCAAGTGTTCAATAAATGATAATTATTGTTAATATTGCAGACAGATAGAGAATTTGAATATACCACAATGTGTTTGTATACTGCAGTCACCATGCCTTCATATAAATATATGCTTGAGTATGTTCGTGCACGTCTACCTATGTGTATACATCCATCTGTACATGCACACATATGTGTGGTGTGTATGTCCCCATGTATGTGTGGGCAGGTACATGCATGTGTAAGTGAATACACACATACATTTCCCCTCAAAGGAGACCCTACACTACTGAAACTATAGAAGTTAGGTGTTATTATGCATTGATTTACTCATAAGTATCTTTATTAAGCTGGAAGTCTTTGGAATGACTCTTAACTAGTTATTCCTAAAGAACTTCTGTTTTCCTGAAATGTAAAGAGTATAACCTCCATTTCTGAAACATTTGGTGGTGGTAGTGTCTGCAAGTCTTGCGGAAGAGTCCTGGAATCAAGCCTGTGTTCAGTAGTTGAAGTGAAAGCACTTGATCAGGAAATCACGAAGCTATTCATTTTAGATTTAACAATTGAGAACAAAGAGAGAACATGGGTCTCGGGTACCCGGGTGCCCAGGCCGTGGTAGCTATGAGTAACCCTCATGACTGTTAAACACCACGAGTGCTCAGGACCCGCCTACCTTATTTGTTGTTGTTGTTAGTTATGCTCTTTTTTGGCTTTGATGGCTCTCTTTAGACAAATGCCGTATCATTAGTGGCAAAGATAAAAGGAAAAAAGAGAAGAAAGGAAATGGGTGGGGAGGCGCTTGCTGGAGTGAAACTCACATTTATTTAGAAAGCAAACCGCCATTCAACACACCTGAGCAGAAGCACACCACAGAGGAAATTAATGATGTTAACCGGTTAGACTTGATGAAAACCTGTATCGTAATACAGAGTACTACACAGGGGAACTAATGAGACAAAGCAATTAGGTGTTGATGGCGTAATGACCTGGGCACTTAAACAGATGAAAACTTGTATCACTTTAGATACACTTCAGAATGGAATATCATTCTTGATGTCATTTGAGCTTTCCTTTTATAAGTGTCCTATTGACCACTTACTATATAACAGCCATGACCATAGATGCTGTGTCGGATAAGTGTATGGGTAAATCTTTTAAGCAGACACCACTTCTTTGTATCTTTTTGTCTAAAACATGCAGCATATGGTGGGACTCATAGTTCATTCTCAAAGGCTGTTTGTTAAATTCACTTGAAATGTAAACTGGAATTTCTGTCTCTCTGAGTAGGCAGTCAGGGCAGAACGAAACATAAACATACGTGAGAAGTAGCAAATGTAGTAAGTACTCGTAAAAGGTAAAGATAATCTGAACCTGAAGGTGAGAGAGGAGAAAAAGATAACCCAGACTGTGGATGTACGAAGAACAAATGTTCAAAGGAGAGATTGTGTGCTTTGTGTTTGGCAGACAGTTCAGGAGATCAGCTGGCTGGGACACTGTGGTGATAAGGAATGGCAGATGCAGTCAGATACCTGCAGTGGGACCAGAGTGGAGCTTCTGGATTTTATCTTTTGGAAACATAAGGTTAAAAGGTTGAAGTATAAGAATACTAGAGGCGAATAGATTTCTTCAGTAATTTAGCAATTGATTCAACAGTTATGATTACTTGAAGTGGTATCTGGATAAAGATCTAACTTAAAGTATCTTTAGTAGAAAGAGGATGAGCTTTGCAGGGAGACAGACATGATTTTTTTTTTTCAGGTATGGATTTAAATCTTTCCAGCTATATAAATTTTATATAACTATAAATTATTTTTACAAAATTTAATATTTTTGATCCTCAGTTTCTTCATCTATTAATGGACATAAAAATTCCACATTGCCAGATGGCTAACAGAGTGCAGAGCAGAATAGATGTGCCATGAATATCAGTTGTCTTCCTTTCACCTGACTCACATCCTGGTTCTTTTTGTAACCTTACCAAAGATTCTGTTTGCGGAAAGCTTTGAAATTAACTCTGCATGTAAGCATACTTAAGGAGAGTTGGTATGCTATCCAGGTGACTCTGCACCTTCTCACTCTTACTCTTTTTCTGTATGTGTGTATTTCTCTATCCTTTCCCCTCAAGGAAACACAGAGACAGACACACAAACACATTCACAAACACACACGCTCATTATTTATGAACCTACTCAGACCATTTATATTTGTGACAGGGGATGCCTTCAGAGATAGGTGATAACTGCTTTTGTTCCTCTCCTCAAGGCAATAGAAACTGACAACTAGATCTTTTCACAGAGAAGAGAAGTTCATCCTACAACTTTTCCACCTTAATCAGAGGACTGTACTTTCTGTTTGCTCTTTTTTCCCCTCAGGCCATTGAACTTCTTTGCAGAGAGGAGAAGCCAGATTTGCATACAGAAGCTATGATACTTCTTTTTTCAAAGTAAAAAGAAGCACAGTTTAACAGAAAGAGCACAAGATTTGGACAGATAGTCTTAAGTCCAAAGTTTAGCTTTGCCTCTTCTACCAGATAAGAAATGTTAGAACAAGCGAAAAAAAGTTACACTTTTTGAGCCTTGGGTTTTTTTCCACTAAAAATGGGGAAATGATAAATTCTGCTTTGCAGACTTACTGTGTTAAGCTTGTGTAAAGCTCCTGACGTAGTATCGGTGACATAACAACCTACGTCAGCCTCTACCTAGTCTAATGATGAAGGCATCTCTCTTACAACAAAAGTGCCTTCTTCCTTTAGCCCTGTGAAGCAGAGAGGGTGGGCGATTTCTTAGGGCTGCTTAATAGACTCCCACAGATTCTCAGTGCAGCTGAAGAACTAGGCTCAAGGTGTACTTGAATACGACTCCAACAGGGTCATATTCGGACTGAGCTCCCCACTGCAAGCGCACTCCTATCCTATGACCACTCCCCTTTTTACATTCCTCCCTTCTGTCATGATTCTCTTCCTGGCGTTTCCCACCATTTGGCAGGAGTATAGAGCCGTGGCTGCACAGGGGAGAGCAGGTGCTGCAGGGACATTGCTCCAGCTTGGGTTCCATTGTGCATCCACCTTTGGCTGGAACCTTGTCATGGTGGACACAGGTGTGGGTTCCCCTGCCAAGCTCAGGGGCCTGAATAAATGCTTTGGCAGCATCAGCTTTGCTCCCAATCTTAAAATGATCTAAAAGATGAATTTTCAATAAATTCTTGTTCCCTTCTCTAAAGCTCCATTACTTCTTTGTCATAAAATTGTAGATTAGGGTAATCAGAAGAATTTCTTAGAAAGAGTCATCACTGTGTTTCCTTTAAAACAAAGACAACTTAATGGAGCTAAAGTGGAAATCTGCTTTCAAGTGTTAACTGATCCATTACTTAATTTATTATTTAATAGGCAACAACAGTAACAGACAGCATAGGAATCTTTATTATAGGCATAATGTTGCCAAGTTTTGTACTCAACAAAATTGGGAAATTGCACTCCACATATTGGCAGTATTTCATAATGTTCAAGAATGAAGTTTCTGGAAGCAAACTACCTTTGTTTGAAACACTAGCTCTGCCATTTATGAAATGTATGGTCTTGGGCAATTCATTTAATGTCTGTGAGTCTTCTCCCTTATCTATAAAATGTGCATAATAATGGAACCTACCTCATTGGATGTTTGTGATTAATAAGTGGATTAATGGAAGTAAAGGGCCTCTAAGTTCCTCTTCTAAGGCACTTTTTGAATATGCCCTCAATAAATGTTCACTATTGTTATTTCTGCATTGCTTCTTTCTACAGCTTTCCTCCTAGAATCCGGTTCTCTTATATTTCCTGTCTAACATCACACTTGCCCTGTCCAGATGCCCTGCCTCCTCCATGGAATACTGTCTTGGTCTGAGCTTCTGGATCTTACCTATTGCTTTCCCAAGAAATTCTTTCTCCCAGAGACTAGCCTTGGAGCAAAGCCTACAACAGCTCTGTTTTTACCCAAATAGCAAGCCACATTAATGAATTAATAATCAAAGAAG
This sequence comes from Vicugna pacos, assembly GCF_048564905.1. NCBI lineage: Eukaryota > Metazoa > Chordata > Mammalia > Artiodactyla > Camelidae > Vicugna > Vicugna pacos. The sequence goes on from NC_132991.1 coordinate 19,217,438, forward strand.
CTGCTGGCATCAGGGGTTCCTACCTGCAGTAACGAATGGCCCAGCAGTTAGGTGGGACACACGCATGCCAAGCCAGGTGCATTCATCATTCTCTTAGCTGCTGGAAGTCAATGGCAGGAAGATCTGAAAACAGTAGGTAAAATGACCTCAGATAATATACTGAGCTCAGCACAGGACTCCAGGTTCCACCTGGGGAGAAATCCACGGGAATAATCCACTCTTTTCATCCTGAACGATTAATGAGAATTTACATACAATCAGTTGTAGAACCAAGGAAGCTTGCTTTCCAGAAATAGCAAGGAGGCAGAAACAGAGAGAGGCTCAGCTCTCATTTACTGAAAGGTGCTTCGTGAGGTTGCCCTGATCTAGTGAGAAATCCACTGTCTGCATAGGTGTCTAGATTTGGTGGGAATGAGATAGAAGACGACGAAATAACTGCATCAGTTGTAAACCCAAAAGGGAAAGGCTGGGTAGGGTATGTCGGGATGGATCAACCTGCCTGGACAAAAAGGCTTAGGCAGTGAAAAATCTGGGTGTAAACTGGAAGAGCATTAAGTGGAAAGCTAAGGGATTAATATTTCTTTTTTAGGAAACAGGAAGCCATTAAAATTTTGAGCAGAGAGGTAGCATAAGGAGGCAGGGGTTCAGGAATGCCGCTGCTTGTGTATATAACATGTACCAAAGGTGCAGAGGACTGTGATGTCAGTTAAGAAATAATTCTTTCAATTTGAGAAAAAAAAAAAAAGTCGGTCTTGGATCATTCATGTGAAAATGAAAAGTCTTGAAGATACACTTAGGTTTTATCTTATATTCAAGATTTGTTACACAAAAACATACCTCTATTAGTTTCTAAAAATAAAAAAGTCTTTGGGAAGTAAATGAATCCTGTTCTTTGGGGTTACTTAAGCTCTCAAATAATTCCTATATTAAATAACAAAACAGAAAATTTTATGTAATGATGAAACAGGCAACAAAGGTAAAGAGAAGATAAATTATCACGATATACTGTGAGGCAAGAGTTACTCAATATGACAGGTTGAGTGAACTATGCTATGACCTGTGAAGGAAGGGTTACTCAGTAGTGTGAATGAAAAATATTGCCAGCCGAATCAGTAAACAAAGAATGCTATAGCCATCAAGTCATCAGTCACTACCACCACCCCGACAGTGGGTGAGGGAGGGAACTCAGGATGCAGACAAGCAGGCAGCCCCACCTCTGCAGCCACCCCCAACAGTGCCCACTGAGGGAACTCAGGATGTGGAAGAACAGGATACTAGCCCTAGATAGCTAGGTGCATGCCAAAGGAGTGATTTCACTGAGTCCTGACTTTGCACCAACCCATACATAGAAAAGCACTAAATTCCTTAACTTGAGATACCTGGTTTACTTTAATTAACAGTTGTCTTTTGATATTCCAACTATCTGATCTTTGTTGCAAAAACTCATATATCCTGGCTTCTACTTTGCCACTTTGGAACAGCTTCTTAGAGAGATCTGAGATGCTGTGTCCTGGGCTTGGGTCTTAAGAAAATATGCTGAATAAACCATAACTCTCAACTTTTAGGCTGTATAGTTTATTTAAGTCAACAATGTGGCATGACTATTCATTCCTAACTCCAGCCTGGCAAGTAAAGGAATCTTGATTTTTTGTAACTGTCCTATTCCCTGTCTGCTATACCCTGTAAGATGAGTTTTTTTTTTCACTTCTTTTGATATTTATCAGAAGTTAAACTGATAATCCCAAAATACTTTTTAAAAAAGTATTTATTACTTTTCAGAGAAAAGAAAAAAATGCATTATAATACTAAGATACTATGTGTTAGATAGAGAGTGAATCTTCATTTTCAGCTTTATAGAATGTCAGGTTCTTTCTCAACAGTTCCACTGAGGAAACTGTGTTCTTGGTCTCCAGAGTACAGCAAAATATTGAGGAATAAAGTATGGGCTTATGAAGTCAGTGGTTTGTTTGCTTTCAGGCAGCTAGAGAAGTTTTAAGTTGGCCACTGTCATCAGCATGATGGTGAGCTTCAGCAGCAGACATGGAGGGAACAGGGAGTTACATTCCACGAATCATCCAACAATGGAAGGGTCCTGGACAGTGTTTTTCAAAGTGTATATATACTGATGACCTTCTTAAAATGGATTAGACCCTCTGAGGTTGGGTCCTGGCATCTGCATGTTTAATAAGATCCTCAACTAATTTAAATTCATGCTTAAATTTGGAAATTATTAGCCTATAGTTTTCTTACATACTCCCTCCCTTTTGTACTGGGACTCACTAAGAGTGATGCTTTTTCCCCATATAAATAAGAAGTTCCTAGAGTGGAAGCTCCATCTGAGACAGTCAAAACTGTAAATGTCAAATTATATGTACATGTGCACTTGTGTGGATTTTAAGTGTATGGAACATAGCTTGCTAACTGTTACGCTGTGCCCTGCTAAAAAGGTTGAGCTCTGTTATGCAGATTTTCGTGTAATATTTTAAGCAATCGGAACTGGATAAGCCAGATAAGGACTACATTTCCCAGCATCCCTAGCAGGAGATTGAGTCCTTGCAACTAGGTTCTGGTCCAGTGAAATAGAGGGGGAGTTTATGTGCACCACATCCTAGATTGGTTCATAAAATATCTTCATAGTTCTGCCTCTGTGTTTCCAAGAATGTCAGTAGAGGGCTCCAGTACGGAGGATCTTCTCAATCTGTGACCTACTTTTCTTTCAGTATCCACTTTCTTTTCAAGTCTTTGAAGTTCTTAGGTATTTCTAATCGTTCCCATAATACACAGAAACTCAGCTTTTCTATATAAGACATTATTCTCTGACCCTTTCCATCAATGCCACCTTCTGTCTTCAGAGTATAATTACCTTGGTTAAATTTGTCCATGTCCTTATTTATAAAGGTAAGGGCTAACTAGTCTGATAAGCTTAATGGGCAATGAGAGTTAATGGCTTAATTATCTCTCATTATTTAATTAATATGTTAATTATCTCTCCTTAATTAAATAATAAATTGGTTTTAAACTAAGTTCTTTAACCTGAGGCTCTTTTGGATTCTTTTCCTGACTTTGTTTCCAGCCCTAACTCCCATTTATGCTCTAGGCATTAGAACACTTTGTTCCAACCAAATGAATGAGTCTTCTCTGCCCATTTTACCCACATTACCACACGAGGCTTTCTTCTTGCTGGCTCATTTGCTCACTAAAAGTTTTCCCCAAATATAATTATTTCCCAGACTTCATGGTCTACCTCCATTCTTAGAACATTCCTTGATAACCCCTGATCAAAGTCCTCTCTCTCTCACTTTCACTCACTCACTACATCGTGGCTCTATTAACGTATGTTTGACAAATATATGCCGTACATATTACATGTGCCAGACAATGGAGATACAAAGAGAATTAAATTGAATCCTTGTCTTCCAAAAATAATGTGTCATGCTATGGGTACGAATAATCAAGGATTATATAGGGGAAAAAAGATGATAGATAAGGAATTAAGGAAGTTCAGTTGGGAAGTGCAGTCTCCACTAATCAAGTAATGTGTGAGATGTGGGACTTTGGCATGCCTGGTATCTGTCATGCGTGATTTTTTGTTTAGAGCAGCTATGTGTGAGGACTATAGGATGCAGTTTATTAGATATGCTTAGAAATCTGTTATGAACCCGATGACAAGCAGAGAGAAAAAAAAAACAGGGAATGTCTCAAGACTGAAGAATGTTAAGAGTAAGCATCAGGAAAGAGAGAGCTCATCTGTGTGGAAACGATGTTGTGCCAGCTTTGAGTTTAGAATTCAAAAGGCCCTGTCCATTTCCACTAGCCCCCTGGGAACCTGCCTCCATCAGGTGAACAAGCCCATCAGGTGAACTGCGGGATCGTGGGCGGGATTCAACGTCACCACCGTCACCACCGTCTCCTCTGATGAGGGCCTGTCCCCAGACACTTGTCAGCTGAACAGAGACTCAAGGGCAAACCCAGCTTAGACCTGGGAAGCCTGGCACCTATCCACAGAACTGCCCAGCTGACCCACGGGCTAATAATAATAAGCATTAATAAAGCATTATTTTTTATTTACGCCAAGTATGGAAGTGATATGTTATTTAGGAAACACTAAGTACTAACATATTATACATGATTAGTGTTTAAAAGGACTTAAAGTGGGGAGGGATGGTGTAATAATTACTAACAATGGCTTGAATTTACTGAGGACTTACTATGTTTGGATTGCTGTTTGCATATGTACTGAGTGTTACCATGTATGGGTGTCCTCTGAAAATCACCCTGAATGGTAAATTTTACTCTCCTTTTTATAGATGAGAAAATTGAGACCTCAAATAGTTAAGGAATCTGACTGACACTGGCAGAGCTCTGAGGGGCAAAGTCAGCTCTTAAACCCCCTTTCTTCATCACTTCTACATCACTTCTATCTTGCACTCTTTTCAGTGAAAAGAGCAGATCAGAAGCAGGACAGATGTGTGTTAGAATGTCCTTTAATGTGCTGCTCCTGGAATGTCGTGTTCATTCTTGTGGCTTCTTGATGAGTCATGTTAGCCTTGATATCATCCATCAAAATTCCCATCCCAGTTTCTTGTTCTGGGATCTTAATCCAAAAGAGAGATACTGATGAGAGTTTCACACCCAGTGTCAAACCACGGGGGAAGGCTCTGGACAGGCTGAGCTTGGGGTTCTTGGGTACGTGTCACAGCGTTACTTTGCCTCTGCCCAGGCAGCCCCTGGTGTCCGCTCACATAGCTCTGAAGTTCTGAGACAACAAGGTGATAAGTGACCTTTCTCACCAGTAGAAACTAGTATATCGTATAGGTCATCCCAGCTTTCAGAATTTAATGTTCTGTTTGCTTTGTAATGAGTAACCATTTACTGGAGTGATAGTTGATGTCTGGTCAAAGGAGTCTTCTTAGGGCATCCTTTGATTGTGTTAATCTAAGGGTTTTTTATTTTATTTTATTTTATTTTTTTTACATTTTTTTATTGATTCATAATCATTTTACAGTGTTGTGTCAAATTCCAGTGTTCAGCACAATTTTTTTTTGTTTAATGTGGGCTTTTTTGAGGTACAGTTTTTATATAGATGCACAGTTAAATGTGTTTTTTACAGATGTCTGTAGCTATGTAACCACTAGCACAATTAGTATGTGGAATATTTCCATCAATTCTGCATTTCCTAAATGTGCCTTTGTAGCCCGTGCTCTTCTCCAATCTCAGTCACTGCCAGCAATCGATCTGATTTCTGTCCCTATAGTTGGCCTATTCTGGAAAGTCCCATAGCAGAATTATGCAGGAGTTGCTTCTCTGTCTGCCTTTTTTCACTTAGCGTGATGCTTTTGAAATGCATTTATGTTATTACGTAGATCAATAGTTTGCTGTTTTCATTACTGATTACTTTTTAATTTTATGTTTGGATCACAAATAGTTCATCTCTTTTCTAGCTGAAGAACTTTTGGCTTATTCTAGTTCTTGATAATTATTAATAAAGCTTTTGTAAATACTCATGTACAGATCTTTGTGTGGACAAAAGTTTTCTTTCCTTTTTTTTTTTTTTGCATAAACATTTAGGCATGAGATTGCTGGATCACATGGTATTATGGACCAAACGTTTTGTCCCCTTAAAATTCACATTCAGGGCCCTAATCCCCAGTGGGATGGTGTTAGGGAAGTGTGTCTTTGGGAGATGATAAGGTTTGAATGAGGGTAGAACTCCAAGGATAGAATTACTGCTCTTAAAAGGTGGAAAAAAGACACCAGAGCCTCTCCTCTCTTCCATGTGAGGATACAGCCAGAAGACCCTCACCAAGAACTGAATGTCAACACCTTGATATTGAACTTCCCAACTTCCAGAACTGTGAGAAATGAATGTTTGTTGTTTAAGCCACTAGCCTCTGGTATTTTGTTATAGCAGCCTGAGCTAAGACATACGTTAAGTATATCTATATTTTTGATATTCCTAACCTTTCAGTTGTTCTATGGAACTCTGATTTTTTACTTTTATCAGTTAGGTTTTATTCGTACCTTAAATTTTAAATCTTTTCAAATGTAAGCTAAATGTACTTCTAATATATTTTAATTTCCTTCCCTGCTTTATTAGTGCTCAAAAAACCACTCCTTTAAACTCAAATATCTGCTCTGCCTCATAAGCAAAATACGTGACAAATTCCATTTTTTTTCAAGAAACAATTATACAAGATTTTATTTTCTCTCAAATATCTAATCTATAAATTGAAACTTATGTTTTATACACCAAAACCAAAGTAAACATCTTATGAAAGACAGTGGCAGGCAGAATTAGTGAAAGAAACCTAAATGTAAAATTCATTCAGCTCTTCCTCATGAGGACCTAATTTAATCAATGCACCTGCAGTTGATTGCTGCCTTTTAAAGTGTATATCATACATCATACATCAACAGAGTGAGGGGAAGGCACATCACTGTCACACCTTGAAATATGAATAAAGAGATAAAAATAGGAAAGGAAAAAGGGAAGGGGTTAGAAGTTTGTTTACAGCATTTTGCAGGAAGCTTGCCAGACAGACTTTAAATTTATTTTAGATCTATTGAATTAAACCATGAATGAGTCATTGTCTGAGAAATAATTTATATTAAAATATCAGCTGTTACCCTGTTGGCATAGGAATCAATTATATAATGCACCCAATAGCACTAAAAACAGGAAGTTTTTTGGAAGGTATTTATATTCTCTAAAGGAAGGTAGGGAGCATGCTGAAGACAGAATAGCTGATGGAATCATTAGAATAGATTTCACAGATTTAAAACTGCATTCAGCAACACTAGTAAGTTTATCGGTTAAGAGATAGCCAAGAATCACTTTGCCCTGAGACAAGAGACAAGCCAAATTAATAAATTGAGGTTATATATAGAATAAATCCATTATATATAATATATATGTGCATGTATATATATGTATATATTTTGTTGTTGCTCTTGTTGCTGTTGTTAGCTCAGAAGAGTTCCCTAGAGAAATCGTCCCGTCATGCTATCCTATAGCCTTAGGGCCCACAGAAGACACCGAACCTCTGCACTCCCTCCCATCCCAGGCAGGATGGAGAGAGAGCCAGGATGACGGCTGGCCTTGTGACAGCCAGGGCCCGGGAGTCCCTGCCTTATTTCTAAAGCAGCGTCTGCTGGCGCTGGACCTATATGGTTATTTTCTAAATGGTTAACTCTCAGTAGATTCTGGTGAACGTCTTTACAAGATAATTAGGCATATTCTAGAGAGTGACATTTGCTTATCCTTGAAATAAACGTGCTCTCCCAGCTGTATGCCTGCAGTCAGAGCCTCCGTGTTACAGTCCGTGACACTAGTAACAACAGCAACAAGAAAACTACCTTTTTTGAGCAGGTACTTTCATATCTTCATATGTGTCAGGCTCTGTGCTAAATGGTACCCGTATATTGTTTTCAATCATCACAACCATGACAGGAAGAAAGAATTGTAATCCCTATTTGACAGATGAAAAATGAGTTATAGGGGCTGATAATTTGCCAGAGGCCAGTCAAGTGATTAGCACATGGCTTGTTTGAATTGTGTGCTTATGTCTGTCTTGATGTTATTACTGGTGGAGACTGATTTTATGCAAGAGGGACAGTTTTCCCCTTCTCCCTCATTAACAGACCTGGTATTATTTAAATATTCCTCAACTGATAGCACTCCAGAAACACAGCCCTGTAACCCTAAAGCATTTGCAGCACAATGTTTTTCTAGCTACTTGTATTCGATAGGAAATTGACTAAGGTCGGCTCAACCAGATCAAAGAAAAAGATTAATACACAATGCTGAGGTCGTCTTCCAGTGATTATGAATAAGGAAGATTCTGCCTCTATTGCTCTGGGGCAGATATCTTATGACAATAAGCAAAACTAATCTGAGGATGATGCCAACACTCCAAGAATGATGGATAAGAAAAGAGCTGGAAAGAGGCGTGGTCCTTGATATTACCATTTGGCCACTGTATCCACTAACCCTAGAACACGCCCTTCCCCTGGGCTTCTTGTCATGTGCAATGATACATTTGTATGTATTGAAGGCCTCTTTGTCTGGTTGCTTGAATTTGAAAGCATGCTAATTTATATCCCATATAGTATCTTCTCCTCAGCACCTAACCCATACCTGTCTCCATCCCCTGTATAGAAACATGTTAACTCTCAGTAATGTTTCTGTGCACCTCCATTTGAAAAAAGAGCTAAAAATCTAGATGTAGCACGTGGCCTCTCTCTGTAGTAAAGCAGCTTAAATAATGTTTGCCTGCACAGGATTCTCATTTTATGACACACGGTAAAGCTGTATACACATGTTTAGGGCCATAGTCATACATTACAGTTTATTCCTGCACCGAGCTCTGTGTAATTTGAAAGCAGTAGCAGAAAAATGATGAAGATTGCTCTCCTGGAGCATAACTGCAATGAAGATATCCAGCTCCTAAGCCCTAGTCACCGGTGGACCACCTAAGGTGAAAACCTGATAAATTAATTCATCTTGTAGCAGAGGGTGTCATTCCCTGCCTCTAAATATATTCAGTTTATCTGTTATCATCTGTAGGAATGGATCACTGGGCAACAAGCTATCCCCAGAAACATTTTCAGATAAGATGATGATTTTTTTTCTCTAAAAATTGTATATTTATGTAAACCACGGCCCAAATCTAGTGGAACTGCAGTCAGAGAACACATTCATCTCCAAATTACGCATCGAGATGCATCTGATAACCTTGAAAGTATATCTATTTAGAAGGGTTTAGTGCCACTCTTAAATAGGTCTATATTTTTAAATATATTATGTTTCTGTGTAAAATATAACGAAATGTGTGGCTATTAAAAACGTAAAATCAATGCCTCAAGTTTAATATCATAAAAAATGAATTTCCATAAAATATGCATATTAGAGATATGGATGCTGAAGATAGAAAAGCAGATAGTTTTTGTGGGTAAAATATGAAATGCTTATATCATTCTGAGGTTGTTTTTCTTTTCTCTTTTTTTTTTTTTCATAAAGCCTTTTTTTCCTCCTAAAGCCACTGAGGCAGCAGTATTGTTACTGTTTCCTAATTTTGAAAGAAATGACAACATTGTAGACTGTCTTGGCAAATAAACTGAGCTCATCATTTGATTGTCCTATGGAAATGAATTAAACATAATCATTTCCTTTCTCATGCCAAGAAAGCTGCATGTTCTAGCCCCTGTCATAGCCATGTATATGTCTGTTGAAATTTCATCACCAATTACATTCACATAAACAACAGGTAGTTTTAAAATTGCAGTAAATTGTACATTGACTTCTGCCATTTTCTTTGGAAAGGTTTTCTGAAACAGCTTGAAAATAGGGAGTTGGTCTTTCCTTTGCTTAGGAATTAAGCGCTTGCTGTAAGCACCAGGAAAATTAAAGCTTAATATATTATTTTCTTACATTAGGTTAGGAGAAGAGAAGTAACTGGATTATATTCTTAAATCCCTGGACTGTGAAGATGTCTGTAAATCCTTTCAGAGTGTGCTGAGTTCAGTCCTTCAGGCACCCTTTTAAGGACCCTTCAATAAAAGCTTTCTCACTAGAGAACTGAAGGGGCCATTATTTACAATTACTCTCACCGATGCAGACAGGAAGTCTTTGGAAGTAGTTCAGAGTGGGCCAACCCCAAGTATTACCATTAATTGCTAAAGGGTTTTATTCTGTGATGGGTAAACACAACTCCACACTTGTGACTGGCATACAAAAGAATGCCCTGAGAATAGGTGTTGGCCAGAAGAGTTTAGGGAACTTTATTTTCTTTTGACAATAAGATATTCCCAAGATGGTGAAATGTGTAGTTTTTGTTTTTGAAAATAGAAGTATTCCATCAAGCAGACCAAACCTCTCGTCTGACTCTGAACAATTTAAATTTGGAATTTATTTTTGTCCCTAGTGAGCTCTCTACGTATTTTAACAGATCTTTTGCCACTCCAGCCTTGTGAAATTTTGTGATCTTTGCCCCAAGCTCTTTATCCACATCAGTCATTTATTCATCCCAGTTCTTTGTTCACGTCAAATCTCAGCACGGTTTATCTGCTTTCAACAGGAAACTCACTGGAAATGTTACGGAAATGACAGGCCAGCCAAGAAACAAGCACCACTCGGAGGGTTGGAGTACTCAGATTTATTACGCCGGCGGGCTCAGAGGGGCTTCTGCTCCGAAGCTCTGAGCACCTCCAAGATGTGCACATGAGGTTTTATAGGGTTAATTACAAGTATGGGGCTATTAGCCAATAAGGTTCAAACAACAACAAGCAAGGAATCAGTACACTGGAGCTTATCAATTTGGAACAGATCACGTTACTGACACTTGTTGAGCTTGGATTTACGAGTTAGCTTGTTAGCCCAGTAAACTGACACTAAACTTTAGATTTACAAGTTAGCCCGGCAGAACTTATATCAGTAAACCAACACTAATCACACTTAGATTTGTGACTGAGCTCGTTAGCCCAATAGACTGACACTAAACTTCAGATTTATGAGTTAGCCCAGCTGGGCTTTTCCTTCACAGAATCGAGCAGACAACAGAAGATAAGAAGAGATTCTGTGTCAGAATTGTGAACACGCCCCAGGAAGGAATCTTGTAGATCTAGTGATTCTTCTAATGCTTAAGAAGGGCTTGCTTTGTGCTGTTCTCTGCTCTGAGCACTCTGAATGTATTAACTCAGTTAATATGAGTTAGAGTTCATTAGTTCTACCGTAACCCATCTTGCAGTTGAGCAGATTGAGCCCAGAGACCTCAGACAAATTCCAAACCACAAAACCAAGATCCAGATTCCTACAGATCATTTCCCAAGTCTGTGGACTTAATCTCATTTAACCTGATTACCTGAATTGCCCTCCTTAAATCTTCTACAAGTAAAGTTTGGCTTATTGTGTCAACAAAGGTAGAAAAATTATATTTGTCCTTTAATTCTTTGTCAGTCTGGGTTCTATTTTTTTTTTAAACTTTCTTTGCTGTCATAATTTTAGAGTTTTTAGATACATTCCATGAGTTGAAGAAGGTGGTCTCTCCTTGTCCTTTTTAGATGACATAGAAACAGTTCTATCATAATTTCTTCCTGGGGGCAAAGAAAATGGATTAAATATGGAAACTCTTCTACTAGGTCAGCTAAAGATACACAGTAGGCAGAGGGATATTTAGTGATGAATTTAAATCATACTAACTACCAAATGCAAGGTAAATCTTTGCCACAGGTATCTCCTTTTTTGGCTACCATTTTAAATTTATGATTAAATACCAACGCCAATCCTGTTATCACCTCAAGTTTCTGACCCATTTAACTGGAAATTAAACAGAAAATTTGTTGTGAACAAATTATATGGTAATTACATTCATGGAAGTGAAGAATAGTGCCGATAAATGTGTCAAGATTTTTGTCCACACGGATCTTACAGGTCAGTTAAAGAAGGAAACATACTGTACCCACAGAAATGGGAGAATCTGTAGCGTGAATTTATTTGTCTCTAGATGTTAAAATCTAGTCTAGGAAGAAAGAGATGAATATTTGTGAATTAATGTTGGCAGGGAGCATCAGTAGGAGCAAGTTGGTATCAAAGGGGACAACTTCAAGGAGAAGAGAGATTAGAGATGGCTAAATGTCATTTTAGAAGGTAGCACATTTTTTGTTGGTGTGAAGATGCATGAAGAAAATTATGGAAATGGAAAAGAGAGCTATGGAAGTAGCTCGTTTAGGGCATGTCTGAGGAAGTAGAGGGTGTGAGGCTAAAAAGGAATGGGGGAGCTAGGATGAGAGAAGTCGACAGATCATCCTTAGTTCGGGACTTGGCTGTATACTCAGTATTCTGTTGCTGACCGCTTAGCCTTCCCTGAACACGCCAGACACCCCAAAACACCTCTGTACCTTTGATCAAACTATTCCTTTAGCCTACAATTTTCTTTTCTCTATCCCCTGCTTATTAAAAGTTATATACCTTTCAAGTTTCCACTCAAACTTTTCTCTCTGAGTCACTTGCTAATAGTCCCCCAGTTAAACTAATTATTCTGTCACCTGCACTCTGCAGTACGTGAAAGCTGCTGTAGCTTGACTGTTCTGTCGTGTTGAATGTGGTTAGCTGTTTGCACAACTCTCTCCTCTGGAGAGCAGAGTTGGTATTTTTACATCACCCCATGACATAGGCATGTGCTTCTGAATAGATTTTTTTTTTTGATAATGTACATTGGACTGAGAGGAGACAGTTTAGGGGGAAAATAAAAAGCCCTGGGGTGGGATACAAATCTCCTGAGAGTAGAATTTATCCAAAAATAAAGTGAAAGGAAGATATTTCACCTAGGGTCTACTCATTGTTACATGTGTAGAAGTACAGGCGTCACAGGCCTGGGGCCACATATTTGATCTTGTGTGATCTGTTAGCTGTGTCCTTCTCCACAGTTACAAATGAGATCTCTCCCTTCCAGTTGGTTCTTTTATGTATCTGTTTTCAATGGAGGAGTGGATGCGTTTCCCACAAATGAAAACAGACACAAAAACTAAGAAACACATCCCATTCTCTGCCCTCTTGAGAACACAGCCTATTGTATTTACAAAGGGCTGTCATTATTGGAATCCATTTTTGTTTTTAACTTTGGATTTCTTCAAGTGTTGGATGATTATATATATGTATCTGTATCTCAAAGGGGCTACAATGAACTTCCATTAAATATACATTTATTTATATAAATATCTATTAAGTCCCTAAATTTAGCCAACTCTGTAAATAGACCAAAAAGTGATTACAGGACAGACACTCTCTGTCCTAGGTCATCCTTAGTTCAGGCGCAGGAAGACTAACTCTGAAGGCTGCTGAAGGAACCTTAACTCCTAAAAAACTACTTTCTTGGCCCAACACAAGCCAAATTCACCTTCATCTGTGACACATTGTAATATAACCCCCCCTTCTGTATTATTAAATATACAGAAGACACCATATTATTTAAAATCATTTCTTTTTCCCTCCGCACAACTACACACATTTCTGATTCCCTTGAATTAAATGAGGGCTTGTGATTGAGATTCAACCAAAGGAATATGAGTGGATAATTTATGCTTCAATTTCAGGCCAGGCTGAAGTCTACCACACATGGAGCTCCCAAATCTTTCCCCATCTACTGACTGGATATCAAGTCAGGGCAACCTTAAAGCTGACCGAGCCACCGGCAGCCTGGGTCACTGGATGAGACAAGCCCCACACCTCACTCCTTCCTAATCCAGACCCACATTCAGCTGTTTTAAAGCAAGAAGTAGACAACTGTGTTCAGCCTCTGGAATTGTAGTTTTGGTGTTTTGCTTGCTTATGGAACAGCAATTAACCTGCCTTTAATAATAGAACCTCAAAAAACCTTTTCTGTTATGTATAGTGACTGTCAACCAGGGACCGTTTTACTCCCTGAGGGACATTTGGCCATGTCTGGAGACGTTTCTGATTGTCACAACTTGGGGGGAGGAGATGCCATTGGCACGTAGTGAGTGTAAACTAGAGATGCTGCTAAACACTCTACAACACACAACCCCGCCCCCCTGTCCCCTGCAAAGAGTGATCTGGCCCAAAATGTGTATGTCAGCGGTGCCCAGGATGAGAAGCTTTGTGTTATGAGGGTGAGCACTAGAGAGAGTGCTTGTTGGATATGACTGGTAGAAGAGAAAGACTAGTCAAAAGGTAACGCACAGTTCCCTGGGTCTGTCAACAGCAGATGCGAGGTCAGAAGATGAATGGTTTGGTGTGGCATGCGATCCCTTGGGTTTTAGGTACATTGAGATGGAGGTTCTGCTGGCTGTCAGAAAGGTGGCCAGGAGACAGTGGATACAGTTGGTATTTGGAGCCGTGGGTAGGAAGGGTGGACCATCAGTTTAGAGGTGATAAGAGCAACTTCAGGATGAGTCAGGCTGCCAACAGTTCCAGGGCATATGGAGAAAAAGAAAAATGGACCAGACATGAAATGACCATGCGAGAGGTTCTGACACTATCATAAGAGGGCATTTTTCAAAAGAAGAGGACATTTCATGTCCTTCAAACCCCCTTATTTCAGCAGCTGCCATCTCTGCTCGTAAAGGAGAGAGTCTTGGCCAGTGAGAACAGACTCCCCGAGACTCCATCTGCCTCACAGTGGAGCCCTATGGTCTGATACTTCCCAAGATACCTCATATTTGGCAGAAAAAAATGGCCCATCCATGGTTGCTGTGGAGGTTTTCTTTTAATCAAGCATTTCAGTGTAGAGGACACACAACCCAGAGATTCCCTTCTGGTAGCCTTGAAAGTAGGCAGTCACCCTTCTGAACTCTGTTCTTTGGTTTCCATTAGGGTAGGTCATATTTTCAATGAAAGTTCTTCTATCAGACCCCATTAACATTATCCTAGTAGATCTGGCATCAATAAATTATTATTTTAGTCTGCTGGGGAGTACATCCTTTGGCCCATTTAAATTCCAGAAGACTTAGACTTTGGCCTTTGTTAGTCCCTGAAACTCTATTACATTAATTGTCTCCCTCTGCCCTACTTGTTATGATGTTCACGATGGGAAGCCGATGCCTTAATGCAGTCGAATGCAGCGTTCTCTCTCCATTTTCCCACTCAGCATCCTCTGTCTCTTCTCCTCCACCCTTTCCTGTTTTTGAATGCAATTTATTTTAACATTTCAACATTTGTTGATACTAACTACTTCTGATCTTTCCCGTCTCCCTCCACAAGCTTTGTGGATAAATTCCAATTGCAAAATAGCAAATAAAAAAGTTACCAAATCTCTCAGGGAAGTTAAATAAATGATCAGATGCTCAGGCAGCAAACTAAATTACTACAGTCCTCTCAGGCGTATGTCTGACTTTGACAATCTTCCGATTTCTCTGACTCTCCTGTTGAACTGACCTCTGAACACCAAATCAAATTTATAAGTCTTTTCACACAGAACCAGTATACATCATTATAACTGGAAGTCCAGACTCGGATTACCAGAGAACCTGAAAAACAGTGCTCAACACTCAGTTACAAGTTAAAGTGCTATGCAGACACCCTCAGGATTTAAGATCAGCAACCATCCCCAAATTAGATTTGACAGTGTTTTCGTTGCTGTGTTTATATTTCCCACTTTGGAGTGCTGAGTTATACAATAAGATTATTGAGCAGGTAAATAAATGAAAACAATTGAGATGGAACAAAGGGCAAAGATTATGTATGGAAGGGTGTGACTCTCTTTGCAAACAAGCAAAACTCTGTTTAGTGACCACTTTGAGATGTGTACATTTCAAAGGTTGATTAAGATTTGGAGGGCATACGAAAATAGTTCTTTCATAATAATTCAAGTTAAAATTATAAAAGCTAGCAAATATAAAAGAAGAATACTAACAGGACCAAGGTAGGTGGGAAACCAACATGTTTTCCCTAAGCATAAATAAATTGACAAGCCAGTACAGACCATTTCTGCTCTTTTAAATTGAACTATATGTTCCCCAAAACACTTTGCAAAAATAATATTCCCCACCCTTCAACAATGGTGTAGAGAAAACTGTGTTGAATTGCTATCTAAATGAACAGACTTCAGGAAATGGAAAAGCTGTTCAAATCTAACATGGCAGTTTAAGATACAAAGTCCTTCGTGGGAAAACTTTGGAAGCATGATGAATGGAAACTTTGCCATTATCTCTTGCATCACTGGGGTTGAAGCCTCTCCATCTTCTATTCTTAATTGGCTACAGTAACCTGGACAGTTGGTCAGCCACAGTACCTTGCTTGGTTAAAAACAAACAGAACACAGAACAAAAGCTATTACTCAGAGCAAATGAAAGGTCTCTGTAGAGAGAAAAAAATTCACGAAATGAGTGTGGAACATGAAATTCTAAATAAAAATCCCTTTAATGTGTCTTGGATGTTGAAATGGGGGAGTGCGGCCAGTGGAGTTTGTGTGCTTTGCAAGCAGTTTCTGAAAATGACAGTGCCAAGCCTATTTAACTCTTATAATTACCTGTCACCGCGTGCTTCCAGGGACTGGCTGGAGACAAGGGAGCTGCATGCCTCACAGTGCAGTGCTGACGGAGAGCTAAAAACTGGGGATGAGCCTGGGGCTTGCTCATCCTAGCTCCACTGTGTGGGTAGACAGGCCCGCTGACATCGTCCCCCGATAGGTAAAGCAGTGAAGTGGCCCCAAGCAATAGCACCTATGCTCCAGGGTCAAAGGAAAGTGTCAGGTGAGCTTGGCTGCACTGCCAGGACCAGAAATCAGAGACACTTCTATTTTTAGATAAACTCAATTTTTAAAAAATATATAAATCTCATAAACTGAGTCAGTTTGATTTATTAATTTATGTTAATTAGCTTTTAGTTGTCATGATCAGTTTTACTTTAGACCTGGGGACCCTCGTGCCATCCTACTCTTACTCAGTTGCCAGCCCAGTTGTCTCATGGCCAGTGAATATGAATGATTTCTTGAAGTGTTGTATCTCCCTCCTTAGATACAGCTGGCCATTTTCATGGCTCATCTCCAGGTCCAGTTTTTCGCCGTGAGTACATTTACTTCTAAAGACGTCATTACTACAAATGGAAGGTGGTCCGGGGGTAGCCAGGGCTGTCCAAGCCTACTGAGCTTGCCCGTTAGCTCTCTGCCAGTGACATGAATTAGGTGAAAGGCACTAACCAGAATCAGAAGACTTGATTTTAGTCTACGCATTTCATCTTAATAGGAGTATTTCAGAAAAAAAAAATTGTTCTCTCAGTTTCTTCACTTGTAAAACATGAAGAGTAATATTATGCCTACCAGTTTCTGAAGTTGGCTGTGAAGCATAAATGAGATACCTACGTGAAGTCGTATTTTGTTCTCTAAAGCGCTAGGCGAGAGATAATGTGACAGTAGTGGCAGGGACACACAGCCTGATTCATGGCAAATAGAAAGAGATGGGATAACAGAGGGAGTTGCATAGGTTTTGCTGTCCTGCTGGTTTGTCAGTTGGAAATGTTTATGTCTTATTTAAAATCAAAAGTTAAGGTGGATTATTTCTGTTAATGGTTATGAAATCATCTAATATATAACTGGTTAATAGTATTCATGTGTGTTTATTTGTGTGTTTATTCGTTCATTTATTTATTAGTTCTGTGTTGGGTTTTTAGCCCTCCAGGGAACCCGGGTCCCTCACTCGGGTCCCTCTCACACCGCACCAGGGCTTTGTTCAAGATGATGTGAAAATTTAGCTTCTGAGTAAAGACATCAGCCACACTGCACAGCAGGATAAATAAGACATCTGTTTATTGTACTGAAAGGTAGTCCCTTTGTAAAAGATATTTACAGCAAAGTACCAGGAATTGAGATCTATAGAGGGTAATTTTGAATCTATCTTTAGAAGATGGACGAAAGCATGCTAACACATAGGGTAAGACCTGGGTGCAGAGAGAAGAAGGCATTATATGGGCTTGTTATGCATCATGTATCTATCTGGTGTTCTATTTGGGCCTTCTTCTGATTTGAATACGACTTTGCTTTTCATTGAACTGATATGGAACATAACATTATTATAAATGCATGGAAGGCTAAAGAGCTAGGTTGTAAAGCTTAAGATTCCTAGGTTGGCTGTTGGGGTAGCTCTACTGTAGAAGGGATTTCTGTAGGTGAATGACCCAGTCACACGTTTCTTCCACAGGCATTGACTGATGAAACTAAACCACTGGGTTCACAAGATCAGCATATTTTCAGAAGGATGGAAAATAGATAAGGCTGCCAAAGTAAAATGAAACTGAGCCAAATTAATTACTGTCTGTGAAGTATTGACATGGTTGAAACTTGACAAGTATATATACAATTTGATCAGAATTTATATTGGCTTCTTGAAGAGTTGTTTGCATTTTTATTGTAGGCTAGAGAGACAGTAAAACCCAGAAATTACTAGAATATAACCAGTGAAGTGGCCTGGAAACAAAATAATGACTATAGCAGGAATCTGTTGAGTAAGATGGAAGGAAAGAAAGAACATTCCTTTGGTTTAATGCTAGATTTTTATGTCAATAAGATCAGATGACTAAAAGCTGGAAGTAGAAGAACCCAGTTAAATCCAAGTGGTGCCCATTTTGAGATGGGATGTGTGCATCCACAGGACGTGTGTTAGCATTCTTCAGGAACCACAGCCACACGCTCATTCTTCAGGTATTGATATCAACGATGGTGCCAGAGCTCAGTCTCATTTAAGGGGATGTGTTGAGACAGTGATGCTCGTACAGATATGGAGGGAATTGGTAGCAGCCATCCTGGATGCAAGATATCACCAGAGGTATTGACAATGACAGTTATTTTTAACTTGCTGTAGTAATAATAATCATAGAATAGGTAATCAATATCTAAAAAAAATTGAGTCTTTTTATAGAGTAAATAATTAGCTTAAGCATAATTCCCTCCCTGTCTCTCTCTCTTTCCCTCTCCGTAAAAAAGATGCGGTTCTAACTATATCATGTCTGATGTTGAGGACCAAACCTGCCACACTAGGGTTTTAGTAAAACTCTGTCTTTGTTCTCGTTTAGGTTCTACTGTGTACTCTGTAATCTGTGTCATCCACTAATATTGACCAGAATCAAGTGGTTATGGGTTAAGGAATCTGCCCAGTCTCCAAGTACTAATTTGAATCCTGCCAAACATTCATTGACTTTCTAGCACTTATTATGGTAGTAGGCAATCAATATGCATTTCCAGAATCAATATTTTACCTTGGTCTACCTCTGTACGTCAGACTAATCATTTTGCATTTTATTCTTTTGCATTAGAATGTCAATCACAACATCCCTTTCCACCACTGCATGGATGCATTCAAAATTCAGGCTTTAAAATACAGGAGTTTTATGACCCCCAATCATATTCTTGAGTTATTTCTAGCACCCTAGCTGGGTCTTTTCACTCCTTTTTGCTATATTAGATTCTGGGCAACATAGAACATGCTGGATGTTCCACTTTGCTTGAATGTGATAATGCCGTGCAAAAGGCCCCCTGCCTGTAAACACCTGTAAAGGATTGATGCAGTTGCGGAGGGAAAAATTGAGTGTTATCATCTCCTCGGCTGAGTGTTAACTGGACTGTATCTCTATTGGCCCCTATTAAATGATGCCTCAGCTGCTGCAGCTGAGCTTGAAATCTATGCCCTTGCAAGCAAGTGCTCCTTTCCTTGGTATTGCTGTTTATCTATCTTTGTGTGCTTTACATACTGATTATAATAGACAAATCTCAGTGTCAAATCATCCTGGGCATGAGAAACAGGACTTGTGACATGTTTCTTTTCTTTACACAGCATCCATCCCTTTCTTTGGCACCTCTTGTTCATTTTGCGAAAGATTTTCATTCTCCTGCTGAATGATATTCTTCTGTGACTATTCTCTTTGTTGGAGTTGCTTGTTTTCAGTTTGCCACAAATGGGAGGTCGTCACGCTGATAGGCAGGTATTGCTTTGTTCATGAGTAGGGTTACTGTGTGAGGAGGACGGAGTAAAGAGAATGCGGCAACAAGAGGGAGAAGTACTTCCTATGTAAGTTTTCATTTTCGTCTGCTGATAGCTTTCAAAGCTTCTGAGATCACATTATGACCTTTGGCTTAGGCGTGTTTTTGTGGTTCTGCATTGATTGAGACACTGCTGCATTTGGTTGACTTTTCTTCCAGCTGAGAAGGTAAAGTACAGCAGTGCAATAGAACAGAATTGGAATTAGGCAGCATGCAAATTGTGCAAGTCAGGTCCACGGCCAGACAATAGCCCTTCATTCTGGCTGTAGTTGATAACCTCCTGAAGGAAAGCTGTCCCTTGATTGGATTAAACCTGCTATTGCACATGCACAAAAGGCCAAAATTAAACAAAATTGTCTCTGAAACAGAAGGAGAGTTTCTGACAATAGCTTGAGAAAAAGCACATTTTCTCCAAAACCTTCTGCAAGGAAGAGAGCGGCTCTTAAAAGAGCTTGCAGAGTCATTGGAAAGTATATTTGACAATAGGTTTGCTCTTTGACCAAGGATAAATTAATGAAGGAACTTTGCTCAAACAATGGAAATAATGTCCCATAAGGAAAACAAAACACTCTTCTATAAGTGGAAGGAGCTGGACTGGTTAGCAACCTAAAAAGCTGAGCCACAGGAAGCTCTACAGGGCCACTTTTCCCCAAGGATATTGTAAAATTCACCATGGTAAAGCCTTTTGGCTTGGCCTTGATTCTAATTGCTCTTGGAGCTTAGCTATTTTGCAAGGTCCTTTAAAACAGGTCCAGACTTATGGGAAAAGAAAGACATTGCCATAGGAGATAAAGTGAAGAATGGCTGTGTAGATAAGAAAGTTAACAGCTTGCAATAAATAATACTAAGATGATCTATAATGCAAATCAATTCAATTCAATTTTGTTTTAATTAGTAATGCTTTAAATATTTGGTATTATGATCAACAGCTCAAATCTATTATTGTATTTGGTCCTTACAATATTATCTCTTAAGTGTTACTCTCCCCATTTTACACATTAGGAATCTGACTAGAGCTATATTAGGGCTTAGTTCAGTGGTGTATGGAAGATTCCACAGCCAGTAATTGGCAGAGACAAAGGTCTAACACAGCCCATACTTGAAAGCCCATACTCTTGACAACTGTGCTACCTTTTCCCAAAATGAGGTCTGCAGAACTGTGTCCTTTGAAGTCATCTGCAGAGATATCTCTAACAAATTAGACAACGACTGTAAGCCATAACTTGTCCTTTCCCCTACACTCCACTTTCATGAGCCATATGGGATATTCATCTATTAAAGCACTGAAAGTTCTGAAGTTTAAACATCTACTATACTTTAAAAAAATACAATATTTTACCAATAAAATTGATGATAAAACTCTTCTTTTCTCTACAATACCAAACTGAAGCACCTTCATTTTGCTATGCTTTTGGTCAGTGATTCCCAGTTTAAAGAAATTAAGTATTAAGCACCTGCAAAGTCAATGTTGCTGTGCTAGGTTTTGCTCTCAAATGTAGCGTCTGCACTTAAAGAGTATACAACTAAGTGAGGGGTTAAGGGTGCAGAACGTAAATGCATGGAAATCAGTGGTGATGATTGTAACTGGGTAGAGAAAGATGCTAATAGCCATGGGGGAAGTAATGAAAGGGCAGTTTGGAGATTTTTGAGTTCTCAACTGATGATAGTGGGTGACAAATAATTTACACGTGTCAATGCAGTATCTATAGCATATGTATGTGTTAATTGCCGATGGCTTTGGTATCTAATAAAGAGAAAATTTTAAATGTTGTTCAATCAAATGGTTTATGACTGGTAATGGAGCATGATAATTATATGGTATGCAATCAGAGATTAATGTCAGGAACATTGCTGCTATTAATGTGTTAGATCCAGATCATGAGATGTACGTTGACTATGCCAGTGCTTTCTTACGGGTTTAATAAAGAAAATCATACCCAGGCTAGACATTACTCTCTCTATATGGACAATAATGTTCTGGGCAATTTTATTCTACTAATCCCAAGGAATTTTTGCATTCCACTTCAAAATGTGTGTATATATATGTGTGTTGATCTAATGGGGGCACTTGAACATATACATGCTTGAATTACACTAGATAATATGATGATTATAAAGCTGTCTTATTAAATATTTTTAAAATGTTTCAAATAGGTGGCTCTCTCAAGAATTTGTAATTTAGGTGAAATAGATTGAGAATTGAAAACCAAAGCCCTAAATAAGCAAACTGAGTCAGATGTCATGCAAAGTGTGACCCCCCAAAATAAAACTTACATCTTGAAATGGAGGAAGGAATTGAGTGAGTGAGATGGTATGTGACAGAACAGAATTCTTCATCAAACCTTAAATATGCACATCCTGAGAGACAGTTTTTGGCAAAATCTATGAATAATTAGCAGTGTTAGGCAAGGTGAGCTCCAAATTTTTGCACTGTGCTCAACACACACACACACACACACACACACACACACACACACACACACATGGATTCATGGCAACAGAAGTATATTATACTGAGGCTTTTACTGTTTTTATGACAGCTAGACTCCCTTCAAAAAATCACTAAGGACACACTTTTTCCAGCCTTTGGAATTGGATATCTGTCTGCTAAAGAGTCATTGCTGAAAATTCAGGTCTTCCCTCAGGAAATTCTGGGGTCAATGAATGGCATGCATCTTGTTGACTTTTGAACAAACTACCTGATCATTTTAAGTTTCAATTTAGCACATACAGTCAGATCAGGTAAACTTTACCATGTTCTTTCTATAACTTAGGTGTGTTAAAGGACACTCAGTATTTGAATCCTAAACAGAAAATCAGTATTTATACTTGTCTTTTTGTGAAGGTCCTTTATGAAAGGAGGTCAACTCCAAGTAGGATTGGTATCATTTGAACTTCTTCCCATTCCTTATCCCAATTTGGCTTTCTATTGAATGACCATAGGAGATTGAAATGACCACAACTGAACAAGTTGGGGACTCTCGGGAAAGGGTTTGCAAGGGTCAGTCTGAAAGTATCAGGGGAACTCTGTTGCTCCAACTAGCCAAAACTATTCTAGTGCTAGAATGAGGATCAGAAAGGACCTTACAGGGGTATCTACCTAAGAGGGGTCTGAGCTCTTGACCATTCAAGAGGAATCGAGGGAGAAGTATAGGGGTTCTTATTCAGTGACGTTCCATTACACACAGAAATGAGGACTTGGAACTAGCACAGTTGTTTTGGATGGAACTGATGTATACAGTAGACTGAGGAGGGAATGGGTCACTTAGCATAGTCCTTCTTAAGCCATCCACTTAGATGGATGAAATTAAGTTCTGCTAACAAGCACCCAGTCTTAGAAGCAAGGGTTATTTATTAAGGATAACATTCATAAATAGAAAGTAGTGGCACTGTAAAATTGAGGAGTTCTTTGGTTGGAAATCCCAGAAACCTAACTCAAACTGACTTCAGATTAAAAGCAATGGGAGATGATTATTTGCCAACATATCCAGAAAATCCAGGGGCTGATCATATTCTCTATTAGAATTAAGAGCTGAAATTTTTTTCTAATTCTCTTACTTTTAGCTTTGCTTCCTTCTGTTTCTCTTTGTGGATCTCACGTTTGCCCTGCCACAGTTAGGCTTGTGTCACATAATAAGAATGATAGCCATGAATATTTTGAAACCAACAACCTTAACAACAGATAACCCCAAGAAAGGAAAATAATTTTGTTTTCCAGAAATAATTATCAAGTCACACAGAAGGACCTTACTAGCTCCCTGTGGGGTTCATGTTTAACTCCTGGACCCGTCACTTTTGCAGAGGGATCAGGAGTATCGTGGCTAGTAGGGTTACGTTATGTTCCATTCTTCTGGGCAGGTTTCTGTAAGCCTAAAAAATTTCAGTTTTCAAGAAATAATGGGAAAGGAACAGGAAGTTCCCCAGTGGTTAAAGAAGAATTGAGCAGAAAAACAAAACAGATGTCTACTTCTAGTACCAATTTATGATACTCCCATTTTTGTGACCGTTGTATGTAAGGCAATATACTCTCACAATTGTGAATTTAGCTGGTAAAGGATATATTGATAAATGTAACTTTTGGATCTTGCACTGGCTATTGGTAAGACCTCTCCCAACTCGGTTGCTTGTTTAAGGGGAAGCTGAGAAGTCAAACTGGGTCTCAAGGCATCATTGAAAACAACACAGACATACGCAGCATCAGCCCCAGCCTGTGACCAAATTTCAGTTCTGCCAGGAAGTTTCCCTTCAGATCCATTGACCAGAGGCAAAGGCTTGCTCCTTGTTCCTTTATCTCCCCTAAAACTGCTGCAGTGAACCAAGGTTTTATTTCACATTGATCTGATTTTTTAAAAATCTTTCTTAATATACTTAAACTCAGCAGCTAGAGCAGCTAACACATTACTGGTAGGCAGTAATGATTGCAAGCTAGTTACACCTGCTGTCTTAGTATGTGGAACTTGCAGTTCTAGAAGCTGCTGGTGCTCATGCTCCTTTGTCTCTCAAGGTGACATAATCACATAGAATACTTAGGGATTTTGAACACACCTGCCATTTGCCAGTGGATTTTGTATCTTCCTCTGCTTTCTACGGTACAGAAATTGTGTGATTATTTTTGAGTTTATATAAAGTTAACCCAAATAGTTAAAAGTAAGCTTGAAGATAAGCCAGAATACCAAAACTGCTTTGGCCGCTGAGGTATATTTGCAGATCTGTTAATTAACTGTGGGTGTTTCCAACTTTTGACTTCGTGTACAAAATGCTCCCCAGTCCTCTGTATGCCTCGGACTGATGAGTCTCTGATATTTTCCTTTTCAGCTCTACGTGAATTTGTTTGACCAGTTTGTATGAGTAGGTTTCTCATGTGAATGGAAAGTAAACCAAAGACCAGGTGTCTTTTTCCAGTTGTCTCCTTTAGTTCTGTGTTTTAGCATTTTTCAAAGTAGCCTTGTCTGCAGTGAGAGGCATACCAGATTCTTTTCTTTTTATTTCTACAATTAAATTTGTAAAGGGTTGGGAAAACACCCCTAGTGGGGTTAGATGAGAAGGCAGTCTTATTTGGCTGACTGCTGTTCACAAACAATTCTAAATCCACCGACTTCCCCAAAACCTTAATTGCTCTTCACTGGGCTGTAACTTCAGGACTTCTTTCCATCAGCATAAGAAGCAAGAACATTCTAGCATGACACGTCTGGGGAAACTCAAAAGATTTTTTTTTAAGAACAAACAAATATGCAAGCCATCTTAGACCATAGTCTATTCTCTTTTTTAACGAGCTAATAAGAACACTCTAGAGGTTTATGAGAAAAAAATTTAAAAAGGACTCTGAAGTTAAGCCCACAGTACTGTGTATTTGACACTTTGAAAACTGCAGTTTGCTTAGCCAGCTGGGATGCATGATCAATAATATGTACTGTTAAATTTTTAAGAGTTTTGTCCTTTTTGACGTGGACATTATTGGGATGACCTTTTTTGCTTTTACCTCTAGGTGACATCTGTGTGGTAGATCTAAAATGTCCTTCACTTGCCTCCTGCTTCAAATTCCAGGTGTCAGTGTATCATAGATGGTTAACAGACATCACAATAGCTCCCATTTCATTTTGTTTTATAGTTTGTAACGTTCAACTTATGTTGGGTTCTCAGTAAATGTTACTGACAAAGTGTCTGTTGACTGTATAAGCCAATTTTTTCAAAATACCAAATAGTCTTGTACTTTAGCACTTTTTTTTTTTTTTGGTTTGATTCCAGGGTCTGGTATTTTCTTTCCTCTCACAAAATCCATCAGTTTGCTTCCCAGCCAGTTTTGTAATGAGGTCTCCGTCTGTGATACTACTTTGCAATTAATATTAGTTCTTACATATCTGATAATGGTGCCTGGATTTATCCAGTGTGAAATGAGGGAATGAACATTTTCTGTGGAAAGCTGGGAACTTGTTTGTGAATCCACATAGCTCCTCTCAATGGAAGTTCCTGGTGTGGTTTAAGATTGTGATTTTAAATTAGTGTCTCGGAGGGGCAGTCTTGTGAAAGTTGCAAGCCACTGCTCACGCATTGTGCTTATTGTATGTCACAGTTAAGTCGTTTTCTTTTTTAACATTGCTATTCACTGAGTCTTTGTTGTTATCCGTGCACCTGGAGGCACCTTGGCAATGGGTGCACACAGACAAAACAAGAAACTGGCACATTCCAATGCACTCTCATAGTTTAGGAAAGGCAAGCACTGTGACAGAAACGACTCTCACTGTATTGCTCTGCTCTCCTCTGAAATGCACATGCTCACATTCACAGATCAGCTTGCCTCGAGCTTTTAGGACAAGTGCATCCCTGTGTCGTCTCCAAGGAGAAACAGTCAAATCCTAAGAGAGTGCCTGCAGCCCGTGTGCTCAGTGCACTCAGTTGCAGTGACCTGGGCACTGCACTCCAGCCGTGGGGCTTAGTAACTCCTTCAGATTACGGCATTGGGTGTGTTTGTGTGTGTGCGTGTGCAGGCCTGGAAAAGAAAGAAAAACCACTCTTAAGAGGCAGACCTGAAATTTCCCTGGCTCCCCTTAGAAGAGTTACTGAGAAAAACCAAAGGAATGACTAATCATCCCACTTTGTCTTCTTCCCTGTTCGATGGTCAGCTGAACACTTTGTTTCCTTTGTTCTCTCATTTTGGTCATTGATTAATATAATCTGTCTCCAATTCAGACTCTATTACAGTGCACAGATGACGGGTTCTGGCACTTTACTGGAGAGGAAAATCAAGCCCACGTGCACCACACTCTTCTTAAGAGGTGCTAGAGGGAAGCTAAGCATTCAGTTTTGTACTCTCCATGTTGAAAGCAAAGATTGAAACACAATTATTAATAAGATTCAAAATGTCAATAAAAGAAGAACCATATAAACCAATTTCTTGCAAAGAGGTTTATTATTGTTGATTTTTTGGCTTACTTTTCCTGATAGTATGAATTGAACTTAATTTCGACCATGGATTCTCATCAGATAAACACTGTATAATGTATGAGACAAGGCATCTTGTAACACTTACAATATATAAGGTGATAAATCTTTAGGACTCCCTTTTTAACTCATTTATTTTTCATAAATATTTCATGAGTAACTAATACATTTTCAGACACAGGGCTCAGGATTGGGAATATAATGTTGGTTAAGTCATGGTTCCAACTTCAAAGATTACAAAGTTCAGTCTAGGTAATGAACAAAATAATAGATTATGTCAGTAATGTGGTTTAGGTGCAACGATATAAGAAAATATAGGGTGTAATGGATCCGTAGGTGGGGAGCCTGGATGGATGGTGGGCTGAGATTTAAGGGTAGACGAGGGAAGGATTTCTGAAGAGCATGGGTCGGGTACTAAGTAATTAATAGGAAATATTTAATGATAACAATAATAAAATCTAGTGGAACATATGGAATTCCATATATTTTTGGCAATATTCTGTAAATGTTTTCCACGTAACTGATTTTTAAATGCAATTTCGGCATTAGAGGGTTTGATATTTTATTTTCTGGTAAAAAATAGAGCCAAAATATTTGTTTTGCCTAAATGCTTTTTTTCTTGCATTGAAACTTAGTACACTGACAATTCTGTCATGTCTAACTAAAACTTAGGGACTAGACTATGGAAAATCTGCTCATTCAGCCACCCATGCATTCATTCCACAGATATTTATTGAGCCTCACGAGGTGTTTGACTGTTCTGCACTGTTATATGTAAAAACAAATGCATAAGTTAAAAGTGTAAGTAAGACAAAAGATGTCATCCATATACCAACATAACTGCAATAATTAAAAACAAATTCTAGATTGTAACTAGCAAAATTTTAACTATATGTTATATTGATCTAATCACGGAATTGCAACTCATTAGAAAGAAAAATGAAAAAGAAATAGAACATCTTCAAAGTTAAGCTCCTTTACAAGAGAGGAAAGGACATCCCTCAACTAGTGACACTGGCCTCAGATGCTCAAAAATAACTCACTTGAATGAACAACCATTCAAACTAGTTTCTTGGATGCCTGACTCGCTTAGATTTGGCACAAATTTAACTAGATTTAAATAACTTTGCTTATTAATCTATATTTTCCCCTCACAGGAAAAACTGGGGATAAAAGCCTTGTCTTTTTCTTTATACGACTGTAAAATTGAAATGATCTTAGCTGTAAAAGAGGAAAAAATGTTGATTTATTATTATTTTCTGTCCTAATATCAGTTTTACTTGTGTGTCATTTTTATGTTGGTATTAGCTAACCTTCAGATCCTACATTTTCTAAAAAATGCTTTGGACTCTTAATGGGACATGAGGATCTCTGTGGCTGATGGCTGCTTGAGATACATGATAAAGAGGATACTCTGAATCTTGTCTGTATCCACAATGACATCATGTCGTCACATCTAAAGAAACTTCTGAGCCCTCATCTTACCCCACTGTTGATAGCACATTTGTGATCACAGCAATTTGCTCACCCAAAACTTCCTGGTTTACTTCCTCCGCTGAGTGCCAGCTTCTTTTGTTTTGTGTTGCTTGTTTGTTTTCTTTGTTTGTTTTTCTGCCTCTTCATCCTGGACTCTGAATGTTGGAGTACCACACACCCTGCTCTTGCCAACTCTTCTCTCCCTACACTCTCTCCCTACTGGACATCATCTAGTCCTGTGGCTTTAAATATCTTCTCTATCTGATATTCTGCAAAATTTTCTTCTCCAATCTGGACCTCTTTAATGAAATCTAGACTTACGTATCCATAATCCACTTGACATCTTCACTTAGATTTCTAAATTTATATGCTCAGAAATAAACTTCTAATTCAAAATGTACCTAACTTTCTCTCTCCCTGATTGACTGTCCCACCGGGTGGATCTCTCTTCTACCATTTGATCAGGCTAAAAGCCTCATTGTCATGCAGGGCTATTTTCTCTCACGCTGGAGGCAGATATGTCATTAAATACACCTTTGAATTGTACACATATGTGATCACTCTTCACCATTGCAGTCACCTCTATTTATCACATGGTTATTAGCAGGAGCCCCTCAAAAGATTTCCCTGATGCATCCCTATATCCCCCTATTACATCTTCTGCCACCTCAGCTAGAGTGATGCTCATGCGACGTATGTGAGATCTTACCACTTCCCTCTCAAACCTTCTCAAACTCAGTGTTCCTGGTCCTCGGTGTTTCAGCCTACAACCTACTTTCTGACCCCCTTTCTTACCGCTCCTCCCCTTGATCACTATCCTCCAGCCACATCATCCTCTTTGTTTGCCCTTAAACACATTCACCTCATGCCCTTTGGGTACTTAACACTCTGGTTAGCAATCTCTTCTCCATGTTCACTGTTGTCTCTTCCTCATTTTCCATAGGTTTCTGCACAACTGTCCCCTTCACAAAGGAACCTTTCCTGACCACCTCATATAAAATAGCATAACTCATTCTAACCTTTTATCCAGTTACTATCATCAGTGAGTTTTATGAATGCATTTATTTCCGTTTCTCCCCACTACAATGTCAGCTCCATGAAAGTGAACACTTGCATTTTATTTTCTACTGTGACCCCAGCACCTGGAATAGTGCACACACACACACACAAAAAAAAGAGAAGAAAAAAGAGTAAGCACTAAAAACAAAACAAAACTTATTTCCTGAATAAATGAATTAATAAAGTGTATTGAAACATAGGACAGATATTACCTGGCATATTTTATTACCTCTTAGCCAGATAAGTCTCATATGACAATATTTTTGATTCTAAAATATAATCAGGGTGGCAGGGATCAAGAATACTTTCATTTCTGATCGGAAGGAAGGCTGATGTGATGCAGGGTTAGCGTATTATGGCTGTTTGGGGTAGAAGCTTCATGAGGTGAAAACCCACACTGACAGAAACCCCAGAAATGATTAATGTGGCTCACCTGTAACTCGCAACCAGCAATTTCTCATAGCTCTGGTAAGTAACTCTGCTGACTCTCAGGAATTATCCCAGTAAGTAATAAATCACAGAAGTAATTAAAATGACCCCTTAGAGTTCAGTAATCTTCTATTCAACCCCATATCCAATTGTCTGGGAGACATTATTGATTCAGATGTAGCATCAGAAAATAGGACAAAGCTATTTGCATAACATATCGTAAGATATATTATTTTCAATTTTTCCCTGTCCTTTTTTGGTTCCTATATTCAAGGCTATGACCTTGACATAGGATGACTTAGCATAGAAGGGCCAAGAAATCATCAACTCCTTGAAGGTGTAAATCTATCTTCTTAAAACTGGAAAATAAAACTTGATCTGAGTATCAGACTTATAATTGAGCCCAATGTCACCTTAGCCACAAATAAGGCATTGGAAGGGAGGCCCATTAACAGGGTTGACATGTTTCATGATGTTGGCTGCAGTGAGGTCTGTGAGGCCAAATGGTTTGCCAGAATTCTGAAAGAGGATCAGTGCCTTGTAAGTTCCCTCCCCGCTTTGAGCCTGCCCCTCTTTTGTTCTCTTCCAGTTTTCCCCACACAAACCCTGCACAGCTCTGGGGTTGATACATTTCCCCCTCCCAGCATCAGGCCAGACAAACAGCTCTTTGGGGAGTACACATTTGCTTTGAAAAGTCTTCTTTGCTGTGGGGGATTTGTGAGGGCTTTGTTTCTTTCCTGTGTCTATTTAATTCACTTATGCCCTCTAAGATGCATTCTTTCTTTTGTGCTCGGAACAAGAATTGCTAGAGAGTAGAGGGGAAAAGAAGAAAATGAGGAAGAGGAGGCTGCCATAATAATGACACTGGACACCTAAGTGTTGGATAGAAGGGAAGGCTTTCTCCTGAAACCTGGGAGTTAGGAAGTTTGCTGGAACCTCACTCAGTGCAGCTCTAGTTTTCTGCTC
Source organism: Vicugna pacos (assembly GCF_048564905.1). Taxonomy (NCBI): domain Eukaryota; kingdom Metazoa; phylum Chordata; class Mammalia; order Artiodactyla; family Camelidae; genus Vicugna; species Vicugna pacos. Next base: position 19,247,791 of record NC_132991.1, read on the forward strand.
CTCTCATTGGTCTCAGTTCTTCAAGACATCAAGACACCTATAATTACAGTGCACTCTCCCTTGCCCCAGAGGAGGTGACTGGGCACAGAAGTGTTGATGAGTTGCCTTCTCTAGCTCTCGTTTATATTCAACCTCTCCACCCTCCCACAAAGGAAAGGGGAAAATTAGGGAAAATCTTTTATCATTTCAGAGTCTCATAATAAAAGCTGTGGTAGGATCCACTAAATAATAAATGAAAAAATGCTCTTTGAGATATTGAAGAAAAGTGTTGTGTTTATAGAAAGTACTGTGTCATGATTTTTTTTTTCTTACCAGACACTTCACACTGCTGCAAAGCACCCCAAGACTTTAGCAAATGTGTTTATTATTTCTGTACACCTCCCCAGGAGTATTTTAAGCTGCTTCAGACCTCTTCTTTTTCTCTTTTTTTATTCCTTTTTCTTTCTAGTTTACCTATTTTCATTTCCTCCTTTAGAATTCTCATTGAAAGAAATTTCTTTTCAGTTTGCCGTTTAATAACTAGGTCAATCGGATGCTCTCAGGGTTCGAAAAGACTTTAGAGGTCACCAAAAGCAGAGAAAAGAGGAAAAGCAATAGATGACTCTTTGCAGTCAAGATTTATTGTGCAGTTACTTATTATTCATACTGCAAAAAAATACTAAAGGGGCTGGAAGCAAATACTAAGGACCTCACGGTGTGTGTGTGTGTGTGGTATCTCTCTCTCTCTCTCTATGTATATATATATATACTTAAAAAGTAAAAGTGGTTCAAATAGCTGGAAACAGCCACACTGAAACAGCTAGAGAGTTTCTAAGTACATGATTTTTCTCCCCTAAAGAAATTGTTTCAAAAATTCTTCCACCTGTTTTGGGTCTTCTCATTTTCTGGTTCTGAAGGGAAGTTCACAGCCTGAGTGTGCATGAAGGAAACGACCTCTGGGACTGAGTCGCTGGTCTAATTGATGTGAACGCTGAGCCTCAGGGGGTACCATCGTGCCAGCATAGGCACTGGAGGACGGAATTTGTTAAATGGCTCCCGGTGCTGTGTTAATTTGTCTCACACCAGGAGCTTTCGCTGTCAGAATGTGGCATATAATATTCTCCTGGTCTGTGAGGGCTGGGTCTGGGAGAGGTAGAGCTACGTGAACCTAGGCAGGGTGAACCAGGCTGCCGAGGGTGTGACATGAAAGAGGAGGAGCAAAAAGAAAATCAGAGGAGGTTTCTATTTAGTATTAATTATTCTTACTTGGCATTGCCTGGGAGCCAATATGAACTCATATAGTCACCGGTATTTCAAAATTCTAGCAATGATTTCTTTATGTTTATAAGCCTAACAGGCCCTTTTTGACTCAGACCCTGAAAAATTGGTTAAAAATGAATGTATTTACATTATATAATATGTTAATAATATATGTTATATTAAATATGTAGCATTATATAAATTATAATGTCTCTTTATTAGTAGGGGACCACTTATGTAATATTACCTCTTAATATTATGTAATATTACCTCTTAATATTATGTAATAAACATTAATCTCTTATGAGTATTTTTGAGCACTCCAGTGCTCAAATAGTTGGACATCTAAGATAACACATGAAAAAAATGTTTTTAGACTGTTCCTAATTATTGCCCGAATTATTGTCTTTATTTTGGAGGTGGAGAAACAAGTTCACATAATTCTTAAGGGGCAAATCTGTAAACTGGTGTTTTGACTCCAAATGCAGTGCTATTTCCACCATATACTTCTATATTTTGAAGTAAAAAACTAATACTATATGAACAATGATATTTAGCAATAATTGTTGAGTTACTGGAGGGTGATTGTAGCAGTTGCTTGTGTTGAAAACAATGTTGTTCAGTGGAATTGATGTGCAGTGCACTAAATAATGACCCATTTCCTTCTCACACCTTGCTCTTTCATTAACAGCTGTGTGTCAGTGGAAAAATCGCTCTGCTTCTCTGGATCTCAATTTACTTCTTTATAAAAGCAGTAAAGGTGTTGGTTTATACCATCAAACACCAGTGCTTTTTAAGTATCTGCTGTGTGTTGGATGCTACCCTGAGTGCTAAGATTAAAATGAGAAACAAGGCACAAAGCCCCCTAAGTGCTTAAAATCTTATTGAAGGAATTAGATTAGACGAATTCTTAAGTTCCTTCAAGCTTTACGTTTCTAAACTCTACAGTGTCCAAGACACCACAACGCAGGCTGTCTGTCACTGGTAATCCAGACAGACTTGGAGAATTTAGAGAAAGTTTGACCAGAGGCATCGCCACCCTTGCCACACACACACAGAAATACCCACCTTGCACTGGGCTCATTTCTTATGGGCAAATCAAAGCTACTTTAGCAAAGCAGTTGATAAAAAGACAGAAACCTCTTAAAGTTCTGAAAATGAGCCATGAAATGGAATTGGAATAAATGGAGAGAAAGAGACACTGGCCGAAGCAGTGAGATGACTCAGACTGATATCCCTTCCAGTTTGTTGTCAGTGTGGATTTCTTTGCCTGTGTCCTCCTCCAGTGTAATGGTGTTTAGAGCTGGGTATGAGATGTTCCCTCAGAGCTCAAAACTGGGCCCCTCCTAGTTGTTTTATTCCCCATCAGCCAATTTCCAGCCCGAGTTTTCACAGAGCTCCCAGGGTTGGGGGGCGGAAACCGCACAGAATGTGACACCTTCACTGCAGGGAAGACAAAGCAGGCTATGAAGTCTGGGGAGGCTTTTTTGTTTTCCCCAAGAAGTTAATTTAAGGCTCTATATATCTACTTCCTGTGTGTGTATGTGTTTGTTGCCTCAATTTAAAAAAGAAAACTCTTTGGAGAAGGAGTGGTTCAGAAACAAAGAACTGAGAATTTGCAGCTGTTCTTGGCCAAGGGAAGCTCTCCTTTGCCAGATTTGAGCGAGTTAACTCTTTTTCCTGGGTACAAACTGAACTTCAGGATCACAGAATGTTGAACACTGATATGTGTGCTTAGTCTTTGGCAATGCCAAGATCACAAAACTTCAAATGTGGATGAGTCTGATAATTTCAAAAGGCAGGAGGCATAGGCAGAGAGCTCAGGCATTGCTTTTTTTAGGTAAAGGACTGCTGACTTAATGTTTTTAAGTATTGAGATCATCATTTAGGACATACATTTAATTCTGTTTTCCCACAATGAATTTGTAAGAGTGTAATTAACAATAACTTCTTAACTATGTATTCAACCTGAATACAACAGTTAAGCACACAGGCCTGAGTGAATGGTCCCTGAATATACACTTAGCAGAAGAGTATTTGTACTAACCTGCTGGTAGAATGTGCAAACGGCTTCCGAAATGGGAGGCTTCGTGTTTTGTATAAGGGTAACTGTGCCACAGTATGAAACCAGAATATTAGAGCTTAAATCAATCCAAATATTCTATTTAATATGTATGTTAGAGAAATAATACCAGTGTCTGGTTAAAAGATATATATATATTACATATATGTATAATATACATATTACATAGAGATCTCGTATATATGAGAATATGAAATGAAGACATGTTGCATGACAATTCCCAAAGTTAGGACATTTTATTTTTACATTTCCTGTATTAATCTTTAGTTTTCCACTGTCTCAACATCCATGCAACAAGATTTTAAATCACACTGACAAAAAAGAAAAGACTAAGGAAAAAAGATGTGAAAACTTACAATTATTTTAATTAGAGGATGGAATGAGTTAATTTAATTTCTAAATGTCCACAGTCTTGTTTTGATTAGAAGGCTTATATATATAGGGATTGACCTTGGAGAAGATTATTGAATATGCTAATGACTAGTATGGCTAAACATTTGCTTAGCCTGAGGATTACTCCTGAAATAAGACAGGTATGATGATGAGATCCTGGAAGACTTTGGCGAATACTTTATATAAACAAGACCTACATGGGAAAAGTAGCATCAAGTTAAGACTTTCAAAGGATGTGTTTCTTTTGCTCATATGGGAAGTTTATGGAGCCTATTGTGTAAAAATAAGTGCTAGAATAGTAAAAATTGTAAGTTTCAAGAGTAATTTTTGCTGATTTTGATAGTTTTACTGTCACATAAAATCTTGGAGTGAATTAGTTGATATTATAGGTAGGCCCTGACTTGTCTCATTAAATTTGTTAATAGAAGACAGTGGTTATCTTGTATTGCTGTATGATCGTTTTTAAAATATCCTGGCATTTAAATTCAGCTTTAGAAGAAATTTGGAGACAAGGTTGAGTAATTTTCTAAACTGTTTCTAGATGGCTAGGATTAATTCTGAAGCAGCTGAAGAGAAGGGAGACTAAAAGAGATATCATAATGTGCTGTTCTAGTTTTTAGGGAAGCAGTTGTCCAAGTGGGGACTAGAGTACATTGCTTGTGCCTCAGCGCCTCATATAATTCTTGGTGCAATCATCTGATCAATCGGCATTTGTTGTAGTCCAAATCTACCTTTTCATCCGTTCTCACAGCCTCTCTCTCTTCCACCACCATTCCTTCAAACACCATGAGATTTTCAGATGATTGCTTTAGAAAGCACACTCATAATATTTTTATAACTCACCCCTGGCAACAGCCATTTCTGAGTCATAACTTTTGTGATCAATTTCATCTTGACGATAACATTGGCCTCCTAAGGTGTGACCATGCTCCCGTGATGCGGCCTGGGATAAGCCTGACAGGGAGACTGACTGTATGCCATATGTGGCCGCTGACACAAAGTGGGAAAAACATGAAAAGCTAAAGAGAGGGCATCTGTGCACACACACACACACACTTTACACACTCACATTGTAAGTAATGGTATTCCATGAAACAACCACCTGATAAGAAAGTTAATAACTAGTTTGTAACCAAAGTTGGGGACCACCAAGAGTTCAGTGTAGTTGTCTTTACCGGAGGAACTTGCAGCTGGTGAGAAATGTGTTGTTAACATGCCAGCCCCTCGATGACTGTCCTAGCAGATGGAGAAGGCATGTACGTGGGTGATCTATCTAGGAAGAAAGTACAGATTTTTGAAGCTAGGAAAAACTGGACTTTTGTATGCAAAAAATAATGTCATTGAGAAAGTCAGCCAATTAAATTCACACATTTTTAAAGCTCATTTTGGAACATGCATTTTTATTTTTATTAAAGTTAAACATTGATTGATTATTACAAATAATTGGGTTACAGTAGCTTAAAATAAACCTCCATTAGGCTATGAATGTCTTGAAAATAGAGCATGCATATTTTAACAATCTTATGTCTACAAAAACATTATCTATGAGGCAAGAAATCAGTGTTCAAAAGAGTTCACCTTACAAATAATCATCAGTTGAAAATCTCCTTCTAGAAATTTGGTGTTTCAAAGAAATATTGTGAAGCTAATTGTAAAACTGTATTTTGTATTCTTAAGGAGAGAAAACACTTTTAGTATAGTGCTTTATATATGGTAATTGCACTATTAATTCAGTAAATAAGTGAATAAAATGTTCAATTTTTCAACAAATTAGTTAACTACTTATTAAACTCCTACTGTTTGACCAGAGATATGCTAGGTTCTGCAGGGGAATATAAATGAATTGTGTGAAACCCTCTGTCCTCAGATAGATTTTAAATATTTGGTGGGGATATCATACACAGAGCAAAACAATTTTACAAAAAACGAAGAGAGAGAATGATCATAGGAGTAAAAACTCAAGTGCGAAATTGAACATTACTGATATCAAAATATAGAGTGTATAACACAATTACTGTTAACACAAAATGGAGAGATCAACATGGAACTAAATATCACCTTTACTATTTGTGTCTTAGAAAGGGTCACATTCTATTTTAACATTTTCCTCTGTTTCTAATGTGATTGTCGTACTTCTGACATACTTCTAACTTACAAAAGTAGACATGTTATACCTTGGGATTTCTAACTGGAACGTGAAAATATTGCTAAATATTTTTAAAAGTTCCCAATCTGTCAAGTTTTGACATCATTCCTTAGGAAAAATAAAAACTTTTAAATATTTAGACTGTTTACTTGCAGAGCTGAGTTGGTATTTTTCTCCTGTCATGGCCAACCTGATAGTTAAAGTAGAAGAAAGCACTGCAGTGATGAAATTGTAATGTATGTTTTGAAAATCAACTAATACAGAGATGGTGAAGTTTGTACTTTTTCTGATGCTACATGTATTGAGACCACTTTACTTTGTACTCAAACATGAATCTTAACGGCCTGGCAGTGGCTTATGTTTGCGCTCTCCAAATTAGTAGCACTACATTCACCCACACAACTTTGAATCTCACCGACATTGTTGCAGATAACATCTTTCTACCATGAGTGCTTTTACGCTACAAATGTTGATATAGTATGTGCATATTTTTGCATAATACAAATATGCCGTAGAAAGAAAAGCACCTTGAAAAATAGATTAGCCCAGATTATCCAGTTTATAATCTTAAATATGGGAAGCGTTGGTTTCCCAGTTCTTTTTAGTCACAATATTTAGTAAATCAAGAAGTAAAGAAGAACACATTTGATTTGGGTTTCACTATTACCATTTAGTGCAAGTGGAAACATTCATTGACAGAAAATAGATAAACATTAGTATTTATTGATTTATTCAAGAAACATTTACTGAGCACCTCTGCAACTAAATCAAGAGCACATCAGTGATTCCCTGGATGAGTATTCTTAGGCAGATGGCTTTGGCTGCCACAGGTGGGCTGGTTTAGAGAAGTTTTTTAGAAAAATGGGTGCTGCTCTGTCAAGCTTATCATTCCAGTGTCTTTATGGATTAGCTAGCATTGGCCTCCCTAGTTCTACAACGTTAACTATCATCCTCACAAAAAGACTCTAGGTGAAAAGAAATCAGGGAAACACATTGTGAATGCCTCAGAAAAATCCTATGATCTCTCCAGAAAGCTGTGTGAGAGTGCAGATCATTCTGAGATTCAGAGTTATTACAAATACTTTTAAAAAGTGAAAGCTGGTAATTGAGGAGAAATGAGGAGATTGAGAAGATGGTGTAGCTGGAGAAGCAATTTTTGCAGTTCAGCATCAGGTAAAAGAATTGAAGTTAAGCATAAAACACTAAGCCTTAAAAAAAAGAGTGTGCAGAGTGAATGGAGTTGAGACTGTGTTAGAAGAAATGCTTTCGCAGTCAGAACATTTTTATTTCAGGTCATGGTCTACAGGCACCTTGGGTGCAACTCAGATATCTGACCTCATATGAGGAAAAGGAAGGCAGTGCTGAGAGGTCGAAATCAAGGGTGATCACAGGCAGAATGGAAGGATAAAGATGCCTCGTGTTTCTACCCTGAATGTCTAAATTACTTTATGTCTTACGGTCAGACATCAGAACTGTCTTACATAAACTCCATTCTGTCTTTCTGTTTCACAGTTAGAATCTATAAGGTCATGAGCAAAACATTACTGCTGAGATAAGCTCTCTCGTGTTCAGGAGGGTGAACACATGGTGTGGAAATTATGGCTCAAGAGGAAAGTGAGAGAGGTTTTTCTCTATCTCGCAGTGTGAAAGAATTAAAAGTTTCTAAATAATTAGAGAAGGCCGAGACATAAAATTACTCAGTGGAGGGACGCTTATGGCAATGAAATTAACAAAACTGTTCACTTATGGTACAGCAATTGGATTATTTAATAAACTAGAGTTGTTTCTCCACTAGAGAACCGAATCAGTTGGCCAGTGAGTTCAGTCACATAATTTATTTGATTCACCTTTCACTTAGAAACATCTAGCATAATGAATTCTGTGAAGTAAGTATGAAGTAATTGTGTGTTTGTGAGGAAGAATCAATTCTTTGAATAAATCCACTAACTGGTGTCTTTGAGCTTGTGAAAATGGAGCCCAAATATAAATATTTTTAAAAAATTATTGTGTCCTCTTTTTTAAATGTAAGTAATTTTTTTTTAAATTTTGTAATTGAAAGACTATCTCGCAAGAGCTTGCATCCTTAAAGGGAATTTCAAATGCAGATTGCTTCAGGGGATCAGAGTGTCAGATGCCGTCTGTATGTAATTTTCATGACTGTTTGCCTTCACTCTCTTGCCTGTTGACAGCCTGTGTGTGTGTGTGTGTGTGTGTGTGTGTGTGTGTGTGTGCGCGTGCGTGTGCGCGCGCGCGCTGGGGATGGGGATGTAAGTGTTAGTTACGAGGAGGTCTTTGAGAAGATGACGACAGAATCTTAGTGTAAACCATATGTCGTAGGTTGTATGACAAGTGAACCTGGCAAAAAGAAGCAATTAGGCTTTCCCAGTATCTGCAACAGAAACAAAACAGGAATGAACAGTCAAAAGTATTGAGTTCGTTGCTGACATCTGAAATCAGGAGAGTTCATCTCCATCGTTAGCCAGAGCTTAAAAAGGCCTGCAGTTCTTGGCCCTTTTGTTTCTGTCATCCTCCTGGTCTTTAGGCATTTGAGTTTGCAACTCTTGATATTAGTTTTGGAAAAGATCTTAACAAATATTATTGGAGGGATGATTTATGTGCACTTAGAAATGAAATAAGTGATCACTGGTAACTGTAAGTCATGCCAGACTAAACTGATTTCATCTGATGATGGAGAAGCTAGTCTAAGAGATCAGAAATAATCATTCAGCAAACAGCATTTACTTATTTTATTCTATTTTCCATCAATATGTTTTGGTGGCATGAATGCATAATTACATTTTTAATAAGAAAATGTTCTCTTACTTTTAGTTCAAGAAATGGATTTGTGGAATTTTATTATGTTTTTATTATATTTGTTGTCATTTTTCTTTGCCAGTCACATAAAAAGTAGTTGTATTGCTCAGTTACAAATGATACTCATTGTGACAAACAGCTTATTGAATGGCTTTTCTCCATTTTATAAATTTCTAGAGATTGAATTTTAGCAGTTTCTCATCCTTTCCCATGTTATTTTGTGAAAGGAAAGTGGACTTATGCAATCATATTTATTTTTATGTTCAAAGTTACTGCATATTTGTCTTAATAGCTGCATTTTCCTACTGCTGATTCACTATTAATGACACATTGCCAAAGATATTAAACTAAGATCTAAATTTTAAACATTTTTTGCTTCATTAATGAAACTAATAAGTATAATGTAGATGTATATGTGCTTAGTCTAATTAAATTTATAGTACATTTGTTTATAAGTGAGGCTTGTAACAATCCACAGGCTTAGCTGTTATGGGCAGCTTCTGTATTAGGTTTCTCTACAAATATGATTTATCCATTTTTTTTTAAATCACACTTCAAGTGACATCAGTAAAATAATTACTAAACTGTAATGTTCTTGAGGTTACACTAGAAATTATGAAAGCATGTTCCCTTTTTATTATAATTTAATGTCACAATTTTGGTGATTCATAAAAGAAACAAATGATCAATAATTCATCTTTAGAATTTTAGCAGCCTTTCCCGGCAAACTGAATTTCAAGGAAATGCAGAGATATTTTGCTACTCTACCTTTACATTTCAATTGTCATTTTTACAATACACAGGTGCATGATTTTATAACTTATATTAATATGTATTTCCATATCCTAGGGGGAAAAGAGAAGGCAGAAATATTATCTAATGGTATTTAGGAGAGAGAAAGAAAACCATGGATAAGAGTACTTACATGAATGAAAATAAACAGATCTGAGTGAGTTTTTAAATCTGAGACTATGAAATATAAAACCTTTGTGAATGTGGAGAGAAAATGAGAAAGGTATTAAAGATGAATCCAAGAATTTGAACTTGGGCGATCAGGAAAGGCTCTATACTATCAGCATAGTATAGATATATATGATCAATAGCAAATGTGGTAGTTCAGTGAAGGATCTCTGTGTCCAGGTTCCTAGTTACTGAGGTAAAGGAGGTAAATTCACATGCAGTCATGGGCACTGAGAGCCACAGGTGGGTTGTGAGTTTCTGGAGGGCAGCATCCATGCACATTTTATTCACCATTTATTTACTGTAAGTCCAGTATGAATGCTTAGTAAATATTTGTTTAATGAATGAAGATGACACACATGCACATCATACTACATATACATGTGTGTGTGTGTGTGTGTGTGTGTGTGTGTACGTGCGTGTGTGTGTGAGAAACAGGCAGAAATAGTTTGGTATCCTAACAATTCAGGTATTTCAGATTATTAACTAGTAGGAGATGATTTGAGAAAATTGTTCCAGGGGCTGGTTTGGTCTAAGACTCACAGTATCCGATACAGTCATCACTATCTACATGTTGCTACTGAGCATTGCAATCAAGCTGGTCAGAACTGAAATGTGCTGTAACTGTAAAATCCACCTGAAAAATCTGAAGACTTAGTAACAAAAAGTACAATCTCTCATTTATGGTGTTTATATTATTTATATTGTGTTAAATAAAACACATTTTAAAGTTAGTTTGACCTCTTTTTACTTTTTAATGTGGCTACTAGAAGATTTCAAATTTCAAATATGCTTGCATTTGTTTCTGGCATGGTATTTCTAATGGAAAGCACAGGCTAAGAAAAGAAGTATCTTGAAGCTTCTCTTCTGATGTCAAAACTTTAATAAATATGAGAATAATTAGAAATGTTTTTAGATTAATAGATTTATAATCCCCACTAAGTATAATTTTCCTATGAAAATGTGTTTTATTTCATTTACAAAGTTCAAGTTCTTAGTGTTATTAACTTGATTTTTTATATTAGAAAAATATTTCTGTTATGCCATGAAAATCTAAAGTACAGTGACAACAAAATATTTAAGATAACTTTTCATTAAAATGATTTAACTTAAGAAAAAGATAAAATTAATCTTAATGATAATTTGGGGTTGTTCAGTGAAGAAAAAATATGTTTTAAGGGGAACAACTTAAAGCACCTCAAGTCAAATTAAAATCAATTGAATATTGAAAATATTTAAGATTCTTTGACAGCGATCACCTTGAAGCATCCGATGAATGGACTTAATTTGCCCGGAAGAACAGCTGAGAGCTTTTAAGGGATAAAATAATAAACATGAAATATTGTTTCACTATAGTGAACATTAATACTAAACTAGGGGTTATGGAATCTAATCACTATTCATAGCTTAATTTGCCATGACTCACAATTTCCCTCTACCACATTTACATTTCTGTACCCAAGTAACCAGCCCTGCTTCTTAAATCGTATTCATTACATCAACTGGATACATTGAAATAACACAGTTCTCTGTGTCTTTTATAGTAGTCACCCCACTGACCCTTTGCGTATTCTCTGCATAGAATACTCTTCCTTCCCCTTGTCTTCCAGTTAACTGCAACGAATCCTTTAGAACTCAACAGAATTATCCCTCATTCTACTCTCATCAGATCCTCCTACTCAAAGTTTTGTTTGTGAGGTGTACTGCATTTGCAGTGTTTTCTGTTTCTGTGTGGTCTTTTATTAATTTTGTCTTTTCCAGTAGAATAGGAAAAGACATCCCATTAAGGTCAGCGATGAAGTCTTGGTGATGCTCAGTGTTGTATCTCCAGCATCCTGCATGGTGCCTGGCATGTGGACCCAATACATATTTAATGACTAAGTAGAGCATCTATAGTCATAAGCTTTAAAGTACCCTTTTAGATTTCTCGCCACTTTTTGGTAATACATTTTGTTTAGGCAATTAAGAATTTAATTGATACAATTTATCTGCCCTGTGTTATATTTCTTTTTGTCCCCAATATTATTTTATTTCAGCATGCAGGCATGTTTATTTTGAAGGGTACAGAGAATAATTTCTCCCTCCTGATGGGTAACTGCTATAAAAATAAATGAATTCGTTCTCCAAAAATATTACAATCATGCTAGATGCTATGAAAGCTACAAATGTAATCTAGATAGACGTCTTTTTCTCAGTGAGTGTATAGAAATAGGGCAATGAAGATGCTATATAAACGCTACTTAGACAGTGATACATGCATAAAAGGGGTAGAGTTTTTGAAGTCCATGGAGGGAGTTTCTTCAAGTAAGATAACAATCAAGAAAGACTTAACGAAGGAGGAGCCATTGAAATAAGCTTTGAATCTTTTCAGGTTTGAGGACTGCAGAAGTGTCTAACAAAGAAATGAATTTTCTTTGGAGAAAATATAAGGAATAGCATGTAAGCTGGTCATTAAGAAACATATATAGTTCACCGTTTCTATGAAGGGGTAAATGAATGCACTATAGTAAAGTTGTCCAGTGTAGACTTAGAAGGCAGGGGCACATGATTTCACTTCCTAGCTTTGTGATCTACTGTTCATGGGACTTTATACAAACAATACCTCCTCTCTAAGCCTCAGTTTTCTCCACCTGAGAAAAAAATCAGGGCAACAGTATAAGAACTTTTGGGGATTATTGGGAGGAGTAGAGAAAATAATGTTTTTCAAGAATTTAGGACAGTAAATCCTAAATAAATCATTTAAAATAGATGTTGGTTCTGAAAAGTATTTGGGGACTAGGTTATATAGGATCTTAAATGCTTGTAGTTTCATTCTGTGGTCGTTAGGTCTGTGTTGCCTCCACGAGACAGTTTAGTGGTTAAGAGCACAGACTGTTAGACTAGGCTGTATGTTTGTACTCTTGATTTGTTTGTTCCAACGTAAGTAATTTTAGACAATTTACTTATACTTTCTGTGCCTCATTTCCTCATCTATAAAACAAGAATAGTAATTATTATGAAGATCAAATAAGTTAATAAGTACAAAGACCATAGAAAAGTACCCAGAAGTATTGTGTATGTATGTGGGAAGTATGATATAAATGTTAGCAATTACTGTTGGTTAGTCATCAGATGCATTTTAGAAGAATGTTTCTGAATCAGAGATGTGCTTCTGAAGGAAACAGTGTACTATCTCTAAGGTAAGGTAGAAAGAGAAAGCTTTTGCAGTTCTCCTAATTAGAGGAAGCGAGGGTATGAACAAAAATGGAAACAATGAGAAATTAAATTTGAAGGAAGATTAAAAAAAAAACCCTTATAATAGTTGGAAATGCATTGAGATGGGGGAAGGAGTGAGTGAGTCGTAGATGTCAAAATTGAGATTTTTCAGTCTGAGGATTGAGAGGTGATGTCTCAGACAGAAACGAGAAATTGGGAAAATAAGCAGATCTGAGATGGACGTATTTTGGACATGTGCTTGTGTTGCTTTGGGCACTTCTCGCTGGAGATTCTAGGAGATGAAAATGAAAGCCTGGAGGCTACAGCATTGAAATATAGATTAGTATGTGCTAGTTGACGTTTGAGAATAACAAGGAAGAGAGGTTAGAGACATAACATAGTAAGGTTGAGGGAAGTTACACATGAAAAATATATCGAGCAGTACGGAGAAAAAAGGAAAAGTATAGGAGGAAGGGGTAAGAGGAGGGAACCTAAATCCACTTTTTTAAAAAATTTTTTTTCCAGTTGTACTGAAGTATAATCGACAAATAAAACTTGCACATATTTAAGGTGTACAATGTGCTAATTTGATACATGTATATATTGTGAAATGATTACCACATCAAGTTAATTAACACATCTATCACCTCACAGACTCCATTTTGTATGTGCGTAGAGTGAGAACTTAAGATTTACTCACTTAGCTGATTTCAAGTAGACAGTACAGTATGATTAACTATAGTTACAGTACTCATCATCAGATCCCCAAAACTTACTCATCTTATAACTGAAAGTTCATACCATTTCATTAAGATCTCCCCGTTTTCCCTATCCAGGAGCCCCTGGCAAACACAGGTCTTCCCTCTGAGTCTATGAATTTCACTTTTTTAGATTTCACATGTAAGTGAGACCACACAGTATTTATCTTTCTGTGTCTGGCTTATTTCACCTAGCAAAACATTGTCCTGTTTCATTCATGTTGTTGCAAATGGCAATATTTCCTTCTTTTTATGGCTAAATAATATTCCTGTGTGTGTGTGTGTGTGTTTAGCATTTTATTTATTCATTTCATCTGAATAAGAAGAATTGACTTGAACCGAATCTTTAACCTTTGACACTCTGGATGCAAGGACAATTCTAAGAATTGTGTGTTGACTGCCCTAGTGTCTTAAAACAAAACTATGACAAATTTAGTTCAGCCAAGTATTTGTTCAGGGCATGCTGTGAAAGTCTCACAGCAGTTATTTAGAGGTGTCCATATCCTCTACCACTAGATTGCAGACTGTGCTGAAAATAACACTTAGGATTTAACCAAAGGGTGACAGAACTTGCAGAGGAGACTGAACTCTCACCCTTGATAGGTCCTCTGTGTTAAAGTCAGGGTCCCTAGTAAGGAAGACATAGGTGCCTGTGATCTGGGGTGAGGGTAATGAATTGCTACCCCTGAGGACCTTCAACTTTTAGATACTCATGAACTCTCCAGGCTTGAAGATGTAGATCACCCCTCCTTGCTCAATAGATGAGATCAGTCTTCCCTGGCTTGGATATAATAAAAGACCTCATCTGAGATGGGTACCTCTCAGGAGAGTGCCTGTCCTTCTTAAGATCACTCCCACCTACCTTCATTGCTTCAGTTCTCAGTGTAGCCCAAGAGGGGAAATGCTGTCTCTCAAATGGGAGAAAATACCACACTGCATACCTGCATACCACATTCCTGCCCAAGCCAGGGGACCCCTTGTGTAAGTGGTGGTATATCAAGGCCAGTGAAATATAAGGCTGGATAGGACCTATTTTATTTATTAACAGCAAACAGCAGGAGGGAAAACCTCCAGGTGGTGAGAGGAATGGGTTTTGTGGAGTAAAATTTCCACAGGGTTTCTCAACATCTAAACACTTAATTAGAATTTAATCTCCTCAACAATGGGACACTTTGAAGGGGCTGTGCTTTGAAAAGATGAGTGTCATTGCTGAGTCAAGGCATGGGGACAAGAGTCACCAGAGGTGGAGGGAATGTTAGGAGGTTTTTATAGTCTTCCAGAAGAGAAGTAATAAAGACCTGGACATGTAATACTGGGTATATATGTTATGTAGTATTTTCTGTTAATTAAACTTCTTAGTATAACGGCACAGGAAGAGGACTTGTTCTAAATTTTATGGCTTTCCAGGAGTGCTAGGAAAAGGGGAGAGAATACTCCACTCAGCAATAGTCCATTAAAAATTGATTTCTGCAGAAATTCATAAAAACTTGAAGGGATGAAGTAGTTATATATGTACCTTACGTAACCACTCCCTAATAAATCCCTTAGAATAATGCATCTGGGAGTCATATGGTAAAACGGGGTGAAATATAAGTAATATTTATATGATAACAAGTTTGGTCAGATGGTAAAATAAAGGCATTTAATGTTTAGAAAATTTGAACAGCTTTCCTCTGTAAATAAGCTACAGTATAAAGTACACATACATATTCTCCTAATGCAGTTGAACATTAGCATCCATGCATGAGTGGACAGATGATTAAACAATTAAATTAAATGTAATTCAGAGACTAGGAATGTGGGGACATCTGAAATTAATCTGTTAATTATTAGCCGCATCGGAAGAGTCTTTAGAAGAAAATAAACAAAGTGGTAAATTAAATTCCACCTTGCTGGAAAGTTGAATTTGGCTGACTTAATTTGCAAGTAAAAATGTGGAAGGTGTAACTGAATAATAAAATCACACATTTTTCTTTAGCTCTTTCTATATACTTTGTCAGAGAAAGGGAAGAAGGGCACCCAGGAGAGGATTGTTAAATAATCATTCAGGTGTTCCTGTGGAAGTTTGAGCCTACTGGCAGCAAAACCCAATCTGTTAAGAGTTTAAAAATAAAGAAATGAGAGAATTAAAGAAAATAACCTTTCCACTTTGTTTGCTTGAAAACTAGTAGGGTTTATATTTCAAACTTGTGTTTGGAAAGATGAATAAAGTATTTAAACAAGATGTTCCTTTATTGCTTCCATTGTAACTAGAATTTTTAAGAGCCTGAATATGAAGTCTTTATGAAAAAACAATGTTAGGACATTACAGGTCATGTACAAAGAGGACCAGCTGAGCCTGGGGCCCGTACATTAAAGCATATGGTTTTTTGCTTCTGTGGGGTCCTTTTCATAAGGAAGTGAAGAATCAAGTGACTTCCCTGTTTATAGGCTTCTGTAAGTTAACCTTGGCTCTAGAGATCGGTGTAGGTGTTCCTGTCCTACAGACCAGACCCCTAAAGACTGATGCTGGAGCAGACATAGCTAGCAGCCTTCACTTATTCCTGCAGCAGATAAAGAACAGTTTCTTTAAAAAACATATTTCCTGGGCCCCTACTTCCTTTTGTAAAATGAGCAATTTCTATAAATGCTTGACGTAATGGAAGTATTTAGTTCAACAAGCATTTTTTAAAATTTGTCTTTTTCTGTTGAGGGTTGTTTTTGTTTCCAGTTTTGCCTTTTTTCTAACTAGACAAAAATATGATGAAAATGCCTTAAATTAAGCAGATCTTGGCACTATTTATAATTAAATTTAAATAGATATAAGTAAATTAAATTATTATATATTATTTTCCCAAATATATACCATGTGTCCATACTCAATAAAACAAATATGATAGTTTTATGAGCAAAAATACTTATGTATTATACATAATATTTGTGTATTGAGTATAATATAGTATAATATTAATTTAAAAATTAATTTTGGCATATTAAAGGGCAATAAAATGCATATATTTGAAACTTCCCAGAAAACTGAAATGATGATAAATCATATTCTTCAAAAACAACTAAAATACAGGAAGTTTACGGTACAGAATAGTGTGCAAATTTAAGGACACTGGATCTCACCTGTGCAAGTTCAGATATACAACGTAGAGGAGGAAGAGAAAGAAATAGAGAGGGAGACTGAGGGATAGGGAGAGAGAACATTTTGAATAGTAACGCTTGTCCTTTCTCTAGAACCAGGAACAAGCAAGAGAAAAGACATGAATCTGTGTCCTTCCCCAGCTGCTCTCAGTTCCCTGATTCCTCTCAGAAGGCATACAGCTCATAATACTAAGAGTGATTTTAGTCTTTCAAAATATATACCTATTTTTCATTCCGTCTGGCTCCTAAACACAAGCCAACTAACTCCCAGATCCAGCGTGCAGTGAAGAAACAGTGATCTATCCCAAATCTGGAGGGAAAACAAATGGTGGTGTTGGGTACTTGTAATTGGGGGACAGCACTTAATCCTCTAATGTAGTGCTTCTGTGAGGTGTCTGCATTAGTTTGCTTGGGCTGTAGTAACAGTGTCACAAACTGAGTGGCTTTAAACCACAGAAATTAATTTCCTCACAGGCAGAAGCTAGAAGTCTCTAGGTATGGGCGAGGCCATGCTCTCCCAGATGGCTCTAGAGGGAAGAATCAGTTCCAGGCCTTCCTCTTAGCTTCTGGTGTTGCTGGCAGTCTTTGAGAGTCTTTGGCTTGTAGATGCATCTCTCAGTCTCCAATCACTGCGTCTGTTGTACAGTGTTCTCTCTGAGTCTGTGTGTCTGTCTCTTCTCTACTTACAAAGACACAAGTGATATTGGACTACAGTCCATCTGCAAAGACTGTTTCCAAATAAGATTGCGTTCACAGGTACCTGGGATTAGAACTTTAACGTTTGGGGGGCAGGAAGAGGGCTTACAATTCAGCACACAACAGGGTCTTACAGTTAATTTTGACCAGGATTTTTTTTTTTTTCCTTTTGTATTGACTTAGGCCTGAATTCCCATTTAGGATGTTACTCTATGGAACATGAATGTGAAGATAACAGAAATTCTACACCAAAAAGGTGTTTTATCTTTTCCAATAAGAAATACTGGTTCTTGTGGTCCAAGAATTCTAGATTATGCATTTTCCTAAATTTTTAGCTATACCCAGAGAGTCTCAGAGAAGATGCTAGATTAATAACCACTTTACTCTTGACATGTCCTTAGGTTTTTAGCTCTTCTGTTGACATTTGCTCTCCCCCCATCCAAGCTGACAGTAGAAGGAGCAAAGACAATTTCAACCACAATTATATTTAATCTGAATACATAATTATATAGAATAAAAAATTAAACCAAATTAATATCCAGTATCTTTGAAGGAAATAGCTTTCTTGAATTTGAACAGTTTTCCTATTTTGCTTTTAGGCAGCTTTAAATTCAGGAAATCTTGAAAAGATAAGGTAAAATCTCACTAATTTATATGAAAGATAAGCTATAAGCAGATCCACTTTTATTCTCTTAAAAATTGAAATAACTCTAAGGCTCTTTATGAAGTAAGTATTGGTTAAGAACTGATTCTGGAGTCAAATAGCCTAGATCTATATAAATCTTAGTTCTGCTACTTACTAAGACTTAGATTTCTTGTCTGTAAAATGGGCATAATAATGATATAAACATCAAAAGGTATTAAATAAAATAATTCAAGAAAAAAATTTAGTCCACTTCTTGTCAAAAATAAATATGCAAAATGTTGGCAGTATATTGATATGGAAATAACTATTCTTTCAATAAGAATTTATTCAATACATAAATTTTTCCAAGTTGCTTTAAGCTAGATCCTGAGGTAATTAAGAAAATTCAGAGATTTTTCCTGACTTCAGGGATCTCTTAATTCAAGTGGGAACACTCATAATGGATTTTAAAAGCCATTTGAGTAAAAATGTTGGCAAATACAGTTAAAAAAAATAAAGTATGTGGGCAGGGTCTAGAAATATCTTATTTCTTAAGAGAGTTTGAAACCAAGTATGACCTGCAAGATCTTCCTGGGGACAGACCTCATGTACCCCGCCTGCCTCTTGTTTGTAGGAAAATTTTAGCCTCCTAGGCTTTCCTGAGTTCCAAAGAGCAAATTTAATCAGAGAAGTAAGAAAATGTAGAAATGAAGAAAAAGAGTTAAGTAAGATGAATAATAATAATTTAGTCATAATAGAAAGTTAGTGACTTTTAGTTCCTCCTCAAGGGCTGTAGATAATATCCCGAGTCACATCCTTAAGTTACTCTGTGGATACTGGAAGAAGTCAACTGCATGCTGACCACCAGCATGTAGAACCCAGACTGGTTGGAACCAGGAGATTGATTATTGAGATTCCTGAAATATCACCCCTGTTTCCACACCATCAACCAATCAGAAAATTGTGCATGGGCTGGTCAGGCACCCTTGCAATCCACACCTTAATGTTGCCTTTAAAAACACTTTCCTAAAAGCCATCAAGGCATTCTGATCTTTTGAGAGTGAGCTGCCCATGCTTCCTGCTTGATGCCCTGCACTATATGCTGTACTTCCTTCACCACAGCCTGGTTCAGTAGTTAGCTTTGCTGCTTCTCAGGCAGACAGACACAAGTTCAGTTTGGTAACAAGTTGGCAAGAGCAAGAGATTAGAGATCAGAATCTGAATGTTGTTCTTAATTGCCCCTTAATCTACCATGAGAGAACATCTTGAGTGTGTTCTCTGATAAAGCTACACTGGTTTATATACTATTTATTTACAAAACCATGCATATTGTATTTTATGAGATACTCAGGTTCCCAGAGTGATTTGACTGTACATGATTCTTGCCTAGTGCCCTGATAGTAAAAATCAACCTTATTGCATGATGTAAAGCTACTGTAAGATAGCCCAATCTTACTGAAGGCTAATTTTACAATTCATACAAAAAAAAAATCCTTGACATGTAGACATGTGATTCCACTTCTATGAATATATCCTCAGAAAATAATTAAGAATATGTACAAGTATTTACCTGTTAGCATGTTTACTCCAGGCTATATATAATAAAAATCGAAAACTAATATGAATGTTTAATTATAGGGGATTTGCTGAATGTTTTCATTAAAAAAATCAATAGACACACAGTCATTTAATAATATTGTAAATTATATGTAATAAAATTGAAATACATTTATGATTTCTTAAGTAATAGGAACATATTGCAAAATAGCATGCACTCTTTGAGCCTGCTTATTAAAAAAATTGATATAAATCACATACACATAGGAAAAAGTCTGTCAGGAGATATGCTAAGGGTGTTTTTAATTTTTTTTATTTTGCTTGTAAGGGTTTCCTATTTTTTTCTATACATATATAACCAGCATAATTTGAAAATCTTATTATAAGTGAATTGAGTAAGATGGTTTATAGCCACAATCTGAAACTATGGCTTCATTCAGTAGAACAATTAAGTTTTGTTGATTTTTCTAAAACCTTTTTATGGAAAATAGAGAACAGATTTTATTGTAAAAAGTTTAACCCTTTTGGGATAAAAATAAAACATGCATACAGAAAAACACACAAAAGAAATATACATATATATTAATGAGTTATTATGAGGCAAACACCTTTACCCCCACTACCTAGGTCAAAATTAGAATGTTGTCAGTGACTCCAGGAGCTCCTCCATGTGCCTGCCGTCTCATTCCCTGTCCTCTTAGCAGCAAGTACCACTATCCTGACTTACAGCAATCATTTTATATTTATCATCCAAATGTGCCTATTTCTAGATACAGCTCTTTAGTCTTGCCAAGTTAGATTTTTAGTATGGCTGCCATTCATTCCATGGTACTATTTTCCATGTTTCTTAGTGCCCTGTGTATCCTACGGTTTGGCAGCTGGATCAAAAGGTCTCATCAGACTCAGGTTTGATACCACCAGCACGATTATAGGTGGGGGTGTGTTTTTCTGTCAGGGTTTTCCCTCTTTGTAAATAGAAGCTACTGATGGTCAGTGATCTGTGTATTCATTGGCAGTTGCAAAATGGTGATATTTCATTTTTATCATTTCTCTTTCATGTACTAGCTAGACTAGTTTTATGAAAAGATGCTTGCTGTCATCTGTAATGTGATAACCCAGTGGGTTGATATAGGAGAGGTAAGATAAATGCTCAATTCTTTAACGTCATTTACACATTTGCTGTCATCTCTCAGGGGCACCAATTAGTTATCTGTGCTTTTAATCATTGTTAGTCCATTGATTTAAATGTTATTTGATGAGTTTCAATGAATCATACTTATCTATTTTGAAGCTCAGATTGATCCTGTGAGAGCCTCTTCAACTTTGTTCTTGAGTGCTTTTGTCATGGAACTAGTAGTCTCAGACAGTTTCCTCTTGAGGAGTTGTGGAATGTTTCAGGCTCATCTTACGCTTCCTTGACTTGGATATGGAATTAGCCATTTCCTAAAGAAGAAAACACTGTGAAAAATAGCATTTTAAAACTACAAGATATCTGGATGATAAGGACCCTTATTCATACAGCGCTCGGTCATTGTTTGTAGGCCTTTTCAGTGCCTAGAGCTGGAAAGTGTACTGATCCATTCATCCACATACACATGTAGATACATGTTGGTGCATGTATGTGCATATATTAGAAACTGTCTCATGAGTTTATACCACTTCCTTTTAAGTCAAATTTGGAGCTATACAGTGCTTTTAATTAATCTCTTCTGTATTATTTCCATGTCCTCTTTCTTCCACACTAAGAAAGCTGCTTTTCAAGGACACAGGGAAGGGCAGAATTAGATATCCCGTAACTATTCTTTTACTTTTTGCCACATTATGCACACATTAGCCTCAGAACTGTACCAATATCATCACCGTCAGTATTACATTCTTACATATACATTCTCCAGTCTTTCCTCGTGTTTTATAGTTTTACCATCACCCCTCTATCTGAGCATATAGATACTTCATATTGTCTCTCTTCCTTATAATCCTCATCTAGTCTTACTTCTACAAGTAAGTATATCACCATCTATTCTCTTGTCATTTTGACTGTATGGAATTTGATCTCTGTAAGAATTCTTAAGAAAGACTTATGGAAACAATATTCTGTGAGTTCTTGCCTGTTAATGCAAGCTTGGGTCCATTATATTGAAAGTCAGTTTTGCTGGATGTAAAATCATTGGCTCCTATTTCTTGGAGTATTTTAGTTTTGTAATTCTTTTATTTTAACAAAGTATTGCTGTTGAAAGCCCTAGCGATAATTTAAGTTTTTCCATTATAAGTAATTCACTGTTTTTGCTGGAGGAAGGGATTCTTCTTTCTTTTTCTAAAACATTAGAAAATTTAATAGAATATTTCATTGTATCAGTGTCGGGTATGTGATGTGCTTTTATTATATGGAGTATCCTTTTTTTAATTTTAGAAACACTTTCATAATTTTAGTTTTTGTTCTATTCCTTTGCTTCAGTTTTCTTTAGAGATTGCTATTTCCATATTGTTAGATCTGGCATATTGTTAACATTTGTCACTTTCTCTCAGATCTCTTATATCTTTTTTCATTTCTTTTTTATTAAAAAAATTTTTGTACTTCTCTTAAGGCATAATTTTCTGTGTTTATTCTTCTTGGTTTCCTTCTTATTTAGTATCCATTTTTAAAATTATTTTTTCTCTTAGTTCAAATTCTTATCTTTTGATTATATTATATAGCTTATGAATTTTTCAAATTTTGATTTTTAAAATTTATTTTTTATTGAGTTAATAGTCCATTTTACAATGTTGTGTCAAATTCCAGTGTAGAGCTCAATTTTTCAGTTATACATGAACATACATATATTCATTGTCACATTTTTTTTTCTCTGTGAGCTACCACAAGATCTTGTATATATTTCCCTGTGCTATACAGTATAATCTTGTTTATCTATTCTGTATATGCCTGTCAGTATCTACAAATTTTGAAATCCCACTCTGTCCCTTCCCACCCCCGCCCCCTTGGCAACCACAAGTTTGTATTCTATGTCTATGAGTCTGTTTCTGTTTTGTATTTATGTTTTTTTTTAATTCCACATATGAGCGATCTCATATGGTATTTTTCTTTCTCTTTCTGGCTTACTTCACTTAGAATGACATTCTCCAGGAACATCCATGTTGCCACAAATGGCGTTATGCTGTTGGTTTTTATGGCTGAATAGTATTCCGTTGTATAAATATACCACATCTTCTTTATCCAGTCATCTGTTGATGGACATTTAGACTGTTTCCATGTCTTGCCTACTGTAAATAGTGCTGCTATGAACATTGGAGTGCAGGTGTCTTTTTGAAGTAAGGTTCCCTCTGAATATATGCCCAGGAGCGGGATTCCTGGATCTATATTATCCTTTAATGTGCTGTATCATTTATTAATATCTTTTACCTCATTTAAAAATAGAAGATTGTAAGGGTTTAGTTTTTCTCTGTTCCTTGGACATGTCTTTCTGGTATGCAGTTAACGGTCTGTAAGGATTTTTATTCTGCTCCTTATTCTTTCTCTCTTTTCTATAATAATGCTGTTCAGATTGGTTTTGATGCTTTTCTGTTGCTCATTTTTATGTGAAAGCAATCTTCTTAAAATTTTAGAGGAAAACATGGTTCAGGGTAGCTTTGATCACTTCACAGAGTTCATTCTTTGTTGTTTCTGTGTAGTGTTTAAAATGATGATGGCTTGCCGTCTCAGATTTCTGGTTCATTCCCCTCTCCCCACCCATGTACTTTCATCTGCACTTTCTTTGCTGCTTCCCCAGTTGTCCCTTTCCTGCTCCATTTTAATGTCACATCACCAGTTTCTTCGTGGGGTAGATCCTTGTTCTGGAATACAGCCTTGGCTACTCAGTCTCAGTGAGTCATAAAATCTAGACGTCCCCCTCCCTTTAAGATGTATTTCAGGACCTTTGTGCTCCCTGGAGACAGAATTGGGCAAAACCAATTCAATTACTTATTTCAACTATTGTTTTCAAACTGACCTGATTCCCAGTAACTACATGTTAGCCAGTTTAAGTTTCTCATACTCAGGTGCATCAGTCACCCTATCGTTTCTCTCTGCTCTCATCCTCCCAAGATACTGATATCATGCAAGTCTTGTGGCTGTCGGTGGATTCTTACCTGCTTAAATATTGTGGCTTGTGAGGATACCTTTTGTGGTAATTATTCTCCATAGATTTGATTGATTGATTGATTCATTTATTCATTCATTCATTTGCTATCTAGTTGCTCTGTCTGTCTTTCTTTGAGAGAGTCACAAATGTGCCCCCACTGCTGCCACATCCCTCATTTAAAAACTCTAAAGAGATCATTTAGATATAGCCTCAATTAATTGGCTCGTTTGGTCATTATTATCTAGTTATTCATATATATGTCCTGTACTGTGGCAGTAGACATAACGATTTGTCATTCCTTTTGGATGATAATGAAAAAATGAAATCATAGCTTGAAATACAAGGAAGAAAAAATCTCCATTGCAATACATAAGAAAATGTCAGGAGCAATTTAGAGCTAAGCCTCTAGGAGCTAAGGTCTAATTTTATCTGAGCTACCTTACTCCTGCACCTGCTTGAGGGTACGCCTACTCTGTGAAGTTGTATCTTAAGTGGAGACCATTGTACATTGCTGATTAATTTCAGCTGGTGGCGTGAAAGCTCAGCTCTTCATCGCACTTAGCGTCAGTGCCATGGTCTGCTGTACTTTGGTTTATTCTGCATGTAAACTCCATCTCAGACTTTCAACAAGAACGATAGCAGTCATTCCCACCACACACATACTACCGTGATTTAGTCACAGTACAAACTGATTAATAATTAAGCGAGCAGGTAGGTTTAGCTTAAAGAAGTTTTTCTGCACTATGAAATATATCAGGTCTGGGATTGCTCACCAGCGGGTCTCACCCAGCCTTCCTTCTCTCCAGAGTCTGGTGGTGCTCACTAGGCCAGTCCTCTTAATGCCACAAAGCAAAGCTTTTTAGAGTCATACCAGGCCACTTAGTCTTTCTCCTAAAGCAACTGAGACTGTATTCAGGATTTTGAAATCCAGTTGCTCTCTTCATTGTCACAGGATGCCTGGGGAGAGATTGACTGGGGAGATAATTTATCAAGCCCCTGTTGTATGTAGTCTACCATATCATCCTAGAAATAGGCAATAGTCCAGGGGCATTGGTACTTTTCCTATATTTTATTGCTTTACTTGACCTGAGTTTGGGTTTTAGCTTTTTTGATCTGCATATCTTAATTAAACAAATCATGAGGCTTAATTTTATGTGTCAGCTTGGCTAGGCCATGGTATCCAGGTATGTGGCCAAATATTATTTGAGAGGTTTTTCTGAAGTGTTTAGTCAAGAATAGACTATTTCCGAATTCTGGTTATTATCTCCTAGAAGACAAAGTGACAGTAATAAGTACTGGCAAAATTGTTTGCTGAGTTACAACCTTATGATCCTTAATTGTTATTAATGATAGAAAAGAAAATGTCCAGAGGCAGTCTTGTGCTGTACTAGCTTTATGAATTAACTCATTTAATCATTGCAGGGATTGTTCTGAAGGAAGCATTCTTGCCAGCATTTTATAAATGAAGCAACTGAGTTGCAAAGAAGTTAATAACCTGCCCAAGGTTGCATGTGATTACATTTGAAGAATCATCTTGACATTTCACAAAAAATCCATCATTAGTTTTGACTTCTTTGATTTTTATTCTTTCTTAAGGGCAAGGGCAAGTGAGTTCCAGG
Source organism: Vicugna pacos (assembly GCF_048564905.1). NCBI lineage: Eukaryota > Metazoa > Chordata > Mammalia > Artiodactyla > Camelidae > Vicugna > Vicugna pacos. The sequence continues at coordinate 19,273,120 of NC_132991.1, forward strand.
ACAGATCTTTCAAAAAACTCAAGTTTCGAATCATTCTTCCCTGATTCCCCTTGGTCTGTTTAGCTTGATCTCTGGTACATATTTCTCCAGTACACTTCTTATGTGTATTGTAATGTTTCTTGACACTCAGACTGATTGAGCAATTTGCTCAAGATTGCACAGGGATTAATGGTAGAACCATGAAGTAAAAATTTCTGTTTTCTGTTCCTTTACTTTATTGAACTATGTTGCCTTCTCAGAGATATATTACAGACAGCAACATATCCTTTCAAGTAAAAGAAACTCATATATGTTTCTGGTCTTACAAATCTAGATAAGAAATGCATAACAAAGTTGTTAGGTTAGTATTTTCATGATTATAGTTCTCTAAAGAAATTATGTCTGTTCTCTCATGCTAATTCTCGAAGTAATCAGAAGGATATTAATATTAGTTAAATAGTGAAGAGAAATATATTATTATACACTAGTTCTATATTACCTAGGGACTGTCACTCATTACTTTAAAAGTTCATTTGAATTTTTGTTGAATAGAAATTGTAGCTAAAAGAAAAACCTTAGGCAGAATTAAGCAGGAGGTATTTTACATACACAGAAAGAAAAGGGTTAATTAACCTACCACATTTACAGACCCTTTTCTAGGACATTTCCTTTTACAGGAGGCATTTGGGCAAATGTATGCAAATTGTACTCAGATTTGGTGGGCAGTAAAAGGATATTGTAAAACTTCATTAATTATAAATTCTGGAGAAGAGATAAAATGGACTTTGAACTGAGTCCATTTGTCCCATTATGTACATTTATCTGCATGTATGTGAAATTTACAGAATCGAAACTCCATTTAATGGGCACCTGCTATATGTCACGCAAGGTTGAGTGACTTACATTTGCTATCTTATTTAACCTTTATATTTAATCCATGAAATTGGTTCTAGTATCCCCCATCTTGCATGTTAGAAAAGTAAGGCTCAGAGTATCTTGTGTGAAGAAGTAGCAAATCAGTCATCCTAACCAGTCCTGGCTTAATCTTCAGGCTTTTCAAGTGCTGTCCTTCCCTGTACATATTCCTTCCATATCCATATTCTCTAGATGGATGGATGGATAGATAGATAGATGGATAGATATAAGTATACTGAAGTATCTGAGGTATTTCTACTTCTCTGATATGAAGAGAAATAACTATTTGTTTTATTTTAACTAAACTATTGTTGGTCCAATTAATGGAGCAAAATTAACCATTCATCAAGTCTCCATTAGCTCACTCAGACAATATTTTCCCATAAGAAGAATGTTTAGTGTACCCTTCCATTTCTAAACTATCAAGATTTTTAATGAGAATAGATAATACATTCCATTAAATGCTATTGTGGCACATCTAGTGAGATGAAATTGGTTTTCTTCATTCTTAACCTTCGATACGGTGAATAAAATCAGCAGGTTTCATAATGTTGAAATAGAGGGGGTTGTGGTATTTTATTCTTTTAGTGCATTTAATATCTACAAGGTCAGATTTAGTTTGCAGATGTTTTATTTATGAGTTTTTACACTTGTACAGTTAGCACAACAAAGTGATTATGAGACTCAGCCACTCTCACTCTTGAAAATGACCAACTTTGGTGGTCTTCAAATCTCCTGAAAGTGAACTGCTGCCTCACTAGAGTGATAATCCTACTAAAGAATCACAACTTCCAGGAGGTGTCTGTGTGTGTAGGAGTAGTTATATGTATCCCTATGGTATAGTCCCAAATGTGACCATTCTGGCTATGAATTCACCTGCTGGTCTGGGAAGTCAAAAATAAAAAAATACATCAACAGAGTCGGGGAATATTCATTCCTCCTAGTACCTTTGAGTCTACGATTAGTCAATTCTGACATATTAATCCATGCACACTGTATGGGTTCAATCAGGACTCAAAACAACAGTTCCCCTGGTCTGACAGAATAGTCTTTAAGACTAGTGATCTCAGCATTTGTGTTCAATAGCTCATTGATGTGGTTATGCAGTTGTGAGTCTTTGAAATCAGTTTTATTGTTTCCTTATGAATTGAGTAATTAGAACTGTTTCAATTATAAAAATGAGTGTAGAGAATAATATACTGAACTCCTGTTGGGAGAAACAAATGATTACTGAATACTTTGGAACTTTCTTTGTTCTCTGTTCCCTTCCTTCACTTTTAGAGGTTTAGTATCATGTTCAAGATGGTTCGTGTCCTTCCCGTTTGTGTTTATATGCTACAGCGTTAGTCGTTTACCATATGGGTTTACAATTCTTTGTTGATGACAGGATGTTACATGTATCATTTTGCAATTTGATTTTCTTAATACGGTGTTTTCAAAATTCATCCCTGTTGATCAACACTGTAGACCTGTCTTACCCTCTTTAACTGCTGTATACCTTGTACAGAACATACCACATCATGTTTTATACATTTCACTCCTGATGAACATTTTATTATTTCTATTTTTATATTTTTACAGCAGATGTTGCAAATACATACTTATGTGTGGTTTCCTGTCTCTCGTGTGAAAGGTTTGCAACACCTAATAGAATTGTTGGTGGCAGAATAGGCTCATAGTCAGGTTTACTGTTTTTTGCCAAATTGTTGTCCAATAATGAAGGTAATCCCACTTTGGGTCAACTGGTGTTGGGAGTCCTGCTTTATACTGAGTGAAAAATAGCAGTCTGATCCATCAGAAGTAGCCTCAGGGGACTGGAAGAATGGTTTGAGGGTAATAAACAGGTAGGTAAATGTCACTGAAAAAAAATCTTTCTAATTTTGCGACTCTGCAAAGGATAGACACACTGTCCATGAGGACCATTATAAAATGGAACAGTGGACCTTCCCTCATCAGAAGGGCATCTCTACAACAGTCTGAGTCATGCAGAAGCTTCAATTCAAAATTTTACAATAATTTCAAGAACAAAAGAATAAGTTAAAATATGCCTCATTGGACAGTATCCCGCACAATTATCGTGAATTGTTTTCCTACTGACCTTTCACTTCACTCAGAGCTCCAACTCCTCAAAAGATTTGCCAGAGGAGAGCCACCAGTCTCAATGGCCCAGGCCAAATCTATATCCAGGGGTCCTGGTAGAATGGGTGAAACATCTTCATTTAAGGAACCTCAGAGTTTGGCACCCAATCACCCATCTGGACAGTATGCCTCTTAGGATGTAAATACAATTCTAATACATCTAAGAAGAAGAAGAAGAAAAAAAGACAGAAACAGAGCATTGGAAATCAGCTGACATTCAAACCTAAGCAGATTTGTTTTAAAACTATTTACTATCTTTATTGGAATTTTGCATTTATTAGAATTTTGGGCTCTATATTTTTGTGTATATGTTAAGCTAAAAAGCCTAGAAATACAAAGAAGAAATACAGACATAGGCATTTTTCAGTGCTATAAAAGTTAATGTATAGAAATTTCATTAATCAGCGGGGTTAAAGGAAAGAAATTAAATTTATGCAGAGATCAGAACAGATCATACATATGAAACCTGTGGGCTTATCCAGTTTCTCTTTAGCTATTTTACTTAGTCTGTGGAGTTGGGAATGTGAGTTATACTTCTGTTTTTTAAATTTGTATTTGATGTAAACATCAAAACATTAAGTCAACTTTCATTGATTTTTTCTGTGCTGTATGCTTCACTGGGCACTTGGGGATTTTATATCAATAGCTACAACCAACTGAGCATTTATTCTGTGTCAGAATATTTACATGCATTTTTTTCAATAACCCTAAAATGACACTGTAGGGTAGAAATTATTAATCTTTTTTGAAAATAGATGAGGAAGTTGAAAAACTTGTTCAAGGCTATACTGCAGTAAGTAGTAGATCTGATATTCAAAACCAAGACCATTCTGATTCCAAAGTTTGTGTTTTTGCATATGTAGATTTCTTCATAGACATAAATATGCTATCTTCACCTTTCATTCAGAAATGTCAGGCCAATGAGGAGAATGACATGCAACAAAACTATTATATCATCATATATCTTAGCTGAATTCCTTTTTTCTCTCTAGCTTTTCTTGCTTCAGGTCCATTTTTGACAGAACAGCTGGGTGATACTCTTTTAAACATAAAGTAGACCATTTGACACCTCTGCTCAGACCCCTCCATGAGAGCTCTTTCCCACTCAGGTGCAAGCCATAGTCCTTACAATGGCCTACCTGGTCCTGAAGATCTTGTTTTTCAAATCTCATTTCCTACTTTCTTTCCTGTTTCCTGCTGCAGTTACCCTGCCCACCTTCGTGTTCCTTCAACACTCAAGACAGGCTTTTGCTTCTGGACTTGCACTGACTGATCTTTTGCTGGAAGGATCTTCCCACCTTGTGTTCCTTCTCTGTCCACACTCCCTCCCCACGAACTGTGCCATGGTTTTTATCTGCTTCATTCACCATTCATTATAAGTCCAGCCCCAGAGAAGTGCCTGGCACATAGAAAACCCCTTGTCAATATGTACTGAATGAAGATGAATGATTAAGTGAATAATGAATAAATGAATAAGTAAATGAACAAATGCAAAGAGTAAGGTCATAAAGGCATATGCAAGTGCAAATCTAACTGTGAAATCTAGAGAAGGCTTGACAGAAAGGCACTTCAGACAGTGACCTGAGGGATGAGTTGTGGTTACTCAGATGGACAAGAGAAGAGATCTCCAGGTAGAATGAAAAAGATAAGCAAATGGATAGAGTGGCTTTAAAAAGCATGGTTTATCTGGGGGAACTACAAGCACAGCGATTCAGTAATAAATAGACACAGCACTTGAAAGAAACTCGAATCCTAGAAGAATGCCAGATTATGGTGCCATGTGTATCAATCAAGATCCTATCAAGCAACTGATGAATGCCTACAGGGCATACTTGAGGATACATCAGTGATGGGGTTCATGCAGAAGCATGAGTAGGATTAAGGGAAACCAACAAGCTATGGTGAACCATCCCACAGCTGGCAATGTCAGGGAGTTGTCACTCATAGATCTGGAAGAGAAAGGGGAGAAAGCGATTACAAGAACACAGGGAGAGCAGTTGCAGCTCTGGGAGAGGACTCCTTTTTCAGGAGAGAAATGCAACCAACTTGCCACATGGGGAAATGAATTCCCTAAACTCATTCTTCTTTCACCTCCAATTTCTCATTATTAAACCCAACTAGAAGCCAGATCACAGGGTAGCCAACTGATGATGCCAGGGCAGGTCAGATGCCCAGGGGCACACAAGCAGGGTGAGGAAGGGTGGAGAGGGATCTAGAGGGAAGTAGGGAATATCCAGTAGAAGGGTAAGTTTTACCTCACAGATGTTAGGGAAGCATCTGAGAATTTGACATGGGGTAGTTACAGAATCAGATTGGATACAAGAGAAGATGGCTCTGTCAACAGAAAAAGAATAAATGTAGAAAATCAGTGAGATGGTAGAGAGGGAATGGCATTAAATGGTGTTGAAAGGATCCTGGTGAGAAAATATGAGGGTCTGCCCAGAGCAGTGTCTATGGACTAGGTGGGGAAAGATCCCATATTAAAGACATTGCAGCAATCTACATCACAGCTAAAGATCCTCCAGGAGTGTCTACAGGAAGAACAGTGATCAATTCCCTTAACTGTATATTAGCCTTCATGTCTAATATGAAGAATAACTGCTTTTTAGCCTCAGTAAGACTTTGCACCTTGCATTGAAAAGATACTTGCTCTGAAATTCAAATAGTCGTCTTTACTCATGGCCAGTAATGATTTTAATCAAGATAGGAGTTACCCTCTCAGATTAAATATTTGATTTGATTATTGAACTGTGAAAAGAATCTAAGTTCATTTAATTTATACCATTTTTCCTAAGGATAAGAAATATTAAGAATATGAACTATTATTGTACCTCTAGCTGGCTTGCTAGCTAGATATACAGATAGAAAAGTTATGTGAACCTGTGCCAAGCAATGTTTATATACCTGTGTTCCTTGTATAACTGAAAAACCCAGCAAGTCTTCCAAAAACTCATAGGTCAAAGCCCCCTAAATGTAGCAAATAACACATTAATGTAAAAGATCCAGATCATGAGTTTTAAAAAAACATTTGACTTAGGCCAGACTGCAAAGCCCGGTCAAGGTTTGAGAATTGTGGAGAGAGATGAGTTGACCTTGGCTGAGGTTACTTTCAGTTCCTGTAAATTTAGGACACAAACATGGTGAAGGGCGTGCATGAAATCACAGTACACAATTAAATAAATTCTAGGAACCAATTTTTCTTGCCACCGGAATGAGGCCACTGGGGTGTGATTACAGTGGCTGGGGTAGCATACAGCTTTTCCCCCATCGTGGATGGAGAGGAGCATACAGAGTTCACCAAAGAGTCATTAATCCACCTTCAGGGCTGTCAGCTCAGCAGTACTTTTTCATAATTGATAATTTCCAGCAGATTACCTGACAGGACCCCTATTTCTAGCATATGTGTTAGGAAAAGGGAATGATTTCACATCTTCAGTTAAAGGATATTTAACCCCTGGATGACTTCATGTAGTCTTTGATCATCAGTGGTAAACTGTACTAGAATCTCTAATACTTTTGTTTTGATATTTGGGACTCCCATGTTACGGATAGTTTGGGGAGACTTGGAAGTCTACTAATTAAATTGAATTTGCTAATGAGAGCTTAATGAGATAAGTGTGAATGTGAAACTAGCCAGACTCCTTTACAAATACAGAATACCCCCCCAAAAAAAGACTTTAGAAAATGCTAGGTTGGGCTGTCCTGAGGGGAGTGATTAAAAAAAAAAAAAGTTCAGGGATTCTTTGATGTCCCCGTTGTGAAAAGTAAAAATTTTAAGCATGAGTGGTTTTGGTTTATATTCTCAACTCTGCCGGGGAGATTGTAACTTCCTGGGGAGAAAGACCTTATTTTACATTTTCCACCTTGGTATCTCTCATCTTACCTTCTTTCCACCACGTTACAGCTATTTTTTATCCTCTTTAAGTTAACTCATCAGCCAGTATGTACATACTTTAAAGGTTAGACTTGGCTGACCTTGACTCAGCAGAACTGAGTGCTGCAAGAAAGAAAACAGACTCAAAGCTATCTCACAATCAGAGTGGCTTTACAACTTGTATTCCGTTACTAATCATTCTGCAGAAGATCGTCTTATAGGAAGACTCTAGAGATGTTATTAAAATATTCGAAGAGAGTTTTTAGGGACTGTGTGCAGCGTATTTTAGGATTCTATTTTAAACTCCAAATTCTTGAAAGTAGAACATGAATTATGTATCATTACTTGAAAGTGAAGTGGTCACCTTTTTCTCTCTCATTAGGTTCTTAGAATTATCTTGTACTTTTAAGAATATGGAAAAGGTATGTGCATACTGTAGAGCCTCTCCCACGTAGGTGTCACCTTCGCTGTGGTTTGGGTGGGAATTTTGGATAACTCCTTATGTGAGCGTAAGGGCTTATTGGATGGCTGGTGCTTTTTTGGGACCTCGTTGCCCAGTGGGCAGCAGGACGTAGAAATGAAGGGTAGAAATGATTATTTCTGAAAAAGAAAAAAAGTGCTGCTCAAGAGAAACAACAAAATCTTATTCCACTCACATCATTTGTAAAGTCCTGTTTGACCTTAACTCAGTGGGAGTGAGCACCAGGTAAGGAAATTAGACTCAAAGATACTTTATGATCACAGCCATTTTTCAGGATTGTTATTCCAGTTCATAGTCATTCTTTAGAATGTCATCATCCTGAAAGACTCAAGAGATGCTATTAAAACATTCCAGGAAAGATTTTAGTGACTGTGCACAGCATATTTCAAGATTCTCTCCTCTGTATGATGATGTAGAGGGTACCTAGTAAATGTCTTAAAATAGGCATTTTTTTTTCCATTGGAAAGCTAATGAATAATTTTAATGTAATTCAAGGAGAAATTAGAAAAGGGAAATAATTTAAAACCTGCTTAATTCAACCTAATTTCTGAAAATAAGCCCTTCTCTGCTGAGCTCTGCCTCTGTCCTTACTTTTTTAAAGACCATTTACTTACTGATCCAGGAGGTTAGCATTAAAGGGACACTAAGAGAGATGAGGACATGTTAGTGATGTCAAGGTTGTTTTAACCTGATATCGACTTTCTCCTTCATATTACATGAATATCTCTCAAGAGCAGGACCAAAAAGAAAAAAGTTCTAAAGAAAAAGGACTTGTGGACATAGGCAAGGACAGGATGCTCCAGGGCACTCTGTCAGAACACTGGGACACTGGCTGGTATGCTCCAAAATCCTTTGCTTCAATCTGAGCACACAGATAGCTCACTGACAGCAGAAAAATAGTGGGGAGGGTCCCCAAAGAGTTAGATAAGCCCTTGGGGAGGTGATAGCCTTGAAACTCAGGTGCTATTGTCTAGTCATGGTGTTAAGGAAGTTTTCAGAAAGTCAAACCAGCATCCTTCCTGTAATTCTACGTGATTATAATGAGGCCCAAGTTAGTCAGAGATAAGTTACCTCCAAAGAGTATTGTAATCAAACAAGAGGAAATTATTGTATGTTTACCAAATGGAGATCTCGTGTTAGCCTTGTGAATCCCTGGGCTGAGGTCAGGGTAGCTGCAGAAGGACTGGAAGACTTTCCACATGCCTAGTGTATTCCCTAGAGGAGAAATGTAACAGAGATGCTACTACAAAATGTTTCTTAAATACAAATCAGGCTTGTTTAGAGTGAGCTGCGCAAATGGTGAAATATATTTCCCTTGGCAATATAAAAGTTTAGAAAGACTTGGGTTTATATGTTTATTCTAGTACTTTGTATGTGAGAACACCTCAAACATATTAATTAACTACTCCTACTGTGAAATTCTTCATCTGTGAGATAAGATTACTTAAAATTATTTTCCTGCTTGACACCAAGATTTCTCTTAAAGAGTGAATGTCCTTCTTTAGGAAAAGATTCTAACTGGAGTAGAGAGAGTGAACCTCTATGTACATGAGTTTGTAAGAAACAAGGGAGGAAAGTGACATTCCATCTATTCAGATAAACTGGTAAAAATTGCCAAGAGGCTTTGTGTAACATGGAAGCGTAAGGTTCTATTTTAAGTTGTCTGCAATATAATCTTGCAGTGAAGTGCTTGTCTTCATTACCCGCTAAATATCTTCTGTGTAGAAGTCTATAAGCAACTCTGAATCTCCTATGAAAGGCAATTTTTAGGTTAAGGGACGTGGAATCAAGAAGTGAAAACCGGATCAAGAGACACTCAATGAATAAACAGCAATAAGGTACATTAACAGAAAATTAAGAATCCATCAGGAGCATGCAAGCAAATTTGGAATTACAGGAATTAGTGGAAACATTGGAGAAAGTACTGGACTTTCCATATGAGTAGGATGGGTTTTGAAATGATTGTACAGAGATCTCAAGGGACAGGATGACTTGATAAAGCAGCTGATATGGTTGAGAGAATACAAAATTAGATTGAATTATATAATGTAAGCACATTATTTCAACAACTCGGTCACCTCTACCTTCCTCGTACATCTGTTGCTGCTTCTCTCTCTTCAATCCCCTGGTTTTCTTTGCTCTCATGTTTGAGATGACTATGCAAAACTTCTACGCTATGGTCCTATTTGGATCTGCTCTCACTGTTAACATTCAGTTATGAAACTCTGAGTCATTAAAATGGGAATTAAAATGCCTTCCTCAATAAATTGTAAGACTCTACTAAATTAAAATACAGGAAGGGGGCAAAGTATAGAATTCAAAGTGCTATAAAATCTAGCTTTTATATTTAAACAGCAGCTCACAACTGCTCTAATAAGAAGAGAACAAAATTAAATAAAGGCTCTTCATCAGAGAACTACCCCCTTTTCTGACAGCAGAGCTGGAAAGAAACTCAGCGACTCTCCAGTGCTTCTTGATGGGATCCTCTGTTTATCCATATATCAGAATCAGAACCCAATGGTCAGGCCAGGGTGCTTGGTCTTTTCCAGGGGCTTTTGTGCAGAGGGATGTGTTCTCAGTAGCCCCAGACTAACATGGTAACAGACTTGAGAAAGTCCTGGCCCCTCAACCCCTTCACAATCCAGAGTGTCCTTTCAACGTATCTTTTGATTGAGTAGCTAACCATACATAGAGATGGATGCCAGGGATTTAGAACAAATTCTTGTACTGGCTAATCTATTTTCATTTGGTTGTCATGGCTGAACTTGAACTATTTCAGAACTTATTGAATATGAACAATGGCTAGATTCTTCTCATTTCTTTACATGAGAATTGGCGGCACTGATTTAGGGCTGAGGGTTGGATGGGAGTGGCGATGGTCCCCAAAGAGTTAGATAAGCCCTCCAGAATTTTTCCAGCTGGCATTCCTAGGTCTGGTCAATGGCAACAACGTGTTGCACTGATATTCTTTTACATACGTGTTGACAGCTTTGCTGTTTCACTCCGTCTTCCTGTATCCTCCAGACGGAGCACACACAGTTCTCTTAATCTTCCCACATAGATCTTATTTTGTAAATTCTCCACCATCTTGTAACTTCTTTTAAAGCTTTCCATCTGTTTTCCTTTGTGAAAAGTCCATAAAGAAGATCAAAAGGGCAAGTAGAAATGAAAGTGCAAAAATATCTTAATTTTGCTTTTCTCATTTGTTTTTATGTTTGCTCATTACCAGGAATAATTTACAAAAAGGCGATAAACCTGATATGTAGATGAATACTTGCCTCTCTCCGAAAACAATACAAGTTAGATTTAGACTTGGTGCTAAATACAGTTGAAATCAATGCCTGAGTACAAAAAAATTTTTTTTCATTTTTCAATTTTATTAGGTAGAATTGTTACTATTTGACTACACATATACAGTGTATTGCATGTAAATACATATATACAATATACTGCACATATTTTAAAAGTTTGTTTTTAATTCCATCGTTAAAAAGTTCACTAGACTAGATATTAGATCTAATCTGGGTGATGTAGACTTGAACAAGAATGGGGATGATACTTCTTTTCTTAAGCCTTTATCTCAGAAGAACACAATATGACCTTAAACCATCCTCTGTCAAGGTTTTCTGAGAGACTGAGTAGATTTTGAAGCCACTCAAAATTTACCACATGTTTAGTCATGCCTGCAGTCTTACTTTGAGATTACACAATATGCAATGAGAAAAAAAATTTTTAACACACATACACATATGTGTTCATGGTCCATTTTCATGACGTTTGTTTTGGAGACTGAGGTTAGTTGCTTCTGCCACCTCTCTTCCTTTTTTTTTAATTTTTTAAAACTAGGAATCCTAAGTACGTCTCCTATGTCCAGGTATTATGGTGATGGGATTTGTCCAATACGAACTTTACTAGCAAAAGTAGGGCAAAACATAAAGTAATGTGTTTTTTCTAAAGCCAGTGTTTTTTCCCCCTTTTTCAATTTTAATAGTTTACAATGCTGTGTCATTTCCGGTATACAGCAAAATGTTTCAGTCATACATACACATACATATATTTGTTTTCATATCCTTTTTCATTATAGGTTACTACAAGATATTGAATATAATTCCCTTGCTATACAGTATAAACTTGTCTGTTTTATATACAGTACTTAGTATCTGTAAATCTCGAACTCCCAGTTTATCCCTTTCCACCCCCTTCTCCCCTCTGGTAACCATAAGTTTGTTTTCTATGTCTGTGAGTCTGTTTCTGTTTTGTAAAGAATTTCATTTGTGTCTTTTTTCAGATTCCACATATAAATGGTATCATATGGTATTTTTCTTTCTCTTTCTGGCTTACTTCACTTAGAATGATAATCTCCAGGTCCATCCACATTGCTGTAAATGGTGAATGAATAAAGCAGATTGCCCTCCCCACTGTGAGCAAGCCTCATGTAATCCACTAAAGGCCTGGATAGGATAAAAAGGCTGAGTAAGGAAGAATTCTTCCTCCCTGACTGTCATTGAGTTAGGATATTGGTCTTCTTTTGTCCTTAGACTTGGACTCAGGCTGGAGATTATACCATCAACTCACCTGGTTCTCAGGTCATACCTGGTCTGGAATGATGCCATCAGCTCTCCTAGGTCAAGCTTCTCAACCTCCATGATGGCATGATCCAATCCCTAGTATTCAGTAAATAAATACCTTATATTATATATGATATCTGCATGTATGCATGTATTCTATATATATTATATACAGTAGTTAAATGTATTAGTCAACGTTCTTGAGAGAAAGAGAAGATATGTTTTGTATTGATTCTTTTTCTTTGGAGAACTCTAATACATTTAACTTACTTGAATGCTATGAAAAAGCAAAAAGCAAACCAGACTTGTGCTAGTTTTCAGTGTAATACACTACTTTTCTTACCTTTATATTGTATTTTAAAATTCAGAATGTATAACAGGAGTCCAGGCTACGTTGGAGTAGTATAGAAGTCACTTCTGTAGGATCCAACCATGGCAGTTCCTGTAGCGCAGTGCTGAAATTCCATCCGTACAATGGGATTACCTATTTCTCTATCAAAGATGAGGCTTGAAAGCTAAATACTTTGGAAGAGAGCATATATTGACTTCAATTTTTGTGGAAGTGAATGGGTGGTATCAGATCCCTTTGAGTACTTGTTTTCAAAGAAGGGAGAAGAAAAAATAGCTGAAAGGAAGAAGTGTCACAGTAGGAGAAAGGCCATAGAGGGGGTGATTGCGTGCCCTGCAGATTCTTTTTTGCCTGTTTCACATTTGTGTAAAGGCCACCCCAGTGAAGACCACTTTCCAAAAACTCGCTAGGCATGTCTCCACTCTGCCGGACCCTCAGGAGTGATGCCAAGGAGTGGCAGTTACCTGCTTTTAAGATTTAATCAGTTCCGCAATGAGAACTGTGTGAAAAGGTCAACTTCTCAACAGATGACAGTTCGCCATCTAGGGCAGCCTGACCCACTGTATAGACGCGAGGGAAGCTGGAGAGAGGAAGGATTCTTATGTCTGTACTTACTGTCAGCGTGAGTACTAGAATATTCTTACAATAATGAGTAGAGTCATGTCTCAGATGTTTACTCATCAGGATCAACTTGACTGCTGTCTGAAGATCACTGTGACACAGTAAATGTTAGAAAAGATAAGGCAGATTCTCAAACAGAAATAGATTAAAGCCTGAGCTTTTATCAGTCACTGAAAAGTAAAAATAAAATCTATATATCTATTTTTAATATGCACAAAATATCAAATTCAATTTTATGCCAAATTGATATTATTATGCAGTCATATATATATATACACACACACATACATATTTATATATATATGAATTCCATTGGCTGCTATTTTATTAAAGATTTTTCTGTCCATAGTCAAAAATGATACTGGCCCCTAGTTTCCTTTTTCCTTTGTCTTTGTCTAATATTTGGCATCAGAGTAATTCTAGTTTAATAAAGTGAATTGGGAAGTAGTCTTTCCTATTCTATTTTCTGGAAGTGATTATGTAGAATTAGTATGTTAATTCTTCTTACATATTAGAAAGAATTCTCCAGTGAAACCATCTGGGTGTGGAGAGGTTTTGTTTGTTTGTTTTTGTAGCTTTTAAATTATGAATTTAACTTCTTTAACAGTCACAGGGCTACTCAAATGATCAACTCCATGTTGGATGAGTTGTGGTAGTTTGTGACGTCTGCAGAGTCTGTAGTAAAATCCTCATCATTTATGGTATTGGTCATTTGTATTTTGTCTCTTTTTATTCAGCAGTCTTGCTAGAGGTTTATCACTTTTCAAGAACCAGCTAGTGTCATTGCTTTTCTCTATTGTTTTTCTTTCAGTTTGTTTCAGTTTTATCAATTTCTTCTCTTTAATAGCATCATTCTTGTGGATTGGTTTAAGTTCATTTTGCTCTCTTTTTTGTTGGTGCTTGAGGTGGGACCTCAGGCTGTTGATTTGAAACTTCTACCCTTTACTCATGTTTGCATTTACTGCTCTAAATTTTTTTCCCGGCACAATCTGTGTCAATACATGTGAATGTATTTTTTTTTGATTATGGAAAAATTCACATAACTTAAATGAATCATTTTAAACTGCACAATTAATTGGCATTCAGTATTTTCACAATGTTTTGAAACCATCACCTCTATCTAGTTCCAAAATATTTTCCTTTTTTTCACCAACTTAATTTAAATATGATTGATATATAGTATTCTGTAAATTTAAGATATAAATGTGATGATTTGATACATATATATAGTAAACTGATTATCACAATAAGGTTCATTAACACATCCATCACTTCACATTCTGCTGTGTATTTATGTAGTGAGAACATTTAGCGTCTACTCTCCTAGCATCTTTTAGGATATAATACATTACGGTCAACTATAGGCATCATTCTGCATGTTAGATGCCCAGAATTTATTTATCCTATAAGTAGAAGTTTCTGCATTTTAACCAACACCCCCATTTCCCCCATCTTCTCAGCCTAGGGCAAACAACATTCTGTTCTCTGTTTCTGTAATTTTGGGTCCCTTTGGATTCCACATATGAATAGGATCATTCAGCATTTGTCTTTCTCTGTCTGGCTTATGTCACTTAGCATAATGCCCTCAAAGCTTGGTTAGTGACCCATAAAAAGATAGAAACGTAATTAAAATGTTAACATTATTTTACACTTGTTAAGTGATCAAAAGATACATAAATACTATAATAATATGACATTTTATCTTGAAAAAGAAAATTCCTCAAAGCCTAAAGAATTTGGTGCTTAATCCACCACTGGGAAATGTTTTATTATGGTGATTCTTATGGTTCTTATATTTTTAAAGATGTTGCAAGGTTCTGATGAGGTTTTATGAGAAGAGAAATAAAAACCAGGTTTTTCTTCTCAGAGACTTACCAACTATGATGGTTTTTGATAGTAATCAACAGCATAATAGAAAACTACACTAGGAAGAAACTTCAGGGCATAGATAATCTTGTCATTTATTCAAGGGACTTGATCAGTCATAATATAAGGGAAGAATAACTATTTTTTTTAGTACTAAGCTATCATGCATTGAAAATGAAAATAATTTTAGTTAGAAAGTATTTTTTTTCCTACAAACTCTGTAGAGGCTTGGAGAAAATAGGGAAATATAAGTATCTTAGCTTCATTTTAAGCTGATCTCTGTAAAATGAAATTCTTCCAAAGTAAGCATTTATAGTATCATTTTGAGGGAAATGTAATATTGAAATCTGAATGAATATGCATTAATTTGATCCATGTGTGCCTGCGTTCAGTGACCAACTAGAGAATTAATATCTATCCCTTCTATAGTGATAAAGACTCAAATTCTTCATAACATCATAAACCCTTCTTAACTAAATCATGGTTATGATAATAAATTCACATCTTGACGGGCTTAAACACAAGAGAATAAAGAACTTAATGATGAAAGTTAATGGATTACAATCCATTTAAACTCTATATTCAGAAAGACCATGTTTCATTGGGGAGTTTTTGCTAGCTTAATAAATGAGAATCGTCTGTCTTGATTATCAGAAATAAGCCTGGTTATCCACACAAGCAAGGTCAGCTCACTGATCAAAACACGACTAGGGAAGAGAGAAGGTGTTTGAAGGGCACTTTATCTCCCGACCTGGACCATGACCTTGACACAAGGGCATTTTTCCTTTATTAGAAAACAGCCATTTACTCTGCATTTGTGCTTGAATTAGTCATTTGAGAAAAGAAGTAAATTTTCACATTGCAAGATGAAAACCATCTATAATGGTGAAACCTCAAATTATTCCCTCATCCACTTCTTGCTTGTGGGTCTCAAAGACAGAAGCCACCTTAATTCAGGAATTAGAATGTTCCGTGAAACACAGGATTTGGTGTTTTTCCATGAGAATCCGTGAGGCTGGATTTTGGAGTTAGGCCATGTAAACCCCAAGAGATCCTCTTTGTTCCGGAGACAGACCCATTACCTCAGTGCTTTAGAATGCTCTGCACGTTCATTAACTAGCCTGCACTAACTGAGCAGCACTCTGAAACAGGTGCCCAGCTCTGCCCCTTGTGTGTCTCTAAAGATGCACATGGGAGAGACTCAGAAATTAACATTGTGAGTCAGAAATGTATAAACTGGGCAGATGGACAAGGTTTTGCTCAAGGGGTGGAACTAGAAGGAGAGATCATGGCTCTCTGAAAGAAAATAGCCATGAGTGAAAGGAAGTCTGGATGGGGCCATTTGGCACATCAAGTCCTGCAGGCAGAGAGAATGGCGGGTCACCATAAGGAGTGAGACTGTGTCTGACCATCTGGCCATTCAAGGACATACGCACACAGACTCACATAACACATAAACACACACCCCTTTTCTTTCATTGTGGTCGGAAGAGATGCTTGACATGATTTCAGATTTCTTAAATTTACCGAGGCTTGCTTTATGGTCCACCATGTGATCGATCTATCCTGGAGAATGTTCCATGTGCACTTGAAAAGAATGTGTATTCTGCTGCTTTCAGATGGAAAGCTTCATATATATATTAGTTAAATCTGTCTGGTCTCATGTGTCATTTAAGGCCAGTGTTTCCTTATTGATTTTCTGTCGAGATGATCTGTCCATTGACTTAAGTGGGGGTTGTTGTTTCTTGAGGTAGGCAATTATTATTATGAACTTGCCTCTTGGAATTTTTTTTTGCTGCATCCTATAAGTTTTGGTATGTAGTATTTTCATTTTCATTTTTCTTCCTTAGTGCTTGTACTTGGGAGAGAGGAGACTAATATACAGAAAGGAACTATGTCACTGTGATCTGGTGCTGCAGTGGGACATTCTTTAAAATAAATTGGGTATAAAAGTGAAGGAGGAGAAAAACCAGTACTTAGGAAATCTTCCATGGTATAGGTAACAGCAAAGAGGACAACAGACATCTCTGATTATGTGTGTAGGTGGTACAAATCCCAAAATTCAGATATATTAAGAACTATAACTTAATTTTCCTGTTACTCAAATTTTTAAAATTCTCATTCAGCTGGAATGGAAGAGATGAAAATACAAATTTCTCAGAGATCTTTTCAACCATAATTTTGTGTCGGAGTTGCAGGAGCTTTATGGAGGACCAAAGAGAGAGAGGACTCTGGTCATTTCTTCACTCAGATGAGACGCCCATCATCCTGTCTGGCCATCGGCCACCAGACCTGGTACATAAATGCCAGGTCATTTCTTCTTCTTCACCCAGATCTTTTTGTGCCCCACTGCTCTAAGTGACAGGTGTGACAAATCTGGAGTCACGGGGATTACCTTGCCCTACTCTGTTTCCCTGTGGGGCAGAAATGTCAGTGGGGCCGTCTCATCATCATTAGTTTACACCCACTCCTTGGGCAGTAAGTGGATCCTGAAGTGCTCTCAGAAGGCCTCCTCCTTCCCAAGGCTCTTCCAGGAATTCCCAGTGCAGATCTTCTCTCTGCAGGATCCACTTAAGTTATATGTTTATTGGGACTGATGAAAATGTTCATCTGTTCAAAGTCTGCACATATGGAGGATATGTTGTTTGGCTATATGTAGTTCGTCCAACAGTTCCCTCCAACCCTGTGTCAAGGTTTTCTCCCTTCTTAGGGACTAGCCATGGTCAATCTGTGCCTGAGTACCTGAGGTCATAGGTAAATGTGAAAGGCAAGACAGTAATTAGTGTCTCTAGGGAAAAACAAAAATGTAAGTTACTTTACTAAAGAAACCCACAGAGCATATCGTTCAATCACGCAAAATTTTCAGAAAATGTGGCATGTGGTAGAGAGGAAGATTTGGAGTCAGGCAGACTGGAATGTGTACTTGTTTGCACTGTGACATTGCGTAAATTGCTTGACTTCTCTGATTCTTAGTTTCCTAACTGTAAAATATAAACAGATACACCTTGGCTGGCTGTGAAGATTAAATGAGATAACATATAATCCACTTTGAACACTGGTGATGATTAGTTAATATTAGCCACTATCTCTCTTTGAGCAAGATCATTATAATGACACCTAGGAAAATTGAGTTCTTATCACTAGCTCTCTGAAATCAGTCAATAAGACATCGACTGAGCATGAAAAGTTCTTGTCTTAACTGTCAGGAGTTGCAGAATAACACGACATTGTGGCCATACTGTCAGGGTTGAATCCTGTATCTAATGCTTACAAACTGGTGATTCTGGGCAAGTTGCTTAATGTCTTTTAATGTCTTAGTTTACTCTGTGTAAAATGTGCATAATGATAGTATTCTTACTGGCTGTATGAAACTACAGTAAGATATTATTTGTAAATTTCTTAGAGCAGTGACTTACACATAATCAGCGCTGTGTAGGTATTTTTAAACAAATATCTTCACAATGCATTGCTAATTTAAACTCTAATAATGGATTAGACTGGATGGTATTTTTAGTCACATGCATTTCTGGTATTTTTTGATTTCTGATTCAGACAGACAGATAATTATTACATATATTGTAGAAGTAATCAGGGGTGGAAACTTTTAGATATTTAGAAAATACTATTTCAGATGGCTGATTAGTTTAGCTTCACAATGTTGGCCTGAAGCTACCTTTTTAATGGGGCCACAAGCTACATATTTGGTTTATATTTTTTAATTGAAATTTTAGTGTCCTTTGTGTATTTAAACTGCAATAAGCCAAGTAAAGTTTTGCATTTATTATATATTCCCCAAGATGTCTGACCTTTACTCCCCTTGTAAGAGTTGCAGTTCATGATGGAAGAAAGGAAGAAGTCTGAACGAAAGTGCTATTACCTTGATGTCAAGGCTTGTGACTATTAATAGCAAAATAACAGAGTGTTATGGAATTGGGTAGTCAGGAGTCCAAGTCAGTAATTTCCTCCAGTCCTTAAGTGTTCTGTTGCTTTAATCTGCAGTCTGTTACCAGCCAATCAGATTACTCCCCAAATATGAACTCAATTCTCCACGCTGGATTCAGGGTGTCCCAGACTTATTTCTGATCTCAGTGTATGATTAGATGCTGACTGAATGAGTGTCTCAGACAAGTGATGAGACACCTTGTGAAGGTTATAATAGTCAGACACCCCATCTCGTACAATTTAGAGTTGGAAGGTGGTAGCTGCATTTATTTTTGTTAAGTGAGCTTTAGAGATAAATGGCAGGGTTCATTTTCCAACTTAACACTTCTGTGAGGGTGAATAATGGATAGCTAAAAGCAAAAGTGATATCTTAACAAAAGCCAAAATGGGAACAGGGATTTAGCTTGCTCCATCTGTCTAAAATAGTATCTCCTACTTTTACCTATTATTGCCATCTCACTGGTACCCCATACATTAAACTTACTTTTGGCAAAAGCTAAATGTATGAGAATCAACTAAAGAATTTATGATTTCTATGGAGTGGAGACCATCCATATAAACCCCTAATATATTTTGTCAGAAGGTAACATCCAGCTTGAAAGTGAAACTTAAAATAAATCTTTTTTTTCGGATATAGTTATGAATGGTAACTTAAAAGGAGTGCTTTCTTGATAAAACTGGAAGTCAGAGTCCAAAAGAATGGAATTTGATGCACATATAGTTAAACTTCAAAAAACATAGACCACGCTTGGTTTCTGGGTAGGAAGCCAGAGGCACGCCTCACAATGACCAGTTCTGATGCCTATCCCGTCAAGATAGTGTAAGGCTCTTTCTAGCCTGCAAAAGGATGGGCATTGACTTTCAAAACTTTGATGGAATAAAATGTAAAATTTCTTATCCCTGCTGGCTCTTCATGGTGATTCTGTTGATTTGTGCTGAAGATGAGAGGGGAACAGGGTGGTTAAATGTGACTAACCCATTGACTTCAGCACTCAACAAAATATGAGTTTTTAAACTATTCACTCCCCTTAGCCATTCCTGCCTCTTGGTTTAGCTATTAATCTCATTATCAAAGTCAAACTAAATTCCCTAGCTGCCAGGGTTTGTTAGGAACCACAGCAAGAGAAAGGTTAGTGGTACCCATCCCTTGATTGCTGAATGCCTGGGGTCCTTTTATGTGGCAAGATAATGTATTGCTCCTTGTGCTTTTCTTTGCCATAATCCTACTGTTCTACAACCTAGTATATAATTTCACAATCTTTCTCATTATTAGCACATTTCAATAAAGTTCAAATTTGTATAGCCTCGAAGCCATTAACATTTTGTAGCATATTCTGGGTGGCACATTCCTCATCCAGAAAAAATGTCTTCCGAGGAATGTTCTTCTGATATATTACACTCCTTGGTTCATCATTTAAAACTTGAGACATCCACCAGCATATACATCTTATTTAAAGTGTCAAAAAAAGGGCAAAAAAAATTGCACTGACTTAAAGAGCTTTGTTACTTAAACTTCAGGGATCACTGCATCCATTTTCCCTTTTTGGTGTTAACCATTTTCCCCCCCTATTTTTCTCTCTATTCATTCTCTTCTAAATGAGTGTGATAAAGAGGGAGAGAATGGGTAAAGCACCTTTTAAAGAACAGCATTTAAACCTGAATTTTGGGGGGAAGTAATCAAAATGATTATTTGTCCCTGCATAAACATGGCAACATAGAAATATTTAAATCCTTGGGAGCATTTTCTTTGGGGATTTTGATGTATGCAGAATAATAATAATGTGGTGTTCTGTTAGGTGTGGCTTAAAAAATGGAAATTTCTCACTTATGTAGAGAGACTCAGTAAAAATATTAAAGTCTGGAGGGAGGTTCTTCGAGTTTGAAAATAAGAGTGTTGATTCCTATTGTAATTTGAATTCCTTTAGGAATTCATTGTGAGATAAATCACTGAAGAGCATGAATATGGTTATGCTGAGTAGAGGCTCGGTATCATTGTTCACATGCACCTGTGTGTGGTGGGAATAGAATGGATGGTCGTCTTCAGGTTGCGATGGGAAGGGCTCTTCTGAGGGCCTCTTCTTTTTCTTGTTTTGATAGTTTTAATTTCACCACTTGAGATTTATTTTTTCAGTGGTTTTCAGTGGACTCTGATTCACCCAGGAAGTTTGTTAACAACAAAAATTCCAAAGGCCCACATGCAGAATAGTCTGTAAGGGCAACTGACCCTTAAACAACACAGATTTGAACTGTGTCAGTCCTCTTACGCGTGGATGTTTTTTCAGTTGGAAATAGTACAATGCTACACTGTCTGTGGTTTGTTGAATCTGTGGATCCTGAACCTCAGGTATAGAGGAACCACTATACAGAGGAATTGTATATACACAGAGGTCAGCTATAAATTAAACGCCAACTTTCAACTGCAAGGAGGGTAGGCCCGCCCAACACCCACGTTGTTCACAGCTGTAATCTTGGATAGAGCCTTGACTACTGCAATTTTATGTGCTTCTTACGGAATTCTGATAGTTTGGGAAATAACTGAGTTCAAGTGATTCTTTAGTGGATTCATGTTAAATATAAATGATCCTTGGAGATAAGACATTATTATACATTTATGTGCTAGATTGAAGTACTTTTTCTAATTTATTTCTGCCTCACAGGATGACCCGCAGAGGACAAGACCAGCCTTGTGCTGATAAAGTGGCTGGAGGTAGAGGTGGGTGGTAGGTTTGGAGATTGGTTGGAGCAAGTCTTGATTTGTAACATTTGACAGTTTCTATGGTATAATCCCCTACCATGGCTGATTTCTAGCTACTAATGGATTAACAAGCATCTTGTGAAGCGTCTGAATATTTAACAATGAGATGTGGCACCTGCATATATACAACTGTGACTGCGAGTTACTATTTCTGAGAAAGAGAGAAAGTAGGCTCTGAGTATATGGCCCAGGACCAGTGAGGTGAGGCTGGAGGGGGATGCTCTGTTAAGGACATCCAGGGAAGAATTAGTGTCAAAAGCCAATAAACTAAAGGACAGAAGAAGGAAGATTCTGTTTAGGAGTTCAGCAGAATTTCACTTGGGACGTAATTCTTTGGACCTTGTAAAGAGGCCACATAGGACTCCAGGGGGTAAAACTGCAGGATGGTGGCTGAGGTCAGATTCTGGGTTAATGATAATGTGTAGGCAGTCCAAACAAGAAGCATCTTAGAGAAGAATTGCTGAGCCATTAACTAGAAATTTAATGGGCCCACACAAAATCAAGAAATAGATCAGTCAAGATTGCAAAGAATAAAGAGATGAAATCTCTCGGGCAGGGAGAGGTTAGCAGAGAGAAGACAATTTGTGGTTTTGATTAAAGGAAAATTCAGGACAAGTATCAAGAGTCCAGGTACTGGTTGCCTTGCTACATTTATGCAGCATTGAGAGCAAAGGAGAACCTCAGTAGAGTAGAGCTGTGTGGATAATTAACACCACTGACATAGAGAAATTTAATAGGGAACCTCAAATTAGTCTAGAAGTGAAGACTTTCTAAACTATCTATGTGACGTCGAATGGTACCAGGGAAGGTAACTTCCTGAAATACACTGTGGGAAGCTCCTCATTTCTAGTGTCCTCAGTTGGAGGCCACTTTCCAAGTTTTTTCTTGTTGAATATTTAAGATTACTTTTTCAGATATAATAATATTAAAAGTGGCTACCAGCTTGCTGAAATACCGCTGACCTAACAATTTCTCTGGCAATAGGCTGGGATCTTCAATTCATATATGACCCTGATCCTGGTGCTCACAGTGGCAGACCCTTGGAGTGTTTGTGAGCTTTTGTTCTGTCGTCTAAGAGTCACTTGTAGAACAGGAGGGATTGTGACTTCATCCACTTTCCAGCTCCCTCCAGATGGAGGAAATATCCTTCTTATTCCAAGCAGAAAAATGAATGCTCAGTGATTCAGGGACATCTTAAGAGTACTGTGGGGGCACACGAGCACATTGGAAGACAGCCCATTTGCTTTTTTTCCCTCAAATAATACAAAATTAATACAGTATGTTAAGATAACAGTAGTACTTCAAGAAATAATTTGCCTCTGTTAGAATGACAGGAACCTTATATAATAAATTATAAGGAAAAGGAAATAGAGCTGACTTGTACCCACAGAAACAAATGCTGCATGGATAACCTTATTATAAATGTATATTCAATTTCTTATTTGATTTTGTTCAAACAATTCCTCACCCTGATGCTCTTCTTGTAATACAGTCAAGCATAAGGATTTAGCGAAAAATAGTCTTCTCCTGTATGGGTTTTACATGTGAGCTGCCTCCCCAACCAAATTGCTTCACAAAAGGTGAAAAAAGAGAATTGATATCACAGAATAAAAAGGAGTACACTGCTTACAACTGCCAGCCTTGAGAGTCTCAGATCAAAAGTCAATTTAAAAAAAAAAAAAAAAGGCCTTGAGATTTTAAGGCAGATTAATTTACTTTATATTTTCCCAGCTCTCCTCTGTCCTTCAATTTGGACCCTACCTAATTTAAATTATATAGTTTAATACAAGAACATTACATTTATTAAATATAGGCTTAATATATTTAAATATATTAAAGGATTGGAGTACAAGGCAATCTTTAATGTATGACAGTTTAAGAATAATCAGAGACAGAATAATGCCAAACTGCTTTTATTTGCCCAATCCTTAATAATTAACAATAAAACAATAATATAAAAAGGTAAAAATTGTCATCCAAGAAAATAATACAGTTATAGCTATCATAAAAATCAGTATCGTTTGATCCTGAGCTTCCTAGCAACCAGAGAAAGTAGAAAATATTACTGATTTTATGATTGTCATCAGATATAACAAAGCAAGCCAAATTTTTCAGGAGATAAAATACATTTTCTTTGGACTCTACATTAATTTGTATAGGGATACTGAGTAATGTCACATTCAAGGTCTTCAGTGATTTATAGTTAAGTGCACTATGCACATATCATGGTGATTCCATAAGAGGAATCAAACGTGGTTCATGCAAGGGCTTTGTATTTGAACAATGGATCTCAGTACTCTGCAGAAGTCAAATTTCATCATAAGAATCAAAATTATGTTGGAAAGTAATCCCCTAATTTTTCACCCTTTATGAGTTCTCCCATTTAAAAAAACAATCTACTTGTTGGTGATGTTAGTATATGAGAACCTCATTCAAGGGGATGGCCTTTTATGACAGCACTGTGTGACAGGAATGATAAAAGAGCTTCTCCTTCTCCTCAGATTGTTCTATGTGAAAATCTACCTGTTTTTCCAGAAAAGTTGTGAAAAAGTTTTCCGAAGTCATTAGAATTGACGTTTCAACATACCAGTGAATGTGTGTGCAGGTGAAAGGAAATAATGCTTCAATCATATTGTTTTACAATAAAAACATTAGATTAAATGTAGGTAAGAGATCTGTATCTCATTACAAATGTTATTTGTTTTTTTCCCATGAACACATTAAACAGGTAACTATTGTGTTCAGGATACTGTCAACTTAAATTAATTTCCTCAAGAACAGAAGTTTTAAAAAGAACAAAGAATGAGACAGATTCAGTTGTTCTGCAAACAGCATTTGCAATTGTTTAAGATATAGGATTTCTCTGAAAAAAAAAATTACATAAGGAGAAAACAACCATAGACAATGGTTCTAGTGTTCCTCCAATGTCTCAATATTACATTTTAAATCTGTTGCTCAGTTGTCGGTATTTAATTATTTGAAAAAGATAAAGACAGAATTCCCAACTATAAAACAATTTACAAATTCCAATTTCCAAAAAACCTGAAACTTTGTTAGAGACAAACCTATACAACAGTTTGGAAGCCGCCTTCTAAAAATCTTTTTGGGTCCGTGCCAAATTGAGAAAATAATAATCATAGCCTAAACTTGGAGTAATAAATAACAGTTGGATTTTTTATAGAATTGAATAGTTTAAATCTCTGTCATTAATAAATGATGGCCACTGCCAAACAATAACAATAAATGTGAATACAATAGCAACAGCACAATAGATGCGTTCTTTTAGGAGGAAATAATTCTGTGTGCGGACACTAAACCTGCAGTGATTGTTACCTTGCAGGATGTTCATTTCAGTTCTATGAGGCATCAGCTGGGGCTTCTCAAATGTGATTGGAGGGTGCATTTTGAAGACGGCTAACTCACCAAGCCGGCAAATTGCTACTGGCTCTCAATTGGGAGGTCAGCCAGGGATATTGGCAGGGGGCCATTTCCTGTCCATGTGGGCTTCTCCATGGTACTGCCTTTACTTCCTCAGCACATAGGTTTAAAAAGTGAAAGTTCCAAGAAACAGGAAGTAGAAGCTGCCAGTCTTTTATAAATCTGGAAATTGGCACAGGCCATCTTTCACCATCTTGTTATTGGCCAAGCAGCCATGGCCTATTTTTATCCAGGGAAAATGAATATTGACCCTACCTTTTAGTAGGAAAAGTGTGGAAAAAAAACATGTGGCCTCCTTAAATCTACCACAAATGTGTCACACACTTTGGTTTCTCAAAATATTAATGTGTTCCTGCCTATATGCAAAGTTACAGTCATTGACCATTAACACAGTGTGATTTTTCGCACATTCAGATTAATTTTCTTGACAGCTTGCTAGCGTTTAGTCACTACGTTTTAAAGCTAAAATTTTTCTT
The DNA here is from genome assembly GCF_048564905.1 of Vicugna pacos. Classification (NCBI taxonomy): domain Eukaryota; kingdom Metazoa; phylum Chordata; class Mammalia; order Artiodactyla; family Camelidae; genus Vicugna; species Vicugna pacos. The sequence goes on from NC_132991.1 coordinate 19,298,523, forward strand.
TGTCTAATTCCCTCATTTTAACAATGAGAAAGAAGAGAAAAGGAAACTTGAGAGTTAAAACCAGAGTCAGTAGCAAAATTCAGGCAGAACTCAGATGTCTAAGCGTTTTCTTCTCCCATCTTTGGATTACACATTGTCTTCAGGAAGTTTCCATTACTGCCTACACAGGCAGTCTAGGTAGTCTCAATAGTGTCAGGAGGTAGATAACTTACCTAGTGAATAAAGGACTTTGAAGTTATCAAGTACATACATTTGGAAGGCAGACAATACCTTAGAAAGATTAAAGATCCATGTACATAGTTTATGCTTAGAAAGTGGGTATATGTGGAAATAAATTCAATGGGGTAGACTCAGAAGAAAACATACAGACACTGGGTGACCTAAATGTATAAAAGAGAGAAGTAGAAGATGAATTTTGAGGGAAATTCTTAGGTTTCACCCTAAGGGAAAAAAGAAAGGATTTGGCTGCTCTTATTTTAGTTTAATTCAAGCACCAACTGGAATAAAATATAATTACACTATTTTGATCTGTAAATATGTAAAACTGACAGCTCTTTTGCATATGAAAGTATAAAAATGCTCTGCACTCTGTTTTGTTGAAGAACAATAAGGGATGTCTTGAATATCACATAAGCCCGTCTAAATGGCTTTTACACAGTGGCTTTATTCAGTTCTAGGAGATTTTAAAAACCACTCGAAATTGATTAGGCCATTTTTGTTCCCTAACATAATAAAGCTTAGAAAATAGCTTTCACTGTGCTGAGGTGTATTGTAATTTAAACTGAGTGATTTTCTAGCCAAGTCAGGAAACCATGAGCCAAACCACTGTATGGTCTTAGGTGAACGTATTCTAAGAACAAGCAACTTACGTGTTAACTTGTTTTAGCTGATAAAGCACAGGAGAGGCTGTTGATTAACCTTGTCCTCTGCAGGCAGAGGTTCTATATGTCGTGGTGCGTCTGCATGGTTGGACTGAATTGACCAATTTGGTCAAATTGACCATTCACCTCAGAGCTAGTGATGTACAACCAGACTTAATTATAATTTAGATGGAGACACCAGCTTTTTTTTTTCCCCCCAGAAAGGTAGAGGTAGTTTGCCACTGTATTTTGCTAGACTGGAGAGAGATTCAACCCAAGTATTCAGCTATTTTTTCCTCTGGATAGCACAAAGATAACCTATATTAAATACACAATCTATGATAGTTGTATAATCATGAAAACTGATAATAACATTTAAAAATAGCTACTGACATATGCTAGACTGTTAGCTGAAAGTAATAGACACTGACTCTGGCTAATTTAAACAAAAGTTGGGTTTATTCAAAGGAAGTTCTGAAAAATGCCAGAGATCCAGACTCAGAACAGAAACCCAGACTCAGAACATTTGTGGCCAGAGGTGAAGCCTCAAGCTCCTGCCACAGAGCTGGTGGAGCAGTGATACCAGTGGGCTGCCACAGTGCTTCCTCCACTGCTGTGCCGCTGACACCCTAGGGTGGAGCCCTGCAGCTAGAAGGGCTGCCACGGCTTGCCACATGTCACCCAGATGGATTCTCCTGCTTCCTACCTTTTATCTGGACAAGTACAATCCAGAGGTGAAGTCAAAGTGTCTTCGTCAGCCCAGGCTGCCATAAGAAAATGTGGGGTGGCTTAAACAACAGACATTTATTTTCTTATAATCCTGGAGGCTGGAAATTCCAAGATCAAAGTCTGACAGGGTTGTTGGGGCCTCTTCCTGGCATACAGATAGCCACTTTCTTGCTATGTTCTCACATGACTCAGAGAGAGAGGGTTCTGGTTTCTTTCTCTTCTAGGGCACTAATCCCAACATGAGAACCCCACCCTCATGACCTCATCTAAACCATCTAAACCTACTTGCCTCCCAAAAGCCCCAATTCCAAATACCATCACATTGGGGTTTAGGACGTCAGCATAGCACAGTGTTCCCTAACATCAAGTCATTTACTTTAGGAGTTTGGAGAGTGCAGAGTACCCTTGGCAACTCTGAACAGAGAGAGGTAACTAGGAGAGTAAATATTCTGACTTCATTCTCCTTCCTTCTTCCTCTTTGATCAAATGTTGGAACTCTCCTTTGGCTGGAAGCTCCCAGGGTTATGGGAGTCCTTTTTGTCAAAAGTCCCTATATGCTAAGCATTCCTGGGCACAGAGTAATATAAAGGGAGAAAAGTGAATTTGGAGGCACATTCAAAAGGTATCTGCTCCTATCTTGTTTACCATCTTACCATATAAGATATATATGTGTGTGTGTGTATAATGAATAATTTGTAATATAAATAGTTCCTCATGTTCATCCTGAATTATATTCCACTGTATCATATAAGGTGAATGAATAATTACTGTATAAAGTGAATGAATCATTTCTCATGCTCATGCTAAATTCTGAATTTCTCTTGTGCACAAAATGTGCCATTTTTTAACATTTTTTATTGATTTATAATCATTTTACAATGTTGTGTCAAATTCCAGTGTTCAGCACAATTTTTCAGTCATTCATGGACATATACACACTCATTGTCACATTTTTTTCTCTGTGATTTATCATAACGTTTTGTGTATATTTCCCTGTGCTATACAGTGTAATCTTGTTTATCTATTCTACAATTTTGAAATCCCAGTCTATCCCTTCCCACCCTCTACCCCCCTGGTAACAAAATGTGCCATTTTTGTTCTGACTAGACATAGTATCAGAGCCAGACTTTGTCATGCTGGCCCTGACTTTTTGCAAGTCCCCCAGCCTGAGTGTCTTTGGTGTGAGGATTCTTACTTCATACTTTTCTCCTGTTTGAACTTGTCTTTGTCCAGGTGCCTTCCCCACTTCAGATCTTTCTAGACCTTAGCCCATCCAATTCCGCTTCTGCCTCAAACTCACTTTTAACCCAGATGGTGTCTAGAAATTAGATGGTATGTTCCTTCATGGTCAAATATTTATACATGTCTTTTCTGGCCTGAAACTGAAATGGTTATAGCCTAAAATGATAACATTATTTGAGAGAATTTCTTCATTGTTTTACAATAAGAAATTATGGCATTTTCCCAGATGTTCGAGTTTGACTTGTCTTTCCTGTGGGTACTGGTAATATTGTGCCAACAGAAATTATAACAATGACTTAACAAATCCTATAATATTTAAAACTAATATGTGGAATATATGGTTCCCAAACTATACATTATTGCATTCTCAGTGGAAGTCTTTGATATAATTGTTGAACATGGCTTAACTCTGTAATGAGGTAGAAGAATCTAATTTCAACACATTTGATATCTATTAAGATATCATAAAAGTGTTTATTGATTTGTTAAAAGAACAGTGAGACAAAACATGAATTGTTTATTCACCCAAAAGTTTATTAAACAGAGATATAACTTAAATAGATTTTTTGAAAAACTCTAAATTGGACTTAATTGACTAGTAAGATAAAGCATCCGTGGAAACCTCAGTATATCAATAGTTGAAGTAGGAAATAATACTTGATTAACTCTCCACAATCAAAACAAATGTGATGTACTCAATTAACACTGGTTTCTTGCAAAGCATATACTCACTGGTAATTCTTCTGAAGTTTTAGAAGAATAACATTAATTTTCTTAAGACTAACATTTCTTTGTCATCAAGGACCTTCAGGTCTGACTGAGGGCTGTGCGTAGACCTGTGGAAAAAGTAAGGATCATCCATGAGCAATTTAAGGAGATGTTGTGGGGTAGAAAGGACCCTGGGCTTTGGAGTAAGGAAATGGGTTCAGGTCCCAGACCCGCTAACCAAGTGTTTGATCTTGGCCAAGTGCATTACTTCTCTATTCCTTGATTTCCTTAAATGGGAAATAATGACATGAGATTGGGTAACTCCTAAGGAATAAAAGCATACTTTGTCCATTATGAAATGGTGGCAAATCATGCTTTTATATAAATGCTTTCTTTAATTTCCACTTATTCATTCGATAATTTTATAATCCCTCTACAGCCTCTTTTCTTATTCTAGAAATATATTATGCACGGGAAATACCAAGTTGAGTAATGAAAATAAAAGCAGATATATTAGAAAATAAAAGTTGTAAAATAAAATCATGGTTCAAATATAAAGTAAAGTAAAATGTGGCATGATTTTAACAATCGTTAGAATCTCAGGAAAGAATGCATTTGCCGTTGATTCTAGGATTCTCCACCAGGGGCTTAGGAGCTACAACACCAGAGACTTTGAGAAGGATGTGTAATTCTCTAACACAGATGGCCTTGAATTGAACAACATTTACAAGAGTAGTATAATAAACTTTTTACTTTACTTTTCATTGACAATCTATGGGTAATAAAGACTTTATTTCCATGGCAGAGTAAAGTTTAGTCCTTAACAAATTCCTTAGCAAAACTTAATTGTTTCAAAGTGAGAAATACAGATGATTTTTCAAGAGGTAGTAGAAGAAACAGAGGTGTTCATTTTATGCAGACTAGAATGGAATTACTGATTAGTGTCAAAGGGACAAGTAAGGTAAGTACGTGATTTTAAGTTGCAAAGGAAGTAAGAGAATAACTAAAAATAATGCTATAAGAAAAATTAGGAAAAGGAGGGAGAGGAGATTCACAGGGGGTGCTGAATGAGATTACTGATTATTTTGAAATAATGGGGAAAATGATTAGAACTGAAAACATAAGTGACCTGAAGGAAGATTGCTTCTGAGGAATAGAAGGAAGTCTGGAGAAGAGCCGTGCTGGAGAACTTGCTTTTCATCTTGTTTTTAAGTCCTATTGGAATTATTTTTTTTTTCACTCTGAATTCAGAATATGTTGTGTATATATGTATGTAGGTGTGCTCTATATAGACTCTGTCTGTCTATCATCTATCAATCTGTGAGTGGCAGGTAGAAATTCTCAGAGAAGATGATACTTGAGATGAATTTCAAGGAAAGAAAAGTTAAACCAGGGAAATAAAGAAGGAACAGAGACATTTCAATCCAACTGTAGGACCTTAATGTATCACTTATGTCTTCTGATTCAAAATATGAAGTTTAGGTAATGGTTGATTTAAAGAAAAGCTGACTTGAGGCAAGTCATTCTTTCTGAACCAGACTGATTTCCTTAAATATAAAGGTGAGCATGACATTTGAATGAATATTCTGCTGTGGGAGAAGACAGAAAGCAAGCCAGAATCAGACATTCTTGGTGAGGGAGCAACCTCACCAGTGTGGGATGAGTAGCGTTTTCATGAGGTGAAGAAACACGGAAAATCCTCGCTAACTGAAGTTTGGGAGTGTTGAAAATGAAGCTTTGAGAATTCTTGATGGAGGTGGTTCTTGATGCCAGATGGGGTTGGAGTCCTCTCTGTGAGTGGTTTTGAAAGGAAATGCAAATATTTACAGCAGAGTCCAGCTCAGAGATAAATAGACTGACAGGACCCAGCATTATTTTTCAGGTGTCCTAGTCCATGGGCGTGGGTCACCCCAGGGGGCTGTCACTCCAGTGGGAAAACAGGGCAGAGGATTCAGTGCCTTGTGGATAATCAGACTAGTCCTCGGGTCATCATCAATGTGTCCTTAGCATCAGAGGCCACTTGGCACTGGAGCAAAATTGTGAAAGAAAATGAATTGAAACTAGAATTCTGTGCTTGGCCATACGAGAATTCTAATATGAGGGATATTTGAGATATTTCTAAGAAGGTGTATGCACCATAGAAAGATGAAAGTAAGCCTATGAACAAAACTCAGGAACTACAAAAACAATATGGTAGCAAAGAATTTAAAACATCTTAAATTTAACTCTAAACAATTACTGTACTTACATGTTGAAAAATATTGATAGCAATATCCTCTACCAAAATATAAGCTGTGCTCAAAAGAAGGAACAGGAGTAAAAGCATGTTTGCATTCTAGTTTGTATAAATATTTATTATATCTTGTTTAATAAATACACTAGAAATATGAAAGAAGTCATCACATTATAATTCTATATATACATTTTCAACCATTAGAGGAGAATTATTGGAATTAAGAAAACACATTCAATAAAGGAAATGGCAGAAAAGAAAAGAGGAAGAAAGAAAGCTCAATACAAAATTTAAATATAATGGTAGGAATAATACTAAATACATTAATAACCACACTAATAAAGAATGCTACATTTTGTGTTGAGAAGTAAATTCTTATTTGAATTTTTTGAAAAAGTAAATCCTACATAAAAGAGATAGAGGTTGAGAATGACAGAATGCAATGTTAAAAGATTTGCCAGGCAGATGCTAATTTAAATTATTGCCACATAGAAACGCTAACATTAGACTGAATATTCATCAATACTAACCTTTAAATGCTATTTTAAAAAGAGATTAAAATAAGCTTATAATAATAATAGTTATCATCTAGTAGAAACACATTAGTCAGAAATATTTAAGAGCCTAATAGAGCAGTGGAAACTATATTAATAATTTCAAGTTTAACTTAAAACATATACTAAAATATGAAAATATTTGGCAAGTCATAATCATTGGGGAAGAGCTTCAACAAACGTATCTCAGCAATTTTAAGATCAAGAAACTATACTGAAGATTGGCTAACAGAGGTATAAAGTCTGAAATAATTTATAATTTCCTTCAGGAAGTGAACATTTCTAAAAGACAAACCAATAGAGGAAGCAGATATTTCACAAAAGATATACAAATTAAATGGCTAGGACACATTTATGTAGATGTTCAAAAGCATTACAATCAGAGAAATGTACATTTAAACAGTTTTTTCACTCATTTTCAAACTTTAAAGAACAAGATCGTACCCAGTGTTGCTGAGGATACACACAAAGAAAAAACAGTGGACTCACAATTGGTATATCCTTTTAGAAGCAATTTGCAAACACATACAAAAATTTAGAACACCCAGTCTTTGATATACAGCAACTTTAATCCCATGAATTTACCCCAATGAAATATTTACGTGTTTGTTTAAAGATGCTACTGTAACATCTCCATCAATAGGAGAGTATTTTAATACTTTAAATAATTATAGGACACTCCTAAGAAATTAGTTAAACCTACATGTTTGATAGGAATATGTTGCTGAGATATATGGTTAACTACAAAAGAGTACTAGAAAAACACATAGAGCATTTATAGGAAAAATAATATTTGTATATAAACACCTAGACAAATTATTGAATGTCTAGACATCAAATTCTTAACTTTAGAGGGGTAATGATAATGTTCATGTTTCTCTGCATAACTGTTAGAATATTTTTCAGAAAGGATATCAGTGTTCTATTTGTGAAATTAAAAAATATCAAAAGCAGGCTGGATAGATGTTTACTCCATAGTACAATTAAGAGAGTTGAATTATCAGGGTGTTTAGTTATTAAACTAGTATGTGGAATGACTGATACGAATTCAGGAAGGTTCATTCCATGTCTTTTTTGTTGATTTTTGGCTTTTATTTTGTTAGAAGCCTTAAAGATGTAAAGGATTTAGTAACACTTTTTTTCTCGTGCTTTCTTTTTCATTAACTAGGCACCTGTGCTTCATCAGATTCCAAAGGTATGAATGTATCGGACTGAAGTTTGATCAAATGGTTCATGTCAGCATTTTTGCTGAGTTTTCTCTGTATTCAATTCAGTATGGTAGCAAGTTGACATCTGTTTTATGGCCCGCATCACTTGCATGTGGGAAAAATATAATTATTTCTAGTGAGCATCAATTGAAAAGAAAACATTGAATTGTTTTCAACTCATTTCTTTTAAGATGTTACATGCTACAAAGATGTCAATCATATGCATTAAATTTTTTATCTTATAAATGTTACATAGTCTGAACAGTTTATTCTGCAAATAATTTGAGGTAATGAGGATTTTATTGTATATTAGTTGAAATAAATCAGGTTTACAAGGCACTTGATGAAAAGGAAAATAACCAGTCATGTAATTGTAAAAGCTAACGGCTGTTTGCCTGCAGAATTATTTGGAAATAGATTTATTATTACCTTACAGAAGTCAGGAGGTATTCATAATTGGTGGAGGGGAAAAAACACTGTGTTGGTTCAGGATACATAGACCTGATGTTTTGATTGAATCTAAATTTTATTCGTGGCATACAGCCTAGTCTGTTCCCTGGTGATTTTACAGTTTGGGCTTCATTGGTCTTCTATTATTGAACTACATCATTTGCTAAATATAGCATTAGTATTGGGAGTACTTAGCAACTTAGCAAATCTTAGAATGATTGCTTAAGTCCAGTCCTGGATTGGATCTTTACAATAGAATTTATTCATCTTTTAAATTCTATAAACAAATTCTTCCTGTCTTTGCAGCTTTAGGTGTTACACTGTGGTTATGAAGATCATGCAGTTGTCCCTTGGTATCTGTGGGGGATTGGTTCCAGGACTCCCTGCAGATACCCAATCTATGAATGCTCAAGCCCCTTATAAAAATGGCATAGTATTTTCATGCAATCTATGCACATCCTCCCATATATTTTAAATCATCTCTAGGTTACTTATAATACCTAATGCTCTGTAAATGCCATACAAATGGTTGTAGATACAATGCAAATGCTAGATAAACAGTTGCAAATTCAAGTTTTGCTTTTTGAAACTTTTTAAATTTTCTCCTTCAATACTCTTGTGTCTGTGGTTGGTTGAATCTGCAGATGTAGAAGCCATGAATATGGAGGGTAGACTACTATAATGTTTAACTTTGGTGTTTTGTTACTGGAAAGATGATTGTGTGTGCGTGTGCGTGCACACTTATATATCTGGGTGCTTATAGGTGAAGAATCTGAAAAGAGGAAAGAGATCACAAAAGGGAAGATCGTTTTCAGAATTGTTTCAGGATGGAGGACCTTTGTGAAGACAGTCAGTTAGCATCAGGAGTCAGTTCTGTTCTCTGCACTTTTCTCTTTACTTTTTATTTGTGCAATACGTGGCCACAGTGGTCTCAGTTTTCAGGGGTTGCATGAGACTTAGCTGAGGGAAGATGGAACAGGTCGGTAGAATCCTCAAGGACTTCTTGTCAGTCTGAGAAGTAAGTCTAGGCATTCTCCTTCCCAACAAGCAATCTAATGATTAAAATCTGTTAGTTTTCAGAGATAAACCACTGGGAAGTTTCAAGAGATAATGATGATAATGGAAAGGTAATAACTACCACTCTTGGATGACCTCCAAAACAGGGTTGTATGATGTTTCTGCTGGCTTTATTAAGACATAATACCTACTAACCCTGCCTAGGGCTGTTACAGTATTATCAATGATAACACAGCTAATTAGCTCTCCGCCCTCCCTCCCTCCCGATCAGAAACAGTTCTCCATGCACTGAAATTGTGGGAATACACCTATTCGTATTGAAGCTAGACAACAAACAGGAAGCCATCTAAATGGCCAGTAATAACTATTTTAAATAGATAATGACAAATGCATCCATATGAGGAATAGAATGATATCACCAAAAATATTATTGAAGTAAATTTATTAGCATCCATGTTGTGATGTAGAAGGAAAAGCATTCACTACAGACCAGTCTATGAAATTTACCATAATTTAGTTTTTGTAAAACATAACATGTGAGTGATTTTTGTACAGTTAGAAAGTGAGTCTGAAATCCTGTGTTGACTGGTAGGTTGGACGCTGTGCAGATGCCAGGGAAACCTTCTTGTAACTGTTGTTTCCCAAACATCTACCACGCTGTCTGACACATAAAATATGTTTGGTACGTATTTTAATCATTGAAGAATTTTGTAAAGCAAATAGTTCAACGCCTGCCGAGTGACATTTGGTTAACAAAGGGGAGACATTATTATTCTTAATGAATATCAAGAAACAGAACTAGAACTACAGCTTGAAATTATCAGAATAATTGTTGGGCTTGTACATGCGGTGCCCTGTGGGAGTTATGTATGTCAGTCATGGAAAGGGCCCACGCGCCCATGAGACTCCGCATAAGGCTTTAATAAAGAGGAAGGATACGGCGCAACAGGAGAAAGCAAGCCCAGACAAATATCAGAGCGGCCCAAGACCTCCAGGCACAGCTCCTGGGGCTTTGTCAGGAACACAGGAAGTGCTTTATTTTCAGGCCATGAACCTGCAAGAAACATGCAAGTTACCTTAGTCCCAGAGCAGCCGAAGTACCGGTAAACACCGCTCAGTCCAGACTGGGGAACCATACAAATCAGGCGCAAATCATCAACCTGCACCTTTTCAGTAAACATTATAAGCACTCTGGTACATGGTACCCTCTCAGGGGTTTTGGTCTATAAAAATCACATTATAAAGCACTGTCTAGTAACGCTCATCCCTGTCTTGGCCACGAGTTAGCACCTTGGTCCTGGGCATTGGTGGAGATATGCAGAGACCTACCTAAGCTATCTGCACATTAACCTCTCCTTACTCGGCCCTTCCATGCAAATTTGAAAAAGGTACTCTCCTGGTGTACTCTGAAGTAGATAATAAGGCTTCCTGCACTTGGAAGCACAGCGCCAGAGGCATATGGCTTGAGACATAAATGTGGACTGCCCGCTGGTCCCCACCTGTCCCTGCTGGTAGTTGCTTCTGTGTCGTGGGCATTGGTGTGTGGTGGGCATGAGGCAAGAGAAGTACGTGGAAGAACTACAGTCTGGACACTCGACATGTCCACTGGTGTGACCCATGCGTCAGGGGACAGATCTGGTTGTGGACAATGGTCAGAGGCTCAGAGTAGCAGGTATACATGTGAAACTGAGATTTTTGATGACATCTATTCCTGCATATTCTGAATAGTTCACATCCAAGAGCTCTAAACTGTTACAGTAATAAGGTAGGTAGAACCTGAGCAGAAGGAATATGGGCTTATTCGTGTGGGGAGAGCAAAGCCAGCAGGCAGTGGCTAGATGGTGAACAATGACAAAATATTTAATGTGCAAATCAACAAATGACTATTGCAAGTCCCGCCAGCCACTCCATGTTCAGAAGCGGGACACGTGATTTTGGAACGCTCGTGAGAATGAGGCTAAGTCTTGGCTTTTGACAGCTTGATGCCAGGTAGGTTCAAGGCAGTAGTTCGAAAGCAGAAGCAGCAGGGCTCCATCCAAGTACCAGAACTGAGGTTTAAGGGGAGCATTTGGTCCCAGCCCCAAGGCACAGGCCAAGATACCACAGCAGATGGGACAGAAGGTAAGCACGGGAATAGTAAATATAACACTCTGATGCTTGCTTATTCATTCTGTAGATCTCGCTGTTTATAATCTGGCCTAATGAAAATGGCACTGAGAAGCAAAATGGCACGGCAGTTAAGAATCAAATTCTGATGCCAGAAGTCTGATTCAAATCCTGGCTCTGTGACTTATCACCTGGGTGACCTGTGTTACTAGTTTTAAACCTATTCTTTGCGTCAGTTTCCCCATCTGTAATAATAGCACCTACTTCAAAGGAGTATTTTTAGAATCAAATGACTTAGTCATTAATGTAAGGTTCTTAGAACAGTGTCTGACACAACATAAAATATAAGCATTATGTGTTAGTGGCTACTGTTACGATTCCCCGAGGCTAGAGCGGAGTTACGCTACAGCGGCAGGGTAGAGCATGGCTGGTGCTTTGAAGGGCCGGCTGCCTCTGCTCTAACGTGGCTGGTAATCGATCAGAACAAAAACCTTGCTTCCTCTCATTAATTCCCATGCCCTGTTGAACAATTTGTGTCAACAATTCCTCTTTAATGCTATACTTCTGATGCCCTGCTGACCTCTCTGACTCCTAAGGATTCAACTCTTCCTTCTCATGGATTTTATGCAGTAGATTGATCTCTTGGGACTGGTGTTTAGCTTACTTCTCTGACCATTTCTACTAGACTTTTAAGCTCCTTGCAGGCAGGAGTTACATCTATTTTATTTACCACCCGTTACTTAACATCTAACAGAGCACCTGAGACACAGTAGAACCACAATTGATGGTTTAAGGAAGGAAGGATTTACCCTCACCATGTGGATCTGGCATGTGATTCTTCTCCTTTGGTAGTGACCTCTGGTTCCCTTCTTTGAGGCTGTTCATGGCTCAGTCCCTTTGTTAACTCTACTGTCACTTCTTTATGTTTTTTCCCCCCACAATTTGTATATACACTTCTTTAATATCTTAACTCACTTCAGCTCAGTCCCTAGAGTTCAACCTAGTGAGTTTCCCAGTTTGGGATCTGTGAGCGGGACCTACACATGAGGGACATTGAGATGTCAGTATGAGAGTCAAGGAAGTTACTTCAGAATGCATTGCATATTCAGTAAAATATAAAATAAAATTGTTACCTCATTTCAGTACACTGATTTTGTGCATTGTGCTTAAGTCAACATGCATTGACATAATGAATTTAAGAATGAAGTAGATAGCTATTGTGGAAAACAGTCATCTCACACAGTAATGAATATGTAATCAGTTGTACCCAAACTTTATCTAAATGGTTTAGACTTATTTTTTCATCTTTTATTCTAAGTATATCTTACCACCAAAACCCATCTTAGTACTAACAGTAAGCTTAAGGATACACTGTCTTTGCCTCGTAATAGTATAGAACTGAGAGCATTTCTCACAGATTGTTCGGTAGATGTGGAAACTGCTCCTTGGACGATGGCCACTTGCCCTAACTTATATTAGAACATTGATGCAGAGTGTGTTCCTTCCATTACGTTAAAATGCTCCCTATGGACCTGTTAAAATAAAGGGAAATGAGTCATTTCCCTTTGGAATATATAGTGTATATCTCCATCAGGATCTATGACACCTTATATAGTGACAGTTGGACACAGACTTTGGCGGTGAGGTTTGGTTTTTTTTTCCATGGGGTGTATTTTCAAGGTTCATCCTTCTGCCACTACTGATTTCTATATGGGCCATGTCTTTTTTTCCTCCAAAGTAGGGACACACATGGACCTTGTAGGGTGTTTAACTAATTGTGACTTTGAATTTAAAAATTGCTTCCCAAGCAGGATGGATTGTTTACTTGTTTTATCCGGTACTTGTAGCAGTGGAGATCGGGTAGGCTTTAATGACTGGGGAGTCTCTTTTTATTATGCTATTGAACACATTACAGAGCTAATGAGATGAATACTAAATGGAAAATCTCTATGTCACCTGCTGTTTTGTGGGTTTTAGGGAAAAAATTGTTGGTAATTTTTCTCTTCCTATAATTAGACAAAGCTTTATTTTTAAACAATATTTTCTACATAATACAAATTATAAGCTCACATGATTTCTTCACAGGCAATATATTTGATGTGGTAAATGAAATACGTAGTTTACATCAAGGGTCTCCTTGTACACTGGATTGTTTAAGCGAAATAATGCAGTGGTATGAACTAGGTTTGACATTGGGAAACCCGAGTTCAAATCAAAGTTCTGCTCGTTTTAGTTTTTAAGTTGGACAAGTCACTTAGTACCTCAGCCTCAGTTTTCTCAGATGAAAAAGTGAATATTTCTGTGAACTATATGTCAGGATAAGTAAACATGTGAGAGAGACTAGGTCAATTCCTAGAACATTGTAAAAACAGTCGTGGTGGTGAAGTTGTCATTGAAGTTGAAAACCATGTCCTTAACTCCATGTTTTGTACAGGAAAATTGAAACGTTGGTCTGGGTGGAGATGAACAATTCTTTAGGATTAGAAAATACACGAAATGACCTTTAACCCTTCATTAGAGACTGTCATAAGACAGGGTAATAAAAAAATAAAAATAAATAATAAAAAAATTAAAAGTAGAAGGGAAGTAGATTTGCTAAGAAGGGCAAATCAGAAACCATTATCATGATAGGTTAATACCTTTATGTGGACTTAATAACGAGGAAGAGGGTTTTTCTCAATTTGATTGAGTAATAGTTTGTGGCAAAGGAAAAGGCGATGAGAATAACAGATGTACCTTGGTTGTAATTCACATGGAGAAATTATTTCATTCGGAAGTTTATGTGTTTCTTTTTCTGTCCTCTTCTTACATAACCCAAGACTTTTTGCTCCGTGTTGTTCAAGTATCACTGTCGTTCTGAAAGAAACTTATACCAGATAAACAGGCTCGCAAATCCAAATCAGATCTCGAAAGAGAATGGCTCTCCCTCTATCCCGGGAACAGCTATGGGGTTTTTTTTTTTTTTTTTAAGTTTCTAAACAATAAAGGAAACTACTTTCTTATTACTTCGATAAATATTTTTGTGGCGCTATGTGAGGCACCCAGGTTGCCACCGAAATCTAGATGAATGATTCAATAAAGATACACAAGAATATAATAGAGGTTCATGTGGTCCGAAAAAGATAAGACACACTACATTAACCCTCTCTGTGAGAAACAAGACAAACACACACATCTATCTAAATACCTCTGCACTTGTGAGCTCAATGCATTTATATCATTGACTGAAAAATATGTTGCTGTTGGAATATCCCCCTTGCTGAAACTTTTCTATCTCAAGCTCACTGCCAGTTTTAAGCAGTCCTCGGTCAAGCAGCCATAAAGCAGCAGAGGAAAATAAGTCTGTGGGTTTAAAACCTGCTGTTTGGTACAGAAAAATAAAATACAGCATATTCTAAAGTAGTTGTGGTTTTATCCCGTGAAGCGCCTCTCTGCTGCAGAGATTTGGGGTAAGCAGTTCATCAGAATGAGTATCACCAGATCACAGGCATGCCTGAGATTGTTCCTCAAAATGGGTTCTGCTGAAATCCATTCCTCCTTGTGCATATTCCTCCCCTATTTCACAATGTTTCAGATTCCTTAGAGAAATAAAATCTTTTGATTTTAACACTTAAAAATGTTTAACACACAAATAGCCCTAGAGAAGATCAGTGAAAGATCTTTTAAGCATTTATTCAACAATGGCTTATTAAGTCGCTTCTGTACATACTAAAGGCTGGGTACCTTACCAGGTCCTGATGATAAAGACACAAACAAGACTAAGAGGCCAGGAGCACCTACAGATGAATGGTAGATACAGAGAAGTGAGTGAGCCAACACAGAGAGACAGGGCTACTTTCCCAATAGAGGGTGTAATAGGAGTGTAACGGAGAGGAACATGATCCTATTTGATGTATCGAGGAAAGCTTCTTGAAAGTGGCTTCTAACTGGAGACCTGGAAGAGGAGAGCTAGTTGCAAATGAGAGAATAACTTGAAAGGGTAACTTACAAGGCAGGGACCTGGGAGGACGTAGGGGCCGCCTTTCCTAGAGAGAAAGTCCTGGCAGTCCTGCTGTGGGTGAACTTGAAGTCAGTTAGTGTGGCTGGGGCTTGGAGCACACCTGAGAAGGGGTTGGGGGTGACACAGATGAGGCAGGAGAAGGAGTCAAGACTTACTGAACTATATTCAATAGCTTGTAATAACCTATAATGAAATATATATATATATATACACACATACATATATAGTTTGCATCAAAGGGGTTATATTTCTGGCCACAATGCTTTGTTCATAACAGCTAACTGAATTAATGAAGGACTCAATAAGTGACAATTTCTCATCATTCTTGGTATTCCAATTCTAACTCTGTTGTTTTTAACTGAAATCATTTGTAATTAGACTCTCTCTGAAGAGAGAGGTATTGAAATGTGCCAATTGTGGGAAGTACATTGTGCTGGATTTATAGACAGTGGACTGAATACTGTGAAACATTTTCCTTTCTGATACCCCAGTGCAATATATATCCAGGATTGTTTTTATTGAATATCATTGCTAGTTGCTGTCAATTTTTCATGTGTTTCTGATGAAACAAGATTGGAGTTGGGGCTGTGCTTGGACAGTCCTGGGGGCCATTGAATAATTGCCAAGTGACCGTTGGGCAAAGCTGCTCATTAGAGAGAGGAGAGAGGATCAGTGTTCAGCTTACATTTGCAAGTTCTACTCGGTAGACTGACTTCAGGGGAATTGGCCCCACGTGTTTTATCTGCTCTGAGCCAGGGTTGTCATGAAAAGTAGAAAGCAGGTATTTTAAATTATTTCATATAGAGAGGAAGAGAAAATGAGACGGAGGGCACACAGCTGCCTATTTCTCAAGAATATTGCTTAGCTCAGAGCATCTGAGTCAGAGAATTCCTCCCAGGCTGCTGTTGATTATGACTTATGAAAGGGCACCGGTCCGACCTAACAAGTGTACACAGTGCTGGAGGCTTCAACTTCCCATTAGTAACAAGAGCCCCCAAAGGTTAATTTGTTTTGGCACCTCCTGATTACCTCCTGTGTTCATCTCCTTCTGAGACTTCACATTCCCCACCTGATTTAGGGGCTCTACGTAGAAACATACTGTCATTTTTCTCGACTTACCACTAGCTTTGGTCCTGTGATCTCCAAATGCAGTTAAATAGCTGAAATCAAATTTCTGTTTAGAGGGGCTGATGACACCCAGAGGAATTTGCAGATCTCTCTTGAATGTCCGTGGGAGTCATGCTGAAGTGTGCTCCCGGACGGGTGGAATTTGGAGGCCTCGTCTTGTCTCTGACCTGGGTGCAGCTCCCCTTAGTTGAGGCTCATTTTGAGTCCTCATTTTGGGATGCTTTGTCTTCTCAAGCATCCCATCACCTGAAAACTTTTGGGGGAAACACTACCATTTTAGCTCATTTCTTTAAAAAAAAATTAATAGTTAAAAAAATCCCACTCTGCTTGTTCACATATGATGCCTCTAAAATAGCCGCAGTGTCTTAGATGTCTGTGAAAAGCCCTCAGGTGGTTTGATCTGGCAGAACAGATTACCTACATGATCTATCACTTGGGTGTTAAGCCTTTCATTCACTTACTACCTTGATTTCCATAAACTATGTGTGGGTTTTTATACTATTTTCTTTCTTTTCACTCATTTATTTAGAACTTTCTACCAAGAGGTTATTATTGGCCCATAGGGTTTTGAAACACATGCTTGGGATCTAAGGACTGCCTTCTTGAACACCTCCCCATCAAACTGTTGCTGCATGTTTACCCATCTTCATCAGCCTGCAGCAATTCCGTGTGAGATGTGAATGGGAGCACGCATATGCCCCCACCCACGGGCCTCTGATGTTCACAATGCTTCTGATTGTTCCATTGTGTTGTTAATGTATTTATTTTTATATTTGTTCCTGTTCCAAAAGGGATTGGAGTTCATATTATGAAGACCTTGTTATTGTAAACAATAATAGTGATTAGTGGTAACTTGTGCCTCTGTAGCTTCAGTTGTCTCATCTGTAAATTTAAATATTAGGACAACTTGCAAATCTAAATTTCTGTGGAAGAAATTATCACTCTTTGTGCTTAAGTACCAATGAAAGTGCTGACTTTTGTGTCCTTTTCACACTTGGGGTCAAGGAATGTATCGTCACCTAGAGTCTGTTTCAGAATTGATTCTGTGTTGTAACCCACGTGGATGTCCAGGATGTGTTGGTGGTAATTTGACTACTACTTGAGTCATCTCACTGGTAGCTGAGTTTAGTTTAAGGGCTGCGACTGGTTAGCTAAGTGGTGTCTAACGCAGTTGATTTCAAGATTCACTCGGCTCTGGCAGGACACGCAGGACTCCTTGAATCAAAGATCATTCTAGCACAGGTTCAGAACTCATGGACTTGAATCATGAATTGTCTAACTCCATCCCACCGCCCTCAGGCTCCTTCAGGCTCACGAAACCCCAGGACCTTGTAACTTACCCTGGTTTTTACTCCTTCAATCTCATGCAGACTTCACTTTTCCTTCCTATTGAACTTGGCTTTTCTACTGACTGAAACCTTGTTCCTTTTCCCCCTGGGAGCATCCATTAATAACTTAGAGAAACATCCTTCCAAACTTGAAATTACTCCCAGAAATGTCCTTTTCCTATTTTCTTCTGAAGATCATTGTTTGATTTTCCCTGTATGAAACCAATAACCATTGAGAAAATAAAATATAAAGATATATTCCAGTCACATTGGAAACCAACATAAGCTCTTTAGGGACAAATAAAAAAAAATGTAGATGATTGACATACCTCCAATCTCATTAAGTTATATAAATTACGTATGTACGGCTTTTTGTATGTCAATTATATCTCAAGTAGTTAAAGAAAGACAATGTATGCCTCATTCAAATGGACAAAATTAAACAAAAACAAAAAACTCTGATATTTGTAAGAATCCTATAGAAAGACCCAATATGTTAAAAAAAAATTCTCCTGGATTGACCTATGAATCCAATGTAAACGCAATAAAAATATGATTAGAATATTCTATTTTTAGATTTTTTAAAAAAAGTGTAATGATAAGAATTAGCCATCTTCACACATAAACGTGGTATATACATACTAAATATGGAGAAAGCATAGGTTTTTAAATAGATGGCATTGAGATATTTAGCTAGCTTTTTGTATCACACAATGTAAACTTCAAAATGAAACTATAAATGGAATAAAACTGGTAGAATATTTTAAAGGTCTCATCATATATCACATTTCTAAATGTTTAATCTTAAAGGAAATATGTGATAAAGATGTGCGCAAAACATTTGTCTAAACACTCATGACCCATACCACATACACTAACTCAGGAAAATATGTGATTTTTTTTTTGCAAAACTGGTGACAGAAAATTTAATCCTTAATATACAAATTTGCAGAGATTTATTGTGATTCATAAGGACAAGATGAACAATATAATGCAAAATTTGACAGAGCACAAATAGACAAAGCACTGAGATGGGCAGGGTACAAAAGTGGAAATAGAAATAAACAATAGATATGAGAAGATACTAACCTCGTGGATATCTTAGTGGCATAAAATTAATATAAAGAATTCTTTTAGCAGCTGGGGCTGGGTGTGTGGTCCAGCACAGTGGATCAGAGCAGGGCACCAAAGCATCCTCTACAGTCCTGTTACCCACCCAGAATAGCATATTTAGTAAGTAATAAAGAACCACATTAATGTTTTCCTTAACCCTAAGTTTAACTTTGTTTTCTAAACCTGGAGTTTGTCCTAATTCCTGATAATTTGGTGAGATTTGAAACTGCCTGGCTCTCCCAATGCTAGAATTCAAGTGCAAAGTCTGCTTTGTAGAAGCCCATGTTGGGTAAGGCTGAGGGATGAGCAGCTATCTTCTGCTTCTCCATTTACATCTCTTCTCTGAATAGGGCAGACTTTGGTGCCAAGAGTGACTTCCTGGGCAGTGAGAATGGCCCCTGGCATCTGGGAGTGACCTTGGCCCATAGCCATTTCAGTCCGTATCTTCCTTGTCATGGTGGCTCATGTTAGGACTGGGATGGCCGGAAGTTTAGAGAGTCTCTGGGATGGTGGGAGGCCGGAAGAAAGTTCCAAAGATCTCAAGAAATATCTGATTCACTCCGGTTATTTTTTCTAGAAAGCATGATTTTAAAGCTAGTACTCCCTCAATCATAAAGAACTGAACACACAAGGAAGTTCTGATGCATTCTTTTTTCTGCAGCTGGATTAGGAGTAAGACCTTCAAGATCTCAGCTGAAGTTCCAGGAACTCCAGGGATTCCTGAATTTTGAAGAGTTGTAGGTTGTTACTGGGCAGAGAAGCATAGAATGTGGCAGGTCGTGTCCATAATCACTAGAGATACGGCACTGTCACTAACACCACACAATGAATGTCTGGGAAGGTCAGGCTGTTGCTATTTTAACATCACCGTCTGATTCTGCTGTGGTGCAGCTTGCTGCATCCCAGTGACCAGGTAGCAACATCAGTCTATTTTAGCTCATTTCATTTGACACATCATCAAATAATAATGTGAGCTAATTTTAAACAGTCTAGCAAGCTGCCTTTGCAAGAAATGTGCCCATGCCGAGAATATTTTCACTGTGCATAGACAAATTTACTATTCCTGAGCATGCACTAATTTTGATTAAAAAGTGATTATGATTTAAATTCACCTGTATATGTGGCTAGACGGTACCCAGCATTTCTTACGGAAAATTGTTGACTTTCTTCCTGGAAGGAGGATATCTTACAGTAACTGGAGAAATATGGGGGAAACTATCAAACTTCTATTTTGTCTCGAGGCGGTTCTGAGTGACCATTTAATATGGCAGGAACCTGTCTAAGATGAGTGACTCAGGTGAAGGAGCTGTAATTTATTTTTTAACCCCAATCACTCTGTCATTTGGCAGTTTTCTGTTGGTAAATATCTCTCTTTAGCTCGGAGTCATTTCAGAACAACAGATCCGAGCGAATCTGTCAGGACTGAGTTGTCAGGGCTAATCACCGTGGTTAGATTGGGTAGTACTCCCATCTGCAATGGAAGTGCTCAACTGACTCAAAAAAATCCCAAGCCTGAGGCACCCGTGCTTGTGCTGAGACATGACAGGCTGACTTAGGAACTGTTTTTCCCTTCTCCATTCAACCCTCATGTACTGCACCCCCCACACACACACACCCATTTGTCTATATGTTATTTAGTAGAAATCTCTATTTCCTTGGTCACTATCTCACTAGGGATGTTTTGGGGGAAAAAGAGCCAGGGGAAAAAAATACTCTTGCCTCTAAATCCAAGACTTGTCCCTGGAACTCTTCTTATGGATGATACCTTCCTTCAACCACATTTCTCTCTGGCTTAATTTCTTTAAAAAGGAGACAAATACCTGCCACCACCTTCTCACCTCCTATTAGCTTCTTACCTCAGGGTGATTGTTGTACCAGTTTTACAACTTCATCAAAGTTACTCTTGTCCATATAAACAATCTCTTTTTAAAATGCTAAAACTAATGGATACTGGTAAGCCCCTTGATAATTTCATCTCTTGCATTGTTTAACGATGCTGTGTATTCCCTCCCTTAAACAAACCAAATCAACCAACCAAATCAAAGAAAGAACCCTTTTCTTATCGTGGTTTGGGATCTACCACTCTCATTTGAATTTCTGACTGCCTCCTCCTGGCTGTGGCTCCTTGATGTTATTTGAGGCATTTTTTCCCTGATACTGCATCTTAAATGTTGATGTGTCCTAGGGCTCCATGTTTCTTCCTTCCCTTTTCTCATTCTGTAAAGCTTCCTGGGTAAGCTACCAACAACTATGGCTTCAAGTTTCACTGATGTGAACTTTTTGCCAAGCCATCAATATTTACTGACAACAATCATTTTCCTGTTCTTTACAAAGAGATGGTTCAGAGCATAACTGATCAGTAAATGCCACTCAACATATAATTCATTCACATCTTCCTAGGAATCCTACCTGCCCTTCAGCCCAAGTGTCCAATGTCAGGCATAAGGTCTCTAGCACCACACGCAGCATTGGGCACATAGTAGGTTTTTAATAAACTTGTGTTGCATGAAACTGAAAAGGGTGCATAAGAGTCTCTAAAAAGATATTAAGCCAAGTTACATTACAGCAGGGATGGCAGCTTGATGTGCTGGGTAAACCAGTCAGAGAGAAAAGAAGGCTGGTGCTCTGTAGCTGTGTAAACTCTCAGAGAATGTTCCTAACCTGAGTCTCATTTTCTTCATCCATAGTATGAGGGGATTGGGCAACATGATCCCTGTTGTCTCTCCCAGCACTGACTAGTGAGGTCTTGTTCTGCAGCGGGGAGAGGTCTCGTTGAAGTCTGTCCTCGGGAAGGTACAAGCTTCCTGCAGCCGTTCAGAGTCCTGTAAAAGACACGGGCCCATGTATTCTCTCCTCTGACACCTCAGTTGAAGGGGAACCACAGAGATGAGCCTGTCAGAAACTGGTATTTCCCTCTTGACAAAATATTTTCGTTATTTCACTTCCTAACGGAGTGGTCCCCAAAGAGCTTGGGTGTTTGTTTTGCACAAACTGCACAGATGCAGAAGCACAGAGGAAGCTGTGTCTTGTCTACTTCCCGCGGAGCAGCGGACTAAAAAGTAAATGATGTGTCTAAACAGCAAACCACTTCTTTCTAAATATAGCAGCTTAATTACT
Source organism: Vicugna pacos (assembly GCF_048564905.1). NCBI lineage: Eukaryota > Metazoa > Chordata > Mammalia > Artiodactyla > Camelidae > Vicugna > Vicugna pacos. Next base: position 19,320,316 of record NC_132991.1, read on the forward strand.
TCTCTCGTCATAAATACATGAAGGGGAAGAATATCGCTAGGTATTGAAATCCAGGCAAAGGTTTCAGATCAGACAAGTATGTCCTAATTCAGCTAAGTTTAAACGTAGCCGCAACTTTTATTTTTCTATTCAAATGCTTGAAATTAAAGTGAAGAGACTGTGTTGGCATATATTAATATGTGACAATGGGGTATTTTTAAGCACTACCTCAGATAAGCCGCAGGATGAAGTAGATGAATATACATATGGCGAAGAGCTAATGAGAACAAACATTCTGCAGGTGCTGCTTTTTTTGTTTTATTAAAGACTTAAGCACCTAATGTGTTCGGTCTTGGGTATCTGCCCTGCTGGTCTTAGTTCACCCATAGCTCTGACTGTCAGGAGTAGAAGCTCTTCACTCACGAGCACAGGCCTCAGCTCTGAGCAGAAACATGGGAAGTTCGAACTTTGCTGTGATCCACGGCATCACAAAGCAAGACCTCCCACAAAGCATGAAAGCTTCCCATTCCCTACCTCCCCCTCCCCGAGATGTTTTCACTCGGATTCAACCACCAAAGCCAAGCCAAAAATAGCCATTGCATCAGCGTGTGTAATGTTGTTAGTATTTTCAAGAAAAATGTTATTGTCACGAGTTGCTCTTTTTTTTTTCCCAAGGTGAGAGGTAAATTTAACATAATATGAAACTTGAAATCTCATTGCTTTTTCACTGTAAATGTATGTATTTATTGTAAGGCCGGGAGTGCAGCCTTTTCTGGGGTTCTGCTAATCTTAGGATTCCGTTGTGGGATGGAGCATCAGCTGTTTTTCTCCTTGGCTGATGAGATGAGACTCTTGTGGTGTAGGGCTAAGGAGACCCTCTGGCTTTTCTAGTTCACCTTGTATCGCTGATTAACCAGTGCACTGATGGCTCCCATCTATCTGATTCCATAATCTTTATGCATGCCATCTCCCTGGACCTCTCAGATGCCTGCTGCACCTCCTAGTGCATTTCCTTCTGCTAGATTTCAATGCTAGTTTCACTATTGGTCAAAGTTTTAACAGTGACCCTGAGGCTACACCACAGGCTCTCAGTCCATCTCCCACCTAACACTAAAGATAGAGTCTTCACTGCCAGCCAGTCAACGGGCTATCCCTGGTACCAACTCTGCTAGCAGTTTTTGGAATACGTGTGCGAGAAGTTTACTAGGGAGAATGTCCAGGAATAAGACTTGGGAACGGTGGGGAAAATGGGACTGGGCAGAAGGAGCAGTTGAACTGAAATGCAGCCGTAAGCAAGACCTCAGCTGACCCCCAGGGGAGCTCAGGAACTTGGGTGTTTTTCCCTTAGTGGGGGCATCTGTGCTCTCCTCATCAGTTACTAGGTGCGGGCTGCCCTCTAGCAGGGGACAAGCTCTCTTTGACAGAGAGCAATTCCTGGAAAGGGACTCAGCTCTGTATAGTTAGCAGCCAACCCTGCTGATGACTGGAAAAGTGTCTCAATCCACCACCTCCACTAAGAGTATTTCCCATAGTGATAAGAAAGATCTGCTAAGGATGATAGTTCAGCCTTTTCTGGAGTCAATGATTTCTATGACTTTAGTACCTCTGGATTTCCCTAACTTTGGACAAAATGAGAGGCTAAAGAATTTAACAGACTGTAGTCTTATGGGCACACTTTCTTATAGGCATACATCTAATACCAACTGTAACAAGTAAGATTCATGAAGGACTGGAAAAAATTGAACTTCTACATCATTTTTTAGCTAATGCTCATACCATGATGAGAACTATAATATGAATTTTTAAAATTTTAAAATTAATCATAGAACTTTCATATCTCAGACCTCATAACTATCACATGTGTATTGGTCCTGGCAATGTTTTTTTTTAAACAGAAGACTTTCTCATAAAGTCAAATTAAAATTCTCAATGAGCAGTGTGGTCTAGGTACAGCTTTAAAAAGTTTCCAAATCCAGTAACAATTGAAAGCTTTAATGTTAAAACAATCTAAAATATTCAGAATTATGAAGTAAATATTTAAAAACATGAAAGGATTCAAATAAAGTATTAAAAAGAGTAAGGACACCTTTGTAAAGATTCCAAAATCCAGTATTCAGCAAGAGACAATGAGGAAAATTGGACGTTTTGGTGATATCTGTGAAAGTATAAAATGAAAGAAATAGTCCTTATACAAAGGAGCAGCAGAGCTGATCTGAAAAGGGTCACCTCTGGTGCCTTTATTGCAAATTTAGCAAAGAATCAGTATCCTCTCTGGGCAGATTTTCCTCTAGGAAAACTGCTTGGCAAACAGCTAAGTTTCTTTGTAAGAATTAAGAAATGGTCCCCTGTGTTCTAGATGGATATAGCCCCAAACTGGAGAGTATGCTTGACAAGGAGAGTGTAATCTTAAGTCCAGTCCCAACTTGCTCCCTCAGTTGGATGCTGTTGTGCAGTGAACAACTTACACAACTGTATCTGATGACCCTGGGTCCTATAATGGCTATTGAAGGCAGCCATTCAAATGGTGCATTTGGAGAGATCCTGAAGAATTGCAAAAGAGCCTGTTCCATGGCCTGTATTTTTCAAGACTGAACCAATATTAAATTAATTAAGTTTCACATTAATATTTATTTCTGTTATCCATAAGTGGTTGTAATATCTTTTTTACCTGTTACCACTGTAATTCTAATTAAATTGTCATTTGAGTTGGCTGAATAAATAACACTTACAAAAGGCAAATGTTGACTATTGGGGAAAAAAGTTCTAATATAGGAAACAACACTCAGAAATACATAGGAAGGAAGGACCTATCAGAGGAGGAGGCCTAGAATATTTTGGTGCAATAATTAGGAAATCAAAACGTCAGACTTAGGAGCTGACCTAAAGTACAGGGTCTAGAAAGTAATATGGATACTTTAACTTACTGGAATAAAATCTCTCGGTTGTTAGAGATGACTTGGAGGTTACTGCAACGTCAGTCGTGCTAGAATACGTGGAGGGAAAACACAACTGCTTTACATAAAGATGCAGCTCAGGGACACCTCAAAAGATGGGAGAGGAAGAGAGAAGCATTTCCTCTCTCATTTAGCACTGTGACAATTTCCCCTAAACGTTTCCAATCAAATTTTTGTACTTCTTTAATAACCCTGATCTCACTTGTCACTGATTTGAAGTACATTTTCTCAGGACTTTTTCTGTCTAAAATTTTTCAAAACAACACACACATATCTTGCACATTGGTAATCAAGGGATAAGATATGGATAATCTGTGTTGAAATTTATGGGGCTATTTTTAAATCCTAATTTATGCATAACTTTAAATGATGCTGTAATGAAATAAAAGTAAATGAATAAGTAAATGAAGCTATGTAGATGTATGCTCAGTCAAATAGAAAGTGGGGAGTGGAACAAATCAGTCTATCATGTCTAAGAGACATGGTTCATATTAGCAAACTACTCCAACTTTCACTCATAGGATCCCTAGATTCAAGACTGAAATGTCTCTGTGTGAGATCCTTCAGCTCGTCACACGTTCCTGACAAGAAAGCACTTTGTAACAATCAAGGAAGGATTGCACACAATATGGTTGCATCCTTCTCGAATGTGGTGTGAAAAGGGCTGATTGTTTAAATCCTGGCATCCTTCAAATACCACTGTAATCACCCTTTATCATCACTTGCTAATGTCACTGTCACCCTTAAGATTGAAATTAAACATCTAGAAGCTTGATTCAAGAGACCTTTGTCAAATGCTTCATTAGTTTCAGTTGGGCTGTTTATTAGACTGGATGCTAAAAGCTCTATCCAGAAAAAGCTCTATGTTTTTCAATGCTGAAGGATTAGGGTGGACATCCGAGGCACTGATCCAAGTGGAAGGGGTAGGAGAACAGTTCCTAAGCAACGTTCAAGGTCTGTTCAGACCAAATGTGATGGGTGTGGCATGAGGAAGGACGCATGGCTCAGGTAATGGTCTAGAAATCAAGATATCAAGTCTCTGGATGGCTAAGGAGTTCCAGGCCTCTGTCAGCAACAGCAGAAAAGAGAATCTGAGAACTGGGAAGTCAAGCAGAGGCCAGGGAGGCCAAAGTGTGTTAATCATTCACTTAATGCACATTTATTGATTACAGAGTGAATCACAGGGCGCCTCAAGTCCTAGACTCCTGTCTGTCATTATCTGTTAGAAGTAGGTAAAATTTACAAATCTGCATGAGAAGCAGAGATCAATGCTTTTTTTTTTAAAGAGTTTTTAAAAATTCAATACATCAAAAAGATTAGAATAATAAGTAGTGATTAGAATAAATTACTTAATATAACTGAAATTATCTAAGTTAAAGATAATGGCCTTTTCTTGTCCTTCATATAACTTGTTCATACTCTTGATTTATTGTTACTTAAAAAGTAAGAACACCAAGTATTTCCAAGAATAGAACTTTGGTTGTAATTCTTATCCTATTCTCTTTGATTTAAGCAGTCATTTGGTCCCATGTTGCTCTTGTGTGTCCCTCCCATGCATATGTCTTAGCTCCCTAAGTAGCTGGTGCTATTTTAAGTCCAATACGTGATTGCTGATAAGTTTTTAAATCTTGTTCATAAAGAAAGCACTTTATTTTTATCTTTTTATTTTACTGTAGTTTTCCTCTTAATAAATAACTATTTCATATTGGGGGAAAAAGGTACTTGCTTTATTTTTCTATCTAGAGATTTAATCAGTATTTTCATTAGTTCATTCATTCAAAATTGATATTATAGATAGCTTACTGGTGACAGATTCTGTCCACAAACATTCAGTAGAGAAAGTATGAGCAGAAAATGGAGAAGTACGGAGCAAATAAGGAAGAGGGGGTTATATGGTAATATGGGCTTTGAAGGAAATCAGCAAGGTACAATGAGAGAGAGTAAAGAGGAGAGGAGATCAGGGAAGAAAGGAAAATAGGAACCTGGAGAATGCATAAAAGTAACAGAAAAAACAACAGGGAGAAGAGAGAGAAAGATCTATGGCGGGTTGGATCATAAACAGTGGTTCATCCTGGGGCCACGTGGTTGAGAATAGACAAAGAGTGTTCTCATGGAATAGGCAGACAGCCCAAAGGGCTGGTCTTCCTTACAAGGAAACTCTCGGAGGGTTTCATACTTAGTTTCTTCAAGTTCTAAATACTTGGTATCATTGGAAAGGAACTGCAGTAGATTGTTGATGGCTTTCTGGAGGACTGAGACGTAAGCACAGAACCAAGGATGAGATTTCACTGTTAGAATTACTGAACCTGCTGTAAAGTAACATGATTAATGCCCAGCTGGCTCCTTGCTCAATATGCTTAGACTTTCTCAACTATTAGGAAAATATTGAGATGCATTCCTATGTTCTTCAATCATATTCTTATTTAGCTGTTAACTTCTTAGGTTATAGAATGAAATAGAAGAAACACCCACAAATTAGAGGATATTTGTATAGGTGAGCATTATTAAAAATGAAGACAGAGTAGCAATATCGAATTCTTTTTCACTTTTTATTCCCTATATTGCCAGTTTAACAACCTTTAAACATGTTCTTCCAAAGATTACGTGACATAATAATTTCTTTAATCTGAAAATAACTCATTGGTAGTTGGAAACTGTTAACTCAGACAAGTAATTAATAAACTTTGATTCCCCAAACCATTCTAGTTGTAGAAGGGAAAAATGCTCAAAGAAGGCATAAATACTTTTAATACTGATGCTGGAGAAAAATTTATACCCCATTGGTTCTCAGAAAGTAAATAATGTGTAATGAAATAGAATAGAATGTTTCCTAGTTTATCTATTAGACAGGAGATATCAGTAAGAAACCCCTTCCCTTACTGCTGCTTCAGTTTGTTTCCCATCACCTTGTCTGATGAACTTGCCTGATGAGCCTTAGATAAAGGTGAGAGAAATGATAGTTTCTTTTAAATGATAAACACCAGAATTTAAAGGCAAGGACTCAACACTACATCGGACACCCAAAGTACGTGAAACTCACATTAATGTACAGGCACGGCTTCTCTGAATTTTCTCCCTTTGTCAAGACAAAGGAGGAGAACCCCAGGTTACCCTAGAGCGAAGTATGACTGGTGCCATCATTTGGTGGTGGCAGAAAAAGAAGAGAGCAGAATGACTAAACTCTAATAAAACTATATTCTGAGAAATTTTATAACATGAATTTATAGAAATTTTTCTGCTTTAAAACTGATACTTTGTGTTTTATTTATTATATTGTTTTCAGGGTATGTACACTCATTAAGTGCCAAGCACTGCTCTAAGTATTTTATTTGCAATTGTTATGTAAGCTTATTATTGGTACCACTATGCTAACCAATTATAAGATGAGGAAACTAAGGTACAGTGTAAGTCATTTATCCAGAGTGCGCCAGCTAGTTAGTGGTGAAGCTGGGATTCAGGTCCACTAGTCTGATTCTAGAGTCTTTGTCTTAACACTATACATATATACACAAGTAGTTCTGGCTTAAATGTTTCCTTATTTTCAAGTAAATCTACCCTGACTACTTAATTTTACCCATTATTTCATTTTTAACATAAAGCATTATTAGGCTACACCTAATTTCAGTTCATATTTTCAGCTTTCATAATATCTTGTGAAATCATTATTTAGGTCTGTACGTTAGCATGGAGATTATTTCCTTTGCCATTGCCATTCATTCTTTAAGATAAAATCCTACAAAGTTCTGACACATTGAAAAGTTTCCTAGGATATTTGGATTACTCTTTTAAAATGCAGTCACTGTTACTTTCTTCTGAGATGGCATTGAAGTTATTTCCAGCTCCGCAGTTTGAAATGCGTTCAGTTCAGGGAAACGAGATGGCTGAAATTATCAGTAATGGGATATACTGAATCTTTCACCTCTAGGCAACTGGTTTAGATGTAGCCTGAGGTGGGAGAAGCAGAGAGCTCTTTTTGTCTGACAGTTTCCTGTTAGCCCAGGTGAAATGAGTTGGTGGTGTCACAGCAGTTCCTACAGTCGGGTATCCGCATTGTAATTGACGCAAGACCTCACAGTCCCTGCAGTGCAAGTGGAATTATCTCTCATTACTGCGAGGGAGCCCACCAGACGAAGTTTCAGTCTCAGAATGAGAGATGTCCCCGTTTCCCTACCGTTGTTATCTAAATTCTAAGTACAAGTAATTCACTGCCCTCTGTTCAAACATAGTTATTAAGCTACTGGGAAACCCAGAGATAAATGACCATCCAAATTATTTTAATATATTTAAAAAATAACTTTACCTTTCTCTCATCTTCTTGTTCCTTCCTTCCTTCCTTCCATCCTTCCTTTCTCCCTTCCATCATTCCTTTCTCCTTTCCTTCTCTTTCTTGTTTCTTTCTCTCCCCACCACCAACACACAGACACACACACACACACACACACAAATATCAAGAAATAATATGCAAAATACATAACTCTAAATAGTTCATACTTTAAAAACCTAGTTCTAGAGTAGAGATGGTCTTTGCATAATATGTTACATTATAAAGAAAGAGATAGAGAAAGAGTTTTGTATGTATGTTCTTTTACCAATTTTTTTCTCACTAAAGATACAAACATCCTCAATTTAGCACAGACAACTTGAGTCTTTTCATGGGCAGCTAGAGGCTTAAAAAAACGGCACTGGCTGGTTTGGATTGATCTCACCTTCCCTTGAGTATTGATCTATAAAAGGCAGGAATTTCATCCAGGGTTGCATAGTAACTTTTTGAGAGAGCTGTCACATTTCTTTGGTTCTCTAAATACTGGAGACCAATTTATTTCACTTTCCTGAAGTTGCTCCATTACTTGGGTTTTATTGAAACCCTGATTCTTGGAAAGAAAGAAGAGTAGGCCACAAAATTATCTTTACAAAGTGAAACTACTTAAATCTGAGCAGATACCAAGTCGTGGTTCAACAATCATTTTTGTATGTGTTCTCCAGACATACCCCGTTTAGTGCACCTAATGTAAGTTGCAAACAGGAACCACTAAAATACTTCCATTTCCCCTGACTCTTAGTCTTAGTCTTACCATGGACAGTATCGGCATGAGAATGACATTTCTTCCCCTCAAAGTGTAATATTTTGTATTTTGCAAAATAGAGAGTGGAGACACAGGTTTATGTTTCATAAAGATACTGAATCGAAGAGCATTAGGGATTCTTTAGATTTCTTCACATTTTGAAGAAGTAGAAATTGAGTACTGAGCAGATAAAGTAATTTGTCTAAGATTTGTTGCTGTCATTTTATTTTAAGATTATCTTTTAAAGTAAGATCAGTGTTTTATATTTTGCCTTCATTGCATAAATCACCTTTCATAACAGCTGTACAGTGCCAAATAGAACCTATAATCCAACAAACGTAAGGTGAATTCTGACTCAGCCTAGCCTGTGTGACTTGACTGTCAAATTTCTCTCCTTTTTTTTTCTGTTGAACAAACAAACAAATAAATAAAAACTACAACAAAAAAGAAACAAAAACACCATAAAGATATGTGCTTCTAACTTACAGAAATTTCTTTTTAATATAGGAGCAATTGAATGAAATGTATAACGTTATACAAAGAATCACTCGTGTCATCTCATCTTCTGTTTCACAGAGAATTGATAAGTGGTGTCAGTGTTTTTCTTGCCAAGTTCCTCTTCAAGTTCAAAAGGAGCAATGACCTCACTTCCCTCCCTTTTTAAAAAGTCCTTACTCTTCCCAAATATATAAACTAAAAGTCATTTGGGAGCATAATTTAGTCTCTCCACAAGTTTTCTTTGAAAATGTAGCAGGAAAAGGGAGTGGCATATATGTATCATTCATTGAGTTATAACCTACTTGCTTCAGAGATCTGGCGTATTTGCTAGCACATACAGTACATGTTTTATTTAAACATTTAAGTGAAATCAGCATTAATAATGAGCTGAGCCATCCGCCCCGATGGATTCTCTCATGAGATGCAGGATGTCAGCCTGCTGTGCGTCCTTCTCTCTTGTTCAGTTTATGATATGCTTCAGTTCCTCTTAAGGGCATAAGTGGTTTTCTTAACTCCAAATTGGAACAAATGCTTTAAGTCTTTATTGTTATTTCACTAACTGGTTTTACCAATTCTATCGCAGAAGTAGTGATGAAAAATTATTCATGAGCAGAAAAAATTACTCTGATATTAAGAACGTGCAGCTTAATGTATAGCCCCCTACCAATTGGACAAATATAACAGCTTACTCAAGGCTCAGGAAGAGATCATAGAGGTGGTGAGAGGAGCTCTGAAAGCACCAACGTGCATGAATTAGAATCCTTCTTTATAGCAGAAACCTGCTCTTTTATGCCTTCATATGCTTGTTTCCCTCCAAAATTCAAATAACTCCCTGAATTTGAAAGCAGATTAATGAGCCATTAACAGGCTCTGCAAGAGTTTCCCCTCCAATAACAGTCAGTGGCTCCTTTGTCTCCCATTGGATGGATAGCTTCTGTGCTCCCAGAGATGTTTATTTGATTGATTGATCATTCCTGCCTATCTGGATAATGTGCATTTACAAGAAGATAACAGAAGCTTTAGCTTTGAAGACAGTAACAGAGTATTACCTATAACAAAAACTGCATTCAAGCAATAGCACGATAAAAGTAAGTTCTTCCATGTGATGTGTGTGTGTGTGTGTGTTTGTTTAAGCTTTGTTGCCACCTCAATATTATATCTTTTCTAGATGTACTCATTAGCCCCTGAAGTAATGAAAGTAAGTGTGATCTTCTTCGTATCTGACTCTCAGGAAAACAGCAATCTGACCCAAGCCTGACTCCAGTGCTACAAAGAGTATACATGGCCGCTGATATCTCTGTACCAAAGGGCTCCTGGATCATCTCAAAACTCACAGACATGACTTAAAATGTTGCCAAGTTAGGCGTGAAAGCAGTCCTTTGAGATACGCATATATTTTATGGGAGGACAAAGAGTGTTTCAATGTGACTAGGTCCACATCCTTAAAACCAGTTACATTGATCAAATTGACTGGTTTTGACCCAACAAGAGTTTTAGACTTGAAGGGAAGAGCCTTTTAAGATCTAAGGTACATACAATGTAGGTGTGGACAAAAATATTTTAAAGTTTAGGATGAGAAGGGCTGACATTGTGTGCAGTTCTCGGGTAGGGCTGAGCAAGGGGTTAGCAGGGGAGGCATTGGAGCATTTTGGAAAATGAAAGTAAATTTAGAGATATTAAAATAGTGCTTGGGAGTAACTAAAGGCAGGTTTTAGCAAATGATGCAACAATGTTTATGAAACATAATTTGATCAGTATTTTCCCATATCGCTTCTCTCCATTTGAGTGCATGGGCAATTTCTGTATTCTCATCACCTCAACTTACGTATATAACAGAAGTATGCAAAGAATAAGAAAATCTCTTTCTTGCTTTTGAGTTTCAAAAGCCTAGGATCTTCAGGAAAAGATAAGGACTTGAACCATTAAAAAAAAATGGGGGAAAAATCTCATCTGTAGGAGTGAATCCCTTTGCCACTCCTTCAACTTTAAGAACAGCAATAATGAGCAGCATTATTTACAATAGCCAAAACATGGAAACAGCCTAAATGTCCATCAACAGGTGACTGGATAAAGAAGATGTGGTATATTTATACAATGGAATACTACTCAGCCATAAAAACCAACAACATAATGCCATTTGCAGCAACATGGATGCTTCTAGAGAATGTCATTCTAAGTGAAGTAAGCCAGAAAGAGAAAGAAAAATACCGTATGAGATCGCTCATATGTGGAATCTAAAAAACAAAAACAAACAAACAAACAAAAACAAAGCATAAATACAGGACAGAAATAGACTCATGGACAGAGAATACAGACTTGTGGTTACCAGGGGGGTGGAGGATGGGAAGGGATAGACTGGGATTTCAAAATTGTAGAATAGATAAACAAGATTACACTGTATAGCACAGGGAAATATACACAAAATGTTATGATAAATCACAAAGAAAAAAATGTGACATTGAGTGTGTATATGTCCATAAATGACTGAAAAATTGTGCTGAACACTGAAATTTGACACAACATTGTAAAATGATTATAAATCAATAAAAAATGTTAAAAAAATTGAAAAAAAAGAAAGAACAGCAATAATGAAAATTCTTCATCTGGAGTGAAGGCAGTGAGAGAAGAAGATCTGAAAGGACGGGAGATCTGATAGTTGCAGAACCACGGTGGGTTCAGAACACGGGGCTGTGCCTGAGAGGAAGGTGAAGGTAGGAGCACCACCGCGGAAGCCTGCAGCAGGCAGGAGGCGCCGTTAGGGCAGGCGGGAACTGTGCACGTGAAGGTGGAGGAATGAGGGCCACGTCAACACCTGGAAGAAGCAGGACCCTGATGCTATAATCCTCTGCATGCCCTGAACTCAGTCACACCTTCACCCATTGTCTCCTTAAAATACTAGGTCAGAAATTTGGTTACTTTTAATGGGAAACAGGAATAACTCAGCTTCTTGAACGTGACAAAGATTGTACAACAAAGTTTACATAGAAATATTTAAAGAAACAACTGAGTTTTCCTAGGAAAATGTTTTTATTGCTATAAAACATCATCAAAATCCACACAGAAGAACAATAGACTATTTCAAAAGCTAGTGGACAACAGGTAAGGATTTGAAAGATGAATTCATGAGTAATTGAAATTCAGTGGAAGCAGCTTCTGTATTTGACAGTGAAAATTTTAACAATGTCCTTGTATTTAATTCCATAAATTACTTCAATATATGGGCTCATGTTCAAATAAGCTTTTAAGTATTTCTCATTAAGTCACAATTACTTACTAATAGGAGAATGAACATAAAATGCTCCTTCTTTTGTCAGAGTTGCCTCCATTTTCATCCTGAGTTATTTCCTTGTTTCCGTCCATTCTGATCTCTCGTGACCTGGAAGGTTCTTCTCGAGCCTGTGCTTCATTCAGCAGGCAAGAGAGAGCAGGCTTGGGTGAGACACCAGGGGCCATGGTAATGCCCGAAGTCTGCCTGGCCTGTTCTGAACGTTCTCTGGGTTCGCAAGTCCTGCTGCTGTTCACTCAGTCAATGGCATTGATCACATAAGTTGCAACTGAAACACAGTGAATGTAGAAAATGATTTAAAAAAAGAATATACCTACTGTAAAATATATGAACAAACTGTGTTATCATAAGAAAGTAGCTTCTGAACGGAAACTTGTTATTCAGTGGAAAGGCAGGCATGTATTCACTATTGATCATGACCTGCTAACACCACCGAACCAATTTAACCATCAGGTTCTCAAGTTCGATACCATTTCTGATGGCTAATTGGCTGGTTCCTGGCTGGCATTTGGGCGCTTTTTTCAGGAAATACATTTACGTTTATGTTTGGTTTTCTTTCCCCTGTTGGTTTTGTTTTTTTTTTTTTTTTGGAACTCCAACATTTATTTGTTGGAGAATCGTTTATGTCATATTTTTCAACGCCCTTTGATTTCTCTCCTGGGTGGCTAGTTTTAATGTGATTTTTTTTTTTAATTCATAATTTTCGAAGCAACTTTCCTCCCTTCCAGAGCTCCTTGCCTCTGCCTCGGTGGTGTTTTGCTCTCACTTGGAAAGGGAAGTTGTAAATTGGAGAGGATTCTGGGGTTACTGTCCTCATCCTGCGGGTGGGGAGATGGAGAGAAAACTTAGCTTAGAAAACAGCTTGTGCTAATGGCTGGAACATTTGCTCAGGAAAAATTCAAGTTGGCATTTCACAATTTCTACATTGCCCTCCTCCCCACTGGGTTCCAATTAGTTCAAAGTACATTTTTTTTTTTTTGGTAGCACCACTTATAAGGCATCAGGGAAATGATGTTAGCTCTCTGCCAGCAAAAACAATGTTTAAATACAGATATAACTAGAATGAACCAGTTTCTACCCCCCAAAAAAGCTTTCTTTGCATGAACTTTGCATAATGATGTGTTCTTAGTGCTGTCATAATTTCTCTAATTATTGCTTCATGCATCCCAACATTATAATTTTTTTTAAAAAGCATATGTTGAGAAATTCACCAATGGCTTTATTATTTGTGCACCAGTTCTTTTAAATCCAGTTCCACTGCATGATTCATTTTGAAATGAGTTTTTGCATTTTATTATAGTGAAATTGGACGAATCTTCCCAAGTTGCTTGTCCAGGCAACAAGTCTAAAGATAAAGACTATAAAAGCTGTCCTCTTCATCTCTGACGACTCCAATCAGGTTCTCTAGGGGCAGAGTAAAGGTTGGAAGGGATGCGGTACCTTGGGAATGTTACATAATTTTGATTTGAGGGGGATTACCAAAGCATTGGGGTGCACAAAGAACAGTTACAGGCAGAGCTTTAAAACAGGTGGTTAAGCCTGATAGTTTAATGATAATTCAAATACTAATTCTTCTGTATATGCCTTGTGAAAATATATCAAATATGTTAAGATACAAGTATGTTACTCAGTGATTCCAGATGATCTTAAGACGATTATGCCCCAGGAGTAAAAGCAGATGCTGTTAGTTTATCTTGACTCTGCTCATGCTGCAAAAACCAAAGTCTTCTTCATATACCTTCATTTAACCATAAATCTCTGCTAAGGGAAGAGTGTACCGGCGTGATTAAGGACAGGCTCTCTGGAATCTAACAGTCCTGTACTGAACCCCAGCACTCCCATCTACTAACACTGGGAGCCTGGATGGGAGATTTCATGTTATAATGTTAATTCTTGTGGCCACACAGGTGGTATACGGATCAAATGAAATGATATTTTTTAATGAGTACATTAGACGTGGAGGTGATGGTGATCGTGAGCCTTCAAATTAATTCCATGGTTCTTTGCTGTGTAGATGGAAGCTAGAGTTAGCTCAGGGGTGGCATGGATGTGGTCTTGATAGAGATTAGTTCTCATGGTTTCCATCTCTTCTCCTACGAGCAACGCTCTCCTTCCATTTACCCCACAACAACAACCCTGGGACGCTCACGCTGCTCCCAAGACGCCCAAGCCCCAGAGTCTGATGAATCATTCACTTCTGATGACACTGAAAGCCCTAAATTTGCCTTTTTTCCCACTCCTATGTTCAGTGTAACCCAAGCCCAGGATACATATCGGGAATGTGTTTTAATATGGGTGTTGATGGATGAAAATGCTGTGTCACTTTCCAAGACAACTTTCTCATCTTAGTTTTGCTTCTCAGAGTTTCAAACATTTAGGTGAAGATTGGAGGAGGATTTGGGACAGATGCTTTTCCAATACATTGTTACTGAGCACCTAAGGTTTCATGTTACCCAACAGAACTACAATATAGAATCAATGAAACTAAGGTCTTACTTGTAGTGCAGTGAACTGACACTGAAGAGAGAAATGGGATCTTTTTAAGTGGATGAAAGAGATTCATAAAGGGAGATTTAACCAAAGTGGAAAAATCTAGTCCACTGAAGAGAATCACCAAAATCTTGATGCTTTATATATGCAAATATATAATTATAATATATATGAACTAAATATATAATACATTGATCACTGTGTATATACATATATATAAAATATATGACTAAATATTATATGTATAGTTTAGAATTTTGTTTGTTACTCGTCAAGGAAAGAATCTGAAAGACACTGGTTTTGAAATCTCTTTGGAAATTTGTTCAGATTATAAAAGTAACAAAGTATATTCTTACAAATTTTCACACTGGATAAATATCTTCATAACTCTTTATGAAATAATTATCTTTTCATTCAGTCAAATGCCTTGCAGACATCTGTAAGGTCTTATTAAAGCCAGGTTAAAAAGAAATGCACACACACTGCACAGATAAAGGGGAAAAGCTTGGAGGTACTCATTCTATATTAGAATATCATTGTCACACTTTATAAGTATCAAGAATAGTTTATCTTCAGGATCCTTTCAGAATTACCGACACTCCTTAGGCAGTGACATTTTAAAGAGGGTTTTGCTGAAAATAAAAGACTTTTGATGGAAGCAGTTAATTTATATCAGGACCACTCTAAAAAGTAGCCATCTGAAATTTACATTGCTTTATCATTGACATAGCCCTGCCTGGAGTAGAAGCCTGCCTTTGGGACCTTCATCTTCTAGCATCCTAGGCCCACATAAAAACATAAAATACTAAAGATATTTAATAGATATTTAGGATGGAGAGAACTTAAGTCATCCCCTAGTCAAATACCCCCCTTTACAAATTCAGGAGAGATGGATGACTTACCCTCTGCCACAAAGCTTGTGTAACAGCCGTGTCTTCTCTCTCTACTGTCCACGCTTTTAAGTGGACTTGGTGAGGCACGTATTTTCTGTGCATCTACCATCTGTCAACTTATGTATTTTACTAATTATATATCAAAACTTGAAGAGATAGCTATAGATACAGTAGATATACTCATGAAATGACAAGCTGTCCCTGTTGAGCCCTGACAAAACTGAAGATCTTGAGTGAAGTAAATGATTGTTTTAAACCATGACTTTGTGGGGGGGCTGGCTGGTTATAAAGCAATGGACGATTGGAACAGACTTGGTGCCCGGAAGGAGGGTGATGCTGTAGCAACTTCACCTCCGTGCACTGGCTTTGGGGTTGGGACCGGGCGGAGGGTAGACTTCGGAAGACCATTAAGGACATTCTGTTAGTGAAAGCCCACAAGGGTTAGAGTTGTATACGAGAAACCTGAAGGGCTTGAAGGAGGCTGTCAGTGAGAGTGAGAGAACGTTACTGACTGTAAACAGAGAATTCGTATTATGTAGTGGCGGCGAGTTGGGCAACACTGTTGCACATGGTAATGTGGAAAATAGAAAATGCACCTATAATTTCTGGGTCCCAGTACTATCTGATTTAGTTTCTTCTATCTGCCTATAGTACAATGTAAAAAGGGAGAAATCAGATTTTAAAAAAAAGAGATCTTCTCTTCCAGAGAAAAGACACCCTTCCCCAGCTGTATCTTAGTCTTAATAATAATAATAATAATAATAATAATAATAATTAAAAAAAGGCTATTCAATTTTTAACAAAAGTCTAAAGGAAACATATATAAGCCAGGAATTACTGGGTTGAAAATTAATCTTTTTCTCATTTCTAGACTTTGCAAATGGCAAACTATTCTGAAATTAATAAATGATATCAGGAAAATCATAAAAACAGATTGGGCTTGTGAGATTCTTTGTTAATATCTGTGTGTGTTTGTGTGTGTGAACTGGGTTGGCCAGTCAATCTAGTTAACAAGGTAAGATCACTTATATGTGTATTCTCAGTCAAAAACTCAATTTACCTTCAAGGACATAAAACAAAACATCAAATGAAAAAGCGTGAAAAATACATAAATAAATTTGACAAGTTGGCCAAAGACCGTTAATCATCTTGGGAAATAGAGAAGTCACATGCTTTATAATGAAGTAAACGTTCCCAGAATGTGACATTCAGCTCTCTTAAGATCAACAATATATTCCATTCTGATTCTTTTCATTTGAAAACAAACAGAAATACAGCATGCTTTTTCTAGTAATTATATTCATAGAGGATTCGAAATCTGAATTTGGGTGTAGAGACAAAGCTATTCTAAAGAACTGTAATTGAAAAGAATGCTTATTACTGTCATTTTTATTAAAACTTCAAGCAGTCTTCAAACATGGAGTTTCATGAGATAGGGTATGAATGCTGATATCTTGTGAGATAAAGGACTTTGCGCTTCAAATTAGGAACGAAAAAAACCTCATACATAAACTAGATAACCCTGCTTGCTTTGTTTCTAAAAATGTTGCGTATTTGCAAATTAAATCTACTCTGAAGAGGAAAAGTACATATATTCACCACAGCTTTTTTTTTTTTAATGGTCTTCCTTTTACAGGAGCCTTAAACTGTTAAACTGTATGCAAATAGTTATAAACATTAACAGTGGCAATGAATAAAAATGAGTGTAAATGGGTTTAATCTGACAGGTGTGTTCCTGTGCAACCCTGGCTAACCTTATTCTGAAAGGAAATGCTGGGAATGAATGTGGAGTCTAATTGAGAAATAAAAATGGTGGACCAAAATGGCAGACCATCTGCTGTTCTGCTGTGCGAGTAGGTAAACCTATGGCATAATGGAACTGAGGGGAATTTGAAGAGGCTCTCTGATGCATCGCTAATGCCTCTGCTCTTGGGTGATAGAAAAATGATGCCCAAGTAGAAACGCTATTTTCGCTTTTCCATTTTGCTGCAATTATTGGAGCATTTTGAAAGGATTGCCCCCTCTACTTCCCACCCCATCCCATGGCAGTGTTGGTTAGTCAGAGAGGAAAAGATAGATCCTCCTACATCCACACCCTTTTTCTTAAAATTAATGTCACAGCCCATGATGTGAGAGAGCTGGCTCCCTTGGTTTTATTAAGTAAATAAAAATGGCCATTTAAAAGATAAGGCGGTGACATCCGAGGTGAATCTGGAGTTTGGAATCAGTTGTCATGTTTACCAGTGTTAATCTAAATTTCTGTTTCTAAAACAAGCTCTTTATGAGACAAATCCTAAGATGGTTTGGTCTTCATCCAGTCTTCAAGCAGCATGGTGTCCTCTGGGTATGTCAGATGCTGAAATGCTCTTTCTCCTTGGGTGGCTTTTGTGGTGTCATCAGCAATCACTACCCCACTTCTCTGTGTCCCATGGGTGATATGCCTTTGATGAGAACACTGACTCCCTCTCCCTTAGTTGCAGTGGCTTGGAGTACGTCCCACAGAGGTGTTTTCTGTTGAAGTCACCCAGCTCTGGCATGCAGAACTAACAGCCTGGGTTTTTCCCCAGATGTTTTTTAAGTCTGGCTACTTTTTTAGAGGCTCTTTTTGTCCACAAGAAACTCAAATATTTGTGCCATGAATAGAAGTGTATCTTCTCCTCTGTCCTTGCTCTGCTATCATTTTTTTCCCAGATGTTTTAAGTTTGGCTACGTTTTCAGGGGCTCTCTTTTCCCACAAGAAACTCATATTTGTGCCATGAATGGAAGTATATCCTCTCTTCTGTTCTTGCTCTGGTCTCATAGGCAATTCTGTCTAAACTTTTGCCAATGAAGGCTTCTAGGTCAGAGTCAAGCAGTAGGATCTGTATTGTTCAAACTCTAGAACTACAGACATAACCATCCTCCCCAAACTTGGCCTGAGGTAGATGAGTTATTCAGGACTCACTCGACTCTCTTCAAAGAAATCCTTACTGTGCTGTCTCATGAAGCCTTGTTTTTCTCTTAAATGATCTGGCGGTAGGTAATATGTTACATGTTTCTGAACCAACTTTATAGTCTTTACATGTGTTTTATATGAATGGGCTAGTACCAATAGAAAGAACTTGGGTCTCTGCCAAAATGGAAAACCTGCTTAGTTCCAAGTCTAAATTATGTAATAAACAGGTGGAAAATTTCCCAGTGTGGGTTCACAAGTGATAATTCTATTTGGAATTAGAATGATCTCCTTGAGAGGGAGCTGATTTTACATTTTGGAAGTATTTTCACATTTATTTTATCCAGTCTCACAGTCTACCTTTCTCTTTCCTTCCTCTCTCACTCTGCCCCCCCACCCCCACCACACATGATGTGTTATCCATGAAGGATGAGTATAACACAGGAGCATATCTCAGCTAAGGATCACTTAACTGCAAACAGAAAAGGCAAGTGGAAGTTGAATAGAGAAGCTAATGAATAGAGCCAGACATAGCTCAAAGCACTTATGATCTGGAGGTATAAAAAACATGTATCAAAAATTAATCACAAGGGAACCCTCCTACACTGTGGGAATGTAATTTGGTGCAGTCACTATGGAAAACAGTATGCAAATCCCTTAAAAAACTAAAAATATACTTCATATGATCCAGCAATCCCACTTCTGGCATATATTTGGAGAAAACTCTAATTTGAAAAGGTACATGCACCCCAGTGTTCATAGAAATGTTATTTACAGTAGCCAAGACATGGAAGCAATCTAAATGTCCATTGAAAGGTGATTGGATAAAGAAGATGTGAGATACACACACACACACACACACACACACACACACACACACACACTGAAATATTACTCAGCCATAAAAAAAGAATGAAATAATGCCATTTGCAGCAACATAGATGGACCTAGAGATTATCATATTAAGTGAAATAAGTCAGACAGAGAAAGACAAATATCACATATCACTTGTATGCGGAATCTAAAAAAATGATACAAATGAGTTTATTTACAAAACAGAAACACTCACAGGCAGAGAAAAGAGACTTGTGGTTACCAAAGCAGAAAAGAGGTGAGGGGTAAATTAGGAGTTTGGGATTAGCAGATACAAACTATGTATAAAATAAACAACAAGTTTCTACTGTATAGCACAGGGAACTATATTCACTATCTTGTAATAATCTATAATGAAAAAAAATGAAAACAAATATATATATATATATATACACACATATATATGTGTGTGTATAACTGAATCACTGTGCTGTACACCAGAAACTAACACAACATTGTAAATTAACTATACTTCAATAAAAAGTAATTAATCTTACAAGTAACATGAAAATGAAAGATAAGAGTTACTCACTTTATCTGTTCCAGTGTTCTTAATCATGGGGGTTATGCTCCTCTGAAGCTGTGTCTTGGTTCTCTTTTAGATGGCGTTATGCTCATGCTTCAGTGTGTCCAAGTCCATCACGCTTGTTCATGGCCGCCTGAATCCCTGAAGTTAACATACTTTTTCAAGCTTAGGTCACCATTGTTAAGTGACTCATTTTTCATGGCCCAAATCCAACTTCATGAGACAGAAAATTCAATTATCCCAGCTTGTCTCAAGCTTATATTCCACCTATGGCTCAGTTAGGGGTGGTAGTAGGTCTAAGAAGAGTGGGAGCAAGCAAGTTCTAGTGATTCTCTAGGAAAAGGATCTCCAGCATTATTTCTAGCACAGATGGGTTAAGAAATTCAATAACATAGTATACTGTGTAGCATAGTAACCCTTTTTTATAATACCAACAGGATGCAGACAGCAGATTTAAAATATGAGGCAGCTTAGAGTGATTATAGGTCCAAGTGTCACCATTAATTCAATTAAATATGCTGGGTCCCATTCTTTGCCAGCAGAACATGACTGACAGTTTTCTTTAAGGCTAAGCATTTCCATGGAGTCCTTATATATCTTAAAGAATGAAAAGGAAAAAAAACAGCAAGAATGCCCTTGGCGAGGAAAAGCTCTATCTGATTAAGTAGAAAATATTGCAAGCAGTAGATCATGATTCAATTATTAGCAAATTAAAATTTGGGTTTCCTGTTAGCCTTCTATTGTCTTACTGCTTGCTTTCGGTCAAAAGTTCTTTCCTGATTGTGCATAGAAATACATGTTCTAAGTTTTGCTCTGTCATGTAATATGCAACCCCAACACCACCATGGAATCTGAATACACATTAATTATTTTGATGGATCTATTCAAAACAGAAACTCTCAGTTTAACAAATGGATAGTTTAACCTTTATTAAGCAGAAACAATATTTGACTTGAAAATTTTCTCCCCTTCTGTTGATATTAACCACTGTATTGGCACTTGTAGTTGTGCGCTGGTCTGTCAGTCAGTCCATTCTTCCCATGTTCCCTGAATTTTGGCTGACCTAAAAGGATAACAGTAGTTACATATCCAGATGATGGTGTCGTATGAGACCTTGGTGGTTTTTACAGCTCATTAAGACACAAGAGCTCATCTTCACTTGCCTGGCCTTCTATCAAATTTAAAAACTTAAAAATTATTTCCTCCAAAACCAATTATTTCTTCAAGCAGTGTTTCTTTGGTAAGCTTGTACCTCTCAATAAATAAACACTAAGCAATGATTATATGCTACACAAATTTCTAGCTTGTTAGCAAGTTCTACTTGTTTTTTAAAAAAATAAAGTCTCGCTAAGAAAGCTAATGATGTTGTTAACCAGCCATGAATAAGGGTTCCTAGAATGATCTGATGAAAATCATACCTGTATTTCATGAATTTGCTATGCACTGGACAGCACTTCAACACTGTTGCCATGTTTTAGTTAATGAATTCATTTCTGTGAAATATGAAGGACAGTAGCTGGCACCTCAAAAGTAGCTGGCTGTGGGAATATTTTCTCAATAAATAAAAATAAAGCTTCAACAATGAAAGGCTGGAGACATGGGAGAGGAGTCTGTAAATCTTGATTCATAAGAATATCTTTTTATTTCTTTGCAGATGCTCTGCTTAGAAAGATGACACTGCCTTTTAAAAAGTGCAAGTGTAGACATAGAGGGCCTAGAATAAAGACAGAAGAACAGGGAACTGGCCTCCAGGAAAAATCAGAAAAATGTTACAAAGTTCATGTCCCATAACTGATGTACACATCAGTAGACATAAAATTTTTTTAAAAAGGATAATTTGGACATAGGCTTTTTATCTAGAGCTATGTATAAGGTATGATTAATGACTAAATTGTAGCAAATATGCATAGCAAGTAAGATGGATGAAAAAAATTCTTGGATTTTCCTTTTCTTTAATGACAAATAACCTTCATTTTAAAATGAAGGTGTTTGTACCTTTTGGTTCATTAAGTTGTCTTGATTATAGAAATTAAGTTTGATTGAGTGTTAAGTAGACTACTTTAAAGGGTAGTGGAACTCAGGCATGGGCTTATTTTAGTGATGAAATAACTAGGCTTAAGGATGCAAGTGCACATAGAAGCAGACTCCTAACATTACTTCAGTGCTAAACAATATTTAATTGCCTACTATGTACCTACCCTCACTCTAGGACTCCTGGCACATTGCACTAATAATTAACCCCAACCCTTTACCATAACCTACAGGGTCTTATAGAATCTGGTCCCTTCCTGATTCTTGGCTCAGCTCTTAACATTCTCCCACTTGCCGCCCATGTTCCAGCCTCCCTAAGCATCTTTCAGCCCCTTGACCGTTTTGAGCATCTTTTCAAGTTAGGCCACTGCAGTCTCCTTATCTCTGCCTAGTTTGCTTTTGTGTCTGCTGCCTCAAAAAGTCTTTCCCTACCAATCCTACATAATGCAACCATCCCAAACCACGACCTTCTTTTTATCATATGATTCTGTTTAATGTTCTTCATGGTACCAATCATCATCTGAAATTATTTTGTTAATTTGCTGGTTGTCATTAGAAACACCGTTCGTAAGAACCAAAACTTGTCTGTTTTGTATCCCATTGCATCTCTGTAACCTATAACTATATCTGGCTCCTAGCGGGTACCCAGTTAAGACTCATTAAGGAAATTTAAAGAGGAATAGTACATAGCTTTCGTGATTAAAAAATCTGGAGATTATTTCTGCACCTTTGCTAACTGTTTCCTGTTGACCACACACAGACTCTGAAACTACCAAACACATAAAAAGTCAGATCAATCCCAATTAGATGAAGTCTATGATCGCTTTTAAAGGGCAGGCAGCTTGGAGGGCTGAGCAAAAATCTTTCTCTGGGAGAGTCATTTTTCCTTCCCTTTAACCTGCATATTCATGGCACATGAATCCATGTAGGAATCCAGAAGCATCTAAAACAAAGGAGAGAAAATACTTTCTTTTGGGACCCTTCATTTCCTGCTGATTTCAACCTAACTTGGTGGTGGTATTTTGAAATCAAAGTGCCTTTTCTTCCCAGGCTGTATCTATTACAGAGCTTCAGACCTAGGTGTATTTTGGGAAGGAAATAAAAATGTCATTTTCTCTCCATTAAGTAATTTTTCAGATTGTGCATACTTCGTTTTACACGCCTTGTCTCTGTTTTTAGAGGACAAGGAGACTGAGGAGGGTTCACACCTAGACACACAAATGCCTGGGAATATGGAATTACTCTGGGGATCTGGGTAATTCCCATAGTTCATGTTTATTTATCTCAACATCTCCAGAGATATCCTTCATAGGCCTCCCTCATGTTCAAAATTCTGCACCATCTTGTCCTCCAGGGCTCCTGAGATTTTTCAGAAACAAAGTATCTTCTTTCATTGGCTAGATGGGCATTATTTCCTTGAAGGAGATCAAACACATTTAAAACAAAACACATTGCTGCTTTAGCATTATAGAAAACTCACAGTGCTGTAGGTCACATACTGACTAAATAGTCACTCTCTTGTCTATAGGGTAGTTTTCAAATTTGTTTTTATGTTACATCCTTCTTGATGGAAATGTGTGAAGAATGACTACCCTTGTAGTTTGCTTCAGAAGCACTTTGCCAGGTCATTCATTGTCTGATTTCCATCCCTGAGGAAATGTTTAACTGTATGTTAAACTTTTCCGATATATATTGTAGGCATATTTATTTAACATGTATTTTTCTTCTAGGGCAAGTGTGGACATGCATACTATTTGTCTTTGACATGAACTGAAAAAGACAGAGATCTGAGTCCTTTACAGAATTTATACAGATGTAAGAGATAACAGCTGGAAATTAGAATAACATGTGGCTTTTAAGAAATTCTCTTAAAGACAGATTCGAGAACAATCTAGGGAATCGATATTAATTATTGCTGCTGGCAAGAATATAAATATAAATGATAGCCTGTTGATGTGTGCATTAATCTTTTAGGAAACATGATACACCTAAGACATGATAAGTAACAGGAAAACAGCTTGGATCCAAACTATAAGATGGAAGTTTGGGAATATTTGTACCCCATGGTAGTCATAGTAGCAGCAATTTAATTTTGAAAGATGAGTAAGTGGATTTGAGATAGTTTGCATAATGATAAACACAAACTATATATGCTTTGAAAACAAGAGCTGAATTTGGGGAAAATTCTATTAATTCTGTCTATTATTTCTGCCATAGGACCATTTATTACCAGAGGAACCAAATTAATTTGTGAATGAATGTGAAATGAGAACATTGATGCTTCTATTTTTCAGGGGACCTGTATTAGGGCCAAATCATGAACAGAACTGTGAACTGTAAGAAAGCCTTGTTCATTCATCTATTTTCAGCACTTAGCAAAATAATTGGTATGTAGTAGATAGTTAAGACATTGAGTTGAGTAGATATTGGATAAATTAGCAAATAAAATCAAGGAACTAGTTAAAAATAATGTAGCTCATGGTTCATAGATTATGTGTATCGATTTAAAAACTTAAATAAAGATGCTGCTTAATCCAATCAAACTGATAGAAAAAGATTCTTATAAATCAGAAGAAAAATAAGCCCAGGAATCCAAATAGGATACTAAGAAAGTCAGTGGCGTTAAATTCTTGATTAAAAGTGTCTGGTTCAGAGGCTGATTTCAGATATTTATAAAGAACCGTTCTCTGATCATCAGACTCTTACAATATAAAGAGATGTTTTGAGAGAGCGCGAGTGCTTAACCTGTAACTATGTCCGATTGTATTTGAATAATACTCTTTTCTCAAGAATGTCATAAAAAACTTTCAAACAAACTATAATACTTTGGACTAATTTCCCCAAAGATAGTAGGTTTTGGTAACCTGTTTTTGGTTGATTGCTTGCTTTAAAAAAAAGAAATTAAGAGAAAAGAAAATCTGCCCTGAACTCTCAGAACATTTCCACGAGACAGGAGGACACTGGTTGCCAGACAATTGTTCACTCAAGCCTTTGAACCTAATAATGTACAGCCTTGAAGCAAGTTGGTTAACTATTTGGGGAGGGGTCTCAATTTGTTTTTACCTGTGAAATAACATTGTATCTGCCTGCTACATGAAGTTGTTGTGTGGTTCAAATGTGTTAGATGTTAGAGATCTGTGGAAAGTTAGGCATTCCTGTTCATGCTCATAGTTAGGTACGTGTTGGTATCAAAGTCTTCTTTCCTCCAAGTGCCCAGATATAAATGCAGTTGTATATTTTTGTAAAAAATCTGTGTGTTAAGAGGGAAAGGTGTTGGTGTGGTAAGCGTAGGATGAGAGAGAGAATATCAGTGCAACTAAAACATATTTATCTGTCATGCCAAATATCTGGTTTATCCTTTTTTTGAGTTCTTAAAACACATTCAAATCTATTATGCAAAATATACTAAAGCACTTGCTGAACAAAATAATAATAATACACTTTTCAGGATTTACTGAATTCCAGGCACTTTATACTTTTATCATTTATACAACTTTATGTGTCACATAATGTCATTCCCATTTTAGAGAGGTGATAATCCAGAGACCTACTGTTGAGTCGATAATCTCACTCCAGATGCCCTTTCCACTATCCACTATTACAGCACTACGTTGTGGCACAGGAGGAAGGAAAGACAACGTCATTTGAGAATATTAACTAACATTTGTGCAACATAATTTATGAAGCAATCACATTCATTATCCTAAAATGTTTTATATGACTCTGTTGATCATTTAAATGGTTTATACAACTAATTTAAGTTCAATATGTGTGTCAATATAAATATTTACATATATATGTATTTATTTATGAACATTTTCTTAGTATCTATATTGCAACAGTAATAACCTTCAGTGATAATTCTGATTAAACACCCAGTGGTCTGGGCCAGTGTCCCACTTGCCCTTTTCCTTTCTGCCATTAAGTTTCCCCACCCACTGAACCACCTTCTTCATCAGTTGTTGGTTGTCCTGACCCCCTACCACAGGGTCTGCCTCACCAGTTTCACGGCCAGATTCTATGCTGATACAGGGATCCTGGCTCTCCAGTCTCCTTATCTACCAGATTCCGCCATGATGGGAGTACAGGAGAGCGAGAGCCTGGCCAGAATGGTAGAGGGTATCCAGGGCAACAAGGATATCTGACAAACACACTAGGCTTCTCTCTGGTCTAAGGAAAGCACATGGAGATAGATAATTTAAAACAAGCAGAGAAAATCTGAAATAACAGGAAAAACAGAATAAAAAAAAAAAAAAAAGAGGACTCCAGGTCAGGGACTAGGGCGTGATTTCTAGACTAGCTAAGAGCTGGGGATTCAAATATTTACAAAATCTCTACAATGCCTACATCACTTTGCAGACTGACAGTACATTGTGGCTGCTGATGATTTTGGAGTCAACTGCAAGGCCAAGCTGGCCAGGTTCCCTTATGAGAAGAAGGATGAATCTGTCCTGGTTTCAAATGGAGATGACTGAGGCTCCGAGGGAGCTGCTCGTCATGAGAAAGAACCAAAGAGAAAAGGGAAGAGTTTTCAAGTCCCTACTGTTAGCTCTGAGCTGACCATGGTTGTGGAAACCCCCAAATCTGAGGATCTCTACATAAATATGACCAAGTATCCAGGGCCTTTGTGACCAGATATGGAAGACCCAGAGGAATCTGAGCAAGTGATTGATCAAATTGAGGAGAACTTCATAAGGCTCATTTCTCATATAATGGAGATAATAATGAGAGGTACAGTCCAGTCTTTGAAGAATGACCTTGACTCAAGGAGAAATATGAAGAGCAGACTAGATAGTAGACCATGGGAGATGAAGGCCCTCTAAGTCACACAGAGGCAGCGTTCTTGAAGGCTCCTGTTATACCCTGAGATAGAGCTGGCACTACTACCAAGTGAAACTTCACGCAGACCATCCACAAGACAACCACCTGGAGGATCACAGATAGCAACGTGGCATCTGAGACCAATGCCTCCAAGGTTCTGAGGGACAGGGACTATGCCATAAACTGAGTGGTACTTTGGGAGCAGCTGTTCAATAAAATGACTGGAAGTTAAGCAAAAATAATCTTATTAAACATCAAAAAATTCTTATATTGCAAAAAAATTACAAATATGATATATTTCCAAAGTTCCAAGATGTAGCTTCATAAGATGTCTCCTTATATATATATGTGTGTGTAATCATATGTTCATTGCACACTGAATTAAATAATAAATGCTACAAGTATTTATGGTGATAGTACTTAGGTGTAGATGCTTAGGACACATCAGTAAACAAGTCAGATAATAGTCCTTGTCCTTTTTCTAACAAGAGGATCGTTAATTTATGATATCCTTCCAACTTCAAGCTGCATGTAAGCTAACAAAGAGACACCCAAAGAAGAAGGGACAGTACAGAGGTAGAGATATTCTATTCCCTCCCAAGACAGAGGTAAGGGCAAAGAGTCCACAGTGACATTTAAGTGCCCCGTGGCTTAGAAAAAACACTTGAAAGTGTCTCTAAGAATGACCTTTGGCCTAACAAGCTTTGGTTGAGCAAGAGAATTTGCTGAAGAATGACAAAACCGTAAAAGGTTGTATTTCATTGGCTTATTCAGTCTCTGAGTTCTACATTGATTATTTTTAAAATTAGAGGGTTGAAATAAATCACCTTCAAGATACCTTTTAGTTGTGCTCTCCTATAATTCCCTAAAATACTTAGCATTTATTACCCCCTGTTACTATTACTTCCAGTTTACTTGATTTGCTGCTTTGTCTTTGAATGGTTTAGCCCCAGTCAAGTGATCCATTGGATGATACCAGTCTTGGAAGGAAGATAGGGTAATCTCCTGAATTAGAATCGTGGACATGTGAGCTGCTGCAGCTTTCCAGGGACTATGTGACTGCTGGTGTTGTCGATGAGCAGGCAAGAGTGAGGCCTCAGCACATGTCAGTAACTTGAAGTTAAGTTTTAGACAACATGTGATCTTTTTGAAATGAGGTCTTGCCTGCAGAGCAGTGTTTCAAAATTGTTGAAAACAAGTAATTTTTCATTAATTAACCAGTGTAACACCTACTGCCAGTGAAAATGCAGTTCCCTGTTGTATTATCTACATTGCTAGTGTAGAGAACTCTTTAATTCTCGAAAATACTTAAGAAATTGATATGACACAATAATCTAACATGCATTACAAAATGCTCTGGCACATCCTAGAATATTTGCATGAAAGATGCTCTAATCATGAAAAAGAATTTTTTTCTTTTACTAAGTACTGATAGTTCACATTCAAATCTATTTAGCAGTACGTTCAAGCATACAGATAACATATGAGCAAAATGAGAAATAATACTGTGATTTCAAGCTTCGTTGAGCTGGAGTATAGAAATTCTGAACTAAACAACTGCTAAATGCTTGCCAGAAAATGACTGTGGATGAATTATTTTAACTCACTGTTTCTTCTTAGAAGTGACGAATGAAAATGTGCATTTCTGTATGATGTAGTCACCATATTTCAACTAATGTGATACTTGCTTTAGTCATCCCACAGACTTAGAAACAAGAGAATCAATAGGGTCCTTGCTTGAACATGTTACAGTTGGGTAGCAAGGGAATTTTTATCATCCAGATCCTAGCTGGTTTTTAGGTGTGTAAACTCAGGAAGGTAATACAAAAGAAAAAAGATACCTTAACATTGAACCAGACAAATCCAAGAACGACCTTTTTCAGTTGCTTTTCTGTTGTTTTAAATCCTGTTTTAAGATTCAAAATTCACTATGACAGAACTACATTCAACATAAGGATTGAGTTGAGGATGCCTTAGAGACCAGAAATACTAAATAATTGATGCCTAGCTGCCAACATATAGAATATACAATTTGGTGATCTTTTTGATCTAATAGAAATAATGTGATTTCCAAGCACTATAATGGAGGTTGAGAGGTCACAAATGTATGAAGGAATAATGAATAAAAGTTTAAGGGGTGATTGCAGTGGGAGGGATGGTTGCAATGACCTGCAGGACAGAAGCTGGCATTAACATTTATGACTTTGCTTAACCTCTTAGATAACATTATGGCTAATAACCTGTGCATTTGAAGGCAGCTTCCTGGTGATGACTTTTTGGGCTTGATTTCTCACTTGGGTCCAGGACTTGTGCTATATGGATAGTTTCCAACACCAGGTTGTCAGAAAGCTGGACAAGCTAGAAGCAGATGTGCCTGGTGCATATCAGGCCGTGATGATGGTTTCAGGGTTGTGGTGTCTAAAATAGGCATGCTCTGCAGCTCCTACTGTACCTGTTGGGTACCAGGTCCTTCCACATCACCCAGAGAAATGCACAGAGCCTGTGAAAGATGGTCTCATATAGGATCCTACTTCCTTCTCCATTTCCTCCAGCATATTGTTATCAAAACCCAGCCATTTAGGATAAAAGAGAGAAGGAGAAGAAAAAATGATTTACCAGAGATATTTTTATCTGTAACCTACATATGGCCCAGTAGATGTACGAGTTTTCTTCTGCCTGCTCTGTTAACCTAGTACGTTGCTGATGCTGATGAATGTCAAAAACGTGGATCAATTAAAATGATGTGCGAATTGATCTCTTTCTATATGTATTCTGTCCTTTGTGCTGAGGCCTTTATCTTTGAAGAGAAAGGCACTATGTCATCTATTAATAATATGCTGGAATTTTCTTTGGTCCTTTACTAGAATAATTTTTTCCTGCATTGTGAATCTCCTTCTTCTTGAGTTAAAATAATATAAATGTCTTTCTTTTCTAAACAAGCTGTTTTTAAAATGCCAGAGTGCAAATGCATTTATTTGAGAGGTACTTAGGTACTTTAAATTGTGAATAATAACAATACTTGTATATCTAGGTAACCCTAGGAATTATTTATTGAACTTTGTCAAGCCATCACTAAAATCCATGCATTCAGGGGATCAAACTTACAGAGCTTTTAAAACTTAAGTGTTTAATGGACTTGATTTGGTCTTTTAGACCCAGGAGGGTGCTAGCTAAGTGCCTGAGATGTTCAAAGTAGCCATCATAATGGCTAAGTCCCTCTCTCCCTTCCTCAGGGAGCTGGTATGAGCTCAATCTTTGAAAAGGGTTTTTTAATCTTTTATTCATTATTCTTCAGAAAGCACTTGCCTGATAATAGGGTACAACCTGACAGTAGGACATCCCTTTTCCCAACTTCAGAAATCTGTTTTCTCTACCTCCTGCCTCTTCTCTTCTAATGTGACCTCCTCCTCCCCGACCCTCACACACTCTATAATTTTATCACTTTATTGTCTTCCAGTGTGGGGGCTCAAAGTGTTCAAACCCCATTTCCAAACCCCATTTCCAAAGTTTTGCTGGGAATTGTAAGAGCTGCAGGAAACTGACATCACCTCCTGTGTTAATGGGGTCTGCCCCTTCACCTCACAGAACTTCCTAAAATGGACTAGGTCTTTTCTTGGATGGCTGCTCAGTCACCAGACATGCTGAATAGTGTTTGCTGAGCATTTGCATTGCATTTATTACCTGAATCGTAGAATCTTAGAATGGAAATAACTTACATGCCATCTGGTCAGTCCCCTGTCATGATCCCTTCTCCAGTAACTCTATGGAAGTGTTTAATCTCTCATTACAGCCTTTCTAATTTTGGAGCTCACTACTCTCTCTGAAAGAGTTTTACATTATTAGATAATTGTAATTTCATAAAGATCGTCTCATTATTGAACAGAAATCTCATGAACTTGACTTTCCCATTTCTGTGTTCAGGCAATTTTAAATAACAGATCTAAATGCCTTGGTAAAGCATGATTTTAAAACTGTCTGTACATAATATTTCATTAGTTGAGGCATTTATGTAGTATAATGGTATGAATATTTTGCAATGTACATTAAGTTTCTGTATATAGATTAGTTCTTAAATTTGCTTACATATCAAGAGCAAAAATGAGAGAAATACTCTACCAGCAAACACAAAGGGGAGAAAATCCTGAAGGAAAGAGTAGGAAATTAGGGCAAACCAAAATAATGATATTCTGTTCTTAAAAAATCTCGATAGTTCCTGAAGCTTTCATAGCTTATACAAATGAAAATGAACACAAAGAGTTTGATAATCCAGGGTTTGGGGTTAATTCCGTCTAATATAAGTACCATGATATTGAATTTTAACAGCCTCCTAAGGATGAGACATTCTCTTGTTGTTACTATGTAATCACCTCCAAATGTTATTTATCAAGTCCCTGAAAGAATTTTCTTACAGCATCTAGATTTTCCAGGGAGATCTCATTTGTGGACAACCCCTGCTTGGCTCAGCTTATGAGGTCTGATATGATCTCATTTGAAAGTGATACTACAGGGAGCCATTTATTCTACAGAAATAAGCAGTATCATCATGGAATACTGTGGAGCGCAGGATGTGATTTTAGGGGGAAGAAAAGCATTTTTCTTGTGCAGAAATTTTTAAAAAAATGAAATATCTTGTACATATAAAATATCAAATGTAAAAAACATTCACATAGTAAAAATTAAACCAGATGAGGTCAATCACTAATAAAAATGTAGATTTTCCTTTTTTTTCCTGCTGGTGTACTCATCTCATTTTCCACAGTTTATCTTTCGGTTATTTTCTATTCTACTTCTACTACGATTTTAATTCACTTTTCATAGAAAAACTCAGATCTCGAGAACAACAGAAAAACAGCAGAAACGCCCTGTAGCATCTCTGTTAGAAGCTTTAGGGTTAAGCAGATCAGGTCCCAAATCCCAGAACCACCACTTATCAACTACAGGATCTTGGCTGAGTGTCATAACTCTTTAAGTCAGAAAAGCGTGAAAATTCAATGATAGAATTTTGATAACTGTTGGTGCTGTTTACCAAATATTTCCTATCTCTGCTTTCTAAACATGGGGTAGGATTGTATTTCCTTGCTGCCTCAGGTCTGGGTGGGGACAAATGATTAGTTCTGGCCAATTGCTTATCAGTAAACAGTAAGGTGTCAGTTTCAGGCCAGAGCGTTCGTTTATCATCTGCAGATGCTTTCTGGAACACCCTTCCGTCTCTCACAGTAAATTTGGATGGTGGCTTCTTTGTGGGCTTTGGTCGGTTAAGAGACCTAGGGCTTGACCTCCACTTGATCAATATTAGACATGTTGCAGGAGAGGAAGGGACACTCTAGTACAATATGTCATTTAAATTGAAGGGCTCTTTCTTACTGAAGCATAACCTAGCCTAACAACTATGTTTTGTCTATAGCAAGAGCCTAGAAATGTAATATTGAAAGAATGTCTCTAAATGTCACTTTCATGGATTTTATTTTTACGTAGAACAGAAAAGGCTTGCAGGAGCACCCCTGCCTTGGCTAAGGCCTGTTGAGCATGTTGAATCTTTAAAATTAACAACACTGTGCAACATTAAAAAGAATGTCTCAATGCGTTTCCTAGAGTGTTTATTTTCATGCCACCCTCAGGAGGTTTCTGTGGAGGGCTACGACAGAACTTTTTGAGTCAAATTCAGTCATCTACTCTTTGTTGAAGACTGATAAACAAAACAGTTTCCAAAATTCTTATATAGTTTTAATTTCTCAAAAGGTACTGCTTATTTATTCATAAGTTTATATTGCAATATTTTCCTGGTTTACCAAAAGCCCCAGCTTAATGCTGTAATCCAGTCCTGTGAATAACAATCCATCTGTATTAGTTTCTCAGGGCTTCAGTCACAGAGTGCCCCAGACTGGGTGTCTGAAATAACAGAAGTGTATTGTCTCCGAGTTCTGAAAATTTTGTTAGCACTGAAGATGTCAGCAGAGTTGGTTCCTTCCAAGGGCTGTGAGGGACCAACTCCATGCCTCTCTCCCAGGTTCGGGGGGTTTGCTGGCCGTCTTTGGTGGTGTTTTGCTTAGATGTGCATCACTCCAACCTTTGCCTTCAGATTCACGTGACATTCTCCCTGCGTGTCTTCACATCACCTTCCTCCATCTGTGTCTGTTTCTCTTTCTTCCTGTGTCCAAACTTCCCCGTTTTTAAGGACACCAATCATATTAGATTAGAATCCAGTCTAGTCCTCATTTTAATTTGATTTACGTCTGTCAGGAGCCTCTTTCCAAAGAAGGCTAGAGGTGAGGATTTCAACCTGTCTTTTGTGGAAGGACACAATTCAACCTGTAATGCTGTTATTAATTCAAACTAATTCTCATTTCTAGTAGAATTGAATAGCTCATAATGTGCGTAGCAACATGTAGTGGGTGTGTGAATTTTTTTTAAACCAAATTATTGTTATAACTAACTCCAGACTCTGCACCTTGTATGGACTGTCATTTGTGGCACAAACCCTCTTTTTCTTCACTTGACTGAATCACCTGACAGACACAGACATAGAGAAAATTAAGTAAATGACCAGGATTCTACAATTCTGAATATAAAATGTGTGTGTATTTTGTGTGTGTGTGTGTGTGTGTGTGTGTGTGTGTGTGTGTGTGTGAAGATTGCATTTCCTGGCTGCCTTATATTTAGATGGAGACAAGAAACTTTAACTTTACCTACTTCATCTTCGTATTTGAATAAGAATGAATAAATTCATGTGTTCTTTGAGAAACTCATGATGTCAAACTGTCTTACTTTTGCTTAACAAAGCCTATTTCCTCTTCAGAATGACCAAAGTTTAAGTCTCTTTACAAAATTAGTTTTCTGAGTCATAGCAATCTTTCCATGAAAGATAACGTTGTCCTACAATTTCATTATCATTTTCAAAAGAAATACTTTTCTTTGTGTCTCCTCTTCAATGCCTGTTAAACAGTGATTAACAGAATCTAAAGTAGAGAAAATCAGGGAGTGATAAGTTGCATTTTTCTGCAGGTAAAAACAGATGCTAATGGAGAAGAGAAGGTTAATTGTGCCCGCAAGGTCAGAATGCCATTTCTTCCAGTTGGCAACTAGACAATTCCTAATGAGAATGTCATCCATATGCAAATATCCTGTTTGGCTACCTAGGGGCATTTTCTGAAAGTTACATAAATAATGTTCGAACATCTGGATTGAATTTACTTTGTGTGTGTGTGTGTATATATATATATAGTTTTTTATTGAGGTATCATCAGTTTACAATGTTGTGTCAATTTCTGGCGTACAGCATAATGCTTCAGTCATACATCAACATACATATGTTTGTTTTCATATTCTTTTTCATCACAAGTTACCATAAGACATTGAATACAGTTCCCTGTACTATACAGTATGAACTTGTTTATTTTATGTATATTAGTTAGTATCTACAAATCTCAAACTCCCAACTTATCCCTTCCCATTCCCTTTCTCCTCTGGTAACCGTAGGTTTGTTTTCTGTGTCTGTGAGTCTGTCTTGTAAATAAGTTCATTTGTCTTTTTTTTTTTAATTCCACATATGAGTGATATCATATGGTATCTTTCTTTCTCTTTCTGGCTCACTTCATTTAGAATGACAATCTCCAGGTCCATCCACATTGCTGCAAATGGCATTATTAGTTTATTCTTTTTTATGGCTAAGCAGTATTCCATAGTATATATATACCACAACTTTCTTTATCCAATCATCTGTTGATGGACATTTAGGTTGTTTCCATGTCTTGGCTTTTCTTTATCTTTAAAGATGCATGTACCCAAGTGTTCATAGCAGCACTATTTGCAATAGTCAAGACATGAATTTACGTTTGATTTGGTAATAGCTACCTCTCAGTTCGACTCAAAG
Organism: Vicugna pacos; assembly: GCF_048564905.1. Classification (NCBI taxonomy): domain Eukaryota; kingdom Metazoa; phylum Chordata; class Mammalia; order Artiodactyla; family Camelidae; genus Vicugna; species Vicugna pacos. The sequence continues at coordinate 19,354,532 of NC_132991.1, forward strand.
GGTGAAGAAGCTCACTTTCCAATATATTCACAACATGTCAACAATAAGATGTATTCCCTTTTTTCTCCCATCTTTATTGAGATATAATTGGCATATAATGTCAAATAAGTTTAAGATAGTCAACATAGTGCTTTGATATATGTACATGTTGTGACATGATTACCACAGTGAGTTTAGTTAGCCCTTTTATCATCTCACAAAAAAATTTTTTTTCTCATGCAGAGAACTTTTAAGATCTACTCACTTGGTGACTTTCAAATACACAGTAAAGTATTGTTACATATAGTAACCCTACTGTACATTACATCCCCAGAACTTACTTATCTTATACCCGGAAGTTTGTACCTTTTGATCTCCTTCCCCCATCTCCCCCACCCCCACCCACTGGATGTATTCTTACACAAGAGAGAAGAGGTGGCTTCATGGGCCATTTTAAATCACTTCTTATGCATGTAACCTCAAACACTGAACTGGGAAGTGGGGGTTTAGAGATGAAAATGACATGCTTAACATGTTTAACGTCATATAATAATGCATTTGAAATTGAATCCTAAACAACTGAGGTGATTCTTTACCTAGAATTTCCTCAGTGAATGTTTAAAATAAGACGATGTGCTCAATTTTTAAAGCGAACATTCGAGACTTACCTTGTACTTAATAGTAAAAGACTGTGTTTCAGCACCGCCTTGAAAAGATTTCTCTGCAGAGGATCTGAAAATTACATGCACCAAATTACCCTAAAAAATTTAGTATTGAGAAAGTATGCTGATACAACTATTTTAGGCTTATAACTGACTATGGACAAAAAAAGCACCCATTTCATCAATGGACTGAATTCATATTTACCAAGAATAGTCCATTTTATCTACATTGCTTGAGAAGTATTTCTCCTTAAAACCAGGAGTCCTGTGGAGGGTGAAGTTTAAATTGTATGTGTAAATGAAAGCCAAACTTTCAACCTTTTCTTGCTCCCTCAAGGAAAGGAAGAAATTGAAACCTATTCTGTGAATGCAGCCGTTTAACACAACACTGAGTTTTCAGCTAACATGGGTGATCTTAAGAATGCAAGGCTGGGCCAGCATAAGAGGTCGGGTAGTCCATTCCCCTTATTTTTGGAGAGAATGTGCTTCATCCACATCAGAGAAGTAAGACTCCAGGAGAAAATTTCAAAAATCTTACAGATTGCATAAATTCTCTAAGAGCCTCATTTCTCAATTCTTTAAGCAAAAACTGAGAGATGACTTATTTCTTATTAGGTTAAGTCTAATTTTTGGTTTTACATCTTTTAATGCAAGACTCCTTACATTTTAAAGTATAGACAAATCACCCAGGGATCTCATTAAAAATGCAATTTGTGATTCAGGTGGTCTCTGGTGGGGCCTCATATTTTCCATTTATAACAAGTTCCCAGTCATGCTGATGCTGCCAGTCTAGCGACCACACTTGGAGAAGCAATGATCTAGAGAATATAGAAATTTAGATCCAGATGTGTCTTAGAGCCCACTACGTCTGACGCTTTTGTTGTGTTAAGTGATTTCAGCCACTTTGAATGGTAGCTAGCTCTCTTTCTTTATGTATTCATGAAAAAATGTTGTTGTTGTTTTTAAATATTGAATGGCAAACAGGATTGGAATGTTTTGTTCCTTTGTACCTAGCATAGAAGCTGGAAAACCACGACTTGAAATGTTCTAGAGCAGGGCATGTATTTGGCCAACAATGTTTGAAATTTCATATTGAATGAGATTTAGGCAAATTTCGTATTCAAATTTGACTTAGCATTGTTCCCATCACTTGTCATTTTCTTACACACAGCCATCAAACACTTCTATATATTGATCTCATTTTCTTGATCATTGAGCTTTGGATCCCTGTTGCTGGCCAGTCATGTGTTTGACAGTTGACAAGCTAAACTTGGAGTTCTTCAACTTTACTATTCTTGCAGAGTGAGGCATCAAGTAATTAAGGAATTTGTTGAAATTCACACAACTGGCCAGACTCAAAACTGGGAATTTAGGGTCTTTGATTCTAGGTAAGTGATTTTGGCAGTATCTGACCTTTCACTCACATGGTTCTTTACTTAGTAAGATTGCAAACATGCACACCAAAATTGGAGAGCTCTCATTTGATTCTTGAAAATACCAGAAGTATTTTTAGAAATTTGGCTTATTTTGAGCAAGTAAATGGAACATCTTGATAAATAATTAACATGTTTCCTTTGTGAATGTGTTGGCATCTAGGCAGGACTATTTAAAAAATGCATATTATCCATGCAGGTTTGGGATACTCAAATTGTGGGAAATGTCTCTTAATAGTTGAAAATTTCTAAACAAAATGTGCTTTCTTGAAGTGAATCCTGTCTAGCAGTATGTCCGTGCATTGCCCTCTGAACTTTTCTTAAAGCTTGTTTTCTTCGTAGTTTGAGACTTCTTACCACTCTTTGTCATAAATCATTATACACATGCATGCTACTGCAGCCCATTCCCTGATATAGTTACTGTCTTCATTAGGAAACTTGGGCATGGAGTGTGAATATGTTTGTTCCAAGATTGCCCACTCTCTAATCTTTTCGTTCATCTCATATTTTGGTGTGTCTAGGAAATACGCCATTTTCAGATTATGGAATAAAATGACTTAAATAGCCAGTTGTTTCAAACAGATGTCAGGGCTGAACCTCATCTATACTTTTCCTATTAAAATACTTTTTTTTCCCTTCTTCATCCTGAAAATTAAACTTGAACATAAATAATAATCAAATCTGGTTAACAAACAGGCTTTAGATGACACTAAAATAATTAAAGGCTTTCAAAAATCTATCATTTTCAATATGTTTTTCTTCTCTGCTTGAAAGTGCCAAGCTGACTCTATGGTGAAGCAATTAGTCTAACAATTGTTCAGTCAATAGAAATTGAATTTAAAAGAATGTCAAGTATTTATCATAAGACTGAGAGAAAGTTACATACTCAGTCATCTATACTGTTTGAGAAAATAATATCAGAGGATCAAATAGATTATTGTCTACAGACTAGCTTATTTTTAATGTACTATATTAGGATCAGTGCCACAATACATACAGCTAAAAAAGACTTTTTAGGGGTAGAAGAGTGAAGTGAAATGTAGTTCAGTAGTAGGAAAGAAATATCTTTAAAAAAATAAGTTGGGAGTTCTAAAATCGCTCTCTCAGGGCTCCTTGATCACAGTGAAGGAGGGTATCTAATGTTTGTTGAGTATCTTCCATGTGTCAGATATCGTACTGGGCACAGGGAGCCACTACAGAGCCAGACAGACATGGTCCATGAGTTGACATTGTAGTAGAGGAGGCATCCAAGTAACCAGGCACACACCTCAGTGTGTAAGAACCAGGAGGGCGGCACAGAGGGAGCACTAAGAAGGGTATCTGCAAATCTCACACTCTCACTTTATCCCTTCCCACTCCTTTCCCTATATCTAAAATAGACAAACAACAAGTTTATACTGTTCAGCACAGGGAACTATATTCACTATGTTGCAGTAGCCTCTAATGAAAAAGAATATGAAAACAAATATATGTATGATTGAACTATTATGCTGTACACCAGCGTTGTAAACTAACAGTATTTCAATTTAAAAAAATGTAGCTGCTGTCTTGAATTTCACATGTCCTGTGGAAGCTCAGAAGGAGCATTAACATTCTGGGAAAGTTTTGGTAAATTTTAGCCCACATATTATCTGGTTTATCTGATACTTCCCAAAGAAAAATAAAATGTTTACTTTTGGTAAATGGACAAAAAAAAAAAGAAAAAGAAAAAGAAGGGTATCTATATCAGCCTTGAGGTGAAGGAAGTTACCTCTAGAGGTTAAGGACTTGGACTTGGAGTTAAAGAGAAGTTGGTTCAAATTCCGGGTTCACCATTTTACTGCATTGTGTGGTCTGAGGCATGTTAATACAGCTTTCCAATATTTAGTTCCTTTGTCTTTAGCACTGAGGTATTAATAGTATAGTGGGCTTACTGGTGGGTCCCAAAAGATCTGTTTGTGTATTAATCTCCAAAACTGGTGAATATTACCTATGGCAAAAGAGTATCACCTTATATGGACAAGAGACGTGGTTAAGTCAAAGATCTCAAGAGGAGGAGCCTGGATTGGCCACATGAATCCTATTTGCAGTCATGCTAAGAAGCAGAGGTTGTGTTGGGAGAGACGCACAGAAGAGGAGGTAATGTGCAGACAAACTGGAGGGAGGCAGCACAAACCATGAAAAGCCACCAGCCACAAAAGCTCGAAGACGCAAGAAACAGATTCTCCCCTAGAGCTTCTACAGAGAGTGTGGCCCTATTGATACCCTGATTTGAGACTTAACCTAGAGAACTGTGAGAGAATAAATTCCTGTTCTTTTGAGCCACCAAGATTGTGTACTTTGTTACACAGCAGCCCTAGGAAACTAATACAAACAGCATCCACTTTTGAAGATGAAAAGAGGTGCTATGAGCATTAACTGATGATACATGTAACTTTCAGGCTAATTGTACTGTTAGCTGAACTTGAAGGATGAGCAGAAGGCATCTAGGAAAGGAGGGTGGGCAGGTAGTGCCGGGAGAAGCGTTTGCGCAGCCCAGGAAGTGAGAAGTGTTGATGGCACTTCCAGCTGTTGAGAGTTCAATAGAGCGGGTCCTGACAGTTTCACAACAAGTTTGTTTTTTCCTTCCAGAAGTTACCCTTTATTCTTTAAAAATAAACAGTATCAACAAACTATACAACAAAAACAATCACAGGCAGTTTCCCACATGAACCAGAAGTATAAAAATTCACTGCTTTTTGACCGTCTTAGAGCTCCATCCCCAGCTCTTTCAGAAGAGAACAGTGTAGGCGGTGGCAGTGCAATCAGTAGGTATTATGGTTTCTCGAAATTGAGCAAATCGAAAGCAAACCCAACTGAGTTCCTAGATTACAACTCTCAGAAAATAATTAACTGGGTAACTGCAGCTCAGCAAAAGGCCCTTCTCAGCCAATCAGGGGAGAAAACTGCACAGATCCTTATGTCAGACACCAAATCCAGGTGGAACACAAAATCTCCTGTACCTCACTCTCATAATACAGACCTCAGAAATTCTAATCCCTGCTCTGGGAACAGAATATCCTCACAAGCAAGGGGAGTACACCAACAGCATTTATGTCTGAACGCCTAGATTTTATCTTTACTCGAGGGTTTTCCTGGTTGAAATATTGCCTCCATGCTTATAGCTACCTCTTAGGGATACCGTTGTGCTTGTAACATTCTCTACTAATGAATAAAAGTACTTACTTACTCTGGCACGTGTAAGAGTGGGTGAACATCAAATATAAGCACTTTGCCAAAGATTGAAAAAGAAGTAAAGCGAATTTGAAAAGTTTTCCAACACAGATGATAAGGCAACACAGATGGGTTATTCCTAGCTGTTGCAAGCCTATTAATACTCTATTTTCTGATTTTCAGGAAAGGACGATAGCTGAAAAGGGCTAGCCATATTTTATAGGCAGCTCACAGGAATTTCTGTTTATTATCTGTGCTGTAAACATAAACCCACTGCATATGATTTCACTTCCTGATCAAGAATGAGGGTGATTTCAGGGAGGGGAGGATATAGCTCAGGGTTGGAGTATGTGCTCAGCATGCGTGAGATCTTAGGTTCAATCCCCAGTACCTCCATTAAAATAAATAAGTAAATAAATAAACCTAGCTACCTCCCCTCCCCCCCTCAAAAAAAAAAGAATGAGGGTGATTTCTGTTCCAGGGATATACCTATTTCCCAAATGATCATTAGGACTTTAGTAATAAGCCTTAGAGACACCCATTCTACTCATTTTTTCTATCAAGGATGTGGCTTGATTCTTTAAATTCTTAATAATTTTGCAACAACTTAATTATGCCAATGCCCATAAAACAAAAACACAACACACACACACACACAGGTGATGCATCTCAGTTGTCTGTTTTGAACCCTTTCTACAATATCTTCACTATCTCCCTGCTCTTGTGTGTTCAATTCTTGGTGGTAGATACACCCATAAGAGAATCACTCGTACCACAGTTTTAAATTGCATTAAGAATATTTTTTTCTAATCTGGAGATATTCTTTTTCTAACTGTCACGTGTTGTGAAAAGAGAGAGAACTCTGAGTGAAGAGGATAGGAAGGTCTAATTTTGACTGAGGGAAGTTACACGATTCCTCATGTCTGTGATCTGGGGCCTCACAGGGCTGTTAACCTGGGAGACTTTTATAGCGAGTGCTGGCGAATTTTCTAGCCACACGAACATCCTGAAAGCTGAGAATAGTGTTGAGCTGTCATGAAGAGTTGAAAGATGAGTGAAAGCAAGATAATGAAATTAAACTTACATGATTTACTAGGATGTTACGGTTTTCATACGTATCCAATGGATTAGTTGTTTTGTTTTTTTTTTTAAGTTTATCTACTTTCTGCAAAATCACAAGCTCACCCAACCAGTTGCTGGCTGAGAAATACCACTGGGCAGCTAAAAACACTTCAACTGTATTATATTAAGGAGTGGACATGAAAGAGGGAATTTACAAATTGGCACTTAGAATAAATTGGTTTTAATTCTACTATAACATTTCTATTGCCACCAAAATTGTAAGCAAATGTATCCTGAATACATTTTGTATACATTTAAATACTTTTTTGCCACATTACAAATAATGTTAGGTGACCATCAGTTAACTCAGTGTCCCACGTGGGTATCAGAGGCACCGACACTAAAATTGCCCCCCTCTCACTCATTGAAATGTCTCTTTCTACATCACTTGTTCTAAGTTGTCATATGTCCTTCAGCTGTAAGTTTTTGGAGAAGGAAAAAATATAGTAAGATGATATTCTGTCTACTGTACAAAGGCCTTCTGAACAAAGGCTTAAAGTGGGAAAATGAAGAGGGGTTCATTGAAGGAGGCGTACAAAGCCAGTTTCCTCATCTGACAGTGAACGTACCCCACAGTTGCCTCATGGAAGTTTTGCTTGTTTAAAATCACAGTATCAAAACTTTCATAGTGTTTTGTTTTGTTTTCAGAAGCCTGGGAATCTCCATTGTATCTCCCCTCTCTGTTCAGTGTTCTCATGTTCAGTAAATTTCTACGTTATAAAAAGGTTGTCTCTTAGCTATTTCTCAACATCTCCTGTGACCCGGATTCCATGCACTTTCCCATCAACTCCATCCCTGTAGACTCCTTGATTGCCTCTGAATGGGTCTCTGCACAGTGGTGCCAGCCAGTTCTCCATGCATCTGGAGTGATCTTTGTAAAAGTGAAATCTGATATTGCAGATCTCCTGTGTATAATCCTTCCATGTGCTTTCCACCGCCCTTAAGGTCACGTCCAAAATTTCTTACACAACTTAGAAGCCCACAAAGATCCAGCCCCAGCCTTCCATGTCAGATACCTCTCATGCTGCTCAACTGAGCAAACTGTTGTGCTTGGTGACTAGGAGGTGAAAATGTCACCAGGGGAGTATTGAGTGTGGAATCATGGATGCTGGCACAAAAGAGGACTGAGTGGGTATGAAGCAGAGGCAGTAATTATAGATCACGTAGGTTTTGTATCCTTTCTACACTGAAATATACCTGATACCTAGAACTTGGCTGGGCAAAGTGAGCTGGAAAGAAAGATGCTCCCTCAGGAAAAAAAGTGAAGATGTCTTCCCAACTTTTAAGCTAACAGATGGAAGTAAAACATGATTCTATAGAACATGTGGGTGGTATTTCTTACCCAAGCTACCTTTTGGTAATAGAGGCTTGCTCTGTGCTCTGCCCTTCTCCATGCGTCCCCTTGGGTAGTCATTGCAGCTCACCTTGCTTATTTATAATGTGGTGAAAACTCATGCTTGCTTTCACCAAGCCATTGTGGAAAATGAATGTTTGCTGTGTGTTGGAGATTAGGAGATAAAAGGCAGTGTAGGACAGAAATGGTGTGTTGAAAGGTTATTAATGATTCTGAAGGCTAAGGGAGAGTGACAGGCAAATTCTCTTTAGAGCTCAATAGCCTTTGGTCCCAGGAAGGAACAACACATTTATTTTTAGGTATACATTTCGCTGTTCATCACAAATAGGATTCATAAAGAAAAACAGTATTTTTAAGATAAAATAAGATCAAGATATAAAAATAAGTTAGCAAACAAAAAAAACCCCTGAAATGAAAATATTTATTGAATAATTAAAAAGTTGTCTTTGTGATCATATAAAATGTTTTAAATTAAATATATGCAAAATACATTTATATAGATTATGAATAAATTATGTATATATAATACAGAAATATATTTATTTTGTCCATTAGGAATATGACTATTAAGTAGCTTTATTTTTTTCTCCCTCGGTAGTTTTCACAAATCATTTTCATATGTGTTTTTGATTAGGAATCATTTTTATTGAATTCTACATAATTCAAGTGGAACCCGACGACTCCGTGTGGCTTCCCCTGCTCTGACCCCAGTCCACACTGCCGCGTGGAGAGAACAGTGCAGGGAGATGTCTCTCCTGGCTCCCTGTGTAAGAAGGCTGGGGCCTGGGACCACAGACAGCTAGGATGCTGCTATTTAAATTGTCCGTTTCCAGTGCCATGACTTTGGAGGGTGGGACTTGCCCCATGTGCTGAGAACAGGAGTGCTGACTTGATCACAATTGACAGAAGCAACTTGTCTGCGTTGTTCAGAAGTTTTCTAACACGCCTGCCCAAGTTGACATATCCTATCCAACCCTCAAACGCCACTTTCTTTGTTTCCCTTTCTGATTCCGTCCAGGTTCTCACCCAATGCCTTGCTCAGAAGGGTTAGAATCACCGCCAGAGTCTTCTCACAACATTGCCTACATCACCTCCTTGTCGTCATTCATAACAATGAGATGAGGTTTTGTTTTCCTAAGTCCTATGTTTAGGGACCCTGCCGTCTTTCTTTCCTGTCAGTTGATTTTCTTCCACGGTGTATGTAAACTGCATTATGTTTCTTTAATTTAAATGATGCAAAGATCCATAATCAGCATTATATCTTATAGTTATAAGTTGGTGTGAAAATGACCCATCTGCATTATTCTGTGTCCTTGTAATTACACGTCCTTTATGTTTTCTTTTGGATCTTGGAATAATCTTTTCAAGTCTTTATTTCCCCCTTTGTAGCAATCCCTGATTCACCCTAAGCCCAAAGTTGATTAGAATGTTTCATTTTTGTTTTGGTTAACATCATGGACTCTGGAATTAAACCACCTCCATTTGGTTGGTGGTTTCCCTACTCTATCTGTGTGATATTGGGCAGGTTACTGCGCCTCTCTGAGCTTATCTGAACCTGTATCATAGAACTTACCATAAAGCTGTTAGAACTGCTGTTGTCTTCACTCTGATACAACATACTTTGGAGGCCTCTTAACAGTTTTGCTCTTTTATCTAATTTCTACTGAGATTTTAATTATCCCAATAAAAGTAATTTATATCTTAATTCAAAAATGTATTAGATCAGTGTATTAATCTGCTAAGGCTACCAGAACAAAGCACCATAGATTGGGTGGCTTAAACAACAGGACTTTTTCCCTCAGTTCTGGAGGCTGGAAGTCAGAGATCAAGGTATGGGCAGGACTGGTTTCTTCTAAGGTCTCTCTGGCTCGTAGATGGCCGTTTTCCCATGTCTTCATATTGCCCTTCCTCTGGGTACATGTGTGTCCCAGTCTCCTCTTCTTACAAGAACAATCATATTGCATTAAGACCCACTCTGATGACTTCATTTAACCTTAAATACCTCTTTCAAGACTGTGTTTCCAAATTGTGTCACATGGTGAAGTACTGGGATTAGAATTTTAGAGAAATACAACACAGCCCATAACAATCAGCATTTCTGAGATTCCTGAATTCAGGAATTCAAGGTTTCCCTTTTATTGGAGATGAACAAAATAAAACAAAACGTAAAGAACCAGAAGAACAAGAAGGAGAGAATGAGCACTAGCGTAAATGTTGTAAAAACATTGCAACAATGTAGCGTAAAAATTATTGTTTTATAGATTGGCTTCCTTTGTCTTTTCCGTGAAGTCCATGAGACCGTTGTCCTACACTTACTTTTATTTCATCTCAGGACACCTGCTCTTTGAAGCCCAGAGTTTCTATTAAGGCTAGTTTAACTTGAATATAACTAATATACCAAGGCTCATAACAGTAATTTTTACAATCTGGCATCTGACCCAGAACTTATTTCTGGAACGTTTCAACCAATATGTAAACGCAACAAAGCAGGTAATTTCTCTAAGGCTTGTGAGGGAATAGGAATTGTTCCATATTAGTAATGATGGTGGTAATAGCGAGTCCTTCTCTAGTGTCTTCTGTGTGCTTGTCACTATTCTGAGTTCTTTACAGGTATTTGTTCTTTTAATCCTCTTGTGAAATTTAAAGTTCCTATTCTTGAGAAATGCAACATTAACTTTTGCATTGTTAAGAGACAGCAGGAAGAGAAATTTCAGTATGCTGTGGCTTATGTTAAGTAAATGACCAGTCTTTTCTCAGTTTAAGAATACCTTGAGGAAAAATATGAGTTTTTATCATTCATTTACGAGTTTTTAGTCATTTTTCAATTGTAAAATGGAGTAGTTTCACTAATGAAAGGCTTAAGAATTAAATCGACATTTCTTTTAGACCTAGATGCTCCTCAAGCAATAAAATGTTTCACACAATATACAGCAAGATGCTTAGATAGAAGAAGAGTGTGCTAAACTTGGTTGAGAAATTGATATACACAGATTTAGGGGAAAGTGACTTGTCCAAGGTCGCAGGAGTGGAACATGGCTGAGCTCTTAAGTCCAAGTTATCAGTGATACGCTACATGTCTCCTGTTGTTGTTGTTACCTACAGAAACAAAGAGGAACATCTCAGCAGTGAGCCTCATTATAGGCTGTTTTGTTTCATTTGTAGAAAGTTTTGTGGTAGCCACTGTCCCATGATAAGGATTGGTTCACTGTTTAGCCATGCTGCTCTGTTGTAACTGGTTATCAAGAAGAATGTAGGACTAGGGGGCACAACAGCAAGGAGTGTATTTATAGTTTAAACAAACTTTGGAGACCTACCGTAAGTTTAATTCTTACTCTGTGACAGGCACAAGGAAAAACCTTTACTTACTCACATTTTTTAAATCTTATGCAAATATTTTTCATTTAAACCAATTTTCTAGGGCTATGTTGAATAAATTCAAATTCATTTTCTTTCATACCTAAGAAATGACTTTAATAAATAAGTTTATTTAATAAATACATTTAATATTTTAACTTTATATTCTGGACTACTGTGATAGTTTTTAATTGATTTTAACTTTGCTTGAGATATAAAGAACTAGTATATTTATGGTTCTAAAAGAAGTATAGAGTGTCATTTTCATGGCTTCAGAAACTCAAGTCCAAGCTGCGTTGAAGGCCTATGCAATTTTAGCACTTTTATCTTTCCTGGCCTCAGGGTCCACTGCTTCCCTTAATTTACAGATACCTAATTGAGAATAATTGTAGATCCACTAAAGAAATTTGCTGCCTTTATTCCTCTTTTTCTGACCCATGATTGTCTTGCCCTTCCATCATTCTCCATGGAAAGAAAATTTATTGAGGTATCAAGGTCCAAGTTCACTGTTACCATTGGCCGGAAAACTTCCCTGACCTCCTCAGACTGGATCGCAGCTTCTCTTTTTCTAAACACCTGTAGCTCTCAAGTTGCTATGATATTGATCCCATATTAACTTGTAGCATTACATTTCCATGCAGAAATTATCTTGCATCCTATCATGTAGATCTTTCTGTGCGGCTCTAAGCACCATAGCTATCATATGAAGGAAGTTCTCAAAAAATATTTATGGGAGGAAAGCAAACAGAAGAATGGACACAAATAATAAACACAACATTTGGTGCACTGCCCTTTCTCTCCTTCCTAAAGGAAAATGCATAAAAATAGTATTTGCTTTAAGCCAACATAACTACCTGAAGGGGTTGGACAGACTTTTGAACAATCATCTAATGATTCACCAGCAATCCCCAAAAATGTTGGAATAACTAGTATGTATTTACTTATTCAACAAGTAGTGATCCAGCTCTACCATATGTGGGTCTTATGCTAAGTTAGGAAGATGAACTGGGTAAGAAATGGGACTTTATCTTAAAAATCTTATAGTCTATTAAATAATCTCAATATAATATAGTAATTCTCATAATAGTTATCTACAGAGAGGTCTATGGAAGCTCAAAGAAAGACACATCTAGGTCTGACAGAAGGCATCCAAAAAAGTTTCAGAGAAGAAATGAGGCTTGTTCAGAATTTTGAAGGATGGAGATGAGTTTACCAAGCAGATAAGGAATTGTACATTATTTTCAACACTGGAGAACAAGTATGAACATAGTTGATAAAACTATGTGATTCACAGAGAGATCGGAGATTATGGAGTGAGAAAGGCAGGGAGTGACCATGTTGGGAGGAAATCAGGGAGCCATAATTACAAGCTTGGCTTTTGCCTTATGTGAGATGGAGAACCACTAAAGAGTGGCAGAAAATGACATGATCAGATCTACAGTGTGTTAATAAATAAATGAAGGTGATGAGCCAACATTGGAAGCAGGATTTGTTACGGTGTCACAGGAAGTCTTTAGGAAAATGCCAGAGTCCTGGACCCAGGCAATAGTAATGGGATGTGGAGAAAGAAGCAATGCAGATTGTAGAAACTTAGATTGGGTGATAAGGAGGAGAGGGAGCGAGAGATGATGGAGTCTGGCTTATGGTTTTGGATAGATAGTGATGCCTAGAGTCAAGAACTGGATTAAAAGGAGGATCTAGTAAGAAAAGGAAAAACAATGTGCTCAGTATTGGCTGGCTTTTACCTGGCTATAGAAAATCAGGAGGACCTGCCTAGGAAGCAGTTACAAATATTTTTCTGGTAGAAGATGTGACTCAGCTGGAGACCTATATTCAAAAGGTCTCCAAATCTCTGAAGTCAGAGGAGAACTATGGGAACATTGTGTCATGAGAAAAAGAGAGGAGAGAGTTTCAAAGAGAGGAATTCTCAACAGTGCATGATGATGTGAAAGATACAAAGAGAGACTCAAACAAGGTCTTCAAGATGCTTATGCTAATAAGCCAACTGGCATTTCAGTTGAGCAAGTGTGATTTGGTGTGCTATTCACTATTAACCAATAAATACAATTTTGAAAATTTATATTATTGCCTGGATCTGGACCAGGAACTCTTCATGAGACAAGATGTACTACGTTGCATATTCTCATACAACGTACATGCAAAAATCTGGCAAATGTCATTTACTGCATATCTATTTCCTATAGACTTATGGATACTTGCAGATATTTTAGAAAGAAATTGTCACAAACTCTTTCCATGACGATATAATTTGATTAGGAAACTTGTCTGTTTTTTCCACGTGGTATGGTAATTTATTTTATATCAAGGAGCTGGGATAGAGAGTCCATTTACTTCACACGGCAAGCAGTACAGACAAAACCAAACTAGCATCTAAAAACTGATGCTCCCGGTCTTTCACACAGTTGAAATTATCTGTGGCAACAGTCAGTCTTTCTAAGGTGGCTCTCAGGAGACCAGAGATCGTCATAACAAGCAGAGCCCCAGAAGTCTTGGTGTGCCACTAACTGATCAGATTATGTTATTTATTCCCGTCATTTTCCATTCCTTTCACTCTGCTGGCCGTATAATAAGCTGGCAGACAGTTCAGTATTTATCACTCTTGCATAGATAAGGAAAAGGATCATAATTTAGTGTAACTCACGTAACTGCTATGGTGAATGGCACGAGGGGTTTGGAAGGCTCTGTTTCACTGATTCCAACATTCACGTGGGTCCACCTACCCCGTGTTTTCCTGGCAACCTCTCAGTGCCTGCGGAGGATGCTTCTGTTTCGTTGTGAGTCAAGTCTGCACCGTGGACATGAAAGCAATAATACGTCTCTATTAGAACACTGTTTTATATTTCTTTGTTGCTTATTCCAATGTGATACGAGGTGTTTTCATTTGAGGATCAATTTTCTCCTACTTTTCTGAAGCTGAAAAAATTCACAAGTAAGCTTGTAAAATGCTATTACTTCAGTGAAACTCATTTATTCTTATTATTCCTCATTACTTTTTATATTCTAATTGCTTTTCAGAGCGTTATATGAGTTGCACACAATCACCCACTATGTGAGCTTCTCCTGTTAGAATTTTTATAGCCAACATGGTCAACATGTACAAATTGTACATACCAGTGATTCCTTAACTGTGGTAATTGGATACTCCCATGTAATTACAGATGGTAATGACATTTTAAGCACCTCATACAGGTGCTGGAAGAGGGTTTTTTTTTGTTTGTTTTTAATTTTTTATGTGAAAAAGCATTAAGAAAGTGTAAGTTCTAGGAGTCAGGCCAGACTACAGAGGTGCCTTTCAACTGTAAATAGCAGTTTTCATTAGAGGATAATTACAACCCTGACCACCTGCACTACTGCTTGTCCCACCAGTCAACCCGGGACGAGGAAATCCTGAGAGGAAACTCAGTGTTTTGGGCTTTAAAAGCCAGGAAATTAACACCTATTCATTAGCAAGCGACATTCATAGATGTTGGATCAGATTCTGATAGAGTTTAGGTTGCAGATAACCCTCTTGAATATCGTGAACAGGTGACTGCCCAACTACAAAAATAAATTCTGGTTCAATTTATTCTGCGTGATCAGGAATCAGAGTCTGTATGATTAAGCCCCAAATCATGCGTGTGTGTGTGTGTGTGTGTCTCCAGAGCAAAGTGGCTGACGTGATGGTTTATCTACTTACACACTTGTGGTCACATTAATGATGTTTCACTAATGATGCTTTGACCTGTTGTTCTGGTCAATCAGTCACTGTATTTATTGAGAACTCAGAGGAAGCCAAACATGTGCTGGGGTCTGAGGGGGAGGCTGAGAAGGAAGAGAGATTTGATTTTGCACTCCAGAAGCTAACTCTACCACTTAATATGCTACATGATCTCACTGAACATCTTCACCTTCATAAAATGATGGTGACAATACTTACTGTGTAGAATTTGTGTTAAAGATTAAATGAAGGAATGCTCGCACAGTACAAATACTGTGCCCAGCCAGCATCAGGCAGCTGATGACAGCAGCTGGTGTTATTAAGAAAAATCGAATAGTTGGAGGAGACAGACACAGATGTCAGTGTTTACATACCAACCTAAAATAATGTGCAGCGTGAAATACACTGAAATACAGTGAAAACACGTGGATAGTCTTGCTGGGGTAAAACACTAAAAAGATCAACTGCATGTGTATCCATTGAAAATCACTAAATTTATTGAGGATGCTCTGACAAATATGAAAGATCCTCATTTAATTCATTTTTAATGTTGAATTCATGTGCAATTTTTGTTAGGCTCATTTCTTAATGTAAAGTAAAAATACACACCCAGCTTGTCATGCCCTTTTGCCTCATTACTTATGTTTCTTCTTCCCTCTGGTAAATGTCAAGCAGCAAAATCGAAAATATAGTTCGTTTGGGGTGTGAAGTGCAGCCAGACAGGATGCTGTGTGTCTGAGGGAGGCACTGCCGTTCTTCAGTTCAGTCTGTCCCTTTCCCACACGTTTCAACGGGTCTGGCTCCCAGCGCAGGTAATATTGGCTGTCCTTGTCCGAGGGTGGCTGTGCAATCCCTTGACACAAGTGAGATTAAGGAATATTTGACCTGCTTGCCGAGAAACTGATGGTATTTCTGTCGACATACTCATCTTTTATGGGAGAGCTTCAATTCCCTAATCAATGACTGTTCTTGTCTTGTGCCTTTCATAACAAGAAAGGTTAGCAGAAAAAAAGAGACTTGTGAGAGCCAGTCATTTTCAAAGATTTCCTATAAAATGGTGGGTATAGCAAAGGCAGATTCAAACGTAGTGCTAATTTTTATTGTCTGCATTTTAATAAAGATTGAGTTACAACATCAGTACAATGGTGTTATTTGTTTTCACCCTTTCAATGTCTGTTTTTTGAAATCATTAGATTTTTTGGTTCTGCTTTTTAAGACACACAGGAAAGGCGATTCTCCAAGCTGCAGACATTGCTAGATATTAGTAGTCTATTAGTCTGCAGGTGTCCTTAGTATTACCCTGTGCAAAAAAGAGATCAGTAAACAATAGTAATTCTCTGGTTTATTAGCATTTGCCAGGTAAAGGAGACATCTCCACCTATTGTCTTGTCCCAAGTGCAACAAGGGATCAAATCTTTATTGGAGTTATCTCTGGTCTTTTCCTTTCTGTAATATCTCTAGTTATATCCTCAAGTCTCTACTTCCTTTGGTTTAGTATTTACTAAGGTAGCCCTGAGGGAAAATACAGGCTCAGGACCTGATGCCTTTGTCTTATTGTTAGGGGTCAGGGGATATGGACAACTGGCCCCCTTCACTGGATTTCAGTTCTTCTCTCAGGAGTAGCATTGTTCACGTCCCAGGCAGCAGCAACTTGCACCTTAGGGAGCAGAGGGGTGCATTCAGTCAGCCCAGCTCTCATAACTGCCAAACCGGTTAAATTCTGTTCTGCTGATGAAACCACCGATCGGCTGTCTTTGGTACTTTTCTACCATGATAGCTTTTGTTCTGTCAGTTTATTACCCTGCACGGCAAGCATGCTTTCTTCTTGAATAAGATACCTGAACCCGATGCGATTTCATATGAGAATAACTTACAAATAATACAATCAATGAATAAGTATTTATTTTGTGCTTAACCCCTTGCTACGCTTGGTGAAGGTAACGGACATGTAAGTCATGATTCTTGCCCCACAGGAACTTTTAATCTCGATAAGACTCTTAATTCTGACGAAGTGACCACAAAGAATTCTGAACTGTGTAAGTAGCGTGGTTTGTTCTGTATGCCAGTTGGTGGGTACAGAGAACCGTCAGCGTTCAGGGAATGCGTGAATAGTGGTTCATTGGGGGAAGGTAAAGGGTGGGCAGATGAGAGAATGAGTATTGGGAGGAGGGAGAACATACATGTTGGTACTTAGATTCGGAACCGACTGTACAGGTCCCTGAACACCCGCCTACAGGGCTTAGGTTGGGTCCAGCGAGAACTCGGAGCCTGTGGAGGCTGCTGACGAGGAGAGTGTGAGGCTGTGAGTAGGGTACGGTGGCTATGACCTTAGAGTATGTTATCTAAGTAAGGAAAACGTCACCTCATTTTACTCTCCAAATCAAGTAAACTTCCATCCATCGGAAGCGGCAAGAAATCCTCTCAGACATTTGGGGCAGGGGCGCCCCCGGAGGCGCCCGTAACAGTTGCCGGCGGGGAGGGGCTCCGGCCTCCCGCGCCGGGCTGGCCCGGCGGCTCTCCCCCAGGCGGCGTGGTGCTCTGGGAGCGGCCTCCCTGAGCCTGCGGCGCCACGGCCTTTTGTGTTTCGCCATCTTGGTTATGCTCTTACGGGCCCAGGGGTCACTTGGCGCCCCGTGAGGGAGTGGGACCCGGGTCCAGCTCTGCTCCGCACCCCATCCGCCCGAGCTGCCCGTCCCCGCCTCGCTGTTGAGCCGGCTCTGCTTCCTTCGCCTAAGCACCAGCGCCTCCTCAGCGGACTTACTCTCTCAGCAGCCTGGATGTGGGGGACTGCGCTCTGGGTTCCCGCGCTTCTCTGCTTTTGGCCCCATTTCTCAAAAATGATTGCCAGCCTAACAGCCCAGACTCAACACAAAAGGCGTTTGGGTTGCACATAATGCCTACCTCTAATTAGCTCCCTCTCCACCAAAGTAAAAATAACATCTCAAGAGTTACTCTGTGGCAGGTGTCTAAGCACCGGATGAGGGCGGCCTGGGAACCAGGCGTGAAGGATGCGGCTGTGGCCCACAGGTGGCCGCTGGGGTCCGGCCCAGGACACCAGAGTGACTTCCTGTCCGTGAACTGAGGAGATCCCCTGGCTGGGAGAGAGGGCCGTATTTCCAGGGTTGTCAGAGGCGTGGGCCAGGCACATTTTTAAATTCTTCAACATCCAACAATAAAGCAGTCTCTTATTAGGGGATCAGGTATTCAAAAAAAAAAAGTCTGACATCCAATCTCCTTGTTATTTCACTTTCCTCCTTTCCTCACAGTGATTCCTGCCGTGAGGCTGTCAAACAGGCGAGACCTAGTGTGGTGCTTGTAGCCTGGAGCAGAAGAGAGCAGTTTCTCACCATCTCTGCTGCTTCCATATGGGAGTTGCAACAATTGGTTTCTTTTTCCTCAGACACACTGTGTTTAGCATAGAAAAGAAGGGGCGCAGTATTGAAAGAGCTGAGAGGAGACAACCCGCATAACAGGAGGGTAGCACTGAGCTCTTGAGCTTGGGAGATGCGCTGAACTGTGGATAATGGAAAAAATGATGGGGAGAACGACCACCAGTTGAATTTGGAAGTCGGGGTGGGTGGGAGAGATCAGGAAGACGCAGCTAACTACAGGATCACAGAGAATGGTTGTAGAGAGTTTGGGGTGGAAATGATTCCTAAAGGAATATACAGAGAATCTGAAAAGAGGGAATTTTTTTCTAGTTATTATAATGTCTTGACTCAAAATCAAAATATACTTTCTGATTCCTCCAGGTGCAGTAAATGGGAACTAATGAAAAACTGAACCCCGAATGAAGCAAGAACTTAACATTTACTCTAGGGTTGTGCTAATATATCTAAAACTCATACTATTTAAGTCAGTGAATCTTATATATTATATATATATATCTTCCTCCCTGTGAACAATAGACTGGGCAGACAGAAACCAGGAAAGTTGTAGAGCTGGTGGGCACTCTCTGGAGTCATAAAACCCCCACCCCTGGGTTCTCTGTTTGCCTGGAGCTTAGGGACACCTTCACCCCATTCCCCACTGCAGGACCCTTCGGATGCTTGCATTTCTTCAAGGCAAAAACATCTCTTCATGTGTGTTTACCCTAACAAAGCTAAACTGCCCCAAGAAATAGCTGTCTCCCTAGGTGGACAAGCCTCGTATCCTGCCCTTATCAGAGTCATTAGTAAATCCTATTTTTCAGAGTAGAGCCCCTGACAGATCTTACAACTGATCAGGTACCTGTGCACAAACCGATCGTGCAGCCGCTGCTCCTTGTGTGCACAGCCCCTTCCCCACAATAAAAGAGTCTGCACGCCCGCCCTCTGCACTCAGCAGGCGCCTCTCCTCTGTGTGGCCCACTGCTGTCTGCAGCAGCACACCTACTGATCTCTCCTAAACTTTCCTCGTGGCGTTTGGTAAATTCTTTTACCTTCCATGCGCCTGCTGTGTTGTGTCCCACGAGTGTCCTGAGGCACTCAGGGGTGGGGAGTTGGTCCTGAGGTTTTCCACAGACGTTCTCGGCCATCTGTTTCTGCCCACATGTGGCACTGTGTTTGCCATCACCCTCTGAAGTTAGCTATGGTCTTACTTTGGCCCATGAAATGTAACCAGAAGTGCCCAGAAAGAGCCTACATTCCCCCTCCAAAAAAGTGTCATTTAATTGACCCTGTAAGGCAAGACATGTTCAGTTCTCCCTTCCCAGGTGAGGAAAGTCTGTGTTAAAAATAAAGCCTGTGTCCAACTGGATCTACAGTGAGTGGAGACATGTTGGCCCACATTGGATGTATTGTGAGAATGAGACAAATCTTCTGTGTTCTGCCACGCTAAGATCTGGGGGCTGCCACTGCAGCATGAACTAGCCCAGTTTGACTTTTACAGGTGGACTCCAACATTGACTTTCACACTTGGAGTTCCTCAAATCTCCTTTTTGAAGAGCTAGAAATTTGAAATGAAAAAAGTATCAAAGACAAGAGCAGGTCCAGGTTCCACATACAAGTGAGATCATGCATTGTGGGGCAGCTCCAGGGTGACATCCTTGGGAGACCCAAGTGCTCCAGTGTGAAATGTCACATGGAAACATTCTGCCAGATATTTCAGTTTACTTTTAATGGCAGAAGGGTCAGAATTTGTGTTAGACTTCACATATATACATTGTTTACGTTCTGCCCATCCTCTGTAAGTTAGCAGCATTTCAGGAAAAAAAAAAGAACTTAATTTGGGATTCTACTGGCCACATGCCCTTTTTACAAAGGATTATAATAGTTTTCGTAGGACATCAAGAAGGAGAGGAGTAAGATTGCTTAAAAATTAAAAATTGATCTGCTGTATGATCCCACAATTTCACTTCTGGGCATTTATCCAAAGAAAACAAAAACACTAATTTGAAAAGATATATGCACTCCAATGTTCACTGCAGCAATAGTTACAATAGCCAAGAGATGGAAGCAACCTACGTATCCACTGATAGACACATGGATAAAGGAGATATGATGCACACACAATGGAACATTACTCAGTCATAAAAAATGAAATCTTGTCATTTGCAACATCATGGATGGATCTAGAGGGTATTGTGCTAAGTGAAGAAGTCAGAGAGAGACAAACACTGCATGATCTCACTTGTATGTGGAATCTAAAAAACGAAATAAGCAGAACAAAATGAAAACTGACTCTTGGATACATAGAACCAGAGGGAGGGGTGTGAGGGGATAGGTGAAGGGGGAAAGGGGGTTAAGAGGTTCACAAACTCCCAGTTAAGTAATAACTAAGTCACAGGCTGTAATGTACAGCATAAGGAATATGGTCAGTAATGTTGTAATTACTTTGTATGGGGACAGATGGTTACTAGACTTGTGATGATCATTTCATAATGTATGCAAATGCCAAATCATTATGTAATTTACCTGAAACTATTGTAATACCATACATCAGCTATAGTTCAATTAAAAATAATAATAAAAAAGGAGAGCAGTACTGAAGAAGAATCTAGGTGGTACTGAGTCCATCATCACTAATCATATCCAACAAGAAGCAGAATATAAAGGGTATGTTTTAAGCTGAGCTTACTACTCACTGAGAAAGTTGTAATTTAAAACTTCTGAAATACATTTCTCTTAGGATTGTGAGGATTTCCTCATAACGTTTCCTTATCCTTCCTCGCTGTTGTCAAGTCTTACTGGGAGATGCAGCATGAAACAGAAGGAAGGAGTCATAGAAAGTTATACTTTTGAAACTTCTATAAGTTTCAAGAAATTCTGAATTTGGGCTGGGTATTTTTTGACTCCTATGGCATGAAGTCTATCTGGTGGCCAATGAAAGCTCATAGGAGTCTGCTAATTGGCTTTGTTTTATTGTACTTTGCTCTAGAACAATGGGTTCCCAGCTCCGGAATAGAGTGGATCCTCATGCTATAAAGGTGGAATAGGGCCCATTTGTGTAAACTGTTTTTTCTCTCCTCTGAGGTGAGGTTACTCAGATGTTATTTCTCAACAGTGGCATCCTAGACATCCGTGGGGCAACGGTCCTTTACGAGGTAGAACTGGCCTGTGTGTTGGGTTTCTGACCTTCACTCCACAAACCCCAATGTCATCCCCTCCAAACCCAAAACGCCCCTGTAAGATTCCAGATGTGCCCTGGTTGGGGGCAGTATCAGATTGGCTAGGAAATAAATCAACTCAGCATATGTTTATAATCTCCAAAGCACCGATGGGCTGAACGAATTACATAAAACATTGAACACATCCAGTATTCATAGAAAATTTTGAACAACCCAGCAAATACCCAATGCAAATTAATATAAAGTAAAAATAACCCCCCTTCCTCAATTCTCAAAACAGTCATACTCATTACTTGAATAAACTTTGGGAACTTGTCCATTCACTTAAAACACTTGATCCAAGTTCCTTGTGGCTCACTGCCACAAACACCACTTAGGAAGGCCAAGTCCCTCTTGTCTCTTAGGTGATCCTCTTTCTGTTTGAGATGTATGATGAACAAGCCAAAGGTGATGAGAGGTCTGAAGAGCGTTACGTGTCTGTAGAGTGAGTGCACACTGGTGATGTTGTATCTTGGCTCATGGTTTATATTTTTTATAGCTTAATGGGTAAGCACATTCGGACTAAGAAAAGAAGCAAGATGCTTTAGTTTTATAGTAATTGATGCATCGTCTTCGCCTTTCTTTCCTGAGGGCCAGAGCCCCCCTAGGAGGACTGCACAGTGTGACTTCTGTATATAAATCACAGCCTGCCACCTGGTATTTAATAGCTAGCAGTGCTGACTCAATGACAGCAAGATTCTGTAAAATTGTTCCCTCCAGCCCTGGGTATTCCCCATAGAGGTAATTGTCTAGAAAATAAATTTCCTGGACAAAAAACAAGAAGTTACCGACATAGGATCATCTTTTAATGTCTTAGAAGTTAACTTTCGACTGTGCTGATGTGTCTGGTTCTGCATTCTTTAGAGTTATTTTTGTAAATTTTCATCACACATAAATGGATTTACATAATTTGTTTTCAATTAAAGGAACTTGAAATACCCAGTGGGTATCTAGAATGATTGCAGAGGCTACTGGTTACTCAGAAGTTACTCAGACCTACATTTTTTTCCCCCAGCAGTTTTGTCAGCAGCAAAGTAATGTACTATATACAAGGAAAAACACGGTTGCAAAACCAATTTGCTAAGGGGCTTGTAAAATCCAGCTTTAAAAAGTTACTGAATCATCAAAGTAAAGGACCAAAGAACTAGATATTTTGATCAGTTTCTCAAGGTCAAACACATTACTAATTCATCAGATATCTCTTTCTGCTGAAGTTATTTGAAAAGCAAACAACCTGTTCTGTGCAGATGTTGTACTTAATAACTCTAATGCTTCAAGAAAAAAGACGGCGATGGAACAAACAGAATTTTCTACTGCTGTAAGGAATGCCTTCACTGGTCTGAAAAAAACACTTGCATCATTAATAAATACTTTGAATATTCTTAATGAGAAACCTGAGAAATTTTGACTACAGTAGTTTTAGATGATTATCTATTATGTCACTTATATCTGCTGGTTTAGAGGACAAACCATTACAAATTCTAATTATAAAGAAATTGAATATTCTAAGGTGTCTGGATTATCTTTGTCTTAGAAATCGAAGTTGCTCAATTTATGCCTTGATATAGATTAGTCATGACTAAATTGGAAAGTAAAATTGGCTGGGGGATCTGAACATCTATTACAACCTCTTCACTGACTAGTTTCTTAGACTTTGGCCACGAGACTTCCTTTCTCTGGCCTTATAAAATGGGGCCGTAAAAATTGATGACTCTAAAAACTCCTTTAGTTCTAAACTTTACATTTATCTCTTTAAATTTACTTAGGACTATTTCGTAACTGTTCCACTCCATGCGTATAATAAGAAAACTGTGTTACGTAAGAAGGAGTTAGCATGGCATTTCTGGCTAGCCCCTACCGTTTTGCTTGGGGAGACTGAGGGAAGACTTAAACAGGTATGAGTTAATTTTATGTCAGCTGGACTGGGTCCACTGGTGCCCAGATTAATCATTATTTCTGAGTGTGCCTGTGGTGAGACTAGCTGGGTGGGATTAGCCTGAGAATCAGTGGACTCAGTAAAGCAGAGTGCCCTCCCTAATTTGGGTGGGCCGCATCTGATTGAGTGAGGGCCTGAATAAAACACAAAGGTGGAGGAAGGAGGAATTCACCCCTGTTTGCATCCTGCCCATCTGTTTGAGCTGGGACACTGATCTGCCCTTGGACTGGGATTTACCCTATCAGCTCCCCTGGTTCTCAGGTCTTTGGACTTGAACTGGAATTACACCTCTGGCTTTCTTGGGTCTCCATCCCGCAGATGTCAGATCATGGGAATGCTCAGCCTCCATGATTGCATAAGCCAGTTCCTCATAATAAATCTTTATATATACATAAGTGTGTGTATTTGCATGCATATATATATATAGAGAGAGAGATTATACATTTTAATTTATAGAATATTCTATAATATACAGGATATACACATCCTATATTCTGCTGGTTCTTGTTTCTGTGGATAACCTGACTAATACCTTCATGACCTGGAACAACAATGGGTCACAAGTATTAATTCTATGCAGCTTGACCTACATACACGGATGTGGGCTTACTCTACCACTGAGGCACACCACACATGGTAGTGGCCTGATCAGTTTGTGAAAATCTACATGAGAATAAATGATAAGCACAGACGTTTAAGAAAGGCATGAGGAGGGAAGAAGAGGGGAAGGAAGAACTAAGAGAAGTGGACATCTGAGTATTCATAGCAGTGGTGGTGCTGGTGTGCGTGGTCCCCCCTGCCGTCCGGAAAGAAGGGAAATCCCAAGCTCAGGTAGAGCAGAACGAGAAGAGGCACACCTCCCTTCTTACTCTAAGTAGATGCTGAAATCATTAAAAGGGATATGACGGTAAGAATTCTTGGCAGGAGAGGACACAGGGTCACTCATCTCATGGACTCTAGTGCAAGGTCCAACCTATAAGAAGGGCGAGAGGAACTAACCACTTAATAGAGCTACTCCACTGAGTCTTCTGGATTACAGAAGAGAGCAAATAGGTAAATTACTCCTCAGGCTGGACAGCAGTAGAGCGTTGACAGTTGGCAGACGGACACCTGTGTCTGAACGGCTGCTGCCTAGCAGATTCTCTTAATGCCTTGGCTCTAGTCCCACAGCAGCTAAGCTTTACTTCTGCGTTGGTGTTAGAGAGAGAAGGCTGCCTGCCGGCGGAGTCCATGGCGTAGGATCTGTCAGGATGCCAGCAGGTGGCTGGGTGCGAGTTGGGGGCCCCTGGGCTGGAGCTGGAGTTCAGCAGATGCTGATAATCATGTGTCTTCTCTGACTCAAAACCCCATGGAGTTCTCATACAGTTTATTCTCTCCTGGCCAAGCTTTATTTCAGGCAAAATCTCGGGAAATGCCAAATAATTTCCTGGCCAAAGTGGTTTTTACATCATACCTAGAGTCATATTACAAACGGTAGAATTGAAAATAATTCATGTGTATGTACGCAAAACTTTGCTGAGCATTTCCCTCCTTTTCTTCACTCCCTTCCCCCAGAACAAGGATCCTGTGCAGGTAAATTGGAAAAAGCAGTGGGAGGATAGATGGCGCCTGTGTATTTATTACACACCCGTGTACTATACACTCATCCAGTATCGACAAACTCTGCCCAAAGGAGAAAACGATCTCTCCAACTCACCGCTTCACACAAACAGCTACTCTTCACTTATATGCTGTATGAAAAAACATCTTATTTTAAGCTGCTCCATTAGGTTATTGTCTGCCAATCAGTGCTTGCCTTTGTCCAGAGATGCTCAAGGGTGTGGACTATGGACGGATCTTGTTTTGTATATCACCTGTCATCTTGCCACATGAAAGGAGGCATATGCATTTTAATGACGGTGATAATAATAAAGCCACCTAGACCTTGTGCTGCGCAACTGTGACCGGGTATTCCCAAGTAGCTTTAGCAGAGTAGTTTCCCAGATCGTCTGCCTGAGTTTTCACACAGGGCAAAGGATAAATATTCACAGGCACCAGGGAATTCTATAGGAGGCAAGTGTTCATAATCACTTCTGCTTCAAATCTCTGAATTCACTGCCTCTAATGAACCTGACAGAATCAAGATCTGGCGTGTATTGCAGACTTAATCTACGTTCAGGGTTATCTTCCTTGGTGTCTGGCTAAGGCAGGTATCTATTTTCAGCAGACTCTGGCCAGCCTTCTCCATCATTTCTTAGAGCAGATTCCATTTCCTGTTAGTGACACATTCGAATGTCATATCGAGATAGGGGCTTGCTGAAGTGGGATCCACATTATCCTAATGGCAGCCCCGCAGTTGCGGGAGAGGAGCAAGATACGTGTCATGTCACGGAGAGGAGAGGCAGTGAGCGGTCTGAGTGACACTGACAGCCTTCTTGGTGTGCCTCTGACATGGGGGAGTTCTGAGTCTTGTCAAATAAACTCACCCAGAGTGCCCCCTGATGGAACAGACTTGTCTGAATTATTAAGTAATCTTTGTTCCTTATGTCTGGAAAAATGAACAGCATCACCCAGAACACATAAATGTGTGAATTTCGACAGAGCCATCC
Organism: Vicugna pacos; assembly: GCF_048564905.1. NCBI lineage: Eukaryota > Metazoa > Chordata > Mammalia > Artiodactyla > Camelidae > Vicugna > Vicugna pacos. The sequence continues at coordinate 19,380,456 of NC_132991.1, forward strand.
ATGATCGTAGTCTTGACTGGCCTGCTGACTACATCAGTAATTCTCAAAGTCAGGTTCCTGGACCGATACCACTGGCAGAATCTGGAACTTGTTAGAAATGCATGTTGTTGGGCCCCTGAACTGCCGGATCAGATATTCTGAGGGTGGGTATAGCAATCTGTATTTTAAGAAGTCGTCCAGGTACAGTAATGTTCTAAGACACTAACTAGCCTATCTTCTTAAGCCATCTGAGCTATCCCTTTACCACGTCAGAGACAATCTTTAAAGTGTCATACAGCTTTATCACGTAATGATACACTTGGTTATAGTAGCATAAAATGCCATTTTGATGGCTTCGTTTTTATGCTTCCTTTGACATCATTGCTTCCTTAAGAAGATACCAAATTTGTAAAATAAATTATTTTATTCCTTTAGGTACAGCCCAAGCTAAGGGTCTCTGATGGAACAATAATTAATATTTAAACTGTGGTTCTGCTGTCCATTCTAGCTTCATATTGGACACACGGGATTTGTCTCCACTTGTTGATTTTCTTCATGACCATCACTGAGCCACAGAATGAAACCATGGACCGCAGAGTCCCAGGCAGGGCTTCATCCTGAGTTAAATCACCACACGGAATGATGTCAGGATGTGCATAAACACCTGAAGTATTTTGAGCTAAAGGATAAAGAAAAGCAAGTCAGGACATCACCCCGTACCCCACACCACCCCCAGATCCCAAATGCTTTCAAGATCCAGTGAAATACAGAACCACTGCCAAGTCATAGGGTACTGAGAAACCACTGTAGAGGACCGGTCCACCAGGTCCCCTCCTTGGTCCTGCTAAGGGTCAGGATCTGCTCATCTTAGTCCCCACCAGACACTTCAGTTATGTTTCTTCAGTCTCTCTCTCCAGACACACACACTTCTATCTCTATCTTCTTCACTTTGTCATTAAGATTCTTCCTTCATAATGGTGCCTCATATCTATTTGGTAATTGGCTTTATCATCACCTTCAGTTTTAGTTACTTGAAAATTTCTTTGAAACTTCAAAGGCACTTTCCCAGTCTTAACTGTCGCATCAGCTTCTATGTAACGCCTTTGTGTTTGTTTGGCTGATTGATTGTTTAATTTTTGTTCTGAATGTTGTCACCTTGTTGCTTTCCCCTCTGCTTGTACCATCCCATCTGTTTACCTGTCCACTTATTTTCTGAATGATGATCCCTGTGCCTCAGCTTCTTTGCATATGCCGGTCTCCATCTTGCCTGGTTCCAACTCCAGCCTTGCTTTGATCTTGAATTTGTGTGTGTAGCTCAAGTTTATACCATTCAACAGATTCTGGGGTCAGTAAGGGGTTTTACTATATATTTTCTGGCTTCTTTCTTGAATGAGGGATATTTTTGACTTGTTACCATTCCCGTGCCCATGCGCAAATCGTGGCTTTTCAGTGTACCCCTCTACGTGCAGAAGCTCTTTTGACTTGGGTTCAGGTCTTTTCTGTTTGATATTCCTTGCCACTTATTTCCTCTTTACAGACTAATTTTGACTGGGTCCCAAGAAGAAGATTAGTGAAGCCTGGTGATGTTTTTGGCTGCAGTTGCCCAGTTCTTTACTTGGCAGCTGTCGGTAGCCCAGTGGTCACAGTTGGGCACAGTGTACCATGTAGGGATGGCAGCCTGCAGCAGGGCCTGTCTGCACATATGTACTGTATACACGTATGTACTGCAGCCTCTGGTCTGCAAGTCAGTCTTGAGCACTCCCTATGCCACTCCCCCTACATTTGAAGACCCCTGAATGATAACATCTTTAGAAACTATTCTGCTTCTAAGTATTATAGGATTTGCAATTCTGTGCCTGAATTGCTGCTGTCCATGTTCCTGGCTTGAGCGAAGGCTCTAGGCTGACCTCTTGTCTAAGAAGTTATTCAAAAGCTGAAGATGCTAATCAAAGATAGAATTCATCTCTACTTAGTGCTGAAAGTATAGGTGGTCTTGTAATAATTATTTTTTTTCAATCACATATCACTTGTCCTCATAAAGAAAAGAAGTTCTGCTTGTAGTTGTCTTGCCTTGGGAAATGGAGAAAGAGCAAGTGTCAGCTTGCTTGGAAAGAGCGAGTTCTGTGATTAAAAATCAAGATTAAAAAAACCTCATATTCTTTGGGAAGATCTGAGCTCAGGAGTATTTTGATTTCTAGTATAGCTAAACTTGACTTATCTCCCTAAGAAAACTTTGTAGCAATAAGTATTTGAGCCCCTGATTCTCTAAGTCTTGGGGAAAGGAAGAGAATGAGGGAACAGCAGTCTCTTCTGAGCTACGAGCCTTGGGAAGGAGGGTATGGACCGCTGTGACTCTGCTTCTATTGGACAGTAGAGGAGAGAGGTTTTTAAGAAGACTATGCATTTGTCATAAAACAAGACTGCCAGGCATATATGTAGCATAAAAATGACATCTAATAGAAATATATTATGAACTACATATGTAATTTTAAATGTTCTGTGAGCCATATAAAATATGTGAAGCGACATGTATGATTTTAATTGCAATAATATATCTTATTCATTCAAACATAGATAGAATTATGACCTAGTGTATAATCAGCAGGAAAGGTTTTTAACGAAATATTTTCAATGATTTTATGTGAGCTAAGTTTTTGAAATCCAGCATGCATTTTAAATTTACAGCACATCTCAGTTCAGAGTAACCATAATTCAAATGCTCAGGAGCATGTGTGTCTAGTGGCTCCCCCACTGGACAGTGCAGGTCAAGATGTCACAGCTTCCCCCATTGAACAGCGATGGAAGAAAGGAGTCCAATTATGGTTCAAAAAGAACATCCAGTGCTGGCTGCGTCTACTCTAGTCATAAATAAACAGGCCATTTAACCATTATGATTTGGGGAAATAGACAGTGAATGCCACATCCTTGTTTTACAATGGGCTCAAAAAATAAGTAGCTTTTTTGTCATATAATGCTTGATATTACAGATTTTCTATTTGCTAGACCACATGGTTAGGTTAGAGAGAACAGGAACAAACAGTGCCTTCAGAGCTAATTCTTTCAGCTAACTTGATTGTCTGGAAAACTGTTTTATATCTTGAAAGCTCAAATGGGCTTGGCCTACATGTCATACAATGTGCAGTTATAACAACAAATGTAAAACCCACCAGAGGATTAATTTAATCCAATTCAACTCTAATCAGTTCAATTAAGCCATTTACTCAGTGATAAAACTTAGTCACATTAGTTATGTCATTACCTAACCAGAGAATTCAACTGATAGTTTCCATCTGATAGTCATTTTTATGGCTTGTAACTGCAAGATTCCTATATAATGAGGGCTTTAGATCTACCCACTTCAAAAATATTTGGCTTGACAGATTATTCTCTGCCTCCTTGGTTTGAATAACTGCCTTGAAACAAAATAATGCTTCATCTATTCAGGGAAAGAATTGCTAATCCTGTAATACTTCAAAGAATGGTTTCTAAAGATGTTACCGTTTAGGGGTCTTCAAGCGTAGGGTGGGTAACACAGGGGATGCTCAAATGCTGGGAGGTAGTCAAAGGTTTTCCAGGGCACAGTTTTAAGAAATTTAATTTGTCAATCCTCAGTAACAGGTATATCCAATTCAAGATAATTTATCTGGTAAATTGTAATATTTAACCTCTTTTTCTTTTACAGAAGAAAGAGACTATACACTGATTGTTAATCTTACTATTGTGCATGGCTTTACTGCATTAAATACCCAGGGCACTAAACGGAAGGGAACCCTCATTTCCTGAATAATCGGGATCTTATCATCTCATAGGACTTTTCTATTTTTCTATTTTAGAATATATATTTTTTTTAAGAATGAAGCAAGGTACTAAAATTTGGATGATAAAATGACTTGGGTGCATATTGGTAGACAGAATTTTAGCCCCCATGATTTTTGTCCCCTGCTGTTAAGCATGCATGTGTTATAGTATGTGGCAAAAGGGACTTTGCAAGTGGAATTATGGTTAAGGACCTCAGGATAGGAAGATTACCCTGGATTATCTGGGTGGACCCAATGTAATCTCGGGTGCTGTTAAAAGCAGAAGAACACTGAATGCTCTTCTTAGACCATACTTGGGCTCCTTCCCTCAGTTGTTTTGCTCAAGGCAGAAGAGCCAGTTAGAGAGATGCAATGACTGAAGAGGTAGGAGAGAGTTTCAAAGAGTGAGAGAGATCCACCCTGTTATTACTGGTTCTGAGATGATGGGGGCCACAAACCAGTGAATGCAAGTGACCCCTGGAAGCTGAGAATGACCCCCAGCTGACAGTCAACAAAGAAATAAGTCCTCTGTCCTGCAACTACGTGAAAATAAATTCTAACAACTGGCATAAGCAAGGAAACAGATTCTCCCTAGAGTATCTAGAAAAGAAATTAGCTCTGCTGAAACCTTGATGTCAGCCTTGAGAGATTCCAAGCAGAGACCCAGCAGAGCACGCTGGATGTCTGACCTACAGAAACTGTGAAATAATGAATGGGTTGTTTTAAGCCACTACGTTTGTGGCAATTGTTACAACAGCAGTAGAAACTAATTGGAGATGGAAACGATAATTTCCTTTAAAAGCTTCCATTTTTTTTTTTTTTACTAAAATGGTCACTTTATTTATGGGACCATTGCATTACCACTGAGATGGCCAAGAAGAAAGACATCCTAACTTCCACAGAATGAATAACTCCATCTTCTTGTTCTTAGAAAATTCCTCTTCACCAGGCCCTCTCTTAAGGGAATTACCTTGAGATACAAAAATGTACACACTTTATGTTCCCTACCATGAAACAGTTTCATACCCTTTTTCTAGGCCTCCTTGTTTCTAATTTCTCTTATTCCTTCGAGACCCCTGAGTAACCAGCCAACCTGTTTGCTGTTTCCCAAAAGCTCATGTACATCTGCAACTCAGATCACTTTTTTCTATACATAGAGCAGATGACTACGTGTTTTCCCACAGCCTTGTCTACTGAGAGGATTTCTCTTCAGCACACTCCTCTGTGGTCACCCACGAGCGGGCCTCAGGTGTACTGGCGGTCCATTCGGGGCTGATCCAACATCAGTGACCAGGCTGAGCTTTTTCCCCCTCCAACACTTGGTTCTCATTAATCCCCAATAAGTTTATAACAATAAATTGAAGAGGGGCAGTAATGCAGTAATGGTAGGCAACATGGAATTCGGAACCACTTCATGTATCTTAGTCCTGTTTTTGGAACTGCATGGGCCCAAACCCAAATATACCGTTTTCTCCATGCTGTCAACTACCTCGTATAGACTGAATGTTTGTGTCTCTCCTAAATTTTTATGTTGAAACCCTGACTTCTAATGTGATTGTATTTGGAGGTGGGGTCTTTGGGAGGTAATTAAATGTAGATGAGGTCACAAGAGTGGTGCCCCCACGGTGGAATAAGTGTCCTTATAAGAAAAGGAAGAGGCAGGAGAACTCTCTTGCCCAGCACACAAACTGAAGAAAGGTCATGTGAGCACACAGAAAGAAGCTGGTCATCTCCAAGCCGAAAGGAAAGCTTTCACTAAAACTGAATCAGCTGGCACCTTGATCTTGGACTTTCCAGTCTCCAGAATTGTGAGTAATAAACACCTGTGGTTTAAGCCACCCAGCCTCTGGCATTTGTTTATAGCAGCCCAGCTAAGACACTGCCTTTATGATCCAGTGGGACTGATAACTCAGAGTTGTGCAGCCCCAGTTCTGCTCTCACTTCACGACACAAGGTCAGATAATCAGCTTCATTTAGGGCCCAGTAGCCTATTAGGAGCTGTTTTTAAACATATAGTAGTTTCCTATCCCAGAATACATAGCCTTGCTTCAGAACCTTAGGGGTCTTCACTGTGATGATCCTACTAAAATTTGAGAGCGCCCCCCTCTAGCAACATTAGCTTGGCTTAAATACCTGGCCTGAGTGGCTTTAACACAGGCTGAAGTTGCTGCAGGGCTCTCACTGTCTCCAAGCCCTACTTGAATCTGGAAATCTCCCACGTCATCCCATAAATGAATCAGGGCTGTATTCCCAGGAGTAATATGTGCTGTCTCCAAAATCCAAAGAGACCCACCCCGGAGGCCTCTTTCTTACTTGTCGGTGATATGAGGGGCAACAACTTATTCTTTCTATTAGAGGGAATAACCTAGAACACCTTCGATCAGATTCTATGCCTGAAAAAACCTGGACCTAAAATCCTGATAGATCAGAATCTGGATGAAATACTTCAATTTCCATTCTGGCAGGTGAAACCAGCCTTCTGCTTGTCAGCACTTAATTTTTTAAGATTATTGTTATCACACAGTTCTAGTGACACCCAGGTTGACTGTCCAGTTCTCTCACTCTTAGGAATATCCTGATCTGTAATTCACTGCCACAGATCCTTGTAGGAAGGAGCCCTCATTGACACTCAGCTTTGCTGTCTGTCGTGGTGATTGTGTTCACCTTACCACTGACAGTTATTATAGCCACTAGACCTCTGCTGTTCCAGAATCCATTATCCTCACTGTTAAGACAGAGTCCTGTTGCCAGGCAGCATTTCTCATTGTTGTGCTACAAAGGACCGACAGGAATACGGTTTTCAATGATGCTAAACTATCATCTATTATCTTAGGAATGAAAGTACTCTGGGCCTACTGGGGAACAGGGCCAGGTAGTGGGTTCTTAAGTCGGTGATGGTAAATTTAACATAACATTGCCACCCTCCCTGAGCCTACTGACTAATTTCTCAGTATTCTTTCCAGGAAGCCTTTTCTCACTATTGACCATCTTCAGAGAATTGTGCTTCTATAAAAAAACCAAAAAACAAAAAACAAAAAACAAAAACAAAAAAAAAACAACTTAACATGTGCTGGCTGGAACACTGAAGCCCAAGTCATGGGTGAGTGGCTTATGTAATAAGCAACTCCAGAGCCCATGTGTAGTCCAATTATTTTGTCCTAATCCACAAGATCCACTCTTACATCTGCTTCTGGTCCCTGGCAGTGCATGTAGGCAGTGTCTGTAATTTTTCCAGTGCATGAGTGATCTCTTCTGTTAAAAAGAATTGTACTTGCCTCCCTGGGATTTGCTGAGACTGATTTTGAATGCTAGTCTGAAAGCAATAAAGTGGCATGTATGGGTTTTAAGGAAAACAATTACATTTTATAAGTTGCTGTCAAAGACTTTCTGTCTTCCATACTTTGCCTTTAGTTGGCGGATGACTTGTTGAGATTCTTTTTTTAATTGGGGCTGTCAAGGTAGCTTAAAAAAGAAACTGGCATTAAAAAAGCCTACTCTAAAATCCTTAAACTTACCTTAGCTCCCATGTAGTTCGCATGCCACATCCTCATGTCTCGCCTTCCATACGTACTTCATTCCAGTTAATCCCAGGGGAAAGCCTTAGGAATTGTGACGCCACCAGTGATGGACATTTCTGCAATCCTGCTGGCGAGTAGTCTTTCTCCAGACTCTCATCCTGAGACATTTTATCGCTGCTCCTCTTACCAACTATTTTAGCCTGAGTTCCCCAGAAAGGACAGCCTGAATCAAGAGGTTATGTGTTCCCACTTTATTAGGAAGTGCAGCCCCAGGAAGTGAGAGAAGTCAAATAAGTTAGGGCCATGGGAAGAGACAATATGAGCTGCATTATCAAGCTGGACAGCATCAAGTGCAACTGATTCCTCAATCCATTGTGATAGTTTTTCAAAAAATGATCAGGACTGCCTGCCAATGGGGAGAAAGAAGTAATTTCTCCACAGTATGCCATTTCCCATTGGTCGGAATTTTCCCCAGGGTTCTTAGCTCCCTGCCTCTTCATATTACACATGTGTGGTCTCTGAGCAGGATCAGCAACAATCAGAAGCTCCATGATGAAACTGAGAAGTTGGCATCATGGGTATGAGACAAGGCACTGTCTGATGCACCTGTGTGGAATTAACTGAGGTTCACACACAGCAGGAAGTTGAAATAAGAGAATCAGACCAGAAAAACAGACAGCAAAGTGGTGATATGTCTGGCATAGTCACCAACATTCATTTTTACACTTTAGGAAAGTGAGGCCCACTAAAGTAAATGGCTTGCTTGAGTTCTCACATTAGAAAAATGAGAGAAAGCTGACCCATCATGTGAACTTGATAGGACCTAACTTTTGAGCTCTGTCTTCTGATAATAGGGCTTTTTCTCGTACTTGTGTTTCTCAGTAGTCAGTCAAAGGCCAACCAGATTAGGTAAAGCAAACCTCCTTATATTCATATCCTCAAGGAAAATGACGAATAAAATACAAAAAAGGAAGGTGGGGGGGATTTGTGGATTTGTTTGTAACTATGTAATCAGTTATGTGGAATCCTGGCTCAAGACTCTTTCAGGGGCAATGAAAAAGTATAAATCTAAAATGAAGTGGTTAATTTTATTTTAATCTGAGAATGCTAGGAGGAGTACTGTTCATTTTGATGATAAATCTGATATAATAGATCATCTTAGGCCACTAGGGATATGTGTTCTGTTTTAAGGACTTCCAGAGGATGTCCCATTCATTAAGGAGAAACCTAGCAACTGTTGAGTGCTCACTGTATGCTAAGTAGAGACTTCCATCCTTTAATATACCTCACATACAAATAAAGTTCTTTCTATATCTAAATTTCAGTTAACTTCAGAGGTAGAAAAAAAATCACTAATTTGTCCTAAATGACAACTTTCTCTTCAGCAAGCCCTAAATGTATTAGACTCATTGAAGCAACACTGAAACGGACATACACTTGTGAATCTCTGGATTGGAAGTGATCTCAAAGAAGCTGTGTGTCTACAGTGAGTGAGCCCAAGATATGTGGGTGGCACTTTAGAGACTTGAAACACTGGATTTGTAGCTGGCTACCCATGTTGATTTCAGCACAGTGAGTCCACTAGTCTAACAGCTTCCTAATGAGCTGATGCATCTCTCTTTGCCTAAAATAGAAAAAAAATCCAAGTTTTCAGCAAACCACTTGAAGAATAAAAAACATTTTTGAGGAAAAATAGTTATGTTACACTTACTAAGGTTCTGAGAAAACTTAAAATGTATTCTATACTCTCAAGTTTTAAATAAATATCTTAATTACACTTTTCATTTTGAGATAATGGTAGACTCACATGAGATACCCTGTGTACACTTGATTCAGTTTCTCCCAGTGGTAACATCTTGCACAACTGTCTTACAATATCACAACCAGGATATTCTCATTGTTACAGTCAAGATACAGAACACTGCCATCACCACAAAGGTCCCTCCTGCTGCTCTTTTATCACCATTCAGATTTCCTTCCCTGAGCATCTGTATCCCTGACCACTAATCTGTTCTCCATCCATGCTAGTTTGTTGTTTCAAGAATGTTATGTGAATGTAATCACATAGTAAGTGACCTTTTGGGATTGTCTTTTTCCACTCAGCCTAGTTCTCTGGAAGTTCATCCAGGTCATTGCATGTGTCGATGGTTCTTCTCTTCTTATTGCTGGGTAGTAGTTGCTGGTATCGTGTACCACCGTTTGTTCACCTGTGTAAGGGCATCTGGGTTCTTTTCAGTTCTTGTTTGTTAAGACTAAGGTTGATATAAATATTTATGTGCAGATTTTTGTATAAACGTAAGTCTTTATTTCTCTGGAATAAATGACCAAGAGTGAGATCACTGGTTCATACGTTAAGTGCATGTTTAGTTTTTTAAGAGTCTTCCGAACTATTTTCCAAAATGGCTCTACCATTTTACATTCCCAACAGCAATGTGTGAGTAGTCCAGTTTCTGCATCCTTGCTAGCATTTGAAGTTGCCATATTTTATTTTAGTCACTAATGATAGATTTATAAAGATATCTCATTTTGATTTTAATGTATGTGGTTTGGAAATATTTTCTCCTTCTCTATGGGTTATCTTTTCATCTTCTTAAAGACTTTTTTTTAGAGCAAAAGATTTTAATTTTGATAACGTTGATTTATCAGTTTTTCCTTATATGGACTGTGCTTTTGATGTCAAGTCTGAGAATTCTTTTCCTTGCTTTAGTTCTGAAAATGTTCTCCTATTTTAAAAAAAGTTTTCTAGTTTGACATCCATTTTGAGTTTTTTGTGTAAACTGTGAGAGAGTGAGGTCAAGGTTCATTTTTTCTCCTGTCTTTCCTTTACTGAATTATTTTTGCATTTTTGTTATATTTGTGCCGAGCACTTTTGTGTTGATCCATTTCTAGTTTCTCTTTTCTGTTCATCCAGGTATTTATCTCTACACAAATACCACACAGTCATAGTGCTAAAGCTGTGTAATATGCCTTGAACTCAGGCTGATTGATCCCCCCTATTTTACTCTTCTTTTTCAAAAAAGATTTAGCTTTTCTATATTTTTTCATATTTCCACATATATTTTAGAATAATCTTGTCTATATCTACAAAAATCCTGCTGGGAATTTGATAGGAAATGTGTTAACTCTGGACATCAATTTGGGGAGAATTGACATCTTTACTGTGTTTGGTCTTCCAGTGAGTACAATACGTCTCCCCATTTGTTTGGATCTTCTTTGATTCCATCATCAGTTTTGTGTAGTTTTCATCATACAGGTCCTACATGTTTCTTAAATTTACACCTAAGTGTTTCTTTTCTTCTTTTCAGTAATTGTAAATTACTGACATATTTCTTTCAGTTCCATTCATTCGTTAGTAGAAATGCAATTGACTTTTTAATGTTACACTCAGGAGTTTAAAACATCAACAGTCCCCCTATGTATTATATACTTCTACTGTGTCATCTTACAGACGTGAACACTGAATGGTCAGTCAGTTGCTACTGCTACATAACAAACAACTTCAAATTTCCAATGGCTTCAAACAGTTTTTTGCATTTTCTTGTGCATCTGCCAATCCCCTGGGGAATACATGGGCGTCAACTGATTGAGGCTGGGTTGACTAAATTGCAGGCTGAATCTAGTTCTGTTCTGTAGTGTCTGCCTTTGGCCAGTGGGCTAACAGAAACATACTTGTCTCACAAATAAGACAGAAATACAAGAGGACAAGCCCAGCCATGCCAACACATGTCAAACCTCTGCTTGGATCATAGCTGCTAATATCTTACTGGCAAAAGTAAGGTTGACACCATAGGCTGGCAGCAGTGAGACAAAGAGATATATTCTACCTCCAGTGCGGAAAATATAACTTGGCACAGGGTGTGGATACAGAGACAGATGAAGTCTTGGGGCCAAAAATTCCATATTCTCCATGTGCCCAAGATCAGCTGTTAGTAAGTGACATAGCTAAGACAGGAGCCAGATCTGTCTGAATTTAAAGTACATTTATTATTTTTTAAACAACTGGTGTATTCCCAATCTCTTATTACAGGGTAGGCAATATTTGTTGAATAAAGGAATGATGAATGGTCTACTGCCTCTTGCTCAAATATACTTTAGTAATATAGATAGAAAGATATGTAGATATGAATTGAATTTTTGCAATAATAATACTAAATTTCTCATCAGGTAAGCATACTTGTTAATTATTCTGCCTCATTTCTTATTCCTTCAATACCCTAAGGTCCTCTGATCTTGCTGTGTCATGGGACCTGAAAGCGAGACTGCCTCATAGTCACAGTGCAGTTGTTTTCGGACTTCAGTAACACGTGTTCTCTCTGACCTTGTTCTGCCTTCTGCTTCCTGCCATTCTCTAGCAAACAGTGTTATCATCAAAGATCCCATGCGTTTTCATTACCTGCTCATCTCCTGATGTTTTCCAAAGACCTTTCTAAGAGTCCTTTTAGGAAGTTGTCTTTAATGTGTGCATTGCTTTTACAAGCCACTTGTGTGTTTTTAACAACTTCTGTAATTGCTCTCACATGGAGGAAGTCTCTGTTTAATATTCGGGGAGTGCAATTAGTAGGAAAGAATGTCAGGAAGAGGAAATTGAACGATATTTCTTCAACCTGACTGTCAATTATGGATTTTTTTCCAAAATGGATGAGTATCTCAGAGTTGGGAGTTTTTTTTTTTTTTTAATCTAAAGAGATAGTTGGCATCTTTGAGGACAAAACTTGTGAGTGATCCCCTGAGTGCTGTGGAACCAAACGTCTGGTGTATATTTATATGTGACGCAGCAGGAAGCATGTTCTAATGGTTGGACGATAAAAGGCCCTAGTGTTGTCTTTAGAATAGTAGCATGAGGCTTTTTTTCAGTAGATCATTGAGAGTTTATTTTATGCAGGAAAATTCATGGAAAGCAATACGATTTTGATCTAGGTATCTTTCTATTTCTATCTCAATAAGCTCAATCAATGATGCTTTGACTAAATGTAACACCAGGTGGGGTGGAAATACAATTCACTAGCCTGTGGATGTCATGAGGACTGTTGATTGATGTACCAGGACAACTGAGTTTATCCAAATCGATGTGGAAGGGTCTAACCTCCGTCTCATTCTTGTCTTGCCAATGTCAGACCCAATAAGTTATCAGCAGCTGAGAATATAAAATATATAAAATTTAGTGAGTTAAATTTCTGTACAAATGCATTGACAGAAACAAAAAACAAAAAACAAAAAAACTCTGCAGTGTTTCAATGACCAAAATAGACTTCTGGCTAATTTTGCTAAACATCTGGACTCCAGTTGCTTATTAATAGTTTTCCAGTGGTGTGAATATATAACAGCAAGAGAAACAAGCCCACCGTCACTGAATTCCATTTAAAATAAGCAATTATTTATTTTGAGACTTTATCTCAGGTTGCTGATGTTTCAAAGCTGTCACTGTGGCTCTGAGTCACTCACTGTTTCTTTGCAAGGGAAATTGGTTCTTTTATGTTAACTGTTAAATCTGTATTCCTACTCAGTTGCCATCAGTCTGAAAAAAAAGATTTTCATTTTCAACCTTTGCCAGTTTACACAAGTCATATTCAGACTTATGACCCAAGCGTCCACCTGGGCCATGGACTGGGCTTGCCTCAAATTAAGGGCCCCTGCCGTCTGGCAGTTCATCATGTAAAACTGGGGAGAAGATTGCAGAGAAATACACTATTGAAGGGGAAAAAAGCAAACAATCAAAGCAAGTTCACTTTTGTAAGACCAACAAAACAGGCTGACAGAAAGAAAATGCAAACTGGTGTTCTTCATTATCCTAAAAAAGAAGTTTTATTTGTGAAACAAATTAGCTAACTGAATTCTTTACACTTGTGTATGGGGGGTGCCTATGTCTGTTCTCTGATAAAACACATAACTAAAATCTGAAACTCTCAGTTAAACATCTGATGGACATGATTTTATCATTCGTTGTTTTTAGCCTGCACTTGCTATAGGCGTAGCAACAGACCAAGACTGATACTACATTTATAAAGCATAATCGTTTCTTAATTTTCCCTTTGTGGACTGTTACACAGTGGTATGTTGCTAGTTTCAGTCTTCACACCTAGAAAATTGTGGGCTATCAACAAGTAATTTTTGTATAAATGAAAGTCTGAGGTGGTATAAAGCCATTATTACTATGAGTGTAAACTTTGGGGCTAAGCTGCCTGATTTTGAATTCTAATTTCAAAATTTTCTGCCTTTGTGATCTCAGGAAGTCTGCTTAATCTTCTGGGGCCTAACATTTCTCCTATTAAAGTGAAAATAATATTTTTTTACTTCATAAATTAAATAATAAACAAAAAGAACTTTGGTGCCTGGAACATAATAAGCACGTAAAACTTGTTAGTTATTATTACTTAAGAATTAATCACGTTCTCACATAATGCTGGTAAAAAAATTAATCATGGAAACTATATTTTACCTGCTTGTTTGGGGGCCATTTTTCTTACTTTCTTTTCTGAACTCTGGGGATTATGAGCTAATTTCCTTAGCAAAAAGACCATACTAATAAATATGTAACAAAAAAAATACTGAATCCTAAAATCAACATAAATTGTTTCGTGCATAATTTTGTGTTTTATTTTACCTACAACTTTATTATCACAAATTACAAAAAAATTGCTGTTTAATTAATGATTACTTAAATATTATGCTTACTTATGTATTTCAAGTTTCTGCTCTATTTCTTTTCCATAAAATATTTCAGGCCAATTGAAACAAAAAGCACTATAAATACTTAGCAAAATATAAATGTAAGTAGAAATTCAAGAGCATGGGAAACGTAAGTAAAAAAACAATAGCAATAAAGAATAATATAGTTTTATGATTAGTCTAATCTTTTTCACTGAGTTGACAAGGATAGCTCTTCAAAGAGTAGTGATCAGTTATATAGCTGTTTTATTCATTTACTTAATGAATATTTAAAGAGTACCTACTATGTTCAATATTGAAAAGTAACAAACATATAACAATTCTACAGGACAAAGGCTTTTCCTAGCCCTGAAATCTCGAAGTAATTTCTCACAGGAGTTAACTGTATAGAGGGCATGAAAGAAACGCAAGCGGCAGTGTATTCAACAACATCTTTCCTGTAAATGTAGTGATTGATTTCATATGGCAGTTACTGGCATGGCCTTTGAAAAAAGATAAAAGCAATAATCAAACTTTGACTGTATTACATTATATTAATACTGTGAACACTCGTGTAAGTAAAATTGGGGATCTGAAAAGAAGCAGCAAAAATAATTGATTACTTGTCAGAGTATCTGAAGGAGGACTACGACTGAAATGGAAATCTCTTCAGTGGAACACTCGTGACACATCTGCTGTGTACCCAGACCTGGGAGAGGTGCTGAGGTTTTGAAATTAATGAATTCAAGCAGACTCATTCATTCTGCTTGATAGAGTAGACTTCAAATATAGGTCAATGTCTTTAAAGTAGTGGTCATTTTAATTTGATTAATAAGCAATGATCTCATTTTAAAAATGAAATAATTTTTTATACTATCAGTTATAATTGCCAGAATGCCATACTGAAAGGTTAAGTATAGATTACTTGCCCAGATGTAGATTGCACTTAATCTGTCATTAAAAAAAACAACTAAATAACAACGACAAAACGTGTTTCCGTTTGAATCCTGAATCTTAGAATTGATCTTTTCAGTATCCTCCCAAGTACATTAACCCCTTCTGTGACATCCTAAAGATACGGTCCCCCAGTCTGCGCTTGAACATTTCCAAAGGCAGAAGCCTATTACTTTGGCTTCTTTACATTAAGTCAAAAATAGCCTTTCTTTTTGAATCATGAGGAGTTCAGTTGCTAGTAACACACTAACCATGGCTTAAGTGAGATTGTGTGATAGACAGCTTGAGTTGATTGATTATTCATTAAAGATCTAGGTTTTTGTTCATATTTTACTCTACTGTTCTCAGAATGTTTGAATTCATTCTCATGCTTGTGCACTTATAGTCAAAATGGCTGCAACAGCTCCAGGCATCATTTCCAAAAGAAGAGTAAGGTTTATTATTGTTATTTTCTGCACAACAGTCACTTATTTCTGAAGAATACCATTTGTTGCATGCTTTCTAAACACATTAAATACCTCAGTCTAAAGCTGACAGGCATTGGGGAATGACATTAACGGAAACAAACACTGAAGTGTCAGAGCATCACTATACTCACATTCTCTTTTTTAGTGTTAACATACTATGTAATGGTACAAGGTACTTTATTTAGTTAGCCACTGCTCAGACCCACTCCTAGTATGTGCAGAGTTTTGGCCTACAGTATAAATTGACCCCCCCCCAAACATTGTATTATATCTAAATATTTTAAATAATGAATTAAGCTACCACTGAGTTAATACTACTAGTTAATACTAATAGTACTATGTACTATTCTATTCTCTTACCAGGCCAGGGGCTCTCTTTTCTCTGCTATTGCAGGTTCTCTGCTTCCTGTCCTAACTCAAACGTGAGGTCAACAGTTTAGCTGAACTCCCTGATAAAGGACTCCCTTATCACTCCAGTCCGATCACTGCATCCCCTGGGCATGTGAAACAGGAACTCAGAAATGAGGACAGCTGACGTCCTAGTTGTCTGCTTGCTATTTCTACAATTGTTAGGGCTGCCTTATAAAGGCCGATAAACGTTACCAGAATTCCGGGATTTCAGAATGACAATATATGCATAAACTGAATTTGACATATCGCTGCCAGTGGTGTGTAGACAGCAGCCTAACATCAAACAATATTTTTCCAGTAAAAATATGAACATCCACCCTTAGTGGGATAAATAGAATATGATTAGCCTCACATCATCTGAGGTCAGGTTTTAGGGCCAACGGAGTTCAGGTCAAGTCAGATTTTGCCACTAAATAGCAATTAAAAACAAAGCAATACCAAAACGTCTGTTTTTCAGAGCCTTTTGAATTTCATAATTATAAGAGATTGTGGATCTGTTGTATGTCAGGCACTTCCCTAAGCACTTTAAGTATATTTTATAATTTAACACATTATCTTATAATTATCTCATCATTATTCTACATATGGGAAAAGTAAAGTTCAGAAAAGTTAAATAACTTGCCAGAAGAATTATGATTCAAACTCAAGTTTGCCTTATTAATCCCTCTAGGGCACACCAAATTGCCAATAACGTATAAAGAACCTGGGGTCAATTCCCCTGTAAATTTCATGGAGAACTTTCTTTAGAATTATTGTTATGATACACTTAGACCAATCCCTCTGACATCCCAGCATTGTCCATATTCTCTCTTATGCCAAGAGGACCCAGATAAGAAAGCACATAACATTTTAATGATACAATGCACTTCACTTCAGCATCTTTTTAAGAGAACTGTGACTTACTAAATTCTGATGCAGTGACACAAACTGTTGGATTAATGAGCTATTTATCAGTGACTTAAGGAAAATTTGCCTAACAAATCAGATTCCCATTTGTCTTGTGTCTTCCTTTTTCCAGAATGTAAATAATTTTTTTACGATCCTTCTCGTGCTTGCTTGCTTGAGTTCTCTGGGTAATTTCCATTCATACCCTAATGACTAGCCTTGAGGAGCATTACAAATGAAATGCACTTCGGTAATGTTTACTGGGACAGAACTGAAAGGTCATCTTCTTTCTCCTCCAAACACATAGCAAATCATCAGTTGTTAGGATATAATCTTATGTTTTTAATTTGTTTGTGTTGGTTGTTGTTGATTTTAATCTTTTTTTTTTTTTTTAATGCTGATCTGAAATGTGTCCTTGGAATACTCAGATGACATTTTTAGTCCCCTGGCAGTGTGACATAATTCTTCTGTGATTCCTATGTTCTTTCTGCTTTTTGTTGCTGTTTGTTTTTATTTTGTGGTATCTGTAGCAATCATCTCTGGTCAAGTTGCTTGCTGTAGGCGTCTAATGTCGGACTCCATGAATGCACAACAATACCCCAATCAGTAGTCCTGGTCCCTCATCACCACCTGCTTCTCTTATGTGATCGGTTCTTCTGTGACCTTTGGCTGTAAGACTATCCTTAAACAACGATCTGTTTCACACCAAACTGAGCTTGACTTCTGCCTCAGATGCTGGTCTCTGTACCCAACCAACTCCTAGATGCCACCATCTGGAGGTCGAATAGCTGCCTCAGAACTTATCCCCTCTCCCCACCAAGGACAATTTTTGATTTCTACCCCTCATCTTGCTTCACCCAAATAAAAGTGGCATTTATTCGGGTGCACAGAGCAAAATATTGAGATGAGCTTTATTTGTCTTTTTTTCTCACTCCCCACATTCAATGTGTCAATAAATTCTATCGACTATAACTCTTTATAAATCTTGAATATAGCAACTTCCCTAATTTTTCCTTTGACTTCAGTGCTCTCCTCCTTGTTCAGAAAGCTGCCCTCGCCCCCTGGGAGAGCAGCAACAGTCGTGTAGTTGGGTCCTGTGGTTTCACTCGCCTACCTACAACTCAACATCCAAAGGGTAAACAGAAGGCTTCTTTAGAATGTGAATTACAGAATCACTTATCACCTAAAAACTGAGACGTTTTCAAATGGCTTTTAGTTACACTTAAAAAGACATCTAAATTGCTTTTTCTACCCATTACAGTCCTACATGATCTTGCCCTAGTGACCAGTCTAGCCTCATCTCTTCCCACTCCACCTGCCCTTTACTGTTGTCCACGCATCACCCCTCATACAGAGGACTGACTCTCTGAGGCCCCTTGCAGGCTCATGGGGCTGAGTGATCAGTTCTGTGTCTCAAACAGAAATGCATTTTCATCTCAGGCATTTGCGCTTACATCTCTGTCTGTCATTCTACCTGCAGACTGACTACAGGTTTTTGCGTGGTTTAGTCCTTCTCATCATTCAAATCTCATATCAGATGTCACTTTCTCATAGGGGTCTTCTTTGACTACCCCATCTAAAATAGCCTTCACTTTCTGCTGTTATTTTTTATAGTAGTATTCTGTTCTGGGTCTTCAGAATACATATTATTACTGAAAGTATTTTATTTGCTTACTTGTTTATTACCGTAGCCCCCCACCCCCTTATCTACATTTTCGCTTTCAGTTGACTCTGTGGTCAACTGAGGTCCAAAAATATTAAATGGGAAATTCCAGAAATAAAGAACTTGTAAGTTTTAAATCGCATGCCATTCTGAGTAGCACGATGAAATCGTGCACCATTCCTCTCCATCCCGCCCAGGAAGTGAATCATGCCTCTGTCTGGTCTCTGCTGCCCGTTCGTCCCTCCCCAGCCCTCTCTGTTATCAGATCTCTGTGGTGGTATCGCAGTGCTTGTGTTCAAGTAACATGTATTTTACTTAACAAAGATGCCAAGCACAAGAGCAGTCATGCCGAAAATTTGGATTTTCTCTTACTGTGTCTAATTTATAATTAAACATTATTATAAGTGTGTATGAATAGGAAAAAACATAGTATGTATAGTGTTCAGTAATATCTATGGTTGCAGGCATCCCCTGGGAGTCTTGGAACATATCCCTCGTGATAAAAGAGGACTGCTGTATCTGCTTTTCACACTAAAATGTCATCTCCAGGGATGTGGTGCTTACCAGTCCCTGTTTATCCTCTACTTTCAGTCATACAGAGGACTGACTCTCTGAGGCCCCTTGCAGGTTCATGGGGCTGAGTGATCAGTTCCTGCCAATGAAGAGTGAGTGAGAGTGTTGGATGTCACCAGTTTGCAAGTTTGTGTTCTCCTGATTCAGGGCCCAGGAAAGCCACGGTTCCAGATCATTTGCTGCAAGATAGGGGAGCCTGCATAAACCTAGATCCCTAAGTGTCCGGTGGAGCACATGCCCTAAGTACCCTTATTGGACATGAAGTATGTGTGAGGAGTGAGTTAGGACTTTGAGGGGTTTTTTTTGGTTTGGTTTGGTTGGTGTTTTGTTTTGTTTTTGGTAGGGGGAGGTAATTAGCTATATTTTTTATTTATTCTTAGAGAAGATACTGGGGATTGAACCCAGGACCTCATGCATGCTAAGCATGCACTCTACCACTTAAGCTATATGCTCCCCCTTGTGTTAGGGCTTTGAGATGTTAGGTTAGATTATTCTGTAGTAATCCTATCCCAGTGAAAGCAGCAGCCTTAAATTCTATTTTATTTTTTATTTCACTTCAGCAACCAGAATAACGTCTGGGACAAAAAAGACAATTTTAATAAATGAATGAATCCCCACTGCCCTGCGGTTCCCCTTCTGTGGGTGACACCTATAGCTTTGAGCTTCACAGCACCGTGCTGTGCCCCGAAGACTGAAATTGTCCCACAGCCCGGGAGACAGCATATTTCTTTGGGAGATGTCACCTACCATATCCTTGTTTTAAATATTCATTTCTGTGCCGTAAAAGGAGGTAAATTCCCAGTCATCTGTGATTTTGGTAGAAGAGAATAGGGTAATAGATTTTTTTTTTAAAGGAAGATAAAAAGGGAATCATAATGCTGTTTATTGTATCAAAACTATTCTTCCCCTCTTCAGTTCCATTCTTCTTAGCTTAGCAGTCCTCCTGCAAACTCACCACACCCAATCCTTTTCCTACTCTGGGCTGAATCAGCGTGGCTTCCAGGGGCACCATCAGTGTTGAGAGAGGACAGGATTTCTGTCCTCTTTTTTTCTTTTTTTTTTGTAAATAATGTGTGGAGCTATTTTCTGTGTGTGGTAGTTAAATAATGTAACATGATTTCTTTAGATTTAAGTTACTTTTTAAATTATATTGAGCTTAGACTAAAATTCATTTTTATTTTCAAACTCATCATTACCTAAAGAGGGAATTCCTCAAAAGATCTGAGGCACTGGGGATGTTATGGGACTAATACTTTTCCACAAATAAATAATAAAGTGGGAAAGTCACTCTGAATAACCAAGATTTTACTCCAATTGTGTTGTAATTTATTTCCTTGTAGCATTCATTAAAAAAAGAGTTGCTGAAGAATTAAAACAGCATGCTAAATTCATTGTTAAGGTCAGTTTATTGGGACTGATCCTCGCTTGGACTAAGGATCTGCTTCAGTCTGTTTTGTTTCGAAAGGGCAGCCATACAGAGTGAAATCCTAGGCTAACCATTCGCTGTCTTTCCTGTAATTGAGGCTACATTAAGGTAGGTTTTTTCCTAAAATTATTGTCTTATGTGAAAGTAATTTTTTGTTTAAAATTACCTTTTTGAGAAGGAAAATTATTCTACTTTTTCACTTTCAGATATTTGCGTTGGAATTTGAGGGATTTTAATAAAGATACACAATTTAGGTAAATTAATTTTTTTTCACAGACACGTGAAGCATTTTTCTCAAAAATAAGTGACGGGGTCCGCTTTAACTATTTACACATCATGTATTGCGCCAGTGTGCCATCTCAAAGGTGTTTCTCCCTGGAGACAAACATAACATGACTACAATTCAGTTGCCTTTAAATGTTAACATGATGAGGTAGGAAATATCATCTCTTGAGTTGCTAATGATGGCAGCTTTTAATGTACGTGTGTGTGGTTTTTAAATTTAAGTTCCAGTAATCATGTAGTCATAAGGATTCTGTGAATGCAATGTAAAATAACATAATCCTCTCTTGTTTCAAATATTTAATCACATGAATTCCTAGACTTCATTGAAGGAAAGGAGCAAATGGACATATAATGAGAACATATAAAGGGAAAATGTTGTAAGATCTTGGCTGTGTTTATGGCAGTTGGCTTTATGAGGATCTGAAGAGTTTTGTGTCATAGTGAGTTCCTCTTTTACGTTCATTTTGTAAATTAGGAAAAAAAAAGAAGAGTTGGAAAAAAAATAGCATCCCTCTGCCTCACACAAGACTGTCGATTTTTTCTTTATTCTTTATGATTTTATGTCATTTTTCTCGTATCTTCCATCCATCAAGTATCTAGTCTCGTTTCTTTCCCTGGGTAGTCAGTTGATTTCATGCTCTTTTATTGGTCATGGTCTCTGTCTACAATTCTCTCATAATTTGAACTATGGGTGAAAATGAATTTAGAGGAAGAGCAAATGGATGATCAGCATCAGAGTGTTCAAAATTTTGAAAAAAAATTTACACATAATACTTTCCCACTGAATGAATAATCTGTCAGCAGGTTGATCTTTGTAGACGGAAAAGAATAAATTGTCCCCCAGCTTGAATGTGTGAAGAGAAAGGCTAAACATATCATCTCCTCACAAGGCACATCTTAAAATACTATTTTTTATTAAAATATGTTTTATCTCTACCTAATGGTTCTTAAAGGCACTTTGTTGTTGCACATAAAACAATTATGTAAAAGTCTACTAAGGTCAATCTTACAATTTCTTCTCGACTCGCATTTATCCATCTCTGTGCTGTTGTGTGACAGCAATGACTGCTGCGAGATGTGTCCATGAATATCACTGCCATTCGGGGGCCTTGTTCGTGCTTTTTCCTTTGCCTTGTATTCTTCCTTCCCCTTCATTCCCTTTCCATTACTCCCTGAGCTTTTAATATCAAACTATAGTCTGAAATGGCCAATGAATTTATCTAAAAATACTTGCCTGCATCAGCAATTCCTCTGCATCTTGTGGTACTTATATTCTACACCTAATTTATTCATGCATTGGTTCTGTCAGTAAATATTTATTAAACTCCAAGCACTGTTATACTTTGGGACTATAATAATACACAAAGCTTAACCCCGGTCTCAAAAATCTCACAATCCAATGTCAGAAACTGATAAATATGTGCTATGAACTTTTCAATTAAACGGAAGTCTCTTTGAGTACAATTTTTTCTTCTTTTTTTTATTCATCATGGTATCATAGTTTTTACAGCGCCTACAACTCTGGGGAGGATATAGTAGGTTCTCAATAAATATTTGACAAAATCAACGCATGAAAATATAAATGAGTAAGATGGTGTGATGATTAAATGCTGCATTAGAGAAGTTTACAGAAAAAGGAAGCCAGATGGGTATGAAAGGCCCAACAAAAGCATCTCACAAGGAAGTGTTGGACTTTGAGCTGGTGCTTGAGTGACAAGAGACAGTGATGGTAGTACAAAAGGAAAAGGGCATCCCAGGAAGTGCCAAAGAACACAGGAGACTAGGGCACCATTCAGAACTGGGAGGGATTTGATGTAATTGTCCCCAAGGCCGTAACCCACCCTGCATTGCTCATGCCACACGTCCAGATCTCCTGAGTATGGAAGTTTCTGTTGTTTCTATTTAAAGCAGGCCCACTTCCCTTGCTTGAAACTCATGTTGATGTCAGGTCATAATGAGTGAGCAGAATAAACTCTGGATTAGAAATCAGATCATTCTAGTTCTAACACAGTATATCTTTAACTCACTGAGTGGCCTTTGAAAATTACCTTTCCCTCTCTATGCTGCAGTTTCCACACAAATAAAATGAAAATGCTGCAATAGATACTCTGTGAGGTCCTTTCTGTTACAGGACATTCTACGATCCTTGACTCTTAACTAGTAAATCCTCCCATTTTCAATAGGCTGGACAAGAAAGAAGGGAAAATATAAATTGAAAGACATTAAGAAAATCTCACAGAGATAACATATGAGGGAGGCTGTGGTGCTGCTTCCTGAGGACTGTTGAAGGGAAATGATGGGTATACACCTGTTTACAAAGAGTACAGTCCTTTTGGGAGGCATGAGGGGTCCTTCCAGAGGACTGTGACTGTTACGCTGCTACGTGACCACTCTCCTCCTGGGAAATGTAGAGGCAGTTATCTTTCCCAAGCACAGGGTTTAAGTAAAGGGAAGAACTTGTGCAATTAATGAAAAATCAAAAACTCGAGTTATTATGTTGTCTGAAAAGATCAAAACAGATGCACTTCGGAATTTAGCAGACGCTATCTGCATCTTTCTACCTAACTGTGCATTTACAGCTTTAAAATACAAGCAGCTTTATGCAGGCAGTAAGGCACCTGGCCTTGAAGAAAGGGGCGGTCCAGGACATGTGAAAACACTCATTTGGCACCATAAGCAAGCTGCCACCACGGTAGCAACCAGTCCATGTGTGTAAGAACTCTTCCGGTTCGCTCAGCTCTGTCTGACAGCTGCTACTATGGCAACAGACATGGATAAAAAAAGCAGCAGCATTTGATAAAAGCAAATGGGAAAAAAATCTCTACCTCCAGGGTGTAATAAATATAGTGAGTTTTGTAATGGGAGGCTTTCACAGCATGATGTTTTAGAAGAAAAATCAGAGAGGCCATGTGCTCATAGAGTATCCAGCAACCTATCAGAAGGGCTGCAGAGCCTGGAAGGTCCGTTCCCTCACTCATCTATGCAGGGGTGTGAGGAACCGCTCTGTGCTAGACACCCTGCTTGGCACCGTGGGGATTGGAGCCAAGACACAAGCTACTAAATGCTGTCTCTTAAGTGGAAAAGGAAAACAAATCAGCTAATTAAAATGCAAGGCAGTATGTGATAAGTGACATAGAAGTGGTACCTATTCAAATTTTGTAGATTTTAAAAGGAGAAAATCTTTATTTCAACTGAGGGCATTAGGAGGAAAAAGCAAAGGGGAAGCTGCATTTGAGTCGGTCCTCAAAATGCATTGTGAGATTCAGCCCTTTATACAAATAATGTGCATGTTAAAAGTCATATATCTTTATTAAATATCCATTACATTTGAAATTAAATTTCAAAAATACATAAAAAGACGATGACTAAAAATTATTCAGTCACCAAAATATAATCACGAACTAGCATGTTGGCATATTTTCTTCAAGTCTTTTTACACATAATAAAATAAAATAAAAGTTTATTTTTAAACTTATTATATTATTATATTATATTATAAATTAATAATATAAGTAATATAAATACATATTATAATATAAATATATCTATAAATATAAATAATATAAATATATTATTATAAACTTTTATTTTATTTTATTAAAATATTTATTTTTAAAGTATTTATTTCATTTTATTATAAATATTTTATCCAGATTTCTTTCTTTGCGGTTCTTCTATAAGCATCTTGCTGCCTTTCCCCACAGCCTGCATGAACGAGATTTCTTATGAATGCGTAGTTAGTAGTCCCTGGAGTCTCTCCTCCATTAGTGGTTGAGATCTCCCTGGGGCCTCAAGGTAATAAAGAGAAGATAGAGACCAATTAGACTTGAAGAACTTAAGGAAACTTTTTTTGAACTCATAATGCCTATGGCATGATGGGGACAGACAATGTGATTTCCAAAACCCCAGCCAAATGGAGTAAAACATTTTTTCCTTAATAATATATCATCTGAGTTTGAATGAAGACTTTTCATTTTTAGCAATTCAACCCCATTATAAAAATCTACATCCCACGTTATTTTTCAAGGGCCATTAAAAGAGGGGCAGAAAAGAAGAAGCCTTTAATTTTCTTTGGGTTTCTTGTCTGGTGCTGCTATTGCAGTTTTGTGGCCATGAAAATACCGAATGAATTTCAGGACTTCTCATAACCACATGGCTAGTATACTAAGGTAGTATGTCTACTGTGTAGCTAGCTGGGCATATCGGAGTGAGCATCAGCATGTCTAAATATGACTGTGCCAACTTCCGGATTCAAGATGCCATTGTAAAGTGTTTTGGTCACCAATTCCAATATGTGGGGTGGAGGTGATTTTCTACACCATTCACCGAGCAAGTCTCAGACACCAGCTGGGTGTTCTAAGATTTAACCCAATTCTGACTATCTACCTAGAGATAAGTGTCAGACTGCACAAGTTAAAGGCTCAGTCCTACAAGGCTGACACCAGTTGTCCCCTGGGCGTCTAACCAATCAACTATATATAGATTGGAAGTTCCTTGGGGTTGATTAATTTGTTAAAGCAGCTCAGAGAACTTGGAGAAATACTTTACTTACTAGATCACTAGTTTACTATAAAAGGATATAATTCAGGAACACCCAGATTGAAGAAGTGCATAGGGCAAGCTATGGGGAAAGGTGCAGAGCTTCCACGCCCACTCTGAGCAGACCACTCTCCCAAATCGCAGCATGTTTGCCAACCCAGGAGCTCTCCAACCCTCTCCTTTTGGTAAAAACCCAAAAGTACTGGAGGCTTCATTGATTAAATGATTGATTAAATCACTGGCCATTGGTGATTGATTCGACCTCCAGCACTCCCCCTCCCTTCCCTGGAGACCAGGAGCAATGCGACTGAAAAGTTTCAACCCTCTTATCACAGACTCAGTGCTGCTGGCAACTAGCCCTCATCCTTAGGTGTTTTCCAAAAGTCATCTCATGCATATGACAAAAGACACCTTTATGCTCTCATCTAGGAAATTCCAAGGGTTTTAGGAGCTCTGACCAACTATGTATTTCTTACAAATCACATTAATATACTATGAGACACCTCTCTTCTCCAGAATCACTCTCCTATGCATTACACAAGTGTCAGAAATAGAAGTTTCACCTTTGATAGAAACAAGAAGCCTCTGCAATTTGTACTATACATAGAAAGTAAATGAAAGAGGGGTAAATGACTTAGCAGAGACTCTAACACAAGTGCATACAAAGGAAGTACCAATGAGGAGATCATTGATTTCTCTGGAATCCACTGAAAAGTTAGGCATTGAAGATTCAGGAGTTGCTGGTACTGCACAGGGGTGGGAACAAGACAGGGGTTGAAAGCTCAGAAATAGTTTGGACAGTTATGTAAAGGAGTGGTTGGGCTCCCAGTCTTTGTTCCCTGTCTTGATATTACTATTTTTTTTTTATGGTGCTGAACCAGAGGGACTTGTGGCTTGGAATACTACACATTAGAGAAGAGAAATTTGAGGGCTCCTGTTGGAAACTGAAGCTCTGAGTAAAACTCTGCCTTCTGATTAGAAAAGCTTCCCAGATCCTTTTCCCCCACAAACCTCCAGGAAACCAATAGCAAGGTTGATAAATATTAAGAAGCAGCACAGCATCCTTTTCTTACATCTTACTGATATTGACATTTGCAGGCCACTGATCAAAGAGCAGCCTGCCCATCAACTGCTCTGTAATGAATCCCTCCTGCTCCTTGTATCAGCAGCACATGATCACATGACAATTATGATCCCAGTGTTTTATGGTGACTCCCTGCTTGCATATTAATGAACAACATAGTTCCAGAAAGAGATAAAAGTGTCCCTGTGCCTCTTGGTGGACTCTTCACTCAGAAGGGCAGGATCACGGGCAGCTCTGTGTCCTAGAGACCACAGAGTCATGCTTCCATCTGGGAGCATCCTGCTGCGACTCCTGCTTTGTGAGGCCATCTTCATACATTTCTGTTTAAAAAAAATTTACTATCTTCTAACCATGCTAGCATGTCTCAGTAAGCTATATCACAGTTCTGTTTTGACAGTTGCATAACAGTATACATTTATTACTTAGAAATATGAATGCAGATATCTGAAAAAGATACTAAAATTATTGACTGTGGTTGTACCTGAGGTGAATGAAGCAGGAAGGAGAGGAAGGACAGTTGTTTTCTGAAAAATATCCTCTTAGAGCTTTTCAGTTTTTGAAAAATAATTTGTATCTAATGCTTTAGTGTGAAAGAGCAGGAGACAGAAGGGGAGAGAATGAGCTCAAGACGGTCTAGTAGGTCCCGCATAGAAGAGAGAGTAAGTGTAAACAACGTATTTGTAATTACCAGTTTCAAGGATCTCATGGGCTACTCAGAGTTTCAAAACAAAAGGGACAGTAGACTGACAAGTTGAAGTTCTTTTTGGAGAAGAATACTGGTTAAAAATAAATTAGTTGAAAATAAATTTTATAATTTAAAGCCTATCTAAACTGCACAACAATAAGCATTTAAGCTTTATATTGATTTTTCTCAGTTTCTGTGAATAAAGTTGCAATAAAAATGTAAAGCATTTACACATCTTTTGTTTATTTGGCCTAAAGATTGTCCTTTCACCCTGCTACAATTGAGGTTATTTTTCTTTGCCAGATCCCAAAAGAAAGAATCCTGGGCCCAAAACAATGAAACTTTGCAGACTCTCAGAACTTGTCAAATTGCTTTCTGAGAGATTTTTAACAATATTACCACTTGCCAGGTAACAACTGAGAGGAGATTATGAAAATTTTACGAGTTTTGAGACCTGCAAATAGCCCACTATGGATTATGCACATAATGGAAAATAGCAGGAAAAATAATTAGAAAATTGTATTTGAATCAGTTCAGGAAGGTATGGCTGACATATTTTAACATATTACACTGGCAATGGGGAGCCATTTTTTTAAAATGAGGGATAAAAAAAGAGTAAAGGCCAAGGATATGATCCAATTCAGTAAGTATTTACAGAGTTTCTACACTATTCTATGCATGATGCAGAGTACAAAATAAATAAGATATGCCCTTTGCTTTCCAGGGTTCAGAGTTTTAGAGGGAATGCCTGACACAATGATAAATCACCTTTAGACACAATATTGATTTGATAAGTAGGACAGAAGTTGTAGATATCAACCAGAATACAGGGGCAGGGAACTTGAAATTTAATGGAGAGAACCTTGGGAAAACTCATAGTGTCTAGTTAGAGTTAGGTCTTGAAAACCCTACAGCAACACGTAGAGATGAAAGTTAAGGGCATCCAGGAAGGAAGAGGGTGCTATTCATATTCAGAGAATACATACGTTTCCATAGAAAGAAAACAAAAGGTAAGTCCCATTCGAGTCAGCCTGTTAAATGAATGGTCAAGGGCCATACCTTATCAGGTAGAAAAATACTTGGCGCCTTATACCTACTCAATAATATGTTGTATATAAGTAAGTCATTTTGAATATCTAAACTCATAACTTTTATAATTAAAATGTATTATTTTTATAATTAAAAATGAAAACTATTCTGTGACAAAAGAGAGTCAATAGTTAATGCAAGTAAGATGCAACACTGAAACAAAGGGAGATTAAGCCAACTGACAAGCCAAATTTTTTTCTTCAGAATAGTGAACAATTGAGGAAACTCACGTTAAACTATCTTGATGTAAATAAATTGCAAAGTAAGGTCATTTGCTTATCAACAGTTATTAAGGCTAAATGAAGTGAGCATTTGAAGGACTATCTACAAATAGAAAGTTTAAAAAAAAAAGGAATAAAAATATTTCACCTGAGTGTATCCAGAAAGATGTAGCTAGAAGGCAGAAAGAATGATGGGTATGATCTAAATCAGAAGAGGATCGGTGAAGGTTATTAGTTTGAGAGCAGAAAAAGTACACTGTGAGCATGTAGATTACCATTCTCCTTGGGTGGAATATTGAGAAAATCATTTCTAAGATGCCAGTGAGTGCATTATTAAATTATCTAAATATGAGGTTTAGGTAAGGTAGAGATGATAAAATTAAGAAGATACTATGAGGCAAAATTTGATACGTGAAGACCAGTTTTCTACAATGAAGGGGTAGAAAAGCAAGGGTTTATAGTCAGAGGGGCTTCAGTTTCTTGACCACTTGAAAGCACTTGACTTCTGAGGACATCACAATAGTACCTAAAAGCTGGCTGAGGGTGCAGAGTAGACCTGGCTAGGGGCTTGGCTGAGCAGGCTGCCTCAGAGCCAGAAAAGCTCTTCTCTTCCCTCCTCACATTGGAAGGCACACGCCACCCCAGGCATCTCCTTGGGCAGCTGGCTAAGAGATACAGCATCCTTATTCCACAGTACCTCCAAACCTTCCGGAAAGTTTAAAATTAATAATCAGGCACATAAAAATGGATATAAAATAAACTTTTAGTGCCTCTGCCATATCCCTGGTCCCTTTATTTGGTCCTTCTGTACCGTAATCACATTCCTTTATGATCTGCTTCGGCAATGAAAAAGTAAGTATAGAACAGCTCAGAATTTTTATAAATGGATTATTTCCTCTTTCTTCAAACATCACTGAAATACATTTTCTCTTGAGGCCTCTAAGCATCTGGCTGGGAAATAGACGGTTTGTTTCATTTTAATTTTCATGCAATGAATTGTAACAATTTTAAGTGCCAAGTTTCATGAGTTTTGACAAATGGAAATGCCTGTATAACCACCATGCTAAACAAGATAGAGAACATGTTCATGACCCCAGAACGTTCCCTTGTGACCCTTTCAGTTGGTCTCCTCCTCTCTCTGCCTTTCTTCCCATTCCGAGGCAACCTCTGCTCTGATTTCTATCACAATGCGTTAGTTTACTACTGTTGGAAACTCATGTAAATGAAATCATCCACAGTGTACTGTTTCATGGAAGGTTTCCTTCTGCCAGTGCAATACTTTTCTTTTTGTTTTTAAAGAGTCATTCATGTTGTTTATGTATCAGCTGTTCGTTCCAGTTTATTTCTGAGTAGTGCGTTCTCTTATGAATTGAGCACAATTTATTTTTGCACTCAGCTATTAATGGATATTTGTGCTGTTTCCAGTTTGGGCCTACCATAAATAATGCTTTTATGAACATTTTTGAACAAAAACTCTTTATAAAAATATGCTTTTTATTTCTCTTGGGCAAGTATTTAGAAATAAAATTGCTGAATCATAGGGTAGATATGTGCTTAACTTAATGAGAAACTCTAAAGTAAATTTACATTTTAGAATATGTGGTAGAATGGCCCTCCAAAGCTGCCTGTGTCCTAATCCCCAGAACTTGTAAATATGTTACATTATGTGACAAAAGGGATCTTGCAGATGTGATAGGTTAAGGATTTTGAGGTGGGGAGATTATCCAGAATTATCCTGGTGGGCCCAATGTAATTCCAAGTAATCCCTTGTAATAAGAGGAAAGCAGGAACAGTAAAATCAGAGAGAGGAATATGATAAAGAGAGGAGAGATTGGAGCAGTGCACTTTGAAGTCGGAGGGAGGAGAGGACCACGAACCAAAGAATGCAGGCTGACTTTAAAGACAGGAAAGGCAAAGAAATAGATTCTCTTCTGAAGCCTCATAAGAACGCAGTCCCACCAAGTGATTTTAGACTTCTGACCTCTAGAACTGTAAGAGGATAAATGTGTGTTGTTTTATGTCAAGCTGTATTTTTTCAGAGAAGCAAGAGGAAACTAATACTGTCAACAATAAGATATGACAGTTGAATCACATCTTACCAAATTTGAAATCGTCACACTGTCTTCATTTTAGCCATACCACTAGGTATATCGTTGAACCTCACTGTGATTTTAATTTGCAATTTGAGTTTTCTGAACGATTTTTAAATTTGAGTATCTTCTCAGTATTTTGTCAAAATTCACAATTTTTATGAAGTGTCTGATGAGTTTAACCATTATTTTTATTATAGTTTGCCTTTTTATTATTGAGTTGAAAAAGCCTCTTATGAATTCCAGATACTAGTATTTTATGCTATATATATTACGAAATTTTCTCTAATTTGTGGCTTATATTTTCATTTTCTTAATGATATATTGTGATAGGCAGATAATTTTAATATTGATGAAATTTAACTAATCTTTAGTTTTTATGGTTAGTGCTGTTTGTGGTTTTGTTTTTGTTCTGTCTGGAGTTCGTTGAGAATTTTGAATTAGTAGATGTATACTTTTTATTAAATTTGGAATTTTGGGTGTTATTTCTTCTAATACTGGCTTGCATCCTTGCTCCTCTCTTTTTGGAATTCTGATTATACATATGTAAGACCTCTTGATATTACTACATGGGTTATTAAGTCTTTGTTCACTTTATGTTGGCCTTTTTTCCTCTATGTGTTTCAGTTTTTATATTTCTATTAATACATTTTTAAGTTTGTTGATTTTTTGTTGAAGGTTTCTATTAACCCATCTAATTAATTTTTCATTTTGAATATTGTATTTTTGTGTTACTATATTTTTATGCTTTATTTCTTAGCTTCCATTTCTTTCTTCACACTTTAGTCCTTGGAGATATTTTAGTAACTGTTTTCAAAGTACTTAATTTAATATCTCTGTCATGTCTCCAACTGTTTTTGTTGATTGACTTGTTCCCTGGTTATAGGTCACATTTCCCACATTATTACTAGGAATCTTTGATTTGACATTGCATATTGTGAATATTACATTGTTGAGTCATGAATATTAATAGCTTTTTTAAAAAAATATTAGACATTGTTCTGACAGGAAATTAAGATCAATCAGCTTGATCCTTTTAGGTCTTCTTTTTAGTTATGGTGAGTTAACAAAGCTTTTAATACAGGGCTAGGCTAGCACTATTATCAAGGCATGATTTTTCTGGAGTTTTTACGGAGCATCCTTCATAATTAAACAGGAAAGTCCACTCTGATGTGTCAGAACCCAGTTTCTCACAGCTTACTGCTTCATAGCCATTCTTTTCTTTGCCTCATGGAGTTTCATCCTACATGTAAATGACATAGAATTTAGCAATCAACTCACAGGGAATCTTGACCAGTTTTTCAGACCTCTTTTTCTATTTAACCCTTTCACCTTTATTACTCTGAAATTCTAACAACCTTATCCTTCCTGAACTCTGACCTTTCACTCTTAGACTTAGTGAAATCTCCATACTTTGTGTTACCACGGACTGTGCTCTGAAACATGCGTTCAGACAAAAAGCTAGGGAGATTGTAGATCTCACCTCATTTTTCCCATCCTCTTAGGAATCATAGTTTTGCAATGACTGTTTGTAAAGTTGGAAAATAGTTATCTAAATATTTAGTCTATTTTTTAAAAAAATGTTTACAGCAACAGGGCACAACTACTCCTCCAGTTACTTTATGAATTCCAAAATCTGGGTCATTTCTCTGCATCTAATGACTATTTACCTCTAGACTATGTATTATTCCATTTTCCTGTGTACTTTCATGTCTGGCAGTTACTTGCTTTATATTGGATATTTTAAGTGATGTGTTGAAGAGACTGAATTTTGTTATTTCCCTCTAAATTGTGTTGAGTTTTGTTTCAGCAGGCTGCTACTAGTAGTTATTTTTATTTTATTGAGGTTTGAATTTAAGTTACACTTTATATGGGTCAGTCTATTTGGATATGGGGGTTTTTTTCTTTGTTAATCCGAAGGAGAATCCCTTCGTTCTTGATATGGGTTTAAATTGTAAAACATGGTCTTTCTGGTAATTCAGTGGAACAGACAAGATGATTCCAAGGCTCTCTAGTTTGGCATGAGCTAAACATAAAACTCTGTCTTCCCAGCAGCTAGTGGTAATGGAAATTTCTCACCTTGTATTTGTTCCTTTGGAACTAATGTTTCTCCTGAACTGCATGGAGTCTCATCTTGTGTGTGAGCAACTCAGATGTCAGACACTAATTTATGTGGGAGTTTATGCTTACACTTCAAGCATAAACTTGAAGATCCCTGTTTTTCCAGGATTTCTTTGCTCAAATTGCAGCTGCTAAGGATGTCCTGAACTTCAGCATTTGACCACTGGGTCCAGTAGGATGGCAGCTTCCCACCTTGTCTCTGTCCCATGTGTGCCCTGTGGACTGGGACATTCCCTTAGTGCTCGCACTTAGGATGGTTTCATTGTTCAAGGGTCATAGAGTCTCCAGTTTTGCCTAATTTTGCCTATTTTTGTTGCTGTCCTGTGCCTTAAAATTCTTGTTTTATATATATTGTATTGAGTTTATAATTGTTTTTAGCAGAAAGGTTAGTATGATACAAGTTTTACAAGCTATTCATTATTGGAAGGGGAAGAAGTTTTTCTATGTTTTTTGGTTAGTTGGACTGCATTAGACAATCAAATGTATAGACACATCTTATACTCTATTTGCTTTGTCTTTTTCAAACACACAATACCGCTGACATCTAGTACATGTGGCACCTCTCTTAAATATCTATTAAAATCTATTTTAATTTATTCATTAAAGTTAATGACTGTTAGTGATTCAGTATCACTTCCCAAAGGAGGTTAGGAAGTCAGTCTGTCAGGGTATGACAAGTTAGTTCACAAGTGAAAAGAGAGCGGTCCATGAGTGCACCAATCCCATCGTTAACTTTAATTTCTTTATTCAGTTTCTGAGCCTTGAGAATACTCCCCAGAATTTGCTGAACGTATTTCTGCTTCCTTGCTTCTTCCCTCCCATCCATTCATTCAGCTGACACTTATTGTGTGCCTACTATGTGCAGATTACTCTTCCAGAGGCTGTGGATGAACTGGTGAGAGAGCGCAAATCCAGAATGCACACTAGAGTACACACTATAGTGAGAGAGATAGATAAAAAAAAATATTAAACTCAAGAATGCATGTTATACCAGGGTGCACTATGAGAAAGAGTAAAACAGAATAAGGGACTAGAAGGCGATGGGGGGCTATTTTAATCAGAGTAGTTATAGAAGTCCTCTCTGAAGACATGATTTGAAATAGTGGTCTGGCTGGAAAAAGAAGGCGTGCGGATAACTGGGAGAGAGCATGCCAGGCACCTAGAACACTGAGCACAAAGCCCACTGGGATTGGCATGTTCAAAAAATATCTTGAGAGGCAGTGGTATCGAGGCACAGCAAATTAAGGGCACACTGGTAGAGACCATACAAGTAGGCAAGGGCTGGATCATATTGGCCGTGGTATTTAGGTTCTAATAAGTGTTACATGGAGTCATCATTGGGGCAATGAAAACATGAGAGTGATACGATCTAGTTTATATTTTTAACAAATTATACGAGCTGCCGTGTGAAGAATGGACTCCACTTGAGCAGCACAGGGAGATTATATTTCTAAGGAAGCTGTTACATGTAGACTAACTGAAGGATAATAGTGGCTGTAGCCAAAGTTAGAGGGGCAGGAGAAGGAGAAGTAAGCTGTGGTCTCCCTCAGCTCTCAACTTCAGCATGTTTCAAAGAGCTGCTTTCTTTATCTTCGTATGACATTGAAGCCAAGTCACTTCATGCCCTGTTTTGAAAGCGTCAGAACTCTGGATGCACAAGAGCAATGAGCATCTAATAGAAAGCAAAGCTTTACCCTTCATAGGACTCTTGAGTGGGACTCTTAAAATAGGAGAAATGCAAACCTGTTAGTAAAGATATAACATTCACTTTAAGGTTAATATATAATGAGACACACATGAAGATTGTTTTAGAAGCTTTGGGTTTAGTGAGACAAGTGAAAACTACCCCCTGTGCTATCAAGATATCTATAAGGTTTCCCCATGGACACTTGACTTTCTCAGCCGCGCTTGGCTGAGAGTCTTGTTGAAGCTTGACCCTGAGAAGCCTGAATCTTGAATTTTAACTTAGTATTTATTTTGGTGCCTACATGGGTTAGAGACTGCCGTGATTGGAGACCTGCCTGAACATCTTATTTGGATATAAAAGGAGGAGAGATAGCCAGTTGGCCCAGCAACCACTTATGGAACACCTGCTGCTTTTAAAGCACAAGAACAGTGTCATAGGGAAAGATAAATATTCACTCTAAGAGAAATAAGGGCTTAATTTTTACGTTTTGAAAAGCAAGGGTTCTCCTTGATCAGCAATCCAAGTGGTCATCCTTAGCACCGCATAAACAGTGACTGTTGGGGGACTGATCTTTTCCCTTTGGTTTTGTTCTTCTCATCTCCATCCAGTATGCAGTAAGTACATGCTGTTTATATAATTATTGGTTTATGCAGTCAGTTATGATGTGTATCTGTGAACTTTATTTCGAAGAATTCACACTGCAGAGTGGTGAAATCCGCAGCTGTTGGTAATGACGAGGACTGCTGTGGGACCTCGGCAATGCCTCGCAGCCCTCGGCTTCCCCGGCGCGTCCCCGCCGAGCGCAGACGAAGCACCAGCCAGTACCCAGGGAGAATCTCAGGCAGGGCTGTGGGGGTGAGGGCGGGTTGCAGATTTTCTATCTTTTCTTTTCTCTCAGGTGCCTCACCCAACTTCTTATCAAACGGTCTCTTTGAAAATTTCCTCGCCCCCAAAAGAAATGGCAGTTGCTTCTTTGTGGGTGCTAGATTTTCCTAACATAAGCATGGTATGATTATTCGTCATGTGTTTTTTATTCTCCAGCCTGGTGGAAAAAAAAAATTCAAGTTTCCGTGTTCATCAAATAGAACTGGGACTTTTGCAAATTTTATAGCTAATTCCATGTAAATTTTTTCAGTTCTATTAGACACTTTTCAGTTACATTTTTTTTCCCCTGTAGATTCTGTGAAGGAGAAGAGGGAGATGTTAAGAGAATATACTCAGGCCCTTATTAAGGCAACAGAATAATGGGGACTGACAACAAGAAATGCTGGGGAAAATGCACTATACACACACCAACTCCAATAAGACAGTAGAAGAATGAAAGAAGTTAAGACTGGATGTGACTTTTGTTATTATCTTTTGCTTTTGTTTATATTTTGTTTGTTTTTGTATTTAGCTCTATATCCATTCCGGGCTCTTTAACATTACTATAAAATAAGGGAAGAAAGCATCTCTTTACTGCGTACTAACGTGGTTATGATGGTTGGAAGGAGGTAAAGAGAAATACCTGTCTCTCTTCCTCCTGTTCAGATAATTTTTAATTCTGAGGAAAATCAGACAAGTAGGCAGTACCATCTTTCAGCTTCTTCCTGCCTTACTAACTCAAAACGTGGCCCAGAGATGAGTAGCATCCGCCTCTCCTGGGAGCTTGTGAGGAAGACAGAATCTCTGGATCCATTCCCACCCAGATTCAAAAGACCCAGGAATCGCTTTGGTCAGACTCTCCACAAGATACTCATACACACTAAACTTTGAAAAACTATGTTGTCCGTGTATGAAGTCCAAAATTCTACATTACTAACAAGTTCCTGGGTCATGCTGAGGCTATGGGTCCATATACATCATTTTGAATAGTAAGGTTTTAATGGATATCTGTGTAATTCTGAAAGATTTTTCGCTTTTCTTTTTTGCACTTTACCCCCATTATAAACTTGCTATGCCACGTGACTCTCTCCTTATTCCATACATGTGCAGCGGGTTTCCTGAACACTTGGAATCCAGCAGGCTATAAATATAAAAACAGTTTTACTTTTTCAGTAACTGCTGCCGCCTTCATACAAACATGCATCTCTCCTTCCTGGATCATGATGACATTCTGGACAAGCCCGGCTGCTTTCTCCAAGGTTCTAGTGCAGAGGAGTGCACAGGGAGCACATCGCTGTGTGAACCTAATGCGTGTCTCCTGGAGCCGGGCTCGCATACACAGAGTCTTCGGGGGGACTGAGGAAGCTTGTTGGAACACGTCACACCCATGTGTGTCACGTGTCTGGGAAGAAAACATCAACAACTCTCCACAGGACCCAAGACTCCTGGTGCCCTTGAAGAGCACAGAAGCTCAGCCGTTCAATGACTCCACTCTCAGAAAATGCACCCAACAGAGACACACAAGACAAGGGATTCCTCCCCAGGACCAAAAGGTAGCCCATTGTAGGAGGCCATTTTGCCTATGTTCTCATCCTAGTCTCCGATGCCAGAGGAGCTAGAACTCGGAGATGGGAAGTATAATAAAACTAATCATCTTGTACGTTGGACATAGACTACAGGTCAAGTATGAGCTGGGAGGGAAGAGGAGAGGACAATGAAATGTTAAGCAGTTCTGACTTGGTCGTTTTTACAGCTGGAATGTTGGCTGTTTTGCCTTCACAACCTTGGAGAATCTGGGGCTTTCCTCATTTAGCCAGTATCCAGCCACAAAGTGAGATGCCCGGTCTCCTCATCTCTAAGTACTGAGTGCAGGTTTCCCCATCTTTGGTGATCCCTTTTGAGATTTAGGGTGTACAACGCCACTATTTCTTCTTGATTATCCTCCCTGTGCCCAGTTAGATTGTATATACTGCTGTGCGGACAAGAGGAGAAAGTTGAGGAAAATCAAACTCATTACACAGCTTTTTAACAAGCATTGAGGGGATTATCAGCAGGTCCTGGCGAGCTCTCTACAGAGAATATGGTACTTAATTCTTCTTGGACTGTGTATTGGAAACATAAGTGTTACTTACCAGGCAAATGGAAGTACCCTGTATGCACATACTGCCCTCTTTCCGATCTGCTATCAACAAACCCAGCTGATCCTATCACCTACGGGCAGCCTGTATCTACATTCAAGTTCGTTGTTAAGGAGAGAACTGCACCAGAAGGAGCCACACCCATGAGCCTTCCATTGAGGTGCTGGGATTGCAGAGGACCGTGATGGACGCGGGGACAGGAGACAAAACCCATTACCATCTTCCTTCTTTGGGGAACTTGTCCTTTTAGGAGCGGCATGAATGACTGAGTGTATCTTCTTAGTTACACACTGTGGGGAGCTTCTTCCTTTTGAGAATTTGTAGCTAGCATTTGAAAGCAGAAAAGAAAGTATATTAGACATCAAGTCCAATCCCCTTATTTAAAAAAAGAAATCAAATGTATTCATGCATTGATTTTATGGACATTTGTTAGGTGGCTTCTACTGGCAAGAGACTGAATTTTAAGAGGCTTTACTCAGATTTCTTAGTGGTTAATTAAGGGGTTTACCACGTTGGCTCTGCCTGCTTTGTGGTTTCAGGTTTATAGAATGTTCCCAAATGATATTCCATAAAACAGAGGCCCTCATTTGCAAAGCGGATGTAACCAGGAAGATTAAATAGCACATCTTAAATATTATGAAGTAAATCCCTCATGCAAATTCAAAGTTAGTCTTCTAAAAAAGTGACTTCATTTAGAGAGAATGAGCTTAAATTGAAGTGGATGTGGGTATTTCAAAATGTACCAGATTATTCCAAGCGTGCCATTTATCACATCTTAGTAAGTCACAGTGAGGTGCCACTGCCCACTTTATAGCATTTCTGGTGCAGTTTGGGAACACTGCAGCCATTATGCAGAGCAGCCCACGCTGCCTTGATAGGTAGCCGCACCTTCCAGGAACCAGGGCCTCTGCTGCCCCTGGAAGTGGCCACGAGGGTGCTCACTGTGATGTAAACACCTGCCCACAATGCTGGTAATGAGAGCTTCTCACACTGGGCATCCTTTTAACAGCTGGAGGGTGACCTGTCAACCACAGGCCAAAATCCAGACTGATTACCGTGAGGTGAAAAGTCTCAAATCCAATCAGCCATCCCACGAGCTATGTGGCTGCCTGCACATGGTTAACATCTGTTATCTGAAGTTTGCGGTGCTTGTTGACTTTTCAAGCATTGCTTTTTTTTTTTTTATTGACTGGTGTGAAAAAATGGAAGGTAATGATCAATACAGAGAAACATCATTAAAACATCTCTAAAAGAGTGAAATTCCCACTGTAAGTATTGTTGCTTTTAAAGTGCACGTTTGGCTACAAATCAACTGTTCCATAAGAGAGGTTTTGGTCAGCGTCACGTGGGGGGACGCTGAAGGCTGAATGCAACAAGGAGTGACTGATGAATAGGACAAAGAAGTTAGAACCGTGGCTTGTATCTTAATCAGTTTTGTCGATGCAAGAATTTTATCACAAATGAAAATAAGTAATTGAAGATTACCTTTCTGCTTTTTGAGGATGTTACTGCTTCAAAATACAGTCTAATTTTGTGGGCTGATGTGCCATCTGACAGAGAGAGGTGATTTGGATTGGACCTGAAAGAATAGATCAGACTCATCTGGTGATGCGAGAAGAGAGGGGAGCCACAGATCAGCACTGTGAGAAACCTGTAGCACCAAGAATTCACAAGTGTGCACGAGGAGATGGGTCTGAAGCAAACAAGTGGCCTGTGCTAGAAAAGCAGTGGAAATGTTAGACCAGGCAGGTGGTTAGGTATGAGCAGAGAAAGAGGGACACGGGCCAGATGGCAGAAAACCATACATACTGTGAACAACAGGGTCCTTGGACAGACTAAGAAAAACAGGAACCTCTGGACTGTTAAGAAACCATAAATTCTGGGTTAACAAGTGTCCTGAAGGCAAAGAAAGGTGGGACAAGGCAGCAATTCCCAGCATTCAAATGTGTCACTCATTATGACCCCCATACGAATGTAACCTTTTGCTAATGATACCCCCAACTGAACGCAACCTTTTGTTCATTATGACCTCATCCGAATTCCCGATCAAGGCTGAATAAATACAAAATCCCTCCTCCCCACCTAAAAAGGTAGATCTGGGATGAAGATCAGGAAAGACAACCCCAAACCCCTTCCTGCCAATGAATATTCTGCCCGTTCATTTTTGCACCCATATAACCAGCTTGCCAAAGAAACTCAGGGCCGCTGCCCACCTGGGTCTGCCCGCTCTTTCCTTGAGTGTGTACTACCTGTCCCTTCATAGATCCTTGCTTTGCTTTCTTGAATTCTTTCAAGAACCTTCTCGCCGACAACAGAAAGGCAACTTATGATGGACTGGGGGAGTCAGAGGCCTTCAGAATCTGAGTCTAAGAGGGTTTGGGTAAATAGCTCCAGGATGCATTGCTTGTAAATGCTGAAGTGCCAAAGATCCTAGTTTATCTGTCTGCAGAGCTGGTGTCAAAACCGCACTGGCTACAGAGGTAGCCTGGCCTTAGGGTGCTTCGAGATTCAGTAACCAGTGGGGAAACGGAGAAGAGAGAGAGAGAAACTTGACAGTGTTGGGAGGAGTAGATTATGTGTTACCGTAGATACATTGCAATCCTTAACTCTTATGTACCCAACACAATTTTTGTGAACAGTTTTTTTGTTGTTGTGTGTGTATCCTTTCTTTTTAGTCTTTGATTTTATTTAATATTAAATTATATTTTCCATGTTGCTCTATGGTTTGGTTAACCAGTACCTTTTTTTTTTATTGAAGTACAGTCAGTTACAATGTGTCAATTTCTCGTGTACAGCTCAATGTCCCAGTCATGCTGTATATACATACATTCGTTTTCATATTCTTTTCCATTAAAGGTTATTGCAAGATATTGAATATAGTTCCTTGTGCTATACAGAAGATATTTATTTTTATCTATTTTTATATATCATAGCTAATGTTTGCAAATCTTGAACGCCCAAATTTATCCCTTCCCCCCCCGCTTTCCCCTGGTAACCATAAGTTTGATTACTATGTCTGTGAATCTGCTTCTGTTTTGTAGATGAGTTCATTCGTGTCTTTTTTCTTTCTTTTAGACTCCACATATGAGTGATATGCTTAATTGACTTCCCCGTTTATAGAGCTAGAGCGGTAGGAAGTGGAAGAGTATAAACATATTAGGCCTATTTACTCTTCTGAAATAAAACTGCCTTCATTATATGAATTAGCATTTTCATAAGTTTATAGTTAGTGACCGGCTTTCTACCCATCCTTTGACAAGACTTTAATTACCAAAGATCAAAAAATCACAGCTATGGTGAAGAAATATGTAATCTTTTTTTTTTTTTTACGAGAATGGGAAAATCTTAAACTT
The DNA here is from genome assembly GCF_048564905.1 of Vicugna pacos. Lineage (NCBI taxonomy): Eukaryota > Metazoa > Chordata > Mammalia > Artiodactyla > Camelidae > Vicugna > Vicugna pacos. The sequence goes on from NC_132991.1 coordinate 19,420,930, forward strand.
GACAAAATATATAAAGATACTTTTTTTTGAAATTCCTTAAATCAAAATGTAACCCTAGTAATATACCAGAAGTTCTAATTATGCACATATTGCCCTGGGCTGTATTGCCATGAAGGAAAATTATTTGAATATTTAGCTTGAAGCTGGTAATTCATTTTTAAGGATGTACAATTTATGACATAAAAGGGTTTAATATTTATAATACTGATAAGTAATAAAGAGGCCTATCCCCCCACCATTTTTTGCCAGGTTTGAAAATGTTTTATTTAAAAGGCATTTTGTGTAAAAGAAAGTGCACTTTTGGAGCTTTTTCCAGTGTAATTAATGTCACTGCACTTAAATGCATCAACAAGCTCAAAATTGATAGAGCTTGTACTATGAAAAATGGAGCATTTTTTATTATCAACCACTTCCTTTGGTGAAAAAAGTCAAGAATTATGAGTTAAATGTTCCCATATGAATATATTTATTAAATGGCAAGGCACAATTTGAAATGAATTTTTTGCTCAGATATTAGGAAATAAAAAGATAAAGCAATGGCACCAAAGAAGTGTAATGGACATTTTCTTTGAATAATGTATTAGTCTTTGAGATTCCATTTAAACTGTAATGGTCTTAGGCTACAAAAAGCAGTGATAAAATTTTTTAAAACATTTACTTACAGTTTTTAACAAGGCAAATCATAGCTTAACATATGTAAGCATAGTTTAAATCACCTCTATCTCTACTGACCTCTCACACCTGTTTTTAAGTTCTTATTACATCTTTAATATTTTGTTCATTAGCCTATAAATTTTCAAATCATTATATTCATGGTGTATGTACCCATTTGATGATTCAGTATTTTCTACTACATTATAAACATTCCTTTTTTACAATTCTACACATTCTTCATATATCTTAAATGTCTTTTTAACACCTGAGTAATAAGAAAAGCAACATTTTTAGGAGAGGAAAAAAAAGCTAAGTTATAAGCAAACTTGTGGGTTATTTTGTTGTTGTTTAAAAATAGTTTTACTCAATGAAACACCTTTAATCCACTTGTTGGATCAACTTCATGGTTATGACTGATTTTGTCTCGTTTGTCAGAGAATAATGACTAACTTTGAAACTTTTGAAACTTTGGTCTAGTGAGAATGACCCTGCTTGCCTTTCATACCACTTTCACTATCTATTCCCATGAAACCTGAACAATTTTAGTCTGAAGTTATTTTTTCCCAGCCATTTTCAACATACGTCCTGTCCAATTACAAGTTGTATAAGGTAGACTTGAGCATATGCTTTTGTGTTTGCCCAAGAGGACATAAATGTATTATTCTTGGAAACTTCTTGGTGAATTACTAGAGAAATAGAGAATATTTAACTCTATGTGAAATCATAAAGGACTTCTCGTGTCTGCACACTCACGTGCAAGCACACACCCCTTGCTCTCCTGCCCCACACGCACACATCTCTCCCCTTTTGTGTGTGTGCATGTGCGTGTGCATGTGTGCTGTGTCTCACTGGTTCTTTTCTGCCGTCTTAAAAACATTAAATTGCTTGGGGAAGTCCAGGCTGTTATAGTTCATCTGTCTTAGACAGTTGCATATCCTAATACAGAGTTTGGGAAACAGTGGCCCTGATGAAATACGCAATGGAAATTTCTCATTCAATCTCCTCATTTAAATTCATTGTTTAATTTAATATCATTTGATATTCATTAAGATTTACATAATAAATTAGACCCAGGTGACCAAGTTAATATCATTTCTAGTGCCATAACAATGACCCCCCCTGCCCACAATGCCTTCAAATGTGTTCCCAAACTCCTCAGTTCTCTCATGTCATTTTCTAAAACAGATGGTCACACCTGGGGAGTCTTGATATTCATTATTCATTCTAGACAGGTTATCAGAGCATCTTCTAAATACTTAGCATTTTCATGACAGCATGAGAAAGGCAAAGAAGATAAAATTCCTGACCTTAAGGGACATAGAATTTAGCTGAGGAGGTAAGACATGTTGACAGGAACACTTACATAACCAAACAAAGCAGCACAGTAAAGTGCCAGGTTTACAAAAAGAAAGCATGCCAGAGGTTCACAAAAAAAAAAAAAAAATGAGTTTCATGCATGCTAATGGGAGGAGGATCTAAGAGCTGGCTTGACCACTTTAACATCTGCCATTCCACTGTGTGTGATGTAGAAATACCGTGCATCTGGATCGATCATCCACTGATTCTATGTATCAGTTATTGGTGAAGTGTGAAGATCTGCCATATTCTTCGGATGCTTACTGTTCCATCAGCTTATTCATTTGATGCGACTGCAGGCTCTCCAATCACTTCTAGAACAACGGGAAGAGTAGCTGACTCTTTCTCAGTTTCAGCTGGCAGTCTAATTACCATCGGACCCTGCAGCCAGAGTCTTCAGGCTCGGCTCCAGCTGTTTGCCTAGATGCTGGCTTCCTTGCCTGACCCTACTTGTCCATTTTTGTACATTTCTAGAGCTGTCTTTGATGGGTTTTTGACCCACATCTTTGATTTGCTTTCAAATGACTTGTGGTCTCTGTTCCCTCTTCCTCTACCTACTTGGTTTACTCCATGGATTTTCCTCAGAACTCTCGTCTGTTGTGCTGACTTGATTAGGTCTCAGGTGCCCCGTATTCTCCTACGCTGCGCAGGTCTGTCTTCTCAGGTATCATGTTCTGCAAACTCTAAATGCCTTGGTCTCCTCAGAATCTCAGCTCCATCTTCTCAACTCATGGATTCTAGTGGACTCTGCCTGTGACTCCCTCCTTGCCCTGCAGTCTAGAGACTCTCTCAAGGCTGTAAGCTGGGCCAGTGAGTAAGCTGGTTATCATATGGGGGGAGGAGAGAGGTGTACTTGCATCTAGTGGATAGAAGCCAGGATGCGGCCGACCATTCTGTAATACACAGGCCAGTCCCCTACAACGGTAAGTCATCCAACCCAAATGTCAATAGCATGCCAAAGTGCAGACGCTCTAGCTTGGGCGTACACAATAACCAGAGTTTTATAGAGCAATATATTCACCGTTTCTTCTCTTTCTTAGTTATAAGAGCTGATTTTGTGTTTGGCTTCAATTATATTTCTGCACATTTTCTGGCATATCAGAAAGAAAAGCAACACCACTTTCCTGCCAGTGGTTGGGTAAAAATCACAGTAAGCTCTGAAAGGGAAAAGATAAAAAGATCCATAAGATACAAAGACAAAGATGACTGTCCCCAAGTAATGCAATTCAATTCAAATTGATTAAATACTGAAATTTACCTAAATTATCATATTTTAACAGTCTGTGTTGATTTTAGAAAGTCTACTGGTTGGTATTATTCCCATTATGCAGCTGAGGGGACAGAGAATTTAAGTGACTGAGGTAATACGAGTGATGAATAGAAAAGATGGAATTTGAATTCAGATCTGTCTGCCTCCCATGCCTTCATCCACCACTTCACAGGTGCTGGAGGCAACAGAGACAGACCGGTGGAAAGCATCAAGTTGTTGGGGGAAAAGATTTCATTTTATTGTGTCACAACAGAGATTTCTGTTGGTGGTAGGGGCTGCTCTGTCTGATCTTGGAAGGAATAGGGTTATGTAGACTGGCAGCCTGGAAAGCCCAGAAAATGTTCTTTACCTCAAGAGGCTGTAATTTTTAGCAGGACATCTAGGAAGAAAGAAGCCTCATAAAGACCGCCTTTTCAAAGAGGGGCAATTAACTTGAATTTTGATTTTATGTTCAGAGTGATGCTCTGGAGCCATGTGACCTAGGGAACCTTACATATCATGACCAGAGGAGAATTTTTACTTTTCAGTTTAAGGCTTTCTAACACAGAAGAAAAATAGTCTTAAGAGTAACTGAACTTTTATTAGTCTAAATTTGACTGTTATTTAAAAAATAGTTAACAAGGTGAAATGAACACAAAAGGAACCAGAGATGTGCTTTATTTTTTGTCTGTCTTTTTTTTTGGGCGGGGGTCATTAGGTTTATTTAGTTAGGTAGTTACTTTAATGGCAGTACTGGGGACTGAACCCAGGACCTCATCCATGCTAAGCATGTGCTCTAACCACTGAGCTATATCCTCCCCACTTAGAGGTCTGCTTTAGATTGTGAGATTAGTCTACCCTTCCTTATAAAATAAACACTGGCTGGAAGTAATAGAGGTGAGACAGTCTATGTGTGTCCTGCCTGTTTTAGTTTCATCTGATGGATCTCAGGTTCACTATACAGTGCGCGTCTCCAGGCAAACTCTGTGACACCATCTGCAGCTAATGAAGTGTGCAGACTGTGTTTCAGAGTTTTACAATCAGTCCCAGAGAGATTTTAGGATTTGCTTATACCCTTGTGCAAAGTCTAATCTTGTGTAAAACCTTGTAATAAACAGATTTATGGGGAATATTTCCCCCCTCAAATACACTCTACAAAACCCTGCCTCCTTTATGAATTAATAAACATAGCTATGTAGGGCTGCAATTCCGGGTACCTCTGTCTCTACCTGGAGTACCCTCTTGGAATTACTTTTTGTGTCCTTTGTTGGCTGTGTGCTCACTGGAATACTGGGGCAAAGATAATCATTTTATTTTCCTTCCTTTGACAGAAAATACTTCCATATTAGCATAAAGCATACCTTGGATAGAGCAGACAGCTGTTTAACAACTTCACACGTGCTGTGCAATAGACAGTAATGACACGGCCAAATATGGACCTGTACCATTTTGGTTAAAAAGGCATCACACTTCAAGGAGCACCAAAGTCAAGCAAAACAGCAGATAAACAAAAATAAAGACAATTAAATTTCCAGCCAAAAAGAGTATAGATTAAGCCACTGTTGTCATTCATGTGGACATTGACTAAAATCCAGGTTAGTTTCTCTGGATCCATCCTGTGTAGTACTCTCTCTCCTAAAATCTTCTAGTGTTTTTTTGTTTGTTTGTTTGTTTTGTTTTTTTACTGGAATCCTATTTACTGCTGACAAAGACAGAATGGAATGGAATGAGTAAATGGTCATTTAAACTCAGTCTGATATTTCCTGTGGAGGTGAGATAGTTTCATCTACTTGCCCAACGTTCTCATCTGCTTGCCTAGGCTGGGAGAAGTGGCAGAAGATTGGTGCTGAATGCAAAGATCAGCATCTTTCATACTCTTTTGATCACCAGCCATAGGAAAAAGTAACTTATTGTTACATGAACTCACTAACCTATTCTATGCTGCTTGTGTCCTATTTCATTTCTTTCCTCCCCTTTCTTGTCCTTTCCTTTCCTTTCCCTATTCTATTCCATTCCAATTTATTTTATTCTTCCACGTTTAAAGAGATGCTAGTAGACTTAATTGACATTGTGTCCCAACAGTGACTTAACAACCAAATGATGTAGAGTGAATCACACTTGTCCAGTCATTTTTAAGCAGCAGTTAAAAGTCAATATTCTCTTCTGTTGCTATCGCCCCTTTCTCAACAGTATTGAAAGATAATCCCCATGTCACAAAACACACTTACATAAAGTACACAACTCAATAGCAGTTTTTAGTATGTTCTCTGAGTTGTGTGACCATCACCACATTTTAATTTTATAGCATTTATAGCATCCCCAAAGAAATCTTGTACCCAGTAAGAGTCACTCCCGAAACAACCACCTTCCCTCTTGCCAAGCATGGATAACCCCTAATTCAGTTTCTGTCTCTATACTTTGGTCCCTTCTGGACATTACATATAAATGGAGCTTAAAAATATACAGTCTTTTCTTACTGGCTTTTTTATGTAGAACAATGTTTTCAAATTTTAACCATGTCATAAGCATGTACCCGTGTGTTACTCCTTTCAATTTCTAAGCTAATATCCCACTGTATAGATATATCCCATTTTGTTTATGCATTCATCAGCTGATGGACAATTGGGTTGTTTTCAGTTTGGGCTTATTATGAATAGTGATACTTGAGCAACCACATAAGCTTTGTGTATGTGTGTATTTCTCTTGGGTATATACGTAAGAGTGGAGTCACTGGGTTATGCGGTAACTTTATGTTTAGCATTTTGAGCAACTGCCAGACTGTTTTCCAAAGTGGCTGCACCTTTTACAGTCTCTTCAGCAATCTATGAGGGTTTCAGTTTCTACACATTTTTGCCAACACTTACTACTGTCTCTCTCTTTTATTATAGCCATCCGAGTGGGTATAAAATCGTGTCTCATTGTGGTTGTGATTTGCATTTTCTTAATGACTAATGATGCTAACTAAACATGTGTTCACATATTTTCATGGGCCTATTGGCCATTTGTACATCCTTGGGGAAATAGCTATTCAGATGTGTAGTCAATTTTTTTCAGTGGGTCATTTGTCTTAGTAAGTTATGAATTATTTACAATTCTGAGGAAAAGTCTCTCAGTAATATATAATTTGGAAACACTTTCTCCCATTCTGTGGTCTGCCTTTTCACTGTTTTAATGGTATAAACTGTAGCACAAAAACTTTAATTTTGATAAAATCCAACTTATCTATGTTTTCCTTTTGTTATTCATGCTCTTGGTGTCACACCTAAGAAACAACTGCCTAATACAAAGTAACAAAGAATTTCTCCTATATTTTCTTCTAAGCATTCCATAGTTTTAGCTCTGACATTTATACCTACTATTAATTTGATATATTTTTTGTGGCCAGGACCTTTCTGAATGAAGTTCACTAAGAGAGGGTCTAAGAAAGTAGAGGATAAGTTTGTGATGACATTCAATAATAGCAGAAATAACAAAAATAAAGGAAACATAGACACATATGTAATAAATATATTTTGGAAAGCTATTTAGATGCAGTCAGTAAAAGATGACAGTGTACAGCTTGTAACTGGGTGGAGAAGATGAGACTCGAGCTGATTAGGACAGTTGGATTTCCCTACTTAGGAAGAGTGACACTGAGAGCTCCCAGGTAGTAAGGATTGACCTCCCTCAGAAAGCAGGTAAGTCTTAAAGGGTTGAGTAGAACGTTCAGATTTGACTGCAGTGTGTTAAAAAGTAGTTACTTCTGAGCTGCATGCAGATCTCTAGCTCTGAGGTACTGCTGTCCTTAATCCCCACCAGTTTTTGCAGTTGATCTCAACTCTTCCCCTTTCATCATATTACACTGAATTTTGAATTAGAAATATCCTAGTCTTTTAGCAGCTGTTTAAATAGAAGTCTTCAGACTTAAGAAGTTGACTATATTTACTTTCAAATGTATCAGTTCTCCCCTCTGCTTAATAGACGAGTTGACAAGTGACAGGAAAACCGAGTGTTCTCCTTTTATTGAATTAATCTCCCAAAGCAAGTTATTCAGTGAAATCTTCCACCCTTCTCATATTCTCATATAAAAACAAATGCTGCATTCGCAAACCGTGAACTAAAGTCATCAGCCCAAATGATGTTGAGGTGGAATGCTCACTGTCCATCAAACAGGATGGTCCTTGGATTGGTTCAGGCATGGCACTGTCTTATCAGAACATCCTGAACTGTGACCTGATTAAAATGAAAAGTCTAATGAACAGAATTATGCAGCAGCTTCCCTTCATTATTATCTCCCCACAAACTGTCACAGGCAGCATCTGGTGTCAAGAACAAATCATATTCTGACTTATATCCACACTAAACACTTTTGCAGCCATAAAACATGCTGCAAACTGGCTCAGAGACATCCATTTTTAAACAGCTGACATTAATGATGTATAGAGAGTGAGCAAAAAGCTGTATTTTGCCCATCTCAGTATACTATATTTTCTGCTGAAATCTTTTTGGAAGAAAACTGGTGCATCAAACTTCCTTTTAAGAACAAATGGTCCCTCTGGAGTCTGGAGGGTAATATTTCCTCATTGAAGAGCCTGAAGTGTGCCATAAGGTGAAATGCAATTAGGTACCATTAGCGTATTTTTCTAACTAGTACACATCCAAAACCGCAACCTTATATATTTACTGTACAAAACTTGATTAATTAACGTGCCATGTAGCCTACAACTAGCGTTCTTAAAATATACAGTATTATACAAGTGTAGAAAGAGGTGGAGCAATCTGAATCTCTGAAGCAAGGGAAAAAAAATTACCATTTCATGTAGCGGGCACCAGTGAACAAGCGGAAGTAATGCCTGAGAATTTATATGAAAATGTGGCAATAATTTCATATTTGCTTGATGTAAATGAAGTCTATTAAAAACAGACAAATTAATTTAAAATTAGCTAGAATTATGGTAATAATTATGGTGTTTGAGCAATATGTTTTAATAAACTGACCATGTAATATTATAAAACAACTCCCACATATGTGTAGGGCTTTGTATAAAATGGCTGTGGTAATTTCTTAATTATTTAACCATTATCTATCTATGTTCACACGATTTCAATAAAATCGAGCTTAGTTTAAAACCCAATGTTATTACATACATGTCCTAAAGTCCAATATGAATAAAGCATGCCATTTAAACTTACCATATAGGCAACTTTTAGTTTTTGTCTAGTAGGAAAATTTGAAAATTCCCTAATGTAGTTCAGGTTTTGATATAATCACATTTAATTTGTATTCCTATATTCATTAGTCTCAATTTTATCAGATCACATGCCTTACATAGCTAACTAGGAAGGGAATTTAAGAAATGCTCTGTGGAGAATGAAGTTGTCAATGCTTGGTGGCAAGGGCTGCCTTCATTTACAAACCTAGACAGCATGTAGAAGTATGTATTATTGAGGGAAGAGCATGGATTTGGGGTCACAGAGACTGAAAGCCACATGTGATTCCCAGCATTTTCTAGGTGTGTTATCCTAGACATTTTAGTTAACTTCTTTGTATCTTCATTTCCTAATATATACACAGGAACTAATAATATGAACCTTGTAGAGTTGTTTTGAGGTTTAATCTTAATATATTTGAATAAAATAAATGGCAAATAATCATTGCTGACATATTTTTATTTTTTAGTATGTGTTTATGGTATTCATATTTTATAACCCCCAACTGGGGCACATGGACTGACTCATGTCTCACCACTGGTACAATCTCTGAAATGCTGGCTGTGCTAGGAAATCTTAGGTATTTAGTTGCCCCATATGTAGTTGTAGTTCAACGAGGGATAAAATCAGACTATTTCAAATAATTCTGAATAATAGCTACTATACTAATAATACCTGCAAAAAATTCTTTTAAAGTTTTCATTGTGGGTCTGTGGTTGGAGACGAAATACTTAATAAAAGATTTTTGCATGAATATAAATCCTGGGAGCAGAGCAGATGAAAAAGACTCAAGTTGGTGTGTTCAGAGGGTGGGGAACAGAGTATCTACCTGCTCTTCCCTGACCTGAGATAACATTTCTAAGATTCTTTCTCTGCCATTCAAGTCTGGAGCTCAGGGGAATATTCTTGGAGAGGGCAATAAAGGAGAAGAGTTCTCTGAGATTTGTAACCACTTCATTCTAGAAGGCTATTTTCAATTCTTCTCATGGGTATTAAATTTTGGACTTTCCCATAAACACTGTTCAGATTTTCCTTTGAACTTGCATCCTCATAAGTCATTCCTGTGTTCCTACATTTTTCTTTTGTTATATTATGCTTTAAATTATATTTCTAGCCCTTTTTAAAAACTCCTTTTCAATTTATTTTTGACTTTCATCAATTTTCTTTTTTCTCTTATTACTCTATTTTATTCTCCATTTTAGATTTTTATATTATCTTTTTCTTAGCATTATGAAATTATCTTAGCTAATTAAGTTTTTTTATCTGTATTATTTTGTTTTAACTCATTTTCTTTTCACTTTGTCTACTTCGATGTTTTTATTAGTATTACTTATTTTTGTTAAATAATAAGGCAAGTAGAACTAGGCATGCTCAGTTTAGCTCTAAGAGCTAAAACATGCCTTAAATAAGAAGATTGATCTGTTTTTTCTTCCTCTAATTATCTTTTCAGGATCCTCCTAGTCTCATGTAGTGGTCCTCCAAAGCTAAACCACTAATTCATAAATAACTAAGATTGGCAATGCAATAGCATACCCCGACCAAAATTCTTTCTGAACTAACAGTAGTTTCAGTCAAAAGATCACTCTATGAGATTTGTTTAAAAAGTTTATGAGTTCTCACATATTAAAACATTCAGTCACTTTACAGATGGAATCTGAAATCCATAGTTTCTACCCCATGGAATTACTCATTATTCTTTAATACATAAAAACAGCTCACTGCATAATGGGAGAAGGATTCAAAGGTAGATTTCCAGTCAGAAAGGATCCCTATAACATGAGGGCCCACATTACATTTATAATAAAGAAATCAATGATTTTTTTAAGCATCTAATAGAGAAATAACAAAGAATTATTAAGATAACTGAACTATAATTAAAATCCTCTAGGTTAGGATTCTAGACTGTGAGGAACTTGTTAATAGGTGTGTTCTGGGTATCTACTTCAGAGAATTTAGTTGGTCTTAGGTAAGGCCCAGGAATCTGAATATTCAATAAGCATGTCTCTGTGAATCTAAGGTAGGTGGTCCACAGATGGAACTTTAAGAAACACAAATGTAATGCTGGTCTTTCAATTTCCTTCCCTAATTCTGAGCATCAGTGGGATCTGTCCAGGTCAGAGATTTTGACAAGGGGAGTTTGTCGAGGAGAGGCAGCTAGTTAGTTATCTAAGCAAACTGTCGCCGAGAGTTGTCCCAGAGGCTGCCATTCAGCTGTGTTTGATTCCATCTATTGATCAACAAGGCGAGTCGTTTTCCTCCTGGATTCGCATATCTAATATGGAGGAGCAGCCCTTGGGGGAAACAGCAGGCCCAGTCCAGATTGGCTATGAGTAAAGCTTTGGCAGTGACTTAATCAATCCTGGCATCCAAATCCCCAGAAATCCTCATACCAGCCAGAGAATACAAACACTATTTGAGAGACAGAAGTTAAATTGGTAGCAAACAGCTCCACAGGCTGTAGAACACTGAGACTTCTGATGCTGAACACAAGTAGTGTGTCCAGACTTTCCTTGTCATGACTGTGCTTTTCCTCTGAGAATCAGAAAGTTAACAGGGCAAAACCTGCAAAGATGAAGAAGTTCCTATTCTCAAAGTCATTCGCATGTAGAAATGCCTCCTTCCAGTTCACAGAGATAGATCTTACTTTAATTACTTAGAGGTAAGTTTTGGCTGCTCTACTAAGTTATTTACTTTTTTTAGTTTCAGATCATTCCATGAGATTTTGATGCCTTTTGCATCTGAATTCATAAGTATTATTTCCGTATCATTCTTTTTGACTTGGTGCAAATAGGTAATCGTCAGCGAGGTACAGTGAGGAAACTTGGCACCTTTCATGCTGTCGCTCACAAAATGTCATCACTGAATTGTGTTTCATGTTCAAGACTTTGACTATTATTAGACAGCACTGTGAGAATACCTCTTTTTTAAGCTTTGAAGGTGTTGATGAGAAATTGTCCATTTATCTCCACAGTATGACCCCATAAAGCATGCAGACATTTCTTAGGGTTTAGTCTGAGCAAAGCCCACTGTAACTACTTTCTAAATAATAAAAGTTAGTAAAATCATACATTTCACTCTCTCTTTAAGTGATGTCTTCCAGGAAGGCCGTAGTCAGTGTGATAAAATTGGTTTTCCTTTGTCTTTCCTTTTCTTTTTTTTTTCTTGATGCACCAGGCTTTCAGCATGAAGAATTGCATTGTTGTAATCAATATTCCTTAGCTGGTAGCATTATTTCTTAACTGGTCCAAACAATACACTACTTTTTAAAAATTGTATACATTTGATCCACCAGTTCCAGTTCTGTTTCCCTCTTCCAACAAATATTCATTATAACATGTCTAAGATGAATGTTCCTAATCTGTTTCCTTGCTGTTACTAACATGTGTAAAATCTACACACCATAAATAATAATATTTAATGTTTGTTCTAGGATACTATATTAAAGCGGATCCTTTGGCACATTTGGCACAAGTCTCCTTTGGCAACATTTTTCCTCAATGCTATTTTTTTAAACCCATCTATGTTGCTATTTACAAGTCAGTGTATTACTTCTAACTGTTATATAGCATTTCATCAAACAGTTATTAATTTATTCCTTCGCTGATGGAATGGAGACTTTCCATTTTGTGTTTGCTACGTGAACTATTGTGAATATCTTCTGTTTGTGTGAGAGTCAAAGGATTAGAAGTGAAGATATTTTTCTTTTGTTATTTGCAGATGCTATTATTATCTATATAGAAAATCCAAAATAATAAATTAGTATATTTAAATAAATAAGTGTTGTTTTAAAAAAGTTTAACACGGTCTCTGAATACAAGATCAATATATAAAAAGCAGTAATGTTTTTATCAGTAATGACTATTAAAGTCTTTATTTTATATCTTCAAATTCTACTTCTTTATCTTCTTTGTCTCAATTTCTATATTACACTCCCCAATTCACAATTTCTTTCTGATACATTGGGGGGAAAATACCTTAATCCAAATTTGACTTTGTCTACTGTTCACAAGTATTGACTATTTTTTTTAATTAAAATATACTTTTTATGCTCAAGGTCTCCAGGAAGTTTGTCTATTTATTTATTTATTTATTTATTTATTTATTTATTTATTTATTGCTAACACTTCCTGCTGATGTTCTACTGATTAAATGCTCCCTCTCATCTTTCTGAAATCATTAGTTTTATTTAGTTTGACTGCTGCTCTGGCTGCTGTGTCATCTGTTTCCTTGAATATAACATCTTCTGTTTGTTTTTAATTTCCTCAGGCTCTAGTGTTTCTTGGATCTAAAAGATTTTTTTCTTTAGTCATGTTTACAGTTAAGAAATCGTACAGTACTGCAGGCTGCTGCTTATCTCTTCACATCCTCTCCCAGTTTTCAGCAAGAGTCCCAAGTTGCCATTCTATTCCTATGTCAAATCCCATTGCCTGCTGTCTCTCATGCATCCTTAAGAACATCTATTGCTCCAAGTCATCTCCTTTTTACCTCCAGGCATGTGAACATTTTCCCTTTTAAGCCTCTACATATATTGATCGTGGAGAAGGGAAGCAACAGACTAAACCATCTTCTATTTGTGTTTTACTATAGGAAGAATTCACAGTGGGGTGACTATGTGGTTTATCACCAAATCAGTCTGGCACACTATTAATGGTTAGGACTATTGTGTGCTAACTTGAACAGATGGTCCACTTTAGTCCTTTGAAAAATATTGGCTATCAAAAGGTTTAATAAGTTTTTAAAAACATAAATCATTCTCAGGAAAAGGTCAAGATGGCAGAGTAGGAAAACCCTAAGCTTACCTCCTCCCATGGGCACAACAATGTAACAACTATTTACAGAACAACTATTGATGAGAAAGAGCAAATCTACCAGAAAAAAACTTCCATAACTAAAGATACAAAGAAGGAAACACAACAAGATGACTAGGAGGAGCGGAGTCACGATATAGTCACGACCTGCACCCCAGGTGCAGGGAACCACAAGTGGGAGAATAATGACAATTTTAGTGGCTCTCCCCAAGGAGGGAGGGGCTAAGCCCCTCATCGGGCTCCCCAGGCATCCTGCACCGGGAAGACCAGCCCACAGAATTTTGGATTTGAAGGGCAGCAGGGCTTACTGTCAGGAGAACCAGAGGACTGTGGGAAATAGAGAGCCCACTCTTACAGGGCACACGTGCAATCTCACATGCTCCAGGACCAAGGAAAGAAGCAGTAATTTGAAAGGAGCCTGGGTCAGACCCACATGCTGGACTTGGAGAGTCTCCCAGAGAGGCAGGAGGCTACTGGGACTCACCCTGAGGACAGAGATCCCACATGAAGGGTGGGGCCATCAGCCAAAGAAGACAGGCATCCTCTAATAGTTGGTAAAGGTGAGCAACAGATTCTGCCCTGGGGCCTCCAGAAGGAGAAAGGCCCTGCTGACAGCTTGACTTTGACTTCTGACTGCCAGACCAGTAAGGTAATAAATTTGTATTGTTTTAAAGCACGAAGTTTGTAGTAGTCTATTACAGCAGCAGTAGTAAACCAACACTTGTAGTTAACCTTGGAAAACGGTCACAAAATATATCATGTGAGCATTAGACACAAGTTTTGCTGAACTGGGCCTTTGTCTCCATTGCCCCAAATGAAAGTATAATATCTAATAGAGAGTTAAATACATGTCTATTATATAACATATAATTAATTATATTTAATATATTTATATTTTATGTCCATTTTATATATTTATATTTAATATCGTATACTTAATAGGTTAAATGTTATACAAACATATAATAATTATATATTAAGTATAAATACATGGTCACTGAATCAGATATATTTTGGGAATTTGCTTTACGTTGCTTATAACTGAATTCAAACTAACCTATGAGGCACCACTTATACGAGGACAGATAATTTTGTCTTTTTCATTTTTTTATTTTTTATTAAACTTTCAATGGGGTTTCAACTACAGAGAATATATATATCGGGTATTGATCTAACTCCCAAGTTTGTTTCTAAATTCTCTAGCTCTTCTCTCCCTAATCCTCTCCATTCAGAATTCTGAAAAGTTTCTTAAATTCTCATTGCCTTGCTTGCAGTTAGGAAAACTGTTCTTCCTTCATCACAATTTCTTCCTAACTCAGTGGTTTATGGCATCAGGTCAAAATTCTGACTCCTTTAGGATTTCCTCGTAATATGCAAAGCCACCTTTGGAGAATTCCAAAAACTCTTTATTCTATTAAAACTAGGCTCTTGCTGATAAAAAGTGCTTTGACCTTTATTTTTCCTTTCTCTCTGCATACAAAAATAACTGTTTAGGAATGTCAATGTTGTCTTTGTTTTCGGCTGATCTACACTGCTCCTTGAGGCAATAAATGCCAGGAAGGGGAGGGGGAGTGGAATGTTAGGAACAACAAGAAACAAAACCTTGGTTACTTTCTCAAAAGATCCTGCTATCCTGCATCTATTACTTGGCTCACTCACCCCAAGAAAAAGGGTCAACCCTGGCAGGGCGAGGCCGCTTTTATGTACTCTCAGGCACAAGGGAAACAACCAGAGCCTAGGAGCTTCCGAGCCTTTCTCTGTCGTCTCTTATTCTGGGAAAATCTCTACTTAAGCAAGTGTGATGCTTTTTTATAGCACAAAGATGTTTTCTTTTATTATAAAGAGGCTTTGTGAAGCTGTTTTTGTGCTTTTCAAACAAACATATCGGAAGAAGTTGTCTGTGGATACAAAGAACTATTAAGATCAGGTCTCAGCCTCCCACATCACCGTCACACCCGACTACCAGCGCCATCACCACCAGCATCTCAGTATTTCATTTTCGCTTTCCCATATAATCCATTTCCAATTCCCAGTTGTGTGGTTAGTCTCCCTATTTTGGATCCAGGGCCCTGGGAATGAGTTGCTTGGCATCCAACAGCTTTTTGTCAATCTAGAATACTCGTTATGTATAAATCATGCTGGAGGCTTTCCCAGGAAGGGTTGGATTCAATTATAGGACTTAAAGAAAGATGAAGTGTATTTGCCTACAAAAAATGAGTATAAACCTTGCTGAATGGCTCCTGAAATAAAACTCTCCACAAGTCTGTCCTGTGTGGCTCAGTAAGATTAAGCTATAGTAACAACAGGTATGTAGTCAAAAATGAGCACAGATCAAAGAGGAACGTTTGGGTCAGAACTGAAACATACAAAGAGATTAGGCTTGGGTGATCCCAAGGTTGGTAGAGTATGAGAGTGGAGGGTCTTGGTTTGTTAAGGAGTGACAGTGGCATAGTCAGTGTGTGGTAGAGGAATTAATCAAATCATCCAGCGGAGGATGGAGAAGTCCCAAATTTCTTATATATACATATATTTTATTGAAGTATAGTCAGTTTACTATGTGTCAATTTCTGGCGTACAGCATAACGCTTCAGTCATAGATGAACATACGTCTATTCGTTTCCATATTCTTTTTCACCATAAGTTACTACAAGATATTTAATATAGTTCCCTGTGCTATACAGTATGAACTTGTTGTTTATCTATTTTGTGTATATTAGTATCTGCAAATCTTGAACTCCCAATTTATCCCTTCCTACCCCCTGTCCCCCCGGTAACCATAAGTTTGTTTTCTATGTCTGTGAGTCTATTTGTTTTGTAAGTAAGTTTGTCTTTTTTTCTGATTCCACATATAAATGATATCATATGGTATTTTTCTTTCTCTTTCTGGCTTAGAGAAGTCCCAAATATTCTGACAGTCAGTCCCTCTTGAAGCATTTATGGGTTTTAATACAAGACACTCCCCTAAAATTATAGAAATGAAGTACACTAATGTGAAATTCTTAAGGCTTCTTAATAATGTAGAAATGTTTTTTCATGCGCCTTCTTTGGGGATTGGATGAAAATATGGATTGAGACTGATGCGGGCAGTGTCAGGAAGTCAGCAGAGCTCAGAGAGGCAGTGCTGAGCCGTCAGGTGTAAGGAGCAGCTGATTAAAGTAACAAGCCAGAGATTCAAGAGTTAACCACTTTCCTTACTTTACTAAGATGGTTTAAGAGTCTAAAGTCAGAGAAGATGCCGACCCCTCCTCTTCCATTTTCTCCCAGGGAACAGCATACTGATGGAGGATCAGGTGGATCAGCACAAACTTGGGGTTCCCTCCCTGTTGAAGGATCCCCAACAAAAGCCTTATCAAGTAGCTTTTTGGACTCTGGATTTGGAGGAAGGGCGAGGGGGAGGACTAGGAGTGGGAAAGTACTGGGTCAGCATGGGGAAAACTGCCTGCAAATTTTCCACCTCTCCCTTCCACCCCCGTAAGGAGGTCTCAGCAGAGATGCCTGAACAAGATCTCTGCCTCAGGCATCAGATAAAGAGACCTAGGAATGACGGTGCCTGGGCTGGGGGTTTCAACATGTGTAAGAGCCTGACCAGCCAGGCGGGCCTGTGTCCTTGACTGCACCTCCCTGCAGAGGCAGCGATATGCTGGCCAAGCACCAAGTCTGCGCAGGAAGTGCAGCTTTCCCAGTGAGGCCTCCCGGCTTCAGTCTCTGTCATCACCTATGTCAGGCCTGAAAAATCACATATGGGTTTTTAATCAGGAACTAGACTCTTCAGACAGTAGGTGCCACTCAACCTACTTTAAGTTACCCCTTTGACAATCACTTAAAGTAACTAATGTAAATAACTAATGCCTTTTAATTTCATTCCACTTGGCTTAGCCTGGGCGTAGTCTGTGAACTAAGGAGGGTGACACTTGATGTCTATCTGTGGGGAGCTGTTAACTGCAGTCTATTCAGAGGTATCTTACGTGGCAAATATTTGAATGAAAAGTGACATCAAACATGCAAATATTTTCCATATTTGGATTTGAGGAACCTTGTAAACATTGCTTACAATGTTTCAAATTTATTGTGATCTCCATTTAAATGAATATTTTTGTTACATTTATTATTACTAAAGCTGCCACCTCATTTCAAGCACCATTACAGGCAATATGCTAGGTGTTCACTAAAGTGTATGCAGGAAAGGAATATTAAGTATTAAATGAATATACATATTGTCTGCTGTTGCCTTTGTGTAATTCAGATACACCCTTCAAGCAGGTTAGTCAAGGGCAATGGTTTATTAGTTTAGGCCACAAATTGTAAAGATTAGGACTGGCAGGCACCCAAGGCTTGGTAGAGGACAGTGTCTACATACTGAGTGTTGACTAGAGTTGTGGTTTATCCCTGAGGATTTCCCGAGAATATTGCAACCAAGGATTCTTTCACATGATGTGGATACCAGAAGTCAACTTAAAAAAAATTCTAGGGGAATAACATTGTGAAAAATGGCTTTTGCTAAGATACATTCCTAATGGAGTAAAGTTCACAGCTTTAACTGACATATTAGTCTTTGCAAGATATACCTCAGTAGCTAACCATTTTTTTGGAGCAAAGCTGGAACAGTTCTTCTCATTTCTTCTTGTCTAAACTGTACACAGTATTAGAAAATTTTGAAAGCTGCTATGCAAAAATCTCAAAGAACATGCCACTCAAAATACCTGGTTGTCAGAATAACTGGAATTGATGCCTTTAGCCAAATTATAACAGATACATGTTTCAGTTACTTAAGTTGGACTTTTTTTTCCTTTTCCCAAAGATAGGACCTGCTGCGATGTGTGGCATAGCAGTTTTGCAGGTCCTGTGGCTTTGTAGGTTTCCCAGTTCCTCCATTGCTCTTGGTGTCATTTCTCAAGGCAATCAAACAACCTGCATGAAGCATTGCCCCTTTCAACGAGGCTGTAAATCTGAAAACCAGATTTCCAAACCTGTCAGAAGTGTGTGTAAAATAAGAAGACCTGTTATTTGAGTGAAGCTTTGTGGGAATCCTCTTTGACTAAGCGGCCCTATTTTGACAACCTACAGGTCACTGTAACAAATATGACAAAGGAAAGCCAGACAGGTGAGGCTGCCTGGTACTTGGATTCTAGCCAGGACTTATTTGGATTCTCCTGCTTATTTCACATTGAGATGAAGGGGTTTAAATGCCACGAGTTAATGGGAAAGAGGGAAGAGTTCCGTTTCCTGAGTTTGTATCTGAATTTTACCTAAGACACGGCCCATTGGTATTTTCCAGGAAGTTCTTAAAATACATCTTTTTGCTTGACTTTACCCTGATTTCTCTAAGGGAAAGCCTTGGCATAAGACATATGCAAAACGCCCAGTTGATTCTCTAAAGTGCAGGAGGTTGAGAATCACTGGCCTAACGCAAGTTAAATATTGTTTTCAAAATCAAGTTTCCCATCTGTGTAACAGAAATGTTAGAGTACATAATGGTTTTTAATTCTTTGGGTGGGGAGAGGGCTCAAAGCTCAATTCATTCTTTTTTTGTTTGTTTCTGTGGGGTGGTAATTAGGTTTATTTATCTGAATGGAGGTACTGGGGATTGTATCCAGGACTTCATGCATGCTAAGCACACACTCTACCACTGAGCTATACCCTCCCTGCTCAATTCATTCTTTAAACAAAATCTTACACTTGTGGAAATAAATGAAGACCAACCAAATGAGAAAGCAAAGACTATTTATCAGAGTTGTTGTCTCGCAAGGGAGACAGCCACCTTTACCTGTGTTTTGCGAGAGACTCAAAGGGAAACAGAGGAGTGGGAAAGCTTTCTAGTGGAAAGAGGGAAGGTTTCGGGCATGGCCCAATTAGAGGCTGTTGTCCTGGGGAACTGCAGCAGGGCTCACTAGAAGTGGGGACTCCTGTGCGGTTGGTTAGGTATGCATTTTGGCTTTCTCTGGTTGATCCTGAATTGGGAGCAGGGGTAAAAATCAGGGAAGCTGTCAGTTAGTAATCAAGTCTCGGCCGGCCATTCTGGGCCAATTATTACAGACGTTATTATTCAGCTTGCTGGACTGTCACTAGAGAGAGTAACCAGGCTTCCTATAATTCTGACTTGCAGCAGGCAGGCTTCCTGAGTTGCGTGTTACAGATAAGGAGGTAGGTTTCCTGCAGGTTGATACAGGTTGTGGGTCGGAGTTTTATTTTTTATATATGATCTGGTTATTTTCCCTTTGTATATTCAGTCTCTCACACTTATAATCCAAATCTTACCACTTAAAAAATAGAAATAAAGAAAGAGATGGCAAAAGAAAGAAAAGCTTAAACCTTGCCTCCATATAATAGCAGGATTAATTCCCACCTCAACCCCTACCAAGTGTGTTCTTCCTGTCTGTCCTGGGGGAAGACAGGCTTGCCTGAAGTCTGCCTCCTGAGGGTCTGCAGTCTGTTTTTCTGCGGTTGCCCAGCTCATAAGTATTTGTTTCAGCACCTCTGAAACGCGCTCTCCGTTCCCTTGTATTGACCCCGGTTGGGTCAGCTCTTCCTTCATTTCTACTCTAACACAGTAAGCACGGCTATTAGTATCAAGCTCTTATTGACATTTTGCAGATTATGGAGGTGATGTTTGGATAATTTTAGCAAAATTTGAGTAAGGAACAACTTACAATTTAAATGATTTCTAAAAGTCACTAAGCATCTTCTTATTGGTCATCTTTTTAGATTTCACTTGGTACCATGTTGCAGAATAAACTTTCCTCCAAAAATCCTCTTTTCTACTTCATGTGCACTCGAGAGTCACTCCCACCACCATATTGGCCACATTCTGGTTCACAAACATAGCAGAAGGAACTGAACATGTTTCTTGTATTTTGATGCAGTGCGATTTGCATATTCCATATAAAGCTGTCTCATTTAGGTCAGGTTGAAAGACCCTTACTACGTCCACCAAAGCAGTTTACAAAGATATTTTCTGAGATAAGAGCCTTCTAAGTCTAAGACAATTGCTACAAACCTCCTTGATTATGGAAGCAAATTTTTCCTCTACTTATATATTTAAATCCAATATGTAAAACAGATAAAGTCAATTAAAAATTGTCAAATATGAATCACATAATTTTAATCAAAAACTGCTCAAGACCAAAATATTTCTAAGCCATTTTTTTTATAGGTCTGAATTTGAAATCGGTGGAAGTAAAAACTTTCTGTATGGTTTTTTCCCAGGAAAATAGAAGTTTGCTTATAGTAGAGTTATTATATGTGCATTTCTTACCCCAGTTGGATTGTGAGCTCCTTAAAAGTGGATATTTATCTTTCTTTTCCCAATGCCAAGAGTAATAAATTGTATAGAATACATGGTTGGTTTATACAGAATAAATGCATTAAAAAATTCTTACCCTTCCTTAACATCAGGTTGTCAGCATTTTATCTGAATTACAAGGTTAGTCTGTGATAATAAATGCAATTAAGATGGACACAAAACCTCACTTCCTATTAAAGTCATTGACATACACAGGAAAGACAGTTGCTTGGCTGATTGAATTTTGGATATTTTAGAAGTATTCTGTGTCTAGAAAAGAGCCCAGAAATCATTGAAAAATAAGAGTAATAAGTGGTTATATTGCCATTTAGATGCCCAGGCTTTCTGAATAAACCACTCGGAATTTTATCTCATTTTCCTTTGAAAAGAGAGATTGGCTGCTGTGGAGCCAACTGGACTCCAGTGACCATCTCCCAGCCTCTTTGTGATGAATTTTGCTCTGGTCTCATGACTACAGTCTCAAGTTGATTGACAGGCTTTTCCCTCATTGCATACAGACTGGAGGCTCTTAGAAGGTTTAGACCTTCTCCCCAAAACTTCAGGTTTTTTAAGGCACACCTTCAGCTTTTGGTATTTATTCAAAACCAAAACAAATGGATTCCCCAAATTCTCTATTTTCAGATTGCATAAAGTATGTGCTGTCATTTAAAAGCCAGCAGGCAAATGAAAAAGCAAACTTAAACAACAAAACCAAAATACACTTCTCCCAGTAAGAATATTTCTCATGTATTTGCTTTATTTCATTTTTGCTATCTCCATTGGGTTAAGGACAGCTTCATAACTGGGTACGAAAAAGAAAAACAAAGATCAAAACAAATCATGAACTGGTCCTAAATATATATCAGCATTGATTATAAAATGTGTCTTCTAAAAAATGAAATGTTTGAAAAAATCAGACTGAAACTTCTATTTTATGGTGAAGGACCAAGTTAGAGATCTTCAAGTAGGAAAAATTTGTGGTTTAATGTCATTTATATCACTATCACAAGTTTATTTCACACACACACACACACACACACAAAATGTAGCTTTTCTGTGGATCAACTGCCATCAAAAAAACCATAAAAATACCATGACTTGCAGGAAGAACTATTGGCTAAGTTACTGGATATCCTTAATCCTTTAAAGAAGTGACTCAGAAATCATGTGGGAGGGCACTGCAGCTGAAGCAAACACAAGGGTTTCTGTGCACTCGCTGTAATTTCATTTTTCCTCTTCAGAAATTATTTTTCAGGGAACCAAGAAAGGTAGCTAAAGACAGGAGATCAGTGACGTGGTGAAATCAGGAGCTCCAAGTCCAACATGAAAGTGGGAGAGTAGAGACCTGCCCAGAGGTAATGCACGCCCCTGCCTCTGCCCGCAGAGTGCAGAAGACTAGACCAGGAGCCATGGTGGTGCCTTCTCTTTTGCACCTGGAACCCGGTATCCTTTCAGTAACAGGAAGGAATGCTCTTACACCTGTGGTGGTAGCTTCTGGAATGGCTTCCAACCATCTCCACCTCCTTGTATTCATACTCTGTATCATCAGTCCCATCCCTTTGAGTGTGGGCTGTACTCAGAGACTTGCTTCTAACAGTTAGAATTCAGCAAAGATTAGGAGATGTCTCTTCCAAGAGTGTGTTATGCTATTTTCCCCCTCCCCTCAATTCCCCTCCCCATGCCAAATTCGTATGTTGAAACCTAATCCCTAGTGTGATGGTATTTGGAAGTAGGGCCATTAGGAGGTGATTAGGTCACGAGGGCAGAGCCCTCACAAATGGGATTAGTGCTCTTATAAAAGGAAAGTTCCCTCAGCAGCTCTGCCCTGGGAGGACACAGCAAGATGGCCATCGATGAACCAAGAAGCAAGCTCTCACCAGATACCAGATCTGCTAGTGCCTGGACCTTGGACTTTCCAGCCTCCGGAACTGTGAGAAATAAATGTTTGCTGTTTAAGCCACCCTGTCTCAGGTATGTGGTTATAGCAGCCTAGACAGACTAAGACAGGTTACAACAAGATTGTGGCTTCCTCTTTGCCACAATCCTCTCTCACTCTATTGTCCACTTGATTTGAGGAAGCAAGCCTCCGAGTTATGAGCTCCCATAGAGAGGCCCCTGTGGCACGGAACTGAGGACAGTCGTAGGTAACAGCCCCATGAACCCATGAAGAATGGAATCCTGCTAATAAGCACATGAGTGAGGTTGGAAGCAAATTCTCCCCAGGAAAAGTCTTACAATGACTACAGTATCAGCTGGCTCCTTGACTGCAGTCTTGGGATAGACCCTGAGCCAGAGGACCCAGCTAAGCTGCAAGATTCCTGACCTACAGAAACTCTGTGAGATAAAAAATACTGTCACTAATTTGTATCTCCTTATACTGGTCAGAATGACCATCATTAAAAAGTACACAGATAATAAATGCTAGAGAGAGTGTGGAGAAAAAGGAATCTTCCTACACTGTTGTTGGGAATGTAAATTGGTGCAGCCACTATGGAAAACAGAATGGAGGTTCCTTAAAAAACTAAAACTAGAGTTACCATATGATCCAGCAATCCCACTGCTGGGCATATATCTGGAGGGAACCCTAATTCAAAAAGATACATGCACCCCAATGTTCAGAGCAGCACTATTTACAGTGGCCAAGACATGGAAGCAACCTAAATGTCCATCCACAGATGACTGGATAAAGAAGAATGGGTGTATATAAATATATAAATATAATGGAATACTCTTCAGCCATAAAAAAGAATTAAATAATGGCATTTGCAGCAACATAGATGGACCTAGAGATTATCATATTAAGCGAAGTAAGTCAGACAGAGAAAGACAAATATCATATGATACCACTTATATGTGGAATCTAAAAAAATAATACGAATGAGCTTATTTACAAATCAGAAATAGACTCACAGACAGAAAACAAACTATGGTTATCTAAAGGGGAATGGGATGTAGAGGAGGGATAAATTAGTAGTTTGGGATTAACAGCTACACACTGCTATATATAAAATAGATAAAACAACAAAACCCTACTGTATAGCACAGGGAACTATATATTCAATATCTTGTAATAACATATTATGGAAAAGAATCTGAAAAAGAATATATATATATGTACAAGTATAACTGAATCACTTTGCTGTACACCTGAGACTAACACATTATAAATTAACTATACTTCAGTTAAAAAGAAAAAAAAAGGAAAAACCTATTATCGTTAACACAGGACTTGAGTTTCATAAAACTAGAGGGCAAATGTTTAGTTATGCCAGAGACGGATACTGTTTTGGTCGATATGCTTGTGCCATGTAATCAAGCAGAGTCCACCTTGGCCAGCCTTAAAGAAGAAAGAGGTAAAATCATCTTCCTGCTCCCACTTTTTTAAGAACTTTTTCTTAGAAGTAATGCAAAAGAAAAAATTTTACTTTTGTGTGATGCGTACATTTCACCAGCTATTACAACATACGAATTTCCATACAGAAAGTCTTTCAAACTTTACTTGCTGTAAGTTTCTTGTGTTTGGTAGATGGAAATGGGTGAGCACTGCTGTTCCTTAAGAAGTCCTGCGAGGTAGAGTGGCTTGGTTTGAACAGTTTGTTGTACTCAAGTGGCGACTGCTCTTTGCAGGGAGTTTCTGAGGATGTGATAAATACATAATCCCTTACTTAACCTCATCTCATTTCTTTGTCACTGCTAGTGTTTCAAAATAAACTTGAGAAGTAACAGATTCCTCAGAGTTTCACCATGTACACTTATTTTGATATGATTAAAACTAGTTTGATTTTTTCACTTGTAAGTGATACAGGGCTGGTAGAGAGAGGCACAATGAAATCAGAGATGTGACAGTTTAGCAATGGAATATATATATATATATATATATATATATTTCTCCCCCATATACTTTGAGGGTCTGGGACCCTGAGAGGTGTCGGAAATTTAGTGGGGAACAACACTGACAGTCTCATTCCTTCTGGTGCCTTCACTGTAATTTAGTAGAAAAGTACAAGGATTCTTTGTCAGGCAGACCTGGACCTTCAGTCTTTTCTACACGTGTTATCATGACGTGGGGCATGTTTCTTAACCTTTCTGAACTTTAATTTCTTCTTCTATAAAATGGAGACAATACAAGTACTTCCCCCATGAAATTGCTAAAGGGCTAAGAGAGGGAACAACAGGAAGGTCCTTTGAACAGAGATCACAGGCAGGATTTCACGGAGCACAGGACTGCACTGTGGCTGCTGTCCGTGTTGTCACCCGTATCACCATCGCCAGCACTGCAGACATGAAGAATCCCCTTTTCCCTGTTGCTAATTTCCAGAAAGAGGAGTTGTCCCAGACCACAATAGACCTCTCTTGTCTCTTAACTCTCTCTCTTTGGGAAATGGTAATAACTTAAGTCAGAAACTGTGATAAAATGATAAAAATCCCTGGGTCAACAGACAGATCATTCGTTACAGAGAGCAGAGCAGCCAGAGCGGCATCTGGCCTTGGTTCCCCACAGCCGGGTTCCCAAGGGGCAACGTGGGAAAGGCCGGGGTGACCTGTGTGTGCGGTGGCCGCAGCCCAGCAGAGGAACCGTGACGGTAGGAGGCTGAGCACAGCGTACGGGACTGCCGATACAGCTCCTCTTCTTGGCCCTGGAGAGAGTACTCTCTCCCTGGAAAGGAAGCAAACGTCCCTGGGAAGGGGAAAGAGAGGGCATTATAATCATTACCTTGGAATGTTTCTGGAAAGGTGTGTCTTCCAATCTTTCTGGAGAAACACATGACCCCTAACTTCCAAGGCTGTTTACTATTCAAACATGCCCTTTGCCGAGAAGGCCCTGACCTTGCAGGGACATAAAAAAATCCATGTAGAATTTGTCCCCTGACATGTATTCATTGGTAAATTGGAGAGGAATTAATTTCTCATATTGGGCTCAGCTCTCCCTTTTTTCTCAGACAGTGGCTTCCCCCCGGGAGCACTGATGCACTAGAGAAAACACCGGGCAGGACAGTTACTAAGGGTGCCTGACTCTGGGGCTCGGGCAGCAGGTCCAGCTGGCTGTCACACAGAGTGACATCATATACGTCAGCCATGGCCAGTCCTAAGATTGGTAGTTTGGTTCTTCTTTCACGTTTCTGCTTTCTTACCCAATTTTTAGGACCTTGTTGGAGAAGAAGGGTACAAGTTTTGGGAGGCTCCCTAAGAGATTCTACCAATTATTTTTATGATTCCATATCATGGTTCATATTGTAGCACCAATTTACTGAGGCAACTAATATTTTTTGTTCAGTATGATTTAGATTCAAAGATATGGAAGTGTAGTTTAGAAAGCATTGCATCTCAAATTATGAGACTAAAAGGTTGTATCATGTCGTTGAGTGAGTTTCTGGTGTTTAAAAATTTTTGCTTATGCGTCGTTTCCAATAATTTTCAGAGATTGGTCATTTAAAAAAATGGCTTTTGTATTGGATGACCCTCCTATCAATGCTTAAACCCATGTTGCTTTCTTAACCAAATTCTCTAGTCATCTGGATTGCTGCAGGGCCCATGAGCAAAACAAGTAACAGGGTGGCCTTGCCTTTTGTGTGGAGAAAGGGAAGGGCTCTCCGAACAAGTGATAGCTAAGCTGAAACTTGAAAAATAACTAGGAACTGGCCAGACTGGTAGGGGTGGAGTGAGGCAAAGGTTCTAAGCAAAGAGAAGAGCAAAGGTATAAGCCCTGAACTGGGAAAGGACTTGGAAAAGATGTCAATGTAATAAAGGCCAGTGTGACAGTACCCCTGGCAGAGGAAGCAAGAAGGCATCAAAATGAGGCTAGAGAGGAAAGCAGGAGCCAGATACTACAAGGCTCAGAGGTCAGGTGCAGAACGGCGCTCTTTATCTTAAGAGCCATTAAAGTGTCTGAAGGAGGACACTGTGATTATTAGATAACGGATTGCAGGAGAGCAGGAATTGGTGAGACCAGTTAGCAAGTCACGGCAGCTGTACAAGCAAGAAATTAAATTGGCCTGAGCCGAGTAGGTGGCAGGAGATAGAGAGAAAAGCAAGTAGACTCCAGACATACTTAGGAAAAGGATTGCATTCATTTTTTTATTGTCCAAACTGAATCCTGTGTCTTATAGACCTAAGAGGCACCAGTAAATGTTCACCAGTCATGTGGAACCCAGTGGAGCATTTTTCAATTTTCCTAGCCTTATGTTTTTGGTTTTTGTTTTTGTGTTTGGAAGGCCAAGGAGAAACTGCATAGAACATTAATTTCTCAAGTAAACGTAAGCTCAAAGTAAATCACACAGAGCAGGTAACTAAGAAACAATTATTTAGACAATTATTATATGTCTACACTTTCCCTGGTTAACAGACAGTTTTTAGCAAGTCAGGGACATAAGCCAGACTGTAATTCAGATATGAATGACAGGTGTGAAAAAGGAGATGGCAAACATTAACAGCTTCTGCAAGAAATCTGGATGGAAAGGGAAGAAGTTAAGACCAGAACAGAAAAGGGTATGAACAGAAGACTTTGAAAAGATGACATCAACATTAGTGGAAGGGACGATTTATACAAAGAAGTCAAGACAGCAGATGTACCAAGACCTGTGTCCAGTTACCAGTGTTCTTGGCATTCTTCTTCTTTTTAATTAATAAAAACTTTCACCTGCTCCTCTTAAGAAGCAATAACCATTGCAATCTTCTCACTGTGATGTGAGATTCACTTCATCTCAAAGCCACCCTGTGGAGACTCTTACCATCCCAGCACCAGAAAGCCACTCAAATAAATGGGAGCGGGTAAGAGACTTTCAAAGACTATGTGACCAGTCCCTACACCACAGTGCCTAGGAGGACACTGCCGAAGTTCAGCTGGCCTGGACGAGCACTGAATGTACACAGCTGATGATAAGAAAGTCCGATTTTAATGAAAATCCTTAAGGATTTGTGCAAATTCGTAATGATTGTTGCTCTTTTATCCTCAACTAAATTTCACTTTATTCAAGCACAGTGAAGCCTTAAGTCTCCTGCTGAACTGCATGTAACCCACGCGATTCATTATAAAGTAGTTTCTCACTGAGGGCTTAGAGGTGTCAGAATTTATGAACATCCAAGCCCCTTTGATTTGATTTTGTCTCTGGAGCATGTTTGCTAATGCACAACTATTATTCATTAATGTGCTAAGGGGTGTTCACTAAAGCTGAGCTGTAGAATTACCTTAACTTCAGCAGAAAAGTCATCACTCTTCTCAGGCAAAGAGTGCTGATGAGGAAAAGTCCTCCGAAGAATCGCGAGGGTAGAGAGCAGCCCCAATAAATAAAACGCATTTTACAGCTTTTGTTAATGTGTGTGGAAAAAATAATTAAATCTATATATTTTCCATTAATCTCTTTGTGAGACCTTATCTTTTATGGAAATGGTGGAGAAATTCAAGAGTGAGTCTGCAGAATGGTTAACTTTTAAATTTCTGTTGTTGTTTCTGTCACAAAGATGAAGTATCCAGTCTAAACTCTCTGGCAGTGTGAACACTGATTTCATCATACTGTTCAGAGCTCAAGAAATAACCATTTCTTACTTGGCAAGAAGATAAAGTACATCAAGACAGGCCCATAAGTTGTTGGGTTAGGGTTGGCATAGCTGTCCGGTGTCATCTGGAACCAGGCTCCTCCTCTGTTCCCTCTCTGCCCTCCTGAGAACGTCAAGACTGCTCATTTACAACAGCAGCTTATGCTCCAGCCACCATCTTCACATTCCAAGAAGCAGGAAGGAAAGAGAGGGGAGTGTGCTTTCTCCCGCTTTCATTTAGTTTACTGAAATATCGCATAATAAACTTGCTCAAATCGTAGCATCCAGCTTAATAAAGTCACTCAAAGATAATCTTCTCACCATCACCCAGGTTAATATAAGGAATACTATCAGTGCTCTAGAAGTCGTCCTCATGCCCCCTTCCATCACTACTCCCCCTTAAAGATAATCATTATTCTGTATTTTAACACCATAGATGAATTTAGCAGGCTTTTGACATTTATATAAATGCAATCGGAGTATGCTCCTTTGTGTGTACTTTGTTTTTCTCAGTATTACACTGGTGAGATGTATCCACTGTTGCTTCCAGCAATGTTTTTTTTTTCCCTCATTAATCTACAGCATTACATTGGAAGAATATATTATAATTTATCCATCAGTTCTACTGTTGACTAACAATAGGTAGTTATTACAATTGATGCTATTTTTAAACATTCTTTCAGGTGCTTTTTTGTGAACAGATGTGTGCATTCCTGTTAGATGTTCTTAGGGTTGGGAAGGTCACTTTATAACTTGTGTTTCTGATCAGCTTTAGGAGGTATTACTAACCAGTTTCAAAACATGCTGTACCAGTTACATCACTGCCATCAGTGTACAGCAGTCTCTGTAGTTCCACAGCCTCAGCGACACTTAAGAATGTCTGTCTCTTTAACGGTTAGCAAGTCTGATAGGTATTGCACCCTGGTTTTAATTTATATTTTTCTGGTATCTAAGGTTGAACACATTTATATATATTTAATAGTCATTTAAATATCTTCTTATGGAAAGTATCTGTTATAGCTTCTGCCACTTCTTCTTTTAACATTCTGTGCTCTTAACATTCTGTACAAGTGTATAGATTTGTAAAAGATCTTTAAATACAGTGGATATGAGTCTACTGTGGCATATACATATTGAAAACATCCACTCCTGGTGGGGAGGGTATAGCTCAGTGGTAGAGTGCATGCTTAGTATGCACGAGGTCCTGGGTTCAGTCCCCAGTAACCTCTCTAAAATTAAGAAATAAATAGCCCTAAATACCTCCCCCCACACAAAAAATTAAATGAATAAATAAATCACTCTTTAAAAAAATTTAAAAAGAAAGAAAGAAAACATCCACTCCCACTGTTGGGCTTGCATTTTCATTCTTTTAATGTTTTCTTTGTTTTATTAAGTTCAGTTCATCAGTATTTTTCATTATAGTTTATTCTTTTTGAGTGTCATTTAAGAAATCTTTGCTTTCTCCAAAAACATGATATTATCCTAAATAGCTAATTGTTTTACCATTTATATTTAGATCTGCACCCTATCTGGATCTGAGTTTTATCTATGATGTGAGGTAGGCATAAGGAGTTACTTTTTTTCCGTATGGAAATCCTAGTGCCCAAGCATCATTTATTAAAAGACCATCCTTGTCCCTATACAATCAGTGTTATTAAGAGGGTGATTTCATTCTAAAGCAAATAACTTTATCTGTGTGGATCTTTTTTTTTTGTTTCTGTTTCTTGGCCTACTAATTTTTTTTGTACCAATATCATACTGTCCTGATTAGTGTACGGCTTTCTGATCCATCTTGATTTCTGGTAGTATTAAGTGTTCCAGCTTTGTTTCTCTTTAAGTTTGTCCTGGCTGTGCTTAGCTCTTTATATTGCCAGGTACCTTTTAAAAGAAGTTTATTAATTTACACCAAGAAAATAATATACGGATTTTGATCGATTGCCTTGTATGTACAGAAAAATCTGTGGGACATTAGCATCTTTACAACACAAGGCCTTCCAATTTGTGAACGTGGCGTCTTCCTTCAGGTATTCAGATTTTCTTTAATTCATCTCAGTTATATTTTTGGCTATATTTTTCTGTTGTTTTGTTGTTTGTTTCAGTGTAGATGGTTTGGACTTTTCACTGGAAAATTAGTGGTTTTTATTTTTTATGATATCATGTAGAATTAAATTTCCTGTTTGTGACTGACACAGAAGTACAAATAACTGTCTATTTTAATAATATGTCTAAAGGCCTTACAGTATTCTCATACTAATTTATTTGGATTTTCTACATGCAGTATTATTTATAAATAATTATAGTTTCACATTTTCCATTCCAATTATTATTTGTTTCTTTTTGTGTTTTTTATCTTTCCTTATTGTACAGATGTGGAATCTCAAATTCAGTTTTATGGAAGTGTTGATAGCAGGTGTCTTTGAATTTTGCCCCATTTCACAGAAAAAGTTTTGCTCTCTCTCACCTTTAGGTTTGAAGTTTGCTGTTGATTTTTTATAGGCAATGTTAAACAGGTTAAAGAATTTTCTTTAGATTTAATTTGGTAAGAGTTATTATGACTGTGTATTTAAATTTATCAAAAATTATTCTTTACGTGTTCAGATAATCATGTGATTTTCTACTTTAAGTCAATATGATAAATCACACTGCTTGATTTTCTGTTATAAAACAAACCTAAAATATTTCCAATTAAGTTGTCACTTTTGTAAGTCTCCAATTTACCTCTAGTTTGCCCTCCTCTTAAAATGTAGCCTTTCAGAGAGCTTAAGCCTCAACAGAGAGCTTAAAATGTTTAATAGGGTCTCTTCTTTTGTAGATCCTGAATACCATGTTTTGTCTCTTTGACATCACAGTAAAGAAAAAGCTTGCCTGTCTGAAGTTTTTCATTTAACTTCCCGAGCTTGTTTATTCAGCAGATGCCACAGGAAGAAACCACCAAATGCTGGGCTCATTCTCTGTTCCTCTCTTCTCACCAATGCCCTAGCTCCTCATTTCTTGGCTCCCATGGCAGACAGAATCTTTAATTTTTGACTACAAAAAAAAAAATGCCACTTGATTGGCAAAAAACGCTGCCTTTCTTGCCTCCACCTGGACCCTTATGATTAATACCATGGCTAAGAAACATCAAATACACCTAGAGAGAAAGTGGTGACCAAACATTGGCTCACTTCTCTGTGCTGCTTCTCTCTTGGTAACTTGGTTTTTCTAGTTCTGGTTGCCTTGGCAGCTCACTTACGCCATCAAACATTTTTTTCATCTGGTTTTTCTAACTGTTCCTGATGGAAAAATTGATCTGCTCAGGCTCATCCCTACACAGACACTGGTTCAATTGGTCTGGGTTGAGGAATACCTATCTGCAGTTAGATATCAGAAGCACTGTTTCCAAACCAAATTAAAAAAATCCAAAGGAAAAAATAAGCAAGAAATATTTGAATAAAAATTTCTCCAAAGAAGAGACACAATGACCTATAAGCACATGAAAATACTCATCATCACTAATCATTAGGAAAATGTAAATCAAAACCACGATGACCTACACTTCATACTCATTAGGATGTTTATTATAATGATAAAAAATAACCACACATTGAAAATAAATGTTGGCAAGTATGTGGAGAAATTGGAACTCTTGTGCATTGCTGGTGAGAATGTAAAATGACGCAGCTCCTGTGAAAATGATACAGTAGTTCCTCAAAAGATTAAACATAAAATTATCATAAGATCCAGCAATTCCACTTCAGGGTATATATCCCATAGGACTTGAAGCAGAGGCTCAAACAGATATTTATACACTCATGTTCACAGCAGCACTATTCACAATAGTCAAACAAGAGAAGCAATCCAAGTGTCCATCATCAGATGATGGATACACAAAATGTTGTATACACATACAATAGAATATTATTAAGAAATGTCTGACATATTCTACACAGATTAACCTTGAAGATAATGTATGACATGAAATAAATCAAAGAAGGACAGACACTGCTGCTTCCAGTTATATGAGGTACCTGGAGTAGTCAAATTCATAGAGACAGAAAGTAAATGAGTGGTTACCAGGGGCTGGGAAAGAGGGGATGGGAAATTAATGTTTAATGGGTACCAAGTATTGGTTCAGGAAGATGAAAAAGTTCTGGAGATGGATGGTCATAGTGGTTGCACAACAATGTGAAGGTACTTGACAACAGTAATAGTTAAAATGGTAAATTGTATGTTATGTGTGATTAGTCCAGTTAAAAAAAACAGCACTCCAACTATTCTTCCACTGCACATATAAAATTCTTCCCTCCATTGTGTCAGTCCTCCTCACAGCCATCCCCATACAGGGATTAAGTCTAGTTTTAGCTATTTGCAACTTCAACTTTCTTTAGTCTGTTGTGTTTCCTAGGCTATCTTCTACCCTGGTCCATTAAGGTTTCTGAAAACATACCACAATTTACATACTAATTATCCAGTAATTTAATTCCTTATCATTATTAGTTGCCAATAAAAATCTATTTTTGTATTTGTGAACTTCCTTCACTAATCCTTGAGTTTATGTGGGGAAGATCGATCTAGGGAAATCTGTCATACTATGAATATTATTGGTATAATACAATTTATAAGAACAAGTTAATCATATTATGATCAAAACCAATTAAGCAACTTAATTCCTGATTCCTTTTTATATTCTTATTATTGACCTGTTTCTACAGTTTGTTCTGCTTACTCACTGGAAGCCACAGTTTCTTGAAACATGAATGAAGGAACAACTGAGCATTCTGAATGAAGCATACAGGTAATTGTACAAGCAACTAACCACTTTGGCTGTTGATGGAGTAAGTGGCCAATCAAGCTGATAATTGGATACATGCAAGCACAATTAGGCAATTATGAATGCAGTAGCTTGCACAATACACTTTTCTAGACATGTCTAATTGTATTCACAAGTAATGGTATGGTATGCAAAGGTACTCTCTTCCTGGAAATAAACTTAAACCTAGAAAAGAATGTTTTCTGTTGGGCTTAGGGTCAAAATTTATTACAGTTGAAATGAATTAAATAACAGGTTATTAGTCAACATTTAAGTGTGAGATGAGGCTGGTCAGACAGACAGGTGGGTGACAGACAAAGATAGGGAGAGAGATCTCCCCTGCACAGGCAGATCAACAATGCCTGAATGATAGTGAAGTGAGCGCTTGAGAACCACAGATTCTGTTTTTGTACTATTTCTTCCCGTTGTGGGAGTCAGGATCTGGCAACCACCACACACACACTTACACATGCACCAGACAGATACATCGTAAGCAGCATCTCAGAGGTCTTTCTCTAAAACAAATTTGGCTTTTAAGATAGAGTTGAAGACTCCTTTAAAGTGGCAAGAACCAAACAGCAGATTCATGTGTTTTCCAGAAAAATTACATTTAAAAAAATCAGAATTAATTTTTTTGGAAACAAACAAAAAAAAGATTAATTTGATCTTTGGAGAATAGGGATTTTGCACATTACAGTAAAAATAGAATACTCTAACTTTAAATTAGTTTTCTTAAACATTTCATTTGTTTTGAATTTGTGATTTTTGAAGTCCAGGAAGATTGCTCAATATTATTCTAATATTGGTAGTGCCATTGTCACTTAATAGTTATGAGGCTTTAAGAAGCCATTTTTGTTTCATAAACTACCATTTTTTCATCCATAAAATATGAATTACATCATCTAACTTTCAAAGAATTTTAAAGGATTAGATGCAACATATACAAGGTTTAGCACAAAACAGAGATGTAATTGTAACTTTGTAGATGATAGTTATTATTCTCATTATTTTTTTTATGTAAGTAACATTTTTTTCTTCTTTATCCTCCCATTTCAGTTTTCTGCATAAGGAGAGTCTCTTCCAATTCATGTGTTCCCTGCATCATCCTCCCAAACAGTATCTCTCCCATCTATTGTATTAGAAGGAGATAAAGATATGACGAAAGCAAGGAGGGTATGATATCACAGAAGGAAGGATGGATGACATTTTAAATAGAAAAAATAATTAAAAAAGGCAAATTTACTAGCAAGATTGAGTATGATAAAGACTCAGAAATGCTCACTGGATTTGAAAATTTGATAGTTCTTTGAATTTAATGAGAGATAATGGGGCAGAAGCTGGAATTCAGTGGATTAGGTAGTGAATATAAAGTGAGAAAGCGGTGACAAGGAGAATATACCGTTTTTGGACAAGTTTAGATGAAGAGCACAAGAGGGAGATTTGGTTCCTGGAGGACTTAGATTCAGGGAGGGACAATTTTATAGGATGTTTATAAATTTGAGAGAGACGGAGAGAGAGAGAATCTCTAAAGCAAGACCTAGGAAGTAGAGCCAGGGGCACTTGGAAGAAAGGGGTAAATTGATTGCCTTTGAATAGGAGGGGGACTGCATCTTCTGCAAATAGAGAAAAGCATTATGAAAAGAAACTGTATAAACAAGTGGGTGGTCATGTGAGAAAGTTGATACCTGGATTGCTTCAGTTCCCGCTCTGCTGAGTAGAAGGAGGGAGGGAAAATAGAGGACAAGAAGAATGATGAGGAGATACTGGAGAATGTGTTGGCCAAAGACCAAAAGAGGGCTTGACCATGGCCTTGAAGACACACACTGGATGGGGACCATAAGCACACAGCTGTGTCAGCCACTTTTGGACCATTTCTTCTCTCATACTCAAGATCATGAACGTTTTGTGAAACTTGAACAAGTGATCTTATTAATGCTGCAGTTTCTTATTTCTCTAGCTACATGTGACATCTAAGTCTTTAGTCTGGAAAATCAGTTAGAAAATTAGCTGCTTACTGGTCCATGTGCAACTACCCTTCATTAAGGTTACCTGTTTAGATCATGTAAAATTGATTGGTTGGTTGTGTTCTCTGTGGTACAAGCATAAGATGATATAGATACAGAAGTAACGGGCAGCTTCTAAAATGAATGCCTTAAATGAATTTACTGGAAGATCACTTCTCTTTTGAGTCATAGGTGAGTGGATGCAGTTATCACATACGCCTTAAATAAGATTGGACTTTGTCAGTCATGAAAACACCCACTCTACTTTCATCTTTTAGCCTCCTTCTCACATTTGTGTTATTTTTTTGTAGGGTAACAGAAAAAAACATTACGAGCTATAAACTTGGAAGGGAAGACAGGAGCCATCTGAAACCTGGAAATATCCACCCCAGGTATATTTTAGTTTATGTTGAAGATTAGATGCATTACTTTAAATAAAACAGGTAAAGGTTTTTTATTTAAAGGCAAAGCAAATTGTTTGCACATAACTGAGGGTGAACAGCATGCTTACAAGCTAATTTAAAAATTTTTTTATTTTTCCAAGTAACTTAGCCCAACATACAAGTGAAGTCAGAGGCTGTTCTTGTCGTGAGACACAATACGTGCAGAAAAAACATCTTGAACCCAGAGTTATAAAGTGGGGATTTGAGGCTCAGTTCTGACATTTACTAAATCTTTGGCTTGGGGCAAGTCATTTAAACTCTCTGAGTTAGAATTTCCTACTTGTAAAATAAGAATAAGATCTATTGTCCAGGAAGATTGTGTGGAAAAAAAATGACATATTTCTGAAGAGGTGCAGTAAAATATAAAGTTCTTTATGATACTGTTTTTCATTTGAGGTATCCCTGAGAGCAAAGTCTATCTCTAATCATTTTGATCATTTTGTTTCCATACATTTCTGCTAATGTGGAAACATTTGGTCAGGTTACAGAAAATTCAGTGTAGACAGAACAAGCCTAAATTCATATCAGGCATAATATTTTGATTTGCCATTACACAAAACACTTTAGAGAGTTTGGAGAACATAGGGAAAAAAAATCACAGATCTAGGGACCTACCCCTTAAAGACAGTGTGTATTTTTTCAATCTCCATTCCCACTGGTTGTATTTTTGAAGTTTTTTGGATATATATATATATATCACCTCCTTTTGTTAAATCTATAAGCATAACATTTTTCTGTGATACTGAAGCCTTTAAAGACATGCATTGAAAAAGGTTTCATTGTGTGGACTTGCCATTGTTACTGATCATTTAATATATTTCTGATTTTTTACTATTACGTATAATGAACATAAATCGTTCCTACATTTAGAATTTTTTTTTTAATTCCCATGGGACTTACTCCTTAGGGTTGTATTACTAGAAAGATTAACATGTTAGTTTTTTTTTTAACCCCCAACCTTTAATTTCATGTATTTTCTTTAAAAGATAGCATCTTTCAAAAAATAAATTGGATGAATAAATGTACTACAGTAGATTATGTTAATTCCCAGAAAACTGCATTCTTCATAAGGTTCTGACTATATCTTTCACCTTTAAAAGTCCCCTGGTTACCTAGCATAGTATTTCAAAATGAGTTGGCACCTAATTTGTAGAGTGAATTGTTTGCCAGTTACAAAAGCTAGTTCATTGTCCAAACCGGAGATACTGGCCTTTTCTGATAGCCATGCAGAGAAATGGGGTGTCATGTGGTGCCTATAATGTTCTGTCACATGAGAGAGATTATTCATGGCTAGTTGGGCAAATGATAATGTAGGCAGAGCACATCCACAAATTAGATAAACAGATGGGCTTTTATTGCCGGAAATAATTTGCTCTTGGAAGGAACATCTAACACTGGTGACTGTCATATTCTGACAGCGGAGTGACATTTGGGGTTGGAGTCAGAACTGACCTGGCACACTTCTGAGGGATGACATCTCTGAAGCAAGTGGGTAGCAGTTATTTATTAATATAGTACATTCAGTAAATTATTTATCTCAAATCACATTCTCTTAGTTATATTATTCATGTTATCTTTTTATAAGCAGTGAGTACTGGAACTCTCACTGGTGCTAAAACTAATCTTAGTTCATAGACAATTCTGTTATCATTTCAAATAACTACCATCAGGAGCATTTCATTACAGTGAAACCCAGGGGCTGACGTACAAATCTGATGTGACACCTTATTACTTACTTAAGAATGATCTTCACTCCTCAAAGTTCTAGATGCAATATTACTTATATCTCTTTGAACTGTGAACAGCTTGAGGTAAGGAACTACTTCACATGTAGTTCATGTATTTCATTTCTATCTTCCAAAGCCCAGTGCTAAGGTCATGAACAGAGTCACAGTAACTGCTTCCTGGTGGGTGGATGGATAGACAGATGGGTGAATAGCAAGAACAATCGTTCCTCCTATCTTAGTTATTGCCAAGTTTGTTACATGGTTTTTCAGTGCCTAAGCGTGTTTGAATTCCAAAATCCTAGTAACAAGTGAATCAGTCTTTAATTTTCCATTCACTCCACAGCTCTGTTTTGAAAGTCTACCATGTGCTCAGTACTGCAAATGGGCTCAAAAGAGCAAAACCAAAAAAGTTCAATTGCTGCTTTAAGATGATAAAATAACAGAGACCTGGCATGTGCTCATGATGAATGCCTAATCTGAATGGGGAAGATTGGGGGTGAGGGAGGAGAGAGTGAATGAGGAAGAGACAGAGCCTGAGAAACAGAGAATGGCTTTGGGAAGTAACCACAAACCATTTAGCAATTTCATTAAATAAAGATTGTTTAGAGTGTCAGCTCTAGTGTCAGACACAGTTGATGAACCTCAGAGCAGCAGTAGTGAAGGGAAGACACAGTTGCTAGCCTTGCAGACTTCACCATTTAAAGGGCAAAACATACACACTGGGTGAACTAAAAGATTGGTTCAAGTAAGTCAGGCAGGGAGAGGTGGGCTTCTGGGGGAATAAGACTCTCTAGTGCAGAAATGAATAGACAACTGATTCATATAATTAATAATGCAGAAATCAGTATTTCCAATGTCCTCAACAGAACCTAATTAACCTGAAATAAAGCAATCTAGAGGGAAGTCAATTAAGCGTTTGAGTCATAGTGGGCATTTACACTGTGTCTGATATTTTCTCAACACTATCTTTTTTACCCTTCTTCAAGTGACTGTAAACTTTATTTTGCAGATGAGGAAACTTGGATTAAGAAATATTAAGAAATTTGACCAAAACAACACTGTAAGTATACGGTTTAGAAGGGATTCAAAATGAGACTGTAAAATTCTGATCTTTCTTGACTGCTTATATTTATAAAAACTCTTAAAGGAAAAGAGAAGGTACTGAAAATTTTGTCATGACTAGGATCTTGCAATTCAACATTTGACTACAAAATACAAAATGCAATAAAATAAAACAGTGAAAGTGAGAAATCAAGAGAAAATATAGTTAACCACATTTGTAGCTTTAAGGAAGTGGGAGTTTTTGTTTTATTTTTTGTTTACTGTAAATGCTCAACCTGACTTTCTCAGGGAAATCTTCTCAGTTTCCTATTAAACATCCCCAGCATAACTCATCGCACACCCTGTGCTTACTGTAATTTATAGATGCCCATGGTTCCAGGAAGGGAATGACCTCTGCCAATATTGTATAAATAAGACATAAGGCTGCTAGCTTTTCAAACCAGAGAAAAAAAAATCTTTCAGGTTTTATATAGGAAGAGTGACAGATTATATAGATTTATTTATTAGACCTAAAATAGTTCAAATAACATAAATGCTACCAACATATTTTCTGTAATACCACAATCATTGTTCAGAGTAAAATTTTTTTTTTAACAAAAAAGCACATTTGAACATTATGAAGAAAAATATCTGCTGGTTTATGCTGGAGAAAGTCCATAGAAGTTCAAACCATAGGGTGCTATTAAATCCCAAATATTATTTGTATACTATTAAAACTATTATGTAGTTTCATTTATTTGAGAAAATATACTGATAGTTCCTCTTTTCTTGGTTCTGGTACTTCCCTAGTGGGGTAGAAGTAGAATAAAAGACTTTTATAGGATATCAGTTATTTCAAGGTTTTGTTTAAGGCATCTTACCTTCCCTGTCATCAAATGAAGAATTGGTCAAGCATGTAACAGGAACTTGTAGTTCAGCTCTTCGGACAGTGAAATGCCCAAGCTATGAACAAATCAAAAAAACTCAACTCCAGCATAAATCAAATTAGTATAAAAGGGTAGGTGAAATTTTGAGAACTATATATTAGAACTGTTCTTTCTTTCCAGCTACAAGAGGTAAAAAGGGAAAGCTGTTTCTGTACTCACGCTTCTGACGCTACCCAAAGTTAGCACAGACCCCACAGGGTAAAGGGGTAGGGGCTCAGTCTCACAAGACTGTCCCCACTTCAGATGCTAAACTCAAATCTGAGCCTCCTATAATTCTGACCCACTGTTTATATAGCAGGGGTTACCACAATCCCCTTCTAAGATTCAGTAATTTGCTGGAATGGCTCACAGAACTCAGAAAGTCACCTTACTCACTATTACTAATTTATTATAAAGGATATGACTCAGAACAGCCACATAGAAGACATGCAGGATAGGACAAGATATGTGGGAAGGGATGTGGTGCTTCTGTGCCCTCTCCGGGGATGCCATCTTCCTAGCGCCTAGACCTATTCACCAAGCCTGATAGTCTCTGAGCTCCCTGTTTAGGGTTTGTATACAGGTTCCATCAAATAGGCATGATTGTTGAGCTCATTGGCCATTGGTGATTAATTCAATATCCAGCCCTTCTCCCTTCACCAGTGGCAGGGAGTAGGGCTGAAAGTTCTAACTCTCTAATCACTGGGTTACTTCCTCTGGCAACCAGTCCCCAGCCTCCAAGAGTCACCTCCTTAGCACAAACTCAGGTGTGCCTGAAAGGGGCTTATCATGAATAACAAAAGATGATCCTCTTACCCCTGTCACTCAGGAAATTCCAAGGGTTTTAGGACTTCTGTGCCAGGAACCAGAGACAGAGATCAAATACATATTTCTTACTATGCTAAGAAGTGATTCAGTTTAATCATACACTAATATAAATATACGTGAATTCCAATAACCAAATTGTACATATAATGAATATGAGCTTCTTGGTTGTTTCCAAGAGTGTTCAATAAGTATGAGGGTTTTATAGTGAAGAAAGAAAGAAAAGGCCAGGAGGATAGAACTAGGGAGACAGTAAATGTTCGTATGGTTAAAATTGCTTTGCTTTATTGAATATGCATATATTATATATACAAATAATGAAAGGTGAGGGAAATTTAGGTCTGAACTCAGAGAGCTACTCACATCAACATAATGTATATTGTGTAGGTAAAAATCACCCCATATGTTAGTATGTATAAAATGTGTAAGAGGGCAGAAAAATAGAAATGTGGTGTCCAGCCTTTGGAAACACGAAAATATATTTTTAAAAGTAAATTAAAATTGCCATATATATCTATGCCATTAAAATAATTTAACCTATCACACAGAATTATAATTATTTTTCAAAATCCATAGAAACAAAAGATAGATTAGGTTTTATGATAGTCGAATTTCTTCATTTGATATCAAATGGAAAAGAAAAATTGATCCATTCAGTTTATTCATCATTCATAATAATAGTATTGTATTTAATTTGCAGTTCTTTGAAAATCTGTTGTTTTGATTATCAATATGTCATTACTGACAAGAAACAGAAAGTAATTAAATAAAAATAGATGAGTTTCACAGTTTATTAGAGAAAGAAAAGGTGGCTCTCTCCTATTTCCTCTAACCTTTCCAATAGTTAATTATGTTAGCAATATATTTTCATTATATAAAATTAGAAAATTTATATAAGCCAAAAATAATTGGAATATTTGTTACAAATTATGCTATATTATTTGTATTTATATATTATATTCTCCTTTTATTACTAAAATAGGTAAAATTTCTCAGTCTTTTTTCATTACATATTATAAGTTAAACATTTTTATAAGATCAAGCAGCATATGATTTTTTTCACTAAATTATTTATCAAGAACATGCTTCTGTATTATACAAATATCCTTTAGTATCATTTGTAACAATGTTTTATTATCCTATTTATGAATTAATGAGTTATTTAATTGTCATAACAACAGAGAGACATTTAAATGGAATTTAAATGCCTAGAAGAGGCTAAGCAGATAATTTAAATCTTTGAATTAGATAATAGGGCTTCTGAAACATACAGAGAACCCAAGTCTAGCCTAATGGATTTTAAGTTTAATTTACAATAAAATCAGAAATAATAACCACATTTTTTAATTAAGGAAAATTAGAAATGTTTATTTTGTAGCATACCTGATAACATATTTACATATTTGAAGTCTTTGGCTTCATTTCTTGTTTATCTCTTTGGTTTCAACTTTTTTCATTTTTGCTTTGGATTTTACTTTATCCTGTTAAGAGATCTTTTACGCATTCAAAAGAGTTTGTAAAAATG
Organism: Vicugna pacos; assembly: GCF_048564905.1. Taxonomy (NCBI): domain Eukaryota; kingdom Metazoa; phylum Chordata; class Mammalia; order Artiodactyla; family Camelidae; genus Vicugna; species Vicugna pacos. Next base: position 19,462,278 of record NC_132991.1, read on the forward strand.
TATTCAGCATTTCTTCATGTTAATAGTACAGTTTTTCACTGAATACAGACTTACCCTATGATCCAGCAATCCCACTCTTGGGCATGTATCTCGAGAAAACTCTAATTCAAAAAGATACATGCACCCCAATGTTCATAGCAGCACTATTTACAACAGCCAAGACATGGAAACAACCTAAATGTCCACTGACAGATGACTGGATAAAGAAGTTCTAGTACATGTATTCAGTGGAATACTACTCAGCCATAGAAATAATAAAATAATGCATTTGCAGCAACTTGGATAGACATGGATATCACCATACTATGTGAAGTAAGCCAGAAAGAGAAAGAAAACTACAATATGATATCACTTATATATGGAATCTAAGGAGGAAAAGGCGAAAATGAACTTATTTACGAAACAGACAGACTTACAGACATAGAAAACAAACTTACGGTTACCAGAGGAGGAAGTGGGTAGGGAGTTCAGGATTTGCAGACACTAACTATATATAAAATAGATAAACAAGGTCCTACTGTATACCTACTGTATAGCATAGGGAACTATATTCAATACCTTGTAATGGCCTACATACATATATACATATGAACCACTATGCTGTACACCAGAAATTAGCACAACATTGTAAACTGACTATAGTTCAGTACAGTTTTCCATAACATCAAAGCTGCCATATTGCCAGCACAATTCTAAATAAGGTTTTAAAGATAACATTTTCAATTATTTCCTCAAATATAATTTTCATTATATCTTTTATGAGTCTGAAAAATAAAAATTAGCAAGTGCTTATCCTACTTATTGTTATAGACGTCCTCCCAAAGTACTGATGAGATCAATGTATATCAGATAATTGACTGTACTGAGAGTCTCCTCCACCAATTAAATTGAGCCTTTCTTTTGACCTTTTGAAGATAAATTCTATCTTGGGTGTGCAGATTTTTAGTTGTTTTCCTAACATTCAGATAAGTTATATTTTTCAGTGTTTCTTGTGATGATGTGCTATTTTTAGACCAAAAAACCCCTACATTTCTGAGCAACATATTAAAGAAAACGAATGCTGCCATGACATTTGGTGCAAACTGAGAATTGGAAAGTGAGTTGATCAGAATCACAGTGTCAACTCTAATGTGTTCGTTGGCATGACATCATTTGACACTATAATCATTTGCCTTATGCTCTTTGTACTAATTCTTTATACGTAGTAAGCAAGCTTGTCTTTATATTTTGGCTTCCCATGTGATTTCCTGCAAAGAACATAAGTTGGTCAAGGAAACTATAAATCTTGTCTGCTTAGCAGTTATATTCCTTTTTGTAAGTTATTAAATTAGCATTCAGTTTTGCATTAGCTTTTATGAGCTTGGCTAGTCTGAGACCATCAGGAAGGATTGAAAAACTAAAAATGAAACCTGAAGTATTGTGAACACAGAGACTCTGATATGCTATATATATTACCAGCTAGTCAGCCACCCCTTAAAAGACTCTTGTGCCTTGGTCATGTGAGCAGTCATTCATTTCTGTCATGAGTCATTCAATCATACACTAAACCATCCATCTATCTGTCCATCCATACATTTATCTCTTCACTTATTATCTATCTCCTATTTACCTAGCCCAGTGCTGGCTAGTAGCAATAAAGAGACAATTATTTCCTACAATCTTTCTTTAGAAGGAAGGCAGATACATGAAACATACAATCAGAATCATGAATTAAAGCATAAAAATAGAAAAATGTACAGTATTCAGTAGAGTCACAAAGGAAAGAGTGAGCAATTCTACTTTGTTTACCTGTAGTACAAAAGAGAGGAAACACATATTTGTAACTCTCCCAATACCATCAATTCTTTTCATTTTCTCTGAAATTATGCCTATAGTTATAAGAGGATATGACTTGATCCTGCTCGTAGTTTAACTATAGGAAAACACACAAATAAGTAAAAATTAAATATATAAAAGTAAGCAAAATTTTAAAAGTCACAGTACAATATCCATAATTTTTGAAACAGTTCCTCATTTAGTAAGTATATATTTGGTTTTTTTGAGATACTTAGTGACTATGTGATTAAAAAAAAAAAAGCAACCTAGAAATTTCACTGGGCATATGAGTCATGAGCCAATACTGAAAATCCATAAATTATGGAATCTAAAACTACTGATGTGACATTTGTAAGAGAAGCTTAGAAAATTTGTTTTAATTGTCCCATTATAAAGTTTGATCATCTTTGTAAATTTTTGGCTATGGATTAAGAATTTTGGATATTTATTCATATTATGAGATTACTGAGGAAATATGTGATGCTTTCTCTTCCTGTTATAGTATAAAATGCACTTACTAGTGTTGTAATTTTGATTCTAATAGCTGATACTTAACAGTCATAAACAGTATTGGCTGTTTGAAATTACTAAACTAATATAACAAATCCTAGAGATATTCTCAAACGAGTTTAAGTTAGAACAAAATTAGCACATTTAAATTATGTTAATTAAAAAATCATAAAGTTCAAGGATTTAAATTTCATTCATACTTAGCATTTCCTTATTTATGTAAAAAGCATAGCGTTAGGTAATGTAAATAACATGAGTCTTATTTCATAGAAAATCAAATATGATAACTGTGATAAATAAAGAGCAGGATGAGGCAAAGGGCTAGGACAGAGGAGAGAGTGACTGACAGCAGAAGAGTTCTTGCTTGAACTGGGCTTTTGATTATAAATAGAAATTTTTTAGGTTAACAGGGGTGGTGAAGAAGGGTATTGACAACCAAGGAAAACAGAACTGCACATTCAAGAAACCATACGTAGTTCAGTATCCTAGAATCCAAGATGCAGATTTACAGCAGGAGGTAGATGACAACTCTGGAGCGTAGATATGATAGGATTCTATATAATCTTGTAATCCACACTAATCTCTTTAACATGTGGATGATGGCAAGGCACTGAGCCACAGATAAGGCTACAAACTGAGGTAAAAATACTCAAACACACTCACCTCTCCCACACACTACTTGTCTCCTTAGCAAATATGTTATTTACCTTATATTTCTAAAAGAAAAAAAGAATACAACTGTATCTTCCCGAATTCATACGAATTTTAGTTTTGGAAAGGACCACAGGATTTTTTAAAACCAATACCCACTTTGTGCAGATAAAGAATTTAAGTTTCTTAGAAGTTAAATGAGATTCTTAAACTCTTACCACAGACCAGATGCAGAGCTGGACTAGAACACAAGTCCCCTAATTAATGGTCCAGAATTACTTGGAGATGCAAAATCGCCATGACCTGGCAAGACTGTTCCAAAATATCAATGCTTGGTACTGCTTGATCTCAACCACCATTCTCCTAGAATAGTTCTTAACTTTAGCTTTCATTAATTCAGGCTTTTAGGGTTCTTTGCCTTTCAGATGAATATTTGGCATATGTGCCATTCGTAGGAGAAGCATTTGTTTTTTTATGTAACTTCTTTTAATCTCAGTATGATTGCAAACAAAATGAGTGTTTCTGGTGAATGTCTATGCCCCAAACCCAGCATGGAAGTCCAGATACAGAAGAGCTGTGCATTGGCAAAGACCCAAAACTGAAACAGAAGGAGATGCCAAAGGTCTGATGAAAGGAGTCAAAGTTTTTGGCTTATCTATGAAGGAAAATTAACACATGGGCTTTAAATGAAAAATATCCCATCTTCAAGCAAAATGCAGCAACATTAATTACAAGAGTAAAGTCTATTCATATCTTATTTCAGAAGAACGTGGGTTATTCTTCATTCTGGATGCACTGATTGTTATTCAATAACCTTGTTGGATTTTGCCCTTTACTGCATTTATCAACTATGAGAATTGCTCAGAAAATAAGTTTATAAGGTTAATTACCAGCACATTATGCAGAATGCAGAAAATCTGATGGTGGTTTTATATTCTGCTGGCATGTGAGGGAATGTTTCAAAGGGCTCAGCTCTGATTGTTTGTGACATGGTGTTTCCTTAATTAAGAATGGCTGTTCTCCTACACGTAGGCTCCCTACACGAGGTACATGTCAAGATTTAATTTTTTTAACTCACTTTTTTTTTCAAAGGCAAAAATCAACATCAGTTTACTGATTTGTTGGAAAAATGCTAACACTTAATAGTTTAAAATTTCAATTTAAGAAAGGAGCTCTTCAACCAATATAAGTGAACTTTAGTTTTAACAGAAAACATGTATCATGTGTTTCTGAATGTGTGTGTGTTTCTGGTTGTGTGACAATGACTGACTGCTCAGTTCTTCTCTCAAAGCTGTTGACACATCGGTGAGTTTGTTACTGTGACTTTCAGTTTTCAGTCAATTTGCTTGGGGTGCATAATTAAGAGATAAGTATCAACCCATCTACTTCCTGAGGCACATACACTGAATGACTTTCAGCATCTCTGGAAGAAAACAACATGGAAGACAAGAAGACTCTGAACAGAAGCATACGTACACCTATCAGTCTGCTGCCCATATGGTTAACGCTTGGTGACTGCTATTTCTCTCCATTAGTTAAACCTCAGATAATTGACCAGTCTGTGAGATTACTGAAGATCCATTATCACAAGCCAACAGCCTCTCTCTGGCTCTTTCTTTTTTTTCAGAAATTGAAATTTCATGAAAATAGAGGAAAAGGAAGATTTCCTTTTGACACTTTTATAACCCCAGGAAAATTGGGATTCTAAGGCGTCCAAAGCCTTGGACAACAAGAACCTCATCTACTTCTCTAGCTTGTTCTGATATCACTCTCCCCCAACTGTACTACAGCCATCACAGTCATCTTTCTGCTTCTCAAACATTTCAAGATCATTTTTACTGCAGGTTACTTACTCTTGCCTTTCCCTCTGCCTGAAATAGTCTTCCATGGATCTTGAACAGCTGACTCCTGGCTATCATTCTGGTCCCAGTTCAAACGGCCTCTGTTCAGAGAGGTTAAGCTGATAATCTTATCTACAGCACACGGCTCCCTAACACCAATCACTCTCTTGCTTCTTTCATTCTCTTCATAACACTTAGAAGTATCAGACAGTATCTAGTTACATCTACAACAACTATCTGTTGACTTGCCTATTGTCTACTTTCTCCTTCTAAAATGTAAGGTTTGGCAGTCCTGGTAACCATCACTTTTCCATTATTTAGAAGGGTAGTAGCTCAAAATTTTGGTTGAATATAAGAAAGAACATATGGGAGCATCCTGTATGTGGAGTTTTCCATAATACATACAATACACTTCTGTCCTAGATTGGTGGTTATAAATTCAAATGCCTTCAGAGATCAGGCAAATAATGTAAACGAGTGAAACAGACCAGCTATCATGATTAATAAAGATTAATAGGAAGGTGTGAAGATTATGACAAACTGTGGAACATCTACTCCACCTACACTCAGCTCTAACATTTATTGTGATGAATTTGGATTCCAAAGTGCCAGATTTTATGTATAATTCTTGACTTCTAATGCTGGCAAAATAAATCTTTAAAAAAATTTATTGGCCAAAAATATATCTCTATACTATGTAAGTATGGCTGAACTTCTTGTAACTTCAGCTATGAAATTAAATGTGACCATGAGAGAGTATCAAAATATCCTAGAGGAAAAAAAAAATCCCAGGAAATTGAATATGACATATCACTCCAAATAAGGTATGTTTATATAACATTTCCATCCATAAAGGCTAATTCAGTTGTACTTGAAACCCCAAAATAACAGTGGTTTGAACAAGATGTAAGTTTTTTTTTTGTCTCATAGTGAATCATGGTGTGTTGGCTTTGGAGACCAGGTACCTGGTCTCTTTCAATTTAATTGCTTCATCATCCTTACCAATGAGTTCTACCTCGTGGTTCTAAGTAGCTGGTTCAGCTCAAGACATCAGATCTGCACTTTGAAACAAGAATAAATTTCATGGTGGAAGTGAAAAGAAAAGACAAGGCAAGACAAGGTAAGATGTCAGATCTGTACTATAACCAGTAAAAAGAAGGAACAGGCTGAAAGAAAAGAGAGAAAGCATATCTCTCACTCAACTCAAGAAATTGAGTTTGAATAGACAACACATTTTTCACTTGGTCCCCAGGGTAGGGCTTACAAAGCAGCATTCTGGGAGATGGGGAAACACGAATGAACAAGATCATAATATCTGCCCTTACAAAACTGATGTTCAGGTAAGGACAAAGAAAAATGAAAAGTACACAGGAGTCAAATATATACAGTTGACCATTGAACAAAATGGTCTGAGCTAAGTGGATCCACTAATAGGTTTTTTTTTTTTCCAATAGTAAATACTACAGCACTAGACTATCCCTGATTGACTGAATCCACGGCTGCAGTTGCACAGATACAGAGGAAACAGGTATACAGAGGGCTGACTATAACTTAGACACTGACTATGCAGAAGGTGGGCACCTCTAACCCTCTTGTTTTTCAGTGGTCAACTGTATACAAAACTGAAATAGCTGGTCTCATTTTGCACTCCTACCAGCAATGCATGAGAATTTCAGTCATTCCACACCTATACCAACTCTTGGTATTTTAAAATTAAGCCTTTCTAATAGGTGTGTAATGTTTTTACTATGGTTTAATTTGCTTTTCTCTGGTGAAAAGTAGTGATTAACACATGTTTATATCCTATTTGCCATTCATATTTCTTTGTGAAAAATGTGTTCATCTTTTGCCTGTTTTCTTTAATTTTTTGGTTATCTTTTTAATATTACATGAGTCCTTTATACATTCTAGATGCAGATCCATTGGTTAGATGTATGTTGTATACACATTTTCTCCAAGTCTGTGACTTGCCTTTTCAGTTTTTAACTGTATTTTTCAAAGGGCTTTAATTTAGATGAATACTAATTTATTATTTTTCTCTTATATTTTGTACTTTTTGTATCCTTTAAATTTTTTTTTCCTAATTCAGCATCATAAGGATTTTCTTCTATGCTTTCTTCTCTAGGTCTGTAATAGTTCTATCTCTTTTATGTAGGTCTATGATCAATTTCAGGTAATTTTTTGTGGATGGTATGTGGCATGGGTCAAGGTTCATTGTTTTCCTTATAGATATTAAGGTATTCAGCACCATTAATTAAAATTAATATACATTCCCATTGTATTGCCTTGTCATCTTTGTCAAAAGTCATTTGATGGTATAAGTGTGAGTCTATTTCTGACCAGTCCATTTTGTTCTATTGATTTTGATGTCTATCATTATGTGAATGTCATCTTGTAGCTTTATAGGAAGTACTGAAATCAGATAGTATGAGTCCCTCAATCCTGTTCATTTTCAAGAATGGCTATAATGGTTATATATTATTTAACTTAATCCAAGCAATATACTCTGGTGTGGTTATTATTGCTATTACCATTTTACAGATAAGGAAACTGGAGCAGAAAGCTTATATACAAAAATGGCAGAGCCAAATCTGAACATTGCCAGTGTGACTCCAAAATCCAGACATTCAACTTTCATATAGTTCTGTCTCCCTGCATTTGGACAACATGATATTGGAGTCATGTGTGGACACCAAAGACTAAAAGTGAAGGATGTCTGTACTGTGTGCACGCACATATGTGTATGTGTATATATATATATATACACACACATACAACACACATATATGCAAATTTAGAACAAGAACTTCTGCTATCTTTGATAAGGATTTCCTCACTACCCTCAGTAGATTTAACTGTATCATTTGTGCTCACTTTCTATGTTCTTTTTGGCCTTCCTGGTAAAGATGCGTCCAAATCCTTTATACTGCCACGTATGCTGCCTTTTACACTTTTTTAAGTCTAAATTTTAAATTTTAAAAACACTTTGTTGCTATGTTTTAAATTTTTGTTCAGTGCTTATGACACTAAGATATTTGAACTGCTGTAAGTTTATACAATAATATAATAATAATGGTTTATAGATTTACTTAATGCAAGTATTTTATTATGAGACAACGGTGTTCCTAACACAGTATATGAAAGTCAGAAGATAACTGTCCAAAGCCTAGGTCGAAGAAGAGAGTAACAAATTTAAATTTAAAAATTAAGGGGGATTTTTTTTTTAATATCTGTGGCATGAATGATGTCTGTAAGTACCTAAGATAAGGAGTAACTAACTGAGTCTGCCTGCGCTGTCAGACAATAAACCCTAGAGTAGTTTCCCTGAGTGGACAAGAGGAAGGAAGATGCCACAGTCATGGCGAGGTGCACTGTAGGACATGGCACATCAGAGACCGTGGCAGTCCATGTGTCTGAAGCAGAGATGCATGTGTGTAATCACTTGGTAAGGGTACAAGTATTAGAAATATTTTCTCTAGAGTCAGTTAGTAGTTTATAGCTATATTATCTGAGTAGTTAACAAAATCACAAAAGAAAATAGAGAAAAAATATTTTCTGGGGTCACACGCTAAAATGGAGTTCTTAATATGCCTTCAAAGATAAAATCTTTCAATATTCTCTTCCCAATATTTGAGCTGATTTCTAAAGAATTAATGGGAAAACTGTCAGTTGCAAAAAAGGAAAATGAGCATTTTAGTCATGTGATTAAATGTGAGCCCAAGAAAGAGGCCTGCCTTCTCAGGCATGGCGCCAACCTCAAGGGCACGTGCTGACAGGCATGTACAGAGGAAGACTGAGGGAATCGGGAGTCAACTGTTGCAGTAATTTTAGTCCATGTAGGAAGTGTTGAGGGCCTATATTGGCACGGCAACTGGAAGGATTTTCTTTGAGGTAGAGTTGGTGGGACATAGTAATCATTTGAAGAGAACAGATGTTTGAATTGAATTTTTCAGATCATGATTCTCCTTGTAATATAAACATTTCCTTTAAAAAAAAAGCCTTAAATGGACTCTGTGGAACAACACTTCTTTTTTAGTACTTATTTTAATGTTAATAGGGAAAAGCTCTTTAGAGCAATAGAATGAGGGGCAAAGAGTGGATGATCTTCCCTGTCATGTGTTTTACAATGAATACAGGCCCATCTGGTCCCAGCAAGCTCCATCTCTACCACTGAAAGGATGTCCCATCTGTATTCACGAGTTCCAGCTTTAGCATGCTAGGAGCCTGTGACCTTCAAATTGGCAAGGCGGACTAACACAGGATGAATGGTCATGTATTTTAAAAACTCAGCATCTCAATCTTGAGGGGAAAAAAATGATGGCGTGAATTCAACCATACGCTTGTTTTCCAAATATAATTATTACTGGCTCTAGTTAACGTTACCTGAGTCCCAGATACAAACTAATGAAGACCCATGGCCTAGGCACGTGCTGAGAACTTTTCTAATGATGTAACCAGGGATCTGAATCAGGAAACAGGAAACACCCTTAACGCTTTCTGCTTAACAGGATGCAATTTAATAATGTGTGAAATGATCTTTGGAGTGGGTGTGTGTGTTTGAATGATAAGCTGAAAAGTGAAGGGAAGAAAAACTAGTCATTCAACTGGTTAAAGTCTCTACAAGATGCCAGGCTATTTATTTTGACTGACGCTGGCATTCAACTATCTGGGCTATTGTTGTCACACTGCCTAGACATATCTTGAAGAAGGACACCAAGTCTCAAAATAGAAGTATCTAGAATGGAAAAAAAAATCCAGCCAAGCTAGAATGCACAAACTCTGGGACATGATGGTTCTGCATCTTGGAAATGAGCCATTTTCAACTACATTCTATCTACAGAAAAGTTTAGAAAACTAAAAAAAGAGCAGAAACATCTGGTTGTTTAGTGCTGGTATCGTCATTTACCTTTCTTCTGATTTTGAAAGTGTTCTTAAACTCTCCGTACCTTTTTCCTCATTTGGTACCTGCATATTACTCTTCAAAAAGTGTTACAAACGTAAAATTACATTTGTATTGTGCTGAGCCACTAGAAAGTAAAAACCAAAAAAGTGTCAGTTCACTTTTTCCTTGTTCTTTCCTTTGTAGCTAACAGAAGTTAGAGATACGATTTCCTAGGAAGACAGAATTTCCTGTCCATTTTGCCCACCACTGACTTTGGCCACAGTTGTTGTGACTGAGGCTTGGAGAAGAAAGGAAAGATGTACGTGGATACCGTTTTGTGGAGACTGAATTGTCTGAAAGGTAAGAAGAGGAGCAAGCAGAATGAAGTTGAAATGTGAAGTGTGACAGAAAAATGGCTGAGCCTGAATATGACTCTCTTAGCTTGGCTGGATGACTCAAAGGCCACCATTAGCAATATTCCCAAGAGTCAGAGGACAGAGTCATAAAATTAGCCTTAATCAAATGAAAACAATTACCTGATACAAGTCCTCATGGATACTCTTTAATTTCAACGTACAGTAACTCATACATAGAACTAGAAGCCATTTGGCAGAGAACACTGGTTCTGTCTAACCGCCTTACCTTCCTCCATCATCCTCAGACACTCCTTTCACACGTGCTTGAGTGTCTCTGGGTTAGAACAGAAAAGCCTTTGCTTCAGTCTCTTCTTATCTCAAGCTATTGTCCTATCATGCCTCTGCTTTCTTCCACTCCTCGTTTTCTTATCACTTCCTCATTTCTTAACAACTTTTCTCTGATTTCTGATGGCATAATTCTAGTGAAATATAGATGCTAATTATCACCCTCTCTTTTTAAATCCTACATCTTTTGTTTATATTTTCATTCTCCCAGTAAGTTCAGTAATATTTAGCATTTTAAATATACCTTTTTACTTGAAATTCATCTCTCTCTCTTTGCCTCTGTGGCCCTGAACAATCTCATTCATCTTATATTTCTCCAGATAATCTTTCTGTCTCCTTGGGTGGTTCTGCCTTCTCTTACCTCCTAAATTCAGCATTTTCCAAATCAGATTTCTGTTCTTTTAACATTTGAAGGTTAGGGTTAACTTTTACAAGACTGATTCTTTCTAGACTGGCTGCTACAAGGCTTCAAAGACAGTGGCTACACTGAATGCTTAAAGGCAATCAATCCTGGCAGGCGGCGGCAATGTCAGTTCAGAGCACTGGTCCTGCCAGGGTGAAGAGCTGTAACCACATTACATGCTCAGTGGCTTGAACCCCAGTCCCTGATGATACCAGTGGAGGGACTAAAACTTCCACAAGCATGAGTACTGGGGTGATGGAACAGTTCTCAACCGACAGCTGTATTCTCAAAGCTCCGCCCTCCTTGTCCCGATCACCCTAGAGGAGGGTGTTCTCAGTCAGTGAGCACTTAGATATTGACAAAGCTTGGAGCCAAGGTTCCACCATATCACACTGTCTTTGGATCTCAGTCCTTGATCCTGCTGTTACCTGAGAATAGGTTCTTACCTCACCCAGGAAAGAATTTAAGTGTGAGGCATAGTAAAGTGAAAGCAAATTTATTCAGGGAGATACACACTCCACAGACAGAATGTGGTCTGTCTCACTCAGAAGGGAGAGCAGCCCTAAGGCATGGGGATGGTTAGTTTTTATGGGCCATGTAATTTCATATGCTAACAAGTAGGGGATTACTTCAGTTGTTTCGGGGAAGGGGCAGGGATTTCCAGGAATTGGGGTCCTGCCTACTTTTTGGCCTTTTACCATCAGCCTGGGAACTGCCATGGCACCTGTGGATGTGTCATTTAGCATGCTAAAGTATTACGGTGAGCATATAAGCTCAAGGTCTGCTGGTAGTCAAACCTTCTGCCATCTTGGTTCTAACCAGTTTGTCCTGTCCTCAACTGCTGTGTCATTCATTCAACAGCTGTGCCCCGCCCTCTTCTCTCCTGCCTCAGTGCCATGGGAAGGCTGGCACTTCCCCAGTCATGGAGCTTAGAAGGCCCCCCAGACCAATGACCAGGGTCCCTCCCTAGGAGTCAGATACCCAGACTTTGGTGTGCTATCATAGCATGCGAAGAGCCACAGAAGCCTGCATACCTGCAGCTGCTCTCATTTGGTAAGTTTTCTCCACTGATGCTGCTCCTGAAGGCTGATGTGTTTGCTTCATGAAAAGTCACCTTTCCTTGATCCATCATATTCTTTTCCACAAGGAATTCTTCCACCTCTCGGCTTTCTTCTACTTGTGCTGCGTTCCAGGGCAGAGTATGAGTTATTAAATCTTGTGTCCCCACTCCCTAGCATGATGGCTGCTGTGGTGGTAGTTTTGCTCTACCAAACTCAATAAGCAGCCATCAGGAAGTCGTGGGCCTTTTTAGAGTAGGCGCGTGAGAAATGTCATCTGAGCGGTGCTTCTAGAGATTCATTTTCCTACAGAAATCTCTCTCTCGTTTACTTCCCAACTCTGTGAAGAATGCAATAATTGACTCTGTCATCCAAGCTCAATGCCTGGGAGTAAACTTCTGAATCTTCTCTCCATCAGTTTCCATGTGGGTGACAGTGGGATTACGGCAGACAATGCTGGCTATACATTTTGACTGCTCTACTTTGGCATCTCCTACTCGATATCTTAAAAACTGTGAGCAGAAACCAAACTACCAAGCAGCTACCCAACTGGAGCTTTGTACCTTCTGTTGTTATTACACCTTTTTTTCTTTCTTTCTTTTTTTTTTTTGTAAATGTCTTGTCTCCTCATCTAAATTAAAAGCTCTTAAGGGCAGTGACCTTATTTTCCTACAGTAACTAGAACTGTTTTGTGCCTAATTTCTACTTAAGAAATATCGATTGATCTTCATAAGATGATGGTAGGTCAGGCAACCTTCAGTTACACAAGAAGATAAAAACATGAGGGGGAGAGAAGCATCACAGGGCAGGAAGGAGTGTAAAGAATTTGGAGGTGTTCAAAGATGTGCCATCCATTTCACAATTTTTATTGGAATGAGAGCTTCTTAAAAAACCTAAAATGCCACTCTGACCAATCGTCCTGAAAGTACATTGATTTCAGCTCTAGTCCAGACAGCTGACACTTTCCAGCCTGATGGCAGCCTGCTCTCTAATCAAATCAAGGAAGCCCTATGCTTTTTCAGTTGCTGAGAATCAGAAAATTTAGACATGGGAATATTTATCATATTTCCTGATACGTATAAATTTTTTAGAAGAAATCTCTGGACAGAATACAAAAGAATACACCAGACAAAATAAACAGGCACATGTTTTCCTGGAGGGCTACAGCTCTTACAAATGTCTGACCTTGTTTGCAGAGTCCAGGACGGCATTAATAGACTTTCCCATCTGAAATTAACACCATCCATCTATACACTGGCAAGTGTCTAGAGAGGCAGAGTCCAAGGAATCAGCTTGCAGACTAGATGGGGATTGAATGCCCAGGTTACCTGGGTCTTGGGAGCAAGACATTTTCATATGTGCTCATCAAGTGGACCCTTGTTCTCTAAGCAATCTCATTTTGTAAACTTGCTAGGAAATACATTGCAATTATATAAAATATTTATCTAGGGGAAAAAGGGCATGGGTTCACTTGTGAAGACTGCAGTGTTATCACACAGGTATAGGCTTATACCCCAATGTCTGTGTGTATCAAAGTACAGGACAGTGGATAGAGATAGTCTGGCATTATTTTACCTTTCTCTTGTCTTGTCTTAAAATTCCAGGGCAGTCTGTTTGTCTCTCTTCCCGTATATGTGTATGATCATGTTTTATGTGGTTTTTGTAGCTCCAACAAAAACACACTCACTCTTTTAAGGGTGATTTCTCCTTTCGGTAAATTCTTGAGTGAGTTTTATCACCTACAGGGAAACCTAAGCACATGAGAATCTCACAGAAGGAAATCCAAGAACTGAGCCCCTCCCTACCTTTCTGGCTCCATCTATAACCACTCCTTATTTTGAACCCTCCATTCTGGAAATAGAATTTTACGTAGTTTTCTCAGAATACCCACTATCACACACTTGCTATTTCCTACACCTGCAGTGCTGTATACTACCTGTATGAATAATAAGATGACACAGTGTTTCTAGTTTGACAAAGATACATAGATAGGGAGATTCCTAGTCATTATTATAGAAGGCAGAGAAAGAAATAGACATAGAGTCGTTTTCCTTCCATGTTATGGAGGAAATCCTTACCACTACTCTCCTCTGTGCAAAGTTCTTAAGCGTCTCTGAGTCTTAGTTTCTCGTCTGTGAGAAACTAAGAAAATAAGGTTAATAATATGTCATGTGATTGCTACCAGGATTAAGTAAGATCACATGAAATGTTACAGGCAAAGTAAATGCTAGTGTTTGTGTTCTGCATGCCTTTATGACTTTCTCCCAGCCAAGGCCTGTGTGACTCTGTTAGTGTTATTTGTCCCTTGAGGGCTGTACAAGCACTGTCACAGGAGGAATCAATCTTCTATAAATTTACTTTCTGCATTCGTCATCAGGAGGCTTATCTAGACCAAGATTATTCATTATTAAAAGAAAAAAAATCATCCAATTTTGCTTAAGAGTTCTAGCAAACATGTAGAGTAAGGGTGGAGTTACTTTGAGAATTTAGGGATTCTCAGCACAACTGTATTTCTTGGGAAGAAGAAAGTCATCAGACAGGCCCCTTTTTCCATCTTTCTCCTTCCAGTACCACAAGATCTATTCTCCTTACCTTTTGTGTGTGTCTATTCTTTTCTCTGTAGATAAGTTTAGTCCATGCAGTTTGTAATTTCTGCTCTACCACGACGACTTCAGCCCTGCTGCCTCTTGACTTGATATCTTTATATTTTAGTTTCTAAGAACAAGAGAATCTTTGTCCCTTAGTTCAGATTCCTGTTGGGTGGATAAAGGATCCTTGTTCCAGCCGACTCAGGCCAGGGATTCAGGTTAACTGGGACAATATGTTTCCTTATGGACACTCTACATCACAAAAGCAGTGTCACAGAAGATGATTTGTGTTTGAAGGCAAATGCTAACGTCTCTATTAAAGAGTTTACTTTCAAGTCTTACTAGGGTTTGAGACTACTTGAAACCCTGACAAAGCTTCCAGGAGCTATCAGAAGATTCTGGCTGTGTAAAAGACAAGGTAGGCAGTAGATCCAAGGATGGACCTCAGCTTTTGGATTCCAGGAACTCTTCCTGTCCTATTTGGCTTCCATTCCACTTTCCAGAAAGCTTCCTTCTGTATGCAGTCTTCCCACTTTGTCTCCTCTATAGATTATCTGGATTCCCAGAAGCTGTGTGTCACAGGAAAGGGAAAAATAAAATAGAGCAAGAGCAAGTTCCTAGTTTCTCTACCAGATTTGCCCGACAGCTTTCAAATAGGTGTTCTGGAAACTGCAAGCAACAGAAGACTCATACCCACCTGGCTGTAGCGGACACTGTGGTTGTCTCCCCAGAATCTCTTTTTCATCTCTCCTTCATGAGTTATCCCCCACATAATGAGGACAGACTGATTCACTCCAACACCTGGGTAGGTGAGCTCAGTTTTGTTTAAACCACAAGGCCACAGTTACTGCTTCAGGACATCTATTTCTAAGTCCCTCAGTCTTGGCATGCCTCTGGCCACAGAGGATGTGTAAGAATGAGCACTGCACACAATTTGGTCAATAGGACATAAAGGTGACATTTTATCAAAAAGAAATGCTTTTCTGACAAACTTACTAGAAAGTAGGATCACTCTTCCCTTAGATAAGGAAACATGTAAATCAGATTATAACTGGCCATCTTACCACTGTGACAAAGCCAGTCTTCATACGGAGCAGTTATTTTGTACATTGGTAAGAGAAATCAAGAAGAAACGGGTCTTGCTGGCATCACTGACTACCTAAGTGAAGCAAAGCGAAAGCTCTCCCTTCCTTTGTGCTTTCTAGCTATGTGAGCCAGTAGATTAGATCTATTATTTAAGCCATTTGCAGTACTGTATATTTTTTCTTGCATCCGAAAACATCCTAACAGATACTCTGGCTTCAGCTTACAAAATCATTTGTTGGCTGATGTAACTGAGATTTTGCAAAGCAGTCTCTCTTCTGGCATGACTGGATAGAGCAACTCGAGTAGTTACACCGCGAGTTACTTTGTGTACCTTGAGTCTCTCCTCTACTTTGCTGGATTCACTTTCTGGTTTCATGCAGTAGCCCTGGAGACTCCAGTCTCACCCCACCATGGTCTAAAGATCACCATTGATTTTACAAATTCTCAGCCTCAAGTCCCATAGAAAAGGCAAGGAAATCTTGCTCAGAATTCCCAGCAAACCCCTCCTTGCTCTCATTTACTCTGGCTGCATCTTGTATCTGTCATCACTGAACAATCCGTGTAAATCAGAGAATATGCTGCTCAAATAGATGTCTACCCCTGATGCAAGGGGTGGAGTGAACGACCCTAGCAGAAAGTGGTGAAAGTAAAATGAGGGGTGTGTCTCCAGTGGAAAATTGGATATGGGGATCAGAAGAAGAATGGATGAATTCTGGGCAGGAACGAAAATAGATCTTTACTCAACATACCATCACATCAAAATAAAAGAGAAGTAAACCTTAAAGATTTTTTATGCTGACTTCAACATTTGAAAATCAAGGCTGAAGGAATTTAAATGAAATTTCCGAAGTCATATCCAGTGAATTACTGATCAGTTGGGACTAGAGCTCAGAATTTCTTCTTAGTCAAGCGATCTGCCCTTAAAAGAGGTGACATATCAGTAAATAAAAATAGTGTGTCCTAATCAGGTTTCTTACACTGCATCACTCCTGGACTAGCAACCTCACTGGGGAGAGGGCAACACCTTGCTCTTTTCTTCATTCTTGGGGGGAAGAACAGATGCTCATATTTAACAAGAAAGTATAATCTTTAAAAGAAAATGTATAATTTAGGGAGAAAAACCTCTTTAAATGTATCACAACATATCTCTGTGAGGGTTCTTTGTTCCTCGGGATCTCTGCATCTTAATTCATCTAACAGTTAGATTCATATACAAATTTCTTCTGCTGCCTGAAGGAAGTTGTTTTGATCCTGCAAGAACATTTTTTTCACAGGATGAGTTAAATACAAGTCAGTAACTTATGTCTGGCTTGTAGAGCATCTGGCACCCTGATTCTCATCTAAAAAGGCAAGAAGAGGAAGAGAAATACGTATATAGCCTATTCTTTTCCAGGGTAAGGAGTCACTTTTCATTCTACTTTCAGTGAAAATGTAAACAGTCCTTTAACAACAAGAGAAAGGAAAGAAGGAAAGATAGTTACATAATGGCTGCAGGTTTCACTGATCAGATTCAGAGTAACAAGGACAAAAAATGAATTATTTCTGAGTTCAAGGGCTTCAATTCAAGGGCCAATGAGACCTATTCTGAAAGTATGAGGCTTGTCGTTTGGCTTCTAGAGCCACTGCTTAGTTTTCTCATCTGACACTTTCAAAAAAGAATTCTGAGTGTTTTGCAGGCTACTCACATGTTAGAGTCCCAAAGAGCTTGTAAAGGTATCATAAAGGTTGTGATAATAACGTATTTTTCTTCTGATAGAGTAGGTTAGAGGTTCTATTAAAAAGTCTCTTTAATATAAAATGAACATGAGAAATTCTCAGATAGAAACTCTATGCAGAACAAAGAATTTCTAACATAATGACACCAGGTTTTGTCCCAACAGAGGAGTCAAACAGCTTCAATGGATGACTTCAGTAGCAGTAATTTTGAGTCACTAATTTTCCATTAGGGGAGCTATGCAGGGGATTCAGCTGCAAGCAGACGGAAAACATCCCTGAAGTTATTGATCTTATATGTGCTATCCATGTGAAAACAAGAGGTATGTGTCAAAATGGAGGTAAATGTGGAGGGTGGTAGAGAGAGAGAAGAAACACAAGATGGTATGAACTCTTGACCATGCTAACAGAAGCCTTTCATTCATATATTCTTTCACTCATCATTCTTCAAGTATTTCTGAATATTTCCTGTGAGCCAAACACAGCATCACTCATTTGATTCTTTCAGATGTGCTGCTGAAGGAAATTAAGTACATCCACTGGAAGAAATGATTAGAAAAGTGCAAGAAAACACCTAATTGTGTGTTTGTGTGTATACATACATACATGGAATTTGACACAGTATTTTTAACTTCTTATTTTGAAAGAATTTTAGATTTATACAGGTGTTACAAAAAGAGTACAGAGATTTTCTCTTAGGGATTTAAGTCAAGGAAATAATTAGGCACATGTGTGCAGATCTACTGATGTTCATTTCAGTGTTACTTATGAGCAAAATAGTGAAAACAACTTAAGTGAATATTCATTGAGAAACTGTTGAATGAATTAAGATACATTCACGTTGTTAAATATTAATAGCCCTTAAAATAATGGGGTAAAAAATATTTATTTATTATAACTTTTCAATTTTATTATATAATCATACACACACACACACACACACACACACACACACACATATATATATATATATATATATATATATATATATATATATATATATATATAAATTTGAGGGAAGTTTATACCCAAACAGCAGTCATCTCTAGGTGGTGACTATGGTGTTTTCTATATGGTATATTCTCAGGTGGTTGAGCTTTGTCAGACTAAAAGCAGGATTTGAGGAGTGAATATCAACTAAATACCAGATCAGAATTGTTGGGCCAGGAGCCTCTGTTTTCTGATGGTATTGTCTCAACAAAGTTTAGGTTTACATGTTAGCAGAGAGTGTGACTCTAAATGTGGTATCTTCAGTGACATATAGAAAGGTGCTCACTGCACAAAAATCCCATCCACTATCTTGCTCATGCCTTGAATTCCAGAGATGGAAGCATGGTTGAAATGCTTATACACCACAAAGAAGTAACTAAAGGACTTAAATTCACATTGAGTGTCAATATTGTTAGTACACTCCTTTAAGAGGGAAACTGTGAAGAGGCAGAGGGAAGTGAATGAAGATGAACTTGCCTTAAAGAGGGATAAGACTGGCAGGGAAGCTGCTGGAGATCATGGCACCCATCACTGATTTCTGGTTTTACAGCTTTCCTGAGGGTTGACTTACATTTAATCACGCAAAAGGACTTGCTTTGTAATCTTTAAGTGTCCTTTTCCCCTTTGATTTCAAAATGCAACAATACATTTTGAATTGATTTCATTTCTCCTATTGAGGGAATGTCTTTCCCATTAGATTGGAAGTTCCCTGAGGGTAGATGTTCTTTTTTCTATACTATTTATTACAGTCTCAGCTCCCAGCTCCTTGGTAAGTAAAATACATCTAAACACATTTGAGCCATGTACATTTTTAGAAACAAGAGAAAAGGCTTTGGAACCAGATAGACTGGTTGTTTCACTGGTTCTGCCACTTACTACCTCTAGGATACTTTCTTCCTCTCTTCCTTCCTCCCTCCCTCCCTCCCTCCCTCAGTCCCTTCCTTCCTTCCTTCCTTTCCTTCTTTCTAGAAATATTTACTTAGCTGAACACCAACAGTATGTGAGGCCCTATACTAAGAGCAAGCAAGTTAAAAATCTCATAACCTTGTTTTTTATCAATGACAATATGAAGATGAAATAGCTCTCATCTTGGAGGGTGGTTGAGAATACCCAGTGCAATGAGGAATAATGGATTTCAGGTCTCTTGCACTGTTTTCACAGTTTCTTAACTTAGTAAATGATAAATGGTAGCTATTATTAGCATTATAGTAGTGTATAACAATGTGTTCCTTTTGCATTTGCTCGTTATTCATACTCTGGGTATTGAGCACTCACGGAGGTCCAGGCAGTGTTCTACACTTTGTGACTGCAGAGACTAAGACAGAGTCCTGGTCCTCTGGGATCTCACACCACAGTGGAAAGGTATCACATGGGCACAAAGTTACCTGTATACATTATTTGCCTGGCTAAGTTATATGAGTCCCTCCACAGCTCAAATATTATGTTTTCCAAAAGTGCAGTAAAAAATCCTTAAAGCTTAATTAGTCTAGGTCACTCACAGGGGTTGCAGGCTTCCCCTGAGTGATTCACTACTTAACCGACCTAAGTGTGACAGAATGAAGATCACCTGAGTGGAAGCAAATGAGAATGGATTTTTTCTTTAGGACTTCAGCTTTTTAAGGGGAGATATGGTCCAACCTTGCTCTCAGTTGACCCACCCAGGCCACTGTACTAGGATTTGTATGTCAGATTCTAGAACAGATGGAGAGCTCTTCCACCAAAGCTTTGAGGGAAGGAAAAGCCAGGGGTAAGCAGACCTAGATTCCTGCAAAAGTCATGGAAACAAAGACTATTCAGGGGACAGCAAGATGAACAAAATTTAGGAATAAAGTCAAGCTTTACATTGAACAGAATCAGTATGAACTTCTTAGAATATCAGAAACAGTTCTGAGCAGATACTGAAAAGGGCATTGAAATGTTCCTTCCTACTGGCCATCAGCTCACATAATACACAGATGGGTCTTTCTAGGCTAACGATAGAGCATTGAAGCAGACTTCTGATACCTGCAAAGTCTTGAGGTCTCTGGAGTGAGTGCCTCAGAGTGTGTAGTGCCTCAACTCTGCAGACAGGAATTTGTGACACCAGTTTCTAGACAAGTCCTGCTTTGTGTGGAAGATCCCTGCTGGCTGCAGTGAGGGACACTTCAGCTGCCTTTAGAGATGAACAATTCAGTCAGAGGGTTTAGGGTTAGAGATTATTTCCTCTACAATACACAAACTGAAGGGAAAATTGGGGAATTTTATTGATTATAAAGAAACTTTCTTATTGAGTCTAAAAAGAGACTATTTTCTCTCCAATGACAGGTCTCTCTAATTATCCTTCAAAGAAAATTGGGATCTTGATCTTCAGAGGCAAATCTATGTGTGACTGCAAGTACAGCATTCCTGGATGACATGTTTTCCTTTAAGCGTGAATAGTTCAGAAGGCGGGAGCCAAAGAGAAGAAGCTATTTGCTTTTCTTGTTTCCTAGCTACAGGACTTTAGTAAGCTCCCACATCGGCAGCTGGAAATGAGTTCTGACTGGGGCAATTATATAGATGTCACTGTAAGCTGTTATCTTATCAAATTTTTTTTCTTTCAGAGTCCCAGCATCATCTTTCAGAGGGACTGGATTATTTAAGATAAAGAGAGGGCTTAGATATATTGCCAAAATAAAAACAAAGACATTTCAGACATTGGCTTTATAACACTAGCTACATATGGAAACTGCCTGAAAAGATACATGAAAATAAAAGCATAACCAGCTCACTCATTGCTCAAGCAGTAAGGATAGTCAGACTTTCCAAAGACCCTGGCCACTGACTGATTTATCCATTACACAGTTTGCATATTACTTGAAATTCTTTAACTGCAAGGTCACTCCAATGCATACCACAGTGCCTTTTAATGTCTATTAGGAGCAGCATCCAGAATCTTACCAATAAGTTTGGATTCTGTGAAGCCCACTCAATGCTCTGAACAGTAATACGCACATCCAAGAGTGCAATCTCAGTGAAGGAACACAGACCTGCCACTGTATCTGATGGAAAGAGGGACTAGGAAGGGACAGTGGCCTTGGAAGGGCCCCATGGATGAGCAAGCAGGTAGGAAAGGTAATTTCTAATTCTGTACATCTGTGAAAGAGAGGTGGCCTATGCAAAGTGAAAATGACACGTTAGCTTTCAGCTACATCTTCCACTAGAGAATGGGGACAGATAATCATATGTTAATTCTTAGAAAACTTTAATTCAGAAATTTATGGTCTGTCTAGATTGTGTTTTTGCTCCTGATTGTGCATTTCCTCATCTGTAGGAAGCTTATACTTCACTCTCCATTGATCTATGACTTGAAGTGCCTCACTGTGGCTGGGGTGTATGTCCTGCCCCGTAGGACTTTCTTTGGCTGATGCAACGTAAGCAGAAGTGCCAAGCATCCCTATCAGCCAAACATTCAGAGCAGTCATGTGGTACAACCTTAGCTCTTTGCCTGCTGCCAGCAGACTGTTTCTTCAACTTGGGTCCTGGAATCAGAACATGAGTAAAGTGAACTGAAATCAGCCTGCAGCAGGTACATGTGAGTGGGAAATAAATGCTGTTGTAAGTCCAGGGATTTAGGGGCTACTAGTTACACAGCATGACTAAGCAAAAGCTAATTAATATGTGATCTCAGAAGAAAAACAATTGCATACTGTCCCAATAGATATCTTTAACATATCAGACACTTTTACTGAACTCACCTATATGGTCATTCAACAACCCATAATCAACTATCATTTGTATTTTTCCCCTCTGTCTTTATCAATTAAAAACTGACTCCCCAAAATTGGTCTGGCATTGTGCAGGCATCACCAAAGCCAGTTCAAGTGAGTTCAACAGATAAGAAACTGCAGATTCAAATTTAGGTAAAAAATCTAGAAATCCAAATTCCACTGGCAACTCCATTCAGATGTGAGAATCTGCCTTGGCAGGTCATTGTCTGACACACAAGGAAAATAGCTTCTCCTCACTACAGTCCACTGACCCATGGGACCGACTCTTCCTCCTTAGCCAGCCTGGTTTCTGCACTCTTCTCTGAGCATGGCATGTTTGTCACCAGTGCCAAGTCTTTGCTTCTATGTCTTGCTTCCTCCTCACTGAATCAAGTACTGGGTGAGCAGCTGGTATGTGCCACACACATCACTGGTATCTTTCCTAGTCTTCACCTTGTTGAATGCTCTCAATTAGTCTAGGAGGAACTTGTTGTTACCTCACTTAATAAATCAGAGAATTGACTATCAGAGAGTGTTAAATGATTTTTCTATAGGATTAGCAAATGGCAGAGCTATTTTCAAATCAATGTTTGCCCCAATGTCAGTGCAACTTCCGCCATATCATAATGGCCCCTTCGGTAACCTAAGAAAACTCTATGACAAACTCAAAGCACAGACTAAATCCTGTTTCTTCATAGTCTCCCCCTTTCCATTGAGTCCAAACTCATCTCTCTGTCCTAAAAAATCTACCTTAAAAATTTCCTCACCATACAATTCAAGCAAACATTGTATGACTACTTTTACAAATTTCATCTGTGCATGTTATCCCTGCTTAACTCAATTTTAAATTCATGTGAATAAAGCACATACCTCATTCATGTTCACTCCTTTCTGGATGAAAAAAAAATCACTCTGCTATTCAGAAAAATTACTTTGTGAAGGAAGAGACTGAGCAAAATGCCTCAACACCATTGGTGGATGCTTAAACCCAATTAGGGTACAAAGAGGAACTGAAACCCAGAAAAAGATGACATGTCTTTTAAGAGGTACAGCCAGGATTCTAAGATTTTAGCTTACATCTTCAAACTCTGAGCTCAAGTTGCTTTCCGCTGTGCTATGTCAGCCATATGGTTGGTTTCTATAACATGCTTTTGATTTTTTTAAAGCAGAAAAGTTCTCTGGTTTGTCCTCACTCCCCAAATTGCCCAACAAAAATATGTATTGAAAAGAAAACTTCCAAATTTGTTATACATCACTTGTGAGAAATCATTCCAGAAATAATTCCTCAATTCATTCAGTCTCATTAGTTTTCTCCTTTGAGGGATGGAAAAATGGATCTTTCTAGCAAAAATCAAATTTGTGCGTGACAGCCAGTTGAGCTCAGAGGTCAAAGGGTGAATGTGGACCGCTTCAGTGCGTTCCCCTCTGTTCAGTCTTTTGTCGCACTTGCGCAGCAGGAAGGATTTAAAAGCGAATCTGCCCTTGTCTAGAAGAAATTTTTTTTTCAAAGGCTGGAAATAATCAGACCTACACTTGAGAGAAGCCACAGTCAATGCCATTTCCACCGCTAAAGTACACCTCTGTCAATACTTAGGACTGGCAAAGTATTTCAAAAGCAATTGTCATGGCTAAGAATAGATCGAATGTGGTGGAGCTGTGTGTTTGTACTTGGGGATGGGGTAAGATAGTGGGAGGGGCAGGAGAGAATTTTTCAAGGGAGAGTCTCAGAAAATTGGGTATTTCCACAAATGCGTGAAAGGGAACACAGACGGATAAGCCCAAAGCTAATGTCAGCAAACACCAATATCCTTGTCAAGCTTTAAGGTCCCAGTGACTTTACTAGTGCAATTTCAATTTTAGCTCCCATGCTGTTACTCTTACTTAGACTTAGCAAAAAGGAAAGGACAAAAGTCAAAAATAGGAATAAACATTAAAAATAAAAATCAAAAGCAGAAACCTCTTGTTGTCTCCTACTCTAAACCTGCTTCCTACTCTAAACCTGCTTTTAAAAATCTCTGTCTCCATGTGCCTGATGAACTTACCTTTAGGAATAAACTGCTCTGGGCATTCAGAAAGAAGGTGGTGGTGTCAAATGCCTGTGTTTCCCAAGTCCCAAAAAGTCAGAGCAATACATTCTTCCAAGGCTGTGAGGTCCTGATGTTTTGTAAGCCTAAGTAGGGTCTCATTATCTTGAAGCATGCTCAGTTTTCTGATTTATTAAATATTGATGATGTTTGAATTCAAAGAAGTAGAAAACATGGTCAGACTTATTTTTGAGAATGTGATTTACCATTTCCATGTGGGTCACACCTTCTTTCTCACTTTAGGTCAACTGGGCTCCTAACCTAAGGGTTTTCAACTACTACCTCTTTTGAAACAGTTCTTTGGTCAGTAAACCAGTCTTCAAAAGACTTAAGCTTATATGTCTGCTTGTGCCTTCCTTCACAGGGCCCAGTGCCTGGCCTCTCTGCTGGAGGCTGTGTTATGTGCCCAGGACTGAAGTCACTGAACACCCCCCTCCCCTCAGCCTTCTCTGCAGCGGGACTAGAAGTCTGAGTCCTCAGCACTAGGGAGAGAGACAAATAAAAACAGATTTTCATCCGGAGAATTTTAGTCCACCATCTGCTGCTAATGAAGGGAGAGAATTTTAAGTATCACTGGACTAGAAAAACAAAGATCTCAAAACAAGACATGGTGAGGGAGAGAGCTGGGAATTGCATTTTCATCAACAGTCACAAATGCTTGAAGGATACTGAGAATATTTATGAAAGATTACATTAAGGGAAACCTAAATAACATTGTATCTGTATACTGAGATTTTTTTTTAAAGAGAAAAGCTGAAACACTTTTTTTAATCCCCTGAAGTGATTGTTTTTCCTATTAAAATTGTAAACATTTAATTTAGGGAACAGTCTTACTTTGATGAGAGCCTCCTGATATTTAGAAATATTTCTCTGTTAAATAATGATGAAAGCACACTAGTAACTAGCATAATTTATAAAGGTTATTTAATAGCTGTGGTAAGGATCTTAACCTTCTTAAACAGGGAATCTTGACCGAGCACAGACCCAAAGGGAGGCTAAAGGTACATAATGGTGGAACTGACTCAGGAGCCGGACTGAGAGGGCCCGAGTCCAGCCTGTCCACCCACCGATGTTCCACTCTGGGCAAGTAACTTTATGTTTCCTTTGTCAGTTTCCCATCTATAAAACATAATTAATTATATGGATTGCTACTGAATGGAGGTATAAGAATACTTTTTTAAAAGCATAAAGCATTTTGCATAGTATCAGTTGCACAGTAAGTACACAATAGTCACTCACTGCTAATATATATTAAGATAATAATTAAAACTCCCACTATCTTCAAAACAATTCATAATCATTTATTATGAGGATGGAGGCGAGAAAGCAGAATTCTATTGAATTTCATACTGTTTCCGTAATAGGTAATAATCTGCAGTGTTTTGTTTTCTACATTCCTATTCCTGTCATTACCTTCTCCACTATTCTGTTTACTAGAATCCCATTCAGGCTTCAAGGATCCTCTCTAACCCTTACCTTGTCCTTGAAGAGTGCTGATGAAAGAGCTTTTACCTACATGTCACCATCTGAAGTTTCCCGCTGTTTTGTTCTCTGTCATCTGTTGCATGCATTTATCTGCTTTATAGTATTCTCAGTAATCGTTCAGCAGTTCATTTTCCCCAAAAATATATATACTATGTTTCTCAAATTCAGAGGTTATACACTTAGCCTAATGTTATATATATATATATATATATATATATATATAAATATATTTATGTTTGTATTCATATATATTCTAACAGATAGGATTGAACACTTAAATTTTTATTTAAAAAAAAAAAAAGTACTGATGCTGACCTAAAAGCACATACAGAGCTGAAACATTGAACCAAAACTGTATTTGACTTTCTCAAACATGTCAATTATCCTTATATTATTTGTAAAAAATAGTAAATTATTTTAAAAAGAACTTGTTCGAAAGCAGCAAAATGTTTGGGAAAACTAAATAGTGAATTCTTGAAATATAGGCAGAAAAGCACAAGGAGTGGGAGACAGAAGCCACAGCTAGCGCCAGCAGTAGTTAGAGTGTGGCTAGGACCCTGCTTCTGGTGCCATCACCACAGGTATGTGGACACCACTGCTGTGGACTCTGGGTACAGCCATTATGGCCAGGCTAGCGAAAATCAACTTTAAACTCCTTAAGCACATTTGCCACTCAATTAATTTCAAAAATCATTGATAGAAGTATCCTTTTTGCTAAAATTGGATCTGTATGCCTGGGATTTATGGAAAGAAGCACTCTCCCTTTATGAGCTTCCATAGATGCATATGATGACATATTTATCTCAAATTAAGATGGGAGTTAAGTTTAGGGGTACTAAAAGAATGACAAATATGCTTTACAGTTGATTTGTTCTACTTCCTGAAGCATATGTAAACCCTTATACCCACAGTCAGATTTTAGGCAAACAAAAATCCACTATCACATGAGGTTATCTTTATGAACAACTGAAAGTACACTCATCCCATCTCCAAAAAGACAGAACCCAAAATCAGCTAATCTGTACAACACAGTGCCTGGACACTCAG
The DNA here is from genome assembly GCF_048564905.1 of Vicugna pacos. Lineage (NCBI taxonomy): Eukaryota > Metazoa > Chordata > Mammalia > Artiodactyla > Camelidae > Vicugna > Vicugna pacos. The sequence continues at coordinate 19,488,860 of NC_132991.1, forward strand.
GAGCAGATGTCCATTTCTCTCTGGGTTTTATGATGCCATCTCAAAATTTTGTAACCTATTGGGTGGCTAAATTGTAGGGATAATTACCATGAATACATCCAACATAAAGCTGTGGGAAATTAGAGGAAAAATTAACTGAGAATAAAATGAAAGTGGGTAGTAGGTAATTTTCTGCAACTGGTGTTGAGGCTCTATTTATTTATGACTTGATCTATCACATTCTTTTCCATGTATCTGTTCCCTTCCCTTCAGCCAGCATGTCAGTTGCAAATACTGAACAGTCTTGACTGTATAAAGTTAGTGTGACACAAAAAGGTACTTGGAGAATCACCTTGGCTTCTGTCTTATTTCTCATCTCTGCTTTCATCATACAGTAACAATCTTATTTCCTTGATGATCGCAGTCAATCACCTCAACCCAAGAAAAGGTGATCTCCTTGTCTGCCTGTTTATGCTGTCTCTGAGAAGCCCCAAATGACCAAAGGCTAACTAAACTTCCAGTTCAGTGGGTGGTCCTATGGTGGAAGTATTCTCCTTTAGGTAATCAAAAATAGACAAATAATCAGACATAAAGGCTTTCTAATGGGAAACAGAAGCCTCATGCATCACAAAATCAGATCAACCTCAGTCACAAAACTACCTTTGAGTTGATGTGTCTGTTGGCTTGTTCTAAGACATATACATTTAATATTTTCGTATTTATATTCTGTACCACTGCATCTCCCATCCCTCACCCACTGCCCACTCTCTCTCTCTCTCCATGTATGTATTAGTCAAGCTCATTTGTGGAAACAGAGTCAACATGAGTGTGAGGGGAGAGAGAGGAAGCAGCTGTGGGTTAAAGGTCTAGAATGGGAGGTGACAGGTTTAGAGACGGAGTCATCAAGTAGTAAACTGAGAAGCCAAGTATGATGAGCTAATGAAGTGGGGCAGTGATGAGCTTGTGGAGAGGGCGGTGGGTGTGTCTGTACAGCTGCTGCCTCTGTGGGTTCACAAACAAGCGCCATGTTTTGGAGGACTGGGACAAAAACAGAGGGGAGTGAGGCAAACGTGGAAACTGCCAAGCAATCTGTGCCTGTTCATCATGGCACAGGGCCTTGAAAAGAATTTCCCAGAGGAATGACTGCTACTTTTCCTGTTTTCCAAATTTGCTTAACTTCCTCTCTTGTCAAATACTAAACTGGAACGTAGCCAAGCTGACACAACACAGTCCACCAAATTGTGTGTGTGTGTATGTATGTTAAACTGTACAATATACATCTTTACTTTAACCCTTAAATTACGAGCAGTTGCCCATTTTACCAAATTCTACATAATTCTACCAAGAAAAAAACAAAACAAAATAAAGAGAAAGCATATTGGAGCAGCAAAGTGTAAGTAACAACTGTCCCTTGATGGATGGGGAAATAAAAGTAAGAAAGAAGGTGGCATTCAGGCAGAGGAAATAACATAAACAAAGAATGAGGGGAATGCATAATGTGTTTAGGGAACGGTAAGTAGCTGGCAGTGGACAAAATACAGGGTAAATACCACATTTAGAGTCATAATAGAAAAGAGATCCAACTGAATTGAGACAGACCTTAAATTTCACATCAGAGAGTTTACACTTAATGCTATGGGCAAGGGGGAGCCAATTAACATTTCTATGCTTGGGAGTGGGGATCAGGTTTGTTTTTTCAGTTAAATCCCGCATGAGGAAGTGCAGGAACTGGATTAAAGGGACCAAGCGAGTAGAGCAGACAGAACTGTTAAGAGATAATTACAAGAGTTCTGGAAAGACATGACTCAGAATTAACCAGAGCAGTGGATGTGAGAAATGAGATGAAAGGAGAAATTTGAAATTCACAATGGTGGCCAAATCCAGTGGCTTGATGACTAAGTGTGGAGATTGGAACATAAAAATGTGTTAAAGAAGATTTTGAGTATTCTATCTTGGGTAGATATATGGAGAGTAAAGCTAATTTAAATTCATATTAGAGGCAGTTTAGGCTTGAAATAGAGTGAGCATTACACAATACAGCCAGAATTGCTACAGTGATTTTCAAGGGAGTCCCTGTAGAATCGATCATCAGTGACTTAAAGCAGTGATTTTTAGACATAGTGGACTATCAAAATCATTAGATGGGGGAGATTGGAGGAGTGAAGGTTTGGAGGGGATAGAGATGGGAGGGGGAGGGCTTTAAAACACATCACATACCAGGTTTTATTCCAGACATACCAAATCAGATTCTTGAGAGATGGGGCCTCAAAATGTGTAATTTTAAGCTCCAGTGATTCTGACAGTCTGCTAAGTTAGTGAGTTTGATGCTGACTTGTGCAGCTTCAGAGTGCCAGTTGTGACTCAAGTTTTGTAAACGTGATGTGTACAACGTACACGATAGTCAGCAGTTGTACTGCTTACGAAGGACCAAGAGGCTTCCTATTGAGAAAATAACCAAAGCCAGATCACAAATGGAGCAGAATATAAAGGATAAACAAAAACAAGCCCAGATTAAAGCAATAAAAACATAAGTGTTTCTCGAGTTGACCACAGGGCAGCACCTAATACAGAGACTGGCATATGCTAAGTGCTCAATAGATGAGTTCACTCATTTATCCAACACATATTATCAGGCTTCATAGTTTTTTTAGACTTTGTGCTAAAAGAATTTTGTGATCATGGGTACTTGGCAGATCATGTTGCTTTCCAGGGACAGCAAAGATTTCAGCATGATTAGAGGGTACGTTGTAAGAACAGGAAGTCCAGAGGCATGAACAGGGGTCAGACTCATGCTATATTTGCTACTGTGCCCCTGAGTCTAGGGAGGGGCCTAACACAGAGTCACTGCCTACTCTATTAAAAATAAATTAACAAGCCAAGGTATTGCAGGAAACATTTTGGAATTTATCCAAGAGGAAATGGAAGACCACTGAAAGATATAAAGGAGATGAATAACATGAGAAGCTTTTATTTTATAAAGGTCAACTTAAGCAGCATTGTAGTATCTTGTGCCATTAAATGTAAGAAGACCAATTAGATGATTGCTGCAATTGTCCAAACAAGAGTAATTTAGGGTCTCAGAAAAGAATGCCTGTTGAAATAGGAAAGAGGAGCCCTAAGAAAGTAGCAGTCCATGATCCAGGTCAACCAAGTACTTAATTCTATGTACCCAGGGCTAAAGAACAGCCAATATTTTGAAAGACAGAATTACTGACTAAATGAATCAAACCAGTTTGTCAGGTTTATGCCATAAATTAATATGAGTATGTAACAAGCTACCAGTTAAGTAGGTTTATGTGTCATATTTCTTATAATTGTTATGTCTTCGCAGATAATCCTTTTTATTGTTTTCCTAAAGATCCCTTGAGATACTTTAAATTAAAAATGCCTAACATTTCAGAGATCCAAATAACTGCCTGAAGTTTACAAAAGTGACTTCCTCAGGACTATTACACATCTGGAGACCTTTCAGAATCACTTCCAAGTGGCATCTCTATACCCAAGGATGACTATGACTGGAATATGGCAAGCACAAGTTCTATACACATATGGGGTTGCACATAATAGTTGTTCTGTAAATATCATGGTAAGAAAAAAAATTGTACTAGCACAGAATCTCGGTTGAGATTTTGAATTATGAAACGACTAAAAATAAGAGTCTTGTCATTAACTATAAGCAGAACCATAAGATCAAGCAATTAGGACTTCCCCCTCCCCACTGGCTTTTAAAGAAAGATGACTCTTAATGGACATACATTCACAATGGCTTTTCTACGTTCCTTTCACTTGGAGCTAATTGACTGTAGATTGAGAAAGATTACAAATGGATGCTTATGGCCTGGGGCGCCAAGGAATCTGATCATGACTCTGTGGAAAATCAAATTTCCCAGGAAAAGCTTGTAGAAGCAAGTTACCTACTAATGTCATTTAACACCCACCCACATTTATGTCATTCTATTTATTGTAGTGGGATGAAAAAACAATGGGACTTCACTGTAAGCTGAACATTTATAAAAGTCTGTGTGAAGTCCTCTCTCTGAGTCAAGTATGAACAAGAACATCATCTGTCTCCCAAGAAATACAGCATTCCATGTAGCAAACACATTCCCTCAGATCCTGACTAGCAAAAGGCCTTAGAGCCTAGAATCTTTTAAATTATAACAGATTCCTAGAGGTTATGATCAGTGGGGTAATGCATTTTGGTACTTTTAATAAATAATGTGAAAATTAAATAGGAAATAGTTAATAACTTTACTAGAGATACTTTCACTGGGAATACATAATGCATTAGAATTTAAAACTCCAATCTCTACAAATAAAACAACATTAACTAATCTGCAGCTATCGACAGGTAATTCAGGAAATCAAAGGCACCAGAGGAAATCTCGTGAAAGAATTTTCTTGTGCTGTGAACAATGTGGTTAAGATTTACCTCCCACACCAAGTCAAAAGTTTTCTAATACAAACTCAGACTGTGATAAAACTAGGATAAAAGGAGACATAATTGGTTGCACACACACTAATATATCATTGCGCTCCCACTAATCTTTTAATCTATTTAATTCAGAAACCTTAAATTAGATGTAGAAGAAACTCATGCTATTAACCACAACAGTGGAACAACCTATTAGCAATGGACCATGAAGTTACATCTCTTTCCCCTCTTACAATAAAGAGCCATCAAGGGCTTTGATTGCTTGGAAGATCTTAGGTGTTTCCTAATTGCACAAAGAGGCTGAGCCTAATACTTTATGGAAATCGCATTGAACCTGTGTGAAGATAAAAGTGCATCCTGTAGATCACACTACCTTATAATCTGTTCCGGGATTAGAAATAATGATTATCTTGAACAGTTGTAAATGACTTAGAGGGGAAATAGAGAAAGCATTACCTTATTTCAAGCCATCTGCTGATAAGTCATAGTCTATTACTTACTACTTTCTAGGTATATACATATAAAGTTTTTATTATATTTACATACTATGTACATATGTTTATACTGTGCTATTCTTTCCTCCCAGATAGTCACACAGTTGGATCTTCTGAATTGTTTTAGATCTCAGCTCAAATGTCCTCCTGTGACTAAAGTATTAATCCCAAATATTAATTATTACCCAATTTTTTAAATGATTTTTACTTGAAGTATAGTTACAATGTGTCAATTCCTGATGTACGGCACAATGTCCCAGTCATGCATACACATACACATATTCTTTTTCATTAAAGGTTATTACAAGATACTGAATATAGTTCCCTGTGCTATACAGGAGACATTTGTTTTTTATCTGTTTTTATTTATAGTGGCTAACATTTGTAAATCTCAGATTTCCAATTTTATTAATTGCACTAGACCCTTAAAAAAACTTACACTTATTTGCTTTTTTATGTAATCACTCTGCAGAATTAAAATAGAATCTCCACCTGTCCAGTGGCCTTGCCTGTCTTAGACACTTTGAATTACTTGTGCCTGGAATGGTATTTGCTAAAAAAGAAAGGGCTCGATAAATATTTATTATAGATCCATTAAATGATTGAATAAATGAACTCTTTACTGCAGTGATACTGCTAAAATGTTCTAAAATTCAGGGTTTATAGTTATGTCATCACCAATGCCAGGCTTACAAATAATTTCTAAACATTATTTCTAAAATCAGTTAAAAGTCTTTTGAATGATGAGGAAGCAGAAGGTCAGAAACCAAAGAAACATGAACACATTAACAAGTGTGAATGAACATCAGCAGAACCAGGAAACAGGGCCAAGTACCTTGTCTTTTACTGAAATTGTTCATTCAGTGCACTACTTGGCACAAATGTTAACAGTTGATGAAGGTGAGCACTCTCTCTGTGTCCCTCTTTCCAATTTTATACATAGATTCAAATGAAGGTGTATTCTTTAACTATCCATCCATCCATCTATCTACCCCTAATCCTCACCTACATCCAATTTAGGAAAAAAGCACCTTCTCAGATGGACAAATAATAATTCCCTGAGCATGCTTTTCAAGTTAAGAGCACAAGAGATGAGACTGGCACATGAGTCCTTCAGAGAAAATAATGAAACACTCTTGAAAGCAGTTTGTTGGAATGAAAAGAGCATGGAGTTTTGAGAGGACTTCTGGTTCCCTCTTACAGATCTAGGGAGCTGGAAAGAGCATCACTTCCACACGTACAACAAAATAATAAAGCTGGACAAATACAAACTCATGAACTTTCTTGAACCTAAGCTTAGATTATTGTCAGCTAATTGGGTCTAAAATCTAAGGAGAGGCAGCCACCAACATCCAGGGGGACAGAGCATGCCCTCTGACAAGAAGCCGTCCATCCAGAGAGGCTGGAGAATTCGGCAGAGGCTCAGTGTGTACTGGAAAGAGAGTGTGAGCCCCTGGGGGCCACAGACCTTGAGGAATCAGCCCTTTACAGGGTTTTTCTCCTCAAACACTGTTGGACCCTCACAAAAAAAGACTGGAGAAAGTTGTAAGAAAATGTCCCCAGTGGTACAGTCCTGGGAGAGGGAAAGACCAGGTGCCGTGGGAGGCACACACCACACCCAGCCCCCTCGCCTCTACCGCTCTCTGTGGCGCTTTCATCATCCCCGCACCGTGGGGGACAGACGACAAACACTGTCATCCTAAGGACACTGGTGAAAACCCACTGCTTCTGGGAAGTGGGAAAAGTGGCGCATGGGGTGGAAATCCACCCACTGTGGGCGGGAAAGGATGACGTATGGGGCCAGGGGACGGGACAGGAGACCTGAACAGACCACGCCGCCAAGACCCATGGACACAGTGCCTACTTAATGGGCCACATACCGTCAGGCTAACAAGTGTTAGCTAACGAGTCAGTGGAAAACCACTGAAAAAGGGAAAGCAGAGGGTCAAGAACGTACAAAGAGACCCCGTCTGGAAAACAGCACCTAAAGCTGAGAGTGGAGCAGAGGTTAGGGAAAAACTCTTTAGCAAACCAGCTTACCCATCTAAAAACCAAGTATCAATAAAAGAATTTGAAGCTTGTGGTGAACTGAGGTTAAACATAGCAACAATACATCTCAAACAGCGTAACTCGAAACTAATTTAATAGGCTGTACTTTAAGCTTAGAAGAAGGGAAAACATGGCCATTTCTAGAAGTGAAAATGATTTGCCTCAGTCTCTGCTGTTCTGCACGAGATGTCTGACTTTCAGAAGTTACATATTCTCACAAACAAACCAATCAACCAAATAACAAGAACTGTTTGCCAATGACAATGTAACCATCAGAAGCAGCTTTCCATGTGACATAGATATTAGAAGTTTCTAACATGGAATTTAAAGTAACTGTAAATATTAAAAGCTTTAGTGGAAAACTTGTAAGATCAGATACATAACTTCAACAGAAAAACGGAAACTATAGAAAAGAATCAAATGAAAATGCTAGAAATTTAAAAGTGTTAGAAATGAAGAATGACTGATTGGTTCATCATAAATTCAATAAAACTAAGAAAAGAAACAGTGAACTTGAAGATAGGTTAATAGAAATTACCCAAATTGAAACACTGAAGAAAAAAGGAAAGGGAGAGGTAAAAAATAGAATTAACTAGGACTTGTTGAACAATATAAAATAGGTCAATATATACATAATTGTAATCTGAGAAAGAGAAGTAAGAAAAAAGAAGAAAAGAAATATTTGAAGAGATAATGGCCAGGAATTTTCCAAATTGTATAATTATATTTATGTGACATTCTCGAAAAGGTAAAACTATATTGAAAAAAAAAAAAGGATCTGTGAATGCCAGGGATTTGAGTGGAGTGGGAGTTGGGTTGACTACAAAAGGGGAGCATGAAGGAATTTTAGTGGAAAAGGAAACATGCCATTAGTAACTGCAGAAGTAGATATTCAATCCAGAAATTTATCGGAAGCCATAGGACTCAGCACCACAAAATGAATTTTTTCTACATGTAAGTTGTCTTTAAATCCACCAAGAGATTGGGGAAAACCCAAGGTGGAATGCAAACAGTGACAAATGAATCTCACTATATCACAAATCAATCCTATAACCACACTGAAGGGAGCAGAGAGAAAGAAGCCAACCTAAGAACTTTAGAAAACAATGACTTGATGGGGGACTGTAAGGCTGCAACCAAAGGGCATGGTACATAAACATATTCTGTTAGGTAAACACGTTTGTCACAGGAGTGAGAATTACCAGTTCTACAAGCTTATACTTACTAGGTTTGAAGAAAAAAGTTAATGTATGAGAGAGTCTCACTGTTGAAGGAAGGCTCTATAAATAAAAGGAGAAGGCTATAATAAGTCCTAGATATGAATATATATATGGATTTAAACTCAAAATATGGATTGGAATATGAATTCATATTTCAGATAGATAGATAAATATATGTGTGTGTGTGTGTGTTTGTGTGTGTGTGTGTATGCACATTGGTTAACATACATACATACATTTGCTAGCTTTGTCTCCTGAGAGGGACTAGAAACTCTGTTAAAGGATCTAGCAATGCGCACACATAGCATTCACATCTTGGTTTCTAAACATCATTCTCCAACAACAGTAACAGGATTCCTTGGAGAAGTGGTTGATTCCAAATTGGGGTCAGAGAAAATACAGATTGAATCTGGAACACTTTGTGTTAGCAGAAAGAATGGAAGAGTTCAAAAAAAAAAAAAAAAGAATGTTACATCAAAAAGCACAGGTGCCAACTAGAAAGAACTCCAGTGACCAAAGCTGGAACAATTTGGGAAACAAAATGAGTAACAACAGTATTTGATTTTATTCCCCACTCTAAATAAAATAAACAATGTTTAGTTCATACTAGTAAAAATAAATAAATGAATATAGAAGTAAATAAGAGATAAAAGATAACACTTTCTTAAAAAACATTTGAATTAATAACTGTGCAAGGAATGCACACACCACTAGAACACCACAGTAATAACTGCAACATGATCTACTGAATGGATGTGTGCTAAAATCAGTGGAAGAAAAATTGAGGAAAAACAAGATATCTGTGTAGTCTTAAAGAGGCTCCAAAATGAATATCTATTAATTACAAAAGGGGAAATTGTACATTTACAGCAGCGAGAATAGGCAGTAATATAACAGTAAATAAATCTCCAGTAATACAGCATACCAAGATCATGAACCTCCAGGTATGATGCACTGAGAAGGTATGGTATTCACCTTGGTGATACTCTCCCAAGAAATGCAAAACTTGAATTTAATCATGAGAAGACATCAGACAAATCCATAATGGGATACAGTCTACAACATAACTGAGTATTCCTCAAAACTGTAAAGTGATTGAACACAAGGAAAGGCTGAGGAATCGTCAGATTGGTGACAACTAAGGAGATGCTATGGACTAAACTGTGCCCTCCACCTATTTGCATGTTGAAGCCCTAACCCTCAGTGCAACTGTAACTGGAGATAGGACTTCAAGGGGTAACTAAGGTTAATGAAAACATAAGGGTGGGTCCATAATCCAGCAAGATTAGTGCCCTTACAAGAAGAGGTACCAAAGAGCTTACTCATACATTGCTAGTAGAAATGAAAAATTGTAAAACTGCTTTTGCGAATAATTTGGTTGTTTTTTATAAAGTTAAATATCCACCTACCCTGTGATTCAACAAATTACCCGAGAGCAATGATAAATATCTCCAAAAACTCTTATGAAGTATGTTTCTAGCAGCTTTATTTTAAATTGTGATGAATTGTGAACAATCAATATGCTCATCAAGAATTATATGAATAAACAAATAATGCTTTGTTCATATAACAGAATACTAGTTAATAGTAAAAAGGAAAAGCATACAACAGGGTTAAATCTCAAAAAGTATTAACTTAAAGAAAGGGGCCAGTTACAAAGAGGCAAATATTGATGAGTCTAAATTGGCAAATGTAATATGGCACTAGAAATGAGAACAGTGGTTAAGTCTGGATGTGTTAAGTGAGAAATAACTAGAAAGAAGAAGACAGAGCTTCTTTCAATATTTTATATTTTAATGAAAGTGATATTTTTATGAGTCTAGAAATTGGTTAAAACTCATTGAATTGTATATATAAAATTGGTGAACTCTACTGTATATAAATTATGAATAGTAAAAAATAGCAGGAAAGGTTAAAAAAATCTAAATGTATATGCAATCACAGTGAATGTAAATAGACTAAAAAGTCCTATAAAAAAGCAATCATCAGACTGTGTTTAAGCAAAACTCTGTTATATATATACTTAAACTATGTTTAAGAGACATACACAAAGAGTTGAAAATATAAATGTAAAATTATGTACCAAAATAAAATTGGGTTAGCTATGTTAATATCAGACAAAACAGAAACAATAGTAGAGATAAAGTTATTTACTACATATAAGCTTTATTTGCCAGAAGACATAAAAATGTAGTAAAGAAGTCAGCTATCCAGGAGGAGGTACTGGAGAACAAATGAGAAAAAAATTTTTAAAAACAGAGGTCACTGGTTAGAGATATTTTCTTTCTGTTATATTAAGCATCATAGAATTCAGTGGGATGAAAGCAAGGCAGGAGATATTTAGAACCAAGTTTGAAACTGGTTATAGGATTGCCTACATAAGACAACGTGTATCAGACCACTAGAACCAAAGTAATACATGGGTAATACATGGACAAGAATCTAACGTATTGCAGGTGTGCATGTTAAAAATCAGAAACTGATGCATTATAAAACACACACAGAGTAAGGCGGGAAAAGAATACAGGCAGTATTTTCCAAACTTTCAAACAGGAGAAGAAGCAAAAAAAGGTAGTTATGAAGGGGCTTCAAATATCCATAATCATATTTTATTAAAAGTAAAGGCTCTAAAAAATTGACTCTTGAACAGGAACATAAGTGTGTGGACTTGAAGTCAGACTACCTCACCCTGAGTACCAGAAACCTGATTGTGACCTGAGGTATATCAGTTGAACATACTAAGCCCCAGTTGACTGAAACATAACTAGCTAGAGTATATGCTTCATAGCGGTTTTCTTTTTGGTGGGGGATGTGTGTAGGAATTTATGTTAAACACTTAAAATAAGTATGGCACAAAGGGAACGATCTATAAATTTTAATCATTTTAATAACAATTATTATTGCTACACTCTTTTTGCAGTATGTTGATGAACCAATAAATTTATATGTGGCTACTTGGACCATAAAGAAAAACTCAATCATTAAGTTGAAGTCAAAGAAAACTTGGTTTAAAAAAAAACTGACCATGTCAATTGAAAAGCCTTAAAATCAAAGGAAGGGAATATAACCCCTACTCAGGGGCAAGGTCTGTGAGTTTACAAAAATAAATGTCAAAATTCTCAGAGAAAAGGAAGGCGCAATCCTCTGGGTAGAGGCTTTATGAGGGACTGAGTCTCCAGGGAAATGTGTTGCACTCTAGGGGGAGAAAATAAAAACCAGAATGCAGGTGATGTAATCACAAGTGATCACAGTACAAAAAAAGTGGAACAATAGCTAAAAATAAAAAAAATCAGTTTGGCCACAGAAAAAGCTTTCCAGTGAGCTGTGACTTCAAAAGGAAGGGGCATCAAACGGCAAGAAAAAAATACAAACCTGTGTTGCAGAACTGTAAGAGTAGGTGAAGAGGGTTAAATCCCAGAATGGACTGTGACAAAATGGACTAAGAACAATAAAAAGCCTTATAATGCTGCGTTTAGAAGTAAATGAACTAGAAAAGAACAAATCTAGAGCTTGATGTGTAATGTTGATGGTTAACAGATATCAGACAGAGAGACAGAGCTTCTATTTTGCTGTTCCTGTTTGCAAGGAAATTAATCTTTAATATGAAATCTTCCACTAACTACAGAAGTTGTGAAGAATGTTTAAAGTATCCAGAAGGAAAACAGGAGAAGGAACAAAAAACCTGCAGATGGATGAATTTCTTAGTTTCCAAAAAGGTAAACACTAAGAAAGGCCAAAATGATAACACCTAATGTAAACGCCCCAAAATGTCTAGTCCAGATTACAAAACAGATGGTCTGCGAACACTTGCAAAGAAAAGCACATAACATTTAGGCTCAGCATGATGTCAGTTAGTGAAACATGACAAACTAAATTTATTTCCTTTTTGATACAGCCAGCAGAATGCTAGATGCGAAAAACACCCAAGACATAATGCATCTGGATTTTAGAAAAACATTTGACAAGTTTCTCAGCTGTCCTTGTGGACAAGCCAGAGCAACGTGGGCCAGCTGATAGTGCGCTGGATGGACGGGAGCCCACCTGTGTGCCCATTCCCAGGGTGGTGATTTATGGATCAGTGTCAGGCAGGTGGAGACTATCTGGTGCCATGTTCCAGCGCTCTGTGCTTGGCCTCATTTTGTTCAACCTATTTATCAATATCTGTTTGAGCTCTCACTGCAGCTGTCTGTAAGTATGTTAGAGCAGAAGAGAAATTCACTGATGTATTCAGCAGCCACTATATAGTTGTCATAGTGCATACATTACCTAAATTTATCCTTACACCAGCCCTTAAAGGTATGGGGTATTATCCTCCATTTTCCTGAGAAGGAAATGAAACTCAGCTGACATACTTGTTCCATAGCTAGTCTAGAGCCGAACAAGGAAATAGGTTTATATAATTTCAAAGTTTATGGCCTTAACATTGCATTGTGCTATCTCAAAATGAAGATCAATTGCAGAATGTGATTATCATAAAAATTATTGCTGGCTTCTGCTACACTAATAGGCATTTAGTGACCAGATTAATGGAGGCAGTTATTCTGCTGTGCTCTGCAGTGGTTCAGCCTTACCTAGAGTTACATGTGAGGAACTGTTATGTGTTAAGAGAGATGCAGATAAAATGCAGACAATTAAAAGAACAGTAAGAGTTTGGAAACCAGTTATATGACTAGTTGTCTGACCAACAAAAGGCATTTAACATTATGATAGCTGTTTAAAAAAAATCAGAGCAACTGTGAAGGAAAGGAAACATTCCATATAGTTTAAGTCATCAGATACAGAAGCAATAGGTAGTGGCTACAAGGACAGATTACTACGTGAAGTGCATTGTAAATAACAAGGCATTGCAAAGAAGTGAACAGTTTACCTTGTGAGGTAGCAAAAACTCCCTACCATTGAATGAGGAATGAAAGTGACCCAGAATGAGATATTGTGCAAAATACCAGCACTTAACCCCCCCTTTTATACCACTGTCAACTCACAACATGACATACAAACATCCATGAAATGAAATTTATAAGCCATTGTGGATAAAACTGACTTACACTCTTGTATTACACAATAAATCTACTTTATCCTGTAATCATATAGGTAGGACCTAAATGCTTCCAAGGGCTTAATTATTTGGTCTGAAAAAAACTGTTGGTTCCAAATTACAAAAAGAAAACTGTACATTAAAAATTAATAAAGGTTGAGTGAATGATTTAATGGCTGATTTAAAAGTACATTAGAAAATGAATGTCAATCTAGATAATTATTCATACATTTCATTTAACGTAGTATATGGATGTTTGTGGGTCACATGTTGTGAGCTGACAGGATTTTTTATTTCCCACAACATTTCACTGTGGGCTAGCCGTCAGCTAACCTCGAGCATTTAGCTGAGTACTGATCAGCATGTGTGTGTGAGGAAAACACCCAAGCTGGGGAAAGAACCAGCAGTAGAAGGAACAGTAATCAGTGCTCAGAAAAGGACTGGGAATAGCGCTCGCTTCCATCAGCCAAACTGGAGAGCCCCCTGACTTAAGGGGTACTAAGTGAAGTACACAGAAGAGACTTGTCTCAGTAGTAAAGTACTCAGTCCTAGATGGAGCAGCGCTGCTGTCCTACCTAACTAGTCTGGGGAAGTACTGAACTATTTCCAAGTAAATTAACTGCATAGCAGAACATAACTCAAAATATTTATGTAATAGCACAAATACCCAGTACCTAGCAAGGTGAAATTCACAATATCTGGCACTCATTCAAAGGTTACCAGACACAGAAAGAAGCAGGAAAACAAGATTCGCAATTAGGAGAAAAATCAAGCTACTGAAAGTAACCTCTAACTGGCACAGATGATATAATTAGTGGAGAAGAAAATTAAGAGAGTTATTGTAATTGATTCTACACACTCAAAAAATTAAACAACTTGTAGAAAATATTTTCTAAAAAACCCGTCTCCAACTTCTGTAGGTTAAAACTCAAAAATGTGAGATGAAAAAGATACTGGATAGGATGAACGACAGATTAGATTAGATATTGAAGAAGAAAAGATGATTGAACTTGGAGACATAGCAGTAGAAACCATCTACAATGAAATACTGCACAAAAGTAAAATTTTTAAAAAATGAAAATAAACAAAGCACCAATGAACAGTGATACAAGTGACTCAATAAACATAATTAATGCCCCCAAAGGATGGAGGGAGACAAAAATTATTTTAAAAATAGTTTTTAAATTTAATGAAAACTAAAAGTTCATAGACCCAAAAGCTCAACAAACTCCAAACACAAGAAACAAAAAGAAAATGACACTGAAGCATATTATAATTAAATCGCTCAAAATAATTGATAAAGAGAAAATCTTAAAAGCAGCAGATAAAAAGGCACATTAGATACAGAAAATCAAACATGGCATCAGATTTCTCATGGAAAACAATACAAGTGAGAAAGCAATGGACAAGATCTTAAAAGCAACAAAAGAAAACTGTCAATCTGTAAGTCCTATCCCAGCAAAAAAATATCTTTCAAAAGTAGAAGAAAAACAGTGACATAAATAAATATATAAATGAACACTGAAAGAATTAATCACCCACAGACCCACACAACAAAAAATATTAAAGGATGCCTTTCAGGCAGAAGAAAAATGCTCTCACATGGATCTATGGACCTACACAGAATTAAAAAGAGCACAAGAAATGGTAACTGCATGTATGTCCACTCTCCAAACTGGATGAAAGCACTGGAAATATCTCACAGAGGAGCAGTGTCTTTGCTGTTCTGGGTATACTCCAAGCACATGCCAGCCTCAGGGCCTTTGCACTTGCTCTTCCTTCTGCTTAGGACACTCTTACTCCAGAGTTAAGAATGAATCACTCCATCCCACCATGCAGATATCCTTTGTTCCAACATTATTTTCTTAGACTTACCCCATCTGAATTAAAATAATATCCCCCATAATCTGCAAACCCTCACTCTGTTTTACTTTAAGTTACTTACCATTTCAGCAAATTATAGGCAACCTAACACTCTCCATTCCATCTTTTGACCTGCCTAGTAGTTATTTGTTCACCTTATGAAAATTCTCCCAGCTGTACATTTATCACGTTTGTATTTTCTTATGGATGTGAGATACCATCATACACCCATAAGAATGGATGGATTATGAACACTGAGTACATGAAGTATAGATGAAGATATTAAGCAACTGAAATTTTTCTTCATTGTTGGAAGGATTTTTAATTGTTCAAAAACTTTAAATTAAAAAAAATACTTCAAATTGTTTTAAAACAATTTGGCAGTTTCTTGAAAGTTTACATTTTCCTATAATCTATCTCTTTGATACCTAGGCATTTCCCCCATTAAATTAAAGCATTTATTCACATAAAGACTTGTGTACAAATGCTCCTCACAGCTGTGCTCATGATAGCTAAGAACTGAAGATCATTCATCAAATGATGACTATCTGTTAAGAGTTGAATGGAAAAATAATACACATAATATCTACATGAATAATGAATTCTACTCCACAATATAAAGGAACAAACTACTCCTGATACAGCAATATGAATAAATCTCAAAATGATTACGCTGAGTCAAAGTGGTCAGATACAAGATAATGTATACTATACAATTCCACCTATATAAAATTATACAGAACACCAGGTAATTTATACTGACAAAAATCAGACGGGCAGGTTCCTGAGTCTGGTAGCCAACAGTAGGATGGATTGCAGAAGGAGATGAGGAAAGTTTTGAGATGATATAAACTATTATGTATCTTGATTGCTCCCTGAGTATATTCATGTTTCAGAACTCACCAACTGTGCCCATTAAATGAATGAGTACATTGTACATAAATCAGACCTCACTGAAGTTCATTCAGAACCGAGTTTTCCTTGGTACTGTCTTGCAGGTAGTGCCTATCTTTTACACTTCTAGTTTCCTTCCATGCTTTTACTCACTCTTGGCACGAGACAGACATAATAAATTATGCATAGAACTTTCCCATATTTGGCTTCAATTTATGTACTAGCCCAGGTTAGAAACTTGAATGTGCCGTAGTCAAGTTATTTTCCTCTCAGAACTTCTACTAGGCTAAGAAATTTATTTCTGTAGCTTCCAATATGTGACACTGTCTGCGTTTAGCTTTCCCACTTTCCTGAGGAAACGAAGTAGCAATATGCTAGTAATGGATATTCATGGTCTACATGCAATTACCATTCAGAGCCACACAGATCAGACTGAATTCCATCAACTGAAGCCTTCCTTCTGCCATGTATGTGAAACCCATAAAAATGGTAATTTGAGAAAAGGCAGGATTTAGTAAATTCTGGAAACAGAGGCCTGCTCTCAGGGCATTATT
This sequence comes from Vicugna pacos, assembly GCF_048564905.1. Classification (NCBI taxonomy): domain Eukaryota; kingdom Metazoa; phylum Chordata; class Mammalia; order Artiodactyla; family Camelidae; genus Vicugna; species Vicugna pacos. The sequence goes on from NC_132991.1 coordinate 19,505,383, forward strand.
ATGTAATGAGAGTTTGTTCTCTCTCAAAGTAAGGCTTTTAACTGGAAGTTTCATTTGCCAAATGTGGACTCCCACGGAATGCTCTGTTAACACTGCAACACAATCGTTCGGTTTTCAGGAAGATGAAAGGTGTTTCACCGCGGCAGACAGACCTCTCTCCATCTGGTGCAGTTCTATAAGGAGCCTGATACATTTGGTTCTTCCTCTTTTAATCTGCTGGTAGTTTCCTTATGACTGAAAGCATCTTTCATATGTAAAAAAATCCAAAAAATAAACAAACAGAGGTCTTTTTCATTTAACTGTAGTCTTCTGTATTAAATGAAACAGACATTTTTTCATTTTAATGAATAAAAAATAAAACCAAGTTACAGGGAGACAAGCAAAGGACAGTGAATTCAAGTTTGAAGCAGTCAGATGTGGATTTGAATCCTAGCTCTGCCAGTCTGCAGGGTGACTCTGAACAGGTCACAGTCTATTAGAGCTTTAAGCATTCTCCTTGGTCAGACACTGACACGGAGCATGTAATAAGAATAAATATAATGTGCATAAAAGGCTTGATACAATTTTTGTGTTTTTTTTTTATCCAGGACGTAGCCTATATTATCCAAGATATAGTCTATACACATAAATTCTATCTTACGTGAATTGCATCACAAAGAACCAATTTCACATTAAGAACAAAACATGTCAGTTAAAAAGGTGTATTAAATTCCCATAGTGGGGAAAAAAGTATCATGCTGAAAAGATCAGGAGATAACCGACTATTCTGAAAGCAAAGACTTACTACCCTTATGAATAGTGCCAACTGCTGTGTATGGGCAAAGCCAAATAACTGCCTGGGAGAATGATAACGCAGGACATTTTTAAGACAAATGTGGATGCATCACGACTGAAAAACTCAAATACCTAGACTCACTTAAAGGAACTGTCAATTGACAGAAACTAACGATTGCAATAACCCTTACAATTAATGAGTGCTACCTGGAGTTCATTCTCTGATTCAGCATGAACTCTGCAGAACCTCCTTCTGTAAAATGGTGAGGGTAAGTCCTTGCTTATTACACAATCTTACTTCAGAAGTGCTGAAAGTGATGGTGAGGATATCACTCTGACAGCAGATTGAGTGCCTTTGAATCTAATTTACCACATAGGAAAAGCCTAATTCTGGATTGTTTTGTTTCACACTGGTATAATAACCCTTCATTAAAAAAAAAGACAGTGTATTTTCTAATATACTTTCAGAGTCTCTCCTGCAAAGTCAGGCCAATTTTTCTTTTGGGTTTAAAGAGATGTCACAGGCCAAGCTTCCGATGCAAGCTGGCATATTTAACAGCACTCACAGTCCGTGAACTCACATAGATGCTGGGTTGATTCCCAGCCCTGATGTGTACTCTGGGTAGAATCATGGATTAAACACTTAACTTTATCCACCTTGTTTCTTTACCAGTTAAGTAGGAAGATTAATACCTACCTCACAGCACTATTGCAGAATTAAGACAGTAATTGTGAACTGCCTATTTATCTAGTAGGCACTCAACAATAATAGTTCTCTTTTTAAGACATGGAAGAAAAATAAACTAGTTACTGCTACTGTCTCCTTTTCCCAATATTGTTTTGCTGATACCACCTTTATGTTTTTGTGTCCATTAATTTGTTACAAACATTGATTGCTGTTGACAAGATAAATAAATCCCCTACAGCTCTGAGAAATGTCCACAGAACAGAGAGTAACTATTGGTCCTCATGTTTCTAAGGACACAAAACTCAGGATGTACTTGGCACATAATTTATTGCCCAATGAGGTAATCCAGACTTACAACCTTCAGTGCCCCCTTCATGGGATGGGTTGTGCTTTGCAGAATCAGCAAAATAGCTTGGAAAAGTACTAAGGTTACATTATTCCTTCAAGCCTCGAGTTGCTCTCAGTGTTTTGAGAAGAAAAATCTTGAGGCTTTATTAGAAGAGTGAGCCTATTCTCTCTGCAAGACCCAACAGAAATCTTAGAAAGACCGTGCTGGAAACAGACAGTGACTTCTGAAACACAGTCCTCTTCTGAAATCCAGACACAGAAAAGGAACTAAACCTTTTCTCCTTCCTTCCCTTTCTTTTTTCTTTCCTTCTTTCAACCAGTATTTTTTGAGAATATATGTACTCAGCACTGTTCCAGACACTAAGTGGTAATAAACAAAATATATGGGAATGGATACATTATAGAGGAATCAGACAGTAAATAAACAAAAAACTAATATTTCACATGGTGACAAGCGTTATAGAGAAAAAAAAAGTAAGATCAAGAGGATAGGCATTCCCGAGACAGAGCTGTTTTTGCTGCTGTTTATAAAGTGTGACCAGGCAGGCTTCACTGAGAAGACAGTATTTAGGAAAAATAATAAGAGGGTAAACTGTGTGAAAAGATGGGAGAGACAATTCCGGAATTTAGCGACTGAGAGCATGTTCTTTTTGACGTTCATCAAGGAGGCAGGAACAGCTGGAATACATGAGAAAGGGAGAGTTTGGTAACTTAGGTCTAAAGTTACTGAGGAGCTGGATCATTAAGGGTTTTGTAAATCACTGTGAACACATCAGCTTTTATTCTGAATGAGATGGGACGCTATGAAGTCTTCTGAGGAGTGGCCTGATGTAACCTAGGTTTAAAAAATATCACTCTGATTTCTCTTTTAAGAATAAGACTCTATAAGGGGTCTAAGTCGAAGCAAGACCACTTAGGGGACAATTGCAATTTCCCACATGAAACTCAGTGATAACTTGTACTTTAGTGGGAGCAGAAGATTTGATGAAAAGTAGTAAGGTTCCTTTTGGAGGTATTTTGAAGGCAACTGAAAGAACAAGCTTTTGGCTTGATTTTGGAGTATGAGATAAAGAGAAGAGTACATTTTACTGTTAGTACTGGTAGATGGGGTTCATGTTACAATGATGGGGGGAAGTATTTTTATTGGAGTCCTTGAGACATTTCAAGTTTAAGACATCTATTAGACATCCAAGTGAAGATACAAGTAGAACAGCGCATTGACTTTATCCTGGGAAGGTTATATATCCAGCTAGTAAGTAAATATTGTAATGGTTTCTAAAAACAGTATGGCTGATATTAAACATAGTTTTAGATTTTTAATAAAATATTAAAATATCTTAAGAGGACTGTAATCTCCAATGCATCTCTCACTAGGGTTTCTATACCCCATCCAATATATAAATTTATAGGGCCAAATAGTAAATTTCTAAAATTATTTCAGGGCCTAACTCTGGGTGTCTTGTACCTTGACTGCATGGTCTGCCTTCTGACATAGAAGAAGAAAGCAAGCCAGTACAGAGCTCCTCCTATGTGGCTGACAGTTTACAAGCCTCACTGCCTTGAATTTTCACAAGAACTCTATGAGAAAAGAGTTATTATTTCCGTTTAGAAGATAAGGAAGCAACTTTGAACTAATTAAGAGACTGACCCAACGGTACCTTAATAACAAATAGAGCTAAGCTTCAAATCCAAAGGCAATTGTGCTTTTTCCTGCCATGCCACTAAAATCTTTCACATTCGGATGCCCAAAGACTGATGAAACTAGCCATGCAGAGTTAGAAATAAACCAACCACTGGTGATAAATTGAGAAAGAATATTGGTATCGAGCAGGAGTTAACATGAAACTCATGTTCTTTATTCCCTTTAGTTCAGGCTTGCTGAGATCAGGCTTTGCATATTATAGAACTCTACCTTATTATGGAACCGAATTCAGACAGGTTTCAATCTACTATTTACAGACAATTTAATTTGTATATTCAAGATGTGCTCCACAGAGAATTTCTCCCAGTGCTTTCCTTGTCCCACAGGACTCTTAATTGCTCCGGCACCTCCATGTGGTGCTTCTCCAGCCATGACTCAAAGACTTTAAATGACTGTATTTATTTTAAGAGAAACTTTAGTGCCTATAAAAACAGCATGTTCTCCTGCAGCACATCTGTTCCCTCTCTGAGTTTTATATTATCACTTTGCCAGAGGTTTTACCTGCTGCTTCAAGGGAGCTTGGTGTCCCCTGATTTAACTGCATTCTTATCTGTACTGAGTATAATTAGCTTAATATGTAGGACATACTGATATATTTATCATTGTATGATCTCTGCCAATTTCTAGACCCCTCTGATGCTGAAGGTCTTCATCTATGAAAAGAAAACAGAAGTCTCTTCTTTGCAAGGTTTTTATACTTATTTACTTTGCAAAAGCGCTTCCTTTCCTTTGGGTTGACAGTGCCCTTTCCTGGTATTTTCTTTTAGTTACACTTCAGATTAGTGACACATTATTGTTTTCCTTTATTTACATTTGTACCCAAATGTGTACATTTGTACCCAAACACTTTCTTATGTTTCCTCTGTTCAGGCTGTTAATGACTGAGAGTATTAAAAACAGGGGAAATAGTTGAGTAATTTTTGGTGGGATATGTTTATTGCATCAGATTTGACTCTATCTTGGCCAAAAAAAATGCACTTTCCTAGTTAAATATCTTGGCAAAGCTTTAGTTAAATTTAATAACTGTGACACCATCTTAATATGTGTCACTTGCAATGAGTAATAGCTGAGATATTAATCCTAAAGCATGGGTGTATTGGGTCAGCTTTTGTCGCTGTTGGGTCAAATAAATCCCTAAAATCTGATATAAGTTAGCCAGTCTTTCTCCATCTTTTAACTTTGCCATCTGATGCATGTCACCTCCAAGGCTACGGTAACAGGGAAGAAAGAGAGATGCAGGAAGTTCTTAACTACACCTGCCAAGAAATGGCACATCAAGTCTGCTAACAGTTCATTGGCCAGGAGTAATAACATGGCTCCAATTTAACTGTGAGGAAATTCAGTGAAGTACCAGATTTCAACTTCTCCTCAGTAATTGAGTATCAGTTCCTCTATATGCCATCTGGTTTCTACTGCTTCAAGGAAGCCAAATCCTAGCCTAGCAGTTCTGTATCTTATGGAATTTTATAGCAAACTATAAAATTCTAACAAAGAAATTCATAGCTGGAACACAGAATATTGGCAGAAGTTAGCCTATTTTAGAACAAGAAGAGTACAAAAACATAAATGAGCTTATGTTTAATGACAAAAAGTGTATTATCCTCCTTCCTAATAAGTATGCAGCAAAATATCAATGATTTTTTTGTAACTATGCATCATAGAATTTGCTTTCTTTTAGTAAATAATGACTCTCAGTAATTCATTAACTTCTATTAACTCTCAGCTATAACTGAGTAGCAGTATGCCTAAAGATGAGAGTTTAAGTTACTAGAGTAATATCTTGCTTGCAAGCTCTGTACAGGCACTTAATTTTTTTTTTTTAAGTAGAAGATTTCTTAAAGTCACAGGAATAGAATTGAGTTCTGAAATCTCAAAGACTGTGGGGCTTCAACTAAAACAATGTTTAGACACCAAACTGGGCTTTCCTCTGATGCTTCTGTATCTTTAAAATAGAGACAACTCAAAAATTAATTGTCTCTAAACATTTGAAATCTTCTAAAATAAAACAGATTTAACAAAGATTGTCAGAAAATAACTGAACAATATTTGAAGGGTAAAGAAAAGATAAAAAAGAAAACTGGCAAATGTTCTTTTGGCCTCTTTAATTAAAAAGAGTCGATTATTTGGAATTTTAATGTAGAGTTAATCCATGATAGGGGTGTTTTGTCATTGGCATTACCACAACAAAGAGGTCACAATGAAAGTGAGCAATGAAGCAATTTCTGTATATTTCCAGAAAATAGCCCAGATGATATGCATGTCTATGAAAATATACCTTATGTGGTATGGATAAGCAAGCATCATGTACCTGTTAAGGCCCGAAAGAGTATGAGTGATTGTTTCGTGTGTTTTTATTAATGACACATTTTTTTTCCCATATTACTTTAAAATTGCAGTTGAGTTTTCTTCTGGTTATTAAAAAAGTATATGTTTACAACAGAAAATTTGGAAAATAAAGAAGAGCAGGAAAAATAAAAGTAGACATTTCAAAAGCAGGCAGGTTTTTTGTTTGTTTTGTTTTTTATTGACGTGTAGTTCATTTACAATGTTAGGTTTAGGTGTACAGCAAAGTGATTCAGTTATCCATATACTTTTTTTTTCAGATTCTTTTCTATTATATGTTATTTCAAGAAATTGAGTATAGTTCCCTGTGCTATACAGGAGGTTCTTGTTGTTTATCTATTTTATGTGTATCTGTATCATAACCTGAGAAGCCAACATTTTGATTTGTTTACTTCTGATCTTATTCTGAAGAATCTATTAATTATGTCAAACTTGGAATCATATTACATATGTCTGATATATGATACACGGTTTTCAAAGCATGATTTTTAATTGCTATTTAATATACACAAATAAATTCATATGCAGTGGTATTTAATGGTTCCTATTTTGGATGTTTGAGCTGTGTCTAAATTTTTCCTGTTATAATGAACTACACTAAGTATCTAGATACATAAGACTGTATTTATATTCCCCTTTTGTTTCTTGGGCTTAGATTGCTGTCATAAGGTCATATTTTTGACAAACATTGCCAAGTGGCTGTGGCATTCTATAAAACAATCAAAATGATGTTTTCATTCTTTTAAAGCAATGAAATATACACATTACTTAGAGAATTTTGTTTATTGGCATTGAGAAAGGAAAGTTTGGTGGAGAAAGAAGAATCTCGCCGAACGGACAAAAAGATATTCCTTACCTAGGAAGGCATTCTAGGTAACAGCGAGAACTAAGTGGTTCAGGGAAGGCGCAAACTGACAGGTGGCAAATGGTTTTAGGATGGTAATGTATTCCTTCTAGAAGAAAACTGTGAATAACTTTGATGGTGAAGTGAGAAAAGTAACTCTGATTTATGAGATATGGGGACCTATTAGCATTTTAAGGAAGGAGACATATGAAGATTGTTTTGAAGAACAAAAAAGGACACTACAGAAGTGTTTAGAGTTCCTAATATGATTGAAGTATGGAGTTTAAGAAGCATTTTTGAGAAAGTTGATTTTTTTTCCATTAGGATTAGTTAATGAGACCACCCAATCAATCCTGGTTGAGAAAAGAGCAGAACATTAGGGAACATAAAATATTATACCAAAACTATAAATGTGCTCAATTATTCATTTCACTTTCATATGTCTTGTCAGTGCTTTAGCCATGCACTATGCAAGGCAATACAGATACAAAGATTAATAAGAGGCAATTTCAATGTTGTGAGAACACAGAGTAAAAGGGGGAAGAATACATAATTATTTATAAAGTTTACATGGTAATAATTATAATAATGAGATATAACAACATACCATAATAGATAAATAATATGGTATAATAATGGAGATCTTAGATGAAGCAAATCAGGGGAAGTGAAGTGACAAAACTTTATGACAAGACATCAAGCTTTGTGAGGAGGATCAATGCAGGTGACACTACAGGGTTCATTTGAAAGGTATATAGGAGTCTGTCCAGAGGACAGTTTTGCAGCAGACATTCCAAGCTGCAAGAAAAGCACATTCAGAGTCAGGGAGGCATAGACGGACATGGTGCGTCCAGGGACGTGCCATTGGTCCAGGAGAGCTGTGGTTCGGAATTAACACAAACTCACGTGGAAGGTTCTGCCAGACTCATTTTGGAAAAATCTTTAAGAAGTTTGTGTTTTATCAGGTTGTGACAGAAAGTCAATGAAAATTTTAAGCAGAGAATTAATGAGACCCATTGTGGGTCTCGTCCTGTCTCATGTGTAAAAAAAGTCTCCTTGATTTTCTGCCTTAATATATTTATTTTCTGAATTTGGAGAGAAATATTTGAAGTCACAAAATGGATGTACTGCCCTTTAAGTAGCTTGGTTTAGATGCTCCCCACCCCTTACTTTATAGTGGATAATTCTGGCACAAATATGTAATAAAAACTTACCCAGTTATAAAAAGAATAATATACAAAAACATATTGTGCAACTTGCTTTTCTCATCTAAGATCTAATAAATCTTGAAATATCAATATTTGTATATAAATGAATGATATATATAACATATATATAATTACAATATATCTACTATATCTTAGGCAAAAAAAAATAGCACCCAAATAATCATTTGTATTATATGACCCATTTGTGTAAATAAGAAAGGGAAGTCAATAAATATACATAATGTGTTATATTGCTTCTTATTGCATACAAAATCATGTATTTATGAAAGAATATACTAGGAACTACTATTATTAATTATCACTGAGGAGTTGCAATAAATCATGAGAATTTAAGAATCAGGAAGTATTTACTACTGATATTTCACTCTCCCGTACTTCATTTTATAATTTGGTCATATAAAAATATTTACACTTAAAATTATTTTACTTCATTATTATTAGTACTCAGTGTTTAACTGTAAGTATGTGTATGTGATATCACAAATCCACTTGTAAATATTCCAGATGTGCTTCAGAAGAATGTGTATGTCAATATTTTAGTAACAGGATTTTAATGTTTCTTGGACCAACCTTGTTAATCAAGTTACCCAAAGTTGCTAGCCTGTTTTTGAGGCTGTATGATCTATTCATTTATGAGGGGTATGTTAAAATATCACCATATGGTCACTAATTTATCAATTCTATGAATTCTGTCAAATTTTACCTTGTAAGATTAAGACTATATTGTTGGGTACCGCATATACAAGCTAAATGTATATTGACAATTTGTTCTTTTTACCATTGGTGAATGGTTTTTTTTCTCCTGCAATTTTTAGCCTTAAAATTCACACTTGACTCAACAATGCCAAGTTTTGCTATGCACGTGTAGCAGTTGGAATTCTCATAAATCACTGGTGGGAGTATAAATTTTACAACCACCCTGGGAAACCATAAATTTGAATATAGCAACTAAAATTGAATATATGTGTTATCTGTATCGGCAATTCTACTCCCAGATGTATACTGAACATGCACATGTCTACTGAGGCAATGTATATAAGAATATTCATGGTCTCATTTTTATAATATCTTCAAACTGAAAACATCCCAAATATCCATCAATAGTAAATGAAGTATAAAAACTGCATTAAATTTATACCATAAATATTATAGAGCAACAAAAATGAACTCAACCATATGGGTGACTCCTACATACTAAGTGTCAAGTAAAAGAAGTAGTAAACCCTAAAAACTACTTACAAGGAATAGTTAACCACACAGAAGTAGAATAATATTCAACTTTAGGAATAAAGGAGGAGGAGTAACTGAGAATGCATATGAGCGGTGGTTTTAAGACCTGACAATTACTTTTCCTTTGACCTTGCTAGTACTTATATAGATTTTGTTTTGTGGCAATTTATTTACCAGTACTTAAATTTATGTTTTGTGTACCTTCTTACATGCATATAAACTCAATATAAAAACGTAAAGATTTTCAAGAAATAGAAATAGATGAATCCCTCTAAAACCACAGCATATATTTATCTCTTGCCAAGCCAGCATGATTAATGAAAGAAATAATAGAACATTTCCTGTTAAGTCAGAAACAAGAAAAGTAGGAACCGAACACTATTATTTTATAACCTTTACCAATGATGCTACACAACACATTAAGATAGGAGAATAAAATGAGAAATGAAAAACAAATTAGAAGAGTAAAAACTCCTATTATTGCATAAGTTCTGTAATTGTACACGTGTGAAACCTAAGAGAAAAACCTAAAAATTTAACAAGCTAGTTACTAAGATATTAAATTGACACAGACATCAAGAGTTTTTCTATATACCACTTAGTAGGCAAAATGAAAGAAAGAAAAGCTACCATTTACCCATAAAAGGAGCAGCAAAAATCAAACTTCTAGAAATACAGTAAATGAGAAAAGTGAAAGATACTTTAAATATTTTAAAGCACTCCTGAAGGGCACAAAAGAATCCTTAAACAAATGGAATAAATGCAGTATTACTGGATGAGAAGAGTCACCATCATAAAATTGTCAGTTTACCTTAAGTTGTTTTATGTTTAATGAAATCCCAACAAAATGCTGTTTTTGTTCTTTTAACTCTCATAGAGAAAAAAAGACTGATAAGAAAATTTTGGCAACTCTGAAGTGGAAGAGAAATAGAGAAGAGATGGCTGCTTCCAGATATTGTTTATATATATATGCCTCAAAAATAAACCAGCGTGCAGTTTTATTAGTAAACAGAAAAGCCAATGTAAGAGAACAGAAGTTCCAAAAATAGACCAGAATATATATAGGTATTTAAAGTGGCATCTCAAGGTCAGGTAGGGAAATGCTGTAATTATCCAATCAATAGTGTTGGAACAACTGGAATAGCCATTTTTAAAACTAATTTTGATCTATGCCTCACATCAAACAGAAGGATACATTCCAAACAGACTAAGATTTAAAATCAAAAACAGTAAATCTTCTAAAACACTAGAGGAAAACATGGAGAAATCCCTTTATGATTTCAGAGAGAGAAAGTCTTTCTACCTATGTCTCAGAATCCATGTAACAATATACTGATAAATTTACTGAGACCATGATTCTCTGCAACAATTAGAAACATGGATATGTTACCAAAAATCATATTTTAAATCCATCAGAAAACACATTTTGAAAGAGGACTAGATATATTAAAATTCAACTTGTTAGGGGAAATGTCAACAGCCAGCCACTTTTTTCGTTGGGGGCATCTATCAGTTCTGGGCACAGACTGAGGCTGAGGCGTGATTTAATTAGAGGAACAGCCAGGGAAAAGAGAAACAGTGAGATCTGTGATGGTTGTGAACACTGGTGTGACAGGCTGTTAACTAGAGGAGCCCAAAACGCACACCTCGCTTTCTCCATGAGAAACTTGTTGAGATTTGTGGTAGAACAGAAACCTGGAGAGCTAGGTCTGAAGCATCTAGAAAAGCAGAGCGTAATCTCTCATGGTCTTGCAGTATATAGGAATCAAAGCCCCAAATGAAGAGGGGACCTGCTTCAAATACCAACATAACTGAGGGTTGGGACTTTAACACATGAATTTTAGGAGCACACAATTCAATCATAGTAGTGATCCTTCCCTCTCTCCCTTTATAGGAATCAGAGATTCATTGCAGTTTTCAGGCTCTCCCTATTTACTCCTGCTTCTTCACAAGTGTCTTCCCCGATAAATATCTTGTATATTTAATTCCATTTTAGCACATGTTTCTCAGAGGATCCAAATAACACAGAAAGTGTAATAAATGTTAAAGCTACTGCCATGCTTCTTTGGAGGCTCATATAAAGGAGCTAAAAATGCTGAGCTAATTTTAATGCTAGTTTTAAAAATGTCAAAAATGAGCAAATCTGATATATATTTTTAAAAGATAGTTAAGCTGGTCTAAGTCCTAATACATAACATATTTGCTATTCTGCAAGTGAGAACACTGAAAGCTTTCTGCAAAAGATGTGAGGACCAGATTTTCAGAAATGAGTTGCTGAAGGTGAGAAAGGTAGTGAGCAATCTACTCACATCATACTTGGCAGAACCCAATTCCCACTACAATATAACTGAATAGCTCTAACCTCCTTGACTAAAATTCCCTTGGAGCTTAACTCCATCATGTTCATTTTCTTCCACCATCTGTTGATAGTGATACACAACCAGTCTCTTAGGCTACCAGCCTGAGATCCAGTGGTTGCTGCCTCACAGAACTGTGTGAAAACATTTCCAGAGACCTACCCTTGGTCTCAGGAGATGACACAGAGACAGGGATGCAGACGTGCCAATCATTCATAAACAAAGAATCTGAGGTCCTAGTCCACTAGTTCTTCCCAACCATACTTTATCAGCTATAGGCGTATGTAAACAACAGTCAACGCAACATGTAAGCTAACACACAGGTTCAGACTGTCAACTTCGATACAAATCATATATTTAATCATATATTAAATCATATTTATATATATATAAAGCTTTACTAAAAACAAAAGCCAGAATATTGCTTACTGAGAGGCTTACACAAAGCAGATAGAAATCTTGAATTTTTAAGGCAGACTCCCAAGTTTTTCCTTCCTACATCAGACATGTGCTTCAGGTCCACATAAAATGAAATCTCTGAGATTCGTGGAGTTTCTCTGACAGCAGGAAGCATTAAGAGAGGGTTCTAGGGCTTCTACAACATTCTCATCACAGCCATTGTCCCTGGTTCCCGTGTCTTATTTAGTAAAGATAGTAAGTGACTAGTGAGGTCCTGTTAAGGGCATTTCCCACATAAATGTCTTCCTCCTAGCAAGTATCATTGGTCAATTTATCTTAAGTTTCCACTAGACAAAGAGATTAGGCTTGGTCACCTACCGTCTTTTTTGTCTCTGGGGAATATGTCCTTGCCTGCCACCTCTCTAAAGGGAATGAATAGACCAAAGCTAACTGGCTTAACCCCATCCTCCTGGTGAGTAAAAGATATAAAAATCAGAGGGAAGAAAGAATAAATCCAAAGAAAATGCTGGTAAAGACTGAGACATAGATCTTGAAGGGATGTAAAGGAGGGAAGACTGAGTTCACTGGCATCAGAAGCAGAGGGGTTCATTCAGAAGATATAGAACCTAGACCTCATACTTAGGATGTGGTTTCATCATCATCATCATCATCATCATCATCATCATCATCATCATTATCATCATCATCAACATCATTTACTTTTCTCATGCTGTTTAGCCTCTCTGGGCATGAGCTTCCTCAGTAATAAAGCGGTGACAATATTTTCCCACAAGAATGCTGTGGGGAACCAGATGAGATAATTATGTGAGGGCCAGAGCACATTAAATGTTATATGTTTACTAATTTTACTTTAAAAAACAGAAGATAATACTCTTTTGGTATTTTTTTCCCTATTTAGTGGACATTACACAAATATCCCAAATATCTGCTACCTAGTCTTGCATGGTTTCCTCGCTCTCAAAATAGATGTCATATTCCTTTGGGTAAAATGTAAGTGGTCTACTACCTACAGAAGTTTATAGACTAAAGAGGTCAGATGTCAACTCTATTGTAGACTATTTCTATAAAACTTAGTTGTGTTTATATGATGCTTTTAACTAATGCTACCTTTCTGAAAACTAGGACAGCACCAGGAAAATCATAATTTATAAATGAGGGGTCAGGAGAAACACCAAATAATTAACCAGCTTTCACCTCTTTTGTACCAATAATAGAGATCTTTGTGTGACTTGATAGCACATGCTAGAACTATATCTAAGGAGGCTTCTCGCTCAGAATATGCAGCTTTCCTGCTAAATAACATAGTCTGACTCTTTTGAATCAAATGAAATGAAAAAGAACCTCACTTGCTATCACTGATGGTTAGAAGTCAGATGCTAATGTCACTCGGCATAGTGGCCAGGTCTCCAACCTGACAGCTCATGCCTTAGGGAACAGTTAAAGGCAATGCATGAGCTCGCCATCAAATTGTTGCTATTTTCGAGAGACATGCTCCCCAGCTTGGGTCACTTTGAAAAGCAAGTAGTCGTTCCAGGTATGTGCATGTTTATGTGCATAAGTATCTATTTTAAATCTTGTAACACTGCTCATCTAATTAAATCTCATATCAGGGAATAGGGACGTCCTCATGAAGACAGGAAAACTACCGATGTACACTGTGTCACTCTCACCTAGGGTCACAATGCTGTGATTCACTCTGTGTCTACAGAAAGAGTTTATCTTTGGACCAGTTCTGCCACCAGTTATTTGGCCCTAATTTCAAGCTACAGTGGACTTGAAATTACTTCCCTGCCTTATTAGATTTTAAATCTTTTAAAAATGAAAATTCTTTCATGGCAGGAACCCCACAAAAAATGAAAATCTTATAATTTCTTTTTTTGGTCAGAGTTCTTGCATACTCTACTGACTTCAAATTATCAGTCTCCCATTAAGTAATGCCCTTCAGATGAGTGTAGCACCAGACTATTGATTAGCTGTGTTAATTTAATGCCATGATGAGGAAGTCATATTCTTCAGAAGAAATGAGACTAGGTTATGTTAACAACTCAGGCCCTTGATTGGATCCCTATGCTTTTGTTTTGTTTTTGCTATTTTTAAAAATTAATCATCTTTATTTTTTAAGCCATTTTAGTTTTATATAAAATTGAACAAATAGTGCAAAGAGTTTCCATAAGCCCCTTCTTTTCCTTATCACAATCTCTCTTATTAATATCTAATTAATAAAGTAAAATTTATTAATTATTTTATTCATGGATCATGCTTTAGATGTCGTATTTAAAAAGTCAGTGCCAAACCCAAGTTTACCTAGATTTTTTCCTATTTATCTTCTAAAAGTTTTATAGTTCTATGTTTTACATCTAGATCTATAATCTGTTTTGAGTTAATTTTGGGGAAAGGTCTGTGTCTAGATTTTTTTCTTTTCTGCATGAGGATATCCAGTTGTTGCAGCAGTATTTGTTAAAAAGATCATCCTTTTTCCGTTGAATTGTCTTTGCTTCTTTGACAAAGATTAGTTAACTATATTTCTGTGGGTCTGTTTCTGAGCTCTCCGTTCTGTTCCATTAATCTGTTTATTCTTTGTCAATATCACATTATCTTGATTATTGTAGCTTTACAGCAAACTTTGGAATCAGGTAGTATCAGTTCTCTGATCTTCTTCTATATTATGCTGGCAATTTTGAGTCTTTTGTCTTTTACACATGAACTTTAGAATTAGTTTGTTAATATCCACAAAATAATTTGGTGAGATTTTTAGTAGGATTGCATTATATCTATTAAACAAATTGGAAATAACTAACATCTTAACAATATTAAGTCTATATATCCATGAACACAGGATATCTCTTCACTTAATTCTTTTTTCATTTCTCTCATCGGAGTTTTTTAGTTTTCCTCTTATAGTTATTGTACATATTTTGTTAGATTTATGCCTAAGTATTTCATTTTGCGGGGGTGCTAATATAAATGGTAATGTGTTTTTTTGCTTTGTTTTCATATTCTTTTCCACTATAAGTTACTACAAGATATTGAACATAGTTCTATGTGCTATACAGTATGAACTTGTTGTTTATCTATTTTATATATATTAGTTAGTATCTGCAAATCTTGAACTCCCAATTTATGCCTTCCCACCCTCTTCCCCCCTGGTAACTATAAGTTTGTTTTCTATGTCTGTGAGTCTGATTCTGTCTTGTGAATAAGTCTGTCTTTTTTTTAAACTTACCATATGAGCCAGCAATCCCACTCCTGGGCATATATCCAAAGGGAACCTTAATTTTAAAACATACATGCACCCCCAATGTTCATAGCAGCACTATTTACAATAGCCAAGACAAAGAAACAACCTAAATGTCCATCAACAAATGACTGGATAAAGAAGATGTAGTATATTTATATAACAGAATAGTACTCAGTCATAAAAAAAGAATAAAATAATGCCTTTTGCAGCAACCTGGATGTACATGAAGACTGTCATTCTAAGTGAAGTAAGCCAGAAAGAGAAGGAAAAATACCATATGATATCACTTATATGTGGTAACATGTTTTTAATTTAATTGCTAGTACATAGGAAATCAAGTTACGTCTGTATATTAACTTTGTTTCATGAAACATTGCTATAATTGCATACTAGATCCTGGAGGTTTTTTGGTCTTTTTTTTTTCAGATTTTCTACATAGACAATCATGTTATTTGTGAATAAAGGCAGTTTTGTTTGTTTTTTATGAATCTTTATGACTTTTATTTCCTTTTCTTGACTTACCGCATTAGTTAGGCTATCCAGTAACATGTAGAATATGAGTATGAAAGGGAACATCCTTGCCCTGTCCCAATCTTAGGGAGAAACCATCTAGTTTTGTACCACTAGGTATGATGTTAGCTGTAAATTTTTTGTAGGCGTTCATTATGAGATTGAGGAAGTTCCCCTCTATGTCTAGTTCGCTGAGAGGATCATAAATAGATGTTGGATTTTGTCAAGTGCTTTTACTGCATCTAATGATAAGAACATATGACTTTCTTCTTTAAGCTGTTGATATTGATGCATTACATTACAGCTGACCCTTGGACAACATGTGTTTGAACTGCACGGGTCCACTTACATGAGGATTTTCTTCAATAAATGTATTAAAAAAATTTTTGGAGATTTGTGAAAATTTGAAAAAATTTGTAGATGAAGTGAGTAGCCCAGAAATATCAAAAAATAAGAAAAAGTTAGTTATGTTATGAGTGCATGAAACACATGTAGATATTAGTCTATTTTATCATTTACTGCCATAAAATATACTCAAATCTACTATAAAGAGCTAAATTTTATCAAAACCTATGCAAACACTTACAGACCATACATGGCACCATTCACAGTTGAGAGAAATGTAAAGAGGTAATATTAAATCATAACTGCATAAAATTAACTGTAGCAAGTTCTGTATGATTGTAATAATGTCATAACTGCCTCCTGCTGCTGATGTGGAGAGCTCGAATGTTGCGAGTATTCACTTAAAATACCCTAAGACACTAATCATTTCTGTATGAGCATTTTCTCTCCAGTAAATTGTATATTTCAGTAAGAAATGATTGCTCATGGTTCTCACATATTTTCCATCATGTTTAGTGCAATACTACAAACCTTGAATAACACTCTGGGACTCTTATGAAGAGCTACTAGTGATGCTGAAAATGCTCCTACGAAAAGAAAATCATGACATTACAATAAAAAGTTGAATTGCTTGGAATGTACTGTAGATTGAGGTCTGCAGCTATTGTTG
Source organism: Vicugna pacos (assembly GCF_048564905.1). Taxonomy (NCBI): domain Eukaryota; kingdom Metazoa; phylum Chordata; class Mammalia; order Artiodactyla; family Camelidae; genus Vicugna; species Vicugna pacos. The sequence goes on from NC_132991.1 coordinate 19,522,081, forward strand.
TCTACCATCCCAAGACACACAAATTCAGAGTAAGGACCATTGTGAAAAAAAAGAACAAAAGAAAGGAAATTTGTGAAGTTACAGTTGCTGCTACACCAGCAGGTGCCAAAAAACCTTGCACAGGCAGCTTTTATGTGGGTGCAGGACTGCTGTAAGAAACTAATACCGCTAGACTCAAATACAATTTGAGAAAAGAAACAAAGTCATTATACGACAACCCAAAGCAAAAGGAAAGTGAAGACCCTAAAGCTAGAGAATTTTATGCCAGTAAAGGATGGTTTGAGAATTACAGAAATAGATTTGGCTTTAAAAATGTGAAGATAACACATAAGAAACAGCTTCTGCTCACCAAGAGGCAGCAGATGAGTTCCCAGATGACATTAAGAAAATCACTGAGATCTGCCTGAACAGGTTTCTAATGCAGATTACAGTGCCCTATTCTTGGGGTAAAAAATGCCATGAAAGACATTTATTAGTAAGGAAGAGAAGTGAGCACTAGGATTTAAGGCGGGAAGGAGTAGTCTAACTCTACTGTTTTGTGCAGATGTAGTCGGGCTGATGATCAGGACTGCCCTTATCTATAAACCGGCAAACCTCCAGCCTTACGGGGAAAAGAGAAACACCAGCAGCCGCCAGTCTTTTGTTTGTACAACAAGAAGGCCTAGACAATAAGAACTCTTTTTCTGGACTGGTTCTCTGTACATCATTTACTGCACATGGTATTTCTTGTTTTGAATTTTTAACCCTGACAAGTTTGTAATCTCTACACTGTCACGGGAAAACCTCCCATGGCATTCTGTAATTCCCTGTAGCTGGTTTCATGTTTTCAACAGTCTGTCAAGTTTCTGACAGCTGTAACTCTTCTTCTCTGGATCACTGGAAAGACATAGGTTTAGAATATTACGTTGGAAAATGAGTGAGCCGAATTAGAATTCCAAGAGGCATGAGAGCAAATTCCTCTGCAGCTGCACATATGCGGATGATGGTTAAGGGCCTGACTTTCAGGTTCAGGGTCTCTGGGAACAAATGCTTCTCAGTGTCAGAGTCATCTAACCAGATTTGAGGAGAAACAGTCTAAAAATTCCAATGCCCAAGGGTCCACCCTAGAGTAGTAACAGTAGAATGTCTGAAATGAGGCCTAAGTTTTTACACACCCACCCACACCCACAGACAAGGAGATGCATATATTTACATATAGATGTAATTATTATATATATAAAATCATATTTGAATTTAATATATAAGCAAAGCTTAGAACAATTTTTCCAAGTCTTAACAAGCCAACAATATCAGTTTGACATGGCCTGATGAAAACTGGGAGCTGGGCCCAAGGTTCATCAAGTACTGGTTGAGGTCTATCTACTATTGGATATTATCAGGACTCTTCCCAAGGGTCCACATATTGTTGCTTGCAGCGACAATGAGAAATCAGTGCCCTACATCTCCAAAGAGGAAAGGGGATCAGATATTCAACCCAGCTTCCAGAGCGGGTGTCCTCTGCATTCCCAGTGCCGGCCCACCTACATAGTCAGTGTTCCACTACACTCTAGACCAGGGCTCTCCAAACCACAGCCTGGGGGCCTGACCTGACCTGCTGCCTGTTTTCACATGGCCCATGGGCCAAGAACAGTGTTTACAGTTTTAGGTTTTTAAAAAGACCAAAAGACGAGTACTATTTTGTGACATCAGAAAATACAATTTCTGTAGATAAAGTTTTATTGGCTTCCAGCCATGATCATTTCTTTGCATGCTGTCTATGGCTCTTTTCACACTACAGGGCAGAGTTGAAAAGCTGCTAAGAGACTGTATGGCTTATAAAATTTAAAATACTTACTATTGGGGAGAGGGTACAGCTCAAGTGGTAGAGCGCATGCTTAGTATGCATGAGGTCCTAGGTTCAATCCCCAGCACTTCCTCTAAGAATAAATAAGTAAGTAAACCTAATTACCTCCCCCCAACAACAACTACAACAAAATACTATTCAGAGACTTTTCACTAAGTTTCTATCACTACCGTAAAAAATTATCACAAACTTGGTGGCATGAAACAACAGAAATCTAATCTCACAATGTTCTGGAAGCTAAAAATCCTGAAATCAAGGTTTTGGCAGAGCTATGCTATCCCAGAGATTCTCAGATTCCATCCTCTGCCTCTTCTAGCTTCTGGAGGCCCCAGGTATTCCTTAGCTTGTGGCTGCATCACTCCAACCTCTGCCTTGGTTTTTATCTGGTCTGTCCTCGGGGTGTTCTTCTCCAGAACAGATACTTGTCATTGGATGGAGGGAACAATTCAGGATCATCTCATCTTGAGACTCTTAATTACATCTGCAAAGATCCTTTTTCTAAATAACATCACTTTTGGTTTCCAGTTAGATATAGTTTTGGGGGGTCATTATCTAACCCATAAGATCCCTTCATAGAAAAAGTTTGTCCTGTTCTAGACTTTTAACTCTCAGTTATGGGAATACGAGAACATAGGAGAGACGATGGTAAATTGTGAGAACTTTCACATTTTGCCAGTGTGGGCTTCTGTTTTATCCCAAAGGGACAAGGAAGCCTGTTGGAAGCTGGATGATCTTTGCAGACAACGAAGAGGATGATATTGGGAAAACAAGGCTTCAATCCACCCAAACATAATTCCTTATTTTCCAACAGTTATTTTTAAAAGTGTGCCATATGTCAGTGAATTGACAACTAGTCTGAAGACTTGCTTATAAAAGTAATCTCAGGTTTCAAAAACACCAGTAAATGCAAACATTGAATAGTGTGTTAAACAGAAGCTGCAGGTAAGTAACCAAATTGACTCAATTAAGACAACCTACTGACCAACACATCCTCTTTTTATTGCTCTTTATATAACTTTATGCAATTAAATCCTTGCCCACAATTAGAGGAAGTCAAGGAAAACATGGTTGAGTCTCACAGAACATCCAGAGGGTGTCCTGTTAACTTTCTAGGAATATGGAGGCTGGAGTAGTACTAGAATCTGGTGGCAAGCCTTCTTCCTCTTGTATACTGAGCCTATGGCTTTTTCTTTAGAGGCCTCTTTAAGGGAGGAAACACAGAGTGTTTGATTACAATTACAACACTTCAAAGATAAAGAGAGCTCAGCCTGGATTTGTGGGGCCTCTGTAGGCATCTGTCTAGCCATAAGCCAAGAATCCTGCAGGTACAGAAAAACAAAAGACAACCTTGGGCCAAAAGAAAGGGCTGGCCATCACCCAGAATCTTAGACAAAGGAATCAGACAGTTTGGATGTCTGCTTCCTCTGCAGATCTGTGATTAAGAGAGTGGGAAGACATTTGGCTTTCTGGGTGATTGTTGGCTGTTGCAAATAGGAGGCAGAAATGCCATCTTTTCATGGTGTCACTGCAGATACCAAAGAAGATAGAGCCCTAGGATTTGGAGGCAGCATGAGGGAATGCTCATGGTAAGGGAAACTTAATACTGAACATGAAACAGATCTCATTTTCCTCTGTGGAAATCATGTAGAGAGAGAATGGGATTTAACCTGAGATATGTGGTAAGATCTAAGTAATATTTGAAGCATAAATAAGAGCTTTATGATATGTCCTAAAAAAGATGACAACTTAATGTAACTATATAGTGGTAACTATATATATATATGTATGTACATAAATATGTGCATCCATATAAACATGTATTGATATGTAAATACACATGATTATACATGTGTGTATATATACATACACACACGTAATTACTATGTAAATATAACTGTTTAAATGCATAAGCATATGTAATGGAACTGTATATGTAAATATATAAATATGTATAGTTAATACATATAACTAAACAGAAAACCAGAAGGAAGGAAATCGTAACTTGACTGCTATGAAATTGTCTGGGTGAAGGGGTCAATAAAGCACTGATGTCTGATGAAATTCATGGAGTCACCTGAATATTCAAGGCACAGGGAATCGTGACCAGTTGGTGTGTTAAGTTTTGGGGTTTTGTTGTTGTTTTGGGGCCACCACTTTAACAGAACCTGTAGACGTAAAGATAAAGACAAGTATTTCCTGTTTTCTTGCCTAAGGCCCAAGTGCAATAAAGAAATCTAAAATGAGATGTTTTAATTTTGATATGGTATTCTACATGGGAATATAAAGTGAGTTCATGTTAGTGGAATCACACTCATATAAAAGTATTTTTCCTTCTAGACCTACACTTATTATTTTTTTCTCCCCAATTATTTTTTTTACAAGACAGATACCCTTATTTTCTTTTTCCAGAATTTGTTGCAAGACATTTCACATCTGGAATCACGGTTTTAGAGAGATGCAGGCATGATCTATCTCCTGCTGAAGAAAATAATGCAAAACATAAACAAATGAGCTACCTGGTTTACAGTACAAGTGTCTGTGCCCTGGTGCCACTGAAAAGTGAGGGACTTAGACTTCCTAAATGCACGGCTATCCCCATCATGGGGGCCATGACAAGTTCGTTTGAATGAGGATTTTTTCTGTCATTCTTTTTTCTTTTAATTGAAGTATAGTCAGTTTACAATGTTGTGTCAATTTCTGGTATACAGCATAATAGTTCAGTCATACATATATTTGTTTTCATATGTTTTTTCATTATAGGTTACTATGAGATATTGAATATAGTTCCCTGTGTTATACATTTGTTGTTTATCTATTTTATATATAGTAATTAGTACCTGCAAATCTCAAACTCCCAATTTCCCCTCTCTGGTAACCATAAATCTGTTTTCTATGTCTGTGAGCCTGTTTCTGTTTTGTAAATAAATTCATTTGTACTTTTTTTTTTAATTCCACATGTAAGTAATAACATATGGTATTTTCTTTCCCTTTCTGGCTTACTTCACTTAGAATGACAATCTCCAAGTCCATCCATGTTTCTGCAAATGGCACTATTTTATTATTTTTTTATGGCTGAGTAGTCTTGAGCAGAAGAGTAGGCATGACTCAGACTGGGGTAGGAAAATATGTTCTTCCATATAGCATATGGGAAAACTTTTGAGCCTCATTCTTAGGCATGGGGGTTCTGGGAGTATTTGCAGTGACTGGAGTGAGCTGCCTTTGTACATTAAGACAGACAGGGAAGGTGACGATAAATATATGAGAACCAAATCAGGGAAGGAAGACTTTTTAATGCTTCTGTTATTACAAAATCTGGGGGAGACAAAAGAACAGCCTAATGGGTATTTGGATAAAATGTTCAGTGAACAGGTAGAGTAAAGCAAGGGAAGAGAGGCTCCTAGGAACTGTGGATGTGAGAGCTAGTGGTAAGAGACAGATGGTAAAGAAGCACTGCCTTGGTTTTTACTGGAACTCTTTGGCATTCTTTAAGAAATGCCTGTAAAAATATGAATGATGATCAGTAAGTTTCCGTTGCTGGTTGTGCTTCTGTGAATGTGCAACTCTAGAGTGACGTGAGGTCTATGCTTCTGTTCAAACACCATAGAGCCAATGATCATTTGAATAAATGTGCAAGTTAAAGTTTGTTGGTTAACTTGCTTCCTGCAGCCTTAACTGGAGAAGGTACAGCTTTCTTTTTGTCTGGGTAGGGGATTATTTGACCTTCCTAGATTATAGTCGAACAAGACGACAGAAGGAATAGAATGGATTAGACTTTCTAGGTGGTGGTTTATGGTTGATGAGATTCATATGGGGAGCGATGGCTTTTGACAAATAGCAGGAAGAGTGGGGGGACGACTGAGGCATGCTGTGGGTGTGTGAGATGGCTGAGAGACACATGCCCCACAATGTGATACCCCTGCCCAATTCATACCAAATAGTAAATCATGTTAAAGCTGCCTTGGATTCTTCTGGAAGCCAAAAAGAGGCAGAGTTCTGTTTCCAAGTGGCATCTGGGTAGGAGGGTGGGTCTCGGATGAACTGAAATATTCTTTTTGGGTTTAGGAACAAAAGAAGAAGAGAGGAAGGAGGAGGAGAAGGAATTAAGTTGAAGAATTCAAGATTATATGGTGGACTTTATATGCCTAACTTATATAATCAAGGGATCTAAAGAAGATTACCTATACTGTGAAAGGGTTAAAATAGCCTCACCACAAAACAAAACAACAACAAACAAACAAATAAAATACTTAGAGTGGAAAAACTCCAGATAGTAGTGGTACACAGAGAACAAATTACCTCCCATAGTAGAAACTAAGTACAGGGCATCATTACTCCAAGGAAGAGTAAAGCACACACTTTCTCTTATAGATAAAATGAAGAAAGAAAAAAAAAAACAACAGAACCCCCAACTCTTATGTGGAATAAATATCAGTATCCTGTCTGTCAAAGACTGCACATAGGGGTAATGAGTAATTATTGTCTAAGAAAGAAAGAAATTGAAAATTCAAAAGTAAATAGATGAGGAGCTGCATGGTGCAAAGTTAATTTTGTCTTACAAATAATAAACTATCACACTGAGCTCTGGACACTTTTTTCTATCTTTGTAAATATCAGAAAGAGGCTTCTCAATCAACAAGAACGTTTGTTTATCTTGAACATGAGCCAAACAGTAGCAATGGTTGGCAGAGGATGGTGTATGGAATAGAAGGCTGGGGAATCAGGGACATAGGTTTTTTGTGAGAAAATGCTGTTGCGCACGCACAGGCTTTCCCCAGAGGGATCTGGGAACCTGGGCAAATCAATCACACAACAGATTCCCTCCCCCATCATTTCTGTATAGTTGAACTTGGGTTGAATTGAACAACTTTTTTTCCTTAAACACCACCACCACCACCACCACCACCACAAAACAAAAAAACCCAGAGCCTCAGAAAAGCAGCTTATAACTTGAAGGGTGGCAATGTGGTAGAGAAGAATTTAAAGACTGATTGTAACGACAATAAAGCTAACATTTATTGATTATATGTGTCAGGCACATAATGTGCTAAGCGCTCAATATGCATTGTTTCACTTAATCTTCATTAGAAACATGTAAATAGGTAATAGCAATATCCCTATTTTCTAGAAAAAGAAACAAGAATGGAGAAGTAAAAGTACTTTGCCTAAGTAAAAGATTGCTATCACTACTAATACTAGTATTTTCAAACAGTTATTACATGCCAATAACTATTCTAAGAATTCCTCATACTTTAGCTTATTTAATTTTCATTTAACTCTATCAGTAATAGCATTATTCCCATTTTTAATATGATAGTAGGAAATGACTGAGTTGGGTTCTAAATCCAATTAGCGGATCCTAGAGCCATATATTTAACTTTTGGACTAAGATGCTGCAAAAACTTAATAAATAGAAACTTCAGTTAACTAGAGTCAGGAAATCAGAACGGGGAGCACTCACACCATACGACAATAGCAGAGCCCAGCAAGAAGAAGACAGACTCTTCTTTCCTGGCAAGAATTTAGCCAAGGGAAAGCCACAGACTCTTTGCTTACTATAAAGTGAACTTCCTTTTCCTGTCTAGAAATGCACTCTCCTTCCCTTGCCATATGGGGACTTGCACATGACTCTCTGTAGTTGCAGACCCCGAACTGCAATTCTCTGTTAACCCCAAATAAGCCCATCTTTAAAGGCTGGAGCAATATCTGGCAGTCTGTTTGTTTAAGGTCAACATTTTGGTGGCCCACATAGGGACCAGGAAGACCTTCCAAGGGCTCCAGGGCTGGTGAGCAAACAGGTGCAGTGCCTGCAACTGAGCTCACTGTTGCTCACACTGCTTTTTCCACCCATGCCAGAGTCTGAAGATATGTCTCTGTCCTACAGCCAAGCTCATGCCCTCTTTGCAACTGAAGCTATTCGGGATCTATTTTAAGGTTTTGTTCTTTCTGGTTAAGGCCTTGTTCTGTATGCATGTACTCATTTGGCACTACAGTCGTCTTTTGAGATCAGACTATATTAATGGAAGCTGCCTTTGACCCATTGATTTCTATCTTAAACAGTACACAGTTTAATATAAAGTGTGACCACTGCCTTTTCCAAGGCTATTATACACAATATAAAAAAATTAAACAGTCTATAAAATACATATAAATTTATTTTTCTTAACAGGGGGCAAGAACTTGTGGTACTCACATTTCACTTTGCATTTTTTGGTAAAATTTTCACCAATCCCAAAGGACATAAGAAAAATAAGGAAAATGTGATGAGCTTTACATGAAGTTCAAAGTCTCAAAATTAAAGCACTAAGCTTTGCTAGACCTTTCCAAATTTTTTTTACTGTTAACATATTTTTATTACTTATGTATAACTATAAATATATATAAATACACACACAAACACACAGAGCAACTTTGCTAGATTCTAGTTCTCTAAATTCTATTTTAATTTATTTAATGATATCCAAAGATTTAAATTCACTAACAATGTCTATCTCCCTATCTTTAGATACAATAATATAAACTTTACACTGCACTTAAGAAATAATGACATATTCTAAATGATGTTTGAAGAAAGGAAACATAATTATCAAAATGAATTTAAAATTTACTGTTTTGCCAAAAATCCATATTCATAGTTGACATTCACTACCTTCACTGAGAAACGTGCTATGTACAGCAGGATGCTAAAACCCATTTTCCACTACACAGCCCTCCAACAAAAGTCATGCTGAACATCTACTAAATTCTAGGTGTTATGATGAGGGGTTTAAGATGAGAGTTCATGGTTACTTGGAGCTCCAAGTGTACTGGAGTGGCAAGATGTTATACAGGTAAATATGGGACAGGTTATCCCCATAGTATAAGCAAAGAACTAAGGCTGAGAGAATCTACAATTACATGATTAAATTGATACAATTTAAATGTATACTATTTGATAATAGAAACCATATGCTATGTCCAATAACGGACACAAAGTAAAATCTGCAGGGGAGTTACAGGTTGGAGTAAGGTAGTAAATATTTTTAAATGTTGCATTTCCTGTTTCAGGTTCTAAGAAAAAAAGAAGTACAATGAACAAAAAGGAGTGCAGAAAGTGAAGGCATAAACTTCTAGACATTTCAAGACATCAGAGTGTCTTTAAGGCGTCTGCAAGGTAACTTTAGAAGCAATAAATTTTATTTTAATTACTTATTTTTGTTATTATATATCTTTTAAAATTATGGATGACAATTACCCATCTAGTTTTTCAACAGATTAATAAGTATATGGTTTTTAACAGGCTCATTTCTCTAAGGATTTCAGTCTTGTTGAGTCAACTATTGGTATAGATTCATAGAATCATTAAGTATCATTCCAGGCATATAATCAATACTTGTAAAATTGTACCAATAAGTGAAAGTTTTCCTAGACATTACCAAGATCCTGAAGATTTCTGCCAAAGACAGTTCACGGGAGTTTTTCTCCTTACTTAATTCAAAACTGTAATTTTTCCAGATACCAGAGAAGTCATCTGGTGAAAATTCAGATACAAGACCAAAAAGACACCTCAAAATCATTTCTTTTCCTTGAACTGATCAGTATGTTTATAGTTCCTGACAAAAACCCTACTCTCCTATTATGTCCTAGGTAGGAGTGAGTATTTATCACATATCATTGGGTCAGACCTGTTAAATACACAAACTAGCCCCTCTACTTCACTGCTCATATAAGAATGAGTTACTAAGGGAATAGTGTTAAATCCATGCCTAGTAAAAACATTCCACTTAACAGGGATTCCTAGCACTTCATTCCTAAAAACACGTTTGCTTAAAAACTTGACATTTTAAAAAACTAAACAGTTAAAAAGTCATTTAAAAACAAGTCTAATTAGGAAGCCTACAAAATTCTGATTGCTCTGTGGTATGCTCATTTAGATATTCTGGTCCACATTTAATTTGGCAGGAGTGTAAAATAAATTCACCTATGGAGAATCCATAAAGATGGATGAAATTATAGACAGTAATTTTTTCAGGATTAACAACTAATTAATATAAAAGTATGTAAGCAGTGTAGTCATTAGTTTTTTTGTGCCTGCTAACAACTGGTTTGATCACAAGGGATACTCACCTCAAATGTCTGAGACTTGTATCTACATTTGGACAAGTGTTATCTGGGGCCTCTTTCATCAATAACATTCTATTTTCTATCAAGTCCTTTTACCTCCCGTAGAGATTAGACTACCTAGAATAATTAATCTCCCGAGCTATTTAGCAGCAACAATACACTTCATAATGTATTGTTCCCAAATGGTCACATTTCCCACACGGTCAGGATAAATAAACAGCTGATTCAAGTAATTACAAATTTTACTTAAATGACACTGAGAAAATGGTTCTCATTAATATACATTCCAACAATAATTTTGGTATTTTGTGTCATCATTGATAAATAGTACGATTATAAAAGAGTATCAGACTCCATTAAGTTTCAATATCTGTGTTCCTTTTCCCAGTGTGGATGCCAGTTTGGTTAGTGAGTGCTATGAAGAAATTTCCTTCTACTCACTGCTGAATTTCAAGTACCTGGCAGAGTACTTGACACATAGGCTATATCAATAACTATTAGCTCAATGGAAATGAGTAAGTGTTCATATTAGGAAGAAGGAATGAAAGCGAAATAAATAAAAGAAAAGTCATACATTTTTAGTGTCCATTTATGTGGTGCCGGTGTTAAGCTTTACACTGTCTCACCTATTTTCAACAAGAGTTCAAGAACTAGGATTTGGGGAAGAGTAAAATGACTCGCAATGATTAACAGTTAACCATCAGAAATCAACATCCCATTTTTAATAAAGCAGCAATAGAGAAAATTCCATTTTTACTTCTAATTCTTTCACCTTTAATTACTGCATTTAGAAAATTATCCTTACCTTGCAAAAAAATTATTTGCTTTCAATGACTATTAAAACCTCATTTATAACTACTGTCACCATTTCACTAATTTGTGTAGCATCTGAGTACCAGAATCAATGAAAATACTTCGTCAGGAAAAGAAAGGAAAATGCCTCATGGATTTGCAAAGGTTGTAATCTTTAAAAGTAATGATGACATATAAGAAGGCATTTGAGGAGCAGATAAAAAGAAAATTGTAATTATAACTATTGATTATCCTATTCTGCTTCTCTAAGAATGAAAAAGGGAGAGAAAATAACGAAAGGTTCTTTCTCACCAGTAATCTCAACTAAACATACATCTTCAAGGGTTGTTTTCCTAGAGTAACAGCAGAATGAACTAAGGTGCTTTGATTCTTGAGCCCAGAGGGCTCCATTGTGATGTAAATTGATTTCCATTGTTTCTCCTACTGAGAATGTGTGTCTCCAGTGCAGTTACTCTTACATGATTTAATTAATGAGTATGAATCAAATGCATTCAGAGTTTATCCAAGAATAGTGAATCCTAGCAACATTTACAAGCTACTTGAAATGATTCTTTATCTCACTGCTGGCTCCAAAAAAGCAAGATCTGCCACCATGTTAGAGACCTGGGCAGCAAATAACATAAAACCTAGCTTTCCCAGATTTATGGAATAAGTGAGACTAACAGTGATAGAGAAATCAAATTTTTAATGACCTGACATTGAGCTGTGATTTTTCTCTGAGCCTGTATCATGCCTCCCAAACTGTACGTGAATCGGTTCAATGTTTTTACCTCTGGCTCTGACTTTATAAAAATAGTATCAGGTTCTAGGAAATCCTGTAAAGGCTGACTAGTCAACTGTGTATAAATATTTTCTTAAAATACTTCATATCTGTTATGGCGAGAAAGCACGGCACCTATCTTCCACCATTGTGGTTTCAGTGTATTTTGGTTTGGCAACCATCCTCTAGTACCTCTGCTAGGCAGGCAGGATTCAAAGACAAGAAGGCACAGTCTCATCTCTTCCAAGAGCTTATGTTAGCTGTAATGCTACTCATTTTCACAGCTCCTTAAATTTTATTCATTAGGGAAAGCTGTTGACTTTGATAGACGTTTGCATTACACTATTTTTCATTGAAATCAACCTCACTGCATTTAATTTTAAAGTATAAGCTCCTTGAGGACTATGTTTACTATTTTCTCCCCAGTGCATGGTGAAAGCCTGATACATACTAGGTTTTAACGCACATGTGGTGGACGAATGTCTTTTGTGGAAAGAGAGAAGACATTTTTCTCCAGGTGTTGTCATTCCTGGAGCGGAGAAACCAAAGCATTCATAAATTGCAGATGTTTATGCTTTCCCTTTCAGAATTTTGGTGTGTTTTTGAGCAACAATGTAACTATTAAAAAAATTTATTTATTTGTTCAAGTTTCTTATATTCCATTGTTTAAAAGATTTTTGTTTGGTTTCTGTCCCCTTCAGGTTGTCTAATGTGAGTTGATATGTGTTGATCATCTATCCGAAGAGTTCTCACTGCTTAAGCATGCAACAGATAGTAGAAGGAGAAACTCTATACTGTCATGTTGGAATAGCTTTTAAAATGCCAATGTAAAGGTTCAGAAACAGAAACACCCAACAAGTCTGCCTGGCCAGCATGATAAGCTATGACTTTATATTCCCAAGCATGAATTAAAACATTAAATCTCACAGCTTTGTTGTAACCATAGTTTATCACAAATCCTCAGTGTTCAGTTTTTCAGCATTTGCCAAATGTCCTGTCCATACACATGGTAATGATTCACTCTGAATATTCAAATGCTCGAGCTTTCTACCATATTTTATAATCAAAATAATGATAAAACGATTTCGGTGTCTGTTGGCAGTTTCCCTATACCCACGTGGTGTTTCTTTGAGGAACTTTATACTTTTGATGAAGGTAACGAATGGGCTTCTCTGTGAGCATGTATCTACTGGTTATTACAAAACATGAAACAGCAGGTCTTTGCCATCAATGAATTTTTTAAAATCTAGAAAGTGAGTATCTTTTGGATGGATATATATCTTCCGTTATTTGGTTCAGGAGAAAACTTGGCTCCTTACATAGCTCAAGACAATTTTCACATGGCTTATATAACCTCCACTTAAAATTTATCAACAGCAACAAATTTGGTTAAAACAAAAAAAGTTGTTTAAAAATAGTCAAAGCCATTTAAATGGAATTTACTAACCTCAAGGGCAGTAAACTTAATATCACTTATTCTAACGTTCTGAGTAGATCTGTAATTGTCCATCTTTGATGGTGATTTTCTTTAACTTTGTTATTTCTCACCATCATTAGCTAATGGAATTTAGAATCCCAAGAAATGATGGGCGGGATATGAGCAGCAGACAGGCCATCTACCAAAAATCCCCTCTATTTCAGAGGGTTTGATTTACCAAGCAGGCTGAGTTGATCACATTCCAAATGTAGATTCAGAAACAGTTTCATTATTTATAAGTAAGTTATGAGGAGAATATGAAAAACACAAAGCCTACCAAGAGGCACCCTAATAAACAGATGGAATCCATTTGTAAATTTTTTGGAAAAAACATATTAAGCCACACTTTTTTATTAAACTATCCAAATATTATTTTGCTTCTACTATGCTATTTAAACTATCAGATTACATAATCCTCAACTTTTTGAAATAGTGTACATCTAGAACACAGAAACAAAAAGGCTACCATGTTTCCTTCTTTCTAGAAAAATTTTGAAATAAAAATTAAGAAATATTCTTACTCTGTAAATAAATTCTTTTGCAGATTTACTGGTTTGTGTGGATTTAGTTCATTGTAGCATATTTCTTTCATTAGCCATACAAAGGGAGCCTTCTCCATTCCACCCAATAAACATACACATTGAGACAAACAGTTCAGGAGGCAGACAGTGACTCCCACACTGTGTAAGCTGGGAGTCAACCGTGCTGTTCATATTAGTGAAATGTTTGGAAGAGTCACCCAAGTAAAGTAAAGCTTGTGAGTAGAGAGAGGAAAAAAAGTCCCAGAGCCTATCATTCTTTAAATGAGAGTGCTAATGAGGGCAAGGAAATGAGTTTTATGTTGACTCAGAGTGATGAGCTTTGCTCTTTTTTTGGAAAGAATATCAGAGGGCAGCCCAACTCAAGCCAACTCTTGTTTAGGTCGTTAAGGTAACAAAGAGGAAAGAAAAATGCAGTATAGGTGCATCTTTTTGAAATTATTTCTATAGTGAAAAAACCATCTCAAATAACTCTATATTGATTTGAGATGAGTGAGCATCTATATCTTTTATGAAGAAGAACATTTATGAAAGAAAAGTTGCCCTAGTGTTCTGGTTTGATAAGAAATTTTTTTGTTAAAATAATTCATCAGAAATAATGGTGAAAAGTACATTTCACTATTAAGTGAAAGACAATCAGTGGCTTTGGTACATGGGATGGAAAAACTGATACAGATAGATACCAAATTCTCCATTTTTACCAATGAAACCATTGAATTAGATGAGCACAAAGACTTGTTGTAATGTTAAAATTCCATGACAAGTTATGTAAGCATAATTGCATAGGTCACAAGATGTTACAAAGATACCAATAACTTATAGTAGTATCTGACTTTTCTTCTACATTATATTATGGTATACAATGGAGATGGTAGTTTATCAAGAGGGTTTATGGGGAGGTTGGAAAAAAAAACCAAACAGCTGCAAAGCTGATAGGTCAAGGAGTTAAATGACTGGGAACTTACTGGTCACTCACTAAGGTCCCATAATGAATTCAATTCATGCATTTAAAGATCCAACGATATAATTACAGGTTGTTGCAATGAAAAGTATCTGGCCCCAAAGGTAGAAAGAATTCAAGTGCCACCTACCCTCATCAACCAGTTATACAACAGGCAGAAACATCATTTTATTCCCCACAGTTGCTTTGTAAATATAAGTGCCAGGAACAATTATGTGTAACTGCATTCTGATACACATGCTAATTAGCGCTACTACTCACAGAAGCAGCTTCCCAGAGGAGGAAGGAGGTAGAATCTCTAAGAAAAATAAAACTACGTGGAAAGATCTGCTTTTAAAAATGTCCACTGCTACCTTTCCCTTTCTCTCTCTGTCTCTCTTTCTTTCTGCGCCATATTATTTCGTGCATGCCAACTGCATGCCAGGATGTAAGCTCTTCGGATGACCTACTTAAAGTCGGCTTGCACTTCGTCAGTTCAGAATCAAAGACGCGTGAGGCTGAGCAAGAACTCCGGAGGTCGTTTATCTGAGACCCCTGCCTGGAGGAGTCACTATTCTAACCCATCCCAGACTGAGGTTGGATGAGGAGTCATTTCCAAAGGACCCCGGGGTGCTATAGAAGCTGTGCTGGTGACTCAGTTCTCTGCATTCTCCTTCGCAGTCAGGGCCCAATCAAAGTTCCTGTGAGGTGGAAAGGCCACCGCACGTTTAGATGTTCTGCCTTTCAAATGTACTCGAAATGAGTTCCTCACAATGAGCCACCATTTAAAACTTCCCAGGCTACCTGAAAACTACAGCTTTGACTGTTCCTTTAAAGAACTAAGATTCTCTTGAGGTTGAGAGTCTTCTTTCTTTTCCTTATAGTGTCAGTTCAGTCACTAGTCTTCCATTTTCTCTCCATATTGAACATTTAGTGGATGCTTGGGCACTGTTTAGCCATTTATTTCCCCTGGAGGTGAGGACTGTTGTGCATATGAGTGAGTTGTTTGTGAGTCTGTCACAAATAAAAGTCACAGGGGGCACTTGAGTGTATTTTATAAATATTTTAGGGAATTAAAAATAAAAAGGCATGTTCTCTGTTCTCTGATTCATAAACAAGAGATAGTGGGTCAATTATTGGCAAGTGACATCTTTACTTGGTTGTCATCTATATTCGTGCTTTGTACCTTAAATCTGGATGGCTCATGGTGACAAGAAGGTCATGGGTAGATTTTTATATATGTATATATAGATTATAATATATACTAAACACGATTTATTTCACCTTTTAACCACTGGTTTGAAAGCTACCTTTATAATGTACTAAGAATTTACAGATCTTTAGAAATGGAGGGTTTATATATAATAAACATCCAAATTTCAGAAACTCTGGTTAAATGGCTCCCTTGCATTCTGTTATGTGAATGTATCATATTTCTTAGGAGTTAGCAATTTTTTTTTTCTTTAAAGGACCAAACAGTAAATCTTTTTGGCTTTGCAGGTTTCTGTCACTCAGATCTGTTGTTGTAGTACCAAAGCAGCTGTGGACAGTACATAAACTAATTAGCATGGCTGAATTTGGCTTACTGTGAGGCACACTGGGCTCATGAGTTGAAGTTTTCCAACCCCTCCTTTAGGTCATAAAAATTGCAAGAAATAGCAAAAATTTAAGTGTAAAATAATAAAATCATAAAAGTACTAGAAGAAAACTTGAGAGAAAAATCGAATCTTGATGTCAAAATACATATTTTAAGTATCATCCTAAAGTCAGAAATCAAAAAGACAAGAATAATAAACTTGACCACATAAAACTGAAGGAAAAAAACATAGCAAAACACTAAAAGAAACCAAAAAGGATATAACAAACTATAGAAAAATATATTTGTAACTCATTTCATAGGCAATAGACTAATATCTTTACTATATAAAAATTCCTCATCTGAAAAGAAAAGGGGTGAAAAATGAGGAGACAATGCACAGAAAATAAATATAAATAGATCTTAAACATGTGACCCATTTGCTCAGCCTTATTCACAGGAGGAAAATTTTAAGTTAAAATAACCATGAGTTATCATTTTTCATCTCTTAGATTGACAAAGATCAAAAAGTTTGATAATACATTATATTCAGGAGGATGCGTAGAAACAAGATCTCTTAAACATTGTTGGTGTTGATGTAAATCAGTTTATTTTCTATGAAGGACAATCAGTTTCCTTAAACTTACATGAAAAGGCTTCAAAACAATGGGCAGTTGATATATATACTTTTCCATTGACATTTCAAAAGCTTTTTTGATTGAAGTTTAAAATTTGAAAAAATTCTAATAAAGCAATAAAAATATTTACACGAATGAGTGCATAAAGCAACTGCAGGCAATCAGTTCATCTTTACTGACTTTCTCGTAAGTCATTGCAGTTTCAAGCAGATAAAAATTTTTAAAGTATTGTCAAATCCATTATTTGGATGTCTTCCAACCTGCATTTTAAATGACAGCTTTGCAGAACTCTGACTTCACTTAAAAGAAGTGGCATATAATCCCTATTTTATACAGTGTCAGTTAATTCATAAAGAATGTCTAATTTTCAAAGTATTTTTGATGATGAATGATTTGGTGGCATGCTTCTATAATTGAAAATCTTGTGCCTTTCCATTTTTTCAACAATTCTCTTATTTTTTATAATTCTGCCTATGACTCACTACCTATAAAAAGCCCCACCTAATCACTTTTCCCTCATAGTGATCATAGAGCCTTGCATGGCGTCCTTTGGGAGAGTCTGTACACTTATTTATCTTTATCTTGCTATCCTCATGTTTTTGGGTGAATCATAAAACGAATAAAAAGACTTTCAGAATATTTAGATATTGAAGACTGGGGAGAGTTGAAGCTCCAGGTAAAGCTTCCTGATTTCCGTATTAAAAATGTGGGATTCTCTTAGGCAATCAAGCTTCCACTGAAAGCTTTTAGCACTGAAAGGATCAGACAAGATATATGACTCAAACACACCACAGACAGACATGCAGAAGCTGGATTTGATGCAGAAATTGCAAGCAGAGAGTTCAATTAGAAGGTTATTACAAGAGCCCATATACAAGGAAAGAAGAGAATGATTCAAAACAGGAGTTATCACTTAATTGTTAAATTAGTTCATAAGGCCATGTGAGTGTACGGGAAGGAGTGTTTATTTGGGGTTTGATTTTGCCTACTCATTGTAGTATCTATTATAAAACAGCATAATTACTGCTGCTAGATAACTGTATATACTGGAGAAGAGTTTTAAGCAAAGACACACTCCCCATCTAGGTTGTGTAACACAGCTATCACCTGCTTAGCTAGCACCATGGCCCTCATCTATGATACAAAAATAGTAGTTATGAAAACTGAATATAGGTATGTATTATGCATGACTGAGACATTGTGCTGTACACCAGAAACTGACACATTGTAACTGACTGCACTTCAATAAAAAAATAGTAGGCTTTATTGCCACATGCTTGTCTACAGACAGTACCATATTCCTGCTAATTTATAGGTGACCTCATATTTCAGATAGGTTTTAAAGCTTTATTGTTTACACTTTCCCTATGGAAGTCAGATTTTTCACTAAATCTTTTAATGAAGGTGTTGCTACAAACTGCACGAATGCTACTTGAAGCATATGAGACCTTTGTAATCTTTGAAAACAAACTGTTTTCAGCAAATAATGAAACAAAACCTTTCATCTGGATGAGATGTGTTGTGTGAATGTAGCTATTTGTTTGGATAGCACATTGCTGGCATTCTTCATTAATAAGAACAGACATCAACAACCAATCTACTTCTCTTCTTATATTTGCCTAAGTCAACCAGACAGTTTAAACAAAAGAAGTGGCTTTTTTTTCTAACTCTATAAAGTGTCCAGATTTACAAGAAAAGGGGGTTTCTCATCCTTAGAAATACTGTATTCTTAGAGGAGTTAATGCAGAGGTAATTCAAGCAGTAGTTAGCAGATCGACATTGATGATCTATAAATTTCTGTAATTCTTTGCCCTAAATATAATATTCAGTCTGATCAATCAGAACTATGATCACAGAGAAGTTACAGGTCAGACTCTGGGCTAAACTACCAGGTTTGATTTTAACTTCATCACTTAAGATTTAGCTGACTTTAATCTTTCAATGCCTCAGCTTTCTCATATGTAAATTGTAGGGCACAATATTACTTAACTTATATGGTGTTTTGTGAGTATTTTAGTGAGTAAATGCAAGCAATGTGCTTAAATAGGTCATTGCACATAGTAAGCATTTAATAAATACAGCAATTATTGTTTTTAGTTCTTTCACATGAGGACAGAGCTGGCTGAGGCCATTAGATGAATCTAAGTAATTTCAGAAAAATGCCAGTCTCTGAAAACTTCTTATTCTGATCTGCTGTGAAATTGATCTTGTTAGGGCATCTTGGTTAAAACTTAAAACTTCCCTCCAGAAATAGCAAAGGCAGGTTTTTAAGGCAAGGACCAAGGGTGAGAAAAGATATCTGCTTCAAAACAATGATGTCCATATATTGTAAGACGTTTTTCATCCTACTTGGCAAAAGCTTTTTTCATATTTTCTTACATGAACCCCCAAGGAGGAGTTTTCCCTATGCTGTGGCTGTACTCTGCTGGTCATGCCACCAGCTCACAGCAAAGGAGAATTCTGACTGCTCACAAAAGTGCAGAAGACATGTTGAAAAGACTGGAACTAATAGGATTAAATAGGGAGAGTAGACACCAAATTATATTTTGGCCCTTTTCTTCATATAATTCACCATAACAAGAAGTTCATTTCTTTCTTGAAAAACTTCCACAAATCTTGCCCTTCTCATTTGGTCAGAAGGGAAAAGAAACTTCTATTTCAATACCTTTTTTGTAGGTCAAACAGCACTATAAAGAATCTAAGGAAGTTTAGGAAATAATTTCAAAATGAACAGAAAAAGAGCTCTCTGCTAACAGCATCTATAGGAATCCCTGGAGGTCACTCAAGGGATCACAGTTGCCTGATGTATATTTTTTCTTCAGAAGATTTCTCATTTCCCAATAAGAATATTGCTATTCATTATTCTATGAACTCTGCTATAGTTCTTTGTGTAGCTTCACATACCCTCCTTTTGTGAATTCATGAGTTTTACAGTTACTTTTGGATAGCCAGCCATGTTAGTTGAGAGAGAAGAGAATATGGAAAATGAGTTATTTTCATATCTCATTTCAAATAATAAGGTAATTTTCCACTGTAGGCAGTGCTGTGGCTAGTCCATGCAATAACTTTATGGGAATTAAAAATGGAAACTTTCCTGGCAGGTGCAACCTTGCATCAAGATAAATGGCAGAGCAAGCAGGACTACCACTTGCCTCTTGGATGACCTTGCACAGTGCACAATCTGTACAACTACTTATGGCAGCTTGAACTTTGAAGAAAATATAATTGTAATTGACAATTCTACATTGTAAATTGCCAGTAAGGGCAAAAAGTGTGCTGCTGGGAAACTAATTAGCATTTAATTTAATCAACCATAACAAATACTTAAAATAAGTGAATTATATAGCAACTATAAACCTACCATCTTCTCACAACTCTGTTTTGTATACTATATCATACATTCATTTTGTATACTTTCCACCAAAGTACATATATTTATTTTTCTTAATTTTATCCACAAATATGGACATGTTTTATATAATCTTTTAAGTTACTCTTTTGATTAAGTAGTAACATTCCATTATAAGTAAATACGTTGTACTTTACGATTTGATTCTTCCTTAGTTTTTATAATTTCATTCCTCAACATTCACTTTTAATACTGTGATCTCAAATGGCTGGTATTTCAGTACAATTATAAAGATTTTTTTCTATGAAAGATTACATGTGCTATCCTCACTCTCATTTTATCCCTCTGATATTCGTATTTTTCTAGCTAATTCTACTCATCCACCGTGTCTTAGCTTACAGGTAATTTCCCATGGTAGATACTGTCAGCACTCAGTAGCCAAATCTTACTCGATCTTACTTAAGGGTGGAAGCTCCTTGATTCTAGAGGGGACATGACTCCTCCACTAGTACCAGGATATGAATCATCATGAAATTAAGTTAATCATGATAATTTCATGCCCTTGTGTCAGAACCTCACTTTATCATATAATGAGAAGTACGACATCACTTTGGCAAATGCACTAGTGTAAATTTTTAGTATTAGAATTACTGTATAGAAGATTATGTACATTTCCATATATGTTTATTGTAGGACTCTTATTTTGACACCATTTGCTACCCAGAGTTAGGTCAAACTCGACATTATGGGTACAGTCCTCCAAGACTGCCAAATGTACACAAGTCTTTAGACATTATTCACAAGTTTAGGGGTCCCCAGGGCCACCCACAATTTAGACCTCCTGGCTACAAATGTAGTAGGTCACGTAAAAAACATGACCATCCTCATATGTGATAATTTTCCTCACAAGACTCAGGAAGGCAGTGTACTTACTATTAGCTTTCTTCTGGCAAAAGGATATGATATAGAAATACACTTCATGCAGAATGTGGGACTAGGAGGATGATTTCAAATACAAAGCTTCTCTGTCCTAAGGGATATGTTATCCTCCTGGCACTGAAGTGTAGCAAAATGTGCATGAAATATTGCCAAACCAGGATGTTCACTTAGCATTGATGTCCAGAGATTTAATCCACACTCCTTTAGGCAGGCCTGATTGACTGAGTTATTGCCCACATAGTTGAACTTAATCTCTAACCAAGGTCCCTGGAAGTCAGGCTGATTTCAGGAGACCCAAAGTCCTAACTCTCTAATTACCTGGTTGGCATTTGTGGAGTGGCCAGCCCCTATGTGGGTTATCTCTTTAACATTAACTATCAGTTGGGGTCCAAGGAGCCTACCAAGGGGTCATCTTGTTAGCATAAGCTATCAGGTTTGGGTCCATGGACCCATCATGACCAACACAGACATTCCATTCACTCAGGAAATTTCAAGGGTTTAGAAGTTACCCTCCAGTAGCTAGGACTAAGGGCAGACCTCTCTGGGTAAGGTTAATTCTTCACTAAACATCTGCCTAATGTTCTCTTTATTTTTTCTTTTCTTTTCTTTTTTCTTTTTTAACAGATGTTGAGCTTTCGTAAATTGCAATTTCTCACTCTGATAGTGATAGAGAAACACTGAATGATTTGCCAAAAAGAGCATTCAGAAGAGAGCAATAGAAGAGGTGGGAAACCTGGATAACTTACAGATTGGATCACGAGCCTGTAACCATTTCTTTCTGTCTAGTGACATGTTTAATTAATAGACCTTCTGTCCATGCCCAACATCATTATATATACCTATGGGTGAGAAAGCAGCTTAGCAATGCTGAGAGAAGGGATATAGTCCCTTTGTGGCCAAGAGGTTACAATGCAGAGAGTGCTTATCCTAACAGCTTGACTCACAGCAGAGTTGGGGTCCAGAACTGTGACTGCGTCTTTCCAGCTGGCTTCAAGTTTGAAAGTGCATCAGCCTGGTGTGGGCTGATCCAACCATGTAATGCCTTGCCACAGGGACTAAATAAGGACATTAGAATCCAGATACCCTGAGATGGTATCCAGAGAAAGGTCAGCCATCTGGCTGCTACATCAGGTCGTAGGAGCTTTAATTGACCCTTCTTTCTGTACTATCTGTTTTTCTGTAACACAACTGACATTTCAACTGGCATAATGTGGAATAAATGTCTGAGAACTCACTGTCCCAAGAGCTGGAAAGGGGCTTTACAAATGCTTAGTTCTTTATGGAGGCATATTTTGTTTCTCATTAACACATTTATTTCATAGTCAATATCCCTCATGTCTGAATAAATAGAAAATGAATTTTAGTTTATCCAAAAGATTTATAGTATGAAAAAGTGGTAAAGACTCCGGACTTGTTAAAAGAACTAGTTTATAAATGTTTCTCTGACACCTTTAATTTCTAGATTTATCAGCTATAAAACAGGAACAAGCTTTAGCACAACAAAGGAAACCATAGACCAAATGAAAAGACAACTTACAGAATGGGAGAAAATATTTGCAGATGATGCAACCAACAAGGGATTAATTTCCAAAACATACAAATAGCTCATACAGCTCAGTATTAAAAAAACAAACAACCCAATCAAAAAAGGGGCAGAAGACCTAAGTAGATGTTTTCCAAAGAAGACATCCAGATGGCCAATAGGCACATGAAAAGATGCTCCATATCACTAATTATTAGAGATATGCAACTCAAAACTGTAATGAGGTATCATCTCACACATACCAGTCAAAACGGCCATCATTAAAACAATACATGCTGGAGAGGGTGTAGAGAAAAAGGAACCCTCCTACACTGTTGGTGGGAATGTAAATTGGTGTAGCCACCTCGGAGAACAATATGGAAGTTCCTTAACAACCTAAAAATAGACTTACTATATGATCCAGCTATCCTACTCCTGGGCATATATTCAGAGGAAACTCTTAATTTGAAAAGGTACATGCACCCCAATGTTCATAGCAGCAATTTTTATAATAGCTAAGCCATGGAAGCAACCTAAATGTCCATCAACAAATGAATGGATAAAGATGTGGTCTATATAGACAAAGGAATGTTACTCAGCCATAAAAAATAATGAAATAATGCCATTTGCAGCAATATGGATGGACCTATTGGTTATGATATTAAGTGAAGTAAGTCAGAGAAAGACAAATATATCATGTTGTTTATATGTGTAATTAAAAAAAATAATAATACAAGTGAACTTATTTACAAAACAGAAACAGATTCATAGAAAACAAACTTATGGTTACCAAAGGGGAAAGGGGGAGGGATAAATTAGGAGTTTGAGATTAACATATACATACTACTATATGTAAAATAGATAACTGACAAGGACCTACTATATAACACAGGGAACTATATTCAGTATCTTGTAATTACCTATAATGGACAAGAATCTGAGAAGTATGTATATACACATACATATGTATAACTGAATTACTTTGCTATACACTTGAAACTAACACAACATTGTAAATCAACTATACTTCAATTTAAAAAGAAAATAAAATCTGTTACTAAGGTAGAGTCAATGGAGGCATGCCATTCAGTATACCTTCAAGAATGAACCTGTTGCATAGAGTTTAATCAGATAATAGCTTTAAGTTGTTGCACCTTTGGGGTCCATTTCAGTATCTGTGTCAAATACACTCTCCCTGGGCAGATCCCAGCCAGTGACAAAACATGACAACATACTAGGGCCCCATGTCAGTTGCTCTGGAGCTCCCTATTGAGCTGCCTAAAAGCTTTTTCAGAGCTACATCACAGTTAAAAGCTCTCCCTTTCCAGTCTTTAAATTTTTGAAGAAATGACATATTTTCTAAAAATAAGGGTTTGATAAATATATTAACACAAATTCATAATCCGAGAAGCTCACATTCTGCTATTTTATAATCTATGACCTCTTTGTCATCACCACTTTTATCATCAGAATGCGTGATATGATGCACTTTTCTATATCCCAAGATTCAATTTATCATGCTAGCTTTTACCAAAGGGAATGAAGCTTCCATGAACCACTGGTCAAAAAGCATCTTACTACATCACTGTCTCAAGCTCATCTTGCCTTTCCCAATCCAACTGGAACCAACGTAATTTGCCAAGAACTTGAGTTCATATTGTTACTAAAAATAGGGAACTTACAAGAAAATATGTGAAAGATCATTAAAATGCACTTATAAATCTTCATACTGTCAAATAGAGAGAAAAACCAAGAAAATAGATTAATCAAGTCAGGTGATAAGAAAGCTGAAGCAAAAACTCAGTTTACATCTAGGTTACTGATGCAAGCATGTGTTACCACATAAGGCTTTAAATATTTCAAGACATTTGGTTTGATATTTACACCCTACAGTGTGTGAATCTTCCATATGGCAGTTTTATACTACACGCAGTATTTGAGTTATATGGTAAGAGATTGGTAGACGTTTTCATTTCAAATGCTAGTAGATGCATTCATGTAAACACACACAAACTCACACAAGCACACAAACTTTAAAGGTTAGCATGAGTCTTTAAGACCAAGATAATAGTCCTGGCGTCAACCTAAATAGATATTGAAGAGATGTTTTAGAAATATATAGAATTATTTCTCTTATTCTATTTTATCTAAAGGATACAATTTTCACACTGCCTCCCATATTCTTCCTCCATGTTTAACATAATGGCAACAAGTAATTCAAGATTTGCCTTGTTGCCTAAAAACTAGCTACTAACACTAACTTCATTATCCTCTTCTTTCTTTCCATATATGGAAGAAACAAACGTGATCAATATGACTCTTGTTTAGATTATCCTATGAGTAAAAGACTCCAGTTTGAGTGGGAGGTCTACAGAAATAATAAAAGAATGACAAAAGATGGCATTGTTTGGTCAGGGCCTACAGATAAACGCAGCACCTACCAACAGAATAACATTTTCTTGGTTTCTTTTCTTGGCTACATGCCCTCAAGACCAGAACCCTGACAGTGCTTGACCTTGAAGCAATGGCAAGAAAAGCTTTGTGTTGTTCTAAAAGGGCTTTTCAATTTTAAAGGAACTTTTCAACTAGCAGAAACATGATCAAAGGATTAAAAAAAGCAATGTCATAAAGACAATGCAAAAATCCACTGAATATTCAGGAAGACATGTTTTGAATATTCATCATACAAATGCTCAAAAATGGAATTTTAAAATCAAACGTCCAGCCAGAATGCAAGTACCCATTCCTATTGCGGCTTAGTTATTGTGGACCTTTGTCACAGGAATTCTTAATGAGATTAGGGGATCGGCAGATGATATGTATCATATATGTCAAAAGAGATGACGGTTAGATGGATAGATAGACAGACAGACAGATGATGGATAGCTAGAGAGAAAAGCATAGATTTCTGTTTCTTCACTGATAAATAAATGTATTTCCAATACCTCACCATACCTCTTTGGAAGCAGAACTGCTCAGACTGTAGACATCTCAGTTTATCATAACATTGACCACTCCTACTTGCTTGCTAGCAATTGCAGAAATAATTGTACCACATGTTTGACAGTGAGTGAATGACCATGAGGTAGTTACTCTTTCTACAGAAACTCACACAAACAGATGGATGGGAGCGGATCTATATAAGGAAATGGACTGACACTGTAAGGGTCAAGACAACTACAAATTTCACAGTACCTGCAAAGCATTAGTTCCTGATTCCTGTTCTTAGAGCCCTGGCTTCTCTACAGTGACAGAAGAGGTAGATCTTGGGAGGAGCAAATTGCTTTGCCTAACAAATATGACATTCATGTTGCAACCAATAACCCTTTCCTTAATGGTAATAATTCACCTCTGGTGTAAGTGACAGTAGTTGAGATTATGTTTGTTTTTTAGCAATTTATAAAGAAGAACATTTAACGTAACTAGGAAATGGGCTAAAATTATAACTAAGAATCTTGTAACAGATGGGAAGGAGCTGGAAGAAAAGGACAGTGTTTTTACACGTAGCCTCCTCTGTTTTGCCACCGGATAAATACAAATGATAGGAGAAATGGAATTTAAACTTATGTGAATAATAATAGAGAAAAAGTAAATTTCCACTCAGGTTAGTTGTTGCCAGATGCTCTTTTTGTAAGTGGTATGACCCAGTGCTACAGAATTTGCCACTGTTATCTGACTTACGTTTTAATGGCTTACATAAAACTTATTAGCTAAATAAGGATAATATGGGAGATGCTAACCACTTTTCTCAATCTGTTTTAACAATTAAATTCCCATTCTTGGCATTATATTATCTAATAAATGCCTTTGGAAATAACAGTCATTTCACTAACTTGTCATTTTTGTATGATATATGACTAAGATCTAACTTTTAGCAAAATATTTTATTTCTGAATATTAATGAAATAAAATCTTTAACATGCTTATTTTTCCTAGGCACATTTTCACCTTTTTGTCCATTGACATGTGATATATAGTGTTTACCTTAATAGATAGGGAAAAGCATACTATATTCCCAATTACACTTCTAATGATACATATAATTTTTGGCTTTGGACCTACTGTATGTTAAAAAGGTAAGGTGTAATTTAACTATGCTAAAATTATAATATTGACAAAGAAGTCTCAAATAATCTTTAAAATTCTTTCACCTTAGACTTAAAAATTATCTGGCTTTCTGAATCTATTGTACATTTTTCTAGTTACCAAAACTATGGAGATGGCTTCAACCTATAATTTGTAAGTACAGCTCCATAAATAGTTCTTTATACAAGTACTCTGGCTCATGTCCAGCACATGAAAAACAGTGATTATTATTGTTACTACGTTGTCGTGTTCACATCTAATGCCACTTTCTTCACTTGTGTATTAGGCCCTATTCTGTTTTGCTTGACCCTACTTCATTCCTCCAGAAATCTTTCCTTCTTTTTTTTTTAATGGAAATATAGTTGACTTACAATTATATTAGTTTCAAGTGTACAATACAGTAACTCAATCTTTTTATAGATTATAGTTCAATAAAGTTATTATAAAATATTGGCTATATTCTCTGTGCTGTACTCACATCCTTATAATTTATGTATTTTACACATAGGAGTTTGTACCTCTTAATCCCCTTCACCTGTTTTATCTTCCCCTCACCCCATACCCCTCTGCCAACCAAGTATCAATTCTCTGTATCTGTGTACAAAATGTTTTGTTATATTTGTTTGTTTTGTTTTATTCTTTAGACTCCACATATAAGTGAAAACACAGAGTATTTTTCTTTCTTTATAACCTCTAGGTCTATGCATGTTGTTGAAAATGGTAGAATTTCTTTCTTTTTTTATAGCTGAGTAATATTCTATTGTATATATACACACCACATCTTCTTTATCCATGCATCTGCTGATGGACACTTTCCTACGTTCGTATTATTCTGCTCCCCTTTATAGCAAAACATCTAGAAAGAGGTGTTATTATTTTCTCTCCTCACATGTTCTCACAAACACATTCCTATCATGTTTTGAAAATCATCACGCTACTAAAAACCCTGCTATCATTATCACCATCAAAGTAACTAAAGCCAATTTACTTGACCTTAAGTAGCATTTGAAGTAGTTGCCCACACCATTCTCTTCAATATACTTTCTCACATTTCTACCAAGACTCTACTTTTCCCAGTATTTATCCTATCTCAATGGTCATTTTATCTCAGTCTTCTTTTCTGGTTCTTCCTCTTCTTCCCAGTCTCTAAATTGGAGTGTTTCAAGTCTCAGCCTTTGGTCTTTTCTTCTTCTTTACCTCTACTAATTCTCTTGGCGATCTCGCCCATTCTCTTAGCTTTAAAAATTAGTATACGCCAAAGACTTCTAAAATTACACCTCCCACACATAGAGCCGCGTTAGATCACAGAACTGTAAACCTGGCTATTTGATATCTTTATTGGATGTCTAATTTGACATCTCAAACTCAACATATTTCAAAATGAATTCTCAATGATCTCTTCCCAAATCTGCTCGTTATAGGCCCTCCCTCACCATTTTTCAGTTCTGAGGCCCACATAACTGGAGTCATTCTTGAATCCTCATTACACAGTCTTGAAAAAGTACCTCAGTTCCACAAGAATCTCTGAAACTACAATGGCCTTTCCAAGTTGTCCCAAGGTAGTGAGAATTGGCAGGGACTTTATCTTCCTATCAACCATTCACTGAATGTAGGCCTTCCCCAGAGAGACAGTGAGACTTTGGGTGAGTAGATTTTGGAACATCACTGTATCCACTACACAACCAGTAGAGAATCACTGGTCGTAAGAAAACTACTAGGAGAGGGAGTGGGTGGAATTTGTCTAAGTTCTAATTTGAGAGTAGAATATTGCTAGGATAGCTATCTGACAAAGTACAAATTCCATCCCTTCCTTATGAACTTCAATGACACTGTTTTTACAAAAATTGTGAGTTCTCAGGTACTTTCAAATGGGACATGTGATAAATGATTCAAGAGAGTGGGTCTCTTAAGGTGTCCATGATATGATGTGAATTTAATCACTTCAGTGGTTTCAGGAAGGTCCCCTTATTAACAGATACCTTTCTACATTGCTTCTTTCTGCATGAAATCATTTCCAAAGGTAGCCATCAATTCCTTCAACTTTCATTTTCCTTTGTTTAAAAACACATACACCCTAAAAAAGAAAACTCACTGAATCTTTTTGGTTAACCTTTTCTAAACCATCAACATTCAATAAAGACTACTGACCCTCAATGTATCAGATGCTGTGAGAGGCTGTGAGCTTACTGAGGTAAAGAAAGTACTAAACACGTATGATTTAAGAAAGTCTGCAATTTAGCTATGGAAAAAAAATTTAAAAGCAGATTATTTTAGTGCAGCCTGATAATGTGCATGGACAGAGATTTGCGCAGAAAATTGGTCAAAGGTTACCAGAGAGGAATCCTAGAGGACAAGTAGGGTTAATCAGTTGAAGACTAGAGGTGGAGATAACATTTCAGAGAGAAAAAAGCTGTATCTGAAAAGGGTAGGAGGTCAGAGAGAACACAAAACACTCTGGAAATTGCAAGGGATCAAGAGGCCTGGGGCAGAGAGCCTGAGGGATGCAGGCTGTGGGGAGATGGATGCTGGAGCCATAGGCAGAGGAGTACAATTCTGCTAATACAATTGTTTTTCCAGATCGGAATTTCTTTAGTGGGATAAGAAGTAAGTTTGCAAGGACAAGTAAGTTAGAACATGAGAATCAGAAATTGTGGAATAATTCTTTCTTTATTAATAGTTTACAACACATTAAAAAATGTGAATCTTCTTTTTCCTAATTCCCAAGTTATCTACAAAAAGTAGTGTTTAATCTCGTGTCTGTGTGTGTGTGTGTGTGTGTGTGTGTGTGACCATAGCCTACACACAGAATTATGTGAAAGAATTCTTCCCCAGTAAAAATACCACATACATATGTATATAAAGTTGTGTACACTCAATTTCACTATGTTTGTAGATTTCCTGAAGCTCATGGTTGCTTGAGTCTACTGAATTAAGAATCCCAGATCTAGGATTTATGCATCAATTTGGTAAGAATAGAACCAGTATGTTCCAAAACTCCCCCCACCCCCTGCTCCTACCACCCAAAGTACACAGCAATGTCTCTCGTTGCTAATTCATTCATTTGGTGATGCCTAGACTCATGATGTACTATACCACTCAGAGTCTGGGCAGGGCCAGATGTATATCATCCTGGTCACGTAACCCCTTATCTCTGATATATAAACTTTCAGGGAGTAGTGCTTTACCTTATGTCTGCTCTAAATCACTCAGTTGGTTTATAGCCCTATTTCCTCCTATTTTGTCCTTACTGGATTTGGAAGCAAATGTGAATGCAGCTTCAAGAGTCATTTACCTGTTGTAAGCACAGGTGCTTAAAACAGGAACCCCATCATTTATAGCCACGAGATATCACAATGATTTTACTTGGTAGAGGGAGGCGAGATTTAATCAGTGTCACTGATGAAACTCAATTAAAAAGTTACACTTACTCCTAATTTTTTTTCTCCATTCGGCACTTGAAACAGCTATCTCTTTGTTGTAGAGCACAGTAGAAATCTTTTGTTATAGCGAGAAAGTTGAAGGTTTTCCTTTGTCTTTATTTCTCTTCTGTTACTTCTATATACTTTACAGGGTACGCTTGATTTACACCAATAGGTGCATGCTCATTTGATTAAACACCTATTTTTTTAAAACAAAGCATGATGTATAATTGTAAAACTTCTAGATAACATGAAAATGAATACATATATTCCAAAGATATTTTCCAGTTTCAAAAAATACCAATTCCTTGCCAAATGTTTTAATCACTAAAATGTAAAACGACAGTGATAGAAATGAAAGCCACTTAAGAACCGTCTCCCCATCTACAAGTAATTTATCTTCCTCAGTGAAAAGCAGGCTAAAAACTTTATGAAATATATGAAGTATATATTGGCAATCATGTTTGCAAACCTCAAACATTATTGGGAAGAGTGTTTGCTGGTGGACTTTAGTTAAAAGAAAAAAGTCCATTAGCTGAAATATCAGTAAGAATAATTTATGTATATTTCATTTTGTTAGACTGAGCCAAGTGATTGTGATAAAAGTTGCTCATGTAGGATGACTGTAAGGTTTCTTGAAAATCTTCTTAATCCAAACTATGTTCATCTTACCTTCCATGTACTAGAGATATTGCTTTCAGCTAAGAACAATCTTTATCAATAGGGAATAGTAAATGCAAACCTATTTACTAACCACATTACAATTAATGTATAAGATTTATTAGTTTCATCTGGCAAAATTCTGAGGACATATGACTCAAGAGGAGTCAAGAACATTATTTTACTTGAACAAACAAAACCAAGTATGAGTTTTCCGAGCCCTAAGAACATTTCAAAAAAACAAGAATCAAAGAAAAATCTGACATACCATTCACATAAACTTTTCTCTTACTGGACTAAATATTTGGCACATATATGCATATATAAACATATATATATATATATATATATATATATATATATATATATATATATATATGTTCATTTTTGCACTTACTCACTCAATAGTAATTGATGACCAGGGACTTTCTTAGGTGCTAAGGATATAGTCATGCTGAGCCATGGAGCTCACACTGCTTTCTAAAGGATACAATCATAATTACACATTATCGTATGTAATAATCAGAATATCACAATTTTGACTTAATCATTTCAAGCTGTGCACTTACATTAACCACCACACGTTAAGTTAACCTTTAAACTCGGAACATAAATTGACTATACGTATTCAGGTATCTGGACATATATCACCACTGTGGTTACAATTTTAAGAAATTACACCAAATGAGTTAGAGATTAGTAAGTCCACAATTCTGAAATGCAAAAGTAAAATTTGTTCTTATGCAAATTAATAATTTAACTTTCCATTCCTTTAGCACAGCAGAATCTTAAACACAGACAATTTTTGATCTTTTCTCCCCCTGAGGTTTGTCTTAAGTTTTGAGTGACAGAGGCTTACATGCTACCAAAACATTGGTTAGATGGGAAGTCAACTGAGGGCAATGTATTAACTGAAATACCTCTTCATTCACCCAGCTTTCGTCACTCTTTCGTGAGTTATGTGCCATGTTTTAGGGCACAGGTATTAATCACCAGCTTGCAGCCCAGTCTAGGTTGTAAAAATCTTTGTGAGGCTCTCTTTGGTCCTCTTAACCACGTTTTCCTGTGCAGCCGCTTTCTCTTGAGAGTGGTGGAGCCTGTCTCTAGACTCTTAAATGGGAAGTGAGAAAAAATTTCCCACTGATCTTGGAGTCATCGAATTCGAGATTGCTTTTCCCCCAGCAGGATCCTGACTTACTCTTCCACTGTCCGTGATTAGAAAAATGTAAGAAACAACAACAACACTGTTTTCAAACACTGGACAGCAGCAGACCAGGATTATGACCCCCAAGGAAAGGGAAACAAACAAACAAGACCAGCCCCACAATCACTTCAACTCCTCCACTATTATTCATGATTTAAAATTAATTGTTTAGTTCCTTTATTTTTTTTACTTATAAAATAGGGATATTAATACCTATCTCATTAGATTGCTATAAGATTTTTTTTATTGAAGTATGGTTAGTTATAATGTGTCGATTTCTGTTGTACAGCATAAATGTTCCAGTCATGGATATATATGGATTGCTATAAGAATTTAGTTAGATACCTTAAAACTTACTCTAGTATGTAACACAAAGAAAAGTTTAATAGATGTTATCTGTTAATGTCATTATCACTATTTTAGTAATAACAATTATAATTACTTATTATTTTTATAGATCTTTGCTCAGTGTTGCTGTATCTTAGTGATAACTAGATAGGTTCCTTCTATAGCAACAGTTCCTCTTTCATTTACCCTCACTTGGGTTACTCTCACACTTGCATTTTGGAATTGTTTTTTATAAGCTAAATTAGTAAAGTTTCTCAGTGGGTTAAAATATTTAAATTCCAACATCATCTGAATATGTTGATAGTCTTAAATTTATAATGATAAAGTTAAGTGATGAAATCAGAAAACTTGGAAAAACACTGAATTATTTTTTAGCCTATTGCATTATCTTTACATAGCACATCATTTGAAAATACCATTTTCCAGACAAATGAGGATCAAATCTGTATTTAAATGCCTTTAAAAAAGGAGATGCATAACCTCTCTCAACAATCCATTCCAAGTTTAACAAAAGTAACACCTAAACTAAGGAGCCTCTGCTGCTGTTCAAAGGTTGTTTTTCCCCCTTGAAACCCAAGGAAAGCAACAGTTCCTGCTCTGAAGGCAAGAAGATACAAAACAAAACCTATCGCTCCCATTATTAAACACACTTTCAAAATTCTACGTAAATATTTTAACTAACAGCAGATATGTACGGTGTAAATGATTAATTTTAATAGTAGTAAACGTTAAAACTCTTCAGTTTTTTAGCTGTTAAATTTAGTTACTTATTCACTGCATGTAACTTTGGAATTTGTATCTTATATTTTATAGGTTATTTAGAAACAACATCTTACTTCAATTATTCCCCTTTTTTCCCAAATTGTATTTAATATAATTAAAGCAGATACTGCTCTTCTCTTCAAGGTGACATTTTCCACCCTACTTACTTGATTCAAAATGTACTGGTTTTATAAACAGAGATAAACTGAATGCAAAAACAAGTAGACCATTACATATACAAATACCTAAATGATCTGTGTTCTATTCTTGGAATCTACTTACAAAGAATCTAATTACAGAGAAAATTAATCTAATTAAAAGGAGTATTTTGTTGAAAAAAAGATCCAAGATTGAGCTATATCCCCATTATTTAAGAGTTGTCTGAACCCATTAATCTCTAATTTCAATTTATTCATCTATAAAATTGCATATTTTTCACTTGTGCTATTTATTCATAAGATTTTAAGATGAATTTAGACAATTATGAATGCATGTACAAATACGATATTCATTGTTACTGTCAATAAAACATAAGTACCCTTACCATAGCAAATATATATACTACATACAAAAAATCTTTACTAAAATTCAAATAATAGCGTATTCTAATTTCAAAATTAAAAAAAATACTTCTGAC
Organism: Vicugna pacos; assembly: GCF_048564905.1. Classification (NCBI taxonomy): domain Eukaryota; kingdom Metazoa; phylum Chordata; class Mammalia; order Artiodactyla; family Camelidae; genus Vicugna; species Vicugna pacos. The sequence goes on from NC_132991.1 coordinate 19,555,693, forward strand.
AATTTCATCAAATAATCTGGAAGACATTTACATTGGCTATAATGTTTTCCTCTACAAATAATAGGACACACAAATCAAAGGGGCTTAAACAATATGAAAAATTCATTATCTTATTTTCCAGATGTCTCTAAGTAATGCTGGAGCCTTGCTCTGACATGTTACTACTGATAGTGTGAAAAGCTTACTGTCAGAGTTTCATGCTAGGTGGGACATGGTCTAGCAGAAGAAGAGACCATTTCATGTGCCAGCAACATTCTCTTCCCATCTGTTGGCCAACATTCTGTCACATGCTTGATGTCAATCCATTGTTGGCAATAGTAATGGGATGGTCATGATTAGTTGTGCTGGGTTGTCCAATATGTAGCCAGTAGCTATATGTGCCTATTTAAATATACATTTGTATTAATTAAAATTAAATAAAATAAAAAATTTAGTTTTGCCATCATACTGGCCACATTTCAAGTATTCAAAAGCCCCAGGAGGCTAATGGCTACTATACTGAACAGTGTAGAAATTGAATATTCTGTCATCACAGCAATTCCTACTGGACAGTGCTGGAACTATAGGAAAATCAGAATTTACCTCTGAACTAGAACAAGGCTCATCTTCTTTGACAGCTGGATATCTGAACAAATTGTGTTTCTATATAGCAAGAAATATATAGACATGTGATCTGAATATACAACATGTTATATATTCTACATCATTTTTAAGGGAGCAAAAACTGACAAATCACATCAAGCTTACTTTCAGCTTTGAATATTCTTTATAACTTTCTCCTGCACTACATTTTAGCTGGCAAATGGAGAAATGATGGAAAGATTTACATAGTAATATCTGTGAATTAGAGGCGGCCCTAAAAATTGAACACAAGACAACTACTTAAAAGTAAAAATAAAATAATGCCTGCGAAGGTCACATAGAAAATATGTGAAAGAATTATAACACTCTCCATAGCAAAATAAATGTGTTTGTATTTTAATTTCAGCAAACAAATACATGATTTTGTTTTCATATTGCCAGGTATCAAATGGAAACATATTTTGTATTTAGAAGGTAGAGTCCATTGTTTAAAACTAATGGTCTACATTATCCATAGGGGGAAATTTATAAGAGTTCAATGGTAAATTGAATTCTTGCACAGTTTACTTCCTTGTCTTCAAAGCAAATTAACTATCTAAGCAGAAGAAATGTGATTCCCAGTGCATTCCAGTGACACGTAGTATCGCCAGCTTCCCTTGCTGCTCCACTACTCCTTCTCCCCCAAAAGGAACATGACACCTGGGGGTTCTTGAATAAGCCCCCTAATTTTGTTTATACTGCTTAAATTATTTAAAAGTCCAAAATGAAGATTAACTGTTGATAATTAGTAAGATTTTCTCATATAAGTGGGACAACAAATTTTGATTATGTTAAAGTTTGAAAAAATGAAAGGAGACTCCAGGAGAAAATGTTAGAATGCTTTTTGGTAGGTAAGATAAAGGATAATCTCTCTTATACAGGAAGGAATAGCAGGGCAAATATACTGCTCAGGTCACAAGGCACTAAGGCAATTTACTCCTGTCCGTATTTTTATCAATGGTCCTTCTTTTGTAATCCCTGACCTCTGAGAAATTTTGGGCTTGGCGCATTCTCTTCCCAGCCCGAGGGTCATGCTCTGTTCTGTTTGCTGTGTCTGAAATAGCTGACTGCTTTCATCCTAAATCCCTGCTTTGGTTCCTGGACCATCTAAGCATCTGATTAGCCCCATCTTTTATCTCCCATCTCAGTGGCTTTAGACCTTTGGCCTGGATGTTTCTGATGTTCCTTCTACACTCTGATTGATACAAAAGAGCAAAGTTGCCTTTAGAGCCCTGAGCGGGACAGGCCTGGCCTCCTTGTACTCCACTTAATACCTTACCAAAGAAGTCTAGTCTCAGGAGAGCTATCAACCATTTTCAAACAAGGAATTCAAGCTTTCCATTTAGTACCTTTCTTCATTACTTTAAAACTAATTGGAATAAAAAAAAACTGAATAGAAATGTGTAAGGACATATTAAAGGTGACAAAAATGAACTAATTTTTAATAGGACTTTATATTACATATGCTAGAACATAAATTAGTCTCCCATTTTATTTTGATTTGTCTGTTAGATATTCTAAACTCTAGATTTAGGCTGGGTTCATTAAAATCCATGTATGCTTTGCATTTTCTTTGGTAATTCCATGAATCACAAAATGACACTTAAACTACATATTTTACACATTTGAGGGATCCAGATGTGTTTTACATGTATTCCTTTAACTTCTTAAACACTAAATCTTGTTTCTAAGTCAAAATGTGTGTTTGTAATTTTAAAGTATTTAGATTACCTCAAGTGGTCATCATTCTTTCAACATTACAGATTGTGCTCCTAATCCCAGTCAATTCTCTTAAAAACTTTTGTTGGTTTTACGATATCACATACAAAAGAATATGGCTAGAGACAGCTAGGACACGTAGAGGACAGGATACCTGCATCTGAGTCCCAGGTTCAGGAACACCTGGGTGAATTTGGTTGTGTCATGTAACTTCCTGTGTTCTCTGTCTCCTTATTTGCAAGATTAGCATGTTTGTCAAGATGATTTCTAATTTGCTTTCATGTTCAAAACTTCATGGCTCAACAACAAAAGTACAGCCAATTCAACTAAAAAATGGGCAAAGGACTTGAATAGATACTTCCCAAAGAAGATGTATACATGGCACATGAAAAGATTTTTGGCATTACTTATCATTAGTGAAATGCAAATCAAAATGAGACACCACTTCACATCTTCTAAGATGAACAATATATTTTTTTTAAAGAGAGAAAATAATGAGTGTTGGTGAGATTGTGAAGAAATTCTGGAGCCCTCTTACATTGCTGGTAGGAGTGAAAAATGGTGCAGCCTCTTTTTGGTAGTTCCTCGATAAGATAAATAGAAATATCATATGATACAGAAATTATACTCTTAAGTATATATCCAGAAATTGAAAACAGGTAGTCAAACAAAAACTGACATACATACATTCATGGCAGCTCTATATGCAAAAAGCAAAGGTAGACACAGCTCAAACATCTATCAACAGATGAATGGATAAACAAAACGTCTATATCCATCCAATGGAATATTACCCTATCATAAAAAGGAATGAAGTACTGAAATACATTATAGCATGGAGGAACCTTAAAAACATTATGCTAAGCAAAGAAGCCAAGCACAAAAGGCCATATATTGTATGATTCCATTTATAGGAAATAACCTAAATAGGCAAATCCACAGAACAGGAAGTAAATTAATGGCTTCCATGGCCTGGAGGAAGGGAGAGAATAGGGAAAGATTGCTTAATGATTTATGGTTTCCTTCTGCAGTGATGAAAAAATTCTGGAACTACAGTAGTGACAGTTGCACAATTATTGTAAATGTACTTCATGCCAATAAATTGTACACTTTAAAATGATATTTTATATCATGTCTATCTTAATACAAATTAAACAAATCATGACTTGATTTACACAAAGTAGGGTCCTCCTACTAATGTAAGATGGCCTACCATGTGTGGGAAAAGAAATTTCATTCTTATCAGCTATTAGCAGCAGTTGAAAAGGGAATTATTGTTTGTATAGTTTTGTGTAAAGAAACAGCATTTGTAGTCTTAATGAAAAATAAAGCTCTGGGGTATTAATTTCCAAAATAAGGATGCACTGCTGATCTTCAGCAGATCAAATCTTTTTTTAGCTCTATGCTGCTTTGTTCTGTCAAACTGTCCCCTCTCTTTTTCCTTCTTTTTCTTTCACAATTACCATCTTTGTTTCTCAGGTATATGCTGGACTTTCTTATGATTTTGTACAAATTTAATTATCTCTCAGTTATAGTTTTTTTTTGTTTTGGTTGTGGCCACTGGTTCTCACAAACTACTGTGTATTAGAATAAAAGAAAAACAAACAAACAAACAAACAAAAAAACCAACCAACCGAACAAAAAACACTTCAAGTACTTCAAGTTATAATATTTGGCAGATAGTGCTACAATAATAGGTTGGGGCTCCCTCATTACCTTACACTTGTGAAAAACATCACACACACAATGTTGGGTATAATGACATCAGCTGCTGAACTAGAACTTGGGTTTGTTTCCTCTACTTTGATAAGTAATGCAAGTGTATAGATTTCTGATAATTACAATCCTAGTGACAAACTTGGGTATGGGGGAAAAAGTATTATTCTTTATGTCTTAAATTCTGATTCAGAGTTCCTTGCTTGCTTATTGTAGTCAATTCAATTTAGTCATTTCTAGGTTTAACTTCTGTACAATGCAGTGATTGGTTCCTCATTCAATTCAAGTCTGTAATTCAGTCTTATTCAGGTTTAAAATTCTCTCCCAGGTCTTATCTTTGTTCTCTCCTTCTCCCTCTCTTCCCTTGTTTCTGGTTGCTTTACAGTCCTAGTGGTCTCTGCACCCCGTTCTTTAATTCTGGCACCACTGGTGGGCTTATCCTGCCTGCTCGGCAGAGGTGGTACCTACGGATGGCTTGGGTGAAGTCTCCCTCAGTATGTGCCCCACCCTCGGGAAGCATCTTATCCCTATAAGCCCCAACTAGTTGTCCAGTCATCCAATCCACATTTTTTTTTGACAATACATTTGTCTAATCAAGCCACAACTGAACAAGCAAGTGACTCCTCTTTTGATAACCTCAGCATTTCACATGAGGCCACAAAGGCTGTGGTCATGCAAAGGGCCATCTCAGTTCCCCAGTGAGTCTGGGCTCCCCCGATGCTTCCTCACACTGCTCTTGGACTCAAGCTTCTGCATATACACCCCATTCAGAACTCCCAGACAAGAAGCCAGGTTCAGAGTCACCTCCTCTAATTTCTCCAACTTCAGAGGGACCTCTATTGCTGTTCCATACTTACAATATACTCAAATGTGAAGAGGACATGTAGATTACTCAGTCTGAATGAGCAGGATATACATGCAAAGATTTGAAAACAAAGAGGATGACGGCTTCCTGCCCAGCCCGAACTAATTAACAGTGCCCAGAACTGTCCCCTCTCTTTCCCTCCTTTTCTCCCTTCTTTCCCCCCTCTTTCCTTTATCCTTCCTTTCCTTCTTTCCTTTGTTCCTTTCTTCCTTTTTTGTTTTTGTTTTTTTTTTTAATTTTTGTTTTGTTGTGTTTTTAAGGAAAAAGGGAAGTTTAAGGCACTAGAGAGAACAGATTAGTAGCAGGACTGTATATTTAATCAAGTACATTCAGCTATTTAAAGAAATATAGATTAATTTCCATAGCTATCTGATTTTTATCACATGCCCCGACCCATCTGAGCTAGAAGGAAAAAAATAAAAATTCAGAAGCTTTAATTTAGTAAAATTAGTCTGATGCATTAAAGTGCTTTTAGGTAACTGTTCTGACAATGCTGGATAAAATTTCATTGTAGTCTTCTTCCCTAGATGGTATCTGCGTGTTTAGAGAGAGGTGTGGCTTCACAGGCTTGGGCTTTAGAAGAGACAAAAGTCTCTAAGCCCTGTAGCTTTCTCTTTACCTTCATCCTCACCCCTCCTTGGGGTCCTCCTCCAACCCTGGATTTCCCCACAGCATAGCTGACTTGGTCTTTCCTCTGAGGTGTTGGCTGCTTGGCCTTCCACTCTCAAAGCGATCTGCTGATATCTTCTGCTGAAATCTGTGGCCAGGAAATAGTCATTTCCTCACTTAGTCAGGGTGCTGGCAGCCCTCTTGAATAAACCGAACACATCTTGGCTCTCACTGTTATGGTGCCTACTGAGATCTGGGTGTGAGCCCCATTCTGCCCCAGGCCCAGGGGCAGTTACAGAAAATCCTTGCCTGCACCAGAGGGGTGCTCTACAGTGAGTGAGAAGTTCAGGATCCCACTACTGTCCCCAAAAACTGTCAGGAAGCACTGATTGAGAAGAATTCAGGCTCTCTCTCTGCCCGAGGGTATCCTACGATCAAGTTTTCTCTATGGCTGTTCTTGGTGACGTTTAGGGTATCCTACCATGCTGACTAAGCCAGGACCCCTGAAGAGAAATTGGGCGAAGCTCCTGAGGTCTTGGCATGCCCCTAAATGAAAAGAATTCATCTCCCACTATGTATACCTGACTGCCTGTCTCCTCCATCTGACCCCTGTCATCTCGTTAATCTACTATTTCTCTTCTTTGGAATGTTCCTTAGGTGAAACTCAGCAACCGTGTTCTCCAGGCGTCCCTCTGATGTGTTCAATGAGTAGATAGAAGAATATCTCTCATGAAACAACCTAACTTCCAAACTTTTGTCTTGCTACAGTCTCAAAAATACTATTTTGGATGTTAAAACTTGAATATTAAATCTGCCTTTGGGGTGTGATAATCCTAATACTTCATCTGCCCCAGACTCTATGCCTACACAGGCATAAACACTTTTATAATGTTGATTTTCTTACCCCTTACTTTTGAGGTTGGTTAAAAAAAAAAGTGTTATCCAAGACATTGACATAAGCAAAAGAGATTATTGAATGCCCCTTCAATGTCATGTTGAGCACTGATGAGGGCACCTAGCCTGACTGAAGATTATCTCAGTTTCTAGGGGTGGCTGTCTTTATTAAAGTACCTTTTTACTATTGATTAGAATGCTTTTCAGCTCTAAGAATAGTAGTTAACTTGTAGAAAACTGGCATTGATACAATTGTTTCTTGACTGAGAGCAATACAGCTGACTCTTGTTCAATAGTAATGTAAAATTATTTCTACCCAGAAGAAAAAGTAACTGAAAATGTTAAAGTTAATTGCATGTATGGCATTGATCAGTTTGGTATCTAGCTGCAAATTATTTTCAGTGTTACTGTGACTGACAGACGACATAAATCTCCATTTCTTGAAATCTGTTTTGAACTACTTTTAATATCTTACTGGGTCCCTTATTAGTTAGTTATGGAGCCAAGTAAAATCTTCGACATACGTTTGTTTAGAATATTCTGAAAATTATACTTAAACAAATAACATCATGGAGTAACAATGGAAATAAATTATTCACACCTATGCCTTACTTAAGGACTTTGATTAGTTTCTGAAAACATTGCTCATTAGTGAATAAAATCATTAAGTTAAAAAAATAAAACTCTATACATATATAAATTTTAATGGGGAAATTACAGTATACTCCTTACTAACCCAAGATACACAATATTTACAAGTAGAAAATATATTAATTGGATAATACAAAAATTATATAAGTAATAAAATAAAATATATAATTATTGTTTATAAATAAATTATACTTAATGAAGGTTTACAATGCTAACCAGGAAGAAAAGAAGGTTGATTTTGGGTTATTGCCGAAAGCTGAAAGAGAATCATTCTTTTGAAGATGCATCTTTACACTTCTAGGAACACATGTTTATCTTTCACTCAAATTGCACTTGGAAATAAGTCATAGAACAGAAAAACACCTTTAGGGCAAAATATGGTCTCAACACAAGAGTTCTTTGAAATACGGAAATAGGCCACATTCACAGCACTGAAGAATCCTAGAAAATACTGACTTTTCATCACTCTTGTTTGGCATAAAATTCAAAGCCACACCTTTTTGGTTCATCCAAACACAGTGTGAGTGTGCAAGTTCAGTTTTGTTCTTTATGATATTTTCTTACTGGAAGTTGTGAGTAAATTGGTGGGTGTATCTGCTTGAAATTGACATGTCAAAATATTACTTTCTTCATAATATCCATGCAGTATACATTTGGGGGTAAAAAGTGTGTTATTCTGAAAACAAAAGGATCTTATCTCAAAAGTTGTATAAATTTTCCAGGATGGTTCTTAAAAAAAAATTATAACTGAACAGTCATGTGAAGTAGGTGTGTACATGGAAACCAAGTAAGATTAGATATACAAATATAGATGTAGATATATCACTGGCCTTGTAACAAATACAATTATTGATTATTTATTTTAACAAGATGGATATATTGGTTTTAAACAGTTCTAATAACCTATATGGGTCCCTTTTGTCCAGTGCAATGAATATTTTTACCTTCAAGATAATCTGCACTGAAATAAAACAAGGCAGACATCCCAGCACTGACTTGCCCAGGACTGTGGAAGATATTCAGCCCCTTTCCCTACAATAAAGCCCTCCCAAGTTTCTTGTTTTAAAACTTACTCAGAAGCCAGTTTAAAGTAAAAATAATTTAAAGGGGAGTGGGGAACATGAGAGAAGATAAAATGCCTGGGCAGGCCATGACTGCAGAGAATGTCTAGGATGTTGAGTTCAACCATGGATAGTCTGAGAGTAAGAGGACACTTTGGGGTTTATGCTTGACATTATGTATGAAATTTTTTTTGTTATTTATAAAATTATTTTATCCTGAGGTAGTCTGATTAAAATCTGTATTCCCTTGTGTGAGAGAGGTTGTGACGTGAGGTGTTGCAAGCATTGTGGTCTGCCCTACCCATTACATATCATAGGCCCTGCTGCACCATGACTTCATTTTTCCCCTCATTCCTGTGCTCCAAAATTATTGCTTTGACACATGTTTTCTCTTTGTTGCTACAAATAACTTCCCTGCATGCTTATTTGGTCTTCAACTTGGTCTTAACATCATTTCCACTTCCACTTCATTTCTACCTGACTGTTTACCATGGCTGCCAGATGATGTATTGAACACAAGTTGTATCTTGTCTTCCTTATGTTCCCAGTCCCTACAGATGGTTCAAAGGAATGACAATATATCCAAAATCACAGAAACAAACACACACATACCCCCACACACACATACATACACACACACACACACACAAAACACAAGAAAGAAGCTCATTGGTCCCTAGACTGTGAAAATCCTTAGAAGTCCAAAACAACTGAAGGAGAACTGAAGAAGGAAATGACTACTGAGAGTCCCTGAGGGAGATGACTACTGCAAAAAGGCAGAATCATCACCAAGAATGGACCACACATGGAGGTGTTTGTGGTTGCTAGAGGCAGAGGGCTCAAAGACCAAAACTGTAATACTTTGTTGGGTGTACCATTGCAGGAGTAACCAATATCTCTATCCTTGCCCATCAACTCTTGCCTTGCCATGGTCCAGGCAGCAGCTGTGAAGGATCCAGAAGCAGAGAGTGCTAAATCTTGATTTAGACACTCAGGGCATGAAACTTACTTTTTATTCATCCCTTTGGCTCCTAACATAGAGCAGAGACAGATAAAATATTTAAAAATAGAAAACAAAATATAACCTGGAAGTGCACAACAGTGGGTCATGATAAAGCTCTCTCTTTTTCCCTGATTCTGGTCTGAAATCTGGCTGTGGTAGGATACAAATATGAAGCTTAACTTTGCTTCTGTTTTGAAATTTTTGTTTTATTTTGTTTACTACTACCATTTATACTGATATAGAAGGCAGGTATCTTTTTCCATTTATTTGTTGTTTACCGTAAAATTTTACAAAAGTATTTTAAACCAATGCCATATCATTCTTACTGAGCCAGACCTGAGAGTCAGTAATATTTGGAGTTAATCACCTCTTCCCCTAAATCCCCAGCTATCATTGCTTTAGAAGACAGGCATCTTCTATAATAGTTCATCTTCACTGAGATGAAGCTAAGAGCCAGAATAGCTCATCTGAACAGTTCATCAACAGTCCTGCCCTCTGCTCCCAAATAATCTTCATTATTTCAACAAGTTCATCAATGTGCTCTTGGCAAATGAGGCCTCCTATTTTTTCCAGCATGTTCTAAAAAACTCTAACTGCTATGAAACGTTGGTTGTAGGCACTCTAAACAGAGGTACAGAAGTAACCATGATAAACCAGCAATATATAACAAATGACTTTGTGGATGTGACACAAATGGCTAACAAAAGCAGGTAAGAAAACAAAGAAACTGTCTCGATCTAAGTAGCTCACACAGGAGATGCTGCATAACTTCGACTCAACTATCGGAGAAGATGGAATTGCCCTTAGGTTTAAAGATCAGTTAGTTCAATTCTTCAAATAATGAATAAGTAGACTGGAATTTAGGGTAATTAAGTGATATATGGAGTCCACAGTCTTGATTTGTGGCAGAGTCAAGACTAAACCAAGATTTCCTCACTCTCAATCCAGTGCTTTCTCACTACATTACACTTAATAACAACCAAAAGGCCATTGATGAGCTATGATCATATAATTTAATCTACATTGGTCTGAAAACACAAATTCAAAATTTTACTTAAGCCAACTAAAACTGAAGGGATCAAAATTTAAAAAATATTGAAGAGATTTAGTATTTAATCTATTACACAGTTAATAAATATTTTTGAAAAGTACACTATGCATACAAAGTGATTCATCCTCTGCAAAGACATGAATTCTGCATGTTATACTTTCTGTTCAATAGAATAAATTATGGCAAGTAAATATGTATGTTCATAGTTTATCAAAGCAGTACTGCGATCACCAAATAAATATACTGATAGCAAGGAGTTCTAATTAAAAAGGAACTTAATTGGCCTCTAAGCAGTTTCTTATAGAAAGACCTTGGCAAAGAATATCTAAAAATTTGGTGGATGAGAAAGATGGTATAACCAAAACAAAGGTGGGAATCCAAGAGGTTGAGGAAAAATAAAATTACAAAGTTACTGAAAGAAGTGGTAGAACTTTACTTTCTTTAAAATTTTGCCCAGGGCCGGTCATGTTGATCACAGTTGGCAATTACTTTAGGAGTGTCTGATGCTCTTACTGGATCGTGGGAGGCAAATCTTACTCTCTTTAGGAGTGTTTTTGATGTTACTCTTGTGAGTCTAGTGAGGATAAAAATGACCCGCAGTCCCAAAGCTTAAAGGACTAAAAATGAAATCGGCTTCCATTTACATGATTATTATTTATTCTGGGAAATTTTTCTCGGGAAGATGAAGGAACAAATCAGTAAGTAACTTTGTTGTTTGCTTCAGGTACTTCCCTCAAATCTAATTATTTAAAAAGCATTAAGCTCAACCAGCCTCTATGCAAGCCCTCTTCTCAGGACAGCAGGTTGCTCCAATGGGCAGAGATCACTCAGCTGAAAACTGGAAACTGAGGAACACTGTTCTAAGACCCTCACCTGTCTCTGTCCACAGATCAAACCATTATATCAAAAACTGTGCCCAAGCCCAGTCAGAGTCAGGAACTAAACACTCAATTTCAACCACTAAAGCCTTAACCTCTAGAAATAACTTCCCCATGTCCCCTCTTTAATAAACAAAGTCTCTCTTAAGGTGATGCTCTCCCTTACAGTAATGAGTTAATAAATTAAACTCTCCTTGATCATCAGTTTACTCTGTTGCTCTGTTTGGGGAGCTGGCAGCCGACGCTCCTGTTAGTAAAGACAGCTTTTCAACCGTGGGTGTTACAGCTACTGTGGTATTCAGGAGATAGACATATCTTGATATTCTTGATAGGATTTTGATTTGCTTATTTTCTCATGTCTCACTTATTTGCAAGACAAGATGTTATGTGAAAGACTGATCTGTGTCAGGCAAATCATCATGACCAGCATTTTCCGTCCTTTCTCCTAGTGACTATTCCACCGGCACCAGTACAACAATGCAGCTGGATTCTTCACCTCTCCTGAGCTGCTGTGAGACAGGGCGGCTCGTCAGGCTCACTCCTTTGCTCAGGACCACCTCCCCCCAGATAGAGCCGGTGCCTCAGCCATTCTACTGACTCTTGTTGGGAAGGAAGAAAAAATCTCCTCTACCCTTCTAAGTTCTTCTGGCTGGCCTAAGAATTAAATTGACATGAGACAGAGTAACAGGAGAAAAATCAAAAATTTAATAACATGTATACATGGGAGAGAGCTAGAAAAACTGAGAAACAGCAAAATGGACAAAACCCTTGCCTTAAAGACAATCTTCAGCTAAAGACAAAAGAGGATTTGGGGTAGTAAGGTTTGGGACTTCAAAGGGGAGGAAGACAATTGACACTGGGATGGAAAAGCAAATGTTTGGTAAATAAACGTTTGCTGGGCCCTGCAGACATAATGGGTCACAGAGTGGGCTCTGATCTCTAGGTTCTATTCCCCCCACAACTTCTAGCCCATATTCTTTGCAGATATCTCTGGTGATACAGTGATAATTCTGTTCCTCTCTCCAGATTATTTTTTAAGGCCATCAGGGAGCCAATGTTTCTTCCTGAGTTTTTTGGGCCTTGATTGTTTTCAGCTTGAAATAACCCACATGCCAAAGAGACATTTTGGAGGGGCAAAGTTTGCTCCCCTTTACTCTCAATTAACTGATTTCTTTGTTCCTCCAGGGCATGAAGAAGTTCTGCTGACATCACATGGAAGCTGAGAGTTCTACCAAAGTCCAGCCTGTCCTGACGGAAGTGTGAGCTGAGTTCCCCTTGATGCACCCTCCCTCCAGGTTGCTGCTTTGAGACTGAGTGAGGAGATTCTCCACCCCTAATTCCAAATGTGAATGTATGTGGGGGAGGAGGGCCCCCACACCCTAGGAGTTTCCCTAAACCTACAAACAAGTACTATACTGTGAGGCAGAGAGGGGACATAGTGGCACATCTCTGACCCACAACCTCCCCTTTATTTTATCTCTTTTCTCTCCACAATCCAATGAGATCAGAAGAGGCAGATCCAGAACTGGCTTCATGGGCATGTGACCTGTGCAGTGGTACTGGGCCCTGTACTTGCTGTAATGCTCTGTTGTCCCTGTTTTGATATTCTTAATCATCTGGACCAAGGGAACAGCATTTCCATCCTGTAAATTACATAGCTGGCCCCCAGCAGTCTTCTTCTTTACATTCTTTTCCAGGTATCATGCTTCCTAAGAAAAGCCCAATTATCCAGTGCCAAGTGTTAAGAAAAAGAATTCTGTAACATCTTCTCTTGACAATCTTGCCTTTTTTGCTGCAAAATATTGCTACCTGTCTTGCTGAAGAATCAAAAATCCAAATGTAGGGAACAGAATTTTAACAACTCTCCCTTTTGAAGACTTTTTGAAATAATTTTAGCCTCCACTCCAGCTGACTCAAGGCAAAATAAATCTTAGGTCTACTTAGGGAAAATGCCATGAACAGAGAAATTCAAAAGAGAAAATTATCTATTAGTATAGTTTTCATTTTATGCAATCCAATAAAATAATTGGGTTAAGTTTTGGCAATAAATATGACATAGATTCATCTTTTGTAACAAATACAGATTAATAAAAATAAGATAAATGCTACAACAAAAAAATGAAAATACATACAAGTAACACATTAAGGGCAGTCAAGCTTGATAAAAATAAAAGAAATGCACCTCACATAGCTCAGTATCAAAAAACCAAACAACCCAATCAAAAAAAGGTCAGAAGATGTAAATAGAAGACATACAGATGGCCAACAGGCACCTGAAAAGATGCCCAACACTGCTAATTATTAGAGAAATGCAAATCAAAACTACAATGAGGTATCACCTCACACTAGTCAGAATGACCATAATCAAAAAGCCTACAAATAATAAATGCTGGAGAGAGTGAGGAGAAAAGGAAACCCTCCTACACTATTGGTAGGAATGTAAATTGGTGCAACCACTATAAAGAATAGTATGGAGAGTTCTTAAAAGATTAAAAATAGAGCTGCCATATGATTTAGTAATCCCACTTCTGGGCATACATCTGGAGAAAACTGTAATTTGAAAAAATAAGGGGGGAGGATATAGCTCAAGTGGTAGAGCACATGCTTAGCATGCACAAGATCCTGGGTTCAATCCCCAGTACCTCCTCTAAAAATAAATAATAAATAAACCTAGTTACCTCACCCTCAAAAAGAAAATAAAGAATAAAAATAAAAAAAGAGTTCCATTAAAAAAATACGTGTACCCCAATGTTCATAGCAGCACTCTTTACAAAAGCCAAGACATGGAAGCAACTTAAATGTCCATCAACAAATGACTGGATAAAGATGTGGTTTTTACAATGGAATATTACTAGACTATAAAAATGAAATAATGCCATCTGCAGCAACATGGATGGACCTATAGATTATCATACTAAGCAAAGTGAGTCAGAGAAAGACAAATATCATATGGTATCACGATATGTGGACTCTAAAAATGACATGAATGAACTTATTTACAAAACAGAAATAGACTCACAGATATAGAAAAAAAAACTTATGGTTACAAAAGGGGTAAGGGATACCTTAGGAGCTTGGGATTAACAGATACAAACTAATATATGTAAAATAGATAAACAACAAAGTCCTATTGTATGGTACAGGGAATTATATTCAGTATCTTGTAATAACCTATGATGGAAAAGAATCTGGAAAAGAATATATATATATAAAATATATGTATGTATGTATAAGTGAATCATTTTGCTGTACACCTGAAACTAACACAACATTGTAAATCGACTATACTTCAATAAAAATACAATAAAATAAATGCATGTTAATACAAAGAAGTATTTTATTTGCCAATCAATTGTAAAATGATTTTAAAATATAAAAATCCCTTGAAGATTGCCAACATTCATTCTCATCTGTTGCTGCCGATAGAACTGAGTATAATACATATAATCAAACCTTCATGTTATATAATCATTTCAATCAGTGATCTCACTTGAAACAATCTACTGTAATGATAGGTGCTGTCAAACAGTTATCTGTGAAGATATTCACAGCAATGTTACCTGCAGTGCAGACACTAGACATGGTACTATCCGTGGCAAAATAATCAGAGATGCAGACAACAATTTATATATAAAGATGTTCACTGCAGTGTTATTCATAATAAAGATAGTTCCTTTGTGTATAATGCCTTCTTGAAGATATGTATGTATCCTGAATGTCAGTAGGATGAGACAGACTTACATAAAGAGTTTTCTATTCCACGAGAACCAGAAATATCATAAACCTCTAACAAAATCTTGCTGAAGTTTCAATTTCAGTAATATATCCAGATATCCTTCTTTATTTCAGTTTTATCTTTGTTTCAGTTTTATCTTGAGAATGATACTTTTCCTCATTAGCATCTATGGTTGTTTCATTTATATTTTCACAGAGTAAAAAAAGAAAAATTGTAAAATACAACAAAATCCTCAATTAATTTTACAAACTTAAAGAACCAAAATCAGATAGCCTAATGTGTTTATTCATTATCTGATTTACTAAAAAATTCAATTCAGCATATGAAAGGTGATTTAGGGAGAGCAGCACACCTTTGGAGGGTTGACATGTAAAAGAGAGGCAAATACTATGTGCTCAGTAAATACACACTTAATAAACAAATAAATAAGTAAATACTTGAGTAAATGAGTGATCGAGCTCCAGGCTGGGAACTTCTGGAAATCTGCTTATGACCAAATTCTATAGACTAAGGTTTGCCCTGATCCAACCCATGAATTTGCCATAATTAGCCCTGATGCCATATGTACTCTGTTCAGTCATGCCACGCCAAACTACCCTTGGTGGTTACATAATGCTCAAAATGCAACTATACACTTTAGAATTTTCCTTTTATGTACTCTTAGAGCTTAAAAAAGAATTTCATAGAAAACAATTGTTTAATAAATTGAAGGAAATATTTTTTCTCTATTAGGTTCTTTGAAGGAGTGTGTGAATTACATTGACAAATGACAGATTCACAGGGGAGGAAAGCGACATACAAATTGTACGTAATGTTTGTATTTTTTTATACATATAGTGGAGTCACAGAAAAGAAATGAAAAACCCAAAGAAGAGTTTAGACTAAGGGGGTTATACACCATTTTAACAAAGGGATACAAACTGTGACGAGATGACTAAGAAATGTATGGTGAAGAAGGTTTTTTTAGTAAGGTCTGTTAAGCAGATTTAGACCTCAGCGTCATTTCTAGTCTTCCTGGTATGAGAAGAGCAACACTTTCACAAAAGGAAATTTATGTCCCACTCACAGAGAAATATACCCCTTACTCATAGGCAGAAACGGGAGGAAAGATGGTCCTTTCTATGTCTGCTATTTCTCAGTTGCCTTCCGTTCAGAATAACCCTTCTGCCAAAGGAACACATTTTGGAGTGATTTATTCAGATCCCCCTCAGAAATTTCCCTTTTTTGAACACTTTTGCATTTGATCATGTGCTGGTGTTATATTTGCACCAGACTGGCATGTCACCCTCACATTCTTCAAAAGAAATTATAATTACAGGGAACTATTATATTTTAAATTTCATAATCTCTCGGTAGTCTCCTTACCACACCTCTTTACTCCATCTCCATAATCCAAGAAAAAAATAATAGATTTTAGCTATTCCTAAAACCTGTTTCAGAAAAGTTCAGTGGATCAATAAAAATGTCTTGTATTGAAAAAAAAAAGTGTAAATCACTTTCATGGACATATGAAGTGAGAAACAATTTGAAAAGAAGAAAATAAAATTATACCTCTAAGCCATAATGGTTTATTTTTCTCCAAGCCTTGCTATCTCAGTATGTTGCATTTACTTCTCGAAAATTTAATTTCTTGTAAGTAGTATGTCATTCCAGGCCTTCTTCAGTTGGCCTCTCATATTTGCATATAACTGTCATTCCAGTGAGTATGGGTTTTGCTTAGCAATTAATCAGTGTCAGGATGCAGTCCATTGTAGAAAGTAATTCACATGCAGATAGCTTTCTTAACTTTCTTCATTGAATTCCAAAAGAAATGTATGAAGCATCTGGATTTTTGACATATCTCTGTCTCAATAGCTGAAGTGATAATCTTTTCATTGAAGAGATGTAAAACACCTGGGGTGCTAACATCTAATTGAAGCTTGTTATTTTGAAAGAACAGAAATGAATTTGTACTTTGTCATAATCCATTTCCCTGAAGATTCAGTTACTCCACAGAAATCAGACAATACCTCATGTTACCGCATATGATTTTTTTTAGCCAAATGATCAGAATGCTAATTATCTAACAATTCTAATGCAACTGTAATGAAAACACTGGAAATAATAAATACTACTTTGTGATAAACGTTTATTTCATTCAACAAAAATATATATTGTGAATATAACCTTTACTTTTTCTCTTTTCAGTCTATAGTAACACCTGGAAATATTCAAAGATAAGTGTGCCCAGAATAACCTTGTTTTGTTGAATTTGGAAGAATGTGAATTATGTTACTGAACTCTCTATATACAAGCAAAACACATAATAGCAAAGAACATTGCAACTGGCTAAATGCAGAACTTCAGGACAGTAGTCTCAGTAAATTCTACCACTTTAGAGTAGGACCTTTCACATCTCAAATTTTAAAAATAATAACTAACTAAAATTGTCAATCTTCTTTTTTATCCTCCTAGTTCATGACACTAAATAAAGAGTCATAGAATTGGAGGATCTTTATACCGAAATACATAAAATCACATGTCCATGCAATAATATGGTTTTTTAAAAAAATTTATTGCCAATGAGAACTTAGGATATGGACTGAAGAGTTTTTAAGGTAAAACTATGACATAGAAATATAAAATGAACACACTTCACAAATTTTATTCAGCAAACTAATTAATGTGGGAACTAGCAAAATATAGAAAGTGGTTCAAAGGAGAATTCAAAGGACAAGTATAAACAAATAGACATACTTATGTGACTTTGCAAATAGATGCAAATTTGGCCAATGTCCACAAAGCAATGATCAATTGCATCCTCACTGAGAAAAAAATCTGCATTTCTAACAAAAATAATTATTCATATTACATCAGTTTCCTACAACTTACAGGGTTGTAAAATAGGTTGAACATCATTTACGGCTAAAATAATCTGAGTGTTCTGGACAAGAGACCAGAGAAAGAAGCTCTTTTACCCCTTTCCTGTTTGCCCATTTCTTTCCCCGCTCTAAGCTCTAAAGAACATAATTATAGGAATGAGATCACTAAGCAACTAAAATTAACTCCTGACTTATGTTCTCCTGACTGTACACCATGCCTTGTCTAACCTGTTGATTCTTTTCCTAGATAAAAAGAAGTAAGAATGAAGAATAAAGCAATTAAAGAATGATTAGGTTTCTACCCCCAGGAGCCCTCTTAGCAATTCTGCAGGCAAGGTAACATCTGAATAGAGTCAGCCAGCCTGCACACAATGGAGGCTGATACAGAACCTAACCTTCTGCCTAGATGAGATTCTTCCCCCTCCTCCCTGTTTTCCCTTTTAAAACCTGCCATGGCTGAGCAGACTCTTTGTAGCTGGTCTCTGGACATGAGTCCAACTTCTCCCCAGACTGCTGGCTTTTCTGATTAAAGCACCTTTCCCTTCTACAGACACTTGCCTCTTAAATTACTGGCTTTTGAGCAGCAAGCAGCCAGACCTGCGTTCATAACACCAATAATCATTTTTGCTCATTTCAAAGTCTTTTACAGGTTTTTCCTGACATGTCACTGTGAGATCTAAATAGGAGAGAGAGGGTTAATGTTGTATTTCACTGTCACACAGTAAAATTAATCAAATAAAAGCCACAACCACAATGAGTTAATTTTCAAGAATGATTCACCAAATTTGAATTCTTGCTGTCTACTTATACAATAAACAACTGCAATTAAAATTTATTAAGAATAACTTTAATCTTATCCCACCACTTCACATGACCACTTATATAGATATTTGGTCTTTTGCAATAATTTTTAATATAAAAGAATAATATGAGTTGCATAAATTAAAAAATTAAGTATTCTTAACATAAGATGGCTTGGGACTCTAGTCTAAATTAGTTTTGACATTTATAGTGTGGTTTACATATAGCGAAGTTTATATGCAAAGTATCATGTGAACACCCCCTGAAACTCTGTAATGTGGTAGACTTGGTATATTTGCCTAAACTCATATTTAGGGGATAATATCTACAGCTTTCATCTGATTCTTAATGTGATTCACAATTCCTAAAATGTTAAAAACTTCTACTTTAGAACAAACTAATCTGACCTACTCGTCGACTGGTTATTTTATTCAATCGTTTGGACTATTCATAGCAGGAAAGACACGCTGGGCTGTCACAGAACTCAGGTATGCTGGCACAACAAACAGATTTGTCTGAAAATCACCCTGGGAGCTTACATTGGGCTTCTGGAGACTGAGATGTTTGGGACCCCCTGTCTCCCCACTCATACCTTATTACATTCAAACTGGGTGCATCATAAATGAACCTCTTACAGGACTGATGCCTTCTTTTCTACCGCAGGAGCCACATTGACCCCTACCAGACAATTCCTGTAAAGCGTTGGTACCTTACCCTGGCTGTCTGGCACATCAGTAAGCAGTCTGATTATCTGCCAATTGCTCTGTAAGGAGGGAGAGCAATGGCCTAACAGAGAGCTTTTCCTGGAATGGAGACACGCTACATGTGCTGTGAGAGCACTGGCACAATGCCAGCCTATGTGATGATAATCGAGGATCAGACCTGTGCCTTTGATTCTTGCTGAACTTTGGCTGCCAAGGTCCTCAATAAAGATTATCCCTATTCCTCAACCCAAGCCATAAGATGCAATGGAATTTTTGCCCAGCTCTAGAAAAACTGGTATTTTCTCCAACATATGAGACGTAGTGATCATAAAAAGATCAAATGTATACTCTAATTACCAGTATGTATGTATGTATGTATGTGTGTGTGTGTGTGCGCGCGCGCGTATATATACACTCTAGTTTTCTTGATGTTTATGAGTTTCCTGAAAAAAAAAAAACTGTGTGAGCGCTTTGGGAGTTTGGCAATATAAAAGCATATACAGTGAACTTGGGGGAGACCAGCAGAAACTAAGTGGTGGGCAGGACTCCAGGGTCCAGGGGACATAGTCACAATTAGAGAAGGAGATAAGTATAACTACCAGGACTCAGAAACTGGGGTGAATTTAAAGAGTGTGGTGTCATGTATCACTCATATGTGGAATCTAAAAAAAAGACAAATGAAGACACTAATGAACTCATCTACAAAACAGAAAAAGACTCGCAGACATAGTAAACAATCTTATGGTTACTGGGGGAAAGGAGGTAGGAAGGGATACATTTGGAAATTCAAGATTTGCAGATATTAACTACTATTTATAAAAATAGATGAAAACAAATTTCTTCCATATGGCACAGGGAATTATATTCAATATCTTCTAATAACCTTTAATGAAAAAGAATACGAAAACGAATATATGTATGTATATGTATGACATTATGTTGCACACCAGAAACTGACACACTATAACTGACTAAACTTAAAAAAAAAAAAAAAAGAATAAAGCTGAAGAAACGGAGGGAAAAACAGAGCAGGGTATCATGATACGCCATCTGAATACATCCCCGACTCAGCCAACATGGCAGCACACTGGCATTCATACAGTGAGCAAGAAAGGACCACTTACAAAACAAAAAAAGAGTCTTACTTAAGCTATGGGACCCTAGTCACTCTGATGTAGTGAGTACCCCATAAAGAGAACGGACCATGAAGTGACAGGAGACATTTCCCTACCCACACTAGAAAATTAAACACAAGTTGTCCAGCGTTAGAAAGCATTTGTCGAGGCTTGAGATGAGTGATGCCTGCGAGGACAGGAGACTGAGGGAGAGCAGTCACAAGATGAAAAGAAGTGCAAGTGAGCTCTGAGCCGTCACCTGGAGCAGCCCAGGAGCGGTGGGGAGAACAAGCATTAGGGCCGCATTCAACAGCAGAAAGTCAGCAGTTCAAGCCAGAGATGTCAGGGATCTGAAGGGCAGTAACATAATGTGACCTGCCTCCAGAAATGTTTGCATGCGTTGACTTATAAACATAGGCACAGATTTTACAGGAAAATACTTACTACACTATAAATGGGACAGTCATATAAACTAGCTCTTTCACTTAGACGTGTCTTGGATATTTTTCTAAATCAGTATCTGTGCATCTTCACAGTCCAGATTCACAGAGCTTCAGCTGAAGCCTGAGCTCTCAACATACTGAGAACACCCTCACTTTGGCATTTGCACTTGTGGTTCCCTTAGCCTGGGAGGCCCTTTGTCCATCTACATCACTCCTGATACATTTCTCTCCTCAACTGTCTCCAAGCTCCCTTTTTAACATAGCTTTCTGTTCTCTGTTGACTTCTGTCAATCATACTTTATCCCCTGGCCTTACTTCATTTTTCTTGATAGCACTTAGAACTACTCTCCTTGACGTTACATATTTATCTGCTTAATGCTTACCTTTCTTATTAAAATGTGACGTCCAGGATGATAAAAGCTTTGTGGGTTTTCCTACCATTCTATTCTCCAAGGCCTAATATCAAATTGATTCTTGATAAATATTATTGAAAACGAATGAAATGATTATTTAACTTGCTGATTATCAATGGTGTGACTTTCTGGTAACCAACTTTATCCTTCATATATAAAAATGGGGATAATAATGTTATCTCATATGGTAAATGTAAAGATAAAAGTATTATTTTGGTAATTATAATAATAGGTAGTACTTATTGAATTTGTACTGAACAGACTTCTCATATAATCTTCTCTATGACTTATAAAATAAGAGAGAGTTAAATTTACTATGGATTGGTAAACTGAGGCTCACAGAGTTCAGAAGTGATAGGGATACGATTTTATCCCAAGCAGCCAGACTCCAGAACAAGCGCCCCCAAGCCACACTATGCTACTTTCTAAATATACATAGCATGGGCTCGACTAAAGATTATTAATGTTGTTGGTTACCTTATTATTATTGTGATTGTCTTGTTTCTCTCATGACTACATAGTGTTCCATCACATGGATATACTATATTGTATTTAACAGGTTCCCAACTGTTGTGTATTTAAGCTACTTCCATTTTTATAAATCATTACAAGCAATGCCTCAATGGAATCCTTGTACATCTGTGTGTATCTGAGAAAATACACCTATAGAAGAAAACTTCTAAAGTCTAATGGGTAGGTTAAGCATTTTAAATTTTGATATATTTTACCAATTTACATGTTCATGAAGTTGCACTTTTCCCCTTTCAGTCTCGCATGTATTTGTTGCTTGCTTTTGTCCTTGTTTCCACCATCACCATTTCAATTTACATTAGAAGTTTAGAAGTTACTATGCAGAACTCATAAAGTCATAATTTCCTCTGCAAAACCAAAACAAATTTGTCCTACTTGTCTCAATACGCAAAGCATTTTATTTGATTTTGTGTTTTCTACAAGAAACTGTTATAGTTTTACTGTTATATCTTCCATTTGATTCCAAAGGGACATTTTCATATTTCTTATATTTTAAGGAAGATGGTGCTAAAGTCTTGGTCACTTGATCTGGAAATTTCTAAGGGATTATAAGAGGTTCAATAAATTATAAGCTATACAGACCAGTAAATATTTGGGGCAGGTACGGGGTTGACCCTAAAGTGTTCTGAGCAAAGAGACTTCTGGAGAGTTCATTAAACTGACACAAATGTGTTCTTTGACTTTACATTATTTCACAAAATATTTAGGCAAAAATAAAAGAGTAATTTAAATAGTATGCATCACCTCAAAGATCAAAGCTCACTCAAGGAATATACCTATTTTAAAGGCAAGATATACAAACCATGCTTGTGGTCTCCAGCCCACTGAAGGGGATGACATAAGTTACTGTAATCCCTTCTAGAAGAACACACACCCTAACTATATCACTACAGAGATTACTGAGTGCTTGTATGAAAACTGAAAACATCTGAGAAGTAGTCATGGCTCAAGATTACAATTAGCATTTCCGAATGGAATAGAGCACCTATAAGATGCTAACTTGGATAAAGAAAATATGAAATGTGGCTACAATAATCTTAACTGCCATCACTTTTCCGGTAAACCTTTTCGAAAGATACTTGAGGTTTGCCAACATAAATCACGCAATTATTTCAAAAGCCACTAGCCTCTTTGCAAAGTACCACTTGCAAAGAGCATGTAAAATAAATGAAATACAGATTCCGTGTGTGTGTGTGTGTGTGTGTGTGTGTGTGTGTGTGTGTGTGTGTGTGTATTCCCCTGTGGGGAATTGTTTAAAATTCAGCATCGATCCTTATACTACTCTTGCTATTTATTATAAGCAGAACCTATTTTAACTGAAATAAGCACAGGACACTTGTTTTTGCTGAAAGTCTTAAAATAATACTTAATAAAACTGAATGCATAGAAAGGCTAGTGACAACTGCAGGCAATTTCTCATCTTAATACGTGTGCCTATTTTTTGTATGTAGTACAAGCTTAGCTTAATCCGGAGCTAAGAACAAGAAAGGAAGCAACTCTTGCATCTTCTTCCATTGCACCCTCACTGCCATCCTCTTGGTTCAAGCCCTGGTTATTTGCACCAAGCTGTTGTACTGGCCTTCTCTCTCTTCAGAGAATTACAAATGGGTCGAATCTGACAGTTAGTCAGCTTTACCCTCTGTGAAAGTAAGTAAAAACACAAACTATTACCTGAGCCATAATCTCAAAGGAGTAACTATTACACTGTATTTTATGTGCCCATATTATGTGTAAAGCATTGTCAACGATGATTTCATGCATTCGTTTCCTGATTCATTTGGTAAATTTACACACATTTCATTTTTCTGACATATATTACTTTGATATTTATGACTCATATCACTTTGATGTTTTTTTAAACTGTGTGGATCTAAGGAACCTAAGGGAGTACTTCCTAAAAACATAGATATAAATGAATTTTCATTTGTTAAGCCTATATGTTCATCATTGTATTCAATTAATTTGAATACACGTGCATAGTAGGAAACACCTACTATGTGAGAGACATTGTTGGATGTGTTGGGGGAAATATAAAGCTTTAGAAGTAGTGATTCCAGTCACAGAGAGCTCGCAATTTAGTTACAGGGATACCACAGAATCACTTAAAAATAAAATTTAAGGGAGTGTATGATTTGGCAGGAGGTGACAGATGAAGACAGCGAGTATTATGGAAATTCATAAGATGAAGAGAATACTTAGTACTTTGCAGCTGAAAAACCTTTTGATTTATTTATCTTCAACAGAATCACTCTGCTTTTATCTATTTTATTTGTTTATGCTCCTGGCTAAGATTTCATCTAAAGAGAGGGTTCTGTGGGATGAGTAAGTTTGAAAATCACTGTTCTCATCATGAAGTGAAGCCGTGGCAAAGATGTTGAAAACAATATTGGGTAATCTAACCTGTATGCATATGCTGGTTTTTATGAAGAATCGTGTGGTGCTTTGGGAGTATGTTGATTTATTTTCTAACTTGCCAGCCTGCCATGGCTTTCAGTGGAAACATAGATGTCAGTGTCTTTTCAAATCCTTCAGTCACCTGCCAGTGCCTAAAGAATAAAACCCCAATTTTTTAGCAAAACACTTTTCCCACACACCTGAGGAAGCACAACTGGCTCCAACTTCCTTATCTCTATTCCATTTCTTCAAATTGCAATCAAACACCTGATACCACAACCAGAGAATCGTACAAGATGTCTATTTTTTATTTCCATCTTTCAAACGAGAAAGCTGAGGTTCAGTGTGGTCATTCACCAATAGAAGGGAGGCTGTCACAAAAACTTAGGTTCATCTGCTCCTAAATGTGTGTGCTTTCCTTAATATGCTATTTCCCATGAGTCATTCACCTCTACAACTCCAATGTTAAATCAATAATCCTTGCTCAATATATGTTCGTTAAATGAATAACAAGCAGGAAACTGGATATGAGAGAGAAATTTAAGATGAAATTCCACCCTTGAGCTTACCTCCTCACTACTGGGAGCAAGGCATAAAGTTGTTGAAGCATTTTCTAGTCTCTCAGTAAATTTTCTTTAGATAAGTGATACAGTTTTCCAGTCTTTGGTGGTCTCTGAAAACTAATTTTCTATTAATCTCAGAGGCAGACTATTAAAACTATAATAGCAACATTTTGAGAGTTTCTGGTATCTCCTTTGAAAAATGAAACTGAAACAGTGTCACAGCTTTCTAGAATATTCTGTGAATGCTGTGGGCAGATGAGGATGGGAGGAGAAGTAAATAAAGGGCATATATTTCCTGATCTCATCAGAAGGGCCTAGAGTGACTTCTATTCCTTTTGAAGCTACCAAGCATATTTCCTTATTTCGAGAATAACTTGAGGTAGAGTAAAACCTATTAATTTCTATGTTGCTTATTTTAAACAAAAAGCAACAGATGAGGTGCCAGGTTTACACATTTCACATATTTGACTATGCTTCCAAAGAGATACATTTTCATCCAGTCAAGTTAATATTAAAAAAGAAAATCTCCTTCAGTTGACTTATTGGATTTTTAGATAGTGTTTGACAAGCTCATTCAAACTCCCAGGTAGGGCTTACGAAATGACTTTTTTTGTCTGCCAACTCAGGATAACACAAGCATTTATAGAGAGTATGTTCATGGTCAACAAACTTAGAGAAAATGTGCATATCCTATTAAAAATACAAAAGCAGAAGTAGAAAGAGTTTCACCTTCTCCATACTTACTAAAATGACACCAATCTATTTCTACTACCAAGGGAGACTGAGTTAGATACATGCCAAGCTTTCCTCCTCAAGAACATGTGTATGTGAGTGCACTCATCTGTAGTTCCCATGAAATTAGAGGCTTTTGAAGAAATGAAGACTTTTATTAAACTATAACACAGGAAGGTAAAATGTGATAGGAGAGCATCTTTAATGAATTCTCCTATTTATTTGGCTTTAGGAAAAAAAACACATCTTACACATCTTAATTCACCCCCAATTAATAAAACTTTCTCAAATCTTCCCTAGTATCTCCTAATAAGTACAATATGTCTATGCATTTTTGTCTTTAATAAGCAACTCGGGGTAGAAAAGTTTTTCCTTTGTTATGAGAGTTGAAAAAGTCATTTTATCCTTGGTGTAAACCTTTGCTTCTGGATGAGGGGCTGTTGCACCCTAGTAAAATTGGCAACCCTTCAAAAGGGTTCTGAAAGCAACTGCAATATTTGAAGATGAAAAGGATGAAGGCATTGCATGTAAACCTTAAGGGTAAATCCTTTGATGTTCAAATGAGAGAACCTTAAATTCCTTTACCTTTCTACTTTTAAAACACTGTCCATGAATTCTTTTTATAAACACTACAGTACATTTTCTATACTGAATCACTGCTATTTTGTATGTAGACTAGATGATAAGTATATTCTTTTTGAATGTCAATGTCTTATTACATTTATTTTTCATATCTCCACTGAGGCAGAGTATTTCATAGTAAGTGGAAATCTTGGGTATCATTAATTATATTATGGAATTAAAATAACCTAGAAAATTCAATACCATGGAAATATTTACTGGCCCATCCATTAATCCATTATCAGTCAGCATTTTATTGTCATCTGAAAATAAACGAAACTTAGAATTCTAGTTTAATGGTTCTCTATGGCTGTTACTATGCATCAGAGTAACTACATGAAAGACACTGTATGGAAACTGAATTGCCCCTGAAGTGTAAACTGTACTCAGAGGATAACCAGTCTTCTGCAAATTCCCACATGAACATGACAAATATTTCTGCAGTTTCTTGGGGAAGTCTCATATGTGCTCCAAAACTTAGCCTGTTTCCGTGGTCACAGAGCTATGGCACTGCCTGACTCAGTAAGGATGCACAGATCTTCCAGGCTAAAGTGCTTCACACAAAACATTGTTAGGGACTGCTCTGGAGCACCTACTTCGATTGACATTTTGAAACTAGGAACATATTATTATAGTATGATCAAATAAATAAAAAGGTAGAAAAGATATTATCTTGGTGTATCACCCAGCCAGGTAAAGAAAATATTACTAATACATTGTGTAATCTACCCTTACAGCATCTCACTTTTTCTCAGTATCACTTATATTCATTTACATTTTCACTGTGTGTATATCATTAAACAATATATAATTTTGCATAATTAAAATATTATATAAATAGTATCATGGTATATGTAGTTCTGTCTTTGCCTTTGCCCCCTCAACACTACATTTATTTTGTTCAGTATTTCCTTTTCAATATGAATTTGGCTTACCTATCACTCTACTTAATTCATTTTCATCATCATATAGATTTCCTTTGTATAGCCTACCAAATTTATTAAAATCTAAACTAATTTAGACAGCACATCATTGGCACGGAGGTAGAGAATTGGAAGAAACAAAATTTTATATATATACACACATATATATATACACATATACACACACACACGCATATGTATGATATGTTTATATATTACAACTGCTATCATATGCCAAGTTTCCAATGACAATATTGCTGAGGGTCGGAGTGCTGATAAAGGAGGTTGGAAAAACTGGAAAAAGTATTATTCTCAAGGAGAAAATAGAATTTCTATCTCATAACATACATACACCCCAATCAATTTCAAGTGAACATAAAAACTTTAAAACTTTTAGAAGTAAATGCATGGTACTCGCCAGGCTGAACTGCATTTACCCAAATCCTGCTCCTTGCATGATTCCTGTTAGAATAAACTACAAGAGAGAGCCTCTGCTCCTTCACAGAAAGAGGGAGCAGCTGGGCAGGTGGATGCTCTGTCTTCCCTGTATTTTTTCTTCATTTTCCCTGACTACTGGGCTAGGTGTGTGTGTTTACCTCCAAGACTAAGGGCCCCAGCTTCTGTTGTATACCAAGCAGATACACAGTCACTGATGTCAGGGGTAACAAGAAAGGCACGAGCTTCAGTCCATCTTTGTGGGGTTCAAGCCCATGCTTGTGAGATTCTGGCTTGCTTGTGATCTTTCTTTCCTGACCACCTGCCCAGCAAACTTCAAGTTCCAGCATCAGACAGAGAGACAGTCTTTCTGCTTAGACCACATATGTCAACCTCAACTGCAGTCATAGTTGAATTATTCTCTGGAAGGTTCCTCAGCTCCGAACAAAATAGATTCTGTTGGACCTTGTGCCAACACTTCACCAGACATGTGTAAACTCAACAGAGTTTTACAACTGCTGAGGAGACATTCTGTACAAATATATTAATACATTGTCTCCATTCTTGAGGCATGCTTTTAATTCTATCTGTGTTAAATTGCAAATATTTTTAAAAGGTGAATTTTGAACTCATAGTTACGGATATCTAAAAACTTGTTAATTGCACATCCATATTTTCTAAGTCTAAAATATTACCTCAATTTTAAAAGATCATTTTCTTTTTGTGATTCATTCTTTCTTATAAAATCATATTTTCTTAGCTTTTTTTCTAAATGAAACAAATACGTGGCATATAACTTAAAAATTCAAGTTTGTTACACAGGAAATCAACTCTTGCTATCAGAATGTATCCAGGAAATTCCAGAGTCTAAAGTAGTTTTTAACAAGTAGAGAAAATAAGGGCTGTTCCAAGTTAGATCATTATCTCTTTCCATCTGTTGAAACTGTGGACTTCTTAAAATGTAACTTTCAAAGTCTGGAGCTGAAAGGAAGATAGCGTGGTTGATTGCAGATTCTAATATCCCTTTCTTCCCATGCTTATCAAAGTCTTCCTGCCTGGCTCATATTGTACTCTTTTTACCGTGAGTAACGATGTAAATACTGATGCAAGCTAGCATTGTGTCTCACCTCTTCTAACTCTGCACTCTATCAAACTTCTCAAGCACATCAAACTTATTTTAATTACTGCAATGGGCTCTCCTTTTCTTTCTCATACCAACCCCACTGCCTCCGAGATTTTTTACATGCCCCTTGTCTGTCAGAGACATCGTCTCTACTCTTTAGGACTGAGATCACGTGTGACTTCTTTATCGCCGTATGTCCACAGTACCACAACTGCACCATGTCTGTCTGGCACAGACAGTAAGTGTGAAATGAAATACTCATTGATCAATTCCTAATAGGGTTGTCATACTAATCTGGATTTCCCTTGTAATCAGTGACCCTCTCTTTCCAAGCCCTTCTCCAGTCAAACTTTCTAAGTATGTCTCACATCTTCCTCCCTAACTTGCAACACACAATAGAAATCATCTTATGAAATTGTTTCCAGCTTTTCCCCCATTATCACTTTCAGTAAGGAGAGGTAGTGTCTCTCTGCCTCATAATAGTTATTTGTAAATCATTACTACTGTAATCAAGAGAAACTATATCAACCAGGCTCTTGGCAGGGACTAGAAGCAACATTTAAATAATTTGTGTAGAGCTTAACAAAGAGAACATTTACAAAAGCATGGGCAAGATTTAGAAGAGCATAAGACAAAGTGCAATACTTTGGGGCAAGTAGCACTGTTAACACACCTAGGAAGCATCCTTATGAACAGAGACAGGGAATTTAGGAACAAGAAGGCTGTATAAACAAACCTTGTTACTTTCTTTACCATTTTATTACAGGTAGCCGAAACCCCTTTGGCTTGTACATTCTTCACAAATTTATCGTTCTTTTGTCTAAAAGGTATAAATGCTTCCTGCTATGGTCATTTCTTTGAGTCATATATTTTGGGGGCTCCTGCAACTATGTACATGTTTAGATTTGTTTTCCTCCTATTAATGTTTTTATTTCAAGCAGGTCTCAGCCAAGAGCTACAAGGATACAGGGACAGTTCTTTTTCCTCCCCTACAGTAGTCTCCCAGGAAAGGGCCTAAGAATACACAACAGAAACAGAAATGAGTTAAAAATATCTAGAAGAAATCAAGATAAGATTGGGTGAAAATCCCAAGTGATGTTCACCTCAAGTGTACAAAGGTCCCACTTCACCAAGAGCCAAAAAATGTTTATTGAGCCTTTTCTATGTGTAAGGCACCTCTCTGAGGGCTTTAACCAAAGTAAGTCCTTTAATCTTGATATCAACCCAATGAGGTAAGAAATTCCAGTTTCACAAGGGAGTGTGCTAATGATGCAGGAGGAAACTGACTTACCTAAAGTCATCCAGCTAGTAAGTGGCCAAGCAGAGATGACAGCTAATTATTTTCCTTCTCCAAGTCTCCTAGCTTTATTGAGTTATGATTGACAAATGAAAATTATATACATTTAAAGTGTAGAATGTGATGATTTGATATACATGTGAAATGATTACCACAATCAATCTAATTAACATATCTATCATCTCACACAGCTACCATTTGTGTGTGTCTATGGTTAAAATACTTAAGATCTACTCTCCTGGCAAATTTTAGGTATACAATACAGTATGATTAACTACAGTCATCATGCTGTACATTAGGTCTCCATAACTTTTTTATTTTATAACTTAAGTTGATATCCTTTGAACAACACCCTCCTATTTCCCCCAGCCCCAAGCTCCTGGCAAGCACCATTCTATTCTCTGTTACTATGAGTTCCATTGTTGCATTCCATTGTGTGTATATATACACTATGGATCATTCATTCATTCAGACAAAGGTCTCCCTTTCAACAGGTGATTCATTTTCTTCTCCCCATTCCCCAGATATACCACTTGGATATTCTCTAAAACAACTTCCCTTTGCCACCTGACCCCTTCTCTTTCATGACAAGCATCATGTAAGTTGATCCTTCTGAGTGAAACAAACTCCCTTTCCTGGCCACTAGGACTCACCTCCCATTCCCCATCTCCACATGCCAATACAACGCCTGATATCCTAGAAAACGAAGTCCTAACATTTTCTGTGTGCCTGGTGTTGATACAATCACTATCTCATTACCTTTCCAGCACCATTTAAAAAAAATATTTGAGGTAGTACACATATTACTCATTATATGTAAAACACCATGTCACAATATTCTTTGTACTAAATAAGAATATAATTTAGATCAGCTTTAAAGAATTCAAAAGAAAATTCTGTGTGAAATCAGAAGTCCTAAGTATGAGTCCTGGCGCTGCCCATTACTAATGATAAATGGGAAATCTTGGAATTGAAGCTTACCAATCTGAGCTCTTTCAATGTACCTCATTGGATTTCTTTGAGGATTGTCAAGACCCTTAAAATGGAAATCCTACAATGTGAGGCATACTTAACATACTATCTATTTCCAAATGTGTTTTCTTTTTGAGGTAAAATTCACATGTCATAAAATTTACCCATTTAAAGCACACAAGTCAATAATTTTTTGGTATGTTAACAGAGTTGTACCATAATCACCAAAATCAGTTTGAGAATATTTTCATTACCCCAAAAAGAAACCGTACACATTTTGGTCCTCACTTCCCAATCCTCCAATTTCCCCACCCCTACTCCCACCAGATCTAGGCAATGACTCATCAATTTACTTTCTGTCTCTACAGATTTGCCTATTCCAGACATTTTATATACATGGTATCATAACAGCATGTAGCCTTTTGCCACCAGCTTCTTTCACTTAGCATAATGTTTTCAGGATGCACCCATATTGTAGCATGTATCAGTACTTCATTACTTTCTATGGGCAAGTAATAATCTATTGTATAGATAGCCCACATTTTGTTTATCCATTCATCAGTTGATGGACATTTGGGATATTTCTACTTTTTGACTATTATGAAATAATACTGCTATGAACATTCATGTACAAGTTTTTTTTTTAATTTTTAAATTTTGGGGGCAGAGAGGAAGTAATTAGGTTTATTTATTTCTTTGTTTTTAATGGAGGTACTAGGGACTGAACCCAGGACCTTGTGCATGCTAGACACACACTCTATCACTGAGCTATACACTCTCCCCCATGTACACATTTTTATGTAGATATGGTTGTATTTCTTTTGGGTATATACCTAAGAGTGGAATTGCTGGATCACATGATAATTCTATCTTTAACCTTTTCAGAAACTACCAGAATGCTTTTCAACATGCCTGCCTA
Source organism: Vicugna pacos (assembly GCF_048564905.1). Classification (NCBI taxonomy): domain Eukaryota; kingdom Metazoa; phylum Chordata; class Mammalia; order Artiodactyla; family Camelidae; genus Vicugna; species Vicugna pacos. The sequence continues at coordinate 19,587,344 of NC_132991.1, forward strand.
AGTATGTTTAATAAATTAACATACTTTTCTTCCCATCAATTTCTGTTTTACCTTTGGGCCTCAGCTCGGATGCTGCTGAATCAGAAAGCATTCTCTGACTTAGGCTCTCCTCTTTCATGCTCCCACACATCCTATGATTCTGTCATAATAACACACCATGCTATATATGCTAATTGGACATTTATTTTTCTAACATCTCTTTGAGTGCCTTCTGCACTGCTGACTGCCCAGTACTTAATGCATGACAGGTACACAATCAACATTTGTGGACTGAATCAAAGTTTAGAATTATAAGAAGATTTTATGATCTTTATGTTTCCCTGAAATGTCTATTTTTAAATAATGAGTATGTATTACTTATTGAATTACTTTTATAATCAGAAAAAGTTATGCAATATATAATTATAATTATATATAAATTATATAATTCAATTACATCTACTGAGCATGTTTATATCATCAGGTAAAAACTAACTTTTAATAAAACTCTTTAAAACATGTTATACTAACTGTTTTCTTTAGCATAGAGAAATACCTTAAAATGTTGAAAGTAACCCTTTCAGGTAGCAGTATTTTGTGAGGTATATTTTTGTTTATTCCAGTTTTCTATAATAAAATTAACCTATGTTATGTTTTAAAAGATCCTTATTTTAGAAAGTCGCATTCAATTTCCTTTGCATTGAGTCCATATTCAACAGGAAACCACATAATCTGGACTTAGTTTCCAAGAAGCACTGAAAGTTCCCTAGGCAGAAGACATGAATGTTGTAATCTTTGAAAAGATGAATATAACCTCTAATATACAATGGATACATTGCCATTCAGGCACTTTATTTAATAAATCAATCTCTAATAGTTTGATCAACTCCAAGTGCACAAACACAACTGAGCTTTCACATCTGTAAAATTGAGAACCTGAGTATATATGGTGACAACTTCAAGATAACTGCCATCACATTGGGCTCAGCCTAAAGCTGGCAGCCAATTTTCCTCTAGGACACATATATTTTATTACTATGGAATTTGATCAAATATACAATGAGATTAAATTATTTGGGGCTCAATTTCAGTCTTTTATAGTGTGTAAGAAAATACTTTGAACGGTGTGAACCTCAGTGGGTGCTGGTGTCTGATTGCTTCTATGCAAAGTGTATTTTTAACACAAAATCGAAGAGTCATCAAGATGTGGACTTCGCAGCCACACTGCCTGTGTAGGAATCCTATCCTGCATCTTAGCAGCTGTGGGAATTGGAATATATTTTTCACCTCCCTGTCCCTCAGTTTCCTCATTTGTAAAATGGATACACAAGTACGTACCTCATAAGATTCATACGAGGGTTATATGCATTAATGCTTATATAATGACTATAAATTCAGAGAACATACATGATATATGTAAATATTAGCTTAAATCACTGTATTTATTCATCTTAGCCAATGACAGGATGATTTTGAATGTCTCACTGCATTTCCTTTAAAACAATCTATAACGTAGACAGTTTGCTAACTTTAGCTGTTACATCCTCAAGCAGCTCAAAATTCTGAGACTCTCTGCACTTTTCAATGTCTTCTCTACTCATATTAAACCAAATAGTCTAATAACTCATATAAATTGAATACACACTGGTTTTTTGGATCCATTATACTAGCTAAATATTCAAACACAGAGAAAAACTTAGCTATAAAACTTTAACCCTATTACTTGTGGAAATTAGTGTGCTAGGCATATCTTTACATGTTTAGTCAAGGGAATGTAATTAGAGAAAAATTTTTTTAAAATGTACTTCTTTTTGAATTAAATGTTGAAAGCACTGTAACCTCAGATTAAATATGAGTGGCTTCTGGTAAAGTGAATGAAAAAGGTGCTTTAAAAATCACCAAGGGGAATTTAAGGAAATAACTTTCACATTAATAAGTTAAAGCCAACAGTGTAGAGTTTTGTCCATTCTCCCTTGAGCTATTATTACTTGTCTAGCAAAGGAAATTGTTGTATTAAAGTCCAACTTTGGATTTTTCTTTTTTTTTTCTATAAATGCTGTGCATTGATCATTCTTTTAATCATTCTTTTTCAGTTACTATTGCCTTTAAAGAGTAACAGAATTTAGTGTTCTGCAAAGAAAAAATGACAAAATGTAGGACAACAAAGTCAAGGAGAAAAGAGGCTGGGCTGCACCTGAGGATTTATTGGATTGCCTTGATGGGAGAATGTCCTCTGTGGGCTGATTTGTGCATGTAATTCTCTGCCTCTGCTCCAGTGATTCTCAACTTCAGCTGCACATTAGAATCAATAGTGGGAAATTTAAAAAATTCCAATGCTCAGGCTGCACCGTGGGCCAATTAAATCAGAATCTCTGGGATTGACACCTAGGATCAGTATTTTGTAAACTCCCTAGGTGATTTCAATGTGCAACCAAGACGGAGAACCATTGCTCTGGAAAAGCTTTTCTACCTCCTTGGGGAAAGACATTAGGGGCCATTTCCCACAACCAATATTCTGTTCATTGATAATCATGTCACACTGCTCACCCAAGAAGTTGGGGAGATGTTGGCGGTGACATGTTTTATTCCTTCGTTGTGAGCCACGAGCATTCCATCTCACCTGACATTTTGGAGACAGAAGACACTCATTAGATCCTACCAGTGTGCTCTCTCAGATGCTCCAGAGAATTTGGGCAAAGAATGATGTAAAAACATAGATAGAAAGAAAGAAAGTAATAAATGTACTGTAATATCTAAACTAATATCTATACCTAAAGTAAATATTTATATTTACTTTAAAATATGTTTTAAAGGGATTTTTTTTAAAGAATAATAAAGTGTCAAGTATAACAACTGTTTCACCCTGGTTTGTCTCAATTTATTCATTGTTCTGAATAACAGTATCAGCCCTCTACAAAAAAGTAACAGTAAAAATAGTACATATTTTGCATATACTTTAAGGTTGTAGAGAGAAAGTCACATATGAGGTCTCACAAAGGCTTCACAAGTACTTGATGTCAGTACAGCACCTGCTATATTGTTACTCTCAGTTAGAAAGGCAGAAGTAGAGCCCCCAAATACTTCCCAAGTTTTCTCAGTTAATCAGTGAACTTACTAATGGACTCCAATACCCACCTCCTCATGCCCTTTTCAATACACCTTGTTCAGGTGGTTCTGCTCAAATGGGTCTTATCACGATGGTCCAAAGATCAGCATCCTGCTAAGCCATTGGTCAGTTCTTCATGCACATCTTATTTCTTATTCAGCATCAGTCATTCAACACATCTGGTCATGTCCTCCTTCTTGAAATTTGTTTTTTGGGTTTTTATGATATCAGATTTTCTGATTTTCCTCCTATCTCAACAACTACTTCTCAATCTGGCACTAGTGGACTCTTCCTCCTCTTCCCCACCTCAGATTGATGGTGCTCCTAGGCCTTCGTAGTAGACCTTCTTCACTATTCCATCTAAACTCTTTTCCTGGATGACTTCACCACTCAGATGACTGTTAAATGCCATCTATAAGGTAACACAGCCCACATTTTTATGTCAGGCCCTGGCCTCATCACTGACCTTCATCCGTTTACACAACTCTTCCCTCCCTCCTACATGTCAGCTAGGCATCTCAGACTTCACCAATGCCTAAATAATCCACTTGATTTTATCCCCAGATCTTCTAATGCTAGTGCCCCAACCTCAGTATTCTGGCCTGGATGACAGCAGGAAGCTCTTAGCTCTGTCTCTGCCTCTACTGCTATCTCCCTATTGACCATTTCCCTCCACAGAAACCGGAATGATCTTTCACAACTGTCTTAGACCACAGCACTCCCTTGCTTAGTACACTCTGATGTTGTCCAAATTCCTTACCATGCACTACGTGTCCATCAGCAACTTCTGCCTTCCTCTTTGACCCATTCATTCACTCCAAAAATAGTTTTTATCCTACTTATCACATGTCTCAAAGGATCCATAATGTATCCGCTCACGTGGAACTGGCAGATTGGTTGGAAGAGAACAAGTGTGTGTGCATGTGCGTACACGTGTGCGCATGCATGTGTGAGCACGTGTATGCACATGTGTGCATGTGTGTATGTGTGTGCGCGCATGTTGTGTGTGTGTGTGTGTGTAGTTCAATGTCTTTTTAAGTTGAGGAAAGCCTCTCATCTCTGTCTCTGATTGGGTGACATTTAGCAGATCCTTAAATGGGATCAGGCTGGGACTGTCTAGAGGAAGACAGTGCTGGAATCCTTCATTACCCGCATTTTGTCCTTAACTTTCAGATGGAGTAGTTTTTTCTGTACCTTTAACACTTCAAACTTATTCCTGGCCTGAAGTCTGTGTACTCAGTCTTCTCTCTGCTTAGAGATCTCTCCCACCAGACGTCTGCATGCCTGGCTTCACATCATCATTTAGATTTCAACCGAACATCACCTCAAATAGTTGCTTATTAGTACAGGCTCTCCAACATCTCACAATCTCTACTTGCTTGGACTATTTTCCTTCTTTCATCTGTATGAAATTCTCACCATTAGACTAAATTGGCAAGAAAAAAAAATCTAATCGTCAGAAAATATGAACTAAAATGTGCATATCGCTCCCTTCTCTTATTAGCATGAGTTGGTTTATCAGATTTCTGATCAAACAATGAGATCTGAGTGGGAAAATGTAGTGTTGAGGGATCTAGGAGATGGGAATAATAAGTCCAGGGAGGTATTCAAACTCTCAACAAACAGGACTCGCCTGTCACATGGCCTCAGGATCCAATAAAGCCTCTATCACCATCTTTAGGTTGTTCACCTAAAGTGCCCAGTTAACTGATCTGGTCAGCCAGGTTAGCTATTAGCCCAGGAAAAAGAAGTTGATTTCCTTTAGGAGAGTGATTCCGTACCCCGTCTCTACAAAAGAATCTCTTGAGAAAATTTTAGAATGTATTTACGGCTGCCCTCACTTCCAGCAATTGAGATATACGCAATTCCAAATGCAGCCAGGACACGGATCTTAAAAAATTCTCCTCCAGTGAATTTAATATGTAGCCAAGACTGAGGAACACTGCTCTAGGAAAAAGGAGACCACTCAAAAAGTGACAAAGTAAGAGAAGCGATAACTTAAGTGACTGTTTACACAAAGCACTGCTCTGAAAAGTGCTTTGAGGATTGCATACGACTCTTTTTAAATTACCTCGATAAAATCAGAATGGCATATAGAATGTACCGGATGTATCACAGGAAAGCACATGAATATTGCTATCAGGAAAGAGGTTTACGTATCCTAATAGGATAAGAGAGATTCTCAGCGGCTTCTCTGCAGGAAAGTAATGCTTTTTTCTCCTGGTGTCCTTTCCTCACGGCCCTGAGTTATGGCAAAGGAAAACAGAATGAAGCCCTGGAGGGAATCCATGTGAGGAAAAATACCACACTTTACAAATGCGTGCTCAGCTTCAGAATCATTTCTGCACCCGATTTTGCTATACTTTCAACCCTTCTGATCTCAGGCAATAATTATTTAGCACATGAACAAAATATTGTTAAATAACTACCATAATACAACAAGAATAATGTGTTAAGGGCTGATTATTCAATGCAGCACCAAAGTATAAGCTTCACATACATGAACACATTTCATCTCTATAAAATCCTCTCAAGTAGGTATTTTTATCATCGTATCACCAGAGGAAATAGGCTGAGAAAAATGAAACAATGGGTTCAAGATCACAAAGCTAGTTAGTGATGGATCCAAAGTCCAGTATTTTGGACTACAAATCCATACCCTTTGACACAGGTACTCCACGGCACTACTGTGATGGGTCTGATGCTACATCAGGTGCTGGGGCACTTACGGAGGGAAAAGTGTAACTAACAAAGACTTCAAATAACATTGTAGGAGTAAGAAAATGTTCCTGAAAGAGTAAGAAAATGTTCCTGAAGGGTACAAGTTCTCTCTTCTCTCTCCTCCCCATCTGCTTCCAACTAAATTAACAGATTGTCTCAGGATGTATCTTCCTTGAGAATTACGACACAGAGATGAACAACCTGCCCTGGAGAAGGAATACATTTATCTCAAAGCCAAATACAGAGATGTAATGGATGTGGCTGTTGGCATGGGGTTAAGGAACAGAGATGGAGTGTCCTGGCACTCTACTTCCCGACTGGAGCCAGGGGAGGTAACTTGCCCTGCCGCAGCATCCTCATCCAAATCGGAGTCAAGCCACCACGGAGAGAAACTTTGGCTGGGATGCCGGGAACTTATCTAGTCAGGCTTTGCGTTTCTCATCTCCAGGCTGAGGGACACTGAGATTGCGGCTTCTGCTAAGATGATAATGAGACACTTAAAAATGAAAGTGGGGAGATGCCATGGAACTAGGTAACACCTGTCATCCCCGTGCCTTTCCTGGAGCCACCTGAAGAGAAATGCCAATGATTCGTTTTACTTCTTCCGTAACCTTCTAAGCAAAACTCCTCAGTAGCCTGTAAATTATATAAGAGGGTGTGTGAGAGCCTGTGGCAATGGCTTTAAGAAAACCCACACACACATATGCCATTCTTCTAACTAGATTTTGTGCTTTTCATGTGTTCAGTCAAAAATGAAAACAATATTATAAATGTTATGCTTTCCAGGCTTGACAGATGCTCATCTTGGGATGGAGTTACATACACAGATAGAAAATGAGCTGTAACAAGTTCTTCACAGAGGATAAGTGGGTGTTTTTGGAATCCTTGATGAAAACCCACTGTAGCATACATATATATTTTTTCCTTATTACCCAGATTTGTTCCGTAAAACTTTTCTTCCACTATTCTTACCACCCAACTGACAATATTCAGTATTCCTATGTTATTACTGCTTACTTGGTATAAAGCAGAAATGATGTTTTACAGCAGCTATATGAAGTACCATTGAGAATTAAATTGCTTTCCTTTCTTCCTCATCGTTGTGAATTTGGTGCAGATGAAAGATGAAGATTGGCAGTCGGGGAGTCAAAAGTCCTCTGTTATCTGTGAGATGCACATGATACAGGCAGAGGCCGCCCACACTTCCCTCTTCACAGCCATACGCCAGCTTTCAAATCTTGGAAAAAGAGCTCTGTGGAAGAGTGTGTCATTTATAAAAGATAAGACTTCAAGATAGGCTCTCTTAAAAAAAAAAAAAGGTGGGGAGGAAGTTGGGATTTACAAAGCAGTTAAAAGAATAAAAATAAGTAGGGAAAAAGATTTACAAAAGTGCTTTCTGGGTTCCTTTTTAGTTCAAGAACAATATGAGCTACACTCTTTCTTCCCTTGCTCCTCATCTTCATTTGTGAGTCTGTTTGCCACACTGGAATTCTCTGCCCATTTTTGTGGTGTCTGAACAGGCTCAGTTCCTGTAATAAAATCCTTTATCAGCCGTAGCCAAGTCCTGAGGCTCCCATAAAAAAGACCCAGTCTGAAACTCCAGACTGTCATGGAAGGTCTCCACATGCTGCCTGCCTGCTCTCGCCTCGGTGATTTAGCTTCCTCATTGCCTTGCACCTGGTCTTGCCACACAGCTTAGCTTGATTCCAGCTTTGTTCCTGGACAGACCTTCAGCTCCCTCTTTGACGCTCGGTAGCCAGCTCCACGCCAGCCCACACGGAGCCCAGGCTCCAGAGAACCTGGCCCTGGCTCAGGGAGTTCTGATGGCGCACATCACAGGCAAAACGTGTCATGGATTTCTTTCCATCCTGCCAGAAGCTTTCTCTTGCTTTTTGTTTCCCATGGATTTCAAAAAAGCCTCTAAACTGCCCAGGGCTTCACCATGAGGATGCTGACCAAATGCTCAGGTCAAGCTTTTGGTCCTCCTTTTCCCACTGTGCTCCATGCTGCAGCCTTTACCTTCCTTCCACCGCAGCGAGAGTCTGGCCCTGCAGCCCCAGCGAGCTTGCTTTGTGAAGCCTAGGCTTGCATAATGCAGTGTTTAATAAACGTTTTTCGTGATGATGCTGAGTGTGCTAACAGACCCCATGATTATACTTGGTCTAAATTTTTCATTTCATCCCAGTGTAAGCCTGCTACTCTTTTTGTGATCCCACTTCTTGTTTATGGCCCCGCTGGGTTTTCCAGGCTCCCAGCCCTAAATAGCATGGACTCCTCTTCAATTCCTCTCTTGCTGCCACATTAAATCTCTTCTCAAGTCCTGCTGATTCTCATCCATCCCCAGTTTTCTGTTCCCACTTCCATGGTCTTTATTTGTTTGGGTGGAAAAATGAAAGTCTCTTAATTTGCCCTCCTGCTTGCTGACTCTTCACCTTCAAATCTATCAGATGGCCTCCTGCCAGATGAAACTTTCTGCAATGTTTAAAATTCTGTTCTTCCCTTTCTTGCTGTGTGATTGGAGCAGGATACTGAATTTCTTTAAGTTTCAGGTTCTTATCTGTTAAATTATGATAATGATATCTCAAAATTTTATTTTATTACTATTTAGTGCTGCATTGTCACAGAATAAAGCACAAAGCTCTTAGCCGGCTCTTAGTGGCTTTCAAATTTCCATCTATTTAGTCTGATTTATTTCCCAGCTGTACTCCTTCCTGTGCAGTTCTGATGCTCTAATGGTGATGAAGATGAGGACAATGCTAGCAGCTAATCATACCTATGTGCCAGAACTAATCACTTGTACATGATTTCACTCATTTAAACCTCAAAACATAATGCAGGTACAATTACAATCCTTTTAGTACAGGTGGAAAATTAAAGCTGAAGGAAACTGAAGTAACTTGCCCCAAACCACACATCGAGGGACCACACTGAACCCACGGAATGTCGCTCAGAGGTTGTGCTCTGAGGCCGTATGCTTGGTGCTTTACACATGTCAGCTATGTCTTTTTTCCCCCAACATTAGTCTTTCAAAACTTTTGTTTTTTTATTGTGAAACATTAGAAAAAAGACAGAAAAGTGGACAAATATGCACAGCTCACAATCATCACAAAACAACACCCAGGTCAAAAGAAGAACATAGACAAAACTCCAGTAGCCACACTTTGCCTTCCCAATACTAGCTCTTCCACCTGCAAACACAACTACTTTCTTGATTTCCTGTTTTATGGGAAATATTCCCTAGGTTTTATTTATAATCCCACCAGTTTGACAGCTAGCCTAATCATTTTAGAAAACTTTTGAAGATGTTCAAAATCTATATCTATTTCTGTATCTGTATCTAGTCAAACATACACTGGGTATTCTTTTGAGCTGGACTCCTTTTGCCCAATATTTTATTTATGAGGTTCATCCATGTGGTTGCATATACCTGTAATTCATTCACTTTCATTCTATATAGTATTCCATTGCGTCAATATGACATTTTAAAATCCATTTTAATTCATCTGTGGAAGTTCTCATTGTTTCACATCCCTGTCAACATTTACTCTAGTAAAGCCTTTCTAATTTTGGCCATTCTGACAGAAGTACAGTGAGTTCTCATTGCAGTTTGATTTGTATTTTCCAGATTACTGGCGAGGATAAGCACAGTTTCACTTGATGGTTGACTATCTGAATATTCTATTTTGTGAAATGCCTGTTCAAACTTCTTGCTCATTTTTTCTATTGAGCTCACTGTCTTTTTTCTATTAATTTAAACAAGTTTTTATATATTCAAGACATGAGTGCATTGTGGCTATATTTATGACAAATATCTTCTTGTATGTTCTAGTTTGCACTTTTCACTTGCTTAATGATGTCTTTCAATTTCAATTAATATAATCCAATGGAGCAAGTTTTCTGGATGGTTAATGATATGGGTATCTGGTTTATTCTACTTTCACCGGTAAATTCCCTGAGATTATAAAGATATTTTTCTGTGCTATCTTCTAAAAGCTTCATTGTCTTAAATTTTATATTTAGACATGAAACATAAATAGAATTGACTTCTGTGTACAGTATGAATTGTGGGTTATTTCATTTTTATTATATCCAATTGACCCAGCACCATTTACTGAAAAGATATTGTTCTGCAAAGTAATCACTGTTGTAAGCCAAGTATCCATTATGCATTGGTTAGTTTTTCTGACTCCCTATGTTACCCTACTATTTCAGTATGAAAATTTTCAAACATACTGAAAAGCTGAAAGAATTGTTCATTACACACCCATCTGTCCACCTCCTAGATTCAACAACTAACATTTTTTATGGTTGCTTTATCATATATTTATCCATCTATCTACTCTGGTTATCTGTGAATTCATCTTTTTAAGGTATTTCACAGTAAGTTACAGCTCTCAGTAAACTTCATCCCTATAGACACAAACATTCACATCATTAACTAGAATTCAGAATATGTTTATGGTTTTTTGGTTTGATTTTTGAGGTAAATTTACATCAAGTGAGATGCATAAATGTTAAGTGTTTTGTTTAATAATTTTTATGTATATATACATAGATTAGCCTCTTCTCCAAATTCATACAAATAAAACTCACACAGTATGTGCTTATCTGAGTGAAGTTTCTTTCATTAGTATATTTTTGAGATTCATGTATATTGTTATGTGAACATATGCTTTCATTTTTTGCTGAGTGATATTAAATTGCATTAACATATACTGGTGTATTTCTCTGTTCTCCTATTAGTAAGCACTTGGGCTGCTTCCAGTTTTTAGCTACTAAGACATGAAGCTGCTATGAACATTCTTGTAAAAGTCTTTTAATGGGCATATGCTTTCCTACCTCTTGGATAAATATCTGTAAGTGAAATCGTTACCTCACAGGGGCACAGGTTTAGGTTTATAAAACGCTGTCAGAAGTTTTCCCAAGGTTTTCACACTCTACTCAACAATGAAGAAGAGCTCTGGTTACTGTGCATCTTCGTCAACAGTTACTGTTGTCAGTGTTTTGTTTGCTTGCTTTCAAAATTCTGATGAATGTTTTAATTTCCAAAATGACTAGTGATACTGAAACCATTTCATGATGTTATCAACTACTTACACATCTTCTTCTGTGAGTGACTATAATTTTGTCCATTTTTGAAATTTTGGTTTGTCTTTTTATTACTGAGCTGTAGGATATATGTATATACATGTAGTGTGCATTATATATGTACATATCTGTGTCCTGTCTAAACAACCTTTGCATACTTTCAAGTTGTGATGATATTCCCTTCTTGTATGTATGTTTTAGTAGTTTAAAGATTTATTTTTAATGCTAAAATCTATGATCTATCTAAAATTAATTTGTGTGTAGGGTGGGTTGAAGTTAATTTATGTTTTATTTAAAGCTATGAGTATTTCAAGAGGATCTGTTAAGTAGACTTTCATTCCCCTATTGGAATTATTACTTTAGCAAATTTATTGAGAATTAGTTGAACATACAATTGAGGGATTGTTTCTGAGTTCTTTTTTATTCTATTGATCATTTTGTCTACCTTTATGCCAGTATCACCCTGTCTTGATTACAGTAGGATTATGCTAAGTCTTGAAATCCTGTAACTTTTTTCCCCTTCAAGGTTGTTTGAATATTTTAAGTCCTCTGCATTTCCACATAAACTACTGAATCAACCTATTTCTTTTTTAAAAGGTCTGCTAGGATTATTATAATTGCATTGAACCTATGGATCAATCTAAAGATTATTTAAAGATCTAAAGATAATTTGCATCCTACCAATATTGTCTTTCAATTCATAAACATGGTTCATTTCTCCATATATTTCTTCTTCTTCATCTTCTTTAATTTTTTCCAACAATGTTTTTATGCTTTAAGTTTATAGGTGTTTTTGTTGTTGTTGTTGTTGCCACTGTAAAACGGGGTTTTAATATTTTATATTTTATAATGCTATTTTCCCCCAAATCCCCATTATTAAAGTATAAATTATGTATAAGAAATTGTACTCATTTTAAATATATACTTTCATGAATTTTAATCATAAAATGTATCTATTTTTAAATTAATAAACTTTATATTTTAAACAAATGTTTGTATTTCATGAAAAAAATAAGCAGACAGTATAGAGTATTCTAATATGACACTCCCTTCCACCCTGCAGTTTCCCCTATTATTAACATCTTGCATTAAGGTGGTAAGTTCACTATGATTGATGAATCGATACTAAGACAGCATTCTTAACTAAATTTCTTAGTGTACATTAGGGTTCACTTTTTATGTTCTACATTCTATGAGTGTTAACGAATGTACACTGATATGTATTCACTGTAACAGTATCATACAGAGATGATTTCACTGTCCTAAAAGTCTCCTGTGCTCCACTATTCATCCTTCCTCCTTTCCCCTGAACACCTCAAAACTACAATTTACTGTCCCTATAGTTTTGCATTTTCCACAATGTCTCAAACTTTTAGATCAGACAAAAGACAGGTGGAAGGCTAGAGAGGGCTGGAGTTGGGTATTTACTTTCCCCAGGTTGGTCAGGCTGTGATAATACCCAAGGTGCCAAAATAGTTTGGCAAAACAGTTTTCCTTGCAGGCAATGCTTTTGTTAAGGTGAACAGAATGCTATGGAATATTTGAAAGCAGATAATTCCTCTCCACCCCACTTCCCCCATCTCTTCACCAGAAGCACAAGAGGAGTCTTTTAGTCCTTTCTTTCTCTTTCTATTTTTTTTTTTTTTTTTTTGATTTTCATTCTGAGAACCTGGAGGTGTTCCTGGAAGTAAAACTCAGAAAGTGTTGAACTCTCAAGCTTAATCACACTGAGCCTCCGGAGATGCATCAATTACACTTTATGTTTTACCTGGTGCTGGTTCCGGCAGCAGACTTCTGCTTGTGGATGTGAGCCTCTGCTCTGGTGAACTATGATTTTCTGTATCTTCCTATGTCTTTAATTTTGGGGACAGCAGTTTGCCCTGTGACCTAAATTCTCTGATAGACCTAAGAGTAGTTGTTGATTTTTAGTTCAGCTTTTTCCTTGTTGTTGACGACTTCTAAGCTCTGCACATGTGAGATTAGAAACAGGAAGCCAACTGAATAATTCATACATTTAAAAAAATACTGTTTTTCTGTATTGTTCCATCTGAGTGGGATGGTTGACCCAAATTATACAGTCTGATATTACTTAAAGCAGACATCTCCATTATTATCTAATTTAATCTTCTTGTCAATTCTATGAATAGCTAACTAATGCATGACTCCTCATTAGTTCTTATTAAGACCCAGTTTCTAGGTTTGTGCTTACACTTCTCCCTTCTCCCTGGAATGCCCTTCTACTAGCTAACCTAAGTAGTCTTTACTTCGATGTGTCTAAATTCTTCCCATCCTTTATAACCTAGTTAAAAACAGTATCTTTTCTAGGAAGTATTGAAAGTATTATCCGCCTTCTTAAACTCTCTCAGCACTTTATTTGCTATTCTTATGGTCCAGATCACAATTTTTAATGCATTAGTTATTTATGTGCAGATAGATTACTATGCAGACTATAAGCGCATATCATCTGCCTGATTAATTTTTACTTACCTCCCAGAATCTAATTCAGTGCTTCACAACTAATAAAATGCGTCCACTCACATTTGACACTATATCCCACATCTTAAAAGAGCGAACTCTATAATCAAGTTTAGCACGCATGCAGTCATAGGTGACCAAATCAAGACTGAACAATCACAACTCAGAAATTTCTTCCCAACACATACTATAAGCTCATTTTTTGTGGTCTAAAATCCCGATTCTATGTTGATTATCATTAGTATGGTGTTGGAGGAAGAGATTTTTCTCTACCCTTCTAGGTTCTTTCGGCAGATCTAAGAAATAAATTAACATGAGACAGAATAACAGGGGGAAATTAAAGCTTAAGAACACGTATACACAGAAGAGACCCAGGAAAACTGAGTAACTCATCAAAACGACCAAAGGACTAACCTTAAATACCATCTTCAGATAAAGATAAAAAAAAAAGAGGATGTTGTGGGTAGTGGTTTGAGACTTGGAAGGGGAAGAAAGCAACACACATGCTGGTGGAAAAGCAAATGTTTGGTAAACAAATGTTTGTCGGGTCAGGCAGAGACGATGAGTCACAGAGTGGACTCTGATCCTCAGGCCTCCCACCACACCAAGCCCATATTCTTTGCAGATTCCTCTGGTGACAGCTCTATTCCCAGAACAGGCCCTCTATCTAAATTATTTTAGGCTCTTAGTGGGAAGGTTAGAGTTTCTTCCTGAGTCTTTTGCGCCTGTGATTGTTTTAGATCGAAATAATCCATATACACCGAAGAGACATTTGGAGTTGCAAAGTTTGCTCCTCTGCAACAATCTTAAATTATACCTCATGTCAAATAACTAAATATATTCTCTTTCCCTAGATCTCTTTCATTTCTCAGTAAAGTGCCCAAATTTAGCAATGGAGAGTTAGCAGGGCCAAAAGAGGGGAAATAAGAGCAATAGTTAGCTGTGTCCCCTGCTACGGATGGTAGTGGGTGCTCATAGGTGCTCTGAAGCAGAAGTCTCTGTGGCCACCAAACTGGGCCATGCTGGACTGAGCAAAAATAAGGAATGTGTATTTTAAAATTTGCATTGGGAATCAACAAGATGAAGCTACAAGTTAAATTTCTTTGTGCACAGAACCCATTTCTAAGAGACAACTTGGGGGATTCGTGGGCTCAAATACATTTTGTGAAAAGCCTGCCTAGAGATTAAGCTTTCTCCCAGATCTTATAAACTAGCTGCCTGCGAATCAGGAGAAATATGGATAAGATGGTGAAAGCAGGAAATCATTATTTCTTATGTTGAAGGAAAGCTAAGCTTTCCCAGAAGGATGGGGAAAAACTGAGTTGCAATGTAATAATGGGAACATTTTTTTCTCAAAGTGGAAACATCCATTAGAATTTGCATTAGTCATGCCTTCACTAGAATACTGTATCTACTTTTGGTTTTCACACATTAAAAGAGATTTAGAGAAATAGAGGGTCAAGAAAAGTCACAAAACTAATTAAAGAATTACATATCAAGAACTTTGAGAAAACGTCAAAGATACTATATCAGTTAATATAAATAATCTAATTTCACAAATACTTATGAGGTATGGCTACGCTCTATGATTGTATCTTATATAAGAGAAAATATCAAGAATGAGTTATGCACAAAGCAAGTAACTTTAGCATTTAGAAAAATAAATTTTTGCAGGTCAACTGTTCATCGTATCTTTTGACTGGAATACTGTTTCACTGGTAGGTTTTAGTTAAGAGCACAAATGTTGGCCTTAAGATACATCTGGTTCATGGCTCAGCTCTAAAATATTATTATTATAGAATTTTGGGTAAAATGTTATTAGTTTCTGTGTGCCTTGGTTTTCTCTGTAAAGTGGAGGTATATAATAGCATCTAGCTGAGTGGATTAAATGAGTATATATCTAATATATATACACACAGTGCTTCCCTCTTCACTGGCACATAGTGAATAATTAATAAACTATTTGTTTCTACGATAAATTAGATTGGAAGCAGGTCATATGGAATATCAAATTCTATGGGTCTATAAAGCACTTGTTTTGCAACTCCTCTGGATACCAAAATGAAAGCAATTAACATAATTAAGAGAAATTATTATTAGGGGAAAATGTGTATAATAATAATAGCTAATACCTAATAATAACAACTAATAGCTAATAATAACTGTGATATTTAATATTATAAATATTTCACATGCACTGACTCATTTCATCTCACAAAAAGTCCATGAAGTACATGCTCCTATTATGTCCATTTTACATGTGAGAAAGAGAAGGACTTCAGTAGCTTATTAGAGTGTGCTTATTAGAGTGAGGGGCACACTGACAAAGATCTGAGAATACTTTACAATTTTAGGACTCCAACATAAGCATCATTCCTAGTGCACGGCCTAAAAACCAACACACACACACGCACAACACAATCACCCTGAGCATATTCTTAGCCTACTGACAATAAAACAAAATTGTCATTTTCCACACCAACTGTATATTTAGTCTTGATCAGTTTGTTTTGGATCTTTCTGCAATTTGAGAATTTTCTTATCAATGCCAATATTTTCCTATACTATGTTGACTGCCATAGCAATCTGTATCTCAAAATGCAAAAATTTTAAACACTTCAAATCTCAGACCATAATCCATGTATGTGGTGTTTGAGAATTTGAATACTGTTCCATAATTAATACCAACAAAGAAATAGTACATATTTAAGGAAGAAACCCGAAATTTAAAAAATCAATTACTTTTGATGTGGGATTGAATGTAAACAAAATACTAAAAATTATGAAAGTTGCTTAGACATAAATCAAAAAAGGGAGAAAAAAAGGCCATAGAAGTATTTCAATTCTGCATGCATATATAAATATTCTCACCCCAAGATGTCAGTTCCAAGGACACAGTTACAAACAGTTAAAACAGCACACCACAGCGACCAGGCTCATCACACCTGGTGTGGTGCCCAACTACAATTTCCCCTGCTTGATTACATTCCTTGGACCTGAATGACAGACAGAGAAAGCTGAGACAGGGAATATGAAGCAGTGTAATAAGCGAGAGGTTTTCTTAGCTCTGAAGCTATCAACCTTTGCCCAGATGTTACAAAAGTCGTTTTACGCAGAAAAGGTAGAGCTTATAATTAATTGGCTTGCGGTCCGCTAAACAAGAAAGGAAAATGGAAATGTGCCACCTTCTATCTGTGTTTAAATGCTTTTTTTGCTCTTTCGACATCTGAGTTGTATGTATGAACTTGTAAGTCAGGTTGAGGTAAAAGTAAAAATTATGCCCATTTTGTTTCTTTCGCCTTCTGATAAATGTTAAGTGATTTAAACTATGTGATTCTAAGTAAATGCTCTTTTTCTTTTAGTTTCTCTTCTTACCATAATTAAGATAAATTCATTGTTTATTTTTTATATCTGGAGTTTCAATGTATTTTTGACATTAACTGAGAAACATAATAAAACAAGTAAGAGAATAATGTTCCCTCGGAAAAAAAATACACAGTTGACCCTTGAACAACTACAGTTTAAACTGCAGGCGTCCACTTAACCATGGATTTTTTTCAATGATAAACACTCCAGTACTGAGATCCATGACTGGGTGAATCTACGGATGTGGAATTGTGGATACGGAGGAACAGCAGATAGGGAGAGGAGGGCCAACTATGTTACACAGGGATTTTCCACTGCATCTCCATGTGTTCCAGGGTCAACTGTCTAGACCATTGTTAGTGATTATGATGTCAAACACATTATTCTTAAAAGTGTGAAGCATTTGAAAAGAGACTGGTCATTTGTATCTGTTTTTTGTTTGGTTACTTGGCTTACTGGTGGCAATGTCTTCCATAAATACTGAATGGACTTTAAATAAGCTGTGATCTGTGTTTATTTCCACATCACCTGACATGAAAATTGTGAGGCAATATTAGAAGTGATAATGAAATATATTTAACCAAAATGAAAATATTACTTAACCCACATTAAACAAAAATCCATATTGCATCTATTAATCAGTCAGCAAGTATCTTAGTATGATGCTAAGTTGAAGAGGTGACCCATGATTTTGGAGAGTGAACCACTTGTCAATTATTATGTGAGGCACTTTGCACACCTCAGCTCATTATTTCTTAGAAAACTCAAGTAAGTTGGATATAATTGGATGCATTTTACATAGAACATAACTGAAGTATATAAGTCACTTGCACAAGTTCCCACTGCTAGGAACCTGTGTAGTCAGAATTTGCATCTAGTATCATGTGACTCTAAAGTTTATACTAGTTTTACCCACACACATTCAGTTTGCCCTCAGTTTGGTGGTGAGAAAACTAAAAAGAAGTGAAACAGTGAATAAAGCAGAGAAAGCAGGTATCAATGACAGCTAGGAAGTCTGGAAAGGGGATAGGTAACCATGGGGAAAAGGAAGAGGACAGATGTATTTCTGTAATAAGTGCTACACTGTGTGTTCCAGGTAACAGTACCTGTGACATCTGATGGCTAGGGATGTAAGAATGGAATCTTAAAATGTGGTCATTCACTATTGCTGGGATTATGTTTGGTAGATTTTGGTAGGATTCTGGTGAACTCCAATAGTTAAAGATAGGTGAAGATTACATATTTCCTTATCTCCAACTTTACCACCAGGTAAGAAAGGAAGAAAGCAAGTCTCAATGAATTGTGTCATACATATAGGTACTGACCATTTAGCGGTACAAATTTATTGATAAAACTTGTCCTCTTAGCTCAGTGGAGCATCAGCTGTCTCTGCCCTTTCAAGGTACTCTACTAACAACGTGCATGAAAAGTTCACTCGTGGTAACCAAACTTCTACTTCAGGTGAAGCTATCCTTCCATAAATGGGCTGATGTGGCATCTGCTCCCATTCTAAATGTAGGGCACCCCAACGTACAGCTATGGAGTCTGTCACCTTCTACACCCCATTCGTGTGAGGATGGGAATGTCCAACATTTCTGCCCAGCTCACGCAGAGCATTCAAGGGAAAAGGGTGTCCTAACATTCACTATGCTTAAAAGGCAAAGTTTCTAGGTTTGAGATAAGACAAAGTTGCTTCTACTTTTAAATACAGACGATCCCTGACTTAAGATGGTTTGACTTACTTACAATTTTCAACTTTACAATGGTGCAAAAGTGATACACGTTCAGCAGAAACCATACTTTGAATTTTGATTGTCTCCTAGGCTAGCAACATGCACTATGATGCTCTCTTGTGATGTAAGGCAGGAGCAGTGGTGATCATGCAGGGAAGCAACTGAAACACTTATAAGCACTCTCTTGTCACTTTCAGCACAGAATTCAATACATTCTATCACTATTCAACACCTTATTATAAAATAGGCTTTGTGCTAGGACTTTGCCCAACTATAGGCTAATGTGAGAGTTTCTGAGCATGTTTAAGTGAGGCTTGGCTAAGCTATGATGTTCAATGGATTAGGTGTATTGAATGCATTTTCGTCATAAGCTATTTTCAATTTAACGGTGGGTTTATTGAGAGGTAAGTCCATCGTAAGTCAAGAAAGATCTATACTTCCTAAAGTGGTGTACGTGTGTATATTTCAATCAATGCCTTAATTGAAATGTTTTAAGAAAAATTACATAAAAGCATAAAAATGAACCATTCAAGCTTGATAATAAAAAACTTGAGTCTTGACCAGAATCTAGAATTCCGAGAAAAACCTGTGCAGACCACGGTAAGAAGAAAGGGGATTCTGTGAGAGAACTGACATCCTTGAAGGCCTGGAGGTAGGACAAGCTTCGTGTGTGTAGCAGCTAGGGATGCTGCAGAAGAGGTCATTGCTTTTATAGCTCTGAACTTGCCTTTCAACTTTGGCTCCTGCCTGTGTTAACCATAGAAGAGCCTCTCTTCAGGTAGAATGGCGGTGGGAAATAAAGTTGTATGTTACATAGAGAAGGCCCATTTGAAGAGAAGGAAGAAAATCCCAAGAGGAGGACTTCTAAAGTTTTAAGTAACTTTCTTTCAGTGATGGTTCCCAGCAAAGGGAAGGACTGCCTCAGGAGTCTGCACAGAACCTCAGGCTTGGGTCCCTTGGCCTGGGCTTTCCAGGAGTCGGGAGTGGGGACTATGTTGCCTTTGGGCTAAGGTTCCTCTCAGCCTTTGCGATTTTGTAAATGGGGAAGATTTTGAAAAAACAAAAACAGAAACAAAGCTTTCTAATCTTTCAGTGATTTCTTAGTAATGCATTTCTTAGGACCTAGGCGTTAAGGCCACCTTTTAGAAGATACCATTTTATAGCAAGTTTTCTTTGATGATTCTTCCTCCTTAATGATCTATTTGTTGTTACTGCTGTTACTTTAAAAAGAGTTGATGTTTCAAGGCAAGTCGCACAGAAACAGAGCTGTGTCTGTGCCTTTTCTCTGAGTGGTAGTTTCTTCCCAAGTGAGTGGAGTCTTTGATTATAGTACTGCAGGCCCAGCAGTTAGAATTATTTCAGGTACGGATTTTAAACATGAATAATGCACTTAACGTTCACACACACTCCTCTCCTTTAAAAATGAAATAAACTGTTTAAATAGACAATAACATATATATGATTTAAATTTTCAAGCCATGTTTAAAATATAAAAGGCACTGGCTAAAGCAAGTGTTAGAAGAAGTAAAACAATTATCTACTCTTTCACCACCTTGAATTTTTTATCAGCTTTTTCTCTAACCATTGGCTTAGTGTCTTTTCCTCACTCATGAAAAGCCTCAGGCTTTGCTTACAATTTGTTCTGGGTAAGAACGTTTCAATTTTTATTCAGCTACAATAATGCTTGTTAAATTCATCATTAATACTGCTCTTCTACGTGTGCTGACGCAGGAAATTCTTTCAAGAATCTTTTGTTTTATTTGCAAATTAACTGTCCTCTTAGCCATCAACTTCCAAAAGTCACTTTTAGTTCTTTACGTGTTTTTCCCAATGTGAAAGACTCCCAGCTGCCTTTAATGAGATTTATGTGTAATATTAGCACTCAATAAAAAGGATGAATAAATAAGAAATAAATTTAAAAAATAAACTGCCACTTACAAAATGCCTATTAAATGACAGTTACCGAAATAGATATTTCCATTTTATTAATGAGAATACGGAAACCTAGAGAAGTTAATCAAGTTTTATAATATCACACAGCTGGTTAGTAGCAAAACTGGAATTTGAACATAAACATGATGCATACCCTTCTCCCCTTATAGTATCTGCCTCTAATTATAAAATTTCTTTCACTGATTGGTCTTTTTCAAGAGCCTAGAGACCTTATTCATTTGGCATAATTACAAATAATCCAGCTAACATTCTAATTATAAAGATGGATGGACAAATTCTAATGAAGTCACTATTACTGCACAGTCTGTAAAGTAAGAAAAAAATATTTAGTTCAGGTGACATGAAAGATTTGATATGTATTATAACTCTGGGATGATATTCATATTAATATTATGGCTTTTTACAACTTGTAAAGAGCTACCCATAAAATTCCCATTGTTTTAGAAGAATTCAGAACTCTGTTGCCTTTTTATTGAATATCAAAATTGATACTTTCAACCTTAAGATTGTAGGATACTAACAACTCTGGGAAAGAAGCACCACTCTTACCTTTTTTATTATTACTGTTACTGTTGCAACTAAATTTTAAAATTGAAATACTACTTCAATGTAAAAAGCTAGGAAATAGTATAATTGACACTCAAAGGCCCCACCACCAAACACACACACACACATACACCCATATATACATACGTATAAGTAGCACTTTGCCATATTTACTTGAGATCCTTTAGAAGAAATAAAGAAATGGTTTAAAAGAGGTGAAACTTCCTATCTTTTTCTCTGTCCAGGAATACTATCATTCTGAAGTTTCTAGCTTTTAATCCCATACAATTTCATTTATATATAAATGATATATAGAATTATTTTGTGGTTTTGAAATGTATTTGTATTATGCTGTATACCTGATTCTGTAACGGTCCTCCCCCTTTTTGGTCAATATTATTTGACTTCTGAATAGATATATTGATTTATCCATGTTCACACTTTTTTTCCCTCTTTTTAACTAACAACCTTTCAGTATATGAATATACCTCAAATTATGTATCCATTCTCCTGTGATGTAGGTTGTTCTGTATCCAACCCCCCTCCCTGCCCCACTTCATTTGGCTACTAAATATAAGAATATATTCTTATATATTTCTCCTTACATTTGCACATAATAACTTCTCTGGGATACATAAATTGGAATTACTGGAATATAGTGTATGTGGTCCTTTACTGCAAAAGTGTTTTCTTTAAGGGAGTTTTAGCGGTTTATACACCCTTGACTATTGTATGAGAGTTGGCAGTTGCTTTGCATCTTTGTAACAGTTAGGTGTTTTGTGCTTTAGAATGTCTTCAGTGGCAAACTGTATCTCATTTTGGCTTAAAATTATCTTTTTTCTGATTATAAATGAGATGGAACCTCTTTCATATGTTTACTGGACATTTGGAATTTCTCTCCTGAGAAATGTCTTTTAATACTATTTACTCATATTTCTTTCCTTTTTTTTTTCCTCTCCTATATTGATTTCTAGGCCAAAGACTAGTATTTGTGCACAAATAAAACTCTACCTAATTTGCAGCTTGTTTCTAAAGGTTTTTTTTCTCAGAAAATTTTATATAGGCACATTTAGCAATCATTTAGTTTATTGTTTGGCCTTTTAACACCTTGTTTAAGTTTGTGAAATGAGATATGAATCCAATATTACCTTTCCCATTTGGAAATCCAATGTTACCAGGACCATTTGACCATAGCTCAAATTTTATCTACTGATTTTCTAGGCTAACTCTGTCCCACATCAGGTTTTCCATGAATGAAAAGGTTAGTTTCAGACTCCGAAAACTGTTTATTTCTTTTTCAGTACCATGTTGCATTACTGATTCTGTGCCCTGTAACTTTACTATATTTGCTCATTATTTCTAATAGATTTTTGGTGGAGTCATTAGGGTTTTCTATATATAAAGTCATATCAATTGTAAATTGTGACAATTTTTCTTCTTTCCAACTTGGATGCATTTTATTTCATTTTCTTGCCTACTTTGCTCTGGCTAGGACTTTCAATACTATGTTAAAAAAAAATGGTGACAGTGGGCATCCTTGCTTTAACTCTCTGTGCTGGATTCTGGATAATTTCCTCAAATTTATCTTTAGCCCTTCCATTTATTTTTTCCATTGTGTTTATTATGCTGGTTTATTCTCTATTGAATTTTCAATTAATATTGTATTAGTTTTTACTTTTCTCAAGAGAGGTTTGTTTCTTCAGTTGAGAGTCAGGACAAAAGAGTCAAGCTTCCTTTGACACAAGCGGTCTTCTTGAGTCAAGATAGATATTTGATTTTTTTTATGTTTAGACCACATTTACTCTGTGGATGTAGTCTTTTGCAAGGACCAATGTACTATGCATTGGTTTGGAGTCCTGCTCCCTGGCTCTTCTAAACCAAAGGTCTCATTGCCTGTCTCTGGGTGGCCATTAAATCCCAATTCAGACATACATTTTTTCCCAATAGAAAATCCTCATTGTCACTTCATTAAAGTCCTACTGCTGGTTCACATTTATCATTCTGTTTTTGACTCCCTCTTTATGATTGCTCTTTGATATCTGTCTTACTTCCTTAAGCATTCAGATGTGCATTTAAAAGAGACTTGTTATATTTTATGCTTCATTTCTATTATGATGAGTTGGATTTACATTTGGTCTAGTCTGTATATCGTCATTCAAGACAGAGAGAAAAAAGGGAAGGGAATCAGTGTTTACTGAACACTGTCTTGTGCACAGCATTTTACTGGAACTTTCACATACATCACTTTTTTTAATCCTTACAAAGAAAATGAGGATGGACGATATTATTAATAGCATGATAAAATCTGTGTTTTTAGAGAGATCATGCTAGAGGCTATTTGAAGAACAATTCTGGGACTCTCTCGATGTTCTTCAATGCTTAGTTCCTCTAATGTGGAAGGAAGATTAAAAATGTTTATTATAATTCACAGCAACATGGTAAAGTAATTTGTGTGCCCTGTGAAGGCTGTGAAAATTGAACAACTCTGTTAAACTTAAAGTATGTTATTAAATGACATAGTAAAGTTTGATATGTTAGATTCACCTTCCACATTTCAGAGGTTGTATTGTCTAAGTAGTGAAACAACAGTGACGAAGGGTGAGCCTCATTTATAAGGCAGCCCTGAGGTCAAGATCACACGTCAAAGATACTGCACGTCCCCAATGGCTTCTCCTAGAGCAAAACAGTCCTGAATCATATGCAATTCAAACTCATGTAGATAAATGTTATACAATGTTTTAAAATATTTAATTTCCATTATATACCCACAATTTTAATAACTTGAGGGGGAAACAAATCAGCTGACATCTCATTCAGCAATTCCTCTCTGCTTGGATTTGTGACCGGAGTGTGTGTTTTCTACTGATCAACTCTTCTGTTTTTTGACCTCGTCTAGATCATCTCTCTTTTGGCCAACCTTTACGGAAGGCCTTTATTGAGTCTTTTCATCCTAACCTCCTAATATTTGCCAACCTTTAGCCTTATTAGCTCCGTACAGGTTCAGTGTCTTCAGAAGCCACTTGATACGGGCACATATTTCTACTCTAGCCTTTGAACTTTTAAGTGAGGGTAGGACTTCTTTCCTCACATGTGTTGCTGCTTGAGTTACCTTAAGAATCTGAAGTCTGCAGCTGTTAGCTCAAGGACAACGGAGGGGAAATGTCATTTTCCTCCTAAACTTTCAAAGAAATTAGTGTGCAGTGCAGACAGAAGGGGGGGGGGAGGTTGTAGATAAAGGCACTATAATAAACTGACCCCTAAATCCCCAAATCTTTCAAGTCAGAAAAAATCTTTTTTACTTTCTCCTTAAGGAAGCGCATAGCTGCAGGAAGGACATGGTATCAAAGCATACCGTGGTTTCCTTTAGCAGAATAAATGCGCATCTACTTTAAAACAAGATCATTAAAAGACTTGCAACTTTAGGAGAGAAAGAGACCTGAAGTCAACTTTTTCATCCTCTTAAAAATCCTTCACAGTTTTCTTCCTGGTACTTCAGAAAGAGAACGATTAGAAGCCCAAACAAAAAGTAAAAAATACATCAGAAAGGGGACATTTTCCTCCGGCAAATCAGTATGTACCTGGGATGTCTAATGACTATGTACAAACAGTATTTTCTGTGTATGAATCACCTTTCTTCGAGGCTATTCTCTAACATTTTACACTCAAAGAATCCTGTTAAATCCAGAACAAGTTCCATTATTGCTGAGAATAAATTCCACTAAAATGTGTTTAAGGCATTTAAATTACAAAGACTAAGACCATACTCTTGGTTTGTGATGTGACAATCAGTCCATTCTAATTCTTTTTTCTTGTTATATCTTTTCATGCAAAAGAAGATACATAGCACTCTTTAACTGGGTAGAAATCTTATTACTTACAGCCTATAGTAAGTAGACTGTGCACATGTCGGGTAAGGATTAGGGACAGAGATAATTAGCTGTCCAATTTTCAGAGAAATGAATCAAATTAGCTGTTCCTAGTTATCAACTGCTAAATTTCCTGTTAGAAGAACTGAGACTTCACAGAACTATCCCATCCATTCCTTTCTTGTCTGGTTGGGGAGACAAACAACTAGAAAACTAGTGTGAGGTGTTACTGACTGTATCTAAGCGAACCATAGAGATGGAGTCAGCATTTGCTATAAGATTCCAGGAAGCCTTAATAAGACGAACTGGACCGTTAAATATGGGCTGCAGTGAAACTGCCACAAGGGAGAAGTGTGGTCGTGGGGTTTGTGTGTGTTGGGGAGTGAGGAGGTAAGCAGCAACGAAGCCTCAGTCAAGTGCCTGGTGAGACAGAACATTCCAAATATCTCTCAGAACACATTAGTGAAGAATGCTTTATAGAGGCTTCCCCGATCTGACACACAGAATTCACCACTTCCCTAGCCCTAGTTCACTTTAAGTTCTCCTAATGAGGTTCAATACAAATAATTATATTACTCCAGCAAGTACTTTATTTTTTTTTCTCTCAAAGAAGTCTCCTCACGCCATCTCAGCTTGGTAGTAGCTCCATAAGACCAGGTACCATACTTTAAATCCCAGGTGTTTAACACAATGCCTGGAGCAAATTAGGTGCTGACTGGATATTTGTTAAAGGGAAGGAGGAAAAGGAAACGAAGAGAGAGAAGAAAGAGTAAGAGAAAGAATGCTTACTGAGCACTACACAATCATTACTGTAGAGAAAATTCTTGATAGGATTTTTTTGTGGCTATAAAATAAAATATTTTCCATTGAATAAAATAGTTTTGGACAAACAGCTTTCTCTGAAACCAAACAAAACTAAGTCAAATGGAAATATGATTGGTTCAGATGAACAAACTTCTGGGGGATTATTTTTCCATTTTCAGCTGGACTATTTTGGCATCCGAGGCACATGGCCTTTTTTACATTGTCTCCTGGAAAGCAGCGGCCACATCTATCATGCTTGCTGTGGGTGTCTTTTGATTAGTATTGTCTTGGCTTACTTTTGTACTCAATAAATACCTGTTAACGCTGTTAAAATGTATGCAATTTTTAAAAATTTCATGGTATTTTTGTGCAGAGGGCATTAGCAAAACACATTACAATAACCCCAACTGTGACATGTAATTGCCAGCATTAGGCGACACTTTAACTAAGTATTCCAACAGTATTTGCGTTGAAAGGCTCACATTTTCCAACCAACCCACCTTAAAACTAATGTATATCACTGAGTTGCTGAAATGTCCCAACATTTTAGAAAAATTAAGTTTAATATATATGCTATAACTATTACTGAATAATTTGTCACTCACCTCCACCCGTTAGAGAAATGAATATGTGTTAATTAAAATGAACATAAATTTTTTATCAGCCCATATGCTTAACAAGCTGATGATACCTGACGGGCTTTGAAAGAAGTAGGAAGTGAGAGACAGTAGACACTACATCACTGACAAATTGGTGCTACCCTGTTTTGTTTGTTTGTTTGTTTGTTTTTTGATTAACCATTCAACTCCCATTAGGACTGCTCTTAGGACTTTCTTGCTTTATGCCAAGTAATGTCTGTTATCTGATAAAGACAACTCAAAAGCCCTGAAGAAAAGAAAAAAAATGCCTGCGTTCTGACGATTCTGATAGGCTCTCTCAATTCTTACTTAAAAGTCAAGGAAGCAGGTAGATTTTGAAGAACAAAAGTGTCAAACTGAACACTGTCTTTTTGCAGTAAAAGAGAAAGGTCACTGGGAAGGAATGCTTAAATTAAAATTGAAATCTGGGGTTTAAGGATCTAAATGTGGCCCTAACCTTTCACAAAATAAGCACAGCATTCTAAGACAAGGTGTTCTTTTATGATCCCCTCTTTCATCACCACCTCTTCAGGGAAAATGTCATACACTATATATTGAAAAGTAAGATCTTAAACAATATCCTGATTTATAACATGAAGGTACTTTGTTGGATGAGAAGGTTATATCAGTCTGTAACCAAAAGTTCAATAACATTAGCAGAGGTGGTTTGTGAAGCCACAGAAAGACTGAAGACTAGCTCTTCCCCCTCGCTGGTGACCTGTATCCTTTTGTTGAAGTCAATCTGATCATACCAGCACTGGGATAAGATCTCCACTGTAACCAAGTCCTACTAAATCCCTGCCTCAAGTCTATACAAATAAATCCACTTATCACTTTGTCATGAGTTTCAATTTGATCTCAGTAAATTTCTCTTAATGCAATTTCCCTGAACAATTTATCTTAACAACTTTATATTAATTGGACAGTAATTTACATCTTGGAAATGTTGTTGTTAGAAATGCTTCAAGCAGAATGTGAACACCACCATCAACATTAATATAATTTGAAGCAGCAGAAATTCCGAGGGAGGAATACACGTCTACTAGACAGAACCATATTTACTCATTATATAATTTATTGTTTATTGGCAATAAATTGGAATGTAGTAAAACTTTAATTTTAAATAAATTTGACAAAGATATTTGGCACACACCATGCATCAGGCTCACTAATAAGTGCTGAGGATTGAGATCCCAGAGACAATAAGACATGGAAACTGCTCTCCAGGAAGTTAAGGGGACCCTGAGGAGAAACAGGCATGACTACACAACTCTAAAACAGTGAGGTTACAATCAAATCACACATAAAATACTTTGAGAATTTAGAAAATGGAAGGCTATTTACAGCTTTTATGCTATGGAGGAGAGAGGAGGAGTTAAGGAGAAAACTTCATTTTTCACTTATTCTAATATGAAAATGATTGCTTCTTTCTGTGAAAAAAAATATGCACGTATTCAAACACACAAAATTAATTTATGAACAGCTGCACGTTATTTGGAGACCAGCTGCATGTTATAAGGGGCTCAAATTTTAAAAACGTGATCTATTCACCAGTGATTTATTAAATATTTGTGACACATCAGGCCCTCAGTTAGGTCAAGCAAGTACTAACACCACGCCAGAGACAAGGACAGTGGACTTAGATTTTACTTTCAGAGGAAGGAGTCGCAACAAATCTGTGGCTATATTTAATCTGCCAAAACAGGTTAAGTACAAGAATTTTCTAATTGAATTATTAGCTATCCAAATGTAAAACAAGTCAGGGATTGTTTATTCCCTATGTACAACACAGTCTATGACCTTCTGGAACAAACGCTCCATTGGACTCAAGAAACCTGGCCGGCATAAGCTCTGGTACACAGAAGGCACTCAGTATTTTATGAGTGATTAAAAATTTTTGTTTTAAATACTGGTTAAAAATAATTAATAATTATACTTTTTAAAAGCTCAGTAAATTGCTTGATAAATTGCTTTTCCTGGTCAAGGACTATTTAAGAAGCCATTGTTCATAGTTCAGATTTTGAAACAGCAAGTCCATTTTTCTCTGTGTTCTCTGAATTTTATATTTTGATTCTGAGGTGTGTGAAGCTCCAGCCCTGTTCCTAGGACTGCTAACTGAATTCCAAACTGTTTTCTATTCCTGGACCCATGAATAGTACTTTTAAGACTGTGGTTTGCTTTGCTGTTGCTTACCCTTCTGGTAATCCTGAAGTCTGACCCCCAGATTTAGCTCTGGGGCTGAACTTGTTCGCTAGGGTCTCTGCATCATCCGCTCCTTAATACTTAGCCAGCCTTCTGGGATAGAATTTGTCACTCATTCTTGAACTCCCTAGCACCAGCCTCCCCTTTCCTGGTCCATTCTCACCAAAGTTACCCAGAAGATGCTGCCATGGTCTGCTTTGTGGCACTTCTGTTGCACCTCTGTGGTTCCCCCACACTGACTCTGTCACCCCGACAGACACACTAACACATCCTATTGACCTCCCTCACTGCCAGAAAAGCTCGTGTGTAGACAAATCCAGAATTAATACTTTGATTTGTTGACCTGTTTTGACAATGCAGTAATGGTGACATGATCATTTGGTCCTATCAGAGTCATTAATTCATGTTGATCATGTGTGATTAATCAACAGGATGGCAGCCACATGTAAAAGTTACAGATCTGCCACGTGCGGATATTATCTGATTGTATCTGTATCTCATGTTCAAGCAGCAAGCATTTTATCTGAGAAGAAATGTTAAAAGGTAGCCCCTTGTTCAATACAATTCAAACCTCAATTTTTACAGAGGTACTCAATATTGCACAAAGAATTATGTGACCCATTGTATAAAGATTTGACAACTATTCATACAATAGAACAATAAATTATCCTTAATGGCAAAGAAATCATAAT
This sequence comes from Vicugna pacos, assembly GCF_048564905.1. Lineage (NCBI taxonomy): Eukaryota > Metazoa > Chordata > Mammalia > Artiodactyla > Camelidae > Vicugna > Vicugna pacos. The sequence continues at coordinate 19,616,513 of NC_132991.1, forward strand.
AGCTAGAGCCCTTGAAACTTTCTCTGTTTATTGATAATAGACACTAATCTAAAAAGCAATAATCTCTCCACTTACTTTCATTTTGAGATACATTTCTTTGAGCAGGAGAAGTGTTTCATCAAGCATGATGATGCTCCATTAGTTCTGCCAGCTACCAAGTAAAGCTACAGCTATAAAATATTTTGCTTTTCCAAAAGAAACACACCAAGCTAAAAAAAAAATAATAATAATCAACCCAAAACTCCAAATAAGTTCTATGTGTCTAGGTATACTACATAACTACTCAAAGATCTCTGAAACTTAGTGTTGCTTGTTTGCACCAAGCTTATATTAGGGAGATACCTTTCACAGTTTGTCCTTGAAAAGACTTCATACAAAATAGGCTCATTGTAGCAGAGCTTTTTAGACATACTGAAATAATTACAAGTCCAATATATTTCTCTCTAACTATATCCATTTAGCTGTGAGGTGATACATGGAGGAAATGAACAAATGAATACATATTAAACACTTAACATGTGTCAGGTACTGTGCCTGTTCCTTGTAATATAGTGGGGCATGGATCCCAAGTTGAGGTTAATCCTGCTCTGCTTACTGCTTTTCAAAATTTATAATATTTGCATTTTTTAATACATCCAACTCTCATAGTAATTTTGTAAGTTTTGCATGACTAATATTAGGATTCTCATTTTAGAGCCACCAAAAATACACAGAGCAATGACTGGTATATCACAGAATCCATTCTAGGCAGATAAGAGTATAAGCAAGAGTCTGTAAATCACAGTCTCTGCATTATATTTCCATATAGAGAAAACCTTTTTATTATAATGTTCAATCATACATATTTATAAGCCTAACTTTATATTGAGAATTTAGTTAGAAGACACAAATAAAAAGATGACTTAGATACAGCTCCTTTTTTCAAGGAGCACACCATTTACTGAAGATGAAAACATGTAAATACGCATGAAATAATGACACCTGAAGTGTTCTAAGTTGGAATACAGGGGTCAGGGATGGCTTCCAAGAGACGAGATATCAATCTAGAGATTTGTGTGAGGAACTGTTAGTAGTCACGTGAGAGAAGTGGAGGAAGAGGGGAGAGTGAGAAGAGTGAGGACACACTTAAATGTCTGGAGACAGAGACCAACATTCAAAGAACCATAGACAGCTCAGAAGCTGGACCACAGAGCGTGAGGAGGCAGGAAATGAGACACGATGGAAGACTAAGTAGAGGCCGTAAAAGGCATGGATTTGTGTTACTTTGTTTTGAGGACAGAGAGCACCATGAATTCAACGTAAGTAATAAGATAACTAGTTGTTGGCTTAAATGTAAAAATTTAGATAGATGCCAATAGCCTTCTCAGAAATGCCTGTGCTTCACTATCAGTATCCTGCTGTTCCAAGACATTTCCGTTAGCAAAATGTGTCACATTATGAGAGGCTCCGAATATGACCTCCATTTATAACTTGTATTTTATTTTATCTCTAGAAATGATTGAAACAACAAATTACTTAGGTACTCTATCCCAACACCTGGCTATTCTAGTTCACTAATGTGGAGAGGATTGTTCATTCAGTGAATCAATTACTTTTCAGCTTAATTTAATGCACTGGTTTGCACTTATAGTTTTGACTACTACAGTCATGATTTAAATTAAGAAAACTAAAATATTAATGATCCTTAAAGAGATAATGATATTTTAGCAAAGCTAGATCACATGTCTATCACACAAAAGGGAAAAAACAAAACAAAACATAACAAAAAAACAGACTGTGGACACAAACTGTGAGTAGATGAAAAGAAATAACTGCTGATTGTTGTCTAAAGTGGGTGATGAGTTCTGGGGCATTCATTATACAAGTATACATAATTTGTATGTCTGATAATTTAAAAAATTAAACAAAATTAATATGTTCTTTAGCATTGGCTTCTTCAAGACTATGACCAAAAGTATGAATTCTGAGGTAGCTGGGAAAAGTCGTATGTCTTTGAAATATTAAGAGGTCTTCTGACACTGCTTTTATAATTAAGAGTCTGGGTAGTATGTCAATTTTCCCAAGTCAATACATAACATCAATTTGAGCATAAGAAATATTCCAACAAGATTTCTTTCTTTCCCCTGGAGGTAGAAAATTAGATTCTAAAGTTAATGTAAAAAATAAATATCCAAGAAGATACCAGAAACTTCGAAAAATGAGAGAAATAGGGTAAGGGAACTAATTAATATCAAATATTAAAACAGATTATAGAACATGTATAATTTAACAAGTTGGTACTGATACATTAATAGATCAATAGAAGATTCTAAAGAACATCAAATAGCTTGATTTCTTTAAAATATTAATTCACAAATAAGAAAACATAAAGAAACAAACAAAAAAAAGTTACTGGGACTATTCTAGATACAACACCTTCCTTCAAGAAGCTTAGACAGACATGAAAACCAAATTCAGTATGCAATCTCTGATTGGATTCTGAATTTTTATAAAAGGGCATTTTGGGGGCAATTGGGTAAATCTGAACATGGGCTGAATGCTATACAGTATTACAGTGTAACTGTTAAATACGCTGGATGTCATAAAGGTATCATGGTCTGAAAAGACAGTGCTGAGTTATTCAGGGATGAAATCTCACTATTCTGCCACTTTAAAAATCTAAAACGCAGGGTCCTGTTGCCTAACGAACTCCAGGATTTGCCGAAGCCCAGTGATCACGGCTGCCTAACCTAATGAGACAATGTGCTTTCAGACACAGGGATGTGGCCATTCATTACCAATCGCCAGGCCTCTCACTCCTCCATAGACACTTAAGCTTCTGAGAAAGCAACAAAGCAGTCAAATAAGTCTCATTAGTAAAAGTTCACCTTGATAACGGCAAGAAACGTTTTTCTGCTAATGGGAAAGCAAGGTAGTCTGCCAGCTCTGAGCCTCTTTGGGCTCAGTGTGCACAAGCCCTGTTCCATGAGATCCTAGAATCATATAGCTCCTGCCTGACAAGACCCGTGGAGGAGGATGGATCTGGTCCAGAGGTGAGATGAACTGTATACTCTCCTCCCTCAAGGGTTGTCTGACGGGTCTGGACCCTGATGGTATAAAGTTGTAAATAAAAGACAGACCTGTATTATGGATGCCCCTGATGACACATCTGTTTATGTGTCTTATCTGTTCAGAATTTGTCCAAAGAATTCTAATGCTGAGAGGTATGGAAGCAAAAGCTGACAGTTTTCTCTGCTTTAAATATTACTATGTGCCTGACATTATGCACACTGAGGAAAAAAGCACTTTATACCCGAATATAAATGAAAAATAACAGGGTCATTTTCTCCAGTTCTGGTTCTCAAATGAAATTTTGAGCATCTACTTTAACCTGAACTTCTTAGCAAAAACAATTTTTGTCCCTGATTTTTGCTATAGTGATGTCTGAAGATGTAGCATGATCTTCCTGAATATGATAATCATGTGAAAATTTTCCACTACAAACACAATAATGGACACTTGGTAACCTTGCAAATTTTGTGTTTTTCCTTTTAAACGCTAGCTGGGTTCTTTATTTGGTGAGCCAGTCTCCTCATTTTTGCAAGTAAACTTTTCCTTCCCTTTGACTAAGGTAGGGACTGCATATCCCCAAGGCAGGTCACATTCTAAATTCTAATGAAGCTGGTGTCAGCAATGCATTTTGAGGTAGCAGCAGCAGCAGCCACCACACCCAGTCAGACAAGGGAAGAATGTTCGCAACAGATGGGCAAAGGTAGGAAAGCTCCAGGACAGGAGGAACTCACACAGATCATCAGTGCTAATAGCAGGAAGCCTTCAACAGTGGTTCTCTGCCAATTATGATGGGCAGAAGAGGAGGTAGGAATTGGGGTAGCCGAATTCTAGAGGGCTCCAAGGCCAGTTTTTAACAGTGTTAGGAGATACTTTAATTGTTTACAGGTCACAAAGACCAGGAGCTATGAAAGTAGATGTCTTCTAGGGGCCAGGGCAGCAGGACAGAAGAGAAAAAAGTATCTATGAAAAAAGATTCAAGACGTTGGTGGCAGAGCCACAGCAATAATGCCTGCTCCTTATGTTAACTCTTGGCTTTAACAGTCCATAAACATTAGTGAGAAAATAGCAAGCCTGATGCCTATGAGTGAGCAAGCCATATCCTTCAAAAGAGCCCACCACCATGGTGTTCAGTGGGGAATGAGTTAGTCACGTGTCTTATCATGAGGCTTGGTTTGCCCCTCAAAAGACATACCTTTTTTTAGTTTCACAAAAATGTCATTTAAGTTAAAGGTGACCTTGCAAAAGAGTGTCTTAAGACCAAACTAAACAAGATCCACGTAAGGTCAGAACAGACATAGTTCAGAAGCAGCCAGTAAAAGAGTGCCCCTGGGGCTCGCTGGACTGTGTCAGGCCTGGCTTCCCAGGAGGATATTTACACAGCACCGGTGTTTAGAAGGGCCCTGCAGTAGGCTTAATGCTGTGCCGTCACTGTCTTCAAATTCTTAATAATCTTATCTTTGATCTTGCGTTTTGTAAATGAAGTACGACGAGAGAGCCTGCACACAGGCAAAGGGGGTACATACAACACGCATGTTTCTCTCCACTTTTAATGAGTGGACATGCTGCTGTGTGCACACGCACAAGGCATGGTCACTCAGCAAGGCTCAAGGTACAAATTAAGTGTTTGCCTCTACTGTGAGTAAGCAGATGCACTCACAGGCCAAACATGCCATCTGAATCAGACCTTGCTTCACATACAGAAAGAAGGCAACAGTGTTCGAAGTAACACCAATGACCAAGGCATCACATCAGATCCTTTTTCACTCTATTACTTCCCTGTTAGCCAGCCACTGTCACTGAAAAAAGATGACATAAAGGAAAAAGAAAAAGAACGGGCAACCTATAGTTTCTTTTCCTTTCCATTTTCCATACTCTTCAGTAAGCAGAAGATAGGGAATGTCAGTAGAATATGCACGTAGCAAGAAGTGGAATTAAAGATGGCTGAGTTAGTTTTGTGTAGTAGTTCCACTGTTTTTGATGAGAATGAAATACATATGCATGCAGGAGCTAAGAAATACAGATTGTGTAATTTTGACAATTTCACTTATATTTGTATTTAAAACTGGCCTTGCACAATATGAACAATAAAATTCATGCTAGTAACTTAAATTTTTAATGTTTCTTTAATTAGAACACAATTAAAGGCAAATAAAAAGCATATTGACATATTGACAGACAGGAGAGAAAAGATAAAGCTTTATATTTCAGTATCTTTCATGGCATTTTGCCCCGCTGGGCTCTCTGAACAAGGACCTCCACATTTTCCTTTTCCCTTGGCCCTACCTAACACACTGAATAAGTCAGAATAGAGATTTCCACACTGGGAGGAGAATGGATCTAACCCAGAACTGAGAATTCAGAGGATTTTGGAAAGAGGTACATATACCCAGGAGTGACATAATAGTAATCTTGTTTGCAAAGCATAGAAAAGACAAGAATAAATGGAAAAAAAAAACCAGTCCTTTAAAAGTACAAAACATAATTGTGAGGGAGGAGAATAGGTATGAATTAAGCGTTATTCCTGTCCAAAAACAAACATCAAAATACAGCAAAAGTCAGAAAAACAAAACAGAGGCAACAACCAAAAAAGGCTTAGAAAATTAATAAGAAACTAACAAATTTGAGCCACATATTATAGGCAACAAATTATTTACTAAAATTTTGCATGTAGAGAACAGTTAGAATTACTCTTAATCATAAGTAATGTGCTCATGAAAAATACATAAATACTTTGGACCCAGGAGAATACAACTTTTAATGATCTCTAGAAGCAGAGTCGCTACTTTCTCTTTTTTTTTTAATTAAGAGCTACATAACTGTAGATTGATGAAAATTTACTATAATCAGTGACCTTAAATAAGTTGAAAAGGTGAACCACCTCAGCAGCAAATTATATAAAATGAGCTACAGCCAACCAAGACTAATGTCACCGCCACAGGGGTGCATGGGTGGGAGTGTCCAGCTTGTAAACAGAATGCTCCCGCACCAACAGAGTAAGGGAGGCTGTGAGGGAAAGCAAACAAATTCAGACTACTGCGAGACAAGAGAACGAGTTGCCGACATTTTCACGAGAGTACCACACATTGCGCTTATTGCCCTTGTCTGGTAGGTTGGCCAAAGATTCCTTAAGATCAGAGTGGTAATATTTCATAGGGCTTGGGGTCAGAAAGGCTCTGATTTAAATACCTGTTCTGCCACTTATCAGCTATGTGAGTTAGAGCAAACAATTTAATCTCTACAGACCTTGGTTTCTATATGTGTAATGTGGGAATAAAGAATTCTTATCTTTCAGGGTCGCTGTGAATTTCAAATGAGTTAATAGATATGAAGGACTCAGTCCAATGGCAAACACAGAATAGGTAATTGTAGTTGTTGCTATGCGAACATATTCAATTATTATTCATACTCACATTATTATATTTCCTTACTCAATAAACAGTTGCTATGGTTGTGGTAAGATTAATATACAGCTAGACAGCATTACAGGAGATAATCCTCTTACCCAACATGGGTAAAGGCACTCAGATTACACATTTAAAATTTTTTTTCTTTGTTCCAGGAAAATGACCCAGAGGGCAGTGTGTTGTGTGAATCAGTTTAATGTCAAGCACTTTTCACCAAGACAAGCTGTTGAGAGATGACCTCTTCAAATATATGTCCAAAGAAGAGCAAGCTTTGATTGATGGAAAGGAAAAAGAAAAAGATGAAAAGAGAGAGAGATTTAATCACAGAGAGCTCAATCTCCAGAGAAGGCACAATACACACTCCAGGGAACCTGTGGGGAGGAACCTGGGAGCCTTGAACAAAATTGTGGTGATGGAGGGGTAGAAAACGTACATATTTAGAAAGTAGAAGGGACAAACAACAGAGTTTTTGAAGTCATCTTTGTTTCAGTTGGATGTAGAATGAACTTGAGATTAAGAATTAAATTTGGATTTGAGATTAAGAATAAATTTATATTAGGAGAGTGAGGGGCTCTATTTTTATCAAAATGGGAGTCAAATTTAACCTTTGATGAGGTTAAGTTCTCTGCCTTCCTTCTGTCTTTCCTTCCTTCCTCTCTCTCTTCCATCTTTTCCTCCTTCCTAATGTTAAACATCTAATAGACAACAATCACAATACTAAATATAAAGCGTTAAGTGAAATACAGTCCCAGCACTGTAGGCGCTCATAGCATGAAAGACAGAATCGAAGATATAAAAAAGTGAAATCTATAGATACACAGCAGAAAGTGGATACACAAAGGACCATGGACTCTCAAAGTTATTGGGGCGGTGAAAAAAGGCTTTAGAAGAAATGATGTTCTGCTTGAACATACAAACTGAGTTTTAAATGATTTGTCTCATGAACAAGAGAACAATTGGTAAAAACAAATTAATTGGGGGGTGTCACAGCATTACACATTTGGGAAATACCTGTGTACAGCATGGCTGAGGAAGGGGATTAATTAGAAGGATGCTAAAATCAATTGTGTCTTCATCATGAGGGCTTCCTTTCCAAGGCTAATGTGGTTAGAGAAAGAAAAAAAATCAATGATAAAATTTTCAGGAATGTTGGCATTTTTCAATATATATACTGACCACTTCTTCTGCCCTAAGTTTAATGGACAGGCATTTAAGATGTAAGGGAAAGTTGCTTCTGCAACTATTTTCATTGCTTTCTAAATAGAGTTGCTTCTAGGGCATGCGTATGATGATTTGTTATGTTACAGGGAGTAGAAGTGGCTATTGTAATTATGAGCTGGAGTCCATTATTGGATGGATGACAAAGGCAATAAAATTTTCTAAGATCTGTCGGTATATTTCTGTGACCCAGGACATAACGTGACAGTTTTGGGCTCCTTTCAAGGAAACTAAAATTGCTCCATAGTTAGATGACCTCCAAATTTTATTGAGCTTCTGGCCAGTAGACTTATATAGTAACTTATTTTGTCTAATTACTTGAGATATATTTTATATTTAATTCATTCAGACTGACTTAAAAAGAGATCATATTTCCTTAAAGAACTTTCCTGGTAATATTATACAAATATTTCTATGGCCATTACGGTTGTACACCTCGGGTAAAAATATTTGCTAAAAGATTGTCTTGGCCATTGTAATAAAGAAGTTGACCATTTTTGATGTTTGACCACTGACAGCTTTTAGACTCCCATCACTCTTCCCTGTCTGCTCTGTGTCTGGGCAAACTAGATAAAAAGGTCAACACAGACCCTTTGTCTCTTCAGCCCAAAGAACTTTAAGGAGTGCGGTCTCCAGCCCACACAGCTCCACTCCCTAACCACAGTGAAACTCCACGCTAGCCTCTGTCCTTTTAACCCCATCCTTGTCTTGACTTCTCATCAGACCTCGGTTTGAGTCCCTCCCCTCCTGAGAACCCCCAGCTTACTGTGACTACAGACAGTCCCTGACTTACGGGTTTTCTACTTTATGATGGTGACAAAGCAGTAGGTATTTAGCTAGGCTAAACTATAACGTTTGGTAGGTTAGGTGTATAAAATGCATTTTCAACTTACGAAATTTTCATCTTATGATGGATCTGTACTAAATACCTGTTATTCATGTTCATTGCTGAGTGAACTGTGTCATCTGTTTGGACATCCAAATAAATTCCTGGGTAGGCAATCAAGCTTATCTCTGGATAGGCTGATCAAAAACAACCAGGTTCTTCAAATATTTTTTAGTGGTTCTCAAGCTTTTTTCCTAATGAAGCACACACAAAGGATCCAGCACTTCCTAACATTAATAATCTTAGCTCACAATAACAGGACTCCCAGAGAGCAGGGAGAATAAGGGGCGTTCTTAATGTGAAGAGCGGGAATGAATGGCTGCCCTTCTAGATGATTCTGTCATGCCTTTGAAGAATGTACCATGAACTCCTGCAGAAGAATAGTTAGTAGTATAACAAATTATCTTGGTTTATTTCTAGAAGGAAAAAAAGAAAAGCTAAAAATGTTTTGTATATGTTTTGAAGTACTCAGTTTTATCTGTCTCCTGTGTAGGGAGAAACCCAGTTCGTCTCCTTTACTTACAGAAAACACTTCTAAGTAACCAAACATGTGGAGGCTTTTTCCTACATCACGCAGTTCTCCCTGGCACCAGGTGAGTGTTCTGCAACTTAATTCAATTCTGGCACTCTCTATCCAGAGGCAGTGTCTGAATCCACAGATTAAGTCCCAAGAGACTACCCGCCCTCAATTCAGATGTCGATCGCAGGTGATAGGTGTTCAGGTTACCCAACAACTTCTGTCTTACTTGGCTACCAACTGGAGGTTTCCATGGCCTCCTCCCTCTTCGATTCCACTGTTTGCTAGAGAGTATCTCACAGGACTCAGAGAACATTAACTGGCTTATGAAAGATTATGATAAAAGATACAGATGAACAGTCAGGTGAAGAGATACATACTTGAGGTCTAGGAGGGTTCCCAGCCCAGGAGCTTCTGCCCAGTGGAGTTGGGGTGAATCATCCTCCCAGGGGATGTGTTGACCAACCTAGAAGCTCTTTGAACCCCATACTACTGGGATTTTATGGAAGTTTCCCCACACAGGCATGATCAATGATTAACTTCTTTTCTAGCTCCTCTCCTCTCTCTGACAAATTGAGGTAGAGATGACTGAAAATTCCAAGCTTCTCATTATGCTTGGTCTTCCTGGTGACCTACCCCCATCCAGGAGCCATCCAGGACCCCACCCAGAGGGGCCTCTTTATAACAACAGATGCTCCTAGTGCTCCTGCCACTTAGGAACTCACAAGGGTTTTAGAAGCCCTGTGCCAGGGATGGGGTCAAATATCGATAGTAGAATAAAAGATGTTCCTAGTGTTCTTACCACTTAGAAACTTATAAGGGTTTTAAGAGCTCTGTGTTGGGAACTGGGGACACAGACCAATATATATGGTTTTTACTATTTTACAGTATATTATAGTCTGTTTTTTTAAATGATGTAATCTACTTAAGCAAAAAATGAGACTAAATATATACAGTGATTACTTGTGTCTTGTTGAAATTACAGCCAATTTTTAATGTGGATTTTCTGGATATTCTATATAATCTTTTTTTTTTTAAGAATTTGAAGTTTTATTGAGATAATTCACATACCATGAAACTCACTCATTTAAAATTGTATAGCTCAGTATATTTACAGTGTTGTGCAACCATCACCATAGCCAATTTTACAATATGTTTGCCTGCCTCTTGTTCTCCAAAAGAAACTCTGTCTTATGAAAGTTCAATTCTCATTATTTCCATACCTCTGCCCCAGCCCTAAGTGGCCACTAATCTGCACATGAATTTGCCCATTCTGAACATTTCAAAAATATTAAGTGGCTTTTGTGTCTAGCTTTTTACATTTAGCATAATGTTTCCAAGGTTCATCCATGTTGGATCATGGATCAGTACTTCATTCTTTTTACTAATGAATATTATTCCATTGTATGGATATTTTACATCTGGTTTTTCCATTTATCAGTTGATAGATATTTGAGTTGTTCCCACTTTTAAGCTAATATGAATAATGCTGCCATGAACAGTAATGTACCAGTTTTGTGAGGACATAAGTTTTCATTTTTCTTGGGTAGATACTCAGGAGTGGAATCAAAATTAGAATCTTCATACATTGCTGATGGGAATTTAAAATGGTACAGCCACTTTGGAAAAGGATTTGGCAGTTACTCAGAAAGTTGATAAAAGATTGTCAGTAAATAAAATATTATTAAATGTTAAAATATTATATTATACAAATATTATTTAAATAGCAAATGCCATTTAAAATGACATAAAAACAACCTTCTCTCTGTTTGCAAAGCTAGATCAAGAAAATTTATATTTAGAAGTCTATCCAACTGTCTGATTTCTATCTATCTATCTATCTATTTATCCATCTATCTATCTACCTATCTGGAGGTTATGCTCTGACATCCTTTATTTTTTTCTTTAAGTTCTATCCTTAGGTGGAGTTAGAGCAACAAAACCTTATATGACATTATATTTACTTGGATTCATGCAAAACTGTCAAATATATATATATACACACTCACACACAAACTGAATCACTACGCTCTACACCAGAAGTTAACACAACATTTGAAACCAACTATACTTTAATTAAAAAAAAAAAAAGAAGAAAAAAAAGGCCATGTGAGGATGAAACCGAGCAGGACCCTGTGGGGCCCTTCTGAGTACAAAAGTCTTTCCATGTTCCCTGTCTCTTATTTGTAGGGGAAAAGGCTTCAGCCTCCTAGACCTTCCCCGAGTTCCAAAGGGCAGATTCAAATAGTTACTAGTTAGGGCAGTGAGGGGATGCAGAAACAAAGGAAAGGCAGTCAAGAGACAGCAGTGCAGCGATGAGGCAGGGTGCTGGCTCCTCTTTGGGGGACCTGAACAACAGCCTTCACATACTGAGGGGCTCCAGCCCATACCGAAACGGAAGATGGTAACTTCAGTCCGAGCATAAGTACTGAGCCCCAGACTGGTGGGAATCATAAGGCTGACAATTGATATTCCTGAAACACCACCCTGTTACCTCCCCACCAACCAATCAGAAGGAGTCACATACCCTGCTGCCCTAACTGAAACTTGCCTTTAAAATCTCTTGCCTGAAGAGTTACCTGAATATACACCTTTTCATATTCTTTTTCATTATAGGCTATTACCAGGTATTGAATGTAGTTCCCTGTGCTATATAGTAGGACCTTGCTGTTTATTTATTTTATATACAGTAGTTAGTATCTACAAATCCCAAACTACCACTTTATCTCTCCACCCCTCCCCCCTATTTTCCCCCTAGTAACTAACCACAGGTTTGTTTTCAGTATCTGTGGGTCTGTTTCTATTTAGTAAATAAGTTCATTTGTCTCATTTTTTTTAGATTCCACATATAAGTGATACCATATGGTATTTCTGTCTCTCTTTCTGGCTTACTTCACTTAGTATGATGATCTTCAGGTCCATCACTCACATAGCCTTTCTTCTATGCTCACATACTCCTGGTATCTCTTCCCTTCCTTGTAAAGACACCAGTCTTATTGGATTAGAATTCCACTCTTATGACCTCACTTAATCTTAATGATCTCTTTAAATTCTCTATCTTCAAATGCAGTCACACCAGGGGTTACAACTCCAACATATGGATTTTGAGGGGACATAATTCAGTACAAATACTAAGGTCTTAATTTTGCTTATAGATCTTAGTGTCATAATGTAGCTTTGATCATAATGCAGTTCTGCTCTACAATAATAATAGCTTTTCTGTTTTAGTTGTTAGTAAACATGAATCTAACTTCAGGTTCAATGATCACAAATTTGTGGACCACGGGGCCTGAGCGCATGGATTTGGCTTGGTCTCTGCCACTCCTTTTTCTTATACGTTCTCCTCTCATCAGCTCTACTCAACAATAACCATCTACTTCCATTTACATTTTTCCCCTGGTTTTGATTCTTACTTATTATTTACTTTTACCAACACTTTATTATTCATGTTCTGATTGTTCGATGCCTCAAATCTTTTCTAAGACACAGCAAAAATTCATAAAGAAAAAAAATACGTAGTCAGTACAGTTAGAGAACTTGAATCATTTCAGGGACACAACCTAAGTCCATTATGCACATACAAACTGTATACCTGTGCCTCTAATTTGGGTTTATTGTTTCCAGTCTTTTCCAGTTTTCACTTTCATTTTGAATCCCCTTATTAAATAGAAAGTTGAAAGGTTTTTGAGGGAATACATTTCCATTCATTACAGCAAAAACATGTTGGGAGACTTTTATATGCAAGTATCAAAAGAATCACACTAGTGCTAACAAGAAAGAACTGCATTATAATGTCATTTTTCAGTAACTATATGTTCTTTTTCTAAAAGAACTGAGAGTATTTTGGGGAGAAGGAAGCAAAATAAAAACAGAGACACCTCTCATTCTTTGCATATCTTATCCATATTTACCACTGTGCCTAAAAGGTTTCCCAATTCCTTAAGGAAGACTATCATGCCAAGAATTTAAAAGTCTCCGTCTCTTACCTTCATTAAGTATCTTCCAAAGATATACAGGGCAGTAATGGAAAGAGAAAGAGAACACATAAAAACTGAGACCCTTCCTAATGGAAGTTAAAGCTCAATATTATTACTTTCAGGGGCAACTACTATTTGCTCAGAGAAGAACCAGGTAATTAGGGCAGATGATCTCCAACAGATGGGTGTGAATGTGAGAGATCAAATACATCTTTAAGAGGCATGCAAGACTAGTATTTGTTCTGGACTTCACTGGGTAAATTAACTCATTTGTGAATATTACTTATATTCAAAGAATATAACTTACTCAAAAGGACAAGATTATTGGTAAACTGATAATCTATTGTGTTTTCATAAAAATAAAATGTACACAACATATCCTTGAAAACAAATTTAAATTTTTTTTCTGTAAAGAGGAAGTGCACAATGAGAAAGAGTGAGATAAAAGAAAACAGAAACGTGTAACAGTTCTGTCTAGGTTACTAATGAATTTGAGGACATTTGTAGTAGACTACTGTGGACTTTAACTACAGATTTTATCAGCCACATAAATGTATAGTCCTATTACTAGTTGAAGACATTACGTTGTGAAAAGTATACTAGGATAGGAAGCAGGAACATGGATTGGAGCCAAGGTCCAACTTTTATTTGCTTTGTGGCCTTGAGCAACTCATTTATTTTTCCCAAGCCCAAGAAATATTTTTCCCATCTACCTGGCCCCTGTTTAACAAAGGAACAAAGGAGAGATGTGAAATCATTATATATTCAAAAGATTCTACTATTACTTTGTTATTTAACATTGTTAGGCTCATATTTTTCAAGAGTTCTACAACTGACACCCTTTATGTAATATTTCTATATTGATTTTAAGGATGCCACAGATCCAGCTATAACAAATAAAAAGCTAGCATGGAGGAATTTCATTATCAACATAAGTAAAAGGGTTTTAATGAGTCATTATCTATAGTTGAGAAGAGCAAAGCCACACCGTGTGTGTGTGCGTGCACGCTGAGACTGCACAGCACAGGAGTGGCTTTATTGTTCAGCGGCATGTGCCAAAAGACTGCTAGAGACTTTAAGAATCATGAAGAAACGATTCTAGAGGAGGGACAACCCTATTCACTAGCTACCACTGCCTTATTTTTGAAACTATAACTCCATAGAACTTTCTAGAATGAGATTTGGAAAATTATGGCAAAATCAGTCATGCTGCTGTTGCTGTAAATAAAGTTTTATTGGAACATAATCATGCTCATTCTCTTGGCTATTTTTGTGCTGCAACAACAGAGTTGGGTAGTTGTAAAATGGATTCTGTAGCCTAAAATATTTACTATTTGGCCCATTACAACGACTTTGCTGACCCAGCTTTAGATCAATGTTAAGACACTGATATCACTGGAAATAAGTTTTTTTTTAAATGTATTTGGCAACTCAGTTGAATTTGTTATTAGATTATTACTACTACTACTACTACTACTACTACTACTACTATTATTCTTTCCCTTTATATCTGCTTTCTCCCTATATATGGTGCATAAAGCCAAGATATTTTCTCAGTGAATAAAAACACAGTTAATATTGTCAAAATATTACCTTACTATAGGTTACAATAATAACCAAGATAAGGTTAGACTAGGTAGAAACTGAGCAGTTGGTCAGTATCTAGCTACTACAATGGAGATGAAAAGATAATAAAGTATTTAAAACAAGAGGATAAGGAAATATTTAACTGATTGTAAGCCCCTCTCAAGGTAGGGAATGTGTTTCATATATTTTGGTAGACAGGAGAGCGTTAAGGTATATTTGGCAAATAAGTATAAGATCATGCTTAGCATTTTAATGATGTCATCACTGTTTATTTCTTACTTAATATATTTTGTGACATCTCAAAAAAATGGACCAGAATAACAAGTATCAATCATAAGAATGTATGTTTTCACCAACTATTTTTTGCAAACACCGTTGGTTCTTAAAAACTGGAAATAAAAACATTTTTTAAAATGAGGAATTTTGAAATAAAATTAAAAAAAAAACAATAAAATAGAATGAAAGTGGGAAGAAAGGGAGCAGAAGGCCACACAGAGAAAAGAGACCTTTTGAATTGATTTAGAAAAGAGATAATAAACTGGACAGAAAACATAAAAGTCCTGCTGTAGATGGAATAACTTGATGCCAATTCCAGAGGCAGGAAGAACCATATACAGTCTGCAATTGATGTGTGGGAGGCAAAACAGTCCTCCGGGAGCTGTGAGGTTAAGGAAACAACTGTGCAGGAGGCAGAGTGACAACCGACCTCTTGCTCATTGAAAGAAACCAGCATGAAGGAGGACTGGAGAATGTCCTGAATTTCACACTATGTTCTTTAAACAGCTAGTAGCTTATTTTTATGAGAGCCCTGAGACGTACTTTCACTGATCGTTTATCCAGACAGGTGAGTTTCTTTAATGAAATAACATTACTCTTTTGGGGAAAGAATTTGAGGACAGGGAACAATCAGGACCCCTCGCAACTCCCACTAGGAGAGGTGGTCCTGAGAGCGGCCAGCTCTCTGCAGAAAGGGAGCAATTATGCTTACATTGTGATGCGTTGTGGAGAGGAGGGATTTCTTTAAGATATTTCTTTTTAAATCCACCTCTCTCACCTCTCACCATCATCCAAATGAATACAAAACAAGCATGAACTAAAATAATAATGATGACTGATGATAATAAGAAATTACTTGATCTATAAATTTTAATACCATGTTATGAGCTTTCTTAAAAAAAGAGTATTTCACAACGTTTATTTACTATAACTAACTCCACATTAGTGTTATTTTCTAATTTTAGGTAAGAATTTTCCCATTTTTTAGTTATATATTATTCACTTAGTGCTATATTATTAAATGACTCAGAGCACCCCCTCCATCTCACCATCTTTATTTTTTTCCTTAACATGATGTATGAATTCAGGATCAGACAGTAGATGGTGCTATTATTTCAAAGACCATACAGTCCCAAAGACTTAAAAATTATTTTAAGACTACAGAAACAAGTGAGAGGAAAGTGTGAAACTTGACATTGTTTTCTAGTTTACAAAGGTTATGGAGTGGGAAGCTATTTTTATGCAGTGACCTATTCTGTCCGTTTTGGGGGCAAAATAACAATCAAAGCGGCCCTTAGTAATTAATAAATTCTGGTTCCCTAGAAAAGAAGAGCTATACCCACATTTAATTTTTTCCCTTTGAAGCAGCAACAGTCACAGATGCTGTTGCTCATACCGACTGCCATTACAGACAGAGAGCAATTCACAAGTGCTCAGCAGTGCAGAAGATATTAAAATGCAAAACACATGAATGTGACGTTTCCTTAAAAATACTGAAAAAAAGATATTTCTAATATAAAGCAATTTATATGTAAAATATCTGTAATCACAAAGGTACCTTAAATACAATATTCAAATGCAAACAATAAAACCCTGTATCTGACAGTGATAAATCAACATATTAAAAGTGTGCCTCTTCTGGCAGCAGATGCTCTCTGAAAGAGAGCTGGTAACAGATGCACTCCATAGAGGGGGTTCCAACAGTGGTGACACAGGCAAGGGGCTGCGTGGAGCCAAAGCTACACGGCTGGATCATGGAACCCGCAGCTAAGCACAACTGCTGTGGAGGTTCCTGAAGAGCAGCGCTACAAGTTGTCTGTTTAAAACCCCATTCCTCAGGCTTAATGGCCATTGACGGGAACTCTCTACCTGTCTCGCTGGCAAAGGTCTAGATTATTCTCATTTTTCAAGCCCAAACGAAACATATGGTGATGGGCTGTCTTAAGGGCCATCCCCATTCTCCACCTAAATTTACCACTCGGAACACCTAAATGTAAAGAAAAATGTAAACCAGATGATGAGTGATAGTGCAGAAGTAGTAACGAACGCTGACATCTGAAACATCTGGATAATTAACTACACCATCTTTCATCTGTATGATGTTTGCACTGGAGGGCCAGCCATATTTTCAAACATGCATTTCTAAGAAATTTCAGTCTTTTAAATGGTGTATCTCTTTTAACCCTTGAGCTCGTAACAGGACCATTTTGAATTAAAAATATGGTTTTTCATTGTTGATGAACAATTCTGTTCTATCAGTATTGGTAACTTCTTGTGTTCATTATATGTCTTTGATGATTATAGAATTGCATGAGTAATGTTAAAAATAAGCAGTATGCAATTTTTAGTAGGTTCTTTGAAAACAACTGCTAAAATTGGTTTTGTTTCATAATAATAAACACGCTTTTCTGTTATTATCTGTATGTGGCAGTTTTAAAGCATGGCCTCAAATCCTTAGACATTCTTACCATTGAGAGGTGATGCCTATGCATCTTCCCCTGGAATCTGGGTGGTCACTTTGATTAACAGAATTTAGAGGAAATGATGTCGCATGACTTTGACTTCAAGGCAAGATCAGGAGTTTTAAAGCTTTTGCCTGGGTCTCTTGGAATGCTCACTTGCTCATCACAGGACCCATGAATGTAGAACACCACCTTCCGAGAAGTTCAAGCTACATGAAGAGATTATGCCTTGATTAGGTGCTCCGGTCCACAGTCCCAGCTGTAGCTACCCTTCCAGTCATCCCAGCCCAGGTACCAGAATGAGTTAAAAAAAAAAAAAAAAAAACTCCAAATAATTCCAATCTCTAGATGTTGAATCACCCCAGACATTGAAATCACTCCAGCTGATGTCCCACTGTGTCCTTTTGAGATATCTGAGCCACAGAATCACTCAGCGTTAAGTTGTGGCTTGGTTTGCTACTTAGCAATTGGCCAGAGTTGGGTTATAAATTGCAGTGGCATTGTTAGTTGTAAATTGTCAAGACATTCAGGTGAGTATGTTTAGTTTTAGATATGTCTAGTTCCTGTCTCCTAATCAGTTTTTTTTGCCTTGATTCTCTCCTCCCTCGGTCCAAACTAGTTGCATAACTGACATACACGTATATCCCTGACCTGTCACTCTGCAATTTCTCCTCCCCACAAACACCTCCTACCTTCCCTCTGCGGGCAGTCCACACTCCTTAGATGGATATCTACTGACCTTTATTCCTGTCACCTATATACACAGTTATTTCCAACTATTCCTACAAGGGTTTACTACAGCCTGTGAGAAAAGAACTAGGAGACTCTCCAGGGTCATTTTCAAGCTACATGTCCAGTCTGTGAAGTTCACCTCAAACTGAAACAGCCCCTGGAGAATCACTGATTTAGTTTTCCAGGGCAGTGGATGAGTTTATGGCTATCCTGAAAATACAATGAAGAGCACAGATGGAATCCAGATCCTCCAAACTTTCATGTGATAGCAACTGTTCCTTGGTATCTTTGCTTTTTCTATTCTTACTGTTTAGATACTGTCCTCTGGTGCTTCCTCTTAGTTTATCTCAGTCAAGTTATGCTCCTGTCGAGGAGCATTTAAATTCCTTTTCCCTAAGTGGTCTCCCTAGGATTTAAATTTGATTTGCCTGGATATCGTCTGTTGACCACTCACTCAATGCCAGGCATTTTGCTTAGTTCTGTACATACATTACAGCACATGTCACTCCTCTTTCTCAAATGCTTTCTATTACCAATCATTTGGCAATTGCCCTATCTTACTCTTCTCTGCTGTTTATCCTTTTACCAACATTGTCTCCTTGAATGTTTAAAATGATCTCTGAAGGACGAGGATTTTTTTTTTCTTATTTTCTTTGCTGTCCCTAGGTTATTTATACAGTGAACTGGATGTGATGGGTGATTGACTAGTAACAATCTGTAAGAAACAATTCAGCTAAAAATATCTCACTATTAGTATCAAGCCTATTAGAATTTCTAGATATCTTCATCATCATTTTTTTTCATTATATAAATCAGTTTCCAAAATGATATAATGAAATTTAATTTTGTTGCAATTTTATGATTGCACTGAGAACTTTACCAAACACATTTTATTCTCAGGTGGTTGTTCTCTTATGACACATTAGCTATACTTTTTAAAGATGGGAGGTAAGAACATCATATGGATCTTGACTTTTACTGAAGTTAATGGATTTCTATGGTACTTTGTTGCTTCAATTTAATTAATACCTACCTTATGTCAAGTACTAATGATACACACTTTAAACACAGACTCAGCTCTTCTACATTAGATTTCAAAAAATGTCTAATAAACATTTATATTCCTAATGCATTTCAGAAACCTATAAAGCCGTCTGATGAAATGTCATAAACCCCCTATAGTTAGCAAGATTTTTACCCAATTTTCCTGTTCAGGGTGCATTAAAACTTGCTAAAGCTCATTAATTTCAGAAAAAAAAGTATATGTGTTCCAAACTACAATATAGTATTATACTATGTGAAATTCTATGTCTTTTCTTTCTCATCTACTTATTCTTTTAACATCTAATGCCACAAATACATACACAAAAATATGTCTTCCATATTTCTATGTGTTGCCAGTTTAGTGAAATATTTTCTTATGCCATTAGAGCAGCCTTGTAAGTTCCATGGCGAAAAAAGACAAAGATCTTTTTGGCTGCATGTGTTTTAGACAACTTTCTTCTTTTTTTCTTTGTTTTAATTTTACTTTGTTGCACCTATAAAAGATAAAATGCTGCACTGAACAATTATGGAGATTATTTTATTCAGGCTACTGCAACAGGGAAAACATTTATTAATGAGGAACATCTCAAAAAAAAATAAGCAAGGGGATCTGGAGTTTTAGAGAGTTAGGTAAACAAGGGAGCCATCTGTGAGTTTTATGGGTATCATGAAGATGGATGGAGGTGAGTCACTGAGGAAGGGGAGAGGTGGGTCCTATCTGGGAATAAAAAGACAAAGGTGGCCCCTTGGCTGTTAGCCATTAATTGGAATGCAAAAGGATGAGAGCACAGGGCTCAGACAAAGTTCAACAGTGTCTCAGGGAATGGGAGTGGAAAGATGCTAGAAGTTAATGCATACAAGTAGGAAGGAATTCTGATGACTTTGTGGTAGAAAACAAAAAATCTAGCCCTGGGTATAGAGAGCCCTAACGACCAATTATGATTGGTGGAAGGAATGATTTTAGCTGCATAAATCAGACTATTGGTAATGTGTTCCTAATTCTCTTAGCTTCATTTTCTCCATCCACAACCCTCAACTCCCAACTGGGGATATGGAGTTACGGCTCCCTTAGAACATGAAAGACCTCTGAAATGGGAAGTAAAACAAGTGAAGACAGAGAGGAGAAACAGCATAGGAGGGTTCTGAAATGCACTTTGAAAGTGACTATGGTAGAAACTGCTATTAAAATTCCTGTAAATGACATTAGAACTGCAAAGACAAATGGAAACGATTTTGGCATTAAAGTACTAATAAAGGTTTTAACACAATGTCCAGAAAACCTAGTTCATACCATGATTGATTCCTACCTCATTGAGCTTTACACTGAGCGAGGACATTCCACAGTCTTAACGTTGGCTAACCCTTGCATTACTTATAGGTAAATGTTAATTAGCAAGGTCTCCAGACTTCAGATAATTAAGAGAACCTGCTTCACAAAATCGGTGGGTTTCAGTCTTTGTGGAACAAAAATGAGAAATGGAACTCAACTTCCAGCACCTGTCCAGTCCCACCCACTGTGACCAGTATTCTGTGCAAAACAGTCACATGATGATTCATATGAGAAGACAAGCTATGGATAAATAGGTATAATGGTGTAAGAATGCCATTGGGTAATTGTATAAAACACTGGGAGAGTGTAAAAGACCACCTAACAGATTTTTTTTTTTGCTAGATATGTGCTTGTAATTTAGTTGATTAATCTTCTTTCGGAAGTACTTTAACTATAACTTTCTCACTGATTTTCCAGTTTATTTTTCATAGCCTCATCTTCACATCTAACTTATCATAGATGGAGAAACCAAACTACAGACTCACGAAATGCTTAGTTCAAGATAACCTGGTGACACTCCTAAACCTAGAACCCAGAGTGATAAATTACTCCTGCTAAGTAAAAAGTGAAAACTATACATATTAAATCAACACATGAGAGAGGGAAGTGAGTCAAGTGGCAAATGAAGAATCTGTATTCACAGACATAAATTTAGGGTAAAGAATTCCTTGTTCAGCATCATTAATTTTAAATACCCAAAGATGAGTGGGAAAAGATGGCCAGTGAGGAAATTTACAGTTGTGTTGATTATTTTTACTTAATTATTATTTGTGATATCTGTTTACTATTTTCATACTGGAAGTATTATGTATTTCTGTGAGTAATGTAGAATAAAAGTACAGGAGCATAAGCTCTACTGAAACTTAAGGCAGACTGAGTTTTCATGGCGAGACAACACTTGGCTCTGTCAGGGTGTACTCTGTCTCAGTGTATACTTACTGCCATTTTCAAACTTCAAACTCACTTCTAAAATGTAGAAAACAACCTTTTTAACATATTAATTGGGTTGTATAAGCAGGAAACTTTATTATTAATCTCAAATATAGACATAGACATAAGATACATAGATAAAAATATAGATAGGATATATAAATATAGATATAGGCTACAGAAATATAGAAATATGCCATTGTAGATATATATGTATGTATATCTTTAAATTTCATTCTCTGAAACTTCCACATTAGTATCTCAAAATTAATACATTTGAAAACATAATTTGTGAATGAACTCTTAATTATAGTATTAGAAGGTTTCAGGTAGAAGTTAGCTGTAGTCTTCCTTAAAGTGTTTTTAAAATCACAGCTAGTCTATCGGCAACTAATTCCTAGCGTGGATGTTTGTTACTTTGACAAAAAAAAAATCCACTGTTTAAAATGTACTCAAGAAAAAATAATTAATTTTATTCAGTTTCATTCAACACAATATGCACTAGGCCAGGGTCGAAGTATGTGCATGTCAGAAAGAGATTTAACTAGGTATTGGAAGGTGAGGAAGGTGAGATAGAGAATTATGAGAAGGGCTAAGGGAATAAAATCATGTAAGAAAAGAATATAAGTGAAATCAGTCAAGTAGGAAAGTAGGTATATTTAAGGGCTAGTAGTTGGAGACTCATGACTGAAGTTCAGTAGGTAGGGAGGTTTTTGGTAACCTGATAAGAAAGAATCTTCAGTGGCAGGCCAAATAGTTTGTATTTCACTCTCTGTGTAATAGGAGACAGTGCAGACAATATAGGCTCTTGATAAAAGAAATCATCAACACTACTCTTTGTTTAAGAAGAGATGTGTGATGGTGATACGAATCATAGATTGAAAAAACAGGAGACTGGAAATCAATACACCAATTAGGAAGCTATTATAATAGTCCTGGCATGCAGTTCAGGGCCGTTGGTCCAGCAGCATTGGGAACAGAAGAGAGATCGCTAAAGCAAACAGCATGGTTAAAATAGAAGTGACAGGGTTTAAGAAGTGAATCAGAGAGAAAAGTTGATGGTGACTCAAAACTGAGTGAAAGGAGACAAGAAGTCTTGGAAAAGGAGGTAATGAGGTAATTTCTGGGTTGTGACTGGGAGCTGTCATCATGATTACATTGAGATGTTTAGGGACAGAGGGTATAGCTCAGTGGTAGAGTGTGTGCTTAGCATTCACTAGTTCCTGAGTTCAATCCCCAGTGCCTCCTCTTAAAAAATAAATAGGTACACAAACCTAATTAACACCCCCCCAAAATATAAAGCATGAATAAGAGATATTTAATTGCTAGCTAAGGACTGAAGTTTACTTACATGGACTTGGGAGCCATGAACTTAAAAGTGATAGTTAAAACTCTTAAGGCAGGTGATACTTTACAGGGCAAACTGTTACACAAAAATGGACAAGGTAGGTATTCAAATAGAGGATGAACTTACACTTAAGAAGCAATTAGAGTAAGAAGCAAAAAGCATCTAGAAAAGAATATTTATAGAAGTAGGAAAAATTAGATGAGTACAGGTATGAAGAAAAGGTAGAAGGTGGTGTTCAATAATTTTATGAATTAAAGTCATGAATACGTCAATTAGAAGACCAACAATTATTCCTAACAGGGCATTATCAGTCGAGTAGAACTGTGGGAAACCAGACTGTGGGGTGGCTGCGCGTACTGTGAGACAGACCGTGGTAGAAAAGATACTCCTAGCAATAAGGGGGAAGGTAGTTTGGAACTGCACTAAAATCAGGAAATCAGAATATTTTAGAAGAGAGAAATTGGATTCCAGAAAGTTTTGTGTCTTAGATAGAAGAGTAAAGAGCTTATAGAGGATAAACTTAAGAGGAGAAAAAAAGATGACTTTGCAGCAAAACATCAAGAAAAATACAAGCTCCACTTGTAAATCAGAAATATTAATATTTAATTCTGGAGTTGTTGTCTAAGGCTTGTTGGATATGTCTAGCTTCGTGAATAGCAGGCAAGGAATAAAAGACAACTCATTATTTGTCATCAATATGAAAAAGTATGTAATTCATTCACATGCTATTAGGTCATAAAGAGATTCATATATGTGAATTTCAAGCAACAGAACTGTTTTTTTTCTGAAAAGCTAAATTTTTAGCTACTTTCTAAAATATGTAACTTTCCCTTCTTTGAGAATACAAGAATGACGTATTTTATCTTTCCTCAAGATTCAGTGTCATTTTGAAATCGTTGATGATGTATTATTGTACTCCAGAAAAGTGAGGCAAGCAAGAGAAGCATCATTGTGGTGATGGGCAAACGTCAAGAAAACAACTCCTTCCTGTGGAGGCATAACCACTGAGTAAAATAAACACAGAGAGGCCTGGATTTAAGATCTACCTGCAACACTTACTGACTTCACCTTAATTTCCTACCTCACAGAATCAATTTAACCAGTAGATGAAAACTCACTTGATTAACTGAAATGATCCATAGAAATGCAGAGAAATCTAGCAATCAAGTTTTCAGAAAATTCAGAATTAAATCAAATGGTTCCTCTTCCTACTGTGCTGACATATACCACTTCCAGACCAGCTACTTTTGAGAGGGATTCAACTTGGTTTTGAAACAATCTAATGGAGAAGAACCATGCAGAATTTTAGTTCTACAAAGCAAATGGCACCTAATAAGGAAAAGGAATGACTGGGTAACCCAAATAGATGACTTCTGTTTCTGGAACTATTTTAAGGGTGGTCTCTCCTGGGAAATTGGATTGGCTTCCTGTTCAAGCTCAGACTTTGCCACTCTGCCTTTTACAATTCATTGCACCTTGAGATCCCTCATGAAGAGTTGGAGCAAGCCTATCAGATTATATCTGAGTGTGGTCTGATGCAGTGGTTCCTAAACTGTGTTCCTTAGCATTTGAGGGTTCCACAGGAGTGATTCAGGGGCATGTGTTTAGTAAGAAATATTCCAAGAAGGTTTTGAAGAAGATGTTCAGGAAGGCAGACTCCCAGAGCCTTGTCCTTCCTTTAAGAGAGTAAGTCCACCAGTATCTGTTTAAATACCTGGGAAAAAAGAAAAAGAAAAGAAAAGAAAGAAAAATACAAGGAATTTGAGGAAATAGTTGAAAAAAGTTAGAAAGTGGTGCCATACAAAGAGGATGGAGGATGACATGTTTAAAATACAGAAATTTTTTGAAAATACATGGAGTGTGATTGGAGGAATTTATGTTAAATGACCTCAATGAATGCTATTTGGGGAGAACAACAATGATAGTAGTTAGACTGGGGCTAAAGAAGCGTGGAAAATGTTTGGAACTCCCACTAGGAAGAATGGAATGGGGCTTAATTTGAGATAAACACTGTAACTGGCTAATAGCAGAGCTCCCCAGCAGAGGCCACATATTACACAAATCATAATCATTCTATAATTTTTCTCTCCCTTCATTCTGCAAGTCGATAATAAGAAGAGAGAACACACTGAAGGTCATGAAACAATCTCATTTGAAAGGTAAAAATTGGCAATATAAATACTAATTAACTTAGAGCAGAGCCTCAATTAATATTTGCATTATAAGTAGAATAAAACTGGAAAAACACAGTAAGCTTATTCCACACAATACTAAATTGTATAAAATGTTTGTGCTCTATATTGTATTATTGGATTCTGGAAAATAATGACAATGATTTGGACAATTCTTTGATACATAAGGGGCCCTTCATCTTACTGTCCACCTCCTTATGTCTTAAGGTTTTTAAGAAGATTTAATTTTTCTGTTAATATTTAAAATAACTAACACAT
Organism: Vicugna pacos; assembly: GCF_048564905.1. NCBI lineage: Eukaryota > Metazoa > Chordata > Mammalia > Artiodactyla > Camelidae > Vicugna > Vicugna pacos. The sequence continues at coordinate 19,641,725 of NC_132991.1, forward strand.
GGCACTGCAGGTGAAACAATCGGTTCATATTAAAATACTTAGTTTTGTTCCTTGGTTTGGATCCATGTACCCAAGAGTGAAGGGTGAAGAGCACAGATCTGGGGTTCAGTCTCTATGAGTTTGGGTCCTTCTTAGTTATGTGCATCTGTACAAGTCATTTAAACTCTCTCAGTTTTCTAACCTGTTAAATGGGAATTTAAAAGTACCACATTCGTAAGAAGTTGTGACCATTAAATAGAAAGCTTCATGTAATGAGTAGTTCATGGCCATAGTTTGACTTGACTACTGTTAACAATACTATTATCATGTATGATGTGGGATCATACCTTCAGTATTGTACTTTTAATTGTCACAGTTTTCTTAGGACCTGTTATCTTCAACTCCTTTAACTTTATCGCTCATTTAAATAGATAGTTTCAGAATGTAAGTTTCACGAAGGAAGGAGATTTTGCTCAATTTTGTTCACTGCTCTGGAACCAGGATTTGAAATAGTATTAAGGACAATATAGGTTCTTCATAAATATTTCTGAATAAGTATATACAATTTTAGTGCTTTATAATGAAACGTGAGAATACAGTTGGATCAACATGCTTCTCTCTCCTTTTATATCTGTCCTTTTGTTAACAGAAACGGGAAAAAAGTTACTTATAATCACAGCTATTTAAATGGTGGGTTTATCCAGTTAGTCAGATAAAATGGATGCTTGTGCTAAGATAGAAAATAAAAACAAGGAACCCAGAGAGAAATATTATTTTAATTGTCTGAACAAATACTAATAAATTAGTTTGGTTGAACATATCTTGCTAATATAAAAGAACATGCCACTTTGCCTCCTAGAGACTTGTGAGGTCATATGTATAAATGACAAAGATGTGGAGATAATTCTAACGGGGAAAAACAAATCACTGGAGCTTCTGTGTTATTACGGCTATTTAGAAATTACTAAAAAAGCCATTTTGCACTTGATTGTCACTTATGCTAATACTAGTATAAATGTTTTTAATCTTAACTATTACAGTATTTATATTGGCATTCTTTTCATCTTCCCGCTAATTCCCAAGGAGAAATACTATGGTAGGAATCAGTCAGGAGAAGAACAAAAAGGTATGGTGTAAAATTTCAGTGATGTGGATTGATGCATATTGTGATAATTCTATTCTGCCTCCCTAAAGTGTTCATGACTTCTAAATGAAAAAAAAAAAGCTTCTCTTATTCAAAACTTTGAGTAATGAAACTCTGTACAGGTATGTTTCTCACATTAGGAAAAATAAGATTCAATTACAATTGGCTAAAAAAAATAGTTTTCAAGAGACCTTTTTTCCTTCTTTCTTTCCTAGCACATCAAAGTTTATCTAGACGATAGATATAGGACTATTATCATGATACGGGCTATCAAATTGCCTTTAGTTACTGGAATTTTTTTTCTTTCCCCTTGTATTGTTTAAGAAGCAAAGCAATTATTTCACTGGAAAAAGTTCATTGGAGGAAGGAGAAGTTACAAAGAAGGATCAATATTCCAGGTGGCAAAGAAACTCAGTCATGTAAGTTTCATTAAAATACACCATCATCATCAAATCAGCCATTGTGAGAGCCTTAGGTACACTTTGAAGAAAGGTCCCACACTCGACAGATGTTCCTCTTCCTCCTTGATATGCCTCCTACCTTAATCACCATCACTTAAATACTATCCCCAAATCCATCATTGTTCTCAGCTAAAATCTGAGCATTATCTGAAGAAGCAAAGAGAAAATCTATCAAAATCTAAAATAAAACTGAAGCTATTTGATAATCAGCTTCATTTTCCAAAAAAGATGTCTCACGCAAATTATGATGCCAGAACTCTGGGGAGAAATTTCATCTGCACTCCATCAACTAGCCTCAGGGTAAATAGGATTCTTAAGTGTGGAACATGGGGCTGGAGATGGTTCATACTGACAAGAGTAACTGCCCTTTAGCAATTTGTTAAGAGAATAAAGGAAAGATACATCAGATAAAAGCTCGGGAAATAAAGTCAAAGAATTTCATAATTCTCCCTACCTTTGGGTAGGGAGGTTTACATCCTAGTATCTTTTGACTCTCTCCACTTGTAACCTAACATGTGTAGTTAAAACTAACTCCATGTGCCCTTTGGTGGAAAAGGAGTTCTTAAAAGAAGATCAGGGGTAGGGGTTTAACTGTTCCATTATCATCTAATAAGTGGTAGGCAGCTTTCACGTCTGCCCGTGATCCATCACTATACATTCATAAAGTTTATTCAAGACACTCCTATCTACTACTTTTCTTCCATACTCCTCCCTCTTCCACTACCTCCTTTCCTCTGTGCCCTCATTCTGTACCTCAACTTCTGTGGTTCCTCCATCTGGATTTGTTCTCCTGACCATGACCCCTACCACTGGATAACATGCTGTGTTTCCATGTCTGAGTCTTTTTCTATCCTGCATAAGAGCTTGTAAACTGCTCAGGTGATTACACTTTGAGGCTTAAAAGCTTTAGTATAACTGTGTGTGATATATCAGTTCTTCTTCAAGGACTGATTTATCACAAAGAAATGAGAATTTCAAGCACTTTAGTAGATTACTATAAGAGGAATTTTAGTATACTGCAACATTTCCCAAATCCAGTTTCCTGAATGATTCTGGAGAGATATTTTTTTTTTGTGATAAAATAAGTTTGTTAAAGACTGCACTCTATGCTCCTGGTTTGAAGAATTCATGTATATACTAATACGTAAAGACACTGAAAATTTCTTAACTAAGTAGATTAGTTTTTACTTTGCTTTATATAGTGTTTTCCAAAATTACCTGACCTCATAATCCATGTTTTCCCATAAAACTTCTATCACATTATATATATAATTACCATCAATAAAGTCTCCTTTGGTGGTGAGAGGGGCTCCATCTGGAGGAGTTGAGAATGAATTCAATTCCTACAATACTACCTAGAGCTCATGCATGAAAAAGTAACAACGGTAACGAAGAAGAATAATGTAGTAAAGCCATCATTTATTAAATAATCATATTATTGTAACATAATTTCCTAGATCATCTCATAATTTATATGTGTGTTGTGTGTGTATGTCACTGTGTTAAATACACTTATGAATGAAGGTGATACTAAATATTCCTCTTAAAAATCCCACTGTATCAGATCCTCATTTAAACATAAAGTAGGCATAATTATAATCTGCACTTTATAGAAGGAGAAACTTTGACTTGGAGAGATGAGGGCTTAAAATCTAAGATAACATAGCTAAAACATCAAGAATCTGGACATTAAAATCCTGTCCAATGCCAGGCACGTTTCTTAAATAACGCATGTTAGACCACCTCCTACGGTGCTGAGCTGGGAGAACGGGGGCAGGTTGCACAGGAAGGAGACAGTGCATTGTCTCACCTAATTGCATAGCACCCTGATCACTTCCCTTATCAACATAAGCAGTTCATCTTATCTTAAATATTTAGTATATTTTTATTCTCATTGGTACCAGAAGCAGATTATTGACAACAGAAAATAAATAAAATTGAAAATAATTAAGGCAATTTGCTATGCTTATTATAGGTAGGCATCAAAGTTAATTCTAAGCATCTCAGCGGGCAGTGAAAAAGGGAGAGTGCAATCCACTGCATGATTCATCACATCTTAAGCATAAAAACAGACAAGTGAATCAGCACAAGCAAACTTTTTGATACTGAGATAACAGATTTTTGTTTCCCAAGGATATTCATCATTAGCACTGTGAACAGTGTCCCCAAAGTAGATGTTATTCTATGCTTCGCTGGCTTGCATTTTATCAGGTTTTTCAACGCAGACCAAGGGCAGCGTACTAAAGCATGATTCAGTAAATGGCTGATCACCCAGACAGTGTGGTGGGGGGAGGGAGGTGGAAGGGAGAGGGCAGAAACAATGCCATGCAACCTAGGTGAAGAGTTCTCTGCTGGTCTCTGCCAAATTCAAGGATGGATTCCTTTAGAAGATCTAAGGAAATGGATGGATTGTGATAGATTCAAGCAATTCTTCATGAATATTGCTTCTCTTAATGCAATGAAGACTTTGGTAGCTACTGAGCAGTTTGAGCAGTAGGGAGTTCCAGCTTACATCCCTAGCATACACCTGGACAATCTATTATCCACAGTTAGAATCTCATCATCAAGCATCTGTCTTCCTAGGTCTTTCTATGAGGTCTCTTAACTCTCCCCTGACCTACCCTTATGTATTATATAAAAGAGAAGCAGCTTTTTAGAAAACCTTTTCCAAAAACCTATCTTGAGGAAACTAGACAGCTCTAAAATATTAGCAGCCCAAATCTGTCATTTTAAGGTAATTTTCTATAGTCTTTGTCTTTTGTTCTTGTCCCTTTTGTTGCCAAAAAGCAGAAACGGGTTAGGTGGGAATAAGGGAGGTCATGGTACAGTTATTAATCACCCTTCTGGAGCTGCCTGAGAGCCCCCACCCACATCAACCTCAGAAGGAGCTCATATCTCTCTGGTCACTCACCATATAGTGTGGTTTGAACCACATGAAAGATCACTGTGGTTTCCTCTGGGAAATTTTTGTGACCACCTATTATGGCACACGGCTGTGGGTCCTGTACTTGGCACAAGCAGTGAGAGGGGAATCATCTTCCTCCGTGAGCCCTTAACCTCATCTCCATGTGTAGAATTGGTTCAATTCAGTCATTGAAATTAAGGAATTATATGATTTACAGAGCTAATTGCTGAGTTAAAACAGGAGAAGTTTCCCATCACATCCATCATTCAAGTCTTGTGGGCTTTGTTTTAAAAGGCAAGTTGCAGAGATTCAAGAAACTAAAATATTTACTTTTTACATGGATATTTCTGTTCCAATTCAACTGGGGCCCATCACCCTGTGTGTGGCAGGGTGGGGTGGGGGTGGGGGAGGTGGGATGAGGGTGGGTTGTGAGCAAGAATTAGTTCATGGTATTTATCTGGCTTCTTTTCTCCTAGAACTTCTGAATTGGACCAGCTTCCTTTTATAGGGACATATAGCCAGGGACAGAACTAGCTAATCTACTGATTTCTGTAGTTGAAAAGATAAAACACATTTTCTGGCTTTCAGTCCTCTCCCATCAAATACTAAGAAGGGTTGTGTAAAGTCAGGTTCACATGTTAGTTGAATCTTTTCTGTCTGCAAATCCCTGCCATAGATGATGGAACAGGCTCTATCTTCAGAGAACATCAGTGTTTTTTATAAAATTTATTTTTAGAGAATTTCAGTTCTGGATAGGAGTGAGAGTGAATGAGCTGGAGAGAAGAGAAGGGATGATCAGAGGGTGGTCAATGTATGAAAAAAAACTTGCTGCACGTGGTGCTGTTGTTGATAGTGGCAAGACTCAGGCTGCAAGTGTGTGAGTAGGTGGCTGGATTGGGGTGGAGGAAATAATCCTTGTGGAAGAAATAATTCCACAAATTTTAGGAAGGTCAAGAGATGTTCTATTTGTTAGATCATTTGCTTGTTTGTTAAAATCCCTAAGAATGAAAGCAGGCTTGTGTAGAAAAGAAGACATTTGTCTAGAGATAAGGAAGAGGACACAGAGATAATAAAAAGGCAGGGTAACACTAGCAAAATCTGATGACATGTTCTAAAGGAACTAGAACTTATGAAAATGGGACAAGGAGAATTTATTTGCATGTAAAAACTGGGAGCATAAGATCCCTTAGGCTTTAGTGCCTTGAGGTGCATGAAGTAAGTATGGGAGGGACCAAATAGCAGGGGAAGCTCGGACCTCAGGAGATGTCCCATTAATCAGAAAAAAGATCTTTGGAGATGAGTTTAACGATGTAGAGAAGTCTGTTGATCAAACAGACCCTGAATCCCACAGGACATAGTAGTAAGGGTTTGGGGAGGAGAGGTAGGAATAGGAGATGGGTCTTGGAATATGTTTGGCACCATATGGGAATAAATGTCTGTAATGACTGAAGATCATGAATGCTTGGATTTTGCACAAAGATAAGGGTGAAAGGAGAGTTTGATTAATAATGCAATGGATCTCGGACTTTGACTTTTAATAAAAGCAAGAAAAGACAAGTTTTCATTGTCCCTGAGATGGCACTCCAGACTGAAGGTGCTGGGGGATTGCAAAAATACAAAAATCAACAACCTGTGGTGGGTAGGGCAGTTAATAATGTGAGAGCAATGTTCTGCCCAGCAACTGTAGCAAGGGGCACAGTTATTCTTAAAAAATTTTCTAGATCCACTTATTTTCACAACTGATTAACGTACAGGTATTTTATAAAAATAGTATAATTGCAACCACCAATAGTATAATCATAACTACTATGTATTAAGCGCCTGCTATGTGTCAGGTACTTTGTATACAATATTTAATTAATCCTCACAACAACAACCTTTGATGTTAGATACCATAATCTTAATTTGCAGTGAGGTAGCTGTACTCTTTAGGTCAAGGTCACTGAAACAGAAAACTAGAAATCTAGTCCGCGTTTTTGGGCTTCAAAACAAATGATCTTTCCAACTTTTCAAAATTGATTTCTATCTTATGGCTGAAATCAATTTCTAATGAAACCTATCTGTCACCTTAATCTGGTGGTTCTCAAAGTGTCATCCCTGAACCAGCAGTATCAGCATCACCCATGAACTTGTTAGAAAGTCAGATTCTCTGTTTGCCCCAGACGTACTGAATCAGAGAATCTCAGAAAGGGACTCAGAAATCTGTGTTTAACGAGTCCTCTGATACTGAGCCATGCTATATTTTGAGAACTACTGCTTAGTCAATAATCTTTGTGGAATGAACAGGACATAGAATTAATATAACATTTTCTCTTTTTGTGTATGAACAGGATTTGAGCAATTGCTCAGCTTAGTAACAGCATGCTTTCCCCCGCAATTCTAAATTTCAACTTTGCAGTACAATCTGTGAGAGACATTGTTTGGAAAATGGTCCTTCAGCTCTTTTATAGCTGCTTTAGATATACCCCAAGCCTCAAAAATCTATCCAACCAGGGGTCAGGTCTTAAAGAATCACAGGTCAGCTTCATCTTTTGCAACTATGTCAGATATTTCTTATGATATTTCATCCATTCTTCGACCTCTATTTTCAAGTTATTTTCTCTTTCATGCCTCCAAAGACTTAGATCTGTTTCTAAGTTTCGTTTTGCCTAAAGGAAAGGTGTATCCAAAGCTACAGTTTATTTCAGCAAGCAGCCTCAGGAAATCTTAGCAGAAAAAGGTCATCATGTCATTACCTGCTATCAGATGTTGGTGTGCTGATATGTAAGTTCAGGCACTAACTTGATAAGCACTGATATTACTGGCAAACACTCTCTAGCAGATTGCAGTGAACAAATTTATTCTGTGAAATAACTTCACTGAAATAGGGTTTTAAAGGCTCTGACCTGAATGACCAAACATTTAAAAAAAAATGACACTGTGCCTAGTATAGGGTGAACAGTCTAAGAACGTGAATTGAATGAATGCATAAACCAATTTCAAGAATCAGGAACTCAGACTACATTCTGAGAAAAGAGGGCACGAGTGTAATACATCCTAGGAAAGCAGGTCCATATGGAGATATGATTAATGTTTTGGAATAGTAAATACGTTAAAAAGATGACCGTTATTCAAAAATAATTTTTCTAATATAATCAGTAATCCATAAGTGTTTATGTTTGTTGCTGATAACACTAAGAATTCACTCTTAGACAGTGTTGCTTTTCTTTGCAGATGGAGATATTCAAGATTATGCTGAGCTAACTGCATTCTGGGATATTCATTCCTTGCTTATATCCCCAAAGGTACAGGAATTTCACACATAAAAGTACACAGTATATTTTGAAGAACAGTTAATTATTTTGATTTATCAAAAATTAAGTGGAACAGTCTGAATACACAAATAACTAACAAAGGGAAACGTTCCTTGTGAAAATAGCTTTCATCTCTACTGGGGTCCCGCTAACTCTCTGGAACACAGCTGCTTCACAGGTAAAATGAAAAAAATAATATGATAGCCATGCACATGATGTACTGGTTCCTGATTTAATTTGGGGTTCTTGTGGGAAAAAAAATCACACTGGATTTTTCTTTTTATCGAAGAAAACTTACACTCCAGGCTTTTTTTGTTTAATTAAAAAGTAAACTTACGGTATCTGGGAGTTTAAATGTCTACAAGGCCCCAACCTGAGACAAGATATCTCTCCACCATACACAAGGGTCTTTATAAAGTACCTTCTGCATGAACTCTTTCATTGAGAAAAGGAGACAGGATACTTCATTATACTGAGTGTGTATGCTGGCTACCCTCCCTAAGAACAGCAGCAGTACAGTGAACGACATTGATAACTTTTGAGTATTTATTATCCTCAGGGCACCATCTAAACGTTTTATCTTCAACATCTCATTTAATTACCATATAAGGTGGATAAGATAGCCGTTAAGCCTATTTTACTGATAAAAAGACAAAATCTCCTAGAGGTTCAATAACTGGCACAGGGTACAGGTAATAAGTGGAGGTGCTGAATACAGCCACAGGCCATCTGACTGTGAGCCTGTGCTCTGATCTCTAGTCCTGAGGCCTTTCACTTATACAGTATGGGAAAATATTTATAATGTTAGACTTAAACCATTTTTAGAGCATACTACTTTCTTTCACCCTTAAAAATTGGGAGAATCAGTATTCTTCTTTAATAAGGTTCTGTATTTATAAATTACATCTGCTTTGTAATGAACAAGAAGCTAACTTTATTCTGTCTTGGAAATATTAATGGAATTGTGCATTAATGTAAAATAAGCAAGGGTATCCAACAGACACACATGGGTGCCTTATATCCAAAAGACACACATGCATACTTTTTATCCAATAAACACGTGTGCACACCTTGGGGTGACTGTTTTGTACTATGATTCAACAAAACATAATTTCCATGATTATACATGGCAACTATGAATTCATTATTTGTGGTATACAAACTTAGTTATTGAGATGTAACTGGCTTAAAGGGTTATGCTTAAAACCAAGGAAAGGAGAATTCCTCTGGGGAAGCAGTTGCTAAGAGTCACTTGGACAACAAAACCAGCATTGAGTAGGATTCCTGACTTGTCACAATAGGGAATACGGTCTCACCTCTCACCAACCCTCTGATCTCTGAATTTCTTACTTGATTTCATTTTTTTTTAAATCAGGGTTTTGTTCCAACATGTTATAGAATATTTAAGTCACACTGGAGTTCTGACTAACCTCAGTGAGGCATAGGTAATTATGGAATCCTTTTGAAATAACAGTTGCTAACAAGTCACCCAGGTTCTCAGTATCAACCTTGAGCCTTGAACAGATACCAGTAGATTCATGACCCCTGATCTAATCAGTTGTCCAATTTTCCTTTGCTGCTTCATAACTGGTTTTTGGTAGTACTTCTCCTTCATTACTGACTATAAACCTTTATTCAGAATCCTATACAACTGCTTCTTAAGATACCATCAAAGACTAATTCTCTGGAACCTGAGCTTTTATGGTCACACAGCACTATAAAAAAAATTTAAGTTCACTAAAATGTGTGTGACTGAACTTAGACTAAATTTTATTCAACCCAGCTGGATGAATGAATACTGAATGGAACTTTACATAGGAAAAAAATGGTACAACTACACCATATCTAATCATTTTTTCAAAAATAATTAGAGTTTGAAAATGTTCAAGCTATTTCCAGAAAAGGGTTATTGTCAGATTTGTAGTCATCCAGTTGGCCTTATTCTATCAATTAAATGTGTGCCCATTCTTTAAGACCCAGATAACTCAAACTTTGGGGAAGCCTTCACTGATCACATTGGTCCACAAGGATTTCTCTCCCCACTAAACTCTAGTGCTACTCTATGAATTACACTGCTTGGTAGTATTTAAATGCTTCTTAACTTTGTTCCATGTACTGAGTATTACTTAATCAACAGAATTGTAAGCTCTTCAAGGGCAGAGATCAGACCTTAGTTCACTTTTCACACTTCCCCAGGTATTTAATACCAGTGTCTACCATGGAAATGCTTTATTGAAGGATTCACCGAATCAAGTGCCAATGTTATTACTCACTTTGGTATCTAGACCCTTGAGCAGGAAGAGATAGGGCTCCAAAGAAAGAAAGATTTGTCTCAACAGAACTGGACAAACAATTCGAGTCAACTCAGATCAATGAACATTTATTACCCAGACTGCTGCGGGCGCCATTGATCTCTTCCTTCCCTGAGCTTCTGAGCACTCTTGTCTCTAATACTCAACACAACACTTACTCATGTGCTCTCTTCTATCGTGATCTGACTGTTCTGGGTGTATCTGTCTTATTTCCCCTCCATTAGGTTGTATGAGTTTGAGCCAACTAATAATCACTTATATTTAACTGTTTTGATGTACACATATTTCAACATTGTGTGGCTCTATCGAAAATATTCTTTAAAGCAGGATCTGTGTCATATTTCATTTATCAACAAGCCTTTTCTCAGTGTGAGAGTTTGGTGGGTATTAAAAATGTATTCAGTCAATTCAAACACAAATCAAGAGTCAAAGTATCAGAAATCAAGCTTTATGATAAATGATTTAAATGACTTCATATTTATTCTTAGGAATACTTTATTTCCTTGTACATTCAAAAGCGTGTGTGTGTGTGTGTGTATACACACACACACACACACGTTTTTCACTATGTCTATACTTATATCTATATTTGTATGAGAATCAGCTTTGTTAAAAATAAAGCAATCAGCCATGTATCTTGCTACTTAAAAATTAGAATATCTGAGAATCTGTAATAAGTAAAAGGGAGTACTTTCTCTCAGCTAAAGTGCAGAATCTAGTCATACCACAGAAGCTTGGATTCTGAGAGGTCTGCAATCTAAGCCAGGCAAGTCAGTGAACAAACTCGTTGGAGCATATGGTCTACTCAATGTTCGCTGAATTTTCCAGAAGAGTGATTCCACTGGCTGCACTGACAACCTATTTTAGTATCTAATTTCCCTAGCCATCAAGAAATTTCTCTGTACATCTAACATAAATGTCTTAGTACGATTTAAGTCCATTTTGTTTTATTTAGCCCTCTGTAAAGCTATGTCACTATTGATCAACTGTTTCCTCCTCTCCCTTTGCTGGCTGAATTGTGAGAAGATTTAGGAATTGCCATCTAGTTAACAAGCCCTAAGGAACATGCCTGCACCATCCGTGCTCATTTAATATCTGCTTTTAAAAAATCTTAGTTTAAGAGAAAGAAAATGTGGTAGTGTTTCAATGTGATAGAAATAAGGTACAGACGTAGTGACTTAGGTTCAAAATACTGGCCTTACAAAAGAATTGTTATTATAATTAGTGTCAATGTTGAAAGACAACCTTTAGCAACTGTCTCTGAGAAATGCCTGGGAAATATGTCCTGAAAACACTCTGGCTACTGATTAACTGTCAAACACAGACTCAAATACCTGTATCCCTCAAAAGTAGAATTCTGCCTTCCTGACTGCTTATGCTTCTTTTCTGAAACCTGTCAAGCAATCCTGCCACTTACTTCCTTCTTTGCTTCCTCTCTCCCTGACCCAACATGTCATGTCCTTAAGAAACAGTTTAAGACTCTCTCTTCCATGAAGACTCTCTCCTCTGATCTTTCGCATTTGTAATCAGAGTCCATTATTTAAGTTAGCCGGAGGTTTCGTTTTTTTCTAATTGATTCATATAATTTAGTCTCCTTTTCTAAGTTATACTGTAAAATCCTTCAGGGCAACAATACATATTAATTGATTAATAGTTCTTGACAAAATTCTTCTTCTTTTATGTCTTTAACAGGCAAAACAGAAGAACTTCTGTGTAGCAAAAATACATGCATATGCACACACACACACACACACAGACCCAATATTGGGAAACAACAAGCCAGATTTCCTATATATGTGCCACTGTTGGCTCCTGGCTTCCCTAAACTTGACATTCCTTGAGCTGCCCATCTGTCTGATCCAATTTTGGTAAGCAGCAGAGAAACAACGGTTGCATTCTAAATATTCCATCACAATCACAAGTTTGGCAAGGCACAACAGAAAAATGTTCAGTTTCTAATTCTTGTCTCAATCGTGTATTGAGAACGTTTTAAAGCCTACTTCAACCACACATTGGGCGTATTTCATTGGACTTTCTCACTATATCAGGGCAGAGTTTTCTTCAGCTAGTGGTGCCTGAGCACCCATAACTCCTTGTTTTAATTCACTCTTTTAACCAAAACCTACAAAACATTCTATTTCACAGGTAATAAAAAACAGAAGCATATTAGACTGAAGAGATAAGAAACAAGGGCTCTTTATCCAAATGAGCCCCATCACTTACTCAAATTGTGGTCCCGGGAAGCTTCCTTAATCTTCCTGATCCTCAGGGTTCCCTGTAAAATAGGGATGGCAGTAATACTTATATCACAGAGTTGCTGTAGGAGTAAATAACTTAATATATGTTAAGAAGTCAGAATATTACCTAGTACTTAGAAGCACTATGTAAGTATTAATTTTTAACTTTATAGAATTATTAAAATAATTACATTAAAATATATTAAAACAGCTTTAAAAGACTCGGTGCATTCTCTGTGGGATAACTGGACCTACAAAACACATGGGCTGATGGATGCAAAGGGGGTATGGACAAAGGTCAATAGAGGCACCAGCATAACGAGTGCCTTGGTTGATGGAATCAAAAATTTTCATAGAAAAGGAGCTAAAGGTAATTTCTGAATGATGAAAAGGAGTTTTAACATTCAAAGTAAGGGGAAGCAATTCTAGGCAGAGGGAATATTTACACAATGTTGCATGGAACTGCATTATGGGACAAGGCAGACAGCACAGACTACTGAGACGCAGTCTCTGCCCTGCAGAAGCTAATGGGTAGGGGAGATGGGACATGTGATAAATAACCATTGCACTGGACAGAGGGTAATGGATTTCCTGTGAGCACAGAAAAGTAGCAATTGCATCTATCCTTTTATTGAGTATCACTGATTCCTCATACCAACCCCACATTGTGGATATTTCCTTCATTTTACACATAAAGAAGCTGAGGTATAGAAAGACTGAAAAAAATCTACCGAAGGTCACACAACTAGTTAGCGGTAGAATGAGAATTGCAACTGAAATTCATCTAAGATTTTGAAATTAACAATAAACTATGTTTGTTTATATTTAAGCCATATATTAATGAAAATGTAGACTGTGTATAAAGAAAATAAAGGGTTGAGGGGTGGTGGCTGGTACCTGGTCCCCAACAGTAATATTTTGAAAGTATAACCAAAACTGAAAATCAGTCTATTTAAAGTAGACTCATCTTTTCTCTTAAATATCGCATCTCTGAAGTGGCTGCTATATCATTTAACACATATATTTGAGGAGAAAGGTAGATGAGTAGGTAAATAGGTAGATAGATTCATTAAGACTTTTTTTGTTATCCAATATGTTAATTATTAATAGAATATCTACCTGTAAACATTTATTGAATCACTCTCAAATTGTTTTTGCACAGTTTATCAAAATAAAACTAAAACTTTGGTAATCATTCATCACTCCAGTATAAACTGTTGACTTGAAGGTTATATCTGAATTTTTTGCCTTAAATGTCTTTATGAATAATCTAGATAGAAAAAGAAATAATATGGAAAAGAAAAAAGAGGAGGAGAAAATTTGGAGAAACAGGTATGTTATTTTTTCTACCAATCACCTCAGTCCTATTGACCTTTTCTTCAATTTAAACTATTCTGGTCCATTCTGTTTGCTTTTCATTCTCTGTGCTGATGTGTTTTCATTTCTGCTCTTTTGTTGATTTTTGGTTCCTATTCCACTGAAGATCACAGCTCCCAGGGTACTTTCTCCAGCCTCAGCCCCCACCCAAACCTCTCAACTGGAGGCTGGGTCGTCATACATAAAACTAAGTGGGAACACTAACCCAGTTATCCAAATAGGCACATAAACGCATTTACAAGTCTGAACTATCCATCTAATTGCTTCTTTTTTCCGCTTTACTTAAAGCATCTGTCCTGTGAATACTGTCAGTCACATTCCAGCTGAAGCCATAATTATGCCTATGAGTATTCACTCCTTTTAGCCAAAGAATCAATTTAACTGGCATCCACCTCCCCCCACCCCTCAACACTGACTTGCTGGTCAGTGGGAGTGACAGATTAGCTGTTTCAGAGTCTTATAGAAATAGCCTTTGGATTTAGGTTATAAAAGCATCTCTTTAGCTAGTTCTGGGCGGCTCTCTGATGCTTCACGAATCCTGTGCAGTTTTATTAAAGACTTTCTCCATGAGTGAGTGGCAGGACAGTTTTAAAACAATTACAAGCATTTAAAAAGTAATTACCAGAAAATTCCAATGCAAACAAAATATCTATTTTGACTACCATGAACAACTCTGTACAAACATTTCTCCCTCTCTCTCTGTCATAGATGTGGCTATCCATTTCACAGAAGGTTTAATTACAAATTTGTCTTCCTTATCTTCTGGGCCCACACTGCTGCTTGAGAAAAAGAGAAATAATATAGGTAGTAGTGGTAGAAGGGTTACAGTCAAGAGATGAAGAGACTAAAGATTTAAGCTTAGGGAGAAATTTTCTTGCAACAGAGGTGCACGTGGCCTTGTAACTTTTAACCTAAAAATAAATTATAAATATTATTTATAATTCGTCTGTAATTATATTCTCAGAAAGTTAACACAGTATAACATAACACTGTTCCTTTTGATGGTTTATAAGAAATATTTTTTAAATGGATGACATTTTGGATTTAGTTTTTGTTTGGTTTACTTTTCTTTTTCTCTTCCTGAGGTAAGTTATGCCACCTTTTTGTACATACCCCTATAAACATGGGCATGAAATATAATATATCTGATTTACTTACTTGCTGTCTACTTAAATTCTATTAATTTTGTGAAAGATAATTTGAAGGCATAGGATTTTATGCATTTGTGAACACTCTTAAGAATACTACCATTCCCAGAAACTGTGTTGTACGCTGTGGTAGCCATTAGCCATGTGTGTCTATTGAGCACCTGAAATGTGGCTAGTCTGAATTGAGATGTGTTGGAAGTATAAAATACACACTGAATTTTGAAGGCTTAATTAAAAAAAAAACTGCAAAGTATCTCAATAATTTTTTACACTAATTATTTTTTAAATGAAAATATTTTGGGTATATTGTGTTAAATAAAATATATTATTAAAATTTTTGTCTCATGTCTTTTTCCTTTTTAATGTGACAACTAGAGAATTTTAAATTTCAAGTGTGGTTTGTATTATATTTCTATTTGATAGTATTAGTCTAGGTAAGGGAGGGCTGCCTCCTGAATTTGTAAAGGCAGTGAGAGAAGAAAACTATTCATTCAGTAGGATTTTGGCCTCAGTGGAGATGGAAATTGGCACTTCTGGAAGGAATGAAACTGATTATGACTGCATTCTTAATTAGTCTTGGAGCTAGAAGGCTACTTTAGTCCACAACGGTGCCCACTGACCAAAGTTTTGGCAGAAAAAATACTGCCATTTCAGCTACAGAATAAAATATTCAGCCTATCAAAAATAACATTTAGTTAGAAGAAACAGAAAAGAGAGAGAAGAAACAATTAAAGAAAGCCAAAACATCGATAGAACTTAATTATTAAATATAATAAATAAGTAATTGCCAGTTTGGTACCATTTAAGTAGAGAAAAGACAGCCAGGCAACTTGATAAATTCTGCACTTACAGCCAAGAAGAAATCTCTATTTCCATTTGTTTCCCCAGTCAGTGACCCACTGAAGTAATTTCATGGTTTAGCATGAACAAGTCTTTTGTTCTTAAAGTACAATTGTTGGGAATTTTATTTTTCTTTGGTTAGACTTTTTTCTCATTGGTACCTTAATAAATGGAAGGATTTCTTCTGCTATGTTTTTCTTTTTTAGACCTTCTTTCAGGGCTAGTACTACACTCCCTGAGAATATATTACTCAGCAGTGAGTTCTCTCCATATAGTGGCCAATGTCCTGGGAGGCAGTTTACCATCCACACAGTATGGTAAAAGTAACCATAGCGTTTAAGACTAATGCTGTATATAAAAGGTAGCTTGTTATTATAGTCAGATAACATTATTTTAAAATATCTAATCCAAAAACAGGCAGAAAATTACCATATCCAATCAGTCAAATTGAAAGCCTGGCTCCTGTCTTAACAATTCCTTGTTTGGGGACCACCTTCCATTCTTTTGAAACACAGGGGAGTATGGTTGTCATTAAAATGTAATGCTTCTCCTTGAAATGCTAATCCTTGTTGCCACTTTATCATCCCAAGAACCCTCTAATGGGAATTTCATTAATATAATTGCATTCTTTGTGGTGTTTGGAGAGATGATCTCTTCTGAAATAAAAAAAACTCTAAATCATTCCCAAGCATCACAATACCTTGCAATGAATCAGGGAATGCCAGTGGTCAGTTAAATGCAGAAAAAAAAGTCATCAAACAGGATTATGGCTCCTTCTGCAAGCAGACTGACTTGATACTGATACCAATATTTTCTGATCAAAATAAATTCTATAAGCAGTACTTTCATATAATTAGTAATAGGGAGGTTTTTTTGTTTTTTTGTTTTTTAACTTACCTCTACTGGTTTACCATAAAGGGTCCAAATTAAGAACAGCCAAATGGAGGAGAAGTATAGAAAAACACATGGGATGTGTGGAGGTGTGGAGCTTCCATGCCCTCTCTCTTGGGTGTGTCACCCTCCCAGCACTTCAATGTGTTCACAAAGCCACAAGCTTCAGGAGACAGATGTAGCACATTTTTTTATTATTATATACTTTAAATTTATGTTCAGCATATCAATATTTTTAATCGTTTTTTAATCAAAATCCAATACTAACTTCCATACATCCACACTTTCACAGCTTTGACCTACATACCATCCTACCAAAGAGGAGTCAGTATACCTCTAGGTACCTGAATTTCAGGACTGGTCCTTGTCCTGATAGAAAGTACATGTCTCTCACTCTTTAATTTCTGAAATACTACTTTTCATGTTGACACTCAACTCTGGGAGGTCATACTTCTCCCCCATCTGGATTAAGAGATTTTCTTTTGTTATATCTTAATACCCTTCATGGATTCCTATTATAAGCTTAACTACATTGAACTTGAAATTAACTTCTTATCTGGGTGTCACTTGACTTGTTTCCCTCAAAGTAGGGACCATCTACCTACATCACCAGTACCTAGGACACTACTTAGACTATGGAGGGTGATTAATGTATTGTTGAGCTTTTTACTAACACATACCGGCAAATCAGATCCTGTCTCAGCAGGAAATTCTTCTCCTATGCTCTTATTCCTAGTGTTTTGTATTGTACTTCCAATAATGGGTCCAGTAGAAGTGCTTCAAATGTGCATAAAATTTATGCCAATGGAAGAAAAGGACATAGGGAGAAAAAGGAGGACATGTCATTTATTTGATGTTGATGAGTTATTCTGATAAAGATTTAAAGAAAAAATAACATTTTTCTCCTTAAATGTTATTTTTTGTTTAAATCTTATACTAGTTATTCATCTTGTTCTACATGATACTCAGACTAAGGACATTAATTTCTCATATATGAAAGGTTAATATTTTTAAAAACTTGAAATTTAACACTAGATATAATAAAGTATAAAATGTAGCCATAGATCGACTATTTGAAAATTCTTAATTATAATTTTAAATTGGGTAAATGGTGATTAAGTTGGGTAATGGCCATTTACAGATGAATTGGTGATTGATCCACAGTCACATAAAGTTGCCATATTCAATATTGCTCTAATAAGGGATTTATCTTGGATCCATGTTTCTATAATTAATGATTAATTAGTTTAACTTAGTATAATACCTCTTGGAGGCCCTAGTCTCTGTTCTCAAATTTCTTTTTTTAGAGATCAGCTTTAGTACAAGAAGATCTATTTAAGATTCAGATGCATGCAAATTCCCAATGGCAATCATCTCTTATTTGCAATATTTCTAGTGTACACATTAGTTACTTTCCTATTCCTGAGACATTCTGACATCTTAGCATTAATCCACTGCTGAACATGTGAAATTAACATAACTTTTTTTCGTATCTTTTGGGAAAAAGTTATCTTTCATCTAAGGATCAGGTATAATGAGCATTTAGTTGAATGACATTCTGCCTCATAGTCCAAAATGAACCCAATTTGAAGGTCAATTTCTTCCTTTCTTTCTTTGTTAATAACAAAATAACTCATTAAGTTTACGGTCAGATCATGAATGAAATCTCAATTACTGGCCCTCCAATTGGCTTAAATTGGTAATCTTCTCATTTTCAAGAATCACCACCTACAGAGAGGTTGTCAGATGTCTCTATTCATGCCTGTCAACTGTGCTGATGTCCTGGTGTTGCAAGGGAAGAGTAACTCCTAAGCAGAGGTACACACAAAGTCAGACTAAACTAAGTGCTAATTAAAAATGCAGCTTCTACAGTCTAATACCAGAGGCACTGAATATAAATCTCTGCATGCAGAGCAATAAAACCTACATTTTACATATTTCAAGGATAATAATTTTCTTATGCACTAAGACATAACTGGTAAAGTCAGTGGGCAGAGCACCATATTGAGAAATAGCTACCATTAAAGGTGTTTAACATGTAACTAAGTTGACTACCTATATTGGATCACATATTTTCAGGGTGGGTTATAGGCAACACATATAGACTGACTGGAAATACCATGCCAGAGTAAAAGCTGTATTAGCCATCAAATTGAAAGTGTTCTACTTGGGTAAAATAACAACACTGAAACTAGCTGAGGAGGAAAATAAAATGCTTATTTTAGTAAGTATAGGTAAGATAAGTAAGTGTTTATAAAATAAACAAGTTATTGCTTCCTGGAAACTGGCAGAATCAGTTTTTTAAAAGTGAAGGGTAAAAAGTTCGAGATTTGCAGATATTAACTAATGTATGTAAAATAGATAAACAACAAGTTTCTACTGTATACCACAGGGGACCATATTCAATATCTTGTAGTAACCTATGGTGAAAAATATGAGAACAAATGTATGTATGTTCCTATGTGACTGAAGTACTGTGCTGTACACTAGAAACTGACACAACATTGTAAACTGACTGTACTTCAATAAAAATAAATTAAAACTGAAAAAAAAATTAAGGGTAAGGCAATGGCAAGCATCAGGGTATAAGGAGGACTTATGACTTAAGTGGAACCTGCTCCCTGGAAGTTAGAGAAAGGAAGTGCAAACTAAGAAGCTGGAGAGCCCAGAAGGAGAAACAGCTTTTCCCTGAATCATTTTCCTACACATGACCTTCTCCATTGCTTCAGTAAATATGTACATAGTTGAAAACATTTGCTTTGAATCTCTATGGAATCAGCCTTGACTGAACCAACTGTGGTCCTTGGACTAGGGGCATAGGCCCCACATGGAAGTTTGTTTCATATGCAGAATCTCAGCTCACTGCCAGACTGACTGGTTGAAGCCCGAAGATTAACCAGATGCCCACATGACTCACATTTCCATAAAAGTCTGAGAGGCACGGGCTTCAACATTCTACAGTTCAAACAGAAAGAAGCTACATCTGCCTTCTCACTGCCTTGTGCCACTTACCTGTCTCTCTTCTGAGCATGCCCTCCTAATCTGCTTTTTATTCTCCAGCCCAACATCTTAAAGGAAGCTTTTGTAAGGAAACAGATTTCAGTAAACCCTCTCTACTAAGTACCTATATGAATTTTATTTAGACACTTCTACATTAACTTGTATTTATGCTTTTTTTAATTGAGAAAAAATACTGTGTTTATGTACACTTGTATTTTTAGCAGTCAGCAACGTGCCTGTCTTATATTTGGTGATTTATCAAATTTCACAGATTTAAAAAATCCAGATGATCTGGAAATCAAGCAATAAGGTCAAAAACAGCAAATCTTCATGAAAGAGGATTATGATGACAAAGAGGTCTACTGCAAATATTAACCCAATCAACACTGAAAAATTAGCAAAATTATATCATTGCAATGATGATTGCTCTGTTTTCATTTCCACTGACATATCTGTTAATTGTTCACAGGACTATTAAACTGACATATGAACAGTACAATGCCAAAGTAGTAGACTAAATTTCAATTTTTTCCCTAATGTTTATTTTCTATTTTCAAGGATAAAAAGAAATTATACTTTAAAATGAACAAATAACATCATATATATCTGAAATGGAAATAATTTGCATTTATTATTTAAAAAAAACTCCCTGCTTTTCCTTATTAGGACTCCTACATAACTACTGCTGTGGTTAATATTTTCCTTCTGAAACTACATAGCCAAAAAAAAAAAAAGAAAAAAGGCTAAATTATTCAATAACTGAAAACCAGAGCTGGAATAACCTATATGTCTAAATCATAAATTTTATTTTAAATAATATGTGAGCTTATGCACAGAGCATTATAAAATGTCAAATTCCCTCCTGACACTCCTTCCTTAGGAAAATAATTGTATTAAAGCAAAACAATAGTTTAAAAGGACCAGCCATTAGACTAAAAGTGACTTTTATTGTTCTTTTTTTGTTTTAGTCTCTACAATAAATAAGCATTTCTTTTTAAATAACATGTTTTAAGTGAAATGCAACAAAAGGTATCCTCTAAACACCAGCAAATACTCATTAGACTACACAACGTACAATAAACACATAGCTTTGAGCTGTGGCTACGTAGTCTATGAACATGATTATTTTGCCTCGTAAATGGTGTAATCAGTCAGGTAAATGTCAGATTAGTTGGCACTTTGTCAAACCACATTAAATGTAACCAGTTTAACCAACTTATTTTTATTGTTTTAAATCTATCTGATTAAATAGTGTTTTTATCTTAGTTTTTAAAATATTTATATGTCAGGATGAAAAAAATAATACAAGAGGACTTATAAACACTTGCTCTTTCATCATATTCTTCCCACCAACCCCACTGTTTTGTTTTAATCTTTAATGGTTTCTGCAGTAATTTAAATGTGTAAGCTTAAACTAGGAGTCCCTAATTGAGATAAAACCCTCCTGCTTTGTGAGCTAATAATTTAAGTTATATTATGCCTCACCTCTTCTTCCCTCTTCGTCCTGATTTCTATAGTCTGAGGTCTTGTATAAGCAAGCCTCTACTTCACGTTGTTTACTTTCAGTATTATCACTGGGCTCCCTATTATGCCAGATGAAATTAGCAGCCTTACATTTTCTCACTCCTTTCATCTGATAGTTTTTATGAGATGGACCCATTATTTTCCATTTCCAAAATGTGTGTATATTTCTACGTGTATGTGTGTGCATGTGTATTTAAATTTTCTTGCCATGTCTATATTTCTCTTGATCAAACTTTTTAGAGTTTTTACTATTTTATTAGTATTTTTAGAAAAAACTAGTTTTGGGATTTGTTGATCATCTCCATTGTGTCTTTGTTGGTTTCCACAGCATTCTTCCCTTTGTTGGTAGTAATCAGCATTTTTTTTTTTAGTTGTCTTCTATTTACTATAAAATCTTCCCTTCCTTCCAAGTCAGTTTTCTTTCTTTGGTTGGCTTACATAGGCATTTCTCATTCTGCTGGTGATCCTTTGACATCCATTCATATGTAAGAAAAGGAATAGGACTATTAATGCTGGTATTCTCCCACAACCAGCCCTAATGTGCAGTGCTTGGATTTGTGGTTTATTAACTCTCTCCTCTTATTAAGAAGATGGGGAAACGCCACATTCAAGGGCAGGGCTTGATAACCAGTATGATTTCAGCAGATAGAGAACTAGCCATTAGATTACTCACTCCCAAAATTGTAGAGTAAGGAGTTTTATTCTTTGATGTCTATGCTAACAGTGGGGGGCTTAGTTCTCCACAGTTTGCTAGTATATTTAGTGTAACGTCGTCCAGTTTTTGCTTAGGAGAAAACACTAGGATGCTGGTAGCTACTAGTGGAATGACAAGGAAATGGAGGAGGGATGGTGAAGGTAGGAGGGAAAGCCCTGGAGCAGCTGCTTTCATAGGCAGCTTTCCAGAAAACTTCCCTTTCTCCAGCCCTGTTCTCAGGCCATCACCCAGCACTGTGCACACCAAGATGTAAATCTTTCTAAAGTTCATTCATTGGAGCCCCTTCCTGCATTATTCTGGCTGGCATATCATTAATCTTACTCTATTTTTTTCACTTATTATCAGGCTTCTATCAACTCTCTGCCTTTTGGTTTTTTTAATGTGTTGTAATATACTCATGGACCTATCCTGTTCTTTTTGCAGCTGCTATGGGTTTTGTTTGTTCTCTTCCCATTTACTATCATATCTTAAGAATCATGTTAGTTCAATAACACTTAATTCAGAATGATACTAAGAATCTAAATAAGACCTAGAACTCCATGGAAAAACTCTTTCATATCCTAAAAATGTTACGCTATAACTAACAATACTAAAAATCATCAAGTCTACAAACAAAAACTTAGTATGTATTCCCCCCAAATGGGCTGAGTGTGGTTTTCCTTCTTTCTCCAGGGTGCCTCTTGCTATGGTTTTCATGTGGTCATTAATGCCAAGGACAATGCAAGTCTTCAAAGATCATATAAAAAAACATAGCCAGCTAAATCTTAGGGACACATGGCTAAGCATTCTCTAGAATATATAGAGTATATTTTTTAACACTATCTTGCATGCTTTTACCATGCAAGATGATGGATTATATGTTTCATTTGGTTATTTAATGTTGATAACACCCCAACTAACATGTGGTAGATAGAATATTTGCCCTCTTTTTACAAATGAGGAAACTGAGACTTAGACTTATTAAGTAATTGTATCTGTTAAGTCTCTAGTGGTAGTGGCTCCTCAAATCTACAATTTGGACAGCTACGGAAAAAAAAGGCTCTAAGGATAGAGGTGGCTCTTGGAAGCTTTTATAGCCAGGTCCACGAGACAGAATTGAGGCAGTAGGAGCCTAAGCCCCAACAAGAGCAGGCACTGATCCCGCGCCTAGTTCCCCGCTATGGCCACCATGGCATCAAGCTCCTAGAAGGAGAAGCAAGGATTCATCCAGGACTACAATGATGTCATGCAGATGATAACTCATGTCCTGGACAGATCATTCCACTGCAGATACATTAAATTTGGGACTGCAAATTTTCTAAGTAAAACAACAGAATGGTGAGAAAGATCATATCCAACTCTGATGTCTCTAGACACAGGCACTGATACAGACAGCAAAGACCAGTCTAGCAACAAGCTATCCCAAATTATTCTGAACACACTGACTATCTAATCTGCACCCTCCCCAGCACCCAGCACTCTAGAAGCTCCCTGCCTTGCCAACACTTGCCTAGGCCTCCAACCCCCACCCTCCCTCGCCAATAAAAGTAATCAGGGCTGAGATCACTTGCCATATACAGATGACTGTCCGTGTTCTGCTATATAACATAGAGCATATAACATATGCTCATTGGGGCAGTTTTCCTGTGCATGTGCTCACTCTAGCCAGCACCCAGTGATCTCTTTTATTTATTTATTTTTCGTCTTTAATTCTTTATTTCTTTTTTTGGTCATAACCTAAATTAGGGAATAAAGTGAGCTTTAATCAGCCATTCAGTCATTTCCTGTTGAATTTCACCTTCATTGGTTCTTTTATTTTTTAACTGAAGTATAGTTGATTTACGATGTTGTGTTAGTCTCAGGTGTACAGCAAAGTGATTCAGATACAGATACACACACACACACACACATATTCTTTTTCAGATTCTTTTCCATTATAGGTTATTACAAAATATTGAATACAGTCCCCTGTGTTATACAGTAGGCCCTTATTTTTATCTATTTCATATACAGGAGTATGTATCTGTTAATCTCAAACTTCTAATTTATCCTTCCCTGCTCCCCTTCCCCCTTTGGTAACTATAAATTTGTTTTTAATGTCTGTGAGTCTATTTCTGTTTTGTAAATAAGTTCATTTGTATCATATTTTTACAGTCCCCATGTAAGTGATATCATATAACATTTCTCTTTCTCTGTCTGACTTACTTCACTTAGAATGATAATCTCTAGGTCCATTTATGTTGCTGCAAATGGCATTATTTCATTCTTTTTTATGGCTGAGTAATATACCATTGTATATATATACCCACATCTTCTTCACCCAGTCATCTGCCAATGGACATTTAGGTTGTTTCCACATTCTGGCTACTGTAAACACTGTTGCTATGAACATTGGGGTGCATGTATCTTTTTGAATTAGAATTTTTGATTTTTCTGGATGCATGCCCAGAAGTGGGATAGCTGGATCATATGGTAACTCTAATTTTAGTTTTTTAAAGAACCTCCATACTGTCCTCCATAGTGGCTGTACCAATTTACATTCCCACCAACAGGATAGGAGGGTTCCCTTTTCTCCACACCCTTTCTAGCATTTATTATTTATAGACTTGTTGATGATGGCCATTCTGACTGGTGTAAGGAGATACCTCATTTTAGTTTTGATTTGCATTTCTCTAATAATTAGTGATGTTGAGCATCTTTTTATGTCCCTGTTAGCCATCACCCAGTGACCTCCTGGAAAGCACAACTGCAAATTTACAGTTTCTTGACAGGTGACAGATTATGATTTTATTGTTAAATATGTATGCATTTATGAACATTAGCTTACTTAATTTATTTGAAATTAATCTTAAATTTTCTAAACTATGTTATCTGTCATATTTTGAAGTTAACATGCTTCTACAGTGCCTACTAGAATTTTATTAATTCTGACTCTGTTACAAGAATAGATTTTTTTCCAGAAGACTTCTGTCTTTCAAAACATGCATTTAATCATGTGTTGCTCTCTTAGTCTTTTATTACTTTATATTGAGAAAAAGATTATCATAATTCATATTTGAAATATGGAATACAGCTCAGTAATAAAAAAGAATGAACCATTCATGGACACAGTAGCTTGGAGGAATTTCAAGGGCATTAAACTAAAGGAAATAAAGCCAAACTCAAAAGGTCACATAATGCATGATTCTATTTCTATAATATTATTGAAACAACAAAGTTATAGAGATGGAAAACAGATTAGTGGTGGCTAGGGGTTAGGAGTGATGGGAAGGAGATGGATGTTATAAAAACAGTAGCACAAGATATCTTTGTATTGATTCTAATTTTTTTTTATCTTGATTGGTTTGGTGCTTACAGGAATCTCCAGGTGATGAGATGACTCAGAACTTTATACACATATTGCACCATGTCACTTTCCTGGATTTGACACTATGTTATAGTTATGTGAGATGTATCCATTGGGGGAAGTGAGTGAAGACTACACAGGGCTCTTTTGTTCTACCTTTACAACTTCCTATGAATCTATAATTACTCAAATAAAAGAGGTTTAAAAATTTAAAAAGACAACTGAAATAAAAATTTAAATAGAAAAATGCATTATATTTAGGAAAAAATAAGATCAGTTAGTACAATATATGTTTACGTGAAAGAACTTATAGAGAGACAGCATAGCCTACTGGTTAAACATGTGGCCTCCAGAAGCCAGTTACTTATAAGCTCTGTGACTCTGGGCAAATTGGTCCCTCAGTTCCCTTTTCTATAAAATTTACGTAATAATGGGACCTACTTTTCAGGGTTGAGATGAGGATGGAATGCATTTCACTTTGTGAGGCATACAAGCAGTACTAAGAACATACGGGGCTTGTTAGGTATATAAAAGCATAGATAGTAATATTGCTACTATAGGAGGTTAAGTAATTCACACAATAAACATGTATTGATTGCCTACTATAAGGTAGAAGCTACTTTTAAGTGCTAGAGATAGAGCTGTTGAAAGAAATAAAGCCCCTGACCTGGAGTTTACATTCTAGAAGAAAGAAAATAAACAAATTAATAGGTGATGTAATAGCAACTAAAGCTGAAAACAGAAGAATACAAAGAAAAGTTGGGCAATGATGAGAGAGTGACAGAGGCTACTGTTTGGGTGCAGCGGTCAGGAAGGTGCTCTCTAAGGAAAAGAGCATTTGAGCTGAGATACAAGTGAAGAGGGGGAAATGAGGCAGGAGCACAACTGATGTGTCCAAAGAAGAGCATGGAGTCCAGCGAGGCTGAAGTGGTGTGAAAGAGAGGACAGTCGTAAAGAGAGGTAGTCAATACCAAAGCACTGAGACCTTACAGACCATGGTGTGGACTCTGGATTTTATTCTGAAATAGGAAGTCATTGAAGCATTTTGAGCAGGAAAATGAAATTACTGCATCTGCATTTTAAAAGAAACACACTGTATACCTTATCACCAAGGGATTGTTACAGCACAAGAGCAGAAACAGGCAAATGAATTGATTTTCTAGTGAGGCTACAAAAATTGCCAAAACTTGGCACCTGAAAATAACAAGAGAGCTGCTCCAAGGATCTGAGTCAAATGTAGGTGACTTGAATGAGATGATAGTGGTGGAGGTAGGGCCTAGTCAAGATAAATTATCTTCGGAATGTGGGGTAGATTTGTTGGTAGGTTGGACATAGATATTGATGGAGAGTTACAGAGGAGTCAGAATAATGCCAATGCTGTTAACTTGAGCAACTGAGCAATTGTAGGCACCTCTGAATGAGATGAGTGATGTCATCTCTTTGATTATTGAAATAATCAAAAATGCTGATGGAAATCGCAGTAGAAAAAAAATCAGCAATTGATATAATTTTTGCCAGATACTTGACAGTGACTGGAATGATGATAGCTCCCTGCATAATAAAGGACAGCAGAATTACAGTGTGAAGTCAGTGGTCCAAAGGATCTGGAGTTTTGTTTGTTTGGGAAGGATAAGAAACAATGGTCTAGAAGAGAAAATGAGAAGTATCTAAGACAAAACTCCCCCTCCAATGGTAAGACATGTGTGGGCCAAAGAACAGCCACCACTTGAGACAGATGTATGGGATCAAGGTTCTCAGAGTTGCCAGGTTTCAACTAGAGCAAAGACATGAAGGAATTATGAGGAAGAAACCGAGTCTTGCGTGGACACCCTGTAGATAATGGGCGCAACTCCTCCCCCCAGCACAAACACCTAACATTTGTTTGGACGCTGTGACTAATTATGCCACACATGCGCCAAGAGTTTATGAAAAAGTGTATTGCTCATATAATGGGACTTTCTGGAGAGAACAGGCACCCAAGATCCTTAAGAACTTAAGCCAAGAGAGTGGTGGTGAGAGTGGTTGTGGCAATGGGCTCGGGCTTGGATGACAGCTTCCATGCCTGCACTGGGGTTTGCGTGGTTTGAGCTTCCATGCTGGTGCCAAGAACTGGAATGCCTGGGCTGTCCTCTCATCTTGTCAGACGTGGTACAAAAGGGGAAGGCAGAGGTGTAGGACCTGAAAGCTGTCAGGGTGAAGTCAGACTTTAATTACACTGAGGATATAGGACATTTTGCCAGTGACAGGCTGTGGGTTCCATAGGGCACAGTGGAACATTTACTGCCAGGGTCTCATTTGTGGCAGTTCGAGTCAATTTAAGAGGTTTACAGACACAGCCATAAACAGTGACATGAAAAGGCTGAGCTTCTTGTAATTATAGTAAACTGGGATGCAAAGCATATTGGGACTAGTTCTAATTATGACCTCCGTTGGGAATAATAATAATAATAATAATAACAACAACAACAATGATAATATTAATAGTAACAACTGCCAGTGTTGTTATAGCCAGTACAATTAAAATGACATTGTTTTCTTCAAATTTGTTTTTTAATCTTAAATAGCCTATTGAGGTATATATTTTTCCCCTTTTAGAACTGAAGAAATTTAGGGTCAGAGAAGATTATTTATCCATGGTTTTACAGCTGGTAAATGTCAGCTCTGGGAACGCAGACCAGGAGAGTGTGAGTTTAAAGGCTATTCCCTTTCAATCATGCCACACTGCTTTCTTCAGATGGAGTAGCTAAAATCTACCATATGATTTCACCTAGTAATTTCTATTCACTCAATAGAGAGGAATCTAGGTTGAACAATTTGCTAATATTGATTTGATTCACCGAGGAAATTCTAGCCTGAAGAACTCAATGTATTTTCAAAACGTGTCTCATTGCTCTCTAACTGATGCCAACATATCTGAATTAGAAGTGAAAAAGGCAATCACAATCCATCATCTCCAGATATTCACATGTCATGTAGCTACTGACTTTGACAATTACCAGATCCACTCCTTGGATGGGTCCCTCCTCTAATTACATAAACAAAGACAAGAGTTGATAGTAAACTCTTCACTGCTTTCTAGTGAAGACTCCATTCTGCAGTGATTTATCATACATCAATTTTAATTCTTGTTGACCTAAAACTTGTCACACACTGTTTCTATTCTGTTGCACTTTTGGTGAATGAAAAATGCTTCTAAACACCTTTATTTAATTCTTGTTGTTGTAGTTGTTGTAAACATGAGAAGATGGATGTCAGTGATTTCAGGGCTAAGAATGAAGGCCTATTACACTCCATATGGAATCAGTAACACTGTCTCCAATGATGTATGAATTGTTATGGTTTTAAGTTGACATCTTGCTGAATCTGAATGAGCCGTAGCACTATGTACAATGTCACTTTTAAAAACAGGTTTCATACATCTAAACAAATACACTGCACAAAGTGGATAAAAATGGTTCTGTAAAAAGCAGTGAAATAAGCACTGATTAACTTTGTCACAAAAAGATATTAGGGAAAAGACTGAGCATTACCTACTATATTCAGTTCAGTTAAAATTGTTTTTTTCTCTTCAGTGTAAAAATGGTCACTTACAGTAGATACATTAGATAATAGATTAGAGAATGTGAAGGCCCCACAAAACTAGTCAATATTGCAGAAGTAATTTTAAGAATTATGGATAGACTGAAAAACGAAAGTTGCCCCAAATAATGGTGTATGACAGATGAGAGAGACAATTACACTTGAAATAAAAAAATGGACATAAATATTTGTAGATGTTTCTGCAATGGGATTGAGATCTTTTTAATGTCTATGGCCACATCTACTTCATTTTTTTGCTTTCTCTACATTTTTGTTAAAAAGTCGATTAGAGATAATAATATAAACATGTTCATAGTTTTGTACATTTGACAAAGAATTTTCATCTCTACGATCTCCTATTAGGAGTGAATGATTATGATCTTCACCTAATAGCTTCAATAACTAAGTTTAGAAATGAATAGATGGGCTCAAGGTCAAAAACCATCTGAGACAGTAACAGAAATAATTTACCCCCAATTCTGTGCTTTTCTTCCATATTATTCTGTGAGTTATAGAAGCTAAAATATTTTATTAAATATAGTATACTGCTGCTTAGCACATAAAGTAGGTACTTAGTAAACATTATTATGTGATTAGAGAATATTTTGTTTTGATTAGCCAAAGATAATGTATACATTAAGAAACAAGAAAAAAGACATCTCAAAGTTACTGCACATACTGGTACATTCTATGTATAATTTATAATCATAAAACAGAGAAATTGATTCATGGCTCACATTTATGTTTTAAAGTTCTCAACCTGAATGCCAGACACTAAGTCTTCTCTTTCTTCATTCTCATCTGCGACACCAAGAAAGAACTATGTCACATGCACAGTAAGTGCTTATTATAGTTAAAGAACATTCAGATTCAGGGCCAACTCCATATGAGTGTAAATACACTAATGGATATTGATCTGAAAGAAATTTTATTAGAATATCATGATAATTATGATAATTATCATGCTAATTTCAATGCCATTAAAATTTCACGTGTATGCCCTGAAGAGGTTGAGACTAGCTCAGAGACTGAAAAACAGAGGTAGATAATATTCTTTTAAGTTAACTGAGACAACATTTTATAACCGTAAGATACAACTTAAGTCTGGATTTTTTAATCCTCCGAATGGAGAAATCTAGCCCTTCATTCCCGACTTGGTCATGAAAAGCAGCTTGCTCATGTGGGCCACTCTTTGCTCTCCTGTCTGCTGCTTTACCTGACTGGCCTGGCCATTGTCACTCAAGCATTTTCACCTGCCTGGTGCTTGTAAGTATGTGACTTTATGCAAGAGAGGAGTGCTCCTTGACTCAGATTTTAAGGGAGGAGCTACGGTAAAAGGAATAAAAAAAAAAAAAAGGAGTAGTTTACTTTTTAATCTTAAAGAAATGAAACAATTATCTCAATGGGAATGCAATTCTACCTCATTCTGTTTTCAAGCTGTTTCCCAAGATCTAAATCTCATCTGCTTCCTACTTCCTCCCAGGAAATAGGTACAACTATCTCTAAGTAAATCTGCATAAAATATTAACACTTAAAAAGTAATAATACAGAATTGTAAAGAATAGATAGATACAAATAAAGAGTTTTGAAGAGACACCCTGCACATGTCCTTAAATTTTCTTAAAAATCACTAAAATGCTCCTTGAAATAAATGTCTGTAGTGAGGTTAGCTCTCCACTTCTAACTTTTGTTGCAGGATGGTCAATGGGACTCCAACATTAAAGTTAATGTCATTTTAATAATTTAATGTATTTAATTTTAAATTGCAAATTAAAAATTATGGGTTATTATTAATTCTTTGTGACACATTGAACACTTACATCGAGCAGTTCATGTCGAGTCATTTAATATCTCAAGCTGCATATTATGTTTTACAGAATCTGGAACTTATTTAACAAATGTTCTGAAAACTAGAAAAAGAACATATTATTTTGAAAGAATTCCTATAGGTAGTAAAAACTTAAAGGTTTGGAATGTAAAAATGTATTAGCCCTCAAAAGTAGAGCTAAAATTTCATTCTTTTTAATAATCTGTTCTCAACATTATGACCATATAGACTTATCCACAGTAACTACAGCATTGGCCCCACTGCAAAAAGCATGAGCCACTAGGATGCAGTTTTTGATTCTAGAAGAGCACGAGATGTATTATGACAAGTGTGTTAAGAAAATGGGATTGCCATAATATTAAAGAAAAAGTTTATTACAGATAATTGCTTGCTCTGTTTATGCCGCTTCTGTAGAACTAGGATAAGCAATTTAGGTTGCAGAGATTTATAACAGTTTACATGAAGATGTATGAAATCCCAAGCTTGCAAGCTTTTTTAATCTACCTATAAATCATTTTATACATTTAATTTCTTCTTGTATAAATTTTATGGGACCATATACAGGCAGAAAGTTTAAATTACTACATGCTTTCTGAAGAGGGAGATATCGCTGGGATTTTTTTCCACATGTTTCCTATCTAATACATGATACAAATCCCAAGAGTTCAGTTGTAAATAGTTAACAAATGCTATTTTATTGCTCAAACATCTTCAGCTCCCTAAAGTACCAGACAGGAACTATATTTGAGATAGAACTATCTCAAAGTTGGATTTGTCTATACCGCATGAGAGACTATATAATATTATACATCTCATAAATCTCAGAAATAACAAATTCTAATCCCAGATCAGAGCAGTATATTATTATTATGAAGACTTGATCTAGAAATGGGGTATAACTGACTTTCAACTTGTATACTTGAACTCAAATCATTATTATACCTATGGTCTTGTGCATTGCTAGATGTAGAAAACAGGGGTTCCAATTACCTGGAAACATTTAGACAGTTTTCCTATCTTGGTTTATTACAGGGATGTCATAGGATCCTAGAATATTGTGACAGGTCCTAACTGGGCTCAAGGAGAAACATTCTCACAGTTAGACTTACAGCTGGTAACCTAATCTTTGAAAGCACATTAAACCCCAAGGGAGTTATGTTATTATTTTACTACTAGGAGTTCCACAGTATTTAACCTAATTCTATAGAACTATCTGACTCATTCTATGTGACTATTTGCTTGTATGTGACTTGAAATAAAATGGGTAAGTTAAGCAAAAACACAGTATATTTCATTCATATTGATTTGTTTATTGGGACTGGGGGATAGAGAGGTGGTGATCGGCCTAAATATGGCATATATATTTCTGACTCTTTTTCAAGCAGGTATTTTAACTCCCTTGTTGACTAAACATATTAATAATCAGGATAAGACTAAAAATCAAATTTGAAACCCTTGGGAAACCCCATGGATTTGACTCATCCTCCGAGGTAATGAATCCAGTACATGCATTCTGTTATGATGGGCTCACTGAAATGGGACTTTGATTTATTTAGCTGGTGTCTTGTCTTTTCTCCATCTACAAGAGCTTCCTTGGAAAATGCAATTTCCTTCTGGCACAATGTCAGCGCTTCATAGGGGATCTATCGCCATTCATTTCTTCTATCTCCTCTTTGGGGAAACAAAGCTTTTGCCCTGTGAACATTTTAATTTCTGAAGAATAGCATGTCTATTCACGCAAATGCACAAATTAGGAAAGTACTAACTTTTACATCTGATTGCACTAGGAAAAAGGTTATTTATATAATATATAAATATATATATTTATATTATATAAACATTAAAACAACTACTGCAATTGTAGTGAAGCGTTTAAAAAGAATCAAATTTTTAATCTGTTTCTGCTTTAAATAGGTAATTTTAATCAAATCTATACGGGTTTGAATGTAAATCATTTTATTTTAAAATATACTTTAGAATGACTTATGTCAGAGGAGACTTTTTGCTATCTCTGCCTTACATGTTTCTCATATATAAATTATTTAATAAACATGATTGATACTGACCAAGCTCTTTGTAGGAACATGGCTTATCTGTGAATGAAACAGTAAGCCTTATTAAGTATAACTCTTAAAATAGGAAATGACATTGACTATTGCTTATAAAGTATAAAGCCTAATTCGTTTGAGAGGTCAATAAAAAATTCAGAAATCCCTTTAAAAAGTAAATACTAGACTTACTTCATGCACGTACATGTGCGTGTGTGTCCAATTTTACAGATCCTTCTATGCTTGGATAAGCTTGCACAGCACCAGGAATTTAAGAATTCAGTTAGCTATGGAGTTGCCCTAAGCAAGTCATTTAATCATTACTGGCATCATTTAGAAAATGAGAGAGTTAGTTACTAAGTTTCCTTTGGACGCCAAAATTCCCTGACCTATTTACTTTAAGGAAGAGTTTCTCCAATGTTAGTGTGCATCAGAATCACGGAGAAGGCTTATTAAAACAGGAGCTGCTGGGCCTCACCCCAGAATTTCTGATTCAGTAGTTTTGGAGGCAGGCTCACGACTATGCATTTCTGATGAGTTCCAAGGTGATGCTGCTGTAGATCTGGAGACCATGTTTCCGGGATCAATACTCTAAGGATCCCACTAAAGTGTTAACTTATTAACAAACCAGAGTCTCACAGTTGTGAAGTTAATGGCAGGTGAATTTATCTGACTGCAAGAAGCAGAAAAAGGACAGCTCTTCACTAAAGTTAGTGCCCTCCCCTGACTTAGTGAGCAATATTTATGAACTAAATACATCTTCAAAAGTATCTCCTATGTGTAAGAGATCGTATTGTGTAATTGAGAACTCTTAATAATTGTTAAAATCCCAATAGAAAATGATATTTAATTGAAGATTTAAAAAAAAAGATAAGTAGATAGGTGTGTAGGTAAAGAAATAACAACATCCTCCATGTAGTCACTGAATATACTAGGGGCCCTAAAGAAATTATAATTTTACTTAAGATACTATAAAAGAATTAATGAGCTACGTATCTCTCGTTACTGCAATTCGGGTTACCTGCTGGGACACCCAAACCCAAGTAGTTAGTTACCTGTGCTAAAATGGTACCATTGTTGGCTATCAACCTGCACTTTAAAGCAATAAGCTAACAAAACTGTATTATGTTTATTGTTGTCATCAAATATAACAGACATTAATCTTCTAGAATTTAATTTTACCTGAATTTTAATTCCATTCTCCATTGCCACAGGGACTTATAAAATTTTTTTCACATTTGACTTTACAGATTATGCATGAAAAAATGATACGCTGCAGTACTAAAGTAATTTTCTAGTTGACAGTTTTAGTATCATCCTCTTATTTTACAGTATTTTACATACAATAAAAATTCTATGCTACTAAATTTTGACTTAGTTTAGCGGAAACATGATGCCTCTAATATTTCCCTAACAAGATAAGCAATTCATCTAGTGACACCATCGCCATCAACAAAAGTACTTGCTAGTTATATACCAGTGTCTTATTAAAAATAATGACATTAATTATCTAAATTTAACAGTAATTAATTTTGAATGTGGTATTAAAGTAGCTGAGTTGCTTTAGGGACAAGACTAATTGCAGAAAAAATCTGAATTCTAGCAAGATGAGAACTGGTTTTTAAGTTCATAACAATTCTGTTTCAAGAAGCTGTTTTATTTCAATTCATAAAAGCTTTACTGAGCGTGTACATTGTGCTAGGCCTTGAAAATACAAAGTTTAAGTAGCCCAAAAAGAAAAAAATTACAATACAGTAGCTAAAAGACAAAGAAAGGCAAAGAAGCCATGAAAATTTGGTGATAACATGTAGCAACAAACCTATGATTATAGTGGAAGAACATCTCAGAAATGGATCATTGTCTGGGCATGGAAGTGACATGCTTCACAAAAAAACTGACAGCTGATTGTGTTTCAAGGTTTGGTTTTTTTTTTTTTTTTTAAGTTTTGACAAGAATCATAGCAAGGACACTTCCAGAGAGAGAAAATAGGAATATGTGGTCATGACAGTATAAAAAGAACATCCATGTTAAGGGAACAACACTTTTGTAATGATAGAGGGTGGAATAAGACACAAATGTCAAGGAGGAGGCAGGAATCGCATCAGGAAGGGCCTTTGCTGCCTGGCTTGGGAGGTTTATGAAAAGGGATCTCACTAAAGAGTTTGAAGCAGGTGAGTTTGAAGGAGGAGGCCTTTTAGAAAGATAACTCAACGATATACAGAATAAACTGAAGGGCAAGGAGTCTGTGTATAAAGCAATTAAGGAAGGAGGACCTTAAGAAAACTTTTTGAAAAACAATAAGCATTTGATCTAAAAACACATGAGACATAGACCAAAGATTTCCAAAACATTAAGAAAACTGGTGCCTGATCAGATACGGTGGGCAAAGAGCCTAGTCTATGATGAATCCCAGATAATCCCCTTACGTGAGCAGGAGAACGTTGATGCCAACGTCTGAGGTCAGTGAACACAGGTAGAGGGATAGATTAGAGATAGTTCATTCTTGTGTTATTGGTCATATTGAACCTAGGGACGAGTTTAATACACAACTGAAAATATTTAATAAATAGGTAGATATATAGATAGGATCACTGGAGGGACTTGGGGCCAAAGGTCAATACCTATTGATCGCAATATGGTAAATAAAGCATGAATGTGTGCTTAGTAATAGACTGACAAGAGAAGATGGGCAAGAACTGAACTCCGAGAACACCAACATCTAAGGTCAGAATTGGTGCTGCAAAAGAAAAGGAGGAACATCCAAGAAGGAATTAGGAAAGCCTTAAAAGAAAAAGCCAAGATGGACAGTTTTTGAGTAAAATCCCTTTTCTACCATTCATTTACTTATTCACATACATTTAATAAATATTTACTATGTCCCAGTTTCTCTCCTGAGGCTATGGTGGTGTACAACGTAATCATGATCCCAGCCATCGTGGAGGCTACTGCTCAATGGGAAGGAATAACAGTTAGGGAAAAAAAGTAATAAGTAATAACAATAAAGTACAAGGTGTAATGTGAGCTCATAGGTTAAGTTCCTGACCTACCTTGGGGGAGATCAAAAAGGTTTTCCAGAAAACTTAACTTTTAAGTCAAAACTTTAAGGCTGACTAATGACTAACCCAATAATAAGGAGAGGAAGTTTATTCCAAGCAGATTGAGCAGGAGGTGTGAAGGCCCAGAGGTGAAGGGAGATCATGGCATGTTTAGGAATCTAAAAATTAGTATGATTGGAAAGTAGTATGGGAAGCCGAAACTGGACAGAAGTTCTCACCTCACTACATTTGTGAGGAATAATTGATGCTGTTTACCATTTTCTCCTTGAAACACAATCCCCCTAGCTTCTCAGATGTCATACTCTTTTTTTTTTTTTTTGGTTTTCCTTCTAATTCTCTACCCTTTTACGTCAATCATTTTTATCATGTCACTCGCCTTGTAAAGCCTTTAAATCAGTCTTCACTATACAGCACCTCTCCACACAATCTCACCTGTGCACATAGCTTTCACTGGCATCGCCTTCACCATCATACAACCCTCCCATATATTTGGCTGTAGTCCAAACTTCTCTTTAGAGCTTCAGACACAATTGTCCAACTCGGCATCTCCCTTTAGATATCTATCCTCTGAAACTGAACATACAAAATGAAACTGATCTTTTGTGCCAAACCTTGTTCATAGCCACCTGCTCTTCATTTTAGGAGAGGCCTTGCCTTTCCAACGGACATGAAACCCAGATATATGGCAAATATTCTTGAGAATACCGCTTTCCTTAACATATATCCAAGACTACATGGGTAACTTATAGTAAAATAGTTTGAAGTATTTGTCCCACTATTTTCCTTTTTCTCCCATTTCAAGCAAGGCTCTTTATTTCATCCCTCAAGAATGTTTGTTCTAGGACTGAAAGTAGAATTTTATTTAAGATGATGGTTCTATTTTTGATGACAACTTAATTGTGGTTGCAGATTAAAGACAGGTCAGCCCTTTGGAAAAAAGCACCACCAAGGAGGTGAACTATCTGTAGATGTCCTGGGAAGGAGCTTAGACCTTGCAGGAGGTGGGACTTTGGGTTTGGACAATGATATTAGAAAATAAGCTTTTCAAATTGAGATTAGAAATATTTCTAAACACATGTGTTTGGTAAGATTCTTAGTCTACAAATTTAACCATGAGGAAGTAGCTTCTCCATACTACTATACTCCTCACACACACATGCACAGCCACGCACTGACAGATTACCTTGGTATGTTGTAACTCCCATAATGGGGAAAGGGATTCTAATCTCCAGTCTTTTGCCGTCAATTCTCACATCCTCCTCGCACTCAATTTTCTCAACTAATTTTCTTGAAGTTTCTATAAAGTTGGGATAGAATACTTGCAGGCACCTGTAATGCGCCAACAAATGAATGTCTTATTCTAGCAACACTCTTAAAAAATATCATCTATTATGGTGAGTTATTGTGGTTTTATTTTCATTTTGTGAGACTCCTCTGCAAGATAAATAGTCCAAGATGTCCTAGATGAATACCTTTGCTTATGAGTGTACAAGGGGAGTTACTTAATGCAAGGAAAGCTAAGTTATAAAAATACTTTAAATCCTCTAATTTGAAGGCTCATATATAATCAGTCTTGAAATATTTATATCCCCCTAATAACTGAGTGACCCAACCATCTGTCACTGAACACAGTCCTATAATTATAGGCTAATGATGATAAGGAGAACTTATATGTTTAAAAGTCCTTTAACTAATATATTATTTCTACTTGAGAATTTTGGGTAACTAGAACTCTGATCATATGCTAAATATCTTTTCCTTCTTGAATTTTTTTTTTAAATTTGTATTTAAGTTACAACAACTTAGACCTAGAATCAAAGTCAAATCTTGATGATTTTTGTCACCATCTGTGTAACCTAGGATAAATCACTAGGATAAATTATATTAACTTCATTTATTTTTTCATTACATTGTAGATGATCACGGATGCAGTAATATGTATATACATACTTTCTTCTCTAATTGCTTCATTTTGGTATACTGTATATTTAGAAGAGTAAGGTCTATTCACAAGAAAACATCAATCAAAGATGTTTGATACAAGGATTATATAAGCATTTACTTTTTCCTCATATGTGTAAGAATGTTTATGACTAGGGCAAGCTTGTTTTTCAAACATCTGTGCCATTATTGTTCTTGTAATCTACTGCTGCATTACAAAATATCCCCAAACTGGAAGCTTAGGAGAACAATCATTTCCTTTTCTCTGTAGTTCACAAGCTGGACAGTGCTTATTGCTGTTTCATGTGGCAGCAGCTAGGGCAACTTGACTAACGCTGGCTGATCCACTTCCAAGACTGCTCCCCACACAGAGGGCAAATTGGTACAGCTATTAATTGGGAATCAAGTTCAGACTATCAGTTGGAGGATTTGATACCACCATGTAGGGTCGCTCCAGGAACTGCCTGGGCTTCCTCACAACATGGTGACTAAACTCTAAGTATTCCAAAGGGAGCATCTCGGGAAGTAAGCATTTTAAGAAGCCCAGGCAGAAGCATCAAGGCTTCTGTGATTTGGCATCAGAAGTCCCATAAAGTAAACCTCCACTGTATTCTTTCAATGACTCAAGTCACAAAACCAGCCCAGTTCAGGGGAGGAGTCCATCTTCTTTCAATGAGAAAAGTAATAAAGTTTGTACTTATCTTTCATTTACTGAAGACTGTCTCCCTCAAGATACTTTATTAAGAACTGCTAACTGAGGCCTCTATCTTTTCCTTTAATTATATTTCCCATCTAAGTTGGAGTTAACAATGATGTGATTAGGTTTATAATTCTGTTTCACTCTAATGAGACAGCTGTAAAAAAAATCATTAATTATCATTTGAAATGGTGAATTTAAAAGTAAAATGAGATATATACAAAGAGATGTGGAGACAGAGGAAAGGCATTCACCAACTTTGAAGCTAGAGAACACTTTGGAGAGGAACTAACAATGAACTAATTCTTTAAAAATGATTCAGAGTATGAATGAAGGGCCATCATGAACCCATGCACAGGTGTCCACTATGAAACACATATAACTGCACTTGGAAGATCCTGAGTTGTCATGTGGGAAAGGGCAAAATTTATTCTAGGCACTAAGAGCACCACTTTCAAGGGCATGCAATGATGGCAAAAAAAATCAGTTGGGTTTAGAGAAATATGAGAATTTTAATATGGTTAGTCAACATCAAACAGATTAATTTAGGATGTGACATTCTGAGATGCTAGCTGAAGCAATGTAGCAAAAAATTTTTAATACTAATATATTTTTAACTAACTAATTTGTTTTTAATTTAATTTTCTCCCTGCCTTTCACCTATTCAATCAGGTATTAAGACAGATGCTATATTGTCTCCAAGAAAGTTCACAGCAAGGGAGAAAGCAGAAGTAGTTGGATTTGAGGGAAAAAAAAAAAAACAATCTTCTCTTCTTTGGAGTAGAATACTATGCACTAAGTAAGGTAAATCTAGAAGAAGGTACAGAGAAAGAAGCTAACAATTTAAGTAATTGTTTGTTACTCGTCTATAATAACCTTCAAAAATCGGCACACTAGAACAGTCATTTATTTTTACCTATATTATTCACTAGTCTTCTTTTTACACAGACTGAAGCACAGAGAGAAGGATAAATATATTACACCCATTTTTTCCCATTTCTACTCAGCTTATGGAAATGTAGCAGGCTCTGTTGTGCACTTTAACTAAAACAGTCCTGCTGAGAAAGGCACTTCCCAGACAGGGATTTCATTTTTCATGCAGTCCCCAGACACACTGTATAAATAATGCATACATTACTCCTGCTTGGATAGGGCGATGTTTCACCTGTAAGGATGCCCCTCCAGGAAGCCACTGTCACTTCACTTGTAGTCATGCTCTTGTAATTTTTGAAAAGGTTAGCACAGTTTTATCTTTAATAGCCACTTGATCATTGCAGAGATTAACAAGTCATGCTGGAGACATTAGTCAGGAAAGCCTTGGAATACATCTTGAGGTCTTTACATCCCCCCAGACTGTGCAGCAGCACATTGATGGGTATTTCCATGCTGCTATCTCTAAATTACATGCAGGAATTGAATGGGTATGTTTATTAGATATGAGCCCATTGGTTTTTAATCAAATTTAGAGAGCTGCGAATAGAGCTATTCACCAAGCTTTAGCTTCCACTGACAGTAATGAATTTATCGTTCTCCCCATGATATTACTCATAGGAAAGTCACACCATTTTCTATTAGGTCCCCTGAAGGTTCTGTGATGAACTAGGGGACCAGTGACTTACCAAGCAAAGCAAAGGCAGAGCTTCTGAATTAATGTCTGATCGCAATTTAAGCAAAAATAATGTAGAATAAGGAAAAGCTATATAATGGATATTTTCGAGGTTCTTCCAGATAGCTAGTGTTACAATAAATAAAATATAGTGGAAGAAATAATAAACTGCACCACTGAAATGCCCACTACTCCTTCAAGACTCTCACCTTCATCAAAACTTCCCAGACATTTCTCACTGCCATTGAAGTTAAACATATTCCAATCCCTGAGATATACCAAAGATTCAATACCTATTTTATAGAACAGGGTTGGCAAATTGCAACCTGGGGAACAAATCCAGTACTCTACCAGTTGTAAACAGTTATACTGGAATACAATCATGCTTATTCATTTATTTGTTTTCTATAGCTGTTATCATGCTAAAACAACAGTTGAGTAGTTACAACAGAGACAGGAGGGCCAGCAAAATATCCTAAAATATTTTTTCTCTAGCCCTTCACAGAATATATTTGCCAATTCTTGCAAAGGTACTAGTGCTGAGAAATTAGTTTTTTCTAGATATGTGAATTTTTAACGACATTTAAGAGTTTAACCCTTCAAATAGTTTAATTCTTTTAATACAGTATATACATTTCTTTAACATCTTGAAACATCTGATGTAATTCTTTTTGTAATATACATTTTCTGCCACCTTTAACACAGCATATTCAAATGATTTAAATTTCACTTGATGACTTTTTAAATCTCACTTAATTTTTCACTATAAATTCAATCAATACTTTTACTGTGCTAGAGGTATTGGGCAGGGTACAGGAGTAAATGAGCATTTATCCTAAGAACAGGCAAGCACTTTCTTTAAAAAAAAAAAAAAAGAAAGAAAGTCCCCTGATGATAGCCAGGGTTTTGCTCATTTGATTCTTTACACAAAGGTAAAGTGAAGGACATAGAAAGAACCTGGTTTCACTCTAAGGCTGCATTTCTGCAAAGATGAATTTTATAATGAAAGATTGAAGTAGACTTTTCCCAGGTGGTTTTCTCACCCGTCAGGAAATCATTATCATCACCACTATTTCTATCCCTATCCTTAGATTTGTCACTGGCATCCAAAACTCTGCCTGTGAGCTCCACATCACTGGAGCAATGAAGATAAGGTACCTCCTTGGCAGCGTGTACCTATTCGCCAATTTTACAAGGTGGGAGGCAGACGTGTCCATTGCCATTAAGAAAAAATGACAGAATATTTTGCTAAGGATTAAATCTTAGAAAACTCTTACAATATGAGAGGTAAAGTTTTATACATATAAAGAGTGAATTTTCTTCTTTTAAGAACACTACAACATATACATAGTAAAAATTATAATGGTAAGATCCAGTGAATTTTCTGTATATTGTTCACATGTTTGACAAGCTCGCATTTGTAATATTTTATAGACTAAATTATATTCTGATTTACAGGGTAAATAAATGAAGCAAAACTGTCAAGTAAGAAAATGGTAAAATAAAAATCCTCTCAATCATTAATCTTTCTCTCACAAAGTGAGTTGTACAGTATTCTATCGATAGGTTGTTAGCTTTGCCATGGCTATAAAATAATCTTTCATTGATGGAGATATGAGTCTGATAAATTATTTTTTCATTATAATTTGTTCAAATACAAAGGGAATATCTCAATTATATATGCCTTACATGGTATTTGTGAGTAAAATACTTGTAAATCAAGTGGTAGGATGCCACCTGGTACATAAACAGCCTTAATTAATAGTAGCCATTATTATTATTTCTGCTGTCAGTGTATTAGAGTGCTCTTTGGAAAGAACAGACAAATATGAGGCATAATTGAACACTTTTGGGTAATGTTCTCAATCACAAATTAATTGTACATTTTTTTGAAATTATATAGTAATAAAATATGTCACATAATACTTGAATTTTACAAGTATTTTAAAACTGTTCAAGAGATCAATGTATCAAATAAATATTCTTTATAGCATTGATTTGCACAGACTTTATATACAGTAACAATAATATTTAATCTTTCATTCCGATCATTTCCTAACCCAAAAGCAAGCTACAAATTCAATGCAATCCTGATCAAGATTCTTACGACATTTTTTGCAGAAATATAAAAATCTAAGCCAAAGTTCTTATGAATATCAAGAGATTCTGAATAGACAAAATAATCTTGGAAAAGAAGAATAAGTTTGAGGATTTAAATATCCTAGTATCAAAAGTTACTACAATGCTACAACAATCAAAGCAATGTGGTATTGGCATAAAGACAAAAAACAGAAACACAGACCAATGTAATAGAATGCAGAGCCCAGAAGTAAATCCTTGCATACGGAGTCAGATGATCTTTGACAGGGGGCTAAGACTATTCAACGCAGAATAGTGTGTCACATGAATACTGTTGAGAAATATAGATATCAACATGCAAAAGTCTGAAACTGGATCACTACTTTATATCATATACCAGGATTAAATCAAAATGTATCAAAGATGTAAATATAAGCGCTAAAATACTAAGAAGAAAACATAGGAAAAAAGCTTATAACATTGGATTTGGCAACGATTTCTTGGTTATGAAACAAAAAGCATAAGCAACAACAACAAAAAAATAGAAAAATTGGACTTTATCAAAACTAAAAACTGTTGTGCATCAAAGAACATCAAAGTGTTGGCAAGGATATTTAGAAGTTTGAACCCTGTGTATTGCTAGTGGGAATGTAAAATGGTGCAGCTGCTATGGAAAACAGTACGACAGTTCCTCAAAATATTACACCAGGAATTACCTTATGATCCAGCAATTCTACTTCTGGGTATATACCCAAAAGAACTGAAAACAGGGACTTGAATAGATGTTGGTACAACAATTTTTATAACAGCATTAGTCACAATAGCTAAAAGGTGCAAACAATACAAATGTTTATCAACAGATGAATGGATAAGGAAAATGCACAGATCCATATGGTGGGATGTTATTCAGCTATAAAAAGAAAGGAAGCACTGATACATGTTACAACATGGATGAATCTTGAAAACATTATGCTAAGTGAAATGTGCCTGCCATAAAAGGACACTTATTGGATTATTCCACTTATATGAGGTATTTAGTCAAATTCATGGAGACAGAAAGTGGTTACCAGAAGCAGAGAAGAGGGGAAAATGAGGAGTTGTAGTTTATGGACACAGAGTTTCAGTTTGGGATGATGAATAGTTCTGGTAATGGGTGATGGTGTTGATTGCACAACAATGAGAATATATCTAATGTCACTGATGTGTAATGCTTAAAAATAGTTAAAGTGGTAAATTTTATGTTATCTGTATTTTACCACAATAAGAGACAAAAACAAAAAAGAAAACTTCCTGATTTGATGTTCCAGACAAAGTGACCAATGAGTTGTTATCCAACTGGTCATATATCTGAAATTGACAAAAAGATTTCTAGTACCCAGTGAATTCCCCATCTGTTTGAATTAGCTTTAAAGAATATGAAGCAGGAATTAACATTCAGCTAAACAGCAGCTGAATGGGAAATCTCACAACATCTTAGTGTAGCTTCCACGCTCTCCCACTGCAAAGGACATGCTTAGTTGTAAGACAGGAGTTTAGACAAGTAAGCCCCTCTTCAACACAGGACACACATCCTGTCTGTTCTGTATTTATTCACCTTATACAGCCCACATAAGAATCTGCATCAAGTATCATGCTCCCAGTATAACTACTCAATCAGGGGTTTCACTAAAAACTACCGATGGCGTTCTGCATTACCCCTACTCACCAGTCCGGGGAACAGTATCAGGAGAAGATAAATGTAGGTTCATATTTTCAAGTGTCTCTGGGTTTGGGATACAATTTCACACCAGCTGTTCACCCTTTACCTACAGATGCTGGTCCAGATGTTTGACTCTGCTGTAGGTTAGATCCTCCCATTAGAGTGCTCAACTTAAAGCCCACAGAATACAACTTAGCACTTGATTTTATAATGACATTTTAAATAGTTTTTGCCTGTCAGTACAAAATGAGTCAAATTAGCCGTAGCCAGGCACCAAATAAAGGA
The DNA here is from genome assembly GCF_048564905.1 of Vicugna pacos. Lineage (NCBI taxonomy): Eukaryota > Metazoa > Chordata > Mammalia > Artiodactyla > Camelidae > Vicugna > Vicugna pacos. The sequence continues at coordinate 19,685,694 of NC_132991.1, forward strand.
AATCCACACACGGGAGACAGGTGCTCCATGACAGAACTAGCTGCAGGCCATGGTGGGTTCCAGACAGGAATCAACAAGCTAAAAGATGGGCATCACAGACGGCAACAGACAACTAACTGTGCAGGCAGAGAGACATTCCGAGTGAGAAGTTTAGGTAGTGGCTGGCAGGATGACAAAATGTGGGAATGAGAGATTGGCAGCAGGTAGCTGGATGAAGCGTGGACACTGGTCATCAGGTAGGAGTTAGCAGGGTTGATATCATGGGTCTGGGTTTCAGAAGATTCTGGGAAGACTAACATGTACAGGACATGGTTCTTGACGCAGAGGGACAGTTTACTAATGGTAGGACTCTTAGAATATCTGCAGATAAAAGGACAAATCAAGATACCAATTCCTAGAAAAGAGGCACAAGTCAAGATAAAGAACATCAGTAAGACAGCTAATGCTCAGGTTAGCTGCTGACTTGTACTCTAAATTCTCCTCAACATGATGGAAATTGCTCCTTGTATTAAGAAGGGCTTCTTAAAAATGAGGGTTACACATTCCAGTTGTGGAAATGATCCAGACCTTCTCTTTACGTGAAGAAACCTCCAACATTCCTATTGTGCTGTTGATATTTAATTGTCTCTAGCTTCTCTTCTGTGTTACGATAGTCACTCACAGAGCTGGCTGGCTGTTCAGGAGGATATAGCTAATACTTGCTGATTCCTGAGTGCACTCAAAGAGAAAGAATGTACATGTTGGCAAGAGTAGGAAAATGTACACTTTTATACATTTATCATACAGGGCATTTTCAGAGGATAGTTTGGCATTATCTATTAATGTTAAAATTATTAGCTATTTAATCCAGAAATTCCATACCTAAGAATCTTTCCTGAAGACTGTACAAAGATACAAGTCGAGGGATACTAATTGAAAATTTGTTATAACCAAAAATTAGAGACTCTACATCATGCAGCTGTGATGATGATTAATATTAATATCTGTAATATTTACAAAGTGCACAGAATATTTATAATTATAAAATTCAAAGAATAAAGTCAGGCATACAGGAAATGCTTGTTGAATAAAACACACATGCCCCTAAAAAGCAGAACAGTTGATAAATATTGCCTTATTTAAATAATGGAATATATGATGCTCTTAAAAATAGTGAGGAAATATTTCATAAAGATACGTTATCGAGTGGAAAAGTAGTTTAAAAAACCACGTATGGTGTGATTACATTCTTATAAATACATGTACATAAAATATACATGAAATATGTAATAGAATACCTAACAGACATACAAATATAAAGTATTTTTTGTTAGTTATCCTAATCAAATGGGTTTAATCATTTGGATATTCTGTTGAGAAAATTATTAATCAATATTGAGATAAGGACAAAGAATAAAACTCCTAGCATCGCCTTTATTTCTGTGAGGTTGTTGTGGACAACTGTTTAAACTAAAGCATTTACCACCAGCTCCAAAAGAAGCTACCAACAAAAAAGCTCAAGGTTTCTGAAAACATTCCTATTAGCCAAAGAAAACCAAAACCAGAGAAACTCCCAGATAAGAAAGATTGGATGTTGGGTGGGTACTGAGAAGGTGTTTGAGTACTGGAGATTGAGGTGTGCTAAGAAACTCTTTTTAATTTCCTTATTTATTAAGGTTTTCAGTGGAAGCCCTGACTCTGCAAAGGGGATTTCCCTTATGTAAAGTCCAGAGTGAAAGTCAGTTTTCCAATTTTAGAAGTTTTTCCTGAAACCTAATTTTGACCATTCTTTTTCATCTCACATCTCTTTCTAACTTCTGTGTTATTTCCTGTGTTATGTAAAACTTAAATTGATTGCCTCATATCTTCTTAAATAAATTGAAAACTTTTTGGAGGAGTAACTGTAAATTATATTTCACCTCTTCGTCATAGATTCTAAAGACAGCACTTTGCATACTATGGGTTTTCTGTAAATCCTAACTAAATGTGTAAATAAAATTCAGCTTTAATGTGATTAAACAATAGTGATAGAGGCCCAATCCTAGTGATAGATGGCATGATAATTATGATTTTTATTATTTTTTTTACTATAATTATCACCAGAATTTTAATGCAATTAGAAATCTAATTATTTATAACTGAAATGCCTGTTGTCCATTAACATACTCACCTGAATATATTTAGATTTCCCCAATGTGTTTTTTTTTAATATTCTAACAATTTAGGCCTAGAAAAAACTTTATAAGGTGCAATTAATTTTTTCACCCTAGAGGGTTAACAGTCTCTTTTGCACATGAAGTTTGTATGCCTAGAAACTTCAATGCTTTGCCACCTAATTCTGAGCTTTTGGAAAAAGTAGTGCAAGTGGTTTCAAACTTTCTCCTGTTTATTCCTACTAGAAAGCTCTTGCAACTGCTTACAAATGGCAGAAAACTATAACCACCACTAAATATTCAGAAAAAGTTTTACTGCAATTAAATAAAATCGAAGTATATCTTTTTAAAGCCTCAAATGTAATAGGACAGATTTAAAATTCAGTTCAGGTAATGATCAAAGTAATGTTAAATGCTAAGAGCTTTATCTATGCAAATATCTGTCCTTTAGAAATGAATGAAGACCATAAATGAGGAATAAATAGTTTTAACTCTATTTACTCATTCACTTTAAATAATGTGACATAATCTGTATTATTGTCTTAGAATTCAGTTTTTAATGGTAGATATTTAGAAGCTCATACTTTCTCTTCCTATTACACTTTGTTACCCACTCCAGTAGCTTCACAATTCAGTATCTTCCTCAAAAACAACTCCTCAGAAGTCATAGTGAGTCCAAGGTAATTGTATCTAATGGCTCCACAATGATCTGAATTATATCTCTAAGGCAATTTTGCTCTTTGATGCCGACTTTCAATAGCACTTCTTTGGCTTCTAAATACAGTAGTTTTTAAGAAGTTGCATTTTTCCCACAAGATCTAATGACCTCTAAGTCCACTTATGCAACGAATATAATCATGTCTAACTTTTCTTTAACAGCTTAAAACAATGTGAAAGATTCTTGAAAAAAAGAAATCAATGGCAAAAAATAAAAAAACACTTGGTGAGGATTATTCTGAAAATTTTGGTTTTCATTGAGGATGTAATCTTGGTAATATTTGGCAATGTTAAAATGGGAGATAAGAATGTGTTTTCAACCTTCTGAGTACCCCTTTTATTTTATTCCTATCCCCCCTTTCCCAGTGTTGTTTTTTTATCTTTTGTACCCACTTGTGTATGTGAATCACTGACCTACAGCTGGTTAACCCTAAGTGAGCTATTATTGTGACATCTTTGCTTTGACCTTGTTTTTACAACATTGAAGACAGGTCAACTGCCACCCAATTCTATCCTAAACTGGCCACTCTCTATTAATTTTCTAACTGAAATAAAATATAGAGATGTTTTAATTCTCATCAGCTCTTTCTATAGCTTGGTTATATGTTCATACTGGACAATATAAGTCATTATTCTGAATTAGTTTTTTTTTTTTTTAACTTTGTGTATGATGTCTATTAGCAACAAATACAGTCCCACCACCATGTACTTGCAGAAGTGGGTTCAGATTTTCTGGGACATGAAGCTTAAATAAATATGTGGTCTTATTACAGTAAAATAACAGAATGAGTAAATAAAAATTAAATACAAACATGACTGTTCTTTTGTGTGAATGAAGAAATATAATAATAAATAAATTCACAAAAGGTGATCTATTGCAAGTAAAAAATCCAGAAAATATTATTGTTTGTATCTAACATATTTCTAAGATTCCTTTTTCTACATTTTTGTTGTTTAACCTAGAAATCTTTGGTTGCCTTTGGGTAAGACAATCATTTCATAATCCCTTTTTCTGAGGAGATTATAAATGTAGTCCAGTCTTTCCTCTATGCTGCTTGATGAATTTATTATTATTATTATTATTACTACTATTATTGTTAATTGGACAGCATCAAATCCCATACAGACTTACTTTGTGCTTAGAGTAATACTACAGATTTTTGGTTACAAACTCATGAACTGTGATGTTATACCGTGTATGATTATCTGTCAAGACTAAAAATAATGCATTGTGCATTTAAAATTACATGTGCATTAAAACTACACATTCCTGACGGAACTTATGCTCTTCATTGGCATATTTAGGAAGCTTATCCTTTGCTTACAATTTCATGCATTTGATAATAAGAAAAAACCTCTACGTAGTGGTTTATGGTACCAAATATTTCAGATCTTATTTCATCTCCACTTCCCCCATAAGCCCAGAAATGTCTACTACTGTTGAACATAAAAATATCGTTAATGACTCCAAACCCTACACTTTTGGGTCTTGATTTGGAGAAGTCCTCACAGTGGAAGGGAGCCACATATTCCTGGAAGCCAAGCCTACTCTAAGACAGTTGCAAACCACATAAATATATCTTGTTCAACCCAAACTAAAAGTATTCTCAATTTAATACTGACAACGTATTAACTGAATCTTAAACATTCCTATAGACACATACAATGTTGTAGAAGTTACAGTAGAAGGAGCCATGGACTTAGCTGATTGGAGGAAAAATACCTTAATTTTTTGCAAATTTGGCAAACACATATGACCACATAAACATATAATTCTAAGGTCCATTCCAGTGTTCTAGAAGTGGTATTCCGAACACGACTGAGTTTTATTTTAAATTTATCTCTGAGTATACACAATATTTTAAAAAGTTGGTTGGTCTCTTCACATATAACATCTCATTTTATTCTCTCAATCAATCCTGACATTTTTGGAGTATTCTTGTTTTGCAAATAACAAATTGAAGACTTGATTAAGTTACAAGATTCCCAAGATTCTACAAGGAATAAATGACTAAATCAGAATTTCATTCAAGTCTGTATTTTTCTAAAGCCTGTACTAGGCTCTTTATGCAGGTCAGTCACAGACAACAGTGGGCAAAATAGCTGATGTTTTTCATAAAAAATTAAGTTTGCAGCTTCATCCCAGGATCTCAGGTTATTCTGTTGTAGGTGAAATGAGGACAGCTCACTGAGAATCTCTGTTTTGCATCACTTCTCTGATTATCTTCTAATTCCTTAATGCTTATTAAAATTAATTATGAACCAAGCATTCACCTACCTGGTTAGAAACTGTCACTAGTAAACCTGACCTAAGGTAAAAATCCTTGGTTAGAAATTAATTCATCCATGGAAAAAAATATGATTTCAGAGAGAGGCAAAGAAGAATCTTTTGGGGGGCATTTTTCACATACATCTCCTTGTTTGTAAGCAACCTCATTGTCATTATCAGGTATTTATAATTATGTTAGCCTTAGAATATCTACTTTCATCTCTTACCTACGTAAACGGCTTGATCTTGATCCACGAAGGAAGTCTTCAGTTATTTCTAAGTCCCATGGCTCACATGGATGGAGAAGCTGACTCCAGATACTAGGCTTCTTTCAGTCAGGGAGTTGATTCTGGAAGAGAACAGCAGAAGTAAAATTCCAAGAAGATAAACCATGACATGAAAGGGCCTCGTAGAGCTCATGAATGAGAAAAGCTGGGAGACCAAAATTCACACTAGGGAAGCTGTACTCAACGTGTGCGTGTGCGTGTATATATATAAATATATATATTTTTTGTTTGTTTTTACAGGCTCAGTCACACTGCAAATACCTTTGTGCTCATGGCTTCCTTTTATTTTTTACTGGGCAGGAGGCAATCAGGACTAGCTATGGGCACATTTGCTCATGTGGAAAGCTGTTGAAACACTTCTGCTTCACCAGGCCAGGGTGTTTTCCGACATAGAGGAAAGCAGTCCACGTGCTTGGTCTAAAGAACTGGTGGAAACCTTCTCTTTTGTAAGAACAAGCACTCATTCACATGTGATATTTTCTTGAAATGTATTTTTACACAATTTTTAATAATTTATTATTAAAAACACTAAGTTTTTTTTCTATTCAAAGTAATATGTTGGGAGATGTATTTCTTGTCCTCTAGGCAGATGCAGCAATTGTTAAAACTATATGACCATACAGAGGAGAACAATCTGTCTCTTTTCTTCATATACCAATGGCCATTTTGCATACAATCAAATATAAACTCCAACAAACCAGAGGGCCTATATACCATTTTTCTGTATCTGGTGGATTTTGCCAATAGTACACAATGAGTCAGGAAAAAATGAAGCTTTCTCTGTAACAGTATACTGTAATTCTGTACAGCTTACACTGAGGTTATATGCCTAGTTAATTCATAGCAAGGATGACCCTAGTGAAGAATGTCTTAAAAAAAAAATCACAGAAAATTTATTGAACCATTTGGATTCCTCTGGATTTTTATAAAATCAGCTACTCAACAAGATACGATCCCAAATCTACAGACGCCAAGTAGTTACAAACAAAGCCCCCTCACAAACATATTTTGTAGTTAATATACTGTACTGATGGCCACACAGGGTTCAATTTTCTATACCATATTGCCAGATAAAAGAGTTTTTGAAAATTCACACAGCTGGTTTTCAAAACAACCCCCTATTTCATCAAGTTTAATTTACAGGAGTAAACTTCAAGCATGGACGAGAATTGAACAACACTCGTTTGGCACCAACTTCGGCAATAAATGTAAAGGCAAACAGCAGGCACATCCACATTCACAAAAGACAGGAGCACCTGCTTTCCACCTGCAAAACAGAGTACTTTCCATCCGGGTCAAGGATACAGAATGTGATTTACAACTGAGTACATCAATTTAAGGTAATTTTTATCTCAGAAGAGAAGAGACTATACAGTATAATTAAAATAACCGTTGTTTAGTGTTCTTAGAATCAAAATTCTAAAGGCCCCTTTAGCAATGTCTATCATGCTGTTTCAAAATTAATCAAGCCATCAACAAATATGTTATTATTATTATTACTATTATTATTATTATTATTGTTATAAGTTTGACATAAGAATTATTTTGAGCTGAAGGCATGTGAGTTTCTAAAATCTCTGATCTTCCTAAAAGCAGAACCTTCCCAAAGAATTCAGCTGTCATAAATTCCCTCCCCAGGAATTCTCTTCTTGGAAACAAGGACTGAAGAAGTCAGCAATAAATCCCAGCAAATGTCAGAAAACTATCATAGAGCCTATCTTTTTTCCTAAGGGCCTATTATCTTTCAAAGATTCCTTTCTGTTTTCATAAGTGCCTTTCCCTTACCCTTCCAAGTTATTTGTTCTCAAGGAAGCACCTGTTTTGTCCCTCCCTTTCCCCAGTAAGATGGTATACAAGCTCTCAAAGCTCAACACTCCTTTGGGTATTGACTTCTTTCCATGATGCCCCCATGCATGTAAAATAAAAAATTAACCAATGTATACACCTTTTCTCCTGTTAATCTGCCTGTTGTCAGTTTAATTCATAAACTGTGTGCCCCTCTTCCTCCCCTAAGCATTGAACCTAAAAGGGTAAAGAATTTTTTCCTCTCCTACAGTTCATAACTATACTTTATTCAACTAAAAGCTTTCCAGCAAACAAATTGCTGAGTGATCTTTATATGCCTCAGATTCTCAGAGCTAACTGGCTGAATAAGGAACAAAAGAACTTGCTATGTAATGGAATTTAAAAACTAAACACACACACACTCTCAGATTTATTCAATACTGTGCCCTGTATAATTCTCTTAATTTAACAAGTTCTCAGCTTTCTCTCTATAAAAGAAGTTGTTCCCCAAGATTAATGCATTCTTCAAGATGTTAATAGGTATTTTGTAAAGTAAAGAAGTGAATATAGGAGAGGTACAGAATTATTGTTAAATGTTGGAAACACTGGGGAAATAAAGTTGAATATATTTATTACAATATGATATTTCATCAATTTAAATACACTAATATGTGTTTTGACTCTCTTAGAAATGCTTAATTTACAAATGAGTCCAAGGAACAATTCATATTGATGGAGCTAAGAGTCCTTTTTAGCTTTTGAAATGCATAATTGTATAAAATACCAGGCCAACAGTTTAGCTTCACGAAAATTTGCTTGGCCTGCTTTCTGAAAGTAATCTAATCATATTCTACATCAAGGTGAATACAAGAAAATTGGAATGACCAATTGATAAACTGGAAATATTAACACACTCTGAGAAAATTCTATAATGGCTTTTACTTCTTTCAATTACAATACAAGTAAGATTAGTTTTTAAATTAACTTTAATTTAACTACTTTACAGCATTCTACCTATAAGGAAATGTTTCTTAGCTTAAATTCTAATATATAAAGAAGACATATAGTCAAATACTGTTTGAACACTTAGTGCTGTCATTCTTTAGACTGCTACAGTAGTAGGACCAATGAATGAGCCAACCTAACCTGATTTGGGGGTAGAGAGCAAACCACTATCACCGTGTTACTCTAATAATAATGATAAAAACAGCAATGGTCATTTTATATTGGGCTTTAATTTATCAGTTAGGTATTGTGTTAAAAGATTTAGAGGTATTATAATTTTGAAACCAAGTTCCTTCAAAACTGAGTTCCCTTGATGAGTTTATGATTAACCTCTCTATTCAAAACTTTATTCCTTTTCTCATCCAGCCCTTGTTCCCCTCAGGACTGAGGAATAATACTCTTAATTATTCCTCAAGCGATATTCATAACAATATGACACATACATGAGCTGTTTTGTAGAAGCTATGATTCCTACTTTGTAGAGTTTTGACTACATGCTGACCACAAACACAGCCATAGGCCCCAGACTGGTTGGAACTAGAGAGTTGATGATTAAGATTTTCAAAATATAACCCTATCACTTCACCACAAATCAACCAGAAGACTGTCCATGATCACGCACCCTGCGGCCCTCACCCCTAATGTTGCCTTTAAAAACCCTTGCCTGTAAGCCACCAGGGAGTTTGGCTCTTTTGAGCATGAGCTGCCAGTTCACCTTGCTTGGCACCCAGCAATAAATGCTGTACTTTTCTTCACCACAACTTGGTGCCAGTAGACTGGCTTTAGTGCACATTGGGAGGGTGGACCTGAGTTTGGTTGGATAATAATTTTAATTTTAACACATGCCCTAAGAGATAGATAAAATTTTTATTATAATGAAAAGCTAAGTTTTAGAAATGTTAAGATACTTTAAGGGAGGTTAAAAACCTCTTCCTCCACCTTCCTAGTTTTAATGGCTAGGGCCTACACATAAAACTGATTAAAACAAATAACATGAGAAAAGAACAGATTAAAGCATATGCATACACAAGGGAATTCACAAGGAAATGTGACTCAAGGAGAAATTCTGAATTTGAAGGATGTATATACCATCTTGGTTAGACAAAGGAAAAATAGTTTGGGGTTTCTAGGGGGGTGGGTAAATTATGGGAAGGAGATCTGAAAATGTGTAAAAAAATGGTAAACAAAGGTTGTTTAGTAAGGACTGTAAGGCAGATTTAAATCAGTGCCTTCTCCAGTGATGAATTGTTGAGGGTATTCCTCCTAAACCTAGTAAGAAAAACAGAGACACCTTTGCAAAGGGAAATTTCCTCTAAAAACGTTTATCTTCTTTACAAAAGGGAAAATTATGCTTTTTAGTTTTCCCTTTATCTCCTCCTCTTTAATTCCCTTCAGCTCAAAATAATTCTTACCCAAAAAAAACATATTTTGGGGTAGCATATTCTGATCCTCTTCAATCCTTCACCAAAGTCAGATAGGTGATAAATTGTGGTGCAAGGATTTGACATCTGTAAGCCATTTCCTAATTAAGGATGCTGTACTTCAAACACATAATAATCTGACACATTTAACCATACACATTTTAAGTATGATATTTCCTGGCTTTGTGGCATTAATGATAAAGTACTTTCTCCAAATAGCTATCAATTGGAATCATATTTATAAAGCTGAACCTTACTTATTTGTTGTCTACTGATAAAAAAAATGTCCTTGACTGGCTTATGCGCCAATCCACTGACACACAAATAGACAGATCAATTAAAAACCTAGACAGAACTTCTCCACAGCTTTCCTTTTTTTTTATCTCTTCATGGCCTGCAGACACATTGGGCTAGGTCTCAGGTATTCTGGGTTTCAGAAGATTAAAGGGGACCAGACTCTAATTATAGGAAGGAAAGGTAAGCTGTTTCTCCTAGTATCTCTAACCAGAATGAGACAGGTTTCAGGAATGAAGTAGTAACAGTAGTTGACTGATCTGTCTTCATCGCTTCCCAGAACCTGCCTTAGAGCAGCCCCATCCAAGCCACAGAGTTCACTGACTCCAAGGAAGACCGGCATCAGTAAAAAATTGCAGAAAGATACTAAAAATGATATTAGAACAGCTCACTCCCATACAACTTGTGGACCAGAATACTGCTAAATTGATTTTAATTTGGGGAGTAACAGCAGGGTGAGAATTTTCATTCAGCTCTATGCTGATGCTTAAATTTATTTTAGTAAAAACTACTAAATCCATGTACTTCATAATTAAAGATAAAGTACAGAGAGCAAAATATCTAAATATAAATGTTGCCAGAGAATAGGTTCTTGCCTTGAGCAGGGTAGAATTCAAGAGTGAGGCATAGTAAAGTGAAAGCAAGTTTATTTAGAGAGATACACACTCCATAGACAGAGTGAGGTCCATCTCACTAGAAGGGAGAGCTGCTTAGGGGATATACATGCCATAGGCAGAATGTGGGCCATCTCAAAAGGTGAGAGGGAGAGAGGCTGCGATGAGTAGGGGTGTTTAGCTTAAAGTAAAAGTAGATATACTGTCCATAGACAGAGTGTGGGCCATCTCAGAAGGCAAGATGGAGGTGACTACGAGATGTGGGGTTGTTAGTTTTTATAAGCCAGGTAATTTATTTATTTTTTTTAAATTGAAATATAGTCAGTTTACAATGTTGTGTCAATTTCTGGTGTATGGCACAATGCTTCAGTCATATAGAAACATACATATATTCATTTTCATATTCTTTTTCTAGCCAGGTAATTTCATATGCGAACGAGTAGGAGGATTATTCCAAATATGCTGGGGAAAGGGCAGGGATTTTTTGATCCATTTTTTGACCTTTTGTGGTCAGCCTAGGAAATGTCATGGTGCCTGTGGGTGTGCCATGAGGTTCAAGGTCTACTGGAAGTCAAATTTTCCACCATCTTGGTTCTAACCAGTTTGTCCTGTCCTCAGCTGCTGTGTCATTCCTTCAGTGGTTGTGCCCTACCCCCTTCCCTCCTGTCTCATAAAGAAAACACACTGACTTAATTTTTAACCTGAAAAATGTAGAGTCAGCAATTTATAAGTATATATGATGACAACAGAGCCTTTGAGTAATAGTACATTATGAATGTGGAGATATAGTCATAAATTTAAGTACCTTCATTTTTACCCATATACACTTTTTATTCAGACTCAAAGAATTTGTGTAGTATTGTCATTCTTCAGGGTGTAGGGTGTTATTAAACGTTTTCAGTGACACTCTATTTATATAGCCAAGACATGGAAGCAACCTAAATGTTCGTTGACAGATGAAAGGATAAAGGATATATGGTATATACACTCAGCTACAAAAAAAATGAAATAATGCCACTTGCAGCAACATGGATGACCTAGAGAGGACCATACTAAATGAAGGAAGTTGGCCAAAGGCAAATATCACTTTTATATGAAACCTAAAAAATAAATAAATAAAAGAATTTATTTACAAACCAGAAATAGACTCACAGACATAGAAAACAAACTATGGTTACCAAAGGAGAAAGGGGTAGGTGGAAGGGATAAACTAAGAGTTTAGGATTAACATATACACACTACTATATGTAAAATAGATAGACAATGAGGTCCTACTGTATAGCACAGGGAATTATATTCAGTATCTTATAATAACCTATAATGGAAAAGAATATGAAAAAGGATATATATATATATAATGTGTATGTATAATTTAATCATTTTGCTGTACACCTGAAACTAACACAACATTGTAAATCAAGTACAACAACAATAAAAACAAATAAAAAAACTTTTCAGTGACACTGACATCAATTCCTCATTACTTCCATAAAATCTCAAAATTAAAGAGTCTTGACATACCTGAGGATTTATCTCCAACCCCTATGGCTTGCATCCTGACTCACAGCTTTAAAATTTGCTGAAAGGATTTCAGCTATTAGAAGATTATAGAAAGTGTTTTTAAAATTTGGGATATCTAAAAATCACATGAGAAGCTTATTTAAAATGCAGGTTTCCCTGTCTGACTTTGGACATGTGATTTATTAGGTTCTTAAGGGATCCCTGGTGTTGGGCTGCACCCCACAGACCTGCAAGTCCTGTACTTGCCCAGCCTCAAGAAAGAGCCCGGAGTCAGCAACACAGACATCGATGGTTTAAAGGACAGGGGTATCTTATCTGGAGTGACATCCCATCATGTGCAGCAGACAGCAGGTGGGACATGGCAGCAGCCTTCAGTACAACTGATACCGAGCAGGACCCTGTAGGGTCCTCCTTGGTACAAATCTTTCTATTTTCCCCATTTCCTGTTTGTAGGAAATAGACTTCATTCAGCCTTCTTGAATTTCCCTAAGTAACAAATGAACAGATTGAAACAGCTGCTAATCAGGGAAGGGAGGGAACGTAATAGCAAGGGAGGAATAATCAAGAAACAACAGTGCAGCCTTGGGGCAGGGTACTGGTCACCAAGACTGTTGCCCCAGGATCAGGACCCCTGCCTCTCACTCAAACAGAAGCCAATTGCTCTTATTAAGTCTCAGGAGGCAGCTGCAAAGAGAAGAAACAAGAACTAGTTAGAACCTGTGAAGCCCAAGATGGCAGAGGATTTGACTTCTCGTGGACTTTGAGCCTCACTAGACACCCATTGTAACACTTTAGCATGCTAAGTGACACACCCAACAGTGCCATGACAGTTGATGATTGCCATGACAACAGCCAGAAAAGCCCACATAGAAGGATGGAAAAGAAAGGCAATTGGCTCCAGCACATTTGGAATGAGGACATGATGGCAGAAGCCTCCCATAAAAGTCCTGTAGCCCAAGCCGCAGCTGGAGCTGTCCTGACTAGCCATCTGGGCCTGTGGCTCCCCACTGGAGTGCTTCCTTTCCCACTAGAGTGCTTTTCTTCCCTTCTGCCTACTTGAGTACTTTCCTTCCTTTTCCTCTTTTGAGAAATAAAGCAGCTTTCACTCTGTCCCTCTGCCTCAGCTGTGAATTCTTTCCAGCTGGCAGGCAAGAATCCACCTTTTCTGGGGTCCCCATTCTAAGGGGGCATCTTCCATCCACTAACACCAGGGGAAAAGGGAGGTAATGGAGGGATATCCCAGTTGCAGAGGGAATTGATGTCAGGGTTACCAGGGAGACCAGGAGAGGGGCACACCCCTTTGATAAATTATCATGGTAGAGAGAGTTCTGATCTAAAGATTAGAACAATCACTAGCTGGGCACAGAATGGACAGTATGTAGGATTTACAAGTAAGGCTCTATGATTAAGTGGCAAGGTCAGTCAGGTGAGTAGGTGAGATAGGGACTGGTCAAGCAGGGGATGTACAGAGAGCAAGAGTATAGCCATCCTGAGGTGGCCTAAGCATATACCTGGTAACAAGCATTTTAAACAAGCATTCCTAGGGAGACAGTCTAATGCAAGTAAGCCAGAGGCCACGGTGAGAAACACTACAGTACTAGGGATACAGAAAGAACATAAAGAGGACGGTTTTGGCTTCTGCAGGATTTGTGAAAACTATCACTGATCTTGAACCCAGATTAGATAAAGAAAAATTGTAACACTAATAACATTAGAACTTCTGTCAGGGTTCTCCTAGACACCTTTTATTTAACTTTAGTAATCCAGTTATTGTCTTGGAGTGCTCAGCAGTTGGAATTTAGCTTGGATTAAGGGGAAACAACCTCTTCTCTCCCTCTAAGCACACTGCTAAATTCAGCATGTTTCATGTAACTTAAATAACAAAAGCCAACATCATTTCTGTGAGGGAAAAACTATTAGAATGTTTTAAGGAGATGAAATAAACACATAGGTAAGGACTCTAACAGATACAATACAGTTTACATTTTTTTCAAAGGACTTTTGAACATCTGATACCAAAAGCAATGAAAATAAGGGCATTTTTATATTGTTGGACAGAACTCTTATAACACATACAACACTGAATTAAGAAGAAAAAAACAGTGGTGACTGAGAAGTATATAAAAAAAGATAAAAAACACATATGGTTTGACCGGTCTGTCTTTACATTATCTAGCAAAGAGGGTATATAGTAAAATGTCAAGTTGAGAAAAAAGCACACTTGCACCCTCTTATAGCTTATCAAATTATTTCCCCCTTTGTAGAGTCGGTAATATAGATTGGCTAGCATTTTCAAATAAATGTCTCTAGAAAAAAATGCCACCTATAAAATAGACAAAGTCAAAATGGATATTTATAAAACTCTGACTATTATCTCTTTTACACTCATCATTGCTTCTCAGAATAAATCCCCGCATGTAATAAATCTGTATTAGAGGATGAACATCCAACTAGTTGGATGATTACATATTTTCAAATGTTTAATATATAATCAGAACCAAACTGATCATTAATTATCTAGGAAAAAACAATTTTTGTGTAAAGTGTACAGAAACACTGAGACTCTAACCATCACCCAAACAATTTTTATTCTACAAAATAAATAGCATGATAATTAAATGAACTTAAGGAATACAGCACTTGGAGCAGGTACTAAATTTATTTTTTCATCTATGAAGATTTCATTCTACTGTCAAGTCTGAAAACTCCTAAATTATTAAGTGACTCATGTACATTGAGGAATTACCATCTCATGAATTACTGAAACACTTGATTGCATTAGTAACAAATTCATTTCACTATCATATTTCAAGCCCAACCTTAACTGAATCTATTGTGCAGAGATAAACCTGCTGCAGTTCCAGATTTATTGATAGAGATGTAAGAGGTCTCTGCTGTATTCAAATTATTTATATCCATTTAACACATTTTCTCTAATTAAGAAGTAAGACTTCACTTTCATGCTGGTCTCCCTGCATGTATGCTGGGGCCATTTAGCTCAAAAGAGAAAGATCAAGTGATAGGTCAAATAAAAATGTTATAATATAAATTACATTCTTTAAGTTGCTTTCTCTGGGTTTAGAAATGCAATCTGAAAAAAGTTGAAATTTCAATGAATGGATCCTGGTTTTCCATATAATCATTTTCCAAGTCAATAATACCTTATATATAGGAAATGTCTAAGCCAAATTAAGAGATACATGGATTTTCAATTAGTTTTACTAGAAGGGAACCACCCCTATTGTCAAGGTACCCAACTTATTTGTAAAGTCAATTGAGATTGTGGAATGTTAGTCCACGGCTTTATTTCAAATACATTTACTTCTCAATTTTAGCCTAAGGATTTCCCAGAATGGGAGAAGGCAACACAAACTCTTCATCTCATCTTTGAAAACTGGAATGATGGGCTTGGATTTTGACCTACTCACTTACATTTGACATAGATTACCTAAATAACTAGCTTTCGTTTTTAGGATTTTTCTGCCATAGTAATTCTGATCTACAACAAGAGCCAGGAACTCATAATCTTCTAACAGCTACTTAAAGGATACTTCTGTTTCCACACAGAGAACTAAGAAACCATAATCACATTAGGTTTTCTTCTAAAACTGCAAATCCTCTAGAGTATTCAACCATAACTATAGTCGTTCAGCTCAATTATAATGTTCAATTAATGAGATGAAAGATCTAACCCACTGCTTTTATTCTGTTCCACAGCCACTGACTTCACTTATTTTTTCATTCATCTATTCTTTCCTTGATGCTCCCTGATGTGTCTGGCACACTGGGATGGACCCTGGGGTCTTTATTATATATAGAAGGAAAACAGCCAGCACAGAGTACTGGAACAAGTTTAACTTCATCATTTTGCAGATGTGCCATCAGTTCTAGCAGTACATTAGCATCCAAGGAAGCGTATTAAGTTAAAGATTTTAGATATTAAATATAATAATAATAAAAACAGTCAAAGAAACAAAACCCAAAACCCACAGGTGTCAGGCAGATTACGCAAATAAGTAAAGGAGTCAGTGAAGATTGTGGTGGGCCTGAAAGTATGTCTGCCTTGCAGAATTCCAATCTGTTGCCAAATCGGATTTTTAAGAAAGGGTAATAATTCTGTGTTTTTTAAAAAGTATTGTTATGTTTTTATATTTTTCATGTTTTATTTGCTCAATTTAAAAAACAAACATTGTGGCGGCCAAACTTTATTTGGCCTCTAGATTTGAAACATGAGCCATCATTTATCAAATTCTGTAATAAGACTCAAATTAGCAAAGTTATTGAGATCCTAGTTTGCTTCTTTCTCTAAACAGTTTGATGAGTGCTTTGAACAGA
The DNA here is from genome assembly GCF_048564905.1 of Vicugna pacos. Classification (NCBI taxonomy): domain Eukaryota; kingdom Metazoa; phylum Chordata; class Mammalia; order Artiodactyla; family Camelidae; genus Vicugna; species Vicugna pacos. Next base: position 19,702,074 of record NC_132991.1, read on the forward strand.
GTATGTTTCTACACTAACAAATAGATAATTTTGTACAATATATTTTTAAAAGTTGCTTTTTCACAGTTAATGATATATTTTGGAGATTATTTTATGTTAGTACATGAAGTATATTTGTTACACCAACTACTGCATTATATTCCTTCCTATGGATATATCGTATATTGTTTTGCCAATTCTTTTTTTTTGAAGTATAGTTAATTTACAATATTGTATGTGTTTCAGGTTTACAACATAGTGATTCACAATTTTTAAAGATTATACTCCATTTATAGTTATTATAAAATATTGGCTATATTCCTTGTGTGGTACAATATATCCTTGTAGCTTATTTATTTTGTAATAGTTTGTACCTCTTAATCCCATGCCTGTATTTTGGCCCTCTCCCTTTCCTCATCCCTCTGGTTACCACTAATTTGTCTCCCATATCTGTGAGTCTGTTTCTTTTTTTTTTCACATTCATTAGCTTGTTTTATTTTTTCAATTCCCCATATAAGTGATAACATAAATATTTGTCTTTACCTGACTTATTTCACTAAGCATAATACCCTCCAAGTTCATTCATGTTGTAGCAAATGGCAAAATTTCATTGTTTGCTTATGGCCGAGTAGTATTCCATTGTGTATATATACCACATTTTTAAAAAAATCTGTTTGTCTGTTGATGGATACTTAGGTTGCTTCTATATCTTGGCTATTATAAATAATGCTGTTATGTTACATATGCTATGGGGTGCATGTATCTTTTCAAATTAGTGTTTTCATTTTCTCTGTAAATATAACCAAGAGTGTAACTGCTGGACTATATGGTAATTTTATTTTTAGTTTTGTGAGGAGCCTCCATACTGTTTTCCACAATGACTGCACCAATCTGCATTTCTACCGACAGCGTACAAGGGTTCCCTTTTCTCTTTAGTGATGTTGAGTTTCTTTTCATGTGTCTATTGGCCAGATGTATGTCTTCTTTGGAAAAATAACTATTTAGGTCTTTTGCCCATTCTTAATTGGGTTCTTTGTTTTTTTGATGTTGAGTTGTGAGCTGTTTGTGTATTTTGAATATTAACCCCCTATCAGTCACATCATTTGCAAATATTTTCTCCCATTCAGTAGGTCGTCTTTTCATTTTGTGGATGGTTTTTTGTTTTTTGTTTTTTTGGTTTTTTTTTTTTTGCTGTGCAAAAGCTTTTAAGTTTAATTTGGCCCTGTTGGTTTATTTTTGCTTTTGTTTCCTTTGCCTTAGGAGACAGATGCAAAGAAATATTGCTGCAATTTATGGCAAAGATTGTTCTGCTCGTTTTCTTCTAGGAGTTTTAGGATTTCTGGTCTTACATCTAAGTCTTTAATCCATTCTGATTTTATTTTTTTATATGGTATAATGTATATGAGAAAATGTTCTAATCTCATTCTTTCACATGTAGCTGTCCAGTTTTCCCAGCACCACATATTGAAGAGACTGCTGTCAATTCTCTTTTAATATTTATGTTATTTCCAAATCTCAATAACAGCAATGCTGCCATGAAATGTCTCTGTATATTCTTCTTTGTACAGTTGTGTACTTCTGGTATCTATACCTATATATGAAACTGCTGATTAAACTACTCTGCATTTTAATAAATAACAGAATTTCTCCAAAACTCCCATAACAATTTTTAGTCCTACTAAAAGTCTATGAGAGTACTTATTACCCACATTCCAGCCACTATTGGATCTTAACAAGATTTATTATTTTGTCTATCTGATAGAGAAAAAATTATACTGTAATTTTTTATTACTATGATAGAATTTGAGCATTCCATATATTAATGTCTGCTTTGAGTTTATTTTTATGTTTAGTAGAGACATATCTCTCATCTATTGATTTTCTTCTCATTTCTTACCAAGAGTTTATTATACATTTTGGATATCAATCCTGTTTCTGCTATGTATGCTTCAAATACTTTATCTCAGTATGATATTTTGTCCTTTGTTAAAAAAAATTAGTTGTCAAATCTGCAATGAATGTTTATGATGGGTATTTAGATTTTTGTTATACTCTGTAAGAACTTATCACAAGATTCTCACATTTTGTTTTAATGTTTAAATATCTTTATCACAATTACACTTGAGATACATTTCTATACATTGTGTGAAAAAAACAATCAAAGTTTAATTTTTACTTGCAAATAGATTTTACTTGCCAGTAAAGACAATTTATTGAATAACATTCTTTACCATTTAAAAGTGCCTCATTTATCATATGGTACACAACTATTTATTTTCTGCCCTGCTTTTCAATGCCTTGAGTTCTGCTTATTTAATTTGACAGTTCCCGTGGTAACACTAAACTGTTTAAATCATAATAACTTTACAGTGTATTTTGATAATTTGCAGGGCCAGAATCAACTTTGCCCCAGGAGTGTTATGTTTTCATTCAATATACATAGAGTTACCAACCTCACTTCTATGTTTGTCAAATCCAGTCTTGTCACCGATAATTTCCTTATCTTACATGAGGTGGCTTAATTGGGACGCCCTTCCCTCAACAATGTTTCTACTACTGGCTACATATTATTGAATGTTTACTCTGTGTTAGCAAACTTTCTATGTATTTTAAATATGTTTTTGTATTAACTTTGCTCAAAAACTTTTAAAACTATTGTATATCAAGTAGTCTAAGTATATCCCATCAGATTCTCTCATCTGTGATTACTACCAACAGCCAACATTTGTGTCTCTTAGTGACAGAGTTGCCCTCATGTTGCCAGGCTACACTACCTGAGCACATGGAGAGGCAAGTTCTTGGGACATTCCCCCAGGATAGCCTTAGCTCATAACAACGGTGCAGAGTATAAATTCCACTGTCAGCTCTGAGGGGAAGCCTCCATTGTCATCAGAGTTCCCTGTGGGACTGAAGCAAACTCTCCTCTTTATCGTATTAATAACTTATCCGTGTCTGATTTCCTTCCTCTCCCTTTCCCCCTTCTCCACTTCCTTGCCAGGTTTTCCTGGGAATATTTCCTAATAAATCGCTTTCACAGAAAAACTCACCCAGCTACTCCCAGGAAACCCATCCCAAGACACACAATTTTAATAGTATGTCCACTAAAAAAAAAAGAAAGAAAAAAAAAGGAAGATTCATAGAGTTTACAAATTAACTCAATGTTACATAGAACGTAAGTGGCAAATCTGACTAAACCTTTGAATGAAATTATTAATAAATTCAAGATATTTGGGTTCAATATATTTTTGTCTCTAAAAGCATTTAGGGATTCAACTTGTCGCAATGCCCTTTCAGTCACCCCAGGGCCTGCGAGTGCTGGCTGTTACTGCCGCCTGCAGGTGTGTGCTCTAACTAACAAGGATCGCAGAGCAAGACAGAGGAGTGTGAGGTTGGTGCTATTTTAACTGGTTAAATTGAGAACCATTTTTCCCTGGACCCCCTTGCCTTGTGCTTTGGTTAAAGTTAGGTGAAAGAGAAATTTGCAAAAGATTGAAAAGCAAAAGTAAAGCAGCAGGCATTATTCCTGTAAGGTCTTTTCAGTCAGATACAATCACAGATGAATGCAGAGGTGCCCAGCGGCCTCAGCTTTTCCTGCCCTTCCCTCCTGCTGGCCAGCAGTGGCTCCAGGCTCACCCCAGATGCTTGGCTGATGACCTGCGGACATTGTACACCTCACAGAGGAAGCAGTTCCAAGAACCTCTGCATGAGCTCACCTTTTGTTATCCCCTTTTGGCAGCAGGGTGTACTTGGCTCCTTGGATTCTGCTGAAAGTTCAGGCTCATTCACCTGCGCTGGCTTTTCAGTGGAGGGTAGGTTAGTGACCCTTTCTCTCATCCTCCAATTCTACCGTCCAGCTTTTTACTTTCCCAGCTTCTTCCATCTTGTACAGTATCTTACTCCTTTCACAAGTCACCTTTTCATACTCAGTAGCCATGCTTCCCTAACTGAACTGACAGATGCAAATATGTTAAATATAGACTAATATCTAATTGAGACTTTCTCCCAAAACACTTAAAATAGCATCAAAAGAGAAAATCTTTTAGAAGGTGATTGTCAAATATAGTTTATTTTCTTTATTCATGAACATTTTTAGAAGCATCTCCTCTGAAAGCTTTTTTTTCCAACAAGAGAATTGCTGTTCCTTTTTCTTTCCTGCTTTCCCTTTTCCTTTTCTTCCTTCCTCTCTCTCTCCCTTCCTTCCTTCCTTCTTTCTTTTTCTTTTCCTTTCTTCCTTTTTCTTTTTACAATTGTAAAAATACCTAAGGAAGCAATTTTGAAGAAAGAGCATGCTGCATGCCCCCTTCTTTTTTTTCCCCTAGATTACTTTAGTAAAATTATTATTTTAATGCTATTTTATAACTGAGAAGACTAGAGAAATAAGAGTCTATGAAATCAGGTCATGTTAGTTCATGAGCATCAAGCTTGACATTCATACTATGCAAACAAGGGAAATAAAAAAAGAAAAATGAGTTTTGGGTATATTAATAAGTAATTTTGCCTTTACCCATAAAGATATCTCACTACTTTTATAGATTACTATGTGATTAACTAATGACATTTAACGCTTGAGCTAAAACAAATCAGGTTCCCAAGAGAAGGCATATTTGAAAGATTTAAATAAGATGTAAATAGTCAATAATTGAAATATTTCCATGATGATAAAAATTATTAAAGTGCTCTCTTAAATTTTAAAAATAGGTTATTCTCCTTATATTACTAATTGACTTAAATAAAAGTATCTAATTTTATTTCAGTAAAAAAGAACCTAATATAAGATATAGGCTATCATGTCCCTGGAAGAAAATCCCACAAACAGGCAGCATTTTTGTTTTCTGTGTGTTCTGTGTAAATAATTCTGTAAGCACAAAAGCCCACCAAATTTCACTGGAGTCAATTAATGGTAGGGAAGAATAAAAAGTGCCAGGAAAATGGAGAGGACTGTAGAAGTCTAACAGAGCAGGGACCCTTAAGAGGGAACTGTATAACAGCACAGAAAGGAAGAAGTCACCTAGATGGAGGGAAGTTTGGAACGAACAGCTTTCCATCCTCTCTTCCCAAGTTCTGGGGGGGAATTAAAATTGATGAAAGTTTTCTCTTACTCCTCCTGTCCATGGAATCTCAAATCCAGACAAAGAATGAGTTAAGACAATATAATGTCAGTGTTTGCAAGAAACTTGCCTAAAGGAAATGCATAAAATGTTTAGTAGAAAAATTCAGAGATCATAGTGGGAGAAGTCAGGGATGGAAGATCATGGTTGGAGAAGATCAGGTTGGAAGATCATGTTGGAGAAGTCACGACTGACAGCTGTGGTATGAGAAGGTATGGTGACAGGTCATGATAGGGGAAGTTAAGACTGATGAGTCAGGGTGGGAGAGGCAGAGGTGGACAGGTTATGGTGAGGCTGGGGCTGATGGGTCATGGTAGAAGAAACTGGATTTGAGGAGCCACGGTGGGAGGTCAGAGTTGATATATCATGCTCTCATCTGAAGAATAATCTAAGAGATCACTCCTTATTTTGTGGGACACAGTATAGCTCTTTTTCTTTCCTCTTCGTATAACAACAGATGATGCAGTGAGTAGAGATAGTAAAGATCTAATAAAATTTTTCGTTAAATTTGAAGTTAACCCCAGGCCTGAACTAGTGTAAGGCAAGAGAGAAGCCCAGGAGGTAAAATTTAAGGAGATACTCAACCTCAGGGTCTGACTCTGCACTCGCACAATCCTGACAGTGAGTGCTTCCTTAAGTTTTGTGTACCAGGCTCCTCTCTTGCTTTATTAGTACTCCTGGTCTGGGGGACAGATAGGGAGTATGTGGAAATTTGTTTATGAGGCAGAATCAAAGGAAGGAGTTTAAGCTAGATATATGGGGGGGAGAAAAGAAAAGAAAAGAAGAGAAAAGAAAAGAAAAGGGAAGGGAAGGGAAGGGAAGAGAAGAGAAAGAGAAAGAGAAAGAGAAAGAGAAAGAGAGAGAGAGAGAGAGAGAGAAAGAAAAAGAAAGAAAGAAAGAAAGAAAGAAAGAAAGAAAGAAAGAAAGAAAGAAAGAAAGAAAGAAAGAAAGAAAGAAAGAAAGAAAGAGAAAGAAAGAAAAAGAAAGGAAGGAACGAAGGAAGAAGGGAAGGAAGGAAGGAAGAAGGAAAGGAAGGAAGGAAGGAGGAAAGAAAGAAAGGTGAAGGAAGGAAGGAAGGAAGACGAAGGAAGGGAGGCAGGAAGATTGATTCTGCTTAAAATGAGAAACTTAAAGATGGTCCCCACCAAAAAAATAAAAGAAACATTAACTCATCTTGGTGAGGACTCAACCTGGACTCATTCATCAGAATGTTACAGGCAACATAAAGCAAAATTTCTGTGGTGGCCTGAAGCTAGAATTCAGGACAAAATAACAGAGGAGATGCTAATCAAAGCAGGTGGCTGACTTCATAAAATTTGAGCACATGGTATTAGTATTTCCCTGACAGACATAAGGGGACAAGATGATTTAGATTCTAGAAACAGTCATGTATAGAGTTTCCATGAATTGGAGTCCCAGGGGACAGTACATAGAGTAGAGACAGAATTTTAGCTCTAGGGAAGAAAACTTTAGAATGAGGTAGTGGTTAGCATTAAAGATACTGGGAGAATGAAAATAGTAAAATCCATGCAAGAAATTGGTTACCAGGTGAGGCCTTCATCAGAGAAATAAGACAGGATCTCAACTGTGAGACATTTGACTGGGTTAAGTGCTAGAATTGGGGAGCCCAAACTATCCCCAACTAATGAATAAACTAGTGCCAGAGATGTGGCAGAGCTGTGCTTCTAGTCAGGTTGTCCTAGCTGACTGTAAAGAAGAATCTTAAGTATCCTTATCAAGAAGTGTGGAATGCAGAATGATGGCCTATCAAAGATATCTATGTCCTAATTCTTAGAACCTATGAATAGACCATGTTACATGGGAAAGACATTAAAATTATGGTAGCAGATGGAATTATGGTTGCTAATCAGCTGACCTTATATTACAGAATCTATCCTGGATTATCTATGTGAGCCCAAAGTAATCACAAGTGTCCTAAAATGGGGAAGAGAGAGGCAGAAGAGTTAGTATCAGAGAGATGTGATGTGAGAAACACCCAAGCAGCCACTTCTAGCTTTGAAGACGGAAGGCGCCACGAGCCAAGGAATCTAGGTAACCTCTAAAAGCTGTAAAAAGCAAGAAAATTGTTTTTTTCCTATAGCCTCCAGAAAGGGACATGGCCCTACTGACACCTTGATTTTATCCCAGAAAAAAAATCTATTTCACACTTCTGAATTCAAAAACTGTAAGATAAAAACTTCATTCTGTTTTAAGCCACTAAATTTGTATTAGTTTGGTACAGTAGCAAAAGAAAACTAATACAAGAACCAAGTAATACATTATGATTGGTACAAAGGTGATGTGTTCCTTTTCCTCCATCTCCCAACACATACTTTTGGTGTCAAACTGAGGCAAGGGAAGTTGATAATATACACAAAATCTAATGTGATCACAAAACTTTCATGTTTAGAATTGCTGAAATTAAGAAATTGCTGCAAAATTGGAAGAAGTTATGAAGATGAAAATCTATTTTCTCTCTCCTTGAAAAAATAAAAATATTTTTTAATGCTATGTTTGAACCATATTCTTTCTTCTCAGGGATCAGAGAAAGATGGTTCTTCCATGAAATTGACAACAAAAATATATATATTTTATAGTGTATTCTGTTAGTATATGATTAACTTAATTGCTATAGATATGACTGAACGCCATTTAGTCCTTATTCTCTTATTTTCATTCCGATTGACAGAAGTGTCTATTACAAATGCGTTAAGAAAGACCAACATTTTTCAGCCTCTAGTTTCTTGCATAATTCTGTTTTGTTATGCACTGCCATTAGTTTAATTGGGAGGTTTCTTTGTGAAAAAATATAATTTATGCATGTTTTATTCAGGCCTTTTTCTTTCTTTCTTCAGTAAAGTAGAATTTGAAAAAGAAAAACATTTTTATTACACTTGTCTCCAATCTCTTAATTCAGTGAGATCCTTTCCTTGGAGTGCATAATGCCAAGCCATGTATTCAAGAAAATGGGAAAGAAAATCAATAATTTTTACTTTGGAGAACATTAGGGTGCAAATTAAGTGCATTTGTTGAATAATACATTTTTAAATATCTGCTATGGGTAGTCATCAAATGGAGAATTATTTCTTCAAATACAGGAGTTTAGGGAGGAAAGTGGCAATGGGCATAAAACTCTGTGTGGTTAATCAGAGTTTCATTCCCCAGCACATGTGTACAGCTCCTCCTATAAAGACACTTCATAGTTCTCATAAGCCACTCCTCCTGCTCTTGCCCTGCTGACATGGGATGGACCCACCCTAGGAAATTCCATTCTCAAGTCCTTTCGTATAAAGTTCATTGAAGTTCTTCTGGAACTCATTTATTAAATTATCTTCTCCATCAGTCTCTGGCAGCCCAGGTTGTGACTGATCTCAGAATGAGGAGTTCATTTATCTATACCACACAGAGTAAGTTTGGTCTTAGAAAATTAGAATATCTTTTCTTTTACCAACATAGTATGTATTTATCAGGCTATCAACTCTTCAGTTTTTTTGTTTTGTTTTGTTTTAGGTAAACTAAAATTACAAATAGAAGACTATAGCCTCAACTTCAGTGCTGCTATTAAATTTTAAAATAAGTCAAAATTAAGTCAATTTTTTAAACTGCAGCACTTATATAGAGGTCTCAGTGGCCTCAGCTTTTGAGTAAGAATTTAAATGTGTTACAACAGATAAGAAAGCAACAATTCTATTAAAAATACCTGATTTCCAAATGGTGTTTAAGAAAAAAGGAGATGGAGATAAAAACAAACAAAACTGAATAGGGGAGCTGGTTTCGTGGATTATAAATGATGTACCTGTTAGCAGAGTCATAAAACAAGACAATAAGGTAACTGAACTGACTGCGGGAAGGGAAAAGTTATGTAAATGAAGAGAGCCTTCTTAAAATAATCAAGACAAAGATTCAATGATTTAAAAGGTAGCAGTTTTTGAATTGCTGGTTATAATTCATCCTTTTTTTATATAAGCTGTTTTTTCAAAGGGGCAGTTCCACTTGAAACAAACTAAGGTGGGTTGAATGATATCAACAGAAGTTAAAGTTTCAAAGCAGTGCTCTAAGTAGTACTAGTTCTAGAGAGAAAGATGCTCTAAAAATAACTATTAATCAGAACAGACTCCTTGTTAGTAGCACTCTGTTCATGAGCTAGGTTCAAACATGCTAGAGAACTCTGTTCTGCTTTGGAAAAAAGTTCTGGTCTCAAAGAGTGTATAACATGTACAGGATTATTTAGAAACTAAGAAATAAAAGGCGAAAGCAATTTCTCCCACTTCCATGTACCTGAAAGCACGTATATGTATGTTGCCAAAGCCACACGTATTTCACATATAAAACAAGCTACAAAATTCTAGTAAAGATAATTAATCCATTTTCATCTTGGCAAAATTAACTGAATTTATACATGGCATAAAAAGAATGTCCTCTTCCAAAGAACTTAACTTATTCTAACAATGCATTTTTCAGTACAATTCAATATTCTTTCACCTATGAAACACTAAAAAAATCTGTCTTTAGTTTTCTACTGTGACCTCATTTGCAGGGAAAAAAACTTACCTGCATGCATCATTTCTGCATAAGGGTTAAAGTAACAACTCTGAGTACGTTACTCACCTTGAGCAACTGAGGCCAAGAGATGTTACATGGCTTGGCTGGGCTCCCAGAGTAACTTCCTGGAGGAGCTAGACCTTGAACTCTGCTCATAGCCACTGTGTTGTATTATGTCTCCAATCACTTTCCAAACAAGATCATTTAATCTGATTTTCAGTGATCAAGGAGATGGCTACTTATCTAACCACATGTACTTTTTCATTCACCTTATCTCCACTCACTCCACTGGACATGATTTGTTTGTAGGTACAATATACTTGTTAATCACTGACTCTATCTTGAAAAAAAGAGCATTTGGGTATTTATGCCAAAGTAATGGATAATAGCTCAGACATTTTATTTTATGGATATAGACTTTTTGGTTATAGCCATGACTTTAATTATGTTTCTGTTTTATTCCATTGAGCCAATTACTATAACTGAATAAATTGGATCTCATCTAGGGAAAGTCACAATTCATGATTAGATTTTATTCTAAGATTATTTCTTGATGTGAGAAAAGGCAAGAACAGAAATTTAGAGCTAGCAGATTTTTAAAACTTTGAATGCAAATATTCTGTAGCATTTAGTAAACCCTACAAAAATTGTGACCATGTTAAATATATTTGTCAGTCTCTACCTTTTAGACTTTGTTACTGAAACTGGAAGCTGATAGGGAAATAGTGCAAAGATTTTTTTTTTAATCCAAATGTTAGATCATAAAAATGTAGAGTTTACTATTTAAAATAAATACGAACTCATAATGAGATGAACACTAAGAATCAAAGAAACTCATGGATAAATGAGTATGCAATTCATGGAATACAGATCTGATTGATATAATTTAAAATATGTTCAATCTTACCTGTGAGCATAGAGATGCAAATTAAGGACCCTCTTTTATATATTTGCAAACTAAAAGATAATACTTAATGCTGGTGAGTATGTGGTGTGATAGAAATTCTAAAACATAGTGTGTGTGTTATAAATGCCTACACCTTCTCAGAAATTAACTGAATGACATGTATGATAGACTTATAAAGTTTGTAGTTTTTATTCCAATAATTTTCTCTGTGGGAAGGCATTACAAGAAAACAATTAGGAAATAAAAATGCCTACAAATACTTAAAAAAAATTAAATGGCATTTTTATAAACATTTAAAAATGGAGAAAGCTTAATTCCATAAAATAAGGGAATGGTTCAATGAATCATGTTATTGTGTGGAATAGTATAGTACATAGTCATTAACAGTCATTAAAATTATGTGCATAAATATTTAATATAAAAGAAAATCTTTATAATATAACATTGTTTTAAAAATAGTATTAGAAAGACATAATCTCAATCCTATAAAATACATACATACGGGGAAAATCAGGATTGTAATAGTGCAAGTAAGAGTTACTATCTCTCATTGGTGGACTCCTTAGATTATTTTTATAAACTTAATCTTTTTAAAATTTGGGGGTGAATATATACTACTTTCAAAATGAAATGTTTTATGTATATGTCTGGGCATATGTGTGCATGTATATACTACATATGTGGATACAAAGACATATTTATATTTTATAAAGCTTTACTATGTAACCATCAGACTCTGTTTAGGATAACATTTTTTTTTTGTCTTTCACACTTTTTTATTTGTCGTTTCAGTTCAAAAGAACACAGCAGTAATAAATACTTCAAAAGCCTAACATTGTTCTCTCAATTTCTCAGTGTACAAAGTAGCTTTTGTTTATCAAATATTAATAAATGATTGGTCATTGGTCTCCATTTTTAAAAATTAATAGGTTCTTTTTAATCTATGACTTTTTGGTCTCAGCACACAACTTCAGTTATGAAAAATGTCATCCCATCAATTTGGAATGTGTTTCAGTTATGAGCACTGACTTTTTAATAAGACAATGACTTTGTCTACTATCAAATTTATTGACAAAACATATGGCCCTGGGATTTCTGGTCAAGATGGTGGAGTAGTAGGACCACAAGCTCACCTCACCTCATGACTACAACAAAACCACAACTGACTACTAAACAACGATTGGGGGGAAAAAAAAAACAAAAAGACTGGAAACTAGCAAAAAAGATATTCTTCAACTGGAAACAAAGAGGGAACCACAGCAGGATGGTAGGAGGGGCATGCTCGTGATATAATTGGGCCCCTGGGTGGGTGACCCGCAAGCTGAAGAATAATGAAGTCGCAGAGGCCCTCCCACAGGAGTGAGAGTTATAAGTCCTATGTCAGGTTCCCTTGCCCAGGGTTCTGGTATTGGGAGGAGGAGGAGACCCCAGGACATCTGGTTTTGAAGGCCATTCGGGCTTAACTTCATGAGCCCCATAGGACTGGGGGAAACAGAGACTTCGTTCTCTTGAGAAGCGTACACAGAATTTCGTGGGTGCCAGGTCCAAGGGCAGAAGTAGTGATTTCATAGGAACCTGGGCCGGACCTGCCTGCTGGTTTTAGAGGGTCTCCTGGGGAGGTAGGGGACAGGTGAGCTCACCCAGGGGACATAAAATCTGGTGGCAGACACCCCAGGAGTGTTCATCTCCATGAGCTTTCCTGGAGGCTGACATCTTGATTGGATCATATCATCAAGACCTAGCCCCACCCAACAGCCTATAGGGAAGCCTCAGGCCAAACAACATACAAGGTGGGAACACAGCCACATACATCAGCAGACTTCCTGAGCCACAGAAGCCTTTAAACATGGCCCTAACCACCAGAGGTCCAGGAATAAGCTTCACCCAGCAGTGGGCAGGCACCAGCTCCTCCTGCCAGGAAACCTGCATAAGCCTCTAGTCCAGCTTCATCCACCAGGGGGAGATACCAGAAATAAGAAAACAACAATCCCAGAGCCTGTAGAAGGAATTCACATACACAGGCCAGACTTTACACTGGGACCAGCTGGACCCTGGCCCTTGGATGACAAGAGAGGAGTGTACTGCTAGGATACATGAGACATCTCCCACAGAGGACAATTTCTCCACGGTCAAAAAAACGTAAGTAACTTACTTAAAAATACAAATAGAAAGATAGACGATATGAAGCAGCAGAGGAATATCTCCCAGGCCAAGGCACAAGATAAAGTCCCAGAAGAAGAAATAAATGATGAGGAGATAGGCAATTTATCTGAAAAAGAGTTTAAAGTAATATTGGTGAAGATGTTTAAGGAATTCAAGAGAAGTATAGCACCTATAGCACTTGGCACTGAGCCAAGTTTTTAGCAAAGAGTTGGAAAATATAAAGAATACCCAAACAGAGTTGAAGAATAAAATCACTTAAATGAATAACACTCTAGAAGGAACCAAGAGTAGACTAAATGAAGCAGAAGAACGATCAGTGAGCTAGAAGACAGATGAGTGGAAATCACTACTGCAGAACAGAAAACAGAAAAAAGAATGAAAAGAAATGAGGATAGTTTAAGAGAACTCTGGGACAATATGAAGTGCACTAATATTCACATGATAGGGGTCCCAGAAAGAGTAGAGAGAGAGAAAGAACCTGAGAAAATTTTTGAAGAGATAAAAACTAAAAACTTTTCCAACTTGGTAAAGGAAACAGTCACCCAAGTCCAGGAAGTGCAGAGAGTTCCACACAGGATTATTCCAAAGAGGAACACATCAAGGCACATAGTAATCAAAATGACAAAAATGAAGGATAAGGAGAAAATACTAAAATTAGCAAGAGAAAAGCAACAAATAATATGCAAGGGAACTCCCATAAGGTTATCAGCTGATTTTTCAGCAGAAACTCTACAGTTCAGAAGGCACGATATATTTAAAGTGATGAAAGGGAATAACTTACAACAAAGAATACTCTGTCCAGCAAGGCTCTCATTCAGATTTGATGGAAAAATCAGAAGCTTCACATATAAACAAATAAAAAACAGAAAGATGACGGGCTTAAACCCAATTATATCTATAATTAGATGAAATGTTCAGAAAATTCTTATGGAATACTTAGACACATCCAGCTTTTTGTATGACTGGGGTTATAACAGTGAACCAGACTCAGCTCCTAATCTGACATATTCATGGGAACCCATTTACTACAACTACCGTATATCACTCTACACCAAATTGTACCCATCCTTGGAAGTCCGCAGTCTTCTAACAATTCTCTTTAATAAATTTTAAGGCACTCAATGAATTAAAGTCAAAATTGAAATCTATTTAACTCATACAAGTAAAATGAAACCAATATAATTTCAAATCAATAAAGCTTATATGCATTCTTATTGGCCTCCTTTTAAACACACTGTGTGATTTCATTTTCTGTAATACATTTTGTTAAAAACTATTCAATGAGATGTATCTCCACCAAAATTAGTCTTGATTGAAAACTGCAGCCTTTTTCCAGGCCATATATGTGCTAACATCAATAGTGATAAGCCATAGCCATAAACTTGCTTGTTCAGTAAAGCTATTCACACATCTTTAGAAATAATTTTAAATCATTTAGTAAATCACTTTCAATCTAATTTTAAAAATGATTAATAAATTAAATTTTATTTTTAAAAATTTCTGAAAAAATTTTAACAGTTTCCCAGTTGAAGTCTTCAGTACTGTTCATTGTTTTGAGACTTTAAAAAGGAAAATAAAGATTTTGTATTTTAAATAATGACGACATATTGCAACTGTTACTGAAAACAAGATAAAAAATTCAACCATGTAGATTTTAATAGAGTAAAACATAGGGATCACTATTGCTTAATGACATTTACATTATTTAAATTAGACTCACTTCACTTCAATTGATCTTTTTCTATAAACATTTATAAAAATTATGATTACTTTCTATAGTGCAATTGGAATGGTTTGCCCATCTCATTTACCTGATCCAGAAGTCCAGACTGCACCACTTGTCAAAAGATTCATTACTGGGATTCTAAGTAGTGACATGAATTACTCAAAATTTAATGGTAATGGTTTGGCACTATCTGATAGGGGATTTAATAAGTCAAAAACTTACAAAAATATGCCCATGCAATTTTACATGGCAGAATGAAAAATGCTTTGTTAAAAATGTCCTTATACTACAATTTGTTGGAATAAAGGACTGCTCTGTCCATAGTCAGGAATAAACAGAAATTATTGTAAATGGTGAAAGTATAGTGATTGCAATAAAATGCCCATTCATATGTATGCTTATTGGCTTCTAATAAATGAATGTGATTTGAGCAAAGAAATCTTTAAAAAACAGCATCTTGGAAGTCATTAAAAATAGAAATTTGATTGCTAATATACTTCACAAGTTAAGGATAATAAAGTTAACTTTCATATTGATATCTAATCTGTCCTTCTCAAAGTTGCGTCAATCATGTCATCATAAATGTAGTAGAACATTAATAAAATTCATGCCTGACTCAAAAATGGAGAAGAACATATATATACAGTATAAGGATTTCAGAATAAAGATCTAAAAGAAGACATGCATTTAACTAGAGCAATGATTAAACTAACAACATACAGTTTTATAGAATGTTAATAATAGCTACCATTTATTGATCTACCATTATATCCTAGGCCTTATACTAACATTTTAAATATGTTGTTCCTTTTAAACTTTATAAGACCCCTCCAGACTAGTTAACATCCACACTCAACAAATGAAAAAAATGCCCAGAATTTTTTAACAACTGGTCTCAGTTCAGACAGATACAAAGCCAAAATTCAAAGCCATATCTGGCCAGAAAGCCAGTATTTTACCCTCTGTCACATACTGCTTCTCATCTAAGTTCCAGAAACTTAGCTCTCAGTTCAGAAAAGAAGATAAAAGGCAGATATATGCAAACAAGACAGAAATTTTAGTTTATAGTAAGGTCGATACAAGTATTACACACTTGCCAAAAATATTTTAAAAATCCTAGGTTTCAATTATAAGTAAAGTACGAAAAACAAAGAATGCAATTGTCCTTAAGTGATGACCTGAATGCACCCTATCTAGAATTCTGTACTAAATTCTGCATTTTCAGAGGAACACTGGCAAACAGGAGAGCTCCCAGGAAGAGAATGCAGGAGCTGTAATTAGCATAGCAGCCTTTCATTTCACATGTATGTGCCTGGTGCTGTCTTTGTACTTTATACAGTTTTCTCAATTAATCCTCACAGTATTCCTGGAAGCCAAGTGTGATCACCCTTATTTTACAAAAGAGAAAACTGGAGCTAAGGAAGATTATGTAATTCTCCTGAGACCACACAGGTAATCTATAATTACAGCTGGAGTTTATCTAACAGCAAAGGCAGGAGTGATGAGGTCCCTGCTAGAGGGGCAGATTTAGGTAAAGACGTAGGGGCTTCTTGGTCACTTCCTATTACACTACCTTGCAATGTTGAAAAAACTGAGGAAGTTCAATATTGAAAAAGACAAATATTAGAAGAACTAGGCTTATATATTGCACAGTTCTGAAAGTAAACTAGAAATAACTGGAAATCAGTAAAAGAAAGACATATTTTCTTACAGTAAGAATTCTCTTGACAAGGCCAGTTAAAATACACAACTTCAAGCCATGTGAAGACGATGACTTGCCACTTAATGCAACTTTTCCCCACATTGTCTCATTTCTGACTCAAGAATTGTTTTTACTCAATGTTCTCTTAGCCTGGAGTACTCTCCCTTGCATCTTCTCTTTGAGGAGGTAGTATTTGAACTGAGCCCTAGTGATAAGGAGAATCTCCTTACTGCTCTTGGAACAGTAACACTGATCACATTATCGCATTGTTCTTGCTTATTTATTGTCAGTCTGTTGATTGTCTTTCTTCTCCATGAATGAATGTTCCAAGAGAACATAGATGAGAACTGTGTGAGGCACAGAGCAGACACTCAATGGATACTTGCTGAACACTAAATAAACGTTGTCAAAGCTATTTATTCCTTAAATGAACTATCATTAGATTAAGTTCTCATTCACTCTAAGAATTTATGATTCTCCCTTTAATCTAATAAATAATGGCAACACACAGGAGATAGTCTGTACCATATCCTCAAAACAAATGAAAAATTTTGTAACAGTCACACCAAAATAACATTTAAGAATTCATATACAAATATACAATCATATTGTAGGAATGCAATAAAGAATTGCACAAGGGTTAGAATGGTCTTAACGTAAGTTAACTGTTAACTAAATTCAATAAAATTTTCAAAATCCACACACTGTGCTCCTTGTGTGACAACATGTAGGCAACATGGCAATAATATGCTATTCTTAGCATATATCTATGCAAAATGAAAGCATGCATTAGCATCATAATAAGTAATGCTTTCTTAGTCCTTCTGATGTGTTTGGGATAGCACAGAACATTATACATGCACTGTCTCTTTCAATCCTCAAAATACGTTTATGAGAGTATTTCTTAAGTAATAATTCTCCCATTTCACAAATAAGAAAAGTGAAACATAACGGACTTAAGAAAATTGCCTGGAATTACACAGTTTATAAGTGACAAAGTTATGTTTAGACTTTAGATCATTCTGACCCCACAGCCTCACTCTTAAATGCTAATCATTACTTATTATATACAATCTCATCCTTAATGTCATTAAAGCAAAAAGAAATACATCCAGTGTCTCTCAGAATAGAAATATAAAACTGAACATTACCATTTTTTTCCTCAAAATTTCAGATTTATACATGAAGAACTCACTTTGAGGTTAAGTTGAACTAGGAATTTTTTTTAGGTTCTAACAAATACGTTGGGGAATTATTGTAAGGAAAGGAGAGCCTCTTTGTGGTGAATGAGTGCTGTATCTCCCTGTAACTCATTTTCCTCTTTTCAAAAGTACTCCAATGTTTGAGAGGCTGCTCTGAAGAAAAGGAAACATCTTATGCTGTGAGGTTACAGGGGAAGAACTAGGATCAATGGAAAGATGTTACATTGAAAGAGATTTTGGCTTAATATGAGGGAGAAATTTCTATCAGGTTGGAAAATCAGCTGCCTTGAGAGTTGTGACTGCCACGTTAATGAAGAAGCACTTTTAGAGATCGGGAAACTATTAATCAAAGTTATAGAAAAGGGGTCAGCAGGCTCTTCCTGTGAAGGTACGGATAGCAAGTATTTTAGTCTCTGCCAGCAGTATGGTCTCTGTTGCAGCTACTCAGTTTGGTCTTTGTAAGGCAAAAGCAGCCATGCAGATTATGGAAGTGAGTGGGTCTGGCTGTGTCCAAATACAATTTTATTTATACAAACAGGCTACAGCCTAGATTGGGCCTCAGGATGAAGTCTGGCAACCCCCATTACAGAGTGCATTAATGTGACTATGCTAACTGCCATTGCAAAACCTCCAAATTTCAGTAGCTTAATATAGGGATCAACAAACCATGACCACAGGCTTAATGTAATTCTGTTTTAATGTAATTCTCAAGCTAAGAAAAGTTTTTAGGTTTTTTAAGGTCTTAAAGAAAGAGGAGGAAGAGCAGAAGGGACAGAGAGTGTGGCTCACAAAATCTAGAATACTTACAAAGTGAGCCTTTTACAGAAAAATGTGCCAGCCTAAACAGATGTGCTTTGCCAGACAGCTTTCCTCCAAGTAGACTCAAGAATTCAGACCCTCTGCGTTTGTGATGGTCCAGTCTTCCACATGGGGCCAACAAGTTTACCGTGGTGTGTGAGAAAGACACGTAGGTTACGTAACTTTCTTTCTGAAGAAGTGGTGCTCATTATTTTTGCTAACATTTCATTAGTCAGAGTTAATAATGTGTCTTGTTAGCTAAAGTGGATTGAAAAACATATGCTTGGCTGAAGAGGTTTCTCCCAGCACCTACTTCATTCTATGGAAAAAGAGTGTGAATCTTTGATGGTCAGAGAGTTGCTTCCACCACAGAGAAGGACTACGTGGTGCAGACTGAGGTTTGAAATAGATACACCCTGACAGGCATTTTAAGTATGACATATGATATATTTATGTTTCCACAATCCCCAAAGTTGTAGAAATACAGTATCTATGGGCTACCCAGAGGCTAATTCTCCCTAACACACCTCATCATAACTTCTCGCTTTTCTTTGATCAGAAATGGCATCAGTTTCCCAAACACAATATCTAATATTTTTTGCCTCATAAAGTTTTTTATGTACTTATGGCCTATATGAGGAATCTCAGTATTAAGCACTTACATGAGAAAATTACAAGCCTGAGTCTCTTAAGATAATACATCAAATGAATTAGGAATGATGCAACCATGTATTTTTTTGGGGGGGGGGTCTGGACTTTAAGAGCATTTAGTTTTAGAGTATTTCAGTTTAGCCTCTATTTTCTATTTCTTCATATCACTCCATTGTCCATCTTCTAAGTCATGCCTTTTGTGACTGATTCTCAGTTATTAAATTTCTAAAGTTAACAGCAACAAAAGATAAAATCACAACTTTTCAAATGGTATTTTTCATTACATTATTGTTTCAGTGCTCATTCTCATAAATTTTTACAAGGAGAGAAAGAGGGAGGGAAAAGGAGAGAGAAAGATCTGAAATAAATCTTGCTTCTTGCTATAGTAAACATCATTAAAGGTGTGAAAGACTAATTGACAGGCCTTTAAAAATGAACCTCTACTTTAAGAGAAAATGCTGTAATCACTCAAATAATTAAGTGAAAAGAACAGTGGGAGTAATAAAAATGCAGACAAGTGATCAACAAAATAGCCATTAAATCAGACAAAACGAAGGGTACAGCAGAAAGGGGCAAATGTTCTGTTGAGAGGAAAATGAAATAAACTTAGACTAAACTTCAGGATTTATCAAGACAATAAAAGCAATAGCAAGTACACTATGTGATTCACCACCGACTGAAGTTATCTTAAAGAAGTAGGATCAATCAATACTTTCAGTCACCAACACCTGTACTATGCAGTATCTGTCCTATGCCATAGCAAAGTTGTTAAATGACAATATTCCAGGGTTAGCTGAATTCTTTGAAGTGCCAAGTAAAAAGGAGGTAGAATTGAGAAAAGAAATACCTTGTGACTAGAAATAGTCACAAGGAAGCCACTGCTGTATTTCTTAACTGCTGTAGTATGTATGAAGCATACTACATTTCAGTTATCTACATTAGAAGACATTTTTCCCATTAGGTTTGAAATATATTATATTTCAGTTAGAATTCCCAGAAAAATCATCCTTGAGCCTGGTTTTCTTAGTTTTTTCATATATCAGAGTGTGAGAAACCCCAGAGAGAGTCACCAGTCAAATACATTCTTGAAAGGTTCGCCATTTTGCTTTGAATGTTGAATTAGTAGGTTTATTTGTTGAAACAAAATGAATAGTCAAACATCTGGGAACAGCTGGAGTCAATGAATCAGAACCTTAGCTCCATTCAACTGGACAAAAGGAAAATTACTGCCTTTTATCTTAGTGTAGTCTTGACACAATGAAGGTATTTCCTGGCAAGCTGACACCACTGTACTCACTGGCACTCGCTGATGGAAAGACTGCCTCTCTCTTCATGGGGAAGGCTATTCGGGCCTTCTGGGACTCTCGGGCTGCGGAAGATACTCTCTTCTCCCTACATTAGTGTGTGCTGACTACCTCTAGACCCTGGAGACCACGGGTTACATCCTCTGGCTGGGGATGTGACTTTCCTCTATTTCTCATCATGGAAGACAGCAACAGAGTGATCTGTGGTGCTTTCATTAGGTTATATCACAAAAGTTAAAATTAAAAGAACTTCAGGTGAGTATGAGTTCTGTAACCTTTCTGGTGATCCTTGATAACCCTGTGATAATCCTGGGCCATTCGACCCAACAGCACAGGCTCCTTCCTCCTTAGACATCTCCTGCACCTTCCCCAGCATGGATTTACCCTCTCTCTCTCTCAGGAATACTGCCAGAAATATTTACTGTTCATTATTGCTGAAACCTGACAAGATATTTGAACGGATTTCATAACTTTACTATCAGACATTTGGAAAAATTCAAAGCTGATAGACAGAGACACATAGCAATTGTTGTGTTTTTTTTTTTTTTTTGAGGCCTTCTGGCCTAAGCTAAAATAAAACTACGTACCCCAGAGGGAAGAAAAAACCTTCTGAAGCCCGTGTAAAAGAAGTTAGCAGTGGATCAACCTATGATGTCATTTACATTACAACCTAATTCCTTGAGGAATTAAAAGCAACGGTCCCTACCTTACAGATCTTAGGAAAACCAGATATGTGGCTATAGAAACAATTCAAAGCCTTTCATGGAGCAACTTGCTTCTTTCTTTTCCCATGTGCCTTTGAGCCACCAATATTAATAAAAAGTTTTAGCCATCTGAGCAGGTAACTTTAACTTATTCCATCTGCCAGAAAAACAACTTAGATCCAACTTCTTTTAAAACTAGTGAATTTTGTATTCCTATACCTGATTTACGGCAGTAATTTAAAAATGGAAGCTATAAGGTGTCTGTTTGTATCTATGTATTTATGTGTGTCTATATATGTGTTATTGACATGTGATATTTTCTACCTTCAGATGGTTTTACTAAAATTAATTTGTTGGCCTGAAGAAAATTAAACACTCATGAGAATTATGTTTTCAAAAAAGTTCAGAAATAAAATAAAAACTAACCACATGATTTTCAGGTTCATGTGATCTGAGATAATCTTTGGTAAACACAAGCTAGTTTAAGTTTGTTGATTTAATTAAAATTAATGTCTTTAGACTTATCAACTTTAAAATTAACACAGATGTGCAACTTTAATTCTACCTGGGTTTACTAGTCAAATAAGTTTATGTTATTTCTGTTACAAAACATGTCAGCAAAAAAATTAACTTCGTATAATAATCTAAACATAATTGTTGAGAACAAGCATATTAAATAGATGTAGGTTGTATAAAAGCTTTTAAGTAATTTTTTTAAAAGTTTCCTCAAATCCTTTCAGTAACCTAAAATCTTAAAGATTTGCTAAGGTAAATTAAATTCTGGATAGTCATTAAATATCCAAATAATTTCTAAATAAGAAAAAATACTGAAATACTAGTTACTAAATACAGGTTTATCCACTTTTGGCTTCCTTTCACAGAGGAACTAAAGATATTTGGGTTGATTAGTACAGGTTTTGTGCCACTCTAACGTTTACTAAGAGAAAGTATATGTTTCCAAAAATTACAAATGGTATTAATTTGACAAGCCACACAATCTTAATAGTTCACAAATTTTCACTCCTTTATTTTCACTAAAAATTAAGGTTTTTAGAATTAAGTATATTTAATTAGAAAATATATAAGATTTTATAGAAATGTATAAAAAATATAAACATATAGAATTAAATATATATAGAATTAAAGTTACTAGAAATAATAAAGGAAACATCTCTGTATGCAAGAAAAGTAGGATGTATGTTTTCAGTGAAAAAAAAAAAAAAGATATGAGGACCAGAGATACATTTTGATGAGGAAAAAAAGTAATTTTATCATAGAGTAAAACTAATTATTTCAAAATGGGAAAGAGGAAAACCCAGAACAAAACTGCAGAGGTTTGTGGTCAGGAAATCTTGGGGAAAAAATGTACGTCTGATCAAGATGGGTAAGAGTAAAGTAAATTTATTTTTAAAAAGTTGATAATCACAAGTTTTAATATCAAAATAAGCTGGTACAATATTAGAATTTGGTTTTCTCTGTTGGAATGACAAGTTTTATTGGATTTTGTATTTGTTTTTAATAAGAAATTATAAAGAAAAGTATTTTTTGTTGTTGTTTTCACCTTTTAAATGATCTGCCTAGAAAACAAAAAGTTTCTGTGTTTCATCAAAATAATTTCCTATGTTTGTTTTTATCTTTGATTACTTGTGGTCTTTGATTACTTAATAAAATGGAATTTCCTTATTAAAATAGCTAAATTTCTTTCTTTCTTTCTTTTTTTAAAAACAGTTTAGCTTTCTATATTTTCCTTTGAAAGCTTTAACTGTCACTATGGTTAAGTGGATAACTAAGTACCGTTTCACAGAGACCTATAATACTATTTGACCAAGTGTTTTAAAACCTTTCAATATTTTTGACAAATTTCCCCCAAATCAAATTCTAAATGAATTTGACCCTGAACCAATTTAGAGATTTTTCAGCGGATCCCTGAAACATCTCAAAAGCTTTGTTCTCTCTCCTTATAAAAAGGAAGTTATTAAACTGTTTAGGCTTACTTCATATGTTAAATTGCATGGGAAGCGTCAAATAAAAAGTAATACTAATACTTTATGCTGTATTTGTTTAGGTATATTTTATAAGTGTTTCAGAAGTTCCTGGGAACCTGATGTGTGAAATTCATAGAAATCTGATATATCCTGGTAAAATGCCATTAGTCATAATTTCAGTTATTATCTTAAAATGTTGTATAGCTCAGAAATAATGACATTTCCTTATTAAATGAACTCTCATCAGATCTTTAACAATTGGTATTTTTAAGTCTTTGTCATTTACAGAGTATCATAGTCTTACTCAGATACTTTTGCAAAAGTATTCCTACAAAAGTGCTTCGTCTTCAAGGAGATTCATGGAAAAGATTTTGACAAGTACAGGTTTCTGATAACTCTAAGATAATAAAATTGAACTTGATTCAAGCAGAACAAGTATTAATTGTATGGAACTGAACAAACTGAGAAAGATGATTATAATTATTTCATGATTTTTTTGTTTAAAACATTGCTGGTTCCTTGATGTTTTGCTTTTCCAGATATAAGGCAACTTTTTTTCTTCTCTCTTACTATGGCTTACAGCAAATTGGTAAAATATAGCTTTGTAAACAAAGATGAAACACTTATTTTTTTCTTCCTACCTGACCCCTCTAGAATTCAGAAACTCTTGAGTATTCTTTTTATGGCAATATAGTTATTTTCATAAGTTCTTTCTACAATTATGTAAACAATCAGGCCAAGTTTAACAAGTAAATTAGTCTAACTGTAATTATCTGTGGAAAAAAATGGGGATAATTGTATAAAAACATTATGTTTCCACCTTTGTAAATATTAGATTCTAATTCTGTTAATTTTCTTTGAAGTTTTTATTATAATATACCTGGACTAGATCTTTAATTCTTTTAGTTTCCTCAAATACCTGGCCATGACTCCCCAAATATTTCCAATTTTCTCCCACTCTAATGATTTGATATCATTAAGAACAAGTAATCTGCTTGAATCTCCTTGAAAGGGACTATACTGGATCCCATTACCCAGATGGCAGCCAAGCTACAGGGACTTGAACCCTGGATACATATCTCACAGCTGAAAAAATCCACCTGACACCTGGTCCTGCGCAGACGCTGGAGACCCCAAACCAAACTGACAAGGACGAGAAGCAGCTGATATCAATGTAGACTGCTTCTTTCCAAAACGCCAGATTAAGACTTCACACTCTAAACATAAAACCTGCTTTTCTTTTTATTTTCTTTACTTTGGCATTGGCCTAGAAAGAAAACACCATCACCCACATCTCCCAGGCCACTGCTAAGGAGGGTAAGCTTTAAGACTGCTGGATTTGTCATCAAAACTTCAACCTGTTCACGATGCCTATGGTTCTAGAAGTATTACCTTACAGCAATGGTTTGTGCTCCCAACAGGATTTATCTTTTTCTGTAGTGGTTATCATCCTTGGGCCTAGGGATGCCTGGATGGCTGGCGCGTAACTGGGAAATGCCTTTTAGGTTACCTTACTGTACCCCTAACTGTTCACAAACTGAGACACCTCATTGGTCAAGTCCCCTGAATTTACATCACTCAGAAAAGACTTACCAGGAGGTATCCATGATTCAGGATTTGCTTCTTTTGGCAGAACCTTACTTCCCCGCGTAGAAATAAAAACAGCCGAGGGGCAGGGCTGACACGGAAGCCGGCGGGAGTCCCAGAAGACGGCACATGTGGTGTGTGCCTGGTGGCTCTAGAGAAGGAGCCGAAAACCCCGCAAGAAGTGCAAGTTCCCACAGCCCAGCCAGGCTCTTCCCTGGGGCACCTAGCCTGAGGGGCGACTGCAGCCCGTGCGCCATGGCGCACTGTCCCGATGACCTCTGCGCGGCGCCGCGGCGCCTTAGCCCCGCCCCTAGCCCCGTTCTTCAGCCCCGCCCCTTAGCGTCCTGCATAGCGCCAAGACTGGCTGCTTTTGCTTCCAGACAAGGAGATGCGTCTGCTGGGTGCATTCTCTATTGGCTGCTGCTGCTGCCCTTCACGCCCCTGGCCTTGCAAACTTGAGTCAGGACTTCCTACCAAATCGGGAGAAGGCAGGCTGCCTGCCTGGAGCTGTTTAATCTGATGCATCTGGAGCAGAGCTAAGGTAGTTGTCTCCTGGACTCTGCCCGCTGCCCCCACAACTATTCCCCTTCCCGTCCCATCCCCATTCCCCTGTCGGACTGGGCCAGGCTTATACTTGGAAAAAAATATTTTGGGTTCCTCTCTGCCCTTCTGGATGCCTGGCTTGCTCCACTGGATTCTAGTGCTGAGGGAGGGGCCCTGGGCTGCGTGAGGACGGTCACCCAGGAGGCTCTGGTCTTGGTATTAAGAGTTGAGGGTTCCAACCCAGGCATCAGGGTTCCCTGCTTGCTGTGTCATCAGTGTCCTTTCCAGAAAGCATGTCCCTCTGGTTCCCAGTGCTCCACGGCCTCTTCCCTTTGCACCTCTACACCCCTCCTTCCCTCCCTGTGCCCAGGGCAGAGTGTCCAAGACTTATTCTACCCTTCACACACTGGCCCTGATCCCTCAGCTCTCTCCACTGGGGCTATCTCTACTGACTGTGAGCTGGAAAGCAGTATGATTAAGTTAAAAAAAAAAAAAAAGTAAATGTAAGTGAGATTATGACCAGGAGCCTCTCCTTAACTTTTGAAAATACTGTAGAATCCGCTGCTAAAGCAATAGTTGCACAACAACAATCTTTAGACTCTCTGGCCAAAATTATTTTTGATTATAGGATACCCCCGATTATCTTTTAGCTGAGCAAGTAAGTGTTTGTGATGTGGCCAACATGACCTGCTGCATCTGTATTAACACTTCTAGGGAAGTTGAAACTCAGTTATATAAGATCACTAAGCAAGCCATTTGGCTTAAAAATTGACTCTTTCAATGGGGTCTTTCTTTGACGTATTTGATTTTGATTGTTTTGGGTCTTGGGGACCATGGCTGTGAAGTGCACTCCAAACATTGGGACTTATTCTGCTTGTAATAATCATAGTAGTCTCCCTGATGTGTTGTATTCTCTCAAAAGCTTTAAATGCATGATTGTAGCCTCTTATCACTGAATAAATGATCTCCCTAAGACTAGAACATCAAATAAGAAATGAAGATAATGACCAACTAAAAAATTGTGAACCCAAAGTCATGACCTGTGAACAACACAGAATCAGCAAAAAATGTTATGACCTGTAAATATCACACAAAGGATCAATAAAAGCTGTTAGAACTCCAGAGCTATAGCTGAGAGCAGCCCTAAGGCCTTAAATTTTGATCACACCTCTCAGTTAAGCTGAGAGCCATGACCAAAAGGGGAGAACTGTTAAAAAAAAAAAAAAAAGAAACAATAGGCCCAAAATGGAGTCACTTGTGCTAAAACCCAAGTCAGCACACTGAGACTTAATTGCAGTTTCAGCCCCTCTCAGGAATGTAACCTTTAACCAGTCAGTCTGGAATTACCTAGTCAGCACTAGGGAGATAATCCACTTGATAGACCCCTTCTGTTCCCAGAAGAAAGATGAAATAATTTGCTTTTTTTTTTTGTCCCTCCATTTTTTTCCTCCTATAAAATCTTCCACTTTGTACAGCTTCTCAGAGTTCCTTTCTATTTGCTGGATAGGATGCTGCCCAATACATGAATTATTGGATAAAGCCAATTAAATCTTCAAATTTACTCAGTTGAATTTTGTTTTTTTAATGGTACAGAATTAAATTTGTTCTTCTCCTGTTAATCTGTCTATGTCAATTTAACTTTTAGACCACCCAAAGAACCTAGAAGGGTAGAAGAAAAAATATTTTTTCCCTACAGCTGCAAACAGAAGTACCATGTGAAAACCTGATATATACATCACAGGGCAAAATTTCCCCAATTTGTAGGAAAGCTATAAATCTAATGTGTACAAATACTTCTACTGCCCTGACCCATGCAGTTCAGATCAAGGGCAGTGTTGCAGTTAAAATGACACAGCACATGAAAACAGAACAAATTCAAAATAATTCAGGTCCCTTTACTTAACTTATACTTCTTGAAACACCATGAAGGTGACAGATAGTCTAGACCAATGGCTTTTAAATTTCTTTTTATTTTTCTCTGTCTTTGACAGACCTCCCAGACCCCAATACCTCTCTTATTTCTCATTTCAAAAAGTTCTTCTTAAAAATCTCTATCCACAACCTCCAGACAGTGTGTCTTATAATTATATATTTCTTCTTTTGGTTTTGGTTTTTGGTGTTTGGAAATTGACTAAATGTCTTTTACTAGGGCTGGAAATTTTAATCTAGACAACTCTCAATGCATATTAAGATCAGATATAGCAGTTGACACTCATTTAACTCTCAGGCTGGTCAAAGACTATACATGTTACCATTCAACTGCTCACCTTCACAAAATCTGAAAATCCTTTGTGGTTCTGAAGTGGAGCAGAATATGCTGCCTTAAAATATGCGTCTTTGGCATAAGAATTATCTTGAACTGATTATTTTAAGGAAAAGCACACACAGGAAAAGCTCTGAAAATCAAATCTAAGCTTCCCCTTTGTAAGAAAAATTTATATATACTCTGTATCAGGAAGAGAAGAATGACTAAATCTCTAAAAACTCTTATCAATGGAGAAAGCAAAGACTTAAATTTGTATGACAACCATACTCTTGATTACTCTGCTTTACCTGATAACCTCCCATATCTGGTAGACCTCCCTCCTAACATGTTCTTTAGTTGAAGATGGTACTTAGTGGCTTGGCTCATTTTGAAGCGTTACTCTGTTTTCCTGAGTATCTCCTATGTATATAGGAGGTATAGCTTTTATTAAGCTTCTGTTTGTTTTTCTTCTATTAATCTGTCTACTATGAAAGGGGAAATCTCAGCCAAGAACCTAGAAAGGTAGAGGGAAAATTATTTTTCCTCCCCTATAATTTCCTCCCTAGGATTATAAATAAATAAGATTGCTCACCATCAATACACTTTTCAATATTTTACCAGTGGTCTTAAACAACAATAAAGCAACAAAAATATGTACAAATTATTACATAAGAAAAGGAAGAAATATGTGCTGTTATTTACCAAAGACATGATTATGTGCTTAGAAAATCTAAAAGCATCTAAAGGCAAACTATTAGAATTAGAAAATAACTTTAACAATTATTGGATACAATATATACAAGTCAACTGTATTTCCTTGTACTAGGAACAATTAGAAAAGAAATTTAAGAAATGATGTAACTAGTGGGCCCACCTATCGCCCTGTGGACCAGCCAAGAAATAAAAGCCTCCAGGCCCCTGGGCCCACAAAAAAAAAAAAAGAAAAAAAAAAAAAAAGAAATGATGTAACTAAATAGTGCATTAGGAACCCTCAAATATCTGGGAATAACTGTAATGAAAGATGATCAAGACCTAAACAGATAAAACAACAAAATGTTGCTGAGAGACATTTAAAAATTATTTCAATAAACTTGGGGAAATTCTATTTTCTCAGTTTGAAAGAATCAATATTTTTAAAAAGTCAATTCTTCCAAACTAAACTACAGATTCAGGCAATTTCAGACAAAAATTTTCCCTCCAAAAAAATAAATAAATACATTTAGAAATTAAAAATTGGAATCTAATATTTGTATGGAAATGGGTAGGCCCAATAATAACACATCAATCTTAAAGGAAAACAAACAATACCATATAAAAAACTGATAAAGCTACAATAATTAAGACGTGGTGTTGGCAATACACATATAGAACACTGCAACAGAAAGGAGAACACAGAGCTGACCCAGACATATGCAGTCCCTTGCTTTAACACAAGGTGACACTGCAGCATGACGGAGAGATGGTGGTCTCTGTAATGAATGGTGCTGGGATAACTGGATGTCCGTATGGGAAAAGAAGAGTTTAAATGTCTGGGGCCTGTGGTACTGAAGATACTAACAGAGAGCAGTCAACATTTTGATTTTTTTTCCTAATTCCCCTTAGTATGTGGCTTGTTTTCAAAGTACATTAGGTGACAGTGTAACCAAGTATTTTACTACCCTGTAACAAGGATAGAAGACATTTTTTCCATTCTGCAATATCTGATTCTAAATATCTACCTCATTATTTGTTCCCTTAGTCAATTCTACGTAGTAAGTTCTAGTTCCTGAGCATAACTTCTCTAATCATAAAGTTACTGACGTCACAGAGCACCCTCTCCTCCTCACCAACACAACAAATACAACTAAAAACAATAGTGGCTTAAATACATTAATCATTTTATTTTTTCATCATATATAAGCCACTGCTGTGCTGGTCAGTTGTGGAAACAATCTATTCTGGTGACATAAATTAGGAAAGGATTCATTAAGGAATAGTAGATATTTCAATTGATAGGCAGGCAGAAATTCTAGGGACAACTCCCAGATCACTACTGTAGAAGTGGTCTGCTGAGAGAGATGTGCTAACCCTTGCTTTAGACCACATAATCTTGTTGTGATCAGAAAGCCACATCAGGAGGCCTCTGCCACTATTTCCAGTCTTAAAAAATCCAAACCCCGCTGGTGACATGTTGTCCAGAAATTCTGGTCACCCAAGAGTCAGGCTGCTCTCTTTCTCTTTCTAAGGTTTGTAACTGAGCAAAGGACTCATGTGCCAGTGGCACCGAAAACCAATCTCTGACAGTGGGTGTTTGCAACAAAGTAAGGACTTACTGCAGGGCACCAAGCAAGGGTGTGGGAGACAAGCCTCAGATCCACTTCAGCTTTGTCTCTTAGAGGTTTGGTTTTGTTTGTTTTGTTTTTTTAAGAGGAAGAACAAAAAAGTTGGGGTTAATCATATTCTTGTGACATTTCTTAATCATGCTTTTGGGAGTCAGGATGTCTCTGTTTTACTGTTCTTTGGGCAGGTGGTTCAGGGGTCTGTTATCTCATCTTGCCCTGGAGAAACAACCTGAGTTTGTACCTTGATGCTGACATCTAAAATAGCATATAATAGCAACTTCAGCACACCAACAATGTTATTGGCAACAGCAACTTTAGTTCATTAATGACGGTATTAACAACAGCAATTTTCACCATCTGACCCTGATAGATCAGTGTTTAGTTAACACAGGATTGAGGTCAGAGGGGACAAGAAAGGAAATTTTGGATAGAGAGGTTAATCATAAACTCAGCAGGGGAACTCGACTTTACGGAGACTTGGTTTCAATCCCCATTCCTGTGACAACGTTCCCCAAACCTGTGAGAGAACGAGATGATGATTGCACTGGTTATTCCCTGCTGAAAGGAGCACAGCCCTGCCGTAGTCTGAGGAACGGGAATGTTGCTCACTATGGTGGAAATATTCCTGAGTTCTGGTTTTGGATCCAAGTCTTCCAAGATTAAGATCTCAGTCCCTTCCAACATTTTGGTGCAACAGCTTATAGTACATTTTATAATCAGGTACCCAATGAGGTAACAGTAGGAGTGATAATGTGAACTTTAATAAGCCTTGGAAAATAGATCTCATTCCCTGAAGAATTCAGGAGAATAAGCCTAAAAACTACTCTAGACCTGGCACTTCTGGGGAGAATTATTGGAGGCAGGTAGCCAGTTGCCTACTTTTATCTAAGTAGGTCATACCTTCTAATGTAGTATTAATATATACACAACAGAAACTGTTAGTCACTAAAACATATGTCTCCTTTTTCAGCTAAAATCTAACCTAAAGCAATTTTATTTTCTAGTGCTATTCTAGCCAAAGAATATAGTGACTTCTGCTGGAAGGCTATGGCTTGAGCTGTCTCATTTGCTATTACTATTCTTAAAGTAAGAGGTAGATTTAATAGTTACAAGTGGAGATCTTGAGACGATAAGGTTGCAGTGGGCAGCTGCTAGCAGATATTATTTTGAGAATGTCTGGTGGTATCCTTGAGTCTGATACAGTTCAGAAAATTCAAGTTCTTAGTAATATTAGAAAATTCAAGTTCTCAGTAATACTGGAATGTGTCTAAAATCATGTCCACAATGAACACCTGGCTCTATTTTGGATGCCTGAACCACAGTTCCTTTACTGTGATTTTTTAAATATATTATTTTCCTTAAGGGCTAAAGCAAATGTACAATGAATATTGAACAGACCACAAAGCAGGCTGTTCTGGTTCCAGTTAAATCATATTTGATCCATAGTGCCTCCCCCATATCTCAACATGTGAAAATGTCTTCTGCCATTTCCCATTCTGTTTGCAAATTGTTTGGTAGAAAGCATTAATGGTCAAAATACTTGTCCCTTGATGCCAGGCCTTTTCTTGATGATAGGCCTCAATTTTTGCATACACACACATATACAAACATATACATACACACACACATACATATACACACACATAAATAGACAGATTTATCCACACTGAGGGAAAACTAAGCAGATATATTAAACAAGCTCAGAGGTATAGCAATGGAGAAATATACACAGACTATACACTTTATCAAATATACTGATTGTTACACAAACATTGCGTACATGCTTTTAGCAGCATCATTAAAGCAAGCAGTGATACATGTCATGAATAGTTATACTCTGTGACAACTTTCTTTCCATCCTAAATATTAGGAGCAATAGTATGGTTAGAAGTAAAAAAATAACTTTCAATTTTGATAGAGACACAAACATTTGGTACAGTTCAACTGAAATAGTAGGACGGGTCTTACAGGCCTGGTTCAGATTCTTGGGACAGCTGTTTACCACTGCTGTTGTCTTCTTGTTCTGGTGTGGGTTGTTTGAGGTCAGCATTTTTTTTCCTATAGACCAATCTAGTGCAGACACCCTTATTAAGTGGGAAATAAAATTCAAGAATAAATTCCCTTCAGTTTCACTGCACATGAGCTAGTTAAGAGTACTCAATAGGGTCTTTTTATCTAGGTTAGAGACAGTTTTTTAAATGATGCCTTTTCCAGTATGCATAATCTCCTGATTGTAGGTCATGGGGCATCTGATCTTCATCCAAAGATAAATGACTGTGATAAGCTTCAAAACAAAAGTAGAGTGTCTAATAATTCAATTAAACTTTACAAGAAGGTAACACAGCAACAAGGAGCTAGCAGGAAGGGAGTCAGGCAGTAAATACAGATTTCAATTAACAAAAATAGAATTTAATATTCACTGATCTTTTTCTCTCTGAAATTACCCTCATTTCTATCAAACATAGCTAAATTAAGACTGATTTGTTTGTAATGTAAATCTAGTTTCCATAAACTTGGTCTGAGGATTTACCTACATGTACCTCATTACCTAGGTGCTTTTAAATTAGCTGTTCTAAAACTTTTCATAAGGAATCTCATATTGAACTGTTAGAAGGTCTCTCAAGGCCAGGTAAGCCACACCAAAGCCACACCAAATCCATCAGATTCCATTCTATAGATTTTGATGAATTCCTTTCTTCTCAAGGTCTCCCAAATATCTTTGAGACTCCTGCACCAGTCAGGAGGTGGACTTTCTTATTCACCTTTAATAAGGCTGTTGGGAACCCAAGAGTTTCCAAATTTTGGAGGGAACAGATAGAAAGAAAAGATAAATGTTTCAATTCTGCTTATAAAAGTATAATTTATCAAGTTACCATACTCATAATTAGCTTAAGAAGAAAGACTTCCTTATAGCTGGAAAACACAGATTAAAAGCCAGCAATATTTCAGACAAAAAACCCAATAAAAATTATAACCATATTCATCAGTTCACTCAGTCCTATGTAATAATCCTTTTCATTAACAGTTTTATGAAGTCATTAGCTTTTCTGTTAGGATTCTTTAATTTCTTACCCAGCACAGAGATATGATCAGAAAGTTATCAGAAATCTGTACTAGTCAAAAAATTTTTTCTATAAATCTTCTTGAACATGAAGCATTTTTGCAAAATCATCAGAGGATAACAACTGTCTTTAGATGACAAAAGACTTTGAAAGACATGGTTAAACACTTGATTACAATGCAGTTATCAAAGAAACTTGGTTACTACTATGACATATAACATTTTAATATAATAACTAGAATTATGACTGAAACATTGCACCAGGACATAAACAAATTTTAGAAATTTCATATAGTTTCTAGAATATCTACATAATGACATTTACCCATACAGTATAACCTAAGAAAGTTTATCTCCACTCATTTGACAATGCTTCTCATGCAACCCAACACACCAAACAATCCTAATGAGTTTAACCTCTCTCTCTGTGACATGCCTCAGGGGCCCTCTGAAGCATCCCAAGGCTAGCTAGGGGTCAAAAGGACTTCAATTAGAAATTGATCCTCAGGAGTTTGTCAAAAATATCAAAAAAAATTTCAAAACACCTGGTCAAGCAGTATCATAGGTCACTGTGAAATAATACTTAATCACTTAAACAAACGACAGTAAAAGATTTCAAAAGCAAATGCAGAAAGTTATAACAGTTACTTAAAAGGTAAAGAAACTTAACAATTTGTTGTTGAAAGCAGATCAGTATTCTAGAAAACTCTGTCCTTTTGAGTGTTACTGAGCTGAGCACAGGTCAGACTGCCCAAACTACAGCAAAGCCAATCTACTGGCACTGGGCTGTAGTGACCAAAAGTACAGTGCTTATTGCTGGGTGCCAAGAAAGGAGGATGGGTAGCTAGTGCTCAAAAGATCCAAACTCCCTGATGGCTTTTGGGCAAGGGTTTTTAAAGGTAACATTAGGGGTGAGGTTTGCAGGGTGTGTGATCAGCTTATGGACTTTCTTTTGATTGGTTGGTGTTGAGTTACCAGGTTGATGTTTTGGGAATCTTGATTAGCAACCTTCTGGTTCCAACCAGTCTGGCGTCTCTGTGCCTGCAGTCAGCATATAGTCACCATCCTCCACTGGGGTGGGAATCTGAGTTTCTGCAGGACAACTCAAATATATGTGTTGGATTGTTATGTACATCCCTTGATGAGGAACTTAGGAGGATAAAACTGATTCTATTTTATTGCAGAACTATTATTTAAGCTATCATTACCTTTCATGCTTGACTGCTTTTTCATTGCTTCTGCATGCCTTCACTTCTCGAATTAGTGACTTCTTGACTCTGCTCTTTGGAACACAGGGAAGGTCTAGGAGACTAAAGCCTTTTTTCTACAAATAAGAAACAGAGTACACGAAGGGGCTTTTGTACGTAGGAAAGGGTCCTACTCAAGTTTCAATCTCCCTTTTTCTTTGATGTTTCTCAATCCTGAGGGGAACAGGGGCTGGACAAGAAATAAAGTTTTGGATAGAGAAGTTAATCATAAACTCGGCAGGGAAACTGGGTTTTTGGAGGCTCAGTTTCAGTTTCACATGTGTACATATGCCTAACAGAACATAGACAGCATAGCTACAGGAGACCTGGGGAGCATAGTCCTGTCTAGAAAACTTAGTCAACCAATTGAGAGCATCTGTCCCAGCTTCCGAAATTCTGTAATAATAAAAACTGCCATTTATTAAGCATTTACTGTGTTAAATGAGATGAGTTTATTACTTTTCGCTTGTTCATCTAATACTTTCAACTAATTTTTTCTAAAGACAGAGCTTAACATTATTCTTTCAACAATAAATAGGCTAATAGCCAAAAATAACAATAACAATAATTTTTAGATTCTTGCCCAAGTTCACCAAACTAATTATGCAAAGTCAAAGCACAAAATTAGTCCAATGTGGCTTGGCTAAGGAGATTCTTTCTACCATTCTTTGGTTTCTCTAAAATTAAGATTGTATCAGTATAACCTAAGGTTTTTATTTTCAAATTTTGAGCTAATTTAAGTGTAGACTAAAACTAAGTCAGGGATATATAAAAAAGTTGTGTTAGTTTGAAAGTTTGGATAAAACCAATTAAAAAAAAAACTGACTGACAGGATGCAGAGATATTTCAAAGGCAAAGCACGCACGCACGCGCGCACACACACACACACACACACCCCAAAATGTTAATGTTGATGCATTCAGTGAGCCAAAATGTGATTGTGATTTTGCAGAAAGTTCTAACTCTGCTTAATTGATATGTGCTTTTGGCAAAATAAGTGAGGATTTGGCCCAAGATAATAGCTTAGACATCTGTGTGTTAAGACCTCTGAGCAAGTGCTCTGTGTCATCCATATTCAGCATCAGAAAATTTTATCTCCAAGCTTCGCTGACAGTTATACAATTTAAAATACAACAGAAATATCTTTAAACAAATAGGACAATGATGAATAGATCTGGAAATCATGGGCAAAAATACAGTTCTGAACAACAATTTTTTTTTTCTTCCTTCTGTGAATGAAAAATACTACAAGCCGCATCAGTAAGCAAAGAATGCTGAAGCCATCAAGTCATTAGCGGCTGCTGCCACCCCTCCGGGAAGAAAAGCCTGCAGCCCAGCCTCTGCAGCCACTCACAGTGGTGCACCCTGAGGGGACTCAGAATAAGAAAGGACAGGATACTGGCCCTAGATAGCTAGGCGCTTGTCAAAGGAATGAATTCAATGAGCCCAAATGTTTGCTTCCTCCCATACATTGAAAAGCGCTAAATTCTTTAACTTGAGTTGTCTGGTTTTCTTCAGTTAACAAGTAATCTTTTACTTTTTAAAGTAATCTTTTTATGTTCCAACTACCTGGTGTTTGTTGTAAAACTCCTCTATATCCTCGCTCCTTCCCTACCTCTTCGGAGCAGCCCCTCAGAGCGATCTGAGAGGCTGTCATCCTGGCTCGAGTCCTCTGGCCAAAAAAAACATAACTCTCAAATTTTAGGCTGTGCATTTATTTCAGTTAACACTTCATAGACTAAGTAAGGAAAACATTCTTCTAAATAGTTCTTATCTAAAAAAAAAAAAATTACAGGGAAAAGCATCTAAACTTAAAATGTAGGTACAAAAGTGAAGAGCAAATGACATAGAGTGTTCCACCCAGAAAAATGCATGACTCATAAGGGCCTTGCTTTTGATAAGACTGAAGATATCTGAGAAACTAAATAATGTGAAAGTTGAGAGAGTTGGCGGGAATTTCACACAAGAACTTAAAGAACTTAATGAAAGCTGCCTTTGTTGAAAAGCAGATTTACATTCCAAATGAAAGCATTCAGAGCACCCAAATTCAGAAGACCAGAGGAAGAAGAAACAGAAGGTCACCCCATATGTTTCTTATCATCATTGCAGTGTTCTCTGCCTTCCTTCTTGCTCAGCTAAATCACAAAGAAAGGTATTTGACTCAGAAAACTCTATTGTAGTGTAGTTTGTAAAAGTAGCACAAAGTAATATTTATGAGAAAGAAAAGACGGAAAAATTAACATAAGTGGAAATTAGTAGATCAGTGGAATCGTAACTCTACAAACATAATGGTAACTTTACTGAGCAGCTGCAAATGGTTAAAATATATGAGAGGCATTTAGCTGCTTTAGTTTTAAGCATAATATTCAATTTGTATGGATATCTGAGGTGGGCACAAATACCATTTTTAATTAATCATTATTCTTAAATAACTCATTTACATTTAAATATGCACTAGGCACTTTGCTAGGTAATTTTTATACATTATCCTCTTCTTTATCTGAACTTTTCGGTTGGATTTTCTCACAACTTGGTAAAACATCCCTTTATTTTCTCACTAACTTTTAGTCTGCCTGATAAAAATTCCAAAATTTATATCTCCATGTAAACCTGTCCTTGGAACCCCATTTTTCTCTGGCCAATCTCCTAATTGACATCTGTGCTTAAATATATTGTAAACAGCTCAAATTTAGCATTTCCAAAGCTGATCTCTTGACTTTCCCAAGCAAAGTTAATCTAACGTTAGTTCTTCCCTAAATCAGTATCAGCTCATCCTTGTTTTCCTCTGTCTACCTGTCCTCACGTATCTACTATTAGAACATCTGTCAGTGTTGCCTCTGTTCTGTATCTCAAGTTCATCCCTATCTCTCCATCTCCAACCTACTGTAATCTCCTCCTGGGACGACTGCCAGCTGATGCATGGGTCCACAGGCACTCTCTCCCACACCCCATTTACAGTAGCCAGAGTGATTTTTAAATAGGGTCATTCCACTCCCTTTTAAAGTTTTTAAACTGTAAGAATAAGACAGCCTTTTACTCCATAGGTTTCTTTGGATATTCTGTTCTTGTTAAGCCCCACCTAGATTTCAAGCCAGCAGGAAGTTTGGGAAGAGGCATGACTTAGGAATAGGGCTAAGGGGAGACTGTGTATTTTATTCTCCTTCCATCTCAGTGACTGGCAAAGAACCAGACAAATGATCTGATATCAATAAATAAAATTGAATAAATTAATAAAAGTCATCAGAAAGCAATCTTACATAGTCATATTTGAAACTAAAGCTGGTGCTCTTTGAGACATCAATATTGAGGATAATAATAGAGTAATATAATGTCTATTCATAGAGCACATTGTTCTTTTACTGTGCACAGTCACACTATGATGTCCATAACAGTTAGTCTCTCCCTATAAAAAATAAAGATGCTAAATCTAAACCATGTGGCTATTGACCAAGCTCTGTCCCATGTTTGTTTGATTCCAAATCTCATGGTCTTAATGTCTTCTCTTAGCAAAAACTGAATCAGCACTTATTAAAACATAATAAATGTCAGTAAAACTGTCAAAAGTAGGATGTGTGATCTTAGTCTAAATGGGTACTTTTATACTTTTATCAATTTCGGTGACCCTTGGAATTTTAGTCAAGTAACAGGAGCTAAAGTTTATTATCTATTTTATGATTTACCAATTTCATAGAGACAAAATTAGTTATATTTTCTTCACAATATATTTCAGTTTCTTTGAATATGTCCACATAGTGGTAGAATTATATTTCTGATTTTAAAATAACAAAAAAAAATTTTAAGGGAGAATATAAGTTCCAAGCACTTTTCAGGAGTGAATTCTAGAAAGCAGACTTTCTATGTGATTACAACTATGGAAATAATGAGTTGAACTGTATATGAGTACCCCTGTATGATGGGCCATGTGAATTGATGGAAAGGACCCAGAATTTAAACAAAGATGGAGCTGGATTTGAATATTTTCTGCCACTTTTTAGAAGTGTTAATTTAGGCAATTTTTTAGCTTCTGTTAAATTCAAATATCCTCATCTGTGACACTGTGATATTAATACCTAACTTTCAGTGTCCCTTCAAAGATCTGCAATTGCAGATTTTTTAAAGACAGAGTCACAATTGGTGTTTCTTATGATGAGAGTTTTTAAGATTTACTGTCTTAGCAACTTTCAAATGTACAATATGATTAACACCAGTCGGCACGCTGTACCTTGTTCTAGTGACTATCACTGTTATCATGATCCTCACCATCATCGAAACTAAAAGCAGAAACAAGAAACATCTTTTCGCATTTTTCTCTCAAAGTACATTCTTTGTCTTTTTAAAAAATTTTTTTTTTAGTTTTTAGTTTTGTGGGGGGTTTTTGGTTATTGTTCTCTCAGGAAAACAACAAAGGTGTTAAGATTGATGACATACTTTGCTTTCCCTTCTGGCCACCATTTGTCACTGTTGTAAGGAAACAGCAAAATAAAATCTTGTCTTATTAAATAAGACTCCATACAAATCCCACACAGTCTGTACTTGTAGGAAAATAGAAAGGTCTCTTCTTCAGGTGTCCAGATTTGATCTTCCTGTATAAATCAAGTTACCTACATAGAACATTTGCCCAATTTAGACACATATCTTTAGTTTCACAGTATAGAAAGTCTACATTGCATACCAAATATTTTATGCCATTTTCTAATTCCTTATAAAGGAAACCTCATTCAATCCTGTTATTGTTCAGTTAACTCCTATATTCCTATGACATAAATCTAATTAAGAGTTTGACAAACACAATTTAGAACTAGGGCTCAAAAATAACCATTAAAGGGTTTAAATGCAAAGAAAGTGATTTTGAGTATTAATGTAAATGACATTTTAATTCTAAGAATTCATCAGTTTGGAAGTTAATGAAATTAATGAAGCAAGAAATAAGATGCAAATCCAAAAGTTTATATTCCTCTGCTTAGTTGGCTGCCTTGGGCAAGCCCTAAAGAGGAATCAAAGCCAATTACAGCTGTAAGTAATAACTTGGGATGTGCTTCCATTAGTTATATACAATAAAACAGTCTTAAAAGGGACTTTCTAAACAAGAGGAACATTGAGTTGGATACGTGTAACTGTGTGTGTATGCAAATGAATGGATATTAGGGAAATAAGTTAAAATGTTGGAAGTATAGGATGCATATCTTTTTTTATTTAAAAATAATCACTTAAATGCCCTAAAATTCAAGGATAAAAATCTAGAATATAAGTAAAAATTTGGAGAAAAGAAAACCCTTGGAAATTCTTAAATCTTGAAAAATTATGTTGACATTCTGAGAAAATGATTACAGGTAGTTGGTAATATAAACAATTTTCTACTTATTCATTCAGGGAGAAACACACAGTCATGGATTAACCTCTCATCCATAAAAAAAGTCCCCATTTATTTCTTTAAAAAAACACTGTACTGATGACCATCAAATTAACCTTTAAGAAAAGAAAAACATTCATTTATAGCAGCTTTGAAAATAAGCAAAAAGTAAATTTTTTTGAAAAAAAACTTTAAGCATGGCTCATTGGCATAATTCACATAGTAATTTACCAAATGGTCTGATATTGTGACAGGTAGCTGTAAAATGTCTCCCAAAGATCCCTGTCTTCTGTTATTCACACTACGGTGAAATCACTTCTTCCTGAGGGTTGGCACCACCTACTGATTGCTTCAAATGATTAGAAGAGAGCAAAATGTACTTTCTGAGAAGAGGTCATAAAAGACTGTAACTTCTGTCTTACTGGAAGTCTTATTCTTCCTGTGTGCTTGCTCTGATGAATCAAGGTGGAGAGCAAGAATCTGAAGTTGGCCTCCAGCCAACCACCAGCAAGGAGCAGAATTTCTCAGACCAAAAGTCTTTGAGGAACTGGATCTTCTCCTAAATTTAAGCTTTTTAGAGACTGTAGCCCTGGCTAACACCTTGACTAAGCAGCCTTTTGAGAAACTCTAAAGCTGAGGATTTAGTAAATCTATGCTTAGATTCTTGATCTACAGAAAAGATGAGATTTAAAAAAATGAGCCATTCAAAGCCACCAAGTTTTGCAGCAATTTGTTATGTAGCAAATAACTAATAGTATTTTACAGCATCTGCATTAATAAGATTGATGATCCAGTTTTCAAATGTTGCAGAAATCAGTTAGTGAGAAACCTAATAGAATTAAACCTAGCCAGTCAATTGAATGGACACATACCACAATGCTATCTGTTGAACAATAATGTTACTATGAAAGAAAATAATCTTGTAATCTTAAAATATATAAAAAAATAAAAACAGAAAGTTCACTTTCTTTTGTTTGAAACCTGAGTTGCTGCCTATGTTCTTTGTGTGGGTTCTTGGAAGGTATATAAATCTAGCAGTTTTAATCTCTAAAAATAAAATCAGAAAGTGCGTTTAGTTCCAACTCATGTTCTTGAAAATCTTTTATAATTATTGCTCCCCTTTCCTGTCTTTATAAATACAGTACAGTGAACTAAGCTGCCTTCTTTTGAAGGCTTTCATGCAATGCCTCAGCCATTACATTGAAAATGAATTCTCAATGTACAGTAATTTGGATGTAGAAAGTGAAAGACAGGTTGAGGAGACACTCAACCTAAAATATTCACTGAAAAAGTTTTTTGAATAAAACACTGGACTTCGATTACTTTCTTCCGATTTAAGTTTCTCAATCAACTTCAAGTATATAATAACAATAATCAAAATAATACAACAAAGCAAACACTGTCTTCAAGATCTCCATTGTATAATTTTATTGGTATTGTTTCTCTATACTAATTGTTTAAAAATTGCATTACTGCTAGTCCTTTGTTTTTGTCAAAGAAAAAAAACCACTTTCCTCTTATTTCCATATTATAATCCATAATAACTTTTTTAGTTTACCAGTGTATCCTTTGGTTATTACATAATGTTACAAACATATGCAAGAGAATTAAAATGGAGGATACATATCATGACAAATTAAAAAAAGGACCTGGGTCAATTTTTCTTTCCTTTTAATATGGAAATCTTTTTTCATAGATTTGAAATTTCAAAAAATATATATAAATTTATATTTACATTTCCTATTCTGCATTGAAAATTTTACCTAAATTATAACAATGCCTAACCAAATGACTATGTGAATTCTGAGTAAAAAATTGTAAAGACTATTAGCAATGTAAGAGGGGAAAAGAAACACAACTCAAGTTTAATATTCCAGGTGGGACTGCTACTCAGGAAATTAGAAAAACAAAACCTTTGACATCCATTCTAGTTATTATAGATATGGATATTATTCTAAGAATTACCATGGAACCCCAATCTATCAATTTAATTTTTATTTTTGTGATTATTACCACATCTAATATATTCTCATGTTTGTTCTTATACCAGCAAAGACTTACAACAATTTGTTATTTAATTACTTCTACTTCTTCCCACCTTTCTCTTTCTCTCTCCCACCCCCTTTTCATTTCTATAACAAGATGGATTAAAAAATCTTCAGGCTTGCCATTTCTATTGTTGAAGGTCAATGAAACCCTATGTAAAAATAAGTATTTATGAAAAGATCTTGTTCTGATTGCTTGTTTTATTTAATACTCCTCTAAAGTAGCTTATTTTCCTTGACTAAAAAGTACTGAGTTCAGACTAACTTCAAGAATAATCTGTCAATATATCAATTTGTTCTAGATAAGAGTCTCTACTCTCAACTCAGGCTCAAATCACTCACTCTGTCAACCAGAAAGTCAAACATTAAATCTAGTCTTGCTATCATGGCTAGCAGCTGGAATTTATCTGTGAGATACCACAAGGGTACAGATAATGAATTCTAACTTGATCTCACTTTAACACTGGATGAAACTTCCTGCAGAAAGGAATGATGGTAGCTTTCAAAATGTTTATGTTGTTGGCAGTTACAATAATGTGAAAAATTTTTATTTGTTTTTATCAGCAGAATTATTTATGTATAACCTGTATAAATAAAGTCATTCTAGGCCATGTTCCAGGCTCCCGTGGAACTGAATTCAAAGAAATGTAATACAACAGACAAAAATTAATAATAGGGACTTGAATTTCAAAGCAGTCTTTCTCATCAAGAGCACATTCTTAATGTATAATAACTAGTGAAATTATGAAAGATCAACTATTAAGTGTAGTAGGGACAAATCCTTTCCCCTTAACTGGCAGGAGAATGAAGAAATGGAAGGTATTTACAATTATGTATCTTTTCTGTCATTAATTCCATATACATTAGAAATATTCACAAATAAATGATCAGAGTTATGGAAAAATACTTAAAAATACCATAAAATAAAATACTTAAAATAAAAATACCATAAAAATACTTCCTTAAGGCCTACCAATAAGAGAAAATTCTGTCTTTTTCAAATGTGAAGATATTATTTAAATTTACTGAAGAATAATATGATACTCTCTAGATTCATCCATGTTGCTGTAAATTGCATTATTTTATTCTTTTTTATGGCTGAGTAATATGCTGTTGTATGTATGTGTGTGTGTGTGTGTATATATACACACACATACATACATATAGGTTGCTCCCAGGTCTTTAGTGTTGTAAATAGTGCTGCTAGGAACATTGGGTTGATTGCATCTTTCTGAATTAGAGTTTTCATCTTTTCTGGTTATATGTCAAGGAGTGGGATTGCTGGATCATACGGTAAATCTATTTTTAGTTTTTAAAGGAATCTCCATACTGTTATCCATAGTGGTTGCACCAATTTACATTCCCACCAACAGAGTAGGAGGGTTTTCTTTTCTCCACACCTTGTCCAGCATTTATTATTTGTAGGCGTTTTGATGATGGTCATTCTGACTGGTGTGAGGGGATGATGATGAAACAAATTGAAGATGACACAAACAGATGGAAAGATGTATCATGTTCTTGGATTGGAAAAATCAATATT
Source organism: Vicugna pacos (assembly GCF_048564905.1). Taxonomy (NCBI): domain Eukaryota; kingdom Metazoa; phylum Chordata; class Mammalia; order Artiodactyla; family Camelidae; genus Vicugna; species Vicugna pacos. The sequence continues at coordinate 19,744,784 of NC_132991.1, forward strand.
GTTGAAATGACCATACTACCCAAGGCAATCTACAGATTCAACCACTGCAAATGATGTGACCGACAAGGATTAATTTCTAAAATATGCAAACAGCTCATACAGCTCAATATCAAAGAAACAGATAACCCCATCAAAAAAACGAGCAGAAGACCTAAATAGACATTTCTCCAAAAAAGATATACAGATGGCCAAGAGACAGGTGAAAATATGCTTAACATCACTAATTATTAGAGGAATGTGAAGATATTGTTTGATGTCAATAAAAGCCTTGCTGTGATGATCACATTTCTTATTGGACAGCAAAAATAACAAAACTTCATTAAATACATTCTTAAAATTATTTTAATTCTAAAAAATATTTTAAGAATTAAAAAGTATGTTATAGTTTGATGCTGTGTGTAAAAAATAATTAAATATTTATCTTTACAAATTGTAAATATTATTTAATGGCAAAATAACAGATTTATTTGTGTAAACATTTTTTCCTTTAAAAATAATAGAAAATAATGAAATGTAAGAACGCTGCCTTATACAACATGATGTCAAGTCATCTATAGCATAACTTCACTCAAACCAGGTGGGACTTGAATTGAGTTTTCCCTCAAATTGTCTATCCCTTTAAAAGTGTTAAGAGCAACACAATTCTCTTCTATGGCAGCACCGATTTAGTACTCCAGGAAGACTGACTTGCAGTTTTAATGTTTCACTGTGTATATTAAATGTTTCATGTTCTGGTTCCAATACTTTGGGATGTCTACTTTTTTATTTCCTTCCAAGAATAGGAATTTTTTTAGAGCATTAATCTTGAAAAAATTAGATTCAAATCTGATCATTTTGTTGATGCTCCACTATCTTGTTGTGTTGTTTACTTCGGAGGCTGCTGCATTACACTGCAATGTGCATTTTTTTTCTTTATAATGGATGGCTATTCACAAATAAAAAGAGGAAAAACTAAAGTCCTTGCAGTGGGGCCAGCGATATGAATATTGGGGTTGCAGATAGACTAGGCAATCTATTGTTCTGTTTTCCTATTCTCTTTCTTGAGTAAAGGAGAGCAGGAATCAAGTCTGAAAGGGTCAGATTTGATGGCAATGGTCAGCTCTATTAAAAGCCCATTCAAATGAGAAGAATGATTTTTCTACCTATCATTTCCCCACCCCACCCCCATTCCTTTGGCTTTCTCTTTTTCAGAATGGTTTAAAGGGTAATTGCCCATAACTCACTCTATCAGGAAAGGAAACCAAACATCTCCCTCCTTCTCCTAAGTAAGTAGCAGGGATGCCAATTTCCCCAGGTTTTGGCCTTAGCAGATCAGGCTCTTCCAACGTTCATTTCTCTTTTATTGCTTTTTTCCATATGATGGCCAGAGTTTGGTAATTTCCAAAATCTGCCTTGACTTTAGTAAGAAGCCTATTATATTGGAGACCGCATTATTTATAATCCAAACCAGGATATTTCTGTGAGTGAAATGGACACTATTAATAATTATGCTAGGACAAGAGGCATAAATCAAGACTATATCTGGCAAACTCACCTTAAGAGTCTCACAAACCAGCCCAGCTTATCAGAGTTTTGTCATTGTTTTGTAATTATTCCCTGTGCATCTGCCTACTTCCTGAACCTCACATCAAGTAAAGATGGTGGCCTGGGGAAATATTTTAAATAACTTAAAGGAAAGCTCATGAGCTCTGAAATATCACTGTGTTCAAATATCAGTTTGGACCCTTAATAACTAAGTGACTTATTTAACTTTTCTTTTCCCAGTTTCTTCATCTATAAAATGAAAGTTAAACACAGCATGTATTTCTTATGAAGGTTAGCTGAATTACTGAGACTCATGTAAGCTGGTCTATAGTCTGACTTACTAAATGTTTCACGTGCAATTGAAAAGAAGGCGCATTCTGTCCTTGTTGGGTAGAGTGTTCTGTAAATGGTCTTTAGGTCAGGTTAGATTATAGTGTTGTTAAAGTCTCCTATATGCTTACTGATTTTCTGTCTGCTTGTTCTGTCAATAACTGGGAGAGGAGTATTGAAATCTCCACCTATAATTGTGCATTTGTCACTTTCCAAGTTTAGTTCTGTCAGTTTTTCCTTCATGTAGCTTGAAGCTCTTTTATGGGTTATATACCATTTAGGATTGTTACATTTTCTTGATGAATTGTACCTTTTATTATTACCAAATATCTTGTTATATCTCTGGAACCATTCCTTGTCTTGCAATCTGCTTTGTTATTAACATATCCCCTTCATCATATCATTAAATTTTTTTCTGTTTAACTTTTCTTGTCCTTTTGCTTTTAACCTGTATCTTTATATTTAAAGTGGGTTTCTAGTAAGTAGCGTATAATTGAGTCTTTACCCAGACTGACAAACTCTGTCATTTAACTGGAGTGTTTTTTCTGCTTAGTTTAAAATTACAGATATGTTTTGATTAATTATGTCCATGATCTTCCTATGTACTACATTTTGTTTCTCATTTCCTTTTTTTAAGACTACTTAAGTTTTTTATTATTTCACTTCGTTCACTCTGATGTCATGTTAACAATAACTCTTCTTGCTTTTTATCAGTTGCCCTCGAGCTTCCAGTATGCATCTTTAACTTATCACAGTCCAGCTTCAAATAACATTACTCCACTTTGTGTATCATTCTTTATGATATTTCTATCATGCATTTTACTTCTACATGTTTCATAAACACTACAGTACATTATCTTTATTTTCCCCTTAATTATTTTTTTTAAAGATGAATAAATAAGGAAAACCAGTTTTATTCACCCACATATTATGCTGCTCCAGCATTATTTAATCCATTATGTAGATCCAAGTTTCTAGCTGGTATCATTTCTTTCAGCCCAAAGACTTCCTTGCACAGTTCTTATTGTACAGGTGTGCTACAATAAACTCTCTCATTGCATACAATGAAGGCTCTCTGTTTTGCAGTTATTTTTGCTCTGAAATTTGTTTATCTGATATTTGTAAAGTCGGTCTAAATTTCTTTCTTCTTATTAATGTCAGTATCTTATGTCTTCTTCCATCTTTTCACCCATAATCTAGTATGTTCTTTATATATAATGGCTTTTTTTTTAAGCAGTAGAGAGTTGGATCTCACTCTTTTCCAATCTGAGAATCTCTGACTGTTAATTGGGAGTGTTTAAATCACTTATATTTAATGTGATTAACGACATGGTTTGGTTTAAAATCTATTATCTAGCTATTTACTTTCTATCTGTCCCATATATTCTTCTTTTCTTCCTCTAATTCTGCCTTCTTTATGATTGCACTATTTTATGATGCAATTTCATCTCCTTTGTAAGTTTATTAGCTATAACTCCGTTGAGTTATTTTAGTGGTTACTTTAGGGTTAATAATATGCCTGTTTAGCTTGTCACAGTCTATCTTCAAGTGCTATTACATTACTCTGTGTATAAAATCATACCCTTAAGACAGCACTTCACAGTTCTCTTCTCTCAGGCATTGTGCTATTACAGTCAGACATTTCACTTTTTCATCATGTTATAAACTCCACAATATGTTACTATTTTCTCCAGAAGCAGTTAATAATTTTTTAAGTGAACTTAAGTAATACAAAGAAAAGTTGTATTTTGCCTATGCCTTTACCATCTCTTGGGCTTTCCACTCCTTTGTGGAGACCAGGTATCCATGTGGATTATCTGGCTGCTTCTTCAAGAACCAGCATTAACATTTTTGTAGTAAGTCCTCTGTGAAAAATTGTTTCAGCTTCTGTGTTTCTGAAAAATTCTTTATTTTGTCTTACTTTTTCAAAGATATCATCGTTGGGTAAAGAATTCTGGGTTGACAAGTTTTATTTCGTTCATTTCACAACTTTAAAGATTTTACTCCACTATCGTCTAGATTTCATTGCTTCCAACAAGAAATGGACTGTCATCCTTACCTTTTTTCCCTGTATGTAATGTGTTTTTTGCCTCTGATGCTTTTGTGTTGTTACGGTTTTTCTTTTTTAATCATTAGTTTTAAGCAACTTGATTATGATATGTGCTGATGTAGTTCTTTTGTGTTCCTTGTGCTTGAGTTTCCTTGTACCTCTTGAATTTTAGGTTTATAGTTTTCATTATATTTGGACAATTCAGGGCCATTATTTATTTATTTTTTCTCTCCTGTCTTCTTTCCTTTGGAGATTCCAATTATATGTATATTTTGGTCACTTGAAATTCTCCCATAGTTCACCTATGCTTTATTCTTTCCCCCAGGCTTTATTCTTAGATAATTTTTGTTGCTATATCTTCACTCCACTAATCTGCTCTTATGCAGTATCTGACCGGCTACGAACATCATCCAGTTTATTTTTTATCTCAGATAATGTAGTTTTCAACTCTAATAGTATGATTTAGGTCTTTTTAATATCTTACTTATTTTTACTCAACACAATCTTTTCCCTAGACCAATGTTTCTCAGTCAGGGCAATTTTACTCTTTGAGAGGACTTTGGCAATGGCTGGATAAATTTTTGATTGTCACAATGGGTGGGGGTAGGAGGTACCAGATTTTAATGGTAGAGGCCAGGGATGTTGCCAACCATTGTACGTTGTACAGACAGACCCCATGCAATAGAATAACTGCCTTAACATCTTTGTCTATTCGTTCTATTATTTGCATCACTTTGGTCTGAGCTTTGATTGATTGGTATTTCCCCCTTCATTATAAGCTATATTGTTTTGCTTCTTTCCGTGGCTAAATAATTTTTGATTAGACACCAGACGTTGTGTTATAGCATCAGCAACAACAACAAAAATCTATAATCCACAAGATCACAGTATCTTTTGAGAACAGTCTTAGGCTGCTTATTGTCCAACACATGAAAAGAATGTTTTCATGGAATTTGTCCAATTTTTCAGTTGTTCAGGGGTTGTGGAGGCAGTCCCAGTTACTCCAAAATGGACTAGAAATGAAATTTGGAATATTGAGATAGTAAATGTGTTAACAGACATAAAGTACTTATAGTTCTTGGCTCATAGTAAATAATCAGTAAAAGTTAATTTTTAGCTCCATTTAACTTTTCATCTTTTTCTATTCTCTCTTTTGCTTTCTGAGCTCCATAATGTTTGATGAGGCTCCAGGGTTAATTCAAAGGAATCTAAACTCAAATGAGATTAAGGATACTACCTTCCTTTGCTCACTATTGAATCTGAGTGTCTGTTAAAGTCCTGGACGCAGGGAATACGCTCAATAGAAACTTAGTTGAAGGATGAATTCATGAATTCACTCTGTGGCTCTTCTAGGAATATTTTTTTCCCTTATATTTGTGAGTATGTAAAAGAGGTAAACACTACTGTTGCATTTACCTGAAAATAAAATTCAATGAAATAAAATAAAGTACAGTTTATATGATCATTTATTATTCCTTAGTCCTGTAAGTAGGTCTTTTCTCTGCTAATGCAAAGTGTTTTCCTCAGAAAACATAATTCCATCATTCCCCCAAATGAAACAGGAAACATCACCAACAAAAAGAAAAACATCAAAACCCTCTGAAATAGTTTAAAATAAATAAACTCCCAGTTATCCAGCAAATACCAAAGGAAATAAACAAATTCCAACTAACTTAATCCCTTACCTCTTTTGAACATGTTTCATAAGGGATTTCTTTCTAAAGTTAGTTCCAAAATCTCCCTAAGTTAACCAAGAAGAGTTGATTTCCTCATTTGAATTGAAATCTCCCATCTCAGGGTAAAAAGTCTTTATGGGAACAAATTTTAACTCCAACTAGGAAAGCATTCAAAGAGAAAATGAAACACAAAAAGACATCTAAAGACATTTAAAATAAATATATTATAAGAATCCAGTCCCCAAACTTCTATGGGTGGTTGGCTTCTATTTATGATGAAACCTAGAAGGAATACCACTGCCATGTATCCTTACAACAGTTACAGCATCAGCAGCAACAACAAAAACCTATAATCCACAAGATCACAACAACTTTTGAGAATAGAGTTGGAAAATTACCAGCTAATTTGAAACCTAAGCTAAGACAGATGTTTCCCAGGAGAGATTGAATACGAACACTTGTTTTTCTGGGGCAGGTGCCATATAACTAGATTAAAAACATTTTTGGCTAAACATTTTAATGAACTGTTAATTCTCATGGACTACCAAGAGATTGTGAAACAAAAGGAATTTGATCCCACTTGCACGCTTTTCTTCATAGGCTGGAAACCTTTCACAAGAAAGACTGGTGACAGGGAAAGATACCTCCTGGTGTAGGCCTAGTGGATGCAGCAGCAGTCTCTGGGGGGAAAGGCACGCAGCCCTGCCTCGATCTTTCTCTCCTAGATCCCCAGTGGAACAAAATAAACCTTTTAAGCTGCTGAGGCAAGAGTAGTAAACCATTCACTCTTAAAGCACAGGTGAAGACCCAGTGCAGCTGGAGAAAGGGAACACAGTAGAACTTTCTACCCCTGGGGAGGAGACTGAAAAACATCCTAGGCCCAGACCAGTAGAGACCCCCTAATGGGGAGAGGTGGGATCATTCAGAAGGACCCATCCCTGAAACCCAGGAACATGTGCCTGCCTAGGCATGACGATGAATCAAAACAGTGGAGTATGATTCATATGTGCCCCACTTCTCCACCCCTCCACTAGCGAGGCTGGTAAGCATCAAGTAACAAATAACAGAAGTCTACTGCTGGGGAGGGGGAAGAACCTGGAGAGAAGCTTTCTGCAAGGTGAGGTGCGGAGGGAAGACCTATCCCGGAAGCACATCAGCACCAATGATATACACAAAGTAAGCTAGAGCAAATTGAAGGATGTGATGCTTTGAAGGTAACCAAAGCAACAAGACCCAAACTCGGCTAAACTCTTGAACAGAACTCAATTCATAGAAACAGAGACTAGAATAGTGGTTACCAGGGAATGAGAGATGGGAGAAACGAATAGATGTTAGTCAAAGAGTACAAACTTCCAGTTATAAGATGAATATAGAGGTTTAATATCAACACGGCGATTACAGTTAACAATACTATATTTGAAATTTGCTAAGAGAAAAGATCTTAAATGTTCTCACCACAAAAAGGAAATGATAATTATGTGACATGATGGAAGTGTTAGCTGAGGCTATGATGGTAATCATTCTGCAATTACATATGTGTATCAAGTCAACATGTTGTATACCTTAAACTTACACAGTGCTCTATTTCAATTATATCTCAACAAATCTGGAAAAAAACAGTCACAAAAAAATATTTAAGGAAGAACTTTTATGACTATGTTTTATTTATTTGTAGTTTTAATATCTAGGCTCTTTTCCACTGAACCATCAATTTTTGATACGTCTATTAGACAATTCCTTAACATATCATACATTAAGTAGTTTTAATTTCAAGTACAAACCACCGATAAATTCAAAGTATAAAATTTTAATTTATCTACTATCTATTTTTATTTTAATAGCCTGATTTCCATGTCTGTATTTTTTTCTGCATAAACAGACTCTAACTTAGCAACTTTCTCTGATACCAGTGTGTTTTCTATGATTGCTGAATTCCCACAGGCTTTCATCATTTCTCTTTCTCCTCGAGATCAGGGTCTCCAAAGTTAATGAAGTTGACTAACCATTTATGACTCACCAGCCTCAAAACTCAATTTTTTTTATTACTCTCCCTTTCTACCTTCATCTTTCTCCACTGACTGAAACGTAGTCTCAGAGGACTTCTGTTTCTAGGCTGAACCCACTTATATAAAAAAGTAGGTTTCTCCAAGTCTAACTTCCCATGAAAGTTACACAAACCAAAATAACATACAAAGGAGTGAATCACCTGTGTTTAAAATACATCAAATCATTTTATAAGTTGATTCTATTTATACTTTTAGCAATTTGACCTGGTATCTTAACTCTTTTCTATACAAAACCAGGTCTTCCCAAGCCTGTATTTTTATGACAGCATCTATTTTGCGTTTTCCAGATATGATCTCTAACAATGGGACCACCTAAAGAAAACACCGCTGGCAAATGACTGGTTCTGTTCTTGAATAAGATACATTTTTAAAGTTCTGTTTGTTATTAATGCACTTAGGAAGATAAGCCAAGGAGAGTGTGTATGGGGAATTTCCTGAAGACTTTATTATGAAAATTGAACATAAGAAATGAAGTAAATATGTTTATATTTTGATGTTGATCATGCTTTGGATAAGAATGTACAATGATTAGACATCATTTTTTAAGTATCATAATCTGACCACAATGTTGATTTTATTTATAGCATTCTAGAACATTATTTTTAAAAGAGCATACTGCATCTAATCCAAGAAAAAGTCCATAATTATAAGCCAAAAATTCTACCTCTCCTCTTTCACACACATGTTTTGGTTATAGATTGTTAGGCTTGGCTTTCTTCTAATGAATAGTAAGAGGAAAAGAGATGATTGCATATGATCTTTATAAAAGAACGTTGCTATATTCTTTTTCTTTCTTTTCTTTTTTCTTCTTTTCTTTCCTCTCCTTTCCCTTCCCCCTTTTCTTTTCTTTTCCCTACACAGAAACTGAGGCTTACAAAGGTAAGAGACATGCCTAAAATCTCTCAACTAATTAAGACGAGTGCAAAGACTTTTTAAAAATGTGCAGTTTAACTCTGGAGCCCATGCTTTAAAGCACTGCTTCACTGCATGATGTTGAAGTGACAATGGAAACAGACACAGGATTGCATGTATATCTTGCTCTATCGCATGATTGTTTGAGATGATTCTTGTCCCTTAACCTAAATGCCTTAAAACTTATGCCTTCAAAGAAACAACCCAATATAGTAGCTACCAGTAGTCAAAGTATGTTCCAAGAAAGAATATGAACAACATATCTCTCACCTGTCATATATCTCAGAGGAAACCACCAGAAATGTGAGGGTAGTCTGCCTTAGAACCATGGGAGTACTGCTTTCTTTCTTTCTTTAAAGACTATATCTGAAAAACAGACTTTCTTTCTGGTTTGTAAATGCTTTGTTGTTAAGCATTGTATTCAGTTGCACCATAAGAGTAGATTAAATTTGATTAAAATAGTCTTTTTTAAATTTCTTTTGTTCACTTATGAGCATCTGGAACAAATTTCAAGGAAATTAAAACCTTAAGTATAGTTTGACGTTTCAACTTAGGTGAATTTAAGACTTTTTTGCCAGTTTTTCAACGAAGTGATTATAGTTTCACTAAGGATGAAAGAAACTAAAGATGATATGGCCCAGCACTAGTGTGGTAAGGGAGTGGTAAAGTAGCTTTCTTATAGACTGACAATAGTGCTAACTCAGGAAATTTTTATAAAAATCAACCTGGAAAAGTATGTCAAGAACATTACCATATTAACACTGTTCGATCCAATGATTCTACTTCTAGTGATCTACTATAAGCAAAACCACTGGTAGAGACAAATAGTTATGTACAAGGCTATCATCACAACGGTATTAATAATCAAAACCTGGAAAAAACCTAAACATTTGATAAAGGGGAATTAAATAGACATTGCACACATCCATATAACATAATAATATGGTGACATTGAAAGATTTTTTTAAAAATTGCAAATCCAATCCTATAATATGTGTGTATTTGTGCATATAAATATGGACATGGGCAAGTATGAATGTATGTATAAGCATATATGCACAACAATAGATGCAGATACTTACTGAGAGAGCAAGACAGAAAGAAGACCGAGGGACTGTGGGTGATTTTTAATTATTTATCTGATTTTCTAACTTTTCTAAATGAGCACATGTTATAGATAGGGTGATCTTATATCCATCATTTCCTAGAATAGCTGTCGTTTACCCCAGAGCAATTACTTTTAGTGCCTCAATTTACTAGGAAAAGTGTCACTGGACAATAAATTGCATGGTCTGACTAAGTATAATTCAGGAAAAAAAAGGCTTAAAAATAAGCACAAGGTGGCGTACAATTGAACTATGAGTACTTGCACAAGAAACATGAAGGATATATAAAATTTAGCTCAATATCTATTATACACAAAATGACTAGAATTTTTAATTACATAGAAAGAATGAAGGTTATAATATTGATACAACCTATGTGGACAATAACATAATTTGTGAACAAAACCTATTCAAAAAATAATATCTGACGTTCCAGCAATTGCATATGTAACTGTAAATTTCAGACACTTCTGAGTGAGCAAGTTTTTAAAGATTTTCTGAAGTATTTGGAGTAATGTCAACAACAGGGATTATTAAACTTTGCAAATGTACTAACAGTAGAATGCCACATTAAATGCTTCCTCAAAGATAGTGAACTGATTTTTCACCTGAATTTCCTCTAACACTAATAGAAACATCTGAACCATAACAAACAAGAATTTAAAAGTACCTCAGAGGATAGTTATTCTAATACATTCTAAGTAGGAAAGAACAAAAAAAGAACATATGATGAAATAAGTATAAATTGACGCAACTTTAAGTACATTTTCTCTACTTCCTGTCACAGTTCTCTTCAGTGAACTTCATAAATAATCCCTGAAATTATAATCTTCTGAGTACCACATCAAACCAGCCTTAGTCTAAGCATTTAGTTCCTACTATTGTTTCACTCCCTCCAATGTCACATAGCCAACCTCTGCCTCTCTCCTGAGAAATTTAAAGAAATCAAATTTCAGGGATGCGTTTGAAACAATGACTGGCACAACACTCTGGCTAGTAAGTCTGTTCTTTTTTAACAACAGTCTTGGATTAAACATGGAATGGATCATCCTTAGGCCAGTCAGGAGACAGATGCTCACAATGTTGATGGCCTATGCGATGAAGGGAGCCAGGACACGCAGGAAGGGAAGCCAGCCAACAACAAGAACCCCACTGCATGGTGATACCTGTTAAACAACATGCACGTAGGTGATTCCTGTTTTCCCTCATGTACTGCTTGTTTTTCTTCAAATGAAAAGCCATAGACTATTGTATGAAATGTACTACCTTCATTATATCTGTAGATAGTGCTTTTTGGATCCACTGAATTAAGACAGAGATATAGAAAAGGGAAATGTTAATCAAACGCATCCTTTGTGGGGAAAAATATATAAACTTTAAGGTTTAAGGTGATTGCCAATTCACTAGAAGTCAGACATGTGATTCAACAACAGAAGCAATCACAGAAGCTCAACAGCAAAAACAGAACAAGATGAGAAATGATATCTACTGATATTCTGATCTATGCTTATCAGAGTATGCCGTAAATACTGTGTTCTGTTCTGTTAGCCAGAGATGTAGAGAAAATGGCTGAAAACAAAACAAAAACACAAAAGAAAGCAACCAAAATAAATAACAGCCATAACAACAACAAAATCCAATAAAAAAAGCGCACAAAATAGAGAGAAGGTGGACTGATCATGTGCAGACTGACCTATGGACCCACATGTGTTAACCTTAGAGAAAAGGAGACCCAGTGCGGTTATGTAGTTCTCTTCAACAATAGAAAATGCAGGCACATGGAAAGGAGGCAGTTTTGTCTGAGCTTTTCACAAGGCAGGCCTAGAAATTAAAGATAAAAGGACATTACATAGTTATAAGAATATTATAGAAAATAGACGGGTCCAAAATTAAATAAGGCTGCTTTTTGAAATAACGTGTCCATCCACATCATTAAAGGTATTCACAGAGATGTTCAATAACAATGCGATAACAGCAATAAAAATAAACTTAATGCTTCTGAGCACCTTTTATGTGCCAGGTGCCAACTATTCTGCACATGATGCTTCACTTAGTCTTCTCAACTACCTTTTGATATAGGTGTTATTAGCCCCGTTTTATGCAGAAGGAAACTATCCTCTCCAAGTTTACAAATCAAGAAGTAAAACCCAAGTTTATGGCTGAGTACTCTAATTTTAAAATCTGGTTTCCAATTTCTGGAAGTGGTAGAGAGATGCTACAGGAATCAGTTAAATGGCTGAATTAGACAAATCCATGTCATTTCTACCATTTCTACCAATTCTACCATTCCCTGCCTTAACATTTCTATGGAGGTTAGCCAGTTGATTCAATATATTCTGTAAAATGCTACCAAAGTTGCCCTCCCCGTATGCGACAGAAAAGATCCTGCACGACATGAAGTTCCTGCCATGCTTCATGCCCAAAGCCAAGGAGCACCATGCTGAATTAAGGACTGCAAGAAATCCGAGAAGGTGGGACTTTATCCCTTGCCTCAGGCAACCTTCAGTTTAATCAAGGAAAGTCAGGGTTACAACCATGTGAGAGAAAGGCAAATACAGTTTGGTGAGCAAGAGGAAGAAGGGAAGAGTCATGACAAGTTGCTTTCCAGAGCTCTTTTGAATTTTGAATTTTTGCAAAGAGATCCTTATTCAGGGAGGGAAGTCCAGTGCCAGTGGCCTGGGGTGTGTTTTCAGATGCTGTGTTTGGAAAGGATGTCCATGATTCTGTAGCCAGGCCAGACTTTTGCTGTGACTGTCTTGCCAGCTGGAAGTTTCTTGGGGGGCAGAGAGGGGAACAAGACTGTCTTAAGAAATTCTGGGTTAAGGAGGCCCATATCCCTCTTGAACCAGATATTTAAAAACAGAAATGAAAAAATTCTCTGGTGGAAATCAGAGATGTGGACCAGCCCCCATATCAAATTTCTTTAAATAGAGGCAGTTATCTCATCCAGTGGTGTGCAAGATCCACCTGACTTTGCACCTTTAAAGTAGTAAAAGTGGGTGAGGTACAAACCAGAAGTGAGAGGAAGGTGAAGTTCTTGGGAGCATAAAGAATGACCTAAGTGATGAGAATGTTACTGAACAAAAAGGATTCTAAAGGCAGCAGGAGGGAGAGGGTGACGCTGTGTATTATCAACCTCTGCACAATCCTCTGATTGGTTGATGGTGAGGTAACAGGGTGATGTTTCAGAAATCTCAGTTGTCAACTGTGGTTGACCAGAAGGGTCTAGGGTTTACATGTGGGTGGTCAGAATGCAGCTTACTTCTTCCACTTGGTGGTGGTTTTAGTATCTGCAAGGCAATTCAAGGGTACGGCTCAGGATACTACCTGTAGCTCCTGAGGGGGAACTAAAGGTCCTCGACTTCGTTTATTCGCTAACCTATTATTATTTTATCTTGCTTGAATGTTTTCCTTTGTTTCTGCTTTTTCTCATTTCTCTGACTAAATCTGCTCTTTGGAACTTGGGGAACGCCTTGGAATCTAAAGTTTTTCTACAAACAAGAGGTGGGGGACACTGGGGTCCATCCCTGGGAAGGCCCTGCAGGGTCTTGCTCAGTTTTAAGCGGAGAGAACTTCAGTCAGAAACTGAATTTGCCTGCACTCACCTCTGGAGGAACTGATTGAAAAAAAAAACAAATTCTGCTCGAATGCTAATCCAGTCATCTTAGGTGAAAAGAGCTCGCAATGAGCATATACACGATTTGTTGGGACACAGTGTTTTCCTACAGAGGGAGAGTAATGGTAAAAAGCATTTTAAAACTATTATATTGGTGCTTTTTATGTTGTCCCTATGAAATCATGTTCTCAGGCTGTTTTTTCAGCAATTATAGTTGCAAAGAAAAGGAGGTGGGGGAAACTTCCTTGGGAAAGAGGATGACATGACGTAAATGACACCTCGGCCGTAGTGAAGACATAGTGAACGGCCTGGGTCTACAGTCCTGGCAGATTTGCAAGAATAGAGGGGAAGGCATACAAAAATGGTGAGAGATATATATTCTGGCCTTTCTTCTACGAGTCTCAGAATGGGGAGATCCATTAAAGAGGCAGAAGCCCAAAAATCAGTGTTTCCACCTCTACCTGAGATTCTAGCAGGAGACATACATCCCTGCTCGCCACACTGTCATTCATTACATTGGACAGCCATGGCAGAGAAATAAGGGTAAGGGGGTAGTTTTTAGGCAGAGAGAAAGAACCTAGGCTTTTGTTTGTTTTTAGTTGCATAGTACCGTGTTTACCAAATTGGAATAAAATAAGGGTTTTCCAGTTAACACGTGCTTGAGGATGCATGAAGATAGTTTAGATGAGTTATGAAAAGCAAAAACTGTAAATATTTTATTTATTTAAATATTTTATTTGTTCATCTGAATATGGAATATACATTGGCAAATCCATAAATTAATTACTAGAGAATTACTGATAAGTTGCACACTAGATGAGCCCGACAATTCTAGCTTCCTTGAGATTCTAGCATGTTTGTAGGTCCCAGATTTGTTATGCTAATTAAACACCAGGTAAAATTATTGCCTTCTTCCTTCCTATGCACTTGCGCTTCCTATGACGACAATGTAATGGCAACATTGCTTTTAAGTATGTAGGCAAGCTGCCTTCCAGGAGTTCTTCAGTTTTGGTTCTACCAATATTGTTTACAACTTTATAGGTTTTCTGCAGTTTTGAAAGCAATACTCACCTAAAATACCTGCTCAAAAACACCTAGGAAGAAAAGCAGTGAAATTGTGACCACAATCTTTATTTCTAGCCAAAAATACATCTAGGGAAAATAATAGTGAATGCAAAATTTGTTGTTACAGCTCCATTCAACACATTTAAATAGTATTCTCTCATTTGAACATTTCTTCTCTGTACTTACTACCCTTGCTCCTATCTATTTAACTCCATTGCCTTTAATTTACTGCATCTCACTGGACTGTCTGATCCAGTTCTAAAGAAAGGCAGGTAATCTGTATTAGTCTACTACAGAGTCTTCTACTGCTGCCATACAAAGTTACGACAAACTTAGCAGATTAATGAAACAAATTTATTTTCTTACAGTAGTCAGAGCCATGTTCCTTTTGGAGGCTCTAGAAGAGAATTTGTTACCTTATTCATTTGGAAGGTTGGCAGAATTCAGTTCCTTGATGTTGCAGGCTGAGGTCCTCACTTGTTTGCTGTCTAATCAGCTCAGGACTATTCCCAGCTCCAAGAGGCACCTGCATTGGGCTTGGCATCTCCTTCCTCCATCTTCGAAGTCAGCAACAATGGGGAGTCCCTCTCACAATCTGAATCTCTCCTTTCTCTTCTTTCATCTCAGTTCTCTAACTAGCTGGAGTAAGTTCTGTGGTTATAGAAGATCATGTGATTAATTTGGGCCCACCTGGATAATCTCAGATTTTCTATCTCAAGGTCTGTAACCTTAATGATACCTGCAAAGTCCTTTTTTCTGTATGGTAACATAGTAACAAATCCTGAGTCACACATCTTTGGAGAGCCATTATTCTGCCTACCACAGGAAGACAGTGGAATGTTGGTGCTTCTTTTTCTTTACCAGTAAATGATAAATGATGGGGCTAAGAAAACATTGCATTTCCAGTTCAAACATGCTGCTTTCATAGTATGATGCTGATGATAACCTACATTTTACTGACATTTACATTTTCCCCTGTCTTTAAAAGCATATTCTCAGCCTTTTCAATATGTCAAGTAAATCTGTTAAATCCACATATGCATCTTCATAAAATAATCTAAGAACACCACTTCCAAAGAGGCTGATTATTTGCAGTTCTTATTTAAATGATCTCAATTTCATCATTCCATATGGTAATGCTTCAAGAGACAGTGATTTTTCACAGGTGGATGGTTTCATGGTTGGCATCAAAAGAGGGCTCCCTCAAGTCCAAATGGTGTTTATAGGGCACTGTTAACTTTAGGTATGTCAGAAGCATCCCAACAAGCAGAATTATTACTATTGATTTGAGATGGATGCTATAGGGCACCGCCAACATCTCCTAACAGAAACAAAGGCTTTATATTCACAACTGCTAAGAGTGCTGCAGGAAGACTGCCTTCATCCTTCCCTAGGGACTATCTAGCTACTATGCTCAAGGTGGAAAGTCCTTCTAAGGTCATGCAACATCCAGTGACTGATTACCATGGGGTAGAAAGGCTCAGCCCCTTGCCCAGCTCAGAACAACTCTGAAATGCCATTCCAGCTCCAGTACTCCTGGGACAGCAACACAGGCTTTTGTTGGAGCTAAATCATAGCTCGATTTCTTCCTCTTCTCAATCCTAATTTCATCCCTTCCCATGTCTACAGGAACTGATCTCAAGCATGTTCCCTAATAAACTTCCTGCATGGTAAACTGTCTCAGATATTGCTTCTGATATAAGACAATCTGCAACATGCTCAGAGCTTTATTAGCATGAAAGATTATGTGGATCAACACTAGTCTGCATGGAAATTAATGCAAGTTAAAGTCATCTCAAGTATTAAAAAATGAGGATGAGGATGACAATGACGATTTTTTGAAAACACGAGTAATCACAGAGTTCATATTACATGATATATAATAACCTAATAAAGCAACTACATTTTTGTAAAAAGGTAAACACAAATTGATAATTTATCACAAAGGTTTGTTCTCTCATATTCTCTCCATAGCTTAATGCAGATATGTCAATGTCTTCATTATTAGAACAATTCTTTAATGTTCTGTTTTAGATCTGTTTTAAGAATTATATTATAGCCAGAAGGGCATAAATGCCACAGTGGTACAAAACATT
This sequence comes from Vicugna pacos, assembly GCF_048564905.1. Lineage (NCBI taxonomy): Eukaryota > Metazoa > Chordata > Mammalia > Artiodactyla > Camelidae > Vicugna > Vicugna pacos. Next base: position 19,761,225 of record NC_132991.1, read on the forward strand.
ATTTAAAATCAATCAGTGAGAGATATTTTGCTCAATTGTATTAGATAATGCTCGACATGGTAGGCATTCAGTGGGGTTAACACAAAGGCTTTTAATCTGCTAAAGAGTTTATGATATTTTACTACTTTTCAACAGAGAAGTGTCATGATCCAAATCATGTATCCATAGGACCAACCTGAGAACAATGTACAATGTCATCATAGGAAAAAAGACAAGAGAGGTAATGTAAAAAGCTAGGACACTGTAGCAACTGAGAGATATAGAGGAAACGATCTAGGAAAGGGAGTAAAAGCAGATGTGGAAGGAACTGCAGCAGGAGAAATAAGAGGTCTTGTTTGATTGAATGTAGGAGGCAAGTTGAAGAGTTATTACATAACTTTGACTTTTTTGGCCATAAGCGACATGGCAAACCATGCTTCCTACAGAGGTAGAGAAGTATGGAAAAAGCTGTTTGGGATAAAAGCTGTTGTATTTGGTTTTGAATATATGCAGTTACAGATTGAAACAAATCTGGGAATGAAACAAGAGAACAATTTAAATAGCTTAAATAGCATTGTACTTAAGATACTTCATGGACTTAAAGCAGAAACAAATAAATGAATTGAACAGTACAGATAATTTAAACGGAGGCGGTTTTTCCCCTACAATTGAGTATTCAATCAAACCTCTCAGAGTAAACAGAGTAACTGATTTTAATGCTTTCTTCAGTGCAATGCAATTACAAATTCAACTAAATATAGCACTAATATCTTCTTTCAAATGTCTTTACAAATAAGAGAGAGGGATGGTATAATTAATTCACAACAGTAAATAACACAAAAAAGCAGCTATTCAAACACATATATTAGGATTTGGATATGTTTTTGTAGTGGATAGTGATTGCTGTTCTGGAACTGAATTACATCAGACAGACATCAGAAGTCAATAATGAGGACTGCACTAAGGAGAAGCTGGTGTATCAGATTTATTCCATGCAAGCTCTTCTCACTGGCTCTAGTCCGTGGGACACAACTAACTGGACCCAAACTTGCCCAGCCTTTCTCCGTGGAGGGGACAGCGTCATCAGTGGGCAGAAGGGAGGAGACGCAGGGCACCTAAGCCCCTGCAGTTTGGCTGTTTGTGATACAACAATCCTGATGGGGTTATCATTCTACCTTTGTATTATCTACAAAGCAAGCTTGTGCAAGTCAAATCACTAGTATAAAAAACTGAAAGGAAAAGGTTGAACCATCATAATTACAAAATTTTCCTAAGTGACTTTTTAGAAAATTAACTGAATGCTGCTAATTATAAATGAGATTATTTCACTCAAACAGGCTTGGATGGCATTTAACATAAAAGTTTATTATTCAAAATACTCTATGTATTTTAAAGTAATAGTGCTATAATATAATTTTATAGTTTTATACTTAGTTATTTAGAAGAAAAACATTTTGATTAATTTCTTAAATACATTTTTAAAATTCGATTTTTCAGGAGAAATACTTATACTTACACAAAATAATACGCTAAATTCAGTTAAAAGTAAGTTGCACTTTTTAATATTCTATCTCTAGTTAGATTTTCTCACCTCCTCTGCTTTCCATTTCCCTTATTTTCTTAGAAAAGGACAAAATCACTTACGTATGAACACACACACGTATACAGACACATACTTCCTGCATTCAGGTGGATGTGGACATATATGGCAGACTACAGCAATGGCCATGACTTTCCTCCCTCGATTAATTGATTATTTAAACTGAGATTGAAAAGGAAAGGGAAACAGGCTCAACCCTGAAGTCATCTCCAATTGATCTCTCTCTTCTTCCCTCATGCAGACCCACTACACTTGCTTTAAAATAATCCTTCTAAGATTTATAATTGATGAAGGAAGTAAGAATCTAAGAATTAAGTAGGTTTTGCTTTATATTTCTTTTTAAATCATCTTCCTTTCATAAATAAGAGTAAATATCGCAGAGGTTGATAAAATTTGCCAAGGGCAGGCACCTAGATGTCATGTGATTATCACTCACCCATCTTCGATTACAGATATTGAAGGAAAGAGATTCTTTTATAAATTAACTATAAAAGAAATTGGTTTTCTCTCTAACTTATTTGTTTAATGCCGTTTTGGTATTAACTCATGCTATATTATGTATCAAAAAATAAATCTCTGATTTAGCGTCAATGGTAAGCCTTTTTGGTGCACAGTTTCTTGAGAATTCCCCACTGGACTCCCCTTGGTTATATATTGCCTGCCTGGAGAAACAGATTCTCTTTTCAGTTTATTGGCATTATTTTAAGTACCTAAGTTGTCCCTGGATTTGAATAAGTACATATATATTAGACTTGTTCAGAGATTGCTGGTACCTCATGTATTTTTCCCATTTATATGACTGGCAGTTAGGCTACATTTTCTTGTCCCTTACATCAAAGTAGTGCCATGTCACCATTTCTCACCAACAGAATGTAAGTGGAAGTGACACACATCATTTCCTGGCTGACATGGTTATATGCATGTGTGCTTTCTCCATGCTCTTTCTCTTTCTTTTTCCGATTAATCAACTGAAGAGAGAGAACTTCAAGCATATAAGAGGTCAAAGCTACAGCCTGGAAGGAACCCAGGTCCCTATTTTACTTTATAAAGCAGGGAGACCACCTTTCTGACCTGCACATGACTGAGGTCAGCAAGAAACAAATTTTACTATTAAGCATTAAGATATGGGAGATATTTTTCCAACAGTTAAGGAATTCAAAATAAGATAAGCATGAGCCTATCTACTACATAAAATTAGAACAATTCAGTAGCACATAATAAGCTGTGCTTAAACTGAATATTTAGAAAAAGAACTTTAAATTTCTAGTTTTTGTGTTTCAAACACTCTCAATGGCTCTTACTTTAATATTTGGCTTCCTTCATCATATAGATTGGAGCTTTTAATTTGTTTTAAATTTCTTCCTATATTCCTACCTGTATACTACAACTGTCAAAGAACAGATCAAAAAACAGTACTGAAATTTCCAAAAAGAAAAAAAAAGGATAGAGACATTCCATGAAATTTTCTGATCATGGATATGCCAAAAAGAATGAGTGACCCAGGTACTGAAATTAATAGTCCCCCCAAACAATTGACAAAGTTATCTTAATATACCAAATCATTATGGGTGTCTTGACATTTTTGATAGTAGAATAGTCAAAGTAACCTTTGTAAAGATTTTTATTACTGCACCATATAGCGGATTCCTAAGCAAGTAAAAAATATTTTTTTAGCAAAATTTTTTATGATATAAAATTAAAGATAATTTCTTAAAAATTCAACATTGAACCTTTTCTGGTGACTTCAGGCCCTCACTATACAAAAATCAATCTTCTCCAGTTAGTCCATCTCTCTCTAATTTTTCTAAACCAATTTTTAAAATTATATGTAATCAAGTATATTTGTATATATTTCATATGTGAGTCACATATAACACTTACTTCTTCAAACAGGCTTTCAACTACTCTAGAATATCTAGAATCCAATTCTTTGTATTCTCTAAGGCACCGAGCAAAATGATGGACACATGATAAGCATGAAATAAACATATGCTTGTTCTTCTTGCAGAATAGGTGATTTTAAGAATTCATTCCTAATGCATAGCATTGACTACTATTGTGATGGGGTACACATGGGGTGTCGTTTTTCTACCACTTCTTCAGCAAAAGATAGAGTCAACATGGTGGAATGCTATTTGTTTAAAGAAAATCAAGAGAAAAATTGGCCAACATTGACCAGCTTTCAGTAGCCTAATCAGCAAAATTATTTACACATAACATTGAAAGTAGTAATGGGAGAATTTATTTTCCTAACTTTATATCTAACATTTAAAAATAACATAATGAGCCACGAAAATATGAGTTGTATTAATATAAAATAAAAATCTTTTAAAATTCTTGTTTCTACCTGAACAGTAGTCTAGACAATCATACATCTGTTTAGTTTCTATAAATATTTTAAAACATTTCTCTAGCAATTCATGCCTTTTATCTAACTAGAAAAATACTATTATGTCATTTTGTAGCTTCTCAACTGTCACTCTTTAATTGTCATTATTTCTTCTTGTTGAGTCTATAAAATCCTAGAATCCCAGAGAACATCAAACTATGGCAGAATCTAGGTTAAAATAAAATTAATTGACCATTGGCAAGACTTTTGTTGAGAATATATGAATATTACCACTTTATGGAGAAATTATTGTACAATTCACAATAAAATTTAACTAGCTCTCTTAATCTTACATTTTCACTAACACATATGGAAGTCCTTTTGATTTATACAATTATATAATAAAAATAAACTGTAATTAAAAACTAATCAATATTGAGAAAAAACTTTCTAATTGAAAAACCATGAGCTTATATATTCTTTAAAACATATGTGTATAATTTCATGATGTATCTTGTAAGCCCTAGGTATGAACTTTGGGGAGCACATAAATATTTGTTCAGTACTGACAGCTGTAAGGGGTTAGGAAATGAATGCTCAAGAGCATGAAGGTTAAAGGTATTCACTAAGCAAGTGACCAATTTTGTTTCGATAACTTTTCAAAGACTCATATGTTATATGTGGTTCTGTTAAAGTATTATGTATATTCCAATCCAGTAGTCCTGCTAGAACCTGTGCCAGATGCTTCCATATATAGGATCTTTTTCAGGAATTCTCAAGTGGTGGGCCATGGCACACTGGTATGCCATGAAGAGATTATAAGAGTGCTACCTAAAATAGCCACCCCTTATCCTCTGGACTCCCTGGAGGAGGTAACTGTAGGCAGAGTCCACAAGATCACTTGGCTCTGCTTAAGTAGCTTCATCTGGATTCCTCAAAGGCCTGCCCAAGTGGAACAGGTTCACGGGCATGCCCGTCAAACCCCACTGTCAGTGAGTACAATGAGGAACAACTGTTTTTTGCTATTCTGTCACGAGGTCTTGAGCATGTTTAGATTACTGTAAAGTTTGGTACACACTGCACTAATACTTTTAGTTTTCCTTGTCATAATTATATTGCATAGGATTTTTGCACCATGTCAAGTCCTAAATAGATGTACACAAACCCCAGTGTGTCATACACATTTAATATTCCATGTATGACACTATGTGAAAAATATTGGGATGTCTATAACTATTTTTATACTAACAACAAACACATATATTAATTTATTTTAACATTTAAATTTAAAGGTATGAACTATAGGCATGTAAGAAAAATTCAGATCTACCACTCTGAGTTGATAATTACCTTAAAGTTTAAATCCTTAGTGATCAATTATCAGAACATCATACATACATGGCACTTTGTAGGTCTTATGCCTACAGTATCATTCTATTTTATAATTATGAAAAAGGTATTATCCTTATTTCACAGATATTGGAACCAGGTAATTTCCTAAAATTATACAGCCAATAAGTAGTAAAGCTGAAATCTAAACTATAGTTTTTGCTAACACTATATATTCTCTCCAAATCTAAGGATTTAACTAAGTTAGGCTAAGTTAACCTAAATTTCTATGTAAATATTATGAATAACTTATAGCATACATCCTCATTATAAATCATATAATAAAGAACACTTAATGAGCATCAGCAATTCTTCTATTAAAATTTGTTTTGCAGTTCCTTTTTTTTTCTATAAGATTGGTTTCTGTCAATTTAATCTTCCTACAACCATGATCTCTCTTATATCACCAACTTTTAGAGATAATAAATGGTGAGTTAAAAGGATAGAGGGGAAATCTGAAATCAACTAAGTTTGGTGCCTCAGCTAAATCAAGAAATTAAACTGAGATGATATCTGTCACTTCTAATGGACAAGTTCATGTTTTTAAAAAAGTGAAAAACATATCTGGCTTTTTGCCAAAACACTGGAAATCTGAATTATAACACTGATCTCTTGATGCTGTCTACAAATGTTTACAGGAAAGAGTTTTGGCATGGCAGGTGAGAATTCTACCACTGAACCACCCATGCTACAGGAAAGTGTTTTGAATCATCAGTTTGGTTATCTATTTCTAAAAGCTTTTCTTGATAAATTATGACCACAATTGACCAGGCTTTTCTCATTTCTCTGTGCTGTTAGTTTTAGTAATCATTTTTCATTCTCACTGGACCATGTATAAAGTAAATCTCAATTATTAAATTGTCGAGTAAGTATCTACAATATGTTCCTTGGGAGCCAGAAGATAAATTAAAAAGAAATGCAGATCGCCATTATCTCCAGAGGAGACCTGACTTGCCCAAAGTCACATGGTAAGTTAGTGAAGACTTGTTTAATGTCACCTCTCTTAATACTATATCATTGTTCTTGCTGTCACTAGTGAGAAAATAGCTTCCCCAGTCTGCGAACTAGACAGTATGGTTTACTGAACACTTAATGCGATTGAGCATTAAGCTAACATTCTTTCCCCTTTCATAACAAGGTTTGTGAAATAGAGCCTCCTCCACTAAACCCTTCTTGATTGAACAGAAATGAATACAAATTGCCTTGCCCTACTTCTAATTCCAGAGGGCAGCCTGTATTTCCACAGTGCAAGAAGTCATGGGAAGCTCGACTAAGACTTTGAGTAACTGTATTACCTAATACTATGACCCCTGACTTCTCTGAGCACAACCTCTTGAAAGAATTCAAAATCGTGGGGAGCAAAACTTCTAGTATTGTATTCTTTCTACTACCCTACACAAACATCTGATTTTTTTTTTTTTTGAGGCAAACCTCCACATCAAGGGAGACCAAGGAACATTGAGCTATTCTACCTGGTGAAGTAGCTTGACCCAAGTTGGCCCTGGGAGAAAAATCACACCACTTGGTGCAATAAAAACATATATAAACATCAGCAAGAACCAGTCTACCACTCATCTTACAAATGAAAGAAACAGTTGCTCACAGAGGTTAATGGTTTGCGCACATAATTTTGTTTACCAGAAGAACTAGGAATACACCTTCCTAACTTTCAGAAGGTGCTCTTTTATCACAGCACAAGTTTCTTACTGGACATGTTGCTGTGTTGTACACAACAAATGCAGTAAAGTATATATTCGAATGCAATTAACTTTACATTTCTATTGACTCTGCTGATTAATTTTCAAATGTTGATTATCAATCCCACAGTATATTTGGGACATGGCCTTTGCAGTTGAAACTTCTGAGTTTAGATTTGTCTTCCTCAATATTAAGTATAAATGCGCTCTCGCCAAAAACCAGCTAGAGACAAAACAGTCTGTTGGTAGCTACACAAATCAGATAAATACTATTTCTATATATAGTCTGTGAAAAGATATACATCAGGTACAACATTTGAGCCTTCATTTACAAGATCAAAAATGTATTCATTTAATTGAGTGCCAGACACTATTTATTGTAAGATACACCATTATTTTATACAATAAGGAAAAACAGAAATACTAATACAGCTATGCATCAATGCTAAGATGCAAATAAGACACACTGTTATTTCAGAGATAATAAAATATGAAGAAATGTATTTTAGAATTTATAAAATACACTATATCTTTCTCTATTTTAATATGGATAGAGATAAAAAAGTGGGGGAGAGATTGCTACGTACCAGGCACTAGGTTCACTGACTTTACAGGTATAACCTATTCAATACTCATGACTGTCCTTTGAGTTAGGTACTATTGTTATTCCATTTAACAGATGAAGCAGCTGAGCCTTGTACAGTGATTTTCCAAGATCACATTATTTCAATGAAAATAACAAGTACCTGTTATTAATCATTTGTTAGGTGATCATAATTTTGACAGGTGACTCGTGGTAAATCAAGTACTGTTCTCTGGTGCGTTACATCTTGTTGAAGTAGCCGATCATGCACACAGGAAACAAACAACAATCCCATGTCTTCACAGTCTAGTCAGGTCATCTAGTCCATGATTATATAATGAGTTTTTGCCTAATGCCCTTTTATGACCATAAAAGATATGCACATAATTTGTGTAAACCAAAACAACGACGTGAAACAAAGATTTGCTTCAAAGGACAGAAAATCAAATTGAGCCCAATTTTCATGCCTTTACAAAATTAAAGTGAAAAAAAAAAGTGAGCGTGGATTCTCATATATTTTTAGTACATTATTGTTTCCATATTTTTCCTTTTTCTTCTGTCTCCCAGAAACACAATAAAGTCAGCTAAAACTTGAAGAATGGGAAAGCTTCAGCTATACACAAGAGATATTCAAATCTCTTCATTTGTATGATTAGGGAATAGGGAGGTTTCTGTTTTGTTATGTTTTTTCTCTTAACACCATAGACAGTTTTTAGCAAGTTCAAGTTAATTGCGTTTTGTGCACTACCATTCATGTGGTGTTTGTCCAAAAAAAAAAAAAGGAAGAAAGAAAGAAAAAGAAAGAAAACTCGTGCACACACACATCAAACTAGCATGCAAGCCAGAATCTCACAGTGAATTCAAACAGAATTGAGAGCTTTTGCACTAGGGAACATATTTACTGAAGTGGAAAGTATCCTCTGTGTGAATAAGCTTCCCAAAAATATCTTGGCATAAATGTGTTTAAACTCATTAGGATACCACACTCTATGAATTCTCCATGCTTGTCAAGTTCCTCAATCTATACTGCAAGCTACCGCCTCAAAGTACCACTCTATTTTATGATACTTGTTTTTAACATGCAGTCAAAATTTCAAAATGTAATCGATATTTTAAAATTCAATAATTGTTATGTAAATTACCACATTTGCTAATGTCATTATGCTTTCTAATAGTTTTAAAATCAGAACTTCTCTAAACATCAATTTACTTTATATAAATTAACTCTTTATATAAATTAACTTTATATAAATTAAATATAGCTTAAATTCATCCATTAGTCTTAGTTTAGTGGTGATATAAATTATTCTGATTTCTATTTGTCTTACCACCTAGGGATACTTTGGAAGTGAAACATCCCCTCTAAAACCAGCTTCCTTGTTTTTTTTTTCACTGAATAAAACCATGTATTTATGAGGAATGGATAAATAAAGATTATGTTATTCTGGTCAGCTCATGATGTTCTGTAATGGAAACTGCAAAATGTGGAGTACAATTAGGGAGATGGGCTGTAATGCTTTCTCCTCCAATTTCAAATTAAGTAAAAATTAAAAAGTAAGTGAAAACATTATGAGGATTATAATTCTCTCTTTCATCACGGTGGGGAGCATTTCAAATCTCGCTGGTAGAGGCTAATTTTGTTGGTATGGCAGTGCAGAAGTGGCGTAAGGATGGAAATGCAAAATCATAACCAAGTACTGTGGAACTGAAGTCTAGGATGATGGAAGCGTAATTCCAGAATCATGATTTCTTGAAGCAGAAGCCAAGATGCTAGGCCACAGCCACGATCAGACTCTGTCATTGCAATAAGAAAGAGCAGAATAAAAAGGGAAAACGCAAAAGGCAGAGACTTCGTGTAAAACTCTCTCAGGAATAACCAAGAAGAGTAGAAATACAGTCAATAAACAAGTTTATACTGTATAGCACAGGGAACTATATTCAATATCTTATAGTAACTTAAGGTGAAAAAATATGAAAACGAATATATGTTTGTTCCTATATGACGGAAGTATTGTGCTGTACACCAGAAATCGACACAATATTGAAAAATGACTATACTTCAATAAAAATGTACTTACTAAAAAAAGAGAAATATAGTCAAAGAGTGAGAAGAGTCAAGAAAAATCAAGAAGGAAGGAGAAGAGGGACTGAGGTATAGCCTGGTCTTTTCCTAGAGTTAAGATTCAGTCATCTCTTAAGCCTGATTATCTTGTTATGTTACTAACAGAAACCTTATGAAAAAATCTAATTTGTTAACTTGTTTATCAGTTGCTTATTGAGTCCCTATTATTTGCTAGGCACTATACTTCTCACTGGAATTACAATTCATGATGCAACTATCCTTTTAACAGGTTGCCATATTTGGCCTTCCAAATGACGAAGAGAAACATGAGGCCCAGAAATGTCCAAGAACTGAAATTATTAATAAAACTAGATCACATAGCAAGAGTTTCCAGGTGCCACAATTTTATTACCATATTGTTTTAATATGAAATCTTTGCAGAGAAGGGAGAACATGATTTTATCAAATAGCTTCCAATTATTTTACAATGAAAGGGTTTTTCTTTTTGCTTGGGTGTATGAGGAGAAGTTCTGGATTTACTTTTAATATGCTAAAAATATTCAGGACATTTCTACTTAGGAATGGACTCAAAAGCTTGAAAAGTTAGAAATGTGCAGATGACGGTGCTATATTGATGATTTACTCAGTTAAGTTTTCTTATTCTTACTGTACCCCATCCATTATTTGTAAATTCCATTAACAGACTTTTTTTTGTTTCTTTTTACAAACTAGAGCATTAAAGGCAGGCAAGGCAAAATTTTAATTATCTTTCGTTGCAAAGCACCATATGTTGCTGCTTTAACATTAGAAAAGACAGTGAAGAACGTTCAGATATTAAACAAAACTTCTATAAATTTAGCTGGGGTGAAAAAGTTAACCTGGTTAACACATTGCAAACTGAATCAGTTTATGACATATTTATCATGCCAAAATATTTGCCACTCAACATAAGCACCCATCAATGAAAAGGAGAGGTAAGTTTATCATTTTAATATTCAATATAATTATGTATCCAGCTGTGGCCTCAAGAAAATTTAAAAACTTTTCTCATGGGAAAGAGGAAGAATGTAGGGGGAGGGAGACATGTGGGTCCTGTTGCACAGCAACCAGATGTTTAGTCTGGCACTTTGCATAAAAGTTAAACAAGCATTAAAAATATTGATTGTGTGTGTGCACTTTGGATAAAACTAGTTTTAAGGCTTGCATTATGATTTACTTATCTCTTGCAGAGAAGAAAGATTGAGTCTTAAAGAGTTTAAAAATAAATATACATCTAATGTTGTTTCGGGAGATGTAATTCCCTATATGCATTTTAGCTGGAAAGGAAAATATGAAAGGGTGTTTCCATTATCTACTACACAGTAAATGAGCTCTGTTGTAAATGCCCCTTGTGTTGTCAACAGCTGTACCTCTAGTCCTCAGGAAGAAACAGCTGAGAGTCAATGAGCTATCAGGCACTAGCTATGCTCTAACAAATCGACAGACCAGCATTTGTCCAAAGGCAGACAGTTTTCCATGACTTTTTGTCATGGAAAAATTTCTTAAAAAACAGACTGTTTCAGAAGTTGGAAATCATGTTTTTGTTAGACCCATATGAACATTATAGTCAGAATAGCGAAGAAAAGCTTGTCTTTGAGACTCAGTCTAGATGAAGAATCATAAACAACATATCCCAAGGTATTTTAATACCTCTGAATGTTGCCTTCTGAGGACTTTTGACTCAAAGGCACTCTTGGATAGAAGAAAAATAGTTATTTCAGAGTTACTGGGCTTTTTTAAAAAGAATTACATATAACTGAAAAAAATATTGTTTTGTTGACAAAACTTATTAAGTTTTATTAAGATATTTTTGAATTGCCTAGACTTGTAGCCAGGATGAGCACTTTGCTTTGCTAAATAATTCATTTGATTTGAGTTTTACCCCAAATTCTGGTTTTCAGTATTTCAAAAAATATTTAGCTCCTCTTTAAGTCTTCTCTCTGTCTCATACAGTTTTCAACTTGTGGTGACTACAACTTAATGCTTATCTTTTTACAGACATATATATGTAAATTATTGTGTGAGGAATACCTCATGGCATGGTTAGCCCATATTTAATACATGGTAAATATTAAATTAGTGAATTATATCTCAGTTACTTTTTATAGTCCGTATTTTGTGCTTTCTCTACTGCCCAAAGCTCCCTCTCCTCTACTTTAAAACTCAAATATCCACATTCTAGTCTTTAGCTACAGAAAGCCCATTGAGGCCCCACTCTGGCAAAATGGTGCTCTGGCCAAGTTTTCAATGTTTCTATGCATCAGAATTGCCCTTATTCCGTCCTCATTTCTACTCCTCTCCACTAAGTGTCCCATTTTCTTGATGAAAGTGGAGCTACCTACCACAATAAATTAATCTCATTAAGTAGTTAACTCACTCACAGTAAGGGGTGGATGATTAATAATGAATCCCTTTCGTTGAATTTTTATCTGAAATGAGTTTATTCCCAAAGCCATTTTGAACTAGACTGAGTATAAAAAGTCTTTATGATGGAAAATCTTTTTTTCAAAGGTCCTTAAAATTAAACTCATAAGCTAATATAATAATTTTAAAAAAGTATATCTCATAGATAGATTAAGAGATTTTTAATGGTTTTTGATTCACTGTATATTTCCAAATTACACATGATATAGATAAGCTTGTGTCTCTTCTATGCTTAGTTAAGTTTGGGGGGAGGTTTTTACTTATTGTTTTCTCTAGTTTTAAATTCTATAAATATTTGAATGCTATAAACTTTTCAGTTCATTCAGTCTTGTTCATAGACCATTGGGATTCTTTTTTTTATAAGAAAAATTATATAAACAATGTCCTGTTACCTTAAGAAAAGATACTACAAACCAGGCTGAACAGGAGAATCAAGAACTTCCTGACCCCACATAAGCCTAGCAGGCTGCTGTTGAGGGGTGGGACAGTTGTGTGGAAAGCAGCCCCACCTGAAGCACAGATCTGCAGGGTCTCCTGAGAGCTAAACGTGGGACAGTGACATTGCAGAAAGCCCTCTGGTGCCCTAGGAACCACACTAAGCAGAAGGTAGCCAAGCCAACCACAGGAAGACTTCTGCTTCTACTTAGAAAGCAGAAAACCACAAGAAATGTTACTCCCTCTCTAACGATGAGAAAAAAAATCAAATCAGACAATTTGCTTAATCTGATAAAAGTCAACAATTAGGTGGCTAAATTATTTTCAAGTTAAAAATTGAAGCAAGATAATGTTTCAAGAAAGGTAACTATGAGGAAAAGTATAATATTAAAGTCTTAGGAAATGTCAAGCTTCTGACGAAAGTCTTTAAATACTTTATTTTTAAAAAATTTTTAAATGCTTGTATGTTAATGCAACAATGCTATGTAATAAATGCATGGCATTCCTTGAATGACTGAATTCCTGCCCTCCAGTTGAACAGTAAACATTTTTAGCCTTTTGTGTCTGTTACCAGACCATGCTACTGGGTGTTGACATTTCTTCAATGTCTTAACACAAGTGGTGTCAGAACTCCTCTGTTATCAGTCAGTCAATCTGCTTACAGAGTCTTCTGTCCTCCCCTGACGTTCTCTAAGTTAATTTGTAATTCATAGTCTACTAAGTGAGAGCCAGGCCACAGGGAACTGGACAGAAAGGTCACCTTCCTCATGGTTTTCCCTAGCAATGCCCCATGGCAACTATACTCAGGAGATGCCTGTCTATGTGACTATCACTGCCATGGATTAATAGCCATCCAAAGTCAAAGCATATTTCAGTGTGGGATATAAAGACATCTCTTGACTTATTGACTTATTCCTGAGCTTTGAGAAGAAGAATCAATCAGTACAGGAAGTAGGACAGAGAAAATAAGGAAAAAGAAGAAAATATCACTGAAGATTTACACAAGTTCAGTTTTAAAAATAATGTTGAATTCACTTAGAAAATATTTGAATCAATATTCTTCAAAAATAGCTGTAGTATTTAAAGATATTTAGTTCATAGAAATGCATGAGAAATTAACCATTGGGAAAGGGTTTAAGATGGTGGCACAGGAAGATCCTGAACTCACCTTCCCCCATGGACACTACAAACGGGCAACCACATATGGAATAATTCCCTCCAACAGGGACCTGAATGTTGAATGAACAGCATCCCCACAATAAAGGGTAAGAGGACAGCACTGAGATGAGCAGGAGAAACAAAAATACAGTCATACCAAGGAAAAACCACACCTCATCCAAGGCTACCCACACTTGGGAAGGATCACAAAGACAGGGTTATTTTTCCTGAGGAGTAAGGGATTTGAGGTCCACATCAAAAAACCCAACATTTAAAATCTGCACAGGAGAAAAAAGCCCCCAAAATATCTGTCTTCAAAAACCAATGGGGAATGTGTCTAGGAAAGCTATAGATCTACAGGGAACTCTAAAAGGGCTCATGCACAGACTCATTTGACCAAAACACCAGATTGAAAAGTGTTTGCACCTTAGGTGAAGAGGATCCACTTACTATTCTTGAAGTGTCTGCTGAAGAAGCAGGAACCATTTGGGTTCTCCCTGAGGACTGAGTTCCTGGCAGGAACCATTTTGGAAATCTCTATCTAATCTATTAGCACCAGTGAGCATGCCCTGCCAATAGTCCCACTCACCACTGCACCTTGGCCATGTCTCACAGTGGGCCAAGTGATAACCTTGCCTTTGGGGCCAGACAGCTACCATGGGTGGGCCCCACAGCCTTCCTGGGTACCAGTCCTGTCACCAGTATGCCACAGCAGTCACAGCCTCGCCACAACAGGAAGGTACATGCAAGCCACATAAAGGACACTCCTTGAGCACATGTCCCTGGTGGCCAGCAGGATTGTGCTTCTCAACTCCATAGGGCATCCTCTACATAAGCCACTCATTTCAAGACAGGGAGAGGTAGCTGATATACTTCTAGTGTTAAATAGAAATAAATATAGAGAATTAGGTGAAATGTGGAAACAAAAATATTTTCCAATCCAAAGAACAAGAACTAAATGAAACATAGATAAGCAATCTATTTAATAAAGAGTTCAAAATAATGGATATAAAAATGCTTACTGAACTTGGGAGAAGAATGGATGAATGCAGTGAGAATTTCAACAAAAGAGATAGAAAATAAAAGAAAATACTAACCAAAAGTTATAACTGAACTGAAAAATACACAATGGGGTTCAACAGCAGATTCTATGAGGTAGAATAAATAAATCAGCAAGCTGAAAATCATCAGCTGCAATGAAATTCATCCAGACAGAACAGCAAAATGAAAAAAATCATTTAAAAAGTAAAGATACTTTAAGGGATCTTTGAGACAATGTCAAGTGGAAAAACATTTGTATTATAGGGGACACAGAAAGAGAAGAGAGAGAGGAAGGGACAGAAAAATCCTTTGGAAAAAATGGCTGAAAATTTCCCTAATGTGGAGAAGAAAATAAATATTCTGGTCTGGGAAGTCCAGAGCGTTTCAATAAGATGAACCCAAAGAGATTAAACACCAAGATACATTATAATTAAAATGGTAAAGATTAAGGATTCAGGCAGAACCCCAAAAGCAGCAAGAGAAAAACAACTTATTACATAAATGGAAACCCCATAAGGCTATCAATACATTTTTCAACAGAAATCTTACAGGCCAGAAGGCAGCGGCATAACATTTTCAAAATGCTGAAAAGAAGAAAACCCTACCAACCAAGAAATCTCCACCCAGCGAAGTTATCGCTCAGAATTGAAGGAAAGATTAAGAGTTTCCCTGATAAGCAAAAGCTAAAGAAGTTCACCACCACTAAATCAGGTCTACAAGAAATGTTAAGGGTACTTCTCTAAGCTGAAAAGAAATGGTGCTCATTAATAAGCAGAAAACATATAAAAATAAAAATCTCACTGAAAAAGTTAAATCTATAATAAAGGTAGTGGATCAAAAACTTATTCAGCAAGCATGAAGGTTAAAGGCAAAAGTAGAAAGTCAACTAAAATTATAATAATTAGCTAAGGAGTACAAAAAGTAAAGGATGTAATATATGTCATGTATAAAAGTATAAAACATTAGGAGGGGATAAAAAGATAAAGCTTGGAATGTGTTCAAATTTAAGTTGCTACCAACTTAAAACAGATTACTATCTACATGGGATGTTATATGTAAACCTCATGGTAACCACACGGAAAAAATTTATAGTAAATATACAAAAGAAAATAAAACAGAAATCTAAGTATAACACTGTAAAACCACCAAAACAAAAGGAGAGGAAAAAAAAAGAAGAAAGGAAAAGAGAGGAACTACAAAAGCAGCCAGAAAACAATTAACAAAATGGCAATATTTCACACTTACGAATAATTAATTTAAATGTAAACAGATTGACTTTGATTGGCAATCAGAAGACATAGAATGACTTTCAAACACATTTTAGAAAGCCAGCATTACAAAGATACCAAAACCATACAAGGACACCACTAAAAAAGCAAATTACAGGCCAAAATTCCTGGTGAATATAGAGAAAAAAATCCTCAACAAAGCACTAGCAAGCTGAATCCAGCAGTACATTGAAAGGATCATACACTATGATCAGATGGAATCTATTTCAGGGATGCAAGAACAGTTCAATATCCACAAATCAATTAATATGACACGTCATATTAACAAAATGAGGAATAAAGATCATATGATCATCTCAACAGATGCAGGAAAAGCATCTGACGAAATTCAACATCCATTTATACTAAAAACTGTCAAAAAAGTGGGTACAGTGGGAACATACCTCAACATAATAAAGGCTGTATGTGACAAAACCACAGCTAAAGTCATGCTTAATGGTGAAAAGCCAAAAGCTTTTCCTCGAAGATCAGGAACAAGACAAGAATGCCCACTCTCACCACTTTTATTCAATATAGTAGTGGAATTTTTAGCCACAGCAGTAAGACAATAAAAGGAACTAAAAGGCATTTAAATTTGAAAGGAAGAAGTAAAACTGCCACTATTTGCAGGTGTCAAGATACTATATACAGAAAACCCTAAAGAATCCAGCAAAAACTGTTAGAAACAATAAATGAATTCTGTAAAGTTGCAGGGTACAAAATCAATAAAAGGAAATCTGTGGTATTTTCATATACAAATAGCAAACTAGCAGAAAAAGAAATTAAGAAAACAATCCCAACAACTGAATCAAAAAGAATAAAATACCTAGGAATAAAGTTAACCTAGAAGATGAAAGACCTATACATTGAAAATTGTAAGACACTAATAAAAGAAACTGAAGATACCAAAAAATGGAAAGATATTCCATGCTCATGGATTGGAAGAATTAATATTGTTAAAATGGCCCTGTTACCCAAAACAACTGACAGATTTAATGCACTCTCTATCAAAATGCTAATGGCATATTTCACAGAAATAAAACAAGTAATTCTAAAATGTGTATCAAAGCACAGAAGACCTAGATAGCCAAAACAATCTTGAGAAGAACAAAAATCATGGTATCATGTTCTCTGATTTCAAATTATACTACAACCTGATAGTAATCAAAACAGAATAGTTCTGGCACAAAAACAGACACATAGATCAATGGAATATAATTTAGAGCCCAGAAATAAACCTACACAAATACGAACAATTAATCAAGAACAAAAAAGCAAAGAACATACAATGATGAAGCGACAGTCTCTTCGGTAAACGGTGTTGGGAAAACTGAACAGTCACACGCAAGAGTCAAACTAGACTACTATCTTATACCCTACACAATAATTAACTCAAAATGAATGAGCAACTTTACTGTAATACCTGAACCCATAAAATTCCTAAAAGAAAACAGGCAGTAACCTCATTAGCAATGTTTTTGTCAATCTGACTCCAAAGATAAGTGAAACAAAATCCTAAACTAAAAGGACCTAATCAAACTTAAAAGCTTTCGCACAGAGAAGGAAACCATTAACCTACTAAATTGGAGAAGATATTTGCAAATCACATACCTGATAAGGGATTAATATCCAAAATATGTAAAGAACTCATAATTCAACAACACAAAGCCGCACAACCCAACTGAAAAATGGGCAAAGAATCTGAATAGACATTTTTCCAAAGAAGACATATGAAACATGACACATGAAAAGATGTTCAAAATCACTAATGATCAGGAAAATGTAAATCAAAACCACAATGAGATAATCCTATAGACTCTTTAGAATGGCAACTACTGAAAAGACAAAAAAAAATAACAAATGTTGATAGGATATGGAGAAAAGGAAACTCCAGTAGAATGTTGGAACTTGTATTTATCTGAAGAACAAGAAAATAGTAATTTGAAAGATATATGCACTCCTGTGTTTACTGCAGCATTATTTACAATAGCCAAGATATGGAAACAACTCACATGTTCACTGACTGACAAATGAATAAAGACGTGGCATATACACACACACGTATACATTTATAGTGGAATACTATTTAGTCTTAAAAGTAGATGAAATCTATCCATTTACAACAACACTGATGACCCTTGAGGGTATTATGCTAAGTGAAAGAAGTCAGTGCAGAAATATCATATGATTACAGTCTTATGTGGAATATAAAACTAAATAAATAAAAAAAGAAGCAATCAACCAACCAACCAACAAACAAAAAATCTCATAGACAGAACAGATAAGTGGTTACCAGGGGGAAAGAGGGTTGGAGGTTGGGAAAAATTGGTGAAGGGATCAACTGCATGGTGACGGATGGTAACTAGACTTGTGATGGCAATCACTCTGTAGTTTATACAGATTTTAAACTATAATGCTGTACACTTGAAACTTAGAAAAAGAGAAAACCCCTACATTTATGAAAAATTCCTTACATGTACAGTTACACATGTTGTAAGGAAAGAAACCATTTGAGAGAGAGAATTTGTAAAGACTACCCCTAAACTTAGTTACTGAATTTGTAAAGACTCTCAGTTATTACCTGTCTTCACTGAAAAACAACTTGTCTTGTTTCTGAGCCAAACATCCTGTTTGACATGGGTTTTAGTAAAACTTTCTTAATTTGTTAGGTTTGTTGGCAGGGGGAGGTGGTTATTGGTTGTTTTGATGTTAATTGGTTTAGTTTTATGAAGAACTTTAGTATCATGTGAGAGATAACAAATTTATTTTAATTATTACTTCTTAAAATGGAATTGTTTATACTTCTAGTTTATTAAAAATTACAGGAGAAAACAGTTGTGTAAGTCAAAAATAAGTCACCATTATGCCTTTGGTTATAGAGAGGACCTTATTGCCTATTTTGTGACAAATCAGGCTGGGGGATGTAAGCATATTAAAAAATATTACTAGACTAAGGAGAGTGACTAGTATACCTATTTCATCAAGCAATAGTAACTTGTTTTCTTTTCTTCTAGAGAGAATGAGGCTTATTTTAATCACATTGCATAAAGCAGCACTGAGATTTGTTTCAAATTACTATCCTTATGTGTTACTTCCCTAACAAAACTTTGTAAGATGTACAGGAGATGAAGAGAGATGCCTGTCAGATCAATGTCAGATAATTAGTCCTATACCTGGCCATGAAAACTGTTTATTGGTAGTTGATTGATTAGCTTTTCATTTCCCGCTATGTACCTTATGTCTATAAAAAGAGATGATTTTTGATAAATCAGATGACATTGTAGTATCAACTTCACCTGAACAGAGAACCTAAGAGCACTGTTCCCCACTGTCTTTCTGTGCCTAGAACTGAGTCCAGTTGAGTCCAGTAAATCTTGAATCTTTTTTTTTTAAATGAATCGTTAAGTAAACAGTTGAAGATGAATTCTGCAGTTATTTATGACACCTCTCAGGACTGCCCTGTGCTACTGTTGATTACACACTTGAAGGATGATCCCGAATCCCCAAGTCCTCAAGCAGCCCAAAGAAGGGCCTACAAGAGCCTGATGAAAGAAACTCGTGAACATGAAGAAAATGCTTAATCTTCTTTGGCAGGGGATTTGCACATTGATCTGACAAGCATTTCCCCCCATCTCCTGTACATCTAACATTTTTTTTGGTTATAATTTTAAAGGAAAGTGCCACACACTAGTTCTAATTTTAAAGGAGAGTGTCATATACAGGTGACAAGCATGTTGGGATTTTGATGAATTTAAAATGTTAATATACAGAGAATAATGGAAGTTATACAGTAGCTAGAAACTTGAGCCCTTATTGTCGCTCACTCTGCAAGTCTAATCAGATGACACTTCTCAGATTACTGATGTATAAAACGAGATCTTGCTACTATAGTTCCTTTTCATGTGTGAAAATGTTCATCATGATTGAGGTTGGAGTGTCATATAATGTGTAATATGCAATTAAAATAAGATGATGTCATGAATTATCTAACAATTTTTAGAAGCTCTATTCATGATTTTTTTCTTTCCATTTATTTCTCTTAAAGGAATGGCATATTGTAGATATAGCATCTTCTACTCCATTTAAAATAGGCAATGTTTAAGTATCAACATGTGAGTGATATCAAATTAAAAATCAGACAGGTTAATTACTAGATATGAATAATGAAATTATGGAAGAGAGGATTTTAAATACAACTTTGCTTTATAATGCCTCTACAAAATGTATGCTTAAAACCCAATGAAGAAAAATTATTATGGCAACATAGTGGCAGAAACATAATATTTGAACCTCTGTGAATCTAATGCCTAATGAAATGCAACAAATGTAGGAAACAAACTTATGAATTGATCAAATAAGAAATTTCTGTTCATCGAAAGATCGCATTAAAATAAACAGGAAAGTAAAACACTGAAAGTGGGGATTTTTAATACATATTCTGAAAATAAAAGCTTTTCAGAATACATAAACAGCTTCAGCAAAGTCATAAGGAAAAGAGCAACAATATAATAAGTAAAAGCAAAAGACTTGCATAGAAATTTCATAAAATGAGAATATCCAAATGGCCAATACAAGTCAAAGTAGTGGTTATCTCTGGGGGAGTGGGGCAGGAGAGGGATCCTCTGTAGTTTTTGGAATATTCTACAGTTACATTTAGCGGGTTCATAGGTTCATGGATTGCGCACTTTAGACTGTAGAGCTTACCCATGTTATTATATGTAATAAAATAATTTAAAAATAAAAATTACATCGAAATACAAGATTTCACTACAAGGGTGACAAAATTCTACAGCTATACTAGAGTGTTCTCTTAAAGGATGTCTGAAACCAAAACTCTCATGTATTGTTACCAGACATGCAAACTGTCATAACCCCTATGGAGAATAGTATATCAATAACTAATTAAATCACATATAAATTTAGTTCAGCTATCCACTTTTAGAAACTTGCTCCAACATTGCACTGATAAAAATATGAAAAGATATGTGCACTAAGCTATGCATTGTACTCTTTACATAATAACAGAAGACTGGGGACAATCTAAGTGTCCACCAAGGGAGGACCGAATAAATGACGCACACCCAATCACTGGAGGACCAATATTCCATAATCCATAAAAGGAAGAAATAAATATACAACCATTAAGACTGATTTGCAGTATAAACTGTAAGGTTGGTTTTGGTTTTAGTAAAGCATGGTGAAAAAATATAAAATGTCATAGCTTAAGGAAGGGAGAATAAACATCTAAAGTTGTATTTGCATATATATGAAAACTACAGGTAAATGTCCCTTATAGACAGACAGCATGATTATCTATGTAGAAAAATCTTAAGGAATCTACACAAAAAAGCTACTAGAACTAATTAACAAGTTGAGCATGTTTGCAGGATAAGGACAATTAATACAAATTAATGTATTATCCTATAACAGCAATGAAGAGTTGGAAAACTGGAAATAGCCCAAGTGTCCCTCAACCTCTGAATGAGTTAAGGAAAATAAATGATGGTGCAACTCTATAACAGAATGCCACAAAACAATAAAAAAGAATGTACTACTGATGTATACAATAACAATGATTACTATCAAAAGCATTCTGATAACTGAAGGAAACCTGCTTCAATAGCAGCATACTACGTGATTCCATTTATGTGACATTCTGAAAAAGACAAAATGATACAGACAAAACAGATTAGTGGTTGTCAGAGGCTAGGAGTACTTGTGGGTTTGAATATGAAGGAGCAGGGAGGGACTTATGTGGTATCTTGACCATTGTGATTACACAACTCTATGAGTTTGTCAAAACTTGAAAACTGTACACTAAAAAGGGAGATTTTCACTATGTATATGTTACACATTAACAAAAAAATTTTAAATGATGGAAGGGTCAACCATTAAGTAGTGAAAAATAATTATACTCACAGATAGCATAATGGTAATGGGGTGGAATGGTCAGGGATAGAACATTTTCTCTAAAGCTTGCAGACTCTTTCAAAAGATTTAACTGGTTGATTTTTATTTTTAGATATGATTTTAACCTATGTAAATATTACACATAATTGTAAAATAAAATTACAATTTAAAAAGCAATTTATAAAATTGATATAAAATTAAACAAACATGTCATAAACTAAAATAATAACATAGGGATTTTAAAACAAAACAAAAAGGCAATCTGCAAAAATTCTGTAAACTGTTTTCCTAAATCACGTCATTGATAGTGTCGATAATCTTGTTATTAGGGGTTAGCTCTATGTGTATTTTGCAACAGAACAAATGAATAATTATTTTTATGTCACTGAGAATCAAGATATTTTACATGATTGAAAGGAGTTTTATTCTCAAAGAAGGTATAGTGGGATGTCTCCAGTGTAGAGGTTTTGGTAGGCAGGTGCAATAGAAGGGGAGCAGTACATGGATGTTAATTATAGAGGCAAAACCATAGTAACGGGAGATAGTGAAAGATTAGTTGTGCAGATTTCCTGCTTTAGTCATAGAATTAATAATTTCTAAGGAGCTTCATTTCCTTACTTAGAAACAGTACTTAGAGACATCAATTTGGGTGTAGAAGATGCCCATTGCTATTTTGTTTCTATTCCTGCTCAGTCAAAAGAGCTAGAAATTGTGTAATTTAAAAATATATAATGCATCATGAGTTAATATTGATACTTTTAATTCAAATTCAAGACTACAGGATTATTATTTAGTCTTTAAGATACTGTGAAATGAAATAGATGGGTAGCTTTCTAAGGTGTTGCTTGATACATATAATAAAATTTTCTATAACTAGAAACAGAAACTTGACTCTAGTTATCACAGTGGGAATCTAAGCCTCTCACCTGGTTCCCACATCTAAACCGGTTATTAGAACTACAATCTACTGATTGAGGGAGAGGCGAGGTCAATTTAAGGAATGCAGCCACAATTTCCGCTATAAAAATTTCCGCAGAAGGCTATGTATCCTTTCATCAGAGAGACTATAACCTAAGAAAAATTCAGTACCCAGTAAAAACTCATATTTTCTTAGATACTAATTATGAATTTAGTGTTGATATCTAAAAATCAAAATAGCAAGTGGTCAGAGGGATTATGTAGATCAGATGAACTATTGTATACTTGAGATGGACATACTTGGCTACTAAACGAATTCCCATATAACTGAGATATTTTGGTGGGAAAAGCCAGAAAAGCCTTAGGAACTACCCCTGGCACCTCCATTTCATTCCCTTTTGCACCAAAACAAAGAGGCAATGCCTACCTCATGCCACGAGGACATGACGAGATGAATGCATCAGCACATCCTTAAAGGATTCAAGGGTGTTCATTCTTATCACTCCTCAATTTATCTTTCCTTGCATCATGGAAAACTGCAAAAATTCATCATGGATTTTGATTAAAAAGCATGTATTACTGAAAACTTAATAAAATGGGGAGACCAGTAGAACTTGCCACTCCAGGTATGGTATCTTTACTAGATCAATTCACCCACCATCAATTGACTTGGCAGATTCTTTTGTTTCTTGATTATAATTAATAAAGTCTATCAGAAGCTGTCCGCCTTACAAAATGGAGAAAGAAATTACTTTCAATGTCCTAGCTCTGAAATACCATGTCAGCTTTTCTGGTCTCTGTAGTACAATTTTCCAGAAGAAACCTAATGTCGTGATATCTTATAAAACATCAAGATTATCCATTAGATAAATGACATTATATTAATCGGACTGAGTGAAACTAAGTAGCCAGTACACTGGGTGCCATATTAAGAGACTTACATGTCAAAGGGAGTTAAATCCTATGAAAATTCAGGGTCCTGTCATATCACTGAAATTTCTAGTAGTCCACTGGTCTTCAGAAGGCTGGAATATCCTCTCTAAAATAAGTGCTACTGTACCTTGCAGCCCTCACCATTAAGACGGTGTGGGCAATTCTGGTTTTTGCCCGATCGTATTTAAGTATGCAACTCAGAAGGCCTCTAGCTCTGAACGGAGCCCCAGATGAGAGAGAGCTCTGCAGAGAGCACAGCTGTGGTATACGATGCCTTGGGCTTGAGCCATATGTGCCTGGCAAGCAATGCAATTCTTTCTGTGCTAAAACCATTCTCCTTTTGGAAGCATCTCACTGCCCAGTCCCTGGCCCTTGTGGAGACTGAATGCCTGACCATGGAAAAGGAGGTAACCATGCAACCTGAACTACAAAGCAAGAACCATACTGATATTGTTTGAGATACCTTATCCTCCAGCATTCAACATGGCATAGCTAATCACTGAGTCCACCCTGATCATCTTTGTTAGTTCTTGAAAGCACATATGACCTGAGACTGGCTCTATGTCTGTTAAGCCCTTAGTGCAAACCAGGTCCTGAAACAACCCCAACTGATTTTGTTTTGTTTTGTTTTTTGTTGTTTTTTGTTTTGTTTCGTTTTCAGTAGGGGAAGGGTAATTAGGTTTACTTAATTTTACTGATAGTACTGGGGATTGAACCCAGTACCCCCTGCATACTAGGCACACTCTCTATCACTGAGCTATATCCTCTCCTCTTCCAAGTGATTTTTTTACTTTCAGCCTCCCTGAGATGGAGAACATCTGCTGCCTAACAATGTCTGTAACCACAACCCTCATATACCTTGTACCACAGAACCCTGGGTATCTGCATGAATCAGTTTAGTCTGTTACATGTCAGCTGGTGAGAGGGGAAGGCGAAACAGCTCATCTTCTTCTATTGATTCCTAGCCTTTCATTTCTCCTACCTCTAACTATGATGTGCAAGAATGACCAATAACCTGTACTATGTGACTTACTGAGCACATGCACACCTGTGCAAGCATGCACACACACACACATGCACAGACACATGCACATACACACACACTAACAGCAGGATATTGCCATGAAATAAGCAGGACTTTAGTGTGTGCAGAGGTGGAGACTGAGAGGAGAGGTCCTACCTGCAACATTTCTTCACAGGAAGCACCATAATAGCTGTATTTCTGGCCAGTGGGGGAAGAATCTATACACATTTCAGTCCTCAGCAAGGAATTTTTCACTTTTCACAAAAGGGAGTAAAAGCCAGCTCCCTCAATGAACAGAATGTTGATTAAAATAGAGACTGCAAATAAAAAAGCAAGAAGAAAACCAAATCTGTTTGTTGCAGAGGAAGAAGGAAACAGGAAAGATGAAAAAGCTTTTCCTAGTTCATGACTACAGGAGAAAGCATTTTGCAAAATTCTTTAGAGTCATCTTCTATTCATATAAATTGCTATCGATTGTATATAGACTACCAACTAAATTAGACATATTGATGTTATCTTCCTCTTCCAAACACAGAAAGTGACAGAAAGGTAAAAAAGGAAATTTTAAGATATTAACCCAAAGGATGATGAGAATGGTGGTAGGGAACAACCATGGATGAAAATTCTCAGTCAACTTTTAGAAAGAAGATGAAGAAGTGGTAACTGACCACACAGATGAGAAAGGTGAATCTACATGCCTCCAGAGGTTAGTATCTTCAAGAAGTGAGCCAGAGAGCTCTGCAGAGCAGCTGAGGGTCTCAGAGCTTGGAGACACTACAGGACATGTTAGCAGGAGATGACAAGCAGTGCTTGGCTGAGTGTCTCTGCACAGTGTGTTTGGCCCTCCAGAGTCCTTCCCTACTGCATGCATGAAATGACTGCTACTCATCATCACTGCTGCATGAAACAGGATGCTTTATTCTGCAAAGCAAATGGAGCACAGAGGCTTGAGGTCTCCAAGCACAGGGGAAGGAACAGGGGAGACAGGGGCAGAAAAAAAGGAATTTTTGTGAAAGCTTTCATTGGGAACTGTGGACCCTCCACAACCTCCTCCACTATTTTCTGGGAAAATTGCCATCCAGGCAAATTACAAGCCCCTCCCCAGCTCACCCAGGCAAAAGATAGGAGACTTTGCCCTAGAGAAATTAAATGACCCAGAGAAAAGATCTTCAAACTAAAACATATCATATTTCATTTATTTCAAGTGTTACCCAAAAGTAATCTTTTCTTAACATATCTGATCGATGACACCGAACACATAATTCCCAGAAGAGCACACTGACAATGCCACTGCCACGTACTTTGCATTTGCTTGCTCTACAGCACCAACTCACTCTTGCTCTAAATAGGTCCTAATAAATATTTTCTGAATCTGTTAAGAAATTCAGCCATATACTTGTCATATCTCAGTTATCAAAAAATCACAAAGTGCTGGAAGAAACTTCTGTAAGTCAACTAATATGTTCCCTGGGCACGATAACTTTTAAACAGAGTTTTTCTCTCATATTTCTGTACAATGTCAAGATAGAAGTGAACAAACCCAATGGAACTTTAGAGGCCTTATATTTTTGCTTCAGTGAAGCTAAACCAAATTATTTAATAGCTTAAAGTCAATCTCCTATCTTTTCAAAATTTCAGCATCAGCATTCATGAAAGGTTTTAGTAGAGTTTCAGACTAGGGACTTAAAAAGACACTGGTAGTCAACTATGTATCCATGGAAATAGGAAATGAGTAGACTTTTTGATAAGATTTTGCTGTCTTTGGGATAGGTCATAATGACACCCGGTGAAAGGAAATGCAGGACAGAAAAGGGCCTGAAGCAAGCCCGCCCTCATTAATTTGATCTCGACTCCACTGCTCTCATTTGTCATTGGTGCTGTATTTTTCAACCCTCCAGCTCTGTTAGAAAATGTCTGCTTGTTTATAAAACTCACTGAGAGTTCTGGGCTTTCACCGAATATTTTTGATAACTCACTTCCTATTCACAGGAAAGGGTTAAGGAAACCTTAGAGAATTAATTTCTTGGTTACAGTTAATGTTCTAATTTTCAGGATAAATCACTGTGCTTCTTCTCACTGATCTCCTTAGTAAAGCAGCCAGCCTTTTCATGTTTTTCAATTTTTATACTGCTTCACTGACTCCCACGAGGATTAAATAATATAATGTGTGTCAAGTGCATAGCACCATACCTGGCATGAGTAAGTGCATATTCAAGGGTAGCCGTTTAGGTTGTTATATCATTATTGCTATTAACTTGCAATTTCAAGCACTTTCCATTTAAAACCTTAAAAAACACCCACACAAGTATTTTTTCTATATCAGGCAGATAGTTGAGAATCATTAATAATCAAATGCTCTTCCTTCTTCTTGACATGACCTTTTTTCTTCTCTCTTTTCTTTTTGAGGATAAATATAAAGTCATGAAGACTCAGGGTGAAATAATTAGTTTTGAGAATCCTCATTTTCTTCAGTCAGGTTGGCTTTTAAAGTAATGTCAGGTAAAGGGTTAATTCCAGCTGGGCTTTGTTCTGCCTGAAAAATGTCTATCAACAAGTACCTCTGTTTCCTTTCATTCCTTAGAAACTGATATAGAAAAGTGTATACCTTATATTATTCAATTGTATCCATTTTTGACTTAAATATCTGCTCATTAAGCAGTCTTAACTGTAACTGCTAGAATATTTATTTGTTCTCTTGCTAAATTCAATTTCTTTTATAGAACTAAACACATTAAATTTTCCCTGTCTTCTGTAATTAGAGTTCCAAACATCCATTGTGCCTTAAACACATCCCTTTATGTTTATTTTCTTGGAATCCCTTCTTGCTTGTATTTGTGCTTGATTTTCACATTTTAATGAAGTATAATGAACACATATTAATTTATGCCACGGTGACTCTTGCAGACACCAGGCTGATTTTCAGTTCCGCCTTGTTCTCGTCTAGTTTTCTTGACATGCATGTGCAATGAACAATGTTATTAATTTAAAACTTAGTTAAATCTGGAAAATGACCAATGATAACCAGCCTCTCCTTTTCAAGACCTTCTCAGACTCACAGATAGAATGTAGTAAGATATGTATCTACCACACACACTCACACATACAAGAAGCGAGAAAGACAGGGAGAGGGCTTGTTTATAACATTTACCAATGCATACTGGTGACCAATTAAATTTAAAATGTTAAACAAAACACATATATTACATTAAAATATCAGAAGAAAACTCAGTGCAGACTTTTTCATAATTTTGAAGCAAGGAAGTAATTGCTAAGCTTGACATTCATGCCAATAGTTAGAAAAGACTGACATACTGGATTGCATGAATATTTAAACTGTCTTTAGAGAAAAGAAACATGAACAAAATTAAAATAGGTTATAAACTAGCATAATATTGAATCCCATGTGAGTTTTTTTTTAAAGAGCATTGCTGTTCTTAAAGCAAACACAGCTTTTACAGGAAAGAAACACAGAAAAATTCTTAAGTGAACAAGGAGAATGAAAATGAATAGGCATTTTCCAAAAAAAAAAAAAGCCTTCCACCAAATAAACATTAATATATGAACACTAATAAATAAAATAATGCAGAATAAAAATATAACGTAAGAGTTGGTTTGTGTTTGTCAGATTTACAAATTTTTTTTTCAGATTTACAAATCTTAAAGACTATCATTAATACTCAGAATTGGCAAGCCTTCTGAGGAAAAGACATACTGGTAAAACTTCAAATTATTAAAATGTTTTTGGAGAACAATATAGTATAAGTATCAAAATTTACAATGTGTCTACTCTTAGACTCAGCAATTCTACTTTAAAAATAGATCCTAAAAAATACTAGTGTATGCAGATGAAGAAGAAATGCGTTCATTTAATTTTTTTAAGTAACAAAATTATAAAGCTTGTTTCTAGTAAATTTTTCATGAAGGGCTCATGGGAGCAATATCCCCTGAGTTCTTAATGTTGAAAATAATTTTTGTGTGACCTCTATACCTTAAGGTTAGTTCTGCTGAATAAAAGATTTTTAGTTCCTTTTTTCCTTTCCTCTTGAATATTCTAAAATTTTAATCAAAGTTCTTAAATATCAATGTGACTAACAAGGTGGATAATGATAATGTAATTTCTCTAGATGGTCTTTGCTTGGATAGCCAAATGATTATTTTGTCTTCTTTTACTTTCTTTCTTTTTTTGGGGGGGAGGGGGGTGGTTACTGTTCCATGCTTTAAAAATAAAACAAGTTCTGGTAATGACCCATTTGTCCTACAGAATATCATTATTGTATTACAGAATACAACATACATACATTAGAAGAGTGAAAACAGCACAGATTTATTACATTTGGTATTTCTATTTCTACTTTGGTGATGTAAACTCAGACTCAAAGTTCTGGTCTAGCTTTCCATCTTCAAAAACCTTGCTCTGGAGATTGACTAATTATAGAAGCAATTCCAATGTAAAGTTCTGTTCTAGGGAGGAAATGGCATCAAACATCTCTTTTTAAATTTCCTGTAGGCCAACTTGTGAACCTGTGTATATGTCTATGTGTGAAGAGGGGAAGGTCAGCGTTTTTTTTCTAATTAGAAGCAAAAAATATTTAATAATAATTAAAAATATTAATTTACGATTTAGCTCATAGAGCTTATTTTATTTTCAAAATATTTTAAATAGCTTTTTTTTCCCACGTGGAAGGACTAGCAGTGAATTTTACAGATAAAAGGCTTTGACTTTTTCCAGGACTTTACTTCTTTTTTGGGATCTCTCTGTGTGAAAAACCAAAGGGTAAGTGGGACCCTAATTTTGACTAAATAGTATGCTAGGTTACAAAAGTTTCTTCAAAATACTCAGGGCTCCTGGGAAAATGAAAAATATATATTAACAGCATGTCGATCAGTTTGGTAAACAGAGCCTGACACTGGAGTCTCTGGCAAAAGAGAGAAAGAAACTATCGTCATTGCCAGTGCCCGATGTGCACCCCTCCTTGTTGGCGTCTTATACTTGGCCTGTGCAAAACTGTGTTCCTAAGACTCAGCTTGTCCTGATTCTTCTAGTCTTTCTCATCCCAGTTCACGGCAACTTTACTTTTTAATTGTTCACTTCTTTATCCGCACTGCTCTTTCTCTGACACTAGTTATCTCATTCATAAGTAGATTCTTACTTCAAGATATATTCAATACCTTGTAATGGCCTATAATGAAAAACAAATACAAAAAGGAATATAAAATAAATAAATGAATCACTGTGCTGCACACCAGAATTAACCACCTTGTAAATCAGCTTTACTTCAAGAAAAAGGAAAGCTCTCTCCCGGGACAACGGCCGCTGCCTCCCTGCACGCAGAGCGGCGGCGCTTTCCCGGACCGCGTCCCCTCCGCAGCCCCCTCGCTGTTCTCCCGGTTTCTGCCCTCCTCACCCTGCAGACCATTTCCAGTCGAGCAGCCAGAGTTACCCTGTTAAAACATAACTCAGATCTTCCCACGTTTCTCTTCAAATTCCTCAAAATGCTTCCTTCTCACGCACTCTGAGTAGGAGACCAAGTGCCAACGTTGAAGCTCAAGCCCTACCTGATTCCCTCTCCCTCACCTTTCTGAACTCATTTCTAGCAACTTTGCTGCGGCCTCGGGTTCCTTCAGCCACCCCAGCCTCCTCACAAGTTCTGAAACACTCTGGACACACACGTACTTTTGGACCTTTCCTTCTGCTGAGAATTCTCTTCCTCTAGATGAGGAAATGTGACTTTTTGCTTTTTTTCCATAACTTTCCTCAACTGATACCTTCCTACAGAGCTCTTTCACACCATGTCTAAAATTTCTCTGCTCAGCCCCTGCACCCTCAGGATATCCTCCTGCTTTCGATTTCTCCCTAGAACTCCTAACTGTAATGCACTATGTGTTTTAGACTTAATTCATGCATCGTCTGCCTCACAGTGAGAAGTTCAGATTGAAAGAGTGGGGTTTTGCTTGGCTCAGTGTTCTGGAACGGTGCCTGGCATCAGAGGCCCACACTGCATAACTCCATCCCTCCTGCATTCCACTTAGGTAGGACTTTCCGGAGGGTAACTGAATAGCAAGAGACTGGTCCCCACAAGAGTTACACAAAATGGTGACCTGCTCTGCCATCCACTAAGCATAAAACAAATGTTAAAGAAATAAATGACTGTATAAACCAGTAATCACAACACTACCATAGGTATGGAGTTTTGAGAATTTGTAGGGTTTTAGTTGTTGTTATTAAAGACTCGCTGCTAGGTAAAACTATGGCAAAAGTAAAAAGGTCACTGATAGCCAGAGAGGGAGGCGAGGATGGATAGGGACGAAAAAGTAGAGCACAGAGGGATTCTTTAGGCAGTGAAATTATTCTGTGTGATACTACGATGGATATATGCCATTATACTTGTCCTTAGACTGTACACCACCAAGAGTGAACCCTAATGTAAACTATGGACCCTGGGTGATTATGATGTGTCCAATTTAGTTTCATCAATTGTCATGAAGGTACCACTCTGGTGGGGGGTGTTGACAATGGGGGAGGCTATGCATGTGTGAAAGCAGACAGTATTTGAGAAATCTCTGCACCTTCCTTTCAATTTTACCATAAACCTAAAACTGCCCTAAAAATAGAGTTTAAAAAAAAACAAACCTCACTGCCAAATAATCCATCTTTATTCAGTTATAATCATTCAAACCATCTTTCTAAAAAAGTCATGAATCCAGTGTAGGGCTAAACGTGGAAAATATATAATGTGGAAATACTTTCCAAAATCCAGTAATTCAGAATTCAGACAACATTTTTAGGTTGGAACTGTCTTTCTGATTTAGGTAACCACTCTATATTTTCTATATTTTTCTCTAGATTGAAAAAGGCACAGAATCTGAAGCAATTAATTCTGTTTTATTACTCCTCAGCTAGGAAACATTTATTGAGCACTTCATAGGCTCCAGGTGCAGTATTAGATGTCTTAATGCTTGTTATTTAAATTAAATACTGACAAAAGCTATAGAATGCTGTGTTCTGGTACCAAAATTGTGAGTTATCAGAGAGACTGTTCACGCAAATAATTAAAAATCATTGAAAAATCATTGAAATCTTGAGAATTAAAATTATTTTTCCTTTCCTGAGGATCAGTAATGAATGCAAGGTCCAAAAATATCCTCACTGGCAATGAATATGATATCCACACTATAAAAAAAGAGTGAACACACACTCAATAAATATATTTAATATTTTTATATTTTTAATGTAAGTCCACATTTGGTTTTGAAAATACAGATAGATATTTGAGGGAAAAAATAAAAGGTTGCATTCGGCTGCCAATTTCAACCTCAGGGAAACTTACTTTTCAACTAATGGTTACTAAGAAAAGATATCAATATTTTTTAGTATGGAAAATTCTTCTTCTTTTGCTGAATTTATGTCATGCTGTGTATCACTTTTTCAACTCAAGACATCTCAGAGGTAAAAATCTTTCTCAACAGGGATCCCTCATGGAGCAGGTAATTCTGAAGCTGTATGCATAAAGCAAGTAATTGAGGAGCTATAAGTATCTGAGTTCAATTCACAGTCAAACCACAAGTCTGCATTTGCATCTTCACAAATTTCAGGATTGGATTTGGGTACCTAATACACACCGTAGGTGTTTAGTACAATACAGTGGTACACAACTCATTTTCTGAATCTCTTTTTCCTTGGGTTCTATCAGTTCATTTTCTGAAATTCAGCCCTAGATAAAGTACCAATCCCTACACTTCTCAATGCATTGTGTTTACTGTGGTAGTTTATTTGCTTGCTTCAAAAATGTCTTAAATTGCAATCCATTTAAAAAAGCAATGTTAAAATGAGTTATGAATATTTATGTATATTGCATATCATTTTATATTACTACTCCAAGGTCATGCCAAATGGAAAAAACAAAAGTGAGGAAAGTTGAAAGTCACTCCTTCCATCAAATAATCATTGCTTCACTGACAGCCAAAATTTTAAGTGAAAAATGTGGTCACAATATGCTAGAACAGCCATCTCCTGTGGAATATGGTTGACCTTGTTCATGCTTTTTAAAAGGAAAATAATTTATAGGTGTATTATTTTCATTTTTTTTTCTTTTAGGTTTCTGTACGACAAAAGAGCAGATGCACTTATCTCCAAAGGAAAGAACCAAAAAGAGTCAATGATAAGAGTGCAGAGCACATAGGGCACTGTGAAATTAGGCTTCCCACTTCCAAGACAATGTATCATACAGTTTCCAACTGCGAGACGGATTTACTACACAGCCCCCAACTCAAGGCCACCTGCATATGGAAGAACTGTACATCTTCAAAGCAATCATTTCTTGGCCAGGAAAAGTTCTTTTCCTTAGTGTCTCTGGATGGTCATTAAGGAGATTATTAAATCCTGTGGGCTGTAAAAGACATTAGCTGCACCAGATGAGTTCTTTCTAAAGCTGCACTTCACCCACTGACCCAACTGGTTCATACAATCCCACAAGCAGTTCTCCTGAGAACAACACTCTTTATTCAGATGAACCAGTTTTCAATGAAGGACATCGTCAGGGAGACGGCCAATTGGCCGCATCGAGCATCACAAGAATACAGCGATGGGGACTGTCTGTGCTAAGCACTGGTCAGTCACAAACACATCAAAAAAGGTTCTAAATGTAACCCAAGACTGAGGTACAAAGTTAGAGTGAGAATCTCCTCAAAGCTTTCATTTCCTTTCGTCCAAAAACAATTAAGGGCACCTCTCTATCTAACGGCATTCATTATGCTGCTTGCGTTAGAAATATTGTTGAGTACTCTAATAAGATATTTTAAAATGATTTTCTGAAACTGCAGTGTTTTCTCTCGGAACTGGTGTTCCTGAGAGTACTGTATGTCAACTTTACCTCAAAGAGAACCGAAGACTACAATCTCCTTCCCTATCAGTGCATCCTCTGGGTTTTAAAGGAAACCTCAAGAGTTTGGTTTTGGTGGAAATGAAAGGGAAAATATGTCCTTTTGGTCACTAAGCAAACTTGTTCTCTGCTTTCAGGCATTTGCTTTCCCCAAAGTTAATCAGGACCAGTCATGTCACTGCCTGATTATCTTTGGAGACCACCATTCTGTCTTGTCTGATTTCCTTCCTCTTTGGATGTTCCTATCTCTTTACCTCAAAAGACGGTGGGCTGGCCCAAGAGACGGGGCCCTGACACTTTTACTGTCAAATGAACCTAGACATTTTGACTATCACTTTCCCTTCCATTTTAGAGAAATCTCATTAGATATCCAGATTTCCACCCACTCAAGAAAGAAGAAAAGATGCAACAAACTAAGGTGAAGACCAGCAGTTTCCCAGCTCCTTCTCAGGCCATCAGATGCCTGTGGCATGAGAGTGAATGGCTATACTATTTCCACTGGCTTTGTTCTCTCCAGAGGTGAACGCTAAAGATGACTCATTGTCTTGTGGTGTAATTTTCTGGACTCTTGCTGGGACTCATCACTGAGATATCATCCTCATGCAAATCTCTTGACTTGGGAAGATTTGTGTGTATTTTTGGTGGTCACTTGTGACCCCATCCTCAGCTCTTAGTAAACTGGTCTGTATGTTTATCTTCTGCCTTCTGGAGTCCTATCGTTCTTCCAGTGCCCACATCAATTCCAAGGAAGACACTCGCACATCCCTTGCCTTGACGAAGTCTTAGAGAAGAGGACAATTCTGACATAGCTTCCTGCATCCTGCACACATTGCCTGCTTTAGCTTTCTCTGGTCCCAGATGTCTGGGTCTTCTAGCAGCAGAGAACACATTTCAAACTCTCTGTGTCTTCCCAAAGTAGAGTCCAAGATAGCGGTAGGCTTGAGGAGTTCAAGGTAGAATCCACTCCCTCCCCCCACATAGTTCTAAAATATTTCTTTTGAAAAGTCAGTAGTGGAAATTTGGATTACTTCGAAATCTGGTATCTACTTCATTGGCATCTTAGTCTAAACTGAGGGAGAAATAGTTCTGTTCTATCTTAATATCCTGTGTTACGGCTTTCAAACTTGTAAAGATTTTGGTGGGATTGTGTATTTTGCTGACTCTAAGATTTATGAGGCACTTTCCATATTCCAAGAACTATGGGAGGTAACAAGAATGATAACACGATTAAAACCAGATTCCTACCCCATTGTTATTTTTATGATTAGTGCAAAACAAGTGTCAGAATAATAATCTCACCCTGAAATACTGTTTTCATAATGTCTGATAACTTTCTCAATTTTAACACTATTTAACAACAACTTCTATCAGGAAAAAAATAACAAAGAAGCACCAGCATAATGTTTTTTCCTGCTGTATTTGATACCTGCTTCCATGCCCTGATCCTCATTTCATAGGGTTAATGACCAAAGAAAATAAGCATCCTTTACAAACCCTCTATAACACTCTCTTTTTACTATCTTTTTTTAAAAAAAACTGTTTAGTTAATTTTTACTGAGGTATACTTGGCATATAACATTATATTAGTTTCAGGTGCACAGCATAATGATTTGATATTTGTAAACATTGTGAAATAATCAACACAGTAAATCTACCTAACATCCATCACCTTACATAGTTACAAATTTTTTCTGATGAGAATGTTTAACATCTACTCCTTTAGCAACTTTCAGATATGCAATACAGTATTATCAACTATAGTTACTATACTATATATTACATTCCCATGACATTTATTTTATAAGTGGAAATTTGTACCTTTAGACCCCCTTTTCCCTTACACTAGAATTTCTGTGATTCTTATCTTCAAAATTCTTAGATGAGTGTTTGGACCCACCTAACTCATATTTCTGATGTCTTGTCCCTTACTTACTCCTTTGGTATGACAGTGAGTAGCTGCCTACGGGCCCTAAATCTACAGAACTCCTGGGCAGCACAGAGCACGGCTTATATCTTAAATTCCAGATTCTCTCCCTAACTTTTCCCAACTTCCTCCCACCCAAACAGGCACACTGTTTCACAAACACACGTTCTATATGTGGGAATAAGATGAAGCCCAAACCTCCTTCTTTCTCAGGACCCCACGAATTTATATATTCCTATTCTCTGGCACCGGTAAGCAAGTGAGAAGCAAATGCTTCAAGATAGCACTTTATGAGGTCTTTGTGCATCTCCTATGCAGACTGAAGATGCCAGCTTTAGGAAGTTAGTTTAGGAAGCAGACACTGAGGAAAGTTCCAAGAAGGTGGTAATCTGGAAGAAATGCTTTAATGTGACATACGTTTATATATAAAGAAAATGGCAGAACAATGTGTGTGTGTGAGGAGTTCGAGGTTTGGGAGGAGTAGGCTTTAATGAACTCAAACATCTGATTAAAGTCTCTAGTCAATGTTTACTTGCATTTCTATGTTTTGACAAGTATGGGCAAATTATCTCTGTGGTTTTTAGGTTAAAACTGTTTCTACATACTATATTTATACTATTATACAAAATGGAACTATGGCTTAGCTTAAAAAAGCCACTGAGGGGCTATTTTTTTTTTTTTGGAAAATGTATTTAATCTTTGAGTCTTAGCTTCCTTACTGTTGTAGGAATTGACTATGAAAATAATTATTAAATTATATTGTAAACCCTTGAGCGCTAGAAAAAGATAAACAATGAGGTAGAAGACTGCAAGTGAAACACAGAAGACACTTTTTTCTAATGATTCTAAATACAGAAGGTAGTTTTTGTTAGAAAGAGTTACGGCTGAGTAGTCGACAGAATTTTTCATTCAGATGCTTTAATTCTGTTTACTAAGCCAACATTAGACTTTCTTCAATGAAAATCCCTTTCTAAATTATTGCATTTTAACCAGTTACCAAATAAACTGAAGCCTTGTATTCACAGCCTTCGTAGTATCAGATGGTGGCACCAAATGGGCCTGCCTTCCCTAACAGTTGAGTTCAATAAGAAAAACTAGCTAACGAAAGGAAATACATCTGAATCTTTATAAGAAAAAAAAGCAACTTACATTTGATATTTATTAAAAATGAATATGTCTTCTTCAAAGACACTTGAGGTATTTTCTGACTTAAATTAAGACAGGTATTGGGATCATCAGTTTTCTAACACTTTCTTACTATGGAAAGTAACAGCAACTTAGATGTGAACAGTAAAGAATATAATAAAATTAAATAGCACCAAATTTGAAAGAATAAAATAGTAGTTAAAAGTAATAAAAGCTCTAAACAAACTGCATGTATTTATCCTAGCTCCTCATTTTACTGATGTCTGTCCATAGACAAAGTATTTATAATTGGTAAGTTCTACTTCCTCATTTCCAAAATGGTGAATATATAATAGAATATATTTTTATTGAGTTGTGAACTTGAAAAGAGAATTCATGCAAATAGTTAGGATATTACTTAGAACATAGGAAATTCTCAATAAAATGTTTTCGCTCTTGTTATTAAGATCAGTGGGTGGTGGGTGGCAAAGAAGAAACATAATTAAAATAGAATCAGTAAATCAGTATCTCCTATGCTTACAAAAATTTGCCTCAAGTACAAAGGGTGAGTTTTTATTATGTCAATTTTTTTAAGTAGGGCAATCATCTATAAGTCTGCTATGTGAAAATGAGATATCCATAATTTTATAGAGAAAGCAAAATAGCATAATTAAGAAAATAATTCATATTTATTTTAAAACAAATCTCATTTCCAGTACTATAATAAAATCCCTTTATAAATAGCATCAGGACAAAGAATAAATTTATAAAACTAATTGGCTCTGTACAAGCTAAGCTAATGAGTGTCATGTGGGTCAAATCCTCAGATTACAAATAAATGTTATCGTTTATCAACTAAACAGTTTCCTCGATAAATCCTTGCACAGCTTTTCTTACTTCTCAGGCACATTGTTTGAGATTTCCTTCTGATTTAGTAAGCTGCATTTACCTGTGTCTGACCTCCCACCTGGTGGAAACTTTTACCTTCGAACAGCAGCTAATTCAAACATTGGATAATGCAAAATGCAACTTGGAGGGAGATAACACTTTAATTACACGAACACCATCATTTTTCATCTCCCTCCAACAGCTCTACCCCAGGAAAAGTGTTTGGTTCTGTGTAGAAACTCTGAGTGCACCTACACAAAGAAGCATTCATCTGTGTTCTGCTAACAAAGACCACCATCACTGTGGACAGCAAGTTTTCTTCTCTGTTTGATTTATGGGATGTTTATGTGGATAATTCCCTTGAAATCCTGCTTGACTTATAAATAATCTTCTCTGCTCTATTGAGCCATTAAAGCCAGAGTATTAGCACATTTGGAATACACAGAGAGATAATAACGGCGTCCAAAAGAAAGTCCAGCAAAAACGAGTTTCATGAGGATATTTTCAGAGGGATGAAGTAACATTAGCTACAGAGGTCGGCAACGTAAGATTTCCCAAATGAAGATAAGAATAATGGCATCTCTATGGTCTTAAGGATGAACATTGTTCTGGAACATGCATTTTGCACTACACGAAAGAAGAAAGGATCTATGACTCACTTAGCGTCATTTTATTTTTACCCCCTGAAGTATCTTTTGTCCAGATTATCTCACACATTTGTTTCATTTTATTTAAACATCTAATTCTCATGTCTGCACTCCATTCTAAGACTTTCATGCTATCTGACACAATGTACAGAATTACTATGATTAAAAAAAAA
This sequence comes from Vicugna pacos, assembly GCF_048564905.1. Classification (NCBI taxonomy): domain Eukaryota; kingdom Metazoa; phylum Chordata; class Mammalia; order Artiodactyla; family Camelidae; genus Vicugna; species Vicugna pacos. Next base: position 19,799,650 of record NC_132991.1, read on the forward strand.
AAAACTATCATAGTGAGATGATGAATTTAGGTATTCTGATCCCTGCTATTAAGGGATGGAAAGAAATTAGTAGGATATCAAAGTTGTGAAAAAGAAAAAAAAAAAGAAAAGGGGAGAAAAAAAGAGAGAGAAGCTAGCTGTAAAGCTGCGAAGAATGGGGGTTGGGAAGAAAACCGATTACTCATTGTAGGTGCTAGAAGGAGAATTGATGACATAAATTCATAGCTTCTCACCATACAGGTGAATAATGACACAGACACTCAGACTGGGAAATGAGAAGAAAAAGGTGCATGCAAGGTTCCTCTATTTACACCTGATTGAGATATGAAAAGAAGATGAGGGACAGGATTACTAAAGAAAAATTTCAGACAGTTAAGCAATTTTAGGAATGATTCATTTTAAGATACGGCCATCAATTATTTATAAGGGTTAATAAATAGATTTATAAGCAAGAGGTACATGGAATCTAGAAATACATAAATGCCCTACAAATTATTTACAACCCCGACAAGTCATAACACATGAACTACTGCTGAAAACACCATTTACTTGACTTTAAAATTTGCCCCATAAACTATAAATGGGCCAGTTATGGAGCATCAGCCATTTGTAATGTGCTGTGCAATATTTAACACCAACTAAATGTGTTTTCACTAGCTGCTGACCACTTGGACTAATTTAATAAGAATTTCTACTGCCTAAAGATTTATTTGTAAGTTAAAGTAATCATAACTATTTAATGGCCTGGATATCAAAGATGTAGTTCTCAATCAGAATATCACAGAATGGATTTAGTGCACGCAGCTTAATATCAAGCATCCAAAATTTTAAAAAAATTAAAGAAATTGTCAGTAAAAAATGATACCACCTGTTTGTTTTACCGCCCTTGGTCCCCAGCTTTTCACATTTACGTCTTCCCTTTTATTTTCACATCTCTTAAGAGTCCTTGCTTTTATGCATCCTCTCTTATTCTTTGTACCTCTTTTGTTCTTATTCTCTAGTCATTCCCCAGCAAGCTCTTGGTTTCCAAAGGGAGGTGTATTTCTATTAGGCATGGCAGTAAACAAGTGGAAATATTCCAGAGTTATCCTGCTTTCTGAATGAATAGCTGTAATCAGCAGAGTCCCTGTCATCACCTCAGAGACTCCGTCATGATTCTCAATCTGGCCAGTGCCTTATTGTGTCTTTGCTCATCAAGAATTCCCCTCCCTCAATTGTAATGTCTAGAAATGCACAGTGGTTTATGATAATGATTTGAGAGTGAAACCTACAATTATTGTTTTGTATTCTACTGGAAGAGGTAATAAAGATTTGGAGCTTGCTAATAATCCGTCTTTAAAATGCCATGACATCACAGTCTGTATTTTGCTTCATTCATCAGCATAGACTAGGTCAGTTATGCTGTGCAAACAAACAAAAAGAAAAATCTAAGTGCTGAACTACATACAAGTTTATTTCTTATTCATTCTACATGCCAAATATCAGCTGCCTGAGGGCTCTGCTCATCAAATTCACTCAGGCTCCCAAGCTGGAGGAGTCGCCTACCTAAAACAGGGTTCCAAGACACTAGTAAGGAGAAGAGAACCTGGCACCAGGGAAGGGACTTTCAGCTTCACTAGTTTCTGTGTGTATTCAACTGTAAGGCTTTCCCCCAATCTTTGTCCACCTAACTTAATCTTGAATATATAAAATATTAACATAGTTGAAAAGTCAGTTCTGTATAAAGCAAGATATAGTCAGAGAAGCCCCAAACATTGTAGTTATCCATCCATTTTCATTAATTTCTAGTTTGTCCTTTCTGCATTTCTTCTTCTGCAAAAAAATAGAGCTGTCTCTCTTCCAGGAAATGCAACATACTTCATTCTGCTTTTTCCCTCTTAACAGGGTATCTGGGCTATTACACTGAATCAGTTTGTAGAACTTTTCCTCATCCTGTCTCTACAGCTGCACAGTTCTCCATGGTGAGACTGCACAGTTCCTTAAATGATCTCCTCTGTACAGTGATGTAAGATGTTTCTAACATTTCACTGGTGTAAAAATGCTGCAGTGACAATCTTGTTTGTATTTGTTTTCCTCTTGCCAGAGGTCCATTTTTAGGATAAACTCCTAAAAGTGGGACTGATGCAGGAAAACAGATTTGGGGCATAAGAAGGGCCGTGTCCCAGACTTAGGCTGAGCCCCTGGACGTGCCCCACCAAGCATGGGTCCTTGGCTTCGAGCAGGAAAGAATTCAAATTGAGCCACAGTTGAGTAAAGGCAAGAGAAAGGGAACGAGGTGTGGGGGTTGGGTGTTCAGATTAAAAGCAGGTACACACTCCATAGACAGAGTACTGGCCATCTCCCGGGGGTGGGGAGCCAGGCAGCCACTGCGAGTGTTGCCAGGTTTTAATGGGCTTGGTGGCTTCATATGCTAGTAAGTGGAAGGACCAGTCTAAGTAGTCTGGGGAAGGGACTGGGATTCCCAGGAAGTTGGCCATTTCCCACTCTTTGATCTTTTGTGGCTAGCCTTGGGACTGCCATGGTGCCTGTGGGCGTGTTACTCACTATGTTAATATATTACAATGGGTATATAATGAAGCTCAAGATCTATTAGAAATTAAATCTCCCATCATCCTGAGCCTCAAGGCCTACTGGGGGTTGAATCTTCCACCATTTTGATGTTAATTGCTGTAGCATTCCTTGAATGTCTGTGCCCTGCCCTCTTCCTATCTCAGGATGACTGAGTCAAAGGGTAAGTGTACTGTAATGTTGGTAGATATTGCCAAATTCTTCCTCCCAGGGGTAATGCCATTTTGCATTCCCTCAACAATGGAGGAAACTCCCCCAGCTCCCCTCGGTTTCCCTCACAGTACTGAGTTATACGAAGTTTCCCCCAACACCAAAATTATAAAAGGAGTCATGCTTGCTTCTTTCTAATGTTTGTCTGGTTCCGTTATTTTGACATTTGCATCTTTACAGAGAAGGTGCACTTCTCCGTTTTTCTCTTCTAATCTCTCCCACATTCCTCCCCCTAATTCCCCTCCCTAACTCCCCTCTTTAACAATTTCTTTATCTAAAGACACCATGAGAATCATTAAAGGAATTGAGTAATCTGTTTTATTAGTTTAACTTTACCTTGTAATTCTTCTTCCCTATTTTTGCTTTGGGAAGAAAGAACTGTACAATTCCAGTGGCATAAACAACAAAGATTCACTTCTCACTCACACTGAGTGATGGCACTGGGTCACTGTAGTTCAGTGCAGTGGGGCTGCAGGTAGAGTGGGTTTCCGCTCCTCCTTTTCATTCCAAGATCCAGGCAGAAAAAGCAGTGCCTCTCTAAAATATGCCCTTGTTTCATGCAGAAACCACGGACATGAGAGCACTAGCTAAACCATGCAATCACGTTAAGCTTCCACCCAAAAGCTAAAACACACCACTCAATGAAGCATGTCATTCTTCCAATCCCAAAGTCAAGGAAACAGGTAAGTTATATAACAATAGTCAGGGAAGAGGAATCCTGTTAAGAAGGAAGGGGAAAATAGTTGGGAAAAAATAATTCTATGAATTGTTTCTATATAATTTAATATTAAAACAGAGATGCTATTAAATGTATTATTTTAATAATGTCTTAATTATAAATAATGACTTTAGAAAGTTGTGAGAATATTTTTAAAAAGTAAATAATAAAGGAAGTATTTTGTATAAACTCAACATCTAGGTATAAAGACTATTAATATTTTATGTATCTCCCTGAATTAAAATCACAAAACATTGGTGGGGGAGGGTATAGCTCAGGGGTAGAGCATGTACTTAGCATGCATGAAGTCCTGGATTCAATCCCCAGTACATCCATAAAAAAAAAGAAAAAAAAATCACAAAACATTGTTCAAACTGTTGTCAATTTTTCTGATGCCACTATTAGTACATACAATAAAATCTTCTTTTCACAAAGGAGACTATACTTATGTATAGCATATATAGTATATTAAAAACATAGACTTTAGGTATGCAAAAATATGCTGCAAATTATTGATCTTTATTCTACATTGAGCTTTTAATTTTAATTAATTAATTTATTTAGTTTAAGATATTCCGGTTTTTTTTTTAATTGAAGTGCAGTCAATTACAATGTGTCTATCTCTGGTGTACAGCACAATATCCCAGTCAGGCCTATATATACACATATTACCTTGAGTTTTTTAAACTACTATTTCTGTTCCTTTAAATCTTGCTACAGAGAGGAACTTTTAAATGACAGTTCATTTCCTTCCTATACAAGTCATCCAATTAAAGGACCTTTACCAAGGTTGTTAGACTTTCAAATTTACATAATTTGACAGTTGGCTCACTTGATAGCCCTTATTTTATGAATGTCATCCTTGCAAGTTGTCTATTTTATTGTTTTAAAATCATGCTTGAAAACTACACAAAAAAAATGACTCCAAAATCTTGATCTGAGTATGAGGCAATAAGACAAATAAACGCTTAATTCACTAGACTCCAACTTTCCTGAGGACAGGCTCTTTGTATCCTCAAAATTCCTGACAGACAATAGATGTTGAATGAATTCTGAAAGGATACATTAATGAGTAGTGTCTCTCTCTCCTTTTCTCGCTCAAATTGATCAAGGAAAAATTCAGTTTCATGCAAGTCACAGGCCTGTCCTGGGGAATAACTGACCTTTTCAACAAATATGATTTGAGAGTCTTTTATGTGACAGACACTGGGTTATGTGTCATGGTAAAATCAATGAATAAGATAGTACCCCTGCTCTTGAAAGCAAGGAATGTTCAGCTGACTCTGGCCAAGTGCCTTGAATGTACAGATATTAGCAGTATGTATTCAGATGCAAGATGTAGACAGGCTAGGCTAACCCCGAGGCTCTCATTCTTGAGTGCATATTCAAATAGCCTGCAGTTTTTGACAATACCTGCCCCTCCACCCCGCCACAGAAATTCTAATTTAATTATCTGGGATAGAGATTGTGCCTTGATAATTTTAAAAGTTCTCCACATAATTCTAATACACAACCTTGGTTCAAAATCATTAGTCTAGTTACTTCAATACGTTGCTGCTATAAATGTGGCTCTTGGACTAGCATCATTTTTATCACATAAGATGCTAGAAAGGCAGAATCTCAGGGCTTGTTGCAAACATACTGTATTAGAATCAACATTTTAACAAGATCTTCCAGGTAATTTATATGCATATTAAAATTTAGTAAGCGCCATGTTCAGTGTATAAGGTATTGTGACAAAATGATGTCTTGGGGTGGTTGAGAGAAAGGAGTGGTATATTACCAAGTGTGCCAGGCATTCTCCTGGTCAGAGCACCAAGTGTGCACAGTCTGTGCTGCAGACTGAAGTCAGTCATGATCATCAGCTAGATCTTGTCTATAGGTTTAGCACACTTTATAAGTGTGTTCATATTAACGTTGGCCAAACAGGATTATTTAAAACATTTACTAAAGTGATTTAGATGGTCCATGTAAGGACACCAGGGATATATATTTGGATGAAGACAAATTCAAAAGCTTCTTACTAAAAGCATAAAGATACAACTATTTAAGTGAACAGTTAAAAGATAACCCAAACCATGCCTGAGAAATTACAGCACAACCCTAAGGAGCAGCAAGAATAGCAAAGTTTGGCTAAAGATCTCAGAGTTGATGTTATCCTGCAGGAGGAGATGTGTTTAGTAAGACCTATGAGAGTACGGTGGAATTGGCTTAAAAGTGGCTTTAGTAAAGAAAATGTCTTAGCTATTTCTAGTGTCAGAGTCTGTTGATTACTTCTAAACCACTTACTTTCATTCATTCTTTATTCTAGCCAAGTATCCATTAGTCTAAGTGTCATTTTTTAACTATTATATCTGTCACTATTCTGCTGTCTATGTTTTTGGAGATTTCTATAATATTTTTGAAAGAACACTTGGATTGTGTGCTTTTTGGCACCATTTCAACTTTCTGTAGTCTCATTCTGCTTATTGTGTTAAAGTCAGATTTTGAACTCTGCTTATTTAATTTCTTTGCAATCTTTCATCATCTATTCTGGCTTTTTATTCATGCCTAGCTGCATCTCTACCACCTTCCATTTTATTTCAGCATCTCTTAATCTTCTTAGAGTCTGTATTTCCTTGGCTTCTATTAATAACATGATGTGATGGTTTTTAAAATTTAGTCTCATTTCTTTTTTAAAAACTCTAAAGAGTTTATTCTCTGTATCTGGAGTACATTTTCTTTAAATTGTATTAATAAGAGAGGAATTGACAAGGATGGTGACAGAGGAGGCTCCTGAACTTCCCTCCCCCCACAGACATGTGGCATGAATAGCTACACAGGGAGCAATCCTTTCTGAATGAAATCTGGAAACGAGAAACTCCTACACATCAGGTGAGTGAGAAAATGCCTACACTGAAACAGGTAGGGCAGGCTGTCGACACACTGTCACCATAAAACCTGCCGTCAGCACAGCACCATACAATTGGGAGGGAACCCCCAACTCGCAGAGTATTCCCAAGGAGCAAAGGGTTTGGACTGTACATCTAGCACTCTGACTTTTAAGACTTTCACCCAAGGGAAAAGCCTGCTGCAAAACACCTAGATTTGAAGGCAAACAGAGGGTTACCTCCAGGAGACCCACTCATGTAGAGAAAACAAGCCGCTCGTAACTGGCGTGTGAGCACCCACTGTGGCTATCTCCCCAGGGCTCAATGTACAGAGAACAGACACATGCCTGTCTCCCACATTTCCATAAAGAGGATCTGTCTGCATACATCACAAGCTGCTACCTGAGAGTCTGTTTCTAAGTTTAGCAGGCATCCAGGGGCTACCTGAGATCCTCCCCAGAGACTGGGAAGCCTGGTAGACACATTTCCCACCTTATCCCTCTAGCCTACTCTCACGATAAAACCAAGTCACCAGCATCTCCCTGGAATGAGCTTGTGCACACCTCTGGGTTTCCAGCTTTTGTGGCTGACATGCAATGGATGGCACCCAGATGGCCTGGCTCTGATAGTGAAGGTGTCTGCAACCATGAGTCCCACAGAACCATAACAAAAAGAAACGATTCCTAGCAGGCGTGAACATGTGAGGGGCCACTGTGGCTCTCCCCCATGGACTCAGTGCAAGGGAGCAGACAAAAATGTCCAGTTCTCAGCCTTTCCATGAAAGGGCCTATCTGCATACTTTGCAGGCTAATACTTAGTGGTCTAGCTTCTAATTCAGAACGCATCTAGAGGCTGGCTGCAGCTCTTCTCAGAGATTGGGAACACTGATGGATATTTCCATCCCCATCTCCCACCAAGATCACTACAACAATAAAACCGAGTTGTCACTATATCCCTGGAGCGAGCTACATATGTCTAGTTCCCCAGCTTTTGCAGTTGCTGCCCAAGTGATGGACCCCCCAAACCACCAATAGCAAATAGGGTTTCCATTCACAAATCCCACAAGACTATAACAAACAAAGAAACAGTTTTTAAACAGGTGCAGGAACACCCGATGATTGTTATACACCCAGGCTCAGAGCAGAGAGAGTAGGGAAAAATGCACTTGTCCAGGTTCTCCCTGAAAAGGTCTTAACTACATACTTTCATAGATGCTGCCTGAGGGTCCAGCTTCTAATCAGCCAGCATCTAGGAGGTGACTGCAATTGCCCATCCCCATTGGAACACGGATGGGTCCTGGAACATTCTCAACAACTGGGAAGCACTAAGAACAAAGAGGTGGTTTAGAATCACAAAGGTCTGATAGACAACCAAGAGCCTGGGCTGGACTGATTGATGAGGTACATCTCTTACATGAGACTGCTCCTTCAAGACTAGGAGAAGCAGCTGTTATACCTAATGCATATAAATCAACGCAGAGTCAAGGAAAATGGAGAAACAGAGGAGTGTCTTCTAGACAATAAAACACAATAAATCTCCAGAAACAGACCCAAATGAAATAGAGATAAGTGATTCACCTGGCAGAGAGTTAAAAATATTGGTCATAAAAATGCTCACTAAGGTCAGGAGACTACTGCATGAACACAGTGAGAATTTCAACAAAGAAACAGAATATATAAGAAAGTATCAAACAGAAATCACAGAGCTTAAATATACGGAAAAATTCAACAGAGCAGTTCAACAGAAATGCAAATTAAAAAACACACCTGTTAAAATGGCTAGTATTAAAAAGATAAAAGATCAGAAGTGCTGGTGAGGATGTGGAGGAAAGGGAACACTTGGATACTGTTGGTGGGAATGTAAACTAGTGCAGTCTTTATGGAAAATAGTATGGAGGTTTCTCAAAAAAATTAAAATAGAACCACCATATGATCCAGCCATCCCACTTATGAATATACATCCAAAGGAGATGAAATCAGGTTCTTGAAGAGGTATGTGTGACTAAGTTCACTGCAGCATTACTCACAACAGCTAAGTACAGAAACTAGCTGTGTGTCTGCTGTTTGTTGTCTGAATCCTTGCTCTCACATGTGATAGTGGGAAAATTATTTAGCTTCTACATGTCTTACTTCCTTTGTTGTAAAATACAGATAATACTAGTATGTACTTCTAGAGGTTGTTGTAAGGATTAAATGAACGGATATAGATAAAACTTCAGAATTGTCACTGGAATACAGTAAGTAATTGTAATTATTAGCTACTATTGCCACTATGCACACTCCTGGAACTGCCATTTGCAGGAATGTGTTACTCACATTAGTCTTCCCTTACTCCGTCATGCTATTCCAGCACACAAATCTGATTCGACTAATCCCTTGCACAATGTTTTTTAATGACTCTCCATAGGCTATAGAACAAACTTTTTTTTTTAGAATAAACTTTAAATTGAGTAGCTGGCAGGCACTGCCCTTTATGATCCAGTCACTGCACAAATATACAATTTTGTGCTCTGCCACTCCTACACTTTTTACTTTGACTTTCAACAATCTGAACTATTTGCTGGTCTTATTCATGTTTTGGTATATTCTGTCTACATACCATACCTCTATTTATCCATTAGGTGGTCTTAATTGTTTCCCTAAACCCGACATAACCCCTCTTTTTTATGTTTTCTCTTATTTTTCCTCAGTACTTTGTACAATATGTGTGCAATAGAAAATGTCCACTTACTCACAAAATGCATGTATTTTATAATGTGACAAGTGCCCACATCTATTAAGGCTCTTTCCTCACCTTCATTCCTGCTGCAGGAACTCCAGAGAAGTTCCTCTGGGAAAAGTACTCTCATCTCTGTTCTGAATCTGGGTATTCCATCTCTCTCTCTCCCTTTGTTTTTTTTTCTTTAAAAAAGACGTTTTTATTTTAACTTTTCCCCCTCCTTAAGGAATGCACTGGGGATTGAACCCAGGACCTCATGCATGCCAAGCACGTGCTCCACCACTGAGTTCTACCCTCCCCCACCCCCCTCTCCCACCAGGGATGTTCCATCTCTTGTCTCCACTCTTTGTCCTGAAGCCTTATACTGATGCTTTTTCCTCTCCTGAGACTTCTCAGACTTTCTGTTTTATTTATTCCTAGCCTGGACTTTGAATTCTGTTTTTCTTATTTCCCTCTTTGGCAAGAAACTCACCCAATAATACACAATCCAAACTCCTGAATCTCAAACTACAAAAAGACTAGAAGCTTCACTATAAATGGCAGAGTCCTACTGGCACTTTTTTTTTTTTGGATATTATTTCATTTGCTTAGTCAATTCAGATTAAAGGGAGAAATGTATTATGCCTGGCATGAAAAACATACACAGATACAAACCTAATTAAATGAATAAACAACTAAATTAATTTGTTATTACTACCTTGGTCACTACAGGGTGATTTTTGACACTGATATTCAACTCAATTTTCCCTCAGGTAGGTCCAGTCTAGGAGAGTGCTTTATAAATTGCACGTTGTAGAGCACTCAGAGGGTGATATGGGTCTGCAGGGGCAGGGGGTGGAAGACATGAAGGAAAGCCAAGCAGGCAGGGCTCCAGGCTGCTCCTGCTCACATGCATTTCCAGCAGAGAAAATCCCCTAGGGTACATTTTACATATTGGACTTCTTCCAAACATTTCAGCTGAATAAATGTTTCCAAGATTTAAAAAATTTAAAAAAAAACCAAACCCCAAACCACTGATGCAAAGCTAGAGAGTGGCAAAGAGTAACTTCCCATAGCACTGAAACCTGTTTACCTTGTCTGAATTGCACTTTAATCCATTTCCATCATCTTAAAACTTCTCTAACTCTGACACTGAATTTGCCAAGAAGACAAACAAAGCATTAAAAGCTTGGCAAAGTTGCTTCTACATCTTTAATGATGACAGACTTCCCCAAAATATCTGATGGACCTAATCTGCATAAGCAAAAGGATTTATTTACCCAGGCATCTCTTCAAATAGGAAATTTGATGATTTAATAATTCCATACCACTTTAACTTCTTGGCACCTAGAACATCAAGTGCCTCCTGCTTGGAAGACAATTCCCAACAATGAACGTCTTGGAAAGCACTAACGCAAAAGGATTAGTAAGCTAGTTCAGACAAAATGAATTATGCTGAGCACTTACGGGTGTTCTACGGGCAGTAGTAGGATAAATGAGGTATTATTAGTGCTGTACATTTTGTGCTAGAGGCAATATATAGCTCTGTACACTTTATACTACTTGATACGCCAGGCTCCACAGTGTGTTCTTCCAAGCTGATGCTGACAGAGCAAAGTAACACACAGAGACAAAATCCTTTACATTCCTGTGTTTTTTGAAATAAAGACTTTAAAAAAACTGCAACACATTATGTTAATTGGAGAATCAAATAAAATTTATGGTAGACTTTTTCATTAAAATTTTTTTTTCATATCTCCTATGGCGATTAATCCACAACAACAAAAAAGAAAAATCAAAGGGAGTGGTTAATCTGTCAAAAAGGAGTTAAATATTTCAAAGACACTTTTGAATTTCGTTTTATTTTCTTCTCTTCTCAGCACTGATATACTCATAGAAAAGGGACCCCTAGAGGCTTAAGGCAGTGATTTCTCATGATGTCAATATCTGTAGCAGAGACATCCAGAAACTGAAGTTTTATGACCCTTTAAGGAAAAGCGTGAAATGTCATCCCTGCTCCTTCTCAATAGATGGCCTGTTGATAGCAATGAACAGTTATTTGCCAGCATTAGAACAGAAAGAATGTCCCATTTTATTTATTCTTTTTGAATGCCCCATTTTAGATCTTAGTACTGAGAATATAAGAACAAGGAGATGCAGAATGAGGACACTGCATGGTTATGAAAGTTATGCTTTGATCCAATGAGACCTAAATTGATATGTCATACACTTTGCCTTCCTTAATGTGTCTTATTACTCAACTTCCTGCCAGAAAGTTCCAAACCATCTTCCACTTTTTAAATTAGGCACAGTAGACTAGACAAGAACATTACATTAATTTGAGAAATACATTTGCCAGCAAATGGTTTTTATGCAAGAAAATATGTACCCCAAATATGTGAAAATTAGCCTATTGTAAACACTACAAATCACTTAAAAATTACCTCTATACTCACAGAGTGCAGAATCTGATAAAGCATCATTTTTAAAGTCTTGGCAGCAGATAACAGAATAATACAGAATCAAGTTTTCACTTTCCCTTATTATCTCTCAATGTGTGATGTAAGCCTGTATGCTGTATAAAGCAAGTCATCCCTACTGGTCAACTGCAATAATAAATGAATTCTTTCGTTCGTGCATCTACTTATCTATCCACCCATTTATCTGGCACACTGAGTGTATTCTATGGGGCAGGGAGCTGTCCTAGGTGTTAAGGGTCCAAACACACAAACCAGTTTCTGCTCCTAAGGGGCTGACAGTATTGTGGGATAGATGTATGGAAAAATAACACGAACAATAGAAGCGTAATAAGAGCTAGTACCGAAGTGAACTTTGGGTGCTATGGCAACAGATGCTAGAAGTCAATCTGCTGAATTCTTAAGTTATTTCCATGACCAAATGTTTCCATCAGAATTTGCGAAGACTCACATTCCCTTTGTGACCACTTGCTTGGGATTTCTATACCACTCTGTATCTGATAACTTCTCAGCCATAAACTTCCCTGTACATGGGGCTTAACTGTGACTGTCCAACTGCCCAGAGAAGTTGCCTTCCTGGGAAAATCTTTTGTTCAGCTCCCTTTTAGCTGAGAAAATTTAACAATGTCTTTCTCTTAAGTCAAACACTCCTTTGTCAGTTTCACAGAGCTTTTCTCAGCTTCTCAATGTGCTGCCGTAATTTCAGTTTCCACTGTCAGAGTCAGTTCCCAGGACTGTCGTTCTTATTTAAACTGACACTTGCAGCTCTATGACTTGCCTGCAGTCTTCACACTTCTAATTCACTTTTGTCTGCTCATTAAAATTAAAAAGTGCACCAGTCCTCCATAAAATTAGAGCCCTGTCTTAAATCAATGTCGTGTCAGTATTGAAGTTAAATTCTGTTTCAAAAATGCAATGAGTTTCAGCTCATATTTTAAGATATTTTTAAAATAAAAACCATCTTTGAAACTTACTGTAGAATAGCTGCCCTGATACTACAACACTGTTTTCAGAAACAGAACTTGTAAGAAAAATTGAGTTTATAATTATTTCACTTTGTAAGCATTCAGATGTTAAAAAAAATAAATTTCATTTCTTATAAGCTACCCTCTCCCACTGTGAATTTGACTGTTGCAATTCCAGGAAATACTAGCTCTCCCTTGGACAGCATTAGTCATTGCTCTCTCATTACCAAGCGTCCTAGAACACTGTCCCACACTGATTTTCCTCTTCTCTATCTCATTTCAGAATTTCTCTTCTTCACTATGCATTAATGCATATCAAATTCCATAATGTGTTTTCCACCTACTCCTGTGGCTATCTTTTGCATATGGCAATTTAGAATCTCACATCAGGCCCAAACTACCTTATCTCTCAGCATAATAAGTTATTCAGGGAGGCAGGAGAGCAGGCCATATGAAGTTACATTTATTCTCCACTAAAAAGAGAGTGAAAGAAAGAGAGAAAAAAATATTTGCATCTATTCAAGCAAATAATAATACTTTTCTCCCCTGCCCCCTTTCCTTTGCCCTCTGTGGATGGTTACTTTTTTCCTGGTGAAGACTGACGTCCTGTTCTCTATTAACATTTATAATATTTAAAGATGTTCTTGAGTTTAGTACCATCTAGATTGACAGTTATCATCCAATCAATCATCAGTTGCTCCTTGAGTCCATTCATTTGTATAAAAAAGAGTTATTGAGTAGCTATGCCACTTCCATCACTGTGTAAGAGACAGAAGATCTAGTGATGGACATGATAGACATGGTCCTTGGCTTCACCAACCTTGAGATATACTGGGAAAGACATTTTAAACAATGTTTTCTTACACAGTTAATTAATACCAATAGTGAGAAATTATAGAAAGTAAAATTAGAGGATTGGCTGTGTCTTTAAATGGGCTCTAAAAAATATTCAGGGCCAGTGATAGCTTCTCTGAGGAAGTTAAGATCTAAAAGATGAATCAGTCACCTGAATATAGCGGGAATAACACAGCAGGCTGTCAAACACATGTAAGAGCTAGCTGAAGGCACCTGGAGTACTAGGAGATCTAGCTTCTGTAACTAGTTTTTTAAAAGATGACATTTTAAGAGAGAAGGGAATAATAACGAGGCAGATCAAGATGAAGCAGTGTCTCTGTATGTTTCGTATGGGGTTCTAGCTATGAGGACAGAGTGAGTAAACATGAGGAGTCCCTTCAGAGCTTTCAGCAGATATGTGTCATGAATAAGACCTTACCTTACAAAGACCATGCTAGTGGCTATAGGAATGATTAAAGGTGGGTCAGGAACCAATGTGGATGACTTCACAGCCCAGCAATTCTACTCCTAAGTAGCTACCTAAGGGAAATGAAAATATATGTCCACATAATGTATGAAGCTAGTATTATTCATAATAGCCAAAAGTGGAAATGATTCAAATGTCTATCCACTGGTAAGTGGAGAAACAAAATGTGATACGTTTATAGAATGAAATACTATTCAGCAATAAGGAATAAAACACTGATGAACCCTACAACATAAATGAACCTCAAAAGCATTATGTAGGTGAAAGGAGCAAGAAACTAAGACCACATATTATATGATTGAATTTATATGAGGTATCCATTGAAGGTGAATATACAGAGGCAGAAAGTAGATAAGTGGTTTTCTGGATGACATGGAAGGGAATGAATGAGGGTTTATTGTATATGGACATAAAGGATCCTATTGGAGAGATGAAAATCTCTTTAACTGGATTGTGATGATGGTTGCACAACTCAGTAATTTACAAAAATTAATTAAATTGTGCAGTTAAAATGTATATGTAAGTTATACCTCACATAGTTGTTAAAAACAAAACTGATAATGGATGTATTTGAAAGTTATTTAGAAAATGTAACAGTCTAGAATGTTATGATTGACTGGCTATAAACATAGGGGGAGAGACTGGTTTTTGTCTATTTCTGGCAAGAACAACAATATGGATCATGGACCAGGTTGTGCAATGAGGTGGATAGTTCTGCCAGTTATAAGCACATCCTGATTATTTCACCTTTACAAATCGTAACTCTTCTACTAAAACATTGGCAATGTTCACTCTTACAAATATGTCTAAAATACAAAATCTTAATATCAAATCTAGCACCATCTTCCAGCCCACTGCTCTTTTATAGCTTTTTGCACACAACAAACCCATGCCAAAGAAGTAGGCTACGGGAGTCGTCCTTGGATGCAGGAGATGTCATCGTGACTTTCAGGTCTATGTCTGCCCAGCAACTCCTCAGAAATTAACATATATGTAATCCTGACCTGAGACTGCAGCACACCCTGTCGGCTTACAAGAGACATAGATTGTATGCATAAATAAATCTCTGAGCATTCAAAAGAGGAAGGAAACAGAAACACACATACATTACAGGGATCTTATTCTAATCAAAGCATTCTGAGAAAAACTTGCCATATACTTTTCTTCTACTTTCATTCATGTATTTCGGTTTGGTCCGAAAACAACCAGTGTATTTGGATTATCAGTCTTACTGCTAAATAATACACAAGAGTTCACAGGTAATTAATTACAGACTGTGGTTTGCAACTTTTTCTACTACGTGGGAAGTATTTTCACAATTCATTCAATCTTTACTACATCATAATATACACCTATCTATTCCTTTTAGAATTAAATATAATGCAGATACAAAAGTAAAATTCCCCAGATCTGGAAAACAATTCACTGTTGGAGTAACAGGTATTTCTTACTTTCTTAGTTGCAATAATGATTTTGGTTTTGGACACTGAAATCCAGTATTTTCTGTTATAGGTGGTCAGGAATAAGTGTTTTATGGGATTATTCTATTTCCCTTTAGAGACATACGCAAAAAATACGTTATTGCACCCATTTGTCCAACAATAATAATAAGTTACTGAGCAATTACTACGTGCCAGGCAAACTCGTAAGTGATAGTCCACACACACACACACAATTAAATCCTCAGTATAAGTGTATGAAGTTACGTACTATCATTTTTCTTGGTTCACATTTAAGGAACTGAAGCATGAAGGAGTCAAGTAACTGCTCATGCCACATGCTTAGTAAGTGGCAATACAAAGACAGAACCCACAGCTCTGTGCCTCCATGGGTCACATGTTTAACTATTATGCAATACGACATGCTTCTCCTATAACTTTATAGCCTCTTCTTATACTTTTAAAAGTTACTTCTTAACCAACCATTCTAACTAATGTAGGTGAAGTGTTTTCGAAATCTCAGCTCTCAGCTTTACAAACATTTTAAGAGCTTTGCATTCTGCCTTTATTTTCTCACCTTTTCTTCACCAGATCTCCAGAATCACCAACTAAAGCAGAAAACTACACTTACTCTGGGACAAGTGATGTTGTGTGGACTAAGGAAAGGAAACAGAATTAGAAATACTTTTGTCTAGAACTCAGCAGACCCATCATAAAGCCTCATTCATTTATACAATCAACTTTGATTTTTAGAATTATATTGCTGATGAGTGGAGTTATGAAACAACATGATAAAAGCTGGAAACTACAAGGTAGTCAATGATGATGAAGAGTAATACTTAAAGCAAAAAAATGCTAAGAGATAAGGCAGGAGAAAGGTTATAGACTGCTTTATGTGACTTTTTTTTTTAAATGCCTGCTTTATTCTGAAGATATTTTATACACAAGTAAAGGTTTCACGCATGGAAGTGATTAGTTAATATTCGCATTTTTAGAAAGATTGCTTTGATTGTACAATAAATAGCATATTCATCTGAAGCAGACAGGACACGGAGTTATGTTAGAAGCTGGTGCCAAAGTCAAGGTGAATGATGATTAAAGCCTGTATTAGAGGAGTAGCAGTAATGATGATAGAGAGGTAATTCTGTAAGAAATATTTCAGAGATAAAATCTGAAATATTTGACATTTTACTGGATGTAGGAAAGAGTGAAGAATCAAGAATAACTCCCTGGTAACAAGATTAAGTGACTCACTGGCTGGAGGGGGCTCCAACAGAGAAACAATACACAGAGAGGAAAAATTCATTTTTGGGAGATAATGAATTCTCTTTTGTGTCTATACATGATTCGAAAACAGAATTTCAAAGAAAGGAGTTTGAGTCAATTCTGGAAAAGGTTATAAAAGGAGGCTATTGACTTTCTATTGCTCTGTAGAGATCATAATGTTTTCAACCCCCCCAAAGGCAAATCTGATGACTCTTGACATGATAAATTAATTTTAACAACATTCTTATCATTTTAGGGTTTCAAGTATCAACATCATTTCATACCATTTGCAGCAAATAACAAACCAGAAACACAAATGGATCCCTCAACTGGACTCTATTTCCCTTGAGAAAAATTTTAAAAGAATTATAGACACTAAAGTGCAAGCTACTTTTCAAATTTCAATATTACCTTCCCTTTCAAGTTTATTTAGCAAACAATAATAGCATCACTATTATGCATTCAGGCCTCTGCCTGACTCTGTAGAAATAATCAGTTGAATTGCCTCTGTCTTATCCAAGGGGAGGCACAGACTTACAAATCTACCTTCTCTTGCTCCCGTATCAAACTATTCCATCTCTTGCTTCTTACAGTTAACATGTTGCTACTTTTCTAAACTGATTAGTGATTTCAAGGTTTTGTATCTTTTCATTATATTGTTAGAATTTAATAATTTTAGCACAGATTCATATTCTGCCTCATATCCTAAACTAGAAAAATATTACAATCATGTCCAAGACTATTATATATACAATATTTTGTATATTTACTTACTTAAAGCACTTTTCTTGTAAAATAATTATTTTCCTTATATAATGAAACATTACACCATGTTTGTGTAATTCATTAATGTTTGTTTTAAATGCCACAACAATCTGATAATATCTGAGCTGTTATACTCACTTCACAGATGAGAAAATCTGAAGCTCAGAGTAGTCACAGAGCTGAGGTCTCTCCACAATACTAATCCATCTGGAAGTACTACAGAATATGCTTACCCTTCTAAAATACCCTGGGATAGCATAACTAAATCTTTTTCTGATTCTTTTCTTCTCTTGCATATCAGGCCTTATTATCTTTGCGGACTTCAAGGAACAGAAAATGTGAAAGTCAAAAATTCCAATCAGGAGCATGTCTGCTTTTGCCAAATTTCTCATGAAAACTGTGTTAAAATTAACATTTAATGTTTCAAATAAAAGGTGTGTTACATTTACTTTTTATTGATGCTGCTTTTTGTCTACTTTGGGCTGTTGCAAAAGATTTTTTTTTCCTTACAAAAGATTATGTTCATCAAAATGTCCTTCAAAAAATATTCTTCCAATTTGTATTTTTTTGCAGAGAATTGAAAGGTAGTATTGCTAGTATTCATTTCACCAAATAATTTATTGTTTTTCTTAGGAAAAAAAGTAAGATCTGGGGATCTAAATTAAGCATTTTCAAACCTTTGCAAATTTTGCATCCTTTCCTTTTGACCAAAAGAAAAAAAAAATAAGAAGGAAAAAAAAGTAAGATGAAGAAAGTATCCTTGATTCTGAAATGATCACACATATGCAACTCTCAAAGCTGGTGTTTCTGTCTTCACCATTGCATTGCTTAATTTCCGAAACATCGTGTGGCTGTGAGCATCTGAAAGCAGCAGGGTTAGGTAACAAACAGCAGATGATAAAACATATATGTCCCTCTTAATTAACCTCAAAGCATAATCCCCCCAATGGAGTGTAAAAGAAGTTCAGATGTAGGAAGTAACTTTTGATTTATTTAATACCACTTTCGTAGTTCACAGATGATGCAGTTCAGACCCAGAGAAATGGAATTATTTACTCAGATGTTTATTTGTCACAGTCTACTCATTGCACATCAGTGAAGTCTTACCACTGTCTCTTGCATCAGACAACAGTGTACCTTCTATGCTGGAGTTTGGCCAACAGAGATGGAGAATGAGATGTTTTAAATTGTTCTTCAAAATAAGTACCCAATCAATCAACAGCATTTACTGAGTATGTACTTTATCTAACTCTGTCAGTAATATCAAAAAGTTGCCAACTAGAGTGGCTCATGAGATAGATGACTTGCGGTAGCATTCCTAACTCACACAGTGTTTAGAGTCAGCTTGTTTCTCTTCACTCTCTCTCCCCAGCTGTGATAAAAGGTGGTATTGAAAACACCATATCCAAAGGTCACATTATGTCAAAACCATGAATTTCATTTCAATTTCCAGAGGGGCTCTGTGCGGCTGTTTTAACATTCACTAATTGCATTTGAGCTATGTTTTAAAAATATTTTACTTTACCTGAATGTCTTTCACATGAGGTTCCCCAAGGATGCTACAAATGAGTAACTGTCACTTTCATGTTTCGAAACAGTTCTGCTAGACTGACTAATGGGAGTTTAAAGGTCCCCAAATCCAGACGATATAAAATTCACTGGACTTCTGAGCAGGCAATCACAGTAAGGTTTTGAAACAGGATGATAATAATCACTGGAGTTGGACATTATAAAGGAAGGAAAGATGGAAGTAGGTCTTAGGGGAATGAGTTACCAAAAACAGACCTGCACCTGTGCAGGGAGTTTTAGCATTTCCAAAGTGAGAGAAAATTAGCTGTCACTTACTTTAAATGACTTCCCACTACATGTGAAGAAATTGAGGCCAGGAGAGGGCAACAGACATATTCCATATCACATACAGCTAGGTAGAAGAGAAGCAGGAATCAGAGTCTATTTACTCTGAATAATAATAATAATAATTATGGCTATATAAATATTGAATGTGTTTTTCAGGCAGTCTTTTATAAAATATATCATTGGTTTATTTGTGACTATATCCAGTATAATCTACTTTCCTGAAATGTTGATAGTCAACACAAAATTAACTGAGCACACTTCACATGAGAACTCTTTCATATATGAAGACATTCTTAATATCTATTCATTCTTCCCTAAATGTTCCCTCCATCTTGCTCCCCATCTATCTTATACATTTCAAGTTCACCTCACCAATGCAATCTGCTTTAAACAAAGCACAATGAAACTTTTATCTCCCCTTCTCCTCCTCCCTTAAAACTGGGATTTTAGTTTCAAGAGGGGAAAACAAAACTTCCATTTTAATTCACACTGAGATTACAATCAAAGAAAAACCCTAAGTAATAGAAGCACAGAATCTTTGGATTGAAATGAGGCATTAACCATCATCTTATTTAGCTACCCTTTTATGCTTGGATTTCCCTTGCAATTCCCTTTGAAGTGACGGTCCCCTGCCTACATTTGAACAGTTTCAGTGACAGGCTACATATTACCTCCAGAAAGAGCCTGCTTCATGTGTAAATAGCTCTAGCTGTTAGCTCTTCTTTATTTTGTGCTGAAATCCTGGTCCCTGTAGCATCCAAAAATTGGTCCTAGTTTGTGTTCTCGGGCCACATAGTCTCATGACAATACTTCAAATATTTACAAGCAGCTGTCTTGTTCTTTCTGAACCTTTTCTATTCCAAGCAAAATATCCTAATTTTCCTTGACTGTTCTTATATAATAAGGTTTAGAGACTCCCTTAACTCTCTTCATTACCTAATTTCTGTTCTCTGAAACCAACTCAATTTGTTTATATCTCATTTCAAGTACTGCATAGAGAATGAAATATACTTCTACAGACGTATCTGGCTAGTGCCAAATATTCTATTTAATATATGGATAGCAACAGAATCCAAAATCACAGTTTATTTTTTGATGCCTAATTACTTCTAGTGATTCATATGAAACTTGTTAATGGCTAAATTTCTTACATCTTTTGTTCATATGTGCTGCCACTGAACTGCATCTCCCCCATCCTGAATTTCTGCCTTTAGAATTTCAGAACCAAGTGTAAACATCTATCAATGCACTCTAAATTTTACTTTTTAAAATTTGACCCCTGAGTTTTGCTACTTGTGTTTTTTGGGGGAAAGATTATGATTTGGTTCTCAACATATTTATTATTTCTCCCACTTAGTTTTGTCAGACAGTACTATATAAATGTTTTTTTGACTAAACTGATAAAAAGATAGATTTTCCATAATTTATGGTAACAAATTTTTAAAAGATTGCTAATATTGGTATCGATGTGAGTGTTAGAAATGGGTACTTTTTTTCCTCATCACATGGGAATAATAAATTAACTATCTGGAAACAGGTTAGTATAAATTTTGTAATATTTGTACCATGAATAATAAAGGCAATTAAAATGATAATATAGGGGCATAATTACTGACCTGGAGGAATGTTTATAATATATGCAGAATGATAAAAACAAACAAAAAACAAGGTAGATTATGTCTTATTTCAGTTAATATAAAAACAAAGTAATGTCTACTTTGTACCTGCTTAGTAAAGTCAGTCAGTCTTCTGCCTCTCATTCCACACTATTTCTCAAAATTGTGTAGTAATTTTCTAAGTGCAGAATTATTTTTACCACTTTGAGATGTAAATTATCAATAAAAAACAAAGAACTTGAGAAAGGTAAATGCTAAAAGATACTATTGTTGAGTTTAATACAATGTTTTGTAAAATACTCATTATTAGAAATATGCATGAGGAATTACCAATATTGTTGAAGTTTGGTAAGTAATGGCAAACCATAAACACTAAAAATTTTTAACTGGCCTGGTCTGACTATAGTTTTTTCTTATACCTGACATCAATAACATAGGGAACCACACATCACTAGTTTTCATAATTTCACATATAAATAACTGCTACTATTCATGGACTGCTTACTATATACCAGGGACTCTATTACTAAAAGGATTAACTTGTTTTCCCTACTTTCATTATAAGCTTCACATAAGTTACCTCATGTCAGTTTTTCACAGCTAATTATATATATTTTATCTTCATATTTTTTAATATGAAAAGAAGATCAGTAGGATTAAGACATTTTCTCTAGGTCCATCACACAAACATATAAAGGATACAACCCAGATTGAAAATTCACTGTGTCATTCCTTAGAGTGTGGGGCTCCCAACGTGCTGTGCTGTGTCTCAGGAATCACCATGTGTAAGTAAGCCTACAAGGAAAGGGACGTGATGGTGGGGTCATTTATCACACAAATAAAATAACATGAGCTCTATAATGAAGATGTGTTTGAAGGGGAAATATTTAAACAAAGGAAATACACAAAGTGGACATTTGTTCCAACTGAGAGCCAAAAAATGTCCAGAATTTCTGTCTTAGAAAAAAAGAGATACCTGGGAATCATTATCCAATAAAAGAAAGCAAACTAATTTATCCAGTCCACACAAGCAGCAACCGGCCTTGGTGGGAAGCTCTAGACTGAGAATGAACTGTGCACTGTTTCTCTCTCTCTCTCTTTTTTTTTTTCCTATTTGTGACATCATCCTGGGGAAATATCTGGACTTTGTACACAATAGTTCAGCTAAATATTGTGAGCACAGTGCATTAACCTCTAACTAGTATTCTTACTAAGGTTTCAATGACACTCTGATTCAAGAGGAAAATGATGGACATCTTATACTCGTAACTGGATAGTTATACCTACCATGGGTTCATTAGGGAAAAAAGACACTAGTGGTCTTTTGTAAAATTTCAATTACTGTGTTGTCAAAAACCACAACATCTGAAGGATCTGTTTATTCCTTATGTGGACAACTGTATTAATTAGACTGCAAGACACACAAAAGCAAGGACTTTGTCTGTACTCTTTACCACTGATTACCAGGGACTAGTACAGCTCTGAGACAGCTGGATGCTCAACAAAAGGGAAAATGGCAAATAAATGAACTTAACTCTCTAAACCAAATGTAGCTAATACCTACATCATAGGATTGTTGCAAGAATGGGCTTAGTTAATGCATGTAAAGGCCTTAATACAATTCTTGGCAGATAGTTATAATTAAATAAATAGAAACTATCTGCATTATAATTATGCAACTCATCATAATCATTGCATTATCCAGAACTTCCAGACTAACCTAAGAAAGGACTCTTCAAAAAAGATTATGAGAATGCTCCACCCCAACATGTATGATGTAAATGTGTGGTCTCCAAATTATTGACATATTTTTCTTCTTTCATTTCTCAATATCAGGATCAGAGCACCAAGAGAATACACACCTTGGATTCCTAAATATCACTGCTTATTTTGGAGAATTTGCCCTCATTTTTGCAGTCCAACTGGAGTCTGACTTTTATATGCCCCCATTTCACTTGGGTGATAACAGTACAAGTGCACACACCTACTGTGTCTTTGCGTTCTTCTCAATTGACACTTTTCTCTGATAGCAAATTGCTTGCGGTTCTTTCTCTTCCTCAAAAAAACAAAAACATGCAGAACAAAAAAAAAATGCTATCCACAGATGCTCATCATTATTTTCTTTCTTCCAGAGAACTAGCATGCAGAAACTACAAAGAGAAGCTCTTATCCTTAGTCTTCGGTAGCTTAGCATTAACCTTGAGTAGTTATATATATCATTTCTCCTTTAGAATTCCAAAAGAATCCAAATACAAGTTTTATATCAACAGATACCTGATCAAAATAACATTCCCTTTCAATTTTTATGAATATCATGGTAGGTACGAGTGTAATGGTAGCACCTTCTCTATGACAATGAAATCAAATTGATTAGGAAATGTTGCTGTTACTGCTCTGTGCTCATTAGAAATGAGTCTAGCATACCAATACAGTCTAACTTACATAGAGAAAGTATGTCTGTTATATATAAATATATATATATACATTTAACTTAACTGGAATCATAGACTATTAGAGGGGAAGAGGACTTCAGTCCAGCATCTTATTTCACAGGTGTTTTGAATTGGGTTCCCCAGAAGAAACTTAGATGAGGATTTTGTAGTAAGTGATGTATTAACGAAGCACTCTAAGCCAGATCGATAAGAAAATAGAAGAATCAAGACAGAGAAGAAGTGAAGAAAGGGTGTGATTTCAGGCAACGTTCTAGCCTCAGCCTGATCAGGAAGGGGAGCTCTGGATTTTTAAATAGCACCTCAGAGTCTATTCCAAGTAGGAACAGCGGGCCTTGAGCCCTCACACTCCTGCATGGAGTCTTTCGCTACGAGGTGCTGCAGGGACAAATCATCATGTACTTTTGGCTGCTTGCATTTTCCAGCAAACTGTGTCCTGCTTTATGAAGAGCAGCAGAGATGCAAGTCATTAGAAGTTAAAGAACACAGACACTGGGGAAAGAGCATACAGAAAACAGGATGCAAGAAAGACACTGAGTGTCTATTAAACAGGGTAAGGAAAACTGGGTTCCAAGATACTTATGTAAAATGGCCAACAAAGACACAGAGCTAGTCAGTGATAGAACCTAAGTCTCTTGATTCATAATCCAAGTCCTTTTGTGCTGGTTTAAGGCAAGTACTGGTATATCAACCCTCGATAATTCCAATTAATTTAAATAAAAGGAAGATTTGTTAGTTTATGACTTGTATTGCAACTCCCCCATATGCCAATGGTGGTTTTAAAATTGTTGTTGTGGGCTTTCTACTACTAAAGATATTACAGTTCTAATTCCCTTTGACTTTTAAGAACTCAGTTGAGTAGACATTTGTTTTAGGAGATAATTTTTGCATTAAAAAATAGCCTTCTAGAGAAAGCAATAAAAGTGTCATAAATTATCTGACAAATCAGAAGATTTGCTAAGTTTACTAAGTCTGTAAACAAAACTTACAATGATAGGTCTGTCCCAATTCCATTTAACATAATACATACAACTTTCCGAACATCCACATTTGCGCTTCCTTATTTTCACTCAGTTACTCCCAAATACAAAATTGTTGCATATATTTATGTCAGTCGAAACAGTTCCTAACAAAACGTGATAAATCTTTAGCATCTGGGGAGGGAACCTATCTTAAACTTTTCATATTTAGACTTATACTAGTTATCACTGAATGAGAACACCTGCTCTGAGTTTGTGGTTTGCAAAGGATAATAACAAAAATGGCAGTGATGCAATTATTGTTTCAACTTTCCTTAAAAATATTTTTATTAAAAATTTTATTAAAAGTAAAAAAAAGTCAAAATTAAGCAACCAGGGAGAAAACGGGGGAGATAATTACAGAGGCATATTAAAAGATGCTTAGGAAGTTATTTCCTCATTTCACAAGCAGATTTTTATTGCTTGTGTAATCAAAGAAAAAGTAGGTAGAAACCCTGTAAGGTAACAAACTATCTGTCCTCTCTTTGTTTATGGAAAAAAAAGTAAGAATCCCTCTGCTATGAGGATAGATAATCATACAACAGGATGGTTATCTCTTTACCAGGAGGGTGTAGGTTGGTTTGATAATTGCTAATATAAATTATTTTAATAGCATAAAAAACACAAGAAGTATTCTCAAGTTTACATCATTATGTCTTGCCTGTGACTTATGAAAGCAATTGAAATGAAATGTGAAAGATATAAAGATTACAGTTAACACCTGGCACAATACTTTTGCACAGTAGGCATTCAAACAAGTATATTGAATCTACAAATGCTTTCCTTTTCAAAATACAAATGCAAAGTCAATTCTTGATAATATATCACAAATACTATTTTCAGATTATTTTTCCCATGGTGTTGTCCTTTGATTTTTCTGACTCTTATTTAGCTTGGTCTTTTTTCCTCTCTCAAGCTTCCTGTCCAGTAGTGGACCTTCGAAACCCAAATACTTAATTGGCTCCCTCTCATCTTACATAGCCCATGAAATGTATGAAGATAAAACTGCAATTTTAGGGTGGAGGGGGGCATTCAGCATAATGTCTCTTCTTTCTTTTCACTTTTTAAATTTTGTTTTCACTTTTTTTTTTCTCTGATCAGCAAGTCTTTTATGGAAAAAAAAATAAGAAATAAACTTGATCAAATCTTGTCTAGTTACCCCTGCCTATCATCACAAAGGATTAGTTGAAAATGAGATGATAGGCCAAGATTTTAGACACACATGTCAAGTGCAAATTCAAATCCCTTTTCGAGGACAAATACACATAATGTTTCTATTCATAATCTTTTCAGATATGTCATATCACTCCTTTACAAAGTAGCACTGAATAGAAATTTGATAGTATTTATGTATACTGTGTAACATAGTGCCTTTCAATGAAATAAAATATTCTACATTAATTACTTGAGAGGTAAGATAGCATACAAGTAGGAAATTAGTCTCTGGAATGCTTTATTTAATCTATAGTTGGGACACTAGATGACAAATAGTGTCATAAGGCATGCGCCACTGTTAAGTCAATTTGACAACATTTTCAACCAAACAAAATGAAAATATATTTTCTGTTAGAAATCCTACAGTATTATTTTTAAGTTGAAGATTTCTACCTTTATTGTGTCTTAATATATATTAGAGTCTTCTAATTTTATGCAAGAAAATAGTCTCTATGTAAGTTCAGTCAAAATTTTAGCTTCTTTTTAATAAGTTGCCTGTTTGAGATAATTAAATGTTTTTGCATCAGAAATCTAAGTGGAAATAAACAAAAGAAAAAACATTTTGAGGTGATTAGGTAGGTGGAATACAATCCCCAAAGCAAACAGGTAACAAAGAACCCAGTCTGAAATATATTCACACCAGCCCACTTCAGTGTATCTATTGGAAATCTTGTGTTTCTTTTATACAGGTCGGCACTAGTGGGGCTCCACACTGGATATTGTACCATTTTATTTCATCAAATGCCAACATCAAAAACAAACTCCACTCTCACTTGAAGAAAAAGAGTCAGCAAAAGATTAAGTAAGGATTTTCATTCTTTTGAAAAGCATGTGCAAGGAAAGAAGTTGAATAAGAAGGGACAGAGAAAACCATGATAATGAAAGAAAAAAAGTGGTAACAGAGAGGTTAGGAAAGTGGTAAAGAGTTACTTTATTGAGCTCCACTCCAGTAATATAAAAACTTAAATCAAATGTTTTGCTCCACTCATGATATCATCTGCAGAAACTCCCCCAAGCACACAGCAACTGCAATCCACCATTTAAAAAGAATTACAAGACCACAGTGTTTCCATCTTTCTATTAAAACTGTTATGCCTTTGTAGTCACAGATGATTCTAGGCAAACCTGCCTCCATTTTCATAGAAGAGTTATTTTGTTTCTGTTCAATTTTATACTGCTTTAATTTCATATTTTGTGGCTTAAAGCTCTTCAGCTAATAGATTACTTCAACTGCGTATGTTCATCTTATACTTAAATGTATACTGGGATTCACAAAGCTTATGGCTTTCAGAGACAATTTTCACATTACGTTAAAAATCATTCTATGTTCTGATAATGATTGTAATTCTCACTCAACACCTAATAAAATGGAATTCTTCTCCAGTTACATACATCTTGAAACTCGAAGTCCCCTCTAACAACTTCTGAAGTCTGTCACAGTGCAGGCATTAACACTGAAGAATTTTTTGCATGTATTCCCTGAACAACTCCAACCTAACCCTTTCATTTAGTGACGCAGAGCTCACTTAGTTCTTATACTAATTAAGGAAGAATCCCAACAACTCTGTGGGGAGGGGGTGTCAGCAAAGTACCAAGATCCAGGGACTCTACTCTCACATAATGAACTCAAAAACATGAACTTCAGAAGTAAGAATATAAATACCAGGAAGAAGAACCTTAGAAAGAGTTCACATGTGATCAGCTGTGGAGTAGACTAAGATTCTATGATTGAACTGCAGGAGCAGAGCCTGAGAAAGGAAGTAAATGAGAGTTTAATCAAAGAGCAGAGTCAAAGAAAAAAACACCATTTTTTCATCTGCCTCCTTGAGGTAAGTAACGTACAATTCATTCTTCATGGATAATTAAGGAAGGGAAAAAAAACAACATTAGTTTCAATACATGCTATATACCAAATAATATATATATACACACACATTCTTCATAGAGGGTCATTTTTACACAACTCTTTGAGATAGGTAATGTAAACATTCAAATGAAGAAACAGGTGAGTCACAGCTAGTTAGTGCCTCAACTAAGACTTATTTTAAGTTAGGGCATGTCCCATCAGGTCACGCTGCCTCTCAATGGTGGAGTAAGCCATTGTTATGACCTAGTGATATTCAAAAGTCACAGAGTGAGGACTTCAAGTTTTCAATCTATGTAAAGAACTTGGAAGTCATTACTCCATTCCCCATAACAAGGAAGAAACTAAACAGAGGAAAAATCAACTATTCTCTTAATTTAAAGAATTATGGTTACAATATTTGCAAATGATGCAACCCACAAGGGATTAATTTCGAAAATATACAGACAGCTAATACAGCTCAATATAAAAAAAAATCCAATCAAAAAATAGGGCAGAAGACCTAAATAGACATTTCTCCAAATAAGACGTAAAGATGGCTAACAGGCACACGAAAAGATACCCAACATCACTAGTTATTAGAGAAATACAAACTAAACCACAATGAGGTGTCACCTCACATCAGTCAGAATGACCCACCTCTAAAAAGTCTACAAATAATAAACGCTGGAGAGGATGTGGAGAAAAAGCAACCTTTCTACACTGTTGGTAAGAATGTAAATTGGTGCAGTCACTATGGAGAACAGTATGGAGGTTTCTTAAAAACTAAAAATACAGTTACCATATGATCCAGCAATCCCACTTCTGGGCATAAATCCACAGAAAACTCTAATTTGAAAAGACACATGCACCCCAATGTTCACAGCAGCACTATTTACAATAGTCAACACATGGCAGCAACCTAAATGTCCACTGACAGATGAATTGATAAGATGTGATATGTGTGTACACACACACACACACACACACACACACACACACAATGGAATATTACTCAGCCATTAAAAAAGAATGCCATTTTCAGCAACACGTATGACCTAGAGATTATCATACTAAGTGAAGTAAGTCATACAGATAAAGAGAAACATCATATGATATCACTTACATGTGGAATCTAAAAAATGATACAAATGAATGTATTTACAAAACAGAAACAGACTC
The DNA here is from genome assembly GCF_048564905.1 of Vicugna pacos. Lineage (NCBI taxonomy): Eukaryota > Metazoa > Chordata > Mammalia > Artiodactyla > Camelidae > Vicugna > Vicugna pacos. The sequence continues at coordinate 19,828,128 of NC_132991.1, forward strand.
ACAGATATAGAAAACGAATATAAGGTTACCAAAGAGGAAAGGGAGTGGGAGTAGGGACAAATTAGGAGTATATGATTGATAGATACAAACCACTATAAATAAAGATAAGCAATACTGTATAGCACAGGGAACTATATTTAATATCTTAACCTATAATGGAAAAGAATCTGAAAAATAATACATATACATTTATAACTGAATCACTTTGCTATATACCTGAAATACTGTAAATCAACTATACTTCAATAAAAAAATTAAAATTAACAAAATTTTAAAAGAATTATGATTACATGGCACTCTGCTGCCCCTAAACCTGGAAAGACAGGTAGATTTAGAGCTCTGAGTTTACCAGCAGTACAAGTCTAAGAGCAGATTCCTGCAGCTGGAACCAGTACCAGTAGGAATATCTGAACTATAATCACACTGACTGGAGGCTCAGTATGGACTAGCTTGAGAGTTAAAAATGTGGGGAATCAGTCTCAGGGGAGGTAAAAGAAGTTCAGAGAGAAGGAAAATTTTATAGATCAGATCTACATTAAAAAAAGAAGAGCCTTAGAGAAGGAATAAATATACAATCGAATTCTTTATTTTTTGCATTCTCAATTGATAAAATAGGTAATAATTTGCTTAACATAATAATATCAACAATGGATAAGATGATATTAGCATATGGATAAAGAAAATGGAGGGGTCCGCAATGTGATAAAGGACGGGGAGGCGGAACTGGGAATACTCTGTAATAAGGTACCTGCACTACCAGTGAGGCAGGATGGTATTATTTCAAAGTGTAAACAGGTTAACTGTGAAAGTATATTCCAACGTTAGGCAGCTATAAAAAAATTAAAAGTTGCAGAGTAAGTGTGAAAGAATCTTCCTCTTAGTCCCTCCATCAACATTGTGTAACTCATTTTTCCGTGTCCAGACTTAGTGATCGGGGCTCCCAGGTTTGGTTCCAACTTATTAGGGGGAAAGATATACGTTCACAATTTTCAGTCATTTCAAAACACTGAAAAGAAATCTGAATTCTAAAATTTCAAAAACTAAATAAGCTCTTTAGCTTGACCAGAGTGGAAAAAAAGAATTTAAAAAATATACCACAAAGTATGACATTTGAGATCATACATCACCAAGGGTGTTCAAAAAAAAAAATCTTCTACTTAGAACAGACTATTCTGGAATGTGAATATGCAACCTAGGGGTTTTTGATCTCAGACGAAGCATGTGATAATCAAAAGTCCCTGCCTGTCTGCCAACTTCAATAATAAAGCTATAAAACAATCATTGAGATTAAAGGAATGGTTACCTCAGCAGATGAAGAAGTCAGCACATCATTACATAAACTTCCTTGTCTTTTTATGCTCACCCTTTTATCATTTAAGTCACACCCATGAGCTTCAAAGCACAATTATGAAAAACTACATGGAAAATGCAAACTGTAAACTGGTTAGAACAGCAAAAATAGCAAGAACAAAATCTACCCATTTCTGCTACAAAAGAGAGAAAAATAAATAGTTATGCACTGAAAGAAATATATATGATTATAATTTCTTTGTAGCCAAAACAGGTATGAGTTGGACAGATTCACACATGTTAGGCTATTGGTGAAATGAGTATTTCAGTTATCAGTTCCTCCAATCCCTAATCAGAAATCCAATCTGTTCTTTTAGAAAAAGCTCTTGGCTTAAAATTTTTTAATCTCTGCAAAACTGTTTTATACGCACATTGTTTTCTTTAATAGCTCCATCCTCTTAACTGCTGAAGTTTTATGTGTATTTATGTAAGGCATGGAGTGCATTATGCATTATGCATCCTGCTATTAGCTTCAGGGCAACAGGGCAGTGCTCCACGAACCAAGGGCGTCTATTGAAAGTTTATGGATGATTCTACATCTTTCCTCCAAATTAGTAATGCTTTTTCAAGCTGAAAAAAAAAATAGATCCTGATGCAAGAAGAGAAAACATTATGAAAGGGAGACAAAAGCAAAAATACTTCCCTAGGCCTTCTGTTCCAAAATACATAACTATTTATCTTGAACTTCGGATTTTACTATAGTCAGGTTCCAAGTGGCATTTTTCTCAGCTCACCTAGTAAACCTCAGATGATTTACCATTCATAAACTTCCCTCCACTCTGGTGTGAACTACTATAACCTCTTCTTCCTTGTCTCTCTGCTTCTCTCCTTAACACAGCTGTCAGAGTAAGTCCTGTTAATTTGCAAGTCAGATCTCTGACAGAGCCTTCCACAACTGCACATCTGAGCATACGACAACAACCTTCTAAAAGCCTATAAGTCCTTCCATGGTCCTCACCCTCCTCCCCACCCCTTTCTTCTCTTTCCTACTCTTCTTCACTCACAGCTGCGACGCTCTAGCCTTTGCTGTATCGAGAGCGTCCTGGGCACATTTCTGTCTCAGGGCCTTTGCACTGGTTGTTCCTTTTGTCAGGGAAGCTCTTTACCCACATAGCCTATGGAGCTAATTTCCCCACCTCTTTTAGGGATTTGCTCTTGTGACATCCACCTTGAATGCTTTATTTAAGTAACCACTCTACCCCATGCTTCTGTTTTCAGTCTCCCACATACTGATCTTATTTTCTTTGCTTATTTATTTTATTTGTCTGTTTACTATTATCTGTGTTTCCCAGCTATAATGTAAGATCCACAAGGGCCAGCAACTTTGGGTTTTGTTAGCTGATATCCCCCAGCACCTAGAACACTGCACAAAACATGCTGGGTGCACAAAATATTTGTTGAATCAAATTGCTGAATCTCGACACCTTCCCCACCAACTTATACCCCAGCACCACTCTCTGTACATTTAATCTTTTGCCAAACACAATCTCTCAAATGACGAAAAAAAGTCTTTTAATCCTTACTGCATGCCAAATTTCTGATAAATTGCAACTATTTGGTTGATGACCATAATAATAGATAATGCAAGCCATGTATTTAATTCTTTTTTCAAATGAGCAACAGAGCATAAAGCAATATAAAATACAATTCATATTTCTACTCACTCCATTTCCTCTGATAAGAACCAGAGATCAACAATCCTTAATAGTAGAATCCATCATTAACTGAGGCCAAGAAACTGGGTCTTTGAAAAACATGAATCAAATAGAATGGTGCTGACACATTTTGATCTACCATATATTTAAGCTTTCTGTTAATACTGATAATATCTGACGTTTCTTTGATTCTGAAAGAATTGTGGCATTGAGTCATCTTGTCCTGCACAAGGCAACAGTTTTTCTTCACTGTCATCAATTATCAGAGACCTGTCAGTTTTGGAACACTGGATGACAGACTTGCATTCTTTTGCTTCTTCTGGGCATGTTAGTTTTATTCCCATATATTACGATTCCTTAATTTTCATTTGTATATGTACTGGAGATATTGAGGTTGATGTGATTTGCAGATTACCAAATTCTAACTCATTACTCACTTGGGAACCTAAAATCACTGATATAAATAACTGTGGGACTTCCTGGAATCTTTCTTGAATCTCTTGGTGATGTGTTGCTTGGTACACCCACCCTTCATGTCACATGTAGGTGAGAAATATAAATTGCAGTTTCTCTCAGCCTATAAATTCTAGATTTCTCTTCCCAACAAAGAAGCATGCTATCTATATCCTCTTTAGAAAGCAGGAAGTCATGCTTAGTCTGTTTCTGACTGGCACTAGACTTGCAGCAGACATATCGCTCTTGAAACATCCTTGAGCAAATAATACGGCATTGTTGGAAAGGGAACAAGTTTGTCATGGATCCTTTTAGCTGTCAACTTTGGCATAATCATATCTTACATGCTTTCTACTGTTCCAAAGATTTCCCCACATATTATCTTTATGTATAAACTCTGTAAAAAAATGGGATACATCTTATTTCCCAAATGCTACATGAAAAGAAACTAAGACCTCAAAAGGTCAAATGGTTTCCATAAGGTCAAACACTGGGGTAACTGCATGTTAGGGAAACACCCCTGATGCCCTGCTTTTCTGTCTTATTTTTAAAATATTACTTCATACGTAACCCAGTATACATGCAGAGTCATTTATATGATAAGACATGAATTCAGTAAGAAATCGGAAATGCCCTCTGTTCTCCCATCTTCATTCGTTTAATCTCTTCTCTTACCCATCACCACTATTATCTCCAAAAAGCTTACATGTGTGTTCAGAAACAAACCCATATCCATGCAGGATAAGGATCTTCTGCTGGTCTGTACTGGGTGATCCCATGCCCACTGAGCAGGGCGCCACCTCCATGTGTGCTCAGCTAATGTTTCTCTAGGTGACGACTGTCCTACCAAGCCTGCAATCTCCCAAGAGTCAGAATGACATTCTGCTGCTTCCCTTCGGTCCTCATAAGACACATTTTCTGCAGAAATGGGGATAATGGCCCCTTCTCCATGGGGTTTTGACATAATCCATGCCAGGCTGGAAAAGAAGGCCTCACTATCTCTTTTCTCTTCTCAATCTCCCTTTTCTCTTACTCAGAACATCTGAAAAGATGCTCAACAGTACAAATCATTAGGAAGATGCAAAGCAAAACCACAATGAGATTCCACCTCACACCCATTGGGATGATTATTATTTAAAAAAAAAGAAAAGGTGCTAGTCAGGATGTAATGAAATTGCACTGCTGGTGGGAATCTAAGATGGTGTAGCCACTGTGGAAAAAGTTACTCCTCAGAAAATTATATGTAGAATTGTCATTTGATCCACCAATTTCACTTCTGCGTACGTAAAGAAAAGAATTGAAAGCATGAACTTGAAAAGAACATCAATATTCACACCAGCATTATTCATAATAGCCAAAAACTAAGAAACCACCCTAAAGTCCATCAACGAATGAATGGATAAACAAGATGTGGTACAACCATATAATGGAAAGTTTTTTAACCCTAAAAAAAAGCATGAAATTCTGATCCCTATTACAACATGGAAGAATCTTGAAGACGTTAGGCTAAGTGAAATAAGCCAAACACAAAAGGACAAATACCGTATGATTCCGCTTGTATGAGGGGTACCTAGTGCTGTCAACTTCATAGAGACAGAAAGTAGAATAGTGGTTACCAGGGGGGTGGAGGGGGTGGCCAGTGAGAAGTTAGTACTTAAAGGGTACAGAATTTGAGTTCTGGAAGATGATAAAAAAGACCTGGTGGACATGGTAGATTTTATGTTATGTGTATTTTACCATAATTAAAAATTAAAAAAAAAATGCTTGTCTTTATCCATTGTTTTAAATAAACACTTTAGTTTCTGTTTGTTCAAAATTCTTTAACAGGCCCCCCGAAGCCTGACACCATCAAGCCCATCTCACCCTGTGCCCATTTCAAAGGGATCCTGTTACAGTTACTAGAACAAACTTTGCTTGTCATGGCCTTTCTACATGCTCTACCTTCTAGACGAACTATTCTACTCCGTTTAACTTTTGTACTTTCACTAGAAAAGCAATACATATAAATTTTTCGTGCTTTGAAAATTTAGTCTATATAATATTAATAAACATATTTGCAACTTTTTTTCATGAACTTTCATGTTTTTTACTTTTATCCATGGTGAAGATACTTTATTCATCTCAACTACTATACAGAATTTGATTCCAGCAATATGCTACCGTTAACTTATCTACCTCCATATGGAGGAAAATTAATTTATATATAATGAATTAACAAAATAATTAATTTATTTATTCTTTAGTAACTCATTCCTGTTCCCAGATGAACTTCTAAAAGATTTTGTCTGGAGTACCGTAAGTGGAAGCAAAACTGGTGGATATTACAGTACGAAAGGTGAGCACCTTCAACTTTATCACTTTGCCAAACTGAGTTTTGTGGTAGCTACAATTTACAATCTCTTGAGCAACATATAAAAATGTTTAGTTCCCTGAAACTTTGCCAGTAACTAGTATTACAGATTTTTAAAACATTTTTTCCTATCTGAAAGGTGAAAATTATATATTATTGGTGTTTCAATTTACATTTCAATTTACGTAATTCATAGTAATGGCGAGGATCTTTTAGTATGCTTATTTGCCTTTTGGATTCTTCTTATGTAAACTGATTGTTGAAAACCTTGCTCTGGTTTACAATTGTGTCATTTGTCCTTATTAAATTTTGGGAGTTCTTTGTATACTGTAATTAAAATTTTTTTCTCACTTGACTAAGTATCTTGTTAAGTCTGTCATTTGTATATCTATTGTGTTTATAATACTTTTGCTGTAAATAGCTTTAAAAGTTTAATGTAGCCACATTTGCACAAATTAGTACATATTTATGGTCTGTGTTTATTGAGTCTTATTTAAGAAATCTTCTGTGCTAGACTCATCAAGATATTATGCTATATATGTGTAAGAAAATGTAAAATTTGATTACTGCATATATAGTGAGGTAGGGATCTATCATTTTCTATATGAGTATTCAGCTGTCATGATGCTATTTTTAGATGGCTCGTATATCTCCTCTAATGTGATATGCTTTGTCCTTAATTACCTGGTTCCTAGCACATAGGGGTTCCCTACTGCATTTCTTTGACCTGTTTATCTAGTACTACAACATATCACAGTGTTTTCAATTACTTTTACTTTAATTAAATCTTGATGTACTGTAAAGAAAATCTTTGCTCATATTTTTTTCTTCATTGCCTTGAATATCCTTATCCTTACTCTTCTACGAAAATTAAGATCTATTTCTAATTCTCTGATATATTCCAATAGTTAAAGTAGGTTACAGAATCCCTTTGATTTTTTATACAATTTTATTACTTATGAATAACGACAATTTGGGCTCTCCCTTTTTATCCCTGAATATACATACATGTATATATATTCCTATTTTATTTGACTGGCTCAACTCTCCAGTAAAATGGTGACTAGGAATGAAGAAATAGAGATATTTTTTCTTGCCACTGACTTTAAAGGAATCTATCTAATATTACACCATCAAGTACAATGTATTTTACCAGTTTAATAAGGTATCTATCATCAATTCAAAGACATTCTGTTCTAGTACTATGTTTATTATTACACTTTGTGTCACAGATGGATTTTGAATTTTTCAAAAGCTTACTTTCTCTCATGTATTTGTTTTTCTCCTTTAATTTGGTAGTGTGATGAATTGTTTTAATAGATTTTCAAAATTAAAGCATCCTGCAGTCTGAGATAAGTACCTCTTGGATTTTTAATACATGCTGAATTAAATTTTCTGCTATTTTATTTAAGTTTATTGCATCTATATTTATACATGGAACTGGTACATAATTCTGGTTATTTGTATTGCCCTTGTCTGATTTTAAATCAGAATTATATTAGCATTGTAAAATGATCTGGGGGGCATTCTAATTTAGAGCTGGATTATCTATTTCCTGAAGAATTCATAGAAGTTCTTGAGCCTGGTGGGTATTTTTGATAGCAAAGGGGTGGGGAAATTGTGAACTGCTCATTCAATTTAGTTGATGGATTCAGACTCTTCCAGTTTAGTGTTACTTTTTAAAGTACTGTTTCTGTTCAATTTTGAATTGATAGAAGATATATTTATAACATGCCTAGGTAGGAGGCATAACATCCTCTCTTTCCCATCTTTGAGTAGCCTTTGGTACAGCTAATCAGTCTCTCCCCAGACTTCCAGGCCGCTCTCTGCTGTTTCCCTCGCACTCTCTGGCTGCCCTGTGCAATCTCTGTTCAGGGCCTCACTCACCTCACCTTTTTACATGGAGTGCCCCCAGTGATCAGCCCTCATATCTTTCCAGTCCACACTCACTTTCAGTGATTTCTTCCAGCCTCATGATTTTATATCTCCAGCTTAGACCTATTACCTAAAGTTCAGACTCATATATCCAACCGGATGCTTTATATTTCTACCTGAATGCTCAAGAAGCATTTCAAGGTTAAAATGTCCAAGTCTGTGTCCTAATTTTACCCACCTATTTTTCTTGCAGTCTTCTCCCCCAGTTAATAGCAACTCCACCTTGACTGCAGCCTTGGGAGAGATCTTGAGCTAGAGGACCCAGCAAAGCCCTACGTGGATTCCTGAATTACAAAAACTGCTATGATTAATGTTTGTTTTTCTAAGCTACTATGTTTTGGGATATTTTCTGCAGCAATAGATAACTAATACAAAGTATATTTAATCTTTTTTTTCCTGTTCTTTAAAAGAATTTGTATAAGATTGATGGTTTTTCTTTCTTAACTGTTTGATAGAATTTATGTGTAAAGCCATCTGTCCTAGAGCTTTCTTTGTGGGAAGGTTTGTAACCAGGGTTTCAAAATTTCTTTAATAGTCATATTAATTATTTCTCCTAGTGACATATTTAGTGAGTTTTATTTAGCTATATGTGTCACATGCTTAGAAATTGTAGCTCTAGGATGAATGTAAAAAACAAAATAGTGATTCAAAAGATGATGATGGTAAATAATTTTGACTGTCTTAAGGAAATTGTCTCATAAATGGAAGGTCAAGATTGGTACAGATCATACCGCTCTAAACTTTCTAAAACTTCAAGTCTTTTTCTCCTCACTACAACTCAATTGTAAGTATATACAATTGTACTAGCCAGGGTTCTCCAGAACCTGAACCTGGATATATATATCCTATTTATATATAAACATGTATATAAAACATATATTTATTAAACATATAAATATATGAAATAACCTATTCACACACAATAATTATCTTTTTTACATTTATACAGGCATACCTTGGAGATATTGAAGATTTGGTCCCAGACCACTGCAATAAGGCAGTCAAATAAATTGCTTTCACTTTTTCAGTGCATATAAAAGCTATGTTTACACTATACTATAGTCTATTAAGTGTGCAATAATAGCACTATGTCTAAAAAAACAATCTACATACCTTAATTAAAAAGCACTTTATTGCTAAAAAATGCTAACCATAATTCGAGCCTTTAGCAAGTCGTAATTTTTTTGAATAGTTAACATCAAAGATCACTGATCACAGATCATCACAACAAATATAATAATAAAGGAAAAGTGAGAAATTTTGTGAAAATTGTCAAAATCTGACACAGAGACACGAAGTGATCAAATGTTGTTGGAAAAACTGCCCCAATAAACTCGCTTGATGCAAGGGTTGCCTTAAACTCAATTTATAAAAAATCCAGTATCTGCAAAATGCAATGAAGCTAAACACCATTAAATAAGACATGCCTGTACCTATATATTTATCATATTTATTTGTTATAATATATACTTATGATTTATATATATGATTTATATAAGGAAGTGGTTCACATCATTATGGAGGAAGGTAAGTCCCAAGATCTGCAGGGTGAGTCAGCAAGCTGGAGACCCAGAAAATCAAAGTTTAGTTCCAGTCTGAGTCCAAAGGCCTGAGGACCAGGAGAGCTGACAGTGCAGCTGCAGTCTGAAGGCTGCAATGCTCAAGACCCAGGGAGAAAAAATGCTTCATTTTCGATCAGAAGGTAAGAAAAAGCCAATGTCTCAATTTGAAGGCCATCAGAGGGGAAGAACTCTCCTTCTCAGGGGAGGGTCAGCCTTTTTATTCTATTAAGGCCTTCAATGATGGCATGAGGCCCACCCACGTTAGTGAGAGCGATCTGCTTTACTCAGTCAACCAACTTAAATACTGATCTTGTCCAAAAGCAGCCTCACAGAAACACCCACAATATGTTTGAACAAGTATCTGGGAACTTGTGGCCTAGTCAAGTGAAGTCAACACATAAAATTAACCATCACAGCAGTTTATTATAGTCTCCATTTCAGTTCTATGGGTCTGATAGTGGGAAGAAATACCTCCAAATTTCTGAAATGGATTCTTTGCTTTGTCACTATTACATTTTTTCTATCTTCCAAGAGTTTTCAAAAATATTTTAATGGGGAATAAGTACCATTAATGCTACTTGATTCCAAATTCAACCAGATGCCTGAGCTGGCATTTAACAAAAATTTTTAACAAACATTTAAAAATATATTACTTTCTTATATTAAAAAAAGTAAGTGTTAGAAGTAGTAAACATATATAGGTCTGTAAGATAAAGGGTCATGTACTATCAGAAATAGAATTAAAGACCTTCTAGCTAGGAAACCTGTTTAAATCTTACTCTTGGTTATCTGCTATTATATTTCCTCAGGTCTTATGAGGACTTACTATCCAAGGTTATTTACTTAGGTAATGTCCTATCTGACTTTTTCCGTTTTCTTTACTGAAAAACAGAGAACTTACTGAGCTTAGGAGGCTAAAATAAAAATGTGCTGGACTGCTTCAAGACCTTCTCAGGTGTTGACAATATAGATCTTGTTAATAATATATCAATTGCATTTTAATTGGTTTTTAAATTTTGTCTTTTATCAAAAGGGTCAAAAAAGCATGAAGCAACTCATTTGTTGAGTAAAAAAAATGGACATTGAAGAGTGTACCTTTGGGCACCTTGTAGTTATAATTTTGAGCATTTCTCCAATTGTACAGAAACACTTAGTTTCGTTTGAATCAGAATCACTTCACTTGTAAGGATTTCGACAAAAGAAGTAGTAAACAGCGAGGGTACAGACTTACAAGATTACTTCCATGAAATGGCTCTTAAGAAAATGCCTTTGCTGCAATTCAGAGGATTCTTGATACTTTAAATAGATATTTGGTAAACACTTCACCACCTGAGAAGGTCTTGAAGCAGTCCAGCACATTTTTATTTTAGCCTCCTAAGCTCAGTAAGTTCTCTGTTTTTCAGTAAAGAAAACGGAAAAAGTCAGATAGGACATTACCTAAGTAAATAACCTTGGATAGTAAGTCCTCATAAGACCTGAGGAAATATAATAGCAGATAACCAAGAGTAAGATTTAAACAGGTTTCCTAGCTAGAAGGTCTTTAATTCTATTTCTGATAGTACATGACCCTTTATCTCACGTAATCTTGCGGGAAAATCGTTTGGGTATCTAGAAGAAAAGATACTGACCAAAGTAAGGTAAAACACACTGTAGGCACATATTATAAATTACTGGAGATCCTATGTGTTTTCTCCTTTAAAGAAAATGTCACAATATTTGTGAGCTAAATTAATTATGAGGATTTTTATAAGCAGTGACCTCATTTTCCCTCATAAACCAGATAACTTGATAAAAATCTCAAAACAGGGAAATCATATGTTTTTAGAAGAAATTACTACTATATTTATTTTCATGAATCTTTGAGGTCACCAAAGAGGAGAGAAAATTTCAATACTGATATCAAAGCATTGGTGTTAATGGGCAGGAAAGAGACATTGCCACACTACTATCCTAAGTCAGAGTCTTAGATGGTGCTCTAACACAGTGGACCCCAACCTCTAGTGCATGTAAAGATAACTCCAGAACTCTGTAGGGATGGTGTTGGTGTATTCATTGGATGTAGCAGTCAAAATAAAAGATAATGTGCATCTCTTTCTTCTACCACTTCTCCCCGTGGCAACCATGACTACTATGGACATTCAAATATAGACATTGAAAAACACCCAGCACACCCAGATACGCTTCTTGGTCTAAAGATTTGGACTCAAGTTTTCTTCCAAATAGGGTTCTGCAGCTTTGAGATTCCCTTGATGAAGGGGAATTGTGAAGTCAACGTGCAGGGCAGTGGTTATTTATCTAGAAAATATATTACTATATAAGACTTCTTGCACATGGCCAATTGACTTCATACATACTGATCTCTCTGTAAAAATGTGTTATCATTACAATTATAAATGATTATGTCATTCTTCCATTTAAAAATCATCCATTTTTTTCCATTATTTTAGGCTAACCTAAGTCATTTCATGCTGAGAGCAAAGAACTTTGCCTTTGCTAAGCTGATCTTCCCTGAGTGGTCTTTTCTGTGGCAGTTTAGTCTCCTTTTACCCTTACAGCATGGTCTGCCTCTGTCTACAGCTCTTCAAACTTACAGCATCTTAAAGCACAAGTATTTCAGCACATCTTAGTCACCACAAAGGTTTACTTTATTTTACTGTTTGTGAAGATAATATAGCCACGTGGTAAAAAATTGAATAGAATTGGGGATTTTATCCAGACATGTAACATTTTCCCATCTCATCCCTTAAGGAGGCAACTTCTCGTATTTATTTTTAGTTCTTCTGGTAGGTATCCCCATAATTCACAGTCATATTCTTTCACTTTTATTTCTTGATTTTTCAGTTTTTGATCATATTTATCACCCCTATGATGTTGGACTAGATTTACCTTCACTGATGCTGCAACTTCATTACTGCATCCCCCTATTCTCTTCCAAATATTTAATTTTTATACAACTATATTAAATATAGATTATCAATTGTTATATCCTTGGGTACTCTAAAAATTGTCCCTAACTTCAAATTTAAATGGCCATACACCTTTACATATGCAATTAAATGCCTAAAATTATGCTACAAATTTGTTTGCAAGATATGCATAATAGTATTTTCAAAACATTTTAATTACTTTTTCATTCGGGGGTGGAATTGCATATTTACTGCCCATTATATCAGGTTAAGTCTCTGGGTTTGTTTGTTTGTTTGTTGGGTCCAAGAAACATCCATCTCAGAGCTGGTGGCTCCCAGATCTTTCCTTCACTGCTCTCCTTGACTAGACTGATTATTTCCTGTATCTCTTGTCTTCAGTTTTCTCCTTTTGTTAGAGAAGTCCCTCCAATAACTTGTAAAGTAAGTGGTTAATAGAAAATAAACTATCTAAATTCTTAAAAGTCTGAGTATGCTGTTCTCCTGCCCTTCTACCTGACTGATTATTTAGGGACATACAGAACTTTACACAGATAATCATTATCTTTCAAAACACTAAAAACTCCACTGTTTTTTGTTGTATGGTGTTGAGTTGCTGATGAGAAGTCTGATGGCAGCCTGTTTTTCATCCCTTTGTTTCTCGATTATTTCCTGCCTCATATTGGAAGCATTTATAATCTCTTTATTGCTGCTTTGGTTAAATTCAAGATCATACATGTTCATTTGTGGTTGTTTTCATTCACTGTGTTAAATGGGCATTTGGTGGGCCTTTTCAATCTGAAGTCAAGTGTCAGACCCTTCTTCAGTTCTAGCAAATAGTTCTGTAATTTCTTTTTGTAATTTCCTTCTCTCCAATTTTTTAACTGCACCTCTTCTTTTTATATTCTCCGTCTACATAACTTCTGTTCTATATGAAAAGAAAATGTATTTTTCAAAGTACATGAAATTTATCCAGGTGTATTAATGTCTCCAAAAGTCATCTTAGTTTCTTCAGGCTAGAATTCATTAGAGAAGGACATTCTAGTTGTTTTGGGGTGGTGTGTTTTGCCAGAAAGGACATACTGATCATGCATACTTTCAGTGTCACAGTGAGACAAGGGCTACTACAGCTGACGGCTACAGTTGCCTTTCTCACTATTTTTTCCAGAACACATTCTCACTTATCCTGTCTGCTTAACTTGCTGACTCTTAGCCTTTGGTGCTTATGGTCTGGCAAAGAAGCCCAAAAGAATCCTACTCTAAATTGCAACTTGTCTCATCTGTTACCCATGACCATCTAATTTCCATCTTTGCAGAAATTTGTTGGTAATTCTCATTAGTTTTTATCTGGTGCTATTAAGTTACTACTTTTTTTAGTCTCTAAACATTTTTTTCAGTGAGATATTAACAGAAGAGAAAAATATGTATGCCCTATTCGCTACTATGAATTAAGTTTTCTTTGGTTTAAAAATGATTTATTTGGGGAATGATTCTTAAATACAGAATTATTACATCAAAGTCTTCTAACAGAGATTTCCGTATTGCTTTCTTTTTTTTTCATTTTCATATTCTTTTTCATTAAATGTTATTACAAGGTATTGAATATAGTTCCCTATGCTATACATAAGAAATTTGTCCTTTATTTTTATACATAGTAGTCAATATTTGTAAACCTCGAACTCCCAGTTTATCCCTTCCCACTCTCTTTCCCCCCAGTAACCATAAGGTTATTTACTATGTCTGCAATGACTGGATAATGAATTAGTTATTTTCTAATATCTCTAACAGTCATTTTTATAAAGTTAGTGAAAATAAACTTTTTATTTTTATTGTAAAAGTCAGGCTGCATTTTTAAATTAACTAATTAATAATACAATCAAACATTTATCAAAGTTTCTAAAAGGTGCCACATACTGTGGATAGTAGATCCAAATGGACTATAAATCTAAATGTGTAAGGCAAACAATACAGTTTATACAAATAAATACAGAGGGGCGTCTTTGTAACCTTGATGCAGTGAGATGTTTCTTAATTCAAACATTAAAAGTGCCAATCATTAAAAATAAGCTAACCTGTATTAGATTTACTTTTGAAATTTAGAAATGCTGTTAATCAGTACACTATTAAGAGGGCTGAAAGGAAACCTTCATCATGAGAGGTAAGTAATTAGAGTGCATATAGATTATTTAAAGAACTACAAATCATTAAGAAAAAGAAAAAATTGGCAAAAGACTTGAAAAAAAGAACATATCCAAATGGTGATAATGGCAATGACAATGAAAAAGAACAAGGAGGGGAAGTGGGAGAGGGAGGGGAAAAGAAAAGAGAAGAGGTAATCAATTCATTTGTTGCTAAAGAATGCAAATTAAAACCATTATGAGATCATTACTCTCTTACTAAGATAAGCTGCACTGGAACAAACATGCAAACAAGGCTTGATGAGGACACAGAACTAAAGGAAAGAATATTTTGCTGGTGACAGAATAAGATGTGAACCACTTTAGACAAGTGTGGCAGAATCCATTCCTATACCTGTATTTATCTACCTATCTGTGTGTGTATGTTTTATTAACAGGTATGTACTTCGGGTTCATAGAAGCATTATTCTTAGTGGCCCTAACCTGAAACTATTAAAACAATTCAAATACAAATCCTCAAATGTACAACATATAGGAAAAAATCATGGTATATGCACATGATACATAGAGCATAACATTGAAAAAAAAAAGAATCCAGACACAAAGAGTACATGTGATCATGAACATATACTTCCTATATACTAAAAAATATAGCAATAGCCAACATTCACTTAAGCTGTTAGATGAACAGTATACTTGGGGGGAAATGACGGCTTTTCTGAGGACTGGTAATATTCTATTTCTGGATCTGGGTACTGGTTCCACAAATGTGTTCAGTTTGTGAAAATGTATTGATATTGTGTGAACACTTGTCTGAATGTTTATGATGATTCAATAAAAGGTAACAAAAATAGTAAGTCAGGGATTGGAAGAGGTGGAGAGAGTCAGTAAATTTGGTTATATATTGGTAAGTGTTGAAATGTCTGATGGATACATAAGAGTTCATTCTATTTTCCCTACTTTTGTGTGTTTGTGAACCTCCTGAATACAAAAGTGAAAAAAGAAAAAAGTAAAAATTAAAAAAAAATAGAACTCTTTCTTACTGGCAGATGTGTCTGGAAATTAATACCAGCATAAAATAACCCCTGGAAAATTTAACAAATTTGGTCATGATGTTTACTGATATACTCCAAGTGCCTAGAAAAATGTATGGCACATAGTAGTCACTCAGTAATACTTGCTGAATGAATTGATGATTGAATCTGGAAGGCCACATGGTTGAGATAATTACATTGTGGCAATAAGACATAATAAAAATCTTAAACTCTAAATTAGGAGATTTTATTTGTGTTGTGTAAGTGCAGGAAAGGAAATCTGCCTTTCATTTATTCTGGCTCTGCACTCTTCTCCATAGGTTTGGAAATCTAAATCACTTCCTTACAGAAAAATAAGCTCCTTGTTATATAAGTAACACTGTTTGTTCTCTCTGTGAAGCAAACTCTTCTCCTTTACAATCTCACCTAAGCTGCTCATTTCTCTGTGCTTTCTTCCAGCACAAACATGAGACTTTTCACTCCAGGTACCAGCAGTATCTTTACTGAAAAATACTATGAGTCTCTAATTTGAAGGGACAAAAGCATATTTGAATTTTCACAGTATTTGATTTTCTTAAGATGGCAGAATCAGCTTTTGGAAAATTTACATTATTTTTATAAAAACAATTCTCGTTAAATATGTAACTTTTCAGATGTCCTGTTTCTCACAAAGCAAACACCTGATCAACTCATCTATTTAAAAATATTAATAGCAAATCCCCCAAAATAGCAAATCCCTCCAGGAAATATTTGTATAATAGTTTATTTATACTTCAGTTGATCCTGAGACTTAGAACTATGGTTAAAAGTTCCAGTTCAGGTAAATTTCATATCAATTATAAAGATCTATAAAGTACTCTGGTACTGAGTTGTTTAGTTTCACTATCTATATTATGTGCCTGAATTTATGTCCCTCTTAAATGTGAATAAAATACATCTAGATTATGATTATCATGCAAATCATAATAAATAGATTTAAAAGATTATATACGTATGAATGCAACTATAAACTTCTCAGAGTTTCAAGTTTATGTATTTAAAATGCTTTGGGCATAACCTATATGGCATTTATTTAATGCTGACATACATAATTACCTAACAAAACAGTGGATTTGGACCCAAACTGAAGAGGAGTCTCCACTCCAAATCAGATCTGACATCTCATTATCTAAAATGAAATCCTAAACTGTAAAATACCTTTACTGATTTTAACACAAGAATAAAATATACTCAGATTATTAAATATTAAAAATTGCTTTAAGTAAATATCTACTTAAAAATAAATATCTGAAGTTTGAACATTTATTTTTTCAAAGAGCCTGTTTCCATTCACACTTATATCCAGCAAATAAGTTTATTTGATGAAGACTCTAGAAGATTGTCCATTTGGATTTGTTTTCAAGCAACATTCTATGTTGACTGCCGGATATCTGGCCGACAATATTTAGTAGTGAAGCTTTACCATCTACCTTAAATGCAATCTGTTTTACAGTAGAAGTGCTTAGAGTGTAGATTTTGCAAAATGTATAAAACAGGAAATCTGAGACAATGACTTACAGAAAGAATGGGTTCCATATTCACACTATTTCTAGTCTTACCGCCCTCCAATCCATTCTCCACACTGAAGTAGAGAGCGAGCATTCTAAAACATAAATTTGATTAAATTATAATCCTACTTAAAACTCTTCCAACTCTCTACCTTTCTTAGGATAAAGTCACTAATCATTTCAGAAGCCTTTATCCTCTGTCGTCTGAACACTCCTTCCGAGTATCATTTCTGAGGATTGCCTCTCTCACATTCTCTCATGGCTCTTCAGAGGTGCCACGCTCTCTTTTGTCTTCAGTGTATTCAGTCTTCTTTGCCCGATATCTCCCCACTCAACTCTACCAAAGTGTAGACTCTCAAATCCCAGTTTACTCTTCATGAAAGACTTCCCTGGAGACAAAATTAATATTCACTCCTATAGGCTTTCAGACCACAAATGCCTGTAGTAACTAACTTCTCTCTCTGTGGTGCAATTGCCTGTTTACTTGTCTGTCTCCACCGCTTCTCTAGAGACTTCCTTTGGACAGTACACATTACCTTTCTTTTGCAATCACGTACAAAGTATCTAACCTGATGTCTAGCTTATAATAAGTTCTCAGTAAATATTTGTTGAGGTAATTAATGAATAAAGTAAGAGAAACAAAGTTATCCTTAATTTAAGTTCTGAAAACATAGGTCATAAATACAATAATACAGAACAAAAGTAGTCCTATATTACTGTAGATGCTCGCCATCCTGAAGGCTTACACTGCAGCCAAGCATGCTCCTTCAAGTTAAACTTGTAACAGTCAGTTCCCCAGTTCTTAAAATTGACACACCAGCCTTTTCAATAAAACTCCCCCTCCATATTGAACTTGTTATTAAATGACTTATATGGACAACTTGAGTACTTCTCAAAAGTCTCCCTAAAGAGATAGAAACAAAGAATATTTGACCAGCCACAGTTAAGTTTAAAAAAGATGAATGCTTCATCAAATTCTCTGGCTTGTTTTGTTTTGCTATTCTAAGTCACATGAATTGTTTGCCACCTGAGTATTTGTCATTTTTACTTTAATGTTTGCAGATGTCAAATCCAAGCTGGATCTCTGACCAACAAATAATTTATGGCTTGGGACTCTTTTTAGATGGAAAAACTCCCTCCTGTGTATAGCTAGCAGTGCCAATTATAATAAGTAGCCAATTCTGAACAAAAACAAACAACCACCTGAAAGTTCCTGTCACAGCTGGTGCACTGAACAGAAAATAGCGTATGCATCAATGGAGGGCATTGGAGCATCAATGAATTGAATTTGTTGCAGGGGGAAAAATTGTCTGTATAACTGCTATTCAGAGTTCCTCTCCAGAAAGGATCCAATTGTGTCAAGAAACTAAGCAAATATTCTTAAATTCAAAGACTCAAAGAAAACTAAAAATGGCTATAGTAATTATCCAGACGGACTTCCATATAGAATAGGGCTTGTCTGGGCTTACAAGAAAGTACTTCTGAGCATCTAAACAGCTCTGCCCATAATCTTTCAGCGACTATGCTATTTGATTAATGGTCAAGACTAACACTTGTCCAGACATGAGGCAAATCTTCTCAGAAAATAAAATCCTATTTTCTTTGAGGTAAGCATACTTTAAAAACAAACAATAAAAAAAATTATTCAAGGCCTGTCAACATGACTTAAGGTACTTTTAATGTAGTATTTTTCAACTTCCTTGATATCCGATTCTTCTTCCTTTTTTCCTTTCTGTAATAAAGAACCTGAATCCATTTTTGCTGCCTGACTGCTGACAACTCTCGAGCCCTGCCCCTCCCTTCTCTCTCCAGCTCCACATCTCGGTAAGGTGATAAGAAAGCAAAGGTGCCCTTTCCTTGGCCACCAGTGGAAAACTCAAAACACACAAGCTTCTTCTTGGGACAGAACCTTCACCCTCGCCTTACTCGATACCACTATGGAAACCCAACTTATTTCCCTTTCTCAGTTCTTTTAAGCTATTTCAGACCTGCTTCAGAAACCTGCCCTGTTCTCCTCCAGAAAGCCTCCTTATGTGAGTAATAAACCTATTCATCCTGGCTTGAGTCTCCATGAGTCTCAAATCCATACCAAAATTTGAGTGATCACATGATCTCACACATTGTCTATAAATTGGAAGTCAAAGTATGAATGTACCAGCAGGCTGTGAGTCTAGAGAATGCATTTCAAATATGGGTGAGAAAGAACCAGAATTAAAAAAAAAAATTAAACTCACTTTAGAAATGAAATGTGCCACACAGATCCAAGAACAAATACATCTATGTTATTTAACTATAAATAATCTGGATAATAGCGAGGACTATAATCTGCGAGGACTGTCAATCAGTTTACAAGGCAAAAGTGGAAGGTAAATGAACAGAAGCATGTAGAAACTTTCCTATCTTCCAAACTTACTTTAAATGTTGACAAGACATTAAAATAAAGGTATACCTCATCATGTGAAAGATACATTCCTGGAAAGTAATTTATAAAGTATTATATAGCATTCTACTCTAACATTTTCTTGTTGATTCTCAATATAAAAGAGAATATTTTAGAAATCTGTAGAAGAAAAAGAATTTAGCAACATATTCAGTTAAAAATTGTTTTAAAAGAACTAATTTAAGATAGAGGAGCAGTTAATATCTTTCTCAAGTTTAACATTAACATTTTAAAAACTTAACTCTATAAAGATGTAGTTTACATAAAATAAAATGTACAAATTTCAAGTGAACAGTTTGATGAGTTTTAACAGATGTTTATACCTGTATAACCACTGTAATGATTAAGATATAAAATATTTACAACATCCAGAAAGTATTCGCATGTCCCTCTGTAGTCAATTTATTTCCAACTTCTTCCCAGAAAATCACAGATCTTATTTCTATCACCCAAGAATTAGTTTTACCTGTCTCTGAAATTCACATAAATGGAATTATACTGTATGAATGTTCTGGTTTATGACTTTGTTCATCATATTTTGGGGATTCATGAACTTTCATTATTTTTACTGCTGTGTAACATTCCATTAGTAATAATATACAACAATGTGTTTATTCATGTACTTCTGGTGGACATTTGGGTTGTATCAGGTTTATTCTGGATCTTATAAAGATGCTATGAACACTCACGTGCAAGTTTTTAATTACAAGGCCATAAAGTTTTTTCCTAACTTTTCTTCTGAAAGCTTCATAGTTTTTGCATTTACATTTAGGTTTATTATCAATTACAAATTAATTTTCTCTATGGTGAAAGGTAGAATTCAATTGTCATTATTTTTCCTTTCAGAAATCCATTTTTCCAACATCATTTAATGACCTTAGAGTCCTTGTAGAAAAAAATAAATACATGTGGGTCTATTCATGGACTCTCCACTTAGTAAATCTTTGTGCTTATCTTTACCCAAATATCATAGAGATTTGATAAGTGAAGCTTTTAAAAAATTCTTGAAACCAGGTAGTGTTAAGTCCTTCAAATGTGTTTTTTTTTCTAAAACTGAATTGGTTATTCCACCTTGTTTGCATTTCCTGATACATTTTTTAAAGCAATTCCACAGTTTTCAATGTGAATATATTACACAATTTTATTTTTAAAATTACTTTTTTCTTAAAAATTATTACTTTTTTATACTTAAAAGAAAGTTTCTAAGTAAGACATCTAATCCAATACTAGTTACTCGATCAGAGCCAAAAGCTTGCTTAATTTGGTTTGTTTAAATTCTTGAGTCAACATTTTCCATCCATTCAAGTTTTCTTTAAAATGTATAAAAATGTATCTTATTTATATTCTTATCTACTCAAATCACTCTTTGACAAAAATGTTTCAAAGGTGAAAATTCAGTTTTTCTGACTGGAAATGAATCACAATCCTGCTTCATCAATTCAAAAGTTTAATACTCTATGATAAAGTTCTTTAAAGTAATATCTGTGTATTCTGTGTAGTGTAGCTCTCTGTAAATCAAACACAAATCAAGAATTTTGAGGGATTTCATGGAGAAGTGAGAGCTGTCCAACCTACCCTGTGTTGGCTGTTATTTCTATTACACGAAAATAAATGTCTTTCCTTGATTCTGTTGGGCTTATACATCTAAGAAAATATTGTAGACGAGGCCAACATGGTGGAGTAGGATGCTCGTAGCTCACCCTCTCCCACAGATACACCAAGACTCACATCCATGGACCCACTCAGCCAACCAGAGCACCTGCAGAACTCCAACAGAACATTGTCCTCTTCAAAAGACAAAGACGCCATAACTCTGGTAGGAGAAAGGAAAAAAAGAGAGACGAAAAGGCAAAACAGTGCAGGACGGGTCCGCAGGGAGGGAGCAGCAAAGGAGGACTGGCGCTCCTTTGCTGGGTCTCCCCTCTCCAACCGAGAGGCCAGCGGGACAGAGAGGGAGCTTCCGAGGCTCGGATCTGTATGGAGCAGCCCTTGACTGACGGAACTAAGTTAAATGGGCACAGAGGGTCCCTGCCACACCCAGCCTGAGACCCGAGCAGGGAGCTGGGGACCCGGACAGGCTGCCCTAGCCGGGCGGAGGATGGGGGCGGCTGCACTGAGGCAGCCCCGGGGGACTGTAGGGGGCTGGGCAACATGGATGAGTGAGTGCACAGGGCAGAACCACCAGGGGCCTCCATTAAACAGCACGGCTGATGCGCCCTTGGGGGAAGGGTGCATACCCCCATCTCTGAAAACCCACAGGAGGTTTTTGGCAAGGAGAGGTGGGGCTCAGTCGTGGCCGCCAGTGACTTGTTTGCAGTGTGAGTCAGATAGGATCCTTCTGCCCTGGTGCCTCGCAAAGTTCGCACCGCCAGAACAAACAAGGAGCTGAGTTTGGACACAGAACAGGGGCGAGGCTGTTCCACGGTCTTCGTGGGATCCGCCTGTGGAGCGCTGACCCCGGGCGGAGCACGCAGCGGCACAGAGCTGCGGAGCCACCAGTGCCTGGAGACAGCGGGTGGCCCCCTGCCTTTCCAGCAGAAATGCTGTGCTGGGAGGGGGCGCGATCTGCTTTGGATCTGCATTGGGAGCAGCACAGACAAGGGCACCAACAGAGGGCCTCTCGAAACAGCAAGCTGAGTTCCGGAAACAGGGCAAAGACAGAAAGACTTCTCATTAAGACCACAGTCTCCAAGAGAACACCCGCTCCCCCCTTTTTCTTTTTAAATCTGTTTTTACCTGTTGTATTTTCTATTACCTTTTTAATTTTTACTTTTTAAACAATTATATATCCCCCCAGTTTTAATCCCTTTTAAATTTTTCTTTTAAAATAATACTATTATTTTAAAAAATCCACATCCTGTCATTTTTAATCTCTCTTGGTTTTGATCTCCTGTTATTGATTATACAATATATATATTCAAATATATTTTTTCCTCTTTTCTCCTTTTTTAAAGGTTTTTAAGAGACATCTCAATCCAATTGCTATTCTGCTTCAACTTGCTCTTCAATTATTCATTATACATTGTTTTCAAACCTTTTTCTCCTCCCTTTTTTCAAAATTCTCTATCATATCTTTTTTTATCTGTTCTATTTTTTATTACCTTTTTAATTCCTACTTTCTAAACAATTGTATAGGCTTCTAGTTTTAATTCCTTTTAAATTTTTCTTTTAAAGAAGTTATATTATTAGTTTTTTTTTAAAAAATCCACCTGATTTCATTTTCTTTCAGGTTTGATCTCCTGTTATTGATTATAAACAGGTTTCAAATATCATTTTTTGATCTTTTTTCCTTTTTTTAAGGGTTTTTAAAAAGATGTCTCAACTCGAACGCTAGTCTGATTCAAATTGCTCTTCTATAATTGATTATACACTTTTTTCAAATCTTTTTTCTCCCTTCTTTTAAAATTCTCTTTCTCTCTCTCTCCTTTTTTATTTTTTAAGGTTTATTCCTACATAGGCATTAGATAGATAGATAAATAAACTCCTTTAAGGACCACAATAGGTAACTGATACTCCATAAGCCACAGTGCCAGAGAGATATGAGCAAGATGAAGTAGAGAAACCATTCCCAATTAAAACAACAAGAGAAATCCCCTGAAAGAACGATCAGTGAAACAGACTTCAATAGCCAACTAGATCAAGATGTCAAAAAAGGAGTGATCAAAATATTGAAGGAACTAAAAGAGATACTGTTTAGAGATATAAAATATGTCAAAAATTAAAGCTATAAAGACGAGCCAAGTAGAATTGGTAAACTCATTGGCTGAGATGAGAAAGGATCTAAAGGCTGTGCAAAGCAGACTAGATAATGCAGAGGAATGAATTAGTGACCCAGAAGACAGGACAACAGAAAGCACTCAATCAGAACAACTGCAAGATAAACAAATAAAAACAAATGAAAGCAACATAAGAGACCTATGGGATAATATAAAGTGTGCCAATCTTTGCATAATACAGGTCCCAGAAGGGGAAGAAAGATCAAAGGGGATTGAAAAGGTTCTTGAAGAAATCATGACTGAAAATTTCCCAAACTTAAAAAAGGAATCAGATATCCAAGTACTGGAAGTTCAAAGGGTCCCAAACAGGAAGAACCCAAACAGACCCACACCAAGACATATCATAATCAAGATGGCCAGAGTCAAGGATAAAGAAATGATCCTAAAGGTAGCAAGAGAAAAGCAAAGAGTGAGTTACAAGGGAACCCCCATAAGGCTCTCAGCTGATTTCTCTACACAAACACTACAGGCCAGAAGGGAGTGGCAAGATATATTCAAAGTCCCCAATGAAAGAAAGCTGCAGCCTAGTATACTTTATCAAGCAAGGCTATCCTTTAGGATAGAAGGAGACATAAAGAATTTCACAGACAAGCAAAAACTAAAAGAGTTTAGCAACACTAAACCCATGCTAAAAGAAATATTGAAAGGTCTACTTTAAATAGAAAAGCAGCAGGATGCTACAGAAATGAGAAACTCATAACTGAAAAGGTGATAACTCATGAATTACAAATAAAATAAACACAAAATTGTAAAAGAAGACATCTAAATCATTAAGAATGGGAGAGGGGGGCGGGGTAGAGGGTGGGAAGGGATAGACTGGGGTTTCAAAATTGTAGAATAGATAAACAAGATTACACTGTATAGCACAGGGAAATATACACAAAATGTTATGATAAATCACAGAGAAAAAAATGTGACAATGAGTGTGTATATGTCCATGAATGACTGAAAAATTGTGCTGAACACTGGAATTTGACACAACACTGTAAAATGATTATGAATCAATAAAAAATGTAAAAAAAAAACATATAATGTGGAACTTGAAAAAAAAAAAGAATGGGAGAGGGAAACAAGAAAATATAGAGTAATTTTTTCTTTCTTTTTTAAATTTTTTGTTTTCGGTAGGATAGGTTCGAGATATAGTAATGGGCTAATAGACTTACAGAAAATGGTAACCACAAGCCAAAAACGTACAAGGGAGTCACAAAAACTAAATAAAATTCAAGATAATACATAGGAAAATTACCAAACCACAAAAGGAAGAAGAAAGGAACAAAGAGGATATACCAATTCAACTGCAAAGATAAGTTCAAAATGGGAATAAACACACATCTATCATTAATTTCTATAAATGTTAATGGACTAAATGCTCCAGTCAAAAGACATAGAGTGGCAGACTGGATAATAAAGCAAGAACCTTCAATATGCTGCATACAAGAGACCCACTTTAGGGAGAAGGACACATATAGATTGAGAGTGAAAGGATGGAAAACGATATCCCATGCAAATGGAAAAGCCAAAAAATCAGGTGTTGTAGTACTGATTTCAGACAAAATAGACTTTAAAACAAAGGCCACAAAGAAAATTAAAGAAGTACATTTTATAATGATTAAAGGAGTGATACAAGATGAGGATATTACACTTGTTAATATATATGCACCTAAAATAGGAGCACCTAAGTACATAAAAGAATTACTAACAGAGATAAAGGGGGATATTGATGGGAATACAATCATAGTTGGAGATTTTAACACCGCATTAATATCACTAGACAGATCTTTCAGACAGAAAATAAATAAGGCAACAGAGAAACTAAATAATACAATAGAAACATTAGATTTGGTGGATATTTTCAGAGCATTACACCCTCCAAAAATAGGATATACATTCTTTTCATGTGCACATGGAACATTTTCTAGGATTGATCATGTACTTGGGCACAAAGGAAACCTCAACAATTTTAAGAAGACAGAAATTATCTCAAGCATCTTTACTGACCACAATGCCATGAAACTGGAAATCAACAACAGAGAAACACAGGAGAAAAAAAGGAAAGAATGGAGATTAAACAATATGCTGTTAAAAAACCAATGGGTCAATGAGTAAATAAAAGCTGAAATTAAAAAGCACCTTGAGACAAATGAAAATGAAAGCACAACCACACAAAATTTATGGGACACAGCAAAGGCAGTGCTAAGAGGGAAGTTTATAGCGATACAGGCCTTCCTCAAAAAAGAAGAACAATCCCAAATAAACAATTTAACCCACCAGCTGAAAGAACTAGAAAAAGAAGAACAAAAAACCCCAAAAGGCAGCAGAAAGAAGGAAATCATAAACATCAGGGAGGAAATAAATAAAACAGAGATTAAAAAAAAAACACACACAGAAAAAAATCAATCAAACCAAAAGCTGGTTTTTTGAAAAAGTAAATAAAATTGACAAACCTCTGGCCAAACTCACAAAGAAGAAAAAAGAGAGAGCACAAATTAGCAAATTAAGAAAGGAAAATGGAGAAATTACAACAAATAAAACAGAAATACAGAATATCATACGAGAATATTATGAAAAACTATATGGAACCAAACTGGATAACCTAGAGGAGATGGACAAGTTTCTGGAAACAGTCCACCAAGACTGAACCAAGAAGAAACTGACCACTTGAACAAACCGATCACTAGAAATGAAATCAAAATAGCAATAAAAAACCTCTCTACAAATAAAAGTCCAGGACCGGACGGCTACACCAGGGAATTCTACCAAACATACAAAGAAGAACTCATACCAGTCCTTCTCAAACTTCCAGAAGATTGAAATGGAGGGAATACATCCAAACTCATTCTATGAAGCCACCATCACCCTGATACCAAAACCAGGCAAAGACACTACAAAAAAAGAGAATTATAGGCCAATATCACTGATGAACATAGATGCCAAAATCCTCACCAAAATTTTAGCAAATAGAATCCAACAACACATTAAAAAGATTATACATCATGACAAAGTGGGGTTCATCCCAGGGACACAAGGGTGGTTCAACATTCGCAAATCAATCAATGAAATACATCATATCAACAAGAGAAAGGACAAAAACCACATGATCATCTCAGTAGATGCAGAAAAAGCATTTGATAAAATTCAACACCCATTTATGATAAAAACTCTCACCAAAGTGGGTATAGAGGGAACATATCTCAACATAATAAAAGCTATATATGACAAACCAGCATAGTACTCAATGGTGAAAAACTCAAAAGCTTCCCACTAAAATCTGGGACAAGACAAGGATGCCCACTATCACCACTCCTATTCAACATAGCCTTGGAAGTCCTAGCCACAGCAACCAGGCAAGAGAGAGAAATCAAAGGGATCCAAATTGGAAAAGAAGAGGTAAAAGTGTCACTATATGCTGACGACATGTTACTATATATAGAAGACCCTAAAAGGTCCACACAAAAACTACTAGAGCTGATTGAAAAATTCAGCAAGGTAGCAGGTGACAAGATTAATGTTCAAAAATCAGTTGCATTTCTTTACACTAACGATGAATCAACAGAAAAAGAAGGTAAAGAAACAATCCCCTTTAAAATAGCACCCAAAGTAATAAAATACCTAGGAATAAATCTAACCAAGGAGGTGAAAGAATTATAGACAGAAAACTATAAACCATTGATGAAGGAAATTAAAGAAGACTTAAAAAATGTAAAGTTATCCAATGCTCTTGGACTGGAAGAATCAATATTGTTAAAATGGTCACACTGCCCAAGGCACAGATTTAATGCAATCCCTATCCAATTACCCAGGACATATTTCACAGAACTAGAACAAATCATAATAAAATTTATATGGAACCATCAAAGACCTAGAATTGCCAAAGCATTACTGAAGAGAAAGAAAGAGGCTGGAGGAATAACTCTCCCAGACTTCAGACAATACTATAGAGCTACAGTCATCAAGACAGCATGGTATTGGTACCAAAACAGACATATAGACCAATGGAACAGAATACAGAGCCCAGAAATGAACCCACAAATTTTTGGTCAATTAATCTTCGACAAAGGAGGCAAGAATATACAATGGAATAAAGACAGTCTCTTCAGCAAATGGTGTTGGGAAAACTGGACAGCAGCATGTAAAGCAGTGAAGCTAGAACACTCCCTTACACCATACACAAAAATAAACTCAAAATAGATAAAAGACTTAAACATAAGACAAGATACAATAAGCCTCTTGAAGAAAATATAGGCAAAACATTATCTGACATACATCTCAGAAATGTTCTCCTAGAAGAGTCTACTCAAGCAATAGAAATAAAAGCAAGAATAAACAAATGGGACCTAATGAAACTTACAAGCTTCTGTACAGCAAAGGAAACCATAAGTAAAACAAAAAGACAACCTATGGAATGGGAGACAATTTTTGCAAATGAAACTGACAAAGGCTTGATTTCCAGAATATATAAGCAGCTCATATGACTTAATAAGAAACAACCAAACAACCCAATCCAAAGATGGTCAAAAGACCTAAACAAGCAGTTCTCCAAGGAAGACATACAATAGGCACATGAAAAAATGCTCAATATCACTAATTATCAGAGATATGCAAATCAAAACTACAATGAGGTATCACCTCACACGAGTCAGAATGGCCATCATTCAAAAATCCACAAATGACATATGCTGGAGAGGTTGTGGAGGAAGGGGAACCCTCCTACACTGCTGGTGGGAATGCAGTTTGGTACAGCCACTGTGGAAAACAGTATGGAGATTCCTCAAAAGACTAGGAATAGATTTACCATATGACCCAGGAATCCTGCTCCTGGGCATATACCCAGAAAGAACCCTACTTCAGGATGACACCTGTACCCCAATGTTCATAGCAGCACTATTTACAATAGCCAAGACATGGAGACAGCCTAAATGTCCATCAACAGATGATTGGATAAAGAAGCTGTGGTATAGCTTATTTATACAATGGAATACTATTCAGCCACAAAAACTGACAACATAACGCCTTTTGCAGCAACATGGATGTTCCTGGAGAATGTCATTCTAAGTGAAGTAAGCCAGAAAGAAAAAGCAAAATATCATATGAAATCGCTCATATGTGGAATCTAAAACAAACAAACAAACAAACAAAGCATAAATACAAAACAGAAATAGACTCACAGACATAGAATACAAAGTTGTGGTTGCCAAGGGGGCAAGAGGGTGGGAAGGGTTAGATGGGATTTCAAAATTGTAGAATAGATAAACAAGAATATACTGTAAAGCACAGGGAAATATACACAAGATCTTATGGTAGTGCACAGAGAAAAAAATATGACAATGAGTATATATATATATATATATATATATATATGTTCGTGTGTAACTGAAAAATTGTGCTCTACACTGGCATTTGACACAACATTGTAAAATGATTATAAATCAATAAAAAATGTTAAAAAAAGAAAATATTGTATAAAGTTAGACGTTTGTGTACATTATTTGTCACTGAGATTCTGAAATTCTTCACAGTATAACTAGGAAAAAATTATTTCTCAAATTCCCCTTCTATGCAACGATTTAATCTCACTTATTTGATATGTTATGAAAATGTCAGCAGTGACTCAGCAAAATGTACCCAAACTACTCCAGAATACTATCTGGGTAATTTATTCAGGAGTGGAATTTTGTTTATTTGTTTTTGTTTTTTTTTTTTAAACATACCACCCAGCTAAAAAATGTGAGAAGATTAGAAAAGGGGTCTTACAGTTAATATTATGTCCCAGATGTTTAAAGGAAATATAGCTTTGGCCAAAAGATAGTTTTTATTGCTATCAGAACAAAAGGAAAAAGGAGAGGTTCTGTCTGAGATGTGTCAGCAAGAGTAGAGACTTGACTTTCTAACAATCTCCAAGCAGGAGAGGTTATCATGCAAATGGATGTGTCCAGCTGTTGTTTCTTTCTATGATGGATAAAATAAAAGGAAACAGGCTCAAGTTACAGCATGGGGGACTCAGGTTTGGCAGCTTTACAAATGGCCCTTTATTCACTAATCCAGGGAAAGTGACAGCAGATCACAGGAGGGTATTAAGGAATATGACTTCAGCTTCCTCCACCCCTAATCAGAACACAGATCAGTTAATGTTAAACTGGTAGGACACTGTGTTTAACTTTCACATAATATAGAAATTTTATACACATGAAAGAGCACAGAGAAAATTTTATAGATTAAAAAACTTTAGAATTATATTCTTTTAAAACAGAGAAAGCCATTGTTATCTCCCTGATTTGATTTTTTTTAATGCTTTAGTTCAGTGGTTTCTGATTCATATAATAGTACACTAATAACAGTAGAACAGCTGATGTATATATGGGAATTCAAAGTTTTCAATAACTTGTCACCTGCCATATCTCATTTGTCCTTTAGATATGCTATTTCCATTTTATAGAACAGGGAACTGGTGTCCACGAAAGTTGGATGTCTTGATCAGGTGAGTAGTATGGGTCTTTATTTCAGCGTCAACCTCCTCTTGCTCTGACAGTCTTTTCTCTGAAGCTCCTAGTGGCCTCTCAACAATGTGATCATGTGCAGCTCTAAATTCCTCTGGACAGTACCAAGGGGCTGGACCAGAAAAGCCAATCATAGTGCCTGTCATACCCTCAGATCCTTCTAGAAACTCTTCTCAGGAACTCAAGGCTGGAAACAAACAGAAAAAATAAGACAGCAGCAAGTTCTGCTGGAAAGTCTAGGAGCTAACATGACAACCTGGAGTCAAGAGGAAGTAGAAATTATAAATATCCAGAATTAGATATGCAATAGGGAAAGAATCACTGATCAGAGGGTGAAAAGGGCAGATGGTAGTTGAATTTCAAGAATTAAAAAAGAGAAAGAGAGAAAGAACAGGTTGATGCACATGTGCACATACCAGAGCAGGATCAACATCAAACACAACAGAATCAGAGATCTTTTGCTCCTTCGGTCCCCTGATTGTCTCTGATGTGGAATGTCCTCCCAGGGGAACTCTCCTTGGGGCAGTCTTCCTATGACTCCTCTTCTCCCTGAAGTCCGGCTCCACGGTCCTCACGTGCCTACCATGTGCTTTCTCTAACTGCATTGTTGAGACCTCCCTGGCTACTTGGGTGAGTGTATTTTCCCAATATCAATACATCTCTCAATATTTAAGGTTTCTTGAAGATTTTTTTGTCCCTTGTCGCTAAGAGACCTCAAACAGACCATATCACATAGCACTGAGTTCAGCAGCTGGTAAAGATGTAAAGTTGACAGATTGGAATAGAAACGTGTGGGGAAAATAATTTAAAATAATAATGACTCTAAGTTACATCAAGCCCTTTGGTTTGTGGAGTACTTAGAAGCATGCATTGTGTGAAAGAAATATATGTATCATAGATGGGGAAATGAGCAGATGGCTTTTCCAACATGTATTTTATTTCTTTGAAATCCTAGAGCAATTATTTATGCTCACTATTGCAAGATGCAATTTTTATTCTAATTATTTACGGTACTTTATCTTTTGCATGCCTAGCTAGCTCTAGTGAAATTGTTTTGGGGTGAAGAATTTTGTATCATTGTCTTTACCTATTTCTGCCCAGTATTGAAACTGTGTGGTGTCCTGTACTCACAACAGTACTTCTGAAGTAGTCACGGACCAAATGAAAGAGAGTTACTTTTACTGAACACCATCACGTTTCAGGCACAGTACTTGGTGCTTTATATCCATTGGCATTTAATTTAATATTCATAAAAGGCTTAGTAATGATGCATTATTACATGTGAGAATATGGTGTCTCAGAATGACAAGTGACATACCTGTTGTCCCACAATTTGTATATCACAGAGTGAAAATTGGAAACCAGCATCTCTGATTTAGTCACCACCATCATTAGCTTCCTTTGACTTCTCCATACATTTAAGCAACAGAAATTTATGAAGAGATGACTCTGTGCTGGGCACTGGAGATAGAGTGTTGGAACTGGGGATACCATGTGAATAACAACAACAACAAAACCCAAGACTCTCTGCATTATGGAGCTTCTACTCTAATGAGTCTTTTGACCCCCTTCTACCTCTTTCTTTTTTCCTTGTCCATTCTCTTCTCTCTTACTCTTTCTTTCCTCTCCCCTCTTCTTCTTCTGCTTCTTTATATTCTGTTCCATCACCTCTCACTCACCTTCTTTTATAGGTTCCAGTGGCAAGAATTAAAAAGTTACCTGCCACCATTTCTTCCTACTTGATTGATTTCCCATATCTGACATCTTCTTGGTTGCTCCCTTGCAGAACTACTGTCAGTTGTTTAATAAAGATCCCTTTCTATTTATGAATGCTAAGGAATGCCTAGAAGGTTCAGAACTTCTCCTCTCAGTCCATACTGCAAAATGCATGAACTGATGGAAAAGTCTTGGAGCAATGTTGCTGTTCCCATTTAAAGATGCTGAAGCACATGTTTCATTGGTCCTCTGGCATCTTTATGTCTTCAAAGACATGCAATCTCCTTCCTTCAGAGAGTTATTCAGTGCACAGCAAGTGATTAGCAAGTCTCAGAACATGTGAACATGTGGATGCTCACCAGTCCCAGGTAGACAGGGCATTTTCCCTCAGTCCTCAGTGTCACAACTAATCGTGTTTTTGCCTCTCACAGAAGCACTGGGTCACTTCACAAAGCGATTTTCTACTCCAGATAATCACACTATCCTGCTGGCTATGCAAATAATGCAGTATAGAGCATCCTTCCTGGAAACCTTTTCTCAAGGGAATGTTATTTTGAAACCTGATTTTGTGCAATGAAAAAGAAATGCTTGTCCCTGGCTATTTCCTTCTAAACATCTCAGCTTACAAAGTTTTCTTGGTCACTTTGCCCTTTAATGTCAACAACAAGAAAGAACAAGAAAAGGCACAAAACCGTTAGGGAGACCTCACTATCTTTTTGTAGGTCAATGTAATGTTATACGTATAATACACATTTTAAAACAGTAACAAATAATATCTCATATGCTGTTTTGTGTATTTTATTTAGCAAATAATTATAAAGTATTTTTATTGTTCCTAGAGACCTAGGTAAAAAAGTCAGAACTAAAAACAATGTCATCGATTTCCTCACGGAGTTTTTGGTCTCATGGGGGAAGCCGACTCGCATTCAAATGACCACACTCCAAGTACAGGCTGGGTGGTACACTGGAAACCTGCACAAGCTCTGAAGTCAAATCGTCTGGGTTCAAATCCTGGCTGAACCACTGCTAATCTCCAATCTTGAGCAAATTAGTTAAGCTGTGTAAACCTCAGTTTTCTCACTTGTAACTAAGTTGCTCAGTAATGGGGCTATTTTGAGGGCTTTACAAGTTCATGTACATAAAGTCTTAGCATCATTCTGGCCTCATAGGAAGCTCTGAGGAACAGTAAGTTTTTGTTCTACAAGGGGAAAGAGCAGTTTGGCAGAGGGACGGAATGAATGTGGCTCATCACAATAGGAATGCTAGTGTGGAATATTAACAATCTGGAAGCTATTCAACTTTGGCTATGCTGAGTAGCGTCACAAATCTGTTTAAGTCTCCCCAGGGAAACCAACTAGTGACTGCATCCAAAAGAGGCGGGTGAAACAACTACAGGGAAAATCGAACAAGGACTTAAAAAGAGGCAGTGACATTATCGCCACCTGCCCTCTCCCCCTCTCCTGAGGTAGCAGCAGCTGCTCCAAGGAGGACACTATTCGTGTCATATACAGCAATTGCTTGGTTGATTTTCTGCAAGGAGTTGCTATTTTTCTGTTGACAAGGCACGCTGAATTGATCATTTGGCATTACATAATATTCAATTTACTGTCTCATAACACTTTATTTGTTTTATATAAGGAGCTGTGTGCCAGAGGGCTCTGATGATACTGAAAATGCATCATTTCAGTCACTCACCTCCACTCCTGATGTTTTCGCTGCCAGCTTTTTAAACTTGAATTAATTTGGCAACTTAGCACTCATGTAGAAAAAAAGTAGAAAATCTACTTTGGAACACAGGTAAAGCCAGCTGGAGGCTGCGGTGTACGGAAGAGATTTTGTTTTGCTGGAAGTTGTGATGCCAGATTTTTACCATTTGTAATAGCAGCTTTTTTTAAAATAAATTTTTAATTTTAGAATAGTTGTAGATTTACAGAAAAGTTATGAAACTATTTCCAAGAGTTCCTATACATGTAACACTCAGTCTCCCCTATTATTAACTTCTTATATGTGGTACATTTGTGGCAACCACCGAAGCAAGTGTGATGCATTATTGTGAACTAAATTCCATACTTTATTCAAATTTACTTAGTTTTTACCTAATATCCTTTTTTCTTTTTCAGGCTGTCATTCAGAACATCACATTACATTCAGTCATCATGCTTTCTTAGGCTCCTCCTGGCTTTGACAGTTTCTCACATTTTCCTTGTTTTTAATGACCTTGGCAGTTTTGAGGAGTACTGTCAGGTATTTTGTAGCATAGTCCTTAAATTTTTTTATGTAATATTTTTCTTAATGATTAGACTGAGATTTGGGGTTTTGTAAAGAAGACAGCAGAGGTAAGTTCTATTTTCATCATCATGTCCTATCAAGGGGACCTGCTGTCAATAAAACGTATCACTGTTGATGTCAACCTTAACTGCCTGACCAAGGTGGTGTGTGTCTCCACTGTAAAGCTCCTCTTTTTTTCCCCACTCTCCAAGCTGTGCTCTTTGGATGGAAGTCATGTAAGAGGCAGGATTTATGCTCCATCTCTTTGAGGGTAGAATGTCTCTTTAAATTATTTGATTTTCATCTGCACTTGAGGTCTGTTTATTCTCTCCCATTTATTTACCTACTTAATCATTTACATCAGGATGGACTCACAGAGTTCTATCATATACTTCGGGTTATAACCCAATATTGTGTTTATCTTACTGCTCCAGTCGCTCCAGTTTTGGCCAGTGGAGCTCCTTCTACTGGCTCTCATGTCCCTTTCACATATTCGCATCATGGTGGGTTGTTTTGTTTTAGGGCGCTTTTTTGAACACTTCCTTACTTTCCGGCAACAGGAGATACTCCAGGCTCCTCTTGAACCAGCTCTGGAATCAGTTATTTCTTCGAGCACTGGATCCTTTTATTGGAGAATGGTATTAGCAACTGAGATCTGGGTATTGGGTGTGCTAGTTGCCCCTGGAGTGCTGCTGCTTCTGATACCAGCTTTGTTACCACTTGTTCTTTCTCCTGATTCCCTAGGGCCCCTGGGGACTCAGACCGTCCATGACACACCCCCTCACCATCCCTCCTGTAGTGGCTCATCCAGCACAGGTTTTCAGCAGCAGCTTGCCATGGGACAGGTGGGATAAACCATCTTCTTTCCCTGTCCCCCCATCAAAAGTTATCCATCTCTGCCCTGTTCCTTCACTGCTCTTGTGATCACCTTCTGAGGATACTGAGTTATTTGATTCTTTCATAGAGTCTTCCGGGTGATTTTCAATAAATATTTGTTACACTGAATTGAATCTGATCATCTAATTCTCATTAAGTTGTCAAAAATTGATAATGAATTAAAGTGTCACTACTCACACAAGCTAATTGAATTTTTAATAGAGAATCACAGAAGACATGGCTCTTCCCCAAGAAAATGACACCAAAAGGTGGCAGATGCTTAGGGAAGATGTATACAAGTAGGTAAACCTCAATTTAGTGGGTCCTGGCCAGCATTTTGATAAATCAAAAGAGAATAGAAAACATAAAGCATTGCATATAACGAGAATAAACATTGTCTTGTGAAGCTTTTGGGGGGGGTGTGTGTGTATGTGTGCACGTATATGTGTACAGTGAGTCATGATGTGCACCTCAACATAGTTCACAATGTCTAAGTGGCTGGTCTTCCATCATTTTACATAAGGACACAGGGGATATTAGAAATCTTAAGGATTACTATGCCATATTCTAATTGGACAAAACAAATCACTTTGGTTCCATTTTTTCTCAAATTCCTTTGGAAATACTTCACAATCATTGATATGGTCAGTGGCATGCTGTACCAGTTAAGTTTGGCTAAGCTATGGTCTGCTTTTATGGATATGAAAAGGTATGATCCATATGTCATGAGAAATCACAATCTTCCCTTTTACTTTCTAGTTTATTGTCTCTATTAAGGGGTAGTCCCATCTCTCTTGATGTCCAAGTAAGCAACGTGACAATATAGTGTAATGGTTAAGCATGTGGGCTCTGCTTTATTCATAACACAAGCTCTGCCATTTCTTAACTGTGTGGCTTTAGCCCTGTGACCTCAGTTGCCTCATATGTAAGATGGGATTCACGTTAGCATTTACCCTGTAGGGTTTCTGTGATAGATTTAGTATAGTATACCTTCAATAAACATGGTCACTAAGTCAGTCAGTATCTGGCACACTGCAGATCACAACTCCTGAGCAGATCATGAAATCAATTTCATGGGCTGTCTGCAACATCGAATTATAAGATAGACCAACATAGCATGACAGAGTACTGGCAAGTCATCAGAGTAAATCTGATTTCCCAAACTTTGGTTCTGTGTATGTCTGTCTGTGGGTTGGTATATGTTTTGTGTGCATGGATACTGGGCCATTAGGTAAAATGCATTTCTTACTGATGGTCTTGATCATAAATACTTAAAATATCAGAAAGATCTTTCCTCACCAGAAACTAAATTAACCCTTCCCCATCCTTCAATTTTAAGCTCAGCTGTCTCTGTTTTAGACAACCTTTCTTTACCTCTCTGTCTCATTTAAATCTTTCATCACATCATGAAACCCTGCTGTAGTTTTACATTTGTTTCTGTGATTGTTAGATTAGTACCTGTATTTCTGTTTTTAGGCTGTAAGCTCACTGACAATCATACAGGTTTTTTGTCATTGTGTTTTAGATATTCCCTGCATCTAACAGTGTCTGGCACACAGCATTTAATATTTAATATTTAAATATTAAAAGAATGAATGAATGAATGAATGTAGCCTCCATCTCCTCTACCATCACCCCATGTGTAATCAGCCATTAAATCTTGTGGATTCTTTCTGTTTAATATCTCTCAGGTCCACCCACTTCACTGTATTATTTAGAGAACTTAATTCTTCCTGCCTGAGTTTCAGCAATATTCTTCTAATTGATCTCCTTATCTACACCCTGCTGCTTTTCCTCCCACTCCAATTCAATTAGTTTTCTCCCTAAGTGACTTTTTTTTTACTAAAATAAAAATATGATCTTGCCACCTCTCAGCTTAGTTTCTTTCAATGGCATCTAATTGCCCACAGAAAGAAGTTCAAACCCTGTATTATGTAGGGGGTACAGACATTTAAAACCACAGATACCATTATGTAAAATCTGAACTTTTATTTTCTTATAACTCAATTTGATTTTCTGATTCTAAACTACATCTGCCTGATTCAGAATCAATTTAGTTACTTTCATCTAAACTCAGTCCAACTAAGTGATTTTTCAATTAGGATTTATATTTCAGTCTCATAAAGGATTATAAAACTCTCTTATTTTTATTTCTTTGGACTCTACTCCCAGGCGTTGAGTCTAATCTTTGGGAGACTGAGCAAGGTGGTGGGGGTGACGTACACAATTGCCACCACCGTATTTTAGGGAGGAGGCTTCTCCTTCTTGATACAGATCTGCTTCAGGTCTACACTGGCCTTCTAACCCTCAAGTACCCCCTGGTATCATGCTCTCTCCCTCTTCCCCTCCCTCCCTCTGCTCCCTTAAATATGATGCTTCATTTAGAACACATGGGTGTGGTCATATGGCATGCTTTTCAGGACCTGGGACCTACTAATGGGCTCTCATGCTGCCCCTAAACCCTTTCACTGAGCGTTTGACTATCAGGCCCTCACACAGTTTTGAGAAGCACTGCTTTCCCCTTCTTTCTAATTCCTCAAATTTCAGGGCCTCAAGGGGGGGATTCTATTCTGTAAGAGACTCTTGTGTCACTCAGCACTTGCTAAACTCACCAGAATATGATACAACTGTATTTTCTCTCCAAAGCTTATAGGCTTTTTACTGTCAGGAATGAGTCAAAACTGAGCTATGCCCACTTGCATCCTTTATTTCAACTTCGGAATTTACAGATCATAAATTTGTCTTTGTTCATTTTATGATGCCAGTCTGAAAACTTCCCTCTGGAATTAATCTCAATCCAACACTTCCATAAGGACCCATATGGTTGGAGTTGAAGATGGCACTTATTTCATTTTGCCAGACACTATTCTAAGTACACTCTTTTATTATTTTATTTAGGTCTTACAACAAACTTCTGAGGAAGGTAGAATCATTTTTCGTATTTTGCCAATGAGAAAACAAAGGTATGAAAAAGAAGAAACCTGTTTCAGCTTATACAACGTGTAGTAAGACAAAAATCTAACCCAGGAAGAACTCTCAGTCTGGGTCTTTGCTGTTAATTATGTGGCTGTGCGGCAAACATGTCCATGGTTTACAACACCTCAGATCTTGGTTTCAGATGCTCTAAGTTATGGACAGAAAATTCTTCCTATGTTTTCCTTATTACCATTTGAAGTGCAACTCACATTATCTCCTCTAAAAGGTTTCTTTTTAATCATCTGTCCCCCTCTCCCCTCTAGTGTGATCCCACTTGCTCCAATGGCTGGTGTAACTAATTTTGGTCTCCCACTAGACCACGAGCTTATTGAAAACAAGAACTATGTTCTTTTTGTTTAATTGAAGAATAGTTGATGTTCAGTAATATTATATGTTACATGTGTATAATATAGTGATTCACAGTTTTACAGGTTATATTCCACTTATACTTATTATAAAATATTGACTATATTCCCCGTGTTGTACAATATATATGTGTAGCTTTTTTTAACCTCATAATTCATATGTCTTAATCCCCGACCTCTGTATTACCCCTCCCACCTTCCTTCTCCTCACTGGTAACCACTAGTTGAAGAATCACGTTCTCTTGATATCTATTCCAATGCCTATTCTAGTGTCTGGCACATTAAAAAGGGTTTAGAACAATTTGTTGAATGAATTAATGATGAAAGCTGGAGGTATTGTAAAATACTGATACAGAAATAACAGAAACTTTAAAAAAAATGGGAAACTTTAAAGCAGGTTTAAATAATGCTTGCTTGATAACAACAGAAAATCTTATTTTTAGGTCTCTAAGAGAACTGGGTAGAAAATCAAACTCTCCTGACTATCTTTGGATATCCATCTTGGTCTACCTGCTTTGAAGAAAATGTCTGAAATAGTATGTTTTCCCAAAGGTGTCTATCATTCATGGATTCTGAAGTCACTGGAATACCAGTAAAAGAACATTCTTTCTGCTGGTGGCAAGAATTATCTATGGCCTTTTGGGAGATTAACCCTCAGAATTACAACAGGTAAAAAGACTTCTAGGGGTTAGTATAAGGAACCCCAGGGGTCTAGTTTGAAGCAACAGCTAGGGAAAGACTTGAGGACAGCAGCCAGTGGGACCTGTAAAACTGAAGCTGCCATAGCACTGGGCCACAATTATTTAGAACACATCCAGGAGAAGCAAAAAGAGTTTGTGGCCCAAGACATCTGCAATCTTGGTGAATTTCCCAAAAGCTCTCCTCACCAGAAATGCCAGGGTTGGGTGGGTGGAGCAGCAATGCGGGTCTTGCTGACTACACACAGCATTCATGTTCTCTGGCCAAATGGCTAATGTTCAAAGCTACACCAAGCAAATGCTCAAGCCTACACAACTGTCGGAATTTGTAATTAGTCCATTCGAAAAAGACAAATTTGTCCTGCCCCTCTTATTCCCTAGGACAGGTACCTATTAAAGGTCAGCAGTTGATTTATTAAGAAAAGATAAATCAGGAATCCAAACAAAATGTTTGCAGAATGTCAGAGATGCAAAAGGCTGAACTAATTACTTGAAAATAACTGCTTGGTATTTGACCAAGAATCAATTCATTAGCATTCAATACCATCACTTTTGCATTAAGAGGGAAAATAAAACATGCCAAAAAGAATGGAAATTTTCTGGGAGTGAATCAAGGAACAGCATTTTCAGAGTAAAACTGCATAATATGCTGTATATTTTAGGTGCAATTATCAAATGTTGATATGATATTCAGTTTGCTAATTGCATTTCTGAATTCAGTATGTGAAATATTGAAGGCATTTAAGAACCACAATAATGGGGAATGGTTTCCAAGTGCTAACAGGTAATGGTTGAGCAATTAGAGATGATAAATGCTACCAAATACTTCATACAGACATATATACCTCTAAGCAAATATAAACAATCATACATTTAAACTTACCTTCCTCCTCTATTTTTATTATAGCTATCTCTACGTGTGGATCTCTGATTAACTTTTAAATAAAATTGTCTTTTTAAATATCATAATAATCGATTTTTGAACAATCACTTGTTTATCTATTCAGGTAATTTTACAAATTTCATTTTTTTTAATTAAATTTTCACATAGTTATTCTTTGGCTTTTGGTTCTTTACTTGTCTCTGGAGGTAGGGGGAGAATGAAAGCTGCTAGAGACAAGTTCAGCTGTACAACCAAGCCTTCTCAACACACCGCTTAATTCTTGATTGTACACAGGCACACATTTTTAACCTGTTCCTACTTTTTAAGGACAAGGACTGTGGTCCTCCTTCCTTTGTAGCTCCAGAAGCACAAAGCAAGTAAGAAATACACTGGAAGCAGCCAATTAATACTCAGTTGATTGACTCTACTAATATTCCTCCCCGAACAACACAAAATTTTGCCTGTTGCCTCATATAATGATACTTCTTTGCCCGCATTTTTTTTTTTTTGGTTCCAGGGATTCTTAGGTTCTAACTAATCAATCTTTAAACCAGTTAAGAGTCAACACTGTATATGATTATTTTCCCAATGATATTAGCTGTTTCCAAATATTTAATAAGCCTATTTTCAAGATGCAGTACATTGCAAGGAGTAATGAGAACTGTTGCGTGTTATAATCTGGGTATTAATGACCATCTGGGAAAGCTGATAGCCCAAGGAAATATCCTATGGTGACTTTATGATTTCTATTATAGCTCATTTGTTTTATTTTAATTAGGTAAGGAAAGAAAAGAAATCTCTTCTCCCACTGTGGCTGTCTGAAGGAATAACAGTGCCCTGGGCAACAGGTATGGCCATTTTTAATGAATTGGCAACAAAAGCAGGATTTAATTTCTTAGAACTGATCAACCCTTGTGGAACCTTGAAAGCATCATACAAATCAAATTGTCAGTGCCCAGCCTTCTAATGTGTGTATGTAAATATATATTTTAATATATATTATATACGTAACATACAAATATAAATGAACCCACCTATGTCTCATTATAAAACACTTGCAAAAGTATTTTTTAACAGATTTTAAGATTTTTTGAAGAATCATCTACAGAATAAAGTGAATGTTTTCAGAAAAAAATAATTATCTTCTGATAGTGTTATGTCTGTGTTCTTTGATTATCATATCCAAAATACTACCTTTCTGACAATAACCAAAGGTGTTTTTTTATAATGATAAGCAGATTACATGTGTCTGATAGTGAATGGATAAAAAATGTACAGGTTTCAGTGCTGTTATTTGGGTGGATAATTTTAAATAAATGTATATTGAAAATTTTTCTGTCTTCAGAAACTCTTATAATTTATTATACATTATCATCAGATATTTCACAGCATGAAACACAAAGCAAGGTCTTTTGCTCCATAACACATTAAATGTAAATAAGAAATAAATATGTTATTTACTGAAGGGAATAGAGTAGTATTTTGCTTGTTTGTCAAAGCAGAGAGAGGTCATGAGAAAAATAAAACAGGACAAAGACAAAAAGGATTGAAGAAAGGCACTAAACAGACTACTTGGTAAAAAGATATAAAGAAAGCTGGGGAGATAATGAAAAGAAAGCACTAAATATGAAAAAAAAAGATAATAGTAGGAGATAATTCCACAAAAATATAAATGGTAAGAATCAAAAAAGATTGAATTCTTCATCTGACCACTCTCTAGTTTTATGTTTTAAGGGATCATGGAAATGTGTGTTTAAGTTTGTCTCTTCTTTTCTCCAAAGCTGTTTACATGAATACTTCCTGGATGCTATCCTATTACTCTTTTCTTATTTACTGTGCAGAATATAATTACTTCTGCTTTACATTTGAAGAAACATGTTTATGGTCTATTTTGATGGAGAGCATCACTGTTGTTCAATGAACATGAACTGGGAATAAAGATGAGACAACCTGGCTCCATTTGCCAAAACATGGATAGGACTATACATTTGGTTGGTAAAAATGTAAAAAGACTCAGTATGCTCTTTTGTAATTTTTGTGTATGTAAACTGAAGTGACGGATGATAAAGTTGAGCCGTGTACCTCTTACCCTAAATATTATATTATTGCTGAATATATATAAATTTGTGAAAATACATGGAGCTTGATATGAGTGGGAGGAATATAACATATTTTTTCTAATTAAAGAAAGCACTTTTACTCTTTTTTTTTTTTAACATGGTACGCTGAAAAAGGGTAACAATGAAGATACTCCTCCACCAGTGCAAAATACATATGAACAAGGTTATTCAGTGCCACGTTGCTGGTAATTACAAAATATTAAAACAATCTAAATACCCAAACATTGGAAAGTAGTTGATTAAATAATAAACACAATGTAAATGCAGTTGTAAAATGAACAAAGATCTCTATGAACTGATATGCAGTAATTTCTAAAGTATGTTGCTAAGTGAAAAAAGAAAGGAGAAGAGACTCTATAGTAGTTTCTGTGTCAGGTAAGACAGAAAATAGGTGAAACATTTGTATTTATCTGCTTTTTTGTGAAAAAAATAAAAGCACCACTGAAATGATTGACAGGAATGAATGAGCATGTTTACATGCAAGTGATGAGTGAAAATGGCACGGAAAGGATGAGGAATGAGGACACAGCAGAAAGGATGATGAGAGAGTGAAATGTCTCTAAATATACTTTTGTGGTATGGCTTTTAAAACCAAGTTAATATTTCACATTTGCAAAAGGTAAATTAAAAATTTTAATTATTCCATCATATGAGAAAACTGAGAATGAACTAGAAATAGTTAAAAAAAACTTTCTGTATTACAAATGAATAAAATTACCACAACAAAGGGGAC
This sequence comes from Vicugna pacos, assembly GCF_048564905.1. Classification (NCBI taxonomy): domain Eukaryota; kingdom Metazoa; phylum Chordata; class Mammalia; order Artiodactyla; family Camelidae; genus Vicugna; species Vicugna pacos. Next base: position 19,870,400 of record NC_132991.1, read on the forward strand.
AAAGAAGAAAATAACCAATAAACTTTGGATAACAATATTTTAACTACATACTCTGAGCAAATTAAAACTGTACACAACCATCACACTCTAGTATAGTAAACTTGTTTCTCACATAGATGTAGTTTACCAATTCTGAAACCATACGTATTCTAGAATGGAGTCAATAAGTGAATATATTGTGAATAATGAGAACCAGATTTCTTACTTTTATATTAAAAAGTTGTAAATAAGAAAGGGAGGAAACCTAGAATAAACTTTGTACTGAATCAGAACTGAAGGTATCAGAAGAAAATAATTATTTTTAATATAGATATACAAATATAAAGTAAAAAACAGAGATGTGTATGTTCATATGTTTCCATACAAATATTTCTTAGCTCTTTCTGGAGAGAACACCTAGAAATAATGATACACCAATAGCAGTGATTACACCTAGTGTCCAGAGTCTGATTTCTAAATATCACTCTCCAATGAAAGGAAATACTACTCCCTGGAGAAAAGTCTGCTTCTATAATTGGTGCAAAGAAAGAACAAAGTAAGACTGAAACATTTTGTGGTCTCAGAAAGCAAAGAAGTCTCCAAAAGTGATGAAGATGTCAAATGAAACAGAAGTCAGTATGAGGAAAGCTTCCAAATTCCAATCTTAGTACAATTTAAGCAAAATAATAGAAGATCATATTAATGAATTATGTGATGGCTAATTTTATGTGTCAACTTGACTGACCATGGGCGCCCAGATTAAACAATATTTTGAGTGTGTCTGTGAGGGTGTTTTTGGATGAGATTAGCATTTGAATCACTGCAGTCAGTAAAGCAGATGGCCATCCCCAACGTGGGTGGGCATCATCTAATCCTCTGAGGACCTAAATGGAACAAGACGTGGAGTAAGGAGAGGGTGGCCCCTTTTGCTTACTGTCTGCCTGTCTGAGGGGTACATCACATCTCACATTCTCTTGCCCTCAATCTGGTATTTACACCATTATGCTTTCCTTATTCTCAGGCCTTTGGACTCAGACTGGAACTACACCACTAGCTTTCCTGGGTCTTCAGATGGCAGATGCCAGATCATGGGGCTTCTTAGGCTCCACAATCACATGAGCCAATCTTTCACAATAAACCTCCATACATCTATATCTATCTATATCTATACCCTACTAGTTCTGTTTATCTGGAGAACCCTGACAAATATAGGTTACAGTCTATACTCTGATAGGATGTACCTTATAACTAAACAAATATCCATGAGTCTAAACAAACAAACAAATGTGAGACAAGAGGACACTCTCCAAAGAAAAACATAAAGGGAAAAAGAATAACTTTCCAGTGGAGAAACCTGGCAGAGACATCTTAACTGGGTGATCATAGCTCACACTGTCAGTAGTCAGAAATATCCACATTACATGCATTCTGATACATGCACTGAGAAAGGCATGACATCACTTCTGTACTATTCCTGCCAGAAATTCTTAAAATTGAATTTAATAATGAGAAAACATGTCAAACCCAACTGGAGGGACATTCTATCAAACAACTGGCTATTACTCATGAAAGATGAAGACCTGATGAACTGTTCCAGATTAAAGGAGACTAAACTGACGTGACAACTGCATGATCCTGGATCAGATCCTGGTCCAGAAAACAGTGTCCTTACTGAGATAACTGATAAAACTGATGTAAGGTCTATAGTTAGTAGTGTTAGTAGTGTTGTATCAGTAAGTCCTGGGATTGATAATTGGCTATGGTTATGTAAGATGTTAACATCTGGGAATGCTGGGTGAAGTTTACAAGGAAAGTATTAGGACTGTCTTTGCAAGACTCCTAGCCTGAAATTATTTCAAAGTTAAAAATTAAAAAGCTAGGTGTAAGACAGGACAACAGACCAACAGTTTTGAACCTCCAGATTCCAGTGCATAAGATACCAAGACAGCTCAGGAGCAGCAAAATGGCCAACCTGGGGCTCAGTGATCACAGAAGGAAAAATTCTCAGCATACCATGTTTGAAAGTGAGAAAAAGTTTCAAATAGAAACTATTTATCTCTCTGGTTGCAGAAGTTACAGGAAATATGTCTACATACAGCCTCCAAGTAGATGAAAATGCATTCCACAGTGGCAACCTGGATAGCCACACGTGAAAAATGGCTTCTTCCTAGGATCGTTTAGGTTCAGCAACCTCTAAGCCTGCAGCATTAATCTCTTGCTATGAGGCTATCTCTACTTAACAGAAATCCGTGCAATACAAGAAGATATTCTTAAACCTCAACAAGATTTAGCACTCAAAGTCTGTGTCTTTCACCTTTGCTTTTGACCCACCTATTCATTCATTGTAAATGACTTACAAGATCATACTTGCACATTTTCTTGGAATTACCTGTTAGAGGAGAAATCATAGGCAACAGGGTGAGAGGTCTTCTGAAGATTAACAGGAAACCCTGACACAGGGCGGGGAAAATGCCCTGTCCTATTAGCTGAGCAGTTAAAACAACCCCAGGAGGGGGCCTTGTGCATTAGCCAAGGAGGCACAGAGATTTACAAAGGGAGGAAGAAAACTCAGGAAGCCGCTCCATGGGCAGGCAGAAAGTGCCGATCATCTTTAAGACCAGCGGAAGGCCACTGCCACCGTTCACCCAGTCTGGTCGACGACTTCCCACCAAAATATTACTTTTTCAAAAAAGTAATTGGTCATATTATCGGCTGAAAATATTTACTCTTTCCTCCATCTTTATGTAGTTTTAAGAGAGTAAGAATTCTTAAATAAAACATTTTATTTATCAAAAAGGAAAGATAAAAGTAGAAAACTCAGCAAGCTGGTAGTACAAAATGGAGACCTAGAAGAGATATGATTAACACAGTTGTGGATATCACACGACTGCAAAGCCCCAGAGGATGCCACCAGTGCCCTGTCAGCCTCCACTGTCCATCTTTTGAAGACCCCCAACAAGACTGTCATCCTTTAAGGTTCATGGTTTTTGTGGCTACTTTATCTTGTTCCTTAGTTTTGTGTTTTGTCTTGGAAAAAATAGTATTTTGTAGCACATAGATGCCCAGATGGCCTTTTTGGTTGTTGTTGTTCCTGGTTGAAACCACACTGACTAAACATCTGTCTAATCTCATTGCCACACTGGCCTCACACTATTGCCTCCTGTAGCCAATTCTGTCTTCCCCATTGTGATGGTTAATTCTGTGTGTCAACTTAACTGGGCGTGAGGTGTCCAGATATCTGATCAAATGTTATTCTGCATATTTCTGTGATGATGTTTTTGAATGAGTTTAACATTTAAATTGACAGACTGAATAAAGAAGATTGTTCTCCTTAATGTACGTGGGCTTCATCCAATCAGCTGAAGGGCTGAACTGACCAAAAAGGTTGACCCTCTCCTGAGTAGGACGAAATTCCTCCTGCCTGACTACCTTGAGCTTGGATGTCTTTTTTCTTTTTCCTTTTTCTGCCTTTGGACTCAAACTGAAATATAGCTTTTCTAGCATATGGATTGGAATTATACCATTGGCACTCCTAGGTCTCCAGCTTGCTAACTGCAGGTCTTGGGACTTGTCAGCCCCCATAATCACATGAGCCAACTCCACACACACACACACACACACACACACACTATATACATATACATACATATATATATACACACACAGTATATGCATATAGATACAAATAAATAATTCTGTATAATAATTTGTAGAGAGGGAAATATACATATGCATTCTATTGGTTCTATTTCTCTGAAGAACCCTAAGTAATACAGCCACCATGTCTACTCAAACAAATATCTATCTCTTCTCAAGGATGTAAAGTGCACATCCTTTGATAAATAATAACCTCTTTCTTTGAAGTCAAGCATTTTAAATGCTTATATTGTCTGGGACTAGGAATGGTAGCCAGACATTGATGTTTAGTCACTTCTTAGAGAAGGAAGATTCTCTCAAAGAAAAAAGAAAGAAGAGAAAAAAGAGAATGTAAAAAAAAAAAAAAGTAAGAGATCTGGACTCCTTACAGTGGGCAGTGGGAGCTGGCAGTGGGAGCTGGCAAGACTACATTTCTAGTCTGAGAAAATAAACCACATAGACAGAGAGAAATTAGAGAGAGAGAGACTGAGAGAGAGAGGAAGGAAGGAAAGAAGGAAGAAAGGATGAAGCATTAAATAAATTAATTTCATCTTACCTACTACTTTGGACAGTCTAAATATTCCTTCCAATAACAACTAAAAAATGTTAAAATACATAAATTGGGTGTTTTCACTAAATGTAGCATATTTAATACATTTCTGAGTATGTTCTAAATTTCCATAAACTCTGTAAAATACTATGTATTGCACATTAACAAAATTTTACTTATTCATATCCATGCAAATCAGGATGCTCAGGAAAGCTACTATAGAATTGCAAGTTTAAAAAAAGAAGCAAAAAACAAAAACCTCAAAGTAATATTTGAAAGTCCTTTTCTGCTTGACCAGTATGCTCCATAAACAACACAACTATTTTCCTGATTACACACTCACACAACACCCCTGGTCACCACTGCTCCCTCTTCCGTCTAAGGAGCCCTCTTAGACACAGCTTTTGCCTGTAACTCGGTCTTCTTGAGGGGCCCCAGCCTTATCTGTCTGCACCACTGCTCACTTCTCAAGGAAAGTCAAGGATCCTCTATCTATATTATAGTCTAACTAGAAACTTACTTGCCACTAACAACAATATAATAGTGATTATAGACTCACTAGCACTCACTAGAGGGTGTCTGTGAAAAAGCATGGCAGCCTCAAAGATCATTTCTTTGAATGAATTGAAGAAAGCACTGTCTTTTCTTCAATTTCAGCTACAATATCACTGTTTTAATATTCTTTATTTCTGACTGCATTCTGAGTGATATGACAATACTAACCTTTTCCCCCAGCCAGATGATGATTAGAGAAATACTGAGAATTTACTAGTATTTCACCCTCTGATCCTTCCTACCTCTGTATGTGGTCCTTTCTCATAAAGTCTCAATTATTTTTATATATATCATGGACATGTCTCTCTCTCTTACTTATTAATAGATGTTTTAAGCCAGGCAAGTGATTTCATTCTTCCTCATCATCTTCCAATTGCAAAACATACACACAGAGACATAAGATATTAGCACTGATAAAATGGGTATACATTTTGTGTCCAGAATATCCGTTCTTAAGCTAGCCTCACCAGTTATTCTGGTTAAAATCTCAGACAGAGATGCGTTAGCTTTCACAGTTACAATAGAAGTAGCCCTATTTAAAATTCAAGAACTTTCTGGCAACCAATATGAACAGATTGTTAATTTCTTCACCCCCAAGGAATATGCATCATTCATATGGTATGTTAAAAAGTATAATTTTTAAAACCCTCTATTTTCTGTTCTCATTTGCTAATGTTAATATATACAATGTTATTTGTTTATTTTGTGAGTCGCCTTCCAACAGGGAACAGATTTTTCACATTTGTACATTAAATAGGAGTAGCAGAATACATTTCATACTGTGATACTGAACTCCAGTGATCATCTGCTGCCGCGTCAACATGGACAGTCACATGTATCTGCCCCAAATAATGTGCTATAACTAACAGAAAAAAAAAATCATTCCAAAATCCACCTTACCTGGTTACAAATGATTTCTCCTTCTCCAATGCCATGTTTTAATCTTAGACCTGGTGGTCTCAATTAACTTTTTTCAAAGCCAACCTTTTTTCTTACTTCTTAGAGATGTAAGTAAGGCTGTGAAACTAGCCTTGCTCCAAATCCATGTACTTTTTTATTGACCAACCATATGACTTGGGGTAAGCCATTTAGTTCCTCTGAGCCAAAGTGTCCATATATGGATTGTGTATAATAACAATATATAGCTTATGAATTTATTGTGAAGGCTAAAAAGAAAATATATGAAAGTAATTTATAAAATGTTAAGTGACATATCTGTGCAATTCAAAAAGATAAAAAACGTTACATGAATAAGCACCTAAACCAAGAGTTATCTTGGAACACAACCAGAACCATAGAGAGTATCTTTGTCTGTGGTCAGCAAATGAAAGTAAAGAATATCAGAGGAGCAAAATCAGCAACATGAATTAATCAGATGTCCCTCACTTATATCTCTCCCTCAACAACAATGATTTGGCACCCATCAATGGACAAAATTACTTTGTGGAAGTTCTAGGACCAAGCACTTTGCACCAAGAGACCTGGAAGGAGTCTTGAGCACACTTACATTAGGTAATAAGCACACAAACCTTGGTCCTCACTATGGACCCGGCAGCGGGTACCCATTCTCACCACTCTTATTCAGCATGATATTAGAAGTCCTAAGCAGAGTAAATAGGTCAGAAAAAGAAATAAAAACTATTCAAATTGGAAAAAAAGGGGCAAAATTGTCTCTGTAAGATGATGTGACCTTATATACAGAAATTCCTAGACTTCACCAAGAAACTGTTAGAACTAATCAATAAATTCAGTAACTGCAGGATACAAAATCAACATACAGAAATCAGCCATGTTTCTATACACTAACAACAAGATATCTGAAAAAGAAGTAAAGAAAACAACCCTACTGACAACAGCATCAAAAATAATAAAATACTTAGGAATAAATTTAACTAAGGAGGTGAGAGATCTGCACTCTGAAAACTATGAGAATTAAATGAAACTGAAGAAGAAACAAAGAAATGGAAAAATATTTTGTACTCATGGATTAGAAGAATTAACACTGTTAAAATATCCATACCACCCAATGTAATCCCTATAAAAATTCTAATGACATTTTCACTGAAACAGGAAAAAAATCCTAAAATTAATATGAAATCCCAAAGAACCTCAAATAGCTAAAGCAACCCTGAGTCTGGGGAACAAAGCTGGAGGCATCACACTTCCTGATTTCAAACTATCTTACAAAAGCTGTGATAACCAAGGGAGTGGGTTACTGGCATAAAACAAACATATAGGCCAATGAGATAAAATCAGGAACCTAGAAATATACCTTAGCATACATGATCAACTAATATTTGACAAGAATTCCAAGAAAACTCGATAGGGAAAAAATAGTCTTTGCAAGAAATGGTGTTAGGAAAACTGGATCATCTTTTGCAGAATAATGAAACTGGACCCCTATCTTACACTACTCACAAAAATTAACTCAAAATGGATTAAAGACTTAAATATAAGGCTTGAAACTGTAAATCTGCTAAAAGTAGGAGAAATTCCCTTGATGTTGGTTTTGGAAACAACTTTTTGAATGTGACACCAGAAGAACAAGCAACAAAAGCAAAAATCAATGAGTGAGACAAAAATAAACTAAAAAGCTTCTGCCCAACAAAAGAAACAATCAGCAAAATGAAAAGGCTACCTATGGAATTGGGAGAAAATATTTGCAAACTCTATATCTGATAAGGGATTAATATCTACAATATGTAAGAAATTCATGTAGCTGAATAAAAAAATGCAATCCCGTTTTTTTTTTAAGTACAAGGGAACTAAACAGACATATTTCCAAAGACAAATGGCCAGTCAGTATATAGAAAAGAAGGTCAACATCACCAATCATCAGAGAAACGCAAATTAAAACCACCATGAGTTACCATCTTACACTATTAGAATGGCTATTGTCAAAAAGACAATAGGTAAGTACTGGCAAGGCTCTGGAGGAAACGGAATCCTTGTACATTGTCAGCAGGAATATAAATTGGTGCAGCCATTATGGAACACTGTATGCAGATTCCTCAAAAAAGTAAAAATAGAACTCCCATATGAACCCACAATACCACTTCTGGGTATATACCCAAAAGAAATGAAATCAGGTTCTCAAAGAGAGATCTGCACTCCCATGTTCACTGCAGCATTACTCACAATAGAAGATCTTCTTTACTCATTCATCTGTCAATGGACGCTTAGGTTGTTTCAATATTCTGGCTATTGTTAGTAACCTATATTGTGAATATGACCTATCAGCTACGCATTAAGACATAATTAAGAAGGAAATCTACTTGTAACAATGTGAATTGACCTTGAGGGTATTATGCTAAGGGGTATAAGTCAGACAGTGTTATATAATGTCCACTTATATATGGCATCTAAAAAGACCAAATGCAGGAATAGAGAGTAGAATGGTGGTTGCTAGGGGTTAGAGGGTGGGGAAATGGGTAGATGTCAGTCAAAGGGTAAAAACTTTCAGTTATAAGATGAATAATTTGGGAGGATCTAATGTACAGCATGGTGACTGGAGTATAATACTCTATTATATTCTTGGAAGTTGCTAATAGATTTTAAATGTTTTCACCACAAATAAAGAAATGGCAATGTCACAAAATGACGGAGGCGTTAAGTCTGTGGTGGCAATCATTTCACAATATATAAGTGTACCGGATCATCATGTTTTATACCTTAAACTTACACAATGTTTTATGTCAATTATAGCTCAATAAAGCTGGAATTTAAAAAAATACATATCACAATAAGTATATTCAATTCATCAGGAGACTTGCACAAACCTGGGATGACTGCAAAACATGGAAAACAGATTACACAGTCAATTTGTATGAATCAAAATAGAAAGCTAAATGGACTGATGAACCAGTGGTTATTCATGTAGAGTATCAGAACAGGAACATAAGAGAAAAATAAAACAAATTTTTTTGAAGTGACTATCTGGGAAAAATTAGTTTCTGGGAGCCATACAGCTGCAAAATTGCTAGGACCAGGTATACAATATGGACTTTCAAGTTTTTAAATTCTCTGGTTTCCGTTTTTAGACCTGTGGTACTTGCTACTGGACCAGAAGATCCAGTAAGGCCTTAAGATGGCATTCGTGGTCAGTCTTTTCTACAGCTTCCCAGAAGATGAGCCTACCAGTGTGAACAATCAGTCAAGTTTCTTGTGGTCCTTGAGTATCACATGCTGCTATGCATTCGTCTTTCTTCCCTACCTCACCCCTTTCCTCACTCCTACTCTCCAGGATAGTAATCACGAATAAAGCAGCAGCAGTTTAAAAACTGTACTCATATATTTTCTCTGAGGGACCTTATCTCAGAGCGCGACTATTAGGGAAAGGGTATGGGTTCTTCCGGGACAAGGGCTCGGCTAGGTTCACCCTGGAATGTTGTTTAAGAGTAAGTTAGGATGTGTGCGGATGAAGGCTTTGGTTCTCCTGACTCACCTCAGAATTCAAGTGTCAAGAGGGTGTTGAATGCTATAACATAGCTCTTTTTCTCACATATTTTTCCCTCCCATTGCTTGGAATAAGGTGCTTAACCAGAATATAGTACAAATTTCTCCCTTTTACTGGCCCCAAACAGTGTCAGCATCAGTGACTCTTCTGAGAAGATGCTCTGGATTTTTATTTAGATCTACTTCTTGTAGAATGAATTTGTGGGCAAATATAGAAAGGGTATTTACGAAAGTGTCAAGTCTATGATCTCTTCCACTTTTGTAAATTAAAAAAGTATTATTTTAAATACATATGTGACTTGAAAATCTATTCTCAGCATGAAGGAAAGTAATTAGCTCCTTGATTGGCTCAATTAAAAAGAGACAAAGGCTCAACATGGAAAATCCCAGGTTCTCTTGCCTCATGGGTGCTGAAGCGGTCACCACCATAGAACTGTGAACATAGAACATTTTTAAAGGGTCAAATTATCACAATGACTTAAGTGATGAGGAGTAGCCAGTAAACTCTTCATAAAAGATCCCAAATCTGGTTAGTGGAAAGGGGTAGTCTGCTAAGATGTTTAATTACCACAAGTTTCCTTTTTTCCTCCTATTAGGAAGGAAATTTTATAGACCGACATACAATCTAACACAATGTTAGCTTTAAACCCTTTGAAGTTATGTACACCTAATCAACAAATTCAAACCTACCCACGCACAAAAAAAAGAGAAAGTGTGTAAATTGTAACATATCCCATTTTCCAAGGCGCTTATAAATGTTGAATGTTTCTGTCATTCGACTGCATGAATGAGACCCGATGTCCCTGAAAAGTTCTGTCTGAAGATTTTCAGAAGGATAAAAAGCTTGACACATAGCCTTATTGCTTTTTTGCGTATCAAATTCTCAAGGACTGAAAATCCAGGCTGGGTGAAAAGGTAAGGAGAAGGAAGAAATCCTTTTCCATAACTTTTGTGCAGTTGCTGTTTCCCGTTGCCTCCTTCAGCCACCCACTTAACCTCAACCACATTCTCAGGTCTGGTAAAAACAGCTGTTGAGAGGAAAAAGAGTTCCACTCTGCTCATTTCAGAATATACTGTCTCCATTTACTATTTTTATCACATTACTGAGACTTTGGCACAGACGGTCTCACAGTTCTCATTATCTGACTCTGGTCCTAATAACATATGGTAACATTTTTCTAATTATACTCCCTGCAAAATATCAAAAGCTCTCATCTTCAAATGGCCATTTGAAGCAATGCAACCTACCCACACTATTTTCTAACATAAAAATCCTCTCGAAATAGGTATAAGTTTAATACACTGTGTCTTTATTAATACACAAGTAACTTTCTCCCTAGCACAGTATTGCTGTATTATTCTATTAGGTATTTACATTCTGTAAAGTAGTTTTCTTCTCTATCTGTTTTAAAGTGTTTATTTTGTCTGTGCTTTGGTTTTCAACTGTGTGGGAATCTTGTCCTGTTTATTAAAATAAGATTTAATTGCATATGGGTAAAGTTTAATCTCTACAGTTTCATGGTACATGTTGAGCTGACAGAGGAGAAGTTTCGATACTTGTGCTAAAACAGGAAAGTATGCAAATGTAACTCACTTCCCTACTTACTTGAATGCCTCTTAAATACTTCTTTGGGGATGTTACTACATGAACCTGTAGTTATTCTCTTCTGTTTATTCACATCCAATTCTGGTTTTATGTGTATTTATTCAAGCATTTCAAGCATTCACCTGTATTTTTTAAATAAATAATGTAAGGCAGGAAGCCTAGAAGTCTTCAAGTACCAAGATTCCCTGTAAAACCACAGTCTCAATGTACCTGGTAGGGTCTTTCACGTCTCAACAGGTGCCACATGCCGTCTGAACAGAGCAACACCAGCAGATGGGTGTGAAGAGATGATCCTCTTTTGTTTTTAATAACTTCTTAGTAACTAGATCTATTGGCTCGAATAATTTAAATATACAAATATAAATAAATATAATTTTACATATGGCTTTGTTAATCACTCTCTTGGCTTTGTTCACTTCAGCCAGGCTAAGACATAACCCAGTATAGTACAAAAGAACATTTCTTTGTGACATTGCAATACAATCTCTATGCCAAAAGTATTGATAAAGCAAGAAATTAAAAAATTCAGAAATAAATGGAAATAAATCAGATTAAATGTTAGAGATATCAGTTTTATAGAGGGAAAGAAAGTGTATAAATGGATCACTGATAAGGACAAGAAAGGGCAGTCAGAAATTACTTAAAGGCTGTGGAAAAATATCAATTTAAACCATGGAAAGATACTACTAGTTAAAGATGCTATAAGACATAGTTAAAATGATATATCATTAAAATCAAGGAATAAAAAATATATACTAAAGCTGTTTTCCCTATAAGGGCTGAGATATAAATTGCAATGGTTTAATAATTCATCATCAGTTATGTCAAAGAATCTGTCACTTTCTGGTTCCAGGTTTTTTACTGATGAGCTATATCCCTCCCTAGGCAAGTTATACAATCACTGTGGCCACCAGTTTCTTCCTCTACAAAATGAGGAGTTCAGGGCTAAATATATGACAGCTAAGATTGCTTCCAGTTTATATATATGTGTGTGTGTGTATAATATATAGTTTTTGATTTGTAGAAAAATTGCCAAGATGGTACAGAGAATTCCTACATACTCCATGCCTTGTTTCCTCTATTATTAACATCTTGCATTTGTGTTATATATTTGTTACAATTAATGAGACAATACAAATACCTTATTATTAACTAAAGCCCAAAGTTTACTCAGATTTTCTTACTTTTTACGTGATGTCTTTATCTATTCACAGATCTCCCTCAGGATACTCCACTGCATCTTATCATCATGCCTCTTTAGGCTCCTCTTGGTTGTGACAGTTTTTCAGATTTCTATCATTTTTAATGACATGACAGTTTTGAGGAGTACCGGACAGGTATTTTGTAGAATGTTCTTTAATTGGTCCCCCCTAGCTTTTAAAAAACACTTTATTCACCAGTGATAGTTGTAAAACAGTGGTTGGCACATAGTAAATAATAAATAGCATACGAGTGAATAAATAAATAGATGAAAAACTGGACGTTTCATTCATGTGTAGAAAGTGATGTATCAATATTAATCAAGAAGTAATTCTTGGGTCTGGATTTTAATACCACACTAGCACTATCATCATTCCAGGCTAACAGAAATCAAGCTGGAATCCTTGATCATTTTTTCTCTTTCTGAGTCAAACTTAGCAATATTTCAGAAAAAGACTAATTCATAAGTTTAATGAGAAAAAATATTATTGGAAGGTATTTAACGGTAAGAGAAATGCAAGCACGGGAATGGAAAAGACATTTTAAAAATAGTGACTTATTCTCAAATCACTACATTCATATTACCTTATTTTCCCACACAATATGGGGAAGGAATGAAAATACCAATGAGGAAAAAGACCAAAAAATGCACTGAAAGACTGAGGATTCAGTCCTCCACTGGAATCAGGAAAAAAGGGAAATTAGACTATTCTGCCTGTAGGGCAACAATGTGTTGGAAATGGAGTTATGCTAAACATAACCTTTCCCCAACCTTTATTCACGTAGTAGCTGAAAATTCTCTTTTCACACATAATTTCATCATGCAATTACCTCAGAGGAAAAAAAAAAGACAACAAATACAACCTTGACAGACAATGCAATCTTCTGAAGTAGCCTTTCCTCATTCTAAAAATCTGGGTTCACCAGATATAATTTCAGACTAAATACAATGCTAAATTCTCTGACAAGAAAATGGACAAACACTATGCAGATTAACAATATATTGATCAATATATTTTGTCCTAATTCAGTAGTGTAATAGCTATTTACAGAGCATTTGGTTGTATCACTATTATTTCAATTTTGAGCTCAGCTGGGTAATAAAACAATAAGCTTTTCCTCAATGGACCATTCCTCAATCTGTGTAATTTACTTTAAATATTAAGTTTAAAGAAAAAAGAGCTTGCCATCTTATCAGTTCTTTCAGGCTGCTATATTTTACTATAACACAGCAAACTAATAATTATCAGTCTTTAAATGCCTCTTTTTTTGCAAATTAGTTTCAGAAAAGCGATTTAAAAGTTTCTTCAGTTTTCTCAGTAGACCACAAGATAATATTCTTTTAATTGCAAGGATTGGAATGCCTGATACCTTCCATTTTTAGTACAGCATATTGACTTCTGCAGTCATTATTCTATTTTGTACTTTTCTACTGATATATACTTCACTGCTACTCTATTTCAGATAAATGAAGAAACACTTATTCTGATCCATCCAACAGTGTTGAGTGCTCTCTCTGTGCCAGGGTCAAAAGTGTCTGCTACAGATACAAAGAGGTAAAGGTATTTTTTCCAACCCCACAACAAGGCTGTCACTCTCACTGGCTCAGGCAACAGAAGAGAAAATTTGCACCACAGAGAATGAGACCCCCTTCAATCGATACATGTGTGCCTTCTGCAAATGCATACAGCTGATGCTACTTAACATACATAACAAAAAGGACACAAGGAAAATCTGTGTTAGCTATTAATATAAGTAAACTTGGTTGGCTTGACTGTAATTCACTTATTGTTCAAAATATAAATATGAAATAACATAAAATCAATAACATACAAAGCTTAAGGGGATAAGTTAGACCTCAAAAAGTTGATTTCCTGGCAAACTAAATTTTTACCTATTAAAGGATACGAAAGAGAGACTAGTTATTCAATTAGAATCGAGGAAAATAGTCTTACAAGTCCAGGTTTGCAAGGAGAGTTTCCCAGAGGCAGTGATATAAACTAAGTGACTTTATGATCGGAAATAGTTAGCTTGGGAAGCAGCACGAGTAGAAGTGTCTTCTTCCCTCCTGTAAGTGCGCCACTCTGAAGTCAGGCTGGGTAATTCAGGAATGTGGCTGGAAGGTGCTTGATGTCAGTCATCCCAGAATGAAGCTCCTGATTAAAGGAAATCTGAGACTTGAACGAAGTGAATTGGATCAAGAAAGAGTAAGTGGAAATAACATACACCTCAAATGTGGACAAGGAGAAGGTCTTAAAGCCAAGAATTTGAGGTTGATGTGGCAATAAGGATGGGGTTCTAATGGCACTCATATTATGGTTAAGAGTGAAGGATGTAAAAGAGGATTAACGGGCAAGGAAGAGCAGAGTCACCGTTAACAAAAGCAGGGCAAACAATAGCATCTGTTATTCAGCATATCCAGGGATGGTTACATGCCCACTCACATGCAAATAATTAAAGTCCAATTATTTAAGTTCATAAATAAAGCAATTAACAGAAGCTAAAACTTAATACTGTGTAAGACAGTGGTCTTTAACCACTGAAAAGTCTACCATACAAGTGATAAAATGTTTTTAGCACCCTCGGTCCTGCTAAGCACTCTTAAGCTGATTCAATACAGTGATTCAATACAGCAGCAGATTTACTAAGCTCTGAACTTCTGATCTCTACCTAGAAAGCTTTGGGGTGCTCACTGTAAGGCCATAATTCTTCAGTTGTCTTTTTCATTGGAAGGGACTTCTCACTTTGTGAAAAGTGAATGGAATATGTTTATGTACCAACCAAACTCAAAGGATTGGGATGGGGAGGAAAGCACACAGGAGATAATGAGGGACATGATCACAGATCTGCTTATTCAGGAAAACCTCAGCTATTCAGGACTCTCCAGGAAATCATGCTTTTTGATCAGGCAGCCCTAGGTTCAAAGCCCAGATTCACTACTTACTGTGGTATGACCACAAGAGACTGAATTACTTCTATGAGTCTCTTTTTCTTTATATGAAAACAAGATTAATATTACTTCACTGATCATTTCATTATGAGGATAAAACACAACAATGTACAATAAAGTATTCTGCACTAATGCTAGGAAAGTCTATCATTTAATAAATGAGTCTGCTCCTCTCTGTATATTCGTATTTGCCACATATTTGAGTTCTCTCTCTATATTTACCAAAGCATTTTTTGCATATATTGGCCAAAATATGTTTTAACTGATTTATATTTTCCCTTCTTTCATACAACTTCTTATGATTATTTTTTCCAATGTCAGCATCTTAAAAATCAATGTAGTTTTATATAATACATTTGTGTGAATCCCTTTACTAAATGATCCCAAGCTTATATGATTTGCTTTATTTGAATTAGCTTTAAAAATGTTTTTGTTAATTAATTTTGAACTGTAAATTAGAAGCCTGTTCCAAAAGATATACACTTACAATAGTATTTATACTTTTAATTGTACTTCTTTATTCCAAACAAATTATATTTCTCAAAAGCACAGCCCTCAAGTGAAGAACGCTTAGAGCACTTTGAATATGACTATTATCCTCCAGAGTGTGGATCCCCCCAAAATTATTAATTCAGAATGTCCTGAATTTGTAAAGAATCTAATTACTTCTATAATATTGTGATCTGACTTTATCTATAAAGCTTAAGTAAAAGCATTAAATTTCACTCATATACATAACCATTTATAATTAACATCATGATAAAATTAAGATTCAGATCATATCCACAGTAATTTCTAGTTAAGCCCGAAGACTCATGTTATAAAGCAGAGTGTTGGTAGCTTGGCTGACATGAATAGTTACTAAGAACCAAAAATATTCCTTTACAAGTATATATATGTTAGGTGTTGAGTAAGGAACACAGTTAAAGAGTCATGATATAATTGCTTGGAATCATTGCTAGAAAGAACATATTCAATATTCTCCTTAAAAATAATGAGTGTAGTTCTTAAACTTTCTGGAAAGATTATTTAACTTTTGATAATCAGGAAGACAGCTCTTTTTAATTTGGAGTTCAAAATAAGAAGATATCATTACTGCTTAGGCAGCTGCCGAAAATGACATTTATCTGACATTTTCACCTTATGAAAGGCATCTTATGAAATAAGATTTTTCAAGCAGTGAAATTAAAATGGTAATAATATCAGCAAAATTCTTCAAGATTACTATTCTCTTTGAAAAATGCCATTCAGGGGTTATTATATATACTAGATATAAACTCTATTCTGATTTCTGGTAATATATATACTCAAATGCCATACCCTGAAACTCTCATGTTATTGAAACGCAATACAGAAAATGTTTCCAGTCTCTTCGTTTTCATAAAAGAATTATGTTATATTCAGCAATAAATAGCAAATATTTAGGTATCATTTGTCCATTAGATAAGGTATTACATCTGGGCAGCCTAATTGCTGATAGAATAAATTATATGAGGGAAATGCAAAGCCTAATGAAATCTTTCCAGTTACTTTTTTTAAAAAATGAATGTGACCATATACTGAAACATAACTTAGATGTTACAGAAAAAATGCATAGCTCATTCCCACATATCAACAAAGAAGTTTTTTTTAAAAAAGCAAACTGAGTTAGGCAATGTATTTAAATAACAGAATAAACAGGAGCAAAAACATTTTGAGTAAAATATACACTTAATATTAAGGTGCAAATTAATATAATTCTGCAAGTAAAAGGGTGAAAGGAGGAAAATAATGGGATATCTTTAGAGCTGTGAAGAAGGTAAGATCACAGCCGTGGTATTGCTGGAGCCAGAATTACAAGCAGCCTGTTAACGTCTATTTCAGTGTGTTTTAAAAAATTTAATACAATTAAGAAAAGTATGGACACTTGTGAACATTCAGATGTGCACATAAATTAACTGAATGGAATTGCTTATAATCTGAAGTTTCTAAGGCATCTAATTAAAGTCTTGGTTGGAGGCTACTTAGCTATGTGCTTTTTAGTCCAAAGAAAGCACCCAATAAAAGGCAACTCCTGCAAGATACAGAAATGAACTCTCAGGCCTGAATAACCTTTCATTATGACTGATTTTTCTTTCGCAATGTTTAAAAATGAAGGTTGCCAAACAGATGGAGCTCTAATCCATTTCTGAAACCAACATAGCATGGGGGTTAAAAAAAAAAAAAAAAAAAAAAGCAAAGTAACCCTTAACTTTTGCACAAAATATTACAGGTCAGTCACTTACAGCTGAAAACAAAAAGAGAGACAAAAGTACATTATAGACCTACCAATCATTTAGTTGTGTCTGTGTTTGTCTCTTGTTTGTTTCATTTCTCTAATTTACAAAGTAGAAGATTGAAAGTGGATAGTTGTCCAAGTCAGCTGGGATTTTTTATTCACTAATTACCTATTAGACCTAGCAGACAGGAATTTAGACAAATTTGTCTGAAGACGAGAGTTAATATTCTTGATCTGATACTTGGTGTATCTCTAGAAATTAACATTTAGACACATGTAACTGGTTGTATGTCACTCACCCTTGAGATCTGAGAAGAGAGATCTCTCTTTTCGAATCATTTGGGGGTTGCTGAGAATGACTCTTACAACTCGTGATTGTTGTTGGGCGTTAGCAGATAATGCTGTGAAAATAAAGTCAGTTTGAGCCACACGTATTTATATAATTTTACTAAATTGTTCTTATCCTTAGGGTGACAAAAGTAATAACAGTAAAATTCTGATACTGAATAAGATTTAAACATTTTACCACAAATACATGAGGGAGGGGAGAGTCAAATTTATGATATGAGGGCACAATAGTAGAATATTAAATTAGTTCAATGACTCAAATATTTATTTTTCAAAATATACATGTATCATTAAGGGTTTCATATAGAAAACAAGTTATTCCAATCATTTTGAGTAGTAAGAGACGTAATATAATGAACTGAGGTTAATGAGACTGTAGGAAAGCAGAAGTCTGCAGGTAATGGCATTGTAGTACATACAGTACAGAGGCCAACAGTGAGGAAGATACAAGAAATTACTGCTGGTGTGTTGGCTGTCCCAAAGCCTGGATGTGGCTAGATGGTGGTACATCTATGTTCAGCAACCACAAAAACTCCTATCATTTGGAATTTGCAGATCAGTCATCACCAAATCTGATTTACCACCCTTGTGACCAGGAAATCTGGGAAATAGATTTTGGGCTTCAGGACTATGAGATCTGGACAGAGTAAAAGTAGCTAGCAAAGGATGCTGATTGCTGCAAGGGACTCTGAGATGATGATATATATGTTACAGTACATAAAAATGATGTGATTATTCCAAACTGTCCAGTATAGGAGGACATACTTGATGGAGTCATAATGACCCTGAGCAGCAATCCTCCATGTTTGCTACACTGTACTGTCTACAATGGGACATTAGTAGGGTCATATATGAAGAGTTAGTTCTTATAATGATCAGAGCCATACGTTAGGAGCTAAAAAATATACTGATTTTTATTTTAGGGAGAGAGAGGTAGTGGAACAATAGAATCAAATACATGGGAGGTATACACTGTGCATCTACTACGTGTAATTGGTTTAGAAAGTCTAGTCTAATAATTAAAAATAGATGGTCTTAGATTTTTTTATTGATACTGTCCATTGATTTTGTAATATATAAACAGATGAAACAAAGGGTGGGAGATGGTTAGTAAATTTCCTGAGATCACAAAGAGTAATTCGGTGGCTTTGTGTCTAATTGCAAAGCCTGGGCTTGTCCCACTATTCTAACAGACTCATGAGACAGCTCAGAAGCTGTAAACATAGTTGAATGCAGGTTTTGCACATAAATTTTAAGGAGAAAGTTTTAGTTTCATTATACATTCATTATTATTTTCATTATATATATATATCTCCTGTGCATGTTTTTTTAATACAATAATTATGATCAACAGCCCCAGAAAATGAATACATCATCTAATGATTATATACATTATATGACACACACATAATAGATTTTCAAAAAACACATATTTATATATTTGAAAAATGATCTGTGAAAATAAAACCATTTCCATAGTTGGTAATAGAAACATCTGCTTTATTATTGGTGTATTTCTCAACTATTATTTTGCTATCAAATATTTCTTTTAATCAGCTTGTAGAATATAAAATTGCAGAAATATATTCATCTTAGATATTCAATTCATAAGAATTAACATTTATTTTAAAATTTCATGCAAATAGTAAGGTCATTTATGTTAGTATCTGCATTTAGAATTAATTAGACGATCTTAATTTTTGTCATTCATTCTGTCTACACTGTTTTACTGAGAGTAGTATTGATTAATTTTCTGTATTTAATTTCTTGAAAATATAGGTGTGATTGAAATGTAAATTTCAACATAAAATCTAGAGAAAAACAGTGAATCTAAAATAAGAATATGAGATTAAAAGAATGTTTAGCTTGATTCCTGATTTAACATAAATGTGTCTGACTTCAAAGTCCCTTAACCGTGTAAGTGTCTGGCATAAAACACTGCCTTTTGTGAAATGAAAAATTTAGTAGATAATTAATCATGCCAATTGTTTTAAGGTGGATATTCATTTTTAATGCATAATTCGAATGAAAACTACCGAATTACAGAAATAACACATGAAATCTTCGGCTTATGGGCATTTGGGGAAAGCTAAAGGACAGCAATGAATATAAAACTTCCAAAAGAGAGCAATTCAAAGGCTTTTCCTCTCATATCAGATAGAAAGAGAAAGGCATTCAAGATGTAAGCCTAAAGAAATTGAATAATTGTATAAAACAACCACTGCTGACAAACCAAAATCGTAGCTAGGTAGATAGACTGATCAGATAACTGACAGACAGATCATACATACATACATACATGTAACATATATACAAATGGGCACAGACAGTAAGGGAGCACATCAGACTGAAAGCATACTGTCTTAGGAAAAACATTCTCACACTCATACAGCTATCATTCTGCTAGACACATACAGCACCTGCTTATACTTCTAGCCAGACTGAATCTCTTAAGTAGCCTGCCTTAATTTCTCTGCGCCTGCCCATTTTACGCCCTCTATCTGGACCACATCACAGATTCTTGTCCTTCCCCATCCCCAAATCCCAGAAGCCCTACACTTGTTTCCCAATTTGACAGACTCTTTTGTCATAGCACTTGTCCTTGATTTCCGTCACCTGAAAATACTGAGTGCTCTAAAACTTTCTCTTTTTCTAATGTAAACAAATAACAATGTCAGGTCACTTCTAGGAGAGAATTACTTACTAATTTGGCAGTTAAACTTGAGCTGGTTAAGGGCATAGGGATTACCTTTCTCAGACCGTATCTGCATGTCAGCAGATCCCTTCCAACCTTAGCCCCACACCCAGGAAGAAGGGCAGAGTTGGCAGCAGAGGAGGCTAACCCTGCCTTGGGCTCATTTCTCCTGGTCGAATTCTTTATTGTTTACAGTATTGTGTTGGCTAAGTTCTTAAAATATGTAAATAAGTAAAATTAACCTTCTGATATGCATCGAGCAAAATATAATGCATTTAATATCCCACATTTGTGGATTCTTTGACATTTATTTATTTTAAAATTCCACTTCATCCCAGGAAATAGCAGCATGGCAACTTGGTAAGTATAGCTTAGAATTACACGGATGTCTCATCCCAGGAAACTCCTCCAAGTTTTAAAATGTAGTTGGCAAGCTCCACAGAAAGTCTTGGCCAGTTCAAAACATAAAATCTCTACTCTGATTTGTACCCCTCACCTTCACTCTCCTTTCAAATTCCTTTAGCTTAGAGGAACACCTGTTTTCCACCCAAGAGAACTTAATATTTAACTATACTTTTGGCAGTTTAGAGAAATAAAATTTTCCTTGATGTCTATGTAACTGAATAAATATTCTACTTAAATCTTTTATTCTTCCCATTGGGGAACATTCATGTCAGACAATTTAGGGAAACTTAATGTATTTAAAATCTTTTCTTTCTTCTACCCATGATGTGACTACATTTGTAGGGGCTTACAGAAGGTGAAGGCATTGGTTTGGTGGGTCATTGAGGGAGAAAGTTCATGGCTTAGTTCATGGTCATCATCAGTCTAAGATGTACACACTGAGATAGCCTCACTTTCATTTGCTTTATCATTATCGTTTCACACAGGTAACTACAGCACATTATATGTTCTGACAACAAATTATCACCATGTTTCATTCATTTTTAGCTACTTCCTTGCCTCTCTTGGACCACAGAGGACATACAACTACACTGGAATTCTGAGGCTACACCAAGCCCACCTGCTAACATTGCCATCTTTTCCACTCAGTGGCTGCCAGAAACTCCAGAGAGGACGAGGAAGTTCAGATATTCTGGCTCAGATATTCTGAATCTATATAGATTTTCTATTTTCCACCCCTTCCCAGCAGGATGTGAGTGAGGAAGAGACCACAGAGTTAATTCTCAGTGTCATCAACGGGCATTGCATTAGCTGTGTTCGGACTTTCTCTTCCCCCAGACTGTAACTTGCAGCGAGCCTAGGCTGGGGGAGAGGAAGCCCCCTGTCTGATAGAGTGCATGTAGTTCTCAATCAGTTGTGTTAACTCCAGGTCTTAAGCTTAAGGTGTGCTGAAGTCAAGGATTTAATTCTGTCCTTCTGTATCTTTATTTCTCTAAGCAAAGAATAATTGTGAAGGGTAAGTACGTCCATCTGACGAATGAAAACTAATGGAAAATATCTCTTAAAATCTTACTTCCCACATAGGAATTTCTAAAGCATCCAATAGCAAACTTCCCTACTTGTCACCCTTTATGACTTCCTATATTTATGCTCATTCTCAAACATTTTAAGAGTAACTGGAGGCTGTGACTTGCAGCTTTCAACCTGAAAGTGTCAAGAAAAAAGGCCAACCCTAGGTCTTGCTCTGGGAAGGCCAAAACATCTTGAAAACTATGTTCTGCCCCTCCACCAAACTGCCTCCGCCAATACATACAACTCCTGCCACAGGGGATGTGGTAAAGATGAAGAGAAAATACAAAACCAATACTTGTCTGGAGAGTTTCTTAAATATACTGATTCTTAGACAACAACCCAGACTTACAGTATCATAACTGGTAGAAGAGAGGTAGGCCACTATTTGTATTTCATAAACAATCTAGATGATTATTTTCTTTAGTTTGTAATATTGTACCCTAGAAGATATGACATATCATATACAAGACATAAAAACTGGCCTTTCAAACTAAGAAAATAAAATTGGGCTTATTTACAGCCAATTTGGGTGATGTGAAAAAAAAAAATCAAAGGGATAACTATAATCTCAGAAAATATTAGTGACCCCATTCCTACGTGCACACACTAGAAAAAATACCGTAACAGTACAAATCTTTTCCCTAAACAGGCACACTCTAACTTCCACAATGTTGTTTAAGGAATTCTAGGTAGCTGCTAAAATGAATTCACTCAGCAAACACTTACTGACAATTTTCTAAGTCAGGCAATATCCTAACACATCAAAATACTGTACTCCTACATCTAGTTTCACAGAAAACTGATCATACTATGTTTTAAAGTATAAAGGTCAGTGACAAATTGTAGGCATGGTATGATTAATGTCAAAAATGTGTACAGAGGTACAAGGGTAGATGGATACAGAGATCACAACCTTTACGCTGAGTGTCGGACATGTTAGGATCCTAGGTAATTTTTAATTTTCTTCTCATGTGTTTTCTTTAGGTGTTAATTTTCTTTCGGGAAGGCTCACCACTCTACCTTGCCCCTCCTAGTCCTGTGCCACCTTCTTTATTTACCTTCTTACTTGATCCCCTTCATTTTGATGGATGATAAAGTCTTGAGAAATGACATTTGACATGTTGGGGGATATGACAATCAGGTAAATTTTACCTATAGTTAGGGTTTAAAACTGACACCCAAAAGCCTGAGCCCAAGAAGATTCTGAATGACATTTCTTCTATTCAACATTTTTTTCACCTTTTCTCTTTCGACTTTTTTCTTTTGTTGTCTTCCCTTTGATATCTCCTTTTTTATCTCGTTTATTTTTTTCCTTTCTTACATATTTCTTCAATTCACACTTCATTCTGTCTGTCTTATTGTTTTTGTTTGTTTTTTGTCTTCATTCCCTAACCTACAGCATTCTTTTTCCAATATCGCATCAAATGACCAAAATTAAGATCACTTTCTATTACATTGATATCAGAAGTATGCAGGGAATGTTGAATTATCATGTTTTTGTATAAGATAGGTATTGTTTAGAAATACAGAATCACACAGGTCATATGAAGCTCAGAGAGACCAAATGTCAGACATTTCAGCAGACTGTTCAGGTTCCTCTCTGGGAAAACAACAACAGCGAAAACTCTGAAACTTCTTCACTACCCTTCATTTCCATAGCAGAATTAAGTAAAATAGCTTGTGGCATAAATCCTGGTGGGAAGGAGAAAATGTTGTCTTACCATGTAAGGGCAAGACGTTGTTACATACAAAAACAGATGCAACTGTGATTTTTAGGAGAAATATGAATTCCTCACTTAGCTCAAAAAGAGGGAGTTCTCCATAAATAAACTAGTGTTCAGAGAGTAAAAATCTGTTTGATTTTAGAGACTCCAGGAGAGAACACCCCCACAGCAGGAGGTCCCAGCCGTTTGTTCTGGACCTTCCCTGGACAGACACAGATCCCCAGGCCGAGCCCAGCAGGAGGGAGCGGGGGCCCATCTGCCTCCTGTGAAGGGCCGCAGACACGGCTGTGCACGGAAAACCAGCCTTACTTCTTGCTCCCAGCAGCCCAGGAGGACTTCTTCTCTAGAACTATTCCCAATACTTTGTTGTCGTAATGAAAACTGAGCCTTAGTAACATGATTTGTTCCCCAAGCTCAAAATCTGTTTTAAATCACATCCATTACCTTTGTCCTACCTATCACTGTCCTCTAGCAAACCAGTATATTCCAGGTGCCAACCTCCGCTCCCCGCACCCCACACACACCCATCCGCTCCACACAGTAAATTTGTAAATCACCAGAAAGAACTGATAGAGACCAAGAGGATTATTTCAGTAGGAGGGGCAACTGACACTGAGGAGGGGCACGTGTTGGGGAATCTGGAAAGCCCAGGTTATCTGAATGGCAGCAGGAAATGAGAAATGAAAAGGAGTGAGGAAAGAAGAAAAAGCAGGTAGGTTTTGAGATACTTGAAAAAGTCTAGGGACTATTCATAAGTGGCCTCCAGAAACAGGAAGCCTAAGCACAGATGTCCTATCTCTCGTGTCCTGTGAGAGGGAATAAGACATCCAGATTAGAGTCGCTGCTTCATTTTCCTTCCTCAAAAACAATTTCCTGTTTTAAAACTCTTCTACTATAGTTTCTGTTTTTCTGACTGGTACATGGGCTTACTGTAGAGACAGATGTTAAAGAAATAGACACAAAAATAAATATAATCATACAGTTCTAGGACAAACAAGAAAAAAAAACTACGTAAGTTTAAAACAAACAAGAAGAAAAAAAAAACTATGTAAGTTTAACACAAACAGATCTATTCCAGGTTGTGAGTGGGCTTGGATATGTTCTGATGAAAAATCTTATTTATCCACTCCTGTCCTTAGACTTCTTATTTATTTCATACACTTCAATCCCCATGCTTCCACCAATGACTTCCCAATCTTTTTCACTCGTTCTGACGTCTCTCTTGTACTCTAATTCTCTTTTCTCCTACTTCCTATATATCTTCTCCTGTTTTTTACCTCAAATTCATCATGTTCAAAAACCCATCACCTTCCCCTGCAAATCTTCTCTTTGTTGCTTGTTTCTTTTCCATATTGTACAACATCAGTCTCGGCACTGTCATAGAGCCCAGATCTCTAGTTCATTTCTATTAGACTAACTTGGATGAACGCTATTGCTAGTCACCACAACAAACCTCCTGGCTTCTAACTCTCCCCAACTCGGTCCACCCTAAATACTCTGCCAAGCAAATCTTTAAACACAATTCTGGCTGTGTCACTCCCTTTGCCCAAAGTCTTCAAAAGTTTTCCTATACTGACTAAAACTCTTGACATCAAGGTAACATTTTTTTTTTAAAGTTAAATCCCAAGACTCATTTGCAGCAACACGGATGGACCTAGACATCATCATACTCTGAAGTCAGTCAGACAGACAAACATCGTATGATATCACTTCTAAGTGGAATATAAAAAAAATTGATACAAATGAACTTACTAACAAAACAAAAATAGACTCACAGACACAGAAAGCAAATTTATGGTTGCCATAGGGGAAAGAGTAGGGAGAGATAAATCAGGAGTTTGGCATTAACAGATACATCCTACTATATATAAAATAGATAAACAACAAGGACCTACTGTGTAGCACAGGGAACAGTATTTGATACCTTGTAATAACCTGTAACGGAAAACAAACTGAAAAAGAATATATATATATATATATATATATATATATATATATATATATATATGTATGTATAACTGAATCATTTTGCTGTACACTTGAAACTAACATTATAAATCAACTATATGTCAATAAGAATTTTTTTAAAAGAATGTAAAGACAAAAAAATGTGAAAAAAAAAGTAAAATAAAAATGCCACAACTCTTTGGTGACCTAACCGTACTGGACTGCTTGTAGTTCATCAAATGTGCTCCGAAGCTTTGAACCTCCCTGATTTTTTCTCAGTCTATTCTCTCCAAGAAACATATCATACTTTTTAAAACACTTTCTCTCTTAAGTCTACCCATTTTATATCTTAGATTTTATGTCTTCCATAAAGTGATACCTGGTGCCTCTTGAATGATATAACTGCTCTGTACAATGCTCACTGTTTTATCCTTGGTACAGTTCACATGACGTTTTTCATATGTTGTTTATGTGACTTTCATAACCTCCCATTCCTGCTTGATGTTTGGAAATCTCTACTCATCTGTTTACTCCTTAGTGGATATGGCAGGTGTTCAACATTGCACCAAAATCCCTCAAAGACATTTAATAATAAAGGCAGTACAATTACAGATGACAGCATGACAGCATTCAGTCAGTGAATACAATGCAGAAGAGAAATTTACCTGTAGCTTGAGAAGTCTTGCATTCAAAGGTTAATTAGACATACTTGTGTGGTGGGGAAATGTGTAAATTTTGTTTTTTCCCAGAGCAGGCTCAATGATTAAGTACCTTATACTTCAGAACTGTACCACTGTGTATGCTGGAACTACACCAGGGAATCAGTTAAGCAGATCTCTAGTTTAACCTGGCTACACTCTCAGAGAGATATCATTTGACAACCTGAAAACTTCCCCAGGTCAAACTATTACAACTATGGTGATGGCTGGAGAAATCTAGTAAGCACAGAATAGAATCCACATCAGAATTCTCTTCCCAGAGATTTTTACTTTTATTTTTTTAACACTGGGTTCTATTTGCACAATAAAATCTTATTTCATTTCTCAAGTGATGCCTTAAAAATTTACAAGAATATGGCTCAAAGCTCTTCACAAACTATCAGATACTTTAAAACAAAATTTTTTCAGATCAATTTTCTTTTCTTCATAATAGATACATAATACTCTGTATATACTATGACTCATGGAAAAGAGAAGATTGGAAAACTGCTTGATGACAATGTTCATCTGTGATAACTGGATTTACCAGAGGACTCTTATAAAAGTGTTAGAGCCTTAAAACAGATTAGGTAAAGAGTGTAAACCCTGAGTTTCTCAATTCTTCTCCCAATGGAAAGTGGGAGGCAGTAGGAATTAATCACCTTGGTTCCTCATGTCATTTGATTCAAACAGACTGAATTTCCTCTGACAAGGAAGGCTACATGCAATGTGTAATAATCTTTAAACACCACCACAGACTGGTTTTAATATAATACTCTCTAAAGTAAAAGTCTACACCTCAATCTCAGGTTTCAGTAGCAACATATAAAAATTCTGTTGGCAAGAACTCTACAAAAAGGGGATTTTATATTCAGTTTCATCAAAGGCCTTTCAATTCATTTCTCTTATTGTTTCTTTTAGTTTGTCTTTTGTATAACCCTCAGAAGAAAAATGAGTCAGAAAGAAAATAAATGATTTTTCTATGTAACATTTATACAGAAATGTATGTAGTTACTCAATGATGGACCTGTAAGTTAACAGTATAAAGATAATTTGAAAATAAAATTGAATGGTAGGAAAAATTTTAAAATGAAACAGGACAGGCATCTATCTCTCAACACTTAATTTAATCCATAAAGATGGTAACTCCTCTAAATAAATATAATAAATGACAAGAATCTATGAAACTTGGGTAACATTTTAACTCAAACTGACTTTCTATTAGAAATAAGTAAATTTATTCACACATTTATTAAAAGGAAAAGAACTTTTTGCTTTCCAAGTGAGCCTGGGAATATTTCTAAAATGAAGCTTCTCAGATTCATATGTAGACAAAACTATAGATGCAGACTTCAAAAGCACAAAAGAGAAGAAAAGGGGACATAATCCTGAATGAGATTAGAACAAACTTTACTATGTCATAGTACTATTTTTGTTACCTTAAAGGAGAAATGATGATGTATCCCTACCTTAAATATTTTCAGCCATGGATTGACATCATCTGAGACAATTTAGCACACTATCTAGCAGTTTATTTTGCATTCTTAGTCATTTATATTTTCCAATCTATATAAACTGGCATTCCAACTAGAATACAAATTTATTAAGAGCAAATATTATCTTATTACTTAACTTAATTGAATATAGTATAGTACTTAAAAAACAGTAGTGTCACCCACCCCATATTGTGGATGACTACAGACATTTAAACATTACTACCAATTACCATTTTAAAATGCACATTTTGAAATTACCTTTGGCGGCTGCTAAATTTCTGCCAGGAAATTTGCTGACCTCTTTCTTTCTTTTTGAATCTGTATGTCTATTGTTGGCATAGAACATTTCATCTAATTCTATAATCAGTGAAAAAAAAAAGTAGTAATAATCCACTAAATTAGGTCAATTACTGCTTTATCCTCTTAGGATACAACTTCTCTAAAATGTATTGTTAAAATGCTAAAAAGATGACTGAGAATATAATTTTGTAGTTTTGAGGGTGAAAATACAAATTGTGTTGTAAATCTTCTATACCTAGACAAAAAATTACTTTTGGGATAAAGGCAGCAGAAATACACCTAGACATTAAAAACCTAAGTTTATCTCATAAAGGTTTGCATTTTAAGGTAGAAGTGTAAGGAAATTATTATTATATTTAAGAAGAATGTAATGAACTAAGAATAATAAAACAAAAAAAATACTTTTATAAATGTAATCAGGATACAAATAAAGAGGCATAAAAAATTCAGGAATTAAGATGAATTAAATAAAGATAAAGAAAATAGTACATTTTAACACAATATAAATATTATATTAAAACACTGGAAAAACAATTATATGATAAATTTCTTAGAAAATGCTAACTAACAAATTAGAACAGGAAGAAATTGAGCTAAATAAAGACACATCTCACATACACACAAACAAAACATTGCCCACATAGTTTAATTGATTTTCAGTTTTATCAGTGACTGATGTATTTTCATTTCATATAAACCATTTCAGAATGTACCAAAAAAATAATAAACATTGTTTCTGAGAGAATGACAGTCTAGACATTGAGTAACACTCTTGCTAAAAACAATTGTTAAGTACTGAAATTCACATACACACACCATATACTCATAAATGTATGTAATTGAGCTGACAAGGAAGTATGGAATCTTCGGAAACTAGCATAAAGTGAAAGTAGGAATCTTGGGATACAAGTAGATATATCTATAGACCCATGTCTTGTATTTTGTTGGCTTCCCAGAATATGTATAGGGCATAGGGGTTAAGTTTAGGGCTTACGTTAGGTAAAAAATGGTGTAAGACATTTATGCATAAAGCCAGAGACCCAAAGAGTCACAACATCTGTGTGAGGCAGAAGGAGAAGTAAAACACTATACAGAAGGGGACAGAGAGGAAATTCATCTACTTCAACTTTGGTGCTCACTACAGAGCAAAAATTTTTATCCTGAGAATTTGTAAGCATAAGCCAGACTTCAAGTAGGTATGCAAACTCAATTAAAATTAATTAAATTAATTTTTGGTATTGGCCAAAAAACACTTTGTAATAAAAAAGAATTTCAGTTTTGATGTCTGACTAATGACAGCTTTCATATCCTACAACCCAATTTCCCCCCATATTTGGGCAAGCTGATTTGTATGACTGAAACATTATGCTGTATGCCAGAAATTGACACAACACTGTAAACTGACTATACTTCAATAAAAAATAAAATACAATAAAATAAACTTGCATGCTCCTTCCCTTGGTGCAAGGAGTAGCTCAAACCATGCAAACCCCAGCACTCAAGTGGGAACCCCGACCTCAATCCCACCTCCCAACCACATCTCATTTCACTCTTGTCACCTGGACCATCCTGTACCAGAAGTCTTGCGGTGTGAGTAATCTTTACATATGCTCTTGTGCATGTGCCACCAATCTTGATGTATGAACTATTCCATTATGAGGGGTCATTCCTATTCTCCATTCTCCATGGGAAAACTATAAATCACTTAAAACTACAATGGAATTGTAGTGTTTGTTTGTTTGTTCGTTTTTCACTTGCAGTAGATGCTGTTAGTGATGCAACTGATCCCATTTATAGGGCTGGTTAACACAGATGATCACAGTTGATCCCTTCTCCAAAGAACTGGCTTTCAACAAATGGGAACCCTCTTGCCTGAGAGATTATACCCCCTCAGGAAACACACTAGTGATTAACACTGGGGGTAGGGGATAAAAAGAATTTTGAAAAGCCTGAGATTTTACCTTAATTACGAGCTAACAAGTTAGCTTGTCACAGTTTCATAAATGCTGGCAAAAAAAGATTTAAAATTTCATGGTCAGAGACAAAGGACTTTATCACTCACAGTAATAGCAATAGTCAGATCTCCAAGTTGGTTCCCTGAGCCTGAATTTCCATTGGACAACGCAAAAAGGTCCAGATAACACCCACGCATGAAGAAGATTATGCTGCAGAAGAGGAATCCTGAGCTTAGGGAACAGACTCCTTAACAATGGGCTATAAGCTTACCTAAACTTTGTCCTAGAGGGAGACACTGTCTTTATTATACTGGACAAGAAATAAATCTGCCCTTGTTCTAGAGATAGACACTATCTCTAGTTTTTAACATTATTCATTACAGAAAAGTCTTTAAAGGCTAGCCCAGAACAAAGGCAATCAGTGCCTCTGCTCATAAGATGGACAGAAACATAAGAGATCCATGGAGAATTGAATCCCAACAGATGGATTTACTTTACTAATCTACTCTTGTATATTTTGAAATTTTTTGCATAATGAAAAAAAAAACATATCAGTGATCACAATTAATGTAAATAAAGTAAGCTCTCCAAGTCAAAAAGTACTGATTAACAGAATCAATAAAAAAAATTCTAGCTGTGTACAATTTACAAGAGTCTGAAACCTAAAGACCCAATCAAAAAAAAAAGTTTGCTTATCAAATTATAAAAAATACATGACAGGCAAATATTTATCAACAGAAAGCTGGTATTTCTATATCATATATAACAGATTAAATATTAAAAGGCTTACTAGAAATAAGGAAAAGATTTGGTTCAGCTTAAAATGATGTGTCTAAATTTGTAAGCTCCTGGAAGAGGACTTAAAACACATAAAGAAAATATTGACAGAATTAAAGCAGAAATTAATAACTTCATTATGTTAGAAAAAATTTAGCACACCTTAGTAACTGAGAGCTCTAACAGAGGCAAAAAAAAAAAAAAAAAACCAAACAAAAAACAACAAAAAAAACCTGTAAGCATTGGTAAGCATTGGTAAGATTTTAATAAGACAATTAGCAAGTTTAATTTTTGAACATTTCTATAACAGTACACTCAATGACAGGATAGTATGGAACATTAACCCAAATGTCAGATACTAAGCTGCAAAGCCTGTTTCAACACATTCCAAAGGCTTTCTGTCATACAAATCACATTCTCTGACTACAATGTGACTATCAGAAATCAAAAGCAAAAGGTAACTAGAAAAATCAAAAAAGTTTATACATGTTGAACACATCTTTACGTAACTGATGGGACAAAAAAAAGGAAAATTCATAATGGATATTAATTTTATTTTTAAATGAGTGATAATAAAAATATTGCAAATCAAATTGCAGATATATAACTAAAGCAATTACTGAAGCAGCTTTCACATCCAGTCCATCAGAAACCTCTGAAACTCAACCTATTTATATGTTCGACTTCTCTCTCTTCTCTGCAACCCCTATGGTCCAAGTCACTCATTTCTCTCTCCTGGGGCATTTCTACAGAAATGGTTTTCCTGCTGCCTTTCTAAAATTCAATCCCCTTGTAGCAGTCAGTTACCATGATCTTTAAAAGTATAGGTCAGGTTACACTGCTTGCAGGTTAAAACTGCCCTGCTCTTTGATCATTGCAGGACTAGCTGTTTTAAATTATTCCCATCTGTTCTAGTTTTCCAGCCCCAGGTTCTGTCCTCACAATTCTTTGAGGGCTAGCTGGGCTGTGTTCTCATCTGGAGCTCAGGGTCCTCATCCAAGATTATTCACGTGGTTGACAGAAATCAGTTTCTTGCAAGTATAGGACTGAGGTTCACATTTTCTTGCAGGCTGGTGGCTAAAGTGTTCTCTAAGCAGCAAAAGCCTGACCTCAGGTCCTAGCCATGTGTCTCACAATATAGAGCTTATTTCCTGGAAGGCAGTAGAATATTCTCTTCCCAGTTGGAAAGGCAGAGGCTTATGTAACACAATGTAATCAAGGGAGTGGCTATGCCATCACCTTTCCCATGTAATGTAATCTGATCAAGGGAGCAACAATTTCAACCTATTTGCAGGACCTGCCCACATCAAAGCAAATGGATTATACAGGGTTTGAGTACCAGACAATGACAGTCTTGGGCTCCATTTTAGAATTATGCTACCCTATCCTTTTATAAATCCCTGTTGAATACTTAAAATATTTACTGCTCCATTACCTTTTTCAATTTAGTTGTTTATTTTATTTTCGGTTATTACTCTTTGGCATCTAATCATCATTAGTATAAGATACCTTGTCTGTCTTTTCTACTGCTGTCTTTCCATGCCTAGAGCAGAGCATGAAACATGGAAGATAGTCAATAATGCTGCCTGTGTGACTATATGACCTGATGGTTTCTAAAAATATAGGGCCATATACTTGAAAAGACAAAAACCAAAAATCCATCCTTATCTCTACCTTACAACTTAATGCCAGAATGAAATACAGAGGAGATACAAGGTGAAACGTACAGAAATAAAGCACACATAATATAAAGTACATACACAGATACATACACTTCTTATGAACTGAGAAGGTATACATAAGAATGAAATCAAATTCAGGAGCCATAAAACATTAACAGTAGATTTGACTACATAATAAAATTTCTGCACACAGACAACACCACTTAAAAGCTTTAAAGAGTACAAAAAATAAAAACTTACAAAATATTTTTTAAATATGTCATACAATTTAATAACAATGATATATCATGTGAATATATAAATTAAGAAAGACAAACATTCTAATTTTAAAAAATGGACTCAGATCATTAACAGAAAAACTACAAAGAAAGAAATGCCACAAATGACAAATTGTCAGTTTTATTCTCAAATTTCTCCTACAAGCATCTATCAAAGTATAATTGAAACTGTAGTATAAGAAATAAAAAATGAATATGGCTTTGTCTTTGAACAGTGTAGTGTATCTGTAAACTGTAAGAATATGGCAGAGATAGAGATATTTTAAAAATATTGACAGGCATTCACTACCTTTGAGTGTTGAGATTATACTATAGTGGTAAGACCAAAAATGTGTTATTTTTGAGCAAACTGCTAATGGTAGAAAAGCAAGGTTACTTATCAGCTGAGACTATTTTTGTTGTATCTGTGAATGACAATGAACTCTGTTGCATTTCTTTCTTACATTTTCATTATTATTTAGTAACTTAAAAATTTAGAGTTCAAGGTGTTATGTTCACTAAATTTTGAAAGCAACAGTATTCCTAAAATTAAATTAAAAAAAAAAACTTTTCCTCAAGTAGGTATTATTTGGTTAGATGAGTAGCTGTGGTTTGTTTTATTTTTCTTTTTTCTTAATTATAAAAATATCACATGCTAGATCTTAAAAAGTCAGATAAATAAATAGATATAATGGAGAATAAACACTTTCACTTTAAACTTTTCTCCCTCCTGCCTCACTACAACTATTTGGCAGATAACAGTCTACTTTCCTTTATGATGCTTTAAATTAATTAAATATATATAGTTTTCAGAACATATAGGCTGAAAATTAAGGGATGGTAAAAGATGTTCCATGAAATGATAATCAAAAGAGAACAGGGATGGTTACATTTACATCACCCAAAATAGAAGTTAAGTCAAGAGAGACAAAGAAGGTCATTATATAATGATAAGAGGGTCAGTTCATCAAGAGAAAATAACAATCAGAAATACATGCATCTAAAATTGGAGCACCTAAATATATTAAGCAAATATTAACAAAACTGAAAGAGAAAATAGACAACAATACAATAATGATAGGGGACTTCAATATTCCACTTTCAACACTGGATAGATCATTCAGACAGAAAACCAATAAGGAAACAGTGGACTTGAACTATACTATAGATCAAATGGATGCAACAGACCTTAAGAGAATGAAGGATAAAAATCATCTATCTGATTATCACAATAGGAGCAGAAAAGCATTTGACAAAATTTAGCACCTTTTGATGATTAAAACACTTGACAAACTAGAAATAGAAGGAAAGTATCTCAATATAATATAGGCCATATATAACAAGGCCACATCTAACATCATTCTCAATGATGAAAAGCTAAAAGCTTTTCTTCTAAGATCAAGAGAAAAACAAAAATGCCCACTCTCACCACTTCTATTGAACATAATCCAGAAAGTCCTAGTTAGAGCAATTAGGCAAGAAAATGAAATTAAAGGCATCTAAATGGGAAAGGAAGGAGTAAAATTTTTTCTATTTGCAGATGAGGTTATCTTATACATAGAGAATCCTAAAGACTCTACCAAAAAAAACCAAAAAACTACTCAAACTAATAAACAAATTTAATAAAGTTGCAGGATACAAAATCAACATACAGAAATCAGATACATTTCTATGCACTAACAATGAGTTATCCAAAATATAAATTAAGGAAAAAATCCTATTTATAATAGCATAAAAATAATAAAATACTTAGTAATAAACTTAATCAAGGAGGCGACATATCTGTACAATGAAAACTACAAGACACTGATGAAAGATTGAAGAAGACACAGGTAAATTGAAAGATAATCCATTTTTATGGAATAGAAGAGTTAATATTATTAAAATGTCTACTAACCAAAGCCATTTACAGATTCAATGGAATCTCTATCAAAATTCTAATGACATTTTTCCCAGATATAGAAAAAAACATACAATTAGTATGACATGATAAAAGCCTCAAACAGACAAAGCAAAAAAAAAAAAAAGACAAAGCAATTTTGAGAAAGAAGAACAAAAGTGGAGGCATCACACATTTTGACTTTAAATTTTATTTCAAAGCTACAGTAATCAGAACAATATGGAACTGGCACAAAAGCAGGCATATAAACCAGTGGGAAAGAGTAGAGAGCCCAGAAATAAATCTACACCTTAACAGTCAACAGGTCTTCCATCAAAGTGCCAAGAGTACACAATGAAGAAAGGATTGTCTCTTCAACAAATGGTTTTGGAGAAATGATATTCATATGCAGAAAAATGAATATCTTATACTATATACAAAATATCACACCATTTATAAAAATCAACTCAAAATGAATTAAGATTTAAATATAAGACCTAAAATTATAGAACTATTAGAAGAAAACACAGATAAGAAAAAAGCTTCTTGACATCGGTCTGGGCAATCATTTTTTGGTTATGATACCCAAAGCATAGGCAATAAAAACAAAGACAGAGGAATGGGATTGCATCAAACTAAAAAGCTCTGCACAGCAAAGGAAGCAAACAACAGAGTGAAGAGACAACCTACAAAACAGGAGAAAGTATTTGCAAATTACATATCTGATAAAGGGTTAAAATCCAAAATATATAAGGAACTCATGGAACTCAACAGCAAAAAAAAAAGCAAATTATTCAATTAAAAAAGACCTGAATAGACATTTATCCAAAGAAGACATAGAACTGGCCAAAAGCGACGTGAAAAATCACTCCACAACATAATCATCATAGAAATGCAAATAAAACCCACAATGAGATATCTCACATCTGTTAAAACCGCTATTATTAAAAAGACAAAAAAATAGAAGGGTTAGTGAGGATGGAGAAAAGGGAACCCTTATATGCTGTCGATGGGAATGTAAATTACAAACAGCCATTAGAGAAAATATGGAGATTCCTCAAAATATGAAAAACAGAACTGCTATATGATCCAGCCATCCTAATAAGTATACATCCAAAGGAAATGAAATCAGATTCTCAAAGAGGTATCTGCAATCCCATGTTGATTGCAGCATTATTTATAATCATTATGCCAAGATATGGAAACAACTGAAGTATCTGCTAACAGATGAATGAATAAATAAAACGTGGTAAATATATACATTGGAATATTGTTCAGCTTTTAAAAAAAGGAAATCCTATTATTTGTGGCAACATGGGTGAAACTGGAGGACATTACGCTTTGTGAAATAAGCCAGACCCAGAAAGACAAATACTGTATGATTTCACTTATGTGTGGAATCTAAAAAAGGTTGAGCTCATAAAAGCAGAGAGTAGACAGTTTTTACCAAGGGCTGGGAGGTGGGGAAAATGGGAAGATGTTGGTCAAAGAGAATAGTTTCAGCTATGCAGGATAAGTAAGTTCTGGAGATCTAATGTGTAGCATAATGACTACAGTTTATACTACTGGATAGTATACTTGGCAAATGCTAAGAGACTAGATCTTAAGCATTCTCACCACAAACAAAAGAATATGGTATATATGTGATGTGATGGCTATATCAATTAGCTTGATTGTGGCATTTTTCACAGAAACAGAAAAAACAACATATATGTATATGAAAACATCACATTATATATCTTAACTGCATACAATTTTTATTTGTCAATTATTTAAAATTAGAAAAAATAAGATATATAATACAAAAAGTAAATTACACATTAAATATATGCACATTTAAGTAGATGTATTTTTTATGTTCTATTACTCATATTTTAAAAATCTGGAATAAAGCCCACTGAAGGATAGTTTTACAGAAGAGTGACTCTCATGGAGATATATTAACACATATTATAGAGTTGTTTATCTCTATTAATGAGGAAACTGCTAAGATGTTAAGCTATTCAAAGGAGAATCCAAAGAAAACACACATTTGTAGCTCAGGAATGTTGAAGTGGATATGCAAATAGAGGCAAAGCTGGCTTCTTCCACATTGGGAGAGAGAAGTAAACTGAACCTCTACAGGACAGAATTAGCATATCTATAAACAAGATTTTGCATTGTTATCAATTATGTATAATTTAGAGTTCTAAAATAGCTCAAAGGCAATGTAATGCTAGAATTGAATAACCAAGTGCGTATGTTCTAATGATGCATAATTCTCCATTGAAGCACAAATTTCCCCCTACAAAACAAGTGGAAAAAACATTTTATTACACATATCAATTGAATCGTTTTTGGCCAACGTCTAATAAATTATCCATGGTAACAATTAGAAATGGTCCTTTATGTTTCATAATTTTTATCTAAAACATCACATATGAACATACATACATTCACACACATATATTCTTTCCAGGATGTTACATGTAGAACATTCTTATTATTGTTATGTGCTCCTAGAATTGAACACAGTAAGCTGATGCCCATAGACTTGCAACACAGAATCTATGAGTCTAAGGTTCTGGATCTGGAATTCACCTTCCTTCCGAAAATGACACTACTTCCTTATACTCTTGAATATTCTAAACTTAGGGCTAGTTTAGGACTACTTGTGGAACTAGATGCAATCATGTGAGAATAGAGGCTTCCAGAATTGGTGATGACTGAGACCCAATCTGAAAGTTAATCCTCTTTACCATCCTTTGTAGATTTGTCTGTAAAAAAAAGTAAAATGTACTAAAGAAAAAAAAGTAGGAAATGAAATGAATATGCTCATGTCAAAAATATCACACCTGTCTCAAATGACATAATCTCTCCTTAAAAGAAACACTGACCTTCAAAGCTTCTTTCTGCTTACTTGCTAGTTCTGTCTAAATATAGCCCAAATCGAGCCATTTTTCCAGAAGCTGCAGGAGTTGCCTTCTGCTAGGTCTAACTTTGAAATGATAATCCTTTGACAGCCCTTCTGTTACTTGTTTAGTCTTTACATTCTGATGCACCCATATTTGCAGCCATCCAGGTGGAATCAAAATCTGGAAGTGATTTATCACTTTGAAGAGACTAGACACATTCTTTCATAGTCCTTTCTTCTTTTTTTCTCCCTCATCTCTAATTTCTACCCCTAGAGACAGAGGAATTTATAAACCTGACAAACAATAGATAAATAAACGAAATTAGCATCTCAGATGGGAAGAGATTTAAAGACAAAAAGAAGTTCAAAAAAGAAACAACCTGATTAGTTTCATTAGCATTTCAATAGAATCTGGGCCGTCTGCAGAGGGTGGAGTGAGATTCCACAGAGTGTCACTGAAAATGAGCACTTTGGAACTCTTGACAACTAGGGACGAAGGTAATCATTTTACTTAATTTGTTTTTTGGGTTCACTCATTTAAGAGAACTAACAGTTCCATTGCTCTTGGCAGAATACAACTGTGATTGCAGCTTTTCTATTCAGTGCACTGGAAATATCAGTGAATGTCTCCAACTGAGAGTGAGATACTGGCAGTATTTCCACATATTAAGTGCTTGCACGTATTATTTTTCTCCTCTGCCCTTTAATAGTCCAATTTTGATAAACTTGAAAACAAATTCTTAAATAATGCAATCATACAAATCATCATTTCATAAGAGTATAGATACAAATGAATACATTAATTTAACAATCCTCTGATGAGTTGTGTTAATCACACCAATCTGAGCTTAATATGGTTAATTTCAAACACAGCAGGATTTAACTATGTATATGCTCTAAAGCCATAAAATTCTGAGTTAGGAGGTGTTTGAGCATGAAAATATCAAATTATGTACTCCTAGTAACATATATAGCTTATTTTCCTCCAAATATCTCCCCTATTCATCAATGATAGTTAATTAAAGACTCAATTGATTAAGGTTTTATATACAGGAGTTTGAGATTAAATTCCATTCACACTATGTCATCAACCCATGAATACTGTAAATTGCACCTACATAGGAATTTTAAAATAGATTCAGAGTTGATAGTGCCCTTTTAAAAATTCCAAACATTTTAGATTTTTTTTTTCTGAAAAGCAAAGTTAGTGCACTTACTGTACCAGAACTATTGCATGATTTTTCTCTTGAAAGTTGGGGTAATAATTTAAAAGGATCAAAATGGAGTCACTGAAATATGCAGAGGCAGCACATATATGATATATTCTCATCTTTGTTTCCACACTTACAGCCATTTGGGTGATGAACAAGAGTAATGGGAGACGTAAGACAAATCAATAGTACTACAGTAATGTAGTATTAATATGGTACTAATGTAATAGTAACCTTATATTGAAAGAGTTATCTCATTTTTAAATGTCCTGTTTAGTCTGTATACCACGTGGCAGAAATGATGTAAAAATGTTTATGTCTATGTACAAAAACTGAAAAATGAAGAACAAAGATAAATATTGATGCATGAGAGTACAGGAGTTAAGAGTGATTTAAGCATTTTAACTTACTGTTTTCCAATAAAGCATATTACTTCAGATCTGGTGAAGCCCATCCCATCCTCTATTAGGACATGGATACCAGCAAAGATAATATTTAAATTCAGCAATTATGTAATAAATATCTACTGTACATTTAGCATTGTGCTTGATCTTGTAGAAATATAACATCAAGTATAAAATACCTGCTATATAAGTTATTGCAGTTTAGCTTAGAGAATAAAAAGCTCATTTTAGGCTGTAACTAAGAATGTTGCCAAAGAGTAATTTGTTTTCCTGTTCTTCCCAGTCAGTTCTCGGCAGTTGTATGTGGCTGGTGGTACACACAATCCTGTGCCTTTGTACCACCAAAATACAGCTACTATTGAAGGAGCCCTTGGTATACGCATCAAGCACTGAATTAAGCATTTCCTACTTCTTATTTAATTT
Source organism: Vicugna pacos (assembly GCF_048564905.1). Taxonomy (NCBI): domain Eukaryota; kingdom Metazoa; phylum Chordata; class Mammalia; order Artiodactyla; family Camelidae; genus Vicugna; species Vicugna pacos. The sequence goes on from NC_132991.1 coordinate 19,909,753, forward strand.
AGCACACAAAAAACTTACAAGTTATTTTCTTATCCCTTTAAATAAATGAGGAAAATAAATCTTGGACAGGTTAAGCACATTTCCCAAAGTCTCACCCGTCTTGAATATCACAAGTGGGACATCTACTAGGGCCCATTCCCTGCGCCCTCTACCGTCTGTAACACCCCTCCTACAGAATATGCTCGGTCCTGGGGTGGGTGGAGTGTGACTCTGGGGAAGGGCAGAAGGGAAGAAACAACTGAAAGAACCCACATCAAATGAGTGAGAAGAGGAGAATGAAGAAGGGAGACTAAAGAGCCCCAGAAGACCTTTGGCTTAGCTCAGATAAATTCTATACAGAGAGAAGAGAACTTGAGAAAAATAAACAAGTCATTTACATCATCTTCAAAATGCTGGTGTGCTCAAAGCTGACTAATATTAATAACGTATTCTTTCTGGACATGCAGTTTAATCTTAGGTGCCCATCAGATGGGGAAGTGTCTGACTGAAGACTTGGGTGATTGGTGGAAAATACAGGAGGATGAGCTCAGATCAATGCGAGCCTGAAAGCTCCAGCCTGACCTTTTCGGTCCTGATTTCAACCAAATTGAGAGTCATTTTACAGCTTTACTATTTCTTCACTTCCTAGGCGTTTGGTATGTCGATTAACCTAATAAAAAACAAGGTGCTTGTTAATGACTGACTACATACATGATTCTTACCTCAAGTAGACATATCCAGGCTTGCCACTTTTCACCTTTACCAGAGATATACTCATCATTAGCACACAGAAACTAAAATATTTATCATGAAATCTCAAATTTGCTTTAAAAGACTCTAGGAAAAGAAAAGTAGTGGACTAGATGTAACAAGAATTATTGATAATTATTGATGTTGAAGGTCTTCACAACATTTCTTTTCCATTTCCATAATAAAAATAAATAAATGAAAAATAGAAAAATGCATGGAGCAAACAGAATTCTGATGTATATATATATTCATTTTGAATAGACTATGGTTATTTTGAACTGTGTTGTGGATGTGTGGGCATACATATTTTTAGTATTGAATTCCTGTCATGTTTAATCAGTCTGTTAAAAAACAGAATTCTGCTCCTGGTACTTTAATTTAAATTTGTATCCCCTTCTGTGTGCTCACTTTTGTAGAAATAACATTCTCTCCTTTATTTGACATTTTGATATCAAAATTTCACATTACGAATAAAACAATACACTGGGGAGACATGAGCTGTATTTCAAAAACAAGAGTGTAAGTCCTCTGTAAGCTGTTTTCTCCAGTCTTAAGTTGACGAAGATTTAAGGATTTATTCTGACTTTTAGCATTAGTTTCATAAATACTTGTTTGTCCTTTTTATGAGTAAAGAAAGGATTTTTTAAAACATGGAAACACAGCACCTGGAGTGCCCTAGATTCTGCCAAACAATTTGAAGCATGCAGTGATTCTATATGTGGAGCTTGTCATTTTAACTTTAAACAATTCAAATAATTCTGATCCAGTTTTCTTCAATTAAAAAGGAGAACTTTTTGAAAATCTCGTGACATGGAACTACTTACTCTGAAGTTAAAAAAAATTGAAATAAAAATAAACTAACTTTCAAAATTGTAGAATAGATAAACAAGACTATACTGTATAGCACAGGGAAATATACACAAGATCTTATGGTAGCTCACAGAGAAAAAAATGTGACAATGAATATATATATGTTCATGTATAACTGAAAAATTGTGCTGAACACTGGAATTTGACACAACATTGTAAAATGATTATAAATCAATAAAAATGTTAAAAAAATAGATAAACTAACTTTGAAAAGTTTAGGAGGAGGAACAGTGACAGAGAATACATATTTCAGGTGAGAGCTATAAATGATAAACAGATGGCAACTAGAGCAGAATAAAAGATAATCTCAAGAAAGAAGAAAAGCCACTGAAACCCTGGCAGCTATACGCTGGGTCAAGCTGACTGACGAGTGGGGAAACCGACGTGGGACAGAGGGAAATAGAGAGAGCCTAGGGTGATGAAGCCTGGACCAACCCCTTCTACAGCTCATCGGTGTATTGTACATTAAGACAATCTGATGCCAGTAAAGCATTCTTGGTTATTTTTAAGGTGAAATTTTTTTTTAAAATGAAATTTGACAACATTGTGTGTGTAAATACGTCCCAATTAGCACAAATGAGTCATGTTTTATAAATATCTCAATAAAAACTGAGACTTTGAGTATCAATGCCAGTTTCTATAACAATTCCTTTGTGTCAGCAGGTAATACAAACGAGAAGAGGCCAAACATCTATCAAAACACTTTGGTGCCAACCTTACCTAGGAGGCATAAATTGCTCTGTGAACCTATTTTCAGCAGATAGGAGACAATAATCAGATAATATTTAAGAATAAATGGATACTTTCTGTTGTCTGAATGAAACACCATGTAGAATAAAAAACACTCAATGTTTCATTTCTTATTCAAATATTTTGTTTACAGATTTTTACATTACTCCAAATTAGCGTAAACTGGAAATTAAAACACTAAGAGAGGAAAATAAATGTAAAGATTTTTTGTATTATAGAAAAAATGTAACTTAGGTATGTCTTAGTAATTGTAGTCATAGGTTCTGAGTTTCTCTGAGTAGCCAAATTATTAAAATATGTGGGCCTTGAAATAAAGGAGGCTAACATGCAATCCAGTCAGAATAATTCAGTGGTAATAATTATGGACCCCTTAAAATAAATCTTAGGCAGACTTTTGGTTTCAGGTGTTTAATGAGGGACTGGAATTTTTTTTTTTCAAACACGCCAGTGATTCCCTGCCAAGATATAACAAAAGACCAGAAATGGTTCCAATTATCAGTGCAGAATGCCAGTCACACTTCATTTTTAATCCACCACATCAAGAAATGTAACACACTAGCACAGCATCTGCAGATAAATTGCTATTTCTATTTATTGAATTAAATCTCTGTCTCTAAGTAATTAAAAGTTCTGAACTTTGAAGGGTTTTATTTGAAGACTAAGCTATAGCCTTTTCTTTCTTTAACTTTTAATTTAGGTCCCTAATTCTCTATCAAGCATCATCTGGGTTACTGTTCAGTATTTTCTGGTCTAACCTTCTTTCTGGAAGAGGATTAATGTGAGGTTTGTAATATAATCATGTAACTCTAATTGGTATGGATAAATTATACATCACTTGTGCAGTTTTTTTTTGTTTTTTTTTTTAGTATCGAGGGCTCATATGACATGATTAGAATTCAATTATTTAACTGCTAATTGGAATTAAATCAGGTTATTCTGGTCTCAAGGTAATATATAATAAATACTTCATAGAATATAAAGTCTGTATGTTTTCATGCTTTTGATATTTCTAAGATAAGAAGGCATATTACATAAGAATTAAATGAGTTAGAATTCTGGAGAAAAAGGATAGATGGTGACAGACACCTCTAAATGACTAGCTTACACATCCAAAAGCTTGATGCCTCTTTCTAGTCATTTGCCTGGGAGGGAATAACCATTTTTCAAGAGCCTATTGTAATTCAAAACCATTTCAGAATTGCCTCACCTACTTTCCCAGCCACAAAAATAAAATCAGGTTGATTTCTTCATTGTGATATCCTATTTCTGATCAAAAATAGTATCAGCCGGTTTGATCAGGTACATTATCCACTAGAATGGCATCCAAATTCGTTTTTGTTTTCACTATTTCAAAAGGAAATTCATTCTCAAAGAATGAAGATTTGTCAGCTTTAAAGATACTATATTGATTGTGTCTCAGGTTTTAATATAAATTGATGTAAACATAATAATAAATATGACATCCTTTTAATTATGTAAATTCACAGGTTTTAATTTGATCTAGAGTACTGAAAATTGAATCTACATATTAGAGAGTTGATTGAAATTTCAGACACTAGTTTATCCTCTTCAACATCATAAAACAGTACTCTACAAATAGGAGATGCTTGAAAAAATCAAGTACTTACCATAGTTGAATTAGTATTTGATGTGTCATCTCATTATTGGAACTCTAAAGTGGTGAGCGTGGAATTTGTTCATCGCCACCTCAAGTTATGACTATCCTGCTCTCTCCTTCTATATATATACACCTGGACACAGCTACACATACACAAGTAAGGTTGTTGCAAGAATCATTCTGTTACCTTTGATGAAAGTCATCTATAAAATACCAAGTACATCTAAGAGGACATTAATAACTTTAATCAGAATATATGATGAGAATTGTTATCTAGTTCTCTGAATTGTTTTAGAAAGATGCTGATTAAAATACCAATTTATTCTCCAATCTACATTCCTTATCTTTTAAGGCTTACGAGAATTTACTTGGTTATATGCTGTAAGATAATTATTACTGTGGAATAAACTTCTTTTTGGTGTAGTGCTCCTAAGTCATTAATTCAAATAAAATTTTTTTGGTAAAATATTTGGTGGGTAGATATTGTCAGCTTTGATGGATTAAATGCATTTTGATTGGATGTAATAAATCTACTGCAGTTAAGTGACCGCTTGTTTCTATACTTCAAATAATATACTAAAACTTAGTCAAAAGTAAACCTGAGAGTTAATATACCATCAAAACAACTAAAGATAAAGTAGAGATTATAATTATCTCACAATCTATGATACTAAAAGTCAATTTCATTTTTTTTATCATTTGACATATTGTGAAGATATTATTATCTATGTTTTTAAAAATGAAAGCTGACTTTTTAAACTCAAAGTGGTCAGTCACTTTCTAACCGTAACTTTTTGTGTCTAAAATGATTGTTTTAAAATTTTCAGAGGCTTTCTTTAAAACAAATAAAAGGTTTCTGTGCTGAAAAAGTAAAATAGTTTCACTGAAATTATAGCCTGTAGTGCACGTCATAGTACAGAGTTTGCACATTAAGTAAAGTTACCTTAATGGTTTAGTTTATATAATGCTGTCATAAAACATAAGCTGTACTTTGTTAAAATGCAAATGTGTATGCACATTTCAGTTAAAGCTGCACATTTGGTAATATTTAGTCATTCATTCAAGCTGTACCAGACAGGATAGTCTCTGTCCTCCAGGAATTCAGATGGAAACTTTAAAAGCCCAGAACAGATGTAAACTTAAAAGGCATTATCGTGCTCTAAATGCTGCGTCAGAGGAAGCAGCATCTATCCCAGCACTCGAACCATAGCTCCTAAATGTTCTTTGTCCCTCTGTTCAGTAAGTCTCCAGTCCTATATATTATGCACTACAGAAGCAGACTTTCTGTTCAACTAAAGAAGCTTAAACTTCAAGTCCCCCTTGTTGGCTCAGTTTCTTCTAAGGCTTTAGAACAGCCTATAGAAATATACAGAAAAAAGCATTAAAGATTTGAGTTAGGCAGTTAATAAAAATATGTTCTTTATCTAAAATTCTGGTAAAAATTATAGTAGCTATCACTTCACTTTTAAATATTTTGGAAAAAAAGAAAAACAGTTCGACTTTTTCTCATTCTGAACAAATACTCACTTTTCACTTACTTTTGCATTTGTAATTTTGTATTTTTTTCACAGACTGATAAATTATAAAAGCTTCAGAGTTCATAAAACCTGGTTCCATTGCTTAATAGCTCCTTTACCCAACCCTCTTTAGCTATATTCTAGACTCTGAGAAGTTTTCTGATCTGATTTCCACTGTTCTCAGTATTGCTCATCAATTGTTTCTAAATTGCATAACTTATGCTGTAAGTTATGTAATAGGTATAAGGTAATTATGCTATAATTTCTTTCTTAAAATTCTGATAATTCTCCATTGACCAAAGGGTGGAGTATAAATCTGTAATATATTTACATGTGTTACAGTTTTCTACTTCTGTGGCAACAAATGACCACAAATTTAGTCCCTTAAAACAACACAAGACTTATTACCTTACAGTTCTTGACATAAGTCCTAAAATCATTGTAGCAGGGTCCTGGAGAGGCCCTAGAGGGGCGTATGTTTCCTTGCTTTTTCCAGTTTCCGGAGGCTACGTGCGTCCCTTAACTCAAGGTGCCTTCTTCCAGCTTCTAAGTCAGCAGTGCAGCATCTTCAAATTTCTCGGACTTCAGCTTCCCTTATCTTATCTCCTTCTCTGATTCTGACTCTCCTGTTTCCTCTTTCCATTTTAAACCTTTGTAACTATACTGAGCCCATCCAGGTAATCCATTGTAATGGCTCCATCTCAAGATTTTTTTTTTTTCTTTTCAGTTTTGTGTGTGTGTGTGTGTAGTGGGGAGGTAATTAGGTGTATTTATTTACTTTTTCCAGAGGAGGTACTGGGGATTGAACTCAGGACCACATGCATTGCTAAGTGTGTGCTCTACCACTTTGAGCTATATCCTTCCCCATCAAGATTCTTAATTATATGTGCAAAGTCCCTTTGGCCACATCAACTAACGTGGGCACACAGTCTCACTGTCCACATCGGAAATGAGCACGTGGACAGCTCCAGAGGCTCCCCTTTTGTCTACCATACACACGGCATACTGCGTATCTAACTAATGCTTCTCAATGTTTCTAGCTCTCTCATCACATACCACACCCTCACACTAGACGATAGCCGCCAAAATAACAACATAAACAAAAAGGGAATATAACTGAGGTATGATAATGTGCTCAAGCTGAGTGCTTTATATGTTCTGGATTAATTCTGATGACACTGTGGAAGATGGTTATTCACTTTTCAGGGATGAAGAAATTGAGAGGTTTGAGAATATATACATGGAACATGTAGCCACACAGTTTGAATCCAGACTCAGGTCTTGGACTCAGGTCCAGACGTACCCTAGTTACCCTAGTTACCTCTTAACCACTCTTCCAACATGTTTGTAGTTCCTCCATATATTTTCCCTAACAGACCAGGAAAGCTCCTAACTCTATCTTTTCCTCCACAGATCTCTCTGCATTCTAACCTTAAAGACTCAGCTCAATTCTTTTTCTCTCTCTGAATCCCTTTTCAAATCTGCTCTCCGCTTGGAATTTTCCACACTATTCACTGTGTGCAATATCCACATCTACTATACCAACACATCATCTCTGAGCATTTATTTATCTACAGGTCTCTCTTTATCAGATCTGAACCTTCTAGGAATAAGGTCATGCTATTACTGCTGTATTTCCTAAGAACCTTCTGCTATCACTGGGACACCCAACGCACTGAATAAATGTCTGTGGAATAAATACACTGAAGTGTGAGGTACAGTAAGTTGGGGTGATAAACTTTGCTTTGGAAAGTTAAGTCACAAAGGGTACAGTCTATTTGAGAATCACAAGTATTTCAGCATGATTGGAGCAGAGGACATAACAGGAATGAGCATCGGGAAGGAGGTGGAGAGACTCGGAAGAGGCAGATAACAAGAAGCTGTATCAAACCACGAAGTGGGACTTTATCGAGGCTCTGGGAATATAATGGTAGAATTTAATCATAAAATTGATATTAAACTTGTACTCTAAAGGATTTTTTAGCTTAATAACTGATTTCAAGACCCCATGTAATTATTTTTTCTCCTCCAGTTCAGTGTGGTAGGATTAAAAGTCAGACAAATTACATCTTTAGTCATCAGTTTTATCATGAAATAGCTCGATATCAGCACTTCCATTCTGTTAACGCCATGCATCACCAGCTTTTCAGACAAAATGAGAAACTGAGACGTTGACATTCCACAGACCTTGGTTCCCTGGGTCTGGCTTATCAAGGGGAGAAAGGACATGTATTTTTTTACCTTCATTACCAAGTTATATCAAAGGAATTCCCTGTTTTTATGAAACGCCCTAACTTTAAATGTTTTGGTAATGGAGCAGGTTCAGAAATTAATCACCAGGAATCCGGTAAATGTTGCAGAACACATCATGCTATGGGACTATAGAGCAACTTGGATTATTCTCTTCTCTGATGAGTCTGGAGATTAAAAATAAAGCGGCAGGGCCCTTCCTGGTCAGTTGAAGGTGTCATTCAAGAGACCAATTGACTTCTTCCTCAGCAAAATTGGAAATCTGAGCTAAAGACACTTAATATTTTTATGAGGAGAATTGGATTATTACCAGGACACAGATGAAAATACACACAAACGTAAATAAATAATCAGCAAAAATACAAGTAGGTATTGTTATGCCCGTTTTTACATATTAAGAAAAAGACACTCGAATAGGTTACTTCCAAGATCACAAACCTGGCGGACAGGGGAGCCAATCCCCTATCTTGGCTGTGTTAGTCTCTAAAACCCACAGTATTTTCCACCACATTTTCTCCCTTGGTCAAGAGAAACAAACTGTATATGTGCTACGTGCATTTGGTTTTATAAAACAGTCCAGTATCTTGCCCTTGGGAGTTTCTAACCCAAATATCTAATTTTTCATTTCTTATCTTACATGTCATCATCCTGCTTTGTGTCACCCAGGAAGTAGAAGGCAAAACAGTTTCAAAGTTGAATTTTAAAAACAAATAATCTTCATAAATGATACTCATGTGTGTGGCAGAAATAGGCCTTTGAATGTAGAAAATGGGGGAGTGTTTTTAAAAGGTCTATAATTAGCTGTTAAAACTTAACTGTCACCACAAATTTCAACAGATTTAATTACTTAGATAAACTTACACTTGCTAATGCCTGTGAAGTGTTAAGCACTATGTTAGGCCCTGGAGAGTTGGAGACAAGCCATAAACACTGAACCTTGTTTTCAAAGAAAATGAATAATTTAATAAAAAATTACAGTAAAGTTTGTTAAGTGTTATGAAAATGTATTTCCAGGGCTTTTAACCTAATCTATTAGGAGTAAGCAGAAGTTTCCAGGTGGAAGAGAGTTTAAGTTGACAGGAATGAGTGAGAATTAATGAGGGATGACAAAGCATCACTTTCGGGTGAGTGATGCCAAAGCGTACGCCATTGGCATTTGGCTTCCCCATCATTAAGGAATACCACTTCTAGGAACAGAACAGTAAAGCCAAGGGATGGTAATGAGCAGTTATATCAAAGGTCCTGTCTCTCAGTTTACTATTCAATGTCAAGAAATAAGAAGCACCAGAAGTGTTGTAATGTGTATGGTATTTCATAGTTACAACAGTCCACATAACGGAGGTGTAAAAAATGGAATTTTTCTTGACTAATTTTTGAGTCTGTCAGATGACTTACTATATCAGCTTTCAGGTAAATTCTATCTTCTACACAATTTTTCAGGCTACTTCAGAAGAGCTTAGCCATGAACTAAGCAATCAGTGATGCTCAAAGGTTCATCTCCATATCATTGTTTTCCCCTGAAAGGCTCTTCTCCATTTTTTCCCTCCCATCTTACTTTTAAAGGCACAGGACGTGGTCCCTGCATGGCAGTTCCCAAAGGCGGTGTTAGCACGGAGTGCGAGTAGTGATGGTGAGGGAAGGAGGCGGCTCATTTTTTTAGGGTCTTAGTTGCAAAGAATCGTGCTAGGGATTACAGGGCTCATCGCAGTAGACTCCAGAGCTGGTCGAGGCTGGCCGACGTGCAGACGTCTCTGTATCTTGGATGGAGTTGGATGCCATCCTTGGTGCACATTCAGCCCCTCTCCACTTCCCATGAGCAACACATGTGCATCCATCAAAAATGAGTCCCCTTTTCCTTGCGATGGTTTCTTGGCTCACCAGCCCCTGCCAGACTCCATAGTTCACTCTGGGCTTATGGGAAACTTACAGATCTCTTCATGCCACCTTCAGTTGTGTGAGAAACTCGGGGAATTATCTGAGTACCTCCTCCTTCCTTTCTTGCCAGATACTCTTTCATTCCTTCTTCTTCCTTCCCCTGACCTGCACTGGCAGAGGGAACCCAAACACCACTTTCTCCACTCTGCCTTCCTCCACCTCTTCTTTCAGTGTCTACTTTATTCGCAGCTCAGCATCTCTCAAACTCAGCACTACTGTTACTGGAGGCCAGGCAGTTCTTTGCTGTGGGGGCTCTCCTGGGCACTGCAGGCCTCTACTCACTACTCACTCACTATCACCTCTCTAATTGCAACAATCAAAAATGTCTCCAGACTTAAATGTCCCATGGCAAGTAAAACACCACCCACCTGCCTGCCCCACAAAGCAGTAATTTTGTCCACTATAGAGCAAAGGAGAAAAACTGATTCTATCAAAAGTCAATTTTGAAATATTTTTAGTCTCATGCCTGAAATCTAGGTTTTATTTTTTCTCTATGATCTCAGGAGGACTATAATGTGTTTTATTTGCTGAACCCTGTAAACCCTCTCCTTGTCCCCCCAGAGGTTAACTGTAACCCCAGACCTCCCAGACTGAGAGTCAGAGGCCAGCAAAGCAAACATTTCACACTGGTTAGTACTTTCATGTCACAAATTAAAATTTTACCTATCATCTGCTACAACGGTTTTACCAGACATCTAAAAAAGGATTCAGAGCACAAAGTTAATTAAAACATTTGTAAGGTTTTGGAGAATGCAATTATTTACTTCTTTTTTTTTCCAAAAGTTGTGTATATATATGTAGAACCCATGTAAAAAATACCCAAACAATGGCTATATAGTTATCCCTAGATAAATCGCATATTAGCTAGTTTCATTTTTTCAGTCTTTTACCTTGGACTCAATTATCATCAGATTGTTTATGCTCAAACTCCCAAGCTGTCATTATTACTCTATGTTACTGATCTATCACATCGTATCTCCTTTACTTTCTATTCGCTGCTCTTCCCACTGTGAGGGAGGCAGAATGATCCTGAGAAGTAGCCCAGATAACGCTTGGGCACATCACACTGTATTTGTTTTAATGTGATACACAATCCAGTAGGCAGACGTCTAGGAACCACATGTGTCATTTTGGTTTGTTTCACAGCCGTTGTTTTCCATGCCATAGCTATGTGCCTAGTAGTTTTACAATTAATTTACAATATATTTGGGAGTAAAGGAGAAAAGCAATTTGCAAAGGGAATACAACTTTAAGTTTAATACAAACTAATGCACAATCAATCAGTAGTATTAAAAAGGGGGGACTAACGGTTGTGAATATGCACTCGTCTAGTTCATTTTAATGTTCCTACTATAAATGTCTGGGTTCACACATTTTTATAAACAGGAATCTAAATCACTGTAGCCAATTTAATGGCAGAAACAAAACATTAATAGGAACAACAAAATTAGGAGCAATAATGCACTTTCAAACAAGGGTATTTATCCTGCCATGTTCTAAAACCCAAACACATAACTAACCTGATAGCGTAATTCTTAAAGTATATATTACATCAAAGACTAATTATTTTTCTATAAAAATACTGTTACAGGATAAAGTTTTAAAAGGTCACTTCTATTGTAAAGTGAAGCTAATTATAATTATACATAAAATTGGAGATTAAAAATTTGTTTCTGAGTTCTTACTCATTTTGGAAATTCCAGTATCTAGTACAATTTCAATGCACAGTAGGTGCTTAATAAATATACACTGAATGAGTAAAGGAATTAAAGTTTTATAAAATAATATGCATGCTAATACAGTCATGAGAAAGGAAGACCTATGTTATGGTTTAGAAGTGTGTGCACAAATTAAGTGTTCAATAAATGCTTGTGATCTAAGCTGAAAATGTTATTATGGAGGAGCTGAAGAGAGAAACCAGAGCATTGACAAAGGGTCTACCACATGGGATAGGCTCCCAATGAGCTTGACTTCCTGGTAGTCACTCCATTGTGTAACCCCCTCCCTTGAGTAAGGACTGGACTTAATGACTCACTTCTGATGAACAGAGTATGACATGAAGAGATGCCACTTCAGAGATTAGAAAAGACCATGGTTTTCATGTGGCTTCCACATCCTCTGGCTCTTTCCACTTGGAGGAAGTCAGCTACCATGCTTTGAGCTGCTTTATGGAAAGCCCCTAAACAACAGGTAACTGAGGGTGGCCTCCTCCAACAACAGCCCCTCAGCCCAACAACACACAGAACTGAATCTTGACAGCAACCACGTACATGATCTTGAAAGTGTTTCCCACCCCCTCAGTAGAGCTTTGGGATGACTACAAGCCCAGCCGACACCTCAACTGCAGCCTGCGAGGGACCTGGAGTTAGAGCACCACGTAAGTCAAGCTCAGATTCCTGACCCACAGAACCTACGAAATAATAATTGCTGTTGTTTTAAGCTGCTGAGATTTGGGGTAATTTGTTATGCAGTAATATATTTCAAAGGAAGAACTACCCCCAACCCAACCCAGGAGATAATACTTGCCTTTGTCTATAAAGCCATTATAATTCTGAAGTCAGTAAACTAGCAAACACACTGGACCTAGAGGTTATACGTTAAAAAAATTTATAAAAATGAACACTTTTTCCCACAATCACTAAATTATGAGTTTTGTCTAAAATCTTGCAAAGAGGTAGAGTAGTAGAAGGCAGAATTTTGGAATTTAGAACAGTATGAGTGGTTGTAATAAATGGAAATAATAGTTGGGAAGGAAATGAGACAGGAGCAGATAAAAGTAATAGAGAAGAAAATGTAGTTCAAGTGTCTGGCCTATTGGCAATTTTGCCACTCAAGGCATTGCTGAGCTCCTGCAGTGTACCATGTCATTGTGCAAAGCTCTGTGATATAAAAATCAGTAACACTTGCTCTTTGCTCCCAGAAGCACTGTAGGACAATGGGAGAGACAGACACACACATGAGCATGTGAGTGCACACACACACAGACACACTTCACTATGATACAACATGGTGAGTGCTATGGCAGATGTTTGCCTGGTACATAACAGAAGAAAAACATCAACTTCTCAGCAGGTGTGTTCAGTGCATCTGCTGGGAAGCAGCTAGTGAGACAGTTGGGAGGGTATGAGTTTTACTGGGGCTAATACCAGTAGAAAGATAAGAGGCAGAAGAAGCACGAACAACAAGAAGAGACAGACCAAGATGTGGAGCTAACGATGTCTAGTCCAGCAGGGAGTTCCTGAGTAAAGATCGCCCTTTCAAGGAGCCCTGCTTCGGATAAAAGGAGAGGCCCTTGTAATTCTGCTGTGCTTGGTCACCTGCTGGGGCTACCCTGGTCCAAGAGCATGATGTCCGTTCAGAAGCTGAGGTGGATCCTGAAGGGGCTGACAGCTGGGCTGACAGCTAACTGCACAGCATGCAGCTGAGAGTAGCTGTCTCTTTCAAGGAGATCTGATCCTTCGCAGTGGAAAATCAAGGAAGGCTCTCTAAAACACAGTGCACTTGAACTGAGCATGGAAGGATAGGAGACTAGGAATGAATGAGACAGTGGAGCAGGAGAACTGCAAGTCAAAGGCACAGAGGCTTGAGGTGGTACTCCGTGTGGCTCAGAAAGGCTGGAGGGAAGAAAGCTTGAGGAGAAAGAACTAGATTTGAGTACTGAGGTGGGCAGGTGCTGGATAACGAACACACATGGGCCACTTACAGTTAAAATGTCATCTTGAAAGCTATAATGATACTGAAGGACCGAGGATTTTGATCAGAGAAGTATAATAATCAGATTGACATTTTTATAAACTGTTGTTTAAAGCAATATGTTAAAAATAGCACATGCTTTATAGGTTGCTGAATTCATGAACCACTCTATAATATAAACTGTAACACATTTATTCCACAATAAATTTGTCTAATGAGTAACAATTATCATACTGCCTTGATTTTCACTGACAATTGAATATACTGACTTCTAAAGGTGGATGTCTCTTGGAAGTTCACCTTAAGTTTCTAGGATGCTATGATACTTAGAGATTAAACTAGTTTCTGGCCAGTTCCTCTGATTTGACTGATATCTAAGAATCTCATAGAAAAAGACGAACCTTGTGCACCACTAGGCTCTAGACCTACACAGACGTATATGACTAACTGTGAGAGACTCAGAAATGGACAACAACGGTAGGACTTCAAGGATTTGTTGGGGGAAATCACTATTGACAAGAAGACATGTGGCTTATGGGCTGCACATACTCAGGAAGAACCTGGATGAGTGAAGAGGACAGGAAAGCTACATCAGAAGTTGTCTGACTCTCTGAGAAAGCCTGTGGGCCCTGGGGAGAAGAAAACTGCTGAAAGTAAGGAACTGTTACCAAAAGTCTCATACACGCTGAATACACCCTATTTGTGATAGACAGCTTTGAAATGACACCTACCAGTCTACTATAATTCACACCCTTGTGTGATCTCAAATTGAGCACAGGATGGATCTAGTTACTTGCTTCTAATGAATATAAATGACAATGGGACGTCAATTTTGAGATTAAGCTGTGAAGACTGTGACTTCTCTGCCTGTTCATTCTCATTCTCTCTCCCTCTTTCTCTGGCTCTTCTCACTTTCCGTCCTGCTGAGGCTAGTTATGTTGTGAACTATCCTGTGAAGAGATCCAAGTAACAAGGAACTGAGGACTTCCTCCAGCCAACAGCCAGCAAAGGACTGAAATCTGCCAAGAACCATGTGAGCAAGCTTGGATATGGATCCTTCTCCAATTCAGCTTTTGGATGATGCCACAGACCCAAAATGCCTTCACAGCAGCTTGATGAGAGACCTGGATGCAGAGAACCTAGCTAAGCCTGCCTGGATTCCTGACCACAGAAACTGTGAGATAATAAATGTGTGTGGTTTCACGCTATTAAGTTTTAGGGTGATTTGTTATTGAGCCGTAGACAGCTAATACGTTATCACAAAAGCACTGGATCCAGGAAAAGGAAGTATTTTCCCAGTAGGTAGAGAGAGACATAAGGAACTTGAACCTAAAACAGGCTCCAAAGGGCAACAAGAGAGAGTGAAAAGAAGCCCTGCGGGATATTAGAGATCACCAACAGGTGAGCACGTCTTCCTGGACAACTTGAGAAGAATAAAAGCAGCAGGCCTGACTGACAGAGTCAGGGACTCAGCGGTGGTAATCTAGAGGCAGCCCGTGGCACCTGAGCTGCAGGTCTACACGACACAGGCAGTGGCTCTGCTTTGACATGAAGCACATGTCTCCTTTCTACTCTCCCTGACATTCTCCCTTCTGCCCTCCCAAACATGTATCTTAAGAAGGGATACGTCTGAGATCCTGCCATTAGAAAGCTGTGACCTACTGATCAGTTACCAAATAACATCTCACCTCTAAGGGTTCTCTATGTTTTTCCATCTCCATCATGACCTCACTAGTCTAACCTTCCGCTCTCTCCTGCCTGCACTATTACAAAAGCCTTGTAACCAGACTCACTCCTAATCCTGCTTTAATCCATTTCACCTAAAATGGTGTATGCAACAGGGACATTTTAACTACATACACAGGATTAGATATTTTATAATTTTAACACTTCAATGTCTTTGGACAAAAAGAAATCCTGCACATTTGACCATGGCTTATCTTACTAGCATCATCTTATATACAGCTTTGTTATCATCTGCTTATTTCTCAGATATTTTTAACTGTCATAGCCTCACTTATCACCTCAACCAGGTCAGTCCCTAGGTTATATGGCCTGTTTTCTGTCATTTTTTAACCACTTATTTTATAACACTTTTTTTTATAACATTTATGTTTGTAATTGAATATCATTTATTTAATCAGTTGCTTGTTTCATCCATTAGATGTTTATTTCAATCATTTCTTTCCTCAATCACTCGAATTGAAAGCTTTATGAGGCCAGAAATCTTAAGTATCTTGTTTACTCTTGCATTCTCAGTACCTAGCATAGTACAGGTTCATATTAGGTACTGAACATGTATTTGGTGAATGAAAAGACAGATAGAACTGGGTAATATAAATATCTCCTTCTTTATCCCAGATTTCATTAAATGACCTCCAGAATTGCCCAAACTGGAAACCAAGGACTCTGGCCAAGAAGTCTCAGGCTCTGTCACCCTGCCAACTTCTCCCCAACCTGGCGAGTTAACCACCAAGCTCTGACACTTTTACTTCACAATAATTCTGAATCCACCTCCTCTTCAACACTATCATGGCTGCTATCCTAATGGAAAACAGTAACTTCCTACTTAGACGTCTATAATCTTTTTAAATTTTAAAATAAAATAAAATAATGATTTAGTCTCCCATATTTCTTATTTATATGAATTTTAAGTGTTTAATAATTAATTTATTTAGTTAAATATGCTTACAATTTATAAGTTTAATGCCTATTCACAGTAACACACTGATGGAAACTACACTGACTTTAATCCTGTTTTTACAGGTAAGAAAATTGAAACAGTGAATAAGTTTTCCAAGGCTGCATGGTTTGTAAGCAAAAGTTACTAGCAGAACATGAATATTTTAGTGCGTTTGGAACTAAGGGAAATAGTGGAACAAGTGAGGGTGGAACTGAAAATTCTGGTTCCATATTCCATACGCAAAGCCCTATTGTCCTGCCACTCACTAAAACTCATCCTTCACATATTTGGCATAGTTATCTTTCTAAAACACAGATGGGGCGCTGCCCTACTCTCATTCTCACCCACACATCCCACCATGGACATTTGGACAACAGCTAAGTTCTTTAGGGTGACACACAGGACTTTCCATATCCTGGTGTCTTCCAAAATCCCCATGCTCCTCTTTTGCCACTCCTGGTTTTTACCTTGCCCCCCAGCCAGTCACAAATTTCCACACATTCTGTGTTCTTTCCGGCCTCTGTGTATATGCTTATGTTATTCTCTTCCCCTGGAAGAGCTTTCCTCATTTCTGAGCTTGGATGCTTGGATGCTTGGATAAATGTCAGTCATCCTTCAAGAGTAAGCTTAGGGACTGTCTAATCCAGGTGTCTTTTCCACCATTAGGTGTCCTTCCTCGGTACTTCCATTAAGTTTACAGTCTCTATTATTTTGAAGGCTTTTTTTTTTTTTTTTTGCTTATGTGTTTTCTTCTCAATGAACTGTAAACACCTAAAAGCATGTATGTCATATTTTGATACCCAATGGCAATCGTAGTGATTGACACCTGGTACACACCCAAAAAGCAATTATCAAAGAGCACTAAGAGGGGATGGGTAGGAAGCAGAGAGACAACAAATCTCTATTGATTTAGACCAAACACTATAATAGACATTTCAAACTTGTCATTTCATCTAGTACTTGTAAAAATATATAACCTATGCGGTGTTAGCAGTTCTGTTTTATAGATAAAGAAACACATGTTCATCAAAATTTAAAAACCTGTCCAGGCTTTCTTTATTGGCAGAATTCAAATGTAGTTTTGACTCCATAAAATAGAGCACATCCCCTAGATATTAAGTATAATCAAGCTTTCCTGGAAAAAATTATCTTTATAACAATAGCTACCATTTATGGTGTAATTACCATGTCCAACATATTTCACCAAGCACATTCTTTTCATTCATTTATATTCATTCCAACAAGTGCTTATTAAGCACAAGATATCATCGGGCAATATTCTATTGACTGGGGATACTAGCAGTAAATAAAACAGGAAAAAAAAATCCCTGCCTTCCTTGGAATTTCCATTTAAGAAATAAAGGAGAAAGACAATAAATTAATACATTCATGAAATACGTCAGTTGGTTAACAAGTGCTATGGAGAAAGATGATGCATTAATACATACAGGGTGTGCAGTGGGAAAGTGGGAGTGTTGCATTTGCAAATAGTGCAGTAAGTAAGCTCTCACTCTGGTGACGTGTGAGTGGGAACCGGAAAGAGATATTCTGTGCTTGTTGGCATATGCATTCAGAAAGATAGTGCAGCAGGAATGGGAGAAGGGGAAGACGAAGTCAGAGAAGTAAGGACTGGGGTGGGAGATGCAGACAGGGTAGAGACCAGGATGGACCCCTGACTTTGACTTTGATTCTCATGAGTCATAAAATTACTGATCAGAAAATTAACACCATCTTTTGAAAAGATCACTCTGGTTATTGTGTTGAGAACACGGGGACAAGGCCCAAAGTAGGGAGATCAGTTAGAAAGATATTTCAATAATTAATGTAAGAGACTGATGTGGCTGAAATGAAGCACAAACAGAGATAGTGAGAGTGGTGAAATTTGAAATATATTTCAGACAGAAAACAGAATTAGCTATGAATTAGATGTAGTTTATGAAACAAAAAGAAGTGAAATGTAAAGTATCATCGTGGTTCTTTATTAAATATATAGAATAGATGTGTAAAAAAGTTCAATAAAATTCAGTAAATGTGAAAATATTTAATGCAGTTTTGTCATTATTTCATTATAGTAATACAATTTTGATATTTACATATTATTTGAAGAAAAGTCTCTATTAGCATTTATTTATGTAAGTAAAAATTGCTATTTCAAAAAATTTCACAAAAAATGCTGTTTCAAAGATTTTAAAATGATTATCATATTCTGCCTTCTATTTTTAATTTATTTTATTATTTCTAATGGTACTTACTGCATTTGGCAAAAATTTAGCCTGTTTCAAAGAATTTGCAATCAAGAATTTTTTCATTTTACTCCACTGTCAATGAAAAATCAAATGACTAGCAGCAGGAAGCAATCGTAATGCCTCTGACATGGTTCTTGGGAGACTGTAGCTACTTTCACAGCTTACAAAAGGCAGGACCTGTCATGCTTATTGCCTGAGAAGACCCTGAGCTCTTTTTATCCACTGTGTATTCATAAAATTAGTTTTAAGTAAGGCTATTGAGCAGTGATATAAAAATAATCATCAAGGGCACTACCATTTTTGAGATGCAAGTGCCTCTGCATGGCTATAAAAGGGATATAATAAAGCTTCTGAAGAAATGAAGCCCGAGAAGAAAAAAGGATGGAAAACACAGTGAGGACAAGAGTAAGAAGATGCCATTGAGATCACAGAAGTAGAGGAAACACATTTTTTCTTTTGGGTGGTGTGAACACCTGGAAAAGAATTCAAGTAGACCAACAGTCAATGGCAATGCTTCCTTGGTTATGCTTATTAGGCAATTCTAGTTTAAATTCTAACTGAGCTGGAGGCATCACAAAGGAAGAAATGTCAGCAGAACGTAATACTATTGATCTGATATTTACTCATGAAATTATCTTCCAACAATCTTTGCTAAGGCATCCTATCACTACCTTTATTTTCTCAAACAATCCACAGAAAGATAAACTCAGTTCATCTCAAACATTAGGAGTGTTCTAGGAATTTGGCATGAACTTGCAGTGCTGTTTCAACTCTCCTCTAAGTATTAGTTGGATAAGGCAACAGGAGAGATGATGACTATAAATGGAATTGGTTATTTCTCCAGAGAGAAAGGAAGAGAGAGAGTATATAATAGTAAATCAGATGCTCTCAGCTTGGTGGTCAATATCTAGAATATATAAAATGCATTTGGAAGTTCAATGACAGTTGTCAGTATTGGACAGTCATTTGTTAAATGATATGAAAGATTCAGTGTTTACAATAACAAGTATAAGATGGGAAAACGAATGATTTAAAAACATATTAATAGTCAACTAAAACCCACCTTGTCAAATAGTCACTGGGAGAGAATGTACAGTAATGAATTGCATGTATCATTGATAAAAATTTGGGGAGCTGCTATTTTGGAATTGTCTTGAGGATTAGCTTTTAAACTATCCAAGAAAACGAAGAAGATGAATAGAAAATTCAAACTGAAAGATTACCAAAGGAAATGAAGCAGAATAATGAAAGATACTAAAGCAAATATCTTCAAGGATGGTCTTGGGATAAGGTATGAATTGTCAGCATCACTCTATCCCACTCATCTCCCTCCTCTGACAATCCAATACTCCTCAGACCAGTAGACAAGAGGAATAACAGATTCTAAAGTGAAATAGCTATTAAAATTATATGTACAAGAGTATGGAGAACCTATTCATGTCAAAAAGCCAATTAAGTGCTTTTCCATTGTTCAGACTGAACAAATTTCAATAAAAACTCCTATCCACCACACCTTCACCATAGTGACACTCAATCAATTACATCCACAGAATGAACAACAACTTGAATATTTCCCTTTTAAATTAAGCCATGTAAAAGAAATGATTTTAAAATTAGATTATCATCCAAAGAGTTTGAATAGAGGCAAACTTTCAGTGACTTCTGAAAGAGGTGTATTTCATCCTCAGTAAGAAAAATATCTTCATTCTCATTCTTCCCTCTGTATAGAACTACTATGGATCGATACATAACACTTTATAAGTTTGAATTAGTTTCTGATCTAATTGTCAACACAACTTGGCATCTTGAGATGGGATTTTCTAAATCCCCCTTGAGTTCTATGTTGTAAGTGAACAAAATTTCAATTTCATAAACTTTGGAGATAATAAAAGAGAAGCCCAATTCTCTCTCTCTCACACACACACACACACATACACATACACAGTAAAGGAATATATATTTATTTAATAAAGGGAAAGTTTATACCAAAGGCAAGAAGAATTAAAACACTTGTTTTACATTGGATCATAAGCAGTTCAGAGTGGAGGTGATAGCCTGAGGGTTACTGCACACTGAAACATTCTGAGTAGGTGTTGATGTATTTTTAACTGTGGGGGGGGGGGGGAAGCAGGCTTGATTTACTTCATTTGGAACCAGAAACTAGCCCTGGCAGGTGTTTTACTGCATTAAGCATATGGGCCTCAAATGTCGATGACACCCCTACTGCTTTCATTTTTTAAGTCAGCCTATTAATAACACCTGACAGCTGGGTCAAAAGCATATGCTATTTAGCCTTATTGTGACATTTTGGCTCATCAGGACACCACTAGTGATTATTCAACCTTGAGAGTTGCTATCTTGTAGTCTTTTGAAATTATGACTGCTCAACAGAGTAAAACAACCCATAAATTCTAGCCAGAGAGCTTTATAAAATTGTCTATATACCATAAGTGAGTTAACTGGCCCAAGTATTCAAATGCTTTTAAGTGTGAAGCAAAATCAGCCTTTAGAGTAGATGGCATGTATGGATCTACAATGCTGTGATTTAAGGGGTCTTGGCACGGAATGCTGCTTAATACAAAACCCCCCAAAACAGCAACACCATTTTATTCTCATTTGCTAATACGTAATTAGAAAATCTTCGCAACGAAGCTGGGTATACAGAGGAGGATGGTTAAGGAGTTTAAGGGAGAGGTCATTTAAGAAAAGGAGCACACAAAGAGGAGTAAAGAATCTATAATAATAAGATGATTGGTACTACTAACTGTAAAACTTAATTTTATCTAGGGCTCACTGTGTGAACTTCTATGCACTGTGCATTCGTGGGTCCACTTACTTTCACAGCCAAAGGAGACTAAAGACCAGGGATTAAATGCACAATACACAATTGCTGGGAAGCAAGTCTGGAGCAAGAATCAAACTCCTAGATTACAGAACCAAGAAAGATATCCAAAGTCAACATCCATCTCTCATAATAGGCATTGAAACAGAGAGGCTCAGAAAAAGACAGAGGAGCAAGTTGTGTGTGAGCATAAATATATTCCTCTGTTTATGGATCGATAAGCCAGAGCTCTATTTGTTGGATTCCACAAAGTAATATCAAAGTCTGACTCAAAGAAAACAAAGTAAAAGTCACTCCTAGATTCTTCCTTCCTTCCTCTTTGCCTCCCCTTCCTTCTTCCTTCCTTTCTTTATTTTCTTCTTTCTTTTTCTTTCTCTCTCCCTCCCTCCCTCCTTCCTATTTCTCCCCTTATCTATCTATCCATCTACTCTTTATTTTTGTTGGTGTTCTTCTCTAAATGAATCCAGATCATTTGACAGTAAACCCTGGGCAGCCAGAAGTAAGGCCAAAGAGATCTGATGCAGAGGCCAACCCTTATTCTGAGCATGTCATTAAAAGCTGCCAACATGATTCTGCCAAACATTCTTCAAACATTCCCCACCTGTTAGGATACAGGATAAGCATCTGGGTGCTTCCTATTATAGGAATAAGAGCAATTAAACAGGAATTTTATGACAATATTTTGATGCTCTGGCCAGACTCCCTGCCAGCATCGCTCCTGAAGGGGTTTTCTGAAATGAATCGAGGACTACAAAATCTTGGAACACCCTGACCATCAAGTAGTAGGAACAAAGCCAGCACGAAAATTACTAAAGTTTGCTGAAAGTTGCACCAAGGTCCACAGAGTTTGCGATTGAGACCACAGCTGTAGCTACAGACCAGGGTAAAACAGCCGCAGAGGCACCTCCTTTCAGAGAAGTGCATATGTTTCATTAATTTGGCATGATACCCAGGGACGCTGACCCCTCCAAAGCAGTACTCCACAACGAAACCTGAAGTTGTTTTTGTGTGAGTGTGTACATGTGTGAGGGAGTGTTTTACAGAGTTTTTCTTTATTTCTTTACTGAATTGGAAATAAGTGTAAGTGATACTATTCAGCCCTAAATCCATAGTTGAAATTTACATCTTATCATCAGGCTAGTCAGGGAAAGTTTAAATTTCTGTCCATTTTTGTTTCAAAATAAGTGTTAAAACGTGTCATTTACTTTAAGTTTAATAACTGTAACATACACATACAAAACTGATTTAACTTTTAAATGAGACATTGAACGTACAAGAGAAAACAAGCTAAAACTCATAAAAAACACACATTTATACAGCAAGCCTTCTAACACTGATCTTCAGAGGTATGCATTATAATTTTCTCTTTGTTGTTGTTTTCTGTTTTTGTTTTTAGCATATTTAGTAATGTGTTTTGTCAGTCAAGCATCTTTTCTGCTCCCAGTAGCATCTGCTTTCCACACAGTGAAACTGACTTACTATGAAGCTGAGGGAGAAATGTGTGCCTGTCTACAGATTTTGAGTTCTCGATAAAAAAAAAAAAAATGTTCAACTACATTATACTTGCAGTAATCCTTGGGAGATTCAGAATTTGAAATCCCATGTAACCTTAATAGCACCAATTTTTTCTTTTCCTCTGGGGACTGAACAAAGTACACTCCCCACTCCTATTCCTGAACCAAAGATGCCACACAGCAATGATTCCTTTTTTCACTCTTTGATTTGTATTTCACCTGACACCATTTATTTATCCAAGTTGAAAAACCAGGCACTTAAATATTTTAACCAAGGAGGGTATATGAAATGATTTTAATCACTTCAATTATTTTCTCTAACCTTTAAAAGGCATCAATATTTTTTTACTTCTCTTTGCAAAATGACTGAGGTTATGTAATGTTGATCATTTCCTCTTATAAATATTTTAAAATGAAATGCTAGTGTGAAAATGCACATGTTTCATGTAACTACTGCTTCAGAAAAGTAAACGCATGGTGAGGAAAGGCAAGATCAGCCAGAGGAATGCTTGCCAGCTTCTGGTGAAGTGGATAGTCCTCAAAAAGAAAGGATCCTGTAGAATGAAGAGAAATACGTGCTGTAACAGCATCCCTGTGTGTCTAAGTCCTCACAGTGAAACGGAGCAGGACCCTGCAGGGCCCTTCTGGATACAAAAGCTTTTCAGTGTCCCCTGTTTCTTGTTTGTAGGGGAAAGACCTCAGCCTCCTAGACCTTCCCTGAGTTCCAAAGGAAGATTCAAACAGTTACTAATTAAGGCGGTGAGGGGACGCAGAAACAAAAGAAAGGCAGTCAAGAGACAATAGTGCAGCGGTAGGGTAGGGTGCTGGCTCCTCCTGGGGGTGTGCACAGCTATCTGACTCAGATCTCTGAGTTCTTCTACAGGAGCTAAAGCCCCCACACAGGCTGGAAGATGGTAACTTCAGGCTGAGCACAAGCACTGGACCCCAGACTGGTGGGAACCAGAGGGCTGATGATAAAGATTCCCGGAACACCAGCCTGTTACTTCCCCACTAACTAACCAGTCAGAAGAAAGTCACATATCCTGCAGCTCTCCCCTCAAATCTGCCTTTAAAAACTCTTCCCTGAGACACGTCAGTGAGTTCAGATCTTATGAGCATGAGTTGCCTGTTTTCCTTGCTCAGCCCTCCAATAAATCTTTCTCTGCTCCAAACTCCAACGTTTCAGTTTGCTTGGCCTCACTGTGCGTTGGGGATAGGAACTTGGGTTTGACCATGAAAGTCCTTCTGTCTGATGAGCACGTTTCTGGGGGACAGGATGTCTCGTACAGTAGAAATTTTTAAGAGCTGGGACATGGACTAGTCACAGCAATTGTCAACTTAGGTGGGCGTATCAACACCAGAGATTTTAGAAGTCACACATAAGGCTTCCTTTCTCCCTGTTCTGTTATGAACATCTGGGTAAGGGGTTTGGGAGGAACATGCCCTTTCAGCCCCCATTCCTGTTATGAATCCTGTTACCTGTCTGCAGAGTACAGTGTATCCCATTTCTCTGATGTGCTGGGACACACTAAGCATATAGTAAAAGTATCTAATCCTTTCCAAGATAAACTGAGACCATTTCAAGATTCATTTCCTCCAAAGTAAGTTCAGGAAAACTGGACACTGTTATTCAGCTGCAATGATCACAGTTGAGGACAAAGAGAAGGGGAGAAATCTGAAGCCAACAGCAGCACCCACTCTCTTGTCCCCTCATAACCTTTCAAACTCTTGCTCTAGTTATTGTGTCAGATGTTCTGCATGGTGATGCAGGAGAATAAGGACTTGGAGAATCTATGGTGCCAGAGAATCGTAGGGATGATGGACAAACAGGTCAAGATTAGGTAGAAAATGAAGACAGAGGTGAGAGAGTCGTGTATACTGGCATCCATGAAGAGAACGTGGGCAAGGAAGCCTCTGTGGGTTTAAAGAGGAGGAACCATGGGAAAGCCATGTCCACCAAAGCCCTTCAGTTCTTGTAGTTTAGAATTTCTTGAGAAGAAGCAGTTCTGAGTATTCCCGGCAAAAATCACATCCATCTCCCACCAGTATCAGGCAGGAGAACACCAAGACTAATTAACTGATGCCCTTTGTCCCGTATCTTTCTTTGCTCTTTCCCCAAGAAACCATCCCGGCTCTCTCCCTCACAACCATCAGCCTTTGTTATAAAGACACCAACTTGAAGGAATCTTCCCCAATCACTGTATTTAAAATAGCATCCCCCACAAGTAGACCATGTATCTCTCTCCAGAGAGAGTCTTTTATTTTTCTGTTTTTATTTTGAAAGCATACCATACTTTAATAATCGAGACAACGCAGCTGTTTTTGTTCCAGTGTGTTTCAGAGTTAGCATACTCTCTCCCCCCTTTTTTTTTTCACAAAATTGATTATCACCTGACACATACAGGTATTCATTTAATTGATTATCATGGGCTCACTCCATTTTAAGCTTCAGGAGAATATGGATTCTTATCTATTTTGCTTACTGCTGTATCTTCAGTTCTTAGAATATCTGACACATGGTAGGTGCTCAGAAAATACCAGTTGTATAGATCATCTTTGCTCATAATTTTTGCCCCAAGGATTACAAATATCTGCAAAAGGTTGAAAATGAGTCTAAAATACCTTGGAGAAACATTCACCAGGTTTGCAGAAGGCTGCGAAGGGTCCTATCCTACAGAGGGACTTCTTAAAGGTATCCAGGGTAGAGATGGCAGTGTAGGGTAAAAAATTCTATGGGTTTGGGAAGAGGCAGAAGGGTTGCTCTGGTCCAGAGCATCACAATGTCTGCAAAGCTTTCTGAATGAGGAAGGAAAGCCAGCCACACAACCTGGACTGGGACATCCTGTCACCAGGGTGGATCCTCCTTACGGCTCAGTTCCACTCTAGCAGGGAATGCATATTACCCTGGACAGAAAAGACACCACTAGATTTCAGATACCTGCCATAAGCAAAAAACATGCTGCTCTGAAATGATTCAAATTCATATTTAACACTTTGAAAAATACAATGTAATGAAAAGAATAATTTCCTTTTCCTTTATTTGATCTCACTCATCCCAAAAGAAAACGTACTTTCCACTCTTTTACCATCAGTAACATAGTAGTAAAGAAATCTCCATCAGATGGAATCTCTTCCCCAATTCCCCCAACCTCCCTGAGTTACTGCTGGCACAGCTCCCAGATACCCTCCGACCATATACTGGTATCAGGTTTCCCCGGCCAGACAACAAACAAAAAGTTTTGAATACAACAGATTTCTTAATTGATGAAGCCGGATGTAAGACACTTGCCTTCTTAGTGAGGCTTTTGTGAGTATTTATGCTTGATTACTACATCTACTTTCTTTGTTCATTTATTTGTGTTTGTTCAGTTATTTACCTGAATTTCCAACTTTGGTTTCCCTGAAATTCTAATTCAACTGATTGGTATAGTAGAAAACTCCTATGCCATTTTCACCTATAAACACAATAGGGAATATATCCTTTTTGTTCCATAATGAGTACTTTTCTGTATTCTAAATTAGTTATATTTATTCTCTTATAAGAAACTGGGGGGGTCCTGTTTTATTTAGCAGCATGCTACCTAGAAACTCTGTGAATAACTGGAGTGTATTTAACCATGGGATGTAAGTGTGTTTTTGCTGCAAATTACATATACCTACCTCAGTACCAAACTTCACTGAAAACTTTTAACCAAACCTCCATCATCTATTTTGTATTTTTCTAAATTGCAAATTTACAGAGGGCAGGAATTGCTATCTTTGTTAAGTCACTATTCCAAAGCATCAGTATGTCATGTCATGCCTCCTGGCACTGAATAAATACTGATTTATGAAAACCATAAATTGGGAGATAATGATGCCTATTAATCAGTGGGGAAGAGTATGGGGAATCTGCAGTTGCAATTCAGAGATAGTGAAACACTAAATAGTATATTTTGATGATTTCAGGGTTATAACCATTCAGTAATATCATCAGATCAGAGTGTGTGTGTATGTGTGTGTTTGTGTGTCATTTGCGCAGGTAGACATGTATGTGATTACTTCTAGGCAAGCGTAGGACAGTGATAGAGTTTGTTTAGTTTTGAATGTCACAATGTTTGCTGCTAGAAAGATTCAGTAATTTACTCCTCCTCACTCAGCACTCTTAATTCCACCATCCTGTAACCCTTTCTGTTCTTATTCAGCAGTCATATAACCCCGTATTTTTCTTTGTTGGCCAAGATCTCACACTTTCATGTCACTAATAGGAAGGAGACAAAAATACAAATTCAGAATTTAAACATGAAACCATATTTAAGTACAATTTTCTCCTTTTCAGAAAATGTTCATATTTTGTAGCTTTCAGCCTCATTTATGACAAGATATATTTTGGTATTCATTGGTCCTTAGACAGGACTTTAGAGACCATCTCAACTTAATTTATGTTGAATAGTAAGCAGTCCCATTACATATTTCTTTTAAAAATATGCTTTCATACGTTTCTTAAAGGCCAGAGAGTCTTAAGTCTTTTTAGAGACTAGCAATGTTCATTCATAAATGTGCAAAAGGTGTTATAAATAATGGTTTTCTCATCGTTGAAATGAATACTTTCCCATATTATTTGAAGGTGAAAAGTTTTTTTTTTAACATTTAAAATGTTACTGGCATCCTTTCGGGAAAGCTCTTAATCCTAATTTATTTTAATGAGAAAGAAAGTGCGCCCCCTGGAGGAGAAGCATTGACAGTAATGAATAGAGTTAGAATGTGAAGCCAGGGTCTGCGGGGCCTCAAGTCCGGGGTCTCTCACTGCACCACATTATTATTTATCCCTAATTGGACTCGATTCTGCAGCGGAGAGACAAGTTGTTTTTCTGCAAATAATAATTCCTGTATAACTTCCAACATCAGAATATGAATTCAGCGTAAAATGGACCACAAATATATGAAGGGTAAAAAAAAATCAATATTCCTTTCCTTATCATGTTTCAAGACTGTAAATTTAAAGCCACAGAGGAAACAGAAACTAAATTTTTAAGAGGTTAAAAGTATAAACTCCAAAAACATTTCAGTTATTGCTGGTATTTTTATTCTTTAGCGTCTCAGTGCCAGCCTACTCCTCAATACCAAAAATCACAGAAATAAGAAAGCAGGAGGAAATGAAACCCTTCTATATACGTAAGAAACTTCTCAGAAGCACAATCCTGAGTGATGTGCTCTCAGTGAATTAGCAGACGCATGATAACTGAGTACTGTGTACAGACAGGATGGTCAAATAGGTTTGACGCCTATGAGAAAATCTCTGGAAAAAAATAAGAGTGGTCAAGAGCATTAATGTGGGTTGAAGAAACATCACTTCGATAAGTTAGCTGTATTTGACGTACATAATCTTAGCAATCCCTTGTTACTAAGTCTATTAATGAATACATATTCATTTCCAGATGTTTCTTGAGTAAGACAACGTTGAATTTCAATGGATGAATAACTAAACAAATTGTAAATACATACAATGCAATTATTATGGAGGTAAGAAAGTGGAATGAAGTATGGACATGTTACAATGTGGATGAAGCTCTAAAATATTATCCCAAATGAAAAAAGCTAGACACCAAAACATTCACATATTATATTATTTCATTTATATAAAATATCCAGAATAGGTAAATCCACAGAGACAGGTTGTAGACTGATGCTTGCCAGAGGCTGAGGAAGAAAAAATGGGAGAGACTGCTTAATGGCTATGAGTTTCCTTTTGGGGTATGAGACTTCTGGGAACTTGAAAGTGCTGGTGGTTGCATAATACTGTGAATGTACTAAATGTCACTGGATTGTTCACTTTAAAATGACTAATTTTATGTTATGTGTATTTTACCTCAATTTTTTAAAAAAGATTGAGTTAAGCATCTGGTCTTTTAGAGTTGTGTTCCAAACATAGTCTCCAACTTTAGGCTAGAAATAACCCTGTGCCTCTTTTTTGTTGCTTGATGTTAAAATAGTATGTTTTTCTTGGCATCTCTCTCTTTCTCTTTCCTGCTTTATAATCAGCATGTCCAACTTGCACAGAAAGGTCTCCCTTCTGTTGAGAAAAATTAACGGAGTGAATTATTTTAAGAACAATGCACAAACCAAGTTGAAATGCAAAGTAGATGCATTCTGCCCTCTCTCGCATTGCTCTTACATTGAACCCTAACATGAAATGGATAACAATGTGGAGTCAGGAACTACAGAGGGAGGACACACAGGTAAGAAGCAGCTCTGACTTAGGAGAGTGGAGGTTTGTTAGCCATGTAGGGTATAAGGCAGATTTTTCTAGCTGGTGAGGAAAGAAGGAACCGGAATTTAGAGGATGCCAGGAAGCACGTAAATAGATTGCCCAACATAAGGTCTCTGAAGAAACCGTGAAAATTTGTTTCTTAGGGAAAATGCATTTCAACTTTCAAAATTTCATATCAACCTGTTGTTTTTTAGTTGCTATTGTTGTTTTGAACATATAAGAAGCAAATATTTCCATTTGTGGCAGCATCATCATTTTTCTGTGCAGCAAGGTATTTTTTTTATTTTACAATTTATAAATGGATTTATTCACTCATACCTTTTTACCCTATTGCACCACATCCCCCCACCATGACAACCCAGTTTGATGGACTCACTATGTACCCCGACCCTGTAAAGTACAGCTTTTTAATAGAGGTATTGAAGGAGATCGTTCCTATGTAGTTCCCTTTTCCTTTCTATTCTTTTGGAACCTTCTCCTTTGTTCTAACTTCTGAATTTTTTTTTAACATTTCTTTATTGAGTAATAGTCATTTTACAATGTTGTGTCAAATTCCAGTGCAAAGCAGAATTTTCAGCTATACATGAACATACATATATTCATTGTCACATTTTTTTCCACTGTGAGCTACCACAAGATCTTGTATATATTTCCCTGTGTAATTTCTGATTCTGATACAACCCCCAAAGTATTTTTTTAGGAAAACAGCAGAGGATAGTGGGAGAAGGCCTAGGTTTAGGGACAGAACACCCACACATCTTGAGAGAACTATGGGCCTTCTTGTTACTAGCAAATCTAACATCAAATAGTCTTCTACAAAGCCACTCCTTTTAACATTATACTTTGACCACAAGTGCAATTACAGAAATAGGTAAATCATGTGTAAGGAAGAGCTCCGCCCACCCCAGTGTGGGAAACGACTCCCCCAACGCTGGGCAGTTTAATGTAGGGCCCACCACAGCTGTAAATACAAATGTTCTGGGGGCATCTTCACAAGGGGAGCTGAGTATATGCAGTTTCAAAGTTTACAGATTATGCTTACAAAGTTTGTAAGCAAGCTTTTGAGAACTCAGCATGGATTTCTCCACAGAGAGAATGTTTAATAGCTGTGAGTATATCCCCAGGCCAATCCATGGAACTTAATAAAGCCTCAGGTAACTGAAGGCAATATTAGTACTGCTAATAATATTAGGACTCCAGCAAAGACGGCTTGGCTATACATGTTAAAAATAGAATGTGGGGGCAGGGAGATGAACATCCACTTCTTTTCCATCTTGCTGGCTTCCTTTCCTCCCCTTAGAAGCCTGGTCCTTGGTAAGAAGAAAGGCAATGATCCTGAAATTACTTCCCTTTTTCTAATTTCTGGGCATCACCTTCCTGCAACCATCTGGCTTACTTCAGGAGCAGAACCCAATGCCTCTGGAACTGTTCCTCACTCTGTCTCATCCTATATCCTTTCCTCCAATGAAAATTATATTTGCAAGTCAACAGGTGCCTCTAACAATTTCTGCTGTTAGAGAAGCACCCCCTTGAACGCCAAATCAATGTTGCCTCTTCGGGTTTCTCTATGACAGTGTGCTTGGGCTGTGGCATCTTTTCCAATTTCCGACCCTCCACATGTAGCTGGTTATGAAGTTATGTCAGTCCTACCTCAGAAAACAAATTCCAAATCCAGCTACTTTCCATCTCCTCTACTACTCTCTGTGTAAATTCCTGTCCCTCAATAGCTCATTTCTGCGTATAACAGCAAAAATCATACTTTCAAAAGACTCATGGGATCTTACCACGGCTCTGTTCAAAATCGTCCATACTCTTCCCATCACAGTGAGAACAAAACCCACAGCTTCCACGATCTAACCCATGTCTTCTCCCTCCTCGCATGGGCCACCAGAGTCACAGTGTTCTTCTGAGCTATTTTCCACACCAGCTTTTTGCACATATTATTCCCTCTTCTAAAATGTTTCCCTCTTGATACCTACGTGATTATATCCTTCAAAATTTATCTCTCCCTATATTTTATCTCTTCAGATAGACCTTTCCTTATCACCAATCTGCCTCCTCTTCCTTCATCATTCTCTATCACCCTGCCTTGCTTAGGTGTTCTTTCTAGCATTTATCATTAATTGATAATTAAATACTATTTGTTTATTATGAGTTTATTGACTAGAAAAGGTCGAAGAGCTTGTTCTCTTCACTGCTATAGCAAAAGCATCTAGAGCCAGACCTCAAATATAAGAGACAACAGTGACTGCATGTTAAAGAAATCAGTGTTGCCATTTAGACACAACCATTTCATTAGCATTCAATGAGAACACCGCACTGCACAGGGATGTCCTGGGACTGTAAGTTTACTGTTTAACATGGAGAACAGCAACAATAAAATGTAAAACAGACAGTGAGAGTGATGAAGGTTAAGAGACATATATTTAAACAGGTTACTTAAAAGAGATTGTGTGCTTGCAGGGAGGGAGGTGAGAAGGGACAGACTGGGAGTTTGAGATTTGTAGATACTGACAGGTATATACAGAATAGATAAACAAGTTTATACTATATAGCACAGGGAAATATATACAAGATCTTGTAGCTCACAGTGAAAGAGTATGATAATGAATATATGTATGTTCATGTATCACTGAAAAATTGGGTTGTACACCAGAAATTGACACAACATTGTAAACTGACTATAACTCAATAAAAAACTTTAAAAAATGTGTGCTTAATGATCGTAATATGATAATGGTGAAAAGATATTTGTATGGCAAAACTTTAGGGTCTAATAAGCAATGATAAAGATTCAAATAAAATTCAGACACAAATAACAAAAAGAATGAAGAGTCTATTATATAATTATTAAGCCACCAAATGCATAGTCACTTTTTCTTCTCATGGCATAGAGTGAATAGATATATGATTTATATGATTCTTACGTATTACTGAATACCTAGGAGTCATTGCAAGGCATTATGGGAGACACACATACCTATCAGAATCCCTGCTTTCAGGAAATAAAAAATTTGATAAACAACGTCACATAGTTATAAGCTTTATTGTTTGTTACAGACACTAAGTAATGTAAGTATTTAGCATATGAAATATTTAAATAAATGCTGCCATCAATTTTGTATGATTTGGGGGAGGAAAGAGAATCTAGTTTCAGAGTCAGAATGCCTGGGTTCAAATTACAGCTGTGCCCGTTGGAACACTGACCTCACTTCTCTAAGCTCCAGTATCCTCTTCTGTAAACACATGGTTGACTATGATTAATTAATACAAACTACCTAACAGAGCACCTGGCATGCAGTAGTACTGCATCAGTACCACTGTCCCCGGACTTGAGCAGCCTGCAATAGCATCCAATCTTCCAACTATTTTTTCAGTGGAAATTTGTACTGGGTTTGTGCACATTGGAAGACACCATTTTCCTGAGCAGCTCGAAGTTTCTATATAAGAGATATTAAAAACTCAGCTCCAGTCATGCCAGGTTGATTTTTTTCTCTTTCTGTTTGGTGAACTGATGAAGAACAACATAGTCAAAGGAAATACTCTATACAAATACCATTATACAACCTGTCATTAGGCACAACTACCCAGGTTTTACTGATTCAAGTACACATTTCTCAGACTGTCTTTTTCACCCTAATACTATCATTATCCTCTAATAATAGAATCCACAAGACATTTTAAGAGATCAATAAAACACAAGTTCCTAAGAGAAGATTCATGAATTTCCTTTTTTAAAACTTCATTAACTATAAGAAACCTACAATTGACCATGATGTTAATGGTGACTATTCTATTCGTCAACATGTTTATAATTCATATAGCAACTAATGATTAGAAAGCATCTGATGATGACAAGCAATTATAATAATTATAGACTTTCTTTTACGTGCAGAACAGCGCTTGGGCTGTGTAACAGTAAAATAGGGCTGTAATTTAAAGTAATATTTTACATTTTTATGCAGTCGAGACCTACACGTATGGTTTGAAAAAATGCAAAACAGATTCATTTCGATTGGGTTGACTTTAAATGTATCAGCCCTATCATGTGTATGATACGCCAGTGATTATTTCAAGGAAAAACTGAATTGGTTCAGCACCAAGTTTTCAATATGCACAAACCCAGTACAAATTTCCACTGAAAAAACAGTTGGAAGATTGGATGCTATTGCAGGCTGCTCAAGTCCGGGGACAGTGGTACTGATGCAGTACTACTGCATGCCAGGTGCTCTGTTAGGTAGTTTGTATTAATTAATCATAGTCATACGTCTGCATCTGTAAGATTTCTATACACAGCAGTAATCAAACTGGAAAGGCCCACGTTCAAGTCTGAAACAGGGGTAGGACCCAAGAAACCAATGTTTACACAAACGCTAAAACATGCTTTCCAGATTACTTGTAAGCATTTCTACACTCACTTAACTGAAGAGTTGTTTCATAAAGAATTCATAAATAAGAAATTCGTAGAGAAAACAGGAAAATTTTTTGCCCATCAAGTAAACTCATAGGACATTTGGTCACTTAGGTATACTATAGGGGCATTTTTTCTAAGTTATTTGTTTATGTTTTCACTTTTAACCACAGACCGTTCCTCATGGCTACTGATAATATCTTTCCAGGTAGAAGGCTAACCCTTGCCCAAAAGAATCACATTCTAAATGTCTTTTCTACATCATTTTCTTTGTTTCTGACTTAAAATGTCCTGCTTTTTATTCTAAGGGTATGTTCCATATTAGAAAAGGCTCTGGAATGCCTTCTACATTTTCTAATGTCCCAGAACTAGAATTAAAGTACTTTCTACCTTTAACAACAGAAGTCCCTTTGTATAGGTTCTACAGCCTTGCAAAAGCCCCGGAAATTCCAGGCTGCTATTCTTGACAGTTTGCATCCACTCTGACTTCTCTTTTCTGATGCTCCAAATTAAATACTGTCACATCTAGCATTGTACTAACTAGAATTGGTTGTCGTAGGCAAGTTTCAAATGAAAACCTTTCCAGAGAAAACTTCTAGTGGCGGCTGACTCAGCGGCTGCTTTGGGGGTGTGCAGAGAGGAGGGATGAGGAGGGAGGAGTTGGCTTTGGCAGGTGCTGAGGAGACAGCAACAGAGTTGCTCAGACCTTCACAGCAGACATTTATAAAATTGGGACAATCTCTACAGTTTTGGCAGAATTTATGCCCATGAAATATGCAGATTAGAACTTCAAGAAATTCCTCCTGTATTAAGGTTGATATCTACCATACCCCCATCCAGAGTAAAGTATCATCTTTTTAAAAAGAAAAGTCATTTTTCTGCAAAATATTTAATTAGTGGAGCCATTTCTCTCTGAATTCTAAGTGTGACATCACCTTGTGTTAGACCAGGCAAAGCCAAGGGTATTAATTTTAAATAATTTAGGTAGTTTTTGGTAACCCCAAGCCTGACTTTTTGTTTGTTTGTTTATGTAACTTGGGAAAAGAATAGCATATATTTTGGGAGCATATCCATATTAATTTTATGTTCTGCAGGACCAAGATATCTACCTGTATTCAGAGCTTGTATGCCAGACTATATAAAGGTGGAGGAAAGGTTATACTAAAAAAAGCACAGGTAAAATGTCTACCATCTAATTGGCTCAATACATTTAGTTTCACATAAAATGACTCTTCAGTCTCCAACCTCTTTCAATTCCCTGAAGGTTAATGCCCACTAAAAATACAAATACAAGTTATTTATTTTTTATTTTCTTTGGTTTAAAGAGACAATCTCTAAAGGGCATTTCACATGCATTTCATATTCAAAAATAATGCTGGATTTGACCTTAAGAAATGACTCAGTCTAAGAGTTTTCTTTGTGTTTGTTCATTCACATTCACTGTTGGTCAGATTGCTAGTTTTCCTGGTTCAAATACACTCAACAAGGACAGTTCAGAAGAATGTTCATGCTATATATCTATATTACATTTCTCTATATCCATAAAATATATTTTTTATATATTTATAAAAATAGAAAATTCTATCATTATCTAAAAATGGTAAAAAATAAAAGAAACATTTTAATGTATAATTATAACATTTTCACTTAGGCACATGTCTAAACTTTAAATGCTATAATCATAATAAATTTATTTTTCATGTATGTGACATATTGTTAGTCTTGAGAGACAATTAAACCTATCAAGTGATCTGGTCACAGGCCGCCTCCCTCTCAGTTCTCGCATCTCCTTCACTTGCTCTCTACATCTCAGCAACGCCTGCCTTCCGTGCTCGCCAAATAAAAAAATCACACCCTCTGCCTTGCTTTTATACTTCCTGTCACTAAACCAGGAACCTCCCCAACTCCCAACCCAGATTCACATTACTCAGCCTCACTAGACTCAAATCTCTTCAAATGTCATTTCCCCACAAAGGGCCTTTCCTGGCCACCTTACTTAATATAACATCCCCATCAATATTTACACATCTTTCTCCCAAGTTTATTGCCTTTCTTCTACATGGGAACATCAGGAGATCAGAGAGAACGGATATGAGTTGTTTGGTGCTGTACCCACAGCAACCAGAAGAGTGCTAACACATGTATGTGCAGAGTAAACACTGGCTGACTAAAAGACAGACCAGTCACTCAGGGTGCTGAGTACTCTGATGTGTTAGCTCACTGAAGGCTCACAGGACCCTAGTGGTTGATTAAAAACCCAGGAGGGAGGAGCAGGGAACGGGAAGGTGCTCTGCCTGTGACCCAAGTAAACCGTTGACTACTAGGTAGCCTATCCTTTTGTAGAAGTTTCCTCTCTGAGGTCACAGAAAAACACAGAGGCAGAGACTGATGGAGAATTTCTGACTACCTGGAGATTTACCACCAGCATCATGGGAGTGGGAAGAGCCACTGAATCAAAAGGATTCAGTTTACCAGGTTGTATATAAAAGCTGAGAATAGCCTTTCCTGCTATTGGGACACAGAGCCTCTACTCAAGATGACTGAAATGTCTCCCAATAGCTTGGAGAAGTGCTAATATTTGGCTTTAGAGATAGTTCTTCAGTCCTTCTCCATATCCAGTATTTAACTATCAACCAAATCACATATTTACATACACCTAACACATCTTCTGAAAGAAAGGTAGAGACAAAATATCCTGAAACAAAAAGAACTACAAACATAAGTACAGAAATTTCTGTTTATACTCAAGGACTTTGCAGAGGTATAACAGCACTTAATACTGGGAAACAAAGGGGAGAAACTAGCCAAATCTCCACACTTGAGTGGGAAAAAGGCCCTTCCATTCAGATAGCCCACTCTCGTTTTCAAAGCCTCAATAAAGTTTCCAGCATTTCAAACAAAATCAGTATAGGAAAATGTGTTTTAATTAAAAAAAATTAGAAAGTAACCATTTCATCATAATCCCCCTGAAAATGAAGGTCTTTTTTTTTTACTTTCAAAATGTATGAGCAGCTATCAGAGGGACAGTAAAGTTTTCACAGTGACTATTGCCAGGACAATGGTTAGGACAGTTAAGTGTGTTTTTTGACCTTTTAGTACCCAGACTTCTCCTCATGTTCCCCAGCATTTCCCCCCATACCAAAAAGAGTACTTTTTGTTTTCACCAAATTGACAGAAATTCAGTAGGGATTATTTAAATATTTCCGTGGTAATATTTAAACACCGTTCAAGATTCTGGAATACAAGCAATAGAATTTGGTTCCAGTTAAAACAGACTAAAAAGGAATTAATTGGATGATAAAGAGAGCTCGTGTTCACCGAAGGGCTGCAAAAGCAGTCTTTGGAAAACAGATGGGATACGAATGAAGTTGAGAGGCTAGAGCTACATTCAAGCCATGCTATGGAATGCTGCAGGCCACACCCCGGACCCTAGTGATGCTCCAAGCAGCACTGTCTCTCCCTCCAGGAATATATCCTAATGTGTTTCCGACTTAGGTGCATTAGGCCCCCAGAAACAGTCCCTCCAGTGTACATGTAATTGGCCCTGTTTCCATTCTCTGGTTTTGGGGGACCAGGAAGAGAAAGTGGTAAGTTTTGCTTCAATAAGGAGTCTTCCTCTTAAAATAGGCTGGGCCTGGAGGTCACCTGCCCGCGCCAGTATCTCCAAAAGACACAGGCTGTCATCTGCCCACACACCTGCACCTGGACAGCACTTCCGTTAAACAATGGGGACGCTGAAACCCATACATTTTCCAGAACAACTGCACCGTGAAACACTTACCGAAAGAAACAGGAGGGTTTGAAATGGACCAAGAGGAAAAAACGCCTTTGTTCAGCAGGATGGGACCCCTTGACGGTTTTCCATGACAAGTTTCTCAGGGACTTCCCGGCTTTCCAGCGGACCGACGCAAGCGCGAAGGACTGCGCATGATCCGTGCAGCCGGCACGCCGAGGGGCCAAAGCCCCGCCCAAGCCACCCCACCGCCCCGCCCCTCGACTCACCCAATTAATGGAACCGGCGGGGAGCGGGCTCGGCTTCCTGATTCATGCGTTCACTCCCTCATTAAAGCTTTGCCTGAAATTCTCTTCTGGTTTCTTCGGCAACTTCTTTTGATTAAAGAGTCCAAGAATCAGACTGGTACCATCATTTGTGGCAACTTCACCATGACAGTGAGACCTTTTGCTCCCCCTAAAGGACTGGGGGCTCTCTTCCAGAAGGCTGAAGGCAGCTTCCTCGCAGTTGACAAGCGGCGCCTAAATTTTTTTTGTTTCAATATCATTGCGCTTGGTAAGTCTGCCTTCCTTGCTTGGAGGTCTCATTATCCACATTCAGGCAACCCTTCCCTTTCCCCTTTGTCTTTTTTCCCTCTTCCAGTTTTTCTCTCTTTCTTTCTTCTTTCTCTGTCCCCTCCGCTTTTCTGTCACATCCGTTCAGAAAGTGGACAGTGGGCAGCTCCAGCCCGGTTCCTCTCAGCCCTGAGTCCGCGCTCCCTCCGACCCCAGCTCACCCCGACGGTGACCGCCAGAGGCGGGAGGGTCTCGCCGCGCCCTGCAGACCTCGGCGGGCTGGCCTTGATGTGAGGTGAGGTTTCTGATAGAGAGGTTCAGCCCTCATGTCCTGCAGTGGCTGGAAGCCCAGTTGTCACAAACTTCTCCACATCTTTTCCCTGGGTTGAAGTCCCATTCGGGGGTGGATGTCCCAGTTGTGGGTTAGAGTCCGTAGGCACTGGCTTCTGGTGCTAATTCTCCCGGTGGCCGGTGGATGGAGGGCCCGATTGGAACTGCTTGGACAGACACCCGCAGAGGGGTGGGGTGAAAGGACAAGCTCTCTGTCTCTCCCTCTCTCATTTCCTTTCTTTCTTCTTACCCTCCCTAGCCGAACCCTCCACTCCCCTCCATCCTAGAGGCCCCTCCTGGGACGACCTCTATGTTACCTCCCAGTGTTTTTCTGTTCTGCGCCCTGGACCACAGGAGGTGAGTTATGTGATCTCCTCTGCCATCTGTCTCTTCGGCTCTGTTCCCCTAGAAACAGGGGAGATTGCCTATGTGAAGACCATTTAGAGAATAATTGGATCTGTTCCCTGCTGGGGCTCCTTCTTTGTCCTCTGTAGCTTTGTCACTCCTTCACTGTCTTCTTCTTGGGAGTTTTTGGGGACCAGGAACGATCAGATAATTACATTGACACAAGGTCTATGGGACTCCATCCTGCTCCTGGACCCTTTATCATTGGTCATCAGAAGTACAGCAATGAGGAAGTGTCCCAGGAATTCCCACAGACTGCCCCTTGGGTTGCATTCTTAACAGGGACAGTTCAAGTTAGACGGCTTAGAAAAGAACAAGCTGTCTTTCTTTTGTAATACGTCTTTGCCCCAATATGCCTTAGGCAACCAGAAGAGGTGGCACCAACGTGGATCGCTAAATTTTAGCACCATTTTATAACTGGACCTATTTTGCAACCAGTTTGTGCCTATTAGTAAAGGTATTAATCTCACCCTGACCTCTGAACCCATTAGAAGCACACCATTTTCTAATGAAACTTGATGCTCATGCTGATATGAGGGGTATGAAGCTTACAGACCCCTGGAACCAAACTAGTCTCCAGGTCCAGCAGCCCCCTCTCTGCACAGAACAAGGAAAACTCTGTTGCTTCTGCCAGGAAGATATCTGCCTTCCTGATGTAGGAAGCTTACCCTCTGTTTATCCGTGATTTTCCACTTTAAACTCATCATGCATCCCTAACCAGACTCACTGGTGTGTGGACCCATCTCTCTTCTCCCCAGGCACCCAACCCAGCACCTCTTGTTTGTACATACTGGAGGGGAAGGGTAGCGCCTTCCTGGAGAGTCACCTATAGCCTCCTGTCTGCCTTCAGCAAGCATGAGGGAATAGGGGAAAGGGAAGAACTAGATGAGGGACCACTAGACAGAGGGCCCCTGTCCCTCATGTGCAGTAATACACCTGACTGGGTCTCCCTTTTTGGTCACTGGTTTGATTCCACTTCACCCCACCAAGCTTGCACACCCCCCCCCCAATCTATTCCTCTGCAGTCCACTGCAAAATAAACTATCCTGTGAAGGGAACCCAAGTTCCTCCTCCCAGCCTCTCTGGGCAGTGGCCTATCCATGCTTAGACACTATGCACTTCCAAGGAGAATGCACTTTGGGACAATTGGGCCCTAAAGGACTAGGTGTCACTGTATAATGCCACCTCTCAAAACAGGTGTAACAGGGCACTTGGACTAATTCTGACAACACCTGAGGCCACCACAGGACTGGCCCTGGGGGGGGTTGCCTATCACAAAGCAATCTTAAAAATCCTTACCCAGGCTATAGAGAATCTGGCCTCAAAGATTGGTGATGCCTTAAGGGGCCTCTGGGAGTCATTAGATTCCTTAGCTAATGTGATGTTTGACAGTAGGTTAGCCCAAGATTACCTTCTGGCTGATCAAGGGTATCTCTGCAGTAATTAACCAAACTTGCTGTACATGCATTAACAACTCAGGGGGAAGTCAAACTAAATATTTAGGAGATTTTCAAACAAGCTAAATAGTTATGTGTGTTCAGCAATCCCACTGTCCAAACTACATGGGACTTGATTAAAGTCTTTGTTCCAGGCATCATTTGGTTCCTGCCTTTCCTGGGTCCTCTAGTGGCAATAGTTCTTTGATTATTATTTGGACCCTCTTTATTTAATCTTTTAGTCAGATTTGTGTCTTCCAGGCTTCAGTAGTTTCAGGTGAGGCTCATGGTAGCCTAAGGGTTTCACCCAATCCCCACAGATGGTGGCCCAGGTTCCCGCAGGCCCCTAGAGCAGTCTGAAGGGGGCGGTTACACCTCCAGGGGATGTTAGGGTCTGTGGCCCCTGTTTAGCAGGAAGTAGCTCCCGAAGAAGAGATCTTCTGCCCCTTGACCCTTAAGGAATGTAGAATCCTTTAGGGGGAGTGAGATAGGGTGGGACCTGCAATCATCTGCCTGCACTTGGCAATACTTCCTAAAAGAACAGGGTGTAACACTCTTACCAAGGTACACGCACACATATAGGAGGGGGTTCGGCTGCTTGATAGTCAGAAAAATGGCAAGTGTTGTGTACAGATATCCTCAAGGAGAATGCACTACTCTAAAAGGGGTTGGGGGAGCCTGGAGAAAGGTGGGTGACAGCCTGTAAGTGTGCCTTCCTTCTGAAATCACACACCTCCTGCAGCCCTGTCTATGGCTGGAGATTTTTGACTTGCCAAATACACTACAGTTCTGTCGGCACCTGAAGTCACCTCTAGCTGAATCATGGCAGGAATTCCATAAAATAGACAGAATGTGACAAACTATAGATAATTCTGGACTAACGAAAGGTTTCAGAGAATTAGTCAAAACATCAGGAAACAGTGCTTGAAAAAGGGAGACAGAAAAAGAGATCGAGATGGAAAGTGAAAAAAAGAGACAGAAAAAATTAGAAAAATTAGACCATATCATCCCAAACCAGAAGCAGATTTGAACTGAAAGCAAAATAGTGGTACTTTGTGATGTGCAAAGATGCCGTCTGGTATAGGACCCATCCGAGGCTAGTGTCCTATCGCTGAGTAAACTCAGGAAACGTCCATGAGGCACAAACCAGTACTGTGGCTGAGATCTCAAACTCCCTTTCTCTAATTACAAATGCAAAAAAGGAATAAGTTACCCCATATGCCACTAAAATTGCCCTCTGAATTTATTTATATCTTGAGGTATGTATCTACTCTAAGAAGATAGAATGAGAGAATTAAGAACTCATTTCCATAGTTTTGTGTTTTCAATCCTCAACGCTAATGATCTTTTAATGCAGATTTTATCTGTGAATTCTATTTATTGTGAGTGGTCATTAACATTTGCTGGCTAATGTATTTATTTATTCATGTTAGGAAATAGAAATGCAGAATATGTGTTGGATTCCCTGATTATCAGCAGATAGCTCAATAACATTCTTAGAGTAATGTTGCCAACAAACTTTTAAATTGATAATAGACTATTGTGTATACAAAATCCATGTTCTTCAAAAAGAATGCTGCTTTCTTCAGAATAAAGCAATAGGTCTAGGTCATTAATAAGATTATAGAAATTAATACATGTTAACTTCTTTGAGTTTAATAACTCTTCCTATGGGTTTTGTAGCTAAATATAAACCATCAGTTTTTAAAGCTGGGGGTAATTTGTTTATTTCCAAGGAAATATGTAATTTTTGATTGACTTTCTAGGATAATATGGGACCTGTCAGAATTAATTAAACATTTGTGAATGGTCCAATAGTCAGAGGAAAACCATGATCCTTGTGGTACTAATTGAAAACAGAAAATCTATGACAAAGGAAGCTGTCACAGATCATCTAAACTATAAAACCTCCATTATAATTTACAATCTTCATGACTCATCATTTAAAGATTCCTGCAGTTCCACCTATGTTCAAATTTCCAGAAAAGCTTTTCAGATTCCTGGCCTGAATCCTCCCTTTTTCTCTAATCATGTCCCATCTCCCACCCACTGCCCTAAACTATACTCCCTTGAGACATTTTTACTAATGATTATTGTCAAGACATGTCCCTTTCTGTACTGAAACTTTCACCCAATGGGGAGTCAGCTTTACAAACACCCAGAATTAAAGTATTACCAAAACCCAGTTGGATTTTTGTTGTTGTTTTTAGAATACATTTAGGTCATAGTAATGGATTAGATACCTTGAACAGCCTTGTATCAGAGTAGTATTTAGGTCTGTGTTTTAATTTAGTCGCCAGTGTGTGTAGGTCAAAAATTTTTAAAAATTCACAGCTTCCAGTTACAAATAGGCTTTAAAGATAGTTCTTCAATTATTAATAAATTCCACCAATGCCACATAAAAGGACTTCTCTTAAGAGTGTAGAGCCTGGAGGGTCCCTTTCCCAATTGCTCATCTCATATAATCTCCATGGGGAATTTAAAGTACGAAAATCATCTTCATTACACTTTGAGGAATTCTTTGAAACCAAGCCACATACATAGAAGCAAGCCAAGTAAGCTACATTATTGAATACAATACCAGCACTTTTCTTGGCCCATGCAACTCATGAGTTAGACACTTAAGAATTCTAGTCTGTACTGTTCCCAGTTGCTAGCCCCATCCTACTCAAGATTATTCAGGTTTCTCATTACTCTATATTTGTAGTTCTCACAGTGATAAGTTTGATCAGCTAAATATAGCATATTCTATGTGCCTGACACTGATCCAAGCACTTTATATACATATTCACTCAGCATAACTCATATAGTAGAAACATAAATTTTGATTGAATCATAGAATAGAATCAGTTCTGAACCCAGGACGTAAGACTTCCAAGTTTCTTAATAGAATAATGGAAAGTAATAGATGAAAAAGGATGAGGAGGAGGAAAGGAGAAAAAAGAGGAAAGGATGACAAAGAGAAAAGGAAAAAAAGATTTGCTAGAAGGTTAATAATAAAGAACTGAGATCATGGTAGATATGTGAGTTACTTACATGAAGTAATTGTGGTGCTTCCAGTGGCTACTGAAACTTCTGCTTTGCTCATGCTTGATGATATCTGTGTAGATGACTGAACCAGACCCCAGGCATTTTCCCACTGGTAGTGGGACTACCAAAACCAATGCCACTAATATTTTGCATTACATCTTTCACCAATTTTTGAATGTCTTACTATATCTTGAGTTTCTGCTATATACAAGGCAACATTGTAAGAATATACTTTACAACAGTATGTGAGACACACTTTTTGCTCTTTGCGATGTATCTTTGAAGTTCTTCTTATCAAAGTTCCTCTTCTCCATTGCTTGCCTCTGGGCTTGCCACCTGGTTGTTTTGACCGAGGTGATGTTACCAGCATTACACACACAAAGGCTTAAAACATGCTTGTAGGATGGACTTCCTTCTTGCGCATGAGAATATGTTCCAGACAGACATGGGACAGATCCCCACCCACTGCCAGCCTGAAGCAGAGACTCCTCAGTTGAGCAAGTATTCACTGGTGATGAATAAATGATCATTATTTTTTGCAACCAAGATTTCTGAGGCTATTTGTTACTCAGCAATAGTAGACTGGTGATTAATACAGACAGTAGATCTGGCCCATCTCTGTACTTATTTTAGACCTCCTTGTTACCCTCAGTGTTCCAGACATTCTTACCTCCTCTCATGTCTTCAACACACTAAAAATTTATTCTTACTTCATGATTCTTAAGCAAGCTGTTCACCCTGCCTGGACTTTTTCCCATGGATTGCCTTGTAGTTCCTTCTCGCCTTCCATGTTTCAGCATAAGTATTACGTACTCAATGACGCATTCTGAAACCACCATGTCTAAATATAGACCACACCCCTTGTCTCTGTAAGTCTCTATCACATAGGTTGTTTAAATCATTAATAGTGTTAGTCACAATTCATTGTGATCCATTTGTTTTCTTTTCATCGTCTTTACAGCTAGTTGCTTGAGAGCATATCAGTATTTTTCTCCAATATAACTATAGTGGACCCTGCAGTGCCTGTTCCATGAGTAACCATAGGAATGAATCCACTCTGACAAGTGGTCGCATTCCATTTACCATATCCAAAGCCACTCCAAAACCTCAAAAACATCACATACGGTTAACAGACTCACAGATAATAAAATGTGTCCTTTTTGGATAGATATCTTTTTTC
Organism: Vicugna pacos; assembly: GCF_048564905.1. Lineage (NCBI taxonomy): Eukaryota > Metazoa > Chordata > Mammalia > Artiodactyla > Camelidae > Vicugna > Vicugna pacos. The sequence goes on from NC_132991.1 coordinate 19,953,729, forward strand.
CCTAGTTTGAACACTCTAGCATTTCACTTTTTGAAAGTGTTAACATCTGAAATAAACATCTCTGATATGCTAATAATTCCAAGTCAGGGCTCTGAAGGGTAGTCAGATTTTTTTCCCCCTTTTTTTCCCCACCACATTCCGTCTGGAAACTATCATTTTAGTGCTTTTTTTAGGTCACTGATTAAGAAAATAAAGATTTAATAGTAGGAATATGTTCATGTTTATCAAATTCTGGTCACAGGTGGTACATTTAGACACCAGTTTTTTTTTTTTCCAGCTTGACACTTCACTGTATGGTTTTCTGATGTAACTGGATAGCATACAACATCCTATGATTTGTTTTTTCCAAACAATTTGGCTTTAATAGTATATTCAGAAAGTGCAGGAAAAGGCTGCTATTTATTTCTTTATATTTTCATTGCATTTGGCTTTCAGACAATATAAAGCTATTTCTGAATTATTTGCTAGATATGAGCATAAATTCCTGCAAAGTATATAGATGTATAAATACGTATACTACCTACAGTTATCTTATAGCACGACAAAGAATTCTGCTTTAAGACCAGCCAGTTTCTCTGTAGTTATCATCAGCTCACCTCTATCCAAAACACTGAGTATACTTTTTATACATGACATGTCTTTTTTTCAGGAATTATTTTCTTCTTTGCATCAGTTTGTGTAAGAAAGAAAAGTTAATGAGCTCCAAGATTCAAATTATAAGATGACACAAGCAACCCAATAACAAGTGTGCATTAGTTATTCTGTAATTTGTATTCAAAACTAGATAGAGAATTTGCAAACACCTCATAATAAATCCTGAGCTAAAAGAAACATTTTGTCAAACTTTTCTCTCACTTTCCTTTCTGTGGTATGCAGATGTTCAGTTTTAAATTTGTCACATTTTATACTTTCTCCTATACTGCTTTCCTTCTTTGATTTCTTTCCAAAAAGTAAAACAAAAAGCAAGCAAATTAAAATTTAGAACTATGAAACAAATTTTGTAAAGACATGATTTTTCTCTCTCTTTTTTTACTTTTCCCAATTAATGCATTTTCAATAAGTTTAGTCTATCTAGAAATAGCTAAACTTTATGAACACTATAAGCATCAACTTACCTCCTGAGATTTAGTGTCACCATTATCTGACATTCTTTTCAGACTCACAAATCATCATATTCCAAAACCAAACTAAGAATTACCCTCCAAACAGCTCTTAATTCTAGTTTTGCATTTCTGTCTGAGGTATACGATTAGATTCAGAACCATAATTTAAAATTTTGCAGTCACCAGAATGCTACATCCCATCATTCTCTGAGTCCTTCAGATCCTCTGCACCATGTGTGTTGTCATTACTTTCATCCATTAACTCTTCACTGAACCATTGCAAGAGCTCATTCCATCTCCAGCTCCTGAAATCTACCCTCCATCTGCTAACTGGTTCACTTTTTCAAGACCACTTCTGCTCATATCCTTTGTCTATTCAAAAACTTTTAAGAGTACTTTATTTTGCATAAATCAGGTACAAATTTGATGTCAGGTACCAGTTCAGTGTAGCACTTGAGGCATCCCCTTCCTAGACTCAAACTATTTTGTCTGTTTCAACGACCCCTGTTCATGAAATCTTCCCTTCTCCCTCTGCCTTATCTCAAATGTGGGCTGTAGGTTTAAATCACTCCTTCTGTCTTGAATAGTTGTCCCTCATTTTTCCCCTGGAGAGATTCTATTCATGCTTTCAAGATCGCCTCAGTCCTCTTTTATTCCTGTGAAGTTATCACTGATCACCTCTAGCCATTAACTCTCTAAGCCATAGTATTTTAACCTTTTTTATAATCCTTGCTAATGTAAGTTAGATCTCAGATATAGCCAGTGGAGAGGGGAATATACTAACTGAGGTAATATTGCAGATGGCCCTGAGCTAGATGGAAATGGAAAACTCCATAGTGTGTGTGTGTGTGTGTGTGTGTGTAGTTTAACATATTCACACATGCTGATTGACCTGTACACCTAGGATACTATTAATTAAAAAGAAAAATATCTTTACTTACTTATTAGTATGGTGGACAGAAAAGGAAAAGGGCCAAATTCTGCCCTCCACACCCTCCCACCACTAGTGGCAGGGCAAGATCATCACGGACCAGACACCCTGGCAGTAATTATGCAGCTAGTGACATTTTTAGACCATTCTGAGTATCATTGCATGTATCAGTGAGGTTTTTCTGCATGACAAGCCACCTTAATGCTATGGGTGTTAACTCAACCACCATTTATTTAGCTCATGACTGTGGGATGGCAGTTTGGACTGGGCTTAGCTGGGTAGTTCTGGTTAATTCTGGGTTGACTGGTCTCAGAATCACCAGTTTGGCTGGTCTTGGGAGCCTTGGTGGTGACTTATCTCTTATACACACAGTCTCCCACTTACCGTCAAGTTCTGCCAGGTCCTTACACGGTGGCTGAGCAGGATGCCAAGAAAGCAAGCAGAGATGCGCAATGTGTCCTAAGGTCTGGATGCGGGGGTACGCCCCTGCTCCTACGTTGCTGTAGTCACAGGGGAAGCTGTGAAATCACACTGCAAGGGGTGTGGGTACTACTCTGGGTCCTCGTTCCAATTTTTGTCAACGTCGCTGAACAAATAAGAGGGCCCCTTCCCCTTCCCTGACAGGGCTACAGCTTCCCTGCTTCAGCCCTGACTGTCGGAGCTGGGCCTGCTCCCCTGATGCCACGCCTCCAGGGTTTTTCTATCAGGAATGTGGAGACAATTACTTTAATTGGCTTCTTTATTCCTCAGACTCATTCAGTTCACACAGATGGGAGTTTAACTATTAATGAGCTAACGGCTTTATCTTAGTTAAGGGAAAAAAGTTTTAAAGTGACAGAGAACAAAACATTTGATAATAAGACTAAAATGACTTTTACCTCATCTACTCATGCAATTAACCAACACATATGCACTATTTTTTTCTTGTTTTCCCTCCAGATAAACAAACCTAGCGTTCTATATTTTTTAGGAAATTCCCCATGTTGCTGGGTCTGAGGAGCCGTCACTTAAAAGGGCGGAGTTGTGAAAATCGTAGAGGCACAGGGTCCACAAGGTAAGATGTCTCTCCTGCGTCCTGGAAGCAGTCATTTTGATGACATTCATTAATTGGGTGGGACATGGAAGGAAAGGATTAGGGGACACACAAATAATTGGGAGTCAAGAAGGGGAGTACTAGTCCTAGGTAGTATATAAAAGTGCACAAGCAAATGGAAAGTATGGAAGAAGGTTCTAGTCCTGGGTGAGGAAGAGGACGTGTCCTGAGAAAAGTCAGGACAGTTAAGGTCCTTGTACCTTAACAGTTCAGGTACAGGTGTTCCTAGAGAAACCGGAATACTTATGAAATATTGTACTAACAACTGATCAGTATTAAGGAGAAAGAACATGGGAAAACAATCCTGAGACGTGAGCTAAAACAAAACGCTAAATGGAAACCCAGAGCTAATCAACAGAATGCAAAAATGATGGTTCTGATTGGCAGCAGTGCCTGTAGATGGAGGCCTTCAGGGGAAGAGAGTGGAGCCAGGAAGAGTGTAGGAGGGATGACTTCAGTTATCTGTGTATGTGCTATTTAAATAAATAGTTAAAACCTCATCATGAGCAGGTTTTAACAATTTTTGTTTTATTTACAAAGTACAGAGAAATTTTTTGTCTATTGGATGTCTAGCGAATATCAAAAAAGTGTTAGTTTGCCAGAAATGAAGACATGCAACTCAGACCCTGCTTCAAGGAAGGACCCACTGCCCAGCTGTGAGAAGGATGGTCAGATGAAAGCCTCTAGCCGTCAGTCTGCCTCAGCTTTGGAGTATAAAGTCCAAGCTTCTCTAGAAAAGGCAGCCAATGACTGAGCAAGGCAGTGAGGCAAGGGCCTAACCAGTTCTGCCCAATGTAAACTCGTCCAACAGACATTCTTGGTTCAGGAGACCTTTGTCGTGGATGTGCTTGAATCACGCTGTTACTCTTTGCTCTAGAGCTGGTTGCTTATGGTATGTAACCAGTATGTTATGATGCAGAGCCAGTGGGTAGCCAGGAGGCCCAGCCGGCCTCTCCCTGGTGTGGGAGAAGAAGAGCAAAGGTGAAGGTTATGAAGGCACTTGAAAAACTGCACGTAGAAGGTTAACTGTTATGGACCCCTCCCTGATTAACAGTAATAACAAGAAAAGCATTAACTATCGACATTTAAAGATAATCCGAATCTTCATTCTTATTTCCAAATCCCACCTTCACTTCTAGATCACCTTTTCCAGGCCTGCATTGAAACTCCTTCCCTTTTCCATTCTTTTTTTCAGTGTAGGAGCATGCTGCTACTCTGACAGAGTAAATGAAAGAAAAACCAGAAGGGAGATACTATGAGTGAGTGCTAAATAACTAAAAAGATAACTACCACAGGGTATTGCTATAACCCTGAATAAAATGAACAGAGTGAGTGTGGGTGACCCTGACAGTGATGATGGTAGTACGGTAGGTGGAAAGCAAAGAGAAGAGCTAGTGGGAATTGAAAAATGCAGGAAGCAAGGATTCAGATTAAGAGTCGAAACTCACAAGAATAGATAGGAATCAGGATTATATGTCTTTTTTGTTGTTCATAAAAATTGAATTTTCACTAGAAATATGCTGTCAGTGCGTCATCTTTCAATGTGATAGACACTGATGCTTTTTTAACCTTGTTCTCCAATATCTCTATATATTTTGCACAGAGCAGGAATAAAATTCTGACTTTTACGATGTGATCTAATTAATATACATGATTGAAATATAATCTAGGAAATCTTAAATCGCAGTGTTCCCAAATAACTATGATTTTACTCATCCATGCTTTATATCTGGAAGGAATATTTATTCATCCATCCATCCATCCAACCGATCACGTTTGCACATATTTGGTAACCATGATTAATTTCCAGCACATTGCAGGCTTTTTATACACAGGTGTTCTTCATGTAACTTCTAGGGAATCAAGTTATTTTCAGTGATGTGTCTAAATTTTAATATGCCTAAAAGAACTGCCCATATCTGAGGTTTTACTGTCAACATTGAATTATTCTGGGATTTACTAAGCTTCTTGAAAACCAAAGCAATGTTGTACCTCACTTTAGATATCCACTAAGAAAATCTAGAAATCTGAAAGGATTTGTAAGCCATGAGGATTTTATAAACCTTGAGCTGAAATACATTCTAAGAAATCTCAGACTATCCTATAATGAAAATAGAAATTTTCAACACAGCTATTACTTGAAAAGAGCTGGGCGGGGGTGGAGGGGAAGGTGTCTCATCACACACAACTTCTTGATAAGATCCTAAGTTATTACATGTCTCTTTTGGAAATCATCCTAAGTTAGGCCTCCTTTGACTGCAAGGAGATGAATTAGGTAAACTGCACATGACATCTGACGTGTGGAACATCACACCTCTAACGTGTTCCTGAATTCATGGAAATACCAGATTCCTAAAACGGTTTTTTGGATTCTTGAAAATAGCTATTTTAGCAAACACACCGTTTACTTGTGTTTAAACATAGTTAATGTATATGTGCCTCGTGGAGTGAAAAGAACACCATGAAATGAGTTACTCTGGGAGTTTTTATAGATTAAAAATATCTACTCAATCAGGGCTAAAATTGCTGTCAGATGCTTTGTGTTATGCTGTTTGAGCATGGCAGGTAGTCTGAGGTTGATTTTAGGACAAGCGACTGCCATATTTGTCCTAGAGGTGCTTTGAGACCATCAGAGACAAAACTAGAATTTCAAAGAATCATTGAACTGATGATCCATGATTTTTGATTCATGATTTTATCACCCAAAACTAGTGAAATAAAGCAGTTTTAATTTCAATTAAATTGCATATGTCATATATATACATTAATATTAATATAAAATGCAAAAAATAACAGTAAATTTAAGATTCCTTTCATATAATTAACACTTTAAAAATTCTATTAATTACAAGTTATCTTTATTAATCATAGTTATTGAATGTGGAATTCAAAGTGATAAAGTGAGAGCCTTATACTTAATGGTCAGCAGATTCTACTGGCTTAATTCATAGTCTCATCAATTATAAGGGTCTAAAGTTTAAAATTCATCTTTCTGTGCAGGGTTTGGAAATGTAGAGCACATATCTTTTTATATATGATTTGCCAGATATTTCTGCTGTTTCATGTATACAAAACCAAATATTACTTTTTGTCGTGGTTGAAATCTACATGAGACGATGTATGGAACTTGGCCCCTCCCTCTTGCCCCATAGTGAACTGGATGTGGCAAAAACTGTGTCTCATCTTAGCCAGAAGGTCTGTAGTGGGAAACTGGCACATCATAAATCTAGTTGCATAAAAGTGATTTTTGAAAGGAAGAGCACATTTTAAAAATTCAACTAGTGAGTTTAAATAAAATTATCCCACGTTATAAGATGTTACAAGAATAGGAACTAAATGAGTAAGGGGACTATGTCACATATATATGCATAAATATATAAAGAGAGAGAGAGAAAGCTTTTCTTCTAAGGCTCGATAAGGCTTTTTACTCATAGGTTAATTTAAGAAGACAATCTGGCTTGGTGTTCATGAAAAACACAGTCATCTGGTTTAAAATGACAATAATTGAAGTAAAAATGAGGTAATTATGTTAACAGCCTGTTGGAGATTTCAGTCAAAAAGGGAGGACACAATTTGGGCACCTTATTAATCATTCTTTTTTGGAGTTGTATGACTTGTGAGCTGCTCTGTTGGGTTAACTCAATTAGAAGTGCTAGTGGGTATCATAAATCTCTTCATTTTAAGTGCATCATTAATTTTATTGCAAAATTAACCCAACACCATTAGAGTAACAGGCAAATCTTGACAGTGATTTTTTTCTCTTAGACTGTTCCAGTTGGTATTTGATGGGGTCCACAAACAGTTTTAACAGTTCACTAGGTCTTAACCTTGAGCCTACAACAGCCGATGGGATCCTAAGATCAGGGGTGACGTTAGCATTGTTGTCGCCCTGTGGGTACAGTTGATGAACAGGACAGCTCGCTGTGATACATGAAATCTTTCCTTATTACACAGGACCATCCTTGATGTGTTCACTCTCATAGGGGAAGATTACTTTCAACTTTCTGCTTGCAGTGTTCTGATAACCTTGCATACTTAATTGTAATTGAGAGTCAAGTGACTTCTACAGACTATGCATTTTAATTAGCTATCAAATGAATAGGGAGGCTGTTTGTCTAGATTTTCTCTCTTTGTACTAATTAATTGGGAGTCAAGGGTCAGGATCTTGTCTTGCAGAGTCCATTGAAGACATTCATTTCAAATATTTATATACATCCACTTACAAGCATGGGATTCAGAGTTCATTTTACATTCTAATATAGGCCAAAAAGAAGCATTTAAATGGATGTGCAGGCATTGCACTGCAAGTAATAATGATGGTAAGGTAAATGTTTAAAAAGACTCATGTTTTCTATTGCAGTCTTTAAGATAAACAAAAGTGCGTTATTTAAAAAATTATTAAGCAGGCAGGAAAGTACTCTGTAGGAAGGATTATATCTTAATTGACTTTGAACAGAAATTATATTTTTTTAAAAAAAGGGCAGATAATTCAAGATTCAAGGATTCCACAGAAAATAAATGGAATGCAGGATGGAGGCAGTATTAGGAATACTACAAACAATTTTGTGTCCAATTGTTTAAAATGAAAACACTCAGGCAAAAAAAAAATATTTCAGTTCTAAATTTTGCCTTATGCCTGGAGTTATAGCACTACCAATAGTTGTATACAATGACATTAGTCTTGCAAATAATTTAACAAATTCATAAAACTATAAATAGTTTATTACTCTATAAAGTTTATGTTTGCCCCTACCAGGGAATCCTTTACCACCTGGTGAAGAGAGTGTCCTCTTGGACTTTACACAAAACATGGTTGATCCACATGCTGGCTCCTAGTTTGCAGTAGATCTTGCCTAACGTTCCCACCTACCTCCTTGATCCTTCTCACTCCAAGTACTCTATTAAGGCGGTTCCTGCATCTCTACCTCATTTTTGAGGACCATCGTGTTCCCCATGATTTAGGGATTCATCACAGCACAAAATAACTAGCTGCAGGCGCTCGTACCGTGACGTTAAACAAATTCTCCTTTTATAGTCTTCCCTGCTGGTCCAACAGCTTCCTGATCCATTTTTGAATATGTTCCCTCTCATATGAGCCAGGTCTTCTAATTCTTCTTGAAGCAGGGACTATTTCCCTGCTTGATCTGGTTGAACCTGATTATTGCTCTGAAGACAGTAAGATGGGAACAAACTAGGGGGAACAAGAATGACCTTGTAAGGCATTGGTTCCAAGTGAGTTCTTTATGGAACCTCCAGGCAAAGGCTGGTTGTTTTCCTTCAGCAGCTGGGCAGGTGCTCCTTCTGTCAGTCTGGATAATTCAGAGAAATTTGCAGGTTTTGAAATTTTCACAGTTGTTCACTCAAATATTCCTTTCTGAAGCTGTTTTCTATAAGATCACTGACCTTAAGTTGTGAGGTAAGTCGAGCCTGTGCCAGGGTTCCTCCTTTGTAGCTCTGCTCCATTTAAAATGAAATCCAAGTCTAATTATCAGTTTAGTCTGTCTGAAACTGGAGGAGGGAAGGGTCCCTTCTACTGCCTCCAATTCGGCCTGCTAACGTGTGTTGATTGTTAACTAACCTGGTTCCATTAGCTTCTTTTTCTTTGTTAAGGCTCAGATAAATTATCCAACAATATAATCTTTGTAATTACTACTGTCCCCATATTGTCCAAGGACCACAACTACCATGTAAGCCAATGCTACATCTTCTACCTGTAACTCATCCTGGTTACCACTCGTGAGGCTCTTGGAAATTGTGATGTCACTGCATGTCAGAGTAGTCATCCCCCTCCTTAACCCGACAATAGGGTCCTTCGACTGGTGGGTGAGTCTGCTTTAGAATTCCCTCCTGACACTTTACTTCTAAAGGCTGCTTTTTATTTCCCAAAGCAGACCCTGAGACGTGTACTTTATGCAAGCAGCTTATGTTGGGCAGTGATCTCGAGACTAGGTATTGGAAACTGGGAATAGAAGCGCCAAACAAGCAGGTGTTATCAAATTGACCCCTGATATGGGGAACTTGGGCTTGTTTCTCAGAAACCATCCAAAAAGACAGGAAGAATGAATCATGGAATTAGCTGTCTAGGAGTTGGAATTGGGACATTTTGTGTTCGTTAATGGTTGCTCCATGGCGTAACAACACCTTCAGATCGCCAGGTTGCACATGGCTGAGTGCCAGCTGGATTCCTTGTCCTCCCCACATTCTGCCCTCATATCATTTGTCTTCAGACAAATAATCAAAGTCAATTAAGTATGTAGCTTGAGTAAGAAATTTTTGAGACCTGGTTGATATGAAGGGGAGTACATTCAAGAGCGGATCATGAAGATGTTGGACCAGCAGGGAAGAACATAAGAGAATTTGTTTAACATTTAACAATGGCATCTAGGGCTGGTTATTTTGCGCTGGCTCCAGGGTGCCTCAGGGCAGAAGCAAGAATGTATCGTAGGTCAAATAATGGCCCCTTAATGACGCAGGTGCCCTAATCCCTGGAAATCCATGAATATGTTAATTCATGTTCTTCCATGAATATGTTCTTCCACGGCAAAAGGGACTTTGCAGATATAATTAAGGTTATAGACCTTAAAATAAGGAGTTATCCTGTATTATCCGTGTTGGTTCAATCTAATCACAGAAGCCCTTAAACACAAAGAGCTTTAAACACGTTACTGGGATATAAGGACCCAAATACTAGGACCATAATATACATCTGGGAGCTAAGGCTGGACCCAGGGTGACAGCCTGAATCTCAGTTGGACATCTGCAAGGAACAGGAGTCTGCCATCAGCCTGAATGGGAGCAGATCCTTCCCAGAGCCTCCTGATTACTGCTCAGGTAGTCAGCACCTTGATTCCAGCCTTATGCAACCTGGTGCAGGGGCTCTAGTCAAGCCAACTTGGACTTCAGAACTACAGTCCTGTGAGGTGAGACGCATGTGTTGTTTTAAGAGGCTAACCAGTCATTTGTTACGGCAGCAATAAAGAGCTAATCCAGAGAGACTAAGCACAGCTGAGGCCGAGTTCTCAGGTTGCACTCATGCAGAGATAAATGCGGCAGCAAAATTAGAAAGATGAAAAGTGAGGCTGTGCGGTGGGAAGCAAGCAGTGCCTAACGCGCCTTTAAGGGGACGACGTCCGGAGGGAGGCGATGGGTGGCTCATCTCTGTGGATGAGTTCTAAGGACCGGGGCCACAGCTGCGCACAGGAGAGGGTAAGCAGTACTCCAGGATACTGCACCGAGATTGGTTATTACTGGTTATGGAGGAAACTAGCCATTTCAAAAGCTATCCAACAAGAAGCCTTTGACTCAGTCTTTTGTAATTTTCTCTAAAACACTTAGAACCCCCCCCCCATATTGATAAATCAGTATGCTACATTAGCCATTGAGAGTTTTTAGGTGAAATGGAGCTAAGTAAAAAACAAACAGAAACCATTAGCAATCTACCAATCATGTCCCCCATGAAACTGAGCCTCTGCATTAAAAAAAGAAAAAGAAGTTTCCTCCATACTTGGCAACAATATGCGAAGGTCTGGGACCTGCATTAGAGAATGAAGTGGATGGCCATCCTTTTACTCCTTGAGGTGGGCAGAGCACTTCCCCAACCCAAGCTTCTCCATTCTTTCAAAGAGTGATGTTGCCAGAAAACAGGACAGACATCGAGCACTGTTTTTGAGAAAGAGAAGGGGTGCGGGAACACTAAAGGTGCCTGGTGCTCTTCCTAATGAAGTCGTGGGAGGTTTGGAGGTGCGGCTGGGTGTGGATTACAGGAAGAACCCCCATGGCACAGCACACAGGAGCACTGACGTTTATGCACTTTTTTCATTTTATCGTTTAATAAAGATATATTTATACAAGAATGAGATTAATCAGACTAGGTCTTAAAGACCCAGTAGGACAGATGATGGAGAAATGGACTAGAAGTTATAGGCCTGAAAAAAAATATTTAAGAGGCATAAAATTGATGGAAAGAGCAGACAATAAATATCGCAGACTCTACCTACTGGGAAGCACTGCAAGTAGTGTGTTCTCTGTAACTAAACATTAGTAAATGGCAAAGAGGAAAAAAAGCACCGTGGGTTATGCTTTTAAAATTTCCATAGGACAAGATTGTGAAGACACCCTCCTCTAAACTTACAGATTGTTGCAAAGTAAAATCTTTTGAAAATTAGTTGGTATTGTGAGAAGTAAACAGGAAACATATACAATGACACCTAAGGGGAAAACCATGAGAAGAAAATAAACAGAAAAATTAAAAACTAAGTTAAAAAAGAAGTTGACTAAGAAGGAAGGACCCATCTCTGAGGCACATGCACACATGTGTGCACACGCACACGTGCACACACCCTCATGCATGAACATGTGAAAAATAAACTGAGTCTGCAGGGAAAAAAGTAAATCGGGAGTCTAGGCCAGAAACATGAAGATCCCTTTAAGAATAAAGGTTAAAAAAAGAGAAAAAAAATTAAGATGATTATCTGTAGGTGGTTCTGTGTATCAAAAGAAAACACTTTGAGTCGAATAAAGAGTTCTTGAAGAAAATTAATCTCAGCTGAAAACAGACTGTCGTAGGTAGATAAAATTAGTAAAAATGTATGTGCATATTTTACAAGATATTTTAATTAGAATTAGTTTTTGTTTTGTTTTCTTAAAGTCCTGGGAGAAATGTTACAGAGAAAGGAAAATCTGTTTGGTCTCAAACTTATCCTTGACAACATCGCATACCAGAAGGCAGTGGGTCAGGTTCAACCTAATTTTGGAGGAAAAGGAAACGACCCAGAAATGTACATCCAGTTGAGTCGATATTCTTATTTGAAGGCCTTAGAGAAACATCTGTATTTATGCAAATGCTCAGCAAATATATCGCACAGAAAGGCTTTTTGTAAGTATGCTTCATGAAATACATGAATGGGATAAGGCTTCAATCAAAATAAAGAAGTTAAGGGTGGAAAAATCATATAGTAAAAAATAATGAATTTTAAGAAGAGAAATATTAAATGTAAAAACAGTTGAAAATATTACAAATAATTGTGAAGACAAAACATGTAAAAATAATAATTCATATGAAGTATTTTTTAATAAAACCACAAAGTGTATTAACAAAGACTGGGAGGGTGAGTTAATTAGGGGAATCTAAGAATGTTAAATTCCTCAAGTTAGAGAAAAAAGAAGACTTATTTTTAAATTCTGTATTTAATTCTTTTTAGAGTATTTTTTTAAAGTTGAAAGCATTTACCAGTAGAATAATAATTTTCAAACCCAGATTGAGAAATAAAACCAAGCAGTAGAGTTTCCACAGAATAAGCAAGAAATTGAATAAAAATAAGTAACTAAATAAAAGCATGAGAAAGACCCAATATCAAATATTTTAATGTTATGATGTTATATTTTAAAAGCAGGATAGAGAAATTAAATTTAAGCATGACTCTAAAACAATGGAAGAAAATTCTCTAAACCTATAACTGGTTTTCTCTAGTTTTTAAACTTCCTATGCATGTTTTTTTCTTCTTTATATCCATTTTCTATGTTTTCTAAAATGACTATTTTTATGATAAAAATAAGCAATACAGATTATGACAAAATAGTGAAAGGAGAATATTAGCTTCATGTAATGTCACTTTGGAGAGAAGAAAAGGAGAAGCAAATGGGGAGAGAGATGATGATTTTACACTAAAGAGTAAGAAACCAGGGGTTAGTTACCAGTATGGGTAAGCGCAGTGATTTCTGAAATTATAAGCCAGAGGAGCTAAAGATGATTAAAATGTAGGTAAACTAGGAGAGAAATGCCATCTTCACAGTTACTGAGACATCACAGCCAGTGTGTGAGAATATGTGAGTGAGTGAGTGTGTGTGCGTGTGTGTGTTTATACGCTGTCATTATTGTTGTGTTTACATAGATTTCCACAAGCATACCACTGACACTTGTAGCCTGCAGAGATGGAGCTTACTCCTGTCTGAAATCTCATTAGCCAGTTATTTCCTACCTGACTTTTGACATTATTCATTGCAAAATGTTGTATCAAAGCAGTCAAGTCATTCTAAACTCAAACTCTGTGTATTGCTTTTTTAAGGATCTCCATAAACAGCCTCATTTCAAACTTCTGAATTTTATTCTAAACTACATTTCACAGTTTATTCTGTGTGTGGAAAAGTATTTTCTCACTTGTAAGTTTTTATATTGTTGACCTGGATACTTATGGTTTTCACTACTGACATTATATTGTGAAAGGCTAAAACAATTATATTATTGGTTCTCCAAGCCACTGCAGCATAAATAAGCTGGAAATCAACTTATATCAGGAGGCTCATAATTTATGTATTAAAACGGCAAAAGAAACTACAGCTGATAAATTATCCTGGAGTGAATAAATGACTAAAGTATCAGGACTGCATTGCTCAAGTTCACCGATACCTTATGAGCCCCATGCTAAAGGGGCAGAATCTCCATCAGAGAGAATAAACACATTCTAAGCATAGAATTTATCAAATAGGCCATCTTTAGTAGCAATTTGTCTTTTGATTTTTGATCACTTTGGATACAAAAAATGATGAGATTCCCTAGAAAATATCTGTTTTTCAGAATAAATTGCAGCCACTTAACTGTAACAACTGCTAGAGAAAAGTTAAACCAGAGAACTCATTTCATTTATTTTTCTTTTTTTAGACAAGATACAGGCATCTCATGGTACAAGTATATGTCCCTGAGCCTCTGGATGTAACATCAAAAGCTAAATGGTTTTTTTTTTTTTGAAAAAAAACTGCTTCTGTATATTTTTAATTATCTTTATCTTTGCTGAACAAGTTAATTTTCTGGATACACTAAGTTAGAAATAGATTTGGTAGCAGAATTGAAAAATAAACCATTTTTGGCTCTTTCTGTTGCTGTTTTTCTCGTAATCAAAATACATGGAAAAATCAATTTTTGCCATATTACCCAGTAATCATCTTCATAAACAAGTGCTGGAGTCTCTCCTCCTTTACAAGTTATAATTCAAGGGACCCTATTTAAATAATGACTCTAATCTACATTAAATTTGAATACATCTTTTAATATTGAGAAAGCCATTGTTAAACTGACAACACCTGGAATGGGGTATAAGGTGAAGAAACTGGTTAGCTTTATTTTGCTCTACTCTACGTGATTTTAATTATCTTAAATTTTACTCTTTGAAGTAAAACCACATGAAAAAGTTGAATCTGTAAATAGTAGTAGTATTCTTAGAGACAAATAAGATTTTATATCCAGAATATCGGTTCAAAGATATGAAGATGAGAGAGGATAAAGAAAAATTAGCAATATTTGTTTATGTTTCCTTCATCACATGTCCTAATTTTCCCTGTTAGGGATTTGGAAATTGTGGGCATTTTGCATATTACAGTTCATCTGTAATACCATAATTTACATTGAGTGCTGAACTTCTTCATATGAGTCATAATAAAAATGGAAAGTAACATCCTGGATGAAAAGTGCAAGGTTAAATAAAGCTCAACCTCAAGAAATAACAAAATAAACATATAATCAAACAAAACAAAATAAAGCATAATCCTCAATGACATCAAAATGACCACAAATAAAACATATTTACATAAATGAAAATGGCCCAACTTATGCAAAACTGTACAAGTTTCTAAATGAAACTTTTCCCCTTAGTAATGACTTTTTAAACTACATAGGCACTTTACTAATACCAAATTTCTGTAATTCATGCTTCATCAAAGCTAAAGAATTCAAATAAAATCTTGGGAATGCCATGATTTTGATGACGAGGGGCCCTTTTTTTTTACTTAGCTGTTCCAGCTTTAGAGTCATTTAATAGTGGGAGACAGAACACAGCCCTAGATCAGCAGTTCTGAACAAGAGCGATACTGTTCCCCAGAAGACCTGACAGTGTCTGCAGACGTTCTGGTTGTTGCAACTCTGTGTGGTGCTGGTAGTGACTAAGGGGACAGGGGGCGGGGACGCTTTAAGTACCCTACTCTGTAGAGGACAACAAAGAACTGCCTGGCTCAACATGTCAAAAGGTTCAAAATCCCTGCTTTGGATGGAAAGGCATTTGGGTAGGAAGGAGAATTTACTACAAAGCTTTCATTTTTATGAGCTATGTCCCATCAAAGCTTGAAGGAATACTTCAGGAGGTATTTTGGAAATGGCATTTATACAGAATGGTCAACTGCAGAGGAGAATTATACACCTGATTTTCTAGCATCTATAGAAGGAGCTGGAACTACAGAAATAGAGTTTGAGTAGTTGACGAAAATATCTTTGTCCTGTCAATACTGACAGCAAAGTAACAGCGGCTGGAAAGACTGCGGGCTCCAGTGTGGTCCTGGGTGAACCCGTGCAGGTGGTGAAGCTCACTGTGAAGTAAGGACCACATGTAGGTGGCGGTGCGGGTTAAACGGCACATCCTAAGCTCTCCTGACTGTAGTGTTCACCAGTGTGCCAGAGAGAAAATAGGCCATTGATGCCAGACCCCGGGTGTTAGTTGGTGGGCTGTATATCATATATGATTTGCTAGACACTTATACTAATGCTAGTTGTATCAAGATCACTCTGATCTGTGTATTCTGCCTCTCCCAAATAATAATTTCAGTCAGTCACAGTCACAAGGCTCTGATATACAAAGACCCCTTCAGATAATATAGCTCAATGGTAAGTCCGGTAAATCAGACCCTCCTGCCTTTCCATCTCTAGTTGAAAACTCTTGAGTAGGTACACGAATAACCATCCCACTTACCAAAAAAAAAAAATGTCTACATTGCATCTAATGGCATCTGAGTTTTCCATAAAGCATGCTCTTTGAGGATGGGAAAGTGCAGGAAGAGCTTTGGCTTATTTCAACACAGTTGTCATACTGCTGTGTATGTAATCAATCTTTCTTTCCATTGCAACACGGAGTCTATGGTGAGCAGTGTAAGACAGAGGAAAGGAAAAGGTAAGGGCCACGTATCCTCTTCAAGACAGAAAATGCCTTCTCTGCTGTGAATTGAAAAACGATGCCATGAAGTCAGTCCCACCCCACAGAGTATGTTGGAAGGATGTAACAGAAATTGTCTCATGTTCACGGAAATCGTTTCCTAAGAATACTGAACTCCATAAAGAAAACAATTTTCTTCTTTTTAAAAACTACCCAACACAATCACTTAAATATGTAGAATTTCATTTAAATAAGTCAGTCAACAATTTTTTATAAAGTATTTAACACTTCATTATAGAAACATAGGCAAAATGACTATTATAACCAAAATGAAAAATACTGTTCAATTTAAAAAATGTACTTAAACAAGAACCTGGAAAAGTTTATGATATGCATAACATTGTTCAAGCAAAATTGCACTAGTATTACATAAATCAATAGTTTATAAAGGCCTCAATATGGCAAAGTTTAGAAATAGGTAGTATGCATGCACATAGTACAACAAAAAGTTTCTTTATAAAACAGCAGTTTTTTTTAATGCTTGTACAAAGGGATAAAGAGCAACCACAAACATATTTCATCTGTTAGGTTAATACATTATGACAGCGAAAAGTCAGTCATGTCTATCAGAGGAACGAAAAGCCCTCCATACCTTGTGAATAAATCTTTTGTGCCTTTAAAGATATTTGTATAAAAATGCTATACTTCTTTTTCATACAACTTAAATAAATCGTACTTGTTTGGATCGAAATTGGAAAACAAACAGACAAGTGAATGGGGTCCATGTGTTCTGCATAACCAGAAGAACTCAGAGTACCAGAGGGACTGGTCAGCACGTATACTCTCCACCTTTGATTACAGGCAGATCCTTGTTCTTCCATAACTGGGAAAGTCCTTGAAGGATATATTTTGGATAGGGCAAACAATCCAATAGTCATACTGTATGTTGAAAATATTTACCGATTACTCTGTACCACAATGGCTGTTTGCCTCTTCTTTTTGACCTAGCAAAGAGAATGCATTCCCGTAATTGAAATTCTATCATCAATTTGTGTGCTTATATATTACTCTTTAGTGTTCTGTGTGGTAAGGGGTTGGGTTAATCTTCCACAAAATGCACGTGACTGTGAAGAAATTCCTAAAACATGAGTGCCCACTGCCCTGTTGTGCTCCAGCTGGCTATTGACCTCAGGACGAAGGGAAAACAAAAGGTCTTATCCCATAGCAAATGTGGTCTTTCCACTTTTGATTATATTTTTGCTATGTTCTACCACCTAAATATAACTATTGTTTATAATGTGTATACTTTTAGTATATCACAATAGAGTCCACTAAATTTTGGAAAATGTAGTCATATGTGTTCATGCAAATTATTAATTTTCTATACTTTTAAAAGGTTTTCATCAAAATTCTCATCTATCACTTGGCAATCTAACGCTAATTTCAAAGCAGGTGATGCTGAACTTGTGAGGGCTACGTATTTTCAGCAGTCTGAATCAGTCTTAATGGGCACAAAGAAGAGAGTTGACCATTCAATCATTCTTCCATCAATCTAAACAGAAAATTAAGTGACACTGTATTACAGCTTTCAGACCATATGATGAAAAGTGCAGAGATTCTCTTTGTGGATTAAGTAGAACCAAAATCGTTCATATAAAATAGATTGCTCATATTCACACTATAAAGGAATATGTTGTTTTTAATTTTAACAAATTCAAAGGTGTGTCATATCAGCAGCATTGTTGTAAATTGTACGGTAGTGCAGTTCTTTTTCATAAAAATACCATACAAATGGTCAATCAATAGTCATCAGCAAAAAGGAAAACCCAGAAAACTCAGAAAACAACTAACCAGAAAAAAGATAAAGAAGGAGGTAATGCTGATGCCAAAACAAGTATAATACTGTTGGAACATACAAAAGTAATCCTTATATTTTGTACATTTATACAGCATATAAAAGGTATCGCTGATTATGCCACTGTCTCTCTTATCCCAATTTCTATTTTCTTTGGAAGCAGTTCTTTCCTTTCATCAACACTTCCTAAGGAGTTTCGACAGTTTTGCCCATCCATATACAATTTCGCATATACCGGATTGGAGTAATTTGTTGGCTAAAGGAGAAAAATAAATAAATATAGTTTTATTATCTGTTTTCAACACATTAATCTGTTATTTTCTATGATGTCTGTCTTTTAATGTTATCATTTATATTCAATGCATTTAACTCACTAAATAGTAATTAGATACATGTAATTTAAATTCTGTTCATAGACTTTAGTTGACTTTACAATAGTACGATATAACAACATAATTGTATATTTTTCAAGTAACTCATGACCCTAAGGGGAGCTTTGACAGAACATTAAAAAACTGAAGAAATCTTCATGAAAGCCATATTCACTGACTTTACTTAAAAGCATAAAACATTAAACCAAATTGTCTTATTTCCAGTCCATACGTTTCCTTTTCTTATTGCTATTTCAGTGGTAGGAAGATGTGTTTACAAAAAAGTCATCTAATTGCTCGGTTCTCATAATTTTTCATTAAGTATGAACTTAAAAAATAAAACAAGGAAAAATGAAAGTAAAATACATTATTGTATAACTTTAAAAAGTAAAGACAACATTTTTGCTTCAAACAACCTATATTTGCTTATTATTGGAAATACTTTTGCATTCTTCCAAAGAATTGTGAAGGACATAGTCATCTTAATTTTTATAGATATTTATAGCATTTTGAGACATACAGAAATGATCTCTTTCATTTAAAAAACATATACAATGTTCATTATTTTAATAGTTGAAACTTAGCCTGAGATTGTTGCCTAGTCGTTTTTTTAAATTTTGTCTTTGCAAAACAGAATGTTAAATCTTAGTTATAACAAAGACACATTGTTTTTTTGAGCCATGCAAGTGAGACAAACATAAAACATGAGAATGAAAAACAGATGGGAAGTAGGTAAAGGTTGCGAACACTCAGTCCTAGGGATCTTGACACCCTTTTTTAATCCATCTTCTGTCTAACCTGAACCATTTAACTTAAGACAAAGCACCTTGCTCAAGGAACTAGTTACTTAAGTTTTTTTTAAAGAATGGTTTCATTACACCATTTCTAACTTCTCAATACGATGTCACATTTTGTATTATATTTTTATTTAACTGGATATCAAATTTGTATATACCAAACAAAACATCATCATAGAAAATAAGTAAAACTAAACATAAATTTAAACTATTCGGTTTAAATGTCTGACTAGATATTTCTGTTCTAAGAATAGCAAATGCTCGTGTTTATTGCTAAGGAGTTTTAACATTTTCAAATTCAGGAGCAGAGATATTTCTAAAGTAATAACTTGCCAAAGAATAACATTTTATATAATCTTGCATAAGCAAGACACATAACATAAGCCCTCAATTTTAACGCAGTTTTGCCATCTCTTGTTAATTAAAAATCATTAAAGAAAAGCCTCTACATCTAGTAATCATCTTTGATTATGAGGGGTTCTGCGATGGAATGGAAAACGAAATAATGAATTTTCTTCTCTCACCCCAGCAGTTAGTGGTCCTTTCAAATCAGAGTTTAGGTAGATGGGCGGCGCTGTGTGTGGAAGCTTGAAAGCACTGGACCCTCCCCCTATATACCTGGCCTGTATGTAAACAGAGAATTTTAGTTTCTGACCTAATATCATGGAACTGTTTTCACTGACATAAACTCATGTTCAGTCATAACAATAACATAAAATACACTCTTCAGCCCTGGGGCATCAATAGTGTGTTCAAGGTAGTTTCAATAACTTAGAAAGAACTATTAATATTAGATCAGTGATTCACAGGTAAATATTTCTATTAGTCCAGCTTACTGATAGACACACCACACACCTAGAAACCTCCATTCATTTATGGTTACTTAACTTCATTCTCTCTCCCCTCCCAAAATCGTATCTTTGCTAACAGCTCTGGGAAAAATAATCAGCCTTCCCCACTGAAGGTTTGTTACTTTGGAAAGTTCTGATTGTAACCCATTCTGGACACTCAACTATCTGACTGGTTGTAATTAAACTTTCATCACCATTCTATATTTTTAGAAAATAAAAATAAAATTTAAAATTAGATAAATCAAAACAAGTATCTGTTTTGGGGGGGAAATCTGACTCTCCAGTTTAAACCAGATTAACTAGTGATCAGATTGGCTCACTGATCTCCGTGCAAGGGCAATGACTTTAGACTTTCCTGGGTCTCAGGGCACAGCCAATCTGGTACACTCATATTCAAGATAGAGTATTTATTAGTGATCCAAAAGGAAAAAAAAAACTAGGTAAAAAGTTGAAAAATATGAAAATATCATGAACATACATATTTAAAAAAATCTCAGCTATCAACTCTTAACAATGAATGATCATAAAGTTTGGGAAAGGGGCAAAGGTCTCAGGAAAAGATTTAAACTACAAAATCAGGTCAATATTGCCTTTTTATTTTCCCCCACAAAGGTCTCATTTAGATCATATTGAAAATACTCTAAGTAAAGATTGAGATGAATATGTCTATAAAACCAGTAGGTACTAATTCCTCTTCTTAAAACTCTTCAAACTATTCTATGATTGCCTCTGTAGACAAATCTCTCTTTTATTTACTTTATTATTATTTCATTTCTTCTGATTATAAGGTACCATTGAAGTAGAAATTTTATCTATTTTGAAAATAATGAAAATATTCTACAAAAATCTTCCTTACATACAATGCAACTTATATTTGATTGCATCATGAATATATCAAACCACTGTAACCCAGTGAATCCTCTATGAAAAACATTTCATCATTAGGTTGCTTTGGTGTGGCCCTCTGCTTCTCAAAATTGTGTTCTCAAAATTACACCTATTAGGCCTAGATGTATACGCTGCAGTTACTTCTTACTTCTTAGGCAACAATTCATATTTACATTTCAAACATCAGGAACCAGCTAGAATCAGCCATCTAAGTCACACTTAATGTGATTTTGATTAATCAGTCAGAAAATTGGTAAATAATATTTACTGTTATTTACTAAATACATTAAAAATATATTTGAGGGCACTGAAGCATAGTCTTATCTTCCTAGAGTAAATATGAAAGAAAATTTAAACGGATTATTAAAAAGCTATTCCTTGTAAGTACCCAAAATTGGCTTACAACTCTCCTTCTTATAAAAAATGTATAAAGTATGTCCTCATCCATTCATATTATATTTATGGACACTGTATTTATTTCTAAGAAAGAATTCAAAGAATATGAGAAGCCTATTATTCAAGATGTCTTTCTCCTTTCTACATGAATTATCAAATAACCATTTGCATAGTATGTACAGTCTTTCAATTTCAAGTAGAAAACACTGAAACTTAGGTTCCCATAATTTATTTTATAAGCAATTTCAAAAGTAGGAGTTAGCAACTGAATTAATAATTTATAGTAAGTATAAAATTATTTTTAGTTAGGAAAAAAATTATACAGTACCCTCTGATGGTATAAAAATTGACTCATGCAATAATGATTGATTTCTTTTCATAGAAATAAATACTTCATCAATTTCAGACCATCAATTTCAGGCTTAGGAAGTCTGGCCATGGATTTAGAACTAGATTGATAAGTGGGATCCTATTTAATTTCTATGGGAACAACTGCTGCTATAAGAGCAAAACCATGTGGTCACTGTGATTATTTAATATAAAGGTACATTTTGGACAAAATACCTTTAGTATATCAGAAAACAAATAACCTTTTAATAAATGAATAAGATAGGAAAAAATCATTCCCTACAAGCAAACTGATGATGTTCTTAATTCATAGTAAAATATTCTATAATTATCAAAATATGAAATATAAAAATATAAAAATATTCAGGTAATACAGTGCAGTGAATCTATGCAAGTTTAATTTATCTAGACAGTTGTATCATTTATCTATTTGTCTTAAAAGCTTCCAAACTAAGCAATCAGTAATATGAACTAACAGAAACTAAAAAATAGACTGTGCATTTTTAGGCTATATATATATCAGTGATATATCTCAAATCAATAGGAAGGATATTGTAGCAGGTAGAAAGATATTGTTTAAAAGTGATCACAGACAAATCTAAGGACATAGCTTAGTAAACTCTTCAATGAAACATTATTGGAAATTAAATACTTATTTTGGCAACAAAATGCTGTACTCTTTTCGTTATTAAAAATAAATCAGTAATTTTATACTAGGCTGTATATTTAAATGTGCCAGCACCTCAACACATTTGAATACAATATTATTTTAAGTAAACTATATATGTTTATAAAAGAAGTGAGTAAATAAATATTACTTTCTAAAACATGTTACAGTAACTTTATTCTTGAGGTGAATGCCTCTTAAAGTTCTCTATTCTAACTTCAGATAAAAGAAATAGTGATGAAATTCAGAATCATATTATAAAGAAATGACTCAAGAACAGTAGTGCTCACAGGCCATCATCTTAAAATATTACCTTTGTTGGATCTACCATAAAACTAGGGTCTAAAAGACCTCCATCACTGTGATCATGGTCCACCTCATACATGTTATAAGACGGATTGCCGATTTCTACATTTATTCCACCATTGATAATAGGTTGTCTTCTTATAGTTTTTGTTCTGGAATATGCAAACATTGTGTGAGTTGTCTAAATATCACAATATGGTGTATGAAACTATCATATTTGTAGCTTTAATGACTAGTTTTAATATAACTGATGAAAAGTTCATAAACAAAATACATTGGAAAAAAATGACATTTACTGAGTCACAGAGGAACAAAAACAAAAATATTAATGTGATAAGTTTTTTTCCCAATCTATTTGGGTTTAACAATAAAAAATGCACTTGGAACATATTCGTTGTAAATAGCAAATACCAAATTCATTGAAACCAAATATTCACTAATCAATTACCCTTTTAAAATCAACTTTTCCCCTTTTGTTATTAAAAAAATCCCTAAAAAATGGTGATAAACTTTGAAATTGATTGTTTTCAATCCCTAAGTCACGTGGCTACAATCGTCTTTTACATAATTCAAAAACTGATTCAAACTCTAGGTTCCAGATAATAACCTCCCTTCAACCCATTCCTTATAGACCTTTAGAGCTGCATATTCACATAAGTTGAAATAATACTTTCAGAAGTATATAAAGTAAACAGATGCATAATTTGTGAATGAAACGCACAATTCATGACATACAATGCATAGTCATTATCATTGTACTGGTGTTACTAATCTTACACATTAGTATAATAAAACGCTCTTTGAGATTCTTGTTGTTTCAAGGAAAAACTACCATGAATGCAAAATTCTACTGAAATTTTAATATTTTCCCTTCTTATTTTTGTTGGAATATATAAACAAAGCCATTCCATCAACATAACATAAGGGGAAGGCTGTCTGAATTATTATCACTTAAAATGAAATAGAAGGATAAAATGGTTTGAAAAACATAGAATATTGCAGTTGGAATAAGTAAATTGTATTTTAAGAAATTTTTAAAAATCACTGTTTCTGTAACTGTTTGTGTAATTTATTTACTGTTAGTCTAGAACATTGTATCTTACCTTCTTTTCCTTTTACAGAGCACTAAACCAATTACCAGGGTGGTTATCAAAGTCACCAAGAGGACGAGAGGCACAATGATGGCTATGCTTCCTGAAAAAGAAGCAAAAGAAGAGATGAACACATAAATAAAATGAAGTCAAGGTTAATAGAACTGAATACTTTATTACACCAAATCGTTTGACCATTGACATAATAAAAATAAAGCTCAGCCCAAATGTCTATATTCCTAGTTCATAACTACGTTACTGAAAAATCACTTTCCTTTTAATCACACTTGATCTGCTGGAAATGTTTCTTTAGATACCTTTCACTTATATGTTACAATGAAAGACTTTGAGGTTAGAAATACTGACTTCTTTATCAGTCTGATCTGGTTCTCACCACGCACATTTACTTGCAATAATGTAAGTAAATAAACTGGGACTGAACACACATTTCCACAATTTTACCGGCCACATTTCCACCCTTAGTTTTATTCCTTTAGCTGTAAATACTCTCTGGCCATGAGTACATGTGGCAAGTTAGTTGGCAGCCCAGCAAAACAAAAGGGACATCAGTGTTGGATTTGGATGGACACAGGCATAAACATCAGTTTCACGACTTACATGAAGTGAGACTTAAAAGTTGAAGCTCATGCACTTCACCTGTTAAACAGACACAAAGACCTACCACACGGGGCTCTTAGCTTGATTCAACGAAAAAAAGGGGCAGACAGGATTCTCTTTCTCAAGTTCCAACTCCAGAGCAGTTTCAGCAAACCATATCTCGGGGTTGGTTTATATTGCAAATGCCCATTTCCCCCTTTTTTCACTTATTTATAATAACGATCTTAGGTTGTATCACTTATCTTCAAAATGGAATAAAAGATCTATGGAACAGAGTTTCAAAAGCGGTCAGAGAAATTGGGTCTTAGTTTTTATGCACCTGAACATTTGGGAGAAGCAGAACTGAGAAGAATCTCTGCCCTGCCCTCCATTTCTAGGTTGGCAATAAGAGCAGTCACTATTTTTTCCCCCTGAAGAAGAAGGAGACAATACCTCTTTGCTGATAATGGGCTCCACAGTAGGAAACACCTAGGGTCATATATCACTGACACAGGAAAAAAAATGAATGTAAGGGTTGTCTGATAACAGGAGAGTATTAAGTAGCTCTATCAAGTACCTAATGTTAGTGTTTCCAACAGACAAATATCTAATGCCCCTAAAACAAAGTCTTTTGTCTGTTTGAAATAAGCATTTGGTTGGTTCTGTCAAGTCAGCTTAATCATTGGCTAAACTAAGGAACAAAGCAACACCCAAACTAATAGAAATTTAATGTGGGGATCCTGCATGGTTCAGGAATAAAACATTAAGAATCATTAGACATATTAATTTTCCTCTGCATATACATGTGCATATAAAAATACTGTGACAGTAATTAATGGTAATATTAAGCAGGAAAGGCAACTGCTTAGGGACTTCAAAGTAGAAACACAGATCAGTTTTAATAGCTTTAGCCAAGAGGTATCTGTGTGAGGTCATCCATATTGGAGATTATTTACCAAAATACCAAAAGGTCTTTATTAAGGAAATGTCATGTATAAGATAATCTTTCAACTTGGAACTTCAAAAATAACTTGTCTAAAATAACCAAATATTACATGCAAGAAAAAATATGGCTTGCCTTCTTTAGTCAGTTTCTAAAATGTAAAACATTTTATTTTTTCATATTGTTACCAGGACTGTATACCACTTAGTGAGTTTGATATTGCATTACCTTCTTGGTTTTGAGAAAGTGAACTTTATATGAATGTGTAATTTATTAGTAATTAATGGAGGTAGAGAATCTGGCACCTTAGATAGTAATTAACATTTGTTCACAAATTTTAAATATCAGTGAACAGCTTGGTTTCTTCATAAACTGACTTCAACTGATTGATCACGACTTTATAAATATCCTCACTTCATTATTTATCTTTTTAACTGCTAAAATTTGTGGTGAATTGGTGGGTGTGAAACACTTACAACACTCGTTTTAAGGTATATAAAATTATTTTCCCCTCAAGGCAATTATAAATTATTTAGAAAATTAGGTTTTATTTGTTTTACATAGTTTCTTTACTCCTATTAGGTAGAAATGCTGTTAAGTATGCATGCTAGAAAACTAACAACTTCGTTTTTCTTTTTCCCATCACAGATAGCAATTTCCGTCCCTTTGTTTACAGCACTCTGTTTAAGAGCCTAGCATTCTAATATGTTTATATAACCTATCACGGTAACTGCGGTAACACTGAGTGTAGCCAGTAAATAACACAGGGTAGCAATTTGGCAAGCTTTTTTTGTAAAATAGTTCATATTCATGGAAACAACTAGGAACCACAGATATTTTTAGAATATAATATAGGTATTTATCAAAATACGTGTTTTTCCCAAGTAGTATATATAGTGGTAAATATCATATTGTAACAAAGTCTACCACAGGTGATTTTTTTAAACAGTACATTGTTGGTGGACTGTTCTAAGCTAATTTAAAAAAAAGTGCACTTTGAACTTGTTATACATGGAGGGATGTCTAAATAGCCTTCTCCACTGCCATTCTCTATTTTTTGTGGCTTTCTTTTGCTTTCTTCATAGAACCAATCAAGACTCACAATTATTTTCTAATGTTTACTTATTGGTTTGCATTCTTGTTCAACAGCTACTTACCCCTCTAGGATCTCAACTTCCTCAGAAGAGACACTGTCTTACTCATTGATTTATCTCTGGGATCTAGACTTTGCTTGACACTTAGTAGCGGCTCAATAAATACCTTTGCTTTGGGAGAACTAGGACAAAGGCATTATTTTGCTGCATTCTGTTCTATATGTTTGCAAGCTTGTAATTCCTTGATACAACGTAACTACTTTTATTCTGTTTTAAAACATAATGATATAAAGGAGTAAGGAAAAGGGAAGACGGGAATAATCCCCTAACAGATATCAGATTTCTGCTGTCACTACAGTAAAACAGCGTCACTACAATACTGCCCCACAAGTGCTGAGTATATTTTTTTCCTCCTTAATTTAGCAGATATGAATAGCATAAATTCAAACACCGAGCATCTGCTTCCTTAAAACTTTGGGTAAATTTAAAATAGGAGTACATAATATTTTAATTTTCAAAAATTAAAAAAAAAATTCTATTGAAGTACAGTTACAATGTGTCAACTTCTGGTGTACAGTACAATGTTCCAGTCACACATTATAATAAGTATTTAATCTTCCTTAGTTCGAAACTCTTCAAAATAACTTCAGAAAAGTCAGATAAACTCTTTCAAGTGTAGCTAAGCAGAAAGTCCTGGGATAATAGATCTGCTTGATTCCACAGGCTGATTTTTAGATACTTTAAACAGCAAGGGCCAGAAAACATGAGAATTACTACTCGGAGATGATTAAGAAAGCTGTTTGTCAGTTAGGAAGGGAAGTCCCTGTGCCCGCTGACAGCAGACAGGCCGGCAGAGGCAGCGCAGTCCTGATGCTGCCACAGTCCAGTGACCATGGACTGCTTCACTGGGAATGGAAATGCAGGCTTGAAAACACATTCCTAAAGTATCCACCTGTCTGGCTGAGCAGACGACTTCTGCCCAAGTTTGGGGAACAACTGAAAACCATTCAAAACCACTGGAGTTCACCTGAGGGAATGAAAATAGCCCTTACCTTAGGAAGGGTCAGTTTAACTACCGTTTTTCTCCTTTCAGTTACTGAGGCAAGTTTCGCTAAGCACAAATGTCGGATGGTAAGTACCTTTTAATTGAGTCATTATTGGGTCAACTTTGCTCAAATCTGAGATAATTTGACATTTGCATGGCTAATAGCCCTTTCAATGTGCATTGATACTTCCATTAAATTTAATGACTTTAAATCAGTGATGGAAGAAAGAGCATCAGAATCTTTGGAAAAAGGGTTACAACTACTTGCAACTCCTCCTTACATGTGACAGTCCCTCGTTTAGAACTGTCTCTTGTAATCAGAGGCATCTTCCTCATCAGGGAGCTTGTTGCTCATGCAAACGGTTGGAGACGCCACCCTCCACTAGAAACATCCGACACTCCTCTCCTCAAACTCATCTTCCAAACACCAAACTTCCCTTGGTAGACGAACCTTACCTTTAAATCGAAAATTCAGTCGACATTCTACTCTATTTGTTTCTTTCCTTCCAGAGTTTTTTATCAATATTTAAAATTGTTTAGACTCTCTAAAAGACTAAGTTCTAATTTATCTAAGATAACTGAGAAATCACCATAAAAGAAAGGCTGAAGCACCGCATCTTCATTAATTCTCAACTTATAACTTCAGTATCTTTTATAGGTTGGTAACTCAAAATGCATTTTTTTTCATTAAGAAACACTCTTAATGATGGTGAGTTTTAGAACTGGTTCACAAAATCATATCAATTAGTATTCCTCTAGACTTATTATGAATAAGATTAGTATGATCCTGGGAAGAGAGAGAAGGGAGCATTTTTCCTTTCCCCCTCCTTTTGCAATATCAAATTAGGCAAGGTATATTTTCCCACCTCTACCATATTTTATGTAACAGTCCTCAAATCCTAATGTCCTATTCCTACAATTTTGTGTCCACTGCTTTGCTAAGGCCCTGCCTTTCCTTCCCAAGGACAACACACCAATTCTAAGGTAAATCCCTAACACTCCATGACTGGAATCACTTATCTCACCTCCCCGAATTCACATACTCATTTCTAGATTATTTATTCTATTTGCCATTCTTCAAAGATGTTCATCCTTACTAGCTCAGGTTAATCTCCAAATGGTGAAACTTTGGACAGTGTCACTTGAAGAATTTCAAGGAACGATAAACTCCTTGGGGGCAGGGGCAATAAACAAGTAGATCAGCAAACTTTGGGAGCCTGCGTCTAAGGTACAAAAATCATACACTTTTGATTTTGATAATGTCTTTCTTTTTTCACAAATTCCATAGTACAATTTTTGTTTGTTTTCATGTACGCTGTCCTACCAGTGGTGAAGGACTAGAGAAAATCTGCTAAGTAAGCATTCATAAATCAGAGAGACTATTTTTTCTCTTCAAGAGTATATTTACACACTTGATAGATATTACAGATTTTTTAAAACTTTTCCACATGTTAACAATAATATGTGTGAAACAGGAAATTTTACTTCAGGCTTTTATTTTGAAAATCTTTATAAAATCATTTAAAGCTGTTGGAAGATACACACACAGACACACAATGCTGATGTAGATGAATTTTCATATCAGGGATCTGGCCTAAGACTACAGCTACATGCACAAAAAACCTTGCAAAACCCTGAGCTATATTTTATTGTGCTTCAAAACCAGTCCTTTAAAGACAAGGAAGCAATAAATCAACTATGATCCTTATTAAAAATTGCTTGTTAACATACTTCACATAGAGACTAACTATTCAAGTTTGTTTTTCCACAACACATTGAAATGGACTTCAAGAAAATAAATACACTGTAATTAAAACATGGAATTATGTTTCTTCCTGGAACAGCCTGATGTCCACTCTAGTATCTGCAGCCTGTGTAGCTGACATACATGTCCTAAGAAAAGCTTCTGCTGGGTTTGCAGACGTGCGTTCTGAAAACGGCCAAAGTCTGAGTAGACCACTCACTGCCTAGGAGAGCACATTATCTGGACCCTGTCACCAGACGAGAGCTCAGTGCTTCATCTTTCAAAAAACACCTGGATTGCAGTGGCTGTCTTGCGAAATTCCATGAAGGAGACTTTCCAAGACTCATTTCCCTCAGTAACAGTATTTAAAAAAAAAAAAAAAAAGCTTTCTATACGATGTGGAACACCCAAGATACAAATCTGAGGAACTCACTTGTGCTGATGTGATCAGACTTGCTGCTCTTTGGGGCTGGCCTCTCACACTGAGTGCCTGACCAGTTGGTGGAGCATCTAGAAAGATAAAAACAAACAAAACAAATCAGCAAGTAACAGACCCCACACGTCTGCTAACGTAGTAACTTCAACCAAATAAGATGAAGGAGGAGCCAGCCATCACAGATTCATGAATATCAGAGATTTCTGCTAATTTCCTGCATATTGTCAGTATGCTGAGGGTAACTTCAATTGACTTCACTTGTTAAAATACTTCTAAAAATTCAGATTTATAGTCATTCTTCTTTAGCCTATGTTAAACTTAAAATTGACATATTTTACAGCAAAACTGAAATTTTAATTAAGAATTGAGATTAATTTGAGAAGTGCTGAAAATTATCAATCACCATTATAAAAGCTGAATTTACCTGGCAAGCAAATCCTTATTAAGTTTCTGTAATCTTTTTTTCTGGTTCTAAATTAAAAGTGGAACTAACTAACAAATAGGAGGAAATGGTCATTTGTCTCACAGTTTAAACCAAACAATTTTTACTCTTCTAATCAGAGATAGGGAAATATTGTGCTTTCCCATTAAAATCATACTTCTATTACCAAGAAATCAAGAGAATGTGCCCAAGTTTTTATTCGGAGATGTTGTCTTCCCCATTTAGGAACCATGACACTACAATGAGAAGTCCAGCAGGGGATTAAAATAATAGATCTGATTAAAATCCATTATTTAAACATAAATCCCAACCATTATAATTAGCTGGTTGCATCAAAATAAACGCTGAAATGGTTTTAGCTCTGTTTGAGCAATGTCTATGGCTAACACAAGATGCCTCTGTGCATCTGTCAGAGGAAATCCACAGAGAAACCATTTAATTGGCTTCAGTTCTTATTTTAAATGACTGTCAAATACCACCATATCAGGAATAGTTGTGCACAATAAAAGAACAGCTTCCAGAACCGTTCCAAGTAGATCTCTTTGGGCATGGTGGCCAAACTAAATAGCTGTGATCTCTAGCTCTCTGCCAATTCCGTCACAGCCGATTCAGATAGCTGAAGCTGTTTTTGGAACTTGGCTTCCACGATGCCATGTGAATTATTTGAAGTGTTTGTGAAGACAGAATTGAGTGTCCTAAAATGTGGGCAAAATCTGATAAAATCATCATTACTGAGAAGCTCAAACTATAAAAATCCAAATTTGTTTCATAAAAGCACATATTAACTTCAGCATAATTGACAATAATGTGACTATTCAAGAATATAGTTATTTGATTAATAATGATATTTAAAACTATGAGCATGGAACATGATTTCAATGAAAATTAGTATCATTATATTATTAACAGGTCATCACTCATGCATTAGCCTAATTTTTTGTTCATATTTTTTAGAAAAAGCTTACATACATATTTCCTATACATCCCATTTATGATATAGCATATTAAAAGTAAATCATTAAAATAGGTAAATAAATTTTAAGGCCAGGTCTATGACTCTGTCTATATTACTGAAGTGAGGTAATGAAATGAGCATATTTCAAATAATTATAATGAAGTGAACAGTCAATAAAAAGCATTGATTTTTAAAAATCATTTCTTTTCTTCCTTAGTTGTGGTTTTCCGGATGAATGTTCTAGAAAATTGTTTCAGTTCTTCACGGGTTTCTAATTCTTGACACAGTCCACAGATTATTCAAAATAAGATGTTTAGGCAGATTTTGCAAACATGTTGTTAGAGTGAATTCTAATCATTGCAGAATTCTTTTCTTTTTATGTAGCTTTACACTTGTCAAATCTTCCTAGCTGATCACTAAGGATGTTTTACATGCTCCAACAAAGAAATAATATTGACTGCTTAGTAACTTTATTGTATAACTGATGTGCACAAAGCTATTTTGTACAATTATATTGAAATATTGATTAAAATATCAAAATTTGCTCTTTACAGGACCTCCTTTGATTGGACAACAGCAGCAACATCAGCCAGCTACATCAGGGCTCATGTTAAGTAAGAGAAACAACCTGAGATACATTTTGCTATGTTACTAGAGATAAGAATCTCTGGGGCTTATCATTACACTGAGATGCTTGGAAACTCGAAACAGAATGGCTCAGGCATTGGAGGATTAAATGTAAATTGATCAGATGTTCTGGTATGAACATCATTTGTTTTAAGTATTTTAGGAAGTTATTAAAAATATGCCTTTGAAACTCCAGAAGGGCAAACAGAGTTTTAAACAAAAAAGAAAAGGATAGTGTGATTTTTATTCCAAAATCTGAAATTATTTAAGTAGAATAGGGGGTACTTGTTAAAGGTCTTGACTAATTTTCTATTTTATCCATAGATTGGGATCCAGTATTTATATCAGATAAGATAAATCACTTGCGAGTGGTCATCATGCTTTTCTCTTTGATATTGTGGAAGCATATTTAAATTCCTAATTTTCAGGGAATATTTTACTTGATACATCCTGGAAATAACTCTCAAAGACTGTGCTGAAGAAATAATTAATTTTAACAGTTCTACATCTTTTAAAAAAATTTTAACAGTTCTACTCCTTAATCAGCTGATGATCACCTTGCAATTTTCCCTATACTCCTTATAAAATAATGTTTTATGGCCCAAAATAAAATCTGTTCCGCTCATCTACATTTGTTTCAGTATTAAAAAAAATCTCTTTTGAGATATTAAATCAAATAGAAGTCATTACTCTTGTTGCTCACCTTCCAAAATTACAACTTAAGGTGTTTGCTGCTCCACAAGTTCTTCCTCCACTGGTGGATTTAAGACCAAGTATTTTTACCGTCTTTATAGAAACTCATAAATCTTCATACTCTGAGTAGACTACAATGATCAAAGCCATTAATGGCAGAGCATTTAAGAACTGAAATGTGTGTGAATCATCAGAATTTCCTGTCTATTCTCCCACTGAATTATCTGCATAACCATGCTGACTGTAACATCTCTGGCATCTGTCTCTTCGTCATTGTTCCTCAAGAAAAATCCATAGTCCATGCCCTGGTCATCTTTAATCTGCACTACTGCACTTCATTGCTCCCTATTATTCATCCTTAAACAATTATCTTCAAGTTGGTCCTGCCTGGCCCTCTCAAGAGATCTTTTTTTCCCCTTACCATTACAAACATCTGTGTCTCATTCCTTTTAAACTTATCCTACAGTTTTTCCCCACTGCCCTTTACCTCAGGACAATGAAAATCAGCTTCTTTTTCTTGTATGTTGATCACTGTACCATTCTGAATTATTTAATTTTTTAAATACTTACATGAATTTTTAACTAAGTATTATTGGATCATGGATAGATAGGTAGACAGAAACACAGAGAGATAGAGTCTTATTTATTAAAACAATCACTTACCCTCTTCTCACACTATCATATGACAATATTGTCCTAACAGTTTTTTTAAAGTCAATAGCTGCCTGATATACGGTTATTGATTTAACATTCTTTTCTCCTTTTCTCTGAGGTCACTGACATTAAAAAGAAAGACTGTTTATAATGCATTGTTTTCTGAATCTTTTTCTTTTACTTTAATTACATATACATATACTGTTCTTGATTACAACATGTTTTATGAATTTTCCTTTATGTTTTAGGTTAGACTAATGATTATCAAACTGAAAAATTTATTAAAGT
This sequence comes from Vicugna pacos, assembly GCF_048564905.1. Classification (NCBI taxonomy): domain Eukaryota; kingdom Metazoa; phylum Chordata; class Mammalia; order Artiodactyla; family Camelidae; genus Vicugna; species Vicugna pacos. Next base: position 19,986,855 of record NC_132991.1, read on the forward strand.
TGAAATTCTGGAATCCCATATATCAGAACTTTTCATTAATAAGCAGCTTGGAATTGTGGCCAGAAATCTGCATTTTAACAAAGTTACCCTGATGCAAATAATTTACAAGCCACACTTCAAGAAATATTTGAGGTAAGTTATTATATTCCCACAGACTATGTTCTTATACCAAATACTGTTCAATATATATGTTTTTAATTTTTAGAGTGGGAACAATAGTACACATGCCCAGCAAGATTGTTCAAAGATTCAATGATATTGTAGAAGTTCTTATCATAGCACCTGAAAAACTGAGTGGATTTTTGTATTGGGTAACTAATTCTCATCTGAATGTTACTATATGAAATGTGTGGAGAGTTAATTTATTCTGTTTTTTCACTGGTGGGTGCAATTATTGTATAGTGACAATATTCTCTATTTCAGTTGTAATTTTCTATAGCAAGGGAATATCTTTGTGGAAAGGCAATAACATAGCAGATTGTACTAGGAAGCAAAGTAAATATTTTCAGACTATCAAAATAAGTTTAGTATATATAAAGGGGTAAAATATAATCTTTAAAAAGGAACAGATTTTTCAATTCAAAGGATAGATATAAAACATAATTAAACTGCCCAAAATGATGAGAGCTCTGAAGAAGCAGAGTGATTTTACAAAAAGCATTGAAATCAGACATCAAATCCTGAAGGTGTATTAAAATCTTAGGTATCGTCTTGCACTGTAACAATGATCAATTTATGTGAACTACTCATGTCATTTTGTGGATATGTGGTCTAGAGTCACCTGCTTTGGGAGGACTTCAAAATAAAATAATGAGATTAATATCTGCTTCCTCTTTTCATCAAATTTAAAGGTCATGGGACTCTTCTGACCAAAGTGAAATTCAAAGGTGAACCTTAAAGCAATTTGGAATTGAATTTCTCCTCTTATATGCTAGGCTGCCATTATTAACCATGATGATGGAGACATTCAGAAAGAAAAATCTTTTAATATGCCCTTTTCTTTCTACACACAGCAGGAAAATATATGGCCTGAAAAGATTAAAGGAGCCTTGGAAAACTTGTGCATAGTGTCATGCATGCTTAGGTGCTCCAAAAAATCTCATTCAGTAAAAATAACAAATATGATTATATTTTGTGCATCAGATTTATACAATAGTATCTTCATACAGTGATGAAAAAATAAAAATTACAAGTCACATGCAAAATTTTTTTTATGATTAATTCTGCAAATTTCAGTCTTCTGGTGTGAGAACATGGCTACATTTGCATGGCATTCCTAACTTTGAAGCTTTATACTCTTTATAGGCCCAGAACCTTTTATATCCCCCTCTTCTTGTAGACAGCAGTACTGCCAAACGCAAAAAATTTTTACTGCATTTTGAATGGATATTTAGATACTAACTCACCAGTCTGTTAACTTGACTGTAAAATATTTCTTCATGTTACTGTTTCACAGTCCTCTAAGAGAAAATTATTTCATGTATACATAAAAATGTATAATATTTAACATGCTCCAAAATTTTTCTATGGTATAGAAATAAGTTGGTATTACCCTGCTTTGTTTTCTTCAAAAAGCTTAAGGTAATATCTTAAATTTATGTTTGTTATAATAAGAATGCTTGATTCAACTCTCTAATTACACATTGTAATGCCTAGTTACAGATGATTACATTAAATCCTAGTGTTACCTAGTACTGATAAAACTAGTATGACAAAACTTATCTTACTTTAATATTAAAGAAATTTGGTCAGAAGAGTTCTTGATTTCTGAGAAGGGTTAATGTGATGAAGTAAAATAATAATGAGATGGTCAATAAACTCTGACCAATAATCATTTTAGGAAAAGTAAAAATTAATGAGAAATTCCAACTGAAGAAATGGCCATGAAAGAAATAAAATTAATAAAGTGGATTATTTAAAGTGATTTATTTTAAGAAGTAAGGAGAAATAGGAAAGGAAAGATAAAATCTAGTTTGCCAAGAAATTATCCATAAAAAGAAGTTTGTTAAGATTGGCTGGTTTAAGTTAGAAATGTTTAAACATAAAATTCTGTGTGGACCACTTGAGCAGAAATGGCCACTGAAGTATGAAATCATGACTGAATAAATATTAAAAAAAATAATGAAATCTTTAGCAATGGAAAACTTTTACTATCTAGATATTCTCCAGTAAATTTTAGTGAAAGAAGATCTGAAAGGCATAAAGTGTTTTTTCAAGTGAGTAGATGATTTCTACTTAACTGAACATATTACACGCATCAACTAAAAAGGAAAAGGAACAATCATAAAATTAGTATTAAGTAATATAATGGATGTAATTGAAGACATAAATGTAGGGCATTACATTAGAAACACTGGTTGTAACTCTGCAGCTAAAGATGGGAAGAAAAACAATGTATGCTGTAATAGCAGGAGAAAGTTCTACCTACATGATGCTAAGATGAATGGCCAATTTCTAAAATTAGCTTAAAAACATACGAAGCCTTGGGGTTGGGAGTGGGGCTGGAACTCTCTATACTTAGTGCCATGCAGACAGAGTAAGTACTTTGCTATCTGAATATTTTGTTTTAGCAGGACATAGGAATAAACAAAAACATTTTTTTATATGAAACCCTAATGAACACCCTTCCTAGTTCTTGGGGTTTCTGTGGTGCAACATGGTAAAATCTGAAACAAATTGTGATGAGAATATCTGGTATATTCAACTGCAGTTATTAAGTATTGTTTAGGGCATATTAATCCTGCACAAAATCTAGGGCAGTAGTAGGAATATCAGAAAGTGTTGTTACAAGGTTTGAGTGTGTGAATGTCTTTATAAATGAAATATGTAACTCCAATTCTCTAAAAAATATTTATTTTCAGTTATAATGTTCATATGCTGAGATATTGATGTTAGCCACTTTAATTTATACCCTAAATCATTACAAAATAGTTCTGATATACAGATAGCCATCTCCTTTCTGCAACTTCAGTATAGCCTTTGTTCTAGTCACAAGATTTTTACATATCCACCAAAAGGCAACACCAAAGGTTTCTAGAACCAAATGTTTTCAATTGCAAAGGTACATTGTATTAGTATTGATATCAAGGTCTCAATTACTACCATTCTGCCTTCCTCAAAATCTAGCACCTGCATTTCAAAAGTTTTTAAAAAAAATTTAATTGTTTTAAAACAAAACAAGCAATCAAAAAATAGTGAATGAGAAAAATTGAGAATGATTTGCTAAAGTCAACTGTCAGTATGAATTAGCTAATTTGTCTATGCTGCGTAAATGTTAATTAGTCATAAAACACTCGATTTGTTTAACATTTATAGGAACATGTTGCAAGCAGAAACATTTGAAGCCTAATGACAAAAGATGGCCATAAACACACATTTCTTTCCTAATCCAAGTGTTATATTACTTTTTTGACTCGAGGTGAGAAGGTTTATGATGCTAGTAGTCTAAAAAATGCTTCAGGAAGTTTAAATTAATGTCTTCAATAAATCTAAAATGCTACAGAATATTACAGTAATATTGTACATTATGGAAAACTGCAATTTAGGGGGTAGTTATAAATATCTTTTTATATATATATTTATATATATATATAAAACCAACATACAATCATAAATATGGTACATTGTATGTTTGTATTTCTCTATTTACATATGCATTCATAAATATCTAAATATGCATTTGCCTATGACTGTGCTAGACTGTGATTATTTAAAGGAAGGGATTATACATTATTTATTTTTATATTTCTTCATTTCTTGAACAGTGTCTAGCACATGGTCAGTATGTATGTTTGGTCAATCAGTATGTTTGTTGTTTGACAAAATTAATGAATGAGTGTATGAAGGCATGGAGGAGGCGTGGTTGAACCCATATAAATGCACAGATATGTGTCATACCCTAATCTATGAAGACTGTGTTAACACCATTCATAACATGCTTTCAGCTGGGTACCAGTCATTTCTCACTGAAAGAAATATTGACCCACTATGGAAAACACTTAATATGTAAGAACCACAGTAAGAGACAAATATTTTATTCATTTCTTCCTTCCTGCCATCCTTTCTCCCTTCATCCTTCTTTTATTCATCCATTAAGCTATTCATTAATTCTTCCTTTTATAAAATTAGATGATCACATTCTAGCAACTTGTCATGTAAAATTTTTACCTATTCAGTATTGTAAATTGTGTGACACTCCCATTCTTGTCCTGGGATGCAGCTGACTAAGAAATGTGTATTTTCTTTCTATAACTAAAATCCTAAAGGTGCTTGCCTGATGGGTAAATTGACATGGAAATCAATTTTATATAAAAGCAAACAAACAAATATGTAATTAATGTAATTAAATTCAATCAATTAATTTAAATAATTGTCTAAAATTAAAATGCTGGTATAGTATGACTCAAATGGCATGTGTGAGTGTCGCAGTTAGATAGACCTATGTTGTAATCTAATCTCCACTCCTCACAAAGGACTTATCTTCTGGCAATTCATCCACCTCAGTGTTTCAGTTTACAATACAGGGGAGAGCAACCGCCCTGCTCTTGTTACACACTTCCCACAGATCTAGCCCCTTATGCTTTAACCTTCGTTTTCCTTTTCAATCCCCTTGTTTTTAATTTTATATTTTACCTTTCTATTGTATGTTTTCCTTTTACTACCTCAAGCCTTTTTGCTTCTTCTTTCTTTTTTCCCTTTTGTTCTTTCCTTTTTCCCTTTCTTTCCTTCCTTCCTCCCTTTCTTCCTTCAATTATTTTTCTTTTTTGAAAGATAAGTTGATCATTGCAAAAGCAAAAAAAAAAAATCAGGTTTCTTAAGAGATTAAATGATATGATGTATATAAAATTTACAATCCTCTAAGTTAATTTAACTCAAATGATAAATAATATTACGAATACTAAATGTCAGCATTGTAGATGGCATGCCAATATCAATATAATTATATTTTTTGTTTCTATGCCCAGTGGAAGAAGTAGTGGGCTGAAGTTTCTATACTTTTTTTAACATAATGGCTTCCTTCTGCTACAATTCTAGTGTGAAAAGGAAGAAAATATTTCTCTGACTGATGATAATACAAGGAATGTTTCATTTATTTTTTTACTCTTAAACCAGTGTTGCTGGTTAATCCATATTCGTCTGACTCTTTTCTTTGAATTGTATAAAGTTAGCTTGGAATTAAGTACTAGATTGAAGGTTTATTGATCTAGTTTTCTTGATTTGTTCCAGGATGGAACATGGGCAGGAAATAAACCTTCATTGTTAAAAGCATCTGAATTTTGTAACTTTTTCATAGCAGTAAAATCTGGGGGATACAGTCTAATAGAGAGGGAAAAAATTCAAATTTTTTAAGTGGTAACAATGTGTAAACAAATAAAAATACTATGTACTTACACTGTGTTTGGCCTCTTTGGTTATTCTGATTTACTGATTATATTAGAGGCCAAGAACAAGTCCCAGAATCAAGGGATAATAATGTGACTAGGTCAAAACTTGGTAACAATAGCTGCCCGATGTATAACTGTGTAATAATTGTTCTCTGCCAGGCAGTGCCCCTTGTACTCTCAGGGCACAAACTGGACTTCAAACAGTTACAGAAAAATGCGATACCTGTATTCCGTTTTTCTCCCCATGACACGACTAGCACGGTGAGAGCCAGAACAAGCTACAACTTGTTACCTGGGATCGTAAAGGACAGATATTGATGTGACAGATTTTACTGGCTTTTACTGCTCCAAAAGACATGCACATTTCACATTTTGTGCTTTGAAACTATGTCAAGGGGCAGAAAACAAATAAGGGAACATACAATGACCTGGCTCTTGATAAATGCAGACAACATAGGCTGCTGAAGTTGAATTGCTCAGCGCCCCTGCTGAGAAGCTGTGATCTGTTTGAAATCACTTGTGACAACTTTCTTGGGGCTCTTCTCAGAGATCCTTGGTGGGGCCATCAGCTCGCTGGTCCACACAGAGGAGCACTGCTCAGCCTGACAGCAGAGCTGGGGAAGAGGAACTTATGTCGTCTCCTTTCCGCAAAGCCAGGATTTTGAGAAACCAAGGCCTCAACTAGCTGTTATAACATAGAAGAATAAATTCCTGCCTTTTTAAAAACTTGAGACAGAATCACAACTCATTATCTTCTTCCCAAAACCCCAACAGAGGCTCCTATTGGAGCTGTGCTGTTCTTTATGTGGTTCTCACCCTAAGGACTTAGGACATAACACTAAACTTTTAATAACGTAATTAGGTGGAACAATCACAAAGCCAAAGAAAATGACAACATGCCTAATTATCAGATCATTCTCTTAATGAATTTCCCTTTGGTGCTTGGATATTCATTTTGCATCCTTCTGCATTTTAAAAAATCTGCTTAGAAAATGTTTAGAAAACTAGTTTCTGTGTGTTTTCTGAGGTATTTGAGGCTGGACCCACCACCGCTTCTTTCTCCCTCACCCCTCATAGGATTTGTCTTTGTAGTTCCCTCTTCAGTCACTATCACTGTCACTATCATTGTACTACTAATCTTTTATTTACACCATATTTTGCTTATTTTTAATAATGAGCACTTTAAAAAAATTCACACTGTACTTTTGACCTCCAAACTCCCAGAAGATCAAATTATGCCGAATTCTGATCGTTTTATGTATGGTCTAGGACAACAGTTCTAAGATCTTTCTTTTCTAGAGTGTTTACTATGTTGAAGACAATATTCTGTTTTTTTTTCCAGGTATTACAGTTCTTAATACACAAACAGTTTTTGGAAGTAGATGCTATCAGTATTTCCATATTAAGATGGCAAATGAGACAAAGAGAAAAAAACAAAACCAACAAAACAAACTGCCACCCTGAGATATAAGGTTGTTTCTCTCTTGACTCTTTTTTGGCTGTTTACCAACAAACCACTTTTTAAAAGCCATTTTTTTAAATAATAAAAAAAAAATCTTTGCCTTCCTTTACAGTGCAAATTGGGATTCATTAAAAAAAACCCAAAAAACTTTTTTTTCAAACTCATGGCTTCTTGTTCCAGCAGAGCACCATGCTGTCAAGACCTTTTCAAAACACTCACATGACTGTGATACTTTGTACGTCAAATAGGATTCATGTTCCCCTACTGCTTAGGGAATGAATGTCAAATCCCTAGCTAAGCATACTGAGCTCCCCAGATTTCAATGTGTAACAGTATTGTCCAGTGCTCCTCCAGAAGCACTGTTTATCTTACACCACGCAACTCCCTCGCCATGTTCCTTTTTTAAAATCTTTTTCCCATGTTCCTTCTTGCCTCATCTCTTTTCTCAAATAGAGCAGAGGCCCTCAAGGGCAGAGGCTATACCTTATTTTTCTTACTTTCTTTTCTTTCCCTTTCTTTCTTTTCCTTCCTTTCTTTCTTTCTAGTTCTTTCTTTCTTTTTTCTCTCTCTCCCTCCCTTCCCTTCCTTTTTTTTTTTTTTTTGAGAGAGAATAGCAGTGTAAAAACACCAAACAAAGACAAGGTAAGGAGAGAACAAAAATGAATACAATTACATTTTTCTAGTAAGTTAAGACGGTAAATTAAGCTTATTTAGTTCCTTTTGTAGAGAGATATTTAACCTCAGCTCCAGAACACTCAGGAAATACCCTGTGGTTGTTTTAGAAGATATCACAAAGATGAGAAAGAGAACCAAAAATCATGATAAAATGAATCACTTTCATATTTTTTTTGACTATTGAAGTTTTTGAAAATTTATCAGTGAAGTAAGATGTAGTATTTCAATGATGACAGAAAGATGCTGGTCTCATAGGCTGTCAGATCTCACAATACAACACAGGCACCAGGACAGTATATTTTGCAAAGTTAGTTAAGCACATATTACAGGCAGAATGCATGCCAGCTCCGGAGGCAAAACAGATAAATCAGATACAACCCCATCCTTGAAGGAATTTATAGTCAGCCACAGAGAAACAGACAAACACATTTGGGGGGCCATGGAGTAGAACAGGCAGCATTTTCAAGCCAATTTCATAGAAATATGCCCCATGTCCAAAGGCCACACACAGATGAGAAGTCAATGCAAGCCATAAAATATGGACTATCATAGAGTAACATGGAAAATGTAAACACACACATGCAGATGATCAGAGAAAGATTATTTCATGGAAAACCATGTTTCCCAAAAAAGAGAAACAAAACACAGATGTCCAAATAAATCTAACTAAACCAAAAAAGAAAAAAAAAAAAGAAGAAGAAGAAGAAAAGGAAAAAAATAGATAAGGGGAAAATGCTCACAGCTAGTTATTTTCAGCTTCTGTTTGAAATGAAGATGTAAAACATAAAAACTAACAGTGCTATCTTATTTTTGATCACATGGAGAATTGGTCCTGCTATGGGCAAAACACAACCACATATATTATAAGAAATGCCTTGGAATTTTGCTATACTGCCATTTTCAAAACAGTGTGTGCCTAAATTGATATGATTTCAAAGGCAATGTAGTATCAGAGTTAGAGCTTTCTCATTCTCCCTTTTCAGGTGACCAAAAAATAATTTTAAAATAGTTTTTTTCTTTTGTTTTTTAGAAAGAATGTGAATTACACAGAAGACTATTTAAACAAAATAAACATTTCCCAAATTCCACCAGTAACAGTAATCACTAATTTTTAAGCTACACAAACCAAATATTTTTGTTTTGTTCTGTTCACTGATAAAACTTCAGTGCCTAGTTTTTGCCTGGCATATAGTAGATGCTCACTGGAAATTTGCTCATGAATTAATATGGGAGGAAAAGATGGCCAGTATTTTCGTTATTGAAAAGGCCAAAGTATGAGGAAACCAAGGGATAGAGACATGGGATTCTGGTTCCTACAGACTGTGATCAGCTTGAGTAGGGGTTGATAGTAAGAAATAGGTGGAAAGGACTATTGTGCCTCTTGCAGTTAGGCATAAATAAGCTACTTATATACCCAGATAAGCTCTGGTATATTATTTTGAAGTATCGGGAAAATAAGTCATAAAATCACAGAGAAAAATCAAACACAAATATTTAACTGTGATCCAAGAATTTTATGGTTAGCTCTTTAGGTATGCCGTAGTGTTAACAATAGATACTGTACAATTTTTAGCACAGTATCTTTGGAAATCTTTGTCTTCTCAGTGTCTTCATAGATATTTTAGAAGAATTTTGAGAGAATTGATATTTGAGCTGACCTGACCCAATTTTAAACCAATTTCTAAAATTCAAATGAGACTATGATTTAAATATATTGTACCTTGTAGTTTAATAGCATATTAGTGAACAATTAGCCTAAACTCATCAATTTACAGACAAGAAAAATGTGACACAACGAGACAATGTCTCTTGCCCCAAATCATAGCTAGTTTGGTTAATTAATAAAGCCTATGCTTTTAGACCAAATATGTCCTCTTCTTGGTGTTGATCTTAGAAAACTAATGGGATAAGCACACAGATATTCACAGACAGAAATTTTTATCCTAGGAAAAAATAATTTAAAAAAAAGAACAAAACACAAAAACAAAAAATATACTTCTAATTATTGAATGATACCTGGTTGATTAAATGAAGTAGGAAGAATCTACACAACAGAACACTGGGTAACCATTAAGAATAAAGACATCTAGTTATGTAGATTGACATGGAATGATGTTCATAATGTACTGCAAAGTAAATAAATATGAAAAAGCATCTGTCACATGATCTCATTTTAGTGTATAATACTCTGCAAATGTGTATTTGCATAAGGAAACTGGATGAATAGAAACCAAAGTAATAGAAGTTTGAGATCAAAGTGTCAGCAGGTTTGATTTCTTCTGAGGCCTCTGTCCTTGGGCTGTAAGCGCCCATCTTCTTCCTCTGTTTCCACATGGTCTTCCCCCTGTGTGTGCTGCATCCAAATTTCCTCTTCTAATAAAGACACCAGTAATACTGGGAGAGGGCCCATTCTGATGACCCCATTTTAACTTAATGAGCTATATCCAAATAAAGGCCCTATATCCAAATAAAATCATGTAGTGCTGAGGCACTGAGGGTTAGGGCTTCAACACATGAACTTGGAGGGGGAACACAATTTAGCCCATAACACTTACTCTCTGGTCTCCCAAAATTCACGTCCTTCTCATGTGCAAAATACATCCATCCCATACCAATAGCCCTCAAATACTCAAACCATTCCAAAAGGCAAAAACTGGAAAGAAGAGAGGGTCACGGGTCCCAAGCAAGTGTGAAACCTAACTAGGCAGATTCTATCAGATTTAAGGCTCTCTGGTTTGCTGCTCCATCTTCTGGGCCCAGTGGGGTAGCGGACCTGCTCCCCGGGCCCACTAGGGTGGTGGCCCATTGCTCTCTCACCTGTGTCCTATCTCTTCTTCTTATAAGGACACCAGTCATGTTGGATTAGGGCCCAACCTAAGGACCTCCACTTTATTTTAATTACCTCTTTAAAGATCCTGTCTCCAAATACAGTCCCATTCTGAGGTACTGGGAGATAGAGCTTCAACCTACGAATTTGGAAGGGACATGATTCATCTCGTAACACTGACAAAAAAGCAAAATCTCTCTCACACACACAGACACATCATGTGTGTGTTTGTGATTTAATTTTATGTGTCAGCCTGAGTGGGCTGGGGGATGCCCAGATAGCTGATCAAACATTATTTCTGGGTGTGTCTGTGAGGGTGTCTCTGGAGGAGACGAGCAAAGAGCACTCTCACCAGTGAGGGTGAGCAGCACACAACCTGCCGAGGGTCTGAAGAGAACGGAAAGGTGGAGGAAGGGCAAATCTGCTCTCTCTGCTGGAGCTGGGACATCCATCTCCTCCTGCCCTCACACATCAACGCTCCTGGCTTTCAGGTCTTTGGACTCGGACTGGGATGCTCACCATCAGTTCCCATGGTTTTCAGGCCTTGAGATTTGTCCTGAATTACACCACTAGCTTTCCTGGTTTTCCAGCTTGCGAGCAGTAGATCTTGGGATGTCTTGGCCTTCATAATCGGATGAGTCAATTCCTATTATAAACCTCTCTCTCATCCCTAACATATATATATATGTCCTTTTTCTCTGGAGAGCGCTTAATATTTGATTTTTCTCTTTTGAAAAACTTTGGTTAAGTCCAAGTCAATTAACACTTACGATTAGCTTGCCAAGTGCCACATACAAAGAGATAATCCTGAGTGGCGACTAGTGGGATGATAAAAGTGGGACAAGGTAAGAAAGACATGTGGGTCCAGAAGCTATTTGAACAAAGCATCTAGGCGTGGGACGGTCCCGTGGCTCTATGGTGAGGCTGTGTAAGTGCCAGTGTCCATAGTGGTAGGAGAAGTAAGACAGCTACAAACATTTCTTCCCTATTGGAGGGTGAAATGTGCTGTGCGTATTGCTGGGAGATGATGCTGTGGAGGTAGGTCTATGCTTTTAAAACACTTAAATCCAATATAAATGAAAGTCTGACACTAGATAGAAATCTTAGAAGTAGGAACACATAACTAACTTTCTATTGAGTTCACAGGATTAATAATTTCTATATCTCAAAACAAAACTTGTTTAACAATACAAACACTGTCAAAATAACACATTAATTTTTAAAAAAATGGCTTTAACATTATTCAATATACCTACTTTAATAAATGTCAAAATTCTCTCCAAATAAAAGTAAAAAACCCCTAGATTTTCATTTTTCTGGCTTTCTTTTCCTCCACACATAGTAATAAGTGAAAATGGCCACAAAGAGACAAAAGTGAAAGCTTTCAAAGAACAAATCTATTCCTTAAAATGAAAAATACAGTAATAAAATGTCTATGTGGGAAAAAACTGTCAATCTCATACATCTGAATACTTCATAGACTTTCCAAATGTGTGTAGGTTTTGCACAATTCAAATAGTTTTTCAGCCCTATGAAAGAGAGAAAAATGTAGTACCAACAAAACTAAAGCAAGTACTATATCTCATCTCTTAAAGCAATTTTTTCTTCCTTAAAGGCTTTTAGATGAAATAGTACATACTAGCTTTTCATTAAAGATACATGACCACTACCAATTGAAATCTGAAGCTAAAATCTGTGTTTCCAAAAATCTCCTCTTATGAGGAGAATCAACCACTAGAAAGATATCTTGAGGGCTTAATAGTCCCTTAGCTGGACAATTTTTGTATGCACATGATCATAAACACTTCATACTAAATATATTTTTATTTATTTGCATTTTAGTACCAAATGAATTATAAATACACTAAGTAAAACTAGGAAATTTCCCACAGTCTAGAAATTTCAACTCCAAGAAACATGAACACAATGTGTGTCTAAACCAACTATCCTTCATAGTTCCTTTACAATGGGCCTTAATAAATAGCAAAAGAGATCCTCTTGAACGCTTATATCTTCCTTTTGAGAAGGAAGAAAAAAATTTTCCCCTAGATCCCACTTCCCCTTGAAGTTACCATTGTTTTTCCTTCATTTAATCCACAGCCATTCAGAACACAACATTCAGAAAGGAATCTACATTCTTCTCCACTTTCTTACCTTTCGCTTACCCAACTATAGTCTGGTTTCTGTCATACATTGCTTTCAAAACACCTCTCAGAATGGCCATTTAACTGCAAAATCCAGTAAACCATTTATACTTCTCACCCTCCTGGAACTGTCTGGAGTTGCTATTCCTTCACACGCTCCACTCCTTTGACTTGGAGGAACCTATTCTTTGACAAGTCCCCTCCAACTTCTATTTCTTCTCATTTACTTTTGTTGATTCCTCCATAACAAATATCAAACATTGGTATCTCCTAGAATTCCATCCTTAATCCTCCAACCTACTTTCTATAAGCCCACTCTTGTGCCGGGCAGAAATGTAGCTCACAAACTGGCCCCAACGTATCTCGTTAGTCTTTCCCCTGTCATACCACATAGCGTGTGTTTACTCTCAACAACTTTCACCTTTTACTTTCAATTCTATACCCTGACCGCGCTATATCTCTTCCAAGAAAGGTTTTCACCCATTTCTGCTTGTATAATTACTACACATTTTTTCAAACTACTGTTAAAATATCACTTCATGTGCACAGCCTTTTTCTCTCCCACTAGTCATCATAAGTGATCTCTAGTCTGTTGTTTTCCCACAACACTTTGATCACATTTCTATTATAGCAATTGTCAAATGGTATTTTAACTTTTAAATCCATTTATCTACCCCGAATGAGTTTTAAGTTCTTCAAAAGTAAAAACCTTTTTGGAGTCAGCACAAAGAAAGAAGTACAGAATATAAGCTATCACCAAGGCATGGACCTTAGGATCAAACAGGTGTGATCTGAGTCTCAGGAATCCAACACTTCCTAGTATGTGACCTCAGAGTCATCATCTGTGAAATGGGGATAACAATTAGATGATGATGATGATGATAATAATAATAATAATAAATGATAATAATAATAAGAAGAAGAATAATTATGGAATATTCTGACTTTATACACAAATTGTGTAAAGTGTTTAATATAGTGTTTAGTATAAAATACTTGCTAAGCTGGTTTTAACTGTTATTAATTCTCCTTCCAAATATACACAGGGTCTCACTCTTTTGCCACGTATTGTTATCAATGCATGTTTGGTAAATGAATGAATGAATGATAACAGAATGTAATTATCTCTTCTATGCTTCTTTTATGGCTTAAGTGATTTGAAGAACTTAGTAAGCATTACTTTTATCATCAGAATAGATTTTATGGTATAGAAAACCAAAGCACCAACAAAATTTTCATTAAGCCCAAAGCATATAAAGACAAAGATACGTGAAATAAAAGTTGTTTACTCTGAACTCCTCCAATTAACTTCTTTTTCCTGGCTGAGTTTATTAGATAGGCTTGATCACGTCTTAAAGGTCAGGTGCCTCTGATGATACTTGGTAAGAGTGAAAAGTGGAAGAGGACATTGCTGTGGGCTGTTATGCCCACAAATGATATTTATTCTGGTGACACAAGAGCATTCTCTAGACAGGTCATGTTCCTGAGACCTATTTGGAGTGGGGTAAGGGGCACTGCTGAAATGTCATGTATACTTTGCTTGGGAATTGAGAGAGGGACAAGATATATAAAGACTGGGCCCCGCAGCAGATGTTACCAGTGTCCTAAAAAATGAGGCAGTGTAAGTACCTAGATCAGTGTCTGGCCAAGGACCACCCTGGATTTACTAACTCTGGAATATCCGTGAATCTTTTGTCCTTGCTATTCTTCCCTCCCATTGCACTGTCCAGCTTCAAGCCCCCATCATCTGAAGTGTTGCCCAGCCTTCCCGTGTGGGGTCCCTGCAGCTGATCTCCAGGGCTCTCTTCCACATGCCAGTGTCACCTTCAAAAGCAAACACCTTCAGCTCTGCCTCAGATCTCTTTGGCTACACACTCTTTTCAGGATCGAATGGAATCCCCTAACTTTGGCATAAATCAGGTTCTGACTTATCTTTCAGTTTAACTCCTCCTTTCCTCCTCAACGCCACAGTCACCCTTCTTTCTCGCTGTATTGAACCACTCAGATCCCCAGAGAGGCCACTAAGTCTCACGTCAATGTCTTTGCTTATGTTTTTCTTTCTTTTTAGAATGTTCACCCCAACCTCGCTGAACCACATGAACTATGTGAGCAACACAGAGCTGTCTCTTCTGTAAAGCCCTCTGTGCATTCCCGTTTCCCATTCTAGACAAATCACTTGCTGTGTTAAGACTCTACTGCCTTCTCTTTTTTCCTGTGTTCACACCTACATTACTGTAAGCTAATTAGCTGCGTGTGAATTTCTAAACCCCCCTAATGAGTGAGCTTCTTGATATTGGGGGTTAAATTTCATCCATCTTCACTTGTCTAGGATTTAGCAGACTTCAAGGGTCTTATAAATATTCACTGAATGACTGAAGGAATTTAGGGTGGAGGCAGGGCAGAGGTAAGACAAAAGAAGTCTCCTCTGTCTCCAGGTGCAGAAGGAACTAAGTCTGAGCTGAGAAGTGAATCAGTTTCTTAACAGGTGAGTTTATATACATTTTGTTGAGCAATATTTAAAGAAGTATTTGTGGGTCTGTTTTATGTAGGAGTATTTGTTTAACACATTCAAATATTTTCCAGAAAAAAAGAAATATCAATTTTTCCTATATGGTTATTTTAATCACTTCCCATATTTTTTTTCAATTATTGTGCAAAGAATGACATTCTCTTGAATAACGAAATAGATAATTAGGAAAAACATTGTAGAGTTTTGGTAATGAAAAATCTGAATTTTAATACAACTGTGCTTTAAAACCATTACTAAGTACTGTGAGACACCACCATGGGGCTATTACCAGGTGCTAATCGGGCCTTCTGATTATGACGTGGGGTATTAGGGAGGATGTCAGACAGGATCCATCTCTAAAGCTCAAATGCAAAATGCAAAAATAATCTCCATTATTATGAACCTTGATAGCTACCCCAAAGGTGGTCCCTGAAATTTCTCAGAGGAAATGAACTTACTTGTTATGAACAGACTGAATCAAGAAAGAATAATTTGAACTACCAGGAAATGAAGTTTCTGGAATATTTTAACATGAACCTATTTCTTCCACAAAGAAGTCTTACTGCTTAAGGTAAGACAGTTCCCACTAAAATTTTGGGAAACAAAACAATGTATTTCATCAGTACTGAAAAGTCAGTTACTAAATAAAAGGGTTACCATTCCAAATATAGCTTCCAGCACAGTAATAGAGTCTAAAAATACCTGCTTCTGTGCCTCTCTCATTAAAAGCCACTATCCTAGACTATGTATTTTTACGAGACAGTTCCACGAGCTTTTTCATTTCCTCCATTATATTACTAGACACTTCAGCTGACTGCGGTGCATACACTCATAGGTGAGCAAAGCAAAGGTTAAGTGTGTATGACACAGATGAGCCCCGAGATTAAGTATACACTGTGAAATGCATGTGGATGTTCATGATTTAAACCAATGAACTGCGGCCTGAAATGATGTCACACAAAGCTTAGCGGTAAGTGGAAGGTTAAACCTACTTGCATCTCGGCTCATTAAACGCAGTTAAAGTGCAAATCCCCTCATTCTGACAGTAGTGATCACAAGGATTCTCTTTCTGGTCACAGCGCTGACTTTTAAACCCCACAGAGCATCTGCAGAATTTCAGTAAAATACAGCTAAATAAAGCGTCTGACTTTTTTTCCCCAAATATGTTTCAAATTTATATCACACAGAGATAGTAACATACGAACGAAATTTTTCTCAGGTATGCTAACTTCTCTCTCATGCACACTCATCACAGGCTACTCTGACAGGGTAGGGAACAGAATGCAGACGTGGATCATACGTGGACATCATCCTTCTGGTCAAGCAGTAATAAAAGATAACTCAAAATAGGGACCACATAAGCTGAATGGTCCTATTTCAAGTTGTCCATTGTGGACAATCAGGTATTTGAGAAGGGAAAATATTAAATTCCAGATTTTCTCAGGAGCAGTGAATCTACAATCCTTTCCAAACATTTAGAAACCCAGATTTGAGGTAATGCATTTCAAAGGAGACAAGGGCTTAATGGGTTTACATAATACAACACTCTAAACCTGATACAGAAATTAAATTGCATTACATATTTGAAAAGACACCTTAAGTACTTTGAAAAGAATGGCCATGTACCAAAATATTCATAAATATGATTATGTCTGGGTTTCATGTACCTAAATCGGGTCAATGAAACTAGAACAGTTTTCACCGGCATTTCCAAGTTCAAAGATCTCTGAATGTTTGAAATGGGCATGATGCTAAGCACTGAATGAGCTCTTCCTTATGAAATCACCAGCAAATTGATGGAGGAGATTCTGTAGCACATGAGCCAATGAGGAATAATACTTGATCAGAGATGTCCGTGAAACATCATTTTAAATGTGTTACCTCAAGAAAGGAGAACAATAGAGCAAGGAATCCACGTACATCTAAAGTTGTATCATAAAATGCCCACAAGGTTATAAAATACTCACAAACACACAGGTACATTTGTTTCCGGGTCCAGCTGGCATGTGCCACCATTGTAACAGTAGCCATCACATAGCTGGCAGCTAGAGGCAATCTTTCCATTAGTGCAGCTGCAGCAACAAAGAAAAAAAATCTCATTGTTACTGGCATGATTATTGTTGAAAGCTGACACAAACTCTCCATAGATGAGAATATTCATCATAGAAGGGTAATGGAGTGGTTGGCTAAAAGTAGGTTTTCAGAAAGACAGACTTGCTGGAGGCAAAGATTTTTTTTTGTTTTAACAGAACGATGACAGATAAAAATTTTCTTGTGGTAATTTTCAAATTTTCAACCCATTTGTTTAATATAAAAATTTAATATAGCGAGAAGTAGGTGTGAAAAAATAGACTCTAGTGTCCATCACTTACACTTCAGGGAGACATCAGCATTAGTACCTTATTTCCTTTTTATATAACTAGAGTTTGGTGACATTTTTGTTATTTATAAACCTCATTATCAAACACTCTGGAAGCAAATGTTTCAGCCATTCCTTCTAAACTGGAAAATCTGGTCCAAAGAATGTTGTGAGTTTTAGACTACACATTTGGTAAGAAAGTATAGAATTGTTCCGCAGTCACTTTTATCCCACTGGTTTTCTCTGAATGTGTAATATAGTTAATGTCAAACTCTTTTTATTCCGACAGAAAAAAAAGTAACAGTTCAAGGCAAAACTAAACAGTAATGTTACAGGAACAATATGCAATGTGGCAAAAATTAATGACGTAGGCTTTCCGGAAAATTTTTGGAAATGATTCTAATTTATAGCACATTACATGCCTGGGATAAGAATAAACACTATGGCTACTGCTCCAGGGGAAAGCCAAACATAACAGTAATAGGAAAAAGGCAGAAATTTCTCACTTGCCATGTTATGTTTTAAAATAAATACTATTAGATTGGAACTTGAAAACTGTTGGGGGGACAGAGAAAAGTGTATTAACATTTCAAATTACTGAGGGAACCTCTTCTATGAGAAGGATGCTAACAGAATCATACAAACCTTCGCCCAAATTAGAATTACAATAGATCATGCCAATATTCTGATTGTGAGATCATCTTAGCACTGAGTGCTGTGAAGTAATCAATGATGTCACAATAAATCCGACACAACCTTGATAAAGTCCTCAGGCTGCAGTATCTTTGATTGATCACCTTGATCCTCTTCAGGACGGACACCTGTTACAGTACATGCCTCAAAGGGGAATTTCCAGTGACAGGTTAGATATTTGAAATAACTGGTTACCAGTCCCATTAGTTCATTTGTTCTGTGTATATTTATGTGAACGTATGTGGGTGGTAGGGCTGTTGGAAATGCACTGAACTGTTATACTTTCCCAGGCATTTAATTAAAAGATTTTTTTTAAGAGCCTGGATTTTAAAGTCACATTTCTTTCCAAGATGAACAGAAGCAGAGAGTCAATTATATACTAGATGTGAAATGGAAGTATGTATATGTGGAACCAAACATGTGAAAGGCAGTGGCTTAAAGTTCCAAGATTTAACAAAGACTACCACATTCTTTAGACTCTGTAGAGGCATATGAATATGGATGCAAAGTGAGTCAAGTGCATATTTCATAGTATTGGTGTCTGATATGTTAAATGGATCTGGGAGACTTTTCCTTGCTCTCCATGCCCAGCCTCCTTGAAAAATTGAAGAGCAGAAAGCTAAAGTTTCATGTTCAGTCAAAGGGACAACATCAAAGAGAAAAATCAGCTTATTATACATTAAATGATTTTCCACAAAACGATAACTATATACAAAGTATCACCTTTTAAAAGAGAAAAATATTCTAATTAGTGATTATTTTAATCTTCTGCTTCCAGGAGTTATAAAAGATATTGCCTTGTTCTCCTCCTAAAGGTTTTGTTTGAGTCCTAAACTTAAGACAGAAATCTGTAGATATTTCAAATGTGAAATACAAGTTATCCAAATCATTGTAATATATCGAAGAGTACAACTGATATTTTAATGTAAGTTTTCATCATAATTTCATCTCTTAGAAATGTTACACACACACACACACACACACACACACTTTGTAATTAGCAGTTGGTCTGGTACACACAAAGAATTCTCATAACAACTGACATGACGGAGGTATTATTCAGGCTATTCAAAATTGTCATCAAGACCTTCTTCATCAGTATTCACTGAGGAGGAGAAGAAAATACACCATTAGCTCTGTTTTAAAGATTATGCTCATCATACTTGACCAAGAACGTGTCCTCTACTGTAGCTGACAGCTCACAGGCTGCACGTTAGAAACACATCTGGCCGTTTAGAATCACAAGTAAACGTGGCAGCTTGAGTTTTCCTAGTTAAGTAAAAAAGATTTAACTCAGCTGTGATTTTGTTTTGGTATTAGTTGTTTACCTACGAAATTGATATCACAACATCACTGTAAACTTCATTTAAGGCTAAGATGAACAGTATTATAGAAATGAAAACAAACTTACCTAAAAAGTTTCAGGATACCCGGAGTCCTGTTCGTATTATCACATTCAATCTTATTATAGCCTATCTGATAAATCAAGTACCATACTCCTATTTTTAAACTCCACTATCCACTCACCGTTAGCAAATGTTATTATTCCATTCTTGCTTAGAATTATCCCAAAAGACCTTTTAAGAGTCCAGAACTATAATGTTGGACTTTAAAAGCCTCCTCGGGTTATGAGGCCCGAGTGTTTCTAGGTGGGTGAAGCCAATATTCTCTGTACAGTAGGCAGTACGCAGAGCCCTGAGAGTCCAGCCCTTCCTTCCTCACGTGCAGCTGCCCTGTGTGATGGAAGCAGGGTGTGTCTCTCTGCATGAGCTTCTCCAAGATAAACTGGGATGGGAACTATGGCTCACAGCCTTTCTTAGATGACAGTCCGCGATTCCCTGTGTGAATGGGATGGGGCTGTAAGAAACATTCTGCAGCACGTTCCTGACGTGGTACACTGGACATAAAGAAAAATGTACGCCCACTAATTGAAATGAAGTTCTGCCACGCTAAAGTTTCATCACAAAGAGCTGATGCGCTTAATGAGCAAACATGATTTTGGTAGTTTATATGAAAACGCATTTTGCTTTTATGTACTTATTAGAGGCACATATTATAATTAGTCATATTTTCAATTACTTTACTTAAAAAATAATGTACTTTCAAATGACCCAATTTGAGGGTTTGAGTAAACGTCATTTATAATGATAACACAAATCATACTTAAAAGTAAATTCTGAAATGAGAGTAAATAAAAGGAAAAAAAATGTTGATGCTGTCTGTAATAAAATTTTATTGGGCCTTGTTTGGCACAGTCACATAACTCAGGGCTTGCACCCTCACAGAGCTGTCTCAGTGGAAGACGTGGCATGAACACTTCAAGGCACACTTTTCCTATCACATAGTCTCTGTTGATTGTACTCCTAAGGCAAGTGATCGAGTCCAGTCCTTTATAAGCCCTTCTCTTAAAAGGTTGTTAAAGAAGTTCAGGGTGAGACGTGATCTCTAACCTCAGTGGCATAAATTTGTTTCATGATAGAAACTGAATGGCATTATTCCTCTGATGTTCTGTTTTCCATTCACTTGAGCCTCAAGCGAAAGAGCAAAAGGCAATGTAACCAAAATCTCACGGGCATTTTCATTGTAGTTGCTTCCTTAAAAATTTTACATTATTCCTTCTACTTACCTTGGATCATGATTTTCAAAGTCAGATTTAAAAAAAGTATAATTTGATTTCCACTAGACAGGTCTTTTCCTCCTCTGACAAAGGATCATTGTGTAACAACAGAAAGGCAAACACTCACTGCTGATAATAACAATGAAATAATGAAAAGCCTGAGCCGTTCTAACTGAGAAATATTACATGTGGCTTTTTGAAAGTATGTTGCGTCTCACTTTTCACTTGCTGACCATTAGGAATATTGGATACAGGGAACGGTCTCATCACATCCTTATGTGGTAAATGTTCACTTCCCAGATGTACATAATAGGTTTTGAATACGTTTTGGTTTAATTAAAATGAATTGAACTCTATCTCTAGCCCAAAAAGAAGAGAGAGAGATAGAGAGAGAGAGAGAGAATGCAATGGTTGCCATATTTACATTGTTTTCACTGTTTGTTGCTGAACTGCTGTGTCCTTTTGGGTTCAAATGCTTTTATAAATTAAGCTGGCTATCTACTTACTTGCAAGATATATCTTCACTGTCTTTATTTATAATGCAGTGTCCCCCGTGGCATCTTATGCATTTGTCAACCTCACATTTTGGTCCTTCATAGCGTGTTGGACAGACACACTCCACACTTCCATCATCCCCAATGGTACAGGATTCGGAATTCACACAGTAGTGATGACACACGTCTAGAAAGAATGCACAACAGAAAAATGAAACCATATTATATTTTTCTTGAGTCACAATAAATGTTACCATTTCTAAATGGTCAATGAATAGGTACACAAAAGCACCTTGTAATTATACGTAACTAGAATCTTTAATAATGTTTTGATTCCTCTTTTTGCCTGAGTTAGGCATCATTTCATCTTGCTACAAGGAGATGGGTTACACTGATGTAATACTGGTGACAAACTCTTTTGGTTCTGAGTATTGAAGTTTAAATTTTCAGAAATATCTTCAATTTTCCTCCTAATGAGCAATATTACCATCATTCCAAAATAAACAGACATGCTCAAGATTTCTTTAGATGTCACTTATCTTTGCCCCTCCTTGCACCTCTTTTTATCCAGAGAACAGGGAGGTGTGTGGTGAGTCGAGGCACCCTACCTCTTTACTAGCTCTTGGTGTGGTTGAAAGAAGCTTCCTTCTACATGAGCCAGAACTGGTCCAGGTATTTCCAAACGCCTGTGCAGGTAAGTAGATAGGACTTGTGCCTCTCCTGGAACTCCAGGAGAAAGGCAGACTGGAAGACTAACTGATCCATCACGGGTGGGAAGTGATAACAGAAGTCTAGGCTATTGTCCGTATTTAGGTGAGAACCCAATCTCACCTCCAGTCAGAGGGAAAACCTCCCTGTAGTCTGAGTTCTTTGCTTTGAAAGACATTTCTTACTGAACATTATAGACCATTTTCTCAACTACAAAGGAAGACTTCCTCAAATATTTCTATAGCTCTTGAACATGAGTAACAAAGCAAAGAGCATTTAATAATATAATAACCACACTGACTTTGTAATTAGACATTCTGCTTCAGTCTTGTGATAAACAATCAAATCTTTATATATGTTTCCATATCAATATATGCAAAGTTAACACTTTCAAAATATTGAAATTTATAATACAAATCATCTTAAGCAGAAGGACTGATTATATTGATTCCACACTTTGTGTTTACAAGCTGCAGTTTCCATTTAGCTATCTAACTGTGCAGCGATGTTAAATGAGATTAGCTGAGACAAAAATCACAGTTTATAAACTTTAACCTGCTATAACACAATTATAGTGGGTGAGAAAAATTAAAACATAATTTACAATTTTCATGTTTATATACTTATCTAGCCCCTTATTAAATCAGACAGAACTTAAATTTATTGACAAGCCTACTTCATATTTATGGAAATTTATTTCAGGCATTCTTATGCTTGCCATTGCATTGTGCCAAGTACCCTCATTGAGATTCAGTGCTTAAGTCTATTAAGGGTTTTGGCTATATTTAAGAAAAGTAGCACTTTCAAAAGGTGAGAGACTTGGAGATCTAAAAATTAAGTCAGCATTACTATCTGTCTATTATGATATCTACTTGCAGTTGTCCTAGGCTTGGCAGGTAGAGTGTACACAGCACAATTCTGTGTTTATCTATGTAGAATGTATTAGCAGCAGCCTATGATTTTCTGATACCATCTCTTATTCGACACAGAAATCTTTAAAGAACAACTTTCCCTAGGTTACTAGATATGACTTACTGACAGAGAACTCTTTTAATATTGTCTCTAATGACTTTAAATTTCATCCTTTAGTCCTGGTTCTTTTGTCTGATGGGACACAGACGTCAGCTGATGTATCTTTCCAAGATCTTCATATTATGAAACCTTTCCATATAGTGGATGACTCATTAGACTCACGCAGGTGACTTATCTGCAAATGCAAATTCCAGTGCCTTTCCCTGTAGCCCACCACCACCCCTAGATGCCAATCCATAGAGCAGGTATGGGGCCCAGGTGATCTGCACGGGCCTGGCTGAGGAACTTGAATTTAGAAACTAGGGGATGTAAGAAATCTGAAAACAATTTTACTGACTAGCAAAGGGACGACATTGTCTAATGGTTATAAATGGATTTGACTTGACTAAAGTAGCTTATTTCTTGACTAACTTTGTGAACCCTAATTAAAATGTAACTTTCAACCTAAAATTTTGGGCCAATTTGTTTTTATAACCACATCACTGAGAAGCCCTGAGAAACTAGAAAAAACTGGGTTCCCATTCTGAGGGTTGGTGATTGCCATATACCACACCACAGCGAGGAACAGTGTGCACTTACCTAGAGTGCCAAAGGGCAAAGTCAAAAAAAAAAACTTAACAATTTATTAATTATAAGTAATTTTGGTGCATAAATTAAATCTGTTTTAGGCTAAGATTAGAAAGATATGAAAATATGCGTAACTCATTAGTAATCAAGGAAACACAAATTAACACCCCAAAGAAATACCGTTGCACAAACACCAAATTGACAACAAGTAGCAGAAACTCATGTACACTATAGTGGACATGTAAACTGGTTCAATCAATTTGGGAAACAACTGACAGTGTCTACTGAATTTGAATGTATCCATACCTTATGACCTGGCATTTTTACTCTTAATACACTGTATATGCAAGAGAAAAGCACACATGTGTACAAAAAACATGTACGTAACATGCACAGTAACCTTTTTAGAAATAGCCAAGAATGGAAAACAATCCAAATATCCATCACAAGAAGAACAGATAAGCTGTGGTTCATACATATGTTCATACATGTGTACTTATATGGAAATAGATACATGAAAAATGAACACATTGCAGTTATAAGCAACAACATGGGTGACTCTCACAAAAATAATACCAAGAGAGAAAAAAGCTGGACACAAAAATATATAGACTACTTTTTATTTATGTAAAGTTCAAAAAGCAGAACTAACCTATGATTTTAAAAGTCAAGAAGTTATTTTTGAGGAGAAAGGAAGAGACGGTTATAGAGAACATGAGGTAACATCTGAGGTAGTTATAACGTTTATTCTTGACCTGAATGTCGGTCTACGCTGGTGTGTACACCTGGGGATAATCTGTTGAAATGTATACTTGTGATTTTAAACCTTTTTATGCATATTATGCTTCCATAGAAAGTTTTTTTTTTAACTTAATGGCATATAAGCTACAATGAGACTATTTTATAAATTCTAGTTAATTTGCTAACTTGGCTAGTAGTTTTCCTCTTTACAGACAGTATTTTTAAAGGGAATTCATGGTCCATTTTTTATGCTTTAAAGGAAATTCTCCACCCTTTAATGCTTTTAATATGTTTTTTGAAGCAGTTGTACGTTATTCCATGCAGTTGATTGGCCTCATGGCCTGAAAATAGAATCCAAATAATATAAAAGAAATGTTTGAGGTAAAATTATGAAATAAACAGATACTAGAATTTACAGTTGAATAATTCTAAATTGCATGCCATTAAGCCATGCCATGCTCTCCTTCCTAAAATAACACAGAAATCATTGTAGGCTCAGAACTCTTTCTCTACAGATATTTAAATGGAAGAGATTTCATTTCCCCGGTTTGCATGCTTAGCACTCTGTGCTAAATTGAAGTTCAAGGACAGGGAGTTGCTCACTATACTCCAGCCCTGCCAGAGTGGCTTCCCAGTGCCTACCCAGAAACATTTTCTGACTCTCTCTCACTATTAAGCTTAAGATGTGGAGCATGTAGAAGTTGCTGAATTATATGTTTGGCTGGGTTGTTTGGGGCATCATTGTTAGCATTTCTAGGGCCCAATCCTTTGAATGTATATTTTCTTCCTCCCTCCCACCTCCGTCTCTCCCTCTTCCTTCCGTCTTTCTTTCTTCCCTTCTCTCGCTTTCTTTCTCTCTCTCTCTCCTTCTCTTTGTTTCTTTCTTTTTCTCCTTCTCCCTCTCTCTCTTTGTCTTAAAATCTTCCCTATTTACTCAATTACAACTAAAAGATTCCTGAACAAAGGAGAATGTAGATCTTACTTAATAGGGGAGTTTAGCATCTGATATTTAAACCATCACATAGCATTGGATACTTGTATACTGGAAAGCAAAATAATTCCTTCAAGTGCTCTGTTTTTTCAGGTTTAATCATGTTAGATGCTATGTGCAATGCTGGGAAAGAGTTTGAAATATCTGATAGTGCTGCTTACTTCTTTTTTATTCATGGCTTAGGTGCATTTTATTGGTTTTCTTTCAGATGCTGCCTATTTCTAAATTGGAAGATTCAACTGAAGTCCATGTTGTTTGCAACTGTCTCAGTATCTTAAGAGAAACGTGTAAGAAGTCATACGAAGGCTACCTAATTTCCCTCTCATTCTCTTCTCAGCTATAATCCACTCTGAATTAAAAGCATTCATGTAAAACTTGTATAAATATATGTCATATTTTTATGAGTGTCTTTTCTCTCTATATATGTTCAAATAATTACTACACACTCATATTTAAAGCCTAAGTTATTTATTTAATAAAAGGAATCGTTCATTAGCACTACCCAGTTCAGCAGACACACAGCAAGGTATGAAGAAGAATGCTGTATGAGCGGGATCCTCTGGTATGCAATTGTTCACTTTGATTCAAAGGAGTCATCTCTAAAAAGCTCAGAAATGAAGAAAGAAGTTTAATCATCACGGGAAGAACAGTTTCCTTATCCCAGAGCACTGAAAATGATTACTCCATGCAGGTTACCACTTTAAGCATCAAAACTGCTTTGAAACAATTTTTGAAAGTAATCTTTCTATAAGGTAGATCTGCATTTTCTTAAATAAAATATATTGGTATTTTATGAGTGAATCATCTGTCACTATGACCATCAATCATTTGTGTGAACTTACCTTCACAGAAGTTTCATAGCCTTCTGCTTTTTTTCCTATTTCAGCTTTGACTAAGTGAAATGTTACTGGTTATGAAGCAGTAGACAAATCTAAATAAAAAGACTTCCTCCCAAAAGAAAAGAGAGTTAGGAATGTTGGTGGTTGGTTAACACCAAGGTGTGCCACAAAGGGACCATCTTCAATTTTGGGCACATTGACATAGACACAAACACACACACCCCTCTTTCCCTCAACAAAAAGAACCAACTTTTTTTCTTCAAATTTTAAGTGTAACTTAATAAATTTTGGAACTGAGAGAAAGGAAAAAAAACTGTTTTAGACCAAAAGGGGATAGGTTAGAAGAGAACATAGGTGACAGAGGCGTTTTGTTAAAGAGGGTGAACTAGGGAAGGGTTGAACGTAAAAGATGGAGACTGAAGGCTGAAGATGAGAGTCTAGTCAGCCTGGCCAATCAGTGTCCAACAGGGACAGTCTGGAATTTAGGGAAATGAAAGCAGGTGGAACAATAGAGTTGATCTAATTATGAACAACATAAGTAATTTAGCTGTGAAGATAAAATGGAAGTGGTGGATGTGTAATTGATTATTTGCTGAGGACATGCATGTTCCTAACTGTATACTGCGAGCTGTGAGAAGAGACCTGACATACAAGACAGGACACCAGCTCTCAGAGAGCTGACAACCCAACTGAAAGGTTAACACCAGAAGGAAAAAGCAACTAAAATTGATCTGAATAATGTCCACTGTGGCAAGAGCCAACATACGTAACTATCAACACAATCTTCCTTTCTATGGAACACTCCATCTCATCAGTTTTGAACATTTTAGTGACCTGAATGGCATAACAATTGAGATGTTCTGCATATGATAAGAAGGAGCAATAATGAAATGTAATTAATCTGTGCTAAGAAAGTAGAGATTACCATGAAATTATATAACACTTTATATTCACAATACAAAAATTGTTATAACCTCTGTAGGGTAATTACACTAAGAACTGCATAGCAGCACAAACACAAACATGCAATCTAAAGGACAGCGATGGATATATAATTACAGAGTATTCATATGATAATTAGGCAGATAGTAACTGGAGAGTAAGTGAATGGCTATTTTCTGCAACAGAAATGGAGTAATTTTCAAGGGAGATTATTATTGCACTCTCTCTCTCTTTCTTTCTCTTTTTCTTTTTCCTTTTTAAGCTGCCAGAAATACAAAGCAATACTTTTTCCTTTAATATTTTTTAGAGTATCTTAATAGACTGCATAAAAATGTGCATGTATGGGTAAACATACAGGTTTATGAATATTCATGGACAGCCAGATGCCTATAAAATCTCTAGTTGTATTTTACTTCTTTCCCAAATATTTCTTTCTATTGAAAAGTAATTGCCAAGACCATTTAGCTATTAACCCATATTTGCAACTGGGCTATTCACATCGTAATAGTTAGCGAAGTGTGAAATTTATTTGAAGAGAAGAAAACCAAACCAAAATACACCACCTGAACAGGAGCTGAAGATACTCAGTAAGAATAATGGGGAACCTGGAGGGCCTTTAATTGGTGATCCAGAACGGTCATACAGGGGAGACTAAATTATACAATCACATATGTGTATATCCGTTGTTCTCCTTCAATGAACTTTGACCTGGCCTTTAAAAAATATGTGAATTTGTTTTAAGATTCATAATTTAAGTAAGCATTTGATAATTTAAGACCACACACACACACACACACACACACACACAATAATAAATTAAAAGTAAGATGGGGTTACTTTCATACAGACTAAGTAAATCCACAGCACATACCCCCAGCATTCTACAACCAAGCTCCGGTTTCAGTACAAGTCACGCTCCACCTTCACTGTTATTTAATCGTGTCTCAGGAGCAGTAGGTTCTATGACTTTTGCTAATATTCTCCCTGTGGGGAGGTTTATGGTTGCTTCCATGTATGTATAAAAAGCAGAAGGATTTCCAGAAGAGCCAACAACAGTATTTTATAAATTTTTGATGAATACTTACACTAGGGTGACATAATAAAAAGAAAGAAAATCATTGGCCAGGACGAGGGACTTGGAGGTTAAATTTAGTCCTTCCTCTAGCTAACACTGTGACCTCATTGGAGTTACCTGACTAATGTCTCCAAGGTGCCCTTGGGCCATCTTTGAAGAGAGGCAGTATTACTAAATATGCCTAAATTATGTCATGAATCCCTCCTCACCCATCCATCCTCAACAAAAGGCCAGCTACAGCCTGCTTTGAGTAAAATGATGGAAATGATGGTTATGATGATGATAAACACTTGTTCTTAGCTCTCTTCTACATGCCAGACATATGTATTTGTTTTAGTCTCAGCATTATGTGGTATTATCCTTGTTTTACAGGTGATTACACTGAGGTACAGAGAAGTTAAGTAATTTGCCAAAGATGACACAAGAATAAGCAAGAGGGCTGAAATTCAAACCCCAATAAGCCTAACTCTAGAGAATAAGCTCTTATTTTTCTAATTTAATTACACATGTGCTTAGGGAAAAATAAAAGTCCAGAAAGTAATTTTGAATATCTTTGGTGTTCTTTTTCCCTCAGGGGTATAAAACTGAACAGGGCTCCATCTACATAGATATCTGAGGGTGCAACCATCAGTCAGAATATTAACAGACCCTGAAGTAGCAGGGCCCATGAGAGCTTACCTGATGCTCCCATGACCTGCACACTCAGAGCTCAGGAACTCCGTGTGGACTCCTACTTCTCCAAACGTTCGCATTTCACAGGCCATCTGCAGCCTCCCACCCTAACCCAAGCTGAGTATATGCCTCTCCAACCACTGATAACTGGTTTGCAGCACTGGACTATCTTCCTTGAAGGGAATAGCGAACTATCCACGTGATCGATTCAGTATCAGGCACGGTTAGCTCTGAGTCCCTCCAGACAAATAAGAAACCAAAATAACAGCCACAAATCACAAAGTAAGATATGCCTGAGTGTCACCATTTACTGACATCTAATTTAGGATGAGAACACTTAGAAGGTTTTCTGGAAAAGTTTCAATATTCTTTAAAATGTTAAGAAGAGTGATTGTGGCATTTCCTTCTCCAGAGTCAATTTTTCATCTACCATGGTTTAGGAGGCAAAGAGATAAAGTAACATATAAATTTGCTTAGAATTTTATGATTATTGTCTTCAAAAGATCATAGTAAGAAACCAAAAGAAATGTAAGACATACTAGAATGTATTCTTCACATTCCTCAAATGTTTTAGACATCCTAAGACATTTAAATAATTAAAGTTATTGCATAGTCCTAAATATATCTTCCAATTTCAGAGCTGAGTTTAATAAAGTAAGCAAACACTGAATCCAGGTATGCCAATTAAATATTCACTAGGGAAAAAATGTGTACAAAACTCTGATTAGAGCTGATAAATTTTCATCAGGAAAGCATGTCTAAGAAAATTAGCATTTTCTAATTTATTACTAAAAATAGAAGTATATCCCAAATATTTTTATAGAGAAAAATGCAAAATTTAAAAGAATATAATCTATTCTGAGCAAACCGTGCCATCTCTGAGTATCCAAGTAGAAGGAAAATATAAAATTCAGAATGCCAAGTTTTTAAAACTTTGATTTGAGTGAGACATAATGAATGGGATTTTAAAAGTACCAGCATTTAAATTGTCAACAGACTGCTGTTTCAAAATGCATATTAACAATGATGGTATCAATAATTTTAGCAACAGTCAAAAATGAACTCATAAAACTATAATGGCAATGTTTTTTCAAATATCAGAGAAACCAATATAACTTGTTTATAAACAATGTTCTGGGTTGAGTATTCCTCTATTTTTAAAGCATTTCAAACAATAGACAAATGAACTTATATATAAAACAGAAACAGACTCACAGACATAGAATACAGACTTGTGGTTGCCATGGGGGAGGGGAGTGGGAAGGGATAAACTGGGAGTTGGAGATTTGCAGATATATATATATATATATATATATATAATAGATAAGCAAGTTTATATTGTTAAAAAATTACAGCTATAAAAGATTTTAGAAAGTAACTATAAAGTAGTAGAGAGTCATTTAAGACACTTGTAAGCAAGTTGACTTGCAGATGACAGCTGAATGCGATTTATCAGATGAGGCTAACTAACTCAAAACTAAGTAAGTGAATAAGCATATGGTGGCTTAAAAACAGAATGAAAATGAAACATACACATATAGGGAGAAACGCTCTCACCATAAACAAACCATTTACCAAGTTTAGGTCCTAATTTCTTTATCAGGACACTGAGTAGGGCTAAGGTTCAATGAATTGCAGTCTAATAAAATTTATTAATGTCTACTATGTTAATAGTAGACTCTTGCATTAATATTGCCCATGCCCTCAGACGAGTACCTCTACTTTGATAGAACCTCAAGGCTAACATGGTTGGGAAAAAAAAAATCAAGATCAAGAAAATATTTTAGTTAATCAATACAAGGAACTATTTTTTAAAGACAATTCAGAGCGCAAAGTAATGACTTATTTATAGAAAGCTGGAAAGAGTTTCATGGAGAAATGGGAGGCGAAGAATGCTTGATAGGAGGTGACCATGGAAAAGATCATCTCAGATGGGGGTTTCTTGTAGAAAGTTACTGTCATCATGTTGCAGCCAGAGTCGAGGGCAGGGAAGTTCTCGCTCACACTGGGAGAAGGGGATGCCATCCTCGACTAACCCATGCAGTTTCCATATGCATATTTTTTCTTTCTCTCACTTTCTCTTCTCCTTTTCATCCTTTCATCCTTACTTTTTTCTTTCTTCCAAGCTACTCATTTCATATCTAAATGTTAAAGTAATAATTTCCGATATACTTATGGGTAATGTCCTCCTAGCTCTCCTTCAATGTGTTATCTTGCAAAACACATAATATATGTATCTCTCCATTTCAATATGTCAATATCGATACAGATATACAGAGAGAAGTTTTCACACTGGTGTGATAACAAGAAGAAGAAATAGCAGATGATATAGAAGTGGTGACTATTTAATCAGAGTTCACTAAAATATTGAGAAAGTTATCTTAAAAAGGTCATCTGGCAGAGTAATGTGTAGCCAACTATAAAAGATTTCCCCTGGTCAAATGCACAAGTTTCCTTTTAGGTCAGCTGTGTAGAAGTAAAACAGATTATTTATATACAAAATCAGCTTTCTACTTATATAATATTTCAAAGGTTACAGAAAATCATGAATTTTATTGTTAATTAGTAGCACTTAAATGTTAACATGATTAGAAAGAAGTATGCATTGAGTTACCGTAATTAATCAATAAAAATATTTAATCCAACACAGTTTTTATTTAGAAAGATTACTGTTATTCAAAAACATCCTTGCAAATTGTTTCAACCCTAAGGCAATGAGATTAAGTCATTGCTCTTTTATGTATCCAGTGTACAAAAAGAGATCATAGCAATACATTTTTGATATAGTAACTAATATGTTTTAGTTTCTATAGCCCCCTGATTCTTTTCTTTATTCAAACAGTATTAGGGTCATAATTTAGCCTGCCTTATTTTTCATCATCTCATTTCTCACTACCTGATGTATGTTTGCATACTATTTATAAATACTGAAGTGTACCATGAGAACAGATGACTAAATCAAGCCTCAGTGGCTGGGGTGTATTAGATGCTCTATTAATATCTGTTGAATTAATGAATGAGCACTGCCCCTTGGAAAGCAGAGCAATTCAGAAAGCAGAGAACAAGAATTATACTGCTGATTTTTTTTTGTTAGTTTTAAAACTTTAAAGGCAGTTATAAAGTTATGCAGATATAGGATCAATCAAGATCAGTTTTACCCACTCCTGAAACTAACTGAAGTTTGGCAGGAGTGTACGTGTGTGTTCAGATGGGGAGAGGAAGGTGGGAGATAAAAGAGGAAAATCAGATGGAAAGCAAAGATAGATGCCTACAAGTCCCAGTAAAAGGGTCCCTGAATATCTGATGCCTGCATAAAACAGACACTGAGCTGCTGGATCAATGACTCAACTACCAGATACTCCAGACCACCATGTAAATGGAAGACGGGACCTGCCAAACTCCCAGAAATGGACACTCCATAGAATGAGATGAAACTTTTCAGCTTCCAATAGGTTCCATTTTGTAGTCATAGCTTTACCTGTTTGAGCAAGTAACTCTATTAGACTGTTTTCTTTAATGATCTCAACTATTTACATTCATGTAACTCTATATTCACTCTAAATTCATGGATCATTACAGAAATTATTTTTAAAAAATCTTGAATCATATGCATGAATGCTCTAAAATTAATAAATTCATTTTTATTTATTCAAATTATATATTACCTGAATATAACTTACCTAAAATATATATTATGATTCATATTAATTAAATATTATACATTATAGGCACTCAACAATTAAAATTAAAAATAAATATTTGCATTTGATTTTAAAATTTAAAAGAAACTTTTTTTATAGATAGTGTCTTAAAATTCACAACTCTGAGAAGCAGATGGTTATAATTGTTATCATTGTTTTTGCAAAATCATGTAACAGTTTCACCTGTGATAATGATAATAATGTGAAAATTCAAAGTTGTAGAATACTATTTGTTAGTCTACAAATTTATACTTTATGTAATTTTAAATAATTCTGGAAGACTGGGTTAATTCCATTTCATCACCTCTAAACCCTAATACTTCTTCCTAAAATCTGGATTCCAGCTTGATAGATTCCAGTGAACTTAAAGTGTGTAATCAATGAAGCCCCAGAAACCCACTGAAATTCTATACAAAAAGATTTATTTGTTTTACTTAGACAAGAGATTCTTAAAAGAATCAGAAGCCTACACTGCCTTTCACTTTAATGAGCACTGAAACCAGGAATTTAAAAATTCTACTTGATTCTAGTTATTCATGCTCTAGAAGGTACCACAGAAGTAACCTAAATTTTTGAGTACTCAGTTAAACAAGGTGCCATTTATTACATGGTCATATCCACACCAGTTCGTTTGTTTCTGCTACTATGTTGATTATTTATATTACTGACTTTCAAGGAAAGCTTTCCCTCACATCATTATAATATAGATTTTCTGAGTTCTTAACACTAATAACTAAGTGCAAATTACTTCATCAAATTGAAAACTATATCGTATTATTATCATAGATTTAGTCATGAATCTTCAAATGGTAATGCAGGTCTAAAAATTCAAAATTAGCTGCTTGGACTTTGGACTGATTTCCCAATTATATTCTGAACCAAGTGACTTTCTGTTTGTCAGGGCGTCCTATACTTAGGATGTATCGGATTGTTTAGTGGCAATCTCCAATAAGTGGGCTTTCCTAATAATTGTTCATTTCCATATAATTAAGCACCTATATTGTGAGAAATTATTGGCTATCTCTGGGAGTCCCTTTTTATTTAACTTTGTTCTTTTTAATGTTACTTCATTTGTTAGAAAACAATGGATCTTAATATATATTCACTTATTTAAATCAAACTTTATGATAATTATATTTTTGCATTCATGAGAATGAAACTGAACAATTAAATTATGAATACACTGTTTTGATTTAAGTTATGTTCTTCTTTATTTGATGAGTTATACAATCATAGGATAAATTATAAATCTTACTTCCTTCTTTAGGCTTATTGCATTCTGGAACTCAGAAGCTGTAAGTTTAAGATTTGGAGAATTTTTTTTTTCTTACCTTGAGAACTGTTGATGGCATATTGACACTTGCCATTTTTCTCAATAATCAAGATAAACACAAAATTGTTTCTATGAGACTATTAATTACCAATTACCAAAAGGGGTTCTGTTTTGCATGAAACAGAATAATAATAGCAGTTTATAGTGATAAAATCTTAAGTAGTTAAACGTGAAGGTTATCATATTAACTCTAAGACAGAAATCTTATTTGGTTGTTTTATATTTAAAGCATTTAAAGATTCCTGATTCATGACATTTTTTCTGAACATGTCAGTTGACATTCCAAATCTGATATAAAGCACTTTGTTTTAAAATTACTCTTAAATTTACATTTGATATAATTATTTAAAAAATAATGTTTGCAGATTTACATAATTAGAAACAACCTGCTTGGTTTGAGGTAAGACCCAAGTAAACATTTTTTTCAATCTCTGTTTTTGTGCATGATTTATGTACTATATTGTTTTCAAATATCCAATTCTGTCTATAGATAATTATTTATGAATTTATTCAGTTTACTTAACACCAAGTGCAGCAGAATCACACTCACAGGTGGCTTCTATTCATATAAAATAATAGCTTTTCTTTTCTTTTTTTGAGGGCTCCCAACCGGGCATGTTTAGTTTATTTCAATATAAATCCCTACATCCTTCTATGGACAGTTATTAGCCATTATTTGTGTAATAGGTTATCCTCAACATTCAATTCGGCAGTTTTAAGGCTGTTTTTCATAGTCTTTCATATTACTTTGTATATTTGGTCTTCCTTACGTTGGAAAAAGAAGGGTACATACCTGCTGGTAGGACTAATGTGGTATAAAAGTGGAAAATGAAATCATCTAAGCTCGGCATGATAACAGGTGAGGAACTGCTTCAAGTGTATTGTGAGATTAGAGTTATCTCAAAATGAAGTGAGGCTGGCACAGAGGAAAGTTGCTACTATGATGCCAGCAAAAGTAATTAAGCATTCTTTATTTTTTTAGTTATACCTACTGAAATTATGAAATGTAATTAGTAAAAGTTAATTATTAAAACATAATTACATTAAAACTATAAGTTACATGACACTGAAATAAAAGTTTATATATAATTAACTTTATAAACATGTTGGAATTTGAAACGTAATTGTACACAGTAATATAAAGTATGCTTCTAAATGGTATGTAATAAAGTTCATTTTTCATCTCTGACTAATCATTTTTTTTGACTATGTACATAAGCCATTTGTGGACAAGGCTCAGGAATCTCTGCCTTTGCTGCAGCTACACAGCACAGCTTGGCATGGGGCAAAACCCCCTGAACATGGCCAGGCGTCGGGCAGACCACTTGGCCCCTGATCAAGAGGCCCACTGGTGCCCTGGAGCCCTTCACATTAAGGATTGCTTTTGTTTTTTCAACTGAAACAAACAAAAGAAAGTCTAAAGGGCCAGATCCTAAAGCTTTGTTCTTTCTGGGATTAAAAAGCCAAGAATGCAGATAAATCGTGGCTTTGTCTGGCTTTTAATCTGAAAAAATATATTATCTGGTTTTTTTATTCACCAAAATAAGGCAAGTGTTTTCAAAAGAACTTTTATACTGATGTATTCCTAATGCCTAGAACAAAAAATGATAACCATAAGTGTTCAATATATATCAATTGAAAAAACAAATTTTAATGATCAGAATAGGTACTTCGACTCACATATGACATACTATCTTCTTAGATTTACCTCAGTTTCCAATAAATTATTTTTCACTTAAGCACATTTCCCTGAAACTATTCCCTCATTATTTTTTATATTTCCTTTAAATGAAGGTACATTATAATAAAAATCTATGTAAAAAACTTTTTTTAATCTTTTTTTAGTATTTCTAGTTTTATTACTGTATCAAAATTACCTTCAACAATATTTTTATAATTGACAATTCTTTCTAAGAATTTTAGAGTAAAAAAGTTAACGTTATTACATTATCTAACCCTTAGCTCACTATTCTCTATCCTGGTCACATGAAAAAGAAATGTATTTATTTTCCTTCACACACACTAATTTAAACCTAATTCTATTTTTTTCAACTGTATTTTTCAATCTTAAAACAAAAGCACAAAGTTTGGATAGAGTGTAAATGCTAATGAGCTGGTAAGTAAAGGTGGCCCAGAACGCTGGTTCTGCCTTTTCAGTGGAATCTTGTCAGAGAACAAGAAAAACAAAAACAAAAATCAAAAAACTGGGCTTAGCAGGCTGGAAACAGAATCCTTCTCCTCGGTTTACACTCACTCACATACCAAGTCCAGGCAGTGAGTTAACTCCCAAGATTGATGGGTATGCAAGACGCCATGGCCTGTTTCATATTCTAGCAGGGGACAGTTAGGAATATGAATGATGATCATACAGAGGGAAAGTGCTGAAGAGAAGTGCTGAAGGTCCTGGAGCAAAGGTAAGTTAAGAGGACAAAGTGGGGGACCTAGGCTGGACAGACACTCAGGATACCGTGTGTAAAGAAAAAGAGGTATGATCAATTCAGGGGGTACATTTTGGAGATAATGAACTAGGTTCCAAGGTTGGAAGAAATGGTACATAAGGGAATGTGTTATAAAAACCCAGGCAAAAGATAAGGGCTTGAATGAAGGCAATGCCAATCTTTTCACCAAGAGAAAAGAACTGGGAACGCTTTGACACTCTAGGTGGGAAAGTTCCAAGAATCTGGAAATAGCTACTCTTACTGGGTAATGTCACTTTTAAGTCACGGTCCTTTCTTGGAGTTCAAGAGTCGGTTCTAGTTGACCTTCAAATGAACAGAGGCAACTGAAACATTCTATTCTATTTTCCTGGTCTTTATTAAAGTCCTTTGATCTCTTCTGCTTGGGCTAGCC
This sequence comes from Vicugna pacos, assembly GCF_048564905.1. Lineage (NCBI taxonomy): Eukaryota > Metazoa > Chordata > Mammalia > Artiodactyla > Camelidae > Vicugna > Vicugna pacos. Next base: position 20,023,470 of record NC_132991.1, read on the forward strand.
ATAGTCTTAATCAACTCAAGATTAAAATAATATTAACACCTCTTTTCAACGGAGGAGAAACTTGAAAAGACCAGGTTGAGCCTTTGTGCCACCTGAGCTTTGAATGTTCTCATAGTGAGTCTAAAAAGATGGGGCTAGAATGGGCAGGATGTTAATGACAGGAAAATACATCAGGAGAAGCCGTCTGGAGTCAGACCCACAAGGCTGCAAATTGTGGCTCCTATGTTCCCCAACCTGGCAGATTAGGGAGCATGGCTTAGTGTCATTTCTTGACACTTGTAAAGTTGGACTAATACTAACCTCACAGGGCTGTATGAGCCTTTGCCACAATATCATATATTTGTACATCAGATAAAATAATGTATAACAGGACCTATCTCTGTTAGCAATCCATTATATATGTTCAGTAATTGTTAGTTCTCTCGCCAGCCCTCCCCTCGGAAAATTAAATAGAAACAGAAAAAAGTAAATTTCAAAAGGCTTTCCCTCTGGGCCTTTGCAAATGCTGTTTCACTCACTGTATTGCCTCTTCACCTGGTTAGCTTCTTGTTTCTTCTGGTCTCAGCCTAGGTGACAATTCCTTCAAGAAATCTTTCCTGTAAGCTAAACTCTGTGTTCTTTCCTGGGCTCTGGCAGCCTTTGTGTTTCATTAAACTGTCCTACAATAATTTGTTTACTTTCCAGACTCATGCATTAGACTGTAATCCTTTGAGGGCAGGAAATATCTCCGACACCACTGTTTCCTCCATGTCTAACAGACTGACAGGCTCATTGTAAACAACAACACATATGTTCACTGACCAACTGACTAATGCAATAAAATTGCTCTGAAAGGAAAATGATAAAAAAACCCATCCCATTGTGTCTTTACATATGGTAGGCTCAAAACTGTGGTTCATTAACTCTTATAAGTCACTTGATAGATAACGGTTCTAATACCAGTTACCGTATGTTTGGATTACTGTCAGATACTCCAGACTTCATAAACTTGAGATACTACTTAATGCCTGTACTGACTGGAATCAGTGGGAGTAAGCCATACAGGTATATTTCTAATAAGCTAAGTTCTAATTGAAATTATAATGGTTCCCCAAGCAGGTCACTAGAGGACTTTGCAAACAACAATGAGACAATAGACAGACTGACACTGTCTACTGATTTGAATACCTAGCTCTCAGACACAGATGGAGTTGGTCCTTGGCTCTTCTGCCCTACTACCATCACTGGTTAATTACAAATAACCTCCGATATTGTTGACATCATATTTTCCACCCAGATTTTTATGCAAAATACCATGCTTATTATTATTATTTTTTTGATGCACACTAGGAATCCTTGCTCCAGAACTGCATGAAATGGAGCTATATTTGTTCAACTTAAAGAATACTTAATTTTACTTTTGCCATTATTTATCCCTGTCTCTCCTCCCTGGGTGCTGGTGTTAAAATTAATTTGCATTTCAGACCTCAGGATTCTACACTGCCATTAGTGTTGTGAAATGTTTTTCCTCAGCACAACTAAGAACTGATGTTTTACCTCCCACTAATGGACCTTTAATTAGGCACTGTAATGAACCATTCTGTCATTTCTTCTTTTATGCTGAAGATTTTGTATATGCAAGATACAATTTTGACAGAACACCAGGTCCACTGAACCTTGCCAACTCACATTTATTATGCTTTTGTCAGCTGTTGGATTTATCATTTTAAGGACACTGCCCACAGACTTATTTTGCTGCCAAAGAACAGCATCAACATACTGCAGGAATGTCTGTTGATATCTTGATCAACAACTCCTGGGGTCCAATTCTGACTATAATATGACTATTCTGGGACCCTGAGCAAGTTACTTAACCTGTGCCTAAGGATTAATTGGTTAATTTTAATAAGTGCTTTGCTGTAAAAGATGAGAAGTTCTCTGACTGCTAATAGTGATACTAAAATTATAATGCAGCCTTTTATAATGCATCAGGCTACCTCAGATTGTGATTCTATTAAGTTGCCAATTAAAATAGAAGCTAACTGAATTTATTCTTTCTAAGAACACAAATCATTACAATGATGGGCACAATATTTTTTTAACTTAGTTCAAGAAAAAAAAGATCAAGTATGGTGATGCCTCAACTTAAATTAAACAACAACAACAACAAAAAGACATGTTCCATGAGGATGGACCAATTGGGAACTGAGAAACAGCTCCACACAAAAATACCAGATGGTCATACCCTGATGAAATGCAGCTTTTGTGCACTAAACTGATTATTCTTTTACTACCTTGTCTCCAAATTGCTTTCATTTACTTATCTATGATTATGCATTTGCTCATTTGTTTATCTAACAAATGTCATGGTTGGGTGTGGTCTCAAAGAGGTCATCCCAGACAAGCAGAAGGAGTGCACACAAATAAATACTCAGTAAAAGTGAATAGAGCCAAAAAGAGACAAAGAAGCAGTGACTTGAAAATTTAGAAGAGAGAGAGATTAATTCAAACTGAGGGTGGTTGTGAACAACTTCAAAAAGGAAATGATGTTTAAATTGAACAGAGGCAGATAGACAGCATTTGGCATTGAGAGATGAGGGTGAGGAGAAATCTGGAGAAAGTGCATTTCAAAGGAAGAGAATAGCATGAGAAAATTACAACGCCAAGGAAGCCGATATATGGGGAAGCATGACCAGTGTGGTTGTATCTGAATAAAAGAGTCTGCTAAAATAGTTCGGAGACTAAGTAGGGTTTGCATTATGCAGGATCATAGTTGGCATTGTCCCTGATTTGTTTGGACATCATTCAGGGTGGTGAGAATGGTGGAGCTAAAAGATAAAACGACAACAACAACAACAACAACAACAACAAAAACAACAACAAAACCCCATAAATTAGTTGATGGGGGTTGTGTTAGAATACCATGCTACGTTGAGAGGCAGGAGATGAGAGAGAGATGAGGATGTGAGCAACATCTGAGGGGGATACGTGCATATAATGGATGGTATTTGCCAGATAAACTCTGCTGGCCTGTGATGCATATCGTTTAAGAGATAAGTCAGGTGAATGATGTGAAATGGGCAATGGATTAGAACAGTGGCATCTCTACATGTCAAGAAGAGGCTGGCCTAATATGAGGAGAATGTCCACACAGGAAAGGAAACACCAATTTAAACTGGATCCCTTTGCTGCAGAAGTGGTCTCCTGCTGTAATATCAGAGGCAAACTATTTAATATTGTTTTTGATTCTCAAATAAGTCAGTACCTATAGCTTGAGTCCATGTTGTTCCATCTGCTTCCTACCAGAGACCCTGGCCACTCTCTGTGAGGTCCTCAATGGTACCATACAATCTGGGAACCAGAGTGTTAAGTAACTCCTAGGCTGTGGACTGTGGAGTTGGACTGTATGAGCTTGAATCCTGGCTCTCAATTAGTACTGTGTGATCTTCAGGAGGCTATTTATGCCTTCCTAGTAGCCTCCTCTGCATAATGAGAATAAAAATGATAGCTACTTTATTCAAAGGATTAAACAGATTAATAGTTAATGAAAAAAAAGAAGTAATTATGAGTGCCTAGATGGAGAAAGATCTCAGTAAATGTGACTGAGATAGAAAACCCGTTTTTTTTTTTTAATGGATTAAACATACAACCGTGGCTGCTGTTCTGACAATAAATACAGAGCGGTACAGAGAGGAATCACGAAGATCAGTTAGTAACAATCAATCCAGGTAACAGATACCAGCAGCTTCTGAAAGGCAGTGAGAAGAGACGTGGTGAGAAATGTCCAGATTCTGGTATGTTTTAAAGGTAAGTGTGAGAATAAAGTTGGGGTATGAAATTGAGGGATCAAAAATAACTTCAAGATTTTTGGACCTGAACAATGAATATTTCCCTTTACAGACATAGGGAATACTATGGTAGACAAATTTTTGGATGAGAAGATCAGTTTAATTTAAAGCCAAGTGAAGGAGTCAAATACACACTTGGGTATAAACATCTGGAATTCAGGAGACAGGTTCAGCTGGAAATATAAAATTGGAATCATTCATATTTGAATGGCAGTAAAAGCCATGCAATTAGTTGAAATCATCTAGAAAGTGGGCTTCATTCTCAGTCATATATGTGAAGTGGGCTTCATTCTCAGTCATATATGTGAAGTATCTGGAAAACTTTAAATGTAAAGAATGTCCTATTTCAGGCAAACAGAATCAAAATCTTTGGAGTTAATGTTTGGTAAACTGTATTTCGTAAAAGGTGTTAAGATCATTCTAATGTGTTGAGTTATACAGAAAAGAAGTGAGTGTTTTAGAGAAGTGGGCAGTGAGAGCCATGGATCAGGTGCTCTTGTCCTTGGGTCTCACAAAGGGGAGGTGAGCCCCTTTGGCTGGTTGGAGGACCACTGGGACTTACAGGCTGTGGGAAGCATGGGCTCTGCTAGTGAGGAGTGCATGCATGCTGGCTTGCCCCCAAGGCAGAGTGGAAAGGGCAGACTGAAACCTCTGTGTGCACCCAGCCCAAGCTAAGCAAATGCTCCAGCACCGCTAACTGCATGTCACAGTGTGGCACTGAATCTGGGGCTGTCACAATGGGGGAAAAATCTCAACCATGGGACACAGTGGCCACAGGTCCCAGGCAGAGCCTGGGTTGGGCAGCAGTGGCCACTATTGGCACTTACTCAAGCAGTGCTTCAGGAGCTGCCCAGATCTCTGACTGTGGCTACTCCACCACAGTCCACGCCCCACATACATGGAGAGTCCACACGGGCCTCACCCGCTCTGCAGTGCAATTCCACAGCAGGGCAGGGGGGATGGAGGATATGGGGAGTGACTGGCTGTGAAGGACAAAGAGGACTTGGACCCAAGGCTGCATCTGAGCAGAAAGAATGAAACAATTGCTCATGCCTTCACAGGCAGCGTGTCAGAGACAGCTCGGACCTCTGTCTGTGGCTGAAACGGGCTGAAAGCCCACATGGGACTCTCTTGCTTTGATGTTCCTCCCCTTTGGGGCTAGGGTCCTGGTGCTGGAAGAGGGGAAAGAGCACACTTAAAACTGAGGCAGCACGAGGACGACCCTCATGGCTTTTGCTTCAGGAACTTGGGATCAGACTCCACCCCTGATAGGGCAGATATGTCCACTGAGCAGAAGGAAAGTTACACCTCACACCAGGCTCCAGGGGAAGCCCCTCTGTCTCCAGCCCTGCCTCTTATCAAGGTAACCACTGCCAGCACACTCTGAGGAAAGACATGACTTGCATAAAGGACAAATCCAGCTCTCCCACCAAAGGCACTGGGCACACATAATCTGTATAAGAACATTCCCACGTAAGAACACCCTCAAGACTGCAATGGGTAATTGTTTCACATACTTCACAGAGACAGAGAAAGTTAAGCAAAGTGAAAAGGGAGAGGAATTACTCTCAACTGAAAGAGCAAGAGAAAAACCCCTGAAAAAATAATGAAATGGAAACAATTTATCAGATAAATAATGCAAAGCATTGGTAATAAGAATGTTAAGTGAAAAGGAAAAATAATAGATGAACACAGTGAAAATTCTAACAAGGAATAAGAAAATATAAAAAAGACTCAGTCACAAATAAAGAATTCAGTAACTGAAGTAAAAACACAGCAGGAGGAATGAATAGCAGACTACGTGATAGAAAAGAATGCATAAGTGATCTGGAAGGTGGAATACTAGACATCACCTAATCAAGATGGTAAAAGAAAAACAAATTAAAAAAAAAAGAAAACAGTTTAAGAGTCTCTGTGGTAAGTTCAATGTACCAACAATTGTATTATAGGAGTCCCAGATGGGCAAAAGAGAGAGAGAAGCATATCAAAAGTGTATTTGAAGAAATTATAGCTGAAAACTTCTGAAACATGAAGAAGAAAATTTAGGTATAAGAAGTACAGCAGGTCCCAAATAAAATGAACTCAAACAGATCTACCCCAAGACATATCATAATTAAATGGCAAAAATAAAGCTAAAGAGAGACTTGTAAAGACAGCGAGAGAAAAACAGAGTTATATACCCTGAAATCCCCATAAAGCCATAATAAATAAAGGCAATAACAAAGATCAGAGAGTAAATAAATAAAAGAGAGACCAAAAAAAAAAAACCCAATGGAAAAGTCAGTGAAATCAAGGGCTGGTTTTTTGACAAAGATAAACAAAATTGATAAACCTTTAGCCCGGCTCACCAAGAAAAAAAGAGAGCAGACTCAAATAAAATCAGAAATGAAAGAGGAGAAATAACAATTGATAGCACAGAGATACAAAGCGTCGTAAGAGAATACAATAAAGTTATATGCCAACAAATTGGATACTGTAAAAGAAATGGTCAGTTTTCTAGAAATATACCACCTGCCAAGACTTAGTCAAGAAGAAAAAATAATTTGAACAGAATGATCACTAGTAGTAAATTTAATAACAACAACAATAATAATTTTAAAAATTATTTTTAAATAACAAAATCTAGGACCAAATGGTTTCACAGGGAAATTCTACCAAAAATATAAGGAATAGCTAATATATATATTCCTCAAACTATTCCAAAACACTGAGGAGGACAAAACAATTCTAAATTCATTTCAGACTACCATTACCCTGATATCAAAACCAGACAAAGACACTAGAAAAAAAAAGAATAGAACAGAACAATACCTTTGATGAATATAGAGGCAAAAATCAACAAAATATTTGCAAGCTGAATATGGCAATATATAAAAAGGATCATATAGCATGATAGAGTTGAATTTATTCCAGGGATGCAAGAATGGTTCAATATTTGCAAGTCAATTAATTTAATAGGATAATGAAGAATGAAAACTACATAATCATCTCAATTGACACAGAAAAAGCTTTTGACAAAATTCAACATTCATCATGTTAAAACTCAATCAGAGTGGTGAGAGAGGGAACGTATCTCAACACGGTAAAGGCCACTTATGAAAAACCCACAGTGAACATCATAATCAATGGTGAAACGCTAAAAGTCTTTCCTTTAAATTCAGGAACAAAAAGGATGCCCACTTTCATGAGTTCTATTTAACACAGAAGTGCTAACCATAGCAAACAGATAAGAAAAAGGAATAAAAGTTATGCAAATTGGAAGAGAAGAATTAAAACTGTCACTATTTGTAGATGACATGATCTTCTACACAGAGAACCTTAAAAGTCTCCATACAAAAACTATTAGAACTAATAAATGATTTCAGCAAGGTAGCAGGACACAAGATTAATATACAGAAATCTGTTACTTTTCTATACACTAATAATGAAATATCAGAAAGAGAGAACAAAGAAACAGAATTCCATTTAAAATCACCTCAAAAAGAATAAAATACCCAAGAATAAACATAACCAAGGAGGTTAAAGAGGTACACTCTGAAAATTATAAAATATTGATGCAGGAAATTAAACATGATACAAAGAAATGGAAAGATATTCAACTCTTGGACTGGGCAGAAATAATATTGTTAAAATGGCCATTATTCTTAAAGCAACTTACAGATTTAATGCAATCCCTATCAAAATGCCCATGACATTTTTCACAGAACTACAACTAATAATCCTAACATTTATAGGGGACCACAAAAGATCCCAAATTGTCAAAGCAATCCAGAGGGGGGGGGAAAAGCAAAGCTGGAAATATAACCCTCCTAGACTTTAGACTACCCTACAAATTACAGTAATCAAAACACTATAGTATTGGCACAAAAACAGATACATAGGTCAATGAAAAGAATTGAGGGCCCAGAAATAATCCTATACACCTACAGTCAATTAACCTATGACACAGGAGGCAAGAATATACAATGAAGCAAAGACAGTTGTTGCTGAGAAAGCTGGATAGTCATATGCAAAAAAATGAAATTAGAACATTATCTCATACCATATATAAAAATAAACTCAAAATAGTTTAAAGATCAAAATGTAAGACCTGAAACCATCAAACTCCTAGAAGAGAACATAGACAGAATACTCTTTGACATAAATCATAACAATTTGTTTTTGGATCTGTCTCTGAAGGCAAAAGGAAAAGAAAAAAAGCAAAAATAAACAAATGGGACCTAGTTAAACTTAAAATATTTTGCACACAAAGGATATCATTGACAAAATAAAAAGACAATCCACTGAATGGGAGAAAATACTTGCAAACGATGTGAGCAGCAAGGTATTAATATACAAAATATATAAACAGCACATACAACTCTGTATCAAAAAGAAAAAAAATCCAATCAAGAAATGGGCAGAAGACCTGAAAAAACATTTTCCCAAAAAAGACATGGATGGTTTACATGAAAACACGTTGGACATTGCTAATTATTAGAGAAATGCAAATCAAAACAAGGAGATATCACCTCACACCTGATAGAATGGCTATCAACAAAGTCTACAAATAACAAAAGTTGGAAAGGACGTGGAGAAAAGGCAACAATTGTACACTGTTGGTGGGAATGTAAATTGGTGCAGTCACTATGGAAAACAGTATGGAGGTTCCTCCAAAAACTAAAAATAGTACTACCATATGATCCAAGAATTCTACTTCTGGATATATATCAAAAAAGAAAAAGAAAACTAAAACTCTAATTTGAAAAGAAATATGCACCACAAAATTCATAACAGTATTACTGAAAATAGTCAAGATATGGAAGTAATCCAAGTGTCTATCAACAGAAGAATGGATAAATAAAATATATATACGCAGTGGAATATTACTTAGCTGTGAAAAATAATGAAATTCTACTATGTGCAGCAATGTGGACGGACCTAGAGAATATTATGCTCAGTGAAATAGGTCAGAGAAAGACATATATCATATGATATTACTTATACTGAATTACTAATATTACTAATCTGAAAAATAAAACAAATAAGTGTTTACAAGATAACAAACATAGAAAACAAACTAGAGGTTACCTGTGGGGTATAAGATTAAGACATACAAACTATTATGTATGAAATAGATAAGCACAAGAATACATTATATAGTACAGGGAATTATAACTATTATTTTGTAATAACTTTTAATGGCTTATAATCTACAAAATACTGAATCATTATGCTATATACCTGAAACTAATATAATATTGTTAATCAACTATACCTCAAAAAAAATGAGCAGTGAAACAAAGTTGTAGCTATAAAGGGATGCAAGCACAAATAAAAGTTTTTTTTTTAAAAAGGACCATACAGAGAAGAAAATATTGATAAAGCAGAAGAAAGAGGGGACAATTGTATGAGACGTGTCCATGAGTAGTTAAGAGGGATCTAATGCAGGAATGGATAGTATAGCTTTAGACGTAACACGGGTCCCTAGCCATAAGAAGGAAGACAGAGGTTGTGGTGTAGGACAAAAGAATTTGAGGGATCTGGTGGTGGGCGCTTATGGCAGTTCTCTTTGAACAACTTCTTACTTTTATCAATGAAATAGGAAGCACGTTCCTCAGCTGAGAATAAAGCTGGGGTGCAGTTAGTGGAGGTCTGAGAGAAAAGGAGATCTGACGTCGACATCCAGGAGGGTCAGTGGATTAATGAAGTACAGTAGAAACCCTAGCAAATGCCCATTTGAGATTAGTGATAAAAACTGAGGTGAGACCAGTCCGTACGATTATGTATTTTTTTCCCATTGCATTCATTAACGGGGTGCCAGGTCAGGACCGATGAAGAACTGGATTCAACCACGATTATGGTTTTCTAGAAAAGTACAAGAGAGGGGGAGACGGAGCAAGGCTGTTAAGGGTGTATACAAGGGAATGATTTTTAATGATGGACCATGGAATCTCCGCTGGGAAAGGAAGAAAGAGAATCTTTAAAGTAATAGATGGATGCGAAGAATAGTTAGAGTTGAGGAAAGGTGAACCTGAAAAATAGGGGGTAGCTGAAATTGAGACAATGGATGGACTGAAGATATAGGTGATAAGATTACTTTATGCATGCGTCACAGCACATGGTCAGACGGTCTCGGGGAGGTGATTCACTTACAGTGCTGACATCTGTCTCCAGTATGTTCAGGCTGGCAGTGGCAGGAAGGCTGATTCCCAGCGGTAACACTGCAGGTCCCTCCATTTTGACAAAAATCCTCACAGACTGTCTTACCACAGTTTGGTCCAGTGAACCCCAGTGCACAGCTGCAGGTGGGTCTCCCTATTGGGAAAAAAATGTAATAAAAAGGAAATTGGTTGAAAAAAATTGTCTATTTACATGGAATCCACACTAGGTAAGAAATCAGGAAGTCAGGATTCTGGGCAAAGTTTGTCCACTACTTCATCTGTGACTTTATGTGGTAACATAACCTCTTTGGGTCTCAGTTTCCCCAGGTTCCCAGTGAAGCCTAGATTAGAAGGTAACTCAGGTTCACATCGGGTAAAACAATCAGAGCTCATTTAAGAATAATTATACGTGCATACGTGTATTTTAAGCTTTAAAGCGCTTGTGCTATCCTTTGAACTTCTCTTTTCATGTCCATTTTGCTTTTTCAATTATTTCTGTTCTACTCATGTGGTAATGCAGATTGTGTTGGCCATTAGAATATAAAATAGAGACAATTATATTCCCCAGTGTGCAGTCATCATGTACCAGCCACTACTGTATCTACATAAAGCATGAGCTTAGGCTTACTATAAATGAGTATTTTAACAAGTTTAACATGGGTGTGCCATCTACAATAAGATTTATGAATATCAGTTGTTTGATTTGATTTAAATACACATGCTGCATTTAGTATATAAGCACTTACTGAGTCCTATTCTATGTCATTTTCATGTTTTTATTCATGGTAAAGGACTGTCACTTGTAGTCTACTAAGATGACTTAAGAAATCTAATGTTAACAGCACACAGTAGCAAATCTGATAGAACTGCAGATACTTTATTTGTTCTGTGGGAGTTAACGTCACAATGAAAGATAAACAATCCTTTAAGGTGTGTTGAACATAACATAGTTAACTGTTACATCAAGAATGAGTCTCTCTAGCTGCTTCGACTGTCAAGGACTGAGTAGAAAACAGAGTATAGAACTAGCTGTGTAGGACAGGTGAAGGAAAGCAGAACAAAATGAATGGCTATCATTTGTAATGGGGAAAGAATGAAGCTTACAGGTTGTACAAATACAAACTAATAACATGAAAGAGAGAAAGAAAGAAATTCAGAAAGAGAGAAAGAAAGAAATTAAGATCTCAATTAACTAGGACTCAGAAAATGTCACTCAGTTGACTAGTATCAGAGAATATGTAACCATCTCTCTTACCATTAGACATGCTGCATAATTAGAATGGTCAGAAAAATGCATGAGTGTAAGGCTTAAGACTCAAAACGTGAAAGTGATAAAAGTTTTTATTTTGGTTGCCAAAGATACCACACTCTGTATTGAAGGAAAAATATATATGTATGTATATATATATAAAAGCATTCTTAAGTGAATAAAGTGTCTCCAAGTAAAATCCACCTGCATCCACCTGCGTTTCCAGGAAAATGAATAAACTGAAGTTCCACAATTTACTTATTTTACTCTGAAAGGACTCCGCAGACTTAAAAATGCTAGAAGCTGTCGTTTGTCAGTGAAGAAAGCTATATACCCTTTTATAGTGAGCAGCATTGCTTTAAAATGTATTTATAAATGTTTTTAGTTTTGTGGCAGATAAATTTCTGTTAATAGGTGTAGAAACAAGGTAAATTTTATATACCTTAAAAGCTGAGTAACTTCATATTTTTTTACTGTCAGAAAATGGCTTTAAAGCTTTCAGCCAAGTATTTGTTTATAAAGGTAGTGAATTTTCCAGTTGCTGCTTGCATATAGAGAAAATATCTTCATTGGAACAACAGTGGGTGAAAAGTAAAAGACACAGAGAAGAGAATAGTGGTAGAAGATGAAGAGGATAAATAATTGTTGGAATATAGTCACTACGCAAAACGAAAGCCCTGAATAAAAGAAGTAAAATCCCTGCATCAACAAGAACCAGTGAATGACTTACAGAGAAATAGAACGTATAAACAGGAACACGAACAAGAGCTAAATGTGAAACAAACAGTGCAGAAACTATAGGAGAAATTAAAATGCATTAGAACAATCAGAAAAAGTGCCAGACAAAGGCAGGATTTATGTTTTTCTACTTACTGTACTTTGTGTTTTTCTTTTTCCTTTTTTTTTTGAACTAGGAGCAAAAAAAGTAAAATGATAAAAATTTGAAAGGAACAAATCCAATCTGCTAAGGCACTTGAAAATCTCTCTGTCCCAGTCACTCGGAGAAATGACACAGTGCTTTCATCTCATCCACAGCTGTCTGGAAACTAGAGCAGAGTGACCAGTTTGTCCCCCAGCTAGCATATGCTTCGCATCATTTAGATTCCAGCTGAATTATTTTTAAAAAGCTCCTCTTTCTCTTCCTTTAAAGAGAAGATTCACTTTTGACAAGTAGAAATCTTCATATTCAGGGGAATATCATCTGACTTGAAATCGTGTGGTGATACAGCAGATCTTTTGTTTGCCGATGGGAAATGAACCATCTGTTGCAGAATTTTATAATGGGCTCCATCTAATATTTTCAAGAATATCTCTGGGTGCACCCTAACAAGTTGCTTTGGATTGATTTTAGAAAGATTGTTTTTTAGGTAGCTGAATTTGATTTTGACATATGGAAAGGAAACAGCACTGTTACACTAACTAAGGTACAGATTTATAGCAGTGATGTATCCAGGGATCTGGGGAGTTGACAGCCTACAAGGGTAGCTCAATCAGAAAGAGTATCAGCTGATCTGAGGAAGGAGGAGGAGGAAGAGTTTGCAGGCTCTAATCAGTCTAGTTTTTATGGCATTTTAAGCTCAAACTTTAACAGTGTAGGTTGTCAGACTACTTGGATTCATAGACTTTCTGTGCCAGTTACTAATGTGGGACTATGGGCAAACATCACCTCTGTTGATTTCCTTGTGTGCAAAACTGGGGATAATAACAGTACCTACTTTATGAGGTGGTTGTGTAGAATCAACACAGAGCAAATGAGAAACATTTCTAACTATACCAACCACATAGAAAGCACTCAGTTACATTTTAGATCTGAGTAGTATTGTTATTCCTACTGAGATCCCCCACTTATAGGTATGAGTTATTCTGTGACTGTATCTGCAAAGGCACTGTAACATTCTAGAAAAATCCTTCTGAAAATGTTAAGTTACACACTTTCTCTCCATTATTTATTTAAGATACAGTTAAATTTGGATTTGTTCATATGGCAGTGACGGGCTAGAACAGAAATTCCCCATCAACTATATCTCAAACTTCGACATTTTCAAACTTCGAATGATGGATCCTTTTTCCTTCTTTATCTTCTCAACATGCTTAATCCTACCCATTAAAAGGAAAGAACATACACACAACACAGAAAAAAGAAACCTAATATTCGTCACATCTTTCTACTTGTATAATGTCAAATTTTGGTACATTCTTGAGCTTTTTTTGAAAGAATTCTACACTCACTGCTTCCAACTCCATCAATATATGACTATGTAAAATCTTCAATCATAAAGTCACATTCCAATCCTTCACTGGGTGAAGTTTTTATTTTTTAATATACAAAATAATATGTCTTAACCTGTTACTTCTCTTTCTTCACTCTAAAGAGAGGCCAGATCTCTCAATATGTGAGTATTGGTCACACAAATTAATTCTGATTCCCTGATCTTAGAAGAAAGGATTAGGGATGGAGAAATTAATATGTGGTGTTGTCTTTACTGTATATTTACATATTCTTCCAAAATTCACCTCTAATTGCTTAATCCCTAAATCCACTGATTTCTTTGCAAACATCCTCCCCAAATTTTCTCCATAATTTTACATTTATTAACATCTACACTTGAAAATTCCACTTGGATTCTGAGACACTAGCATTGTTGATTTCTCTCTCTTTTTTTTTTTTTTGGCTGCTCTTTCATAATTGCCTTTATATTCTCTTTCTGTCTAGTAAAAAATGTTTGTCCAAACTTCTTTCAGGTGATATCCCATTTCATGACTTCAGAAATCATGTCTCTATCTGAATGCTTCCATCTGGATTTTCTGACTCTGGGCTCATTCTCCTTCGTAAACATCAGTTCATTCTCACCCTCTCATATGTCCCTGTGTGGATATCTCTGGATGTTCATTAGGGTCACCAACTCCTCCCATGACTCCCCAAGAGGAAAAATGCCCTGTCGTAAACATTGTTCTCAGTAGCATACATGATTTCACTGGACTGAAGGCTGTCACAGTGCTAGGTCCACTCCAGATTCAGTTCCACGCTGTATGTTAGCAAAGTGCCTTGCTAGATGTAAGAATATAATAAATGGAGGTTCATGTCATTACATTGCATCTGTTTACAAATAGAAGCTTGTATCTCCTAAATGTTGCATCAAATTTTCATACAACAAAAATTAATAATAAACTCTTGAAATTTAACTAGATAACCGGTAATATCTGATGTCAGATCTGGTGAAGATGTAACTACAATCATTAACCATCTATAATCAATGATAAATATTATTAACGAATAGTCAATAGCACAACTAAAGGAAGCTCATAAGGAAAAATAAAAATGCTTTGGTATCTCTTAGAGTTCTTTACATTTCACTGTTCGTGCATGGCTCTTAACATACCAAAAGTCACAGTCTCAGTAAAAGTGGTTAATTCTAAAATACCTCATAAAATACTTAATAGGAATTAAATAAACTTGGTACAAAGTTAAGTTACTTATTTTTGTATCAGGCAGGCCTAAGAAAGAAGTCTTGTTAGAAATTTATTAATTGTGTGGCTTTGGAAAACTTAGATTTCCTCACTGGATCTCATTTTGTAAAATGGTGACAGCAATGCCTAACGTGTATTGGTAAAACACTTGGCACAATGCCTGCCACACAGCAAGTACTCAGTAATTGGTAGATTCATTAGTAATAGTAGCACTGGTACTATTATTACTATTAGTATTGTTATCAAACAACTGATCAATTTAGTTTATTATTTAATCTTTGACTGAGTACATATGCCTTTGATAAGATACTCCATATGGAATCCTGATGCACATTTTTCAATATTCATTCTTTTGAACATAACTTGCCTACAGATAATCCATATATATCAGTTCAAAATAGTATATTTTAATATATATAATAATAAAATCTTTTCTATTATATAGATAAGCAATTATATGAATATCACAAAGATTTATCATTAGTCTGTTAAATGAGCACTGAATTTATATGACATGGTTGCAATTTACATTTAGATAAATAAACGTTTAACTTTATATTACCTTTAGTTATACAATTACAGCAATTTCTCTGATATGGGCAGATAATATTGATGATTTTCAGTGATAATAGATAATGTCTTAGAGAACTGACTGACATAATCTAGGTTCACAGATTCTAGTTTTCTTAATCACGCTATCTCACATCTGAAAAATACTGTGTTTGAAACTAAATAAGATATCTAAGAAATTTACCAGAATTCTTGGCATTTGAATTAAGAGTTCAATTATAGCAGTCACCATAATACAGATGACAATAATTATGCTTGTAAAATATTCAAAATAGTATAATTATGGCGTATATACTCAACATAGCACTTGCTAATAATTTTAGAGTATAGCTTGTTTGGTAGCTTTTAGTCAAGTAATACATCAATGAATATGCTTTCTCAAAAGCATATATTTTCATTTAAATATTATTAAGGTGTATGTAGTTGGCATTTTTCAATAAACAATGTAATACTGTAAGTGTGTCTTTAAAAGCTAGATTTACTTAATAAACAGTTTTTAAGCTGATTATAAAAATGTTACTCATAAGAATGACTTAATCATACTGTATGATTTTAGTAGGTAAAATAACCTCTCTGCTCAACATCAAATAAATTGTAGCCCTTTTTTCCTATATAAACACAATATTTGAAAATGTGTGGTTGACTGCCATGAACCAACGCTAGCAAAAGTAATTACATGTGAATTCCTTATGAGAACATGACTGTGCTTGTTATTTCTGAGAGGTAGGTATCTGTTAGTGAACATCATTGGTTGGCTCTCTTTTTAAGCAATTTATTTGAATTCATACTCATTTGCCTACGTGAACCATGCTGCTTCCTCTGTTAACTTGGTCTTGTGCTCGAAAACTTTGTCCCTGGTTATAACGTTTTATACCTAACTAGCCTTCTGCATACACAGTCATTGTTTAGCTCAATATTCTGATATGTGTATTGAGTCTAAGTAATAGAAACATTTAATTGACAGAACATATTTACACATTTTTACATTAATGTTCTCTAAAATGCTACCTAAAAGTTACAAACCTTTTACTCACAACATCTTCACTGTTTGGACAAAAGCCACACTCTTGCTTCCTTATACAGAAGTAAATAAGCTGAGAGACAAGTCAGCACAGCATCCTTCAGTTACTGGATTGCAATCAGAAAGCCTGTCTCCTGCCCTCTCACCCTCAAGACTACTCTCCTTGGTGAAATCTGCACTTCTCACTTAGATTCAAGTAATAGAAGTTTTGAGTGCCTTAAAGAAAAATTGCTAGTCTTTTTGATAAAGAGATTTGACATTTTACTTTTCCGCTTAAGATAATGTTTTCCGAGACCGAAAGTGAGTGCTCATTTACACATCATTTTAGCAAGTTGACTATAGCTGTCGGGTTGTCTTAAGTATCACAAGTATTACAGAGAACTATTCAGCAAAGCCTCCCAGGTACTACTTAATATATTCTGACATGTTTCAAATTATAGGTCACAATCTATTTATGCTTCTGAAAAGTTCATTTTCAGCCAGCACTGTGGAAATGAGACTGAAGCATTTTGTCTTTTCTATGAATACAAGTACAGCCAACTCAAGCCTTCTCAAAGTAGCCTAGAGAGCTGTAAGACTAAATAGGTTGGTACTGCGCTCACCATATGGTCCGCATGAACCAGTAACTGTGATTCATGAAGCATGGTTAGAGAGATTCTTAACTTCAACTCTCTCATAGGTTTGTTATGAAGATTCAAGGACCAACAACAGCACCTGGCATTAGTAAGCAGTCCAATAAATATTAATTGTCATGATCCTGACAGTGATAATAACGAGGGTTATTTTAATTTCTAATAATTACTGTTATTTTAATTTTTGATTCTAACAACAAAGCATGGTGGAACATTTAGAAAATATGAAAGTATAAAGAAGGACCTATTTCCTTATATAGACACTTGCGTATGCAGTTTTTCCACACTGGGCTCATATTCCACACAGGTCTTTTTCTTGTGCTTTTCAACTTTATTTTCAAGTACTTTGCAATGCGAACATTTTTCTTTATTATATAGCCTACAATTATGGCTTTGTTTATTGTATAACATTTCTCTTTTAGATATGCTATATTTTATATATTAGCTATTGGGTTCAGGTTTTTAATTTCAATCTTATATCACAAACAACGCTACATTGAACATTTTCACTTCTAAATATTTTGCTTTTTGTGATCATGTAATCTTTGGGATATGTTTCTAAAAGTGACATTATTTATTTAAAAGACACTGGAACTTTTTAAAACTCTTGCTGAGTACTTCCAAATTGCTAACTGCAAGGCTTTACTATCAACGTTTCCTTCTGGTTAGTGATTTAAGAATGCTGGGGCCCCCTGCGTCTGGCTGGGCTCCCGCTCCCTCTTCTCCCCCTTTCCTCTTCTCTTGCGTTTATTTGTGTGCACATGTGTGCAGGTTCTGCCACTTGCTCATTATGCTTTCTTGTTTTTTCTACTTGATTTGTCACAGCTACATACTCCTATGTCACTGTTTTGTTAAACTATATGCACTATTTCATGTTTTCAATTTTATGTTTCCAACTTACTCTCTTGCATTTTTAAAAAGCAAATAGGACCCAACATCCTGCTTTTAGCACTTTCTAAATATAATCAATATCTATGTTCAGGGAGCCAGGACATCAAGCTTAATTTAAAGTAAAAACAGCCCTCACCTAAATAAAAAGTGGAAGGAAAATAAAGATGGGCAGTTTAAACATATGTCCACCTGTTATCAAGATGTTAACTAGGTGAAAATGTACTTTACATTCCAGGTGCCTAGGTGACTTGAGAGACATCAGTACACAGGTTTCATTGTTAGTTTCATGATGTTTCAAGGATGTCCAAAAGTTCCTAGATTACCGTGCCTTTGAGCAAACGTTTTTAGGGCAGTCATATTTGATCATAATTGATGGCAGTCCCATCGTATTTGGGGCAGTGGCCTGGACAGAAAGATCCTAAATGAATGAGACAGAAAATTCTCTCCATCTACCTGCCCTTGTTATTGCAGTGAGAAGATTTTGATTTTTTTCTTTCTTCAACAGAGCCCTCTTTCCTCTGGCTTCATTTCTGAGAATAAAACCTTTCACTGCCAAAGTACACAGATGCGGTGACAGAGAGCACCACAAAGACAGCTTTTGCTGTCTTCTTTTTATATTCATTTAAATAATTTAATACAAATGTGCTCCCTACTATAAAAAATTGCACTATCACTTCTTCACCTAGCCAGTTTCATATATAGTCAAACTTCACAAAATAGAATTGCCTTCCTTTCTATATAATTCCAAACTTTGTAAGTGAGAGTATTTGAGTATATTGTCCCAAATTTATAAAACTTCTTGCTTCATTCCTCTAAATCAACCATGTAGGAAATACTGATTCATTTTGGTATAAACATTAAAAGTCTAAATAACAGACCTATAAGAGTAAGGAAAATACCACACAGTATGAACATATCTTAGAGAACAAATATTCATAAAGTAAAGATTAATTGTACATATAGTTAATTATATAAATATCTTAATATATTTGTGATGAAAAATAATTTCATAAATTATTCTCTATTTTCTATAATAAAATGACTGAATAATTTAATTTTTACTCTCATTTCCATTGCTTTACCAAGGCAAACTTTATCTTAAATTTATCGTATAAATAGATAACAGAAATAAACTACATGGATCCTTGTTGATACAATCAATGTCAAACTATTTCATTTTGTAGTATCTTCCTATGTGGGTATAGTGCATGTATTTTATTTTTAGTCTTCTTTATTATAAAAAAACCTTAAGGAATGAGGAAAAACTCATTCCTCATGCAAAACTTTAATTATGCCTCTCAGATGTGTGCCTTTAATTAACTGGTGACATTTCCTTTGTTCAGTTATTATAGTTCTATACAACTGTCATAAACTTATAAATTTTAATTAAGGCTGCCCCAAACCCTAGCTATATAGTGTCCACATAGGAATTTGCCACAGGCTTAACTGTAAGTAAACCAAAGTGAATAAATCCATGAACTACCCACTGGGATTTGTTTAACAAATTAACATTTGTGTGGAGACAATGAGGTTCTACAGTCTATAAACACCAAGCAATGTTTTTATAAAACCACATTTTTAAAAGTAAGAAATGTTTTGTAAATGACTTAATTAAATATTGTATTCGTATTAATTATTAGATGTATAAGACAATAAACTGCATGGCCACATCTCACGTTGACTTCATATAAGAACTCATTTATATTACTAATTTGAAATATAATTTTTTCCTGAACATATTATCTATATAAATTGAGATCTTATTCTCTGGGTGCATAGATAAACTTAATATATTATAAATTTTAGAATGTAGCAAGGTCTGGACCAATGATTTGAATGAAACATTAAAAGTTGTGCTGTATTCATATACTGTTCAGGATCCATTAACAGGACAGCAAATTCAGCGTTTCATAGAGATTTGTCCCTGTGGATCCACTGCAAGTTGAATAGGTAGCCATAGTTTGGAGTGCCAAACTCTTTAGTCGGCTTAAATATTTCCAAAGATAAATACAAGAAAATCATCTGGTTATAACCCAATGATTTGTATTATCTTAATGAGAAAATTAAGTTAACATTAAATAATAAAAACTCGAAGCAACTCATTTGCATAAGAGCTTCTTGCCTAAAGCTAAGTGGTATGTGTGTTACTAAAATATAATCACAGGTCATATTCCTTTCCCACACATTCAACAGATTCTCATTTGCATACTCAATGAAGGTCTCAGTACTATAATTTTTCCTATAGCAATAAAATACACTCTACTGAATGGACTAGCTCCCCTGCAGGCAGAATGCGAACATGTAGTAAGACTCTTAGTGACTTTTTTAGTTCAACCTGATAAATATTTTTTCAAATGTCTCTTGAGTAGTTAGAATACCTTGATTATCAATTAATTATATAAGTCAAAAATATTTAGAGACATAAAACTATCAAACTTAAAGAAATAGTATGCTCTTACTCTTAGACTGCAAATCAGAAAACAGCTTGCTTCCCCTGAACTCCATTGAAAATGCTTCTTCCTGTGGCTCTTTCAGTTAGCATTGTGCTAAATACTTCAAAGAATAGTGTAAGCATTAGAAGCAGTGAGAAATCCCAGTAAGACAGAAATTAACCATGTAGGGGGTGTGAACATCACATGGATTGATTTTCCATCTGACTAAATTTGCAGTTATTGTAGTAGAATTAAATGTGCATAGACTGTACCCTAATAGTTGCATAATGTTCTTTGCACTGGATATTGGAATTTGCAAATTATATTTTTAGTATGCATTAGGGATAATTTTTTTCCACTGGGAACATTTTAAATTTAATAGAAGTCAGTAGGAAAATATGTTTTAATGTTCACTTATGTGCTGTAGAAAACACTTTTTGCAAATATGGCTATGGCATAAATTAAGAAGAATCTCAAGTATATCCTAACATGTAGTAACCTGATATTTTCAAAGCAATATGCTTTGAATGTACTATATCTTAATACCCACAGAGTAGCTATGATTTTGGATGGGAATTATAATGCCAAAAGATGCACTGATATAGTACATACACACTTAAAATAAACCCAATTTTTAATAACATATGAGTTTTAGCATTAGGCAAACTTCATTTAAAAAAAATTTTGGAGTCAAAACTATAAGGCTTGTAAAACTGGTTTTACTTCATTTTAAGCCAGAGTCAAACCATCTACCAGCACTGAGCCCTGTCAGAGGTGCAGCTTAACATGTGACAATAATCAAATGGTCATTATTATTGTTAATTTTTGTAATTTAAACTTCAGTATACCCAATTTAGAACAAATGCCGTTATGTTGAATTAATTATTAGATTTAATTTTTTAATATATTTGTTATTAAGATACTAGGAATTTTATTTATAACGTTAAGTATTTTCTTTATATTTCTCACATATAAGGAAAATTGTTCATGATTTGAATATCCAGTGTCACTCACTTACTTACCCAGAGGTGATGGTATGCAAGTTCCTCCATTTTGACAGTAGTTGCTACAGTGGTTGACTTCACATCTTTCTCCTGAATAACTAGGCCAACAGTGACACCTCAAATCACCCTTCTCATTCAAAATGCATCTTCCTCCATTTTCACAAGTCAATTTGCATGAATCATCTAGTTATAAGAAGAAATGTATAAATTAGCATGTAATTCAGTAAATGGTGGAATAAGAAAAATTCAAATAAGCAAAAATGCTAAGATTTACTTTCTTTCATAAAAAAATAAGGTCCTAGTTCTGCCCCTTTCTAGGCAAACAAGTTAACCCATCTGAGCCTCTGTTACTTCTCCTTTAAGACAGCCTTAAGGACAAATGTACAGCTTAACTCATAGACTTGTGAATATTAAATAAGCAGCTTGAAAGTAAAAGTTAACATTATTAAATTTTGTAAATTTTTAAGTACATCAGTATATACCATACACATATGCACAAACATGAATTTGAGTTCCAGCCCACATCTACCCTACTAGACCAGCAGAAGGACAAAGAGCTGCCATCTGGTCTACAGAGGTTAAATTTCAGTAGGAAATTGAAGCACTTATTTGGTAAATTACCAAGTAACATTCTGATTCAGCATTAGTTATTGAGTGCCCAAAGGCACACTGAGAACACAGCTCACATGGAGTGGCATCTATGAATGCCAGAAGGTGAGCACTGGTGGAACTGAATGAATGGACCTATTATGGCTGGACCTGGATTACAGAGTGTAAACGAAGGAATTGAAAGAGAGAAGTGAATTTGAAGAGATAAGTGGGGTGTTGTAGGAGATCCTTGGATTTTGGAATTTGCCCCAAAAGCAATGTTGAGTCTTTGAAAAAGCCTAAAGTCTGAGAATGACTATACTGGTAGGAGTTAAACTCAAAGCAGAGGGACTCTTAAGACTCTGTTTAAATTATCCAGGCTAGATAAGATGATGGCCTAAAATGCAGTAATGTGGGATAAACAAATGTAGCCAAATGCTAAAGGTAACTAGAAGATAAAAATCACATTAGAGGGAAAGGAAAAACTAAGTATAATTCTTCAGTTTTTGACACAAGGGCTATAGGACCTGAAGGGGTGATGTAGCTTTTTTTTTTTTAAGAGTATGTATGTATGTATGTTTGTATGTATGTATGTATGTATGTATTTATAATTTTTTTTTGCAGGGGGGAGGTAATTAGGTTTATCTATTTACTTACTTTTTTAGTGGAGGTACTAGGGATTGAACCCAGGACCTTGTGCATGCTAAGCATGCACTCTACCATTTGAGCTATACCCTTCCCCCTCAATTTAGCTTTAAACATATTAAACTGGAGATATCTATATAAATGTAAAGGAGGTGGGAAGGGATAAACTTGGGAGGTTAAGATTTGCAAATGTTAGCTACTATATATAAAAACAGATTAAAACTTTTTCTTCTGTATAGCATAGGGAAATATATCCAGTATCTTGTAATAACCTTTAATGAAAAAAATATGAAAATGAATATATGTATGTATAGGCATGACTGGGACATTATGCTGTACACCAGAAATTGACACATTGTAATTGACTGCACTTCAATTTAAAACATTTAAAAAAATAAATGCAAGTGGGAATCTTTAGCAAAGAGTTGATACAGAGGTCAAATTCTTAAGAAGGATCCCAAGTGTAAATATGCTTGCTTAGTTTAAAATTTACCAGAACGTGTCTAACTCATTCGGCATGAAATATCCTAATCAGAGTTGTGAATGTGAACAGTGAAGATAAATATTTAAGATATATGATCACAGTTAGAATTACCGTGAGAGGGCTCATTTTCACCTGTAGATGTTCTGTGTAAAACACAAAGATACTCAAACTCTCCACATGTTAAGACATGTACATTTCTATAACGTGCCTCATTAGGCATCAGAGATGTAAAAATACAACACTGCCCGATGAAATGGAAGTGGAGTTAACATTCTTTCAAAACCTAACTGTAATAGTTCTGTAATGATAAAGGAAGCTGCTTTTGTCAATAACTAAATCACCTCCAGAAGCCAAGCTCCAGCAATTATAATCAACTATATGGAAGAGCAGGTGAATACTTCTACAAGAATGAGTAATATTTGAATTTCAAATTTCTTACATGAAGATTAAAAATATTCAGTGTGCTCTCATTTAACAATAGCAGCTAGAGGAAGGCAAGTAATTACAAAGAGCTGAAAAACTTGGCAGTATCAAATGTTAATGTCAGGAAAAATAATTGGCATTTATCTACACCAATCAATAATTCCAAAACTCACTTATTTATATTCCTAACCCAGTGTCCAAGCTGTCCATTACCAAGGCTCATTTATGCAAAGGCCAATGTGAATATTTTTCAACACTCTGATTATTTCAAATATGAGATTTTCTTTTAAATTACAAAATGAATTTTGAAGAGGTTTCTATAATCTCAAGCAGGGCTGAAATAGTAAAACAAAAATTTGTAAAAAAGTTTTAGATCTTGGGTAAGTGTGTACTTAGACAAAATGCTTCCTCATTTAAAACCTAAAAGCATACAATTTGATGAATTAATATGGCAAAAAAAATTGCTTCATTTTCCTACCTATTTTGTGACAGATTTATCTTAGAATGTTGAGTGTATATATTTTGCAAGGTATTGTGTTAGGCACTTTCTGTATGTTATTTCTAGTATTTCCACTAACTCTGGACATGGGTACTTTGGGTGACTTAGAGGCACTGAAGTGTGTTATGTGATGGTTAATGTGTGGAATGCCTAGATTCACCTGGGAGTGCTACCGCTATTAAGGAACATTAGACAATCAATTGAGCCTTTTCATGCTTCAATTTTTTTATATGTAAAAATAGGGACAATGACAGTATAATATCATTGGAGTTTTGTGAGGATTAAATGAAATAATATATATATATAACATACTTAAAATATGCCTTATCATAAGCCTTCAAAATATTTATTTTTATTACAAACAACTGTATTTAACATTAATGTAATTTTACATGGAAGAAACTGATACTGAAGGAGTTTGGGGCCAAATTACTTAACGTCATAGCTCTTGGCCTGATTCAAAGCTCCACCTCAGCCCTACCCTAGGCCAAGTTCTTCCAGCGTATTTGCTGATTTTGGATTATTGAAAAAATTGTTTACATTAAACACAAAGGAAAAAGGGGATTATGAGAAAGAGATAGTCATGTTTATTTATAAAAGGAAAACAACAGATGCTGTTTGCAAGTTGACCACTAAAAAGACCACCTCTAACATCTGAGTCAACATAGAAGTCACACTGGCAGTTTAAGTAGTGTGCTTCCGTGCAGACTATTAATCCCCCTTGTGGGGTCTCCCCCACCGAAGCAGCAGTACAAGCAGACATGGCACGCAGGAGGCGTCTGTGAGAGCGCTGCTTATGCGAGTGTGTGGAACGAGTGAAAACACAGTGCATCTACAAGGAAGAGTTGTTGACATTTTTGAGAATCTGCTTCTGAGATGTTAAATAGACTAGGTGACCATACACAGTTCACCCGCCGGACTGTATCAGAGCAGTGGGTGAAAAATGTACTTGCTAATGTTTGAAAATGTTCATTTACTTATCCTTATTCTACCAGCAAAATTGAGATCATGGCAACTCTGGTTGGGATAATTGGTAAAGAGGAAAGGTGCATCCTGGTACCAGTGACAAGATCCCTTTTCAATGACCGGCACTGAAAAGTACCAGTCGAAAACACCAATCATGATTCACATTTAGCTCTCTGCTAAGAATGTTCCAGCCCTGCCATCCACAAGAACACTTTGCTCATCCTACACACTAACTGAAACAAATGACTCATTGTTTTTTTTTCCATTCCATGTTTTCATGACTTTTCAGACATTTTTTTCTGCCTCAACGTCCTCTTCCTTCTTTCCTGCTTAATCTAATCTGTTTTGGCAGACCTTGTTCTAAAGTCATATTCTATGGCAAATTCTAATCAATTCCTAATTGGATACTCATTTAATTTGCATTAATAGTTTAAACTCTGTCTCTCCTATAGCTCGTATCACTCTTCGTATAAATACCTACTTACTGGTATTTGTGTCATTCATCAATTCATCTTTGCAATCCCTTCAGATTTGCATATCCAGTGCTTAAAAATATATATTAAAGAGCCATGACAGTTTTAGACACTGAGTGTCTTAAAAGAGACAGTAGTCTTCAGATTGCACATAACCCTCAGCAGAGAACAATGAGACAATGATATGGGGGCAGAGATGCTGACTGAGGATAAAGACACTGTGTTCACATGAGGAATTCACTCTTATAGGGAAATAAACAGGTAGGAAGAGCGTGTATTTTAGTTGAAAAATGTTTGTGGTGACTCTCATAAGTGATTTTGCAGCACTGCATTTTGGTCTGTGACATAAAATTAATGACTATTGATTTTCTTTTCTCTTAGTACCATTTTTTTCCCATTATGGCTAATGTCTTGAATATGAGGAAACTTATTGAAAGTCTATCTGGATATCCAGGAGACATCTCTTCTTTCCCTTTCCCATCACATTATAAATTTTTATTTTATTTTATTTTATTTTATTTATTTTATTTCTATTTAAAATGTGCCAGAATTTGAAATGATGTTTCAAGTTTTCAAATGTTTATTCCAAAGTCTACCTTCTAAAATAATAGCTCTCTGAGTGAAGAAGTATTATTGGTTTTCTTTTTAAGTTAGTCCTTGGTTTCTGAATGAGTGTTTATGCTTTGCTCAAATGCCCTCAAGATATTTATTATTAGTAGTAGTTGTTGTGCTATTTATCGCTAATCAGATTTTACACAGAGGAAACTAAGGCTTAGTTTCTAAATTAATCCTTGGTTTTAAATTAGCACTGGCACACAAAAGGTGTTCAATATAAAGCTGCTAAATGAATCAATTGATTTGGGAGTTGGGTTTAAACTTATAGCAGAATGGCACCCTCAAAAGTATCATTATTCTTATTTTTACAAGAGCTATATAAAAAGTTCTCTTGATTCTTCTGTGTGTGACTTCAAAGTTCTCAATCTACTCTTCAATGCACAGTAAGTACTCAATGCAGCTTTGAATAAATGCAGAATGAATTGATAGGAAGTCATTGTCAGAGAAAAGAACAGTTTACACAGATGTTCAAGAACCAGTGGTATCAAGGAACCTGTACTGATGGCTGAGCAGCTAATTCAGCTCAGTTTCAATAGTTGTGGACACTTATTGTACAGACTAATTCATTATTTACAGAATAATGAATTTTATTACCTGACAGGCTGTCATCATTGCAGGTGCCATTAATCAAGTATTTTCCTTCTGGGCACACACAGGTGGCCCCAGAAGGATTCAGCAAACAGAGGAACTCACATGCTAAATCTAAGCATGGATTGGGTACTGAACAAAAGGAAAGAAAGAAACACATAATTATGAGTACAACAGGTTTCAAAAACATAAAATCTAATAAGGTGAAATGATGAATTAGCAATGTTAAAAAGAAATCACATCAAATTTTTACTGGGAGCATTTCATTTCAATATTACCATTCTCCTTTACAGCTGAAAAGAAACCACTACCCAACACCCACCATTAATAGAAATTTTACCCTAATTTATGCTTCCCACAGGGGAGAAGAAATTATTCAAACACACACTTTGCCACGCTTCCCTTGACAAAAGAGTTGGTCTGAGATACTGAAGTGTAACTGGGGCTGTTGTAAAAAGTAAAGCCAACTGGAGTCTTTGGGATCTAACCTCACTTTAGATAGTTTCAAGACTGGTTTAGCAGACAGAAACAATTCCCCCTGGTATTTACAAAGGCTTAAAATCCATATGCAGTTGTCTGTCAGAACACAAACAAAACGTATGCTTCTTTCCCCTAAAAACCATGTTTAACACAGTTGCCTTTCCATCAGATAGAAGTTTGTGCCCATGGATAAATGTGTGTCACATTTATTTTTGTCTGAATTTCTATCTCATCGGTATCCTCTGCAGTCATCTGCATGGCTTTCCATACAGAATCCCATTAGGATGAAGTGAAAATGGCATCTAGTTAGTGAAATGGTGACTATGAGATGGCTCTCATTCTGAAGGATCCACCACTCAAACGCCTATTATATTTAGGGCAGAATTTCATTTACTTACATTTTATGAAGGTGGCAATATTTGACTATGAATATGAATGAAACAGAACTAGAGGATGAGAGAAAATGCCAGGGGATGTCCTCATAGTAACCTGGGAAACTTGAAATCTCAGAACATTGGTAAAGAGCAGCAAAATCTTGAATAGAATTTCAGGAAGGATTTAGAGGAATGTATGTTGTTTTAATCTACTTCCAAAAACTGACTTGGTTTAATGTCAATTGTTACCTTTCCAGTTATCATGCCAAATGAGGTGAAAGTCCTTTTTATTTGCCACAAAGAATAATTATAAGTAAATCTTGAACAGTGTTTTGAAGAGTGAACTCAAGCAACAAAAAAAATGATAAACCATCGGAGAAAATTCAACCTTGGGAACAGTTCTCCTCAGATACTTTTAAAGATGAAATGTTAAAGCTGTAATTGTTACTTGGTTATTAGTAACAAATTTCCTTACTTGCATGGTTTGTCTAAAGACTCACAAAGTTTTGTTAAGAACTTAGAAGAAACATAATGAGACAAATTTTTATAACAAAGTTAATTCTAATTCCATGAAAACACAGCCAAATCCTGAAATTTTCATATCTTTTATGGCAGAAATAGAAACTTTTGCATTATTTATATCTTGTCTTTGGTAATTTGAAAAGGCTGGTGATATCAAAATTAAAGTGACTTAACTTACTGGGGTTAAGCCATGGATATAGTTAAGAATTTTAAAACACTTTATTTCGAGAGTCATAAGAAAGAAACTTTACCAATATAGACAGTAGTATAAAATATTATACTTACAGTCTAGTTGTTTATAGCGATGAGAAATCAAAACTCCTTTTGTTTTATCAACATCTAAAGCTAGGTACTCTACAGAACCATGGCCAAATTTTTGTACTCGAAATACACCATTTTTAGGTCCTGCACCATATATATAATCTTCAAAGACATCAATCCTATGTGGATGTAACAAGCCTAGGATTTTAAAAAAGTTGAGTTATAAAAGTTGCAGTATAAATACTCAGACTTAAGAAAACTAAGTTTATCCAAGATCCTACAGAAAATCTTATTCCTGTTCTTCAAAAACTTTCGTAATTAGAACATTCTCAATAGTAAGTGTAAAGTTATTAGGATTAATTTCTTAGCAGTAGAAATATGTGAGATATTAAACTTGTCGCTCAGAACATAAGAAAACTTTCATCATCACTTTAATCATCTTTACGACCACAAAGCGTCTGCCCGGGGGCTTATTACATGCACAGTAATCTCTGCTGTACAGTTTGCAAATAAAAGAAAAGCCTACAGGCCAATGAGTTATCCATTGCATACAAACAGGAGTTCACAAAATTCTTAATTTGTGTTCTGTATCAAATTAATGGTCAAATTAGATTGCCTGGATGACAATTTTATCAAACAACCAGGAGTTGATTTTAAACAGTAAAATCCCCCAAAATATTTGACATCACTGTTTTCTGTTTTAGACATGGGATAAAGAAAACAGGAAGATGGTAAACATACATATGACTTGTTTGACTAAGAATAATAAAGCCCGTAATTTTTTACATTTTAAGAAATGGCTACTATTTTAAGAGATTTTATTTTAAAAAAATCTAACTTTTGGTACTGACATTTATAACAAGTAAAATGACAACATTATATTTCATTTATTATCTAAACGTCATAAAACCTAAAATGCCATTTAACTTATGTATTTTTCTACAGTGTTTCTTAAAATACTAAAATGTACACTTAACCTGAAAGAGGTTAACTTTATTGTAATCAATTACATGAAGGTGGAGTTTTTCTCTATCTAGAGTTACCGTAGCAAAAACACACACTTTTGGTAAAGGTACAATGAAAGTTCAATGCAACTATTTTTCTTGCAACTTCTCTGCTTTTGTTCAAAAGACAATAAGCAAAGTAATATTCAGTAAATATAACATGTAAATGTAAAAAATTCAAGTATGCATTGTGAACAATTTGTGGTAAATAAGGAAGAGGTTTTGGTAGGAAAGGGAAAGCAAAACAGAAGGGAAAGAAATTAGATTCAGCAGAAAGAACTGAGACTGGAAGGCACAGAATGCATGAGGCATAGAAGGGGGCCAAAAATGAGAGTGAAAAATTGGAGGTAGATACAGAGATGGAGAGAAAAAAGGGGCGCTGAAAAAGAAGAGCACAGGTGGATTCTGCAGTCACTCGTGGGAGAGCTAAGGTGTCATTTTTGCACACCACTTTTCACGTAGATGACAGCATCTATCAATTACCTATACTAATAATTGCTACTATGATGTTCTGCTATACATAGTAACTCGTCTGCTACTTAAAACTGCAATTTGAAATAAAAATTAGTGTTCACAGGCACTACTTGAGGGGTTCTGCTCAGAACAGGATATCCACAGAAGCAACAAACAGAATGAGTATTTTCTGAATCTGGGCAGCAAAGCACCATGTTTGTCTTAGAGTCAAATGAGTTCTATTGGCCTATCTATCAGTCTTTGTGATTCTAGTAGGAATGAAAACTGCAATGCACTGTAAGAGCGACGAGTTGAAAGTAAAAAGAATTCGAGGAAATCCAGAACATAAAGCTTCCGTGCTTACATTTATGTTTCCTTAGGTGACCCTCTCGATGATAATAATTAAGAGCAAAAACAAAAGCACTTCACACACCTTGTTTGCTGCTGACAGACACCACTGAATCAGAGCCGTCGTACAGAACGCTGCCAATCACAGAGAGCTCAAGGTCAGCCCAGTATATCCGCTCACTGAAATGGTCCACGGCCAGACCTGCAGAACCAACAACGCCGACAAATAACAGCAACACGTTTGAGATTATTTAAAATTATACTTTTGCTCTTTACTGTATTATTATAATTGAAATTTTTCTTCAACCATCTTGGAAATTACCCAGTCTACATCATGGTAGTGCAAAAATCAGAAAAAAAAGGAAACACATTAATCCTTGTCTTGAAATACATGTGGATAGACTACATAGAATTTATTTAATGAACTGTAGCAAAAATTCTTACTTCACACCGGAAAAGCTACCCTAAATATCTTTCCACACTTACTGGTTTCTTAATTATGGTTATTTTCTAAAAGACTTTTCCATGATATTTTTGTTTTTATCTTTATAGTACACACAGAATTAATTCATCATTTAAATCACTTACCTAAGCATTATTTAAAACAATTCAGTGTAATTAGTTACATTTGGAATCTCTTCATGCAGGTGCATTTCTCAGAACATAAAAGGTTCTAGGCTTAATTGTAGTCCTTAATTTTCACTCATTTGGAGTTGGTTTACAGTGTTATGAGATACTTGTGCGCATGCTAAAGTTTAAACTGACTAAAGATTGATGTTTATAGTAGGGAAGAACGATTACTAAATTCCTTAATCAAGGTTCTAGTTATACTTAAATTTTCTACTTTATTTTCTTTTTTACTCTATTCATTAATTTGCTCTGAGACTGCCTGTCTTTCTTTTTATCATCAGTATCTGTTAGTGACTATCCATGGACTAAAATAACATGTAGTAAATAATAATGTTTTTCTCTTGATTCACTTTTTAATTTTTTATTTCATAATGTGATTGGAATCCAGCCAGTATCTTCTTACAAAAATATCAACACATAGAATATCTTAAGTAAACTTCCTTTAGTATAGAAGGATAAGATGCATGACACGTGATTCTATAATAAATCTTCACTGCTGTGGATATTTAATTCTCATGACATAGCTAGTCTTTAGATATTGTATATTACATACTTTGATAATACAATGCAATTGAAATACTTTTGGCATCTGAATCATAAAGAACTTTCCGAATCAGATCATTGGTTGAAAAAAACAGGTACATCTCAATGGCAAGGCACCTGAATGAAAAGTATTTTTGAGTTGACATTAATTGTATTCCTGTGTAGATGGACCAAGACTGAACAATCAGAATGAAAACATATCATGGTGAAAATCACTTGGGAATAATTCTTCAGTTAAGTATGTAGATCTATCCCAAATGCAATCAAATGAAACATAAATATTGCTCCTCAATTATAATATAAAGATATTTTATGCCCAATCAGCCTCTGAGAAGTGACTTAATGATTAAAACAAGTGGTCTGTGTTTTACTAGTTTCTGCTCGATGATTAATTTGCTATCTGGAGTCATGTTGGGAATTATGTTTTGTCTTCTTCATGTACAGTTATGGGTAACATGAACCATAAAACGATTGTTTCCTGCTCCCACCATTCTATTTCAAAACAGCTATCAAAGAAAGGTTGAAAATGTTTTTCTTTCTCTCCCACAACTGTAATACAGTAAAGAAGGAGATTAAAAAAAAAAAAGCTGTCCCCAACAAAATTGGTCTTTGCATCTGAATATTAAATTTGTTAATCACATAAAAGAAGAAAACAATGAATGTGTAATCCAATTTAATTACCAACACTGTTTCTTCAGATTCAGGAGCAGTAAAAATTTCTCAAAAGTGTCATATTGTTGCATAATTAGTCTAGGCTTAAAACATACACACACGTTTGTCAACTCTGGTCCCATACTGTACTATTTTGGATGGAATTACTTCCAGATAAAAATTATACAACAAAGCTTTTAGATGAGTGGCATCTGTATTCCCCCAAATCCACAAATCGATGATTGTGATTTTTCCTTAAGCCCTTTAATAAAAGAGACAGTCTTTTAAATTAAAAAGTAATAAAGGAATCAACTTATTTTTTTTGTTATAGAGATGAGAGTCAAGTTTATATGAAAGAACAAGTTCATTTCTATATCTTTAAAATATCACATCTGTTTTTCTGTCTTTAATAAAAAAGCAATAATAAAATGGGGGAAAAAAATCAATTCCCAAGAAAGTCATTCTTATCTGAAATGGGAATGGTGACTATTTGGAACCAAGTCAGTATAAGTACAGAAAATTCAAAATAAAATGCCATACTTATTCCAATCAAGCATAATAGAACCACAATTTGGAAGTTTTATGAAAGACAAAGATACAGGCTCACTAAGTTTTAGAAATGCATGATAATGACCCAATCATGTAGTCATTTTCTTAAAATCTCCCATGATACCAAGACTACTATTACATTTTAGAGATTTTTGAATCTAACTTTTGTTGAACTCTGAAATTTTCCAAGATCCTTCACACAGTTTCCCTATTTCCACTATGCTCTAAAAAGCAGAAAGAAAATGGTAAGAGCAAAATCTTATGATAAATTAATTACTATAGTACCAATGTGATATTTAAGGAGAAGACTTGGAGAGATCAATAAATTAAAATCACTATATTTTCAGAAAGAGAGAACAAGATTATACACATTCCGTGTTAAGGGAAAGCTGAGATTTATAAGGTAGCAATAACCAGCAAGTGTATACTACCATATTCTTGATTTAAGAGGTGATAAGAGGGGTCCAAAAAATTAAAAATATTTACCACTATGTCAAATTTGTTTTTAAAAAATTGTTGAAAGTATTTTTGAGACAAGTTGCCTACTTAAAATCATAGATTCCAAACTAGGCTACAGTTGTTTTGCATATATATGTGCATGAGTGTTAGTAAAATAATGCATCAAGGAATTGAAAAATAATGCTTAAGTTTTTATCTATTTTATTTAATTAGAGATCGTTTCTTGGCCAAGGACCAAGAATTTGCTGAATGAATCGGATAATTATGACTGGTCCAGGGCCAGTGTGTGTACTTTTTTATTCTCTCAGAAATTGCCACAATTTGGGAGGAGCTAAAGGCAACATAAATAAGCTCTTAGATATCAAATAGTATGGTATTTAAGTAAAACTCATGTAATTCTACATACCTTCCTACAGGAGTGAAAACTGGAAAGTATCCTTATCTGACACAGAATTCATTAATCCAGCACATACTCATAAGGTAACTCCCTTGCACCACACTCTGCCAAGTACTAGGTATGTAGCAAACTATCAAACAGATCATGTTCCTGCTCTCATGAAGCCTGCTACTCAACCAGCACACAATTCACTGAGTCGGAATATAAATTATTCTTCTTATAACAACTCCAGCAACTTTGAGTGATCAGATTACCATTGCTAATTCCCCAAACTAAATTTCTAGTTCTGCATTGAGCTCCAGAACTAAACTTTCCAATTACCTGTGAGGTGTCTCCATCTGACTGACTTAGGTTGGGTCCTGTCCACAAGTGCAACATTTGCCTGTGAGTGACAGCATCACACATGCCACCTTCTCCAAAGTCCTACTTGAATGATCAAACGATGCTATATGCAACCAACCCTCCCCATCCCTGACCCTTCTTCCTGCTCTACTTTCACTCTACTCTCCATGGCAGAGAGTAGAGTGAAAGCACCTCATAACTTACTTTATAACTTACTTTTAAAATATTTTTGCTGTCCTCCATCTCAGTCCTCTGCCTTCCAGTAGAATGCGAGCATTAGTAAGGCAGGGATCAATGGTCACAAGCTCATTCCTATATTCCAAATGCCTTGCATTGTGCATGACACACACTAGGTATGCAATAGATATCAGCTAATGAATGAATAAATGTCTTCTAGGAGTCTACTCTTGTAAGTGGGCAGGAGTTCTCAGGGCAGAATTGCTGAGAAGAAAACTATGTCCATTACATATGGGGCAGAGACGCTCCTACCAGCTACTTTCTTGGCACGTCCCTATGGATGTCGGACCAGATCCTGTTACTTGCTTAACGTGAGTCAGTGGGACTTGCCCTGGCCTGTTAAAGCCTGCAGGGGCTGGCCTCTATCCACCTCCCTAAGCCTATTTCATGTCACTTTCCAATTTGTTTATTATGCTATTTGGCTTTCCTTCAATTCTGCTTCCTACTTCAGGGCTCTCCTGACCTGTTCTCCACTTGGTGTTGAATCATCATTCCCTATTCCCACTCCTTCATATGGTTTAGCAATTAATCTTCACAAGACTCCAAAAGCCATTGCTCTCCACTATAATTAAAGTGACACCTCTGAGGCACTCCATCCTTTTCTAGTAGGGATATTTACATACATTTGCATATATATGCATGCACACACATGTGTACACACTCACATTTTTGCTTTTGTTTCTACAGACCCCCATATTAGACTGTAAGTTCCTTAAGAGCAGAAATCCTCATTTCCAAAGACTAATAGTGCCTGGTACATAGTGAGCATCCAATATTTTTTTTAGTGAAAGGAGAGATGAAGGAAGACAACAAGAAGATGCTCAAAAGAATAATTTTAATTTATTGACTTTTAATCCCTCTTGGAGACATTTCCTATTTTCTCCTGTATTCTTATATCCATTCAATAAATGCTACTAATGCTAACTTAGCTTTGCTTCCCATATAAGCCCTGGTCTTTTTATATCACTGTTATCATTCTAATTATGCTATTCTCCACTCTCATAGGACCATTCAGTGGATTGTTAACTGGACTTTTGGTCTCTGTATCTATTCATTCCATTGGCACAGAGCTACCATAGCAATATGCCTGAAGACTTACCTTGTTCACATATTCCTTGAATCAAAGTTGTATAGTGGCTCGTTATCGCCTAAAAAAATCATACTTGAACACCTTCCCATTGAAAGCCCCCTATTCTTAGCTCATGTTACATTACCTACCCTGTCCTTTTCTAGGTTTATCACGATTCTTAATATCATGGAACATGTCATATTCTCCACATTATGGTCCCTGGCTCATTTAATGCATACAGCAAGATTTCTAGTTAGCTATTATTATTCCTTGGTTTGCTAATGGTAAAATCAACCTTTGAAGATGAGTTCATTTCTGAGACCTCACAGCTAATAAGTGACCCCTGGGAATTCAAAACCAGGTTTATCTGATTCCAAAGAATATCTTTATAAAATCTACCCCATGATGGATTATCTGTCCACCTTTCAAATGTCTACACATCCTTCAATACTTCTTAAGTGACACCTTTCACACAGTTTTCCTGTACTGAATATAATCTTTCTTGACTCTGACCTCCCAGGGTATTATACGGTATGTAACAATTCTCACATGCTGAAACTGCAGTTACTACTGAGCGTGCCTTGTTTGTTTTTTTCTTTCTCGAATGTAAACTCAGTGAGAAAAGGACTGTACCATGTTCATCATTGCTACCCAGAGCACTGAGCAAGGAGGTTAGCACGTGGAAAATGTTCAATACATGCACCTTTCACTTGGCCAACTGTAGAAGACGTTACAGTGTCCAGACCAAATTTCCTTTACTAGGTAGGGGTACCCACCCCCAGTTGTTGTTTTGGGAGCTAAGGACTCACACTGGCTCTCCTTCTTCAGTGAATTGAGCTCAACTGACTCCAATTGCCTTGACTGAACATCTAAAGCCCAAAGGCCAACCGGTGACTGAGGAGGCGCACAAAAAGCTTACCCCATTGCCTGTCATGGGACTTATTCTCCAAAGTACATACCCTTTGATTCAAATCAAGGCCAGACTTCATCCGAGACATAGCCTTATGGGACTGTTTCCTTTTCTGTCTCCATCTTTCACACTTGTCTGCTGAATAGCACTCCCGTCATAAATAAACTTCATAAGAATCCCTGTCTTAGGCTCCCTCCTAATAATACTGAAATTGTCAATTCCAAATATTACTTCCTCAGACAGTCCTTAAAATGAAAATCAGGTGACGTATTCCATGTCTACGTAAGATGTTAATATCATTAAAGTTCCTATTAATTTTGCAACTTTTCGTAAGTCTAAAAATAGTTAAACATTTAGAAAAAGAAGTACCAAGTTCTTTAAGAAATAAAATAGTGTTTGAGCAGATTATGCTACTCTCCTCAATACCCGTCAATGGCTCCCCTTAAGACTAGAATAGAATCCAGTCCTTATCACGGAGTTCCAGGTCCTAGATGATCTGCCCCTGGTCACCTTGCCACCCTAACCATTCTCCTGCATCACTCATGTGCTTCTAGGCATACAGCAGTCCATTGGTATCTGCAGAAGGCTGGTGGCAGGATCCCCTGTGGACACAAAAACCTGCAGATGCTCACGTTTTATGAGCACAGTACACAGAACAGCATAGTACAGGCCAGCCTTGGTATCTGTGGGTTTCGTGGATTCAACCTGCCATGAATTTGGAGGGCCCACTGTCATAACATTATTGCTGTTTTTCACACATGCTAAGCTCATCCCTAACTCCTAACTTGCCATTCTCTCTGCTTGGAAAGCTCTTCCTCACATTCACATAGCTTGCTATCTCTCTTTATTCAGTTATTTTCTCAAATATCAACATCTAGACATGACTCCTCTCCTCATCATAACTAAAATACCCCCATAACTGTCCATCCTTTATTTTTTTTCTCTATAGCTCTTATAACTACTTGACATGAGGTATCCTATACATCCTATCTTCTTTGAGAAGGTAAGTTTCAAGAGAATTGAAACTCTCTTCACAGGAGCATGATTTTGTTCCTTCAGCACCTGGAACAATTTCTGGTACCAGGGGAGTGTTTAATTAGGAACTGTTAAATTACTGAATAGAGACACTTACATAAATAAACTAAATTCCAAGGATTGCTCCTTTCTATAAGAGTGAAAACAATCTAATTGGAGGAAAAGGCAGAAAGCACATTACAAGCAATAAATACGTTAAGTGGCAAGTATAAAGTTTCAGCTATGAAAGAGACAACAAACATAATTGCTAAATACTATATGCTATAGAAAATGTATTCTCTCCTTTTGATGGGGATGTACGGGGTGGAGGAGATGCACAAAATTTATAAGGCGTCTGTGGTGTGAAAATAAGTAATCAATTTAGACCTTATGAGATCAGTAAGATGCACAAAAGTTGGGTGGGCATTCTAGAAGGGCGATCTGAAAGGAAAATGGCATGGGCGAAAGAACAGGGCTGCAGAGAAAGCCCTGAGCTCCTGAGTGGTCCTGGTGTGGAGTGGTGGTTTAGGTGACGTGGCTGGAAGGGAGATTAAAGCCAGGTTGAAAAGAGCTGTGAATGTCTTTCACAAAAATTATTTATATTTTCTCACCTCTCTGTCCATTTATTGTCTTATCCTCCAAGAATATTACCATGTAGTCTAATATCATTAACGTGTAGCTGTAAAAATACCCTAATACAGTGCTATAAACTGTCAAAATTTCATGCAGGTGAAATTCTACTAATAGCCTTATAACTTAGGTAATTTTCAAATAATATTCCCATAATATCACTGGCAGTATGAAAAGGACCTGACTTTCAAGTAGGGAAAATACGGCATGAAATGTTAATGACTTTTGTAAAGTCATACTATAAATTATTTTATCTGCTTGTAAAAAGGATTATATTATCAACGAAACTAGAAAGAATGGCAACGCTATTATACGTAGCATAATGCTTCACACTTCAGGCTGCGTGGGAAACATATTATACCTGTGGGTCTCTGTAAGTTCTTTTGCACCAAAATTCTTCTCAGAGTACCGTCCATGGCTGCTTCTTCTATGTGGGAGTGGTCCCCAACAACAGTCCAGTACATCATCCTGAAGAGACAGGTCAAGTCGGTTAGCCTGGTGATGGCGCTGTTATAACCCAGCTCTGCGCCAAAACAGAATCTCTTCAGACCAGGTGTATCAGAATCACCTTAGAGTCCCTGAAAAAGCAGATTTCTGGACCCAACTCTAAACCTACAGAGTGAGCTCCTGTAAGAGAGGGCCCCAGGAATCATTTTAAACAGTCTTACCCATCCCCTAAAATTTGAGAGCCACTGTTTAGCAGGATACACTGTATGTAGTTCACTAGTTGATATCTAAAGTTCAGTTTTGAAAATTTCCTTTAAATTTGAGAAGAAAAATATTTCTAACACTTGAAACTATCTACTTGTTGTGACAGAATATTCATTTTATTATGGAGGATACATCAATAAATGCTTTCTTTTTTCGATAAAGTAACTATTTTCTCAGACAGAAATAGTTTTCTCACTTACAAGATGCCACACTGCACAATTCTAGTGAGTAAATTACATTTGCCTCTTTTTACTCTGGATCCAATGATCCACTTTATTGGGTGATTAGGACTTTTATTCAACACTTTCCTATTCCATTTTCGGTCATTGCTTATAAATAAAAAATAAAGAAAGGAAAAAAAATCAAGTAAAATAAGGGAGAGGCTTCTGTTAAATTGTTTAAATTCGTTCATACATATGCCTCCATTTTTAAATTATCAGATATAGCCAAAACCACTAATAATCTATACTTAACATGTTTAACATTACATTTAATGTCTCAAAAATTCAATTTTAGATGAATAGTGGCTATATGTTTAATCATCTCTTCCTTTATTCTGAAAGCACACAGAAACACATACACTAAATGTATAAAGTATCAACTGTTGAGGAAAAAAATACATTTTGCTCTACCATTTAGTGTGAAAAGGACACGCCTTTGCACAGGAATAGACAGATTTTCAGAAGTCTTGTGAATCTGTTACATGTTGAACACTCCTGCAGAAACAACGCTACAGAGCACAGATCAGCCAGTTTCTAAAAATGGATACTCCTATCAAGAAATATAAATAACCAATCATCACCTACCCTCTTTTAGGATTGACAGCAATAGCGTAGGGTTCTCCAGCCATATTTGTTAAGAGCCTGGTGCAGTTGGGGCCACTCAGCTGCCCTACGTTGATAGAGAACCTCAGGCTGGTCCAGTGAGTAGTGTAGTAACTGAACCAGTGCATTCTGGAATGGTCAGTCCAATAAACATTGCCGGCAACCCAGTCCACTGCAATGTCCCTGGGCCTTTTAAATTCAGGACACTAAAAGCAAGCAAAACAACAAACAGTATTTTCAAAAGCAAATTGGTGGAGTTTTCTATATCCATACACTGACATTGTGTGGGAATCATAGTAACATGGCTAGGTGTTCATTGTTACATAGATTCTTAAAATACCTGACATACTTCATTTTATTCTTAAGTTTTATGGATGTATAATTTCACAAATCTTAAGTGTACAACTCCCTGGAGTTTTTCCTGTCACTGCTCCTTTTTAACTACCACCCTGCTAGAATATTTCCAGGACTATAGAAGGTTCACCTGCAACCTCTCCTAGTTAGAGTCCTCTTACTGTAAACATGTTCTAATGCCTAACACCATAGATCAGCTTAAGCAAATCTAGATAAAAGGAATCATACTCTTCCATTTCTGACATCTTTGACTCAGCATCATGTCTGTGAAATTTATCCATATTGCTGGGCATTTCAGTTATTAATTACTTTTATTTCTGGGTAATATTTTATGAATATACATCAATTTGTTTAACATTTTACTGGCAATATCTATTTGGATCATTTGCAATTTTAGGCCATTACAATTAAAATCATGAATTTTCCTGTACATGTCTTTTGGCTTGAAAAGATACAGCTAGAACTTTTTTTTGAGTTAGTACCAATATTCACTTGTTTCAGCAATTTAAGAAAGCGCCAATTTCTCTGCATCCTTACTATACATGTGATTAAAATTGAAAAAGAATATTAATACAAATACACACACTTAGAGAGATACTGTATTTGAATGCCTTATGACAAAAGTTACAATCTCCGTCATTTATACTAAACCTCCGAGCCTGGATTTTCCGTGTAATAGTGTATTACTGAACGGCTGTGACACATAGGTAAGAGAGTTCATTGGGAATAGACAGCAAGGAAAATAACGTGTGCTCTGTGCCCTTCATTTAACTTGACCACTTTGAGCAGGAACTCGTGTAGTAATTAATTTGACATGGTCAGGTTTATTGTGCATAACCAAAAGTGAGAAGGAGTTCTCAGGGGTATTATATCAAGAATAGAAACAATTATTTGAAGGTGATTATAACTAGACATGTATTCAATGTGTAAGAGCATTGTTAGGACCTGGCAACCAGTGGAAATACAAGTTTTTAACACATGACAGTTTCTTGTGTGATTTAGTCATGAACACATTTTACAAAGGAGTGGACTTTGGATTACAAGAGAAGAAACTGAACTTCTCAAAAAGAACATGTGATGTCAAGAAACAGGAATTGCAAGTCACTGCCTGCTGTGTGATTACCAGGATCTAGAGAAAGGAAAACATGGCTTGAACTAGACACAGAACCCATAGAAATTT
The DNA here is from genome assembly GCF_048564905.1 of Vicugna pacos. Classification (NCBI taxonomy): domain Eukaryota; kingdom Metazoa; phylum Chordata; class Mammalia; order Artiodactyla; family Camelidae; genus Vicugna; species Vicugna pacos. Next base: position 20,063,930 of record NC_132991.1, read on the forward strand.
CTAAGGACCTTTATTATCAGTATTTTTTGCCTACTGGTTTAAAACTAAAATTATGAGGTTTTACAGTACCTATTTCTCAACTGCAATGATAAATACTATCCATCTACCCAGTGATGTCTTATAGCTAACTGAAGTAAAATGAAAAGCACTCTGCAATACAATGTGCTGTAAACATGCCATATAAATAATATTCATAAATGAGCAGAATATAGAGACTTGTCCTAGCCAAGCCACAAAATCATTTTCAAGTGTTCCAGTATCATTTAAATTAACTGTATTTTCTTCCGATTTGGCAGCATTTAAAAGTAAATAGATCAACAAATGGCCTGGGCATGTCAGTGTAAGTCATAAATTTTTAACCATGAGAGACAATGGGAGAAAATAACCATAATAACCTGTGCAAAGCCTGCTGGAACATATTTGTCATTTTTTAACACTGAGAGCAAACTTTTAGCACGCAAAAAAGATGATAATCTGTTATCTAGCATGAACATAGAAAAATACCTATTTTCCCTTTATCAGATGTTAATACAGATACATGATTTTCTATCTGAATGGTATCTTTGCTAAAACAGGACATATTTTGTGCTATATTTCACTTTGTTAAATTTAAGATTTTCATTTTACTTTACTCATGCTCAAAAAAAAAAAGGCTGATTATCTTTCCATTCTACATTTCTAAAGATGGACTACAGACAATTAAGAAGCCAAATTCCTAATGATCATAAAACATTCAGAAGTTTGATTTTTTCAGGCAAGCTGTCTGGTGAAAATTCTATTAATAGTGAATTCCAGAAGGACATGTTAAATTTAGGTCACATTACTATAGTGAAGGACATATAAGGAAAGGGGAAAAGGTTACTTATCACTGTTAGGCACAAGAGATATTGATGAGTTATAGAGCCATTTAAATCTATATACAGTTATTCTCTGGTTCCTTGATCAAGGAATCCCTAATGTTGTTCCAATGTGAACTAAAGCAGTTAGAACACAGGGCAAAGGATGGCCACCCAATAAACTCAACCTAAAGTCATGAATCATCAGTGACAAGAGAACTCTTGGAGAATAAGGGCAGCAGGGGAAAGATGCTACTAGGTGTTCATTCTCAGTGACTCATATGGAATGCTCGATAGTGCTTCACACTGAAAAGAGCAGAACTGACCACCAACAAGACTGCAACAGGCTGGTCCTATTGTAAAGGAACCTATGGCTGGTCAAATTAGGAAACCACCTTTCTAGTGAGTTCTATAGGAAAGAAAGAATCCCTTTGTATTGCTCACTGCTTGACCAGAACTGTGAATAAAATTAGCCATATAAAAGGGGCTCTCCTATTGAATGGATGTTGGTTGGAGAGTTAAAGGCAAATTACTATTGGATCTTGGTGTAATGTGCAGACAATTTATGGAGAAGTGCAAAATCAATCAGGTACATGTTAAAAAGTGGGAAGAGACAGGTAACGTAAACTGAGGTCCTTGGCAATGGAGGAGTCTGACATGAAAAGCAAGCAGGAAAGTTAAGCCATTTGCCTCTAAAGAGACTGGAAAGAAAACAAAAGAACTAAACACATCAGACTGGAAATACGAAGAAAATATGAAAGTCTCATTTGCCCCCTTGGCCAGCACACTAGACAGAGAGGCCAGTGAAGGAGAGGCACTAATGAAATATGCCATGTTTCAGAGCCTGCAGACGACAAAGGGCATTGCTCATACTGCTGCACAAAGTAGAAGGCACTTTTCGACTGCTTTCTCCAGACAGATGATTTCTTTCCTAATAAGCTTTCCAAATACAGCCAAAGTTTTGAGGCCTGAGGCATTCTTCTTTATAGAGATATATTAGTCGAATGAATGGAACACTTAAAATCTTACAGAAAAATTGGCAGCTTGATTGTAGCAAAATTAGAGGCTACTGCTTTAAACTACTAAATCTTTACAGCTGTGGATTGTAAGGCTCAGTCACACTTCCAGCTTCAGTAAACTAAAGATATGTCACTGGTGACGTGAGTTTTCAACCAAGGAAAGTGGAAAGTGAGAGGAGAATTCAAGCATGTGAGCCATGGAAATACCATCTTTGTTTAAACAAAAATTCCTACAGTTAACACTATGCTTTAAGAAAATATAGTTAACACAAGGATAGATCAAAGGGGTCACATTTCATTCATGATTTTTCATCTTTGTGTACATCTAAGAAAAGAAAATTCAGTTCATTTTACTAAAGTTAATTAACCCCTGATTTAATACTATTAAAAACCAATAATGTAAAGACAGGCTAAAGAGCTTGTGTGTGGGGGGTGGGGAGGCACACTAAATGATTAGCCTGTTTACATATTGGTCCACAAAATATGAATCAGAGTAAATCCTCATAAACCAGGCAGTAACAATAAAATAATGACTACATAAACTCTGAACATTACTAAATTTTGTGGCTTAGTAATAGTATAAAATATCTAGATATTTATTATTTCAATCAAGCTCACATGGCAATGGAGAAATCCAAAAAGAACCAAGAAAAAGTTATATTTAGAGCTATAATATGTAAGAGTTCCAAAACCACTTCAGGGATGAAACTCTATTCTCAAGAAAAGAGTACTTCAATCTGAATAATTTTAAGGCTATATTTATCTACATTAGGGCCATGTCAATCTGGCACAAACTCCTGTTAGGGGAAAAGGAAACCAAATAAAAGTATGTAAGTCTCAGACAATTTCCAGAAAGGACTAAATTTGTCTTTAGATGACAGGGTCAATATTATACATGATTGTATCATTTTTAAAAAACATGCTCAGTGTTCTTTAAACTTATTTATGATTTAACACCCACACTCCATAATAAGCAAAACCACTCTCAAAACCTTCATTCTTCACACTATCAGCTAAACAAAAGATACCATGGAAGACTATAAAGCACACAAAATTTCAAATCAGAAACTTGGTTTAAGAATAGTTTATAAATGATGCAGCATTAAAAAATACAGGCTTTGGATTAGATGATCAGTAAATGTCCTTAGCTGCTAAACACTAAATTATATAACATCTTAAATATTATTCATTCTATGTAAGTCTATATTTTATATAGCCTTAAGGATGTATCTGATGCTACTTATGAATTTTCATCCATTAGTAGGTAAGTGAAAAAAATTTGGGTACTTATGGGGCCAATATTGACATTATTCCCCTATAATTTGGAATAAAGAAAGCAAGGTGCCTTCTGATATTTACAATATAAACAAGCATCACAAATGAGATGTAATGCAGAGCTATCTAAAAGTCGAGACTGCAAAATGGTAGGTTGAGGACAACCTTTAAGTTAAAAGAAAACTTTTACGTGGATTCTAACTTTAAAATTAAGAAGATACTGGAATCTTACAGTTCAATGTCTTTCATCCATCAAAGTCATTCAAATTATGAATATATATGCGTGTGTGTGTACATATTCATAATGTTGAGTTTTATACATAATTTTCTTGCCTGATTCATTAAATTTAGTTTCCTGCTGTTTCATTACTCCCTAGGTAAACCAGAAACTCAATTTCTAGGTCTAAACAGAACCTGGAATAATAATGAGGTCACCTTGTAGACCACTTTCTGGGCATACAATTGACATTCTTTAGACGGTAGTCAATCTTTCTGTGACCCTGCACTATCAAACCACAACAGTTAGTTCAATTAGGCCTTTAGGAAGACCTGGAAATAAGTTATGCAGGCTGAGATTGCTAATGCCTAAATAAGACCAAGACCAATTTCAATGATCATAATAATAATGAAAGTGATGTCTTCTTAATAAAGGAGCTTTCATTCATAAGGATAATTGAGGGGAGCAGAGGAAATTGCGTGTATAAAGATTCTGAAGAGAAGTTGCTTCTTGTAAATGAAATATGACTCATCTATAGCTTGAAAAAAATGTGTGTTTGCTGTTGTATATGTGTATGTTCATAGGCCTGTGACAAGATGGGAGGGGCGTGGGGGGGTGAGGCTAAGCACCAGGGAGAGGCTTGTAAAACAATGATTTTTCAATGGAAATCCATTCGAAAGGTCTAAGTAGGAAGCTATGATGATGAGATTAATGTTCTAAGATTATTTTAACTATGGTGGGAAGAATGGCTTGGATCTGGGGACCAAAAGTGGATACAGGAAATTCAGAGGAGGCTTATTCAATGGACTCTAGAAGGAAGAATGTGAAAGTTTAACCTAGGTTTTTGTGAAACAAAAGTGGATAAAAACAAGATTTATCTGGAGATAAAAATATTTAAACTTGCAATGAATTGAATACCAAGGATGAGAAGAACAACTTGTAAAAGATAACTTTGAAGATCAGTATTGCTACTGTCATGTACACCCAAGATGTTCATTTATTGCTTCTAATGAAAAAAAAATGGACCTACTTTATGACAGGCCCTGTTCTATATGCTAGGCTTGCAGTAGTGGTCAAATAGAAAAAGCAAAACAAAACACCCTGCCATCTGGGAACTTATCTATAGCAAGCTGAAGCAGACAACAGATAATAAAGATAACAGATGAATAAATTATATGGCAGTGAAAAAAGGTAAGTACTATGGAAATGAAAAAGAGTAGAGCACTGAGGATCCCAAGATTGGAGTAGGGCAAAAGAGTGCAATTATCAAAGTTATGCATTCAGAAGTTTGAGCAATTTGAGCAAAAACTTGAAAGAGTTCAGGAATTGAGTCATGTAGGATATCTGGCTGAAGAACCTTTTAGGCCAAGAGAACATTTCAGGAAAGATCTTGCATTAGTAGGTATAAATAAAATGGCATTACCTCCTTCACCTCTTTCAGGTCTTAGCTCATATCTCCTCTCTTCAAATGTGCCTTTATTGATCACCCTACCCAAAACCTACAACATTCAAGTGTTTCTCTCTTAGTTCATTTTTTTTCTTTCAATACACTTTCTAAAAGTGGAATTTTTTTGTATTTATTTATTTATGAGATTACTTGATTTCATCTTTATTCCATAGAATATAAACTTCATGAGGACAAGATTCTGTTATCTTCAATGTGTCCCAAGAACCCAACACCAAACCTAAAACCATCAGAACTCTTGAAATAAAACTTTGAGTAGGAATGAATAAAACCTGACTGGTTCACCTTAAAATGCTATATACTCTGATTAATAACTTCCTGAGTACTATCAGCTATAGAATCATGTGTTTTGTATAGTCTTTTAAGATTTATGATCAGTAACATTTTGAATAGCGATTACAACTCTTCCAGAACTGTTTAACTCAAATCAGTATGTGCTATTGAGTGCCTGTCTTATGCAATCTACAACAATCAAGCCACAAAATGGCAATAATGTAATATCGGATAGTTTAGACCTATTCCAAAGTAATCATAATAAATTATTTTAGTTGTTGACTGGTTTGAATAAACTCAAACGGTTTTAAAAGTATTCTTGCTGAGAAAGTATAGGCAGTTTCAACGAGTTATAATGGTTGCCATAAATTTATAATAATGAAGAAAAGACATTAAAAATATAAAGGATCAGTTTTTACCACTACCCAAATGTCTAAAAACAAGAGTTTGAAGTTTTTGATAAAATTTGTATACACACACACATTTATGTGCAGATACATACAAATACCTTTAAATTTATGTGCACATGTGTCTCTGTGTGCGTGTGTGCATGCGTGCGTGTGTGTGTGTGTGTGTGTGTTTAAGATGTACACACAGACCCATATATTGGGTATGAGGTTTTGAGCTAGGACTCCAATTACAACTGAAGCCTATTAAAGAAAAAAAAGTTGAATATTCTGTTAAAAGCTTTTCAGGAAAAAAAATGTCTAATCAACTTTTTGAGAAAAAGATATAATTATTAATGAATAAAATTTTAAACATGTTTATTCTGAACATTCTCTTTTGCATAATAGACAATATGCCAAAAAGGGCATCTCATAGTCACTTCTCAAAATCAGGCAGATCAGGGATGAACCATTTGTTTTGCTCAGGAACATTTAGTTCTTTAATGGTAAAAATCTAATCTGCATATTAAAAATCATTTGCATTTTCCTAAGCATTGACCTACTTTATAGTGCTTGCCATCATGTGCTTTGCTGTACAGTATTTCATACTATAAACGATAAATTGCCAGAAAGTATGTATAATTGTTGCATGATGCTATCATATTCTGTTCTGACTACTAAAATTCAAATTCAGAAATATCATTATGCTTTACATATAGAATGAATCATGTCAGTCTTTTAAGTTTTAAATTATTTAATTTCCTTAAAGGAAAAAAAATCTATCCATTTTGTATAGCCCGGGGGGGTAGAAAATCATAAGCATTTCTATCTATAAATAACTTAGTCTGCATTTGAAATTTAAATTTGCACTCCTTATTACTATTCCAACCATTTTCACAGATTACAGAAGAGAATTCCCTTCATGATTTCTAAAAAAAGATCATATTAAAAATTACCTTCCTTTAGAATGGACTTCAGTTAACATTTAGTTGTCTGAGCAATATTCTTCTGATTTCTGATATAACATATTTTCTGTCCTTTACTGAAATGAAAACATCCCAGTGTTTTCAGTATCTGTGAATATGCTTTCAAGACATCCTATTGCATGGATAACTCCTTCCATTGGGTTCACTGATCATGAGGTTATAACTAAAGTATCCAGAGTTTGATTTGTGTATTTTTCTGACTTTCACCTATCAATTCAGAGATAGAAATCAATGTACCATATTCAGCTTAGGGAAAAATCTGGAGTTTCTTTTTCTGAGGAGTGGGGAATTCTCAGGTCAGTATCATTTAATATTTGTGTCAAAACTTATGTGAAATAGATTGCATGTTCATTAAACTAATGAATAACTAGCTGGTGACTGTTAGAAGAACAAATACAATACATGGCAGAGAAATTCATAAGGGTAAAAAAAGTCAACCCTTTATACACAAAATGGATTTCAGAGGATTGAATACAAATTGTCCAGGTAATCACCAGATAGATATAAACTATGTCACAATATATTTTTGGAAATCATACATATTTACTATCTGGAAGGGACTTTAGAAACTACTTCCTATACAGTAGTTTTTCAGACGAGTACGCTGAGACTCAGAGATGTAGCAGGTATCTCAAGTTCAAGTCTTCATTGTGTCACGTTACAGCTGCATGGCCATAGATAAGCCATTTAATCAATCTAGAACTCACACTGCTCATTAAATTAAGGTGGTAAGAAAGGATTTATTCCATATTTATAGTACTGAACTATCAGGATTACAAAAATGTTTAAGAAGAAAAGTTAAATAATTGCTCTTATCAGTGTAGCCTTAAGTATTTTTTGTTACTAATACGTTGGTTGGAATTTCCATGGAATGGTTAATGACTCAGAACATGGTGCTAAAACTCATGGCTCAGAGGTTCTAAATTGTATATTATAATTAAGACATTTAGTTAGCTATGACGGGCTTCTAGAAAATGTACCCTTCTGCTACCCACTTTTCTTCCTAGTGAATACTGTTAGTCATGGATAGGTCTAAGAAGAGAGAAAAACAAACAAACAAACAAACAAACAAAATCTAGATTATACAGTGCATCTAATTACTATCATTAGAAGAGTAATGGAGTTTCAAATCCTATTAGATAAAGGCTAATCAATAACTTTTCATCGATTATGAAAGACTCTATACCACATAAATAAAATTAAAATATGTAAAATATATAAATGTAAATAAATACATAAATATTATATACAAATAAAATGTGCACACTATATTGGTGTGCATAAGAATAAAAATTTAGCTAACAGACAAATTTGGCTTCTGACCTACAATCAACTCCGTTCATTAGAGGCTATTGGTTATTTTTATCAGTTTCCCTAAGGACAAAGCTAAAAAAATTATCAAATAATTGTCACTGAGAAATTCTGTCAAAAAGAAAGCTATTTTTAGCAACTATCAAATTCAGGTAAGTGTAAGCTGCAATTAATTTTTAATATGAGAAAGCACATTTTAGAGAAGAACATGTTGCCAGTTGTCGTCAACAACATCACTGTCATCATCACCAACATCATCATCATTATCATCATCATCCTGTTAACCTCTGCAGTGCTTATTAGGGGCCAAGAACTATCTGGCACTAATATAAATATAGCATGTGTGTGTGTGTTTGTATGTTCGTGTGTATTCCTCACTAAAGCTTCATGTCATGGAGAGTACAGAGAAGCTAAGAGGCTAGTAAGCAACAGAAACAAGATTAAAACCCAGGTAGTGTAACTGCACAATATATGCTCTTTATCACTTCATTAATAACATATGAGACTGTACCATAGGAACAATGTTTTTGCAAAGCAGACTTCTGTTTTAGAGATAAAGAAAGCTAAAGCTAGCCAAAACTGAGTCAGTCTTCTGGTCTGATAGGAAGGGGATTATATTTGACTGAAGGAGGGCAAAGTGATCTACCAAATTTCTCAACTCTGTCCAGAACTATCCTTAATAGAACCGGAGCTATTGTATAACACTGGGTTCGGTGGGGGAGGAGTTAAAAAGAAAACTCTGATAGATACGGAGTTTTACTCACAGTGAATTTAATTGAACGTGACTTTCAAATCTAACCTAGCTTCTTTGAAAACCAGCTTATTGCTATCTTCGGCTGATAAAAAATAGTTTTCCAGATTTCTATTAAATGATATTCGTGTAGTTCAAATCTTCATGGTAGATACCACTGCAAAAGGTAGTGAGGACTTCCAGATAGGTATCTGTGATTCTCTTCAAACACAAAGCTTTAGTTTCATCCTACTGTGCGAGCACTTGACTTTCTGGGAATGGACCCGGTCCACTCAAAATAAGTATTTATCTGTCATTTCTCTGCCAGGTTACTTCAAAATATAAAATACACAATAAACTGACGTGCTCTAAAACAAAAAAGGATAGACCACCACCACAAATCGAAACAAATGTTCTAGTTTATTTTTGTCAGAAGGAATAACCATGAAAATCAACATGTCTGTCATATACCAGCAAACAATACTGTTCTATTTTGGATGTTCTATAAGGTACAGTTATTAGGAGTCAGAAGAAATGCTTACACTTTTGAGTTGATCTCTCACCCTAGAAGAGAAGTATATTTCTGATATTGTTAAAAATGAAACCATTTTCCCTGCATATTTTTGACAGTTCATTTTCTAATGTAAAAACAAAGTGATGGTTCCCAATATGATGGAATAAAAAAACCCCTCACATTCACATTATATTGTTAACTACTATAAAATATAAAATGTGGTAGAAATGTTAGGTATTATTAATTAACATTCTTATATAACTAAGGCAAATGTATTGAAGGAAAAACCTAATATCATGCAATTAAAATAAATTATATGCAGCCATGAGAATGAGTAGGGAAACGTTCTGTCTCTATATAGGAAGAATACCTGGAGGAATTGCTGAATATGTCTATTACTACTTATAATCAGATACTGTGTTTGATAGATAATAAAAAAAAACAGGGAAGTAGGAAGGTATGAACCTTCAAATATTCAATTTTATTTACTTACAATCAAGCCACTGTTTGCTTGCCTTTTTTCTCTGCCATGGATCCTTTTGTAGAAAATTCCGCCTGGATTAAACTGAGTACTCCAAATAATCATATCTCTTTGATAATATACATCCATCCCTGTTATCCTTGAATTATGTTCAATATGAGAAATTTGTTGATGATCGCCACTGTAGTTGAATGGATATATAAAACCCAGGATATCAGTGTCATTAGCAATGTAGAGAACTTGATCTTCAGAGCCTGGAGATTATTATAATAAAATACAAAAATAAAGTAAATTTCAACTAATGTAAAAGCAATGATTGTACTTTTAAATTATCTTGACTTGTTATTCTTAACACAGTTCCTTGCTCAATAAAACTAAACCAAATTTATTCCATCTTTTTGTCTTCACAACATTTCTAAAACACATGTCCCTAAACACTTCTAAGAGTTATTAATGCAGGTTTTCCTAAGTCAAAGCTTCCCTTATGGCTAGTAATTAGGTATTTGTAGTAGTTACCCTTTTTATGAAGAGGGATTACTATTTTGTAAGTTGCAATACCTTATGATTCAATGCTTTTTATTTGAATATTCAGATACCATGTAACACACTCATTAAGCCTCAGACACTTCTGAGCATTTGGTTTATGTCCTTGAGTGACTGTTACCCTAGGCTACGAAATAAAAATTACAAGATGAAGAGTCTTCTTCTAATATTCATATATCTCAAATGTTCCTTTGTTTTTATTATACTAAGATATCAGTATTTATTACATTAAAGTGCCATAATCTCAATATTTTCTAGAATCTTGCTAATTGGAATCGTCTAGCCTGAAGTTTTGACAGCACAATACAATTCTGATGTCATTTGCATACCAGGACAAATAAAACCCTAAAGTGAATCCTGCAAATATTAATTAAAATAATAATGAAACCATAAAGAAAGACTGAATTGTATATACAGTATCTGCAAATTAAAAAAAATAACACGAGTTGTGGTTCAGCTTTACAGTTTCAACAGCTTTCACTTAGTGAATGTTTACTATGTGATAAGGGCTGTGTTAAGCCTTTGACAATTTATCTCCTCTTCTGACAACCATGGAAAGTAGGGATTAGTTCTCCCATTTCACAGATGAGGAACTGTGGCTTAAAGATTTTAGTAACTTCCCTGAAGTCACACAGTCAGAAAGGTGCAATGCTGGGATTCAGACAAATTTATCTAACTCCATAGCCCACCCTTGATTCACTATAACATGTTGCTTTCTTCTTGTAATAAGTGTCTTATTAACATGGTTAATCATGGCCTGTAGCTAACAATATTTAAATTACAACATTATTTAGTAAAATCATAAGAGCATTAAAATCCATCTACAAAAGCTCAAATATATACGTCATTTAATTTTTTAAAAAACGATATTCATAAGTGGAGAAGGTCTGAATTTGAAAACATAATTTTATTTTACATTCTTATTTAAAATTCCATTCTTCTTATAAAGCTAAACTTTAATCTAATCTGTTACTGTTATCCCAGTGGTGCAATGATTTCTCAAGTACACTGAGAGCAGGTCAAAAAGAAAGATATCTCATATTCTGGCACATTGGCTTTTAAACTTTTACCCCTTCTCACAAATTGCTTCAAACACAAAAGTGATTTTAACAGTAGCCATGTATTTGACAATCAGGTCTATAAACTTTCCCAGATTAGTTTAATTAAGAATGATAACAAAAAATTGCCCAAATTAATCAGTATTAAAAACAGATTTATTTCGTATTTTCAGGCATGAAGTCATTGCTCAAATGCAATAGGAAACATTTTTTTCCCTCATAAGATGTTTATAGCAAAATTATAATAACATTTTAAAAAATGGTTATATAATCTTACCTTTTGCAATGCAGGTGTTATTTCTTTCTTGAAAATTCTGGTCACACACACATTTATATGATCCTTCCATGTTTATACATTGGTGGGAACATGTGCCAAACACCAAACATTCATTAAGGTCTAGAAAAGAAGAGTTCAAAATAACATCATCATACCCACAGTGAGCACTTTCATTCTTCCTCAGGCCAAAAAAGACATGTTTGTTTTTCTTCCTTCAACTTCTTATCCCTATTTCTTTCACTGTCTTTTCAAACTCTTAAGTCTTTGACTTGCTATGTAATGCTTTCTGGCTGTAACAACTTTCTTACAATAGTTTCACTAGGACTCGATTGTTTGTGCTTCCAATTTATTCCTTCCCTTGTATTTTCATTCGCTCAAATAAACCCCCGTTGAGGTTTTTTGATTACCTGCCTCTGTTCCTTTGCACATGTCATATGCTATTCCTGTGTCCTATAATGCCCTTGCTCATCTTCACACAAAGAATTTCTATTCATCTTTCAAGATTCACCGGAAGTGAAGTCTTCCATGGTCTCTGCCAGTGTACAGCAGCAATTACCCATCTCATAGCTTCTCCATTCTTTGCTATCTTGGAGCTTCTCTCTTACAGAATTTTTCATACTCGATTTCATATATGTGGTCACATATTTACATCACCTAATGGACTGTCAGTCCCTTGAGATCATAGATCAATGTTTATTCACTTTTTTTTTATTGCCAGCATTTTGCTCAATGCCTGGCAAAGAATGAAGATATAAATATACCTCTAACACACTTCTGGCTTCAAATATACAAAGTGACTTAGTTAAGAAGAAGGGCCAAGTGAATTAAACAAGCAAACAAACAACAACAAAATCCTCAAAGTCTATATATATATATAAATCATAAGTAAGAAATAAATTCTTTGGCTTAGCAGCTGCTTCATATTTCAAAGTTTTAAGCAAGGCAAGGACTGAGGCCAGGTGATTCTGGTGAATTATCTACTTTCTTATTTGTTACCTCCTCTCCTTCTGCTTTCAACCAGCATAATTCCTCTGCCCCTTTTATCACTTAGAGTTGCCCAAATTACATAGTAAATCTGTGAGATAAATCCTTCCCTTGAATTAGAGGAATTTAAGGATAAACACAGCAGTAGTGATTATCTTTTGTTTGGCGCTCAGCAGTGTTCTGAAGCCTCAGTGGTAGAGATAAGGACTTTCCCAGTGACACTTGCCAATGACAATGCCAAGGCTCAAACTCAGGCTTCCTGATTCCATTGTCTCTACTATGATACTTTGCCCGAGGTGAATTTAAGCACAGTCATGAGTTCCATTCTGCATTTGACTGAAATGTCAGGTAAAGAGATAAAGAATATTGTATTTACTTGCTAACAAATACTGTACCAGGGATAAGTAAAATACATCTTATCAATACTTAGCCATCAAACACAGTATTACAATAATTTTGTTTGCTTTGGCTCCTATAACTTTGAACAGGGAATTATTTGTTACTGTGGTTCCTCTTTAAGATGGAACCAAAATAAGCAAAAATCTGTACAATCTGATAAAGTCTCAGCTCCCTCACATGGCACTGTACTGGCCAGAGTCACCATTTTCTCTTCATCTTTCTAATAATTCCTGGGCCGGGAGCTTTTGAAGAGGATGGAGGAATCTCACATGTGTCCAGTACCTAGAACAGTGCCTGACATACAACTATTAATTAATTTCTATTTCTTGATTGTTGTTCCCTTACATTTTTCTTCCCTTCAGACATTTTAATTGAAGTGTTTTGGCTTGAACATCAAACAGTGGTTACTTATGCTCTTTTTGAGCTACCTACAGAAAAAACACAAAAATTTAAATTCTTTGGATTATAAATCAAGGTAATATCTTTCTCCTTCTCCACAAGTCAAAATGCTTTTTTTTTATTATCAAAACTTCATTTATTAAATGAAGACAAATTTTATTAGAGTCCAGAACTTACTCATTTACACTACAAAAATACTGGATTCATAGCAATTTAAATGAAGAATGTAGCTTGCAGGTTATATTTGCCATGGAATATAACTAAAATCGAAGAAAAGTTCAAGAACAGAATTTCTAACTTTAGTAAGTATATATAGGAAACAAAGCCCACTATTCACAAAAAGCACCAGAAAATTAATATTATTTGAAAGTAAAATCTTGAAGAGATTACATGTATGTCTATGTGTGTATACAACTGACAGAAAGCGTCTAGGAAAGAAGAAATAATCTAGTCTTGAGAAATAATTTTCTTTTTTACTAAAACAGAAAACTTAAGTTGCCAGTTTTCAGTGTTCTATTTTAATGGAGAAATAAAATGTCATGAATAATCCAAACAAGTATATAACTCAGAATATACATGTGAACATGACTGTAATTTTTTCCCCTTTGCATAAGTGTAATTAATTTTAGTAATTCCATTTTGATTGATACAATATAAAATTACTTTTATTTACCCAAGGATAACATAAAGAGACAATAAAGAGGGAAGCTGGTAGGTGAAAGCATTTTATGACTTGAATTTACCCTGGGCAAGCCAGACTTAGACAATTTAGGTTTGGCTTTAACCACAATATTATCAATTTTAGTGAAGAAACCGGCAGAAAGTGCATATAGGTCTGTATTTCACAGCTCTATAGTGAGAGCCCTGATGTAAATTATACTTAGATATTTCTTACTATGAGATTCTGGCTCTCCTACATATTCAGTTTTTAAATGATCCCAAGTAAGTTGACAGAGATTTATTTAAATCCTGTCTTTGAATTTTAGAAGACACTCTTGGTAGTACAAAGCACTGTTTAAGACGTGGCGTTAGGACAAAAGCCCACAATTCTCTGAACGCGAATTCCCTTCTGCAGTGTTGCAGATGCCGCAACTCAAGAGAAATGGGTCATCATAAACATGTTCTTTCACAAAGTGCCTCTAATTCTTCAATAGTTTCTGAACCAGCAATTTTGTTATTTGCATTTCAAAACAGGATTGTAACAATACAACTGAAATTCCTGCAGGTCTGAATCTGCTCTACAGAAAAGGTTTTGTAAGCCTCAGCAATGGTTAGCTTAGCAGTACAAACAAGCAGGCTCTTGACCCCAGGGACTTTCACTCTCATAAGTAAAACGGTATCCCGCAGACACGCACCATTCTGATGAAAATCAATCCCCTGTCATCTCACAATTTAGCAGCCTTGGGAGGCTTTTATAACCTAAAGATTTAAGAGCAAGCTGTTGAGGAAACGTACTATACCTTCACACTGTCTGTTTTTCATGTTTCTCTGAAATCCAGGCTTACAGCGACAGAAAACAGATGTTTTTATTTGATTACAATATGCATCATCTCCACATGGATTCATGTTATCTTCACAGGTATATTCAGCAGGAGCTAGGGTTTTAAAACATGATCAAAACTAATATAATTCTAATTCCTGAAGCGGGAGTTTACTATTTTTCTTAATTTGAAATTACATTTATTATTCCATAGATAACTCTTTTTGAATGTATCAGATTATGGTCTTCTGTCCATGTAAGCTCTTGTTTCCTATAAAGGTGTAGAAGCAGATGAAAACCAAACTCATTTACACTGAGTATAGTTTAGACTAGACTGTTTTGCTAACTTAAACTTAGTATTCAGGAACTCAGTCAAGGGTAGCACCATGCTACTCAAGCAAGAGGTTAAACGCTCAGTTCTTAAACATGTTTTAGTCTGGGTACATATATAGGGAGCAACACAGGAGTGTGGGACATGCTCAAGTACACATGAGCTGCAATACAGGTTGGGACAGACTATGTATTATTTGTAATTTCCAGCATAGTAAGTTGTAATTTCATTGCTTTATGTCCAATTCAGGAAAACATTTTAGCTCAATTGAATCAGCTCAATTTCACTTGAACAAATCAAATGACTGAGGAATATGAGAACCTTAATTATCAGAATTATAACTATTACTAATCCCCACTGACTTGAATATTTTATAGTTAATTAAAATGCACCAGTGGAATTATACCACAATTGAGATATATGTGGCCATATCCTGGTGCCTACTGCCTCATGATCCAGTGAGGAACAACTTATGCATAAATGAGAAAAAATGTAAAACTCCAGATTTGGACCTATTTTGTGACTTTCATAAGTAATCTGAATTTAGGTTCATAAGTTTGTTTTTCTTATTATGGAAAATCAGATATCAAACATTAAACACAAAATTATTAACAATCAAGGTCTCACAACTCAAATAGCATAGCACTCTCAATGAATTAAATAATGATGCCTTCTTTAAGAATGAATCAGCAATGGATTATGATTTTAAAACACTGAATAAATAATTAAGACCTTTACCATCATTGAACCGAATATTCAGAAACTATTAAATTTATATTTTGTAAGATAAAATATTAAGGAATATAGATTTCTTTGCTAATATCAAAGTCTGTATATCGACACTGAGTTCTCAACTTCAGCTTCAACAAGGGTGCTCACTGCAAAATCAACCTTTCCTACCTAATACTTTCTGATATTAATTTAAGTGATATTCAAAGTTGGCTTTGGCAGAGGCTTAAAAAAAAGTATTACTTAAGCATGTTTTGAAGAGCAATCTTTTCTCACAGCAGTAAAGGAATTTTTAGTCATGTTGAAGCAGAAATTGAACCTGCGTGTCACTGCACTTTAACAGGAAACCAACTCACTTATTCTGCAGCCTTGTTCATCTGAACCATCTCCACAGTCATCAAGTTGATCACACTGGAGGTCCATGGGGATACATTTTTTATTACTGCAAGTAAACTCATCTTTTTTACAAGGTCTTGCTTTATATGTATGCTTACCTATAGAGTTATTTAAAAAAATGATCAGTGCTTCACAGACTCAAAACAAATTCATTGAGCATATAACAGGTTCAAGATTTTGCTAAATACTATCAAAATCATGGATCCACAATCCTTTATTTGGAGCTCCTGGGGCCAAAAGAAAAAAAAAACCTGAAATTTTGGATTTTAAAAAAAACAACAGGGTATTTACCCTAGAATAAATAGCACTGTATTTCCACGTGAAAATGTTTGAATATTCACCCTAAGAGAGATTTTCTTAAAATAGTTGTTTCCTACTACATTACCTCAGGCCAGTTCAAGTCAGGGTCTGTCACCAAATGGTTTTGCCACATATTTTACTAAAGCCTTTTTTGAGTTTTAATTTCTGAATTGTGAAGAAGCGATTGTGCATCCAGTACATACAATCTATATAAACTCTCTCTGCTCAAGAAATTAACAGAATATTTTAAACCACTGTGTTGTTTTTCTCATGCAGTACTTTCTGGAATAAAGTCCCTATAATCAATGGAGATTCACAGACTTGGAGAGACTCTGGATACCAGGTTGCATAGCTCTACTATGCAAATGAAGTGCTAATGAATTATTTACATACCCAGTCAGAAAAATCAAGTGCCTGAAAAAAATACCCCCAGACGTGCCACATGAAAATACTTTAAAGAATTTTTTGAGCTGTAAAATCATTATATTATCTGTAGCTGTCACTGAATCAATTATTTCACATTAAATGGATTTACCACCACAGGGATCTTCATCCGAGTTGTCCCCACAGTCATCAATTCCATTGCACATTTGCTCAGGCTGCAGGCATATTCTGTTATTTCGGCATCTGTGAGGTCTTGTGGGTGGGCAAAGAAATTTGACTGAAAAAAAGAAAAACCAAAGCAGCTCCTTTGGATACACTGACTTATGAAGAACCATCCTTCTTTTGTCTTCCTTTTTTTTTTCCTTTTCAAATCCATAATCTAACTTTTTGGAATATCTTTTGTTATGGAAATTGCCTACATGTAGATACTAGAAAAATGTGTGATAATAGAAGTTACATTCTAGTTATTTACACTACAGAGAAGAGCGCACAGCTGAAATGCTGAATGAAGGAAGAAAAGGAGCCAGAACTCATGGTCTTATTTCCAGATGCCTTATCTTAGCTGACTGCACTTGGTGTACCAAATTAATTTATGCCTATGGTTTACACAACATGGCAAAATTTAGCTATCTGAAAGGGCAATTTCACACAGAATAGAGCTCAAGAAAGTGTATGTTACAGATCCAAAACTGAAAATAGGTCATTCAGAAAAAAATCCCACACCCCCAAATACAGCTATGTTTCTTACTCTGTCTCTGTAAACAACTGGGTAGATATGTATCTAAGGCACATAAGGTAACCTTAGTTATTCATTTTTAACATGTATTTATGTGTGTGTGTGTGTGTATATGTGAGAGACAGAGAGAGAGAGAGACAGACTTAAACAAACAATGAATGTCAGGGAGTTTTACACTTGTCCTTTTCATCGCTACTTAATCTGAAGACATCCACCCCTGAACCAGGAAACATCTCTACTGTCTTTTCATCCCCACATGTGAAATATGCTCTTGAATTCTCTGCTTAGATATTCTAATTCTCATGGATTTACCTGACACTCTGCCCTGAAGACTTTCAATTTGCTAATTCTAACATCTCAATTAATTATAGGACATTCCCTTGGGAATTTAAAATGCAGCAAGTTCAAAGCTCAATTCTTTATCATCTTTCCCTGACCCCCTTCTCCTCATACATAAGCTCTGTCTTACTTCCATCATTCAGTTAGTGGCACATCACAGCCACAAGTCTGGGATATCCTAAATGCATTCCTCTTATTAGGTTTCAATTCTAATTAGTCAACAAGTCCAGCTGGTATTGTCCTAAGCCTTGCCTTCTTCTTCTTGCCTCCATGTGTACCAGTTACAACCTCAGTAGCTCTTCATTATGTCTTCCAGAGGTGACTTCAGTAGAATCCTTAATGTCTCAGATTTATTGCCCACCCTAAAATCATCCAAAAGCCACCAGAACAGACAACCTAACACATTATCTGACCATTTCTTCCATTGTTATTTATCACTTTCAGAATAAAATTTAAGTTACTTCACATGGCACAATCGACTTATCGTCATCTTGTCCACGCTGCTCCTACAGACTCATCCCTTGTCACTCTTGGTGTTCTGCCAGTACCATGTTATTAGCTCCTTAAAATGCCATATTCCTTCTTACCTGACTTCCTTGCTTTAATTAAAATCTGGTTCCCACTCTAAGCATAGTTCCTCCCCTTTAGGTTTTTCAGGAATGCCTCTAAAATTGCTCAAGCCTCATGTTATCCCATGTTTGAAGACATCATAGTTTCCTACTACAACTTCCAGTCCTTTGCTACTATACTTTCAGCTTCAAATTAAAAAATATAATATTAAAAATAAAAATTGTTACTTTGAGGGCCAGGCATTTGATTATACTTTTTTCTTATTTCTATTTCTTACCAACCTTATAAACATCACCCCCTCCGAATTCACTGAAGACTGTCGCACCTTCCCTCACAGCTATTTCTCCCCATCTAAGTCATTCCAGCATCCTAGGTGACATCAACATCCACATGAGCAAACCAGCCAATAACTTCACTTTCAGCTTCCTGAATTTCTCATAGTCAGTGTCCTTTTACTCTAATCCACTGGGCCACCCATTCTTGCAGAAAGTTGTGGACTTTGGTGGATTTCAACAAATGTATCTTAGTTCAGCCAATGACAGTTCCTGTTGCATGCACATAAGAACACTTACTGATTCAGCTGGATCACTAATTATAAATAACAAATAAAGCCACTAATTTTAATGCTCCAAATTCTGATCACCTATTTTTCCAATTTTTTAATTCAATCAGTCTCATTAAGACTCTTTTTCAGTCTTTCTTGAAACTTTAGCCTATTTATATGTCCGACTTTTCCTTTTTCATCAATGCCTTTTTTTGTCTTTACTTCCTTCTCTGTTGACATTAGATTCCATGTTCCATCTTTTAACTTACTTATTTGATAAATATTTATTGATAACCTATTATATGTTGGACGTTATTCTAAGTACACTTTTAGAAACTCATTTTTGTCCAGATTATCTGGATTCTCCGGCCCTTTTGCTTTTCTTCATCTTAGTTATCTAACAAAACCCCAAATTTAGGTGAATGGAATCTTCATCTGCTACCCAAATATCTGCAACTGGGAAGCCTTGTTGCAAATAATCATACCTCAAGGCCAACAGACACACAAACGTGAATATTTATCAATGCCTGATGGGCCCTGAACACTGCTTGGAAATCTATCTATATCTGATATCTCTATCTCTATGTCTATCTAGTGCCACTCTTACTCTTTGCAGTGATGATTCAAATCTGCATTCCTTTCAAACTTTCCTACTACACAACCTCTCACATCCTATGTGTGAACATGCTTCCTTACTATACATGAAAAAGTGGAAATAAAAATCATGAAACAGTTATATCATTAAATAACTGTACATCTACCTGTATTTGCATATAGTCTATCAACTCATTTAAGTATTATTTAATAACAGAGAAGGGGTCAAAACTCTGACCTAAAACTAATTTTTTCACTTGCTCTGAAAGTCAATTTCCCCTGCCTCTTCAGGAACCAACTCATCTTTCCTGAAACATTTTGTTACTTCGGTATTTCTTTTGCCATACTTCTTTTTTTTTCCACTAAGCTTTCATTGTCACTCACCTAAGTCTCTTCTGGCTGCTCATATTTACCTAGTTGTTTGGTAGCTCTTAATATTCTATCCTAATCCCCTCTTCTCTTATGTTTTGCTTCCTCCCAGCCTAAGTCTTACAAATTCCATAGTATTTACTACAACCTTTTATGCTGACTCTCAAATTCATATCTCTAGACCAGCTCTTTAAGATCTAGAACCAAACATCTAGCACCTATTTGAAATCAGTACTTGAATGTCTCCTCAAACACATCCCAAATGAGGATTCTAATCTTTACTTGCAAAACTGCTCCTTTTCCTATGTTCCCTATCTATTCAAATGTGCAAAAACAGCCTATAAATTATACATGGCAACTTCCTCTTTCTTGCCTCCTGTATCCAATCCATCATTTGATCCAATTCATTTTGCTTTTTCAATCACATTCACATCTGTGTATACCTTGTTGTCATGTGCTGTCATTAATTTAATCCAAACTACCAGTATAGCCTGCCTTGAATGCTAAAATTATTTTAACTATTCTACTTCTTTCTGTCCAATATCTGTGAAATATAAATATGACTATGTGCATCCTTTGTTTAAAACTCTAGTATTTTTATTGCTTTCAGGCTAAATCTAAAAATCTCTAGCAAGACTCATGAGGTTTAAGGGATCACTCTTGTCTCCTCAGTTTCATCCAATACCTGCCTTGCTCTGGTGCACACACACCTTTCAGCGCCTCTAGTCAGCTATGGTTTGTGCTACCTCAGGGCCTTTCTATGTCTTGTTTCCTTTGCCCACCATGTGGTGTCATCTCACTCTACCCCTTTCACCTCCTTGGCAGCTGCGTATCTCTCAGACTCAAACTCAGATGTTACTTCTCGTAATCCAAGATTGAATAAAAGCCCTCTGTTCTATATTTTTATAACTGACTATACTTTTTCATCAATGCATGTATCAAAGTTTATAGCTATATATTTTTTGTGATCATTAATATCCCTCTTTCACCAGTTTGCCAGCTCTGTGAAGTCAGGGACCATATCTGTTTCTCTCATCATTATAGAACCAAAAATAACCACAGTCCCCAGCTTAACAAATATTTAATTAATAAATGAATGATGCTTTCCCACACATTGTTCTCTCTGCCTGTGGTGCCTTTTAGTCCAGATCTTTCAAAACCGTAGCTTTCTGAATTTTCCTTTAGTCAGAGTTCATCTTGTCCCTCTCTGCCTTGTCTTTACTTAATTCTACTGTTGCTTGAAACAAAATTTATGGAAATTATTATTTTTCCAGCCAGAATAAGATCTCCTTGTCAAAGAAAACCATGTGCTGTTCAGATTTCTTTTATCCCAATTACTTAGCACAATCTCCAGCACAGCGTAGCCTGACTCAGTGCTGACGCTGATGACTGAGGGAAATGCAGAAGCATCCACGGAATCGAGCTGGATGATTTTACAAGTTTTCCAGCAGCTGGGCAGCATGTCACTAAGAATCACTTCCTGGCCCTGGAGTTCGGGAAGGGTGTGACTATGTAGCCCACATAGTTAAGTAGTTTCTAAACATCACCTATTCTACTCACTAGTTTTGTGCTGAAGTGAAATAGAGAAGGGGAAAAAAAAAAACATAGTTTATAAAAATAATAGGTTCTGGCTTGATATTGGTAAGGTAATATTTTTTCAAGTATTATGATTCAGAAGCAATATTATCTTTGGTGATTCTCTACAGTTCACTTTGTAAGACTATGTAGAAGAACTGAAACTGAATCTTGGTTGTATCTCTCATCAGTTGTACCTACAAAGAACAGTTCTCCAAATACCATCTTTTTCGAGTGTTAAATCATTTTTAAAACAAACTGCTTCCTTGTTTCAGAATTTTTAATTCAACTGTAATAAATATACAGACATATATCTCTATATATTCATCTCACGTCTCTGAATAACCTCAGTCTCAGTAGTGGGTGACCTGTGGAAGTATGTGATTTTATTATTTACATTTTGCCCATACTTATCTGTCACAAAATAAATAAAATTGTTTTAGCCTAAAGCACCAGTATGGTATAAAGCTAAAGTCCTTATAAGAACCTTACTCAGTTCAAAAGGTCAACTACCCTAAATCCTGCTAGACAGATCACAGTTTCTTCTGAATGTGGTTGACACGCGAAAGTTTAGACTAAGGAGGGCTCTCTAGAAAGTCATAAACTCTGAACAGGGTGACCTCTTATTAACTGAACAAAAGCTGTATCTGTGGTGACACTTCATCCACCTGACCCCAGGATGGTAGAATTTGTGGTTCACTGCACCACGTCACTGATCCACGCAGGTGCATCAGATCAGGAGTTGAGAGTACAGCCGAGAGCCACGTGAAATGCCATACGTACCACACAGGTCAGGGGCTTCGTCAGAGTTGTCTCCACAGTCGTCTTCTCCATCACATACCCAGAAATGTAGCTTGCACAGGGAATTATTGCAAAGGAACTCATCCGCTCTACATATATTTCCTCCTTTATTTTAAAACAAAAAAGAGACAGAGAGATGTAACATAATTAATTTCAGTGAGCAAAACATATTCCTCTAATTCTTAGCACAGTATCTAGTTTCTCATTTTCTTATGTTTTTTTCCCCATGTATAATACTAGGCACACATAATGTCCAAACACTTTTTTTTAAAAAAGTATTTGTTGTTAACTTTTCAAAACAATCTGATACCGCCCTCATGTATATCATATTTTCTTTAGAGAATACTGATAACAAAATGATAGAATAAAGTTTTCTCAGATATAATTATCTTCCATTTCACATCATTTCTATGCTACTGAGTGTAAAAAAACTTAGATTTTTAAATAATACTAATTTTTATTATTAAAAAATTATGCTATTCTGGAAAGAAAAGTCACTTTAAAATTATTAGATAATTCAGCTGCATCTGGAAACTAACAAACTGAACCATTAAAAACAAAATAATCAGTAAAAAGGTTTTGCAGTCACAGAGAAACAATTTTATAACAGAACTAGAAGCTGATGACATGATAAAATAGTTTTTCTTTCAAAAATTGTGTAATAGAATACCCTATTTTTGTGTGCATTTTTTAAATGTTTGCATTCTTTCTCTGTTTACAGTTCAATAGAAAATATCAAGAATACAGGGACATTCTAACTTAAGATTAAATACATGTGCCACATGCAAAGAACCCAAAGACTAATAAACTTTAGTTATATATCTAGATATGCAGTAATATATAGCAGAAACAGCAATGGTTAGGGAGTTAGAAACTTGCTTTGTTTTGCTTTGGAAAAGTGTATTAATTTCTATGGGACTCAACATCTTCTTATGTTACAAAAGAGGTACGGCTAAGATTTGTAAGGTCATATTTGCAAGGAGTACCAGGGGAAACAATACAAAGAAATTTGATGGGAATTTAGAATTAAGATTAATTAGACTGCTCTCAGAGAATTGTACTACCAATTTAAATTTCACATATAGAATAAGAAGTATGGTTTCTATATTGGTGAGATTTGATGATTGAAGTTATTAACATATTAAAAACAGATTATTATTAACATATGGAGCTGTGGAGTAATAGTACTCATCCTTGAAAGCCTAGAAAATACCAAGAAAGAAGCATTGGTTCATTTTGTAAATGCACTTTGGAAGGAATACTGTGCCTAGGCGTGTCAGGGTCAAATAGGTCTTCTTTTGACCTTTTGGGTTTTGAATTTCACACGAATCTCCAATAATTCACTTCCAGTAGCAAAGACAACTTAGGAAATGACAGAATCAGATATGTATGTCAGAATGATGACAGTAGCTACAATGTGGAAAACTTAGAAATGAAGACAATGGTGTAGTAACCTATAATGAAAAAGAATATGAAAATGAGCATACCTATGCATATGTACGACTGAACTATTACGCTGTACACCACAAAACTGACACAACATTGTAAACTGACTATATTTCAATTAAAACAGAAATGAAGACAGTAGGAGTAAAGCCAAGACTGGAGGAAGAAGACCAATGTGATATCTGAACACATTTAAATGGTTCTGAGACTAATTCAGCAGACAAGGTAAGGTTGAGGATACAGCAGACAGAGAAGGTGATAAATATAATGCATCCCTTGAGAATGCAGAATGTGTGATGGATTTGAGATCTAAAGCAAACTAAAAGGATTATCCTTAGACTGGAGGTGAGACAGGTCTTCCATTTTAAGAGGAAGGAAGGAGGAAAGGCTAGGCACAGCTAGATGCTTTTTATGATTTTTACCATTACTGTGAAGTAGAATGTGAGAAAGAAAATCAATTTTTTAAAACCCTGATATGGTTAATTGTAAAGAGAGATGATTACAAATAAGTAGGTAGGTTGCTTGGAATCTTCAGTGATAGCTGAAGCTGAAGACAAGAATTTGCAGTGATATCAATCAGAAGAGTGCTAAGTCATCCTGCAAAAATGCTTAACAGAACTGGTACAGCTTACACTTGACATCTCTGGGGACTAAAAAACTCTAAGATACAGACAGAGGCAGGTCCTTGCTAAGCCCAGCACGGTGAATCCCCACGTGGTACTTCTGACAGCACAGTATCTGGCATTGAGATTCTCCTTTCTTTCAAACATCTAAAGTGTGCAGCTCCAAAATGCCCTAATTTTAAAAATAATCTCAATTATCACGATCAATGCAAGAAAATATACTGCTATTCAACAATTCTATGTCTGAAAACAGTAAAAAGATAATATTAAAATAGTAAAAAGATAACATGTCTTTAGTATTAAAGGAATAAATATTGGTGTGAGGTGAGTGCTGGCTTAATTCAATATCAAAATCCATAGAATATAAAAAAGAGCTGTATTCTTTCAAAATAAAGATTCTAATGACTAAGTTTCATTGCATGTTCCATTTTAAAATGGATTAATTCAAATAGAATTTGTGAACTCTGATTATTTAAAAAAAAAAAAAACCTCTATTTATAGCACATCAGTCTTGCTAAAAAGAGAAAAATGAGCTCCCGAAGGGATTGCATTAGATAACCTTATAATTTTCCCCATTAAGAGTGCTGGACATTCACTATTTTTATTAAGAAGAAGAGAAATATAAATGAAACCATAATTGCAACAGAAAGGCAAATGTTTGATGATAACATACTAAGGGTTTCCTATTTGACTAGGAAGAACTTACATTTCAAAAAATGCACCAGGGGGCCACCAAAACATCTAAAGTCTAACTTGAAAAGCTTATTTTGCAATGTCATGAGGCACACGTAAACAATTTTAAAAAAGTATAATTTAAAGAGATTCGGTGTATTAAAATCCCAGTTTCTTAGTCATGTTCTTCATCAGCTCAATACGAGGTTATTAGAAAAATAGGAAAGTATACATTAATTAAACAATAACTATGTCTAAATATAATTGAACTCTTGACAGTTTCATAGAAACCTGGACAAGTGCATCATCACAGAAAACAAGCATCTAGAATTTTCATCTCAAATGGGGTTGAGATAAGCTTAAATATATGATAATATTTTATAATTTCTATAAATAACTACACATTTTTGAGCTGATGATTACTCAAGAGAATAACTCTCTATCTTTGCCACCAAAATTGCTATAAAGAGTAAAGTTTGAAAGCTCAGGCCAAAATAAACACCAAGTTTCCTTGAGGCAAAACGTTTTATCTTTAAAAATGTGAATGTTGCTTTTAATTCCTTGTATTTTGGGTTTTAGTCCTTTTAAAGTAAACCAGTGAAATTGATTCAACTGGAAAAAATCTCTTGTTTATCCTGCAGCTGTCTTACCTTCCAGCCCCCAACACTTAGCCCCCTTTAACTCATGTGTCCAGATTTGAGATGAATGGAAGTAACATGTAACAGAAGAGATGTTTATTCTGGCATTTTATTTCCTCAGCACCTTGAAGTACATTTATCCAATACCTATACCACTTCCTGGAAGTAAGTCAGATACTAGAAATCTGAACTTGGTCATGCCTTGAGGTACATCCATACAGGATCAAATACTTTAACCACCAACATATTTCACTGGAATTTAATTACCTCGCAGCAAAAGAACCCAGGAAAAGTGAGAAGCAGGAATAGGGAGGGGAGGGGAGCTTTGACATATTCCTGGAAAATGGCTGAATTAATGACTCTCAATTCTTTGTGAGTCAGTAAGCTTAAGCATTTAATAGAGTAATTATAAATCTGAAAGATATCTGAGACTTCAAATACTACAATGGTCAATTTTTTTACTTTCAAGTTTGTTTTTTTTAGGCTGGAATTCTTTGTTCAAATATACATTTTCAAAAATAAAATCCAATATTTAAAAAGTGGATAAATCCTGATGGGATTCTGACCCAACCCCACATACACACTCACTTTCCAGACATTTTTACAGCTCTTGGAGACATTTCCCTGCGACTGCATTTGATGGTATGAACACATGACCACAGACATGTTCATGGAGATAAGACAAAACTTAGATCTCTGGGTCTCATTTCAGTACATTCTCTGTGCTAGTACAAGGTTCAAATTCTATCACCCTTTCCTTTTCTTAATATTAGAAAACTCCTCAGAAGCCTTGGCAAACTTCTCATTATGTTTAGTATTAAAACCAAGTTCTCTGGCATGAATCCCCAATTACCTGTGGTCTTTAAACAGCTCAGCTGTCCCTCACCAATGTGACTTTGTACATAATGATTCCACTGCCTGAAATGTATTTCCTCATTCTGCTTGCATATCAAAAAGCTCACATTCCAACAGGGGAAGCTTAGTCAAATAATACAGAAGAAATATTATTAGAAGGAAGAACATGGTATCAGGAATGCAATCAAAGGGTTCTTAGGAAAATTCTGAAAAAGACTGCAGTTTGGTTGAAGACATGATAGTAATTGAGATGGACTTAAAGAACACATACAATTTTTGTTGGCAAAGGTATTGAGATGACGAAAATAGCAGAAGAATCAAGAAAGATGTTGAAAAGCATGGAGGATATCGCTAGAATATTATCTTCCAGTTTGGCTAGGATTTATGACACGCAAAGAGGAGTAATAGACTATAGGACTGGAGAGGGGAATGGGATCATTCCCTTGTAACCATGACTGTAGGTTGTGTTATTTGTATCTACCAGGAAGGAGGAGATTTGGGGAAAGACTGACATAACCAGAGTTACACTTAAATAGATGAACACGGCAGCAGTGAGTAGAAGGTACTGGTGACCAACTGGGTGGAATTACATAAGCCCAGGCAAGAAGCAATGGGGGAAAGAATGAGATTGGTGACAGTGACTGAAGTTGAGGGGATGAAGCTTATGGATTAGGAAATGGAAAATGATGAGTAACTTAATTGTTGTCCCAAAGTCTTTGAATATAAGCTTGTATACGAGTTGGTGCCAGAATACCCACAAATTTTGCTGTCTCTAGAGTGGCGAATGATAGTAAAAGAGTGTGAGAACTTAACCAAAAGTAGAAATCGTTATTATGTAAGTTTAACTTTTTATGGTTTTCTATAAGGTACTGCAGATTCCAAATGAGAACTAGGATTTCTTCTGCTGAATATAACATTTTGTCAGGTTTAAAATAGAGATATTAGTAAGTCAAAGGTTTGCTAATATTAAAGGAGAAGTTATTTTTCCTTGAGTGGCTAGATATTTACAGAAGTAGATACTTTAGATTCATTTAAACTGTGTAAATCTTGAATGCCTGTTCAAATGCCTTGCAACATATGTCAGTATCTAGTATCATCTATATTGATGTTCCAGATATTCTAAAATGTAATGCTGATTGACTTTTACAAGTAAGCAAAACTAAATTTTGTATTTAAACAATATAACTAACATCATGAAAATAGTAAGAATGCTGTCATTTGTGGTCATTTTAAGATTCATCCTACAGTTTCTTTGCTTTTCTCTATCAACTCTGAAGTAGTAACAACTGCTGTTTTTAATGCATGACTTAAAACTAAAAAGTTACCTACCAGGAAATATTTCACATAGCTGGAATAAAATGACACTGCAAAACAAAGTATTTTTCCAGATTGATAAAAAAAAAAATGTAGGTCATTTTCTCACCATATGGTAAGAAAGAAATTTGGGGCACAACTTATAACCGATATATGATCTAGCATATTAGTATATATAACATAGTATACCATATGTTGTTTCCATTCTTTAGAAATGAAGCAAGCAATGTGGAGGAGAAAGATACCCAGAAAACACTTTGGTAGGAGGTGGCTACAGTGCCGTGTGCCCTGGTTCTTCTCGCATCCCCACCCCGACCCAGCATCTAGTCCAAAGACGTGCTCATGGGAGGAACTCAAAAAGCGCTTGCACTTTGGTTGTCACTGTCATATGAAGACTGACTTACACTCTGTCTGAAAATGATACAGATTTTGACTACTTGGAATAGGTTATTAAGTAACGGAACCAGGAAAAGAGAATCATTTAATGCCTCTACCACGCTCTGTATATATTCTGCACAGCACCTTAACTGTCACTCTTGCCTTTCTCTTATTTATAGACACACACACACACACACAAAGTACCTTACCTCGGTCACAGTTTTCTTCGTCACTGCCATCCACACAGTCATGAATTCCATCACAAAGCCATCTAATTGGAATACAGTGGGCTTTATTTTTGCATCGAAACTGATCTTCCTTACACTCAGTCACACAGTCCATCTGTTCAGATACAAATGGGCACTGCAGTTTTCATTAATGATAACGATATCGTCACAGGCAAAATAAACATGCAGCTGACAGTACTGGAGATTTATTATACTGTGGGCTTCCTTTCATTTTTATTTAATGAATGTAACCTCTACAAATGACAACGGGGTTTAGTATACAAACAGCATGAAGATTCAGGTATTTGCTGAAATTGCTGTATTCAATGATCCTGTCTTAACATTTTAGACAGTGGTAAGAATCAGGATTCTGTCTCTTTATTTTTATTACATTTGCTTTCCCTAACCTAATTCATGTAATTCAGAGATTTTAATCAAATGATAGACTTTACCTCATCTGAGCCGTCAGCACAATCATATTCTCCATTACATTTCAGAGATGCTGAAATACATCCTCCACTGGCACATATATATTCTCTTGATGAGCAAGTAGGAGAAGCTGAAGATAATTATAAAGTTGAAATTTAGATTTAGTGAAAAGAATGAATGGATGATACATAAAAACATACATAAGCATGTAAAAATTATAGATAGTAATGAAAGTAGTTTATACTGTTTGAGCTGTACTCAACATCTGATATTCAACATTGATTCAAAATATGTTTTACAATATTAATGTATTGTATTAAATATACCTCCTGCTGCAACAGCCTATTCAGTAAGAATTCAACTCCCTAGTCTAAAGAAAGAAAGGGCCAAAATAAAACTCTATATCTTCCGTCTCTTTGATTTTGAAGAATTAAATAAATTTTTCATAGTTTTAAAATTAAGTTATTGAAAAGACAAAAGCTTCAAATTATTTTCAAAACTGTAATAGACTTAGTGACCATTGGGAATGTTAATTTATAGATGGGTTATACAAAGCCAAAAGTGGAAATCTTGGCATGGTTTCATAGACCCCATGATATCTATTTGGATGTGTTGACATAAGTGTCATATCTGCATAAGTTTTAAGTTTTTGTTTTGTTTCGTTTTGTTTTGGGGCTTTAAACATGAATATATGTATAATTAACAGAGTCTATACGATTCAAAGTATTCCTTTATGATATGGAATTTTAAAAAAATATGCATAAATAAGTTACTACCAATATCCAATTAAATTAATTGACATAGTAATGATGACACCTTTCTTGGTCTATGGGTTTGAGTTTGCTAAGTTTGCATTCAAACCACTAGAGTTCTTGGCCTTATACTAGACCACTAGGTAGCCAAATGTACTTACATACATAATGACTTTATGGTCTAAATTGCTTAGTCCAGGGACACTAAAATGCTTTCTCCTTGGCAGTGTTTGCCTAGTGATCGTACTAATGAGGAGTCTGAGAATATGTCTAGATTCAGTAATAAAAAAAACGTGATCCATTAGCAACATGGACCATGGGTATGGTAGTGGGACATGGTAATGTGTATGCCTTGTATTGACTATTCTGACCTAGTCTCTCAAAATACTGCTTTCAATCATGAAACTATGTATAACCATATACATAGATTATCAAATGATTTTCCTCTACTAGTTTTTTCTGTAAAATAAGGTCATTAAAATTCCCAAGTATAAAAGTTAATTTAATGAGTATAAATAAAGTCATGCTTAAAGAACAGAAATGTGTAAATTGGGTGTTCCCTCCCCCCATATTCTGGTTTTGCTCTTAATTTTATTTTTATATTGGACCAAGATGTAAACAGAAATAAGAGACGGCCTTTTTCTCAATTGGTATCACGTTGAAACTATATTCTGTTTCATAACCTTAATTTCCTTAACTGAAACCTACTTTTTATCATATTTACAGTTTCAACTTATTTCATCTTGCTGTCTTATAAAAACAACTCCAAATGGTATGGAAAAATAGAGACCAGAAAATCAAATTTTGGGGAGTAATGCTTGGACCTTGAAATAGTAAGAGTCTTACCTGCCAAAACACTTTCGAAACATATGAAGGGCACACCAGTTAATTTATCCACAGATATTTCGGATTTTTTTCTTAAAAACAGTAAAAATGTGCATGCATTTGCCATTGTTCTATGCTCATCGCTACTTAAATTTAAATTCTAACCAAGTTAACATATCAGGTAAATGACATACTGCCTCAAGCATTTTACCTGGCTCACAGTTTTTCTCATCATCTCCATATTTACAGTCTTCATGGCCATCACATTTCCATTTTGCTGATATACACTGACCATTGGAACACTGGAACTGATCTTTGGAACAACTTGTTTCACAATTTCTCTGTGAAAAACAACAGAGACATAATTAAAATTAAATTTTCAGACAAATGTCTACAAACCCAAAAGACAACTAGAAACCTTGTGTACAGAAACCTGGAAGTGTAGAAACCATGTTTGCCACATACAAGCTCAGATGGTCATATTTAAGCCCATGACTATATAACAGCATTACAACCATCTTCCACTTTCATTTGTCTCTGTGAGTCATAATAAAACAGAGAAATGAAAAAAAAAGTAAGTCTCATGGTTTCATCACGCTAATTAAATCGCTCTAAGTGGATCATCCTCTAATAGACTAATAGATGCCATTTTAATAATTGTAAATGACAACGAAGACTGTGGAGAACTAAAAGGGCTGTAAAATATTTCTAAGCAAGTACATGCGGTTCATTGGGAGTGGGGTGGAAGGATGAATGTGAAACAAACAAGAACCCTAAGGCAAATCTGTTTGGCATTGGCAAAATTTCCCTAGTATTCTCTTTCCTCTTATCCCCATTTCTTTCCCTCTGTACCTGTTCTTTTACAGCTTAGTTATTATTCATATTCCTTTCCCACTCTTCTGGCCTGTGTTCCTAAAGAACTGTGAAATGAACTGTCACAATTGTCACTTTCTGCTAGCTCGCACATAGATTTTATGCAGAAGTCAAACAAGATAGTAGCGATACCTTTCGAGACCTTTCAGTGCTTTATATGAGATCAATGAAAAGGATCCACTAGAAATTTACTTTCTGGGTCTGACCACTCTGGTGGAAATGGGATGCTCGAATGAAATATCTTGCTGGGGCGATGTTTTCCTGTTGCTAAGTAGTTTCTATTGTTGCCAAGATGTACTTGTCTGCTCCTTTCACAAAAAGTGCAGCACTGTCAGCTTGTGAAACTCGCAGTGAGTGAAGCACACTGAACTATTACTCCCTGCTTCTTCCCAGTTCCATCCCACGTAAGAAAGAAGAGTTTACTTCCTAAATCCTGTAGTTTTCTTTGCTGATGGCAGTTTAACTAGACTGCCTGCCATATAACTGATTTTCTTCTTCCCTTCTTTACCAAAGTATTAAAGATTTACCATTTACTAGTGTTTCTTAAATAAGAATACCAAAAAACCCCACTAAGATTTATTCCTCATATTTGATAAATTCATAGACTAATAGGAAACACCAGCACCTAAACCAAGAATAGCAATAAAATATACTGTCAAAATAAATGGATATGGTTTTAAACATAGGAATTCTGTAAGACTTTAGGAAAGGCTTCAGAGGAAGTTTAAACAGACATGGAACTATCTGAAGGTTTTCCACGTGCAAGGATAATTAGAAATGTGGTGTATCTGAGGGGTAAGCTATGTAAGGAAGAATGGCATTGGGAAAGCAGCCCTTGCACTGGTTATGAGAAAAAGAGTTTCACATATTTTGTTCACCATCTTCTTCTTCCATGCTCAGTATTGTGCCTGGGATGTAGTAAGCTGGGACATAAGGAAGTTTTTCAGTAAAAACTGTTGAATGAATGATTGAAAGAATGAAGTAGCAAATGCAGAAAATAAGAAATACAGATTAAAATTTTATGTAATTCAACTCCACTCAGATAGGGATCATGTCTGTCTAAGAACCAGGCATCTAACGTCATGCCATGAGTGTAATAACTACTCAGTATATATTTGTAGAATTAGTTAATGTTTACCTCATCAATAAGGCTAATTCCAGTGAAATAGCTCAAAAACCAGTGACACTGGGGTATCCGTACTGACCATAATAACACAGAAGGTGATACTTCTAGATATTTTTCTATCATCAGAAGATTTTGCTCTATAATAGTTTGCACTACTTGATGCATGTATGTGCCTGTGTGTGTCTTTATTTGTGGGATATTTAATTATTATCTTAGAAATTTAAAAGCATACAGAAAACCAGAGACTAGAATAGTAAAACTCATGTGATCAGCATGCATATTTAACAATTATCCACACTTCACTATTCATGTTTCATAATCCTCTCCTCCAACTTATTTATATTCTGAACTATTTAACACAACAACAAAATAGGAAAAAATTAACAAAATCATAGAATTAAAAATTCCCTGTACATACAAATTTTTCCTTATTTTCTCAAGTACATAAAAATATTGTTTGGTTAAATAAGGATCTAAAAGACATCTATACATGGAATTTCGTTTGAGTTTCTTTTAATGT
Source organism: Vicugna pacos (assembly GCF_048564905.1). Taxonomy (NCBI): domain Eukaryota; kingdom Metazoa; phylum Chordata; class Mammalia; order Artiodactyla; family Camelidae; genus Vicugna; species Vicugna pacos. The sequence goes on from NC_132991.1 coordinate 20,096,909, forward strand.
GTAACTATTTTCCATTTGCCTAGTTTTTTTTTTTTTTTAAATGCCATTTACTATTTGAAGAAACCAGGTCATTTGCTCTACAGAATGTCCCACATTCTGCATTGCACTGATTGAATCCTAAGAATTTTGATGACTTAGCAAACTCCAAAGGGACAATTGAGCTTTTCATTTTTAAAGTATTATTATGAACTCATGTATTTTTATACGTTTACTGCATTCTAATACATTATAGTCTTTTTTTTTTCTTCCTGATACTCAAATTGTCCCTTTTGTCAGTAGAAACCCCTGCAGTTTTGCTCCTTTGTAGTCTGTACACTATCCCAATAGTCCTGTTTTCTGGCTTAATAAGATGCTAGTGGCTCATTTTGTCAATTTCCTTTCTCAGACCTAGAAATAAACATTTCTCAAAGGAGTTTTGATTCTGTTAATGGGAAAATGGTATTTAGAGGCCATGATGTGAATGCTGGGGATAGTCTTAAAAGCTGAGAAGTCACTGGTTTTAGGAGTTTTCAGTGGCAGAGCTAAGAGTATATATTTTTAGGAAGAAAAAAAAAATCAAGATCTCTTACTTATACTTTTGAATTTAATTACAGGATTTTTGTTTACTTTCATTGTTCTAGATTTATATCTCCCTTTTTTAACATAAATTTTTTCAGTTAATAATATTTTTAAAATTTTTTTACATTTATTTAATTGAGTTATAGTCATTTTACAATGTTGTGTCTAATTCCAGTGTAGAGCACAATTTTTCAGTTATACATGAACATACACATATTCATTGTCACATTTTTTTTTTTGCTGTGAGCTATCACAAGATCTTGTATATATTTCCCTGTGCTTTACAGTATAATCTTGTTTATCTATTCTGCACATGCCTGTCAGTATCTACAAATTTTGAAATCCCAGTCTGTCCCTTCCCACCCCCTGTCCCCTTGATAACCACAAGTTTGTATTCTATGTCTATGAGTCTGTTTCTGTTTTGTATCTATGTTCTTTTTTTTTTTTTTAATTCCACATATAAGCGATCTCATATGGTATTTTTTTCTTTCTCTTTCTGGCTTACTTCACTTAGAATGACAGTATCCAGAGACATCCATGTTGCTGCAAATGGCGTTATGTAAATAACTATTTGAATTACCTTACTCTTAATATACGTGAGATTCAAATTAGGAAAACCAATGTTATTATTAAAAATATGTGTTTGAATACAGTTTAAGATTTCTTTGCATTTCTTTATGTCCTTAAAATATATTATACTGGCTGCAGAGGCCAAATACTGTATTTTAAAGTCACTTTAAAGAGTTCATCTCTGTGTATGCCACTAACTTGGTATCCAATCACACTGATCTAAGTTTTGGGTTTCTTTTTTACTGTTTTGGCTGTATATTAACAATTAACAAACTAATTCAGTTAATATTCATACAAAAAGTTATCCTCACAATTTTCTCTTTTGCTCCTAGTAAGAGAATATCCTGCATGTAATTCTGCTTTCTAGCCATCTGTTCAGCTCACCTTTCTGTTTGTTTGCTTATTTGTTTGTATGTTTTTTGACAATGCAACCTATCATCCTAGATTTTAGAAAGGAAATAGAAATCAACTGTCTATAGCATTAGCCACTTCATTACATATAAACTGTACCAAATGTCTGTAAATGTAGACAAAGACCGCCTTATTAGAGTTAATTTGATTCCTCAGGGGCATTATTCAAAATCTAGACTTTTGAATGTGATTAGGGGGACTTTTCCAAGATAGTCAGAGAATGGAGTAGATTTGTCCAATCTCGATGAGAATACTTGAAGGACTGGGAAAGAACGAGTTTGTGTGGTGGGTTCTATAAATAAAAGAGACCTGCAGTGTCTCCCGATGGGGCAGGTAATCAGTGGGTACCTAAGGAAGCTGGACCTGAAACACGGAAACCTCTAGAGCAACAGGGGAGATTCTCCCCTGTGAAGCCTACAGTCAGTGGGAGGCACTCTGGGTAAGTACGTATCCATGTCAGTCAGAGCAGCAGAGCTCCAGGGAGTCGTCGTGCAACAGAAGGAGCCACGATGGCCACTGAGGACTGAAGACCTCATTCCACCTTCATCTCTGAGTGGACTTGATCGCACAAGTGCTATGTTCCTAATATTAACATGGGAAATCACTGACAGAGGAAAATCATGAAAAGTGACTATTACTGGACTTCTCCCTGATATTGGAAAGTGAGGGCTTGGGGTCATTTTAGATTTGATTGAGAAAAAAATATAACCATGCATCATGTATTAATTTTAAAAAATCATGGAGTAATTAATTCCTGAAACACAAATACACAGAAGCATAAATAACAAATTGTGAGAAGTATTATAAATGTTAGCACAATCTAAGATTTCAGAATTACCCAGGGAAATTCTAAACTTTTTCACTTAAGCTGTGTGTACAGAGCTTAATATAAATGGACTGTGATTCATCATCTAAGCAAAGCTAAACCTGTGGTTTCATGAAAATTGATGACCCACATCCGAGTCTGTAAGACTATATCTACTGAAGAAAGAGACTGGGGAGAAGAAACTGTTTAAAATGCATAAAAGTATTAGTCCTGACCATAAATACTGCAGCAAATTTATGAACAAGTTCACAGATGGCAAGGGTACAGCTATATAGAGAGTAGGGTTTCCAAACATCCTATTCCCAACCCAGCCATTCACCAGTAGAGGTAAAACAGACTATAAAATTAACTGTCAGTAGGAGCACAAGAGCTATTCCCTGGGCTGGGTGTGTGCAGTGCACCACTTAGTTATATAATACTTATCTCAGGGTGTCAGCAGCAAAGTGCATTGGAGCTGTCCTTGTCACATTCATTGGATTGAATAATCATACTTGTGAATGCAATTTTAAAGAACTGCTTTATTTTGTGTTTGATTTTGCAAAGATACCTACCTCATCAGAGCCATCTGCACAATCAAAATCTCCATCACACCAATATCTTGAAGAAACACAGTCCCCATTGGCACAGAGAAAATCTTTCAGTGTACAAGTTTGTGGCTCTGGGGACAGAAAAATGGCACAGGGTTATTCTATTCTATGCAACTGCATTCTAAAATTTATATGACATACAACGTGAGGTAGCACTAAGGAAAAAGAGGTTAGCCAAGCAGAACCAATAAATTGTTTAGGAAAAATGTTTCGTGAAGCATCTATGGTACATAATATAATGATTTTTCCAATTTATTTTTAAAGTCGTCAATAGAAAGTGGCATTACAGAAACAAATTGCAAAAAAGACAAAAGATACATAGCCTACCATTTAATAACAATGTAGCTGCAAAGTAAAATAAAACTCATAAAAATCTGTATACTAAAGTACAACAATAATCTTTTTCAGTTGGAATTCTAAGTCGTTTTATGTATTTACTTTAAATAAGATATTTTGTTACTCTCTGTACCCAAAGGGCTGCTTATTAACTAAGGAGTCCAGGCTTTAGTTCTTAACCTTGCATTATGTATTCTAATGACTTTTTAATTCTTTAATTTTGTCTGCACAAAGTTTAGAGTTTATAGAACCAGAAGGGTTCATGGGGGTATTTTTGGACATGACTGGACGGATAAGAGTGGACGAGAAAAAAGGAGACTCTTTTTTGAAAATTGCCTGTTCGTTTGTGAAATTGTTCGCCTGTGCCCTCTGTAATTTACCTGTCACCTAAGATAATTTGCCAGTTGTTAATTTAATTATGCTTCACAATATTCCACATACATAAGCCAAACAGGACGACTTGCTATTTGGCTTAACTCCTGCGTGGAATATGTTTCACCTGGACAATAAAGTAGGATTTCAGAAATTTGCTCCCGCAAGTAATCAATATGATTGCTGGAGATCACCTCTTGTTTAGTTTTGGTTCCCTAAACAGAACTGATACCTGGCATGACAAGAGGCCTCCTGGACATTTCCTCCACTCATTAACTGTATTTACAGCTGTCTCTCACATAAAATAACAGTCGGGGGAAAGAGGACTAGGTAACAGAAATTAAATTTAAGGAGCATTCATATGAAGCCAAATTTTCTACATAAAGATCATGAATAATTCAGCCGGCAGCTGAACACTGCTCTACACAATCACTCGGTTTCTAGCTGTAGGGTAACATCTTGAATGTTTGGTATCACGAAGGCTCCTACATCTCTCTGTGAAAATTCCTTCAGAGAACACTGCAAGAACTGTGAAAAGCGTAATACGTATCAGAGTATTTTGTTCTGCTCTGGGACTTAATTTTAAAATGTGAACTTCAGGCTCTGACTAAGAGAAGATGCTTATCAGTGGAATGAAAAAACCACTAACAGGAGGATCCCCCTCATTTCTCAATATTCCTTTGTTCAGAGCAGGTGGCAACAGTAATTTCTGTTTTTGTCTTTGCCTTCTATTTACATATACTATGATTTAATTTTTAAAAGAACTATATTAACACTAAAATTACTAATTACAACAATAATAACTACCAGCTACTAATTCCTTATTGGTTATTAGGCACTAGCTGAAGTTAATTCCAGGCACATGAATTAACTCATCAGTTAAACCTAACACCTCTCTAAGGTAGATGCTTTTGTTGGGCTCTTTTTAAAATGAGTAAACTGAGGCACAGTGAGGATAAGAAAGCTACTCCAAACACTCAGCAGGCAGAAGAGCTAGAACTGAACTTGAACCTAGACAACCTGATACCAAGGCATATGCTCTTACTCCTAGGCCACATCGTGGCCTCCCTTACTACTGAGGAAGAAGTAAGTGCTCACATATTGCAGAGATTAATATCAAAGCCCTGAAAAGTCAAGTTAATTGTCCAAGACACATGGCTGGCAATGTCTATTTCATTTTACCATAATAATAAAACAGAACCCTTTTTTCTCTTATCCCTCTTACTGAGGCTATTTCACCCTCCTTCTGTCTGCAGACTCATGCAGTTTTATTCTTAGGGAGAAGAAATTATAGTGAAACTAGTAAATACATTAACTAATTAATGCTCAATTTATTGAACAATGGTAAATAACATTAAAAATAATTTTACTAAATAATAGAGAGTACATTTAAAACATATACTTAGGTGTTTTAAGAACAGCCATAGAATCATTTAATTTCATGGATCTGAAGGTATCTGAACAGGATAATTCTTCCTTTTACTATGCTAATTTGCCTTTATTCTCATTAAGAGCAAGCGTGTTCATCATGTGCTAAACAGCAGTAACTTCACAGGCTTTTACGCACTCTGCTATGGGGAGGTCTGGATGTTTTTGATGCAAGGTTATAAAAAGTTGTCTAGCCATTAGTTCAAGGCATTTGCCCAATAGTTCCATGGAGTATTTGATTTATAGAGAGTGCACTTAACATCGTTAATTATTCTGTTCCAATATGGGGGCAGAAGAACTGAATTATTTGCTGGGAAGAGCATTTCTCAGTACAAATGGAAATTCTGTATGTTTCTACCATGTTTTTAAAAATGCCAGCAAATCTACTTCTGACTAATAATCCTGAATTATTTGTACATATGCAAACATCATCAAGGAATGGGGCAGTGAGCCTGTTTTTAACTCTCATCTATATGCTTCAGAATCTTTTGTCACTAGTTATCTCAAAGAGAACTTCTCTCTTGAGGAGAAAGTAATTTAGTTATGAGCGACGACCCTAAGTGATTGTTTTCTCTTATTGTTTATCCTCCCTTTGATCTTTTCAGGATAAAGTAAAAGAATGATTTTTAGAAATTGGCATGATAGTTAGCATTTTTCTTGTGAAAAAGAACAAAAAGTGACTATACCGGAAGATAACCCATCTAGAAAGAAAATTTGAATGTGACATCTTTCCCAGTATTTTTTAACCTGTTCTTCCCATGCTAGCTGTGATACTATTTATTTCCTGGATCTAAAGTAGATAGGAAACTCCGTATATGGAGAATTAACACCAGCCTTACCATAAATCTCATCTAAACGTGCTAGACTTTACAGGGCCTGTTTCAGAAGGCTGATCTGGATTCAATAATAAGGATAAAAAAATAGGAGCATCATATAAACTGGTCACTTCTTTCCATACGAGTGAAAGCAAAAACATACCACGTCAGAACTGAAAGGTCCTTTGGAAGCCATCTTGCATGAAATCTAAGAAACTATATTCAGAAAATAAAAGCAACTTTCAAAGCCTCAGAGTTAATGGCAGAGCAGAAAAGTTTCTAGACTCCAATTTCTCCACTGAGTATATTATCATAAACCCTGGTGATAAGTTCAAAAGTGATATTAATGTGGGTGTAAGCCTCTGAGGAGAATTTTTAGAATACAATTATTACAACTGACATGCTATACAAATAATCTTCTGATATAAATTCAGTGTGAAAGTACTAGAAATTAAAATAAGGCAGATGCAGCTTGTCTTTCTACAGAAACCTTAATCTAGTTAATCAAATTATTTGGTATTTTTAAATCTACTGGAGTGCAAGTTACTTTTTAATAATGCAAAGATATGAAATAATTTTATTTTGCACATCATTTACTTAGGAGGCATACATGTCATATATATGTTGCTGATGAAAATAGTATAGATGTTGAGATTTTTCAAATAATTCCAAACCTTTGATCCAGATTACAAAATAATTCCAATAACAATGAAATTTTCTTATGTTTAAGAGCAGAAATCATTGCTGAAGCAAAGTGTCCCTGCTGAACACTTAACAAGGGAAATGATCATCATCAGATGATGAAATAACAACGGACTAATTATTCTATGTAGACATAAAAAAGTAGAAGGCATATTAAACTAAAACATAGCTGGCAGTTAATTGCTCCACTGCTATTCCAACTCTTCCCATATCTGTGCCTGGAATGTTTCCAACACAATTTAAAAAGTCAATTCATTATCTAAGATTCATAAACAAAGAAGCACAAAAGCAATTTTTAAAATACATTGCTAATATTATAAATATGTGTCAGGCACTGTGCTAGACCCTGGGACATAGTCCTACTCCTTAGACCATCTCCAGATATTTAAACAGGATAAATGTGATACAGAAATAAGTGAGGCAATGGAATGGAAGTGAATGTTGGGTGACAGTATGTGGGAATTTGAAAAAAAAAGTTGCTGTTCTGTAAGGCTGATTTAGTACCTCTGGTATGTTTCACTACTTAATAAGAGCCAGCAATAAATGACAAAGTGCACTAAAATGCATATCATTTTTGGACAACTTTTATAAAATATGATAACAATGTACCACTTCCCTTTTGAGTATATTGTTACCATCTGTATGTATTATAATTATATATATAATTATGTGATATATTTTATATTTGGTCATAATTACAACACATACTTATATGTATATAATTATAATAGTTTTGTTATAATTATATTATTATAATAGTTTCAATAGATAATAACATATTAGAAATATCTTCAAAGCATTTTAGTACAGAAACAATATTTTCCTAAAGCTGACATATATATTTTTAATCTCTTGATGCTCCCTATAGATATATTGTATTTTTTTCTCATTCTTCAGAGACCCAACTTCTATCTGTGTAGAACTGCTGGCATTTTCAGTGTTTAAATCTTCTCATTTCCTCTGGCCTAGTCAAGACGGTATCTTTAAACACCACTCAATTATCTAGATCCCTTGATTCTTCCTGTTACATATCCTTACATGTTTAACATATTACCAACTCTGATACTTGTCCTGTATATTCCTCTGTTCCTCCATGTCACAACTACAATATGCTCCCTTCTTGTTCACTGTCATCTTTCCTCTGAAAATTCATCAATATTACTTGCCTTAGCCACAAGCTCAGAATGAGTAGGAACTAAAAGTGATCCACACATAATTGGGTATTTTATACTGCAATGCTTGATACTGCAGTCAATTCCCTTGCCTTTTCTTAAGGGCTCTGTGGCTACAATGATTTATCACTAAGTTTCCACGGTGACAAGTGAGAGGCAGTGTTCCTTCTCCTTGCTTTCTTGCATCAGAAGATGACTTTTAGAGGATGTCATAACAAAATGATATTCAGCCACTTAGGAAACCCCAGGAGACTCAGAAGCAGGCTGTCTCAACTCTTCATTTTTCCTTCTCCCTTCTCAGCAACCTAACTTCTCACACAATTTCAATTACCACTTGAATAAAGGGTCTTCCAAGATGTGTTTCCAATGTTGCCTTCCCACTTACCCTCTCTTGTTTTCAATGTCCTTTAGTCACAGGGCATTTCCTCTCAGGTATAGTATTGATAATTAACAATAAATGTACCCAAAACTAAGCTAAGTAGTTATCTGTGTATTTGTGTTATGAAATATAAAAATAAGTAGAAAGTATATACATAATAGTTTCTTTTTTTGTATTTATTCCTCTAAGCATACCACCATCACCCCTTAGATTTTAATTTTAATCACTGGACAGACTCTGAGAATCTGCTATATAAAGGTTTTTAATTTTTTCCCCCAAATTTCTGAATCTAGAACACTAATGATTCTCTGCAAGGCTCTTTACCTTTCTAGAGTATAATCAGTTGGAAGATACCTAAATGAAGAGAGAGTAAGTAATAAAGGTTCCTATATTTAAAAGTATACCATAATCATAATGATCTAGAGATTTCTTACTTAATGTACTTGATCCACAAACACTAATCAGATTAAGTTATTCAAAACATTAGTTGATATTTTGCTATCCAAGTGGTTTGAATATCCAAGTGGTTTATTAAGGCTGTGACTCTACCAGTGTGTGCTTTTATATAATATACCCCTATGCTTTAATATAGCAATTCCTATTTTATCTCCTACACCTTGGGAAATTAATGTTCTAAGTCCAATGTATAAGAGTAGACACTATTGTTACCATCAGATCCTTTTTGGAAGTAGCAGAATATTAATAAATGTTTTTTAATTATTATTTTTATTTAAACAGTAGTATAAAAAATGCCAGTAAGAAATAAATTCAGAACTTAATGCTAGAATATAGAGATACTGTCACAATTTTACATACTTTCATACTTTTTAGAAAATAAAATTGAATACCTAGGAATAAATCTAACCAAGGAGGTGAAAGAATTATACACAGAAAACTATAAACCACCGATGAAGGAAATTAAAGAAGACTTTAAAAAATGGAAAGATATCCCATGCTCTTGGATTGGAAGAATCAATATTGCCCAAGACAATCTACAGATTTAATGCAATCCCTATCAAATTACCCAGGACAGATTTCACAGAACTAGAACAAATCATAATAAAATTTATATGGAACCACAAAAGACCTAGAATTGCCAAAGTATTACTGAAGAAAAAGAAAGAGGCTGGAGGAATAATTCTCCCAGATTTCAGACAATACTATGAGAACAGTCGGTCATCAAGACAGCATGGTATTGGCATAAAAACAGACATATAGACCAATGGAACAGAATAAGAGAGCCCAGAAATGAACTCACAAACTTTTGATCAACTAATCTTCGACAAAGGAGGCAAGAATATACAATGGATTAAAGACAGTCTCTTCAGCAAATGGTGCTGGGAAAACTGGACAGCAGCATGTAAAGTAATGAAGCTAGAACACTCCTTTACACCATACACAAAGATAAACTCAAAATGAATCAAAGACTTAAATGTAAGACAAGATACAATAAACCTCCTAGAAGAAAATATAGGCAAAACATTATCTGACATACATCTCAAAAATTTTCTCCTAGAACAGTCTACTCAAGCAATAGAAATAAAAGCAAGAATAAACAAATGGGACCTAATGAAACTTACAAGCTTCTGCACAGCAAAGGAAACCATAAGTAAAACAAAAAGACAACCTACGGAATGGGAGAAAAATTTTGCAAGGCTTGATCTCCAGAATATGTAAGCAGCTCATATGACTTAATAAGAAAAAAAACAAACAACCCAATCCAAAAATGGACCAGAGACCTAAACAAGCAATTCTCCAAGGAAGAAATAGAAATGATCAATAGGCACATGAAAAATGTTCAATATCGCTAATTATCAGAGAAATGTAAATTAAAACTACAATGAGGTATCACCTCACACCAGTCAGAATGGTCGTCATTCAAAAATCCACAAATGACAAATGCTGGAGAGGCTATGGAGAAAAGGGAACCCTCCAACACTGCTGGTGGGGATGCAGTTTGGTGCAGCCACTGTGGAAAACAGTATGGAGATTCCTCAAAAGACTAGGTACAGACTTATCATATGACCCAGGAATCCCACTCTTGGGCATATATCCAGAAGGAACCCTACTTCAAAATGACATCTGCACCCCAATGTTCATAGCAGCACTATTTACAATAGCCAAGAGATGGAGACAGCCTAAATGTCCATCAAGAGATGACTGGATAAAGAAGATGTGTTATATTTATAGAATGGAATACTATTCTGCTATAAAAACCGACAGCATAACGCCATTTGCGGCAACATGGATGTCTCTGGAGAATGTCATTCTAAGTGAAGTAAGCCAGAAAGAGAAAGAAAAATACCAGATGAGATCGCTCACATGTGGAATCTAAAAAACAAAATGAAATAAAACATAAATACAAAACAGAAATAGACTCATAGACATAGAATACAAATTTTGTGGTTGCCAAGGGGTTGGGGGGGTGGGAAGAGACAGACTGGGATTTCAATATGTAGAATAGATAAACAAGATTATACTGTATAGCACAGGGATATATATACAAGATCTCATGGCAGTTCACAGAGAAAAAAATGTGACAATGAATATATATATGTTCATGTATAACTGAAAAAGTGTGCTCTACACTGGAATTAGATACAACATTGTAAAATGATGATAACTCAATAAAAAATGTAAAAAAATAAATAAATAAAAATAAAAAAAGAAAAAAGAAAAGAGAGAAAATAAAATTGTTGGTTAATTATTGTTTCTAAAATTTATTATAAAAAATCCAGAAGGCAGATGATGATGATAGTGTTATTCTATTTTCAGAGAAAAACATCCTGAACACATATGATGTTCAACACTCCAGAGAGAATAAATGATATTTCACTGAAAAATGCTCATGGGTAAATCTGTAGTGAAAAAGGATTAGAGACTGAAATAGAACGAATACCATCGGTTAAAGAATGATCTGTTTTGTACTGTCTCCACATCATTCAGCTCTTTGTACGAACTTGTATCAAGGGGTTCCTTCATCGCATACTAATGGGTTGCATTAAACCTCATGATACTTTCACACCAATTCTGATAACTAAGAAAATAACTCCCAGGATTAGCATTTCAGTAATTCTACTAATTGAGATTCAGGTCAATTTAGACTGAATATTCTTGTTCAAATGTGAATATATGTATAAAAATACGAGCTGCAGGACAGATAGCTTCAAATTGATACCTTAACTGAACTAAAAATTGTTACCCTGCTTGTTGAATAGGTTGTCAAGCTTGCAATGTTCTCAAGTAAGAGTTACTTACTACAGTTTTCTTCATCTGAATTATCACTGCAGTCATTTTGACTATCACACCGCCAGTGATCTGGAATACAGTTGTTGTTTTTACACTGGAATTCATGAGGACCACAAGTCTTTTTATCTGTAATGGAAAGAACCGGAATTTGCATCATTGGCTTCCATAAAGATAGCCCTCACAACGTGCTCAATGCCATGCCGAACCCAGGGGATATGACATTGCCTCACACCTTAAGTCAGTCACTGGGAAGCATCCCTAGGAAAAATTGAAGGCAAGTGCTGAATAAAATTCATTTTTCTGTCTTGTTTTATGTTGTTATCGGCCATTCTTTTATTGCTAGATAATTATGAAGCAACTGATTGGGCCGCCCACTCAAAGTCAACACAATCAGTCACTAAAAATTACAATCAAAATTATCCAAAACTACCTTTCCTTTAGGACAATCTCTTTAGGATGCCTTTTATTTCTGCTATAATGCAGCAAAAACAAATGGTTATTAATCAAATTCTGTGGTTGTCACCTTGTTTTCCAACCTAAGAAGTTCTTGTTCAAAATTTACCTATGCAAAGTTTGCTGATTTACCTCATAGATTACAACAGTGCATAACATATACAGACCTTGAAAATTCTTAAAGTGCCATCACATTTAACCTCTAATAATCCCAGTGAGTATCAGGAGATGTATTAACTAGCCCTTCATTTTACCAATAACAAAACAGATACTCTTAGAAGTTTAAGAACTTGGTGCATTTTCACTGTCATTAATTGGCACAGCCAACATTAAAAAATGTACTTTTACTCCTGATTTATTGTTCTTTAGGACAAATTCAACTGTGCCCATAGGATCCAAAATCAGAATGTATATACAATAAAATTTATTCAAAGTTTAGGCTATGTATTTTAGAATTTTCATAAGAGTAATATCCAACCATAATCTACTGCAGTGCTTCTTAAACTTTAATGTACATACATATTAATTAGTTGGGAATTTTGCTAAAATGAAGATTGTGATTAAGTAGATCTGGAATTCTAACGAGCTCTCTAAGTGATAACGTTGTCCTTGGTCTATGAAACACACTAAGTAGCAAGGATCAAAAGCCTCAAGATGGTATAAACTCAGATTCATAAAATACTAAGAGTATAAATGTCAATGCACATTTAAGAATACATTTTCCTTTCATATACTTAGATCAACTCCTTATTCTCAGCCATATTAGAGACACTGTCCAGTGAGTGTTTTAAGACTCAGATTAGTAAAATAACTAAATGAGAAGATGAGCTGTTTGGTGGCGATTGCTACTCTTCAAAATGCATCTTATAAAATTCAGATTCAAATAAGATTATGAAAACAAAAGTGATTTAGGCATAATTATTTAAATTATGAAATGAACATGAACATATTTTGAAGATCTAGACCACCTCTTCAGCGCACATTTTCATAAAACATGATCACACTCAATCTTTATAACATCCATAAGAAGTGTTATTACATGCATTTAAACAAATGAGAAAAATAAGTCTCAAATAGTTTAAGTGATTTCTTTGATCTTAACAAAGGTCTTAAATGGCAAAGGAGAAATTTATATCCAGATCCTGCTCCAGAAACATTTTACATTTCAGTAGAAACTCTCATGATAAACTTCAAATGCACTTTTCTACTAATATGTCTATATTACAGATGGCCTAATGTATTTATAATAGAGAGAGAGAGAGAGAGAGAGAGAGAGAGAGAGAGAATTTCCCTCTCTTTCTTTCTGCCTCCCTACTTGCCTGTCTGCTAATGTGTTAAGTTTTTCCCTTCTAAATCTTACCTGCACCTTTTTTCTCTATGTTTAAACATCATCTTTTGTGTTTGAAAGAGATTTGCATTCATCTCTTAAAAAGAATAAGCCATAGTTCATTGCAAGATTTCCATTTGAGGCATGCAAAAATAGTAACCTGAAAATTGCCTTGCGTAAGGTTATTTTAATTTTATGTTTCCAAGTTACTTAACTTTTTGATTCATGACACTGCTTATAAAAATTACAAATATAAACTATGTAAACTATATAGACTTGTTCTGTATTTAAAATCTCCTTTGAGGAAAAAAATATATATACACTTTTTTTTTTTTTTAGCAAGGTATAAAACAGCATTTCTCAAATTGGCTGCATGTTAAAACCTAGGGAACTTTTAAAAATCCCTTTGCCCAGTCCATATCCCAGATCAATAAAATCAAAATCTCTGGGGTGGAACCCAACATTAGTATTTTTGTTAAAGCAAGTAGGGTGATTCTGATGAACAGGTGAGATTGAAAATCAATGACCTCAAAAAGCTAACTGTAGAACAAAACATGTAATTCTTTATTATAATACTCTAGAGTAATTAAAATAAAATGCTCACAATATGTAGAGTTTTCTATTAATCCCCATTGTTAAGTAGCCTTGGAACAATGTGTCATTTAATTTTTTTGGCATTACAAATACGGAGAAAACAAATGTAGTATCTGAAAACTTGTTTTCTTTGTTTAATGTTTCCATATGAATTGTAGATACTTAGACAAATTTGATCCTCCCACAAAGGTGGGCTGAGGAACCAATGAAGCATAAAACTACGTGTAATGTACACTGCAATACTGTTGGTGCTTGTTTGCATGTACATTGTTTATTTCTGAAAGAGACAAAGAAATCTGGTGCAGTGACGCTTTGGGCAGCAAGAACTGGGGAAGAGGACTAAGAGACAGGGATGAAAGAGATTTAAGTTTCTCTCCATATCAAAAGAAATCCAACGGAATCTATAAACTGCTGGAATTAAGTGCATTTGGGAGGGCAATAGGATACAAGGTCAGTTTATATGTTTAATTATATTTCTATATTTTAGCAATAACAAAACAGTAACTTTAAAAACAACTTTTATAATGATATCAATAAAACAACAGATATCTAGAAATAAAACTAATGAAATCTGCATAAGATCTTCATACTGAAAACTGTAAAACATTGTTGAAAGTGAAAAATATCTGAAGAAAATGCAGTAATGTATCATGCTCATGAATTAGAAAACTCAAGTTGTTATAATTTTCTTTAAATTAATATATAGAATCAATGCAACCCTTATCACAATTCCAGCAAGTTATTTTTGAAGAAATAGATTATCCTAATCTAATTATTTTTATGAAATAGATTATTCTAAAATTATACTGAAATGCAAAGAATCTAGAACAATCCATCAATATTGAAAGAACAAAGTTAGAGAATTTACAGTACTTGATTTCAACTTACTATAAATCTACAGTAATCAAAAGAGTATAATATTAACCAAAATGAAACCAGGAATATAAGGATACATATATGGTCAACAGATTATCAACAAAGACCCTCAAATCAATTTAACAGGGAAAGAAGAGGTTTTTTTCCCTTCAGCAAATATTACTGAAACAAATGGCAATCCAAGTGAAAAACATAAATCTCAATCCATTATACCATATAAAAAATTAACCTAAGCTGATCATAAATGTAATATAAAGTTTGTAGCGTGCAGAAAAGCATTTTCATAATCTTGGAGTAGACAAAGATTTCTTGGAGAGAACACAAAAAGCATTAATAATAGAAGAAAAATGATAAATTGAACTTAAACTAGATTAAAATTTTTTATTCTTTAAAAGATATCATTAAGAAAGTGAACTGGCCAGTTTCTCTTCATATTAAAAATATGAAATATTGGAGATGAGGTTTTTGTTGCTCTTGCTCACATTCTTTTGTAACTACTATTTTCCTTCTTCTAGTTCAGGAAACATTATGATTATAAATGATCGGTAACATGCAACAAGATTTGTTACAAAAATAGTAAATAGAGCCTTAGAAACACTGAGATAAAAAGAACTATGAGAACAGCAAAGCTGAGTCTCCATCGTGGAGTAGCTCCTTGTTTCCCCGTGTTCCAGACTATAACATCATAGAGTCAGAAGGACAGAGTTAGAACTGGAGCACCTTCTTTTGTAGAAAATCTTGTCTTCTTTTGCGGGCAGGATAAACCTCTGTTAACTATAAAAGCATAACCTCTTGATGTAGAAGTTATTATGTTCTTTTTTTAAAATCAAACTTAGGCAATTCTGATCTCTCACTCTAAATCGCCCTCCTGATCTCTGTTAGCATCATATGGAAATGAATACCTATACATGCTGCTCACAAATATTCTAAAGCTTGCTGACTGGTTATGAGTTCCTCAACAGCAAGGATAGAAGGAAACATATTCCCTTCCTTATTTTCTACAGTAGGTAGAATTTATTGGCACATACTTTTTGGTTAACATGAAGATAGCAGACATACAACATTATAATGGCTTTTTTTTGTCCTTTTGAAACTACTATTTCCACACCTGGTGAAGCTGTTACTCATGGATCACTGTCTCCTCTGTCACAGGGAAGGACCACATGACCCAAGCTGGCCTCTTTCCCTAGACCACAACTGGTCCACAATAGTCATGTTATTGATGTTTTTAAAAAAAAGATTTTGCAGTTTAAACCTGATAGATGATTATTCTTCCCTAGCATTAAAGAGGGATGGAGGAGGCCAGTGCCAGGATTGTATGGTGATTAGACAATGTCCTAAGGAACCTGGATTTCTATCACTGTGCTCCACCATCCTAAGTAATGTTTCCGTTTTTCTTAGTCACTTTATGGTCCAAGATGACTACTAGTGCCTGAGCCATCACCTTGCAGGCCTGAAGGATTAAGGGCAGAAAGGCGAAAAAAAAAAAAAAAAGAAGCCTTTTTGCTTTAAGAAAACTCCTTTAAAATAGTCTCTCTGGAAGTCCCACATAATACGTCTGCTTACATTTCAATGGTCGAAACTTGGTCACATGACATCTAGCTACAAAGGGAGATGGGAAATGTGATGACATTCTGAATAGCAATGTGTCAGCATAAGACAGAGTTTTGTTTCTAAGGAGGAAGTAAAAAATGGGTATAGGGATAGGCAATTTAGGACTCAATAAGTAAACAAGACCAATTAAAGACATTTGAGGTGATTTCCATGGCTACTGAAAGAGCCATAACCTCAAGTCACCATAGGTCATTTAAAAAACCATGTAGAAAGTATCCAACTCAGAAGATAAGGTAAGGAATAGTTTAGAACGGGAGAATAAAAAGGTAAGGCTCTTTGGACTCTATGAGAATACTTGTTCTCTGAAGTCAACCCCATCCATTCCTTGGAATTGAGGTAGAAAATTTATTCTCCCACTGGTTTGGGTTGTTTTTCTGTCATTTACATACAAGAGTTCTGACTAATGCAAATATTATACTATATTTTGCTTAGAAATAATATGTACTCCCAATATTAATATTCTTATCTGTGTTTGCTAATTTACATAATTTCCAAGCTATTTCATTGGTTTATAAGAGCCTGGGAAATGCAGTCTCCACAAAAATTCTCAGAGTCAGTCTCTATTTAAAAGTGATTTGCAAATCCAGGCTTCCATGAAGATGGGAGATGGTACAATTTTTTTTGAGCATATACTGATGACATGCTATTACAGTATTTAGTGATACTGATTATCTAAAAAGCTGCAGGTTGCCTTGAATTAAAAGTGTCTAGTGGATCCGAAAATTAATTTCATGTTACCTCTCATCAATCAGGGTAATATTCCTCAATGAGCACTTACTTGCACAAACTGTTCTTCTAGGGGAAGTGGAAATAATACATGGATGCATCAGTGGTTGAGAATAACAATGCCAGCTGCAGCTTGTCCCAGTGGGATTCTCGTACTTCTGCTTTGCTTTTGAATTTTTTTTTTAACTTTTACATTATTCTCGATAGAGAAGAGAAAGGCTTATACAGTACAACAAATTAACAATGACATATTTTCTTCATATAGAGGTAAATCTGTAATAAGTTAGCTCTCTAGAAGCTCCAATAATGACATTTTTAAAATTGCATGTCAATGCAATGTAATTTTCAGTGGAAAATTTTTGAATTTATATTACGCAGTTTAAGAAAGTGTCGTATTACATCCTGTAATGCCATCTATCACAATTGACAATAATTTGTGGGGTTTTTTTTTTCTTATTTAGAAATTTGTATTGTAACTTTACGGTTGTGAAGTGGGGGGAAGTGGTTATTATCTCATCCTTTGCCAACACACTTTGTCATCTGCCAAGCCCCTGCTATTCCATTCATCATTCTATTTTCAACAGCCTGTAGTCTTGACAGATTGCAGGGTAATACTATACAAACAAATTCGCATTTTGATCCACAGGTGACGAGCAACTCAAATCTCCATAATACAGAGGTGTGGGTAGAGTATCTGTTCTCAGAGTCATTCTTGAGCCTTGGTTGGCGATCCTGGTAGTCATGGTCTAGTAATTTCTCTTATCTTTTCTCATCCAGCTTAAGACAAAAACAATATAAGCCTCTCCCTGCACTTTTTCTAAGTATTGATCCCATGTTTTATTTTAAAAGCAAAGTAAAAGCAATTTAAGGCAATTAAAAGGTGAGTCTATCAAAATATTTTTTAACAGACAGTTGATTCCATTTATCTAGTTAGAGTCACCAGACATAGCTCAATTCACTTTACATTTTTGGATGGACAACATTAGACCCTGATTTGGTGTTGACAATGAGTTGTAACAGTGGAAAGAACCAGAGCATTAAAGTTAGAACTGGAATCTTAATTCTGGCTCCTACTCGTGTCCAACCTAGGGTAATTACTTTTCTTTGCACCTCAATTCCCCAAAGGTTAAAATCTGAAGGAAAACATACAGCATTGAAATAAAACCTGGCTTCATAAGTAGTAATTAGTGATAAGTAATAGTAATAATTATTAAGTAACTAGCTACCTATACAGTAATCATGGTAAAAATATAGTAGATAGAAATTTAGTAAGTAAACAGTAAATAAAAATTTAGAAGACATGAATTGTAATACCAACTTTACCTTAATTTACGTATGTGATCTTCGGAAGAAGGAAAGTGATATTTATTTAAAAGACTGCTATGCTGCAGGCACTGCTTTAGATCCTTTACATTTAATATCTTATTGTTTTAAGTAAATAAATGATTTCACCACAACTTTGTGAGGCATCCTATTCATTTTACAAGCAAGGCCCAATTACTGGTAACTTGTTCAAGGCCACACATAAGTATTAGGGTCAAATAAGACACCTAAATGCTGTAATTATATTCCCCAACTAAAACTTTGAAAGGTTACAAGACTCCTGTGGCTTTTTAAACAAAAATGTGCTTTAATTTTATCTGCATATATTTTAACTACGGGGTCCATAAAACTTTTAAAATTTGAATTATTATTGCATTTCTTATAAAATAGCACTTTTAAAAAATTACATAAGTAAACTTATGGAAATTTAAGACAATATAATATAGAAAAATAAAAACAAAGATCTCATAGTCACATAACATAGAAATCAACTCCATCATGTTATTCTGACTATTAAAATAAAATAAACATAAAATTTCGTATGCTGCATATTTCACTGAAAATTATATGTAAATCATTTCTCTAGGCCATTACAAATTTTTACAAATGTCATTTCTATGACTGTGTACTATTATCTTGTGGACATATCCCTGTTTAGTTAACCAGTTCTCTGGTTTGATATTTAAGGTTTTGATTTATTTTCCAATTTGAATAAGAAAGATAACATTTACAACAGCAATACTTTCTTCTACGGTTTAGGTATGTGGATATCTATTTCAAAGCAGCCTTCTTTAGTGGTATTCACCAGAACTTCATATTGATAACCTTTACATCTTTATCTTGTCCTTAGCACACATTCTAAGGCCCCTTGCATAGGTGCTAACACTCTTACATGGAATGTGACATATTTGTGAGTTAGTTAACACAGTGAAATATCCTTTCTGCTTGATATCCTTATAAGTATTGCTCACTTAAGATATATTCATAAGTAACTAGTTAAGTTACTGTATCAATCAGTAATTACGAACATGAAGAACCAAACTACTTTTAATGTGGGACAGTCAGTGAACATTTCTTTGGGATTATAAAACCCAGGTGTGAAGTGAAGAAAGTGGGACTTTCAAAGAGAAAATTTTAACTAAATATATTATTTATTTACACACATACAATTAGACAGTGATTACCAAATAAATATCTCTTACTACTTCTCCTCCTTGGAAAAAAACATATGTATCCAGCCTCTTCCTTTTTTTGACAAATGAATTTCAGGTACTTATTTAGATTTATGCAAAATAAAGATGGAGATTTGAAGGACTGCTAAATAATTACAGCAATACAGAAATCCAGATCTTAGAATTTCCATACTGGAGTCTTTGGCGTGTATATATTCTGGATAATTACCTTGTTCTCAGCTTTGGTGTTTATATTTACAAAGCCAGCAGAGTGGCTTACACTGATACAATATACAATAGGTAAAAACAAGCCAAATTCATCTTTGAAAGAATACTGAAAATCTTATACAACATAGAATGCATCCGGTGTCAAGAGTTAGACTAGAGTTCAATAATTTGATTTACTGACTAGATTTACTGAATAAAAGTAACAAACATATCTATCATTTCCATCAGAATTGTACTTTTATTTTTTACAGTGTTGGTATTTTTTATCTTATTGTAGTTGATACAGTAAAATCTGGTTATCCCAAGACATTCTTAAGTAAATATTGTTATGAGCAGCCATTTCAAATTGATATTAGTATTTTCAGATTCCAGCTTGAACTTTATGTTTTGGTTTGAAAACAATAATAACAGCTAATATTTATTGAATGTTTTCTCTGTACTAAGTTCAAGGCTTAACCCTGATTCATGTGACTCTGCTAGCAACTCAATAAGAAAAGTATATTGAACAGCTGAGAATACCAAAGCCCATGTTACAATGAATCACTTGTCCCAAAGCCCACAGCTCTTAAACTGAAACCAGGGCCTGAGTCCATGCCATCTGATCCGATATCTGCACTATAAACCACTCTGAAACTGGAACACAAGTAATTCCTCCAAAGTTCTCTATTGCTTCCTTCTTTTGCCATTTTTACACCAAGATCTCAGTTCCATGGACTCTAAAAGATGACTAAAGTTGTATACATGTCAAAAGTTGTGCTGAAGTCAATTCAAGAAAAACACAGCTGCCTTTACCACGAAACTCTGAAGCTGCAACAGATCTATATCAGAGGGAAAAATGATATTTATGTAGCGAGTGCAATTTACACTCAGAGACAAATAGAGATGACGTTGCAAAGCCTTCAGTGACAAGATTTTTTATTCCTGAACTGTGTACTTTTCCCCCATAATCTGACATACTTTATAATTTGAGGGAAATAAGTTAGCTCATTTAAAAAATTATGGAGGGAGGTATCTCCCCCTCTCTCACCAGAGAACATACCCCTCACTTGACTTACAGTTCAACCAGGTGCCACATATCAGTAAATGATCACATTAGCCCCTATCTTAACATCTTCTCATTGGCTGCCTAGTCAGCAAGGTATTGATTTTTTTTTTTTTTTAAGATTATGCTCTCAGTACATGACTGTTTGCTTGGCTTTACTCCCAAACATCTTTAAAAACCTTAATAGAGCACTGCCCTGTTGGATGGCTTTATTCACCTTTTAATAAGCCTGCTTGCCTCCTGTAATAATACTGAATCTGCTCAGAATCATATTTATCAGAGACATAAGGCTATGAAAGAAATGCAAAAAAAAATGCTTGGGCTGAATTTAATATGAGAATTTAAATAAAGGTGCCCAAAGAATTCACATATTATATTAATACAATCATTAGACACATGCAGAAAGCAAAGTATCTCAATGGAAAATATAAATCATCATTAAATCTGCATTAATTTAGCTCACTCAAATATTCCTTCGAGTTCTAATGTATCACTATAAACAACAAAGAATCAGATTGTTCTTCATGTCTAAGAAAGAAAAGAATTGGCACTTTGAAACATATATCCCATGATATATGGGATATATTATCAAATTATCAAATTAATATCAACAGTGGAAATTAGGTGCAAATGTTACAAGACCAAGTTAAATACTCTGACTGGGAACAGCTACTAAGGAGAAGGGAAGGTGAGAGGAATCCACTGAACAGGTGCCTGGCCATGTTCCCCCATTCACCCATTCACGTACTATCTTCACAAATTTGTGGTTTTCCAGTATCCCTTCTACCCATATTTTCTTAATATTGTTTTTTAAATTGCTTAACTTTTTAATATTTAGCTTCATCATGAGCCACAGGATTCTTGATATCATGATCTGAAATTTAAAATACATAATTAACTTGCACACTATGTAAAATCACCCCTTATTACATGTTACATGCTCGCTCTACACCAAGAAATCATTGCTTCAGGGAAGTTTTTTCCAAATATTTTTAGGAGTGAAATGCACACACACACACACACACACACATATGAATTAGAGACATCCTACTGGTAGTACTTGTGGTTTTATGTAATTTTTCTATATTTAATACTTAGGGTGCTACTGTGGATTCACAGAATTCTTATAGTAATAGTTAGGTGTACCAGGTCCACAACTTGAAACTTTTTTTCCAGGGCACTGACATGTTTATCTTGTACAGAAAATTTAATAAAACAAACATGAATCCCCCCAAATTCAAAGGTAGATCCTTAGGAATGAATTTGTGTATATCACAGTTTTCAAAGAGTATGCTGAAAGTAAGACAGAGAAATTAATCTATACTGCCTTAAGAAGAAATCTGAGGGGGAAAGTGCCAAGGAGAAATAGAAAAGCAAATGTTATAGAGGACAATGGATGAGACAACGAAATGAACCATACTAACGATATACTAATATAACACCGTGGGCATTCTGTATCTTGAAACCAAAAGTCAGTTATGTCTTTCAAGAGATGATAAATAAATTTATTTTAAATAATATTTTTAGGGTTAATTCTAAGCTGCTGAAAAACTAGAGCCCCAAAATAATATTTGATGACAATCTGCAAGGACTATTCTGCTGGTGTGCCAGCATACCCCATCCCTGACATAACCTTATTAAGCATTTTATTAAGAAATTATATAAAGGCATGAAATGTATTACTGTCAAACTTTCAGATGGAACAAATCTAGGAGAAATAATTAAATGTCAAATGACTCCAATATAAGGCAAGCATTCTGAACAACCTGGAGTGAGGGTTTGATAGAGAATGAACTTTAATAGGTATAATAGGAAATAACAAGGTATATGATATACAGGAGATAAAATATAATAGATCTTTTGCCACCAAACAAAACTTTTTTTTCTTTTTGCTGAGACCTGAGAGAAAATTATTCTGAGGATCTTTTTAAAATAATAATCCCATCATGATTCCAACACAGATACAACAATAAGTTTTATGTAAAATTACATCATATTTTGTAAGACATCTCTCAAACAAGTGGATGACATATTACCAAAGCAAAGATCAAGAAAGACCTAAATATCTTTTCTCACACTGGTCTGCTGACTATGATAAGACATTACAAAGATCAAGGTTCTGATTTTTGGAAAGAGTCTGGACTATAGTAATTAGTCTTTATTGTACATTAAGAGCAGATTTATGTGATATAAATATTCAACTGGAAAATGGGTTATCAAAATTGTCACCAAAATAGGAGAGATGACAGATGCATAACAACACTATAATTCTGTGCTTTTTCCCACCAATATTGGATGAATAATTTTTTTTTGGCAAATGGATATGCATACGATTCTGAATGAGGGTAGAAGAAATTCAAAATTCAATCATCTAGGTAACATGTTTGAGGTAAGGAGATAAAATACCTAGAGTTAATATTACATTTACTGAGAGAGATCTTATTGGAATTGGGGAGAATATAAAGAAGGAATAAGCTGCAAAGAGAAGAGTTAAGAATAAAAATGAAGAGATGGGAGGAAAGAAATGAATGGTGAGGGAGAATGATGGAGGAGAGAGAAACTGGAGTTAAATTTCCTAGAAGTAAAGAAAAATTTCTTACTTTATACAAACTGAAGAAGGCTCAAAAGATTGATGAAGAAAATTGAGCTATGTAGGTCTATAAATTAATGAAATTTGTCAATCACTATATAAATTTGTTTTGTAGTATATTTAAATCTACTGAGGGTAAAAATACACAGAAAACAGATTTTCTTCTTTTCCAGTGCTAATAGACTGGAGAATTCAGCAACAATGAGACAAATTTTGTTCCATCAAAGAGATTTGAGAAAGTTTCTTATATCTTGGTGAATACTATTTGATAAAATAAAGAAACAAAATTTCTACAAGATTTCCATATCTATATGAGAAAACATTTTATTGCATTCATTATTTAATATAAATTATTAAAACAGTTTTAACAGTGAACTGATATCTTTCTTAATTACAAATGCATTCTTTGTGTTATATAACTTCTTTCCTTTTAGACAGTGAAACTAATTTGTATGGAAATTGGTCATTAAGAAAATTTAAATGATTTAGGTGGTAAATTTTGAAAAAATGATTCTTCATTGATATTATATAGACTATATACTATATTATATGGATATATTATATGGACTATATATTTGATTCTTGTTATTTGCAGATGATGAAGTTCCTATCAGTGGGGAAAAAGTCTTATGAATAAGCCTCTACATTTAAGGTGTAGAAACAGTCTCAGAAAACTTACGTGACTTCCCCAACTCACACTGCTAGTCAATGACAAAACTGTGACTTGGCACAGAATCTCTGACCCTAAAAGTTAGAATGATGGTGTGGATATCTGACTTTTCCTGGGCCAGGCAGACTTGTGTTCAAATCCATCCTTATCAATTCATTGGCTTGGGCATTGACCTTACCTTTCTGGCTCTCTGTTTCTTTATATATTAAATGGGAATAATAACAAGAACAACCAGAATAACCATGTCAACTATATCTAATTTAAAGGTTTCTCTAAAAGATTACAAGGAAGTGATTGACACATCTCAGGACCTCAGTTAAATTTAATGATCTCATCCTCTCTTTCTGTTGTCCCAGTTTCTACTTTTCTATCATTTCTGGTAATGGCCAGAAATGAATCCTGTAAGTCAATTCAAGACTATATGACACTGTGCAGCACAAGGAACTACATTCAACATCTTGTAGTAACTTATGGTGAAAAAGGATATGAAAACAAATATATGTATGTTCATGTATGACTGAAGCATTGTGCTATACACCAGAAACTGACACATTGTAAACTGACTACACTTCAATAAAAAAACACACACAAAAAACATCCCACAGCAAAACAACAAAAAAAAGACTACATGTTTCCAGTTCAAATGGTAAATAAACAAACCTGAGTATAGGTAAAGAGCCTGGAGGTACAAAAAGAATAAATTTAGGAAAACTTAAGTATCAGTATCTCACAAATCTCTGTTGCTGGTTTTTGGTCACTCTTCATTATCCTCAGTAGCCAAACTCACATCGTCCTTTAGCCCAAATTGTTAGCAAAGGCCTTTCTTCAATGTGACCCTCCCACCAAGCATCAAGATCTAATGACAAAATAAAAGGAAAACAGTGAACCTCCAAAGGGGTAAATGCATCATTAGCTTCTTGCACAAGGGTTCATCCTGTCTTCTCCAGGAATGATTTTTCACTGGGAGTCCTTTCCAAAATCCATAAAAAAATTAATTCTCAAAGTTTATCATTTTTTTTTCTTTTACTTTACCAGTCAGTTCTAGACTTAAAATGGCTTTTTATAGAACATTCTCTTTGAACATTCCCAAATGGGCTTTTACTCATTTGAGGGAAAAAAAAAACATATGCATGTAAATTATTAAGATATATTATGTAAACTATGTATCCAAATGCAAGTAAATATACCAAATCTAATCTAAAGAGACTAGCTGAAAACAGAGTATTCTTCTTCATATTTCTAAATTAGCATGAATGCTCCACTGACTCAGTGTCAGAAAACACATTTGCTTTCAGGAGGAGAGAAAGCTTTACTTACAGAGACCCATTATGTGTCAGATAAAATATAAATCACTCAGAGAATATAATCTTACATAATTCTCTTAATAACTTTATGATTGATATTGTTTATTTTACATAGGAAAACTGAAGCTTGTGGAGTTTCATACACTTAATATTATTATGTGGCCAGTAAATCATGAAGCTAAATTATTTACTGAACTTTATAGTCTATCATACTACTAGTGTGGTATCTACATATGTATTCATATGAGTATTCTGAAAATTTAGCACCATTATAGATTCTAGAGCATACTCATGATAAAGGACAGTGACGGAATATATGAAGTCTTGATAATATGTTATCTTGCAGCTTAATAGAGTACACTTAACAGAATGTTAGGAAATACGACTTTTTTAATATACCCTGTAAACTGAAAAATGCAGTAATAAAAGTGAGTTTTAAAAGAAGCCCTAAAGGTGTTAATGGCAGGCAGTACAATAATGGTAGATTGGTTGCATTATTTTAGCTTTAAAGAAAGAGAAATGCAATACACTTACACACACAAACACACAATTCTATCATACTGAACCTAAAATATTGGGTTGACATCCCCACGATTATATTTGGAAGCCTAAGAAAAAAGTAATGCCATCTTAATCCTTTATCTTCTGGCTTAAATTCCTTATATACTCCAGATATATTAACATTGGTTTTCCTTTCTCTGCCAGTGTTTAAAAATGTTTGCTTTAGAGAAAATCCCCTTAGAGACAGATCTGAGCTGAGGCTTCTGATAGGAAATCTGTCACTGTGAACCGCTGTTGTTGCCTGTGAAAACGTAGCACTCACCTAGGAAGGCATTAACTGAACAATTTGACTTTTCCTTGACTGACATGTGGCTAGAGAGCCAAAGGTATATATATTTTTTTAACTCTAAACTAAAAGCATCTAAATAAGAAGACTTGCCATTTTAAAATTAAACTGCATACACCATTAAGAAATACTTCTGAAAGAAAAAGACATTCCTTAAAACTATTTGTATTCGATCGGCAGATATTCACATGTCAGGGCCATGCTCATTATGGTGTCATTTGTAGAACTGTTTGTTCCACATTAAGCAAAACATTACCCCCACCTCAGCAGGAGATCTTGGCGCATAATTAAGTTGATCCTTTTCAGAAAGTCTGAGATGCTGTTGTCTGTTTACTGATAAAAAGAGAATCCCATATCTAAAGGGATTTAAAATCTAGTTAGGTTTTCTTCTTAATCCTTTAAAAAGATAGCTCATACTTTTCCTGAAGTACTCTCTGATGACCATCTTTCTTCTATTATTAACTCTAGAAGTCAGTTGCTTCTACATCCGAGACTTGGAATATTTTTGCTTTTAGCCCTGAAGACAATTAAATCACATAGATTTAGTTTTAGCTTCTTCTTTTGTTTACACAACTAAATTCCTGACCCAGAGCCTTACATAATAAAAGTAAAACAAAAGAAAACAGTATTATCCTTATCATTCAGATCTAATCAGTTTAAAGACTAGAAATATCAACATTTTGAGAATGTCACCTGCATGTAGTAGTAGGAACATGTCTAATAAAAATGCGCCCTGGGTGAGGTAATGCTTATATGGAGAAGGAATGGATTCTCATCAAAGAATAGAAGAGGGATGTTTTCATGTCTCACTTACTACAACTTCTCTGCCTTCTTTCTTGAAGGCTGGCCTGGGCCCTGCACAGAAGCTGCATCCTGCCTATGTCCACATTTCCCCCGAGTCTGGCTCCCACCACTCACTCAGAACTCTCCTGTCTCACCACACTCTCCAGTCTTTACGGGATGGAGGCAGCAGCTGTACTGAGAAGATAAATTACTGCCGTGGGCCTTGATCTATTTATAATAGTTGCAAATTCAGGTTTGGCTGGTGGCCTTTCACCATAGACACTGATTCATTAGCCCTGAATAGCCCGTGGGCTCCTATGCAACACAACACAGTTGCACCAGGGCTGAATTTGTCTCCTGTGTAGACAACCACTACTCTTAGTATCTTCCTCACATAGATAAATCTCCAGGTTTTGAAATAGCCCATCACACCTGGCCTTGCCTGCGGACCAAATGCATATAAAATGCAGATACGCTTAACAATTCAAAGGTACTTCACATCGTTGGTACTCAGAGAGACATTTCTGGGCACTAAATATAGTGGCAAAAAGACAGAGTATAGGGTGACCATCCTCAAAAATAATGTGAAAGAAGAAGAAAATGCCCAAGTCGCTGGTGATGCAGCCTTACCTACAAGCTTTATAATTTAGCATGAGTACAGAGTCATGGTTGGCATATTCCTAGAAAAGTCATCACCCTAGAGAATCTATAATGAGTACTAAAATCAATTCATCTACACTTTCCCTTCTAAATATTTCCAAAAATCCCTCTGAAAACTGCCTATTCACATATATATACCTCCAATAAAAATTATAATACAAGAACTTACAATACCTGCATTCTAAGTACCTACACGTGATAAATAAAATGTTCACTACTTGTAAAGCAAAAAAGGCAAGATATTACTAAAGTTCTATCAGAATAAAGTAACAGTATATTAAGAATTCTGTCTCTGTTTAGAACTATATTCAATGCCTCTGTGTTTTTCCAAAATCATTACTGATGCCAATTTCTCCATATATGTGGTAGTACTGGAATTAAGCCTTAACAAGGTGGTAAAGACCTGGAGAAATAAAATCTGATTAAAAGAATAGATTATGACTTAATGGCTGGGACATCAGGGTAGAAATGTCAGAGGACGGCAAATAAAGCAAAGCATTGAAAGCCTATCAAAGAAGTTGTGCTTCATTAAAAAAAAAAAAAGGTTTTTTTTATTAGAGTAACAGGCACCAGATTTATCCTCAACTCGAAACAACCAAAAAAAAAAAAAAGATAAAATATATGAAATAATGGTAACCAAAACAATAAACATCAGGCAACAAAGAACAGTGATCTCTGAGAGACAAGAAACAAAGGAGATGAGCCTTAACATTTGCTGGGTCTTATTGTCTTGAGAGCACCCAGGCTGCAAGGTGAGAAGGGGAAACTTAGGGGAAATCCAGTGGACTCCATAGTTGACAAGACTGAACTGAGTGTCCAAGGAGATCACACAGTTCTCAAGACAGTGATGGAGAAGGGAATGCTGCAGAGTATGTGAACCCCAGAGATCTGCAGAGGACCTTCCTTGAGTACATGGCAGAAGATGCATCAGTATACACATATAAGGAAACTACCAGATGCTAGCAAAAGAACCATCTGAAAAGATTATAGGGACAGTAATTGCACCTCACACAGGGCTTGGAATAATGCCTGTTCCCACAGGTAAAACTGGACAATCTTATAATGCACAAGACACTGGTCAGAGTACTCAGAATTCTCTTGTCTCAGCAGAAAAGAATTAGTCGTAGAAAACAAAAACACTGCTCTGGTCCCACCTAACAAATCATAAAAGTCTCAATGGATAAAACTGTTCCAAGCAACTTAACAATACTGCAAAACAAACCACAAAAAAAATTACAAATACACAAAAAAAGCTGGTACCTTGTAAGATAAAAGGACGAACAGGAAAAGAGGGAAAGTGAGCAAACAACAAATGAAAAATAGTGAAAAAGGAACAAAGCACAGATGGCATACGTAGAAAACAAGTAAGATGATAAGAAACAAGAAAGAAAAGAATCTGTAATTATGCGACGTGGTAGATGTTGACTAAACTC
Source organism: Vicugna pacos (assembly GCF_048564905.1). Taxonomy (NCBI): domain Eukaryota; kingdom Metazoa; phylum Chordata; class Mammalia; order Artiodactyla; family Camelidae; genus Vicugna; species Vicugna pacos. The sequence goes on from NC_132991.1 coordinate 20,125,956, forward strand.
ACTGAGGTAGTCACTTTGCAATGAATATCTGCGTCAAGTCATCATGTTGTACACCTTAAACTAATACAATGTTATATTTCAATTACATCTCAACAGAACGGAGGGAAAAAAGAAAGTAATACTGAACAAGAAATAAAATTACCTGTGGTCTTGTCATTGGCATTTGAGGAAGTGCTGGAAATGATGCAAACAAAGGAAGTTATGAAGAGTTTTGCAGGAATCTCAATATGTTATAAATACAATAAATTTGATGTTGACAAAAAACAGTATTTTAGGGAGGGGGGTTTGGAAGAGTGAAAGGGAGATCTATTTGGGGCTTTGAATTAGCCATGGGGCTCCTTGAATTAAGCAAGAAAAAGCAACCCTGGCAAACTTAAGGGGGAAAGAAATCAATTTACATTGGGTGTAAATATAAGTATACTGGGAAGATTCTAGAATCTAAGGGTAGAATCAAAGGTTGAGGTTTCCTCTTGAAGCACCATATTGAATTAGATAGCACATCTTAACCGCAAACTCTTTGATATGCTGGATGAGATAAAACCAGCACCCTTTAAAATTCACAAATATCCAAACTGAGAGACAGTCTACAAAAATACCTGACTAGTACTCTTTAAATTGTCAAAGTCATTGAAAACGAGACTGAGAAAATTCCACAGACCACGGAGATGTGATGACTAGATGTGTTGTGGTATCTTGGAACAGAAAAAGAATATTTTGGAAAAACTAGTGAAATCTGAATGAAATCTGGAGTTTAGTTAATAATAAAAAAGATGATAGACTCAGATTTAGACATATTCATAATCACATAAAATGTATGATCTAAAAACTCCAATTAAAATGCAGAGATTACCAATTTGGAAAAATATTCCCAACTCTGCTAACTGTGAGAAAGACACTTTAAATATAAAGTCACCAGTATGATAGAAGTAAAAAGATGGAGAAAGATACATTATGCTAATAATAAACAAAAGAAACCTAGAGAGACTGTAATAATATCAAAGCATATTTCATAACAAAGAATATTACTAAGGATAATGAAGTTTATTTCCTAATTATAAATGGGTCAGTTCATCAAGAGAAACATAAAAATTCTAAGAGCACCAATAACAAAATTTCAAACTACATGAATCAAAAACTGGTAGAATTGCAAAAAAAAATAGACAAATGCATAGTAATATCTCACCACAACTGATATAATATGTACACAAAAAATCAGTACAGATATGGAAGAACTAAACAGCACTATCAACCAACTTGATCTAAGGAAATGTACAGAGCACCCAACAACAGCAAAACACACATTCTTTTCAAAGGCACATAAAATTTTTATCAAGATAGACTAAATCATGAACAACAAAAGACGTATCAATAAATTTTAAAGGACTCAGGTTAAGTAATGAAGAAATTCAAGTCATGCAAAGTATGTACTCTGGCTACCAAGGGAATTACGTTACAAACAAAAAATACATAGACCATCTCCAATTACTTGGAAACTAAATAATACATTTCTAAGTAACCCATGGGGCGAAGAAGAAATAAAAAGTGAAGTTAGAAAGTACAAGTTATAAATGAAGAGAAATAAAAATACAGTACATGAACACACATGAGATGCTGCTGAAGCATTCTTCAGGAGCACATTCAAAAATGAAACACCTGTATCAGAAGAGAAGAAAGGTTTCAAATCAGTGACCTCAACTTGCACAATAATAACCTAGAATAAGAAGGGCAAATGAACCCAAAGTAAGGAGAAGAGAAGGATGAAAAGACAAGGCATAGACTATGAGAAAATATTTGAAAAGCATTTGTTCAAAAAATAACTTGGATCCAGAATATATAAAAGTACTTGCAAAATTCAATAATACAAGAACAAACAATCAAATAAAAAGTAGGAAAATTATATGAATAGATACTTCGCCAAGGAAAATACACAGACAGCAAGCAAGCATATGAAATGATGTTCAATATCATTAGTCATTAATGAAATGCAAATTAAAACCACAATGAGACACCACTACACATCTACCAGAATGACTGAAAGTTGAAAGTATCGAGTATTGGCAAGGATATGGAGAAATTCAGATTCTCCCACACTGCCAGTGTGAATGTAAAATGGTACAACCACTTTGGATAGGAGTTCGATATTTTCTTTAAAAGTTAAGCATACACTTATCGTATGTTCTGGTCTTCTACCTCTAGAGAAAAGAAAGCACGTGTCTATACAAAGACTAATACGTGGACTGTTCTTAGAAGTTTGATTTGCAATAGTCTAAAACCTGAATCAGGGGATTACAAGGTACAAACTATTAAGTATAAAATAAACTACAAGGATGTATTGTACAACATGGGGAATATAGGAAATATTTTATAATAACTATAAAGAGATACAACATTTAAAATGTGAATTACTATATTGTACACCTGAAACATAGTATTTTATATCAACTATACTTCAATTTAAAATAAAAACCCTTACAAATCTTAGTCACTATGTATAAAAATAGATTAAAAAATAAGTTTCTGCTGTGTAGCACAGGGAACTATGTTCAATATTTTGTAATAACCTTTCATAAAAAATATGAAAACAAATATTTGTATATTCATGACTGAGACAGTGTGCTGTACACCAGAAATTGACACATTGTAACTTTAATTGACAGTACTTCAATTAAAAAAGATAATAAAAAATATAAATAAAATAAAAACCTTAAATTAACCCATGATCATAAATGGGTACATAGATAAAAAAATACTGTGGTATATCCATACAATAGAATTCTTCACAGCAATGTAAAGAATGAACATTTGATACAACCACCAACATGGATCACAAATAATTAAGCTAAGCGAAATAAGCCAGACAAAAATGAATACATACTGTATGACTCCAGTTTTATCTAATGCACACTAATCTACAGTGACTGAAAGCAGATGAGTGATTGTCTGTGGAGGCAATGATATAGGGAGTGGTGTGAGGGAGATGTATTGCAAAAGGAAACAAATGTCTAGGTGTGAACATGTTCATTATCTTGAGAATGGTGATGATTTAATCTGATGATCTGTTCCATAGATCATAACCACAGCATATAAGTTGGGATGGTTTCTGGAGAGAGCTAAAGAGCTGATTAGGAAAATGGAAAATAGAGCCCACGTAGACAGATTAAAGAAAATGAAATTATTTGGCCTGAAGAAGGATGTAGAAAAATTAATTTGAGGGTCCTTAAACAAAGGACTTTAACACAAAGCATAGTGTTAGGTTATTCAATATTTTCACTGGGAATAATTTAAAAGGAAAAAAAAAACAGGCTTAATTTATATTATGAGGATTTTACCTAAACATAAAGAAGTGTTTCTGTTTGCTTTTTTGTTTGTTTGTTTAGATTACGGATGATAGATGTGGTCCTATTAAAGTGGGGTAAAACCAGATGACTTCTAAGGATCCTTTTCCTTTGAAGATCCTGTGAACATCATAATAATACATGAGCCTTAGATGAAGCTAAGTGGACATGACATTTTCAGCTCCATCCTTTATTGTGGTTTAGAAATACATTCTGTATTAATTCAGCAACATGGTTAGTGAACACTTTCCATCTGCCAGTAAGATGTTGAAAATTACTAAGTCACAAAATTGAGCCAAAAAAATGAAACCGGGTGAAAGAATAATTTTGTACCAGAAAGAAGTAGTAAATCCCAGCTGTGAAAACCAAATAGCACGAAAAAAGCTCCGGAATTTAGATTGGTACTGACACCCCCTTACCCTACGCTGATAGCTTTTGACTGGTCATACCTTTAGTCAACAGAGTCAAATGTAATTACTTTTGTTTTAACTATTTCAAACCAGAGATTTTAGCATGTTCATTTCTTGAATTTGTTTCATTGCCAACAAATACAACATTTAGTGCCAAGACTTAACTGTATCTTCCAAAGAAGAATCTGGATAGTTCATGCCCAGTGGTTAATTACCAAATTTCATAAAATAGGAAAAAGAAAAAAATGCTTTCTTGTTACTAAAATTTTCAAAAAATTGGAACAAAGCACAGTGTTCATAACCTTCACTTCTACAGGGTAAAAGTTTTTGAAAATATACTAAGAGTAATGTTAGCATGAGCAAACATTCTCTTCTCAATAGCCATCTGTATTTTAATCTATTTAGTAACAGTTTATTCATACAAAATTAATAAGAAGCTGATAACAATAATTCTAGAATTGATTTTATCTATTAACAGATCCCCTGTATTATTTACACTACATTTAGACTGGGAGAAACTTTTGAATAAGAATATAATGAAGACGACATTTTTAAAAGCACCATTACAGTTCCTTAATGACTTGTATAATGCTTAGAATTAGACTCTGAGGAATGCCTCCATTTCCTGAAAAAATATATATTATTTTTATATATATATATATTTATTCAGCAGAAAAGTTTCAGGAAGGAAAAGATATATGATCTAAAAAAACTCTATATTCATGTTCTTTCATTCAGTTAACCAAGAGGAGGACAATATTTTCGAACGTATGACCTGCATGAACTGGATCATGCACCAGACAGTTCAGAGTCTGAGCAGGGTGTTACAGTTTTGACCGGCTGGTGAGAAAGTTATCTCCTGTTCAATTCTCTTTCATTCTTTCTAGTTGCCTCATTATGAAAAGTTTGGTCATGGAAAGATAGGGCTCCTCTCAACACTCACCAATCTCCCTTTTGAACAAAAGGAGAGCTGGATTTTGATAGGCTAAGGTCAAACCAGAATTGTGTCAAACTAGAACTTAATGACATTGTTTTCATTGTACTTATTTTTCCTATTACCTCTATGGTAAGCCACTAGATTTCCATCTGGGATCACAATCAGTGGTCTGTCTTTGTAGAGAAAGGGTTTTAATCATTGACTGTGTTGAGAATTTTCAATGAAGAATGGTGTTAATAACAACCAGACTGGTTTTGGTTCATTTTTACTTTCAAATTGTCTACAGAGAAGGCATCCCTGTATTGCCACTCCTACTCCCACTCACTTTTTGTGACAATAAGTTATTTAAAAAACTATATAAATATATATTTTTATGATGATATTTATATACATTCCAATTTGTCTTGGATCATTTAAATCTGTGTCTTAATTCCTTGTCTTGTTACAAATTTAATCCAGGGCAAGGAAGCTCTATGGAGTGAGTAATGGTTAAGTGTATGGGGCTAGAGACATATCCTGTGGATTCAAATTCTGCTCATCCACTTTCTACTTGGGAGACCCGAGGAAAATTACTTACACTCTCTGAGGCTTATATCCTTACTGATAAAATAGCAAATAATGATAGTTATCCTCTCTCACATAATACTCTCTCATAGGATTGTTATGAAGATTAAATGATACAATTCATATAAATTTAGCACAATGCCTAGCAATAAGCTTTCAAAACTATTAATTTCATTGTTAGACTTTTTTTTGAATTCCTAGTGTCACTAAGGCTTAACATTTTCAGAAGATACTTATTAATTTTTTAAACAAATGAATGTTACAAAGATGCAAAGCTTAATTACTTTTATTCAGATATTATGAGTTGGACATGGTAAATTCAGAAAGAAAAAAATATGTTTATTTTTGTTTATATTTTAAGTGATTGATCCTCAATTTTCTTCTCTCTGACTCAGTGAAATGTCCTTTATTCAAAAAGAACTGACTGAACTATCTGAGAATTGAGTTCATAAAATGTTTTATGATTACTAAAGGTAGTTTCCTGTACCTCTGTGGTTCCCTGATAGTTACCCAGTGGGATTTTTACTGCTCAGTGCCTCTTTATATGAAGAATCTTGTGGTTTTAAATGCTACAAAGACCACAATGAAGATCTGAGAATCCAAAAGATTCTCTTCTTGAAGCAGTAATCATCATGGGACTGGGTACATGCTCATACCAAGAACTCTAAGTTCATCCAGAGAACTTGAAGGACACACATTCATAAAGTAATATAACATCCCACCATCTATGAAACACTTGTAGGAACAGACAGAAATAGCCATGTGCAGCATCTACTTCTTTTTTTTTTAGGCATCTACTTCTTGATACACAGATGTAACTGCTAACAGGCATAACTGTATGATCTTTTATAGAAAAACATGATTAATTGGAATTAAGTAATATATTTAATTTCATGAGTACATTTTTGTGTTTAGGATTCAGAAGCTAATAACAAAGAAGCCGAAAATATAAAGTCTCCATATTTGATTTTTAAAAATGTAATATAATAAGAATATTCAGAATGGAGATCTAAAGCTATGTATGCTATTAAGTCATATAAGGAATTTTTGCCATTACAGTTTACTTGGTGACAGAAGAAATTAGATTGATTTTAGGAATATCTTCAACAAGTTGAAACAGTTTAGATGTTACTCTTTCGACAGCTTAATTGATTAAAGTTGTATGCTAGTTTATAACACTTAGAAATAAGTTCCCAGCATTATGATATGGATTTTTTTTGAGTCTTCAACTCAATATTTAATAACAATTGTCAGTACACTCTATTCCTGAAGAACTGATTGCAATGAATTAAAACAAATACCATACATTTTTCTTCAATGTTAACATTTGATATTAGCATTTACAGCAAAATGGTTACTACATTACTGCAGATATACACATATGTAACTTTCTATTAGTTTAAGATTAAATATAAATATATGAACTTAAATTAATCATCTGATTGCTTGAGTAAGATACACAATTCACATAATCCAAATATCATTAATTGAAAATGTAATTAGATTTACTTGAACTTCAATAAACAGCATCAGTTTATATTCTGCTTTTCCTTAAATGTTAGTCAAAACCCAGTAACTATATCAAAAGAAATATTTATATACTGGAAATTTGTCTCTTTCTTAGACCATAGAGGTCTGAAGGGAAGTGTTGTAACCATATGGATAATATGACCTTATAGGGATGAGAAACCTCAGGTCACAGGGTAGCTCTGCTCTCTATTTTATCTCTCTAGCCTCTAAACTGTATTTTTCAAGCCAATTCTGCTTTAGGTCACAGGAAACTGATCATGAAGAATTTCTGTTCATATTCTTCTTAAAATTGCTCTCAAGATTTTTGGATTTGAGAAATAAAAATATTAATTAGAAAGTTAAGATTTCAAAGGATAATAAAAATAATAATTTACTCCGGCATCCATAACCCAGCAGGAGTTAAGAGAGTTCATTACCACACACTAACTCCTACATCACCTCTCTTTCCTCTCCCATTTCCCACATGAACTCTGAACAAGGAACCATATATGAACAGTGGCCTGATGACAAGAAAAATCTATCCCAGAGGCTTTGCATCTCAGGCATTGAATCTAAAACTGATTGGAGCATAAGTATGGCTGTCAGAATAATCATCTATACAACATCTGTTCGCTATACACAGATTACAAAGCTAATAAGTGGTACAGTTACAACTCTACAATAGGTCTTTTATTCTCATTACTATGTTCTGTCCTGAAATGTTAATGGCAGAAAATGGATAGTCTTTTTGTAAACAAAATCTGATACCACTTGGATCCTCAAACTGATTTTAACATATAAGCACAAATCTAAGTTTTCTTTAAGGGATAAACAAAAATACTTTCTACTCTAGACGTGTTACGAAGTGTTGCTGCTAAGAAAAAGCATCGTAATCTTGCATTCTACCTATTTTCATTCACTAATATACAGTATAATCATATACTGTATACACATGGTACTAAACATTAAATAACCCCTGAAAATATAAATGTAGAATATTCTCTAAGGAAACTGCCAGCCCAAAGGATATGTTAACAGAATCTCATAATCTAAAACAAACACACATATTTTTGTTCTAAAGGTAGGTTAAAGGAGACAAATTTTTAAAGTTTTACACTTTTTATATTTTTATAAATTGTCTAATATTTATTCTCCCCAAGTACTGCTATAAATCTGCTACCAGGGTTTGTGTGTGTGTGTGTGTGTGAGAGAGAGAGAGAGAAAGAGATTTTATTTTACTTATTTTTAGAGAATCAAATATACTTGGCCAAGGATGAGAGGAGCAGTATGACAAGGATGAAGTTTTTCAAATAAAAATAACACATTATGTTAAATTAATGACTCGATTTCTTTTAAAAAAATATCAACTGCACGAACCCAGTTCTTATTAAAACTCATGTGCAGCTTTCCTCCTTACAAACTCAACTATAATCCTCACTGGCAAAAAGCTATTTCCTCTCTTGCCTTTTACTACAGATCAACCCAGAGCCTGGAACATTTGGCAGGCCTCCTGACTCATTACATGGGCTCTTCTTTAGTTTTGTGCAATTTTAAATCTAACAGTTTCCTCTTATTATTAAGAGAGAAAAATAAAATAACCACCAAATAATTGCACATCCTTGTGGCAGAGAAACAGTCAATGCATAACGGTTACTGAATATAAGTTATTAAAAAAAAAATGTGTTCCACTTAGACTATTCAGTGATCCACGTGTAGTCCATTCATTCATTTGTATAAAAGCTAGAAGGCAATTTCCTGGTGCCATTCATACAGATAGGCTCTTCTTCAAGGACTCCACTGGAACCAAAATGTTTTTGCAAAAGAGTCTCTTTCTTTCTCCCTCTCTGTCATACACACACACACACACACACACACACACACACAGACATATACACAAATGTAACTGACAGAAGAAAGAGAAAATATTGAATTTTCCAAAACAAATAAATAGGTGAATGACAGCAAAATATAATACTTCAAAAATTTTAGCATAAAATGTAGAAATACAGTACTAGTATAAAAACACACCTGTAAGCTCTACGTGTTAACAGGTTTGTCTACAAATATGTTTATTTTAACCACAATTAGTTTAAAAGTTTGGAAATGTATGAAAAATTAAATTATTACTAAAAATTATATTTAAAAGATGGCATATGTATACACTGTGTTTTTAAAGTAGCAACATAGAGCTATGTAATTATTTTTTGAAGTTTTAGCATTGGACTGTCAACCACACAGACCCCAGCATCACTTATATACTAGACAATATGCACAAAGTATGTTCTGAGAGAAAATGATTCTATAGGATGTTATTAAGTGCTATTTTACAAATATCTGGGGTCAGGTAAGTATACAATCAAAACATTTTGTAAAACAATCAAACAATGTGGTTTCATTTCTCTCCCTCATAACTTATCTTGTTCCACAGCTGTTTCATCAGGGTTGAGGGGTGAGGTAGGCAAATGTCACCTCAGTAATCAGTAAGATACGATGCAGAATCCGTTTCTTTCAGGCAAGCAGAAAAAGTAGACTAATGCCCACTGATCCTGAGAGACTGAGAGGAACAGCAGGGGTTGAGTGGAGGGTTTAGCTGCATTCATGCTCAAGACAGGGGTGGGCCATTTAGACTGACACGAGACAGGCCAAGAACACTGAAAAGACAAGTGTTAACGCTGACCCACTTTTATCTTGGGGAGATGCCAAGCTTCTAGGAGAAACATCAAGTACCAGGTGTACGACATAGCCAGCAGAACTCAGGAACGACTGATTCCATGATATTAAAAGTGGGTGATAGCCAGCTAGATAAGCACGAGGTGGTCTCCCTAGCTCCTGTGGAGACCTGGAAATTTGCAGGATCATATGTCTCTGTGAGGATCTTAGCTCAAGGGGTTTCATGGATCAGCAGAAACTTAAGATGGGGTGGCAACTCATCAAGAATGGAGTTGTGGGGACAAAGAGTGATGCCCGCACTCCACAGCACAGGTTAGTTACTACAGACCAGACCAACCAGGTCACAGGGCCCAGAAGGGTCCCAAAGCGTGTGCAGAGTAGCGGCCCTTTATCCTCCCTACCAGCTAACACAAAGGCATATAAGGACAGAAATGGGCTGCAGTTATTATTGTAGGCATTTAGATGTTTTAAAGAGATACCTTCAGCCAAATGTTGAGTCTATTAAAAATGTTACATGGCGCTTACTGTATAATTTCTGTACAAATCTGTACGTTTGAAATATTTTATAATTTAATACATACTCACTTAAACTTAAAAATGTATATTTTTCTTATATTTTCATAGCTTGGGTAACCCGATTCAAATTTCCTCATCAGACATTTAATGAACAATAAAAACAAGCATCGATGAGTTCTCGTTTTTGGTTTGAATGTGTTCAGTGTCATGTTTGAAATCCAGGCCGTGGAGAGTACAAAGAAACTGCAGGAAGTTCAAGTTCTTCTCACAAGCCACATCTAACGGGATTACAGCAAATGCATTAAGTAAAAATAACTAGCCAAGCAGCAGGCAGGTTGTAAATCAAGACTTCTCAAAAGTAGCAAATTATGCTCAATCCACATAGAAGTAAGACTCTCTTTGGCGACACAGTTCTAGATCAGGTGAAGGGATGTAGAAGAAGAAAGTAGGAAAAGAAACCACAGGGAGGAGCAATGTGGCAGAGCAAACAGTCGATTCTAGAGAGTGGAGCTGTGATTGCGAAGTCAACCAGGAAAGCCCATGCAGGAAACTGATGAAAAGAATGTTTCACAGAGATCTAGGGCACTGAGAGTCTAAACTGAACACCAGGGAGAGAGAACATAATGGAAAGACATATTCTGTTATCATCTTACAAGAGTCAAATTGTAGAAAAATTTCTACTCTGAATACAAAGCTGAAGTATGAATCCAGTACAGATCTGTCAAATCCCTAAATCCACATTTCATTCCTAAAATAGATAATGGCAGGCAGAAAGGGTGAATAAAGTTTGAAAGTGAGATTCTGAATGAAAATCCCACAGCTGCCACAACTGGAGTATTCTACTTATTGTTGTCAGGCATTCAAATGTGTGTTCCCCCAGTATTGTAATAAACAGTGAAACAGCCTTCCAAGAGTAGCTAACATCAATAGTCTAGTGAAAGAGGGTATATCTACATTTTAAAAAGCTTGTTTATCTTTGGGCATAGAGTGAGATAAAAATAAACAACTTTAAATAAAAAGAATTCTATAATAACTATTAATAATTCACAAAACAAACTTTGCAACTGCCATCCTCCCTTGGTATCCACAGGGGATTGGTTCCAGGATGTCTGTGGATTCCAAAATCCATGCACGCTCAAGTTCCTTATGTAAAGTGGCTTAGTATAGTTGGCTGTCTGCGGCTAAGACTGGCCCACTGTATCTTGCTATGACTCTGAGGGTAACACAGATTTAAATGTATGCTTACACAGAAACAGAATTAAAAGGTGTTTTAAAAATATTTTTGAATTTAAATCCAAATGTGCCAAATGTAGCTTTCATGGACTCAAATGTAGCAATTTCAAAAACTAGGTATAATAATATGGGAAATTATGCAGTTGGTTTAATTTTTAAATTAAAGGCTCACCACAACTAGATCATTGGACAAAGACTCCTAAATTATATTTAATCCATATCTGTTCAAAGGGGTTTCAAAGCCTCCTTTATTTCTAGACTAGCACACAATTTTTACACATGTTAAATATTACTGATTAAATTATTATGTACTCATAAGATTGCAAAAGTCACCTTGGGCTGAATTCAACAAATGTGGTATTCTGGTAAATATAGAAATTAAATAATTGTTAAAATATTTACACATTGCTGGTTATCCATTTCCATATACTACATGTGTATTTTGTTTTTGTTAAGTCACTGTGCTCTGTTTCGCTAGGCTTTTCCACAGTGTCTGTCTGTATCTGTGTCTCTCGCCCATGTGCATGGGCTTCTACATTGGCTTTATTTACACAATTAAAAGCAAAACAAAACAAAACATTTCATTTAGGTCAAGGTAGAACTGACTACAATGCTGGAACTGCAGGACTGATAGAAGTCAATGAGATGTAGCACTGTAGTTAAATATAAATACTGGTGCTGAGAAAAAAGATGGAAGGGCTAAGTGAACTCCAAGAGGAAAAGAGAATCTCCTCTACATTGAGCGCTGGTCTAAGACAGTACAGGAGGCAACCAAAACAAAAATTGGTTGCAGGTGGAGATCTTGCAACAGACAATAGGCCAGTCACTCAACAGCCTTTAATGCAAGTCTATGGCACATCCTGCCTGGCCACCTGACCTGTGAAATACATCCCCTATCGTAGCCAAGTCCCATTCTCACCCACAAAGAAACATGCAACTTAGATTCAAACAATAAGGCAGAGGCACGACAGGGTTAGTCTTTAAGAAGAGTTATGTTTCCTTCCCACTCAATAAAGCATCAAAAGAGGGTGTTAACAGAATCAGCAAAAATACGTGGCATTTCTACATTTATTGAAGAGGGGAAAGGGAAAGAAGGCGGTCTTTTAGCTCCTTCAAAAATAAGGATTGATAAATGCCATGCTAAAACAGGATGTAGGAGTTTCTTTAAATTAAATTAGCATCAGCTCACAGTAAAATTTTGTAGTGGGTTTAAGACAAATCAAATGGTAACCCTCTTTCATCCTTTCCCTTTTTTCTGTATGTAGGTGTGTATTTGCATGCTGGTCTGGAACTAACAACAATAATGGTGGCTAAGAGATCCTACAGAACTTTATAACAGAAAATATTTAAGTATTTTCCTCTTTATGTAGAAAGGATGAGGTGGATTATGCTATGTTCCCAGAGCAGACGCTCTGGTGTCGAGTAACCCTGGATTCAAGTCCCAGTTCCACCACTTGCCAGCTATGGGATTTTGGTCAAGTTATTCCTTGGGCCTCATTTTCCTCATCCACAAAATAGGGATAATAAAGTGGTTAAGTGAAGTAACCACTGTCAGCTTTTAACACATCTCTTCAGCCATATGATGTGGTAAACCAAATAAACATTAGGCATTACTGTTATTATGATGATGGAAAATTATCCGTTTGAACAATATAATCTATCAGAACAGTTAAATCATATCAAAGTGAGGTGGAAGAAGAACAAAATATAGAAAAAAAAATTTCAGCCAAGAAACTATTCAGATAGCTAATATAAATCATTATTCCTGGTTGCGTTGGTAAACCAAAACGCAAAAGACAACAGAGCAAAATACCCAGTAACATACACTAGTCTGCAGAAGTCCATGATAATTGTTATGGACAAATTGCTGATGAATGTACCTGGAGGCCTTGTGAACTGATTATGAAGACAAATTCTACAAAGCAATAAATGGAGTTTTTATGACACTATGAAGTGATAAGCTATACTGGTTGCATGTCCTGAAGACAGTCATATGGAGACTGCCTTAGGAAAAAAACAACACTCGAAGTCACATTACATGATTATACATGTAGCTTATGAGCGTTGTTCAATATAACAGAATGTCAAAGAATTTAAAAGTTTTTCATTATTCTGATTTCTCACAAAAGACTTGATTACAAGTAGTGTGGAATCTAGCAAATGCATTTAACATAATTTTGTCTATGAAGCCTGGAAATTCTGTCTTTAGTTTGGACAAACTTTGTCTTTTCTAATCAATTACTAGACTAAATCCTTTTTTGCTTCCCCAACAACGCCAAGTTTGGTGCATTCACCTGAAAATATCCTCAATTAATGTTTAATAAATATTGAGTTACATATGAAAACTACTTTCATTCCTGTCTCATTGTTGACATTTTCAAGATAGAATCAAATGCACTAAACAAAATGAATACACACATTCTCTATTTCTGCAGTGCTAATTAAGAAATGATAATTGAAAATAAAGTAATTGATTTTAAGTGAAAATATTAATATTTCAGAAACAATAGCTAATGTAAGTGATTGCTGTCATCTACTAAAACAGAACATATCCTCTTTTCCCTTTTTCCCACCATGTTTAAGAAGAAACAATAATCATCAGGGAAGTGGAAAAGCATACGGATTTAAGGAGAAAAATGAAGTCTAGAACAATATGAAAACAGTATTCTATGAAAAGAATATTTCATTGTTTCTGTTCATTCAATGCGAATACTCTAACATGAGAAGATAGTTTTATCCTACCTTTTAGATCTGTCTTTTTAGAAACAGTTTCGACATATACTAAGCAATACTTCTCTTCTGCCTTACCCTTCCATGCTTTTTATTAAAAGAGCTAATTGGAGGTTGTTGACTCTGGGAACACACAGATGAAACCTTCTCATGTAAGACTTGAGGTGTATCAGAATTGTGTTCAGATTCACTTCACTATGGCCATCTTAAATGATACAAATACAATAGCTAAGATCCATGGTGGCGAAACACTCACCGCAGTTGGCCTCGTCTGATGCATCTGCGCAGTCTGGGTCCTCATCACAAACCCACAGCTTGGAAATGCAATGTTTGGTAGTTTTACATTGGAAGTAGTCTGGAGAGCAGCTGTTTTCAGCTTAAGAAGAAAGCATCTGTTAAAATGTAGCTTTAGACAAGAACATTTTATTTAAAAAGCAATTAGACAAATCATTAAACTAGTCAATTGAAAATGCATCATCTTTTAATTAATAGGGCTCATAGGTGAGGAGTTTTTTGTTAACTTTTAATTATCTATAATGTATTCCTATTATCCATTCCAGTACAAATAAATAAAACATAATTCTGCAATGAGGCATTTGATAAAACTCAAGAGTTTTTGAAACTACCCCACCTTGATTAGATGTCTTGAAACTAAAAATAAAGAACTCAGGGTCTTTCAAAGTAACTTTTTTCTAGATAAATGAATTTAAGAATTTATAACATGCATTTTTATTAATGGAAAAAGGCTAAAATCAGAGAATGAGGAAATAAAAATCATAAAATTTATCAAAGCCTCTAGTTGTGTTGAGTTTTTGAGGGAAGAGGTGAACATCTGACTCAAATTGTAACTGCATCACAAATCCTAGACAGTTTAATGGATCAGCTTCTAGAATGGCTAACCATAAAGAACTGGTACTGACTTTATTCTGAATGCACCATCTTAATCAAATTGCTGGATGACTGCACATTATTTACTGATAAAAAGTTTTAGGGGAATAAAATAAAACTTCAGCAAGACAGAAATGTTGACATCAGTTCTCCTGAAGCCCTGAAACTTGACAAGTGTTCTATCATTCAGATCCTGTGCGTGTGTATATGTAAGTGTGTACGTGCCTACCTGCCTACATGCACTATTATATAATGTAAAGTGGTTTGCCTTCCATTTAATGCAATAATATTTTTTTAACGTGAGATGGGAATAAAAGGCAGTTAGAATGAAAGATACTTTATAATTGTTTCTTGAAATCCCTTGTTAAGATATTTTAAAAGGAGTATTATTTACACTTTTAACAAGTAATTTTGTTAGGTTATTTTGACTAGATTTTTGTTTCTTGTTATACATTGAATACATTGTTTTGGGGAAAAAAATCTCTAATTGAAATGGAGTTGATTTCAAGTAACCAATTAAATCAATAGAAGAAATGCACCTGTAGCTACTTAATATGACTAAAAATTATTTTTTAAGAAAACACCATAATCAGCAGTATTTTGTTTTTGCTATTTCTCTTAAGGATGAAGTGGGTGAATGTGTGTTTTTTCATGTTTGTCAATAATCTCTAGGTAGCTTTTAAAATAAAGGTCACTCATGTTTTACATTTCTCTATATTTTTTATACAGAGTTTTTTAAATACTTCATCCCTATAGACACCTGTTTGGAATTGTTTGCTCATCCTTGTGGTTGTATCTTCTATACCATATACGTCTGTGATGACAATAATAATTTTAGACCAATTTCAGCTGGGAGTCAGATGTAACACAGAACATGCTGAGGTGACTTACGACAGTCCCTTTCATCTTCCTCGTCCCCACAGTCGTCCTGCCCGTTACATCTGAGGTTTACCGGGATGCATTTCTGGTTCTTGGTACACTTGAACTGACCTGAGAGGCAGACGTGTGTGTCTAAAAGATGGAAAGAACAAAGAATCCTGCGCTAAAGCCTGTGTCTGAATTTAAATCGGTGCAGATATAATCAGCTAAGAATTAGATTTATGTTCTCCTTGGTTACGGATGGAATCACCTACCACAGTTGAGCTCATCAGAATTGTCGCCACAGTCATTCTCTCCATCACAGATGAAAGCGGGCAGAGCACAGAGCCCCGTTCCACACTGAAACCGGCCGGGCTGACATTTAAATTCAGCTAGGGGAGGAAACATATAGGTGTCATGGAATGAAAATCTCAGCTCATGAATTCTTAAACAGGGCTTTTCTGACATTCAAAGTGTTTATTGTATTATGAGATTAAATATGTCCTAGAGCACAATGCAAATGTTTCACATGTAGATAGCTATTAGATTCACATGTACAATTAAGCTATGACCTGCTCCGATGGCCTCCAGATTACATTTTATAAACTAATAGTAAGAAGAAAGATATCAATAGCATATAAATACAGAAATATACTTAAAACATATAAATGCCCCCTCTATTCAAACAAATGGTACTAAGAGGTTAAGTGGCAGAGCACAACTTATTGTACTATTTTAAAATGTTATTCCAGTATGACTTAAAAAATTATTTCTCTTCGATCACTTTGCTGCCTGTGATGTGTTAAGAGAGGAACATCTGCCCTCAATACATACTTTAAGCAAATGCTTCCTATAACTACCACATTTTAAATCAGAATTATTGATTTTTATTCCTATAATCCTATTAATAAATAAGGACAATATTTTGTAACTAGTAAAGATTTTTATACACCATACATACTTTGTTATAAAAAATAATTCCCAGATGATAATGTAGTCTTTGCTATATTCTCTGGGTTTTCCTAAGGAATAATAATAATAACCATAGTAATAATAAAATAGGACCTATTGAAAATCTACCCTGTGTCAGGCACTGGGCTAGGCTCTTTCATTTATAATTACTAATTGAATGTCATTATAACCTTCTCACCTCAGCATCACCATGACCATTTTATAAATGAGAAAATTAAGTCTCATGGGTATTAGTAACTAACCAAGGATATACAAGTTTCAAGTGCCATAGTAGAAATTTAAATCCACATCTGACTCTGAAGTCTTCTCCCAAACTATGTTGTTTGCAATAAAACACTTATCTTTTGACTGATGATCCTACTGTATGTTACTAATCACTGACTTTGAGGTTAATAATATGCTGTCTATTAGTTCAAGTCAGTCAATCAAACATCAATAAATTATATTTTGTACCTTCTTTGGAAAATAAATTAGGCTTTTATAATTAAAATACTAATTAAAATTTTCTTTAACATTAATAAAACTCTTAATATATGCATGACTTCCACAGAACTGAGTTCTAAAATGTTGAAAGTCATTTTCCTCTAATTTAGACATTTATGAATTAATCACACTAAGTGTCTAAATTGGGTGATACTTAATTTTCTCATGCTCTAAACATATGCATTTCCTCTATTTCCTCCTGCTTCATATACAGTTTCCTTAAATATTTCTTTGCCCATTATTGCTGTTATATTTTTCTGCACTATGAATTTATGGTGCACAATTATAATTTTTAGACCAATTTCAGATAGGAGTCAAAAATAAGGCAAGATAGAACAGTTTGAGGTGACTTATGATGGTCCCTTTCGCTTTCGCATCCCCACAATCATCTTGTCCATTATAAGTGAGGTTGTCCAGAACCTTTCCATAAGAAAGGTTGTAACTATTAAAGGAGTTTCAATGCCTGTTAGGTAACTGGGAAGCCTATGTGCCTCTAAATGCATCTCTAGGATGATACTTGGTGTATTAGAGTATCATAGGAAACATAGTTACAAACTTACGATGCCAGAGAATTCTCGATGCTTCACTCTTAACTATATTTGCATAAATAACACTATTGAAACTGGGATCAAGTTTTTCTGCTTTTTCAGGTGAAATTATAGGTATTGTCAGTGGCTCTTAATACTTGTAACTTTTGATGATGCAGCTACTCAAAAATGAATTCTAAACATTCCACAGACTCATGAACATCATTTTCCACCTCACCATGGCTCTCAAAATAAAATGTCATGACGACAGATGTTCAGTGCTCTTAACCCGTCAACTCCAAGCAACAGATCATTTATTAAAAGATCACAGAGATAATGTCACCAATAAAAATATGTAGTATTGGTATTTAACCACGATAAGGATAATACAGAGACTCTTAGACACCAGATGTCTCTTTGGTTCCCCTCAAAAGACATTAAAGTCATATTTGCTCACCAAATATTCTATAAGTGGGTAAATATAAAAAAAAATTATGCTAAATATCTAGGTAATTTTTCATATTTAGTATGATTATAGCATAAAATTTCAGTCATGATTAAAATTACAGGAGCACTAAATATTTTAGAAGAGAGAGTATTGGGTGCTATTGACTTTGTCTGCAGGTCCTTATGGTGGTAATTCCTCAAAAGACACTTTAAATCTGGGCAGGAAAGGTCACCTTAATAAAAAATAAATTCACACAATCGTTTTTGTTTATTTCTATAAATTACAAAAGCAAGTTATATTTACTTTATTTACTATATTGTAAGAAAGTTTAGTTTTGTGGGGAAATTAATAACTTTAAATGAGTAAATCTCAATTGGCCACCATAATTTCTCGTTCCTCAATATTCTCTTTAATTCAATAACTTAAAAAAAGAATAATTCAAGCATAATAGTATGCTATCTCATACAGATACTACTCTTCATATATTGCCCATCATAGAAAACAAAAACTCTATTAAAAAATCAAAGAGCAATGGACCTTTCAGAAATAGAAAAATAGTATTAGAAAAGCAATGACTTTTATAACTTTTTCCCTTCTCATTGAGTATATTATTTACTGCTTTCAAACAAATACATTAAACATGAAAAAACTTCAAATGTTTGATATACTTGGTAGTGACCAGAGAGATGGAATACAGCTCACCTAAGTAACGATCCAGCAGCCCTAAGTTTGAAACAGCCTTGTAATTAAGTGGCGAAAAGTTTCACAGCAGAAAGCAGCCAGCTTTCACTGAGACATTACACTGTCCTTCTTTAGTGCAAGTCTAAGGATCTTGATGTCAATTGTCAAGACCAAATCATGGCAATCATCCAATGGGATGTTGAGGGAATTATCATGACTGACTACAAGCATCTTCAACTTGACAGGACAGTACTGGAGTGACCTATGGAGTGAACTATAAAGGCTATGAAGGAAAAGTCTGTTGATTGTCCATTACCACCTATGTTGCCAAAGATAGCTAAAAAAATAGCACCTAACCATGCCAATAACTGTCAAATCTCAAGACATAATTGGTAGTCACTCTAAGGCAACTACTAAGAGCATATTAAATTGCCTAATAGCAAACTAATGACTTACATTGGAAAACTCTGACTTTTCAAGAATTTTCAGTATTTTAATAATGACAGAAAGGTTGAAGGACTGCATCCTTTAAAAGGCAAGATTTCAGTCATTGAGTGGCATTTTGAAAACTTGCCCATTTTTGCTTCTAATTTAGTGACATATTAAGTCAAAATCATGCTGATTTTTCTCTACTGATCACTACATGAAGAGTTTAGTATTCTACAAGTAAAAAAAAATTGAGAAAAAGAAAACTAACAAATATTGCTGATGGTGTCACTGTCAATGTAATAGTGATCAGGGACATACAGAAGATACTGCAACAATTTTTGTAGTATTTTTAAACACTGACATATAAAATCTTTGTATTTCAATTTTGGAAAACCATCAGAAGGCAATGCTTAGGATCTAGCTTCACTTTTCAGGTCTGGGATTTCAGGAACTCTCAAGTCTAAATTCCTACATCCTCCAGAGTACTCACGACAGTCATCTGGTTCGTCAGATCCATCACCACAGTCATCCACGGTGTCACATTTCCACCAGAATGGAATACATTTATCAGTTTTGCAACGAAACTTTAAAAAAAAAAAAAGAAAGAAAGAAAGATTGAAAAACCCTGCTCATATATAATGGATATTTAAAAACTCCCCAAGGCAGAGTGGCCTAGCCTATTCCCTTGTTGTGGATGTAAACTGTGGTGGTCTCAGACAATTATGCATTAAGGAATAAATGCACAACACACAGTAAAATGACCTGCCAGGAAAGCACATCGTTCAGGAAAACCTCCCGAGATTTCCTGTGCACAGACAATTTCACCAATTTACATATTGTCAACAGCAGCTTTCTCACCATAACAACAGTTAAGTAGCTGCTGCAGAGAACACGTGGCCCACAAAGTCTAAAAGAGTTAGTATCTGGACCTTTACAGAAAAAGTTTGCTCCACACTCAATAGGGCTAAAAATCATCAGGAATATCGGAAAGTGGTATTAAGTTGAATTAATTTAGTTAGAGTTAATTTAACAAATTGAATTAATTTGAATTATTGTTCCTGCCTACTTCACTACTGGTCAGCTATATACAGTGAAAAAGAAAGCTCAGTTTATTCCTTAGTGATATCAGACCACAAACGGATCCTTTTTACAGTAACATTCAGTTCCAAGAGTACCTTCATAAGACAGAACAAACTGAAGGAAAAACACTTTCCATACAGAGAGCACATGCACCTGAAGTGGTTGCCAGGAAAAACACAAGCCATAAAGTTTAGCAGATTTATTCCAGCACTATCAATTTTTTTTCTTCTTCTGAAATTGAAACTGTTAGTGAGATATTTTCTAAAATGTATTAATTTTCTTCTTGAAGTATTTCTGTTGTAATTTCCAGATGAGTGACTAACAACAAGGTGGCATTTATCTTAGCATGCTGCATGCCAGACAGATTTGTAGAAAAAAATATAACCTAGGTTCAGTTTTCTCTAATGAAAATGGATTAGCAAACTAAAAGACTATTCATTTAAAATACTGTTAAATATATCTAGAGAAAACTATAATTCCAAAGACACATGCACCCCAATGTTCATAGCATCACTATTCACAATAGCCAAGAAATGGAAACAACCCAAATGTCTATCGGCAGATGATTGGATAAAGAAGATGTGAGATATATAATGGAATATTACTCATCCATAAAAAAGAATGAAATAATGCCATTTGTAGCAACATGGATGGACCTAGAGATTATCATATTAAGTGAAGTAAGTCAGACAAAGACAAATATCATATAATCACTTATATGTGGAATCTTAAAAAAACGATAACCAGAAATAGACTCACAGACATAGAAAGCTATGGTTACCAAAGGGGAAAGGGCCAGGGACAGATAAATTAGGAGTTTTGTATCAACAGATACACATTACTATATATAAAATAGATAAATAACAAGGACCAACTGTATAGCACAGGGGACTATATTCAATTTCTTGTAATAAATTATAATGGAAAGGAATATGAACAATATATATGTATGTATGTATATGTGTAACTGAATCACTTTCTATACACCTGAAAGTGACATTGTAAATCAACTACACTTCAATAAAAAATAAAAATTAAAAAATAAAATACTGTTAACTTTCTTCAAGTAAGAGAAAATTCAATGCTAGCTTTACCGAACCAGTCTGGATAGTATGGAGTTGATTCAGGGTATATTTATATATTATTTTTTTTAAGTAAGAGAGTAATTTGTCCCCTGTGGCAATATAAGAGTGAACAGTGCACTGTGAATCCAAGGGAAGATCTCACTCTTCAAGTGATTTTCTCATATTTACTTAGCCTCTGGTCATGTCTGTTGTGGTTTTCATAAATTACCAATGGAAAAATATTACTTTTATATATAGTGACTGTCTGGGGATATAAGGCTAACTCTGAAAGCAATTGCCCTGAACATTAAACATTTCCAGTCATTATAGTTTATCAAAGTCCATTAGTAAGAGGATTTCAAGTCTCCTAAGTATATTCAAAGTTTTAACAATCAAGATTTGAAAAATATCTAAAATACAGATTTTTAAATTCACTAAATACATCTGATTTAAACTCCAACTGTTGGAATGATATATGACACAATGATTTTGCTCACCATTTCATTTTTTACAAGGACATAAAAGCATTTTGAGTTCTAAGAAGACCAGGGTAAAATATACTTATTATGTCTCTTTTTATGCTAATCAACATTATATTCATTGCTCTCAGAGGCAAATCTCTTCTATTTTGTGGCTGGGCTTTTCCCCCTGTACTTAAATACAGTAACTTAAAAAAGATTAATGCTAAATATAAATATAGAACATTCTACATGGTAAAACTCTCCAAGACTAATATCTTCATAAAAGAAATTATGAACTGCAATTATCACCCACAAGAAGAAGCAATAAAGAAACTACTAAATGTACGTCTACTAAAATGAATACACAGATAAAATACAAATCCCTCATGGAGTGAAGTTTACTTGAAACAAGAAATCTCCACGTAAAAAATAAGTAAATCCATTTTTAAGTTTACTTTTAAAATTTTCTAATTAAAATTGTTAACTATAACATTTGAAGTGATTCATGCTACAAGCATTGGACCTAATCTTGAGTTTTACCAGATTTTCCTAGGTTTGTTTTCTATCCTAATAGAATTCATATAGGTGTGAGTTACCTATTTTATTTTGCTTAAAAATCATTACTACTTGAGGGTGTACCATTGGCTGGAATTAACAGATGATAACAAATCAACATCCCTTAGTAAGATGAATTTAAAATGTAATATTTTTATCAGAGTGCTTAATGTGGCACGATTCTGAAGTACCTAAATTATTTACTTAACTTTAACGTCTGCCTCACTAAAAATTATGTTTCTATGAACTGACTTTTCTCCAAGAGATATATAGTAGATAGTATTTTCCTCCTATTACATCAAAAAAAGAATTAGTGATGAACGGCAGTATAAACTACAGGACTTACAGGGAAAAACACTAATTGGTTGTGTCAGCTGAAACATTTATTCTTCAGTAACTTTTTTCTTAAAGATGAAACAAATAAAGTGATAACTTTTTTCAGGAAGTATTGATGAAAACAAAGATATCAGACCCAAAATTGTTTGCTGCTGCTGTTCTATCTTGCTATTATTGATTTTTTTTAACTCATGCAAAACATGATTGGGGTATTTGAAAAATTATACACGTTTTAGTCGTGTTCTTATTGAAACCAAATTGAGAGAAATGAATCATACTTTTCTAGGTTGATTTAGGCTTTCATTTATTTGATCAGCATTTTTGCCATGGAATAAATATAATTATAGGTTTCCCTATTGAATAATTTGAAATATCTTTTTCCTTTCATGACTACAGCAATGCTGATGGTTTACTATCTCTGTCCTGCTGTTTGAGATTTTCGCTTGTGTGTCAAGCATCCTTTGGCTTTACTCTGTCTCCAGTGGGCTCCTGAGGCTCACCACACTGTGAGGGGCTTAGGCACTTAGGGCCAAGTCACCTCCAGCCTCAATGTGGGCCTCAGCACAGTGACTGGGGACTGCTCCAAAGCAAGGGACCGGAGGGTATTTCAGAACAACCTAGAGGTAAAACTGGAAATGCGTCTATACTAAGCGGCATTAACAGAAATTATATTTTAAAATATCTTTAAAGATGTGATTTCTCCCTTAACATTTACCTCTGGGAAGAATCAGCTTGCTTATTTTACCTCTCATAGTGACTTAAATTTCCAGTTCTCTAAAAACAACATATTTTGTTTACACAAACACTTAGGGGATTATAATCAAAACAACATACTCTGTAAAGAAAATAGAGACTCTGATCTGTGCTCACACCCAGACGTCAAAACTCCCTGACAGCAGGTCACACTAGCTGGACACATACTCGAGTACATCCTAGTTGCACTAGATGGCTAGGGTAAGAACAACACTCACTATGCACCGGGATCTTTTCCCACCTAATCTTCGTAACAGTGGCCTAGCAATATCATTCTCAATTAAAAGATGAGAAACCTGAGGCATCAAGAAGTTAAATAAGAAAGCCAAGGTAATCCAGCCAATTTAAAGCAGAGGCAAGGTTATTGTCGTAGAGAGTGTGGCTTCAGAGTCTGGGCCCTTAACCACTATACCTACTGCTCCCTGGAAGACGTGAGATCTTTTTTATTTGTACAGTTCTTTAATGTATGATACTTATAATCACCACTTGCGAGGTAGGTTGAGCTAGGATTAGCTTCCGCATCTTGAAAATAAGCACATCCAAGGAGAAATTTAGTCTCCTGCCATGATGTCATTGCTAGAATTAGAAAACCAGCAAACTCAAAATGTAGAACTCTAAGAATAAATTCAGTCATTTAAAAAATGAACCACATGGTTTCGTTGACAATTTTACCTTAAGATAGTTAAAAGTAACAAAAATCAAATTTTATAATGTCATACGACTGTTGCTCAAAATTGAAAATAATAAAGTTAAGTCCACGCAACTACCATTAAGCAGAAAAATTAACCTCTGGGATATCTTTACTGAAGATAATTACATTTGGAAGAAAAAGAGGTTTCAAAAGGAAATTATTTAGATCACATAACTTTTCGATTAAAAATATCCAGAAAATTACTTTCCATCAATTTATCTTTTCTACATCTTTTACCCTGAGGAATGAGAGAGAGGTGCAGATAGTGATACGGAGCAGATTATCTAGGAAGATTTTTTTCCTGTTTGTTTAAACTGCATGTATTTTAACCTCAACCGTGTGCCTCGACCAGCCTGGTATCTCAGAGTAGGTCAGATCTCCGGTGATCACTTCACTGTGCCCATTCATGATTTGCACCATTATTCCATGTGGTTCTGTGTAAGAATGGTTTTCACTTTTGTTTTTGCTTTCCTTTTTGACCTCTATTTGTACTTCCTAAATTCCCATTTTACCAACATGCATCAGATTGCTTTCCTTTACTCTGTGACCCTCTCTACGACGTATGGAATGCTTATGTAATGTTATGCCAAACAACAAAAACTGATGTTTCAAGAATGGTTTAAATAAATAAACAAAACTCAGGCAAAGCCATTATAACTACTTGCTCACACATGCCATGAAATGATTTCTAGAGCTCCACTCACCTGACTGGCTGTGCAGTTGGACAAGCAAGTCCTGTTATCCGCTGCAAGATAGAAGTTGGTGGGGCAGGCACAGGTGTGAGTCTTTCCAGGGGCTAAAAGGCACAGATGACTGCAACCTCCGTTATTTATCATACAAAGATGTTTGGAGACTACGGATGAGAAAGAAACAACAACAAAGCAGCATAATCAAGACCAATAACGTAAGATGGGATTAGAGCTAGGAGGCTTAAGCTTGTATTTGAATAGAACTTTGTAATCAAGAACTCGTCAAGATTACAAATACAGTTTTATTTGGTTACAAATTCTACTCATCATCCTATGACATTTATTTTACCTTGAATAATTAGAATGCATTTCTACAATAGCAAGTATTTTAGTTGAAAAAAGTGTGCATCAGAAAAATAAAGAGATTAGAAACATTTTGGATGAATATATACATAAGTTTAGAAATATAAGTGTAAAATAAAACAATGAAATGATGATCCATAACTAATAGTATAGTGGCTTTGTTTTCTAAGGCAAATGCATGTTTTAAGCAAAATAATTAAAACTTTATTCCATATGACCTCATGGAATTCCCACTAGATATATGCTTAAGCAAATTTGATGTATTTCTCATTTTTAGAGGCTTAGAGCTACTTAAACATAGTTCCTTTCACCCAGCATTCCAGAAACTAGGATCCTGTGACTATTTTGTAAATATAAATTATTTCGAGAATATAGTCTTCACTTCTCCAACTACATGTATTATTGTTATTTCGGCTTAAAATGATTTCAACAAGTCAATAATTCCTTGTACTCTTATTGAGCTTCTAACCATATCTCTGAACAGCAATATTTGATATTAACTGAATTCATTCTACACAATCACACTAAGTAATGGAATCTGGTGATCTTTCTCAAAAATAAATTTACACTTCACCTTGAAGGAAACAAAAATGGAATGTTACTTAAAGATGTTGATGCATTTATGGAAATCATGGAAAGAATAATTACCATCAGGTTGTCTATAAGAATGATACACCTGGATATCTGTGATGGCATGCCATGAGTTAATCAGTGAGAGTCTGTCTGCTCCCGAGGTTTTATGGGCACGGCTGAGTGACTTGGTTTTCCCATCAGTCCAGTAGATGTAGTCTTCAAACAATGTTAGTGCAATCACCCCTGGAATATCTTGATTAGGGACTGTAATAGGAGATGGTAAGATTAATGTTCAGTCTTGGAAGACTGCCAGTTAAAATATTCAATACTACATGGGCTGACAGACACAACTGCTAGAGAACTTCATGTGAATAATTGCTGTGACAACCCGTCAGACCAGCAAGGTTCTTTATCACCGGTTAAGAGAATGCAGGATCTGGCGCAGGTTGCTTTGCTCAGATTTAGCTTGGTTCAACCACTGGGAAGAAAATGCAATCCTGCTCAAGAGTCACGGCTGCTTCACCAGAAACAAGTAATATCCAACATTAAGAAAATTATATATATATGTGTGTGTATCTCCATCGAGTTGTTCCTAACTTAGATCCTCCTTAAATCTACAGGTCATTGTACTGCTTTCTTTCACTTTTAAATGGACTAAATTATATATCCAGGATGAAATGTCCGTCTACCCGGAGAAGGAGTGACTTTAAGCCTACTATTAACCATTTTAGTCACTGAGATTTTATGAGTAATTTTACTTGGAAAATAAGCTGGGATAAGGATAGAGAAAAATAAATGTAACAGATAACAAATGTATTATGCAATTTAACAGTAATAACACTGCTTAGTTGCAGACTGAAATTGTTGTATAATTAAACCTTCATTATAGGACTAGGTTTAAATGTAAAGAGTAGATTGAGCATCAAAAATGTGAATTATTTATTCAAGAGATTCCAGGGTCCTATCAGATAAAAAAGATTTAATAAATTTGTTTGGTGGTTTGAAGTTCAATAATTTTAAAATGTAATTGAAGTTTCTTCAACTTTTTTTTTAAAAAAAGCAATAAATAAAGAAAATGGGAATTCCCTAATTTGCACAAACATTCCAATACATTTATCCGTACTAATTTTCAGGTCTACTTTTACAATTTCTGCAAAATGTTCATTAATATAAAAGGGTACTGTAAGTCAGGTAATTTTTTTATAGATTAGATTTTAATGACTGAGAATTAATGTTTGGCATATTCCTCATTCAGTAGTAACTGAAAAACCAGCAAATTTTAAAACACAATTCACTTTTTCTAGGGAGGTTTACAGCCTTATTTCTAAAATGCCACGTAAATTTATATTGTTAACTAGAAGTGGAAATTTTAAGTATACCAAGTTGTTATTTCTACCCAGATGGGCCAAAAGTGATCAGAGAATTCAGTATGATTCATAGAAAATAGAAATAAAAGAAATAAAATAAGGCTCCTTCAAATAATGTTAAGCCATTGACTATTATAAATAATATAGTGTCTAGCCAAAATTCTAACTCAGAACAGACGCTATGCATATGAAGGATGTAAAAATCAAGAAAAATCCAGATGTGCACACTTGTGATGCAAATACACAAACTTTATCATCTATGTACTCTAAGACGTGGAGCCCGTTATGACAATAATAAGTAGAACTGAATACAAAGATGAAAAGCAGGACATTCTTTCTACCAGAGTGAGTCGTGTCTGAGTTATTTATACAAACTATGCCCGCTCTCCCCCTTTGGTTATATAAATTCATTACAGAAAGATAAAACAAATGTGCCAATATGTCAACAACTGGGTGAATCCTGGTGACAAGTGATTAAAACAATCTTTCAACATATGTGTATGTGTGGAAATTTTCAAAATAAAATAAAAATCTGCAGAAAAAGTGGAAAGTCTCAGAAATATTAAATTCCGATTTCCTTAGATGCCAAGGAAGTAATTTATCATTAAATATGGACCCAAAAAGTTAATCATCACTTTAAAAAAAAAATCTCAGTTCACCAGAGATTCAATCAATTTCTATACAAAAAATAAAGTTATGGTAAGAATTTGCCTTTTTGCATCTCAAAGTAACATAGTCTTTTTAACTATTCAGTAAGTAACCATAGCTGACATTTATTCAGCTCTTGGGTGCCAGGAAGTAGGCCGTTGGCTCTCAATAGGTAGGGGAGGCTATTCTGGTTCTACATCAAAGAATTATCAAGCATAAGTATCAATAGTTATGAGATTGAGAAACCCTGCAATAGGATGTCTACTTCACACACCTTATTTCATTTAATACTCACAACAACTCTGTTGTGCAACAGCTGACCTCACTTTGCAGATAAAAAAGCTAAGATCTGCAAAACTTAAGTAACTTGACCAGAGGGGAGGGAGAAAACTAGTGATTGAAGTTACTGGTATTTGAAACTAAGTGGGATTTGCTGGCTGCTAAGTTCTTTGCCACTTTACCTTCTAGCACTGCCTTGAAGAAAGCCATCCCAGTAGGGTAAAATGGGGTTGTGAACTGAATGGCGTTCCCTCAAAATTCGTATGTTGATGCTCTAGATCCCAATATATCTGTATTTTAAGATAGAGCCTTTAAGGAAGTACCTAAGGATAAATAAGATCCTATGAGTGTGACTTTAACCCAATATAACTGGTGTCCTTATAAGAAGAGAGAAACACCAGGGGTGTGTACATACAGCGAAAAGGCCATATGAAGGCACAGCAAGAAGACAGCCATCTACAAGCCAAAGAGAGAGAGGCCTCAGGAGACACCAAACCTGCCAACATCTTGATCTGGGACTTCCAGCCTCCAGAACTGTGAGCAAATACATTTATGTTGGTTAATCCTCCAAGTTGGTGGTAGCCTTAGCAAATTGATACAGGTATATAAAACAATGGGGCTCATTTCATAAGCTCCATGTGAAAATCATTTTATTTAATTACTTGAATGCAATTACGTTGTATATGATTTTCAGACATAGGGCAATTAAGTTCAGGGCAAGTTTGCTACCTCTAAGTTTGCAGTGATTGCCCACCAGAAACTTTCTGTTATCAAACAATTAATATAAATGTATGCAGATCAGAAAGATGAACCTTTATTTCAAAAGAATGGCACATAGCTGAATGTCTAGAGAATGCAAAGTCAGGTCAAAGTGAAGAAAGATCATTCATTTGCCCAGAGACCATCTGTTTGAGTCAATTCCTTGCTTGACATTGACAAAGAAGAATAGGATATAGCTTTATAAGCCTACTTCAGGCCCGTTCCTTTGGTAAACATGCTTATTTCCCAAACAGCAAGCATCAAACACAACCACCAGAGTATTCCTTCTAGAGGAAATAAATGAAGTGAAAACATCAACTTATATTAACACAAAGAAATCGAGTCTCATACATCTGTATCTCTACACTGGCTCCAACAAGCTACTCCCTGAGGCACGGTGACATGGTCCCTGAATGCCACAACCAATGCCAAAACAAATTAAGCAAAACAAAAGGAAGCAAAATAAACAAACAAAACTCTTTCCACATTGCCTTTTCAGGGGTTTGGTCCATAACTTGGCAGTATGCCTTATTTCCTCCTTAGGACCTAAATTTCTTCCCAACAGTTATTTGACTATCTGCTGAAGTTGCTGTGAAAAACTTGCTATCTATTTACTGGTAAGTGATAAGTATAAATAAATAAATGCTGTGTTTGTTTTTCCATCAACTTATGAAGAGTTCAACCTACATTGAGAGTAAATTAGATGTTCTGAGCCAAAGCATAATATATTTTGGTACAAGAAACATGCCCGGTTCAGAATGAGAAAAATACAATTGTTCACTTCTCGTTGTTTCTGTATTTATTTCCTTATTTTTACCTTATAGATATGTGTGTGCGTGCATGTGTGTGTATGTGTGTGTGTGTGCGCATGAATACACATGCATGCATGTATTAGGTGTGTGGGTGATTATAACATCTGTAATATATACATATATATGTATTACGTATGCATATATGTAAAACAGAGGAACAAAAAAGATGTCTCACAAGGTCATTTGGCAGTCAGTGGGGCTGACAAAATAAATTATATATAAAACAGAAACATGAAACATGATGGCATGAGAATAACATTCATCAAATAAATTCTTACTAATACTAAGATATTGTTGATTTTATGGTAAAAGTAGTCAATGTTTTCTCAAAATGGTAGCGGTTATCCTTTTTATGAGAAAAATAATATGACCCCTTGTCATACGTAAGACTGCCTTTGCTTAATTAAAAGAGAAATGTGAAAAATAAATTTAAGAAAACTTTTCATTTTACAAGTATGAAGTAGACACATACAACAAGGACAGAAAAAACAGAACTGTCATGTGGGCTGTGGTTTAACGGGTACTTATTATATATTTAAAACCGATTCTAAAGCTGCTTTCTGTAGTTAGGCCTCGATTCTGTATAAGAGCATTATTTATTGTACTGTTTCCAGCATTCCACTCAAGCACTAAGCTCCTAATTTTTATTTCATAGACTACATGTATCAGAAGAAAGGAGTTGATGTTTGGCAACAAATAAATCAAAGAAATACTCTTTTGTGGAGTTTTTCCCTTTTAGTCAAGTTGGATGCTATCCTGGGAAGGCTCCTAGTAATTACGGTAAATAGAAAAAGTGGAAATCCAGAATATGCTTTCGGCTTAACTGCGGCCTCAAAGTTAGAGATACTCTATTACAATACACTTGATTATTCATTTTTGGATAGCATTTATCATGTTAAACAAGTATATTCCTGGATAATACCAATCTAATTTTGTATTTCAGCCTAATCTAGTTTAAATACTTGAGAATGAAATGCACCAATAACACAGTACTCATCTTTTGTTAAGTTAAAATCTTACAGTGTGTGTTATGCGTAAGATATTACATTGGGATAACGGCAGATTCAACATGACTTTGTCTAGTGGGTTAGTACTTAAATAAAAGTTTTACTATTAATGCTCCATTTTTTTCCTTATTTACTTTAAAGATGTAAATGTTATTTTAAAATGTTAAATGTAGCAAATTTTATTATTTAAAAATTATTATAAATATTTTCAAAGAAAAACAAAGTTCATAGAACGCAACCACCGACATCAGTGGTTATTTTTATGAAGGAATCAAGATTACAGAGTAATCTGAATATTTATCTATTTTTTTTTAGTTATAAAGAATTTATGTATTGTTTGGTACACCTGAAGGCTCCAATAAGATCAACCTGGCCTTCACTCTACAACTGGTTGTTTGGAAATTTAATCTCCTAAAACTTTAAAGTTAACAAGAATATCAAATCAAATATTAAATTCTATCATATTTTGCTTCTTAATTTATCTTAAGACTCTCCATTTTTTCTTATTCTTGGTGCCATTACCCCAAGTAAGAGCTCACACTCCCTCACACCTGAAATACTGCAAAATTAGTCTAATTTTCCTCATTTTTAAACTCTGTCATCTCTTTTGTATCAGCCAAGCTTCTTGTAGTAAACAGAGAACACATTTTAAAATGATAATCAAAATGAATTTAATTGAAAGAAGTCAGTCTCATGTATGACAGGTGGCTACATCATCTTTCTCATAATAATCTACAGAGGTGTGGTATGGGCATGGGCAAGGAAAGATTAAGTTTTTTCCTCAGTCTGTTACCAGAAGCTGGTAAAGGCTGGAGCTAAGGAAAAAGAGCCACCTAGCAAATGCAGAGGACATGAGGTGAAGGAACTCAGCCACTGCTAAACCGCTGTGGTTGGGTACAGAGGGAAAGGGGATAAATAAATATTTTGACTTCTTCCTTACTCCATTATCTAATCTCTTGCTAATGCCTCCCATAGTTTAAATCCAACTTGAGGTTGGAAGGTAAAAGAGCCTGAGTGATGCACTCCACAGAAGTCAGCCTTCTAGTGCATCCTGTGACAAAGAGACAGAGGTAGGAAAACTGGGACTCCCTCCAATGAACATTTTCAATACTGCTTTCCATCTCACACATCTCTTCTCTGATCAAACCCATCAACGACAGCCATCCCCTAGGCGGTATTAACCTGACTGAAACATCTGACTTCAGAAGAGAAGACCAGGGTGCTCATGAATGCTCTCCTCTGAGACACCTGGATACTAATAAGTTCCCCTGATAACGTTCTGGAAGGATAATATACAATAAGCTAATGTACAGAAGCCAGAGCATGAGTCAAAGGAGAAGAACATGGAAACCAAAAAAGGAAGAAATGAAACAAGGAAAACAGACCACATTTAAAAATGATGTGAAATTAATCAAAGGTGACAAAAGGAGTGTAGGCTGGTAAACAGATGATAAATTTAGATGATGGAAGAAAGCGGTTTAACATGTCAAAGAAAGCGGAAGATTCCCAACAGTGGTGCGTATGTGGGTGAATAACGGTTTCTAGTTTAGAAGAGTAACAGAGAAGAGTAGGTGGAGGGGAGAACGGCCGCAGTATAATAATTTCCAGAATCCTCTGCTGAGTCAGCAGTTTTAGTTAAAATGCTCCATCAAAAAGAGTATGATTTACGTAACCTTAGGGACAAGGACATTTCTTTGTCAGTAATTATGCATCCCTTTCAGGGTTATTGTTTGCAGAATCTTTTTTAAAATAGTGATTTCCTTAGAACCATCTACCACAGGCTACAAAATGCTAATTTAACTTCTGCCTCTGTGAACACTCTTCCTGCCTATCCTTTAATACAACCCTGCTTAATGGAAACAGGACTATAAATAAAACTTCAGGCAAATGGATCCAAAGTTCACTGTTCAAAAGCAATGAAAGCATTAAGAAATGGCAGAAACACTAACGATAGCCAACAATGCCAAATATTATGACAGAACGTTCAAAATTTACTTTTTCCAATAAAAAATATGATCTTTCCAAAAGCCCACCCACCACTGAGACCTTGAAGAGGAGGACAAATGAAGTTCTTTGATTAGCATAAGTCATTGTGCATAGCAGGTATGAACTGAACTACCTGGGAGTCTATTACATGAGGCTGCTTTTGAATATTGACACTGATCAAATGTCCAAACAACAGTTATATGTCCCTCCTTAATGCAGTAGTTTACAGTGGGACACTTAAATGTATAACTTTTTGAATTAAATGTAATGTATGAGGCAAAATATAGGAATTATTTAGAGCTCTTCTTTAAAGTCATTATTAAAAGGCTGAAGGCATCCTTTGCCCATCCTTTCCCAGTATCCCTTGCCTCCTTTTGTCTACTTTGTCACCTTCAACAATGTGTACTCTCTACATAGATAAGGAATATTCAATTTTAATATAATGTAATCTCTTCCCCTCTCTCATTTATACATCTTTAAATTATTCATAATGTAAGGTCAGGTATGGCCACTTTAATCTTTAACATCTAAAAGAGAATTTCTGTTAATGACTGTGAGGATTTATAAAGCAGACAATGTAAATTATAGTTCCTTTATTTTGAAAACTAGACTGTGCCTAAAATCTTCTCTCAGTGATGACACTGGTTGCCAATCCCTGAGGTCAACCAAGCAACACTGCTTCATGCACTTGCTAAATATATATTCCAGTTGCTTTGAAACTCTCTGGATTTTTCTACTGGTGATACAAACTTCACAGATACTTGGAAATGTGTTTTCAGAACTGACCATAAGTGCTAAATATGAGTTATGATATTCTATATACATATGCATTAGCAATGTGTTTGTTAAAGAGTCCTCACGAAAGTTCAAGACTATAAAATACTTTGCCTTTGGGACAGATATCAAGTAGAGCCACTGACATGAATTTAGTATCTGGCCTTCCCACATTCCTATAATTATACACATGCATCTAAAATAAAACAGAAGAGTGTAACATATTACAAGCATCTTCAAATGTGCTCTAGTAGCCCTGGGGATAACTAGGAGAAATTGAGGGAACTGACAGAATAGTCCTCCTCTGCTCCAGTGCCAACCTGAGTCAGTTCCTTTAAGAAATGTTAGAAAATCACTGATTGACCAGAAATCCTATTTTATGGATAAGAACATTAAACTATTGTGTGGCAAAGCAACTTGCCTAAATTAGAGAGTAACCTGGACCAAAATGAAATCTAGTGATTCCCTTGCTGCACCACATCATGTTTGGGATGGATAACATTGTAAAGTGGCTGAAAACTCATACTAGGGAAATACTTAGAATTATATTTTAAAACTATATGAAACACATGTAACAGTTGCAAAATAATAATCTATTTAAACATATACACAGTATAACGTGTTTTATTCAAGGGACAAAAGTGAAAGACATGATTGACATAGAAATTTTAAGTCTTTTTAGAAATGGCAGTTAATTTCAATTTATTTTACTGGTTCATTTCTATAGTAACTGAATTGTATTTTGCTCCCTTCCATTAACTTTTATTGTATTGTAAACA
This sequence comes from Vicugna pacos, assembly GCF_048564905.1. Lineage (NCBI taxonomy): Eukaryota > Metazoa > Chordata > Mammalia > Artiodactyla > Camelidae > Vicugna > Vicugna pacos. The sequence continues at coordinate 20,160,122 of NC_132991.1, forward strand.
GCAGCACATCAACACCGTTGGCATAAAATAGCCTGTGAAGTCTACCGTTTGTAATGGGCTGTGAATGACAGGAAAATTTTTTTTCAAAAGTACTAAAATGTAATATCTTACCAAGAAACACTCTAGAAAATTGCAAAGTTGGATTGTGGTGTTTATTAGATTCTTTCCCTTTTTTGGGTGGGCTTCAGTGGGTATTTACATTTTCTAAAGACCTAAATGCCACAGCGACTGAGTTTCAGGATATATGAGCACAAAATACTCCCTTTGTCTTTTTCAGTGTTTTCTCCCCTCTCAGAACAAAACCCTTTAAATATATTTCTGCTATTTCACCAGCAGCATGCTGATATCTGGATTCTTTTCCCAACGTTAATCAGATGATCACTGCATGGGTTATGATTTGGAATATTAAATCCAAACACAGAACTGCCCCCCTCACAACACAAACTGCATTTCCAGAGCCATAAACAAACAACAGAGTTGGACTACAACACTGACACTTCAATATGAGGACCATCAGGAGTACAGAAAAAAATGAAGAGGCATAGTCAACATAATTGTATGAAATTTTAAACAATTTTTCCACAAAACAGAAGATAGTTTAGTGATAAGCTATAGTTTAGAATCATATCCAATGATTACTCTTCAGAGAAATTAGTGGTTATGAGTATATATTTTTCCAGTATACTGGATAAAATAGATATACTACCAACTGATTTAACACAAGGTTAAACCATTCAGTGATTCCAAGAAGACTATTCTGAAAAAATATGTATATTCCTAGAACAAGTAAGTTTTAAAGCTCAAGGTCAAAGATAAGGTTTTCTTAGTTTACCCTTTTGTTATCACCATTCACACAGCATTTTCAGTCTTTTTGTCAGGACACTACCACTCTAAGACATCTCAAGTTCAATGGCAACTAACAATAAATAAGGAAAACTCAACCTGAATTTACATATTTTGATACAAGCAGTCAGAATGAAATCTTGACCTAAATATAATTTTCTGCTATTTAATTTTCTTTTCATTAAATGGAAAACAGGATTTCTAAGTTAAGGAAGATGCGGTTAGGGCTGAAATTTTTCTCAGGAGATATTTGTAACCTGTTTTATAGACATTCCATTCAGAGAAGGCTATACTTTTTGGAATGCATAATATCAGTGACGAAAGATCTTTGCAGTGGTCAAATTTCAGAAATTCTGTGACATGAATTTTCAAATAAGATTTAAAAGTGTTCCCACAGGCAGGAGATGTAGTTAGTCTGAAACAGCAAACAGCAGCATCAAACTGTCCCACTAAAGCAAGGGGTACATTTTTAAGCAACATGATTGTTCTCCTCACTCCCCAAAATTACACACACACAAATTGGGTTTAATGAGATAATATGCTTTCATTTACAGTAATTATGTTCTGATGGCTTAAGTTTTTTGTTTGTTAATTTCTCATATATTTTATAATTTACCTGCGTCTACTATTTAAATCAATCTGAAGAAATTCAAGTATGGATATACCCTTATTTGTATATGTATGCTTTTATGCTGTAACTGTTGCTGTTAGAAACTATAACAAGCAAACAGCAGATCTTCAGTCAATTATCTGTTCAAAAACAAGGAAGCTGTGTAGAGAAAGGAAAGAAAGCAGGCTTTGGAATCAGTTAGATCTGGATTCAAATTCTGACTCCCCTAATTACAAGCTATTTGATTTTGGACAAATTACTTAATCTCTTGAAATCTACTTCTTTGCTGCAAAATGGCTTTAACGGACACATCTCATAGTGTTCATTAATGGACCGACTGAAAAAAAAATCATGTATTGCATCAAGCATAGTTTCTTGAACACAGTAGGCTTCTACTAAATAGAAATGTGAGTATGACTTCTACTAAAATATGAGTTTATAAGGGGATGGTTCCAGTTCTTGGAACCCCAGGAGCAGGCTAAGAAATTTCCATTGAAAGCCAGTAGTAATGATGATGATGATAGTGATAATTTAAAAAACAGTAAGTGCAAAACATCTAATAAGACGTCATGCTCAAGAACATAGGTTTTCTCCTCTCTTACTGATTTGATAAGTTCAAAGCATTCGACTTTAAAAAATGTTAGTAACTTCTGCATTCAGGAATGCCCCTTTGATGTCATTCTTTCTGAAACTCTATTTCTATGGATGAGACCCAGGGAAGCTACCCACACCTTTCAGGGTGAAAAAGCTTTCTCGCAGTGGATTCTACCCCCATCCACCCTCATCCCTAGGTTCCTCAAGCTTCATTTAAGATCCTAAGGGTTTTCTTTCTCCAGTCTAAGAAGATAATTTCATTCAAAGATTTGCCCTCTAGCAAAAGGCTGAGAACTTCTCATCCAAAATCAGAGCCTAAAATCCCCTGAGGGGAGTTGTAGTTTGGGAGTGAGTGGGAAGAAATCAGTCCCAAATACACAGACCTAGAAGAAGAGTATGATTATTTAGAATCATTGTGTTTAGAATATATTTAGAATCGTTTTGTTTTTGCATAAGAACAGATCTAAACTTAAAATCTGAGCATTTCAGTCTGGAGAGCACTCTGAAATTGCCAAGTTTCTCATTGGACGTATTTTGTATCTCAGGAGATAGGAGGAGGGGAGAGATTCATTCATTTGCAATCTTTCTTCTAGGTAAATTATGAGGTGTTCAGAAATGCCTTCTAAGGAAATACACAATAGTGTTTAACCATCTCCTTAGGATTTCTTTGATGCTGAGCCTCTTGTTAAATGTACCTCTCATCAAAACAGAGCTTTGCAAGAAGAATCTCTCAGTTATACTTAGTTTGGTACTTTTTATTTCCTTAAAAAATGTACAGATCTATGTGAAATTAATAAGTGATCAAAACTGTGAGTTACTTTCCCCTAGCCAAGTGGATAATAATATAAATCATTCACTTGATAGCTGCAACTCAACCACCAATATTTCTGCTATTTCAAGTTTACAAATCTATCCTCTTTATTCTGCTAAATAACTGTTGAATGTAACACTTTACCCCCATTTCCATAACTATAATCACTTCAACATTTTCTCCTAAAATATCTTAACAACCTCTAAATTGGTTGCCCTTCCAGGGTCTTACATTTTCCATGCTGTTGTCAAATCTAATAACAGCAGTCTATCAACTAAATGCCATCAATGGCTCTCCATGACCTAAAGGATAAATTCCAAATTACTTAGCATAAAAGGCTTGTCACAATCTGGCCCCAGTTTGCCCTTGTTCATCTATTGTCATTATCTTCCTCTTATACAGCTTCCAGTTTACAAATTGTGTAAACCCCTTGCTGTTTCAAGACTCTATTACATCTTTGCACATGCTGTTCCCTCTGTGCGATGAATCCTTCCTACAAGTTCCCCATATGGAGAGCTTGCCCGACATCTCTCAGATGTTTCAAAGCTCCCATCACTTCACCAAAGGCTTGCCTAGTCCTTCCTACATTTTGGCAATATTGTACATGTGCTTCTAACTCCAATCTAATTTATGCCTTTATCTGCACATCAGTTCTTTTCCCTCCCCACCACCTACTAAATTGTATTTGCTTTAAAGACAGAGACTTATTCATCTTTTTAACTTCAGGGCCTCATAGAATACGTGGCCCAGAAAGAGACATTATTAAGTGATTGTTGAATGAATGAATGAATGAATAGGCAGATCATAAAAAAAAAAAGAAATCAGAGAAATTTTAAAAATGAACAATGAAAATCTGATTTAAAATAAACTGTCTCAGTTATCCAGTAACATATAAACTATTCTATGGTATTATTATATTATATCATATTAATAATTATTGCACTAAAACTCAGTAGAATAATACACACAGGCATTAGGGGAAGATTCATGTGACTAAGATTGCACCTAAATATTCCTAAAAGAGCAAACTGACTAATTCTCTATTTTTAAAAAAATTTTACAATGAAGTGTTTGGACTTGGTTGGGGTAGAAGAAGTAGCAGAGAAAGATGGGTATAAATTCGCAAGCAAATTTCAAGTCACATGGACCTTGGAGGTAATCTGATCTATTGCTTAGGGCACAGAATTCAGAACTTTCAGAAGTTCTTAGGCTGGACAAATGAGAATGAAATAATGCTTCATTTATGGAAAAACTGTATGGTTTAAACCTGAATGTGTTTGGGAAATAAACATTCTAAACCGCAAAGTCATATTCATGGTTTAGTTTTCCTCCATCATTAAAATTTGATGTATGAAAAAGAATCATAATTCTGAAATTTCCATACACCTTTTATACTCTCAAATTACTTTGTCATGACTGGCATATCCCATTCTTTTGATAAGCTCTGGCTCCAGTTTCAATAGAATAAATGAGAACAATAATACTAGTCTGATTAAGAGAGAAAAGACATCAGTGACCAAATTAATACAGAAGTTATTATTGTTATAAAAGTCTCATTTTCCACCTCCAAATATGCAACTAGAGAACCACAGTACTTCTTATGTTTTCATGGGGTGAATGAAAGCAAGGAGCAGAAAAATCCTGTTCCTCTTCACAAACATGGCAAATGGATGACTCTTCTTTCATTGGCTGTGGAGTTGGCATGATTCAGGCTGTCTACAATTAGTAGCTCATTAGAAACCACCCATAAGTGTTGGCCTGCATTCAGATATTGGCAGATGCCTAATAAGACAATGAATTTTTCATTAGTCTTTCTGAGAAAGCCTTCAGGAGGAAACGTTTCTGAAGGCAGCCACTCTTTCACTTTCCTTTTCTCACTCCTTGAGCCTCAAAGTATTTTCAAAACCAAATTGTAAAATGTTAATAACACCATACTTGAATATCTTTCAGTTAGTAGTTTACTTTTTAGTAAATTATTTTCCCTTCTCACTATATATGTCCATCTACCCAAAGTCACCACCAGTACCATGACTGAAAGACACTTCATTTACATGCATTTAATTTTGTATTAAGTTTTCAAAGCATTAGTTACCTACATATCTGTCATAATCTTAAAATAATGGGGAGGGGATGGAATCAATAGTTTCTAATAGACATTTTTAGCTAGAGCTTTTGTTATTCAAACACAAAGGCTCAAACGAAAATAGGCAAATATGTGATGCTGGAATATATTTCAAATATTCACCTATCTAACCAAAACTTGTTTAAATTGTATTTTACAGTGAAATTTTAGCACAAAATGGTATGTTCACAATAACCTGGCACTTTGTATACATGCTAAAAATAGTTACACGGAGAAAATATTGATTGCCACAGTAAAACTTTCAATTATATCATCTTAGAATGTTGCAGAACATTTCATTATTGATTCTTCTGAGGAGATATGACTGCTGAATGCAAAGTGTAATTTTGATTTGTCAACATTACTTCTGCTGTAATTAAAACCCTACAGTGATCTTCACATAATTTTTCATTCCAATTGCATTTTGATGAGTTTCTTTATCTCTATAATTGGAATGCCAACACCTAAGTAAGTGACTCATCCAACTACACTTGTCATACATATTTCAATGTTCTCACCCTTAAGAAAGGACCTCTAAAAGCTTTCTGTCGGTATTTTTAGTTAGAAGGTTGTATTTGTTTAAACATCAACTGAGAGGGACATAGGCAAAACTATGAAGTGGTGTGACTTTAGTGACTTTTACCTCCTTTATTATTTATTTTTAAATTTATTTTCATTGGGGTATAGTTGATTTACAATTTTATATTATTTTCAGGTGTACACAAAGTGATTCAATTATTTTTATAGATTATACACCATTTATAAAATATCAGTTATATTCCCTGGGCTGTACAATACATCCTTGTAGCTTATTTATTTTATACATAGTAGTTTGCACCTCTTAATCCCCTACCCCTCTAATTGCCCCTCCCCACTTCTATTTTGCAGTCTTTTAAAACTCAGTGGCTTCATCCTTTTCCATACTGGCATACATTTGCAGGGCTTCACCTGACAGGATTAAATTATCAATAACCCTCCCTTACATCTCACCTCTTTCCTTTCTCCAGGGGTTTTGATCTAAGCTTACCGCCAGAGCAGAAAGCAGTCTGCTAAGCTAAACCATACTGATGCACAGGCTTTATTTGGGATCTCTCTGTGAAACTTGTACTTTACAAGATATTTGAAGATGAAAACATCAGTAACAAAAGTGACATTAGGTCACTATAGATTGATAAAAATTCATTTATCTTTTTCATTCTGGGAAAAATTTAATCTTTAAAAAGCCACCTACATCTGAAATATTTTGAGTGTTCCTTTGAATTGTTCGTGATTTCTGTTACATCCATGTCATCTTCATCTATACCCCATTCTTCTTTATTATGTCCTCATTTACTCATTTCAATTCCCTCATCCTCAGCTATTTTTTCTCTAGGATTTTTCCCCATCCCTAATTCTAGTGTTACCTCCCTCATATCCAATTGCTTCATCCATTTGTTTTATATTTAGAGTTCTATAATCCACTGAGAGTTTTAAAAAATAGAAAAATAAAATATCTGTAGAATTTAATATTTGTTCATATCCAACTTATTTTCTAAATGTTACTCTTATTTGAAAGCTGTTTTTTCATGCTACTTTTTGTTGCTGTTGTTGATTAGATAACAATAAACTTAATCATGTATGTTGTCTAATTGATAAGTGTTAAATTATTACCTCACTGTCTTTACAGAATTACACTTTCACTTACTATTTAGCAAAAAACCCCCAAAACCTACCAGACAGCAAGAGCCTTATTTTTGAAAGCAATTATTCTGTTTCAATTCAATTAGGATTATTCAATTCATTTAATATGTATGTATTAATTTATAAAAATATTGTCCATTTACTATTAAAAACTATTTAGAAAAGCACAGAGAAAACATTGACAGTGTCAAAGTGATTTTTATGCATGATTGTAGAAGTTCTGAATAAAAGCATCTAATTCTTATTTACCAGTGTTGTCATAAAGGAAATAATAATGTAATCTTAAATTAAGAATGTATTTGATCAAAGTATATAAAATAAATATACGGATTTTTTTCTAAATGGTATTTTATGCCCTGGTAAAACACTGAACCATCTGCTCTGCTGCACCAACCTTTGTGTCTGTGAGATCCATCCATGTTGCTAAATTCAATGTGATTTTCATCAGCCCAGTAGAGTCTATGGTTGACATAATCTATTGTTAGTGCCATAGGTCTAGAAATCTTGGTTTCTATGACAACACTCTGATTGGTTCCATCCATTCCAACACGGCCAATATGAGGATATTCACAGCAGTCAATCCAATACAAATACCTAGAAAGGAAAATCAACAGCCATGTTGTTTACAGACCCTCAGGGAGTAAAACGTCATACGATATCTCCTTTATTTGCACAGCTAGTGACAAATTAATTCTTGTATCTCTCTGAATTATAGCTTGTAAGAAGCATATTTTAATGCAAGCTTTTCTTATGATTTTTTTATTAAACACATAGCTGAATTTAAAATATCCATATAATTTTTAACATGTTTCCTTCAGTATACAACTCATAGATATATAACACTTCTGCATGTGCTAACAAACACTTGATACTTTACATTTGCTTGAATTTGCATTGTTCATTGTGGTAGCCAGTAGTCAATTGTGACTCTCTAAACTTTAACTAATTAAAATCATATAAAATTATGTGAACTGGATTGTTCCTCACTCACATCAGCCAAATTTCAAACGCTCGATACCCACTAGTCTGGTGGCTATCATATCAAACAGTGTAGGTATAGAGCACTCCCATCATCACAGAAAGTTCTTTTGGATAGCACTGATTGAAACTGTATCATTGGAAGTTCTAGAGCAGGATACTTCAGGCAGGGAGAAAACCAGTAAAATGAAGAAAATTACATTGGTACTAAAATTAATTGTATTAAACATAGTTTTTGCAGCCCATAAAATATAAATAATGGGTAACCAACAGATTACTTAGAAATTTCTGTTTATTGAAGCCACTTTTTTCTCATACTAGGAAAAGTCACTTTATTTTTTGAAGTATATTTTCTTACGTATATAATCCAAGACTTGAGGATCTTTAATGTCGTTTTCACACTTCAACTCTAAAACTGAAATTTATTAACTTAATTAGCATTCCCAGACCGCATCTTTTTTTCTTTTCTTCTTTTCAGTAAGCATAGAATCCTTGACAATTCTTCTGATTTGTAAGATGTGAGATTGAAATAATATGGCATGAAAATTATTCTATCTGGTTTAAAACTGGTATAGTTAAAGTTTAAAATGTTCCTTACAGAAAAATTTTCTCATAAATTCTGACAGAGGTAATTATGTTCAGATATTTTATACACACACTAGAAATGAAAACTTTTCAGGAAAAACCTTTTATCAAAATATAAGGCTAACATGGAAAATCATTGTAAGACATGAGCATTTTTGTGTTGACAATCATTTTAGGGGGTATGCATAAAACAGGGGATAGATAAAGATAATAAAAAAGTTATTTGCTAGCCAAAATATCATTAGGAGTTCTAATTAAGTGTGGTGTTTAAGATGAGAAGTAAATGGTCTGACCTCCATGTAAATAGCAAATCTAAATTTTTATTTGTATTCTGAATTTTTTATTTGGCTAATCTTATCACCATCTTGAACCAAGACACCAAGAAGAGGATGAGCTTATTCCACAGAGTCCCACATCTGTTACGTCCCTCTCAGTAAGTTTAGTAAGAGTCTGAGGCCCAAAGTCCTCTCCCTGCCATTCAAACTCTTTATTATTGGACACAAATAAACTCCAGATTCCTTCCCACTATTGAATTGTGTGAATTGAGCTCTAGAGTATTTCTAGAGCCGACATTTTCACTTGGATGCTTTTATCATATCATTTGCCTTGTTCCTGCCTCTTCAATTATATAGATGTTTTCATTCAGACATAACTCATGCTGTCTTCTCTGTTCCTTAAAAATTCTTCCCTGATGTGTGTTAGTTCACATTTTTCAAGTTAGGTTACAAGATTAAATATATTTGAGAAATGGCTCATTAAGCAAGGTAAGCTCATCTATTTTACTGTAGGACTTCTCAGAACTTTTAATAAGGTACATGACATAAATAATTCTCTAAGAGGAAGCCGCAATATCCCCATTTTTTTAATCAATAGCTTTGAGTAACACCATGTATTTTCATAGAGCAGCTCACAGGAAACACACTTTAGGAAACTGTGCTTTAGCCTTCTCCAGGCTACAGAATTTCTTTACCACCTGTGTAACTGAACAACACACACGTCATGCACATAGGAACCCACAAAGCAGAAGTGATGTAGGTTCTCAGGACTCACAACTGGAGAACCTAACTCAGTAAGTCAGATGGTGGAACATCCCTGATGCGTCCCAAAGTCATCCTTAAGTGGACTGAGAACCGTATCTTGAAGCAGTAATTCACTGAGAACGAATATGTATCAGGTATTGCTTAGTACTGGGAACACAGAGGTAAATAATGGGATTTTTGCCTTCAAAGATCTCTTTGTGAATACAAGAGATGTGAATGTAAGACAAATGAAAAAAAATTAAAGCGTATCATGGTGAAACTATCGTGCAACAGAGGTACGAAAGAAGGAATGGCAATTTCACCTAGATGAAGAAAGGCACATAAAGTTTAGTTCTCACTAGCAGTACATCACTACCTTATAGATTCCTTGATAACAATGATCATTTATCTCTTTCAGAATTTAGAACAAAGGATAACTCACAGGTTTTAACGCTGCAACAGGTCTTGACGATCATGCAGCTTCAGGCCTTCGTTTTACTGATAAACTGAAACCATAAAACACTATGTGCTTTGTCCTCATAGTATACAGTTGGAAAAGGGCTCAGATCTCTAGATTTATAGACTAGCTTTATTTTTCAATAAGTATCTTTTATATTTAAGATAAAATTCATATTCCATTAATGACACTGACTTTTATTTTTCCCTAAGCAGCACTATGTAGAGTCTTAAAAGCAAACAAGGCCTAGAAACAGATGACTTGAGTTCAGTTCCAGGCCCACCCAAGTGAACGGGGCACTTCAGTTAGCCTCCCTGAGTCTGAATTTACTCGTATGTTCAAAATGGGTAGTAAGTTTCTCCTCACTGGGTCACTGTGAAGACTGAACAAGAAAACACAGGGAACAATCTTGGAACATCGATAAACTGGTAGCAAGTATTCAGCAAATATTAGCTATTATCTTACATGCACTAGCTACATAATACATGCATTTATGTTGGTTTACCAATACCCATCTAATAAGCTACCTGCTGCATCTGGACTGTATGTGTGTTATTACACAATTTGCCTGGATTTTCTGTGTGTTGTTACTTGATCTATTTAAGCATTCGTCATTAGTAATCATTAGAAGAATATAATGAAAATATTCTACCATATTGAAGGAAAGTATATTTAACTGTACTGAGTACAAATGAGCCTTCATAAGCACATTGTGTATTGTGTGTGAATTCATTGTGTATCTCTCCTTATGGGCAGCTAAATTCTGATGGCTAAATTTCATTTCCGTTTCCATATGTAACCCTCATTACTGTGCATTTAAGTTTCTCAATAAGTCTGTAGTAGACATTCTGGTCATTTTAACTTCTAAAATGCAACCTCCTAAATATTACCCAAGTACAAAACTTGTTGCAAATAATTAAAGCTGAGAAATTAAAAGTTCAGTGAAAATGTCAAAAGGAGGGTTCTAAATTTCACCCATATAATATGTAATGTTTACCTACGATCACATAACAAAAAATCTCAGTTCCAAGTAAGTTATAACCAAGGGTAAACATATAAAAGAATGCCTTCTTGTAACCATAACAACAAGCCCCTGTGTTCCTGGGTCTTTTACAGCTGAATATGATGCGTTGTATTTCTTTAAAATAAATTAAAATAGAAGACTGTTCTCAATTTTCACTTTTTCCCCCCTGAATTCAGGGAATATATTTAGAGAAGTTTCTTCCAGCTGGAATTATCTCTGATCCTGAATTATGAAGTTAATTTTTCATGCTCAATTCTCTGCGTGTTTTTGCCCAAATATGGGAATATAGGTTTCAAAAAGGGTAGGGAAAAGGTGAGTTTGTTGTATGTACTTTAGCTTGATGAAGTAGTTCTGGTTTTCCCCACAGAAATCAAAAACTGAGTTTTCATTCCTGGTTCGCCTTTCATTCCCTCCCAATAAAAGTTCCCTCATGACTGTTCTCTTTGAAACATGCAGGTTCTTTGCATACCAGTCATTGGTTTGTGCATAGATGCAGGTGCAGTGTCCCTGCAGCTGTAACTCTCTGTTCTGTGCATACCCAGCGGCCCATTTCTTACGTACTTCAACAGTGACCTTAACAGTGTCTGTGTTAGGCACAGTTAGGCCATGACGCACCTTCTAGATGGACAAAGAATCATTTACACTACTAATGGTCACATAGTGTTATGTGTTCAATATATGATAGCTACTGAGGCACAACTGGGGAATGTTTCAAAAAGGAAATGATATTTCTTGCTTTTGTTGGAAAAGTGAAAAGTTATTCCAACTGGAGAAAAAGCAGAAGGGCATCCTACAAAGAAAGAACAGCATAAGCCAAGAGACAGAAGCATAAAATGTGTCTTTTTCAGACTATACTTCAAAGTCAAAATAGCACCTGGCATTATTTTCTTATGAGATTGCTAATAGACGAGCAGAAAAAGAAAATAAATAAAAATGTGCCTTAAAATGAAGGCTGCTTGTAATGCTTAGGCAATCTTATTTCCCCCCAAATCATATTCTCTATAATTATTTTAAATTTTGTAAAAAGGCAAACTGTTAAAATGTAAAAACAAAGTATTTTTTTTTCTCATGCCTTGTTTGGATTGCTTTTGAAAAACATGCTCATGATCCAAGATAATTTTGTCACTGGAAACTTTGATGTAATAGGGAAAATAGGGGACCAAAGTTTGAAAACTGGATTAAATCCCTAGTTTAATATCTTATTACTTAAATGATCCTGAGAAAGTCACTTAGCCATCTTGAGGCTGAATGTTCTTATCTGGACTAATAGAACAATAATAAAAATAATGATATGTTTTTCAGGGACTCTGAGTAAACAGTACAAGTGTCTAAAGTGATAAAGCTCAGAGACAGTTTTCTAATTCATAAAATGTCACAAAAGTGCTAGTTATTGTCATTATTGCTGCTCTTAATATATGGAACTCCAAATCCCAATAGGGGTTCAAACTGATTATTTCCCTTTCTTATATCTGCCCCTTTTCCTCTGTTCCTCATATTCTGGGGAAAGCGTTTTTCTATTTACCTGTTGCCCAAGCCAGAAGCCCTGAAAGGTTAGTTTGTGTGTGTGTGTGGTGATTGTGTTATATTGTGTTTTGATTTATTCTTAGCCCTTTTTCACTCTGTAAAGTGAACCGGTACCAAAGTCCCACAATTACATATACTTGATTTGCTCCCTTCATATGAGATTCCTTGGATGGAATTCCTGGAATGTGCCATGTTCTACTATGTGGACTTGCTTCCCCAGAGAGCTGGTTCTTTTTGCCTGAAATACTTTCTGCTCTGAAGCGTACCACATCACCTGGCTAATTCTTACTCACCAGTCTTGTCCAGGAAGATTTCACTGACCCCATTTGATACAGAAACATTTTCTGTTTTATTCACTTTATGAGCTATCGCATTGTATTATAATTATTTGCCCGTCTGCCTACCCACTGGACAGTGAAATACTTGGAGACAGGGATTGTGTCTTTTATTTTTATATTCCTGCCTAGAATGGTGCCAGATATACACTAAAGACTAAAGAAATATGAGTTGAATAAATGAATGTGCAGACAAATTTATTTTCTATTAACCAGTCATATCACACATTCACTTTAATATCTATCATAATGGGTTGTTATGCTAAAGTGACATCTTAATCATTGGAAAAGATAAAATTATGCTCAGCACATTTTTAATATTAATTATATTTTGTGTTTTACTTTAAAATCTATCTATATCTATACCTCATCTGCATAAATGACAACTTTTATAAATGTAAATGATATTAACTATCCAAAACTTATGATAAATTAGTACATTGATTCCCAACCAGTAACAGAATGATAGGAATAACTGGATTTCAGCTGAACTTAAATGTGATAACAGGAAGACGATCTGTCTACTTGTATCTTCTTTACCATTCGTGCTAACCAGCATATCCAAATTGGTACTATGACAATTGGCATACTATTATTAAAATAAAGGACCCCCAAGCTATTCTAAATGTATAGTTGCTTATTATTTAGACAATCCAGCAATCTTATCTTCCCTTGAACAAATCCTTGCTCTATTCCTCACTAAATGTCAGGACAGAAAACACACCTCTCAAGGAAACAGGGGTCAGCAGTATTGACATATACAAAACATATGCCAATCAAAATGGCAAGCTGACATAGAAAGGTTCAATTGCATTCTTATTAGATAAACTTACACTTTAGACTGCCATTTTCAAAGCAAGATTGCACTATATTTTGGACAGTAATGGCATCCTCACTCTGAAGCTCATGTCATAAAAGCTAAAATCCATGTTGCCCTATTGTCGCACTCTGGGGAACTTAGGAAGACAGCATGAACAAAATGGTGTCATTAAGTTTTATCTGTTAGAATCTGTTTATCTGTTATGTGGCTTTAATTGGTTAATAAAAAAGATCTAATTTTTATGTTTCTTTGGTTATAAAATGGATACCTGTATCATAATCTAAATATTATTTAAAAATGGTATCAAGGGAGTCTTTCATAATATCTACAATAATTTAGTACTTCACTGTTTTAATTGACACTTTCGAAGGATGGGTTTATGTTGATGATAACTTAAAACTGCTTTCAGTTTATGGGGTAATAAATGTAACCTGGGAGAAGAAAAACTTAAAGTTAGATGCAGCTGTATTCACTAGGCTAGGGTACAGTTTTTGCTTTAAAAGTAGGAACTTCCTCACTACCGTTATTAAGGCAATGTTTCTTTCATCTGGGAAATGAAGTATCTTGGACATTATGGAATGAGAAGCTAAGCTAGCCATACTGATTTTGAAGAAAAGAACAATGAACACACTAAAATAAATGTCTTTTGATAAAATAACAAAGGAATCAAATATTCACATTCTTATAAATGAATGGTTGATGATGCTAGCCAAATTAGTATACCTGGCCATTATTTCTTGAAATAGCTATAGAAATAGACTCTCTTGTGACTCTGTTTCAGTTACAATAGAATTGATACTCTTCTATTGCTATGGTAAAGAAAATAGTTTAAAAGGTAGCAAAATGGGTACATAATGATAGAGCTAAAAGTTAAAACTTACACCATTACCTGGAAACAAAATAGTATGCACAATACAAGTCTGTTCCTATTAGGTACTGCTTTTATCCAAAATAATGTTTAAAATTAAGCTACAAAGTGTACAATTATGACATGATCACTTAGCCAGTTTTAAACATAAGAGAGGAAAAAAGAAAGATACAATATATTAATAATAAGCAAAATCGAATTGTTGCATATGATCGATAAAAGCGCTGATTTGGTGAAATGTTTTACGGGAAATTAATCTGGACAGCAGAAAATTCAGAGCACTAGAGTTAGTGTAACACTTGCTGCTGGGAATGTGTCCTATTTTAAAAAGCACATTTTCTCTATATTTGTTATTTTAACAAGCTTGTTCAGTAGGTTGAACTTTCACAGAGATCATTTTGGAGCATGTAATCACTCAAATTATAGTATTAAAAAAAAAAAAGAAAAGGAAAGACATGCCTTCTCTACCAACACAACATAATTGAAAGTGAATGATCATGGTCATAATCCGTAGAAATACGGCAAACATATACCAGATAGCTTTGACACCTAAATGTGTGTTCATCCCTCTTCTGAAATCCCCAGACAGATGTCTTATCCTTATGATAACCTGTTCTTAATTTTCATAGTGAAATGCAAATGGAACACAACTCCCACCATGCTTTCCCTCTGAATGCATGGATAATGCACTCTTTTAGTTATTATTCATTGATACTACTTATGTCTCCTGCTTTAAAGTGGTTCAGGAATTACATCATCCCCATTTGTGACTACCACAAATATTGCAAAACATGATCCAAGAGTTTGTTCCTCGCCTGCCTTTCCTCCAAGATTTAAAAGTATTAAAATCGAATAAATCTGTATGCTTTATTCATTTCCATAATATACTGATTGGTTAGTTAGAAAAGAGTTGTGTTTAAAACTTAAGAAAAATACTTGTTCTAAAATCCTATCATTTTAATTTTTTCTTTCACTGTGATAGTCACATTTCTATTTTTGATTTCTCAATAAAAAATTCCGCACATTTACACTTTCCACTGGTTCCCATGTTAAAACCTACAGAACAGGATTTAGCATATTGAACACCATCCAGTCTTCATCTTTAATTTAAGATTTTCAATGTTTGTTACAAACCCGGCAGGAGGATCTAAAGACAGGTCCCTGGGAAACTTCAGCCGTTTGCTAACGAGTATAGTAGGGTATAAGCCATTGAGTTTGGAAACTTCAATGATCCTTTTTTCTGTGTCAGACCAATAGAGATTTTTTCCAATCCAATCAACAGCAAGTGCATTGGGAACAGCTGTATTATGCACTACCTAACAAAATAAGAATTTTAAAAGTTAACAGTGTAAATACCTAGAATAAGAACTAAGCAATTGCTTCTTGATTTTCATAGAAATATCAAATTCTATTTAAACATTAGAAATGGAATTTAGTTAAACACAAAACATAGACAATTTACTAATTAAAAGATTTACTTATTTCTGAGAAATTATGTAATATGTAATCAGGCCCCTAGAAATTACACATGAAATTAAGAAAGAAACACCAAAATGAAAAGCTTTTAGATGGCTGCACAGTTGTTAATCACATTTTCATTATCGTTTACTTTTATTCTTAAAATTTTGGGCAAAAGTTCTATCACAAAGACACAAAGACACACACACACATACACACACACACACACGCACACACACAAAGACTTATTGATATTATGTGTCAATTAACAGGTTCTGGGGGATATACCAAAAACATTCACCACTCCCCCAGCAGTTCTTGCCCTTGTTAAACTGACTACTACAAGGACAGAAAAAAACACAACATACATTATGTATTTAATCTCATCAAAGGGAAGTAAAAATAAACGCATACAACTGCTGTACTCAATTGTAACCTATGTCAATAACAAACATAACAGGGATACAAGTTTTGTACGTACAAATATGCTGCATATAAAATAACGAAAGATTCTTGATTTACATAATTGTTATTTCTGAATTCTCAGTCCTTTGAAGACTGTGAAAGAAGCAATTGAACCTTGGAGCTACCCGTGTAGAAGCCAATGGTTATACAGCTTGAGACAAGAAAACACTAACAAAATTTTATTGTTTTCTTTTCTCCAATGCCATCAATATAGTAAAGATATTTTAAAATGTGACAGTGTAAATAATTTCAGCCACTAACGATATCAATCTACCCTACTGAATCGCAAGGTATCTTGACTTTTTTCTCCCAAATTCCAAATTTGAAAAATTGGCGTGACTGACAGTTTAAGTGAAAATCAGTGAATTGGCAATCCCAAGGGAAGAAAGATGCATTTTTTGACCCTGATAAAGTAGCAAAGGGATAGTAGTGGCAAGGCAGTAGAGAGTTAATATTCTTTAAAAATATTGAAGTATTTTCAAAAAACATAAAGGTAACCAAAATATTTTAATGCCTTGTAAAAAATACATGATCAAGTTTGAGTAATATAATTTTTACAGTTTTTGTATAAATGGTCAAAAATTAAATTATAAAAGAAAAATTTATATGTGTTTTTTTTCTATATCATATACTAATATTTCATCATATAAACCTTGACTAAATATAGATATTCTGAATCACTTGCACCTAACCTACTAGCTGTGTTGGCATTGTATATATATGCATTTCAAGATTTCATTAATATTTTCAAAATTGGTTGCTTCCACCAAAGCTTCCTATATGATATTATAGATGGCAACAAAAAAGTTAAAAGTAATTGATGGCTGTATCTAGTTGAACTTGAGTTTCTTTATAATACATTTTACTACACATATACAGTGCAAATAATTTTATTTTAAAACTCAAGTTAACATAGAAATGATGCCAAGTGACACATTCTAGTCTCATATCTAGAATTTGACATGCATTTAATTATGATGCTGTCTGCTCAGAATATTCATGATTTTACACAAGTGCATTCAGTTATTCCCATCTATAGCAGGTTAATTTTAATACTGCTATACCTTCAATCTACAATCTAAAAATCAACTTTTTCAATTACAAATTCTCATACTCAACATTGTCTTTTACTTAAATCAAGACTATTGAATCCCAGACACTAATCATTCAAACTGAAAGCATACACCACATTTTTTAGGGTTGTGAATAAGGTTTCCCATTTTACTTACTCAGCTTGATTTTTGTCTTATTGCATGTCATAGTGCTATAACGAAACATAAGGATAAACTTACACTATGGAAACCTGAAAATCAGACCAACCTAATACATTCTATGAGTTGTATCATTACCATCAAATGGTAACGTTTGCTCTTAAATTCAATCACACCAATAAAATACTCAATAATTCCACCACTGTAATGTATAATTACCTTAACATCACTTCCATTTAAAAACATTCTATTTATACGACTGCCATTGGGTCGGCTAGAATCAATCCAATAGATAAATTCTTCTCTGTAATCAAAGTCTATACCAATAACATTGTTTAATCCCTAAAAATAAAAAAAAAGAATATGCTTGAAAAATAGTTAATAGAAATCGTTTTAAAATGTTTTGGGAATTCACAGGAATCGGTATCTCCCTCTGAATCTAAATAGTTACCGTTTTACAACAAGTAGTATTTGTGACCAGTTATTTTTGTGGGAGAGGGTGACCTACAAGCATCCTTCTATTCCGCCATCTTGGCCCCTTCCTGTGACCAGTTATTTTTAAAAGCATCACAAATTCACATTTTCTCTACACCACACCCTAAAGATGTTACATAATTTATTTGAAAGTATTTTCTAAATAGGAAAAATTTTGGAATGTTTATAGATAACACTATAAGTAAATAGCCAGTAATGTGGAAAAAATTGCTTTTAGAAAAATGAAGGAAAAGACTCTCACTTTAGGTTAATATTAAATATAAATCTGATGCCATTATGAGCATACATCTAAATTGGAAAGGAAGATCCCCAGTAATTTAAGATGAGCCCTGGTTACATGTCTAATAAAAGTCAGAAAAGAAGGTTTAGAATTTTTATTTTTTCCAAAAGCTTTTGTCTTAACAACACAAATGAGCCTTTTTTTTCATGCTTCAGTCCCTTTGGCAATACAGTGCCATATTAGAATTTAAAAGCTATAACCTTAGGGGAGTATCTGACCAAAGAGGACCTGGGTAGTCAACATCTTTTTATTCCACGTGGTGGAAATGTGAGGAAATATCTGCCTTCAGACTCATGGTGAATTGCATTTTTTAGCAGGTAGCGGAACCGAACGTGAACTCAGCTGACAGATTTCTGGATGCTACAGCTCTTTGGTTTGTCCATTCCACAGGTTAAGCGATTTGGTTTGAGGACTGTACATCAGGATCTGGGAATCTGCTGGAGCTGCTGAGTTGTTCAAATGATGGCTTAAGGGCTGGTTTAATTCTGACCTGCTGTTAGGGCTCACAGATGTACTACCCCAACGGACTAACAAAACTTGGACCAAGATTTCAATTGTGTTAACTCATTTTAAGAGTTGAATAGTTTATTGACATATAACCTCTCATGTGTTAAAAGATAATTGACACCACAGGCACTTGGCAAAGCCCCAGAGACTGTGTCATGTCTTTACATCTGATGTAAGCTTGTCTACACCAATATTCACCCTAAGATTGTAGCGAAGACTCACATTGTTTCAGGGGTCACGAGCAGTTATCATCCAATAGGTAAGAGACTAGCATCTTCAAGGAGGTAGGGCTTATCTTTTCCTTTTTCTTTCTTTCTTTCTTTTTGTTTGTTTGTTTGTTTGTTTCTGATTTGCTTTGGTTTGGTTTGGGGAATTCCCAAGTCTGTGTTCAGTTTCCACAGCCATTCTCAAAATTCAGAATCTGATGATAACACTGCATCAGATTTATACACTTCTTCATAAGATTCAGGCCAAGGCTAAATTATTGCTGTTCGGATTTTATTTCTTTCCAGTGATCTCCAAGACGAAGGATGCCCTATGTATACCTCAGCGACTGAGAGAAGGTTCTGGTAAATACCGAGTCTTTTCTTCTCTTGCTCGGGCTAAATTCTAGTGCTGATGATGTTAAAATCATAGGCTCAAATCTTATGCTTTTATTTAGTTTAAAAGAAGCAATCTCTTCTTCTTCACCTACAGATTACAGAAGTAACCTGAAATAGCCTAACTCCACTATGCCCAGATGAATAAATGCAAGTATACTTCTTACTAATGGCATTATTAGTCAAGAATAATGACTATAAATGCTAAAAAAGCAACTAATATTTAGTCTCAGATTCAAAGGATTCATTAAATATTCATTGACATGCTAAAGACGAAAATTCTCCTTAAGTAAATAATGTAAGCATTCATATTTAAGAAGCTGTCTATGCAAAGTTAATCAAGGTTCTAAAATATGAATTAAATATATTCCAAGTCCTGTAGAGGGTTTAATAAATTCATTTCCATAGTAGTCTACCATATTCTTACTGTTCAAATGCTTTTTTCATCACAAGGGTAAGGTAAGCGGGTTAGGGTCCTGTGATGGCCTGGCCATTCAGATGGGTAAATTGGAGCTCCACAGGGAAAAAAGGCAGAGAGAAACTTGTCTCCGACTTTAGCAAAGATTTACCCAGAATCCCCAGTCATGTCAGAATTATCCTATTCCTTTCTTTACAATACTCAATTTAGATAATGGAAATCCAATTCCAAATTTAGCAAGTCAACTATAGTAAATTAAAGCTGTAAATGCAGAGAAATTGAAGCTCTGAATTCTGACATATCTATCTAGCCACACTGGTCATTTTTCTACAGCTTTACCCTTAATCCCCACAGAAAACAGCACAGAGCTCTCTCTGCAGAATCATATGCAATGAACATTAAAACAGCCAAGGGCATGGTCAAAATAATGTCTAAAAACTAGAGTCATCCCAGTGTTTTCAGAGCTGAAAATTGGTTTCATCAAAATCCTATTTGCTTCTTTCATTTCTGTGGCTGAAGATTCACACCCCTTGGTTCAAGATGATTAATTTAGGAAATTGTGTTTTGTTTCTCTATACAATTTTCCTGGAATAAAAGGCACTGCTAGAATTGAACTGGGTAACATATTGGAAAGCTATTTGATTAATTTTCATTTCTAAAACCCATGTTATTAAAGTCCATTTTCTAAATGTGGTATATGAATTTAAGTTATGGCTGGCCTAGCTATGCTTTAGAATACACAGAATAAAAAAAATTCTACCAGTTGTTATAATTTTATGCTATAAATCTTCATAAGATTATTACTAACTCCAATAAAGAGAATAAAATTTAAGATATTAGGGTAAATTCTTCTTCCTAATAATCTACACACAAAAGTCCCAAATAATTAAGGCAAGGATGTTGTCTCTTTATTTTGGCTAAGAGAAAATGTAGAGAGAAAATGTAGAAAGGCAATGACTGCTGTTTTCTCCTTTGTTCTGCACATGTAGACAAAACCTGAGGATAAAAAAAAAATTGTTTCTACTACTAGAACTCCTTGAAAATTTCTATGATGCCACGATGAAATTGTGGTTAAAAATGTTCCCTGACAAAAATGATATATTTCAAGCTGTCTATAGGCAAGATTTTAAAGCTTGTCTTTAGTTTCTTGGGTCTTTATTTCCTTGCTCAGTGGTCACTAGTAGCAAACGCTCTTCAAAGACACAAGTGTTCAGGGTCCTCATGCGTGTCCTCATCTTCCTCACTCCCTTTTCACTTCCATAAAATGCACTAAGAAACTATCTGAAATTCATCCCCACTTAGGTACTAGTGATTGGCAATAGTCTAAAATTATATCACCAGGCAAAAAGCACTATTGGAAAGTGTGCATTAAAATGGTTTGGTTGTAGGAGAAGACTTATATAATGCATAAAGAAAGAAATTCATTTTGCTGCATTAAGAACAATCCCTGATAACATACTATGTGTGAAAGAAAAAAAGGGGGTGCTAGCAACATAAACGTTCTGAGCCACAGGGTTGGAAAATAAAGCACGGCGCTGCCTTTAAAGCTCTCTTATAGCTCTTTCATGAAGACAATAAATATTGTTGCTGTGTTCGTTTGTGGCCCAGTTGAGCTTACAGAGTATTCTAAAAAGAGAACTTTCTCCCTTTGAGATAGTGCAATCTAAAAGGAAGACTTGCTAGAAATAAAACAAAACTAAACTAAACCCAAAACTTGGTAAAGAGAAAATAAACATGTCCCTTTTCCAGAGACCATACAAGGAAATCAATAGCTTGTGCACCTAACTTTGAAGGTACAAAAAGGCTTAGAGAGGGTATGGAAACATATTCTTAAGAGAAAGAGATAATTTTTCAATATTTTGTAGGTTTGATATAAGCTTAAAATTATACTGCACACGAAAAAAAATTAAGTTAAATAATGTAGAAAACCATTTGGGAAGCAAAAACGTTTCCATTTTAAAGCAGTTATGTATACTTAAACTTTCTCCCTAAGGGCATCTCTCTTACATTACTTATCTTTTAAAGAGATGGGAATCAAATTCTGCTATTTTAAACAGGATTCTGTTTAGTTTTTATAAATGACATGAAAATATTTTACATTTTACCCAATCTCTTACAGTGCATAATCAGAGAAAGAGGTAGTATGATACAATGAATATTGGTGGCACACTCCAAACCCAAGAGCAAGAGTCTAAACCTCACAGACATGTACAAATAAGACAAGTACACATGTGGAAAGCACGTGGGAAGTTTGAGGGCTCCAGTGAATTGAGAGCATGGGCTTTACATCAAAGTGGCAGCTGCTCCACGGCTTGGATTGTGCCCATTCAGGGATGTGAGCCCAGCACGGCTACACTGTCCTCTTTTTTCATGAGTAGCCAGAAATCTGGATTTTCATGTAAAATTTTCATTTTCAGTCTGTGACTTAGAAGGGAGCTGGAAAATCCAACTCTGTCAGGAAGAGTCAATATCACACTTGCTAATGAATATATGCACTTTAAGACTAAATCCTTAATCAAAATGAATGAAACTCTACCAACAGCAGTGAAGGAATCTGAGTGAGTGGAAAAAAATTACTTTCAACTAAATACTATTTATGCTGCGGACAAATCACCCCACGAATGGTCTCTCTTGTCTAATGCTGACATAAACATAACACGAGAAAAGAAATATCCTTATTTTTGGCACACTTGTTCTAGACAGCACTATCACATAGTCATGTCACTATTACAGTTTGGGGTAAGGAGAAATTGCAGTAGAACAGATATGAACTAAATCTTTCCAAAGAAGCTACTTCTCCTTAAAACTGAAGATACGCTAAAACTAACTGTAATTTCTTTAGTCCATGTAATAATCAGTCTAGTTTGAAGGATTTAATTTTATGCTATTTTCTCTACAGCCTGAGAGGAAAAAAAAAATTGAAGTGAGCAGTTCACATTTCTATCCTGTCATAAAATGGAAATTCCTTTTCATCTCAAATAGCATATATAAACATACTCTGACAATAGAACTTAACCATCAATCTGGATCAGCAGCCCAGATTCTCTTGAGGTGGATGGGCTGAGGATTGAATGGGGTAGGACTGAACATACACGCCTTGTAACCTAACCATGACTAGCAATTGCCGCCTTGCTAGTTCCAAATTTTAAAGTCCAAGGATCATCAATCCCATTTTATTCCTTAGTTCTATGAACAGATACTTGAAATTCTGGAAAAGGTATTTATTTTTAAATCCCAATGGGAGAAAAACAATTTGGGTGATGCATAAAATACCTTAAAGAGAACTGTATACTTTCCCTAATCCAGCTATTCTTAAAATAGCTTTTTGCTTGCATTAATTTCTGTTTGCATCTTTTACTTTCTTTGATATGATGTGATGTGACAAGTTGGAGACATCACCTGGACAATCAAATAAAACAAGGTTTACAGTAATCTTCTATGCATACATGCATGTATTCATGAATACAGGCTTCAAATACTCTAATTATGGGGTACACATCTGGAGGGACCATATTAAACATTATGAAATCATCATAGGGATGTCATACCTGTTTCAGAAGTGTGTAGTTGGAGCCATCAGTGCTAATTTTCCTTATCTCATGATGATCAGCAAGAATTAGAAAAGGTTCTTCATCTAAATGCCAAGACAAAAAACAAATTAGACTTTTAATTTGTATGGTTTTCTACTCAGCTTAGTCTCCATTTCTACAGCAATGCAAATTCAAATGCAGTGCCATCTGGTAGACTAATAGTTAAAAAATAATGAGCACTTCAGTTGATAATCATATGAAAGAAAAAACAATATGAAAAGATACCTGTGCAACACGAAAGTTAGACGATTAGAAATCTCTCTCTTTCCCTCAATTTTCTTGAATATTAAATTATTGAATTTATTTGGAATTAGTGGAAAATATCTGCTGTTAAAATCTTATTTTTAAATGAATTTCAGGAAAAGATAATTTACACCTATCTTGAAACCTACAGTACAGCTAAACGGTCATATAATCAGAACATTCTTTCTTATAATCAAATAACCAGTTTATGTTCTCAGAATGACTTTGATGAAGACCAAGAATTTCATTGCCTACATATACTTTTTTCATCTGCCTGAGGGCCTCTCTTAAGGGACAGTCTATTTCCTCCTTATAATTCGTCCAACAAGCTTTTCAGTATCTCATTTGTTCCAGAATCTAAGAAAGATAATAAAAATAATCTGACCATGTTTCATATGTATATGAAGATCATTTAAATCTTTAGATGGGTTTTCTCTTCAGAATTTACTTGGAAATAAATTGGATTCTTAAATAAAAGTTATTCAGAAAGTCTTGCACGGTATATTTATTTGAATATGCATCTCAGTAATTTAAAGTTGGTTTGACCACATTCTTGATTGCTATTATCTTAGATCAATTAAATAAAATATTTGTTCAAATTCATTTTAAACATCTTTGTTTCTAAGATGCATTCATATAAGTAGTTGCCAAATAAACTAATGTCAGCAGAAATTAGAAAAAAATTGAAAAAGGTAGTCACTTTATGTAATTTAATGTGGACTTTATTGTGAATCATTTATTGTTATAGAGTAATTGTCCTGTCTATTTATGTACCAACTTATTACTTCCCTCTTCCTATCCTGCACTTTCACAGTAACTATATAGTATGTAGGGCACTATATTATGTTTTAGAATACCCTATGTCAGGGACTAAAAATGTGTGTCACAGATGCTGGACATCACTTTCTATCAGTGATGGCAGCATCTCCAATCATTCCAGTAATCCTGTTGAGGTTAAATTGAGACCCAGAACACTACTCAAAGGACTTGGCTCTGAAGTTGAAGGTACCCTGCCATCCCATCAATAGAGTTCTACATTTATAAATATGAAATTAATCAATCATGTTCTACCTCAAAACTTAGGCAGTTCTGTTCTTTACAACTTTAATATAAAACCTTGAAACTCCTGGAGGATAACAGAGAAAAATCTTCTTTACACTGTGCTTGATAATGACTTTTTTGCTTATGACACCAAAAACACATACAATAAAAGCAAAAATCATCTAGTGGGACTACATCAAATAAAAAAGCTTCTGCAAGGCAAAAGAAACAATCAATGTAACAAAAAGGCAACCTATGGAATGAGAGAAAATACTTGCAAACCATATATCTGAAAACATCCAAAACATATAAAGAACTTATACAAATGAATAATATGAAATGATGACTCCAATTACAAAAATGGGCAGAGAAACTGAATAGACATTTTTCCAAAGAAGACATAGAGATGGCCGATGGGCACAAGAAAAGGTGCTCAACATCACTAATCATCAGGTAAATGCAAATCAAAACTACAGTGAGAATTCACCTTACATCTGTTAAAATGGCTATCATCAAAATGACAAGAGGTAAGTATAAATGAGGATTGGAGAAAAGAAAACCCTTGCAGTCTATTGGTTGGAATGTCAATTTGTGCAGCTATTATGGAAAACAGTGTGGAAGTTGCTCAAAAAATTAAAAATAGAAATAATATCTAGCAATCTCATTTCTGGGTATATATCCAAAGGAAATGAAAACAAGATAAAGATATACCTTCATTCCCATATTTATTGCAGCATTATTCATAGTAGTCTAAGTGTCCATCAGCAGATGAATGGGTCAAGAAAATGTGAGATATATTTTTATATAATACACAACTGAATATTATTCAGCCATGAGAAAGAATAAAACCTTGCCATTTGAAACAACTAGATGGTACTTGAAGACATTATGCTAAGTGAAATAAGCAAGACAGAGAAAGGCAAATACTGTATGAACTTGCTTATATGGGAAATATGAAAAAAAGCCAAACTCAGAAACAGAATAGAATGGTAGTTACCAAGGTTTGTAGGGTAGGGAGAATGAGAAGATGTTGGTTAAAGTGATTTGGTTGGTTAAAATTTTCAGCTGAAAGACGAGTAAGTTCTGGGGATCTTATGTAGAACACTGTGATTATAGATAACAATACTATACTATATACTTGAAAGTTGCCAAGAGAGTAGATCTTAAATGTTCTCACCACGAAAAAAAAAAAAGGTAATTATGTGAAGCAATGGAGATATTAGCTAACACTACCATGGCAATCCTATTGCAGTATATGTGTATCAAATCAACACATTGTATTCTTTAAAGTTAAACAATATTATATGTTAATTATATCTCAATACATTAGGGGAAAAATATCTAAACTCTCTTTAGCAAAAGATTTATGATTCAAGGACACTCTTTTTTTGCATCAAAATGTTATTAGTTTCTAATTATTACTGTTAATGAAAAACAACTACACAATATAGTAAGACACAAATTACAATGATTACTATTCATCTCCTTCATACCACCCTTTATAAAAAGTTTAAAGCAGTGGAAATATTGACTGGCTTTGAGATTTTCATCTCTTCTTTTCCCATGTCACCAAATGAATGATGTAAAGACATCTTATACACCATTTTCTGGCCCATTTTAACAGTTATTATTATATATTGCTTTGTGTTATTTTAATAAGTTTGACTTTCTCCTCTAATGAATCGTAATATGTATTAAGTTATAAGCCATATTTAATTGACTTTTCTGATTTACAAAGTCAAACACACTACTTGGAATAAACAGAACTTTAATAATATTTGTTCAATCACAGGAAGAATTCAAATAGTCTTATACAGTTGATTTATTGTTATATAATAACTATTCTTATTATTATGGATCTGTTTTCCTTGGTGTGCATGTATGAATGTGTGCGGTATAATGGAGAAGGAAAAAGATACTACAATACTCTCACTACAGGCTCTATAACAGTCTTGGCCAAACCTGCTCCCAAGAACCTGTGATTCAGCAGGAAATAGTGCTAGAGATAGATCTTTTTACTTGTTCTCAAAATCTAGAACACATCTAGTAATTTCCAAGCCCATAATGCAATGCTATTACAAGCAGAGCAGTATGTGGACACTACATGAAATCAGAGTGACAAATTTTCATATCAAAGTAAGTAGGGGAGAATTTTGATGTCTCAGAAATAGCAAGGAGGAGTGGCTTCAATAAGAATGGCTATAAAATTCAGGACCCATATGTGTAACTGAGGCTGGATCAACGGACACGTTCAATTTGATACCTGAGAGTGATTTGCAGCCATTCGGGTTATCAGGTTGTATTCCATATCCGTCTGTACAGAGGCACTTATAGGTCCCATATGTATTGATGCATTGCTGGCTACAGGGAAAACCTGAAGAGCATTCATCAATGTCTACACATGTTTTACCATCATCCTTCAGTTGAAATCCAGGCCAGCATTTGCACTGGGGAATGAAAAACAAGCATAATCAATTCATATCATTGATACTCTCTCTTCCTATTGAATACCCCTTTAGCAAGATTCAAGCAAGAAAATCATTTAAGAATAGATAATGCCAAGTCTTTCTGTCCCCTAGTAATTACCCTTTAATAAGAATTGCCTGTATTATGTAAAGTTTAAGTTAAAGCATTCTCTCAAATATCTTCATTTAATTTTCTGAGATTGGCAAGATTACAAAAGTTAACTGACATGAGCGAGCCATGTGGCCAGAGAATGGCAAGGAAAATAAAACTTAACTGTCAACTTCTGTTCTTTTTCTATTGCATTCTATTATATTTTTAGAAGACTTTAATGATCATAAGAATCAATCCTGATGCAGAGCTTTGAAGACTGTCACATTTGTTCTTTCATGAGGGCCTTACAGAAATCTGTGATGTAGGTATTATTATCCTTAGTTAACTGGTAAGAAATCTAGAGGCACAAAGGCGAAGACACCTAGATAAAGCCAGCAGGAGAGCTGAGGCTCTTTATCATTTTTAACAAATAGCATGTAATACTCAATTAATATTTATTGGCAGGGTCTGATTCCTTAACCAGACATGATGATGTCTGGAAAAATAATAAAATTAACATAGTTTCCCCACCATAATTAAATCAATACGAATCATCAAATCTTTTTTTTCAGCATCTCTATCATGTTCTATATTACCCTCTGTGTACCCACAGTAAATTATATGATATTTACTACCTGGCATATCAATTCTGTGTACAATGTCACACCATACATGTCTTCACATTCCTGAAAATATAAGGTGCTGTGGCTGGTCTTTCAATTGTATATTCAATCCCTGCCAAGTAGCATGTGAGAATTATATTTATACAATAAGAACCTATAATTGGCCAGGTGGTTATGATCATATTAACCTTTACTAAGACTATTTATTGTGCTTTGAATATAGGAATTCGTGACTATTGACTAAAATAGTGAATTAAGAAGGAACTCTAAATCTTTAAGGAAAACTAGTATTCAAAAATTATTCATAGTAAACCTTTGAGACTTTGCATCTGTTGGGAAAATATTAGAGAGATATGTTTTTATTATTAAATGATCAGCAAATAATTAATTGAGGGGTAAAATTTTTAAGTACAAAAAGTTGTTCATCACATGAACGGGAAGGAGCATCAACTTCACCTGAAAGTGCTCAGAAGATAAATAAATACCTTTTCCTAAGTCATTTTACAAGAAACGAATCTCTTTTAGCTCTTAGCACTTTTATCTTAAACAATTTATAACAAAAGTTATCTAATAATCCTTAGCAATTATAAAGAGTGTTTTATAATCTCCAGAGTCCACTAACAAGCCAGCAATTCTGAGCAAAAGCCACAGCCTAATTTCGCAAACTCTCCTTGTCACATTGTCACCATGACAATATTACTTTTCTTAGGAAGACTCATCCTATCACCTGACTTAGGAAGTCAGAGGAATGGGTGTTTATCCTTTGGCTGAAAAAAAAAAAAAAAGAAAGAGAGACAGATGCTTAAAGCTAAAAGTCACTGGAGCGTACACTTAAAATTGGTTAAAATGGTAAACTTTATGTTGTATATTTTACCACAATTTTAAAAAATAAAATTTAAGAAAAAGAAACTGATAGGCTACCAAAAGGTATCACTGAAAAGAACTGTGATCTGGAAGCCGGAAGACCCACTACGGAAGACACGGTAGTTCTGAACTCAAGGAGAACTTCAGGACAGATGAGAGGACATTTTATAGACTGTGTTAAATTCCTCTCAAAGAACATTATGCAAAGAAATAAATGGGGTTTCTGAAAATCATTTTGAATGGCTAATGTCAGGCACATAGAACTGCTACATCAAATAGTCGGCTTGGATAAAAACTCATTTATGGAAAATTAATTACTTGAAGGTAGAATTGGTAAAAGTTCCCAAAGGTAATGTATATTTCTGTAAACAAATGAAATTAGGATGTTTACAATTTACAGTAAGTTTTAATTATTTATCGAAAGAGAAGATTTTTTAAAGGATAATTTCCTCCCTAGTCCATTAATTTTCTTTTAACAAAAAATTTTTTTGCTTCCAAATAATTAAAAGGCATTTGTGGGAAATTCTACTAGCCTAAATTTCATAAGTTGAATGGAAGAAAATATAATCATTTGCATCCTCAAAGGACAAAAGGTGAGAGGATTCATCTGTATTTAATAGAAAATAAAATAGAAAATAACAAAGTTTTCTCACTTTCACTAAAAAAGACAATTTTTAAGAAAATGAGACATATATATATATTCAATGTTAATTCCCCTTATAATCAAAGACTATTTCAAATTGTTCTGATTTATATTAATTTTTATAGAAGAACATATAGTTACCAGAAACAAATATAGCTACCCAAACTTTTCCTATTACACTCAGAAACAATTCTTTGCAGCTTTTAAAATGATATTTGGAAAATATTGACTATTTTATTTCTAATACATACATTAAAACTTCTTCATCTCTCATAAGTACATTTATTTTCACATAGTGAGTTACCCTTCCCACCAACATAAAATTCTTGCTTTAGTTAAATGTTAGTTAAATGTTATCTCTTGTGAATAGTTACATCTGTTGTATTTGTTTTATAGCAAACATGCAAATTGTTCACAGTCCAGAAGGTCTAAATTTGGCCTTTATAAGCAGTTTTCATTTTTTTGCAGAATTTGGAGAGGGATTTGTCATGTTCTGCTGATACTGTCATGAGAAATAAGTTACTGGATAGTTTCCCTCATTCCCTGAAACAGGGATAGCCTTTACCTAACATTTTTTTCCTAAAACAGATTAAGCATCTTGTTGTACCTAAGGCTTTTTACTCAATGTCCTATAAATGGTCAGAAATATAACATATCATATGTATATATGTATAAATATAACATAAATATAATATATACATCAACACAACATGTAAAGTATTTGCTTTGAACCTTTGCTTAAATCTCTTATTTATGATTCTGGTCTTAGCTCCTTCAATTTTTGAATTGGTCTTGCTCCCCGCACCAGATGTTTTATTTTACTCATTAGTTTTGACATGTGTATATATTTGGAAACATTATTCACATCAATTTTGTCAGGTATCATATATATATACATAGAGAGAGAGAGACTTTCTGAATAATTAAATAGTTTATCTATTTTAACTAGCATTCTTATTTCATTCTATGAGTCCTTCAGAGAAGTCAAAGTGTAAATGCTGATCTTCTAAAGGTATCAATAAAGAACTATTTCTGTGTGAGGAATGTTATAAAAATTTTAAATATTATGATTTAACACAGCTTCCTAGATGAGACCTACTTCTATCAAAAGTAGTTTTCCAAACATGGAATCTCTGGGCAGTCAGTACTTCTTACATGCAGGCATTTAAAAACTATTAAACCTCATTTTGGGTGTTATGTCAAAAAGTGCCCATTTGATAGTCCGTAATTTTTAGATTTTTACCACCCAGAGTATTATGGTAGGTTTTAAATACACACAGCATAAATACAAAAATATCTACTTAGAAATTTAAATTTTAGACAGACAGATAGGAAGATAGAAAGATAGAGATATATATGCTATAAGATAGAAATAGATTATTATTTATAACATATGATGAATTTTTAACTATTACCTCTAATAATTCTATAACATTCCCTAAATTTTCTGGAAAATTTTCTTTATTGATTGTACATAAATCGCCAATAATATTTTTTCTGCTTCATTAGGTTTCAAAATATTTACTGCTTAAATTAATTATCTGATTTATCTGATGCATACTCATCTCATTTAGAGCTGTCCTGGCTCAGCTGCCTCGTCTTCTTCTACCTGTGATATAGTACTTGTGAGTCGGTGCATTTGTGCTTTAGGTCTGTAAGTTTAACCAATTCTTAATACAGTATTGGGTGGGGAAACTTTTTAGAAATATAACTTTCTTGGTATTTTATTTTTTGCTCTCTATTTTTACACAGGAGAAAATGACTACTGTACTTCTTAGGTTACATCCATATACAGTAAAATCCAGATCAATGTAGGTAAGTTAATCATCGTGTCAGAAATTCAAAGATTAAAAATGGCAAAGTGGATGTTTGGCTGAATTTACCATAGTATAGAACTGGCTTGTCATCAAATGTCAAGGCTGGCAGGGAAAGTGGTCAAGCTTCTTTGTAATACGCATTTTTTTATCTAGCATCTTTTCAAGAAAGCCACTTAGATCCAACTGAAACACTTTTGGTGGTGGGAAATGAGGCAGCTCATTCCAATGGGAAGAGTTCCAATGTTTGAAAAGTCTGCTTTCTATTGAACCATATTCTAACTCCAACGTTTGAAACAACACAGACAAAGTATGCTCCCTATTCCAGGACTTCATATGTTTAAATACAGCTAACCAACCATTTTGCTTTAGGCAAAACTTCTCCCAAAAGTCTTCTCCAGACCCCTTATGCCATTGGCTGCACAAATGTGGACACATGACAATTTGTCAAGGTTCCTCTTACACGTGTCACGTCCATGAGAGTGCACAGTAGCCCCAGTGCATTCTGGTCAGTGCAGAACTCTAACCTCGGTACTGCTCTTACCAGGCATCGGCCTGCCTCTGTGTTTTATAGGATCCATGTCATTTCGCTGATTCATACAGAGCTACTGTCCAGTTAAAAACACTAATTTGCAACTGAATTGCTCTCATTGAGGTTTTTCCACATATACATAATCGATTTTAATCTAATGCACCACTTTATTATTTTGTTTGTATGCATCCTCCATTCCAACATACTGAAACAGAGATGTTTTCCAAAGCTATTTCTGTCAATCACATTTGTCAGTGAATCACCCTCATCAGGAAAATAGTACCAACAAAAAGTAATTAGGATATTAGACATATTTTATTTTTAGTGTACCTGCACTCAGTCCTAATAATTCATGTGTTCTGTTTTTTTTCTCCCTATTTACGTGAAAAAAATATTGTATTCTCCAGTGTTGTGGTAAACAAACAATTAGCCCCCTTCATTTCAAAGATGTGTAAGAGGAAGAATGAGGGAAGAAATGACTCAGAATTTAAGAGAATTGGCATACATACTTATGCAGCTACTAGCAGCAGTATCGTTCCTAAACACTGGTCTTTCTTTACTTACTTTTTTATGTCCAGCATTTATTGAAAAACCTTTGGATTTTTTTGTCTTCATGAATATATTCTAACAATTTTTACACCACACTATAATTATTTGCTTATACAGGAACTCTTCATTTAAATAGTTTTAACTAACAATACTATGATGACTTTAAGTTTTACAGCCACATTGGGCTAAATAGTTTTTATTATCTCAAATTTGAATGTATCACACAATTTTCTATTTTTGATGAGTACCTACCTTGTAACTGACTGGAAGGTCCTGACAATCTTGAGAACATCCACTGAATTTCTTACTCAAACACTCATTTATATGGCAGTTTCTTTCATCAGAGTCATCGCCACAGTCATCCTTATTGTCACAAAGACCTTCACTGGGAATGCACCTGCCATTTTTGCACATAAAAAATGAACTGTTGCATGACTGTTCTGGAAAAAGAAAATAAAACAAATGGAACATAAAAGGCATGCCATTGTTTTATACTACAATTGCTGAAAAGATTCACAAATATGATAACTTGTCTGTCGAAAATGATAATAAATGTCTGTACATATAAAATACTGTATATTCAGTGTAATATTTACACATAAAGAAAATCAAGGGCAAACTGTATTTCATGTTCAACACTTACTGCAAATCTAGCTTTACACTGAAAATTAACAATCAAAATAAGCATCTATAGTAAAATTAATGGAGTATTTCTGTCTTCATCTATACTGTGAAGAATGAGTTCAGAAATGTAATGATAGCTTGACATTTCCCTTAAGCCACAGGTCTCTGAGAAATTATATATCACTAAAAATTAAGAAATTGGAATAGGTAGATATCCTAAATTCTTTTTTTCCTAGAAATATAACATTGACATTTTTAAGTCTAGGCATAAAGAAGACACTTGTGATGAATAATAGTTGTTCCAAATACAGCTATGGAAAGGAGTTCGGGTTTTGCAGCTACGCATAACCTCATCAGGTTTTAAACATTATCATACATGATAAAAGCCTATTAACATGGAAACTAGGTGAAAAAAAGTAATTGGGTTTATTCTAAAATTTACTGACTATGCATTCAATCTTTGGAATAGTAAGGTAAAAAAAATTAGCCAAGTTTGGCTATGTATATATTTCTGTTCAAACAATACGCAATTTATTTAATTTTGCCTAAGTTTGAATAATATTGATCTCAGTAAATCTCAACATCTTTAATAATTAAATTTTCAAGTAAGTCCATAAAGGGGAGTTATCTGCACAAAAAATTAAAATATTAAGAAATATTACATTTTTAAAGGGGCAGATTGATGGAGTCATCTGGTTCATTGCCTCAAATGTTCAAATTTTTGGCACACACTTAAATTTCTAAAATTTAGCTCTAAAACAAGGTTGATTACTAGGATCTTGAACAGTATCAGTGGAAGCATCACATGCTTAATTATCTGCATGTCCTCTCATTGAATACCACACGAGATGAAAAATTATAGTCACAGTTTTGCCTTTAAAAATAACAAATTTTGGAATAAGCATGGTAGTATATATTTTCTGTACCTGCACTTTTGCACTTTGGGTTTAAAGGGGCTTCATCAGAGTGGTCTGGGCAGTCAAAGTCTCCATCACACTGCCACTGAGAATTTAAAAGGCAGCGTCCATCAGCACAACTAAATTCTTCTGTGTTGCACTGTCGGTATCCTGGAGACGAAGAAACAGACATTTGAATTCATATAACAAATATTCATTAAAACTTCATTTCATAATGTACACTAAACCTAATTAACCATGTGGGTTACCCATGCCTCTTATGCGAAATGTTTCTCATGTCTTTCTAGGACAGTTATACTTACAAGAAATATCTGTGGTTAGGAAGTGGGATTAAGATACAGAAAACAAAGCTGCAGACAAGGCATTCTTATTGTTTCTACATGAGGAAACAAGAATGCAACACTTGAGTATGCCATCTCTGTTCCTGTATTATCTATATCCTAAGGATTTCCCTTAGAATGGAAAACAAAAATGAAAGCTGTTCAAAATTATTTTCAAGTCTAAGCTTAGGTATAGTACTAAAACATATGGATGAACTGATTCTGGGTTATAATGACAATTTTCAGAAGCTATAATGTCATGTTTATGTTTGGGAAGCAGCATTTAAAGTGTGAAGACTGCTAAAATGAGAAAAAATAAAAACCAATTTATAGAGCAATGAGCACAAAAACTACTGTGATTACCCTATATATCGATTCTTAGAGGCATTCAAAAGCTTTATTCAAATCACAGTATCAACCCATCAGTTGTTAATGTTCATACCTACTCCTGTTTGTAAGTAAAGTTCATTTGATTTTGAATATTATGAAGTTTTTGATTGGATCTTTGCCTAAGTTTGTTAACAATTAAAAAAAAATCATTTCTATTATAAACTTTCTGGTAAATGTGGGCAAATATTTTACTTTTGAAGAGAGAAAGTAAGATTTTTATGGTTTAAAGAATGAACAGAATTTTAATAAAAAATGATTCAATAATGGTTATTTATTTGTGATGTTTATCATATTGCATGGCAAAACTAAATAGTTCTAAAATATCCCCAGTTTCCCTAGTATTTCTTCCCTCTCCCTCCTTTTTCACTAGTTCCTCCTCTTCAGCCAATACATACGTTCAACTGGCCCAATAACAATAAAAATCCACCCACATAACTCTTAACAACACGTCTCTTCTTCCTTGTACAGCTCAATCTTGCTTTCACTTACTCACCTCCAGTTCATCATTCCTTCATTAATGTCTCATTTCTGCAACATCTACCTTCTGAAACTCCTCTTAGAACTAGCATATATCAAGTGACAACTGGTACAGGTGTCTCTGACTCCAACCTGCTTCGCTTTTCTGCAGCACATGGTGCTGTTGTCCGCACTACCTCAGAGGTAGCTTCCTGACTCACTATTCATAATCCATCCTTCCAGGCTTCTTTCTAACTTTGCTCTTGCTGTTCCTTTTTTTCCCTTATTCTTTACAAAATTTTCTCCTGTTCTTCCCTAAAATGTTACAGGGGAAGCCTTTATTTCAATCTTCAGTCTATGGTTTTCCCCTTTTTCTTTCTGTAGTGTTGGCTATTCTTAGTCACATTTTGAATATCACCCTCATGCTGATGGACACCAAGTTAATATGATGTGTCCTGATCATACTCTAGAATTCAATTTTCAAACATTCACTATATAGCTTCATGTGATTATCTGATTAACACTTCATATTCAAAATGTCCAAAATTAATTATTTATTACATCTCTCTCTTTCTGCACCAGCAAAACTGCGCCTTAACCTCATTCCAAAGCTCATTAACAACAACACCATCCTCCAAGTCATCCAAGCTAGAAATTCTACTTTATCCTCCATCTCTAACTGTAAATGAATTCTGACCCTTTCTGCACTTGCATTCCACCATTTCTGCCCTAGTTCGAAATCATAGCGTTAATCATCAGAACTATTGCAATAACCTCCTAACAAGTTTATTTTCCCTTTATGGCACCTCTCTCCCATGGTAATCTTTCATCCACTCTGCTGAAAAATATGTTTCTAAAATATAAATCTGACTGTGACATTCCCCTGTTTCAAAATACGTGCTGCCCACTGAGAGATAAAAGAACACAAATTCTGTAACACTGTATTTCAGACTTTTTTACACTTTAGCTCCAACTTAACTTTCTAGATTCAACTTACCTTACGGAAGACTAATGGCTATTCCTTGGCCATATCAAATTACAGGTTTTTGTAAACATATATAGAATTTATTATGTGTCTGGAACTGCTCTAAGCACTTCATAAATATTAATTCCTTTAATTTTCTAAACAGCCCTGAGAGCTAAGCAGTGGTGTTACATGTTTTTTACAGATGAGGAAATTGAGGTACAGAGAGGTGAAGTAATTCTCCAAGGTTTCATAGCTAGTAACTAGCAGAGTCAGGATTTGGACCAGGCCGTACGGCTGCGGGGTCCATGCTCTTAACCACTGTGTCATGCTCTCTAGCATCTAAATATGATTTCCTGTGACTAACATTCCCTGTGTCTTTTCTTTAGTGTCTCAAGAATTTATTTTCTCCACCCTGATTTTGTATGCTGTGATTCATATTCCCACATCACAATGTATGTTATTATTCCATATTGTATTTCTGATTTTCCTGTTTGTGTGTAATTTCTTCTAGTGGGATTCCTGTCTCATTCATCTCCATATCAACCAAGTATAATGTCAAGCAGAGGAAATATATTCAATCAGATATAACTCTACTTCAGATTTACATCTTGAGTTACGATGTAGCTTTTAAAATATCACATTGAATCTATGACTTAATGGTGAAATGATCATAAAAACTGATATCCACTGATTTCAAAGAGATTCATGTCAAAGACCAAGGCTATAGATATCGCACAGAGAAGGCAAAGGAGGGAAACTAAATCTACTGCCTTTCATGGGTATATGTGAAGTTCATAGCTCTTCATTTTACATTTACTCGTGTATGCATTTAAATGTTTTATAAAAATACTAGGCTCACATAAGATTTCAGTTTCAACAGGGAATTTTTTAATATACTAATTTTTATCACAAAACTCATATATGTGTTTGTATATACATTATATAGATATGATAATTCAATAAATATATGTGACAAGATAAATTTCATGCTGTCATGTTAAATTTTAACAAATAAATACACGTGTAAAAAGATAAAGCAAATAAAAATGTTAAGTATAGAGATTCTCTGACAGCTGCAAATTGTATTCTTGTTTTCCTCACCCCAGTGCTTGATTTGGCTATAAGACTGAACTAGCCAGCCATAAGCTGTCTTTAATGGACAAAACTTCAAACTTACTTAAAACCAAAGACATTTTTATAAACATTTGCCAGTGTGGTTCTTGATAAGGACACACTACAAGAAGCAGGCATAATTTCCAAATATGTATGTAATTGTGGTAGAGTTTAAAGAGGTTGCATGTGGTGTGCCTGTATCACTGAATTTACATGTCCTTAGTGAGATTAAGAAATATATTTATTTGTTTTTGTTATTTATTTATATATTTCTTGAGTCATTTAAGAGACTGTTATTCAGCTGGAGAATCTTCTCCATAGAAGGTTTAGATATACTTACCACACTGCAGTGACTCATCAGAGCCATCTCCGCAGTCATCGTCATGGTCACAAACAAACTGCTTGGGAATGCATACTTTATTATGGCACATGAAAGCATTTTCATCACACGTATTATTGGGAGCTAAGAATGACATCACAAAAAATTAAGTTAGATGCGCACCTATTTTATCTTCTCCCATGTTAGGAATTTGGGGAACGTATGTTTTTATACTCAATACACTCAATAATTCATGGTTATTTAAAACAGAAAATTTAGTTCAACATTTAATATAGCAGATGAATTTATTATTAATATACATATATTAATATGTGTAGTATTATATGAATATAAATATATATATACTTCAAAGTTTCAGCATTAATACTTTCAACAATTCTAGAATGACCTTGAAATTTCAGGCCATTTAGCAATTTATAAGTTTGCTGAAGTATGAATTCAAAGGTTCATATGTGATAAAAAAAAAATCACTCAACTGTGATAATGTGGCTGGGTTTTTTCTCTCCTCATGCCTGTAGTAATGCTAGCAAAGTGATAAAAACCTTGCTTCTTTGTGAAAAATGGACCTGAAAAGGCCAAGTGCTAATGCTCATGATGGAAGTGAAAAGGAAATCATATGGGCTGAGAAAGTTACTGCTTTTAAAAAGAAAATAAAACTTCTGGATGACTTCAAGAGTGGGGTGTCAAAATAGGTTAAGATCTATGATGTGATGAGGCCAACCATAAGAACCACACCGAATTAGGAATATCAATCCATGAAATGGAGCATCGATCCTTTTGGAATACTGATCCATGGAAGTAGTGCTCCAGCAATGGCCCTAACCAGTGGGAAAAATGGCTGATCAAAATATGCAATAAAACTTCAGCAAATAGTCCAAAAGACAGTAACTCATACAGAAGATATAAGCGTTAATAGTGTATGCATAGCATCATAGAGGTTTGATCATTTAAATGCTTTTAATCACCTTTTCTTACATGTAAAGGATAAATGCTATGATACGATTCAAGGTTTGGGATATTTTGAATGTTAAGAATCTGCCCTGTGATGGATGTTAACTAAGCTTATTATAGTAACCATTTTGCAATAAGATATACGTGTATCAAATCAATATGCATACTCTAAAACTAACATAATATTGTAGGTCAATTATTCTTAATTTTTAAGTGAAAAAAATATAGAATCTTCTCTATATTATTACAGTGTATTGGAAAGAGGAAAGCTTTGCCAAAAGTTGCTCTGCAACTTATAATTTTATCCTAAGAAAGCTATTTACCTCCTTGGTGCATCTGTTTCTTTATCTGTTTAATGAGGATAATAAAATCTATCTGCTAAATTTCTTGCAAGAACTAGATAAGGTATATGAAGCAGATCAGCTCATTTTAGGTACTCAATAAATTCCTCGGTGTTCTTTCAATTCTCATCTATACAACAATGATTTTTGGCAGATCCCCAAAGGCACTTCACTGAGATCCTGTGGGAATTCAATAATGTAAATAAAAGACCTACCAAAAAAACTGACATGTAAAGGGCACTTGAAAAAATTTAGATGCCTTCCAGTCTCTCCCCTTCACGCCTTAATAGGCACTTTCCTCTACCTAGAACACTTCTCTTTCTTCTCTTTGTCCTCCATGAGTCAGATAATATTATTACTTTTCCTTGAAATCCTTCTATGAGACTTCTAGGCTTTCTAACACAACATTTCTTTGCGATGACCTAGTATCTTTTCTATGCATCATTCTGACACTTAAGGTATTATAATTATTCTTTTACATGCCCATGAGCTCCCGACCTTCACACTGCCCCCAACTACATGAAGGAAATCTCTGCTTTCAAGTCCGTAATGACTGAAATAGAGACATGAGCCTGTGAAACAAAAAGAATTCTTTGAATTCAATCAAGCATAATGTATTTTCCACAAATGTATTTTCAAAAACAATGTGGAAGCCACATAGGAGCAGCATTAAAAATTGCCCATTATTATCAAAGTAAAACTCAGTTACTAATCTCTACTCTTACTTTGAACTATGTGACAGCTTATATAACTCAAGTGAATTATGCCCATTCTAATACATGAATTATTCTTTAAAACATTAAGCAACGGAGGCTTATTTGGCATTAATGCTCTCAGGTCACTTGAGTACAATTTGTTGTATTTTAACATAATTTACTTAATCGCACCCAAGTGGTTCTAAAGCGTTAATACGCCTCCCAGAGCATTTACTTGCTACAATAGCAACAGTATACAGGGACCATCTGGATCCCTGAACTGATGCATAATCCTTTATTATGTAGCCCTCAGTGGCCCCATTGACCTTTACAGACACGGATTATCAGTTTCAAGATCAAAGTGATTTATTCTGCAATAGCATGAGGTCTGTGCACATAAGCCTGCCTCAAAGTTTTCTTTTTCCTTCTCTGCTATAAATGTCCCCCACATACACACACCCACATACATACACTATTACATCATGGCTTCAAATACAAAAGACCTGAAGACAGGTCACTGGAGAGATGACTGGCAGATTGCACTTCAACGAGCAGAGTTCACAGCGCTGTTTCTGATAAATTGCTCAGCTCAACAGATCCCCTATGTGACCTTGGGACCAGGTTTCAAGTATTCAGTCTCTTCATTCTCCTGATGACGCAAAGGAATTTAATTTTTACTACTGAGTAATTCCCTGAGCATTTCCTGAGGTGACCCAGAGTTAGAAACTTAGCAAACTGTCTGGCCTCCAAAGCCGTACCTCTGATCCCCCAGCTTCATTCAGCTACATCCGCACTATCTTTAGATGACCTAAGGGTTAACATCCTATCCGCAGGACTAATAGGTGTTTACTGACCTTCCAGTCAGCAGTTACTTAGGTCACAGCAGCCATTTACAGAGTATCTGCAACAGGCACTTTAAAAGCCTTCAAGGGGAATGTGGGGTGCAGGGGGAGATGCCAAAGACAAAGTAACAAACCGACCACACTCACACATACAAAACGCAGTTGCGTTATCTCAGAAATGAAATGGTAAATCCTCATATATCAAAAACGATTTTAACATAGTAATCCCCCTGTGCATGTTGGAAGCACTCTGAACAGCGGTCAGAGGTTGCTGGGCTACTGTGAGGACAACAGCCCACCTGATTAATTCCGACACTACCTAAGAGTCCAGAGACTGGGAAAGCAAGGGAAAAGGTGACGCGGTGAGCGCTACAAAAGCAAAGGTCTGAGGACTTGGCAGCAACTTTCTTTCACAGACAGCCCCAAGGGAGTTCGTACCGCAGCCTGCTGTGGAGAGCTCGTCACTTCCGTTTGGACAGTCCCTTTCACCGTCACACAGCCAGTGTCGGGGCACACAGGCATGGGAGCCCTGGCAGCTGAACATGTCAGCCGCGCAAGTGACGGCACCTGAAACCCACAGAAAAAAATGCCATTAAGAGCCTCACAGCACGTGCACTGGGAAAGGCCCATCATTCCCTATAGACAAGAAGGGCAGCAGAAGAAAGCCACTGAGGAGGAAGAAACTAGTTACTTGGAATCATCAAGAAGTATCCTTCTGCTATAGACAGTTTCCTCTCAGTGCATTTCTTCCCAACAGCAAGCACTGTATTTCTTAAAGCTACATGGCAGAAAATTGTAAAAATATATATTTTCTCCTTGCAAAATGTAGCAAAGCATTGAAATGCTATAGAATTGTGAATAAACTGAGATAAAATATGAAAAGGACGGGACCTATGAGGATAAGAATAATAATTTTTATTGCTTAATATACACTAACATATTAACTCATTTAATCCTCACAGTCACCCTAAAAGGTAGAACTAGTATTAGTCTCATTTCGCAGAAAAGGAAACTGAGGCTCTGAGAAGTTGAAAAGCTTGCAGGAAATCCGAGGTTGCATAGGGAGTCACATGTTGAGCTAAGAGTCCAAAACTCTTGATTCCTAAGCCAATGTCATTATTGTTACTCCCCACCTTGTCTTGTTAAAAAGTAGAAATGTATGAGATTTGCAAATGTTAAGCACTATATATTAAAATAGATAAAAAATAGATTTCTTCTGTATAGCACTATATTCAATATCTTGTATTAACCCTAAATGAAAAAGAATATGAAAATGAATACATGTATATATATTCATGACTAGGACATTATGCTGTACACCAACCAGACACTGACACATTGTAACTGACTACACTTCAATAAAAAACAAGCAAAAAGTATAAATGTATGCATGTCCTCTTTGCTTTTACACACTTAATAAACAGAATCCACTTTTTATTTATTTGCTCTATCGATTAAATGTCCTTTTAGTTGCATGATGTTGTTTTCAAATGTATACCGGAAAAAAAGTTCGTTGACTTTGACTGTAAATTAAAAGGGTCATGGGTGGTTTCTCTTTGCTTCTCCTTATACAGGCATAGGGTCATCATATAAAATTAGAAAATGATTCTTTCTCACAATATTTCCCTAGCCCCCAGTATAGTTAGACGTTATTGAATGGCTTATTTGTTTGCTTTATATATAAAATATTTGCTGAGTGAATCAGTAAGACCTCCGAATCTAACTTCTCCTTAATTTCACTTTCTGGTGAACAGACGTTACCCACATAATAGATGCTAAAAACAATTTGTAAGAATTATTCAAAAAAGTGTTCATAGCTCCAGGAAGAAAATATGACTGCCTAGATTGATGAAAGACATTTATTTACAAACATTTAAAGCTGCTTTAATTGGATTATCAATTAGCATCTTACTTTTCAGCCACAGAGTTGTTATGAGAAGTAAATGCTTTTTAAAGCAACGTTTTCAATACGGGGGACAGCAGGGTGACACAACAGAATCCCCTGATGATCTTTTTCAACATAAACATGCCTGTCCTGACATACCCTTTAACTTGGAGGACAGGATGGCAAGTGAATGTTGAAAAGCCCGCTAGGCAATTCAGATTTACTTATTTGATTGAGGATCAGTGCTAATAGAATGAGATTGAATACGATAACAATTACTGGAAGAAATTATAAAGGAAATCTATTAAATGTTGGTTTCATTTAAATATGAATGTACTTGCTACCTATTATGTCTTTGGTGCCTTCTATAATGAAATTCTCTTCCTACAAAGTTATTTTTCCATTATTCCTTCTTATTATCTACCTTTTCAAGCTTGCCATAAGAACATAAAGTATCACATTCACTATTATACTCTCAATTAATGTTTTAATTTCCATAATATTTTTTGTTATTTAGCTAGAGATGTAGAAGATGCATTCTTTCTGCTACAGAAGTTTTGAGACACGTATAGCTCTTTGTCTACTTTCTTATTGTCACTCCAATTTATTCCCAAGGTAGGCATGATAGATACAGCATTGATATGACTGCTGAGAAATTTAAATCCGTATGACCTTGCAGAAGACTAGGGTCTGGGTTTCACTCTAAAGTGAGGGGTATGACCATATAACTACTAAGATACCTCAAGCTATAAAATGGCATGAGGCTCTTTGCAGCTAATTTTCTGTCTCCTTTGGTGGTGGTTCCACAGATTCTGTGTCAAGAGTTTGGTCAAAACATTATGGTCGACTGGAAAGAAAATGGGCCAAAGAAAAATTTCATGTCTTCCTTGCATAGTCATCACTGTTGTCTGGAGACATGCTGCCTTCCTCAGGGAAATGAACCCCAAGGGAGAAGGAAGACAGACTGAAGGAATTCCATCAGATCCACTTTGAGTAGCTATTCAGATATTGCATGTGATGGGTAACAGTTACCATCCAATTTAGTAAGTATTTCAATGAATTCTGGTCCTAGCTCTGTCATCACTGATTCACTGCGTGACCCTAAGCAAACTTATTAGCCTCCGTGACTTTTTCCTTCCTCATCTATCACATGACGGATGTGAACTGGACTATGATTTTCAAAACTAAAGCTTCAGATCCCAAGTCAGAATCACTATGCGCTTATGAGGAAAAAAATATGTCTACAGCCTACATCGGAATGTTTGGAGGTGCGAATTAAGAACCTACATTCTCAACAAA
The DNA here is from genome assembly GCF_048564905.1 of Vicugna pacos. NCBI lineage: Eukaryota > Metazoa > Chordata > Mammalia > Artiodactyla > Camelidae > Vicugna > Vicugna pacos. Next base: position 20,203,420 of record NC_132991.1, read on the forward strand.
CCTCTGAGAAGGATCTTTGTACACTGAAGGCTAAACACCACTGGGATAAATTATTTATAAAGTTCCTTTCCAGTCCTAAAATACTAAGTTCAGTTCATCAACTGATGCCTGGTCTAGAGCAGTAATTTTTATGTGACAACAGCTTGGTAGGCGGTACATAAATTGCAGCCTTGATTAAGTTAAATAGGATGTTTTGACAATAGGTAAACATGCCCATTACCATTGAAACCTTTTAAAAAAATTCATCAGGACACTGACAGACATTTGTATAACAACGACAGTCTGAAAAATAAGGGAAGAGAACAGGAGAAACAAAACAAAAGAGAATGAGAGTAAATTCATTTATATAGTACACATTGGCCATGTTAGATGATCTTAATAATTACATAAAGTAGATGTTTTGTGCCCACTTAAAAGTTAAGGAATTTGAGGAACAAGGAATAAAATGGACCTGTCCATGACCACATAGTTGGAAAGTGCACATGCGAGAGAATTCAACTTCTGGGACTTCAGAGACATTACCACTTCTGTTATACCACGTCCACTCAAAAAGAGCAGCCGTATCAGTGGAGCCACTTGGTGCAGAATTAAACAAAGGGTCAAAACCAAGATGCTTTTAGAGATTGAAAACATGCTCGACCCGCTATAAGTAGGTAATCCTTTGGTTAATATTCAATAAATATTTACAAGCAAAGAGAAGAAAAGTAGTTAAAATAGACTGGCCAGTCATCTAATTAATTACTGATTTCTTTTTCTTTCCAGAGCTTTCTGATAGCAATCTTTCCATCTTTAACTGTGGTATAATGACATGGTTTCAGCTGTGTAAATAAAACGTAGTTTTCAGGTGGCTTAATATAGGAAAATAAATTGCCTGCTTTCTGAGGATATCTCCAATTTTATATTATTTATGGAGAACTTCAGTTTAGTACGAACATTATAAATCTTATTTACCTGTTTCCATGATAGTGGCCTAAATTGCAAGCCACAACTCCTGAACATTTTTAAAAGGTGTTAAATATGCTTAACTCTATATGTGAACCTGATTCTATGACTCAGGTTCTTTTCTCTGTAAAATAAGGATGATAACAGCTATGAAACTGGGCTGATATAATGAGTAGAGAATTTAGAGCTATAGGTACAAACACACATGTGGAAACATCAGATAGATAAATAGACAGACAGACATATAAATAAAACAGAATGCTTGGTCAATAATAATACATTTAGAGTGATTAGGTTGTTTCCTTATTCTATCTCTTAAAACTTCATTTAATCATCCAATTTAAATGATTTGTTATATTCTGTAATTAATTAAAAGCAATTACATTGGCTTTATAGTAGATATATGGTTGTATATATAGACATTTGACACTATACCTCTAACCCTATAAAGCTGATTTTAATATACATTTTAAAGTCATATACAATAGCCTCCTTCCTTACTTCCCATTTAAAACAATTCACTAATAAAGATCACTACAATACACACATACACACACGTGCACACACACAGCATGTGCGGCTTATGGCAATCTAAATCAGTATAACACAATTGGGGGGCAACTTAGCGAGACTTATCAAGAGCAATGAAAAAATGTTCAATCATTTGATCCCAGTAATCTCAATCATTGAGATCTATTCCGAAGAAGTCACTGAAGACGAGAAATACAACTTGCAAATAGATTCACTGTGTTAACATTCAGGAAAAAAAATCCTAAAACTATAATAACAAGTATATATATGTGTACATATATATGTATACACGTATATATAAACAGAAGACTAATAGGTTGTCGTGAAAATAATAATAGTTACATTGAAATGTATGTACATATAAACTTCAGTTTAACAAGGTAGAAAACACAGTTTTTTCTGTGTGCTCTAATGGCAGAGCATAAGTATCACACACCTAAAAACTGAATGAGAACCGAAAAGAAACAGCTCACCACAAATGCTATCACTTTCATCTAATCCGTCTCCACAATCGTCCTCTCCATCACAAATCCAGTGTTTAGATATACATTTTTGGGCCGAACAGGCAAATTGGTTCCAAGAACAAGAAGAATCTAGAAAACAAACAAGAATGTTTGTTTTAGGTGCAGAAGAGAAAAAAATAAATCATTTAAGACCATCTTAGGAAAGACAGTGATGACAGTGAGAAAGTTCTTTTTCTTTGCTAAAACCCACCATCCCAAAATAAAACAAGCAAAATTCCTCTTTAAAATTTTATAAAATTTTGACAGCAGCTTGCCTGAGTTATCCAGGTGATAACATCGTTCCTTCAACATAATCGCACAGTGTTTGACTCTGAACTAGTCACTAAGCTCTTCACTCTTCCTAAATATATTCCTTTGGCATTTGCTTGTCATTTTTTAAAAACATATGGTATACAGATATAAAATAAATATTCCACACATGAGGTAGTTATTTCTAATTTTAACCTACTTTTGAATAAGTGAAAAAAAATTATACCCTAGGCAAGGTCAAATATGTTGAACTCACCACCACATACATTTGATTTTAAAGATGAGGTGACTAAGGGGGTTTTAGGTTGACGACAAGCCACCAGTTCCGTACCTATACATACTTGACACTTTGATGTTTTTGTTTCTCTCCCTTGGGAACACTTAACATTCAAATTCATTGGCAGGCTGGCTGGTATTTAGTTAGCAAATTATGCATTTATAATAATGCACTCCATTTATTTCCAAAGTTTGTGATAGTCCTCCCCTCTTAGCATGTTTATCATCAGGAAACAACCAAAAAATAAAATCTTAGTAATTACTGTGTTCAAAAAAAATTACTATAAAAATAAAAATTTGATTTTGATCTTATAAACTATTTAAAAACACACCTTTAGTTAAAATATTTACTGAGATGACATGTAAAAACAGAAGCACTGAGAAAAAACTGAAGCCTGGACAAAATAAAATTAAAGAAGATACAGCCATAAAAATCAACACAAAATATTTGTTAAGTTCTCTGCTAATCTTGTTCAGAATCTGGCTCTAATGTAGTGATATATAGTATTTTAATCAAACAAAATGCACCTTCATACTTCATGATGACATTTACTTTTTGAGGAGTTTGACATTTCATAGACAGTCCATTTTTAATCTTTTTTTTTCTACTGTTGTCTATTCACCAGTGTATACTATTTATGTTAAATGAAAATAGTGAATATATATATTTTTTGGCCTCGAAATCACAAAATCCGTATGTTTTATAAAATGAATTTTAAAAATGCTTTCTTACCTTGCCAAATGAAATGAAATGTACACACACATAAATTAGGAGGTGGGTGGTGATGGATGAAGAGTTTGAAGAAATGCAAATTTAAGTATATTATTTAAAGCTATACATGTAGTTAGTATATATATTTCAGATAATAATACAACAGTCAGTAACAAGGAGAGTGTAAAGAGCTGTGTGAGCTAAATCCTTATTTTTCAGAGCAGAAAGTAAATATATTAGCATCTAAAGTTAACAAGTCAGGCAATGAAGGTTTATTATTTAGACTGAAAGAAGTAACCACTAACAAAAACAGAGAAAAGGCTGTACAGGAGATTGCTATTCTCCATTACAACTTCTTCTGTTCTATTTTAATTTTTGCCATTCTATGTTATTTAATAGACATGAAAAATGATGTTAAAATCAATTAGCAATATTTTGTATAAAATCCCTAGGTGCGATAATATCAGCATATAAATAATAATATGGTTTATAAAAGTAAAGCCGGATATAATGTCTCACCACAGTGGAATTCATCAAGTCCATCCTCACAATCTTTCTGACCATCACATATCCAGGAATTCAGAATGCATCTTCCACTAGGACAACCAAAATAATTTTCCTCACATTTGTGTTTGTTTTGAACTGTGATAAAATATAGAATACAATGTCAAATAATTTAAATTAATCTTAGACTTCTGCAATATAGCTAAATAACAAAACAGTAATACTCCTCGAACTGGAAGAGATAATAACAAGAAAACTTAAACACAAAAGAGTTGAGATGTTCTTTACAGAATGTCCAGGACATGAAAATCAAGGAAAAACTGAAACTAGCACAGACCAGAAGAGACCAGGGAGATATGATTACCAAATTCCAATCTAGGATTGGCTCCTGGATCAGAAAGATGGTATTAATAGAAAAACTATTTAAATCCAAATAATGTGGAGTTTAGTTAATAAAAATAAAATAAAACAACTGAGATGACTAATAAAATGAGTACGCCTAAGGCCAAAGAGTCATTTCAGGTGAAAAATATTCTTAATTCCATACCCATAAAAGTAAATGACACTATAAAATCACTGGTAGATCTCTGCTGAGAAAGGGTAAACTTGGTGTTCCACTTGATGAATACGTATGCTTTCACAAAATTTAGGTAGTTTCTATTTTAAGGAAGAAAAATAAGTTGCAATAGAATCTCTAAAATCACTTACAAAAATATCATGAGAATAAAAAGTATCTGTATATAAAATTATTTTGCACTACATATTTTATAGATTGTGGAGAGTTATTATAACCTCCAAGAGTATATACAAAATACTAGATTTTTCTCTTTATTGGGTATCATTAGTCCCCTCAACATATTTAGGTGTACATAGACTTAGGGTGACTGGCTCACAGTCAATCAGCAGGTAAATCTAAGAGTACACACGTCAGTCACATTAGAGTGATGCATTGTAACTATTTTAAGATAACACAAATCACCTCCATTGTATTTTTTAAATGCCAACTTTGTAGATCTAATTACAGGTGAAAATTACTTTATGAGGGAATTCACCATTAACCCCAAAAGTCTTGATTGTGCTGTACGTCTTACTTTTTCTTAGGATATTGCCCAGATACAACCTAAGATATTTAGACTGAACATTTACTGGCTTCCTGCCTGTCTGTCCACCTGTTTCATACGTCTACGTGAATGCCCCTCTCCTTCTTCCCCAATGTAATCACAATTCTCTATTAATGTTGAAAGTTAACTTCAAAATAACTTATTAATCCTAGAAATATATAAATGACAGAAAAACTAAAAAGTATATTTATAAGTTTAATGAACATCTGTTTATGCCACGTGCAAAATAATTTAAAAATTAACTACAGCCTAAATGAGATGAAGAATTGTTGTAGAAAAAACACTGGAATAAGAATCTAAACATGCAGTTTTCATGAGTCTAAAACAATGTTTCTAAATTAGTTTAATGTTTTATATAATGAAGACTTAAGTTTAAAAAAAAAAGATGTGTAAGAGTTGCAGTGAGTCATAGTTAAGTGCCTCCAGAGACGTTCTCCAGTTTCTCCCAGGATATGACGAGACTTCTCACACCCAGAAGGAATATCACAGAGTTTTACACGGTGATGAGCAGGAGAAAAAAAAAAAAAAGAATCTACTATTGCCCAATTAATTGATAAATTATGTACCATTAAGAATATCAATTCTTCATAGTAGATCCTCTGTGTGTGTGGGGGGGGTGAGTGTGTGGGTGTACACTGGTGGATGGAATACCCACAAATATGATTTATTAAAACATTTCAGATAATTACTACATGTCAACTAACCATGGAAAAAGTGAGTGTAGTAACAGGGTCAGGAGAGGGAAACAGCAGTTTAAGACACATGTAATAGTGTCTTACATAGCATATCGACTTCAAGCTATAGCAATTTAACAGCTTTCTTTCTGATATTATTATATAGTTTTAAGCTTGTTTCCTCAAATAGTTAAAAGAAACAGGGTCATGACCTTCTCATGGAAGACATTCTCCTGAGAAAGAAGATGACACTTTTCAGTGCTTGTGTAGAAAAGATGGCTAATAGTCAGATACAAATATGCCAGTCTGACCAGGATCCAGTAATTGTAACTACTGCCCACACTACTGTGCCAAAGGATTGTGCAAACTGCATCAAACAGCCTGACTTATGACAATACAAGCCGCATAACATAAATAAAGCCAGTGGTGAGAAACAGTCTCCCTGCCTTCAGTCTATGGGTAGTTTTCTCTCAGTGTGCACTACTTCTGTAAAAACTTCATAGATCACACATGTTAAGACTTAATCACAACTTTAAAAGGATGAACGATGAACTGAACATGAAAAAGGAAACTGATCCAAATGCAGAACAGATTTCTCAAGTATCATTTTGTAACTCACTACAAAATATCAAGTGACATGTTTAGAACAGGATGATTGTTTTTTAATTTAGTCTACAATATTTACATTTTAATTTTAGTCACTGAGTATCAGGAATAAATAAAAATTAGTAAGTTAGTAAGTTTATTCTATAAAACCAGCCCTGACATCTTCCAGGCAAAGATCGTTTTTCTTTTTAGCATTACCTGGGCATTTTAATTCATCTGAATAGTCTCCACAGTCGTTAGATCCATCACATATCCAGGTTGGCAGAACACACAGTGAGGTAGAATTACATCTTATGAACCCTGTGGTTTTCACTCCAAGTTTATAGAAATATGTACAGTCTGTATTATCTATAAGGAGGTAAACAGAAAAATGAAAAACACCTCATCTACAAAGATTATGAGCCTTCTATGTAGGTCACAGAAACAAGAAAAGTTAACCTCATTTGAAGAAGTAAATATGCAATTATCCTACACACCAGGGGTTAATTACATGTCAGCTCTGGACAAGGTTCAGTGAAGAGTTGGACACTGTTCAATGTGATGCCAAAGGTGCACAGGAGCGAACAAACAAAAGGTAATGGAATATCTTACTGCAGTTCTTTTCATCTGAAGCATCCGCACAGTCTATGTTCTGGTTGCATCGTGCTGATCTTGGAATGCACGTCCCATCTGCACAGCGGAACTCAACGGCGGCACAGGTTGAAACTAGACAAACAGGTAAATAAATAAATGGACAGATGAGACAGAAAATGACTTCCTGCTTTACCATTTTGAGTACTTTAATTCTTATAATTTTGTTTGGTTTTGTTTTATTAACTCAGGGAAGTCAAACTTGACCTGTGGCCTTCACCCTCAAGCTTGGGTTAGATGCTTCATACATCTCCCTCTGTCACATGGTTCTTCCCTATGTTGTGGTACTTATAATTCTGCATTGCAATTGCCTATTTATGTATCTCCCGCCCCCATTAAATTGTAAGCTCCAGAAAGCAAGGATGTGCCTTGTTTTTTCATAATACCAGTCCAGCACTAAGCTACCAAAGAAAAAAATTAAATTTTGCTGAAAATTCTCTTTCCTTCCAGCTTCAAACATACAAGGTTATGATGCTAAGCAAGTGCCCATGTACAGAGAAATCCCAATTTGTTTTCTAAGAAGGGGTGGAACATTCCCTGCTATGATAAAAAGAGACAGACAGACAGAAAGACAGAGACAGAGACAGAGACTGAAAGGGAGAAACCACTGAGCATTTGCCTTATTACTCTAAGAGGGAATAACAGTTCAGCACTGCTAGAAAATCATCATGCTATGTTAACCTCCCTTACACGGCCATACCACTAACATTTGGCATAGGAAATATGGATGCCTCCTGCCAAGAAACCTGTAAATGTCATGTGAATTGTCTCTGTTGTTGGAAAGTATGGCTTTCCAATTCCCTGCTATGCTTAGATGAAAATCAGTTTCAATACGCAACTGTCATTATACATACTTTGTAAAAAATAGCCTGTTCTTAATCATATATTCCTTTCTACTTTGCTTACACATTCATTACCATATAATGGTTTCCAGCAATATGTTGTGAACAGGTGCATGGCATGCTTTGTGTGTTTGATTAACTTAGGTGAGATTTTTATTCCAAATTCAAATTTCCACAGGTTGATTATGTTAATGTACAACCTGAAGGGCTCTTTGATTATGCCACTTTTTACTAGTGTTGATATTTCAAAGAGCCTATTTAATTATAAATATAAATTATATCAACTGTAAATGGTTAAAATGCTATCTTTATGCAAATTTTACTCAAGGGTGTGTATGTCATTTGTATTTCATAATGCACTGCTTTTATTATATTTAATTGTATCTTGCAATTGTATCCTTCTTTGTGTTTAAATGATGATTAGAATAAATGTTTTATTTACAATTTGCAATTATAATTGCTTCCCTGTTTCCGTCATTAAAAATAACATCTTATCATATGAAACAGATAATGCTATTATGAGTAGAAACAAATACACTGTTCCAAACAGGAAAAAAATAGACATTTTTCTTTTATGTCTAAAAAGGTAAAATTTCTTCCATAGTCCTTTCTATTACATTTCATATTCAGTATTTTTCAATGGAAACAATAAATGGAATATGTAACAGAAAATAACCATGAGCAGCATATACATTTTGTTTCTGACCCTGCTGTCCATCAGGAGTCTCCTATTAAGAGGCTGTGTTCCAAAAGGCTCCTTACAATCCCTTTATTTAGAAGACAAAATTCATTTCTCTGTGAAAGAATATTCTAGATAGTGGTTAATATTCCTAAAGTAGTCTATTAAGATTTATCTCATAATGCACTTGAAGTTTCATCTAATACTTGCAGTTAGTTTAGGATGCCAGAAAGATCCCAATAGAACAATCCCAACCCAACCCACCATCTCCACCTCCCTCCAACTTCCATGGAGAATCTTCTGTGTATGTGGCAGGGAGTCCATTTGAGTAGGTACTGGTGGCAGGCAGAGTGAAGAGGCAAATTATGACATGGAGATGGCATCTTGAGAGGACTGGAGATTCAGGGATTTGACAGTAATGGAGTTTCAAAAACAGTATTGGAGGCTCTCAGGTGGAAGTAAGAGTAAAGCATGGCTTATGAGAAGAGTGGAAATGTGGAACTGGTAGAACACAGTCTTGGATGGAATTCTAGGAAGAGGAAAAAAAGAAAAAAGAAAGAGAGGAACTCTAAATGAAAGGAAACTAACTTTAAAGTTGAGAAGAGTGGTTAGAAAATAGTATTTAAGAGAAAGGCATGGGGGGAAAATGAAGAAGAGGGTCAGGAGAACTAGAGAGAGGGTGAAATATTTTTTCTCCCATTTCTTTCTCTCATCTTTCCAATCAAAAAGAGAGCTAGTCAATTTTGGTGAGGAGGGCAGGACAGCCTGTCAAAGTGTGTGAGCTGTGCAAACGGGAATTAATCTTATCTCCACAGATTCTATGACTTGATAAAGAGTTTGGGAACCACCAGAGGGTTAAGTAGGGTGAAAAGTGACCATGAAACTGGACATATTATGTGGCTGCACAATTCCACAAACAACAGGAGCAAGGTGGTTGTGGGGATTAACATCTCCAGCATTTGCCGACAAGGAGAGTCCTGGGATGGGAGAAATCCCTGGGAATACAGAGAACGTCACTTAATATGTAAGCAAACGCTGCTTCTGCCAGAACCTCTTCCTCTCCTGTTCCCTCAACTATATTCCTTTCTCACGTTGTTTTGGTCAATCAAGTATTAACATTTCTTTCACCCTCAGGGTGATTCTTGAGGGAGAAAGATGACGGTATCTCTAACTTGTCAAGTGAATATGAAAGCTTTCTGACAATTTTTTTTCAGGCTAAAAGTCCTGAAAAAAGAAGAGAAAATAATGTAGTCCAAATAAAGGCAAACCAAGTGAAAAATACCAGACTTTTCCCTTCAGATAGTCCGAAAGAAAAAGTCTACAAAAAGTGAGTGCAAATGTACGCGAGCCACACTGGGAATAGCAATGAGACACTTACAAAGGAAGATCTGACAGAGTTGTGGATCACAAGTAGTAGAAAGAGGGAAAGGAAAACCGTTCTTTCCTTCATATACTTTAACTGTCCTATTTCATCCGCTTCTGCTTCTCTATGTCAGTTAAAATATTTAATGAGATAGGAAACAACTAAAATCGATTAGTCTTTCTGTAGTTCTTATGAAGTTTCTTATAAATAACCTAAGTCAGTGTGTTCTTTTCCAATTCCCCTACCCAGCCTGTAGCAAAGGGAAGCTGACAAGGAAAAACTATATTAAATTTGCTGTCATATCTCTTCTGTTTACCTTCAAACCACATCTTTTATTTAATTTACTGCTTAGGCTCTAGGCTATGCAAACCCAGAAGGAATGATGATTTCCTGCCCAGGCAAGCTTTTTTTTTTGCCTTTAGCTTGTTGTTTGTCGAATCTTCAAAGTTTTGCTATGAATCTGGGAAAAAAAAACCAACACCAGTTTCCTCTCCTTCAGGTCACCTCAAAAGTACTTAGCTCTCCAGTCCACCTGAAGGCGTTCAGGTGGCCCAAGGGCGTTTATGTACTTCTCAAAGGGAGTATATTTATCTCAACAGGGAGAAAAGGAAGGGTATCATGTACTCCCCACAAATCTCTTCACTTCAAACTCTGACACAACCAGAAGAGAAATACAGAATGACAAACTTTCTGAACATCTCCTCAGATCCCCAGCAGACAGCTTGATGTCTGAAGCTCTCAGTCATGAAAGGGATAGCTACAAAGGGGTAATGATGAAAGATTAATGAGGATTTGGGGTTTTGCTTTGCTTCCAAAGGAGAAGAAACCAAAAATACATCCTTGAAATATGCATTTCCACTCTGTAAACAGATTCTCCACCTTGTGGAATAGAAACATAGTAATGTTAACTACTGTTAATGTCTAACTTAAACAAACAAAAGTGTAACAGTATTTCAAATAATTTATAGACGCTGCCATTGTAGACTCTCTCCATAGTCTATCAAAATCTCTGTATTTACTGACATTTTTTATTATAGTGATTTAAATTTTGTTATATTTTACTTTATTTACACTAAAAAATAGTATGTGGTTTTTGTTTATTTATTTATTTATTTATTTATTTATTTAGTGTGTGTGTGTGTGTGTGTGTGTGTGTGTGCGCGCGCGCGCGCACGCGCGCATGTGTGTGTATAACGAAGCGCTGCATCCCCACGTTGCACTGACGAAAGAAACAGAGGAGGAGTGACTAGGAGACAAGACTTGGAGAAAGAACTCTTTTTGCACTTTTTCTGAGCCCCTACATGTTCCTTGTCTTTCATTTATCTTTTAGGTGCTGTAAGCGTCCATGGGTTTGATGGATACACATCTGAATGAATGCTTTATAAGAACCTGGCTTGTGGAAAAAGGACCCAGGTAAGTCTTTACCCTATGGCATGAAAGGTGCCCTAGAAGGATACCACGTGAACAAATATAATATGAGAGAGAAATCAAATCTAAAAGATGCAAATATAATAAGTAATCTTTCACCGAAAAAGCTACACATTTGTTTATCCTAAAGGAGCTAGTCCATTTATTTAAATTTTTAAATACGCAATATAATTTGTGCTGAGTTTCCATGAGCATTTGTAGTTTTAAATGTCCTACATTATACAGGAAGAACTTCAAGGCACAAGGTTTTGTTGTCATTGTTTCTTAAGATACCCAATTGTCATAATTTTTACACTATTATTGTCACAAAAGTATGGACAAAAACTTGATTCTCAAATGCAGTAGTTCTGATCCCAAGTATATGGTTGAGATGTTTATAACACAGAAATCCAGCGTTTAGATTTGAAAAGGGAAATAACATTTTGAGTTATTCTTACTGTTTTTCAGTAGCTGATACTGGTATCATTAGGCAGAAAAAAACCTGTATTTCTATATTTCTGGAAGACTTACTGCTTCACTCAGCCACATAAGAATTTAATAAACACCTACCATGTACTAGGTACTATATTTCATAAACCCAAACACACTAATTTATTTCCTCCTTTTCAAAGAAAAATTATTTTCTAAGAAAACCCACAGTAACTTACTAATTTGCCATGGTTCCTTTTATGAATTTTGTTTCAAAATCTACTTTCTGTATTTATTATTCAGTTCCTTCACATTCCACCTTGATATTTTAACTTTTATCCTGGCTTAATGTCTCCAATATATTCTCCTTTCCTGCTTGCAAATAACTGATAGAGCACACCCATTTTTTGGTCTCCTTCCAGCTTCCTGGATGCTTATCCATTTCCCTCCACTTACTCCCAGTTTCTTACTACATTTTTATCATTTCTAATCTTTTATAGATAATATGAAATAATAGTTGAATAATCTGCACATGTACTTGGTTCTTCCTAAACTGCAGTGTCAACTTTAGACGGTGAGCTATTCAAGTGTTTGGCCAAGGTCAAAGAGTCTAAGACGACAGAGTAACTTAATCCTATTCCAGCTGCAGAATAATTCCTACACATTCTGCCCTCTTCCTCACCTTTTTTAGCCTTCTCGTCACAGCCGTACTTCACGCATACTTCCTTTACCGTTATTTAAAAAAATAATCTGCATTAACTGTGTTTACTCTTTCACCATTCATATTCTGTTTTCATCTAATGTGATCTGACTTTTCCTTTCCATTCCACTGAACCGACTCTCTTGAAGGTAACCAAGAGATTATCTTCTGTTTGCCAGTCACAATGGACACTCCAGTCTATGCCTGCCCTCCCGCCTTCTCTGTAACACTTTACAATGCTAACTTACCTTTTCTTGAAAAATAATTTATTATGAAGATCTTTTTATTAATCCCATGGTCTACTTTTCCTTTTATATTCACGTCTTTATTTTTTAATTACATGTCATTCTGATGCATTCCGCTAAAATGGCTACTACTCTGTCCATCCTTTGAGCTTTGTCTTATGAAGAAGTCCAAAACTAGTTCTTCTGGTCTAAATCTACTGCCTGAGCTCCAGATCTATATTTGTCTATGTATCTCTCCAACAGTTCCCTCTGAATGTCTACAGGTGTTCCAACCTCAGAATGTGGACTATTCTCATTATCTTATCCCCATCTCACATGAACAAAAGGCACACAAAAATAAATTTAAAAATTAATGAAAACTAATAATATTTTAGGGGGAAGGGTATAGCTCAAATGGTAGAGTGCATACTTAGCATGCACATGGTCCTGGGTTCAATCCCCAGTATCTCCATTTGAAAAAATCAAATAAATAAATAAATACACTTAATTACCTTCCCCCTGCAACAATTTAAAAAAAAAATAATGAAAACAAATAATATTTTAAAAGCAGGAAAACACACACACACATCTCTATTCCCATGCTTCCTCTGTGTTTATTACCCAGAAGACCTGCTATGCTACCTTTTAAAATGCTGCAGTATCTGTCGCTCTTCTCTTTATTCTTAGCTTTAGCTGCTGTAATAGTCTCCTGTTTTGTCCTTCTGATCTCAGTATTACAGTTTTCATTCTAAAAATCATGTTTTTTTTTCACTTTCTGGTGACTATAAGATAAAATTCATGCTCCTTAACATGGCACCAAAAGAACCCCTTCATGTCCTAGTTCCTTCCTCTAACCTGCCTCATTTCTTTTCACCACTTCCCAGTATGCAATCTGGCTCCAATCATCGCAAATTACTTGCAGTTTTCAATTTTTGGTCCTTCTACTTGGAATTCTCAACTGTTTCGATCATTTCACCTTATTCATACTTTAAGACCTAGCTTAAATTGAATCCAGTCCACGAAACTTTTCAGGATACTTCTAAGCCGAAAAAAAAAAAATAAGCTCTTAATAGTGCAATTGTAGTACCTTATATCCATCACCATCTGTTTAAATGACTGTCTTTCACTTAGAATTTAAACTCCCTGAGGGCAAGCACATGACAGAAATCTTATGTCTTTGTCTTTAATGAATTTTACTCAGTAAGGTGTGTTCAATGCATGTAAGATTTTTAAATGGAAATTGGTTTGGAAAGATCTTTTGGGTCCAGATTTTAGGAGCCTTAAATATTAGACTGAAAACTTACCACTTATTCTGCAAACCTCAGGTCTCCATTAGTGACTTTTTATCAGGGAAGTGTTTTTAAAAAGTAAATGCTTACATAGCATTTACTATATGCCAGGTTCTCTTCTAATATTGATATACTTATTTAACTCTTGCCTCTTTTCTTATAGTTTAAGAAACTGAGGCACAGAACATTAAGTACCTTATCCAAAGTCACACAGTTAGTACTGGGGCTGGCGTTCTGTCCCAGGTAGTCTGGTGCTGAGCTGACCCAGTAGTCGCTGTGGTAAAATGTTACAGAGTGTTAGCATGACTGAAAATTCAGGTTTATTGGAAAGAGAAACAGGGAGACCAATTAAAGGGCTACTCTTAATTCAGGCTCAAAGTAGACTGAAAGGGAGTATATTTCAAAGTATTGGAAGATTTGTTGATGATTGAACACGTGGGTGATAAAACACGGTGGAAGGAGGAATTAAGGACAGTACTAAGGTTTCCTGTCTAATAAGTAGGAAAATGAGGAGATCATATGTAGGAGAGAGAATTACAGAATGAAGGGGAACATTTTGGAGCAGTAAAATTCAATATGACACATTCTACTAGAAATGCCCCACAAACAGGGAGGTTGAACTGAAAAGGTAAGAAATGACCTGAATTTTAAAGTTAGCAAAGAAATAGAAACCAGAAATAGAGAATATACTCATAATTTTCAGTTGACTCTAGTAACTCTTCTCTGACAGTATTTACCAAAGCATGGTCCACAGATGTTAGTAGGTGTTGTGTATCAAAAGGGTGAAACCCTAGTGCTCTCAGGAACACACTTTGGGACCATTTGGGAAGCACTCAGCATAATTCTATCCCTTGGCTGACACACACGTGTTTACCTTTGCAGTCTAATTCATCAGAGCTGTCTCCGCAGTCGTTCTCACCATCACATAACTTGCTGTGAGGAACACAGCGACGGTTGTAGCAGGACTTGAAACCTCTTCGACAGCTTCTGTTTTCTTACATAGAAAAGTGAAAACACCTACTTGGAGGTCTTATAGAAATATTTTTACAAAAAGAAGATGACAGATGAGATCTCATTCGCAATAACTGGATTGTGGATCTACAGAACAAGTGCTGTGTGGCATCAAAGCTCTGGATTAGAACATCTATGTGTTGTCAAGTAGCTCATTCAGTAAAAAGCCTTTTTGACTGCTTTAATTTCAGTGATTCATACTTGGAGATCTCGTCAAATTACACCCACATTATTGTTTTTCGCATTTCGGAAGGGTAGCACAGAAATAAACATGTATCACATATTTAATTCTGAAGAAATGAATCTCCACCTCAAAAGTAGTAAAGACTCCTCAACCTCGATTTCCAATCTCCTCTGCATCCTACAAGGATTTTATAACAAGAAAAAAAAGTGTCAAAACATGTATTCCTGGATCAATGAATCCAAGAGTCTCCTATTTATCTGTAAATTTCTCTTTAAAATTATCTAAAAATGTCTAGCATAATTTTCTAAGCAGAAGAACAATTATCTTCTGAATTCTACTTTCCCTAATGAGAGTCTCCTGACATTTCCCGATTTAGGGCAGAAGGTACCACTCACAATAATAATAGCTGTCATTTACTGAAATCCAATTTTGTGCCAGGCTGTATATTGAGCATTGTAATAAACACACACTTGTTTACTTAACGCTCTCAACCACCATTCCAGCTAGGTTTGTTTTGTAGTGAGAAGCTAAAATATAGAGAACTAAGTACCCTTGCTCACACTAGTCACATAGTAGTAGCTTTGGGAACAAAAGTTTAAGTTTAGGTGTGATTCTAAAACCTGGAATCTATACCTGAGATTGTCAAACTACAGCCCACAGACCAAATGCAGCCTATGAGCCTGTTTTTATATGGCTCTGGAACTAAGAATGATTTTTATATTTTTAAAAGAATGTAAAAAAAAAATAGAGAGGATATGTGATAGAGAGCACATATGGTCCACAAAATCTAAAATACTAGCTAATCCTTTATAGAAAAAGTTTGTGAACCCCTTTTCACACGCATATTATCTGTCTTCTAAGAAGATACAAATAATATGAAATATATTCTCAAGCCAATTCATAATAATGTGAATTTGTAAGCTGACTATCATCACATTTTGTATGCTTTAATATTTTTATAGTGTACAGGATATAGTCATTCATTCAAGCAAATATGTCATTTGGGGTAAATTTCCTAAGATTTTAGTTACATATCAATTATGGACACATCACATTTGACTTATCACTTTAACTGAGGTCATGTTATCCTGCAATGTGAGTGAGAGAAATGCCTGCGAATTTCTCAAACTTCATCTTCTTCTTATTTTAACTTTTCTTTGATTATTTAGGTATAATTATTACCCAGATAACAAAACAAAGGAGAAAAAGAGAAACCAAATACAGTCATTTCAAATACAGATCCCTAAATTTTGCAGAGCATATAATCCCAGTACTATTACATTACAGCACAAAAATAAACCAGACCAATTTAGAAATCATCTGAATCAACTCTACAATAAATATTAATGATTGCACAGACAAAAACTTCCAGAAAAAATGTTGCAACAAAGGCAAGTATCAGTTGCTTTCTAGGAAACAAAAGCCAATCTCTACTCCCAAGGGAGCGGGGAAAGTTAGCTACCACTGGTGTCACCTACAGAGGCACAGCTGGTGGCATTCCATACTTGACGAGGACCATGGCTAAAGCAATCAGCCTTTGTACCTAAGGACGCTAGACCTGGGGCAGTCCTAGCAGCAAAAAATAAAGTGAGTAAGACTTTGATATCAACACAACAATATGTTATTGACTGATGGTGAAACTTTGCTGGAAAGTAAACTTGCAATATCTACCAATAACTAGTATTTCTGACTTGCATTTTGGGGAATATAAGCCTAAAACCTATTGTTCATGATGAATAACTAGGCAGCTCAAAAGAAAGGCTCCTGCTACATTTAACTTGTACTTCATGGATGGAAAACCATGAGGAAATTCTTCAATGAATATTATGCGTATTGGATAGGAAATGTGGTGCCCCATTTGAACAAGGCAAAACTGAATCAATTGCCTTAGATCTACACGTTCATAAGAGGCATTAAGGAAACCACACATATAAACCAAGTGGAGACAATCACACCAAAAACTACAAAAAGAACTACAAACTTCTCTCTGAAGTGAACAAATCACATATAGGACACTTACCACAGTAGAGCAGTTTTTCATCTGATTTATCCTTACAATGAGGAATGCCATCACAAGTGAGTTGATAGTCAATACACTCTCCATTTCCACACTCAAACTCTGAATAAATGTTGCAGGAGGAATTTTTAGCTAAAAGGAAAAAAAGTCTATGTTTTATGCAATAACAAATATTTTAGATGCCATAAAAATTATTTTCCTTAATCTTAATTATAAAAATAAGCTAAAATTACTCTAACTATAAAACTAATAACGGGCAATGGTTTATGGCATTTTTTATAAAAATAAAAGGGGAAATGTTGTGCTGTTTTTACTCTCCTTTTGTAAATTTTTGGGGAGTTGCCTGACTTCATTTTTCTTTTATGCCTGCTTGTATATTTTGCTAATTATTTGGTGACTGCACATGTGTGGAGAGAAGGAGGGGTTTAAATTTGAGTGACTATGTGTCTTGCTTAGCCGTCTATCTTACAAATACATTTCTAAAAAGAGCCAGTTAAATAAGCTCTGTACATACTGGTACATACTGAGAGTCTTTTTGTGTTTTCTTATTGAAATCTCTTATACATTCTTCATTGTATTGAAATTTTCTAGTTTGTAGAGTTCTCATTTTTGAATACTCAACTTGACTCATCTTACTTAAATCCTACCTCCAACTAGTGTTCCTCCCTAACTACCTGCAGAAAAAATCACTATAGCAGCTTCTATCATTCAGAAGTGCTGGAATTAATAACATTATTCTCATCAGCCTCTTGCTCTACCCATGGGGAGAACCAGGGAACAGACCCTCTCCTCCTGCCATGCGTGGCCACCACCTACTCCCTGAAAAGCATAGGAATCTGTAGGATGAGCTGGTGGAGGACAATGATAAACTGGAAAGCACATACAACAGATACTTCTGGGCTCCAAGTGACCACTGCCGCACGGTCCCACTGCTAAATCTCCAGATTTTCATAAGACATTAAAATTCTGAGTTTTTATGTGGTTTGCCCAATTTGTGAGAACAGGCCCACAGTCACCAAGTACAAAAAAGCTTTTCTACAGCTAGGTTTCATCCTTGGAATGTGGGGATGTGAACCCTGTTTTAGAAAGATCTGTCTTGGAGAAAACAGACTTATTTTTATTCTTAAATAACAGATTTATTAGAAAACGTTTGGAATGCAATGTTTTGGTTGTATTATGTGCTGTTTGCTTGCTTGTACTCACTCCATTGCTTGTTGAATAATTTTACAGTGAAATTCAGTCGTATTAATTATGTTGGAGTAATCAGAATTTATTTATCCCTACTAATGTAGAAAACATAGCTTAATTTTATAATTTACTATAATTTTTTAAAGATTTATTTCAGGAATATTCAATTAAACAGCCATTAATACTATTTGAAATTTCC
This sequence comes from Vicugna pacos, assembly GCF_048564905.1. NCBI lineage: Eukaryota > Metazoa > Chordata > Mammalia > Artiodactyla > Camelidae > Vicugna > Vicugna pacos. The sequence goes on from NC_132991.1 coordinate 20,221,721, forward strand.
AATGTTTTATTTATTCATTATTCTTAGAGTTTATCTCATTTTAATAGAATATCTATCTATCTATCTATCTATCTATCTATCTATCTATCTATTTATCTACATCTATGACTTCTAATTGAACTCTTTTAATGACAGCAACCCTCTCCAAAGATAATTTTATTTTTCTTGGTGCAGTCTAAACTTCAACGGCCAGTCACTAAGGTAGAATACCATTTTAGAACTGAACGAAACTCATCCACTTACTGAGAGTCTATTAGCATTCTCAATTTATTTTGTCTATTTTGAACATATCCTGTTTAACTTCCCATTTCCAGTGAAAACTAATTGTTATGATGGAAAATGCCATATTTTGCTTTGTAATCATTGTGCCTTTGAGGGTAAAAAACAAAAATTATTCATGATAGCTATGGTTTATTATGCAAAAACAAAATCATATGAGGACAATTCTTGCTTAGGCATGTTGATTTGATGAAACAGTACTGAGTATTTTCTGCTTCTTTCTAGAAACAAAAATGTAGTTCAGCTGTCCTCTATTTTCTTTACAAGGTAATTGTTTTATCTAATTATATTTGCTATTCTTATTTCTGTTATGGGTGTTAATAAGGTTAGCAATGTTGTGCCAAATGGAATTATCTAATCTTTTTGTCAAGAGTTATGAGAACAAATGGTTTTCCCCCCCTTGCCCTCTGGTCAGTGTTAGTAAATGACCTTTTACCCCTGTAATGCTGCCATTAACATTCCAAAACTGCTCTGAGTGAACTAATTCAGATGTAGACACAGACTTGCCAGAAACATCCTCATTTCCCAAAGATGAATTTGACAAGAAGAAGCCAGGAGTTACTTTTCAATCTCTCTGCTGGACCACAGGATTTCAATATGAATCCACAAGATACAAAATGCTTCTATAAAGATCTGTAACTTCTGAGGAATCCAATACCTCTCTAGAGCTCCATGTGAATACAACTGTGCTTGTTTAAAACAATAGTTTGCTATCTGATTCATTCCCTCTCATCAATAGAGAGAAGCAGGGGCTTAGTAGGGACAGATGTATCTAATCTATTTTGCAGCAAGGACCGCCATCCACTGTATACCAACAAGCCTTGCTGTTTTGACTAAAGGCATTGGTTTATTGCTGGCCTGTAGCGACCTGAGAAAGAAACATGAGTGATTCTAACGCATGGCTAACATTGCAGGCTTACAGATGGCATCAGATCCAGACCATTGCAGCTGAAACCACAAAGGCAAATTGAAAGACTTTAAGCAATTGCCTGTGCAATTCAGGGAAGTGTTAGGTGATCAAGAAAAACGGGAATTTGTGGCCCGAATTATTGAAATTGGCTATCTTCATTTAAAGTTCACTAACCATCATTCCCTTGTTTGCTTTGGCACATTCTTAAATAAAAGTGTTTTACTTCCTCAGCTAAGAGATGCCCTTTTGGGTCGTGGTACCAATTGGCAAAGTGAGAAAATATGTATAAGGTCTTGCAATTGGTACAGTAGTTTTCAAGATAAAGAAAATGATGTCAAAGTGCTTGTATTAAAACAAAGAACAAGCAAAAGACAAGATCTTCCTGGTAGATAACGACCAAAAGAAGACTAAAAACAAAGATGAAAAATACGTATAGCTTATGATACTTATTTTTATGATGTAGACATATCCAGCTCTACTGGTTTTCTAAGGTGAAAGATACAAGATGAGGATACAGATGAGGAGAAAAAAAATGTCAAAAATTCACAGATCCTAAGAGTGAGTTCATCAGTTTCCAAGCAAGATGCTTCTCTCTTGTCTTTCTTACTCACAAATAGTCTTAATGTTAAAGAGAAATTAACCCTTTTGTGTTGCTGGCTAATTTTTCATGGCAATATTGGAACACTTGAACCTGTATTTATAGTGGAGACAGTGTTAGAAACTTAGCTGTTAATAAGAGTATACTGTAATGGTACTAATTAAAGATTGTAATGCCTTCGGGAGGTATAAACAATATGCAAGGCTGCAATGTTACATTCTTAATTAACAGCTTGGAAATGATTACAAACACGCCGCACGAGCCATTCTTGCTCATTTACATACTGTGACGGACTGTGAGGGGGTTTCCTACCGAGCTACTGAGCTACTGCCTGGTTTATTTCAGTTTCAGTTAATTCTGCTGTTGACTGAGTTCTCAAAGTCATGACTGCAGGTTTCCAGGTGATTCCAACAGTCCACAGTTAAGGGAACACAACGTTTGTCACTCTGGTTATCATTCCCTATCACGTGGTGCTATAAGCAGAGAGGTAAACTGAGTTCTTTTTAGAAAAGAAAGATAAGCCAACTGGGCTTCTAACAGTGGAGGAGAGCACAGTTCATAAATACACTAAAACAATTTCAGTGTCCACGTGGGCCATTCTGAGCAGTTATGTCTTATCACATTTCGATTCTTTTTACTTACTCACACATCTGTTGTCATCTAGCAGTATTCGATCTCCCCTGCAGGAACAATTTACTCTTCCATTAGGAGTTAAAAGGCACAGGTCATGGCAACCTCCATTCAATAATGCACATGGAGAAAGTTCACCTGTGATGAAGAGGGTTTATTGGTAACAATTCTTATTGAGTTTCTATTTGATGTTGGACATAGATTAACAGTAAACTGCTAGACAGCCTCAGTGTCTCAAAGATAGCTCATGAACAAGGAAGATTCAGGACTTCTGAACACCCAGACATTCCAAAAGATAAGAACATTTTATAAATATGTGACAAATCTCTACGTTTTCTAACACACTTGTCAAGGATGCCATGGCATTCAATGAACTAGTACCTCGAGAAATCATACTCATATTGGAAACTGCAAGTTCGTATATATTCCAGTGATTAATTTTAAGGCTAGATGCAAGGCTTGTTTATCAACAAATTATTTTCTTGGAAACAACTTGATTTAAATGTTCAACAATATGAGGAGTGAGCAAGTGTGAAATAGTATTCCAGAATCAAATATTTAAAAATGAATTGTTCTTCTGGTGATAAATTAAGAACTGCAAAAGTTTCCACAAACCTTTCAGATAATTTCAATATATTGGACAGTCAAAGCCTGAACACTCATCTCAGGAACAGTAAGAAAACACAATCCAACAAAGTATAACTAGAAAACATGGATACATTTTTGAGAGATTATATAATTAAGGGAAAAAAATGGCTTTCTCTTGTAACTTACAGCTATTTGTGTCATTGGCAACAGCTATGATTCCCATTGGCTGATGTGGAATATCAGAACGAAGAATTTTTGTATCTCCTCCTGTGTACTTGTTGGAACGCAGGATAGCTCTTCTTCCCCAGTCAGACCAGAAGATATAATTGTCATAAACAGCCAGACTGAGGAAAGTCCCTGGCCCAGATTTGACAATCACCTGGAAACAAGTAAAATATCGTATTGTTTAAAACAAAAGTATCCACATCAATTTTTGCTTTAAAAAAGGGGGAATTAAGATTAGCTTACTTTAATCAATTGAAATTCTCAAATAGAAATATATTTCACTAAATGTATTCCCATAATATACTTTATGGCTTATTTTAAATTTCTTAATCATTCTTTGCTTTTGTAATGTGTTTACTTAATATTCTGAAGTATATTTCTATTTAATAATCATTCAGTTTGTATAAACAACTGTATATTTTTAGTATTATAAACCAAAATCAAGACAAAAATATGAGATTAACTATTATTACTAAAATTTGTTTATGTTTATTAAAAAAATCATTATAGTCAACACTCATTAAGCTATCAGAACTATATACAGAATACAAAGAACAATTTGATCTAGGTTATTCCTTTAGGAAACTTACAGCATGAATGATATAACCAGCTATAGATATATTGGCAATAAAAGTTTAAAAGCAAAGACCAAAACTTTCACTCACACCAAGATGAAGTAAAAGAGACTAGAATTTCCTTCCCAATAAAACACTAAAAACTAAACAAAATACATAAAACGAGGCTTTTTACCACACTGAATATCAGGTAAGGAAGCACAGTGATTCCTAAGTAACAGGAAATAATCTGAGTGAGTCCCAAAACCTCCACAGTTTACAGCCTAAGAGATATTCCAGGAGGAACCAAGCAGAGCCCAGGGAACTCTCTGAGTGGGTAGAGCTGAGAGTTACTACGGGGGTGGAGTGGACAATGTGGTTAGATCTCACAAGGAGAAGAGAATGTAACAGAGAAAGAACTCTGGATATCTGAACAGGATTCCCTGGAATATTAACCCGAATACTAAGCACATGTGCATACACGTGAGACAGCTACGCCGAGCTGGTGAAAGAGCCTTGCAAAGGGATTAGGGCGAAGAGTTCCCAAAATTCACACAGGTCCAAGAATGACACTTGTTAATGCCAACAACACTCAAAACTTCCTAATTCACGGGACTCTGAGTAAAGTACTTGGAAATGTCTTTCCTTGGCAGTGGGGAATAATCAACTTAACTCTGCACTATCCAGTCTATCAAACCTTAAGAGCAAGTCCTGAAAGAATCAAACTATTTCCTAGTAGCTTAACTGTTTTCCGAATAAAGCTCAGGAATTTTAATGATAATATGAAAAATTCTACCAGTAAGCTACTATGGAAAAAAAGACGAAAAAGAAGAAAAGTCTCAATTCAATGACCTCAGCTCCCACCTTAGGAAAGCAGAAGAGAAGTTAAGTTAAATCCAAAATAAAGAAAGGAAAACAAAATAAAAATTGGAAGAGAAATCAAGGAAATACAAGATAGGGAAATATCAGAGGAAAATCAATAAAAAATGATTCTTTGAAATCAATAAAATAGATAACACATAATGATGAAGTGGGATTTGCCCCAGGAATACAGATTTATTCAATATTTTAAAAGCCTATTAGTGTAATTTACTATACTAACAAACAAAAAAAAAGATCATGTGAAGATTTCAATGAATGCAGAGAATTTATTGGTTGAATCTAATACTCATTTCTGATAAAAACTCAGAATAGATATTTGAATAGAAATAAAACTACAAATGAGAATTATCATTTTCACTACTTCTACCCAAAATTGTCCTAAACTTCTAGCCAGTATTATAAGGCAAGAATACAAAAATAAAAAGCATTCAGTTTGGGGAGGTGGGGAGGGAAGGGAAGTTAAATAGCATTTATTTGCATGTGACAAAAAATTTCAATAGAATCTACAAAAAAACCTTCTTGAACTCATAAATTTAGAAAGGTTGTAGGATACAAGATTGCTATAAAAATGAACAGTATTTCTATATACTAGCAATACAAAATTAAACAATTAAAAAAAGACTTTTGTAGTACCATCAACAGATATGAAATATTTAGTAATAAATATGAAAAAATATATATCGGAATCCAAAAACTGTAAAATATTACTAAGAGAAATTAACACAAACCTAAATAAAGAGATATGTCTTACTCATGATTCATAAGATTTAATATTGTCAAATGATAAATTATATGTAATCCCAATAAAAATCCTGAAGATATTATTTAAAAATTGACAAGCTGATCTCAAAATTCATGTAGAAATGCAAAAAATCCTCGAATAGCAAAAATAATGACAAAAAATAAGCTGGAGGCGTCACTTTATCCTGTTTCAAGACATCATAAATTTACTGTTAACAAGAGAGTATCGTATTGCAAAGGATAGAGAAATATATATACATCAACAAAGCAGGAAAGTTCACAAACATATCTATATGTACATGGAAGATTAATTTTCAACAAAAGGGCAAAAGCTTTTCAGAGAAATAGGATAATTTTTTTCAACAAATGATAGTTGAACAAGTGAATATACATATGCAAAAATAAAAGAACTGTCATCAATGTACAAAAATTCACTGAAAATAGATCATAAACCTAAATATAAAATATAAAACTTCTAAAGGAAAACATGGGAGAGTATCTTTATGACCTTGAGTTAGGCAAAGATTTCCTACGTATGACGTCAAAAGCATGATCTGTTAAAAGGACCGGTAAGTTGAACTTAATCAAAATATAAAACTACTCTTCAAATGACAGTGGTAAGACAATGAAAGATAAGCCACAAACTATGAAAACATATTCGCAAATCACAGAATTTACTCAGTCATCTCCATTTTAGAAATCCTTTGGGTATAATGGAAAGGGTTCAGAAGGCCTATGTTGCAATGGCAGCGTGGTCATTCTCGAGCAGAGTGCATTTGGGGAAGATGTTTCACTTTTTTGTAAATTTTAGTTTCCTTTTCTCTAAGATGGGCCTGATTAAACCTGTTTCAACAACTTCATAGGATTGTTATAAGATATATGTAAAAATGCTTTCAACAGTTTATACTGCCATATATATTATTTTGTTTAATTTAGCTGTCACAGAAAAGTTTGCTATTAATTTGTATAATTTTTGCCTCCGGATCTATTATAAAATAATTATTCTTATATAAAAATCAAATTAAGAAACCTCAATAGGAATATTGTTGTAGAAATAAATATATCAATTTGAACCTTTGGTCTTAGTAAGTATGCCAAGCAGCGACCCAGTTAGGTACTTTTCCCTGTAATCAGAATGATGGCTGCATGGGAATGGTCATGAAGAAACAAGTATTTGGAAAATTTAACACAACTGACATGTGAGTGCTGATTTAAGTCACCCTTCCTAGTGCTACACATTTAGCCTTCCTAGGAATTAATAATTCTAGTATTAAATTATTTACTGACCACTAAAATTGATATGGTTTGGAGAAAACAGATCATCTTGAGAATGTGGTAATCTAAAAAAATAAGTCCTCTCTCTTTCTTCCATCCTATATCAAACTCTAAATTATTATAAGGTAATTAACAGTGTCATCTTCCTGATTTCCCAAATCTTCCCTCATTCATTCCAAATTAACTGGTAATTAGCCTTTTATAAAAAACAATTACTTCATTTTTATTCTGAGTAAACAAGTAATTTCCATTCTGTAGAGCTACATTTCTCAAGGTTTAATGTGCATGCAGTTCACTTTGGGATTTTGTTAAAATTCACACTCAGACTCACTAGGTCAGGAATGGAATCTGAGATTTTTTATTTCTAACAAACTTCCAGGTGTTGCTGATGCTGCTGTCTGGGAAACCACACTAAAAAGCAAGAATTGTAAAATAGAGAAAAGTGTAAAAACAAAATAAATAATCTTACCAAATAGAAATACTTATCACTTTGGATTAAATATATATTTATTTTACTTTTTCCTTTACAGATCAGTACCAGAGTATATGCTTTTGTTCTCACTTACAGGTAGGTTGATGACACGTCTGGCGCCAGGCAAAATCAGGTAAACCCACTACAGTCTGTCTCTCCTACTGATGGCTACTTTCTGATTGTAACATTGTTGTGAGAACAAGAGGAGAAAAATAGTAAAAAGAAGTCGAGGAGCATCAAGTAGAAGTGTAGGAGGGGACATAATAAACTACCATTTCTACTGTCACTGATTTTTTCCCCCTACATTGCATCCAGTGCTACCCCAGAATTGAAATGGGTAATAACGCACTAAGTGTACATTTGCTGCTTACTCTCAAGGGATGTCGTTTCATTGTCCCTTATATTTCCAAGTTCATCCCCAAATTCATGCAAAGATTATGGGGAGCTCATGGCTACCCTGGGTCAGCTCTCCAGTCCAGGTCCTGGAAGGGGCCAAGCACCAGCCATAGCTTAAGCGTGCTTCTGAGTTATGAGGCTTTTGCAGTACACCTGACCAAGCCTGCCCTTTCGTCTGGCTGCCCTAAAGGGTTTTACAAATCTTGTTTGAAAATCACAACACAAAGGAAATACTTTGGCATTGATCGGGGCCTTTCTCCACCTATCTTCTCTACTCACTTCACTCCTCTACCCTCTTCATTTCATTCCTCTACCCACTTCCATGCAGATGATTTGTCCAGCTTCCTCTTCTTTCCCTAGCAGGAGGAAGATTCCGAAACTTAAAGTGACAGGCACATGAACACTCCAAAGTTTCTTCAGTTGTAAGTAAAGTCAATTTACTTTACTTTAGTGAAAAGGAAACAGGTCATGAATGCTTACAATGAACAGGATGTGTATGTATTTTATGTATCAATAACCTACGTGGTAGACACTATTTCAATCCACGTTTTATCGACGAGGACTGAAGCTTAACATGCTTATGTGGTCAGCCCAGGGTCCCAGATTTACTCAGTGCTTTGAGGCTATTTCAAACCCAAAGCAACCAAGATCTAAATTAAATTTTATATATAAAATCTGTCTTCATTAAAGGAACCGGAGAAATTGTTATTAGCAGCTGTATATGTGCTGTCTTATTATTAAATCTATGCTCCTTCAAGTTGGGGGCTGGAGTAATTTCTCTGATCCCCCTTTTCAATTCATTATCATATTTTGCATGAATGAAATAGACAGTAAACATTGTTGAATCACTAAAAATGGAAAATGAACTTTATTAGGTAGACAAATAAAAACAGTTGTTTTTTTATGGATAAGGAGCAGTTATTCTCATGACAATGAAAGTTCTTCTGTGTTGTTACCAAAAGTCATTCTGAATATAGCAACTTTCATAAATTTCAATACTGATTGAGCCCAGTAGTTTACTTTTCTACTTCTGCTCTCATAGAGAAAGGGGGAAAGAGCAACATTAAACTCAGTCTGTAATTATGCACATCACTTTCATAGGGTACAACAGGTTCCACTGAGAATTGAGCTGACTTTAGACATCTTATTTCACTAGTTAGAGTTCCATGTGGAAAACAGAAGTGAAATCCACTAAATTACACTTTCTCATCTCCATGTTAAACATTTTTATCATAATTTCATAAATGCTGCCCCTTGCACGCGTAATCAGCACCTTTATGTACGATGCAGAAGCTTTGTCACCATAAACTGCACTCTACCGTGTTATATGGTAACACACCATCATGGCACAGTTTTGAGGCACTTCCACTCTGAACCTGTAAATAGGTTCATGTTTCAAAATAATCATGTTCATTCAGAAAATGCATTTCTTGACACAGTCACTTAATCTCACGTGTGTCCTCATGGCTGGACAATTACATCGGTAATCCACATTGACCTGAAGTTATATGTCACAAATTTAGTCACTAAAAATACGCCTTTCCTATCTTGAAATTTCACTGGTGCTTTGTTGGTAGAAACACTGGGACTAATCAAGGAATAAAGAAATACTCAGTTTTATAAGCCAGACAATATATTTCCAAAACCCAGATGCTAAATGTTAAACCAAACAATTTAAAAGTCAAGGAAACAGGAGGCTTCCCAAACACCCCAGCTGATCGTCTCACTGACAAGATCATAAATGGTCATTATGAGAAATGACAACTTGGCCCCTGCCAGGGCCAGGCATGATAAAGTGCTAGAGATTGCACAGAAACAACTGCAGTTGCTTCAGCCTCAGAGAGAACGGGGATGCGGTAAATCAGCAGCTTAAAACTGAAAAATATTCAAAAATAGATGGCTAGATTTAACTTGCCTGAGTGAGTTTGCAGAACAAATACATCTAAATGTCATTAAAGTTCAACCAAATTTGAAAAGAACATTCAAAACAATCATCTAAAAGACTGCCTCTTGTGTGAGAGGAGTTAACAGCCTCTGTTAGAGAAGCAAACCCTTCCTGCAGAGAGATTAGAGAATGAATTACTCTGATTTTACATTCTCTCTTTCTACTTTCTCTGTTGATCAAGTGCAACCAAAGGCCAGAGGATATTCGATCACCTATGTAACCCTGCAGGGCGAAGAGACCAAGAGAAGGAGGATGGAGAAAAGATCTGGTAGATATGCCTGAGAGAGGTAGTAGAAAGAACCCCATTCTGAGACTCATTATTTCTCCTTGGATAGCTTTTTGGCTTCTTGGAACTCAGTTTCCTAATCTGTAAAATGGGATACTAAAAGTCAATCACTCAGCTCCTTTCCCAAGGAAAGAAGATGGATAAAATATTCCCATGGGTCAAACAGAAGATTAATGAGGAGAAAAAAAAAAAGATATTCCTGAACTGTTACAGCCATTCCTGAATGGAATTTGAACAAATTTCTAACATGATTGTCTTGGTTTCATGTATGATTACAGTTATTAAAGTTACAGCTCATCCAAAATTCTGATTTAGATATATTTAGACATTTTGAGATTCATAAGCTGATTTGTATCAATAAAGAATCAAAAGTTTTAAAAATCTAAATATGTTTCAGTTAGTTTCCTCTACTTTAAATTCCTTCCAGAATCATTGATCATGAGACCCAATTCAAGAGGGACCTCCTTTGGGAATCCCTTCCCAACTGCCCGAAGCAAAACGGCTTCTTCTCACATCCAGACAGTTTTTACACACAGTCCTTATAACACTCATCAGAGGATACCATAAAAGCTTGTATTTTATTTGTAGATAAATGGATTTTTATCCATAGACAAATAGAATAGAACATATTTAACATTCAATGATTATTTATTGATCAAATCAGTAAGTTAAAATGGGTGACTAAAAAACCATTTCCCCCAGGTTTGTGTCTATTTCTTCCTCTTCATTTTTTAATGTGAATTTATAAGAACTCTGAACAGTTTTGTACTTTATTTGCTAATGTACAGAAAGATAAAATTTTTGTTAATATAATGCTATTACCAACGTTTATATTTTACTGAAGAACAGTAGACACAATCTTCTTGGGATCATATTCATGCCTTTGGTAAATATTTCAATATTGTTACTCCCTAGACATTGTCTAAATACAACTCTCCTTTTCAGTATTTTAGTAGAAGTGACGAGCTAGTCAAAGTATTATTTGTTAAATCAGAACCTCATATGTCCAAGTCATACTGAATTGTCAGTTTTAATTTTTCAAATTATGATTTACTGAATATCAAACAAAAATTAAATATTGTTTTAAATGCTACATTGTTAAGAAGTTTAAAAATGGTCCTGCACAAAAGGATGGTCATTTTAATGCATGAATGTTTTTCAGTAAATGTGTATGTGAATAAAACTGTCAAGGGAAAGGCCAGAAACAGATGAACACTTACTACATGTAAAAAGAAAGCATAGCCTAGGATGATCAGCCTGGGCTCTGGAGTCAGAATGTGTGGGATCATGTCTAGCATGTCCTCCTATTGTGCGACCTGGGGCTTGTTATTTCACTTCTCCAGGCCTCTCTTTCCTCATCTTTAAAATAAAAAAAGCAGAATTAATACTTATCATAAAATTTCAGAAAGATGTTTAGTGATACTCATAAAATACTTAGCATGGTTATGCAGTAAGCTTTTCATAAATGTTAGAAGTAATTATCTTTGCATGAATGCAGTAAGAAAAATAGGCTTGTAAAGGTAGGTTTAGAATCTTAAATACCCTTTGAGTTTTATTCTTATTTTTTAAAGTGTTGCAGACTATTCTAAAACAAGCTTTTAGAATAGTCTTCCATTTGTAAATGCAATACTTTTTCAGCTTCTCAGCTTACCACCTCATTAAGCCTATGCTTAGAAGTAAAACTGACGTCTGCTTTGGCAAAATTCTTGAGTTCTGTTTTACCTTTTGCTCACATCAACTGGAAAGTTTTACTAAGGGTTACAAAGGTTATTATGCCCACTTATTAATTTTGAGGTAAAAGTGAGAAGCAGTGATTTTAATGAAGCAAGTCATATGACATGGGCCCTGGCTGTCTTGAAACTCCTATCACTTTCAGTATTAGAACTGCAAGTGATGGAGTTACATTGAGTAGTTGCAAGAGTTACAGTTCTAGAAATCCAAGATCTTTGTTCTGTGTGTACAGAGAGGGATATTCATGCTGTTCTGAACATTCTCATGATTACTAGCCAAAACAAGCAAACAAAATTTAGAAATCAAACCTCATTTAATTTGTTAAATATCACTTTGACAAAGTGACAAAAGATTTTTGATTGAAGGTTATATCCAAAATGTTTACTTAACCATTTTATTTATAGAATATATAAATTTTATTTATATAAAATCATAATATAATGTGTAATATTGTTATATTTTCGATATACTGTACTTTAAAAATATCATACATGTACAGGCTACTCCAGGCTTACTTTAATAAATATGGAAACGTTCACAAATGTATATGTAATGGTGGCAAGGTGAGTTATTAAAATGTATTTGAATTTTCATAAATATGTTGTAATATCATCCTAAAGTTCCTCTTGTTAAGCAAATTAAAAGACATAATTAAAAAAAAGACACACAGTAAAACAAAACTACTGTAGGACCTAGCAGCATGACTGCATCTACTTTCTGATACACATCTTCCTCACCATGCATATTGTTTTCTTTTTCAATCAACTTCACTGGAGTATAATTTACATACAAAATGAATTCAAATTATTTTTAACAATCACAGTTATGCACACACTGCTTCCTACCTCCAACTTCCAACCTCACATATTTTCCCTCAGAAGCAAACACTGTCATCAGTTTCTTGGGTAATTTTTTTAAAGTGTTGTTTATTTTTAGAATTACAAAGTCATGCACAGTTGTTAAATCTGAATTTCTATAATCCTTAAAACTGAGAAATGTGCTTTAGAAAATTGTCCTGATAAAATTCATTTTATTCAATAGAAGGCTATTAGATTAAGCAGAAATTCAAAACAATTTAACAATAATACAAACACAAAAACAAAGTGAGTAAAAGTAACAATCTTCTTACATTCTGAAGTGAGTGTATATGTTAATATTTTTAAGATCCTCCAAAATCCTCGAAGTGGTCTGTAGGGCCCTATGTGACCTGGCACCTTGTTCCCTCTCTGGAATTACCACCTACTAATCTCCTCCATGCTCACTTGTTCTCTCTGTTCTGGCCACAGTGGCCTCCTGATTATGTCTCAAACATTCCAAACTCATAAAGGTCTTCACCGGTTGTTCTCTATGCCTCAGAGACACTGCCTCCAAAATAGCTATATGGCCAAACAGTTCACCCCCCAAGGACTGTCTCAAATATCACTTTTTCAATGAGGGATGTTTATCTTGAGTTTCCCACTATGACCTGCAAACTTCTACTATGTCACATTCAATTCCTTTATGCCACTCTACTTTGTACTTATTAGCTTGACTGCTTATTACCTGTCTTCTCCTGCCGGAACATAACCTTCCTGAAAGTAGGGATCTTTATCTGTTTTGTTTACCAATGAATGCTGAGCACCTAGATCAGCATCGGGCATATACGGGCACTTAATCAATAAATATCTGTTGAATGAAAGAATGAATTGGTTGGCCTTCAGGCAAATGCAAATCAAAACCACAACTAGATCTTACCTCATACCTATTCAGATAATTATTAACCAAAGACAAATAATAACAAGTCTTGGCAAGGATGTGGAGAAATAGAACCCTCATATATTAGTGATAAGGAAGTAAAATGGTACGACCACTTTAGAAAGCAGTCTAACAATACCTCAAATGGTTAAACATAGTTTCTATATGATACATCACTTGGTAAAGAGAAATGATAATATATATCCACACTAAAATTTGTTCATGAATATTCATTGCAGTGCTATTCGTAACAGCCAAAAAGTGGAAACAACCCAAACATCCATCAACTAATGAATGATGAATGGATAAATAAAGTGTGGTACATCCATACAGTGGACTATTCCTCAGCAATAAAAAGAAATGAAATATTGATGCATGCTGTAACATTAATGAAAGTGGAAAACATTATGCTAAGTGAAAGAAGCTAATCACAAAGGATCAGCTATTGTATGATTCTATTACAGTAAATATCCAGAATAGACAAATCTACTGAGACAGTAAGTGGATTCATGGTTGCCTAGGGATGGGAGGATGCGGATTGGGGGTTGATGGCTAAGTGATACAGGGTTTCTTTACTGTGTGAGGGAAATGTTCTAAAATTAATTGTGATGATGGTGGCACAACTCTATGAATGTAGTAAAATGCCTTTTTACTACACATTTTAAATGGGTGAATTGTATGGTATGTAAATTATGTTTCAATAAATCTTTTTTAAAATGTCAAGAAGAAGAAGAAAGAAGAAGAGAAAGAAGGGAAAGAAGATGACAAAAGTAGTGGAGACAAGGTTTGATTCCTGGCCCTTACCCACTACTTATGCTATTTCTATAAAAAAACATGAGTAAAACACAATCTCTGTTCTTAAAAAAAAAAATACACTACACTAAAAATAATGCATGTTATGCTTTTTGATAAAAGTGTACAAAACATTCTGTAGGAGTCTTGCAAAGACAAAAAATATACATATTTATATACAATGATGATTCTGATATATCTAACGGCAAAGTCCAGGTAACAAAAGGATAACTGAAGATGTTAAGCACGCTATGGTGGGCAACATGTAAGTCTAGACTTTGAAACTCTACAAGACAAGACCTGGTTTTCCAGAACATAAAAACTGCAAAGTCTCCCAAATAACAGATAGGAGGGGATCCTATATTGAAGAGATTTAAGAGACATATCAATTGTTTACAATACATGGACTTTATCTGGATTCTGGTTCAAACAAAGACACAGATGATAGGCTCATATATGTAGAATATTCTAAGGAATCATAAAACAAAGTTACTAGAACTAATAAGTGAGCTAAGTTCAGAGAACAGAAAGGACTGTATTTCCATATGCTAGGAATGAAAACCTAGACATTAAAATTAAATAAAAACCAAATTGTTTTAACAACAAGACAAATTACATACTCTGTGGCAGGAAAAGTACAAGATAAACCTGGAATAACTTGTGGGGCCAGACAGTAAGGACTTGTCCCACAAATGGTGAAGCAGATCAAGAAGACATTGGTGTTCAATGGAAGGACCTCTCAAAGGCCATATAAGGAAGATTTTGAGTAACAAATAATAGTAATAGATTATAATGGCCAGAATGCAATAAAATAAATTCCTATGATTAACACTGACATAAATAACTGAATAAATAATAAATAAATAAATGGGAGATAGGCAAGGGAAAATTCTTCCTTACAACAGATTTCCAATTAATAAATGCAGAAAGAATTGATTAAAACAGAAAATTGTCACATGATGCATACCACAATAATTGCTTTAGACAATAATCATAAGCAAATGTTAAAATTCAAAGACTTTTCCACTGGTCTACTTACTAATTTCATAAGGGAAAAAAGCAACTTTACAGTGAAATTAGATGTCTGTCCCTTTAACCTAGTGATCAAACCAAGTGATGATCAGAGTTAACATTACCATTAATAGGACATCTCAATATCATATTCATCTAGATATGATACTCTTGGAAGGGGACAATATCACTATTGTAGTTTCTCTCCCCAAAATGTTAACCAGAATTTAATCATAAGAAACATCAAATAAATACACATTAAGGGATATTCTAAAAACAAACAAACGAAAAAGAAGACAAAACAATATTCTTCAAAATATCAAGAGAAAAAAATAAAATAAAATGGGGATAATGTCTCAGATTAAAGACAAATAAGAAAATATGACAATAGTTGCAATGTGTAGTCCAGGCTGGAACCTGGTCTAGGAAAATAGACTTCACTAGCACAATTGAAGAAATTTGAAAAGGAGCCTTATATCAATCAATCAAAAGGGTCAGTATCAATATCCTTATCAATTATATCAATCTCTAATAAGAGAAAAAGCTGCTTGGGATGCTGTGTTAATAATTTGTCAGAGCCAGTAATATAGAGTTAACTCATTTTGTATTCATTAAGGAGCATTTTATTCAAAGAATAAGTAATTTTAAAGCATGATTGTGTTAGAGCAGGAAGATAGCTAGGTAAGAGCAGAGAAAAGGGGATACAGACCAACTGGCAGAAATTGGTCAGAGAGGAGGGGCACAAGCCAAATACAGGAAACCACACATCACGTAAACAGCAGGGGTCCCTGGGCAGAGAAAGAAAAGCAGGAACCTTGGGGTTGATAAGTAGTCACACCTTTTGGGGTGATGAGTGACCTGGAGACCGACAAAGAAAGGTAAGAAAAGGCAGGAATTTTCAGTGTTCAAATGTAATCTTTTGCTTATTAGGCCCTCATTTCAATAAAATTAGCCTTGTAGATTAGAAGTACCCAACATGCACCGACGCCATGACACTTCTGATCCAGACTAAATATGGACAAAAATCCCTCCTCCCTTCAGGAAGGTGGAGTTCAGATGGAAATCAGGGAATATGGGACCCCCAAAACCTTCCCTCCCCAATGGGCAGAATAGTCTACCCATTCATTTTACACTTTATGTAACCAACTTGCCAAAAAAACTCAGGGCAGCTGCTCACCTGAGCCTGCCGGCTCTCCCCTTGAGAGTGTACTATCCATCCTCTAATAGAGCCCCACTTCACTTTCTTAACCTCCGTGTCTTGACTCTGAATTCTTTCTGGGACAGGACAAGAACTGGACACCAGCTACATCTACCGGCAACAACTGGACTTGGGTAATGATGGATCTTTGAGTAGATTATCATAGTATCACATTACAACATAAACTCTCCTTATATCTTTTAAGGTTTATGAATTAAGATTTTCTATTGTACCAATTTGTAACGAGTCTAAACCACTCAAAGTGTTCTCCAAACTTTCTTCATCGTGTGAGCGCAAATTAAGTAATCCTTCATCAATGTAGATCATCTTCTGCATAAGCGTCTCAGACTGCTGAGAGGCTGTCTGTTAGAATTTTATACCATTTTAATCAAATAAATCATACAAATGCTATTTCCAAATGATACAAGAGGAATTTTCAGCACACATCATCAAGTTCATTTTCTATACCATTGTGTACAAAATTCAAAACACAAAAACTAAAAATATGAATACTCATGTAGTCAGTATAATGACATGTATTCCATGTTAGGAGAAAAAAGAGTCAGTGAAAACCGCTTATAGTCACTCCTAAGAGATCTTGCTTGCCTACAAAATACTTAACCTCTACATCATAAAAATTGAGATCTTTTTATTCTAGTCAGTGATGGCTCTTCCTCCACTACACAGTAAAATTTTTGAAGATGGAAACATAAATACATGCAATAAATACAAGGTATTTCTTGCGATGCATATATTTTGATCAAAAATAAAAAGAAATCAAACAAAAAAACACAGATTCTGTGAGTCTTCTTTGTCGTCCAAGATCAGAAGAAATATTTCAAATGGAAGCTGGAATACAAACTGAGAAAGATTGAAGTCTGAGCTTTTCAGTCTCACTTAAAACTAGTAATAGAAAATGTTTCAGAAATATTGCTCTCCTGAAAGACCTAGTCATATATTTTTTGAAGTACATATTTCAAGAAAGATTGATGTAATTTGATGCAGTATAAAAAGATAGTATTACTCTATGATTTGTGTGTTTTATTTTTTCGAGGAAATACTGAAGCACCAAGAAGAAAATAGTTTTGTTTTTTTTTCCCCACTCTGGGTTCTAAGGGAGGTAAAAGTAGCCTGAAAAATAAGGCAAACATACACCCATTTCCTTCTAATTCTTTATACTCTGTATATTCAATTATCTTTAATATGCAAACTTTTTATATACATCATTTTTTTTCTGAACTAGAATTTTTAGTGACAATACTATGACCCACTGCATAATTTAAACCATGTGATAGTAAAATAATTGAAAATGAAAATTTAAGAAATTTCTAAATAAAAATTATAAAATCTGCTGGGTTCTTGCTCTGTTATAGGTTGGCTAGTTCTAGATTTAATAAAGGTTCCTCCGTGGAAGACATGGTAAAACATGAGAGACAATCTCCCAGTCCTGGCCAAGCTGTCTTCAAGAAAACAAAAGACAACAGAATCCACACAAAACCACTAAATCAACTACTTCCAAGTCAGTGTGTTGTTGAAAAGCTGTCTTAAAAACCAGTTTCTGCTGTTAAAATGATTACCCAGTTGACTAGTTCTCACTCCTGTGATTTTTCAAGCAGGCATTTCAACCCAGAGGCTTTTGGGCTAACAAATTCTCACACTTGGAAGTATTCTGCCTAAGGACAGATTAGAGTGAAAATAATTACTTAAACTGAACATTTTAAATAGCTTTACTTCTAATGCCTCTTATGGCCTATAAATGAGATCTTTTATAATCAGAAAGAGGAAAAATGTGGGGACAAAGGGAGGGATTTCCATTTTTGTAGTTAATTTAAAATTCAATGCTTTACTCTCTCTACATGTTGATATGCATTTATCTATGTTTCAAACTCTGACACTTTGCATCTACTTCCCTGTGATTGATTTAATTAAGAAATTTAAAATATAGATAACATTCAAATATTCTATAAAATGTCATGCTCTTTTCTAATTTAACAGTGCCACAAGTTATTGTTTCTTTATTTTAGTGTCATTTGCCATGCATTTTAAGCTGTTCAATAAATTCATATTAAAGGCAAACGTTTGGAGACACATTGGAGAGGCAACCCTGATATATCCTCAATGTGCTTCTGCGCTTTTGTTAGTGACTGAAACCTTATTTGGTTATTTCCCTGAGCTAGAAGCAGCATTTTGACCACTCCACTCAATAGGGTATAAATAGCATGAACACCTGCACAAAGCTATAGTTTTTCTATTTGCTCAGAAAAAAAAAAAAAGAAAACAGTAATGAGAGGGTGTCGATGAATTATGAATAAGTTCTATGTAAATGAAGGCAATATAATCAGCTCCCTTGTACCAGGCAGGTATTATGTTTTTCCACAAGGATTCATTTTAGTTAATTTAAGTTGAATCATTAAACATTACAATTTGGCAGCTACCAGAAAGATGACAAAAAATAAGCAGTTACAACTGTTCAAGGACATGCTCTGAACTATTCAGTACATGAATCACCTCTTGGCATTCATGCTAGATAATGAAACTTTCTCCCTTTAACTGAATTTGGGTAACTAACTGGTGGCTTTAGTGTCACCCAAATGTTAATACCAATCGTAAGTCACTGAAAAAACTCATTAAACATGCAATATTTCTCAATAAATATATTTAATAAAAAAAAGGGGAAACATTCAGTACTCTTAGAAAATGTTTAGATAGTAGCTTGTACATAAGTAAAATAAAACTTTCTCCAAATACTTCCAGCAAACTATCATATTGTCAAACTTTCTAACTTAGCCTTCAGCTTTTCATTTTAGCCCTGACGCTTAATTATGGATGTGAAGGAGAATTAATAAAATGGCTGCATTAAGCTAACAGATTGCTCATTCTTATGCTTGCCCTTAGAATCCTCAACAAACCTGACAGACCAGTTGCTACCCACAGCTCCAGGCCCACTGTTAAAACTAAAGCTATTGCTCTTACTGTTTCTACTTTATTCTAATAATTGAAAGTAATAACCACGGTTGGTCTCTGACTCATTCTCCAAGGAGAAGGCCACAGGACTGTAACCTTACAAAACAGCCTGAATTACCAAGAAGACCACACCTGGAGTGCTTACGAGATAAAGAGATCTAACCACTAGTCTCTGTAGAATTGGTCACCTGGCGGCATCATGTCGCCATTCTAAGTCTTCTGATGAGAAAATGACTCTGTTGGTTGTTATCAATGCTATATTGTTTGAGCTATGGCTATATCACCACTCCACCCCACCCCCAAGGGGGGCTCACAGTTTTGAAGGCGTTAGCCTACTGTGAGTCCCCTTTGCCCGGCAAAGCAATAAAACTGCCTCTTTCCTTCTAAGCTCCAAGACCTTGTCTCTGAGTTATTTGGCTCATGGGGGCTGGGGGCCAAATCTTCCGGCAACAGATGGACAAGTCTTGGGGTATATATTTGGCCCTGGGATGCTTTTATAACATAAAATACTGCTGATTCTGTAATGAAGTTAAAAAAAAAAAGTCCTAAACTATACAGATTCTGAGGAGCAGAGGTGGGAATTAGCTCTATGGCTTTAAGCAAATTATAAATCTCTGACATGAGAAGACTTGTCTGGATAATCTTTAAGAGTCTTTCTAACTCTAACAGCTATATTATCCAAGTTAAATTTTAACTATTTATAGACAGATATACAACCTTATGACGTGTTCCTAATTTCTCAGACATGAGCAGTCCATATAGACATGATTAATTTAAGTAAATTAATGTGTGCATGTATGTTGTATTATTGATTCATGTAAAGTTTGTTTTCCAAGAGATTAACTGCATTTATGTGAACCATGCCATAATATCTCATATTCAATTGCACCTTACTTTTAGTTACAAATATTTCATAATTGATTATTTTCAATATTCTGTGTGAATTCCAGTAAGAAAGGGAAATAGTAAAGGAAAAGGATTTTAGCCTGAGAAAAAGGTTAAAAAGAATCAAAGAGTAGGTTTGGCATCAGAGGACATTAGGGGAAACATCAGAAGATGAGCATGTCTCTTGATCTTGGTACTCTTGATTCTTTGAAATGCAGTTTCTCTGCTAAACCAACAGAAAGTGAAAACTTCTAAGTCCCTATATTTTGATGCTACAGATGACCCAGGGAAATGCTTCCATCATATCATAATCCAGGATTTCAAAGCCCCTGCCCCATGTTTTTGGTCACCTGAGCATTTGTGCTAATTACTGTGACTCAGATGCTTGGGGCACAACTTGTAACTCTACCCTTTGTTCCCCAAAACAATTTCACTTGAATTTTTGCAGAGAATGCACTGACTTTCAAGCCTTTCCTACTGGTTCACTTTCTTTGTGAAGAGATGAATCAGAGAAAGAAAATAAGGAAGCCAACTAACACGATTGCTACTAATGCAGCCAACTCAAAAATGTTATTAGAAGATGTAAGTGTTCCTTCCATTCCCAAATGGTGAATACTCCAACTTTTATGAGTGTGAATTCACAAAATGTAATAATGCCATCAAAAAATACAAGACTGTCAGAATCCAATCATCTGTGAAGTCACATATTCAAGACAATATTTATCACCATTTAGTTTCTAAGATCAAGGATCATCTATTTTTCTACTAAACAAGCTCTTCACTTTCTGCCCCAAAATTCCCCAAGGAAGAATTAGTTAATATTCATATCACTCCATCCCTAACTATCAGTTAATTCAACTGTTTGTGACTTTTCATTATTATATTGAAGGGGAGCAAAATTTGCTGCCTCAAAATGTCTCTTTGGCATAGGAATTATTTATAGTTGAAACCAGTCAAAGTCCAAAAGACTCAGGAAAAAAACTATACCTGAGGGGACTGTGGTTTTTAGCCCAGTTCAGTTTTAGCCAGATATTTACTTCAATAGTTGAACTTCAATTACATGATTTACTTGCCTCATTCTTCTGCTTCCAAAAATAAACACGTGGAAGCCTCTCTCTCTTTACTCATAGGATTCTATTAGTTCGCTTTTTCCAGTCTACATATTCTCCCCACTTTTTAAACAGGATATTTTCTTTCTTTTAATTAAACTTACTGCATTTCTCTCATTCAGTGCAAAAATTTTCTGTTTTGAATATGCCAGTGTAGTTAATACTGAATGGACAAAAGACATCATACACGCTGCCACACAAGTTCCATTGCATGTTGCATCACACTCAGCCTATGATTAATGGCGATTTGCCACTGAAAACTATAGAGGTCTCTTGAGACAGTAATTTTGAACACTGAGCACAATACATTACTGTACGAAATCAGATGCTTTTGGCATTGACCTTTCTGTCCAAGATTTTTAATTAGTTTACAATTTCAGTGCTGTCTTTCAAGGTAATGAGCACAGTAATGTCATAATTTTGTAACATTTCTGTGATGACACCGTTTTACTTGTGTTGTAAAACCTTGTCCAACATAGATTTTAGGATTTGCTAAGTCCACTAATTCACTTGATTATTTAATTCCTTATTTTAAAGATTTTGATCCAAATGATTTCTTAGCCTTCAAATTTTTAGCCATATATATTAGCAGAAAAAAGATACAACTGAATGTAATTATATTAATTTTAAAACTCTTTTAATACATAAATATGAATAGATAAAATGATTTAATTACTTTATAAAGATGATTTTTAACTTTCTATAGTATCAGTCAAAATAAATGATGTTTAAAATATAAACATGAAAAAATTATATTCATAAATAAGAAAAATAATGACTTTAAATTTTTTAATATAAAATGGAGAGTCATGTCAGTTCAAATGTTCATGATGATTATTTGTAACCTCTTACTTAATCTTTGAAAATTACCAGTAAACATAATAATCTTGGTAAGTAAAAAATAATGAACAAGTTTTAGGGACTAAATTGTTATGGAGGAAAACACAAGTTGGCAGAATATAATTATGTGGTTTAAATTCTTTATTTTCCAAAGAAGCCACTTATATCACAGCCAAGATCCTCACAGTTTTTCTTCACTTTCATGCTCACCTGCAAAGCCACAACTCTGCAGGTGATGGCAGATGAATTTAATCCGTTCTAATTCAACTAATGTGTCAGTGTTAGTCACTTAAAATGGTACTACGTGAGACTGACAAAGGAAATGAGTTTTGAATAGAAAAATAAACTCTTACTGCCCTCCTCCTTCACTCTTCCTCCAGCTACCCAGGCCTCCTCTTACTCATCATCATGTACTCCCTCCTCAAGGGCTTTGCATTTGTAGTTCCCTCTGCCTGGAATGACTTTCCACCAAATGCCCACTTGGCTAGCTAGGTCTCTCCCTTCCTTCAGGAATTTCCTTCAGTCATTCTCTCAGTGAAATCTTCACCAATCACTCTGTCAAATAATCAACCTTTTTCCCAAGATGATTTTTTTCTAAATATTTATCACTGCCTAACTAACCATATATTTATGCAATGATTTTGCTTAATGTCTGCCTTCCCACTAAAATATAATCTCCCCTAAGGGCAGGGATTTTTTTGTCAGTTTTATTCATTGCTCTACCTTGGCAAGAGAAGAGATAAAAGACAGGAAGTTTCATGGGGAAAAGGAGACCAAAAAATAATTAATTAATTTAAAAAAAGGAAGAGGACGGGGAGAAAAGGTGAAAGAGAATCTTCAACTCTCAAAAGTGAGTAAGAAAATTGCATAATATGACTTTGTGAGAAAGTAAAACTTCCTTGGATTTCTCGGTGCTCCTGCAAAAAGCCCTAGCCTACTGAGACACAGAAATGTGTACCACATAAATACAGAGAATATTGGCTCTCACCTTCCCCAGAAACATGCTTTCCACATATCATGAAAATTAGATCAGTAGCTGTTTCCTAGTTAATTTATCTGATCTGAAAGGATAATACACTTCATCTCCCCAAGAAGGCCGAATAGCAGCATGAACAAGTCCCTGCATTAAGCCTCAAGGTATGAAAAAGCCTGGATCAGTCTCTCTTAAAGTCAAAAGGGATGAATCCCCACATTTTGCCACATTTCTGGGCCTTAAAAGTTGGAAATACTCAGATTTTATCCAGCACTGAAAATATTTTTCACTTCAAAAGGTTAGAGTGAGATCCCAGGTCCCTTCCCCTTCAGTCTCAAAGGTGTTAAAGTTTTGGTCTTGTCCCCTCTCCCCGTTGGGAGGGAAAGGTGACTGCTCTCTGTTCCATTTATTAATGAAGAAAATCCATTCCTCTGCATTCCTGTCTGTGAGATGTAACTTGCCACCCACTTTGAAAGATTTTATCAGCTCTCATTGTTTTGCTGCAGGCCTAGATGTGAAAGACCAATTCTTCATTTTCACTCTGGCTGATAGAACCGCTGATCTATCAATAGAGAACTATTTTCCTTGACTCAATGTCTTGTACTTCTGCAATATTCATGTATACAAAGTACATAACTCTCCATGTCTCAGAACCTTCACAGTTCTTGACAAAATTAAGTCCGGTAATATTAAACGTTGATAAGGGAACAAAGAAATTCTTCTGATCAAATAATATCATACATTTTACACAGCTCCCTGGATAGATACAAACCGCAGAAATACTAGATGACCTCACTTATTATTACAAGGCCCTGTGTGCCCAACTGCAGAGACGCTCTCAGGAGCCATGAAAAAGTACGGTTTCCAACATGGAAGAAAAACAGATACTATACACTTGAGCGTATCTAAGTTGAAAAAAATGATTGGGCTCATGACAGGATACGTGCTTTCCTTTACAAAGCAGGGGTATACAGCCTATTAGGTAATTACTTTGATTTTAAATGTCCGTAATTCCAATTTCCATGATAGCTCCTAACGGCTCAGAGAAAGAATAAGGAAATGCAGATGAAGTCTGTCATTATGTATTTACATAGTCAAAAAAAAAAAATCCCACAGCTTGAATTCACAAAACCTAATTCATGTGAGGGTTTTTTTGTTTTTTTTTTTAATCTTTTTTAAACAGTCCTTGGGAGGGACTGGAAGCAAGAAGAGCACTGGGACTTCTCAATTTAAAAGCTATTACTTTCAAGAGTCTACGGGGAAGTCTGCTTCAGAAATATTCTCCTGTATTTGTCAAACTGTTTTTTTTCCCCTTACTTTCCAAACTAAGCCCTTGAAAATGAGGAAAAAGAAATAAAACATCATGAAGCCCAGCTGTCAGCGGGACACATGTTTATGTCAGTCATCACGCTCATGATCTATTGCAGTAATAAATCAAAAGAAACACACCAGTTGTGTAATTTATTACCGCACTATATCAGCAGGGTGAGGCCTCCAGGAGCTGAGTTACAGACATGAACCTTGCAGCGTTGCTTTTATTTACTTCCTCTATTTAAGTCTGATATAAGAAGACAGAGTAGGAGGAACTGAAGTCGGAACTGAAAGCTTCTTTTGCATAATTTTCTAAATGGCTTTAGACGTATAAACCAAGGTAACATTTTTATTTTCTTATCACTTATTTTTCTTCGGTAATTATTGATAGCTAAATCTGTCTTCCTGTCATTCAATAAACATTTATTGAAGTAGATAAAAATTATTTCATTCACCAAATCTGTCTCATCATAATGCTGGGCCTGTCTGACAACATAGGGACATCTGTAATCAAACCCTGTTCTCTGTTTCTTCTTACCTTCCTCCCACCTCATATTAATGCTGCTACTTCTCCTAGGAATTTCAGGATTTAAAAAATATATATTTAAAATATGTATATATATGTATTTTTTTCAGTAACTCAGCTACATAATGTTTGAGGATTTCTCTCTACTTGTATTATATATTACATATATTTGTAATTCAGTAAAATATTTTGTAGTTAATAACAGTTACACCTTTGCTACTAAAAGTATGGAAACTTCTTAGGAATATATCATCTCTGGCTCCAAACCAGACCTACTAAATCAGAATCTGCATTTTAACAAGATCCTCAGTTGATCTGAATGCATATTAAAGTTTGACAAGCTCTGGTTTGTTACATAACACATTCCCCCAATCTTAGGTCTGTATAGTTTATCTTCCAGTCTAAAAACAAGATCACCACATTCAAAACACACTAAAAAATGCTAATGTTTCCTAATGACAAAACTGTTTAGCAAAAAGGTACCAAATATGCAAGGACCTTCCTTTTTAGGAAAAATCATGGACTTGTAAAATGATATGTTGCAGATAAAAGAAATTAGACCTTTGTGTCTTATAAATGTGGTTTAATTTCTGACCTCAAATTAGCTAAGCTTTCAGGGCCTTAACTTCTTCACTGGCAAAATTGAAATAATAATAACTGCTTTAGTGATAATTATGTCAAATGCAGAGTAAAACAGTTAGGCACTCACTACATGGCCACTATTATTAAAAAGCTTTTATGAAGTAACTCAAACACACAAGAGTATTGTTTAGAAATTTGTAAATTTGTCAAAGGTCAGAATAAAGCCTGTGTGCCACTGTCCCTGGTACTGAATGAGAAGTCCTTGTTTGGGCACGATTTTCCAGTCTTCAGTCACTTGAATACTGTTGTATCAGACATGCCTTACTTAACACCTCGGAAACTCTCAACCACAACTGGCCCTAGAATTCGTGACCACTTTTCTTTTTCTTTCTTTCTTCGTTTTTGCCACAGTTAATGTGATAACAACTTCATATGGGCACAGTGCCCTCACTTCATGCCTGTGCCTGGAGACTCTGACCACTTCTCAGAATGGTGGGAAATTAATGATGCATAGATCGTATCTCTGACCAAGAGAAAAGAGTCTGCAGAAATATGTTTCTTTTTCTTGACACTACTTGCCAGTGGACTATCCTGAAATGCAATAGATTATATAGTGTCTCTGTAGATGGTCTCAGGAGATGAAGAAATCCATTGTACTTGATACCAAGGAGCCAGCTCCATAGCACACCTCTTCATATGTGTTCTCCCTCCTTCTCAGCCCCTTCTCCTCTTACTTCAGTACTGCTTCCTCGGACAGCACATCTAATAAGGAATCAGAATATAAACTCTTGCCTCAGGCTTTTTTCCCCCACAAATCTGAACTGAGATAAATGTTTTCACATTTTTTGTCCGTATCTGAATACAACTTCTACTATCATTTATTTTGAATTGTTCTTTAAATTGACTCATTACCGTAAAGGGAATTTTAGTATCAATTAGAAGAAATAGAATGCAAATCTAAAAGCGTCTACAAAGAAATGAAAACAATGCTATCAAATTATAATTAAATACTATTACCCACCAGATTTTAACCTGAGTTCTCTCCCCTGCCCTTTCTGTCTGTCTGTCTCCCCTTCTCTCTAAGTGTCACAGGGGTGTTAAATATATATAGCAACATACTTAGTCTTTCTTCCAAAGTCAAATGAATGAAAAAATACTAAGACTAGAATGACTTTTTCATACTATGTCATTAACTTTAAATTGATGCTATTTCTGTGTACCACCTGATAGCAATGAGTCCCATATTTTGAGGAAAATGTGCTAGATATTGTGAAGACCAAAATTAGGATAGTTCCTATGCTAATCTCCCAGAAATTCAGAATCAGGTAACAGAGACCCCAACTAGGATTTTAAAAATGAGTATGTTTTCATTTAGCATATACTTGATTGTACTTCGAGTAAACTCTCCTCTATGTTATGTTTCTAATAGCTTATTATGTTGAATTCCAATTTTGACTATGCATAAAAATCAACTGGGAAATTTAAAATTAAGACCCATGCCTCTTCCAGGAATTCTGATTTAATTGTTCTGGGGTTAGGGGGTGGGGCTCTGGTATCAGTATTACACAATAGCTCCCCAGGAGATTCTAATGTACATTTGGTAACAAGAAATTGTTCTAGTTCTCCTAATATATCACTGACAAATTAAGACATGTTCTATTGTGTTGCCTTACTGATTTTCTGTCTGGAAGACTTGTTCAATGATGTCAATGGAGTGTTAAAGTCTCCTACTATTATTGTAGTCCCATGAGTTTCTCCCTTTATGTCTGTTAGTATTTGTTTTACATATTTAGGTGTTCCTATATTCAATGCATATATGGTAACGAGTATATTATCTTCATCTTATATTGCTCCTTTGATCATTATATACTGTCCTTCTTTATCTCTCTTTATGATCCAGCAATCCCACTCCTGGGCATACATCCAGAGGGAACCTTAATCCAGAAGAACTCCTGCACCCCAATGTTTATAGCAGCACTATTTACAATAGCCAAGACATGGAAACAACCTAAATGTCCATCAACAGATGACTGGATAAAGAAGTTATGGTATTTTTATACAATGGAATATTATTCAATAAAAAATAATAAAATAATGCCATTTGCAGCAACATAGATGGCCCTGGAGAATGTCATTCTAAGTGAAGTAAGCCAGAAAGAGAAAGAAAAATATCATATGATATCACTCATATGTGGAATCTAAAAAAAAAAAAGAAAAACAAACCTATTTACAAAACAGAAACAGACTCACAGACATAGAAAACAAACTTATGGTTACCAGCAGGGAAGAGGATGAGAAGGGATAAATTGGGAGTCTGAGATCTGCAGATACTGACTGGTATATATAAAATACGTAAACAAGTTTATACTGTATAGCACAGGGAACTATATTCAATATCTTATAGTAGCTTATGGTGGAAAAGTATATGAAAATGAATATATGTATATTCACATATGACTGAAGCATAGTGCTGTACACCAGAAATTGACACATCATTGTAAACTGACTATACTTCAGTAAAAAGAAAATTAAAAGCTATGGGGAAAAAAAAGACATGTATGCTCTTTTCTCTTGCCCAAGGCAGCGTTATTCCAGGGTGTTTATTTTTGCTTTTACCAACAAGCTTTTTGATATTCCTTCCATTCAGCAGTCCCAGAGGTAGATGGTCTGGTCAGTTGAACAGGCTCAGATTTCCCAGGAGGCCAGCAGAACCACAGAAGGTGATTTGCCCTTCTTTCCTCACTTGAGCTTAACTTCAGCAACTAATTCTGGAAATAAATATCTGGATACTTTGACCCTCAATGTCTGGAATTATCTTCTTAGCAGGATAAACTGATTACACAGATTTGTAGCTGCTGCATTAGTGGTCACAGGATTCTGTTTGAACCTTTGTGGAGACACTAGCCTAAGAGTCGGCAGTATTGCTTGTCTTTAACAGTTCCTCCTTTCATGTGAATAACAGTTTAGTTTTACTTCCCTCTAAGATATACCTTGAGTTACCATTATTTACATGTTCCCTCAATTTTTCTTTATTATTTCTTGACCATAATAATTACAGAATAACTCAGCTCATGTACTTTACTAACTTCATTTAGTTTTAAATATTAGCTTGTCCTTTTAGTAATTTAACAACCTAATTGAACATTATTAAATGTATTTTATATGTTGATGGCAAACCATATTTCTTTTGATGATTTGTTTGTATGTGCCAGTAGAAATTATTTAGCATTTTAATTTTCATTAGCTTTTATATATGCTCAAAGCTCTTCATATAAATAAACGACCTCATTACAATAGCCTTTTAAATCTTACCACAGAAAACATTTATTTTTCTTGCTCAACAATTTTGTTCCCTTCTACTAAATCAAAGTACTTTATAGCCTAATAGGTTGCCCTTCATGTCTTGGCTGCTGGGAAGCTCAGGAAGAAATTTATGCTTTTGTTATTTATTTACTGTCATACTATACCTGAGCTTTTATTGTAAACTGGTTTCAATTATTTTTAAATAATTGAAATAATAATTAGTTAATTGGTTTTAATCAGTTTGCTGACATTCTAAATGTTTTCAAGAGCCCAACACAGAAGGAAAATTCAAGATATTGTCTCAAGCTTAAATAAATTCATGTTGATTTTTGTGCATGTGAAACTAATAAGAAATACATTAAAATCAGCTAGAGAACAATGCAAAAAATTAATCAGGAATTCAGAAAAGAGAAAATCTCGTGTAGGTTAATTCAGAATTTCCTGAATGTAAATATAAAAATCTTCAATTTCCTTCTTTTTCTCTTATCTACTAATTTATTTCACCAAAGAAAATATTTTTAAACTTTTAACATGCTCATCCTTCTGTTCAGTTTGCAAACAAAATTAATCTGGGAGAAATATGCTCACTTATACAGAGAGATATAGAAGAGATAACAGATATAAACAGATGTGTGTGTGTGTGTGTGTGTGTGTGTGTGTGTGTGTGTGTGTGTGTATGGCTTTCCTTAGCTATCTGTTATTTTCATCTTTGTATTTAAATTTCTCCATTCAGGCAGGTGAGATAAGTGGCTACTTTTGGAAATTCTGTCTGATGCCTAACAAATTGAAAGCTTCCAAGAAATATTAAATCAATCCATCATATCAGTATCACATTCTGAAGGCACAGCAGTTATTTTCTGGGTGAATACACTAGTTACCCTGGATACTGGCCATTATTCTCCTCCAGGAACACATTTCTTTTGAGAGACTCCAGCTTCAGTAACACTTTAATTTGCACAACTAACCAACCTGAACCATCACTGAAATGTATGTGGATTTAAATCAAAGGGATTGTGTTAAAAATAAACACCATTAACCCAACTACAATAACATTCTTATCTTACCACGTAGGAATATCAGTTGCACAGAGTTCAGAAAATTATCCTGGATGGCTGAGGCCTTTGAAATGGCTAAGTTTTGATTTTGGTCTTTTTTTTTTTTAAAGTTGTTGGGTTTTCATTTTATTCAGGGAAATATTTTTTATAATTTTCCTTCCAGTTTATTCATTCATTTACTCATTGCTTCAGCTAATATTTGCTGAATACAACAACATACCAGACTTTGGGCTACTTGATTTTGGAGATACAGAAATGAAAAGCAAATTCAACTCTTCAGATGCTAGTAATTGTACAGAAGAGTCAGTGAGGTCATTTATGATTAATTCAATTCATGTTCATACAAATGTATATGTATGTAGTGAATACCACTACAAAATTTTTAATTTGGTTTATTTTTAAATTTTCATTATTGAAGGGGAATTTTATAAGATTAGCATTTGTTAACTATTATCAGGTAATAGGTTGCATATAATAAAAACTAACTCTTCAAAATACCCCATTAGGCATAAAAAATTAGTACTATTTTACAGAAGTAAGTAAGGCACAAAAAGATTAAGAAAATGCCCCAAGTTTATTAAACAATTGTCAAGGGTGCAAGTTTAAAGTGCATGTATATTTCTGCAACCTAGCCTTGTTAATTTCTGCCACAACATACTGCTTCTTTTAAGGCAGTAAGTTTTTTTTTTTTTTGCTACTAAAACTGTCTCCATGATTACACAATATGTGGCATCATCTTACTATGCATGTTAATGTGTGAAAAGATGCATCCAAAGGCTTACTTAGTTGAGTTCCACATAATTAACAGTAGAACCATAAAAGGCCAAAGTTGGAAGAAAATTTTGAAACATAGCTCAGTTTGTAGAAACTGAGATTCAAAAAGATAAACTTAGTTGCTGAAGATCACACATTTCTTTACAATCAGAGTGAGGAATTAAAACAATTTAACTTAACACCAATGTCAGAATTCTTTTCACTCCCTTCTTATTCTCACTCGCAATGTCCTATCATCCTAGGCACTTTATTGCATTCACTCAGTGACAACATGTATACATCAGAGTTAGAGATGATAAAATTTAGACAACACAGTTCATCACCTTTATTTCTACAACCTCTGATGCTCTGATGTGGAGGATCAGTGTTTCAGTGTCTTTGGGTTCCAGTACATCACGTCACATCATGTCTGGTTTAATAAATCGTATGTCATTTAAATCCATTGGCAATACATAGACAAAGATTTTGTTTCTTTAGAGACTTGTGAAACATGGTTTATACCTCTAAATATATTTTATAGAACACTAAACATAAGGCATGTCCCTTTTTCTATTCTGAATTTCTAAAAATTTATAAGCATACTGACTTCTGCTTCTGGGAAGATGGACTAGACATAATTTTATTGATTCCTCTTACTAAGTACAACTTAAAAACTTGGAAATTATATATAAAACAAACCCAAGAAGACTGAAAGATAGAAAGGAGAAGGCAGCCCTGCTATGGACCTTGGGACTAAGGAAAGACATGTGGTGAGTCCCTTGGGTTTTATTTTTGCCTCATATGCCCCAGACTTGGAAATGAATAAGCTGGCAACCCAGATTTACCGAAATGCACAGAAAAGAATTGCTCTCTGTAGCCAAAAGGCCAGGAAAGATTCTGCCTAGTAAGGCAGAAAACTTTGAGATTGTAACTGCTCTACTCCAGCACATAATACCACATAAAAAACTGTGGCCCATCCACACCCACAGCAGCAGAGGACAACTGGGGAGCTTGGACTTCCACCCACACCTGGCAATAATGAAGTACCCTCCCCCGCCCACTGAGTGGTGTCAGAGGAAGTCCAGCGGAGAATCTGGGTTCTTCACTGTCATCCAGTGGTATCGAGGCCACCTCCACGGTGGTGACAGTGAAGACCAGGTGGGGAGCTGGAACATCCCATCCAAAAGTAAAGAGGAGTCCCAATCCTGCCTCAGGTGTCAAAAGAGGCTAGGTGAGGGACCTTGGCTTCTCCCTCTGCTTGGCAGTAACAAGGCAAGAACCCTTACTTTCCTCTGCCAGAGTGATGTCTGAGAAAGCCAGTTAAGACAGAAGACTTAAATAAGAAGCAGAATTTCATACAATAAAACACAATGCTCAGGTTCAACTGAAAATCACTCTTCAAAGTAAGAACTAGGAAGATCTCAAAACATCTAGTCTGGGTGGCACTGTATTCCTTTGTTCAGTTTATGTTTTTTATTTAATATGTAATAAATCTCTTCATGAAATAAATATATTTTGTGTCATCATTTCAATGGATTCATAGAATTTTATTGTGTTATTCTTAACATTTTTATTATATTTCTATTTAGTCACTTACTATTCTTAAACATTAGAAAGTTTTTAAGGTTATTTATTTATACATTACAAAGTTATTAAATTCAGATTATAATCTGAATAACCATTCACATCCAAGGACACTTGAAATCCATGGAAGTCAATACTGGCTTTAATAATCTGAACATTGAATTGTGCCTCTTAAATTTGAGAAGTGTCAAAGGCAATAAAACACCTGAGTTTTCAGCAGCCCTTCAGGATTCAGTAGTCAATGGGCTCATTTGTAATATATCTCATTGCAATGCCTGTTATACAGCAGGCAATGGATAGAGTCAGTCCCTTATATTCCACTGACTCATCTGTTGGAATTCAAGTCCACAGAATGCTTCTACTAACAAACAGCCACTCTACTCCTTGGCTACAGTCAGTCTAGTTGTTGATAGGCCCAGCATCCCACCTGTTTGGAGCATTAGAGATGCTCACTTGCTGTCAGCAGACCTTTTTTCATGGCTCATTTAAAACACTTCGCTGTCCTAGCAGTGCACAGTAGAGACAGTCACATTCCAGGTAAATTGAGGGATGACCTTACTTCATTTTGCTTAGAACATTATTAAGAACTCATTACCAACTTCGAAAATCACATCACCCAAGGCAGCACCACTCTCAGTATTTGAGTACACAGTACAACACGCCTGGTATGAGTTTGCCTTCACTGATGCTGTGGATTCATGATGATTCTATGCATAAGTGAAAAGATATTCATCACTTCCTCAAGTTTTCTCGCTTATTTTTGCACATTTACATATTGGAATATGTCCTATTTTATTATAAACTACTATATATATTTCTTTTACATTATAATTTAGGTATTAGATTGAGTTTTGAAAAGTTGCCTATCTATATACAGACAAAATATAAAATTTCATTTTAGAATAGGGATGTGAATATTATAGAACTTTTTTTTAATTAAGAAAATGGATGTTGGTTCTAGTAGAGAGTTGGGAACTAAAACTGGCATTAGATATTAGACACAAGAATATTAGAAATTCATGTAGACTTTTGGGGCCTCAGTCTCCTAATTTGTGAAATAATACTGGATTGTTAAAATTAATGGTGGAAAATTTTCCAGTTCTCTGAAATTTTTGAGTGACTGCTTATGCTGACATTGATTTTTCAATCAAAAATTTTAAATGTTAAATTAAAATGTTTTACATCTTTTTAAAATTGAAACCACAATTCCTTTTGTTCGGTGATAGGATTTGGTTTTGACTTGGCTAAGTAATTCAAATGGGACATGCTATCAGAAAATTTACTTTTCTGGGCATCAAAACCTATTCTTCAGGTTTCAGAGTTCTGGCCCCTATAGGTTCCATAGCATTAATAAAACTATATTATCAAAAAATGTACATAGTATAGGCATTTATAGATTAGGTAGACAACATAGAGAGGTAGGCAGATAGATACATTTACTTCTTGATTCATTTCTGGAATGAAATATTTTATAAGTAGAAAGGAAATACTTGGTGCCATAAAAAAAGGACATAAAAGATTCTTATGATTGATCTTACTTAATCAAAAGACAAGTTTAAAAAAAAAAACTAAATTCCTTTTCCTATTGTTACTCAAAAGAGTTCATGTCATCAGAATGTATTTATCTAGAAGATAAATTATCCTGAATCCTTCTCATTCTAAAGATGGTCTTAGGACTTAGTATTTTGGCATGGGGACAGACTGTGAAAAAAAAAAAACTCTAGACAAAATTTCTTAAAAAAATGTCAAAAGTAAAAAACATCAGCAATTGCAATTTCTAGGAACATAAACAACGTCTCTTCTGGAAGGGTTTGTGTCACCCAGGTAGCAGATGCCTTCCAAGAAATGATTAACACTTAACAGGGTAACACCAGGGAGAAAGGCTATAATCACGCTGTCTTAGCCCCTGTCAACATTAGTTATTGTTTTAGCCAGTGGAACAACAGATACAGAGCAGAAATAAAAATAAAACAGAATGAAATTGTCAACTTTTTTTCCCCCTAATAACTAGATCACCAAAGAGCATTCAATTATGTATTGCCAAACAGAGAATGTTTCCCTCAATAAAATTTACAGGTAGGACCATCACACAAGTTAATATGTATTTAAATTTTTTTAAAAACCAGCCAATTATTATATTTTTTATCAATACAGGTCAGATTTAAACTGTGTATACTTGTATTTTATTATGACCTCACTCTATGATAAAATAGAAAAATAAAATCTGAATTTGATAAAAGAAATTAACCCTATGAATGAATTTGTTTAGCTAAATATATCAGATAAGTTAAAAAAAAAAAGGTAAAATGTAGTTTTAAAAACACATATCTTTCTGATTTCTTGATGTTTGAAAGGATCTCTTCCCCTAATCTACTGATTAGTAATGGGTTCTATAATATTCCTATAATAAACTAAGTGACTTGTAAATAGTATATCAGTATTTTTCAAATCCCTACAACCACTTAAGCCCATGGCACACCATGTTTAAAAAAAAAATTTCCTGGTAAGAACAAGCTGCATACTGCGTTCTATTCTAAAGATTTATAACATACATGAGCATATTAAATGCTTTGAGATATAATACAGGAATTAAGCCTATCAGACTTTGTTTAAATCACAGTTTAAAAAAATGTACTTGACCACAGTTTAACTCCTATGGATGTTCAACAGAAGACAGGCTCTTCAAACATACTCTGCAATGGCATTGCACTGAGTTTGTGAACTCAAAATGCCTCGATCTATAAGAATCTCTTCAAACTATCAATTAACTTAATATATAGATTGCTTTCTTTTCATTAAAGATGCACTCTTAATATTTCAAATAGTAATGTCTAGCTTCTTTCTAATCTGTCAACTCCCCTAGGAATATTTGATCTCCCTCTCTCTCTCTCTCTCTGTTTCTGTAGTTGCTTTTTACTATTATCTGTTTCATCCGGAGCTAGAAAATACACAGCTATGCAAAGGAAATGCTCCTCTTTGAAATTATTATTTCTCTAACCACTCCTTTATATTGCATTGTCTCAGCACTTATTGACTTTATAAATTGAATAATATTTTATATATCTTCTTATATTTCATGGCATTTTAAGTTTTTCATAGAAAATTTAAACCTTTTATATTTTCTACTTCTTAAGTATCATTCTTTTTAACTTCACACATTACCCTATCACACATTTCTGCAGGACCTTATAAAGTGCAATTCAAAATATAAAAATGAAATTCATTACATTCGTCAGCTGACCTATTTTTAAAAATATGTATATATAGAATCGATATATATTAATTACATTAGTATGGTTGCCAAGGGGAACAATATAGGAGTGAGGAAGAGATATAACAGGAAACACAACGCACTTACACAACAAGGCCTGGTACAGAGACGTCTGCTAAAAATTAAAAAGAACTGGTTACAAGCAAATTTTTTCAGATAAAGAGCTCTTAGCTTCTGTGAGGACTTAAAAAGAAATCTGCTCCAAAAAGCATCCTCTGATTTCCAAGACTTCAATGCAACAGGCACAAATTAAATTACTGATTAATATCATTCACTCTTTGTATATATGTTAATTCAAACATAAAACTGGAGAGTGAATGGATAGGGTATTAAAAAATTTGGCCCACTTTTTCAAGAGTTATCAGATGATACAAGAGTTTCTAGAGTTTCTGAGACATCTGTAATATTATGCCTTATCCTCAGAATACTTTTTTTCAGAATTAGTGGTATTTCTTTCTTCCTTGGGAAACATTTTTCTTTAAAATCTTGAAACATAAGCCAGATTACATGTTTAACCTTTTCTAAAGATAATAGGAGATGACCTAGCTCCTTAGTTATACTGTCAGTCTCAAATGCTATGGTTATCTTAGTAATAGATTATATACACAGCTAATTGGTCATTAAGAAAGGCAATTGAAAGTATAATAATTAGTCAGAAATTCAGATCAATTAAAAATGGAATTCAGAAACAAATAACAAGTTCTATTTGTAAAATCATGACTGAAATATAAGAAACAGTGGATATCGCAAAGAGCATGTAAGTTAGTGGTAAATTCAAGGTACTTACTCACGATGAACACTGGCAACAAAATCTGAACAACCAGCAAAACAGTGAGATAATTTTGAACCCATAGATATACTTTCATCCAATGAGCATAATCAAGTCACAGAATATAAGACTGAAGGGAATGGAAATTGAGTATTACATGCTACTGAGGGATGGGTTATATTTCTACCCATAAAAAAATATTTCAGTGTTTTCTTCGCATTTCAAATTAAAATGGTGAGGTCTATTTATACCAGAGGACCATCTAACAGCAATATTCTTGGATAATACCATTATTAAGGCAATAAAAACATAAATAAGCACTCCTTTTTTAAAAAAAAAATAAGGGCTAGCTGTACTCCTAAATCCATGTGACACCTATAGGAAAGTCAGATCCAAATTATTTAATTTCATGAGAGATTCGCATCATATCTTTTGCCTGCAAAAGCACAGCATTTAGCAAATTAACTCAATCAAAGTAGGTAATGTCTACCCTGGAAAAGATAATTTTCACCAAATATTTGAAGCACTGTCTTAGAGAGACAGAAGAAAAGCTGATTTGTTCCAGTTTATTTCAGAAGACTGAATTGAGACCTAAAGACAGAACAGAATAAAGAAACAGATTGTCTTTAAAAAAAAGATTAAAATGCTTAAAACTAGAATAAGTTGGCTCATCAAGTACCTCCAGTTAAATTTTAAAAAAATGAATATATTCAAGCTCTAATTAAAGAATCATCTGTCAGAAATGTTAGAAGAAAAATTGTTCTTTATTAGGTATAAAAAACAATAGTAGCTATTTTCAACAAAAAATAAAGTTCTCTAATTCTGTGAAAATAGTAGAAGTCATTGTGAATTTAAAGAAACAGGAAAGATGCTTTTTGTCCTCAAATCTCTTTGACATAAAAGATATGCTCAAAGGCGGTAAATAATACCAAAAATGTGATTGACATTGCAATTATAATTCCTAATACTTTGAGGTCAGATGTTATATTCAAAACAGAATTACTATTATTAACTATACCCCCTAATCTTTCCTTATTCTGAAAAGGTATAAATTCATACATTCTTTTATAAATGGGAACTCAACAGTCTTTGCTACAAAGCCTTGAAAAGAAAAAAGCAATCCACCCCCAAGTCAGCATTCACAGAGATTAGGCTACTTGCACTTCCTGCATGAAAGGAAAACATTTTCCAGTTCATCTTCAAGTATGGAGTCTTGTTACAAAGGCCTGAAAAATCACCATCTTGCAAGATAACCACTTGGTCTCTAAAGAAGGTTTATGAAGAAGAAGTGTTATCTGGGACATTTATGACTTAGTTTAGGGGAGTGAAGAAAGGATCTTTCGCAAACAATCTATTCAGGCTTTTTGCATTCACCTCAAGTTTTGATATTCTGTATTATAATCTTTTTTATAAAATTAAGGTAGATATAATAGTGGAAAATTCTGAATCATTGTAATTCCTCAGAAGTATTAAAATAGAAAAATAAAACATAAATAAAAATAGCTGTAGGTCAAGATTTGATTTTATTTACAGTCAAAGAACACATTTTCCCTATCCCACGCCTTCAGGTAAAACGGGGAATTTGCAAGGTATTCAGTGTGCTGTGCCAGATAAAAACAGGGACTTTATAGAATTTGGTAATGTTCATGCAATCGGTTAGTGTCAAGAGTAAGGATAAAATTCACTGTTTCATTAATTGTGTAATTTTAAAGGGTAAAATAAAACTTCAACTCCTCATTCTAGCATGTATTTTGTAAACGTATATTTAAAAGTTAGGTCACAAAATATAATAAATATTAATTTATAATCTGAACAATATGTAAACATTTACTTTTTCCCTTTTCTAATTGCACAATTTCACATGCACCTAAACAATGGGACAGATTATGAAAGTGAAAGAAATACTGAAAGCAGAAATCCTTATGTTAACATGGGCCATGGAAGAGGTGGTAGGATATGTCTAAAACTTCAGGATGTCTAATAAACGTTTTTAGACAAAGGGCTGTTCTTTTGTCCAAATGTCCTTGCAAAGATGGTGGGGCAAACTATTGATCTTCCTCTTTAAAAACAGCTTTGATGACTCCCCCTCCAAATGATTAGCCTGTCTTAGCATTATAGAGAGGAATATGTTTGAAGCACTTTTAAGAAGAATGTGCAGAAACTCTATGTGTTTACTAGAGTACAGGTTTAAAGCGGACAATGTGTCACTTAGAACCTGGTGCTGTTTTCTTCTCTGTCAGTTTCCCGAAGATTCTTACAATGGGTAGCAAAGTTATATAATGCCCACTGACAAGCTATGGATCCTACTATGTAAAGGAGCAAATGTACTTGGTTTCTTAAGTCAATCAGCAGAACTTCAGATTTTACTAGGCATATTCTCATATTCAATAATAAATTAAAATATTCACTTGCTCAAGGGATATATATTGCAACATATTCAAGAAATATGATGAGTAAGGAGAAAACAAATTTATTTCTGGTTGCAAGGCATGCAGAAGTGGCCATAGTTGTACACTTGGTTGGGTGTATTTTTCATAATTAAAATCCTTCCAAGTATATAGCATGGTGGTTGAAATCACTGACTCTCAAGTGAGACCACAAGAGATAAACTCAGTCCTGTTTCTGCCATGTGTGTGACTTAGGTCCTCCCAGGCAATGTCTGAATTTCTCTGTGCCTCATTTTCTTCATTGGTAAAATGGAGAAAATCATAATAATGACTACTACGTAGGAATATCATGAAAATAAAATGATACATAAAATGCTTAGCACAGTATTGAGAGGTCCATTAGCATTCAATATTTTTTACCTAGTATGATGACAAGTACGTAGATACAACTCAGAAATTTTAAAAAATGAAAAGGACAGTGTACAAAGTCTTTAAAAGAGTCAATAAATAGACCTTAGATTAAATTTTACAAAAATGTTAAAGAATTTTAAAGCCCTATTGCTCATTTTAGTAACACTAATATTACCCATCTCTTAAATCAATTAGAAGTCATATAAAGGTGAGGGAGTCTAGATGTACGTAAAAATGTAATAAACTTTGAAATATTTTCCCAACTTTCAGGCCCAAACAGGTATTTTGATGGTAAAGCTGATTTATTGGAGAAATAGAAGAAAAGGATTAAGTAGCTCTAACTTTGAGACAAAATGGATCCATGTCCTATGAGGGAATAAACCCATCTCCTTTAAGGTAATGTTCTCTTCTCAACATTTGCATCTCTACTAAGATAGTACTTTTTTTTCCCCAGAATTACTGAAATATAATTGACATATAACATTGTGTAAGTTTAAAGTATAGAATATAATGACTTGATGTATGTATATATGGCAAAATGACTACCATAATAAAGTCAGTTACTATATTCATCACCTCACATAGTTATAATTTTTTTTTTGGTGGTAAGAACTTTCAAAATATATTCTCATAGCAACATCAAATGTACAATATAGTACTGTTAAAGACAGCCAGACAGAAATTGTCCCAGCTTGGACAGGGATGGGAATGGAAAGTGGGATTCATAACTGTGTATATGTGTATATTTTAGCTTCAAAACAAATTCTTTAAATTAGAGATATCTGATTACTGGACTGCCTAGAGTAGCTATAATTGCCAAACATAAGAATAGATTGAGGAGGGAAAAAGAAAAGCAGGTATAAAAAAATAAGTTGAAGTGGATAAAAGGTTGCTATGAGGATCTATAGAAGCATTGTCTGTATCAGGCCATAATAGAACAAAATACCATATTAAGGATAATGATTTACCTATCTTTTCAAAAGCATTACTCACTCAGTTAGGATTTCTTTACCATATTCTGAGACATATACTTTCATACTGTATCCTCATAATAACCCTGAAGGTTAGGTAGAAAATTTGTATATTGGAAAACTAAAATTTATAAAGACTAAGTAACTTTCCTAGGGTCACATGGCCTTTAATTTGGAAAAGACAGACCAAGAATTTAGGCACAGAATTCTTTGATCAGAGTTACTGACTTTAGCACAAACCGAACTCAGAATCAGATCTTGGCTGATTATTTTAATGTTCCTTAAGCACTCAACTGTCCTATATCACTGCTACTTGAAGTATCCACTCCACAATGAGACAAGGTGCCTGTACTAGAATGTAGTCTGTGCACTTCTTCCTTCTTCAAGAAACTCACACACACACACACACACCCCCATCTATTCACACATATACATATATATAATGTATATGCAATATGCACCTATATGTATATATAAATTTAGTTAGTTGCCCGAGGATAAACATCTATATATATCTACATAATACAATGTATAGATATATTTAATATAATATATATGCATATAGGTATAGAGATATATATCTCTATATTACATATAATACTTAGATATATGTGTACAGGTATATATTCAATTGAATTAAACAGTGCACTTAAAGGTATAGATTAGGTGTTAGCAAATATGGCCTGCTGTGTACTTGCCTGTTCTGTAAATAAAGTTTGATTGAAATACCACCACAGCTATTGATTTACATATTCCCTAAGTTGCTTCAGCACAATGAGGCACTGTAGTTGTGAGAGAGAGAACATAGCCCATGAAGCTTCAAATATTTACTGTCTGGCCTTCCAAGAAGCTCAACGGAAGAGTGAAGCACCTTGGGACCACTGTGTCATCCAGACATGCACTGTGCAGGGGTGCCGGGGTACAGACTCCTCCAGCGACACAACCACCCAGGTCGCACCCTCCTGAACCCTGAGTTTTCCCAGTTGCCACAGGCTGTTGTCTTCATGAGATAAGGTGAGGGCACTGACCTGACCATTCTATAGGTCCTAAGTGTCTCCTGTAAGTGCTCTCCAGGGCAGCCTAAAGACTCTCCCGTTAACATTTCATTTGGAACTCAGAGAAAAGAGACAGAGACTGGGCCTGACTATAAAAGAAAACCCATTCTTCTCTCTTCAAAGCTTCCGAGGTTGCTTTGAGGACCGAAACACAGACCGAGGATCATTTCATTATTTTCTGATGTTCTTTAATCCTAGACTAACTAACTAATTTCATTTCACATTTTAACAAAATTATAAATAACAATGAGGTTTATGCAAATCATTCTAACAATACCAATTCAATTAATTACTAGGAGAAAAATCAGCTGTTGTTTCTCCAGAATGAAGTTTCTAAGAGTTGGGCTATCACTGTGGTAGCAAAGTCACTTTAAGAATGTTTTCAAAATATTATCCACAGTTTTGTTTTTCACTGAATAGATTATTCAATTGGATTGGTTCAAACAATTACTTATTTTGAAATCCCTTAATATGTATATTTTAGGCAAGTATAAAGCATATATTTTTCAAGTGTGTCACTTTTTAAATCTGTAATAAAGAAATTCTCAGTTAACTTACATGTCTCTGGGATCCATCATATTCACACCTTTCAATTTTTCCTAGGCTGCCATCTGAGAAATACAGCTTCTCTGCACGGTGGTCAATGGTGAGTCCGTTTGGAGTGAGTATGTCTGTACTGACCACCACTTGAGCATTTTTCCCAGTCAGAGTAGATCTCATGATACTTGGATGCTGTTCATTCCAGTTGGTCCAAAACATTAAACTAATCAAAATGAAAATTGTAATAATAAATTAAAATTTACATTAAGGATAACATTAGTAGAAGCATAGCAATGGCAAGCTACTTTAAAAGAAGCAAATTTATTTGTCTCATTCTATGACACTTGAGGAAGTCTAGGGAATAAGGGGAGATATGTATATTATATTTGCATATATATTCTTCCCAGTTTTAGTGAAACCTGGAACCCACTTCTGAAAAACAATTATCCTGT
Source organism: Vicugna pacos (assembly GCF_048564905.1). NCBI lineage: Eukaryota > Metazoa > Chordata > Mammalia > Artiodactyla > Camelidae > Vicugna > Vicugna pacos. The sequence goes on from NC_132991.1 coordinate 20,263,709, forward strand.
GCGTTCCCTCAAATATTAATTAAATTGAGTCAGTTTGATGCATAACGAAGATTTACACTTTAATCAGAGACAAAACAGTTATCTTAAATTTTCTGTGAACTGCAATCATACTCTAACTTACTATTATCATATTTCAGCAGATCCTGTGTGATCATTGTGCATATCCTTCTTAACCTAACTAGGTTTCTCTCCTTTAGTTGGTGAAAATAAAAATCTCTCACTCTTTCTAGGTTTGCTTTTTAAATTCTGCATTCTCCTTTGTATGTTTTAGAGAAATACAATTACTAAACTCTTACATTTCTTTTTTCCCTCCTCAGGTTTGTCAGTTTGTCAGTGTGATTTTTTTTTAATAAATTACAGTGTCATTTCTAGAATTCCAGGGGTTACTCTCAAATCCTTAAACATAGTATCTGTTATTTACAGATTTTATAGAAAGTTTTAAATCAGTGTTTGTCAGACTGTTCTTTGAGGAAGGCCTAGGATTCTGTGGAAGCCCTTAAAGGTCACGGCAGAGAGGAAGGGCTGCAGAGTTCCAGTCTCCAAGCCCTACCTCTGCAGAGACCACCCTTCTTCTCCTCTTTCATATTTAGGACCATCCCTAAGATCAGCTTTTGGTGCTTAGGATGAAAGAAAGGAAGGAAGGGAGGAAGGCAGGCAGGAAGGAAAAGAAGCAAGGAAGAAGTAAGAAAAAAAGGGAGAAAGGGAAGAAAGAAAGGAGGAAGAGAAGGAGGATGGTTGACAGGCAGACTGCTTTACATTTTGAAAAACTGTCTTCAATAAATACCTACAAAGAAAAACTATTTGGAATAATATTTCATATTTACAGCAAGATTGCATATATTATTCTTATGTAAAGGCATGTAAGGACAATGTAGGATTATAGCCAACATAGTTATTTAGTATGTGCTTTTTGAGTATCATGCCAAAACTTACTACTGGATAATTCTCAAGTTTACAATGAAAACCTTTCTACTTGCTAATTAAAAAAAAAAACAACCCATCAATTATGGAAAGCTGGTTATCTGGGCTCTTTGATAAAATGCTTCATAGCATTTGCATCCTGTCTATGGAACATAAAAGTATTTAAAGTGAGCAAATGTCTAAATATTTTGTCCTATGACAGTAAATTTGCAAAAAAAAAAAGGCATTCCATTTTCTTAAATCATGCAGTAGTTTTAACCATTTCCTAGATTTTTAAGATGAAAATTTTAATTTAAAAAGCTATGATATGAGATATTAAACACAAAATTTATTTGTAATACTTTTAAAGTGTTGGCTTTAGAATTACAGAATTTTTGAGGTATTAGTATTCCTTTAATTTCACCTTTTATTTCACAGATGAGAAAACAGAAGCCAGAGACCTTGAGTGTTAGTTATAATTACTGAGCCAAGTTTTGAAGTCAAGTAGTCTAACTTTCCTCTAGAATTTAAGATTTTATTTTTAAATTTCTGCTAATCAACTAACACAAGAGTGATCTGAAGATGTTATTAACAATTTCAATGATAAAAATATTTTTATACTTTAAACTTCAATTGTATATAATTTTCCAATTAGAATATTCTGGTGTGTTTAATTTTAATTTACAGTTCATCATATGCAAGATGAAAGTTATAATGTTAGCCTATGTAACAAATAATTATAGGATGAAGCGCTTATTAAACATAATTATACATAATATCATCAGTGATCACCCTTATGTTTATTTTAAAACTATCTTATAAATTTCTTTGATCAACCGTAGGGCATTTATTATTGTCCTAAGATTCTTCTGGTAGACCATCAGGTTGGATGTAAGCTGACTCAACAACCAGCTGTACCGTGATAAGGCAGTGCTGTGAGCAGAACTAGCCCTGCCCAGGCATCTCAAGGCTTGTGTCCATCTGAGCTACGTAACTAAGCTGTGTGAGGAGTCAACCTTCCCTCCACCTGCATCTCTCAACCTTTAGAGCCTTCATTTAAAAGATCAAGATGCCTCATTAAGTACAGTAAGTTAGTTTCTAGCTGTACAAGAGCACCCAGGTGTAGTCATCCTCACACTGAGTAATTCATGTAGTCCCTTCTCCTCTCAAGGGTCAGTGTTGATCAGTCATTTTTTTTATTCTTCCATTTTTCTTCACCACACCTAAAAAGGGTTCTTCTTCCCCTGCTCAGAAAACCCAGATTGGTCTGATTTCTGCGTACTTGTTTCACTTAAGAATAAAAGAATTTTCTAGCACTTAACAAATATTCCCACCATATTGTATAAGAGTGAAACTCCATAGATACATTTTTTCTACTTAACCTGAGCTTTATTCTTCGGTTTTCATATAATTGCTTTTTTTATAGCATCCCCCAAAACATGACTTTTTCTAATTTGCTTTATTTTTTATTCATTTTGCATACAGCCTGAGCATTTTTTTCTTGTCATGAACTCTTCCTAAGTATTATTATAAATGCCTGCACAATATATCATTGAACTCATGTGGACTATATAGACAATTGTCAAGTACCTAATGTCAAAAATACAGCTGCACACCAAGATCTGCTGCTGTGGTTTGTTTCCTCTTTATTTCAATTGAAGAGATCCCCAGTTGCTAAAAATTACTTAATTGAATTATAAAAACACCTTTCTGATTTCAATACATGTTAATAGTTTCCTTTTTTTTCAAATTTATTATTTCAATCAGCTATGCATTAACATCTCCTTCATATACCTATTCCAACACAGTATTGTCTCTATTTTCTCTTTCATCCTTTAAATTTGCTTTTACTGGATCTCTCATGGGGGTGATGCCTGGCATTTAAACAGTCCAAATTGCAATTATTTACATTTACAATGCTCTTATAAAAAAAGTTTTACAAACTGTGAGAAGAGAATGTCGAAAGAAATCTTTATTTTTAAAGTTATTTCTTTTTAAAATTAACATAACTTTGGTAGTCTTTGATATAATTATACTGAGGAAATAAAAATGCTCTGTTTCTTACTTTTGGCATTCATCCAGGGCTAGCACATGTGGATGGTCATCCTCTGACATGGCAATGACTGCTTCCCTGTCAAATGCTCCCGGCCGAGTCTGGTCCACTGTGTGTCTGGTGATGGATGAGGTAGTGGAGCTGGTCCAGTACAGTGTATCCCAGGCTCTGTGATAGGCAAGTCCTTCAACAGAACCGACATCTGACAGGAGAAAGAAAGGAATAAATTTATACTTTTATCTACAAAAGATTTGGATTCTGAACAAAAAGGCATTTAAAATTTATATGTATATCTATATGTTATCTTATAAATCATTTCTTCACAAATTTTCCAAAACAAAAACACAATAATTACGATGCCTACAATTGACAGCTTATTACACACAGTAAAACTGAGCTGTGAACTGCTCATGGAGAAGTTTATATAAAAACATGGCTTTAAGAATGAATATTCTCATCCATAAAAACCTCAGTTAAGTAATTGCCTTTTATTTAGGAAAATGATGGCTCTCTTTTCTTTTCATATTTTAATAATTAATTTCAAAAAATGCCCAGTGTTCAATAATTTAGAGATGCTTTGGAAAAAATCATATGTCAGAGACACCATTTAAGTACAATCATAATGAGTTTTCTCTTGATACTATATCTAGAGACATCAAGGAAAACTAAACACATCAAAAACTACAACAATAGTATCAAAAAGCCAAAATCCAGCTCTACACTTACAACTATCAAACAAGGGTAGAGAATGATTCAGTAAGTTAATACAGGAAGTTTTTAAATTCTATTCAACTAATGTGATATAAAAACAAAAGAAAATAAAACGAATTGCCAGCTAAAGTATGCTTTAATGTTGATAGAAAAGATAAATGGTAGTACACAGACTCTAATACATAAAGGGACAAGATGCAAAACAAGAGTAATTATTCCTTAAAATTGTGCTCCCAATCACTAGGACTCCATAGGACAGCTGTTTTATTTTTCATGGAGGTGCTTTGAGTACATTCTTAAGTATAACTAAATTATTATAGTTTTTCCTTCATATTATCTGTTTTTCTCAGAGTCAGTACTCTCAGCATGTTTAATTTGAGAAAGAAAATATATAATTTTTGCATTCATACTAAGAAATTAACATTAAAACAGGCAGAGCCTTTCTCTAGTTTTTCCCTCAAGGAATCTCAAAAGGATTATTCAGCCCTTCTGAAAACAGGTAGATGAAAAAGACTATTTTCAGGTTTCAGATGGGTAAATGTTTGCTTTGGTAGTAAATAGGATTTAGTGGGAGCACAAAACAATATTAAAACCTTTTGAACTAGATTTCTTTAATGTGGTTAAAATTTTGTCACTTGATTCTTTTTCTATATGCAACAGAGAAAGATCCACCAATAATAAAATGAATAGCTGTCATTTATCTGGCACTGTCTTTCTGCTAGGAATTGTGCAGCTGCTTTGCATACATCAGTTTACGTGTAAATATACACTGTGAAGTTCGTTTTATTGTTGTTCTTTTCCTAAGAAGAAAACTGAAACCAATGGTCACAGAACTAGCACTGAAGAAAAAAAATTTTAACAAAAGCTTATGTGCTTCCATGAGCCTCTATTCTTCAGCACTAGTATTTAGAAGTGGATTTATGGCACCAATTGCTTATTCTCAACGTCCATCAAAACTGGAACCACATAAATGATTCATTAGTTTCAACTTGTCTGACTCTGAGTGAATTGTGTAAGTAGTAATTTAGCTTGAATAACCTCCTCTCACGTAGTCAACCAAACTATTTACAAAAAATTAATGTGAGTGATTAGCATGGAAACCTAGGCCAGAAAAGATGAAATAAAAATTATAAGACACGATCATGATAAAATCTGGTACGCTCTTCTTCTATGAATCATGTGGTATTCCTATTTGAGGTAAGTAGGTGGGAGGTTGTTAATGGTCAAAAGCACTTCAGTTATTAATTAATATATCATTTATTCCACTGTATTTTTAGCACTTTCAAATCATTTCAGAAATGAAGTTGGCTCTATTAGCAGTGTAAGCAGCATTACACTCCTTCATCATCCACAAACAGAATGAGAAATGGCACAGCTCTGAGAAAAATCCAAGCAAATCAGAGTCATTAATTCATCCTCATTCTGTAGCTTCTCCTTCTCCTGACTTTGACAGATATTCATGGCCCCTCTTCCTGCCAGTCAGGAAGAAACCACTTGGTATTACCATTAAGAGGAAAAAAAATGATGCTTTTTTTCCTATAGTTGACATAGTTCCAGGGTTACTAGAGTACACAATACATCTCGCTGTCCAGGTACAATCTGTTTTGTTTTATTTTTTGTAATAGATGACAACCTAACAGTATACTTAATCATAATCTGGTGCTACATTTTAAAATATTTATTTCTTAAAAAGATATTTAGTTTCCTATAAAATTGTATTTGTTATTAACAAATAGCCAATTAAAGACATAAATCAAATTTTTAAATTATGAAAAAGATTTTAGTTGAGATAACTTAAGACATCAATATCTGTTTCATAATGATTTAACACAATGTAGGGGGATCACATGATGTGGTTTTATGTGTGTGTGAGTGAACACAGAAGTTCCTGAATCAGCTGAACAGGTAAAATAAGAACTTTGAGTCACTGGTCCTGGCAGATAATTATGTAGTTTGAAAAATTAAAGTTAAATACCTATCTATTCAGTCAGCCAATCCTGAAATACTGATGAGAGTAAATCAATACAGAGTTAAACATCCTTGGCACTCAAGGAAGTAGAACAGACATCATTCAGCAAGTAACTGTAGCAGTGCTATTTTGGCAGCTAGCCAAGGACTTCATAGAAAAGCAAAGGACACACCTTCATCTCATCACCACTGAAGAAGAGACAACAGCTCCTTCCTGCCTGTGCAATGTTCTAAAGGCGGATACGAGCCTTTAGAACATTGGAAAGGCAGTGAAGTATGGTCTTGGGAGGGAGCCACATGTACAAAACATTGCCATTCATCTGACCGGAATAACAATCACAGGTGAATCCTATTGCAAAGTTAACAGGAAATAATGTTTATCCCAAGGACATTCTATAACCGTAATGGCCTCCCTTTTTGGAGGTGTAATACTCTCTTTTTCACTGGCTTGTTTTCTAAAGCCAAAGAATATCAGAAAATTTGTTTGAAATTATATCAGCACTATGAGTTACTCCAATCTTGTCTGGAGGATCTAAAGACACAGAGAAGCAGATTTGTTTTCCAACCCAGCTGCAGAGCTTAAAATAAAAAAGCTTCTGGAAACAACATTCCACATCTATCTTTACCATGCAGTTTCCAGAGAAACAGGATTCTGGGTCCAGTTCACAACCTAGGCTGATGCTGAACTTTACACAGAGTACACATAGCTGTGCTTTACTTTAAGACTAATAAAACATTACTTAACTTAAATTTTGCCTAAACTCCACCCTTTCCTAAAAATCCTCTAAATCTTTTTCTCTCTCTTTCTTTCTTTCTTTCTTTCTTTCTTTCTTTCTTTCTTTCTTTCTTTCTTTTTCTTTCTTTCTTTTTCTTTCTTTTCTTTTCTTTTCTTTTCTTTTCTTTTTTCTTTTCTTTCTTTCTTTCTGGATGGGGTGAGATAACCAACAGCTCTTCTGATGTACAGTTTCCCTCACTGCAATGAGCCAATTATTTGATATGGCTGAGTTACAGGTTTATTTGACAAAATCCAATACACTTTCATCATAAAAATACTCAACAGACTAGGAATGGAAGATAATTTTCTCAAATTTTTTTAAAAACCCAAAGCCAAACCCAAACCCAACCAAACCAAAACAAGGCTTATACCTTACCTAGCAGTGAAAAAATGAAACCTTTGCCCCTAAGACTAGGAACAAGACAAAAAGATCTGCTCCTCCCCCTCCATTCAACACTGTAGCGAAAACTCACTCAGCGTAATTGGAAGAAAGAGAGAAAAGGAAGGAAGGAAGGAATGAACAAACGAACAAAGGAAAGAAGAAGGAGGGAGGGAGGGAGGTGGATCATCCAGATTGGAAAACAAGTAAAACCATCTATATTTGCAGGTGATTTTTTTAATGATATGTTTTTATATACACAAAATCTTAAGCAATTAACTAGAAAATTATTAGAATAATAAAAATGTTCAACCAGGTTGTAGGGTACAAAACAACATACAAAAATCTGTTATATTTTGAATGAACATTAAAAACATGAAATTCAGAAGACAATTTCATTTATAATGGCATTTAAAAGAATAGAAAATGTGATGGGCAAATAAAATCAGGAATAATACTAGAAAGAATTGTAATCTTAAAACTTGTACATGGAAAACTACAAAACATCATGGAAAGAAATTAAAGACAAAAAATGGAAAGCTAATTTATGTTAATGGCTTGGAACACTTAATGTTGTTAAAATGACAATAATTTCCAAATAGATCTACAGACTCAATGTAATTCCTATCAAAATCCCATATGGCTTTTTTCCAGAAATCAACAGTCTGATCTTAAAATGCATATGAAAATCCAAGGGACTCAAAATAGTCAAAACAATCTTGAAAAAGAAAAATGAAGCTAGAGGGGTCACACTTTTGATGTTAAACTTACTACAAAGTTACAGTAATCAAAACACTGTGGTACTACGAAAGGATAGACATATAGATCAACAAAACAGAATCAATAGACCAGAAAAAAAACCCTTGTGTTTATGTAAATTGATTTTTGACAAGGGTATCAGAAAAAATTCAATGAGGAAAAATAATCTTTTCAACAAGTAGTTTGCAATGACTGCACATTCACAAGCAAAAAAAAAAAAAATAATAATGTTGGATGCTTCCGTCATGCTATACACATACACAAACACTCAAAATATATCTTAGGCCTAAATGCAGAAAGTAAGCTACAAAACTCTTAGAATAAAATAGAAGAGTATAGCTTCATAAACGTGGGTTGGGCAAAGCCTTCTTAGACATGACACCAAAAGCACAAATGACAAAAGAAATATAGATAAGTTAGACTTGATCAAAATTAAAACCTTGTGTACTTCAAAAGACACTACCAAAAAGTAAAAAGCCGACCCTAAAGATAGGAGAAAATATTTGCAAATTATCTATGTGATAATGGACTTGTACCCAGAATATATAAAAATTCTTACAATTCAACAATGAAGTAACAACCTGTTAGGTAGGTAGATAAGTGGGGGCACTGGGAAGATAGGTGGAGGAGAGGGAGGATGGTCCAGAAGATGGTCTTGTGCATGCCTCCAGCATAAAGGGACTTTACTTCTTCTAAATGAGTGCCAGCAAGAAACTGGTTAAAACCCAATAACCATAACTTGCGGTAGCAGAAAGGACTTAACCTGTTACAATCCAATGCTCATTGTGTTATTACGTTGTGTTTTAGGCTTCCCCTCATGGGTTTTTCTGTGTACACCATGGGTAAGGACATGCACAAAAGGGGCCAAACATGACTAAGCATTCGAGGGACAAGAGCCATCAATCAATCAAGAGACCACCTCTCAGTGAGGGAATAACAGGGCAGGCAAAAACCGCCGCTTTTCCTCCCTTAGATCAGCCTGCCTCCTGTTCTTCGGGGTGCACTTTTCCTTTTTTTAAAATAAATCTTTTTAAATCTTTTGCTACACAACGCACTGTCTCCTGACTGTAAACTTGTCTTCCGAGTATCACAAGAATCGAGGTCTACCTTTTGGGGTAACAAACCCAATGGAAAAATGAACAAATAATTTAAATAGATATTTCTCCAACGAAGGTTTTCAAATGGCTGATAAGGACATGAAACATGCTCAACATTATTAACCATCAGAGAAATACAAATCAAAATAATATTTCAGATCCACTAAGATGGCTAAAATCTAAAAAGAGAAGTTTTGACAAAGATGTGGAGAAATAGGAAGCCTCATACATTGCTGGTAGAAATGTAATATGGTACAGCTGCTCTGGAAAACTGTCTGGCAGTCTTCAAAATGCTAAACATATAGTTATCACATCACCTAGCAATTCTACTGCTAGGTCTATATTTAAGAGAAATGAAAACATATATCCATATGCACACAAACGTTCATTGCAGCTTTGCTCATAATAGCCAAAGGTAGAAACAGCCCAATCAAATGTCAAACACATGATGAATGGATAGATAAAAGGTGGTGCATCTATAAACTGAATATTGCTCAATCAAAAAAAAAAAAGAATGAAAAACTGATACAGGCAAAAACACGGATGAGCCTTGAAAACATACTAAATAAAAGAAGCCAGCCACATAAGACTACTCATTCTATAATTCCCTTTATATGAAATGGTCAGATTAAGCAAAACTTTAAAGGCAAAAAGTAGTGGTTGCCAGTGAGTAGGGAGCTTGGGGAAAATAACAACTGACTGCTAACTCCTATGGGACTTTTTAGGGGACTACTGATAAAAATATTTTCAAATTGATGGTAGTAATGGTTACACAACCCTGAATATACTATAAATCATGTAATTTTGCACTTTAAATGTGAATTGTATGGTACATGAATCATCAGAGTAGATCTGGAACTGTCTCAAAGGAACTATATAAAATGTTAAAAAAAAAAAGCACCAACGAATTGGGCAAATTTAAGTTCTAATTTGATAAATACTGATATTTCTATAAGTCTAGTCACAGGGTTGTTATGAGGTCCAAAAAAAGACGCTCTCTGTGTCTGTCTCTCTATCTGTCTGTCTCTGTATTCTTTTTGTCTCTCTCTCTCATATATATATATGGATATATATATAAATGGATAATTTTTAATACATATACATATATATTTTTTCAGATTCTTTTCCTTCATGTTTACCTATTTTATATTCAAATGGGCAATATTATACAAAGCTATTTTAAGACATTTTAAAGTATTTGGATGTGGCTTAATTGTCAGCTGGTGGAGACATTGTAAGAAACTAAAATACCTGCTAATTTCTTCTAAGTCTACCTTACTAAAATGCTTTACAAATGATTAACTAGATGGATTATTTTCCCTTTTCTAACTATTGAACTGGTGAATGAATTGTAATAGATTTCTATGCAGATTGCTTACATAAATTAGACTACCACCCCTCTGTTTGGAGACTTAAAAATCGGGTTTTTTTCCACATTAATTTTTATTAATGAAATTGTATTCATTATTAATACAATAAAATGATTATCTAAAATACCTTTCAGCTATAGGATTTCATTTCTATCTCCTCAAATTATTTAAGGCCATGAATAAATCATACACCAGGCCTGACGTGCACTGGTGAAGGGTACCTGCTGAGATATGATCTAAATAAACTGATATCTATTCAGATTGGCCCAGTCAGGCTGCAAAATATTTAGAGTGTCAACCCTGATCACACCTAAATCACAGAAATAGCTTTCACCTGTAGACTTGACTTAAACCTGTGTTCTCAAATCCTTTAACTGCTAAAAAACTCAATATTTTTTTTACCTGTCTAGTTTAATACAAAGTAACCAAATTAAAAATCTATATTATAGTCTAAAAACTTTAAATAAGGAACAATTTTCTGGGAAAAAATATTTTTTGTGACTAAACCCTTAAAAACAGAGAATCTCCTGAAAACTACTGAGTTCAGTAAGATGGCAGGCAATAAATAAACCAAAATCAATAGTTCTATTATGTACAAAAATAGTTAGATATAGAATGGAAAGAAGATGCCAGTTCAAGTAGGTACTAATGAGTTGGCTCTCAGGGAATTAATGTATCTATAAAACTGCACTGCTCTTGACCACCTGAATTTGCCTCTTCTTGTGCCCAAAGTACTGAAATAGAGCCACCTTTCATGAATGTGGACCTGCAAACGTCAAGCCCTCATCCCCCTAACAAGAGGAGACCCAACCCATTCACAGGGTTTGAATGGGTAATAAATCTATAACTAGTCTCTCTTTTGTCCTCTTAGCCTACTTACTATAAAACACCCCACTTCTCTCCCCCGACCCCAATGCAAATGACTTTGCAGACTTTTTTGCCATCTATCTTTAACAAAGACAGGCTTTTACTATCACCCCAAAGGTAATTCCCTAGAACCAGAGTATCTCAAATATTTCCATGTTAGAAGAGAGTCTTAGCTTTACACTGCATAACAAAACAGCCCTATTTACTTAGTGTTCCCAGAACAAAGAAACAATTTGTCCCAAGGAAGTATCAAAGCAAACTGAAACAGCCTGAAGCTTTTAAGTAACAGTGTACTTTTTTTTCTTACTCTTGCTCATTGTGTTTTTATTTTATTTTTCCTGGTTTAAAAACATTAAAGATCTGAATTTCAGCCTAAACTTCAGACTCAGCAGAAAATTATACAAACAGAGACAGGTCTCAACAAATGCCTTTATCTTGTGTCACCACTAATGCAAACCAAGAAATAGAAGAAAGGAAAAAATTGAGCATGTGAGTAAAATTGTGTCATTCTGTTACCAAGGCTGTTGCCCCAGAATCACATTCCTGCCCCTCTCTCAAATGGAAAACCAATTGCTCTTATCTAAGTTTCAGGAGGAAGCTGCCAAGAGAAAAACAAGAACTGGTTAGAATCAGCTAAGCCTAAAATTACAGATTTAACTTCCAGTAGACCTTGAGCCTCATTACACTCCTTAGAATACATTAGCATGCTAAATGACACACCTACCAGCACCATGACAGTTGACAGTTGCCATGACAACAGGAAAGCCCATAAAAAGACTGTGTTGCCTCAGTTCTGAATCCAAACATACACCCTTTTTCTCAAATAAGTCATGAATATTCCTACCTTCCCTTTCAATTCCCTCCCATTTACCTGGACCCTCCTATACATATGGTGTCTCAGCCCAAAATGAGTTGAGAAGTTGATTTGCAAACTAAGTTACCAATTCTCCATTCTAGGCCATTAAATAAAGCTTGTGCTTTTCCAATCTCAGCATTGGTTTTGTGATTGGCTGTGCAAATCTGAGTAGAAAAAGAACCTCCCCAACTGGGACAAGAGGTCTCCACCCAGGCTAGGACCTTGGCAAGGGTCCAGGCAACCAATTCAGTGACAAATTCTTCAGGAGTAATTGGAGATAAGTACTGACAACCTAAATTAAGCTAACATTGGTATGCCCAGGGCTCCCCAGGGAAGGGCATGAACTCAGATGCCTTTCTGAAACCCTCAGGTATGTCATATTTCATCCTCCAGGGCAAGGTTAGGTGCCGTGATATGTACAGCCTTTCTCTGAGAAAAATAATTACAAAGCTACTTGGAACTCATCCTCATTTTCTTCCTAAGTGAGGTAAGTCATCAGGCCAAAATCATAAGTCAGAGTCTTCTTCAGAAAGAGGTGTATCTGCCCATTTCCAGGTATCTGGATAAGATCCTTCATTTTCCTCAATCAATTCATACACAATCTCAACAATAATTCATTTATAAATATTGGGCATAGATGATACTTTCTTAATAAGATATGAGAGAAACTGGGAAGGCCTTCTTACCCAGAAACCCAGGTGTACTTTCAAGTCTCTCAAGGTGTACGTTTCCTTGGTTTAAGGCCTTCTCCAGGTTTCGTTTGTTTAATACTTCTTCTAAATAATACTCTTTCAGATGGTAATTTACTAAGTTATTAATGATGAATGCCCTACAATGCATTATTATATTTTATGTTATCATTTTCAATGGACTTGTAGGCACTTCTTATGTAGGAAGAAGAAAAGATGAGAAACTTTAAAAACAGTCTGGAAAAAAGGATAGAAATGAGGGCTTTGGGAATTTAGAAATAGTACAAGTACTGTTGACCCTTGAACCACAGGGGTTTGAACTGCACAAGTCCAATTATACCCAGATTTTTTTTCACTAAGTACATATTACAGTACTACACGATCCATGGTTGGTTGAATCTGTGGATACAGAACTGCCTATAAGAAGGGTGGATTGTAAAGTTACATGCGGTCTTGAATTCTTAACAAAAATTCAATATTATACCCAGTTCATGAGTTATTCTTTGGTGGTATATTAGTAATTTCAATAAAAAGTATTTGCTGTACATTTATTGATGTTGTGTGCTCATTTAATTTAAATAATGTGTTGCACACAGTTAATTGGACAGAAAATACACACATATATGTTGCTTTTGATGATCGTATGATCCTATTTCAGGATGGACAAGGGCCCTCTGAATTGAAGTTAGTCAAGAGCAGTTACAATGTTAACTTCTGCACCAGAAACATTACTTTTTCCCTAGCCATTAATGTATGCATTTCTCTCTCCTCTTCTTCTCTTCCCTTCTTCCTCCCCCTCCTCCTCTTCCTCCTTTTCTTCCTTTTCCTCTCTTTCAACTTTGTCCTTCCCTCTGATATCTGATCTACCTTTTTTCCCCCTACATCCCATTGTTTGGTTCTGATTCAGAATCTCACTTGTTCCTTAAGTATTATCCCATGTTCTACAACCATTATCTCTTGTCTGATTCTGTCTTCTGCCTATATTTTTGTTTTTAAATAATAACTCTTTAGTTCATGATTTCAGACCTTGATTTCACTCTGACTTAAAGCAACGTCATCCCCTTGATACCTTTCTCATTCACAACAAAATTATCTGTATTAGCTTCTCCTCTCCCTCTTATTGATGGATTTCTGTGGAATGGAGTGGAGCGGGGAAAATGTTATTCTACAAGTCTCATTGTTGCTCTGCTAGTTTTGGACATTTTGAAGCTATTGCATCAGATGACTGGTGTTAAACTTATGAGACTCAATCGAACTAACATTTCATATCCTGATGTCAGACTTGTTCCTTTACAATCATGTATAAGTAACTTGACACAATATCAATGTATTTAAGCTCTATACAAATAATTAAAATGAGTAATTTTTTAAAAAATCACTATAATACTTATAACAAATAAGCTTACCTAACAAACAAGGTTTATTCTTTTTAATGGCTTTAGATAATCAAAACAAAAAAAGAGAGAGAGAGGAAACTATCTTGATTTTTAGATTCCAAATCCCTTTTCCTTTTAAAAGCATTTCATGTATAACAGCTTGTCCCCTTCAGAAAAGCTGAAGTAGTCATTTTTTTTGTTGTTGTTGGAGTATAGAACTACTGAGCAAAGATATAAAGCAACATGCCTTTTTGAGGTGATAGCTTTTCAATATTAATTAGAGGATGAAATTCTTCACAGAATAATATGAGTTTGAGGAGCAATTTGCCTTTAGATTTTAGAGCTTTTGTTATTAGGAATCCAAGAAAAATTAATCAGATTAACAGATTAATTAAGAAACTAATCTTTCAAAAATGAAAGCATTATCATTATAGATTGCATGAAGACAGTAACTATTTAAAAGAGTATAAATAAAAGAGTGGATAAACTTAAGGGATGAATGTCACAATAATCCTCTTTCTTTTCTTTTTTTTTTGTTTCACTTATCGGACATTCCATTTTTAATAGTTTAAATATACTATTTATTCTTTGATTAAAAAAAACTGTGTAATCAATTAAATTATTTGCAGTATTTCCAAAGTAGGTTTTATTGATATTAACACTCATCAGAAACACATCCCTTAGCTTCCAACCAAACCTACAAATCTGTCTTCGTTGTATCTTGCTCCCTCCTGTTAAAAGAAGCATCTGTCTTGCTACAACAAGGAAATCCACTACTTGCGCTCTGGATTATCTTGTCTTCTCTCTCCTTCTTCAAGACATTGGTCATTTCTTTGATCTTTCCAACAACCTAAAGGCCTCCATTTCACTGCACCATCTGACTTCTATTATAACAACTACACTAAAACTGCCATTTTCAAGATAACCAGCAGTTTCTCTATTGTTCAATCTAATGTGCATTTTCTTCCTTTTACCAAGTTACATAGCAGCTTTTGACTATCTTCCTTCCTCTTGCAACTCTTTCAAGAGTTGTTCTGTTTGTTTGCGGGTTTTGATATGCTCTCTCTTGTTTTTCTCACATCTCACTGTTATCTCCTTCCCAGTATCCTTTGCTAGCAACCCCTCCACCCAATCTTTAAATGTAGGTATTATCTAAGGTTTCAGTTAAGGTCCTCTTCTCTTCCATTTTCACTCTCCCCCCTATTATCGGATCTATTCCTATAGAATTAAACACCATATATATGCTTATATATTCTTTTTCTTTTGTCCTTTGTTTCTTTCATGATGTACTAGAACGTTTTTGCTGTTTGTATTCTTTTTGTCTGTCATCCCACTAGAATAAGGGTGGAAAACAAGGCTTGTTCTCAGTTTTATCCTCCAGACTGAGCAGTTTCAGACATAGAACAAACAACTGAAATTATCTGTGTAATAAACCAATATGAATTCCTACTACATTAACACACTGAAGGCAGTGTCTGTATTTATGCTTTAATGTTTATATGCCCAAGAACTAGAATATTGGAGAAGTATATAGGGTAATAATTAAGAACACAAACTCTAGATTCAGATAATGGCTTTGAATCCCTGCACTATCACTTTACAAGCTATATGACCTGACTATGGGACAATTCATTTATCTTTTCTGTATTTTCATCCCCTTCTCTGTAATGTGAGAATAGTAACAGTACTAAATTCATAAGGCATTTGGGATGATCACATGAGTTAACATAGGTAAAGTGTTTAAAATTGTGTCTAGCACATAAGGCTTAAGGCTTAATATATGTCAGCAATATTATTATTATTATTGCATTGCTCTACACAAGGCTACAACCAATTATGCTTAACAATGTTGGTTCTCTGTTGGCTAAATTATCATCCCCATTTTTCTACAAGTATAATGCTAGAAATATTAGCTATTATAGGAGTTGGTTTCAAACTTTAAGAAGCTACAATCTACATTTGTAAATATGTCTCTCTTCATTAAAGAAGTTTGGCTCCAGTTTATTTATTCCTCATCCCTTGGAATAAGCTCAGCCATCTGAACTACTTATTGTATCTTGAGTCTCACTATTACCAGTAGGATGATAATATAAATATCTGATAAGCTTATAGGTGGAAAAGTGGTAGGGCTATTAGAAAATTTAAATATTAGAAAATACTAAATTTTGATGACATAATGTAAAAGAGACAAAGGACAGAGAGATATAAGAGAGAAAGTAAGACACAAATAGCAGTTTTTTGTTTTTGTTTTTCAAATGGGCAGTTAATGAAGCAGGAAAAGAAGGAAAAGAAAGAAAAGAAAGGCTATTCCAGATGATGAGGATCACAGAAGGGACAGAATCATGGGCCAAATTCATCAAAGAAAAAAAAAAGCTTCATTCTCTATGGGCAAGTTTTGCAAAGAAAAAGGATAGAAAACAGTCATGGAACTAGAAAGAAACTTAAGGGTTGGATAGAAATATTTGTTCTCTAGAAAATATAGAGAAATTTTGAAACAGGAGGGAAGGGGCAGGGCACAACCGTTGAAAGAATGACACAGCGACTGAGGACAGGACCAACTGGTTAGAACCAAGGTGGCAGAAGATTCAACTCCCAGTAGACCCTGAGCCTCATGGCACACCCACAGTCACCATGACAATTCCTAGGCTGACATAAATGGTCCAAAAGTGGGCGGGGGGCCCAATTCGTGGAAATCTCTACCCCTTCCCCAACACAGTTGGAATAATCCTCCTATTCATTAGCATATGACATTACCAAGCCCATAAAAACTAACAACTCTGCACTTCCTGGTCACTCTCTCTCTTGTCTTCTGAGACTGCCCGCACTCTGTCTATCGAGTGTGTATCTACTTTAAACTAAGCACCCCCACACCTCTTGGTCTCTATCCTTCTCACCTTTTGAGATGGCCTGCACCCTGTCTGTGAAGTGTGTCTCTCTCTGAATAAACTTGCTTTCACTGTACTATGCCTTGCTCTTGAATTCTTTCCTGCATGAAGCAAGAACCTATTCTCTGGCAACATTTTGACATTCAACTCAATATGAAAAGGTATAAGAATTTTATTTAAATAAATAGAGACTTTTATCTGATCCTTTAAAAAATGTGATATACTCAGAATTTTGTTTGCTTTACATATATAATAAATTTATTACCTAAAAATACTATATATGAAGTGTGCACACAATGTGAAAGTATTGTAATGTAAGAAGAAAAGCATTTCGCCTGCCAACTAAAAATATCAATAGGAAAAATAAAGAGTCACCTTATAAGATAGTCCCCATTGAAATATGGTTTAAATGAATAAAATTGACTTTAAAAATGTTTAAATGGAGTAGAAGATATATAATCATAAACATAATTAACTAATGTTTAGAGCAAAATAAAAACAATGTTAAATCCCCTGCAAATATCCTAATGGCTAATAATTACAATAAGAAGAATTATTTATGAAGTACTTACTGTGTGCTCAGCCCTGTAAAGGAGATTCACAAAACGGGGGACCCTACAATCTACTAGAAGAAAACACTCTTTTTTCTCCCCACTAACATGCTATTAATTAGGTACCAAATTATGTGGTACAGATTTTAAGGATAAAAATTCAGGGAGGTACATCTTCTCTTTCGAATAAGCTCACATCACCACATTTATTTCAATTACACAATCATTCATTTTAAAATATCTTCAGTTTCCAGCTACTCTCTAATGCTAATCATTTAGATCTAAGTCATCTATCAAGATTTCTATTTCTTACCTGTATTAGTTTCTATACTCATCTCTGAACAAACTTTTAAAACCTCTGTTTCCCCCCTTTATCTCCATCCTCATCAGTTTTGGTGACCTAACATTAAATCCTCAGCATTTCTCTATTGTTAGGAATTTCTCAAGAGTCACACATCAACACCAGCTCCCGGTGTCAACTTGGTTCTCAAGCTCTTCTGTCTGTTACTTTGTTACTTGTCAGTATTTTCATTAAAACTGAACGTAATAACTGTTTTCACCTCAGTGTTTGACCAGGGAATTCTTCTTTCATCATGAGTTAATTACTGTACTCAGACTACGATAGCTGGCCTACCAAAGACTGGAGAACAATCACGTTAACGATGTCTTCATGACTGGCCTCAACTTCTATGCCTTTCGAGACCTCTGATCGTAATTCCTCTAAAGCTGGATCACTCCTCAAACTCACTTTTTGTACTTATCTTTAAGAAATGGAAGATTGCTGGAGGAAGGGACAGAATCATGGGCTCATCTAGCACGTCAGCTCGGCCTTTTGCTCCTCCTGACACATTTCAGTGACGCCTGGGTGACTTACATGCCACTCTTCAGTGTCTCATTCTTTCCTCATTTCTTCCCATAATTCTCTCCTCGCTTGCCTTTCATGATTATATACATTCTTGTTTCTCTCCCTATATCTATTGTTACTCCCTCCTCCTATTCCCCATCATGAGTTTTCCCCATGTGTGTTAGCAAATATAGACAGCTCATGAACCCAAATATAACCCCCCTGCAGGATGACCCCTGACAAAGATTCTCTTCTAGTCACAATCCTGAGAAAGCCTCAACTTGGGTCTGTATTAAATGACAGACTCTCAGCACAAATGAATTTATTAAAAATTAAACACTAATATATTTTCTAACAGCTTAAGGTAGCATTCCTAGGATGGCCCTAGCCCCTCTTAAAGAGTTTGCATGAGAAAGCTTAAGGCTGCCAAAACAATTTACTGTTTGTTTTAGCCAACATTTGCTGATAGGCCCCTGCCCACCCTTCCTAGAGCATTTGCTAAAAAGAGTTTACATAGTGGATCCTTCCTCTGTCCCTTTTAATGTACACGGATCACCTACAACTCAAGAGTGTCTTTCTCAAGGGTCTGAGAACTCTTCCTTTAAAATGCAGTCCTCAGGAAAGATAGGAACTCTGTCTCCTGGTTTCTGTGGGAGAATAGAACCCAAACTTCTAGAACAGCTAGCCTAATCAAATTTGCACTGGTAAATTCTTTGTAATTTTTCTCTTCCTTTCCACTGCTTACCTCATTTCTTATTCTGTTATTCTCCCTTTAAATCACCCAGTCATCTCTGTACAAATCATAGTTGAGTTCAGTTCATGCTGGACTCTCTTCCTTACTGCATTAGTGTATTATTAATTAAAATCTGTCCCTACCACTTTAACTAGTGTTCTGCTTTGTGTACCTTTCTGCCCAAAATTTCTATTGCTAATTCTATATCCTTCTTTCTAACTCCATCTTCAGAAGAAAATTCAGATTTAGAGTGCATGCTAACTTTACAGAGTAAATTTTTTCTTCCTAGCAGTATTATTTGCCCTTCAAAAGAATCCTATTTATTATAGTTACATAACTACATAAACCAGTTATAGAAAGAATTGAAGAGCTATCCTGAGGAGCATGTTTGAGGTTAAAATAAATTGTCTGAATATCAAGTTTTTTGTTTTTCTTTGTGGATAATAAGACCAGAGTATGAGAGCTGAATTGCTTAGGAAAATAAAGTAGATTTTTTTTCAGTGCTATGCAATAGAAGAAAAGAAAATGGTTTGAGGTGATAGCTGAAGAGGAGTTTGGGGAAGGAAACATGAACATCTGACAATTTCCTGCATGGTGTTCAGTGAAAACCCCTGTTAGCATCTTTCCATGAAATCCCCTATAAAATATCCATTTCTTATTTAGGTTTGTTGACTGGAAACTTTACTGGAGATACAGTCTCAAGGAGGACTTAGGTCAAGAGCCTAAAGCTGTGCTTAGAAATCCCAGTGTGTCTAGATTATGGTTATAGACTTAGGTCATATTCTCTTACTATTAGATGCATTTTTTTAAAAAAGATGCCAGCTATGCAGTTTTGAATAAAACTTTTTTCTAAGCAATCAAAGTAAAATAAAATATATATCATCATGTCCTTCTCCTAGTCCTCTAGTCCCCAAAATTCCATTTATCTTGAAAGTTTCCTCAGAAAAATATCTTCTCAAGGTGCCTTCCTCATATGAGAATCTTCTCTCATCTCATCTCATGTTTTCACAAACAATAATGATTTGCCTATAATCCTATTTTCATACTTATTAAACTGCATTCTAGTAACTTTTATATCTATTTCCCCAACCATGTTGCAAGCCCCTCAGTGATGCCTTATTTATCTGCATAAACACTATCTATTAAAAATACAGAAATAGGCTCCATATTGTCTTGGTCATATTTGTATCTCCAGAACCTAGTGATGGTAAGTAGTGTGTCTCATGTTTGTTGAATTTCCAAATAAAATGCTCAAAAATTAATTTTTAGATTAAGTGTAGAGCAATTCAGTGTGCAGAAGCTAATCTGATTTTTGAACTCTTCTTTACTAAGAAATTTACTAAAAATAACCAAACTATTATTTAAAAATCATTCATCACAAAATTAAAATGATAAATGTATTAATAATGCCATTTCCTTGGGACAATATTTTCTATCATCAAAAGTAATAGGCTCTCATATTCAGACACATTGACCTATTTCAAACAAACCTTTTTGGAAGAAAACAATGTGACACTGTGGTTTGGGACAGAATTACTTAAGAATTTGTTACTCTTATCTTTTATTTGTCTTCATGTCTAACGCTATTCTCCCTGATTCTATTTTTTTCTTTCAAATTCTAACGTGGCCACTGATTGCTCACAGAACATCCTCATGTCCCCTCTGTTTCCCAGCTGTTTGTGACATAGCTGTACTGATATGACTAATTCTAGCAAATACATTCTGGTGATAAATGGGAGGGATGTGTATCATTTGTAAGTCAAAGCAGAGAAGAGCAGGGTAAGGTCTCTACAAGCTTTCTTGCCTGTCGTGATGACGCTGGGAACCACTTGACACGGCAGAGAGAAGTGGCAGTCGTCTATAGCCCTGGGCCACTTCATGGAGGAGAGCTGCCCTGTGGAGTCTGCCTGCTCCCTTCAGACTGTGCATGAACCAAAAATAAATATGTTAAACTCTGCCCCTTGTTGAAAAAAAAAGGAATATGTTACTAAAATAGACCTTAAGAAAACTGTTCCTGTATCTAATTTTAAATGCTATCATAAAAGACTTTCATGCTTTAATACTGCCAGTTTAAAATCTCTTTGTTCAGTCTACAGTTGCTAGTCTGGTAGTGCTCATTCTTTAAAAACGATCCTTCAATTTCAAAATCCCACTTCTAAATTGTACATTTAGTCAAGGAATCAATATCTGGGACTGCACAAACTGAAACCTAAGAATTTATCATTACAACCCATTTAAAAAATTATTTGATGTGGTTTTGAAATTTGCATGTTAATTTTTGGATGGTATTTCATTTATAAATGATTCAGGTATAAATTATTAAGAAATAACATTGCTGCCAAAATTTATTTAGCTGACATTGTAACAATGTGCTGGCAAAAAAATTACCTTAACAAGCTAAATTAAACTTTGTAGAAACCAAAATTTTATTCTCAATAGTTTATGAAACACGTTCTGTAATTGTATCCTCTATTAATACTAACAATTCATATATACTATGCCCTGAACTTTGCTTCCTTTCATTATTCAATGATTACAAGTCCTGAATGTCATTTGTCCTATTAAATTACTCTGTGAAAATTGAAGAAATAGCAACACTACCTTCCAACCATTTCAAATAACAATAGTTAAAATTTATTAAGTGTATATTGGGAATATGCATGCATAGATTAGTTAATCTATCTCACAAGTTATAATTTGAAGACTCAGAAGTCAGAAAGCTTATAAAATATATAATTAATAGCCAGCATTTATTGAATACTTACTATGTGCTTACCACTATTTTAAGAGTTTACGTCATTTAACCTAAGGGCCCAAGCATTTGCTTGGGGACCGTTCTGTCTTCTGTCTGTTTGGTCTGACTGCACACGTATTTTCTCTTTCTTCCTCAAACTCCCAGAACACAAAGGCAGAATGGGAGCGTTTCACGTTGTACACGTTGAAGAATACCACACAGATAATCTGCATTCCAAGTAAAAGATGATAAAATAGACACTTACGGGAGATTTTTACTAAGTTAGAAAATAAGATACTTAAAAATCAATCTAGTTATCAATAGCTGTGTTGTGGAAACAAAAATTAGTGTGTCAATGTGATCCAGTCAGGTCAACGTATCTTTCTCAAAGACTAATTGTTTTTCACAGCAGAGGAGGTAAGATGTGACTTTGATGCTAGCGACTCTTTTTTTCTGATCTTCTTTTCTCTTTCCTGACACTAAGTTTTGTTTTGTTTTTTTGTTTTTTTGGGGTTTTTTTTTGCACTTCAAAGGATCCAGGGAAAGGTGAAATTTCAGATTAAGGCTGTATGTTCAGATCATCAGCAGTTATACTGTCTTACTAAACATAGTTTAAAAAGAAGTACAGGGTTTTCTACTCAGCTAAAGTGATAATAGTTAACACTCATATTGTCAAGAAAATAATTATGATTATTTTTCATAAAAATTTAAAATTTAAGCTCCCCCTTGAAAAATCCAGCATTCCTCAGACTTCATTTATTGTTTCTTTGAACTAACCATCTGGTCCTCCAAAATCTTAGCTAAGAAGGAAAACTTCTCAACTTTGGAAGTCTTTCTTTTTATTCTTTAAATGAAAGGTGGAAAAGCACACAAATATACATAAGTATGCAGAATAGAATAAAAGTGAACTACAAGCCTAGGAAAGCCTGTGAGCTAAAATCTAGTTGTTGCCTTTTAATCTTTTTAAAACATGCTTTTTTTAAAATTTATTTGCATTTTCATTCTAAAAGTATACACTAGTTTTAACATTCATTTGTCAACTTCATTTACTATTCAGTAATACTAAAATAAGTGGGAGAAAGATTTGAAAATATTTATATTCAAAAATTGATTGCATATATTACTGGAGAAAAAGCGTTTAAGAAAGAAAGAGACTTTGTTTTAAAAAGTAAACAAGCAAATTAAGACAAGAAAAATGAATTTGTGTAAAGTGCGTTTCACAGCAATGAGGGTTCCATGGACAGAACTAGGACTAAAAGTCACAAAAACCAAATCTCTCAAAGAAAGGAGACGGCATCATGTAAAATTGAACATTTTCTTACTGTCTTTCTTTGCATACAAAGACACAATATAGATGGAAAACTTCAAAGCTCTTGAGTGAGAATTTTAAAAAATATATGTGGCAGGGAAAACATACAAATGAAAAATTCAATACTTTTTTACCCCTCTCCATTAGACAGTAAGAGTGGAGAAAATCAGTAAGAAATAAAAATACGCCTTGTAGAAGAGAAAGAAAAAAATCATTTGTTTGTCTCATGCCAGAACGAAGTGCAAAAACAAAAAAGAAAGACAAAAAAGATAAGGACAGAAATTTTGCTATTACTCAGGACAGAATAACTTAGGGAGTATAACAAAAGAAAACCTTTCCACTGCCAAAGCAGGTGATTTTGAAAACAAATCTGTAAACGTTTGTTTCCTTGATGAGCCTGAGGTCAGGAGTGCTGCGGAAAGGGTACGAACTAGGAGAATGTTGGGGAAATCAGTCCTCTCCAACAGGGCTGAAATAAGTCATATAATTTTGAGTTAGAATTCATGGGATAGCGCTTAAACATTACAGTAAAATTGAAACTCTAAAAAGATATGGCAATGTGGGGGGGGGGGATTATTTTCTTTTGTAAAAAGAGTATCCAAAGACATGTAAACAGCTATTCGGACGGAAGGGGGCATACGAGACCAACTGCACATAAGTGACCTCTGATTCCTGTACATTCCATAAACAATTTCTCACTTCAAGTACCCCAAAATCGAATGTTTTAGTATAATGGCAGCATGGATTGTTTATAGTTTTACGAGTACTCATTAATGATTCAGAAGCTGACAGTATGTGTATGTGCGTGTATAAATATATATACAGGTCACTGGCAAAGCCTTTAACAATTTCTGGGAAATAAAAATAGAATCTGGGTATTAAAATAAAGTCTAACCTTTTTTTTCCTTGGTGCTTAGTCTAGTTTCACTCGCTCATAGGGTGCCGCATGCAGAGGTTTCATATCTGGCCCTTTGGACCAGGGTTCCTCCTGTGAAATGGGGCCGGACACCTCCGCTCCGGGTCCCTGTGCAGAAGTGTCCGCCGCGACACTGAGGTTAAAGATGGCGGCGGCGGGCTGTGCGCAGAGACGCTGCGCCGCGATCCGGAGCATGAGCAGCGCAGCTGTGTCCACCCAGCAGGGCTCCGCCCCCCCCCCCCCCCCCCCCCCCCCGGCTGAGGAGAACCCGGTAACGGGGCCCCGCCCCCCGCCTGCGGGCCAGGCTGGGCGTGGTGTACTCCAGCCGGTGAGCTCGCGCCTCTCCGTTCTTTGATCAAACAATAAAGCTCTCCTTTGCTTCTGAACCAAACTCTGTCTCATGCTATCCATGCGAGTAACACGGGGCAGAAGGATCCTTGTTGGGGACCCACTTGGGAGGGTTGGTTACATACATACATATATGCATGTCTGTATAGTATTTTTTTTTTTTTGCAGGAAATAAATCAATCACAGAAATGGCAAAGATGGATATAAAAAGGAATGGAGTGCTCACTTAAGCAGCACATATACTAAAACTGGAACCATACAGAGATTAGCGTGGCCCCTGTGCAAGGATGACATGCAAATTTGAGAAGCAACCCATATTAAGAAAAAAATAGAATGGCTGAAAGTCTGTAGCACTGAAAGTCATGTGAACCTCAGTGCTGTTGAGATCCTGAGTGAAGACTGAAAACCGATTTTTATTCGCCGGATGTTGCTGACTGAGTGACCAGGAGGGAGTTCCCGTATCACCTTGTTTCTCATTTATAAAATGGAGTTAACAATCAGCAGTTCCTTAACAGCTCTAGATATGTTATGAAGATAAATGAGATTATTTCTATGTAAAGTTTATAGTTTGTTAGAAAGAAGTATTACAGAAATAAATGTTGGCATTATTATGGCAAAGCAGAGGCTTTCAATATATTATAAGTAAAACAAAGTAACACTCGTCATCTTTCTATCACTTTAAAAATTACAGAAGCTTCACAGAGAAAATGAAGAAGGTATTTAAATCTTTGAAATAAATGAAAATGAAGACGCTGCTTATGACAAAAAGAAGCGCCAAATAAACTAATATGATTGATTGATGGATCTGTTAAATAACTACTCCATGGCTTCAAAGCAGACATTTTTAACATTATAAATGTCTCCTGTTTAAAATCTGTCAGGCTGCTGCAATCAGAAGTTTACATATTTTTCTTTCTTCTTCTTTTCCTTCTCTGTCTTTTCCCCTTTCTTCCACTTTGATATTTGAAATCTAACAGAGTCATCACAGTAAATCATATTCACTCTAAGGGTTGAGAGACAACATTTTAGTTAAAATACTGACGAAATACTCTGAGAAGTTAATGAATCTTGATAAAGTTAGGGAGGTAGCCTGTCACATTAGTGCAAGGCTTTTTGTCCATTCCAAGCCAATCTGAGTGTGGTGGCATCAAAAATGACAGCTGTCGAGTGGGTTAAGAGAGAAAGACAGGAATGAAGGCTGTAAAATTTGATGAGATTAAGATGGAATTGTTTAGTCTATCAGTCAGGGTCATTTATGCACAACTGCTTAACCGTACTACATACTTCCTAGAAGAAGCCCCGGAGGCTTGGAGATCTCTTTTAGGAAATGGTACAATTATCCCCTTTGCTTAAATGTCTAGAAGAAAGTAATGCTGACAGAGAGTATGCATTAGTCTGCTTGTAAATTAATTTTTTTCTTCACTTAATTATGTGGACTCATTAAACTTCATTGGAAACTGTGTTCAAGTTTCTCTATAGATGTTTATTCTGACTTTCTAAGTGTTAGAATTAACATGAGATTCTATAAAGCTAGTAGAAAAGTCTTTGGAAGATAGTAATGCCACAAATTTTGCTTAAAAAAGAACTTTTTAGATTATAAATATTCTATATTGTAAGGTATGAAAAATATATTGAGAGCAGAAATGTGAAATATTCATAGCAGTTATTCAAATTATTCATTCCTTAAAATCATTTAGAATACTATGAACCTGATTTTTCATACATGAAAATTATCCTGCACTCTAACATTAACATAACATTTAGCTAAAAAAATAGAAATGTTGATGAATTTCTGGGGTTGTTTTACTAGTGTATCTCCATTCAACTGTTGCTAGGTTTTCTACTTTCTCTATCAAAACTTGTTGCTCTGGCACTATTTTCTCAAAGTTCTACTCCTCTACTGCAATCTGAAAATTAAAGTGCATTTACATTGGGTATAAATTAATAGAATTTTTTTCTCCACTCATAGCAAGGACTGATATCATCAAATAATCCACTGTGTCAAGAAAGCATGAACAGAGACATAAAGGAACACATTTTTTTAACCGATACACCGAATTAAAACGCTGAAGGTGCTAGACACCTAACATCTCGATTAAATTTATTCTACCCATGAAGCAACAGTTTATGATTTTCAAATGAATAGCACACTTAAATGAAGGGAGCATTAATACAATATGATATTAATATACAAATACGCACATTATTCTTCTGCCACTGACATTCTGAATTAAATCAGTAATGGGGTGTATAACTGATTAAATATCTACACAACAGAAAGCAACAGCTTATGATTTAAAGAGGCGCTGGTAGAGTGATCACATCATTACCCTGCCAAACGCCATCTATCACTTTTACTGAACTTAACGAAGACGGATTACATCCCACAGTTGAGATGCAGCCTATAAATACTGTCATGCTGATCTTCATCTGACTTTCCTAGAAAACAGACAAGCAACAAATCAATAATTGAAGGAGTCATATTAGAAATTCAGTGTTATTCAGCACCCAGAAGAGATCTTGCAGGATAGTATAGCAACACACAGCCCTTAAGTCAATGAATTCTGCTAATTCATGCTTTCTCTTCAAAGTCAGCTTATTTTCTCTTTAAGCTTATTTACTTCCGCAGGTTTAGAAGAAAGCATCTGTTTAGTGTAAAGCATTACTACCCACTTTTACATTTGAAACCCAGACTGGTTTAGGGCCAACAAACTTCTTTTTATAATAAACTTTCTTTACGAAGTGCAATATGCTTCCTGGCTCGAGTTATGAGCTCATACAGGTAATTACAAATGTGTGACATAGAATATTGGTTTTAAAGTTACTGTCTTCAAACACTGAAACAAACTGAATACCATAAAAATATGCATAAACAATACATTCCTTTTACAACTTCTGGGTTGTTTTAATAGTGTTTCTCCATTAAACACCTGCCTGAGTTTCTATTCACCATCTCATTTAGCTTTTACAGTTTACCTTTGTGGAAACTGCCTGTCAATTGCGTCAGCAGTCCAATCACTGGAGACCAGATTGTTTTCTGTCAGTCTGCTTGTATAACGTTATGGTAATAGATAACAGGTGGTCAGTATTCGTCAGAAGAGGTGAAGATGATATCTCACAAGCCATAAAACATCTGAGGAAATGCTTTAACAGTTCATGCTTACTACTAATTGCGCCATTAGAACTTTAATTAATTCTTTACCCTTCCACTATGTTCCTTAGATGGCCATAAGGCAGGAAATCATTTGGAACAGAAAGAAAGAATCTAAAGAGACAATAATGAGGTGTAATAAAAGAAAGAATGAGTGGCAGAATGGCTAACATTTTGCTCTGAAACCAGAGCACAGTTTGATTGCTTAATCAGTTCTGTATATGATAAAATCCCTAAAAGGGGACCATTTTTTAAAAGAGCACCTTAATTCTGAGAACATGTTACCCACTGCCTACATTGAAGCTGACTATCCTCAATTATTAACTCTATCTTTGAAAGTATTTCAAAATGCTTCCCTTCTGATTTTAAGGCATCAGTAATCAAATCCTCGCAAATCAGAAATGGATAAATAAGACATGGAAAAGCTTTCACTCTAGGAAAACCTATATATTTTTAAAATACAGCCTTAGCACAAGTTGCATAAAAGATGGAAACAGGGCATTAGACTCAATGTCATTGTTTAAGCTCAGATCAGTTTTGACTTTGGCATCTCCAGTTTCTAGTTTTCAAATAGCACATCTTGAGACACATTACATAGCTAGAGAGACAGTTGTACATGTCATTAGCTTTCGATAACTTGAATTTTGTAATTTGAATTTTGTAATTTTAGTTCTTACAGTTTGTTTGCTATCAATTTATTTAACGTATCAACAGTTTACAACAATTCATTTGAATAAAACTGAATAAAAGAAGTCTGAGCAATAAAATTGACATCCTTAAGAAAAGTCAAAACTAGAATGTTTACGAAAAATGTTTTAAAAGTGAAATAAAGGATTATTTTCCTTCTTATCTAGTACATTAGATAGAAAAGGAACAAATATTTATCAAGAAAATGATATGAAAATTACACTGCTCAGCAAAGGTCCAAATAGTCATCTAAGAATTAAGTTCGAATTTACATACAATTTTAATATATTATACTACTACCAAGAACTTTCCATTTTACTTCCAGCTTTAAAAAAAGTATTTTTTGCTTTGTCCTCTTACAAACTCTTACATTCCAATATTTTTTAAAAGGTTTTAGAAATTAGCAGATGTTCAAGCTGCTTGGCAAAGCACTATGACTCTGAAAACTAAGTTGGAAATATAACAACGCAATTCTCAGCCAGTTGAGTTTAGCTATGATTGAACCTGTTACAAATGTAATTTATAGTTACACAAGAAGATTCAATTTCAGGTGCAACTTTAAGTTTCCTCAGTCCCAGTAAATGTATGCCAAATTCCTAGAGAGAGAGCAGTACCTGCAAGGTGTAAGTCTTTAAGTCTAATCTAAGGCAAACAGACTATATGGGCCAAGTGAGCCATCAAGATTGTACCTCTGCACTCTGAAGCTTGTTCATGTGCCCCACTCCCATGCACTTTACTACTTCTGAAAATTATTTCACTTTGTATTTAATGTTTCTGTTGGATCTAGCTTCAAAATATATCCAGTATCTGATTTTTTTCTTACTAACTCCATTGATTCTAAATTAGTCCAGTCATCATCAGACTTGGGTTACTGCAGTAGCTTTCCAGCTGACCTGTTTTCATGCTTTCCCAACGCCCAAAGTCAAAGTTAAAATCATAGATATCATATTTGCTAACACTTCAGCTCAAAACCCTCCGAAGTTTTCTCACCTTATACCTACAACGCCCTGCATGGTCCCATCTTCCCCCTAGACTCATCTCCTATTAGTTTTTCTCATGTTCTCTCTTTCCTGGCAGTTGGCCTCCTTGTTCTGTGAATACCCTAAAGACTCTGATTTCAGGCCTTTGGCATTTCAGGCCTTTTTCTTCTTTCTAGAATGTTCTTCCCCAAGAATTCACACTATCAATCAACTTGATCTAACTGATGTTTATAGAATAATTCATTCAACAGCAGCAGAATACACATTCTTCTTAAGCTCACATGTTTCAGGTAGAAACACATTTTAGACCATAAAACACACTAATGAATTTAAAACAATAGAAATCATGCAAAGGATGTTGTCAGATCACAATGGAATTAAACTAGAAAACAATAACAGAAAGATAGCTGGAAAATCCCCAAGTATTTGGAGATTGCCCAACACATTACTAAAAAAAAAGGGTAAAAAGAAGATTCAAGAGAAATTTACAAATAGTTGAACTAAATAAAATTCAAAATACAACTTATCAAAATAGAACTATTCCTTGAGCTAGCATTATCCTAATATCAAAATCAGTTACAGATACTACAAAAAAAGGAAAACTACAGATCAATATTTCTCATGAACATAACTGTAAAAATCCTCAACAAAATATGAGCAAATGAAATCCAACAATGTATAAAAAGAATTATACACTACAACCAAGTAGGATTTACTTCAAGTATGCAAGGCTGGTCAATTTTTTAAAATCACCTTATGTAATTCACCATATCAACTGACTAAACAGTGCATCATATCCACTGATGCAGAAAAAGTATTTGACAAAATCCAGTACCCATTTCTGATGAAGACTCTCAGCAAACTAGGAATAGAGGGAGAATTCCTCAACTCAATAAAAAACATTCTTAATAAACCTACAGTCAATATAAATGACTGAATAATTAATAAATGGGGGAAAGAGGTAAATATCCCATGTAGAAGAACTCTTAATGATTTACATAAATATTTTTTCAAGGAGAGGGTGCATAGCCCCTCACTTTTTAGGTGTAGACTGTGCATAGGGACTTCCATCCAAAGTGTACATTATGCAGAAGAGGAAAAGGAGTAATGTTACAGTAGAGAAGACAAACAGTACCTCAGCCAAGTAATCAAGGATAATATTGATAGTCACAAATCACGTTGATAGTATATATGCTTCATATGATGTGATGACACTTTACATCTGTAGTCTTCCTCCCAATTACTAAAAACTCCAGTCTTACTATGAGAAAAACAGATATTAGACAAATCCTACTTGAGGGACACTCTACAAGATACTTGACCAGTATTCCTCAAAACCTTCTAGGTCATCCAAAACAAGGAAAAATCTGAGAAATTGCCACAGCCAAGAAGAGTCGGAGGAGACATGACAACTACATGTAATCTGGTATCCCAAATGGGATCTTGAGAAAGAAAGACAAAAAAAAAAACTGGAAAAATCTAAATAAACTATGGATTTTAGTTATCAATAATATATCAACATGGTTCCTTAATTATAACATATATCTCATACTAGTACATCACTAGTAGCGAAAGTTGGATATAGGATAAATGAGAACTCTGTGTAGTATCTTCTCAGTTTTTTTGGTAAATCTAAAACTTTTATAAAAGAATAAGTTCTATTAAAAAGGGTGAGTGATCAATTTTGAGTTTTAGCTTTATAATTTTCTATTTTGAAATTATAAGCTACTTTATCTCTTGGATCATTATTTTTCTTCCTTATAAAACAAGTATTATTACATCATCATCATCATCATCATTACTACTATTCACATTCATTCATGATCCTCTTATTTCAGTGTAACTTAGGTAAGAATTACAGTTCTTTTCCTTAGATTTTGGTTGTAATAACTTTAGAATTAAGGTAATGGAACTTCATTATGAAAACACTCTCAGAAGCCAATCTTTTCATTGCCTAGAATGGCACAGTTGCCCAGCAGCAGTCTTAGTCTTCTCTCCTATAGTATATATTCCACCCCATGAACTTTATTGTAATAGATGAAACCTTCTTTGGGCAAGTTACTAGTCATGATGAAAAATATGGTATAAATAAGTAAAGAAAGATGAATTTCACACTTTTTGGTATCTGGAATATATACGTATATATCTGCAAGAGGACAGTTAAGTCACACGGTTAGTAATGTAATAGGAGTCACTCCTGTATTTGATCGTGGCATAACACGCTGAGTACCATAAATCTGGCAAATCTTGATCAATCCTCTTCTTCATGAATCTACTTCAGGTCATCCTTAGTAATCTACACTGTCTTTCTAGCCTGGCTATTTATTTGAGGGGTGTTGAAAGCATAAATAAATTTCCAGTTCATAGGTATTTTAAACAAAACTGAGATAAATGCAGACCCACTGTTAGAAGCAACAATCTCTGGCAGCCAATGTTCTGCAAATAACTGGTACTGCGCTGAAATTATTGCAGCCAGTATATTAGATGAAACCAGGAGCTTTGTGAGCCACTTTGAAAAATCGTCTTTCACAATCAAGAAATTTCCTCTAGATTGCACCTGCAAAAATCAATATTGATTCTTGTATAAAGCTTCTTGAACCCTTAGTATGGAAGAATCAATTCCTTTGGCAGATTATGTATATAGCATGGCATGCATTATACAGTTAATTCAATAATAAGCATTAATCCCAGGTTAGCAGACATTCATCAGCCAGTGCTTTCACGAAAACAGTTCTCAAATGTGCACCATAAAGTATAGCCAAAAAAAAAAATCTGAGGATCACTTGTAGAAGTAAAACTATGATTGCCATTCTATCATTCCTTTATAGATAGAAAATGTATTCATGCATTTAATTCCTCATTATAGATGTGTTAATGTCTTCTGTCATCAACTCATATTGTACATAATAAAGTCACAATGTAAATTCCAATGTCTGTTCCTTAGGAGCCATGAGACATATATCTATATATTCATATATCTATCAATATTGCTCATTGTGTATATATATATACATGTGTCACTGTATTGTGATTACTAATTTTTAAAATTTACTACATCCTCCTCCATCACTTATAATATGTCCTTATACATAAAAATTCTTTGAAGAAAGTAAAGTTAGCTGGAAATAGCATAAAATATATATTTAATTAGAAATGCTATATTAAAGCAAATAATATTGTATGTTATTGTTCTAATAAGGTTTAAGAAGCTACAGTTCTTGAAGTCTGGGAAATAAATGAATTAGCCATTTTAATATCCTGGAGGAAAAGCATCTGATTAATTTAATGGGAAAGACAACATGGCTGTGACACTGCTTGCTGAAGTCTAAAGTCACTTAGTTGAGAAGATGGTCCAAGAAATTTACAGAAGCAAAATTCTTGTGGTAAAATAAGAACTCAGCTTCGGATCTGGCTCACCAACAGCTTATTTTATTAGTGGCTTTGGATAAAAAAGGGAAATGCAATATTATGTTTCTCAGAAACAACCACAAATTCACAGAATTCCTACACAATTCAGAGACACAAAGAGGATGTGAAAGTGACCAGAGATCATCCCAGGGGCAGAATTTTAGGAAGTTAATTTTGGAGCTAATGGCACTGAGGTTCCAACAACAAAAACAAAGGAATGATGCTCTGGAAAGAAAGTAGGGAACAAATTGCAGTTAGCCAGAGGATGGATGACAGTCCTAGCCTGAGATGAGAGCTTCAGCTCCATGTTTTATATTCCACTGCTCATGCCTCTGTCAACATACGTAGTACTTTCAATAACTCCAAGTCTCCTGTCAATGTGCCATATCAAGAAGAGGCCTTGGGAGAGTATGTAACTTCTGATTCTGTGCTTGAATGTGTTTAGAAATTTTTCTTTAAATCTATTTAATGTTTATTTCCATACATTAGAAGATGATGTACGCTGTTAAACTATTCAAGCAATATCTTTGGCCCCAAAGCATTTCTGCCTCTGCATAAAGGTTACTTCAGTGTTCAGACTCGTTCCTCAATGTGTTGTCTATCGTTTTACTTTTCCTGATCAGTGGGAACTTAGTCTGGTTCCAGCACCAGATGCCACTTTCTGGGCATCAGCTCCTGCTGCCACCTCTTACAGAAGACAGGACTGGCTTTGCTGTCTCTCCTCCACCCCAGTAGGTATTTTATTAAAAGCTTAAAACTCAGCAACACTTTTGACACTGGGACCCTCTAAAAATCCAATTAAAAAATAATCAATCTGAGGTCCAGTAAAATTTGACCATACTGAAAATGTGGGTTATGAAAGTCTTCTAACACTAACCCTTTAAATTCTCATTTGTGTACAACCAACGCATTAGCATTTGGCATTGCTCTTCTAGACAAGAAGTCTTAAATGCAACCAGAGATACCTTCATCATGTAGAGTGATGTAACCAGAGCATGAGTTTATAATTTTAAAATATTCCTAAAGAATTTTGTCACACGTTTTAATGGTGGTATTTCAGAGCTAGTAATGCATCTTTTTGATACTCAATGACAGCAAATTGTGGGGATTTTTTTCTGTCATTTTGTTTGTAATTTTAGTGTGTATTGTGTATTTTACTGTGTATTGTGTATTCTAATGTAGTTACAGCAAAACTGACTTAAAGTAAGGCATGATATGTTATGAATCATTTTAACTCTCTATGAAGCACTGTTGTATGCCTGTTGGTTATAAGCAAGGGCTAGCCTTTCTGGAAGGGTATGCTTTAACTCACTTTATTGTCATAACTACTGCATGACTAGGTGAAATTCTTATCACCAATTTAAGGATGAGGAACCATAGACAGGTCAGGAAATTCAATGGTGAGGCTGCGGTTTAAACCCCATAAATGATGATCTATTGGGTGGCATCTGCAGGGGAGAATGGCACATGGTAAAGTATGAAAAGATTAAACTCTTTGAGGATGGGAAATATTACATTCCTACCACCAAGCACCATATCTCAAAGTAGCAGATGTCTAATGATATTTTCCTGCATTAAAAATAGATTTGATTAAATCAATGAATGGAAGTAACTGACTGTCTGCCACACTGGCTATAGTGTGATATGGTGATATCTTCTCAGTGCTAATTGGCCAGTGGACTTGAGAACTGATACAACTGATGTGCTCTATAAGGCATGTGTAAATGATCAGAACAAAAACATTTTCCCCATCAAGAAAAAAAAAATATAACATGGAATATCTTTTGACCATTCCTTCTTGTTGTCCAAAAAGTATTTGGAGAAAATATAATGGATTGCAACTTTAATTATTAATAATAATATTGAATTATTAATTAAAAACAAATCATTCTTGATCTTGAAATTTTTTTCTTTTTCTTTTTTTTTTTTTCCTCCGGCCATCGTGGAACACTCTTGAGACACTGCAGGCTCCTAGGGCATCCTGTCCCAGACTTCACACTATAATACAAATCCTAGTCTCACCTTGAGGGAATAATTGTGCTGGCTCATTTAAACAGCACTGACAGCTCAGCAGCTTCATTCTGATAGGCCAATTTGAAATAAGATGTTTTCTTGTTTCAGTACCTGCACAGTGCTTACTGCATTCTTAAATGAATGCAGGGTGACACCTCAAGCTATGATTGTTTTAAAAGTTTTCCTTTTCTACTTTACTTCCCTTCATTATCTCCTCCATGAAGGAAGCAGAGTGATCCTTCTAAAAACAAGGTCAGATTATTTCACAGTTCTGTCCCAAACCCCAGAGTATCTTCCAGTTTTACCTAGAATAGGTATGAAACCCTTACTATGATGGTAAGACCCAAGATGGACTGGTCCCAGTCACCATTCTGACCTAATCAACTCTCATTTTCCCCTTGCTGACTCTTTCCAGCCACTGACTTCTTCCTTTTTCCTGATCCATCAAGCATGCTTCCATCTCAGGGCCTTAGTACAGGCCTTCCCTCTTCTAGGAACAATCATGCCTCAGCTCTCCTCACTCTCTAGAGCTTTCTGCTCAAGTGCTACATTCTTAAAAATTACTTTACTGACCACCCTGTCAGCACCATTTGCTTCTATCATAGATTATTCCTTTCTTCTGTTTTCTTTTGCACTCATTTATAACTATTTGATGAGTATATTTTAGTCAGTTGATTGTCCAGTCCCATATGATAATGTGAGCTCCAAAAAAGCAGGGAGTTATCCACTGCTTTATCATCACGCTCCATAGAGAAAGCCTGACACACTACAGGCATTTAGTATTTGTTAAATGAATAAATAAAATAATGAATTTCTCTTAAAAAAAAAAAACAAAACCTCTTCTACACATTTTCTAAAACACTATCTTTTATTTCTGCTGACCGTGAATTATCAGCCACATATTATGGATAGAACCTGTGTTCAATGCTACTCCTTTTGTTAATGTAATATATAGTCATGCATCCTTACTTATCAAGGCCATTTTAATGTCAAATTTGAACCATTCAAGAGTCTTCACTGTAAAACTCCACAGAAAAGACAAAATTGCAATTCGTCTTCTATGCTATCCACAAAATTGCAGTTCTCAAATGGATATTAAAACCATGCAATCTAAGTAGCAAAGACTTTTGCAGACTGCTGTTCTTTTTATGGAATTTAAATCTTGGAACAATGATTGATAGGATAGAGGGAAATTGGCCTTCCCAAGATTCCACAAGTTCATCAAAAGCTTTATTCTTTAATAAGCTATGTCAATGAATAAGAGTTCTCATTGTGGCAAAAGTCTAAATGGACAGATTTTTAGCATAAAAGCTTCACTTTTAAGTGTCTCCGTGTGATTCCCTTTAAAATAGAATAAAACCCTTTCAGCATCTGGATTCCAAGGGATGAGCTTGCTGGAATAAAGCTTTCTAACATTTTCCAAAATAGTCATTAAGTTCAATTAACTTCTATGATAAATATCACAGCTGGACCTGACGACTTGACAGTGACTTTATTCAATCTCTCTCGGAATATTTTAGGAATCTTGAAAAATAAAGAAGTTATTAAAATCCTATGCCACGTCCTGTTTTACAAGACTGTAAGTTTTGTGACGTCAGGGACCTTCAGGGTCCTGGTCTGTATTGAATCTCCAGTGCACCTAAGTAGTAATGTTAGGCAGTTAGATAGAAATGAGCACTGGGCAGGGGGAGGGAGCAACCCAGAAAATAATAGTGCACCTGTGCTCAGGAGAAGGGGCGCCAATCTTTTTACTTTCTCTAAGTGAGGGCCAGCAAAGAAGCCGGCTAGGATCGAACCCTGTGACTGCTCAGTAGAGAGAAGGACCTGGCTTAACTTGATCCAATGCTCATTATAATGTAATTGACATTGCAGCTTCAGCCCCTCCTATAGGTTCTCTGTGCGTATCATGGGTAAGAGCATGCACGTAAGAGATGGGCGTGCCTGAGTGCAAGAAACATGAGCTGTCAATCAATCACAACCCCTCCCCGCCCAAGCCAGGACATAAGACAGGAGAAACAAAGCAGCCGAGCCATTTTTTCTCTCTTGGATCGGCCCCCTCCCAGTTCTCGGGGGTGTACTATGTCTTACTACCTTTTTACTTCACTAATAAAATCTTCTGTTTATATTACACTTTCCATCTCTCATTAAAAATTCATTTTTGGTGGGGATGACTAAGAACCGAGGTAAATTTATTCCCCTCCTCCAGGTAACAAAACTATTAAGGAAAAAAAAATGTTTGGAGAGGAAAAAGTTGGTGATGTTATGTAATTATAATGCCAATATTAAGGAAAGATAGGCAGGCCATTCTGGGTGTATATACATTGTCTCCTATTTGAGGGACAAAGAGTATAGTTTTACTTATCTTATATTCAAAATTGTAAAATTCTGGTTTGGTTTCTCCTGGCTTACAGGGGTTTTTGTGATTGATTGATTGACAGCTCATGGACGCCTATTTCATGTGCTCAGGCACGCCCATCTCTTTTGCGCATGCTCTTACCCATGATGTACACAGAGAAACCTATGGGAGGGGGCTCAAACTGCAATGTTAATTACATTATAATGAGCATTGGGTCAAGTTAAGCTGGGACCTTCTCTCTACAGCGCAGTTGCAGGGTTTGATCCTCGCTGGCTGCTTTGCTGGCCCTCATTTACAGAAAGTAAAAAAAAAAATTTGGAGCCCTAACTGGCGCTATGAAGAAGGTGACCATATCACAAAATTTACTCTCTAGTTCTACTTCTTTGTTCATATCATTAATAAGAAGGATATATTAACCATCTTCTTTTGACAAGGTATCAGAAAAGACATGGAAGAAATCCTATTTTGAAGGACAGAATAATCCTGTTGTATAAAAGTTTCTATTCCTGTAACATATAATGTTTACATGACAGAACAAAAATGTAATCTGATTGTTGGCAGTTACTACATTAATTATATGACTGCCATTAAAATGTGAATTAAAAAAATATAATGGCAGGCTAATGTGAACAAAGGTAACCTAGTGAGGTCTTAGAAATCTTCCTGCTTGGTTAAAATGAAAAACAAAATGGTTTGCTTCTATTTTGTGTAAAATGCAGTAATCCCAGGGTTCCATCTTCTCACAAAGAAACTCATCAAAATTACACAATTTTGTGACCCACTTATTAAACCTGAATATACATGGTCACCATTTCAACGTGCAATTTTCACAGATATTGAGCTTATTAGATAGAACATACTGTGCATTCCATTTTTCTAACCTAGTAAACTCAGAGGGTATGATCATATTTACTCAAGGGTTTTATTTTATATGTCAGAGAAAATAGTGGGGGATGGTAGGAGTAGGATGTGGGAAAGTTATGTCATAATGCTGAATGGTCTGCAGACATTTTTCAAATAGCTTATATTTAGTGGAGTACATTGGATCTTGGATGTCTCAGCAACTTTCTCTAAGTTCTCCTAGTCATATTTGTAAATTCATTTTGCAGTTTTGCTCTTTTTCTCTCCGCATACTGATTCCCCAGCTGTTTAATCTCTTGCTATTACTTATTTCAAAAGCTTCTCAGTTTAAAAAGACAGCAATAGTCACAGAACTGAGTCCAGGACACTAGTGTACACACTTGGTTATATAAGCAGCCCATAACTTATGTTCCCATAAGAAGATATTGATTTTATATATATATATGTATGTGTGTGTATATATATGTGTGTGTGTGTAAAAAAACCTGTTATTTTGACTCATCTCATCCTATATTGGGCAGATATAGTTATTACTATAAAATTGTTTAAAAAAGCCACTATATGCCTTTGTTGTTGGGTTTCTTTTTATTATTATTTTCAAAGTGCACATGATAGCATCAGTCATTTCATTTTCATCAAGCTCAGGGCTATGCTCTGTAAACTGTGTATGTGATCTGGTATATGGACCCTATGCTTTTTACCACAATGAAATCTGTGTTTCAGTGTTTACAGAGATTTTAAAGCAGCCACTCAGTATAAATTTCTTTGTTTGTATTATTGGGTTTTTTCCCCCTAATCTAAGTACATAAATTATTTGGTTAAAAGAAAAGCATTCTGGAATACTAATGAACTGTTTCCTGTCTAAGGTGTTAAAAACAAAATCCTTCTCATAATTGCCTCCTGGGTTTCTACTTTTTCTTCATGTTTATTTCTGACAAAAGTGTTATTTGGTATCACAACCCCCACCATTGATGCCCCCTCCATTTTCCCTAAAGGACAAATCCTGATTTCATTTCTAACCATACAGAAACCAGAGTGAACCATTTCCAATGTGCTTTTGTTATTTTCCTAGAAATCTTGAATTGTTTATACTTCCATTTTCTATTTATTTGTCTATGTTTAATCATAGAACCAGGTTATTGATTCCAGCAAGACTGAATAATACTTCTGAGGAAAATAACATACTCATATGCATTGCCTCTCTACAAATTCATACTTGGATTTAAAAATTGTGTATATGCTGAGACATGAAGAATTCAGACTTGCTTTCCCATTCCAGTTTTATAACTGGATCACGAGATTTATGACTTGATACAAAACTTAGTTACTAACCTGCAAAACTGGAAATAAAATTTGTCTTCTAGAAAACCTATGAACATTTTAATTGAAATAACATTTGTGATGGAGGTATAAATTCATTTCTCTCACCTCAGATTCACTCTAGGAAACACACATTTTGAACTGAATGCTTTTGAAAACCAGTCTCTCAATTTCTTGAACTCTTACTCTCTCAGTCAGTTAAGATCATATGTACACAGAAAAACTTGCACACATATGTTCACAAGAGGATTATTCTTAATAGTCAAAAAGTGGAAAGAACCCAAGTACCCATCACTTGATGAATAAACAAAAATGTGGCATATGTATATTATCCAGCAATTAAAAAAACATAGAGTACTGATGCATACCTCAACATGGAAGAAATATGAAAAAAAATGCTAAGTAAAAGAAACGTCACAAAAGACCATGTACTGTATAATCCCATTTCTATGAAATATTGGTAACATCTGTATACAGAAAAAGTTATATTAGTGGTTGTTCATATCTAAGTAGGCTGGGGGAATGGGGAGTGATGGCTAATGGGTGAGAGACATCTTTTTAAGGTGATGAAGTGTTCCAAAATTGATTCTGGTGATGGTTGTACAATATAATCCCAGTGTTTTACTTTATAACAGAGAAACATGAGCAGGTTGCTTATGCTTATAACAGAGAAGCAGATGCTTATAAGCAGGATAGCCATTCTGACACAATGATAGTTTGGATCACCAGGAAAAAAAATTAGGCATGTTAAAAATAAGCAACACAAAATAAAAGTGACAATAGCTAAAACCATAATCAATAAGATTTACAATAAATTAAAAGTTTACTTAATAATTACATCTTTTTAATAATAGCAAAATATCATAAATATTGACCCTTGAAAAGTTAGACATCAGAGATATAATCAGGACAGAATAAAATGGGCATTGATGGAAACTATATAGAGTGCAATTTAAATTTGACAAAAAAAATTAAGAAATTATTATAAAATTAAGATCTGCTATTTGTGACCTGGGAAAATAGATCCTGTTGGAATTAATGGCTACACACTTAATGAATATTGTCACAATCTTCTAGTCTATATGAGACAAGATCTAACAAATCAAAATAATAATAAAACTTCCATTACATAATTAATTGATCCCAATTAAATGAATTAATTTTTTAAAATAAAAAACAATCATGAAAATTTTAAGAGCATCTGATAGAAAATTAAGAAATTTTCCTGAAAAATTTACAATTTATGAAATTGTTGATTAAACTGCTGGCACACATAAATACAAAGCCAAAATAGCTGAGAAGTTAAAATGTCAGTGTCCAAATGGCATAAAAAAAAAAAAATCTGGTTCTTTGTAGAAACTGTAGAAGATAATGGTTAAAAGTTGAAATTCTAATGTCAAATAATCCTGAGTTGAAATCTTTGCTCTACCAAACATGTCACCTTAAGCAATTACTTAGCCCTTCCAATCCTCAGTTTTCATATCTGCAATATGGCAACAATATATTGTTGTCTATCCTATATTGTAGTTATGGATATTAAATGACATACTAGGAATAAAGTGCACAGTGTAGTGTTTGGCATATTATGAGCTTCCTACTTGGCTAAATGGACAGTTACACATGATGTTCATTAACTTCCCCTTTAAATTTTTTAATATATTCAATTTCCCTCCCCCACCTTTAGTAAGAAATTTGTCTCTATTTCCATATTAAACTTTTTCCAGATTTCAAACTTCCTTACTTTTTTTAGGACATTGTTTAACTATTTGTCCCAATTCCCGAAATCAGATTAAATTTGCTATTAGTTTTCCTACTTACATTATAAGTGTTTGTGTATGAGGACACCCATACATACACAATGTGTGTATATACATGTGTGTGGAAGATGTGTATGTATGTTTGGTTTTGATGTATACACATATCTCTCTACATATGTACATATGTATGTTTCTGTATATACAACACAAATATATATGCGTTGAAACATCACTTCCTTGATGTTTCTTGATATTTTCTAGGTAAATGGAGATATTTTCTAGATAAATGGTTACAAATTTCTGCTTTAAAGAAATGAAACCTCATATTTTAAATATTAATAAGAAAGTGTGTTATAATTAAGTACAATAATTTTCTAATTTTTCATTGCATTTAAGTGGACTGAATATTCTCAGATTGTAAATCAAAACATGTCATATTCATTAACAGCCTGCAAAGCTATTTTTAAAAATCTGCCTTTACATGTTTTCTTTAAAAAGTATCTAAAATCTAAAAGAAAAATTAATATATTTCTCAAGATTATTTGCATAAATTTATATGACCAATAGGCACAATGTTTTTTTTCTGAGTGAATGTAGAATATTTCAGAATGATATAAGGTAATAATACTTCTCAATGTCAAAATACAGCAAAAGATATATACTTAAAGGTGAAATAATTAAAAGAAATTTCAGCAATTTTCTCACACATATTAAATATCTATTCTAAGTGAATTTTTAGACCCTTGGAAATCTGTATTTAAAAGAAATAATTCTAAACAAGAAGCTTCAATGACAGTCATTAGTTTCCAGTATTATTGTTAGCATGGCTGTCAGCCTCGAGCGCTAACCTACACCCCTTCCTTGAGGGAAGTAAGCCTTGAGAAGTATTATCCTTGTCTTACAGGAAACTGCTAGAAGAGAAAAATAAGAGCCCACCAGAATTGGTTAGAACCAGCTAGGAAGACGGTGGAAGATCTGACCTCCAGTGGCCCCTGAGCCTCATTATATACTCATTGTAACACATTTGCATGCTATGTAACACATCAGTGCCAAGACCACTGATAATTGCCATGGCAACTGCCAGAAGAGTCCTAGGCAGACTGAAAAGTGCTACTGTCACAATTTCAAGCATAGCGGTGAATATTCCTCCCTCTCTTTACTCAATTCCCTCCCTTTCAACTCAACCCTTCTATGTATATGGTATCTCAGTCTGAGTCAGGTTGAGAAGTTTCTTCGTGAACTAAGTTCCTGCTTTACCATTCTCTGGCCATTTAATAAAGTGTGTGCTGTTTCAGTCTCAGCATTGGTTTCCTTACTGGTTGTGTGAATCCAAAGGGAAAAAGAACCTTCCCCATTGAGGCAGGGGGCTTCAGCCAGGCCAGTGCCCCGAGTCGGGGTCCATACAACCAATTAAGTAACATTATCTTTTCTAATATTAATTTTCTGATGACTTGAGAATTTTAAAAATGGGCCTGTAAATCCCAATAAATATTTTAATTGTATATTTCAATCAAATAAAAGATTATAGGGATATAGGTCTTTCTCTACTTCCTACTAACATCTACCAACTAGTAGAACAGCAGCAATGTATCTTAGTTGCAAGAGAAGAGAAGAAAATTTTGTTAGATAAACAGAAATCTTTATAACAACTAAAAATGTTTAAAGACAACATTTACCTACCAATAGCAAATCAAATAGAAATGGAAAACTTTTTGAAAGAATATAACTTTAGAGATTATGAGAGAGGAAGAAATTTTTGTCAGCCTTTCTAGGTTTTGCTAGCTGGTCAAGAATTAAACCGACAAGAGATAGATTAACAGGAGAAAAATCAAACAAAAATTTTAACAACATGAATATAGTTCTCTGCCTTTCTGAAATGCAGCCTTCTTGTTCTTCACCCTTAGTCCTGCTATCCTCTGTCTGGTTAGTGGCAGTTATGTCCTGCCAATGGCACTTTCAAGGAAAGAAATATTGCAGCTTTTCTTCAAACACACATTCTAGCTTTTCTGCTGTCTCCACGCTACTGAATATAATAGCTGGGGCTAATTCTATAGTTGAACGATCTAGAAAACACAATTTCGTTTCTCCCAGAAGCTCAGGACATTACTTTTGATCTTTGCTAAAAGACAAGAGTTCACTGCTAGTCATGGTTGCTTCTTGATTTTTCTATTTGGTATATTACATATTAACGCCATATTCTTTAGCTTAAAACATGCAGTTTGAATGCTTGCTATCCTAGTAGCAGAATCACATTGGTTCTTCCTCTCTAGACCCTCTGAATCTTCTAAACCATAATAATTAGGGCTCACCAAAAAAGAAAATAACAAAAGCTGTATATGTTTATCAGCCAATCAACTTTACATATTTAATATTCCTTTCAACAAGTAAAATATACATCTGGAATTTGATGACAAAAGGGGAGGTATACTTGTGTTAATGCATTTATGCTATATATTTGTAGTAGAAAAATAGATAAACCTCAGGACACATCATTCAATTTATTATATAGACTTTGATGAAACTTATACAAGTAAAGCCAATTTTTGTTTTGCATTTGTAAATAAATACAACTTTGGTGTTTCTCTCTTTTGAGAAATACGTACTTTTAGATTCACCTCTGCTCCCATAAATATATATTATGCTTAAAATAATAAATAATCTTTATAGGAAAGACTACTTTCCTTAGAGCAAATATAAAGTTTTCTCAAAACAATATTCTATTAGCAATCGAAATTCTTTTTAGTTTTAATTTCTAGGTCTTTTGCA
This sequence comes from Vicugna pacos, assembly GCF_048564905.1. Taxonomy (NCBI): domain Eukaryota; kingdom Metazoa; phylum Chordata; class Mammalia; order Artiodactyla; family Camelidae; genus Vicugna; species Vicugna pacos. The sequence goes on from NC_132991.1 coordinate 20,307,128, forward strand.
TTTTCTATGTTTTCTAATGTAAAAGGAAGAGATTAATCAGAAATTTCAGAAGAAGAAATGAAGGCAATAAGAGAGAAAAAGTTTAGATAAATCATTTTAAAGGCTGGCCTGATAGTAGTAAGATTTACAGGCAATAGAACTAGAGCATTTCATTACTAAACTATATATCCCTTATGTCAAAATAGGACTAAAGAACCAAGGATAGAAAGTGTACCATTTGACTGAAGTATATAAAAGACAGGGGAACTACTTGATTTAAATGGCACCTGATGAAAGTCCCTGATACAGTGTCTCCCACTGAAATGACTTGGAAGTAAACTTAAGGGAAATACAAGGCAAAAAGTCACACCATCACTAAATTCTAGCAATTTTGGGAAACTTGCTCCCAACATGCAGGAGACATTTCTTATCATTATAAGGCCAATGGTCTGGACTAAGAAACACAGCTAATAACAGGAATGTTTAACCAGGGGAAGTAGAATAAACGTGTTAAGCTAGAAGGTAGCATGCATTGTTTTCTCAATTCCACTGTCTATTCCCTAGTTCAGAAATAGTAAGTCCATATGAACAGCAAACCCAGCAGTCATCCATTACTCTATAAGTGTTACTTCTTGAAGAGACCCTTCTTAACCCTTTTCCCACAAAATGGGCTTCAATTTTTTTTCAATAGGAGTATAGAAGGTGGGCAAAATGGATGAAGGTTGTCAAAGGTATAGACCTTCCAGTTATAAAATAAACAAGTCATGAGGATGTAATACATAGCATGGTGACTATAGTTAATCCTGTAACATATGTTGGAAAACAGCAACAACAACAACTTCTTTTTCTTCAACCATTCCAGAAAGCAACTGAAAACCCTGGCAGTGAGTTTGGGACATGAAAACTGGCAGTTCATTTTACCTTGGGAGATGTAGTTCCCCAAACAGTGAACGTGGTAGAAGGGAGAAATGAAAAAAGAGGATTGTAGTTTTCACCAGTCCAAAAATTCAACATGTCATAGAAGCAGCTATTTTGATTAGAAGAAAACACCACATAGACTAGAACATGCAGATGAAGGAGTCATGGGCACAGAATGGGGTCAGGAGACCTGTGCTTCACCCTGCCTTTCAGCTGACAACAGCAGCTTTACCTTCTAAGGTAGACAAATAATTAGAGATTTGGTAACATGGTTCCAATACATCATACCTTCAGAAACAGGGATAAGTAAATTTTATTCTAAAGGCTTAGGAAAAGAATATGCTTCTGAATATGGGTGATCAAAGAAGAACATGTTAGAAAATTGCCTGATACCTAAAGTTTATAGAAATCAAAAAAATAATCATAATATTAATTAAATAATTAAATTAAAAATGTATCATGAGGGAGGAGGGTACAGTTCAGTGGTAGAGCACACACTTAGCATGCATGAGGTCCTGGGTTCAATCCCCATTAAATTACCTCCATTAAAAACAAACAAACAAACCTAATTACCTCTCCCTTCCCCCACAAAATGTATCACAAAAGAGTAGCTGAAAGGGTAAAAAAAAAAAAGTAAGGAAAAAAGAAAAGAAAAATCACTAATAAAAAACAAGGGACTGAGATAAAAAGGAAGATGTTTGAGATAAGAAAAGGTCAAAGAAAATCCAATAATGAAAGTGCAAAATTAAAATCTACAATTGACATAGCGAAGAACACAATTATCACAATGTTTGAGAAAATAATGAATTACTGATGAGAAAGAAAAAAACATTGAGGCGCTCTTTTAGATAAATTTCTAGAGATAAAAATGATGAGTGAGCATATTGGTGATATGGAGGAGACAGATTCTACTGAATGATAAAATGACTAAAAACGTGAAACAAAGGCAGTAATCAATGATACAATTTTTGACTTTGCGTAACTAATGAAAACATTGCACAGGAAGAGTAAAAATAATTACAAGAAGAAATTAGTGAGAAAGATGCAGTCAGACTTATTCTGGACAATTTTTATATTCAATGACTGTTCAGATGAGCTTTAGGCAGAAAAATAAAATACACAAAGTGTGGTATAATAAGAAACATATAGTTTGTCTTTGTCCTCAGTTTCTCACACATAGCTTCTAAAGTTCTTAAAATTTCCTGAGTGGTAGGAGCATTTTTTGTTACTCACAAGGAATGCCTTTTGACATTTTTAACTTTATGCTAATGAGGTGATTTAGGTGGGGCCTCTGGATAGCCTTAGGATGGGGCTGGTCACCAGAAAAACCAAGTGATAAGAGGTTTGGAACTTTTACCCTAACCCACTGACCTCTGGGAAAGGGTAAGGGGAGGCTGAAGATGTAGTTCTATAAAAACTTGAATGAGGAGATCTGATGAGTTGCTGGGTTAGTGACTGCATTCAGATGCCCGGAGGGTGGCACACTCCAGTTACTTGGGGACAGAAGCTCCTGTGCTCACGACCTTTATGGACCTCACCCTTGGAACTCTTTGGATCTCTTCTGGTTGTTCATCTGTATTCTTTATAATATTCTCTATACTAAACTAGTGAATGTAAGTAAAAGTTTCTCAGTTCTGTGAGCTGCTCTAGCAAATTAACTGAACTGTGGGAGTCATGGGAACCTCTGATTTATAGCTAGTCCGTCAGAAGCACAAATAACAAACAGGACTTGTGATTGGCATCTGAAGTGGGGTAAGTCTTTTGAGACTAAGGCCTTAATCTGTAGCATCTGATGCTAGCTCTGGGTAGACAGCGTTAGAATTGCATTAAATTTGTAGGACACTTGGTCAGTGTCCACTGAGAATTGGAGAATTGGTTGGTGGTGTTTCAAAAAAAAGACCCTTGGACAAAGCAACAAAATTCACACTGATTTCACATACCTCTACAGGACCAAATTTTAGAAAAAAATGGAGTGTTATTAAACAGTTTTGGGAGAAAAAGATTAGAAACATAAAAATTTAGAATCAGACAGATTTCCTCTCACGTATAAAAGAATAGCATTATCACATACCCAGGAACAGAAATAAACCACTCATGCACCATTTAAAAATACTTAGTTGAAGACATGTCAGTCCATCTAAAAAATTAACCTGAGTAACTAGATAATAGAAGGCAATAGGTATAAACCATTTTGTGAGAGTACTGAAGCCAGTTTAAAAAATTGCTGACAGTGTTAGAAAGCTTGAATTAACTGTCAAAAACTATTCTTGAATATAAAAAATGAATTTGAAAATGAATACCAAAATTCTTGATTTAAATTTTGAATGATATTAACAAAGTCTAAGATCTTTGAGATGACTGGATAAAGTGGCAAAAAATGTTGGACTATTTGTGTTATTTGCCCCTCACTCCCACCAAAATCTAGTGTGTGTTTCATTAATCATCCAGTCCAAGGAAAGGACATTATTTATATTTGTGAAAATTGGAAACATCTGGCACGTCTAATCATTAAGGGAATACTTAAAGAAATTATGGTACATTAATTTGATAAAGTGTTACAGAGCCATAAAACTCATAATTTAGAAGAATATTCAATGGCTTGTGTGTATGCAAAGGGGATGGTAGAAAAAGATATTAGGATACAAAAAATGTTTATCCAATTTTATACTAGAGTTGATTAAGCATTCTACATGTGCATACATTTGTTTATTTCTAGATGTATACATCATACATATTAACTGCCATTCAAACTAATTGATTCTAAAAGCTTGCCTGTAGGAAAATGCTCTAGGTGGCATTAACTTCCATTATAAATAATAGGCACACCAACATTTTTTTTCATGGAAACCTTGGCTATAGTTTTGAATTTTAATGATACTCTATTACATTTACATACAGTAGACAACGGATGTATATCTTGCCATTATACTAACAGAAGTAAGCATTCCATCAAATACCTGGGAATCTGTGCTGCAATGTCAGCTTTCAATATTTGCTCATTTCCGAGGTGAATTTTCATACACACATGAACTGGGTAATGACTTTCAAAATAAATTTGGGAGTCAATTTTTAACAAAAATGTGAGTTTTTAAAATATAGAATAGGTATTTTATGTAGAGACATACCTGGCTATTTTTGTGCCATGTCTCATGTTAGGAGAAACTTATAAATACATTGCTGGTAGTGTATGTTAGTTATATATGAACATGTAGGGGGGAAAACTGAAAGGATTTCCACTAAATGTGAAAGAGCAAATACAACACTTATCACCACATTCTTCCAAAACTCCACATAAATGAAAGTAAAGACATTAAAACACATACACTCATGCATACATGCACACACATACACATGAATTTAAAAAATAAAAAAATTAAAGATGACGACAAGAATTTGAAATCAGAATTTTGATATACTAGTAGAAATAACTTATCACACTTGTGAAACCTGAATGCTAAGAATCTATAATTTGTTTCCCTTTGCAGAATCCTGGAAGAGCCCAGGAATTAGAGATAGAGGTATCCCTGATGGTAGGGTTGGGTGGTTCTGAAACACAGAGATTGTTTGAAAGTCTGATTGAGAAGCACTTACATATGCTGACAGAGGATGAGAGGTTTACTGTGCAGAAGCTGATGCAGAGGAAATCTGGATTTTGAAAAACCAGTCAGAGCTGAGGGGGAAAACACCAAAAGAAGATGGGAAATAAGGAAGAAACATCCTGAGCAGAGATAACCCACTCTGGTTATCAATGTACAGCTAAGTGACACCATCTGTATGAGAAACAGCTCCAACATGAAAGGCTCAGGATAGTACACTGAGAAGCAAGAAGAGAAAGCAGAGCAAATACATGCACACAACGTAAAGTTAAAAAACAAAATGCTGTAAAGAATAAGAATTCCCATAACAGTTTTTGGGAATTAAAATATGACAGCAAAACTTTAAAAATCAATAGAAATATTGGAAGGTAAATTTGAGAAAATCTCCCAAAATATAGAACAATAGAGCAAAGTGAGAGAAAGCAAGCATTTTTTTTTTTTAATGTGAAGTTGCAAAAGTTTACTCCCTTGAACATGTTGGGGAAAGCTAATGAGAAGAGATCTACATATCTGTTAAGAGAATATAATGGTGCAAATGTGATAGGTACTACAAACAGAAAAAAGAAAATTATGAAATCCATGGAGACTAGAAAGTTATATAAGAAAGGAAATATAATCATAATATACTACATAGCTGAACCATCTTTAAAATTTATATGATAATAATAATGTAAAGAGTGACTATAGAATTAAATATAATTGTAATATAATCATACTGGAAGGGTGGGATAGAAGATCTGTATTAGGCCAGAAAGTCTGCAAGCTATGTATGAAAGCCAAATATTTTTTGTTTATATGCAGAAGTGAAAAGCAATATGTGAAACTGAATTGTAAAAAAAATAGAAGTATTATATATGAAAATAAATATGACAAGAACAGCTAAAAGAGTTTTGATGAACTATATCTGGGAAATGGTAACAGGGGTTATGAAAGAACAAAAAGTTGATTGCTGTTTTTACAGACTTCATAGAATTATTTGATTTTAACAGTATGAATATATAAAACTTCGATTAAAAAAGTGAAATTCCACAGTGATACAGAAAGAACCAACTGAAAAGTTAACAGGTATATCCAGGTGGTAAGATTATGAGTGCTTTTAATTTTCTGTATTACATGTCTCTGTATTATGAAACTTTTCTTCAATAACCCTGGATTGCTATTATAAACTGACTTAAAACTGAAAAAAAAAACCCCAAAAACCTGAGGGAACTCAACAATTGTGATTGAAAATAGCTTACCATTATGAGCCAATTATTACAATTAAAATATGAGCAATTTCTGAAAATAAAGAAATATCTTCATATTTAACATATTTTATGAGAATTAGTACGCATGTAGTGGAAAAGGCCTCGCTCTTTAGCAGATATTTTAAAGATTGTTAACACCTCAAATTAGAAGATTGATTAGACTATCTGCATTTGGGTTTGGTATGTTGTTAAAAAAAGAAACTGTTCCATTATAATTTTTCTTTACACTTTTAAAAAATGCTGAATATTAGTCTCATTTCATCAGTGTGAAGCATTTTCTTCTAAGTGAGAACAGATGGTTTTTATTACTAATTTAGAAGATTTTTTTTCTCCCCAATAACACAGACTGAAGTTATAAATGGTATTTCCCAGGCTTACTTCATTTCTGGCCATATGTTTAAGAGAAATTATGCTTACTCATAAGAGACAAGAAGGGATGTTAAGCAAAAATGGATTTGTTTGACATCTGAAACGTATTGCAAAGGGTCTCTCTGACACAAAGAAACATCTGCTCTGTGTTGTTCATAGTACTTGCTACTAGATTTTGTCATATAAATTACTACTGCCATGGCATTGCTTTTTCCCACACACCAGTAAATACAATCATTACTGTCAAATGACATTATTAAATAAATTCTACCCAACATTTCTGAAACCAGCAGAGTAATCCTGGGATTAAATAAGAGAAACTTTTATGAGTGCTTAAATTCAACTGGATTGCATACATAATGTATTTCATCTCTCTCTACAATTCTAGCTTTCCTTGAATTAAGTTTAAAATGCAGTAGATGCTTGACAAATAATTGATCTCATATTTGAATAAATAATTAAGAATGTCTTGATTGGTCAGTAAAATAAGGTATATTTAAGTTATTCTCATCTTTAAAAAAATACATCAGTTTCCAAATTCTATATTCACTAACCTTGATGGTTATCATCTGTTTTATCTCCTATATTTCTAGTAAATGAATTTTGAATTATTCTGATCTAATAATTTTCTAGTTTCTTATAATAGTCAGGGAAATAAAATCTCAAAATTCCTCAATAACCCAAGCCAAAGTTTTTAAATGTTCATTGCAAATTTATTTCTTTTGTTCAATTACACTAATTCATTAAAGTCACATGTACTTCACATGATCAGCTCATTCATTTAGTCCTCATAACTATTGACCCTTTTGATGAGATTTTTACATTTCTGGCACATATTTACTTTCCAAACACTGTTTATTAAAAAAAAAAAAAAGACACCTTACTAACACTGGGGGGAGTGCCTCTACCACTTGGTCTTTGACATTGTTGTAAAGGCCTTCTGACTTCACATCTTCTCTAAATGGAAGCAAAAAACTGTAACCAAGCAGGACCCTACAGGGCCTTCCAGGGAAAGACCCCTCCACCATACCCTCTGCTGTAGCTCCACTCTCAAGTACCCAGAAAATAGTATCCTATGTATATTTCCTGAGCATTTCAGATGCTAAAAACAACCACCAAATGGAAGAAATTGACTACTTGATGATCATGAGCATGTGGCCCCGAGGCGCTCTAGTGCCTAAGGATTGATTACTATCAACCAATTCTGAGAATTGTGCACAGCTGATCACAGACCTTGGCACGCCCTTCCCTCACGTGACCTTTAAAATGGCTCAGCGGAAATCCATCAGGGAGTTCTGAGTTTGTTCCCGCGTGAGCCGCTCGTTCTTTCTTGCTCGGCCCTGCAGTAAAGCCTTCTCTGCTCCAAACTTTGACGCGTTTGGTAGTGTTTGGCTTCACTGTGGGTCAGGCACACGAACTGTGTTCTGAAATAATGTTAGCAAATCCAGCCCAGGAATCTGTACCCGTGGCAGGGCAACCACAGCCAGGGGCGGCAGCCCCTTCCCTGCGTCCTCACAGCTACCAGGGTTCACTTCACTCTGGGGAGCTGGGAGGGACGCTCCCTGACAGACGCCGGCTGCCCCACGGTTGGAGGCTGTTTGGAGCCAAGAACCAGGAAACCTCCAGAGCTTCGGTCCACATTTGGTGTTGCCCGGAGGTGAGTTGCTCCAGCTTGCACAGGCTGGAAATTCTCTCCACTCCATCTGAGCTCCTCTGCTTGTGGGAAGTAAGCCACTCTGTGGGGTCTCATGGTGAACAGCTCTGGGTCCGTTCTCTTTTGAAAGATGGGCGAAAGTGCTTGGAGGCCTCTATCTGGGAGTAGACGTGGAATTTTTAGCCACGCCTCCTCGGAATGTGCCACTGTATTTATTTGTTGTTTGCATATTTGTATCATTTTGGGGTGAGCCACTCCAGCTTGTGCAGGATGGGAAAACTGTACCCACTCCACTCGGGCTCATTCCCTTCTGAGAAGTCAGTCATTCTGGGCTCACTGGGAGCCATTCTAGGTCCACAGTCTTTTGGGAGCTAGGCCGCTCTGAAAGCCTCCGTTTGGGAGTGGGAGTGGAATTTTTGTGATACATCTCACTGGATCCTCTGCGGGACCCTGTTTGTTGTTTGTTTGCGTGCGGGTGCAGTACTTAAACTGTGGTCAGCTGAGACATCTGTTTTGAGTAACTGGGCCTGTGTGTGAGGACACCAGGGCATCCTTCCCTGTCGCGTTGACTTCACCTGAGGCAGAGCCTTGGTCACTCATTCAGCTTCATCTTTGGGCCACTTGCTGGGCTCTCCCCTTTTGGACAGAGGGGGCTTTGGTTGGAAATCCCCCTTTGGGGCTAGGGAACTGTTATCCTGAGAGACCACTCTGAATTGTTGTTTGCTTGATAGTCAATAATATCAGCTGTTAATAATTAAACATGGATGATCAGAGCTGTTTCATCTTATAGTCCCCCCAGGGTATATTCTGCAAAACTGGGGAGGGAGCTCTTCAGTTATACTCCTATAAATGAAAGAAAATGATACTTTTTATTATAACACTGTGTGGGCTCAGTACTCCGTGAGATCTGGAGAAAAATGGCTCTTAAAAGCTCTGCTGTTATTTCAAAGTGGGCCTTTTGCAGTTTGACTTTATCCTGAGATGTGTGTTGGTACCTGAGCCCAAATCTTCCTGGTTTTGAGATGGGAGGGAGAGGGCAGGGCACAATCTTTCAAAAAATGATATAGCCACTGAGGCTATGACAAAAAGTGGTTAGAACTAACTAGGCCCAAGACTCGACTTCCAGTAGAACTTGGGTCTCATTATAGGCTCATTCTAGTACATTCGCATGCTAAGTGGCACTCCCACAGGTGCTGACAATAGAAGGCCAAAAAGTGGGAGGTCACCCAGTTTCTGAAAATCCTGCCCCTTCCCTCAAACAGTTGGACTAATCCTTTCACTTGTTAGCATATGAAATTACTCAGCCTTTAAAAACAAACAACCCAGTACCTGGGACCTCTTTTGCCTTCTGAAATGGCCCACTCTCTGTCTATGGAGTGTGCATCTCCCTGAATAAATACATTTTTGTTAGGCAGTTGGACAGAAATGAGCACCAGGCAAGGGGAGAGGAAGGGGGAGAGAGCGACCCAGAAAATAACAATATTGCCTGTACTCAGAATAAGGAGCTCCAAAAACTTACTTTAAATGGGGGCCAATAAAAAAGCCGACTAGGATTGAATACTGCAATAGAGAGAAGGAAGTGGCTTAACTTGACCATACTCATAATAACGTAATTGACACTGCAGTTTGAGCCCCCTCCCTTAGGTTTCTGTGTGCATCATGGGTAAGAGCATGCACAAAAGAGATGGGCTGCCTGAGCACAAAGAACAGGAGCTGTCAGTCAGCCTGAGCACTCAAAGAATGAAAGCCATCAATAATCATGAAAACGACCCCAAGCCAGGAAATAAAAACAGGAAAAAAAAAAAAAGGAGCAGTGCCAGTTTTTCCTCTTGGATTGGCCCGCTCCTGATTCTCGGGGGTGCACTGCATGTCTTGCTATCTTTCTACTTCACTAATAAAATCTTGTTTATCATGCTTTCTGTCTTTCGTTAAAAATGCATTTTTTTCGGGTGACTAAGAACCGAGGTAACTTTCATTCTCCTTTTCCCAATAACACTTTCACTCTACTTGGGCTGGCTCTTGAACTCTTTCCTGTGTGAAGCCAAGGACTCTCACTTGGTGGCCCGTCCCAGGGACTCCACGGAGACCTGGGACATGACTATTCTTTCATGCCCTATTCTCCTGCCACAGTTTTACTGAAAATAAGGAATGTTCACTCACATTCACATACATATGAATCATATATATATATCATCCACTTACATTCATACATATATGAATGTATATTCATTTATTTATGATATCATTCACTCATGTATATTCATATATATTTATAAATATAAAAATAAATTAAAAATATAAAAATAAATATGAAATATATAAAATACAGACAGGAAATATGAAATAGATAGGAAATATGAAATAAATATAAAAATTAAAAATATACAATAAAAATATATAAAAATAAAATTAAAAATAATATATAAAAATAAATATGAATATGAAATATATAAAGTATAAAACATTCACACAAATGCATATATTCATATATATAAATAAATATAAATATAAAAATATATAAATATGAAATATACATTCATATATATCATTCACTCACATTCATATGTTATTCACATATATTCATACATATATTCAGTTACATTACTGTCTAGTGGATATTTGGGAACTGAAAGAAAAATCCCTGAGGATGGCCAAGATGTTCAGGTTTTGTAGAAGCTGTAGAGGAGAAATGTCTATTTCTCTTCTGTGCTTTTGAGATGTAAATGATCTACCTGGTTCTCAAGGAAAAAGGGATTTTAAACTCTAGGGGAAAAACTGAGATCTCTGCTGCTTTGTGTAAATAATTAACTTGTAAATGAGCTCTATTTAATGGACTTAAAAGTATGCAAGCATAAAAGAAGCTGGACAGAATGGATTTTAGGTTCATGTGATCTGGGAAGTATTTAATATTCAGTTAATATCTGATATTAAAGTTAGCTGAAGCTCGTTGGTATAATCAATACATATATTTTATTTTTTGCTGAAGGTCAGTGTGTTCTTGTTTCTGTTGCAGAGTTTGTTAGCGTAAAGAAAAAAATTAACTTGGTGTGATATTCTTATCAGTGAATTAAATGCAAATGAGATGGGAACTTTTGAGTGAACTCATTGAAAGTGATTGTGTTTTAGGAATGCCTACTTGGAAATGATTTCTCCAGATAGTTGGTAGCTTAAAATTTTGGAGTTTTGCTAAATTAGGTTGAATGATGGTTTGTTGGATGGCTGGGTCATCCCCAAACAGAATAAGGTACTAAGGCATTAATTGCTGAACACTGGCTTTCATTTGAAGAGAAGCTAAAGGAATTTAGGATATGTTTTGAGTAAAGAAAGGTATGAGGATTGAGGTTGCATTTTTTTAAGGGAAAAGTGATTTAGTCCTGGAGCTGGTTGTTGTTGGATGGGGGGAAAAAATAGGGGACAGATTAATGTGGGTGCAGAAGGTTGTGGAATATTTGTGGAAAGGGAGCCCTAAAAATAAAAAGTTTTGTGCATGATTGGGCTTAGATTAAACTTAATAAGGTAAATAAATTTTGTTATTAAAAGTAGGCTGGTGCAGGACTAGATTTATTTCCTCTCTATTAAGAGAACAAGTTTATTTAGAATGCTTCTGACAACAGATTGTGTGAAGCCTTTCAATATTTTTCACAAACTTTCTATTAAATTCTAAAGTTCTTTTGCCTTCAGATAACTTTGGGATGCTTCAGAAGGCACCTGTGGCATCTCAGAAAAATATTTAACTAGGATTGATTAGTGTGTTAAATTATAGGGGAAGCATTGTGAAATGAGTGATAAACCTCCTTAGATTAAATGGTATGGATAAATGTTGTTGAAGTGGATATTTTAGAAGTTGTATACAGTTTCTGGGTTTTAGCTATGTCCTGATATAAAACCATTGGTCACGATCCTGGTGGTTGTTTTAGAATATCGTGTGCCACTGCAACTTGATTGAGCTCCTTTGTTGAGGGCATTGTGATCGGATCTTTGCCTTGCCTTTTTGGGTCTTTTATCGATTGTGGATACTTGGGCTGATGCTTTGTAGGACTGCTTCATCTTCAGGAGAATTCATGGGCGAACTTTTTCAAGTGCAGGTTTCTTTTGGATCATGCTGCTAAACTAAGTAAGATATTTAAAGAGTTTGGTGAAAATGTTGCTTTTGTTAAGCTGTTAGTAAAAGGACTGACTGCATAGGATTGAGTGAACTGATGAATACAGTTAGTTTTTTGGTTGTCTGGAATATTAGTGGCTTTTGATCTATGTTTTCTAATTGAACTGTTGACCAAATGTTTGTTTCCCTATCAATTTTGCCCCCAAAGTTTAGGATAGAAAGAATTCTCTAATGGAGTTGTCACAGAGTATAACTACTCATGATATGGAACAATGCTTGTTTTAAAGCAGTTAAGTCTATCACTTGCTTTAAAGCTTTAAGTCTATTGCTAAAAGCACATGTACAATGCTTGTGTAACAATTGAGTGTAAGTGAAAACCTATATGGCATAGCTATAAAGTGCTTCCCAATTAACATACCTCAGCTTGTTCATGGTATCTGATTGGTTTTCCCCCAAAGTAGATAACTATGCAGATATAAAGGAGGCCTTGCACTGAGGGACATGATCTGAACATGGGGAAAGAGCCATCACCCCAGCATCAAGGGACAGATACTTTGATCATCAGTGCTTTCTATCAAATGACTTGTAACCAAAAGGGGAATTGATGGAAAAATTTGCACATATTGAGGTATTGGGAAGTTATTCTGGCTTGTGCTTGGTTTGACTTAAACTTTACTGACCAAAGGCATGTTGTATAGCCTCTTGGACATGTGTTGTACATTCGCTTTGGTCTTAAGGAGGGAAATACACTTGAAGTTCAAAACAGAGTGGTTGTGATTCTGATATCCAGAGTGGAACTGGGTGTCCATTGTGGTTGTGATCTCAAACACATTCCTGTATTGTTGAGAACTCTAATTTTCTGGGCTGTGTCATTGTTGAGATGCCACTGGCTAGTCTCAAAGCAGTGTACACTGGCAAATGGCAGCTATAACCTTATTACCTCAAGGTCTCATCTTGTAACTATTAAATTTTTAGACAATAAAATTGCTTTAGATCAGATGTCAGCAGAATAAAGGAGATGTGTAATGGCCAATAGCTTTTGCAGTATATATGTTAATGCCACATCAAAAGTTAAAATCTACTCAGATAAAAGTAGACAACTGGCTACAGGTCTCCCTCAAAGTGCCAGGTCCAGGCTGGTTTTCAGGCTTATTCTCCTGAATTCCCCAGGGAATGAGATCTTAATCATATGAGACTCGGATCCAGGACTTGGAAGTTGGGAACATTTCTAACTCAGTGTCCATTCCCTAAGTTGAGGTAGGAGTACGCCTCATTTCAGCAGGAAGTAGCCAGAGCAGTTGTCGCCCCTTCCCTGAAAGATTTAGGGAAGGATGAAACAGGACTGGAGATTTAAACTGAGTTCATCTGCTGAGTTTATGATGAACCTCTCTGTCCAAAATATTATTCTCTTTGTTCAACACCTGTTCTCCTCAAGACTGAGGAGTATCAAAGAAAAATGGGGAATTATAACCAAACAGGACCCTATGGGGGGGGACTTCCTGGGACAGACCCCTCCCCCATACCCTCTGCTGTAACTCCTCTCTGAAGTACCCAGATGATAGTAGCTCGTGCATAATTCCTGAGCTTTTTTCAGGTGCTAAAATCCACTAAATGGAAGAAATGAACTAGTTAAAGATCATGAGGATGCAGCCCCCTGAACTTTTGGTGCCTAAGGATCGATCAGCATCAACCAGTCTGGGAATTGTGCCCAGCTGCTCACTTACCCTGGGACACCCTTCCCTCCTGTGGCCTTTAAAAAGTCTTAGCTGAAACCTTTCAGGGAGTTTGGGGCTTTTTTGGGCACTAGCCAACAGTTTTCCTCACTCAGCCCTGCAATAAACTTTTCTCTTCCAAACTCTGACATTTCAGTATTGTTTGGCCTCACTGTGTTCGGGTCACACAAACTTGCATTTGGTAACAAAAGGCTTACTCCCTTTTTCTCAATTTTACTGGTAATTTAAATATTTCATCTAATCAAGTTGGTTCAATTTAGTATTTACAATTTTTTTATTCACTGAGCAAAATGTTGAAAGATAAATCTCTTACACTTAGGGAACTCAGACTAGAGCTGGAGACAGCAATATTAAATACTGAAGAATGTACATTTTTCCAATGCATATTAATTTCTGAATGTGTTATATTTTTAACTTTTTCTTATGGGAAATTTCAGGTAAACACAAAAGTAAAGAGTAGTCTGAACCCTTAAGGATTAGTTTCAATTACTATCAACATATGGCTTATTTTGCTTCATCTGTAAGACCCCTACCCTCACTGCACCGCTGGATTATTTTGAAACAAATCCAAGACATATCATTTCAACAGTAAATACTTCCATTTCTATCTCTAAGAAGTATTCTTTTGTTTCTAACAGATCTACTAATAAATATTAAAATAGTAAGCTTAAAAGAGCAAAAGCCCTAGAGCCATATTATCCAAGTAGTTTCATTAATTAAAAGAGATGAGGAAGAGAGACTATGAGCTCCATGGTCTGACTCCTGCTTTGATACCCATTTGTTTAGACCTTAGTGTGAAAAGAGGCTTCCAAGCCTTCATGCTTCTGGTTTCTCTCATCCTATATTTTTGGTCTTGCGACTGGTAATTCCTGTTCATGGTCCTACAAGCTGTTTCTCAGTCATTTCCACTCTGGTCCCACCAGCTATATAAATGATTCTGTCCTCCTGGCTTGACTCTGTTGTTGTATTTATGAATTTGTCTTAGTGAATGAGTAACTTCAAGGCCAATCACTCCTTTTTTTTTAATTCATTTTTTTTCTTTTTCAGTTTTATTAGGTAGAATTATTAGTTTGACTGCACATATACATTATGCTGCATGTAAATACATATAGTATACTGTACTTTTTTTTAGTTTACATATATGTACTGATCATTGTTTCTAAGAACAGATTAGAGCTTTAGCTTTTTAAACTTAATTATTCTTAAGGGGAGGAAAAGAAACTCCTTGAGGGCAGGGACTGAATTTTATTTATATTCCATCAGAGACTAGAGAAATATCTGACTTTTTAAAAGTGCTCAATATATATTAACTAAAGGAATAAGCAAGACATAAATTTCTCTCTTTACTATTTTAATTCCCAAAGGGTCAAATTTAATTGGTTTTATATCTCACTTGGTACACAGAGGACTCAAATGTCATAATAATTCTCAGAAGGTGAGTCATCTGTGTGAGACCACAAACAGGATGAACCATGATGTTTGTGTTGCACACTTCTCAGTAATTTTAGAATTGTTCTTGTCATTGTCACAAAAAGCCCAGACCTACTGTTAAAAATGGAAACCTGCCAACAAATTTTATAATATGAAAACATCTTGGCAGATTCTGTGACAAAATATAGTAACTTAATATACAGAAATTTTGCTCTTTTTTTTTTTGCTTTATTTTAAAGAGATGTACTAATTCTAATGAAATTGTAATACATTATTTTGGCACTAATTGAGGACACTGTCTTTAAAATTTATAGCAAATTATTACAAAAATCACAATGCATATTCTTACTAATAAGATGGATTATGCCAGGAAAACATTAAAGGAGAAAATATATATTGGCAAAAAGGTATAAAATTTCCAGTTGCAATAAGTTTTGGAGATTGAATGTATACCATAGTGATTGTAGTTACTAGTACTGTATTATATACTTGAAATTTACTAACAGAATAGATCTTTAATGTTCTCATCACAAAAATAAAATGGTAATTATGTGATGGGAAGGAGTTGTTAGTAGATGCTGTGGTAATAATTATTTTGCAATATACGTGTGTAAAGTCAACACATTGTACACCTTAAAGTTACATAATGTTTTATGACAGATATATCTCAAAGCTGGAAAAAATCCAAACTTAAGAGAAAACATTACCAACCAAACCACAAACTTGTGCATTTGAGAAAATGGCAAACTAAATGTCCCTGACAGCTAAATTAGGATCAATTAGAAACAAAACTGAAAATAGTATAATCAGAAACAGGAACATAAAATTTTTAGGCAATATATCACAAAGTGGTCAGTTTAAAATAAAACTGGGAATGTTTTCTCTTACATTTAAAGCTCAATTTTTATAGTTTTGATGCATAGCAAGTTATTTTATCCTGTGAAATGCAGTAGGGTTGGTAGGCACCCACGCCAACATGGTACTTACAAACATGTTTTCACAGAAACATACATTTACATCCCTTTGGTAAGAAATAATATGCATCTTAACTAAATATCCTGTATGCCTATATTTTTTAATTTTTATTTTAACTTCCCAACAAGAGAATTATTCTATGATAATGAGAAGTGGGCAACTTGGTAGAAAATGACTTTCCATAGGCAGAATCATTATTGTTGCCCTACTGATGAAGAAAGGGTGAAAAAGGCCTAGAAACTCACCGATTTCTTCATTTGACATCATAGGGCCAGGGTAAATCTCAGTGACTTTTCCTGCTACACAGCTAATTTTCTCCGTTTATTGGTTTAAATATTTCTTGAGCACTACTCCATGCTGAGTGTTGGGTCCTTCATGAAGGACATACAATGAGGCTGCTCCTTAGGTCATTGGGAATGAGAGTCATGAAAATAAGGGCATTAATCTGTGAGGACTAGAAAAAGGAGTAAACATACCTGCCATGAAAATGCGGTGACCGTAGTATGACTTCATGTAACATTTTAGATAATCCACTGAATAATTCTCCCACCCAACAAATATGGGTAAACTAAAGCACAACACTGGAAACAATAAAAGGAATTATATACAGGCATACTTCGTGATATTGTGGGTTCTGTTCCAGACCACCACAATAAGGTAATAAATAAGACAATAAAGGGAACCACGTGAATATTTTTGGTTTCCCAGTATATATAAAAGTTATGTTTAACTATATTGTAGTTTATTAGGTGTGCAATAGCACTATGTCCGAAACATACATAACTTAAAACAATTTGTTGCTAAAAAAAAAAATACTGTTATCTGAGCCTTCAGTGAGTCTTACTCTTTTTGCTGGTGGAGGATCTTGCCTTGGTATTGAGGGCTGCTGACTGATCAGGGTGGTGGTTGCTGAAACTGGGCTGGCTGTCGCCTTTTCTTAAAATAATAAAGTTTCCTGCATCGATTGACTCTCCTTTCATCAATTTCTCTGTAGCACACAATGCTGCTTGGTAGTATTTTACACACAGTATAACTTCTTTCAAAATTGGAGACGTTCCTCCCAAATCCTGCCCCTGCTTTATCAACTAAGTTTATGTAATATCCTAAATTCTTCATTGTTATTTTAACAATCTTCACAGCATCTTCTCCAGTAGATTCCATCTCAAGAAGCCACTTTCTTTGTCATCCATAAGAAACAACTCTCACCATCCATTCAAGTTTTATCATGAAATTATGACAGTTCGGTCACATTTTTAGTCCCCACATCTAATTCTAGTTCTCTTGCTATTTCTACCACGTCTGCAGTTACTTCCTCTACTTGCAGTCTTGGATCTCTCGAAGCCATCCATGAGGGTTGGAATTAACTTCTTCCAAATTCTTCTTAAGTTTATTTTGACCTCTTCCTGTCAATTATGAATGTTCTTAATGGCATATAGATTGGTGAATCCTTCCCAGAGAGTTTTCAATTTACCCAGATCCATCAGATGATTCACCATCTATGGCAAAAATATCCTTAAATCAGGTATTTCTTAAATAGTAAGACTTGAAAATTGAAATTATTCCTTGATCCGTGGGCTCTAGAATGGTTGTTGTGTTAGCAGGCATAAAAACAACAGAAATATCCTTGTCCATCTCCATCAGAGCTCTTGGCTGACGTAGTGCATTGTCAATGATCAGTAATATTTTGAAAGAACTTTTTTTTTCTGAGCAGTAGCTCTCAACAGTTGGCTAAAAAATATTTAATCAACCATGTTGTAAACAGATGTGCTGTCATCTAGGCTTCATTGTTCCATTTACAGAGCACAGGCTGAGTAGATTTAGCATAATTCTTACAGCACCTAGAGTTTTCAGAATCATAAATGAACACTGGCTTTAACTTAAAGTCACTGGTTGCATTATCCCCTAATGAGATAGCCAGCCTGTGTCTTGAAGCTTTGAAGTCAGGATTTGACTTCTCTCCAATCAAAGGCTGTTTCATCTACACTGAAAAGCTATTTTTAATGTAGATGAAAACACCTTCATTGATTATCTTAGATCTTCTGGTAACTGGCTGCAGCTTCTACATCAGCACTTGCTCTGTCACCTTGGATTTTTAAGCTACGGAGATGGCTTCTTTCCTTAAACCAAATAAACCAACCTCTGCTAGCTTCAAACTTTTCCTCTGCAGCTTCCTCCCCTCTCTCAACCTTCATAGAATTGAAGAGTTGGGGCCTTGTTCTGGGATTAAGTTTTGGCTTAAGGGAATGTTGTGGCTGATTTGGTCTCCTATCCAGACCAAAAAACTTTCTCCATATCACTAAATGAGGCTGTTTTTCTTACGATTTTTGTGTTAACTGGAGTAGCACTTTAAATTTCCTTCAAGGACTTTTACTTTGTTTTCACAGCTTGGCTGTTTGGCACAGGAGGCCTAACTTTTCAGTCTGTATTGGCTTTCAACATGCCTTCCTCACTAACCTTTAATTATTTCTAGCTTTTGATTTTAATCTGAGAGACCTGAAATTCTTTCTTTCACTCGAACATTTAGAGGCCATTGTAGGGTTACCAACTGGCCTAATTTCAGTATTGTTGTGTTTCAGGGAGTAGGCAGGTCTGAGGAGAGGGAGAGAGACAGGGGAAATGCTGGCTGGTGGAACAGTAAAAATAAATACATTTATGGATTAAGTTAGTTGTCTTATGGGTGTGGTTCTTGGCACCCCCAAACAGTAACAATAGTAACACCAAAGATCACTGATCACAGATCACCATAACAAACACAATTATAATGAAAAAGTTTGAAACATTACATGAGTCACCAAAATGTGACGGAGATACAAAGTGAGCAAATGCTGTTGGAAAAATGGTGCCCATAGACTTGCTTGATGTAGGATTGCAACAAAACTTCAATTTGTGAAAGATACAATATCTATGAAGCACAGTAAAGTGAAGCTCAATAAAAGGAAGTATGACTATATAGAGAAAATATTTGGCACATGGCTGAGACTAACCCATGATAAATGTACATATATTGGAAAGTCAGTAAGCTTGATAGAAAATATTGATATTAAGGGACTATTTTCACATGATATTGTGATTATGTTAAACAAAAATCTTTACCTTTTATTGATATGTATTGCAATATTTAATGATGACATGATATGCCATCTGGAATTTGTTTCAGTAGTATGGGGAAAGGGGAGACCTAATAGATGAAATAAAATTGATTATATGTTGATGCTAGTTGACAGATTGATGGGTCTATGTGTTAATTGGACTCTTCCCATTTGTGCTTATTCAAAAATTTCTGTAATAAAAAGTTTAAAAAGTAACATGATAAAACTAAGTTAATATGTGTTTAAAATCATACTACATTCAGTATTTTATATTTATGCTCACAATAATTTAATTTATTTTTTATTTAGATTCAGATCCCAGCTCTGCCTTTTTTTAGAAATTGAAGTAGAGGGTTTACAATGTTGTTAGTTTCTGCTGTACAGCATAGTGATTCAGTTACAGTTAATGTATATTCTTTTTCATTATAAGTTATTGCAACCAATTGAATATAATTTCCTGTGCTATCGAATCTTATTTATCTATTTTATATATAGTAGTTAGTGTCTATAAATCCCATATTCCTAATTTATCCCTCTCCCTTTCCCCCTTTTGTATCCATAAGTTTGTTTTCTATGTCTGTGAACCTGTATGTTTTGAAAATAAGTTCATGTGTATCATTTTTTTGGAATTGCACATATAAACGGTATCACATGATATATCTCTTTTCCTCTCTGACTTTTTTCACTCAGTATAATAATCTCTAGGTCCATTCATGTTGCTGCAAATGGCATAATTTCATTTTTTATGACTGAGTAGTATTCCATTGTATATACATATACCACATCCCCTCCAGCTAGTCATCTGTTGATGGACATCTAGGTTTCTTCCATGTCTTGGCTACTGTAAGCAATGCTGCTATGAACATTGGGGTGAATGTATCATTTTGAATTAGATTTTCCTCCAGATATATGTCCAGGAGTGAGATTGCTTGATTATATGTTGTCTGCTTTCAGTTTCATAAAGAATCTCCATTCTGTTTCCATAGTGGCTGCACCAATTTACATTCCCACCAACAGTGTAAGAAGTTTCCCTTTTCTCCACACCCTCTCCAGCATTTACCGTTTGTGAACTTTTTAATGGTGGCCATTCTGACCAGTGTGAGGTGATACCTCATTGTAGTTTTGATTTGCATTTCTCTGTAAATCAGCAATACTGAGCACCTTTTCTTGTGCCTATTGGCCATCTGTGTATCTTCATTGAAGAAATGTCTGTTTAGGTCTTCTGCCCGTTTTTTGATTGGTTTGCTTGTTTGTTACTGAGTTGTATGAGCTGCTTATATATTCTGAAAATTAAGCCCTTGTCAGTCATATCACTTGCAAATATTTTCTCCTAGACCATAGGTTGTCTTTTTGTTTTATGATTTCCTTTGCTGTGCAAAAGCTTATAAGTTTAATTAAGTGTTATTTATTTTTGCTTTTATTTCTATTGTCGGGGTAGACTGACCTAGGAAAACATTGCTATGATTTATGTCAAAGAATGTTTTGTCTATGTTCTCTTCTGGGAGATTTATGGTGTCCTGTCTTATGTTTGTCTTTAAGCCTTTTTGAGTTTATTTTTGTATATGATGTGAAAGAGTGCTCTAACTTCATTGATTTACATGTCTCTGTCCAGCTTTCTCAACACTACTTGCTGGAGAGACTTTTTCTCCTTTGTATATTCTTGCCTCCTTTGTCAAATTGACCATAGGTGTGTGGGTTTATTTCTGGGCTCTCTATTCTGTTCCATTGATTCATATGTCTGTTTTTGTGCCAGTACCATGCTGTTTGAATGGCTATAGCTCTGTAGTATTGTCTGAAGTCTGGAAGGGTTATTCCTCCATCTTCATTTTCTTCAGCATTGCCTTGGCAACTCTGAGTCTTTTGTGATTCCATGTAAATTTTAGAATTATTTGTTTTAGTTCTGTGAAAAATGTCCTGGTTAATTAGATAGGGATTGCATTGAATCTGTAGATTGCTTTGGTTAGTATGGCCATTTTAACAGTATTAATTCTTCAAATCCAGGAGCATGGGATATCTTTCCATTTCTTTAAGCCATCTTTAATTTCCTTTATCAGTGTTTTATAGTTCTCAGTGCATAAGTCTTTCATCTCCTTTGTCAGGTTTATTCGTAAGTAATTTTTAAATTTGATTTTTAAAAGGATAGTTTTTTACTTTCCTTTTCTGATATTGCATTGTTAGTATAAAGAAATGCAACAGACTTCTGTATGTTAATCTTATATCCTGCTGCTTGCTGAATTTGTTTATCAACTCTAGTAGTTTTTGTGTGGAGTCTTTAGGGTTTTCTATATACAGTATCATGTCATCTGCATATAGTGACAATTTTACCTCTTCTCCCAATTTGGATGCCTTTTCTTTCTTTTTGTCTGATTGCTATGGCTAGGACTTCCAGTACTATGTTGAATATAAGTGGTGAGAGTGAGCATTCTTCTACTGTTCCAGATTTTAGTGGAAAGACTTTCAGCTTTTCACTGCTGAGTATTACATTGATTGTTAGTTTGTCATACATAGCTTGCATTACGTTGAGATATGTTCCCTCCATACCCACTTTGGTAAGAGTTTATATTATGAATGAATGTTGAATTTTATCAAATGCTTTTTCTACGTCTATTGAGATGATCATGTGGTTTTTGTCCCTTTTTCTGATGTGGTATTTTCATTGATTTTGTGTATGTTGCACTATCCTTATAAACCTGGAATGAATCTGACTTGATCATTGTGTATGATCTTTTTTATGTGTTGTTGGAATCAGTATGCTAATATTTTGTTGAGAATTTTTCCATCTATATTTATCAAAGATATTGGCCTCTAATTTTCTTTTTTTTACTAGTGTCTTTGCCTGGTTTTCCTTTTATCAGGATAATGTTGGCTTTATAGCATGAATTAGGGAGTGCTCCTTCCTTTTCAACTTTTGGAAGAGTTTGAGAAGGATCGATATAAATTCTTAGTATATTTTGTAGAATTCCTCAGGCTGACAGTATTTTAAATAAAACATTTTTTATTGTGGTTTTACAAGTTTGAGTTGTTACACTGAATAAAATAGTAGCGATACATTTGAATGAAAGGCTTAAAATAAATGTTTAGCTTCTGGATACTATTGGAGAAAAATATGATCCTTTCACTTTGATAACATAAGAAAAAATTAACTGCCTAATGAATATATTTGATGTCAAATTTACTATATCCAAAAAGAAGCTTACCTAGTTTTAAATTTGTTTTCAAAACTTCTAATAGTATTTGGTATGTTAACAATTCAAAAATGTTAATATGTTCTAATACATCTACGAATGCCACAGAGTGAGAATTAATCTTTAGAAATAAGTTAAGGTTATACAGGATGCCATGTATCCATAAAAATAATCATTTTAAATACTACTTTTATATTATGAATTTTCATAAATTAACACAAAAGATTTTAAAAATCCACAAAAATGTCATCATACCAAATTCTATTGATTTCATTCTTTCATATACATTTTGAAGTTTGAAAATACTAAAAATTATCTCTATACCTACTGATATAAAATTATTCATTAAGATCAAATAAGTTTTTTAATGCAATGGAGGCTTAATTAATTAATTAATTAATTTCCTGTCCAAGGTGGATCCTTGACTCCTGGGGGTTCTTTGTGAGTTCTGTATCAATCTTCAGTGAACTGGAACATGTAAGATAATGGATTGTTGATACTCCATAAATCTACTTTCAGTGAGCTGGAAATGTGGTAGGTAATAGGTTGTTTATGATTTGCAAATCTGTTCAGTGAGCTGAAAATTTGTCAGATAATGGGCTGTTTATGAATTCTAAATCAATATTCAGTGAGCTGGAACTATGTTGGATAATGGGCTATGTTTGAGTTATAAATCTGTTTTCAGTGAACTGGAAACATGTTAGATAATGGGTTGTTTGTGAGTAGTAAATCTGTTTCAGTGAGTTGAGAACATGTGAGGCAATGGGTTGTTCCTGAATTGTAAATCTGTTAGTGAACTGAAAACCTATTTAATAAAGGACTCTTTATATGTTATAAATCTGTTTTCAATGACCATGAAATGTGCTAGAATAATGGGTTCATTTTGACAAGAAGATTCCACCTTACTTGAAACATGTCACCTAATAGATTCTTCATGAGTGATAGATCTATGTTTAGCAATCTAGATATATGGAATGATGCTACCCTGTTTACATAGGCACCTTAACTTTATTTATTTTCAGCATGTTTTTTTTCCCACTCTAATAAAGGTTCTACTAGATTAAGGGTAATAGAGTGGAAATCTACTAAAAGTCTGCTTTCAGTGATGTGGAACCTCACTAGTTTTTGAAGTACAGTGAGATTTGTTAATTTTTCAGTTACCAAGTTCCTCTGGTATTCAGGAAATGCTATAAAATGTAGAAATCATGGGTTCTAGCTTCAGTGGTCTTATATTCAAACATTGATATATGCCATATAAGAAATGGGGAACAGTCAACAAAGCAAACAGTGAACACCACATTTACCATGGGCTAAGGTACAGAAGAAACTTGAAACCTCAGTGGGAAGACAATACAAACATAAAACAATGAAATATGTTTAAAAAAAAGTCAAAATATATGATCTAAGCCCAAAAGAAAACCCCAAATCTTCTTGTTAACATTAAGAGGCTAGTGAGAAAATGATCACTGGATGAGGAGCAGGTTAAAAAAAAGAAAAGTAAACTAGCCAAGAAAACGGATTTTTTGGTTAAAAGAATGGTTTCCAATCGCTTATCCAATTTTTACATAGGCAAATGTTCAATGATTTCATATTTATTGATAATTATTATGCAGGTTTCAGGAATATTGGGGAAATATAAATTCTATTACTATTTAATGCTTAATTTTTCAGTGTGATTAATGCTCTAGAGATTTTCAAGAAGTATGTTTTATTAGAATTCTCTTAAAGTATTATTTACTAATGTCCCATCACTTTCCCCAAAATCAAACTCTTGTAAAGACACTTTTTTTTTCAACTTTTAAAAACATTTCTTCTAAGATTGGTCTTAATATTTATAAATAATGTGCTTCTTCACTGGTTTTTGTTAATTCTAGACAATCTGTTAGGGTAGATACCTACATTACTTCTTGTATACTTTCAGTATTTTCACCTGTCAATTCTGTTGTTCACTGCAGACCTAAGTACCATACTGTGATATGTTTCTTTCCTTGTATTGTTTTTCCTGTAGTTAAAAGTGACATTTTCTGTACTTGCTTCATTTTCTATGTCCCTGTCTTTAATTTTTTTTATAAATGAGACACCAATTAAACATAAAACTATACTCTTTCATTTACTTCCTTTGCAAATGCATATTCCTCTATAGCTTTCTAAGAAAAATATGAATGAAGTATTTGGTGACACAGACACATGTCTGTCTTTGCATTAGCTGACAATTTGGCTAAATATATAATTCTAACTTAACTTTTCTCCAAATTTTGTAAGCAATACTCCACTGATGATGTTAAAAAGTTAAATTTCATTGAGTCTTGTTCCTTAATATGTAATCATTTTTTTCCTCTTATAGAAGCTCGAGCATTTATTTCATATGCCGGGTTTATTATCTTGTTGTTTCTTGTGCTAAACACTTAGAGATTCTATGCATTAAAGATTCAAGCCTTTTATCTTTTTCTCCTGACTTTCATCTGTCTTTTCTTCAGTTTTATAAGCATTTTCACAACTTTATTTCCCAAATCTTCAATTAAGTGTTTTTTCTTTAAATTGCTATCATATATTTGATTTCCAAAAGCTGTCCTGTTCACTGATTATTTCTTTTTAATAGATATCTGTTGATTCTATTTTAATTTTTAAATTTTTCACTTTTATTAGGTAGAATTGTTACAATTTGCACATATACAATAAATTCTACATAAATACATATAGAATATACTGCAAATTTAAAAATCTTTACATATATGTACTGTTCATTGTTTCTAAGATTTAGCTTTTTAAACTTATATAGTTATCAAAGGAATAAAGCCAACCACAAAATAAGAATTAATTCAAAAAGATACATACACCACACCATTAACAGTAACATTATTTATAATTGCCAAGATATGGAAATATCCCAAGTGTACATCAATAGATGAATGGATAAAGAAATACAGCATATATATGTAATGGAATACAACTCACCCATAAAAAAGAAGGATATTTTGCCATTGGCAGCCCTTCATTCACTTTTTTATTTCTTTTCACTTCAAAAACCAGAATTTTATAGCCAGCATAAACATTTCTATCACATCCAAAACAACAAAATAAACTTAACCAAGGAGGTTTCCTATACTCTGAAAACTGTAAAACATTGATGAAGAAAACTGAAGATGATGCAAAGAAATGGAAAGATATCTTTTGCTCTTGGATTCCAAGAATCAACATTATCAAAATGGTTTCACTATCCAAAGCAATCCACATATCCAATGTAACCCTTGTCAAAGTACTCACAACATATTTCACAGAACTAGAAAAAACAATTCCAAAATCTATATGGGACCATAAAAGACCGTGAGCTGCCAAAGAAATCTTTGTGGGTTTTTTTTTTTTCCTCCTTTTTGTTCTTTTTCTCTCCTCCTTTTTGTTCTCTTATGATTTGATGACTAGAGAAGTTCCTTTAATAGTTGTAAAGCTGATTTGGTGGTGCTGAAATCTCTTAGCTTTTATCTGCATCAAATCTGAATAAGAGCCTTGCTGGATAAGAGTATTCTTGGTTGTAAAAATTTTCCCTTTCATCATTTTAAATATATTGTGTTGCTTCCTTCTGGCCTGGAGAGAATATGCTGAAAAATCAGCTGATAACTTTATGGGAGTTCCCTTCTATGTTATTTGCTGCTTTTCTTTTGCTGATTTTGATATTTTCTCCTTATCCTTGATTTTTGTCAATTTGATTACTATGTGCCTCTGTGTTCCTCTTTGGGTTGATCATGTGTAGAACTCTGTGCTTCCTGGACTTGGGTGACTGTTTCTTTTCCCAAGTTGGGAAAGTTTTTGGTTATTAACTCTCCAAAAATTTTCTCAGGTCCTTTCTCTCTCCTTTTTTCTGGAACCCCTATAATGAGGATATTAGTGCACTTCATGTTGTTCCAGAGTTCTCTTAATCTATCCTCATTTCTTTTCATTCTTTTTCCTTTTTTCAATTCTGCACTAGTGACTTCCACTCATCTGTCTTCTAGCTCATTGATCCTTTCTTCTGCCTCATTTAGTCCATTTTTAGTTCCTTCCAGTGTGTTATTCGAGTGATTTTATTCTACTCTGTTTGGGTATTCTGTATATTTTCCAACTCTTTGCTAAAAACTTGACTCTGTGCATCTATCTCCTCTTGAGTTCTTTGAACATCTTCACCATCATTACTTTAAACTCTTTCTCAGATAAATTGCCTATCTCCTCATCACTTACTACTTCTTCTGGGATTTTATCTTGTGCCTTGGCCTGGGAGATATTCCTCTGCTGCCTCATATTGTCTATCTTTCCATTTGTATTTTTTGGTAGGTTAGCTATGTTTTTCATCCTTGGAGAGGTGGCCCTCTATGGGAGACACCCTATGTGTCCCAGCAGTAAACTCCTCTCTTGTCACCCAAGGGCCAGGGTCCAGATCGTCCCAGTGTACAGTCTGTTCTGTGTAAATTCCTTACACAGGCTTTGGGATTGCTGTTTTCTTATTTCTGGTATCTACCACCTGGTGGATGAGGCTGGACCAGAGGCTTATGCAGGTTTCCTGGCAGGAGGAGCTGGTGTTTTCTTACTGCTTGGTGGAGCTTGGTCCTGGCCCTCTGGTGGCTAGGGCTATGTCTGGAAATGTTTGTGGCTTAGGAAGTCTGCTGATGCATGAGGCTGTGTTCCCACCTAGTTTGTTGTTTCCCTGGCTTTCCATATAGGCTGTTGGGTGGGGTCAGGTCTTGGTCCTAATGATCCAGTCAAGATGTCAGCCACCAGGAAAGCCATGAAGATGAACACTCCTAGAATGTCCACCACCAGTTTTTGTGCCCCCTGGGTGAGCCACAGCTATCCCATACATCCCCAGGAGAACTTCCAAAACCAGCAGGCAGGTCTGGCCCAGATTCCTGTGAAATCACTGGTTCTGCCCTTGGACCTGGCACATGCAATATTCTATATATGCTTCCCGAGAGAATGAAGTCTGTTTTGCCCAGTCCCAGGGGGCTTCTGGAGCTAAGACCCATTGGCCATGAAAACAAGATGTTCTTGGGTCTCCTCCTCCTCGCAATGCCAGAACCTCAGGCTGGGAAGCCTGACATGGAGCTCAGAACTCTTACTCCTGTGGAAGGGCCTCTGCGACCTGATTATTTTTCAGCCTGTGGGTCACCTACCCAGGGGGTATGGGGCCCAATTATATTTTGAGCATGCCCCTCCTATCATTCCGCTGTAGTTCCATTCTTATGTTTCCAACTGAAGATATTTTTGGCTAGGTTCTAGTCTTCTTTCTTATGATTGTTTAGAAGTCAGTTGTGGTTTTGTTTAGTCATGAGGAGAGGCGAGCTCATGGTCCTACAACTCCACCATCTTGAACAGGAATCTGTTGATTTTACTGATGCATATCTTCTTGGAATGTCTTCATTACATTTTTAGAAGTTTCTACCATTCCCTGTGTATTCATTTTCTATAGCTAACTTTCTGTTAGTTGTTCGGTTTTGGTTTCTCTTTTTTATATTTGAAGTATTTACATTTAAGTGTGCATTCTTTAAAATCTGATTAGAAGCTCTGTATCAAGTATGTATTTCACACATGGTGTTCCATAGGGAATCTCAAACAGCAATATCTTGAAATCTAAACTTTCAGACCAATCACTTCCTCTGGAGGACAATTCTCCTGTGTTCTGTCTGAGTCTATAGTCAACATCAGGTGCAGAGAAATGAGACAGAACAAACTTGGAGAATTCAAATGTTTTGTTTTCAGCCCTGTTGCCTCACTTCTGTAAAATCAGGGCCCCTAAGTTCAGAGATGCTCATAGGTTCTTTAGGGTGAATGAACTCACTTCTGTTTCCTATCCCTCCTTATAGTCATTTTAATTTGGGTTTCCTCTGATGTGTTAAGCCTTTTACTAAATTTTATCTACTATCTTCCTAATTTGTTATTTCTCATCACTGTTTTTCCTTGTCTTCTTGTTTCTGTGTTTTCACTTTATTTGTTGTTATTTTTAACTCTCATTTCAAATGCATTTGGAAAGGACAAGTAGATAAATGTATACTACTGTTCATCCTGGTTTGTTAATAATGTTACTCTTTATGTTTCCTCATCTGTTTTTGTTACCCTCTACCTTCCTTGCTACAAAACCCACTGCTTTCTTGTCTCTTCGCATTATCAGATGTAAAAGGTAATTTAATCAATTCATATACGTAGTCTTATACAGAAAATATTAAAATCATGTAACAATCATTAAGAAACTTAAAATGATGAATACACATTAACCATTTAGTTACTTTCTCAAGTTTCTCTCTGAATGTTTCTCAATTTAGTGATCCAATTGTATAGTCACTAGGTAGAAAATGGTATTAACAAAAGTGGTAAAAAAAATAACGTAAAATTGAAAATGGGAGAGTAAATCCCTCTACTCTTGTTATGGAGAAATCGTAATTAAAGTGATAGAAGCCTATAATGAATGGAGTTACAGTACTAGTGTTTTAAGACTGAGTATAGAGAGGCAAAGTTAGTTTAAAAATTGTCCAGTGAATTAAATCCTATGAGTGAGCAATCTAGACAGTTCTGAACTTACTCCTCTGTGAAAACTGCCCACGATTTATTAAAGGTTTATGTTGGAAATGAGTTTTATTACCTTATTTTATATATATTTCATGTGCATATCATAATTTTTATGATATACTTCAAAGGTATTTCTTAAACTCTCCCAAGTCATAATAAACATTAAAAAAAATCAATATTCTAAGTTATATAACATTAAAAAAATTTGAAATAAATTTTAGAATATATACCTAGTTGAGACAGTCTATATAAGTAACCTGAGTAATTATCTCAATCCTCTCATTTATTATTTATCCCTGAATATTGTGTTTAAAGCTTGGATATAACTGCATCTTACAAGAAAAAAGCAGCACTATGAAAATATTTAATAGAATTTAGAATAGAAAAAACACTAAAAGCAAGATTATTTGTAATCAATGAGAATTAATAATATATGGTACATTCACAATATATAATATTACTTGATTATTTAAAGGAAAAACTGTCAGTTCATTTGACTATATATGAATATTATTTCTTGAGAGAGAAAATTAGATTATAAAAAGAAAGCAGTCCACAGTTTTTATTTGTATAAGTATACAAGCTTAGGTGTTTATATAACATGTAAGTCGTTATGTAAGTTAGGGGAAAATAATGTGAACTCCCTTGGGGTGGAAATTAAAATGAAGAAAAAGGGTAATGAAATTATACCAACTCCAGATAGAATTAGACAAAGATACATTTTTATAAATGATAGAGAACAAAGAGTTAATTTGAGGATAATTGAGGAAACGTCTTGAAATTTATCTAATTCTTTAATATTAGTAAAAATAGAATTTAAACCATGAAATAATATCATTTTCACTGGAGTAGATACAAATAGAAAGAATCTAACAAGAAAGATTCTGAAATTTCACAGTATTCTCTATAACAAACTATTTTTATCTTGTCAGTGAGTATCTTTATAAGTAAAATTTGTGAATCATAGCCTTAGGTCTAAAAGATCAATTCTCAGAGGTAATTCCATTTTCACTGGGTTAAGTTTAGAATTTTTGGTACATACAGAGGGAAAATTGCCGAGTGCTAGTCACTTCAGTAAGGTACCTGCAAATACTTTAGATGGCAAAACTACTGACAACAGAATGGTCAGAGGTAGTAACTTTTAATAGGGACCCACTGAGTGTATGGTAAGTGGATAAAGGGCAGTAGTCAAGCAAGTGCATGACCTTTATAAAACTAATTTTTAGCAAAACCACCATGTAATGTTCAGAACATGAACAAATGGTATATGATAACTGTAACTCAGTGATAATATTAAATGGCATGCTATATACAGGAATATAAGTTATCAGCCAAGTGTTAATTTGGTTTTTGGAATCTGGCTTTCTGAAATTCTTTGAAACTCCAAAGAAAATCCTACTAAGGCACTAAGAGACAAAAGTTTAGGGTAAATTACAGGCTGTCGTACACAGACCATGTTGCAAATGTGCTGGTAATGATCATTACCGAGTATTCACCACAGTGGCACTTAGAAATATTCCACTCTAGGGTCTCCTGCCAAGATTCAGACAGACTTAATATAGCCATGATGGTCACACAGTATGCCACTTGAATAGAATGTCTCTCGAAGTAAAAATCATTTTTAACGTCTGAAAGGGGCCGAATAACTTTTACTATTTTGGCAAGTAAGATCTGTTGGTTTGTTAACCATCTAAAATAAGAAAATTAAAGGATTTCCAAATGCCCAAGACTGAATATCTAGGAGGAAAAAATAGTCATAAACTGAAGATAGTCATTCAGGAATTTTCCTCTTCTATTATCCACTCCAAAGAAAAAAAAATGAAAGAATGCTAAAACCATTTCTCTCATTTTAGAACCTTGTTTAAATAAAATAATTGATTTCATCGTAATATAAGCAGACACTGTTGAGAAATAAATGAATCTATAGTTTGTCCAGTAACAGGTTGTTCATCTTTATGTTCAAGCTGGAAATAAATACATTACAAAATCCTCACATTCAAAATTGTTCAATGTTTTATTTTTTCCTGATAATCCAATGTAATATCACTGTGTAATGGCTTTGAACAAACAGAAAAGCATTAGAGAATAATTCTAATTCTGTTATCAGGAATGTTCTTTCTTTAAAAAGATTAATCACCCTGATACAGTAAAATAAGACAATGTGTTGTTTCATTTCACTGTAATTTCCACACAGGAGATGCAAACTTCAAAAATAATTACTTCCAGATTTCAACAACCAAATCAGGACTGACTGTTTCATAAGACTCAATACTTTCTTTGCTATGGCGATTAAAAAGCTTTGAAATCAAGGCTGGATGAATCGTTTCAACCACAGCTGTATTACATGAGAACAGCAGGGAAGTTTGTTCACATATATTATTCTAAGGGAAGGTCATGCTATGACATAATCTGACAATGTTGAAATGCAAATGCTTCATTTGGACATTATTTTTATGCATAGAAGGTTGAACTAAGTTGTCAAATATTTCCTTCTCCCTTGACACCCAAAACAGCATGACAATGTAGTAACTGAAGATTCATTCATATTTCATCATTTCAGAAGAAACTCTATTTCAAAGAGAAATAGTTTTAGAATTCACATTGCAAAATGGATTCAAATTCATACATGGTCCAGCATGTTTTACCCAATCCAGACTCTAAGTTAATAGGCAAGCAATCATAATATTTATAGTTGTGACAGCATCCCTGTTCCACCAAGTCAGATAAATACTTAAATACTTTCAGAAATGTTAAGTCTTAATTATCTTCCCCCTTTCCCATGGCCTACTCCACTGGCCACTTGTGCACACTTTCTTTAATCAGAGTATTTGAAATATGTCCTCTGTGGCAGAGTCTCATGGGAACTAAACAAAAGTATTTTTCCATTTCAAGGCCACAACCTTCTGTCTGGGTTAGGTATACATGATGGCAAATTCTCTGATGAGCAACGAAAGTGCATGTCCTGTAGACAATAGGATGCTATAGTGCCAGATATTCACAAGAACTTACGGGAGGAGTTACCCTTCTAAGGTTAAAAATTTTTTTTCTAAGTAATCTACCAGAAAATGAGTTTTCCACTATCCTGCCCGCTGGTAACCTATTTATCTTATAAACATAGAATTTTCTTGAAGTCTTGGAGAATCCCACTTTATACTTTAGTTCTCAACTTTGTTCATTCCAAAGGACCACTTCGGTGGAGTAAAACTTTTCAACACGATCCATTTATTACACACAGATAATTTATAAGTAGTTGCCTCCTAAAATATAGGGGCAAGCTGGAGGGTGGGGCAGGTCTCACCTTTTGATGAAATATTTGAAGAAAGTCTTAAGTCTTATCCAGCACTGAAACTTCTTTGTTTCTTCTAGTTCACATACAAACCAAAAAGTAAGAGAGTCATACAGATACCCACCTCAAGGCTTGGGAATGTCACTTGGCATAGGACCAATATTTTATAATTTTTGATATTGAGTAAAAAGATGACAAGGGTGATATTTATACGATAAGCATATGCTTAGAAATTGGAAAATTCAGTCAAGCATCCTGATGTCATCAAGAAACCATTTTCAAGGATTGCTTTTGGAAAACAACTCAGAATACACGTTGTTTTAAAATCTTATCTTTAAAACCAGGACTACTTAAAGAATTTTTCCTAAAAAGCCGAATTTTTTCTGTCAGTCTACAAAATTGTACGTATCTTAACAAGGAAGTTGGTTTTGAGATGCAGAAGTGAAAGAACACCAAAAAGAAACCTCATTTTGCCATTAGAGAATTACCCTGTGCCAACAACAAAGTCTCAAATAAAACTAGCACATACTCTCCCTAATGCACCAACCCTCCAACTCTTCTTCCCTTGCACGAAGGCAAAACATCTCTTA
The DNA here is from genome assembly GCF_048564905.1 of Vicugna pacos. Classification (NCBI taxonomy): domain Eukaryota; kingdom Metazoa; phylum Chordata; class Mammalia; order Artiodactyla; family Camelidae; genus Vicugna; species Vicugna pacos. Next base: position 20,339,813 of record NC_132991.1, read on the forward strand.
AAAGCCCCTTGTTCAAGTGCACAAGACAGAACTTACTGATTACATTTTCAGCAGAAATTTGGATTCTAGGGTCACTGGCACGTTTATAACGAGGAATTAGACAGGGACAAGTTTCTAAAGAATATCGATCGTGCCTTGGCATGCTGTGACCTTAGATAACATCTGCTTCCCAACTGATGAGAAAAAGAATAATGCTTGTCTTCCTTGCTGTTATCAGCATGCCTGGGACAGAGCACGCAAGCAATAAATAGTAATTGGATAAATGCATGAAAAGCAGTGTAGAGAATCTACTTAGTTGAAAACTAGAAAAGAAATTTTTAGGTTTTTAGCTATGATGACCATCGCCTCTATACCATCCTTCAAATATAACCCTTCAGACGTCATGCATCCTGAGACATTAGGCGGTAGGGTCAGACAACTTGTTTCATTTACACTGAGGAAAACAGTTATCTAAAGAACAACTGATACGTGAGCCTAAGTCTTGGTTTGCTAAGGCTTCAAGCTAAGATGACTGCTAATGTTCACTCCCCGCTTCTACACCATCTGCAGTACTGTCAAACAGTTTAAAATGCAGTTGCTTTTCTTCATATAATTTCTTTACTCTGTGGACCACAGTATCTTTGGTTAGTCTGTTGGAAATACTTTGAAAATTGTGACTTAGGTTTCAATGCCTTTCAGAATCCGTGTGTTCCCTTTTCCTTGTAGCACATAAATCTTTTTCCAGTTGCACAGATCTTTTCACTCTCTCGCACATACAATTCAGCTCTAACTATATGTCTTTACTTGCCTCTCAGATACAAAAGTGACTTCATTCTCTCAGAGCACATGCTTTGTAGCTCTCTTATGACATTAATTACATTCCACCTTGTTTTATAGTCATTTATGAATTTGTCTCATTTTCTTCTACAATATTGAACAAAAAGATCTTGAAGGTGGAAACTGTCCAAATGTTTATTTCCTGATCTCTTCTATCATAAAATACAGTGCTTTACAATCAGAAGATATAAGTTTTTTAAACAGTACACTTGAAAACAAGAATAAAATCTGACTTTTTTTATTGCCTGGAGCATTAGACTATTTTAGTTCAAATACATGTATATATTTACATTACATTATTTTTTTTACTTGAAATCATGTTGAAACTGTATCTGAGTTTTAAGACAACAAAATCAGAATGAATTTAGTAATGGATACTTATTGTAGACTTTTTTTAGTTAATATGACTCACACTGATTAAATAGTATCCTTAGAAAGTCACAATCCATTTCAATATTTTCCAAGTGTTATATCTGAACTATCTGATATTTCTGAAACTGCTGTTGTTCAAATAGACAGCTTAGTTTAAAATATATTCTACAATAAGACTACACATCTCTCTATATATTCATCCAAGTCACTTGTAAACTTGTCTCAGAATTTTTAGTATGTTCCTATATTTAGTATATTTATCTGGCCACTATATGTTTTAGAAACAAAGATGAAATGGTTTCTAAGAAAAAGAGAAAATGAGAAATGCCACAAAGGGGTCTGAGAAACTGACTGACACATATACAATGAAAGATAATAAAGATGAATCTTTAGATGTGTTCTCTCTCAAGATTAAAGTAAAATTCTGGAGGGGAAACCTTAAAGATAGCTATGTGAAACCAAATGGAAAGAAAAAGAAATGGAAATGTAATGGTAGATTGCTGGTAAGAACGTTGAATGACAGATAAGGAGTTATCTTTTGGTTGAGGGTTTTTGGTCATAGGGTTTCTATAAGTCTTGAATAGGATGTTATTATAGTGATTCATATATAGAACAAAATTGGGTATCAGAATACCTGCATTCAAGTGTTTGCTTTGTCATTCACAAGCCATGGACATGGCAGTGGTAATTTCATGTCCCAGAGTTTTTTTTATTAGTAAATATACCTGCTCTCTGTTTCTTACAGTAATCTAATAAATAAGTCAGTAAAGGCAATAATTGTGAACCACAAAGTGTGTGTTTTTACACAAGGTAGTATCATGGTGATAAACAACTTTATTAGGTCTACAGCTCTATAAATCATACAGCTTTTTTAGGGTGGGCTGAGAGCAAGCGAAGGGAAGACCACTTAGACTGGATTTTGTAATAGTTCAGGAAATAAGTAACAAGGAACGAGAAGAGTTTACAAAAAAAAAAAAAAAAAGATAGCAGTGGAACATGAAACTCAACGGAGTTTGCAAAAAGAAACTAATCATGTTCCAGAACTTTATCTTCATTTTTCACACAGCATTCAATCACTAATCATTAAGCACCTAATATGTGCTAGGTATGTCAGGAATAAAGGAGCAGACAATCGTTACTTTCACTAACACATTTTTTATACGTAATCTTTTAAAATTTTAACATAACATTGGATTTCTTTTAATTCTTTATCATTGTTGTAATATTATTGAATAAGTTTAGGAAAAGTGGTGTAAAAATGAAGATACTTTTTTCTTCAAAACCATTCAGATGGTTATAAATTGTCCATGCCTTATAAACTATCTCACATAGGCAGTGATAGTCACACACACATTAATTTGTATCATTGCTATAATTTTTGCAAATTAGATATTTAACCACTAGAAAATTAGAAGACTTTGCCTATATTCAATCTTTCTGAGGGCTGTAAAATATAACAAATCTGTCTTAGAAATAGTGAATAGAGTTAAACATTAGAAAATTGGCTCAGGAATCAATTCTAGGCTCAAATTTGACATGTGGTCACCTGTTTAAGAATTTCCCCATAGAAATGAATAATATCTTCTCTAACTGGTAGATGTTTAAATGGAATAATGCATAACATAGTCAGAAAAATTGTATCACATTTATATTGAATATATCCAAAAAGGATGTCAAATTAAAAGCTGCAAACTGATTACATGTATTTCAGTCCCTCTTAAAACTTCCCTAAAACATCAGTAAAATGATTTTTAAATGATTTTTTTTAAAGTAATAAGCCCTAAGAACAAAGAAAATGGGAGAAGAGAAAAGCAATAGAAGGTGGAGAGAAAAGGTGTCAAGCAGTTAATGAATGTTATCAGCCCCAGTAACTCTAAATGATAAGAAAGAGGTCAGGAAACTCAGCTCCCCAAACCTGATGAATTGGTAGCTGTGGATACTTGTAAAAGTGGAGATAAACTCTGTGCTAAAACTACAAAGATTAATGGAAGGTCTGTTTAGGAGACAGTACGATCCCCAGATTTCTCTCCATACTTCTTATGGTTAGACTCTGCAGATGTTCCTGATACAGAAATTCTGGTATTTTTTCATTAAAAGGTAAAACATAAGGTATCTGAGTTGAGGAATCAAAACCTTAGTTAACAGCAGAAGTACTGTGTTTAAAAATAAAACGATTACTTGAAAGTTGACACTCTGTGTATTGAGACATCCCTTTTCTAATTGCCTCTAAAAATAACAGAATTATATCTTCCAAGCAGTGACTAGAAGAGTTTAACCAGTACACTTACCAGACTAAGAAAAGATCTCAAGATTTGGGAACACTGGGAGTTCCCCGAGGACGAAAAGGTCCAACCCGATCACTCAATTTTGACAAGCACCCTTCCACCTGCTGCTTGCCTGCTGTACCTATAGAACTTCCAATCAGCTGTGGGGTGCCCCACCCTTAAACAGGAATAAATAAAGCCTCAGACTCATGAAGAAAATCTTTACCAGAAAATTAAGAGACTAATTCAAATAAGTAACTTATTTGAGCAACTTAAAATAGACAGTGCCTACATACATGGAGACCAAAAGTTCAAAGAAATAATTTACATTTTCAGAGAGATAGGAGAGCTGTTGCATTCATAAAATAAGAAAAAAAACAAGAAAGAACATTCAGAAAAGGAAAAAGAACTCCCGCAAACTAGAAAAAAAAATCATAGCAGAAATCAAATCACTTTTAGCTCTTTCAAGAGCTAGAAAATTAAGTTAAAGAAAAAAAAATATATGCAATTAAATGAAAGGGCCAACTAAGTCAAACAGTGGATAAATATAATCCTACATCATGGCTTTTTATCGTGAAATTTCAGAATATTGGTGACAAATTTAAAAAATTAATTCCCTATGGTATGGAGGTACGGGGCAGGCCTGCTGTTTCTAACAGCAGGTCTAGAATTATGACTCTTTAAAATATGTATAAATTGATAAATAGTTTCCTCTTTTATTTGTAACAAATTACCACAAATTTGGTGACAACACAAATGTATTACATTTCTAAGGATCAGAAGTTCAGAATATGTATCACTGAACGAAAATTAAGGTGTAGGCAGAATTACATTTCTTCTGGAGGCTCTGGGAAGAATCTGCTGCCTTGCCTTTTCCAACTTCTAGGGGCCACCTACATTCCTTGGCCTCTTTTTCCATCTGTCAAGTGCATCCATCCATCACTCCAACCTCTGCTTCCATCCCTATATCTTCTCTCTAATCCGTCTGCCTCTGTTTTATGAGGACCCTTTTGTAATTACATGGCACTCACCAGATAATCCAAGACAATCTCTTCATCTCAAAATATTTAACTTAATCACATCCTCAAAGTCTCTTTTGCCACTTGAGGACAGGGACATCATTGGAGGCCACTATTCAGCCTATCACAGTTGCCTCTGGGATTCAAAGATTTACATCCATACCCTATGCAAAATATACCCCATCCTAAGGTCACTAAATGACTCAACCTGTTTACAAAGTCAAGTCTAAGATTTCATCCACTTGAAAATATGAAATTTCACCATCTTATTCAGCTATGTGTGTAAATCTGGATATGATCCATCTTGGTACAAAATTATTTTTCATCTGTCTGTCTGGTGAACCTGGAAAATAAGTTACCTGTTCCCAAAATATGATGATAGGACATACATACACGGAATGCCAGTTACAGATACTCTCAAAAAGGGAGAAAATGAAGGGCTAAAATAAGTCACCAGTCCCAAGCAATTCTGAAATCCGGCAAAGTAAACTTGATTAGTTTTCAAGTCTTGGGAAAAATCATCTTTGCCTTAAGGCTCTGTACTTTCTATCTTCAGTTCTGCCCTTCAGGATAGAACTCCTTTTTCATGTGCTTGTGGATGAATACAATTATGAACCTATTCCCTGCCTACAGAATTTTGGCAGTCTAACAGTCTTCTTTTATTTCCTCCTTTCTCTGTAACTTTCAGTCTAAGCTAATGGTATTTCTGCTGGTAACATTTTCTTAAAAACCTTGTGGTCTTCTGCACGTGTTATGGAATTTGCCTCCTTGGACAAGATGCTTCTCCAGTTATTTCCAAGATGAGTTCATCACATTTTTGGCTTCTACTAAGAATGGCAGAGAGGAGCCGTGAGTCACATGACTGATCTCTTCAGAGAGTCCTATATGTGATGAAATACCATTACTTTTGTTCCTTCTGAGGAACCAATAGATTGTCCAGTCATACTGCTTGGCTTCAGAACACACTTTTCTGATAGTGAGTCTCCTGATTTTAGTGTCACCTATAATTTGAATAGGCTGACAACTTTTCAACATCAGGAGAACATTAAGTCCATTTTTCCTAATAGTTTTTCCCTCAATTTCTTTCTTTCCTTTTGCATTTTACTATGTAAGCAGAAAGAAGAAAACAACACACCCTTTTCAATATTTTGCTTGGAAATATCTTCAATATCCAAGTTCATTGCTTATGTCTTCTGTTTTCTGTGTAACTGTAGGAAACAACTGAGCTATGTTTCCCACCACTATATTACAAGGATCTTCTCTCTTCCAGTTTCTAATAACATTTTCTTCATTTCCTTCTGAATCTTCTCCAATAGTATTTTTAATATCCATATTTCTAGCAGTAGTTTATTTGTGATGATTTAAGTATTCTCTAGACATTACAGGTTTTCTTTACCATACCCCTCACTTTCTTACATGTGCTCATTAACAGAGTCCTTAACATCTATATATCCATTACTAGTCTATTCAAGATAATCTAGCCTTATCTATTATTGTCCCCAAAATTCTTCAAGCTTTTATCAATGAACCAATTCCAAAACCACGTCCACATTGTTAGGTATTTATTACAGCAGCATATGGCTTCTCGGCAACAAGATTTGTATTTGTTTCCAATTGCTTCTGTAACAAATTACCACAAATTTAGTGATTTTAAACAATAAAAATAATTTCACAATTCTGGAGGTCAGAAGTCCAAAGTCAGTCAAGATGTCAGAAGATCTTGTTCCTTCTAGAAACTGTAGTGGATAATCTGTTCTTTTTATCTTCCGGCTTCTAGTGGATGATGGCACTTGGGTTTTGGACACCTCACTCCAATCTGTGCTTCAAACGACTACATCGCCTTCACTCTCTGCCTTTTTACTCTCTTGTTTTATAAGAACCCTTATGATGTCATGGGGCCCACCCAGATGACCGAGAACAATCTCCCTTATTTAGCCACCTGATTGTAGGTTTAATCAGTTCTATAAACAATCATCATAGTGACATCTTTATTTTTATTGAAGTAGAGTGGATTTACAGTGTTGGGCTAGTTTTGGGTGTACAGCAAAGTGATTGTTATACATATACATGTATATATTCTTATTCAGATTCTTGTCCATTATAGGTTATTACAAGATATCAAATATAGTTCCCTGTGCTATGTAGTAGGTCCTTGTTTATCTGTTCTGTGTATAGTACTATGTGTATGTTAATCTCAAATCCCCAATTTATCCTTTCCCCCACCTCTTTCCCCCTTTGGTAACCATAGTTTTTTATGTCTGAGAGTTTATTTCCAGTTTGTAAGTAAGTTCATTTTTTTGGTTTTTTTGGTTCCACACATAAGTGATGTCATATGATATTTTGTCTTTCTCTGATTTATTTCACTTAATATGATAATCTCTAGGTCAATCCATGTTGCTGGAAGTGGCATTATTTCAATATTTTTTATGACCGAGTAATAATTTATTGTGGAGATAGGTAGGTAGATAGATACACACATACACACACACACACAAACATACATATACACACACCACATCTTCTTTATCCATTCATCTGTTAGTGGACATTTGAATTGCTTCCATGTCTTAGCTATTATACACAGTGCTGCTATGAACATCGGGGTGCATGTATGTTTTCAAGATTGAGTTTTCTCTAGATATGTGCCCAGAAGTTGGATTGCTGGATCAGAGGGTAACTCTATTTTTAGATTTTCAAGGAGCTTTTGTCCTGTTCTCCATAGTGCCCTTACCAATTTACATTCCCACCAACAGTATAGGGGGGTTCCTTTTTCTCCACACCCTCTCCAGCATTAATTATTTGTAGATTTCTTTAATGATAGCCATTCTGACTGGTGTAAGGTGATACCTCATTGTAGTTTTGATTTGCATTTCTCTAATAATTAGTGATATTGAGCATCTTTTCATGTGCCTCTTGGCCAGCTGGATGTCTTCTTTTGAAAAACGTCTATTTAGGTATTCAGCCCATTAAAATTTTTTTTATAATTGATTCACAATGTTAGTTTTGGGTGTAAAGAAAAGCAATTCAGTTATACATATACATACATATAGATATTTTCAGATTTTTATTATAGGTTATTACAGGAAATTGAATATACTTCCGTGTGCTGCACAGTAGGTCCTTGTTGTGTATCTATTTTATATATAGTAATGTGTATCTATAAATCCCCAACCCCTAATTTATTCTTCCCTGCCCTCTCCCCTTTGGTAACCATAGTCTGTTTTCTACGTCTATGTGAGTCTGTTTTTGGTTTGTAAATAGAATTTGAATCATTTTTTTAAAGATTTCACATATAAGTGATAGCATATGATATTTGTCTTTCTCTGTCTGACTTACTTCACTCAATCTGATAATCTCTAGGCCCATCCATGTTGTAGCAAATCATTCCTCCCTTTAAGCCTTTTCTTTTATCCCCCACATTTTTTAGTTTTTTTAGGTAGAATTAAAACTATTTGACCCCACATATATAATATATTGCATGTAAATACATATATACAATATACTGCACTGTTCATTGTTTATAAGAATATTTAGAGATTTATGTACTGTTCATTGTTTCTAAGAATAGAGATTTAGCTTTTTAAACTTACATAGTTATCAAAGGAATAAAGCCAACCACAAAATAAGAATTAATTCAAAAAGATACATATACCTCACTATTAATAGCAGCATTCTTTTTAATTGCTAAGATATGGAAGTATCCTAAGTGCACATCAATAGATGAATGGGTAAAGAAGATGCAGCATATGTGTGCAATGGAATAAAATTCACCCATAAAAAAGAAGGATATTTTGCCATTTGTGACCCTTCATTCACTTTTTTTTTTTCACTTCAAAAACCAGAATTTTATAACTGGCGTAAGAATTTCTATTGCATCAAAAATAACAAAATACCTAGAAATAAACTTAACCAAGGAGGTTACCTATACTCTGAAAACTAAAACATTGATGAAGGAAATTGAAGATGATACAAAGAAATGGAAAGATATCTTTTGCTCTTGGATTGGAAGAAACCACATTATTACAATGGCCATACTACCCGAAGCAATCTACAGATCCAATGCAACCCCTGTCAAAATGCTTATGATATTATTTTTTTACAGAACCAGAACAAACGATCCCAAAATTTATATGGAACTATAAAAGACCCCAAACTGCCAAAGCTATCTTTTTTAGGTCTTTTTTTTTTCTTCTTCTTCTTCTTCTTTTTGTTCTCTTTTCTTAATGGTCTGATGACTAAAGAAGTTCCTTTAACATTTGTTGTAAATCTGGTTTGGTGGTCCTGAAGTCTTTTAGCTTTCGTTGATCTGTGAAGCTTTTGATTTTTCCATTAAATCTGAATGAGAGCCTTGCTGGGTAGAGTATTCTTGTTTGTAAGTTTTGCCCTTTCATCACTTTAAATATATTGGGCCACTCCCTTCTAGCCTGGAGAGTTTCTGCTGAAAAATCAGCTGATAACCTTATGGGAGTTCCCTTGTATGTTATTTGCTGCCTTTCTCTTGCTAATTTTGATATTTCCTCTTTCTCCTTAATTTTTGTCAGTTTGATGACTATGTGCCTTGGTGTGTGCCTCTTTGGGTTGATCCTGGGTGCTGCTCTCTGTGCTTCCTGGACTTCAGTGACTGCTTCCTTTCCCAAGTGGAGGAAGCTTTTGGAGACTCCAAAAATTTTCTCAGGTCCTTTCTTTTCTTTCTGGGACCCCTATAATGACAATGTTAGTGCATTTCATGTTGTCCCAGAGTTCTCTTAAACTATCCTCATTTCTTTTCATTCTTTTTCCTTTTTTCTGTTCTGCAGTAGTGATTTCCACTCTTCTGTCTTCTAGCTCACTGATCCATTCTTCTGGCTCATTTAGTCTATTCTTGGTTCCTTCTAGGGCATTATACATTTCAGTGATTTTATTCTTCTACTCTGGGTATTCTGTATATTTTCCAACTCTTTGCTAAAAAAACTTTGTTCTGTGCATCTATACTCCTCTTGAGTTCTCTGAACATCTTCACCATCATTACTTTAAACTCTTTCTCAGATAAATTGCCTAGCTCCTCATCACTTATTTCTTCTGGGATTTTATCTTGTGCCTTGACCTGGGAGATACTCCTCTGCTGTCTTATATTGTCTATCTTTCTATTTGTATTTTTTGGTAGGTTAGTTACTTTCTGGACCTTAGAGAAATGGCCCTCTGTGGAGATGTCTTATACATCCCAGCAGTACACTCCTCTCTTGTTACCCAAGGGCCAGGGGTCCAGCAGGACCCCATATAGGATCTGGCCTATGTTTGTGGATTTCTTCCACAGGCTTTGGATTCTTTTTCTTTTTCTTTTACTTTTTTTTTATAGAGTTAAAGTCATTTTACAATGTTGTGTCAAATTCCAGTGTAGAGCACAATTTTCAGTTATACATGAACATACATGTTTTCATTGCCACATTCTCTTTTGCTGTCAGCCACCACAAGATGCTGTATATATTTCCTTGTGCTACACAGTACAGTCTTGTTTATCTATTCTACATTTTGAAATCCCAGTCCCTTCCCAACCCCCCGTCCCCCTGGTAACCACAAGTTTGTATTCTATGTCTATGAGTCTGTTTCTGTTTTTTGTTTGTTTTTTTTTAAGATTCCGCATATCGTATTTTTCTTTCTCTTTCTGGCTTACTTCACTTAGAATGACATTCTCCAGTAACATCCATGTTGTTGCAAATGGTGTTATGTTGTCAGTTTTCATGGCTGAATAGTATTCCATTGTATAAATATACCACATCTTCTTTATCCAGTCCATGAAAAAGACACCTGCACCTCAGTGTTCATAGCAGCACTATTTACAATAGCTAAGATATGGAAACAGCCTAAATGGATTGTTGTTTTCTTATTTCTAGTATCTACCCCCTGGTGGATGAGGCTGGACTAGATAGAGGCTTATGCAGGTTTCCTGGCAGGTGGAGCTGTGCCTGCCCACTGCTGAGTGAAGCTTGGTCCTGGCCCACCTGTGGGTAGGGCCATGGCTAGAGGCCACTGAGGGCTCAGGAAGGCTGATGATGGGTGTGGCTATGTCCCCACCCATTTCTTTTTTCCCCTGAGGCTTCCCTACAGCCTGTTGGGTGGGGCCAGGTCTTGGTGCTAATGATCCAATCAAGACATCAGCCTCTAGGAAAGCTCATGTAGATGAATACTCCTGGAATATCTGCCACCAGCTTTCATGTCCCCTGGGTGAGCCACAGCCATCCCTTACTTCCCCAGGAGACCCTCCCAAACCAGAAGGCAGGTCTCGCCCAGGTTCCTATGAAATCACTGCCTCTGCCCTTGGACCTGGTGCATGTGAAGTTCTGTGTACACTTCCCAAGAGAATGAAGTCTGTTTCCCCTGCCTTTCAAAACCAGATGTCCTGGGGTCACCTCCTCCCAGTGCCAGAACCCCAGGTGGAGGAGCCTGACATGGGGCTTAGAACTCTCAGTCCTGTGAGAAGTTCTCTGAGACTTATTCTTCAGCTGTGGGTCACCCGCCTGGGGATTATGGGGCCTGATTATATTGTGAACAGGCCTCTCCTACAGTCCTGCTGCGGTTCCTTCTTTGTTTCCAGTTGAAGATCTTTTATGCTAGGTTCCAGTCTTTTTTCGATGGTGGTTTAGCAGTCAGTTGTGATTTTGTTGTAGTCGTGAGGAGAGGCAAGCTGATGGTTCTCCTACTTCACCATCTTGACCAGAAATCCATTCTGCCCATTTTTTGCTTTTGTTTTTTAATATATAAAGCTGTGTGAGCTCTTTGTATATTTTGAAAATTAATCCCTTGTTGGTCTCATCATTTGCAAATATTTTGTCCCATTCTGTAGATTGTCTTTTTGTCTTGTTTATGGTTTCTTTTGCTGTGCAAAACTTTTAAGCTTAGTTAGGTCCCATTTGCTTACCTTTGCTTTTATTTCCATTACTCTAGGAGATGGACTGACAAAAATATTGCTGTGATTTAGGTCAACAAATGTTCTGCCTATGTTTTCCTCTAGAAATTTTAGAGTATCTGGCCTTACATTTGAGTCTTTAATCCATTTTGAGTTTATTTTTTGTAGACAGTGTTTCAGACTGTTCTAATTTCACTCTTTTACATGTAGCTACCTAGTATTCCCAGTATCGTTTATTGAAGAGACTGTCTTTTTTCCAGACTGTCTTGCCTCCTCTGTTATAGATTAATTGACTATAAGTGTGTAGGTTTATTTCTGGGCTTTCTATCTTGTTCCCTTGATCTATGTGTCTGTTTTTGTGCCAGTACCATACTATTTTGATAACTGTAGCTTTGTAGTATAATCTGAAGTCAGCAGGTGTGATTCCACCAGCTCCAGTCCTCTTTCTGAAGATTGTTTTGGCTTTTCAGGGTGTTTTATGTACCCATACAAATTAAAACATTTTTTGTCCCAGTTATGTGCCATTGGTGATTTGAAAAGGATTGCACTGCATCTGTATATTGCTTTGGGTAGTATGGCCATTTTAACAACATTGATTCTTTCAGTCGGAAAATACAGTATATCTTTCCATCTGTTTGTGTCTTCTTCAATTTATTTCACCTATGTCTTAGAGTTTTTGGAGTACAGGTCTTTTGCCTCCCTAGGTATGTTTATTCTTAGGTATTTTGTTCTTTTTGATGGGATGGTAAGTGGGATTGTTGCCCTAATATCTCTTCTGATATTTTGTTGTTAGTGTATAGAAATGGAACAGATTTCTGTATGTTAATTTTGTATCCTGAAACTACGGAATTCATTGATGAGCTCTAGTAGTAGTCTGGTACTGTTTTTAAGATTTTCTATATATAGTATTGTGTTATATGCAAACAGTGACAGTTTTACTTCTTTTCCAGTTTGGATTCCTCATATTTCCTTTTCTTCTGATTGCTGTGGGTAAGACTTCCAAACTCTGTTGAGTAAAAATGACAAGAGTGGGTATCCTTGCCTTGTTCCTGATCTTAGAGCAAATGTTTTCAGCTTTTTCACCACTGAGTATGAGGTTAGCTGTAGGTTTGTCATATATGGCCTTTATTATGTTGAGGTATGTCCCCTCTATGTCCACTTTCTGGAGAGTTATCATAAATGGTTGTTGAATTTTATCAAAAGCTTTTTCTGCATCTATTGAGATAAGCATATGATTTATATTGTTCAATTGGTGGTTGTGGTGTATCACACTGATTTGCAGACATTGAAAGATCCTTGCATCCCTAGGATAAATCCCACTTGATCGTGGTGCATGACCCTTTTAATATATTATTAGATTAGGTTTCCTAATATTTTGTTGAGGATTTTTGCATCTATGTTCATCAGTGATATTGGCCTATACTTTTCTTTTTTATTGATATCTTTGTCTGGTTTTGGTATCAGGGTGATGGTGGCCCCATAGAATGAGTTCAGAAGTGTTCCTTCCTCTGCAGTTACTGGAATAGTTTCAGGAGGACAGGTGTTAACTCTTTTCTAAATGTTTGGTAGAATACATCTGTGAAGCCATCTGGTCCTGGACTTCTGTTGGGAGTTTTAAAATTACTGATTTAATTGCAGTACTGGTAATTAATCTTTTCATATTTTCTATTTCTTCCTGGTTCAGTCTTGGAAGATTTTGCCTTCCTAAGAGTTCTTCCATTTCTTCTGGATTGTCCATTTTATTGGTTTGTAGTTGCTGTTATAATTCTTTGTATTTTTGTGGTGTCAGTTGTAACTTCTTTTTCATTTCTGATTTTATTATTTTATTAATTTGGGCCCTCTTTTTTTCTTGATTAATCTTGATGAAAGTTTTGTCAATTTTCTTTAGCTTTTCAGAGAACTAGCTTAGTTTCATTGATCTTTTTCTATTTTTTTTTAGTCTATTTCATTTATTTCATCTCTGATCTTTATGATTTCTTCTATTAAATTTGGGTTTTGTTTGTTCTTTTTTCTCTAGTTGCTTTAGGTGTAAGATTAAGTTGTTTATTTGAGATTTTTCTTTTTTCCTGAGATAAGCTTGTATCACTATAAACTTCCCTCTTAAAACTGCTTTTGTTGCATTCCATAGATTTTGGATCACTGTGTTTTTATTTTCATGCATCTCTAAGTATTATTTGATTTCTTCATGATCCATTGGTTGTTTAGTAGCATATTGTTTAGATATTGTTTAGCCTCCACATGTTTGAATTTTTCGCATTTTTTTTCTTGCAGTTGGTTTCTAATCTCATAGTGTTGTGTTTGGAAAAGATACTTGATAAGATTTCAATTTTCTTAAATTTACTAAGGCTTGCTTTGAGGGCCCAGCATGTGATGCATCCTGGAGAATGTCCCATGTGCACTTGAAAAGAATGTGTGTAGCCTGCTGCTTTTGGATGGAATGCTCTGTAAATATCAATTAAGGCCATCTGGTCTAATGTGTCATTGAAGGCCTATTTTTTTCCTTATTTTATGTCTGGGTGATCTGTCCATTGATGTAAGTGGGATGTTAAATTCCCCCACTGTTATTGTGTTACTGTCAATTTCTCCCTTTATGTCAGTTAACATTTGTCTTATATACTGAGGTGTTCCTTTCTTGGATACATATATATTTATAATTGTTATATCTTTTTCTTGGATTGATCCTTGGATCATTATGTAGTATTCTTCTTTGTCTCTTGTAACACTCTCTATTTTACAGTCTGCTTTGTCTGATGTAAGTATTGCTACTCCAGCTTTTTTTGACTTCCATTTGTGTGGAATGCCATTTTCACCCCTTCACTTCAATCTGTAAGTGTCTATAAGTCTGTAGTCACATAGAAGCAGCAAATATACAAGTCTTGTTTTTGTATCCATTCAGTCTTTATCTTTTGGTTGGAGCATTTAAGGTAATTATTGATGTATATGTTCTTATTGCTATTTTGTTAATTGTTTTGAATTTGATTTTGTAGGTCTTTCCCCTTTTCTATTTTGTGATTTGGTGACTACCTTCATTATTAAATTTGGATTTCTTTTTCTTTTCCTTTTTTTTTTTTTAAACCTTGTACTAAGGCCCTTCCTCTCTCTAATACATGGTGTGTGAGTCAGGAGTTACCAAAGGAAGAGTAGATTTTATTCAGTCATGCTATTTTTCACACAACATTTCTCTATGGTCCATTTTATTTTTATTTTTTAAAATTAAAGTGCAGTTGATTTACAATGTTGTGTTAATTTCTTGGGTAAACCATAGTAATTCAGATATATGTGTGTGTGTGTGTGTGTATTCATATTCTTTTTCAGTATAGGCTATTTAAGGGGAAGAAATGGGCAGATTACAGAACATACTCGGAGTCCCTAATTGTAAGGCTAGTGTGTTCTGAATGTCACTGTGTGAGATGGAGGGTGAAGAAGATTGTTTCACTAGGCATTTGTTTTTTATTTTTTTTATTTTTACTGAAGTATAGTTGATTTACAATGTTGTATTAGTTTCTGGTTTACAGCAAATTGATTCATATATATATTGATTCTTTTTCAGATTCTTTGCCATTATAATTTATTATAAGGTATTTAATATTGTTCCCTGTGCTTTACAGTAGGACCTTGTTGTTTATTTTATATATAGTATTTAGTATCTGCAAATATCAAACTCCCAATTTATTCCTCCCCACTTCCTTTCTACCCTGGTAACCATAATTTTTTTTCTATGTCTGTGAGTCTGTTTCTGTTTTGTAAATAAGCCAATTTGTGTCATTTATTTTAGATCCCACATATAAGTGGTGCCAAATGGTATTTTCCTTTCTCTTTCTGGCTTACTTCACTTAGAATGTCTATCTCCAAGTCCACCCATGTTGCTGCAAATGGCATTTTAATTTTTTATGGCTGAGTAGTATTCCATTGTGTGTGTATGTGTGTGTATATACACACCACAACTTCTTTATTCAGTTATCTGTCAGTGGACACTTAGGTTGCTTCCATGTCTTGGCCATTGTAAATAGTTGCTGCAATGAACATTGGGTGTATGTATATTTTTGAATTAGAATTTTCTCCAAATATATGCTCAGGAGTGAGATTGCTGGATCATATGGTAACTCTCATACTAGTAAGAATAGCCATCATTAAAAAGTCCACAAGTGACAAATCTTGAAGATGCGTGTGGAGAAAATGAACCCTTCTACACTGTTGGTGGGAATGCAGTTTGGTGGAATCATTATGGAAAACATTATGGAGAGTCCTTTAAAAACTAAAACTAGACTTTCATATGATCCTTTTTCTTTTTTGTGTATGTCTATTATAGATTTTTAATTTGTGGTTATCATGAGGTTGTGGTATAGTAGTCTACATGACTGCTTGTAGTTGCTTATATTTTAATTTAAAATGCATTTTAAATACTCTGCATTTGTACTGTCCTTCCCTCACAATTACTATTTTTGATATTTTATTTTACATTTAAAACTGCTTATTGTGGGTACAGATGATTTAACTACTTTTGTCTTTTAATCTTCCATCTTTACTATATGTCTGCCTTTACCAGGGAGCTTTTCCATTCTGTAGTTTTGTTTCTAGTTGTGGCCTTTCCTTTTCTGTCTAGAGAAGTTCCTTTAGCATTTATTGTAAAGTTGGTTTTGTGGGGCTGAATTCTTTTCGATTTTGCTTGTCTAAAGCTTTTGCTTTCTCTATCAAACTTGAACAACAGCCTTGCTGGGTAAAGTATTCTTCATTGCAAGTTTTTCTCTTTCATCACTTTAAATATGTCATGCCACTCCCTTCTGGCCTGTAGGGTTTCTGCTGAAAAATCAGCTGATAGTCTTGTAATTATTTGTTGCTTTCCCCTTGCTACTTTTAATATTCTCTCTTTAACTTCTGTATTTTTAATTGTAATATGTCTAGGTGTGTTCCTCTTAGATTTAATCCTGTGCAGGACTCTCTGCCCTTCCTGGACCTGGGTGACTGTTTCCTTTGCCAAGATAGGAAGGTTTTCAGCTATTATCTCATCAAATATTTTCTCCGGCCCTTTCTCTCTACTTCTTCTGAGACATCTAAAATGTCAATACGAGTGAGCTTGATGTCCCAGAGCTCTCTTAAACTGTCCTCATTCCTTTTCATTCTTTTTCTCTCTTTTCCTGTTCCGCAGCAGTGATTTGTACTACTGTCTTCTACCTCACGGATCTGTTCTTCTTCCCCTTTTAGTCTACTATTGGTTCCTTCTAGAGTATTTTTCATTTCGTTTATTGTATTCTTCAACTCTTGTTGTTCTTTATATTTTCTCTTTATCAAAAATTGCTAACTTCTCGCTTTGTCCATTCATTCCCCTCCCAAGTTCTCTGATCATCTTTCTGATCATTACTCTGAACTCTTTTTCCGGTAGATTGCCTATCTCATGTCACCTTAACCTTAGTTCTTCTGGGATTTTATCTTGTTCCTTTGTCTGGAACGTATTTCTCTGCTTCCTCATTCTGTCTAAATTTCTATTCAGATTTTTATGTATGTGGTAGGTTAGTTACATTTCTCAACCTTGGAGAAGTGGCCCTCTGTAGGGGGCCTGTAAACATCCTTTGTGTTCCGGCAGCACACTCCCCTCTCATCACTGAAGGGCTGGGGCCAGCTGGTCATAGGGTAGAGTCTGGCCTGCATTTGTGGGCTCATTCCACAGGATGTGGGATCGTAGTTTTCTTGCTTTTATGGAATCATGTGTAGAAGTGTATGTTTCTGTGTATTTGCTCTCACAGAATACCTTTTCTTTGGAATGAGAAACTAACAATTTCTTGTGGAAACTTAGTAGATACTTATTAGAAAGATCAGTGTTACTAAATGTCTTATTTAGATTTTAGCATTCAATTCTTGCCTATGAGACTTTTAGTATAGATTTTACTGTTTTTTAAAACCTCAGAGCATACTAGGATTTAAGCCTGGACAAGACATTCAATTTTTTTCCCTTAAGGAAGTAAAAAGAAGTACTCTACAAATAACTAGCTCCAACTCTACATATATATTTTCTCCTAAAAATAATGCATTTGTGCCTGCTAGTGAAGACTGTATTAGTTAGCTAACACACACTAGGTGACTTAAACAACAGAACTTGGTTTTCTCACAGTTATGGAGGCTAGAATTCCAAGATCAAGGTTTGTTTTCTTCTTCTAAGGCCTTTCTCCTTGGCCTGCAAATGGCTGACTTCTTGCTGTTTCTGTGTCCTAATCTCTTTATAAGGACACCAGTTATACTGCATAGAGCCCACCCATATGACCTTATTTTTACGTCTCTAAGGTCGTATCTCCAAATACAGTCATATTCTGAGGTGCTGGGGATTAGGATTTCAACACGTAAGTCTAGGAGTTTCGGGGAGGAGACACGATCCATAACAAAGAATATTATTAAAAGAATCTTAAACTTTTGTTCATCTGTGTGTTCAGAACAAGAGTGGGATTATTTCAAGAGCAGATTCAGGCTATCCTTTTTCTTACATCCTAGCACTCTGGAATAAAAATAAACTCAAAATGATGAGCTCTGACCTACTGATAGTCATTTTACTTTAGTAACAAGTGGAGAATGTCGTTTAAAATACTTAGCACATTTAATGTTTTTGAAATCAAGGAAAAAAAAAAGTCAGCAACCCTCCTGGATTGTGACTTTGACAAAACAACAACAAACTCTCCAGTGGCTGTTTCAGACTGAATTAAGATTCACCTTACCTTTATAATCAAAAGCTGCTAGTTCTTAACAGAATCGTTTGGACCAGGCACTGTGGTAATCACTCTGTTGTCACTGTTTTAATTAATCCGCATGCAAACTGTTAGTTGATGCTAGTATTTTCCCTAATTTTCAGTTAAAGCTTAAACAGATTACATTACCATGGTGAGCAGAACCTAAACTGGAATCCAAGTCTCACTTATTCCAAATTCCATGCTTTTAATCTTAACAGAATACTGACTTACCAAGTATCTCTAGGTATCAATAAATCTAGTGATTATGAGTACTGAATAATGTGAGCCAGATTTTGATATTAACAAAGTAAATAAGACAGACCTCTAAAAACCTGATTTTGTGATGGCAATGGGTAAGGAAAGATTTAGACACCATATCTGAATCTTTAAATATTATTTGTACTCTTTAACAGAAAATACTAGTAGTCCCACAATTGTACAAATGACACTACTGATTTTGTGGAACTTAAATGGCAATGTTGCATGAAATTGTTTGCTGCATTAAATATATGTGTGAACTAAAGCTCCCTGGGGCATAAGTCATGAGAAAATAGGACTCTATAAAAGTAACTTTATTAGCATTATTGAACAAAAATGTTACCTCATTCATGATAGTTACCAAAGAGATTTATTTGGCATATGTCTCATGTTTTGAAAACTAACAATTTTTGCCAGTATCATTATATATAAATTGCATTATTTCTGACTTTCCAAATGATAATGTTGAAGAAACATGGACTCATATTTCTCATAATACTTAGCATAATATATTAAAGGCAAAATAAATATTTTTGAGGCAAATGAAATAAAAGCAAAAGAATCAATAAATGAGCTTTATTAATCTATTCACAGCCAAAGTCAAAAGAGTAACAGCTCATGTTAATAAAGGGTATTTTCACAGTAGTGAAGTAAAACACTCAAATATTTTCTATGAAGGATGAATAAATAATAAAAAAAATCCAGATTTATATGGATTTCTAAACCTTGATGTAAAGTCCTGCTAAAGAGATGAGTGTAAATAAAAACATACAATTGCTTATTAAATTAATATTTCATTTTAAATGAAAGTAAGTAGATTCTGTTCTTGGTAGGTACTAAAAGAAATATTTGACAAGTTGAATTAAATAAGGCAAGAATAGAAGTGATAATTTTACAGTCTATAAGGAGGTGATTTCAGGCTGCAATATTATCCTGTGCAAAATAATTGTACTTGACAACTGTGATTCCGTCTCCTCGGTCAAAGAGAAGAAAGTAGTATGTTTAAGCAAAGCTCATCTTTTTTTTTTTTAAAGATGATTCAAATCCAGATGCTAAATTCATTTCTAGCTTTACTCCCAAACCAGTCACTTTTGTAAGGTACTCAGTAATAAAGAAAAAAGTCTGTGTGTACTCTCCAAGGAAGGTAAACAGTGGTATACATTATAGGAAATTCTGTGCCCAGGGGACACAGGGGACACAAGAATGGCATATGTGGCTATAACTGTAAGCCACATTATGATGTCACTTCTACTTTAAGAAGCCATCTGTCGTCAGATGATTTTAAATTAAATGTTTGTTGTCTTAATATTTTTCTCAGATAATATGAATAACCCGATTCATCAGCAAAAGTCATTAATGTGGTTCTTGGTCAGAGTTCATTATAATGTGACAAAAGTGGCAATTCAGACCATCGAGCCTCCAAAGCCCCCTTTCATCATTCTGACTGGCAGAGACTTCGTTGTACTCTGGGTGCTTGTAAAATTCTGTTTATACTCATACTACCCTGTGTCATAACCACCTGTAGTTATTTCTGCAGATAAACATTTCTCTACTACCTTGGAAATTCCAAGACAGAAAGAATCTTGACTTTTTTCAGAGAGTATAGGATTCCTTCCTTGGGTGAATATTCACTGATTGCTTGGCAAGTCTCAGCAAGTCTGCAGCCAGGGTCAGCCTGCTCTACAGGCATTTAGACAATGGTCAACACAGTGTCCCCAGGGCCTACAGTGGGCTGGGCTAGAGATACACTGATGTGCGAGGCACATGGTTTGCTCTCTTACAACAGAGAAGCTATATCAATAAAAAAAAAATATACTATAAGGCTAGTTGCAAATTTTTGTGCAAACTAGGGAAGCCATGCTTATCTCTGACCTCAGGGGTGTATGTGTGTGTGTGTACCATGTGGGTGTTGAGAAAGAGCCAAACAAATCTGAATTGTGAAGTGTGAACACAAGTTTAGCAAGTGAAATACAGGTAAGAAAACAGCACATTCAATATTCATCTAGAGGCAAGAGAGAAAATGGCTCACTCAGTACACTGCATTGGTTGAGCAGAGTTGACATTGAATAAATCTGAAGAGAATCATTTAATTTGGGTATGCATTCAAAAAATAGAGATTGATCCTCCCTTATCACTGAACCTGTGTAGTTCACATATGTAAATTACCCAGAAAGAATCCCCTGCATTAGAGTATGTAGAAAACTTATTCATTGATTTACACTTCCTACAGCTTAAATAACACATTTGTCATTAATACTTCTTCAGAATGACAGACTGTGTTATGTGATGTGCTAAATACAAATATCAATCTGAAATGCTGCTACTTTACAATGTTCTCCCTTGCATTGTGAATATATTTTAATAATAGCAAGGGAGGTAAATCAGAGTGAGGAAAATGTCAGAGAGTTTACAAAATAAGTTATAAATAAATGTAATGCCATATGAGAGGTTTTTAATCAATTATTGAATTTAGTTTCTAAGTATAAGTTCATGTATCATCTCATTCTGGTGAAAATTGCTTGGGAAATTATGATCCTATTTTTATTCTGAAACAAATGTTCATCTTTTTGCTGAACTATGTTCTCTGCTTAACTTTGGTAGAGTAGAAAGGTTACTGTAGATGTCTTTTGAATGGTGACTAAATCTCATTTTTCTTTAGTATCCACCAAACAAATAGTGAAACTAACAGGCACTTTCACAGACACTAGCTGTTCCCGACTTAAGCACCCCTGTCATCCTAAGCATGCAGGTTACTATTAGATGACCCACCTTGTCAATCCATTTTACCATGTCTAGCCCATTCAAATCCCAGGGTTTTGTGAATACAGCAGAAACATAGAAGTTTACACTCTACAAAGGTTTTGCCATTTCAGACTTGTATGGATTAATGAATAATTCTGTCCTTAGCCATCACTCTACACATACAGGTTTCTAAGCAACATTACCCTGCAGGTTCAAAAGGCGTAAGACAAAAGGGACTTATGAAAATGCTTTGTTACACGATACAGGCATTCTTGAAGATGTGATGCATACTTATATTTACCAACATTCCTTTTTAATTTTTTTTCAAGTTTTATTTAATGTTGTTTCTATCTTGGCACTCAACCAAACAAGTTGTCAGCAGTCCTCAAGTTGCAAAGTACAGAAGACAGAGGAATATTTGGTTCTTTGGAAAATCAAGTACTTCTGATGATAAGAATTCATCTTGTCTTGAATATATATTACTTTCTATTGTTTTTTCATCTCCACCCCCACTTAATTGTGCTACTCATATTAGCATATCCTATTATTATCGAATGAATATTGTGTCATGTGATTTCAAGAAAAAACTCCAACAGTGTCCAGAAGATGTATCAGTTGAGTATATAAGCTCAATAAACACAGATAATTGAAGAACCATGGAGCCCAAGTCCTCTATCACCCTCAAAGGTTCATCTCCTTAGGGACTGTCTACTTCTTCATTAATAGTACTTGAAAGTTTGAAGGGAGAAATCACATCAGTTCTTTAAAATTTATCTATACTATAGCGGTCATTTTGCATGCTGGCCAGATTCTACTAATTCATAATGACGTAGCTTTAAGAAAATGAAAGCAAAAACTCATAATAGTTTACATTGAGTGCTTACTAAACACTAGGCACCGTTCAAAACAACATGTTAGCTCATTGAATCTCATCAATCCTCTGAGATTGCAATTAACATTATTTTTGTTTCTAAAAGAGGAAACTGAGGCAAGGAGATGTGAATAATTTGCCCAAGGATAAAGCTTGTAAGTGGTGAGTAGTGAAGGAGGGGCAGGGTTGCATACAAGTAGATATCCTGGCTTTAGAATCCTTGCTTCTAACCAATAGTGCCTGGCAAATTTTCTCACAGAAGCTTAGGTCTCTATACTCCCTCCTCCTACTAATCACATCAGTCCAACCAGGCAAGCAATAGAAGTCAAAAAACTGCTTTTACTCTGCAAATGAAGTAAGTCCTGTAACAACCTAATTATATGACTGACACATAGGAAATACATAATAAAGTAAGTTTTGTTATCCACTAAGTGATGAGTTCTGTTCTAGGTTATAAGGAGTGTGTGAAAGGGTATATGCAGTGGACCCTGCCTAGAAAAACTTGACATTTCTTTAGGGAGAACAGATTAAATAAATGAAACAAAAGAAAGGTATACGGTAGAAATTAAGGGAGTGAAAAGGATGTGAAGCATACATGAAAATTCCTGAAAGTTTTTAAGAGGAAGATCCCTGTGGGTTGCAGTTCTAATTAAAACAAAACAAACAAAAAAATCCATGTCTCTTAAGGCTGGATGGAATTTGAACTGAATTATAAAGATCCCCCAAAGTATAGACCAGTCGAACAGCCATAAAATCTCTTCCATTCTAGTTTAGCAACATGAATAAACATGTGGAGTTTTAGAAAAGAATATGGTGTGCTATTGAGACAAAAGAGTATGAGCAGGGACTAGAGGAAAGGGTTGATTTTACAGAGATTTCTGGTGAAATGGATCAATGAGGTTGGGCTCACACATCTAGAGAAGTAAATGAATTACAACGGAGGTGCAGAAAACACTGAGTTAATCAGTGTTTTAGGGAGTAATTGAATGAAAGCATTGCTGTCCCTGAGAAACAAAATTTTTAAAAACGTAAAGCAGGGAAAGGGAAGTACTTGGAAGACTAGCAGTTGTTCAGTAATGAAGGAATGAAAACATGGGCTATAGTGATGACAATGAATAGGAAAAGTAGTTAATGAATAAATAGCTCAGGGGATACAGGAGCAGAGGAAGTAAAAAAAATAATTTTGAGGTTAGATCCTGACTGGGAAGACAAGTAACGATTTTACTAACAATGAAAATAGGAAGGATTATGATTTTTTGGTGGAAAAAAGACTTTGGTATATTGATTATGAGCTGACATTAAGAATATAAAAGGAAAATTTCAGTAAATGTCTAGGGATTCTACACAGTTCCATTAGTGAGGAAATAAGTTAGCAAATTTGGACTTGGGATAATAATAAATAATAAAGATCCCAGTATGAATCATCACAATGAATGACCTCTCAAAAAGGGAAAATATGTTCATTGATAGGAAGTTTCTGCAAGAACTGTACTTAGAAAATATAGGGAGGGGCATTTGATAGTATAAGAAAGTAAGAAAATATTAAATGGCTTATCTCTTGGGTACAGGTTTGGGAAAAATAGTGTAACAACAGAATTAATTGAATATTAATGATGATAACTATAATTCAGATAAGAGAAAAAAGCATGCTAATAAATATGATAATACAGACATGATACAACATAAACAAAATGTGTTCAGAGAGAAGGAACATGAAGTTTAAGGACTTTAGGTAGGGAAATGCCAAGAAATGATCAAATCCAGGCTGTTGTCAAGCTATAGGAGAAAGCGAAAACAGAGAACAAGAGTCAAAAAGTGTTACTGAAAATTGCGGGGAGATTGATAAGTGTGCTAAGGCATCACTAAGAACGTTATCATCCAAGAAGGACTGGGAGGAGAAAAAAGACTACTGGTTTAAATTGTCTAAGGAAATGGAAAGGAAATGTGGTATATAGTTAGAATATTGGTTTTTAACACTTAGATTTATCAACATGTCAGTAAACTAGAACTACATATAGAAAACTGTACTTTGTAGAAATCTAAAAAAGTTAATGAGGTTTGCAAGAGCTGAAAACATTCATTTGAAAATGGCATGAAGTATTGAGACTCCTACTCTGCAAGTGACAATCTAAGCCATGTACTGGGTTATAGTAGGTGTTGCAAATAAAACTACGAAAAATTCTGGAATATAATTTCTTACGCCATTTTTAAAGAAACATAATGAAAACTCCAGGAAAAAATGTGTACATTGATTTCTGTCTTAGGAAACCTATAGTCACATAATGGTTTGTTTTAGTATAAATCCTTTAAACATTCTCTCAGCATTTTTAACCAACTATGTTATACTGGAAAGCTCAGAATAGCAAGTTGAATATGTAAATAATACTTGATTTCCAGTAAACGTTGTTGGTTCTTGCATCATAAGCCTAAAAAACTAAGCACATCTTAGTGGATATATGGAATTGAAATATTTTGCCTTTTCAAATAATAACAGGCAACTTCACTGGTATAAATTATAATCACTTTTCAAGAGGAAACTTGGATTCACTATGTCCTTGCCTATTTCTACAGGTGCTTTACTGTTTTCTTAAGAATACTGAATTCATCATCCAGCCTCTCAATGACCTATTTATAATTCACAATACATTGATTTTGTCTGATGAATTCATGCCATAAATTCCTCAAAAGGAAAGAAAAGTTCTAATATGTATACTTTCTTTTGTTACTTCCTATGAAAACTGCCTCTTTTTTTAAAATTTTTTTTTAATGAGTTTATAATGTTATGTCAACTTCTGGTGTATAGCACAATAAATTCTTCAGTCATACATAAATATATATATATTCATTTTTTTGTATTTAACATAAGCTATAAGATATTGAATATATTTCCCTGTGATATACAGTATAAACTTGTTTATCTATTTTACATATACCAGTCAGTATCTGAAAATCTTGAACTCCCAGTTTATCCCTTCCCACCTGCCTCCCCTCTGGCAACCACAAGACTGTATTCTATGTCTGTGAGTCTGTTTCTGTTTTATATATAAGTTCATTTCTCCTTTTTTTTTCTCTTAGATTCCACATATGAGTGATGTCATATGTTTTTTTTTTCTCTCTGGCTTACTTCACTTAGAATGACATTCTCCAGGGCCATCCAAGTTGCTGCAGATGGCATAATTTTATCCTTTTTTATGGCTGAGTAGTATTCCATTGTATAAATATACCATAACTTTATCCAGTTACGTCAAGGACATTTAGGTGGTTTCCATGTCTTGGTTACTGTAAATAGTGCTGCTATGAACATTGGGGTGCATGTGTCTTTTTGAATTAAGGTTCCCTCTGGATATATGCTCTGAAGTAGGATTGCTGGATCATATGGTAAGTCTATTCTTAGTCTTTTGAGGAATCTCCATACTGTTTTCCACAATAACTGCACCAAACTACATTCCCACCAACAGTGTAGGAGGGTTCCCTTTTCTCCACATCCTCTCCAGCATTTATCATTTGTGGACTTTTGAATGATGGCCATTCTTACTGGTGTGAGGTGATACCTCACTGTAGTTTTGATTTGCATTTCTCTGATAACGAGTGATATTCAGCATTTTTTCTTGTGCCTATTGTTCATTCGTATGTCTTCATTGGAGAATTGCTTGTTTAGGTCTTCTGTCCATTTTTGGATTGGGTTGTTTGTGTTTTTCTTATTAAGTCATATGAGCTGTTTATATATTCTGGAAATCAAGCCTTCATCAGTTTCATCTTTTGCAAATATTTTCTCCTATTCCATAGGTGGTTGTTTGGTTTTGCTTATGGTTTCCTTTGCTGTGCAAAAGCTTCTAAGTTTAATAGGTCTCATTTGTTTGTTTCTGCTTTTATTTCTATTGCTTGGGTACACTACCCTAGGAGAACATTACTGAGATGTATGTGAGATAATGTTTTGCCTATGTTGTCTTCTAGGAGATTTACTGTCTTGTCTCATGTTTAAGTCGTTAAGAAATTTTGAGTTTATTTTTGTGTATAGTGTGAGGGAGTATTCTAACTTAGTTGATTTTACATGCACCTGTCCAGTTTTCCCAATATCATTTGCTGAATAGACTGTCTTTATTCCATTGTATGTTCTTGCCTCCTTTGTCAAAGATTAATTGAGCAAAAGTCTGTGGGTTTATTTCTGTGCTCTCTATTCTGATCCATTGATCCACAGGCTGTTTTGATTACTGTAGCTCTGTAGGATTATCTGAAGTCTGGGAGGGTTATTCCTCCAGCCTCTTTCCTTTTCTTCAGTAATGCTTTAGGCAATTCTGGGTGTTTTGTGATTCCTTATAAATTTTAATATGATTTGTTCTAGTTCTGTGATATATGTCCTGGGTAATTTGATGGGGATTGCATTAAATCTGTAGATTGCCTTGGGCAGTATGGCCATTTCAACAATATTGATTCTTCCAATCCAGGAGCATGGGATATCTATATATTTCTTTAAGTCTTCTTTAATTTTCTTAATCAATGTTTTATAGTTCTCCATGTATAAGTCTTTCATCTCTTTGGTTGGATTTATTCCTATTACTTTGGGTGTTATTTTAAAAGGGATTGTTTCTTTACTTTCTTTTCCTGTTGATTCATAGTTAGTGTAAAGAAATACAACTGATTTTTGTACATTAATCTTGATTTTGTACATTAATTCAGCAAAGTAGATTTGCTGAATTAATTTGTTTTATTTGTTCTAGTAGTTTTGTGTGGAGCTTTCAGGGGTCTCTATATATAGTATCATGTCATCTGCATATAGTGACAATTTTACCTCTTCTTTTCCAATTTGGATCCTTTTATTTTTCTTGCCTGATTGCTGTGGCTAGGACTTCCAAGACTGTTGAATAGAAGTGGTAAGAGTGGAAAACCTTGCCTTGCCCCAGATTATAGTGGTAAGGTTTTCAGTTTTTCACCGTTGAGTAATGTGCTGGCTGTAGGTTTGTCATAAATAGCTTTTATCATGTTGAGATATGTTCCCTCTATACCCGTTTTGGTGAGGGATTTTATCATAAATGGGTGTTGAGTCTTATCGAATACTTTTTCTGCATCTATTAAGATGATCATGTGGTTTTTGTCCTTTCTCTTATTAATGTGGTGTATTACACTGATTGATTTGCATATGTTGAAGCATCCTTGTGTTCCTGGGATACACCCAACTTGATCATGGTGTATGATCTTTTTTTATGTGCTCTTGGAGTCTGTTTGCTAATATTTTTTTGAGGACTTTTGCATCTATGCTCATTAATGATGTTGGTCTGTAATTTTCTTTTTTGGTAGTGTCTTTGTCTGGTTTTGGTATAAGGGTGATGGTGACTTCATAGAATGAGTTTGGGAGTATTCCCTCCTTTTCAATCTTCTGGAAGAGTTTGAGAAGGACCGGTATGAGTTCTTCTTTGTATGTTTGGTAGAATTCCATTGAAGCCATCTGGTCCTGGACTTTTGTTTGTAGGGAGGTTTTTTATTGCTAATTCAATTTCATTTCTAGTGAACAGTTTGTTTAAGTGGTCAATTTCTTCTTGTTTCAGTTTTGGTGGACTGTATGTTTCCAGAAACTTGTCCATTTCTTCGAGGTTATCCATTTTGTTTCCATATAGTTGTTCAGAGTATTCTCATATAATATTTTGCATTTCTGTGGCATTGGTTGTAATTTCTCCATTTTTCTTTATTTTGTTTGTGCTCTCTCTTTTCTCTTCTTCATGAGCTTGGCCAGAAGTTTGTCAGTTTTGTTTACTCTCAAAAAGCCAGCTCTTGATTTTTTTCTATTTTTTTAAATCTCTGTTTTGTTTATTTCCTCCCTGATCTATTATTTCCTTCTGATGACTTTTTTTGTTTTTGTTTATGCTCTTTTTCTAATTCTCCTAGCTGGTAGGTTAGATTATTTATTTGAGATTGTTCTTCTTTTCTGAGGAAGGCCTGAAGGGCTATCAACTTCCCTCTTAGCACTGCCTTTGCTGCATCCCATAGATTCTGTGTGGCTGTGTCTTCATTGTCATTTTTCTCGAAGTATTTTTTAATTTCCTCTTTGATTCCACCATTGACCCATTGGTTTTTCAGTAGTATATTGTTTTTTAATCGCCATGCTCATTTTTTTCTCTTCTGTTTTTCTGTAGTTGACTTCTAGTTTCATGGCATTGTGGTCAGAAAAGATGTTTGAAATGACTTCTATCTTAATATTGTTGTTTCTTGTGTGCCCAAGTACATGATCAATCCTAGAAAATGTTCCATGTGCACTTGAAAAGAATGTATATTCTATTTTGGAGGGATGTAATGTTCTGAAAATATCAACCAAGTCTAATTGTTCTATTGTGTCATTTAATTTCTCTGTTGTGTTAATTTTCTGTTTGGAAGTTCTGTCCAGAGATGTTAATGGGGTGTTAAAGTCTCCTACAATGATTGTATTCCCATCAATTTCTCCCTTTCAATCTGTTAGTATTTGCTTTATGTATTTAGGTGCTCCTATATTGGGTGCATATATGTTAATGATTGTATCTTGTATTGCTCCTTTAATCATTATAAAATATCCTTCTTTATCTTTTTTTAGGGCCTTTGTTTAAAAATCTATTTTGTCTGAAAACAATATTGCTACTCCTGCTTTCTTGTCATTTCCATTTGCATGGAATATGTTTTTCTATCCTCTCAATCTATGTATGTCATTCTCCCTAAATTGGGTCTCTTGTATGCAGCATGTTGCAGGTTCTTGTTTTATCATCCAGTCTGCCACTCTGTCTTCTGATTGGAGCAGTTAGTCCATTGATATTTACAGTAATTATTGATAGATGTGTGTTTATTGCTATTTTGAACTTAGTTTGCAGTTGATTTGGTATTTCCTCTTTGTTCCTTGTGTGTGTGTGTGTGTGTGTGTGTGTCTGTGGTTTCATAATTTTCCTTTGTATTATGATTGTTTCTTTTTAGTTTTTGTGACTTTATTGTAAGTTTTTGGCTTGTGGTTTGTGTGTTGACTGTACGTTAACCCATTACTGTATCTGTTTTATACAGGGAGTAATATACTCAAACTCATCCTACTGAAGGAAAAAAAAAAAAAAGAAAAACTGTATTTTCTTGCTCCCCTCTCCCACCCTTAATAATTTAGATATTCTCTTTTACAGTTTCCTGTTTATTCTGTTGTAATTCATTGTAGTTATCACCTTTCCAATTATGGTTTTCTCCTTTCTGTGACATCCTGCTTCTTTTCTATTTAGAGTGGACCTTTCAATATTTCTTTTAACATAGGTTTAGTGTTACTAAATTCTTATAATCTATTCTAAAGGATAGCCTTGCTGGATAAAGTATCCTAGGTTGCATCTTTTTTTCATTCAGGACTTTCATATGTCTTGCCTTCTGGCCTGTGGTGTTTGTGTAGAGTAATCAGCTGAAACCCTTATGGGGGTTCCCTTGTAACTAACTCTGTTTTCGCTTGCTGCCTTTAGAATCATTTCTTTATCCTTAACCCTGGCCATCCTGATTATAGTATGTCTTGGTGTGGGTCTGTTTGGTTTCTTTTTGTTTGGGACCCTCTATGCTTCCTGTACTTAGATATTTGATTCCTTCTTTATGTTTGGGAAGTTTTCAGTCATGATTCCTTCAAATACCTTTTCAATCCCCTTTGCTCTTTCTTCTCCTTCTGGGACCCCTGTTATGCATAGGTGGATACACTTTATATTATCCCATGTATTGTTTTCATTGGTTTTTGTTTTCCTCTCAGCTGTTCTGATCGGGTGATTTCTATTGTCCTGTCTTCTAAGTCACTTATTCATGCACTGTCTAGCGTACTTTTTTAGCTCAGCTCTCAGCAAATGAGTTTTCCAATTTTAATTGGCTCCTCTGTATAGTTTGAATCTCCTTTTTGACATATTCTGTCTCTATATACAATCTTTTATTTCCTTCAGTACTTTGATCACTGCTTTTTTGAAATCCATGATCTAGTAGGCTATCAAGGTCTATTTCATTGATTGAAATGTTCTTTCAGGGATTTCTGTTATTCTTTTAGTTGGGAGTGGTTTCTCTGCTTCTTCATTTTACTTATATCTCTCTGTTACTATGGCTTATGGAGTATCAGTTATCTACTGTGGTCCTTTAGGGTTTTATTTATTTATCTAAAGCAGATGTGGAAATAAAACTAAAAAAAAATTTAAAAGAAGGAGAAAAGATTTGAAAACAGTATAATCAATAATAGAAGAACAAATCAAAGAGGAGTAAAAATCGAGTTGAGACACTTTTTTAAAAACTTAAATGAAAAAATATTTGAAAGCAGAGTATAATCAATAACAGAACAAAAGAGAAATAAAAATGAAATCGAGACAAATTTAAAAAATGAGAATATTTTAAAAGAAAAACTTAAAAGGGATTTAAAAAATAGAAACAGAATTTTTATAAAGTAAAAATTTAAAAAGTAAAAGAGAAAAGAAAAGGAAAAAAGTGGATCTGTTCCTGTGGAGACTGTGTGCTCTTGGTAATTTTGTCAAGAGGTCCTTCTTACGTATAGGTGGTTGCCAAGTCTTCCTTCAGTGCCCTTTGCCTGTTATCCCTTTGTTTGGGGGTGTGGCTGGTGTTCAGGTGGCGAGAGCCCACCCTGTCTATTGAGTGGGGCCTCCTTTTTGTTCTGTGGTTGTCACCACTCCTGCCCTCGCCCTGCTGCGTGAACTCCACTCGTCGGTTCCAGAGGCTCTCTGGTTGAGTCCCTGCACCGCACTCCTGCACGGTAGGCGGGCGAGTTGCTCCCCAGTTCAGTGCAGCTCCCTGTGCTGTGTTGGGTCGGTGCGGAGAAAACGGCCGCACCAGCCCTGGCCCCTGCTCTGTGCCAGAAATCTGCTTCTTGTTCATCTGTCTTAGAGGCGCGAGTTCACCGAGGCACCAGGGCAGAACTTTCCCTTCTGCCTGGGGCTGTAAACAAATCTCAGTCCCACCTATGGGGCTGCGGAGCCCCTAGGTAGGGATTCAGGTTTTGACCCTGCCTCCACATGGGCACCAAGCACCAGAGACTATGGTAGCTGTGGGTGAGCCCTCCTCTCTTTTCCTGAAATGTGTCAGTAATAGAGCGTGGGGCTGCGGGGACAAGCTATGGCGCCCCTTCCCCCAGGGCAATGTTGCCTTTTTTTTTTTGTATTTTGTGGGGTGACCCACACTGTTCTGCTCTGTATACCCACCCCCGAGGTTGCCTTTGTTCAGCCGGCATGATTCCTCTGCCCAGCTAGGGCAGCAAGTCCCGTCCCACCCCTGTTGGTTCGCATCCAGGGCTGGGGGGGGCGGGTTCCAGGGAACCTTTGTGTCCGCTTCACTTCGTTCCGTTGGTCATGGGCTATTCCGTACAGATCTGAGCCTCGGAGGTTCCCCCTCCAACCCACTGACCTCTCTGTTGGAGAGGGGGAGACCCAGTGAACAAGCGCTAGTCCTCCTTTGCCGCTCCCTCCCCACAGGACCAGTCCTCCACTGTTTTGCCTTTTCTTCTTTCTGCTTTTTCTCCTACCAGATTTGTGGTGTATTTTGTCTTTTAAAGAAGGCAATGTTCTGTCAAAGTTCAGCAGATGTTCTGATTGGATGGGTGAGTCCACAGATGTCGCTCTTGGTGTATTTGTGGGAGAGGGTGAGCTACGAGCATCCTTCTACTCTGCAATCTTGGCCCTAGAAAAATGTCTCTTCTAAAACTATTATCAGATTTTTTCCCTTAGTTGCCATTTACAACTTCCTCATTCAACGCAAAACTACAAAAAAAAAAAAAAGTTTTCCTGTTACATTGCTTACATAGAAATGAGGAGCATTAAAAGTGGTTTAATGGCAACTAATCACAAGGTACTTGTGAGAAAAATTCAGCTTTATTTGAGCTAAATCTGAAAAAGTTTATACTCTTGAAGGTGACAGAATCAATTCAGTGCCTTAAATTCACCAACCTTTCCATGGTTTTGTTATATCTTCTCCCCACTAGATAATTCTTTCCTGTCTCATTTTATTTCTTTGACATCAAATAAAGATTGACTTATGGTTCATGTATAAGGCAAAATATTATTACCATTGCTCACTATTGTTTGTCAAGAAAAATTATGTAACAAATAAAACAAAAGACAGTGAGTTTCAAAAAGCCTGGCTAAATTTTTAATGTATTATTTAGGAAGTTCTGGAGATAGGCTGAAAATCACTTGTACAACTGTGTTGACTGCAGAAGTTGCAAATTCTTCCCCTTCATGGATGTGTGCAGCCACTTTGTAGCTCCTTCCATCAATGTGAGTTTATTTTTCCATCCCCTGAATCTGGATGTGTCCATGCGACTTGCATTGACCAATGAGACCTTTGAAATATGACTTGTAAAATGTTTGCACTTTGGGCCCAGCTCTTAGAACCCTGAGGCCACCTCAAGACAGCCTGTTGGATAATGAGAGATTTCTGGCCCAGTAACCCAGAACACAGCCTGACAACTGTCAAACATCTGAGGGAGGTCATCGTTGATCATCCAGCTAGCATCTAATCTGCCAGTTGGCTAGAGACCTAAACAAACAGCTGACACAGACCAGAAGAACTGCCCAGCCATAGAACAGTGGGATAAATAAGCAGTTTTTGTTTTTAATGGTCTGTTATACAATCTGAGCAAATTGGTATAGAGTTATCTCTCAATTCCTAAACTACAGATCAAAAAATAAATATATGTAAATTATGTTTCAACTGCCACTTCATACATACATGATTCTGATCAGGGATTAGCAGTAATCTCACGATTCCCACCCTCACTCACCAGCTGATGTCTTACTTGGCAGTGATCTCATATTGCGACATTTATTTACGTCTGAATCACAGTCGGTTCCCAAAGCCCACCAAGCATCTCTCCAATTGCTCTGTCCCCTGAGAGAGGAATCTGCGTGCCAGCCTCCCATTCCTCCTCCTCTCAGCTCCTAATCAGACTCACTAACAAACATTTTCAGAGCCCACAATAGGTTTCTAGTTTTGGGATTAATTCTGTCCCTAACTCTCTTTCGCACAGACATGATCCAGCAAGTTCTAATTATGCAAGCAGAAACCTTGCCAGACCATCTAACATGATCTCCTGGGGCAGTTTGCAGAGCCTGAACATCTTTGCAGAGAACTTTTTGGCTACTTTCTTGGTAAGTCTGTAATTCTCAACATGGGAATACTAGTTTGTGCCCATATTGCCTTCTGCTTCTATTGTTTTAAGCTCTTTGGACACATATTTGAAGAATTGGGCAGCATTTAGTCTGAATAATCGTAACACTGATGACTAAAGTTTCGTGAGTTCTCCTTGTCAATTCTCTGCCTCCAAGACCTGAACCATACCTCATATTGACTTTGCAGAACTTCAAATAGAATGGTCTACACATGACTCAGAATTATTATTACTTTTATTAAGTGTAATAGATTTACAATGTTGTGTTAGTCTTTGGTAATACAGCATGGTGATTCAGTTATATGCAAACACAGTATATGTATTTATTTAGTGTCTTCAAATTCCAAACTCCCAATTTATCCCTCCCTACTCTCTTTCCCCCTGGTAACCATAAGTTTGTTTTCTATGTCTGAGTCTTTTTCTGTTTTATAGATCAGTTCATTTGTCATTTTTTAGATTCCATATATAAGTGATATCATATGATATTTGTGTTTCTCTGTCTGACTTACATAGTATAATTTCTATGCCTTGTTGAATTAGAGTTTCCTTTGGATATATGCCCAGGATTGCTATACCATACGGTAAGTCTATTTTTAGTTTTTAAGGAATCCCCATACTGTTTTTCAAAACTATTATTTTTTCTTTCTCTAGTATAATGCTCCTCATGAATTATTCTACTCCTTGTTTTAAGTAGCCTCTATACATGGTTCCAGTGTGTCTTGTTCAGTTACGTCATTGCCCTCTACATCTGGTCTTGACTGATGTCATGAGGTAAGAGACTTCAGAACGATCATGCCTGTGAAGGGGATCATAATATGCTGCCTCAAAATGTGCCACTTTAGCATGAGGATTATTTTGAGCTGAAGGAAATTAGGAAATGACAGATGGAGGAGACACTCTCTGCTCTCTTCCTATCTGTGTAAAACCTGGACATAAATTTCCCTTTGTGAAGGTGTCCCCTCTCTTGTACCAGAAATAATCATTATCACTGGATGTGAACATGAACTGAAATGAGTCTGCATAAACACTTTACTCAATAACCCTTATCTTCCACTAGTCTCTACCATACATTTACCTCCCCACAATTTACTGCCTCTAGACGCCCAAAACCCTTTTCTTTGTTTAGTTATCTCTCTATAGTTTAATCGCTCTTCGTGAAAAATTGTATATAAGCCCCTGGGTCTAACTGCTTTTTGAGATCTTTACTTCTTTTTCATGAAGATCTCTATGTACATGTGAAATTAACATAACAAATTTGCACACCTTGTCTCTTGTTAAGCTCGTTTTTCATTCAGTTGGTGTTTCACTGACCAACATGTAACAGGTTTGAGGAAAAGTTGCTTTCTCCCCAACACCTGCTATATGCCATCTTCCGTGAGCAATTTCAATATCTTAAGAAATTTTGAGTTCGTGGAAGACATATTGAAATTGATTTTCAGCCTGCAACTTAATGTGAGGGAGATCTCATGTTCTCTTTTCCTTAGCACTAATCGTGACTCACTCCAGATTTGGTTCACCATAATTGACTGTTACCCCCACTCTTCTTTTGGATCATAAAACTACTCCTTGTCTCATAGTTTGCAGATTCTCTAACTGCAACTTTCATCCTTTAGTAAAAAAATTTTTTAAAAATTAAAGTATATTTGGTTACAATGTGTCAATTTCTGTCCCAGTGATGCATATACATATATTTATTTTCATATTCTTTTTCATTACAAGTTATTGTAAGATATTGAATATAGTTCCCTGTGCTATACAGAAGAAATTTATAAAAAATCTATTTTTATATATAGTGGCTAACATTTACAAATCTTGAACTCCCAGATTTATCCCTTCCTACCTCCTTTCCCTGGTAACCATAAGACTGTTAACTATGTGAGTCTGTTTCTGTTTTGTAGATGAGTTGTGTCCATTTTTTCTTTTCTTCTTTTAGATTCCACATATAAGTGATGTCATATGGTATTTTTCTTTCTCTTTCTGGCTTAATTCACTTAGAATGACAATCTCTAAGTCCAGTCATGTTGCTGCAAATGGCATTATCTTACCCTTTTTAAGGCTGAGTAGTATCCCATTGTATAAATATACCACAACTTCTTTATCCAGTCATCTGTTGATGGACATTTAGGTTGTTTCCATGTCTTGGCTATTGTAAATAGTGCTGCTATGAACATTGGGGTGCATGTGTCTTGTTGAATTTGACTTCCCTCTGACTATATGCCCAGAACTGGGATTGCTGGATCATATGGTAAGTGTATTTTTAGTCTTTTGAGGAATTTCCATACTGTTTTCCACAATGACTGCACCAAACTACATTCCCACCAGCAGTATAGAAGGGTTCCCTTTTCTCCCCATCCTCTCCAGCATTTATCATTTGTGGACTTCTGAATGATGGCCATTCTAAGTGGTGTGAGGTGATACCTCATTGTAGTTTTGATTTGAGTTTCTCCGATAGAGATATTGTGCATTTTTTCATATGTTTATTGGCCATTAGAATAAAATGATGCCATTTGCAGCAACATGGATGGACCTGGAGATTATCATTCTAAGTGAAGTAGCCAGAAAGAAAAATACTATATGATATCACTCATATGTGGAATCTAAAGAAAAAAAAGGACACTATGAACTCATCTACAAACAGAAACAGACTCTCAGACTTAGTAAACAATCTTACCAGGGAATGGGGGTAGGAGGGGGTAAATTTGGGAGTTTGAGATTTACAAATGTTAGCCACTATATATAAAAATAGATTAACAAAGTTTCTTTTGTATAGCTCAGGGAACTATGTTCAATATCTTGTAATAACCTTTAATGGAAAAATGAAAATGAATGTATATGCATGCCTGGGACATTGTGATGTACACCAGAGATCGACACAGTGTAACTGACTGTACTTCAATAAAAAAAATAATAGAGAATACCCTTCTATCTCCAATGATAACATCTCCATAACCATCACATAGTTATCAAAACAGAATTACTAAATTTTAAAAATATATCTTTCTATCAAAAACATAACACAAAGCATTGTTCAAGCATATTTTTCAACACTACATACCATATTAAACTGTAATATCATTTGGTAACATTTTTATTATACTGCATTAGTTTGTTTTAATCAAACTGTATTTGATTGTGGATAGATAAATGTAACACTAGGTTTTTGTTTTTCTTGTTTTACTGTTGTACAATATACCACTGTTTTCTCTAAAAGTAGAGTTGACTAAGTTTACTCTAAAAGTGAGATTACCTGGATGAAAGAGTATGTACCCTTTCAGCATTTCAAAATGGCTGTCAAGTGGCTGTACAAAATTGTAATTCCCACCAGTATTGTATGAGAGTTCTGATTTCTAGACATTATCAAAACTTGGCAACTTATTTTTAAGTTTATGGGTGAAAAATAGCATCTCATGTTTGATTTGGAATTGTCTTGATGATTGATCAAGTTGAATACATTTTTAAAATAATTTTGTTTCCTTTTCTGGTAATTGCCTCCTGTCCTAATTTTTCCCATATTTCAATTAGTCTTTTTAGTGGTACATTATAAACTGTCATTGCAACCCTTTGTTGCTTTTTAGGAAATACAAATACCTTCTGTGAACGTTTGTTTTGCCTTTTAAATTTCTTTATATCTTCTGCTGCAAAAAGTTTTCCACTTCACTGAGGTAAAACATACCAAACTTAAACACTTTCTGATGTGTTTTATGTCTAATTTTTGAATACGTTCCTATCCGGAGTTCATAAATATATTCTATATTTTCTTTGAAATAAAAAAAATCATTTACATCTTTAATGTACTTGAAACTTACTTTTGCATACAGTACGAGCTAGAGATAGAATTTTATTTCTTGCATGTAAATTATGCTAGCATAATTTATGAAATTCAGTTGTTTTTCAACTGATAAAATGCCAACTTGGTCTAACATATAAAAATTTATAAGATGTATGTATGGATCTGGTTCTAAGCATTCTGTTCTGTTTTGTTTATCCCTATGGTAATATCACATTGTTTTAATTATTTTAACTTTTGAATAAGTGAAGATTCTTTTCAAGGAAAGACTACAAATTTATATTTCTTCAAAATTGCCTGAGTCATTGTTAGAAAATTTGCTCTTCCATGCTCATTTAGGATCAGCATGTAAAGTTGCATGGAAAAAAGTCATTTTGGTATTTTGGGGCAAATTTCCACAGCTATAGAAATCATATTTTCCCATCATGACAATGCCATTTTTCTCCCTTCACTTAAGGTCTTTTATATGCACTAATATTTTGTAATTTCCTCAGTTAAGGTCTTGTGCATCCTTTGTTTTTGCTAGTTAAAGAGTAGCTTTGCTTGATTACATGTCTTAACTGGTTATTGAATGTAGGGAAACCATTTAATCTTATTTTAAGCTAAACTGTTTTTCAAAAAAATTCTATGCTCTGATTGGCTAAAACAAAATATCTGAATGAATCCTACAGACTAAGGCTATTATGTAAAACTGAAACATATACTAGTCATAATGCAAAAATATGTAGATGCACCATTTCTGATTTTGTCTGGAACAATCTTTATTTCCCTTCATTTTGTATAGCTGTTTGGTCAGTTATAATATTACATGTTTCCTTAGCAGTGTGAAGATAGTACTAATGTTGCTGATAAGAAATCTGATTAAATTCCATCATTCTTTCTCTAGGTGATCTATTCCCTCTGGTAGCATTTTAAGGCTCCCCCCCCCTTTTTTTTTATAAATCTCTGAAATTTTACTTTGATGGCTGACTTAACTTCATTCTTTCCAGCACTCAGAATGCATTTTCTTTCCTCATTTCTAGTAAAGTTCATCATTGTCTCTTTGAATGTTACTTTTCTGTCCTTCCCTCTCTTCCCATGTTAGTTACCCTCTACTAGCTATAGTGTTGCTGAACCTACCAACTTACCTTCCAAGTTTTACAACTGTTCTCATGATTTTTCAGTTATCTGTTTCTCCACTTTACATATTAATTCCTCATTAATTAGCATTCTATTTGTTCATGCTCACTTTGACTAGTCTAATATAAAGTTTATTATATAAATTGGGATTTCTTTTAAATTTTTATTATAATGACTATTTTTCATTTTCAAGATTTTGTTTTCAATTATTTTTACTTACATAATTACAGCCTATTTGATTTAACCATTTCATGTATTTTGTAGGCATGTATTCTTTTTCCTCTGATAAACTCCCCACAAAAGTTGTAATATTCATTTAATGATTTTTTTAACCTCTCTTACAGCATTCATTTCATTTAGTTGGCTGCTTCAGTTGCCTTCACTTGGCCTCTGGGCTTTAAACTGCATCCCTGTATTTTATAATTCACTTGAGTTTTTGCTCCACAGGGCATATGCGAACTTGGAGAGCTATCAACCTGCAAAAGACTAATGTCAGGATTGGTCACAAGGTTGGTTCTGTAGTCTCTAAGCCTCAAGGGTAATAACTATATGCAGGACATTGGCCCATGAAGCAGATGGCCCAGCTTTGCTTCCCTGTGGCGCAGCCTCACCCCCGACCCTGGTTTAAGCAAGCTTTGTATACCTGCTTCCTGTCCCTCTATTCTAAGGGGCTCAGAAGTCCAATGCTTCAGTTATTCTCACTGCTATGTAGTTCTGTTGATTATTCAAGAAAAAAATCTTACCCTGTTTCTTAAAACTAGCAAACTTTATTTTTTAAAATAATTTTATCACTCGCCTCTGCCACAGGTCTTATTAGTTCTTCATATATAAAAAGTGAACCATGCCATTTTCCTCTTTCCATACTTTGAGTTCCCAGAGGCTAAAAAACAGACCTTTTTCATCTTTATCCGCCCATATCTAATAATCTCTGGCATTTTGTAAGCACGTAATGCACTTTTAATTGTATTTGGTGGCTCTTTCAACCTCAGAGCAAAAAACTCATTCTACATAAGTTGGAAAGATAAAACAGAGCGCTTCCATCCTATCCTTTCTCCACAGTCATGCATGTATATAAAACATCTAAACCTGATTTGTGAAAGTATTTAGACCTCTCTGATAACTTTAAATACTTAATGACATGTCTATGACTTTGTTCTGTGGTAACTGGTAAAAGATGTAACAAAACGAAATGTGTTATTCCAGATTTATGAAAATAGAACAACAAAGGATTTCTGGATTAAGAAGAGCCCGAGTTCATCTCCTCCCACAGACACACCAGAACTACAACTACACGTGGAACAAGTGTTTCTGAGAACGACCTGAACACTAACCGAATGGAGGACATAAAGGTAAGGCCACATCAAGGAGCAGGAGAAGTGTGGTCCAGTCAGAACCCACAAAACCACTGTGGTGACTCACAGAAGGAGGCATATCACAACTTCGGAGGCCCCCGCCCCTGAGGAGCAAGGGCTCCCCAGCCCAGGGGCCCTGCACCAGAACACTTGCTTTAAAAATAAGTAAGACTTAGGTCCAAGAGGACTGGAGAGCTGTAGGAAACAAATTCTGCTTTGGAGCATTTGTGCACTAACTCACTGGCTCCAAGTCCCATTGTAGAAGCAGCAGCTTAAAAAGCACCTGGGTCATTCAAGAAGGAGATTCACTGACTAAACTCTCCTTCTAGCCAGCTGGTCTGGTGCCAGCAGGCACCACTCCTGTCATTCTCCATCACCCAGCTAATACCAGGTACCGTGTCCCCAGGGACCAACCCTACCCACTCACCTTGGCCAGTCCATCAAGAGTGGCTCTCTCCCTGCCCAACCTGGCAAGCAGCCTTGGCTGACACTGGCGTCCCTCCAAAGCAGCTCCTATTTTGGGGAGTCAACCCCACCCTTCAGTGTACCAGGCAGCAATTGCAGCCTAACCACAAAAAGACAGCACACACCCCTGCAGCACCGAGCTCTGGTGGCCTTGGGGGAGTGTGCCTCTGGGCCCAATAGAATACCTTCTATGTAAGATTACTCTTTAAAGACTGGGAGATGTAGCTTGATGTACTTAATATATACAAACAAACACAAAGTTGGGCACAGTGAGGAGACAAAGGAATACATTTCAAATAAAATAATAATAAGAGAAAACCTCAGAAAAGAAACTAAACAGATAAGCAATTTACCTGATAAAAAGCTGAAAGAGGCATAAATAAGCTCACCAAACTCTAGAGAAGAATGGATGAACCTGGTGAGCATTTCAACAGAGGTAAAAAGAACCAATCGGAATGACAGGATACAATAACTGAAATAAGAAAAATACACTAAAATAGATTAGAGGATGTAAAATGGATCAGTGATCTTCAAGACAGGCTAGTGGAAATCATCCAATCAGAACAGCAAAAGTAAAAAATTACTTTAAAAAATGAGGGCAGTTTAAGAGACCTCTGAGTCAAGCGTACTAAGATTTGTATTAGAGGGGGTCCCAGAAGAAGACAAGAGAGTAAGGGATAGAAAACAGACATCCCAGTCCAGGAAGCACAGAGTCCCAAAGAAGGCGAACCAAAGAGCCCCACACCAAGATGTGTTATAATTTAAATTTTGACATTTTCTTCCTTGCCGATTTTAAGATTCTTAAAAAGTTACATACAAGAAAACCCACAAAAACTAGCCAATGTCTTTGCAGTCGAAACTTTACAGGCCAGAAGGGACTGGCCTGATACATTCCAAGTACTAGGAGAAAGGTGGTTGTTGTATCTAGAAAGGTTATTGTTGAAAATTAGAGATAGTTTCTCAGGTGAGCAAAAACTAAAGGAAGTTGTCACCACTAAACTGGCCTTACAAGAAATGGTAAAGGGGTGTCATTAAATAGAAAAGAAAAAGCCATAATTAGAAACAAGACAAATATGAAATAAAATCCTACTGGTAAATGCAAACATACAGTACAGACAGTGGATCAACTAACTACAAAGCTAGTATGAAGGTTAAAAGATAAAAAGTAAAACCATCTCCCTCTAAAATAGTTAAGCACAACACAAACGGATGTAAAGTGTGAGGGGCACAGCATAAAAAAGTGCCTGAACTTCAGCAACTATGACAATGATACATGTCTAGGTTGGTTACATAGGAACCTCATGGTAACCACACACTGAAAAATCCGTAACATACACAGGAGAAGAAAACGGGACACAAACGTAACAGTAAAGAAAGTCAGAAAGGAAGAGAATAAGTAGAATAACCAGAAAATGATTAACAAAATGGCAATAAGTACATAGCCCATCAACAATCACTTTAAATGGACTAAATGTTCCAGTCAAAAGACACAGGGAGGCTGAGTGGATAAAGAAACAAAACCCAGAGGTGGGAGCACCATTGTGGGTTAGTAAGTTGTACGGCCGCCCTGCGCAGCAGGAAACAGCAGGGCAGGCTTCGCTTATCTAGAACAGGCTGTCTTTGTTTCATGAGATTCCTGTGCCTCCCAGCATATCCTAACCTAGAACAGTTTAACCTTTTATTTAAATTGCTTAAGATTTATGACTTACACTTTGCTCTGTTCAAATTCCAAAGACGAGTGTCACTCTGATTGTTTGAAGAGCGTGCTCAGTAAATTTGAGAGTCTAAGGGGGTCCCGGGGAGTGGGTCTCTGGCTCCCTGTCTTGACTTGAATAATCCTTTCTCCCACCGTGAAGTGGTGACCCTGATGTGACGGTCTTCAGCCGCAGAATCCACACGTTTCAGGAGGAAGAGAAGAGAAAATCGTATGGACTTCAAAAAAACTTCATCCCGGTAAGGGACAGCAGCGCCTCTCTTGGGATAGCTGCCAACATGTCTGGTACTCAGGGAGAGCTCTCTTTCTCTTTTACATATGGGCCAACAAATGACTAGAGAACAACTCTTTTATCTTAGGACCTTACAACAGCTTTTAAAAGCAGCCCATTGCACAGTGTCTGAAGACCAACTGGTTAAACTGCTTCAAACTGTGCATGAAATTTGTCCCTGGTTTCCAGACCAAGATTTAGAATTATGGGAACAAGTTGGAAGAACTCTAAAGAGAAAACATGACTGGGGGAAAAGGTTCCCACCTACATATTAGTAACCTGGAGTTTAGGTCCTTGCAGCCTCTATGTTTCCCCTTCCTGCTCCTGCCCTGCCCTGCCCTCTGCCCCACCATTTGTAGAAAATGATCTTCCTTTTCCGCCTCCTCCCACTAAATTAGTAAAAAATACAGAAATGGAGAAACCGTCTGTCATGCAACAATGTTTCAAGGAGGGCCTCATGCTTTCCCGGTTATTGCTACTCCTGGGCAGCTGCCTAGACATGAAGCCCACCCTTTTGCTGTGTGCAAGGAGTTAAGACGAAGTATTGCTGAGAACGGCATACACAGCTCTCTTACTAAAGGCATAATTGAGGCTATAGGAATTGGATATACCGTGACTCCATGGGATTGGAAAGCCTTAGTTAAAACTGCTCACCCCTGCACAACATGCTGCATTGCGCAATCCACATGTAATTTTGATCTGGGCATTCCTCTCAGGGCTGAAACGCTTCAAGGCATTGGACAGTATGCAATGATCCAACGCCAAACACAGGTAGATTGCAGAGTTTTTCCACAATGCTCCACTATTGCAGCCTGGTCTCGAGTGCCCGATACTAAAGAAAAAACTGGCTCCTTTGCCACTATGAGACAGGGAGCCACCGAGCCCTATGCAGATTTTGTTAATCGCCTACAACAAAGCATTTCCAGACAGATAGATA
Organism: Vicugna pacos; assembly: GCF_048564905.1. Lineage (NCBI taxonomy): Eukaryota > Metazoa > Chordata > Mammalia > Artiodactyla > Camelidae > Vicugna > Vicugna pacos. The sequence continues at coordinate 20,382,521 of NC_132991.1, forward strand.
ATGAGGAAGCAGCCCCGGATTTACTTCAACAAATGGCTTATGAAAATGCTAATGCCGATTGCCCAGCCGCTCTATCCTGTATACAGACTCAAGCTCCAGACATTGCTAAATTCATCAAAGCTTGTCAAAATGAGGGCACAAAAACACACAAATACTAGCGGCTTTAATAAAACCCTCACTAAACTCTCACACCTGCTTTAAAGGTGGCCCCTCAAAGAGGAAAAACTTATTCAAGCTATCTCACTAGTTCAGCAACAATTAGAAGCTGGACATACCGAGCCCTCTATGAGCCCCTGGAACACTCCTGTTTTTACCGTTCCTAAAAGGTCAGGAAAACGGCAATTACTGCATGACCTTCGGGCTATTAACGCTATTCATCAGCCAGTGGGGGCATCACAACTTGGTCTTCCTGACCCTGCTTTAATTCCTGCAGACTGGCCTGTTACTGTTGCCGAGCTCAAAGATTGCTTCTTTCTTATGCCTTTAGCTGAACAAGACCGTGAATGCTTTGCGTTCTACCTTAATCTAACAATCGGGCCCCCTAGCTCATTATCAATGGTGGGTTTTATCACAGGGAATGATTAATAGTCCCACAATTTGTCAGTATTTTGTACATCAAGCTTTACTACCCACCTGTAAGGCTACTCCCTCCTGTCTGTCTATCAACATTGGCAGATCTCTCTCTGAGAACAAGGACTTCAAATGGCTCCAGGAAAGATTCAGATTCAAACAAACACCCGGGCGATATTTAGGCCAAATAGTCTTCAGCTGAACTATTCGGTCTCAGCCTATTATCTTGGACACTCCACACTTACATACATTAGATTCTCAAAATTTTAGGGGCCATTCATTGGATCCACCCTATCTTGGCAATTACTATGGGACAACTTTCCAATTTATTCAATATCCTCAAGGGAGCTAATGCCTTAGATTCTCCCCAAAGCTTGACTTCGGAAGCTAAAAAGCAAACAGCTCTCAGTGAAGAGGCCATCCGACAGCGGCAGTTGCACAGAAGGCAACCAGGCTCTCCTACCTATTTCCATTTCCTACCTTCCGTACCCAAACGGGGTTATTAAGACAATTAATGGATGGTATTCAGTGTTCAGAATGGATATTTCTATCTCAGTCCCTTAAAAAAAAACTCTTACTTCATACCACTTATTGATCTACTATATAAAGGCCGATACTGCTGTCAACAATTAACTGGTTACAACCCAGATATAATTTACCAAGGAGTCTCTCTAGAGGGCCTCCAATAGTTATTTGCACAATCTCTAGACTTTGAGGCCACGATAGCTGACTTTACAGGACAATATATATATTCATTACTCTCTGATAAATAACTGCAACAAGTAGCCCTTATTAATGTCACTATACCTCAAAAGGTTGTGTCTACACCTCTTCATGGCGCTATTAACCGTCTTCACTGACGGCTCTGAAAAAAACAATCTGCCATGGTTTGGTTTGACCAAAAATGGCACAAGGTAAGTTCTACAGGACAAGCCTCTACACAAGGAGCAGAACTTAAGGCTGCCATTACGGCACTCCACCATTTCTCTCACCAGCCTGCTAACCTGGTCGCTGATTCACAAGACGTAGTTTAGAACAAGCCTCCATCAAAGAATTAACTGATTTTTCCCTCCTTTCCCTTACTTTGCAGTCTCTTACAGACAAATGACAACACTCTCTCTTTGTTACACATGTTAGATCTCATACAAATTTACCTGGTCCCTTAACCACTGGTAATGCCAGTGCAGATCGCTTTGTTGGTTACAAAATTTTTTATAAGTCTCTTGTTAAACAATTCCAGTTAACTACCTCAAGCAAAACAAATCATTTCAGCCTGTCCATGTTGTCAATCATCATCTGGAGGACAAAAGTCTTGGGGAGTTAATCCCTGTGGCCTAAAGCCCAATCAAATCTGACAAACTGATACATCTCCTCCAAATTCAAACTTTTCTGTCAAAACTGGGAATTACAGCATACTACAGGTATCCCTCACAATCCCACCAGACAAACCATTATAGAATGTACTCACTCTACATTAAAATCTCAGATTAAAAAATGAAAAAGGGAGAATACACCTGGTATGTCCTTCTCAGATATATTACACAAAGCAGTATATACTTTAAATTTTCTGAATTGCGATTCTCAAGGCCTCACAGTGGCAGATTGCCATTTAATATATCAGTAGCCTCTATAAGAGCAAAAGTATTAGTAAAAGATGCGACACATGAAAACAATTCCTGGGAAGAACCTTATTAATTAGTGACCTGGGGACAAAGATATGATTGTGTTCTCTTACCTACAGGACCACACTGGACCCCCGCCCATTCTGTCAAGCCCTACCATGAGCGGGAGACATCAGTCCTGCAGTCCTCTTCCTTAGATGGCCAATCTCTCCCTCTAAGACTGTCAAGTGAAACCGTGTCAGAGAACGGCTAAAGCTACAGATGTGACCTGGGGACAACTTAAAAAAACTCAATCAACAAGCCACTGAAGTCATGCAATGGGTTGGAGCACCTCCCACTCTGGAGAACAGGTTCTTAGCGTACTTAGCAGTGGTATCACAAAACTAAGGTAATACCATTCCTGCTCTTTTTCTTTTTATCCCCTCAGCACAAGTCCATTTACACTGGGCACACATTATCAACCCTCCTCTCTACAGACGTGTTTCCTAGTGGGACACTGATCCTCCTCTAAGCAGCAATGACACCCGGTGAGCAGGAGGCACTTGACTCCCACCTCAAGGACACCTTCTGGAACAATGTGATTGGTTAACTCTGAACGATTCTCTTTTTTCTCCCCTTCCTCCAGTATATTTTACAACCATCTATACACCTAATTGTCTATCAAATCTTGGACCTATTCATATTATCTCCCCAAAACTGATCATCAAAAGGCCAACCTTACCTTTGTTGTTGCAGCAGCAGCAGATGCAGACATTCCGTCCAATCATTTGACCCCTCCACCTGTAAATCACTATCAGATGACTAGGGTCTGGTCTCCTAATAGCCACAGTTTCCCTTTCTAAATCTATACACACAGCAAAAATTGTAAATCACGTCATGGTATCATTACTCATGCTATGCTTGCTCAAACCCAAATAGATAAAGGCATTATGCAAAGATTACAAGCAGTTGAAGCATTTCCTCAATGGCCTGGCAATACAACAAGCCCTTACTGACATACAGTGTGTGACTGGCACCATGACAAAATATGTGTCACCCCCTTGCTCTATAACCAAATCCCAACATTCCTGGGATTTGGTTAAAAGGCATTTACAGGGAGCACTCTCCCCTAACCTTCAGTCCAACAGACGCTCTGTCTACCCAGTTACATCAACAACTGCTTTATACACAAAAGGAAACTATCAAATGTTGAACAAGAAATGTCTGATAATTTAAAATGGCTAAACCCCACCCATTAGTTTCACAGCATCAACCTACCTATTTGAATTATTGGAGCTTTTCACTTGTAAATCCTTTTTGTTTTCTCTATGGTCTGCAAATTGATCTTCTCTGTGATTACTGCCTCAAAGCGCCAAAATCTGATGATCTCCCTTCTCCAATCAAGAGTTCCCGATAAAAACTTAAACAAAAGAGGGGGACATGTGGGAGCACAGTCATGGGTTAATAAGTTGTAGGGCTGCACTGCACGGGGCAGGGAACAGCAGGGCAGGCTTCGCTTATCTAGAACAGGCTGTCTTTGATTCATGAGATTCCTAAGCCTCCCAGCCCTTTCATTCTCTCTCAGCATATCTTAACCTAGAACAGTTTATTAACCTTTTACTTAAATTGCTTAAGATTTGACTTAAGCTTTGCTCTGTTCCAATTCCAAAGACATGTCTCACTGATTGTTTAAAGATCCTGTTCAATAAATTTGAGAATCTAAGGGGGGTCTCGGAGTTGGTCTCTCGCTCCCTCTCTTGACTTGCTATAGTCTTGAATAATCCTTTCTTCTCCTGTGTGCTTTGGTGGCTAAAACCCACACTTATTTTTATATATATACTGCCTACCAGAGACTTGTTTCAGATCTAAAGACACACAGACTTAAAGGAATGGAAAAAGATGTTCCATGTAAATGGAAATACTTATATACCAGGCAAAATAAACTATAACAAGTGACAAAGAAGGGCATCACATAATAAGGCTATCAAACAAGTATAAAACAGTTGTAACTATCTATGCACCCAACCTAGGAGCACCTAAATACATAAAACAAGTATTAACAGACATAAAGAAAAAAATGATAGCAATATAGTAATAATAGGAAACTTTAACACACCACTTACCTTAATGGATAGATCATCCAGACAGAAAATCAGTAAGGAACCAGAGGTCCATCTGATCTAATGCGTCATTTGAACCAAACAGGTAACTAGAGAACATTCCATCCAAAAACAGAATACACATTCAAGTGCACATGGAATAATTCTCCAGGACAAATCACATGTCAGGTCACAAAACAAGTCTTATTAAGTTAAGAAGACTGAAATCATATCAAGCATTTTTCTGTAATGAAACTAGAAATAATTTACAAGTAGAAATCTGAAAAAAACCACATGTGGACCACTGAAGAGATCAAAGAGAACATTTAAAAAACCCCTTGAGATAAATGAAAGTGGAAACACAACAATCCAAAATTTATGGGATGCAGCAAAAGCAGTTCTAAGTGGGAAGTTTACAGTGATACGGGCTAACCTCAGGAAAGAAAGAACTTAGCCTACCTAAACTTACAATTTACAGGTGACGCCACAGAAATATGAAAGATAACGGTTTACTACAAATAATTAATACACCAACAAACTGAGCAACCTAGAAGAAATGGATAAATTCCTACATACACTTCCAAGACTAAAGAAGATACAGAAAATCTGATCAGACCAATTGCTAATATGAAGTTGAATCAGTCATAATAAACTCCCAACAAACAAAAGTCCAGGAGCAGACAGATTCACTGGTGAATTTCACCTCTTCTTTAAAGGTTTGGTACTACTTAACCTTCTCAAATTATCCCCTTCCCCCAAAAAAGGAGGGGAAAGAAGAATTCTAAACTCATTCTATGAAGTCAGCATTACTGATACCAAAACCTATAAAGACACTATAAGAAAGGACAATTACAGGCCAATATTGCTGATGAACACAGGCAGTCCACTATTTGACTATGGTCTTAGCATGGTCTCTGCTTCTTCAGGCAAGGGCCACAAAGGCAAAAATAAATAAATAAATAGCACTACATTGAACTAATGAGCTTTCGTACAGTGAAGAAAACTATCAACCAAACAAAAAGTCAACCTACTGAATTGAAGATATTTGCACATGATATACCTGATAAGTAGTTAATACCCAAAATATATTTTAAAAAATCATAGATCTTGGCATTAAAAAATCCAATTAAAAAGCACAGAAACTGTATAGACATTTTTTCCAAAGAAGACATACAAATGGTTGACACATGAAAAGTTGTTCAATATCACTAATCCTCAGGGAAATGCAAATCAGAACCCCAAAGAGACATTGCCTCCTACCTGCCAGAGTAGCTATTATCATCTAGACAAAAATAAGTGTTGGTGAGGGTGTATGTAGTACAAGGGAAGCCTTACACAGTGTTGGTGGTAATGTAATTTGGTGCAACCACTATGGAAAACAGTATGGAGATTCCTCAAAAAAATTATTAGTACACTACCATATGATCCAGCAATTCCACTCCTGGGTATTTATCCAAAGAAAACAAAATAAAAATTACAAAAAAGATGTACTTCTAAGTTTGTTGCAACATTATAATAGCCAAGATATAGGAGCAATCTAAGTGTCCATAGATTACACATACAGAATATACATATATGTACAATATCACTCAGCCATAAAAGTGAATGAAATCTTGCCATTTGCAACACTGAGGGGACTAGAGAGTTATTGCTAAGAGAAATAAGTTTAAAAATGAAAAATACTGTATGATTTCACTTTTGTGTGGAAACTAAAAGACATAACAAATTGGTGGCCGTGAGAAAGGAGGGGGTGAGGGGTTGGGTGTAATGAGTCAAGGAGGTACACGCTTCCAGTTATAGAATAAGTCATAGGGATGTAAGGTGCAGCATAGGGAGTCTAGTTACAAATATTTTAATAACTTTGTATAGTGATAGATACTAGACTTATTGTGTATAAACGTCAAATTACTATGTTATACACCTGAAACAATATTGTAATGTCCACTATACTTAAATTAAAAAAAAAACTCTAAAAAAAACCCACCTAGAATACCAAGACAAAAATGAATTTCACATCTTACTTGTATTTATGTCTGCCAGCATGAAAAAGTGCTCAATATCACTAATTATTAGAAATGCAAATCAAAACCACAATGAGGTATCACCTCATACCAGTCAGAATGGCCATCATCAAAAAGTCCACAAACAATAAATGCTGGAGATGATGTGGAGAAAAGGGAATCCTCCTACACTGCTGGTGGGAATGTAGTCTGGTGCAGCCATTATGGAAAACAGTACAGAGAGTCCTCAAAAAACTAAAAAAAACTTACCACATGATCCAGCAATCCCACTCCTGTGCATATATCCAGAGGGAACTCTAATGTGAAAAGATACATGTTCATAGCAGCACTATTTACAGTAGCCAAGGCATGGAAACAACCTAAATGTTCATCAACAGATGACTGGATAAAGAGGTAGTATTATATTTACACAATGGAATACTATTCAGCTATTAAAAAGAATAAAATAATACCATTTGCAGCAACATAGACGGACCTGGAGAATGTCATTCTAAGTGAAGTAAGCCAGAAAGAGAAAGAAAAGTACCATATATCACTTATATGTGGAATCTTAAAAAAAAAACAGACAAATGAAAACACAATGGAATACTACTTATCCATAGAAAATAATAAAGTAATGCCATTTTCAGCAACATGGACAGACCTGGAGATCATCATTCTAAGTGAAGTAAGCCAGGAAGAGAAACTCTAATTTGAAAAGATACATGCACCCCGATGTTCACAGCAGCACTATTTACAACAGCTAAGACATGGAAACAATCTAAATTTCCACTGACAGATGACTGGATAAAGTTGTGGTATATTTATAGAATGGAATACTACTCATCCATAATAAAGTATAAAATAATGCCACTTGCAGCAACATAGATGGACCTGGAAATTGTCATTCTAAGTGAAGTAATCCAGAAAGAGAAAGAAAAATACCATTTGATACCACTTGTAGGTGGGATCTAAAAATGAAGAAAAACAAATTAACTTATTCACAAAACAGAAACAGACTCACAGGCATAGAAACAAACTTATGGTTACCAGCAGGGCAAGGAGCAAGGAGGTGGGAAGGGATAAATTGTGAGTTCGAGATTTGCAGATACTAACCAATATATAAAAATTAGATAAACAACAAGTTCATGCTGTATAGCACAGGGAACTATATTCAGTATCTTGTAGTAACCTATGGTGAAAGAGAATGTAACAACAAATATATGTATGTTCATGTATGACTGAAGCCTTATGCTGTACACCAGAAATTGACACATTGTAAACTGATTATACTTCAATTATATGTGTGTGTGTGTGTGTGTGTATGTATGTGTGTGTACGTGTGTACCATTAACCCCTTTTGGTGGGGGGCAGGGGTTTGATTTTGGTTTATTTTTGGTTTGGCAAATCAAACTGCAAATTCTCTAAAACTTCGAGAGAACTGCAGTGGTTAAACAAATTAGCAAATTTTGGTTGGGGTTTGCGGTGGTAAGAAGAGTATTTAGAAAAGTTCATGTATATTATCAATGTAGACTAATCTTAATTTTAAAATTCTACTCTGATCTTAATATACTACCTCATATCTGTAATTATAATTATTTCTGATTGTTTAACTACTGTAATTCATATTCTAAAAATAACTTGACAAAGATACCTATTCTAATATTTCCACAAAAATGTCATAAATACAGTAATTTAAAGTTTTAAATTAGATAAAATTGCACTTATTTTTAAGCCCTTTACATACCTTTTCTTATAAAATCTTTACGAAAAAATTTAGGAGTTGGTTTCCCATTCTACAGGTGAGGACACTGACAATATAACAGAGGAAATTAAGAGCAAACTGGGGTTTGAATCCTTACTTGACTGATTCCAAAGTTCTGGACATTATGTTTCACTTCTTTACTACACATGTGAGTTTATACTTACAGGCACTAATATGTCATTGGTTTTACTCTGATTTTGAATGGAAGGATTAGAATGGCTTGGTTGTACGTACACTTTGACTACATTCTTTCCAGTTTAATTTACCACTGTGGAAGCAGGACCTGTAAAATGGCAACAAGCTCCTATAGCATTTCTGCCTTCAGTCAGTCATGGCCCTTAAATTTCATCAATACATCATAGAGTGACACTCATAAAACAAAAAATCCTATTATATATGTACCTTGCAAAATCAAAACTTCTTATCTTGGATATTAGTAAGCCAATTTTCACAATAACCAAAAGGTAGAAACAACCCAAATGTCCATAAAGAGATGAATGGATAAATAAAATGTGGTCTATACATCAGTAGAACAATGTTCAGCCATTAAAAAGAAGAAGGACTTCTGATACGTGCTACAACATGGATGAACCTTCAAAATATTACGCTAAGTGAAATATGCCAAGTATTTCAAAATATGCTAAGTGATATACACCACACACAATAAAACAAATATTGTATGATTCCACCTATATGAAATATATACAATGGCCAAACTCATAGAGAAAGAAAACAGATTCATGATTACCAGAGAATTCAGGGAGGGGAAATGAGGAGTAATTGCTTAAACAGTTTTATCTCTTTAAAGAGATAAAAAATATTTTGGAAATAGTGGTGATGGCCTCACATTATGAATGTAATTAAAGTCACTGAATTGCAAAATTAAAAGTGTTAAATGGCAAATATTATGTTTTATATTTTTTAAACCTAATTTTAAACGTTAATAATTGTACATTTTAAATGAATGAATTATATGGTATGTAAATTATATCTCAATAAAACTTCTTTTCAACACCTGGCCAACCAAGCCCTTCCATCTTGGACTCCTTTATAGGACTCAAGATCTCACACTAAATCATGCCATATAACCATGTTCTAATCACACCAAATGATGTGTCAGTCCTTGTCCACTCTGTGCTTTTTTCCACAGGTTCAGACTTAAAAATTTTTAAGTCCATAGTCTAGAAGAATAGTTTGCAATCTTTTTGACCTGAGGACTTTTAGACTCAAAAAATACTGAAGACTCCAGCAAAACTGTATTTAATTATGTCTATAGGTATTACCATGCTAGAAATTTAAACTGAAAATTTGTTTTAAATATGTATTAATTTCTTTTAAAAATAAAAATGAAATGACTGCATATCAATAGCATCTTCTACAAAATAACTTTTTTTAAATGAGAAGACTATTGTTTTATCATTTTGTAAATTTGTTTACTGTCTGGATTACTAGAAGATAATGGATTCTCACATCTACTTCAATCTGTTGTGTTGTTGTAGCTAATATATGTAAAAAAAATCCAGCTTCATATAGCTATTTTTTTTTTGGTTGGGGGAGGTAATTAGGTTTTTATTTATTTATTTTTTGCAGAGGTACTGGGGATTGAACCCAGGACCTTGTGTATGTGAAGCATGCGCTCTACCACTGAGCTATATCCTCCCCACCTTCACAGAGCTAGTAAGTTGGAAAAGGGAGCAGGGTTTGAGCCTTTTCAGATAATTCTGGAAATGCTTTTATACTACAACATATGACAAGTGGTAGTTACTTAAAAGTTAGTTTCAGTGTGGCATCAGAAACCATAATGATGTACTTTTCATACCCTATTGCATTAAAATTCGTTGGTCTACCATACTTTGAATGCATCATTTACCCAGGCATGATTTTATGATGTCATTTGGAAAATCCTGGTTCCCTAAGTTATGCGTATCTTCCAAATGTTGACAATATCAGCATGCAATACCCAAAAAATCACACTAGTAATGTCACCACCCAGCTTATCAGAAAAGCCCTTAAGTACTGGGAAGCTTTTAAGCTTATCATGGTGGATACATGTCTTGCAAATTTTAATTTATACTTGAAAGCTTGATTTTTATTATTTGCAACAATTACTGTGGTCATTTTCTTTGTAGTGACAGACTCACTGTATTCATTCTGCCACATACCAAGGTTTGAGTAACCATAATTTATTCTTTATTCTTTCAAGTAAAAAATGATGTTCTTTAAAAGCAGCATGAAGTCAAATTATGACAGAAATGGGGGGAGGGGGCAAAGTTCAGTGGTAGAGCACGTGCTTAGCATGCACAAGGTCCTGGGTTCAATCCCCAGTACCTCCATTAAAAATAAATAAACCTAATTACTTCCCCCCCAAAATAAGTAAACAAATTTTGTACAAAAAGAAGTTCTAAATTTTTTTTTAAATGACAGAAATACATGGTTTCCTTCAGGCAACCATCATACTTCAGAGTGCAACAGAAGTGACTTATGTATATTTCATCACACAGAAAATTAGAGATGTGTACTGAAAGGCCAACATTTAATAAAGTTAATTTCTTTATTCTGTCTTTAAGGACGTTCTTAAATGAAACTGGCTCTTTTTTTTTTAATCCTGCTCTTAAGTGACAGTGAAAAATACAGTGATTACGAGTACAGTTTGGTGCTACTGTCTTGATTAGTGCTAAGGTCACAGCAATCTAGCCACCGTGGCTTTTGCACCATTGTCACAAATGTCAACACAGTAAAAAAAAAAAAAAAAAAAAAAGGCAAATCACTAGTGTTATCATAAAAATAGTTTTGATCTCATAGACTCCTTGACCATGTATTCAGATCCCCAGGAACCACACTTGAAGACCACAGGTTTAGAATCCTTCCCCCTCTTTTCCTCCTCACTGGGCTCAATCAGCTGACAGACTCCTATTAACCTCTTAAATTTCCTCACCTCAGCGGCATCCTCCACTATGGGCCTTTAATATCTTATGGATTCTATTAAATTTCAATGTTTGTTTACTGGTAGTTTTCTTCTTAAACTACGACTTCTGAAAGTCTCTAGACTCACAGTCATCTTTACATCCAGGGTGCCTGACAAAGACTCCAGAGCACAGAAAGTAAATAAGTTAATTACTAGATTACGGAGGCCATGTGAGCACCTCCAATCTCTGAACTGTATCAGTCTAGGAAAATGGAGGACCAAAAAGTATTAGAATGTAAACTTTACAGAGATCTACCCAAAGAATCAACCAGTCTCAGATATATGTACACCCTATGACTAGTATAGCTATAGCTGCATTTTCACATACACACATACTCAGGGCAGCCAAAGTGGCATGTGCTAGGATTTACAAATTGGCACGAAATTATCAGCAGGTAACCTAGAGAATAAAGAAATAAGTATGTGTTATCTGTATACGCCTGAAGTTGCAAATTTGAACTCATTTGGGAAGGCTGAGTTGGATTTGAATAGGCAAAAAGAATTGTGAAGGATAATAAATGTTGAAAGAACAAAATAAACAGTAGCAGGCCTCACCTGGGATGGCAATGTACAATACAAAGTTTGATGTAAAATACCTGTTTTTCACATGAGTAAACCTATGAGGAGATGCTGGATCTCACTAGGGACTAGGTAAATGTCTATTAATGCAAGTTGGCTTTTTTACATATTAGACAGTCATCAGCTAATAAAAATGATAAGATGATTGTTGGCAAAAGCATGGGAAAAAGAGGTATTTTTATAAACAGTTGATGAAAATGTAAATTGATACGGTCTTTTTGGAGAGACATTTGACCAGTTATAAAAAATTAAAAACACTGATTGATTTGCAATTCTATTTCTAGGATTCTGTGCTAAAGAAACACATGCATGAAGAAATATATTTATATGCACAAATGTTTATTGTGACACTGTAGGTAATAAGACACCAAAAACAACCTAAATGTTTGTCAGCAAGAAAATGGTTAAATAAATTAGTTTATCCTTAGGATAGATACAGGCTTTCAAAAGAATAAAAGACAGAGCCTTATGTATTGAAATGAAAGCTTTTAAAGATAAACTGTAAGTCAAAAAAGCAGTGAACACTGCATATAGGATCATTCCATTTTTGCAACTACAAATAATATACTCACATGTATAAAGAAAATTCTGGAGGCACAACCCTCGTCACTTATAAGCAAGTAAATGGAATTGATCTTGCAGTGATGAGGCAGAAACTTCATTTTTAAATCTATATTACTTGAACACTTTAAAATAAATTTGTATATTTTGCAATTTAAAAAGTAATGAAAAAGACTGACCTCAGTATAGTGAAATTGGAAAAGTGGGGAATATATGGAAACCACATAGAGATAAAGAGAGAGATGTTGCATGAGGAATATGAAGATAATCCTTGAAAACGGATGACAGGAAAGAGGCTTCTTTAAATTATGTAGATAACCCACACAATACTATGTTTGGGTCACTGTCCCATAAAATATTAAAAAATATTTTTTAAATATCAGGCCATTTCTTTAATAACATTCTCTCACTAAGACTGTTACATCTATTTATATACACACACAAAAGTAATCTCTGGTATTTTAGAAATAAAAATATGAGAAATCTATTCACTGAATATAATTAGGTAGATATTCTTAAAGACATAATTTCATCCACCGGAAGAAAATAAGATTAGTGAGTTTTATACTGAAAACATATTTTCCATGAATTTTAATACGCATTTATAAGAAACAGAAAGGAATATGCTGCAAGTTCCATGATTAGAAACTAACAATCATATATGCTGTACATGCTAGCCGTTAATTGCTCCTTTGACTTTTGGGGGTTTGGATATAGCTGCATTCATGCAGTGACCCCTCTAACTTCTCTACTAAGCCAAATGACACCCGTTTCCACCAAACTATTGAAAAATAAATTGTTGTACTTACTTTCAACGATGACTTGTCTGTCTTCCCAGTTATCTTTAATAAGCTGTATATTTCCAAAGTGTGCATCGCTGTAAAAGATTCGGTTGGTACCTTTTCTTCTTTGATCATAGTCAAAGGCCAAGGCGATGATATTCTTGAAATAACGTGGATTTTCATATGGCCTTATTGGTGAATTTAAATTGGTTTCATCAGAAAGATGTATACTTTTTAATATTGTTCTCCCTGAATATAGCAAATAGCCTTCATGCCTTAGGCAAGTAATTCTATCCTCTGCCAAATATCCATGGGCACAAGCACAAGTTCTCCGGGCATTTCCTCGATAAAGACAGAGTTGCTGACATCTCCCATTGTCCTTGGCACAAACATTGGTCCCTAGGGAGAGAAAAAAAGATACACACATGTATGTTTGTGTTTTTCCTTTTGTTTTTCAGGTAGTTTCCTCTTATAAAAATATTAAATAGTTAATGTTGAATATTCTAGTTTTTCATTCCTAATTTTTGGACTGATCAGTGAAAATTCATACCCTCTAAAGTACTGCTTTCATTTCAGCTTAAAACCTTGGATTTCTTATTTCAAAGATCACATTATTCTGCTTCCCTGACCAGCCAAAAAGAAGCATTAAATATTTCCTTTAATCAGCCAGTTAAGTGTGTAACTCTTTTTTGAAACTTGATACTGAGATTGCAATAGGTTTTTATGTTATAAATCTTTGGCACAAGTAACTGATTCACTCAAAACATGAACTGAATTGACAAACAAAAAATACACTAAACTCTGTGTCTATGAAATATATAAGGTATCAAATTGATGACACTAATGTGCCTAACATCCTAACTATATTGGGCGTAAGGTTTTTATTCCAGTTTTGGGTGAAGATGTAATACGCAATTAGGATTTCTACATCACACTAATTCTCCTCCATGAATCCATCATCATCTCCAAAATTATTATACCTTCCTTTGATGTCAAGAAAATTAATTACAATTTACTTTAATAGACATTTAAAATGGACATTATCTTAATGGAAGTGACATTAAAAGATACCCAAATCACCATCATATTAGTTTCAAAACACGTATTTTTTGAAAAATGATGACTTTGGACATATTTCACACTAATAGCAACCTTCTGGAGCCATAATCACTTTATATATTAAAATATAATCGAAAAAACCCAATTTGATTGCTTTTTACTCTCTAGCATCCTAGTGGTGCTTTGTATGGTTTCTTGAATATGTATATTTACCAAATGTTTATTATTTAGTCTAAACCTATGCTGAAGACACACCAGGTATATGATTTTTGTAGGAAATTAGATACAGAAGAATAGGGTCTTGAGTTTTTTTGATTCATATAAGAATTAATCCCCAACTTCAGTCTGATAAATAAATGTTAAAAAATAAGAGAAAGAAATGACATACAATGTATTTATCATATAAGAGTGCTGACCTTTCTCTCGTACTCGGTTAAAGATTTTAACCTCCTTCAGGTTGACTCCAAGACCCGTTCTCATCGTTATAGTTTCTGTGGCATCATTCTTGTGGCCCCTTCTGATGGACCCGTTGGCATGTGCTCTGCCAAGAAGATGAATATACATGTTCAACAATCTTTAACTAATTCAAATCAAGCCAGTTATTTAAGCTGAAAATAACAGATGGCTCAGCAGAAGGGAAAGAAACCAACATTAGTCTGTGACATTGAAACGGTTGAGCCTGGAATAGCAAGAGTGACTGCCTTTTCTGTGGAAATTACATGGCTTTGTGAGATCCTTTCTGTGACCTTGCTAAGAAATGGCTAATCCTACAAGGGTAAAGCAACTGGCACTAAAATAACATTTTGAGACTCCAAGACTTATGAAAAAATAAATTACCTGTCAGACCAGTAGATGTAAGCCCCAAAGACTGCAACGGAAAACATATCCACGTTGCTTCCTGACAGCAACACCTCGCGATTCCCGCCAGTCTCAAGGTCGATTCTTTCTATCTTGTCTGTACGAGCGTCACACCAGTACAATTTATTTTCCTAAAGATCGATTGAAAAGTAATATTACAAGCTGTTTTTGATTGTTTCATAAAGAAAATAAGAGAACACTTAAAGTGGACTAACGCAAATTGACAGTTAATGCTCTTTAAATACTTAAGAAATCCAACAGACCTCATAGTCAATGGAGATGCCATTCGGCCATGCTATTCCCATGCTCACGAGGACAACCTTCTCTGAGCCATCTAAGCGAGCCTTTGCAATGCAGGGCATCTGTCCCCATTCAGTCCAAAACAAGTAGCTGAAATTAAATTGTTGATTTATAGTAATATGCAGATAAACACAAAATGCATATTATTAATAACAACATACTAACAGAACAAAATACCTTTTAAAAATCATTATACAAATATGTTTGCAATAATTATTTACTATTGAAAAAATATTTAACCATTCATGGAAATCACAAGTAACAGTTCAAAATCCTACCAAAATACCTTTTGTACATGCTGCTCCTCTGTCTGAAATGCTTGTTTTCAACCTACTTGCTTAATTTGCTCCTGTTTTTGATATCTCAAACATAATTTCCTTCAAGAAGCCTTCTGTGTTCTCTGATTATTGTGCCATGTACTCTGCTTCATCGCATGAATTAGAGTTGCAAATTTGCACTTGTATTTCTCTACCATGTTACTTTTTTTTAAAAATAATTTTGCTCCCACTGGACTTTAAGCTTAAGGAGGACAGTGCTCTTTTTTCTTAATAACTTTTACGCCTATAAGACTACTAGGTAACCAGAAAACTTCAAAAATAAAAGTATTTATTTTAAAATAAAATTAAAATGTATATTAATAAACAAATTTAAATTTATTTAAATACTTATTTTATGAATGCTCACAAGAGTGCCTCATAATTCTCAATTCTGTCCACTTAGACTGCTAAATGTAGCTATTCCAGTTTGAATTTTATAAATTATCTTGTGAAGTCATCTTAAAACATGAATTCATACAAAGCAAACATTTTTATTTTAACAATCCTGCAATACAAATGTAATGTGGAAGGACTGGATATAGAAAGAAAATCCAAAGTATATCGAAATGAAACTTCATGCCAAAAAATGAAATGTTGAAAAAAGCAGGTATAAAATCCAATCTTGCTTTCATTTATTCATTCAACAAATATTTGTATTACAATACAGAAATTCATGCTGTCAGATAAATCAGATCCATTCTTTTGAAGTTATGCCCAGTGAAGTTTTTATTTAACTGTCAGATAACAGCAATGACTAAAGTTTTGAAAAATATGGCAATCCCTGATTCACTCAGGCAAAAAGGGGTGTGTATTCTGTGCATATTTAAAGACATATAAATATATGAGTGATCATACACAAGAAGAGAAAGTGAAAGTGCACAGAGAAAAAGCAAAGACCTACATTCATATTTTGTACTATTTATCCATGAAAAATGATACTTCAACTACATTAAAATATGTCTTTCCTTTATGCATATTGTTTTGATTTATTTTAAAAGTTGATTTTTTTCCTCTGAAAATGCTGTGTGAAATAAATATGTTGGACTTTTACAACCAGACAAACATGAGGTGTGGCTAGAATCCCAAATACATTAATCCTGAAGAAACTTTCATTCATATTTACAGGTTCTATAAATCAGAAAGAAAAAACTTCATAGCAAGAAATCCGACTAATGTTTTATTGGTTAAAACTATGTTGAAGCAGGCATGAAAAAAAACCCATCACTATGTTAAGATTTTTAAATATTTAAGGGACACTGTGTTAAAACATTATTAAAAATAAAATAACTATTTTAACTGAGAGGTAGAATATATTGCTTCATTTAACTTTTTGAGGAGAAATTTTAGCATTACTAGTGCACTTACAATGTCTAGTCAGTCATTTGTGACAATTTTGGGGATATTACACTGTGAAGGTGGCATTTTAGGAGCCAAAACAGGCATGTGCTTATTTATTGAATCTGATTCTTGTCATCTACCTTGACATACTCCAGAGTTCAAATATAGAAGGAAATGTGTACAATATACCTTATATTTAACAGCCATCTGCTTTAAAATGTACTAAATGAGTAATATAAATATAACTTCGGTTGAGTAGGTCAAATCAACCATCTAACATATTTAGCTCTAATTCTCAAAACTACGAAGACTGCAGTTCAAGAATCAATGACCCACAGTCACATGGCAGATAAGGGCACTGTACTCAGGCTTTGCAAACCCAGACCTGTACTTTCTCCTCTATGTTATCTCACCAAATAGAAATTTAATTCAACAACATATTAATCTCAAATCAAATGGTATTTTCCTCTAGGTATAAGGAGTATAACAAAGAGCTCCATACTTAACATAAAAACATGTTAAAGGTCTCAGGATTGAAAAATAAGTCTCTCTCTTTCTTTTTTCCCAAAGTAGATCCTATTTTAAATTTGCAATACTTCCATGCAGGAGGCTTGGATGAATGGCAACAAAATTAGGGATGAAAGATATTCAAAATAAGACTATCTTGAGTACAGATTTTACTCAAATTTACCGTAGTGACTTGATAAACTATCACAGTATATAAAGTCAAAGCTGACCGTAGGAATCACTGTTATAGCTAAAATAGTTACCAACTTCATAATACTAAAAGATTCTACACCTACCAAAATCAAGCAACGTTTTATGGATGTTGGGCAAAGAATAATTTATTTGCTCCTTAAACTGAAATTGAAAGTAAAGAACTGAACAGAATTAGCACCTTGAGAACCTTCGGGAATTATAAAACAAACACAAAGAAACAATACACTCTAACTTATAAAACTGCAGGGAGAAACTTATGAATAATTTGAGAGTAATTTTCATAGATGTGCTTGAGGTATCTTTAATGAACAGACTCTCCGTAACTAAATGTGATCTTTAGCAATGGGAAGAAATGATAATCCTTCTCACTGTTTTTTGAGACTCCGTGGAAATTACAATTCAGTGATGGCATTAAAATTTGACATAGTCCCCACCTGAGTTCAAATTTTGTTGTAGTGAAGTGTTTGTTGGATTGTATGAAATAGCGAAGAAAATTGCCTTTAGAGTATTAGCTTGTTTAATCTAGCCCTGAAAGTACTTCTCAAAGCTCTTCCAGATTCAGAAACTTTCAAAATTGTCAAGCTCAAATGCTATGTTGTACAACTGAAATTTCTCTAGATAATAATTTGTCCTAAACTGAAAATTCCCTTATTTACAGACACTTACAGTTACAGAACTTAAAAACACAAATAAAGAAAAAAATTCGAAAGTGGTTTGAAAGATTACAGAAATACTATCAGAAATCATCAAAACACAAATATCCCTACTGTCTTCATTAGGCACAGAAGTTCTTGGCAGGAATCTGTGCAAGGAATACATGTCGTAAGTTAACTTCCAATTAATTTTTGACATTTAGATAGTAGGTAAAAGACTCCACTTGATAGCACTGGAGTTCCTAAAGTCCTAGCATACACTTACAGGTCCCCAAAAGTTTATTAAATTTATCATGACAACTGTACTGATGTCAGATTTAGTTTACACACAGGTACATTTCTAAATGAAAACAGGTATTTTTATGTTACAATTAGATTCAAGCTGAAAAAATATACATTCAAGGTACTATAAATGTCCTTGAATAATTGTAAAGAAATATTTTTTGAGAAACAAGGCTAACATGAAAACTAAGCTCCAAATCTGGTGGGGAAAGAGTGAGGCATGTGGAAAAGAAAGAGAAGAATGAAATGTGTCTAAATTCTTACAGAAATAGTAGTAAATGTGATTCTTATATTTTAAATACATGAACAATAGTGAAAAGCCACCAATTTGAATCAATCATTTTCTTTGAATTGAAGGTTCTTTTCTTTGACTACTAAACTATTTTCCTGGAGCACAGATGTGCATTGCAATTTTTACAATAAACTTGCTATTTCTTCCTATTCCTGTCCCTTTCCTAAGGGAGCATGAGAGAGAGACTTTATCAGATACGTAGATAAAAGTCTGCAATAGCCAAAAATTTCTGTGCTGGCACAAAAATGAAGATCATATAACTCTCACGTAGGCAGGTGCTTTGGTCAAGAAGCGAATCAAGAATGTCACTGTGTCCTTGGCTAGGCTGGGGGACAATAGTTTATTATTTTATCTGTGTAAAGTGAGAAAACCAAAAAACCAAAGACCTACAGATTAGTAACAGCAGCTTAGCACTTTCTCTAAAATGATTTAAAACTCATAATAATTGAATACCTCACAGGCCAGCGTATCAGGGCATAAGCAAAATAATATAATATTGTCAAAGGTTGAACACATTTCAGGAATACGTGAACTGACACCCTTCAACCCCTCTGAGGAATACAGTGTAAGGCAGGATCTACTCTGTTCTGGAGGGCTTCTTCACATTCGCTTTTTCTTCATTTATGTGGTTTTGTTTTCAGAAAATATTGCATGCCAATCCCAACTCATTTTTCAAGTCCTGAATGTGTTACTGTTGCTTAGAGGCTCTGGTAACATAAAAAGAACTCAACCACAGAGAGCAGAACCCTCTGCTATAAGGGAGAGTCTAGAGACAGCATAACCTTGAATGCTACTTTTCAAAAAAATTTTCTTGACAGTGGTTTGGTAGGTGATTTGCAAATGAATGATTTCGTTGCAGTCATGCACCCATTCAACAGATACGAATTAGGGACGTATTGAGTGCTAGGAGCTGATGATATGAAATGAATTGGACTTAGTGACCCTTATGAAGGTCACTGTTTAATGGCAGAGGCCAAAGAGTAAATAAAGAATTACCTGAGAAAAATGCTCACAGCAATGCTTAAAACTTGCTAGTTGTAAGTCCCTATTACTCATGAAAGTAGGGTCTTCAGCACTGAAACTGTGGAAGTGCTGTGGTGAGAAGTTGTCGTTCCTACAAACAGCTTTAGAAATGAACTTTTCCTTTGAAGCAAAGATACAGGCCATCTGGGTTGCTCTCTATATTTAAGCTTAAAAAATATTTTTAAGTTATCATTTGTTCTATAGATCTTGTTCTGATTTCTGTGATTCTTAAGTTTTACGTTAGATTCCTTCTTGACTCATTCTTTGGCAATATTAACAAGTTATATAAAACAATTATTAGGTGTGTGCCCAGCCAACACCGGGAGAAGTAGGAGAAAAATTCTTTAGAAAAAAAATGTCTTTGACATCTGTAATTCCATGCCACACTGGGCTTATCACCCTAGATTACATTTAATTCCTTATATTATGTATGTATTTACACCCTATCTCATTGCTCATTGTTTCATTTTAACAAATACATATTCAGATACATGAACATGTACATATATGATACTAGTTTGCTATTTACATGGTTAGCAATGGTTTTCCAGTATAATTGGTTCACCTTTTAATCACTTTTGGTGTTTTCAATATATAATATTTAATATTTCCCTATAATCTATGAATTTTCCTATGAAAGATTTAACACTGAGATGCCTAGACCTTGGAGTTCTAGTGGTGAGTTTAGAATTCTTCAAATATTACATAGAAATGTTTAATTTGTTTCATGACCCCCAAACTATTTTAAGTATCAATCATATGCAACCTACCCTGGATATTCCCCATCAAAACACACTGAGGAAATTTAGATAAATAGAGAAAGAAATATTTTAAACTTCTCTTTCATCCTTTACCACACTTTTATTGGTCAGACCCCTTAAGAAATTAGAAAAAGGTCCTACACTTGCGCGTGGCTATCTCTGGTTTCCATTCAACATGGTTTCAGTGGTCTGGGCCAGGGGCTCCCTCTCACAATGGGAAGCGGCATGACCCATCTGGCCTCTCCTTCTCGCCCACCAGCTCACAGCTGCAATGATTGCCCAGGGCATCTTGATCACTTCTAGTCCTTCATTTCTCTTATTAGCAGGAGAGCTAAGATCCAAGGTTTATGTTTAGAGATTAAGAAATGAGAATAAAGCAAACTGGAAAAAAATAGTTAAGACCTAACTATCTTTGGAAAAAAAGCATGCCTTGCAGTAGAATTTTTGAGAAAATTCCTAAGGAAAAATAGTGTGGCACCTTTCTTTCATTTGTCCTTATAATTTGTTTACATGCCTCTCTCAGAGATCTGCAGAGAAAGATGACTGTGATTTGGGGTGACTGAGGTATTCCTTAGTTACTTGATCATTATGGCATATTACTATTCTAAACTAGTACCCTGAGTCCACCATTATTTCTGTTGCAAATCAAATTTAATTCCCTTTCTTTTTTGTATGTGTTGCCTTGCCTTCAGATGCAAAATACACTTTAGGAGATGGCGTTATACTATGCTATACTGCTATACTCTTCCTTTCTTAACAGATGTTAATCTGTCATTCAAGACCTTCTGTATATTACCGAGCATATTCCAAAAACACAAATATATATATATTATATATTTATAATATATATATAATCAATCAAAGATCATTTGATAATATGTACTTGTTGAATACCAAGATACCATGTAAAGCTGAATCTTTGCCATGGAAAGAAACACTTTTCAGAAAGTTATTTACGGTCACAGAGATATAAAGCTAAATTAAGAGAGGCAATACAGATACTGATGCCTAGAAAGAAAAAGAAAAATCAGAGTATTTGTGCTTCACTTAGAGCTCACACATTATGGGAGGTTAATCAAATTTTTCAGTATTCTACTATGACTTTCTATACATCTTCTTTTGTTGTTGTAGGAAGAAAATGGCTTTTTGGCGTAAAGAGAATTATTACATTTTAATTTTGTAAAAGGGAGTGATCTCTTACCAAAAACAGTCAATGAAGGGGAGAAAGTGACTTTTCAAGCTGAACTAAATTCATATATGCTATTTTGCATTTGGCTACATTTTAAAAGACTTCAAATCTCCATTGTTCAAAAACAGGCTATGTGCCCACTTTTCAAGGCACATTTATATTTTGGATTCAGCTAATTTACTCCATTATGGTTCACCTTTTCCCTTGGCAATAATACCATCTGCCATGTTTTAACTTCAAACAGAATATTAAAACGCCTTACTTCATTCCTGTTGTATGAATTTTGACAGTTAAATGTTTATGTAATATTACCTGGAAATCAGTGTTTTAATAACTTTCACATAGAGTGGTCACTTTTAAGACTTTTTCCCCCTCCTCTGAACTGAAATCAGTAAACATGTAGATACTATATTGGGAGATACATATCACTAATAGTTCCAAGCAGTAATAAGTATTTCCTAAAAATAAGCTTAACATTTAAAAAAGTATATCAAGTCTTAACTAGGAATCCTGAAAAATATCTATCCATATGAAAGAAATGTTTTTAAGAAGTGAGGGGAAAATAATAAAAAATAAAAAATAAGTGAGGGGAGAGAGAGAAATAATATTTCAAATGTTGTCACATATGTCAAGTATTTCTTGTTTTGAGAGATGAAATATAAATCTTTTTTGGGGGGGACTCAAAATTAAGAAGTCAACAGTATTTATTGAGAAGTCCCCTAGCTGAGTCAGTACTGAGCTCACAGTCCCAACAGAGAGAAATGGAAAATCTAAGACACAGCTGGAGAGAAGGAATAAGAGGATTAACAGACAGATGGAAATACGTGATGAAAAACTACGGCACCTCTGAAGAAAGTTTAAATCTTGTCAGGACAAAAGAACCATGATAACACAAAAAGAGATCCCATGGTTAGGCTAGGAAAGAAACTCAGGAGACGAAAGGAAGGAAGACATGAAATTGGATGTTCAAAAAAATAATTTCTAAAGGGAATTGTAAAAACAAGTAAAGAGATGAAGATAAAATATTGGCTGTAATGCAGTGATTAAAGTCAGAAATGTGAAGATAAGTTTGAAAGATAAATATAGCAAGAGAGAAACTAGCATATAGAGCCTTAATGAGAAGATGTTCAGAAGAGATACACAAGGCTCAGAGGAGATATATGGAAGGGGTCAGAACAAGAAAACTCATAGAGTTAGAGAAGGTAACAGAGAAACTCTTGAGTGGATAATCAATGGAGAAATGTCAAGGATAAGGCAAGTAGTGTGAAGTATGAAAAAAAAATCTGGATTTGGCTATAGATAAATTTAGAAATTTCTGGAAAGAACTAAAGCTGAAAACATATTTCAGAAGTTCAGTGAGAACCTCATGGTTCCTCATCTTTATTTGTTCCAAGGACCTACATCTCTCTTTTGCCTCTGCCTTACACAAGCAAGGCCACAATCTCATCTTAAGTATCATGTGAAAATGCTCTATTTCCAATTTCACTAATTCTGAGATCACCTTCTCTTAATTTATAGAGTTGTCTCGCTCATTCACATCTGCTGAAACTTAACTCTTTACTTTTACTTTGGTCTCCTGTTCTTGGTTTCCTTCCATTCTATTACTAGCTTCTAGACCTCACTTCCTGATTGGCAACTCATGGTTACTCCAATACAATTGCCAACTCTGAATCTGTCATCACCTGCTCCCTTTTTGGCCCATTTTTCTTTTCCTTTTCCTTTTCTTTTCTTTCTACTGCTAAGTTACTGAACACTATTACTAAGATCACATAAATATTCCATCAGATTCTAGAAATCCATTCTACCTGGATACATGTTGCTTTTATTCACATTGTATTTCACTCATACTCTATTTGCCACAATATTTTCAGCAAAACTTAGCTATTCATCTAAAAATGCAAACATTCTCATATCAACTATCACCTATGAGTTTCTTCATTTTCACTAATTTTAACTGCTAAATATATTCTATTGCTACATTCTGTCTCTTCTTTCACTCCATCTCCAGAAATAGAAGAGAACTTTCCTTAATTTAATCCTCCCATTTAAATTTACCTCATTAAATCTACCCAATATCCCAAACAAGGATACAGGCATTTGAGATCGAGATACTTCAAAAGCTCTCAAAGGTAGAAAATGTCCAGCCTAGGGTTCCAAATTGTGATGGACACTGTTGGTGCTTCATTTGGACATCCTGAGATCCTGTTCACTGTTTCTAGGTAGTCCAGTGCCCTGCCTGTGTGTCCTTTTATCTTTAATAGCTCACATGGACAAGCCAATGGTTTGAAGCCAAGCTCCCTTGCTAAGCGAGGTTTATCCTCCAAACTTTCCAAGGCATCTGTCTGAGACCTGGACTTTGCTCACAGCTGAACCTTTGCTTGGTCTCTTTCCCTTTCCTATCCTGCTTCTCCTGACTTGAATTCTCATTCCAGGACCTGTATTTAGTATACCTGATACAAGATGCAAACCCTGTCTATCTGCTTTCTGTCCCTCATTCTTCCTGTTCCACCCTATTGCTCCTTCCTTGATACAATTCCTCCTACTCTCCCGGGAATCTGTCTCCTCTTTACATGCATTTCCTCCCTCTCCCTTTCTGCCAATTTCATCCCCTCTGCCTATGATTATGTGCAATATACTAACCCCATATTAAGAAAGACTTTCTCTGTACCCTACTATTTTCTCAACAAATTATCTATTTTTCCCCTCTTCCTTTCATTGCCCAAGTTTCTGTCACTGTATTCTAAATATGCTGGCTCCACTTTCTAATTATCTTTCATTTACTGATTCTTTATATTTGGCTTCTGCTCTTGCCAACTCCTGGAATTTGTAACAACTAACCTCGCCATCCTGATCATCAATTGCATGTACTCTTCTCTGCTTTTCTTTCTCCCAATCTCTTCACTGCTGGCATACTCTTCTTCCTAAACTCTCTTCCTTTGACTCCTGTGATACATTAATTTTCTGAGGATTTGAAATGGTTTTCTTTCCTCTTTCTTTCACCTTATTGTTAATATTCTTTTTTCCCTAATCATTTCATCTCCTAACTGTAAACATGCTTCATTTTTGTTTTTAAGACTTCTTTTTCCTGTACTCTTCCTTGGCTAATTTCCTCCACTACCACTGCTTATTGTCGAGTCTGAACTCTGTTGGAATAAGTAGGAAGTGACTTAATACTTAGTCAATTCCTGATTCTATTTATGCTCTACTAAATATCTCTTCTCTAGAATTTGATATCTCAGGAAGAAGCCGTGACTTCCAAGACAATTCCAGTTTAAAAAAAAAAACAAAAAACAGAATGAGACTGTTAAGATTCTCATGCATTAAAGACTAGATCTTCCTAATTCCAAACTTAGGTCTCATATCTATTTTAAAATCTTCTTCCCTCTCTCCAACTTTGACCTGTCTTCTCCTGGCCTGAGGACTTGCAGTGGCAAAGTCACACAGTGTTTCCATTGACTCCTCTTTTCTATGTATTGTAGTCTCCCACTTGGACACTTGCTTCTGGCTCTCCATTACTTGGTTTGAGGGCAGAGAAAGAACCCGACCCCCTGCTCCATAACACTCTCCTTGGGGTGATAAATAACCATTTCTAAGAATTCCTTAATTTAAAGAATGCTACCACTTCAACAAACTCTCATTACAGTCCTGATCTCTGCTTATGTGGATTGTCTGGGGCCGGGGCTGGGAGGCTTAGGAGAGAGGGTCCAGGACTGGATTAAGCTTCACTTGATAAACTGGGGGTTCAGTCATCACAGGAATAGCTTTAAAATGTGGGGAACCCTACTATCTATTTTATGGCCCCAACTTATCTTCCAGCTATATTATCTACTCTTCCCTACATGTACCACGTGTATTTATACTCTTGGCAATGGCCTTTGCTTTGCCACTACAGATTTTTTAATCATTCTGTTCCTTCTTCATATAACACATTCCCACTGCATCTCAGAAACTTCTCTCCTTCAAGTCTCAACAAAGCCTCTACTAATCACCACCGTTTCACTTTTACTACCTACTGTAATCATATACTCTCTCCTTTTTCTTAAAATTTAATGTAATTTTATAAGTCTTATGAAAACGATCATTTTAACATAAAATTTAGATATGTGATTTAAGCTTAAGACATATCAGTCTAGTCTTTTTGTGCTCCCAAGGTTAGACTTACTTTACATTATGAGACTATTTCTTAATTGAAATTTTGTACTTGTTTAAGCTGGAAGTTTAAACAGAAAACTCACTGTGAACAGAAGCTAGATCTTATTTATACCATCATACTTCACAGCGTCCACCAGCATCATGCACGCAGGAAGTAGTCTTATTTTGTCAAGATGTACTGAACTGAAGGCTGAGGAGGAGACGGAGACGTCCCCGACATGACCTAGTTTGGAATGTGTAGCACTGGATAAATGTTCATTGAATAAACTGACAAAAACTGAAATATATGTGGGTTTCTTTGCTTGATATTCTCAATTATCCTAGAGAGAAGCATAGTTATATGCTGAGATGGCTGTAGAAAAGACACTTAAGGAAAGAAGGTCTGAAATAACAACTTGAGGGCATTTCCTAGGTTTTAATAGAAAGGAGAAAGAAAACTACAGATCGACAAGTTAGCAGCAAGAGGCCTGTGAAACTGAACTCTAGAAATCCATAATAGGCCAGGCATAAGAGGTTCTCTACAGTACACTGAAGTGTACACTGAAGTGTTGGACTTATTGTAAACATGATGGGAAGAAATTCTTTATTCAAAGCAGACCCACTTCCTTTCTATCTATGATATTTCATAACTGAAACTGTACTTATTCCTACCACCAGAATAATTATTCATAGTCCAGCAACTGATCAATTTTTTTTCCATCAAGGGCATAGTGATCTATTGCTTAAATTATGAATTATAACTTTAAAAAGAGGTTTTTAAAATATCACATTAGAAGAGGACATTATGATATTCAAGTTTATGGGTGTGATGTGGACACACTAAACTGAGTCATGTTTTTTGTTCTTGGAATTAAACACATTGATACCCTCCCTCCACATTCTTAACACGCAGTGGCAAGTGTCCACGTGGACACAGTGGTAGGGCAAGTGCATGTACAGAGGGTAGTAAAATCCAACTCTAAATTAAAAAAAAATTCTCTTCCTAATTTTTCTGGCATTTTCTCATTGTTGTTTATTCTCTCTTTCACTTACAGTTCTAACCCACAAACTGTCCTTATAATTTCGTGCTAAAATGTTAAAACTTGGTATTTTTGATATTTTTAATGCTTGATATTTTTGGTTATTAACTTCTGTAATGCTTAACACTGTATATGGATTACATAACATGTAACACACATATAGATACACACATATAAAGAGCACAACCTTTGGGGTTTAGAGAAACTGAACTCTCCTACATATCAAGTTAATGACAGAGGAATATATTTTAAATTGCTGACTCAAGTTTCCTTATCTGCTAAATTGAGGAAATAATACCACTCTAGGTTTGTTGTGAGTTTTTCAGCAAAGTGAAAGGGGATCCACTGGTAATTCTGAGCAAAGAAGTAACAGCTGCTTATGTTTGGGAAGGACCATTAGGCCACGACAAGAAGAAGAGACTACAGGAGCATAAGGGCAGAAGATGGTAACCCACAATCCAGAAATGTCGGCAAGAGTGGTAACGACTCAGACTAGGGCAGGAGCAGTAAAAATTGTGAGCAGTATTTTGAAGCCAAAAGTAACAGAACTCCTGGTATACTGAACACAGAATATGTGAGAGAGATACCCAAGATGATACTGGGTATTTTGGTCTAAGTAACTGAAAACACAGAATTGGCATCAACTAATGGAGAGGTCATTATTGTAGAGAAAGGTTCAGTTTAGTTAAGGACCTGTTAAGGATAAGACATCGGATGGATCTGTTCCAGTTATCTACTGATGCTTAACAAACCCCTCCAAATTTAGAAGCTTAAAACAACAATCATTTGTTTACTCCTGAATCTGCAATTCAGCCGGAGCACAGCAGGAACAACTCATCTCTTCTCTACATCAACTGTGGTGACACCAAGGCTGGGGTGACAGAACAACTGGGACATGATCATCTGAAGGTTCACTCACTCAACATGTCTAGCAGTTGGTGCTGGCCGTCAGCTGGGACCTTCACGAGGGTTGTTGGCTGCAACACCCCTACGTGGCCTCTTTTATGGAGCTGCTTGACTTCCTTAAAGTAAAACAGCTAGCTCCTAAGAGTGTCCCAAGGGAATCAGGGAGAAGTGTTATCTTCTTTGATGATATAGCCTCACAGGTTACATAGTGTTGCTTTCATAATAGTCACAGGTCCACCCAAATGTAAGCGTATGGAAAAGGGGCTCCACTCTTTTTTGGAAAAGCGTCAACATCACATTGTAAAAAGAGCATGTGGGATGGCAAATATTGCTGCAACCATCTCGGAAAATGAAATCCGCCACAGATCTCTAGACGAAAATGTTAGATAAGCAGTTCAACATAAAAATCTAGAGTTCAGGAGGGAGGTCTGGTTTGGGTATACACCTTTCAGAGTCCTTAACATTTAAGTGGGATAAGACCACCAAGTAAAGAAGAGAATAACATCAGAGCCTGAATCCTGGGGAACTCTGACATTAAGGTGTTAAAGAGGAAAAGAAGTAAGAAAGGAGAATGAGTCGGGATGACTACTGAAACAGAAAAATCAGAAGAGGTGGCTTTCTTCTTCCTCATATTAAGTCTTTGAAATCCATCTCAAGATCCTCCCTAGTAATAGCAACAGAGTTTGTTCAGCTATCCAGTGTATACTATTTGATTTGGTCTGGGGCCTGATTCCAGCTCAAGTGATGAAACATAACTTATCTAAATATGTCAAGACATTCTCTTCCTTTTGCCTATTGACTTACCTAAGGATGGGCATGTAACCCATTTCTGGCTAAGGTGAAAAAAAAAAAAAGACATTAATACTAAAACTTTCTCTTCCCAAATAAAACAATATAATCCAGCAAGAAAAAGGTTCTATCCTATCCCCCTCCTCTGTCTTTAGGTGTATGGAAACTCTCTGAGGACTTGTCAAGTGTACTGTAATAATGGGGCTACAACATCAAGCATAAGACAAAATGTAATCTAGGAAAAGTGGTACGTGAAAAGGTAGAAAGAGAAGCTCCTACAGATTTAACACATTCTGTTAAAATTATGTCATTTGCATCCGTGAGAATTCCTAACCAATGCAGCTTTTTCAGTTTCTGTTTTGTAATCTTAGTTTTAGCTCGAAGTGTGACAGATTTGTTGGCATGCTTTCTCTCTCCTATATTAAACTTCTTTGTTTCCTCTTTCACCGTATGGATATTATGACAATTGTGTTGCATTTGTCAAGAAAGAGAAGCAAGCAATGATACTGGGGAAAGTACATTCAACCTATAACAAATAGGAAAGAATGTGGATTTTCATGAGAGTTGATTGGATGTTTCACATAGATTGACTTCATTCTAAATCACTGTTCCTTATACTTGTTTATCTAATATACCTTTGTGTGACCACCCTCGCGCTTCACTGTTTTTTACTCCAAAAGGCAAAGGAGTTTTATTAACATAAAAATACCTACTTAAAAAAAAAAAAACCTCTACAGTCAAGTCATAATAGCATTGTGAGAAACACAATAGGGAGGAGTAATATAAAATTTTATAATAGGACAGCCTTTACATTATTGTTTAAAGGAAAAATGGTTATCAGTCAGAAACTTACTCTTTACCAGCCACTGTACCAAGCCCTGGGGATGGAGAAACAGACCAAACACACATAGCTCTTCTCACAGAGATTTAGTAAAGAATAGAGACATCATCCAGCCCAGTGAAAAACAGTGCTACTGAGTAAGTAAGTGTAAGTGAATAAGCAAGGATTAGTGCACAGAATTTATAAAAATAGAAGTACTGGGTGCTCTGGTATCATATAACAGAATGATAAAATCTGTTTGCAAAGCCAGAGAAAGATAAATAAAATTCATCAAGGTGAGAGTAGGAAGGAGAACACTGCAGGTAAAGGGGAAGAGCTGCTCCAAGGCTACGAGTGGAAGAGGATAGGAAATACTTTAAACTATTTCAAAAATCTAAGAAGTCCAACAGAGACTGATTGAGAGAGTGAAGAGGCAGGAGCAGGCATTTGTGGTTGAAAATTTACATAGGGCTTGATTAAGAAGGATCATAACAGAAATTTCAGACGTTGGTGAGGTTAGGAGATCAACTGGGAAGTTACTGCAGTGGTATCTGTGTCATGCAAGAACAGATTTAATCAGGGTGGAGGCAATGAAGATGCAAAGTGGTAGACTGATCATGTGTGGAAGGAAAAAAAATCAGAATTTGGTGTCAGCTTGAATTAATTTCAGTTTTAGATATGTTAGGGTGTCCAAATGGAAATTGGAAATGTCAAGAAGACAGGTAGACATACTTACCTGAACTTAAGATGAAGAAAAAAAAAAAAGCCTGGGGTGAACATGTTGATACAGCACTTATAAATACATAAATGGAAATTGAAGCTTTAGAGATACTGGAGAATAAGGCTAGCTATCAAGTGGTTATTCCATTCACTCACAAATAACTGACTCCCTTATATGTAAATAGTTACAGGGCAGAGCTTTAAAATGAGAATCTAGAAAAATGTTGACGTACTACTCATTTGGATTTATATACACATGAAAGAGCTGCATGATAAATGTGAACTCATCAAATATGTACTAAAATACACATGACAAAGTGAAAATAAACTTTTACTCCTGTTTAGGTCAAATATTTTTGAGATTTGTTTTAGACATTATGACTAAAAATAAAAATTAATATTGATGTTTGGAGTTTTTTTAAAATAGACCTTAAGAAAATTCACCTAAGCCCCCCCAAAATATATGTAAAATGTTAACTTTACCCTTTCTGTGGGTACAGAGTTATAGATCTCGGTTGATCCAGGCCTTGGGAAATAACCACATAACGGAAAGAACCATTGAGTCTTGCAACTTCAATTAAGTTGAAGCCATGATCTGTCCAATATATGTTACCTAGGAGAAACACAGACATGTTTATAATATAGCTGTGAGAAAAAAGTCACGTAATTATTTAATTAACCTTCTTAGCATTCCCATAACCATTAAAAATTATTTACTTCTATATGCCTTTTTAATATGTGCATTTCCTAAGCAGAAAGCCATAACTAAATATGCAAATACTTCCCACTCTCACATATCTGTGGTTTACACCATATAATGATACACTCAAATGTTAAAAATAAATTGAAACTTCTTTCACCTGAAGAAGGGCTCTATTTTTATTTTCTACTGACTTCAGGCAAAAGAGAACTTCTAACTTTTTTGTTTACCAGCTTCATGGAACTCTCAGGAGATTTGGGCAAAGTTAACAATACATCATCTACTTCTACATAAAAACACTTACCAAGGCTCAAAAGCATTAGAAAAAGTGAAGCCAAAAGCAAGAGATGCTATTTACCCCTGCGGCAAGAAGTACCAAAAAAAAAAAAAACCCCACTATTATGAGTTAGAAACAGAATTTTTATGAAGCAGACTGAGCCCCTAACAATATACGTGCGAAACCAAAACAGACGAAGTCATGGGTTATACCAGCAATCCAGTCAACGGCTATCCCTTCCACTCTTCCCAAGCCATTAGTAACAATGTCTTCTTTCCAAGTCTGATCTCTTTTAGCCCGGCTAATTTTATTGAAGCCCATGTCTGTCCAGTAGATGGTATCATTTTCTATGGATAAAAAAGAAAGGAAAAAACACATGGAAACACACTATAAAAGGTACTGACTGACATTTGTATTAGGAAAACATATTACATCAGTATTTGGGGGCAGTCATCACCCTGGTTGTGCTGGAGCATAAGTGTTCTTCGGGAAAATTTACTAGTACAAACGGTAAGAAAAATACGAAAACAACATGAGAAAATCTAGTCAAATGGTTTTTTAAGAAGCATTTTTGAAATAAATGTGGAAATAATGTATCACATACTTTTACTTTTTTTCTTTATTTCCCTACTCATTTTAACTTGATAAATACTTACTGCCCACGAATTTTCAAACTTGATATCAAACCGTATTATTTTGGACCATAGTTTCTCTCCTAACATCTATTCTTGTGTCCAAGTCCTCTAAATACAGTGAGAATACTCCTGAAGATAATCAGCAAAGTCTCAGAGTAGATGGAGAATGGAAAGAAACGTAGGGGCATTTCAGATATATCAAGGGTGTTTTAAGCATAAGGCCATTCAAAACATACAAAGCCTTAAAAATACCTTATCATCCAATTATTCCTTTAGAGGTAACTTTCCCAAATGTCAACTACAAACCCCAGGCATTCTTTTTCAAACTCTCACTGTACAAATGGGCTTAAGAACACTTGAAGAATGACTCTATGCTATCACAGAGTCTTTAAATAACAGTGCTTTTTGAATATTTGAATGAAAAATGTGTCTAAAGACTATAAACGAAATATATTACATCTGCATGCATATGCATAAAGGGTAACAATTATAGATCAATGATGTTAAATACAGCTACCAGAAAGACACTGGGGACAAATCATTAAATAATAAATTTGTCACCAACAAGTTAGGTTTTGTGTTGTGACCTACATGGCCATTTGGAGAACAAATCCTTTAAGACCAATATAATTTCCATCTGGCACAGTGACAGACTATGGAAATAAAGAAAAAGCTATTAGTATAATAAAGCCATTTATCAGGACGTTTGGGGATTCTCCTTCAAACAAAATATAGCCTAAATTCGTTTACCTATTTGGGGAAAAATTTCAAATAGCCTCTATTCCCAACAATGGTTAAGTCAGATAGACAACTGCTTGAAGCAGAGCAGACATCAGTTTCAAATATGTATCTGGAAAGCAAGGACTTGTTCGATTTTTTCCACTTTTGTCAAAGTATCAGTTAATGTGTTTCCATAATTGAAAGAGTGAATCAATCAACAAAAATAGTCATTATTTTTCATCAATATTAAGTATTACATGAAGAGTCCAACTCTTGTGCAAACATTAGACCCATGCATCCAGCTGCCTACTTTGTTATCTCCACTTGTATGTAGAAAAGGCAATCTTGATGTGCAGAGGACAGATCCTGAATTTCTGTCTGACACCTGCTTCTCCTGCAGTCGTCCACATGGCAGCTCCCCACGCCATGGTGATATGTATCGTGGAGGCTACCTCCCTCCTTTGTTTCTTGGGCTTAAAACCTCCTATTGTCCTTGATCACCTTTTCTCACACTTCACATCGAATCCATCACCAAATACTCTCATCTTTAATCTATTACTAAATATTTTGGCTCTTTTCATCCTTCTTTCAAATCCCACCCCTCATCCCACCACCTCACACTCTCCATTTACAATGCAATGCGAGCCATGACTAACTCTCACCTGAAGGGCTGCAAAAGCCTCTAACCCGGGGCCACCTTCCAGTCTTGCCTCAAGACTCCCCTTCCCTCGTGAGCCTCTTCTCCACTTAGGGGCCATCGTTACTCTACTAAAAAGTAAATAAGACCATTTATCTCCCCATCACTCAGACTTTCTAATCACTTTCCATCTCATCCAAGGTAAAAGCATAGTTGCTTCCCAGGACCTTCATGATCTACCCACATTCTTCAACACTCTTTCAGCACCTAACCTTCCACTCTCCCCTTTTCTCACCCGTCTCCAGCAACAAGACCTTCCTCTTCCTTAAATAAAGCAAATACTGTTCAGTCTAAAGGTCTTTGCACTACTTTGTCTTCTGTTCGGAATGCTCTTTTCCTAGATACCTACACAGCTCTTTCTTAGCTCCAATATTCCCCTTTCTTATTAAAAATTGCCCTGAATACTCAATAGAAATTATTTTCTGGCCATGCTCCATTTCCCTTAAAAACCTATTTTTCTCCATAGCAGTTATTAGTGTCAAACACATTATATAATTATTGGTTGGTTTCTTTAGTGTCAGTCTTGTCTCACAGAAATATAGTGTCTTTGAGGGCTGGGATTTAATTTTCTTCACTGCTTTATCCCTGGCACCTGGAATAGTTCCTGGTACATAGTAAGCTCAAAGTACACATCTGGTGAATAAATGAATGAATGTGATGTGCTGTACAAAGACTGGTTGGGAGATGAGACAAGGAAGACACAGCTCTTACCATGAGAAACTTTACAAGCTAATTAAGGAACAGAACGTATGCACATGAAAAATGACTAACAATTCATGGTAGTGTGGCATGAACAGCATATAGGTAGTAAAGACAAGTGTTTTTACGAGTTCAAAGAAGACACTGACAAGAACTTCATCAGTATTAGGGAAAAAAGGACTCTAAATGTTTATGTGACCTTACTTGCATATTACTAAAAGATTAGCCAGCTCTGCAAAATTTTATTCTCATTTTTTTCTCACATACACCACTATATGTTGCATATACTTTTATCATATTGAGCTGAAATTGCACCTTTGCCTTTCTCCTTAGAAAATGACTATGAGGCATTTCATAGGTAGGGAATGCAACTGACCCGACCTTTGCCAACACAGTCACATGTTCAGTAGACACTTCATGAATATTCATTATGTGGATAATAGATTAATTTGTAATGCTGCAGTAATCTCTAAATGGTTAAGTAAGATCACAGCACTGAGGAACTAGAGGTTTCCTTGTATTCTTTTAGGTATATTTGCAAGAATATTAAGTAAATCAATCATGTAGTGATACATTAAGGAAGACCATCACTCATTCGTAACCAAATCTCCTTTTGTTACCAATGTTTTCACGTATATATTAGACATCTACACACTCTAAATCGAATAATTTCATGAAGATATAAGAATATGTTTTCTAGTATCTGTGAAAATTTGTAAAATAAACATAAATTAGGTCGAGTGATTTATTTAGTAATAGAATCAGGCTTAAAAATGACAGAATTTTATAACAAACTGTAGAGATACAGAATGGAAATAAATATGAAAATAGTAAGATAAGAAAAGGCTATCATAATTATATTCTGACACTTCCAAAAAAATTTTTTTTCACTTTAATTATCCCCATTCAACAGATACTTATAGAATTCTTAATATGTGCTAAGCATTCTTATGGCCATAAGAATACAGTGAATGTGACAGACAGACCCTGAAATCATGGAATTTGCTTCTGGAGTTGAATTTGGAGTACACTAACTTAAGGCACATGATAATAAGTAATGTATAACGTAATTATAAAACTGGCAAATAAAATGTGTAATTTAAAGTAGTAACACATAGTGGCCTATTTCCTTATGATTAATTAACAAACACTTATTGGTCACCATTGTGGACACACTAAACTCCATTTTATCTTGGGCTGTTGGGTCCTAGAAAATTCAAAGCCATGTTTCATGCTATTTTGGAAAACCCTATACAAATATGGGGGGGAAAAGATAAAATACAATGTTTAAGGTTACCATGCTTCTCTCTTCTAATGAAACAATCACCAGCACACTAGGAAGGTTTCTGACCAGAGTACGAGGAGTCTAAAACGGGGTTCTTATCATTGTTCCACTAGTTACCATGAGGCTTGCACAAAGTTATCTCGTCCCTCCTGGCTCACTTTCCTCGTATAAACATAATTTGAGAGAAAGCAAGAGAGATATAAACATAACTAAGAGAAAGCAGAGTTTAGATGACTGTTAGGTTCTCTTTCAATTTTGTTCTAAGCTAAGAATTAATTTTTTACTTTCTCTTAAAGGGAATATAGTATCCCAAAGTACTGTCCAATTTTAGCTGTAATATAGATCTTCCTTTTCCCCTGTAAGTTTTCCTCATTTAAGTAGCTCTATTTTCCGGAGCTAAAAAGGATAAAGCATATGATTTTTCCCAGAACATGCTACTAGTTGCTATTAAGTCACTTTTTTTCCCCAAGTGCACAACTTTACATCTATTCTATTAAATGCCAGCTTGTTAAATTTGATCAGAGATCCCGCCTGTTGACAGTTCAAAAAAAATCATATGTTATCCAATGAACCTTTTTTGTGATATCCACAAATTTGGTAAGTAAGTTTTATACATCTTTATTCAAACTAGTGATAGAAATGTACTGAACTGGATCCCTTTGAGACTAATTGTTTCACTATTTACTATGCCTTTGTAATTTATAATTATGCATATTTAAGTGCACAAATCTTAGTGTAGCACTTAATGAATTTTTCTTATGGAATATAGCCATGTGACTACCACCCAGATCAAGATACAGATCACTGTCAGCATCTCAAAGGTCCCCTTTGTGTCCTGCCCAAATCAGAAGCCCTCATCTTCCCCAGTGGGCAGCCACTATTCTGACTTTCATCACCATAGACTGGTTTTCCGAGTTTGCTATAAATGGTATCATACAGTACATATTCTTTGGCTTGACTTCTCTCATTCACTATTATGATTATTATACTGATCCTTCTGGCTGCACATAACTTGCTTTTCTGTGGTGTGAAAATATCATAAATTATGTACGTATTTTAGACACTCAGATTGCATCCAATTCCTGACCATTATGAATAATGATATGAACATACTTGCCCATGTCTTGGAGCGGACATACACTGTCATTTCTGTTAAGTACATACCCAGAGGGAGAATTGCTGAGTCACAGCATAGCTTTAGTAGGTAGGACTTATTTTAACACATTAATCAATTACCTCAAACAATTTTCCCCCAATTAAGAATCTAGTCTAGGACTTTCTATAACTACTATTGAACTCCACTACCACCTTCATATTCAGCTGATTCAACCATGAAGACCTCCATGAAGCACAGACGAACCATGCAAAAAATTCTAAAGATTCTTATTTCCAGGAACTAGCCATCATGTTTATCTATCTTGGTTCATAGTGCTACATTGTCAGATAAAGGACAAATGACTGGCCATCTGCAACAATGTGGATGAAGACAGAGTATTATGCTTTGTGAAGTAAGTCAGACAGAGAAAGACAAATTCTCTGTTACCATTTATATATGGAATCCAAAAAATAAAACAAACGAGTGTATATAACAAAACAGAAAGAGACTCAGAGATATAGAAAATAGACTAGTGGTTACTACTGGGGAGAAGGAAGTGGAAAGAGCCAAGACAGGGGTATGGGATTAAGAGATACAAACTACTGCGTATGAAATAGATAAGTAACGAGGATATAGTACACAGCACGAGGAATTATGGTCATTATTTTGTAACAACTTTAACTGGAGTATAACGTATAGAAATATTGAATTACTATGCTATACACCTGAAACTAATACAATATTATAAATCAACTATACTTCAATAAAAAAATTAATGAGTAAAACTATGAAAATAAATGAGAAGGGCTGCATTCCAATAAAACTTTGTTTACCAAAAAAAAATTACTTAAACAGAAATTGAAGTACTAAAATATACAAATTTGACTAGCTTAATTTTTCTATCTAGTTTTTTTGTTTCCATCCTGTTGGATCCATTATACTCTCTCATATTTTAAAAATAGATGATTATGCTCAATCCCAAAAGTTAACTTATGGAAAATTCTATATAAAGTGTGTTGTCATTTCTTTGTAACCTTCAGACTTGAGTTCTAGAGGGTATTTTATCTATGGTTATTCACCTATTGTCAACCGATACACTCTCTACTATTCTATAGAGACAGCTGTTAGGATTTTGTTATATTTTTAGCTTTTGTTGTTACATACAAATAAGATCTGGCTGTAGGGAATCAACACAAACTTGTGGCAGCAATGGTATAGAGAACCTGCACTTTTAACTCCGATTGTTGGATCCACAAAGAACAATATCCCCTGCCCTGCCACCACTCCAACTCTTACTTGGACTTTCTTTGCTACCACTTTCAGATGAGCTGGTTGCAGACAACTTTCTCACCTTTAAGGTCAGAAATATAAGCATTTCTTAAGAAAAAAAAATATATCAGCAGTGATTTTAACAGGCCCAGGAATATAATTGTTTCTACACTCGAAAAGACTTGTCTTAAGGCTACACAATCCATTAACTCCTCTAGTTCAGCTAAGATAATGGTCTCCAAACTGATTTTCATTCTAAAACTTTGACAGATATGACAGTTACCTCTAATCTAAACCTTCTCTTTCACTCTTTCAAATATCGCCTTCAGTAATTTTTGGAAAGAAGAGACTGGCATCTCACTCCTACATTTTCCAATCATGCTTCTCAACGTACTATTTCATTTCTGTCCTATCTCATTTCAGCCCAGATACAGGACTCGGCTTTTTTTTAAATTATTTAAATCCACTTCTTACTCTCACCCACAGTCACATGCAGAACGACATATACAAAGTTGAAATACAAACAGTACAACAGAAAGTATGGAAACATGGGATAGGAAGATTTAGTACAATAACATAAAAACTTCAAACTGAAAATTAGATGCCCTTATTCTAAAAGGTGCTCTGGCCACATGCTCCCCTAGCCCCCAGGTTATTTTCAGTGGCAGCTTCATACTGTGCCCCAGGCTCACACTTTATCCCCAGCTCCTCCCCCCACCCTTTCATCTCATTTTATCATTCCCTCCTCTTTCTGATTAATCACTCTTCGAAAAGAAACCATTGCCCCCAAGTTCCCAGCAACAGGGCTGCCTTTTTGTAATTTAAATTCAGTGGTTCTCAAATGGCTGCCCATTCAAATTGCCTGGGGAAGTTCTAAAAGAATTCTGAAGATGCAGCCACACCTCAGAGATTTAAAATTGCTTAGTCTGGGGTAGTGTGCTGCTGGAGAACTACTAGTTCACCTGTCAAAAGTACAGATAAGAGGAAGAACACTTGTTATTTCACTTGTTAGAGCTTGAAGAGGAGATTTCTATTATTATTATTTCTAAATGCTACTCCCACCCAGCCACGTCCCATCTTAGGACCCATTACAATCTCATTGCTATTAATGGCCCATACTAATGGGATTTTCAAAGGCAGAAGGTGGAGAAAAGACTTGAAAGAAGCTCCAGAATAGCAGCTCCAGGAATTTTTTTTTTTCTCCAGTTGTGGGGAGACTTTAACTTGAAAAAAATTATTAAAAAAAAAAAAAGTTCAGTTGCTTCTGATATACCACTGGCCCCAGATGTTAGAAACCACTGCTCTTCAATCTATGCTTGAATCAAGCCCAAATCACAAGGCAGCTCATAAGATTACTGTACTTTGATCCTTCTCCAGTCCCAACAAGCTGCCTTTTACTGAACTACCTATGTGTCCTATGTCACAGGTAAGTACTCTCTGCTTGATTTTTAAAAAATTATATAGACTTTGTGAGCCCTGAAATTGATTACATTTCTCTCCCTGCACTAGTTATTAGAAATATGAAAATTAAATTTGCTGCCAACTTCGAAAATACAGAATTTTACAACGTGCATCTTATCTCTAGTTTCACGTAACTTTTTTCTTCCATAATTTCTCTCTTAGCACTCATTTTCTCCACCTTAACTGTTCACCTTATTGCAATCCCTGCGTTTTGGGAAGCTACATAAAATGATTTTTAGAACAAGATAAGATAGAAGTTTTTAACATATCAAATCATATGTTATAGACAAGTAACATCAAAGTTGAGGAGCTAGCAAGTGATACTGTAGGGAATGACTAGGAAAACCAAGAAAATTCAAGGCAATGAAAAAAAAAGTTAAACTCATGGTTTTTACTTTTTTGTCTCTTGTTCTTTAAAAATTTCTATTTGGGTGTATATTTTATAATGCATTAAGTGATAATATTAATATAGTAATAATTATACTCTTTATAAGCAAATAATTTATTACTAAAATTACTAACCACATGTATGTTAAGTGAAATCACTGTTTAACTAGTAAGTTGCATAATCAAAATGAAAGGTTTAGTACCACTGGTGCAGCTGGTGGTTGCCAATCATGCCCCATTCTCGGCACGCTCTGCTTCCTGGGGCAC
This sequence comes from Vicugna pacos, assembly GCF_048564905.1. Classification (NCBI taxonomy): domain Eukaryota; kingdom Metazoa; phylum Chordata; class Mammalia; order Artiodactyla; family Camelidae; genus Vicugna; species Vicugna pacos. The sequence goes on from NC_132991.1 coordinate 20,422,134, forward strand.
CAGTTGCAACCTCTAGAGCAGACTAAGCGTTACAGAAACTGAGAGGAGGACAAGGTCAGTCAAGGTGACTAGGAAAGACTTCATGGAAGAAGTGAATCTTTGGCTGATCCTTGAGACTGGGGAGCATTTGGATTAGGACTGATGCACAAAATAGTTTACGGAAGCCTAGTTCAGATAAAGAACCAACTTAACAAATGTGGTCACCTTTGTAATAGGAGGGAAGGGGCAACAAGGTCATTTGAGGAAGAGGCATGAGCAAACCCTGTGATGACAGTCAGCTCTGAATTATCAGTGGCCTAGGTACAGATAAGAATTAAGTTGTACTTTTTATTCTTTTCCAACTTTGAAATCATTTCTTCAAACATTTTGCAGGTTAATAATGACTCAAGTTCTCGATATTCCACACGAAGAGGGATTCAATAATAAAGTGCTAATGAATTACATTTGTTTCTTTTATTTTGAGAAAGGCCAATCAATACAAACGCTAACGGGCAATTTTCCTACAGCAACAAATCAGTATGCACCCCATCTTGTGAGTAAACAAAATAAAATCTGCAGACTTCAGAGGTCTTAGATATCTTAATCCCCTTAAGGTACAATGTTATGAAACCTTAGATAATGTACATTCTCCTTTAAATTACTCTTTCATCAAATAAGAAATATATGCCTGTCTAGTTTTTGTGTCCTGAATGGAATTTGCATTAAACATACTTATTATAAAAGCAATTCCATTTGCAGGTTTTGAACTGTTTCCTCTCAGGGTAACCAAAAGAATCTTTCATATTTTCTTAAACATTCAGTTTTATTGTCTTCAAAGCCATTGCACTGTGCTGTTTCTCATATGCATTAAGACAGTTCTCACAGCCCCAGTGTGCCTCATTGTGACTTTCAGGCAGAACTAAAATGTGCTGTCCCACTCTCACCTTCAGATTAGAAGAGGACTGACTGCAGCTCCCAGGAGAAATTGTTTTAATTTATTCCGTTTTAGACTTCCAACACTAAGCTGTAAAATTGAGACAGCGTGTTGAATAGATGTATCTTCAGGGGACACCTACTCAGACATTTCTTCAGGAAACCATCAACCTGTTTCAGGAAACACTGCCATTCTGTTTCACTTTTATTTTTGAATAGGAGAAGGCAGAAATCTTGTTCCTCAAATGCTTGGTTTCTATGTTATGCCTCAAATTAGTAAATCGGACAAAGATGGAGTATAAACCTTAAAAAAACAGAGGACTTTCCAGCAAATACATTGGACTTTTTTTCTTCATCACCCCTGGTGAAAAAAGAAAACAACCAACCGACTTAAGAAGTTTACTGGAGAAGAACGTTGCACAATAACTAACGGTCTGCATACTGTGTTCCGATTTCCCGCGCTGTAGATCTCAGCCCTTCCCTTAGTGGCTCTATGACATGGGAAAGTTACTTAATATCTTTTTGTTCAGTTTCCCAATATGTGCATTGGGAATAATAGAGTTGCTGTGAGGATAAATAAATGAATTCTCTGTTAAAGCACTTACTGCCTGGTACATAATAAATATAATAAAGTATCAATTTTAAAATTAAAACTACAAAGTACATGACATAACAAAATGAAAAGTATACTAATAAATTTGGCAATTTTGTAGGCTTTTGAAGTTTTAATGTGGTTTTAGTTTAACATACTATCATCTTTATAAGTGTAAAACTAGACAGAAATATTTGGATATTTCCTCTGTAAAAGGAGAAGCATCTAATATGATTTATTATCATCCAAGGAAATCACAAAGAAGATAGAACATTTCCTGAAAAATAAACACTCAAACAGTGCTATATATTTTCAAAGCCACTGTCTATGATTATATTAAAAGTTAACAGTGATTTGGATGCGTAGCGACATCCGTATTTTCAGAAAGGCAAAGTTAAGTTTAGCATTAAAAGTTACATGAAAGTTTGCTTTAAAGATAACTTGATATTCAGTGTGTACTGTACTTAAAAAGCAGGCCCCAAAATAATTTTTTTAGAATAAAAAAATTTATTATTGGCACTGGTAAAAAACAAATTCCTGTCCTCAATGGCTGTCTTAAACATTATGCATATCATATAATTCATAGGTGATAGATATACAAGAATTTTATGATATAATTATTTTCTAGCTTAACTTTACTGTTAATGAATCACAGCTAACATGACAATAAAATACAGTATATGAGGGGAGGGTACAGCTCAAGTGGCAGAGTGCATGCTTATTATGCACACGGTCCTGAGTTCAATCCCCAGTACCGCCATTAAAAAAAGTTAATAAATAAATCTAATTTCCTCCCCCCATCAAATAAATAAATAAATAAATGTGCTCTTTTTGAGCTTTCAGAAAAAAACACGATGATTCTTTTTCATGAACCAGTTCCGGCTAAAATTAACAAAAAATATACATATCAATACTTTTTTTGAAGGCTAGATGTATTATAGAGGGCATCAAAATGATCAGGAAGCCTCCTTCAGCCTTCCCAGGGAATCAATAACCCTCTTGTAAGTACTTGGCAGCCATATGCACCAACTGTCATTTTACAGTAAGTCTCACTTGTTTCTCAACCTATACTGACAGTGCATTAAAAGAAGGGCTCCATTTTACCTTTCTAGTTAGCTCAGAAGCCAGTGCGTTACTTTGGACAACAAAGGTAAAAAACTCAATGAATGAATAATCTAGCATGAACTCATGCATTCTTGTCATGAAGACGTTCAAGTTCAGCATGTCAGAAGGTGAACCTATCAGGGCTGCTCTAAATCTGCTCCTTTACCTGTGCCCTCTCTCAGTTGATGGGAGGAACATTGTCCTCTTCACCCAAACTAAAGATCAGAGCCTTGCACTTGATTCCTCTGCATCTATTTACCTTACCACCACATCTGATCAATCACCAAGACCTGCATGTTTTCAGTCCTTTTTGTTTTTTTTAATCTGCATATACTACCACAGTTTCATTTGGGTCCTCACCTTCTCTCTTTTGAATGATTGCAACAGCTTCCTAAACCATTTCCCTTCCTACAGTTTTATCCTCCTCAAATCCATTCTCACAAATGTTGGGGTAACTTACTTAAATGCAAATCAGATCTTCTCACTTACTATTGTTCATGTTCCTAGGTTTCTCATGACCATAGGATGAAGTTCAGATCCCTTAGTAAGTCATACAAAACCTTCTATGATCAAGAACAGTGGCCCTGAACAGTTTTGATGAGTGAAATAATTTGAGTTTTCACCTTCTCTTGTTCTCTCTCTAAATACATATTAATCTATCATACATGTACACATACATGAAACATATGGAAAAATACAATTTTTTAAAGGTACAAGAAAAATTAAATATTAAGTTTTAATACATTTCCCCCTATACTTGACTATATTATTCAGTTACAGGGCAGGCACCTTGCGTCCCTCTTAAAAAAGATTTGGCCCACAGAACTTCCTTGGTTTTGTCTAATACATCTTCCTGCTTCAGACTTGACTCCAAAAGCACTACCCTGGTTGTAGTTGCCCTCAATCCCTGTACACACACCCATCACATCATTTCTCATCTCTATGCCTTTTCTCGTTATCATTTCTTCTGCACGTCTTTTCCCAGGAAACTATTATTCAGACATTAAGACTCATGCATTACTCCTCCAGGAAGCCTTCTTGATTATTCCAGTCTAATTCACTATTGCCCTTGTTGCTCTCATGATAACTGAATAAACGTTAGTATTTAATTTAACAATAATACAAACAGAATCAAGTAAAAAAAAAGTTAAAAGCAGAGTATTATCTAGAGCCAAGAAGAATAAGATAAATAATAATTTGCTCAGAAGATAAAAATAATTTCCTAAGGTACTAATATTTCAGATGATTGTTAAATAAGCTAAAGAACGAATATGCATTGTATCCTATTAATGAAACCATGTATTCCCTTCTATAGGAAAATATTAAAATCAGGCAGCAGGATATAATTCTAGTAAGTATCACTTCATAATAAATTTCATTGTATATCAACTGTTAGTTAAGTGAGCAAAATGTGATTCATGAAGTTGAACCTCAAGAGTCAGCACTTTTTGAAATTTTGAATATTTAAAATTACAACGTTTGACAGACTACACAAAAAGATACAGTATTTGTCTTAAATTGTTTCATAGGACTCAATAATGAAATTATATGATGTCTTGAATTTGCTTGAACTAGATTAAACAAATTGGTCACAAATTGATATAGGTGATGGGCACAGGAGGGAGGGTTCCTTATACACTTCTATTTTTTTTTAATGTATGTTTGACAGTTTCCATGGTAAAAGCTTAAAAACTGCTCCACCAGCTTGCAAAGTCCTCATTTTAATGATTATTCCTAAGTAGATTCAAAACATTTTATGATAATAAAATATATCAAAAAGCTCTAATCTTTAATATAATTTAATTGGGTGAAAATCTCAGTATTCTATCCATGCAGGAAACTAAGAAACTCCAACAATTTCAGCAAAATTTTACCTAAACTATAGTTTATTAACCATAGAGTTTGCATTTTAGGAATGGAGTAATAGTTTAAATAACATAACCTTGAAGCAAAAAAAAGTATTCATATGAGCTAGACTTTGGAGCATACATATTAAAAATAGTCATATTCTTGGTCTCAGCAGAATTAGAAGCAAGTTTACCAAAAATAGAGTCTTGAAGCAGCTCAGGCAAGGGTTGATTTTTCACCTCAATTAAACCATGTTCATGCTGATGAGAGGTTAAAGATTATATTAGAAAACTAACTGTAATGAAATGGAAAAAAGATAAAAAGATCTCCATATCAGCTTACATTATCTAGTAAATGGAGAGATATGTAATTTAATAAAAAAAATAGTAAGGTAGGCTCAGACATTTAAAAACAATGTACTGCATCCTGGAGAGAGTTAAAAAAAAAAAAACAAGACTCCTTAAGAAATTGTGATTCAGTGAGAATACAAATGAAATAGTTTTAGAAAGTTCTTCACGGAACACCTTCAGGAGGGTAGATCAAGGACAAAGACTTGTTCTGAAGTAGCTGACTTGAAATGTTTTCAATTATCAAAGAAGAGCTATAACAATTCTCTCTCTATATGTATGTTGTATGTGTGTGTGTGTGTATCCTTTCCTCCTGCTATATTACCCTGAGCTTCAAGCCTCTTAGATCTTAAAAGAAAAACTGTGACAGACTAGTAGATAATTGGATAGGAGGCTACAAAAGGAAACCCTAGTGCTTCAGGAAATCTAGTGAGTGACTAAGTGGACCTGCCATCTTCCCTTGGACTTCAAATTGGATGAATGCATGCTATGGCGAAGTCTATTTAAGACACGGATGAAGAAGAATGTATAATATCTGTCTTATTTTGTTGCTGTTGTTTTATACCAATATATGAAATCTGACAATTAGAACATGAAGTTCAATAATGAAAACTATGTCTACAAAAAGCCAGGTACAAGGAAGTCCAGAGCTTTATCCACACAAGCCATAAACTAGAAATACACAGAGATGCTCACCTGTGATAAAAATACACACAGATATTCACACAACGGGATATTACTCAACAATAAAAAGGAACATACTACTGACACTACACAACAATATGATGGATCTCCAAAACACTGAAGTGAAAGAAAACAAGACACAAGAGAATAGATATTGTGGGATTCCATTTATATAAAATTCTAGAATAAGCAAGAGTAACCTATGGCAATAAAAATCCAATCAGTGATTGCTTCTGAGGACAGTGCATTAAGAGCAGAAAGATGAAAACAACACTCTCCGAGACCCACTGGAGAACTCTGTGCTTTCCTTCCCTGCGACTCTGGACTCTACAGCCCTGGGGCTCCTGGTTGCCAAAGGGGATATACGTGTTTCCAGGGGCCTCAGCAAGGGCCTCACTGAACTACAGGCTACAGCTGCTGCCAACAGACCTTGCATTTCCTGTGTCTAGGGATCAGCAGGTGGCAAGAGCAGTCCCCACACTGGCATGAGCGATTGACCCTGAGGCTGCGCTCATACCATGCAGCCAAGGAGGAATATGTGTGGGACCTAAGTCATTCACTCCGGAGCCTTCCAGTCCTCTCTCCAAAAAGACACACGCAGCAACCCCAGTCTGACAAGTATGACCAAGGATTCAGACTCCTTTAGAAAATTAAGGTTTGGGTCACACCATCAGATAAGCTCCCAACCCTATCTGGACTGCAGAGAGAATCAAAGATTGGATTATTGCTGCCAAGTCATTTGATGGCCCAAGAAGATAAGGAATCAAATTCCACTCAAATGTCAGCGTGTTTACTTCTCAGCCAGCTTGTCTCTCAGGCCTGCAGCCCCACTGGTCTCCTCACTGGCTCAACAAACACATCAGCACACCTCCACCTGAGGGCTTACAGTGCCTCTGCTCTCCCAGGAACCAGTGCAGGGGTCACCCCTCAAAGGTTTCCCCGAACACATATCTGAAATAGCAGCTGCTTTGAATCTTTCACTCTTCAGTTCAACTGCTCTTTCTTCCTAGCATTTATCACTATCTGACATCAAATTATATCGGTGAGGGTGCGATTGTCAGGCCAACGCAACTGGCTGATGAGTAAGAGCACAACTCAGTAATAATACTGGGTTTCTAATTATTTACTGCTTAGAAAGAATAAAGTCAAATATATTATTATTTCTCAAACTAAAAAGGAAATCACTCCAGTAGTAGAAAAAAGTAATAGGGCTGGACATAGATTGCTTTTTTTTTTTTCACTGAGAAAATTCTTGGAAGCTAAGATGCATAGGAAAGTTTGTAGCCCAAAGAAATTTCACATTTATGTTATAGTGTTCTTTTCAAAGCACCGTATTAAAAGATGGCTGGAATGTAAAAGAAGAGTATGCAAAGTTATTTTAAGGAAATTGAAGGTCAATCCCTTCAAAGTAAAGTAATCAACTCTACTGAATTTAAAGGCAATACCTAAGTCTACTTGGTCAATTTCTATTACTGAAACTCTGCAAAATAAAGACACATCTTTGTTTTTGCTGTATTTTACAACATGAGAAGAATCAATCTAATTTGATCAGTCAGCTTTTAAGAAAACACTTTACAATTGCTTTCTCCTTTCAAATTAACAATCAGCACTCATTTATTTACTTAAAATTATGACCATCCTGGAACGATATGCAAAATGGGTGAAAATTGTTCTTTTTTTAAAATACATTCCACTTTGAAATTTCACTCTACCATTTCTTCCTTTCATTTTTATCTTTCATCAGGTTTGCTCCATTTAATGAAATGTTTTCTTCCTGAACCCAGATGCTCCAATGCCCTAACTTCCCCTACTTCTTACCCAAGGCAAAAGCCATTTGCTGTCCTCAGTATGAAAAATCTGTGGCCCACTTCTTCACAATGACTAAATACTTAGCTTAAAACTTGTCCCATCAGATTCAAAGAATGAAGTAATTAAATAAACCGTAACTGTTTAGCAAAGGGAATCTGGTAGGGTGGGAAGAGCGTTGAAATTAAGAGGCAGGAGAGAACCAGATATGTATTCGGGCACTACGGTGTATCCCATGTGTGATGCTGAACAAGTTACTTTACTTCTCTGAGCCTGAGTTTACAAATCTCTAAAATGAGAATAAAGCCTGCCTTACAAAATTGTTCTGAGGTTGTGTGATATCTATGGGAAGTTGTCCAGCTTTGTGTTAATATATGGTTCATGATGCAGTTGATAAACATTTGAAGGGGCCTTCAGGAAATAATGGTGTGTTTCTGTTCTAATGATGAAAAAATTTAGGAGAAGAGACTCCGTACTCCTCCAATTCCCCACAAATAAGCTGCATTTTTTCCTTTATATTTATAGAGTTGGCAAAAATAGCAATAAATTAAGGTGACTATCTTTCCTAAAGGCAGAAAAAGTGAAACCAAAAAATTTTAAAACCTTTCTAAGTAAAAACTGTAGTAAAAAATTCATTGATACATAAATAACTTATTTTAACTAATCCTGAATCAAAGCGTAGTTTTGCTAAGCAGGTGAGTATGTAGGCTTTTTTCCTAATTATTTTATTTCACTAGTCACCTAGATGGAAATCATTAAAACCAATTTAGCTTGAATCATAGTTGAAAAATTCCAATGCCTAGGGCACTGATAATAACTTAGAAATGCTGCGAGTTATGCTTCACAAGGTTAATTTGTGATTAATTCTGTATTTTATTGTGATTATTCTGAATTCACAAATGCGCAGGAAAAAGCCATGTTTTTTTCCTGAATTTGTGCACTTAATTTCTCACGAGGTGCATAGAAGGACACGTTGTGCATTCCTGACCACTTTTAGAGCCTTTCAGTCAGATTTTCACCAGCAGCAGGCAAAATGGAGTCCCTTTATACAACAGAATAAAAGGGAAGTGTTTGGGCTTCTATTTTCAAGGTAAAGCTATGGTCATTAACAACAAAGAAGAATCTATGGTGACAAGAAGAGAAAAATAAATGAAAACCCTGCTATTTTCTTTCAGATAGCCTTATGAAAAAGTCAAGCAAAATCTGACAACACATCCTAACTTATTTAGAAGCAAAAAAAAAGGAAAACAGGTGGTGACGTAGAAAAAGCATTAAACTCAGAATTAAAACACTGTTAGTTATCACCAACTTTTTACTCACCGATGTGCATCTTTGGACAGGTCACGTCAACAATCTGGGCTTCTGTGCCAGATTTTAAGGCTGTGTGACAAACCACCCCAAACCTTAGCGGCTGAAAGCAGCAGCATTGCTGATAAACCTGCAATATGGGCAGGGCTCAGCAGGGGCAGTTTCCCCTGGTCTGACGTCTCTGTCCTACTTGCCATCAGCTGTGGTGGGCACGATGCTCAGGGATATAATTAGGTGAGAGCTCACTCACTCATCTACCGAGAAAACTCAAACAGCTGGAGCTGGCCCAGAGTTCCTTCGCGGCTTCTCTGTTTCTGTGAAGTCGGCCAGCATGCTGGCCACTTTGGAACCAGCTCCTTTATCTTATATGAAAAATAATCAGGTTGGATTCGATAATCTCTAAAGTCTCTCATCTCAGAAAAGCCTTATAAATCCCTGATTCAATGGAAAAGTGAAATAGCTTGAAAGTGATCTGAAAGCTAGCACAGTGTTGACACATTGGGACAGAAGAGAACTTCAGAGAGTAAGTAACTCTGGAAGTGTGTAAAGCATCTAAATCAGCAAATTGCTACATTTTTCAGTATTAAGGATGATGTGTAATTGCAAATTCAGGACTATTTTCATAGGGTGCAATTTCCAGGACATAGGGCAAGTTGATTGTTCCATGCCATTTAGTCTTTCTGTTTAACAACATAATTATTACCACGGCTCATTTAAATTTTGAACACCTGATGTGATATCAAAAGTCGTCAACACATTACTAGCGCTAAGACTGAAAAAAAAAAAAGTCCTAGGAGTGTTTATCTACATAAATTTCAGTACATTATCAATCCATATAAAAATTTGAGTCATAATTAAATGCTGTTTGTACTTCATCCTTGGCGCTCATTACACATCTGATACTGACCAGAGGATAAGAATGTTACCACTGGGAAACTGTCTTTAACAACAAAAATTAACCTGCCTGGAAATCTAGCAGACTCAGTGTACCAGTTACAGGGAGTACAATGGAACAAAGCATGGAGAATCCCTGAAGGACAAATGGGAAGAATCTAACCACAAACAGATGTACGAAAAGTCAACCAGTCCATTCTGATTTCAAGTTTTATATTTGTTCTAATGCATAATTTGTTGTTTTGATATTATTATTCTGTATTCAGAACCCAGATTTATAGATGAAAAATGTTTTGGGATTACCTTCACTAAATAGATGGCTTTCTACTATAGGGAACTTGATTAAATAAAGCGTGGGCACCAGCTGTTCCCTATTTCTTCTTACAGCCTTATCTGCATTTTACCGGTTGGAAAACTTAAATCTAAAAAAGGCTAAAGCTTTCAAGGTCATATCATTTATCAGTCTCAACCTCGTGATTTATAGGTATTGTGACGTGGGCTTGCTTTTGAAGTCTGTACTTTATGGCACTGTATTAATTTCACACATATGGAAAATGACACAAACACAAGAGGTACTTCCAGATTCAATTTCTCAATCGTTCCTAAAGTGAGACTGTAAATATGCAAAGACCTTTACTATTGAAGTGACCTTAAATAAGCAGTTCTTGAGTATCCTGAAATGTCTCTTCTAAATGGGGCATATTTTCTCAGTAAACTGGAACCATTTTACACACCCATCTGTGACCTGAATGTAAAAATAAGGAACTAGTATCTGCCTACAGTTACAACTTTTTAGGTATACATTATGTACAAGTGAAAAAATAGCAAATACCTGGAAACAGAAGTAGACCATAGCAACATGAATGAAACTTGGTTTTCAAAATTGAAGAAATAAGTGTTCAAAAATCATTTTGACAATGACCATGGTTCTTAATTTTTATACCATGATTTTTGTTGTATTTGGAAATACAATTTTAGCTTTAAATTCTGTGCAAAATTTGTATCACATTCCTTGATACCTGAGTTGATGTAAATATTAAAATGATATTTAAGAACTGTTTTCCTCCAGAAATTCTTCAAGTGCAATATCACACCAAGAAACTGAGCCATGATCTCCTGATTTCAAGTTTCCTCTGAAATACTTGCCACATACACCGAACTGATATTTAAACCCCATTCTGAGGAGGCAGTATTTTCCTTAGTGAAATCAAACTTTGATTTCCCCAATTTGTCAATGAAAAGAGATTCTCTACTTAGAGAAGATGTTTAAACTATACTGCCTTTACTCTTGTCCTGAGATCCATTTCCTTTTTGGAATATTTCTATAATTAAAGCTGCCATCACTATTGGGAATCTCAGGAAAATCGTTACAAAATACAACAGAATAAACTAATGCCCATGTAAGAGATACACAGAAGCAACAGTAGAAGGAGGGCTTTGTTACAGACAGCATCTATTATTCTGCACAGACAAGTGTTCTGTTAGCCAGGAATACTAAATAGCCACTGAATGAATAAAACTTTACTAAATCTAATTATTAAAAAACCCCAACAAATTAAAATTCCCTGTTTTAGTATTTATTCTATGAAGGGGAATGTTTCTTTATATATAAATTACTTATTCTGGAATAATTATATGCTATAAAAGCATGTCAAATCTTTTTTTTTAAATAGACATTTTTTTTAGAATAGTTTTAGATTCATAGCACATTGAGTGGAAGATTCAGAGATCTCCCATACACACAGCCTTTCCCACTATCAAAATCCCACACCAGAGTGATACATTTGTTACAATCAAGGAATCTACATTGACATATCATTATAAATCAGAATTCATAGTTTACATTAGGGGTCACTCTTGTCATTGTATATCCTATGGGTTTGACAAATGTATAATGACATGTATCCACCATTCTACTATTATACAGAATAGTTTCACTGCCCTGAAAATTCTGTGTTCCACCTATTTTTCCCTCCCTCCTCCTGCCCCGTGTCAGTCACTGATACTTTTATTGTCTTCATAGTTTTGCCTTTTCCAAAATGTTATATATATAACATATATATATATCTCGAATTACTTTTTAGCTATTATTTTGGAATAATGTAGTCATAGAAACATTTTTCCATTGTACATAAAATGTTAAAAGGACAACAAAATATTTATAATTAATTTTCAGTTAAATCTACCATAATTTCTTTTTTCTTCTGTAGCTATGACAATAAATTAATCTTTGTTCACTCATATAATGGCTATAGTAAATTCTACTTCAAAATCTTGTCTCACTTCAGTAAAGACATCATTCCCTAAAAAAATTATTACATAAATTAAGATTTAGCCACTTGTTCTCATATTTCTTGCACAAATTGTATGGAAACACTTTTTCAGATAGAGTTCAGACAATGTCATGATTCATACATACTTGAGTAACAATGCCAAGAATTCCAGTTTCAGAATGCTGACATGATGAGCCCAGAGAATCCAATCTCCAATGAAACAAGCAAAACTGGTTAAAATTATTTTTCAAAAAGTTTAAAATCTCTCAAAATTAAGGGTTTGTGGTAAATGAAGAAAAAATTATTCAAGAAAATTTACTCAGCCTTCATAAGAAGAGTCCCTCCCTACACTGTCCCAATTCAGCTCGATGGGAGCTCTGTGTTATGGACAGAAATGTGTATGAGGATGGCTTGGCTCTCCTTGGCTCCCAGTAAGGAGTCTCACCAGGGAAGGCAGGACACCAGCATCTCCTACACCCCCCAAATCTAGGTTGCAGAGACGAAACTCCTGGTGGGTATAGCAGAGAGCTCAGGGGCACCCTACCTGACCGGCCCCCAACTGCAGGGAGAAAGTTCTGTGTCAGGAGAGGAAGGCTTGAACACTAGGATCCTGACTGCCCTAACTTCACCTGGCTGCTGGAGCAGAAGTTCCATGCCATGAGAGGCAGGCCAGAGGTCACCATCCTGCCTAGTGCCAGCATCAGTGACTCACAGATTTTATTCAGAGTGAGAAGTAGTCCATAAGAATAGAGAACTCCAAAACTCTCCCCCAGGGAACTGATTTTATTTAAAATGGGATGTGGAGAAGTTAAACTCTAAATGTGCTCTCCAAAACAATGACAATTTCTGTTCTAAAACAATTAAGAGGAGGCTTTAGCTTATGAAAGCAACAAGATAAACTGTGGGCCAACTAGCTACCCAGACAAAAACATGGAAAGTGACATCAAAGAGCCTTCCTGGGACTGGAAGAAATCTCAAAGACTGGTCTCACAAAGTATCCCTGCCAGAATTTAACTGTATCAGAGAGGAGCAACCTGTATCAGAAGGCACTGTCAGGAACACTAGAGCAATCGTCAGCATTCAGTGGAGCTTAAAAAATGGATTTGATAGCAAATGATGAGATCAAACTCAATAGGGATTAAAATTATACAAATTTGTGTTCTCTGACCATGATAAAGTTGAATTGTAAGTCAATATAAAAACATTTGGGAAATTTAAAAAATATGCAGAAGTAATACATCCTCCTCCTAAATCACCAATGAGTCAAAGAAGAAATCACAAGGAAAATGAGAAAATATTTCAAAATGAATAAAAATGAAGATTCAACATACCAAAGCTTATGAGGCACATCTCAAGCAGTTCTTATAATAAAATTTATAGCTGTATAGGCATATAGCAAAAAAGATAAAAGATCTTAAATTAATTACTTAACTTTCCTCCTTAAAAACTGGAATAAAAACCCGAACAGACTAAATCCAAAACAAGCAGAGGAAGGCAATGATAAAAATTATAATGGAATTTAAAAAAATACAAATAGGAAAAAAATAGAGTTTACCCAAAAAAAACAAGACAACTAAAAGTTGGTTTATGGAAAAGATAAACAAATTTGACAAATCTTTAGACAGACTGCTCAACATAAAAGGAGAGAAAAAAATCAAATTACTAAAATCTAGAATGAAAGACCTTACAGAGTAATTTTAAAAGGATTATAAAAGAATGCAATGACTAACAGTATGCCAAAAATTAGGTAATTTAGATGAAATAGAAAAATTTCCCAGAAGACACAAACTACCAAAACGGACTCAAAATGATGGAAAATCTGAACAGAACTATGATACGTAAAGAGATTGAGTTAGAAATCTATCACAAAGAAAAACTCAGGCCCAGAAAACTTCACTTATGAATTCTCACAAACATTTACAGAAGAATATTGATTCTTTCCAAACTCTTCCAAAAAATGGAAGATAAGGGAACACTCTCAACTCATTCTATGAGGTCCATATTACTCTGATATCCAAACCAGACAAAAATATCACAGGAAAAAAAAATATTGGCTACTTTCTCTTGTGAATATAGACACAAAAGTCTTCAACCAAATATGAGACAAATGAATCTAGCAACACATCAAAAACAAAAAACTATATACTGTGAACAAAAGGCATTTGGTCCGTTTGTACCCAAAGCTAGCTAGCTTTCACATCAGGAAGTATATTCATGTAGTACACCACATCATCAGAACAAATGACAACAGCTATATGATCATCCCAATAGATACAGAGAAAGTATTTGACAAAATTCAAGATGTCCTTTATGACACAATTACTCAACAATTTAGGAACAGAGAGATCCTCTTCAATCTGATGAAGGGTATCTCCAAAAAAAAAAAAAAAAAAGAAAAAAAGCTAACATCATAGAATTAATGTACAAATACTAGATGTTTCTCCTGAAGGTCAAGAACATGACAAGTATGTTTGCTCTAGCCACTTCTATTCAACATTATACTACAGATTCTAGCCAGAGAAATTAGGCAAAAGGAAGAAAGAAGAGAAAAAGGAGGACCAAAAGAAGATAAAAAGAAACAGTAGAAGTTAAAGTAAAAGTCATTTATATTGGAAATAAAAAGTACACTCACTCTTTTTGCAGATGGCATGATCTTGTATACAGAAAATTCTAAGAAATCCACCAAAAACCTATTCAAACTATTAAGAGTTTAGTAAGGTTGCAGGATAAAGAATCAATATACAAAAATCAACTGTATTTCTATACACTTAAAATTAATAAACCAAAAATAAAATTAAGAAAACTTCATTTCAGTAGCATAAACAAATTAGGAGTAAACTTAACAAAAGACGTATAAAATTTACAATCCCCAAACTACAAATCATCTAGAAATAAATTAAAGAAGATCCACGTAAATAGAAGGATGTAACATGTTACCATATTGAAAAATCAATAGCAGCTCAACGTTTAAAAAATATTTAAAATGGGCAAAGAATCTGAATAGACATTTCTTTCTCTATATTTACAAATGATCAATAAGCACATGAAAAGATGCTCAAAATCATTAGGTATCAGGGAAATGCAAATCAAAACCATAATAAGATACCATTCAATTCCCATTGGAATGGCTATTAAAGCAAAACAAAACTAAGATAATAACAAGTCTTAGTGAAGATGTGGAGAAACTGGACCCCTCATACACTGTTGTGGGAAAGCAAAATGTTTCAGTTTGGAAAACAGTCTGGTAGTTCCCCAAAAGACTAAAGATACAGTTACCATCTGGTCCAGTATGCTCATTTCTACCTGTATACCCTAGAGAAATAAAAACAAATACCCACGCCAAAATGTATACATGAATGTTCCTGGCAGCTCTATTTGTAATATTCAAAAAGGTGGAAATAACTCAAATGCCAATCAACTGATGAATGGATAAATAAAATGTCATATCTTTAAAATCTAATATTATTTGGCAAAAAAATTAAGTACTGAGGCTACAACATAAATGAACCTTATGCTAAATGAAACAAGTCAATCACAAAGGACCATACAGCAGATGATTCCATTTATATGGAATGTCCAGAATAGGCAACTCCATACAGACACAAAGTAACTTAGCGGTGGTCTTAGGGCTAGGAAGTTAGGAGAAACATGAGCATTACTAATTGGTATGGAGTTTCCTTTTAGGGTGATGAAAATGTTCTAAAATTAGATATTGATGATGGCTGCACAACTCTGTGAATATACCCCAAACCACTGACATACATGTATTAGATTTATTAATTCTATGGTATGTGAATTGTATTTCAAAAAAACTTAGTTTCAAAATAGAAGAAAATTATTTTTAAGTAATTATCACAAATGCTGAAAAAGATTTACAGCCAACAATTGGAAACAATCAAAATGTCCAAAAATACTGAAAGGGTCAAAAAAAAATTATGGTAATTGACATAATAAAATAATGTACCTCTATTAAAAATAGTATTTACAGATTGTTAATCACAACATAGCAAAGTGTTCCTGTTAAAATAGTAAGTAAAAGGGTTAAGGCAAATTTCAATCAATAATAAGATTATTTCTATTTTAAAAACATAGCATGAATATTACTATGCCAAAATATTAATAGTCGCTGTCTGTGTGGTAGTAGCACCGGTAATTTTTATTTTAACTTTGTTCCTTATTTCATAATTTTCCAAATTTCCCATAATGTACAATTTTAATGAAGCAGTTTTTAATAAATAAAAAATATGTTTATCTAAAAATTGGTATCTGTCATCAATAAGTGATTGCTGAACTAATAACTATTACTCCACGAATTCATTTTAATAATGTTTAATGATGACTGAGCTGGCAGATGTCTACATTCTTAATTAATCATCACTATTTTGAGTTAATAGGGTTTTACATGAGCACTAAAAATAGTATGCAGATATATTCATTTTATTCTTTATTGAATATATAAATTCAAATCTGAGCCAAGCAAGCTCAAAATATCACTTGCTTTATCACTAAAAAAGTATTAAGGGAGAACATTAAATGGAAAGAACTGTAAGGTTATGGTGGTGTTTAAAGTAAGGCTATTAATGAGCCACCAATTAATCGTAGCTCTTTTTCTATCAGAATAATATGTCATAAGATTCAAAATAAAAATTTTGAATCCTCTTCGGATTTATAAAATAGCTTTTCATATGTAGTTAGAACTGTGAATGACTGCAGAATCATCATTTTTTTCCAGTATCTTAGTATTTATTTTGTAAGGAAAGCAGCCACACATAAAGATACTCTCCTGTGAATGTTTGTTTTTCCCCTGAAGAGAAGAACAGATTTCACAATAGTTTACTTTCTGCGCCCAAACGATGCAAGCCTAATTCTGATTCTGTGCACGTAGGTTTTAATGCCTGCTGACTAAGAAAATCGATGGTTTTAGAGAAGACCCTACAGGTTGTTGCTGTTGAAGCTGTTAATACTGGAAGCTGAATAGTCAAAAAGGCTGGAAGAGATCCAGAAAAATCAGTATTCAGAAGAGGTAGTTTGTTTTAACTCTTTAAAATATTCCAGAGCCAGAGATTTATAAATCCTAAGTAATCTATTCTAGTAGTTAATACACTGACAATCAAGTTCCATTCCTGGCTGCATCTGAGTTCCTTCCTACTTAATTTACATCTAGCTCTTCTCATTCAGTCCTCAGTAAAATTAAGTAACAAATAAAACAAATAAACTTTAGACTAAAAGGTGAGTTTTTTTTTTCTTTCTGATATAGTCCTAGATGAATGCACAGACAGATTGCTTTACCATAGTGAACAATGGGAGATAAGAGATAACACGCTATCCTTGAAGACTTGCCTAGCTGCTCTCCTGCACCATGGTGAGTGAGCATGAAGAACTGGCAATAGCTGCGAACGACTTTGGTGCTCCCTTCTTGGCCACAAAAGTCTAGACAGAACACTTGATGCAATACTAGAACTCATTCTAAGCACAGCTAACATGAGCCAACACAACCTACACTGGCGACAAAGGAGAAAGTAACTACACTCATAATTCTGTTGGTGGTACACAGCTTTGTATCTCCCAGGCAATCCTAGACAGCTTTAAGCAATTTCTTGAAAGAGCTTTTCCTAAAAAGCTTTGGTGCCAGAGAGTTGTCAGTAGAAGATTTAGTGTAAGTTAGTATTACATGAAGACTTTTCCAGACACTGGTCAAAAACTGTGAAGAGTGATTTGAGAGTCTTGCTGGCTTTTGCTGAAGAATTTTTCGAGAATCTTGGTCAAAAGCAAATTTGTCACATTCATGGCAGTAAGAACTAGGTACTAATGAATGAAATGACCAAGATAACAAATAGTTACTAACGAAATAGCAGACATTGGAACTGCTACTTTCAAGGATAGTGGCACTAAACCAGAGGTGCATTTCAAAATCACTGAAAATAAATACATGGTAGATTTTTCAACCTTGGTGCTATTACCATCTGGGACTAAATAATCCTTTGTTGTGGGAAACTGTCTTGTGCATTGTTTAGCAGCATCCCCAGCCTCTACCCAATAGATGCCAGTAGCACCCTTTCAATTGTCACAACAAAAAATGTGTTCAGATATTGCCAAAGGTCATCTGGGGTACACAATCATCTTCAGTTGAGAACCACTACCATAGATCCAGGAAGTCAGATACCTAGTACTAGGACTATTAACTATGCCCTGTCCCCAGCCTGGATTTCTGAACCCCACACACTGGTCAGATACCTCTGAGTCTTTGCCTTACATAATGCATTTTTTGTTGTTGTTGAACACTCACCCATTCTTGAATACTTTGGAGTCTTTCCTCACTGTCACCTTACCCTAGCATGGTAGTGTAAAGAAAATTAGGGTTTGGGGAAATATATATTTATATTTCAAATCCCAGATTTGTCTCATTCCATCTGTAAATCATTTTACAGTTTATTTAAGCTTTATCTTTCTTTTTTTTTTCTTCTGCCTGGAGGACTTCTCTAGGTATCCAAGGCTTACTATTAATTAGAGGAAAAAAATGTATTCAAGACCATGATCCTGGTTCTTCACATTAATCCATCCTCATTTGGTTTATGCCAGGGTACAGAAGCTGTCCATCCAGGAGCATCACTGATATCCCAAAATGACCATCAAAATTCACCTCTTAGACAAAAGGGTGTAGGGATAATATGCATAAATTATCTATAATATTGTGACAGGCAGCCCCTGATAGGGCCACCGATGATTCCCACCAGCTGGTATTCCTTCCCTTCTCTGACCCCTTCCTTTCAGTGTGGGCCAGACCTAGCAAATAGAATACACTAAAAGTGATGGAATCTATCTTCTGAGGTTGGATTTCAAAAGGTGTGGCTTCTAGTGTGTACGTGCCCCCTCTCACTTTTGTTCACTGGCTCTAAGGAAGCTAGCAGTCATGTTGTGAACGCGCCCATGGAGAGGACCTCATGACAGGAAACTAAAGTCAACAGTCAGTGAGGAACTGTGACCCTCAGCCAAACACACAGGAGGAAATAATCCCTCCATCAGCCACGTGAATAATTCGGAGGCAGGTCCTCCCTAGTAGAGCCTTCTGATAGGACCACGTATCTGGCCAATACCTTGAAGGCATCCTTATAAGGGACGTAAGGGAACTCACGAAAACTATAAGATAAAAAAAAAAAAATTTGTTGCTTTAACTGGCTTATTTTGGTAATTTGTTATACAGCAATAGATAAACAGTATAAACAAAGTGAGATAAATGATTTTCTCTGTTTTCTTCTCTTCCTCCTCCATTTGATGATCATTATATCATCATCATCTCCCTTACTCTTTCAGATGAGGCCGTACCACCAGTCTTCTGCCCCTAAGGTTTGCAGGGGCCATCCTACAGTCAGTGACCGTATCATCACAGCACCCCCAAACCCTGGGCCCTGGTGTTGCCTATTATCTTTCCCAGTCATAAGTACAATAGAATTTAAATTCTCATTATGAAATTTTTTCAGGGATCTGATGTTGACTGCTTCACTACTGATTATTCCATTCAAGGCTTATGTAAATTTCAAGGGCAAAAATCCAAATGTGAATCCTTAGTGCAGAATTTAATTTGGGCGTCCCAAAGCAACCAACTCTCCTCTGCATCCGTATCTCATTTCCAAACCCAGTTTCTTCACTGTTAAAAACACCATCTTCCCCAATATATTATTTTGATGATTAAAATTGAATAAATATATAACATGTCCCAAATGTTATTCCTGCAATATGATAAGTGCTTAATAAATATTAAGGGTTTCTGATAATGTTATTTTAATTTCTTCCTCCTTCAAACCTTCTCTTCCTAACCCACCTGTCAGTGATTAGTTCCATTTCTAGGCTTTCTACTTTAGCCAAGTCTCTGTTCTAAAAATAATAAGAAACTTATAGAAATAATTAGTTATTTTTTCCTTCCAAGTGCCCCAAAGGAACCACTTACTGTTTACTGCCTCTGGCTAAGAATAAGGCCAAATGGTAAGAAAGCATTAAAGATCAATCCATTGCTTATGACCAGTCCAAAAATCAATTAAATAACTCCCCATCTCCTCTATTAACTAGAAAATTATCTACTTGATTAAAAACTAATGGCCAACAGTCTCAGCTGTTGAATCATAGCTTTTATTTTCTAATGAAAAAGAAAAATGGACTAATATGTCCTTGGTTTTCTTAAAATGAGGGAAATACACTTTTTCAAGGTTAAAGTTACACTTAATAGTAATGGTATCAATGTACCTAAGCTAAAGGAAGCCTCTACATGATCATCTGAACTGGCAGCATATCCAGCGCCGAGTTTCCATAAATAAATAGGTACAGGTCTATTGTCTAAGAGTCACAGTATGACATAATTTGAAAAACATCTGAAAGATTGACCTATCCATAAAAATACTGTCTGCACATGTCTTTACTGAGAGAATACGATGTCCCAAATAAGCTGACCAAAGATTTTATCATAGTAAGTCATCACTGTGTATCTTCTGGGATTTTGGTTTCAGGTAACCTACTGAGGAATCCAGATGCCTAATAGAAGCTTCTCTTTCTTACTTTCTTTCTCTCTCTTCCTCCCTCCCCTCGTCCCTTCCTCCTTCCCTTCCTTCCTTCCTTTCTGTTTTGAATTTGGAAAATATCCAAAAAGGCTTTGTGAAATATTTCCAGTAATTTGTTTAACCTGTAACGACTTATTCTATGTATGGTGATGGTATTTGTTTCCCAGTAGTGTTGGAAAGTTTTTGTTTCCTTGTGATAGTACTTTACATCTTGAAAGATACACTGGACTCGACCACCTACAATACATACTAACTGTTCACATGATTCGAAAATAGAGTCCCGAAACAAGTTTGAAATCACAAAGCAATATTGGTTAACCGTCACAAGAATAAAAAGAAATTGTACCAGCCCTAAAAATTCACTTTGTAGCCAAGGAAATGGTTTTCATAAAATTGAAGAAATGTCTCAAAGCAACAGTATTGTATTTCTTAAGCTATTGCTGTTACTGACACAAAAAGAGTTCTTTCTGTAATTCTTCTTTGGCCTTGGTTGGTGACAGAGTGATTACTAGAAAAATTTTGTAAAGGGCTGTTTTCTAAGCCTCCAGGCATAGAAAAAAGAGACTCACTTGAGTGCCACCTGCTTCCATTATGAAATGGGTTTAAAATCACATGATTTGGTAAATAAATCAAAATGAAACACGGCCTTCTACCAGCACAAATTTGCAGAAGTGCAATATAGTTTCATCAGGTAATGCCAAGAATAGTCTTAATAAAATTGTGTTTAAGTGGTTACAAATGCAAGATGGCATAGTGTAAAGAATTAAAAATTGGACACTCCATTACTATACGGCCCCTTGATCTCTCTGGGTTCCAGTTTCCTAATCTATAACGTGAGGAAATCTACTAGATGGTATCCGAATGTTCTTTCTAATTCTAACATTCAAAGACACACGTAAACGTTGTGGGACTATTAAGGAGCCGATCTTTCTTGTAAATAGATAACATTCAACTGTGTAAATATGGCAACAATATTTTGTCACATATTTTCCTTCAGTGTTGCTTTTTTTTTTTTTAACAGATCTGATTTTTTAGAGCAGTTTTAGATGCACAGCAAAATTAAGCAGGAGTTCCCGTATACCATTTCCTTTCCTATAGTCACAACCTCCTCCACTATCAACATCTCGTACTAGAATGGTACACTTGCTATAAGTAATGTATGTTCACTGACATGCCCATAGTTTATATTAGGATCTAAAGTTTACACTGGGGTTTACTTTTGGTGCTGCACATTCTATGGGTTTTAACAGATGTATAATGACATGTTTCCTCAGTTTTTTTTTTTTATTGTCTTAACAGCCAGATCACTATGAGATTGTGTAAAAAAGCTAGAATATTACCCATAGAGTCAAACAATGACATTCAAGTAATGGAGCTTTGATCTTCTCTTTAAAAAAAAAAATCCCTACAGATTTTCCGTTCGTGCACCCTCAGAAACTATTCCTTGTTTATCTTTATCCTCCGCAGCAACTTAGCTGTGATGTTCTACACCTAGCAGATAGGAACCCACCTTTGTTAACCCTGAGGTGGAAAACTCAAATTTGAACAAAAAGATGAAAAAAGAATATAAGCTTGAAGATGTCAGTAAACAATCATTCCCTGAGTAGAATGACCTCTATTTAAATAATATCCTATCACGTGATTATTATGAAAAAGTCACAAACACCTCCAAGGTGGGAGGGGAGACACTAAATTGAGCATCGCTGACTGAAGATCACAGCACTACCTGGAGCCGTGAGCTATGTTTTGAGGACTTCTCCCCTAACTAAAATATATCTTTCAAAACATCAAATGCAGTATTCATTCATCAGGAGGAACATCACTCAGCAGGCCAAGATTTTCAAAGCTTAGTGCTTTTTTTCCAGTAGAATGGGACTTTTCCAGTGAAGTGATAAGAATGCTTTGAACATTTTAAAATAGCCAGAGGATCTTCTTTCTTCTCTGGAAAGTCTCCAGAACTGCTTCATCTGGTGAAAGAAATTCTTTCACTGTAGAAAACTTTAATTCATTAGAACCCAAACCCAGCAAGATTCAGATCTGTTTATCCTTGTGGAATGGACAGGTCTGGATGTATGTTTAACCCTGCAGATTGTGGTAACGAAATGATATTACATAAATAAGGATAGTCATGTTTGACAAGTGTTCCTCCCTCACACCATTTCCTTGCTATGTTAAGAATAAGGGGCAACTGTGCCCTGGCATTTTGACATCTTTACCTTTGACTGATTCTAAAAGTAGAGATTATGTCCCTGAGGTGAACACAATTAATGAAAGAAGAGAAAATAGAATGCCTGCGAAGGCAACTAACAGAGGAAGAACCTTTAATCACGTTATAAAGGCCTCGGTGGGAAAAAAATTAGGGGTTGGCACCAAAAACTGTTTTCCCTATCTCTCTGGAGCAACCAGTTCTTTTCCCTCCTTCCTCCCTGAAGTAGTTTTACTCAACGAAGTCACAGAGCTTGCATGCTGTCTATAATGATATTATAAATTATGCTGCTGACACATTCTGATCCTGATACACTTTTATAAAACACAATCAATGAAGGAACAGACTGCACAGCAGACAGAAGCACAAAAAGTACACAGAGACATGGCTGAGAACTCTCGATAGCGCACCACCAGCACCATCATCTGTGTTTCAGTTGGTTTACTGTCCAAGCACTGTCTGCCAGCCTCCCAGGTTCACAGTTAATGACTTCAAGTGGCTGACGATGTTATTTAATCTATTTAATCTTTAAATATCTGCTGTACACACTATTCATCATCATTGTTATTAGTGGTAAGTTCATCTTCTCTAGAGACATTTACTAACCTATTCCTTCTGTCACCAAGAAGTTAAGAAACAACTATTACTCTAGGCAGATAACTGAATAGAAAAATAGTACCATCAGCAAACAGAAAACAAGATTTTTGCTAGTCAGGAGTTTAAATACAGCTTGCAGGGCATGTTTGTAAACATATACCACATATGCTAATTTCTACAACTTATTACTATCCGTTATTAGATATTGTTACTATTTTCTGAGCACATATGGTTATTAGACACTATGCCAAATATTAGCATACATTGATCTACTAAATATCTCAAACCCCCAAAAGTGAAGAAACCAAGCCTCAGAAAAATTAAATAATGTAACCAAGCCCATAAAACTAGTAAGTGGTTAAACTGAGGTTAAAATCCAAGCTGTCTGTTACAAAAGCCTGGCCTCCTCCCACCATTTGTTTTACTGGCACCTGGGTCTCAGCCCTCTTTGACTTCAAAGCAAGTTTCCTACTGCTGCTTTCTGATTAACAATAGGAACTTTAATAGACTCTTGAACATTCAAATTTCATGTGACTATTCCATATGCTTACATCTTTTTACATTTATATAATTTCTAAGAACGTAATTTAAAAATATGTCAGGTATAATATGAAGAACACAAAGCTTTAACTAATAACCAGTAATTGCTGTATTGAAAAACTGCTTTAATTTAAAATAAGTTTATTATAAACTATTAATAATTACTAAGAATTTAGGAACAGGGAAAGTACTATTTTCTGCGAATAAAATTATCACCCCTCATGGCATACTGTAAGAAGTTTGACCATTTAAGTGCCAATATAAAACCTCAGAGAATGAATTCAACCCACACAAATAATCAGTGTACCCTTAAGGAACAAGAGATTTACCGATGATCTAATCAGGATATTTGACCAAATTGCTAATTTGATCATTGTATTTGGAAATTTATCAAATGCTTTGAAAAATCACTTTGGAGTCTTAAAAAAGTCAACTCTGTGACACCAACTAAAATAAGGGATTATATGTACTTAGTAAAAATATATTCGTATATATATAAAATCTTTTCAAGAAGTTCAAGTTTTTCTTAGTTGTGAATCTACTAGATCCTATATAATAAAATTCTAAGGAATAATATGCATATAAAGAAGAGGCAGGGTAGATTATGCATGGTAGCATAGTGAGCCCTCCACAAATAATGAAGTTTGATCAAAAATCACACTGATTTTGGCAAAATTAACATATTGCTCAATAAAATATGCTGTTATTTGTTTATATTTCCTTTTGGAAAAAGCCCTTTAAAAAGACACAGGAAATTTGCCTCCGTGTGACTCCAAATATTTGATGCAAATAATTTGCTTAAGAAAAGTCATCTTTGAACCATTTGTGAAAATCCCCAGTAGTTCATTAATTTGTAGCAAGAAATTTCATTAACACATGATTGAAGACAATGTGTTAGAGCTGATGGACAAAACAGGCATACTACAAGAAACCCACGTGCTGATGCTTGAAGATTTTTTAACAGACTACAAACCAAAGAACTATCTTTTTAACATTAGATAAAATTAAATCTTTACAAATATTAAAAAAAACCCTAGAACATGCATATACATCTTCACCACTGAAACATTAATTCAGAATGTATATGATTTAGTTGGATGAGAGATGGAGAAATTTGTTTTTATAAGTTTAATCCCTCAAGTGTAGAAAAATAAATATGAATATTTATGAGAGAAGCATATCTGATGCTTATGCTATATCTGAATTCACCAATTAGCACAAAAACTTCTTTACTTCAATAAATTTAAGTTTCTACCATCAATTCCCAATCACACATTTTCACTAGCCACAGCAAAATGATAGCATCCAGTCTGCTTTCTTTCACTGTCTGCTAAAACAAGATAAGGCAAAATTCTGACTTTGAAATGATAGCTACTGTATTCAAAAGTAATGGCTCAGCATTCATGATTGTTCCCATTATGTGAGCTTCATTTGCTACTACCTGTATTAGGATAATCACATCCTGAAATTATTTTAAATAAGATTAGGTTTAAGTACATAATAAATCAAAATGCTCTATATGTTTTTAATATTTATAGTTATATAAAAGTATCATTTGAAAAATAACAAAAAAGGATAAAAATAAAAATGAAGCAACCAAATGCCAATTATGGTATTTTAATGCCCTTGTACTTCAGATGCTGTAAGTTAGGAAAAGTTTACTTAATTTTTTTCAGACAAAACACATTTAAAACGACTTGTGTTAGGCTTAAAAATTCACTCCTAATTTGCTTTCTTTTTCCTCATCTTGACTATCAATATACTGATGGAAAGGTTATATTTCCATCATGTTTAATAAATCAAGCAAAAACATCATACATAAATCATAAATGAAAAGCTATTTACCTGCATGGAAATCTATTCCCACAGCAAATGAAGTTCCTGATATAGGCATCAAAGCATCCATTTTGTCGCTTGGCTCTAGAGGTATTCCTCTGATTCCTTCATGAACAGAGTACATAAGAAATGACTCTATACCTAAATTAAAAAAAAAAAGCCCCATATAAATATTTAACACTAAAATCATTCCAGTAGCAAAAGCAAGGATCAAGATGGCAGAGTAGAGAAAAAAGACTTGGAACTTACTTCCTCCCGTGGGTACACCAAAATTACAACTACTTACCGGGCAACTGTCTTTGAGAACAATCTGAAGGCTAACGGAAAAGATTTTCCACAAATAAGAGTATAAAGAAGGAGCTACAAGAAGATGTGTAGGAAGGGCAAAGACATGGTCTAATGAGGACACACACACCCAGGCCAGTGACCCACAAACAGGAGAGAAGTCACAACCACAGAGGTCCTACCAGAGGAGTGAGGGGCACAAGCCCCACACAGGGCTCCCCAGTCTGAGGGTCCTGCACTGGAAAGATGGGTTCCAGAAAGTTGGGCTTTGAAAACCAGTTGGACATATGTTTGGGAAAACCAGTTTGGACATATAGCAAATAGGCTCCTCTCTTAGGGAGTGCGCACAAAATCTCACATATTCCAAACTCCAGCTCAGAGACAGTAGTTTGAAAGCTGCCTGGGTCAGATTCACTTGCTGATCTTGGAGAGCATCCTGGAGAGGCAGGAGGCAGCTGGGAAGCCTCCTGGGGCCTGAGACACTGGCAGTAGCCACTTTTGGAATCTTGGGATCCTTCTCAACTATTCCAAACAAATTTAAGAGGAAGAAACACCTCCAAGTTCATTCTATGAGGACAGAATCACCCTAATTCCAAAACCAGACAGAGACGCCACAAAAAAGAAAATGACAGGCCATTATCACTGATGAATATAGATGTAAAAATTCTCAACAAGTATTATCAAACCAAATTCAACAACACATTGAAAGGATCATAAACCATGATCAAATAGTATTTATGCCAGGGGTGCGAGGATGATTTTGTATCCAAACAAAACAAAAAACTAAAACAAAACAAAACAAAAAATTCTTCCAACAATCCAATTAAAAAATGGACAGAGAATCTGAATAAACATTTCTCCAAAGACATACAGATGGCCAAAAGGTACATGAAAAGGTGCTCAACATCACTAATCATCATGAAAATGAAAATCAAAACCACAATGAAATATTACGTCACACCTGTCAGAGTGGCTAGTATCAAAAAGACAAATACCAAATGTTGATGAGGACGTGGACAAAGGGAAATCCTTATGCATTGTTGGTGGAATTAAACTGATACCACCCTATGAAATGCAGTATAGAGTTTCCTCAAAAATTTAAAACAGAACTACAAAATGAGCGAGCAATGTCACATCTGGGTACTTATGTGAAGAAAACAAAAACACTAACTTGAAAAATTATATGCACCTCTATGTTCATTGTAGCATTATTTACAATAGCCAAGATACAGAAGGAAAGTAAGGATCCACAGATAGATAAACGGATAAAGAAAATATTACACACACACACACATATACATTCAGATGCATACATACACAATGGAGTATAAGCCAAAAAAAAGATTAAGAATGAATCTTGCCACTTGTGACATGGATGGATCTAGAGAATATTACGCTAAGTGAAATAAATCAGACAGAGAAAAGTCAAATACCATATGATTTCACTTACATGTAGAATCTTAAAAACAAACAAAACAAAAACAGATTCATAAATACAGAGAACTAACAGGTTGTTGCCAGAAGGTGGTGGGGTGGAGGGTGGTGGTTGAAATAAGTTATACGAATTAAGAGGTACAACCTTCTGGTTATAAAATAAATACGTCATGGGGATGTATTACCGTATGGGGAATATTGTCAAAGTTACTGAATAGCTTTGTATGGAGACAGTTAGTTATTAGATTTGTTGTGATCATTTTGCAATTATTTAAATGTCTAATCACTATTTTGTATACCCGAAACTAACATACTATTGTATGTCAACTATATTTCAATAAACCAATAAATGAACAAAAATCATTCCATTAGCATTATTTCTAACAATCTTAATTTCTTTCATAAAAATATTTCTTAGCCTTTTTTATATTGCAAACTACACTTCTGACTAATTGAAAGGTAAGTAAATGAGTAGCTTTCATATTTGAGAACCTTCTGGAGGACTGGTTGATAATGTCAATTTCTAAAAATTCCCAGAAAGTGATGATGCTAACAGTTTAGGAACCAAACTTTCATAAATGCTAAGATAGGTAATTCTTGGAAGCAGACCTAGCCATAGAACTAAAATTCACTCCCTCGTCTCTAAATCCAAAACACCTCTTTGCTTAAGTACGATAATAAGCTTTGATTTTAGATATGATTTTAGATAACTGTATCACTGTATTTTGTAATAGTTAGACTTCTTAAATCATTTTGAACACAAAAAACACACCAAATGCTTATTTTTTCCTATTATCTTGCTTTTCCAGCAGCAAAAGTCTGTCCTAAAACAAGCATATCTATCTATGCTGACTACTGTAAGTCTGCACACTGAGGTTTATAAATGTTTCTAATAGATTAGAAAGTGTTTATACAGACATAAAACTGCCACACAAACATTTGATTTAAAATAAAAGATGATAATATTGACATATAAATTTCTCATATAAGATTGAAAATTAAAAAAAAATTAAGCTGTGATTACTGGATAGAAAGATCACTCAAGAACCAAAGCTCTCAGAAGTAGTCTATAAATAAGAAATAGGAAGACAGATTTTTTTAGGTTCCAGTTCTTATGCAGCGCTCTTCTCTTTCAGTTAAGCACTCCTGAGAACTAATATCTTCTCTGGTACTGGCTCTTAAATACTTGAAAGAAAGTAAATACAACCACATTCAAATTGGACGGTAATTGCAAACAATCAACCACTGTTTTTACTTCAACTTTTGCCTGTTGAAGTTCAAGGTAGCTTCTACTGGATTTGGTTAAAAGTTTGATAACAAACTGTAGTTTCTAAAAATAACTAAAAAATTAGGAAGTTTTAGGAGAATGTGATATATAAATTATTTCAGGTACATTAAAAATCACACACATATGAGACCAAGTAGTGTACTGCTGTCCTAATAACAAGCTAACGTTTTTTGTTTCTCATTGTTAACTGACTTTAGTTGCCTAAAACCTGCCTGGATGAAGTAAATGCATCAGAACTAAGATTTGTCAAAAACCTCATACCTTGACATGACATGCGGTTCTTTTGGAGATAATATCCCACTGTACACATACAGGTCCTTGTAGTTTCAGATGTTGGTAGACAAAGCTGAGAACATCCACCATTATTTAGTTGGCAGGAATTGCTGCCTGCATAGAAGAAAAACAAACAGAAAGAAAAATGAAATTCAATAAAACTAAAGAGAATACCACTCAACATCAATAATTAGAATAAATATTTATGCTATTGTTAATTTATAAATACAGCCATTTCATACTGGTTAGTATCACATTTTAAATTCTCTGAAATAATTTGAAGTAGCAGATTACGGTTGAAGTCTGTCCTTCCAAAAGAATACATGTCATAGTGATTACAGACAACAATACTATAATCAATGTACAGTGTCAGTTTAACTTTGAATACAATTTGAATACAACTCGAAGTTGCTAAGAGATTCGATCTTAATTGTTCCCACCGAAAAAAGAAATGATAATTATGTGATAATAGCTAGCACTGTAGTGGCAATCATACTGCAATATATTAACACATCAAATCAACACATACTTACTCTTAAACTTACAAAATGTTATCTGTCAATTATATCTCAATAAAAATAAATTACAAAAAATAAATAATTCTTTAAGGAAAGGAAGATGTGTGAGAGGGTTGAGAGTTACAGAAAAGCAAAAGGAAACTGGTGTGTCAGAATCTGGTCAAAGGCTTCTATAATATTTTACATCACAGAAACCAGGAAATTTCTTTTCTGACTTCTAAATTTCACTTCCACTCTACAGTTACTATCTTTTCAAGAATACTTTATCCAAATGTATCAAATAAGTACCTGTTGAATTATATTACTGACTCAACTCAAAGAATATGCCATTTGAAGTAAGAAGGTACATATATACATATAAATACGTGTATATACACACACACACACATATATGTATGTGTATATATACAATTATTTTTTTCAAAGCAAGGAAATACATTTTGCCATTCCAAGGAACATAATTCTCCCAAAATAGATTTAAAAAACACCCGTAGGAGTCATCTATTTAACTGGCATATTAATTTTCTTTATGCCTGAGTAGTAGCAATGACAAATATTAGTCAGGTAATCACAAGTACGTATTCTATAAGATGTTCTATTGAATTTACTAGGCCCCATGTGCTAATTAAAGATGGTAGCATAAAGTTAAGTAATTTACAATCTTATCCAACAAGTTATTAAATATCTCATTTTTACATTTTTATTATTCTAGGACATGCAGTGCCATTTACTGGATGTTCAGACTCTGATATGAAGTGCAGTAAATCCAGTGAGAATTACAAAGCACGATGAAAGCTATATATCAATAGTGCTCTATGAAAAATTCAAAATTCCAAGGTAGCTCATTATTTCTCATCTGCTGAATTCAAGACAGTCTGATGGGATTTAATTGTTGAATTGAACCTGTCACAAGCTCTGTCATTTTTGAAGTGTGAAACACACTCAACTGGGGAGATTTCTCATCAGGAGATCTACCACATTCTCTGCTCATTTCCTATAAACGCCAGTTGTTCTTATGTAGGTCCATGTACGAGAATGTGAGTTGCCCTGAACTTTTGAAACGTTTACCTTTATCTCTTACATAAACTAATGGAGATTAACTGATTTATTCCCCCTTTATCCAAGCTGACTTAGAATTCAGATCTATGATTATTTTAATAATGAGACCATTATATTTACAGATCTACAATAATTCTTTACTGACCAAGTTCATATTTCATTTTATAGAAAGCATGTGAGTGCATATCAACACACTGCCAAATCTATAGAGATACGCAGGTGGACACAGATTTATTTCAACTACCACTGAAGATTGAAAACCTGGGAAGAGATTGACAAGTGATGCTTAATTATAAAGTCTGAAGTAGGGAAAACAAGGGAATTGAAGAAGTAAAGAAAAATGGATTAGAGAATGAATGATTTATAAAAGCAAGAGAAAAGGAGGGGTTATATAACCGTGCTAATATAAAAAATATGTGAAAAAAAGAAGAAAAAGGAGCTTCCGAGACTGTGCATGTATTTTGAAACATAATTGTAACAATAGAAATATAGTGTATTATATTTTTAAATAATCAAATTAACTGTGTTAACAATTGTGTTGTACAACAATATCATATCATTTGTTTAATCCCTAAGGGAAAATGACAGTGAAAAAGAAAAAGTAAAATAAAATAAAATAAAATAAAATGAGTCATTATTTTAAGAAGTATTTTTGCCTATTAAATATAGATTTGACGTAGAAAAATATTAGAATGATTTTTAAAAAGTGATAACTTAGGTAGGGTAGTGACTAGGACATTAGAAATACTGGCTTGGCTTAATATTTTGTAATGACATTGATGTTCAAACTTCATTCCTTAATTTTCTAGTGAAACTAGAAAGTCCACTTGACTAAGAGAAGTCTCAGCTCTCTGGTGATCTATGTCAAAAATGATAAATGAAGTGGCTAATTGTACTTTGAAATCCAAAGTGGTAGTAATGTTAACACCTTAAATAGCCCTAAATTGCTCATATTTCATACTAATGAAGCTTTTAAGCTACCTGCTGTGACTCTGTTAATGGGATTGTCTTTAATACAGATGCTTTTATCAGCATAGTTTTCTAGTGAAAACAGTATTCGCCCTGCATTTTAAACATATTCACGTTACACCATTAATTTCTAAGTGCCCGGCATCATTGTCAGTTTGGTGCTACTTTCACAGTGTGAAGAAACCTCAACTGCACCTGTGGGATAAAACCCTTAAAGGAGAGGGGAATCCTGTTAACATGAACAATGTCAGTCAAGCATAATATACGAAATTTTTTCTTCGGGAAACTTTATTGGAACTGTATCTGGAAAAATTCGACATATTGTGTTACTTTACAATTTCAAAGTATGTTTGTTCACGTTTTGAAGGAGTGAATATATATGTATATTTTTTAAGAAGACATTTGTAAATGTAATCTCTTTCTCTTTGTTGTTTTCTGTAATGTGTGTTTTCAGATATAATCTCATTCTGTATGGACTATGAACCAAAGTTTATCAGAGTACTGTAAGTTTCTACACTTAACAAATACATTGTTTTGAAATCTACAAAAATGCCATATTTTATTTATTGAGTAGCAGTGTTTTATTCCCAATTATATCGTGTATTTTCCATGACATGAATGCCAGTAAACTTATTTCGACACAGAAAATTTTCTATTACATAATTCCTAGTGGAAATACCTATGTTCATCATTATAGACAATGACCCCCCAAAAAAAAAAAGTCAGAGAACAAATACAGATTTATGTATAAGTGTTTGGGTGTCAGGGCCTTCCCAACCATTAAAGGATCTCAGTAATCAGTTCAGATTATTTTATGAAGCAATTCTTTTCTCTTTAAAAAAAAATTTTTTTTTTCATGAAAAAGATATACATGTCCTGCTTCTCCTGGCAAGAAAGGATTCCAGGCCAAAATCTGGCCCATCTGCCTTTTCAGGAAAGGCAACCTTGAATCTGGTCTTCATTTTGTCTCTTGATGTGCCGGTACAGTTCTCAGTTAGAATCTCCAATAAATCCTGCCTGCTTGGCTGTTGTCACCTGTCTTCAGAATTAGTGATCCCGTTGGTTCACGATTCTTATCTCTACTCTTATCGGCATTGGTCTACATGCCCAAATCTTTTAGATAAGAACCCTTTTAAGTTTTTTTGAAATTATTTCCTAAGGAAAAAATGGATCTGAAGTGAAAGATTCTCATGGCAGAGGTTAAAATGAAAGAGTAGAATACAGAAAAAAAAAAATCTCCCAGGAAGTGAGTTCTGCCGATGTCATGGATCATGAACCAAAAACTAAGAAAAGACGAGCAGGTGCAGGGCTGTACTGGCTGGCATCTCTAATTGCCATTTGGGCAACGTGACAAGTCCACCTATGTAAACCATCTGTTAGTCCTCTCACTCCATTTCACTGCACACCATTTGGACAAGCAAAAACAAAAAAGCAAAATGCTTAGAGCCAAACAACGTAGGGCTTTTTGGTTGTGAAATTCTTGCATCAACATAGTCCATTTGAAGTCCCCACTTAATTCAATTTCTGGACTTAATTATACATTAAATGTATTTTGCTTGGATTTTTTTTCTTCTTCTTATATTTTTAAATTGAGAACTCGATCACACCTCTTTGAAGACCTGACAAATTAGGATTCCTTGGGCAGCTTTGCTAATGTTTTGAAAGCTCATTATACATCTTATGTTAAAGGCATTTCTTCTACAGTATTAAGCAGAAACTGCCTCCCCTCAACTTTTTCTTATTAGAAACAAAACTAGGAAACTTCAGTTGTTGAATTGAGAAAAATAACACGAAAAAAAAAGAACATAATATATTCAAAAGGCGGCACAAATTCATTACCATGTGACTTACCTTGCTGTGCTTCTTTATCATACACTTTCATATGAACAACCCCAGAAGTCTTATTTCTTAGAACCGTGGGGTTTCTTCCATCTCTTTTGCTGCAGGTTCCAAGCTGAGCTAAATTCTGGTCTGCCCACCACAGTTTCTTATCTATAAAAAATGAAAAGGTTTTTTTTATGAAAAAGATAATCATCTTATTAAATAATAATAAAGAGCTATTAAACTATAATGCTTTCCGATTTCTTTTGTGAAATTCCCAAACCCCGTTTCTAAGGGAAACAGCAAAATCTCTTTTACTTTTAAAAATGTAAACCACAGTGCATTCATTGTTTAAATGTTCCTTCTCTCTCTCCAATTAGAGATTCTTGACATTCATTTTTCTTTTTCTTAAAAAGACAGATGATATAAATAAAATTACATTGCAAATAAATATGGGATATAGATTTTATTATTTGCATACTTAACCATGATCATAGAAGCACTGTACTATATTTTACATAATCCTACAAAATATCTAAACAACATCCTCAAAAAAGATTGTTCTCTAAGTTTTGTTTAACTGTGTAAACTTTTAATCACTGGTACTCTCCATTACTGGATTCTTCACAGCTATAGTAATCTCT
This sequence comes from Vicugna pacos, assembly GCF_048564905.1. Lineage (NCBI taxonomy): Eukaryota > Metazoa > Chordata > Mammalia > Artiodactyla > Camelidae > Vicugna > Vicugna pacos. The sequence goes on from NC_132991.1 coordinate 20,455,921, forward strand.
TTTATTTTTTGTACAGTTTATGCTTCTTTCTCCAAAATTGTATTAATGTACATTATCAACTTGTCCTGAGTGTTAATTTTCTAGTAGAGATTCTGCAGTGTGTCACAGATAAAAAAAAAATAGGTAGCGAGAATTCTAGTGAAAATTATACACTTATTATTATATTATGTCAAATTGTCATAGCAAAACTATAAGGATGCTTTTATCACTTTTTATTTCATAGATGAAGATTCTGAGATTCACAGAAATTAACTATCTTAATCTAATTTACATATATGGTCTTTCTATCTCTAAAACTTGTGTTCTCCTAAGACCCCATGCTGAGTGAATTAAAATATTTAAGGTAATGAAATAATTTCAAGTAAAGGTCATAATTTTAAAGGCTTTGAACAATTTAGGCTTTTCAACTAGAATCTACTTAAAGACAATTAAGACCAAATCAATTTCCACTTAGAAGTTAAAATAAGGTTATTGAACTCAGTGAAGTAAACCATGTAGTGTTTACTTTCAAAATACAATTATTCTCATTCAAATGCCATCATCTTTTGGCTGAACCAAAGCCTAGTTTCAGGTACTGCAAGAACAATAATAACACAGACATTAACAATAACCATGCTTTTCTAAATCTGATTTTGTGCAATGCACAATTCTAAACACTGTAGCTAGATTAATTCATTTAATCTTCACAAAAATTCTATACAGCAAGTACTACTATTATTAAACCATTTATATAACTAATCATCAGGGAAATGGAAATCAAAATGACAATTAGGTATCACTTCACACGTATTAGAAGGGCAATCATAAAATAAATTTTTAAAAAGATAACAATGCTGGCAAGGATGTGGAGAAACTGAAACTCTTGTACACTATTGCTGGAAATGTAAAATGACACAGTTGAAAACAGTTTGGAGGTTGCTCAAAAAACTAAAAATAGACTACTATATGACCCAGAAGTCCCACTTTTGGGTCTATACACAAAATAACTGAAGTCAAGATCTTGAAATGATATTGACACTTCAATTTTATTGCAGCGTTATTTATAATAACAAAGGTATGGAAATAACCTATATTTCCATCAAAAGATGAATGCCTGAATAAATGGCTATGTACATACAACAAAATATTATTCGGCCTTAAAAAAGGATAAAATATTCTTACAGTGCATGTTGATAATCAGGGAGGCTATGCATGTGTGAGGATGAGGGGGATGGAGGAGATCTGTGTATTTTCCTTTCAATTTTGCTGTGAACCTAAAACTGCTCTAACAAAAGAAAGTATTTTTTTTTAAAAAAAGGAATTTTTCCATGTGCAATAACATGGATGAACCCTGAGGACATTATGCTAAGTAAGATTAGCCAGTCATAAAAGGACAAATATTGTATGATTTCACTTACATGAGCTACCTAAAATTGTCAAACACTTAGTAGCAAAGAGTAGAATGATGGTTGCCAGGGGCCGGGGGATGGGAGGGAGGGGGAGTTGCTGCCCAGCAGGTAGGAAGTTTCAGTTACAGGAAATGAGTAAGTTCTACAAATCTACTGTGTAACATTGTGCCACTAACAATACTGTATCACACACTTAAAAACTGGTTATGAGGATAGACTTCATGGTAAGTGTTCTTACCACAATAAAAGAAAATAAGAAATAACTGAAGACTGCTATCAGTGCTATGAAGCAAATAGACAGTTTCATTTTTTATTTATATTGGTTTCTCTGCCTTTGCACACGACTCCACTTCACTCACCCTTCACTGTGCAAGTCTGACCCCACCCTCAGTGAGATACTCAGGCTAGCAGACCCCACGTTGACGCTTCCTTCCCATTGATCCCAACGCCTCTATGGACAGAATCATACGGTTTTGTATTAAACCCTTGCTTTTCTTTTCACTTGTACTACTTCGACTCCTTATCCAGAGATGGAAATGCCTGAGAACAAGGGTCCTTCTTTGAACTATTCACAGTGCTTTAAATTTTTTTCAACTGAGCGTGATGCAGACATTCCCTGAAGACCTATGCAAAGACTGGGGAAATAATATCCCTAAAAATATCTCCCATAATAATTCATAACTTAGAAAATATTTAAATAAAGCCATCTCTCCCATTTCTTCTTGATATCATCTTTTAAAGTTATCTCTTTTTAACTATTATCCTTTTGGAAGCTCCCTCTACCATAAAGAACTCTGGCTTTGACTGCATAATTATTACTTAGAATCACATTTGTTTCTCTGACATTTTTTTTCCCTCATACTTTTATTCATAGGAATATACCAGAATCTTCAGAAATTACCAGAATTTAAAAACTGCTTGCTTGAGCTGTATCTAAGTCATTAAGAATAACTCTGTTTCATTATTATGGCCTGAATTGTGTCCCCCAAAATTTATACATTTAAGTTCTCTCAGTACCTGAGGTGGGGACTGTATTTGAACAGAGGGTCTTTAAAAAGGTAACTAAGTTAAAATTAGGTAATCAGGGTGGGTCCTAATCCAACATGACTGATGCCCTTATAAAAAGAGAATATTAGGACACTGATATCCACTTAGAGGGAAGATTAGTGGGGAGAAGAGCGCCACCCGCAGGCCGTGGAGAGAGGCCTCAGCAGAAGCCAGCCACGCTAACACCTTCAGCTCAGACTTTAAAACTCCAGATCAGTGGAAAATAAATCTCTGTTTGGCCACCCAGTCTGTGGGACTTTGCTATGGCAGCCCTAGCAAGCTAATACTTCATTACTAAAGGTATTAAAGCAATTTATGAACTATAAAAACAATTAACATAAACATAAATTGATTCTACCATACGGTCTCCAAACTCTTCACTCAAAAAAAGGCAAAAAAAAAAAAAAAAAGAGAGAGAGAGAGAGAGAAACAAAAAGAAAGAAGGGAAATAAATTTACTGAGACCTACAAAGTTCCAAGGTCTTTTCTAGGCTCTGAATATAAGCAAAATAAGCAAATATGATTGTCTCATTTAACCATTATAAATGGGATGGGATGTGTTAAGACATCTGTCAATAAACAAAATCTACAACATGAAAAAGAAAAAATCCATAAATATGGTGACAAACATCAAAAGAGGCAGCTAGAAGAGCTGCCTGGGAATTTGGGGGCATTCCCCTGGTGACTTCAGTAAGTACATTTCACTCTAATAGCTCCAAAATTTCTACCTTATACCTAATATCTTCTTAATCTTCAGTCTGTGTAAAATCCAATTACATAGTAGGAATTTCTACCAGAATATAATAAAGTCATAGCCAACTTTAGATTACCAAAATAAAATTAATTTTATTTTTTCCATGTGCTTCTGCTCCTTTCTCAGTAGACTTCTATTATGAATTTAATGTTTGTGTCCCCATCACACCAAATCCATATGCTGAACTCTCTCTCAAGGTATGGTACCTAGGGAGGTGATATAGGTTTTAAGAATGAATAGAATAAAATAATGCCATTTGCAGCAACATGGATGGACCTAGAGACTGTCATTCTAAAATGAAGCCAGGAAGAGAAAGAAAAATACCATATGATATCACTCCTATGTGGAATCTAAAAAAAGTTAAAAAAAAAAAAAAGAAGACACTAATGAACTCACCTATAAAACATACTTGCAGACATAGTAAACAATCTTATGGCTACCAGGGGAGATGGGGTAGCAAGGGATAAATTTGGGAGTTTGAGATTTGCAAATGTTAGGCACTATATATAAAATTAGATTTAAAAAATTTCTTCTGTATAGCACTGGGAACTAGATTCAATATCTTGCAATAACCCTTAATGAAAAATAATATGAAAATAAATAAATAAATAAATAAATAAATAAATAAATAAATACACACACACACACACACGACTGGGACATTGTGCTGTACACCAGAAACTGACATATTGTAACTGACTGTACTTCAATTAAAAAAAAAAAAAAGGAATGAGTGGAATCCATGCTCTTAAAAGACACACCACTGAGAGCTTTCTCATCCCTTTTGTTGTGAGACAGTAAGGCCATCTGGTGGTCTGTGAACCAGGAAGCTGACTCTCACCAGACATCAAATCTGCTGCCACCTTGATCTTGGACTTCCCAGCCTTCAGAACACTGAGAAATAAATGTTTGCTGCTTAAGCCACCCAGTCAATGGTATTTTTGTTACAGCAGCCTGAACTAAGACAACTTCCCCCAGTAAACGGCCCCCCACTTAGTCATCAGAGGTAAAAACCAGATAGCCATCTTTTTTTCCCTTCCCCACCTTAACGGTATCTCCCAGAATCTTATCCAGTCTGAGCAAGTCCACTTAATTCTTCACTTTTATAATCTCAGGGATTTTTTATTTCCCCTCCATCCCCACTACACCTGCTTAGCTCAGTGCCTCACCACTTCTCATTCTCCTATCATTAGCGTGATCTTGTCAAAATGCAAATCGAAGCATGTCACTCTGCTGCTTAAAACTCTCCAATGCTTCCCCAGCCAAATCACTTAGCATGGCACAGAGGCCATCCATGATTTGACACTTACTTAATTTTTCATCATCAGATAAGTAGTGAAGCAGTGAACTAGCCTCTGCTCCAAAATGGCTTTCCTGATGTTGAAACTGTTTGCTGATTCACTCTGACTTGGAATTCCTGCAACTTGTCTTTTTCTCTGACAAACTCCCACCTCTGTTTAACTTGCTCAACTGCTTTTGTGCTAAGCTGCCCATCACCTTCCCATTACACACTCTCACTGCCCTCACCAGAGCCTCCTTTGTTCTAGGAAGAAAGTAACATTCTAATAACCTCCTGAGCTCCAGAAACCCACAAACCCATCGTGAGATTTTCATGACACCAGACACAATTGTTTCTGAGTGGACTTCCAGAACAAAGAGAATGCAAGACCCGCACACCCTGATCCTTCTCACCTACTCCACACCCCAAGACCCTTCCCATAAAACTTCCCCATACTCCGCACCTGGGGGACACACAGTTCTAAAGGCACGAGCCTACCGTGGTCGCCTTTGTCCGACAAAGCAATTAAAGTCGTTTCTTTTCTACTTCACCCAAGACACTGTCATCGAGGCTCAGTTCAACACCAGTGCACAGAGGCCGACATTTCGGCAACCGTACTGCCCCCTGTGCACCATGTTCCAGGAGTACTGAAAAGCACTCAATTTTCAACTTTCTAAGGATAGAATTAACTACGTTATGAGAAAAAAAAATGGAAATAAGCAAAATGCAGCTTATTGGTAAAGAAAAAGAATTAGAACTATTGTGAAGAAGAGACATATCTCCATATCGGAATGAATCTATTATTTATAATTATACAGGAGCCATTACATTTTCACTTGGTACCTACTGTGAATGAGGAACGCCCCTCCACCTGGACAATCAGGGTGGAGAAGCCTGCTTAGAGCAGTCTGTTAGCCTGGCAGCTGATCCTCCGTGCAGGAGGAGCTTTCTGCCATTTGTCTGAAGCTCTAGGCAAAAATCTATTTCTTAGGGCAGTAATAGAACTAGAAGTCTCTTTGTTCTGCCTGCTATTAAGACTCACTTTTATTTATTTTTCTTAAACAGAGAATTTGGAGAATGGCAATGAAGGTGGTCTGGAGAGCATTGCAGAATAAGGCCCAGAGTTTTGCTTTGAAGTCTTTGTGACCTTGAGCTGACAGATATGTCCCTTAAATTCTTTCAGTGCATTGTCACATTGAGGTTTGCCTCCCTGAGAGCTGAGGGGGCAGTCTGGGGTTGTAGGGAGGAAAACTTGAGGATGGCAGGTAATTTAATCTCCAAGTTGATGGCTTGACTGCATTGCCAGTGAACTAGTATTTGTGCCATGATGCAGGAGAGAATGACAGTGAGAAGGAAGAATTAGCTGACAGAAACAAGGCAGCTCCAAATAACTGCCCGCTGAGATGTTTAGAAAACAAAAAGTAGAGCACGTTCAACGCTGAAGATTGTTTTCATCAGAAAAAGGAAAGACGAGAAAGAGGACGGGGAGGAGAAAGTGATGAAGACCCACTCATTCACAACTCTGCAGCCCTGTGTTTATTTACATATCTGTCTCCTTGTTTACAATGTAAGGCTCTTTGGGTGAGGAATTACGTCTTATTAATTCTTATCCTCCATACATGTGCCCATGCTAGTTACACGGGTGGTTTTTAAAGCTGATTGACAGTCATTACAGTAGGTGAGAGAGTGTGTTTCGGAATCACACAAAGATGCTCAGACACCTGGCTGTGACACTCTCTGGGGGATCATGTTTCCTCCCCTATACTACTAGTTAGATTTAGTCTCAGAGAGGCTGGTGGAGATCAGAAGTGCAATTCCTGACAGTGGAAAAGAATACTGCTACTTGCCTGTGGTGATCACTCCAAAGTGATCGCCAAGTTCAAGTCATATATAAAATGTCCTGTTAAGACAGGAAACATAAAACATTAGAACTTCAATGTATACTTACAATTCTTGTAAACAAGCGAGATGAACAGAGTTCAAAGGAAACAACTTAATTCTTTGACATTTACAGATGCATGTTTAGGAGAAAAGTTTAGAAGAATCATTTCACCCCTTGTTAAGGGGCTCAGCTTAAAGCAAGGACTGAAAATATTAAGTTAGTTGATGACCTTTCTTGTTTTGGACCGTCGTATCTCCCCTGAATCTATATGTTGAAACCCTTGCCCCTAGTTACACTATATCTGGAGTAGGGTCTTTAGAGAGATAACTGAGGTTACATGAGGTCATAAGGGTGGGGCCCTAATCTGTCAGGACTGGTGTCATTACAAGAAGACATCAGGGATGCGAGCACAGAGGAAACACTGTGTGAGAGGATGTTTATCTGCAAGCCACGGAGGCCTGAGGAGAAAACCAGCCTGCTGACACCTTGATGAGGGACTTCCAGCATCCAGAACCGTGAGGAGATCAGTCTGTACTGTTTGAGCACCCCGTCTGTGCTATTTTGCCATGGCAGCCCTTACTGACTAACACACCACCTCATACCTGCTACTTCATTGGGGGTGGAACAGAGTAGTGCGATAGTTACTGGAAAGAGTCTGAGACATTTTGAAGATCCAGGCTGAGAAGCACAGGAACCACTGAGCGAAAACTCACCCTAGATTGGAGCAGATCGGAACCTTACCTCTAAAACACACTCGGCTTACCGACTTCCAAATTGCTTCCAGGACCTCTACCGCCGCCACACTAACCCGAGGTGTCCGAGTCTGTCACCTGGACCTCCTGAAGCTCACTAGCTTCTAACCTCATCCTCGCCCAGGGCACAGTCGGCACACAGCATTGAGTCATCGTTTCAAAACATAAACCAGGATTAAAAAAACCTCCTGTTTAACCCTTCAGTCGGCTCTTAAAACAAAGTGTTCAGTTTTCACTATGGCAGTAAGCCCCACAGAATCTGCTCCTTCGCCACTCCTCCTCCGCAGAAGGCAGTCCCAGCCCCTCCAGTCCCATTAGCCAGAACCTGCCAAGCGTTCTCTGGCCTTAAGGGGCTTTTATTCGCTATTTTCTCTTCCTTAGACCTCTTTACAAGGCTGGACCTTTCTTGCCCTTCAGGTGTCAGCTCAAATAGCACCTCTTGGGCCACGACTTCATGGGAACTCTTCTCTGTTTTATTTCACCTCACTTTATCTGATAATTTTCATAAATGTTGATTATTTATTGTCTACTCCAGCTAAATGCAAGTTCATGAAGACAGGGATTTAAGTTCCTTTTTTCACCCCTGTGTCTCTGGCTACTTAAAAAAGGCGTAATCTAGATATTTAAAAATGATTTAAAAAAGGCTAACTATTCTAATAGACATTCTGGTTCTAGAAGTAATTGGGGTTGATACTAGAAACATCCTCAGTTCAGTCGCTCTAACGCTTAGCGCACGCTTTGGGCAAACGGGCTGTGTGTGAATGAGAGAGGGGAAGAGATAAAGAACTGAAAAACTGACCACCTCGCATTATTATCACCTGGGGCCTGGACAGTTTTACAAATTTTTCTTTTTTCTTTTGTTTTGATACCCCTGAATAAATGGGACACTGGAGAACAGATCTTCATTTTTCCAAACAGCAAAGGTATCTCAAACTTCTCATGCTGAGTTTCATCAGTGAACGTGGAGGCAGCAAGGAGGGACCGTGAGCTGCTCCTTCCGTGGCAGCCCCGGTCAACGGGGACAGGTCTGAGGTTGGGTCCCAGCTGTCCACTAGGCAGTGAGGAGTGGCTAGAGAGGGAGTGGCTAAAGGTCAACAATTAAGATCTTCCTCAGGAAGTAGCCTGAGTTCCTTTAGAGAGTGCAAAGAATAGGAATAGCAACTTAAAATCAAAATTAGCAGAAAGCTGCAGCTGACAGTGCTTTTTGCACTCTCTGGGGATGGCGGGGGTGGGGCACAGTGGGAGATGCTGTGCTGAGAGGCAAGTGGGTATCCGAGAGCCGCATTTCGGGGGTCAGCTGTGGAACTGAGTTGAGTTTGCACCTCGAGGTAAACCAAGATTACATTTTCAAGATCAAAAGTCTAGCAGACCTGTCTGTGTTTTTCCCTAGCACACCACAGGCCCATACAGCCAGTTCAAGAAAACCACCTATGATTACAACACTTAGCGAAAACATCTAGAGAAAATGATGCAGGAAAACAGGGTTTCATTCAGTTCTTGGCACAGCTGTGCTAAAATGTCTTAAACTAGAGGATGAAGAGAATGATCAGAACTTTTCAAAGAATCCAGCATCTTCAACACCAGGAAGCAGTATGGAGACTCAAGAACATTTAAAACTGAAAGAGAGCGACTATGAAGAAAGCAAGTATCTGAAGACTCCCTTTAAGATTATCAATGCACGTGGGTCTGAATCACTTGATACTGGCCCCCGCAGTCATCTCTAAACTGATTTTGGGAATGAGAATCTTCCCAAATGAGGATTAAACGAAGAAAAAGCAAAATTGGTGAAGCAGGTTCAGGAGAAGGAAGACCTTCTTCAGAGGCTAAAACTAGTCAAAATGTATAGATCAAAGAATGATCCGTCTCAGTTACAGTTGTTAATAAAGAGCCAACTGTTGCTCAGTCAGCTTTGTCTAAGAAACTAAGCTTTACTCAGTCCATAGACCCCTATGGCCTAGACAAGAAATTGCTACACTGTAACAGAAATGAAGGAGAATTTATAGGTGTTTAATTCATATTTTTTTCCTCCAGAATACCTTTGTGAATGACAACTTAATTAAAAGATAGGTATACATTTTAAAGGGAAGATATAAACCATAAGGGCTTAGAGAAAGATACCCTGGTGAACCTGGATTAATTCAGGGCTCCCTGTCATATAAATATAAACTAAGATCTAAAATAAAAATTTCATACTTTAAAAAAATTTGCCAAAAAACTTAACAGTTTAAAAAAATAAAAAGTCATGTTTAAAAATAATTTGGATAATTTCGGAAGTCATTTTTAATACATTATTGTGTTTATTTTGGCAAAAAAGTTCTATTTTAAATGTTAAAAAATAGTCCAATTAGTGAATACCTAAACCTAAACTGGTGAACAAGTATCCGCCTCTCTTCTCAGTTCATGACTCTTGTTTCCATCCAATTTACCACATATTTCCATCTGGGTGGTCTAGCAGGTGATTAAACTCATAGATTCAAAAATTTTAAACAAATAAGTAAATAAATACATTTAAAAATCAAAACAAGCAGGTTTAATCATGCTGTGCAATTTTTAAGGTAGGTAATCTTAAAATTGGACCTCCTGATATTCTGAGCAGATTGGGACTTGGAATCACAGTAATGTGAATATTACTCAATAAAAAAAATTTTAAAAAAGCCAATAATGTGAATATTAAAAGAATACAGTGTTCCTTTGTCTGTCAGAACATCAATCTCTGGGGCTCTCTTGTGCACTTCCTTTAAATCAACCAAGCTCTATATTTTTTGGTAAGATTTTATTTTCCTTGATAATCTCTGCTCATTTGGAAAATGGGGTAGAAGGAGCCATAGTGGACCATGGGTTGAGCCAACCATCCATTAACTTTTGCTGCAGAAGTCACCAGAACTACCCCGTATCAGATTGCCCTTCCAGGTCTGCCTGTATAACAGGCATTCTGTGGTTTCTAATCTTGGATTGTGTTGAAATTTCTATTTCATTTTGGAGTCACATGTATTTTTATAATAGACGTTTCTTCCCATAATGAAGGTCTCTATTCCTGGTAACCAAACCCTGTATATAATAGTGCCCAGGAAGTATTAATCTCAGTAAATCTTATCCTAAATATATCCTCATTTTTATGTTCAGGTCTCGGTTTTCAGCTTTTGGAAGGACTCTGAAAAATGGAATGAGGCTTAGAAGATGACAATCATGATGTAGAAGGGTCTGAGAATCATGCACCCTGAATGAAATAAAGCAAAGTAGGTGTCTAACTATAGACATTTCAAATGAAACAGGGGGAGGGCTGGGAAGAACAGCACTGGTATCATCAACTGACAGAATGCCTGTGAGTGCAAGTGAAGAGTAATGTGTAAACCATCCGACTCAGAAATGCTACAGCTAAAACTGTACTCTAAGCTCTGCAAATAAATAGTTACAGGGATAGTCATTACAATATCTATAATTAAAAAAAACTTTAAATATTAAATGTTTATATACAAGTAATTATTTAAATAAAATATATTTAAGTATACAGTAGAATATTATGTAAACATTAAAATTATATTGTAGAAATGTTTACTGACCTAGAAATCAATGTTTACAACAAATTAAAAGTGAAAGGAAGTTGATATATAATTTTTAAAAAACATGTTACAAATTTTAACTTTTCTAAGTTTTTTTTTCTAAGTAAAGTTTTAAATCAGAGTTCTATGACAAAAATTTCTGATATCTTTAAATTTTATTATTCTATTCATTTTTAAATCATTTACTTAATTAATTATTAGTCAAGTAATACTCAATTTTGATTTCAATTAATTTAAATCATCTTTATAGTGTGCTTCTGGAGCAATTTTTTTCTTTTGATATTGTAAGAGAATCAACAAACTAGTATTTTATTCTGTTTGAACACACTGTATATTATAAGGTTCCAATATTTAAAAAATTGCTTCAAACGGCTGTTCTATCTTGGATAATTTATTGCTCTGTCCTTATTATTAAAATATGAATGTTGTTGTTGTAGTTACTACCCAACTCTTGACACTGCCAAATAATTAATACTGTAAAATTTACTGACTAGAAATATATATGTGGGTGTAAATATAAATATATTACTGGGGAAAAGGTTAAAAAACAAATACTGTCACAAATAAATGATCTTTGCTGCTCCCATTTGCCATGTTCCTGTCTTTTCCAAATAATTTACTATGATCTATCTATTCACTTGAAAATAAAAACATGTAAAACCTCCACATTATAGCACATTTCAGAGGGAAACATGGTCCATTTAAATAATGCTACCAAAATATTATGTCATTGCTACTCAATACTTTCAATTGAATTGAATGGGATAGCTGCCAGCTGGTGCACACTCTTGAACCAGAAAATAAAAATAAAATTGTTGTTTGCAAAGTGAGCATCATCTCATAATCCTTTATTTTATAGTCTATTAAATCATAAATGCTGTTTTAAATTTGAATCATAAAACACACAAAAATGCATGTGCTTTTCATAAAGAAACTCAGAACGAGCATCCTTACTTGATCACCTCATTCTCATAGATGGAAATCCACAAGATAAGAACTTAGTATATTAGAAATAAATCACAGTAAAATGTTCTTGAAGAAAGAATACAACTCTGAATTTCCAAAGTCATACAGTGACCATTATATTTGGGGTCTTAAGCAAAATGATAACTATTGATACATTGTTTTTTTAAGAAGAAAGTGGTAAGATGTAATTTTTGTCATTTTACACCAAGTATTTTCCAACTTTGGCTAGATTTCTCAGAATAAGAATTCCCTATGAAAAAATATGGATGTCACAACATCATGAGAGGAAAAAAATACATGAATGCCTAGATTTAATTTGCACAGAAATAATTTGGAGGTATCTTGGCTATTTCAAAAAAACAAAAACATGTTTCAAGGGGGCTGTCCAGATAAATTTTCAAATGATAGAATATGTTTAAATAATTTTGAAATTTTACTGATATTATATGTTATGGCTATTTTCTATAACCATGCAGCTTTTATGTATTCTGTCCATACAATGGAAATATAAGAAGTGTTCCAATTTAAGAAGTCTTGATAGCTTTGCCTCCACTTAAGGTAATATTAGAGATGAAGTCAGATCCACTCTTAACAAAAATGTTCTTCAAAACTGAAATCTTAGCAGTCCTTACAATGCCACAAGTATTATTCTTATCTTACTATTCCAGAAACCAAAGAGTCCTCTTGCAAAGGTTTCTGGGTCACCTATCTGTCCTTTTAAATCTCATCACATCTTTTAGGCAAAGCTCTTAATCTCTATTCCAAGATAACAGAGTCTTTTTTCCTCCCACATATAATCTTATTATGAGTCAATTTAGCACAAAATAATCTCATCACTGGCTTTTTGAGTACTGCCCATCTTTGAAACATCTGTATCCACACATACAGAACAATTATACCTAACAATTTAAAACCCTAAAAGGACAAAATTTCTTACAGGTGCACATAATTTATGGTCTCTTCTGTTTTCCCATACTACTTAAGATACTCCTTGAATGGTTATAGTTTAAATTATGGAACATAATTAATTAGAATTAAATTGATGCAAGCATTTATTTCAACTTTGTGCTGATACTGATTATGAAAAGGGAAAAAATAGAAAATTAGCTATTGACGTTCAAATACAAATTTTTATTTTTAATTTACCTAAGTCTAGGTTCATACATTCCCCTCCTCAAATCCTCTCTGATCAGATGCCACCTACCCATGTCTAATTTGGGTTGAACAAAACTGCCAAATACAATAACTGCTCCTTATCTGAGGTTTCACTTTCCATGGTTTCAGATACCCAAGGTCAACCAAGATCTGAAAATATTAAAAGAAATTCAAGAAATAATTCATATGTTTTAAATTGCACAGTGGTCTGAGAAGCATGAGGAAATCTTTGTGCAGTCCTATGGTAGTAGAGAATAACCTTCGTTTTGTTGGAGGTTTACAGGGACACCATGACCTAGCCCTCAAGGATGGCCGCAAGAATAAAGAAAGCCTGCAGGAGGAAGATTACAACAATCAACCACACCCCCTCCCTTGTTTTCCTTCACCCTCCCTTATTTTTTGTATAAAAGGAGCCTGTATTCTGACTAGAGGAGGATGGTTCTCCAAGACATTAGTCTGCCATCCTCTCGGTCTGCCGGCTTTTCGAATAAAGTCACTATTCCTTGCCTCAACACCTCGTCGCCCGATTTACTGCCCTGTCCTGCGGCGAGCAGAACGAGTTTGGACTCAGCAACGATTTCACTATTTCTTCTTTTCAAATAAAGAGCAAGACATGGGGAAATACAAAGTAATTATGTCTCTGCTCAGAAAAGGATGCATTTTCGAATTTATTACTTTTTTCATGCCATAAACATGAACAATGTAATTTTTTTCCTGAAAATGAGTCCAGAAAAGTTAACCTTTAGTAGTTTACAAAGGGGAAACAATCACTATCTAACGCTTTTAAAGTACAGTAAAGCTGAGATGATTTAATTATTCCAGTTATATTAATGAGACCATTCTCTGATCACTAATTATAATCTGGTTAAAAAAATAGTACTTGATGTACTTTGCAATTGGAGTATTTATCCATTCTGTTAGGTAATTAGCATTAAGAAGAGTAAAACGTATTGGAACACAGCAATTTAAGGTGACAAAAATTGCTGGATTAGAATCACAGATAGTCCTTTGGAGATTTCTCATAGTACTTTTAATGTAAATTTTGATGGGCTATTAGTTTTCATTAATGGTGGTTTGAGTACTTAGAGAAGACAACTATGTACTACACTCAGTGCTGGGCAAATTGCCTGGTTATATTTCATATATTACCGTTACTCTAATGAATAGTATTATAGCAATTAGAAGACTGATGGCTTAGAAAATTTAGGTGGATGTATTTGAAGTTCTTTGAACTAAGTGTCATTGCTCAATGTGCACTAAAAAGTAACGTCCCCTTTTAAAAAGTATAATTTGAGAGTAGAATCACTTTTAATATATAGCATAATTATAGTGCAACTAAAATAAACTGGTTTGTATATATCGAACCACAGACAGAAATGCAATAAAAATATAAAAATTAAATCACTGAATCTTGCTGAAAAGTAGTTGTAAACACGATTTAAGATCACTTGAATGCTTTTAAATGATGTGTTATTTGTCCAGCTTTTCATCGCTTGTATTTTCTTAATGAACATGCTTACGTAATTCAGGTATGAACATGACAATAATAATTATATAAATATCTATTATAATTGTGCTGATGATCATTCATATATCTAAGAGAATTAACAATTTTCAATCTCTGTGATAGCCAGAAACTGGAATTATTTTTCTGATCTGTTTTAAAGACTCTTAACTAAAAGAACCATTCTCAAGCATTATATTCTGTATTTCATGAATGCTTTCTACTGAGTAATATTTTATAAATGTATAACCTGGTGTCTAGAGATCATTCTCTCAAAAAAAAAGTCTATCTTTTTTAAAGAATATGTCAATAATTTTTCTAAATCTGGATAATTTTAACTGGCATAATATAATATCATAAACATATAAATCATTCAAGCTTTTAATTTTAGAACATGTGAAATTAAGCCAACAAACTAGAAGTTCTTCAAAGTTAAGTTTGTTTCAAATGACTATAATTATTTTCTTCATATGACTGATTTTATAGCTTATTATTTCTATAAACATTAACCATAACAGCTTGACATAATCATGTTTACTAGAAATTTCCCTTCTTTCTTATTAAAATGCATAATCATTAATAGCAAATTTGTATAAAGTAAATTGGAAATAAAGCAAAACACATGGGGCAGAACTAATTTCATCATCATTAAGAATTTCATACACATAAAAATTAAAAGCTTTCCTTGAGAGAAGTAAAGTTATCGGAGATTACTGCTTTTAGCTCATATTACATGCATAAGTTAACTATACATTCCTATTTTAGTAGATTACTTTAATGGCAGTAGTAAAATTACATGAAACATCAGGTTTTTTAAAAAACACAGCAAAAACTCCAAGGAAGAACAAAGTTAGTTGGATGCCTAATAGCACTAAAACAAAACAAAACAAAAAATTCTTCTAAAAACAAAAAATGTTTCAAAATACAGTCCAATTGTAAATTTGCATTTCCTATTTTATCTCTTGCTTAAACGTTCTTCCCTCAGACATCTGAATGACTCACTTCCTGCAGATTCTTGTTCAACTGTCATTTCCCAGTGAAAACTACCATGAACCCTGTATTTTAAATTGTCATTTTTCTCATTCCTTTCTTCCAACCCAACACTGTACTCCCCATTCTTATGCCCTGGTTGAATTTTCTCCATTAGTATTTTTACCACCTGACAAACTTTATTTCACTTGTTTATTTGCTAATACGGCTGACCCTTGGACAACTCGGTATTAGGGACACTAACCCTTCTCAAAGTTGAAAGTCTTGAGTAGAATTTATAGTCGGTCCTCTGACTCTGTGGTTCCTCCTTATCTGTGGTTCTGCATCCAAGGTTTCAACCAACTGCAGATCATGCTGTACTGTAGTATTTACATATAGATCATGTTGTATTTACTACTGGGAAAAAAAACCCACATAAGTGGACCCAGGCAGTTCAAATCCATGCTGTTCAAGGGTCAACTGTATACTGTTTTCCCACACTGGGAATACTGGCCCTTTAATGATGGAATTGTTACCTGCTTCATGCCCTGCTGTTTACCTAGCACCTAAATAGTATCTGGCTCAAAACAGTCACTTGATGAATTGTTGAATGGGTAAATAATCAACACTGGGAAAGGTAAGTGTGCTCTTGTATTATGATGCCATACAGAAGGATAAATAGAAGCATAAGAGAAGCAAATCTTGATGCTGTTTCATTAAGTTGCATTTACAAGAAAGAAACCAAATATGAAAGACATATACAGGCCCTCCCTTCTCGGCCACCCTATCTTTCACTCCAAGACAATTTCAAACCAGCAGCCTTTATGAATGCCAGGTATTCATTTTTATTTATTCATTTTTTTAAGGATTTCTATTTTAACCAAAATTTGTGATGATAAACCTACAGTTAAAATATCAGGCTTCATAAAGCTGACTGGTCACTGGGGATCAGAAGAAATAGTTTTGGTACAGAGCAGGCACTTTTGACATTTTGGGACAAATAGTCCCTTGTTATGGGGGACTCTGCTGTGCTGTGTAGGATGTTTACTAGTATCTCTGTTTTTCACCCGCTAGAATGCAAGTAGAAACCCTTTCTACCCAGCAGCTGTGATCTAAATGTCTTCAGACATTGACAAATATTCCCTAGTAGACAAAAATCACCTTGGGTTAAGAATCACTGGCACAGTGAGAAGAAATCTAACTTTGGAGGTAGACAGAACTATGTCAGAGTTCCAGCTTTGACCTTGGACCTCCCACATTGTTTTCAGCAGTAATACTGCAGTCATAGTACGTCCTTTGCAGGGTTACTGCATCTGTTAGCACTAAAGTATCAATTTAGAGAGTAGATGCTCTCTGAGCAATCATTATTGAGATAAAAGTGCAGCATAATGGCTAAAAGCATATGATTTATGAAATATATATGTCTATTTTTTAAATCAAAGAAATGCATACATATGATAAAAGCTGGAGCATTCTGTATAGGTTTTTTGAACCTAGTTATTTTCAATTAAAACATATTTTAGAGAATGGTTCCAATGTACAGATTTACCTCACTTTTAACAGTTGCCTAGTATTTCACTGTACATGAGTATTTCCTGATTAGCTAATCCTTTATAATACACATGTAAGATCCCCCCCAGACATTTCTAACTTCAAGTATCACTTCAAAGTTTATTCTTGCATACATCTCAGTGCATATACATCTTGGTGTAACTGTATCTACAAGACAAATTCCTGGGAAAAAACACATGCTTTAAAGACTAAGAATCATCAATTAGAAAGCTTGCTACACTACTTATTAACCAGGTAACACTGAGTGATTAATTTAGGCTAGCTGAACCTCGCCGGGGGCTCTGGATTAAGCTGTGTTAATGGTAGCTCTCTCAGGCGACTGCTGTGAGAATTACATGAGTTAGGATTTATAAATTAAATATTAGAATGCTTTTTTTAGACTATCAATTATTAGTATTAAAAAGAATAATGCTGTTAGGCCCAGCTGTGAGAGACTACCTTTAAGATCCTAAAATATTCCAAACATCAAAGTTTTTGTTTTATTCTGGAACTCTATTACTTGTGTGTGTTTTGGAGTATTTTTTTTTCCCTTTCCTTCCTCTTCATTTAAGCTGTTTAGTTCTTTTGAGAATAAACATAATCCAATATAATCCTTCTTTTCTTACATTTCTATATACATATGTGTACATAATATGTTGAGAACGACTGACTATATTTTACATTTATCATGTTATTAATTTCCTTCCCTTTTCACTTCAAATCCTGACATTCCAAAGTACTTTCTTTTTATATTTATTTCAGTATGTATTTAAATTGTACAGTTTATTTATGGTTGTGATCATTCTACGTAAACATTTGCCTGCTTCAAATGCAAATATATTTTGATCACTGTGGCCAATGTTTGGTGTGTAGGTGGTCGTTGTTTTATTTATTCATATATTCTACTGTTACTTATTGAAATGTACTCAGTGCAAAGCACCTTGCTGTGTGTCATGAATGATGCATATATGGGTAAAATGTGGTCTCGAATTATGGAGAAGTGAGACGTTCACTCATTACACAGAAGAATGTTCCACTGTATTAGGAAAACACAAAGGGGTTCAGAGGAGGGAAAAATTTCAAATCACTGAGGGTTAGTTGAAGTTGGCCTTGCAGGGTGGCATGTCACCCACTAGGGTAGCTGAGAAATATGGAAAGCAGTCAAGAAACAAGGGTTAGCAAGACAGACAGAAATAAGTAGGGCATAATCAGAGACAGGGCAACAGTTTGCCTGGATGTATTGCAACTGAGGGGAAGGGGAGGAGCAAGTGAAAAGCAGAGTGATGGCAGGGAAGGCTCTTCCTGGTAGTGGAAACAGCTCTTGACTTGAGTCAGAATCTCTGAGCCTGAGTCTCAGAGGACTAGGTTCCCACAAATTGTATTGACCTTCTTTCTTTATCTATCAAGTAGGATTAATAATGGTTTAGGTTTTAACAAGATGTATTGCCTCTTAGTTCCCTTATCTATAAGGTAAAATGAATAATGTTGGGGCAAATGACCTTTGGTGAATGAAAAGGAGAGAAAAAAATGAGCATTTCAGAGTAAGTTGTGAGTGCTTATGTCAAGCTTCTGAAATATCATGGCTAAGAAGGGGGTACCACAGCAGGTCTGAACCTAGCAGGTCTTAACAGTCTGGAGACTGGAGATAAGAAGAGTGAACAGAAGTGAAGGAACTGTTGAAGGAGCCCAAACAGTGTTGGTAAGTCCCTAACTCAGCTGTGAAGGGAAAACAAACAACAAAGCAAATATAAGACAAGACACAATAAATCTCCTAGAAGAAAACATAGACAAAATATTCTCTGATATAAATCTTAGCAATGTTCTCCCAGGGCAGTCTACCAAGGCAATAGAAATAAGAGCAAAAATAAACAAATGGGACCTAATTAAACTTAAAAGCTTTTACACAGCAAAGGAAGCCATAAGCAAAACAAAATGACAACCTATGGAATGGGAGAAAATATATGCAAAAGATGAGACTGACAAAGGCTTACATTTCAGAATATATAAACAGCTCATACACTTAGTAACAACAGCAACAAAAAACCCAATCCAAAAATGGGCAGAAGACCAATAAGCACATGAAAAAATGCTCAATGTCACTAATTATCAGAGAAATGCAAATCATAACTACAATGAGGTTTCACCTCACACAAGTCAGAATGGCCATTATTCAAAAATTCGTATGAGTGACAAATGCTGGAGAGGGTGTGGAGAAAAGGGAACCCTCCTACACTGCTGGTGGGAACGCATTTTGGTGCAGCCATTACGGAAAACAGTTATGGAGATTCCTCAAAAAACTAAAGACAGACTTACCATATAATCCAGCAATCCCACTCCTGGGTATGTATCTGGAGGGAAGTCTAATTCAAAAAGATGCATGCACCCCAATGTTCACAGCAGCACTATATAGAATAGCCAAGACATAGAAACAACCTAAATACCCATTGACAGATGAATAGATAAATAAGCTGTGGTACATTTATATATGGAACATGGAATACTACTTAGTCATAAAAAAGAATAAAATAACACCATTTGCAGCAACATGATGAAACTACAGATCATTATTCTAAGTGAAGTAAGCCAGAAAGAAAAAAAAAATCATATGCTGTCACTCATATGTGGAATCTAAAAAAAAGAAAAACGAAAAAAAAGGACACTATGAACTCATCTACAAAACAGAAACAGACGCAGACATAGTAAACAATCTTATGGTTACCAGGGAAAGGGGGTGTGAAGGGATAAATTTGTGAGTTTGAGATTTACTAATGTTAGCCACTATACATAAAAACAGATTTTAAAAAGTTTCTTCTGTATAGCACAGGGACCTATATTCAATATCTTATAAATATCTGTAATGAAAAAGAATATGAAAATAAATATATGTATGTATATGCAGGACTTGGACATTGTGCTTTACACCAGAAATTGACACATTGTAACTGACTATACTTCAATAAAAAATTTTAAAAATACAAAAAAGCAAATAAAGGGGCACACAAAACAAACAAAAAACAACAACAAAATAACTAACCAAACAAGCAAAAAAAACCCCTGGAAATCCAAGAAATGGCAGAATGGAGGGAGGATTAGAAGAAAGAAGAAAAGGAAAGAAGGGAGGGAAAGAGTCTCATAAGAAGTAAAGACTCCTTTGAAACTAAGCTTCAGCCTCTTTTCACATTCAGAGGGAGAGAAATAGTCAGGAAGGTTTGATTTAAAAAAAAAACCAAAAACCTGCACTTGACAACATATAAAGCGAACATGCCTTGTACAAAACAGGAAATGACTTCTTAAGGTGTACTACAGAAGTCAAGAACTTTCAGGTTATCAGATATGCCAATTTGTCATAAGAAAATAGCATACACAACCCTTTCAGACTAGATTTCAATGCAAGTCTGCAAGTGCTCAGTCTCAGGGTCTTAATGAGACTAAATGCACCCGGCTCACAGCCTGTCACTTGCCATCATTTATAATGTTCCATAGATGCCATGACAACTTGCCATAATAATTTATCTTAGGAAGTAAAGTAGAAAAACAGGGTTTTGATGATTTCTGCATGCCAATTTTACTGGGCTGTTGATTGTATACATGTATTTCAAATTTCTATCCTTATTTATAAAGTACATTATATATCTGAGAAAATTCACAAAAAGTGTGCAGAGTGCTAGATATGCTTTATTTTTAACAAATCCTAACATGTCATTACACCCAACAATAATTTGCTAAAAAGACAGATATAAATAAAAAAGGGTATTGTTGAGAAATCAGCCAAGAGCTTCAGAGTTAGTGTAGGTAAAGACTAATTTTTTTGCTATTAAGCTTAGAATTTTTTTTTTCAGTCAGCAGAGAGACAAGATGATTGTACTTTGTTGTAGAAATTCCAGTGGGAACACTCAAAATTCAGTCCCCAACAGTGTTAACACTGTATTCATTCTCAAGCAAATAAATATGACCTTCTCTGATATTCAGATGGTTCTGGAAGCATTTCAACATGACAGCCTTGGCTTTCCATGGCAAACTACCCATGCACTGGACATCTTTATAGCACCTATTAAGATGACTTCAAATTTGTGAAGTGAGCCTATGAACAGTATGAACAAGTGTCTTTAAGGGTTACATTTAATAAAGCCTTTCAAGGGCTCCTTAAAAGGCAAATGATTGATTTATCTTGTTAACACTGATTTAAAATAAATGTGTTCATAACCAAATCAAGAGAAGCCAACTTTTTACTCATTATGGGGTTGAGTTTGTTTCTGATAAGAGACTGAAAATGGGCAAAGAACATGCCTTTTTCTCCTCCTTGATTGATCTTAACAGTACCCAAAATTCAATATCCTTCTAATATTTACATATTAAGCCTATTTCGGCAAATTGCTACTTGAAACAGATCAATAGTATAATATATTTAAACTGTGATTGATAACACAGAAAAATTCAACTGAGAGGGCTTAAGAATTCATAGAAATGTGTAATTAATTATTTTTGCCTTTACTGTGATTCAAAGTTCCTTTCATTTTAAAGAGAAGTTTGCTCATTTTTGTAAGTGATAAGATCAGATGGATGCTGAAGGCAGTTATTTAGATATTTATAAAAAGTACCACTCTATTCTAAAACAAATAATTTAAGCAATCCTATGTTGAAAATATCCATCAAATTTTTAACAAAAAGTCAAAATGGAATAATTTCCCCCAACTTTTAAAACAGATTAATATGAGCTCTGATTTACATAACTTCACACATTAAATTTTATTTTTTGGCCCCAATTTTTATTGTCTCCCTTGTGTTACCTCAACTTAGATAATGGTTTATTTTAAACTATTTCCTGCATGCTAGATCAACACATTAGTGGCAAAATAATACAAGGTTTGTAAGATTTTGTAGTTGATATGGACAAAGCTCATATTTTTGTAGACTTGAAAATGAAGGCCTAGAGTTCAACAGTTTCTCAAGATCCACAGCTGGTTAGTGAATAGTCGGACAGGAATCTAAACTCACACTTCAACAGACAAAATAACTTTAGTGACCTCTAAGGTCACATTTAATTCTAAAAATCTGTGATTTAATCACACAATGAAGGCTACATATACACACATCCCTTGACATTCAAGAAGACTGTGCTATGTTAACTTTGTAATTCCTATCTATAAATACCATGGTAAACATAATTTCCAAAGATCATATAGTATCAGAAAACAAAAAACAGTAGATGTATACTCAACTCTCAGTGAGAATACTGTGTATGCAATGGGGTAGAACATGAGCTAATGAATACATAGCTCACAAGGTGTGAGTGTGGGATGGAGATTTAAATTCAAACTCAGAGCCCTCGTAGTGCCCGGGACTCAAACTCTTGCCATAGCCCAGCTTGACAGATTACCATGTGACATGTTTTAATGGACTATATGATCACTCATGATTAAGTAAGACGTTGATCGTTAAATCTACAAATGCCAAGGATTTTCTATACAGACACACCCATTTCAAGTTTGCTTGAATAATTCCTATATCCTCACTTCTATTTTAAATCTGTGTCCCGTTTGCCCCAGGTCTTCCCCGCCTCACCCTAAAAGTACAAAATACACGTAGGTGACCATCCTGCTGTTTCCTGAATCCCATCTTAATTTTCTCCAAATATTATTAAGCCTATTTCTGCCAGTACCTTTGTTGTAATTTGTATATTTTCTCTCAGTTCCATGAATTTATTTTTCTAACTTTCCCTTCAGTGTGAATTCCATATATACAGTCTGCTCTCAAACTACATACACCGACAGTCACAAGGAACAGTGTGCTAAATATAATCCACAAGTAACCCACAAGCCCGAACTTTAGTCAATAGTTTGAAGCTACTTCTTCTCATAAAGGCAGTTAACAGTGAATGGCAACGTGATTAACTTCTGATTACCTTGGTCTCCTGCAGGCATTAATGGTCAGGAAAATGCCAGAAGTTATGAGGAGAAGGTGCATAAAAACACAGAAAAAGTTCTATATCTGAAAACTAACTAATCAACAGTTGAATCCACCATGGTTGACTATACATTATTTCATAACATGAGCCACTTAAAAGCCATGTAAAGAAATGTTTCAGAGTAACCTTATTATATCATGAAACTGAAGAATATTCATAAAAGAAAATTCTTTTAGAAAGAACTAATAAAAATTCTCTAAGAAAAACAAGTAGTCAGTATAATTTTAGAGCTATTGGCTATTATATTTGAAGGCAGACACTACTGCATTTGTTAGCTCTGAGTTTTGGAAAAGATACTTGACAAAGTCACTCTTTAAAATGCGGAAGAATTGGATGTTCAAAATTACAGGCTAGTCAGCTTATATTTAGAAACAGGAAAGATGTTTTAGCTAGTTGGGGCTGTTCTAACAGAAATACCATAGATTGAGTGACTTAACAGATATGTATTCCTCACAGTTCTGGAGACTGGAAGTCCGAGAGCGGGATGCCAGCAATTCTTCACTATGTTCTCACATGGCAGAGAGAGAGGCAAGCTCTCTGGTCTCTTTTTAGAAGGACACTAATCCAATCATGGGAGCTCTAATGCCATCACCTAATGACCTCCCACCTTCCTCACAGCATCATATTAGAGCTTCAACATATGAATTTGGGGGAACACACATTCAGTCCATAGCAGAAGATGTTAAGAGTCGTCATCAAAGAGCTGCTGTATGCAGTATGTAAATCACTTCTGGCCATGCGACTCACTGGAGAAAAGGTAAAACACGGGAACCGCTGTATTCGAACCATTGTGAACTTAAAAAGACGTCTGACCTGGTGAACTATCAGAATCACCCGCGAAGATTTATTTTGATGTAACTGAAATACCTTTTATATTTTTTCCAAAACAAAGCATTTAAAAACACAACAAAAACTGAATAACAGATGAACAACTAAAGTAGTTTCTGTTTGTTCACATGGCATTCCTTCACTCTTCTCGACCACTCAACCTAAAATCTAAAATTTTATTCCTACCCCATGTATTTTTTAATCTCGTTTCCTTACTTTGTCTCATTTTTCTGCAAGTTTGATGAAGTCAGGATTCTCATCACCATCTACAGAGGGCCTAGGATATGGTAGGCACTAATGATATTTGTTGAAAGAATGAACGGGGTTGAGTATCCACTGCTGTCAGGGTGCAAGCTCTACATCTAGAAGTTACATTTCCTTATCAACAGTTGGACTCAAATAAGAGACTGGCCTCACATTCATATGTTCTTCATCTGATTTTACATCAGGCAGATGCAAGGTCTGCCCGAACAAGACCACCAAAGCTTGGTGGGAAGTTGCATGTCCTGTTCTCCAGGAAAGGAGCCCCTTCTCTGTAAACCGTACCAGCTCTACTCGATTATTAGTTTCTTCTACCAAGTTCCCTCTCATAGTCCAGCTGGGCATTCAGTTACCTAAACTCCATCCTCTTCCCTCAACAATTCAGTGTCACCAGTATACAAGATGATGGAACCAGAGGTGGTAACTAACTGGTGCCTCTGGGCTGAATCAAGCACACAAAGGATTGTTGTGATGGTATTTTTTGTTGTTGTTTGTTAATTTGCTTGCTTTGTATAGTGTCAACCCATACAGTATACTGACCTGTGTTGTATTTTTTAATGTGATTATCTGCTAACATTTCAAAACTGTGAGTTAAAAAAAAAAACACCTAGATATTTTGCTTCTCATGAAAAATGAATGATCCGGCACCACTGTTTAATGGTCTTTATGGCAAAACTAAGTGGAGCTGAGAGGTGTTCTACCTCCAGTGGAGCATCAGCTCTCTCCAGTTGTATCGCACTGCCTGCCCCTCCCAAGTCAGTCTAGATACTGAAGCCGAGACTCAGTTGCTGTTTATTATCCTCTTGGAGATACTGGGTTTTATTATATCTGACACACTTCACTATTCATGACTTGCCTCACTCTACTAAATAAGTATTTGGACTTGCGAATCTGTTCATAAATGAATGAGTTCTGTGGATGGAATGACATATGACCTAGTTATCTATTGTTTTGTAACTTGGTATCTTGAAACAATAAACATTTATTGTTTCCTGTGGATCAGAAATCTGGGAACCTCTATGTGGGTGGCTCCACTTTGGAGTCTCTCCTGAGGTTACTGTCATGCGCTGAGTTTGGATGTAGTCAGCTGAAATCTAGGCAGCAGGTTCTACTTTCAAGATGACTCACTCATATGGCTGTTGGCTGCAGGTCTGAGTTCCTTGATGCATGGACTTCTCCACTGGGTCATTTGTGTGACCTTGTAACATATCACTTGGCTTTGCCCAGAGTGGGGGACTCAAGAAAGAGGGCCCACGGAGGAAGCCTCTCCTTTCATGACCTCATCTCCAAAGTCACACACCATCAGATCTGCCTTATTTTATTTATTGGAATTAAGTCACTAAGTCCAGCCCACATTCAAGGGGAGGGAAACTCCACCTCTTGAAAGAAGTATCAATGTGCTTATGAAACTTAGATGTAGCAGTCTTGGTCTTTGGGCCCTAGACTTGGTTGAATCATCAAATAATTGCTTTATTTTAATCTAGGTATTATCAAGTATCTACTGCTTTACCTGATTTTAATGTTTCAAAGTTTTTTTTAAGTTTATTGTGTACATACTATTCTAAGTAAAACTGGGAACCCCAATGGGTTACATTTTATAAACTTTGAGGTTTAAAAAATTCCAAAATGTGTCCAAAGAGATAATTAACTCAATTCTAAGAAAACCACTCCTAAATTTTAGTGAAACACAAACTTTCAGCTAGTTATCATCCATTGCCCAGGCAGTTTGAGGGACTGGCATACACTGGTATATAACTGGTCACTTCATATTACAATTACTTCTTTGTTCCTGGATGTGCAATTTCAGTATCACTGTAGGAAAATTCCTTCTTCAACATTTGTAACTGTAATCATCAGCAATCCCCTGGATAGCGGTAAGGTTCTTCTTCTTCTTCTTCTTTTTTTTTTTAACTATTTTTTATTGCCTTTTTTATATGACTGTACTATTCAGCCCCAGCAGGAAGCAGGTCATCACCCTTCCTATCATCCCCAAAGAGAGAGAGCAGAGAGGTTCCGAAAGAAGAAGAGGGGGATCTGAACAGAAGGGCAAAGTCAGAGGCAAGCTGGGGATCTCTGTGAAGTAGAGGCTGCTGTTCCCCTTCCCTATGGGGATGTCCTTTACATTTTAATCTCTCAAACTGCAGATATATTCCAGATTCACGGGGCTGACACAATCTATGCATAGTTATTTCACCCAGACATCCTCTCTTCTACTTCATCAGGGAACAGGACTAACTGACTTTATTACTATTATTATTATTATTATTATTATTATTATTATTGTTATTATTTTGCTACAATGGCTTAACTGCTTCATTTTTTGAGATTTTGTTCACAGCACTGAGTTCTGTAAGTTGAGTACTCATTTCCTACTCACAGCAGGGTCGGCAGCAATCATGTTAGCAGAAATACATTTTTATAAAGCCTACATTTTTCTACGAGGCGATGAGTTTTATAGTATATAAAGTATGTGCAGTATAAAAATACAGTATATAAAGTATGTATGTATAAATATTCACTGAAAGTCAGTGACATCCCTGGTAATGTTATGACATATTTTTAACATGTTTTCTCTAACTTATTGGGTTCTTTGGCCACAGTATTTGCTAGTTTGAGTTGATTACACAAAGTATATTGGATTCAGTTTTTGAAAACATAATATGGGGTGTTGATTTGGAGATTGCTGCAGCTTACCAAAAACCATTTTCAGGATTTAAACTCTGCTATTTTTACTCAGGTGACCTAAAATATGTACAGATTCACATAAAACAAAATTTTCTTGTTAATTTGGCAAAGCTGGGTAATACAAAATAATCTCATTTTCTTACTTCCTTATGAATCAGTTATAAATAAATGCCTGCTCTAAAATTACTTGTCAGGTACAATCTTTGTGTGTGTGAAGAATTTTTTGTGGGAGAATAATTTCAATCATTGGTCAACAAAGCCTGTGGCCTTGTTTCTTCAATTATCTGTGAGGATCAAGCTATCATTTATAAGCAGAGACAAGATTTTATTTTATTTTGACGACTACACAAGGCCCTTGCACTTTAGAACACTGTAGCAGAACACAGAAAGTAATCACAAAACAACACTAGTCGCAGTAAGCCAGGAATCAATGATGGTAAAGTTAGTATTGCTAACAGCAGTAAGCCCCTGATCTGGATAATCTCATAAGTCTGTTTTCTAAGGTTAAAAGAAAAAGAAAAAGAAAAAACAAAACTCTCACAGAGATGTGCAATTGAAATGTACTTCTGGTGCTAATGGAGCAGGAACTTTTCCAAGCTTTTAACAGGTTAGAATTAATCAACCCTCAATCAATACGAAGCACCCCAGCTATAGAACCACCGCACTCACCCATGATGGTTAGGGCTGTAGCTTTTGTTAATTCTTCTTTCATCGACTCTATTACTTCTAAATTGCCTCCATCCAGGTTGCATCTATTTATGGTTCCATTTCCAGAACTGATCCAATAAAGCTTGTTTTCCACATAGTCTATTGATAGTCCTGTAATTAAATAATACAACTTAAACATAACAATAGCCACTTGGATTGTAATATTCACCTACCATTGGATTTGAGGGGAAAAATAAGTTGCCAGCTCAGATTCTGGTCTTTAAGATAAGATCTGGCTAACAGGGAAACAGACACATACTGCTTTAACTATGGGTAAAACGACACACTTACAGACACGGAATGGTTATCTCTGTTCATTATCGTAACACTCTTGTAACGTTGAAAAGAATGATTATTCCATTTTATAGATAAGGAAAATTATACCTAGAATAGTTAAGAAACCTTTGAGTCCACAGCCAGTGAGTGGACATTCCAGACATTTTAAGACAGTTTATGTTTCTAAATTGAATGAATTGAATTGAATTTTCTACTCTCTTCATTACATCACTTTGCCTGAGAAAGTTTTAATGTATAATATTCATTTGAGATACTAAATTTGTTAATGAAATTTCTAAGTTTGTCCTCTACTTTTAGTAACATTTACTTTAGGCAATTATAGATTTAATTTGGTGGTTTCAACACTTTTCAAGTAAATTCAAAGCTAGGAGAATTTCAACAATTAATAATTTCACTGAAGAATAGCAGCGAATTGGGCTCATTTAGGGGCTGCCATTGAGAAATAAGCCATAAGTAAACAAAACCAAAAATGTAAGATGATTGTTACAGAAACAATGGCACAGTGTATCACTATAGGTTAGCTTTAATATAGTTTATGGACAGTTTCTTACATTATACGAGTGTTGATGGTTTTCAAAGGTCTCAGGACATGCACATTTTGAGGGCCAAGGGTACACATCTACTTAATTATGGGCGTGCTTAGCAGGCTCAGGATCCACATGATAATATTAATTCTTTGGCTCCATGTTGGTCTTCTGGGACCCACTACTACTTGTGAAAAAGCACATGTGGGCATATATTCAGGCATTCAGTAAGTACACTATTTCTGGGATCTCCCTCCCAGAATGAAGTGAACAAACCACACACATACACACACACACACACACACACACACACAATCCCTCCCTACCAATAACACAAAACAAAACAAAACAAAAAACTCTAAGGTGAATAAAGGTAAGAAAGAAGAAGGAGAAAGGAAGGAAGGAACAGAAGAAGGAAACAAGTAAGAAAGGAAGACGACACTTGGAGGAAAAGCTGCATCAGTTCAAGTGCACTGAGACCGTGTTCAACAGAGCCCAGATATTTTCAACCACAGTTAGTCCCAGTCCAGAGAGTGGAACTGATTTATCAGACCAGTTTTAATCAAGTAGCCATAATAAAATATGTCTATATTACCAGCTATTTACTGATTTACTGGTATCTTTTCCTAATAAAAGTCTAGATAGTTCACCAGAAGAATCATAATGCATAAAATTAGACAGAGCAGGGATAAAGTTTTCAGATTTTTTTTTATAACCACGGTGGGTAATTGGCTTTAATTACTATGGGAAAATAATCAAACAAAAGTTATCACAATCTTATTTTATGATACAATATTTTCATGGTGAAAGTTATTCATTACACATTTTTTTTTTAAATGAGAGAAAGTCTGGTCATTCTGCAGGTACTTCCTAAGCCACCTTTATAATATCTTTTCTAGTATAAACAAATCCTGGTTTAGACCACTTAATTTTCAGAAGTGATCTATTTTACCTTCTACTTAGTTGACTATCTAAAGCACATAATTCCATCTTTAATGAGCAATGAAGCATATCTTTACTACAGATTTATGGTACAAAATATAATCCCAAACTTTGTTGCCATATTTTCAGCAAGAATCACATTAATAAGTAAATTTATCAAAAATTCCCTTTAAGAAAAGTTATCATACCCCTCTAGGTATTACAAATTCTCTCTCTCAATCAAGCTGAACCATCAGAGAGCTCTCCGCATTTTTAGATTGCTTGGGTTTTGTCTCTCTCTGAATATTTTGCTGAACCGAGCTTTGGCACTGTGCGCTTGGCTTAAATGAAAGATGCTGTAAGAAGGAGCCATAGGAAACCCACTGTTGTACTTCCCAGGATACAGTGTCTGAAATAATACATCACACCGTGACCTCTTTATACAAGGACCCATGGGAGAAATTTCTTTCAGGGCTCAGTGCAGAAAAAGCTTTATGTGGAAAATATAAAATTGTAACTGATCATATTTCTCTCTCTGCTGTGGCTGCAAAGAAACTGAAGAGTCAGATTTGCAACCTATCTCCAGCAATTGTAAAAGAATTGCATTTATACCACACACTCCATTCCTGGCTTCAACAGACTAATTTATTATTTTCCTTCACCTTGATTTTTAAAATCAGTTTGCTTATCCGCCCTGTCTTAGGGAATGTTTTTGTTTAAGTTGTCTCAATCTTTTCTTGAAAGAAAAGGGTACATACTGAATATGTTCAACTCCAAATAAATGTACCATCCCAGAATTTTCTCATCGACCTAAAACTGTGCAGTTTCTAGCCTAGAAGTTAGGTTGTGTGAAGCAGTTACACAGAGCAAGGAAGTTACAGAGTGTAGGTCAGAGCTCTCCAGTTTTTCCTACTCAACATCTTTGTTTCTGGACTGTGACTGCTGAGAGGAAAGGAGCCGTGTCTTAGTGAGGTTTTTATCTTCAGTGCCTGGCATGATGCCTACAGCAGAGAAGAAAATTTAGAAACACTGAATGAACAGGTTATTTAATGAAGTCCATTATGAAAATTATAAGTTGTCTTCAAGGAGTTCTGCCTAGTAAAGCTGAATTTTTAAATTTATTCTCCCACAAGAGAATTTTTAAATAGACTGCTTATACCCAAATATTATGATCATAGCAGATAAGGGCAGTGACTGAATAGGTCTACCTGGTATGGCTTAGATTTTTTACATCAATATTAATATGCAATAGTTCAGGATTAATAGCTTCAAGGTTCACAGGAAAAAAATAAAATTCCTATTTTAAGCTGCATAGGCATGTGATATGTCACTTAGTCACCTACATACATCTTCTCTCTTGTCAAATGTATTAGTTTAATCCTTGAATGTTCTTGAGTGTGTCTATTCCCAGGTGTATAAAAGAGAACTGAAATATTTGAAAACTCTTATTAAGAATTCAAGAAACTAGTGATATAGGTTTTAAATTCATATGAGTATGTTTAGATGTACATATTCATAGTTTATTAATATAAGTGTTTTCGTATCATAAGATTCTTAAGCTTTGTTATTATCCCATACTTAGATCTTAATAACACTGAATAATTGGTATCCATTTATTGAAATAATTTCTGGATCAGATCTCCATGCCAGTATTTCAAAAGATAAATCACTGAGCAAGAACCCATAGTGGTTTTGGTGCAACTGAAACTACTGAATGATTTTAGAATGCTAAGTTCCTAGCCATGAGAAAACAGATCAGATGTAAGCATGACACTATAAAGGTGCCCTGGAACCTATGCAAAGAAATATAATTATGTCTGTATGCGAAGATTCACAGAGTGGGTGACTAAGACTAAGAAATCTTCAAAAGGGCTGTAAGAGTGGTCTAAAGGATATACCATTAGTAACATGGAGTCATTTCTGCAAGGCATGCTTATTTATAAAATCATCTGGATCTGGTTATCAAAAGGGCAAATCTGATTCAATAACAGGTATATCAATGGAAGAAAAGTTATCATTTAAGTTGAAAGACCTTTATGAAAAGAAATATCTACCTTTTTATCTGTCTTTTCTATTACTGTAAACATGCAGAATTAATCCATATGCTTTGATTATAAAACTCATTATTTTCCTTAATGTATTATTTTCCTTAAACATTTTTATTTAAATCAGGTTATTTTAAAAAATTTAGACAATGTAACTTCCCAAAATTATGTAATTATTCAATTAACAGAAATATTCCACACATTGACATAAAAACCAACTACATAATATTTTCAAAAAATATAATGTAATATAACTATATTTTCCATATATCACTAAAAAAATTAAGTCCATTAAGTTTTACGCACTGCTACAATTAAGACTGAAAAGTTCATTTTTATGTGTCTCATGTCTTTTCTTTTTATATGACTTAAACTCAATATACCACGCAATGTGGAATTAAAATGTAAGTGCAAATACATAGGGAGAAACAAGGAATTTTAAAAATTAAGGCTTTCTAGAGATAGTAATTATTTAATATTTTTCCATCACTTGTCAAATTTCATTTCAAAATTTTCATTCCTGGCTCTGTATTATAATTACCTGGAAAGTTATTAAAAATACTGATCTTTGGGGCCCACTCTCAGAAATTCTAATTTAATTGGTTTATGATGGTCCCGGGCATAAGTATTTTTGAGAAATCTCTCCAGGTCATTTTAGAATCAAAAAATTAAAAAATTCCTTTTTAACAGTGCATATTTTTATAACCTTTTACATTTGAATATTTTAAAAGTTCAATGACGCCTTTTAAATTTTGCTGGAAAGTGTGTCATGATTAGATCTTTGGAGACAGAGGAATACTAAAGATGTAGATGGAGAAAAAGGCATGCTATGGATATTTAAATGTAGATGTAACTTCAGGGCCTCCAGACATGTATAAAACACAACACTGAAATCTTCTAAATATTTTCTGTGTAGTGCTACCTTTAGACAGCAGAACACAACTCCTTCTGTTTCTGGAATTGTGAAAGTTGTAGAAACTGACTATTAAAAATGCACACAAAATGGGGAAACAGCGCAAAGTTGCATCCCCTATTCTACCTGTAGAATAGTTACAATGTTTTGGATACTTCAAAATGGAGATCTTTTCAGAGTTCACCATAATGGGCCTGATGATTCCGGGGACAGAACCTTCTCTGAAACTTTGAACTTTGAGCTCCAAAGAAGCTTAGTTATTCCATGGGGAAGCAGAAAGGGATTCACTGCCTACTCAATATTAGGCTATCTCAAGAATGTTCTATTCCCCCTGAGAATACTTAGATTTTAAGTTAAAGAATAAATATCCTGAGGAAGCCCAAGTACTCTGTGCTCCATCCCTGGCTTCTCTCTGAAGTGAGCACAAATTCAAGGCGCCGCCCTCCAGCACCTTTTCCTGCTCAACACCTTTGTTCCTGGACTGTGACTGCTGAGAGGAAAGGAGCCAGGTCCTAGTGAGTCCGTGCATCGCTGGGTTCATCTGACAGAAGGCCAGGCAGCCTCTACCTGGCTACAACCTCACTTCACCATTGTGAAGTTGTAGTAAGAATAACTGCCTCATATAGTAATACCTGCCACAGACACACTCAATAAATGCTAGCTATCTATTACCAGTATAGGTTTTTGTATTTCTCTTTTGGGCTAAAATTTACAACCATCTCCCTGGTAATCCCTACGACTGATCATTTTGAGATAATTTAGTAATGAAAAATACTTAGATTGTGCACTTAATTTGTAATGCAGTCTTTTCTCAGCTATAAGGGTACATCAAAATTACAAGATTTGTTCTGTGAAGGCCAATAAAAGATATGCTTTATTCTGGGACAAAATATTTGCAAATCCACTTACTCATCAAAAGATTAGTATCAATGAAAGAATTCTCAGTGGAGGGTGGGTATAGTGGTGGTAAAGTGCTTGCTTAATGTGGGTTCAACTCCTAGTACCTCCATTAAAAAATAAAAATAAAATAATCAATGAAATTGTTTAAAAAAGAATTCTCAAAACTCAATAGTTAAAAAATTCAATTACAAAATGGGCAAAATAAATGAACCGATATCCCACAGAGGATATACAGATGGCAAATAAATCCATGAAAAAAGATGTTCAACATCATAGGAAAATGCAAATTAAAATGACAGTGACTATCACTACACACCTAAAAGAATGACTGCAATGAAAACAGTGACAGCAATAAATGCTGACAAGGATGCAGAAAAAAGCTACATCACTGACACATGGCTCGTAGGAATGTAAAATGGCATAGCTACTCTGGAAGACACCTGGGAAGTTTCTTATAAGACTCAGCATATCATTACCCCAAGTCCCAGCAACTGCACTCCTGGGAATTTATCCCAGAGAAATGAAAACATGGTGTAGTGAACAGCTGGAATCACTGCATTTCCTTGAACAGGAGGATGGTTAGATAAACTGTGGTATGTACATACATGGCACACTTCTCAGCCATAAAAACAAAAACGAAAAACTGATAAATATAACAATTTTGATGACTCACCAAGGATCTATGCTGAGTGGAAAACAGCCAATCCAAAGGTTACATACTGTATGATTCCATTTATGCAGCATTTAAAAATGACACAATTTTAGAAATAGACGGTGTGGGGAGGAAAGGGGAAGGAGGTGGTGGGTAGGAGGGAGTAGGTGTGGTTATAAGAGGGCAACAGGAATGACTGCTGTGATGTAAGAATTATTCAGTATCTAAACTTTCTTCCCCATCTCCCTCGTTTTCCTGCTTATCCTCAGAACTTGATTCTGTTTATTCAGTATCCTGACTGTGGTGTTGGATATAGGAACCTATACCTGATAAAACTGTGCAGATCTAAACACACAAACACACACAAATGAAGACAAATAAAACAGAATCTGAATTAGACTGATGAATTATATTAAGGTCACTAGCTGGGTGGTAATATTTTACTATAGTTTTACATAATATTCCAATTGGGGAAAATTACATCAAGTATACATGAAACCTCTCTGTACTACTTTTTACAATTGCATTCAATCTAAAATTATCTCTATAAAAATTTCAATTAAAAATGATTCCACAAAAAGTGGAGTCTGAAGGGGATCAGAAAATGACAGTCCAAAATATACCACTTATGGTTTGAAGATTATTTTGAGTTGAAGACAAGTAAAAAATAACAGACACCAAAAATAAAAGCTCTCTGACTTTTCTTTTTGCTAAAAACAGGCTTAGCCTCTTAATTACCAGAGATAAGTCCAGACTCTCACCAGCCCAGAGATAGCACTTGAGAGGAATGCGCTCAACAAAACTTACAAAAATGATTCTTATCTTAGTTTTCCTCCTGTATTTACCTACCCATAGTTTGCCTTCCTTGAAAGTCTAAACTGTTTTCCCTTTGTCTTGTTCATTTCTCTGAAAATGTATTGTTCTTTGGTTAAGACGCTATATAAGCACAAGTTCTAACCACCCCTTTGAGTTACTCATCAATGAATTTCTCCCGCAAGTCTGTGTGCTCAATGAGATAATAAACTCTGTCTTTCTCTTGTTAATTTGCCTTTTGTCAATCTAATTTTCAGGGCCCTAGGAAGGTAGAGGAAATAGTTTTTTTTTGGTTTTGATTTTTTTTCCTTCCACTGCAAGTATCTATACTGCCCTTATCTTAACTTGATCTAAATTATTCCTTGAAATCATCCTTTCTATTCACTTTAAGAAATCACCGATGTCAGACAGAGTCACAGAACTAAGCTAATTAGTGCTTTGTTGCTTATCGCATCAACTTAAGATTTCAGCATCTCTTCTATCCTCCCTCCAATAAATCATTTTATCTGGGAAAGTTTATTCTGTGTTTCAAGCTCTTGATGACTCGCCAAAGCGATGTGTCTTGTGAAAATAACACATGCAAAAGATGGAGGAAAACCAGAGTCAGGGACAGGTGATTTCTAGAAAAGTGTTTTGCTCTAAAAGAGCATTTTAAAAGCTTTAATACCTATAGTTTCACAATTTGCCAAAACTGTATTTTATAGCTTGATAGGTACAATAGAGCAAAATATTTTTAAAAGCACTCAATTGTGGCATTTGCATATTTTAAAACTATAGTTCCTGTCAATATAACCATAAATATTCACTTGTGTTAGTTTTTTTTACTTAGACATGCAGAACAGTTTAGCTCTTTTAGACATCTCATGACTTCGTGCTTTTTATGTCCATTTTTCCTTTCTACTAAGAATGAGGAATGCCCCTTCCCCTCCACCATAACTTAAAAACAAAAGTCTATGTTTTCTTCACCAATTTGCTTACAACTCATTCCTTTATTCCTCTTTCTTACAAAGAATTAGTTGTTTTCCTTATAATATCTACTTGTATTATCTTTATGGCATCTGGAAACAGTATTCATGAGTGATACTGGTTTTTGTTGCTGTTTAACTCTCCTTAAGATCTCAAATGGTTTATAATTTCTGCCTTTTGCCTTTATTGAACTATGACCTTGATAATGTGTCCCAGGTTTTATTTTCAGAGTCTGGCACTTAGTATCCACTACATAATCATTTTTAATAACCTTTTTAAAATACTTCATAACATTTGAAAGAATGAGTCATCAGATGAAAAAATGTAATGAATTTAAATTATTTGTGTGTATATGAATGTATGTAATTTTAATATTGGTTTGTGAATTCCTCTGGCCTTTCTGGTAACCTACTCTTACTGTTTCTTTTGGGGTGCACGGCTTTACATGTTGACTGAGTTTTAAACATAATAAAAGTGAATGTGCTGAGTAATAAGTGTATATAAATAATTTAACTGCATAATGTTGAGCAAGGAAACATATCCAGAAATCAGCTTTAAAGCTTATTTTTAAAAAGTGAGGTCCTTGACGTCTTTTGATGTGGTAAAAAGTATCTGTCAATGTTAACCATGAATAGATTTAAAAATTTGCACTATACAGTGTATGGGCTGGAATGATTAAGTACTAAAAAATAAATGGTAGGTTTCAAGAAGGTGCACTCGAAGTTTGAGTAAAATGATTTTTGGTTGGGATTACATGTAAAATGGAGAGAAAAACATCAAGAAAATAAAACAACATCAAGAAAATAAAATAAATAGTACACTAGATCCTTAAGAATAAGCCATGGAGGGTAATGCTGATTGACAAACTAAGATGCTTTATATGAGACTTAATGGATAAAATTCATAATATGTAAACATTTTAAACATGGAAATGGCTTTAAGTAGTAAATTAAAACCCCCTATTTTGGAAACTGCTCTAAGGACTTAAGATATCCAAGACTAAGCAATAAATCTTAATTGAGAATATTTAGTTCAACAATGGATAACTGGAATATTGATTTGTATTTAACAGAAACAAAATTATTTAGCCCAAACTGCCTGAAGGCTGCAATTACTTACTCTTCTGTGATCCACACTCATAAAATGCCAAGTTGGGTGTTTTGATAAGATTACGATGCATTTCTCTTTCAAGAATGTCACACACATGGATTTAAAAGCAAACAAAGGAAATCCAATGAATTAAAATATAAAAACTATTCCACGAACTAGAAATCCTAGTATATCAGCGACGTTACTGTTTAAAACTAGCATTTCAAGATTCAGAAATAATTCATTGTGAGGCATAATTGACACAGAGGTGAACTCAGTTCTTACATATCCCCGGTTGCTTAGAAAAGCTGACTGCAGTGTCCTAATTGGCCACACAATTCTCAGGCGTTTCCAAGCTCTAGGTTTTTCTTTCCCACTCTCCATGCTTGAAAGAGTACCAGTTTTATTCCCTGATCTTTCCTAGAGGTCAGGTAATCACTGTATGAAATCAGCCTCTCTGGGCAGAGCATGATCGTTAAGATTTGATACGGCTTTGGAAGGAGATAAACTTGGTTTTGAATCCCAGCTCTACTATTTATGACAAATAACTCATTTCTTTCAAACAAGCCTCAGTTTCTAAATATATAAAGGAAAAATAAGAAAGCCTTCCTGAAATGACTACTGTGAGATGATTAATGAAAAGCATTTTGCAAGCGCTTGACATAGTCTAACTACTTAACAAGTAATTGCTGTAACTGTGTTACTTTTGCTGCCAAAGTGAGGATGATTCCACGTCGTTACCATCTACCGTGGGCTGAGTGCATGCAAACACAAAGGTGTTAGCCTCACGGTGAGAAGACAGGTTCCATGGAAGGGGATAGGTAATCGCTGTTTCGAGCCGACACTTCTCAACCTCATCGGACAGAGTACTGTGATTTCTCTTTACACTGAGTGCAGTCATTTCTATTCAAGTTTTTACATACGTTCAAAACGTAATTTATAATCTAACAGTTAACATGCATACGGAGAAAATCAACTGAACAGCAGCTCCTCCTTTCCTAACTGTCTGATTTCCTTCATGGAAATGGTTTAGGGAATGCAGTGAGCAGGACAGACTCATCATAAAACATTTAATTACAATCATTTTCTGCAGGGCAAAATATTAGTTAATTTCAGTAAGGAAATAACACAGTAATAAATATCTCCATGTATATAAGTATCTCATAGATAGGACAATCATGTGTACCAACAAAAACAGGTTCGTACTTGTTCTTTTTTTTTTTCACTCATTCATACGTTCATTTAAAACGTACTGAAAATTCCATTGTAGAAATCGTCTCAGGGGAACAGTTCTAAAAGAATCTTGTAAAGGGGGATTATAATGGTATGAATTCTTAGAGTATCTCAAAGATTCTTCCATTATCAAATGTTTCCTTATGAGACTTAACCTTGATGCTACACAAAATAGCAGTTTAAATGTATACATAAACTGAAAAAAAAATTGTGTCCACTTATTTACAGCATGACTAAACTGTCCATAAAGAGAGGAAAACAGTAACAGCAAAAAATGAACTTTAGAAAAGCAAACACAATCATCTGAAATACTTGCCTATTTTGTATAAATTGGAAAACAGTACGTTACTGAATATATTTTAAGAAAGCAGTTCAAGCATGCAGAGTGAAGACACTGCAACTTAAAAAAACAGTTACTATGCAACATAGTTTTTAATCTAGTTTAATCAGTGCCTATAATACTCCTAAAACTAGCATTGTCTTAACTGGCCCCATTTCTCACAAACAATTTACACAGACTGAATACAGATAGGACTTTCCTGCTGTAAAGTTATTCACAGTAGTATTTTTTATAGTTGATTTACAGATCAGAGTCTTTCAAACCTATTGGGATAGATCAAAACTTGCATTTAACAGGGCTGGAGTGAATAAGGGTTATGTTCAAAAGAATTCAGTTTTATAGTCATACTCTGTGCTAAAAAACAAACAAAAAAACTTGCCAATAAGTAGATAAACTGACCAATTATATTTTGCTTGTTCTTTCTTTTTATAAGAAATCTGAGGTGCTAGTGAGAGTTGTTGGGTTCAGGACAGGCCACCCCAAATTATGCTATGTTGACATATTGATTATTTTGAATTAAAGTTACTTAAGAAACAGCTGGTGCAAGAAGAATATTCTGACCCTCTTTTGTTTCCCTGAAAGCAGGTATCAGTTCTCCCATGGGAAGTTAGCCTTCCTAGACTAAGAGGACAGAGGCATCCTTATTGCCAAACACAGGAAATTCAAGGCCACGAAAGTAGTATCAACAAACTTAGCTACTTCTTCATTAATTTGGAAACGCAATCCCAAATCCCTTTGTTTTGTCAAATCTTCACAAATAGTTGTTTCTTTGTCTAAAACGTATAAAAGCTGTCTGCTAAGGTCACTTTGGGTCTCATTCTTATGGGGATCCCATCAGTACATAGTTAAATTTTTTTTTCTCCTCCTGTTAATCTGCCTTCTGCCAATTTAATTACAAGCACACCTCATTTTATTATTCTTCGCTTTCTGCACTCAGCAGATACTGTGATTTTTTACAAATTGAAGGTTTGTGGCAACCCTGCCTTGAGCAGGTCTGTCAACACCATTTTCCCAACAGCATTTGCTCACTGTATGTCTGTGTGTCACATTTCGGTAATTCTGACATTATTTCATAATTTTTCATTATTATATTTATTATGGTGATCTGTGATCGGTGGCCTTTGACACTACTATGAATCACTGAAGGCTCAGATGATGGTTAACATCTTTTGGTAATAAAGTATTTTTAAATTAAGGTATGTATGCTGTATTTTTTTAAAGACATAATGCTATCCTATACTTGATAGACTACAGTATGGCGTAAACATAACTTTCATATGCCTGGGAAACCAAAAAATTTGTATGACTCGCTTTATTGTGATACTTGCTTTATTTTGGTGGCCTGGAACTGAAGCTGCATCTCTGAGGTATGCCTGCATTGAACAGCAAAAAGAACCAATAAAGGTAGAGAAAAAGAACTTTTCTTTCCCTATGGAGTCAAATGGCCACTGGATTAGACAGGGAAGGGAGAAGAAACAGCAAGAGGAACACATTTACATATGGACAACACAGTCTGTCATTCAACATTGCAGAGACCCTCAGTCTTAGCACCTCGTTAAATGACTAATAACCTCAAGTAGAAAAGTTACCAGAAGGAATTTGTAAGCAACACCTAATTGTAAACCACAATGAGAACTTATGAGAGCAAGATGAGGGCCAAGTTGCCCTTTTGCTCTGCGGGCTATGCTGGGAAGACCTGTGAGTCAAACCCAGTACTTCAAACTTATTTGCATCTTAGCATCAGCACCAGGTCAACATAGAGTTAAATTCTCACATGTGCATAAAAACTTGCTCACCTCAGGAGGCAACTTGGTTACATATATTCCTCTGCTACAGTTCTGTGGATTCTATTTTGTGTTTATTCTTCGCTGAACTCATTTATACACACACAATACTGCAGACAATCAAATCATTCAAAGTCCAGTCTATTGGACGCAACATACCTTCTGCTACTGCACCCGACAGGGTCTATTTATTAAAGGCCAGATGTTCTTTTCTTAAGTTTTCCTCATGAGAACTTTATAAAATGGGTATTTTGCCTTGATTTTTCAGATGAGGAAAGCAAGTACAATCAAGCTAACAGCAATTTGCTTAAGGTCACTGAGTTAAATTTACCTAATGGAATCTAAGATGATTTAGGTTCCTGTGCCCCTAAAGGAAAAGGACAATGTCAAACTTTTATCTACAAGCCTAAGACAAAATCTGATAGTCACTAAAAATCTGTTTATTGAATAAATGAATGCCTGACTCATAAGCTGTGGGAATAGTTTGTAATGAGGTTCTGGGTTATTTCCAGGAAAATATTATATCTTGCACAAATTAAAATTAAAAACTACCACTCTGAATTTATCTTAAAGCAAGTTTTTAAATATAATAATAACTGACATGAAGTAGACATTTAATATTTGTGATTGAATGTCGAACCATCACCCACACACAGTTAAAAATAACACCTGGTGGACAACACCTGAGGGACCAGCCACAAAGTGTAAATAGTAACATTCACTCTTTTTCTTAGAAACTTTCTTTATATGAGCTTTTAGGTTTCTTTAATTTATTTTGAGTAAGGAAATGGAAATTTAGAATTAAAGAAGATAAGGTTTTCCCCATTATAAAAACAAGCATATACGTTAACATTTTGGTGTAACCAACGGCTGCCACATTATAATGTAAGGATTTTATTTACTCTTACTATTTCAGTCGTACTCACTTTTCCACATTAAATATTCTGAACAACTCCAGATAAGCACCAACTGAATTGCTTTCATCCAAATTAAGTCCTTTGTATGGGTCCTAATCTTGTAGAGTCCCTTGTTTCTTTTGTCCTCTCATCATCCACACATAAGTATTAGAAATTGAAGGCAAATTGAAATGCTAACAGTACCTTGAATTTCAATTGTGTATCAAATCTTAGAACAAACAATTCAAAGAAAAGAGTTGTGAATAGTAGCATTTTACATCAGAGGTTTATCCTCTAGACTACATAAAAAATAATTATTTATGGCAAATCTTGTTGATACTACAGATTTATTGAATCATCACTATTAAAAGTGAGATACTTCAAGTCAGTATGCTTCCACATTTCTAAAACTAAGAAAAAACTGCTGGAAAGCTTCAATGGTATATTGATTTTACTCCAAGATTTAAAAATATCCTGTATTCAATTCAAAGCAAAATTGTGATTTTCTTCTGTTTATTCCATCATTTGCACATTTAATATAATAATCAAAATCTAAGTTCATTATTGGATTTTTTTAAAAGGTACTTTAAAATGACAAATAGGCAATATGATCTTTCTTGCCTCTCAAAGAAATACAAGAAAATACGAGGAAAGAGTGATTACAGCATGAAAAGAATATTATCATGTATAGATGTCTATGTGTAAACATGTAACATCATCTTCTGAAGGAATCTTTGAGATTTTTAAAGATGTTTTATGGGAATAAGTCAAAGCTCTCTTTCAGCACCATAGAGTTCTTACCTGATGACTTACAATGGTTAACAAAGGCAGAATAACGAACTAAATAAACACCCTGCAGAGTAAATGAAAACTGCTGAAAACTAAATATTAAATACTTAAATCATCACAACTATTAATAATGCCACAATAATGATAATCAAGGAGACTCGATACACCGTATTGCCACTGGAGCAAGTGGTGTATCAGATACTCACCAGTGAGAATAAGATATTTATTAATTATATTAAATGTTAAGCAACTTCAGTACTTAAGATACTGCAAAAATCCTCTTATCATAAAACCTATTTTCTAGATAAAGAAACAAAACAAAACAAGTATCTTCTGTATAGCACAGGGAACTATATTCAATATCTTGTAATAACCTTTAATACAAAAGAATATAGAAATAAATATATGTATGTATGTGTACGAATGACTGGGACATTGTGCTGTACACCTGAAACTGACAAACAATAACTGACTACACTTCAAATAAAAAAAAAAACCACAAAGTATTTTGTTTTCCAGAAAAACAGTGCTCCCTCCCTGCCTAACATAGCCCAAATGGGTTAAGATCGATAAATTCCAGGTTTAACTTATATTACTAAATTGATCGTATTTTCTTTTTCTACATTAAAGATCCATTATACAAGCACAGATTTGGCATAATTAAAACTGCAGTGATTATTAAAAAAAAAAAACCCAAACTTACCAACTGGTTCCTTTTGATTCTGAAAGAGAATCTTGCTATTGCTGCCATCCATATTTGCCATGTTAATTGTGTTTCCATCTGTCCAGTAGAGTTTCCTTGATTCAAAAAGAGATATGGGATTAAAAATATTAGATATAGACCTACTTGTCGACTAGAAACATGCACTGAAGAACAAAGTTAATACGAAAGTTAATTCTTGGCTCAGGATACATTTTTTTGAGAAGACCCCCAAATTGTTGAGCCCCTTGCCTGGGAAGAAAATACCAAGCTTGCTTTTTCCTGTTATTAAAGAACAGTTATCTTACTTCTTTTAAACTCCTACATTCACAACTGAATATTTAACTATGACTACAGTAAATTATTTCCATTAAAGTAATTCATTGAGATTGAATCCTCTTGGCTTTAAGAAATCAGATACCATAGAAGGGAACCAAATCATTTCAATCATTCCTCTTGAAAGCACTGGGGAGAAAGGACTTCTTTTAGCTCTACACAAGGTCTCTACGTGGGGACATGATAATAAGCCAGAAGCTGGGAGAATCTGCTCCACTTATCAGTGCCAATCATATCAACATGCAGTAAGCATGTTATTAACAACCGGTATTTGAAATGAAATCAGCAACTTTTCCCTGCATCTCTTTTTCATTCTGAACTGTCACTCTTAAGAAACATAAATACAAT
The DNA here is from genome assembly GCF_048564905.1 of Vicugna pacos. Taxonomy (NCBI): domain Eukaryota; kingdom Metazoa; phylum Chordata; class Mammalia; order Artiodactyla; family Camelidae; genus Vicugna; species Vicugna pacos. The sequence continues at coordinate 20,498,720 of NC_132991.1, forward strand.
CTTACAGTAATATATAAAAATTTGATTTTGTGCAGAAAACAGAAGTCTCCAACAAGAGATCTCTTTCTTTAATGCTTGTTTTCTAAAAATTTTTTTGGTAGGGGGGAAGTAGTTAGGTTCATTTGTTTATTTATTTTTAGAGGAGACACTGGTGACTGAACCCAGGACCTCATGCATACTAAGCATGCGCTCTGCTGCTTGAGCTATAGCCCGTCCCCTCAGGGACCTCCTACATGTTCCATATTTATAATTTTTTTGTAGAGCATATACATTTGTGTGTGTGTGTGTGTATGTGTGTCCTCTGAATCAAAGTTTTTATATAAAATCAGATCAAAGTTGTGTAAAATTTTTGAAAATCTTAAAAAAAATAATCATACTTTACCCCCTCACTGGGTGAGCTGCAAGACACTGTGGCTTATCGATTCCGTGGATAATTGAGGTTTTCAAGGAGCCATCTAGTCGTGCCACATTAATTTGTGTTTCATCAAATTCTGAGCTAATCCAGTATAAATTTCGTGAGACCCAATCCACTGCTAACCCTCTGATAGTCTGAATATCTGTAAAACAAGGAAAGAGAAAATTAAAAGTGAATGAAGTTTCTCATTCTTTTTGCTTTCCAAGAAAGTTATTTTCTGTCTCAGGGAAAATTTAATTTACACTTTAATTTGTTAGCTAAAACTGTACAAGATTGTAATCTCATCCCTTATCAACCCTTCTTAAGGCATGAATGATCATTAATGCCTTACTGCTGAGCCATTTGAAAACTTGAAGTAACAATTAGCATTGAAATTACACCAACGGTCCATGATTCACTAGTAAACACTTAGAGCAGATGCAGGCAGCAGTCCTACGGGCCAAGGTGACCAAAATTCAAATTAGAGCAATAGCTTCTCTAGTTGGTAGCACAGCTTTCCAGTTAGGAACAAGTACTTGTGGGCCGTCAACAAATGGGCCGTTTTATGTTCTAAGTGCCAATTTGTTACGGAAACGAAAAAAAACAATTCAACTTTCCTAAAAGAATTACCAGAGTTGAAAATCTTTAAAACGGATAATTAACAGAAATTGACTGAGATATGAGCAAAGAAACGAAAACCCTTTTAACATTCCTCTAATGTGGATTCTACAGAAATCACAGAAATCTAATTAAGGCCCGATTCATTTCAGTCAATAGGAATATTTGGGTTGCTATTACTTGATTATTCAATCAGGCATCTTTTTAAAAAGTGATGGAATTTAGGTTTAAATATAATTGTACATTTTAATTAGAGAAAGAAATTAAAATGAAAGTGTTAAAAACAATGGATACGAGGAAATCTTTTTAATGCGTTAACAGATGAAGCAGGCCAGTCTATCCCCAGTCTGTGGCACTTGACTACTCTAACTGAGTTTTGTCTTATTTTACAAAGTTTTAGTATTTTCTAAATACCATGCTGTACCTCTTTGGGCTCTCTAGGCCCCTATTACGCAAATTTACAAGACACCTGGAGACTGTTAAAATGAAGATTCTGATTTGGTAGGTCTGGGGAGGGCCCTAACATTCTGCAAGTTAATAACCAGCTCCCAAGAGCTGCAGCCATGGCTCCACAGCAGTGCTTCCAATCCAAATGCTTCTAGAAACCCGGAGCAGCTGCTACTTAGCTCATCAAATTAATGCATCTTCTCCCCCTTACCACCCCCCATTTTTTTTTATCATTTTCAAAAGATGTCACAAAGCTTGATGTTCAGAAAGGGAAAACTCTAGATTTTTTAAAATCTGCCAACTCGTTCAAAATTTAAAAGAGCAAAATGAGGCAGCCCTGACAGTTCTGAGTCAGCTGTGAAGTGTGGTGCTGGCGTGGTCCACTCTACTGCGAGTTTACAACCTCATTTCTTGACAGAGCCTATTTCCCTTTTATTATTTCGAAATAACTTTTAATCACAGTGCTCGGCAAAGGTTTTCCCCACGTTCCAAATTCTCCTCTAAGCAACAGCCTCTCACTCAGCAAGTTACCTTTCATCCTTAATTTCTGGTGTGTTGGCAAATGTTGAATGTGAACTGCATTTCTCAGCCCAACACTTGAAATTTCTTTTTTACTTTTAGTTATTCTCATCCAGCTCCCTCCTTCCTTGAGAAGAAAAAGACACACACCACCTCTGGGAAGCTAAACCTGCCATCGCAGACACGCCTTTGCCTCACCCAGGATACTTACTCTTCCTCCTTTACCCTCTGCACTTAATTGGCTGCTGAGAAACAGTAATGAGATTTGGCTTCATGTTCTAGGTTGGGTGCCTATTTTTTTGTCTCTAATCAAGTCACTTAGATTTCGCCCTCTTTTCTTATTGGGAAAACGAGGCTAATTAGAGGTAATACATAGGATTGTTGTGAATATTGCATTAGATGATGTGTGTTTTTGCAGCTTCATTCAGGGTTGACACTTTGGCAATCCAAGGACTTAATACTTTCTGTATTTTTACCCTGAATTGCTCGGTTTTGGCAAAAAAACCCAAGTTTTTATTTCCTCTCAAATACATGTGTTCCAAAGGTTGTTTTTTTTTTTTCCCAGCTGTCCCTGCTGCTCAAAATCTTTTACTTATTTCTGATTGACTCCTAATCATATGGCCAAGAGAATACATGGCACTCTTAACTTGGAAAGCATAGCCACATGTAAGCTGTAAATACCTAGCCAGTCTTAGTCAATTCTATGCTCCATGCTCTCTCAAATCTATTTCTGTCTTTAATATTGCATAGCTTACAGTCATTTTCCTCTTTAAAGCAACTGATTTAGTTGCTGCCAAGTTTTTCTGACTAAGGAGCTCTGGATCATGACCTTTGATTGCCCCAAGGTATTTGATTGCTTCCAACTACTCAGAAAGTGATGTCTAAATTCCTTAGGCTGGCTCTCTATATAATCTGAATATAACTACCTTATCCACTTTTTCACTATTTTTAACCCATTATCTTACACTTCAGTCATATTGTTGTTTTCAGATTTCCAGACTTACCCTGATCTTTCCAACCTATATGGAATTATCTGGACCTCATAGCCTATCACATCTTCACTTATCAAAGTCTTATGCAAAGCAGGCCAGCTGATGGGGAACAGCACCCTTCAACTACGAAAACTTAATCAGTTCTCCTATATATCCCAGCCCTGAAGATTTTCTCTATCTACCTAACTCAACAGAACTATACGTGATCAATCCCTTTCTACCTTGTACAGTAATTGTTTGCTAACAAATGACTACTTTCGCATATATTTCTTGAAGGTGGGTTCCTTGATAACTTATCTTCATAGTTGCCTCCACCAAACAGACAGCATTGTCTTCAAACTAAATATTTTTAATGAATTGATGAATAAATGCATGATATGCACAATCTATAATTTTAAGGATATATGAGCTGAGCTAAAACTGTCATAGGTGAGGTCCTCATGTTTATTTTCAGGAGTAAATATCTAAACACACACTCATTTCTCACTCTCTATCCTTACTCTTTTTCTGTCCACTAGTTTGGAGTTTCTAGTTACCAGCTTTATGTCTAAACTCCCATAGACTGAGTTCATTCTTACAATAGATCAGAACAAAAAAATCAAAACACACACAAAGAAATGAGACATAAGAGCAAGAATAAAGAGAAAAATAAGTAACAGATTTAAATCTCCAAAGCTTACCTGGTTTTATTGGGTATAAGATAAAGAAAAATGAGTGAAATATTTTAAAGAGAAAAATATACTTTGAAAAAATAAGCAAGGTGCAGTAATTTATTTTTTAAAATCTTCTTGGAATATATAAATGAGAAGCAAAAATAACTTGAGAATATAAAAAATATAATAAGTCATGAGATGGACTGACCAGCAGGTTAGACACAGTTAAACTAGTGAACTGTAAGACAAATTGAAGGTTAGCTACCAGAGGTAGCTCAGAGAAACAAAAAGATTAAGTGAGCTGGAGGCTAGAATGAATAATCTAGCACATCTAGTCATAGCTTCTAAAGGAAGGAATAGAGAGACTGGGTTAGAAAAAATGGTCAGAGATAATAGTTGAAGATTTTTTTACTCCCTGGGCTGATGAAAGACATGACCCAAAAGGAGGTACAACACATTACAGGTGGCTAAATAAAAACACTGTCATGAGAAAAAAAAAAAAAAAAAAGAATAACGTTAAAAGCATCTAGAGAGAAAAGACTGCAAGAAAGAATAACAATTAGCCAAACATAGCGATTCTCAACAGCAATAAGAGATGTGAAAAGACAGTGAAATAATATCTGAAAAGGGTTGAGAGAAATAACTCTAAACGTGGAATTTGTACTCAATATTATCTTTCAAATTATATCTCAACAACAACAAAAAATTAGACTTAAAAACGGGCAAAGGACTCAGTAGCCATGTCTCCAAAGCAGATTCAGAAATGGTCAACAAAAACATGGAAAGATGTTCAACATCACTAATCACTAGGAAATGCAAATGATAACCACAAACAGATACCACCTCACACCCATTAGGATAGTTACTATAGAAAATGAACAAACTAACTAACTAAAATCAGAAAATAACAAATTTTGGCAGGAACATGAAGAAATTGGAACTCACTGTATACTGCTGATGTAGCCTTTGTGGGAAACAGTATAGCAGTTCCTCAAAAAATTAAAAATAGAATTACCATATGATCCAGACATTCCACCATTGGGTATATAACCAAAATAATTGAAAGCAGAGTCTCAAAGAGATATATGTACACCTATGTTCATAGCATTATTCACAGTAGCCAAAAAGTGAAATAAATATATATATATAAACATACATAAAAATAGATAAAAACAAGTTTCTTCTGTATAGCACAGGGAACTATATCCAATATCTTGTAACAACCTTTAATGAAAAAGAATATGAAAATGAAGATATGTATGTATACGCACAACTGGGACATTATGCTGTACACCAACTGTACTTCAATTAAAAAAGAAGGAAAATGATGACACATTATAAACTGACTATAAATTAATAAAAAAATTAATAAAATAAAATAGTGGGTATAACACTACAAAGAAAATGAATAACTTAGTGTCTACCATGGTCTTAGTTTTGTCACTTTTAAAACATATGTATGTATCCCACATCTATTTCTTTCTAGAGAACATAGGAATAGAATTATGGCTTTTTCACAATCTTTATATTTCTTAATGTCCTAAGCCTATAATTATTCCTATCTTAGATAAACAACTCACTGTTGATTTTGAAAAAAGTCTGAAGTAAGCCTCCTTCTTTTATTTTCATCTGGGTCAGTGTCTCCAGTATCTTTCCAATTATTTGGTCAACTTCTCTTTCATTCATCAGGTTCAATTACTCCTACATCAACCCTTGGTGTCTGTCACCTTCTTTAACTCTCTTGTTCCAGCCTAATTTTTGCTTCAGATTTGGGATATTTCTATAACTTTCTAATTGTAGCCTCGTCTATAATTTCTCACTTTTTCAATCTAACTACCAGGTTTATGCCTGATTTATCATCAAAAGATATTGAATGACCTATACCCAGCTGTAAAAGTCTTCAGTGGCTTTCTACTGCCTTGAGGAGAAGAAAAAAATACAAAAAACAGCTCATGTGGTATAAGACCCTTTGTGATCTGCCATCATATTAAACTTCTAGTTTATTTTTCTACGAGGCCTAGCTACCCCTCACTACTTGCTCCTCTTTACACACGTGTCCAGATCATTGTGCCTACTGATAGCTCAACCTAGACTAATCTTGCTACCGTTTCCCCTCAAAGCATGATCTGACTACTCCCCCTTAAGTGAGAACTTCAGTAATCCCAGGTAAGAACTCAGGACTCCTTGTGCTAATTTTCTGAGAAGTAAGGTTTTAGAGTTGTGTTGGCAACTTCATGAAATTCCAGGCCACCATCAATAGAATCTCAACTTGTATCTTATTAAATTCCTGATTTCACTGAGCCTTATACTTCCGTTAGTTGACTACATTTCACTCTGTCACCAGATATGAAGCTCCTTGAGGTTACAGATTGTCTTAGTTAAATAACTGCTACCTCCCCACTCATGCAGTATTCCAGATACAGAATCCAGAATAAGGTATGGGGAAAAAAAGGACACAGAATAAACTAAAACAGCATTTCTATCCTTGCAACTAAAAGACAGAGAATGTACACAGGAAGCATTGCTCATTCAGCTCCCATTACTATAGATACACAGTTCTCAATGGAATGGCATTTATAGGTATCAGTTTTGCCTTTATTTTTTTTCTTTTCTCTCCCTTTCTCTCTTTCTCTCTTTCTTTCTTTTCTTCCTTTCTTCCTTTCCTCTTCCTTTCTCTCTTTCTTCCTCTCTTTCTCTCTTTTTTTTAAATCACAAATGTTGACACACTCCATGAAAAGGTTTCTTGGATGAAAATGAAAACTGAACATTCTATTCAGAAACAGGCAAAAACAACAGATGTTCCCTGTCCAAACTTTCTACTTTAATGCAAGGCCTGTTTCCAAAATCTATGAATGAAAACTTCTATCAATGAAAAATGACCTGTTTTCAATTCTTACGTTCTCTCTGGATGAATTTTCACAATAGATTTTATTTTCTAAGCATTTTTATTGCTGGGTACAATTAAACATGGTACTTACAAAACAGAGGGAATGAATGAATCGTCAGTACTCACTGACAAGTAATTGTTGGCAGAAGTGGGTAACAATTTTAAATAATAATGGAAATCTACTCTGAAACAGGTCCAATTAGATTTAAAGTAGCATTGAGAACTGAGTTTTATATAGCAGCAACATGATCAAAAGTTCTGCATTTAAAATAGTTTATATTTTTGCAGTTAAAAAAGCACATACTCTTATAACTTCCTACCATATAAGAAAATGTTCTTTACAGAAATCCACAGATAAACTTCTAGTTGATATCCATCTTTCTTACATCCATTTTACCTTCTGCTTAACCTAACAGTCTAGTCCATTCAGATTACAGACGACCTCAGTACTAAAAAATTACTTTTCTCAAGCAACAGTATTTGCCCAAAGCTGAATTCTTACTTTTCCTAAGATGAACAATTTATACTTTGTCCTAGAATAATCAAATACAGCAGGGGTCTTTTCCAATTAAAAAAATGAGATTCTATTGATGGTGACCTGGAGTTTCATAAAGTTGCCAACGTATCTCTAAAAGCTTTTCCTTACATTTCATAATAATCAATAAAATTGTGGGCGAGGAGGTGAAATAACCCCCCCTTCACCCGAGCTCTGCGAGGTGACTCTGCAGAGTACGCTGAGTGCTACAGCACAGCTGCTCTCCACCTTGCTGAGGCTCCCTATGTGTAAAAGACAGGGACAGTAAAGGGAAAAGATCATAGCTTTGGAGTCAAAAGACCTAAATCCATACTTGGATGAAACAAAGCTTTGCTATTGCCTAGTGTGGCAAACCTGAACAAAATGCTTCCTCATATTTAAAAGCAGAAAATGACACTTACCTCCAAGGACTAAATGGTAGGTAAAATAAAATAAGGACAGACAGAAGTGCAAAAGCTCAACTATCTTACTCCTGACTTACAGTAGGAGCTTTAAGGCATATTAATGTTTTACTCTGTTAATCGCAAGCAGTACTCTAGGGTTCTGGGGTGGGGGGAGTGATCTTTTATCCAATAAGGTGTGACCCTGGGCAGTATATGAGTACTCAGGAGGGGCAGCTGAGCTTGTGGAACTGTCTTAACAGGACAACACTGTGGGATGAAGTCCCATGTCCTCTTATTTTAGGGCAATAAGGATGACAGGAGCTGTAAATATATAGCCCTAAGTGTGAATTTGTCTCCATCACTTGCTCACTTTGGTTTTGAGGCAGAGTTTTAGCTTAGGTGAACTTAAGTTGTCTTCCCTGCAGAATAGAAATAATTTTTACTAATAGGTTTTCAAAGATTAAATGAGATAATGGTATTTGTCACATTAATGACAACTAATGTTATTCAACATGCCAGAAAAATAAACCTGAGAGCATAAATAACTGAAAAATATTAGGACCAAGCAATGATTCAAGTATAAGAATTAATTACCACCAGAGCCTAGGGATGCAGGCCACTAGCAAGAACACTTGCCATGAATTGTTACAGTTGTTTATTTCTTTCTTAGAATAAAACTATCTTTTGGTTATTGTGAAAGATGTATATTAATTTATATTATAAATTATTAATGTGTACAATGAATGTGCCTAGAGTCATATATTAGAATTTATCCCTAAATGAAGTGTACCTGCTACAAGCCACTATAATAAATAGCTCATGTGTATAATATATACAATAAGAACAGCTTACTGTTTTAGGATACGGAGAATGACAAGACAGGCAAACTATTTCCACTCCCCTTCATGCTTCAGGCTTGGCACCAAGAGCCTCAGTGTTTTCCTAGAAAATGGTTCAACTGAGAAGAAAACATGGGAACTGGTAGGGGTAATAGATAGATTTGGGGCCTGATTTTTGAAGGTGATTTCCCATTAGACTTGCGCTAAGGAAGATAAGGAAAGAGTTTCTCAAGAACAAGTCCAGTTGATGGAGGACAACAAAGTGAGAAAACTCAGAGGCAACAGTGTCAGAAGCAAGAGAAAGGCCATCATTTACAAGGACCCTAGGAGATGAAAGGATAAAATAAAGTACACTGACTGGCAGGGTTTGAGATACTTTGATGAATTTGGAACTTGTGACCAACTAGAAAGTTGGTCACAAGTTCTATTAATTTAAAGATATTAATGAAATTAAATAATAGTTAATGGAAAGATATGAATGGAATTAAAGACATTAATGGAAAGTGTCTAACAGGGTTCCACTCTGGAAGAAAGGGAAAAGCAACACCACTTGACCTGTGGGGGAGCCAGGAACTAAGGCACTGTCCTTGACAATGCCTAGTCCTCAACCTTCATATTCAATTGAATTATTTCATAGTTTTACTCTGATATCTCAATGATCTTTCCACATTTCACTATCTCTACTGTTTCCACTCTAGTCCAGGCTTCTATCACCTCTTACTAAAACTACTCTAGCAGCCGTGTCTCCCAGAGTCCACTGCTCCTCCACCCTCCAAGCCAGACCACTTCATTTTCTCTACTAAACATAACAGCTAGAGTGATCTTTTCCAAAGGCAAAGCATGGGAAGGGACTGGGATTTCAAAATGTAGAATAGCTAAACAAGATTGTACTGTGTAGCACAGGGAAATAAATACAGGATCTTGGGGTGGCTCACAATGAAAGAGAATGTGACAATGAATATATGTATGCTCATGTATAACTGAAACATTGTGCTCTACATTGGCATTTGACACGACACTGTAAAATGACTATAACTCAATAAAGAAATGTTTATATATATAAAAAAAAAAGTTCCTTGAAGAAGGAAAAAAACAAAAAACAAAGGCAAATGCAGTTGTATTCGCCTTAAAACATTTCCTTGGTCCCCATAATTTTTAGTATTAACATAAAAATCGATAACTTATCCTATAAAGGCTGGCATGATTTGGCTTCTATTTTTTTTTTTTTTAGCTCTATCAGCATGTATAGCACACCGCTCTCATTCTGTACTTCATGCTCTTCAGCGTATCCTGGCCCTCCTTCAGTTTCTTATCACGTAGAAAGTATTCCAATACTTGTCAAAATGACTGAGTTAATAATTATTGAGCCTAATGAGTATATGTATTATCAGTGAGAAAATATGATTGCTCAATGTCTGGTTAATAATTACAAATAAAATCTCCTAAGTGGAAATAAGTCTTTGCGATTTTCTCAAAGATGAACTCATCAAATTACTACTAGTTACAAATCTATAATCAGAGAGAAAAAAAATTGTCCCTTGATTTTTTGAGATAGAACATCTTTTACTTTATACAATTCACAGAACCTTTAGGAAGTATTTCACATTCACGATGAAGCATGTGAACAATTTTCTATTAGATTTTGATAAATTTCTTGTGAGAAGACTGCCTAAATGACTGTCGGTCTTGAGAGGCACCTTAGGTCCTTCAGCTGTTCCCTCAAGATTTTTCATGATCATTAACCAGACATTTCTTTAAAATCAAATCTACCAATGATTATCAAACCATTTTTCCCTTGTTCCTGTAAAAAAAAAAAATCCTGCACAAATTGGAAATCCTTGCATCAGCTTTTTTAGAAAGGCTCTTCTCTTACAGAAAGTTTAAAACAAATATTTGAACAAGCTTATAATTCACTCAAGTTGCTTCAGCAGTACCATCCTGAGATGGGTAAAGAGCGTAAATACGAGAGTAACTGAGGGCTCAAATACTCTCAGGTCTACTACTGGTACTCAAGCCAGTCTTCTAGTAGTATGTGTGGAAATTCTCAAAAAACACTGTGAATTTAAAACCTGCACCTCTTATTGCTTTCATCAAGAGGTGGATCATTGCTCAACTAAGGTCTGATTCAACGCACAGGAGTTTGAAGTATCTATACAGATCGTTACCCTCTCCTCTACCCTTCTTCAAATCAATCTGTTGTGCTTAGGGGGCATGAAACTAAAAGAAAACTATACTGTTTCATTTTGCAGTCATGGCCAACAGCAAGTGCTCAATGAACATTCATTCAACACAACAATAACTGACCCAGAAATCAAAATGTATCAACAGTTAAGCAAAAATTAGGATAATTCAATGCTAAATTTTTAGAGCTGAACCACTGTATTTAAATGTATGTCTAATTTCAGCTTTATTTTCTTCTTTGGGTAAAGGCTTTTTTTTTTTTTTTTAAGTGGTTAATTCAACAACATTCACGGCAAACCTTTTTTTCTCACTGATTCAACCTGCTGGGTTAGGAGTTGGATAGGAACAGGTTTCCTCTCATTTGTTTAGTCTAGTTCCATAAAAATATGTGCAAAAGTAACTTAATAAGCTTGAATCAGAGGGTGAAACCAGTCTTTACCAATATCCTATATTTTCCCTTTGCAAATGTAACTATTCCTCCAACAGCAAAAAGGCGTCTTCAAATCTGTTTATTTAGAAACCTGTAAATTTTAAGACCCGTTCTGATATTTTTCTTGTTGTGAAATTAAATTTCTAGTGATCAGACTACTATGTCCAACATAATTACAGCATTCTACAATTGTTAGGCTATAGCACATCATTAAATCTCTGAATAATCTATTCCAACTTTCAATTAACAATAGAATTGGATAAGAGAAAAAAATATAAAAGAGATGTGATTATTACAAATTGAATAGCAAACATTTTCTAAGTAGTAAAGTGCAAATCTTTTACCTCTTGAAATAACAGTTTCTAACCCAGTTCCATTAATGAAAGCCCGTTTAATGGTTTGTGTTTTAATATCTGTCCAGTATAAACGTTCTTCAGATGCATCAAAGTCTATCACGGTAACGTCATCAATGTCAGGGACTGTGAAGGCGGTGATAAAGTTAAAGTACGGATTGTCAATATCCACTCCTCTGATTTCAGAACGCCTTGCATAAAGAAGAAATTTTTTCATTTCTAGAAAAGAAATAGAAATGTGTTTTTCTTTATAAGCTTGGCAAGTTTGAAGCAGTCTATAAATTCTAAGATATTTCTTGTTGATGATTTGATAAATTTTTAACACTACAAAGTCATAACCAAGATCTGATGGAAACATGAATGCAGAAATGATTTATCTATTTTTACATTAAAGTGCTTAATAGTAACAGATGTAAAACAGGTTCAATCCTTAAGTCATCGTTGTTTTTCTTTTTAGTTAGAAATGACAAGAACTTATCAGTAATTGATTTGATCTTAGAATTTCAAAAAAACTTGGTAAAAGACATGAACTCTACAACTGTCAGTCATAATGTTTTCTGTATATAATTGTAACAATATTGTAATGCATTAAACCCTTTTTGAAAGAATCTAAGAACATTCTACATTATCTTTGAATAAAATGAGATTAAAACATCGCTTTAAAAAAATCACGTCATGTTTTCCCTATCAAAACTAGGGTTCAAATTATCTTAAAGCATGTTGTATTGTAAATGTTTATGAATCCATAGTAACCAACATTGTGAGGCATCCAATCATTTTTACTTCCTTAGACACCTTTCTTGCACTGAGTTTGTGAAATGTAAGTAGATTTAAAAGAAATAGGATGCAAAAATATTCTATCTTCTGTTTTTCTCTTTGGGGTTATTATTGATATTTTAGATACGCTATGATGGTATAAAATTAATTAAAGCCACATGTGCCTAAATTCCTGCGTTAAGACTCCATGAATACATTCTTTTTTGCCCTTAAAAGTAATTCCTATGCAAACAAGAACTACTAAAAACAACAGAAAACAAGAAAACCCACAGTCTGGTATTTGTTCACAGATTTTTTTTATCGTTTTTTTTAGTTTAAATGTGCTGTCGAAATTTTTTTTTTTTTTACAAATCTTCCTAAGTTCTATATTTTACCTCATATTTTCTCCCTTCAAGTTGATAATCCCCTACAAAATGATGCTAAAGTAACTTCAGAAGAGCAGGAGGAGATTAAAGCGGTTAAGTACCTCTTTGTTATGCAGGTTACCTACATCATCATTTTCTGATAATGCACTTTCTCTTACTGATCTGCCTGTTTCGTAGAGATAAATTCTGACACACCAAATAAGCAAGGAGCAAGAAAAACGGGTGAATCAGGTACTAAATAGCGAAGTGCAGCATATCGCACATTTAAAGAATTTGTCAGCCTCCCCAAAAGCAGATGAATCATCGACAGAGTCTGAAAATAGCACCACCTCAAATGTTTTTAAGGGCATGCAAAGCTGCGTCTGCTCTCCTTTGAGGAAAATCAGAATGCGAATACAACTCGGGAGGATGCAGTGCGGACTTCAGAAGAAACTTACCGTAGCAGGTCTTCTTGTTTGAGGAGAGCTTCATCAGGTGGGGGCACGCACACGCGGCGCTGTGGTGATTGATCAGACACATGTGGGAGCAGGGGCCTCTGCCCTCATTAGCTGCACAGGGATTGCGAGCTGGAATTACACAGTGAGAGAGTGACAGTGAAGAAGGAAGAACGTCTCAGGGAACCTCTGAGGCTGACAAGGGTCATTCACTTCATGAGTCAAAGCGAAGTCTCCTACAGAGCACACCACTCAAGTGATTCATAGGACAGTAACAGACAATCGTACGCTGTAATTACATGAATAAAAACATTTTTTTCTCCTCTAAGGCAACTCCCTCGATTTCTTCTAAGGTGAATGATATGCATTCTATTAAAGATTTCGTCTGAGAAACAATCAGGAATAATTATTAAACTTAGTGTGAAATAAACTCAAGTAGACCACAGCGCGGCGTTGGGAGTTCCGATGTCATTACTTTCCTAGCATATGGTACAGATCCCTCTCTTGCCTTAGCACACCACTCTGAAGGCTTCCCCAGGAAACTGCTATTGCATATACTATCTATCCTTTCATGCCATTTCTTCTTTTTCAAATCAGAGGCTTATGTGAAAAAATGTCTCCCTTCCTTATACAGGCATCTACTTACTTTTTTTCCCCTGCATTAACTTACTTCATGGCTAAAGTTTGCTCCGCATGCTCATACTTACCATACAGTCCATTGCATGAATAACTTATGACATATTCAAATTGAGAATGGAATATTAAATTGTGCAATTCCAGTATCATCCTCTCATTCTTTTGTTTTTCTTGTTCTGTCATCATGCCTTTTTGAATAAGATTTTTAATCTCAGTTGATCAAGCTGTTCCCTTAAATCTTATTTGTATAGAGCCTATCTAGTAGGATAAATTCTTTGGAACCATGCTAGTCAACTGAAGGCAGAAAAAGAGTTCCACCTTCTGATCCCACCAGCAATATTGTAGTTTTCAACTAATAATGTCTTCCTAACAAGGGGATCTATTGCTCAGTGTAGTAATATCGTCTTGTAGAGTTTTAGAGCACAGATAATAAAAGTCAGTAAGTTATAATAAAATTGTAGAGGACATGAGAAATTAACTGAATTTGATAAATACTCAACATGGCTTTTGGCAGTCTTTGGCACCCTCCCCATAGGATGTTTGATTAAAAAAATAAATAAAAGAAAATTAAAGGCGCAGAAACATTTCCCTAAGCAAATCAATTAGGAACAAAAGCTATTAGAAAATGGAGTAAGGTCAAGCTGAGAGACTCCTTAGGCATGCACATCCCTCTGTCACACGGTATAAGGGCCACCTATTCTGCTCTCTTCCTTTTTAACTTCGTGCAGTATAACTGGAGTCTCTAAGGAATTGCAAGTTAGAGAGCCAAGAGAGGGGATGAGATGGTTACTCAGGAGGAAAGGTGCTGCAGAAAATGAGAAGAAATGAAGAGGTGCTGCTGAAAACAGCTCTCTGGAGTAGGGTTACCTAGCTGTGGTGCTCAGAAAAAAATACTCAAGTTTTCAATACTTGAAAAAAAACAAGAGGATGAGGAAGAAGGAGAAAAACAGAAAAAAATACAGAGGAGGAAAAGAGAGGAGAAGGAAGAAGAAGAAGGAGAAGGAGAAGGAGAAGGAGAAGGAGAAAATTATTTAAAAACATTGACATAGGAGATGCTATTCCTCTCAAGGAAGTTAAAAGCATAATCCGTGACAGCTCCACGACAGGCACTTGGATTTCCCTTTGAACATCACTGTTTTTAGCCCAGAATCATACTAGCTCTTCAAAACATCCTATAATTGTGATAAAATGCTTTTCAAAGTCAAAGGTAACATACTAAGCTTCTATATACATACTAAAGTAAAAAAAATTACTAACTTTATAGCCCAATATATTTATTAATGATTATATTGTAATGTGATATTAACAATATTTTGTGCTTTAAAGCATGGAAAAATCTACAGAGGCTTTTTTAATTTTTAATCTCTTCTTACTTTGAAATAGTGGAGTTAAATCTTTTTTAAAGTTTCTTTCGAACCGTGTCTTTCAACAGATACCTATTCTAATCACCAAATTAAGGAATTTGGTTCACAATACTTATGTTTTAATATAAAGCAGGGATTAGCAATTGGTGATCCTGGAGCCAAATCTGGTTCACCTACTTCTGTACATAAAGTTTTACTGGAATATGGCCATGCCCCTCAGTTCACATATTATCTACGGCTGCTTTCACACTGCAGCAGCAGAGGTGAGCAGTTTTGGCAGAGACCAAAATGGCCCACAAAGCCCTAAAATATTTATCCTCTGGCTCTTTACAGAAAAGGTTTGCCAACACCTGATGTAAAGCAATTAACTATTTTATGAGAAATACTATCTCAAAATCCAATAGCAATACAGAGGTTATAAACTCCTACAAGACCAAGGCTATCCCATTCATTGTATCCAGGAGATGGGAAAAGCTGACCAGTCGATAGGATGCTATAAGCAATCTTAGATTAAATTTAAATATCGGTGTGCAGACCAGGTTTGCTGATGGCTCGTGTTATCTAAACTCAAGTTGCCCAAAAAAAGAACCTCAGACGCACGTAACATGCCTCCTTATATTTATTCACTGAATAAATATTTATGAAGCACCTAGTTGTTCTGCCCAGTTTTAAAAAACTGGATATAATAGTAGGCAAGACATCATTCTCGCACCAAGGAGTTCACAAGTCTGTCCTCTAACCTTGTACAACATCCCCGTCAACACCACAGGCACTGGCTCAGTCTCGGTTCTCTCCATTTCTTGCTTGGATTGCTGCCCTAACTTCCTAACTAATCATCTAATTTTCAGTTACTCTCCACTGCACACAGTTATTTTTCCAAAGTACACACTTGATCATATAGCTGCCCTGCTTAAAATTCTTGCATGGCTTCCCACTACCTACCGCACAAAGTCGCAAATCTTATCTGCTACCATTTTCTGCAAGATTTCTTGGCACTAACCAGGTTGGTTCACTAGCTGCCCTTTCACCTTTCAGTTTTTTAATTGTAATCCACTCTGTTTATTATTATTAATATTACTACTACTACTACTACTACTACTACTACTACTACTACTACTACTACTACTACTACTACTACTACTATTTTTGGTGGGGGGAGGTAATTAGGTTTACTTATTTATTTTTTAATTTGAGGGGCTGGGAATTGAACCAGGACCTCTTGCACGCTAAGCACACGCTCTACCACTGAGCTATACCCTTCCCCTGACTTTGTTCATTATTATTAAAAACGGCATAAGGTTCTAAACTCACAAAATTTTAACTTCTAAGCATTTTTCTACTTCTCTTTCATTGCCATATTTAATTACCGTATTATCAGACTTTCCCTAATACGTGTTTCTTTCTTTCCATTTCTACCTCTCCCCTTCCATAGTTTTATTTCATCACTTTTGAACAACCGCTACAACCGTATAACTGGTACTCTACAGTACTGCCCCAATATACCAATCTCTCCCTCTAAGATACCAATTCATCTTCTAGACTCATCTCCCACTTTCCTGCCACAACCACATTATGCACATGCTAAAGGGGACTCCTAATTGCTCTGTGAATAGCGACAACTTGGCCTTTTGCAGCACTGCTATATGATGCAGTTTTCTTCCTGCAGAATTTCATTACATTATCTTCTTTCATGAACCAGCTCAAGCCATTTTTCCTCCCCAAAACATTTCCTAATGAAGCCAGCTAATGTTGATTTATTTCATCACTAAATATTAGTTTTCATCATTGACTATACAAGGCATTAGGCAATTTATTGCTTACTGTTTTATTTTCTAATTGTCAGAGATACATATTTATAAGTTTTATACCAGTATACCCTAGTCCTTGTAGCTAAATCAGGGGCTGGGAAACTTTTTAAGTTTTTTTTTTTCCGGAAAAGGCAAGGTATTTTCACCGTTGCAGTCCTTATGCCCTTCTTAGTAACTATTCAGCTTTGCTACTGCAGCACAAAGGAGCCATAAAACAATAGCGAATCAGTGGGTGTGGTTACGTTTAAGTGAAACTTTATTTGCAAAATAGGCAGAAGGCTGATGTTTGCCAGAGGGCCTTGGTTTGTCAGATTCTGAGCTGGAGCGTGTTATACCGGCAGGAACTATGACTCCTTACATATATACTGTCTTTTCCTAGCATTTCTACCGTACCTATTACTGTGTTAGACTTAAGAACATTTGGATTCATATGCATCCTCATCAATGTGTGTGTGTATATGTTCTAAAAAGCTAGCAATCTAAAAATCTGAAGGTAAATTAATCTTCCAAAGCACATCATAGCTGTAGGTGAAGAGACTAAATAATGCAAAAGTACAATACTTCATAGGAGAAGCAAATGCTCATTATGCAATCACACCGACTGACGTGTTCTCTGCGAAGAAAACAGTATCATTGAAGATTATTTCAAATTTCATGCAAACTATGTTTAATTGCAGTGTATTTCTCACCAGCAAAAAATACACACTTTCAAATCCAACTATTGTATTCAAATACAATATATGTAAATGCTGATGCAATATAAAATATGTATCTTATTTATTTACCTAATAAAACTAAGCTCAAAGCAGAAAACTGTCAGGGTCCAATGTGTTAGATAAGAAGATTTTTCTCTGCCCTCTGTAGGCCTTTTTGATAGTAATTAATATTCATCCTGTTAATGAACTTTATTGGTACAAAAATAATCATGAATATAAGAAAACAATGTATCTATTTATAATTTTTCTTTTAGAAAAAAATTTGATATTTTGAGAAAAATTGTCAGAAGGATCTTACAATTAAACACCAATCCCAAATCTTATGTTCCCTTTGACAAATATCTTCAAATTATACTTTTAACATCTGATGTTGAAGAAACAGAACGAATTCCTGATTTAAAATAAAAACATGTAACAAAATGTGTGCAAGTAAAAGATGTTCTTATGGCTTTAGTTTTACCAGATTCCAGCAATACTAGGTATGCAGGAATCACTTTCATCAAATTATAATTTATAGATTAATTTCATACTATATTTTTATGAAGTAGAAAAAAAAGTCTAAAAATCTTATCTGATCCTCCACAGATTCCTGTATTTCAAAGAGAAAAAATTTTAAAGCCACAAGTACTATTTCCATTTATTTGTGCACTGTTCTCTGTAAAGGAGTGAACTCAAACTTTTGATATCATGTTATATTTATTGGTGAAGTGCATCCTAAAGTACCAATTAACTTTTAGATATTCTAAAGAGGTGACATGTCTTTCTGACTTGCTTGATTTCACTTGATACATAATGTGAAAAAAGAAGCATTTGCGTTAGAAAAGTTGCTATTTTTACAATGATTTAATAATCACAAAAACTTTTAATCTAAGACAGCGGTTCTCAACCAATGGTAGTGATGGTGGTGGGGGGGATTTTGCCCTCCAGAGGACATTTGGGAGACATTTCTGAATGACAGAACTGGGGGTACTACTAGCATCTTAGTGGACAGAGGCCAAGGATGCTAATACACTTCCTACAATGCAAAAGAAAGCCCCCCTACCCCAATTAAGAATTATCTGGCCCAAAATGTGAAATGTATAGAGGTTGAGAAGTTCTGATCCTGGAGTAGAACAATGGATTCTGCATCTTAGTGGAGCTGAATAAAGAGCTCTAAATCACTTAGGTTTGTATGACTGAAACAGGTACATCAAACAACCAGTACCAAAAAGGAAAGAATTTAATAATTCCTCTCTTATTAATCTTTTCCACTGCTCCAAGGTAAAGTTTACTGTAACGTATTTTAAAAACAGCATTTCATAATGCAGCTAAACTTACTACTTGCATATAAATTAATTTACATTTTAGTTATTTGATATCTGTATTATATTTTGCCAAAGAAATAATGCTAAAATGGCAATTGAGTTTTTTTAGGTGAACCAACCAAACCCTTTAATTCATAATATGGTTTGAAGATAACACAGAAAGATTTATTGAGAAACTAAATTACGTGCTAGTCTATACAACTGGTCCTGGGAGCAGAAGACAATATGTTATAGGAAGGAGGTGTAAGAGTAGAAAGCGAGTTCCACTGTGATTTTTTTGTATCACTAGCTGGAATGAGGTAGCAACGTATCTTTGGCATTTTTCAACTCTTATTTCTCCTCTTCACTGCTCATTTTGTCTCTCTTACTGCCTCTCAGTATTGCACATGGTTCTAAGCATTTCACGGAAGCTTCATAAGTTTACGAAAATCTCAAAAATTCCCCCTTGCTTTGCTATCACCTGCCTTTTGCTTCACCTCAGTCAGAATTCTCATCCCTTCAAAGCTGCCAATGTGAACTACAGACAAAGGTAAAAGCACCTTGATTTAACTGTTTCATACCAGCTTGCCATTCTTAGAAATATTAGTATTTTAAGCTAAGGTGAATTTTAAATTAAAAAAAATATACTGATAGTATATAAATATATGAAATAAAGAGATAGTATAAAATAGCGCAGAAAACAATATTTTTAACAGATTTAGAATATGCAGAATGAAAGGCATATATATGTATATACATATAGATAGATAGATCAAGAGATGGAGAGATCCAGAGATTGAGAGGGAGAGAATTTGCTTTATATGACAGTCGGTAGTTAAATCTTGACATAATAAACTGTGGAAGTGAACAATTTAAACAACCTGAAAAGATCTGAGACTCACCTCCACCACATTGAAACATAATTTTAAGAGTATTACTTTTTTCCTTAAAACTGTTTATTACTTATATGAAAAGTGTTCCTTGGAGTTGAATATTTTAATATCTCCAAATGGAATTCCTCATTCTTCAAGTTTCATAAGTGATATTTCCCCTCCTAAAGGAGCAATAATAGCACTACTATTCTTAGAGTCTATAATCCTTTCTTCCTTTTTTGTTTTTGCAAAACAGAATCAGCCAATTCTCTTACAAATGTTGTCAAGACAAATTTCATTTTCTATAAATATTTTCCTGAGGCAATTGGAGGCATTTAAATCATTTCAATGTTAAAACTATTCTTTGAGAATAGAAGCAGCCTGAAATCCTCTTTATAAAGTCATAACATAATGGGCAAGTGAGAGTAAGATAAAAATTGATAGAAAAAGTAAAGGTTCCAAAAATTAAATAATTTATTTATTACAATGTGCTAGAAAATGTGCTGAGTGTTATTTCAAGAAGAGATTCGAAGTGGAGAAGATAAAGAAATATGAAAGAAAATTAAAAAATCAAAACCAAAACAACTGAAGTTGTGATTAAGAAGATCTTTAGGAAGTATGAATTACAATGTCAGATTAGCAAAATCCTGAGCTCAGCTCCTCCCATGGATTCATCAAAACTATACCTACATAAAGAATAACTGTCTCTGAGAAGGACCTGAAAAGACTAGTAAAACAGATTTTCTACAATGAAGTATATTAATAAAAGACCACACTGAGATAGGTAGAAAGGATAGAGACAATCTAGTCAGAAGCTCCACCCTCAGTGCAGAGGTCCACAACTGGGAGGGTTAGCACAGTTGTACAGATACCCCACGAGGGGCTTGAGGTCCAAGCTCCAAGTTGGGCATCCCACCAAGGGTATCTGCACTGGAAAGATGAGCCGCAGAATGTCTGTCTGTCTCCAATCAATCCCTTGAACGGATGAAGTTAAGTTTTAGCATCCACATCTGCTCTTTTGACTACCTTGACCAAATAGTTTTAATGGTTTTGTCCTTCCTTTAGAACAATGGCTCTTAAGGTAGCAGCAGCAGCACATGGGGAACTTGTTAAAAATGCAACATCTCAAGTCATACCCTAGACTTATTGAAACAGAAAATCTTGGATAGAGCCCAGAAATTTATGGTTTAATGATTCCTCCAGTAATTTTGATGCATATTTAACTTGATGTTGTTAGAAACCCTCATCCTAGAGGATAAAAATAGACGTTTCTTTGTAAGGGGACCATTTAAGTCCCACCATAGTTTGATTCCAACCAAATCTTATTTTCCATTTATTCCCTGTGTATCTCTAACTGTTCCACCCCACAAATGAGGAAATAAGAACCCAGAAGTTAATTAATCTTCCTCAGATAACAAGGTCAGTGAGTGAAAGAGGAATGAACCAAAGTAGGCTAAGCCCAAGGACTTTTTAAGATCACATGCTGCTACCTTTTAAAATATTTACCATACTCTTATGTTCAAAACACATCCATAATAGTAATATATTGAGCCTACTTACTAATTTTGTCTGTTTTCCTTCTAGAATATAAACTCCTAAAAAGTAAAAATCAGTTTGTTCCATGTGACTGTGTCAATAAAAGTTGGCTCTGTACAGTCACTTGGAGAAATGATATAACAATTCCAAGGAGAATCTCAATAAACACACACTGAGGGTCGACTGCCTGTAGAGCACAGTGTTTCAGGCAAGAGTTCTGGGCTTCCTCTCCCTGAGGTTAGATTACTGGGCAGTCATTCTCTGACTATGAGACCTTGAGCAAATTACTTAGCATTTCTCTGCCTTAGTTCCTTATCTGTGCTGCTAATGATCATCCTCATGGAATTATGAGAATTAGTTAGATGATATTATAACTATTAACACTGTCCTTTAAAGGGCTTAGCTAGACTCTACAGTTAACACAAATAAATAAATGACACTCCTTTACTCAAATATTTTGTAGTCTAGTTGTGTAAATAAGGCAGAATTAGGGAAGTATTCAGTAATTATACATGCTCTAAGTGCTGTAAGATAGTTCTCATGGGGTTAGCCATGAGTGTGGAGGGGGTAAAATCTGAATTATGTAAAGATTTGTCATTGGTATGTGGCTTTGAGTGAAAAAGCCTCTCAGGAAAAGACTTTTTCCTGCACATCTTTGTGCAGATTGAGAGTAATACCGTAAAACACTAAAGAAAACATGATATAAGTGCATGCCTTCCTTATTATTACAAAGCCATGATGATGAAACCATTTTTATCAATGCTTAATCATGCAAGCCCAGATCTCATTCCCAAACAAAAACTAACATATGGCTCAAAAAAGGTTTACCACAGAACCTTTATGATGTTGTTGCTGGTTTTTTTATATACTCAAAATTTATTCAATTAATAACTGTGCTTTATAAATAAAACTATATTTAGACTAGATGACTACATCAATGTAAATTATTCATTTTAACCTTAATGGGAAACCTACAATTTTGATATTCTTGCTTATCATAAAAGTAACAAATCTCTTTAGTTATGTAACTTCTCTCTGTGTTAAGGAAATGACATTCTCCTATGCATTTGTTCAGTAAATGGCCATTAAGTATCAACGACATGCCATAAATTGCCAATACACACCATATATAGAAAATAGAGAATTTAGGTTAAAGTGCCCACAATTATTCATCCAATTAATGGAATAGGGTGAATATATTATCTTCCAAAACATACTGAGATAAAATGTGATTATTCTAGCCAGTGGGAAACTATAGTACACTGCCTGTAAAATTCTAGTCATGAATCTCCCAGTATTTTATGTTCAGATTTTCGCCCTAGTTCCTGTGGCTGCTGTCACAATAAGACTATGACTTTGTGCCCTTCCTACCTTACTCTATACCGCCTGCTCTGCTGCTTTGGCACAGGAGGTGCTGTATGCCCAAACCATCTGCTTCATCTCTGCTCTCTCCCCTCTTCAATATCCTCTTCACTTTAACATCATAACTACATGGCTAATACATAAATCCTGTCATTTCTAATTAGAAATATTTGGATCTGGCACCAAAAAAATAAAGGCAACAAGAGCAAAAATTAACAAATGGGACTATATCAAACTAAAAAGCTTCTAAACAGCAAAGAAAACCATCAACAAAATGAAAAGGCAACCCACGAAATGGGAGAATGTATTTGTAAATCATAAATCTAAAAAGGGGTTGATATCCAAAATATGCTAAAAACTCATACAACTTAGTATTTTAAAAAAATGCAATTGAAAAATGGACAGAAGACCTGAAAAGAGATTTTTTTCCCAAGGGAGACGTACAGATAGCCAGCAGGCATGTGACGATCACTGCCAAGGAAATGCCAATCAAAACCACAAAGAGACATCACCTCACACCTGTCAGAATGGCTATTACCAAAAAGACAGGAAATTACAGGTGTTGGTGAGTATGTGGACAAAAGGGAGCCCTTATGTACTGCTGGTGGACATGTTAATTGCAGCAATCACTATGGAAAATATTAGGGAGGTTCCTCAAAAAATTAAAATTAGAACTACCATATGATCCAGCAATTTTACTTCTGGGTGTTTATCTAAAGAAACTGAAAAGACTAACTTGAAAAGATATATGCATTCCTATGTTCATTACAGCATTACTGACAACAGCAAAGATAGGGAAACAGCCTAAGTGTCCACTGACAGATGAATGGATACAGAAGGTGTGATACACACACACACATTGTGTTATTAAACATCTCTTGAAACAACTAAAAGAAACAACATAGAAATGCTTGTTGCTCTGGGAGCTGGAAACATGGGTGTACATTTTTTTTATTCCTTTTTTCTGCATCTTGTAAATTATCTGTAATGAGCAAATATTATTTTATAATGTTAAATAAACTTTTAAACATGCCTTTAACTACTACAACCACAAATTTTACACCATGCACTGCGTGTCTGACGAGTGAAGTAACCTGAGTGTGGAGAGAACAGATATGGTGTCTACTTCCCTGACTACATCTGAGTTCTCCTGAAAGCTCCACCATACTGCTCTCCTTCAGAGCTGCAATTCACATTTTTACTAGCATTTTTTAATTAAAAAACTGGTATGATTAGAGAAGTATAATGCTAAGGTCATTACAAATAATTTACCTGTTAGAAAAAGTGTTCAAAAATGACTTAAAAAGTAATATAACCAAAATTTCAACAAAAGGGGGATAAGAAAATTATATGACTGCAACTGTTACTTCTTAACATTTGACTTATGTATATAAATAACACACAACACTGATTATGTATGAGACACTGTTGTAGGAACTTTTCACATAGTAAGTCCTGTTTGATATGTTTGATATGCTTATATTAAATGACAAACTCATGTCTACTAGATACATGGATGTAGATTCTATTATTTCTAGTTTACAGATGGCAGAACTGAGGCACAGAAAGCTTAAATAAACTGCCCAACATCATACAATTAATAAATTTCAGGGATGGGGTTGGAACCCAGGCAGCCTGGCTCCAAACCATGCCCTTAACTCTAAGTTCAGCTCCCTTGTACTACAAAAAATTTTTTTTAATTAGATTTAAAATACCCACTATTGCTCCTTTATATTGCTTATGTTTAAGCTTCAGTTAGTTTCTTCTTAATTCCATATAACAACCTTAGGTGCCAAAAAAATCTAAAATTGATTTTCTTTTTAAAAAGTTCTACCTAAGTGTCCAATAACCAAACTGGAAACTTATTTTAAGAAAACTGGTGTTAAAACTTTTATTAATTTCCTACTTGGAGGATTAGATAATGTCAAATATTTCTAATATTTATTTCTTTAATTTGTAAAACATATTTCAATTTTATAGCACTGAATATCATGTATTTTTAAAGCCTATTATTTTTTATAAACCTCACATTATTATTCACCAGGAAATAGGGGGCTATTACTATTACACTTCTGTTAACGCTGAACCTTTGTCGCCATTTTCACTGTAATTCTGAACTTAGTAATAAAATAGTCAATACATGTCCTTTTTTTTCCTTCTGTGTTTATTCACAGAAGCAGATAAACAGGATGGATAATGATTGTACATGCTCAGTGATCTTTATAACGGGGAAAGGAAGAATATTCTCTGATCATTCTCACAGTTGGAAACTGACTGAATTTCATTTAGGAAATAGCACATTCTTGTCATAGGTGACATTCTTTAGAAGTATACAGAGTAGAGGAGCTGTCCTGAATTCTGGGAAAATATGTTACATTAGATCCTCACAGTAAAAGCTTCCTTATTTTATGCAAAGTGGGGACGTCACATAGAAATCATCTTTTGAGTTAGGTAAAGATGTCAAGAAAATCTCCTCTCAACCAATGAATTACATTGTTTGTCTCACTTCCTTTCTATGTATGTGAAAATGTCAGGAAAGCTTGAAAGCACCATGTTTCTCCCCATTCTATGAATTCTCTACGAGTCATGTAATTGTGGCCATATCAGACAGTTAGTAATGAATCAATAAAATACACCGATTCTATTTCAGGAGAGGGAAATGATATAATACACAGACCCAGGCCATTTTTCATGGTCCAATTCATTAAAATTACTCTAAACATAAAAACTAGAGTTCCTACAAAAGACCAAACAATCTGGGGTACAAAAACATATATGTACATACTTTTGCATTTATAAAAATTAAAACTAATCCCCTAAGTGTTTATCTGCATACAGTCTATGTGACTAGATATTTCTCCATGCTGGAGGAAGTTTTTAGAGAAGGGTATCTTTTAACTAGTGGCACATTCTGATCAGAATCATGATTTCTTGTCTTATTCCAACTTAGTTAAAACCAGCATATTTATTGAATGTCTTTTAGGCACAAAAATGACTAAGCTTTATTTTCTCCCTTGAATGCCCTCATGCTTTGCAAAAGTTTTGTAATAGAAAGAATGAAGGAGCTAAGAGTAAGAGGAAAGGATTAAAGTGATTGCTCACACAGTTTAGGATGTATAGAAACTCCCATGTGACAAAGAAGAATCAATTATACGAGAAAATTGAAACTGAGAAATTGAGAGTATCTGGGAAGAGAACTAGATTCAATCAGACTAAGTCAGAGAGAGGGCACAAAACATTTTACAGATGAGGAAATGCTGGTAGGAGAAATAGTATCAAGGGAAAATGAAAGCCAAGTATGGAAGAAACACAAAGGATAGAATTTTTCAACCACAGAGATGAGTATTTTTCGTCAAGTCTCACAGAGGATAGTATGACATGAATTTAAAATAAGGCTTGAAGCATGGTCCATAAAGACCAGAAACGCCAGTGAAGTGGCAGATCTGCTTCCTCTACACTGAAAGAGGGAGAAAAGGAGAAAACGTATTCTCTGAAGGAAAAAGTTTGTCATTTGGGTATCATGTCTCAAATAAAAATATGCTAATAGTAAAGGGAACATCATTTGCATTGGAAAGAGATTTCCATAGATGATGACATACACTGTGATGGAGAAGAGTCAGGCAAGAGGTATAAAATAATGAGCCGATGTTATAGCTAACAGTTAAGGTATCCCAGAAAACAAAGAAAAGACAAAGACACGTGAGGCTTAGAATTAAGAGCATTTGACAAGGACTGAGTGGAGGGAATGAAATCACAAAACCAAGGTAGAGATGACTGCTGACCAACTGTGGAAAGCACGGGATAGGTAGCACCCATGTCCATGTCAACTGAATTCTCTTAAAATGGAAAAGCTCAAAGCAGATGGTTTATCCTTTATCACTCACCGTACCCTCTCCTTCCAATATACCACACAGTGACCACTTGGGGGCTAATATTAGTGTGTGCTTGGTGTCTTCCTCTAAGTTACTCATCATATTTAGGTAACAGGTTCCAAATCCAAACACCTTTTGCAAATTCCCACAGTTGTCTTTTTGATGCAATAGCAGTGACTAAAATTTTGAAGACAGTGTAAATCCTTTAATTTGTGATTTTTCTATTTCTATGTAAAAGAAATAAAAACGGAAAGAAAAAAATCCTAAGCTAATTAAAATAAAGGCTGGAACCACTTGCATGATACAACACATAAAACATTAATAACTATTAACTTATAGAAGTTACTTTACAGTTTGAGTATTATATGATTAAAGTGAACCTAGTTTCCACAGTTTCTGGTGATTCATTTATAACGAGCACTTACCCTGCGGCTGACGACTGGGATGGTATATCTGAAGGTCAAATGGCTGTGCGCTGGTTTTCTGAATCACACTGACATTCTGCCCTGTCCACTTATTGGCTTTTGACAATGTGTTGGTCCTCCAGTCCGTCCAATAGACATCACTCCCATACAGAGACACAGCAAAGGGATGAGAAAGGTACTCATGACCCCGAATGATTTCTATCATGCCCGTTCCATCATAGAGGGCCGAGTAAATGGCATCTGACCTACAGAAAAGTACATACATCAGCAGGACATCAAAACACATTCAGATAGTCCAGTGATGTGATTATATCATTTAGATAAATGTCAGGGAAAAACTGTATACAACTATTTTGATGGATCTATATCACATTTGCAGAAAGGTTTAAAAAAAAAAGCCATCATAAGAAAAACAGACAAAAATCACCATCATTTTCAATGTGTGTTGATGCATGAATGTTAGAACACATTTTGATTTTTTAAATATTATCTAATGGAGGTTAACAGAAAATCGAGGGGGAAAAAAATCATTTTTTAAACCTGGCATCTGTCCAAACTATCCTTTTTTCAAAGTGGTCCACAGTGAGTCCATTAGGCCAAGCCCCTGTTTTCATGTCTTTGTAGATGGTTTTTCTCCCAGCACCACTCATAGAGGCAGATTCAATGCGAGGAAAATTGGCATCCCAATCTGTCCAGAAGAGAATTCTGAAGAAAAAGAAATAATGCTATTTTTTCAGTCATTCATGTCATGAATATTTATTGAGTGCCTACTACATCCTAGGTGCTGGCTAGGTACATAATCACAAGAGAAACAGATGCATTATCTCCCTTTGTAGGGCTCAGAGTGGAGGAGACAGACTAAATCACCACATGAATATATAATTATAGCTTCTGAAATATGTTGAAGAATAATTTTGTTATGAGAGAGAAATAGTAGGTGAGTGATCTACTTAGAGAAGGTGATTGGGGAAAAAAAGCACTTTAAGGGGGTGATATTTACACTCATCTAAAAGATGAGAACAGTATAAAGAGCATGACATACCAAACAAATGGCAGATACAAAGGCCCTAATAGGGGAAAGAAAGTGGGTGACTTGAGGAATAGAAATAAGACCAATGTATCCGACGTGGTGAGGGAGGAGGAAAAGGGAAGGAGATGAAGTTGAAGAGGCTGATCTTATGGATCTTATAGGATAAAGCAGTTATTTGGGATTTTATTCCAAGGGAATAAGCGGCACATTTAAGCAGGGGAGGAACACAGTATCATATGTAAATGGATCACAGTAAGGCGGTAGTATGCACATGAGGTGGTTTTTTTTAAAGGACCGGTGAAGATGGTAGTGATCTGGCATATGATGGCAGCAGTAGCAGTGAATGGTAGAAGTGAATGGATTCAAGGAACATTGCGGAGGTAGAACTAACTGCCGGGGATAGCTGGATGTAGGGAATGAGGCAGAGAACAGAATCACGGGGGACTGTCGGTTTCTTGTTTCGGCGTACTCAGAGGCAGGACAGGAAGAGGGTCTGCAGGGACTGCGTTAAGTGAAATGGGAAAAATGGAAGAGGAAGAGATTTTAAGAGCTGGGAATTGAGTGTGGGTGTGTGTAGACAGGAACGAAAAGTTTAGTTTTGGATTTTTTGATCTTTAGATTTCAGACATCAAAAAGGAGATTTCCAGGAAGCTGAGTGGTATGCCAGGGGGAAGTTCTGAAAAGGCGGCAGAGCTAGGGACATGAATTTGAAAGTCATCCGTACAGAAATGATATTTAAATTCACATGAACAGGACAGATCTTATGAAAGAGGATGTAGTGGGAAAAGAGAAGGAAATCATACACTTTGATATATATAAACATGTAATTGTTAAAATGTAGTTTTTAAATTAAATACTATTTATAACTTGATAAATTTATTGTGTATAAACAGTTTCACACAATAGCTACCAAATGTTTCATGTTGTGCATTTGATTTATAAGGCTCTCAGGTAATGGATAGTTTATGTTTAATTGACAGTGGCCTAAACTGCTGATGCATGTTTCTATAGTATATATAGTACACATTTTATACATACATATATATACACATGTAACAATTCCACAGTCATTAAAACTAGCTAATTTTTTTGAGTGCTTACTATATGCTAAATACTACTTTCAGTGCTTTATATAGATTATATCATTTAATCCACCATGAGGCCATGGCTAAAGTTATCCATGTTTCACAGATGAGAAAACAAGCTTAGAGAAGTTAAATGCCTGACCAGGGTACACAGCTAGCGAGTGGCAGATGGAGCTGGGAAACTGGATAGCTTAACTTCCATTCTCATGCTTTTAACATCTAACTCTTTAATGTCATGTCACTAAATAAAATAACAAAGGTAGAGCATTTGGCATGGGAGTAAGAACATGGTTGGTAATCGATAAATTGGTAAACTCTTTTTCTACCTTGGTAGTAGAACCAAGCCAGTGGGTAGTGTAGAGATTTGGGAAGGGAGAATGCAGAGAAATGGAGGGACGGTGGCAATCCAATAAATTTTCCTTTTATTAGCTCTGACAACAGTTTGCTGAGAAAGAGTAAAGTTATTGGTAAAAAAAAAAAAACTTTGTTTTCATTATAATTGTATATAGTTCTGCTATTTTTCAATCCTTCTATTATTTTGAATGATTCTTAGATATATGAATTTAGTGGATTATCTTGGAAAAATGAAACAATCCTCTGGAACAAAATCAAAACGCAATTCTAACTTTCTCCTTTTTTAAAAAAATTCTATCTATTTAAGGATATGTATAATGATATAAACTAAGCATCATGACTTCAATTTTTGAGAAGTATATCATCTCTTATAGGATATAGGAATTACAAATATGAAATGATTAGAAGACAATATAAAACATTATATAATAAATGTAGTAAGTATATGTGTTAAAAGTCTGTGGTAAACAGAGAAGGAAGATATTGATCTTTTTTAAAATTTATTTTAAACTTTTTTTTAATGGAGGTACTGGAGAGTGAACCCAGGACCCCATGCATGCCATGCACTCCGCCACTGAGCTATTCCCCAGACCCCACACTGACCTTCTTTATGAGTGGGTTCCCACTCAACTTAATCACTAGACATTCAAAATGTTATTCAATAATTGTGTCAGTGTTGAATAGTGGCAACATATATATTTTTGTGTCAGACAAGCTTGGAGTCAAGTTTGAGATCTGTCGCTGGCTGCGGCATACTTAATCTCAGACTCCATTTGCTCATCTGTAAATGGAAGCTGTAACAGTACCACTGGTCACGAGTATTTGATGAGGTAACGGATGTAACCAATTTAGCACGCAGTGTCCAGCACGTAGAAAGCACTGGTGTTTGCACAAGCATCCACACATATATTCACAGAGAATATTTTTTCAAGGCAAAATTTCAAAGTTGTTCCAAACTATTAACGAAATGGGGAGAGAGACAGAGACAGACAGGCAGGGTGGAGGCAAGGAAGGGAAAGAGAAAACGAGAATTAATATTAATGTCAATGTTTAAATGTTATAATAGCACGCAGATGAAGGTACATTCGTTTTTTTTTAAAGTAAGCATGAATCAAAACTATGAGAAAAAAGTTCAGAGGAGTAGGTCATAAGGATAGGTTTATCTCACACAGTGGCTCTCAAAAAAATGAGTTTATATTAAAAAAAAAACAAAACAAGGTTTTTGTTTCATGGACAGCTGCAGAGGTTTCCACAGCTCTGGTGGTGGGAACATATCCACACAAAAAGAATCTAAATTATTCATTGTTTAACCTCCAAACATTTGAAAAAATAAACTGCTGGGGAAGGCTAAAGATGAACATTAATAGGTCAGAGGACAATGTATTGATAATGGGTGAAGCTGGGTGACAGGTATGAAGGAGTTTATTTTACAATTCCTTCTATTTTGTGTATTCGAAAATTTCTATAACAAAAATTTTAAAATGTAACTAACTCAAAATTAAATAAACAGACAATTTTAAAAATGTATCAGAAAACATTTATTAAATCTTATTGTTTGGAATCTTTTTTCTGAAAAGACTAAATTTTAAAGATAGGATTATTTTGTATGAGAAAATGCTGATTATATGGAAATATCAGTAACGTATATTGCTTATAAGTTATTTCATATATAATCTGTTACCAATTAAATAGAAAATAAAACAAAGCTTAATTTATATAAAGCTGGTGGGCTAACTGGTTTAGTAGGTGAACATCTTTCTTAAAAACAATGAATATGAAATGAAATATGTGTCTCACTTCAAATTTAACCTTGGACACACACATCTTTTCACTGACACCAGGTTATTTGTCAGCTTCCCTTTAAATTTAATATTAAAAAACTAAGATTTATAGTAGAAGCAATAACATCGGTCAAACTTATGGTGGTTATCTTGACAAACACGGTAAAGAAGAGAGATTGGCAAGTTTGAAAACGATTAGGAAAAGTAATCCATGAAAACAAACACAGTGAATGAGAGTCACAGGTAGTCTGAGTGTTGTGGATAAGCCATCGCTACATCTAGACCCGCTCTGATTGATGACCCGAAGGCTTCGGAAGCATTGTCTGTGCCTGTGTAACAAATGGAGAATTGAAGTCTTCCTCTTAACTTTCTACTTTGTTCTGCCTTATGTGGTTGCGGCAATTCCAACATGCATGTTAGTGACCCCGCAATTCTGCATTCTCTATATGCAGGTTTACCAGAAAAAGGCACTGTGGCCTTTCAAACACTAGCCATAGAAACGTGGGACAATTTGAGGAACTACGAGTGCTCCCTTCATTTCTTCACCAAACATAGCAGCGTTAAGCTGCTGCTTCTGCAGTGGTCACTATATTCCTAATCGTTCATCAATTTGCTGGGGAAATTTCCAACACTTGTTATAAAATAACATGTTCTAGAATTAGTTTCCCTATAAACGTTCTTAACCTTGCCGTAAGTCAGTTTACAATCAATTTAAAAAGTTGATTTCAAGGATCATTGTTTCATAAAATTCCAGACACTCTTTTGTATACTTTACAATATGGTGTTTTAAAAGAATCATTTTTCCCTTATTACTTTCTTTTTAAGGTTAAAAATGCATTAGCATTTCAATGACTGCATTATTTCTTCAAGTATTCAAAGACTGAATATCCTTTTATATAGGATGTATGGAAATGTTCAGCTACAAAAGCGACTACACTCTACTGATTCTACAATTGCTGCATTCACAGGTTAGTCTGTATCGGGATTAAGCTGAGTCAATGGACCATGAACAACCTGTACCATTACGGGCACGAAAGGGCTATTATCATCTGTCAGGTCAAGCTGCAGAAGGAGAAAATAAAGCATCCTGGCAAAAAATAGAGGTTACTTATCTATAATCTCTAGGTCTTCTAAAACCAACACTGTTTACATTAGTTTCATTTAAAACGCTCCCAGATAAAATTAAAATTTTATTTAGATGTCTCACTAATCTTCACAATTACTTTATCTGCGTTCACCAACTGCAATTGCTATAGCAGAGTCCACTTATTACGACAAACGGAAACTAAACACAAGCGATGGTGCAGGAGCACGCTGTGCAGCTGAACGAATGTCAAGGCAGTACAAGTTCAAGAACTGAAGTAAGTGCCCTGTAGATTCTAAACTCCCCGGTGCTTGTTACTCCCTGATAATAAGCTTGATGTTTAGGGGAGATTCATGCACTCTTTCAGGTCACCTTAGCAATAAATGTATTCCTTTAAAATGGAATGAAAGAAAAATGGCTCCTCCCTAAGATTCCCAATTTACCATCTTGGAAAAACTTGTCACTTGACAGTGGGTCAAAACCCAGAATACTGAAGGAAAGGTGTGTGATAGCAAAGATGTCTTATAATGTAAAACAAAAGCCTATGGATTGTATGTTGAGGAAGCAAAGTAGCCAATTAAAAACATTGCTTTTCTGGCATTTGTGAAAAAGGTCACAAAGACCTTCACTGCTTTAGGAAACACTTGTGATGTAAATGTGTTTTATGGGGCTAGTGTTATAGCCTTTTTTTTTCTTCTGCTGTGCTCAGGAGCAAAGAGGCTGGTTGCAAACTTTTCTTTTTCCATTCCTTACTGTAGAGGTTTAAAGTGTTATCCATTAGCTGTATTTTACTGTACACTTCACTCTTTAAGGTGTATCCTTGAGTTCCTGTAAGTTACATGTAAACGAAAAGTCTAACGTATGCATCAATTAGTTTAACAAGCACATACCGAGCACAATTATATGTATCAAGGGCAGTGAAGGATTTCATACATTCGGAAGCCACTCTGCCATCAGAAAGTTTAGGATTTAGCAGGAAAGATAATAGTATTTACACAAATTATATTTCTTGAAAAATTATCCAGTGGGTTTATCCTAGAATAAAATTTTTCAAAAGAAGTTAAATGCCTTTGGAACTCCTAAAATTTTGATTCACAGCTTCCTTTTGTATTTCATGAATAATTTGAAAAATAAGAGGACAGTTATTTTTACTATGCTCTCAGCCAACTTTATGAAAGTTCCAGTTCATAGACATTTTTAAACAAGTATTTAAACACTTGTTTAAGAATGTCTATGAACTTTTTACCAAAATACCCAATAAACCTGAAAATATTTTAATATTTGCATTCTATTTTAAAATTTAATTGCTACATTTAATTTTTATTTATTTAATTATATTTTTTGTTTTGTTTTGTTTCATTTGTTTGGGGGAGGTCATTAGGTATTTATTTATTTTGAATTTGAACCCAGGACCTTGTGCATGCTAGGCGCATGCCCTACCACTTAGCTGTACCCTCCCCACCAACTGCTACATTTTAAATTTAAATTTACAACTGGGCTATAAAGGTGTTTACATGAATCTCATATCTGAATCATACCAAACTTTTATAAAATAATGTTTAACAATAAACTATCATAACAATGATACCCAAGCCTGTAAAACTTTTAATTTAATTTAAATTATGAATGAATTATTACTGTCATTTAAACTTCGGTCATTTATACCAGAAACAATTTTATAAGTTTTATTTCTCTACCCGTTAAATAAAATTATTAGCACTGTAATTATCTTAATTAGCCTGACACTTCATAGTAGCAATTAGCAATAGAAGGCATCAACTTTCTCAGAAGCATTATCAGGTTTTCCCTCCTCAGAGGCTGGCTTTCTATACTAACGTCCAACTCTTAAAGAATATTTTATTTCTGGATATCCTCTTATACCACTGAAATAGTGTCTGATATTTTCATTTAAATAGCATTCGTGGGTTGTGTGTCTTTTGTAAAGTCCCTGTTTTTTCCTCTCTCAGGTTGGTTTATGCTAAGCGTTGTCAGTTCAAAGCTTTAAAAAAATGAAATTTCAACTCCCAGCTCTACTGCTTTATTTGATTAGACTATTTTCAAAATGTCCATACACCTGTCCTGTTTATTTTTTTCTCACTGTGTGCCATCTGTAATTTGGGAAGCATTCATAGTTCCCCTATCATGTTGGTATACTTGCTAAAACTACAACTTTCTCCAAAATATCACTTTCCCTTACAAAGAAAGTTTTTGAGTGTGCGTGCAGATCAGGTGCTGGTACACCTTAGACAAGTGTAAGAGTTGAAAATTTCACACCCGTAGTTGTTACGTTGAGGGTAAAACCTCTGCTGATGGTGGACTTCTGTGGGAAGTAAGGGGTCAGGAGTGGCAATCTACTTGTCACCTCGAGAACCATCTGTTTGAAAAAAGGAATTTCTCATTAAACAAAGCTGATATCTTCCTAATGAACTATTTTTACAGGAGGTCTCGAGTGAAATGGGCAAAGCATAAACTGTAAATTGGAGAACACACCTCCAGGCTTAACAATACAGCTACCGCTCGGTCCACTGCTGCTAGATCTTCTTGTTTTTTCAAAAGCAGTCAGAAATCCAGAGTTGTAGGCAACATCTCTCAGTATTTTAAATTTTGGCCAGTAATCCAAAAAAATGTAAAACACCGTGGAAGGTAAGACAAACACATCAATGAGGGTTGCCAGTTTGGGACCTTGGTCTAGACAAGCTGCCTCACCCCTTTCATTCCTGTATCTGATTGAGGAAAAGGAAAGCAAACACATTTCCCAACCTATTGATTTCTGAGTCTTGGGCACAAGCAAGAGAGTGTGGGCCAGGAAGCTGACTTACACACAGGCTCCCTTTTCTCCTCTGCATCTCATTAAACTCCCTGCTGGCTGGCTCCCCTCTTGGACAGGTGCCCCTAGACTTTGTACTACTTAAAGGTACAGAGCCTAAAGGATTGCCTTCCTACCACCCTTTAGATTTGACAGTACTTCGGATTTACAAAATCATTACCAAGGAAGTAAATAATTAACTGTAATAACAAAGTATTCCCGTGTAGGTGAGTTATATATTCTCTTCCACATTTTTACCATCTCCTCAAAGCAACCTAATTATAAAGATAGTCTTATCTTTGATTTACAAAAGAGAGAAGTGAAATCAAGAGAAGATAATACACTTGAGTAGCTTCCCCAGGGGCTAAGTGACTGTGGAGGGCTGGAGCCCTCGTTTTCTGGCTCCAAATCCAGTGTCTCTCTCCTACTCTTCCACAGAGGCGTACAGGGACACAGTGGGGGTAGTGATCTGAGCTGTACATTTGATGCTGTTTTCCAGAATCACATGCCTTGTCTTTCAAATGTCCCAACAGTCAGCATCTCACCACTGGGCTCCTTCAAGCTTATTCTAATTTTCTTTTAAAACTAACTCCAAGCGCACATAAATTTAAATAAAGGGTGGGGTGGATGACATCTGTGACTGGACCTAAAACTGGTTCTATGATTTGCAAGCATTAGAAACAATTACAGCATCTCTTTGGCAGGTAAGAAAAAAGACAAAATCATTAAATTCATGCTTCCAAATAGAGTTACTTCCAAAGAGTTACAATAGCTACCAAAAGGGCCTATATTCAGGAAAAAAAATTATATCCTGTAAAAGTACCTATGCAAGCAATCTGATAAGCAAATTCATGATAACCAATGTAAACTGGCTGTTACGTATATATACATAAACACATACATACATATACATATCAATACACACACACGTGTACATACATATACACATGCACAAATTAAGCACTTTGACTCATAACTTATGAGATAATTGAATTCAATATTAACTTGAAAAATTTTTTTCTAGGCCAAAGTAAATCTGAAAGGCAAACTTCTTTACCCGTATCTGGGGTCCAAAGCGATGGCCCTGGGGTGTTCCATGGCTCCCGCTATTAGTGTAGTTCTTAAGGAACCATCTAGTTTGGCCACTTCAATTTGGTCCAGGTTGCTGTCTATCCAGTAGATGTTGCCCGCTATCCAGTCAACTGTCAGGCCCTCTGGGGTAGCCAGGCCGTGCTCCACAATGACTTCAATAGCACTGACCCCTACAAAAAAAAAGAAAACCAACGCTTGCACCAACTCAAAGAACCTGCTAAGCACAAAGGAAAAGTCCTAATTATCAGCAACATGAAGTATTTATTATTACATTAACTTTGAGAGATGTAGTGCAGAAGTGTTCCCTGGCACAGAGGAAAACAAGAAGGCCCCCAATGTAGAATTGCTGATTTTTCACAGCAGAGATTTTTTAATCTCTTAAGTCTTCTCAGTGACAGGTAACAGAATTTTTAAACAACTCCGAGGTGAATAACAATGTTTAGGTTGCAAAAAAAAAAAAAGTTATTTCTTGTTTCTGACTTTTTAGGCAGAACAAGGGATTTTGGAAATAATAATGATGTGCTGATTAAAATCAGTATAACTTAATTCAAACAATCTTCAGGGGTAGAATGAAAAGAAAACATCCACCTGGGGCAACATGCGTTGTAGCGAGGCAGCACCCACTCTTTTCTGAAGTATGACTGATGAGACCTGTTACTGCATTTAACTTTAACAAAGACAAGCCCCAAAGCACACAATCCTCCCCAACCCCCATGATCGAGCCATGAGATCCTAAAGATACAACCGCTCGCAAATGAAAGAAGACAGCAGTAGTGTGGTCTAAAGAAAAATTATCAATTTGGTAGTACCCAGCAATATTATGTATCTACTCCTTAATTTCTTTTGAAATTAAAAAAATATATAAATATTTAAAACACTTTTTCTAGTAGTATGACTCATAATTTATGACATCAGTAAGGCTTTTGTTAGACATTTTAACAGTGTTTTTTTAAAAAAACAGTTAACCATCTAAAATCATGGATGTAAATCCTTAATTTAAAATCAGTATATTGCACTATGATGTAGGACACACATGCACAAATCATAATTATACTGTGTGTCCAAATATTACATTTTTCAAAAATGACAAAGATGATTTAAAGAGGAATTTAGATTTTGTTGGAAATACCTGGCCATTGGAATGCTACACAGATCTAAATTTTCAAGAGAATTATTACATGTGTTTATCTCAAAGCCTTGCTACTTAACAAAGGCCCACAAGGACAAAAGAGATGACAACTTACAGAAAAAAAATTTAGCTCATATTAGTAGCTTTTGAAATAATTCAGTATTTCTTTGAATTATGCTGAAAGATGAAAACCAAATAAAAAACAAGTTATTTTAACTCACAAAATTATGACTACCAGTATATAGTCAACCGTCATTTTTTTCTCGTAAATTAATTTTTTCATCAAATAAGCATGAACAAGTTCACAATTTGAAAATGGTGTAAATAGCACAGACCTTCACTACTCCCCTCCCCCAACATATCTCCACACATACAATTTACATCCCTGGTTTTATATACATGAGGGAGAAGATAAAGAACCCAAGGCCAAAGATCAACCAAAATTCCTTCTGATTACAGTGTATTTATCTGGAACTTTCCGTGAGAAATTAAACCGAACGTTAAATCACAATTGTGATACAAGTACCTCCACTTTCAGAAAGCTTGCCCCGGTATATTCTGTCTTCTACAACATCTGTCCAATAAAGTAAACTTTGATTGAAGTGAAAATCAAGTGCTATTGTGTTTCTCAATCCAGGAACAAGTAGACTATAGTCTCTTTTGTGAAGGTCAATCCTTCTGATCTCATGGCGAATAGAAAAGATGATGAATGCTTCAAAAGGATCTGAAAATACATTTATTTGAATAGGTTTATGAAAATATTTATATGCTTTACTAAGTGAAATTAAAGTGCATGAGGTCAAAGCCTATTTATTTAAAAGTATAATTTATTATATAATTCTCTGTCATTAAAGGAGGACTGCCTTTTAATCTAAAATTTAAAAGAAACTTGAAAAACAGGTTTCTTTGTATTCATTAAAATAAGGTACCAATGTCTTTTTATTCCTTGAATTTTTACACACCTGAGTCTGATTTAAAAAATTACAAAAACTGATGCAATTCCAATACAAAATGGGAGATTTTCTGTTATGATGTAGTTTTAGCTGACAATCCAAACCTCAGAAACATCACGAGAGGAACTGCTAAGAGTTGGCTAAAGAGTCGGTCACCCTCAGCCCATCACACGACTACAGGTCCATGAAGAAGAGAAATCCAACAAAAGAGAATTTCTATGAAGAGATTACTGGGCTTACAATTCCTCATAAGAGGGAAGACGGCTGCTGTCTCTACAACCCAAGAAAATCATGTCTACAACTGTTCCTCCAGCTAATTTTTAATCCTGGACCAGATGTGAGTGGGGAGAAAGAGGAGAAGCTTTGAAAAGAGATATGAGATTAAAGTTTTATATTTTTGTACCTAGGAAAAATCATGTTTTAATATCCCAAAGTTATTAAAATTAGGTTATCAGTTTGAAAATATATCAAGTCTTACACCAATTACTTTTGGACATACTAGTAGAGGCTAGACATGAATTCTGCTTGATGAACACACAGTTTGAGGGAGGGATCCAGGCTCTCAGGTATTTCTCCTGCTTCCCTGTTAGTGCCACCCTTTTGTGCGTTTGTTTAGGGAAATTGGTTTTCTTATCCCAAGTCTATACATCTCCTCCGAATGTGAGCTGTTATAATCATCCCTGTCCACTGAGGTTGGCTCAAGAGGTAGATGTGAGATCAAAGTCAGGAAGATGGGTTTGTAAACTTCCAGAGGTTTTCAAACTGAGAGGAAAGATTCTAAGGTCACAGATTTCTCAGCCTAGTGTTGTCAGTTCATGTCTGTGTAGTTGTTTAAATCTACTTGTGTTATTGTAGGAGAAGATTTTAAAAAGCCTCAAAAACAGAAGCAGTGGTGAGCTATGGAGAGACCATGTCCTAAGGGCATCTGTTAACAAAATACCATAATATTAGAGGAAGGGCTCATGAATACACTCAAAGAGCAGAAAGTTTCTGAGAGAGGATGCCTGCAGATGTACAGAATTTAAAATTGTTGGTAGAGCACAATTCTCAAAGGAAGTAGGGGCAAACCCCACAACCACTACTTGAAAGAGCAGGGTGGGAGTAACAGCCTGATCTCAGGGACTTCTCTAAGCCCCTGGCCCCATAAAGACCCAAGAGGAGGGTCTGAATGAAGAATCAAACAGTCATGGAATATGATAAGTGAATAAAACCAGGTTTGAAGGCTACATACTATATGATTCCATTTCTATGACATTCTGGAAAAGGCAAAACAATAGAGATAGAAAACAGATCAGTGGATGCCAGTGGCAAGAAACTGGGGGAGCCTGACTACTAAAGAGGGTGGGGAATTTTAGTTATGGTTGTACTGCTCTAGATTTTGTTTGTGGTGTTTATGTGAGTATATGTGTTACCAAAACTTTCAGAACTGCCCACTAAAAAGAGTGAATTTTACCTTTTAAAAACTAGTTTTAAATTTCACCTTATCAAAAAAGGAAAAAAAAACTGAATAAAAATTATCGAAAAATAAAAACAAGCCATTAATGTCATTTATGACTGTCTGCTAACGAAAAATTTCTGCTTAAAATAGTAGCAAATAGAATCTAACAACTTAAAAAGGAAAAAAAAATAAGTATGTCCAAGTGGGGCTTAATTTGCAAATATAAAAATAGCTTAATATTAAGAAATCTACTAATATCACTTATAAAGTTGATAAGTCAAAAAGAAAATCAATTAACTTCATAATTACAAAAATAAAATACAATGTAGTTTTAAATCCATTCTGGATAATTCTCCTAGAAATTAGAACAAATGGCTGTTTCTTCAAAACTATCTACTGTTTTTACATATATAAATATATATGTGTATAACCTAATCATAACCTAAAATTTAGCATCTTGTTTAAAGAGGAATCTCTGAAACCAGTCTCTCTTAAGTGAGGCAAAAGATCAGGATTTCCACTATTTTTTCATCTTGTTCTGAAAATTCTAATTGACATAGACAAGTGAGAACAATAAGTAAAAAGTGGAATGGAGGAGCTAAAATTATCATTATTTATGAGTTAAGAAATTGTATAGTTGGAAAATCTATGAAAACCAAGTGACAAAACTATGACAGATGAGAAAAAGAATTCAGTAATATGGTTGGAGACAAAATTTTAGACAAAAATCACTAGCTTCTTAAAAATAACAGCCACTGACAAGACAAAATGATAAAAAAAAAGGGTATTAGCAACAATGAAAAGCAACAGGAAAAAAGATAAGGAACTTGGGAATAAAACTATAAGAAATAAAGAGTATATGAAGACATTTAATGACTTCAAAAAGGAAAGGTATATAGTGTAATTAGATAGAAACAATCAAACAATGCTCCAAAGATTTTGCTTTTACCTAAATTAATTTATAAATTTACTATAATCCAACAAAATTATAAATACTATTCTTTAAGGTAATACAAGATAATTCTGAAGATTATGTTAAAAAATTGGGGATCAACAGGAAAATTCTAGGGGAAATATACAGTAGTGATTAAGTCAGAAGATATTAAAATATACTGTTACTTAAATAAAAATACTTTGGTACCAATCCATAACTGACTATATGGCTGAAAAATACAATAGTTTTAGGGCACCAGGAAAAAAATTAAACTGGAAAATTTCCTGACTTAAGATAAAAAATACTTTCTAGATGGCTTAAAATTTTTGATATAATAAATGAAACTACGAAAATCTTAGAAGAAACATAGAATTATTTTTAGTATGCTAGAATGAGGAAAGTCTTTCTGAATCTGACACAAATCACAGAAGACCTAAAGAAAATAATAGTACTTAATGTACATTAAAGAAATTATAGAAGAAAAATAATGTAAAAATATCAAAAGACAAATGGCAAACTGGGTGAAATATCTACAATAAAGTACTAAATTATTTAATACACATGACCTCCTATAAACTGACAGGGAAAACAACTCAAATGAAAAAAAAAGGTTATTAAAAAGATTCATATCAAGGAAAATATAAACAACTTTGAAATTTTAAAAAGTGTTTGATTGCTCTCTTAAAATGCTAAATGGATTTTTAAATTATGAAAATATTTGATAAGACACTGTCTTGATTAAATTGTAGACTAAAGGCACTCTGATACATTGATAATGGAAGTATTGCTTCCATGGACAGCCACTGGGTAACATCTATCATAAGTTTAAATATACATCTATACCCCTTGATCAAATCTGTAAAGATTGAGTTGTACATATGAAAATTTGCCAATGAGGATGGAAATCCTTTGCAATATTATTTGTAGTAGCAGAAGATTAAACAATAAATGTTCATCAATAGATGGCTGAATAATGTATGATACAGTCATACAGTGTAATATTAGGAAGCCATGTAAACAAATGTGGTTAATACACAAGTGCTGATATGGATTAATTTCCAGTATTTCATAAGTTGAAAACAGCAAGATGTAAACTATGTGCATACTATGCTACCATTTAAGTTAAAAAATAAAATATTTTTCTAAACCTATATGAAGGTAAATCACAGAATACATATTGAAAGATTAATGAGGAGCACTCCCTCAGAGTGATCTGAGAGG
Organism: Vicugna pacos; assembly: GCF_048564905.1. NCBI lineage: Eukaryota > Metazoa > Chordata > Mammalia > Artiodactyla > Camelidae > Vicugna > Vicugna pacos. The sequence goes on from NC_132991.1 coordinate 20,540,308, forward strand.
CTGCCATCCTGGCTCAAGTCCTCCCGCCAAATAAAACATAACTTTTAACTTTAAAAAAAAAAAAAAAAAGATTAATGAGGGAATGCTATTACTTCTGACCGGGGAACTGGTGACTGGGTTTATGAATGGGAAAAAACTAATTTTTACTTTATTCTGCATAGGTTTAATTTTTTAACATTTGCATACATTTTCCTATTAAAATTAATTATTTTATGAATAAAAATTTAAAGCTGCAATAGAAGGAATTATCATATCCAGCTTCTAAAAAAAATACTCAAAAATAAAACAAGAATTGTTTGGGTATGACATATGTGTTGAACAAGGTAATTCAGCATGACAAATACAGTAAAACAGGGTTTCCCTTCAGGAGAACTTATATTTAAGAGATCATTTACTGCTTTTATTTTCATGCTTTGAGAAAGTATGTTCTCTTGAACCAAAAATTACTGACTTGTCTATTATAACTGAATAGAAAGGAATTTTACAACAGAAGACCTGGATTCTACATTTACCTCTGCTACAAATAAAAGGACATCACAAGAACCACATGGTTATGCTTGTCAGCATAAATCATTTTGGTGATGCATTTGGTCTAAAATTTTATTTGTGAAGAGTTATAAATTATTTCTTGATTTATTAATACAGAAATATTAATATTAGCTAAAATAGACTTCAAAGCAAACAGCTTTCATAGAAATAAAAAGATACACTTTTATAAGATAATATGAACAACAGATGAAATGTAACTCTTAAAATGTATGTCTAATAATAAAAGCCAAAGTACATATAAAGCAAATTTGATATAATTAAATGGATAAATTTATAAATTCATAATCATACTGTTATTTTTAATCACAATCCATTCAAACTGATAGAAAAATTTATAACAAATATGATTAGAACAACAAAACTCAGCCCACAAGGAAATATATAGAAATTGGTGCCATGAAAATAAAAAACATACTCTCCCTAAGCACACATGAAACATTTAACAAAATGGTCACAGTCTAATTCAAAAAGTAACTTTCAAGAGATAGCATAGAATCAATCTAATAATGAACACGTGCTCTGAGCACAATGGAATTAAATTAAAAATCAATAATAAAGACTGATAAGCTTCTCATATGCTTTAAAACTAAAAATAATTACTAAACAATTGCTTGACTAACAGGACCTCAAATACGGAATTCAGAAATAGAGAAAGATGTTATGACATCAAAAGGGTAGATTAAAAAGCATGAGCAATTAGAAATTAATGAGACAGAGAATAGTTCCTAAATGGTGGAGTGAGGACGTCTAAAAATCCTCTCCTCCATAAAAACAACAAAAATACTAGAAAAATGGTCAAAACCATCTTTCTCTAAACTCTAGAAATTAACCAAATTCTAGTAACAACCCAATGAGAACTTATTCAAGAAAAAAGTGATGAATATCAGTAAGAACAGCAAACTTTGTTGCATTTAACATGGACCAATCCTATCTTCCTTTCCCCAGCTTTGTGGCAGCCTTGGAAACAAACAGCCCAGAAATCACCAGAGGGAGAATATGGGTTTAGAGTTTCCCCCTAAAGTCAAATTTCCAGCAGACTGTTCAATGGGAAAAGAAGAGTCTTTAAGAAATTTGTGCTGGGGGACTGGATTTCTACACGTAAAGGAATGAAGATGGACCCTAACATCATATACAAAAATTAACTCAAAATGTATCATAATAGACCTGAATGTAAGAGCTAAAACTTTACAACTATAAAAGAATACATAAGAGTACATCTTAAGACCTTAGATTAGTCAATGGTTTCTTAGCTATGACAATAAAGCACAAACAACAATAGAAAAAATTTTATGAACTCCATGAAAAAAATTTATTTTTGTGCATCAAATGACAACATCAAGAAAGTGAAAAGAAAACCTACAAAATGTAACAAAATATTTCCAAAACATGTATCTGATTAGGGACATGCATCTAGGATATGTAAAGAAGAATTACGACTCAATTCTAAAAAGGTAAATAACCCAGTTTAAAAATGGGCAAAAGTATTGAAAAGGCATTCTACCCAGGAAGATACACAAATGACCAACAGGCACTTTAAAAGATGCTCAACATTATTAGCTATTAGGGAGATAAAAATCAAACACAATGAGATATCACTTTATACTCTCTAGGATGACTATAATAAAAAAGACATACAATGAAAACTGATGGGAAGACTGTGTAGAAATTGAAGCCCTCATACATTGCTGGTGGGATTTTAAAAAGATATAGCCACTTTGGAAAACAACTTGGCAGTTGCACAAAATGCTAAATATTGAGTTACTATATGACCCAGCAATCCCACTTGTAGTTTTCACCCAAGACAAATGAAATGTGTGTCCACACAAAAACTTGTACATGAACAGTCACCCCAGAATTAGTCATAATAAGCAAAAAATGGAAACAATCTAAATGCCCATCAGCTGATAAATGGATAAACAAAATGTGGTATATCAATACAACGATACATTATTCATCAATAAAGAGAAATAAAGTACTGATTATGCTAAAACATGGATGAACCTTGAAAACATTATGACAAGTGAAAGGGGTCACTCACAAGAGACTATATACTCTATGACTCCATTTTTATGAAATGTCCAGAATAGACAAAACTGCAGAGACAGAAGACAAATTAGTGGTTGCCAGGACCTGGGGCAGGGGTTGATGAGGACTGATTTTTAACTCCTGTGGGGTTTGCTGAGGGGGTGATTAAAATATTCTAGTATTAGTTACTGGTAATGGTTGTGTTACTCTGTAAATATGCTATAAACCACTGAATTGTGTAACACAATCTATCTGTTACAAGAAAAAAGAAGTATGATTAAGTGGGAAAATTTATAAAAAGTAAAAAACTGTACAGATGCTATTTTTAGTTCACTGTTAACTAAACATATAATGTTGACCTCATTAAGTTTAGTCTGTATAACTATACTCAGCTCTGAAAAACTTTCCATCTCTGTAAGGAAAGACTATCCAGCATTCTGAAAATTCAATGTTTTTCTTCTCTGTGTATTTGTAGTAGTTGAATAGAGTAGAGAATTCATCCATTAAAAATTAATAAAATATTTAAACTCAAGACTTCAGAAAATATAAATCAGAATTAACTCAAAGAAATTAGAAATAAATATAACCACAGAAATTGACAGAACAGAGAAAAACAGATTATCAAAAAGAACCCAAAATCATGTGTTTGAAAGACTAATAAAATATAGATTGAACCTATGGTAGGACCAATACATATACATGCAGATATACATAAACATATGCATATATATACACACACACACACACAATATATGGACAAGTGAACAACAGAAGGAATGAGAGTGAAAGCACTGAAAACTATGAATATGTAAAACAAAAAAAGAGTGAAATACATATTTTAATAAGATATTTAAAAATAGACAAAATAGGCTCCTTTATAGAGAAATAATTTACCAAAATTGACTTAAAAAGAAAAGAAAAACTGAACAGATCACTGTTAACACTGTAGTAAATTTATGCCCTGTAACCAAATGTTAGGAAAAAAAAAAAAGGAAAAAGACAAGACTCAAGAGTGATTTAGAGAAGTGATTCTCAAAGGTATGTGCATAGACTAGTGCAGCCTATAAACTGTTATTAGTCCATAAGGAGATAATTACAGAAATTGAGGGTATTTTCAAAATTTTATGCCAATTAAAATAGCAAGACCATACCCATTTTATTAGGCAACTGTTTAGAGGTCTGAAATTACTGTCATAGCAAACATTTATAGAGTACTTCTTACATAGTAGATTTATCCTTAAATTTTTTATAAATTCTAATTTATGCAATCTTCCCAAAGTTCTCTGAAATAGGTGATATTATCATCCTCACTGTTACACAGGCTAAATGAGAGAAGTTATGTAACTTATGTGCCAGAGTTACACAGCTAGTAAGTGGAGGAGCATAGATTTGATCCATTATTCTGTCTAGTGTCAACAATGATTTGGACAATCAGGAACTCTCATAAGGTACTGATGGTTGTGTATATTTGTACAACCATTTTGGAGATATATTTGGCAATCAAAAGGGTGAATATATGCAACTGAAGATGCACATACACTTGAATGTGTGTCTGTTTGTGCACACTTCCACAAGTAGACATCACAGGAGCATTCACTACCACATAGTTTGATGTAGCAAGACACTAGAAACAACTTCAATGACTGTAAATTGAGAGTTTTGACAAAAACTCTATAATCTTTTTTACACCCTAGAATGCTATAAAGCAATTAAGAGTAATAAACATACCTACATAAAATATTATAGATAAATCTCAATACTTGTAAGTAAAAAAATCCAACTATATCCAGGTGGGTACATAATGTTTATGACTCTGTACATTTAAAAACATAAGCATTATATTATATGTTGTTAAAGAACACAAACTATGGTAGAATAGAAGCACCAATTTTGCAAAATAGTTACCTCTTGGGATGGAGGAATGAATTTACAGAGGGGTTCAAAGTTACCTAATGTTTCATTACTTTTAAAAAATAATTTGTATCTTGAATAACAAATTTTCAATATTTTAGAAATATTGGATGTGAATACATTATTCTCCACTGGCTTCCAATATGTTTGAAAAATTTTATTGATAAAATGAACAGAGATTAAAAACATTCCTTGTTTTCTCTGAACAATGGCCACTACACTATTTTGTTACAACTGCTCAAAGGTTTTTCAAGTTATTGTATTTACTAGAGTCATGTAACATTGAGAATATAGTTGTTTACTAAGTATTTACTTGATTATGCTTGACTATAATAAATCAGTTTACCGAAATTAAAAAATGTAAGTACTCAAATTCTTTCATATTTGAACTGTGAATCTTAACAACTTCTCCATGTGTCTCTACTTTCAAGATTTCTTTTGGTTTATTTCAGAATAACCAAACCTCTTTTCTCCAGGAGGAAACAATAAAAGCTGGAATGAATATCCAATATGTCATTTCATATACTAGTGGGAAATTATAAAGTCTGGTTTTTAAAATTCCAGGTCTCACAACTGTGTTTTCTTAAAATGAAACAAACAAAATCCTGTATAAAACATTTAAAGATAAAACACAATGAAGAATTTTCTGGTGTTTCAGTTTTGATGTAGATATATTAACCTCTTTTGAGGCAAACTGAATATCAACAAAAATGTGAAGTAGTCATCCTTTTTACAGTCTTCCAACAATTTTTCTAGTATATTAGCTCCTGTCTCATAAATGACTGAATTTAACAGCTCAGACCAGCACATAACACTCTTAGTATAGAAATCGCTTGAAATTTTTCTACTTTAGCATATTATGAAATGACATATATACCAAAAAGGTTATAATTTGTATTTTTTACAGTAATGAATTTCATGTTTATAAATGTAGCACACCGCAAGTAGCTTTTATAAACATTCAAAAGACTGTAGTCTTCTGTCTATAATTCTCTTTTCTTTGCTTTTCTTTTAGTCCCACTACAGGTTTGCATAATGACTTTTACAGGAGACAGTATGAAAGCAGTAGATGACTTTTCTGAGAAAAAGAACCCCTCTATGGTCCTCTCAGGGCAAATTGCAAGCATAACTCTACAACTAGCAAGTCTATATAAATAGCTCCTGATTTTTTATTGTACATATAATATCATCAAACAGAAAGTAATATTATAGTTACAATGTTTTCTCTCCTGCTATTTCAGAATTTTTACTGCCTTTTCTGTTCTCATATTTAAGAATTTATTTGGATTTCTGTTCCCATCTTCATATACATTTCTTTTACACATTAGGAACTTATGAAATGGTAAATGGTCTATCATTTCTCTGGCTCAATATATATAGTATTATTCCTTTCCTCCATTCCTTCAGCCATAGCTATGTTGGGAACAAATGATAGTCAAATTTGACTAAAACGTGATATACATAAAGTCAGAGGACATAGAATCTATAGGATGAAGGGTAGAGTAGGCTTTTAATATTATTCAAACCTATGGATTTATAAGATTATGTCACTTATCATCCATCAACTTTCCTTGAGACCCAATTTTTTGTTTATCTCTTAATTGCATACCTGAAAATTTCTAAGTATTTATTCCCAATAGCTCTGTTTATAATTCAGGTGTTTTTTTTTAACTCACCTATTCTTTCAAGTAATAAGTGGTAAGAATCTGCATTTGGTGTGTGTGTGTGAGAGAGAGAGAGAGCGAGAGCAAGAGAGGAAGGGAGGGAGGGGGGGAGAGAGAGAGAGAGAAAGAAAGTGAAGAATGAGAGAGATCATTGTGATAAGGGATTGAGCAAAAATGTCTGCATTTCTAGGACACAGGCCAGGGCCTTTTCTAGATTGCATTTAACATATATTTGTGATTACTTAAGTAAATGAATGACTAATTATAAGAATCAATGAACAAATAGCCCAGAAGACATTGAATATGGAGGAGATAAAAAAAGATTTCTGGAGGAAGAAAAGTAAGAACAGAAATGAAGCAAAGAAAGGTGTGAATGAAGGAGAAAGAGGAATTGTTTAACAAAGGTCAATGTGACTGAATTAATAGACGGATGACTGAATGGAGAAGATACTCGAAATGTTTAAAGCTTGGAACATGGTACACCAGACACTGACACAACATTGTAAACTGACTATAACTCAATAAAAAAAATAAAGTTTGGAACATGTGGTTAATCTCTACAAATTAATAAGGGAAGGCAACAGTCTTAACAGGAATGTAAAAGGCTAATGAGCATATAGAGAGATACTCAAACTCATAAATAAGAAGAAAAATACAAACTAAAGCAATGAAATAGCACTTTGCCCTTATCTATTGTGTAGGAGGGAACTGATAATTTTGAGAACTGGCAGGGATGTGGAGACTGCAGAAATGTACTTTTGGTGCAGATGCAGACTGTTCAACCACTCTGAAGCGCAACTGGTTCTACTTGCTCGTAGCAAGTATAAGCACATCCCACAAGTCAGTCATTTTAGCCCCCCAACTTTTTTCATGCAGATTTATAGTATAGGTAAATGTATGTCTAAGGCAGCAGTATTTGTGTAAAGATTGAGGGCAACTTGAGTGCACCTCTACGGGAGATAAATAAAAACAAGTGAGTACATGTCATGTGATACTACACAGTGGTTCGAAGCAACCTGTCAGTGGTACACAAAGCACAGATTGTAAAAACAGAGTCAAAACTTATTAGTGTTTCAAGCAGTAAAGGAAACTTTTACATTTAACAAGTATTTGGTACAAAATTTTTATGTTTCAAAAGAAGTATAAAATAATAATAACAATAATCATCATCCTTCTCTCAGCTTTTAAAAAAAGTTTAGGTGTGAGAGAGAAGCTCATAAAACATTGACTCTTCAAAGGCATCATGGGGATCTGAGGGCACACAGCACATAGAGATATCCCACGCCTTTGTTAACAGCTTGCAAAAGCTCTTGTTTTGGAGTCAGGAGGAGTGTAGTTCACAACTTGTCCTCTAACATCTCTTTGCCACAAGGTTCTGGGCAAAGGAAGCAGTCTTCTGGGTCTCATTTTCCATAGGGATAAAATCAGAATATTGATAATGTCATATTGATTCCTTATGAATTATAAATAAGTAACCTTTCACATTGCAGATGCTTGATAAACGGTAGCTGCCAATAATATTATAATTAACTTTAATAAATGATTCATAGAGGAGGGCGTTGTGAATAGAGTACTGGATTCAAATCTCCTGAGAGAACGTGGAAAATATTATCACACTGAAAGTTCACAGGTGATAAAAAGCAGACTACAAGAAGGAGAGGGTCAAATGAAGCGATACATGGTATTTACACATTCTTGGCTATTATGCATTTTCTACCATTACTGATGACAAAACCAGTAATAACGTGAGTGGAGTGGAAACCCACAGTGGAGAATAAGACACATCAGATTGGAGAGATTCAATGAGCAAAAATGAAGAAAGCCCTGGAGGGCAGGCTGAAGGATTTGAGGTTCTTTCCATAAATAAGAGCTACTTTAAAATCAGTATGGAGACTGATACGTAAAAGTCTCACTTTATTAAGATAAAGGAATGGATGGCCAGGTTATAAATCCCCCACAGCTTCATTCCTGTGATCTCTTCTCTTTTATCTCCCATTGTTCCCCAAGGTAGCCCATCTGCTTATCATCACTGTATCCTATGAGCCCTTTCCGTTAATTCTCATCTTCCAGATCTGCATTTCCTTCTCCCTTTTCAATAAAAACACTATATTCCTTCAAGTTTTTGAGATTTTTACTCCTTACAAACTGTAGAAAAAAGAGGATGACAAAAAATAAACCAGGGAGGAGACTGCCACCGTCATTACAACATGTGTAACTCATGGCCTGTGCTGTGGTACAGATGCTTTTTCTTGTAGAATTAAAGTTTGGGTGCAATCAAAAAAATTTTTAATAAATAAAAAAATAAAGTAGATGAAGCTCCCAAAAATCAACTATAATCCAATAAAGATATAAACTAAATATGAAGTAAAGTAAATGTTTATAAAGTAAAGCTCCAAAAAAATTATTAGAAAAAGTTTGAGTGATGAACACAGTGTACTCATAGATGATCATTATGTGTATGTATTTTCTTGTCTATATCCATGAACTCTTTCTTAAAGATAAATTATTAAAATAAATATAATTTAAAAATCTGAAAAGATGAGTGATTAAGAACAAAGAAACACATTGGTGGGTATATCGAACCTAATTCAGACTAAGAAAATAAAAGACGGACGCTACAATGTACTTTCCAATGTTGCTAGAAATACACTGCAAATTTGTCAAGCAAGCCACCTACCAAACAGCAAAGAAATCAGAGATAGAAAAGAAACGCAGTCAGCAGAAGTATTCTAGGTGCTAATAAGTAAAAAGAAAATACTTAGGACAAAGGTGATTAATAAATTATGTATTAAAGAGGGAAGATGTAAGGAATTAATAAAGCAAAAGTATCCAAGTACTCAAGAGAAGTGAGACTTGCAGGCATATTAAAAAAAAAGATCATAAAAATAGCATTATGAACATCATTATCATTGACTAATAAAATGTTAAGAGAGAACTTAGAGAAAATAGAGTGACTTCAGCAATTCAGTCAAAGACAGATTGTAAAGAATTTAAGAAGGAACAAGAAGGGAGAAAAAAGAAAATATAAGTACAGAGGAAAACTCAAGAGAAAAAAATGAGCAAGTCATGCTTCTAATCTGAGGCATAAGAGCGCTATTATTCTTTATTTTTTAAATGTCAAGAAGAGTAAGTACAGATATTGCATTCAAGAGAGAGAACACATTTTAAAAAGAAGGACTCAGCTTAAGAATGATACAAAAAGGATCAGAGGAAGAGCAAGAGAAAGAAATTTCACTTTTAAAGTCTAATAGTTAATAGTCCAATACTTTTACTGAACTATGAATCTGTTATAGGTTTTTCCAAAGAAGTGATATGGAGAAAACACAGAATAAGTCCTTTTTATATATAAAAATTATTTAAATCAAAAATAATTTTCAATAGCTAACAAAATCTGTATTACCTGAGACAACATAAATGCTGACAATGGTATTTGGTAGACTGTATGTTGGGGAAGGCACACATTATCAGAAGGTTGAAGTCTCCATGTTAGAAAAACTCTATATTAATTTTAAAAGGTAAAATATACTTTTGCTTCTCTCTTAAATTGTAAAAAGAACCAGGTCTAGCAATCTTAACAGTGAGAAATGATGTGGTACTGTTAGTTCCTTTCCAAGCTGAGAGTTAGACAGGTCAATTGCATTAGGGGAATTATCTATGTACCTGGTAACTTACACTCAAATGTTGAATTACTCTAATATTCAACATGAGCTGTTATTGATTTCATAGAGTATCAAAACACTGTAAGTCCATCATCTTGTCATCTGTATCTAAAAGACAGATAGGAAGCCCATTCTCTTGAAAAACATGATTACAAATATATCGAAGGTTAAAGTTTAAGCTATCATTTCCCTACTTTAAATATGTATATAAATGAAATGGCTATTTTTATACAACAAATTGCTATTTTTTTAACCTCTTTTGCCAAATACTTTGTGCAAAAATTTTAGAGGCCAAAGAGTCAAATAAATTTTTGCTAAACTTATGCCTCTAGGACTCAAATTTTAACAGGTAGGATAAAACAACCACAAAGCAACATTTGAAATAATAAAATAATTTAATATTCTCTGAAAAATATCATGTTTTTAATTATATATTATTTTACTGGATATTATGTGAAACACAAGAGAAGAATTTATAACTTGATTTCTGAATTTAAGATGCTTATTATTTCATTGGAGAGATAAGAAGTAAAGGAAAAAGGTAAGTATAAAAAAATGTGATCACATATTTTCTTGGACAAATTCTAGATGCAGAAAGGAGAAATAAGTGGAGAGCAAGAATATTTGGAAGATTCCATTAAAGAAGAAAGATTTGAGCTAACAGGTTTTAAAGAATCACAAGAATTTTTAGAGACAAAGAGGGAAAGTACAATCTAAGTAGAAGAGACAAAATTTAAAAAGTTTATGACGCATGGGTTGTTAGGAGTCTGATGAAAGCTGTATACTCTTAATTAGAAAGTTTCTAAAAAGTACAAATAAAGTAAGAGAAAAGTAAAAAAAACCCCACAAAATTTACACAAAGGAATCAAATATACTGAAATGCAATTATTGAAATTCAATAAAAATCACTTTTTGATGTAGTAATGTATGTGCTTTTTTTTTCTTTACTAATGCATTCAATAACAAGACTGAACAGTGGGGCTAGTGACTCCCATTACTAAAGTAGTCGTAGTTTTCAAAGCTTTAATGTAAGTGCTATTTTGAGAAATTGGCAAAACTTTGACAAGATATGAGTATGTTTATCACTTCTACCCGAGACACAGTCATAGTTGCTGCTAATAACTGGTCTATGGCAAATATTCACAATCGAAAGACATGTTAACTTTCAGTGAGAGGTTAAAGAAAATAAAGGTATAAAATTTTCCTTGACAAAGTTCCTGGACGCTTCCAGTTCTATCCATGGACATCCAAGTGTCCCAGGACTCAGGCTAAGAATCTGGAGAAGACAATGGGAAGCCATCAATCATTAAGCACCTAGTGGGTGTGGGGCACAGTAACAAGTGCTCCATGTTATTCTTGTAACATGTTGTCATAATGGGCATTAATATTTAAAAGATGAGAAAACTGAGGCTCAAGAAGTTTTAGGTCACCTGCCTGGGGTTTCATACATAAGGAATGCCAGCTATGGGAGTCGAGTTCAAATGTCAAATTCCATGGCCTTTGTTTGCTTTTCCTACTGTGGAATATGACCTAGAGAGTCAGCAGAATGTTTTAAATGGACAATTAGCAGATAAACAGCCAAGAGCAAGGAGTTGTTTTCAAGAGTAATAGAAACACAACTGGAAGTGTGGGACCCGGCCAGACTTTGGAGGGTTCTAAAAAGCATTTGAAGAAAAATAAAGGTAAATGCTTTGGAACATACAAAAATAAGCCTCTAGGGAGAATGATGATGAAAACATTTTTTTAAGGAAAAAATAATCTGATGGATTGCTATGATAGGGATTACTGTAATATTTTCTGTCCAGAAGATTTTTGAGTAGGTCTCGTCTGACACATTAAACTAAATTTCTTAAATTAGTTAATGCGTGAGGTCCTGGGTTCAATCTCCAGTACCTCTATTAAAATAAATAAATAAACAAACCAAATTACCACCCCCCCAAGAAAGAACAACAACAACAAACAATAAAATTAGCTGAATCCATTATTAATTTTCTGAGGTATTTTTGGATTTTTTTCCCTCAATATCCATTCTTAAACAAAGCAGGATACACACACACACACAACACACCGCCTGCTGTTCTTAAATATAGCAAAACACACATTTACTTACCAACACTTGTGCAACTTTCACCGTCCACATCCAACTTCCACCCTTCATAACACGAGCACTTGACTGTGTGCTTGTGCTGCTCACACACCTGACTGCACTTTAGATGCCTGCTGCAGTAATCTACGATTTCACACGTCTTGTTGTCTCTGTTGAGTTGAAGACCTTCAGGGCAGGAGCAGACAATTCCTCTTCCAGGAACAACAGAACAGTGGTTGCTACAGCCTCCGTTGTTCAGTGAACATTCATCTATAAAAGGAGAGGAACAGATTATAGCGCATTACCAATTGCTTTACTCAATTATATACTTATCATTGAACTCAATTCTCTAAGGCTGGGATTAGAGAAAGGATATAATAAGGGGAGAAAGCTCTCTAGATTTTTTTTCCCTCAGAGGCTGGAGTAGAAATGATGAAAAAATTCATCCAAAGACCAAATATAATTTTATATGACAGGAATTGGGAATGGAAGATTTTCATTTCTGTAAACCTTTGGAGTACACTTGGTTTTACTCCAAAGAAGTAAAATGAGTTTAATGTTTCTATTATTACTGGAAAGATTACTCTGAGCCTTTTAGCAGTTATGCAAAATCAGTTGAGGTCTTCAAAAAGGAATGCATATATATTGATTATCTGAAAATCTGACTTATCTCAGTATTTATAAATATATAGGCATATGCAGATATACATAAATATATCTATATACCTTTTTATGCATCTTTGGTCTTATTTATAATGATAACCCAGAATGGGTTTTTTTTTTTCTTTACTGGCTACAGACATTTATTTTTAAGTTAGGTAAACTGTACACTGTACCTTATATATTGGCTACTAAGATTAATTCAATGAGGCCATGGACACATAATAAATAGTATACAAAAAAGTTAACCTGGTCTTTTGGCTCAAATAATGAGCAACTAATATTTACTGTACCAATAATATGATTATTTTATAAGTAAAGAGAACTTTTCTTTCATGACACTTATAATTACACATTAGATATATTTATCTATCATTCTATTTCATCACAGAGGGTACACACAATATCTGTTGTTTACCAGTGTATAGCCAACAGCTAGTACAGTGTCTACCATAGAGTAAGCAGGTAAAAATATTTGTTGAATAAATAAATTTAAAAAAATTGTCCAAAAAGCACACAACTGCCCCCAAACTGAGCTAGTACTGTTCCAACTGGGAGAATTTCAAGGTGTCATACTTATGCCCTTGAGAAAACAGCAGAAAATAGAGAAAATTGTTTTCACAACCACAATATCACCTTTTAATATGTACTGTTATATACATAGTAATAAGACCAAAAGAAGTTTTGTCTTTCTTTGCTTTAAAGATACGTTTGAGTAGTTTTCAAAGTCTGTTTAATTACGTGTGTCCTGAGACATGCTGAACAGGCATGTTGCTCAACGACTGGCAAATTGCAACGGTATCTACTTATATACCTCAAATATTTCCTGCCCTCTATGGAAATTCATCCAGTTCAAAAATTGTGCTAAAATGTAAGGCTTTAAAAAATATTCTCTACACTTTTTAAACTTCTATGTGGGTCAACTATTCTTTATATTATTTGTAACCATAAAAGAAGTTACAATAATAAGAAAAGAAAAAGAAAAATGATTACATTAAATGTTTTCTCTAAGAATTCAATTCAAGCTTGGTATGATTTTAGGGAAAAAAATTCATTTCTTAGTTCCTCCAAATATGTTTGTCTACCAGTAATCATAATCATTTCAAAACAGCAGCATTTCAAAGTATTTGCCCCATTTTAGTTCAACTGACATTCTTTTTCAAAAGAATTACTGTAAAGAAATGTCATCATACACAGCAGGTGAAAAACCTGTTACAATGCTTTCAGCTTATTTCAAGTCGGACTATTCTCTTGTTCTCTCAGTATTCAGTTGTCTCTTTTTGACACTACCTGTGGAATTAAGTCACAGATTTTTGGACAGACAAAATTCACATTGAAATCTATAATTTAATATCTACATTTAATGCCAATATTAGTATGGTTAGTCCCTTGCCAATTCTTCCTTAACTCTAAAACTATCATTGAATCTGGCAGCTTCTTTTTCAATTTTCTGTTACCTGACAAAGACTCTCATTGACCAAACAAACTCAAGTCAAGCTCCTCGGAGTCCTCCTTTGAACTAGTCCTCAATCTTAGCTTACAAAAACTGCAGACAATCAGCACAATTTCACTGCCTACTCCCCTCCCCAACACCCCACTCCCAACATACTAGGAGACTTGAGTAAACACTAGCACAGTTTCTAACAGCTCATGGAGGCACTGATAGAATGACCTAGAATGGCTGAGGTCATTTAAGCAGCACCCCTCACCCTGCCCTAAAGTGCCTGCCAGAGAAGTTCCTTGATGCTGCCAGGAGAATTTACTGTTTCTTCCAGCAAAAACCTGGTGATAGGCAGACAGGCCACTGAGCCCCATCTTAGGCCAGTTACTGTAGAGAGCTTGCAATGTAAATCCTTCCTCTGCACCTTTTCGATGTAAATCTTCTCCCACCAGAACTGTGTTTCCAAGGACCTGAGAGCCACCTCTTTGAAATGCAAACATTCCAGGACCTAATTCTCTTACTATGAGTCCCTGCCCTGTGAGCATCTTACTCTAATTTACACCACTCCCTCCAGTCTTAAAGATGTAAGAACTTTGTTTCCTCTCTGGGAGCATCAATTAACAAACCTGATGGCCTAGTCAAATGGACCAAACCCCCTTAAGATCCCTTAGTGCCTTTCCCATAGCACATTCCAGCCTTTAAAAAGTTTCTCATCTTTTGTTTTGGTGAAGTTGATTCCAATGCATGTTAGACACTCTTTCCTACTGCAATAGTTATTACTGAATAAAATTTTATGTTTATCCCTTTAGTGTCCAGCTTTGTTTACCTTTGACACACCCTTATAATGAAAATCAACAGTTAACTCTACTCTTGAATAATAAAAGTCTGTTCTTATTTGTTTCTTAAGTGCGTATCTCTTTCCTCTCGAAGTCGTTCAAAAATCCCCCTGAAAAAATTATCTCTTCACTAGGATTAGATTTACCTTCCTGAGCTTTCCTTTTTTATTTTTTTAATTTTATAGATCAGATTTATTTGGAGAAAACAAAGAACCCCACTACCTAAAATGGAATTTTTACATCTCAAGACATCCCACAAGTATTCAATCTACAGATTACAAACCATTATCATAAATTTTACATGTATTGAGGAGCAGGATATGAATCAATCCTTGTTTTTGTTTCAAGAGGGGGCAGGGTAGGAGAATGGGAAAAAAACCAAACAGCTCTTCTGGATGTAACTGTTTGGAAGAAGTAGACATGAAGGGGGCAAACCCTACATTTTCATCATCTATACCAAGTGGTTTAAAACACACGTTCAACTTGGTGTATCTCTTTAAAAGCCACTTTTTAGCTACTCACCAATCGACATCAATTATTTAAAGTTAATTTACTGGGTATATCTTTCATGTTCACTGGGTAAATGATTCATTATGCCCATTGCTGCAGGACTCAAGCCAACACACCTGCCTGGCTGAACAGGACCTAACCTAGGACTGCTGGGGAAAGGACTTGAAAACAAGAAACCAAAGTGTCATTTCTCTACAAGAACCAATGCTGCCTATAAAAGATACCACCTACCTAATTGACAGTACAAGGGTACACATGAAAGCACATTTTTAGGGGAAAAGAAGAAACATGGAAGGCAATTCAATCCCTTGACCAGTGCTTTTGTTTTTCATTGTTCTAATTCTCCCTCAGCTTCACATCACAAAGGACAGAGCGTGTGAGTTCAATATGCCACAGTTAATCAGGCTAGAAATGTCTTTTTATCTTCTCTGGTACTTCCACACCCAGACTGACTGTAACCTTTTTCACTCTCTGTAATCATTTAAAACCTTTGAGCAGGCCTCCTTAGCCAATGGAGTACAATAGCTTGATAAGCAAGAAGCAATTTTCAGTCTTGAAGCTGACAAAGGAATGAATTCAGAAGAAACCCCTTTCTTCTTATTTTCCCAATTCAGGGAGCAGAGGATAGGAAAATAAGGCTGTGTTTTCATATGATTTCTCCTCATTTTTCTTAATGACTGTATTTTCTCTTCTTTGCCTTTTATTCACTTCATTTAACCCAAAAGGTGAAGACAAGGTGGAAAAATATCAATTTATTTCAATACCTGTAGGGCCTCAGGTATTATTACATGATTTCCTGATAGGTATCATTATCTCCATTTTTGCTGTGAGGAAACTGACAATTCCAGAAATTAAGCCCCCTGCCTACGTGACTTAATTGAAGTAATTAAAGAATAGAATTTAAACTTGGCAAAATCTTATTTTTTCCTATAATTATACACTTCCAACTTTAAGACTGTCAATAGTTTCCTTCTTTTAGAATTGCTCTTACAGACTTCATGAGCAGCTCTCAGACACTGTTATATAAGAGATGTTTCTCTCCACCAAACTACTCCATCAGGGAGAACAAGCTGAGAGAAAAAGAACTGAACACAGTCATCTTTTATTTGTAATTTTGGAGGTTTAATTTTAAGGGTTTTGTTTGCTTTTTTTTTGCAATGTTAGCATCACTGAATGATGACTGTCGCATTTACTGTTTCAGGGTTGTTTTACAGAATGACAGGCTCTTCAGAAGAAAGGATTTTTATTATATAAATTTAAAAAAGAATAACAGTCTTTTTATTCACTCAGTAATGCCATTAATGCTCAATTCAGATCAAAATATGATAACTTTAGGCTTAAATGTAGTTGTCTTCCCCGTTTCCAATCAGGCAGGTTTATCATTTCCGAAAGTCATTTTCTCACAGCCTCAAGTCATCTCATTTTTGTTCTTATCATTCTGTAAACTTTTCCTCATTACTCTACTGATGTCACCTTCAGTATTATCTTGAAAATAAAATTTTAAAATCTTGCTAAATCTCTGATCTTCCCACAGAGAAGGAAATGTAATTGCTTTGTTTGTGCTGGTTGGCACTGGGAGATGGCTAGTCAAAAGTGATTTCAAAGCTCAAAAGCTATCAGACTGAAATCATCATTTTAACTAGATAAAGTACACTAAAGAATCCTACTGGATGAAGACTAAAAAGTTCAGAGAAACTTATATAAGATTGAGTAATACTCTATTGGTTTCATTACCCAGTCTCTTCCCTCTTTTAAAAAAGTCTTCTATTGTAATGATCAGAAAGCCTAACAAAATCCAACTGGTAAACTTTATCCCATGGTTAGTAATAACAGGGATCTCCCACTTGACCAACAATAATCAGTTCAATTGTAGGAACAGCATTGACCAATCAGAGATCTCAACGATAAACATGGCTGTACAACTGTTAACGTTACTTGGGTACAGGCTAGCCTCTTCTGCCTCATTTTTAGAAATTTATGATTGTATTTAATTGTTTTATAGATGTATAGGGCCTGAAAAATGTACGTAGGGCTCAGTCCTAAAAGTTGTATTTAAAGGGAATGAATGGAAGGAACAAATGCTACTATAATAAGTATCAGCAAGCAGACTAAAAGGTTCTAGTCTCCAGAGAGAAGCAATGCGGTGAAACGTGCAATACCACAGAGATCGCCTTCATCAGACCCATCCGGACAATCCCTTCTCCCATTGCAGAGTCTTTCTGGCTGCAGGCAGACCGAAGTGTCATTGGCACAAGGGTACTTGGGTGGTCCACACATGAAACTGTCACAGTCATCTTCGTCTGACTGATCCTCGCAGTCGATATCTCCATCACATACCCAGGCTTTGTTGATACATCTCCCTTAAGAAAATAGAAACAACATGCATTCGATTTTTTTAGTTAAGTCACTATAGTAATGAGTGGTCATTATCGCATTCAGTTAGAGGCAGAACTGCTTGCCATTAGCAAGAAATTCATTTGCTGGTATTTTGACAGTTTATTTTTGTGACAGCATTTGAATAGTTCTTGCCCTGGTTGTTAAAGTGTGTTAGTGTTAAAGCCTTGATATCGTCTTTAGTTTCAAGTGATTGCCTTACCTTATTAAAAAAAAAATCTGTCATTAATTGTGAGTTTAATTACAATACTTCTAAAAGAAAACTTTATAAAGATATATTTGTATAGTAGTATAAGATGCTCTCAGAACCCTACATTTAGGTAAAGGCTATCAGTATCTTTTGAAGCCCCAGATTTAAGTAAATTGACAAATACTCTATTAATGAATGTGATTATAAATGAGAAACATTATTTTGCCTCAACATCATAAATAAAACTAATAAGGCTATTATCTTACATTGTCTAGAAATATTATGTAATGCAATAAGACAGTAGAAAGAAAATAAGGTATAAAATTAGAAAAGAATATTGCTACATGCAGTTAATGCGATCATAATTATAAATCAATAAAAGCTAAATAAGGACTATAAGAAACTAAAAATTAAAAATATGCAGCTAGTTTCAAAAATTACACAAAAATCAATAGATTTCATATATACAAAGATAATACAGTGGAAGAAAAGGTCAAATAAAATCTACCATAAACACAGTATTTTGGTTTAAACTACAAAAAAACTGTATATAATTTATATAAAAAATTTTTAAAAGTTTACAAAGAAATGCCAAAAGAAGCCTTGAATAAACATATAGTTTGGTTTTGGAAAGGAAGATTTATTAATATAAAAATATTGTTTTCCCCAAATTAATACCACACCAATAAAATAGTAACAGTATTATTGCAATCCTACAAATTTACCCTAAACTTAAGAAAATAAATCTGCAAATATCATTAGCAGTCTTCTTAAAAACAAATAGAGAAAGATTGATGAGTAGGAACTATATATACACCAAATATTTAGAAGCATTTTAAAGTAACAGTAGCTAAAATTTCCCATAACAGGATACCAATAAACATATTAATAATTAGCATAGAGACATCAAAATAAAGTCATTTATGCATAGTTTTAATATACTACAATTGGTAATTTAAAATAGTAGTGAATAATTACAAAATTAATGTTAGGATTACTGGTGAGTCATCTGGAGGAAAAAAATAAATAAAGCTGACTCTTCTCTTGATACTGACACCAAAATAAATTCTAGATAGATCAAAGATGTAAACATTTTAAAATTACAACAATGATAAATGCAAAAACATTCTAGAATAAAATAGCTATTAAAAGAAAACTTTGAAATGGTAATTATACCAAATCAGAAAATGTAAAGGACAAATTGATACAATTAAATATTTTGATTCCACATTAAACAATAAAATCCATATATAAGGTCAACAGAAAGCTAATAAACCAGAAAAAAGTTCATTATATTTGACAAAAAGGGTATATTTCTTTCAAATACAAAAGGCTCTTAGAAACCATTATTATAAAGATCAATATCAATGTAAGTGCAAGGTTCACAATGAATCAAAAATGGCTTACAGACACAAGCTGTTCAAAACATCTTTCAGTTAAAAAAGGAAACAAAAAAGCAATTTGATGCCATTTTTTCTCTATGATTGATTAAGATTAAAAAGTTGAATAACACAAAGACAGATTTGATAAGCATGTAAAAAAACAGCTCCAGTGTCCAAGGGCCACAGATTGTGATAACCTCTCTGTAGGGCAATGTTATGATATCTAGTACATGAAAAAGGTATCAACTACTTCACCAGTGTAATTCTAATTTTAGAACTTTTTTCAATGGTGTATTTGCCCAAATGCAGGAAGATGCATATGCAAGGATACGAGTCGTTGCTTTGTATGTATCAGGCAAGGTCTCGTAACAACTGCAATCAGCATTGCAAGACAGGTAACATCAATTACAATGCATTCATACATTGCAATTATATACTTGAGTGAAGAAGAATGAGATAATTCTGCATAAGTTAAGATAAAACAATCTCTAAAACATATTAATTTAAAAAAGGCCCACAACTGAGAATTTCCTGTATGTTTAAAGAGATTTATCTGTTTACCAATATCTGTGACTATATTTTAAAAATATATCAATATAAATACATGTGTAGGCTTGTCTCTACATGAATTCTTTCTGGAGGGCTACACAGGAAATAGTTAACAGTGATTTCCCCCGGTGAGGAAGATCTGAGGTACTTGGAACCTGGACTAGGAGAGAGATAGATTTTTCACTGAATCCTTTTGTGTTATTTTATTTTCCTTCTATCATATTTCCAAGAAAGAACGAGTTCATTTTTAAAATGATAAAGATGAAACACATACACATATACCACAAAGTCTGGTAGTTTCCACAGATACAGAGGTTACTTCGTGCCTTAGATTTTCCTAGAGACTCCAGGTAATATAAGAAAGTTTTAAGACCTGTTTCCTGTCACCAAGGAGTTTACAATCTAGTTAGCAAGACAAGATCAATGTATAACATACAACTGTAGTCTACAATATGACATTCTGTACTAAAGTATTACATTGTATGGGATCATTTGCAAGTATAATAGAATGAAGGGGGAGAGTTCAAGAATAATAGAGTAATTTCCATTTTCAGTTTGGTAAATCAAAATGCAGCTTCCCTTTTTCCCCCCTAGACATCACAATCCATCATGACATTCATAACCACTGACTCCAGAATGACCTTAGAATTGTTTCAACAAACCCATCCATAAATCACTATCAATCTTTCAGAGTCAGAATAGCAGTTAAGCCCATTTGCCATTCCTGATATAAATGTTGCCTGGAAAAGGTAAAGAAAAATCTTATGCAGCTGACTAATAACCTTAACATAGATTCTGTTACCAGAGATAAGAATAAATATGAATATGTAGCTTAGATAAAATTGACCAGTTTCAGTAGCTCTCTCCTCCCACTGATTTTGCAGGGGCTGTTTGAAGCTTAATTGCTTCTCTCTTATTCACTTGGTTTTAATTCTTACAAATATGTAGATAAGAGGGTACATCAGGAATGGTAAGTTTAAATTTCTAATTCATGACCATTAATTAGGTAAAATTCAAAAGCAAATGACCTTAGCAAATATGCTTGAAGAATATTAATTTTTACTTGATTTATATCAAGATAAATCCTGACATAGTCAAATTACTGGACATAAAACTTTAAAAAAAAAAGTATCACAACTTTCCCTGTTTAAGCTCCCTCCTTTGTATGTAAGAAAGCTGAGACTCAGGTCAAATTAGTATTATTAAAACAAAATAAAGATTAATAATATCAAAACATGTTACAGAAATTATAAATATCTAAAAAAACCACAATATTTAAAAATAATTTTTAATAGTCATGCACAAATAAGTTCAAATAACCAAGTAAACCTCTTTGTCTTTTCTAATTCTTATTTAAAGAGATATCACATGCTAAAAAATAATCTTAGGTGTTTACTATCAAGTTTAGTTCCACAAATACTTTCTGATGTATTTATAAAGATGTTTTCAACTTGATTCTTAACATGCATGTGCAAGACTCTTGTAGGAGTTGTACTTTTGTCTTTCGAGCAAAGAGAGTAAGAATGGCCAAGTAAAAATGGCAACAAGCAGAGCAGAAATCAGCATGTTGGTATCAGGAAGGCTAGCGCAATCACTTAAACACACACTGCCTCATATACACACTCAGGACTTTAAAAGCACTATTTTGATTTGTATAAACTTGAAATACACAGTTTAGGTTAAAAGTGAGCACCAAGTTAACAGCCATAGAGAAATTATGAGTTTCTAGGAATTCCTAGAAAATGTGCTGCTTTCCTCAAATAAATTTATATGTTCGCTTCTGGAGTTTCTCTTCTCTCTGTTCAACTGCTTTGGCTATTTTTAAAAAACTAGATTTAATATTTTATAAACTCCTTAACTTGCTTTTATCTTAATTAAAGACAACACACTATGACAGGACAATTTCTGTTCTGGGATATGACTGGCAGTTAGTATCAAGAATATGGGTATGAAGATAAGTGAATCTTTACAAGAATCCAAGTGGATTTACTCGATAATGTCTTTTTGAATATTGGTTTTAGAAATGCAATTTTTCTTTTAATTTTTACACTACTAGCCTTTAATACCATATACATATTTATTTCTCTAACTCAACACTTATTGAGTGTTTTGTGCCTGCCGAGCGACTAAAGAGTTCAGTAAAGCAGGAAAGACAAATCCCTGACCTTGTGGAGCAATAAAGTCTAGTAGCGACAAACGTTCTATAAAAAAGGATCAGATAAAAGCCATATAACCATCACGGAGTGTTATGAAACTTCAAGGAGCTAGAAAATATGTATGAGTGAAAGGCTGAGAAAAAGCTTTACTAAGATGTTATTTGGAAGGGGGCTTTGAAGGGTAGCAGTGAGTATTAGATGTCAACACACAAACACAAAAAAACGCGTATCATATAAACAGCTGTCTCATATGTACAGTCTTAACATTTAAATATATACCCTCTGCAAAAGGAAAAATATGTCAAAGGAAAAGGAGGGGCAAAGAGAAAAACTTATTAGAATGGTAATTACTCCTACTACTCAGGGAGAATGTGTCAGGGCAGACATGGGGAAAGTAAATCAACTCTTCCTTGATCTGGCCTCTCTCCCATTTCTAAGTGAATCCACTGTGAAATTATATTCTGTATATATATTCCTTATTTCATGCTAAATATTATTTTCTTAATGACATAGTTATATGTATAAATTTTCATCAGAAATATATATACAGAACCATGTATCCTGCACTGTATGGATGATTTTCAATGGTAATTTTGAACACATGCAGTTTAAACTTTATTTCTTAAATCCAATCCACAGGTAAGATGTAACTCCTATGTAAATGCATAGGCAAAAAAAAGGGTGGGACTTTCTTAGAAGCAATAATAAGTAGTTTGGGGCTACAGCTCATGAAATGTTGATTGTTAATGCAAGGAATGTCTCCTAATCTTATAGACAATGGAGAACCACTGAAAGATTCTGAGGAAGTAAGTATGTACTCAGATCCCAGCTTACAAAGTAAGAGGAAGCTAAAGATGTGTGTAGAATGGATTGAAGATAGTAACTGTCAGGGAAAAAAACTGCCGACCATACAAAGGTGTGAGTGAGGGATAATACAGACTTAACCTTAACCTATAACGTGAGTAGAAAGAACAGAAGGGGTGATGTTAGACAAATTTCAGAGGCAGTATCAGTAGGACCTGGAAAATTATTACAAGGTAAAAATGTCAAAAGGTAGTTTCTGCTTTAAATTCAAATGTTTAGGAGATCGAACATGTTTCTAACCAAAACAGAGAAGTGAGGAAGAATTTGAGGCTTTGGAGAGAAAGCAGGATGCTGACCCATAGCATTGGAAAAAAATGGCTTTGAAGCATGAGGTAAATGTCAGTGATAGAAATTTGGGAGGCATTTACCTGGAGGTGATGGTTGAAACTTTGGGAACAGAAGAGGTTCCAATGGACATCTTGCAGAAAGATGAGAAGGAGCAAAATAAAGAAATTAAGAGACAAATTTGAGTCTGAAATATGTATTCAATAAATATTTTTTAAATTAAATATAAGGGATACACAAAAGGGAAAAGGGCAAGGGAAGGTGGAATAAAAAAGGAAATATAAATGGTGAGTGGAGAGAGGACAATATGAGATTTTATAAGAAAAATTTTCAAGAAGAGGACACATGTTGGAGAGAAAGTCAAACACAGCAGAGAAAGAAGTTACTTGGCACCATTAATAGTCAAAAATATTGGTCATTAAGCACATGCTGTATTCTAGGAACTTTCTGTAGTTTCTATTGATTATTATTATCATCTCTCTCTTAAAGATCAAAAAATGGAACCTTAGAAAGGTTTGGTAATTTACCTTAACTCACATAGTTACTGAATGGCAGAGCAGGACCAAAAAGAGGATAGACTGAGAAATCATTCCTGGTGGCCACTGAAAGAGCAATTTCCATCAAAGGTAGCGATAGGATGTTAGACAGCAAAAGGTGAAGGAATAAATGAGAGAAAAGACATCTAGGTACACTATGCAGGATGATCTAATGAAGGGAAGGAGGGAGGCAGCAAAAACTAATAAAATCAAATGTCTTTGCGGTTACTGTGCTGGGGGTATTTATAAAGAGAAAGCAAAGTAGTGAGGAGGAAGAAATTGAAGACATAAGCAAGAAAAGTTACTAAGGTTCCACAGGATATAGGAGGTCATGGATCAACAACTAGAGAAGAGCCCTTCTGGGCCAAATGGAGGGTATTTCCTATTAAGATACAGAATTGAAGGGAAAAGAGTAAGTATAACAGCGAAATGTTTAAAACCGCCACCAGGAGGAGCCCAAAGAGAAATACACAAGGCTTATTAGAAGCACTATGCAAAGAATTTTATAAGCTTTAGAGCACACAGACAATGGAGAGCTCCCCATGTTATTTCATCAGAAATAGATAAAAGTATTCCATAGGGTTGGTTACATGAAGGAAAAAAAGTGCTGTATTTAGAAATTCTTCCTATACAATCCAACATATAATTTTTAAAAAATCGTTATTCCACTGTAGGGTATTTCTCGTTCTAGTTACTGAGATTTTTAACAATGATTAAATTTATCATTTCACTTTTTATTTAGTGATACCACAACGGGGGAAAGGAAAGAAAAACAAACTACCTAAACATAGAAAAGAATAACACTTGGCCATTCACACAAGCCCACGATGGATTATCATTACATCAGAGGAGCAGAACCAAGGATGGTGTTTACAAAATCACTGTCAGAGTTAAATCCCCGTGTGTGCCAGTTAGTTTTGTTACATTCTTTGCTAAAGATCACTTCATCCTTAACTCTTAACCCTACCCTGGGACCCAATTTGAAAATGTATGTTGCTTTTTCCAATGTAATCTAGAGTGAAAGGTTATGGGTCAACACCAGTCTATCACTACTCCTGGAAAGACAGGCAATCATCAGAGGAGACTGTGCAAGTATGATGCCTTCTCACTCTTCCTCCCTCGCCACCCTTCTCCCTACTCAAAGGCAAATACTGACAACAGTTTCTTGTGAATCCTTCTAGAAATATTTTTATTACAGAATATACTTTATTTTCTTTTTTATTTAAATTAAGACAAATTAAGAGACAATATTTCACACTACGCCCACTAATTATGTTTGTTCACTTTTTACTCAATACTTCATTAAAGGGAAACGTCATATCAGTGTATTAGAGTGATCTCCATTCATTAAAATTTTTCACGGCAGTCTACCATGTGGATATGCCATCATGTTTCTACTTACAGCTCCACTTTGGCCTATTTAGGCTGTTTGAAACATTTAGCTATTAAAAATAATTTAGTAGCAAACAGCTTATAAAAAGACGTTTCACATCATATGTTATTAGGAAAATGCAAATTAAAACAACACTGAGATACTAGCATAAACCTACTAGAATGACGAAAATCCCAAACACTGATATGCCCAAATACTGGTGAGGATGTGAAGCAACAGAAGTTTCTCATTCATTTCTGGTGGGAATGCAAAATTGTACAGCCATTTTGAAGACAGTATGGCAGTTTCTTCCAAAACTAAACATACTCCTACCATACGATCCAGCAATCACACTCCTTGCTATTTACCCAAATGAGTTGAAAACTTATGCCCACACACACAAAAAACTATACACAGATGTTTACAGTAGCTTCATTCATAAATGCCCAGACTTGGAAGCAACCAAGGTGTCTTTCAGTAGGTTGAATGACTAAAGTGTGGTGCAATCAGACAACGGAGTATTATTCAAAGCTAAAAAGAAGTGAGCTAACAAGCCATGAAGACATCGAAGAAATGCAAGTGTATGTAGCTAAGTGAAAGCAGCTCATCTGAAAAGGCTATACTGTCCTATTCCAGCTGTACAACACTGCAAAAGGCAAAATTATGCACACAGTAAGAAGATCAGTGGTTGCCAGGGACTGGAGGGAAGGAAGAATGAACACATGTGAAAAGACTATCAATCTTATCCATTGGAGAAAGCCAAAACTATATTGAGGTTCCATTTTTTTTTGGTATCAGATTGACGATTATTAACAAACCTGATAATATCCTGTGTTGGTGAGAACAGATGAAGCCAATACTCTGATGTCAGTGAGTATCTGTGAACCTCTATGATAGGTCCTTTGGCAAAATGTATCACTGTTTAAGAGGCAAATACACTTTCACCCACAATTCCACCTCTTAAGATATTTCATACAAATATATTTAGAGCATTTGATTAGTGATATATACAAAGATATTCATTTAAATCATTTTTTAAATTTGAATAATGTATTTATTAACCTTAAGCCAGTGAACATATAGGGACCCTTACATGAACACCAAACTCACAAAAAATATTTTCAAACTTGACCACATACTAGGTTCCAAAGAAGTCTTAAAATTTTCAAATAGTTGACGGTCTACAGAAAGCATTCGCCATACATAAGTATGTAATTATAAACCAGTATCAAAAAGATTAGAAAGCCATGCATTTGAAAACTAAAATCACACTTCAAAATAATGGATTAATAAAGAAATCATAATATATATATTTAAATATTTGTAACTGAATGATAGGCTGTACTAAACAATAAAATTTGTATGAACGCTTTTTTCCTCTATGGATTTTATTTTTAGGGCAGTTTTAAATTCACAGCAAAATTTCCCATCTACCCACTGCTACCCCTACACACACACAGCCTCCTTCATGCCCACATCTCTAGGCACACAACTTCATTTAAACAACCATCCGAGGCAGCAGCTAGCAGCAACATTTTCTGTTTGTTTTATTCTCCTTTCAGAAGCAAAGGGATCCTATTCCAGTTTTTGGTTTCTAGCAGAGAGCTTGGCTCCAGACCTCAACTTCACGTGAGTCAGCTTCATTTCCCATTAAACCTAAGGTCTGAACGCCCGTTCCTCTCTCCTGGCCTCCATATCAAACCCAATCAGGCATTCAGCTTCGACCCAGGTCACCATTTGTTATTCTGTTTTATTTCAATTAATCAGAGACCTAGATTGTTTATTAATAGAGCAGTATCACTCTCCTTTGCTCCTGTTGTATTTTATTATCACCTCTATGTGCTTGCATTAGTGGAGAGAGGGTACAAAGTGTGAACTTAAAGTTTCATCTTCATATGAATCAAAAAGAAATAGATCATTTGAACAGACCAATCACTTGAAGTGAAATACAATCAGCAATAAAAAAAAAAAAAAAAACCTCCTTGCAAACAAAAGCCCAGGACCAGATGGCTTCACTGGGGAATTGAATCAAACATACCAAGAAGAGCTCACACCAATCCTTCCCAAACTTTTCCAAAAGACTGAAGAGAAGAGAATACTCTCAAACTTATTTTATGAAGCCACCATCACCCTGATACCAAAGCCAGAAAAAGACACTACCAAAAAAGAGAAAACTACAGGCCAATATCGTTGGTGAACACAGATGTAAAAATGCTCACCAAAATATTAGCAACCTACACATAATCCAACAACACATAATTTTTTTTCTTAAACCTTCTTAATGACATTAGAATAGTTCATCTGTGTGAATGCTCTGTAACTATTAAGCAGTTCTGTTATTGATGGGCAATGCATGATTTCTAATCCTTTGCTTTTAAAACAAAATGTTGCATCAAAATTCTTTGTGTATGTATTCTTAAACACTTCTGCTGTTTTTTTACATGAATTTCTAGAAGTGGAAAGGCTGGGTCTACCAACAGCTGGAGGGCCTATTTCCCTCCTGACCTTGCCATCAGTGTGTACTGTCAGAGGCTTCCATTCTGAACAACGGCAATTCTGAGTTTCTTTTTCATGAGAAAGGGACTTGAAAATTCCTCCTTTGATTTCCCAGCTATAATATACAGTAGATCCTTAAACAAATCAGGGGTTAGGGGCACAGCTGAAAATCCACATATAACTTTTGACTCCCCCCAAACTTAACAACCAGTAGCCTACTGTTGCCTGGAAGCCTTAACACATATTTCATATGATGTATGGATTATCACAATCAAGTAGGCTAGACAAAAGAAAATGTTATTAAGGAAAATCATACGGAAGAGAAAATACATTTACAGTACTGGGTTTTATTAATACCATACGTATACACTGTCCCTGCACAAGATGAATCATCTGTCAGTGCCTGTATCAATATTGTCTTATATGATACAACATACTGTGGATGTTATACGTATTACTAACACTAGACATCACAAATAAAAAGATAATATGACTAAGGTTCCTGTTAACTTACAGGTATAATGATCCCTGCATTGATAGTGAAGAAGCAGCAGTATGACTGCTACGGTAGCCTAGTGTATACACTAATGGCTGGATTGTTACACATTTTTATGGCATATGGTACTACAGTCAGTGCTACAGTCAGATTATAACATTACAAGCATCGTTACCTACCAGTGATGACAGGCTGACACATGTTTTCTCCAGTTATGGAAGAAAGAGGCATACTGTACAGTAAAGTAATTCTTTGAAAGCAAAGTTATAAAATAGTAAGAAAATTAACATGTTACTAATTTTATATTAAACATCACTCACCTTTTGTCCATGAGAGAATAGATTGTCCATTTCAATTCAAGGCTTGTACATGACGTTCTACATAACGAATACTTAGGTGGTGATGATGATGATAATGACCCAAAAACTCCTCATGCAGTTCTTGTCATACAGTTATTAGGTTTTTACACAAAGACACACACATACACAGCAGGTAAGTTTGTTAACAGTAGGACATAATGATTACTATTTATTAAGTGGCAGTGGACCATCATAAAGGTCTTCATCCTTGTCATCAGGCTGAGTAGGCTAAGGAGGGGGAGGAAGAGGAGGGGATGGTCTTGCTGTGTCAGGGGCGGCAGAGACGGAAGAGGTGCAGGCGGAGGCAGGAGAGGCAGGCACACGCGGTGGAACTTTACAGAAATGCACTGTCATTTCTCCCTGATTCTTTTGCTATTTCACGTCTCTAAAAATGTTTCTGTGTGGTAATGATTCTTCTACCATTTGCTTTAGTTTTAGTGTCTGTATCACAGAAGGGTTCATCTCATAAAAGAAGTCAAAAGCAGTTTTGAATAATTTTAACCCTTCTGCCAAATTATCTAACATCAATTTGGTTTCTGTCACTGCTTCTTCTAAGTCTTCTTCCTATTGTCTGCCACTAGTTTGGAAGCATTCATCTTCATCAAGTTGTATTTTGTTAATTCCTCTGGTGTGGTATCTATTGGTTTTTGAATCTCTCCAAGATTCATATCTTAAAACTCTTTACCTCCCTACATCCCACCTTTTCTGCCATATCTACAATTTCTTTCATCATTTCCTTGATTGGCTCTGTTGTAAATCCTGTGAAGCCACGTATAACATCTGGGCATAGTTTCTCCAGCAGGAGTTTGTTTCAGGCTTGATGGCTTTCGCAGCTTTTTCTATAAAAAAGATGGCATCTTCAATGTGATATTCTTTCAGACTTGCATGGTGTTCTCTTTATCAGGGCTCTCTTCTACAGTGCTGACAATCTTTTCCATAGAATATTGTGTAGTGATGAGCCTCACGGGTCCTTATGACCTGCTGATCTAGATGCTGAATGAGAGAAATAGTGTTTGGTAACCAGCAAACCAGTTTGATGTCTTCAGTGTTGAACTCATGGGGTCCTTGGGGACCAGGAGACATTGTCCAATATCAAAAGAACTTTAAAAGGCATCCCTTATTGGCAAGGTACTCCCTGACTTCAAGGACAAAGCACTATGAAATCAATCCAGAAAAAGAGTTCTCACGTTCAGGCCTTCTTGCTGTACAAGCAGAAGGCAGCAGCAGGTGTTTATCTTTTCCCTTCAAGGCTCAGGGGTGAGCAGCTTTATACATAAGGGCAGTCCTGATCATAAGCCGGGCTGCTTTGCACAAATCAGTAGAATTAGACTATTCCTTCCTGACTTAAATCCTGATGCTTACGTATTTTCCTTATAAATAAATGTCCTTCGTGGCATTTTTTTTCCCCAGAGGACACTTTTCCAGGGTGCTTTTATTTGCATTAAAACCCTGTTCTGGCGGCTATCCTTTCTCCTCAATAATTTTCTTAATGGGATTTAGAACTCATCTGTTGCCTCTTGGTCAGCAGAAGCTCCTTCTCTTGTTATCCTGACATTTGTAAAACCAAACTTTCTCCTAAAATTATCAAAACACCCTTTGCTGGTATTAAATTCTCCAGATTTAGATCCATCACTTTCTTTTGCTTTCCATTGTCACAGAATGACTTCACTTTTTCTCGAATCACATTAGGGTCTTTAGGTATGCCTTTCTTATAGTAATGCTGCAGTCATCCTAAAAGCTAAATTTTCAATACAAGATAAAAAGGTATTTCACAAAAAGTACAAGGCTTTTTCACTTGCTGCACAGCTGCAGCAATAGCTTCACGAATTTCTTTTTCTTTTTTTTACAATGGTCCTTATGCTGGATTCATTATCTTGAAACGGTGGGCAACCCCAGCTGTAGACCCCAATCTACAGTATATATCAAGCAATTCAACTTTTTCATGTAACATCATGACTTCT
This sequence comes from Vicugna pacos, assembly GCF_048564905.1. Classification (NCBI taxonomy): domain Eukaryota; kingdom Metazoa; phylum Chordata; class Mammalia; order Artiodactyla; family Camelidae; genus Vicugna; species Vicugna pacos. The sequence goes on from NC_132991.1 coordinate 20,570,689, forward strand.
CCGCTTCATGGGGACTCTTTCAGCATGCTAGGGGCACTTCATATGGGTCCCATGGTGTTATTCAAGGTTTATGGTATTACACTAAATATGATGAAAAATACACAAGAACTGTAAGAGATCAGTTTTCATCGTGGTATGCAATTTACTGGAGAGACAAACTGCTCACACGGAGAATGATTAGCACACATGGGGTTTTAAGTGGTTGCTCGCAACACTTGAGCTCACCACAAGCGCAACAGGAGGTGGCTATAAAATTAGTACAGTAGTACCGTATGCATTACAGTTAATTGTACGCAGTTATAATTTAATACTACAGCTTTACATTTGTTTACATTTCTGTTGACTGCAAATAGCAGTGTCTGGTCTGTTAAGTATTTGTAAGTGTTGATAAATGTTTAACCTTTTATAACAGATTTGTATAGATTTTTATGGTAGCAATTGATGAAAGAGACTAGTATCTCCATATATGTTACACATTCATGACATACTTTTTCTTAAATTTTTCAATATTTCTGGAAAGTGAAATATTAATGAAACTACTACCCAGGAATTGTCAGATTATGGATGAGTTTATTTCTGAAATGTATATAAATTAATCGTATTGTAATGATAATACTGGATACATATCTGGGAGTGGAATTGCTGGGTCACAGGTTATGCATTTATATTACATTTAATTAGAGTGATCTTCTGCCTAATTGTTCTATCCTTTATTGAAAGTGGGGCAAAATAGCCTCCAAGTGTTATTGGACTGTCTATCTATCCCTTGAATTCTATTAATTTTGCTTCATGTATTTGGGGGCCTTTTTTTTTGTTAGGCATATACATTTGGTATTTGTGTCTGGTGTACATCTTTGTTAGATAATATGTGTTCATAATTTTTCATCAGTGAAAAATTCAGGTTCAGTGAAAACCACTGGTTCATCAGTGAATTTTTTCAAATTGTTGCAAATCTTCAAAAAAAGTTTCCAATTTATTTATTTTTAAAAACCTGCATATAAGTTTATGTAGTTCAAACCTAGTTGTTCAAGGGTCAACTCTAACTGCAACTTGTTGGTCTGGGGTGTGAGAGACCAGATGTGGGAAAATACAATTCTTGGTCAAAGATATAGACCCTTTGAGATTAGAAGCTGTGAAGTGATAATGGTTGTAACTGTACTTCAACTTAATTTAGCTCTCATTCTCTTTTTTATTGGAATAAATAAACATGACTGTGCCTACATTTTTGCATTAATACATAGCAATTTATGTATAAAAGAAAAGCCATTGTAACCATCAAAGATAAATTGATTACCCTGAAAACTTTTAAATGATAAAGCTAGCATTTAGATTTAAAAAAAATATGAACTCTGAATTCAACATCTTGGGTAAAAATCTTTTAGCTTGTAAAGCTGATTTTAATTAAACTTAAAAATACCAAAAAGATTATAGATGTGTACAGTTTTTTAATCTAGTGCTTATATTTATGTTCATTTTAATATCTGCAATGTTCATAAATATTCATACATTAATTATGACTTATTACACCTCAACTAGTTGGATACGTTTTGGTTTACTATATTTAAGCCACAGATTAAATTAGAAGCAGATCAATGGTTCAATTACTACCTTTCACATTCACCCTTTATTTATTCATTCATTCATTCATTTATTTATTGTGGGAACACTTAAGTTCCACTCTCTTTTTTTCAGCACATCTGTTCATTTAGAACCAGATGTAAACATTTAGCCCCATGCCTGACAAACCATCTGAGTGGCTGAGTTGGTGTTTCTCTTTCCTTTTCTCTTTATTCTCCAAAGCACTCATATTTATGAATGCAGATTCTGTAGTCTTTGTTCAAGCAGCAGACATTCCATAGTTGAGCTTCTCAAACATCTGAGAGCCAAGATCCACGATAATTTATATTTAGCTTCATGTGACTATCGATTTCTGGATGGGAAATTGACCCACATATACACCCAAGAGCAGTCTTCTAAATCACATGGTGTTCAAACATGACATTCTTACTCCACCAGCCCCCACATCAAATGAACTCATTGCTTTAGATTATATTCCAGGTCATTCCATCAATAGGCAATTCTAAATCATCTTCGCATTAACTTTTAGTTTTGGGTGTTGAGGCAAATTTCTTAGTAAAACTAACTGTGCAAAAAGTATTAGAGAAAAATATTATAATCCTTTAGATGGTTTTATCTTGCTTTGTATCCAAACTTTGAATCTCAGTATTATTTAAAGTGAATTTTCTTAACATTATGATAACAAACATTCTTTTCATTCCAGTTAACACCATGACCATTTGAATGACCAGGCTTCAAAAAGAAAAGCCTTGAGATTCATTTTAGCTGTGTGTTCCTGCAACATTTAAATTGAACATTATGAGGTTCATTCATTTATTCTGGTTTTGGTTTTGTCTGGTTTGGGATTCTGAATTATCACTAAGTCTCCTCAGGCTGCCAGAAGCCACGATAGAGTTTGGGCAACCCCTCAGTCTCATGTTTTGGATGAAGTTGTTTCTGCCAAGAGTTTCTGGAGTTCTTATAGGTCCAATGCCATTCAATAGAATTCTGTAAGCTTCTCACTGTGGTTGGAAACACATATTTGTTGCCTGATATCTGACTGAATTCTTCCAGACTATTATTGGAGTATGGCTTTCATTACCTTCTCGCTAAATTGTCAGAGTCTCTTTATGAACTTTTGAGGCTGCTCTTTGTCTCCACTTTTTGTCCCTGTTCCTCAGATCACAGTTAAACCTTTCTCCAGACTATGAAATGTCATATAGAGAATGACATAGGGGATGAAATATAATCTGAAATCAAGAGCCAGAAGGACAATTTCCTGGAGAGGCAGTAACATCTTTCAGATGAAGCTGCACTCTCTTAGCAAGTTTCAGTTATACAATACAACATCATCAACTATAGTCACTGTGTTACATCACATTTCCCTTTTACAATGCAACGTGGGTTTTACTGCAGCTCTGCTTTTTAACATTAAGTTTTGGTTTTCATGATGACTATCTGAAACGAACATTTGATGTTTTGTTTACAGCATTATTAAGTGGATAACTCAAATCCCAAGTCAATACACATAGAAGTGTCTCTGGGCATCCAATTCTCCATAGACATTCAGTGTACGGGATTAAATTACATTACCCCCCAAATATGCCACTTTTGCATAAGGATTATTTTGAGTTTAAGTATTTGAGCTTCAACAGATACAGAAAGAAGCTTTCCTGTAGCTCCCCATCTGATTAAAAGCATAAACATATGAGAAACAAGAACTGTCATAAAGCTTTTCCCTGGAAAGGCCATGAAGATGACAGAAAGTCCGTGCCAAGGTGGACCTACACAAATTTTATTAACTACACTTTATCTTCCATTAGTTTTCCATATATTTACCTTTCCACAATTTGCCATCCCTATAAATCCAAAGTCCTTTTTCTTTGTCTTGTTCCCTTTCTATGGGTAGAGGAAAAGGTTTTTCCCTCCCTACATTAGCCATCCTCATCACAACTTAGATTTATTTTTAAGTTGAGTCATATTTAGATAAAGCAATTTCAGGAGTTCATGGCAAAATATCAATACATACATATAAGAAAAATCAAAATCACTTGGATTTTCTATCAGCTTTATTTAACCCTGTTATTTATCATTTATAAGTTTTCTCTCCATATTTTTGCCATAGTTAGTTCAAACCAGTTCTTACTAACATACAGCACTTAGAAATTACTTTGTTACAAAAGTAGTTATAATTTCTTTCTTTATAAGGAAATTTCAGCCTGGTTTTATATTTTGCCCCTAAATTTGGTACATTAATGATAGCATATTCAGTTAGTTTAAGCTCAGGATTTTCCAAGTTACTTTGTATTTTGTTTTCACATAGCCTTGCCAGTTCCTTATTCATACACCTATTAAAGACTGTTATCTGATATATTTCAATATTAACCCAATCAGGCAAATGTCAGAAGCAACACAAGAAAAAAACATGCCCGATTTATACTTTGAATAATGTTAGCTTGAGTCAAATAATTGGCTCTTTGGCATCAGAATTAGCCTGTTAAATAAAAACTTGCTTACTAAGTTAATAATTTATTCATTTGGAAGTCCTAGCCATAGCAATCAGGCAAGAAAAAGAAATAAAAGGGATCCAAATTGGAAAATAAGAGGTAAAATTGTCACCATATGCAGATGACATGATGCTATGTATAGAAAACCCTAAAAGCTTCACACACACAAAAAAAACTTCTAGAGCTAACAAAAGAATTCAGCAAGGTAGCAGGATACAAGATTAACATAAAAAAATCAGTTGCATTTCTTTACAATGAATCAACAAGAAAAGAAAAGAAAAGAAAAGAAAAAAACAATCACCTTTAATATTGCATCCAAAACAATAAAATACTTAGGAATAAATCTGACCAAGGAAGTGAAAGAGTTATACATGGAGAACTACAAAACATTGATTAAGGATATTAAAGAAGACTTAAAGAAATGGAAAGATATCCCACACTCTTGTATTGGAAGAATCATATCAATAAAATGGCCATACTGCCCAAGGCAATCTATAGATTTAATATGACCCCTATCAAATTACCTGGGACATTTTTTACAGAAGGGAACAAATGATCCTAAGATTTATATGGAATCACAAAAGACCCAGAATTGCCAAAACAATATTGAAGAAAAAGAATGAAGCTGGAGGAATAACCCTCCCAGACTTCAGACAATATTACAGAGCTACAATAATCAAAACAGCATGGTATTGGATAAAAACAGACATATGGATCAATGGAACAGAATAGACAGCCCAGAAATAAATCCACAGACCTATGGTCAATTAATCTTTGACAAAGGAGGCAAGAGTATACAATGGAGAAAAGACAGTCTCTTCAGCAAGTCGTTTTGGGAAAACTGGACAGCAGCATGTAGATCAGTGAAGACAGAACACTCCCTCACCCCACACACAAAAATAAACTCAAAATGGCTTAAAGATTTAAATATAAGACAAGACATGATAAATCTCCTAGAAGAAAACATAGGCAAAACATTTTCTGACATAAATCTTGGCAATGTTCTCCTAGGGTAATCTACCCAGGCAATAGATATAAGAGCAAAAATAAACAAATGGGGCCTAATTAAACTCATAAGCTTTTGCACATCAAAGTAAACCACAAGCAAAACAAAACAACTACCTACAGAATGGGAGAAAATATTTGCAAATGATGTGACTGACAAAGGCTTAATTTCCAGAATATATAAACAGCTCATACAACTTAATAATAAAAAAAAAACAACCCAATACAAAAATAGGCAGAGGACCTAAACAAGTAATTCTCCAATGAAGACACACAAGTGGCCAATAGACATATGAAAAAATGCTCAATATCACTCATTAAGAGAAATGCAAATCAAAACTACAGTGAGGTATATCATCTCACACAGTCAGACTGGCCATCATTCAAAAGTCTACAAATGATAAATGCTGGAGAGGGTGTGGAGAAAAGGGAACCCTCCTACACTGCTGGCAGGAATGTAGTTTGGTGCAGGTATTTTGGAAAACAGTATGGAGATTCCTCAAAAAACTAAAAATAGACTTACCATATGATCCAGCAATCCCACTTTTGGGTTTATATCCAGAGGGAACTCTAATTCAAAAAGATACATGAACCCCAATGTTTATAGCAGCACTATATATAGTAGCCAAGACATGAAAGCAACCTAAATGTCCATCAACAGATGACTGGATAAAGAAGTTGTGGTATATTTATACAATGTAATACTACTCTGCCATAAAAAAGAATAAACTAACGCCATTTGCTGCAACATGGATGGACCTTGAGATCATCATTCTAAGTGAAGTAAACCAGAAAGAGAAAGAAATATATCATATGATATTACTAACATGTGGAATCTAAAAACAAACACCAAAATAAAAGGACACTATGAACTCATCTACAAAACAGAAACAGACTTACAGACTTAGTAAACAATCTTATGGTTACCAGGGAAAGAGGGTGGGAAGGGATAAACTTGGGAGTTTGAGATTTACAAATGGTAGCTACTATTTATAAAAACAGATTTTTCAAAAGTTTCTTCTGTATGGCACAGGGAACTATATTCAATCTCTTGCAATAACCTTTAATTGAAAAAAATATGAAAATGAATATATGTGTGTATATGCATGCCTGGAACATTTTGCTGTACACCAGAAATTGACACACTGTAATTGACTGTACTGCAATTCAAAAAAGTTATTCATCTATTAATTTTCAGTAATATATGTTCCAAAAAGACAATTTCTAAACTCAAAGTCACATTCTTCTCACCAGTAACTACCACACTAAGCATCTTTAAGTAATATTTGAAAATAGTCCCTTGACTGTGAAAAATATTGTTAGAAAAATAACCATTTGAAAATACAACTCCCTCACTAGGAGTGGGCCTCAGGAGTATTTATTTATATTATTTATATGCCCATTTAGCTTATATTTATTTTATCTCTTCTTTGAATGCTTAATTGTAACCAGGAGGTGTGTTTAAGGAAGGAAACACAATTTCTTTTTATATCTTGAATTGTCCATGGGCTGTGTGATTTCCAGAGTGTTTGCTTACTCACAGCTGGGGTAACTTTTCACTTCTACCTTATGGTTGAAATACTTAATGAGGGGCAAGATGAATCACTAAGAACTCATGGTTAAGCAATTCAGAAGCAATTTCACATTAAAAAGAAATCCCAGAGATGATTCCATGATACACTTAAAATCCATAGAAAATTCTTTTTATGGGTTATTTGGATGCTGAAACCCATCATTTCACAAATTACACCACAACACCTAATTCTATAATCTTCAACTCATAACCTGGTATAGAGAGGGAAATAAAAAAGTTAGTTTATTATTTCAGGTAGCACTTAGTGTATGAAAAAAAAGGGAGCAGTCATAATAATAGAGTAACTTCATAAAAAAAAAATAAAAACCACAGTGACTCTCAAAACAAATCAAAGGTTTGAATGACAGTCATCACCTTGATCCTAATCGAGTCTAGCAACAGCACAATGAAATTTAGGAAACTAGTTGAAAATAAATGCATATAATTCTGCCTTTCCTTTCTAGTCATCTCCGTTAAATGTTATGGTGAGGATTTATCTATACAAAGGGGAATGCTGTATGTAGTTTTAGTGCACATGTCTCTTTCTGGACCATGAAATTACAGACTCTGAATCCAGATTGCGTGGTTTCAAATCCCAGTTCTACCATGTGAGCCAGTAAGTTAAACTCCTTTTGATTTTTTGACTTGAACGAGTTAAAAACTTCTCTGGGCCCCAGTTTTCTCTTTGTGAATTAGGATGATGAAGTGAGTTTATGTAAAGAACATTCTTAGAACTCTGCCCAGTCCATGGGTAGTTCTCAGTAAATATTAGCTATTAATATTGTTACATATAGAATGTAAGCAGACCTACTAAAAACACAAGAATATTTTTTATAAAAGTAAGATATGGATTGAGAATGGACCAAAAGAATCCTACATCAAGGAAGCACGAGGTGGAAGCTGAACCCAGTATTCCGCTTACCTGTACTCCGACACGAAAACTTGGTTTTGTGATCACAGGATCGTAAGGTACCATTGCAGCCTTTTTCATCACTACCATCTTCACAATCTTTTTCCCCATCGCAGTGCCACAGACCGGGAATGCAATTTCCATCAGGGTGACACTGAAATTCATTTCCATTACAACCAGCAGGAGAACGAATCTCTTAAATTGAAATGACGGAGAGAGGCAGAGGGGGGAAGATAGGAGAGAGATTATGATTTTACTTGATAATATTTTTTTCAATTCTTTTCTTTCTTCAGGCATTATTATGATGCTAGAGAGGATATATATTTACTTTACTTGTATAATAGCTACAAGACTCTGTAGTATTTTCAAATTCATTTTAGAAACATCAATAATTAAGAGAAAATGTTTCTTGCCTCCTACAGATTTCCTGAAAGTGCCATGTGCATTAGAAAAAAGGGAAAGAGCAGCAAAATAATATGCAGATACTCTGTTGTGATTTTAATTAGTATCTTAACCATGAGATCTTTAAAGGGATTTTTCTCTATAGAACATAATAGAGATTTCACATTCTACTCTAAATATTTACTTTGCTTGCTCTTTTGACATCTCTTTAGATAATTTCTTTCACACTATTATCAGGCAAACAACCAAAAAATAAGTACATTCTGACCAACAAAATTTTTGACAAATAATGTCCAAAACTTTGAAAGATGAACAAAACCCCAAGATAATTAAAGAAATGTTCAGCACATAAGATTTCAATCTAGAATCAGAACAGATACATAAGAATTTAATGAGGCATATGCATTTAAATTCAATTTCATCAATTAATAATTCATATAATGCCTAGATAACACCATTACTCAAAACTTGATGACTAAAACTATAGGCTAAATTTGTAGGTAAGCATAAATAAGAACAAGGAAATACAAATGTTGAGGATAGAGATTTTTTACAGTGTAACAATAGAAACATGAGAATAATCAGCAATATATTAAATTTTTATTAATACCTAATATTATGAGATATAATAATCAGAATCTCCAATACTGTTGTAAAATAAAGACTTCAGTATACATTTTTCTAGACCAAAATTTTAATTTAACAAATTACAGCTATAGCCAGAAATTAATTTACATTATATCTGTAAGAGCAATTATTCTACATCATTATGATAAATTTTAAGCAAGTTCAGTTGAGTTATCCATTATTTAATGAGCTGATTTGGTAGAAACTGTAAAAATAAATAAATAAATAAATAAATAAATAAATAAATAAATAACTTCAATTAAGTAGAGTTGGGAGACAAGAAAGGGGACCTCGCACACCCTGAGACTGCAGCAGAGCCCAACAGGAAGAAGAAAGACTTCTTTCCTGAGGACTCACCCAATGAAAAGCCATTCCTTGTTTACTCCAGACCTCTCAATTTCCTTTTCCTCTCTACAGAAGTTTTCTTTTTTCCTTGCTGTAAGGAAACCTGCATATGGCTCTCAATAATTCAGACACTGAATTCTAATTCTCTGCTGATCCCTCAAAAACCCATCTTTGCTGGAGAAATATCTGGTAGTCTTTTCCTTTTAGGTCAACATTTTGGTGGTCCATTCGGGGACCAGAGAAGACAGACCCCTGACAGCTCCTGGGCAAATGAGCAAAGAGGTCCTTAACCTACAACTGAGCCCACTGTTGCTCACTGCTTTTCTCACTGACCCTGGAATTCAAGGGCGTATCTTTCTCCTGGATTTGAACTCATACCCTCTTTCCACCTGAAGCTTTCCAGTCTTTATGCAGAACCTATTTAAAGGTTTGATCTTTCTGGTTAAGGCCTTGTTCTGCATGCGAGTACTCATTTGGCACCTAGGTCTGATTTTGAGATCAGACTGTTTCACTGAAACTGGCTAATTTGGCCATTCCCTTTGGAAGAGGGGCTGCTTCTCCCCAAACTGCCTAGCCTTTGACCCACTGCTTTGAAAACAGGGGTTCTCCAAAATAGTGCCAGGTTTTTCTGTCATTGGCCTATTCTTTGGAAAGGGCTATTCTCTGGAAACTGGCTGAAAAAGCCTTTGGCCTGGCTCCTTCGGGACCAAGCTGTTTCCTTTGAATTGGCTGGGATTGCCTTGCAAGCAGTCTGAATTGAACCATTTGTGTCGCAAGCTGTTTATTAAGCTTTTTGAAAACTGTTTTTTTACTCTAGAGAAAAATCCTCTAGGAAATGAGATCCCAGCTATCTAAGTATTTTGAGGAATCCTCCCTGCCCCGATAGGGACTTGCTCCAACTTGATGTATTAAAGCCATGGTACTTCCTCATGGGCATTTATCACTAAATGGACCAACCTGACCAAAGGCAATTTAGAATATCAATGACCTTTATGGGGAATTTTTGAAAGCCCCAAGCTTCCCTTCCTTAAAACCAAATTGGGCTACAATAGCTTGACAATTTCCAGAAGTGAGTAGAAAACTTCTTTCAATTGGTATTTGGAGGCTTCCCAATACAATCAGGCATCTAAAATTGCCTTCCTGTAAAGGATTTTGAGATTAATTGAGAAAAATAAACGATTGAAGAAGGATAAAATGGCCCTCAAAGCCTCAGGTTCTTCTTCCTTGGCTTCTCTGTCGCAGGCTCCACCGTACCCTCGGTTCCTCCTTACTAATTCTCTGCCCAGACTTCCCTTTTTCTCTGAAACTGTCCCCACTCTCTTTTCTCTGAACTTGGCAGAACCTTAACATTAAGGCTTCTGAGGATCCAGAGGCTCCGTCTCTGTTTTATACTCCCTGGACTAAAGCTGAACTATGAGCCTTAGTCAAAGATTTCCCCCAAAGGAACCAAAGATCCTCACAGTTTTGCTGAGAAATTTAATACAGTCATTCAAACTTACCAGCCTGGTTTCTCTGACTAGTATCAGACAGTTCCTATGCTTGTTGGTGAGGGCCAGGCCCAGCCCTGGATGAAAACTGCTAACTGAGAAAGTCTTGAAAGATGCCCAGGATTACAACCAGGAGACCAACCTGCTATCTTACTACATGATCAGGTTCAGAAAATTGCTACGAGACTTCACTGAGCAATTCTCTGGGCTTTTCCAAAACCCATTGTTTGGAACAAAATTCACAAAATCTGATCAACCTATTCATAAATATTACAATTGACTTCAGATTTTTTTTTTAAAGAAAATTCTAGTTTTCCTTTTGATGTTGATTCAACTTGAGTAGCTTTTAACTCTATGTTTATCAATGGGCTGAACCAGGACTTTTCCCTTCTAGTAAAAAAGACTGAGATAGAAGAGGAAATCACGTCCACTTCAGATTTAGTTAATCTAGCAAACCAGCCCTCTCCTACTCTACATGAGTCATTTCAAAGGAGAACTTGCCAAAATTCTTAATCTCCAATTCCAACAAATGAAAGATCTTAAACGAAACCAAAACGCCCCTAGTTTTCACTATTATTGCAAAGAATCAGGACATAAAAGATTGTTACAATTTAAGCACATTAGATGCCTTCAGCCCTCTAACCATGCTCCCAATTCTTAACAGGGCCCTGCACAATTACAGGGGCTCTCACCAATCCTCCCTCTTAATCAGCTTGGAGAAACATTTCTCCAGATAGGGGACGAATCTCTTCCAGTCCTAATTGAAACTATACTCTCGATGATGCTAAATATGACTGCTATAAAACAGCCCCTGTCTCGGAGTACTAAGAAAGTTCAAATAGTGAGGATCTCTAGTGAACCTAAGAGGTTCCTGTCTCTGAACCTACTCCCTTTTGGTTAGGTCCTTTGAGATATACATACCCTTTTTCCTTAGGTTCCTTCACCCCTATCCATTTAGGCTGAAACTTCTTAGGGAAGTACATGACGAAATTTATTTTTCCTAAAAGGGGAAAACAATTCTAGAAATTGACAGTGTCATCAAAGGAACCAACCTGGTGAATTAAATGACCCATGTATATCTTTTATTTGTTCTGTCTCTGAAGATACTAGAGGTTCTCTTGGCAAAATATGTAGATGTTCTTCTTTATGCGTCATTTTTATGGATATTCATGAATAATCCTGCCTGCAACTCATCATGTTTCTCTCTTGGAAATAGCTTTTTACAATTCAGACCCAAATTTATGGATTATTTTTCATGATGTGAATTTGTTTGGACCAATCTCAGCTTCAGATTTCCTTACATCATCTTTATTCTGCCTTTCTTTGAGTCCTTCCTCTTTATAACCTTTAATCTCCAGGTTATAACTTAGATTACTTCTGGAAATGATCAGAGGGCTAAGTAAATAAATAAGTGGAATAGTAATATACAAGGTATCTTTGAGAAGAAATACATTTTACATTTAAAATGACCTAATTTGGAAACATTTTATAAGCTTAAATAAAATTAAACAGTATATACTAAATCCCATCCCATATTTCCATTCCTATCTCCAACTTTTATTTCTCCAAGGACAATGTTACTTCAAAAATGTCAGTAATAATGGGAGGAATTTCATGTTTCACTAATTACTGTGAGAGCAATATTTTTAAAACATATTTTGGACTTGGTTTCAAAGATAGACCAAATTCATCTAGTTCTTTTGTGTTTCTCAACAATTAACTCAATGACCTACTGAGAAATTCTCAAGAAGATGATTATGTAAACTTAGAAATCTAAATAGAATAACCTGATTCAGAAAGAGACTTGTACAAGATAATTGTTGCTCTGGGGGAAGGAGTTTTGCTTCTCCTGATCCAGCAATATGGAAACTTTCCCTATAAAACAGTAGTGTTTTAACTCAACGTTATTTACAGCTGAAAATAAGTTGTGGTCACACAGATCAAAGCAGGATCAATGAAAGAAGAGAGTATGCTGCTATTGTCTGAGTTTTTTCAATTCCATTTGCATTTTCTTTGCTTTGCTTAGTATTGTTTGGTTTATCTATTTGTTCATCATAAGTGAAGGCACTTTTGTTTTCTTATTCTAAATAAACATTTATCTTATAAATTTTAATAAAAATGTGATAGTCTAAACCTCTGTGGCATGGTACGTTATCTATTAAGTACAACAAACAGATTACAGTAACTTTTAAAATGAGGATATAGTCTGGAGGAGGAAAGAAAACATACCACTACAAACATTCAAATACCAGTGATGAAACAATTCTTCATTTCTTAATAGTGCTCACACACACATCACTAATGTACACCACTTGGTCTTGGTTATATTATTCTCCCCAACCTGGACTGTCTTCCTGTTTACATTTCATCAATCTATGTCCATAATTTTCTTTAAGACTCACTTTATTTAAAATATCTATATCTACATCTATAAATATATAGACAATACATCTAGGATTCGATCTCTAATTCCGGTGTTTACAGATTCAAGAAATTCAGGAGTAAGCTTTAGGAACTCATAAAATCTCAGAAATTATATGTGATGTATTGTGTTCACATGCCCTTTTTACCCTGTGGAGGGAATTCAAGAGCTTCCCTGACTCTTATGGCAGACTCTAAGTAGAACACTAAGACAAAATTCACACATTCCTGGTAGTTGTTAACTTTTTTTTTTATCTCTCATTCCATATACCTTGCATGTAAATGGAAGTTTATACGACATTCAATTTTGCTTATACTTCAAATTATATAATACTGGATTAAAAGCCAGTGAAAAAGGATCACCCATCTGCTCCTTTTGATACTGATTAAAAATAAACAAGCAAAATGGCTTCCTGAGAACAGCCCATTTCACAGAAACAGAAATTTGCCAGTAGTTATACACATGATAAGCAGTGAGATGATGTCTGAACCCACAGAATTAAAACTTAGAGCCTGCTTTCTTTACCACTGTCCCTTCATTACCTTATTGTAAGGCCTTTCTCATGTAGAGGCTCAAGAATGAAAAAGAAAATTAACATATAATAATTGAGAAGCATCTATAAACTCATTTTTTAAATATTTAAAGTATTGCTATTAAGCCTATTTCTCTCCTAATACAATTTAATATTTATTTTACTTTGTTGTAAGGTCATATAAATTCAGTCTTCTATAAAAAGACCAATAAATTGCAAGTTGCATGAGGCAGTCTAGCTTTCTTGGGTTTGTTTCTTCAACTGGTTGCGAACCAGGAAAGAAGAGAAATCTAACGAATCAAATAATCTGAGTACTGTTACCCATGATCAAACATCTATTTAGTGGCAGAGAACTACCAAATTAATTTCACAATCTTTAAAATTAGCATATTGACCTCAGTGATTCCTTCATTTGCTTTTCAACATGTATTTGTCGTGACTGTTAGTTTTTTCCCCAAGTACTAGGATAGAACAAGGGAGAGGATTTACTGTTCTCACAGAACTTATAAGAGGGGAGAAGGAAATATGTAGGCATTTGATAAATAATTACCCAAGGACATAAAGTAGATGAGTCCAGAAAGTGGTAAATGCAGTGAAGAAAATGGATCAGAGTAACGTTACAAAGGAAAGAACATACATCACTTCTGATTTACAATTCATTGGTCAATGCTAGGCACACTGAGTGGGGCACAGTCATGTTGGTCCAACCCAACCACAAAGCTTCCCAGAAGTACAATCTTATGTGTCTGGAAAAAGGAAGAAATGGAAATATATCATGAACACTGCTGATGACCATTGTTAAGGAGTGACTCGGGTACAGAGGACATCTTGGCAGGAGTGACCAGAGGTGTCCTTTTGAGAAGGTGATATTTGAGATGAGACCAAAGTGAAGGGAAAAAGCATAGCAGGCACAAGGAGTAACACATGCAAAGACTCTAGGGCAGGAAACAGACTGTTTTTATAGACAGAGAAGAAAGTGAAGGGGGCTGGATTAGTGAAACGAGAGCCAAGAGGAAGGCAGGGGCTGGATCTTGTAGGGCTTTATCAACATCTATGGTGAGATAAGTTCAACAAGTATCTTTCTTCTGAAGATTTTGAAACAGAGGAGTAATGATGATATAATTTAACTTACATTATTAGAAGTCTCACTGGCTGCTGTATGGAAAAAGCAAGGTGGACATTATGAGACTTGAGTGGAAGTAGGGAAACCAAACAAATGACTTGTGCTGGAGTCCAGGTGAAAAATGGAAGTCTTAGTTTCTGTCTTTGAGAAGATCATAAAATAGTATATAGGGAAGTAGGCGATGTTTGCAGTTACAAAGCAGTCCAAGTGCTATGGTAGGAGAGAACACACAGAGCCAAAACTAACATGGACTTGGGGATTTCAAAGCAAAGTTCTCAGGACAGAGGATAAGACAGCTTCAAGTCATGACTAAGAGTCAGGCAGAGGGAAAAGTGGAATGGAACAAAAAATATTTTGTAACAAAGTCAGCAGCATTCATAAGATTCTGTGTAGTGTGTGACAGGAGCAGGGGAGACAGAGTAAATTAGAGAGGTGGGCAAAGCCTAGACCTTGAATGACATTGTATGCAATGCTAAATGGTTTGGATGTAACCCTAAAGGCAACTGGGGAATCACAGAAAGACCTTCTGCTGGATTCTGATATGCTCAGATATGTAGTTTGTATCGATCACTTTGGGAGTGTTAAGAAAATAGAGAAGGAAAAATTCTCTAAGATTCCATAAATCTACAAGTGGAGATATATATATAGATAGATAGATAGATAGATAGATAGATAGATAGATAGATAGATACACACACACACATCTATTTCATTTGTCTGAACACTCAGAGTTTATACTAAAGTCAAGTACACTGGTCACACACACACACACTTTTATTTCCCTCCCTTGCCACTTCTCATCCTGCCTTCTCACAATTCAAAATACTCCACAGATATGAACTACTATGTATAAAATAAACAACGAAGTCCTACTGTATAGCACAGGGAACTATATTTAATACCTTGTCATAGCCTCTCTCTCTATATATATGCATGCCTATGTATATGTCATATATCACTATGCTGTACACCAGAAATTAACATAACACTGTAAATCGACTATAATTCAACTAAAAAAAAACTACTCCAAAACTATTTCTCAATGTCTCTTAGCTCTGGCTGTGTGTTGATGTTTAGAAATGCTATCCCCTTCTGCTAGGAAACATGGAAAAAAGTCATGGAGTTTTATTTCCTCTTAACCTTCTTGCCAAATGAAATCAGCTTCTGTTAACTGTTGTTGATTTTCCCCTGGATGGAATGCTGCATTCCTCTGAGGAGCCTGTGAAGACCATTCTAACTGGAGTTCCAGGTCTGTGTGGTTCCCCAGAGTCCCACTTGCCTAAGCTTCAGGGCTTGGCACACAATCTGTCTCTGTAATATGGCTGGTCCCAGTGGAGTGTTAAAATGATGACTATGTTTCTATGTATATGCTCACGCTGTTTTACTGTTATGTTTTCATGTTGCTGATGCTGGTTATATTTTTAACTAATGCAATTTTATTGTGTTTTTGCCCTGAAGCTATTTAAACTAAGCATACAATCTGGGGAGTCTAATAAATAAATAAATACAGAATCCTGGAGAAAATGTGGCAACTGATGGTGGAATTTATCTCAATATTTCAATGATTTCATGTGACTAAATATTTTCAGTCAGAAGACTAGCAACTATACAGTGACAGAAATAATTTTTTTCCCTCAAGTTAAAAAAAAATGAAAATAAGGATTGTTAAAATTATATTTATGCTATGTTTTTCTTAGAACACATTTTTTTTACTTACAATAAATGTAAAGCACTCCTGAGAAAATAGCTTATAACGCTGTTGCAAATTTAATGAATTATTTAAATTGTGAGACTAATCTAGGGGGAAAACTTTTATTGTTTTAATGGAGTTTATACTTTAACTTGTCACTCGTTGTAAAATGTTTTGAAAAGTGAAAAAGCACTATGTATTGCACATGTACAAAGCTTCCTGCGTTTCTGATAATTGTCATGTGTCTGATCCTGCTTGGTTTCTAGCTTTTCAATGACTCACTATGTATTAATACTTCATGTACCAATGGTAGCTGTTGGCTGCAGATTCCTGTGTGTTATTCACCTGCCCTGAAACTTCCTGAGAATTGGTTTGGCAGCATATTAGTAGTTTCATTTCATTGGCCAACAGGGTGTGGACATATGCTTGTCCCGTTTCTGTCTAAGACAACACTTAACATCTCTGTAAAGTGGTTAGACTGTCCTTGGTTTCTAAAAATCCTTAGGAGAGAGATGCTTGTTTAAACCTACCTACCAGCTCTTAAACTACCTGGAGAGAACCTGTGTTAGGGTTGGCGGGGGTACCTGACCTGCTCTTCTCCAGGTCATGTGTGATGAATTCCCCAGGGACCACTGCTTGCTTGATGGCTATACAATCTATGATGTGAACTAATAATGAAGTTAAGCCTGGAGCCTCCCTCTTAAATCACCTTGTCCTCATCCCACTGGACCTTATGACTGCTTGCATATTATCTAGTCTATAGATGGTTATTAATCTCACCGCCCTTCCAGCCTTCCCACCTCAATGCACTTCCAGGGATGGTTTTTGTGTTTTACTCTCTATTCCAACAAACTCTTTTTACCCCTGTATGTAGTCACTGCTGGAGATTACACTGATAAGCAGTTGGATGGAACTATCAAAATCTCTCATTAGTACCTGGTAGTCAATGAAACATTTGATGATAAAGAGATCAGATTTCAAATCTTTAATGTTCAGTGTCTGAGTCAAATAGAAAAGTTGAATAGAGGGAAATAGAGGGAAAAAAGTGGATATCTAGGTACAATTCAATTATCGTAACACTACAATGTTTCTAGTGTTAAAAATCCATAGCCATACCGACACAAAAACATATTAAAACAATTCAGTGTAATACATATTCTCTAGTAAGTTCAAGTATTGAAGTGAAATAAATGTAAAACAAATGAAACGTTTTTAGTTCATTAAAATTTTAAATTTGGTATCTGGAACTCTACCATGAATATATTATTCAGAATTTAATACATCATAAGAATGATGAACTTCTATATTATATCTAAATATAAGTAAAGAGAACACATTAATCTGTTGAAATGGTTATGTAATTGAGAAATCTATTTTTCCATTTAGTGTTCAAATTAACCATTTACCTTAATACACAAGTTAGATATCAAATATTAAGTAAAACAGATGGCAATGTTGGTATTTTTACATTCGGAATTTACTTCTTGGCTTAGAAATATGCCTCACTCACAGTAGACTTCAAATATTTACTGGGAAAAAAAAAGAGGCCATTATTCAACCTGAAAATTAAAAAATAATGTAGAATATTTTTATGTAGAAAGAATACGTATCAGCATGTATGTGTGTGTGTGTGTGTGTGTGTGTGTGTGTGTGTGTGTGTATATGTATATATATATATAAAAGCTATGTTTGAGGAAGAGCCAGAGAGTATAATTTTAAAATTATCTCTATTTTGGCCTTTTCTTCTCCTGATTATTTTCTGCCTTGTCTCAATTAAGTCTGATGTCTCATGAAACATGGGTATAAAATATTATTCAGGATTATAGCTCTTTTAGAATGTGTCTCTACTTGAATTTTAAAGAGTCAGCAAACTGTGACCTGCAGACAAATTCTGGTCCACTACCTGTTTTTGTAAGTGAAGTTTCATTAGAACAGAGTCATAATCATTTGTAGATTATATAGTATATGGCTTCTTTTGTGCTGAAAGAATGGAGTTGGGTAAATGAAATAGGCAAAATCTAAAATATTCACTATCTGACTATTTACAGAAAAGATCTAGCAATCTGTGTTCTAAAATGTTCTAAATTCCGCTTCTGATTTACAGAACATCCCATTAACTGCATACACATCAACATAACAACATGCTGTGTTGAAAGATTCTGACACCAGCGAGTATTTCCTACCAGGAAGGTCCTGGTAGTTTAAATGAGTAATTTTATGTAACAAAGTCATTTGTAGAAAAGTTTGGGATGCAGATAATAACTAATTATCCTTAGGAAGCCCGTGTGTACACAAACACCAATGCAGGACTGAAATAAATCCCCTAACAAAAAGTAAATAACTCTGGTCATTGTCTTGCAGGAATATAATATTCAAGTGTAAACTGAATGATGCTGCACATAACTAAGGGCACAAAGACGGGCAGCTCAAACAGTCTCTGAAAGCAGCTAATTACTGACTGTTTCTATGGGGCAAAGGCAAAGTTTTATCCCATTGCTTATTTCTTTACTCTCACAAAGGCATGGGCACTACTCAATTATTGAGAGGTGAATTAATTATTCTGTAGATTATTCATGCCCTTTGTGTTTTTCTGTTTGTTTTTCTGCTGAATGCCTGAATTCCTACCATTTCACTGATCATTAACCATAATTTAGAACAAGGAAGCAGAATTTAAAGACTATGGAAATTAATTCACCCTTTCCTTTATTGTTCAGCTCCATTAAAAGAGCAGGAAACAGGCTAAAATTCTTCATTAAAATGAGGTCTTTTTGTTACCTATTGACTTTATTAGGTATATCTTATAAAAAACAAGAGATGTTACTTTGTTTAGTGTCAAGGTACATAATGATTATCTTTATATGAAAGCTAAATTTATCTAGGCATAAGTGTGGAACAATTATTAATTTTCTAAACAGAAAAGATGAACACAATTGGCTTCTTTCTTCCTAGTTTTATGAATTACATTCTAAGATTTCATTTTTAATTTATCTGATTCCTTTTAATTTTCTTGACAATCACATTGCTAGGAACACTACAGTTTCTCAAAACAGGCTTTGTTATTAGTTGATTCAAAAGCCTTGACTTTTCTTTGCTTTTGATGTAAAAGTTGTTTGTAGTATCAAGGTGAGAATGACCTTTAAGGAGCTATTTTGTCCTAGAAAACAAAAAGAGGTTTCCTATGGATAAAATCCATTAATAATTAACATTGTATGGCTATCTCAGTGGTATCAGTTCCTAGGCAAAATAAATCAGTGAGAGAATAAAGTTAAGCCAGACAATTCGTATCTCATTGAAGACAGGTGTTATATCTCTCTAAAACTAGATGAAGTTTAATTTTACTTTTAATTGTGTTTTATCAGGAAACAGTCCAATTTTCATTAAAATAGTTTAAAAACATTGGGACAGAAGATTATGTGAATCTGCTGAATCTAGAACATAATTTGTTAATTTCCTCAAATTCAAAGTCAAAACTTAACTCTCAATAAAGTTCAGTACCTGAGAAATAATAGCAGGTTTTTTTATTGTGTGTTTTAGTCAGTGAACTGAAAGCATCTTCAGAATATTTTCATGAAAGGAAAACAAAACTGATGACTGAGTCTGACTGTGTATGGTATGTATTGGTATCTTATTTCCTGTGTGGTTAAGATTAAGTTGTGCTGCTAAGAACATAATAGTTCAGCTGAGATAGGATATGATACAGACTGGAGGTCAAAAGATGTCGGTTTTAATTTCCATTCTCTCTGTGCTTAAATGTGTAGCTTAAGTCTTCTGCTAAATGTCAAGTTTTGATGCCTGCAGTGCCCTGAGTGGATTCAGTTCCCTAGGTAGGCTACTGTCTCTTTCTGGTTGGTGGTACTGCCAGGCCTTCCTAGATTTTCCACAAAGAACTTGGCATCAACATTTGAATTCAAAATCTCCTCTGAAAATGTCTTTATGCATCAAAGGGCTGAGTCTCAACATCTCTCACACAGAACATTATCAGCTCCTTCCAGGAGGCAGCATCATGTTTCTGTTACTGTTATATGCACATAAGGACATTTTTATCTAGCTGAGCCCTTTCCCTCGTCTGCACAATAAAAGA
Organism: Vicugna pacos; assembly: GCF_048564905.1. Lineage (NCBI taxonomy): Eukaryota > Metazoa > Chordata > Mammalia > Artiodactyla > Camelidae > Vicugna > Vicugna pacos. The sequence continues at coordinate 20,590,950 of NC_132991.1, forward strand.
ACTAAATGATCTTTCAATTTTCCTCCAGCTTCCTAAATTTTTTGAATCTATGAGGTAAAACTTTTATGGCAGACAAACATATTATTTGGGTGACTGAAGAAACTGTGTGGGAACATCCACTGCTATTCCAGTGACCAAGTTCCAGAATCTACTTTATCGAAGAGAATTAGGGGGTGGTGGAGAATGGAAATCAAAAGAGAGACAGACTTCCTGTGATGATCTGATGTAATGGCCCAGGTCCCTTCTAGTGTCTTTTGGAAAATTTCATTACAATGACGTACAGTAAGTTGAAAGGTTTTTCTTTCTCATCTTAAACAGAAAATGAGCATGCAATGGAGAACGAAGTAGTAATTGTTTGGGGATCATACAAATGCTAATGCACAGAGAGTTAGAAAAAGAAGAGAGTGAGATTAAACTCCAGAGCTGCAGAAGCAGACAGCTGGATAAAGGAATAAAGAGCAGACAATCTCTGAAATTCCAGCTGTATAATCCTAGGCAAGTCTCTTAACCTCTCTGAGTAATCCTTATTCTGAGCACTGAATGGAATAACAAAGGTAAAGTGTTTGGCAATTTGTGGGTTGCCAACATAGGTTAACTCCTTCTTCCCTTCACTGTATTATCACTAATGCCATCTCCTCACTGATATTTACTATTGAACAATAGATACCAAAAAGATTTAAACTTTTCCTACCTTTCTGAAACTTCGTAGTTACTGGACAGAGAGGACATTAAAAAAAAAAAAAGAAGTAAACAACAATAAAAGATAAGAAATACATTCCATTTATTTTATTTTATCGAATCTTGGGCTGAAATTGCAAATATTTGTTGAATAAATGAAAGTGACTACACTGTATTATGGAAACGTACATGATTAGACTGGTACACCTAGTCATGCACATCATCATGGAAATAAACTCCAGGGGGGTAAGATGGAAGAATCAGAAAAAGCTACTAAATGTATAAGACAAAAACAAATAAGGGTTGATTCTGAGATGCAATTAACTTTTGTGGTCAAGAAATAGACTCTTTCACTCAGTAATTATTTACTGAGCATTCACTCTGTATCAAATATTGTACTTGACAATGAAACTACAAAGATAAAATTATTCTAGTTTCCTTCTCAAGCTGAGAACAAGGAATAGTGAGGTGAATGAATATGCATGCATGAATGAATGAGGACAAAGCCCAACAGAAATGGAAGTTTCCAAATCAGAAATCAAGTTAAACAGTTAAAGCAAAAGAATACAAGCATGTGTGAGCATGTACATTAATTATGCTATACATTTGACTGCTTAATGGATTTGGGAATTGGTTACAGATTATCCATAATAAATCAAAACTGAAGGGTCAGTACATGCTAAATCTTAAATTTGCATTTAATTTTTATTTGTGATGCAAATAAGAGATCACATGTTCTAGCATCACCCAGCTCATTCACTTAACGCAGCAGGTAGTAAATAATATTCTCCTTCTACACAGCCAAACAGAAGGCATTAAGGGACAATAACCATAAATCAGGGTCAGATGCTCCCTCAAAGTAAAGAAAATCCAAATATTTGAGGGATGTTTAAATTACATTTAAAAGAAATTACAAAACGTAGGCAAAATCTATTCTAGAGAAAACTTATTCCCTTCTCCATTAAGTCTATGCTGAAATTATTTGATATAAATTTTACAACAATTTCTAAATGGAAATTAACCTGGAAAACAGCTGTCTAAAGATACTGAACAATTTTCACGCTTACTGTAGAAATGCCTTACTCCTTCGCTGAAATATGCTTGAGATTATGCCCAAAAAGACTATAAGAATGAATGAACATTTACATAACTCAAGTGATTTAAACTGTCAACAATGAGATAAGATTAATTCTATATATTTGGTATTTTATAGATATGACATATGTCCAGTGTCTTTCTTTCTCTCTCAAAATTTTTTAATATTCTAGTCAGAGAGGTAAAGACTTGTAAGAAAAGACTGAAGTCTACTTTTAACTTTATTCTCAATGTTCTTACAAGTAAAATCACATTTTTTTTTTTTACAAAACCTTTTAATACTTAATAAACAGCCAGGACTGAGGCTCTAGAGGAAGTTCCCTCATACCAAACTCTTTGAAGGTCTAGCCTCACTTACTTTTCTGCTTGGAAAAACTATTCACCCAGTAGCTACAAAAGGATAACTACAGATAAAAGTACCAATCAAAGGATTCAGAACAAAAAAGGAACCAGAACTAAATTAATGATAAACAGGCATTGAAAAAAGAAAGGAAACCATGTGTTGTGAATTGTCTTTCTACTCCATTTATGCTTATAGACTGAGAGTGTGTGTGTGCGCGCGTTGGTGCACACAGCCATGCGTGCTTGCATGGTGATTTGTAAAGATGCTGCATCTTCTTTGCCTAGTAAGGGAGTTTCAAAGAGAAAGTAAGAGAAAGAGCAGCATAATACAAAGGAAGAAAGAGATGAGTGTAATCTGCAAGGCGACTAGTCATTAACACCTTTCCCATATATTAATTACACTGATGATGAAAAAAATGATCACTATAGAAATTCTTTTCTTGAAAGTGGTATCAGAAAGAATAGAAATTGAACGTAAACTCAGGAATTGTCTGAAATAGAGATTACATATGGAACGTTCCAATTCCTAGTATCTCCTGCTCCTTTACTATTAAAAGCGAGTTCAAGAGTATTTTCTGCCCTTTTGAAAGCATCTCAGTTGAGAGAAACTGCACCATATGCTGTGCTTACCCAGGCAGTGTAGAGCAAAGTGCTGAGCAATTATATGGTGGATTTGATCAGCTTTGACAGCCAGTCTTGAAACTCAAGCCAGAATCCCCTGCTCTTTCTTCCACAGCAGGTTCTGGGACTAAATTATATGACTAATTGCATCAAACTTCTACTTTACCTTGGCAATGGCCTCACAAATCCTGAATGTGCAAAATGACTTCCCCGATCGGCTCTAACAATTCTCTGCATCATGGTTATTTTACAACTTCTATATCAGAATACATAAAATAATGATGGATACAAATACATAAATGCCCTTCAAACTACTCTGAACTGTCTTGCCCCACAGTCTTCCCGAATGCTCCCTGTCCTCAATTCCTGTAGCCTGTATTCACCATGCAGAGGATTTGACTAGGGAATCCTGGTATAATTTATAATCAGATAAATATAAATTAGTTCAGGATGTTCTCCTTATACTTTCCTGGATACATGTCCAAGAATCATGTAAGTTATCTGGACCATTTCCTTAGTATATTACCATAATCACATAAGAAACTCACAGCATTCACATTGACAGTATATCCTTTACAGTCATGTATTAGTCAAGTGGAGGTGCTCTAAAGATGACGGCCATTAACATTAACTAGCCACTGATTGTATCATCCAAACTCCAATAACCATCTAGAGAGCCTGTGAGGGGATGTACCACTTACTCTGGATACTCACCAAGTTAAAGCAATCTCTCCAGAACTTAACGTGCAATGGTCATTTTAACTTCAAGATAAATACACATAGAACAAAGGGATGGGATCTCACTTCTGAGATGAAAGCAAATTAACATCGGGGCAATTTATCTTTCACAGCATATTACGGGGGCAGTGCCAGCAGGCCACAGATGTACACCTCATGAGGAGCCGAAAAAGACATCTGTGAGGTGGGGGGAGAGGTGGGGGGAAAGGCAGGAGATATTCAAACCCTAATTTAGTAATGAAATGTCAACTACATCCCAGATGGATAGCTCACATATACAAAGAAAAACAGGAAAAATATCTTTTTGTACACCTTTCCCTTTTCCATGCCAGATTAGTGATGAGCAAAAAGTTCTCTACTAGTGGACCAATTAAACTGAGAGAGAAAAAGGACACAAGAATGAGATAAAGGGGAGGGGGGAGAGAGAGACTGATTTACGTCATTCTTTTCGATGTTGAAGCAAAACTAAATTCAAATATATTCACATTAGATTTTATAAGATACTGTCACAAAAATGTACTTAGCCATTTTCTGTTTCCATTATAGCTTCTGTCATGTCCTCTGCCAGGAAAGACATGAATCATGTCAAGACCACTGACCATGAGGATCTGTGTTTCATTGTCTCGTGGCTCACAGGTGATTATTTAGCCGTATTTGGGTTATGCATATGACTCCTCTAGCCCGGGTCACACAGGTAAAAGAAAAATCAGGCAATATATCTTTTAATAAATCACTTAGGGAATTCACAGAAAGCTAGTTTTATTCTTTTAAGAACCTAGTATTACGTAGATAACCTCTGTAATTGCCACTGTTTCCAGTATTTATAGTTGAGAGAAATGGAGAGGGAGAGAGAAGAAAAAAAAGGAAGAGAGAGAGAGAGAGAAAAGGAATCCATGTCAGAGAAAATACTTTAGAAGCTTTCTATTTTATAGGTGGTCAAATATTTGCAGAAGACAAAATGATTCCTTTCTTATATGGTCCCCTCGGCCCCACCACATCAAATACACCATTTTGTTGTTTTCCTGTTTGCACGCTAGATTTTTTTTTTTTTTAACTAAACAGGAACCATGTTTTTTTCATTCTTTTATCTATCCTTGGGTCCAAGCACAGTCACTGGCACATGGAAAGTCCTCAATAAATCATTCTGGAATAAATGAAAGCGTGAATAACAAATTCTTTCAATCCCTTAGGCAGAAAGAAAACTTCTAGTTAAAAATGTTACTGTTGCCTGAATGTTTGACAGGCTAATGATTCTTTTTGTGATGTTTCCAACATGATTTCTAACTTATCAACATGCCCTATGGCTGGTCAAATTTTGCAAAGTTATCCATGCAAATACCAGGGTCAGGCTGCCCAAAGATGCTGAGAGCCACGGTTATGATCTCCTTCTGCTCTTAGCTTACAGTCCAGAGGTCAATTAGATGGAATATATTGCCATTTAATAGGGGATGATTCCTAGCCTTTAAGGAAACAACACATTTGGTGTGAAAATAAGAGAAAAATTATGGCCTTCTTGCTCTTTTTTTTCTTTTGGGATGGGTTTGGGGTTTAGCAATTTAGAAGTTGGAGGGGATTTAAGGAGTAGTATGTAAAGTATCTAATGAAATAGGAAGTGAAGACCACAGAAGAGGGTGTCAAAGTATAAGAAGGAATTAAGGTGAGAAATCAGAGAAAAGAAAGGAAAAAGGAAAAGTCAAGAGATCAGCAAATCACTTTATACAATTTGTCACGTACATGTTTTTATCTGATGAGCCACTTTTTTAACAAAATATTCACTCTAAAATAGTCCAACTATTATGTATCAGTTTAAAATGAGATTTCAGATTCAGAAAACTACTCACCTTCTCTGGTACAATTGACTTCATCACTGAAGTCTCCACAGTCATTGTCACCATCACAGGCCCAATGGCCTGGGACACATCTGCCACTGGAACATCTGAACTGATTATCAAAGCAAGACTGAGCACAGCCAAGCTCATCACTGCCGTCCCCACAGTCGTCATCTGGAAAGAAGCATCAACGTGCAGGTAGTGAGAATCGATCCAGGGAGAAAGAACCTTTTTCTTGTGAAATACTTGACATTTCTTTTTGATATTTAGAATTTTCTTCTGTTATTGAAAAAAGGAATGTTGAATCAATGATCAACACTTCCCATGAGCAGTGGTACAACTATTTCCAATTTTATTATTTTTAAAAAAATTTTGTTCGCTTTTTGTGGGTTTTTTGGGGGGCAGAGGAGGTAGTTAGGTTTATTTATTTATTATTTATTTTAATGCAGGTACTGAAGATTGAACCCCGCACCTCGTGCCTGCTAAGCATGTGCTCTACCACTGCTATTTCCAATTTTATTCTACTTTGCTTCTGATTTAATATCAACTAATAAACTAAGGAGATCCTTGACTTTGGATTTTGAAGCTTAATTTCTCTTCATTCAGAAATGACTAACCACTGACAATGAACCTATGCAGCATAAAATAATTATGACATGGAAGACAATGGTGATTGTAGGAACTTCATGAAATGATACAGCTTGTGATACAATTTTTGATGGAAAATCACTATTTAGACCTATAATCTTTGTGCCCCAGAGTTTATAACTGTACCTTTAATTCAGACCCTTCTTCATTTGTCAACATGAAGGTTCACCATGTACCTTTTCCCCACTGGCTCTTAAGTGTGTAATTATGCCAGGAAATTATTTGTACACTATCATTAACAATGATTTATATTCTTTATTAACAACTATTGCGGGAGGGAGATGAGAGGAATGCGAAGTGAAATAGATTAAATTGAAATGAAGGACTGAGAATGCATCGGTTTATAGATAATCCATTTACCTGTATTTGGCATAATTTAACATAATGATACAATCGAACAGAGAAAAATATCATCTGTACATAAAAAAACAAGGTGACTTGAGTTGAGACCACCTGGATAACTAACTCTGTAATAATTTCCAAACTGCTCCATCCTGAGGTTACAGAGCATTTCACATAAATGCTCTGGGGAACTTGGACTGTCCAGGTCGTTTCCTCAAGTGTTCCCTTCACCTGAGGTTTGTGGAGTTAGACTAGGTTCTGCGTAGTATCTAAACGCAAATCTCCATCAAAGCTCCCAGGGAAGATACTGAGCTTTATTATCCTCAGTGCTAATCCCCACTGACATTCCAGCTGCCCTCTCACCACTGTCTTTGCCATTTTGCTTGACTCGGCAAGCTTCTTTCACAAGGTACCCCTGCAAGAGGCCGAGCGGCACAGACCGGTGGGCCCCCACTCCCATCGGTGCAGTCCAGTGAACATTCGGTACTTGCCAGAGTCGCAGTGCCATTTGTTGCTAATGCATCTTCCACTTTTGCATATAAATTGAGTTAATGGGTCACAAGTTGGGAATTCTGTGAAAGATACAAAAACATCCAATAGGAGAGATGTTATCGGCTGGGTTTGACTGAATTTGTGTCCCATTTGATAATATGATAGAACTCCACATCTCTCTTCCATAAAAGGCAGAGGAAACATTGGGTAAACAAATACAGTGACAGTAACTTATTGAGGACACAGGATACACATACTTTTAGTATCTTTTAAATGAGGACATTCCAGTGACTGAAAGCCAAGGAGAATCACTTGATAAAGGGCTGTTTAGATCCATTAAACTGTGAGAAAAATAAATAGGTGTCAATTCCCTGCACCAAGAGGCTCAACCTCCTCTCAGTGAGTGACAGCTGGTTGGAGCTCTACTCTCCTGTGCTGCGAAGTAACAAGTATGTGCTTTAAAAGAGACAGGCCTTTCTGAATCCCGAGAGCCAGAGTAGGAAAGTTAGGTCTGACTTTGCCTGAGCCGTATCAGCATCACAAGTTGAAGGTAAGACAACAAAAATACAAAACCAACCAACAACCAAGCAAAAGAACTCAATAAATTTAGTTTAGTTGGTATTATACACTTATAAAAATTTTGGAAGTGTGAATTTAAAGTTAAAAAAAATTCCCCGCTGATCAAGAACAGCAAAGAATTAGATTTCAAAATGAAATTTTAACTAGTTAAATTAAAAAAACCTCCTTTCTTAGATAACTGTAACAACAAAAAGCTAAAAACAAACATAGAATTAGCAAAGAAAATGATTCTAAAAAGAGATCACTAGCCAGTTCAACGGATTAGTCAATTCCGTAGACAATGTTATATAAAATCAGATTATCAACACTGATTGCAGGAAGAAAGAGAAAAAGAAATTAAAAAGGGAGTAATAACAAAAAAATATAATTGCCAAACAGATCATCCAAGGAATTCAGAGTAGCTTACTGGCATTTCCAAGGAGAAAGCTTTTCATACATGGTAAAAGCGATTCACGTAGAGTTTACACTATTTGCCCAATATCAGACCTTTTAGCTCTCAAGACAATATTCATGGAATCATAAATCCCCACACATAGGAACTCATTTAATAGACATTAAAAAAAATAGAAAAAGAAGGAGAAACCTCCATCAGTTCACTGACATAAGGACAGAAGAAAATGTCACTCATAGATTCTTTAATACTGCTCCTCTGACAGCTGGAGTCAAAGTCATTTTGCGGCAAACATCTTGTTTAATCTCTATGACAACTGACTTAGCATCACAGCCTAGACTTGATAGAAGGGGGCCCATAAACATTTTTAGGTTGTATTCCTTATGTTGTCTCAGACGTACCAAGGTGGCTGAGTAGGCTGGATTTAGGTTTCCCAAACTCTTTTAGTCAAACCTGTTCTACCTATAACACAATTATTTATCTATTGATAGTTTTAGTTTTGGAGTTTTGAGTACTATTATATTCAGAGCAAAATATATGAATACTAACAATATATTTCTTTGGTTAAAAAAGAAAGAAAAGAAACACCACTGATTACATCCAATCACTTTAACCGTAAAGAAACTGCAATCACAAAAGTCTGGCTTGCCTAAGGTTAAGAAAACGGGTCTTTAGAATTCAGTTTATCGAACTCTCCATCCATCACTCTTTTACCACACCCTACTACCACCTTCCCACCTTATTTGAATTTCCATCCATGAATGTACCTAAACTATTATTTTACTCTACCTGTATTTTTAATGTGTCTTAAGCTTAAAGGTTAAATGTTTCTCGTAAGTTGCTTCAATACGTCAAGTAGAACTTCCTTGTGTCTATTAGAAATTAGTCTCTAAATACTTCCACTTTTTCACCATTTGATTTACAAGTTTTGGGCCATACCAGCCACTAATGCATAATTTTATAATGCTGGAAATTCCAATCATTTTGAAGTTTTGATCTCATCTTTGCATCCTTAACACTATCTACTTTTAATTTCTTTTTATAGGATAGATCATAACCAAGATTTACTTGATCATTTCTGTCACGCTTCTTTAGGTTTTTGTTTTTGTTTTTTCAGATTTTAAGCACAGCCCTGACCCAGGTACCCGTTCCATCCAGCTTTAAAGGCTGACTCATGGTCTCGCACTTGCATGTGCAGTTTGCTCCCTGCACCTTCCCTCCATCACAGGTGCTCTGGCCTGTTGGATAAGGCTGCCACCTTGCCATCCTCCTTGGGCCAGTGGTTCCCTGCAGTGCATTTATGCGGTCTGAATGGTGGTTATCATTGGACCCCACATGGCCTTTTTCTCCTGATGGGATGTGGGCCTGTCTGGCAGTCACACTCCCCAGGACTCCTTGTCAGTCCTATTCTGAATCATCTCTTTTTAAGAGGACTTTACAGAGTCCCAGAATGAAAAGTAAAATGCAGGCAAGTCAGTTTTGTATGATTGTGCCAAAGACTTATTTTGTAATAGTTTCCCCAAATAATATTTCACGTTAAAATTGAAGGCTAAAATATTCACTTATGTTCTTAAAACGGAGAAAGGGGTCACCTCTGTAGCCTGTAAGAACTCTCCGTATCATGTAGCTGAGGTGGGAAAAGCGAGTCCCCAACGCTGTCAGAAACATGATACTTAGTGACCACTCTACAAGTGGCAGCCATGTTTACCATTGGTAACCTACCCACGGACAACATACATTTCTATGATTTCATAACTAACAGGTAGAGAAAGCGGTAGCTTCATCCGAGATCTGGCTGACATCTTGGATTACTCACTTTGTTACTTCTTAAAAAGGATTTTCTTTGTGTAAGTTTACCTTTGAGTATCTATCCACCCGAGGTATTGCCATTTGAATGGAAATTATTCTAAAACTGAACAAATCTTGATTAAATTTTCCAATTACCAAAGTCATGTCCTGAGCTATGAATTTTAGAATAGAAGTTTAACTTTTTGAAGCCAGAAACTGTGCTCAGAGCCTAACTATGATTCAAAAACAGAAGAAAAAAGGCAGCAACTGCCAATACGTGGAGACAAAAGACCGTATCAAAAGCTATCCATGCAGCAACCCAGCAAATACTCTGACATATGAGAGGAAGTACTTGAAAGAGAAATGAAAATGCCCAAGGCATACTTTAATCAATATTTTAAAAGGGTTGTTTTTTAACCTGACAGATAATGAAAACTTCAGTTTATCTTTCAACAACCAACATGAATGTTGTCAACAATATGTTTTCTTCCTTAAATAATTAAGTGTTTTTAGCATTTAGAAGATGGATAGTAGACATGAATAGGGACTTTAAATGAAGTATCAACATAAGTTATGGTTAAAATGAGTAAGCAACTACATGCAGACTGTAAGATGTGATGAGATCTCATTTTAAAAAATAACATTACATCTTTTGGCATCAATAATAGGTTAATTCACATTTTAAAGTCTCTTTTCTACCAACTTTGGAACATACCCAACATCATAAGTTTCAAGGGAAAAAATGAATCACCCCAAGCATTTGGAAACTTCTAAAACTTGGCAGTACAGGCATACCTCAGAGACACTGCAGGTTTGTTTCCAGACCACCTAAATAAAGCAAATATTGCAATAAAGCTAATCACATCAATGTTTTGGGCTCCCAGTGCATATAAAATTTATGTTTACATTATCCTTTAGTCTGTTAAGTGTGCAATAGGCAATAGTATTATGTCTAAAAACTATACAGACCTTGATTAATAAACACTTCATGGATAAAAAATGCTGACCATCATCTGACAACGCAGGGCTGCCACGAACCTTCAATTTGCAAAAAAAAAAAAAAAAAAAAAAAAAAGAAAAGAAAAAAAAGAAAACCCACTATCAAAGGACAGTTAAATGAGGTACATCATTGGTTGAGAGATTTTTCACGTGACTTTTAAGATTCTATCTACCTCTTAGATTCTAAGTCTAAAAACCAGCTAAAATAGAATTTGGAAATTTGCTTCCAAGAGGTAAAAACTTTCAAAAAGAATACAATAATAAAAAATCCAGTGTATCTTCACTCTCTAAGAAAATGAGTGTCATATATCTTCTGCCCACAGTGACTACAACACACATACGTGTATAAAAAAATTAAAACAGAAATTTCAAATAAATAGAGCTGGGAGACCAGAAGGGGGAGCTCTCACACTCTGGGATAATAGCTGAGCCCAAGAGAAAGAAGAAAGACTCTTCCTTCTTGGCAATGAAAAATCATGGATGCTTTGTTCACTATAGAGCCCTCTCAACTTCCTTTTCCCTTCCATAAAAGTGTTCTTTCCTTATGGGCTCACCATGGTTGCAGACTCCGAACTGCAATTCTCTGCTGACTGAATACTAGAGAATCTTTGGCAGAAGAGAAATCTTTACTGGAGAAATATCTGGCAGTCTACTTGTTTTAGGTCAGCATATGCATGTAATATTATATAATACAATATAACATGCATATCATATAGTATAATATACATATAATGTAGTACATATGTGTCCTTAAAAACTGCATCCTATTTCTGGTTCATTTTTTACAGAATTGAGTTACACCATTTCTCTTGGCTACTGTGTTGTCTGAGTTCACAGGACCAATAGGTAAATTCTATGGAGAAGAAAAAAATTGGGAACTAGAAGACAGCATAGGATAAATTACTAAAAAAATGAAGATATTAATTTAATGGACACATAAGGCATACTAAAGTTACTAATGTTTCATTCCTGTTTCCTTATCGGTAAATCACCCAGCCTCTCTGGTCACCAACTCTTGGTTTGTAACTTGATCTCTTGGGTCCTCTAAGTCCTAAAGATCAAGAAGTCAGGAAAAAAAAAAAAAACATCATCAAGTAATGCACAACACTCTAGAAGAATTTAATGTCCTAAAAACTAGGGTTCACCACCTGAATGACTCCTGGGATTATCACAGCATTCTGATAAAACACACAACTGAATTTCAGAAAAATGAGAGAATAAATAAAGAAATGTTAAAATTATCTTGGGCTTTTCTCTGCTTAATAATGCAGTCAAATGCGCACATTCTAGAAAGAGTTCCATCAAAAAGTTTCAATATAATATTGGGCCTCCTCCCATTTCTCGCTAATGTTGGGAAATACTTAATTCCTTAGCGTCCTATCATCAGTATTGGATGGCGGTCGAGAAATGAAGCCTAATGACAACATACTTTCTCTCCTAAAAATAAAATAAAAACTTTTAAAAGCAAATGTAGTATTTTTCCAGTCCTTCCATATTGGTGCTAACGTTGAAAATAGAATCCAGTATTTTCATTTGTTTCTGGACACTTGTTCTACTACAATAGCATTATGAATTCTTATATTTGACCAAGACTAAAATGTTCCACATAATCTTTTTTCTTGATTTTGCATAAATATTCTTTGACTTTGGATCTTCCTTGAGACACAAATTGTAGGACACTTGGAATGTTTACCTCACTAACTCTGAAAAAGAGAAAAATTATGAACAAAAGTGGCTTACATTTTATCATGTTAAAATGACAGCAAGGAAAAGAAAACTATTTTATTTCTATAGTTACTTCAACCTCATAGAATATATAGTATAGATTAATGGTCTGTTAAAAAAATCTTCTTATTGTTGCCGGTAGTATGCTCAATTTATCTATTACATCTTTCACCAAAAATTTATTGCCAGGTTATATGCATGCTATTATGTAAATGGCAACAATTTTCTCTTTCTCTCAAGGGTAATCATGGTTCATATGGTACTTATATTTATCTAGTATACAAAGCTTAAAGGAGTATTTCCCAGTGAGGCGTATTTCAGATCAAATTTATATCTCTTTCTGTCTCTCAGAAATTTTCTCACTTATTCCTCTTCCTTGGCCCCAGAATGAATATTTCCAAGTAACTTACTATTAAAGTCTCAATATACAGTTATCATAGGTTGTTTAAGAGTGTGTATTACATATCATATATACACACACACACATATACATATATATATAAAAATTTGACCTTCATGATTAAGTGTGTGGAAAATGTATAGAAAATTCAAGTTACAATAAATGACAAGGTGAGACTATTGTAGAGGTCCAAGGTTAGGCAAATGTTATTTAACCATGAAGGAGACAACGATACTCACATTGTATATTATTATTTATTGAGTATGAGGTACTTAGGCTAGCTGGCCACATACACGTTACCTATTCTCTTCACAATAGCCTTGTGATTGTCACTGCTAACCCCAACTTGCAGAAGAAAACAGCGTAGCTTGCCTGAGGATATACTGCATAACCAGCAAGTATCAGAGTAAAATGTTAAATCTAGTCTGATTCCAAAATACACTGTTTTCCCACTATGACATGTTGATCATATCAGTACCCTTAAACATCGTAGTAAAGAAAAATCTGGGAAAAGATTAAAAATTTAATTCTTCTTTCTATAGTTTGTTTTCTACTTATAGTCTAGTTCTGACTTTTACCTACTCTTAATGCATATAATTAAGTATAATTATGGAAAAAACAGTACTTTTTAAAATTGTAGAGATTATAGGACTATATCTTCTGAGAAAATATGTAACAATTCTAGATACAGACACTAGCTGTGGTTCTGGAGAACTGGCACTTAGATATAGGACAGACTTCAAAAGATCTAGTGAAGTAAATAAACTTTGGAGAAAAACGTAAGAGAACAGTGTATCAAAAATTGTCTTCATTTTGTTGCTCTTTCATTGTTGTTACACAAAAACCCCATTTTATATAATACATACAACACCATGTAGAAAGAACATAAACTTTGTAGGCAGGCAAACCTGAGTTCAAATCCAGGTTTTATCACTAATTAATGTGCTACTGTGGGCACTTATTTAATACCTCTGACCCCAGGTTCCTACTCTATGAAAAGGAGTAGAAAACCAAGGTTTTATTCATTTAAGATATTTTATTAAGAACTTTATACCAGACAGAGTTCTAGGCCTTAGAGATACATCACTTAGAATGAACGAATGAATGAATGGAATCGTAGTAGGCACCGGGAATACAGTTTTCAGCATTTTCTTTTCTCAGAGTGCTTACAATCTGGTAGGAAAAATACTTGGAATATAATTAAACAAGTGACTTTAATAAATCTCTGATAAATGCTATCATATAGGCAGTACAAAGTGTTACTGTAACACACAATAGGACATCTAAATTGCTCCCCAGAGGAACTGAGGTACAAGCAGATACAAATGACAGATTCAGATTAAGTCAGACAAACAGGAGGGAGAGAAGTGCTTATAGAGTATTTCAGAAAGACGGCATTTCTCAAAGCCCAGAAGTCAGAGTATATAAAATGCTTGAGCAATTGTAAGAATTTCAGAATGGCTGCTACAGAGGGTAAGACAGAAGCAGTGAAATTTTAGGAGCTATAAATAGGCTTGAGAGACAGATTCAGAAATGATCAGTAGTGATACAACAAAGCCTTGGAAATCAAAAGAACACCTAAGAAGTACATAAAGAATGAGACTCAGAACTGGAAAAAACATCGAATAGCTCTGGCAATGAGATAAATAAGAAATGTGAGGTAAAGCAGCAGCCAAATATTTTAACACAGAGGTGAATGTATAAGAAAACACAAATTTCAGAATTCAGAAATGAAGTGTGCCCCAAACTGGAACAGTTAGTGAGCTATAACTGCTACGTGTGTGTGTGTAATTTTGCTTGCAAAGTTAAAATACTAAAATAAGTACTAAAATAAGTCTGCATTCAATTCACTCCTAAGGTTAATAATTAAATAATGACTTTAGATTTTTCTTATCCGAAGAAATGATTAAAGAAAGTCATAGATTTCGTAAATTAGAACTGTCCAATGAAATGCAGCAGATGAAATAAAACAACTAATTGATTTATAGTTCATATAAAAAGTGAGTATTTCAAATAAATTAATTTTGCTATGTATTTTAAGACTATACATCAGGAAATTTCAGTCTATTTTGTTTTGATATGTGTAGATAGAATGCTATACTCTCCAAGAGCAAAAGAATAGAACAAATTTTCTTTTGAAATATTATTATAAAAATTTTAACAGCTATGTATTTTGTGGCACTGTGTCATATTTTTCTTGCTCTGCTCATACCCTGGGACTGGTCATCTTAGCACTGCGCAGTCACAAGGAGTAGGCTCTTCAGGGCCATGAAATAGCAGTAAGGTTGCTTGGGATACTTCTTGTTTGTTTGTTTTACTTGTACATTTAAAAACTTAGCACATTATTAATAAGAGTAATTTTCAACAAACTACTTATGTATGTTGACTTTTCAGTGCACACGATATACTGTGGGACTCTTTGTTCCTAGATCTGTGGTTGACTGGTTGATGCCATTCTCAATCCTGAAATCTTGGCTGTGTTTAGACTAGCCAGGCAATTTCTTTTCTTTTACACACGAAGAAAATAAAGTACTTGGGGGAAAGAGAAGCAAATGAAACTCTAAGGGTAGCATACAGTTCAGTATGAGCTCTCTAAAAATAGATGAGACAGTCATTATATCAATACTGACTTAAGGTATGATTATAAATGGTTTCTAAGAGCTCACTCTTGCTCATTCTAGTTACAGACCTCCCTCCCCCGCCACACACATATACAAACAATGTAAGTCACCAGCTTCATACTTCCAGACTCTGACTGCAAATAAGGAATCACAGGGTATACAACGGAGAACATAACTAGAATTAGCACATTTTTAAAAATGTTTTCTGACACAGAAAACATAAAAACCACTAAATATAACAGAGAAAGAGAAAAGTGCATCTACTGAGAAGAGTTTCCATTCCCGTGGGAATCACAAGTGGTAAATCCAGGAATAAAGCAGCAATGCTAAGCCTAGCCACGCCTTCATTCCTGACGGCTTCTGCACGTGCACTAGTGTACATTTACAGGAGTCAGGTTCCTTGTCCTTCTTTCTTAATTCCCTACCAAAAACAAGTAATACAAATATTTTACTGCACTCACATATATATTATCTTACAAATAATCATGTAAGTATCGTTATTGCTAATATTCAAATATAGATTTTAAATTTTTAGCAAGGTTCAGAAGTGTAAATCATTCTAAATTCATGTTTTATATAAGTCTATATGATACATAAACAGATTTGAAATGGTCTTATAGAATGAGACCAGCATTGACATTGATCTAGTCATGGAATTAAGGAAAAAGGGGAGAACAGTACTGCTAACTAACCAGTGGAAGAGGGGTACAAATAACTCCCCAAACACTGTGTTTGGTGTTATATGTGGTTCCTATTTAATCCTCGCAACAATAAAACTGCTATTATGAGATAGTTTTCATTATTGATATTTTACATATAAAGGGAATACATTTTAGTGAAATTACCTTTTCTTTTTAAGTTATCCTTAAATAGGCAAAAACACGAATAAAGATACAGAGAATATTAAAAACAAATTGTTTGAGCAATATTATCTATCAATCTGTCTATCCATCTATTTGTCAAAAGAAATCTACTGCAACCTAATAAAAAATACACATTTTTCTTGTGTTCACAAGGGAATTCCCCAAAAACAGTAATTTCCAAGGCCACAAAGCAAGTCTCAATGCCTTCCACTTTCTCAATATAGTTTAGCATGGGTTTTAACTACATCATGAGATAAGCAATTCTCACCTTGTTGTGACACCACAATCTTATTTTGTATAAAGTTATACAACTTTAATTTACTTGTAGAGCTTTAATTAAAAACTAACTTACAGAATGCCCCAGGTAAGAAGTCAAAAGACAAGTATAATTTTGAAAAATCAAGAAATACTAGTTAACATTTTACTAAAAAAATGGAAACAGTAACCAGAAAACTTGGCTAAGAGTTAAAAATGATTGTCACTGGAGTGACGAAATGGGTGAGGTAGAGTTACTACTAGTTTTTTATTGTGAGCATTTATGTGTTACCTGAGTTTTTAAAGTAAATGTGTGTACATACACACACATACACACAAATGTATATAAAGTACAGTTATACACAAAATAGAGATAGAAATGGATTGATTATGGGCACGCTGAGCCTCAAACTTCAGTACCGTATAAGGACCCAGTCCTACTGTATAAGCTTTTATACATATCAAAACAAAGGATACGTATAAATTACTTGTTAAAAAGGACACAGTAATATTTAGAAAATGTAAGCATGTTAGGTAGAAATGTCATTTAGCTTCTTATTTCTTTCATAGCACATGTCACAGTTTTTAATTATTTTACTTATTTATTTTTACTTATTGAGGTTTGGTTTTTTTTCCTTTCTCCCCTAACCTCTGAGAACAGAAACTTGCCTTTGTCTTCTCCTATGACCCAGGCATCTAGAACACAGCAGATGAAAACACCAGACATGGTGGACTCCAGAGGACAGAAGAACGGAGTTCATAATGTCTGGAGAACAGATCAGTAACACACTACAGTTGAGGCTCTGAAAAGGACGCAGGCCCAGGAGGACTCACAGAAGTTACACGCTGACTGCTTTTTGGCAGTGCTCCCCGCGAGGAGCTCCAACTTCAGCCATCCCAGGTCTGCGCAAATGCCAGAGAAGACCTCCCTGCAGCAATGAACAGCAACCAATGATTCAAACACTGGCCTGTGCACACTGCTTCCTGTTTACAAAGCGCCAACTCAGCATGAGAGGAACGATGTTTCCTGGATCAATATAGGACTTCACTCTGACATCTTTCAAAACATTAAATTTAATGTTAAAAAAATCCCCAGATTTGGAAATATTGCTATTTTCTGAACTAATTTCAATTGGGTCAGCTCCAACTCCAATTGAAAGTATATATATTTCAATTTTAGCATATATATATACACATACATACAGATACACATATATATTCTCATTTGAAAATAGAAAATTATTTGGAAGGAAGAAAATATAAGATAAATCTATAACTCGTATTTTATTAAATGACTACTAGGTATTAGATACCAGTTGCTATCTAGATTTTACAAATATTTTCATGTGACTCTGATTGTACATGTTTGTGTAATGCACATACACGTGTGTATGCATGTATACATATAACGTGTGTGTACAAAATTACTGTGTGTGTGTGTATATGTGTGGCTAGTGAGCCAGCACCTTCCTTCTGTTAGTGCAGAGCTCTAGATGCAATAGAAAACAAAGAGAATATGAAGGTTGGACAAATTTAATAGAGAGACTGGGTGAGAAGTTAACCAGGAAGCAGGGAATAAGTTTATAGGTATTAGGAGGGTAGTTCACAAACCTAGATGCACATTAGAATTGCCTGTTCAGCTTTTAACACTACCTATATGTGAGCCTCCATTGTAATTCACTTGGTAGTTTGGGTATAATAAATTTCCCCAGGGGTAGCGGGTTAGATTTTATGTATCAGAAAGTTATGTCCAATCTTAAACCCTAGAACCTGTGATTGTGACCTTATTTAGAAATGGGGTCTTTGCACATGTAATTAAATCCAGGATCTCAAATGAGATTATCCTGGATGAGGGGTGAGACCTAAATCTAATGACTGGTTTCCTTATAAGAGACAGAGGAGGGAGATTTGACAGAGACACAGGAAAGAAATCTACGTGAAGATGGAGACAAGATATTGGAGTTAGGCTGCTGCAGCCAGAGAGCCAGGAGCCAGCAGAAGCTGCAAGAGGCAAGAAAGGATACCCTTCATAGGAGGCTCTGCCAACACCCTGATTTTGGAGTTCTGGCCTCCAAAATTGTTAGAGAACAAATTTTTCTCGTTTTAAGCCGTAATGTTTGCAGTGATTCATTGCAGTAGCCATAACAAATTCCTATTTGTAGGAAATGTTGAAATCACATGAAAATTAACTAGAAAAAAGAAAATAATCGCAAGAGGTGATTTTCCCAAAATATAAATTCCTGGATTCTATGCAAGAGCTACTGAATGGGGGAAACTTTCAGGGAGGTGGTAGAAGCATTGTGATCCTTATCAGTAATAAAAACTCAAGGTGATTCATATTCTTAAGCAAGCATTTGGGGAAATGCTGAGTTAGGGCAAGGAACTAAAAACAGCTGTTTTTAATTATTTCTGCCTGTGGTTTTCAGTATACCCCATCGAGGCTTGCTTAACCTCCTCCCCGTCTTCTGCACACAGAGCCTTATTCCTCAGGTATGTGCAAAGGAGAGAATTACAACCAATATCAAATTCAAAAGCACGTCACATAGCTATAATAAGAAAAGGAAGACAACAGAAGCTTGCATACCATTTCTAAACAAAATTAATACAAATGTTTAAACATAAACATATACAAGAAAAAACAGAACAAGACCATCTGGGACCCAAAGTATAAATCTGCAGGACATAGGCAGGAAAAGAGCTTCTCAACTTCTTATTGCCAGAGTGGAGAGCAGAACACAAACAAGACTGAGAGGAAATCAAAGCTCTCAATCAAAGAAAAGAGAAAAATCTAATACCTAATTTCTAAAAATGGTTATCTTCATATTGAGACAAGTTATCAAATAATAGAACAAACATTTTTGATCTCATAATATTGCCTGTCATTTTGAAATAAGTAAAGGGAAAGATGAATGAAAACCAGAAAATAATGTCTCAATTCCAAGTGGAAATTTTCAAACTCTATAGAGATGCAAAGTTTATGCATATCACTGACAATCATTCTAGGATGGATTTGTTAAAACATTTTTGTCAGCATCTTTAAAGAGACTATTTGCTCATAAAATGAATTCACACCAAACTTACTTGTTGATATAATTTTCAGATAAGTATACATCATGAAAATTCTATGAACAGAGTGTTCCTGAATTTTTAGCAACATTTTTGATGAATCTTGTCATGATAAATAAAAATATCATGCATGTAAGATGAAACGATGGTGAATTTAAGTGGTTGGGTACCGGATTTAAAAATGTATCCACACAGTTTTAATTACTGGATCAGTTTTCCCCAGGATGTTTTTAATTGCTTTCCAAAAAGTTCATGTCTCTCTCTGTCACCATGATTTGGTTACAGCCTTAACATTTACACTCTCAAATCTCTGAGTTGCACAGACCTGGGAGACATCATTGGCATTACAGATTCCAAACTGGAAGGCGGGTTCAGAGTTACTAGAGAATGGAAGTCTAAGAGGGATAGTATGGAATGGAAAGCACCTCATCTATGTAATATTTTAAAATATGTGAGTAAGGAAGAATCAGAAGACCATCATAATAAAATTTTAAAGAATTTTGAAATGTAAACAACAGAAGTACCCCAAAGGAGTGATCTAGTCTCTAAGAAAAGTTTAGGTATTTTAATTGACTGGGACTCAGTATGTGAGTTATAATGATAAGGCTGCCTCAGAAGACTGTCTTAACAGAAGTCTAGAATCAAAATTACTGAAGGTAATAAGCCCACATCATCTGTTGCAAAAATTCCACATATGAGATACTATGTTCTGTTCAATTCTAGGCCATGAATCTTTTTAACTTCAGGAAAAATACATAAAATGTATCATTTTAACCATTTTTTTTTGTATACAGCTTATTAGTGTTAACTATGTTCACGTTGCTGTGTGACAGATCTCTAGAACTTTTTCATCTCACGAAACTGAAACTCTGTACCTACTGAACATCAACTACCCATTTTAGGGCATCAACCTACTGAGCACTGAAAATTCAAGCATGTGTGTAGCAGGGCAATCAGCAGGGAAGGGGCCTACAAACGTCCTGCCAGGAAACCGAACCAAGTGGCGTGTTTAACCTTTGAAAGAGAAAGTTCAGCTAGATGCGCTGGTGCCTTTGGTTATTTAGCAGGGATCCTCGGACAAGGTTGCAGGTTCAGACTGTGCGGCTGCAGGGGACAGGGTAAGTATAGTGAGCAGAATCTTCAGGAAAGCAGCTGTTGGCTCCACAAAGAAGGAACATTCTGACAACTGATTATTGCCTAACAGTACAATTAACCACTGTGTGAAATGCCCAGTTACTGGTTTCTGAGAATATGCAGACAAGGACTGGGTAAGCATCTCTGAGAGCAGTTTTAGAAGAACTCATACTGGATGAGGGTTTGAATTAGGTAACATCTACCGGCAACTACCAAAGCCTGGGATTCTCTGGACAGACAATTAGGGACGAATGGGCCTGAGTCCTAACGCTTGCCATGTCTACCAACTCATTCTGCAGCTTCAGACACACCACTTTTAGGACTTCAGAATCCTTATTTATAAAGTGAAGAGCTAAAATGGATGTTTTTCTTATCCCTTGTAAAAGAGAGAGAGAGAGAGAGGGAATGACTGAGTGAGTTAAGTAAACGAATGCAGGTAGGAGTGGTACTACTCCTTTTGCCATGGCACTCACTGGTCCACTTACATCCAATACTAAGAACAAGGAGATGCTAACTGCCTCCACATTCTGTAACGTGAAGCCAGTATTTGGAGTTATTCTTTATAATAGGCGAGTACTCCACAGTCAACCTGCAGGAAACAGTGGATCCAAGGGAAGGAGAGCCCATGAGAATCATCCATAAAATCGTTAGGGTGCATGAGAAAAGAGAACTGGTTGGATTTGCTCAAGAGGTAGACTGACCATTCAGGTAGACCTGAATTTAGAGAAGAAATAAATGGACAGTGGTGGCAGGTCTAGGAGATGGGTCATTAGGAGAGCAGTCTGCTCACATTTGGGAGAGAAAAAAAAACACCGTAGACTCAGCTATAGAAAACAAAATGTCTTTTGTCATTATCAGCAAAGCAGCCAAGAGGATGCCCACCAAGCAAAGGGGATTCTAGCAACTTAAGGCTAAGAGATGCATCACCTGTGGTGGGGATGGTGAGGACCTGGGATAAAAGAGATCTCGATGTAGAGGTGAGGGAACTCTGAAGAATGGAGACAAAGAGAAAAGAGAAGAAAGAGGAAGTTAAAGAAACTCTGAAGAGGGGTGAGACCTCAGGCTTCCCAGAAGATCTCACAGAGAAGCCTCTCAAGAGAGCAGCATTTTTCATGCGTCAGTGGGCTGTGATACTCAGAGCAGCAGAGTAAAAGTTACTACTGGACCTACTTAAAAATATGAAATCTATTTCCTCCACCTGTCCCCTCTTTCTGAAGGGTTAAGCTTAAAAAAGAGAGAAGTAGAGAGTGAAACAACAGAGCACAGTCCCCTCTCATCCAAGTTCCCCAAACCTCAAGTCTAGGGGGCGAAAGGGGAGGAGAAAGCTTTGACTAAGATCTAATACCGGAGTTTCAAAAATGCGTGAGTCAAGTTACAGAAATGAAAAGTTACCAGTCCCCATGTCTGCCAAGATGCTACGAAGGAATGGCAGCGCAGCTGAAAGCAGTGCCTGGCAATGATCCTATTTTGTCATTACTCCATTGGGTCAATGATCCCCATTAAAATCGCCATGCACATATGGCGGTTTTTTTTCCTTACAAACTTAAAAAGTAACAATGATACTATACTTAAAATCAGGAACTTAGTTTTTCTAATAATATAGCTGAATATATCTTTGACACAACTTACACTGATTTAATTGGAAAACGATTTCTCTTTGATAGCTCGCTCACTCTCTTGTGTGTCTGACACTTGCCAGTTCTCCTTCTGATAGTCTTTGCTCCTTAATTAAGTAGAGAAAAATTACAAGCACATGTAAAACTAAGATTATAAGTACATAAGACAGAATTCTACTGTCTTCATAGATATAAAAGATCCATAACATGGAGTAATAGTAACTTTGCAAATCTGTATGGATTTTTATTTATACTCCATTGAATTATCTTTCAATCTGTTAATAAACTTAGCTATTTTCCAAAGTTAAATCCTTTGAACAAATCAGAAGTTACCAACTCACATTAAAATATACTTATTAAAAAATAATAATAAATGTAAGCTATGTTGAGATACTTGGAAGACAGAACAACCCAAAGATTGTTGAAGTTTAAAATAAACAACTATACTGTTTTGGACTATAAATTCTCCAAGGGGCAAAATGCAAGTTTGTTTGAAATATTCTTATATTTAATCAGGAAATACCCTTATATTTAATGCTGTAATTTGGAGATGCGAATGACATTTATCTGGATAACTGCTTCCATTAGAAATTAGTTTTGCATATATAAACATAATTATGTCATTAAGTATATGTAAGATAAAATCAAATGTGGATGGTGGTTCCCTTAAATCAGTGGCTCCTGGACTAGCAACATGAGTGTCAAGGTCAACTGGGAATTGTTAGAAATGTAAGTTCTTAGGCCCCACCGAAGACCTACTGCATCAGAGACTCTGGGAATGGGCCCCAGGATCCTGTTTTTTTAATAAGGCCTTTGGAGATTTTAATGCCTGTTCAAGGTTGAGAACTACTGCCTTACTGGTACTCAGACTTGAGTACCAGTCATATCACTTAGAAAGCAATAAAAATACTGATTCTTATATCCTATCCCCAGAGATCCCTTATTTATGTAATCTGGGGTAAGGCGTGGGCAGGTGATTTTAAAACTCCTCAGGTAATTCATTTATTAACAGCTGAAGTTGAGAACCAATGCTAAGTCCTATCCTTGAAATGTGACTGACCGTTTAGTTCTTCAACACACAGTCCACGTCCTAACATAAGCTTCACAGTTTTAACGTAGCCTCTCTTGTCTGCAGCATCGATTTATGGATTCTCCTTTCTACACAGGAAACCTACTAACAAATAAAAGATTATCTAAAGATGAAGAAAGAAACCTCAAGGGCCTTCCTAATTGTGTGTTTGCCCATGTGTAATCTCAACCTAAAACATGCAATCAACTTGTTGTAAAGGCAAAGGCAAGTAGAATGAATTAGGTTTGTAAACAGGTGATGGTGAATTCCACTGAAACGCTGACCTGCTGTTACAGTACCTTCAGCTCCTAATTACTACCAGAAGCAGTGCTAATCCCAGGTTTCCTATGTTTTTAAGTCCAAATTTTAATATTATCTTCAGTGTAAAACAGTAGTTATTAAACATAACAAGAAGTTATTCAAGGAGCTAAAGTGTAAAAAAGCTAAAAATAAAAAGTGATTGCACAGTCTGCAAGTTGGGTTTAATTTATAAGTTGGCCAACACCAACAGGAAAAGTGAAATAGGATTAGTTCAAATTTTATAATGGTGCTTAATACAACTGGAAATTAGCTGAACCTGTATTTATTTCTGGATTATTGCCAAGTAGAGTGACTGCTTTTTTTTAAAAATTGTTAAACAGTTTACTTTTTTGTTATTTTGTATTCAGTGCAGAGATAATTTCTGGTAAATTAAGAAAAATTTAGGCCATTGTCTCCTACAACATTAAAAGTGAGACTGTGTCTAGCAGAGCTTCACTCAGTAGATGTCTACTGGAATGAATTCTGAATTAAAGTGACAATCTGCAAGATAAATGTATGTTGCTGGAGAGAGGGACGTGTTTGGAAAGAAACAAGTCTCTTATGTTGTAAAGCAGAAATGGTAACTGAGACTAACCCATATGGTTCACTGCCACTCTCTAAAATTTCTAACTTTCAGGACCACACTATTTGACAGCTAAATTTCACAGTGCGTATCTATCCAGCGGTGTACGGGAGGCATCTTGGACCAGCTTGCGGGAGCTGATTCTTAAATTTTCAAGGATTCTATGAGTCATTTGTGAAGCACACAGCCATTATTTAAAAAAATAATAACATGTAATGTTACATTTAAATAAACGAGGGTAATTAATACTCAAGATTCATAACTTCCTAATTATTTTGCTTTCAGGGTTATTTACATCTCCTCTATCTGTATTGTGGAAAAACTGTATTTTGGTTTGTACATCTTTTCTCAACTCCACATTCACAAAGTCATGTTGGCAACATGATATCGGCCATGGTAGGAGTAGTATTTACACCAAAAAAGTAGGCAAACACCAGATCAGGGCTCCTCTCCACTGGGAGATGTAAAAGATTTACCAACACACCGATGAATAAAACTCATTATAGGTGTGTGGGCACTTGAATAAGGTTATTTATGGATATATACAATGGCATTATCTGCCCCCTATTTGCACCCTATTCTCGGCTCCCAAATAAAGTCAACCTGAAATGGCTAAGTTTTAGTTCCAAGCATACCTGGATTCATGGGCTGGTCCTGGTGTTTATTAGCTTTGTGACATCAAGCATGTTATTATTGTCTCTAAGTTTTGATTTCCTTAACTGTACTATGTGGACAGTAATATGTTTCTAATAGATTTGCTGTAAAGATCAAGTAAGAAAATACGTGTCTAGACTCCCTCCAACCCTTGTGCCCCTCACTTTCATGAAAAGTATGTAAATTTGCTGACATGATTACTTTTACTTATTATTGAAATTTTAGAATTTTTTTTTCTCCTTTGAGTCAAATAAATTATTACTAAATTAAAGAAAAAAGTCTGACTCTACACCTGTTACTAAAAATAAGTCAGCTCAAAGTCCTAATCAAAGAGCTCATTATTTATTTTCCTCGTCCATGTTGTTTTCATGGCATTTCTCATATGAATTGGGACTTTGATTCCAGGTCTGGCTCTGTATCTCATGTTTTCAAGCTGCTTGTGACTTTTCTTGTATACTGTAGATGGAGATGCTCAGAGCAGAAAAGCAATCAAGTTTTCCTGAAAAAAAAGAGCCATCTAGAAGCAGACCCAACCAGATGATTAGTCTGGACACTGTAAAGAAGAGAGGATATACTGGTCAATCCCCTTAACTGGTCAGGCTTTGGAAATTCTACTGTAAAATGCACAATTCACTGTGCTTGTGTGGTTCTCTACTGCTTTCTTCTCCAACACCGCTGCTGTCTTCCTTACAAAGTCAATTACCAATCAGTGCTACTTCCATTATCTATATGGTACTCCCAGGTTACAAACTCAAATGTCTACAGGGACTTAACCATGCAGTATAAAAAAAAAATTTTTAAAGAAAATTTTAGGTAAACAGAGAATGTATCCCCTAAATAGAGGGATTTAAATTGAGGGATTAAAAAAAACTGTTATTTCCCAACTGTTAGAAACACATGGGGCCAAATTATTAAAAATATATACCCAGCTGTATTATATTTTTAATAAATAGTTAAGCATGCCCAACATACGTTTCCCCTTGGTAATTTAAAACTCCATAGCCATGCCTGAACTAAAGCACAAGTCTTAGAAAACCTAGTTCCTTCTCTTACTACGTTTCACTATACATTACTGAGACAATGATAATACAACCTGCTGAAACATGGGTACAAATGGGGGCAATTAAATGTGCCACATTATATGACAATAAATATTTACTGTTTTCAAGAATAAGAGGATCAGTGGAAAGTGACCAATAATTTTGCCCCTAACAAAAATATTTTAAACTAATAAAAATTCTGTCCTTCAGAATTATATGACTCTACGGAAATGAAACGATTACCGTGGTAAATCTTTTACACAGACAGCCTGCTACGTGTTCTCAGCCTGCACTGTGTCTTACTCCGAGACTGTACATATGCACACAAAGAAGAAACATGTCCTTCTCATTTACTCCAAATGTCACTTGATGAGCTAGTCTGTTTGAAAAATTTAATCATCACAGACATGAGATCAATGATGCACATTTGAGGATGTCCTGTTAGCCTTATTATAATCACTTCCTACTAAAATGATTTTACTCAAGGATATGGTTACTGCCTCATGAATGGGACATATTCTGAATTTATTATTTAAATACAAACTCAGGCCCAAAAGGCAGTAATAAAAAATAACAGATCTTCTGCCTTGTTGACTTAAAGAAACAAACAGCCTTGTAAGGGGAATTAGAGTCACAGAATCTTCTGTTCGACAGTCTCCCCTGACAGCGTGCTTCACTCACTACTTACCGCAGGACGCTACTTCATCTGTCTGGTCACCACAGTCGTCTTCCCTGTCACACAGCCATGCTCTGGGGATGCAGCGCCCATTTCCACAAGAAAACTGGTCCACCTGGCATGTTCTGGCTAAGAAGATCAATTCATGTACAAAGAATAAATTTAGAGGCCTTTTGAACAACATTAAGGATAAAATAAATCACACAATAACCCTTTTACACAGAAGGTATTATGTTGCTCTATTAGATAAAATATTTTTAAAATATAATTTCCTTAAATTTTTGGTGATGCCAGCTTGCTTGTCTTTTCTAAAGTTCACACATTTTGCCCTTCAATTAAAGTGAATGCTAAGTCACAAGATATTCAACAATTCTCATGCACTTCCATAAATGCATTATTTTAAAATTTCTACCTGGAACATGCTTATGAATATATGGCTGAATTATCTATCCAACTTTTAATGAAAAAGGAATTTTGCATACCCTTTGTCAATAAACCCAGAAACTAGCTGTAATGTGGGAGGAAGGCTTTGGAGCGATCAGGGTAACTGGTTTTTAATTAGGGGGTCAGAATTATCTTTGACCTCTAACATTTTCAATGCATTTCTTTCTTAATCTCCAAATGATCCCAAGTATGGAGCAAGAATGCAGCAAATATTCTCTAAAACACACATTTAGCCTTAAAGTGGATTTTTAACACTCACTTTTCAATACAATTATATAAAAATGTGTACCTTTTTAATCAAAGCATATTAATGAACTTTGCTTTGGGTTCTCTTAAAGGCTTCAATGAACACACTCACAGAACCCCGTTTACTGTTTCAGCCAAAGGCAGTGGTTTAAAATTATTCAGGGAAGGGGTTACGTTCTATAAGGAGTTTGATTGCCTTTTTCTGTTATGATCAATTCAACTTTTGAAGGCATGAGAGCCTAGACAGCTTCCCTAATTCCTCCCCCAGGCCTCAGTTTGTCACATACTTATTTTTAAGTGTTTGATTTTTTTTTTCTTCCTTTTGTCACTCTAAACTGCAAATCTGTTCACATTAGTATCAGTATCCCATCACTCCTGCTTTTCATTGGATCACAGAAAGGAGTGGGATACTCAGATCTGTTAGTAGCTGGGTTGGATGAGGACTGGACAGATGAGGAACAATCAGGCTCTGAGTTTCTGTGTCTATGATTAGAGAGTATTTCTTAGTTTATAGATGTCCTCTTCTTTCCTGGGTTTAAGAATTATAATGATGTGTTTCTGTTTCCTCGAAACACCTCGTGAACTTAAACACTAATGGTTGATATAAAATAGAGTATGGTTCAAAGTCATCCAAACACACTAGAATGGATTTCTGTAAATCAAGGTTTCAAGAAAGATGCTTCATTCCATAAATCTGCAAGTTCTATCTATCTATATAATATAACCAGATTGACTAAATGATCACCTTCTCATCACTAGATTTGTATCAAGAAGATGCAGACTTTACCTTTTCATTTCTTGTCTCCATCACATCTAAGTTAGTATGGAGGAGAGATTAGCGGAGCAGCCCGAGAGGCCTCTCATTTCGTAGCAAATGCTGCTCTAATGAAGAGGAAATTTACACCTCCTCAGTGGAATTGTTTATTTAGCAGTGAATCAAAAATTCACTGTCACACTGTGGTTTTTTTCCACCCATCACTAATTATGCTTCCCCTGCAGTCAAGGAGCAGTGAGAAATCTCACAACTCACAGGAACAATACGGAGGGGGAGGAGGACAGAACTTAACACATTGTTCCTAAACTTTACCAGCCTTGTATTTTAATCAAAGCATTCTATTTAAACAAACAAAAAAAAATCTATGTCATATCAAAATGTGTTCTTCAACTTCTCTTGTAATAGTCTGATTTTTAAAAATACATCAGGTTTTCTTAACGTAACCATATCTGTCTAGTTTGAATTTAGTTAAAATGTAAGGGGGGGGGATGTGACAAGAGCAAATGTTACGTAATCGAACCAGAGTTCTCTGATGTGGGAAAGAGCTGGTTTGAAATTCTCTAGGCTTGAAGCCTTGGATCATCATGGTTACAATGAGGAAAAAAGAATTTCGAATCTAACTACTCATCTTTGGCCTCTGGGTCTCCCTCAGAAATAAACACACATTTTTTTTGTTGATGGAGAACCACTACCAAGCCCTGACCAACAGCTCCCTTCTGCCCCTTTGCAGATTCCGTTTCCTCCCTCTTCCAGGCACTGTCTCCAGCCCTCTGTCCCCTACTGAGTTCGCCTCACCCTCAGCAATCTATGCTCATCAATCACTCATTTTTTTTTTAGTGAAATATTTCTATTTCCTAGAAAAGTATAGGGAGTGATATCATTAATACCTCTTTGACATCGTGTAGTTCTATTAAACCTTAATATTTTTTATTTGCTACAGATTTTGTTTTATTAAAAATGTATGCATTGTAGTTAAATTTCAAGACCCCATGCAATCTTTCCCAGTCACATGTCCTCTTTTATAGAGGTAACTACGATCCTTAATTTGTTTTCTTTTTTCACCCCCATACATATTTTTATTCCTATTTTTTTTACATTTGTAAATTAACAAGCACATATAAAACTCTTTTGCATTTTTGTATTTTGTATAAATGGTGCTAAATTATTTATATTCTGCAACTTTTTAGGTTAACATTGTCTTAAAATTAATTCCTATATATATATATATGGCTTTTGTTTTTCATTTTAATTATAAATAGCATTCTATTATATATATATATACACACACATATATATATTCATATTATATTATATTCTCCTGTTACAAAGTATTTGACTTGTTTTAATTTGTCACTACTACCAGCACTAGGGCAATAAAATTCCTACTCACATTTTTTTGTGCGTAGGTATGAGTATAAACCTAGAAATAGAATTATAGACTTGAAGGTATGTACATCTTCACATTTATTGGATTTGGCCAAATTGCTCTCCAATGTAGACAATCAATTTGCATATCCACCAAAGGATATGCAATGCATGTATGACAGTTCTTTTTTTTTCCCCACAATCTTGCTAACACTTAATTTTATCAGATTGTTTTTTCCCCTAATTAAATAAGTTGAAATGTTATTTAGGCATTTTTCTTAAGCTTTTTGGGGTAAGGCTTCCCTTAGACATCACCTCCCTAAGGAAGCTTTCCCAGATGGCCAAAGACTAATTAGTTGCTCTTTTATGTGCTCCCATTTGTGAGTCAACTTAGCACTGTGAACACTGCATTAGAATAGGCTGTTTACAAGGCTTTCTCCTCGTCTTAACTCTTAGCTTCTTAAGGAAGGTATTTTTCCTCATCCTATCTCCAGTGCTGTGATAAATATTTATTGAATTAGATCCATGAGGGAGAAATTCCAAAGGAACATAGTAGAAGATAGGCTTCTTGGAGGAAAGAATTTTCTTTTAGATATAAAGTAGTCACAATGATACAGGCTACAGGATATTGGATTCGATTACAAAATAATCCCCTAGGGAAAATACTTTATCTAGGATATATACCCATGTATAAACCCATATCTGGAAATGTACAGGAATGACCTGTCAGGGAAATTATCTAATGAATCTGCCGTATTTTTCCAACATGATCAGCTACGTGACCTACTTATTTT
Source organism: Vicugna pacos (assembly GCF_048564905.1). NCBI lineage: Eukaryota > Metazoa > Chordata > Mammalia > Artiodactyla > Camelidae > Vicugna > Vicugna pacos. Next base: position 20,621,118 of record NC_132991.1, read on the forward strand.
GGCAAAACAAAACGGAAAAACATTGTAACATGACAACATAAGTTTTCAAAGCTAAAGGCGTACTTATTTTTCTCTTTCTCCTTTTTTTATTCAACTTCTAAAGGTTTACAGTGACTATAACAGCCATCATACTTACACTGACAAGAAGACCTAGTAGTGAGTGGCAGAGTTCAGCTGTTGTCACTTAAAGTGGCACATGAGGTACAAGCAAGCTGTGTTCTATTTTCTAGTGGACCATGGGCCCGGAGTATTTTAAAAATCTTACTAATTAGGATTATCTGTCTGCTCTTATGTACAGCGTCTTCACTTTTACTACTATGAGTCAATAGTTAATTCCAAACGCTCCTTTAAAAATTATGTAGAAACAAGGAGATTTTAAAAATCTAATAGAAATGAAGAAGATATGATATTATGAACTGTGTTAGCAATGCCTTTTATTTTAAGGCAGGAGCCGATCTATCTGTTTAGGGTATAATGAAACATAGTCTCTGAGTTGAGTCTTAACCTTAAAGGAATCATAACTGCACTAGTTTGGAAAGATGCTTCATTGTAAATTGTAGTCCTCTTGTAAGAGCAACCTGGGAAAAGTTAGATGACCATACCTAAAATTCTAGCTAACTGGGATAATACAGGGACAAGGAACGATGGCCTTGGGGTCAGATGGATGGCGTTTCCCCTGAAATCTCACCAGTGATATGAGTTCAGTCTCTCCTCCCACCTCCCCTGTGACATGAATGGACATGAAACCAGGTGCCTAGGACAAAATGGGTCTGCAGAGGTTCCTTTCTGTCAGAAGGTCTTTTGCAAAAAATCCTTACAACACATAGAATATCCTAAAAATAATCAGCTACCCTCAAATATTGGACCAAACTTTTAATCAAGGGACCAGAGAATAACTGGCCCATGGACCCTCAGTAAACATGTCGCTTTGGAAAAAGCTGGTCAGAAAATGAGGCTGGGAGTATAGAAAGGTGACTGTTTTGTTTTTGTCACCATTATTGTTTCGTACATGGTGCACAGCTCTCTGGAAACAATTTATAGTTAATTCACACTTTTTCAGAGCTGAAAGAAATCGATGAGGAAACTGAGGTGCAGGGAGGCACAAGTCTTTCCAAGAAGGCCAGTGGCAAAACCCAGAGTACAAAGCAGGCTTCTTGACCTCTTGGTCTTTTCCATATGCTGCCTTTGCCGTTCTCACTACTATGTTATAATAATTTTTATTTAGTAAAGCTTATTTTGGCAAAGAAGGAAGGTGAGGGAGTTGATACGTTTTGGCATTAGGGTATGTAATGATTAAAAAATTACTGATCATATTAATGAGTCACCAAATGTATTACTTTTTCACCATCATTTAAAGACAAGCACTAGACTGCTGCTAGGCAGTATTATTTTTCAACACTTATCTGACTAATAACGACCTTTTTGGCCCTCTGTTGTAACCCATACCACAAGCTGGATATTACCATTCAATGAGAACCTGTCTAGGGATTCAAAGATTTATTGCAACGGGATAAATTATATGGAAATGTAAATAGGCTTAGTGGTCATGGGACTTCAGAAGGAAAAATAAATAAATAAAAACACCCCACATAAATAATGTGCCAGAGACAGAACACTATTTACAGAAGTATTCTTTAGCAGACTACATAAAATACATAAATTATTTTTCAAGGTTAAAAAAAAATAGTCCTGCTTGTGAGGCAGCTTCCATTACAGTATGCTAACAAACCTCCACCTCCACCACCAAGTAGGGTCAAGTCTTGCCCAAGGAGTGTGTGGACAGTTATCCAGAATGGATAGATAAGGTACCAAATTACTTTGGAAAGTAGAGTCACACCCAAAGATTAAGGATAATGTAATTTGTATTCTAGCCTCTGTGGCATCAAACTCTGACTTCATTTACTATGGCAATAACCAGATCATCAGCACAAGGAAAGTTCAGCTTAGTTCAAGGCACTGACCTGCATTTGTATGGAGACTAGCTTTGGAGGAGATTTATGTATATACCCAAGCAAACCTTTACCTGCACAGATTTGACTGGATTCGTCCTCGTTGCTCCCACAATCATTGGCTCCATCACAAAGCCACCTCTTGGGGATACAGCGATTATTCTTGCATTTAAACTGATCATCAGGACAGCTATGATTGACTGTGGTGGGAAGGTGGAGGGAGAGGAGAGAAGCAAGTTTAACGATTTAAAATTGGATAAAATTAAGATTATTTTAAACTATAGTCGCAAAAAAGTTATAGTAACTGTAACAGTACAATAAATAAGTATCTTCTGTCATTCATTGCCTCATATTTTATAAAAATAACATTCTAGGCTCTGTTAAAATGTAATATTTTTATAGAAAATATCAAGTAATTAAAGTTCATATAAAATGAAATAGATTCATTTTTCATGTCTTCACTAAAACCAACTATACCCACTAAGTTTTATCGCAATAGGTGATTCACTTTCAGATATTTCAACAAAAACATTGAAAATAAACATCAAATTTTAATGTGAAATGAGGATGTATCAAATAACTTAATCATATATCAAAAATACTTGTTCTTTAACCCGCACATCCACTCCAGTACTTCTTGAAACATTAAATAAGCTTAATTTGGTTAGGCTTTACTCAATGTTTCTTGGGAATGGAAGGAAAACACAAAAAAGAAAAATGTATCACTTGTGTCCTGGTGGTGTTGCTAGATATGAGATCCAGCATAATTTTAATAACAAAAATGATCATCATGAGTCTTTTCCCCTAAAACAAATGCGCAGCCACAGCATTTACTGAGGACACGACCAATCCTTACATGAGAGTCTGTGCACAGCTAAGGATTAAATCTCCAATATCTAAGCACAACGGGAGGCCAGCTTAAAGCCAGCCTTCTGCGATGACTTTTCCTGCTTTCTGGAGGCTAAATTCCTAACTGAATTGGCATGCTCTTTAGCATTTGTTTCATAACTTCAACCTTCTTTCTGAAGTAATTTTCTCTGTGCCCAGTAGTTGCACTTTTATATGATAAAAATAAACTTTGATATTAGTTTTACTTAGAATTTGAAAAATAGCCATTTTATCATGCTGTTGCATAGCAAATGAAATCCTTTCCAGTCAGTTTCTACAAAACGCTGTTTATTTAAGGTAGCCTTAGTGACAAAGTGATTTTTATCACTTTTTAGAAGTCTTTATTTATGTACAGTAATAAATAAATAAATAAATAAATAAATAAATAAATAAATAAATAAGAAAGAGGAAAAGGACTTATGCATTCTGGCATTCGAGCGTGATTAAAATTTTCTACTCACTTCAGAGACTTTAGCAAGAAGAGCTGCTCAGGAGGATAAAAGTCATCCAATATATTAGAAGGTCAACATTTTAAAGTACCAACATTATGCATAAGCACTTCAGTGAAGCTTGATCAAGGACCTTTGCAATTTTCACAATATTATAAATGGGACCTTAAAAAGGAGGAGCAAGTGCAATCCACTGCCTCGTGATTCGGAGTTAAGAAGTTAAAGCAGAAACAGAACAGACTTGAAGTCAAAGCTTATGAGTACTTAAAGTCTAAAATAATACTCCGAAATGGATTATGTAGTGCTGAAACAGAAACCATGGAACCCCAGGAATATAATGCTGCTTAGAATCACTGCAATGTTAAAAGAAGACACTGTACTGCTGGAAGGTGGACAAAGATGTTTGGTTTTCCATTGCCCCATTTATATAATAATCCATTCATCCATGTGTCAGGTGCTGTCCTAGACCCTGAGACTTCAAAGATGCTACAACATAATGTGTCTCCTCATGAAGATATTCGTCTATTAGATGGACCAAATACTTAAGCATATAATTGCACTATGGTTTGGCAACTACTGTCATAAATGGCTGTCCAAGAGATGTTTAACTCAACAGGGCTATATTGAGAAGGAGATGTTTGGTATTCAAAAGAGACTTCTCTTTGGAGGTAATGGTAAACTATGGTGAATTCCACAGAATAGGAACAGAGTGCAATGTTGCAGAGGAGGGAAAGAGGACTTTTTTTTAGAGATTTACATGTAGTTCAACTTGATAAAGACAAAGAGGATGAGTGGATGCACGAGAGACATTTAATGCTAAAAATGTAAATGTAGAGGGGAGAGTATAGCTCAAGTGGTGGAGCACATGCTTAGCATGCATGAGGTCCTGGGTTCAATTCCCAGTACCTCCTCTAAGAATAAATAAATAAATAAACCTAATTACCTCCCCAACCAGAAAAGAAAAAAAAAAAAAAAAACTGAACTAAAAATGTAGATGAGACATATCACATAAACTACCTTTTATGTGAGTCAATGGATTTTAGAGTTTATTTTGTTGGTTATGCAGTTATTGAAATAATAAGATTAGATTTCATTGTATAAGTAACACTCTGGAAGCAGTGTGCAAAGTGGGTTTTAGTTGAGTGAAGGATAGTGGTAGGAGTAATAGCAGGGCACACACTGCATTCATCTAAGGTAGGAGCCTAATTTAGCCGGGGAAGATTTAAAGGAGGTAAAGATTACAAATTAATTATTCAGGAAGTAAAAGAGATGAGATTTATTGACAGAATTGAATATGGACTATACCTAAAATAGAAGACTTCCGGAGAAGCCAAAGGTGTAGGCTCCCGTGATGGGAGGAGAAGTGATGAAAATAATCAAGAAAAAAATACTGACTAGGAATTTTAATACCACAATTAGCAGTGCAAATGTAATGCCCCCTATATTCATAGAGGAAATGCATTTCTTTGTGAACTGGCGAAAAGAGCAATCACACAGGTAGAAGCACAGACCTCCAGGACTAATTCACGAACACCGTGATGAAATATTCATGATCTGTGACCGTGCAGGAAGCTGATACGTAGGGAGCATTCATTCTAACCATGAGTAAATACCATGAGTCACAAGGAATGAGGCAATTAATCTAATCAGTAAATAATATATCACTGTGTCAAAAAGTAGGAAAAACTAATTTTTATCCTTCGATGAAATGGCTCCCTCAATCCAAAACTTTTGGCTAATTGTATCAGTTTTGTATTTAACACTTTATTTGTGACACACTTTAGAGTGTAGATATTGATGGGCTTGAAAATAAGAAGTACGTGATGTTGAAGTCAGAGTCCATGTTTGGAAATTAAGAGAAAGTAGTGTTATCATTATGTATTAATTTTAGTTTACGTATTATGTATTTTCATACAGCTTGAAAATATTTTTTAAAAGTCCATATTCTTGGAATTTTGTCCCCAGATTGCATGACACAGATGCCCAGACCAACTTAGTCCATTCTTTGCAAGGGCTCTTTAAAACCTCATTTTCAGATTCTTGATTTTTAAAAAAGGAAAAGGAGGATTGTCAATTAACTCGCAATTAGTTTAGCTACTTTAACTTAAAAGTGTCATTAATTGAAAAAACTATTTTCCTTTTAAAATAATCTATCGGAGTCAAATCAAAAGAATGAAGATATGTCCACATACTTCTCTCCACATGAAAATATTTTGTCTCTCTCAAAACCAGTAAGGTAGATGACTCTAATCAAATGCATTTTCTGAAGTTTAATCTGCTCCTTGAATTGTTTTCCTTCCACATTTGCGGGACATCTCCTTATCCTTACCAGAAACATGAAACTACTCCTATTGCAGCAAATGACAAAGAGCTAAACAGAAGCCAAAGGGGAGAAAATCAAACCTTTAATCTCTTTCATCTCAGTGCCCCGTATGTGTTTCCTACCATGTACTGAGCCAGTGAAGTTAGGTAATAAAGTGTTCTTAACCCATGTCTGTTTCCTTGGATCATCTTCAGGGCTTTGTTGCCAAGAAGCAATGGAGTGGATCGTGACCTTCTGTACCAGTAATTTTGTCTTGAGGGAGTTTAAATTGATTTTCCACATCTTTAAATTCAGAGATCCAGAGGGGTCTCCTATAGCAACCTTCTAACAATGGTATGAGGTGCTGACTGCACAAAACAGGGAAGAAGAGGACTTCTGGAGCAATCAAAATGATAGTATTTCAAAGATGGGGAAGGATGAGAAAAATACTGCTTTAAAATATACAAAGGAAGTAATCCAAGATCTACTTTCTATACAAAAGGATGACTGAGGAAAAAAATGAGTTCAGTCAGCATTGAAGACATTTTTAGACTTTCCCCAAATGCTTTGATAGTTCACACATCCAAAGACTCAGACAGTTTTAACATAACTTGAAGGAGAACATACAGCAACTGACTGAATCTTCATCACTCCCATCTAGACAGTCGTCATCGCCATCACATTTCCATCGAGCTTGGATACAGTGTCTGTTTTTGCAGCGAAATTCTCCAGCCTTACATATGTGAGGTACCACTTCTCCAGGATTAACTAGGGTTAAAAAAAATCCAAGATATATAAACATACTAGATATATTCAATTCATCAACATGTAAGTTTTGTCATAATAACAAAGTGCTGATTTCATTTCTTTTGTAGAAAATACGAAAACATCTTAACATTGTAGTGACAACCATCTCTGGAAATGAGAAAATTTTAAGTTTTTCTAACAATAATTATTCTACTAAGAATTCCAAAGATTGGTTTTAAGCAACTGTCACCAAAATGATAAATCACAACAACAACAGCAATAAAATACCACCTTATTTTTGTGTTGAGTTTGCAGTGTTACTTTTTAAAGAGCTTTCACTCATAATCTAAATTGCCACCATGGTAACCTATGAAGTAGGCATGGTGGAGAAGTTACTACCTCCACCTTAAAGATGAGCAACTAAAAATTAATCTAAGTGAAAAGACAAGGGACTAGCACTCAGCTTTGACAGCTGTATTTACTTTGCTGGTCTGTAAGTGCGGAGGGGAAAAAAAACTCAGTTCTGGTTAAGGATTCCAGAAAGTACTCAGTTAATCAGAACAGTCTCATTATATATCCATATTCTATGGAGTCTTTTCTCCACGTATTTCATGTTCTCTAATCAAATGTTAGGAATTCAGTTAATTAAGATTTATTCACAAATTCAAAGTGTTACTATTCTTCTGTTCTCTGAGTAGATTCAACAGAGTCTACAAAGAGAAGGGAATATGTGGCAATAGTTGAAGTAAATGATTTGTGCTTCATGGGCCGAAAAAGGCGCTGAATTACCAAAAACTGGTTTATTGCTAGAAGAAACAGAAGCTGGTTTTTCCATCCCAGTTCTAATGGCTTTAAACTTTATTTTGGATAACCAGTTTGGACTGACGAACTGCCACAAAACCTATATACACTCTAATAAGGGATACTGAGAAAACATATGTGGCATTTCCAGAACACTTTGTGTTTCACTCCCTTAATCCTTGTGTCTCCCCTGCTGCAGAGAGTGGGAGAGGGAATGTGACTGAACCATAACTGCAGAGACCCTGCTTCAGAGAGCTACGTTACAAGGCACAGGCATGTGGAGTATGGGCTGGACGAGGAAGTCCATCCAATATAATCCAGATTCTTATTGAAGTCCTTAAGGGTGAAAAATAGTGTGGTTAATGAGCTATTCTATTAGATCAGAGGTAATCCTGCATGTCCTCTGTCACCTCTCAGACAAGCAGACATTGTACAGGGGTTGACAGTAATTTGTCTTCCCTGTTTAATCTTTTTCAATAACAAAATGCTGATGCAGCAATTTCTCTAATGATGTCACTCTGTAAGATCTCTTGAAAGTAACACATTTTGTAAAAAAAATATATATATATACATATATATATATGTATATATATATATATACGTATATATATATATATACATACACACACAGAGAGAGAGAGAGAGAGAGAGAGAGAGAGAGAGAGAGAGAGAGAGAGAAAGAGAAAAATAGGAGAGAGAACAAATCTCAAATAGGAAATGACCATAAATAAAAACAAAAATGGGAGGTCACTGGGCCTTCTACTCCTTCCTAGAGTGACTTTTTCCAGCAGCTGCTGAGAATGAAGATGAGAATGAAGACACAGTGGAGGTGTCCTTTGGGATGGGTCTGACCATCTCTAGAATCACGCTTTTCTCTCAAAATCTCTAGACTTGATCATTAAAAATACACAAATACACAGACTTCCCTTATTTTGAGTTTCCTCTGCTCAATTAGACCTTGAGATCTTTGAGGGCGGTATAGTTTCTTCCTCTTCTTCTGAGCTGGAACTCAATTAATAGTACTTTGATTAACTTCCACTCTATAATCATTAAGTCTAATAGCCAATAGTTTCTCAAAGTTTTTAAAAACAATCTCTGTCACACAGGAAACCTGATTTGAGATGTACTAAGCTTCCTCCCTCATTTAAGGTCAGCTTTACGATTTTCTGTAGTCTCTCCGCTGTTTATGTCAAAGACATAGTAAGTCAATTCTATTTCACAGGTTGAGGATTGAAAAACCCAAGAAACCATTGGTTCTCTTCTGGTAACAGTCCCACCAATTTAAAAGGCTTAGATTTCACAGTCATTTGATCAAATAACTCAACCAAGTTTTAAAGAATGATAAAAAATATCTATATGCAAGAGTGGAATTATAGTTGCTTCTGAATAATTACATCTACATAAAAGAAGATTAGTCCAGGGAAAGACCAACTACCCCAGGAAATTGATATTTCTAAACCAAATATTCTTTAAAATAATCAAATTAAAGATAAGGTCTTTAAGTCCACTTAGAGGTCAAATGTTTTCAAGTGATATTTAGATCATTATGGAATGAATGCAAATAGGAAGAATTCTCAAACTTGTTTTAAACATGGTTTCAAACACACATGGGTAGTCAGTTATTTTCGAATAATTGGTCTCACATAAAAGTGGTGATTTTCAAAAACAGATGATGTCATGTCTAGGGTTTCATTTTCATTTTTCATAATAGGTTGTAAATAATTGCTTGAAAACCAGTAGAGCTAACCTCCTGAGATAATTTCGTCTTTTTCTATTGACTGCTTCTGATAATGACTGACATCATTGTCATTAATATCTATAATAACAGATATGATAAAGCATTCAAAGCTACTTCTGACTTTTGAAAGTTTGTCTACAACTCCTCTAAGCCCTGTAATTTGTTTGAGAGGCATTTCTCCATGTCTTGTGCCAGCTTTTATTCTGGACTTTATTTTTCAAGGATGTTGATATGACTAACAGCCTTCGAAGACAAACATAGTGCTTCCTTTTAGAGCAGAGAGTAGGTTTATTCCTTGACCAGGACAGTAAAGATAACGTCTCCCTTCAGGGCAAAGGTTGGGCTGATTTTCTAGCAGACTCTTAGGCTCAGGGTTCTTCAGCTGGGATACAAACTCACTGTGGGTGCAGCATCCACCTGGGCCTGTCTGCGCAGGGTCCTCATATGATGTGGGGGTGGGTGGGGCAAGGAGAACCAATGGGAACATGAAATGTACACTGCCTGCCTTGCCCTGAGGGAGAAAATCCTCTGTGTCTGATCCAGACACACGCTAACATGTTAGCGTGCAACTAGTGTAAAATTTCAGAGCCTCCATAATTCTTGATCTGTTAGTAAAGGATGTTTTTAGGATGCTGAATTCTGATGTGCAGTCTCCTAGGTCATTTGACATCATTAAATTTACTCTAGCCCTGACTCAAGTCTTCCAGGTGAAATCAGTAGCCATGTCACAGAGAAACCATGTCATGAACACTGACTGAGTTTGTTCAGGATGCATAACGATAAAAGACAGGTTATTTTTGAGCTTACAACGCCCATTATCAAGACAGCACTTCAAGTGATAGGTGGTAATCTGTGTAAGATGGCAGCTGAGATCTCCCAAAGCTTTTCCCAGCATTGACCTAACTATGCAACTGGGTAGCACTGTCATCTGTGGTACAGCCCTAGCTGACGGACAGGCAATCTACTAACTGTCGCAAGAATCAACAAGATGATGAAGCATGTATATTTGCCATCAAATGAGAAAGTGAGCAACATCCTTAAAAACATGAGGTTAGTGTTCTGTATACCTTGTACAAACCACTTATCAAGGAGTTATTTTATAATTAACGTTTACATATCTAATGTTTTCACTTGCAATTTTTGGGACAATGTCACATACAAAACAGAACTATGCCTAGAACAGAACAAAGTATTGAGTAGACGTTCAAAAACATGTGTGGCCTGACTTTCTGGAATTAGCAGAGATTGATAATTCTACATTACAGCTGTTATTGTAGTGAGAGATTCTGTCACTGGGGACTGACCACGCTCTCAGGAAAGCACGATTACTTCAACCAGCTCCACAGCTAATGCCCTTCCCTTATCGCCCAAGAATGTGAATGAAGTTGGTTTAATCTAAGGGAAAACAGACTGATACTCAGATAGAAGGAAAGGAAGAGTGATAATCAAAAAAGTGAACACACAGGAAAAGCTCCATGCACGTCACTTTGCTCCCATACTTAACGTGGTGGAACCCACGTTGCAGCTGGGTGCTTAGGCGTGGCCACCTATTGCTTTCAGTATATTAACAAATGTTATAATTACAAGCTTGGCTTCAGGGTTGTGCTTCACACTGTGAATTGAAAAGGGATGCAAAACCTGTAATTCTACTCCCAGGGTCACTTCTAGTAAAAATACTACATTATCTCACCGGTGAGAAAACTGACAAAGGAATAAACAATCCTTTAATGTAACCAGGATCAGAAATAAAATGGCATGAATCATGGCAGTCCTGGCCAGGGACTGCCAGTTCTCACACATCCTATGATTCCTGCAGTTAGAGCACGGGAGTTGGAAGGTCGCTGCGTGACTCTTCAATACACTGCACGGGGAAATAGGTGCTCTAGAAATATTTTCTTCAGTAAAAATTGGTAAGAGTGGTTGTCAGAGTTAATGTTCAGATTCTAATGAAATAAATGAAGAAATCTTACTAATGGACTGTTTTGGTTTTACTTTAGTTTGGAATCATATATTTGGATCGCAGCTCAGTGACTGGACTTAGTATGTACGTTCTTGACCTTGGTCTAATAAGCTGTTGTGCCCATGAACCTGTGCCTACGTCTCTAATTTTGCTTTTCTTTTCAACCCCAGTGCGGTCATCTATTCTAAACTAATTCTTGTCTCCTCTCTCTGTTGATCTTGTGCTGTTGACTGTATCAAAATCATGACAACTTAGTCATAAAAGCATTAGTCTCAGTACAAAAAAAATAAAATTAAGTTTCTCTACTGTTCCTCTGTGTCTCACGTAAGGACATATTTATTTGTTTAACAAATGGTTTTTGCATTTTGGGAGTACAGAACATCTAACTATCCCTTTACTCAGGCAGGGCAAGAGAAAAACCTCAAAGGAAACTTGAAGTTGTAGTTTGTTGGATGACTCTGTAGAAACTTGCCGAGACAGCAAGGCAGGGTGAAAAATGTCACTATGGGTTTTGGATTTTCTCCTTTAGATCACAGCAGGATGACCTTTCCTTAGATAGAGTGGTCTTCTGAGCAGCCAACCTAAGTGGTACATAATCTTCTGTGAGTTCCCATGCACAGAAGGCCATAAATATTCATCTGGATGGGGCTTCTCAACTTTTTACTGCCTTCAACTTTTTACTACACATTAGATTGCACATATCCTAGAACATAAGGCTTGTCACAGCTGAACAGATAAATGGCTCAGCCAAAGTAGAGCACTGTTTTGACAGCAGAATATATCTGGTGTTCCAGAAGGTGAAGAAGGTCACAGAGTACCAGTGACATATAATTGCGCAATGCCACCCTTGGATGACCAATATTTTGGGCAACGTTTAAGTTGCTCTCTTGAGAGTAAGGCATATGGGGAAGTTCTGTTCTCTTGCTTTTCTTTTCTTACTTTCTTTTTTTTTAGGCTACTGAAGAAGTATTTCAAGAATTATTGTATTACTGTCTCATTAATTTAGAAAAAAATTCCTACTATCTTAAAAAATGGTGACTTTTTTTTTTCAGGAGCTTAACTTACTTTCTTGGGGTTATTCATGTGCTCATTTATTCATTTTCCATGTTGTTATTTTCCCTAAAGGCATTCAAGATAAATTAAAAAACAAACAAGCAAACAAAACTCACTTGATAACTGATCAACTGGCTTTACAAACGCTTCTCCAGGGCAGTAAGTTCCCAGTTACCATGCCACACCGGGCCTCATTTCTCATCGCAAGAGGATCTGACCACGAAACACAAGATTCCCAAGGACAAAGAGTCCAGCCTACTCTCTCATTCTTGATTCCTTCCAGGCATGGCATTAAAATTCATCCTTAATCAATCATGGAGCACGCCAGTATTTCTCTGCTGGGTGAATGCCTCTTCTGGCATCGCCTTATGCTACAAGTTCATTGAGAAACAACCGTTGGTGTTTAATTCTGGCCTGACCATCTGTCAGTGGGTTTTTGTTGATTTGATGCCAATTCAGTGGGGATGACTGCAACCAGGATGATCATACCTCAATGGTTGCAACATGTATTTCTGTTTTGCTTACAGATGTAGACTTAATCCAGATTAAACAGTTAATCCAGTTGAGACCAGCTCACAAGACTATAATCTAGGCTGAACTAAGTCAGAAGCCCAGAGGAATCAGCATTAATGAGAGGTTAGTGACACACTGATATTTGTTTTGCACTATACTCTGCAACCGTGAATTCTATTTGTAATCCTTTTGCACTTTCCTCATCTGCAAACTAAGGCTAAAATAGCCTTTAAAAAAAACAACTTTACTATTAAATGATTTGAAACTGGAATAATTTATATAATCATACTTTGAGTTCTCTGCAATAGACGAGTTGCTCTATTATTTCTCGTCTTTTCCCACTACATTTGAAAGGAACCTAGACAAGATGCATGCCATATAAAAATCTACTAAAAATTTTAACAACCAAATACAATCACAAATTCTCAAATAAAAACTCATTTGTTTTTGGTTGATTTAACATTGTGTAGTATAACAAGTATAGATACTGTAATCTTTCTTATACTCTTTTAATGCATTGGGGTTACTCATCAATGGATCATAGATATTAAAATGACACTAAAAGTCTCAGAAAAGTTTCCTCTTTCGTCAGATATATAATCACATGTGTACTATCATTATAACAAATTTTCTGACATCAACTACAGGACCAACACTGTGTACGGTATTTCCTTACAAGCTAAAAGTCATCTAATTTTTATTTACACAGAGATATCCAGTGATAAATATTTCATATATCAATATCGATATAGGTATAGTTATACCAACTCATAAGGAATCTATAAATTTTAATGGGCTATAAGAATGAAGGAAATAGGAAACAAATTCAGAAGCATACAATACAGATAATTATGATTCACACAGTCAAAATTAAAGAACTGGTTAGAAAATTTTAAGCTTTAAAAGCCATCCAGATATAAGTACCTGATATATTCGCTCTCCCTCCAGATTCCCATGATAAAAACAAAGATGGGGGAGGTGGGTATAGCTCAGTGGTAGAGCACATGCTTAGCATCCACCAGGGCCTGGGATCAATCCCCAGTACCTCCATTAAAATAAATAAGTAAACAAATTAAAAAAAAAACCGATGAAGAATGAAAACTCACAAGATCCCTCAGAATTCAGCCTCTTGATCATTCTATTGACACTATTATAAGGGAATTTTGACTGTTTTGCAAGGCCAACAAGACTAGATTTAAATATGTAATCAGAAACCTCTCTAAGTTATGCCACTAGAAATTAAATAAACTTGCCTATCTTTAGATAGGAAGAAAGATCATTTGATCCTTCAGTACTGACTGTAACGTCTGCGCCTACCATGAAAAGGAAACACTGCAGTGTGACCTTCCATCCTTGAGAGTTCTGCAGGCAGAGCAAAGGTAGCATGAGAGCTGGTGGAGGTCCACAAAGGTTACCATTTATGTGTACGTGTCTGCATTTCATCTGTTCAAACATTAGATTTGTTCAGCTAGAGTAGCAAAGGATTTCATTTTGTATCAGAAAAATAATTTTAGATGAATAGTAGAAACTAAACTAGGAAATGTAGATAAACCATACCTTTATCTCAATAGCTAAGTTAAGATTTAACCTAGCAGGCAACTGCACGGACTTTATGTTGCTCATAGGAATGCTTAATCCCTGTCTATTGAAAAACTATGGGTCTTGGTAGATTTCTTCTCTTCTGATGTAAATCAGTAACAAAACAGAAATTACTAAATAATACCACAGAACAAAGAAAGGAAAACTATCTGGTGAATCAAAGAAAGTATATCTCAGAGAATTATTTTCTACAGGAAGTGTCTAATAGGCAATTAAAAAAAACACTACAAATAATGGGGAATCTTGCACAGAGAGGGAAAATTCATTTTTGTGCTCTGAAGTATATTATCTCAAAATTGAATAAAACAATATTTCTAGAACTTATAAGAGAAAATTTTTGGTCAATAATTAATATCCAAAAGAATTGCTATTTACATATAAAGGCAAAGGAGACATATTTGGACTACACAAGAACTCCACAGTAAATATCCTTTGTAGTGTTCTTGAAGAAGTCGCTTAAAGTTATACTCCATCTATCCTATCCATCAGTGAAAATTAGTAAATAAATAATGGGAAACTAAAAGTCTGAGTACTAAGCAGTACAATAAGAAAAACACTGATCCAAGTCTAAAAGAAAATATTGTAATGTTGACCAAGCTATAAATTTTAAAACATTTTTAAAGAGACTTCCTATTTGATAGTTCAAAATAATATTCCTTGTCAGAAATTCCAAATTATAATAAGGACTGAAGATGAAGAAGATGAAGAGGATATTATAAAGGAAGTCAAAGTCCTCGTCTCAAATAGTCAAAACTCAAAAGAATAGTAATAGAATTGAAAACTGGTGGTGTTATTCCAAATGCTTCAAGATGTAACAAACAGTGGGCTACATGGTAAAACACAGAAGGAATCACAAACTGCAAAGTAACTCACAAGCAGCCTACAATAATGCTTCAGAAATAATGCTAGACATTAAGTAGGAAAAGAAGACAAATAATTCAAAAAGCAGTCATTAAATCATGTTTATAAATCATTTAGTTACATGGAAAAATCATTATGGTCATCTTAAGTAAAAACAAGGACAAAATAAATTATGCTGTAGTATGATCCAAAATTTGTAAAGTACAACATAATTAAGAGTTCCATCTCTAAAATGAAATAACTCAGGGTCTGAATTACAAATGTCCTACTTACTAATTACATGAACCTTGGAAAGTTATTGACCTCTAAGTCTAAATTTTAAGTCATAAAAGATATAGTAATCCTATCTTTCTCATATGGTTATTTTAAGGACTAATGAGAATCATGAACACTTTTTACAAAATGCCACATCTAGTAGAAGAATTCAATAGATGTCACCTACGATTATTACTGGTAGTAGAAACAATAACCTCCTAGATGTTATTGATCATGATTCACATTAAATGTCCTAGTAGTTTATTGTTGAACAGTGACATTATAAGTAGATTTTTCATTAATTTTTTAATACTTCTCAAATTCTACTATTTATTAAATCAGCTTTAGAAATTACTTTTTAAGTTTTCAGTCCACATATTTTTTTTTCCTCTGGAAAAAAGAAGACATCACAGATAAGTTGACATCTTCTTTATTACACTTATTTCTCCTTCTGCCTCTCCAGAGACAATCATTGTAACTAATGGAAGAAATACATGAAATATTTATTTAACAATTTGTGAGCGTTAATTTTAATGTGTCGACTGGGCCCAGGTGATAGAATGCCCAGATTTTTGGTCAAACATTATTCTGGTGTGCCTGTGCGGTGTTTTAGATGAGATTAACATCTGAATCAGAATATGACATTAAAGCAGATTGCCCTCCGTAGTGTGGGTGGCCTTCATCCAATCAGGTGAGGGCCTGAACAGAGCAAACAGGCCTACCTTCCTGCAAAGAAGAGGAACTCTTCCTGCCTGACTGCCTTGAACTGTGATGGTGTGTTGACACTGTTGCTTTTTCCCTGCCTTTGGACTTGAACTGAAACATTGGCGCTTACTGGGTCTCAAGCCTACCAGCATTCAGATTGGAACTACACCACTGGCCATTGGCACACCTGAGTTTTCAGCTTGCTGACTGCTGATCTTAGGATGTTTTAGCCCCCATAATGGCAAAAGACAGTTTTTTATCAAAAATCTTTTTGTCTCTATATATGTACCTCTTATTGGTTCTGTTTCTCTGGAGAATCAAGAGTAACACCCAATTATGGATTAAATCATTCCAAAAATATTTATATAGTACTCAATATATGCATAGCTTTGTTGCTGATATTGTGCTAAGGGACATGATGTGTGTAGACAGGACAGATTTCAAAAAGGTGACACTGGAAGAACAAGATGCAGTATATTGAGGAAGGTCAGCAGAAGTGAATAAAGTGCTTTTAATCCAGGTCAATCAGTCCAGTTAGTTCTCTACTTTGATAAAGTAGAGAAATTCCCCAGAAGTCTCTTTTTTGCCTCCTTCTTTGCGCTTCATGACCAAATACAGATAAGTGAGCTTTACTAAGCTATTTAAAGTAATCTGAAGCCTATGGCATTCATCGGCATATCATCTACATAATCAATAACCACACATTTTTAGTTATGACTACCTTTGGCAAAGTTCCCTAACAATTTCAAGAAATGTTTTCTTTTGTGGCATATACTTATTTATACTTTTCTACTAAATTAGATGCAGCGGTGACAGGATACTCAGCAAAACTTCATCATTATTGTTACTCATCTGTGTATTAGACATCAATTCAGCTAATTATTTATAGTCTAAAAAGTACACCTTAGTAATGATCTGAAATTTTCTTTCCAAGTTTGATTTTAATTCCTTTGGTTTCATCTGTTTCTGTTCCTCAAAAAGACACACATAGATATGTAACAAGAAAAGACACTTACATGTGCAAGTTGTCCCGTTTTCATCCAGAAGTTGATTATCGGCACAAGCACACACCCGGCCTCCTGGAATGGCCAAGCACAGTGTACTGCAGCCCCCATTATTTACTCGGCACATGTTGTCACCTGCAAGAGGAGGGAACCAAATGTGTCAGAGAACTCATTCCATACAAAGTTAGCCACGTCAGGTTCATGTTCTTTCTAGGAGAGGCGGGTAGACATAAAAATGCACATGCATAAATACCGTGTATATTACATATTCGGTAATGTGATCAGTATTCCTGCTGAATCCTGAATGGAATTCAACAATGTTTGAAACTATATCATGCACTGGTAGTTTAGAGGAACTTACACATTGGATGGAGGACAGAGAGGTGTCTGTGCAGACAGGCAAAAGGAAGGAAGAAGGACAGAGTTGATAGAATGGTGTCTGTCCGGGAGAGTTGCCCAGAACAGGCCCAGTGTATGCAAGCATGAGTTCTTTGGAAAGGAGACCACCAGCACTCAGAATATGCCTTTGGATCCCAAGTGAATGGAAAGCAAACAAACAAATGCTGAGGAAAGGGGTGGGATTTTCCTTCCTCTGTTGCAAGAGTACATTGGCATGTGAGTACACTGAGGAACACAGGCTATCTGTGTTCCTTAAAAACGAGCAGCCTTGCTGGTACCAGGAGAAGGTACAGTGCACGCGGGTAAAAGTGTTGTCCCAGGGGACCTAAGCAGCCGAGGCACTGATGAGGCATGCAACAGCTCTCAATAAAGCAGGCCTGAGGGGAAACTCATAAAGACATTATTCATGAACATATGGGAGACACCCTTGGCGACGTAGATAAAACTGAAGTGAATTCTTGAAGAGTCTAGAGAGTCTGTTTTATAAAGGGGAAGGTAAAAGTAAACAATTTTAAGTAGTGACCATTTTGAAGCTATTTATTCCTCCAAGTTGGAGAGGCAAGGAAGAAGCTCCATGTGTGCAGAACGTTACCAAGAACGCATCACCACCAGCACTCCAATGGGCAGTGTAAGTGCCAGGACCATTTTAGACTGTGCTGCATTTTCCAAGGTATCAATAAATAACATTTTGATTGTAGCAGAAGATCTTACTCAAACATTAAAAATGAAGAGCTTTTAATGAGAGTCATAAAATAATACAATGATTAAAATTGTATTGGCAGTTAAAGTGCAAGTATCGAAAATGTGACTGAAGTGACAGACTGGGTGATTCTACTTTGGGCCTCAGGGAGGTGTGCTATGTAGAAAGTATTAAGAAATGAGCTAAAAAACAAAACAAAACAAAACAAAACAAAAACCCTCAATCTGTTGCTATATGCAATAAATATTTAATTTAATCTCACAGATTATCATTGTGTGCCCACAGATCAGAAAAAATGACCCAAAGTATAAAATCATTCCTTTTCATTATTCTGAGAAGTAAATTTAATTAGCCAAGTTTATAAACATATTTTAAAAAATACTTGAAACCTAAGGAAACTAATAATTCAAGAAACAGCATCAATTTCTGAACTCAGAAGATAATTAAGTTTAGTTCAGGCTTTTTCCAACAGGGAATACAGAAAATTTTAAGCAGCTTCCAGATTTAGTCACATTTATTCCATGACTACAGAATAAAGATGTACTGCTTTCAAAGAGCGCTTAAGGGTTATGTCTATTTTGTGCATATTATGTACAGAATTAAATTATATATTAAATATTTTAGTAACATAGATCCTGGAAAATGAGAATTAATTCAAAATATTTTGAGAAATATATGATGAATTTAAAACAGTAAGAAATGACAAAGTACTAAAAACAATATACCAGGGCATATTTTCCTATTGAAAATGTATGTTAAATATCATATTCCTTCATTCAACAGCATGACTCATATGTATAAAATTTAAGTATTTAGAAATAAATTACTATTATTCAAACTTTTAAATATATTCCCTTTCTGTGAATACTGTATGTTAAAAGAAACTGGTATTTGTCCTGCCATGATACAAATCCAAAATCTAAATTTATTTGAATAATTTCCTATCTTTTATTAGAATTTCTTAGATCATTTTTATTTTAGGAGTATCCCAATATATTTTTGAATTTATTACTTGAACATATTCCAGATAGAGCTATTTAATAGTCTTCAATGAAATTCTAGTAGCTTGCAAAATTTTTCATGTAAAAATGTTTTCTTGAAAACATGGTTGACTACAAACAGCATCAAAATAGCTACACATGTGTATCAATAAAAGTTCATTAACATATTGATAGCTTTCATTACTGAAAATCCATAATGCATCAGTCTCAGAGTTGATTATCTCACATACACATTCATTTTAATTCAATTTTTATAATCAACTTATAAAGGTAGGTTTTATCTCTTTTGCAGGTGAAAGTACTAAAGATTTAAGGACTTATATGACTTTTCTAATATCTAGAAATAAGAAATAACCTTTATAAAAATAAATAATTAGAACAAGAATTATTATTTGTTTCTAGGTAATAATAATCATATGACTTCTAAATAGAAATAAAAATTTTCTTAATCTAAAATTTATGTTTTTATACTCTGACTTATTTAATATTTGAAAAAATAAAATTAGATCAACAAGAGACAATAAATTACATACTACAAACAACAAAATAAAATTCTAGATTAAGTTACTTTGGAAGGAGATACTTTTTTAAAAAATGAAATACGCAATGAAAACAAATGAGGAGTGCTTTTTAAAGTTAAGTTAAAGATACGGTTTACCTGGGGCAAAAACACTGCCTTTTTTCCCCAATCTTACTATTTGGACAAGTTGAATTATTCTGCCCTTTACAGTGTCTCACACAGACTGTGCATTTGGTAAACATTAGTTGAACTGATGAACAAATGAATGGAAGAAACTTTCTGTTAGCAAGATGAATGACAGAAACCGTCATTTGTGGGTATAGAAACAAGGTGCAAGTATGTGGCTAAATACATCCGTTTTAACAAGATAAAGGGGATTTTCTTGTTTGTATGTAAAATTACATATATCCTCTGCCTACATACTTTGCATTCAAGGCAGATTATTTAAAGATGTATTTACTTAAAGATATGTCTGTTGTACTAGTTCTTTGTAACCTAAGATTTCTGAATCCTGGGTTCTATAAAAGCAAGTCAAGGGGTTCTTTATTTTAAAATTTTAGTTTAATTGAATACAAAATTTATCACAGATAAAACTACAATGACTGAAGAAAACACATGTTTCTTCTGTCTAAAAGTACAGTAGTTATATAGTTTTCATCAATAAAATTGGCAACATAAATTAATCACACAAAACTACTTCGTGGTCAAACTTGAATTTGAATTCCAGTTTATCCCTGGCTTTTTGTCACCTGAGGGTGAATGGCTACACCTGCCTGACCCTTGGGTCTCTCAAATATATAACAGAATTCAATAGTACCTACACTAAATGTCTTTTCTCAGATTTTAAAAAGAATGCTCACTTAATGGTAGTTATCATTAATTATTAGTAAAGCGCATATATCTGGCATAGAAGTTAATGTATTATTTTTTATTTGATACGAGATACCACCTATCAACCTTTTTTAGAATCTTTTCCTTAGGTTTGACTATACCATTCTCTAAAATATGCAGGAAAAATAAGTGCACTTTTGAAACCAGAGAATGAAAGGGTAAAAGAGTGTTAGTTTTATGTAACTTCTATACTTTATGTGAGGTATTTCAGGAGAGGGGTAGAAAATTGTCTAGACATCTATTGCAAATGAAAAGGACAGAAAGCTTATCAATTAAATCACAAGAAACAATAACAGCATATGAGACAAGTATTTTGATCCTCAATCCCTAAGAATTACTTAGGAATTCATTCCTAAAGTTGGCTTTCTGTCTAGTATGGATATATACCTATCTTCTTGTAATTAGCTGGCATATTACCAAATAATTTGATAAGAGTCTTTCCTGATCTGGAGAGGTCAAATTAGCTCTCATATTTTCTGATACCAAGTCTGAAAGAGTTTAGATATTATGTTAATAGCATTTCAAAATATTTTTCATGGTGTTCCTGTGGGGTTGGGTGTGTGTGTATTATCTATCATCTATATCATGTATATATATATATATATACACACACACACACTGTCACAGACATATGTACGAATACTATCTATAAATAGAGTCTATATACAATATATATAAATACAGTCATATACTATAGTCTCTCAGAGAGAGAGAAACAAAGAAAGAACAAGGCTATGTAAGATTAGCTCACTCTATTTCGTGAAAAATCAGTGACATGTTACTTAGGGGTTTGGTTTTCTGTTCAATTACAACTATATTTCCTCAGAAAAAGATCTAACAAGACAGCACTTAACCAAAATTCATGTGCCACTGATTATATGTTTCTAAATATTTATTTATATCTAATGTTCAAATGATGCAAAGAGAAACATGATTGAGAGAAAAATGTAACATGGTAAGGTAACATGTCTGCATTTGAATACTTGAGAGCATTTGGCTTCATAATCAAGCCACTTTAATCAAGACAGAGTAAAAAGCACTAAAAATTTAAATTCTAAGTAGGTTATTCAATTTCAATGTCTACTGACTAAAAAGGATGTTGACCGGGCATCCTTTGCATATTATACTGTCTGTTCAAAAGATCCAGCTAAGTACTAGCCAATGCTTAGTTACATGAAGACTGGGGAGAAAATTCAAACTAAATGATTATTTCATGTAAGTTAATACAGTAATCAATCAATTTGGCTGAACACATTTCTCAGTAAGACAGAACATAATGATTTATACGATAAAGGTATATAAAGAGTTTAGTAATCAGGGCTGAATTTCCATTTTAATGTTTCTTTCATTAAAATTTTTAGGAAGGTACTTTTTTAAAAGAACATTATCCATCCAAGGGATAGCGCTGAACAATGATGTCAATGGCACTGTCTGACACACCAGTAATGTTCCTCATGAAAACAGACATGCATTCCTCATATTCTTATCAGAGGCATCAGAGGTACTTCGTTGTTATGACTGTAACACACAACCCCTTTGAAGCATTTATTTAAAATGCTTTTATGGAAGGAAACAAAGTATATGACTCCTGATTAAGAAATGCAAAGGGCAAATTAATTAATATAAAATATGTACCAGGCACTGCTCAAAGCAGGTCCTACTCTTATACTACGGTTATCTAATCCTTACAGGAATTTTATAAAGAAAACATTTATCACTGTTAAGTCTTTCACAATGTGTCCAACTTTTCAGAAGAAGAAAGTGCTAGGACTTGTCTCCAAGCGCAAGTCCATTTTAAGGTAAGCCGAAGTATTTCTCATCTCATGTGTTGCATTTAATCGATCAATTCTCGAAAACAACTAGAAGTTTGAAGAAAATGTAGACTGTGAAAATGGCATGGAATTTGGCAGGAGGGAGTTAAGCAATGACATTCAATATCAAAGACGATAGGGAACAACAATCCTGAAAAGAAGACCCTACAGGAGGTGAGAAGAGTTGTTTCTTTTCCTCGTCTTGTCTCCAGTTCAATGTAGAGAAACTATAACTGGGGAGGGGAGCACAGTTGATGCAAACAGAACAGAATATTACCATTGGATCTATCCACCCAATTGCCTCTATCCACCCAATTGCCTCTATTCTTCACTTCTTGCCCACAACTATAGCTTATACCATCTCAAACAATTTCATTTTTATTCTTTTTAAAGATAATTTAATCTTTTATTAGCTACTGAAACTTCTCTATGTACTTCCATTATTTTATAAAACTGCATTTGTATCCCAATGAGGCAATTTTGAAACAGTAGGAAAAACAGAATCCCTCAAATGAGATAGTTTGCTTTTAAAATCTGATTTAGCTAAAATATCTTCAAAAAATTCTTGTTGCTAGATAACTTCTTATTGACAACATACACACTGAAAAACTCAGGAACTTTTTTTATCCCAAACTTATTTAAATGAAGGTCTATTAAATTTTCACAAGGATGGCTGCATTAAAAAAAGGAACAGTGACTATTTAGATTCATAACAAAAAATCTGCTACATAATTTACTAAGCTTTTTTTTTCTGTTTATTACACTAAGTTACGAGTCCTGCTGTTTGTAGATGGCCTAGTAAGTATTAATAATCCATACAGATAAAATATACAAGAATGTTATCTGACTGTAATAAGACATGAATATCATGGTAGATTATTTTACTTTCATAACATCTAAAACAATTAAATGCTCCTTTAATGTACATGAAACTAATCAGATAAATATATTAAGATACTTCAAAAAATACTATTTTCTTTGTATAACATATTTTTTAATATTTTTCCATAGTGTTCCTTTCACACTGAAAGTTTTCCCACTGCTCACAATACTTATTCTTTGAAAACATTAAGAGGATTTTTTTTACTCTAAATAACTTAACAGCCTTCTTCAGTGAAAATGACATGAAAAAGGAAGTATTTGGGGAAAAAAAAAACTTGAACTTCACTCAAATAGAACTCCCTCAATTACTCACTCAGGATATTTTGAACAATAAATAATAAATTTTATGGTAACAAAGTCTAAGATTTGATTGACTTTGGAGTGGCTAGACACCTTTCATCATAAAACTTCAGTAACACTGTTAAAACTTTCAGGTAACTACTGTGAAGTATTGTGTGTGAAACTCAGAAGCAATTTTATCTGGTCTCGAATACCTTGCTGCTTTCGTGGGTCATAAATCTGCAGCCCAAACAGGGGCGGTCTTTCACGCCTCAGTAATGCCACCTCATTCGTTATCAAATCTAGTTGAAAAATGGAACCATTCATATAGTCAGTCCAGAACACATGATTCCCATGATGCGACAGTCCAAAAGGATGGTTCAACTCCTTCCCACTGTAAACAATCTGTAAAATATAAACACATTGTGAAAAGTCAGAACTGACCTTTAGAAACATAACTAAATATTTAGAGACAATATTCAAATAAGTATAACAGATAATGATCTAACTAATAACATATTTTCTTCCAATATATTTGAAAAATGGATTTCACAATGTGAGCATATTTTTCTTTTAGGACATGTTATTTGAAGGAGACCTTTTACATTTCAACCCTTTAAATTCTCTCCTACATAGTATCATAGTTACGGTCCAGAAATACAAACTCAAAGATGGCTTTGTCTGATGCTCTTCCCTGTCTCTCTTCTTTATGATATTCCAGCATCATACCCTGGGATAGAAACTGATCTGAGACATGAGTGTCCTTATGTATTTTGCAATATTTCTCATCCAACAGCCAAGGGATACAATGTGGTCTTATGACATTGGGATCTTTCTATTCAGTTGGGTCAATGCAAATTGAAGAAATCTAGGAGATGACAGGAAGGAAGGTAAAATTTTAAATTTTGAACACAGAAACACTTGTTAGTAGTAAATAGGTAAACAAGACTCCGGGCTAATTTCAATTCTGTTTGTCCTTATATTCCAATGTATTTTGTAGTTGCTTAAATGGAGCAATCCTGTGAAAAGTTCTGTTTCACATGTAGGGTTGTAGAAGAGAAAAAGGAATCATACTTCCCATAATAATAGTATTTCTTCACCTTTCATAATTTATAAAATGATATTACATACAGTATAAAAAGTATTTTGTTCCTTCCCTGCCTGCTCCCACCACTAGTAACCATAAGTTTGTTTTCTATGGGAAGGGATAAATTGAGAGTTCGAGATTTGCAATACTACCTATTATATATAAAATAGATAAATAAGTTCCTACTGTTTAGCACAAGGAACTATATTCTATATCTTCTAATAACCTATAATGAAAAAGAATATGAAAACATGTATGTATGTATATGTATTGCTGAACTATTATGCTATACACTAGAAATTGATACACTGTAAACTGATTATACTTCAATTAAAAAACAGCATTTTATACTCAATTCATCTAATACTGGAGAAACGAGGACATTATACAAATAATGAAGAGTTAGAAATTCAAATTTTGCTCCTTTTATTTGGTATCTCTTCAAACCAAATTTCCCTATGCTGAATAACTGAGAGTTCCTCATTTTCATTTTCTCACCTCTAGGTAGGCTAAAATGTGCTGGCTAATAAAATCCTATGTATATTGTATATGTATCAACATCTTCAAAGGAATCGCAAATATTTACTAAACACCTTTTAAGTAAGTGACATGAGGTTCAATACAAATCATTTGTACTTATTTGGGGAAAAACATTTAAAGCACTCTTAGAGTTAACCAATGATTACAATAGTCTTAACTGATTAGTGCACTATTAATAAATAAGCTTGGCCAATTGTGCAATCTTCCTTTCTGAGAAAGAAGGAAGTATTTGTCAAAGGAAGCATTTTGGTAATTTCTAGTATTTCATTTTTCCATTGTTTAACTAAATAGTCAAACCCAGTTCATAACATTGCATGTGCTTAGGTGATTCTAGGCTAAAACAGAGGTGATGCTTTGCCAACACTGCCTCTTTTTCACAGTTAGTGGCATCCATCCTCAATTTCACCCAAGAATTTAGAAATCATGTTACAATGATTCTACCAAAAGAGGCGAGAAGATGTTGATATCTATTCATACCAAGGGGCTTGAAGTGTCGTTCATTCTTGTGTTTTAATCCCAGTATCATGAAGTTCCTTATGCAAATAAATGAATTCTGATTGCCTTGTCCTAATACAGAGGTTACATTTCAGCTGCTATGTGGATTGAGTTGAGTTGCTTGGTCACAGCAAACTCATCAGTAATGTAGGGGAAAAAAACCCTGCATTTGAAAATAGCTCTGATATCCTGAGAGCTTCTTTTAAAGATCCCACAAACCCTGGCATACCACAGTGAGCTGGGCCCCGTTTCCCGGAGGCAAGCGCCAGCTGCACTCCTTACCGCTCGGCCTCCCTCAGACGCCCCACAGAGACCACTGGCAGCCCCCTCGGAGGGGTAAAAATAAACTTGAAAGTATTTTTTTAACACAACGCAACACGGCTCTGTGAAAGAAGCCTGGGGGTTAAAACAGTAGCGTTTGTCTTTTACCTTCCTGTGAGTTCCATTCAGGAAGACTTTTTCAATATGGTCATAATAGGCATCACACCAGTATAATGTGTGGGTGTCAAAGTCCAGAGTTAAACCGTTTGGCCACAGCATCTTTGAAGTCACAAAGATCTGCCGATTGAAGCCGTCCATCCAGGCCTTCTCGATCCTTCCCACGCTGTCATCTATTTCATCTTCCTCCCAGTCTGTCCAATACATCCAACTAAGGCATGACAAACGAGAGCACACACGTGTTATCTCAACCAGCCACCATGGAGAGGGACACTTCCTCAGATTCGACACCTACGTAAAATGCTCTAAGTAAAATATTCTGACTTGTTCTTCTAACTAAATGCTTATCTGCCCAAAGGAGGGGCAGCTGTGAAGGACTAAGTTTTGTTCAGTCCAGCCAGTCCACTTGGACACAGTACAGAAAACCCACTATCACCACGACCACACTTACTGGCTTCATCCACTAACTAACCTAATAGCAAATGCGAAATACTAGTTTTCTTTGGCATTGGTTACCAAGTTTGGGAAATGATTGAGGCATTACTAACCACTTTTAAATTGTCCACTTCATAAAACATACAATCAACTATATGATTAAAAAACAGATTGACTGGAATGAGAATTACAACACGGTTAATGATTTACTCCAGACTTTATTTAATCTCAGATGAACGATTGCTTTTTAAAGCACGCAGTTGGATTGTCTTTATTCTAAAGGGCACAGTCATACCGGGTTTGTTTGGCCAGGTCTCATTCATCTTCCTGATGTAATTGCTGCTTATTATTACCCCAAAACCCACGGAAGATGATTGAGCTGCATGTAAGTTTAATAACGGCAGGGTGACTGACCTTGAGATTTTGAGTTTTAATTTCTATCTCAAACAAAAGCATCTGCCTTTAAAAACAAGCCTTTTGTGTAAGCCATGACAGTGGGAGAGGGGGCCTTGAGCTAATGTTCCAATTCCCTCATGAATAAGGTTAAAACCCCCTGCATGTGTTGTTTCAGGGTCATGTGAAAGCTCCTGAGTTATTAATTAAAGTGTAGGCTCTAATTCAGTCACCTCATACACAACTTTACAAAGCTTCAAAGCTTTCCTAAGCTGCTAACCCTGGAAATGCCCTTATTAGATCCTCTGTCTCCCGCATTTTATGGACTCTAAAGAACTTTCTGAGGTAATCTGGGACAAATCTGTATCCATGTCTAAAAATCCTACTGTGATCTAAACAGGCAGATTTGGGACAAGTGAGGACGTAATGCATCATCCATTATTTTATGCCAATAAGGCACTTTTTAAATTCTCTTAACAGTTTATAATTATGTTGATGTGCCTTTTGAGACCTGAAGAAGTACTGAGATTGGTGAATTTTAGTAAGTCAAAATACATTCTAATCTAATAATTCTAGAAAGAAACATGGCAATATGCTTATCTTGGATAATGTCTGTTCTTCAAGCAGTTTTATTATTGGGATAAACTAGGAACAAATAGAAAATTCATTCTATTTGTTGATTTCAATTATATAAATTAACTATGTAAAAGACAAATATGCAACTTTTTCATCTCTATTGATAGCTTTCCTGAAATCTTAAACACAGTTAATCAATGAAGTTTTACTGTTGTTGCTAATTTGTAACTTGTTAAAATTGTGATTATCTTTCCTTCCAGCTTTTCCTTTTGATAATAGTAACATTCTTTTTCTGTGACTTCCTAACCCAAATAGCACATATATGTGCATGCATACACACACACACACACACACACAAGATAATTCTGTATTCTAAACACATTTATATTGTATTGTTATTTGAGAAAGAATTGTTTGTGATCTGATCCATTACCTAAGATTATTTTTAGTCAAACAAAACATAAGAAAAACAAATTTTAAACAAGTGATGCCAATCTGACAGAGACTAGATATGTGATTGTCATCTACACATTTCATTATCTGATTAAAATTATATTGTAAAAGTTTAATAGTCAATATCAAATATGACTCATAAACCTACAGAATAGAAAATACAACCTATAAAATTAGCAGGAGCTAACATATATTTTTTATAGGTGGATCTTGGAGTATTCATCAAATAAAAATTAGGTTAAGCTGGCTTTCTACTATAGCAAGAAAAGCTGCACTTCTATTTTTTAAGACCTGTTCGAATGCAGTTTACTGACTTAGTCTATCCCTAGCCCGTCTGTAAAAATTAGCTCTTTTCCTGTGTGCAGTTGCACAGAGGTATAAGGGTAGAAAAAATGTAGATAAATAATTTTTTCTGAAATGTTTTGCTTAAAGTTATATTATACTATTTTTTTAAAGTGTTTTTAGTGATACAAAATTTTTAACGCAGGTACAGGGAATTGAACCCAGGACCTTATGCATGCTAAGCATGGGTTCTACCACCGAGTTATACCCACCCCTACATTATGCTATTTTAAATGGAATTTTCCAAAAGAAAGTTTCTTCTATTTAAAAAACTGTATTAGGATCAATTATTTAGAAAGTTAAATTCACATGGTTCCATTTCTATTCCTATTGTCTTCCAGTCTATTCTCCACAGAACAGTAAGAATAGTCTTTTTAAAAATATAAATCCGTTCATAGTACTTCTCTATTTCACACTTACACTGAAGACCAAGTACAAAGCTCTTATCAAGGTGGGCAAGACCCTGCTTTGCTTTCCAGTTGCATCTTCAGTCACTTTCCCAACTGCCACCTACAATCTAGCCCCATTGTCTTCATTTCAGTTCCTCTGTCAGCTAAGTTTTTGCTCAACTTGAGATCTTCAAACGTACCATTTTCTTGATCTGAACTACTCTTTCCCTCAATTTCCATGACTGTTTTTTTTCTTTCCAATTAAGTCTCAGCTTCAATGATGCCTCCTCAAAGAGGCCTTTGAGCAAACTCAAATAGGTTTCTGTTAGGCTCCAACATGTCAGCCTGTTTGTTTTACTCCATCACTTTGATCTCTAGAAATTACATGAGTTGCTCATCTGGTACTTATTTATTGTTTTAACTCCCTACTCCCCACTTTGCAGATGACACAAGATGCTTCATGAGGGTTAAGGCTATGCCTGTTTTGTCAATCACTGTCTACCTAGTGCAGAGCTCTGGGCATAGTATGTTACTAAGGGAAAAATGTGTGTGTCTATATGTATATGGACATGTACACACATTATGTACATGCACATGTGTGTCTGCTTGTTTAGCAGGTTGATGCATAATGGCAGTATTCTATTTAATAATCTGTGTGATGGAAGAAATAGAAGAGTCATTCTTTGCAGCACCAGAGGCAAATATAGGATTAGTTGATAGATACTACAGGGATGCAGATATTCTCCTAATGAAAAGAAAAAAAGTCTTATCAATCAGATTTGTCCCCAAGTACCTTGAACTATATAATTGCTCTAGGTTGCAAATCTAAATTGGATGCCTGCCTCTTAGGGAAGTGTCGAAGTGGATACCTGAATTTGACGAGAGAGATGCCACTAAATTTCCTTCCAAATCATCTGATTCTATGACTTCCATACTTGTGTCATCTCCCTGAGCACCTCAAAGATCTCCTTTATCTCTATCAGAAAACATTTTCCTCTATCAGAATACAGAGAAAGAAGAGGTTTTTAAGAGACATTTGAAACATCTGGCTTCAAAACGATTTAGACAGTGTGGAATAAATATTATCTCTTAAAATTAAGATTGCCTTGGCTTAAAGGTCAGATAGATGACTTGGTTTAAAAGTTCAGAATACTACAGAAATGTAAAGAATCCACACAAAAAATCACTAAAATTACTTTATAATTATGCCTTATAAAAACACATGCAATGAGTTCACCCACTGCTTAAGTGTTAGCCTAGGAAAAAGCACCCTGACTGTATTGGGAGCTATTCTCAACACAGACAATTTTACCAACTGCAATCCAGTGATCTCATTTCATAAAGGAGTCATGTGCTTCCTATTCAGTAAGTATTTTTTGTATATGTACAGTAAGGTATAAAAAATACTTTGCAATGCTATTTTGAAACAGTGAAATACAAACCACGGAGGGGATAAAACTCACATGCAACAAATGAACATGTAAAATAAGCAATCCATTCATTTAATTCTGAAATTCTATTAGAAATTTTCACATTTCAATACTTCTGTATGCACAGTATTGCTTATCTTCAGATAAAAGCTCTGAATAAAAATCAAAGGGTAACATATTCCCATGAATGGCACAAAATCACCTATCCTAACACAAGTAGCACACAGTATAAAATGATGTCACTATATGGCAATTACAGTTATGTGGCAACTTGTATGATCACCAGCCTAGATTAGCACAAAGTAGTGGAGTATAGTGTCTCTGAGTAAAGTCTTAGAGACAGGCTGTTTGAGTTTAAATATTCATCCAGGCTCTTAATAATCAAGTGGTCTTTTGCAGATCCATTACCAATTTCTTTGTCAAACAAGAATGAGAATAGCAACTAATTCAAAGGAGTGTTGTGGGGATCACAGAAAAGCCAAGTAAACTATTTAACAAAATGCCTAGCGCACAGTAAATGTACAAAACAAAAACTTGCTACTTTTGAATACATCAAATTTCAATAAGCCTTTAATGAAAAAAATTTGATTGACTCTCTGGTTGAATTACTACTTATCTTGGTGTCAGGCTGTCTAAAATGGAGAACTATGATACTTGTCTGAATAAATCAAGTAAATATATTCTTTGTACAAATAATCTATTTCAGTTCAATGTATTTTAACATGCTTATTTAGCACAGTCTCTAGAAAAGGAAATCATTATATGAGTAGTTTTTCCTAATCAGACCGTTCATGTGTGAATTCACATGTGGATTTAAATAAAACTTACTACAATTAAGTATGTAGAAACCAAATATACTTAACATCAGTTTCTTTATATGAAGCTGACCAAACATTGCATACCCATTCACAGGATCCACCACAATCCCTCTGGGATGGGACATTTCTCCCTCTAAAAGAGTCTTCCGACTTTGAGAAGCCTTTTCCAGCCTGGCCACATTAATGGTCTTCCTATGGCCATCGTTTGTCCAGTAAAGGTTATTTCCAATCCAGTCCACAGCAATGCCCTCCACATTATCCAGATCTGTAAAAAGCAAAAATAAGAAGCAAATTTTACATTAGTGTCCACTGTTTCTGTCCTACTTAATTTTAAAAAGAATACATTCTGATCCATGCATTCTTTACGGTGTGATTTTTGCAAATATCATTCCAGAGAATATTTTTCAATTTTGTTTTAAATGCTATTTTATGTGGATGACAGGCTCTCTCTTGAAATACTGTAATTAAAACACTGATATGCAGAACAACAGGAAAATTTAAGTAATGAGAGAAAAAAGGGTGAAAGGTAAGTTCTCAGAACAAAAACACAGTTTCAGTGATTGTTCAGAAAAAAAAAATCAAGTAACATAATCAAGTATTCTGTTCAAAAAGTAAGCATGTTCAAGCATGCAATATGTAATCTGAGTAACAAAAATAATATGAATGCCCTTTTGTCAAGAGATGAACAGTTCCAGCAAAAGTATACCTTTGAAAGTCCAGAATAGCCCTTCATCATGAAATTGCATGAACAGTGCATCTCAAAGAAATATTAAAATATTTCTGTGTATTCTAGACTTATTTTATAAAGAACACTATCATAGGCTGCTTTAAGATACAGGCAGTGATAATTCAAAATAATACTATAAATATACAACCATATGAGCTCACCTAATTCAAACCTTTACAGCAGGGGAAACTCCAACACTTAAGAATTAGTGTTATTCTGTAAGAACAGTCTATTATTACACAAGAAGTGGCAGAATAGGGATAAAGCTCAAGTCAGATGATCCCCAATGTAGAGATCTGTATGACTGCACTGTTCCTATGGCAAATCCTGTCCTCACATCTTGCCATTTTGTCAACCACACTCCAAACTGTACAAAACATCATAAATACATTTCCATTCTTCTGCTGCATGAGACAGTATTGCAAATTCCTTCTCTTCTTTCAAAACAAGCCTTTGTCCCTTTTCCTCCTGGGTCTGAGGTGGAGAACTGGAATGCACTGGATAAAATGGCTGGGAGTAGTACATTGGAGACAGAGACGTGCAATTCACACCCTACTGGGAAATCTACATGACATTCTCTCATATGCAGATGTGATAAATATTGACTGTTACCATGTTCCTTAATCATGGCCCTCTGGCCTTAGAAAGGATAAAATTTTATTTTGTGACCCTTTCTGCTAATCAGCATGTGCCCTAACGCAGGATGACTAATACAATGTGCGATTTGACCTAACTGAAAATCTCATTATCGTGAATCAGATGTGTTCTCAATTTCACTAAGCTATCTGCTTCATTACCAACCAATATGAGTAATTTTCACAGGTTAATTGTGCCTATGCTTAGAAAAAAAGTTTAATTTTGTCTTTACTTTATTGACACTTAATTTTACTGAGCGCTTTCCTGCTCTGGCATAATGGAAAAAGAGTAGCTGTTTATTCTTTTCTATTTATCATTGTCTGTGGCTGGTTTTTATCTTGTTAGCTAGTTTTCAAAAATTGTGCTCCATTTGAAACCGACTCCAGCATGGAAACTTCCTTCTTCAATAACCTTTGCATTTTGAAAACATCTCCTTTTGACTTCTGACTTGGGACTTTTTTTTCATATTATCTGGATTGAAATTTTGTTTCTGACACTTAAGTAATAAGCAACTCAGTCACTCAGATCCTTAATTTCTCCATTTGTAAAGTGATGATAATAATAGTGCCTACTCTGTAGGGTGATAAGAAGAGGTAAATAAGCTACTACGTGGAAAACACTTAGCCTGCTGCCTGTAACACTGTAACTTCTCAACATATCCTAGTTTTTATTAATTCACCAGGATTTTAAAATGTATGTATATCCTGCATATACTTTTGATAGGCATATACTTTGTTTTTCTCTTTTAAAGTAATTATTCAGTAAGATTTCCTTGCGTTTTGACCAGTGGCCAACTTTAGTTAGAAGTAGGATACACAGAGGCAGTTGTGAATAAATAGAGAGGAATGGAATTGAATTCTAAAAAGCAGAACTGGGGAGGATCCTGTCTCTAATTGGTTTGTTTTGTCTTTGAAAAATGGAACGCCTTAAGAGTATAAAATAGTGATTTGGATCCCAAGTTCTGGAATCACACTGCCTAGATTCTGACCCTTACTTATTCTTCTAACTGAGTGAGTTACACCTGATCATTGAGATGCGCATAATGATAGTGTTTAACTCATATGATTGTTTTGACGATTAATGAATTAATATATATAAAATTCTTAAAATAATGTCTGGCACATAATTTACATACACGTTGCTACAAACGTTATTACTGCTAGTATCATTATTATTACAGTCTTCCCTTTAGCTACCTGTCTGTTGAGATAGTAGTGAATCAATTAGCCTAGAGTGTTTTTAACATTATTTGTGTGTATGTTTCATTTATTTTAACTCTTCTGGGAAAAATGAGGCTGAATACAAATTAAAAAAAAATAACTCATGGAAGAGTCTGTGCACAACTTGGGAATCTTTTTAGGCTATCTTTAACCAGACACAAATAAATTTCCTCTTATACTTCTAGAACAAAGCCTGAACAATCAGCAAATCCCTTTCTTGATAAATATACATTGATAAGGAAAGCACTCTGCCTCCATATCATTTGGCATCTGATTTTAACTTACTACTTTGATAGAATGCTAAGATATATAGAGCACTGATTTTATGTACATTAATTTATTTTTCATTCAAGAGGTTTTGGTTGGGGCCTATCTGAAATCGACAATTAGGAACTCCATGACTAAAATCTTTTAACTAGGTCATGAAGAACATACGAAGAACAATTATGGCACTGAACTTCCAAACAAACGTAGGTAACAGAGATGCAAATCTCTAGTTCTAAGAAATATATGACTGTTCAAATGGAAGAAAGTTGTTTGATAAAGAGGAACTTGCTAGAGTAGATTGCTTTGGTATCTTGGGGTAGAGTGCAAGTATTCTATATTCCCCAAATCAACACTCAGTACAGTATTATTATTATCATCAATATTATAACTAATAGCAAATGAAGAGTATGAACTTTTTAAAAATCTGGTCAAAGTTTCCCTTAGATTTCACAAAATACTTACTTTTTCAATTACCAATATACAAGAACTCTCAACATGCTTGTATTTTTCAAAACACTAGAAAAATTCCAGTAGATAATGGTTTTTTTTTTTTAAGATTATGTTCCTTTTTAAGTGACGAGATATTTATTCATATAATTCAGGTTAAAAACAGACTTTCATGTACTCTGTGAACACTTAAGATTAACATATTATTTTGACTCAAATTATTAAAATTTCTATTACTTTTTCTTTGCAAGCTTTGTCCTAGTAACTAACGAATAACTTTTATAAATGAACATAATATATAAACTGTGCACTAGAAAAACATACATCTCATCAAAAGCTGGACTTTTCTCTGAAATGAAAAATCCTTGATGGTAGCATTGTTATTTCCTTTATGATACCTAACATTAACGAAATGAAGATGAGTAGGAGATAGTAAAACTTACGCAAGTGAAAACAAATAAATAAATAAACTAAGATAAAAACTAAAGACTGGGATTTCAAAATTGTAGAACAGATAAACAAGATTACACTGTATAGCACAGGGAAATATACACAAAATGTTATGATAAATCACAGAGAAAAAAATGTGACAATGAGTGTGTATATGTCCATGTATGACTGAAAAATTGTACTGAACACTGGAATTTGACACAACACTGTAAAATGATTATGAATCAGTAAAAATGTAAAAAAAAAAACAAAAAAACTAAAGCATCCCTTTAGATAATACACATTTATAGAAGAGGACAGGATTAAAGTTTTATATATTTAAAATAAAATCTTCTATGTTTAAAAATGGGTCCAAGATTTTTTAAAAAATCAAAAATGGCTAAGGATGTAAGCAGTGGCCATGGTTATGTTAAGGTGCATAAACCAGATCTCCAGAATAATACATAAATTTGATGCTTCACAACAGAAACTGATTAACATAAAAAGAAATCAATTGGAAATCACACCCCATATTTGCCATTATAAAAACACAGTGCCTGTATTTTCCCAATGTATCCAAGTCTTCCTATTCTTAGTATAAATATTATTTTTCTGAGTGTTCCAAAAGTGTTTGCATGAGTACAGGTGCTGGCCACATGTCTTAAATAGCTGGAAATGCTCTCTCCTCGCAGACATGCCTAGGGCCAGGGGTGCCTCACCTTGCCTCAGAGTCACCGCTTAGACAACTCTCCTGCTTCACATTCCTATAGTTCAATTAATACAGATTCTCTCTGTGCATTTCAGTATGGCCTGAGGCGTTACAGCTCAGACGTATCTGACATGCGTGAATGAAGTTCATTTAATTAATAGTGTGGCAGTAAAGTTTGCCTGCTAAATTTTCTATCTCACAAGGTTACAGGAGTATTTGGCCAGACTGAAGTTCTCCGTATCATCTGTCCCCAGTGGCTAGCTGATGCTCTCAGCCTCATTTTCATTCCCGGTCCCTCCTCAGTTCATTTACTAGGTCAGGGAGCCTGCATACACAAGCTGCTCTCAATGGGAACAAAATACTCTGCTGTTTTATTCAAAGAGATACGTAAAGTGCATATTAGGGTCTTGTTTTCTAGATGAACAGAATACATTAAAACACAGTGGTTTCCTTCTATTCTCAGAAGCATATTTTCAGTTCAGTTTGGGGAGAGAGTAATACAGATGGTCTATGACATTCAGATATTTCATCTTTGATGCAGTGATGAGCGTATGTAAGATTCAAGAGAAAGCCACAGTCCGCATCCTAGTTACCAACAAAGTAATCTAAAGGGTAAAAGGAGTAAAATGAAATGTTTCAACAACTGTCAAGAGCTGAGATTTTACCCTATTTCCAAGCTAACACGTTAGCCCGTCACTGTTTCATGGATGAAGGTTGATGACACAAAACTTGTAGGTCAGATACGGAGGACTTTATTACTCATGCACAGCAAGCAACATGGTCATCAGCAGACTGGTGTCTCTTTAGCCCAAAGTCCCACTGGGGCCCGTATGGATGCCTTCACACACAGAGGGTTGCATTACAGGAGAAGAAAAATCGGACTTTAAACCCAAATATTTTCTAATGGCCACAAGCAGCCCTGCATATTTGCACTAGAGGGATAACCTGCCTCTTCTTCCAAGTCTCTTTTCTACACAAACATTCTTGTAAGGGTACTTCAGAATACAAGGCAATTAGTGCATCACTCTAAGACATGCAGAAGTGTGAGGGATCCATGGAGAAGCACCTCCCAAGAAAAGATCCTGAAAAGTCATAATTTATATGTCTGTAATAAATGCAGATAAACAAGTACATGAATATGGCCAGAGATGATAATAATTCTTGGGTTCCAGGCTGGTGCTCTCAAGAGAATTCTCTATTGATTTACATTAACCGCACCTTAAAGCATTTTGTGCAGCTAGCCATGTGTGATGGCTAATTTTATGAGTCAATTTGGCTGGGCCATGGTACACAGATATTCAGTTAAACATCAGTGCAGATATTGCTGGGACGGTATTATAGGATGATATTAACACTTACATCAGTACAATTTGAACAGAGCAGACTACTCTCCATGATTTGAGTTGGTATTATTCAATCAGTTGAAGGCTTTAAGAGAAATCAGACTGCCATCCCCTGAGGAAGAGGGAACTTGGCTTCTAAACTGTCTTTGGATTCGAGCTGAAATATTACTAACTTTTCCCTGAATCTACAACCAGTCACTCTATACTGTAGATTCTGGACTTGTCATCTTCTACAATCCTGTGAGCTACTACTTTTTTTTTTTTTTAAATAAAGTATAGTTGGTTTACAATGTTTCAGGTGTAAAGAAAATGATTCATATACATATATTCCTTTTTAAGATTCTTTTCCACTATATGTTATCACAAGATACTGAATATAGTTCCCTGTGCTATCCAGTAGGTCCATGGTATCTGTATATTTTATATATAGTAGTGTGTATCTGTTAAACCTAAATTCCTACTTTTTCCCCCAACCTCTTTCCCCTTTGGTAACCATAATTTTGTTTTCTATGTCTGTGAGTCTATTTCACTTTTGTAAATAAGTTCATTTGTATCATTTTTAAAGATCCCACATATAAGTGATACAATATATTTATCTTTGTCTGACTTCTCAAGATTAGTATAATAACCTCCAGGTCCATCCACGTTGCTGCAAGTGACTTTATTTCATTTTTTATGGCTGAGAATATATATCACTTCTTTATCCAGTCACATGTCAGTAGACACCTAGGTTGCTTCCATGTCCTGGCTATTGT
Source organism: Vicugna pacos (assembly GCF_048564905.1). Taxonomy (NCBI): domain Eukaryota; kingdom Metazoa; phylum Chordata; class Mammalia; order Artiodactyla; family Camelidae; genus Vicugna; species Vicugna pacos. The sequence goes on from NC_132991.1 coordinate 20,658,354, forward strand.
AAACAGTGCTGCTATGAACACTGGGGTACATATACCTTTTCGAATTAGAGTTTTTCTTCGGATATACGCCCAGGAGTGGGATTGCTGGATCATATGGTAGCTCTATTTTTAGTTTTTGAAGGAACACCATCCTGTTCTCCTTATTGGCTGCACCACATTACATTTCCATCAACAGTGTAGGAGGGTTCCCTTTCTCCACACCCTCTTCAGGCTAATATGTTAAATATATAATATGTTTCTCTTTCTTTATGTATACATCTTACTGGTTCTGTTTCTCCAGAGAACCTTGATGAAAACACCACTGCCAGGCCTGTGACCCGGAAACAATTCTGCGAGCGCTCTGGTCAGGGAACACGTCACATTCACGGCTCTCGGAGGAAACACTGCCACATCTACACCATGCAGGCTGGAGTGGCTTCCAATTTAGGAAAGTCCCCACAGTTACACAATGTGTATTCAAGATCATTTTACAATATTCCACTACAAATTTTTGGATAATATCACAGTTGTATTAGAAATACTTTTAATGTTTATACTTTCTGTCTTTTTTGATGTTTTGACATCTTAAAAAAAAAAAAAAACCTTTCTAGCTAGGGGGAGACAGCCTCTCTTGGGGATAGCCAATTCCCAGAGGTGGCAAGAGGCACAGCCAAGAACTTGCCTTTCATGGGCAAACCGATCCATTCAGAGCCATACTTCTCGATCTGGTCTCTAAGCCTCAAGAGGCAACATTCCTCTGCCTTAATCATCCCAGGGCCAGGAACCATGCAAATAGTGATCAGCTTTCTCATTACAGCCCAGTGGAATTATTCAAACTAGACAATCTCAAACTGTTTATCCTGTCCTGACTTGCTTTACCCAGACAAACTCCAATAAAGCCTGTTCTAATGGTTTTCCTTCATCTTCTGCCTGCAGACCACCCCGGGGGCTTTTCTATGTGGCCCTATATGGTGTGCATGCCTTCTGTTTTTAGGACCTGTGAATAAAACCAAGTTTGTTTTTTGAGGCTTTTCACTGTCCCCTGTTGTGGCCACTGACTAAACATCTCATGAAAGAATGCAAAACATGAGTGTTCATTGTGAATTGTGACAAAGCATTTTTCGTTAATGCCCTTTTACTACCCAATTCTGCCTACTTAATGGGAGACAGAACAGAGCAAAAATTGCTTCAACTTCTGAATGTGAAATATCACAGGCATTCTTGAATATTCCTTTTATTCCTATGAAATAGGTTATAATTTATAAAAATACTCTGGAATTTATCACATTAATACTAAATCACTCAATCTCTTTCATATTAGAAGAAAAGGCAGCTCTATTAGAAGTCAGTTGAAAAATTTAATTTCATAAGAAAGTGACTTTTTATTAGCTATACTTTTAAATATGTTTCATAGTTTTGCACTTGATCATTAAACATTCAAATAGTGCAGCACTTCAGCTGATGATTTTTACTGAAGTTTTAAAAGAAAACAAAGTAGCACGCACTTTGCTTAGGCATCATGTTTAGTGAAAGATAATCACTGTCAGATTCCAAGTTGAGTTTAAACACCAGGGGCTATAATTCTTCAGTATATTTATAATTACCATGACAACACATACATCATTTCATGTGACCTTCCTAGTGGAGCATAACATACTAAACTATCAAAAATGTACTTGTTTCAGACCCATATTAGTACCTAGAGGGAAAAAAAAGATAGGCAAAATGCATGTGTGGATGATGAGTAAATGCGATAAAGTCAAGTCCCGAATTGTAGTTCAATCTCACAAAACCTTTCTATAACTACCTAAGAAAATGCACATAGTCACAACCCTCCTTAGTCCATAGGTAGCCTTACAAAAACTGACGCAGTCAGTCAAGGGAAATGAAATAATAAAACTAGGCAGGAGCCTAGTTATAAATAGTAGTTATAGTCGGTATTTTAGAGATAAAAGGAAACTAGAGAACAGACAGTCTTTACAAATACTAACTACTACATATAAAACGATAAACAACAAGTTTCTACTGCATAACACAAGGAACTATATTCAATATCTTGCAGTAACCTAAAATGAAAAAAGAATATCAAAACAAACATATGTATGTTCATGTATGACTGAAACATTATGCTGTACACCAGAAACTGACACACTGTAAACTGACTATACTTCAGTTTAAAAAAAAAAAAACAGGGATGATGAAAAGTCTCTACTTTAAAATTATTACGTACTGTAATCAGAGAAAATAGACTAAGAAACATACTGAGAGCAAATATTATGGAGGAATGAGTGTCCCAATCCGTAATGAAATACGCATCAATTAAAAATGCTTAGACTCCAAGGAGCCAATGGAAAAAAGACATAAAGATAAAATTCACAAAATAAGGATATAAATAAGTAATAACATTTTAAAGTGTGTAAAGGAAAATAAAATATCTCACATCTTCAGCTTCAACCTATCATTTTAAGCAGTTTTTTAATGAGAACATCCTTTGCCGGGGGGAGTATGAACTGATAAAATTTTTCTGAAAGACAAATTTGACAATATAAACCAAATGTTTAAAAAATGGTTATACTTTTGACATAATAATTCTGTTTCTGATGATATATTCTATGAAAATAATGTTCTAAGTAAATAAGACAAAATAATGAGAAAGATAATACAAAAAGACCTTAGAAACAGCATCATTTATAACTAGGAAAATGTATAAACAAAAGAAATGCTCAACAACATGGCAATAATTAAATTATGGCAAATTAGAGTAAATATTATGAAAATTCTAATTTGTAACGTCAATATACAACAGGATACAAATTATATGTATGGAATAGTCTTATTTATGAAATAATATAGAAAGAAAGCGCGGGGAGCCGCTCGTGACGGAGGGCTGCCGAGCACAAAACTTGGGCGTAAAACCCCAAAGTGCAGGGCGCCAGGCTCTGAGATTGAGGCTGCCGAGCACAAAGGTTGGGCCTAAACTCCCACAGTGCGGGGCGCCCGGCTCAAAGGTCAATTGAGTCAGAACAATCTCTGTCCCGCCACCCCTTTTACTAAAGAATGCACCAGGTGCGCTAATGCCTGAGGAAATATCCTTGAGCTACTAAGTCACAAAGGACCTTCAGAGGGAGAGATACAATCGGCACACAAATCAGTAATCTTTTTAGAGAACAATCACCTGAGTTAAATATACACGAGTCACGATGTTAGCCTAGAGGAACAATGTCTTAGCTTATCATCTTGGTTCCAGGAACTCTTAATCTTAGTTTTACAAGAACTGTAAACAATAATGATGTCTGTAACAATATACAAGTTAATGGTTTTAGTACATGTTGTTAATGTGCCTTAAAACAATACCTTTGCCTACAGGCAGGAATGTATGAGCTAATGGGTTAAAATCATATAAATTAACTGCAAGAAATAAACTCGTCGTCCACTCTTGACCTAGCGTCTTGCGGGCTAGAGTGAGACCCTCTCAACCCCACCTTTTAGTCTTGTCTTGCTGTCTTTTTGTTACGTCTTTCCTTTTCTCAGTCCTGCAGCACAGGTTTCTGGACCTGATCGATTGTCGGCTGGCTCCGACAGAAAGAAATAGTTAGTAAAAACGGGGGCTAGAGAATGTATAGCCCACTATCTACATTCTACAGACAATGAAAAAAGCCCTGGAAAGTAAAGTGATTCACAAGGACCCCTTAGTTAGCAGTCAATACAATAAGTTTGGAAATATAACTCATGTTCCAATGGGCCTATCTATTTTATGTTAAAGTTTGATCACTAGCATTGTAAGAAGAAAAATTATGAGCAGAAGCAAGAGTCAAAGAAAGTTAACATCAGCAATGATGTATCAGAAGGAAAGAGTGGGGCATGAGAGAGAAGGGAGTGGAGATGTGTAAGATTACTGAAGCGAAGGATGCCTCAGCAACTCCCCAACCAAAATGATTATTCTCAATAAACTACAGATTCATTTCTTACTAAAATATATTAGATGGCTGACAACGCAGGGATTCAACAAGTGTGTACATGAGGAAAGTCAAATATTAAAATCAAATACAAGGAAAAACTGAGGCAATGTTACAGTATACATGAGACTGAGAAGATATAACTACTAAATTCATGATGGGAAAACCAGTGGAATTTGACTGACGTCTTTAATAGTATTGTATCAACATTCATTTTCTGGTTTTGATAACTGTGGTATTATTATATAAGAAGTTACTATCAGGAAAAATGGTGTGAGGGATATAAAAACTCTCTATACTACTTTGCAATTTTTTCTATTTTTCAAATAAAAGTACTTCAAAATTAATTTTTTTAACTTAATAAAATACATGGATTATCAGTTTTAGAAATGTATTGTTTTTAATATACAGCAGATGTCAAAGGGTAAGTGTAGCATAATCTGTAGGAAAAAGGGAGATAGTTAAAATAGTGATATTAAGAGATACAAAGAATATTGGAAAAGAGTCACAGGATATTTTGGGTTATGTAGAGAAATAAACAACTTAAATGAACAGTATTTTCCCCTTAAGAATTTAAGAATACTTAGGTGAGACGCTTTTAAGGTGATCGGATGTGAAATCCTCATGAACAGAACTAAGTGAGCCTTTATTATGACGTGTCCTTGTTTCCAGGCTCTTATTGGTGAGTATTAGGAGAGGCAGGCCCCGGGGGACCTAGAGTATCCATGGACTTTCCTGAGTGTGTGGAGCCCTAAGGCTTGTCTGATTCTGATACTGAATAACTTCTACAGCTAGTCACACAGGCAACTAAATCAAGGTGAACACAGGGTGGCTACTGTGGGATGGTTCACTCCACAAGATGGGGAGAGTTGGAAACTTTCAGTTTGCAACATGTTGGCTGTTTGTTCAACAGGTCCTGATCCCCAGGCTGTGGGTCCCTCAGCCCACTCCTCACCTAGCATCCATCCGTCTGGGCCCATGACACTGCCTTGCAAGACTTGGGGACGGGGACCAGTGCAGCTACCGATACTCTGTGCTGTGAGTAATACACTACCTTAAGTCTCATGCTCTGCTTTTGGCACCTATGCTGGGGTGGCAGGTTTACTCCCTGCCAGCCTCTAGGACAGGGTTTCTCAACACTGGCACTGCTGACATGTTGGACCAGGTAATTCTTTGTTGTGGGGGCTGTCCTGTGCCCGGCACAATGTTGAGCAGCACTAGCCTCTGCCTACAAGCTGCCAGTATCACCTCCTTCCCCAGCTGTGACAATCAGGAGTGAATCCAGATGTTACCAAATATATGGAAAACACAGCTACCCCTGCTTTATGAAGCTGAAGTTCTACTTTGGAAATGAATGAAGTCATATTTCTCAAATATTTTAAAGTCCATTTTGATTTCCCTAAATATGAATTTACTTGCCATCAAGTGAAAAATTCTTTGCAATAATTTTTGGCAAAATTACTGAAGAATATTAAATTAGGTATCTGTAGCTAGTAGAATAGTATTACAAACTACTAGACTTTTTAAAACATGCAGTCTGAGAGCAGATCAAATCTCACTGAAATTCTATATATATCATATTCTTTAATAGGATAAATGCTAAACACTTCATGGCTAAACACTGATATATATCTTGGAAATATTTTATCTCAAAATGGTTTTTCATTATATGAAAACATCCCTAGATATGATTTTTAATATCAAAAAGGGTACATTTTGCTTTTTACCTGAAATAATAGTGAGCTAAATTTTACAATTTGAAATTTGAGACAAGTTACAAATACCCTAACAGCTAAAATATTAGGGTAATTCTCTGACTCAAAATGTGCACATTCTTCTTTGATGTACAATAAAGGTTTATGAAAACTTGTTTCAGTAACAGAAATCAAAGGGCTAATTTTGGAGCTGGGAAAACACTGCTATCCTGTGAAGGCAACTGTTTCATAACCAAAGAAGAAAACAGATGTGTATTAAAATATTTCATATCATTATCAGACCACTACCACCCAAATATACTAGTATCACTATAATATATTCATTTAAGTTGTCTAAATACTGCATAATACACTAAAAGACAGCTAATTTGTTGTTAATATCTGAAAAAACCCAGAGCCCAAATACATATTTTGCATGTATTCTTTTCAATGGCACAGGAATAGTGAGTGAATCGAAAATAAAAGTTAATAGATATAGAGGAAAGAAAGTTGACAGGTATCTCATTTAAGAAAGGTCTGAGGTATTCCTCATTTCTCTGATTTTTTCTTTCTTTTTTTTTCTTCCTGATGGTGGGGGCAAAAGGTATGAGGACACACAATATAGTTTCCGAGAACAGGTGGGAGTCTAGAATAAACTTGGTCTGAGATAAAGAGCTACCATATGCTACTTTGCCTTTATAAATCTGGGAAGTAAATGTACTTCTTTTAATAATAAAATATCTAAAAGAGTTTAGGGTTTTCCCCCCTCTTTTATCCATACACCAAACCTGTGTTTTCACAATGTTTTCCAATATCTCTAAGATATTACCTGTTTTGTTCACTGGTGCATCTCCAGGTCTTAGAACATTACCTACATATAACATGATCTCAATAGATAAGAGTTGTCTGAATGAGTAAGCGAATGACTCACCATCACCTCATGAGTAATTCCAACTTTCCTTCCAATGACATACAAGACTTCCACAATTACTTGCAACTAACATCTTTTATAAGCCCCATGATCCAAGCATCTGTGCTGGATGATAATATCTTTAGTTAATCAAGGTGCTTTTCTGGAGAAAACACGGACTTCTGTGTCAGAGTAAAAGTAGTGTATACCTTCTGGTTGCCTTTCATTTTAGTCTTTGTAAAATTTTTTAAACCACGACTTCCCCTTATTTGGTCATTGTGAAGATAAAATGAAGTAACATAAAAAGCACTTACAAAACACACTATTTAATAAATGTTAGCCCATTTCCCTACTCCCATAAGCATATTTTACTTTCTCATCTCTGTGCTGTTTTTACTTCCTTTTCTCTCTCTTGTTGCATTTTTCCGATTTTCTAAATCCTTTACGTCTTTTCAAGGCCAAAAGAGTATTCTATCTGCTACACAAATCTTCTCTTATTAGCCCTGTGAAATCTGTCTGTCCTTTAAACTCCCTTAGTACCATATCCCATCCCATCCCTGACACTCACCACTTACTGCCTTGTTAAGTTTACTGAAGTGTGGACAAGCCAATGTTTCCACTTGTCTCTATAGAACAGGAGGGCAGGACAGAAATATAATCTATGCTTGAAACCCCTAGTAGAGATCAGAACTAAAGGCTTGAAAAACATTTATAAAACTAAAGGAAATGAATGACTCAATGAATGTAAGCACTATGAATCTGGGGGTAGGAAGGAAATAATGGGGGATTGAGAATGTGTGGCTAGCTTATTTACTCCAGAATACCAGTGAAGAATACTTATTGTTTCAATATGATTATCATTCTCATAACTTCAGAGATTGCCAAATACCTAGAAGAAAAATTAAGTCCTTAACTACTAGAGCCTTAAAAATATTTAAATATTTTGAACTACAGAAAACACCTTGTTTTTTTATAGATACCATCTACAAATAATCGAATCAGAGAGAAAATCACACATATGAACACACACAGATTTTCATATGGAGACATATCACTTAATCAGGCTGAAGATATACCACACCCCCTGTTTGACATATGCCACCACTGTTCTCAGGAGCATTAAATGCAAAATTTGGAGACTTTTTCTTTTAAATAAATACCTTGGATGATAAAATATTACTACTTTAAAAATGCTGTGTGATGAAAAAGTCAATAAGAAATAAAAAAATTTCCTTTCTTGTAATCGCTAATGTTGGATGTGCTAGAGAATTTATAATGTCATAATGCAAGGATAGGTAAGTGATATTCAATAAAGAATCATTCATATTCTGCTACTATATCATCTCCTAATTCAAAGAGAAATAACTCTATTTAAGGAAAAAAGCCCTCATGAAAACATAAAAGAAAGACATTCAGTGCTATGAAGATTTGGGAAAAGGGCTTAACAGGCAAAAACCAAACTCAATTAAAAAAATATCCATTTGAGAAGTAAGATGAAAATTTATGGCTATTCTTTTTTTTTTTTAAAGAAGCTACCCATGTTTAAAGCAACCAACTCATATTAATGTGAACAAAAATGATCATAGTTTCACTAATTGCATTCAAACTCTTTTTCTGCATGCTTACCCATAATTGCATTTCTTTGCTTTGCAAGAGCTATTTTCTTTTAAATTCTAACTTAAGATATAAATTAATTTCATGTTGCACATATTTTAAAAGGACAGTCAGATGTGAATATAATAATTCACATGGCCCTCCCTAGAGGTAATCACCATAAACAGTTTATCAATCTTATCAAAAAAATTAATATGCTTATATAAATTAAATTATCCTGTCTGCAAAACATTTTTTTTTTGCTCATGTTGTTTATATATCAGTGTGTCTGGGAGTTTAGTTCATATAAGTATATATGGCTCTGCATGCATTTTAACTGAAATACAGTTGACATATAATATTACATTAATTTCAGGGATACAACAGTGATTTGACATTTATACACATTACAAAGTGATGATCATGGTAAGTCTAATAGCCACCTATCCCCACATAAAGTTACTGTATTATTGAGCATATTCCTTATGCTGTATATTACATCCCTATGACTTGTTTATAGCTGAAAGTTTGTCCCTCTTACTCCTCTTTACATATTTTGTCCTCCTGCACAAATCCCTCTTCTCTGGCAATCACCTGTTTATTCTCTGTATCTGAGTCTTTTCATTTTATGTTTGTGCATTTGGTTTTCTTTGATTCCACATATAAGTGAGATGATACAGTATTTGTCTTTCCCTCTCTCACTTATTCTACTTAGCATAATGTCCTGAAGGTCCATCCATGTTCTTGCAAATGGCAAAAATTTTATTTTTCTTTATGGCAGAGTATTATACATATACATACTTAATCCATTGATCTATCCATCTTCTTTGTCCATTGATCTATTGATGGATTTAGGTTGCTTTCATATCTCAGCTACTGTAAGCAATGCTGCAGTGAACACTGTGATGCATGTATCTTTTTGAATCAAGTGTTTTTGTTTTTTCTGGTAAATCCTCAAAAGTTGAATTGCTGGATCTGCAGTAGTTTTATTTTTAAAATTTTGAGGAAACGCCATACTGATTTCCATGGTGGCCACACTCACTTACATTTCAACCAACAGTGTATGAATGTCCCCTTTCCTCCACATCCTTGCCAACACTTACTTGTTATTTTTTTTCTTACAGCCATTCTGACAGGAATAAGATGACATCTTGTGGGTTTGATTTCCACTTGACTATTAGTGATGTTGAGCACCTTTCCATATATCTATTGGCCATCTGTCTCTTTTGGAAATATGTCTAGTGAGGTCCTCTGCCAATTTTTAATAGATTTTTTTTGATGTTTAGTTATATGAGTTTGTTATAAATTTTGGATACTAACCGCTCATCAAATATATTGTCTGCAAATATCCTCTCCCATTCATTAGGATGGCTTTTCATTTTGTTGATGGTCTTCTCTGTGCAAAATGCTTTTAGTATTTTTATTTTTTTTATCTCTTTAATAACAGATTTTTTTCTGACAGTGTGATACATTAACCAATCTTTCTTTTTCGCAAAATGAAAAGTCCCATCACTACTATTTATTTTTAGTTAAAATATAATACAAAATGAGCTTACTGAAAGTAGAAAATACTGAAATCTTTTTGCAACAGGTGAAGTTACTTTATGTGTCAACTATGGATGTTTAAAAGCATCACAAGGGATTCACATGTATTCCCAAGTAGAACTCAGCTAGTTTCAAAAACTGATTCTAATGCTGTGGTGAAGGAAGAGAAAGTAGTCTAAAAAATATTTCAGTGCCGTTCTTCAAATTCCCTTTGTATGAATGAATTAGAGACATGCAGAATTGAGCTTTATTCTGGAGGCAGAAAGGTGCCAAAGAATATCGAAACAGCTAATAATAAGAGAAAGACCAATAATCTACAAGATTGCAACTTCTGTTGAGTCCAAGTAAAAGCTGGGATCCCAAGGCAACAAGACGTAAAGAAATCAGAGTGACCGGCCTCGTCCAGTAAAAACAGAACGCAAGATTATTTGTACCTCTTCCAGAGCACAGGAAGAAGAGGCAACGGCCATAAAAGCAGTCTTTTACAAAAGCTCAACTAGTAAAAGAATTTTTGAAACCAAATGTGATTTAATGTGAGAAACCCTGATCCAAGGATTCCTTTCACTAAGTTTACAAGAGAAATAGCAACGGCACAGCAAGAGAACTGAGAGACAGCCTGGCATGTCTCACGCACATGAAACCCAACCTAGCCCAGATGTTTCCCTCACGCAACCACTGGGGAAGGGGGAGGCGACCTTCCCGCTCCCAGAAGCAAGGCAGAGATATGCGGCCTGTGAGGGAGGTAAAGAATCAAAACTCATCTGCCACTAGCAAAGGGCAGAAAATCTTCTCTTCCCCAAAGCTAAAGTGAGCTGCAAAGATAAGCTGCCATGGTGGGAGGCAGAAGCCATGTGACTCTGAGAGACGGGTAAGAAACACCCCTAGTCCCACCACAAGTTGGTGGACTCACAACAAGAAACACTAGTCTAACGCTTGGAGAAAGACAAGAAACTCTACTGCCAACGGTGCAAAACAAAGGCACAGTGACACTGGGAGAAGAGTAGCAGCAAAGCTGTTTGTCCCCGGGGGAGGTACAATAAAGCTGTTTGTCCCTGGGGGAGGTACAATAAAGTTTTTTGGACCCATAATCCTGGGTTGATGCAAAAACCAGGTATTTGCTGCCCTGGGGCACAGAGCAAGAGATTATCTCTAGTCCAATATCACCCAGAGATACATGGCAGATACTGGCTGACAGGGGAGGTGATACACAGAAAGACCCATCTCCAAAGCCCAGAACCACAGAATCTAGGACCAAAGGCCAGACCAAGAGAACAGAGAGGCCCTCATTCAGACTCTACGAGCCTCCCAGTTGTAAACAGATCACATTAGCTGACAATTAAGGAGAGGACAAGAGTATGCAGCGATACCCTTCAGAGAAGCAGCCATGCAGGGATTACTGAGAGCTGAAGATGGAACACGCATACTCCAGGATACACTAAGCACAAGGTAGGCTCAGCCCATCCCTGGAAGAATCTGAAAGATTTGGTTCACCAAAGGTACCTATAAGAACAAATTCCAATCCCAGATCAATTACTGAACAGATCAACCAAACTTTCACACTAAAACACTGACACAAGAAATGTACTCATTATCTCCAGCATAAATTTCACTTATTTAAATCTCTAAGGTTTTCCTACATACACTATTTGAAATTCAATAAATAATTATGAGAAATACATAAACCAAAAAAAAAAGAGAAACAACTCATTGAGATAAACTGGTCAACCAAAGAGTTAAAGCTGTAAATAGAATCAGATCTTTATATGACTTTGATGTGGAGACCTTTAAATTTAAACAATGAGTTATCTACAAGCACCTATCACCATGGATCAAATAACAAAGCCTGATAATATACTATGTGCCAAAGAGAAGGCAGAGCAACTGGAACTCCTACACCTTGATGTTGGGAAAGCAAAATGACCCAGCCACTCCGGAAAACATTTTGAACAAAATGAAGAGTTTGACAGTTTCTTATAAAGTTATACATACACGTACCATATTAGCAGGCAATTCACTTTTAGAAATGAAAACACATGTCCACATAACGTACTGTATACAAATGTTTATAACAGCTTTCCTCAAAACTGACCAAACTTGAAACAACCCAACTGAACACCAACAAAAGTTTTGTGTTACATCCAACAGTATAACACAACCCAACATGAAGAAAAGAACGAACGTCTGATACAGTCAACAACAACCACAAAATCTCAAAAATTATCTAAGTAAGGCAAACCAAACTCAAAAGCTATACATGAAATGATTAAATTTTTCTGACATTTCAGAAAAAGTAAACTACAGAAAAATAGATCAGATAAGAATAGAAATCAGATCAGTGGTTGTTAGGGACTAAGGGACTTTTCAGGGTGATGGGAATATTCCAGCCTAACTGTGTTAGTGGTTCCTCAACTGAATACATTAAAATGTTTACTAACTTAAAAAAACAAGTGCATTTTGCTGTATGTAAATTATTCAGTAATAAGTGTGATTTTTAAAAATGCAATTATTAAAACAGCTAGAATTTATTGGAAGAAAAATACAGGTGTTTGGAGTAAAAATTGCAGCCACTTCTGGATAGAACAAAAAAGTACCAGTTAATTCACCATTTGGTCAGGGAAAAGAAATGAGAAGATCAGTTACTTAAAGATTTTTGTCTACGTGGTATCAGATGACAAATCTGATTGACATTTAATCTAAGACTTTTGAATTTAAATGTAGTTAAATGTATCTGGCAAAAGTTGCCATAAAATAAATCTGTGATGGAGCAGGTGTGGGATGTATATCCTCCTGGCAAGGTGCTTTAGGTCCCTCTGTCTGGAGTATAATCCCCATAACCTAACTTGGTCAATTCACAACTCATGACTGTGGTATCCAAAAGTAACATACTTTTCTTTGGGGCATAAGATAAAACAGTATAAGCAGTGGAAACTGACTAATAGGAAAAATTGTATGACTTCTGAGGCATGGTGAATGAGCAATCTTTTTTCATCCATCTTGACAACCAGTACCACTCTGAGACTGGAAATAATAATAATAATAATTTTTATGTACAACCTTTATATATTTTGTCGTTCTGAAGACTTTGTACAGAAAATTAATTCAGATGATATTGTTTACAGACCAGAAACACAATATTTTAGAAAACATGCCACATCTGGTATTCTTTACAGATGTAAATGACAGGCAGCGCTGACACCTGAGTTGTTACAATTGGAGGACAGGATAAGAGGTGAGAGATGCTCTTTCACCTCATGTCTAGTGAGGGCACCGTCATGAGCCTCGGGAGCTCTTTGTGTGTGCGCTCATGTTGCTGGTGTTGTTTACACTTCTTAATTTGTACAGACTCGGTTTTAAGCCTTGCAAAATCATTGAAGTTAAAAATCAGGAACCTAGTTGATATTAAAGCCAGATTAAAAAAAAAACTGAGTATGAAGGTGAGTGAAAATACTATTTGTTGCCGTCTATACATTTAAGTAAATTTTCAGAATAGTCTGACCTTTGCGTTTCTTGTATTTCCTTTCCCAGTGTCATTTGGACCACTGTCTAGTGACTATTAGAACATCCCGCAATTTGATCACTTTTGCAGGATCAGGAGTGACAGTAACTCCCTGTGACATTTGTAACGGGATATTAAAGTGTTGCTCAGAAGCCAAAATAATTTAAAAAAATCAAAGTAGATGTGAGGGAAGAAGTCCTCGTATTTTACAATCAACTAGGTCAGAATTATTTCTACAACTCTTAAACATCTCAACCAGATCAATGGTGTAAAGAGAAATACCATGTAAAGAGGGGAGGGTTTTAGGAGACTTCTTTGAAGACAGGTAACGCTGCTGTTATGTTAGTATCTAATCCCCAGCTGTCAGTCTCCAAAGGTGGCAGAAAAGCGAGAATGAAAGGGTACTTTTTACCTCAAATCTAATGAATGAGCTTCAATGGGACCACTAAGAGATCTCTGAATTGTTAGTTTTTTCCAAATATACACCACTCACGACTTGAGAAAGTCTCACATCTGAAAAAGCTAATGTGGACTCTGGTGGCAGAATACTTAGTGGTGGTTGATTTGTACAGTGTCTACACTCCCAGAGTTTAGTGGGACATTGGGACAGAAGGTTTACAAATAATTTCATGGACCAAACTGGATCACACAGGACAGTATGTTGGTTTAGGGATGTCTTCAGTCCAGCGGTTATACGTTATACAAACAAGAAGATGGACATGAATCGGTTATTTAGGGATGCAAAATTACAAGCACAGAGTTTCATGTACCTTGGCCAAGGGAAATGAAACTAGAGAACTCTAGCAGAAAACCTCCAAATAGCTTGCACATGCACACACAGACACAGAGACAGACAGACAGACAGACACATACAAACACACACACAACCCTCAGGAGAGTAATTTTAAATATCGGTCAGGCTCAGAGATAGGTCAGCTTATAATGGAACCAGTTCCCTTGCCATCTCTTTATCAGGCCTTACCAACCTTACCCCTTTTCCTCTCTTCCTACCAATGTAGAGAAGTGCGTGGGCACTGGAAACAGACTAGCAAGCTGGGAGGGGTGACAAGGAGAATAAAGGCAGGGCAGAAAAAGAGAATGAACTAAATGTGCCCTCCCTTCCTTTTCCCAGGCTTCTAGCCAAAAGATAACACAAGTGGGGAGGCAGGGAAGATGCGATGACACCTTGAAGTCAGAACTGTGATATAAATATGCATATATATGGTGGAGTGGGCATTCTAATTACCAAATGGAGGCTGCGTTTCTGACAACATGACTGGGAGGTCTGGCTGCTGCCTAGCTGTTAGCAGAAAGGACTGGGATTTGACCAAGTTTTGCTATGGGGTAGGAACATTCACTCTACTGAATGAATTTTAAAAGTCAGTAGGAGGCAAAAGTAAAGTTACTTTTTAGGTAAGTCAGAGTCACATTGTTTGACATATGTGTTGCACAGACGACGACTACCATCACTCCCCTAAAATTCTCTCATGACCCCTAGTTTCATGGGCAAATTCAAGGGGAAGTTCAGCTGGCTTTGTGGATATTAACTGTCCCCACAATTTGAGCTAGCATTTCCTATTTTAGAACCCCCATAGTAAAGTCTGCCAAAACTGATTTATCAAACTTTTCTTTTTCATCAGAAATTTGCAGTAACCTAAGCAAAAGTACAATTATAGTCAAGGATTATAATATTAGTCATAGGTTAAAAAATGATTTCCAAGTGATTTCCAAAGTAACAAAGATTACATAATGCTAAGAATAATTAACTAAGTTAAACGTATTTCTTTAATTTTAATTCATGCTAAAATTAGACATTTCTTTAAAGTGTGCAAAAATCCTGCTGAGCAGAATGTTTATTAATGTAGCAATCATCCTTGTAATAATACTTCAATGGTTCTTTGGAGATTACTGAGTATTTTCACATTTTATCTTTTGAACTTACCAGCAATTAAACAATAGACTTCTTTATAGCAGCTTCTAGGGCTATCCTGAGCTCACGTGTGTACGTGTGTGTACACGTGTGTGTATTATGCAGTGTTTGCACATGCCTGTGTGTATATATATGCCTATGTTGGGTAGAAACAAATACATGTTTCTATAACCCATTCATGTTTGCTATAACCCATTAGCCATGTGAGCCATTCCATTTTTTTTTATGACAATGTATTTTAGAACCCAGCTTTCAATCTTCTCATATTTATATCAAGTTTTCAGACAGAAAGATATATACTGGCTTAAAGTTTGTTTTTGTTTTTTTCTAAATGTCAGACTTCATGAGAAACATCAAAAGTTATGAGAAATATACAAATTAAATATAAAATTGAACCAATGTTATCAGGACTCAGATTCCAGCAAATTCTGGGGAAACACCTTATTGATAGTCAACAAGAGTCAGTTTGTGCAAACAGCCTGTAACCTTGCTACTCAGCAGGGCGGCAATACCCATTAAGTTCTCCAGAGTTGCAAACCCTTGCAAATCTCTTCTTAACAGTTTTAATTACGAAATGTCTCATGACTGACAAATGTATTCATTATTTCCTTAATGGTTGGTGAGAATCTACATCTCTCAGTCTTCAGAGCTTTTCTTTATGAAAAAGTAAGAGTTGAAGTAAAAAAAAAAAAAAGAGAGAGAGAGAGACTGATATTCACCTGTAATGTAATAGCAGAGCATAAGGGCTTATTCTTAACTTTAAAATGTTTTGTAAGGCATAATGACTATTTAAAGTTCATGGGAACTTTATAACATAATTCATGAATGATATCTTAACAAATTTCTTGCATCAACTGTAACACTTGAACTTTATGAGACACTAGAAATTCCTAGAGAATTATATAATGGAAAAGGTCACTGAAATTCAAGAACAAATGGTGATTTCTAGGCGCAGAAAATGATATTCTTACTCTCAGGTAAGTGTCATTTGGCAGTGCATCACATCCTACAATCTTCTGTGAGTGACCACCTTAGTAGTGATTAGAACAGAGGTCTGGAAATATTTCTGGCAATCTGAAGTGGGTCTTAATTCGGTGATCACATGTGTGTGTCTGTGGTGGCAGTGCTGGTGGTGGTTAGATTAGTATTACAACAATGAACTTTGATCAAATAATTAATCACGGCTCAGGTATAATGCCATACATTTCAATACAAAATTGGAAGAACTACTGGACTCTCAAATCCCTGGGGGTGAATATGGAGATACTGGGGGTGGGACTGAGCTAAAGAACAGGGTTTAACCCTGCAGATGCTGGACAAGTAATCACATAAATAGAGCACTACCATTTAATCGTAGGTCAACAGATTATCTTTAAACATGTCGCTAGGAGAAGATGTTTGGCAGAGAGACTGCCTCTCCATCCTCCTGGCTATAATTTTATTCATATCAAAAAGAGAGCCTGTCTTGCATGGTGCCCAAAGTTATTCATTGTCCTCTAACTGCAGGGATCCTCTAAGTATTTTCAGTTAAAGGAAGACTGAGGTGTGGATCGTGTACTTACTCCAGATCTCAATCACCCACCATAGGAAATAGACAAATTCAGTTAACAAAGTGATTAAGAGCACAGGCTTTACACTAGTTCCTGTGGCTATTGTAACAAATTACCACAAACTTGGTGACCTCAAGTCTATAGTTTAATTACACAATCTATTGAAACTACTGTTTTAGCTATATATAGCTGTAGGCATTAATAACTTTCAAATTCAGGAAAAAATCCTTTAGTTTTTTTTTTTTTAATACTTTAAGGATATGAAAGATTATTTTAACATGTCTTCTACTTGGAAATATGTATCCTAGTAGAATTAATTTATACAGCTTAAAAACAAGTACTGCACTAATAGAATATATGCAACCATAAATTGAATACTAACTTATCATTTTTATATTTTTTCTTTTCTGCTGCAAGTTATAATTCATTCTGAAACATGAAACATGAATCTTTGACAAGACATCCAAGAAGATGAACATAAATACAATCTTATAAAGAGTATCTATCTTGTTCTCTTAGAGAGAGGTAACAGTTTCATCCGGCAAAAATTCTTACCAAAGCTGTTGTCCCAGAACCATACCCCTGCCACTCCCTCCAGATAAATGTGCAGAAAACCACAACTAACTATACCCTCTAGCTGTGTTCACAGCACAGGAACAAGAGTCTAACTATAAGAAAACTAGTGCAAGCTGGCTCAACCTCAAAAATGGACAAACACTGCCCTGCACCTCATTACCGTCTCACTGTAAGAGGAAGATCTCTGCCTGTTCATCCATGATGTGCAACCTGCTTCTGACTCAGAGGCCAAAGGACCACACAAGGACAGAAGAGAGGTGGGACCCCAGTTCCAGGAAGAAGCTACCTATTCCCAGAAAACCAATGCATATGCTTCCCCCTCAATACCCCTGCCCTTAAAACCTTGCCTTAATCGTCCCCTGAGCAAGAAGTTACTTTGTGAACCAAGTTCCCACTTCTCCATTCTCTGGCCATTGAAAAAAACTTGCACTGCTTCAATCTCAGCTTTGGTTTCATTTCCTGGCTGTGCAAACCAGAACGGAAAAGGAAACTTCCGCACTGAGGCAGGGATCTCGGCTGGGCTAGGGGTCAGGTGGGGTCCACACAACCTTATTCGGTAACAGAATGACTAATTTAAACTATCTGTCCACTCGGTTGATTTTTGCCTCTTGTTGATACAGCTTCTTTTACTTTCTACCACAGTATCCCACTTGATTTTTTTAGAGCACTTATTATCTTCTTCATTTATGTGTTTGTTTACTATCTATCTCCTGCTATTTGGATATAAACTAAGTATGAAGCTTTGTCCTCTTTACTGCAGCATTTCCATCACCTAGAACAGTGCCAGGCTCAGAGAAGGCATTCAATGAATATTTACTGACTGGACAAACAAATCAAGTAATTAATTAAAAGAAATCAACAGTATAAATTTGACCAAAATTTTGACAAAAATTCTCAAAAGTTAAAAATAAAGATGGGTAAATGTTTTGTCCTTATAGAAGCCTATTTTTATGAAATCACTAATGTCTTCATTTAATAGTTTCAGTAATTATTGAGCTGCATGTAAGTACCTCAAATGGACAATTTTTCTCTCTCATTTATTTAACTAACTGTTTCAGCCCACAAGATTACACAAAGCCTCTAAGATATATCATATTTAGGAGGTTTTCAATAAAACTCTTAAGTGAGAAAACAGAATCAGAGAATGAATAGAGGTGGGTCTTTTTTTTTTTTTTTTTTTGAAAAGCTGGCTCTTTTTTTCTGTATTGAAAGGACCTGAGTTTACACAGAGTATGTCCAAGATACTTATGTAAAAATTGAAAAATCTTTAAGCCTTTTCAAACCATACCAATTTAACTAAGACTCAGAATTCCTACTAAGCTTACCAAATCATTTGTCAAAACAAGTATTACCTCTCAGTTTTCAGGTTAGATGGCAGACACGCTAGTTAAATGAGTGAACACACAGAGAAAACTTATCTATTCTGACTCCAAGAAACACAGGTTGTCATTTGCCAAATGTAAGTTCTGTTCTGACACTTTAATCTTGCAGCACAACGTCTATTATTATTCTCCTTACCGGCAAGAAACAAAATAAACTAATAAAAAGACATTAAGCTGTCCTTTGTATAAGGTTATTAAAATGTTAAATGCATGTCAGGTGTGGAAATCTACAAAATGTTTTCATAACCTTCATCCTGTCAAAGCAACACTGTACAGATGTGTCTGGCAGTCAAGGGGCTATTAGAGTCCACCTCCGTTGCTGTGGTAGAAAGCAAAGAACCCCAATGTCACTGATACTATTATCAGTTGGGATTATTAGCTGGAACATTTCAGTCACCACGGGAACTGACATTTTTTGAAAAGAAACCAAGAACCCTCTATATTACATTTCAGTCCCTCTTGAAAACGTCTAGGTCCAAATTAGAGCAATCCAAATGCATCTACTTAGAATGTGCAAGTTCATTGTCCTTCTAAAATTGCACACTTTGTATCATCTGATAGCACATTACAGAAAAAAGGAGGCAGACAGTTCCTGCCACATCCATTTTAAAGTACAAATCTTAACTCCAGTTAGACACTCATGGCGTTAAGTCATGGTGGATTTATATTGCCTTAATCAGTAAACTATATAAAAAGACAAAAGCAGGGGTATTTTTCATTTTAGCATTTCATCTGTCACTCGTTAAAGGTGTACTTTTTATCATTAAAGTCTTCACTCAAAGCACACCTGAGTTGAATGAATAATCTTCTTATGCTGCCCCCAATTCCTCTAAAAGACAGTAGAGACCATCGTTCATTCCCACTCATGCCATAAATAATTTTAGTCTATTTCTCTGCTTTTATTGTCTCTCTTTTCTCTTTCTGATTCAGTGTATATGCCACTGCCAGATTGATTCTCCTAAAATATTTGTATTCACATTTTTCTTTGGATCAAAAGCATTTCCTCTTACCCCTCCAGGATTTTATCCAAGCTCCTTCACCTCTCATTTAAGGTCTTTGGTTTTACCACCTCTCGGGACCCACGTGTCCTCTGTCACTATTACCTGTAAACTAAATCTCCAGTAAGTTAGGTCCCCTGAATGTTCCCCTCATCCTCTTTCTGGAGCATCTGCTTTCTCGGGGTTTTGTCTTTCTTATTTTTCTCATGGAATTCCTGGTGCTGGAGTATCTTCCTCTCCCCTTTAACATTCTTCCTTTAAGAACCAGACCAAATACCTCCTCCTTCACAAAAAAGTTCCCTGAGACCCCCCACAAAGTGACATCTCTCTCTTCCTGTGTATTCTTATTACATGGACATTCTCCATTAATCACACATTTCTTTGGGCCCACTTTGAACTTATTAAATTAAATGCTGTTAAGCCTTTTGTCTTTGGGGGGGTGTTTAAGATCTCCAAAGGTAGATTATAAACTCCTTGAAGGCAGTAACCATTTCCTAACTTTTTCTTTTCCTAATCTCCTAGCACAGCGAACTTCATATAATCAGCATGCAATTAATGTCCCTGAATTAAGGATTTTTAATTTACTTGAGAAGTAAGCAAAATGTGTATCTGAGGAAACTGAGGTCCAGAACCATCAAAAACATGTCGAAAAGTGACTGCAGCCAAAGAGTTACTTTGCTTGATTATTAAAGATGTTTTCTACTCACACCAAAGTTATATTATTTTGTCCTTGATTGGTTGTTCTAAGTGAGGTAATTTATGAAATTCACTGATTAAATAAGGTATATGCATATATATTTACATATATGTATGTTAACAAATATGTGTTTGTAAATAAAAAATAGGTATAAACAATTAAAGTTTCTTTGCAGATATCGACATCCCAAGGGCGACGCTAAAGAATTCAATTTTAGAAACTTGTAAAGTAAGAAACAACATACAAGAATCATGATGACAATGGGGACATTGCTATTTTTAACGCACTGTAAGTAACGTGACTAATATTCTAGCGAGAACCAAATAATACAAAAGTCTCTAATGTCCTGTTAAATTTTGTTCTATCACATAGCATTGTAAACATAATTGTAAATCTACATTTTCCATGAAGATGAATAAATAGCTCAATTTAATTCCTGCATTTACACTGTAGTGGACAAATACAAGTTCAATTTTATAATGAAGGTGTTAATAGGCGGGGATGTAGAAAACACATAGAAATAATGCTAGTGAAGAAAATGAAATTAACCAATATTTAAAAATCAACCATAACTCGGGTTCTGGTTAAAGTTAGTCTGACATCCATTGGGTCTGTCCTTTTAAAGGGCTTTGTCCCTGGGCAGTTTGATGTCAGCGTTACACATTGTCACTTACCGTCTTTCAGGATGGTTTCTCGCTCTGTGCCATCTATCTTCTGACGGCCAATTAGGAAACTCGTGGTGTCAGCAAAGTAGATATAATTGGTTTCTGCATGAAAGTCTAAAGCACGAGGGTTTACCAGATTTTCTATGGGGATCATGTATTCATCAGCTATTTTGGTATTCAGGTCCATTCCTCTAACAATTCCTGGGCGTCCTTTCCCATAAAAGAGGAACAACTCATTCTTCGGTCCTGCAGAAGAAAGATTACAAACATAAACAACCAATGCTGCCTAATCTTCTTTACGCTGCATAATGCCACTGTTTAATTAACTGGCACAATTAGCGGTTTTTTAAATTCAATACCAAAAATTAAACTCTAAAATATGCCAAATGTATCTTGATGTAAGAAGGCCAGCTAATTGCATTACTTTAATTAAAATAGAAATTACTTCCGTGAATAAGTTATATTTAGTTAATTATTCTTTTGTCTGTAACTGTCTGTATAGCAAAAACATGACACATCATTGGATAACTTGTAACTGTAAAATGGACATTTATTAAAGCATCCAGCACATTTAATTTTACAATTCATTACAATCTATCTAACACATCTGTAGATATTAACTATAGAATTAATCATGTTTGACAATACTAAAAATTTCAGAGTATCTAAAACAGCCCCCTACTCCAAGTTTGCATCTACAGACTGTCAGAGGCTAACAGAAAGGAGCACACAGTAAATATATTACGGTTTGTCTAAACATGTGATTCATTTTTCTAAGTGAAATCAAATGCCAGTTACAGCAACGCTTTTTCTTTTACATCTTAATTAGAAATGTTAGAGGCTGATGCTGACTGCCAGCAACTCTGATGTTCAATACAGCCCTTGTCTAAAACAGAACAAAACAAAAACAAAAAACCCAAAACAAAAAACTGTTTCCTGGGTTCAAATGCCAGAATCAAGGTGGCTTTTTCTACAGAACGAATGAACCACTTCAGACTTTGTATGAAAAAACATGCAAGACTCTCCAATTGCTAGGGGTCCCTCTACTTAAGTCTAGATAATTTTTAAGAGAATATTTCATATGGAAAGGAAAACATACTGAGTTTTATTAATAAAACTGAGGAAAAACATGACTATTATATTTGTATAACCTTACCGTAAGAGATTCTTAGTGAGGTAAAATAACTACATTATAAAAATTTGGAGAAAAAAAAGAAAAGAAAAAATAAGTAGTCACTCATAAATTCAACACCCTCAATATAAACTATACTATCATTTTATATATTTTCTTTCTCTTGTTTTCTTTTAAAATTAGTGTTAATGAATATTAAATGATATAAATATTCATAAAATTTTAATATATAAAGAATAAAAATAAAACAAATCTCATGGACCTAGCACAGATCTTGGAAATATTTCCAGAACATTAGAATGCATGCACAGGCCCCAAACCCACCCTCCTTCCATCTCAGAGACGTCCAATATCCTGATTATTCTGCTTATTTTTTTTTTTTTAAGATTTGGCACATATGTTGTTTGTATTTTCTAACAATAGGTTGTTTAATTTTGCAAGCTTAAATTGCATGTGTGAACTCTTCTGTGAGCTAGTTTTATTCTTACACTCCTGATACCCATCTATGGTTATTACAATCGTTGTTCATTCATTTTCATTGCTGTATCATACTCCTTTGTGTGACGAGTCAAATTTAATTTGTCAAACTATTTTTCTAACACACAGCTACTTATATAGAAAAGGATACAATTTTATATTCTGATTTTATTCTTAAATCTTAACATTAAGTTTATGATCTACACTGATTCATCAAGTCTCACATTCCTTCAGTATGATCATAAACATATGCTGATTTGCCAAACCATTCTCCAATTAGTTTTATCTTTTCATATTATAATACTGAGATATGCATTTTTTCCAACCTAGTATTTTATACATTTTCTTAGACGATCTCTTAGTATATACTTACAGAAATGGAATTTCTGGGTAAAGAATATTAACATGCCTCTTTCTCACTGCCCTCACAGCATTTCAGTGTCTACCAACTTTCAAGAGTATTTTATTTTAAAATACTATTTTACATTATTTAAAAGTAGAACAGATTCATTAAAGAATTAAGTCCTGATTATTTCTTACCAACTTCATATGCATGGGTACTTTTTGTAAAATTGGGATTTTAGATATGTCTTTTAATATGTAACTTTTAAAAATTTAATGACATTTTCTTGTGCCATTAAAAAGCCTTCAAAACATTCTTTCCAATGTCAGCATCATGTTTCCTGCTAGGGAGGCAACATAACATAGTCAGCCACCTACCTACTGTAGGATGTTCAGATTGCTTCTGGGTTTTTGTTATTATACATATATTTATAATGAATTTCTTCAGACAAAAGTGGGATAATTTATTAAAGGATATTATCAGTTTTGTTTATCATAGGTGTTATCAAATGTCCTTCCAACGGTGTTACCAACTTCCCGTTCTATTAGCCATGCATAAAAAATCACTAGTTTCACCATATCCATTCTTGCTAACACTTAAATTATTGCTTTATTTTTTAACAGGTGCTTTAATTGGTAATCAGTAAACCTGGTACTTCACTGGCTTAATGTATGTGTGTGTGCATGGGTGTACACGTTGTTTTATTCAATCACTTTTTTCAGTCATTCAGTACCTAAAGTTTCTTCTAGTGTGTTTTCCTGTACGGCAGACAATCAAAAACTATACACATCTCAGACACTGATGTAGCCACGGTTCTGGTTTTGATTTAAGTACCTAATATCAGATGTCCTAGCTCAAGTCTGGAATATGGAAATGAGGCCCCCTCTTGCTATTTCTGCTGAGATTCATCTAACGGGGAAACTGCATTTCCCCGTATCAGGCTTTTCCCTTTGTGCGCACCAAGAGGCAAGGGAGAGGGCGTCTTTCCTTTTTGTGTCGTCTGCCAGTGTCACGCATTTCTGCAGCTGACAGCTGTGGTGCAAGCTTCCTAACCCCTAGATCTGTGTTAACATGGTGTGTTTTTGAAGTTACCATTGTCATTTGTGGCTTCCCGATGCCCTAGCTTCTGACTGAGGCCCATGTTCCAGCTTTAAGTCAGGCTAGTTTGTGGTGGTTTTGAGGAATGTTCCCGAGATAGTCTAGAAGCTGTTGCTTCAGGCATCTCACTGATTCCGTAAGCACGTATCTACTTGCGTTTGATCTTTTCTGCTTAAAATAGCTAGAATTGTTTGTCTTACTATAAATGTAAATAGATCCTGGTGGATCACTACATTCGGGATGACTGAAGCTTAAGCAACTCTGATTGTATGTTTTTTCCCCAAACATGTGTATATATACACATACACACACATATATATGTATGCATAAAAGTGCACGATTGTATTTTTACATGACATGCCATCACTTCCCAAGCGGTAACTGGACCAGTTTAAAGGCTGGTTATACACACAGACACACACGCACCTTCTCCTATCGTGAGGCTTCTGACAAAATATTCTCAATTACCCAGAGGATTTCTTGAACGTGAGAGTTGGTATCTTTATATTCACAGAATTTGATATAATGTTGGGAGTGAAAAGAAAATACTGAAATATGTACTTTTATCACAGTTGAGCAACTTGGGTTCTTAATTTAAAAGTACTTGTACCATTAATGCTAACCACTTAGTTTTAAAATTATAGCAAATTTAGTGGTCTTCTTTCATAGTCCTCAAGGGTATGGCAAGAAAGTAAGGAAGGTAAAAGAGATGGCAGGACGGTGACCAGAGAGGGAGCACAAACAGAAAGAAAAGGCCATGATGAAATGGAGAAAACAGACACTGTAAAAAGCAGTCATCATAACCTTAAAATTTATGGTATTTTGGGCACATTTAAAGACCAACAGTCTCCACATGGATGTCCTTGATATTATCTCTGATTCTGAAGGCCCTGAAGACCTTAATTTTGTGCAAAAATTTAAACTTGCAAAAGTCATGGGTGAAAAATATGTATTCACTTAAGTAAAGAACAATTAAATTATTCTAACATATTTCAAAAATAAAACAAAGACACATCTAACTTAGTAGATAACAAAACTGTTAAAGAGGTTGATATTTAATGAGTACAGCTCCAGTTACCTGGAAAATGAAATAATGAAATGAATTTCACTCCCCAGTGCTGGGTAAGGTGAAGTATCACTTTATGTGGATTTCTGTTGGACTAAACAACACACCTATTACTAGAAGCAACATTCTGGTTCAGAAAAGAGAAAATCTGGTCAGTCAAGGATTCAGGCCTTTTAGACCAAAAACATTCTTTAGGGAATTGAAGGATCTTCCTAAAAACCTTCCCTAAAGTATGTTCCCCAAGGATCCACAAATTTAGTGACCCTACAGCCCGATTACGTTTCTCACTCACAGTATCACACACATACAAAAAGGAGACACAAAACAAAACAAAACAAAACAAAACAAAACACACTGATTTTGAAAAACAAAATGGCTGGAACATATTGGCAGGCAAATTTGACCTGATGAAGTCTCATGTTAGTACTGATGTTGAGGATCCTAATTAATACTAAAAACCTTATTCTGAAGCGGTAGCTGCTGGCAAATGTTTGGGTTTTTAACAACTTACTTTTGCATGACCTGCCATCACTTCCCAAGTTGAAGCCAGTCCTGCAGCGACAGGTCCGTGTTTTGTAACTGCTGCTGAGCAGACAGATGTGTGAACATCCCCCTGGCATTCCAGACGGATCCACTTCACAAGCGTGGCTTCTGACTACAACAAATAAAACACAGCACGCTTGAAATTCTCCAAAGACAAGATAATTATGTGCATCAGGATGTTGAAACTTTTCCAGTGCAGAAGAGGGAATCCTAGCAAAAAATCTTTATACCCAATTATTTAGTATCATAATCAATTGGAAAAGAGTTTAAACCGTGTAAAAAAAAAAAGAAAAAAAAAGTAGAGATTTGCCAAAATCCTCCTAAGCCTACATTAAAAAAAAAAATTCTGAGAGATTAAATGATTTCATATCAATCTAAACTGTTTACCTATGAGCAAAAATAAAATGGGGAGCACGTCCCCATTTTTTAGGACGTGCTTATTGTACTTTTAAAAAATACACTTTTCTGACAAATATTAAAATGATACTGTTAAAATATCCCAGGTTAGGTAGTTAAGAAGTAAAAGGATTTCTCCTGAAATAATCTATTATATGGGTGCTTAACTAGAAGAAATGTCATTTAGTGATTACGCTTATTGAGAAGTGTTAAGAGAAATTTTCTTTTTCAATTTTGAGTCCATTGTCATTTGGAGAACCCTACACAAAATGAATTGTTAGTGTGTGCGTGTGTGTGTGTGACTGTAACTGCCAAAAGGAGAAGGCTAAGTTTTCTTGTGGAGATTAAGGAATAGAAGGAAGTTTCATGAGTGTAGAAGTTGGAGAAGAAACAAAAAATAGGAAAAGGACCCTATGGAGAGGATGAGAAAAAGAAAGGTTAACGAGAAAAAGCTGCAGCAGGAATACTATCAGCAGGATTTTATGTGTTATTGTAATTATATTATTTTTCAGTCACCTCTTATTTGGAATTGTGATCAATAATATGACAATTTTCTTTAAATATTAAAACTTACATGCTTTTAAAAATTGTGCTATATTCTTTTTGTACTCCTCATTCACTAAATGGAAAGATAACTGAAATGTAGTTTAACTGTTTTTTTCTCCCAGAGCGTTGCTTATATTTTCCAATCTCACCCCATTTCTATACTAGATCAAATCTCCTCTCACCTCCTTAGCAACTCTCCACTTTCTTTCATCATTACTTTTGCTCTCTCCATTGGATCATGCCCATCAGCATACAAATGTGCCATTATTTCTGCATCATGGAAGAAAAGTCCTACTTTTAACCTTAATTCCTATGGCAATCTTGCAGTGAGCTCTCCATTTCTCTGCTCCACTGAACATCAACACTTTTCAAAGTGATCCAAGCTCATTGTCTGTAAATTCTTTCTCAGATCCATTCTACCCAGGCATTCTCTTCACCACAAAACTGCTCTTATCAGATCCCTAGGGCCTTCATGCTATGAGATCCAATGGCCAACTGATTTAACAAGCTTCTTCTCAGTCTCCTCTTTTGGGCCCTCCTACTCTCTTTGACTTCTTATTGTTGGGCTGTCCCAGCATCCTTTATTTGAAATTTCTCTCCATCCATAGTTACTTCCTTGATGATCACATCCATGTATATGCCAATGATTCCAATTGTTATGTCCGGTCTGGACTTCCCCCTGAACTCCAGACTTGTATATTCAAATACCCCCTTGATAGCTCCACCTGAATTTATGATGGACATTCAAAATAATATGTAAAATTATACTTATTTTCTTTGTCCTATATCTGCCTCAATCTTAGTTTTCCCAACCTCCGAAATAATTCAGTTGCTCAGGCCAAACCATTGTCATCATCGTTGCCTCTTTTTAAAATTTACATCCCACATTAAATCCATTAGGAAATCCTGTTGGCTATACCTTCAAATATATCTGGAGCCTAACTACTTTTCACCACCTTCACTGCTACCATCTTGGTTCAATCCACCATCATCTCTAACCTTCCACCTTCGTCCTCCACAGCCTACTGTGAATATAGAGTAGCCACATTGAGTCCTGTAAAGTCAGTCAGATCATGAGACTCCTCATTCAATTTTATGTTTTCAGTGAGATTTCCTCTGACCAGTCAATATAAAATTGCAAGCTACCCTCCATTCCTGATACTCATCTGTTTTATTTTTCTCTATAGCACTTATTATCTTTTAATACAATAATTTACTTAAAAAATTATGTCTTCTCTACAATAACGCAAATCTCATAAAGGCAGTAATATTTTGGTCTGTTTTATTCACTGCTGTATTCCCGATGTAAGTAGAATAGTTCCTGGCACAGAGTAGATGGTCAATGACTAATTGGTGAATAAATAAATCCTAACATAAAACTCGAGTCAGGTTATCTACAGAAATCCAAATTCGAATTTCTGTAAACACATGTATGACAGTACACTGCCTTGTCTAAATTTGTGTTAATGGTTGGCTAATTCTCAATCAGTTTTCAAAAGATGAGGGGCATTTGGGTGAATTTGTGTATGTTACATTATTCTATGTATGACTGAGCCTAAATTATATTGATGAATAAGCATCACTAACCTGCTATGCAAAACAATTAGTTTGTGTTTTTGAGAAATACTTAGAAACACCACAGCCTTCTTATTAAAAAATATTTTTTAATTAACATGTGTTCAGAAATGACTGAGATGTTTAGTCAAGAGATCCCAGTGACTATAATAAAACCTGAAGAGATATTGTAAGAAAGTTGCCTGATTGGAAATTTGTCTCCCAGAAGGATTAAAAAAAATTCGCTAGCATCTTAGCTTCTGGGTTTCCTGTGTACACACATCAAAACTGAAAGCACCTCTCTGCATCTAAATCTAGCCACCATTTCAACCCTGTGGTTGTAGAAACGATTCACCTGGAACTGAACAGTTTGTCATTTAGACTTGGGAAGGGAGCTATTCCATTTTACCATGTAGACATGTACACTTTTGCTACCAAATCAGATATTTATGAACTCTAACACCAAACAAAGGCACACGGACCTCCATTCAATCCACCATTATGAAGGCTATGAAGAAATCTTGTATCTTACCTGTTGGCTGAGTTCTTCTTTGATAGATTCGGATTGCCCGAGCGTTTTCCACTTTAATCAGTGAATGAATATCAGTGCCATTAAATCGATTTATCCTTATGATATTGAAGTTATCAGGATTGGTTGCATACAAATAGTCTTCAAACACAGTTATACCATACAGATGTTTGACCTATAAAAAAGGGCAAAAATAACTATGATTTTTAATTATGATGCTTTCAATTTAAAAGAAAAAATGATTACTAGTTACAACTGTGGAAACTTCCCATGGTTGGAGAGTCACAAGCATATTACCATTTATTTTATCTCAAATAATTCAACATTTCACTAATTTAACATATTTCTCTGAGAATAAAACATTACGAAGTAGTTAAGCAGTTCCAAATGTATGTGAGAAACTTTTATGTTTCTTAAGACTCTGAAGAAAACATGTTCAGTTGCTACTTTTCAAAGGCTTGTAAGAACCAAACTTTCAATCATATTTGATAGTAATATGCTTATTATAGTGTTACACAAAATCTGAGATATTTTTGTGAGCTACTTGTTCTTATAGTCATGGATATATAGAATCTGTAAAAGCATAGCTTTGCTTGTGAAAGGACTGATGAGAAAACTCCTTTGAAAATCTGTTTTTTTTTTTAAACACATGTGACATTGAGACTAATACTTGCCCCAACATGGAAAATAATAAAAAAATAAAATCACATACTTGGAGTAACTGTAAATAAAATCTCAGCATTTTAATCAGAAATTGCATTCTTTCAAAAGCCTACTCATAATGACACGGAACTATTTGCTTTGAGAATAACAATGTTTGCAGCCTTCCATGACACCCTAACAGTAACCCTCCTCCTCGGCAGGGGTCTTGGGATTATGGGAAGGAACAGCCACTGTGAGGTCACAGAAAACTTCCAGTAGAGCAGAAGAAGAATGAGTATATTGATTTTCTCATGTAAAAAGGCACGTGTTAGGCATGTTGCCTTTGGGTGTTTCTTGTACTGAACTTAATTTAAAATGGTTCTGGTCCAGGACATGGTAGATCTGTCCATCGATTTAGTGTAGAGATTTCTTTGAAAGCATTTGTCATTAATCTTTGGCATTTTATTACACTTTAAGTGCACTTTTAGTATAGATTTGTAATTAAGAGAATTTGTGAAGGTATGTATGGTTTAACTGTAAAAAAATAAACAGAACAAAATCAGAAATTTTTCTATGTAGGAAATCTTGCCAGTTCTGTAATTTAAGCAAACGAATTTGATTTTTTAGCCTCCTAGCACGTGGACTCCTCATTACTGTCTCTGATCCGCTAATATGAGATGTTGACTAAGCGAAGATTGGCTTTTGTTATGTTGTTTTTGGATGTACTTCATTTCTCCGTGTGTAGTCTGGAAATGAAAGACAGGAATTAATGGGGAGAATCATCCTTTGTTAAATTCCCAATAATATATATCTATGTTAGTGTTACTCTCTGGTAAGTGGTGGGGGAGGGGGTGGCATGTGTTACTTACTAATTTTTTTTTTAACAGAACTGACATCATATTTGCTAAATATACCTATGACTCAATTTTGATTTGGGCAATACTTTTTTCCTATAAAAATTACAAGCAAGCTGAACTATTTCATTAATTGCCATTTACTTCATGCATGTTCTGCTGTAAGTTTCAGGCCATCCATCTGGAAGTGTGTGGTTGTGGCACACCCACATTACTCTCTATACAACTGCCAATCCACATCCCAGGAGAAAAGGCAAGAATCAGAGAGGGCAATTGGTGAAGTCAGAAAACATTTTCTCACAGTAATGATCAAGTTTCACTCGCTGCCTCCCTGCTTTCCTTCAGAAATGGACCATACCTTATTATAAAGCACCTCCACTGTTGCCTGCTCTAACTCTCCCGACAGAGGTGGGGTGAGCTTCGAGTGGCGATAGACCATTCTGCGTACAGGACAGACACTTCAAAAATGTTATCTATGTTGGATTACTTAGTGGCAGACTAAGCATTATGCTCAGGGAAACAGCAAGACATAAGCAACAGAAATGAAATAAAAGAGGATAATTAAAAACTGCAGACATTAAAAATCTTTTGAATGGAGTCATGAGGAAGATCATTGGAATTCCTCATCCCTGTTTCAAGGTTTAAAATTTTAATTATATATGTACGTGGAAAAAGAAGGTCCATGATAATCATTTTACAGACTAGGCACTCTAAGGTCATAACCAAAGACTGTCAAAGATATCAAGGTTTTTAGGACAGCAGAGGTGAGAGAGAAATAAGCGGCCGCACCTCTAATACTGGACACCTGTTTTTTTTAAACTATCCAGATTAGTGCACTTGTGTAACTGCCAAGGGAGGGGAAACATTTCACTGTTACAAGCTGCTTATAAAGGAAAAGTATCTTTACAAGATAATTACAGAATATCTGTGCCTTGCATTGCAAAACAAAGCAAAGAGATTTACATATTTCAGCTCCACATGAGACTATAACATGGAATGAGCACTGTCAGTGAGGTAAAATTGAACTTAAAAAGTATACTATTCAAAAAGGCTTATCTCCACTTAGAGATCTCCTTTAGGTGTTTTTTGAGTGCTGTTTGCAAAAACTTAACAATTTAGCAAGGAAAAAACTATACAGATGGGAAAATTTTTGACCTTGGTGACTTTCACAAAGCTCTCATTTTAAGAAACACCTGAATACATCGAAGGCAAAATTTAATCCAACCTATTAAAATAATAATGATACTTTTGTGAGCAGGCATCTGCTTTGTTAGCAAAGTATCTCCAATGCCACATGGGACAGATGACAGCTCGGTTTCTTTACAAATGAACTACTTCAATTAATTTTGTGTAAGTAGGTCATAACATCTGTCCTACTATAATACTTCTTTTTTTACTAGGATAGCATTTTTTGTTTTGTTAGTTGTTTTTGATGTATTTTTATTGGTTTTGCTTTTGTGTGCTTTTTGTTTTAGTAGAGGGACGAAGGGAGAGAGGGCACTCCCAGTATTATGAAGCACACTATGAAAAGAACATTCTCTCATATAGGAAATACATCACAATTTTTATGACCCACTGCAGCCTGACATCATAAGACATTTTCAATATTGCACTGTTCAGCCTTCTTCCTAGTAGGATGCCATTCATTTAATTACCTTAGCTGCATCTTTCTAACCAAATTGTACTTACTTGTCTGCCTTGAGTGATAGTATGTCTGTTTTTCCCTTGATAGTCCACTACTTCCACACAGTCCAAGTAAAGGTCTACCCAGTAAACCAATTTGCTGACGAGGTCTAGTGCCAGCGCAGCTGGCTGCTCCGTCTTTGAGTCGATTATCCTTGTTCTGTTTGTCCCATCCGTGTTACATCGCTCCACTTTGGCCACATTCCCGTAATCAGTAAAGAAAAGTTTTCTGTTGAAAGAAAAGTAAATGTTAAAGTGGATGGGGGAAAGCATATTCAACAGAACCATCCGTAAAAAAGCAGAACTTTTCCTTCTAATTTATTTCAGTGGTTACATCTGTTGGCGTCCCATAACCAATTCCATATAATATCACTCATAAACAGAGAAGTCTGCTAATGAATATTGCAGGGCATTAGGGAGCAAGTTAACTAACAACTGTAAAGTTTCCCCAAAACGGATGATGATGGTGGGTTTATTTTTGTATTAGGGGAAACGTTTCTTTAAGCCTCATAGAGCCGGGACACATACACCGCAGGAGACCTGTGGAGTCCGTTTGGAATAAGCTTTGTAAGTGAGCCAAGTCACCAGGCCAGGGCACGTGAGCTTTCAGGCTTTATCGTCAACCTGCTTTCAAATGGTGTGGTAATGTCTGTCTCCTATATAAGCTCTTATGTGGAGCTCAGTGATGCTAAGAGTGGCAGAGAATAGCAAACCTGGAATGGAATTAAGCAGATGGAAAAGCAACTGTGCTGTTTGTAGCAATGGAAATAAAACATAAATAATCCCCCCAAACCAGGTCCAAATATCCCCAAATCACAGAATTTCAGAAAGAAAATGCAGGCCATTTCTTTTCATTTTTCTCTATAGATTTTAAATAAAAGGCTGAAAAGCAACGTTGACCTCTGAGACAAGAAATCCTTCTCTGAAGCACTAACAGTGTCTGTCAAAGGTTTAAATACCTCCAACCATTCAGTGTCGAATATTTGATTAGTCTTCACTATGTTTAGTAAACACAAATCAATTTCAATTAACCTGACAATATTTTAACAAGATTATCTACTCATGAGAGTAAATTACATTTGTAAATAGAAGACCACCTTCCCTTGACTTAAATACAACCTCAAGAATAATCCAATTTGCAGTGCCTGAGCAATATTAAGATTACCTAGAGTATAGGATATTTGATTTTACAAATTTGGTGAATGAGTTTTTAGTTACTTTTCTCAACATTGTTGCATTATCTAACAATATGCGGTATCTTTCAAGCTAAAGAGTATGATTTAAACTTTAATTTAGCTCTTCCTTCTGGGGGAAGCTTTGACTAATTTTTAAGCATTAACATATACCAGTCTGTGACAGTGCAAGCCAGGTTTTATTATGAGTATAGATTTCCCCCAGTATTCCTGAAAGATCAATTTATCACCATAAATTAAAAATTATTTTTCAAGTGACATTCCATTCAGGTGAAGAGCTTTCTAGTCTAGTGAAGAATAAATAAAAGGGCATATGGTGCTATGTTTTATTGTCATGCTAAACGCTCAAACTTCTACTCTGCGCTAGCTCATGAGTTTTCTCTCTTTTTTGTTCTCTCTTTCCTATCACTATCTCTTCCTGCTTCCATCTTTTATCTCCTCTTTCCTCACTTGTTAACCAACTAGTTCGTTAGTCATCTCAAGTTAAGTGAGATTTACCCAGTTTCCGTCCTCCCTACTGTAGAACACTGCCCACTATTTCTGTCATAAGAAACTCTCTCCCTCACTTCACACCAAAATGCCTGTCCTTATGCAGTTTCCTTTTCCGACTGGTCCACTTCACAGCACTGAACAGCTGCTGGTGTCCTGGCTTTGGGACAGAGTCGGAGGCTCTGGCACACTACGTACAGTGCGTCATGTATAGACCATGTCAAGACAGTGACAGGAGGTAGGTGATTGAAACTATGTGGTGTTGAAGAGGGAAGGTGAGTCTGGAGATGGGAACTTCTATGAAGTCATCTAGAGATGTTTAGATGTGGTACAAAAAGGAAAAAAAGGAGATTGCCAAGACAAGACTCTTAGAGGTGTACTGTTGGGAAAAGACGGCCAAGTAAGATCAGAGATAGTGGTCAAAAGAGAGAACAGACTCCCAAAGAAGCCTAAGGAAGAAAAGTTTCATACTAAAGGATTGGAGTGGCTGTCTGGGTCAATCACTTCACAAAATAATTAAAAAAATATATATATAGATAGATTAGGAAGATGTCACTGAATTTGGCATTTGTTAAAATACTAGAAATTTTTGGTACTTCCGTTTGAGAAGTTTAGGTATGGCGGAAGAGTAAACCAGATAATAATGAAGGAAGTCAAGAAAAGATAATTTTTCCAAGAAGATTTTCAGTAATACTGAACTATTATTACAAGAATGATTCAAATGATTCTCACATTCATTCCAAGTCATAATATAACTGGTTGAAGTAACTCTCTGAATAAGCTTAAGCCAAAGTATGAAACAAGTATATGATTCATCAAATTTTTGCTGTTTTAATGGAAGTGTAAAATCAAAAGAACAGGAGGACTTTGGGTGTGTGAAATCACACTGAGCTAAAAGAAACAGTAAAGAATTTACCATTGTACCCCCAGCATACAGTAGAATATCTAATGCCCAATGGAGACATAAAAGATGATCTTTACACTAAATTGAACTTCCTCAGACTTCAGAATACTGCCTATGGCGAGCTGTATTCACTTATCATTGAAATGCAAGAAATGGAAGAATTCTCCAGGATAATAGCACTAAGGCCATAAATCTGCACACAATAAATGCTCATGGTCACATGATTAAGTAGATGTTTCTTCACTTCTTTCAGCATTGTTTAATTTTAGTTTAAAAGTATCTACTACTGTTACAGACAAAAGCTTCATTCCCAGAGCATTCTTTAATTCAGGTATGGTTGTTATAAGGATTGATAAACAAAAGCTGACCTTTTAATTATCTAAAACCTAACTAAATTTCATTTGTGATGTAAGTGTAGCTGGGTTGAAAAATCACTCTGTTCTTTCCTATAAAATATTTGTCCAAATTTTAGAACGAGTCAATAGCCCTCTATGAACTTCACTGTCTCATGGATCCTAATAATGACCTGTGAGAGAGAAGTATTTCTATTTTACAGATGAAATAGGCTCAAAGTCCACATGGTTAGCCACTGTCAGAACCAAAACATGAATGTTTGTCATGCCTTTTCTTTTTAACTCATTATTTTGAAATAAGTTCAAACAGAAAAGCTGTAAGAATTGTAGAAATGTCTATACTGTTCACCTATACTCACCAGTTGATCTTTTGTTCCTCTGACTGGTTCTAACACTGTCTGAACCATCTGACAGGAAACTGCAGACTTGACCCTCTTCACCTAAAATTTCAGCCTGCATCTCCTAAGTATGAGGACATTCCTTTGCATAACCATAGTATACCTGTCAAAAGTAATACTTCTAAAACTGATACGATACACAGCTTTTATTCAAATTTTGCCTTTTGACCAATACTATCCCATGTATAAAAAATTCTTTTTTTCTCTAATTTAGAATCCAATCCAATATCATATATTGCATTTAACTGTCCTTTCTCTCCAGACTCCTTTAATCTTAAATGAGTTGTTTTAATACCATATGATACCACTCATATATGGAATCTAAACAAAAGAAAGAAAGAAAGAAAGAAAGAAAGAAAGAAAGAAAGAAAGAAAGAAAGAAAGAAAGAACGAAAGAACGAAAGAAAGAACGAAAGAACGAACGAAAGACACTAATGAACTCATCTACAAAACAGACTTGCAGACATAGTAAACAATTTTACGGTTACCAGGGGAAAGGGAGTGGAAGGGCTAAATTTGGGAGTTCGAGATTTGCAAATATTAGCTACTATATATAAAAATAGATTAAAAAACACTTCTTCGCATAGCACATGGAACTATATTCAGTATCTTACAGTAATCTATAATGAAAAAGAGTATGAAGACAAATACATGTATGTATACGCATGACTGGGACATTGTGCTGTACACCACAAATTGACACACTGTAACTGACTGTACTTCAATAACAACAACAAAAAGAATAACCCTATTTTGAGTTTGCCTGATTTCTCTCATAATTAAATTTATAGTATGCCTTTTAAATTGAAAGGCAACAGTTTTGTACTTTGTTTCCACCCTACTTTGAAACCATGAACCACCCTATGCTCTACCCGAGAAATACCCTAAAAAGAAGCACAGATGGTGGTTTGAAATCTTATTTACTCCTTCTTATTCAGTGTTCTTTGAACACTTAACTTTCTTAATATCCCCCTTCAGCATCATCTCCCATGAGGAACCAAGGATCTTCTGCTCCTTCTACTGCAGCACAGCTCCAGTGTGGCGCGCTGCGAGTCAGATGCGTGGTGGATGGCGGAGCCCGTTTCCAAGTCTGTCCGACATCCCCTTTCCTCAGGATTGCAATATTGACATTTCTCCTTTCCCTTCTCTTTCCTGCACTATCAATTATTTTTTATTCTCCAGAATAAAGAAGAAATTAAATTGAGATGGCTATTCTCTTGTTCTTCACTTATTTTTCAAATGCCATTCAATTAAACTTCCACTACCACAAAAATTAAAATTAAAATAAGACAATATTCCAACTACTGTCACTAAGTTATGTTTAACTAGTCAACTTTCAAACTAGTAATTATTTATCTAGTTCATTCATTGTAATTTAGCAGCTCTTGTAAGTGGGGACTGACCATTTTGGTTTCCTTATCTCATCTAGTATGGGAACCTGATTTTACCTGGCATCTGTGTTGGTTATATGAGCAGCCCTGTTTTACTACAGATATGTAAGTTTTATACAGTTGAAGAGAGTAAGAAACTTTGAGTACTGCCGGAAAACTTGCCTGCCATAAATCAAAAGTCACAAAGGGAGCACTCACTCACCGACAATGATAGAGCACGGTGCTTACAGAGTTCTGGCCCCAATCATCCTGATGCTTTAAAGCAAAGCAATTGTTATACATCCTGATGTCTTAAAACGTAAATTATTGCTCTGTTAGCTGATAAAAATAAGACTTTTCCCAGTGATATTCATTTTAAATGTTTCCATGCTTTTCGTACTTTGCCCAAAAGGACAAAGGGGAATTTAAGCATATCAGAGTCCTATCCGCCTCCTTCAACTGCATGGTCAGCTTTGGCTTTGTGTCAACATTCTTACCTCAGCATTTTGGTGATGGCTTAATGGTGGAATTTAAAATTTTTCAGAGTTCACACAATAAAATTATGTATCACTCATTTTAACTGTTTCCAAATAAGGTTACACAACAAGATTTTTGTTATGGAATAGAGAGGGGAATGAGACATAAAATTAGAGGTCCATATAGTGCAAGATGAAAAAAAAATCATTGTTCTGATTAGGGCGTAGCAAATAGCAAACCTTCCATGTTTATTAATCACATGTTAATGTAGAGAATTTCGTATCTTTTTACATTTCAGGAAACTGATAGGCATTTTTCTTAGCAAGGATTACATTAAGGACTTCATTTTTCAATCTTGCTTGAAAAATAACTGTGTTATCCAAACAGCATCAATAGTAGTAATTTTTCTTCCATTGTATATACAAAAATTGAACAAGAAAATGATTTTTCACATTTTATGTAGAGCAATTCAAATATACTCAGAATTAAAGTAGAAATATTAAATATTTAGCATTGTAATTCTAAAGTGCAATTGTAAATATTAAAGAGTAATGAGTCTTTGGAGTAAGAGGTTTAAATTTAATTTCTATCAGCTCCTGCTACTCAAGGCATGTGGATGATAAACAATTTTCTCTGTCTAGCCAAGACTGTTCAAGACAGCTATTTATTGATTTTTACTTGGTTGGGGTTTTTGCTTTCATTGTTTGAAAAATCTCTCTTTAACTTGGTTTTCAGTTTATACATAAACACACAGAAATTAAACTTGACATACAGACTCCTGCTTTCAGCTGGCTACTCTATCTTCTGGAAACATTCCCACTAAAAGTGTTAATGCATTAGATATGTCAGTTAATTCAGCTTACTCATTCACCATCCGTATTCACCTAAACCTGCCCCACCCACTGAGCATTCCTGAGAGGGGCAGCTGTATGTGTCAATATTACCCCTCTGCTGTTTACAGATAATTAGGCCCAGGGAGAACACAGGAGGCAAGTGAAGCCAAACCATAGGCTGAGCTGAATCTCTCAGACCCTTTCTCTCAATTATCTAAACCAAGAAGTGTGGAGCTCATCCGATGGGCAGCTGTGCTAACATGGGTGGTGTGCAGGGGGATGCCGGCGGGTGAGAGGGGACGAATACCAGAGCACATGTGCAGACATGGGGGAGCCACGAGGCCGAGAGATGGGATGGAGGGAGCCATGTATTCCTCCGGCAAGTGACGCTCTAGGCCCCAGGAGTCCATCTCTACTTCCCGTCCTTAGTTATGTAAACACTCGGGGAGGGGGGGTTCCATATCCTCCCTGAGAACTCTCTGCATCTGAGCTTCAAATGGCTTCAGCAGGTTTCTCTACTTGGAAGCTAACATGCCATGAGTCAAATACTGTATTGTTTAATGTTCTATTTTAAGATTCAGATAATTCTTATGCTG
This sequence comes from Vicugna pacos, assembly GCF_048564905.1. Taxonomy (NCBI): domain Eukaryota; kingdom Metazoa; phylum Chordata; class Mammalia; order Artiodactyla; family Camelidae; genus Vicugna; species Vicugna pacos. The sequence goes on from NC_132991.1 coordinate 20,696,801, forward strand.
AAGATTTTGAACAATCAAAATTCATACTGCTTTAGGAAATATTATATATTGAAATGTTAACTCAGACTAAAGCAATCATTTTATAATGTTCACGGGTAACCTTTATATGACCTCATATTGGCATAAATATATAAATATATATTATATAAAAATAAAGCATCTAAAATCTTCCTGGCAACCTCCCATGAAAACACAGAGAAGAAGGATATTAATAATGGACAACACATTTTTTTAAACCATCTTTCTTATTTTTTAAAAACTCAATATATTACTCAAGTCATGGATTTCCAAATGTCCTTCCCGAATCCAGGCTGGCTAAACTCTCTCACAAATTAAAATACAGCCTCTCTCAATCCTCATCTTACTCTGACACAGCCTCTAACTCATCTTTTTATTATTTTAAGCAAATTTGTCCCTTAGGCTATTCTTTCCATTTGTTTTTCATTTTCCATATTCTGAGAGCCAGGAGTTAACTCAGACAGTAATAAACCTGACATTGTAAAAAGGGAGTAATAAAAAGTGGAGAAACAGAAAGATTTGCACATTTCTATTACTCTTTTTATCTTTGTTACATAGGTATTTATTCAATTTTCAACACAATTGAGACACAATGAGAAAAAATACCTAATCCACTTTCCCTGGATTGTCTTTGCCTTGGCCCTATCAGCAAGAAAAAAGCTAGTCCAGCCTGATTTGCTTAAGAGCCATCATGGCTTCTGACTTCCCCAGTTTTCTGAGGAAAGAACCACTTGGTTTACCTTCACTCATTCGCGGCTACACTAAAATTGCAACTACGAAATCTAATCACTGAAAAGATAATGATACACTTGGCCTAACATTTCAACTACCAGGCAGACCTTATTCTCAGGTAGTAACTGAAACCTTATAAAGCCATCTTTAAGACAAAATCAATGTTTTCACCCTTGTTTACACAGGTCTTGCTCAAAGTACAGGGCAGTCTGACATCAGTCCATTGACACAGCCTCCTCTCTTCCTACGAACGCTCTTCTGATCTGTCCTCTGAAACACCTACTCTACGACCACGAACTCCCCAGTATCCTAAGACTACACGTTGAATGTCCCTTCCCCCTTTTTGCCTTTACTGAAACTTTGTGAAACTCAGCATCTCTTGAGATCATTCTTTCCCAGCAGTCACTGAAAATGTGGGCTCCTAAGAAAACCTAAGGGGTAGATGTAAAATCAATGCCTTCTCCAATAAGAATCACAGAACATTCCAGAATATTACTCTCCTCTTATCTGTCTCCTGCTTTTTGAGGGTCTCACAAATAGGCTGTGTCGTTAACAGCATCCATCCTCGAAGAATCATCTTCTGACTCTCTGATGCTTATATCTCATTTAAAAAAAAATTTGGCACCTAGGGTTCTGTCTTACTGACCACACCAAACCAGAGAAGTTAGTAATTCCGACAGCTACAAGATAATGGATCCACAACTTTCCTTGTTTCCTTGACCTCCTCTCTGCCTACAACTTCCAGTACACTTCAACCACAAATTCCCATGGTGATGAACAGTAGGCTGTTTGTCATTACCAGAAAAAATGACTTCACAAAAAGGGATATCTTCCCCCTTCAACACACACACAAAGAGCATCTTGTTTTTCCCTCTGATTGCATGTTCACTGTCTTTCTTGCTCAGGTACTCTCAACAACAGCAGCTCTTTGACTTCACTGAGACCTCATCCGTATGAAGCGTCTCCATTAGCCAATCTTCAACTTCTCTTTCTCATTTATTCTCTCCAGCTAATTCACCCCACTTCACCCTTAGAGGATGATCTTGCTTCTTACTGTTTTCTCACAGCCCCAGCTAAAACCTACCAGCATCTACATCAATGTTTTCCTCCCTCTCCTCTTAAAATACAGAAGAAAGCATCCTCTCATCCATTTAGGCCAATACATAAACTCCTATCTCTGAAACTTGTCTCCAGCAATTTCCTCTTTCTTCTGCATTTTAACTTGCCCATTTTTTTTTTTTTACATTTAGTAGAATGTAGTTCTCACCTTCAACATAGAAACTTGCTCTACTATCTATCATCTTAAAACAATTAAAACTTTTTTTTCAATCTTAAACCACTCTCCATCTATAGCCCTTTCTCTCCATGCTTTATTCACATCCAACCTTCTCCAAAGAATTATTCACACACGCTGACTTCATTTTCTCCCTCCATCACTCTTCATTCCACACTGACATATCCTCCACCTTCACCATTCCATTTTTCTTAACTTACAGAAGTTGCCAATTATTTTCATGTGGCTCAACCTTTCTCAGTCCTCATTTTATTGTCCTCTCTGTAGCATCAGACCAAGTTAATCCTTTCCTCCCTTTTGACTTTTCTTTCTCTTAGCACTCTCTTGGTTTTCATCCTACTGCTTTTTCTCAGTTGCATTTTCCCACCTCCTCTTTCTGTATCAGGTCCAGGGTTCTAGTACTGAAGTTTCCCAGGTTCAGTCTGGGAATCTCTAAATTCTCTCACAGAAAATCTTCAAAGTTTCTATGACTTTCATTAGTATTATAATAACTTTCTTATATCCTAACCTATCTTCTGAGTTTCTAACTCATAAATACACTTGACTTTTTTGATACTTGTGTTTAAATTCTTTTAGGGACCTCAAATTTAACACATCTAGTATAACATTCTTGCTCATTCTTACCAGATTTATTCCTTCATTATTCTCCACTTTGGCAAATAGCGCCTCTTTCTTCCCAACGGCTTATTCCAGAAACCAGACAATCGTCCTTTATACTTTCTACCTTATCCTCTACATCTAATTCATCACCATATCCTGCCAGTTCTATCTTCAAAGTATACCTCTAATCCTCTGCTCCTCTTTCCTAAATCAATTCACCATCATCTCTTGCCTGGGGACATACCTCATCTCTGTTTCTTGCTCCTTTAAATCATTCTCCTCATAGTAGTCAGATCTTATTAAAAAGAAAAATGGAGTATGTATTTATGAAACACTCCTATAGCTGCTGATAACAATCAGAATAAAACCTGATATTCTTAACATTGCCCCCAATGGTCACATGATCAGGTCTGTACCTCTCTCTCCAGCTCCATCTAGCAATATACATCCCTACTTCTAACACCTTGGCCATCTAGCAGTATCTCTGTATAAAATTCTAGTATCTTGGCCATCTTCTAGTTCCTTAAACGATCTACAAATTTTCTTCCTTTCTCTCTATCACATATCCTGTCTCCAAGTCTGAAATGTAATTTCTACCATGCTATTCCAATCTTGGCTTTAGTTTTAAATTTAAATGTCAGTTTCTGCAAAAGACTTTTCCTGGTCTTCCAATATCAATTAAGTCGGCCTGATATAATCTCATGACATTCTGTATTTTTAATACTATCCTCCTTTATTTAATTGCATATAACATACACACACACAATGATAAGTCTAAGATCTGTTTACTAAGTAGACTATAACCTCCAAGAGGACAAAGACTTTATTCGGCATTTTATGTTCACAACTCAGCCACAACATAGTCTCACAACAGAGACATATGGCTGTCTCTGTCTCTTCATATATCTATGTAAGTTCTGGACTGATTTTCTCATATTGGAAAATAAAATCTAAAACTCAAACTTGAGATTGGTTAAAGGGGCAAAAAATATGGATAAGACTATTCTAGCATATGAGACTGAGTTAGTTTTCCACACAATCCAGCATAGGTCACTGGAATTCTTCCCTGGACCAAAATCATTAGCTAATAGTAAATTACTGCTCTGCCTCAATTTGATTACATTGTCTTCTTCAGCACATAATTCTCTTTGGAGAACTTGTAGGGAGCAGTGATACTAGTTCATGGTAAGATATGATATTCCTGTGTCTGACCGTCTACTTTCAGAAGGTAGCAAAAGTTTTGTTTCTCTGTTTACTTTAATATAGGATATTTATATAATCAACATGAATTTTAAGAATATAATACTGTCCATGCATTGGTGCAGGGGGTAAATGGAAAAGAGGAGACGGTCAAGAACTATTTTGAGGTCTGCATAAACAGGACTTGATAATTAATTGAGTGAGAATGAGAACGATTACAGAGCAGCATTCTAGTACTATAGTAACGTTTGAAAAACATATCTCTGGAATATATTCAGCCTTCAGATTTTTCTCAGGAAGTCTACCTTTCTGATAAGATCTCAAGGTGTCATTCCATTTAATACGAAGAATGGGTTTTACAGTCTGGCCATACTTCTTTTTCATGACCATGGGCAATGCTATCTTAGGACTCCTTCAGGGGTCAGTACGCAGGAGGTCAGTCCTTGAGAGCTCATGCTCCATATACTTGATTCATGTGGAACAGTAGACTTGTGCAGTAATATATTAGATGTCAAAAAGCTGCTCTTTGAAATATGCAGAGATGTATAACCTAATTTCCGCACTTAAGGAAGTCCTATTGGTTTATAAAGGCATTTTTCTGAGCTGAAATAACACAGATGGCTTCTCAGAAGCAGCTAAGGTAGGTATCCATGAAGTTGTGGACTGCTGAACAAATCTGGTTCACTGCTATGCTAATTACCAGTTAGGTGAACTGTCAATTTCTATTTTAAATTCTCACTAAATGAAGGGAAAAACAGCATGTAGATAAATGGAACTTTAACTACCACCTAGTTTTTTATATATTACTTACTGTTTATACAGGAGTGTGCATCTCAGTTTGCTCTTGGAATAAAATGTGCAGTTATATTGCAATGATGAAAACTCATATGTTTACATAGATAAAATCACACTGTAAAAAAATATTAAAATTTCTTTGATGTTCACTTCCCTAGCTGTGAAAAGCAGATATACTGAGAAAAATAAGGCCAGAGTCCTGTAAAGCAATAACTTCTTCAGAAGTGACATTATCCAAATTCTTTGTCTCAGTGTTGAGCAGAATTACAAGATCAAGTGAAGGACTAAGTGTGGCTAAGGCTGCACAGGCCAAAGGAAGCTGACAAAGGGAAATGACTGTCCTTGCTCAGTTGGCAAAACAAGTATTTTAATAATTGGGAGACACTTCTAGGTGAGGGTTTCTTGACCAGGATGCCCTTTAGGGGTCCCATCAACAACCAGTCACGGAGGGCTCTATAAGCATGCCAGCAGAAATGTATTTTTATAGGTGCATTATTTTCTGACAAAGAGTTAACATCAAAAAGGTAAATATCCATGTTCTTTATTGTGCACAATAATCTCCTGGAGAGCTTGCTGAAATCTCCAATTTCTACAATCCCTGTGGTGGGAATTTGGGTGGCATCTAATAAAATTAAATCTGCATTTACTCTTTGATCCAGCAATCTGTATTCTAGAAATTTATCTTTGAAGATGCATCTTCACCAAATTAAGAGACAACATATGCACTAAGTTATTCACTGTAACATTATTAATAGTGGCAAAATATTGAAAAATATTTATTATCCAGTTCTCTCTTCTCCTCCCTATTCACTTCTTCCCAGAAATACTAATTGAACCCCTACTAAGCTCAAGGTTCTGTGGATACAACAGGGAATGCTAAAGCATCTAGCACACACGTCTAAAGCACACAGGAAGCAAGATCATTGAAGAGAAATGTGCTGTACAATGTATGGGGACTCAGAGATGGCTGAGCAGGGTAGCTCTGCAGATTGTTAACTGATAGAAACCATTTCTCTCACAAGCTCTTGTTAGTGTCATAGTGAAAGAATTAAAGACAATAGGCTATTCAGTAATGGTAACCTTTTTCCAATTTAGTAATTTCTTATACGGAGGCCGATTAGTTTTATTCAAAGAAAGCAGACTGTTTGAATAACACTTGTATCAGAAGCTCCCCAGAAAGGTCTTGAGTTATTGTTTGCTGCTCGATCTTCATGACTTTTTCTTCTATGACATTCAGCTTTACGTGTCAATTTAGCAAGCTACAGTCTCCAGTTATTCAGTCAACCACTAACCTCAGTGTTACTGTGCAGATGTTTTGTATATGTGATTAACATCTGTAATCAGCTGACTTTATGCTAAGATTCTCCTCAGAGATCTAGACGGGCTTGATTCAATCAGTTGGGAAGTTTAAAAGCAGAACCATGGTTTCCCTGAAGAAGAAAACCCATATGTGGAATGAATGCAGCATCAGCTCCTGTTCAAGACTTCCAGTCTGACTTCCTGACTCCTTGCCCTAAGCGTTTTCATCTAACTAGCTAGCTCCCACAACCGCATAAGTCAATTCCTTATAAGAAAACTATACATATTTATAAATCCTACTGGTTCCATTTTTTTCCCTGGTGGAACTCTGACTGATATAGTATGTAAAAATTATTTAGGAGACCACCCCTCCATTTAGTAAGAATTTAAAATAGATATTGACAGTTCAACTAACTGGTAATTAGCATAGCAGTGAACCAGATTTGTTCAGCAAACCAAGTGGAGAAAACAGAGGTCCTGAGGGTGTATTTCGGATCCCTAAATCCAGTCATGCGAAAGTCAGCACTCACTATATTCAGTAATCTGAGCCAATGAATTTCCCCCTTATTGCTTAATCTGATTTGAATGAAGTTTTCAAACATTTATAACTGAAAAATATTCATGTGATAAATATTCATGATTAAGGCAAATGGTATCTGAAATACTTCCCACCACTTTAAGAGAAATAGAAATCAAATGTGCTACTAACAGCAAATATTATGTGAAATTATTACTTAGGAAAATCAGCAATTTAAAAGACAAATATAACTATTATAAGCTAATTTTATTTTATTTCAGTAAAAAGAAAAGTTATTTGAGTAATCCATTTTTATCAATACTCAGAAAATTCAGAGGTCTAAGATCACATTATCTGTAATTTCCTCAGTAAGTGCTCCCACACTTTGTTTTGTTTTGCCACAGGAGATAACACAAGTAAAATAAAGTTCATATCCCATTATGAATAAACGCAGTGAACTATCAGAAACATATGTGATCTCCATCTGACAGTCAACCTGTTTCAAAAAATATATATAGACAATCCCTGACTTACAGTTCAACTTATGATTTTTTTTGACTGTATGATGGTGTGAAAGTGATACACATTCAATAGGAACCACACAGCAGCCCCCACACCTATGGTTTTACTTTCCATGGTTTCAGTCACCCACGGTCAGCCGTGGCCTGAAAATACTACATGGAAAATTTCAGAAGTAATTCATAAGCTTTAAATGATGTGTACGCTTAGTAATGTTGTGAAATCTCACACTGTCCTGCTCTCTCCCACCCGGGACAGGAGTTACCTCTGTCCAGCATCTCCATGCTGTACACGTGACCCACCATCACAGAAAAATGATGCTATCAAAAAAAATCAAATTCAAAATGCACTGGTAAATTGTACCAGATGAAAATACACTCTGAGCTAATGCTGACTTCTGTACTACTCTGACGAAACTATCTTCTCTCCACCCTGGATGGTAGGATTATTAAATTATAATATAGGCCTGGAGGCATAAAGTGCTTTGCCCAGGATCATACAGGTAAGTCATTACAGGGTTTCGTTTAAAACTCCAGGTCTCTTCATTTATGAAAATGTGCTGTGCTCAATTTCCTCCCAATATTTTCCTTTCTCCTATAGTGTTATGTGCTTAAAAAACTAAAATTTTTATAGTTCTTATTATATTTTAACTATCATTTATAAATATCAAAAACAATATTTAGACTTTCTACCTTGCTTTTCCAAATAGAAAGTAAAAGCTTTGGGAAAAACAGTCAGTTGTCTCTATAGTATATACAATATTTTTGTCTGACAGACAAATGATTGCAGTAACACTGTAATTTTGAGTTTCTACTGGAGTATTTGGACCATTGAAATAACTGTAGGTAGAGCTCTAACGAGCTGTGAGTCTGTGAAAGGTTAATTGACGCACGTGCATTATTCATCACTTCTGCTATGTGTGTAAGTAAAGGTGACAGCACTTACATGTAAATTGCTAACTGAAAGTGAGCACTGCAGACTCACAAGCTTTTTTACGTGTGAGCACACTACACAGCCGTGCAGATAATGACGCCCTAAAAGTCTGTAATCTGAGTTTTCTTTCCATCCTCCCTCTCTCCCTCTCTCTTCCTTTCCCTTCTCTCTTTTTTAATCAACAGTTATGAGAAGTTGTTTAAAGACAGATTTCTCCATTTCCACTAGAACCCACACCGGTATCATCATTAAAGTGAAAGTTAACTGGTTAAAGTTAAAACGCTAAATTCAAGGAAGTTAATTTCATGAAGAAATTGTCAAACTCTCTGTGAAAGATGATTTCACTTGTCATCAGGCATGCTACTTAAATTATTTGAAATCCAACATAATCTTGTAAGCAATTTCAAAGCAAAGATTTTAATCTTTATGGAATACTCCTAAAACCAGTTAGATATAAGTCACTTATAATTTCAGGATCTGCCCAGTATCATTGTCTGAATTTTCACATCAAAATACCCAAGCAATATTTATCCAACTCTGATCTCAAGTAACTATTTGATTCTTAATAGACATACATAACTGAACCACTTTGCTCTACACCTGGTAAACATTGAAAATCAACTATACTTCAATTACTAAAAAATGCATTTTGCTGAATTAGAGAAAGCATTTAATATGTAGAAGACACTCAACCTGGACATGTTTTCCTCCTTTCACTGTCCCACACTTATTTCACAAGATGCTACTTCTTTTTAATTGAGGGTTTGGGAATAATGATAGGAAATAATGGTCATTTTATATCCATGTGTTTTAAGTTATACATGTCAGTTTGCTAGAGAAATAAGTACTTGCCCAAAGGACTCTGATTTTGGGTGCTGCTGTGGTTGATGCAGTTGGTAAGCCTCGCATCCATATTAAATAAGCTAGTGAATTCTATATTAATTGAAAACTTAAGGCTACAGAAGAAAAACTGAGATGCTGCTAAGAGGCAGAAAACAACTTCAGTGGAACAAATGCTTGCTGAGCCCCGATAATATGCACGCACAGTTCGAGGTGCTGGTGATAAAATCTGAAGAAGGGCCATCTGTCTGCCATCCAGTTTCATAATCTCCACAGCTTTATTAGAAACTAGCTATAAGCTGGGTCTGTTGAGAGCTCTTTGAGAAAACACAAATGCATTTTTCAAAGAAAAGGCTACCACTTGATGTAATATAGCGAGATTTTCGTAAAGAATCTTGTAAAATTCTGTATTTAAAACTACCTATCTTTTAAATTTTATTAAGGTATAGTTGATTTACAATGTTATGTTAATTTCTGGTGTGAAAACCATTTAACATTTTGGTCGGAATAAAGATCTAATTTAGTAATGACAAAGAAAAAAAGGTAAAACTCTGGATAAAATGTAAAAAAAGAAAGGTCTCCACAGATCCATTCTGGGACAATTCTTACTTTACATTTGGTATAAACAGTTGGAGAGAAACAGCACACCAAAATCTCCAAGTTAGCAAATCACACTAAGCTTTTACTAAAAGAGTAGTGAAATGTCAAGCCAATGTGCATAAGCTGTTGGAAAGTTTCAAGAGGCTGTATCTTGAGAGAAAAATGTCATGTGAGCTTCAAACGAGCAAGCTTAAGGTAATGCATTTAGGGAAACATATTCACAATTATTTGGGCAGGAAGCTGGGCTCTGCTCATATTACTTGCTCTCTTGGTCTGCACTGGTGATCTCATCTTACTGTCCTTATTCTAAAATGGATTGTTGAGACTATAACCAGAACTGATGGTTCTCTGAAGACATCAACCCAACATGCTGCCGTGGCCAAAACAGGCAGAGCATAAATAGGAGCAGTATTAGAAACAAAATGGAAAATGTTATCTACATAACTCTTACTACGGAGAATTTTAAATGGAATCCTGTGATTAGTTGTAGTTGCAGTGCTTCTTCAAAGCTCTAACAAACCTCAACGAAGCCTTTAACACAACCCATGATCAGATGAGGCAATAGTGGTAGAGTAAGGGTAACACTGGGGTAGGAAGGTCAGCTTTCCTAGCAGAAATAAAACAAAATGATTGTGTTTCTGGCAGCGATGACAAAGACTGGAAACAGCTCTGAATAAAATTTATAAAGTCATTGCATTTTAATAGGCTCAACCAGTCACAATTCTTTGTGATCCTCTTCCCATAACCCTTGCAAAACAGACACACTTTATAGTACGTGACCTCACACTAACCCTCCCCAATCACTACTCTTAATCACAAGCAGCCAGTCAACGACAGGAATCTGGCCCAAGAGTAATCAATGTATATCTTATGCATAATCTAATGACCAAAATTAATCAAATCATTTCTCTTGGGGTTGTGAACTAGGAAGTCTACACTTTTTAGCTAACAGAGGGAGAAAGAAAGAATATCCTGATAAAAATGTTCTGATAACAAAATCCATTTCCAGCTTTCGTCTCCAGGAATCCTTAGCCTATTTAAACTTTTGGTTTTGAATGCTGTGGAGAGTTTGTATATTTAATCAAACATTAACATCTTCGGTTACCATTGTTTGAAACGTCTGTGTTCTAGCAGTTAAACAAGCCTGACTGAAATACATGAAAAGCATAAACATTTTAAATAAAACGTAACATATTTATTATTAAAACTGTGGTGAAATGAACGGGAGTAAAGAGTAAGAAAAAGAAGGAATAAAAACAAAAGAAAAACTAAAACTCTGTCCATTAAATAGTACAGTACTGAATTAGACGGACAAAAAAAGTTCCTGATTTTTCCAACCAGGTGCAGTATAGCACAGCAATTGAGATTATGAGTTCACAGTTAAGACTACCTTCGTTAAAATTCTAGTTCTAATGTTTACTAGCTGTGAACAAGTTACTAAACCTTTCTATGGCTCCATTACCTTGTCTGCAAGGTGGAGAAAAACCATTTTCATATGGCCTTTCTGAGGATTAAACAAGTAAATAGATGAGAAGTTCTAACTGGTACTCAAAAAAGCCTTAACATTAAAAAATTATCAACAGAGGCTGGAAATTAAAATAGGTATGTCCACAGACAGCTGGGTTCTAAATATCACAAATAGAAGTTAGAATGTAACATTCAAAATGTTTTTTTGAGGAAAATGTACCTTCTGATACAGATTCCAAAAGTTTCACCCAGTATGAACATTCCCATTATCTTATGAAGAATCTAAATATGTCAAGTGAATTTCAGGACAAGCAAAATGTTAAGGAAATTTACATAAAAGTGTTTTTAATGTACTGGTCACATAAATTAAATGGAAAGTGTCAGTAAGAAACCAGGGAGAAATGCCAAACTTCTACCATATTATCATGGTGTGGTGTTGTTGTAGTTTAATATATATGTAATTTGCTCTGGTCTCAGGTGAAAAAGGAGCGTAAGTGAAACATCCCCATTCCTTTGTGTGAGCTGTGCCTATTATTTCACCAGTTACCACTTTGTTTGAGACCCATCTGTATGTATCTTCCATTTCTTAACTAGATTATAAGGCTCTTATGGAATAGAGTCATGTCTTACATATCTTGGTTCCTCTTCAAATTTTTTATTTTGAAAATTCTCAGCTTTTAAGGTGAAAGAGTACCTTTTATGCAGATTCATCAATTGTTAGAATATTGTCCTTAGAGAGAAGGAAGGGTGAGTTAGAGAGTAGGGAGGAAGAGAGATGGAGGAAAGAAGGGAAGAGAGACAGAGCAGAGATGGGAAGAGACAGAGAAAGAGAACATGTGCATGTGTTTGTTACACACATACATACATACACTGTTTTTTTCATGCTAAACCATTTGAAATAAATTGCAGATATCATGATATTTGACTTCTACATGTATCTCCTAAAAATGGGATATTCTCTTATGTAACCTGTATGAAGTGAGTCATACTCCCTAAAATTCGTATGTCACAGCCTTAATGCCCAATATCATAGGCTGTGACTACATCTGGAGATAGGGTCTTTAAATATGAAATTAAGTAAAAAGGAGGCCATTAGAGTAGTCTTAATCCAATCTGCTGTCTACTAATTAAATAAAATTTGAATACTGTATTATTATAGATGTGTTGATAACGATACATATGAACATGTATCTATATATACTCAAATATGTATTATATATAAGTAAAACTTTACACATATATAAATTGTCTCAAGAGCCGAAGAAAAGCAGTAATAGGAAAAAGTTTGCACAAATAAGAAGTAGGTCATGTGAGGATTACAGTGGCACAGAAGGATTATACCGACAATGAGCCAGTCCCTTCAATTCAACACATCTGGTCATGAACAGACACCCTGAGAAGCCAATCATTGGAAGTTCCTCCAAAAAACAGCAGGGTGGTATCAAAAGTATCAGTCATCAGAAGATTGTTTATTGCTCTGCACTCTGATGGGTGTCTTGCTGCCATTGATTCATAACATGTGTGGAAATGAGAAGGGACTTATCTGTAGCTATTGACGTGATCTAACGATATTACTGTTCACAGAAAACAGGCATCCACTTATATACCACTGACGGTAAATAAAGGCTTGTGACGGCAGATATGCAGACTCATCACCCTGAATTTCAGAGAAATACAATGCGTACTAGAGGCTAAATCACTAGACTATGCCCTCCAAACTTTCAGTTCTTACAAAGTAGATAAGTCTATTGATTTAAAAATATGATTCAGCATTTATTCCATGTCACACACTATGCTGGTACATAGGACATACAGAGAATAGGGTGACATTCATTACTTCTGATTTGTGGACATTCTTGCTCTCTTCCCATCTCTCAATCATACGATCAGACACCAGACGTGAAACAAGGAAGGGACAAATTACTCAGCCATTCCACCAAGAATGTCTATAAGGAGGGAAAAATCTCTCTCCATTCAAGTTAGACTTCCTGAAATGGGATCATATCTCACCTGGGTAAAGGTGAATTTTGATCTTGGTGTAAAATTTATAAACATTTTTAGCCAGACTGAGGCATATGCACCTGGGTGATGTTCATTCAATCACCAGATATTCATATAGTGTCAACCAGGGGACAGCAATGCACAATGAACCAGAGCTAAAGAGATGAAAAGACATAGTTCCTGTCACCAAAGAGCTCAGAGAAGAGCAGGAAATCACTCATGCAAACAAGCAATGAGCACTCGAGATAAACACCAGGAGGGAATGCCTACAACTGCCAGGAGGAGTCAAGGAAAACTTTAGAGTGCAGCTTGAGCAACGACCTAGAGAGAGAGTAGGCATCTGCCAGGCTGACTTAGGATCATCTAGAGGCGTGTGCAGAGCCCAGAGACTGACTGAGCACGTGGAACTTGAGAGACCAGTTCTGTTCGCAGAGCTACTAATAGGGGTGAGATACTGAAAATGCTCTCATATACGCCTTATTTTTAACTGTAGCAACAAGCTTTTGATATTAGATGTTATCTTTCTTAAAGAAACTGAAATTCAAGGAGATTAAATAAATTGTTCAAAATGGAATTTGGCCTGGGGTGGAGAGTTAGAATTGTATTAGGCATGTGCAAATAGAAATCCTTATATAATCCAGTAGAAAACACTGAAGGGGCTCTTCGTATTTCCACAAAGAGGTTTTGTTTTTGTTTTGTTTTGTTTTGTTTTTTTTGAAGCACTCCACATCATAAAGGGTAAAATAAAAATTTCAAGAAAAATGTATTGTTCTCAAGTCACTTTAAAGAAAAAAGTTCTGCTTGAAAATAAGGGCTTCTGGTCTGGAGGTGGCTACAGAAACACATCTGAAATTTAGCTGCTAAAAACCTTGTCATCCGTCAGTGGCCACAGGCAGCTTTTTATTAAGTGGGATGAAAGGGACTTAGGTTTCCTTCAGGGGGTCGCAAGCCATAGGAGAACTGATGTCATTCTGCCTTGTCAGTTGGCAGCATTATTGCCTCCTCTTTGGTAGGCGCTGCTGGAAGGTAAATAGGAGACTCGGTCTCTGCACTTCTTTCAGGTGCTGTCAGAGTGAACAGTACTACGGTGCTCTAAATTGAAAAAAATAGAAACAAACTTACTGTTACTTTAAAATCAGTGTCAAAATGGCTAGGGATATTGCGCTTTGCCTTGGTAACTCACGCTGGAAGACAACACCTGCCTGATGCACGACCCTCTGAGAAAAGATAAAAGGGATTTGTCTAGACCCTAAAAAAATAAAACAGACAAAAAGTCATACAAGCTATATCTTTATCAGTCTTATAAAGCTTTTCTATGACTTTTATAGACAGTCTCAGGGAAAATGGAGTAACATAAAGACTTGTACCATGTTCTTTAAGTGACTACCTGGCAACATTCTCTCAACATCTGGATATTCTTAGATTGTTAGGCAGTCTTGTGTGGTCTAAAATCCATTAGAGCTTGAATGGAAGGCTAATAGTGACAAGAATATTCACAGCAACCCTTCAGGCACAACGGGCTGTTCTGTCCGGAGGCATTCAATGCAGAGCATTGTTTTCTGCGATCTGAATCCCTCTGAATGTCTTTCTCAGGGTGTGAGTCTCCTTCATTTCTCTAACAAATTCCATGCCTTTTCTACCTGGCTAAAATTAGTGTAACCCCAAAATTCTTTCGTCATCTAGCTCACTGAGAATAATTAAACCCTTAACAACAAAAGCCTAATTTGCTATTTGCGCAGTATTTCAGGGAAGCTGACACTGTGTGTTTCCTGTAAACGGTTCCAAATCCAGAAAAGAGAAGCGTGAGATGATATCTGACAGGAACAAGCAGGCTTTCCTGTCCTCCAAGTATTAGAATAGTCTGAGATTCTGAGTTGCGCACAGGCTTAGCATCCTTTCAATGCGTTCTGGTAGGTGTATCTCATTTTGGGTTTCCCAGAAGCAAGCCTGGACACACGGATTAGAATACGAGGCAGGAAGGAAAGGAAAATACCAGGAGGACAGTGGAGAAGTGAACAAGGGAAGGAGGACAGCCAGTGAAGTGTGTGCTGGGAACCCACCTCCTACGGTCGGGGACTAGAGTTCACTTCCACGGAATAAACACCCTGGAAACACCAGGGTAAAGACACCTCAGAGTTACTTCAGTTCCAGAGAAAGGGAGCTGGGATAGTTGTATAATAGCTCCCATCCATTCCAGCTGAGGATAGCTCTCAGGCCTAGTTTCCTGCCATGTCTGTCCCAGCACAAGGCAGCAGTGGAGCTGGAGTTGTGACAGGAAGCCCTCGGGCAAAGAAGTGCAGGTGCTGGCAGCTGAAAGTTGGGCCATTGTTCACGCAAGTGATAACAGCACAGGGACACGTGGGGACTCCTACAGTGCGCGCAATAACACGACAGTGAAGAGGTTAGAGTCGTGTAATCAGGGTACCCTAAGACATAATGTAGGACAAGGATTCAAAGTAAGTGCCAAGTCAAATCAACTGGTGGAGCCCTTCATGGCGCTGGAGTTCCATGTTAAGAAGGCTCCTGACTTTACACCAGGTCAGCAGAAAACACTTGATTAGAAATTTTGGCCAAGAGCCCAGTAATGGCTAACAGTGATTCATTCGCTATATACATTCCATTCTTTGTTTAGGAAAATCTCCCATATCCTTATGCGGTTAGCTTATCGAGAAGAATAATCCATCAGTTTAATGTTGATAGAAAGCAAGAAGATTGCTATATCTAGCTGAAAGGGCTATAAATACTGGCTAAAGACAAACTTTAAAACAAATTTGGAAATTCCTACCCTTTCTTGTGTTGAGAAACTTAGCTATAAATAAATTAAAGTTTTCTGATGGTACACATTTGAATTAGCTATAAAACCTATAGGCTGTGATGTTTTCTTTGCTCCAAATTGCATTATTAACTGTTTACAACTTGCTACAACTATGGAAAGTGCTAGATTTTTAAGAACATATTTACTATAGGAATGTCAAAAGTCTTTATGCAATGGTTTCAATTTCTACACTTTTTAATGTGTATTTTATAGATCTGATGAATTCTGGCACATGATAGGTTAACATTTAGCTTCTGTTCTATGCCAGGTTATAACTTTTTAAAGGCAAAGCTATCTGTACCTCCCAGAAAGACATTTTAATTCACCCTAATGAAGTTTATATTTTACTAAAGAATTAAATTAACTGTTTTCAAGCTGCCTCTCAGCCACTCTCTTAAAACACTGATTCAGTTTGAATGTGTACCTTGTGTTGTGAGACTGAATTATTCATTTCATCATGATACATATTAGACATATGAACCACTTGTGTTGATAAATAAGGAGATTTGACCGCAAATACTGATCATAAAGAAATACTGATAACAAAAGGCTGTGTATATAGTCCCTTCAGTTGTATGTCTCATCTCTGATAATGTTAATTTGCGGGGAGGAAAGAAGTAAAATAAGCCAATGATGCTTGGAAGATAGCACATACACTGGAGTTGCTGGGTAAGTCAGGTTATCACCATCACTGACCAGCAAGTCAGCCATCATTTTTTTTTTCAAATCAAGAATCTCAATTTATTTGTGTCTCCTACACAGTTACGGTGCAATAGAAGAGTATGGAATAAGCTCTGATAAACAGAGGGGGAGCATGACCAGAGCCAGACAACACAGGGATTTGTAGGCCATTTGGAAAACTTTGGCTTTTACTCTGGATAAAATGCAAAGCCGTTAGAGATTCTGAGCAGGGAAGAAAAGCTTAAACATAAGTGATCTACCTATTACGTAGAAAAATAATCACTCTGACTATTGTGATGAGACTAACAGGGCAAGGGTGAGGTTTAGGAAACTAATTAGGGGGTCACTGTAACAACCAAAATGTAGGCAAGAAGATCATGACGGCTTCAACAAGAGTTGCAGACGATGGTGGTGAGCAGCTGGATTCTTAATATTTTGAAATTATAACTGGCATAATTCGCTGATTTATTGAGCGTAGATGTGAGAAAAAGAGGAATCAACAATTTTCACTCAAACACTGTGACAAACTGAGTTACTCTATTTGAGCAGTTCAAATTTGGACTTACTAAGTTTAGTAAGGCTGTAAGATATCCAAGAGGAAATATCTAGGTAGTTGGATTATTCGGGTCTAAAGTTCAAGGGGAAGGTCAGGTAGAAGAGACAATTTGGGAGTAATTAGTGTATAAGTGATATTTAAAGCTGAGATGAGATGGGTCCATCTAGGGAATGAATGTAAACACAGAGGCTGAGCCTGGGTTCCCCTAAGTTTGCAGTTCAGGGATGTAAAGAAAGAGCACACAGGAGGCTGAGAAGGTGAAGCTAGTGAGGTGGCAGCAGAACCAGGGGCAAGCAGGACCCTGAGTGAAGTGAAGAAATGTTTCAAGGAGGAGACTAATCAGCTGTGACCAATGTTGACGAGAGTTCAAATAAGATATGAAATGAAAATTGATTATTGAATTTAGACATATTCAGCTGATTGTTGACCTTGGTAAGAGTGGTGTCATTGAAGAAGCAAGGGAGAAATCATGATTGAAGTGGTTTAAGACAGAACTGGATGAGAGAAATTGGCATGGAGGTGAGACAACTCCTGTGATGAGTTTTTCTGAGAAGCATAGAAGGAGAAAAGAGTTACTGGTGTCAAGATTCTTTTTTTTTTTTTTTTTGTAACATACTGGGGGAATTATTATGGCATGCTAGTAACCAATGGGAATGATAGATAGAGAAAGGAACAAATATAATGCAATAAAAAGAGGGAATGAAGTTTTTAAGTAGCCAAGAATAGAAGGAAATTAGTAAAGCAGGAAAGAAACTGACTTGAGACAGGAGCGCAGACAATGTGCTCAAGGAACCAGAGAGAAAAGCAGACTATTTCAGGGACTACAGACATGGTTGATGAGAGAGAGTTTCAGATGGAAGTTCTCTTCTACGGCATGTATTTTCTCACTGAAATAAGACGGAAGGACATCAGAGGAAAATAAAAAGTGGGGAGAAAGTGGAAAGTTGAAAAGAGAACAGACAGCGTGAAATAATATAGTTTAGGAGGAATAACAGGTGGGAAGAAATATATAGTGGAATTTCTGGGTTATAATATTGCCCACTCAGAGAACAGTGCTTAGGAGTTTATAGTAAGAATAAGGGACCTTATTATTTGTCTTTTGTTTGCTGTTTTTATGTTTGTATGTTATTTACTTCTTTTGTCTACAATTAACTGCCTGGGTACAATGTAAAGCTGTGGACAGTGGGATTTAAGCAAGTGTGTTGTCTTGCCAATAGAAGAGGATAAAGGAAGAGAGAACAGAGTTGGAGGTATAAGTAAAATAGATAAATTTGTGGCTGAAAAAATCATTTACTACTAATATTTGAAAAGTTTCATTGTGACGCCTTTTTCAAATCGAATCACACGAAAGAAAGGATTTAACTTAACTTTACCCCCAAAAGGGTGGAGAAACATGAAGAGAAAGCATTAAAAATGTATATTATAAAGGTCTACAATTATTCACACACATTCTGGTACCCGTACGATAGACCACAAGCCTTATAAGTACTAAATATAGTTACTTAAACAAGGTTTAAATTCTTATTATGTTTACTATAAAAATCTAAAATATTAAATGGTATTTAATGTGAAAAATAACATATTTATCTATTTTTAACTTTAAAATTAATTTTAAAAAGGAATTACCTTACCCAGACCTTATAACTATGATATTATATTTAAAAATATATTCATGGGACAAAATGTTTTAAATGACCTCATTTTAGTGTTTAAGGGCATCTTAGAGGCTGACTGTATTCACATCTGGCATCTAGATTTTTGAGATGAAGTAGGACACCAAGGTAAGTGACATATTAAAGCTACACAGGCAGATCAGAGACAAGACTTTACTCTGAGTTGCTTAACTGGGTTCCTAACAACCAAACAAATAATGAAAACCATTAAATGTTTCCAACTTCTTGGCCTAAAGAGTATTCCCTTGGGGACTTACTAGATGACGCATCCCGTCTATCTCCCTGGGTTCCAGGCAATGCTGAGGAAGACATTCATTATAACAGGGCCAGCGTTTCAGTCCATACAGTTGTCTACGAACTTAAGTAAAGATTTTCAACAAGAAAGGATAGACACCACTCTACGGACACAGGAAATCTTGCCTTCAACCCATTCAATGAAGCTGCAGACAACTGCAAAACAGGTGTAGTGGAGCATCACTGACAACCACTGTAAGGAAAAGAGGCGGTCTTGCAGGAAGAGCTTTGAGCAGACTGCGAGCTACCATCTATAAGACCTGGAGTATGTTAGGATATCAGTTCTAAACGGAAGGTCATCGGGTAAGTGCTCACTAGAGAAACAACACTGGTTACCAAAATGCAAGCTTTTGCACGTGGTACTAACTTAAATGATGTTTACAACTGAGATGTTGTCATATTCGAAAATAACAGATTCAAAAAACATTACCTAGATTACAGTCTCGTAGGAGTATTATTATTTTTTTAAATAAGACCTTGAAGAATTCTGCCTGTTGTGTACTTTCACTAGGGTCTTCCTTTTCTATCTTACTCTTTTCTCATCTTAATTACATTCAGCTCTAGGTCAATCCTTAACCCAAACCATACAGGCTTTTTATACCTTAATTGCACGATGGTACTGTTAAGAAGTGCCTCTGACAGACTTTCAAGCGAAACTACAAGACCATCTGTTCTCAACGTGAAGGTGATTTGCCAGTGACTCTAGCTGCCCTTTGAGCTTACTGTTTCAGCAGGTTTTACTGGCTAGGCTGGTGTCTCCTTGTAGGTTCCCAACCCCATCTCATGTTCCACAAAAGGCCTGCAATTCATCAGGACCCTCTTCCCAGACTGAGGAGCACCATCTGGTCAGGAGAGACATAGCCATTCTACCGCCCACATTCCCCAAATGGCTCGACTACAGTCTTCTCATTTCTTCATGATATTTTCAGGTGTCAGTAACTGGTAGAAGTTTATCTGCTGAATATTTGGTGTGCTGTTTAAAGCTGAGGGTTTAATTTAGACTTGGACATTGAAGAATAAACATCTCTTTCCTATTATCCTTGTCCATATCAAATACGTTCACTCAAATTAGGTTCAGATGATATTAAAACTTTTATGAGAACAAAGGCATTCAAACCAGCAAATAGTTTCTAGAGAGAATACCCATATAAAACAGTGTGCTTTTTTTTCTCCCCAAAAATCCTCTTTTAGAGAAAGTAAGTCCTCGAGAGCAGTATCAGTTGTATAATCAAGTAACGTTTTACATGTAGAAAATTTAGAGTTTATTTTTGATAACATATCCTGAGGTCAATGGGTCAATGTTGAAGTCCATTCTGAGTTAAGTAATCCTAGTCTATACTTGTGAAACAAGGCCTACAGAAAGAAATACACCTTTAGAGGCCTATAGACTGTGGTTAATGACAGGTCCCATGAAGTAAGAAATTAAATTTGGCCAAAGAGTGCAGGAGAAGGTCTCCCTAAGTCCATGCTCCTGAAAAAGGCAAACCACGCCTCACTAGTCAATCCCTGATGATAGGTACTTTTGTACCTTATTAAAATCCTACACCCCCTAGCAGAGCAGTTGACACACAGTGGGCTCTCAATCAGTATTTGTAAGACAATTAAAAGCTGTCAGTTTTTTAATATGATACATATTTCTTAATCTTCTAATCTTATTAGAGTTAACCACCAAACTCTGTTCAAAGATAAGTGTCTACAGAAAATGGAGAATCTGTCTATAGTGAGCTATTTGTTATCAGAAGATTTTGTGCTTCCACGACATTTTTAAAACAAAAAAACCCCATGCATTAACAAAATAATTTTCAACTGCTAAAATGTGGAAAGCTTCCCTAACACGTATCTTTTTCTTTACCGATTATCAAAATCTCTATTAAGCAAATATCCATCCATTGATAGTGCTTCAAAAAGGAGAAGAAAGAGGAGGAGGAAAAGGAAGAACAAGGAGAAAGAAAAAGAAAAAGAAAAATATGAACCAAATTGGCAAGGGGCTTACAGTGAATTTCGGAAAGGGTATATGGCAATGTCCCATTCATTTTACCCACTTTCTGCAAACTTAAATTTAAAATGGTGGAAACATTTTTTTTTTTCTTCAGAGGATTTCGTTTCAACATAAAGCCTAATTTCCACCCACATGATTGTAAAGGGTTAAACAAAAAGTGTTTGTCTCCCTTTGCTCTTCAAAGAGAGCACAGCAGTGTGAACATCTCTAAAACATGTCTGCGTAGTTCTCAGAAGTTATGTCCAGTCACAGAAAATGATTCTCTCTTCACCTATGAATTCAATAAAGCTACTAATTGTTATTTTCAATAGCCGTGAAAATACGTCTCATTAAGAGCTTATTTAGCTTTTTATTATAAAATCTCCAAGTTATTTAAAAATAGAGGACTTAATCTTTTCTCCTTTGTGAAGATCAAGTGGATAATGTGAAAGCTTTTGAAGTATTACCAACCCATATTAAAATGTCCTGGGAGATGAGAAACTAAAATGTCTCTTTACTTCCTGGATTTCGAATTCATAGTATCTTGTTATCTTTAAAACTGGTTGTAGAAGTATTTTGGTATGACAGAAAAATAAAATACCATACTTGCATTCAAACAAAGAAAATGATTATTTATTATTATTTAAATATCCATATTCAATTATACCCTGCATTCATCCTTGCAAATGCTAAAGAGCTTCTTTGAAATTAGCTAATGTGAATTTCTATTTAATTATTGTACAGTGTCAAGTGGTACTATTTTCTTTTTATTTCAGGCATTATTTAAAAAAAAAAAGACACATGGTAACAGACACAGTCAATATATCCTAGAGTACTTTTAGAACTACTGTTTCTCTGTAACAATCCTCAGACTTCTCAACTGTTTTTCTTCAGGCTATTAACTCCAACTCATTAATGAAATGGCATCTTAGCTAACATGATGACCCCAGACCTCAGTGCTCCATGGCAATTAACAAAAAAAATCTAACATGTTTAATATGATATTCTCCTC
This sequence comes from Vicugna pacos, assembly GCF_048564905.1. NCBI lineage: Eukaryota > Metazoa > Chordata > Mammalia > Artiodactyla > Camelidae > Vicugna > Vicugna pacos. The sequence goes on from NC_132991.1 coordinate 20,718,625, forward strand.
ACCTATAAATTCAATCAGGCTACTAACTGTTACCTCCAATAGCCATTAAATATGTCTCATTAATTGCTTATTTAGTTGCTCAGTTCCTAAATGTTCAAAGGCCATTTAAATAATTAAGGATCTTTTGATTCCATGTGTAAATATAAATCCAGGGGACATTGAAAATAATCATCTCTCCAAATACACCACAATCGTAAATATATTAATATTCTAGAACTCACTTCAAAAAATTTAGTGCCAAAGGACTTGCCTATGCACAGAATTTAACACAATGTATCACCCATAATCAGCTCTCAGTAAACGTTCGTAATTTATTTCACAGAAAAAACTCTTAATATATTCTCATTTTCTCTTTATAGGAGTAGCTCTTTAGAATGCAAGTAAAGCTGAGTAGGTCAAGCAATTTATACCAGCACATTAATTTCTTTCTAGTGAAATCATCTTTAATCTTTTGTTAAAAAGTGATAAATAGCATTTTAATTGCACCAGAGAAATCTGTTTAATCAGATATAGCAAGAAGAGGACAGGACTTCCCCTAATAGTTTAACTCCAAGTGCATCCAGAAGCTGGACACCTGCTATCTTCCGGCTTCTACGGAGCAATTGGGATAGATTTCTACTCGTGTGTGCACGTACACACACATGTATTTGGACACACATGTATGTCCTTGTGTGTGCACACGTGTCACACAATACACACTTACACAGCTCTTCTACTAAGGAAGAAATTGCCTTAGCTGCTCACAGTAAGATTCCAACAACAAATGAAAAAGGAGATCCTTACAAACAGGTAGAACCTTGGAAACTATCTCACAGATGTAGCTGTTGAGTGCAGAGACCTGAATGTAAACGATCTAGTACACTGAACGATGCCATGAGAAGTCTATAATGAATTCTAAAAATACAGACATACTGGAAGTAGAAGAAAGAAAACTAGTGGCTAAATAAAGTGATTCACAGAATTAGAACACAGAAGACGAATGGTGGCATTTATATACCAAGTATCATATTATCTTGTTATTACTACTACGAGCCCCTCCTTTGTGAGTATTTCCACAGCCAACTGCTGGGTATAGAAAGCATAGGTACATTTCTGTGTTTTAAATTCCTAAAAAAAAAAAACATAGGGAATGGGTTTCAGTAGCCACTATTTTACAAGTAAGTTGAAGTTCTTGCAAGATCAGTTAGCATACCCAGAAACAGATTACCAAAAATCATTCGTAAATAAAGAGGCAGGACTTTAAACTCATATCTATCTGAATTCCACATTTTGAAGTCAGAACCTCTTTGGAATACATGAGGTCTTTAAAAACTGCTACTATTTGAGATACATGTACCAGATGCTAGGAAAAAGTCACTAGCTACTGAAGAAGCATGTGTAATTCCTTCTTAGTATGTAGTTATATTCCCTAAGAAGACATTAATTTAGAATTTGGAGCCTACAAATGTTATGCACAATAAGAAGGTGAAATTTTAAAAAAGCACTAGTGACCAAGGTTGGACAGAGTGTGAGTCTCACTTGTATTTACTGAAACTTACAATAATTTTAGATGACAGTTTTTGAAACTTGAATATTGCATGGATTACCTAATTAATTTTCATACTCTCAATCCTGAATAGGTAACATTATTATTCCATATCACCAATGAGATCTACTGCCGCCCACCTATATGGCTGTCTGAATTATAATCAGTTATCTTTGCTCTGTTTCCTGGCAGGAGCCATCTAGTCTGAGAGTTAGCCAAATTTTCCCTTCTCCTGGATATTACATCTCTCGGTACTGAACTTCCCAAGGGGAAGCCAAATACCAAGCTAGAAAACCAAATATTACCAGATTCTAAAAGTTCACAAGGAGAAATATTGAATCTTGCAGGACCAACACTGCAGATGTTAGGAGTAAACATCTCAATGGCGAGCACGGTGCCTAGAACGGAGTGAGTGCTCAGTAAACACAGGGAACCGGACAGTGAGTGGAGCTTCTCCCTGAACTTGAAATCAGAAGGTGAAAGCGAATTCTAAAAAGGACAAAAACCTAAGAGGCTTCCAAAAGAGCACTGTTTCCCTGGAATACCTTTTCCCCCTTCTCCCTGCTGGATAGAGAAAGCTAGGAAGCGCTAAGAAGGGGCCAGTGGAAATCTCTGAAATCGTCATGTTGGTGGTTAGGAGTTACTATCTCTGACTCCATGGGGGAGAATAAGGGTGTGTGTTCCTCTCTTTCCCAAGACAAGTGTGAGAGACGGGTAAGTGAATAGAATCACCTGTAAGATGGAGAATACCTAGAAAATAATCTGGCCTCTGATCCCTTGACTGAACGCTTGCTGAACTGGAAACCTGTGGGGACATCCAGGGGCTTCTGGAAGCACAGGCTGGAGCATAACGGCAGAGTTCTTACAGAGCAGGAAGTGGTCCCCTGGAGTTTGGGGTAAAGACAAACCTAAAAGGCTTGCTGAGCTTCTGTAGTAATGTGTGCTTGGCAAAAACAATATGGAGAACTGCTCCACTACATACGATTCTTTATGAAGGATCTGCCTAGAGGATGTAAGGGTCTTCATTAGTTCCTGTGATTCTTTGTGAAGAGGCTTGGAGGTAAAAGGAGTAGACAAAACCTTTGGAGACGCCATGCAAGGCACTGAGTATCGGACCATCTTGGAACCAAGCAGTGTTGTTACTTATCTCTAAAGGAGCCCTCAGTGACTTAGAGGACCACATACATCAAAAGAAAAAGAAAAAAGAAAAAAACAGCTTTGCTGAGACCATCACATTGTCAGAGATAACTAGCCAAAGATGAAACTAGATCAAGACAGAACAGGATCTGGGAAGATGCTACACCATCACTAGTGACTAGTTTTGTAATACCCCTTTGCTCTCGCTCATCCATTCCTTGTCCTCCCACCCATTCCCACTCCCCATCCTACAACCAGAAAATAAAAGGCTGGGAGCAAAGATCCCAGAACAAAACCACTATTGCCTTCACATTGTACTAATGTAGGAGAGGAAATGAATTCACAGACTATGCCCACCTTTATTTCAGTTCCCTGAAGTCATATGCCTGTAATATGCTGGGAGAAGGGGAAAGGCAGGAGAGATTTAAATTTGATAAGAAATTATAGTTTTGGATAAGGTCTGACTTTAGTAACACAAGGTAATTGGAAAAAAGCATGAAGTATCCTTAAGATGTTAATAAGAGAATGGAAAGACATTTGACAGAACATAGTTGAACTCAAGGATCATAAAATGATTACATATATATCTGTATATAATATGGAATAATATATGTATATTCCTCTAAGGTAAGACTGCTCAAAATTTAGGTACTTGAATGAATGAATGAAATATGAATGAACAAATTCATGATAATGTGAATGACAACATGAAGGAAGGAATTCTTTTCTTACATTAGCCTTTCTCAGGTTCTCCACTTAGAAGTTGCTAGAAAGCAATTGTATGCTAGATATTATTGTTTTGTGAGCCTCATTGCATTAATAAAGGCTCTTCTATCCTCTAAACCAGACTGAGTTCATTTAAATAACCCAAATTCCCCAAAGGGTGGTGATCCCCAAAGTGAGATCCTGGCATCAATAATGGATGAGAATAATTCTTTGCTTTAGCATCTCTACAATAAGGAGAATATGCTTTCACACAGTAAATGTAATAGGGCACATAAAAACAGTTTCACAAGGCTCAAAGACTCTCTAGTTGTGGCCATATAAATGCATCTCCCCGAATCCTGAGATGTGAGAGGTGGCATACACAATGGCTATAACCAAGGATAAATGAAAAATCACAAAGCTATGTGATTTCTTTAATGTTGTTACAATCCAGTATCAAAGAATTTAGGAGAGAAGAATGTATTTAGGAATAAAATCCACTTTTTAAAGATGTATAATGTATTTTGGAATCTAATCCACTTTTTAAAGGTGTAAATTTCAAAGATTCACAATGACTTATTGCAGGGCTTGATCAAGAATCCAGGTCTATTCACTCGGAGGCATGTCTGTACTCTCCCTTGGTCACCTTAGTGGTAGTAAAGCTTTATAAATTAGTCAAAGTTGGATAAATATTATTAGTTAGCCTATAAATTTCATGTAACTATAATCATGGCCTTAAATCAACAGAAGAGATACATTTCTAAAACAAGCTTTATCTAGACTCTTGAATTTGTATGGCACAGGTCACATCATGAGCCTGATACTGAAAGGTTGTCTGGAAATCAACCCTCATTTGCACAGTCACTACTATCACGGAGGAACAAAGCAAACTAGGGAGTAAAGGAATTATTTCAGCTAAAAACCACCAACTGCCCTCGTACCTCACATGCCACCATAACCATACTGGGGTGAGCTTCTCTCTGCTGCCCACAACTGTTGCAAATATGGCCAAATGGAAAGAATCATGTGTGGCTGGTACATGTTCATCAGAAAAGCATGAAAAAAGACAAAGCGGCTCAGGTCTCACTAGTCCAGGAAAATGGAAGGAAATGGATGAGCATATTACAAAACCTTAGTTAATCCAAGAATGCTTTAATGTTGATACGTCATAAATGAGTTCTACCAAGTCGATATAAAAATTAGATTTTTGCATACCAGAGCCATTTAAGTGGTAACAGCTACCCAGTTCGGGTCATTTTAAGGATTGCTTGAAAATTATGATAACATTAAAAAAAAAAACACTTCTTCTATGTACTAGTAGTTATAACCAAAGGTGGAATATTTTTCTTCCTAATTATCAGCACAAATTTTAAATGCTGACCATATTTAGATACATTATTGTTAATTTTATGATACTATCATGCTTATGATAGTTTATGTTAGCATCTTATGATAAAGCAAACTAAAGGCAATGCTATTTTTACCATTTTAATTTAATATTTATTAAAACCAAATTTTAAGAATACTTTTCAGTCTTCATTTTGTATACACAATGCTGGGGTAATGTCAACAGTGGCCGGTATTTGAGAGGCTGCCTCAACCGCAACTCTAAATATATTTTTAAAGGGTCGTATTACATTATGCACAACTCTGAAAGTTATATAATTTGAACATTTCAAAGCAACTTGAGTTCTTTGAAAATTATCTAAAGAGTAGATTTGCAATCTAACAACAACAAAAAAGAGGCCTATTTCCTTTTCAATGAGTATTAAAGATAGAGAACGTAATTGATTTGCTGTCAACAAGAGGGAAATTATTTAAAGGGCTTGTTTTATGCAATGCCACTTCTTGGCGGCTCACTCAGTGTGGTTCATCAGATTGGCTTGTCTCACTTGCGGCAGTAACAGAATTCAATCTTGGCTTCATTCGCAGATCAACTAATTAAATTGGGATATAAGTGTGCTCACGGAGGCCAGGCCATCTCACTCACACACACACACACACACACACACACACACTCTCTCTCTCTCTCTCTCTCTGAGAAAGTTCAGCAGCTGACTGAAAAGAAGAGACAAAAGTTTTTCCTTAAATGTGCACTTCTGCACCAGTAGCTACATCCTCTTTGCCAACAGACAACATTTTAAAGGCAGTTAGTTTATTCAATTCTTGACAATACAGCTGTGAAAGAAAGAGAATTGAGTGGTAAGCTTTTTTTCTTGAAGGAAGCCCTTTATTTTTATAAAAATATTTACCAATAGAAATGGTCTAAATAAAAGATGTATTTTAAAAAGTGTTATAAAACACTATAATTTTAAACTGCACAAAAATTGCTATTGGTTTCTCTTTTTTCAAAGTTGCAGCAAAATCTTTTTACAGAGGGGTATTCTGATAAGCAAATCATTTTGTACCAACAACACTCAGCATTGAAACAGAGGCCGTCAATTCCACTGAGAACCATTCCTTCATTCTTTTTGTTGTCAACATAGTATTTATTTTCCCCTTAGTTTTTTGCAACAGTTTAAGGACTGTAATGCTTAATATACTGTTTAAGCTTAGATGACAGCAATCTTTTGTCCTGGAATATTAGAGGTAGCAGTTCCTAAACTGCTTCTTAACTAACTGGTGCTCCTTAGTCACAACAAAAGTTTTCTAAATTATAATGCAGCAAGAAATTTAGTAAACCAATAATTAAGTCCTTGACGTCTTCAGAATCTGTTAGGAATCAATTAATGTCAGTTTTTAAAGGGGCTTATTATAGTAAATGGCCTCTCAATTTGCTATGTTCTTTGAGAAAAACAGAGAGAGACAGACAGAGAGACTTTGAGACAGAAGGATACAACTAAGATCTAGATATGCTCACAAAATGTAACGTAAAGACTGTGGGAAGACTCTGGAGTACGTCAACCAAGCACCGTTGACACTGGGGACTGTGGAACTGTGAATACAACAAAGTGGGTGACCTCGCTGTCATTTTACTTCTAGAATAGCAATAATTTAAAAAATGATTTCATTTCAGTTGAATCATCTAAAATGAAACAAGTGGTATAATCTAATTTATTATGTCTCTTTCTAGATGCTGGATTCAACCTAAAGATAAGGTTTTATTTGGTCTATATTTTTGTTTGTTAAAATTTTAAAAATTGAGCAACAGTATAAAAATTCTGATTTATGCATTGTCTTAAAATTTTCTTAAAACCGAGGATCTGAATTATTTCCAAAACAATGAGCTGGACTTGAGGTGATGCTTCCCCACTTTGGATGAGAATGATGCTGTCCAGCTTGGCACATTCCGCCCTCTTTGGATTCTCCTACAGCTAAATTACTTCATTCACTGACAATATTTGCTTACTCTTAGTAGGATTTAGAGTTTATGACCTTTCTATTAGACTAAAATGTATTATTAAGATATCAATTTATGGAATAAATCTATGAATTTGAATCTCTTTGAATCTCAGTTTCCTTATCTGTTAAGCATGAGGTATAATTATAGCACTACCTCACAAGGATATGATGATGAAAAAAGAAATGAATAAAATGGCATGGCATGGTGCTTGGACTAGTATTAATACTACTACTATAAATAATAGCATTAACTATTAATACTACTATGAATTATTTACAATCATAGCAGAATGTCTATCGGATTAGAACTGGTCACATAGCTGGCATGAAGACAATCGCTAGTTTTCATAGATGACTCACATCCGTGTGGCTCTTCATAACTTGGGGAGAAACTGACAGAACTCTTCAGATTATTTGCATTTCATATATTCAGATAATATTTGATTTCAATCAACTGAGTTATGTGAGTTTTTGATGCTTTGGAGAAGACATGCATCACTAGAAGTATATATTTTTAAATTTCTAAACTTTTCCTACAAATTAAAATACTTTTCAATATTTGCACCATACTTGTTTTTGCTGTTGCTTTCCAGCTCTTGCTTGACTTTTTAAGAAACTGTTTCTTTAGGCACTATAGCTCAAAGTAATGCAGCACTTTAAGACTTAGTCCAGAGACCCATAGTTGTGTTAGACAAAATGGCTTAAATTGAGTGAGCTCTGTCAACACTGCTGAAAAATCAAAGAAAGAAAATGCAAAATGTTTTGATCTGGTTGCAATAGCAGTGAACAGACTTGCTGAACATTTCTCAAATAAGCATTCTGGAAAAGTCATTAGATCCTGCTTCTCTGAAATTATTGTTTAGAAAACACTATTAGATAACAAACGGACATGGCTTTTTTTAGGAATTATACACATTTTAAACTTCAGGACTTTTGTAAAACTTCCACTGGAATTAAAGTGATTTTCCAAATGCATTCTTTTTGGTCACATGATAGCATGTTTCACTGACACCTGCGTAGAACTATTTAGAAATGTAACAGCTATCAAGGAGATCTCAAAAGGGACCACACTCACCCCTGTGAAGGAAAGTTAGTGACCTTGAAGCAGCAGAATTAAAAAGTCTGGAGGTGATGGGAATCCACAGGGATGCGAGCACTGAAAACTTCTCCTTTCCTGTCCAAAACTGAAAGTTGCTTGAACACAAAATTGGTTTACAAGTTGGTATTTCACCACTTTATTTTATTTTATTTAAATGAAGTTCATGATTTGGTACTTTACCTGGCTTTACTTAAAAACAAGGTATTTTAAAGTCTCAATCTCATAACTGTAAAGCTGAAAAAATTTCAAGGTCTTATCTTCTAATCATATTTTCTGAAAATTAAGCATTTCTTTCACTGAAACTTTTTTTCATGTCTTAAACACATCAGTTAATAGAAGAAAAAAAAATACTAGACAATGCTCCACTTCAGTTTTTGGCTTCCAAAGTGTCCACAAACACCAGTGACCAAAGAAAACACGTAGGCTGTTAAGACTAGATAATTCTAAAGTACTTTTTCTTAACTCTTTATCACAGAACAATATACAGATTTTAAAAAAAGGTATAATCTACTACAAAAGGAAGAATATTTATATAACTATTAAAAAAGAATTATTTTATGAATTGTGCTATTTGCAAGGTGAAACCACTGTTCTTCCTTGATTGCTTTAATATTATACTACTCTCCTTTCAGCCAAAAGATATTTTCATCTATTCTAGGACTTTAGGAAAAAAATTGTATCTCCTAGTATTTTTCCTTATAGTATCCACAACAAAATTTAAAGGGTAGGCAAAATAGCAAAGGTTTTTATTTATACCTTGGAAGACCTGCAAACTTGTTTATGTGGTGTTTCAAATTATGGAGATAAACTCTGTAGCTGTATTTCTAGGGTGATTTTAATACTTTATATAATTTTACCATATCATAGAAAATTCAACTATCCATCTTTGAAAGATCATTTTAAAAAACTAACTTGGAAAGATTATATTCAATTTTCATTTGGTTAAAGAGAGCATTAGAGTTGCATGACTTTTTATATAAAAGGTTCATTTTACAAGATTGCATCGAAATTATTTATTGAAAGAAGATACTGGTGGAAATTGTATAACCTTTACTTATGTTTATAATTGGTTACGATGATATCCCAATTCTATTCAACAAATTCTTATCATTACAAGAGTAAAACAGTAGTATTTCCTCTACAATGCATAACTAAGCGGAGTTTATTTTTTAGAACTGATAAATAACATGTTTTAAATACACAGTTGGAAGAAAAGTACAGTGCTACCAAGTACTCATTTTATCAGCTTGAAAACTGCCAAAAGTTCATTTTATTTTATTTAAACAGAAAAATAATCAATTAAAATATTATCAGGGGGTACTGGATTTTCCAACTATCCCTCAGCAAGCCAGCATTGATATTTAAGTAAGCATTCAAAAAGGAAATGCAATCTAATTTTCTCCCATGGAATCCATGTCACAAAACGTGCCTCCTTTAGAATTTCTTATATCAGAACAACAGATACCAGAGCAGAGGGCTCCAGTCAGGAGGAAAAGTCAGTAAATAAGTTACAGATTGAGGTACAAGGTACAGTTTTAATATTGTAATATCAAAGATATCTGTATCATCCAGATAAGAAGCCGTGTATAAAATAAGCGATAAACCTAGGTCAGCCTCATTTTTTTTTTTTATTTGCATGACTAGATACTGGAGCACTGCCATGTTTGAAGATACATAGCTTCTGAATCAAGGATTCTATAACCTGACAAGATGTCTTTCATAGGAAAAGGTATCAGAAGTAATTATCAGATACAAAAAGATTTTAAAAGCAACTTGAAAAGCTACATCACTGTAACAAGAGATATATCAAATTTAAGAGCTGTAAAATGGAAAAGTTGTTAAATAAAAATCTCTAGGAAAATATTAAAGAGGGGGATAAATCTAAACAATAGTAACACATCTAATATCTAAACAATAAATCCTTCATTTTATATTTTTGATTTTAATAGTTGGAAATTTAAAATATAACGATTTAAAAATTTAAACTGTCTAATGGAAAACATAAAACTTACTTTTGTAAATACTGAAAAACTAAATAAAAATGGGACTCATAATTGCAGATAAAGCATAAGAGTTAAAAATAAGCAAACAAAAAATCTAAAAGCATAAAAGATGACATAAGAACATTTCTAAAAAGCTTCTAAAGGAAAGCAAATTCTCACAAATAGTTTTATACTTTTACATATGTTGAAGTCAAAATAGAGACACATAAAGGTTGCAAAATAAAAAATATGAACAAGGATTTACAAAATAGAGAAGATAGGTATAGTTACGTTACTTTGGGGAAAGCCAAATTAAATATTAAAAAAAAATTTTAAAGCATGAAGTAGATTCCTTTTTAAAAAAATGTAGAAAGATAAAACCATGAAATATTCATCTTTAAGCTTTTTCCTCATTCCTGCATTTCTACACTCATTTCAAAGAACTTCCAGGAAATCAAGGAAAAGTTAGATTTTTATAGGGGGAATACAAAAAGTAAGAAGTTAACCTTCAGTTATTTGACTTCCAAATGGGAATTAATTCAAAATTCCTGGAGCAGACTCAAAGGATTCAAATATACCATAACAAAGCACTTAAAGACCAGGGGGAAGAAAGGAAGACCCTGCAACCGTGCCTCTGGGAGAAGAGATGAGAGTCTCTTGGGCTGGGAGCAGGGCTGGGAAAGGGACTACAACTTTGCAAGAAAGGTCTGAAGGATAAAATAAAATACCAGAGCTGAGTGGAAGCTGGGGCAGCAGAAAGGGAGGAAAGAGAAGACTGTGTCTCAAGAAAGCAAACAGGTAGTCAAAGCAAGGAGGTAAGGAGGCTAACCAATGCCTATCCTTCCCCCTCCTGTAAAGGGAGCATTTGGAGTCACATTAAAAACACAAATCGGGAGAGGGTATAGCTCAAGTGGTAGAGTGCGTGCTTAGCATACACTAGGTCCTGGATTCAATCCCCAGCACCTCCTCTGACAATAAATAAATCTAATTACCTCCTCCTGCCAAAATAAAATAACTAAATAATAGTGAAAAACACAAATCAACCTTGTCAGCTTTAGTAGTGCCTGAGGGCCTTCCATCAACAGTTGAGTACATACTGCTCAAGACTTAACCAAGCTGGATGATTCAAGGTGCCCTGACCCTGACCATCTCAGTAGTCCGTAGAAGCCTAAACTGAAAGAGGGGCTGTGATGGTGATATGGAAGGGGACATTCCAGAGAGGAACTGAAAAGTGGGGGAAACTACCTACATTAAACTTTCTGAGCAAAACGGCATATTTATATCCAACAGCAGAAGCATAAAACAACAGAATAATAAACAAGGAGAACTTACAAAAATCTGTCTTTAACAGAATGTATATAGCAAATAAATAAGAGTTTAGTGACATAGAAATTTAATTTAGGTTTGTCTGCCTATAAAAAACATAGGATATACATTAAATTTTTAATTAAAAAAATTTAAATGACAATGAAATAGTCACAAATAATATTTTATTGAGCCATGAATTATATGCAATGAATTCTCTCAAAACTAGTGTTTGGAAGGCAAACCTTTTCCTATACCCTTTTATATTTTTTTCAACGGCCTGTAAATAAGACTGACAAGTGACAGGTTAACAGGAGAAAATGAAAGTTTATTAATGCTCACATGGGAGCTCACAAAAGAAGTAGCTCATTAAATGGCTAAAGTTAGGGACTGATGTACCTAATTTAACAAGGAAAAAGAAGGGAGAAGAAAAAGTTTTCAGGGATTTCCTTAGGGAAGAAAATGGGTTTCCTGGAGAACAAACAGAAGATAAGAAAATGTGGGCTAATGTTGTTTCTGTAGGTGACCCTCTGAGAGGGGATTATGATAGTTTCAGCCTTGGTCTCCCTGGAAGTGAAGTTACCCCACAGACAGGATTTTGGGCAGCCTCATTTCACTGAAGTTTCTGCATTTAGTCATAAAGGAAGTTCTCAGAAGGCTTCTTTCTCCATCTGCTGAATCTTAAATGTTTCCAACTTAAAATAATCTTCATACTAAGTCGGGGGTTCCAAGTGGGCACGTTTTGAGATTTTTCATTAAAAAATAGTCTATTGAGTCATAGACAGACATCTTCAACTAACAGAATGAAATAGTCCAGGAGAAGGGTTAGCCAGCACACAGTGAAATAAGATGGATTCATCCTCGTGATCGCTGGGTAACAGATACCACAGCCAAAAAATCTTCATATTCAAGAGACTGCATCATTTGACCATAATGCAATGAAATTAAAATCAAAGTGATACATTAAACATCTAAAAAACTTTTTCAGAATCATAAAAAAATTAAAAGGCAAGTAATTTGAAATAAAATAATGAAACAAAGATGATAGACTGAACACATGTAGTGTATACTGAGCTCGTACAAATGAGTAAGAATAATTCTAAAACCCCAATGGAAAAACAAAGACAAGCAGAAAAACAAATGCAAAGAGGAAACAAGGTACAGTCAGTCCTTCTTATTTGCAGATTCTGTACTTGTGAATTCACCTACTGGGTAAAACTTATTTGTAACCCAAACTCAGTACTCTTGGTATTTTTTGTGGTCATTCAAGGACATGCTCAGAGCAGCAAAAAATCTGAGTTCCCTGATGTGCACCTTCCCAGCTGAGGTCAGACAAGGCAATGCTCCACCTTCTTATTTTCACTCTTATACTGTATACAAATTTCCTTTTCATGGTCTTTTTAGTACCACTTTTCTCATTTTTGTGCTTTTTGTTGATGCTATTGTTAGAGCAGGCAGATAGCTAGAAATGGGCAGAGAAAGGGGGACCCAGACCAAATGGCAGAAATTGGGCAGAAAGGAGGGGCACGGGCCAAATGCAGGAAACCACACAGCATGTAAGCAGCAGGGGTCCCTGGGCAGAGAAAGAAAAGCAGGAACCTTGGGGCTGATAAAGGATCATGCCTTTTGGGGTGACAAGTCGCCTGGAGAAGAACAAAGAAAGGTGAGAAAAGGCAGGAATTTCCAGTGTCTGAATGTAACCTTTTGCTCATTATGCCCTCATTTCAATAAAATTAGCCTTGCAGATCAGAAGTACGCATCATACACTGATGCCATGACACTTCCGATCCAGACTAAATAAGGACAAAATTCCCTTCTCCCTTTGGGAAGGTGGAGTTGGGATGATAATCAGGGAATATGACCCCAAACCCTTCCCTCCCCAGTGAATATTCTTCCCATTCATTTTTACACTCTATGTAGCTAACTTGCTTAAGAAACTCAGGGCAGCTGCTCACATGAGTCTGCCCACCCTCCCCTTGAGAGTGTACTATCCATCCTTTAATAAATCCTCACTTTACCTTTTTTAACCACTACATTTTGTCTCTGAATTCTTTCTGGGACGGGACAAGAACCTGGAACATCAGATGCATCTATCGGCAACAATATGGCTGTTTGAAACAGCCCCCACGTGTAGTGGCTGAAGTGCTGTCTAGCATTCCTAAGCTCAAGAAGGCTGTGATGTACCTTGTGAAAAAAATACGTGTGTTAAGCAAGCTTTGTTCAGGCATGAGTTATAGTGCTATTGGACGTAAGTTCAACGTTAATGAGTCAACAATTTATATTTAATAAGATGTCTTTAAACAGAAGCACACATAAACTAAGGTTAGGTATTGATCAGTTGATGAAAATGTTGTGACCAGAGGCTCTCAAAACATAACCCTGGATTTTCCCCAGGAGCAACGGTTCAATACTGTTTAATTTAGTGTTCACTGCAACTTCACAGAATATAACTACAACAAGGAATGAAAATCGACTATATTTAAAAAATTAAAACTCTGATTAATAATCAGGGAAAGCCAAATCAAATAATATTCAGCTTCATTTTTTAACCTATCAAATTTGCAAAGGTCTTTTTTTTCCTTTCATCAGAGTGCATCAGTGTTGAGGAGAGCATTGCTAAATCAAGTCTGTAACAGATATACAGACTAGAAAACTGACAACACACATAAACAGCCTTAAACTTGTTCACATCTTTGACTCTTATTTTTTAAGACTAGGTACTGGTACTAGAGAAATCACTAAATCTGTGAACAAACTTCTCCCTAGAATGTTGTTAATTACAGTGCTATTCCTAAAAGAGACCAACATATAAAACTCAATTTCTAATTTTCTCCGTTTCACATTTAAGTAGAAGCATAACACTCACTGGTCTTTTCAGAAACAATAGAGAAGAAACTGTCAAAAAGGAAAAGAATCCCTAACAAAGAGAATCCTGAACCTGAGAGATTTACTGCTCTCAGAGCAACTAAAAGCTCAGTTAAAAAAAAAAAAACATCCACTAGCAAGCTTTCTTGAACAAACAATGGACAAAAATGAGGGTGACTTGTCTTAAAACAAGAACCCTCATGAAGTGTTTGGCTAACACAATACTGAATACAGATTCTTTTAAATCACAATTGATTGGTTTAGTCCCCTTAAGAACACTTTCAGTTTCTTTTCTTAAAGTTTGAATGGCTGCTTAAGTCTACAGTATTCAGTATTAAATTCTACATAAAGTTTGCAATTCAGTGGTCTTTATTTTAAGTTCTAATTCTTTGGAAGGGTTCTTTACTACCAAGATACACCAACACTGTCACCTCTGGGGATAGATGCCAAGATGCTAGGAAAGATGCTGTTTAAAATGCAAATGTTTTCCCTTTAAATTCATGGCACACAAAATTACATTTGGGATGCTGATGTGTAATCTCTTGATTCTCACATACATATACTACAAACTGATAGCAGTCACTATTGTGCTCCTCAGATGGAGAGATACAGGAATATAAATGCACCCAGTATAAGTTTAGCTATTACAAAATAAATGCAATTTTAAAGCAGCACTCTCCATTTCCTGAAATCCCAAAGAACAGTTAATTAACAGGCAATTCTATCTATGGATCTATCATGAAAAATTAAAGAAAAATGTAAAAAAAATTTAAAAAGCAACAATTGTCAAGGAAAACTCAAAATTAAGTAAATGTGTGCCCGTGTGTGTGTACATACGCACACGCATTTCCAGAAGGGAGGCATATTAATGCCAAGGAAATATTCTATTTCACTTTTTCTTTGCTTTTATTGACATATAATTTATATATACATTAGTTTCAGGTGTACAACATAGTGATATGATACTATATTTATACACGTTATCCATAGATCACCATGGTAAGCCTAGTAGACCATCTGTCACTGTACAAAGTTATTTTAATTTTATTGACTATGTTGCCTATGCATTCATTATATCTCCACAATTTACTAATTACATGACTGAAATTTTGCACCATTTAATACCCTTCACTTGTTTTGCCCCCCTACCTCAGCAGCCACCTGTTTGATCTCTTTATCTGTTTTATTTGTTATTTGTTTTGCTTTTTAGGTTCTACATATAAGTGATATCATACAGTATTTGCCTTTCTCTGTTTGACTTATTTCAGTTAGCATTCTACCCTCTAGTTTCATCCATCTCGTCACAAATGGCAAGATTTCATTATATTTTATGGCTGAAAAATATTCCATTTTATACACACACACACACACACACACACACCCACATCTTCTTTATCCAATCATCTGCTGATGGACACTTAGGTTGCTTCCGTATCTTGGCAATTGTATATAATGCTGCAATGAACATACCTAAAGCTGCTCTATGTTATCCAGGGGCGCCTGCATTGGGTGCACAGTTATTTCTAAGTATTATAGTCTCTTGTTGGACTGACACCTTTATCATCATGTAATGTTTCCTGTCTCCTGATACAGTCTCTTGTTGGATACAAGTATTGCTACCCTAGCTGTCTTTTTGTTCCCATTTGTATGGAATATCTTTCTGCATTTCTTCACTTTCAGTATGTGTGTGTCTTTAGATCTGAAGTGTGCTGATTGTAGGCAGCATATATATGAGTCTTGTTTTTAAATCCATTCAGCCATCCTATGTCTTTTGACTGGAGTATTTAGTTCATTTAAAGTAATTATCTATGAGATCGCTCATATGTGGAATCTAAAAAACAAAAACAAAAACAAACAAACAAACAAAACCAAAGCATAAATACAGGACAGAAATAGACTCATGGACAGAGAATACAGACTTGTGGTTACCAGGGGGGTAGAGGGTGGGAAGGGATAGACTGGGATTTCAAAATTGTAGAATAGATAAACAAGATTACACTGTATAGCACAGGGAAATATACACAAAATGTTATGATATATCACAGAGAAAAAAATGTGACAATGAGTGTGTATATGTCCATGAATGACTGAAAAATTGTGAACACTGGAATTTGACACAACATTGTAAAATGATTATAAATCAATTAAAAATGTTAAAAAAAGTAATTATCGACAGGTATGTTCTTATTTCATTTTGTTAATTGTTTTCTGGTTGTTTTGTAGTTCCTCTTTGTTATTTCTTGTTCTCTTCCCTATGATTTGATGACGTTCTTTACTGTTAATTTTGTATTCCTTTCTGTTTATTTTGTGTGTATGACAGTTTTTTTGGTTTGTGGATAACATGAGGTTCATATATATAGCAACCTATGCATATAGCAGTCTATTTTAAGTTGATGGTTGCCTAAGTTTGAGTACATTCTAAAAGCACTTCATTTTTATCCTCACCCCATTCTATAATTTTGATGTCGTATTTTACATCTTTTCATTTTGCATCATGTGATTAGTTATTTTAAATACTGATTTTATAAATTTTGTCTTTTAAACTTCATGCTAGTGTTATAGGTAGTTGATCCACTGTCTTTACTATGTATTTGCCCTTACTAGTGAGATTTTTTGTTTTATAATTTTCTTGTTTCTAGTTATGGTCTTTTCTTTTACATTTAAAGTAGTCCCTTTAACATTTCTTATAAAGCTGGTTTAGCAATAATGAATTATTTTTAGTTTTTGCTTGTCTGGGTAACTCTTTACCTCTCATTTAATCCTGAATAATAATCTTGCCACATAGAGCTTTCTTGCTTGTGAAGTTTTTTTTTTTTCCTTTCAGCACTTTGTTTATATGGTTCCAGACCCTTCTTGCCTATAAAGTTTCTGCTGAAAACTCAGCTAATTGTCTTATGGGGGTTCCTTTTCACGAAACTAGTTGTTTTTCTCTCACTGTTTTTAAGGTTCTGTCTTTAAGTTTTGACATTTCAATTACAATTTTTCTTGATGTAGACCTCTTTAGGTTTATCCTGTTTGGGACTCTCTGTGCTTTCTGGACTTGGAAATCTGTTTCCTTACCCAGGTTAGAGAAGTTTTCTGCCATTATTTATTCAAACAGTTTTTTTCTCTCTTTCTTCTCTACATCCTATAATGTGAATGTTAGTATGTTTGATGTTATACCATCAAGAATAGTAACTAAAACTATCCTCATTTTTAAATTGTTTTTTATTTTGGCATTTCAATTGGGTGACTGCCACTGCCCTGTCTTCCAGATTGCTTTGGTCTTCTGCATCCTCTAAACTTCTGTTGATGCCCTCTACTAGCATGATTTTCATGTTATTTACTGATTTTTTTTTTTAAATGTTTTCCATGTCTTTGTTGAGGTTCTCACTGAGTTTATCCATTCTTCTCCTAAATTTGGTAAACATTTTCACTACTCTTGATTTGAATTCTTTACCTGGTAAATTTCTTATCTCCATTTTGTTTATTTCTTATCCTGAGATTTTGTCCTGTTGTCTCATTTGGAAGGTATTCCTTTGTCCTCCCATTTTGTCTAACTTTGTGTTGGTGTCTCTGTATAAGATGTATCAGCACGTCTCCTGATCGTGAAAGAGTGACCTTGTCTAGAAGGTGTCCCGTGGGGCTCAGTGATGAGTTCTCTGGTCATCAGAGTCAGGTGCTCCAGGGGTATTCCCTGTGTGGGAAGTATGTGCCCTCCTGTTGTGGTTGGACTGTGACTGCTGCAAACATGCTGGTGGGCAGGGTTTGTCCCCAGGCCAGCTGGCTGGAAGGCCCTGCTGCCACCATTGTGGGCCCACTGGTGGTGGTGCTGGCCCTAGGCCCATCTGGTTGAATAGCCCTGATGAAACTGTTGCAGGCACACTGGTGTTTGTAGTCGGCTCATTCTCCTCCCATGGACACACCAAAACTACAACTGCATTTAGATTTTTCTGTCTGTAAGAATGACCTTAAGACCAACAGAATAGTTTTTTGTTTTTGTTTTACAGCTAAGGATTCAAAGAAAAGGCCACATGGACACATGAATGAGGGGCAGAAATGCAGTCTAGTCAGAATCCACACCCCAGTGTAGCAACCCTCAAGCAAGAGGGCTGTCACAACTGGGAAGGTCCCCCCTGAGGAGCAAGGGGTCCAAGCTCCACATAAGGTCACCAGCCCAGGGGTCCTACACCAGGAAGACGAGCCTCCAAGACATCAGGCTTTGAAAACCAGCAGAGCTTCTGTCCAGGAGAGAAGAGGGCTGTGGAAAACTGAGACTCCCTTCTTGAAAGCTCAGTACAAACTCAGGTGCTACAAGTCCTGCAGAGGCAGCAGCTTGAAAAGCACATGTGTCACACAACAAGTTGCTGCCCTGACCAGGGTATGTGCTGGAGGGACAAGGATTTGGTGAAACATAATTTGGGGATGGAAGTGATAGAGTGCACATTTTTCTTTTTTCTTTTTTTAAATTTTCTTCTACTTATTTCTCTTGACCAGATAACTACCTTCTCTGTCAATCCTCAAAATTCTGATTCTATGACTCAGATGACAGAATTCAGGATTGGGAATCTGAGGGAGGTGGTGACTCACTCGTTAGCATGAGAAATACTCATTACCATAAGAAATACTCTGTCTCAACTGCTTAAATCATCATACAACACATGTTCTCAAAACACAGGCTATGACATTTTTTGGCTTAGCTCTCTTGCCCAGAGCTATTATTATCATTTTCTCATGTAATCTTTCAGAGACTTTTCTATGTATAAAAACTGTATTCTGTTTATAATGTGTTTTATAGGATGTGACCCAAAACCAAACCTATTTCAGAGTTTATTAAATGTTAGACGAAAAAATAGAAACATCAAATTAATGATATTGATGGAGTTCAGGACACACTACTCCAAAGTATGGCACCTTGGTAGACAGAATATCTTAAGCTGAAAGGATGTGAGAAGATAGCAGGAACAGGAAAGTCACTCTGACCTTCACCCTCTCACCTTTCTTCCCTAAAACAGGTCACAGAACCCCGCTGTGAAACGTACTCTCCACGTACCGGAAGGTGTTCTAATCACCACAGCTGGGTAACTTGGGGCTGAGAAACCTGTACAAACAAACCGGGTCAAAAGTAGCCTGGTTACTTTTCACCATTTACTGTGCCAAGCCTAAACCTTTCTGCCTCGTTAATCCCTAATTTCGTTGTGTAGAAAAGGCATAAAATCTTTCTATTCTGGTCATTTCTTCAGGTCTTCATTTTCTTGTGAAGGCTCCCACGTAAATAATGAAATGTAATAAAATGTTTATACTTTTTTCCTGTTAATCTGTCTTATGAGTTTAATTTTCAGACTCAGCCAGGGACCCTAAGAAGACTGAGGAGAACTTTTTCCTCCCTTACAAAATAGGACATCTGTCTAGTAAGATACGGGCACTAAAAATTTGTTTACCCATTGTTGCAATGTCACTTTACCTTACGATCTGCCTAGACCTTTTACTCGGCTCCCTAGCCCAATCCAAGATATTGGCCAGGCCAAACTTCTTCAGTTCCCTGCCTTATTGTTTAATTTTTTCTTAAAAAAAAAAACATATTGTTGCCCTTTTCTAAAATATCTTCTTTCCTTCTGTTTTCTCTCCCAACTCCTATTCATTGTTTAAAGACTCAGCTCACTGTCGCTTATAGGAACTCAGGATGACCTCTAAGTCATAGTTAGGCACGTCTCTCCCAAAACTCTTGTTCAAGCCCTCTTGTTTTTTAGGCCTGTCTCTCCCATGAGACAGTGTCTATAAATGTCAGGCAACAGAACTTAAGACTCGATGAATCTCTGCATCTCCAGTTCTAAGTTTCAGGGCATTATAGGAAGGGCTTCATCTTTTTTTCTTTCATTAATAAAGAAGCCACTGATGGCACTATTAACATTAAATTATGTTTTATTCACAAATTTTCCCTTTTATTTCTTTCATTTTAGTCAGGGTGCCATTTTGTACGTGCCGAAGGCCATCTTTTACAGGGCACTTCTGTATCCCTATCACATGACTGAGACTATAAAGATCAGCAGGCTTTGCATGAAAGTAAAGTATTTGCAACTAAAATGGCTTATTCAACTACATGAACTATTCCAGTCTTGTTAATGACACTGCACTTCTATTTCCACCTAAAGAATTTCAACTTCTTTTGAACTGATGGAGTCTATAAATTAATACAGCAATTACATTACAATTATAAGTATTGATTTTTTGGCCAAAAGCATTTTTTCAGTAGCTACTTACTGGACCAGGCACTGTTCTAGGAGCTGGATATTCAGTGAACACAATATACAAAACAACTAGACCATCAGAGCTTAAATTCTAGTGGGGTGAGTGGAGTCATAAAATAAACAAATTAAATAAGTACAACACGCAGAATCTTATAGACTGATAATGCTTTGGAAAAACCTAGCAGAACATGGGTTCGGGAACACCAGGAGGGGGATTCGATTTTGGATCAGGTTGTCAGGAAAGACCTTACTGAGAAGCAAACACTAAGGAGGTAAAACAAGGTACCACATAATTACTGAGGATGAAGCATTCTAGGTAAAGAGACCAGTAAAGCCCTTAGGTAATTATATACACTTCCTTTTCAGGGGCAGCAGTGTGGCCACGGGAGCTGTAGAGTGAAGTGAGAAAGAAGAAAGCTGTGAGTTAGGAGGTCAAAGAGGTAACGAAGGGCTGGATTCCACAAGAGCTTTAACTATTGAGCAGACTTTGGTTTTTACTTTGCGGGGTATGTGAAGCTACGGGCAAGTTCAGAGCAGAGAAGTGCTATGACCTAGCAGGCATTCTAATAGGATGCTGGGTGAGAAACAAAAAGACAAGAACCAAGAAGCAGGAGAAGATACTCAAAAGAGGTGGCAGGTGTCACAAGCTGGATCCTGAAGTCAGTTGGAAAGACTCGTGATGCTTACAAGGAACAACTCTACATTTTCAGTCTTATCATCCTTAACTGACAGATGCAACAGATACATGATGAGTGGTGAAATAGGCATATTGGGAGTATTACATTGGCCTCTCTACCCTCAACATGTTTGGTGTCTGAGATGGAAAAATATTACAAATATAATATGAAATAGAAGTATAATAAAGCAGAGGAGGGGGATGATGGGCTAAGGAATGAGGTGACCCTTAAGAGTAGCCACAAATATAGGTAACAATCCTCAATTATTCAGCATCTCTTGGCTATGGTTTCTAGGTAATACTACGCAGATAACTGTTAAAGTGTTTTCATAGAGACATATCCTACTCCAAGAATACAAAGAAAGGTTTCACAGAATTGTTGGACACAGAGTACTTGGACTTTGTATAGAACAGAATTCTAAAGGCAGAGACAAGTTGGCATGGGAGGCTGATGGACACTCTGAATGTGATTGAAGATTCACTCTATAGCAAGCTGCTGGTAGAGCAGAGATAAACTGCTGACAGCTGAGTGAGAAGAGAAGATCTGGAAAACACAGGTCTTCCTCAGTTTGGGCTGCAACAGCAAAAAAAAAAAAAAAAAAAACCATAGCCTGGATGGCTTACACAACAAACGTTTATTTCTCACAGTTTTAGAGGCTGGAAAGTCCAAGATCAAGCACCAGCAGATTCAGTATCTGGGGCACAGATGGCTCTCTTCTCGCTGTGTCCTTACAGAGTAAAGAAAGAGAGAGAGAGTGCTCTGTGCTCTTCATCCCCTTAGAAGGGCCCTGATACCTTCATGGGGGCTCCATCCCCATGACCTCACCTCAATCTAATTACCTCCTAAAGGCCCCGCCTTCAAATATCATCACATTGGGGATTCAATCTAATAAATGAATTTTGAGGTGACACAAACACTCAGTCCATAGAATTAAAGTTGGGTGCAGCCTGTGAAAAGCTGAGAATAATCCTACTAGTCGTTATACCCCACCTAAGCAATGGAATGCCAACTGAAGAATTTGGTAATAAGAGTTACATGGTTGGAAGGGTATAGGGTAACTTTTTGCACAAGTATGGAGATGAGTTCAAGAAGAAGGAAACTGGAGGCCTAGAGGTCATTTGGGAGGATATTACCTTAGCTCAGGTCTTTTGGAGCAAGAAAAAAATAAATCATTACATTAATTTTTCACATTATATTGTGGAAACTGAATTAAAATGGGTTTTGCTTTACATTTACAAATACTTGAAATAAATATTTGATTTTTTTAATCTTTTTTAAAAATTGTTTTTGTTAACATTCCTAGGCAATTTATGTATATATGCCAGTTGAATTATCTAGATAATTACTCTAATGTCCATTCTAATTGTAATATAATCCTCAACTTTCACTAAATCTTGAAGTTTTTCAGTTATGTGTTACATGCTTAGTTCTCTCAATTTTAATCAGTAATTCAGTGTGCCCACCATCTCCCTGACAGCTCCTGATAAAGAACTTCTACCAAATCCCAGGGACTCCTTGGAAAGTATCAAGTAAACTAGGATAATCTTCATTTTTACGGTAAATAAACTGAAGCCTGGAAAACTGATGTAATTTCTTCAGTGTAACAGAGGGGGAACAGAACTGGGATTCTGACAATGATTTTTTGACTACAGATTCATTAACTTTTTTAATATTCCACCTTGACAAAAATCACTTTGTCCAACGAAGAATGGCAATTTTATATTACATATGCACTCTGTCATTTCCTCAAGATGATATTTCCATGTTCTTCCCACACGCTGATCACACATTCTGATTTTCCTGTGGTTGCATTTTTAAGAGGCAGTCTGCTCTTAGTCTTGCAGCTCGTTCTGCTATTCCCTAATCACTTACATAACCCTGTTAGCTAGTATATTACGTTATGCTGTCCGTTCATGTTTACATCTTTCAGTTTTCTATTTCCAACAGATTTTATTAAAATTTTACTTAATCCTTTTTTGGTGATTATTACTAAAGATTACAAGCAAACCTAGAAATGACTTAAGTATCTTTTAATTTATTATTGATCTTACTCTGCTGTCACTTTTCTATCTCCAAATCAATATAAGTAATTTTATTTTATGAATAAAAAGATAATGTGATCTCTGTCGGATAAGAATTATGTTTGTTTATTTCACTTTTTTGCTAATTTGAAAGAAACAGATTTTAGATGTGGTTAAACTTAAATATTCTTGGATATAGTTCTTAGTGTTTTACATAACTTTTAGTAGTTTCTTTTAAAATACGTGTACTGCTGTCTTTTTAAAGTGTTTTAAAATCAGTGAGATAGTAAGGGACAGATGATAAGTAGTTTAACTTCACGCAATTAAGAGAAAGTGTAGAGAAAAAATAGATATAAGAAAAAAACCCACAAAAATTGGAAGGCTCACAAATATCAGATTGATCTTATCATTAGAGATTAACATATTAGATTACTTTGCTGCTTTCTTTCCCCAGGTATGTATTGATTCCCAACTTTCAAGAAGTATTAAACATGTGACTGCAGAAAATAATACAAAATTAAAACGACTATTAGCAGAAAAACTATTTCAAAAAGATGAAATTGAAGAATAGTCCTATAGCATGGTTCCAAATAAGTATGCAATAGGTTTATTCCAAATAGGAAGTGATTTATTTCTGTAGATGTCAGTCTTAGAAATTCAATTTGTTGACTTCAGGATGAATTAAACTGACTTAATTAATTTGCCATGTAACCCAATTAAATAAACAGACCACAACATAAACAAATCACTAATTTCTGAAATATATCAGTATTTGTTAAACTTACTAACTTAAAAAGAAGTACTGGGTTCTTGTTCAACATACAGATTCCTAGGTCATCTCTGAAGAGAGTAAGCCCATAGGGTTGAATAGTACCAAGTTACTATCCTTTTTAATCAAGGCCCCCAAATCAGGCCAGTATGAGAAACACTGAGCCAATGAGTCAATTACTGGCATGGGTCATGTTCTTGAGATACACTGTTCCTAAATCTGAATTTGACTGTCACTATGTTTTAAAGTACAAATAAAGATTTGGTTTGAATTACAAAAATAAGTTCAGACTTTTCTTGAATATGTAATTCATAAAATCTATCCTTTTGTATATCTTCCTCTCTGCATTAAGTTACTTGAGCACAGGAACTAGACTGTCCTTTTTCAGTGCTCAACTCAATACCCAAATCCAGAACCTGTTGCATCATCCTGGATCAAAACTTTGAGCTAAACGAGTGAATGCATTAATGACTATGTACAGAAACTACCAGTATGTGGGGATATTTTAACTTATTCAGAGATTTTAAAAGTTAAGGATTTGAAGGATTCACATATAGTAAACGTAGAGTTTGTATTAAATATTATCCCCCCTGGAAAAGAGTACCAACCATTTCATAGATAAAGAGGAAAAAAAGCCTCCTGATTTTCAGTTTCAGATACTTTTATGATCACATCCCACTACCCATAACTATTCTCTGTTCTAGATGCAACCCCTCAAAATCAGCTGACTTCCAACCAGGTAAACTGCTTGTTCCCATTCCATGACTGACTGCCTTTTCAAACTCCTTTTTAACAGAACTCATCATTCTCTTTCAAACAGCTGGTCAAAAGTTGACATTTTGTATAGCAGTTCACACGTAAGCTCTCTCTAGGACTGTATGAAATATACTAGATAGAAATTTCCTAAATACATCTTTTTCTAAGAGTAAAGAGATTGGAATATTTATGTATTTCTCTCTATATTTCACTGAATGTGCTTAATAAGGCTAATTTAAGAACACATAATTACAGTCTCAATTAGACATTTTTTGAATATACATTATTGAATTTTTAACTCTAAAAATTTACTTTTTTGGGGAATTCCTGTATAGGAATTTCTTAAAAATTACAGGTCTATTAGTGTTAAGATTAGAAATTTTCAAAGCTCAAAACAAACATACAAACATGTCAAAGTGCAAAGCAATATTAGTAACTACAGTATAGCAATGTCTATCGGGAATTCTGAAATATTACATGGACACACTTAAAAACAAAGCCTGCCTTCTCAGCAGATATCAAAGATTCCCACATTGCATACTGACTGCTCAGGTGGTTAATCTGCTCTAATCAGCTGGAGACCAAGGGAGAGAAAATTACAGCAACTTGATGAGTTAATTTCGTGTTTTATAGTGATCGTCTTCCTAAATGCTCCATCTTTAACATGGTTTTGATATGATATTACAGATGCCCTTGTCAAAGCCAGGCAACATCTGTGAACTCTTAAAATCATCTGAATGTTCTTGCATTCATGTGGTCTGAAAGGAAACCTAGGTCCTCTATACTGAAAAAGAATAAGAAAATAAAAGCCTGAGGGCTTTTCCAAATCCCCCTAACACATTCTCTCCCTACAGACTTTTTCTCTACGTTTTATTTAGAGGTCTCTATGCATAATGTTTCAAAACACTTCTTAGATATTCTAGGCGTTTTCAATTAAAAAGAAGATGGCAGATATCTCTTTAAAGGGTGAGAAAGAGAAGAGTTCATCTTCACGCTGACACTTGGGAGATGATTACATCCTTTTCCCAAAGGACTGAGTCAAGAATGCCACTTTCATAAATACACTCTATTACAGTCTCAAGATTACTGCATCAAAGTACTTTAATTACAAAGGGAAAGTACACTGTCCTGGAGAAACCTAAAACAATAACTCAAAAAGTAATTTATGCCATATGCTGTTAAGATTTTAAAGACCAAAAAACACCCTTCAATGTTAAACCCAAGAGACTTAACTTTATTCTTTTCATTTCAATTCAGTTTAGGAAAGCCACTGAGTGTCTACTATGTGTAAAGAACTGTGCTCACAGAGGAGGGGATACTGCAAGGAAGAAGGTCCAATCCTTATCACTTTCAACAAGCAACTAAGTATCAGACGGAAGGTCTATAATAATCATAACTTTGTATTCTGCCAAAAGATCGCCAAAAATACTTCTCTACTTGATACAGAGGAAAAACAGTTGCTTATTAAAAAACAAAGATAGCAAGAAATACTCAATTATTTAGAAATGTGCTGCAATTCTGGCATTTTTCACTTATGATAGTTCTCCACAAAGAACCAGGAGTTCTAGAAGAAGAGGAAGCATTTAGTTCTGATGACCAGTGGATTCCACAACTGAAAGTCTATTTTTTTTTAAGTGATGCATGGATTAAAACAGTTTAGTTTATACCAGTCAAAATATTGGTTTCCTGTTACGTAATGAGACCCTCAAGGGAAGTAGTTTTTGTGTTTGTTTTGGTTTGGTGGTGTTTTTTTTTTTTTTTCCTGCTAAGAATCTAATAGAAAAGACTTTGGGGATGTGACTTTTGGTTTATTCCTTTTGAAAGTGAGTTTGACAGTTATACACTACCCATATGTTTTTAAACCCCTAGGTTTGCTCATCTCTAAAATGGGCATCATATTTAGGTTGAAGAATATGAAATTAATAATATTTGATCATTTTTAACTGACACAAAGGACAGTATCTCAGCCTAAATTCCCTATCTCAGACACTATATAGGGTGATCATATCAAATGGAAACTCTTCTGTGAAAATGTTCTGCAAATTTTAAATGGCTGTCTGATATAAATAAGGTAAAATAAGACAAAATTTTCATACAGTCATAATTTTCTGGAAAGTTTCTGATATTTTTACTTTTAAATCTAAACTTTTGTGATTTTATGATTCTGAAGTGGGCTCATCATTTTGCTCCTGGGTCTTAAATGATGCAACTATGAAACCAAGGCGATTCCTCCAGAGAATGACTGTTTTGTTTTACTTATTCTACTCCATTGGTCTAGACTAAGTCATGAGAATCCTGACAGGACTTCAGAACTAGCAGTTACAGCCAGAAAACATCAGGTTATTAATTAAGATGCCCCTCGATTTAATGTCATAGAGTCCACCATGTATCGTACATCGGAATTCTGCCCCAATAGCTTTTAACAATGATGAAAACATAGTATTAACTGCTTTATTGAGACTATTTAGCTTCTGGATTAAATAATTTATACATTTTGGGGAGCACAGACCCTTGGAAGAGACACAGTTGGTTTGGAATCAAATCTTAATAGTGTCGTTTAGCAACTACGAGGTATTGGCAAAGTACTGAATCTCGGTAAATCTCGGGTTCCTCATCTGTGTGATGGAAAAATGAACAATAAAACTTCACAGAGCTATTGTCAGATTTAAGTGGAACAATCCGTGTGAGTGCTAAAGGACACCTTGTTTAGAAGTATCTGTGCATTCTATTACAACCCCGCTATTTCCGAGCTATCACAGTGGACCACACCCGAGGGATCTGCAACATCATCTCATCCAAACCTCTGCCTCGGGAAGGATTACATCACTTGGTGACCTGTGATTAGAGTACTGTCAGAGAAAGTAGGTACCTTAAAATTACAGTTTCTTTGCCTTGCCACCAGATGGTGATTGTGTGTTCTTTAGTAACTCTTAAAGTATTAGCTTTGGCCTTTTAAGAAGTGAACTGTTAAATGTGTATGTCATTGATAGTTTCCTTAACTATTCAAAATGCTTTATCATCTCTGTATCTGGTTTCTGGTTACAGCACTAATAAATACGCTGAATATTTCTCTCTAACATATATACTTTAACACATCTATGTTCTGTAACAGTATTTAACTAATACTCTATGCTCTCTGATATACAGAATTACAACATAACATTATTACATTTTGAGTCATTCTTTGGGAGGTATCAAGTTTGTATACTTCTGTCTGAATACTATAATTGACCCTTGAAACTATCTTTTTCACAAAAAAATGATAGCTCTATTAGCCAACTGAAACATATTCCAAGCCAACAGTTTTCTTTTATACTTACAATTCTCGTATGTTTTGGAGAAAGGAAACTACCGCTTCCTCCCAATTTTATAGCTTCAATTCACCTAAGCCACTTTTTGCTCCTCCTTGGTCTCTTCTTAAATGCTTTCTTACTTGAAATAACAGATACATAATTTCACCAGTTCCCATAGTTTCAACTACCAGTGATTCCTGTTTTCAAAATTGCAAGCTCAGACATCCACTCTAGGGTCCAGACCCATATTCCTAATTGCCTGTTAGAAAACTCCGCCTAGATGTTGCCAGAATTTCAAACTCAATAATTTATAACCAAATGGACAATGTTCTTCCTAAACACACACACACACACACACACACACACACCTGCCAGAGAGAGACAATCTTCTCTTACTCTATTTTCTATCTCAGTGATTGGCATCACAATCCATTGAATCACCTCAAGAAGAAACTAGGAAGTCACCCTTTGATCCCCTCTCCTGCACACCTAACACATCCAGTTATCTTGCCCTTATGGTTCTACTGCCTTAATAAATTTCAAATTATCCTCTCCTCATTTACACTGACCTCCCATATCTGCCCCAGTTGGAATACTGCCACAGACTGCAACCACGTTTCCCTACTTCAGGTTTTTTCTTTTATAGATCATTCACCACCTCCAAATTATCTTTTAAAATAAAACTTTGTTTTTTTTAAAAATAACTCTGACAGACTAAACCACTTGTTTATTATAAACTTAACTGGCCCAAAGTTCACTGAAAATACACTTCATTTTTATACAAGTTTGTAAATGGAAAAATACATTGACACACATAAGATAGTACTTCAATATAAGCATAAACAAATGATTTCCAAAGAGAACAGAGAAGAAAACTCTAATTCAGAAAGATACAGGCACTCCAATATTCATACTGGCATTACTTAAAATTGCCAAAATATGGAAGCAACCTAAGTGTCCATCAAAAAATGAATGGATAAAAGAGTTGTGAGATTGATATAAAATACACAATGGAACACGACTCAGCCATAAAAAGGAATGGAATTTTGCTGTTTGCAACAATGTGGATGGACTTGAAAGAGTATTATGCTTAGTGAAATCAGTCAGAGAAAGACAAATACTATATATCACTTATATGTGGAATCTAAAAAAAATTTTAAAAACTAGTGAATATAACAAAAAAGAAAAAGGCTCATAGATATGAAAAACAAACTAGTGGTTACCAGTGATGGGGAGGGACATGGGAAGGGGCTAGGCAGGGTAGAAGATTAACAGTAAAAACAATTACGTGTTCGAATATATGTATGTATGTGCATGACTGGGACATTGTGCTGCACCCCAGAAACTGACACAATGTAACTAACTATACCTCAACAACAAAAAGAAAATATGCATTCTGATACTCTAAAATAAAAGAAACTGAGGATTGTATTTCAAATACTCCTCTAATGCAGAAAGGGGTGGCGGGGTGTGACAGAGAGGGTGATGGAGGGAAATTTCTCTCTAGGAGAAAGATTAATTATGAAAGAATAATTTACAAGGCATTGCACATTTTTAGTAGACACATCTTTTTCATTAATACGATCCAAAACAAATCTTTTAAAAATTTAATGTAGATATGTACTTGTTAGCACACATCATGGAAACACTCACTGTAGAACACAGCTGCGTTTTATCTACGTAGTGCCGTTGTCTTTAGAGTTTATTTCCTTCTAGTACCTAAAGTATAACGAACAATGAGCACCAAGAGTGTTCCAGGTATCATTTTCTATATGATGCGTGTGAAAGAGTGAGCTTCCAGCTACAACTCAAAATGGTAAAGCAAAAGAAAGAAACAAAAAAGACATACTATTGTAGGGAGAAACATATTAAAATAACCTTTTAAGTTACTATTTATCTACACATACAAGATAGAACTAGCAATAAGCCGAACTTCCACTTGCTCTTGAGTTTCCCTCATTGAGTTATCTAGTTTAATGAATCTCCTTTATAAAACTGGTATGATGGTAACAGATTAACTGAGTGAAATTAGAAATGTATGCAGTTATTTCTGAGGGACATGATTTGATCCCCGAGACTGAACAATACTCCAGATAGTGCTAGACTCCTTGGAATTCTCCCAGGTCATCTACAAGTGTGGAGTTCCTGCATGTGGTTCAGCTGCAATCATTTAAAACATTTCCCAGAATACTTCAGGGCTGTATTTCCCCCACTGTCAGTTGATGTGTGCTCAGGGAATGCAAACTAATTACTCAAAGCAAAACATAATTAAGGAGGGAAATTTACTCCAAAAGCAACACATGATACTTCCCACATACGAATAGAAATGATTTCTGAATTAGGGTTGGCATGATTCATTACCACAGCGTACAACTTGTGCAGATAATGGAGAGTGGACCATATTCATTACTACCGATAAATACAGTTAAGATCAAATGAAACCATAGAGCCACCCAACGAATTTATTTAGAATCCCTTAAGGTACTATTTTAAAATATAAAAGAACATGCAATACATATTTAAGTGTGTATAAGGCTCTAGACATACGGTAGTTATTTTGTCAACTTATAGCGTGTGTCTGAAAGCGGGGGGCGTTGCTGAGAGTTTGAGAGAGGGTTAACTGGAAGCTAGAATAACATAGGACCATAGATAACAATTCAGGTCTTTAAGGAACTAGACAAATCTTGATTATACTGATTCTGAATCTTCACTGCTCTCTTATTAATAACAACTGCTGCAAAGTTTGCATATAAATGTCTCAGATTCCTCAACTGCATAGTAGTAATGAATTCTAGTACAGAAGAAATTAATCTATACAAAAAAACTCTCTTTCCTCAATTTCCTCATCTTTAAAGAAGAGCTTTGTTTACCTAAAAGGCAAGGGATTTTAAATTTAATTTTCCTTCCCACTTCAATATCTTCGAATATCATTCAATCAAACAATTTAAATTTTCTACTATATGCCAGGCAATAACCCTAGTGGGACACTCAATATAAAGTGATGAGCAAAATCATACCTAAATATATGATTAATTAGGAAAAATGCATCTTTGCAGGTATCTGCCAAATAATCAACCATAAAATTTGTTGTTAATGCCCTGAAACTGCCAATTGGAGAAGGGAAAGATATATAGGTTGAACTTGATTGAGAATTTCAGTGTAGCAGAATTTCTATCCAAAGTAAATTAAAGGAGAGGTATGTGACGGAAAAGTTCAAATAAATGTATTAATTAAAATAAAATGCAAAATGCATTTTATATGCTATTCAATTCTGTGGATACTTCTTTACCTCCCAGCTGAAGGCAGAGATTATTAAGTTGAAATACTACAAACTATCTAATGATGCTAACCAAATTTGCACTTCTTCATTATTTGAAAAAAATAATCTACTGTGAATATCAAATAAGGCCAGCTTGAAAACCTAAAATAAAATGAGAGGTAAAAAAGATTTATTGGATAACCTTGTCAATTTCTGTCATGGAATATCTTCCCCCATTTTAATTTTAAATGCTTTGCCAGATTCAGTTTTAAAGACTCAAGCAAGAGGTCTAAGGCACAGCAGTAATAGACTTAGCATTAGGAAATTAGGTTACATGTTAGTTATGGAGGGGAGAAAAGTGCTCATATCTCTGGAGGTTCTCAGAACTGCCGCATATGTGTCATTATTCCTGGAATACTGGCCAGGACCGTGCCACTTCCTGGACTTAAAAGGACCAACCAGCTTACCAGAATTTCTGATTCCCTGATAAGATTCGAAGCTGTGCTGCTTGCAGGCAAGATGTAAAGGCTTCCAGGAACTGCCTGCCTTAATATTGAAAGATTCATTGAAGTTAAAAAAAAAAAAAGCCTAAATACCTTACTCCTCCAATATTTTAAAATATATTGCTCACCTAAAAGTATTTTCTACAACAACAGCTAATAAGGATTAATGTTGGGATTTGAACCTTAGTTCCAAATAAAATTTTTAAATCACTACACCTGGAAAATATCCAAAGGGATATTTTATTAGATGGATATCATTAAAACACTTTCCTTTCTCAGTTTCTTTGAATCACATTGAGTTTTTACAAATTTATAAGATGCAGTAACCAGGAATCATTCTCAAAAGGCCATCAGTGTACGTACGTACACACACACACACACACACACACACACACACACACACACACAATTTGCATAGTAATCTATACAAAGAACCGAGCCTGGTGAGTGGTCCCTGATAAACTGCTGCTCAACCTAGATGTCATTAACATTTTGAATATCACTCTGGATCTGACTGCTGATAACAAATGCCTGGGTGACTGAAAGTAATTCTGAATTTGGGATATGTGATTTTAATAGTGCTTTCAAAATTTATTCTGTATTTTTAAATCCTCTAATTTAAAAAAAACACTGCGTTTTATTCACAATTTCACTTATTAAGATTGCTCTTATTTTCTTTACTGAGTAATAGTATATGTAGAGAAAATGAAGATTTCTCATGTCTCATAAAATGTTTAGTCCTGCAGCTGGTCTGGAGGGCAGAGGATGAATAGCTCACTATTCATAAAACTACACAAAATATTTTTGCAGTTCCCAAATATTTTTTTAAAAATGAGTTCAGTTCTGTGCCACAGAGCTGAAAAGAGGGCTTTAATATTTATAGGGGAATATTTGCTGGTGGCATGAAAAACGTAAGAATACAAAGTAAGGAAAGTAAGAAGGTAGAGAATAAATTCATAAGAGTAAGAACATATACGATGAATTCAAGAATATGAAGAGACATTTGGGCTTAACTATATGCAGAAAAGTGGCTCACCAGAGACAGTCCAATACTGAAACAAGTGCTTTCTAGAATGGAGGAAAGATGTAATTGGGTCTATTAGTCAAAACTCTGTTTCAAGTGCAGACTCCCAATTAAAATTGGCAAAAGAAAATGATATGAAATGAAATAAGGAGAGAAAGGTGAGTGGCTCACTAAATGAAATTCTAGACTTAGATCTGGCTTCTTGCACAACTGCATACAAAGGCTAGTATTATATCATTGGAAAGCATCTGGGATCCATTCTTTTTTTTTTTTTTTTCCTTCAACCTTCTCCTGTTTTCCTCTGAACTGACTATCCTCAGACTCTACATGTTGGCTTCTGGCAGCTCCAGGCTTTTATCCTAATTTTCACATTTAGAAAAATCTTTCCCCAACTTCTCCAGCACTACAAAGTGTTTAAGATATTCTCATACTGATGAGTGAGGCTTACCTAGTTTCAGATCTCAGCTCTGACCCTGGGCATGAGGTTAGCTTCACAATCTCTAAAGTGTCTTAATTTCTTCATATGTAATATCCCTAGCCCATTTTACTTTTTCCAGTTTTATGGAGATACAACTGATATATAACATTGTATAATATGTTCAGCATAATCATTTTATCAAAGTGATTACTACAATTAATTAACATCCATCAACACAGTTACCTTTTTTCCTTGTAATGAGAACATTTTTAAGCACATGCCCTTTTCAATTACAGTCATTCTAATAAGTGTGAAGCAATATCTTATGGTGGTTTTGAGTTACATTTCCCTGATGATGGGTGATGTTAAGAACATTTTCAAGTAACAATTGAAAATTTGTAAATTTTCTTTGGAAAAATCTTTATTTTGAAGACCTCTGCCCATTTTTAAAATTGGATTGTTTGGAGTTTTTTTGGCTGAGCTGTATGACTTCTTTGTATACTTTAAACATTAACTTCCTTTAAATATACAATTTGCAAATATTTTCTCCCGTTTCATGGACAGCCTTTATTTTTGATGATGGTTTGCTTTCCAACACAGAAGCTTTTTTGTTTGATGTACTCTCACTTATTTCTTCCTTTGTTCCTCTTGCTTTTAGTGTAAAATTTTAACTGATTGTGTGTTGGTGTGGCCAATTCTGCTTTTTGCTATTCATTTTACTGGCTTCTTTTAATTACTATCTATCTGGAGGATTTGAGGGCATGCTCTCTTCTCTGTACTTACAGAAGAAATACAAAAGTGCTAGGGCAAATGTGAGAGTGTTTGAGACCAGTGTTAAATGTTGGTGTTAAGATTCTAGCTTTACTTACAACTGACTGACAGATCAATGTTACAGAAACAGAAAACACAATATGCAAAACTGACCTCTGCTTACAGACTCCTCATCCTGCAGATGCTTCACTTAAATTTTTTTATTCAGACTGAGATTCCTATCTGGGGCCCAGATTCAAAGAATACGGTTTTTATCCTGCAAAGGGAGGCCATCTGAAAGTTTGTTACTTAGCTTGTTACAAAGTTTAATTCCTTCCAATGACTAACTTTGAAAAATTCCCTGAGAAAGCAGTTTGTATAAGTGTGTCTACAGCTGGAGGTTAGGTTTATAATTTAAATTCTAAAGTCTTCTAAAATTTAAAAACTATTTTCACTTCATAGCCAAACTGAAGTTAAAAAAAAAACTGATATTTACCCACCTACTTCAAACAAAGAGATAAAAATTGACAAAATATACAAAACAGTGGTTTTAAAACAATAAATATCAAATAATAAAGGACAGTAATCACTGAGAGATGAGAAGCAAATGACAGGAGCCCTATTTTTGCCCCAGTTACTGTCTTTAAAGAACCTCCAGGTCACAGTTCAAGGAAAGGGAACTTAGGTGGAACCCCGCTGACTCGCTGAAGTGAATAGAAAGACTGAGTGTCCAGGAAGAAAAAGGTAGGTAGAGTTCACACATCAGAGTACCTGTGAAGAGAGAGATGCACAGAGAACCTCACAGGTCTTCAGAGAGGTTTCTCTTCAGGTCCTCAGCAGAGGACACATACATGTGAGGAAACTAACCCAGGCTTGGGAAAGAATCATCCAAAAGGGGTAGAGGGAACACTGCATGGTGCTCATATTGGGCCAAAAATGTTCCCACTAGCAAGTCTGGAAAACTCATAATTCACAGCATTGGGTTGAATATTCAGTATCTTACCCTAGTAATGGGGAATAAGTAGCCCTAAACTGAACACTGGTCCAGACTCAACGAACAATCATACATCTAAGAACCAAAAGGGTCAAACTGCTTTCAAGTCATAAACTGCATCCCAGAACAAAGCTCACAGAAGCTTAAGAAAATACAAAAATAGCACCTAATAAAGTAAAATTCTCAATGCCTGGCATCCAATCAAATTCATCAGGCAGGAAAGCATGATTAATGAGAAAAATAATGAGAATCAATCCATCAAAAGTGACCCAGAATTGACACAAATGTCAGAAGGAGCAGAGGAGGTATATAGACACAGGAACAACATTTTCCAAGATCTAAATCAAATTTTTAGAGATTAAAAACTATAATATATCAGATGGCAAATATACCAGTTGGTATTAGTGGAAGATTAGATACGGCAAGAAAACATTAATAAATATAAAGACATAACAATAGAAACTATTCAAAAAGGAAATAACAGAGCAAAAAACACAAAAATAAAAAAAAAAAAGAGCATTAGTGAACAATGGGATAACTTCATGTGCCTCAATATATGGGTAACTGGTATCCCTCAGGGTGGAAGGATAGAAAAATACATTTAGAAAGCCATGGCTTAAAATTCTATACATTTGAAAAAAATATTACATTTTTATATTATATTATAAAGCCACATATTCAAAAAGCTTAGCAACCTTATATATGAGTAACACACAAGAAAGAAAAAAAAAGGCATATCATAATCAAATTTCTCAAAGCCAGTAAGAGAAAATTGTAAAATAAGCCAGAGATGAATTTTTTGTCACAAAAAAAAAAGAAAGAAAAAAAAAAAAAGAAGAAAGCAACCAAGAAAAAGGACATACTGGCTACAGAGGAGAAAATAAGAGAATAACATTCAATTTCCCATTAGAAATAATGCAAGCAACAAGACAGTAGAACAATATTTGAAAAGTAGTGAAAGGAAAAAAAAACCCTGTCAACTTAGAAATCTATATCCAGCAAAAATATCTTTCCTAAACAAACAGAAAATAAAGATGTTTTCAGACATATGGAAGCTAAAATAATTCATCAGCAGCATTAACAAAAGTATGTTCCAGAAAGTCCTTCAGGCAGAAAAATGACAAGAGGTAGACATCTGAATCTACCCAAATAATGAGTCCCAGAAATGATAATTACAAGAGAAATATATGTTTTTATGATTACTTAAAACTCTTTAAAAGATAATTTACTATTTTAACAGAAATTGTAATAGTATATTAGGGGGTTATAATATATACAAAAGTAAGATGAATGACAAACACTATAATAAATCTGAGAAGTGCACTACTGCATACTTATACTACACATGAAATGGTATAATTTGAAGATATACCTGGAATAAGTATAATAGGCATTATACGAATACTAAATTAATAACCAAAAGCTTATTGCTAATAAGACAAGTGATATAAAAATCAGTTCATAAAGGAAATATAATACTAAATATGTATGCACCTAATAACAGATATTTAAAATACACTAAGCAGAAACTGATAAAACTGTAAGGAGAAACATAAATCTACAATTTTAGTCAGGAATTTTAATACCCCTCTTTCAATAACTGATACACAAATAAACAGAAAAGCAGCTAGGAGGTTGTAAAACTAGACAACACAATCAATTTGATCTGGTTGATGTGAGTGAAATATCAATAAAAACACTTTCTTCTTCTCAGATCTAGAACAGACACTTGGCATATAGGTACTTATGAAGTTAGACCAAATATTGGGTTATAAAAGAACATAAAACATGCATTTAAAATAAATCAAATAATATAAGTATATTCTGTGACCACAATGGAATTGAGTTAGAAATCAATGACTAAAATCTCCAGAAAAACCCTATAATATTTGAAAACTAAATATATTTTAAATCACACATGGGTCAAAGAAGAAATTAAAAGTGAGTATCAAAAATATTTGAACATAATTTAAAAAGGGTGAAAAATAAAACAGAATGGAATCTCACTAATTTTAAGGGAAAACTGCAGCATAAATACCTATAATAGGAAGGAAAGTCGAAAACCAAAGATCTCAGTTTCCACCTTAAAACTTACAGCAGGAAAACTAAACACAAGATGAGTAGAAGAAAGGAAATAAAGATAAAAGTAAAAATCAATGAAGTAGAATAAAGATTTTAAAAATCAATAAAACAAAAAGCTGATTTTTAAAATAATACATAAAATAGATAAAATTCTAGTCTTCTGAGCAAAAAGAAGTGAGAGACTATACAAATACAAATATTAGGAATGGGAGAAATTACATCCGTACACATTTGTCAGAGTAAAAGGATGGTAAGGGATAATTATGAACAACTTTACACCAATAAACTTGATCACTCAAGAAAATGTAAGTAACTGAGTAACTCTGTATGTATAAATTGTAACTATAAATAAAAATATTCCCATGAAGTAAGTGCCAGGCTCCAATGGCTACATTGGTAAATTCTACCAAATAATTAATGAAGTAAATATACCAATTAAAAAAAAAACAAAGAGGAGGAAGTACTTCCAACTCATTCTCTGAGGTCAAGGTTACCTTGATTTGAAACCGTATCTTACAGGAAATTGAAATATTATGCAAGTATAATATTTTATCTACATAAGATCTGTTCACTTCTATGAAGCATTTATTATTCTGATTTTCCTAATTCGGTTTTATGTGTCAAATGAATTAACATTGTTTCCATAAAATATTTAAGATACCAAGAATACAAAAATAGGCTCAACAAAATGGAATTGTAATAACGTAGGTCTTTTAAAAGGATTTATTCATGTAAAATGTAGATGATGTTATAAATCTCTTGGACTCCATCCACTACACTAGATTGGTAAGTTCTTAAACCTCACCTCTCATCAACTTTTTATTCGCAAGAGTGATTGTGTTACTCTGTAATGTCAACTTTAATTTCCAGATACTTAACATACAGGCTTTGTATAAATATTAAGTTGAGTTAATTAAGAAGTAATTTTTATCTACAGAACCTCTAAGGACATTAACATTCATAAGAAGAGAAAATGAACTGAATGATCAGAAAAATGTTATATATCCTTTCAATGAAAAAGATATTTGCTTCTTTGTGAAGCCCAATTAGGATGGTAACAAACACTTTCCTGGCTCAGCTGGTAGGTGCTGGGGATTCGTTAGTTGCCCTTATATCTCATAACATGTTCTTACTATCTGCATACTTATTGACCAAACCTGTATGAATAGTTATATATAACATTCCAATAGGGGATTCACTGTGCTCAGTTCTATTGCTTACTATAATAATTTTAAGCAGAGCCATATAATTTTATCAACAGGTGGTCCCTCTTTTCCCTTGTACTTGCCTAAAGACTCCTACTATAGGTTTTAGATCAGAAATAGAGACCTCTGGAGAAACATGAAAAGAATGAAAGCCTTAGTACAGGACTGTGTAAGGTGCTCCTGACTACAGATACTGGAGAGATACACAGTCTGATGGATATAGAATTTTTGGTTTAATTGGTTTTGCCACCATGAGTGGACAACTGTCACACTGTAACAGGAGAAGAGACCAGGACTCCTTCAGTCCAGAAGCAGATGACTTGAGAAAGAAGACTGCTGACACAATATCTGGCAAAACAACAGGATTTCTTTGAGACTGAATTGCACTGGGAAGGAAAATTTGGCTGTGGATAAGCTTGTATGTTTTGACGAGCATATCAGAAAATCTTAATTGTTTTCTTCATAGTCAGTCTCTCTCAATGCAGCAGGCTATACTTGTGTAGTCTGGAATGAAAAACTCTTTGAATGGTTTATTTTCTTAACTTGTCCCCTAGAATGGAAAGGAAAAAAATCTTGTGGGGAATATTAATATAAATTATGAGACAGTGATTCATCAAAAGAATTGAGGATACTGATTCCGTTGTAAATATGACAGACAGATATTAGCCTTGTCTGTAAAATTGTACAAAGAAATGATCATACGTCATGAAATAGCTTTACTGGATCAGTGTACTTTTGATGGCAATGTAGATTTGTGGAGTTTTTCTTTTCCCCCCCGTAAGTTTAGTAGCCACAACCTTCCTTGAAATGTGATATGTATAGGCAGTATTTATACATGACAGGCCAACTATTAAGGAACAAGGACCTCCTATCTTATGTGTAAATAATAATACAAATTCCTATTAGGAATTGATCTGGTACCTGCTCTCTGGCTTAAAGAGTCCTGGTCTATCAGGTGATAAAGAATGTCACTTCTTGGCTGCTTGGAAATATTGGAACATTTGGGGACTTCAGAAAAACAGAATATACATGGAGTTTTAGGAATTGCAGGGAACATTCATAGAGTAAAATTGGTTGCTGTTGTTGGTTTCTAGCTTTGGGATTCAGGAAATGATCAAGGAAATGGAAATATTTCTTACTATATAAAGATGATAAAAAATGTAATACTAGGGACTTCACAAAGCCTCCAGAGAGAAGTTAACTCTGCCTTATGTCTCTACTTTTATGGAACCTAAAGCAAGTTCTCTACGTACTAACAGTCATCACTTCTTGTTGCAGGACTGAAAATAACAAAGGATAAATGGGATACAACATCAAGTTAGTGACACCGAGTCAAATATCTCAAAACAAATTTACTGGAATAAATCTTTGCCATAGGAAATAAAACTAAGCCCAAAGACGAACTGACAAGTGAAACATTTTCTCTCTGACGCGGAGGTATCATGAACGGAAAAGGACTTTTATTTACAAATGCTTTGCATTCTAAGAGATAAGCAATCAATCATTTGGCCATCTTAAAAATGTTATATCTTGAGAAAAAACATGATGCTCTTTTTTTCATTATCAGACATAAGAACTTTGAACTTCTCAAAACCAACTCAGAGTTATCCAATCAGAATTATCAAGAGCTATGTGGCAAACTCTTTTCACCCTGAGATCCTGTAGTTCTAAAAGTAGGGCTCTTTGAATTATGCTGTATAAAAGGAAAAAAAAATAAGCCTTCACCCAGGGATCATAAATTACCTATGAATTTTCTCTTCGGCAAATCCAAAGAAATCACTTGTACTGGTGTATTCAAGGCAGCTTTTACAAGGTGAGCATTTCTGAAAGCACAAGGTATTGGATGGGAACCCTAGTTCCTCTACCAAGTGAAGGACTATAGGGTGTGTAACCTTCCTAACCTGCAGACAGCACAGGGTTTAGAATTAGAAAAAGGCAGAATGGACAATGACACTTACTTCTTCCTAGTGCTTCTGCAAGCTGAACTTCAGTTAGCAACTTTTCTCAGCTTCAGTTTCCTCAATGGGACAATGAAGAAAATCCTACCTATCTCCTAAGTTTATGCTAAGGGTTAAATATTTAAGAGCCTAATACAAAAGCTGCTTAAAAAGTAATTAACAATAACATGAAAATAAGATTAACTGACCTCATCTATTATTTCTTTGGCAATGCTATACATATCCCAAGCAGTCAGATGATATTTCATGCACATATAACATCAAAGATTCTTTAATCCATCTTGAATATATTCTTGGGATTAGGTGGCAGGTTTTGCAAATTTTATCCTGCAAAGGGAGGCCATCTGAAAGTTTGTTACTTAGCTTGTTACAAAGTTTAATTCCTTCCAGGTCTCAAATGAGAGCACTAAGGAATGAATCAGTTGTGCCCTGCAGACTGTTAAATGATGGAAAGAATGTACCACTTCATCACACCGCTCTAACATCCCTCATTTTACTCCAAACCCCCGTTTTTTTGTTAAGTCGTGTCATATACTTTTCTATAATACTTCATGATGTGAATATATTAAAGCAGCAATTTCTTACATATTTTAAGATAGTATTCTCTCCCCCGGGAGGGGAAAAAATGGTCTCAAAGTAACTACTTCCTGACTATCATACATCATATATGTGGGTTAATTTTGCTAAAGTAACATTAGCATGCCAAATGAAACCAAGAGATTGTCATCATGAAGCTGAAATTTTTATTTATGCTTTAAAAGCCACTGATGATTTGGGTGCTATTAATGTCACTTTCCAAGGACAACGAAATTTTAGCCATAAAGTTTTGAAGAACTTAAGAGTTACTGTAATTACATTTTTTTAAATTTTGAGATGATTATTAAAATGATTTTCATTGTTTCCCTTTCAGTACTATTTCCTAATGTTTTAAGTTACTTCACCTCTTTCTAAATGTCTATATATTGTTTCACTCCTCTAAAGTTTCTTTAACTATACTATGAAAATATGTATATATAAATGTATATATGTATATATACACACATATCATTGTTCGTGTGTTTCATTCAGCTTGTTCACTGGAATAGAATGCTGAACTCTGAGAATGTTTCTCCTTGAGATATTTAGAGGGAATAAGCATTTCTCATTCACTAGGAAAGAAAGCCATGACCAGTGGAATATAAATTTTGATAAATACACTCCTCTCTATAAAAGGTATTGCTATCTGATTTTTCAGCATGTCTACTAATTAAATTATCTAGAAAAAAATCTTTGTTTCATTCCAGAACAATGATCACATATTCATTCCATGAAGATGAAAATACCTTAACATTAAAAGATTCCCATAATTTTTGTGAAAATAGAAATGCTGGTTTTTTTGAAACAATAAACTTAATATTTGGATTATTCTTTTTATAGAAAAGTGTTTGTAAAAATTAAAGTATGCAAAAGATTTCCAAATGAATGTTTCCCTAGCTTGTTATACAAAATTTTGGCCCTTTATGATATCTTTAATTTTAGAGAGGAATTAAAAAAATTCAGTCTTTTTCTAGTGAACAGAAGAAAATGTTAATTGGCATGTAGAAAAACAATGGGGTAATTTAAGTCAGTTTTTCTTTTAGTAATGAATACATTTACTATTCAATGCACTGGTCCGACGCTGGTTTCAGCGTGCATAGGAATATACCAACATACAGGCTGATAAATACTATAGGGGGAAATGCAACACAAAATGATAGTGTTTTCTTAAAATGCAGTAGAAACAACTATTGTTGATTCTCCTAGTGCATTGATTATAAAGCATCAACAATCTGGCATATTACAACAAATATGTATTTTTTAAAATACCCTAATTATTTTCCAAACTCCTTTAACTGCCACGACCTGATTTCTACTTTTGAGATGTGAAAGAACCCTAATATCTTCTCATAGCATGCTGTCTCATTACAGGCCTCTGAATGTTGAGAAGTTGCTGCCATGTTGACAGCTGTTCAAGACTTTTAGTCAAAATATTAACGATGAGACTGATGCCAGCAGTTCCCCTACCTAGTTTGCAAACCTCGACTTCAGTTTTAGTCCTTTAGTTCCTAGAGTCATTTACACAGAGTGGAGCTCCCTGGCTGGCTACCAACAGGAAGGGTTTTTTTCTTCTCTAAGCTTCGGCATAAAATAACTCATGAATTGAGGACACATGACTACCCTTTAAATTTCATAGTGCTAACAGTCTATAAAGTTGTTTCAGACAAATACAATCAAGACGCTGACTGGGAATTTTCCTGTTGTACTAGAACTGCCACGAAGGTCAAAAACAGAAAACAATAAAACTTTAAATACGTTGCAAGATTTTAATACTTAACCAGATTAGATT
The DNA here is from genome assembly GCF_048564905.1 of Vicugna pacos. Taxonomy (NCBI): domain Eukaryota; kingdom Metazoa; phylum Chordata; class Mammalia; order Artiodactyla; family Camelidae; genus Vicugna; species Vicugna pacos. The sequence continues at coordinate 20,760,886 of NC_132991.1, forward strand.
AATAACAAAGAGACCAGAAAAATTATGGTATCTGCCTACAATGCCATTAAGAGACAGGGAAGTAGACATCAACACAGAGCATGATCGAAAGCTTGATTAGAAAAATAAAATGAAATTGTTTCCTATTAATACCCCACTGAGTTGTCCTCAGTGAACTGGTTGCTCATCTGTGATCTCATCTTCTAATCTGCCTCGTGAAATAGATAAGACAGGGATGAATCGTGGTTTTGTAGACATGAAAAGTGAAGCTAATCAATTTCTCAAAACACTCCTGCTTCCTCTCCTACATTTTATGTATAAAGACACTGATGAGCAGAGATCAGTTATCAGTTAGTGGCTGAAAAATCCAAAAACAGAATCTAACCAAAACTTTGCCACTGTTACACTGTAAGGTTTCACACATTTGATTGGGAGACGTGGTAACAGACTGTCTGATTCTTTACTTCTAGCTCCTGACTGGGCCTCTGTCTTTGCATAGCTGAATCCCTTCTGTTATACAGAGATAACAAAGTGTCATGAGTGACCTTGGAGAAGCCTCCCTGGACCGTGGACTCATCTCTTCCCCACAGCCATGATCTTATCCTCTCACTCTGTTTGATTTTCATCCTAGTACATCACCCTCCAAAATTATGTTGTTTACTTCTGTGATTATTTGTTGATTTTTTTCTTAATACTCTATGAAGACAGGATACTGAACTAGTGTAATGATAAATTCTTGTCATCTTGTTTGTCATATTTAACATACCGTTTGTCAAACATAGTTTGTAAGCAAGTCCCCTGAGGTTTGGTGTCATCTCAGTCTCTACTCATTGATCAGAACTGCCTTTTCCCACTTGATACATGGAGTCAAGTAAACAACTAAAACAGAAAATTCCAACCTCAATCTCTTGAGCGCTATCTCTTCCAGTCTCCCAACAGTGTCTCCTGTTTCCCCACAACAAAGGTGACATCAAAATTTATCCATCAATGCCATGTTCCCCATATAATTTTTGAAGGGAGCAATACAAAACTCAAAAGAAGTTAAATGACTTGGTTTGGGGTTACAGAGTTAGTAATTACAGGAACCTAAACTAAAGTGAGGTCTTTTTGCTTTCTCTTTCAAATACAGAACGCTTATTTAATGCTATGAAAGAGAAATATTCCTAGGCAGTGTCTGGGTACCAGGAAATAAACCTCTAGAGAAGAGACTGAGGGTTTATAGTACTCCCCACTATTGCACAATTCTCCATTATTCTGGGAGTCCAAAGTAAAAAAAAAAAAAAAAAAAAAAAAAAAAAAAGAATTGGATCTTACTAAAAGGGCATCATTGATCTGTCCGTTCTCATCTTCATGGAGGAGAAATAAAGCAAACTGAACCCTGCCTTAGAGATGACAGTGTTTTAGACTTCTCCCTAGATAATTAGATCAAACATTTTGTCTCCATTTTGCAGATAAGTAAATTAAGACTCGAAGTATTTAGGTAATTAACCTACCTGAATTCACAGGCATGGTAAGTCAGAACCAAGATTCCAACCCAGTAAGCGTTGGAGTATGAAAAACATAGACACACAGACGTGAAAGGAAACTGTGAAATATCACCCACAGAATAAGAATAAATTTCGATTTCATACAAATCAGCATATTCTTTCCTCAAGAAAAAAGAAAACATTCTACAGCATCTCTCACCATTCCTCTACATAACATCTTTTAGCACCAGGAAGTTCTATGTCACATCTAAATTAAATCTCTCTGGTTATAGTTAAAATCTACTTCTCGTTTGAATGAGTAACAGCTGGTCACTTCCTAACCATACACTTCCTGACCCTTCATATGCTTGAAGATCATTATCAAGTCACCCTTCAGCCTTCTATGATGCGACAGGCCCTATAAAATTATCATCAGGCACAAAAGTCATTAGAAGCACCACAAGGCACCATCATTAAATTCACCATCTGGCATAACTGGAAATGTCAGCAAACAGAGACTGCATATTGATGGGCATACTACTGTTTATGCCTTTTAACTGGTCAGCAATGTTAATTATAATTACATCTTCATTGTAGGATTTTATAGCTTATATGGACAAATGAACATACACTCGATTAACTAACTACAGACTAAATGGGAAACGGTTCTCAGGCTAATGTTTCCAAAAGCTATTAGTGCTTTCTTTGTTGACTAATATCTCCACAACCACTGAGTGCTGAGCAGACAGACAAACTGGCTCTGCCTCCAAAGAGAAGAGAGAATCCAAGCGCTTCTGTTTTCTAACTTACACTTTATATAAAAGTGATTCTTTGATTTAGCTGCTTAAAAGCTAAGAAAGTAAATTTTCCTTTTGCTTTCACCGGTTCACTGTGGACTCTTTTTTTTACTGTAGACAATGCTAGATTTACATCAACTACTGAAATGCTCATAATGCCCTTCAAACTCTGTTAATTTATTATAAAGTATAAACTTTTTGCTTTTAAAATTATAAGCAGTCTACTTGAAACTGATATACGTCAATTGTATTTTAATAAAAATAAATAAAACTGTAAGCAATGAATATATTTATTACAATGAGTACTATAAATAAATCCTAAGAACTGTGAGACTCCATCCTTCCCTCCAGCTTAGAGTTCTGCATGTGCTGAGAAACTGAACTACCCTGTGTAAATAAGATTTATTGCCAAAAATTTCCTCATCTCAGAAATGGGACATTTATACTTCCCTCAGATGTTTAGATTATATCGCATATACTGCTGTTGTAATCAGCTATTTTTGTGAAGATGCTTAAAGCTCAATGGAATAAATATAACAGTGCTGGTTTGCTAAAATCCCTATTATAAAATATTAGTTTAATTTTTTAAATGAAACTTTTTCACTTTGGCCTTGGAATTCGGATTCCACGATGCACAAAATCTGTCCTTTATGCGGTTTTACTGTTATTTCCTCTCACTGGTTGACTCTTACTGCTACCCTTTCGGGTCCCTTTGTATTCTCCCCTGCCTGGTTCATTCTCCCTGCTCAGTGGCCTTCTTAGGCTTTTCTGTGTATTCACATTAATTCATATTTCTTTTTTTTTATATTCACTATGCTTGGGGAAAAAATCTATTTTCCTTAAATACAATGAAAGCACATTAAATTGGAATAACTGGATAAGCAGTTTTTAGTACAAACCAATATTACCATGCTACAGGTTCTATGTATAAAAGTCAAGTGGCAATTTTTCAGTTTCTCCACCTAAAACTTTAAAGGTAAGAGAGCAATAAATAAAATTGCTCTAAAACCTACTGCAGAGAATACTGTAGAGAAAGCCCTGTATTTCTCTCTTCAGAGATGCATAGAGATTGATCAAGCACATGGGGACTATTCCTGTCTTAGCGAAGGACAAACGACAACCAGAGATGACCAGGATACAGACACACCCTGACATAAATGGTTGTGTAGAGACACAGTACACACATGTGTCGTATCTGTGACTGATCTATTTGGTCCTCCATTCTCTTGGCAGCAATATGATGTTGATGGCATAGAAGATCCTTTTCTCATCATGACATTGTACCTGTACTTCGCTGACCTTCCCAGTTTGTATTTTCAAGAGCCTGGAGTTACAAACATTCACTTGTAATATGAAAACAAAACCAAAAGTACAAATAAGAGCTGTGCTAGTTTTTCTCCATTTTCTGGCCTCTATTCCCAACAACTTTTTCTGCTCCACTCTTTGCCCCAGTAGGCTGATCCCCATGGACTGCAAAGCTGAGCTCCCTTCCAGCTAGTTTCTGGTGGAGCTCAGCCCACAAGGGTCACCAGTGGGAAATCAGAAGACAGTGAGAGATTTGATTTTTTTTTTCCCTCCCCACTCCTTTTCTACTCTGGGAGGAGCTACACTCACCCCTGGTCACAGCCCCTTTCAGGCAGCTCCGCCCACGGGGCTCCTGGGCTGCCCCGGCTCCCACAGATCCTCCTCCCCCTCTTGTCCTTCAGGCTCAGGGGTGGTAAAGGCTTCCTGCTGTTTCTCCCACTTTAAGTGCCCCAACGTGCTATACGGGCTCCTTCAAAATGTCCTCACACCTTTGACAGCAGTCTTTTTACTAAATTCTTGAACCATGTTAGGTTCCTGTCAGGACCCTGACTGACACATGATCCCATTTGAGAAGGATAAAAATTATTTTCTTGTTTTTCAACTGGACAGTTGAAGTAGTAGGAATACTTCCTTCAAACATTTTGTTTATATCCACAGCTTCACATATGAAAATTTATTCAACTTAAAATGTGCATTAATGAATAAATAACATATTTCATCAGAAATTTTAAAAATCCCACAAACTTAATGTCAGGCACTCCTGCTAATTTCAGTGTGACTTCAGGGATTTCTACCTTGGTGTTTTATATTTACTTTAAAAAATCAAATGCCATCTCTAACCACATTTATAAGCACTTTTTACTGAGACTTTGATTTGAGGCATACTTTTTCAGCCTGCTGTCAGAGAGGCTTTTATTCGCCTTGCTATGCCAAATGACATCAAATGGTCCTATGGAGATATTATTTTGAAATAGTTGCTTTCCCAGCAATATTCATTCAGAGATGGTCTCAGTTCTAGTAATAATTGTGAATTAGACCTCATGGTTTGATGAATATACTCAAGGTTAGTAACTGCCTACATATTAAGCACATTAACCTGGTGTTCAATAAGGTCTACCTAAGGACTTTAAATATATTGTTGAATTCAGTTTGCTAATATTTTGTTTAGGATTTTTGCATCTGTGTTCATCAGAAATACTGACCTATAATTTCCTTTTCTGTGGCACCCTTCTCTAGTTTTGGTATCAGGATAACAGGCTTCATAAAAATGTGTTTGGAAAAGTTCTCCTCTCTTCTATTTTTTGGGAAGAGTTTGAGAAGAATTAATATTAATTGTGGAATGTTTGGTAGAATTCACTAGTGAATGTGTCTGGTCCTGAGTTTTATTTGTTGGGAGGTATATGATTATTGATTCAACTTTCTTGCTAGTAATTGGTCTGCTCAGATTTGCTATTTCATTATGATCCAGCCTTGGTAGATTGTATGTTTCTAGTAATTAAAACAGTATGGTACTGACATAAAAACAGACACAAATCAGTGAAACAGACTAGAGACACAAAAAATAAACTCACATATAAATGGCCAATTAATTCATGATAAAGGAGCCCACAACATAAAATGGGGAAAAGACAATCTCTTCAACAAATGGTGCTGGGAAAATAGGACAGCCATATGCAAAAGAATGAAATCAGACCACTGTCTTATACTCTACACAAAAACTAACTCTAAGTGGTTAAATAACTTGAAAGTAGGACCTGAAATTATAAAACTCCTAGAAGAAAACATAGGGAGTAAGCTCCTTTGGCATAGGTCTTGGTGATGATTTACTGAATTTGAGACCAGAAGCAAAAGAAAACTAAACAAGTGAGACTGCTTCAAGCTGAAAAGCCCCTGCAGAGTGGAAACCGCTAAAAAGCTGATGTACACAGTGGGAAAAGATAGTTGTAAATGATACATCAACAAGAGGTTAATATCCAAATATATAAAGAATTCACACAACTCAGTATCAAAAAAAAAAAACACTCTAAACAAAAAAATGGGCAGAAGGTCTAACAGACATTTTTTTCCAAAGAAGGCATTCAGATGGTCAACAGGTGTATGAAAGACGTTCAACATTATTAATCATCCAGGAAATGCAAATCAAAACCACAATGAGATATCACCTCACATCTCTTAAAATAGCTATTATCCAAAAGATGAGCAATAGCAAGTGTTGGAGAGGATATGGAGAAAAGAGAACATGTGCACTGCTGGTGGGAATGTAAACTAGTACAACAGCTATGGGAAACAGTATGGGGGTTCCTCAAAAATTGAAAAAAAAAAAAGAACTACCATATGATCCAGCTGTTATGAGTATTTACCCAAAAAAACCAAAAAACACTAAGTAGAAAAGATATATGCACTTTCAGGTTCACTGCAGCATTATTTACAACAGGCAAGATAAGGAAATGACCTAAGTGTCATGGATGGATGAATGGATGAAAACAAAAATACAAACACACACACACACACACACACACACGAATATTACTCAGCCATAAAACAAATGAAATCTTGCCATTTGTGACAACATGGATGGACTTTGAGGACATTATGCTAAATGAAATAAGTTAGGTAGAGAAATAAAAATACCATACAATCTCTTTCATACACAGAATATTAAAAAGACAAAAACAAAAAGCAAATAAAAGACCTAAGCTTACAGATACAGAGAATAAGATTGGTGGTTGCAAGCGGTGTGGGCTACAGGGTGGGGGAAAGGGTAGACTGCTGTTTTGTTTTCTTCTTTTAGTTTAAATAAATCCAATAAAAATTAAAGCAAACACACACATTTGATCCTTTAAACAACTATACAAGGTAGAGGTAAGACAGTAAGTGGTGTGCACTAGATTATTCTTTCTCCCCATTTTAGAAATGAGGGGACTGAGGCACAGAGAGGTTAAGTAAGTGTTCCAAGGTTATACAGCCGGTAGTAGTTGAGCCAGAATTTGAAGCCACATAACCTGGTTATGCCATCCTTTCTAACGGGGCAACCTCCTGGTGGTCAGAGTCATTGCTTGGCAACTCAGGACTCCAGGTGGTGAGCGTTTAAGTGAACCAAGTGGAAGCTACTTGGCCTTTTACAGTTTGGCTTCTGCAGCCACTTAGTGTAATTTCCTCTATAATTTCTTGGTTGAAGCCGTAACAAGCCTACATAGGTCCAGGAGTACCAGAGGAGTGTCAAAGAATTCATAGCCACACCTTGAAGCCATCACAGTGAGCAATGCACCAGCCTTGACCACAATGTATGATACCCACAACGGTGGGTTGGTTTTAATTTGATGCAACGTCATAATGGTTTCTTATATTTGTTTGTCATTTATCTACAGCAGGAAATGGAAACAAATAAGGTCTTGACTTACGGCAGTTCTCTGTTCCAACTGGCATTCTTTTAACACCTCCCTTAGCTCTGACAATCTTCCAAATGGCATTGGACAAGACTTCCACTGATCCAAGTTTCATTGATGTAGTTGTACCCAAATAGAAAATGTTTTGTTGCCTATATTCAAAACATATTGCTAAGCCAATTTCCTTTAAAATGCTCCTGAATATCTTTCTCTGGGTGGATTATGCAACTACCAAGTTTAAATCTTAAACTTTCAGATACTTTTGAATAATACTCAGTGGAAAGGAAAAAAAAAAGTATTTTGTAAGGTGATGTTGGAATGTGTGGGGGTGTGTATGTGTGTTGTTCTCAGAGAAAAATGCAGGTTTTCTATTTTAACTGTAAAGTGTCAAACTAATTTAGTTGAGATCGTCTAAATACAGTTTGAATTTTCGGGACTAGTAACTATCAAAAAATTAAGCTGAAAAAATATTGGAAAAACCAATCAACTCACCAGAATTTTGTTTTTGATTAAAATCTGAGTTTGTGACCAGTGCTGCTTTAAAAAAAAAAAAAAGTAGTTCTGGGGAATGCCACAATTAGTGCATTCATTAACAAGACTTTATGATGTGTCCTGAGGGAACATTTTGATTCATATAGGTAAGAATTTCAAGAGTAAAATTTCCTTCTCTACCATAGTCTAAAACAGGAATTCCACATGCAGAGAGGCAAATATTAGTGTGATCAGGCTGGTTCATTTCTCATTTCTTCATGGCCAAGGCTAATTCTAATTACATTGCTGGTTGCCAAATTTGTCTTTTCCTCTCTCATCAAGGCAAAAGAAAAAGAAAAAAAGAAAAAAGGAGAACTGTCTGGATTTCTGGATTGGAGAAACTGCTCAGCAACTAAGTTCATTTCACGTTTTTTTGCTATGTAAAAGTTTTAGAGCTAGAATCACCCAAAGCATAACTAAATTCCTAATGCAGCATTTCTTATGTAAAAGAAAAAAAATGAAATCTTTTTCACCTCAAAAATCTCTGCAGCTAGCACGGTGATGGGCAAGAGTCTGACGCTACTTCTCTAATGGAAGTCCTCAAGTCCTTCCCCCGTTCCTTTGCTCAATTACTGTTCACCTCTGCCTTCCCCCAGTAACGTACTTACTTCTAGCCCGTAAGTTATGTAAATAACGTAGCCTCCTTCCCAGAAGGCTTTTACATTGTTGTTTCTGCCATGCTATCTCAGCCTGAACACTCAGAGAGGGCAGCCAATATTTATGTGTCATGATTAAGCCATTCACAGATTCAATAAACATTTCTGCCGGATCCTACTTTAGGTAATGGAGATACAGCGGTAGACAGGGGATGATGTGTACAGTTAGTCCGTCAAGGAGTTCTGAGACATCTGTATCTCTATCTCTATCTACCTCTCTACATATATCAGACCAAATAGGTAAAGTTATGCTGCAGTAACGAACAACGTCATAGATCAATGCTGTGTTTGTTTCTGGTTGGAGTTACATGAAGCCTTTCAAGGATATGTTCACTGCTGTCATTTAGATTCTTAGGGAGATGGATGCTCCCTTACGATGCGTGCTTCCATAATTGTTAAGACAGGAAAGAATATGGTAAATCACACACGCTCTGAAAACCTCTGCCTAGAATTGACACGCTCCTCAGACTTCATTGGCCAAAGCAAGTCATATATGCGTATCTAACACTCTGAGTAGGCAGGACAGCCTATCGAGCATAGGAATACAGGGTCACAGTCATCAGTATACTGTTTTCACGCCCTATGTCAGGCTATGAAATTGTCAGTTGGTATTACATCTATAGTCAAGTGCAGTGTTCTATTGAAGTGTCTAGTTTATAAACTACCTAATGAATACTGTCAGGAAACAATTGCTTCTTTTATTCCCTTTATTATTTTAGAGGTATACGTCACCAAGATCACACTTCTGGAGCCTCTTTCTCAGTCCTCTGATTCAATTATGCAAAAACAATAAACAACACTGCTGCCATATATGCTGAGTCTTCTCCAGTCTTGGGCTAATATCAGTTCAGTATCTTTTAATATTTCCTTTCTTGGTTATACACTAATTGCTTTATGTCTAGACTGAGCACACTGTGTACAAATGGGTCATTTCCATTTCTAACTTCTGTCATCAGAACATCACCCAGTTGGTGGTCTTGCTCAGACAAGCATTAAAACAGACCAAGCATGGAGAGAAATCCGTTTTGATTGATTTTATTGAAGCTCAGACCGATGACAAGATGTCATTTTAATGCTGGCACTAATGTATCAAAAATAATAATTTAATGGACTGTTATTTTGAGACTTTTTTCAGCGTCTAATTCTGCTTTGAAAGATCAGAATGACTGACGTCTTTTCAAATGCGTGACACAGCAAGAAAAGATCTAACTGGGCCATAATGTATCTGTTTTGCTAACTTCTTAAAATCATTTCGACTCATTATAAAGCAGCACAGTTTAGGAGAAGTAATATAACGTATGTTATATCATCAGCACACACCACTTACTAACTGTGCACATTCATAGGCCTCAAGTTTCCTTGTTTTTTTATCACACAAATAATAATAACCATCTCATGGAATTGCATGAGGGTGTTTATAAACTACTGAGCACAGTGCTTACCACAGTAACTAGGCTTTCAAAATTCTTGTTGTCTAATACTCTCTATACTGAAGTAACGAATTTTGAGAATAGCTATTAATTAATGTTTCGAGGAAAGGGGAAAAATTCACTCAGGGATAAATTATTCAGAATGAACCCCTCTGCTTCCTTCCCCAACACATGAGGAGGGATCTGAGTGAGGCATACAAGCATCACCAGTAAACAGAAAACAGGAATGGAGTGAAAGACACATTGCCAGACTCACGATGACTGTCCACGCTCATGTGGACGCCCTGGGGGGGAAGTGGGGAGAGAGAGACTGCAAATGAGCCAGGCTGAGGTTAGATCAGTCTCACCTCCAGAATAATACTGCATGTTCCACTGTTCCAGTCACAGGCCACCCTGAACTGAAGCTACTCGAACAGTTTCCTTCTCAGATCTCTTACCATCCCAATATCGTTGATGAATGAACAGGGAGAATCATCTGTTGTGTATGGACAAAGTATATTTTTGTGTCACTGTTTTACTCCAACACATACAGGCAGACACGTACATAACATTTCCATAGGTTTATTATTGATTATTTTTAGTGTTGCACTCGTCATATTAGAATTTAATATTTCTAGAATCTAAGCTTCAGGAAGTTAGGCAGGGTTTGTCTAGTCTCAACAGGACTTTCTAATTTTTACTCAATATTTAGAAGTTTTGGTACCAAAGAGACAACAATGATGTGAAATGCTACTCATTGTTCAAGGACCGGCTTAAATATTATCATGAAACTGTGATTTAAATAGTAGCAAAAAATTCACTCATCTTAAAATTTGTATATTTCTTCTATTTATTTTATACTACTAAACATTTTAGTCATCTGTGTATTTTGTTTCCTACCAGAATACCCATTTTTAGAAAGCATATATGTACAGTTCTATACATCTTTCTATTCTTCATAGAGGTGTGTAACTTACCTAAATTTTTATTAAATGAGTAAAAATGGACATATTTTAAGCATATGAGAAAAATCAGGAAACAGCTTCAAGATCATATTTGGGTAGTCTTTGTCCTAGAACTTAAGATTAATTTGCAAACAAAAAATAAGGTTTCCTGGTCAAATATATAGGAGAAGGTAGCATGAGATACAGAAAGTAAACAAAAATAATTGGACACTTCTTCAAGTGGAAGAGTGTAGCCAAGGAATGGAGATGTCTATCATTCATTTTAATGATTAGCTACTGTGATTTGCTAACCAGCCTTTCTCTTTGAGAAACAGAATAACAGAAAAGGTAGAAATAAATACAGTGATGGTACAGAGACAGGGTGGAATAAAAATGAGCAGACAGCTCTGTCATGTCAGCTATGTTACACCTGAGCACACAAATTCCTGGCATGTTGTTTTCTATTTTGCTCACTAGTTCTGGTCAATTGGTTATAAGCTAGCTAGGACTGAAAAAAGTTATATTAAAAAAAAAAACTAGAGGAGAAGGTATAACTCAGTGGTCGAGTGTATGCTTAGCACGCACAAGGTCCTGGGCTTAATCCCCAAGATCTCCCACTAAATAAATAAATAATTACAGTTAATCACCCCCCTGCCAAAAATCAAACAAAAACAAAACTCCCAAAAACCTGGATCCATTCTCTGCAACCCTGTTACTGACACACCACAGAATTTCTCTTGCAGCTCAGCCATAAACAAACATCCCACACCCACCATTTTAAAGAAGAAACCATGACTTGGCATTGTTTAAATGCTTAAGCGTAACTGAAGAGTGGAACACACTTTTAAATACTACTTTTTATTAAATCTCTTACCTCCTATTCTACTTATCTAACAGTTTAATTTTTATTTTTAAATTGCTTTTTGTTTTGAGAAGTTGAATTACCACAATGATTCTTCCCTATAATTGTTGACAATTCCCTAAAAATAAAGATGCAGCCTCTAACATTCTTCACTTACATGAGAAATCAAAATGTTCCATGGCTTCAAATTTCCCATCTTTCTGTGGGTTCATTTATCCTTAGCTTTCCCTTTGTCTAAGCAACCACCAATAAAAGACTTTTTAGACCACTCTTCAAGCAGGATAATGACTGAACTTGTTATCCCATACTTTCAAAGGCTTACTTTATCAGTGCTCATATTGAAGCTAGCACTTCTATCTTTACATGTGATTCTAGAATGTTATATATTCTCTCAGAATATTTTCTAACTGCTTTGCTTGATTATGCACTGGGATGTTCAACACTGAAGTTCAACAGGCTATAAATGAACTTAATGTCTTTCCCACTAGCACATTCCTCCTCTGTCTTTTCTATCTCAGCATGCCGTCACCACCAGATAATCCAAAGAATCATTCCCTCAATCTGAATTTCCTAATGTTGTCTATCACAATTCCTAGAAGTCTCTCAATTTTTTCCCATAGTTTACCCCCAATGCTATTGCTTTAGTTCAGGATTACAAAAAAGCTTCGTTGTGTTATTTCAGTTGTCCTCGAACTAATTTCCCACCTTCGTTTTCTCCTCTCAGTACTCAAGGAAAGTAACAGTACAGCCCAGGGAAAAATCTTTTGTGGGGCTCCGGAGTTAAATGATACCACCATCCCATCACAATAAATCACCCGTATGTTATTTTGTCTATTGTAGTACAATTGAAAGAGAAAAAGTAGCTTGTAGAGTATTTCTAGAGAATATAAAAAAATACATAAAAACGCATTGCTAGTTTCTTAGACATACAGGAAATAATATAATTGGACCACTTACTAGAGTGGAAACACAATTGCTTGTTTGCCTTTAATCAGAGACAAACTTTTTTCGTGGGGGAGGTAGACCTAGGGGCAAATACCTACTTAATAATGTCCTTCTCTGGAAAACATCTACAATAGAAATAAAAGCTTAATATTTATAAAGATTTAATTTTTATTGAAATCTTAACTTTTTTTCAAAAATTCAGAGTACAGTGTTTTACTATTATACATTATTTTGTGTGTTTACTTATATTTTTTTATTTGAGACTCAAAATAGTTTTCTCAGTAGGTAGAGGAAATATATTACGGGGAGATGCTGAACAAAGGGAGCATACTTCTTATTCCTTTAGTATTCTTGAACTTTCATATACTAAGAACTTGCACCTTTTGAAATCCTAAGGAAATATTGCATTATAGCTATAAAAATGACTGTCCTTCTGATTTTCACTTACATATTAAAAATCATACATTATATCACTGATACAATTTTATCAACTTAAATCTTAGAACTTTACTAATTTAATATTATTCATGTAATATTATTTTTTTCCTCTTGCCCCTATCTTGCCCCTCTTCCATCCTTTTTCCTCACAGGGTAACTACTAGTTTGTTTTCTATATCTGTGAGTCTGTTTTCTTTTTTGTTATTTTCAAATAGTTAGTTTTATATTTTAGATTCCATGTATAAGTGATTTTACACATTATTTTTTCTACCATATGATCAAGCAATGCCACCCTTGGGCATATATCCAAAAAGTAAATAAATAAAAACACTAATTCAAAAAGATACATGCATCGCCACATTCATAGAAGCTTTATTTACAATAGACAAGAAATGGAAGCAAAATATGTGTCCATCAACAAATGAATGGATAAAGGAGTAAATGGAATACTACTCAGCCATAAAAATGAATGAAGTTTTGCCATCTGTGACATCATGGATGAATTTGGAAGGTATTATGCTTCATGAAGTAAGTCAGTGAAAGAAAATGCTATTTATATAATATAATTTTTAAAATTACATTTAGTAGCATTTCCCAAATAACAAATGACTCAATTTATTTAATGGTATTAGCTAAATATTTACATTGTATGTAATTGAATCTATTTTTGAAAAATCAACTTATAAAATGATCAAAATTTGGTGTTAGAAACTGGTTTAGGATAGAGGTCCTTGACTCAACCTCTGTTTCCTTCCATAATTTCTACAGCATCGTAAAAGGACTCTAGTTTGTATCACCATCAGACACTCAGACACTCAACTACTTCTAGAATTCAGGAGGAATTTAAATTACTATAGACTGATAAAACTGGACTGAGAAACACAGTTGATGACCGACCTATCTATTCTGACCCAAACTAAAATAAAACCACAAACCAGGGAGAAAATGGGAACATCTTTTGTTTCTCCGTACTTATGGCTCAGAAATCCAAGGACGGTACCCAAGTAGTCGACCCTTCAAGGTATAGGAGTTGGAGTTTGAAGAACTCGAGAGTGCCCTTCCGAATCATTTCACAAACTATAACTCTAGGCAGGAAGCAGGAGGAGTTTAGAAGCACCACATTACATGTGGAGAGGAAGTGGTCTCAAAGATAACTGTAGAATAGGATCATAGGAAACCTACCAATAGATATGCAGTTTAGGAATTCTGAGGATTTTTTCTGTTCAATAAGTTGAAGTCTGGAAATAAGAATTGAAGTAAATACAAAAGTTTAAAGCAAAGTCACAGTGAATAAATGTTTGTTAGAAACAAATCTCAACATTAGTTATCATTTTGGATTAACATGTACAGTGTATTTGTCAAGACACCACTCCCTCTTGCCCAGTATAACCTTGTTCTCATTGCCAACAGCATCCGCCCTCCACACAAGTCTAACAAATAGGAAGCTAGTTACACTGTTTTATTTCACTGTATACAGTATTATATTATATATTATATTATATTATATTATATATTATATTGTATAGTCATTAAAATGAAGACTGTTTTATGTCACCTAGCACTTGCTTTTAAATTTATAAAAACATACAGATGGATGATGCACCAATTTCAATTTGCCCTTAGATTTATAAAACACAAATATATAAGTTCATGCAATTTTGTAAATGCATGAATACAATGCATGTGATAGAAATACAACAACATGTGAATAGCTTAATTCTAGGTAATAAAATAATGCCTAAGTATTACTTAAGTATATCTTTATCTTACAAATTTTCCATAATATTCATATATTATATATAAGGAAAAATAATATTGAAGCTAAAATGTACTTTGGAGAAGAATGGTGTTGCTTTCTTCTGCAGAACTGAGAAAATGGAGTAAGCAGAGAGGAAAATTAATAAACCAAGGTGACATGGATAGTAGCTACAGAGATAGAAACAGGACTGTGGCTCTTTTATTGTCTTTCTATTGTTTTTGTACAATATAAAATAAAAATTTAATGATATATCGAAACATGTAAAAATAGATTTTACTCCAGTTTAGACATTCAAATATATAGTAATAACCTATCATGAGCAGGATCTTGTCAACAGGAGCTGACAGATCTCACTTATATGCAACCTGCTATTAGCTAAACAAAAATAGTGCTGAAAAAAGTCTTCCATAGGCTAGTTTTCTCACTGATTATAGGAAGAACTGCAGTTTGAATATAATCATTAAAGGACTGAAATCACATGAACTACATCAATACATTTTTTTCCCTTTTAACCTGTTAAATTAAACCTATAGTTATCCTGCATGTTTCTTTCCCCTGCTTCTAATACATAATGGAATCTTTTTTTCTCTAAAATAATTCTAAGGATTATAGCGTAGCTTTGTGCAACGTGCTATCAAGGGTCAGCTGAACTGAAATCATAAAATAGGAAGCAAAATACATAAATTACACTGTTGAGCAGGCATTCAACATAGTTATAATCCTACCATTTTGCCTCATTTTTTAAGTGCATAGAAAAGATGAATTGTATTCTTTTATAGACAGATTGTTGAAACACAGAGAGAGCTGTGACAGCACTACTGACACCAACCAGGTGTCCCTTGAGTCTGTCTCGCCCTACTCCAAGATACTTGCCTTTTCAGTTTTGTTCTCTGTGGCCCTTCCTGCGAGACCCAGATAGCACTTATTATGAGCTTCTTTTAAGTACATACAAAGGTAATCCGATGTCACGGTTTAAGTTCGCTTGCTCCCTTTTTCTTAGATGTAGCCCTAAGCAGCTACAAGATACATTCTCTTGGATGCTTTTTAACACAGCCAGAATCCTTTTGACTGCCAACTCAAAAATATTCCTCTGACTTTCCGTCTCAGAATTTTAGAGGTAGAAGTGAAGATAGAAAATTTTGAGTCCAGGTACTTTGTTACAGACTGAAAAAAAAAACAAACTGCCTGAGTTGGTTAAGTAAAAGCCAGTTACTAGCAACAATCTGGAGTCTTTATCTATAGTTCAGAATGGTTAATGTTGTGTTTTAATTATTTCTTACAGCTGGTTTCACCCCACATGTCTCGTTAGATCGTTGAGGGATACAAAGATCCTACACCTCCATACTCATCATAGCTCCTTGCAACAAAATGAGTGCTTAGTAAACACTTAGAGAATGACTGAGTGAATAATGAACTGAATGAATGAGAAAATGAATGTATAGTCATCTCTTTTCTACAAAAGGTACCTACCGACTTAACTCCTTCTAGTCAATCTTCAACTACCTGAAACCAATAGATTTCTCACATACCATCTTAACGTAGTCTCACCTCAACAAACAATAGTCTCCTTCATTCCCCTTACTGCAAATTTCTAACATCATTTTACAGTTTATTAGAACAGATAAGGATAGAATTGGAAGGAAAATAATTTAAGAGTATATGATTGTAAGTTACTATTAAGCCAATCTAAATCAGGACAATGTTTAAAGAAACACATAAGAAATGTTAGGAGTGACAAAAAGGCAAAAGTGATGAAATCAAAAGGGAACTGTGTAAAAGCGTTAACCCAATGTTTTGGGGTAATTAAAATACATGAAAAGCACAAGATTCTCATACAATAACAAAATTAAATTTCTTGTCTAAAATGACAAGAAATCAGTAAGTTGGGCAAAAAAGGCCTATTGTGTAGAATCACAGTTTAGCATTTTGCTAAAACAAAACAAATAAAATTACATTTTAAAAGAGACTAATATAAGCAAATGAAAGATGTTAAACATTTTAGCAATTATATAAATGCAAATCAAAGCTATGATAAGATTCTGCTACACACATATTAGAATTGCTAACACAAATACAGACAATACCAAGTGCTGGAAAAAATGTTGAGCGATTTAATCTCATATTGCTAGTAAAATTGTACTGACTTTCTGAAAACATCTGACAGGTTTTTTTAAAAATAAAATTAAATATCAATTTACCATGCAATTTAATCAAGAATCACACTCTCAGATATTTATCCTAGAAAAAAGAAAATTTATGCTCATACGAAAATCTGTACACAGATGCTCATAATAGTCTTATAATAGTCCCACACTGGAAACCCAAAGGTTCTTCTGTGTGTTAATGGGTTAATACTGTGGGGTACACCCATACAATGGAATGCTAGTCAGCAATAGAAAGGAATGTACCATGGATACATACAACAATATGAATGGTTCTCGAGGAAATCATGATCGTAGAAAAAGAGACAATCTCAAATGTTTTAACTGTGTAAACTATTTAATGTTCTTGAAGTAACAAAATATGGTGATGAGAACAGATCAGTGGTTGCCAGAAGCTAGGACTTGGGGTAAGGTGTGACTCTAAAAGGGAAAAAAAAAAATGGGAGAATTTCTCTATGGTGATGGATGTGTTCTGAATCAATTTTGGTGATGATTACAAAAATTTCTACATATGAAACTTCAAAGAACTATACACCAAAAATGCACACATATTAAATCTGAATAAAGACTGGAGTTGATTAATAGCAATACATTTCCTAGTTTTAATGATTAGCTATGGCTATGTAAGATGCTATCATTAGAAGAAGTAGGCTGAATGGTTCACTGGAACTCTGTAAGAGTCAAGGTGTTTCAAAATTAAAGTATTAAATATAATAAAATAAAGGATAATTTTTCTTTTGCCATTTGCCTAAAACAGAGAGAAATTACTATAAAATTCAAACTGGCTTTCTCCACTGCCTTTGAATTATTTTCCAGTTTGTCTGTTACTATTTGTATATGAATCTCATGAAAAAAAATATGAAATACTTTCAGTACTGATCATGATATACAGAAGTTCAGTTTCCTAGTTACTATAACACTGAATATTCTTTCTGTGATGAAATAGGATAAAAATATTAAAATGGTGAGCAAAAAGTAAATTCATCAAATAGCCGTCTTCAACATCTTGTACAATTAATATGTTATTTGTAGCTTCTTCTCAGGTTGCATTATTTAAAAACATGGCTGACAGGAGGGGATAGATAGTAATAGAAAAAAAAGTCATTCCAGATGAAAAGACTAATTCTACCATCAAAATAAATAAAATATTGGGAGACAAATCTCCATGGGGTCTCTTGCATGTCTGCCCTTTTTTCAAATAAAGGCATTGCCGGCTTTTGTTCTGTGCCACCTTTTCAAGGATGTATGTAGTGCCAACAGCCTGAGAGGATACTGAGAGTGTCTCCCTCTGGGGCAGAGGGCAGATCTGTTGACTGACCAGAAAAAAAAAGTTAACACTTCTCTCCAGGGCAAAAGGTTGGGTAGGTTGGTAACTGAGGCTCTATAAAATGGGTGATTTCTTAAACTCAAGAGTCGTTCGGCTGTGATACAAACTCACTGTGTGCATATCATCCACCTGGGTTCGTCCCTAAAAATGCACGCATGAGACTTGAAGAGAGCCAGGGGGACTGATGTAAATACCAAGCCCATGCTGCATGCTGTGCTGTGCTGAATGCAAGTTCTATCTCCTGCCTAGGATACTGTAAAACTCCGAACAAGTTAACTTCTTGACTTGTGATGATGATACGAATTTCAGGTGAAGAAGATTAAGCATTATATAAAGAATTATACAAAATTCTTTTGAAATTTCAGGATTCCTTCCTGACTCTGTCTTGGCATAACATGTCTTTCTTTACCCTGTAATGGCAATCTCAGGCCAGCCTCATGGGTACAGTCTCTGGATGGCAGCCTGTCCAGGATGAGAATTAGGGGCTTAAAAGTTAATTCTGGTTATAGTTTATAAACCTATTTTTGTCCCTCTTTTACTTGACTTTTCCAGACAAGTCTGTATGAAGGAGGAGATGACTAGGGGGAGAAAGAAAAGAAAGAAAGAAAAGAAAGAAAAAGAAAGGAAGGAAGGAAGAAAAAGAAAAACAGAAAAGAAAAATGAAGTTATAGATACTCTAGATTTTGTGGAGGTGAAGGGAGAGCAAAATCCAGTAGTTGGAAGAGAGATGACATTAGGCTGTGGGAGATATGGGAAAAGAAGGGACATTAATGGCTTCTCAGGACTGTTCCTGGAACCTTCCTCCATTTAACCACCCTGGTGCTATTCTTTATCTTTTGAATGAAGTTTGAAAATGAGAGGGAGCACTTTAAACATGCAGCTCATGTTGCTTGCTGTCCTGTGAGTAATAAAGGACTTTATCTTTGACTCAAAAGTATCATTCCTCCTGCCAAGATCTACGAAACTCTGGCAGGCAAATCTGTTGGCTTGCAAAGAGGATAACATCTCAGATTATTTGCAGTTTTGATATCAGCACATAATCATTAAAGAAAGCTCGGATTAACTATATTCTGGCTTTTCAAATTTGAAAATATAAATTGGAAACATAGGAATGGAAACAGTAATACTGGGCTCCAGATGACTTAATCAATGTTTTTATAGGCGGTTTATCTCTGAAGTTGACAAGAACACATGTAAGAACATATCTGATACCCCATCATGCACCCTCAGAGCTTCTAATTCTTGTACAATCTATGGTGGACAGTTGAACATGAGCTTTGATTTTTCCATATATTGACAGCATCTCACCTTGAGCAAACACAATCGTGTTCAGCAGGTATGTGTAAACCCGGGAAATGAACGTACCAGGGTGACCCTCAGTCAGCAGAGGAAAGAAGTTTGTCATGGTCAGTCCTCAGGTAGACAGTTCTAACCAGCATTCCATATGCTTCTCAGAAAGTTCTAAGGAGACTAACGCTTTAATTTACCACAGCTGTCTCAGTAACACACCTCATACTGGTTTTTTCACCTTTTTACTTCTTCTCATCTCTCACCCTTCCTTCCTGGAATAACCACCTAAATAGCCCATCTATATACAAATAGTTGTCTGAAGCTCTTCTTTCGGGAAGTACCTAATTTAAGATGAAATGAATCATTTTACAACAGATACATCACATATTTTCATGAAATGAAGTTAAATGTTTATATCATAAGGTGTAATTTGAATTGAATTTTACAAAATAAGTAAAAACCCCTCAACCTGGTCATACTATTGCTTTACATTGCAAGATGATTCTACTGACGGATGACCACTTGGGTATATGACAATTCGTGAATTTACGTTAGAATATATTAGGAAGATGCCAAGACAAAATCTTCTCTTATAGAAGAATTATGGCACAAAAAAACTGCAGTTTTCCAAGATCGAAATATATTTTCCTTTCAGTCAGTAAGTGGCTACGTTGGGATTCAAATCTAGGTCTGTCGGATTCTACAGCACACACTTACAGCTCTAATGCAAATACTTAAAACTATCAATATCTAGATTATTCTCAAGAAAGAATAGAAATAAATCTAAGCTATAACTATTAAAATAGAAAGTATAATGGTTTTAAGACAAATAACAATTTGCTAAAAGACAAGTGATGAGAATCAGAATGTGTAGGAGGAAGCCCAAAGCAGACATCTAAAATGGAAAAATGATAGTTTTTCAGCATATTTTATCTACAGAGTCAAGTGATATGCCATACTTTCATCTGATGGGGGGGTTGGGGGGAGGCTAGCCTCTGCATCAACAATCACCACTAAAAATAAAAGTCTGATTCAGCATCCTATTTTACCAGAAGTCATCTGACAGCTTGTATCTATTGTAAGTGATGCACATTAAAACAAGATTGCTCTCCATCTGCTAGAAAGTGAAGCAGTGGTTTCTATTGTAACTATGTTTAGGAAGAAAATGAGTCAGTTACTTAGAGTACAGAAGTGCACAGTGAAAGACAGTGAACTATGAAGCAATCCATCACTACTGAAGTTTTAAAACCTTGAACCATGGAATCGTAGACAAAATTTTGCAGTTCAGACTGTCAAGAGAAAAGACCATGAAAGAAAACAATTTCAATAAATAACAGTAATAATAATGATGTTTTCTTACAAAATAGCATTTTTTATGTGCATCCTCTTTAACTGAACTCCTTTTGTCCAGAGGTTTATAAATAATCAGGAACTCTATAGCGAGGGTTTCTGCCTTAAAATCCTGATTTCATTACTTGGTAACTGTGTGACACTCAACAAGTCTTTTATTTCCCTCTACCTCAGTTTCCTGATCTGTACAATGGGCTGCATGTCTCATCGGCTTTTGCGAGGACTAAATGTCTTATAAAAAAGCATGGCATATAGAGTTACCAAAATCTCCAAAAGAAATAGGTATGAGGACCAAGTAAATCCAACAACCCTGAAACAGTAAATGTGGTAATGAGGCGCATTTCAGTTACACAGGTCCTTTCTGAATAAGGAACTGCTCTTTTGAGGGCAGCAAAGCCAGCAAACCTACAAAATGACACCTGGAAAAGCATTTCTCCTGCTTGGGTGAGTCCTTACTTATGCCTAAAATGTGACTTTCTCCTTACTCTGCGTTCTCTGACAATCTCTCATCCCCTAATTTCTCCTGTACTGCTCTCGTCGGCAGCCAGTCTCACATTGAGCTTTAACTGTGGAGAAAGCCAGGCATGGGACCCCTGGCCCTCTCAGTTTCTAAGGCCATTTCCTTCTCAAACTATGACTTGAATGGTAAGGAAAGTGCCAGTGAACAATTTTCACTCCTCACACACACACAAATAAATAAATAAATAAGTTAGTATTTACCCACTCCCTTTTTCTTAGCCTCTACTAGCTATTGTATGTTTAAAATTGAGAGTAAATACTCCTCTGAGATGTCAGCATATTAACAAGGGCTGACTACGCGTGGGAAATTTGAGCCTCATTATTATACTCACAGTACGAGAGGGAGGGGGAGATTTCTTTCTTCTGTCCTTGTAAGTTACACATTTAGGGAAACCACCCAAATACTCTTTAATTATAACCCTTTGGCACTGTAAGACTTAACGATGCTTTCTAAAGGTTTTTTGTTTCCAGTCAGAGGGTGACGGAGCAGGAGAAGGAGACTGGGACTCACCCAGGATTCATAGCTTAGCAGTATGCAGAAAACACAGGAAAAAGGCATTTTTTGGAATTTGTAACTGATACTGTGAAAGCCCTGGATGTCAACACTAAAGCAGAAAAGACACAATTATTCTGAAATTAGCCATCTGTTCCTGAATGATCTGCAATTACAGTCAATATAATCACTCACAACATAGTTCTTCTTTAAAAAATTAATAATTTCATTTTAGAGCATTAAGCTTAAATGAAGTAGATACAGAGTCCCCAACAGCACCCCCCGCCCGTTTCTTCCTCCCTCATAGTTGCCCTATTATTAACATCTTGCATCAGTGTGTTGCACTTGTTACAATTCATGAAATACTGATGCATTATTATTAACGAAAGTCCAGATTTCACAATACGGTTTACTCTTTGTTATACAGTTATTCAAATGGGTTGTGGCAAATTCATGGCTTGCATTCACCATAACCCTATCACACAGAATAGTTTCACTGCCCTAAAAATTGTTTCACCTGGTTATCCCTTTCTACCCACCCCTATCCCAACCTGTTTCCCTTTCCCAGTATATCACATTGTTTCTTCCTTGAAACTTTCAGCAACAAATTCTGTGTCATTTCTGTTTTTTTTTCACTGAAGTATACTCAGTTTACAACATTGTGTCAATTTCTGGTGTACAACATGTTTCAGTCATATATGTACATAAATTCCTTTTCATATTTTTTCATTATAGGTTACTACAAGGTATTGTATATAGTTCCCTGCGTCATACAGTAGAACTTTTTGTTTATCTACTTATATTATAGTAGTTCATATTTGCAAATCTCAAACTCCCAATTTATCCCTTCACACCCCCTTACCCTCTGATAACCACAAGTTTGTTCTCTACGTCTGTGAGTCTGTTTCTGCTTTATAAGTAAGTTCATTTGTGTCTCTCTTTTTTTTTTTTTTAGGTTCCACATATAAGTGATATCATATAGTATTTTTTTTCTTTCTCTTTCTGGCTTACTTCACTTAGAATGATGATCTCCAGGTTCATCCATGTTACTACAAATGGCATTACTTTATTCTTTTTATGGCTGAGCAGTATTCCATTATATATATAACACATATATCACAACTTCCTTATCCAGTCATCTGTCGATGGACATTTAGGTGGCTTCCATGTCTTGGCAGTTGTAAATGGCACTGCTGTAAACACTGGGGTGCATGTGTCTTTTTGAATTACAGTTTTCTTCAGATGTATCCAGATATATACCCAGGAGTGGAACTGCTGGATCACATGGGAAGTCTATTTTCAGTCTGTTAAGGAACTTCCATACTGTTCTCCACAGTGGCTGTACCAATTTACATTCCCACCAACAGTGTAAGAAGGTTCCCTTTTCTCCACACCTTCTCCAGCAACTTATTATTTGTACACTTGTTAATGATAGCCATTCTGACTGGTGTGAGGTGAAACCTCATCGTAGTTTTGATTTGCATTTCTCTGATAATTAGCTATATTGAGCATCTTTTCATGTGCCTGATGGCCATCTGGATGCCTTCTTTGCAGAAATGTGTATTTAGGTCTTCTGCTCATTTTTTGATTGGGTTGATTGTTGTTGTTTTTGGTTTGTTTGTCTGTTTTTTACATTAAGCTGTATGAGCTATTCGTATATTTTGCAAATTAGTCCTTTGTCAGTCACATCATTTACAAATATTTTCTCCCATTCTGTAGGTTGTCTTTTCATTTTGTTGATGGTATCCTTAGCTTGCAAAACCTTTTGAATTTAATTAGGTCCTATTTGTTTATTTTTGGTTTTTTTTCCATTATTCTAGGAACTGTTTCAAAAAAATATTGCTGCAATTTATGTCGAAGAGGGTTCTGCCCATGTTTTCCTCTAGGAGTTTTACAGTATCTGGTCTTACATTTAGGCCTTTAATCCATTCTGAGTTTACTTTTGTATATGGTGTTAGAGAACGTAGCTGTCCAGGTTTCTCAGCAGCAGTTAGTGAAGAGGCTGGCTCTTCTCCATTGTACATTCTTGCCTCCTTTGTCACAGATTAACTGACTGTAAGTGCATGGGTTTATTTCTGAATTTTCTATCTTGTTCTATTGATCTATGTGTTGTTTTTATGCCAGTTCCATACTGTTTGGATTACTGTAGCAATATAATATAGTCTGAAGTCAGGGAGCATGATTCCTCCAGTTCTGTTCTTTCTCAAGATTGTTTTGACTATTTGAGACTTTTTGTATTTCCATACAAATTAAAAATAATTTTTGTTCCAGTTCTGTGAAAAACATGATTGTCAATTTGATAGAGATTGCACTGAATTTGCATATTGCCTTCAGTAGTATGGCCATTTTAACAATATTGATTCTTCCAATCCAAGAATACAGTATATCTTCCCATCTGTTTGTGATGTCTTCAGTCTCTTTATTCAGTGTCTTACAGTTTTCAGAGTACAGGTCCTTTGCCTCCTTGGGTAGGTTTATTCCTAGGTATTTTATTCTTTTTGATGTGATGGTAAATGGAATGTTTCCTTAATTTCTTCTTCTGATATTCCATTTTTAGTGTATAGAAATGCAACTGATTTCTGTGTATTAATTTTGTATCCTGCAACTTTACCAAATTCACTGATAAACTCTAGTTTTCTGGTAGTGTCTTTAGGATTTTCTATGTATAGTATCCTGTCATCTGCAAACAGTGAAAGTTTTGCTACTTCTTTCCAATTTGGATTTGCTTTATTTCTTTATCTTCTCTGATTGCTGTGACTAGGGCTTCCTAAACTATGTTCAGTAAGTGGCGAGACTGGACAGCCTTGTCTTGTTCCTGATCTTAGAGGAAATGCTTCTGTGTGTCATTTCTATTCATCTTTATGGAGTTGATACATCAATAAACGTACCCTATGTTGAGATACAAAAATCCCACACTTCATACTCCAAAGTTCCATTTTCCTCAGGGCTGAGTATCCCGTCTTTTGAATGAATGCTGGCACACCACAAGCCCCACCTACCTCATTCTGAAACTCTCTAGCTTAAAACTAACTCATTGGCAATACAGAGTAGTGGACAAGAGTGTAGGCTTTTGGGTGACATTGCTAGAGTTTGAATCCTAACTGTAACAATCCCTGGCTCTCTAACTAAGGGCAAATAAGTTACCTTTCTCTAAGCTTCACCTCTAAAAGAAGATAGTAGTACTAAGTATCTCAAAGATACTGTGAAGATTACATTGATCAATGCAGAGGAAGTGAATGATGACTGGTCCAAAGTAGACATTCAAAATGTTTTGGATATTTATCTCTTTCTTTCGCTAGCTGTGGCTATCAAAGAAAATGGGCCCTATCTGCAAATTCCCATTCTGATGTAGCACAAGAAAAATGAGAATGCAAAACTAGTTAACTGACTCTACTTCTCCATATGCAAGAGTCAAACAGTTCAGTGTTCAGGTAAATGATGACAGAGTGACTCAAGGTTCTGGGATACTTGAGGTAATAGAAGAGAACATGCTCAGTAAAATCACCTCCATCATGGAGAAGTTCACACAGCACAGATGAACTCATTATGAACTTCCTGTGATACATTCACCATCAATCCAAGTGGGACAAAGGGGCAGGGCAGGATGCACCATAAAGTACTGCACTGAATTTTGTCTTTGGTGGCTTCCATATGCTTCTACAATATGAACCTTAAGAATGTTTTATGAAAAACATATAATGCAATGTCCTTTCCAATTCAAACTTTTAATAAGACTATCTCCCAGAAAATGCTACAGCTCAGACAAAATTTTTGGAAAGTATGATTAATTACAAGTATTTATGGCAGGGACTTTGATCCTTTAAATTGACTTATTACTGGTAAAAAAGTAAATATTCTTATTTCATTTGGGGAAAATGGAATTTTAGTTTTAATCACAATTAATCATACTTTAGCCTTTAATACTATAGATTACAAAACGAAGAAGTTTTATGAGCTATTGATATTCACTATTATTCATCGTAATGTAATTAATGTTAAATATGCTTAAAATTATTCTTTGAATGAAGCAATATTCAGCTGCCTGATAAATGGAATCTGATGCATGACTTTATGAAAAAATGAATTAAAGAAACAGGCATGGCTTAAAAAAGATTTTCTTTAATAAGTAAACTTGAATATATGTATCATCAGTCTGTTTATCCAATTCGGGTACTTGTCTGAGTAACATAAACACATACAGATAAAGAGTAAGAAGATCTAGAGGAAGGCAGAGTGTTCAGCAGTTCATCCTGTTTTCTAACTGGAAATTTCCTTATCCTCAATCATCTAAACCTATGCCTCTTATTTATTGGAAAGTCACTAAAGATCCTGTAAGGATCTTTCCCTGTGGAATAAACTAGGAATTTCTCTTTAAATTTAGCAACTTTCAAGACAAAAAACAGGCTTAGTAGCCAGTGTCAGTAACTGTCTTGGTAAGGGGAACATCACCTTCACAGGTGTTACTGAGGCAGTTTTCCCTGTCACCTTTGTCATCATCAACATCATTATCACCTCCATTACCATCCTTATCCAGTATTCACAGGGCTTTAAAAAAGGACCTTAAACTACCCATCACGAAAAATGCACATATGCTCTCAAGTGGCATGCATTCCACAGTAAATCTTCCCATGACACCGAATCCATACCTCTCTGTTCCATTCTCACTGAAATGATCAGCTTTGCCTTTTCCAGTTCTTTTCCCCAAAAGAAACTTGATTACGTTCAGATATCTGTCATTCTCCATACCCCCTTCACCGCTAAAGCCCACATGACTCGGGGGAAATTGAACCCACCTGCAGAGCTTGGGGTGAATTCTGATTAATACAAATCCAAAGAGCATATGGGATCCCCTCAGCCACTGGTACTGCTCCAGATACAAGAAAACAACCTTATTTAATTACTCAGAATGAAGTAATGGATTTCTAGCTCATATTTAGGGGCCAGGTTTCTTTCTTTTTCCTAAAAATGAGAATAAGCAAGCATTTTTTCCTCAGTCGCTGCTGGCAGCAAACTTAGGACCAAGAGGGGGAAAGAACTGGGATGTAGCTGTAGATGACAGAGCAAAGATGGAAGGGACGTGGCTCTCTGATGATGTCACTGAGCCATTAATTCAGCCAAGCTTGGATCTAACCAAGCTTGCTCTTCTCCAGCCATCCTCTTAAGAAAGAAAACAAATTAACATCATTTAAGCCAACTGAAGTTAGAATTTCTTGTACTGTCAAAAGTATTCTAAAATGTACTGACCTTTATTATATTCTATTTGTACTATTTCACTGCCTTCTGTTTCTCTTTTACGTCTAGTTTTTTCCCCCACCAACACTCCATTTTGTCTTCTACTCTCAGATTGAATTTCTGCATACATTATATTTATTCAGAGTATGCTCCAAAACAGCAACAAAAAGGCTAAATAATAATTGAATGCATGTCAAATAATACCCAAAACACTCAGTCTGGAAAAACAAGGCTTTCCACAGACTAGGAGTAGTAGTGAGATCTTAAGACACACAAATAGAAAAAGAATAAATCATTCTGATGTCTGAAAAGAGTGAAAAGAAAATTTCCTCACGGTGTCTCTAGCCCTTCCAGAGAAGACGGTGCTTAGGTTCTAGGAATCTGGCATCAGTCATTTAGTGAAACTGCTCCAGTGTCAAGATGCCTATTATGTTGCTCACTGACCTGGGTAAAATCTTTTTGTTGCTCTGAATATGTATTTGCCAAGCAAACTTTTAATAGATGATTTAGATTTATGAATGTCTCAAGAGGAGAGGTGAATTTAATTAAAAAAAAAACTCATTCAAGGTAAAGTGATAAACCTAAATTCTGAGCATTTAGGGGAGTGTCAAAAACTCTGGATAAAGATGAATCTACCCAATTTAAAATATATTTAAAATCAAAGGCTTTGAAATGCTAACCTGTTTTACACTTACCTTGTTAGTAACCAAAAGACAAAAAAAAAAGTGTATGTATGTGTGTATGTGTATATGTGTATAAAATGGTATCTGATAGCAATTACAAGGGCAGAGACAGCTATCTGCCAACCAGAAACTTATGCCTCTCCTCTTCCAAAATCTGGAATGGTTGACACGTCCCAGCTGGAAACCCAGTTATCTAGCCCCCTTGCCTCCAGATGTGATTAAATAAGTACATGTCACTTGCAGTTTTAAAACAGCGTATGCGCCTTTCCTCTCTACTCAAAAATCAGAAGATTCTGAGGTCCTTAAGGATGTAGAAACTACGAGACAGAAGGAGCCTCCATCTCTGAATCAACACATGGAGAAAAATTGCCTAACAAGTAGGAACACATGCACTGGACTGTAACTTGAACAGTAAGACAAAAAATGAATTCCTATTGTGCTTTCCTGTGTAATTTATAGCAGCAAGTGTTACCATAACAAACTCAGAAGGTGGTAGCACAAGTACAGAACTACCTTCATAAAAATCTAAAAGATGTGACACTGGCTTAGTGGTAGGACAGCAGCAGCAGGGTGACTACTGTTCAGGACTGAGGATAGTCGAGGTTAAAAATAATTGATTAAAAAAAATGATGTGTTATCTTGGAAAATGTCTTGGAAAGAAAAGCAAGTGGGTATTGAGACTTGTGGATTTAAAGAAAGAAGTTTAAAAGTAAAATAGTAGTTGTGTTAGTTATTGCATGCTTACTTTGGCAAGATTATTACCCCCCAAAATGAGTGTAAGTTAGCGTTGCCTGGTTTATATCAAAAAACGAAAGGGAAGAGAACAAGAAACAAGTGTAAAATTGGGGCCTACCGGGTTTCGAAAAGTCAGTTGCTTCTAGAACCCAAATAGTAAGAAAAAATATTGAAAATGGCTTTGAGCAAAACAAAAGACAACTAAAACTTCTCAACTTAACACAGGAGTTTAGCCTTCAGACAAAAGGTACTTGCTTCCCACTGATTCTCAGGCCTTAGAGTGACCACGAATATGCTCAAAGACAAAACCAAGAAAGTGAGGTGGAAAGAAGTAATTCGATAATTACTTCTAGACTATAACTGAGTGTGATGACTGGTATAGAGAAGCAATGGGAAGCAATAAAATCAAAATTCTTCTAATTTTCAAGGGAATTTAAAACTGCAAAAACCATAGCCCTAGCTTACAGAATCCTTTATTTCTTCAAACCTTAAAACAACTTGAAAGGAACAATAAAACAATCTGTGAAACACACAGAGCCCCTGGGGAGGGTGGGGTATCCCCCACTGCCGACTTCAGCTATAGTATCAAGCAAAACAGACTAGAAAAGATCCCCCCCACCAGTGGACGCACAGGTAAAGGAGAACGGTGGACGAGGGGAAATGTTTCAAGGAAAAGAAGTGTCTAGACAAGAGCCTTCCAAAACGCCAGGGCGGAAGGTCTTCTCTTTCCTTTCCTGGCAGATTTCATTGCTGCTCTGTCACAGTGACTACTGTGTGCTCCCAGTCTTCCATTTTCTAAATGGGAAATTTTTTTTCTTCTACCACTGGCCCATCAATTTACAGAGGGTGTGGAGGGGACAACAGCTGCAGGTATCATATCTTTTGGTTCATAGTTTGCTGTACAACAAGGATTCATAAGAGGGCATGATGGAGAGGACTGCACATCACCTGGAGAGCCTCTAATCTGACCAAACTCTAGTGGATTCTATGTATGGGAAGAAGGGTGCACATGGATATTTGGTCGCCAGGACAGAAAACTGTGGCAGAAATGTCAAAGTATTCATTGAAAATGCATGTCCTGCTTACATCCTACAGTGTGGTCACAGGCAAGCAACTGCCTCACCCGGTTCCACATTTCCCAGATCCCTTTGCATTCAACTGTACTTATAAATCTTCAGTATTTTTCCCCTTCCACTGGTTGAGAACAGAATTTTCCAGCACCCTATGAGATTCTAGGGCCACAAAACAGAAAGAACCTTGATTACACGTTCACTACATTAAGTAAGCTGTCTACCAACACCTTCACTGGATTCATATAAAAGTGTGAAACATAATTTTATTGTATTATGTTGCCATTTTAGAGTTTATAAAAGCAAGTACCAAATAGTTGTAAGACTATTCTATTGCTATTCATTCAAATTTTAGTTTGTATATGCTGTAAAAATTGTATTTGTCTTATGCAGTCACTTTAATAAACAAATACATTAAATTGTATGTATATATTTGAAATATCTTTATCAAATTAAATTCATAATGCCATAAATAAATTAAAAATACAGCAGGACATTTTTGTTTTCATTAAAAAAATGAATCAGCGGTTTTATCAAAGTATGGAGGCTCTTCTATCACTGCAGCATTCCATACACTTTTGACAGGTCCCAGACTGAATTTATTAGATGAATTAATTACTTAGGTATACCTTCAAGTTAATTAGATTCCCAATTCTAACTTCCATTTTAAGACCTAGACTGGAGGTTTTCAGAAAGCAGGAATATTTCCTTTTTTATTTCACTTTTTAATCTCATTTTATGCCACACTAAATCAGATTTAAGAAGTAAATATAGGGATTTATTAAATAGTTAGGTTGTTTATGATGTTCCATAGCTGTGCTCAATCATTATGAAGAAGAAGAATGACAAAAACTGTTCTGTTTTTCTCAAAAAGCATTAACTTATGTTAAGATGTCACTGGGGCACATTTTATCTGCTGTTAATTGTTTACCTAAGCATGATTTTTAAATTCCACATCTTTCTAAGTTTTATCAAGAAATAATTAACACGTTTCACTGTATAAGCTTAAGCTGTACAGCAAAAATTACAACAGGTTCAGTTAACATCCATCTTCTTATACAGATATAATAATAATGAACAGAAGAAAAAAATTTCATTGTGCTAAAAATGCTCAGGATTACCTCTCTTGATAACTTTTTTATATATCATAGCAGTTAGCAGTGTTAGCTGTACTCATCATGTTGTACACTACATCCCTAACACTTACTTAGTTTTCAGCTGGAAATTTGTAGCTTTTGACCACCTTTCTCCAATTCTTCCTGCTTCCACCCTGTGCCTCTGGTAACCACAGGCTCTGTAAGTTGTAGGGGTTGTTTTGTTCATTTGTTTTACATCCCACATATTAATGAGCTCGTACACTATTTGCTTTCCTCTATCTTACTTATTATTTCACTTAGCATAATGTCTTAAAGGTCCACTCATGTTGTCACAAATAGTAAAATATCCTCATTTTATGACTGAATAATATTCTCTGTGTGTTTGTGTGTGTGTGCATCACAACTTCTTTAGACAATTATCCATCAATGCTCGCTTAGGTTTTTTCCATGTATTAGCGATTGTAAAGAATCCTGCTATGAATATGGGGATGCAGGTATCTTTTCAGGTTAGTGTTTTCATTTCTTTTGGATATATTCCCAGAATTGGAAATGCTGGATCATATGGTAGTTCTATTTTTCATTTTTTGAGGAGACTCCATACTGTTTTCCATAGTGGCTATATGAACATTTCCGCCACCAGTGCACCTTTTCTCCACATCTATACCAGTATTTGTTATTTCTTGT
Organism: Vicugna pacos; assembly: GCF_048564905.1. NCBI lineage: Eukaryota > Metazoa > Chordata > Mammalia > Artiodactyla > Camelidae > Vicugna > Vicugna pacos. The sequence continues at coordinate 20,792,005 of NC_132991.1, forward strand.
CTTTTTGATGATGGCCATTCTAATAGGTATAAGCTGATAATACACTGTGATTTTAATTTGTATTTTCCTAAAGAGTAGTGATGCTGAGCATCCATTTTTATGTACCTGTTGGCCTTTCATACATCTTCTTCAGAAAAATGCCTATTTATGTCCTTTGCCCACTTTTCAGTTGGGTTAGTTTTTCTGCTATTAAGTTGTAATAGTTACTATATATTTTGGGTATTAGCCCCTTATCAGATGCATTGTTTACAAGTATTTTTTTCTCATTCATCAGGTTGTCTTTTCATGTTGTGGATGGTTTATTTTACTACTTAGAAAATTTTAAGTTTGATGTACTTTTACTGGCAGCCCCTTCCCCCTTCCCCCTTCCTCCTTCTCCTTATTTTGCTTGTGCTTTGGTTGTCATATTCAAAAACTGATTACCAAGACACATGCCAAGCAGCTTTATTCCTATGTTTTCTTTCAGGAGTGTCATGGTTTCAGGTCTTACACTTAAGTCTTCAAACCATTTTGAGTTAATTTTTGTGAGTGGTGTAAGATATGGTCTAGCTTCATGATTTTATATGTGAATATTCAAGTATCCTAGCACCATTTACTGAAGAGACTATCTCTTCTCCACTGAGTATCCTTGGCTCCCTTGTCAAATATATTAGTTGGCTAAATAAGCTTGGGTTTATTTCTGGGCTCTCAATTTTGTCCTGCTGGTCTATGTTTATCCAAGTACCATACTGTTTTGGTGACTACAGGTTTATAGTGGAGCTTGCAATCAGGAAATGTGATATCCCCTTTCTAAGCACAATTTTTACAAGTGCTAACAAAGACAATTATCTAACTAAAACTGAGACAAGACCAAAGACACTCTACATTTGCCTTTTCCTTTTGCATGATTGAAAAAAAAAGAGTTGAGTTAAAATACTTGATGTTGGAAAATATCCACCTTGACCATAAAATCCAGATTAATTTATCCCAAGTCAAATCACTAAGAATCTGGCTCAAGGGAAAATAACAATTTTGGTTCAATACACTATAAAGCTCAGCAGTCAAGTTGAACAAAATATAACAATATAAAAGCTGAATGTTGTTTTTACTTCTTGTTCTAGTGGGTTTTTTTTTTTTTTGGTTGAATGTGATTATAACGCATAGAGTAAAACCCTGAATTTATGTTATGTGTACAAGGGGAATGGTGTCATGTCTTTATTTTTTTGTTTTTAAATTTTTTCCTTTCCTTTGTGGTGTTTACAAAGCAAGATTCTCTGCTTTGTTTTTGTTTTTTGTTTTTAATAACATTTATGCCTGATCCACTATTTATCTCAGATATTTTAAATAAAATCTGTACCTAATTGTTGTTTGCAAGTTTCTGAACAACTATAATAACTGTATCCTCTGATTGTAATATTTGATGCATAATTCTGTTACATCTCAAGCTCCATGAGAGAATAGACTGTATCATTATCTTTGAAGCCCTGATCACACCTGAGTGATACAGGAAAGTTGATCATGTATTTCCAAAAGCAGTAATACTGGCTTATTATTACTTCTTGTTTTCACAGAGCCCTCTGTAGAAAACAACTAAAAATAAATTTTAACTACTTGAAAATATAAAATTATTATTTTCTAATAATTGCACAAATCCTTCCAGTATGTAAACTATTCTTTGGCAGAGAGTAAGAAAGATTCCACACCCCTTAGAAACATTTTATAAGTGAAACGATAATTTATTTAATATTATCCTTAGGATAATAGAAATATTAGCTTAGAAATATTTAAATAGCTTCCAAAAGTGCTGAGAATCTGACAGACTAAAGCTCCCATGTTTCTTACACTATGTTTTTAAAGACATAGTGGAGTGCTCTCCAGAAGTGCCCTGACCCTGACTTCTTCTCAGTATTATATAAAAAGTTAGAAAAAACAAACAAAAACCAACTGTCATTTTCCTTAAAAAGTGATAAGAAAAATATTCCTCAGAGAATATTTTAACAATCTGGGATAAAAGGAAGATGAAATAAAGGGTTGGAAAAAAAATTAAGTCATTGGAAAAAAAATATTTGTACATCCTCCAAACAGGTTTAGCTAAATCAGAGACCACTCAGTGCCTGGGAAGAAGGACAACAACAAAAAGACAAAGGGCTACACGTGACAAAGGACTATCATACTACAGTGTTTGTAGAAGATGATGTCCGTTCATAATCCATTTTTCTTTTTTCCATGTTATCTTGGTCCCAAATTCACTCCCATGACCCTCTGTCTTCCATGTGCCAATGGTAAAAAATATCTACGATTGTCTTATTTAGTTTGGCTTGTACCCAGCTCTGACCAAGAAGACATGAAGGACTATCTACTTTGGGAGCTCTTCTGCACATGAGGAAGAAATAATACTATTTTCAAACTGCATACCGAGTTTCAGCATGAGATCCCTGAAACTTCAGTAGCTGTCTTATGAACAAGGGCAATTAGTCCAAAAAACATACATTAAGCATAACATCACAGAATACAGAGGTAGAAGGAACCCCCGTCCTTAATGATGTTGCTGAGCCAATAAACTGACCAATTCAAGGACTGTTCTAAATCGAGATTTTTACATGAAGTAATAAATTTCTTCACTAATTAGGTTGTACACAACTTTTCTGTTACTTTATCTTTGTGAGTGGACAGCATGAATCAGAGTGAGATTTCAGAGAAGAAATCTCTTTTTACACACATTGGCTGGAAGGTTGGGAAGTCATTATGATAATTACTAGAAACAAACTCTTGAACTCAGTAATTTAGAGACAAGCTTAAACAAACATTGAAAACTTACAGAGTTAAAAAAAAGAGAGAGAGAGGGAGAAAAGCAAAGAGCAAATACAGATGTAAAATGTTTTGTGATATCTTGACATTGTGAATTACATGAGTAAAGAACACAAATGGGAGTTGAATCAATTTGAGTTAAGTTTCCAGTAAAGGCTGTGCTGAACATAATAAACCACTCCAAGTTACCCTTTCATATTCCCAGGCTAATTACAATATCACAGAATAATCATTTGTAACTGAAGGAGTCTATAATTAAAGGCAATGCCACACATAATCCTCCAATGAGGAAAGGTCTACAGAGAAATTTGGAAAGAGATTGAACCTAGACAAAATTCATTAATGAGACAAGAATTTGAGGCATACATAAGACAGCTAATATGGATTTATACTCTTGAACATGACTTTGAACCACTAACTTCAGTCAAAATAGTGCAGACCATGAAACATATACCTGAATATCCAAGTTTGTCTTGCCTATTCCCATCAGCAACTCTAGAAGGCAACTTTGGTTGACAAGTGGCAGGTGATAACTCTCCCAAGACACTTAGTATGGTGGCCTAAGATTGACTGGTAAATGCCAATTTCTTAGGCAATTCTCCATAAACCTAGATCCAGGATTGTTAGACTCATCCAGAGAAAATAGTGTAAAATGAGACTCTGCATATAGATATTTAGACAGCTTATAGATAGGTGAGAAGACAGAAATATAGCTAATGCTATAAGGATATCCACTTGAATCTTGTTGATTGAGGTAAGAAAACTGGTCAAATTTTTGAAATAATTAATACAAATTTATAAGACTAAAGGTGTTTTCACTGTACTGCATTAATCACCCACTGAATATAAGGAGAAGTGGACAAGTAACTCGCTTGGCATTCTCTTTCATACAGATGAATTCAGAGGTCTCCACCTGACTACTAGTACTATGTTCAGGACCAAGACTGTTTCAAAAATTAACAGACCAAAATATACTTTTAGCAGTTCATTGTGTTCCTTAGCCTTAAAAAAAAAAAAAGAAAAGGAAAGAAAAGAAAAAAAATCCCTTAAGGCTCAAGATGTCCAAAAGGGAAATTGCAGCAGATCACTATATAAACTCAAGAGAATGATTACTGGGGCTATGGGAATGTCTCCATGTTTTTCCGAGTTTTCTTCTAATGAAGAGGAATATGCAAGAAGATACCAACAGAGAATAAGTTTACATTATCTTCAAGAAATATATCTCTCCTTGAACAATGGGGAGTAGCATCCGATTGTGGGACCCAGACACATGGCTATAAGAAGTGGTGAATGGCACTGGGAAATATCTATCTCATCTATCCACATGAATACAGATAATGTTTAGGTGTGTGGGTGTGCGTACAGGGTAGTTCTTTCTTAAAAAGTCAAAACTCACAATTTGCAACCTATCAAAATATGAATATGAATTCATATTAGGGGCAGTCATGAATTGCAGATAAGCATGCAACTCTCTAAGAATGAACTTCCATGAATACAAAAAGTACATGGGGGATGTCTTTAGATGCTTTCCAACGTACAAACCCATAGAAATTTCAGAACCATCTGTATCCTCAAATCAACAGGTAGTGGTTAATTGTGGAGGTGCAATCTGTAGCTTTAATTTACCCACAGTGTACAGCAGTAGTACACCCTTATCCATGGGGGGTGCATTCCAAAACCCCAGTGGATGCCTGAAATCATGGATAATACCAAACTACATATATGATATATAGTTATCCCTAGGTATTTATAGGAGAAAAAGAGTTCCAAAGGCCCCTGTGGATACCAAAATCCATTCTCTTACATAAAACAGCATAGTATAATAAATACAGTCAGCCTTCAGATTCACAGATTCAACCAACTATAGGCTGAAATTTCAAAGTGAATCTGTGGATGTGCATCCATGGTTGGTTGAATCCATGGATGCAAAATTCATAGACCTGTAGTTGTGAAGGGCTGACTATGCCTTTTCTATACATTTATACGTATGATAAAATTTAATTTATAAATTAGCCACAGTAAGAGATTCACAACAATAACAATAATAAAATAGAACAATTATAATGATATACTATATAATACTACAATAAAAGTTTTGTGAACGTGGTCTCTCTCTCTCTCAAAATATCTGATTGTATAATGCAATGTCTTTTCCATCTTACCTACGCACTTACTATGCACTGTGGCCGTGACTTTTGCAGTTTCAGGTATACCAGGAAAACTAGCATGATTTTCTTTTTCCTTCTTCACAATTTCATGGATAGAAGATTGATTCTTACCATAGATCTTAGCACCTTAGCATACAATTTTTCTCTTTCCTATTAAGCTGGGAACTTTCACCTTTTCATTTAAAGAAAGGCTTCTCTTCTGGCAGATTTGAATTGCCAGCATCACTGCTCTGGTGTTCTTGTGCTATTATTAAGTAAAAAAGCATCATTTGAACAGAAGCACTGTGACACTGACAGTAGATCTGATAACTTAGACTATTAAGTGACTGATGGTCAGGGTAGGGTACACTGGACAAAGGCTACTTCACATCCAGCAGGGACAGCGCTGGATGGCAGTGCACTACTGAGAACAGCGAGCCATTTAAAACTCATACCTTGCTTATTTCTGGAATTTTTTATTTAACATTTTTGGGCCATGGTTGACCACAGGTAACAGGAACTACAGAAAGCAAAATCACGGATAAAGGGGGACTACAGTAGCCTCAGGGGTTTAGTAGCCAAAGGTCTGCAACAATTCTGCTGCCCTACTGCAAGTGCATAATGAGTGCAAGCTGTCACCTGAAACCTGGAGTGGCTGTAGGAGCCACCCAGCAGACATGAGAAGCTTGGTATCTGCCACAAGGTCCCTCCCCTTGCTACAAAACCTCTTTCATGGGCATAGGCAGACCTGATTCATTTCCTAGCTTCCAACATTCACATAGCATCTCAGATTAGAATGTCATTAGTTATGCTCCCTGATGGGTCGTAACTTTGATTCTATTTTTAATTTCTCAGCCATGATTAGTTTCACCAATAGTGGGGATCGAAGTGGGTTATGGGAAAGGGTTTATTAACTGTTGAAAACTGTCAGTCACTCCTGTGTGAATTCAACTTTTGAGACTTAAGCTTCACTCCTCCGGCTCCTGGCAGATGAGCTACTTTTGTAGAGAACAAAGACAACATATTTCCCCCTAGATACTGACACAGGGTCATGGATTCACAAATAAATGCTATAGATCACAGCCATTCATTGTCTACAAGTCAAAGGTCCATCTCACATAGAAAAAAAGGTACAGATGGTACTTGGAACATAGTCAGTTTCTGCTGTTACACACGATATAGGCAATCTCCCCTCTCCCTCAATCTAGCCATATCACATAACTCTATTGAATTGAGTTATTTTGGGATGCCCCAAGTCCCCCTAAATATTTCTTCCCCAAATTTTCAAATTCAGCTTCATCACTAAAATACATCTTTAACTTTACTCTGTTTTCCTAGTATTTATCATGCTTAGGATTAATTGATCCCCTCCTTCCACAACAGTGTTGTAATAATTTGACAGTCATATTAAAATAAATTCTGGTATCAAGTTTAGTATAATGATTTTAATTTAATAGGAAGCTTAGAACCACACCTTAGAATCAAAATTGTAAACTAGTTCCACTCTTGTCCTCGGTTACAACCTTCATCAAACTTGAACACTATATGGTTTGTTACTGGAACAATTTCATACTCAAAAATACACCTCAACTGACAAAGGTAACTACAAAGCGGTTTTATTCTTTACCTTTATCTTCTGAAAGACCTTGGAGGTAATCCAAATACATCCTGCACAACATCAATTATTAAAATAATCTGTCCTCTGCACTTTCTTCCCTATGCCCATAGTTGCTTTATACTTTTTCTCCTCTATCAACATATATACATTTCATCTTTATTCCCAGGCCACAGCACTTTTATTTTCTCATTTCCCCTCCTCTTTGTCCATATTTGACTATATAACAGATTAGTCTACATGAAGTAAGCCATTTAGTTTGTAATAGAAAGAGAATTATGCCGGACATGAAAAGATCATCTTTAATGGGGTAGAATGTTGGTCTCATCACTCCATTCATAACAGTATCACAAGCGTTGGAAAGATTAGTAGTTATTTTTGAGGCAACATGAAAAGAACTCCACGAATTCGACAACTCAGAATGTATTAAAGTGCTTTGTATTTTGACATTATCAGGTCTCTAGTGGAGGATTACCATTATTCACATTTTTAAGATAAGAAAACAAAGGTACAAAGAGGCATCCAACATCACACAGCTAGTAACTGCTGTCGCCAAGGTTTGATGCCAGGGAGAGTGAGTCTAGATCAAACTCTTAACCTTCAAACAAGCAGAGCTCTAATAACTGCTACCAGAAAAGCTATTTTTGACATTGTTGGACTGTGCTCTCCATGCTACTTTCGAATCCTAATGATTCCACAGAACTAATTTTAGAAATTTCTTCAAGGAACCATTGGAAGAAAATATTGCTAAAGTTTGAAAGGAAGAAGAAAATCTCAAGAAGCACCTCTAGGAAAATAGCCTGAATTAATGAGTCAAAGTTAACATCGAAAAAAAGTCAAGAAGATGAATAAACAAACAGTGTTTCATAAACAATCTCTTCCTGGCCAATCTACATGGAAGTCTGGTCCAAGTCATACTGAGAATCTAGAGAAAATTACTACTATCTATTTAACCAGTGAAGAACTAAAAAATCAATTTAAACATTTTAGAATGATGATAATGATGTAACATTCTTAGATAAAAAGGGAATAGGAGGTTGAGAAAAGTAAAGTTAAAAGTATAGCCAAGTAAAAAACTATTTTTTCAATGTAGGCTTTGGAGAGGTAAGGCAAATTTCCATACCCATTAAGGTCAAGCTCTAAGAGTTAGGTCCAACTTTTAAGACATTCTGATGTTTTCTGAACTGAAGTTGTAGCAGGCAGAGCCAAAGAAATATCACCCCATATGATTAGGAAAAGGTAGGAGAAATCTCACTAGTGGCACATTTCTCCTTCAGTAGGTCATGCAGAGTTGTTCTCGCCTCAACTATTCATATTAGTCTTGAGCTGCCAAAAAAGTAAAAGTTAAAGAAAAAGCCTGCTGGGTTTTTCCTAGACAGCATCACGCTAACCCTAGCCAAATTTCTGATATTAAGAGAAAAATAGGTTATTTTTAAAATGTTCTATTATTAACAGGATCACATTTATAAAGAGCAGAGCTTTTCCTTCTCTGATTTCTACAATTCATGGTTGAAAAACCGTGCTAGAGAGACAGAGCAAACTCAAAAAAACTCCAATGAAACTATTGTGATAAATGATACATGACAAAATTACATTTAAACAGTTACTAGGCCCAAAGGAATCCAGCAGAGAATAAGTGCAAACAACGTGGGGGTTTTCTACTCCTAATTCCTTTGACAGAAATGACAAAATATGGTTCTTTCATGTAATGACAGGGAGAAAAGGAAGCTTGAGAACATAAAATATGTTGCTGTTCAGAAAGGGATATGGTGTTCACATGTATTATATTTCAGACTGGCAGTTTTATTTGAAAAGGGTCTCTGGATCTTTGTTTTTAAGAAAGGGGACGATAAGAGTGGTAGAAAGAGGGGAGATTCACAATTGCTTCACCTCTTAGCATTTTTGGCAGACAAGACTGTCTAAAGGCTAATTTTAAATTCAGTTAGCACATCCAGGGAAAAGCACGCAAGCAAATATATCTAAACAGAATGCCAAAAGAATGTTCTTAACGCATTTGTACATTTCCAATTCTTCCCTACTACCCTTATCCAACACCCAAACAAATCAGTTTAAATACAACTTCTCTTACTAATGTCTTCTGAAGCATCACTGCAGTCAAGATTGAGTCAAGCAACCATCTGCTGCAAATACAAATAGAGCTGCACTCAAGAATTATATTACACAGCCTTCCTAGGGAAGTTCTTACGTGCAAGCTGTTCTTGTCAAAACCAGAACCATTGTGATGATGCATCTTAATATTCAATCAGACTTTAAGTAAAGAGTGACAAAAGTCCACATATGGATGACAGCTGTTTCTTCAGTAAATATTTTCCCGCTTATTGAATGGAGGCTTATGGCACTTTAGGATATGTTCCACCAGACATTTCAGCCTAACTGCCTGGGGACGATGAAAACAATGACACAGATAAAATTTGAGCTTTCAAATCTTTGCTACAACCTACATCTGAAAAGACACCAGCTTTCCATCTAAAGTTGTTCACTTTGTCATTAATTTGAGAGGATCCTTTCCAAAAAGTTACCGGCAAACACTGAATTTATAGAACTTTATACATTTGTGCCCTCCCCCAATAATACCATAGTGTAAAATCAGAGCATAATTCCTGTATTAATTTTCTAATTATATGAACAAAGTTACTGGAAATTTAAACATGTACACCTATATTTTGACAAAATGTGAAATACTAAGAGAAGACAAATGAGTCTATTAGCTAAAAGAAGTTCAGTGAAGGCCTCTTTTCAACCAGCTAATCAGCTTGCAAAATTGGAAAGTCAAAGAAAAAGTGAAGACGGATTCTGATGATTAAATTCAGTTACTCCATGATAATACAGTGTCTACTTATCAGTAGTTAGAGAAAAACAAATTGGTTTTAACCAACAAAGACAACATTAATGTTTAATGAATACCTCTGAGAATGGATTATGCCCCTTATGTAAGTCCTACATGTTGTGTTGGACCTATGTTTGCTCATTGTCCATCTTTCAAGTAGCGTTTTTGAAGTTTACAAATTACAGGGCCCACTGCTTAACTTAAAGTCTTGAGTAACTTAGTTTCCTGTCTTTAACCTAAAATCATGCTGATGCTCTTTTCTGGTGACCTCAAAGCATTTCTTGGGAGAGTAGCAGGATGCCTGCATCTCAGGTTAGCCCTGCAATACTGATGTGTGAAGGAACTGGTATTCCCCAGCTCCTGCTTAGTTGTTTTTTTTTTTTTTCCTTTCCTGCAATGTAGTTGTTCAAATCAACATTTAAAAAAATTGTGTTTAAGCCTGTTGTCTCATATTCCACAACTTTCATCAGATTCTGTTGTTTTCTCCTTTTTTCCAATGGAAACCATGTCAGATCAAACGAAATAAAGAAGAATTTCTTACCCTGCTATGGGGTCAACTGCTATCGCCTTAGGATTCTGAAGCTCCAGATCAATCAGGGTGACACATATGGACCCGTTGTAATTACATACAAAGATCCGGTCACTGACATGGTCCACAAAATAGAGATTTCTCGTGAGCCAGTCAATTGCCATTTGTTGCACATCTGAAAAATAAACACACAAAACCACTGAATCACAGGAGCAAATCCAATATTATAGGCCAAAGAGTACCTAAGTCTGCCCAAATCACCACAGAGGATATTTCAAAAGTATAGGTAGTTTTTTGATGAAAACTGCAAAGACAGTTTCTTGCCATGCTAAAATAAGTGTTCAATTATTCTGTGAAATAATGACTACCTCTTGATATCTTTCTTTTTACTACCGAAGGACTGAGGATGGCTTAGACAAAAGGGAAAAGAGTTTCTAAATCCTAAAGAATAGGTATTTACAACAAAATATTTCTCCTAGTTTTTTGCATTTGTCCAAAATAGTTCATTTAACCCAATGGGCGTAACGGGTTCAATGACAGCTAAATGCTTTAGTAAACAGAGGAGTAAATATTTTTCATGAATTAAAGGTAAACCTTTATTTTCAGATCTTCTATTTTTTTTTAAAAGGAAGAGTAGAAAAGGAGAGCTGTAAATCATTTTATTTACAAGAAATATCAAATACTTGGGAATAAAGCAAAAGAAGAGGCGATGCATTGTTTTGATGGCATGTGTAGGGACTGTAAAACAGGACTGCTCAACAACCGATAATTCTGGAAAAGAGTGCTATTGAATAATACTTTTTACAATGATGGAAATATCCTATGTCTATGTTGTTTAATGAAGTAATGACTAACCAACTGTGTCTAGTGAACACCTAACTTATGGCTAGTGTGACTGGAAAACTGAATCTTTTATCGTATTTCATTTTAATTAATTCAAATTTAAATTTAAAACAATGTAGGAAGCTAGAGACTCACATGGATAGGGCAGCTCTAGAGGAAGGTATGTTTTTGATGAGTATTTTCTACTTAATCAGAACCACACACTGAAATTTCATGCTAAATTGTTGGTATTTCTCTAACAGAAAGAATAATGCCAAAGGTTACTATTTCTTAGCCTGTGAGCCACTGACCCTTTGAATACCAAAGTATAAATCTCATTTAAACATTCTTTTTTTCAATGCCTATAATTATGCAATTTCATTAATGTTCTTAGATTATTAATATTGCGCTGGTTCCCACAATAATGTCATAAATACATTTCTGGTTCATATTCATTCCTGAAAATATGACAGTTGTATTTTTATCTATTAGAAATTGTAATTTGATACTTCCTTGTTTTAACTTACTATGGATCTATGGTTCACTAAGTGCAGTTTCCTTCTTCAATGTGAACCTAAATATTCTTCCTACCCTATGCTTCAGAACTTCCTTAATAGCATGGTGCTACAGTGAACTGATATCCTCTCAACAGAAAGACGAACACAGACGTGTGTGCCACCATTACGTTCGTAATGGTATACACACCGTCACAGCGAGGCAGGGAAAGCAGCAGTTCTGTGGGACTTTCTAGCAACTCCTACAAGGACAAGCAGAAAGCAGACACTGCAGTTCACTGGATACAGATTTTCAGCCCATCAACTACAGTTTCATTTATGAATTACAGATTTTGTGGAAACATAAGCATTCAAATGTTCCACAAATTACAAGGACCAGTTCAGCAGCCAGGAGTTTTAAAAATCTGAACTATTTCTCTGTCTCCAGAAATGTGGCGATGTATACTTTGCTTTGTTTTTCGGTCTTTCTGTATTATTCTATCAGCTAGAGAACAGAACCCACTGTTTCAAATGTCTTTTCAAATACCTAGAGTTCAGATAAAGTATGTGCCAAAGTCCATTCAATGACCCATCTCTCATGCTAGGCATGCAGCTGGTTTAGTCTATGTAATTGTAATTTGAGACAAAAGAGCTGTTTGACAACATTCACACCTTCTTTCCAAGCTGGTTCATTGCAGAAAGATTATCTGCTACTGAAACAATATGTATTGTTATTAGCCATCCTAGTTTGAAGCAGCAAGGTCTCACTAAAGAAACTGATAATTAGCCAGACACTTAGTAACTGTGGGAATTGGTTTTGTTTCCTTTCCCTGTATTTGAAGTTTCTGTCTCCTTTTAGTGTGACTTTTATTAAGACTGGAGAATTAAAGCAATCAAACAAAAAAGTTCAAGTAAACAAGTCGATAGATAGACAGAAGTAAATAAATTAACTAAAATGATTTGAACATTTTGAGAGGTGAATTTTCTAGACAACAGATTCAGGATTTCATTTCCATTTTGATGACATATAACAAAGTTCATAGGAAATTGCTGAAGGTAACTAATAATTTTGTGACATTACAAAAAAGTCTGTACATTTTTAGTAAGATCCTTATTAGTTTACTGTTACTAGGAAAAGAAATTAAACATGTTCCTGTTCTTATATTTCTCTAGTTGCCTTTTATTCAGTCTTTAAGCCAAAGTCACCAGGATTTTTCCCTCACTGCTCCTTTGAAATGGCTGCTTTATGGGAACTCAGAATTTCTTTCCCTTTTTTTTAAATTGACATACAGTAAGTTACACTGTGTCAATCTTTGGTGTACAGCACAATGTCCCAGTCATACATATACACACATACATTTTCATATTCTTTCCATTAAAGGTTATAACAAGATACTGATTACAGTTCACTGTGCTATACAGAATAAATTTGATTTTATCTTTTTTATATATAGTAGTTAATATTTGCAAATCTTGAACTCCCAAATGCATCCCTTCATACCCCTTTTCCTGCTAGCAACCATAAGACTGTTTACTATGTCTGCAAGTCTGTTTCTGCTTTGTAAATAAGTTCATTTGTGTCTGTTTTTTTAGATTCCACATGTAAGTGATATATGGTATTTTTCTTTCTCTTTCTGGCTTACTTCACTTAGAATGACAATCGCAAGGTCCATCATTGTTGCTGCAAATGGCATTATTTTATTCTTTTTTATGGCTGAGTAGTGTTCCATTGTATAAATATACCACAACCTCTTTATCCAGTCATCTGTTGATAGACATTTAGATTGCTTCCATGTCTTGGCTATTATACGTAGTGCTGCTATAAACATTGGGGTGTATGTAACTTTTCTAATTAGAGCTCCCTCCAGATGCCCAGGAGTGGGATTGCTGGATTATATGGTAAGTCTATTTTTAGTTTTTTTAAGGAATCTCTATACTGGTTTCTATAATGGCTGCACCAAAATACATTACCACCAGCAGTGTAGATGGTTCCCTTTTCTCCACACCCTTTTCAGCATTTATTATTTGTGGACTTCTGAATAATGGCCATTCTGACTAGTGTGAGGTGACAGTGATACCTCATTGCAGTTCTGATTTGCACTTCTCTGATAATTAGCCATATTAAGCATTTTTTCATATGCCTATTGGCCATTTGTATGTCTTCACTGGATAACTGCTTGTTTAGGTCTTTGGCCCATTTTTGGATTGGGGTTTTTTTTTGTTGTTATTAACTTGTATGAGCTGTTTATATATTCTGGAAATTAAACCTTTGTCAGTCACATCATTTGCAAATATTTTCTCCCATTCTGTAGGTTGTTGTTTTGTTTTACTTATGGTATCCTTTGCTTTGCAAAAAGCTTTTGAAGTTTAATTAGGTCCAATTCAACATCGTCTTGGAAGTCTTAGCCACAGCAATCAGGTAAGAAAAATAAACAAAAAGGGACCCAAATTGGAAGAGAAGAGGTAAAACTGTCACTGTATGTGGATGACATGATACTATACGTAGAAAATCCTAAAAGCTCCATACAAAAACTACTAGAGATGATATAAGAATCTGCTGAGGTAGCAGGATACAAGATTAACATACAGAAATCAGTTGTATTTCTTTATACTAACAATGAAATAGCAGGGAAAGAAAGTAAAGAAACAACCCTTTTAAAATTGCACCCTCAAATAAACTTAGGAATAAATCTAACCAAGGAAGTGAAAGACATATACATGGAGAACTACAAAACACTGATGAAGGAAATTACAGATGACTGAAAGAAATGGAAAGATATCCAATGCTCTTGGATTGAAAGAATTAATATTGTTAAAATGGCCACACGGTCCAAGGCAATCTACAGATTTAATGTGATCCCTATCAAATTACCTGGGACATTTTTCACGGAACTATAACAAGTAATCCTAAAATTTATATATAATCACAAAAGACCCAGAACTGCCAAAAAAATACTGAAGAAAAAGAATGAAGCTGGAAGAAAAACCCTCCAAGACTTCAGATAAAACTACAGAGCTACAGTAATCAGAAAAGTGTGGTACTGGCACAAAAACAGACATGGCTCAATGGAACAGACTACACAGCCCAGAAATAAGCCCACAGACCTACAGTTAATTAATCTTTGACAAAGGAGGCAAGATTATACAATAGAGAAAAGACAGTCTCTTCAGCAAGTGGTGTTGGGAAAACTGGACAGCTGCCCACGTAAGTCAGTGAAGTTAGAACACTCCCTCACACCATACACAAAAATAAACTCAAAAAGGCTTAAAGACTTAAATATAAGACAAGGCCCTATAAACCTCCTAGAAGAAACCAGAAGCAAACATTCTCTGCCATAAACCTTAGCAATATTCTCCTAGGGCAGTCTACTCAGGAAATAGAAATAAAAATAAAAAATATGTATTTTTTAAACTTTGGTTTTCATATGCTAATACAACTTGATCTCTAACCAAGCTAAAATATCAATATTATTAATCATAAAGTAATGATTTTTGTTAAAGTTTCAATAAAAAATTCTAAGTATCTGTTGTATGTATGGCTAGAATCATTTTTCAATACTGTTAACATTATATAATGATGCTTACAAATAAATCAAGTATCATATTCAATACGAACTATAAAAAATAAATTGAATTCCCATAATTCAAGATAAAAACTTTAGAAAGCACAGATGATTCAGCTTGAATTTATCAAAATAATTACCTTGACATCCCATGTAAATTGTGTGCATATCATCCCATAGACATGGGATGGAAGACATTAACTGAGAGACTCAAAACGAAAGCTCAGGCTAAACATACAGAATCGAATGTAACATTGAGATGATTATTTGCATAATTCATACATCATGAGCATATTGCCTCAATTGTCTGCATTTTAGGAACAAATGTCTTTTGCACCAATTATCTAATATCTGATATAATTGCCAAGGGAATCCTGCATAAATAATTACAACTATAATGCACTCCTTTAAATCCAAATGCCATCTTTCTTTCTGCCAGACATGACTCTTTCTTTGATGTCTATAAAGGATGATGAAATACTTGAAGAGTTTCTGAAATTACTTGATGAGAGACAAACAACAGATCAGGTCTAATGGGGCACCTTGGAGAATATATGGGAGTCTTTTGTTTAAGTGAACTGATGACTCCAAGGAAAGATACAAAATCAGAGAAACCACACTATGATGTACTGTGAATAAAATTAATGTGACGAGAACTATTCACACACATGTACGAACACAAACACACATATACATGCATACACAAAGTGGCCGCTTCAGCGGAGGAAGATTTTTTTTTTTAAATTCCCTAAGGAGAACAAAACATGGCAACAACCAGTTCCTATACTGGTGTTTCTGAACTTATAAGTAACAAAGAGAAAGCAAAAAGGAATTCCTAGTAAGAAAGAGTTGATATTAATGATTCTTGATAAAGATACAAAAATAATTTTGGTGGATACTCAAAATTGGCTCTACTAGTCTCATTCTATCTTTTGTCCATTAGGAGAGATTGGAAATCTTAAATCTACATTTTCCACACAAACTTGAGGCTAAGGTTTTGGATGCTAAATGATGTGCACTCTGAATTTTGGAAGCAGAAGTGAGAGTGGAGCCATTTCCTTGTTCGTTTTAACTTTTTGGACTAGCAAGCGTGATGGCTGGTAACAACATATTTGCTTGGAGTAGTGTTTCAGTGTCTATCATTCAGCATCCTGGGTGACAAGGGTGTGGGTACCAGCAACAGTGGCC
This sequence comes from Vicugna pacos, assembly GCF_048564905.1. Classification (NCBI taxonomy): domain Eukaryota; kingdom Metazoa; phylum Chordata; class Mammalia; order Artiodactyla; family Camelidae; genus Vicugna; species Vicugna pacos. The sequence goes on from NC_132991.1 coordinate 20,807,998, forward strand.
GTGGCTTCAACGCAAGCTTCCTGGTCCCTGGATGGCAGCTGTGGATGACCCGTCTCCAGTTTCCAGAGCATCTGGAGGTGGCAGCGGCGGCGGCGGCAGCAGCAGTTGTGGGTCCTTGATTCCAGCTGGCTGTAGTAAAAACCTTAGAGACGGTAGCTCCTAAAGCTCCGTGTTATTCTGGAGGTCATTCCCAAGGCACTGTCTAGGAAGCTCTCCGATTTATCTCATCCAACAAATTTAAGAGCACGCTGTATTAAAGTACTTCCTGATTCAAACAGTGAGATTTCTGTTCACTGCTCAGAATCTGGACCGATATTCTGATGTCAGAAAAATTTGACAGAAAAGTTTGACTCCAAACAAATTAGCGATATATTTTTAAATAAACAACACAAACAACCAAACTAAGTCTTAAGGCCAAGTGAGGTATTTCATCTGGATAAGAAGTTATTCTCACCAGTTCTGACAAGTTGAACTGTTCCACCAAGCCACAAGGTTTTGTTGCTGTTGTTATTTTCAATGAACAAAAAGTATCTCCCAACAACATAAAACTTAAAATCGAATCTTCTTTGGTTATAGAAATCTTACTGTTTTTTTGGTGTGAACATCTCAAGGGTAGTAGCACTCTCTAGTATAGCTGGGGGCATGCTTTAAATCACAGATTTGTTGGAAAATTAGTCTCACTGTTAATTAGTAGTATGTAGACCTTTCCCTACCATTCAGTTTCGGAAATACAGTGTAACTGTTGGCTTTTTTTTTTAAGTGAAACTGGACTAAATAATTATACTTAATATACACACACATATATATATGGATAGATACATCTTCTTTAATAATATCTTAAAACAGGGAGATAAAACAATACAGATTAATTCTCACATTAAAATAACAAAAACTGCCAAGAGACGTTATATTATTTTACCAAGTAAATGTTGTCATTAAAATGATAAAGACAGAGTATTTTAAGCACAGACCTCATTATTAGATTTGCAATTCCAGGAAACCTATTTCAGCTCTTCACCAAAAGATTATCAGGCTTTGGGAAATTATTTCATGCTTTCCAGACTCCCAGGAGACTAATGTATCAACCAGAATGCCAATTCACAGAATGTTAATTTACAACTACTGATAGACTGTTCCAATGACACAATTACTAAAAGATGCCATCCTAACAAATTCCTTCCTAGAATTACGGTATCTGAGAAACCAAATCTGAAAGTTATTTGAAAAGCACAGAATGAAAGCGAAGGGAATTCCACAGACCTCAGGTTTAGGCTTTCTATGTTTTGTGGGGTACTCAGAAAATTATCAGGGCTACACTACAAAATTCTGCCTTTTTAACAACTGGAATACCTGTTAATGTGTCTTCAACACAATATGTAATTTTTGAATCTAGAAACCTATTTCATTAACATTTAAAAAATTGTTCTCCATCTCATCATTTGACACCATTCTTGGACCATTGAGAGGTTCTGTCACCGTACTCTTGTCTAGCTCATGGAAAAATTGTTGTAATTAAACTGAAGTTACTTGACACTGGCTGCATTTCTAAGTGAGTTCCAGAATACACTCTTCTTTCTGAGAGCTGCAATGTTAGCCACTATATACAAAAATAGACTAAAAAACAAATTTCTTCTGTATAGCACAGGGAACTATATTCAGTATCTTACAATGACCTTTGATGAAAAAATATGAAAATGAATGTATGTATGTATATGACATTGTGCTGTACACCTGAAACTGACACACTGTAACTGACTACACTTCAATAAAAAGAAAATAAACAAACAGAATACACTCTGTTACCACCCTCAACTACAATTCATGTTTTAGCTAGGCTCTTTTCTGGCATGAACTTCACAGGAGACCAAATCTTTGTTGCATATCTAATGCGTCTAAATAACAATACTGAAACAGTCTCTGGTTTTGTCACCAGAGTCGCAGGGCATGTGCTCCCGTAACTCTCATAACCCTCTGGGTACAAACTAAAAGTTGCTGGGCTCTTGAGAAGAAATAGCTAGAAGATTGTTGTTACCATCTCTGTAACTCTTTGTACACACACAGCTTTACAGGTTTAGCTCAGAGAAGGTGAATATATTAAAAAGTGATGAGAGAATCCAATCTGAATGATTTCCCTTAAGACCTCTAAGACAGTATTTCTCAAAGTGGGTAACATAAAACACTAGATATTTGGGTTGTTAATATGTATTAGACATATACACACATTCATACCACATCCTTAGAAACAAGCACTCACGAAAATGCACTCACAGACACACATATAAAAATACCAATAAAGTGTTCAGTACTCAAGTAAAGGAAATCTTGGGTTAAACAAAGTAAAATAGGTACTTTACTGAAGGACCCTTCATAATCTTTAATAGGCTAATGTATGTATAAATCTCCAATAACATTATACAGATGCAGAATTTCCTAAACTCATGTGACAATGATGAACTCATTTTCTTCCAAGAATGTCTCAGAAAACTGGTGTCCCACGGAATGTATTTTAGAGAATATACTATACAATGATTAAGATGTATCTACTGTGAGTGATTAGGTGGGAGAAAAAAAAGAAGTAAATGGGAGGAACACACACACACACACACACCCCCCCACACTCCTGCAGAATAAGAAAAGCAAAGGGAAAGGAATGGAAGGGGAAAGTAGGCTTAGATCTGGGAGGGATTCCAGCAATTCTGTGAACAAGTTCTTTTATTTTAAAATTATTTGTTTGTATACAGTCACACAGTTAGTTAATGACTCAGCTAGGACTGTATCAACTCACCCCAAATATTATGGGGAGGGAAATACAAAACTTAGTGCTAAAACAAATCTACAAAACCCAAGATGTTATAGCCTGGAAAAAAAAAAAAAAGAAAACAAAAACCTTAATCAAAAACTGGAATGCTATGTATGCCAATTGTGTTATCTTGCTTAATTTGGCTCCTACAGCTCACCGTCTTTAGATTTGATGATAAGTGCTTAAAATCTTATAAATGTCTTTACAAGATTAAAGTCTTCCAGTGGTGAAGAAATACGAGAAGAAAATGTTCCTTTTTATTTGGCATAAATCCCTTAAGAGAATGTAAAATAAAATGAAAAGAAAGAAGGAAAATAAATAATTACAATATTATACCTAAAAAGAAAATAATCAAATTTATCAAATACGTATTAAATCAGAAGTTATTTTACTAGGCTACTTGCAACAAAAGTAGTCTCTCCTTTTTTCCTTCTGTTTTCTACTTTTCCCTCACTTCCTTCTTTCTTCTGCCAAGATAAAGTTTACCAAAATAGAAACATTACTTTCATTAAGTAAATATCATGGATTTCAAATATACTTCAGGAGTTATTCATGATGAAAAGATCACCTTTTCTTTCAAGTTGCAGACTGGTAGATTAAGTAAACCTGCTAAATATTATGTTTTATGTGGTATATGGTACTGTGATGGTATCATCAAGACATTCTCATTTTAATAATTAAAATCCATTAATACAACAAATAGAAATGTGAATCTAGACAAAAATACTGTGAGAATAATGATTTAAAAATCCTATATGGCAAAAAACAAAATTTGGAGGGGGGTGTGTATTTGTATCCAGTGTATGTATAAAATATATTTTATCAAATTCATAGAAAACTGAATATGAATAATTGAAGCTTAGCACATCTCTAATTTCTGCTTTGATGAATTTCAAGTACGTTGCCAAATGACACTAAAATAGTAATTGAGTTATTTGCAGCCTGGCAACTGAACTGACAGTGAAGATCAATTTATAGAGGAACAGAGTACTCTAGAGTTTTAAAAAAATGTTTGCTTTTCTTTTTAACTAGGCATCCAGACAGCCTTTTAAGGTTGTGTACTAATTGTCAATTAGAATAGGTTACTTATGTCAAAGTATAAATTCATCAAATGTTAATGTAAAAAGCAAGGAATAATTTAATACCAATGCCTACCATATTGAGCATATGATATCATGCAGGAAATTCTGTAAGTTCTCTAGCTATGTGCTCTCAGATCATCATCTTTGCTGATATTAACTGCCCCCTTTTTTTTTTCAGCTCTCAGTGGGTGGTCAGATCACTTTGTTAAAATTCCAGATCCCAGCAAGAATGCACTAATAACTAGCTTCATACAGACACACACACATACAGCAATTATGTCTCAGAAAAAGTTATTTTTAAGTTTTTACATAAATTTGCTAAATAAAAGATGAGAAGCTTCTAAGAAGTATAAAGAGTTTAATGAAACATGTATTTTCATAATCAAACAGCAGTTAATAAAAGAGTTATCTCTGAGAATAAATAGTTACAGTATTCTTATTATATGGAGTATGTGGTTTGGAATCTTCACAGATGTTTCTTAGGGAATAATGTAAAACTAGTTAGTACAGTCACATTTTTTTTCCTGCAAAATTTAGATGTCCACAAGATATGCTGATCAGAAAGTCTGGATTCTAAATAGCCAAAACAACAACAATGCAACTTTTGGGGGGGGGTAGGAATGGGAAATCTCGATTGTAAAATATTATTCCATTTTTATCTTATTTAATACAAAATTTCATTAATTTATAAGATTAGGATGGTCACCACCATTTCTTCTTCTTCAGTGTCTCTCAGCTAGGCACTGACCAATGTCTGATCTTTCTCTAGTGAAATGCTAGGACCCAAATTGGTCAACTGCTGAATATAGTTTATCTCTGGTGAAGAATTCATTGCATGAGTGTCTCAGTTGGAGGTAGCTACCAGAGCTTCTCAGAGGTTGAGAGATACAAAGAACATCCTGACTCTGCTCTTTACTTCTTATTCCCAAAGCAGCTGGGTTCTTGATAATAACTAAATGTATAGGATTGGGATGGGAAGCACATCCACTATTTTATGCACCCAAGAAACTAAATGTAAGATAATCGAAGCTCTTTTCTAAGAAAAAGCTCAATCAGACTGAGAGGAGGAAAAGGGTTAAAATTCAAGCTATGTTGTTCTGTTTGATTTCTGCACTAAGAATTAATTGCCCTCTATTTTAACAGCTTTGGCTCTAATACTATTTAGTTACCACTGCCTTGGGGGTGGGGAGACCTGGAATGATTCTGATCAAGTTGTTTCCTTTGTCATTAAGGTTAGATCCCAAAATAAAATCTATTGGCACATTTCCTGACCCTGGGGAAGTCAGAGATTGAGCCAAATAAAAGCTAGTGGTCAAAAATCTGGTAATCACAAGGACGCCAAGATTACCATGTGAGGCTATTTTGTAGACTCAGATCAGATCATACTTATTCATAATGCAGACTGGTTTTCTAAATGTCCCTAGTAATGATTTGGCATGGTCTCTCCAGAAGTTGGTTCTAACCTTGTCCCCTCTAACTCTCCACTCCTCATCCTTTGTCACCTTGGTTTGCTCAACCAACATTTATTCTAGAATAAACAGGCATTTTGCTAAAATCTGATTTGAAGATGAATAAAACATACATCCTTAACTTAGAGTTTTCAACCTTCATTTGGGAAACCGACAGGTAAATACACAGTTAAAACATAATACATTTGTACTATGATGTCCAAGGGTCACATAGGAAGGGCTGCTAAATTCAACTGGTAAACTTTTAGAAAGGATATGATACCTTAAAGAATGAATAAGAGATGCTTGGTTATAGAAAATGACAATCAATGTTCTGTGGTGAAGAACCAGAACACACGGAAATAAGAAAATAAAGTGCATTAAATGAAGTGTTACTATTTTTTTTAGGTGCAACATATGATTTGAGTAGGGAGAGGCAAGGTGGAGGCCTCCCAGAGAAGCCATATAATGAAGTTTCATTTTATCTTGAGATAAATGGGAAGGTACTGAAAATTTTGTATTTAGATTTTAGGTAATGGAACATCATGACCGCTCTAGCAGAGTTGGAGAGATTGAGGTGGACATCTAAGTTCACACTGGAGTGGGCAGCTTTGCTAGTACTCACAGAAAGGCAAATTAAAGCAACGTGAATGATGTTTCATCAATCAGATAGAGAAAGATGACCGTAGAGGAAAATTCTTAAGAATGCAATAGTGAAGCATATGCCTTGTGAATAAACTATGCCAAGTTTCTACGATGATTTCTACACCATTATGTGATACTGTGTAGTCTGAGAGTATTGCTGCCAGGTTCTATAATCATCTTTTTAAGTGCAAAGACTCACTATGAGCTGAGACTGCTTGAGACTAGCACTTCTACTGTTACCGGTTGATTATTTTGTCCAAAGACTACATTTGTATTTACCAAAAGGACACAGCCTGATCATTGTTGTCCGGTCATAACTTAATAGAGGATGCTTGTGAAACACTCAAGACTATGATATTCCTAGGCTGGGCTGGAGTAAGTAAGGACTATTTCATAATTATGAAAGGTCATTGCTTAGTATCTATTAAGAGGTCAAGGTTTCTTAACTTAAAAAATTTATTTCATACATTGAAGCTCATTGTCTTATCTATGAACTATTACATACATTACACATATCTACAATTCATGTGGTGGTAAAGAGGTCTACATGTAGAATTTTTAATGCACAAAATAAATAGTAAATGCCATCTATTAATATTACGTGATTATTAGAGAATTGTTAACTCATGATTAAGAAGTAAGATTGATAAAAGACATACATTAAGTATTAGAATTCAAAAATAACCACTCAAGGATTTAATTTAGTGGATCTAGGCAGAGGTTCAAAATGGAAAATGAGCTAAGGTTGATATCGAAACAGGCAAAATAAAAGGAAGATAAAAGCCAGTGAATGGGGTTAATCCAAAAGCAAAGTGTATAAAGAATAAGCAGTCTTTTTGTTTTCTGCCTGGCATGCTCTGCTAGACTGGAGCTCAGCTCATTAATGGATCAAGATAAGCTGCTTAAGTCTATACTAGAATCCTAAGAGTGATACTCAAATTTTGCAGAATATTGAAGAATCCTACTTAGAAGGGAAGTGTCTACTATACACCTGGGAGAGGACACTCCGGTCTTCAATCATCTTCCTTAATAAGGGATATACCCTGAAAATATTCTTATCAAAGTCAATCATCTCTGTGAGTTTTGTCCTGAGGAAACAGTTGGGCATCCTACTGTTAGGAATCCCATCACTTTTCCTGATTTGGGGTATCTGTGTCTCTACCACAGTACTCTCCAAGAAAAATTGGGGGGAAATAATTAGTTGCTGTAAATGTACTTTGCATAAATGCCAGGAGAACCAATTTTGCTTACAAAACACTTAATACCAAAATTTTCTTTAAAGTATGCAAGTTTCATGCAAAAATACTTGAGAGTAAATATCAAGCATCCATAAAAAAGAAGAGTAAAATTCAATACGAAATAAAATCTCTAGAAATTTTCCCCAATGTTCCTTTGTCAATATAATGTATTCAGCATATTATTATCAGTCTTCTTCATTCTCTCACGACATTGCTCAGGCATGATTTTCAATATTAAAAGTACTTCTCCCTAGGTGACCGTATCAGAATCATTTGTTGGGGTTTTCCAGATGACACAGCTTTCAGCAAGTCACCTTGTCTACCCTCTTCCAAGATTCTTATACCTCTCTCCCACGTAGACTGCCTTTGAGAGTCACTATTACTAACGTTAGTGTGCCCAATTATTTTGGCTCTCTAAAATGAAAAACATATATTGAGACCCACTGGGACAGCATGGTGTAGCAAAAGCCATGAAGTCTGAACCTGCTCAAACCTATAGTCAGTACCAGCTCTGTGCTGCTGCCTAGTTTCTCATTCTCAATTTTCACTTTAGCACAAGGGGAAAAATAATGCCTCCCTATTGCACACAGTCATTTAGCATTTTCAATAAGTTGTACATATGATTATTTGTAATAGATTTGGGAAATTCTCTGAAGGGAATCTATCTGCCTTTCTAGTGCAGAAGAAAGAACACAGTATTTAGATGTGCCATCTCTGCCTTCTTTGTATCCATTCAGTATTGCCTAATACATCTGAGTTCTGTAGTTAAACTTTTATCTATTATGAAACAGAAAGAATCTATCTCTCCTGCACACCCCACAGAGATATGGTAGGTATCCAATGAGATGAATGCAATCAATATTTTAATATTACAATAGTAACATTCACTAATATATTGCATAAGTTTTTAAACTCAAGTCAGTTTGACCTATAGTGATTAATTTTCTCCTCATAGTAATCGTTAGAAATTTTTAAAATATTTTTTCAAAAAAGAATGTTTTCAGGTAAATTTAGAGAAAAGAATCTAAAGATAATGAGGAGGGAGAAGCTAAAGATACTCTCTGGAACAGTGGAGACTAACATGTATTCAGGCATACTTCCATCACTTCAGTGCATTATTTTTGCTTACATGGTGCAACAGAGATTTGATGTAATTATACATGCAAGGAATATCTAAACTTCATTATTAACTCACACTTTGTCATGATGAATGCAGAGATCAACATATCCATCAGAAGCTGTTCTGTGACACGTTGATAAAACATGTGGTTTACAAGCAACGACAGAGGAGCCGAGCCCTGCTTATACCTCTGTCCCACTCTCATAATTGAATTACTTCCACACATTAAATCACTTTTTTCTAAAGTGACTGAAATTGCATGGCTTGAAACTGACTTCACCAAAAATTATTTATTCTAATTAAAATATTTCCATGGCAGTTATGTTTAGTTCAAAATGAATGCACTATTCATTTTAGTGAATCACCTAAAAAGCATCAATCTCTTTATTTTTCTAGATTTCCCAAGAATTGCTTTATAACAATTTTATAAATCACATGCAATCTAAGTTACAAATTATTTTCTGCAAAAATGCTAATGTACAGTTGCTTGACCAACCCTAGATTTACTAAAAACAATCTGTTTGAAAAACATATATTATTTAAGATCTTCAAAATATTGTATTCTGTGTATTAAAACATTTATTTCTGTTTAACTTTGTATTCCACTTTTAATAATCTTTGCCACTGATCTAATCGCAGTTATCAAACATTACGTAGTACTATTTCCTTCCCTTTGATAAGGATTAATAACAAATTCCTTTAATTGTATACTACAAACATTAACAAAATATGATTACTGAATTCAAATCACCATTCTACATCTGAAAACTACATTTATGCTGCCTTAGCACTCTTTATATCCTTCTAACTTGATTGTACATTTTATTCATTTCTCTACCAATTTTTATGTTAGTAGCAGTTGTCAGAATGAGTTTTTTTTCTCTAAATATAGCATAAAATAAATGGACACATCTTGCAGTTTCCCCTGGCAAACACAAATGAATTTTTATACTCTTCCATGGGAAGGGTGGAGAGTAGAAAAAAGAGAAAAAGAGAGAGAGGCATGGGGAATGTGTGTATGTAACACTGTGATATGCAGGAAGGACAGTTACTAGTTTGTGAATTTCCGACATGAGAAATCAAGTGAATAATAAATTACAAATTACTTTTTTGGAAGACGATGTATAAAAACTCTGATTTACTAGGAAAAAAGTCAACAAGAACAAGTAGCATAAACCTAATACTTTTCAAGATATTTTAACAAACACTGTAGTTGACGAGCTTATAATTATCAACTCTATTTCTTGTTTCTTGTTATTTTCTTTTTAAATCCCACCTTCATTAGCACATTGTGAACTATCATTCAGTGAAAAATCACAGTTCTCGTCTAGGTGATACTGTAATAAGCATTACAGAAAGAATTAAAACTAACTCTTCAATTTATTGCTTACATAAATAGTGAAACTCTACGTGTATGTGTGTGCATATGCAAAACATGCAGGGGACACATTTATGTAAGTGCATTCATATTTGCATATATAACTTTTCAAAACCCATTAGTTATGCTAGAAAATCTATGAATCTTGTCTACTGGTCTGTAAATGAAATCCTTAAATGGTGATGTGTAATATAAATTAAAATACTTACTGTGGAAGGACTGAAGAATATTGATTGCCCATTCATCTGTTAATCTTTCTGTTTTTGTCATCTGGATACATTTGAGCTGATTTGAAGATTCTATTGATTCAATCCAACAAATCACATCTTCACTGTAAATAAAATCCAGAGTATGAATTTCTTTTCCGTTGACTGAGCTCAGGGTTGCCATTTTACTTCCATTAAGATAGAAAACCTCAATTGTTTGAGAATTTGCAATTAACAACATAGGTGGCCTATCCGTAGGCTCTGGAATAAAACATAAAGAGGAAAGTGAGTTTAGTAAAAGAGAGTCACTTTTTTAAAACAATTTTAAATGACATTGATAGTTATTCCTATATATGCATATTTCACAATTTTGCATGACATTGAACGTTATTCCTATATAACTATTTTTTTTATTGAACTATAGTCAGTTACAATGAGTCAATTTCTGGTGTACAGCATAATGTCCCAGTCATGCACATATATGTATATATATACATTTTCATATTCTTTATTCATTGAAGGTTATTACAAGATACTGAATATAGTTCCCTGTGCTATAAAGAAGAAATTTGTTTTTTATCCATTTTTATATATAGTGGTTAACATTTGCAAATCTCAAAATCCCTTCCTACTCCCTTTCCCCCAGTAACCATAAAATTATTTAGTATGTCTGGAAGCAGATATGTTTCTGTTTTGTAGATGAGTTCATTATTCCTATATTTGAATGTATTTTAAAAAGTTTAAAAATTGCTTGCAAAAAGTATTTATTAATAACCGATGTATGCTTTAGTAACTAAATACTTCTCCTCACTTCTTTAAGGACAACATGGTCTACTGAGCATTTGTATCTTTTATTTCCTTAGTCATAATGTGTTATCTGAGTGTGAGGACAATGATATTTACTTTCATTTTTGGTAAATAAAGGAAATGCTGTGAGCTGTTTTTCTAGCAATGATGATGGATCTGGACTGACCTCTCTGCATAGGTTCACAGACTTCCCTCGTGAGCAAGGGCATGCTTTTCTGAGGTCGGATGTATGAGGTCAGAAATAGATTCTCTGGAGCGGAACCTGTAAAGCTCAGAGGCTCATACAAAGAGCACCTGTGGTCTCAGCCTCGTTGGCTCCTTGACTGACCCCAGGAGTCAAACAATCACACATTCCTGTAGGGACTAGATTATGCTTACTAAGCCACTTCCTTCCACATTTCTTCTCTATAGTAAGGAAAGTAAGATTCTAGAGGTAAAAGGGGCTTGTTCAACAGTACTGCTTTGAACAATGCATCATATTTAGGATCGGTGGGTGTGTTAGGACTGGTGAGTTTTTGACAAATACATACTAATTGATGAGAATCTCAATACCTTTTAATATGGAAAGTTAACAGTAAAATTCCATATAAAATTAATGTTGAAAGGATTTAGCTATACAATCATACTCAGGGTAGGTTTTGTGATAACTAGGAACATTTTTGAGATCTTCAACTCCTCTTTTTTTCTGCCCTACATTCAATGTCAACGAATCTCTCCCGAAGTCAAACATAACGGAGATTTTACCACTTCTCAGCGACTGCCACTACTATCCTGTCCTAGGCTGCCATCACCTCTCAGCCAGACCGGTACAACAGCCTTCTAACTGGTTTCTCTGCTTCCGACTATGTCCTCTACAGCTTAAGTCCATCTTAACACAATAGCCAGTTACATCTGTAAGCGTTAAGACAGATCAAGTAAGTCTTCTGCTCAAAGGGTTTCCATGTCAAACAAAGTCAGAGCCTTTATGATGGTCTATAAAGCCCTACCTGATGTGTATTCTCTTTACTGTTTGACCTCATTTCCTTCATCTCCTTACTACTCTTACTTCACTCTTTTTTATCTTACTCCTCACACACTGGGCGTCTCATTGTTCTGTAAACAAGGTAGGTAGGCTGCCATCTCAGAGGCTCTTCCTTCTTTCTAGAGTAACCATCCCCCATAACATCAGAAACTTGACTTGCTCATTGCCTCTTGAGTATTATTTGGATGTCATCTTTCTGGTGAAGACGTATCCTACCACTTAATTTTGTTAAAAACCACCACTACCACCTGCAAACCCCTATATTCTCTGTATACTTCCCTACTTTTTCACTTACCACTACCAAACACTATATATATCTTATTTATTTCTCTGACTTATAACTTTTCTACTTCTGCTGCTGTATCTCTAGCATTTAGAAAAAGTCTGGGCAGTCATTCAATACAAATTTTCAGAATAAATGAAAAGGACACGTGGAACTCTTGCATATAGTAACATACTTTAGAAACTTCCTGTGAAATGTTACAAAATAACTTGGTTTTCTTAACCTATGCATGGAATCCAGAGAAATACCATCTATTCAGAAAACTTCATAAACATTACTTGATTATTCAAGAAACAGACACTGAGCACTGTAAAGGTAGACAACAGCAAATATACATACTATGACTAACTAATATAAGGGAATGCCCAACGTTCTGAATGTATTTTCTATTGGTGTTCATCATTTCCAGTGCAAGCAGGGATATCAGGCTCCTTATGTTTCGTTCAGCTAGAAGAGCTGTCCAGTGAAGACGATTTTGGGTCTTCCCTCACAGGGTTAAAATGTCTGCTCTAAAATACATCTGAAGGCCTTCCACGAGTATTTGAATTTTTAATCCTAAGAAATTACTTCAATCAAGCCATAGGATTCTTCTCTGCTTTCAGAAAAAACACTAGAAGTGTTTGACTTAAACCAACAAAACAAATGAAAATAAACAACAATAAAAGTCTCAAGTGAGATGACAAACTAATTAGTCCAACAGTTTCTTCCCTATGGAGAACTGACTTCTCCAGGACTGCTTGATATAAACCAACAAAAAAGAAGTCTCAGACATACTATTTCCACAACAAAGAGTACTCTCAGAGGCATCAGTAAAACTGTGAACTGTCTCTGCTTAACACAGCCTTGTCAGGTGACTATGTCTGAGCTTGGTTAGCCACTTGGCTTCTCCCTCCATCTCTTAAAAGCCATTCTCTCTGAATCACGTAATATTTGTCCTTGCCATTCCTAAGTTGGGGTCTAGAATTGGTCTCTTTTCAACACTGCTAGTTCTGTTTGTTTTCCAGTTGACTGGGGCACTCCTGAAACCTGTTGACTCATGAATTTCTCAGGTTATGATAGGGTCTTAGATGGCTGTGTTATCAGGTTAACAAAGATAGACTGACACTAATGTCAGTCCTTACTGTCTTCATTTGCCAACTGAAATGGACTTCAGTGCCACTGACTCTCATTCAAAAATGAACCTCTATTGCAACACTTATAAGAAGTCCAGATGTAGACAATTTCTAAATGGGCTACTAGTCAGTAAATGTCAGTATGTCATAAGCATTCTATGAAGAGAGGCTGGAATATGGAGGAGCACTGAGATTCCCGTAAGAAACTGAGATAGAAATGAATTAATGGTCAACACAGGCAATGCTTACTTGATACAACTAATCGACCTATTTGATTTTTGCAGTTTCTTTTTAAGTGAATCAGTTGCTTATTTTAATGCAAAACATACTGACCACTGATTTAAAGATTCAGACAAACAGAAAACCAATAAAGAAAAATTCTGGTGCTTCATCATCTGTTGCAGTTTGATGTAATAATGGTGACTTTAAAAATTCAAATGACATACTGAAGGAAGGACACTTACAATGTTAGCTGTGCTGTGCTTTACTGAAGTATTATTCATGTGTCACCGCTAATTGATTTCCCTCTTTAGACAAATAAAATGCAAGGCCTGATATGGGGGTGGGAGATTCTACTGAAACACTAGAACCCACAAAAATCATTAAGAACTAAGGATATAAATTGTTTTCTTTTTTCTGCTTCATGATGAAAGCTGGCATTGGCCTAGAAAAGGGAATCTGCCTCTACCTGCACTGAATTGATCTCTAGCGGGCATTATCACCATGAGTTACCACATGCCAATTGAAGACCATCATTAGTTTGGGTAATGAAGATAAAAGACTGATCAGAATGCATGCAATGCTCTTATCAGATGCCACACTTAAGAGTTAGGAAACAGTTTCCCCAAAGGATCTTAGAAAGGCATCAGATAGTTCCAGTCAAAGGAATATCTACATCAACACTTTATTAGAAGTAATAAATATTAACTTTCTGCATAGAAGACACTGAAACACAAGAAACACTCAGCCAATATTCTAACTCAGAGACTCGAGACTTAAGTTTAACAAACTTCTACAACAGGCTGCCAACTGATTCATCTTAAAGGAGGAAAATTATCTCCATCCTCATCACGACTCCCCATACGTCAAAAGCAAAAAAAGCATTTTTTACTTCCAAACAATTATAGAGATGCGTATAATTAGAAAGTGATTTTTCCTATCGTCTATGTTATATTAATCAGTGCCACAATTTTGAAAACTGATTTGAAAACTGTGAATTTAAAAGAGAAACTTAGAAACATGAAAAATCTCATTTGCCTAAATTGATAAAAATAACTATTTAAATTCCAAGCCATTATAACCATATGCTTCCAAACATACCCTCTCATAGTCAAGGTATACTAAAAATGCACTAATGATTTTGTAACATGATTTTGACATAGTTGATGCTAAATAAATGTTTTCAGAGTGAAACATTTTTAAGGTTTCATTTAAACTTTGTGTTTTTTCTTTCAATTCTAAGAATATAAACTTCAGCCAATTTCCTTTCAAGTAATTAGAATTATGGATTCAGATACCTATAAGTAAATATAAAGCTAATAAATATTATGTGTATAATAAATATGTATGCATATATACATATATATGTGCTATCTAGTTATACTGTGTTCAAATTTCCTTTAATTAATCCTGTAATTGTGAGCAATTATCTCCATTGAACCAAGTTCAGCAGATGCACCTCAATGTTTGTTGTGTCAAAGACAAAAAAAAAAAATCTGAGGTTCAATTGGACAAAAGGGCGAAATAGTAACTTCCATATAAAGTCTATAAAATAAAGAGCCAAAGTAGGACTGAAGTGTGAGAAAAGGGAAAACTGTAATCCATATAGCCGAAAGAATTGATTTTCAACCAACACAAGCTTAAAATAATTGAAAGAAAAATTTTAACATTTTTATTTAATTTATCATATACAAATTGCATAGAGTCCTTGAAAATAAGAAAAACAGCAAGTTAGAAATGAGAGTAAGAAAACTGACAACTTGCAACAAAAATTATCCAATTCCTCATAGAAGTGAACTGTAACTATATGAAACAAAATCCAGAGCAATTTGTGCAAAGACCGAATTTTTTAAAAAGCTTTCAAAAATATGCAAAGAACAAAAAGTTGAATATGAAATATTAAGAGGAATTATTTAGTTTTAAAGAAGATAAAAAAGCATTACTCAAATCATACAATGAATTATAGATAAAAGTTAACCAAACTAAACTAAAAATGTGGACAAAGTTAATTATATAAGTAAAAAAAGGATAACAGGGTTGAAATATTTTCATTTCTGAAAATATTTGGCCAGATTTGTTTCTCCATTTTTTTCAACCATTTTGTTAATGAAAAAAATCTCTTCACTGAACTGATATTTACACTAAGTACACATTGTGCCATATGTCAAAGGAAATTATTTTATCATATTTCATACAAGAGAAAATAAAATATGAATCAAATGTGGAAACATTAAAGTGCATTAAAAACAGTACTGGGCTAAGGAAGAAAATGTAATTACAGCAACTATACTATAATTTATCTTAGACTACCTTTTATTGTCATAATGCATTTATGTTGCATTATTAATTGAATGAAAATGAATGTATTTTTTATTTTATTTTTTAGTATTTATAGATATAAGACATTCGACTAGTATCTGATGGGGATTAGTAGGATAGTCTGCATTCAAGAAAAATATAATCTAATAGAAAAATTAACATATACACACACACACACACACACACACACACACACACACAAAGCTCTGTTATTTTTTAAGTCAGGTTTGGTAATGAGTAAAAGGTGTACAGTAACAAGAGTTCCAATGAATGCTTAGCTATATCTTGCTATGGTCTGAATGTTTGTGTCTCCCAAGTTCATATGTTGAAACACTAACCCCCAAAGATGACAGTATTGGGGGGGTCAGGTGGTTCTGTCAGTCATGAAGGTGGGACCCTTATTAATGGGATTAGTGCCTTATAAAAGAGCTCTCCCTGTGCCACGTGAAGATACAGTTATGTCTGTGACTCTGAAGACCATGCTGGCACCCTGATGTCAGGCTTTCAGCCTCTAGAACAGTGAGAAATACGTTTCTCTTAGTTGTAAATCATCCAGTCTGTGGAATTTTGTTACAGCAGCACAAACGGACAAAGTCATATCTGTTTAGTAGAGTTAGAAGCTCCTTTATGGTGATGACATTTGATTTCAGCTTTGCCTTAATGGAAGAACAGGAATTGAACATACAGAGGTTACAAAAACAGAAGAAAATTGTAAAGCAAACAAACAAAACAGAAAAAGAAAGTCAGGTGAAACAGAGCTTTGACACAAGCGCAGATGTGGGGGAGACTAAGATATGTTGGGAGGATACTGGCCACAGTTTTTCAGTTTCCTGAGTGTACACCATGCATGAGTGGTGGAGGACCTTCACAATGGTAACAGTAGCTCTGCCCCTCTGAGCATATTTTAGGAGTCACACACTGCAATACATGCTTCATAACTATTGGTTTGTTGCATACTCACAACATCTCTATGAATCAGCTGCTAATATTATCCAGATTTTACAAATCAGAGAACTAAGTTATTTAGAGTTTAAGAAACTTGCATAAGATGACACGGCTACTAAGTTAAAAGGACTGGATTCAAACTTACAGAACTTGTAGTAGGCTGAGGAAACACTGTATGGGTCACTGACTGTCAAGATGATAGACATATTTTTAATTTTGGTTAAACAGTGCAAAGCCAGTATAAATTTTCGAAAAGGAGTACAATGAGCAGAAATATGCTTGAAGATTAACTGAGAAATAATACATAGGATGCTGTATGGGCAAGGAGAATATAGTGGGATAGAGAAGTTTCCCATTTAACTTTTTAAACTGTATTTGCTTTTACTTTTAAAATGGTATAATCTAACTCACATTAGGTGAGAAGGTAGTATGTAAAGTCTTATTTATACATTGCCTTGGTGGTAGTATTCTGGAATGAGGTCGGAAAGGAGTTGGATAAAAGAAAAGGTATTTTTGTTCCTGTTTAGACTGATGCGGTACAGAAGGAAAGAATGGTCCTATGTGCCAACATTTCTCTTGGAAGCAAAGGCCTTTAGGAGAATGTAAGCCACAGGAAATCCTCAGAGGTTCAGGAACATACTAGATTTCACATGTATAAACAGAGTTGTGTACTCATATTTTCAATTATAAAGAAAGTAACCCAAGATTATTATTAAAAAAAAAACTTGTGGACACAGGTATTGGATATCTGGATTACAGAACAGAGAAATGTTATTTTAAGTTCTCAGAAAATAGGTAATAAGAACCTAAAATGGGTGACGGTGTGTTCCCAAGTAGAGGTTGGTTGGCATTATAAAGTCAAAGTTCTAAACTGTAATGACTGTTTTATGTGGACAATAAGGAATACGGAGTCAAGGATTATGTGCAAATCTGAGATTTGGGTGATAGGGAGAAGGATGATGTTATAAAGAAACAGGATATAAAGTAGAATCAGTTTTAAGAGAAGATGATGAGTTTAGGGACGGCGTATCAGTCCTGCATTGCGTTCTGTAATCTTGTCTTGCGCATAGTAAAAACTCAGGTAAAATACTGACCAACCTGAATTATAAACTGTAAAATGATTTAACCTTTTTATTTAGACATAATTAGTGAAATGCTGGTACCTCCACTTGAAATGTGATTGGAAAGTAATTAAATGCTGTTTTTTTAGAAATAGGGATCATTTTAAAAAACACAATGAAAGCTAATAACATCATGCCACACATACACACAATGTCTCATTTTGCAAATCAGCAGCTCTCACCATCTGCCTATTTCTTAAAGAGCTGACTCACCAGATCAAGGAAACATTTCCCCTATTATCTGGAAGGCCTTACCTGGCACATGGTAAGCGTTCAACAAACGGATGACACATGGAGACTTGTTTGAATATGGATTCTCCAACGTTTTTAAAGATATTTTACTGATTTTTTAAATTTAAGAGCAACAGTGTACTTCAGAAAGTAAAATGACACAAATAATGCATTGTGATTTTTAATCAGGAAAATGAAATAAATTATACTGAATTTAATTAAACCTATAATTTAATTTAATTGAAGGGTTATTTTGGTAAATCTCAAAATCTCGGAGTATAAGTCACTCAAAATTTAGGTAACTGAATCAATATTAACATTAGCAGATAGTATGGGGGTGGTCAATCTATCTACATTAGTCACAGAGAGGTGGCCAAGGGCTACTTTTGAATCTCTTAGTCATCTTTCTAATTGTGGCAAACAGCTTATTTAGCAATAGAAACACATTTTTCCCAATTCAGACATGTCCTTCTAAGTTATAAACTGGTAATGATTGAGTTTGTATGTAATAGATACTGGCTCACTTAAAAATTGCTTGTTAAATATTTCCAGTTTAAAAGTACGGGTCCTTTAAAAAGCCACTTTTAATTTGTCTCCTAAAAAGAAAATACTATCTCAGTATTTGCATATTTATTTATAGATTTAACAAATATTTATTGAGCATGACTAGCTTCTGCCAGGCACTCCTCTAGATGCTAGAGATACAGCAGTCAACAAAACTACAGAGTTTCTGTTTTTGTAGAGCTTATTTACCTTTTAGTGGAGGAAACAGTCAATAAGCAAGTAAAGAAAAACTATTTAATACTGTTTGGCAGTGTCAAATCCATGAAGAAAGGTAAAGCATTGGTAGAAATGTAGGTGAAGGTTGGTCCTTAGGGAGAGTAGTCCAATTTAGGATACATTTTAAAGTTTAAAACAAAGAGTTTGTGAGAAAGAATGGAGGGAAGGGTGACTCCAATGTTTTGACTTGGACAGCTGGGTGAATGGGGTCATGTTTACCAACATGGCCATCACTGGCAAAAGCATTGTTAGGGGAGAGAAACAAGAGTTTGGGATACAGAGAGTTTGATATTTCTATTAAATTTCCAAATGGAGGTATTAAGTTGGATCTCAATTTTCAAGTGAATCTGGTGTTCAACAAAAATGTTAGAGCTGGTGATAAGAACTTACAAGCCTCAGTCTCTAGATGTTTAATAAAACCATGGAAGAGGATTTGTTTTTAAAGACACGGTACAGGATGAGAACACTTAGGAAATTAATAAAGCAAGAGAAGATGTCCAAAGGATTGAACACTGAGTCATGCCAAAAATACTGGCAAAATGAGGGATCATGCAGCAAAATCAATGGATACATGTTAGGGTAAGAGGAAAACTCCAAGAATGTGCTGCTTTAAAAGGTAAAGTATTCCAGGAGGAGACAAATCCGTTGTGTGCTAAGGACTTGATCACCCACTAATTAGGCAACTGGAGGTCACTGGTAACCTTGACAATAGACGTGTAACTTTAAGAACATTAAGACCCACTGAAGTGGGTTCAAGAGGGAGAAGGAGGAATTACAGAAAGAGACAACAGACTCTAAATTTTTTATAAAGAGAAAAGAAAAGGAGAGTGGTGGCTGGAGAGGAATATGGTTTTAAAGAAGGGTGTTTTGTAGCCTATTTATGACATCCTTGTATACTGATGGGCATGCTCCAGGAGGAAAGGAAATATTGATGATACACATAAGAAAGAAGACAACCATATGAGTCAAATTCTTGAGCAGGTGAGAGAAAGTGGGGCTGATGCACAACTACAGGGACTGGACTTCAGAACAAAGTTTGCTCTTCGATTCAAATAAGAGGAGGATGGAGGGGTAAGTTCTAGAGTTAGACAGATTGGTAGATTTAGTAGAGTTCAGGGTGAGAAAGTTCTCTTTTCATTGCTCCTGTTTTGTTCAGGAAATAGGAAACGAGACCATCATCTTAGAATAAGGAGGAAGGAGGGAGACATACAAAAATTCATTACCTAGAGGTAGAAAAAACGGACACTTAACCTGTTTCACTGTTTCCTGACAGGGCTGCTCAACGACATACACACATAACTTACATTTAAGGTTGCAATTTTCTACTTTGCTATTAAAAAGACAGATTAATTCTAAGTACTCAATGGTGATTATATAGCAACTACTAGCTACTTTACTAGGTATATTTCTTGTAATTTGATGATATATTGTTTTAAACCTCTAAAGTCTATTAAGACATAATTTATCTAATAATTTGGCAAGTATTATCTTTCATAGAAAGCAAAGATGAAGGCTGTGTGAGTCCTAATGCTAAGAAGAAATGCCTGCATAAATTTAAAAATGCATTCAATACAATAGATTTTCTCTTCTCAGGACTAAAATGGCTCTAAGTAGCTTTATTAGGGAGAATATGCAGAATATTAGTCATCAAAGTCAAGGGCAAGTGTGAGCTCTGGGGGAGGAGTGCTCAAGAGACTTTCTCTTAACTGCTGGGATTACTTTGTTGACTGCAATTGATACAGGGGATGCCTTGCAGGCTCTCTGGGGAAAAAAAAACATTCTTATTAGAAAAAAATACATTTTTTTCCTCAGGTTTTAAGCTTTGGTTTTCTGAGGATTTCAATAGCTTTATACTTCTAGTTTTCCCAAGCAGAGTAACAGAAAAGTTATATATGAATGTTCAGCCACGTCTAATCTGAAAATTAAACCACTTGTAATTTCTATGAATTTAAATGTGCCTCATTTATTTTTAGTGCTCATTATACTTGTCCAACTGTAAGACAAAAAAAGGGAGTTAATTTTAGAGCGTGATATGATCCATCACATATTCTGTATTGAAGATTTAAGTAACAGTTCAATAGCTATTCTATAAAAAATTAAATAAAATGATAGAAATATGTACTTACATGTTGTGGCTTTTGTGAAAACAAAGATCACTGACTGTCAAATCTAGAGCCCATAAATGTGGCCATGTAACTTCATACCCAACGCCATCCGCAGCTAGACTGCAGCTAAGATGTTAAGCGGCAAGCAAAATGGAAGACACGCGGTTTTTCTCTGACTACGGGTAAATCAAAGTTGTCATGACACATAAAGCACGTGACAGATAAGAGTGTTATCGACCTTGCAACTCTGCGGCTAGAAAAAAAGATTTAAGATGTCAAGAAAGGTGCTAGACTGTGAAAATGATGCACTCTAGAAAAAAAAAATTTAAAAAACAAAACACAAAGAAAGACTACCCATGAAGAGTTTGACACCTCAGTACCAGCAAACTCATTAACAGTGTGCGGGTAGAAGAAAAAGTGTGATGTTTAATTTGGGTAATGGCAATTCCATCAGAAATCCCTGCCCTGTCCTGTCATGGATTGTGATTTCCAAGTGAGTAAAGGATCAAAGATGATGCAGGGTGGAAATATTCTAAATAAATAGAGAAATATGTTCAACGGCCATGTTTTCAAAAGGAGTCTACAAAGCTCCAGTATTTCTGTACAATAGAGGCGTGGGTAATAGTGTCTGATTGCAGCTGGTGTGGCTTATTCTTCAGTTACAGTTACAGAGCAAACACACAGTGGGACTGCACGTTTGAGAAGGCCATAGTGGGGAGCACACATTTATGAAGATTATGCAGAGCTCCCCAACCACTTTATGATGTCAATACTACAGTAAAGGTAGCTTGAGCCCTAAATAACAGGATGAAACTGGCACAAAAATAACTTATGAATCTCTTCCAGGGTTGTGACTTTCCTTTTATTGATATATCAATAAATCAGTATCAATACTGATTTACTATCAATATCCCAGTACCCTTATTCTGATTCTTGAACGTTTAGGAAATGGCTTAAATCATCCAACAAACATTCACCAAGCACATACTCTGTTCCAGGCACTGGGCTGCTTCCGTCACTTACCACTCACCATCGTGCAGACACTCTACTCCAGGCATACGTGACCGAGCAAAAACAACAAATCTGGATTCTACCCTGGTGCTGGTCTGCTAGGCTCGCTCTGAGCTCAGAGCTTCTCACACACCAGCATGTCACCAAGTGTCATTCATTGTTATGCCCCAATGAAAGGACAAATTGTGCAGGAACTAGACCTCTGGACTACCTAAAAATAGGAAAAACTCTGAACAGTGAGTCTTCATGTTGTCAAGGCATAGTCACATGGCATTGTGCGGAAGGATATTCTTAGCCAGATGGTAGGCTGAAACAGATCCGATCCACCAGTTCCTTAAGTTATCAAGGTTACTAGGACTTCATATGTTACCCTTCCTAAACACTTAAATTTTAATACACAGTGCTTCTGTTTTTAAAAAAGGCATCTATATTTTTAACACCTGAATTCCAAGGATTACAAGTGGCTGATGAGACTAAGATATTCTGAGCAAAGACTCCTCCCTTTCCACACAGGAACTTGCCTATTCTTCCCGAAGTAGAACCAGCCCCGACAGAAAGCCACGGATGATTCCTCCAGTTTACGGAAGAAAAATTTAAACTACATATTAGCAGATGATAATACAGTTTAGAAGTAGGACACATAGGAAGTTATATTTTGTTTTATTTGTCTTTCTTAAAAAAAAAAAAGAATTGTAGCAAAGAAAACAGCAAGTGGTGTGAAAACACCCCCTGACACTGTCTAGAGGTGTGCTTCCAAGGACCAGACAGGGGTTATAATCTGTATTTCCTACGACTCTAAGAGTTCCATTGCTTCAATAGTCTCCTGTCACCCTCACCCAAATCTGTCAATAGCAAAGCATAAACTGTAACAGAATCGCACACTGATTCAGTAGGAGGGTTCTCTTCTCTCACTACTCTGGTTGCTGTCTGGCAAAGAGGTCCACTCTCCCTCACCTGGGGCCATTCAGGGCAGTGCTTCTCCACTGACGAGCACAGAACTATGTAGTGCTCTTGATCTTGCTGTTGCTTCAGTGCCATCAGTAGAGCCTGACAGCTTCCGTAGAATTGTACGCTGCGGTAAACGCCTGCCTTCAGCCGAGTGGCAGAGTCCAATGAGCCTGGACTTACCAGTTCATTTCAAATGGCCAACAGTTCATCAGTTAAACACCCCTAGCTATTAGTTTCACTCTCACAGGTTCTGCATGAGCCCGCTCTCAGCCCTGGGTGCCCACGGTCAACACGCACTTCTGAACAAAATCAGTCAAGATCAGTGAAAAGAGAGTTAGTTCAATTAAACAACAACAAAAAACCTTTTCATCTTCGCATGTGATAAGACATTATTAGAATCCTAGTCCCCAAGAAAAGTACATATATACAGGATGTTGTACAGGATACTTGCAGATGTTTTGACAGCTACTTTCAATCACCTTTTTTCATATAAGTCCTAACGTTTAATTTAAAAATTACTAGTTTTTAATGTGTGTCCCATTCCAGAGTAATGAACACTTCATCATGACATCACATTCTCGTATGCCTCCTCCTACAGTTGTATCAAGTATGCATATTTAAGGTTATTTTTGTAACATACATTGTAGACTTTCTTCTGTTTGGAAATTATTTTGGTATCACGTGGATAATTGGAATTGATTACCTTTGAAGTTTCTCCCAACTCTGAAACAACTGGATTCTTTATTTCAGTAGTCAGGTTAATCTTACCAAGTGTAGAAAAGGAAAGAATGTGTACTGCATAAATTATCAAGAATAAAAAGGCCTCCCACCTAACATTAATCTCTTCCTCAATCTGCCACAGGGACTAAAGTCCTCCGCCCCTGTTAGCGTTATTTCTTAAAGTTCTCTTAAGGCTTATGAATTTTACTTGGATTCAGGCATTATGTCACAAAGGAAGGACAATCAATTAACTCAAATTAATTTACCTAATTACTATCAATTGTCATACCGAAAATAAGATCCCCACAGGCAAGCTTTGGGGTGACTAGTTGGGGTGCAACCCTGATACTATCTTGTGCTGAAGCATCTCATCACCTTTCTCAGCAGCTTCCAGCCCACTGGCTTTGCTATCTCCTTGCCTTCACAAAAAAGGCTGCTTCTCCTAGAAGTTCTATTTTCCCATCTATCATCTAGTAGGGGCTCTGTAGAACTTTCGTGTGTTCAGTTCTAGCTGCCCATTATGTCCTTCCGGCTTGCTATTTTCAAATGGTTCTTTTACATACATCTACTGTTTTGAGTTAGCCCATTCTAACCCTCCCCAGTTTCACACAATCCCAGCTTCTGGGATCCCTGGATCTCTGGCTTGACCTGGAGGGAAAGTCAGATTCCAGTGTCTAGTGGGATAGAAGTTTAGAGGAAGGGAACGGGCTAATCTAAGCAGCCAGGTAACGACAAAGAGGAAAGTCAAAGCCTTAAAACAAATATGGTTTAGTTTTAGCATTTCCCTGGCATCCTTCAACGAGAGCAATACTACAGTACATAAAATTGTTGTAAAAAAATTTTAAAGCTGATGAAATTTTACATATAACTGAGGCAAAAAATATACTCTGGTACATCTGTTATAAAGATGAGAAAACTAAAGCAAAACTGATAGTTTTCCTTTTGACTTGTACAAATGCACTGGTTCAAATATCCCTGTGACCTTGACAACTAGTCAATACACACTATAGACTTGTACCCATTTACTATAATACTAGCAACTCGTTTTCCTAAAACTACAAACCACAGAAACACTGTCACGGAAACTATGTATTGTTCAAACCATGTAGGCCAATATTTTTATCAAGCCAACCACCCTGAGGTGAAGACATTTATATATTCTGTTATGAGTGCTAGAGCCATCAGATCTCCTTAAGTAACATTTTATTACCATGTACCACAACCTCTTAGGTTATATACTTTTTTTGTCAGATACCCCTCCACGAATAAAGAGCGGAAGTGCTTCTTCGTAGAGAGTTTACTACATTACATTCTCCCTGTGTATTCACAGCAATATTGTCTGGATCAATAGAAACAGCAAAGAACAAGCTTTCTACTTGTTTAGTCTGTCAGTGTTTTAAATCAGAACTCTCAGTGGTGGATTAAAGAGGAACATATAACTTGACCTAGTTTTTCTGAAGGATTGCCCCGAAAAATAAATAGGGCTTGGTAGACCAAGTCTGTAATTCAAAGAAATAAACTAAGAAGTAAAAGAGTTTCTCTCTTTGTATTTTTGTATACAAATATGTTTTGTAAATAATTAAATACACGATCCAGAGAAATAGTTGAAATTATAACATGGAGTTATGTTGTAAAGCGAAACAGAAGTTGTAGGTGGCAGAGCAAATCCAATGCTTTTCTGAGTTTGGCTTCGGGAAAGAGAACCCCATCCAATTTTCTAATTGTTAATCAAAGGGAGTAGAGGGACATTCATTAATTGATCAAAACATCATAATTTGATAATGCATGACATGAAACCAGATTTGGGGGTAATTAGTCTATGCCAGATAAATACCATATATAATATCCCCCTATATTATTCCTAAGCTAATTCTGCTTACAAAAGTAATTAGTGTTATCCCATTGTTACTAGCACATCTCAAGGCTATTTCTTAGCAAGTCAACAATACTTCCCCAGGATTTACTTAGACTGAACACTATGTAAAAACTACAGGCTTTATTTGCAGGTAAGCGGGTTAAAAGGAAGGCAGTTTTGAAGCATGAAATTCAAACACTTAAGAGTGGAACTCTCATTTTAGTAATTTAATTAGAAAGAAAAACTAATTCCTTCTTTTTCATTCCTTCCATAAATATTCATGAGTACCTATATGTCCCAGGCAATGATCAGAACTGAGTAAATAACAGTAAACAAAACTGACAAGTTCTACACTGTCTTAATTCTTGTATTATTCTAGGGAAATTAGATGATAAACAAACACATACATGAGTTCATTACAAATGGTAGTGCTGTAAAGAAAATAAAACTGAAAAATCATACAGCGATGCAGTAGGTACAAATAAGTACACTTGGGAAATAAGATAGTGATGGAGAGGGTTCACACCATTGAACAGAATGACCAGAGAAGGTCATTCTGAATGTTGACATTTTAGGCAGACTTGAATGATAAGGAAAAGCATTACAGGCAGATGAAACAGCAAGTAGGAAGACCTCCAGGCAAGAGCAAAGTGGCTGAAAGAGGAGGAAACCAGTGCAGCTGGTGTGTGATTATAAGAAGAGAAGTAGCCGATGAGACGGAGAGGTACGGGGTACCAGACCATTAGCCCTCGGAGGTCCTGTGAGAAGTCTGGGTTGTATTCTCAAGGTGAGTGAAAGATACTGGGAGATTTTAAGCAAATTAATGACATGGTCAGGCTGATATTGTAGCAGAGAACTTTAACGATTATGCGGAATACGGATTTGGGAGAGAAAGCAGAAGTTCACAGAAACCAGTTAGGAACGTCTCACATAGTCCAGGAGAGAGATGGACAATTCAAACCAGTTAATCAGTTTCTCCTGAACAGGTGTTTGTTCATTAGAAACTCCCTGTAACGGAAGGGGTTTTATATACTGCACAGTGACAACTAAAAGCAGCGCTCTGGACCTCTAAGTGTGGATTAGTGAATCAAAATGGAGGAAGAACCTATTTCCTCAAAGCCTATATTGCCCTACTACATTTCTAATGAAAAGAAATTGCAAAAGAAATAAATTCTGGAAGGACAAACAGCGAGACAACTCACCATTTTTGGCTTTGCAAGACCTGTTGTCTGGCTGCACCAGGTAGCCCTCCACACAGCTGCAGGCGTAGGATCCACGTGTGTTTGTGCAGGTCTGGCTGCAGGTTCCATAAATAGCACATTCATCTTGATCTAAAAGGAAAATTGGCATCATTCCTAGGCAGATTTATTGTTGGGCATTATTTTTTCTCCTTGAAGAAAACATTTTTTTCCCAAACTTTGGAAAAAAATAAAAAAATTTTTTTTTAAAAAAATGAGTGAAAGAGTCAATTCCAATATGTCTTTTTGAAATCACACTAATGGAACATACAATTCATTGTTGTTTAACAGTTACAGAGATGCAAGATCAAATTTAACATCAAATCTTTTACTTTGAAAGAGAATGTATTGACATTTTTAATAGCAGGCTAAAAGTCCTTAGATATTTGTGCAAAGGTATAAAATGTACTCCAATGAATATTTGCTGAATAGTTCCAGTGTTTATGACACTGACTTTTTCACTATTTTAACAAAGAATTAATCTGGCAACATGATTTTCAAGAAGAGATTAAATACGAGTTTTGAACTAAGCTACAAAAACCACTCTCTCTAAATCAAAAGGAGGAAACTATTAAGTACTTGTTGAAAAGATAAAATTTATCTTAATTAATTTTTATTTTATATCTATGGTCATCCTTCTATTCCTTCCTTCCTCTCCCAATATTTTCTTCCTCCAGCATTTTGCTCAGATCTCTGTAAACAGCAGGTAGTTAATGATTCTTAACCAACCAGGAAAATTAAAACCAAAATCTGTCAGCTAATAATTTAGACAAATGTCTACTCAGTCCGTCGTGTTTACCAAGCACTATACTAATCCCTGAAGAAACCAAAATTGATAAAACATGGTTTCAATTTCTAGGTGAAACAAGTCTAGTGAAATAGAATTTCACTTCTATGCATTTCCTTTTAACAGAGGCATATTCTAGTTATGATAGAAACATAAGACAAGTAAATGAACCTGCTGGATGAAGGGAGAAGGTCAAGTGAAGGCTGCATATTGAGCTCAGTTTAAAGGACAATTTAGACTTCTTCAGACTAAATAAAAAGAGATCCAATAGAAAGAAGCATTCCAGTTAAACACAACAGCATGTGAAAAGCCATCAGTATGATATGGCAGGAATTTCAGAGAAGCGTCAGGAGTCAAGTGGAGTAAGGGTGTGTAGGGGAAGTGGTAACAGATGATAATGGGAAAACAGTTTCGGCACCGGATAATGAAGTTATTTGTTTGCTAAAGTGTTGTACGTGATATGTGGGCATTGGGAAAGCATTAATTAGATGAGCTTTATGATCAACTTTGTATTTAAAATTAAAGCCTTATGAAAAATGGATTGGTAAAGGTAGAGAATAGATTCTGGAAAATTAATTGTGTGCTAATTTCACATAAGAAATATTCTGAAATCAAACTTTTGAACTAAGACAGTGGCATTGGAATGGAGAAGAGGGAATGGACTCAAGTGTTTAAGAAATAGAATAGACAACTTATGAAAACTGGATATGATGGAGGTGAATGGTGGTCCAATTTTATAACAAGTATGGACTTCAATGGAGATACTAGGGGAGGAGATAATGAGTTTGATTTGGACGTTAAATTTAAGGTGTCTGTAGAGCATCCTTGAGTAAGCTTCTAATAAGCAGTTAGATGGGACCAGTAATACAGGCTGAGATCTGTCTTGGAGTATTTAGGATAGCACATGGGTAACAGTTTAAATAGTAGCATATGGATAACAGATTTAAAAAAAAAAATAGTAGAGGCTTAGATCCCACAGAGAGAAAGGGAAAGCAAGAAAAGCTTAGCTAGAGCAAAATACTGCAGGATACCAGTGTGAAAACGGCAGGCAAGAAATGGAGTCCAGGAGCCTCCTTTGAAGGACACTTCACGAGAAGGCTGAAGAAAGGAGTTAAGAAAGAGGAGCTTTTCAAGGATATCAGTGTTATATGCAATGAAGAAATCCAGTGAGATAAAGATTGAAATTACCATTTGGATTTGGCAGGTAGGACACCTGTAGGGACCTTGGTGCAGTGAAGGGGGAAAGGGAATACTGCTACAAATAAATGCAAGACACATCTTCACTGGAACATGCTTTTGTTTCATGGAATCTCTAAATGGAATAGGATAAACTTTGGCCTATTCACAGAGTTTGGTCACTGGAGCTTGGGGATACTGAATTCGAAGAAAATAGGGGACACTTGGAACAATGTTTGAGGGAGAAGTTAAGGGAAAATGACAGAAAAAAAGGAGAAGCTAACAAGATGGCCCACGGCTATGATGTTAAGTGGATTAAACTGCTTGGGTATAATAAGAATATTCCTCAGTCTTTGTCCTCAGTTTCTGGTATGAGGTTCCTAACCTTGTAATTTTCTGAGCTAAAGGAACACCTTTTGTTATTTATAATGAGCCCTTGTGAAATATATTAGAGTCTATGCTAATGAGGTGACTCAGGGCGGGGCCACTAGATAATCTCAGAATGGGGCTGGTCACCAAAAAGACCAAACACCTGGTTAGAGAGTAGGAAGTCTCAGTCCCACCTTCTGACCCCCCAGCTAAAGAAAGGCGTTTACTAAGGAAAAGCAAAGAGATTGCTAAGTAGTGACCCGTGCCTTTGTATGGCATTAATTTGCATTTTTCTCAGATTTCTTTAGCTTTATGTAATAGCCTGCACTCAAGGATGGCTTGTTTGAATTAAGTAGCCTTGGGGATAGAAAGAATAGTATTTGGAGCGAAGTCTACAGTGATAATGTGAAACAAAATCTGAGCAGGTAAGACCAGCCCTTAGTGGCAGAAATGATGATTCTCATCTATTTTCACCAATTTTTTCAACTTTAATATGATTGCTTGCTATTTAGTTTTTCTGATATGATTATGCTATCCAGGAAAACAATACAATTAATTCTTTCTTTTCTGTTTTCTTAGTCAGAATGCACTGCTGTGAAATTGATTTAACTCCACAAAACTGGTCACAAAGAAAATGGGCATGTTGTCACTTGTCATGCTGCCTTCTTTCTCCCTTCAAGGACAGAGAATATCCTGGAAATACCTTTGGGAAGGCATAAGTGATGCTCAGACCTGGCCATCCAAGAGAGCAGAGAAAGTAGAAAAAGAAAAAAGCTCCTCCTCTACCGGGGAACTTCGATAATGACCGCTGTGTAACTCCTCACTAATGTTCAACAGAAGAAAGTGACTGTGATGATTTTTTTGGATTTAAATGAGACTCAGGAGAAAGAGACCCATGCATAAGGAGCTGAAAACCCTGACTCCTAGAGGAGTGAGGCACAGCAAAAGAGTGAGAAGGACACAGGGTAAGCGTATTGGCTGACTTTGTGTGAAGGGAAGGTGTTGTTTAGAACTTGAAACTGTATGCGTGTCCAGAGGTACTGGTTATATCCAGCTGACTTTCGTGATTATAAGCAGTCTGGTGTTACCACATCTTCTGATTTTTTTCAGATTTTGTGTGCAATCTTCTGACTTTTAAATGTTGGCCTAAAAATGATGTCAGTCACATACTCCCCTATGGTCAGATGATGCAGCCTCTCGGTCTGATAAACATCTGAAAAAATACATGTTTTTCTTTATAACACTCATATTATGCAGAAAATGAAAAAAAAAAAGAACAAACTAAAACTTTAAGCCCCAATGTACATTATAAAGCAATGAGCCTCCTCAGGATAAGAATAAGTGGGCTCCAGAGATCTGTGTTTTACTCCCACGTCTATTCTGAAAAAAAGATGTGCAGACTTAAGTCATTTAACCTTGCAGTCTCACTGTTCTCACTTTTGTCATCAGAATTTTGAAAAATATTCTCTCTGAGGATTTTTTCAATTTGAAGATTCTGTTTTATGGTAAAAGTGATAATAATAAAGCAAAGCTTTGAAGTAATCAGCGAAGCACTCATTTCTTCAGAAAATACTCTGTTTATTAGTGCTGGTAATGCACATGTTCCCCACCTTTAACATAGATTCTATATTTGATGTATCCTATATACAGATTCTAAATATCATATAAAATAATGTATTATTTATATTGTGACTATCAGATTTATACAATCTGCGATACCCACAATATTTATACACACAAATACATATATGTATTTGCAGTCAAGAGAATGGAGAAGTGACCTAAAATAGTTCAGTGTGGCAGAGTAGTATCATTTCAGAGAGTAAACATTTGCTGCAGAGTATTCACAAAAGCAAAAATTAAGACATTAAAAATATATAAATATTTTATGTTTATCATTACTGCTATTACTCAATTACCAATTACCAGAATTATCAATGCAAAAGTTGTAAAGAACATTACATGATTAGTATTAAGCTGAC
Source organism: Vicugna pacos (assembly GCF_048564905.1). Taxonomy (NCBI): domain Eukaryota; kingdom Metazoa; phylum Chordata; class Mammalia; order Artiodactyla; family Camelidae; genus Vicugna; species Vicugna pacos. The sequence goes on from NC_132991.1 coordinate 20,838,944, forward strand.
TTCGTTAATAACAAATGTCTATTACACTGCAGCTATATAACAGGCAAAAAACATTTAAGTTAAACTAATCAAATCCAAAGTTCTAACCAAGCGATTAACCAAAACATGTTCTATTGTTGACATGACCCATGTTTGACATTATTGCAGTATGAATTGAAAATTGATTTGTATAAATGCTTATCTGTAATGTTTGTGTATGTGGTTTTGGTTGGAGTGACAACTTTTAAATCTCAAGAAACAAACAAAAAAGTTAACGTGAACGTCTTAACTTGGAACACATGGTAGGTGCTTGAATATATTTTATTAACTTTCTTGTAACTAAGCCTCTGTTAAAAGAAAACAAATAGAATTACATTTCATACTTACCTTTACAGCTTCTTCCATCCTCTTTTATTTCAAATCCATCCTCACAGTAACATATTGTACTATTTCTGACCATTGCACATTTATACTGACAATTCAACTGCTGGCAATTGGGTAACAGTTCTGTGGATGAAAAACGAAGGTATTAGCTCTATACAACTGTGCACACATGTATATTGCTTAAATTTAAATGTTTTTATTTACTTAGTACATAACCTAATAATGTAGGTTCGATTGGTTTCCTAGAAAGTTTCTATGATTGGTTGACAGAACAAATAGTATCTAGTCCCTCTAAAACATGTTGGTTTACATTTGTTTGAAGTATTGTTAATAAAATTTCAGAGCAATCTGTTCAGTCTTTCACTTTCTAGCTTATTAGGTGTGTTCAAAGTCACAAATCCTTTCAAGTTCTGGTAAATTAAATTATTTCAAGAGGAAGTGTCGACTCATTGGTTGATTTCACCATTTATGCCTTTTCTATCCGACACATTAATTGATTTTCTATCTTTTGAAGGCTTGTTTTGATTTATCAATCCATGTATATCTTTCATAGCAATCAATGTGAATATATGCCATTTCAATAATTTATCTTTCATTGATGGCAACATATTAGACAAATACTGGACATAATATATTTCATTATACCTGAACTCCTTCGGAACAAATACATCACTGAAGCTAAAGTTAGCAAACCCTCAGAGCAAATTACGGTTCAATACTATAAATGCATGAAACAGATGAAGTGACAGAACCACATTCACTGCCCAAATAATTTCTAACAGGAATATGATTTCCCAAACTAGAAAAATACATGGATAGAACATGTAACTGATTTTGCCGTCTGAAAATAGGGATACTAATGGGTTGCAACAATTCCACCTCCTGGGGAGAAAAATAAGGATTTTAAAGATTAAGTTTAAATGATTCAAAAAATTGGTATTTGCCAAGTTTAACTGGTGCTTCAGAAATATTATATATTTTAATAAAAATATACGAAAAGTCCAATTGGAAAACAGAACATTCCAAGCTGACAATTTGGTATTTTACTAAAAATTTACTTATCTACAGTATTTGCTTAGCCCAATTACTTTTCAACCCCTTCATGCAACTATTTTATTTTTCTCTTCTTAAAACTCTGAATCTCCTTCCTAATGGCCACTCACAGATGATGATCCTGCTTCCTACTTCCCTGAAAAAGCTGAAGCAATCAAGAGATTTTTTTCCCACAAATTTACGCTTCCCATTTACACACCTCTGCGTATCCTTGTCCTTCTTGCTTTTCAAACTTGGTTTAACTCATCATTAAAGCTCCAACCCCAGTTCCTGTGCACAAACTGCATTTCCTTTCACCTACTCAAGGCTGTCTTCAGTATTTCTCTACTTCCTCCCATAATCATTTTAAAAAAATGTATATTATATCAAACTAGACCCCCATCTCTTTTTGTCAGTCAAGCTTCACTGGAACACAGTCATGGCCATCTGTTTACTCATTGCCTATGGCAGCTTTATACTATAAGCACGACTCAACTAGTTGCCTCATTTAACTAGCTGACTGGTTGCCCCACACTGAACATTCCTACCATAGCCCTTTACAGAATGCTTTCTGACCCCTGTACTAGCTCATTCTCAGCATCAAACATGCTCTGATTTTTCCTCAGATTAACAAACAAAAAGCCTTGATCTCGCCTTTCCTACTACTCACTGTTGCCCAATTTCTCTGTTCCTATTTATAACAAAATTTACAACATAATCCTTACAGATTCTCTCTCTTCCTCTGTTTCTGTCTTAAGACCACTCCGTCAAGCTTTCACTTGTATTGCTCCAGAAACTGCTCACATACAGGTCTCCGATGACCTGGATGCTGAGAAGTGCAAAAAGGCCTTTTCTCCAGCATCCTCTTACTCGACCCATCAGCAGCCCCTGACAAAGTTAACTACTTCTTGATACACAGTCAAGGGCTTGCTTCCAGGGCTCCAGATTTCTAGTTTGCCTCCTATTTCACAGCTTGCTTTGCACAGTTTCACATTTTCTTGTCAACGTCTTATGCCTGAAGTGCCCCAGGGTAGAAACCTGGTCTTTTTCTCTTATCTATCAATATACTACTAGTAAACTCATCAATACCATAGCTTCCCCACTAACTAGAACATAACTACAGTCCCATTACTTGAGAGCAAGGTGTGCCCTCTTCAACTTCTAATGTTCACTGCTCTGATTACAATCGATACTTTGTAGTCCATCTCTTACTCTTTGAAAAATCTGGAACAATTTCTGCTTCCTTGATGAATTCAAACAATATACAAATCAACTATCTGATTTATATGTTTGGAATTGGGGTCAATGCCAATCATATGCTAACAGAAATGTTAATATATATATAATGTGCAAAGACCAGTCATTTGGTCTATAAAAATACATTATTAACTTAAAAATACGGAATACAATTTCTTTTAGGAATTATGATGTTTTTGCTTTGTATGGTAGTTATTTACATTTTGGTTCCTGCCACCAGTATCTATAGCTACAAATTATGAAACTAATATATATAATAATAATAATAATATATTTCAGTGTGGCAGAGTAGCATCATCTCAGAGAGTAAACATTTGCTGTATAATATAAACATTAGGTTCATAATATATTATGAATATATTATAAATATAATATATATAATGAATATATTAGGAACTAATATATATATTAGTCAAACATGCATGTATTATTGTAATTTAAAGTTTTCAGATAAGGAAACTGATGTTTGATAGCTAACTTAAGATTATACAGTAAATATATGATGGAGATGGCATTCAAAACTCCAAAACGAGGTCAGGCTGCCTACAAACAAAGCCTATTTTCTTTTCTTTTTTTTAATGTTCTTTTGTTTTGTTTTTTAAACTTTTTTTTATTGAGTTATAGTCATTTTACAATGTTGTGTCAAATTCCAGTGTAGAGCACAATTTTTCAGTTATACATGAACATACATATATTCATTATCACATTTTTTTCCCCACTGTGAGCTACCACAAGATCTTGTATATATCTCCCTATGCTATACAGTATAATCTTGTTTATCTAGTCTACATTTTGAAATCCCAGTCTGTCCCTTCCCACCCCTCACCCCCTTGGCAACCACAAGTTTCTATTCTATGTCTATGAGTCTGTTTCTGTAAACAAAGCCTCTTTTCTTAAAAACACCTCTATTCCCACTGTACTGTCTGGTGATGGCTGAAACCATGATGTATTTTTTTTTTCATTCTTGGTTCAGTAGTGTGCTATAGATACAAGCATGTTTCATAGTTTTTATAGGATGAATGAACCAATAAATCAATAAAATAGCTTAACTCTAAGATGAGGATTAACCCTCTCAGGTGTCATTTCTAGTCCATTAAATTAAACTAGGTCCTAAATATAGTTCACTTACATCTTTAACTTGGGTAACTGAATTGTCAAATCTTGTTTGATTATGGTGGAATCAGTCCAAAATTGCCTTTACTATATATACTTCTTTAGTTCAACATTGACTGAACACCTAGTCGATGCTAAGCACTCTGTTGCTGTTCCACAGATGCAAAACTGCTTCAGACAAATCAACGAATTACACCATGAGTGTGGAAGTGGGTAGGGAGCACAAAAATGTAAACAACAGCTACAACTCATAGCAGAAAACACAGACACTAAATAAAAATGCAAGTGACATTATCTGGAAAGAGAAGAATCCATCCAGAGGCTGGAAATGGAGGTAGGTATCTGGAAGAAAGTTGTGAAAGTTTAATTTAAGCTAAAATTTAAAAGATAAAAAGAATTCAGTAGACAAAATTCATAAGCATGCATTCCAGATAAAGCAGACAACATGGAAAATAAATTTTCAGGTAGAAGCAGATTAATTCTTAGATTAAGTAGAATTTTCTGTATTGATAATGGAAGTCATTGCTGGTTACAGAGGACAGAAGTGACATACTCTGACTTGCATTGTTTGAAAGTGGCTAGCAACAAGGTACAAGATGAGTGAAAGACAGTGAAGAAAGAAAAGCTATCTAAAGGGCTAGAAATTAGGACAATGGATACTTAGATGAGCGGATGGCCAAAAACTTGGTGAAAAGATAACAACACTGAGTTAACAGTGCCAATAAAATAAATTAAGAGTAATAGAAGGCTGGAAGTTTAGGGAGAAATATTAAGTTCACCTTGACTTTTTAAAGTGTGGATAAGAGAATGGCCAGGAGGGAGGTGAGAATTGGAATCTATTTAAGAAGAAAAATCTGGACTAAAGATACAGATTTGGAAGTTCACAAAGGTATAGTTAGTAATTAGAGCCCAAAGAGACAATCATCCCTTACCAAAAACACTTATGATATAAATCAAACTCAGAGAAATTTTTACATGTGAAAGGCAAGAAGAAGAAGAGGTATCAACAAAGAAAACTGAGATATAATTAAATATACAGATGAAAAACCTAGAAAGCTCCCCAAAATCTAAAGAAAAAAAAGTTCATAGAAATAACCAGGGCGATACATGTTAAATCTCCCTAAGAATTTACTTGGATAAAGCTTAAAACATGCCCTGGGTTTCCTGATAGGATCAATTAAGACCTTTCAAAAGGGATTCAGTGGAGCAGAGGGGATATAGATGATGAGCTGTAGTAAGGGGGTGGGGCAGAAAGAGGAAGAAAGAAAGGTTTCTCACAGAACAGACAAAGATGCTACAGGATAAAGAGAAGGAAGATAGGGATATGGCCTAATTTATTTCATCTGTGCCTTAGGGAAGGCATATTAATTTAGTTCTTTACACGCACTGTTTTTCCACTTAATCCCTATAGCCCAACTCCTTTTCCTTGTCTCGATCCGAAGCAGAAAATCCATGGTCTTTTGTTTCTTTCTTTCTGCTCTCTCCAATCTTAAAACCCTTGGAGTACGAAACATGATGCATGCTAAAAGGTTACCAAGATGAGCGTAATGATGGGAAAAACTGAAGAGAAATAAGAAAAAAATGGGTAAAAATAATTATGAAAGACCAGATCTCACTCATGGTTTTGTGTAGTATGTAGGTGTCTAGCGGTTGAAAATAGCAAAAGAGACCAGGGCAACTTTGCTTTTAGTCTAGTGAATTTATCCTGTATGAGAACTTGTGTGTGTGCAGAGAGCTGACAGGGAGACAATTAAACAGTATATGATATCAAAAGGAATGGTAAATATTGATTCTTCTAACAGAACACTAACTAAGAAGAGCTAACAATATGAAAAACTAAAATTTAAAAATGGCTTGAATCTGTGAAAGCAATACTAATTACTGGAATGTGATCAATTTAACTGCACCATTTATGCTAAATTGCATGCAACACTATAATGATTATGCACATAATTAAAAGTACATCAGATTAATTTTGTTAGAAAGCTTATTTAAGTAGAACAGAAACTTTGCACTTATATCATTAGTCTTTATAAAGTGCTTTTCATGAAACATAGTCATTGGCTCATGTAACATTATCACTGCTTTGGATCTTAGACTGAAGAAGGAAGACCACAGTATCTAAAGGGATTTATGCAAATCAGAATACCAATATGTAAACATGGTGTCTGATCTGTGTTCCTCAGTACCATCATTAAAAAGTGTATTTTTAATTAAAGAAGAGGAGCTACTATTTTAGAAATTAAATATAATTCAATTGGTGAAGATTCCCCAACACAGACCCACTATATTCTGTGATTTTAGGAAATCTTTTTATGTTCTTTTCAAAACTGCACAAGAGAATATTATCAAAATGTGAGTATACTTTCTGTATCAAATGCAAGTTAACCGTTTACAAGTAGTGGGTACTTGTGAGACATCTAAGCTTCTAAGTCATTCTTAACTTAGAAATAGATTTCTGAATTTGTATTACTAATAAATAGTAAGAGGAATTTTAGAAGGATAGAAAATTAATACTTACCAAGTCTCAACTCTTTTACTGTCTTTTTCCTTTTTTTTCTGAGTGTGGTATCATATCACAAATACGGCTTTGAACTCTAGAGCCAGAATACCTAAGCTTCAACCTCGGTTTAACTAACTTCAGGCTATGTGAATGTGGTAAAGAATAGCGAACGTTCACCAGTCCTGTTTCTTCTTTCTGAGCAAATAAAAAGATGGCATTTACTGGCTGACATGCAGTTAGGTTGGAGCCATGTATCTGGCTTTTAGACAATGGTAATATGCACAGAATTAGTTTATGTCACTTCCTGACCGGCCAGGAAGCATTATGACAGTCTCTCTCCTCACTTGTCAGCCCTTTGGATGCAGGGAATCCAACAGATAGATGACTGGTAGGGCCTTGGGTTGGCAGAGACCCCTAAGAGCCTGAAACAGCACATATGGGAAACTTCTACCAATGACCCAATTAGGATTGTGATTTGAGTGAAAATTTGGGATTTTGTTGCACTAAATCCCTGAGGTACCAGGGCTGTTTGTTAGGTAATACCATGGTGATGGGCCATGACTTAAGTTCTCTATACCTGTTTTTCCTCATCTCTGAAATGGGGGTAATAATAGAAACTAACTCATAAGGTTGTTGTGAGGCTTGAATGAGGTCAGTCAGGCAAAGCTCTTAAAATACTGCCTGCATCCTAGTAACTCTTTTTATTATCACTGTTTATCACTGTTTTTCAATTAAAGTTTAATCATCCATTCAGTACAACAGAATATCTATCATCAATATCCTTGTCATAATTTCCATACTCTTCAAGCAGTTTGGAGCTATGCTTCTTTTTACAACAGAGTTTTCTTTTTTTAAGCTTTCACTCTTTTATTTTTGGGTGTTACATAAAGTAGTTCTATTTTTTTTTCCCCTAAATCACTACTGTATTTTTTGACATCTTTTGAAGAAGGGTTTTTTTTTTTTTTTTGAAAATTCTCCTAAAATCTTTACCTGAATGCAAAGCCCCTAACAGATAGGGAAGCATTAACCACAGGAAATTTTTCTACACTGGATGACTGGTTCCTACAACATGTGACTATTACTCTCTGAAGCAATGCCTGTCCACATTTGATGTGCTACCTAAGCGAAGCCATACCAGCAACGCAGGCATGCAGTTCTCACCTAATACTTGTGCTAGACTCCATAGTCCTTAAGGGATTGCTGTGCTCCTGAACAGCACTGAAATTTAGATCACATTTCCACAATGTATGCAGGTTTATGATTTCGGAAACACCTACAAATAAATTTTGCTAACCTGCCTCAGAGTAAAAGCAGGGCAGTAGAGATTGGTGATTAGAAGTTGGTAACCAGATTTCTGCAACTACAAGTCATTACTTTTAGTTCTCTACCCTCATGAGTTTTGTTTATATAAATATCTCTAAGCCAGAGAACCGCTGTTTCCAATCTTGTATATGTAGTCATCAGATCATCAGTGGTTCAGTCAATGGCATCATGCTGGCTGCCTTTCCGACCTACACTCAAACAATTTGCATTAATCATGCATGGAACTTGGTGGGACAGTTAACAACACAGCTGTGCTACGTTCATGTGCTTCTAGGTTATGTTTCTCTTTGAGAAGAAGTTAGAACTTTTATAAACTCTTCGGAGATAGAAAAAGATATAAGGACCTTTCCAAATACATAAGGTATCTGAGACATTATTTTACAAAATTTTGGTAATTACCTTGGCTCCTTGAATTTGGCTTATACAAAATAAGCCTTTTAACCAACAATGATAATCACGGTAATGAGAAAAAAAATTATTTCCTGATAAAGTACATTGAAAAAAATATTTCACTCACTTTTTGCACCTGAAGACTGAAAAGCTGATGCAGCTATTCACCATGCTAGATAGGAACTCACATTAGCAGGATGTATGCCTGACATATTTAGAATGGTGATAATTTGTGTCACATCATTCACCCTCTCACCCCTGTTTCCTTAGCCTAGTAAAATGCAACATGGGCTGCTTGCAGAGATTAGACTATTGCTTATGACTGCTAACGGGTATTTCTTCAGAATTCTTTGCTTAGTGCTAAACTACAGTGCTGGCCTCAAATTTTCAGCATGTTCTCATGTAAGAAAGATATAACATTAGGGCAATTCTTTTCTTTTATTAAGTTCTTTGTTACACTTTTGTTAGTATGGTATAATTTACCACAGTAAAATTCATTCTTTGTAGTGTACAGATTTGTGAGTGTTGATAAATATAAATAGTTGTGTAACCAATAACATCCTCAAGATACAGAAAAGGAATATTAATCCAAGTAGTTCCTGTTTTCTTTCACTATCAACTCATTTCTCCACCGCCAGGTTTTGGAAATCACATACCCGTTTTCTGTCTCAATAGTTTTGCCTTTTCCAGCATATCACATAAATGGGATTGTCCAGTCTGTAGCATCTTTACTGAGCACAATACATCTGAGATTCGCCCATATGATTTTATCAGTAGTTCTCTTTTTTGTTTTGCTGAAGAGTATTTCACTGTTATGAATGTATCTTAGTTTATCTGTTTCACACATGATAGACAATCAAGTTGTTTCTTTCCTTGGTTTATTGAGAATAAAGTTGTTATAAACATTCACATATAATTTTTGTATAAATATAGGTTGCCATTTCATTTGGCAAATCTGGGATTGCTGGCTTATATCCTAAAAGGATGTTTCCCTTTATAAGAAATTATCTACATTCTTTCCAAGGTGGCTGTACCACTTTGTATTCCCACCATGAATATATGAATCTTCCAGCTCCCTGCTGTCCACCCAGCACTTGTTATCATCTTTTTATTTTAATTTCTTTAGCCATTTTAATAGGTATGTAATGGTACCTCATTGTGGTTTTAGTTTCCATTTCCTAACGACTAATGACATTAAACATCTTTTCATGTGCTAACTTGTCAATCGTATGGTATCTTTGGTGACGTGTCTGTTCAATCTTTTGCCTATGTTTACTATTCACACATATATACATATATATGTATTTTATGTACAAGTCCATTATGAGATACTTGATATTCCCCTGGTCTGTAGCTTCTCTTTTCATTCTTATTAGTGTTTTTCAAATAATAATTTTGTAAAGAAAAAATTAATAATTTTGATAAAGTCTAATTTCTCAGTATTTTCTCTTTGAATCATGTTTTTAGTGTCAAATCTAAGAAATCTTTCCTAAGTCAATCACTCCTTTGTTTTCTTTCGTAATTTTATAGTTTTAGATTTTTGGTCCATTTTGAGTTACATTTCATATATAGTATATATAAGATATGAATCAAGGCTTTTATGGTTTTGCTTTTTTTTTTTTTTTGCCTTAAATGTTCAACTGTTCCTGCACCATTTGTTGAGAGGACTAATTTTCCTTCATTAAATTACCTTTGCACTTAAAAAAAAAATCAGTTGACTACATACCTGTGGATATATTTTGGTACTCCTATATTTCATTAATTTACATATTTACCTTTTTCTAATATTACACTGCTTTCACATAGTAAACATGAAATCTGGTAGCATCAATCCTCACACTTTATTTTTGTTTTTCAAGACAGATTCAGATATTCTAGGCCCTTTACATTTCCATGTAAATTTTAGAATCAGCTTGTCAGTTTTTATGAAATCCTGCTGAGATTTTAATTGGAATTATATTGAACATATAGATTGGGGAAGATTGAATCCTAATACTATTGGGTCTCCTAACCCACAAATATGATATATGTACATTTCCTTGGGGCTTTAGGAGGCTATTCTTTCTCCCTGAGTTTCCAGCATACAGATATTGCATGTATATTGTTCAATTAATACATAAATGCTTTGTAGATTTGGCTTATTATAAGCACTACTGTTTATTTCAATTTCCAATTGTACATCTCTAGCATTTAGAAATGATTGATTTCTATATATTGACCTTGTATCCTATGACCTTGCAAAAGTGGCACAAAAAAAATTATAAATATCAGCAAGGAAAGAGAGGACATCACTACAGATCCCACAGCTTTAAAAGGATAATTAGACAAAAGTTGAACAGTTCTGTGCCCTTAAATTTGACCACATAGATGGAATCGACAAATTCCTTGAAAGACATAAGCTGCTGAAGCTCACTGAAGAAGTAGGTAATCTGAATACTCTTCTTTAAATAAATTGCATTTATAATTAAAAAACCTTTCCCCAAATAAAACTAGGCCCAGATGACTTCACTGGATACATTGCCAAACATTTAGAGAAGAAATAGTACCAATTCTATACAAACCTTTTTAGAAAAGGAAAAGGAAAAAAATATTTTCTAGCTAATTTTATGAGGCCAGAATTACCCTAATTCCAAAGTCATACAAATACATTAAAGAAAACTGTAGAACAACAATCCTAAAGAATACAGATGAAAAATTCCTAACAACTCAAACCTAGGAATACGTAAAAGAGTAATATATATCATGACTAAGTGAGGTCTATCATGGTAATACAAGGCAGGTTTAGCATTTGAAAATAAATAGAGGTCATCGTATCAGTAGACTGGAAGAGAAAAAATGTATGTTCATTTCAATAGATTCCTAAAAAGCATTTATCCAAAAATAATGCACATTCATGATAAAAAACAAAGCCAAAAATACCCTTAGCAATATAGTAACAAAAGGGAATTTTTTTAGCCTGACTGAATTATTTTGCCCTAACATCAGGAACAAGCCATAAGAGGAGCAGGGAAACTGCTCTTACCACTCCTACTCCGTAAAGTGCTGGAGGTCCTGGCCAGTGCATTAAGGTTGGCCAAAAAAAACCCCAAAAAGATTAAAGCATACAAATTAGAAGGAATGAAATAAATAAAACTGTGTCTAATTTCAAGTAAGACAATTGATAATATCAAAAATTTAAGAAAAAGTCTACTCCAAATCCACAGAACCAATTCTATTTAAAAAAATAGGACAAACCTACTACTTCATAATTTTCATTTTGCAAAGCAATATTTCCTAAGGATTTACCACTCTTTTAAAAAAAAAAGTCCTAAAATTTAAATGTACAAAGTGGAAATTGTAGGCCGATCATGAGATTTGAGAAAATATTCTGTGGACTGAGTCTAATGTTTAAAGAGATTGTACACTTTAAAAAATAATAATACACCTTACATATGTGTATGTGCGTACATTCAATGCACAAATACCCCCATCTTTTTGACAGATGTATATTATTCCATTGTAAGGATATGGATGATTAGTAATTTAATAAACCAACTACCTGTTGAAATACATTTAGTTTGTATGATAAATACAGCTGTTTTAAAATATCTTTACTCTTCCTTCTATACTGCAGAGTTGTTTCTAGAAAGTGGCTACCCAGCCAGAGACTCTAGGTCCTGACCTGAGAGTGTACTGCACCAATGCTAAGAGATTTTCTTATTTTATGTTATATCTACAAGTTGCAGGTTTACTCGGAGAAAAAAATTATAATCATTGCAATTCATTCATTAACACTGTATGGAAAACTGCTTACTTTGTGTCCCCAAATAAAGTCACTTCTAGCAATTTAGCAACTTTAGGCTCTGATTTCTTAAGAAACTTTTTATTGCAAGGGCATTCAGAGTTCTAAAATTCAAGTACGTAATACTTTTAAACAGTTTTCATTACCTGGAAAATTAAAATCTAGATATCAAGGCACAATCAAATAAGAAATTAATTTCTTTCATTTTATGAAAAGACAGACTTGGATTTGAAACCCATTGATAAAATTTGCTAAATAATAAACCCATCATCTGCAGGTATTAGTTGTTAGTGGGGATGTTGTTTAAGAAAAAATGTTTACCTCAGTTTTATCTGTAAGATCATAAGAGAAGATAAAACAAAGCACCACATGCCCCTGGGGGGCTCTCTTCTCAGATCACATTAGAGGATAATGCCGTAACTGACTTCATAGGGATGGTGTGAGGTTTAAACACAGTAATTCAACAGAAGCACTCAGCCTCGTGCCTGACACATTGTGAACACCCATTATATGCTGGCAGTTATATAATTATCTTCATAATTGCCAACACATCTCCACCAAAGGAATCTAGTAATTTTCACCTCCATCTTTTATTTATATGGAAGAATAGGCCAGGCTCATACGGTATCTTGAAATGTACTCCAGTCTTAAAGGTTATAGATCTACTTGTAATATCTCTTACCAGACATTCAACTGTGGACTACTTTCTTAACCTTTCTGGGCCTTAGCTTCCAACCTAGCAAATGTCTTGGTAAGTTTTTATGAATATTAAAAGACATACTGAGTGCAAACATGCTCTTTAATTTGTAGAGCATCATATAAATTCTGAGCTCTTGACTGGTATAGGGAGAGCTAAGGGAGAGGAAGTGGAGGGTGCTAGGTGTGTTGGACTGGTATAATATCATCAAATACCATGGCCTTACATCTTGCTTCAGTGGTATGTATTTGATTTTGCAGTAAGGATGCTATGCTAGATTTATTAATAATGAATCAAAAGCAAAATCAGGTCTTTGCCTTGTTCAATATATTTAGTTGCAATCACAGAGAAACTAGGCTTGAGGGAAAAAATTTGCCAAATTTACCACAAAGGCCTAAGAAAAATTAATTACCAAGTAGAAATTGCATATATCTATTTAGGGAGTTTTTTCATGCCTAGAGGTAGAGGGTGAGAAAATGAATATATAGTGGGAGAAGGATCATATCTATATAAATTGTGTAAGTATATTGCATTGCTTATATGAGATAAACGTAATAGGATGGAGGTGGTAGTAGCAACTGAGTTAGAGGAAGTGAAGCACTGTGGATAAAGAAACCTCTTCTGTAAAAGGAGTTCATAACTTCTAGCAGCTTCTGCAGCTTAGTAAGTGAGAGGTACGTGTGACTAAATTTATTTGGAAAGTAAAGGTAAGAGTCATTTTTCCCTTCAAAGGACAAAGATCATTCTCTGAAATACTCATATTAGTCCCCGATCATAGGAGGCAACAATGACTTTGGGAACGCATTATGTTCAATGCAATGAAAATAAATAAAGGCAAGTGCAACACAGTGCCCAACACATATTAGATCAAAAAAATGTGCTAAACATAGCCATGAAATGCACCAATCCACTCCTGCACTCCGCCAAATCCTTAATAAAATAAAAGTGTTAAGAAAGGCTCAAACACAAAAGGGTAAAGATAATGGGAAAGGAGACTAGAACAGACAAAGGATATCAACACAAATTTAAGAGCAAAGGAGTAATAAGTGAGTGTTGACTGACTTGGCCTTTATGGGACTAAGGAAGTAAAATTTAAGCCAAGGGCTGAAGGAGATGAGACAGATGATGATGAGGGCTGCTGTGTTCTGAACACACAGATTGTTCACTGCACAACCTCAAGGGGCATTATTAAAATAAAATTTGATATGAGTAGAACTCAAGTTGTACAACAAGGAAGCCTTTGGAGGAGGGCTGATAAAGACCATTTTTGAAAAACCACAGCTACCAATATCACATAAGGGCAAATGACTGAGTGTTTTGCTACTAACATTTGGAAAATGAAAAGGATGTTTACTCCTGTCACTGCTGTTCAACATTTTACTAACCAGGGCAATTAGCAAGAAAAAGAAATAAAAGATATCCAGATTGGAAAGAAAGAAATAAAACTATCTCGATTCACAGATGACATGATCTTGTATATAGCAAATCCTAAAAAATAAACTTTAAAAAAAATCTATGAGAAATAATACATCAGTTTAGCAAGTTGCAGGGTCAAAGGGAAAAAAATACATCATTTGTATTTCTATACAATAGCAATGAACTATCTGAGAGTGTAGTTAAGAACAATTTCAAACTGTTCCATGAAAGAATAAAATATTTAGGAATCAACCGAATACAAGAAATACAATGCCTGTGCACTGAAAAATACAAAATATCACTGCAATAAATATCTAACTAAATGAAAACAAATCTATATTCATGGATTCAAAGACTTAATGTTGTTAAGATGGTGATACTTTCCAAACTGCTCTACAGGTTCAGGAAGTCTCTAGGAAAATCTAAGCTGTCTTTTCTGCAAAAATTGACAAGATCATCTAAAATTCATATGGAAATGCAGAATAGCCAGAAAAAAAATTTTAATGAACAACATTTTAGAGAACTCACATACTACCATTTCAAAACCTACTGCAAAACTACAATAATCAAGACAGTGTGGTACTGTCATAGGATAGACATATACGTCAGTGGAATAGAATTAAGAGCCTAGAAATAAACTCTTAATTAACTATCTACTCTGTCATGTTGTTGAATCAGTAAAACAGGGTTTGAGATACCTAAGGCTACAATCCTACTCAAAGGAAGGAAGACTAGAACACCACTGTGCCTAACACGGTCAGGGTAATCCTCTCCCGCCACTGATTTTTCCTTACCTAGGGTATAATCTATATAGGAGGGGCAAATGAAACCATGAGGCTTACTTTTTCAGATAGGAGTTTGACAATATCTGAAGCTTAGAAAAAAGCAGGCTTCACAGCTCTATACATACCATTTTAGGAGACCAACTGACAAACTTTTGCCCAGACTTGTATGCAACTTCCTTGAGAAAAATATACAGGGTAGGCTGAGCTGGTCTCCTCTCCTCCGCTTCACTCTCTGCCCTTGAGATCTGCACTGAGTTCCATGAATGACTCCATTTCACAGTCACATTCGGGGAACTCACAGCCTGAGAGGGAGGCTGGAAGCACACATGTGGTTCCGTTTTCTTGGAGGAGAGGGGCATAGCCATCTACCCGGGCAAGAATTCTTTAAATTAGCTCACAGATAAGTCGAAGGTCCTGCCTAACTTGTGTCAGGATCAAGGCTATTATCATATTTCATAACATCTCTGATTTCCATAAATAGACAAGGCATTTAAATTGAATAGTTTCTGGGATGAGAGCTATCTTAGACCCCACCTGTTTTATAGCAACCAAGCAAAATAAATTCATTTAACCTTTTATAGCTTATCATGAACGTAATTTTATATTGTTCTGTCATATGTATTTGGGGAATTGGGACATAGTCAGAGAAATGTATATTAGAAATTCATACACATATTACAGAAATTCTCAAGGTATATCCTTTTTCTCCAAGCCACCTTGGAAAAGTACCCAAAGATAGGTATTACGAAAGCAATTATGCAGAGTTAACTGTCTTCTGGGAAAATTCAATTTTGTTCTTTGAGGAATAAAAGTAGTTTATTAGGCATATTACAAATGAGAAGATAACTGAGTGAAAGCATCACAAGGGCAGGTACTCCTCTGTATGATACCCTCATTGTCTTTGCAGAATACCTGACACATGGAGGATGTTAGTAAGCGTTTGCTGAATGAAAAGTGCATCTCTAAAATGTTTCATTTCCTATTTTGGAGCCTGGAGAAAATCAGTCCTCTCAATGAGGATGTGGTTGATCCCTTTGTCTCTTAATATCATAAGCTCTGAGTCATTATTTGTCTTATTTCATGTGAAAATCCTGACATCTCTATCAGATTGTAAGCCCCTGAGAATTATAAAGATCACTTTATTTTACTGTATTTATGTGTAACTTCAATTTTCAGCACAATCTTTTTTACATTAGTAACTCAATAAATGCTTGGAGTTTATCATAGTAACAATAGCAACAAACTCGAAAGCTATGGCTTTTAAAACTGGCAATGATACACGGTAGTGACACAGACATCTTTGTTAACTGTCAAGGAGACTTCATTCATTTAAATCTTATTGATTACATACTGTATGTAACACACTGTGCCAGATATACCGTGATGATCGAAAGCAAGTTTCATCCTGGGCTGTGAATCTACCAGAGAGACAGCCAAGTGACAGACTGATAAAATTATTTAAAAAAAAAAAGAAGATGAGAGGAACTTAGTGCTAGAGAGTATTAATAAAGACACTGGACCCAGTCGGGCATGTCAGCGAACATTTCCTCAAGGAGGCACTACAAGCTGAGATCTGAGTTATCAGGGCTTAACTTAATGGAGAGCAAGTCACCTAGGGAACTTGTTATTATGTGGGTTCTGATTCACAAAGTCTGGGATGGTACCCGAGATTCTGCATTTCTAACGAGCTCCCAGGTGAGCCTCATGCTGATAATTCAAGTATCACACTTCGAGTAGCACTGATTTTTGGAACAGAGAAGTAATAAACTGTTCTTAAAATTTTTGGTGAAAATAAAGTTAATGTCTCAAGGCAAACCAGACAGTCTACCAAATGAAAACTATCGTTTCCATTAACAATTCATTCTTTTTCCATGGACTTAAGCTTATAGATCTCGGGTTCCTCTCTCTTCCACTACAAGCAGGTACAAATTTCACCAGAGCTCAGCAGTGAAACCCCAAGTGAGCATGTGTGAATCCTTTCAATGTAAGAAAAAACTGAGTGTGGTCAATTTCAGAATTTATAGAAAAAAGAGACATTGGGAATCTGTGTTACCTTTTAACATCTCTTGTTACTTCTTCAAATGCATGTTTCCTGAACTATGTTGCCTTTTCCCCAACTGACCACAGAAGGCCCCAGAAGGCCAGGCTGTAATAAAATAAGTATGAACCATCCAGCTTCAGTGTAGCCAGCTATTTAATTTCTTGTAAATGTAGAAGACACAGCCTGTACTGGAGTATTCCCTCACACACTATAGTTTTGAAAATGACTTTTTATGTCCCTAATATTTATCTCTGCAATCATGATCTAATATATACTAACAGACAAGTGAAAAACTAAACAAGTAAACAAAAAGCTTACCAGAAGCAATCAGCATAAAAACAAATACTTTTTATAATAAAATTTTTATAGAAAAGTTATAGTTTTATTTAGAACAGAGAACATTTAATATATCATCTTGTTTAAAGTTCCCCAAATGAAAATATTAAAAATGATTCACCCTGAGAATAACTGCTCCCTGGTGAAACTGCCTTTTTGTACATTACTTAACTTTCTAGATTTTGATAATAAGCATGCTGTACTTTGTAACAATAAAAAAGTGACTTAAAAAAAAAAAGTAACATAGGCAGTTTCTAAAATCCACAAAACTAAACAGAATGGGAGCAGTGGTTTTCATTGTGGCCAGCTGGTTAGAGTTTGCCAAAGAAAGATCCAGCCCATATTTGTATTCAGTCTTTAAAATGACAATGCCATAGCATTTCTGTTCTCTCTTGCTGATTTATATTTCCATGAATTTATCTGATCTTATCATAATGCTATTCATTTCAGTTTTATTATTCAATATTCACACTCAAGATACCAATGTCTAGACAGGCCTTATCAAACAGTGTTCCCAGGGATTTTTTTCACCCTAGTTCATTTCCCCAATTTTAGAAGTACATTTATTTTATAGATTAAGCTCTTCACTTTAATTTATCCTAAGCCTTACTTTCTTCAATACAGAAACTTCTAGTTTTCTTTTCTGACAGCAAAGGGTACCTTGATTGATAGAATTCAATTGCTGGGTTCAAATAATGCAGCTGGCTTTTATCTTACATTAGTACATCTTTTTATTAGTTTTACCTATTACATGAGAAAGAATATGACAAAAACATAATGATCTGAGGTATCCCACCTGGGCCCATAACTCTGTCTAGATTATAGAATATAGACGTTGCAGGAAAGAATCGGAGAATTCTGGATAAGAGTTTCCATGGAGACATGGATAGAAGTAGAAAATTAGTTCAGTGTAAATGTGCTACTTACTGATGCTAAACAACACAGAAGGGCCAGGATGGCCTGTGTTTGATCACATATGCTTAACGTAAGATTAAAATATGCTAATAACATTTTAAATTATAAAATGTTTCAACATTTGATAAAATTATAGTATCTCTGTATCTTTCATAAATTGTAGAGAGAATACTATTAACCCGTTCTCTTGAATCCAACCAGTAATGTTACGTAAGAACTCGGAGCAGATTCATATTCTGCACTGTGACGCAGTGAGAAAGAGATAGTAAACACACCGAGAAGCACATAAACAGGGGTTACAAGGCAGTACAGGATCGTAGCTAAAAGCACAATCTTTGAAGACAAACGTACGAGTTGACATCCACAATCTGCTACTTACTAACTGTGTGAGCCACCATGACGAGTTTTCTTTCTGAGTTTTGTTTTTTCTTTAAACATTTTCACACTAGGGGGCAGGGGTAATTAGGTTTATTTATTTATCTTTAATGGAGGCACTGGGGATTGAACCCAGGACCCTGTGCATGCTAAGCACACACTCTACCACTGAGCTATATACCCTTCCCCTCTGAAGAATTTTCTTGACCTTTCTAAGTCTCAGATTTCTCATCTATGAAGTTATCATAGGAGTAATACCCCTAAAAATCTTGCAGGAAGAAAAACTATCATAACATTAGAAAAGCACCTAGGATGTTCTGATTCTTGGTAAATAGTAATTACTTTTCTGAAAATATTTTTTGCTGTCTGTGAAGAATTTTTTTCAACGTATACCATAGCACTTGTAAAACTTTCTTGAGTCTGCGGAATTATCTCGTGATAACTGCTCATCATCATGACGTGCAGGATGAAGAGCTATGCACGGTATCTGAGTAGAATACAGTGGTGGCTAAGATGTTAAAATCAGAGCTGAAACTTACCCTATGACTTCTAGTTGGTAGCTGGATGGCCTTAACACAGTCACTGAGCCTATTTGGAACTTCCTTTTCAGAGGCAGAATGAAGTTACTAGGTATTCCTGCCTCGCGGGGTTTATTAGTAGGACTCAATGGTAGAATACGTGTAAAGCACTTGCCACAATTCTCAGGACATGTAAAGGCAGTCAATAATATAAATAAAATGCTAGTCTTCAACTGTTCAGGGTACATGAGACTTATATTCTGCAAAGCAAATCTGGAGAATAGATAATAAATCCAAACGAGTCAACACGATAAAAATAGCAGGACTGATAGTATAGCTCATATTTAAAAAATCAATAATGATGAAAAGTCTATGAGCAAGATCTCTCTCTACTTCTTGATATGCCTTTCATATAATATTTATATTATATGCACAGTTATATAGTATCTCTGTCTTCCAAGAGTTCTAAATCTAAAAGTGGATGCAGTTATAGATAAATAATTAACCAAGCCTTTATACATGGTTATCAAGCGGACTGTATCACTAGACGTGCTATCGAAGTTCAGAAGAGGGAGAGAGGACCATGGTCCAGAGCAACTTGGGTAAATTTCACTAATGTTATGTATGATTATTGAAGTAGTCATAGTTTCTAGAAATTTTTCACTGGTATATGTAAGACATGGGAAGAAAAACAAATTGTTCAAATAATTACTAGATATTTCTGATGAATGTAGAGGTTTAAAAAATGTAAATGCTTGGAAATAAAATTGAAAGGGAACTAGGGCCAGATACCACAGTATAATATTTAATATATTATTATCATCATCATGTATGGTTTAATTTATCTGTCTCTTCCACTAGACTGTTAAGTCACTGAGAGCAGAGATTCTGCCTTTCGTCTCATTATCCAGATGCATAGCATGATGCCTGACTTCTTTAACTATTCACTGTTAATGTATTCCACTTTATCCATACAGTATCTGTACTAATGGCATTTATAGACTCAAGGGATAAAGTAAGTAAGTAATTATAATACCAAATGGTATGTGTTATGATAGGGGAAATACAGGGTTCAGGGGAAAAATGCATCAGTGGTGTTTTGCAATATTTCCTTAAGTCAATCACATCTAAGTTGAGACCAACACGCTAAATAGAAATTTACCAGGTAGGGTGGGAAGAAACAGTGCCCTATGAAGGAAAACTGGATGTGAAAAAGGTCCAAAATTGAGAAAGGACACATCATAATCCGGGAACTAAGGGAAATCTGGGTTGACAGAAACAGATCATATTTGTTTGTCTCCTTAACACTTTCTTCTTATGTTCCTCAAAATCTGTTTTCTTTTGGCCTGTATGAATTTTAAATAAATTTATTTTCCTATTTTCAAACTACACTTCTTCTGCTTGGGTGTGCATGCGTGATGAGAAGAAGAGATGATCAAGGGATACAACATATACTTGAGTTTTCACACTCTATTTCATTAATGTTTTACTAGTTCAGACAAGATGTAGCTATCTCACAACTTTAGAGATTCATCTACTCTTCTGTCCCACCAATACTTCATGTTATAGCTGCCCAGTATATTACATCTACACATATTATATATCTAACAGGACATCAGATGTCTATGTATTTTACAGAAATTAACAGAAAAAAAGTATATTCTATTTACTCAGATATCAAGACTAGATGAAAGAAAGTGACATTACTCATAATTAAGAAGGTACGAATAGTCTTTTTTCTTGCTTCCGCATAGCAGGAGAAAAATCTATTTTCATATATCAAAATTTCAAATGAACAAAGTGAGGAAAGAAAAGACAAGAGAAAAAAATAACCTAGGTGACTTCTTAGGTAACTTTTATTTTATCTTCATTGCAAATCTTTGTGGGGATTTCTTTTGTTTTTCCCCATTTAATGGAGAATGAATGCTTTGCATGCTTCTTTTTATTTACTCTATTTATAGCACAGATCAAGGCACTATGATAGGTGCTTTAGCGTGGGGCAGGCAGCGGTCCTGGAGCAGAGGTGAAGCCAACATCCCATTAACAAGGAGTTTAGAACCTTCTACTTTTCTACAACTGACTGTATTCAATGATCTGAACTTGTGTCTCTGACACATTTTAATTTTTTTCTAACTTTACCTATTTAGGATATTTGCTTTCAGCTAATAAGATGTGCATGACTCTCAAATGTACGTATCTTGTAACTGCAACCTTTTCTGCCCTAGCAGAATTCACTTCGCTGGACCAGAGGAATAAGCAGGGCTTCACTCTTAAGGCCTGTCTCTCAGGCAGAAGGAAGGTTTTCCTTCCTATTTCCTCGTCACCTCTGACCCAGATTGGTTATCACTAGTGTGCTGTGGTGCTCAGTTCCAGGACCACTACCAGGTAGCCTCCAACTTCACGGGATCTAAAACCCTTGCAAATTCCCTGTTTGAACATGTAACTTGGAAATGAAATGATTATTATTTTTCCCTTCACTGCACCTGGAGAATATTTCAAATAACACTTTGAAACGATATAAAATTTAGATAAATAAGTAGCTGCGGATCTTTTAAAGAATTCAGGTGCATAAAAAACGTAATCTGGATGCATAATAATCTCACATAAATTACAAAATGGTATTGGAATATGGAATATTAGTTCTGTCATTATTTACATTTATTACATGCTCTCATTAACTGAGTTTACTTTTGAATTTCATTTCTAACACTGAGACACATATTCGTCACACAGTTGCAGGCATTTGATTACACTGGCAAAGAAACGGGTCTCTGCTTCAGAAAAAATAACCTTAGAATCCTCCCTTTCTCATATACACATAACAGGTTCTCTCTCTTTTTTTTATGCTTTAAACTTCTGAAAGGAGGTGACCAACTGGGCAAAGACAGAGCAGTAAAGCGCAACAGTAACAATGAACAACGGGTTCATGGTTGTGGGGACACAGACCCTCCCTGGAGAAGCCTGCAGAATATCTGAGCATGTGAGTTTTTGTTTATTTCTCCCTACTCTCATCTTATATACCTGCCATTTATTAGTGCTAACAATATACCAGATACTGTTCTTTTCATGTATATTTGCATTTTGTTTTCATTGCAAATCTATGTGGGGATTTGTTTTTTGTTTTGCTGTTGTTCCCCATTTGATGGAGAAAGAAATTGAGGCCCAGAGAATTTAAATAATTTGTCCTTTTTCACAAAGTTCAAACTGAAAAAAAAAAATAGAGTTCAGGCCAACGTCTGTCAGATTTCACAGTCTTTACTTATGATCATTTGATACAGTTCTCCCTCCTGCTTCATGAAAGGAACACAGAAAAGAAAGAGGGTCTAAAGAAGTGATTACTTTGGGTGAAGATCTTTGTGTTTGGAAAGCAATGGCTCTATTTCATGGTGGAAATATCAATAGACATGAAGGATTTAGCAGATTAGATGATTATAATAGAAATAATTTTAAAACTAAAATATCATCTACCAGGTGTTCTAAAAAACTTCAGAAAATGCTAGTATTTATTATTTGTATTTTAATTAAAATATATATGTGTTTTGGATTAGGAGACAAGTATTAGTTTAATAATGGGTTGTTTATATGGTACATACCTTTACTAATAAATCATGGCTATTGTTCTTTGCTTTTATTCAGTGCTGTATTTATTATAGGGTATGAGGCTATTGAATAACAATAAATTCCACAGCCTTGACAAGCAGGAAAGTACAATTATGAGGAAGCACTTTTATGTGGATAACAGTCCTCGTTCAATTGATTTCTGTTGGAGAGTGTCTATACACTAAGATTTAATTTGAAATATTGGGATCTGAAAATATTAAACAGGTATCAGTGGCCCAAGAGGAAAAACACACACACACACACCCCCCTAGAGATAGCTTCCTCAGATTTATGAAACATGGAGATTTCTAATTTTCGTTTTGAGATTGTGTAGGAATTTCATCATAAGAGATTTTACTAGGTGGCAGGTGATTAATTTCCAAGCCCACAAAAGAATAAGCCCAAATACTATCTTCAACATGAGCCTGCCTTCTCACAAATGTAAAATGTCCTGTTTCAAGCCAAGTGAAACAGAAAAAACCTCTAAGGAAATTTATTTCCATTTATGAGGATAAGGTATTGTCATTTCTCTCTTGAAGACCACTTATCTTGAAGGCAGTGTTACCACTCTCATTTCTGGGGCTACAAAAACAAGAGCGTCTTCAAAGCATAATTTTAAAATCAAAACAGAAACACGAAGAGTAAGAAACACTCCTCTTAGAATTACATACAACTTGCAGATGAGATATTCCTCGCCTCAGACAGCAATAACAGAGAAAGTTTCCACTCTATAGAAAGCACATTTCACATTTTATTAACATAATTTAAATGTTTTACTTTTTGAGAATAAATCATGTTGAATAGTATCAATATTAAGTATCAATTTTATATCTTGACAGTTGTAAGGAGTACTGATTGGATCTTTTGAAGGATGTCCTACCACTGGAATCCTCCTGATGATTTTCTCATGGTAATTTTGTGGTTATAGGTTAATGGGAGAAAGACAACGGAAGGAAAGTGCCATTTTCACTGTATCACATCCAAGCACATAAAGAGTCCAAGCAGGATTTATGACTCTTGATGTTGACTTTGATCATCAGGCTGAGGTAGTAATTGTTAGGTTTCCCCTCAGTGAATATATTCATCTTTCTCCCTTTTCCATTCCATTCTCTTTGGAGTTGGGTAGCTCTCCTCTGTGTCCCCCAGGCACCCTCATTACTGCTTGTAAGGGGAGAGGGGGGCTGATTTCTCATCTTTTCTCGCTGTACTGAGCTACTAGTGAACAGAGGGACAGCTTTGGTTCTCTCCACCCCCTAAACACCTGCCACACAGTGTGTTGTAGGGGGATCTCCAAGTCAATATTTGTTGAATCAAGAGATGTTGTAATAAATCGAAAAATTTTAATGCAAAATTAGTTTTTATGAGCTAATTTGGTATAATGGGCAGTATATTTTACCACACAATTAGAATATAGCCTTAAGATGTGTGACTTTGGTTTCCACATTTTTCAATCATTATGGAACATAGAAAACAGATTTCTAATATTTTTAAGCAATAGAATGACATGAGAAAATTAAGTAAAAACTCAAGATATAAAACTGGAACAACTGAACAGCTGTTGATGTCAAAGTGGAAGTGGATTTTTTTAAAAACAAAAGGTTCTAGAAAAATTATAAAATAGTTCATAGAAGCAAAATACCTTAATATTGATACTAGGTACACATGACAACTGAACACAATGTAGAGTCCTGGGTGAGATCTTGGAACAGATAAAGGACACTAGGTAAAAACTAAGGAAATCTTCATGAACCAGGAGCTTTAATTAACAATAAGACATCCTTATTTCAGTATCTGCATGGTAAATATTCACTGCACTGTTCTAAAAAAATAAAGTCTATTAGAAAATTGAGGTGCTGTGAAACAGAGTTTTTAAAGGACAGAAGGTGTCAGAAGAAGAAGAGAGATGTAAGGCTTTCTGGTATGAAGATATCTATCCAGAAAGAAGAAATGTATAAATTCACAGCAGAGAGGGAGAATGACCACTAGGAGAAATATTAAGTAGGTTGATATGACTTAAGTTTCGTACATAGCAATGCACATTTATAACCTTATAGTCTTCTCACTTTGTGCTCAAAAATCTGTTACTTTCCTGGATTTATCACAAATAACTGTGGTTTTGGACAGTCACTTGTTCTGTCTAAGATCCCGATTTCTGTGATCCTCTGTGAAACAGGGAAAACAATGCCTGTCTTGAAGGGCTGCTACAAAAATCTGACATCTTCTGTGGAAAGTAGCCTAGCTTTTGGATGGAGTAAACTGAATCACTACAATGCATACATGGAAACTGTGCTGCTCAGAACAATGAAAATGTATCTTGGAAATCACTTTTGTATATTTAAATTATTGATACCAATGACTCCTACATTTTTTTCCTAGCATGTAGTTTTACTTTAATTTAAATGAGTATATTCTTTAAATAACCCAGTACCCAAGCTCCAGAATACAGTTCAGTTAAAAGGGGAAAAACTTAGTTTAAAAAAAAATTGAATTTTGGTCCTCCCCGTAACTCATCATTGATCTGAAAACTTATGTACAGGAAAAAAAAAAGTAGAATATTTGTATTTAGTAACAGGTATGTCTGTGGTATTTATGATAGCCAAATTTTAAAAGGTCAGTGTTTATCTTCAGTAATAGGTAAATGATGAAGCAAATTTTTTATATATATACACACATGCATGTCTGTTTACAGGTATGTATATTTTGGAGTCATGATTTAAAATGTATGCAGCAATTTGAAAAAATATATTGAAGTCAAAAATTAAAACATGACGTCAAATTAATATATGTAACCAAACTCTGAAGTTACGGTTGTATTTAAAAGAGCATAGGAAAGAACACTAAAAGGGCAAAAACCAAAGAAGGTATCACAAATTATGGGATTAGAGGTAATTTAAACATTCTTCTCTTTCCCAGTATTTTTCCTATGTGTTTATACTGCTTTTATGATTTAAAAATTCGGAATATATGTTATATGATCACAGACATCTGAGTCCAATATTTAAGAGTTAGGAAAATTTTACTCTGAATTTGTATTAATACAGACATATTCTGCCTTAAAAAATAAAAATAAAAATTTAAATAAACTCAGTAAACTGTTTTAATTTTATAACAGAACTTACCATAAAGTACCTTAAATAACCATGTTGCTGTGAAATCTAAAGATTTGACTTTCCACAATGATGAAACATTACAATATTTTTCAGAAATATAATGTATATATGATCATCCCTATTCTTTACAATCTTCTTTGTCCTCAGTGAGACATCTTACTTTTTTTAAATTAAATTATATTTAGGTAAAATGGACAATATTTATTCACTTGTCATTTATGTAAAAATAACTTTTAAAATTACATTTAAGTGGTTTTCAGTTTCCTGTTGGCTTCAGTAATTTTATAAATCTATTTTTTAAGCAGCTAATATTTATTAGTATTACATCTATCTTCAAGGATCTATGTTCAGTATTTCAGTATTGAATGTTGCACTAATTTTAAGTTATATTTCTTTCCTAGGGTTCTAAAATCTTTTATTTTCATAGTTAATATGTATTATATATATGTACTGATGCATTTTGTCAAGCACCTTACTTTTGTGATGTTCCCTTAAATATAATGAATGCAATTCCTAGGCCATCTCATTTCAAACTGGTATATCTCGCTAAGATTTTGAGCAATTCTAAAAATCCTCCCTTTTTTTTTTCCCCCAGAAGAGATAGTTTTGTACACTGTTTTGTTTATGCCCTGCTATACTAAATATATAAAACTTGGCTTGGGTTTGAACTCATCTCACAATTTAGGAAAGGAAAAAAAAAATCTGTCAATGGTCTAAACTAATTTTATTGGAATCAGGAGCAGTCAATAGGGCAATGGCTTGCTGTCTCCTTGACATCTCTTTAGCATCTGATTCCTCTGATCACTAACTCTACCTTGATCTGCTGAAGTGAGGCATGAGATTCAGGAGGACAGGGGCAAATTAGCTTTTACTTTATCTTTCTAGGAAAGCAATTTCTAGATGTCTTTTTCCTGAGCCATCTCCTGTCAAAAGGAAACTGACAAACCACTACCCCCAACTTCACTGTGAGGGAAGGGGAAAAAAAAAAAAAAGGGAAAAAAACTATCGGGAATCTGGCCCCTCATTCCTGACAAGCTTAATTTTCTGCTGCAGACTTCACAAGACTTCTTTCAAAGTACAGCTTTCTAGAAGCACCTTAATGAACTGTGTTCCTCCATCAGAACTCATTATCTGAGCCTGTGTTCTTGGTTGGTTTCCACTTTTGATACAAAGGTTAACTTTTCGTAGTCGACATGGAAATTTTGGCTAAGGAATGACTTTAAGTTTACAAAAAAACATAGTGAAAAACAAATAATAGGTAGTCACTATTTTGTATAGTCATCCTTCAGTACCCATGGTGGGGTAGAGGGATTGATTCCAGGACCTCCCCCTTCTTACATACCAAAATCTGTAGCTGCTCAAGTCCCTTATATAAAATAGCATAGTATTTGCATGTAACCTATGCACATTCTCTCATATACTTTAAATAATCTCTAGATTACTTATATCACCTAACAATATAAATGCTATGTAAATAGCTATAAATACAAGGTAAATGCCATGTAAGTAATTGCTTGGGCATGGGAAATTCAAGTTTTGCTTTTTGCAACTTACTCATTTTTTTTTCCTTAAAAAGTTTCAATCATCAGTTGGTTGAATCCACGAATACAGAACTAGTGAATACACAGGGCCAATTGTACTAGGTTCTTTTCAAGGTTTAGTATGAAGGGGCAGGACCTGGCCTTTAAAGCTTCCATAAGAAATCATGGAATTTTTTAAAAGTATAAAATTGGATTAAGATAAAGAGACTTAAATGATAAACTATCCTAATCATCCATTTTAAAATGAAGGAACAGAAGCCAAGAAACGAGAAGTATACCATAGTCATTCGGTAAATCTGTGAAAAATAAAGGCTGTACAAAACTGCATTCAATATGTAAATCATGTTAAATTGACTCATCCAATAGTTGTCTAATAAATCATAATTTGAAAAAAATAACATCCAGCATTTATTGAGCAATTTCTCTAAGTCAAAATACTTAATAAGTAGTGAAATATTAGTGTTTACAAACCACTGTAAGAGATTAGAATTTTCATTATTCACATGTTGTTTATGATGAAATTTGGGCCCAGAGAGATTAAGTTCCTCACCTAGGTCACACACACACACACATTTTGCAGTAGGTCTGGTATTAAAAAGGCAGCCTAATCCAGCAACTGGCATTCTAAGCTACTCTTCTCTAACTACCTGCAGAGTTTAACCTCAGTTATTTAAATCCCTAGAATATTAGTTACTTGAGGACAGAGGTTTTCTTCTACTTTGTTCACTGCTGTTTATCTGCTCAATACCTAGAACAGTGATTATGACAGCTGCTCCATACATTCCTGTTTACTGAACAGACATGGCTATACACATATGAAACAGCATTCAGTATGTGCTGTCACAGTCCTCTGCAGTGCCCCAGAGGAGCACTGGGGAACAATTTTTTTTTCTTTTTTGAGAAAAAACATAAAGATCAACTACCTATTAAGGATGATATGAAAAGAGCCCAGGGTCAGCATTATTAAATCTGACTTTGATTTAGATAAATAAAGCAGGCTATTAAGTCTAAATTGACATGTCCCTTTCTCAACAAGGCCCTCCCTGAGTCCTGTGCCTATGTCTGGTCCTGATATTTTTGAGTCATAAAATACTATACTTTCCTTTATCTGTTTTATCAATGGTTTTAATTACATGGCAATTTATATGATTATGTTATAATACTTACTCCCTAAGAAACTGTATGCAGGACAAAGACCATGTCTCTTTTCTTCAGTGATTTGCAGCACCTAGTAAAGTGTCTGTCATAAAGCAGTTACTAAATAAATAGCTCTTCAATAAGTGAATTACCAGAAATAAATGACTGTATGAAGCATCTGGAGTTGCACAGTGAAGAATTTGGTCTTGTCCAAAGACAGGCCTCAACTTGTCCTCTGGAAGGAAACCTGCCACACCTGATAGAAGTGTTTGTTTAGGGCAAGGGCTGGCCCCTACACAGAGATTAATTATATGATTTAGGGTGGGGCTGGGGATATTGTGATATCAGGCTGACCTGGAGACTGAGTTCGACCATATGGTCAATCAGGACACATAATAAAAACTCTAGAAAAATTCTGGACACTGAAGCTCGTCACGTGAGCTTTCCTGGTTGAAAATACTCTATTGTCACACACTGACACTAGGAGGGCCAGCCTCACAGGGTAGGAGAGCAGAAGCTACACATCTGGAATCCTCCCAGGCCCTGTCCTATGACTGTCTTCCTTTGCCTGATTTTAATCTAAAGCCTTTCCCTGCAATGCGTTGTAACTGTAAATATAACGGTTTTCAGTGATTTCTATGAGTCCCTATAATGAGTTACTGAAGTGGACAGTGGTTTTGGGAACCCACCCCAAATTTGCAGTTAATGTCAGAAGTGAGGTGGTCTTACAGAGGATTGTATCCTCAATCTTCACAGCTTAGCTAACTCTGGCAGGAGGCTAAATGATTCCTATAGTGCAATGCTCAGAGTGGACAGTATTACATCCTTACAGTGTGAAATGGGTTGCTGGCAAATATGTGCGTTAATTTTGCAAAAGTCATTTAACTACTAAGGTTTCAATTTCACTATGTGTAATTTTTAAATAACACTAGAGTACTTCATAAGTTTATTTTGAAAAATACATATTAAGAAAGTACTGATTGTCCTAATAGCACAGTATCTAGGTATCATATGATAGAAAATACAATAACACTCTATTTTAAACGTGTTGTCCCCTCTGAAAACTGGTACTTGAAATTTAATGATCATATTCATTTTTACGTAGCTTTGTAATTTAGATAAGCTTTCTCTGTAGTCAGAGTAAATTTTCCATTTATTTAGAATTTAGTCAATTTAAATAGTTGCAGAATCATAGGGCATTGAAATACCACCCATCTTCCCCCTTCCTGACAATGATTATATGTGGAATATCTCAGAACAGAATATTTTAAATATTTTAAATATTTTAAATATTTACCAAAAAATAAAATTCCAAAGCTTATCTAAAAAAGTCTGTAATTAATCAACCTTTAGTATTTCTGTGTGTTAACCTGTAAAATGAAAATAGGAATAAAACACTTATATCACATGGTTTAATTACAATATTCAGTTGATGGGCCCAATATTTTAATGTTTTTAAAGGCTCACAGGTAATTCTAGTGGGCAGCCCAGCTTTGGACTCTGTCTCCATACAATAGACGCCCAAAAACTAAGAGGATTCCCAAGTCATTTGAGCAAATTCATACAAATTTTAACCTATTTTCCTTTGGCTTTTAATCAATTGAAGTCACATTTTGAGCTGGGAGCCAGATCTGAATGTAGGAAAGCACCTCTGTGGAAACACTCATTGTATGACATGAGATTATAACTAAGTTGAAACTAATCAAGAGTATTATATGATGTTGATGTCTCAAAAAAAATTATTCTAGTGGAAGGAAGCCTTAAAAAATCAGTCAGAGAATAAGTAATTCTCTTTTTTCTTTTCTTTTTTTTTTTTTACTTCCCAAGTGAAAAATTAGTCTGGGTATTATTGGTATAAATGGGAGATGGGTGTTGTGGAAGAGTGGGGTATAACTTGACATAACTTGAGAGAATCAACCCTCGCAATGTTCCACTACCTTACCTGCTACTCTACACTCTCTAGGGTAACTTTGTTGTCACTTAACATGACTTCCCAGGGACTCTAACATTTGTCAAAGGATGCCAGAGATACATGAGTATCCTGAATACCAAAAATATATATTTCACATAAATCAGGACTCTGTTTCTGGTTTTATATGTTGATCTCTTGACAAGTTATGATTACAGTAACAGAATTACAGCTATGTGTTTATAAATGTGAGGGCTACATACAGAACCACACTGACGTCAAGGTGCTGAAATGTCACTCTGTGAAGCCGCATGTGTGAAAACAGTTCCACCTCCCAAAACATCTCTAGATAACATCTCCATAAGGCCCAGGGAGTGCAAATCTAATTCTGTTCTACACTATACAGAGTCTCATTGTATTTCCCGGTGTATGTAACATCTCTCTGAGGCATACCTCCTTATTCTCATTTTCCAAATACAATAGCTGAGGCCTAGAGAAATTAAATATCTCCCAGAAAACACTGGCCACCACCAGAAAACAAGTGGCCAGTTTGAGTCTGTAATAGCTCATTTCTTGAACAATGCTATCACCCTAGAAGTGTACTACTGATTATCCATCACATACATACATTTCCATAGATAGATGCTTGATACTTTTCCAATATACTTTACACTCTGCAGACATGTGAGTAGCCTGCATCATTTTTACAGACATCTCACACCACTCAGTGGCTTAACATTAGGCCTCCAGTGAAATAAATCAGTAGCCTAAGAGAACAGATCATTTCTGGAAAAGTATTTCTTAGAATTCTTACTTATCATTTGATATTTGGGGGGAGAGCTTAGTCCCTTAGTTTGTGCTGATTCACTTGGCTAAATATAAAAAGGGAAAACAGCTATGACACTAATAACAGAAATCAAAAACTCACACAAACTGACAAAACAAAAATAAGTAGTTGACATGTCTGGAAAAAAATCAAAACAGGTTGATAATAAAGGTGTGAGCATCTCCTAGGAAAATTTAAGTCCCTCATTCTCCTTCAAGAAAATAGTGTCTCACAATTAGAGCTTTGCTATCCTTTTAAATAGCTGATATCTGAAATACAATACATACATAAATAATAGCAATGCAAAAGGTTAGACGTTTTATAACTCAAAAAACTTAAATGGCTCATAAAGAGAAGTGTAATTAGAACTTTGGATAACCTACTGATTTTGCACAACTTATCAAAAGTATTTCATTTCCTCAAGTCTACCCTCCAAATTAACTTTGCTCTGCAAATTATATAATTGACCTCTTTCAGAATTGTAACTCCCTTTTCCAACTGCTCACTTTGGTCAAAGAAAATATATAATTTGTATCAATTATAGTGTAAATACAGGGGAGTTCTATTGTTGTAAGAAAACAATTTTGTTCTTTTTATTATCTCATGCTGACCTCTGCCATTTGCGTCATTTTCTATACTCTCCTTCAAAGCCTTTCTAACTAAACCAAAGTCTGTGAAGTTAAGCAACTACACCACACATCAAGGTCAAATCTAACTGAATTGATTATATTATGCCGATGATCCCTGTTATACATAATTTAAACACTCAAGGTAAAGTGGCAATAGCCCTACCTAAAAGAACAGCTAGTGTATTAGTTAGGGAAGAACAATTGCAACCCAGTAACTAAATTGTCACCACACACTTTTAATTGAAGAAGGAGCAGGAAGACATTGATATTAACAAATACTAAGAATTTGGTGAATGATCCTTAGGTCTCTGGTATTCATGCAACCAATCAAAACCGCACACACCTCCCCTCTTCCCCAGTACAAAGGCCCCTGTATGTCCCTTGCCTCTTGTTTGCAGAAAAGCTGAAGTCCCTCAGGCCTCCCTGAGTCACAAAGGGCAGATTAAAGAAATTAATGATTACAACAATAGAGTCACAGACTCAGTGTCTGATGCACATTCCTGAGTCATTTTACAGATATTGTAATTGCCAGCAGAGGGAAAAATCTAACCGCATGGTGACCAGACTGTAGCCACAGCATAAGTACCGAATCTACGGCCAGCACAATTCCAAGAACTGGCCGTTAAGAGAATGGGATTAACACTACCGATCACTACAATCTATAACTTTGTGGAAAGCAACATAATAGTAGTTTGTTCTGCCTATGTATATAAGTGGCCAACTAAAACTGTCAGCAAAGAGATTCTTCAAACCTATGTCAATATCTTTCACTCTAAGACCTCAACACCCTTTCTCAGCATGAAGCAGTTACACAAGACAGACCTTCATCCTAATCCCATAGAAAAGTTACATGCATGACATTTATGGTGGTGAGGGGAAAGAACTGTAAGAAGCTCTTCGCAGGAAACCACCCTCAGCAGGAAGCCCCTTTTCTCATCACTTCAGCAAAGCTATACTGTAACTAACCTTAAACCAGGCACCCCCATGCTCTACTCATCTCTGGTCCAAGCACATTTTTCCTATCTTTTGATCACACAATACTTAGCCTAACCTGTTGGTTCATTCTGTGAATCAAGGAAGTAAAAATGGAGAATAAGTAATTAATGGATGACCAGATAGATCTCTTCCCTAGCTTCCCCTTCATTCATCTTGCAAACAGACTGTGCGAACAAGACAGCATCTAAAAAAAGATCGCAAGGAGTCGTCGACAAGCTTGCATGCGGTGGGAGGTGGCTTCAAGTTTGATCCACTATCTCAATGATGAAATGAGATTACTTACTCTTTTTGATTTAAAAATTTTATGGCTGAGCAGAATCTTCAGTCAATTTTGGGGCGACATGAGTCCACCTTCTCCCTAGATTGCTGGCCTTCTGATTAAAAGCAACTTATGTCTCTACCAATATCTGCCCCTTGGGTACTGATTTTCAAGCAGTGAGCAGCAAGCCAGACTTGAGCTTGGTAACAATCAGAATGTCACCAACAAATGTTTGCTGAGGACAAGCAAGCTTAGATGTGTTCTGTATTTACCTCAATACTATACGATAACTATAGATCTATCTTGTTAAGAACTAACAACTCAAATGCAGAAATCACATGTTTTTGAAAATTGACACAAATACTTCTTGGATAGTGAACACTTGGAATCTTTTGCTACTGAGAACATATTCCTTGTTATTCTCATGATTTTTTTTAATCTAGTGAAGCTCCCTTCTACTTTAACATGTATAATATACATCATGGTGACTATAGTTAATAATATGATACTGTATATTTTAAAGTTGCTAAGAGAATAGATCTTCAAAGTTCTCAATACAAGAAAAAAATTGTAACTGTGTCATGATGAGCATTCACTACCTATTGTGGTTATCATTCAGTAATATATACATATATGGAGTTATTAAGTTGTATATCTGAAACTAATATAATGTTATATGTCAATTGTAACTCAGAAAATCAGATTTATCCTGCTTAGTTCTTTTTGATTAGCAAGGATAGAGGCATTCCTCTTTTTCTTGGCTAATAATAATAGATGAATCCCTTACTAGGATAGTCTTTTTTTTCCCCCTTGATTAGGTAATTCCTTTAAATATAAAATGTTATACATGCTACATTTTTGCTACATACATGCTCCCTAGAAAATTTTAAATCCTCACTACTTAATGAAAAGAATAGACACTTGAAAGAAAACTTTAAATGTATCAAGCACATTGAAAACTCTGGCAAGATACAAAATAAAATGGAGACATTTTAAGAATCAGCAAAACACAGTTTGCTCTGTTCTACTTCTTTTAAAATAGGCAGTGTATATTTCCCTGAGGGAATTTAGATCAAAACCCAAGAGTGAAGAAACACTCTTTTCTTGCCCTTCTTGTATTTTTCCCTGGTTTCTGAATATTCTTGGAGTGAGAAAACATCAGAACTCAATTAACTGGCAGTATAGCTTCCAAAGGTGGCACTTCAAAAAGAAACAAAAACCACTTTTAGAGCATTTCATGGTCATTGGAAGTGGGTGCTTATGTTAAAAGCAGAAACATGCATAAAAATAACTCAGAGAGCCAAGGTCTTGGTGATGCCTTTGTGCCACAATCTATGTGCAATTTAGCATTCTTTCTACCTTTACTTCCCTCTAATACTAGGTGGTCCCAGTGTCTTATTTTTCAAGTTTCACTCTGGTTGTTTTCCTTCAACAGGGATTTTTTTTTTCCTCTCTCAATCTCTCTGCAAGTCTCCACGCATCAATTCCAAAGTAATTGTGTTTTTAACTCTGTTAGGACACTTTTCTATTCATTAGCTTTCTCATTAAAATTTTACTTGTTGCCCTTTGGGTAAACATTAGGAAAACTGTTACTTTTTCTCCACATTTTTATGTTTTCACTTCTGCTTTAGTTAAAGACAAAAGCTGCTGAACAATGACTATTACAATTCCTATATTCTGTCTCATGAATTCTAAATAAAAACATACTCATAAGAATTTTTGGTTTTAAAGATCTTTCACAAAAGGCTACTTGGCCTATCGCTGTCTTCAGATGAGACTTTTCCTAAGACTCCTGTTTTTCGAATATTTTAAGATATTCTTTCTGAAGCTCTCTCCAGGGCTAAAAATTCTCTCCTACTCTAACGACCCAATTTCGTGGTCACCGACTCTCTCATGTAATTGCAAATCAACCACATTTGGCGAAAGACGTGCAATTAAAAATGTATTTCTGAGTCACATAGTCATATAGTTAAAATGGAGACTCTTTCTTCCCTTGAAAAGCAAAATAAACTGTGATTTAATAGAATTTTAAGGACTGATCTACAAGACATCTTCAGGAAATTTTGACCTCTCCCCAATAGTCTGACTAAAAGATTACATATTGTGGAATAAAAATAATCAATCATAAATGGAGAAGGAAGAGGGGGAGGAGGTGAAAAGGAGGCCGGGAGGAAGAAGAAAGAAAGAAAAAGGGTAAAAACTGGTTGTTAGCTAATTCCTTATGCTACTCAAACGAAGACGTAGAAACTGTTATGATATTGTCACAACGAGCTCTGGACTTAGAATCAAAGAAGGAAGACTTAGCCTCGTCTCTGACACGTATTTGATGAGAGATATAACCTTTCTGAGCTTTGAATTATGTGAATGTGAAAAATGGCCATAACAGACACTACCACTTACTACTGCTCTGAGAGCTGAAGAACTACTGTATATCATAAGTGTACTGACCTGTCAGCTGTTATTATTACATACAAATCCCTCTAAATCCAACCCCTAGAACACTTTTTAAAAAATTATTTCGTTTAAAAAATGGTGTAGTGAACTGAGAGAAGGTTCTACGACCTTGATGGTCCCTCACATTTGATCAGAGACTGAGTTCACTGGCCTGCTGCGTACCCTACAGAGGGCCTTTCAGATTTATTTTCAGTTCCCCTTGGGGTTACCCGGTATTGCAAGACTCAGAAGATGGCTCTGTGAAATGCAGAAAATTCTCCAGCTGCTTCTCTGCCTTCCTCTCACAACCCTACATTCATATCCACAAGACTTTCAGGCTGTTGTATTTGTTTCCATTTGTGGCCAAGATCTCACATAAAAATGATTTTCTCCCATAGGGCTCAATGGTAACAAACTTTAAACTTCACTGTTACCACTGCTGCTCCTTCCTAGGGAATCAGACAAGAGATCAGATTGTGGCAGGAGAATCATCTCCCAGTAATTTAACAAAGCCTTTATTCTATTTGAACTTAATGGAGAGCTAATGATTTTGACAAGAACAATCTCCTATTTTAAGTAGCCTTATGAGATTCTTTCCTATTAAAGTCAAGCTCTTTTGATTACAGGTGTCTTGTCTCCCACAATACTAGCTATGAGTTTGCCTTTTCAAGTGAAAAACGAAGTTTGAGGGCTTGATTGCTTTGTCATTTAACACCATTACCACCATGAAAAACTTTTTCTCCTCCTAGTCAGGCTAAAACCAGAAAGCAATGCATTTTTCAGCTCAGAGTTCTCAATATTCCTTCCATTCCCATCGTATCACTTTGAAAGAGAGCAGCACCTTTGAAGGAATACTGAGGAAATACAGTAAAAGAATTTTAAAATGCAGCACCCAGAAAACTGAAGAGTCCAGGGCAAAGGAAATACCCTTGAAAACAGTGATTCATCAGCCATTGGTATGGACCAGTTACCTTTTCAATCCCCCAGAGTTAAAGAAAAACGTATCACACATACTTCAACAGATGTTCTGGGCATAACGAGGGACACAGAGGAAAAGGGGGAAGTGGACAACCAGAACAAGACCATCGGTGTCCGCGGCAAGCAGAGCCTGCCGCACTCCTCAGCTGCCGTCCGCCTCAGCCCGCAGGAAACAGCTCGCAGGAAGCGCTGCGCAGCTGGGCTCTAGGGATTAGCAGTGTTTGTGTCAGGCCGAGTGCAGTGATGCCCGTTCCAGTAAGCTACAGTCTAAAAAGTGGCTCCACAAAAAGGTAATTGCAGGGACTATGAAGAGATGCCAAATCTGGAGCCTCCAAAGGCTTGCTGCCCTCATGGGGCAGCGACGCGGGAGGGACACAAGAAGCACTCAGTAACAGCTCTTGCCTCGACCCGACTGAATGGGCTGCCAGGCAAAGCACTGAGACATTCCATCCCTTTCTCGTCTCTGGACCTATGAAGTTTTCCTTTACCGCACAGACTTAGGTTTTTACTAGTGTCTCTGTGTTACTCAGCTAGGGTTGCCCACAAAATACCACAAACTGGAGGTGCTGAAACAGAAATTTATCCCTTCACAGTTCTGGAGGCCAGACGGCCAAGATCACGGAGCCAGCAGGGCTGGTTTCTCTAGGCCTCTCTTCCTGACCTGGTTGGCTGTCATCTCACTGTGGCCTCACATGCTCTTTTCCTCTTCTTACAAGGACACAGTCATATGGGATTGGAGCCCCTCAAAAACCCTCATTTGAGTGAGAAATTCTTCTAACTGATCTACATGCCTTGACCCTAGTTGTTCCACTGTGACATCTTCACTTTACCACCAAAGCTACCTCTTAAAACCCAAATTTTATCATCTCTCTCTTATTTCGGTCTATAGCAGCTCCCTAGTGACCCCTGGGATAAAATTCAAACTCTTGTCATGACATGATCTTGTAAGAACATCAGTTATACTGGATTAGAGCCCCACCTTTATGATGTCACTTAATCTTAGTTACCTCTTTAAAGTCCTGTTTTAAAGCCTAATTCCCAAATGTAGTCACACTGGGACTCAGGGCTTCAACATATGAATTGGGGGGAGAGGAGAAGGCACAATTTAGTAATAACAATCTGCTTTAGAGATGATCTCCAAAGCAGAATTGCATATTGGAAAGCAGATGTACTTGGGTGTCAGAGAGAACGGTGTGAACTCTAACTGGCTATTTATTATTCTAGCTTGACCTTGGGCAGATATCCTTCTCTGTAACATATCCTCCTGTGTTATGTTAAAACAGGCTATTAATAACTGCATGGCAGGTTTATTGTGACGACTTAGGAAGATCAAATATGAAAGATATCCTAACACTCTACTTAGTAGCTGAGAGTTGTAAAAATTTCTCTCTGATGTTTATCTTTTAGGTGGTGGGGTCTCAGCATTACCCTGAAGGCTGAAAGGGCCATTCTTTGTGGCATATATCTCAAACTGCTAAAAATTATCATTTTAATAAATCTGAGCAATTTTTGCACTGTGGATACCTCAGGCTATCAAAAACCACTAATAGTTAACTTCTGATAGTTCCCAGATTAAACATGAAATTTCTAAAGAGGATTTATGTTCATCACCTGGATTCATCCATTCTATTATTGAAATAAGTGTGAGGTACCATGCTAGGAACTAGATGAATACAAAGATTCATAAATTATATTGTTTGTTCTCAAGTTAGAAAAATATTATGAACACAAATGTGCACATAGCAATAAGAAATTATAAGGGTTCAAGATAAGAGCTGGTTTATTAGAATGGCTTGAAGAAGAATCACTTTATATATATATACATGATCTGGGGCTGGTTTTCAGAAAGAGATCAAATTTTAAACTACTCTTTAAGTATGGGCAATTTTAAAAAAACTGGTAAGTGGTGGAGAGACGCCAATAAAGGGAAAAATAATTCTTTAAGACTTTTTCCCACTTTAGACGTATAAAAGGAGACTTCATTCTCTTTTTCATGTGGCAATTTCAGAAGATGCAGACCCTGGCTCTCTCACCCAACTTTCAGGAAACGGAGATCATAATAAAGGCTTGGAAGAGAAACAACAAGAAATATTGCAGAAGAAATTTGCACATAGAAATAAGAATGCTATTTCCAAGGTTAGTTCAAGTAATCAAGAGCTCCTCTGAGAGATGAACTTTGTACTAAAACAACTTAAATCTCATCTGTTTTTACTTGTGGAGGTTAAGTGACTTATTTTACAAATGCTTCATTTAAAAATCTGCTGATTAAAGCTCCTGCTTTTAGACCTTGTAAAGTCTAACTGGAAAAGGTACCCATATGTTTTTATTTATTTGAAAACTGAATCACATGATGAACTTATATTCCTTAGAATCCCAAGGGGATAACAGCTTTTTAATATTACTGTAGCTTTCTTATAATGCAAAACAGTTCAGCAAAATTAAACTGTTTCATTTTTCCTTCTGCCTAACATGACAAGGCTTCATACTGAAAGATCAAAAGTTGTATTACACCTTTCTCTAGAGCAAATAACGTTGACACGTAGTTCAACAGTGTTCTTCATTCTAACGTCTAAGAGCCATATTGTATACCTGAGTAGAACAAATTGACATAATTTTATAATACAATAAACAAATATGGTTATTCTTGAAGGTAAAAGCCTATTTTTCATGAACTTGTCCTAAAATACCTGTATTCTTTAACAGTCAACATTGTTTCATATCTGGCACATTATGCAATGTCTAAAAGGTAATTTTGTTTTCTACTCTTGGATAAAAGCAACCTCGGGACATTTTCATGTGAGGTGAATCTGAATAAGCTGAAATTCTGAGGAGGGTTTTTTGTTTGTTTTGGGGTTTTTTTGCTTTTCCTTTTTTTTTTAGCAGCATTTTGTACAATGTATCAGGTACACTGAAGGGAAGGTAAAACATTTCTGTGAGAAAATGCATGCACAGTTATGTCAGACTGGGATCCTCATGGAAGCTGCACATTAAGCAAAAGAAAATTCTTCCAAATTTGACCTTGAAGAGGAAGCATATTTTTACTAATCAATGGTAACCAACGTTGACAGGGGATTAGCTCGATTTTTGCACGTATATTCAGGTGGATAAAACAGTCGTCAACTGTTGTCTTCCTGATCAACAGTCTGTCATTGCCTATCAAATTGGAACCCACTGTGCTTTTCTTGTTTCAGTTTTATGTAACCACATGTAATACATGAGTCGAAATGTCTTGCTGGGTTATAAGAAAAAGAGATGAAGAATTACAACGCAAAGGCTCAATGATAATATAGGTTAGAAAACCTAAATCCT
Source organism: Vicugna pacos (assembly GCF_048564905.1). NCBI lineage: Eukaryota > Metazoa > Chordata > Mammalia > Artiodactyla > Camelidae > Vicugna > Vicugna pacos. Next base: position 20,878,516 of record NC_132991.1, read on the forward strand.
AAGCAGCTAGATTTTTAACTTCTATGTGAAATAACATGTCCCAGTTCTAAGATATTATGATCTAGAGCAGTGCTTCTCAAACTTTAATGAGCACACAAATTACCTGGGGGTCTTGTGAGAAGACTGAATCTGATTCAGTAGGTCTGGGACAGGGTTTGAAATTCTGCTTTAGGAATGAATTCTCAGATGATGCCAATGCCGCTATGGACCACATCTTCAATGGCCAGGTTCTTCACCACAAGTTTACACAATTCATCATGATATTTCATAACCATCTTCATAGCAAAGGAAATGTGGCCCCCTAAAATAGCCGTATTAGTGTCTGCCAATTCATTTTGCTTTAATTTGGTAATGATTATGCCAGCCTTTTGACTCATTGTGATTAACCTCATAATTAGATTTTCTCTTAGAATCACTTTTCTTCATGAAGGTGCAGAAAATAAATAAAATAACATAATAACAATGAGAGTATATGACTATAAGTTCTTGCAGGTGGCAAAACATTTGGTGAACATTTAGGATTAAAGCTTTAAATGGCCCATTCTTAATCTTGTGGGATATAGGAAAAAAATAAAAGTGATTTAAAATCAGTGATGCTAACTACTGTGGGTGGACACTGCTACATCATTTGGGCCCTCCTGTTTCCTGGAGCCAGCACAAGCAGGGATCAGGGTGCATGTGACCTACAGACACCTGCAGTGTGGACCTGCTGATGCAGCTGTATATCGGCAGCTTGTTAAGATGCTTTATGAAAAGAGGTGTCACCAAGTAACTGGCTGCCCAGTGCTCTTATTCTCAAATGAGAAAGTCATCATGCCCGTCATCATCTTCTTGACATTCTACTTGCTGTTTCAAGTAAAATTAAAGAAAACATACGCATCTCCACCCACACCCACTCCTCCATTGTTCAGTATTCAATGATTCAATGGAACGACATTAAAGTTTTGTTTCATGCAGATAAAGAGTAACAATGGCCTTGTACACTGTGTGTTTCTGAGCATTTAGAGTGAGAATTGTATTTAAAAATACTCTGTCTAAAGAACTTCATTTTCTGAGGCTTTAGAAGACACAATTATTTTGTCATAGCTCCCTTTCTTTTCTTAAAACTTTGCTCTTCATTGAAAACTGTTAATCCATTAAACAAATATTTCTTAACTTAATATTTACTTATAAACTTAATTTATTTGTAAAGTATGTGGCATCAAATATTATGTGGTGGATGACTGTTAGGATCTGAGAATTGAGGGCACTACGGCGGCTCCTGATGTCACAGACCTCAGGACTCTCAGTTAAAGCCTTCAGGAGTCAGGCCTCACCTAGTTATCCTGATCATTTCAGCAACCCTTAGCTGTTTGAGTTAGTACTGAATAAATTGTTTAAAAAGATAATAAATGGCTTGGCTCGCAAGACTGAAAATTCCAGAAATCAGGCACAGTTCTGTTCAAGAGGAGAATATCATCAGAACTCAGCTCTTCTACACGTCACAGCACTGACTTTTGCTGTACTGATTTAACAGTTACACTCTGTAGAAGATTTCTGAAAAACTAAAAGTCTAGACAGTCTCAAAAAAAAGAATGTCATTTCCTTTTCCAATACGAAAACAAGTGCGTTGTTTCTCATTGGTTGTAAGTGGCTCCTGTTCTCATCTCTGAACAAAAAGCTCCGGTCACTGGAAATATAATACTGTGACCGGCCAGACCGGATCCACATGTCCACCCCTGAGGCCATCAGGGAGGTAAAACCCGCCAGAGTATGTGGATTCAGAGTTGTAGTAGCCATTAGGGGAGCACAACTGACGACTGAGATGCTGCCCGCTTAGGTCTGCCGCTGCATCCGTGCAGTGACCATGCTTCTCGTGTGCTCATGATCCCAGAGAGTTACTGAACCCAGTGCAGGAGCAGGGACTAGTGCAGTCCTAGGAGGCAGCGGACACACCTTTAATGGGTGACACTGGCTCAGGTATCCTCTGTTAGCTTAGCTGACCCTTTCTTGGAATGATGTTACAATCTGGGACTCTTCCTGCTCCATTCCTCTTTCCTCACCCCCACACCATACATGTCGACTGATGGCAGTCTGAAAGTTCTCTGTGCTTTTTCCTGCCCTCCTCCAATAAATCTCTTGCATGTTTAATCTTATTTTACTGTCACCTTCTTGGAGATCCCAGAGTAGTGCAAGAGTGTATAAAATTGTGATTTTCCAGGGGAAATTTGAATTCTATTGGCAAGAGAGTGGTGAACAGAACTTCAGAGGCAAAAAAAAAAAAAAAAAAGAACTAAGGTGTACCTATATAATGATCTCTCATGGTTTAACTATTTTTCTATAATACATGTTCTTATGAATTTCTTCCAAACATCAAACAACTTTTGCTTGAGTTATATCTCCCTGAAATTAAAAGTTCCTTTAGAGAGAAGATTGTATGTCTTCATTTCCCTAAAAATGTTTTGCAACCATAGCAATAATAAGGGGCAATATTTATGCTCGTGAAAAAGGTTTTCATCTATCTGTAAGGTATCGTGGATCACTAAAATACTAAATAACCCTTATTTTATCAAAATACGTATGATGATGTATCCTCTCCAGACTGTAAGGTTATCTTGGCAAGTATTTTATTTCATCTTTCTTACTGCTCACACCTGGAATTTTCTCTGTTGAATTTGAATTACTGTAGAAAGTGTCAAAAGAAAAATTCCTGGAATATAAAAATGAAAATTCCCTAATCCTTTCACAACTCTGAAGAATATAGATGAATGAACAGTAACCTTTTTTTAATTGGTCTTCTATGTCTTAGACAATATGAAAGTGAATTTTAGAAATCTTTATTTTAATATTTGTAGCTAATGAAGTAACCTCACCTCCATTATCCAGGAATATGGTAGGAGAACAGCTATTTTAGTATATTTTATAAGGATGAAAATTTAAATACAGAGAAGGTAAGTGACTTGTTCAAAGCCACACATCCAGTCCTAGCAGTATGTTCATCTGATTTCTATGCTTGTAAAGAAAATTACCTCACTTCCTCTCAAATTACCACTTTTTGGGTCCACAAAAGGCAATGTCCCTTCTGCAGGGACGCCCCTTGTCAAAAGTGGCACTGACTACTGCTGCTTGTAAATTTTTGAAATATTACTATTACCAAATATTACACTATGGTACTTTTTTATACCTTAAGCACTGTTGCTTAAAAGCTTTCTAACTTGGGCCTAAGCCCTAAATTTTATCAACCCCAGGTTAAAGAGGACAGACATGTTTCTCTTTAAACAAGACAAGAAGATTTATGAATGGGCAAGAGAAAAGATTTCTCTAGTAGAGTTTTTTTTTCCCCCCTAATACAGCATAGTACAGCAATACTAAGCCAGAGGTGTGCTTCCCTATTAATAGGACACATGATTAATAAAACAAAGCAAAAGAAAATCTCTACCTATGTGATACAGGGCTATTTTGGGGAAAAGAAAAGAAAGAGAGATTTTGAGACCTGAGCCAACATGGACCATTTCTTGAACAATTAAGAGTAAGAGGAGCGGTCTTTGGCTTAGAGATTGAGTTGAAGAGTGAGTGTGTGTGTGTGTGTGTGTGTGTGTGTGTAATATAGATTGTATATTAGGAGAAGGATAGAAATCTAAGAAACTAAGCATTTTCACCAAAGATATAAATACATTTGCATTCTCTCCTCCAGACCACACCTTTCCCTTCTCATGCCATTATTCCCAGAACCACAGATAAAGGTATGAAGGCACATGAATTAAATGACAGATATCCAAAAGCTATGGTACCTCCCCGTCCAAGATATTGAGTTTTCAAAAACAGTATGTCCGGTAAAACATGGATTTAGAGGGTTCAGTGTTCAACAATAAAATTCCAGCTCAATCATTTATTTATTATTTTAGCTTCAGAAAAAAATTTTATGCCTGTTTACTCCTTGTAAAACCAGGACAATAATATCTTCCTGAGCAAGGGATAAAGAAGATTAAGATAATACACATAAGATGCTTAGTGCAGGGTGCGGTGTTCCTGAAATAATAGTAAGGTTTTTATTATTGTTATTACTACGCTATACCTGCTGCCACTGCCACCACCATCTCTGCCTCAGCCTGTTTCTTCCTGAGGCAGGGAAACTGGTCAAGGTAATACGTGAATCCTTGATATGGAGAAGAACTCTTCTCTTGCCTATCTTTTATATCACATTAAAATTATCACTCTACATAGTCCTGTAACACGTTCAATCTCAGCCCTTGAAGAACAAGTAACAGCAGTAATAGGAGCTCTAGTAAAACTCTTTCAGCACATTTCACAAACTCCAAAAGCCAAGCATAAAGTGAATCTTTGTTTTTAATATCCAATAAAAAACAACTTCCAGGTGGAAAAAGCAAGCTATTTTAAAGAGAAATTAGAAAGTGGCATACATTATCTTGAAATTTAAACCCAGACTCTTGTGACCTAAGAGGTTTACTTTTTTCCCATCCTCTTTCAGTTTTATTTTCCCTAAACTCCTGCCCAATGGCTCTTCTGAGATTCTCATTCTCTCTGGATGCAAGAAATGCCGAAAACCTTGCCAAAATGTCTTCTATCACAAAATTCACAGGTCACTTATGTACAGTCAAGAGGTTTCTGCCAGTCCCAATAAACATCGAGACGTCTAGATGTGAACCCCGACTTGCTGAACCTCTGGACCTCTTGGATTTTCACTAATCACTAATTTTCTGGTTCAGTGGAGCATTACCTAACTTCTTCCCAACTTTTCTACAAACCCAGAGCCCAGATGAAAAGGGAAATTTTGACGCCATGGTAATGCAAAAGAAAAAACAAGGGCAAAAATCTCTGCACCCCCAAAAAATAGAATAAGCAAAAATAGCAACCAAGTAACCCTAAATATAAGTACGTTAAAAAAAAAAAAAGCTACTGCCTTTATAAAATTACATGAAAAAGAAAAAAGAGAAAGAACCCTTCCCAAATATATTCCATGTGCCCATGCAAACACTGATGGTTTTTTTCCTAGTTTTGTTGTAGTTATGGTAAATCTTTTTTGTTTCTATCCTATAATTTCAGATTCTACCTTCCCATATAACTAACCAGCTCTTTCCTTTCTATTTCCCTTGATACCTCCATTTTAAAAATTTGTTTTATTAAAATATCTGAAAGTGAAAATATGTTTACTTCAGATTAACAGGATGAGGAATGGAACTGGCTTTCTTTTCGGATATTAAGTGTGCTTCTCATTTAATCTTCCCAGAAGCTCTATGCATTTGATACTGTCCAGTCTTTCTAACAAATGCTACTAAATTACTGATTCAAGGCAAAAGGCATGAAGCCTGACTTTGAAGACACTTTTCTTGTATTTGAACGTCTAAATAATAAAGATAATGTCAATAATCAAGAGCACAGGTACTGGTTTCTTTATACAGAAAGAAATCATTAATCCAAAAGCCATGGCAAATACAAAATAGCACAGTAAGTTTCCTTTAAGTATTTCATACACATACACAGTTCCAAAGCAAAATCTTTTATTCAAGATGGTGTTGTTTTTCCCCTCCCTGGTGAGCAATCTATTGTAAAGACAGAGACCTCCCTTCAACATGGGGAATAGAAAACTGAATTATAAAGAACTCTTCTTACAAACACAATTTTGTAACCTCACAGCTCCATAGAAAATGTCTTTAAAAAAAAAAAAAAGAAACACCAATAATAATAATAATGCCATTAAATTCAAACATAGAAATATTAAAGGTCCCTTTCTTTTGCAAATGAGGTTATGAAGGCAATGTCATTACTGCAGTTTCAGGGCTAATACCACCATCTGATGAGATCATTTTCAAATTCTGTACAAGAAGAAGACCTAATAGACACTGGCTTCATGCAGATACCATTTTGGAAAACAGATCAACATTCAGAGGCATCTATTTTTTCCTTGCCTTCTAGGATAATAAAGGGCTACCAAAAAGCAAAATAATTTCCTTTTATTAAAAGCCCCATTCAAGGGTTAAATCTGTATTTTAACCATTATGCTGGAAATCTTTCACAATCCATCTTCCATGATTTCCCCAATAGTGACATTATGTAACATTTATCTCTTGAGAAATAGTCATTGCAAACCATCCACCGTTTTATGAAACAGCCTAGTTCTGTGTCTGCTGTTTTGATTTTTTTGTCATCTGTATTTTCAGGTTGATTGTCTTTAATAGGTCTTTATCTTCCTTACCGTATTTTCCCTCTAATTTAGGTAAAAAGGGAAATGAACTAAATTTATTTCAAATTTTGTGATTAAAGACCAAAGTTTTCTTATGATCAGAAAAAGAAAGTGACATGACCTAGAGCACGAGGAGACGCCTGTGTGGAAGAACTGGGATTGAGCTGGCCCCTAAAGATCAGAAGAATGGATAGGTGGACAGGTCAGAGGGCTGTACCGGAGAGAATGTAAAAGGCAAGCTGGAAAGCAGCGAGTGTGAGCAGATGACTGTGAAGAGACCAACCTCAGTGGGTTGTCAGGTGTGGCTGAACAGTAAGCTGTATGTCTGTAACACCTTATCCGATATTTCAAAATGTGAAAAATTCCAAAAAACAACTTAAAAAAACTAATATTAATAATCCTATTAGGAGATACAGGAAATGCATATGAAAGCAACTAACATGGACCTCATTACCACTGTGTGCAAGATACTGAACAAGGAGCTTTACATAGCGACTTCCTTTATCCTTATGAGGTGTGTATTCGTTTCCCCAAGACAAGTATCTGTTGAAGTTGCCATCTGTGGCAAGGCACTGGGAAAACAAGTAAGGTAAGACATGATGCTTGTGAAGAATAGAGTATGGTAGAGACAAATGAGGTGTGTTTTTAAAAAATATATAATGCAGTTTAAGTGCTTTGACCAAGGTATTTTCAGGATGCATCCAGATTAAGAGGAAAGGCCTCTAAAGACAAAGCACTGTTTCAACTGAGTTTTTAAGTTGATAAATAGGAGTTAACTAGATGCAGGAAAAGACATGGTAAGCGAAAAGATCCTTATGAGCAGAGTCATGGAAAAGCCCAGAGTCATGGAAAAGCCAGTTGTGCTTAGGAAAGTAAAAGTAGTTAGGTTAGGATGGCTGGAATGAAAGGTTTGTGTTGATAAAAGGTACAAAATATGGTGTGTATTTTTGCAGGGAGATGGAAATGTAGCAGCCAGATCAGATACACCAGGGCTTCTCCACCAGTGAAGATTTTGTCCCCAGGGAAGATGTAACAAGGCCAGTACATATTTTTTGGCTGCTATAATGGGCAAGGGGTGCAACTGACACCTAATGGATGAAGGTCAGAGGATCTGCCAAATGTCCTACAATGTGCAAGACAGCCTCATCCCCATCCCCCACCCCAACAAAGAATGATCTGGCCCAAAATGGCAACAGTGCCAAGGCTGAGAAATCTTGATGTGTGGTGCTAACCCAGAAAGTCAGGTATCTGGAAAGTTCTGATAAATGATGGAATGGTTTTCATCTACACACAGCATTCTGGCAGCCGTGTCAGGGCTGGATGAGAGAAGTCAGGGGAGACATCAGAGCAGGAGGACCTGTATTTAACCCATCGCATCAATATAGTAGGAAAATGATGGTGGATGCAAAGGGGGAAAAAGAAAGGAACTAAGAATGAGATGAGTGTATGCAGCTATGAAGGCAAAGCTTGTAGAATGACGCTCAGAATTCTATACTGAGTAACCGGAATAAAATAATGTTATTCAAACAGGCAACAAAGGACAGAGAGTGATGTTAGAGAGCAAAGGTGATGAGTTTGGTTTTAGTCCTCTTCAACTGAGAGTCTCTGAGGGCCATGTGGAGTTTAGCAGCAAGCAGTTGTATACACAAAGTCGAACAAAGAAAAATGCAAGGAACTGACAAATGCAGGCAGGAAATCGCAAGAGCAACTTCGGTGAAGCAGTGCTAGTGGTGATGGTTACAGTGTAAGTGGCAGTTGAGAAAACTCTGAAGCATTGAGCAGTAAAGAGGGGGAAAGCAGAACTTACTTCTTAAAACAGCACTTTGTATAAGTAAGCAAACTGAGGTTTAGCAAATCTCAATATATTTCCCAAGGTCACAGGACTAGATTCATATCCACATCTGCATTTCTCAGAAAATAAATTTTCTTTCTACTATACAATGTCATCCTTACTTCCACAGGCCATTTCTTTGTATACCCTTCTGCTGGCTTTTCTTTCTAACAGGAGGGCATATGAGATAATTGATCAGAGTTCAATACATTGATTGGATCATGTTTACAAGCATCCATGGACAATCAATATTTAAAATATGATCTTTTTCTCTTCTCCAGGTAGCTAGATAAATAAACTTCTTAGGCTGTACCTTGGAAGCAAGCTAATTATCCAATTTGTTTCCAACTATGTTCTTCTCTTTCTGTATGTACATAGATACATGTATACATTATATCTTTATACATACACACACATTCATGTACTTGGACAGGCAACTGAATGTAATGGTTAGAAACATGGCTCTGTGATCTTAACCTTCTCAGCCGTGTGACCTCTGACAGAATACTTTATCCTAATCTTATCATTTGTAAAACACAGAATAATAGCATTTACCTTAATGAGTTGCTATAATTATTAAATGAGACTATATCAATGAAACAAAACTATGATTACCATCTAGTGAAATGCACAAGAACTAGTAACTACTCTGTGTTTTCTTCTTCCTTCCCTGCCCGTCCTCTCACAATGTCCCATCCCTCCACAGGCTCACAGGAGTCTCTTTTTGTTTTCAGGTTCTGGTAAACATAGCATCCCCAAGATTTTGCTTCAGGTTCATGGGCAGGTTCCACTTAGGACTAAGGATTTAGGTCCTCTAATCTGACTTGCAGGAGAGCCCTACCTCAGGGCATCCTTCTCCAGTAAAGCTAACAGTAACATTGTCTTCCTACCTACTCTGGTTACTATTGTTTGAGTTGCTCTCCTCATGGACCTTACAGGACACAGAGAGAGATTCCAAGGAAAAGATGTTATCAATCCTTCGTCTATGGCCTTTGTATCATGGCCACTGGGCTCAGGCAGATCCTTCCCATTCAAGGAGAAATTTCAACAGGAGTCATCTGATTTGAAGCATCTGAGAAAGTAGGAGGTGATCTTGCCTGTGCTCCTGGATGAAGAAGCAGTGAGCTGACCTCTGGGAGGCCCACATTCTGTTACTACCTCAGTTATCAACGAACTCGTGACCCTTTTTCAAATGGCTACCTTTTTCGAGTTCTAGCTTCTTTACTAGCAACAGAAAAGACTCATGATAATCATCTGACATCTCCTTTAACTCTTAACAACTATACCAAAGGAATATAAACTTCACTAGTGGTGGTTTTGTGGTGGTTATAAATTTATTTATATTTGGTTTGAGATTTAGGATGAGGATAATGGGAATCCGACCTCTACATAAAGGAGGTACTATACATCTGGATTTAGAAAGTTCAATTATCCAGATATGTGGTAATTCTTAGGGCTCATGCTCATTTAGGATACAAAGTATTTTATTAGAAAGGAAGAAATCCTACTGATTTAGATCATAAACTTATAAAATATGTTGTATGGAAAAACCTAGGAGGTTCTCTTTGAATTTGGGTATATCTACCATATGCTCAATACATTTATTCCTTGAAATAGAGAACATATCACCTCCACTGAGTATTTTTCCCCAGAGTGACTACTGCAGATAAGAACTCTAAGCTAAATGAGGATGTTTTGGGTGAACTCCTGAATGCAAAGTTTCTGTATTATTATGTTATCAAAACATCCACAGAATATTTGAAGATTAAGTAATGATTGCACCAAGATTGTACAAATAGCATAATAAGTAGCCAATATACCTTCAAAATTATGTGATAAAATCAAACATGTCAACAAAGCTATTTGTTGCCATTATATTTTTAAAATATAAATTGGACACAGAGTTTCTACAACTTTCTGCTTGTCATAAAAATCAGTGACCTTAGAACTTAAGTCTGACAATCATAATCTCATATTACAACAACTCTTATTGACCAAAGTGAGGTTGTTTATGTATTTTATGTGTTTCACATGAAAAATTGATACTTTCTTGAATATAATTTAAAGCAATTCAAGGAATTCAACATCAACTTTCAAAACAGGAACATTATGTAGTAAAATTTCCAAACTGTCAAATCAGTTTATTGGTAAATAAAAGCAGAGCAATAGCTTCTTCTTCTTCTAACTCCAGGTAGCCTAATTTTTAAAAGGTCCCCAAGTCCCTGCTCAACTTGATTGTAAAGTACTGTCATTGTAAAATTTAAGTTTATTTAATAAGGATCTGAGAATATCAGCTCTTTTCCAAGCAAATCTAAATAGTTCTACAGGTTTATAGGTTACTTAAACATAAAATAATGTAAAATTCTACTTTTTTTTTTCTAAAATCCTTTTGAAACAAATGAAACCCCGTGTCTAAATTCATCTTTTTACCTAACTATACATCTGTGGGTAGATTTGGCTTTTGTTTAAGACGCATGCTGCTGTTGATTTAACATATATCATCTTTTTTTTTTTTTTAAGCATTTCTAACCTTCTCTCCTGCCTGATAGTGACTGCTTGTTTGACTCACTACAACACTCCCATAGGTTAGGCTGCGAAGGAGACAATGAGCTCAAATTAATTTAGGCCATTTATCAGTCATGGATCTGAATGCAGCATGATTTTTTAACTCAATTCAATTCTCCTTTCCCCTCAAGTCCTATTGTGGTGATGTGGAGGTGGGTCTTAGTGGATGTTGCACCCATTATGTGTCTGTCTTACAAATGAGGAGCTCTGACTCCAGAAACTCCTAATTCATATGAAGAGGCTGCAAGGGAAATCTGGCCATTCCCTACTCTGGAGAGAAATACTGTCTTTATTAGCTAGAACTGTAATCAAATCTCCAAGGGGGGTAGGGAGACACCTTTATCTTTACTACATGGTAACGTCTCTGGGAAGGGAGGCATTCTCTATCTTTAATATCCAAGAATGTAAATAAACCTGAGCAAACTGTTAATGCTTAGACATGAAGAAATGTGCAAGGTTCACGAAGAATGCTCTCCAAACCTCTACTGTTCTCTGTAACCTAATTTCCTTTGTTCTACCCAAGCTTTCCAACTTTTAGTTCTATAGAGACATCCCATACCTCCATGCTACAGTTGATTTCGCCTCTTCTTCCTCCAGCAAACTCTTATATTTCAAAAATCATGTCAGAAGTAACCCTACTCTGGTGAGTCCAGCTACTCAGATTTACTTGTCTCATTTCTATATGCTATTAGCATTCTGCCCATATGATTTTCTTGGTAACTATGAATCTATTCCATAACAGTTTTTTTTTTTTTTTGGTCTGTTTTCTCAACTAGACTGTAGTCTCCTTGAGGACAAATTTCATTTTGCAGCTTCAACTATGTGTACCTATCTCCTAGGGCAAAGTTTAATAGCTTGTTAAATTAATTAACTTACTTTTCTGAATCTGAGTTTTTCCTCTATGAAATGAGCCCATTATGACCTAGCTTATCATGAAAGACATTCTATAAAATTTGGATAAGACATCATACGTCTCTTTCCTTGGCAATGTGTGGTACTGCTTACTCAATGGCCGATACTTTATGAACTTTTTAGCAGTATGCTTCACTCACATAGGTCACTGATCCTACATTTAAGGAGAAGGAAGAAGCAAAGATCTATTTTTCTACATCAGGCCCTTGAGATTTTTTTATGTAAAGTATTTTAGAAGAGTTCGTTGCCTGGTAGTTTTCCAGCTGAAGTCTGTGTCTGAAAATGATTCGGAGCATGTTCTTACTGTTTAAGTATTCTTCCTGCTCAGACCACTACTTTCTACTGAAAATGGATGGCTCCAGTCACAACTACTGCTGACCACAGGATTTCTCAATCAGATCACTGTAGCAAGTTTGTTTGTTTCTTGCTTTTTTAGAAAATAAAAGTGAGAATACTGCAGCCATTACCTGTTCCCCTTGGAAGTCTTTTTGTATTACATGTCTGCCTTCTAAAAATATAAAATAAATTGTATCCCAGGGTACAGTACTCACCAAGGCATGGTAAAAATCATAGATTTACTTTAGACTTCTTTATTGTATTTCTTTATATTTATTTATTAGTAAGCAACTCATCTAGATTTTCATGTCATTTTATAGTATTATTGATTGATTTTTTAGCTTTCAGTATCTATATTCACCTATAATCTTCACTTTTCCCCCCTTCCTTTCTTTTTTTAAATATTATCAAGTTAAACAAAAGACCACAAATGCAATACGTTATTTCTATGTCTGGTTTATAATGGTAAACTCAGGCCAACTTAGTAGGGGAAGACTCATACTAATTTTTAAAAGCATAAGAATTTATCTTTGAAGACATGAAAGTTTCCCAATACACAAATGGTTTTAAGTCAGTATTCTCGTACAAATGACAACTATGGAACTGTGGAAGTTTTTCAGCAGGGCATAAATGCCATGTCACTAAGGTAGAATCATTTAATCCTCCTAAAATCTGTGAGTTAGGATTATTTCTAACCTAATGGTAAAATCATTTATTTCATCTAGGCAAATGCAGGTCATGGGGTCATGATTTACTATGCATCTGTCTTCTATTTTCTTACTGAACTGAAAGAACATGGGCATTGCTATTGATAGCCAACAGGTACAACTTCCACTACGTTCTCTCATCACAGTCCTCAAATATTCAGAAAACAAAATTACAAAAAAATTAACTGAAAATCATACTAAGTCCTAATATCAATAAAATAGTATCTCATATTAGTGTAATTTTCTAGAATTTACAAATTACACTATTCCCTCACTTAGAATTCACAGAACTGTGTAGGTGGGCATCACTGCCTCCATCTGAAAGATTAAAAAAGTGAAACCAAAAAGCTCAGATGAATTGTAAAGGCCCTACAACTACACTGCATTAGTTATAAATATGTATTTTCTGGTTCCAACTGTAGCATTTATTGTATCAGCTGCTTTCCCACAAATGATTTGTTTTGTGTTTTATTTTCTATAACCTAAAATAATGGTTTTTCATGTATGTTCCCCATAGTTTAGCAGAAGCACCTCAGAGAACATCGGAGTGTGTATGTATGTTTCTATATAAATGTGTATACACAGAATGTATATATAGAACGATATTCCTCTCCCCTCTCCAGAATAAGTTCATTACTCTCTTCCTAAAAGACTGGGGTCTTGAGGAGGGTTTTATTTGGGGGGGGGAGCCTTGTTGCCAGAAGAAAATTGGAAAACCTCTAATTAAAAAAATACATTTCTATCTGTCTAGTGTTCCTCTGTTAGCATCCTACAGAAAGAATACACATAATTACTGAACTTACTAAAAATAGTGATATTCATACAATCTCATTTTTTATCATAGGAAGAATCAAGTCTACTGAATAACATTATTTGTTAAAGGGGCTGAATTGGATTCAACTTTACATCTTGAGGGAAGATTTGATACCTTTCTATCGTATCTTATGCTTTCTTCTGTCACCTTATTGTGATTAAGACATTGAATAGGACATTTTTCTAGGCTTTGGAAGAACATAATTAATTCATTTTTAAAAATTCAGAACTATTTAGTCTGTATCCTTTTTATATGGTAGTAAAATAGGTTCTACAGCTTCAAAGACAGATTATACACAGTTTCTCTATCTCAAAGTTCACAATTTGATGAGGAAGTCAGACAGGAAGCATAACCAGAGTTTAAGACGATATGTGGCTGTTCCCAGATGAGGTAGAAGCCAAAGAAAGGCACGATACTTTTATCTGGAAAAAGAGAGTCTATATGTTTTGGATACAAGTTCACCACGAAAGAAAGGGACAGACATTCTAGACACAGGCAACAGCATACTGAAAATTAAGAGACAAGAAAAATCATAGTATTTTTCAGAAAAAAATCACTAACTGAGTAGAGTTGGTACTCATTTTGACTGGTGAGGAAAGCTGAAATGTGGAAAGTTAATAATGGGTGGTAGTTTGGGGGCAGGTTACTAAGGACTTTGTCTTCCACACAAAGGCATATGGGACTTAGCATTCAAGCAATAGAGAGGGACTGAAGAATTTTAAGCATAGTCTGATATAAGATGTAAACATAATCCCTTTTTCTCACAATTTTCAAATCCACTTAGTGAGACAATATGTAAACATATATAAAGAAAATGATAATAAAAACTGCATTATACTACTTTCAGATAACTTGTATCAACAAGAGGTATTACATAACTTCAGAGGAAAAGCAAGCCACCTGGGCCAAAAGAACAGTGTGCAACTTCTATTGTACTTTCCAGGAAGGGAGGGAGGGATACAAAGACATAGGAAACGGAGAGGGGTATATGTGTGTGTGTGCACGCCTATATCACACACTGCTTGATTAATACCTTTACATATTTCCTATTGACTTGTTTTCCATTCTTGGTCCTGCACTATAAATGGGCATAGAATGGAAGAACTAGGAAAAGAAATTTATGAATAGATTGGACCTAGTGACAATATTAGACCCCATGAGTCAGAACAGAAAGAGAGGAGATAGCTGTGTGCCATGAATATGGGCCATCAGGCAGAGGCCCACGGGATCACACGGCAGGAATCATGAATCTGAGCAAGACAGTAGGAAAGCTTAGGCAAACTAGAGCCTAGGGCGTTGCGACTCACCGTGCGGCCCAGGGAGCAGCAGCACTGGCACCCGTGGGACTTTGTTCTAAGTGATAAATTCAGGCCCCAACACAGACCTATACAATCAGAATCTGCATTTTAACAAGATCCCCAGATGTTCTGTAGATATTAAAGTTCAAGCAGCAGTACACTATGACTCTAGACAACAAAATTTCAAAATAGAAGTAAAAGTCCTAGTAATAAGCAGTTACTCTCTGAAGAGATAAGCAGAGAACAAGACAGGCAGTGATACAGTGTAGCATTTTTGAATGTGCCTTATCTACTGGAAGAACCAGTCTCAGATGGAAATTGGCATGCTTTCAATTCAAAATCAATCAACTTAAAAGATTCACTCTCAAATAATTTTTTTTCCCCTGAGGAGAGTCAAAGGTTAACAGCAAGAAACATCTACAATATAAAGCTTCTCAAAACCCTGTCCATCTTCTTTGATCACCCTATCCGATGTAGAGTTTTTTGAGTAACTAACTCCTGTGACTTCTGTGTAGATTTAGTGGAAGGAAAGCTCCCTTCAACTTTCGAATAGTTTGTCACTATGCCTGTTAAAGTGGAAAGAACAGTCAACTCTTTCTTTTGATTACTTGCAGTTTGGTAGCCAATTTTATTATAAGCCCAACATGAGAAGCGCCAGATAGCCCTGCTTGCTGACTGTATCAATTCTTTTTCAAACTGTTCAACACATTTCAAAGTCTCAGCATACAAATTCCTTGCTTTTTTCCTATATGAGGGTGAGGAAAGGGTACATAAATCTTTAGGAAATGAGGCTCTTGAAACAGTCAGAATAATGCTATTGTCAATAAACTTAAAAGTTGCTTTAACACTTCTATAAAATTCTTATAAAAGCAAAAATGTCTTTAATAAATTCAGTGACCCTGATATAAATACAAGATTACCATATACATACCTTTGCAAATGTTCTAAAAGGTTTTACTTAGGACTTCACTAATTCAAGTGATCTCTGTAATGATGGAATCCAGCTACTTTATCATAATTTCATTGCTGATCCATCAAAGGTAAAAAAAAAAAAAAAGAAATGCAATGAATGTAATCTTGAAATGATCTTTGCTTTCTAGTAGTCATCAACGAAGGGAATTCAAAACAGTCGGTGCCATTTCAAAAGTGCTGGTCTTTCACTAATAACCACTTCAAGCTGACATGACTTACATAGTTTCATTTTTGGTCCAGCTGTCATTTTGAACAGAAAACAAAGCAAAACACAAGGACTTAGAAAAATTGCTAAAGAAAAATTTTACAGTCTAGTGAAGAGTGTGCTCATAGATACACAAATATGTAAGGATTCTAGTTGAGTTGTTAAGTTTTGATGCCCAAGTGGTCAAAATGATCCAGTCATTGGAAGGATGTAGATTTTCAATTCTAGGAAATCAATCCATGGGCAACATTAGGAAAATGTAGCGTTTATATATGAGTTACATGTGTTAACTCATAACTCTCACAGTGAGTTTGGTAATATTGGTATCTCCACTGTACAGGTGGGGAAACTGTAGCACAGACAGAATCAGCAGCTGCAGAAGGGTATAGCATACATCCAGAGAGAAGTGAATGATTTTCAACAATGCCTGATCGCTGCCATTCTGGGCTTCAGAATACTGACTTCAATAATCATGTAGGGAATTCTTATTTTAGTTCTAGTAATTTCTACAGGAAATTATTTTTTAATCCTGAACTGTATAAAAACATTTAGAATACTAAACTTACTGTCAGTAATGAAAATTTTTCATGTGCATTCTCATACACACACACGTGCCTACACACACTGAGTCCTCAGATCAGTTCTAAGTCTTCCTCATTGAAGAAACAGTAGAGACTGGCCTACATCTGGGTTTGATTCTAAATTGCTTTGTTTCTCTTTCTCTCCCTCCTCCTCCTCTCCCCATACTACACAACTCAGTACATTCTCTCTCACACAGCTCCTTCTTTTATTCTCAATTAGTTCTCCTTGTGTTTCAGTGACATGGCAGAGGCTGGCTAGACATTAACTCATGCTGTTTTCTTTCCCTGCATTCATAGCAGTGACGTATTTCCTAGATTTCCCTGTCTTAGGCAGGGGCCATATGAATGTGGATGGAAGTAAGTTCAAGCCTTGCCATGAAACCATCTCTGGGATTAATCACACATATTCCTGCTTCCACTGTCATGTCTGTCACTGGCTCAACACAGATGTTGGAATATCCTGTAACTACTCATAACTTTGGTTACAATCTCCTGAATAAGCAGAAATCCATTACGGTAAAAAAAAAAAAAAGTCATTAAATGATTATCACACCTCACCAACATTTGACAGAAATAACACTAACTTAAACTCACAATGTCTAAGTTGTAATATCAGCTATGTCACTTACTTGCTGTGTGACATTGGGCAAACCTAATAAATTTCCTAATCTTCACAAAAATCTCAGTTCATCTCATTTAGTATACTCGGGAAAAACTAATGAAAACTGTAATGAAAGTGCAAACTGTAAAATTGTATTGACGTGAAAGATTTTTATTTTCAAAATATTGACTCTGAATAAAGAGAAGAAAATGAACCTTGAAGGTTGGGTTCCAATTTGGTAAATCTGGAAATAGGAAGCAGTTTATCAGAAAATCTTCCCAGAGGTGAAAAGATTTGGGAGGCCATGACTTTAAGGATAAAAACAGTGACAGATTTCAGACTATAATTTTGTATGAGCCCAATTTTAATTGAAATAAAAGGACTTTATTTTTATTGTCTACGTTGTAAAACTTTACTGATCTCAGATTACTCACCACTTGCTGTTCTGTACATGCACACATAGCTTCTACACTTCCTCCAGGTTGGCATTCTCAAGCTCTCCGTGAATTAAATGTATGCACTTTATTAAACATGTTCCAGCTAAAAATCAATGTTAAGCCTGTGGATTCTACAGCCATTTATCTTGGTTGCTAAGATGAGCATCTTAAGACCAGTGCTGTGCTCCCACGAATGTACTGTACCTCTTGTCTCTTGCTATCATCTTGTCCTCAGAGCTTTAAATGTGAACCTCACTGGTTTTTTTGCAACAGATTTCACCATTCCATTTCTCTGTTCTACACTGTTTCAGGAGATAGAGAATGACCACATGTCTTCTTCATCAACAAAATCTCAGTGACATAACTGTTAATGGCTTTCGCATGGGAGATGGCCGAGGGTTAGCTGGGGTTAGCTATGTGGGTCTGCTGATCTTGTTCTGGTTCACTCATTTTTCTGGCAATCAATCGTTCTAGGCTGGGTTCAGCTAGTTTCCCTTGCTGTACAAGTCAGTCATTCTCTTCCTAAAACCAGCAGGATAACAATATATTTTATGTTTGTTCAGCTCAAAATACTAACTTCTCTTTTGATTTTTTCCATTTCATTTCTGGGTTATTTATAAGTGTCTAATTTGGATTTCATATATTTGGACATTTTCTACATTTGGTTTATGGTTTCTAATACAACCTTAACTTTCAATGCAAACACTAACTTGAATATTTTTAAATTTGTTGAAACTTATTTTACAGTGCAGAGAATGGTAAACCGTGAGAAGTGTTCCCAGTGCATTCAAACAGAATACATATTCTGCTGTGATGTGGTACAATGTTCTATCAGTATTCAGTAGGTTGAGTTGGTTGATATGTTGATCAAGTATTTACTGATGTTCTGACTACTTTAGCATCAATTTTTGAGAAATAGGTTTGAAGTCTTCAGCTACATTTGTGGATTTGCCTATTTCTGCTTATGATTAATTCAGGTTTTGCTTTGATGTATTTAGAAGCACTATTATTAGTTGTTTAAGTGTTTAGGATTATTACGTTCTCTTAATACAATGACCTCTTTGTACATTGAGAAATCACCCTTTTAACTGCTGGTAATATTCGTCAAAATATTTTTTTCTAATGTTAATAACACCATTCCAGCTTTTTGGGATAATCATTCTTTAACTTTTAACATATCTGAGCCTTTATATTTTAAGTGAGTTTCTTGGAAGAAGCATGTACTTACTTTCGTATCCAATCTGTCAGTCTTGGCCTATTTTGACGAAGTATTTTGAGTATTTATGTTTCATGTGATTCCTGGTATTGCTGGGTTCACATCTACCAGATTTCTTGCTACTGTGTCCTATTCGTCCCATCGATCTTTTGTTCCCATTGTTTCTCTTTTTTGCCTTCTTTTGGATTAAGCACTTTTTAATGATTCCATTTTCTGTTAGTGGTTAGTTGGCTGCTCATTTTTTCTAGTACTTGAAAGATGTTTGTCCAATGTTTTAGAGCTTGTTTTGTTTGTGATAAGAAATTTGCTTTCCTATTTACCTCTGTTCCTCCCAGTCACCTCCCAGGACTCCCAGCTCGCTCTTCCTTTGACCCAGGGAGACAACTGAATTCTGCCTGAGGGAATCCTGTCTGTGTAACAGCTGGGGCAACCAAAGCCTTCCTTCATCTGTTTCGTGACCATCAAGGAACACTGTCCTTTGTTATCCGACATTCAGTGTCTTGAAAATCGGTGTTTCATATATTTTGTGAGTTTTGTGGCTGTCATTTTAAGCAAAAGGGTAAGTCACATCCCTGTCATTTCCTGTTGGCTAGGAGCAGAAGCTGCTTATTAAAATTTAGATGAGATGATATTACCCCATCTGCTTAAAAATCTTCACTTCTCATTTCACTCAGTAACAGCCCAAGTCCCAGTGCAGGTCTACAGGTCCCTACAGCAACCGGGTCATGTTATCATTCTGAACTCATTTACAACTACTCTCTCCTTCATGTAAATGCTTTAGCCACAATCAACCCCTTGCCTTTTGCTGAATAAATTAGACACGTTCTCCTCTCAGGATCTGTGCACATGGTGCTTCCTCTGTCTGGGGTGTTCTTTCCGTGGACAATCACATGGCTGGCTCTTCAAACAGTACATCTCATCAAGGAATGCACTGTCATCCTGTCTAAACTTACAACCTAAGTCTGGTCTCCTTATTCCCCTTCCTTCATTTTTCTTCTTAGCGATTATTACTGTGTATATTATACATTTAATAACTTGTCTAGACATCTTATATCAAATCTAATCCTCGCTTGTGTTTTACACATGCTACATTCTAAGCCAGGTGCAATTTCACCCATTTTAGTTGTATCCTGATAATGCAGTAAAAATTTAAGTGGTAATTGTAATGACTACAAAAGTCAACAGAAATCAAACTTTAACACAGTGCAATCTCAATTCTTTCAAAAAAAAAAAAACAGAGTAGGTACTTCATCCTGTAGGTTAGAGTTTTGATTATTTTATCCTTTGGGACTTGTAGGTATGTGTTAGATTAACTATATGGTAACCTCTCACCATTTTCTGAATAAAATAATGGAGTCACAAAAAAAAATAAAACTTCATATAAAAGTTGTTGGAATATATGAAAGCTTATTCCCTTGTTCAAATAAAGGCATACTTGTTTTCAGATGTCCATGTAAATCAGGCTTAATTTAATGTATTTTTAGGTTTTAATAAAATCAACTCTGTTCAAGAAACTACTATGACATTCAATTTCCTTTTCAGATAGAGCAAAAGAAGTATCAGTCCCTAGGGTATCATAGTATGGTTTATTTCTGAGGAAGAGTACTCATTAAGCTACTAATACGTTCATCAAGTCTATTTGTACTTTTGGTTGCAATCAGGATCTAGCAATATTTTCAGCAGTGTAACAAATTGAAGTCAGGAGATGATAGATTTCAAATTCTTACCGTGAAACCTTAACCTTTCAAAAGCTGAATGGAAATAAGTACTTAAAATAACATATCTAAAATATTTCTTGAGGTAATGACATAGCACTTCAAAAAACAGAATGGGCCTATCAAACCAGATCAGGTACTGAACACCGATCTATTTAAATGTAGTCTGTTACACTAACCTCACACTGGATTAAATCTAGAATAATCACATACATCTTGGAGCATTCTTCGTACTCAATGTGGTCTATAAAGGCGTAGAGTTTCAGCTAAAACTCCCACAACAACTGCCACGTCTGTGTACCAGCTTTTTCCTCTTGTCCAGGTAAAAGTGACAGACATTGCCCGTAATATTTTAAAAAGGAAGAAATGTTAGTAAGGTGGAAAGAGCGATGTGCCCGTAATATTTTAAAAAGCAAGAAATGTTAGTAAGGTGGAAAGAGCGATGGAGGAAAAAAATTAAAAGAGCAAGTAAGATTTTGAAATGTATACTGGAAATAGGGATTGATTACTTTGTAATATTAAAACATCATATTTTCTAAGCAAAGAATTATCTTTTTATTTGGTAAATTAGATTTCAAAATAAAGGTACAAGATAATATAAAGGTCAAATATTGATAGTCTAAAATTTGTAACTAAAAACATCATTAAGTATATAGAAATTGCTGTAAATCTCCCCAAAGAATTAGGCAGACTTAGAGTTTAACAACTAGTTTTGTAGTAACTATTTAGATAATTCACCAGAATGTTTTTTGGGTTTTTTTGGGGGGGTAGTTGTCATTTTTTAACAATTTTAGGTGTAGAGCACAGTTAAGTTTAAGAGGTTTGCCTTAGAGGTCATCCGTGAGAGGTCTGCTATTTAATGCGTCAAATAATTTTGTTATAAGGAAATCAAACTATAGGATACTCCCAAGGATCCAGACCCTCTCATGACAAACTCTCAAGTTTCAGGGATTTCCTTACCAAGGATGATCATAAATAACTACTAAACACAAATGATCACACCACCTCCCACCCCCCTTTAGTGTAATAGCCCTGTGCATCCATGAACGTGCACATACAGCAGAGCGCACTGTGCCACTGTGCCAAAGGTATCTGCTTAACAATCAGTTCTGCCAGTTAGAGAATCTGTGGTTTTTGAAGCAGATGGAGAAAAAAACATATGAAGGACCAGATTTTAAAAGTGATTTTCAGCAAAGAGAGGAGCACTCTTAATCTTGGGATAGTGAGGAAGATAAATCTCAAAACTCTGTTCACTAGAACCTTCTTCATGATTGTAATATAAACCCCATTCCGTGCCCTGGATCTGAACTACCACCTTAGGAGCCATCACCCTGTGGGCAAATCCCATGCAAGGTAAGCCTATGCATATGGTTGTCCTGGAACCCGAATGTCTTCTCTGTCATAATCTGTGTATCATATTCTGAAGCTTAGTTAGTTAGATTCCTCTAAGTGTAAGTTACATGCATCCTCTATTTAAAATATGACTTTCTGGGACAGGAGGTACCGTGGAGGATTACATTAGGATATAGCAAATCATTAAAACCTGTGTTGAGTCCTTCCCTCATTTCTTACTAATAGCTATCAAAGAGTATAACAGTGAAGATATGGGAAATTTGATGGTTATATAAAGTAAAGTAATTTTGGATTTGGAAAAACAATGTAAAGGGGTGAATATAAGGGAAGAGCAGAGCAGAGTGCGGTATCCAGTGTGGAGGGGTCTGGTGTTAAGTGTGTTATAGGAGCACAGAAAACAGGTAAGGAGAGAAAGTTACCAGGAACCGGGAAAGTAACCCAAAGAGAAGGTGTGAAAGGAAATCTGGCCTATTCCAAAGGCTCGTCAGTGCTCACCTTCATCAGGAGTGGACTGATTCTTTTTTCCCTAATTTCCAGATGGCTAATTACAGATATTAAGAGTCTAGAGGCATCCTAATGTTTTCAGCTGACTTGGAATCAGAAATCATAGATAAAAGTCTATTTTGGTAAAAGTCTCTAAAGCTCTGATTTAAACATTAAATTTGGAATGAATTGAAACTATCATACCTCATACTTTGCAAGGAACTTGCGGTTATATCATCCCTTCTACGTTTTGTGAGGATGAAAATCATTTTATAATACAAAGCAGGTAACCTTGAAAAAATTTAGTCCCAATTGAACCTAATTTGTACTCGTCTGGTCAAGTCACTTTAATGTGATTTCCTGCCTCAAAATATTCAGAAGATGAGCCATAAACTGTACCTGTATCAACCCATTATAGTCGAAATGAGCAGTGAATTAAGAATCAAGAAAATCAAGAGAATCAATAATCAACATTTTTGTTTCATTCTGCCACTAACTTCTCATATGTCTTTAAAAAGTCACTGAAGATTTCTGAATCAGATACATATATATATATGTTAATATATATATTATTATAATATATATATATATATATATATTATATATATATATATATATAATATATATATATATTAGTTTCTAGTCTTCCAAATCAAAAATGTATTATTTTATCAAACGTACATTCTACCCCTTCAATTATACCTCAAACTCACTTTCTTTTATTGCTTTGTACCTTTTTTCTTAACTTGCTAAATACTGATTGACCATTACTTGTTTTCAGAGACTTTAATGAGGACATCCCAGATACAGAAGGTACTGTATTCTCTCTAAACCTTAACTCAGTACAGTGCAAACTTCTTTCAAAGTTTTCCCATATGATCACAATCCGTTGCATGAACTGTAATTTTCATTCATGTATTTATTTGTCAAATGTGAATAAGGCCTACTACATAGCAGACAATTTGCTACCCAATGGGAATACAGACCTCTTCTACGTAAAGCTCCCAGTCTAGTGAGGAAGTCAAATACATACAATCAACATTTACTTTAATCATATGATAATACATGCTTGAAAGAGACTGAAGAGAGCATCTAATCTCATTCTGAATTCGTTCGAAAGGGGTTAAGGTTGATTAGAAAATGTGACATGGAAACTCAGGCCTAAATAACTTACAGAAAACAGCCAAAGGAAAATGAAGATGGGTATGAGGCAGTCAACAGGCTAGACAGTGCCGGGAGAAAAGCATCGCAGCATTGCAAGTGGTGGACTGAGAGATTATCAACAAACATCCTAGAGCCGGGAGGGAGCATGGAGTGCTTGGGAGAAGTGAAATTATTCACTGACACAGAGAAGAATGTTTAAGTGGAAGGTAGAGAGAGTAGATTACTGGAGAAGTAGGCAGGAGGAAGATTATAAATGATCTATAATTTTGTACTTTAGTAAGATTGGCCTCGTGAATTATTTATTAACATTAGAAAAATCAAGTTAGAGGGATCAGTTATTAGATTCTTGATCCACTTTTGTATTAATTAGGTTGTTAATTTTGGGATATGTTACTAGAAAACAAAACAAAATCTAGATATTTGTAGTCACTGGTACGCTGCTGTGCTCTACAGGTAGTCTGTAAATATCCAAGAATAGAAATGCACCATATTTATTTAAGATCATGGTGTTATATTTTTAGCACCATTTTTCTTTAATAAAACTTTTATTTTGGAATAATTAAAGATTCACAGAAAAGTTGAAATGGTGGTACAGAAAGCTTCCAAATACGCCTTATTCCGTTTCCTCTAAAGTTAACATCTTATATGAGTATGGCTTAAGCACTGTTTTGATTCCAGAAAAGATACTATTCTATTCAGTTGATGGCTTTTATTTCTTTATCATGAGTTGGGAGCTGATCCTTGGATAATTGATTCAAGATTAATAAAATATTTAAACAGACGCTTACAAAAAAGTAATACAAATTCACATATTACCATTGAGTTAGAAGACATTACACTATAAAATAACGGCTGTCACATTTTACCCTATAGTGGTATCAGCAGATTTTTATTAAAATAGATGTGTTACAGTCTCAATCATAACATCAAACACCAGGAAATCTTGGTCTATAATTTTTACTACAAAATTGGTTTCCCAATAAGCATAGTATCTGTATTTACAGTCTCAGGACTGTAAAATGAGAGAATCAGACTGTTCCACCAAACCCTGAAATTCTAGTGTGGTATTTGATACACTTTCATATCCAATACTCCATATTTCACTAAGAGAAAGATCTTAATTTCCAGATTTTTAAATTTGTTCTTAATATAAGTGCATATTATCATTCAATTTGGCAAACACATTCTGATCATCTATTATTCTGAACACAGAGAACTATTAAATGAACAAAATGTTTACAGACAAGCTCATGATTAAAAACTCATGCCTATGTTACTATAAAATGGTAGAGAAGAAAAAGCCCTTAGATATTGAAGCTTTTAGTTTAATTCCTAGAAATACCAATTGTTAATTGTGACTATGGGTAAATCACATAATCTGTCTTACACTTAATTAGTATCCAACAAATACCTTTTCTAGCTATCTTTTTTCTTCTTTCTTCTTATCTTCATCTATTGATCTACAATCCTAACCTTTGAAGATTCCCAGTCTGAATATGAAGAAAAATCTTAGTACAGCTAGCTTCCTATCACTGACTCCCAGTAAGACTTGTGATTTCTACTATATCACACTGACTTCTAAAGAGATCACAACTAAAAAGAGAAAAAATAATGAACTTTGGGAAGTAATCGGTAATTGAATGTATTAGTTAAAAAGTACTATGTTCATCCTTTCCTAATTAGGTCACATCAAAATAGTTTTGGATAATGTGTTCAGAAGACCTTTAGAGATAGCATTAAATGAGGAGAGAGGTTTAGTTATCTTGGAAAACTTAAGTCGAACCTACCATTCAGAAGGTCATTGAGAAAATATATAAACAAATGTACGGATCAAATCAGTATCCTTTACATAGAACATAAAAGTTTTACTAAGTGTTTACACAAAAAACATTATTTATGTAAAACCTGAGCAGCAAAATCATCTTTTTAGGGGACTTCAAAGAGAATCATTAATTAAAATGAAGTAGCACAACAAGAAAATGTTAACACTTTGAAATTTTGGAATATAGAAATTCTTAGAGAACTGGGAAATGTGTTTTCACATTTCTTATTAGCATTATTTCCTAATAACAACTAGAGGGGAAAGATCCGATAATACGAGAAGATGGGGAAATGGAAATACATACTCCAGGGCATGCAAATGTATTATTGAACATAGTGGAATTCACTATCTCAGTAGAAGCAGCTTCCACTCAAGCAATGTGCAGTCAACCCTGCTACTATTAGGAATGAAAAATACTGAAACAAGATATAAGTGGAAAGCTGAAAACCTGTAACCATCATCTTAGAAAATATCTAGGTCTCTTAAACATTCATTCTGTAACAGAAATCTTTCAGAAGATCACTAGAAACTGAATTAGCAGAATTGAGCCAAATTGTGTATTTAATTAATCCTTCACAGCAAATAGAAAAATAGAACTTTTTTGTAACCAACTTTCCTCTTACTAGTGGAATGTCTTCTGGGTGTTTTCCACACCTTCCATAAGTCTTGCTGGAAACTTATTTATTGGTAAGGAAGATTTATGATGTGTAGTAAAATTTTTATTTCATATTTGTATGTCTTATTAGAGTGTTGATATATTTAGAGCAGGCACTGCCATGCACTAAATTAATAGAAAAACCACAACAAAAAATTGGCCTTGTGACCATCTGTCTACCAATTTGCCATCTATAAGAATTATTGCTTCTTATTTCATATCAGCATATTATTTTTCAAATATAACATTCTTAAGAATTGTCAATATTTACATTTAATGGGTGGATGATAGGACAGTGATACTAACGCAACCAACTACAAATTTTTTATTGCCTTCTATTATGCATAAAAAATTAATGAAAAATTATAACCTCCAACATCAGGTCAGATTCCAAATGAACAAAGGAAAATATAATTCCTAGGAGCTAGTATTTTAAGATGTGTTCTATCTCCTAGAGTTTTACCTGAGTTGGTAATTAATGTGGATTTTTGAAGAGACTGTCATAATATTATTGATACTGAATACCACTACCCTTTCTTAGACACTCTTCGCATCTTTCATTCAAATTATTTTCTTGGTCACAGTGCAGTAGATTTTGCCATGCTTTTTGAAGGTCCGTAACATAAAGTTAAAGAAATCGGCAATGCATTCATCTCCTATTCCAAATATTCAGTTAGAATCTTGAGTGTTTAATACAGAGAATTAATTTTAAAGGTGTTAGACAAGCTGAAAACTACACTCAAAAAAGGGGAAACAACCTCAAGATCTGTAATCACAGGGACACACTATCACCCTGAAGTTAGAGAAAGCAGTATTGACGGAACAACAGAGCTCAGGCCTTCTGTCAGAAAAGCTAGAACCTTCATGGCATTTGTGATCCAGTCAGACTATGAAGGAGCCGTTATCTGTTGGCTAGAGACATGGAGAAAGAGCAGCCACTGCCTGAGTGGCCACCGAAAAAAAGAGAAGACGAGAAACAGTCTGGCTTCTCTCCTCCCCTTGCCCTCTAATGTCTCTTCTGTGCCCTCACTGCCTCCCCTTTGCCCAACTCTAAGCAGAAGGCGTCCGGCAGGTTCATGTCTCTGTCTACTATTATACTAGACTGTTGTCTCTGTAGGAGTAGTCTCGCTCACTACTTTGTCCTTAGAACCAGAAGTGTGACTGAGAGCGCTCAGGAAGTATTTCTTGAAAGAATAAATAGAATCGTAATTTTTCTGGAGAATTTCATAATCTCTCTCATTCTTTTACAGGGAAGATAGATCAAAATAATGACAACATGAACAGAAGGTTTACATAAACTGCAAACATCAAAACTTTCAGTCTACAAATGTATGGTATGCGATGCTTTTCAAGTATCCATTAAACACTTAAAAATTCATCAAATGATTGCTCACAAAGGAAACATATGTATATTCCAAAATACAAAACTATGTAAGTCATGGTTTCTGATTTAATTAACAATTAGAATGTTTTAAGACATCAAGTCAATTTCAAAAGTTTTAAAAATATGTTTTCATAGAAAACAAATCTATCATTACAGATGATTCAGAAAATAATGACATGAGAGTAGTGGTTTATGGCATGTGGTCAAAACTGTATTTAGAGGCAAGTATAGGGCCTAGATAGTTTCATGATAAAAAAGTAACAAGTGGGCTAAATTTGACTAATTCAAGGGAACAGAAATAAATTAAACTTCAAAAAAGTAATAAAAATAAAATAATCAAGACAAACATGAACATCAGTGAAAACAAAAAAAATCATGGAATTGCCAGGTAAATCTAAAAACTATGAAAATACATAGAAATTTTATTAAAAAGTAACAAATGATAGAAGGAGAAAGTACACATGCACATGCACATGTGTCAAAAGAGAAAACTCTTTTCATAAATGCTATTTGCAAAATAAATTATTTACTAGGAACGATAAAGTGTCAAACTGAGTCCAATAATAATATAGATTTTAAACATATCAAAATCCATGAGAAAAGTATAAAGAATTAGCTAATTACTTCCAAGTAAGTCACAGGTCTTTAGTTACAGGCCTTAAGCATACTGGTAGCCAAGTATGAAGAGAAGTAACTTAATTTTAAGACTGTGGAGTTTGGAAGTATAGGAAGACTTACATATACAACACTTAGAAATATCAGAAGACACAGATACACAAAGGA
This sequence comes from Vicugna pacos, assembly GCF_048564905.1. Taxonomy (NCBI): domain Eukaryota; kingdom Metazoa; phylum Chordata; class Mammalia; order Artiodactyla; family Camelidae; genus Vicugna; species Vicugna pacos. The sequence goes on from NC_132991.1 coordinate 20,906,531, forward strand.
AGATGGGGAATAAGTACACAGAACAATAATAAGTATATTATTCTAGAAAATTATTATACATATTACTATTGATACATATTAAAATAATAATATATGTATTACATGTAATCTATGTAATATGTATTGTTATTTTAATATGTATCAATAGTAATATTTTATATATACACACACACACACACACACACACTATTATAGAAAGCCAGTAATAAGTTTTTAGAACATTTGGCCTTGGGTAAAAATATTCCTTTTGACGCTATAACACAGATGATTACTTCAAGAAAGGCTACAGAAATGTATATATGCATATATAAATATTTATAACTATATGTATACATATTTAGCAAACTCAAACTATGACAATTTTAATTATCTTAGGCTACTGCTTGCACAGATTTACATAAGACTTTTTATACTTAATGAGTCAGTTTCATTAAAAAAAAAAAGTCTTAAAATACTGGATCTTCTGTTTGATACTGCCCTAACAAATATGGAACACAATATTGTGTAGTAGCAAAAATAAAACAGTGCATATTCAGTTATTTTTTTCATTTCAAAAGAAATGCATTAGTTTGTCTTTTAAAGTATAATTAAAACCCAAAATTTAGTTATGTTTTTGCTTATATCATTTAATTTTTGAATGAATAGAGATATTACTTAGTGTTTTTGCAACCATCATAATAAAGGATCAGGAGTTATTTAAATGCTCTTAAAGAGAGTTCCTTATTGAAAAATAAAGAGTAAACTGAGACTTTCTGCGTATCTTCCACTCATTCGTTCCGCACTTAAAAAATTATTTACGGCTACAACATTATTAATGCACTATTTAAGTTTACTAAAATAAAACAATTTGACAGAGTATCAAAATTATGCTAATGAAATATATTTAGAGGTATAGATGTCCATATACATATATATATATGTTTTATTTTTCTACTAAGTATATATGTGCTAATTTTTTTCTCTAGCTATATAAATAGAAAAAAATAGACTGGAAATTTGAAGCAGGCTGCATTGTTCTAGAAAAAGTAAAGAATATACCAAATACCAAACATCAGCCAAACTGAGTGATGTTTCTGGTCATTCAACTTTATCCAGGTTGCAATGATAGATTAATGAAGAAATCTAAAAGATGGATTTTTTTTTTCCCCAGTAAGAAACTGCCAGGAAAGAGAATTTTATTGGCTCAGCTTGGGTCAAGTATACACCACAGATCCCATCAACCCAGACCACAGGAGAGCCTTGTAATGTCCACATGGTTTACACCCTTGGGGAGATGTGTCCATACCCACTCTCCTACCCAGCCCAAGGCCTGTTGTGAGCCTGGATGTGACCTGTGAATATAAAGACAAGCCATGGCCATCCAGAGACCATTACCAGGTGATAACTGCCACCTAAGAAATACAGAAGGTTGCAAATAAGAAAAAGTTATTTACAGTTTTAAGAACTGCAGTTCAAGAGGCACCAATCTGAATGGCAACTCAAATGTGCTCCAAGGGAAACAGAAAATAGTGAGGGCTTATAAAGGCAACAAAGATTCCAGAGAAGCTACATAGGTTATCGTTATAGAACTACAATTGGTGCCGGTAGGCATTGAGTCACTTGCTGGCAGCAGGTTGGCTGCTGAGCTGTGGTCTCTATGGAATAAAGAAGGTAAGTTTCAGGTGATTTCAGGGTGGCCAGGTCCAAAGTTTATGTTGCACTGAGGAGTAGATGGGTCTAAGTTCCACTTTATTAATGGCCTCCCAGATCCATCTTAAATTCCTTTGACATAAGTGACTCCAATTTGTCTTGATTTAAGCCACTGATACTTCACAGAGATTTGTGTTACAATACCTAGCCCACTCAACTAACACATCATTTATGGGCCCCCTCACACTCCCACCATCTTAAGCTTTTGAAGACTTTCTTTCCTCCAACTCTAACAAAAAATGTCTTTTTTACCAATCATGATTCAAGGATTTATTAAGTCATACATGCAATACATACTGCTAATTGCATTAGCAAAAGATGAATGTAAGAACACTTCACAATTCTGCAACTATCAATTAAAAAAAAATTTGTTCCAGTGAGTGGAAGGTCCAAGCTCATACTCTTGTCAGTAAGTAAGTTGTACAGAACTTTGTTAGCCTGAGTAAGGGGTTTACATCATTAGGGCAAAGACAGGAAGCATGTGTGCATGTGGGTGAGGCAAGAGGAGGGTCAGTGTTATTAATCTAGGTGCAGTGTCAGTGATCTGGCAAGAGAGTGATCGTAAGGAGGTTTATACTTTTAGAATATCTAAAGTATTTTAAAAACTGTAAAGCTGCAACACATGATTTTTCATCTAGTTACTAGCAAACTAAGGAAAGCATTTATTGGCTTTGAATAAAGTAGAAAAAAGGATGTACTTTACTAATCTACCAAAAAGCTTTCTAAAGAATATTCAGGAAGATTTTATAATACAAGAGGCATACTGCACATTAAGAAGGGGTTCTGTAAGAGAAGCACTTACTAAGTTAGCAACTGTGAGAATGACCAGAATGTTTATTCTGTTTTGGGGCGTGTAATGTCCTAAAAATACCAACCAAATCCAACAGTTCTGTTGTGTCATTTAGTATCTCCATTGCCTTATTCATTTTCTGTTTGGAAGATCTGTCCAATGATGTTAATGGGGTGTTAAAGTCTCCAACTAGGATTATGTTCACATCAATTTCTCCCTCTAAGTCTGTTAGTATTTGCTTTATGTATTTAGGTGCTCCTTTATTGGGTTGCCATATATGTTATTGAATGTAATATCCTCATCTTGTATTGCTCTTTTAATGATTATATAGTGTCCTTCTTTATCCTTTTTTTATGGTGTTTGTTTTAAAGTGTATCTTGTCTGATGACCAGGTAAAAGATGAATTAAATGCCTCATTTCAGGAGGGACAGGCAGGTTTAGAAAAAAGAAATGCTGAGGAAAACACTTATTGATAATACTGACCTTTCTTCATCATCTACTGCATTTGATGGGAATTAACTTTTTAAAGTTTTTACCCATGACACTTTCCATAGTTTGATTATTATGTGTACAATGTAGTGTAAATTAATCTCAACTTCATATTCTTTTAAAATACTGTCTTCATCCTTTGATCTCAACAAGTGTTTCACACACTCCACCCCAGTGCACCCACAGCCAGAGCAGAATCCTTCACCTTGAGGGAACACGTGAGGAAGTGTGCCATTCAAAATTTCACAAAAGCTAATATGCTTATTAAAAACACAAAAACAAAACCTCATTACAAAATCAAAAAGATTCACCCAAAGAGTTGAATTGTTACACTCAGTCATCAAGACCGACAGTACAATGTTAGGTAATGAACATGGGCTGGTAAATTATAATGCATTAAATGGTAACACTTCATGGAGGAGGCTGCACTGCTCTCTGTATCTGAAACTAGTGAAAAACTGTCTACATTTCCTAACCTCAGAAGCTACATTCTTCTCAAAGACAAAGGTTGTTAAATAGTTTAGTGTTGGCATTCTTAGCACAACAATAAAACGTCCTTCACAAGGTACAAAGCAACTTTTATCTCCTATTTTCTAGGAAATAAAGATTTTGATTATAAATCACAATGTGATGGCAATGAGCCATTATGTCAAGTAGCTAGTATGTTTATTCACCAAGATATGATGGAAGTGAATACAGAAGGGAGATACTTGGAGAGGAATGAGAGGCAGGAAAAAGTGTGGGAATAAGTAGGAGACTGTGTTTAAATGCAACTTCATTTCTACAAAATTGAAAATCATTTAGAAATTTTTGAAACAATGCAACTATCTTTAAAATTAAATATTCATCAAAAATTATATACTACTGTAGCTGGAAACAGAACGACTGATCAATTGTTCTTATGCCATTGACACAAAGCAGTTCCACTTTAGCCTTCTTTAATTCTTAATTTATCTGAATTGGTTTCAAATTAAGTAATATTATATTATTTGAGGCCTGAGATATTGATTCTTTGTCAAAGAATATTAATAGTCTGAATCAATATATCAGCTAGACTCTCCACTGTGGTGCTCACTTTAACGGCATGTAGTTGTATGTTCATTTAAGAAGGATAAGAGCTTAAGCAAAATTAAAGCAAAAAGTTAAGAACTCCTGCTATTCATCTGTCATTCCTTAAGAGGTGTATTTGTTGACCATGTACCTTGGAGAACTGACTTCCATTCACATTCAATTTAATCACAGTAATTTAGAGCTTTTTAGCAGCACACTCCTTAGCTCAGGATTACAGGTCATGGTTTAATTTGGAGGATTTATAACACATACACACAACAAAATTTTAACATACAAAAAGAGGAACATACCAATGATGAATGCCATTGTTGAATATTACTCTGTGATAACCTTCTGAAATTTTTCAAAGTGTAAATGAGTATGTGTTCTGGTTATTTTATTATGTATATGTAAAGAGACAGAAATTGTAACTATATCATTGTAGGTTAGAAAGTGTAGATAGGTTTACAAATACAACAATTTAAAAATTATGAAATAGAATAATAGGTTATTTTAGCTTAAGTTTGTGAAAAATATCCCTTTTTGCCTCACTTTGTAAATACTTTTTAGACTGTCATCTTCATAGGTTTCTGTTGTTGCTGTTTCTACTACTTATCTCCTTTATATTTCAGTTACATACCCAGGACACACAGACAAAACTCCTTCACCCAGTAACTACAAGCACAAGTGACAGCATTTACTAATTTGAACATGATTCTTCTTAGGAAAATATTTTAGGCAATATTTAGAGTGCTACATTTACTCTATTTATTAATTAAAAAGATATTCCATTCTTTTATTGCTCACTTTAGATACACTTAATGTCTACACTTAGTGACATTTAAAAATAAAATCCCACACTACGAAAATAATTTAATGACTTTTCTAACTTATGATTTATTTAAAGAATGAAGTAAATATTAAATAATTATAATGCTAGATAATACTTGGGGCCACTAAGCTGTATGGACTACATTTTAAGCAACTGTACTAGGCAAAATTTTAGTGATGATTAGTATATTGGCTCTGATCCTTCTTATCTAGAGTGATGAGGATAAATATGGGTACAGAAGAACAGCTCATGACAATTAGGGCAATGAACGAGGACAAACATCCAAATCAGGATCAGGAGTTAAAACTTTGGCTCCAGACTAAGACATTCAGTCCACTCAGTATCGGGAGCTAAAGTCAAAATTATCTTGAAGGCAAAATTGTGTGTTGTTTATGACTTGATATTTGTGTATAAATATATACGTAAGGAAAATACACAATATGGACACAAACTGAACTGTTTCCAAATTAATATCTACTTTGCTCCTCAATCTGGGTTTATTGCTTCTCCACTTTTACTTTTTTATTCTTTTTAAAAACCCCTCAGGACAAAAATATACACTCTAGATAATGCAAAGGTGATATAACTCAACCACTACCACCCACCTCAGTGCCGTAGCGCTTGGTCAGTATAGCAGAGCTCAGACTGGGATGAAAAGGACATCATCGGAATAGTGTTCAGACAAGGACAACGCCCTATCAGGAAGTGCTACAGCTATCTGGAGTGTCTACATATGCTGTGACAAGCATATTTAAATATCCCTTCCCTTGTTATATAGGAAGAAAAGACTAAGTTGATTTAACGAAAGACAGTAAAACTTCAGACAGACCCAGATACATAAGTATTTGTTGCATATTTTAAAAGTGTGTTTCCTTAGCAAAGGAAGCGGTGCTGAGACATTAAGCTGAACGTGTCGTCTTTTATACTCTACGTTTTTAGGAATCATGTTCTAATAGGTACCTTCAAAAATGGACAGTTTCAGTGAATACAGCACATGCAGTTTAATTGATAGTAAGATGATTATTGGGAAAGCTGTTGCATTAGATAATGCATCTTAAAAAGTAGGCTACTCACAACTTAACCTCACTTTCCAAAATTATAAAGCGAGATACAACAATATATGAAAATTCCATTACTAGAATTTATTAGAAATGTGATACTAAAACAAATGACATCTTCAGCTACAGTAGAGATGGTTTGAGGATTTGTTCTACATAAGGACGCGCCTAGTTGATACCATTTCCTGGTTTATAAGGTATAAAACTTTTCTTTTATTCATGTTTCAAAACAATTTTAAAATATGTATTTTCTTAGCCCTTTTAAGAAATGATAACTCTTTCTAAACTATCAAACTAGTTTTTTAAATGTCTTGCTTGTCTAAAATGTTAAAACATAGTAACATATTTAAAGACAATATGCTTCTATACACACATAAATTATATTCATGAAAACAGTAACTTTCAGAATTGATTTCCTTAATGAAACGTGAAATACATTGATTTAAAGTATTTTATGAACTATAAAGATTATAAACACTCAAAATTAATACATATCTAAATGTGTTACACTATTGGCAACCATATCCTTTTTTAGCATTATTTATCATTTTTAAGTAATTATTTCTATGTTTAACGTACTTGCTAGTTGTAGGTAGGGAGCCTTCTTCTTTAAAATATCCAAGATATTTTTTGGTATCTTGCAAAATAAATACTCTAGAGTTGTTGGAAGAAGAATGGTCTAAGTCTTTAGAAAGGTCTACTTGAGCAGACCCTTTTTATGGGATGGTAACTTTAAAAATGCCTATCATTCATTTCACTCCACTACGTCATTCAATTGTCACTTTTAGTACAATAAGAGCAAGTTCAGAACCCAAACACTTTATCCTTTCACTTGTTCTGCCCCTTCACACCCTCACACAAGTATGTGACATGGGGAGGGCTGTTTTTCAGATGTATTTAAGCATCCTACTAAACTGAGACATATTAAGAGATGTAGATTTAATAGTTTCAAGAAGCCAAATCCACTCCATATTTCCTGTGTAGAGTACTTATATTGCCTGTTTAGCATCTAACAACAAAAAAATGGACTTTTTAATTTAATATGCACTTTCTCTGACTTTCCATGAGTTCTTTGTTGGGCATTTCACGGTCATGCTTTGGAAAATCCATTCTTTAATAGAATCATTTGTATGATATGCCTGATCAATATTTAAATTTGTTTTGGTCTTTTTAATGGGGAAAACACCTTTCTACCCTTTCCCTAAAGAAGATGAATAAATATATATATATATATATATTTAGTTTACAGTTTGGTTGGTAATGATGAGATGCTTTGCACTGGGGAAGAACAGTATTAACAGGTGCATGGGGCATCAGGAGGGCATCTGTAAGTAGCCAACACATGGACACGGCAGTGGGAGAGGACCACCAGGTAATCAGCAGATGGGTGCAGCTGAAGAAAGGCAATTCCACGTGAGCACTGACTGGCTAAACCAGCAGTAAAACTCTGCCACTTGGCATATGGTAGGAAGCTCACTGCATCAGCTGGAATTTGTACTATGACATTTTTGGCCAAGTCAGGAAGAGAGATTTCTAAAATCTGCACGTGACATTTGGTTCAAAATTCTGCAGTATTTTCACAGACAATTTTGCAAATTGTGCCTTAACAAGTTGGGTGACTCTTCTTTTGGATTCACAAAGAATTTGGCACTACATACTCACATAATAATTTTGAAGCTGGGGTCAACAACCATCCAATGCACCATTAGACAGAAAGCCAAAGTGAATATTTTAAAGCTTCCACTGACATTAACAGAAAAAAAAATCTTAAAGTAATTATGCATTTCATTTTGGCCTGTATCTAATGGAAGCTGACTCATCAATTTAAAAGAAAGGCTTGGAGAAAATGTCAATGTTTTATTAGATGCACTACCAGCAGCTTAATCTTCCTGGTACAGGACTGATTATTTCAGTCCCCAGCGTAAATTTTTTTTTTAATTTCTCAGATCAAAATAATTGAAATTGTGTAAACCAAGAGTCATTGAAATCTGGTGCCAAAGCCTCTCAGCGTCTTACATCCTGTGTTTACTTTGTACAAGCTCTATACGTGTTGTTTTTCCCCAAATATGACATATATGTCTCTCTCTTCAGCCAGCCAGCACTCACCACTCACTTAATCTTAACTAATTCAGTCTTAACTATTCTTCAAAACCCAGTTCAAATGTTTTAAATGAGTATCTCTTGATTCTCCCAATTCTCACTGCAGTATCTATAAATTTTCTTAATGGTATATAATATGTTATTTGTTACCGCAATTATTTTTTTTAAAAAAGTCTCATTTCTCTAATTTCTATTAGTAAAGTGAATTGCTTCAGGAATTTGCAATCCAGACATAGCACATGTCTTAAGCATACTATTTGTTCAATGAATATCTGATGAATAAATCTCAGAGTATATTCTGAGTATATATTCAGAGTTCTTAAAAAAGTACTACCATCGAATATTTTTATATCTAATTAATAACTCAAATTAATCTAACAGAACACTGCTAGTATTTTAACTACTTCCTTAAGACTTTTTCTATACACACTTTTTCGTAGGCAGTGCTTATAAAACATTGGAGAATACTTAAAACATTTTTAAATTGTGTTGGAAAAATGTTTCCAATTATAATTTATTAAAATGTATGTTCTATAAATAAGTGTCTTCTAAACAAAGATACCTTCAGCATATATTCTTTTCAAATTACGATATACTCTAAATGAAATCAAATTTCTGGGCCTTTTTTGGACTCAAACGGATTTGCCTCTCCACGCCGTACTTCTACTTCATACAGCATATAGTCCCAATCTTGATACAAGGTCAGGGGAGAGGACTTCTCTGTATATTATGATCAACACATCTGTAAAGATGTGTACTTAAGTTAGTTACATGTGGAAATAAATTATATGTGGAAAAAACCCACATAATCTCTAGATACTTTAAAAATACAGTAGTTACATCTCTTGTTAGTCTTAGCAAATTGAAAAAAATATTATTAGTTGGATAAACATGAAACAATTGACTCTTATTTTTCTAATACTTTCCTTGTGTTTTTCACACTGTTGTAATAAACCTATTCCATAGATATGTTTCAAAATTAGAGGTTATTCAGTCATTTTTATGATTCTAGATTCTCCAGTATGTGAAGACATAAGGAAATAATTTTCCTATATTAAAAATGCAAGGAGTTACTTGTGTCTATCAATATTTGGATCTTCCCTTTCAGACAACTAAAGGGAGATACACAAATCACATGAACAGCACAGTTTATGCCTATGATCTGAAATGTCTTATTTATCATAAATTATATAGTTGGATTAAATACAAGAATTAAGCTTTCACATATAAATTTTATTTAAATTTCTTCTGGAGGCTCCTTCAATTCAAGAGGTTAAACAAATCTATTGTTTCACATATTCCTCAAGACACTACTTGAATGTATAATCGATCTCAATGATACTAGCTAGTTGGAAACTAGTCATCAGTTTCAGATAGTGAGATTTCAGTATGAATTTTCATCAAATATTTTATTTGGAAAAGAGATTAGAACTCCACCAGTTATCCTATCCTCTATTCCTGACCTTTTTTTAATCTCAAAACTTGTCATACTATTTTCCCTCAGAAAACTGACAGATTTAACTAATATTAAGTAAAAACATCCTTACTTAAGAAAAATCTTCTAGATGAAGAACAAAATAAATTATGTTCTCAGAATTCCTTATTTTTCTGTTAACCATCAATTTAGGAATATGTGAATCTTCACTAAGACTAAGGAGAATATATAGTTCACTATGTGAAAATACTGTGCCATTTCTCTCAATTTCTGTCAAAAATTTAAACTCAATCTTTGGTATCCCATTACAACACACATTTGGATGATTCACCTTTTAAATCAATTGAAAATATTGCATCGTGAAGATGACAGGAGAAGGAAATAACAATGAGTTCTAAAGGTCACAGAAGAGTTGGTTGTCTTTCTTATTGATGTGTGATTATGGACTTGCCTAAACATTCATAAACTGTCCAGCTGCTAAAAATAATAACAGCTACTATTGCTTTTCTTAGTCATTGATAAAAGGTGTGACAGAATGCTAGTATCCGAGGAAAGTTTGGACATTAGGTTGTCAAGCTGCTTTAGTTAATGTTAATGGGATTTCATAAAATCACACAGGTCGCTATTAGCAAAAATAAAAAATAAAAGCCATAAAAACATAAAATTAAAAACCATAATTTAGATATGTAATAAAAATTAGGATTTAAACTAGACACAAAAACTTCTTACAAGCCGCCTGACTGATATGGCCAAATTTCCTAGTTTTAATGGATAATAAAATTTTTCTTATTTTTAAAGCATTTTGATATGTACTTTTCAGACACTGGATATGAATTTTCCTAGCCATCAGTGACTATTTATAAACTTTATTTAATACAAGTATAAAATGGTTAGAAAACGCAAGACCATATTTAGCAAAGAAAAATATCCTCTTGTCAAAACAGAGCATCACACAACAAGAATAACAATGTAGTTTTAATAATAATTCTAGAACTATTTCATCCCAACACTGGTATTAAGGCTGCACTACAATGCAGCTAATCTAAATATTTATAGTTCACCATGCCATTATATATGGATTTTCGTCTCTTTATAGATTCTTTAGTTTGTTACTAAGTCGTTAACACTTCAGATTTTTTTTTTAAATCAGGTTTTTGCAGCTAGCAAAATGTAAGATTAAAATAATTATTTCAGGATATTTAATGTAATCTAAAATTAAGTGAGAAAGTTACTTAATCAAAGCACAAATTACAGAATGTCTCAAGCCACTCATCAAGGTCTCTTGTTTATAGTCTGCATATCTGTGATTAATTTGTGAATGTCTGAGATGCGGGAATTCATACATGGTTTTAGAGACAAGGCCTGCCTGGAAATGCACTATGCTACTTGAAGGTGGAAAAGAAAGAACATAAAAGAATGTAAAGTACTAAAATAATAAATTGCAGAAGAGGAGGATGCATAGAAGAAGGTAAGCATTTATCAAACATGTTATACTAAACAGGGGAAGAGTTCCTAGTTGATGGAGAAGTAACTTGCTTTTTGTACTTCATATATATCATGTCAGGATAGAAAATATCACAGATAAATATTGCATTGTATAATATAGTACTCTGAATACAAATAAGGGAGAGATTTTAAATGTCAGTGCATAATGGATATCTCACATGTGGCTTTTATTCTAATTGGTTTTGCTGATTTTAAGCTTGAGAATTATACCCAGGCTGTGAGTTACTGAAATGATGATACCCTATCACAGTTGTGACTTCTTATAAAACATTTAATTCAGATCTTCAAGTTCTAAACTAGAAAATCATACCTATCAACTTAGAAAGTTATTATGTAATAATAGTTGAATCTTACTGATAATGACTTTAATTGAAATATACTTAATATTATTTAAAGTGTAGTTGTCATGGTATTAAAATATTGCTATACAGATTTATTTTCTCTGAAGCTTAGCAAAATTATGTATTTCAGCTACAATTAATTCATTTTCACTTGCTGGAAATAAAGTTTTTTCATGTAATATGGAGGAATATTATGCTGATTTTAAAGAAGACAAAATGCTTAGTAGTATAATTATCATTATGTTGCTGATTTACTTTCCCAGAATCTATTAATATCAAATGGTGTCATTTAGGAACCACACCCATGAAAGAGCAAACAATGAAACAATGAAATAGATCCCTCCAAAACACCAGATCTCGCAGAAAGGAGGTAATTAAAATACTGAAGGAATTAAGAAAAACTATCGATAGAAATGCAGATTATTGTTAAAAAGAAGTAGATATTGTAAAGAAGAGCCAATTAAAATCAGAAAACTCATTTGTCAAAATGAAAGCCTAGTTAAAGGCAATAAATGTCAAACTAAATAATGCAGAAGAATGAGTAAGTGACCTGAAAGATAGAATAAAGGAGCCAAAAACCACAATAAACATCAGGACTAACACCCTTGCCACTCATAAGACAGACAAAAAAACTCTCCAAATACGAGCAAAGGTTATTTAAAATACACTTAAGATTTAGATTAAAAATATTAAATTTCATAGAGACCATTTCTTTTGAGTGAATACAGTTTCTAATCAAGACAGAAAATTGGCTGTGAAAAATAACTACCTAATTATCAGATATTAACATTGGAAAATATAAGTAAAATGATAAGACTAAAATTCAAGAGACGTTGCCTTCAAGTAGTTTTGAATCTATCTTTTCACAATTTCATCAACAGTGAATTCAAGGGTCCAAATATACCATGTAGGAGTCAACGCAGAATTATTAAAAATTAAAAATTTTTGTCTCAAATTCTACCTCATTTCTTCACATAAGGTTTTATTTATGCTTTATTTTTCTTCTATTTCTTTACTTTTAGATTTCTATTACATTACTATCATCATAATCAATCGGTTTGACAACTCCTTCAAGATACATCAAAGTACAAGCTGCTTGCAATCTGTTTTGGGATACAAAATGTTCATGTAACATGCAGGATACATGTCAAAGGTTTCCATTTCTAGATATTTGAAGTATGATGTAAAAAATTTAAAGAGTAGTCAAACTGAACACATAATTTTAAATACAGAAAAATAAAAATCTGTATATTATTTCCAAAACCTAATTAAAAAGAATTATCTTGATATTCATATTCACATTCAAATGGAATTTAAAGGGCTCCAAGTAGCCAAAACAATCTTGAAAAAGAAGAACAAAGTTGGAGGGCTCACACTTCCTGATTTCAACACGTACTACACAAAGCTACAATAAACAAGACATTGGAGTACTGACACAGGACAGATATACAGACCACTGTAATAAAACAGAGTTTAATTTTTATTAAAATATAGTTAATGTATAAGACTATATTAGTTACAAGTATACAGCATAGTGATTTGGTATTTTTACAGGTATTTCATTAAAAGTTATGATAAGATAATGGCTATAATTCCCTATGCTATTCAATAGATATCATTCTTCCTTATCTATGTTATACATAGTAGTTTGTTATTTCTTAATCCCATATCCCTAATGTGCCCCTCCCCCTTCCCTCTCCCCATTGGTAACCACTCCTTTTTTCTATATTGGTCTGTTGCTATTGTGCTATATATGTTTGTTTGCTTTATATTTTAGATTCCACATATACATAATATACAATATTTGTCTGTCTTTATCTGACTTATGTCACTAAGCATAATATTCCCTAGGTCCATCCACAGTGCTGCAAATGGTAGAATTCCACTCTCTTTTATGGCTGAGTAATACTCCATTATTTTTATACATTCATATATACATACATACCACATCTTCTTTATTCACCCACCTGTTGATGGGCACTTGGTTTGTTTCTATGCTATGGCTAGTGTTGATAGTGCTGCTATGAACATGTGGATGCATGTATCTTTTTAAATTCATGGTTTTCATTTTTTCTGGATGTATACCAGGAGTGGAATTGTTGAATCATACGGTAGTTCCGTTTTTGTATGGAGGTTCCTCAAAAAACTATTTCCCATCATGGCTGCACCAATTTCCATCTTCATCAACAGTGTACAAGAGTTCCTATTTCTCTATATCTTCACCAACATGTGTTATTTTAAGACTTTTTAATGACAGTCATTCTGACAGGTGTGAGGTGATATCTCACTGTTGTTTAGAGTCTAAGGAAAAAGTAATACATACATGCATCTTTCGGCAGTTTTTAACAAAAGACGCTTAAATTAGTAGTAAATGTAAGCGCTAAAACCATAAATTTTTAGAAAAAATCATCAGGGTAAATCCTCTGTATTTGACTTTGGTAATGAAACCTTAAATAAGGAACCAAAAGTATAAGCAATTGAAGAAAAAATACATAAACTGGACTTCATCAAAATTAAAAACTTTCATGCATAAAGACATTGTGGAGAAAGTGAAAAGATAATTTATAGAATGGGAAAAATACCTGTAAATCACACATCTGATAAAAGTATCCAGAATATATAACTAGCCTTACCACTCAATAACAAAAAGACAAAAATCCCAACAACAACAATAAAAAATGGGAAAAAGACATCTCTCCAAAGTAAGTATACAAATGGTTGACGAGCACATGAAAAGATGTTCAGCATCATTAGTCATTAGGAAAATGCAAATCAAAGCCACAATAAGGCTCCACTTCATATCCCCTACAGAGGATATAATAATAAAATAAATAAAGGAAAGAAGGAAAGAAAACTAAAAGTGTTGGTGAGGATGTAAAGCAACTAGAAACCTCATACACTGATCTGCCATGGAAAATAGTTTGGCAGTTCCTCAAAAATTTAAGTATAGATTTAGCATATATGCTCAACATCTTTAATTATCCGGAAATTCAAATCAAAATCATGAGATATCATCTCATACCTGTTAGAAAGGTTACTATCAAACAGACAGATAACAAATGCTGCTAAGGATGTGGTGGTGGGAGTGTAAATTGGTATAGCCACAATGGAAAACAGTACAGAAGTTCATCAAGAAATTAAAAGGAGAACTGTAATACGATCCAGGAATCCCACTTCTATGTACATATCCAAAGGCGACAAAACTATTATCTCAAAGATATATCTATACTCCCATGTTCACTGTAGCATTATTTACAATAGCCAAAGTATAGTAGCAACCCAAGAATTCATAAACAGATGAATAGATCAAGAAATATGATTTTCTAACTCTCATATACACACATATCATTCAGCCTTAAAAAAAAAAAAGGAAATCCTGTCATTTACAACGATATAGGTAAATATGGAGAGCATAATTCTAAGTGAAATAAGCCACGTGTAAGTGCTATTAAATGGGATATATACATCTCATATATATGCATATCTTCCTTATCCATTCATCTGTCAAAAACTGAATTCATATCAAGCATCTTTTCCAACTACAACACTGTAAGACTAGAAATCAACTACGAGAAAACAGGGCAAAAAACACACATAAGTGGAGACTAAACAATATGATACTAAACAACCAATAAATCATTGAAAAAATCAAGGAAGAAATCAAAAAACATCTAGAGGTAAATCAAAATGAAAACACAACAATAAAAAACCTATGGGATACAGCAAAAGCAGTTGGAAGAGGGAAGTTACAGTGATACAAGCTTACCTCAGGAAACAAGGAAAACCTCAAATAAACAACCTAATCTTACAGCTAAAGCAAACAGAGAAAGAAGAAACAAAACCCAAAATAAGTAGAAGAAATCATCAAATCAAAGCAGAAATAAATGAAATACAGACTAAGAAAACAATAGAAAAGATCAATGAAACTAAAAGATGGTTCTTTGAAACTATAAACAAAATTGATAAACCTTTATTCCAGACTCATCAGGAAAAAAAAAAAAAGGGAGAGGGACCAAATAAATAAAATCATAAATGAAAAAGGAGAAGTAACAACTGACACTACAACAAAAGATCGTAAGAGGCTACCAGGAGCAACTATATGCCAATAAAATGGACAACAGCTAACAGCTAGAAGAAATGGATTATTTCTTACAAAGGTAAAATCTCCCAACACTGAACTATGAAGAAATAGAAAATATAAAGGGATAAATTAGCAGCACTGAAATTGAATCAGTAATTTAAAAACTCCCAACAAACGTCCAGGACTAGATGGCTTCACAGGAGAATTCTACCAAACATTTAGAGAAGAGTTAACACCTATCCTTCTGAAACTATCCCCAAAAATTGCAGAGGAAGGAGCACTACTGAATTTATTCCATGAGGCCACCATCACCCTGATACCAAAACCAGAAAAAAATAATCACAAAAAAAGAAAATTGCAGCCCAGTATCCCTGATGAATATAGATTCAAAAGTCCTCAACCAAATACTAGCCAACTGACTCCAACACTACATTGAAAGGGTCATACACCATGATCAAGTGGGATTTATTCCAGAGATGCAAGGTTCTTTCAATATCCACAAATCAATGTGATACACCACGGTAACAAACTGAAGAGTAAAACCCACTTGATCATCTGAATAGATGCAGACAGCCTTTGATAAAATTCACCATATGGTTATGATAAAAAACTATCCAGAAAGTGGGCACAGAAGGAAAATACTTCAACATCATAAAGGTCATATATGACAAACCACAGCTAACATCATACTCACTGGGGAAAAGCTGAAAGCATTTCCTCAAAGATCAGGAACAAGATAAGGTTGCCCATTTTATCTAATTTTATCCAATGTGGTATTGGAAATCCTAGCCAGAACAGAGAAGGAAATGAAATTTAAAAAAAATCCAAATTGGAAAAGTAAAAAAGAAAGTAAAATTGTCACTGTTAGCAGACAACATGATCCTATACATAGAAAGTCCCAAAGGCACCACCAGAAACCTACTAGAACTCATTAATGAATTTGGTAAAGTTGCAGGACAAAAATTAATATACAGAAGTCTGTTGCATTTGTATACACTAACAATTGAATATCAGAAAAAGAAAGTAAGGAAGCAGCCCCATTTACCATGGTATCAAAAAGAATAAAATACACAGGAGTAAACCTACCTATGGAAGCAAAAGACTGGTACTCCAAAAACTGTAAGATGCTGATGAAAGAAACTGAAGACAACACAAACAGATGGGAAGATACACCGTGTTCTTCAACTGGAAGAACTGATATTGTTAAAATGGCCATATTACCCAAGGCAATGTACAGATTCAATGCAATCTCTATCAAATTACCATTGGCACAGAACTGGAACAAAAAACTTGAGAATTGCATGGAAACAAAAAAGATCCCAAATAGCCAAAACAATTTTGAGAAAGAAGAACAGAGCTGGAGGAATCATGCTCCCTGACTTCAGACTATACTACAAAGCTACAGTAATTAAGACACTATGGTACTGGCACAAAAAAAGACATAGATCAGTGGGTTAAGACTAGACAGCCTAGAAGTAAACACACCTACTAATGGTGAGTTAATCTATGACAAAGGAGACAAGAATATACAATGGAGTAAAGACAGTCTCTTCTGTAAGTGGTGTTTGGAAAACTGGACAGCTACATGCAAAAGAATAAAACTAGAACATTCCCAAACACTGTGTACAAAAATATATTCAAAATGAATTAAAGACTTAAATGTAAGACCAGATACTCTAAAGCTTCTAGAGGAAAACACATTCAGAACACTCTTTTATTATAAATTCCAGCAGTATTTTTTTGGATCCATCTCCTAGAGCAATGGGAATAAAAAGATAAAACAAAGAAATGGGACCTAATTAAACTTAAAAACTTTTGCACAGTCGAGGAAACCATAAACAAAATGGAAGAGAATATACAGAATGGGAGAAAATACTTGCAAACAATGTGACTGACAAGGGATTAATTTCCAAAATATACAAATAGCTCCTACAACTTAGTATTAAAAAAAAAAAAACCTCAATCGAAAAATGGGCAAAAGATCTGAACAGAAATTTCTCCAAAGAAGACATACAGATGAAAAACAGGCCATGAAAACATGCTAATTATTGGTAACTACTAGAGAAATGCAAATCACAATTATAACAAGGTGTTACCCCACACCAGTCAGAATGGCCAACATAAAAGAGTCTACAAATAATAAATGCTGGAGAGTGTGCGGAGAAGAAGGAATCATGCATTGTTGTGGGGAACTTAAATTGGTGAAGCCACAATAGAGAAAAGTATGGAGATGTCTTAAAAAAAACTAAAGATAAATTTACCATATGATCCAGCAATTCCATTCCTGGGCTTATATCCAAAGAAAACTCTAACTTGAAAAGATACATGCACCCCAGTGTTAGTAGCACCACTATTTACAATAGGCAAGACATGGAAGCAACCTAAATGTTCATCAACAAAATGCATCTTAATCCAAAATATCAGGAAGGTACTGACCCTACAGTTCACTGCACAGTTGACCATGGTGTGTGGGTACCTAAAAGCTACTTGAAAGTTATTATGATCTCCG
The DNA here is from genome assembly GCF_048564905.1 of Vicugna pacos. Classification (NCBI taxonomy): domain Eukaryota; kingdom Metazoa; phylum Chordata; class Mammalia; order Artiodactyla; family Camelidae; genus Vicugna; species Vicugna pacos. The sequence continues at coordinate 20,924,411 of NC_132991.1, forward strand.
AATGACAGGTTGACCTGGTGTCTCGGAAACTCTGAAGAATGGGTTATTAATGACAGTCCAGCTGGTTAAGCATGTTTTAAATAGTCTCTGTTGCTTAGGTTATTACACAGAAAAAGGTTTCAATATTAGTTTACAGGCCATTTGCCATAGGTATTCCTCATGTAATTTTAGATGAAGAAATTATGTGCATCTTAAGTAGTAGAGCTGCTTTTTTTTAATAAGGAGGAAACCTGAAGGACAAAGTATTACTTTGAACAGGATGTTGGAATCCAAGTGATGAGTGAACAAATGCAGGTCATGTAACACAAGTCATCTTGTTTTATCAGCAAGTCCTACCAGTCTGTACCGATTGTCAGCACTGTTCTCCCTTATAACGAATAATCTCACTCATGAAAACGATGTACTATGGATGGAGAGAGGGAGGATCAGATGATTAAGTAAGTCTGGCCATGTGTAACTTCTGTGATTCCTAGTACAAAGAACACAGAATCTACTGGAAGCCAAGTAAAGCAGGGCAGAGGAATGAGAAAGCCCAAAATAGGGATTTATTTTGAGACTCTTTAATCTCAGCAGTGTTTTTTGAGTCATGACATCAATATGGAAAGGTTGATAAAAATTCTGTTTCTTAGATGGACTTAGTGAGATTAGTTTACATTTCTGGGAAGATGAGGACTTTCCAAACTGTCAAGTCATGTCATCTAAGTAGAATAGTCAGCACGTAGGAACTGGGCTGTGGAATACAGTGCTATCTCCAGAGAGACTTCAAAATTTCTCCACAAGCAAATGAGCATCAAACAATTTCTCAGTTTCACAAGATTCTATCTACAGTGTCTCTGAATAGATCTAGGTTAGTCTTTCGGCACCATGAGCCTTGGTTTCCTATAATAGAAAATCTGCTCGTCTGCTTATGACTCAGAAGTTCCTAGTATAGTACTTAACAAGGATTCTGTACAGCACCCATTTGAAACAAAGGTCAACACTATGTAAGATTATATAGGGAAAAAGCTGAGAGGTCAGTGAGAAACTTAAATGGATAGATTAAGTTTCTATATTCAATATCAAAAACCCAAATTCTTTCCTGTCAAAACACACACACACACACACACACACACAATCTCCTTCGAAAGAGATGATTAGAAGCAGGGTTAAGGAAGAGTCTGTAAAACTCTGTAAAACAACACTGAAATGTGAATTGATTACACCGCCACAAGGGAGTTCCGTCAGCTCTTCCCTGTTCACCAGTATCAGATAAATATAGCACTTTCTTTTAATTTCCCCTACCTAAACTCATTTACTCTAAGTCAGTTCCCAGATCCAATTAGCATTTTCACTCAGTGAACTTTTCTATTCAGTATGATTCCTGACTGTGAATTACATGTAATAAGTGTGTTCCTTTTTCTCATGTTTTTAAATGTACTTCCTCATAAAGCACTCTTTCTCATGGCTTTCCTGATGTGAGTATATTTATCCACTCAATCAAAAGAAAATGACAACTGTAACAAACACTCACTGAGCTCAGGTTTGGCTTGGGTGGGCGGAGAAATAAAAACAAATCTTAACAGTATAATCCATATTCTGGTTTGGAAAAGAACATGTCCAGAAAAATGCTACAGAATACAGATTATGTGATAGCAACTAAAATGCCCGCTGAATGCAGAGTGAATACAAAGTAAAGATAATGAGCTTCTCATATATATACTCATAGTTCTTCTCAAACATTCCATGGTGTTGCTGTCTCAAAATATAGCAATGTTAGTATTTTATGTATCATTTTTACCTATATGAACTAGTAGTTTTACTTCACTTACTTTACCTAATTTATACCTGTGATGCTCAACTATTGTATTATTATATTTATAAAAATAAGTTAACATGGATTAGTCTGGGTATACTATGTTTTGTAAGTTAAAATCAGCAACTTTCAAATTATTGAACAATTATTTAAATATAACTCAACTATCAGTGTTCTGTCCTTTTAATTGTAGAATGACAAGAAACTACCTCATGTAAAATTCAAATTTCACTTTAAAACTGCATCCATGGATTTTTTTTCATGTTTAAATAATTCTGCCAACTTTCAGGACTTATCAAGTAAAATATAAGACACTTGTTGTCTTAGGAGAACATGAAAATGGGTTAACTTTTCTTTTAAATAAATTTTCTTTGCTGCTGGCAAGCAGTTGTAATTTAAAACTACTTTCATAACACATCCTACAAACGGGGTTCAAAATAGAAGTTCTGACAGTCTGCTTATCATAGCAATTGGTAAATATGTTTAAAAGAAAACACCTTTGAGATCCTGAAATCCTTCCTGATCATATGCATACCAGGGAAGCTGCTTGCTTTAGGAAAGCCATGTCAGGTGGAATCCCCTCAGCCCCAGTGTGTCCAAACTGTAACAGTTACGGTTGTTACAATGCTTATGATTTGAATACTAAATGATGTATCAATGCCCACACATGTTAAAGGGAATGTGGGACTTGGATAACTGGTCCTTAACGGTATACATTTACCTTCTTTTTCAGCTGTCCAAGTTTTCAAGTTTGAACCTTAAATCTTAGACAACTGGAAAAGAACATACGTTGTTCCTGGTATTCTAGAATAACAGTATTTACAGGCTAGGGTCCACCTTTAATACTCATTACTTGATTCCAAAATTCTCTGTTTATGAGAAAGTCAATTCAAGACACATGATCCCTGCAATTAAAGGACTCACAGGCTGCCTAGAGACATGGATATACCAACTATTAGATGCAATGCATTTAAATAAGTACTCATATAAAAGCTTCTAAAATACTATGGGTACTCCAAAAAGAAAGTCATTCATTGTACAGTTTGGGTTGAGGACAAATGCCTCCATGGAGGAGAAGACTTCTGAGTAGATTCTTAAGAGACAGCTGCAAAATTTCTAGGCAGGTAAGGTATACGGAAGAAAAAAAATTAAAATTTTAAGACAGTATGAGAAAGAAAGCAGAGCAACAAATATAATAGATACTGCACAAAAGAAGTACAACTATTTCAGAATGCTGCTGCCTAAGTGTGAAGGGAGGGCAGAGGGATAAGAGCAATCAGCCAGATTATTTCTGAAGCATTTTTAAAATTTTAAACATTTGTGCTGATAAAATATTTTCATTTGCTTTTTAGATACTATTTAATTATATCTTCTTTTCCCCATACTGATAGTGCACTGCAGAGCAAAGACTTCCAGGTTGCAGTTGCTAGCTAAAGATGTACCTCCGGGCAAGTCATTTACCAATTGTGCACCTCAGTTTCCTCATCTTCTCATCTGGGAGAATAATCCAGACCACCTCTATGGTTCTCATTAGTGGTACAATTCTTCTGGAGGCTGGAAAGTATAAGGCTATTAATTTTTATCATTATTTTGGTCAAATGTATAGATTCATAAATGACTCTGCACCTGCATGCATTTTTATATTACGACATAAAGAAATCGTACTGAAATATAATTCAACATATAAAGCTAGAGTCAATATAGAACAGAACAAATACAAAAGGGCTAACATAATCTCTACAGCTGATCCTCGAGCTTGGTGGTGATCTTCACCTTAGCCATGTGAAAAAGGATGCACTGTTGATGATTTCTTTCTCATTGTCAAAACACAGAACAGCAGGACCTAAGCAAAGCTCCCTGTAGAACTGAATCTTAAATGAAATTCCTCATTGTTAATGAGATTATCAAGTGATGAAATGAGCAATATTTTGAAGTAATTGTTATAATTAATGAGACATTACTTTCACTGGCTACAGACTAAGTCAATGATGAAAATTTAGTAATAATAATATAGTGGCATCTCACTGAAGGACTAAGCTAAAATGGATTACCACTATTCCTCTCTGAGGCTCTGACTTTATTCAAAACAAAATTTGGAGATACTTATAAATGTATATTTGCTTTTTCATGAGAATTATTTGCTTATCTGGCATTTTGATAAATGCTGGATAGAAAAAAAGCTAGATATATCATATTCATATACAATTAACTCAAATAAACATTATCTTAATGGGCATATTTATAGTAGAATATATCCATAGAAAAACACAGATATGTAGATTAGACATAAAAATCATAAAAATAAAGGAGTATAAGGCTTCTACTCTCTAGAAATGAACTTGTATAGAAAAAGAGAACTGAGAGATGGAATTTCGTGTTTCTTTTTAATGCCACATAGATATAGGTCGAGTATTTTTCTAGAATAAGCATAATAAAGAGAAAATCCAATTAAATTGATTTTTTTCCTTCTATTTAGGTTATTAGTAACAATATATTTCTGTGCGTAGTGTATCATTACCCATGTATCCATTTCTCCCTTGATATCACAAAATTATAAAATACAACTCATTGTGTTTCCAGTAGAATATGGAACCAAATTAGAAATTTTGAAAAAAAATTACCAATTGGTTTTGGAGTACTACATTAAAAGAAACTTAATAGGAAACATAGGAATAAAAGCCAAGTGCTGTACAAGGTCAAAGGACATATTGAATGTGTTACTATACTTTAAAATGATGCTGATAATTGAATTTCCATGTGTACACTTTCTGAAATAACATGGCTCATTCTCACATGTTAATAATAAAAGAACAGTACTAACATTTATGTCTACCTAGACCCAGTCAAGCTTGGTGATGATCTTCATCTTAGCCATGTGAAAAAGGATGCATTGCTGATTATTTCATTCTCATTATCAAAAAACAGAAAGAACATGCTGCAGGCTGGTGGTAAAAATAAATATATATTTTAAATGCTATAGGGCTTAAAGTCTAGTTGAGAAAGTACACACACCGACCAATACTTTCCCTTCAAATAAAAACTGAAGAATGGAAACATCTCTGATTTGTTCTGCATCATGTCTCCTTTTCTTATGTGGACTCTCAGTGATAGATAACTACCTAATAAATGTATGCTAAATAAGTAAACAAAGGAAGAGACGGATACAGAGACAGTCCCGAGAAAAGCCAGTGAATTAAAAATAGAGGTTTAAGAATGACTTCTTGGGGGCTGGGGATATAGCTCAGTGGTAGAGTGAATGCTTAGCATGCATGAGGTCCTGTGTTCAATCCCCAGTACCTTCATTTAAAAAAAAAAAAAGTCTTCTTACATGGATAAAGAGAACACAAGTCAATCTACTGAATATGATTTATTCACTCAAATGTTTAAATGTCCTACCATCAACTGTAATAGAATACTCAAGTGTTTTTAAAAACTGACAGTGCTGATCACCACGAACGAGGCAAAAGAAAATTCAAAGTATGCTCATCAAAAAATAGATAAACAAGATTACACTGTATAGCACAGGGAAATATACACAAAATGTTATGATAAATCACAGAGAAAAAAATGTGACAATGAGTGTGTATATGTCCATGAATGACTGAAAAATTGTGCTGAACATGCTGAACACTGGAATTTGACACAACACTGTAAAATGATTATGAATCAATAAAAAAATGTAAAAAAAAAAAAAAAGACGGACAAAAGCATTAAGCAACTCTAACCCCCAAACTTACAGAAACACTTATCTATTGTAACCGAGTAAACAGCTGTAACAGAAAGAGCTGTCTAAAACAATGTAATAGCCCTACAAAGTGCTTTAGAGACATTTTCTCATTTAATCCTCAGCTCAGTTCTGTGAAATTGACATTATTATTGTCCTCATTTCACAAAGAAATGGATGCTTAAAGAAGTTAAGTGGCTTATTTAAAAGCATACCACTCGTAGGCTGCATAGCTAGGAAAAAAACCCAGGTCTGTCTGAGCTGAGAACCCACAATGTGCTAGTGCCTACAGATGGCATACCAAGAACAGGAATAACTGTGACACAGCTGTAGAAATAATACAGTAAAAAAGAAAGCCTCCATTTACTGAGTGTTGATTACATATGAGAGACTGCTAGGCATTTTACTGACATTACCTTTTTTAATCCTCACATCAAGTTATGGTGTAAGCATTATTTTCGTGAATTAAATGACAAGAAAACTGAGCCTCAGAGTGAAGATGTATAACTTGCTTAAAATTATCATGTAAGTAAATGGCAGAGCTTAGCTTCAAGATCACATATTTTGAAGTACAAATTCTATTCTGTTGAGCTGCCAAAGGAATTAGTGTCTATCGAAATTGGGATACATCTGCCCATAATCAGTGATTTCTGAAATAAAAGACGACATTATCCTGGATACACATAACACTTAAGCGAAATGTTGGCTCTGAATACTGCACTGTATCACTCCAGCAGTACCAAAGAGCCCCAGAAACTTTGCTTTCTTTAGAAAAAGCTAAATTCCTTAAAATTGTCCTTTTATTTAAAAATCACTACAATTTTTTGTTTGGACATAATGGTTTTATTATCTCCATGATTTAAGTGAAACTTCTCACTAAGCATATCAAAGTATTTTAATTGGATCTTTTCTTCGTGTGTGTGTGTATATATATATCAATGCCCCCCTTTGGGAACAGGGTATCAAGGCCAAATTTCTATAGGGTACCATTTATGGCTTCCATAATATGGTCCCTGCTTAATAATCAGTCAAGCCTTACATGCCACTATTTCAACTTAAATGCTTCTCTCTAGCTGACCTGTATCTCATTTCAACACTCTCAGTTTCCTTTCACCCCTGTACTGCTGTTCATCCTATCTCAATTTTGGAGAAATTGTTTTACTGGAATTATCATGTTTTTAAATTAGCAATTGGACTTACAAATGTACAGTGTTTTGCAGCCTCTTGTGACCTATCTGACAAGCCCATAAAAGGTGACAAAGCATCCCTTTATTATCATTAAAAAACTGATTCATAGTCACTCTTTTAATTTCTTCAGAGATGTTTTTAGATAATACTTCTGAGAGAAGTTTCAATTATCTGCTTACAGTTATTGTATAATTAGCTACAGTGTAACACACTTGGAAGAAAAAACTATCTCAAATGTGGATATCACTATCAAGAATGCCGGTCATTGATACTATTATTACTCTCCTATAAACGTGATTATAGAATAGAACAAATTCTCTATATAGAATATTAGGGTAGGTACTAGTAAAATATCTGGACTTTCAACTGTTATATTTTTGGCTGAACATTAAATGCCTTGCTTTTAGAGTTTGTCAGAACACTGAAAACGTCATGTCTATCCATCACAAGACATGATGATCTTTTGGAGTTCTGTGTAGAGCAGATGGTCAACGTCTGTAGCCAGCACAACTGCCAGTGTTACACTGCATTTGCTTCTGCTAGCAATGCATGCATCATCAGCTCTTATTCTGCATCTCAGAGAATGGAAATCATTCTCATACTGTCATCATTATTTTCTTCTATTTTCTGACAGAAAGACAACCATGGATTTCTAAAATATGTATTTGTTCAGTTAAGTATCAATTTGGCAACACCCTTGGCTTCAGAGATAATTTTATAACTCATAATGCATTTCTTTCTCATATTTTCAGACAGTGGGGGGGAATTCCTGGTATGAGCTTATGTTACAAGGACTGAAGACTTTTTTTCCCCCCCAAGTCCTCTCTGCTTTCCTGGAGGTCTTCCAGTTGTTCTTTTGTCCAACTGACCATTCTCTGCTAATTTAGACCCTATAGTGAACTATCAAATAACATTCAATAGGTTTTTCTGGCCTAAGCAGTCTTTCAAATTTTGAAACATGTAAACTGTACCTATAAATCTACATATATACATGTCAAATATATTTAGGTACATTCTTCCTTTGGCACTTTAACTTTTAAAGAAGCCATAGGAAATCAACTGTCTTGCCACTAAATGATTAGTGTGGGTCATAAATGATCAATATGGAATATTTCTGTTACATTGTTTTTGAACCTTAGACTGTCTCTAGGTCAAACTGAATCAGAATCAGAGGGCCTAATTTTTTCCTGGCTTTCAAACAGATAAATTTGCACCCATATATTTTAGCAAAGACTTCAATTTCTTGGTTCTGTGTTTTGAACCAGGAGTTGTTCCCCCTACCAATTTTCAGACTAGTCAAAGTCTTTATTACTATTAGAAAGATGCACGTGCCAGAAAAAAACAAATCAAATCTATATAATGAATATGAACTTAAAACTACATATAGCATTGTTACTTGGCTCAAAATGTTTCTCAAAAGAGTATAAAGAATTAAAAATGATACAGAGTAGGTCAATCAACCAAGAAGTATCAGTGTCCAAGGCTTCTGAACAGACTTTCAGTGGATTATTTTAATAGTGTTTGATATAAATATTCCAAGGCAACCCTATAGAAATATTTTACAAGGAAACTGAAAACTAATGTGAACTAAAGATGTATCTATCTGTATAGTTTAGTATTTCCTGAACTGTAGTGTATTTGTTATATTATTATACAATCAAAACATCTGAAAGTTCTAAAACACTGTAAAGGTATTAATATCATCATGATTAAGAAACATTGTTCAGACTTTCCTAAATGGATTATTAACTTAAGTCTGGAGGATTTACTGAGACATTTCAAAATAATCTATTCCATTACAGAAAACCTAAATCATTAGAATGATATTTCCATTCATATTAAGATACAAAAAAATATTGATTTTTTTTATTAGATTTGAATGAGAACTCCTTTCTCTTTTCACTTACATCCTACCATCTTTCCCACTTGACTTACCACTAGTCATCTAGCTTCGGGCTATCAGATGAGGAGGAAAGGGACAAATCACTAGCTGTCTCTTGGAATGAAGACACTGAGAAAGAGGTAAGTGTCTTCATTTCCTGAGATTCAGACTACAGTGGTATGAACTAATTCACTTCTGGGTCCTCTAGAATTGAGTGCAAGGAAAATATATTAGGGCCCACAATCAAGACTCTGTGTTAAATCTCAGGAAAAAAAAAACAAAGAAGAAGACAAGCTTCTGCCTAGTTGGGAAACAGATTTCACATTGAGCTAAGTGATCTTGACAATGTTTATTTCTTATGATTTAGAAGACTTAGTGCTTAAAATGTTTTAGGATAAATTATCGATCACTATTTTGCCATTTCTTTAAAATGGACATCTAAAAATTGCAAAACCAAGTAAAAACACCACTACCAGTAGACTCCTCTTATTTGGACCCTCCCCCCTGGCAAATAATAGTCCTCAGCACTTTAGAGCAATTGGGATGTTCTAGGAAATATCATTTGGCCAACAATACCTAAATACCAAGCTATTATAATTGATCGTAATGACTGGCATCACTATAAATTGGTATCAACTTAGTCACAAATCACAATTTATAACACATTAGTTTCAAGAGAAATACAAAAGAAAGCAGTTATTTAAATGATTGCTACAATATTATTAGCAGTCAAATTAGATACCTAAGAATTTTGTGGTCTGAGTACAAATAAAAAATAATTTTTAAGGTGAAGACAAGGTAAGGAGAAAATTACCAAGAAAATATGACTTCCCTTGGTCATCAGTGAAGAAAATACACTGTACAGCTTTACCATAAAGCTGTTTTTAATGTAAGAATTTCCTTATCATTTTGCTGGTACAATACTGCAAATAGATAGAGGAAATATAGTAGAACATAATTAGCCTCGTTATTTTTAGTGTAGAAAGAATGGAATTTGGGATAAAACTAGTGCTTAATTTCTTTACTGAAAATTGATACATGTTAGTAAAACATGACTATTTTGAAAGTACCAGGGGTAGATGATTTCAGTACTAATTTTTGTCATTCTTTACATCTTTTTAGCACAGCTTTTCCCATTAATACAGTACATTTTAATGCATTTATTAGAAAAATGGTCATTTTAGAAGTTACGTCAAATGTGGTATATGGGTAGCAAAATGGAGAGAGGAGAAATGGGCTTATTTCTTTCTATAAGCCTTCTGTAAAGTAGATGCTGGTAACAAACTAATTTGATCCCAGTATCAAAACAATGAGGTAGGTATTGTTACCATTTTCTAAATGAGAAAACTGAGGCACAAATCCTTTATTCCTAATCATTATGTAGACGATCTTTCATCAAAATTAATTACTTATCTTTATTAACTGATTATAAGATATTTTCATAATTTGGCAATACGGGAATACATAAAAATGATAATATGTGGGTATAAATAGGATGATCATATAATTTATTATCAAAACCAAGATATTTCTGAGGATGAAAGAAAGCTCTTAAATTCTTGCTGGGGCAATAGGAATAAACTGGACTTCACCCAGGCAACTGGGAACATAGATCACCATAGGTATAATAAAGCAGATGCAATTAAAATTAATTTAATTTTAAAAATTAAATTTAAATTTAAAATAAAATTATTGTATTTCCATGTAAGAAATTATACAGTAGCTAGTCCAATGAATGTTAATTTATGCAATTCCATATATAGATATAAACAAATGCACATTATAAAACATATTAGAGATACTTATTAAAATGCTAATGCATAGTTTCTAAAGTCTTATAGTAGGAGAAATCAGTTGTTATGTCAAGGGTGTCATATTAAATTATTTACTTGAAATCAGCTCACTCCTCCACAATAGGTAGGCTTAAGGATCACATCAATATCATATCTTAGGTGTAGTTTATAAGTGACGCTGGTAAATGGATGCACTAACTTGCATTAAATATTTGTTTCCATATTTTGATCTGCTGTAAGCTTTTAATATCAACTTACAAGATGATGGATCTTCTCAAAGAAAGCTATTGTACAATAACCTTGTATTTGAAATCTATAGACTAGAAACAAGTTATAATTAAAAAAGGCATTTTAAGAGTAATTTTAGAGACACCTTCCTCAATGAAGACCATATCTCCAATATTTCTTTTCCATAAAGTCAAACGAAATTGATTTTCCAGGGATAACTCAAAATGGGATCTTTAGATTCTCCAATGAGAAACATACTCTTTTAGGACTGTTAATAAATAGAAACTTTCATTCTATGTGATTGGTAGCCTTGGCTCTAAATTAATTTCATACATTTTGATAGTAAAAAAAAATCCCATTAACTTCAATAATTTCAAATTTTCAAATGACAGAAATACTAACTAAATAGAAATATTGAAATGAATTTAACCCAATTTAGTGAAATATTTACAAAATGTGTTAATCTTGACTTTTCCATCTATGAACTTGTTGCTAAACAAAAAACATGAAATTAAAAGCTAAAATAAAGATCATTCAAAATCAAACATTAAAGTTGTCCCCATTTAATATCTAGAGAAACTTCATACCATATAATTCTCAAAACTACCTTTATTATAGGAACAGTATCTTAATAGAGTTTTCAGGTTCATGGCGACTGCAGAATATAATGCCCAGGAACTCTTCACATAACCTAACATCCAGAAAGAAAATAGCCCCGAGACTCATGTAAGATTTACGTACCTGGTTTCACTCCTAAATACTTTGTGTAACCTTAGGGAGTTCAATTTCAACTATCTAGGCCATAACTGTTTCCAGTCTGAACTGCAAGGAGCTGGGACCAGTAACATTTTATAATGTTTTTAGACATTCATAGTTCCAGGAATATCTTCTTGAAAAGTAGTATTGAGCCAAGTAAGTTAGGCCTATACCGCTTACCACAACTAGAGAATCAGCTAAGAAAATGGTCAATGAAGCAACAAAGAACGGTGTAAAAATAACATAAAGTAAAAAATCGATGCTTTTTTCACATGTATCAGAAGTTGTTTCCATTAGTAAATAAATTCTCAAAATAAGTTTAGTCATTTGGTTCTATTCATTTCTAATGGCTTACTCTCTATTGAAAATTGGTTTATTTCACTTTGAATATCATTTACTATACCTTCATTTCATCTGCTCCCTTTCTTTCTCTTTACTTTGTCATTTTATAGATAAATAACATACCAAAATGTATTTATTCTTCCCCAGGGCCCTTATCCATTAAAATTCTGTATATTTCCATGAGATTCATGTTTGCATTAAACAAAGTATTTGATCAAAAACACTGGACTTTCTTTTAAGCAATAGCAATATAGCAATAGAGAAAGCTAGACTGCAGCAATATTATTACAACAAATTTCTCTGTATGGGATCCGGAGCAGGTCAGACTGATCAAAGCCAATAACTAGCCTTATGGTGTTGAATGAATTACTAATCTGTTAAAGATTTAGTTTCTTCAATACAAGTATGCTATAGTAATATAGATCATTCAAGTGATTCACAGTACTAAATTAACGAAAAATATGTACTAGCCCTGAAATATGATAAGTTATCTACAGTGAAATATGTTAGCTGGTTAATTAGGTGGCTGTGGAAAGAATGTAGGCTTTTCACACAAGCATCCTTGTGTTTGAATCTTGGCTGTGTAAGTTATCAGAGCTGTGTGACCATTGGTAATTTATGTAGCATATTTCAGTCAATCATACTTGTTCATGAGAACAGTGGGCAAAATACAACCAATATCAGGGGATGATTATGAGATTTACATGAGAAAACTTCTATAAAGCTCTGCACACAAGAGATGTTCAGTAAGGGTCAGTTCCTTTCTCCTCCCCTTCTACAAAGTATAAGCCATGGCCCATAGCACACACCTGCACATTATTCAGTCAAGAAATGTTTTACCACATCTACTATGTACAAGATATGCGGTTGCTGATCAAGTATTTGTGGACACAGTAGTGGAAGAGAAAGATGATATTCCTATTCTTAGGAAACATTCTATAAGTCAACCATATAAACAAATAAATGAATAAAATAATTTCAGACAGTAATAAAGAAAAGGAGAGTGATACAAAGTAATTATGTAAAAGGGAAATGCAGCTACTAAATTGGGTGGTCAGGGATGATGTCTGAAAAGGTGGGATTTCAGCAGAATAGAAGTAGGATTTAGCCACACAGAAACTTGTAAAGAGAGAGAGTGTTTGGTAGAAAAAGCAAAGTGGACATAGTGAGATAGCATGAGTAAAGATTAGATAACTGTACTGACTTCACCACAGGGGACTCTGAGTCACAGAGAAAAACAAAAGGCCTGCAAAGCCAGTGCTTCTCTGTGGAGAGCCAGAGAGGGTGAACGAGTATTCCATGAGGAAGGAAAAATCTGTATGCAAGACTTAGAGTTCATTTAAAACCCATTTATGATAATACAGTTATTTTATTTCAAATTCAAAATAAAGTTACAAGGGTTCCAAAATCCAAGCAAATTCTTTAGACTGTTTAACCCAACTGCAACGTGGTAAGTGAAATTTGCATCTTAGTTCTACATACCGTTTTAGTACTGTCCCTATTTCAGGACATAATTCTAGAGAAACCATCAGATAAAATGATGATAATGTATTTAAAAGGATTTTCATTGTGACGTTAGTAAGAGAAAAAATTAAAACAACCTAAATATTCAGCAGTAGGAAATATGCTGAATAAACAATGATTTGCTCATAGAAACTTAAAAGATGATGCAAAGTCTACATTAACATGAAAATACCATCAATAAATTGAGTCAACTATTAGGTTTCATAACATATTTTTTATTGAAACTTACGTGAAAATATACGCCTCTATTTAGGTCCCACAGTGTGTTGTGTGTGCACGTACAAGCATGTGTATGTAAAATCATAGTTATTTCTACATCTGGAAGAATATTCAGTAATATAACATGTTCATTACGAGTATATTCAGGCAATGGTATTTTTTACTGAATTCTTACCTTAAAACTTACATCGTATGATGTGATTTTACTTATAATAAGATTGTATGTGGCCAAAACAGAGTACTGTCCCTGAATTTTAAAATAAATAAAAGATTCTAATAGTAAGTATTTTGGCTTTTCTCAAATTAAATCATCATGATTTTTACAATACTTCTCAGAATTTCATCTCCCATGATAGCTTTCCATTATTTCAATGTATATTACTGTGATAATGTACTTCAATTAGGATACTGCTATGAAAGTACTAAAAAATGCCCTTTCATTTTACATTTTTAAACTCTTAGCTATTTCCCTCTTAAAGAATATTTAAGTATCAACAACTTGCTGAATTTTTTACTTTATTTGAATTTTACATATCTACACGTTTCAGCTTCAATGTCTAAAAAGACAGGCTTATTTTAATGTTCTTATAAGTCACTGAGTCTTTGATAAGGAAACAGAAAATATTCTACAGACACCAAGAGAATCATACTTAAAACTCATAGTTCAAATGAGACATTGGCAATTTGGACTAAGGGTTAGGTCTTGGTATCTCTAGCCCAGGATATAATTAAGAATACTGAAGCCACCGAAAACTTAAACTAAAAATTCAAAGAAGTAAATATAACATCTATTTTGACTTTGGGAATAGATCAATGTCAGGTGTAAATATCCCCAGTGTTTGTTCTTTGTATTTCATATAAACTTGAGAAGGGTGGGGAGACACCTCTCAGGGAGAAACACAGAAAATGTCAATATTCTTCAGAGAAACTTAAAACAACTGCTTACCCATTCATCCCCCAGAAACAGGTATGCATTGAGTCATATGAGAATTAGTGTGAAAACAGGATTTAAATTGGTATTTTTGCAGGTGTCAGACTTAAGAGATGGAAGATGAAAGTTCAGCTGCTTTTGAACATTTACAGCTGTTTGGATAATGCATGTGCAGGAGGACACGTGTACACGCAAGTGTGTGTGGATTCGGCTGCAAATGCAGTTGATCCAACAAATTCAGCTGGCTTTCATCTGACTTCCAGGGCCAAAAATTGATTATTATCAGAGACAAGAAAAGTAAGGGAATATAAAGTATGGCTGATCAAAACATTACTCTAAATATATCAAGAGGAAAAAAAAAATCTAAGCTGAGCAAAAGAGTGCTAGAATGTATTGATTCCTTAACAGCATAAACAAGACTGCTATGATAAAAATTTTTTAAATACTTTTTTTTTATGCCGAGAGTTTGACTTTGAACCAGAATATAAATAGAACAAGGTCCTCATTGTATTTTCTATCAAATCACACCAGCACCTCACACCAGACGGTCTTGAAGTATGAAAAGAACCATTATGTTATTTTAAAATTTACTTCCTGTTATGCAAAATCAAGAATCCCAAATAGCCTACTGCTAATCAGCCAACGCCAGGCAGTTTTGCCACAACGGGTAACTATTTGGAAGTTGTAAAACTATCAGCTTTGGCTAACAGACTTAAATACTTAGCCTTCTTATCCAGCCCAAGATTATGACTTTTAATTCCAAGGCAGGCTGACCTCTTCATCTAAAAGAACCTTTAGAGCTGAAAGCCCTGCTGAAGTCATTTTCTTAAATTAATAGATTTCCGCACTGGGGTTCCATAGCAGGAAAGAGAATCCATACAAATGAGCTCTTTTCCCACCTGCATTTTCTCTTTGGTTCCAAACAGCCTTATGCCATGATTTATTTTATGTAAAGAATTATTCCTGGTAAACGCAAAGGTAACTTTCCTAAGCAGAAGCACATAGTCATTCTGGTCTTTGGCTCCAATTAGCCAAGAGAGGAGAGTTGAGTATTTCCTCTCAACTATGTCAATGTCATAATCAGGCACTATGTTCTATCAAGACCTTGTGTATGTATTGTACTCAACACAGCCAGAAGAGTGATCAAGAACAGTGATTTCCTGCACTTTATGCAACTTATTAAAAGTACCCTTTTATCATCTGTAACATATTTCCAAAAGGATTTTAGTCATGCTACCCTCCTAGAACTCTCCTTGAAAAAAAAAAAAGGAGGAAAAATAAAGATAGTAATAATAAAGGAAGTGAGCAAAGAGAAAAATCCACACAGATGGAGATTATAAATCCTGAGTCCCCCAAAGTTGTACCTCTCCAATCATAAAATAGTGTCTGTGGTAGATGCTGCAACAGGTCCCCAAAGACATACATGTCCTAATCCCAGGAGCCTGTGCATGAAGAAGTTACCTCACAAGGTAAAAGTGACTTTAAAGACATGATTAAGGACCTGGTGATGGGGAGACTGCTGGGTTATCCAGGTGGGCCTGTCTCATCATGAATCCTTAAATAGTGGAGAACCTTACCAGGCTGTCATCAGAGACAGATAAAACTACGGAATCATGGTCAGAGAAAAGAGACCTTGATGGTTTTGATGATGAAAGAACAAGGCCACAAGCCAAGCCCTGTGAAAGGTCACTAGATGCGGAGAAAGGTAAGGACTTGGATTCTGGCCTAGAGCCTCCAAAAGGAATGCAGCCAGCCCTACCAGTGCTTTCAGCAGGAGACTGTTGGGATTCCTGACCTACAGAACTGTAAGGTAACACATGTGTAACGTTCCAAACCACCAAATCTGTGGTAGTTTGTTACATACAGAGCAACAGAAAACACAAGATCAAAGCTAAAACCTCTCCCCCATGCCGTTTTTTCCTACTAAAACCTTAAAGGGTGAGGCAGATAGTGGCAGGCTCACATGCTATCATCTGAAGATCTCACTTCAGTTGTGAAAGACACTGTGAAGTGGACATGTAATTTTTGGTCTCCCCAGCATCCCCTCTTCACTCTTCATAAAATCCAAACTTGGGAGCATCTTTCTCATTGTGCATCTTCTTAGGGAAAACGGAAGTCAGGACGCTTCCTCTTTCCAACAGCCTTTGCTGGGGTGGTACAGGCATGTTATCCAAACCAAACAAATACAACTCTTTTTCTCCAGGGACTTTAATACTTAGGCAGGAATTAAAAAAGGAAAAGAGACAGGGAACTATACTCTGCAGCCCAGATGTACAGAATTACACTTGTTTCCAGACTGTTTTGATTACAACCTCTAATATCCAACTTTCCTAAATACACATTTGCTATGTCTCCATATAATAGTATTATTGTTTATAACCAGAACTGGTCTCCACTGTTTGCAACCAAAGAATCCTAAATGATCTACACAGCACTTGACTCAATGAGTATACACATATCTGGGCTTTTAAGGAATTCATTTTGACAAGTCTGACATAACTGAAATATATTTCCTTATAATGTTCTTTCTTAAGACCCTTCCTTGGCTATGTAGCTCCCCACACTAGACTTATTCCTAATATACACCATCCACTGGATTTTTCTCACATTGCACCTTAGTTCTCATTAAAAGTAGATAGTTTCATCACTCATGTTTCTTCAAAAGAATAGCTAATTAAAAAAATTACATTAGGAGGTGTGAATGGTCATCTTAGATACATATACAGTTGACTCTTGAACAATATGAGTGGAAACTACTTGGGTCCACTTGTACTTGGATATTTTTCAGTAGTAAATACTACAATACTAGAATGTCTGTGGTTGGCTGAATCCACAGATGCAGAGGAACCTTAGATACAGAGGGTCAGTGATAAATTATATGTGGATTAACCCCTTCATTTTTCAAAGGTCAACTGTACTATTATATCCAGACAACTCCAAATGGAACATATTTTTTACAGATCTATAATGATGGTATTAATATCAACTGGTTATTATTGCCAGAGCATGATGAATTATTTTTAATTTTACTTCATTTTAAAATAAAATTTAGGAGTATTTCTCCTCAGACTACTTTATTTGTTCAGGGAAATTTAGTACTTCACTTTCTTCCGAAGTCTTGCAAAAGTGTCAGTTCACGAGTAAGCTTCACAGGGGGTCAAACAACTGCAGATAAAGCAGCTTGCCATGTATACATTTCAGTTCTTTTTATTTTAAAGATCACTCGTAAAGAATTTTCTCCTCTCAATCACATTTTTTTCCTACTTTAGAAAATAGCTGTACGGACCCCATGTATATGTCCCCTCCCCAAATTCTTATGTTGAAACTCTAACCCCCTCACTGGATGGTAGCAGGAGGTACAGCCTTTGGGGAGAAATTAGGTCATGTACATACAGCCCTCAGGATGGGATCTGCCATTTAATAAGAAGAGACATGAGACAGCTTGTCTTTTCCCTCTGTTCTCTGCCATGCGGAACACAGTAAGACAACAACCATCCATAGACCAGGAAAAGGGCCCTCCCCGTGCTGGCAACATTATCGCCAACTTCCAGCCTCCAGAGCTGTGAGAAATAAATGCTGTTTAAGCCAGCCCGTCTGTAGCACTTTGTTACAGCAGCCTTAGTGACTGAGTCAACAGCCTATGTGATTGCAAAGAAAAAAGGGGATGCACTTTAAAAAAAAAAAATTTCTTAGGACACTAAAGCAATAAAAATCTTAAAAATCAGAATACTAACTTCAGAGGCTGATTTTTAACAAATGTCACAGAAGCAAAAGATGTTTAAAAAAACTGCAATTCAAGTTAATCTCCAGACTACTATTCTGAATATGACCTCTCTAATACTGAAGTGATAATGCCCTACCCACTACCTTTAAGTAAAATGTCTGTGGGATCAAAGAAAAAAAAAAAAGTAAAAATCTGGCAATTTTCCAATCCATCTGATCGATCCATATAATGAAAAATAGCGTTCACTACAAAAAAACTCAGTTGTGCAATGATACTAACCAGTGAGGCTTTCTGCCAGGCGACAGTGCAGTGATTATGACTGCAGGCTAATTCGAGGAGACTGACTGAGGTCAGACTTTGATTCTGCCACTCATGGGCTTAAGTAACATTTGGGTATTTACTTAGTAATTGTTTTTCATCTATAACATGACAAAAATAAGAGTCACTCCTTCATAAGATTATTATGATGATTAATTTAGGCAAGATATGTAGATTGCTTAGCATAAAACGGCTCATAAATTCTCAATATTTGACAACTATTATTTATACCATTGTTATGTTTACACGACCATCAGCAGTTTTTAAACTACTCTGTGGAGCCTTTGGAGCAGGTAAAGGAGGAAAGGCCTTTAAGGAATAAAGTTGATCTTTTCCCCAGCCTTGCCCTTCAAGGAGAGGAACACTAATTTGTTTTCTGAAACGAAATTTTCTTTAAAGGGTAAATGTGAAAAAGTTCCACTGGGGAACAAGTTGGAAATCCACTATGTAATAATTACCAGAGTTTGATCCAACATTCTAATTTCCTTAATAAAGAGTAATACTAATTTTATGGTGAGAAATTCACCTGCTTTTTTCATTCTCTCAACTGAAGTTTGGTTAATATAGTGTTTCCTATCTTTACTTTGAAGTCTTAAGCGTAAGGGGGAAAATAAAGGTATAACTATGGAATTTAATTTAATTTGCATATTAAAATATTCTTACACAAACCTATTTACTAATATAAGAAAAATTTGGAGGTTGTTAATTTTTTTTTATTATTATACTGAAAAATACATGACAGGACATCAACCCTACTGACAATTTTTTAAGTGTCCAGTAATTCATTGTTAACTATCAGCACAATGTTGTTCAGCAGATCTCTAAAATTTTTTTACTTTGCGTGACTTAAACTCTATCCCCACCATCACATTTCTGGTTTCTGATTCTATGAGTTCTGACCGCTTTACAGTTATGTCATATAAAAAGAACAATGAAGTATCTGTGCTTCTGTGATTGCATCATTTCATTTAGCATCATCTCCTCAAGGTTCATTTACGTTGTAGCATTTAACTTACTAAAAGTCTATTCAGATTTCCTATTTCTTTATGACTCAGCCTTGGTAAATTTATGTTTCTAGGAATGTAACCATTTCTTCTAGGTTATACAATTTGCTGGCAACTGATTAAAAGGATCATAAGAGACTAAACAATTTCTGTGGCATCAGATGTAATGTTTTCAGTTTTGTCTTTTTTTTCTTAATCCACCTACAGGTTTATAAATTGTATTGATCTTTAAAAAACCAACACTAAGTTTTGTTGATTTTTTCTATTATTTTTCTATTATCAATTTATTCACTTCTGCTCTATTTCTTTCCTCCTGATACTTTGGGCTTTCTTTGTTCTTCTATTTCTAGTTCCTTGAGGTAAAAATAGGTTATTTGAGATTTGAGATCTTTTTTTGATGTAGGAATTTATCACTAAAAACTTCTCTCTGCTTACTGCTTTTGTGGCATCCCATACATTTTAGTATATTTTGTTTTTGTATTCATTTATTTTAAGATATTTTCTGATTTTCCTTTGAATTTCTTTAAAGCATTTGCTGTTTAAGAGTGTACTGTTTAATTTCAACATCTATGTGAATTTTCCAGTTTTCCTTCTGCCGTAAATTCTAGTTTCATTCCATTGTGATCAAAAAATATACTTGGTATGATTTCAGTCTTCTTTAATTTGTTAAGACTTGTGGGAACTAATATGTATGTGGTTCTATCCTGTAGAATGTTTTGTATAGAATGCTGCTGTAGGGTTGAAAGCTCTATATATTTCTCTTAGGTTCATTTGGCTTGTATTGTTTGTTTTATGAGGGGCTGGTAATTAGGTTTCTTCACTAATTTCCACTTGGAAGAAGTGCTGGGGATCAAACCCCTGACCTGGATGCTGAACATGCGCTCTACCACTTGAGCTATACCCTTCCCCCTCTTAGGTTCATTTGATCTATAGTGTTGTTCAAGTCCTCTGTTTCCTTGCTGACCTAGATGTTCTACTCATTATTGAAAGCGCGGTATTGGTATCTTCTCTTATTATTGTGCTGTTGCTTTTTCTCCCATCAGTTCTTTCAATATTGACTCCATGTATGAGTGTACTGTAATGTTGGATGGAAATATAATTGTTCTATCTTCCTGGTGAATTTGTCTTTTATCTTTATATAATGTCCTTTATCTCTTTTGATAGTTCTTGAATCGATGTAAGTAAGTATGGCCACTTTGTTCCTCTTGGTTACCATCTGTATGGAATCTTGTTCTATCCTTTCAACTTACATATTTCCCTTTTAGTTTTAAGTTTGTCTTTGTTGTTGAGGATAGACATCATACCATCAGAATATAGAATTTTCAAAGTTAGGGATTTTGTTTTGTTTATTACTATGTTCAACAGTGTCTAAATAAGGTCTGACATATACCTGATGATCAGCAACTATTTCTGAATGAATCAATGATTTTTAGCAAGTGATATAACCTTACTGTGAATCCATGATTCACTTCTTTCATCCATAAACGGGTATAATAGTACTGGATGCATATGGTTGTAACAAGAGGTAAATGAGTTAATAGACATGGACCACTCATTAAATGTTAGCCATTATTATTGTTACTTTCCCATGTATGCACGTTCACCATAGTACTTAACCTTAGGATGGGTTTGGAATATAGTTGAATTTCAGAAAAATTTTACTTAACAAAGACAAATGTGAGGAGAAAAATAAAACAACTACAAACCGAAATTATAAGTCAATGAACCTGCACTGAAATTCTACTCCGTATCTGAGAATGTTTTATTGGATGTCTTCCTGTATCTACTATGGATTTCAGTTTAAATCACAACCACACCTTAGAAAATTTAGAGATAAGCTTTTTAGGTGTAGGTATATTTATAGTTTAATGAAAAGTTATGAGAAGAAGAATATAAAATGGAGTTTCACAAAATATACACCCACATGCATTCTTTATTTTGGGTCACCTTTTATCTATGACTTTTAAGCACATACTTATCTTTGTGTATGTAATCTTTCTCATCAGTTCAAACATGACAGTCATGCTTACATACTTGTTGATGATATCATCTTCCCTTACTGACTCTCCTTTCTTTCTTCTTGTTGTGTTTCATGTTTGAAAAACTCCCTGCATCTCAGTATAGTAAGCTATTTTGTAGAATTCATGGGATTCTTGATAGCATGGAGTATCTGTGAAAAGGTTAAACTGGAAGTGTGCCACCAATTTCTCAACTGCATGACTTGTTGTTAAAGGTATCAAGAAAGAAGAGAAGGAATTATGCTGCTTGATAATTAAATATGTTACAGCACCAAAAAAAGTCTGTAGATGAAAATATTTATCTATCACATTCTAGACTATTCTCTTTATATGAAGGGAAAAACATAAAAATCCAAAATTGGGAAAAGGAAACAGGGTAGTAAAAGGTCAAAAGAAGAAGAGGATGCTTTAATTTTGCTGCTTATTCATTTTTTTCCCTCCCTAACCCTCCCTCTGGCGGATAACTGTCTCTGTGGTACAGCATTATGCAGATGTACTGGCACTTGCTGATGCACATGATTGTACTGTACCTATCTAGAAAGCAGCTGTTTATAATTGTCCTCTCACCAGGCAACAGCCAGAGACTTTTGTTTGGGGCAGGTATCTTCTACGGTTGATGCACATATGGAGAGAGCAGTTAACTGGCAAGAATAATAATCGTCTTCCACAGCAGGTTCAGGGCCGGAGCCACAGCTACTGGGAGAAGTGGGAGTATTTAAGCTGCTGCATCAAGATTTTCACAAATACCTAACTTTATAAGTTGCAGAATAGTCATCACTGCTACCATCCCCCAAAAAAGTTCTAACCCGTCCTTTCCAATGAAGAAAGCTGACTCATTTACTTGGTTCCCATAGTCAAATTTTTCTTAGATATCCAAAGAACTATTTAAATTAAAGGACAGGTTTGTAACTTGGTCAAGTCAGAGACAACAACAAAAACCTCAAAACTGCTGCCTTTATATGAGTTTTTTAGAATTTATTAAGCTTATAAATTTAAAATACAAATGTTTATGGTAGATTTAAAAAAATAACTTAAAATAATTTTCAAAATTTGCTGATTCTTACTTTGTGGTACAATCTATGCTTTGAAACCAACACTGATATTTCTATCTCTAGATTATATTTAATATACTATTGTCTTCATTATTTTGGTTATTCTTTTTACTGTCTATAATACCTACATGTACATACACATATTTTAGTTATATATGTAAAAGTGCCTTTAGATCTTTGAGGTAAAATCAGTAAATATAATGAAAAGTATTTACATTGACTTTCCGTAAGTCTTAGTATCAATGACTTAGACATGCCAGTTCTATTTAAAAAATTTTTTTTAAGTATGATTCAGTCAGAAGACATAATAACTACACAAAACAAGTAGCGCAGCTGCTGTCAGACTAGGCTGATGGTACCTTCAAGCTTAAGAACCAGCAGACTCTTAAGTTTTGGTAGAGGTTCAAGCCTTCATCCTCTTAAGTAACTATTTCTATGACACCCAATATTTGAAGCAGTTTTAACTTCTAGGACTAGTGACTCTGAAGGACTGGACTTTCTGCATCTTCATTACTGTGCCCATTCTGATTTTAAAGGCAATCTGAATTAAGTGAAATTAAAAACAATTACAATATATGATTTCTCTATTACATTACTTTGTGATTTTCAGTGATGTGAAGTACTTGAAAGCTTCCATCTTTTTCATTCCTTCAATTCAAGTACTACATTAATCTCATTAACACTGTTTTGCCTATAAACTTTGCTCTACTAGTGTTCTAAATATCAGGGTTCAGTATAAAGCCAGAACTGCCACAAGCACACTGAAACAGTGTATGACTCGCTCAGTAATTTACTCACACTATACATTCCCATGACATTAGCCCTTGGGATAACCCTGAAGTAGGTTTCAATGAACCTGATTTACTTTGAAAATCACAGGAATAAGAAATTACAGTACTGATGTTTCAAATCAAGTAAGCATGGAAATCATTTATATTTGAAATATAGATTTTAGAAAAATGACACTCAGTTTGAATATTCTGAAGTATATTAAATAACCAACTCCTTGTTTGGGTCTGTATCTTTATTCTCATCTCATAAAAATATACCAGCAAAGCTCCTTTGCAATGACAAAGAAGTAACAGATCCACCTGAATGCTTGATAAAAATTCTCAGTTTAGAAACAATAACCTGAGGCTAGAAGGGAGAAGGTGGAAAGTGATTTTTCACTTGTTCCATTTTCTTCCAACTTGCACATTTCATTTAGAGGGTTACGTACATTCATGACAATGTTTTTTTTTCCACTTACATATTTATGTAGCAGTTAGTGAATTATTTTCTAGGTTAGATTCCCCAAGGGGAGCAGAAACAATGAGGGTCAAAACAATTATAAATAACCTGGTTTATATAGAATTTTTCAAATATTTATTTCCTCATTAGACTTCATGAAAACAGCCTTTATTAGTGCATACATTTTTATGCTGTAATTCTTTACTCTGATAGGTAACTAGCCACCAAAATCTGATAAGATGTAATCTGGATTTTTAACTTTGGGAACATAAATGCTATGTGTATTGTATTTATGTGTAAACTTGAATTAAATATGTATCCATATTAAAATAATTTCAGAATGTTGGTATTATAGAATGATGATAAAAAAGCAAGTCATAAAAGATTATTTTAACCAATGAATCAATAAAAGGCCAAAACAGACAAACAAGGCTAGATGACCAGTATTGATTCCATGATTTTCATGCTTGACAAGAATGGAAAATTATGAGGCTTTCAGTTATGAATTTGATTGTACTCTAAGATTTCAAAATTCATGGCAAGATATTTGCCTTGATGAAACCACCAAAACTCAAAAACACCCCTACTGTTGCTGTAATATAGTACAAATGCTGGACTCTCCTGCACCAGTCAACAAATATCTTTAATATGTTACATTTATGTGTGCATATATTAACTTATAAAATATATTTATTTCATACATGAATCACTTACAAGTGCTGCTTTATTTTGTTTATTTGTTTATTTATTTGGTTGGTTGGTTATTTGTTTCTGAAATTAAACATGGCCCCGAATCATTACTATCTACAAAATTATCTTTATTTTTTTAAAAAATGGCTGAAATAAAAGAAAAACTTACTGCTCTCAGTAGTACCTTTTTCTCAATATAAAGGCTGTAAAATATTTTATAATTATTACACTGATGCTACACAAAAATAAGAAGGAAGTCATGTGAATAAAAATGAAAATATTCAGTATTTTTATTGTGAACTTTTAAAATTGAAGAGTGTAAGTTTTACTATTAGTAACTATACAATATATTTCAGGGAAAATATAACACAATAAACCTTCCGCTACCAAACAAAACAAACAAACAAAAAACTCAGGGTGCTATCACTAAGCATTATTAGCATCTTCACTTTTTTTATACGCATTGCATTTTCACATTGGAATCTTAACACCACCACCATTTTGTATCTGCATTTATTTTTCATTTAATAATCATCAAAAGTGATTTTTTTTGCTTCAGGATGTGCTAAATAAATTAAGTAGTATACTGGTTGAATCTATTTCCTTTCTAGCTTTCTGGTTGAATTGGGATGAGTGATTCCCTTAACTTGATTCCATGAAAACGTGCAATGCATTTGCAGTTTCACAAAGTCAATGTTATGGTTCATCTGCTGAGACCTTCCCCTTTGACAAATTAAAGCATTAAAGGTAACAGAATGTCATTTAAGACCCAATGTTATCAAAATAATAATAATAATAATAATAATAATAATAATAATAATAATAATAATAATAATAATAATAATGCCGAGCCCTTTCTCCCACAGGTTTCCCATGGGCTCAGCTAAGATCCTGAGATGCTTTGGCTCTCCCGAGAGTCAACTCCCCATCTGTTCAACATATACAGACAGAAACACTGATGTGACACTCTTCCAATAAGTTACACATCTAAACTTCTCTCATGGATTGTGCCAGTCACTATGAGGTATCCTGCATATTATTTCTTATCCCTTCTGATTACTAGGGTGCTTAAACTGCCTCTACCCAAAACTTTAAAAAGCTATATCCTACCCTCTTGCAGAAGAATTTATATATAAATGACTGCTTGGATTGGACTGGAGTTTCCTTTATGCTCCCTGAGCCAGTGATTTTGCATTTAGATTACAAATATATTTTTAAACTATGACCTCTGGTCTGATCAGGGATTGCTCAACAGGGCTGACAGATGATTGGTGCTATTTATGACACATTTGATTAGCATTCACTCTCAAGTCCAAGAGACTAGCTTTTCAACAGACAGAAGAAAAATTACTATAGAGACACGTAAGAACAATTCTTAGGCATTTCAAGCGAGTTGCATAGAATAGGAAACAGCCAAACTGTTGGATTGGCAGCAACTCTGGTTGTTTCTGCCCAATGGTTTCTGCTGCCTTCAACAATCGCAAAAAATTAGACCCTTAGAAATTAAATTCCCACTGAAAACTACTGCTCCATGAGCTTTCACTTATGATTCAAATATCTACCCTATTTAAGCTACACATACTATTTTTTTCTGGCACTCTCAAAGTAATCAAGTCAATAAAATACCAAACAATTGTAGAATTAAGTATCAAGTGATTTTCATGACACAACAATGACATGCATTTTACCAGACGTTAACAAAATCTAGATTGATCACTTTTGGGGGGAAATTATGTTCTACTGAAGATTTCATGAGATGAAAGAGACTATAGCCTATCTATAAACAGAGGACTAAGAAAAATTGTGGAATCTGTTAAAGGGGTGTGTGAGCATCAAGAAAAGTGGCTGAAATTGGGTGGCCTCTCTATCAGTTGGAGGCCCTTTTTTCCCACCTCTGCATCTCTCTTCACCTGTGCTTCCTTCTTCCCACTTTGCAGATTGTCTTTCTGTGCACAAGCCCATCTCCCACCACCCTGCCTAAAACGTACATACCCAAGCTTAAGAAAGTAAATGGGTGAGATACACAAAGAGGGAAAAAGGGAAAGAAAAACTTTACTATCCAGGCAGGGTCTACACCACAGGTTTCCCCAAATGTCATCTGACTTGTGACATCTTGCTAAGTATTATGCTAGAGCTTGTGAAGCCTTTTAATGACTAAACCTCAGTCACGTCTCTCTAGTTCTGCAGTACATGCTCAATGTTTAATGTTCAAGATCTCTTACGAAATCAAGGCATTATTTTATTACCAAGAATAAAACCAATAATCCAAAATAAAATGAGACAGATCTAATATAAAAACAATTAACAGGCTGTAACAAATCTAAAGTAGTTAATTATCAAATGCCAGCCAGAACAATGAGGGATATTATTCTCTATATGGCTAGATCTTACAAAATGAGTGATATACACATTCAGTATAAATTGGATGATCTGAAAATATGTATAAATTTCAATCTTTTAAATATTTAATATTAAAAGTACATTAAGATACTATTTTTTTCTAATCTGTGAACCTGGAATATTTCACTAAGGTATTCGAAAATTTCTTTCAGCAACATTTTCAGTGTATGGGTCTTTCACATCATTCACTAAATTTATTCAACAAAATATCTTTTCTAATGCCTTTTTTTATAAGCTTCAGGTGCACATCTTTATAGTTCAACATCTGGATACACTACACAATGATCATAACTGCAAATCTAGTTACCATCCATCGTCATATGTGGAATCTAAAAACTAAAATAGTGAATATAACAAAAAAGAAACAGACTCACAGATAAAGACAACAAACTCGAGGAAACTAGTGGTTACCAATTGGGGGAGGGGCAAGTGAGGTGTAGGGGGTTAAGAGGTACAAACTACCATGTATGAAATAAATACATTGCAAAGATATATTGGTCAGCACAGGAAATATAACCCATATTTTATAATAATTATAAATGGAGAATAACCTTTAAAAATTGTGAATCACTATGTTGTATACCTGAAACTTATATATTTTACACCAACTATACTTCAATAAAAAAAAAAGTAAAATAAAAAATGGAAAGCTGAGAGCCAGTGGTTACACTAGCAAATTCTACCAAACATTTTAAGAAGATTTGATACCAATTCTTTACAAACTATGTCAAAACTTAAAGAAGGCTAGAACACTTCCCAATTCATTCTATTAGGCCTGTGTTACCATGCTTCCAAAACCAGATAAATATATTAAAATTAGAGAATGCTACTAGCCAGTATTACTTCTGAATATGGAGACAAAAATCCTTAAAATGCTAGCAAACCAGATCTAGTAACATAAACCTGATTATATGCCACGGCCGAGTAGAAAATATCCTAGGGATACAAAATTAGTTTAATATTTGAAAACTAATTAATGTTAATATTAATAGAATACAGGGAAAATACGATCATTTCAAGTAACGCAGAAAAAGCATTTGACTAAATTCAACACTGTTTCTTCATTAAAACAATCCATAAACTAGGAGAAGCAGGGAACTTTATCAACTTGATAAAAGGACAACTAAAATACCTACCGTTAACAAGAGACTTAACAGTGAAAAATTGAATAATTTCATCCTAAAATCAGGAAAAAAAGAAGGATGTCTGTTCTTGGCACTTCTATTTTTTAGATTCCACATATACGTGACATCATGCAGTATTTGTCTTTCTTTGACTTATTTCACTAAGCTTAACACCCTCAAAGTCCATCCATCATTCTTTTTATGGCTGAATAATATTCCACTATGAGTATGTGGTGGGGCAGTGTGTATGCACATGTGCATCACATCTTCTTTATCCATCCATTCGCTGGTGAATATTTAGGTTGTTTCCATTTCTTGGCTATTGTAATCCCTTGTTCTTGACATTCCTTAAGCATGAAATTCTTCTCCCTCTGTTCCAAATACAGTTAGGCCCCTCTGGTAGAACTGCACACCTCCCCACCCTATGATCTGTTTTTCTCTTTTGAATAACCCCACACACACCACTGTACTGGGGCTAGGGGTGCTCATTTTTCACTGAGTATTACTCTCCCTCTATGAATGGGCATAAGTATAGAAAGGTTACTATATCCTAGTCTCCTTGGCTTTGCCCTCTCAGTGTGGAATTTCCACCTTATAAAAATAATAATGGGGTAGAATTAAACCCAGGCCAGGGAAATCAGGTCTTGGTCACATCTGCCTGTAATAAAGCTTCTGGAACATGGGCTGGAAACGACGAGAAACCCTAGCAGCTTGCCCCACCGCTGGGTAAAACTGTTACCCTAGACTGGAAGGAGAAGGAGCCCCCACGTCCCTGACCGCACATGTCTGCAGTGCAGCTTTCATAATACGGAGCTGAAGGGATGGGAAGGATGGTGGCAAGAAAGTCGGTCATGGCTCAAATACCACAGCCTCTTGTTCTTTCAGAGACTTAGTAGGATTTTCTTAAATGAGTACTTCTTCATTTGCTTAATGCCCCTAGGACAATTTGTAGAAACTTCTAATGACTGCATTTAAAAAATTTTTTTTCTCAGTTTAAGTGCTGTTTTCCTGGGGAGAGGGTCTGCCAAGTTGCTCCCAGAAGTCTTTCCTTGTGTGGTTTTTTTTTTTTTAATCCACTGCAGTTTTATTTTATTATTTTATTTGACTTCTGACCCCCCCCACTTGAAAATTAGTAGTAGATATATATTTACTGCATGGAATTAGATTCTTGCAGATAAATGCTTTAACTTTTTTAAGGAACAGTGTAGGCTCACACACAGGGGAAAAAAAAGGAATCCACTTCTACCAGCAACATTTCATGTTGAATAATTTACAACAGTAACTAAAGCTACACACATAGTTCTTATCAGAACACGGCATCTGTCTCTTCAGACAATGAAAAGCACCTTTTGGATGAGGATAATATATTGTGCTGCATCACTGGGTTTCTCATCTTGGCACTTCTGTAAATCTAATTATGAGATATATGCAGCAGTCGCTAACTCCCATTAATGGAAATGGATGCATCAATGACCCCCATTTTATTGAGTCTAAATAAACTAATACTCTATCTCTACAGCACACCCAGGCTATTTAAACCTTTCTTCTCTGGCTAGGCATAAGAACAGTAAATTATCATAAATCAAAGCTCACTGATGTATATATGACAATAGAAGCAAGTTATTAATGTATGAATATTCCTATTATTCCCGACTCTACCCTCTCCCCACACACACCACTTTCTCCTAAGGTGGGCTTATGGAAGGATTTCTCTCAGTGGGGTTGTATTTCAGAATCAGGAGAAACTGTTGAACTGGTGAGCAAAGGACCAGTAGCTAAGAAAGGCGAAGGCATTCTCAAGAGGTTAGTGACGTATTAGCTACTTGGATGGGAAAAAAGGAATGAAGAGAAAAGAGAGATGTTTAAAGTGATTCTATGGCCTAAAAATTCCCCCATGGTATATGAGAACCATATATAAACATGAATTTTGAAATTGCTCCTTAATCACCAGAGTATATTTCCTTGACCATAATTGTACTCTTATTCTCAATCACTTTAGTCACTGATTTCAACAGATATCCAAATATAAAGATTTAATGCAGACTGTTATCAATACTATGAGCTTAATTTTTTTTTTAAATTGTATTCTAGGGAAAGACCTTAGGGCTACAGCATTTTTCAGACTTCACTGGTGTTGAGAATTGTCTTGAGAAACAAAACCATCACTGTCTTCTCAGCATCTTAATTCAATGTATGCTGCTGTGAGTCACAGAGTATTCAAGCAGAGGGGAAAGGGGAACATGTCCTGTGCCAACCACATTAAAAATCCTGAACAATTCCTTTAGAAAATTTTATATGCAACTACTGGAGCTAAGAACTGGATGGTTGACTATTTAGACTTAATCCATTAACTGTACTTAATGACTGCATTTAAAATGCAAGTAATCATTTGCAAATTATTGAGTATTCCCTAACTTTTAAACGTAATGCAGAAAATTTTTCTCACCACAGGGATTGTGGGTGGCAGGGGTGTGCTGATTTTATAACATTTGGAATTGAAGCATCTAAATTAAATTATTTCCCACAGCATGTAGATAAGAAATTTCTAAATTAACATTTAAATGTAGATTTTTAAAATCTTGAGTTAGGCATCTGTTTCTCTGTACATGGAAAACACTATGGATGGTTTAATTAGATCAGTATAGTTGATGCTTTAGGCCCATTCTGGGGTCCTTTCGTCTGTGTTCCCATAGTATCTTCTGTACATCTGTTTTACTGCAGTGTATTTGGGGTGTGCATGTTCATCTATGTCTGTGTTGTGTGCACATGTGTTTGCAACACAGCAACGCCTCCCCCAGTATGTGTTAAATGAATAAATATATGAATAATCCTAACTATTTATCTCCAGACTCAGAATTAGTACATACACATTTATTCACTTCTAATTCCACAAATGCCTGCCACTTGTTAGAAAGACCTCCATGCTTTCTATTTCCTTCAGCCTTTCTATGGAGTGTCCCTAGAGGACAGCTGTAAGTTATGGAAGATCCGCTAAAAGGAGAATAAGTGACATGACTTATGTAGGGAACAGGTTCAACATTTAGTACAGAGTAAGAATTCAGGGCTCAATTAGGAACACAGAAACCTCAGAGGCAAGGAACAAGATTTGTTCTGGGCTGAGAACCAGAAGCAGCAGATCACCAGGAGAAATCAGGACGGCACATAAACGAAAGCAAGGCTTTAATCTGAACTGAGTAAAAGGAGAGGCCGTAAAAGAACCAGGAACTAGACTGGGTCCTGGGGAGCAAATAAAATTGAGAGCTACGATTGCAGTTGCACAGACAAGCCAAGAGCCGACTCAGGAACTTGCGGACATGTATTTTATACTGCAGAGAGACTACATTTTAGGATGAATGACAGAATTTAACAGGGCATCCCTGAATTTTTGCTAGTAGTATTTCAATCTTTTACATCAAGTAGCATCAGCAAAGTAGTATTTTTTTAGAATACTTGGAAGCATGGAATTTAATGTCTTTATAAAATTCTACAAACTTAAAAAAACCAATACAAACAGCAAAATAATCTAACTTTAAAATGTTATGATGTCTAATTATTTTCCATTGATGAAAAAAAGTTGGTTTCTTCTCACATCAGCTTCTCTGTTTTTAGTTATGAAATAATTTATGAAGTAATACGTGCAGACATATTAAATTGTACAAGTACATATGCTATACAACACTTCCATTTTATAGGAGTGTTTACCAAAGGTAACAAGAAGGAAGTTTTAGACCCACTTGTTTCTGAAGTAAAATCAACTTTTCTTTTAACACTCCAGCAGATATTCTTTGGGACTCTACTTTAGAACTAGAAGCAACAACTGTATTATAATCAAAGAAAATTAATAACTTAAAAACATGAATTTAAAATGGAGTCAGGAAGCCCTAAAGGGAGAGCTCTCAGGCACATTCTGCTTGCTGCAGCCTTCATAAAATAACCAGCAAGAAGAAAGGTAAGAATTATTTTTCACAGGGTCTGTTTGTATAGCATTCTTTCTACCAAATTCTCCTGGTCTCAACTTCTTTTCCATGATGATAAGAATGTTACTTTTCTTCTGGTACAAGAGAGGACATTGTTCACATGGGGATTTCATCTCCTACTTTTAAGAAAAGGAGGATCCTACCTGGTCCAGCAACAATGCACTAACCACTGCTTGCAGCCAAAGGAAATGGCCACAACCTCAACCTCTTGCTCTTCCTCATCAACTTTCATTCAAAACAACCCTCTCCAATGCCCTCCTAAAGCCTGATAAAAGCTGACCTTCCCTTTACCTCTTTGGAATTGCCTATGATTCACCATTATTTGCCTGTCCAAAATTGCAATTCTCTCCTCTTCCTGAATAAACCCATTTTGCTGGTAAAGTAACTGGCTGCTTTATTTTTGAGGTCAATAACAGTAATTTTATACTAAAATTAAATTTAATGACACATAAACCATAACTATTGCTCTACATCATTGTATTTTTTTCCTGTAATTATGCAACTAACTACATGGCTTACTCTTAAATCAATGCCAATACATAATAGGTCAAGAAAAACGTGTAAAATTTGTTGTTCAAACTCAGATCCCAATGTAGATACAGTTAATCGATGTAAGGAATTATCAGTTAATTAAGTTATTTTTCTGTGTTCTATTCTGTGTTTCTATTGTTTTGTGTTTTTGGTTAAAAAAAAAATCAGGGAATGTATGATTCAAAGAAGGGAAAAAAAAACACACACACACACATTCAAAACCTTGATGTGTAGGACTGAATACTAAAAGCATATCCACACAGTAAGGAAAGACTTAAAAAAAAAAAAAAAGAAGTAATCTGAGTAAAAAAAAGAAGCTAAGTAACAAACCTTAGTCTCTTGCTTCAGTTCAAACTGTGTGCAAAGGTGTCTAAAAATTATTCTGTGTAAATTTTTGTTTTTATTAAACAAATGAGTTAACTAAGACTTCAGTTTTATGACAACCTAAAAGAAACTCAATGGGAGGAAAAACATCAGGATACGATTTTAGATCACTGACTAATCACCTTCTTTGAGTTTTAAACTGACCAGTGATTTAATCTGAACTCCCGTATCCTCTTATTCAAATTCTAGAGCTAACATCTGTAATGACTTTCAACCTAATTCATAATAATAAAGCCAACTTCTCCAGGCGTCAGTTTCCCTACATCAAAAGCTGAGATCATATTTCTTATTGTGAGACAGGAATAAAAGGAAGGTTAATAAAAATATTCACAATTGTAAATACAATCAGGTTGGGATTTCAAACAGCCTCATCATCTTTGAGGACAACCGTTACAAAAACAATGGGGAGATAATGGCATTAAAAAGTACTAAATATTTTTTGATGCAACTTTAAAAGGATTTTTTTTTTTTACTTTTCCTTTGTGATATTTCATTGTAGTGTAAAAAATTTTACTTTCCCTTCCAATCTGTGTATCTTTTATTTCTGTTTCTTGTATGATTGCTGTCACTAGGACTTCCGATACTATGTTGAATAGAAGTGGTGAGAGTGGGCTTCCTTGTTTTGTTCCAGATTTTAGTAAGAAAGTTTTGAACTCTTCACCATTGAGTATTACATTGGCTGTGGGTTTGTCACAAATAGCTTTTATTACTGAGATGTGTTCCCTCTATACCCACTTTGGTAAGAGGTTTTATCATGAATAGATGTTGAACGAAATACTTAGAAATAAATCTGACCATGGAGGTAAAACAATTATATGCTCAGAATTATAAAACACTGAAGAAAGGAAATTGAAAATGATTTAAATAAATGGAAGATATCCCATGCTCTATATTGGAAGAATTCATACTGTTAAAATGGTCATACTAACCAAAGCAATCTACAGATTTAATGCTAACCCTGTCAAATTACCTAGGACGTTTTTCACAGAACGGGAACAAATAATCTTAAAATTTACATGGAACCATAAAAGACCCAGAATTTCCAAAGGAATCCTGAGAAGAACAAAGCTGGAGGAATAACCCTCCCAGACTTCAGACAATACTGCAAAGCTACAGTAATCAAAACACTGTGGTACTGGCACAAAACCAGACATATGGATCAATGAAACAGAAAAGGCCAGAAATAAACCCACACACCTGTGGTGCATTGATCTTTGACAAAGGAGGCAAGAAAATACAATGGAGAAAAGACAGTCTCTTCGGCAAGTGGTGTTGGGAAAACTGGACAGCGGTATGTAAATCATGAAGTTAGAATACTCCCTCACACCAAACAAAAGAAAATAAATCTCCTAGGAGAGAACATAGGCGAAACATTCTCTGACATAAATCGTAGCAATGTTTTCTTAGGTCAGCCTTCCAAGACAATAGAAATAAAAGCAAAAATAAACAAACAAGATCCAATCAAACTTATAAGCTTTTGCACAGCAAAGGAAACTACAAACAAAACAGAAAGACAACCTATGGAATGGGAGGAAATATTTGCAAATGATGTAAATGACAAGGGCTTAATTTCTAAAATATACAAACAGCTCAAACAACATAATTAAAAAAAAAAAAGGTCGAAAAATGGGCAGTAGATCTAACTACGTATTTCTCCAAAGATGACATACAGATGGCCTACAGGCACTTGAAAACGTGCTCAACATCGCTAATTATCAGAGAAATGCAAATCTCATAACCACAATGAGGTATCACCTCACAGCAATCAGAATGGCCATCATCAAAATATCTACAAAGAGTAAATACTGGAGAAGGTGCAAAGAAAAGGAAATCCTTCTACACTGTTGGTGAGAATGTAAATTGGTGCAACCACTATGGACAACAGTACGGAGACTGATCAAAAAACAAAAAACAGAGTTACCAAATGACCCAGCAATCTCACTCCTGGGCAAATATCCACAGAAAACTCTACTTCGACAAGATATATGCATCTCAGTGTTCATAGCAGCACTGTTTACAATAGCTATGACACGGAAGCAACCCAAACATCCACTGACAGATAAATGGATAAAGACGTGGTGTGAATGTGTGTGTGTGTGTGTGTGTGTGTGTGTGTGTGTGTGTGTGTGTGTAAAAATATATATATAATGGAATATTACTCATCCATTAAAAAAGTGAAACAGTGCCATTTGCAGCAACATAGATGGAGCTAGAGATTATGATCCTAAGTGAAGTGTGATGAAGACAAACACGTGATGTGATATCATTTATAGGTAGAATCTAAAACATGATACAATGAATTTGTTTAAAATACAGAAACAGACTCACAGACATAGTAAATAAATTTATGGTTACCAAAGGGGATAAGGGGTGTAGAAGGGATAAATTAGGAATTTTGAATCAGCAGATACAAACTACTATATATAAAACAGATAAACATGGAAGCACCCTAAATGTCCACTGGATAAAGAAGTTGTGGTATATAAATACAATGAAATACCATTCAGCCATAAGAAAGAATGAATTAATGCCATCTTCATGGATGGACATGAAGATCGTCAAACTAAGTGAAGTAATCCAGGAAAAGAAAGAAAAATAACATATGACATTACTTATATGTGGAATCATAAAAATATAACACAGATGAACTTACTCACAAAATGGAAAGACTCACAGACATAGAAAACAAACTTACAGTTACCAGAGAGAAAATGGAGTGGGAAGGGGTAACCTGGGTGTTCAGGATTTGCAGATACTACTATGCATAAAATAGATAAACAACATGATTCTACTGTACAGCACGGGGAACTACTATATTCAATGTCTTATAATAGCCTATAATGAAAAAGTATATGAAAAGGAATATATACATATAAAACTGAATCACTATGCTATATACCAAAAACTAACACATTGTAAATCAACTGAACTTCAATTAAAAAAAAAAAGCATAAAAGGGACTAAAGTGCAGATCCTGATTTCCCCAAACTAAACTTATGCCAGCCACACACTTCTCAGTGTATGTTGAAAATGACAGGCTCTGTCACACTTGTTATTTGTCCTCAAAGGCCCTCGTTATGACCCAGAAATCCTTGGTGCCATTTTATGATGGCGCAGAGGTGGCGTAGCATTTTAAGTAGGATCTGCACCCACCAGCCCCTCCACGTAGGAGGCTTTCAAGAAATGATTTCTGATTGAGAGAACTGACATGACAAGACTGTCATTCTGCAGTACCTCATGTCTCTTCCAGCTTGCAGACCCCTACTAGCCAGCACCCAAGTGCCACAGGCACGTGGCGAGATGGCCGCACCCCGTACCGCAGCCACCTCCAGTGAGGCATGGTCAGCCTGCAGTCAGCCCAGCCCAGGGGCAGCCACCCTGTGACCCTGTGCATAGCTTTCACCGCCTGCATTCTGATCTGTTCTGTTTATATACTTTATGCATCTGAATTAAATATCCTTCTAAATTAACTAATCATTGCAGTCTCCCTTTTTTTTTTCAATGCACATCTATAACAGTAGACAGAGATGTTTAAAGAATGCACTGTGTCCATACATCTCGATTTTGTGAAAATGTAAGTTTAATTTTAACAGGTTACAGCAGTGGTTCTCAAAGGGGGCTTTGTCAGGAGGCATTTTTGGTTGTCAAAACTGTGAAGGCAAAGTCCTACAAGGCACTTTTAGACACTGCATTATGCATTGCATAATGGTTAACAGCTCCCCACGACAAAAATATATCAGGCCAAAAACGTTAATAATACAGGGCTGAGAAGTGCTGGATTATACAAACACCTGTTTCTTATTATTGGCTTTTTATCTGATCCCTAGTGAATCTCAGGTAATTCAGAAGCACATTCAAAACTCAAACACCAGGAGATCAAATAATCAGAGTCCTAACATTGCTAAAAACATTTCTCTGCCTTATACTTTAAAAGAACAAGACAAATGAATTTGTTTTAAAAAAGCTCACCTTAGCAATTTTGGTTTTAAAACCCAAGGCCTTATCATTCCCAGCCTTTATATATTACATATCTGTAATATGGGGACTGATGTATAGAATAATTAATCTGGGGCACTTTAAGAGAATTAGTCAACATGGAGTCACTTTCAGTAGCACTCAAGTAATGACAACAGGGAAATGGAACTTACAGTCTAGAAAGATTTTCAACAATGCAAGTTGAAGCAAAAGAGATGTTTTAGGTAACTGTGTTAATCAGAGAAATCAAATTGTGAGAGCATCTGATTCTGGTCAATCAAGGTTTTCAATTAGCTTCTATGACATTTAATCCACAAATTTTATCTCAGCATAACTGAAAATGAAAAAGTCTAAAGAGCTCTTAAAACATCATCCAGGAGCAATCATCCCACCTTTGCAGGTATACAAGGGAGTCTAGTCAAATTTTGAAAATCTTTGGAGAAAGACATTGTAAAATCTTCTGTTACTGTTACTGTTTCTAATAATAACTTTCATTAAAATACTAGAAATCCTTTTTCTTTCCTATTTCTGAATTGTACACTTTACCAAAAAGAAAAAAAGAGAGAGAGAGAGAATGAAAAGCTGATAGCAATGTTCTCTAATGTGATGTTTTAAATAGAAGTATATGCGGAAAAGCCCATAATTTATCAATATGCCAAATGGTTAGTGAAATACATTTTTAAGCAAATAAAATTAAGGCCTTATCATATATCTTACTTTTTCCAAAAAGTTTTTATATCACAATAGAGAAAATAAATCATAAAAATTCACGTGAAGTACAATGGAAAAATATACTACTATTTTCTGTGTTTAATCTTCATACATTTTAAGAAATTTTAATCTTCATACTGTCTTAGAAACTTTTAGGCCTTTTAAGGTATTCTGAAATTTGAAAGCTATCCAATTTACCAAATGAGGCTGCTAAACTTTCCTTAGAGCAATATGCTTACTGCAAAACCTTTGTTAATGAAGATTTGTGGCTTTAAATGACATAGAATGGGTAACATCCAGGCGGTAATTAACAGAAGTATATTAAATCTTCCTTTTCTTAATTTTAACACTCACTACATTTTTTTTAATCAAGTTATTTGTTAGTTTGGCAAGATGTTCCCATTTTTATATGAAAAAATAAACAGATGTATTAAACCTAATCTACTTTATAAGTTTGCATTTTTGCTTGAATATAAAGTCCACCACTGCACAGCACATTTATGACATTTTCCAGCATACCCTTTCAATTACAATATTGTGACCATTGAAATTGGCTTTTGGGAAGCTGCATGCAAATGTGAATAATTTTGGAGTACACACATTTATTCAAATATTTTACTGTAAGAGAAATATTTCCTTGGAATCGATGTTGGGCAAAGCCCAAGTGACTCCCTCAAATGTTAACATCTTTCTGTACCTTCGATTCTTCTGGCATTTGGTCCCTCCTCTCCCATCTCTCCCTAACTCTGTCCTCCCTGTATTTTTCCCACTGTGTTGCCTAAAGGGGTCAGAAAGAGCAGAGATCATTTCAACCAAGATACATGAAGAAGAGAAGACACTGTAACAGAGGGAAGAATTTAACTTAAGTAAATAGACCTACATTGATTCTGAAATAGCACACATATAAAATCATTTTGGTTGAAAACTTGTATTTTCCTTCAAGTCAAACAGAATAGTAATAGTTGCTCTGAAGATGTAGACAGA
The DNA here is from genome assembly GCF_048564905.1 of Vicugna pacos. NCBI lineage: Eukaryota > Metazoa > Chordata > Mammalia > Artiodactyla > Camelidae > Vicugna > Vicugna pacos. Next base: position 20,962,912 of record NC_132991.1, read on the forward strand.
TAAACCCTCTTTTTCTGAAGATGATGTGAAACTTTTCTTAGTTTAAGCCAGTGATTCTCAAATGTACCACTGACATTTGGGACCGGGTAATTTTTTGCTGCCAGAGGTTGTCCTATATATTGTAGGCTGTTTAGCAGTATCCCCGGCCTCGAAACACATAAGTCAATCTTCATTTACTTTGAACTATTTGGTGGGGGGTAGTGTGAAACCTTCAGTAGGTATGTTTATTATTTAAAAGATAACTTTCAAGGCTAAGATAGGTGTTTTCTTGTCTTACACAATCTTATACAATATTTTAATTAACTCTGAGAACTCAGCTGTCAGAATTCTTTAGGCAGAGGCAGTAATCGTCTAGGTTAAAAGTATTAAAGTATTCACAAATGAATCGATATTCCAAACAAAGCACGTTTTCTACTAATAAACAACAGTTTAAAACTGCTTTAACACAAAAGTCTACTTGGCCACCAGAATCCATGCAAATGCATTTTTAAACTAAAATATTTAATCTGAATACTCAGCAGCAAGGATCTTACTCTTGTACAACTTGCCCTGAGTATTTGCATGTGTGAAATATTAACTCATCTGTGCATTTCTTAAACAGAATACAATTTGAAAACTCTAAATTCAAGCAATTTGTATTGATACAGTGTTACATTTATACTCTTAGTAGCATCATTTTAGAAACTCAACATTGAAAAATACCATTTTTACCTGGGCCAGAGAGAGATTATTTAAATTGCAAAAAATCCACATAAATAATTGTAAACTACCTAGACATCTATATGGATATCAATGTACAAATTAATTCAGAAAGTAGATGTCAGGACTAGGCACTTGCGGATAATTCACTGAACAACAACCAAAAAAACTGTCCTTGTGGGATTTGCCTGTATAATGATATCTGTTGGGTGAACTATCTTATTTTCTTCATAGAACAGAGTATTCTCTATGAGCAAGAGTAGTTACAAAGAGAGGTCTTCTTTTATACAAAAACATGTACTTGATCTTCAGTTATCTCCTACTTTTTAATAATATGACTGATTAAAATATATTCTTAATTATCCATCCTACAGCTTCTATCAAAAGAAACGTTTAATCCTAGAGTACTTTGCCAGTATTAGCTTTGAAACTGTAAGTCAATAAATTCCAAAATCCAAAGCAGTCTCAAAGAAAGTCAGTCAGGCACCACTTTCCTTAGTGACTTTCTTGGGTAAATTAAATCAAGTGAGACTGAAGAATTTAACTTTCATTCATCCTTTAAACAAATATTCATTAAATGCTTCTTTTGTAACTATTTTAGATAATAGCCATAAGAAAGAGAAGAACAGAATTTTCTATAACCATCTAACTTATTACCAAGATATACAACTACAAAGTTTTAAAAAAAGATTCACTTGATGTATGTTAATGGTACAGTTTTCCTCAAACAACTTGAATTAAGGAGGCTAAAAAGGATAAGGATATTCTTTCTCTTAAGGATAACAGATAAAGGTAATAGTAGAGCACCACTGGATACTTCTCCAAATTGCCAAGTGTACTAAAAACAATGCCTATAATCCTAACACAAGCTCAGGAAGCAGCATCCTCCAAGTTTTGGTACAAATAATATGGTACTGGGACAACCAGCTGTAACTTGGAACACTGATAATGACAGAAGGCGTGTTTTATGGAAATTCTTGTATTTCTTGGAAATTGAGTACGTTTGCTATGGACTAGTCTATAATTTCATAAATTCATTATCCCATCAACTTGATCAAGTCCCTCAGTCCTTAGTTCTACACTGTTTTCTCTAAACTGCAGTCAGCGCAAGTGCTAGATGCATCTTCATAGCATGATTTTCTCAAAGACAAAAACAAAGCACCTACCACATGGCAAGCATGAGATCTCGGAATGAGGCCAACAGCTCTCTCCTCCTTCCCAATAAAGAAGTTTCTCCGTGCATCTGTAACGTGGTCATTTTATTTGTCATCATTCTAGAATCTATTTGTTCCCTTACAGCTACTCCTCGGTTACCTCTGGCTGATGAACTAAGTCTAATCCTTTGATACCATACCAGTGAACATTTTCTTCTTCTTCAAAGAGGTAATTTCTTTCTCAGGAGGTAACCTACCTTTTCTATCCTAATTTCTTGTACCTCCTGGATGTAACCACTTTTACTTCCTAGATGTTATGACTGAATGAACATGTTATTTCATGGAAAGTTTGTTTCATATAAATCCTCCTTCAAAATACCATGTTATCCTGAGTCTGAGGGATGCAGTAAAAAGAATATGGATTTGGATTTGTTTCCTTGTTCTCTGATTTTAATCAAACGAGTCCATCAATCTAGAATGCTTTTTCCTCTTTCTTTTCTTCCAACTGTTCAAAATCAAATTTCAGTCCACTTCTCAACTGAAATCCTTTTCTGTAAGTCTTCCATGGTCATCCAATTTCCACTGTCACCTTCATGTGAAATCAGTGTTTGTACAGATCATGCAACAAATGCCTTCTGAGGTACTGTTGCCAAGCTGTGTGCTAGGTGATAAATGTGTGTGTGTGTGTGTGTGTATAAAATATCTGACAAATAATCGTGAATCATCTTATGAAATTGCTTCTGCAATTATTCTGAAATGTATATATTAAAAGTCTTATTAGTATTTGTCCTTTCTAGTACATATATTCTCATTAACTATTTAAGATAAATGTTTTGAAGAATAAGAATCATGCACTATAATTCATTGCATATTCTCATAATTTTGCTCCCAAGTATGTGTTTTAAATGCTTATTTTTAAAAAAAATTAAAAATGGAAATCTGGCATTAAACTTTGGTCTTATGGAGGGGAAAAAAAGAAATGTTAGGATTTATAATACACAAAATAACATTTTATAAACCAAAATTAAGAATGACCTGTTTACAATGGATTGGACTCAGACTCTATAGCCAAAAATGTTGTCTTATAGCCACAAAATTTCTATTTTGATATTAAAGAGTGAAGTTTTCACAAAGTTTCTCTCACACATGAATAGAAGAGGTGCCTGGGTAAGAGCAAGGCAAGGAACGTGCTGGCAGGAACTTCCAGCCTCTCATCAACAACTCTTGCCTCCCACTGCCCAATGGGGACCACTATGGTGAGACATTTCATTTAAGTTAAATGGTTCGTACAGACTAGCCAAAGAAAACTTTATCTCCAATCACCCCTCCACCATGACTTGCACTGACATTAATTACTTTAGGTCTCAATTAAATAAAACCTCATTAATATTTGATATAATATTGCTTTAAGAGTTACCTACATATTTATTAAAATCTTTGCTCACCATTCCTCTTGTATTTAGGACTGCTATTTGAGATCATTTCCCTTCCATTCAAAATACAACCGTTATAATTTTTCTTTAGTGGAGGTCAGTGAGTTACAACTTTTCCCAGTCTGAGCTTGAATACAAGTATCTTTATCCTGTAAACATCTCAGAGAAGACAGGAGTGAGTGTACTCTGGGAAACAGATGAAGACGTATCAGTTTTACATGACATGAGATCTTTCTCCTTATCTCTACCAAGAGCTAATGTCCAAGACCAAGAGGGCTACGGAAATCTTCCTGTATGACCTCTTTTACATACAATGACTTTGGGCGAAGCTTTTGAAACACATCTTCCTTTTAAGCTTGCCACTAGATTTGCATTCAAAATGCAACAGAAAATGACTAGTTCACAAGTGATCACTCAGCCTTACACTGTAGAACTGTAACTGCCAAGAACTTTTATGAATATGAACTTAAATTGTCTCTTATTTTATGGGAGAAATGCCCACATGCTATGTAAACCCAAGCCTGGTCAAAAAACGTTTAAAAGACTGCTCCATTTAATCAGTATGGAAGATATCTGATTTCCATCTATTAAGAAAAAAATCTCAGATACCACTAAAAAAAGAAAGAAAGAAAAATTAAATTTACGTATCTCCCTAAGAGCTGATTTCTATAGGTTTTCCTTCTATTGCTTCGATGGATGGAATACATCATGCCCAGTGGGCACAGAACTCTCCTCTCTGCTGCTTGCTCAGCAGTCAGCATCTTCTCTGAGTTCGGCCCTGAAGTGTCTTAACCAGGAAAATTTCAGTCTGCACAGGAACGGCAGACACTGCTGAAGATTTTAACTCAGGGTGACATTCATTTTTCTTTGTTTTAAGAACTTAGCTGTTAAGAAACTACTAAAAGTTGAGGGTGGGGCCAGGGATGAGACCAAGGGAATCTCTTATTGTGAAATCTAAAGAGAGACACTGAATCATGGAGTAAGAAGGCACTGCATATTATTAGCATTTAACTTAGCACATATGACCATAAATGTCACTGAATATACAAACAAATAAATTAATAATATTTATGGATTAGAATTACCTTCCACATAAGTGTAAGAAGCATAAAGACAATGAGGTAAATTAGTAAATACCTAGTTTTGAAAACCTGTTGCCATTTAAATTTGAATATATGCAAATTGACAGATATATTATTTTTGTTTCAGAGAATACTGTTTTTCCAGTGACTATCAAGCTATTAACATTACCGATAAGTATCATACTAGCTCATCTAAGGAAGCCTTATTGTCTCGTATAATAAATGAGAAAACAACTTTTAACACTGCATTTCTAAGACTCCTGTATATCTCCAGCAGCTTCTGAGTTCAGTGGTGGGAAGCAGTGACTACAAAGAGAGAAGAGAAGGGAGTTTTTCCCTTTAACTCCCTTATTCAGTATCTCTGGCATCAGCTACATCTCCTCCATGGCTCTAGTTATCCTGGGACAAACTGAAATCAGTACTGCAGTGTCTTGCCTTTTTCCCTCCAGCCTGGAGGTGACAGTGGCTTCCTGCTGTTGCTCATCTCCGGGTTATCTCATTTTCTATTGTTAACTTTTCAAATTCTTCGATAAATGATATAAAAATTCCTGCCTTAAATCCCCTTGGTTTAAATACAGAGTGATTTCTATCATTGTTCATACATCCTGAGTGATACACCTATGATACTCGTATCACGTCACACTGTTTCAAATGCAGCATCACAAATCTGTACACATCAGTTTGTGACCGCTTGTTTATGGGTCTGTTTTCTCCCTGCCTATGAACATTTGAGATTAGAGGCATCATGTTATTTTTGAATCTCCAACACCCAGTACACAGCCAAATACATCACAGATGCTCAGTAAATACTTGTTGAATGGATCAAGTAATGAATGAGTCAATGCAATGCTACATACAGCTACGGGCAGGTAGAGGTGAAACAGCAATTCAGGTCTAGAAAAATCTTCCTGGAGATAAGATGCCTGTACTGAGCTCCCAAAGATAGTAAGTGTCTTCTGACGAACAGGAACAAGATCTCATAGTAAAGATGTTTCAAGGAGTGGGGACAAGATAAATAAAACCAAAAATCCATTGAAAAACTGTAAATGATCCAGGAAGTCTTGATTTCACTGAAATCTGGAGGGCACAAGAAAAAAGACTGCAAGACGAGGCTGAAGAAATATACAGGGACCCTGTATCTGCTTTGCTAAGGAGTTTATAAGTCATCTACCAGGTTTAAGCAAGGGAATGAATATTCAGCTTGTACTTTAGAAAGACAGTTAAGACACTTCTGCTGACTAAATAGCATTCAGATTGAAATGGGTTAGTAAAGGTGGCCAAAAACGGTGTCAGGTCAGAACCTTACTATTTTTAAAATGTTATTATGAGGAGAACTTAGAATAATTTTTGATGGGCAGAAGTTGGTGGATTCCGGAGTTAGCTAAGAGTAAAAATAATATGAACTTGGTGAGTGTTTGGGGGAAGCTGAAGGAAGTGGAATATTTCAGTATGAGTTCAAGAGCTTTGTTTGGATCACTATATGGATCATGAGAAAATTAAATAAGATAGGCAGAAAGAATAGAATAGTAGGTTAGAGTAAAAATGATGAGCTCAGATTTGGACATGACTTTCATATGCCTGTGGGGCATACACATGAAGTGTGTAGGAGACAGAAATATGCACCTGGACCTCAGGAGAGAGGAAAAATAGACGTAGGAGTTATAGGTAAGTAGGTGGTAGCTAAAGTGGATAGGATGACTCAAAAAGACAGTAAAATAAGAAGAGAAAGGTGAAAGACGGAAGCCCAGGGGAGAACAAGAGCCTGGGAGCTGCTACGGTGAGAAGAGGGAGAAAGTAAGCAGAACTTCCAACTGGCCATAGAGCTCATGGCAATTCGGGAGAAAGCAGAGGATGATAAAGGAGAGATCAGAAATTAAAATGTTTTAGATTAGCGAGGCATTCATTACAAATAAAAAATAAAGGCGCTGTGTGTAAGCTTTTTTTTTCCCCTTCTTACAAGAAACTAGCTATGAAAAAATGACAGCGGACCATTCCCTAGAGGGTAAAGGTCTTCTTGAACTGAAAGCATAACTCAATAGTAGGTATTATACTTCCATATTTAACCCAGGCGTCAACAAAAATAAATGAAAAAAAAAATAATTGTGAATGTCCAAGACATTTGATGTTTTGAATGATTTCTAGTTCTCTTCCTCTTGAACCAATAGCAGAGTTCTCAATACAGACCACGGAAAGAGCTGAGGAAAGGGACTGAATATTGTGAATATGTCACTTGAGCAGCAACATATCATTCAAAATCAAGGTCAATGAGTCCCTGAAAAGCTGCTGCTTTTTCTAGTTTCCTGTCTTTCGGCAAACCATTTAGTCTAGTATTATTCCCTCCAGAGCCAGACAAGGAGGGACTGATCGAAGTTGGTAGAAAAGTAAAACACAGCAGCAGTTCTGCTGCAGTTAGTGTATACAGTATCTATCCAAAGCAAATTAAAAAAAAAAATTAAAGGTTAACTCAGCACTCTAAAAGGAGAAAAACTAACTATTTTGTATCCTAACTCACGTTTTAAAAACTAAACCCTAATGAAAATCAATTTTAGCCAATAATTCTTCCATGACACACTTGCTTATAGAACAGGTGCCTTAATATTCAGACATACTAAGTTAATCTCTTCTGTACAAAAAAAACCTTTTTCTTCAATACAGAACAGTTATTTTAGAAAACAGCTTCACAACGTTTCCCCTTATGCTGTTTCTTTAGTGTGTCATATACAGATTCATGTATAAATAGATATAAGTGGTTGACCTTCTCAAACTGAAAGGTAATCTATTTCTACTATTTTGTGGAGTAATTTCAGAGGGGAAATTGGCTAAGGGCTACTGTAAAGTCGCCAGCGCACAACTGCTGGCCATGGTCCTAACAGACAAAATGGCATCCAGTGGCACCCAGATACAAAATGCGAGTTCCTGAGTAATAAAGACTAGCTAAGGTTTGACTCACAGAGCTGGACAGGACCATATGCTCAATATCAACGTAGCTGAAAAAGCTTCCAGGGAACCTACCAGGAACCAGCTTTTTCAGGTAGTAGTGTACATTGAACAGATTACACAAGTATCTTTAACACTGGCTACAAAGTCATGACCTACATACATAAACACACATACATATACACATGATTGATTGTAAATTATCTTGTAAAGGGATATCTTGGCCCATTTCCTAAATAAATTGGAAGCTCTGAATACAAGGCTCATCCATGGTGCAGCTACGCCTCCTCATGGATCCTGTTATGACTTAGTTCATGACAGAGAGTTAATAAATGTTTTGGGTTGAAATGTTGGTGCAGGCAGATGTTCCTTAGCCTAACCCTGAAGATGACTGCAATTTCTTTTGAATCTGATGAGGAAGCAAGAACAAGGTCAAGGCCAAGGGCCTTCACTTTCATTCTCCACTTCAGTGTCAGAAAAATAGGATTTTGTAGATGGATAGAAGACAACAGAGATGAAGTGAATTTGTGCCATCACAAAAATAAAACTCCAAAAGGCTTTTGTGTCTCATATTCATCTCAGAATTGTAAAGCAGAATAAAACACTAAGATAAATGCATTCAAACACCCAGAAACCTAATTCCTCTAAAATCTAAACTGGTTACTAAAACTGCATGCTTTTTTGTTTCTTGGTCTTCTTGTAAGTAACTGACATCAGATTGCATTCTCTTCAGAGGGTTAAGTATTTTCTTTTTTAAAAATATTGCCAATCTAATTATTGTACAAGGTAATCAATTTTTCACTACTGAAATCACCCATTAGAGTCTTGAGCTCTTTCTGATTACAAGCATGCTAAAAGAAGCAAATGATTTATAACAACACTTATTGTCCTCTCTTTTATGAAACAACTCAAACAAAGGAGCAGAGACAGAAGTACCTCTGATGTATTTAGAAATAGTAAGGAAACAAATATACTTGAAGAAATAAGCATCGTGGTGTTGGGACCAGTAACTAGAGACAAGCCAGAAAAAACCCAAGGACCATATTATATAGGGTTTCATAGGTCACTGGGGGACTTTAGACTTAATTTTAAATACAATGGAATATGAATCAATGGAACATTATCAGTTGAGTAGGAGGGAGGTGTGGAGAAAAGGGAACCCTCCTACACTGTTAGTGGGAATGTAGTTAGGTACAATCAATATGGAAAGCAGTATTGGGGTTCCTTAAAAAACTGAGAATACTTACCCTATTATCTAGCAATCCCACTCCTGGGCATTTATCTGGAGGAAGCTCTAATTCAAAAAGATACATGCACCCCAATATTCATAGCAGCACTGTCTGCAATAGCCAAGACATGGCAACAACCTAAATGTCCACTGACAGATGACTGGATAAAGAAATTGTGGTATATTTATACAATGGAATACTACTCAGCGATAAAAATAATAAAATAATCCCATTTGCTGCAACATGGATGGACCTGGAGATTGTCATTCTAAGTGAAGTAACCCAGAAAGAGAAAGAAAAGTACCACATAATATCACTTATATGTGGAATTTAAAAAAAAAAAAAAACATGAACTTATTTGCAAAACAGAAACAGACTCTCAGACATAGAGAAGAAACTTGTGGTTACCAGGGAGGGAGGGGGGTGGAAGGGGATAAATTAGGAGTTAAGAGATTTGCAGATACTACTATATATAAAATAGATAAACAAATTTGTGCTGGATAGCTCAGGGAACTATATTCAGTATCTTATAGTAACCTATAATGAAAAACAACATGAAAACAAATATATGTATGCTCATGTACGACTGAAGTATTATGCTGTATACCAGAAACTGACACAACATTGTAAACTGACTACACTCCAATAAAAATATATAAATAAATAAGCTGTGATAAAAACACACACAATGGAACATACTCAGCCATTAAAAAAATGTCATTTGCTGCAACATGGACACACCTGGAGATTGTCATACCAACTGAAGGAAGCCAGAAAGAGAACGAAAAATACCATTTATCATTCAAATGTAGAATCTTTAAAAAAATGACACAAATAAACTTCTTTACAAAACAGAAACAGACTCACAGACATGGAAAACAAACTTATGGTTACCAGAGGGGTAAAGAGATGGGAAAGGATAAATTGAGACTTCAAGATTTGCAAATATTCACTACTATATATAAAGTAGATAAGCAACAAGTTTATACTGTATAGCACAGGGAACTATATTCAATATCTTGTAGTAACCTATAACGAAAAAAATATGAAAATGAATATATGTATGTACATGTATGACTGAAACATTATACAGAAAGTGATATGTTATAAACTGACTATATTTCAATTAAAAAAATAAATATCATGGAAAAACTCACGGTTAGGTTCTGAGTAAAACAGTGATATGCCAGATTATTATCTGATACTTATTTCTAAAAGGTCACCTAGTGATTTTGCTAAGAATAGAATATAATGTGACAGTGTTGAAGTAAGGGAGCCCACTTACAAGCTACTGCAGTCATGCAGGTACAAGGTAACTGCTGGACAGTCATAGTAGAGCCAGTGAAAAATGACAGGACTTTGAATTTATTTAAAAGTATAGCCAATAATATACCCTGACAGATTCGATATGGGAGATTAAAAAGAAAGTCAGAGATTTTGCCAATATTTGTAGTGTGAGAAACTAAAAGACTGCTCACCAAATGAGAAGGAAAAAGTTAGAGGCATAATATTTCTGAGGAGTGAGTGAGATCTTGGGCATGTGAGTTTGAAACAACCTTTAGACATCCAAGTGGAGATACTCAGAAAGCAGTTAGATGTACATATTCTGGAGCTACAGAGTAGTCTGGATTGGAAAAACACATTGGGATTCATGGGCATATAGATTATATTAAAAGCTGTAGGACTAAATGGGGTCACCAATACGTAAATTAAGTAAAGAGAAGAAGGCCAAAGTCTGAGGCTGCTTAGGGAGAGATAGAGGAACAGTAAATGAGATGGAAAAGGAGCGATCAGTGAGCGAAGAATACGAACAGAGTGTGACGGTACCCAGAACGGCAAGTGAAGAATGTGTAATAAGGAGGAGGAAATGATCAACTATGTCAGAAATTACGGAGAGAGAAATTAAGAGCAAGGATTTTTAATTGACCAGTGGATATACTAACACAGAGGTTGTTAGTGACCTTGATGAGACAGGTTCCTGGGAGTGGTGGAAGGGAAAGTCTGGCTGTATTCTGTTTAAAAAGAATGAGAGTAGGAGAAATGGAGACAATGAACAGAAGCAAAGAAATAGCACAGTAGGGGAATTGGAGTATATATTTAAATGGAAGATATAATATGATTGTTTATGAAAAGAAACCAGTAAAAGTAATAAATGGATCGTGTGTCAGAGAGAAGGGAGAGCTGGACCAATATGTTTGATTAGTTCAGAACAGATGATATATGGTATTAGCTTCAGAGAAGACTACGGATAGGTCACTTATTAACAGGTCAGTCAGAAAGCAGAGTGTGTAAACACAGATGCCAAAAAATAGGTATGTCTGATGATGGGAGTCAGTGCCCGTTTTTCTCTGATTGCTTCAGTGTTTTCAGCCATGTGGAAAGTAAAATCATTAATTGAGACTGAGGATGGCTAAGAAAGTGCTGGTTTGAGAAGAGATAACAAGATGTGAAATAGACTTCAAGGATAGTAAATTAACTAAGAATGTATAATATGATTGGCTGATAACAGTAAAGGCAAAATCGAAGTTTCTGGTCATGAATTTAAAGTGAAACCAGCCAGCATGGTTATTTGCTTTCTTCCAGCCAGGCTCAGTTGCACAGGTAGAGCAATAAACAGGATTTAAGAGTTGAATTTAATTAGGACTGTGACTTTGCCAGTTGAGAAGGAGGGAGCAAGCAAATGGCTAGGGACCCAAGGTCCTACGCAGTGGAGTGACTAAACGATAGGCCACAGAGCTAAAGAAGAATAAAGAGCAAAGTGAACACATCAAGGATGTCTACATCTGCGGAAAGTTGGGAGTATACATGGATGTCATGTCCCGGTGGGTGGCTCCGGTACCCGTACTAGAGGTGCTAGAGATGGTGAGCCAGGAAGTTAGGTGGTAGTGGGCAAAGAAATGGCTGCATAAAATTGAGACGATGCAGGGTTTGCAATGATTACCAATGGCAAAATCTAAATTCCAGAGAACGGCATTTGGTGTGAGTAACTAAGGTTTGGTAGAGAAACTGAGAGGCCAACTTATTAGAAAGATTATCTAAAAGTATAATGAAATTGCCAAGAATTAACGCAGAAGTAGTATCAGAGAGACAGAGCTCCAATCAATGAGAAAGAGAAGGGAACGACCAGGGTGTCAATAGATGGTAACAGTAATGAAGAGCAACGGATAAAATGGTCTGATGGTCTGAGCTATAATATAAGCTGAGCATTGTTAGGGAGGGAGGAAGCCTGGTCTGTGCACCAACAAGAGGGATGGAGAATATTTACTGCAGCCTGAGGCCCAGTGGTGGGAGGACTGCTGGGGAAGATCTGTGTTCACTGAGAGGTCTGCAGGGCAAACAGGAAGGGACTCAGTTCTTTACCAAGAAGCCGATGGGATCTGTGAAAGATTAAGCTGGGTACATAGGAAGTCCTGCAGATAGTGGACTGTGAGTTACAGATGGCACTGCACAAGACTAAGAAAAGACGACAAAAATAAGCCTTTATGATGATTACAGTTTTGCAGTGATGGGTACACATGGAGAAAGGACATACAAATAGAGACTCTGGGATAAGTACTTGTAGATTCAAGAGACAGAGAGAGGTGAGGGGTAGAGAGCAGTGGATTCCTGGCACTTTCACTTAATTCCTCATGAATGGTGTGCAAGGCACAGGGGAGGAATGCCAGAAACTCAGGCCCAGGTCATTGCTTGTAAATATTAGCAAAGAAAAGCTCCATTTTCCCTAGACTTGGAGAAGTGAGAATTTAATTCTGAAGTCAAGAGGTCTATTGGGTGAAGCCCAAAATGAAGTTACCTGAGCCAGTAAATCCTCACTTTTTTTTTTTAAAGCCTTTGAAGAAACTATGGTCAATCATAAATGAAGAGAGACCTAAAAAGTACAACTTGAAACAGTTTTCAACAGACTTCTCAATCATTTCATACTTAAAGATTTAAAACAATACAAAACAAAACAAAAGTGACTCAAAGTAAAAAATCACTTTATTCTGACCATATCCCCTCTAAGTGCTGGTTATAATTGTCCAAGGCAATATTTCTCTAAAGAACTTGAACTTCAGGTCCAATTATGGCTTCTCTAAAGGCAATCCCATATTTCTATCCTGCTCTAACTATGTTAGTTTATAAATACTTGCCTACTAGTTGTATCCACACATAATGATGGGAAACCCTTCCAGATATGCACCAACCGAATGTTCTCAGAGTGTAGCAGAATGACTAGCCTATACTGCGTTTTTAACAAATATTCATCCAATAGGTAAATAAAATAATGAACAAAGAAACCACAGTTTTGAGGACTGATTCTATGAGGAAGAGCATGAAACTAGCATAAATATGCAATTCTGAAGAAAAAAGTCTCCGAAACACCAAATGACAAGAAAGCTACCATAAGGGATGACTGACCCAGGAAACAGTCTATGAGCATGCTTTCAAATAAAATATTTTCATACAATATTTTCACATATTTTTCTTCTATTGTCGTCCCTCTTTTGGAAGACATGATGCGACCTTTCTCTCACCTAATGTAGTTCCTTTTAACTTAAGACATGGTTTTCATCATGACTACAAATATAACATAAGGATATTGGTGTGAGTGGTTCTGTAGTCAGAGAAATAGTTGACATTGAGTCAATTTGGAAAAGTATGGTCTACAAGGCTATTATTTCCTCTCCCTAGTCCAGACTGACATATTGCATGCAGACCACAAAAATGCAATGTGCATTTTACACCATTTTCCTATCCTGGCATGTTCACCTCACTGTGACTTCACAGTCTCCAGGTTTATAAGGTTTCAAATCTGTTTTAATAAGTTTGTATAAATTAATTTTCTCCCACAAAGCCTTCTCTCAGGCATAGGACGTTTTGCCATTTATTTGCTAATCATCCACACATACATTATTCATTTGTAGTTTCTTGTCTATTCTATCAATTGTGATCAAATTAATGGCACCTAGTCTGCTGTATATTATTAAATTTGATCTCCACAGAATTATAATTGAATTCTGATAGTACCTAAAGCTGAACTTTTATTTGATCTTTAAATCTATCAGTTCAATTATAGTCTCATACCTAATTGTAGTTCAAATATATTCTCCTCCCATTATATAATAAGAACAGGGAAAAATATTTCATCCTCTCCTTACATTTCTCAAATAAATTAGCCTTAACCTATCAAAAAAGAAATTTCTGTCCCATGCCTTGTTTGTTGCTGTTTTAGTAGTGACCAGTTGCCTAAAGCCAACAATAAAATCATTTGTCCTAGTGAAAAATCACCAATATATTTTAAATTACTGAGTTTTAATGGTTATTACAACATAAAATATGATCCTAAACATCCATAGCAATTTGCAACTATGATTCCAGCACATACTGTAATTTCTTAAGAGCTAAGAAGCAATTCTGACACACTTTTCCAGTTGTGACACTAAAACAAATGAATATCAAGCTTTACTGAGTAAGTAGTAAGTGCACAACTTTTCCATGATCTTATAAAGAAAACTGGACAATCCTTTAATATTCTACATTAGTAAAACATACATTGAAAACCTTTGGGTATTTTTTGTTAAGATTAATATCGGTCATCTGTAGATACACTGTACCTTAGTTGTATGCAATAAAGTAAAACATCAAAATGTTGCACCACCCCAAGTCAATGAACTAATTTTAAGTGCCTATTCAAAAGAATTATTATTATACTCCATGTGTATTTGAATAGCAAGGAGTTACTGTAATTTAGTACACTGGAAATATTTCTCTCTGCTTTGGGAAATAGTTCTCAGAGAAACTATCACAAGTCCAGAATTAAAAAATGACAAAAATGAAAAAGGTATTGAAGGAAAAGGGAAATATACATTTGTGAACCAGATAAACATCTGGAGAAAAATCCAACAAATAGAAAAAAAATACTTTAGATTTCAACAAGGATAATTTAGCCCAGAAACAAAAATACTCTAACAATAATAATGTCTCTACATCTAGAGTTTTTTTTTAAATAAGAGTGTTATTTCTTTCTTCCATAGTAATTACTCATTTCTGTTTGAGCAAGATAAAATAAATCAACAATTTAAAAATCCAGCGTATGTTTGTTTTTTCTTTTCAGCCTACTTTTTTTTTCTTTCCAGCCTATGTTTTTTTTACATGTGTATCTCAATTTTTTCCTGAATTTGGGGGTTGTGAAATCCAGTGCAATGTATAAACCACATATACAGTAATTCCAGTTTTGCTGACTGCAATTTAGTAACATTTATCTTAACTCCAGAGTTCTAAAAGACAAATTCTTAATACCAGAAAAGCCACATTGCCCTGGCTGGTTGACTGACACACATCTTCCTAACCCAGAAGAAGAGACCTTTAGTTTTATCCCAAGGGGCTCCCAAGCCCCTCAGCTGCCCATTCAGAAGAGAAGTGCACCACCACACTGATGGATGTACCCACTGTTAGAAATGAGAAGAAAGAATGGGTGAGTTACATACGTAAAGAATTTGATACAATCACCAGCATTATTCTGACTTTGATTCCTCTTAACACACAGAATTCTCCATCTAGCTCTTCTCTTAGACATTACGATTTTAATTTTATAACTAGTTATAATGGATATCAAGTGATGCTATACTATATATACACTCTCTCCTTCCCTCTTCTTTCCCTTCCTCTCTTTTCATTTAAATAATATAAAGTTATCCAATATGTTGTTATGACTGAGTTTTTCTTAAGATTTGCTCCAGTGTCTATACAACGCCTAGTTACTCTCTAGAAGCATGGGGTAAAAATGACTTTCTTCATTGGAACCTTACAGATAAGAATTTATTTGAGGGTATTAAAAAGTGGGAGAAGTAATCACCTGATGGAATTTGGAACTCAAGGGAAACTAATTAGACCCTTCAAAATCAAACAAAAGTCAAAAACAATAAAATAGTTGAGGTGTCTTTGGTTGGTTGGAGACTACTGGTAGTCTTTGGAAAGCAAAACAAAACAACAGGAAATTTACCATCAGAGAGAGAGAATGAGATAAATCCATTTAACAGAATTTGGCATTCTCAAAATATTAAATGAAACAATAAACAATTACACATGATCACAAACTACATAGTAAAAATTAGTGATGAAACAGGGCTGGCTGACCATAGATGTGAAATAGCAAAGATTCTGAAATTCAGATTTTTTTTAAATGTCTCAAGTTTAAGCCTAAATTTGAAGGAATAAAAATATAAAAAATATATAAGATGTGGGGATAGCAGTGGAGGAAGAGAGAAGGAAATGAGGAAGAAAGGGGAAAACATAAGGAAGAGAATGGGAGGGAGGAAGGAAGGGATAAAGAATCTCTCTCCTACAAGCCACATTTATCTGGGTTTTTTCTCAGGCAGCAGCCAGATATACTGAATCTTTTTATTAATTTGTATAGTTTTGTATCTAAAAGGAAGCTTCATGATATGTACAAACATCTCCTTTCACTGGTTCTCAAAGCCACAGAACTAATTTAAGTCCTGATCTCTCTGTCCCATAGGTTTATGAAACATGGTACAACTGCAACACTTATCTAGTGAGCAAACAGCTTTCTGATTGCTTCATTAAAGCATGTATAGCATAAATTTCTACTTGCTACCAAATATCCATCATACCCTTCTTCCAAATTTGATTTCACTGAAGCAATGTTTGCACAATGGAAAAACTACATCTCCCAACCGTTCATGTAAATAAGGGTGGCTGCGTGTTAAAATTCTGGACAATGGCATAAAGATAGATATTTGGTTAGGCTTTTGGAAAGTTCCTCAAGAAGGAGATTGACTTGTTTGGTAAGAATACTTAACTTTTTTTTTTCCTCCTAGAATGTGATATTTGGAGCTGCAGTGTCCGTTAATGACCACTAGCCTATCTTGAGGATGGAAGGCTAGTGACCAGGATGACAGAAGAGAAAAGGGACTCTGGAACACAAATCACATCATGAATTCACTCTATCTGCTAAGTGGAACATCTGCTTATCTCTGGGCATTTTTTTTTTTTAACAAGAGAGAAAAATAAATCACTATATTTTTCTATTAGTCTTTTTAAGATCTTTGTTTTTCACAGCCAAGTTCAATTTCCAGCTGATACAACGTGAGTGAACAAGGCAACACTAAGGTATAAGAAAGAATGTACAGAGAATCATAGGAGTCGGGGGCTGTGACAGCCAGTTAGAGTGGGTACCAGTCAGACACTTAAACTGTATCTTGGTTTGTTGAGAGGGACAGTTTATAACCTGAGATTTTGAAAACTGAAGGCTATCTAGAGAAGTGCAGGGGAAAAAAAGATTAAACCACAAGAACACAGAATGTTGGAGATAAAAGGCTAAAAACAGAGAGGGCATGGAAAATTTTATAACACAATATGCAAGCATTTGCTCAGAGTGCAAACTGCTAAGCAGTGACTGTGTTACTAAAAATGGTTGGTAGACTCTCCCTGGAGGCCTTCCAGACGGGGTAGACAGCAATCTGTCTAGGCAAGTTTGGGTTCAGACCAGCCTAAGGGCAGATGGACGGACTGGATGACCTCTGCAAGTCCCTTCTGGCTCTATTATCTTACAATTCTGTTTCACATTGAGAGACAGTTATTGCTGCTTCCATATTTGTAGTTATAGTCAGTGAGGAGACCTTCTTTACCCTTCTGCATATTGCAGATATTTTTGGTAAATAAGAAGAAACAAACCTGAAAGGAGCAAATCACTTTATGCAGGAGTGAATCTTCCTGATGAAGAGAACATTGTTTCTTTGAGGCCAGTAATTCCCGTGTACAGCGAGGTACACTTTGTGAGTCGTTTTACACTTCATCATTCTATTTCCTGTGTGTCCTCCCTGCCCAGGTGACTGAGTCCTGGTAGTGAAGTGACTTAGGTAGAAACTAAATTATGTTTGTTTAGGTGTTTCCCATCCATTAGGGGTACAAGATGTATACAAAGAAAGGAAAAGGATGAATTAAACCAAGGCATATTTGCATTGCAAATTCACTTCAAAAGATTAAGTTATACTGTGTTAGGGAAGATTACTAGGCTTCGACCCCAAACTTATTTCTCTCAGTTCTACACTTTTTTGTTATGCTTAATAGTTTCAATGGGTAGAGTAAGAACCTGACTGACTGAACAGGAACTGGAAGTCGTTTGTCTGGGAGAAGGACGCAGCACTCAAAGAAAGTACACGACTAGTAGAAGTACTTGCATTACACTGGCTTTAAAAACAGGAACCAACCACAGCACTGGTGAAATGCGTCAAAATATAAGTGCTTTTTAATTCCCTGAAATAATCATTTCAGCTAAATGTCTAGTAGGCACAGGCTAGGAAAAACTAATAGAATATTCACACACATATTTCTGTATACATTTATATACATTTTATATGTAATTTGTGTGTAATATTTAGATATTTTATATAAACTACTTAAGAGTGCTTTATATCTACTATTCTCTCTCCCAACTCCTTGGAGATCTCTTAAGTAATATTTAATTAATGTTTAAGTAATATTTAATTGACCTAACTAAAAATTAGACAGTTTAGGTTCTTAGTGCTTCTGCTCTGAGAATACTGGATAATTCTCTGAGCCATTTATTGAACCATATAGATTTCTTTCTTGGCACTCTTGGTTTCGCACCCCTAGTCAGAATGGGAACATATCACTCGTTTCAGCTAATGGAACCGAAAAGTGCTCTTTGGGGTTTGTCCTTCCCATTCTCCTTGTACCTAACACTCAAGCCTTGGCTCCAGTCACACTGACCTAATGCGGAAGGAGCACTCTGAGCAGAATGAGCTCACTTTGGTTGGCAGCTGATGGTTTCCACAACCACAGCGAGCTGTCTGGACTGCAGCACAATCCCTTGTGGCGCAAGGAGGTCGATCATTTGATTTCACGCTTTCTCTTAATCACAAACCTAACAGGGAACTAGAATGCAAATTCTCAGCGAATGTAAACAAACCTGGGTAGTGTATCTTCTCTCAAAAGATTAATCGTTAATGAGTTTGTTGTGTCTAATGTCAAATATGCAAATATACGTAGAAAGGTTTGAAGAAACTTAAAATACACATGCATATTTCTCTATATCGCCACATGAGTAAAAAATAGTTTGATTATGAATGAACCGATTATGAGGAGGTTAGAAGTCACCAGTATCACAGCTATCTTGTTTTTCTGACTATCATTGAATATATTGAGATACTCCACTACAATGACATTAATACATATGTGATTCAGTGGAATAGAGTTTATTATGTAAGCGACAATATGGATCAAAGAAAAGGCAGCAGAAATGGTTTGTTCTGCAATTCTGAACAAATTAGAAATTCAGAATTGAAAACAACTGAAAGTTGTGAAAATCTCCCATTACTGAATTCTGTAAGATTCACTAAGATTCCAGATTGAGTTTAACAAATTTCAAAGCTTCTAACTATTTATTAGTTACTTCTCATTGGAATGGCATTATGTTGTCATTTTTTTCCCTTCAAAACGTAAATTTTCTTCATTCAATGACTCTGAGAAGTCTCTCATTATTCCTTCCAGTTTCCCTTATGAAAGTTGAATGCCTAGATTTTTTTTTACATAACTTCCTATTGTTACTAGTGCTGGGACAGGAGGTGGGAGATTTAACTTCTAGTAGACCTTGAGCTTCATTATAAGCTCATTGTAATATATCAGCATGGTGAATAACATGCCCACAGGCACCATGGCAGTCCCAAGGCTAGCCACAAAAGGTCAAAGAGTGGGAAATGGCCAACTTCCTGGGAATCCCAGCCCCTTCCCCAGGCTAGTTAGACTGGTCCTTCCACTTATTTGCATATGAAGCCACAAAAGCCCATTAAAACGAGCAACACTGCCCCTCAGGGCCTCTCTCTCTCTCCATTCAGAGATGGCCCACACTCTGTCTATGGAGTGTGTAACTACTTTTACTCTAATCTGAGCATCCAACCCCCTCACCTTATGGCCTTTCTCTTGCCTTTCAATGTATCTCTCTAAATAAATCTACCTTTACTCAACTGTGGCTCGCTCCTGAATTCATCCCTGCACGAAGCCAAGGACCCACACTTGGCGGGGCACATCGCAGGGGCTCAAATGAAGCCTGGGACGCGGCCCTTCTCAGGCCCCACATCCGTTTTTCATGCATCAGTGCCACTCCACTTTCAAGAGTTCAAATAAGTTTCTCCATTTTCTCTCCACATCCCTCTCTCATCAAATGAAAGCACTAATAGTCAAATTGAGACATTGAATTCTGCAAGCTTCTTACATAATTTTTCAGTTTGTTGTTCACTCAGTATACTTTTTCCTGCTTAATCAATTAATAAAACTGACAGGGAACACGGCAGTTGTTCAAAAGCGGTTTTCAGTAGCTTTCCTACAAGCCATCCTGCTGCTTTAAGAACAGGTCGGTAAGCATGCTGAAGCCTAACAACTTTATGCATACCTCCAACTTGATACGTTAAGGTCCAGTAGTCAAAACGGGCGAATGGAAAGTCAAGGTCACAGTATTTAAACTTTACTCTCAAACTGTTTTTCTGTGTGACTCCTGGGAATGCCATTCAACCTTAGCTAACTGCTTTAATTCCTTACTTTTTAAAATTTCAAGCTGCTAGTGTCAAAAACCAAATAATGAATCATTGGGGATTTGGCTTCACTTTGGAGGCTGAGTACATAGCTGAGTGACAGTTGGTTATACTTCATACTTGTGAATAATTTTAACTGAAACAGTCATATATTTCCCAAAGTGAATGTACAAGAGGGTAAAATTTAGGCATCAACTAAGGTAGTATTTTAGTAATCTTACTAAAGATGGGATTCTGGTGACTTAATATAGTAAATACACTTTCCCAGTACCTAATTCTTTTTTAAAAAAGAATTCACTTAATATGTCCCCCACCCCGTGCCATCTATTTTGACTTCTGCTTACATGACCTACATCCAAGTGACACATTAAAGGAAAGCAATCAACATCCCTTGCTTTGTGAAATGATGCATGTGAAGGGACAGACGACTGCTTAGCTCAAAGTTTTATGATTACAATAATGCGTCTTTACCTTCTAGGAATATATAACCTGGTCTACATAAGCAACAATTCTAGTCTTTGTACACTTAATGGTGAAAAAACAACATATAACATCCATACAATATTACTGAGAATATATCCTAGTATCATTTTTCACTCTCTTTCTCTTGACAGTTGTATGCAATGCAATTAAAATGCACTTAAAGTGAGTCATACTGCATCCTTATTCTAACATAACCACTCCATGTCTAATACCAAGTATTTTTTCAGCTTCAAACTCATCTCTCTCCACTCCTCACCCTATATACCTCAAACTTACCAAATAAACACAGAGCTCTCTTGAGCGTACAAAATGCTTTCTTATTGACTTGTGCCTCTGTACATACAGTTCTCTATTTTTGATATGTTCTGCCTTCCCTCATTTGCGTACTCAACTCAGGGTAAGACACATATCAACTATCAGCTCTCCTGGGAAATTCTCCTGCCTCCCCTCAAGTAGAATTCGATACTTCTTACTTTATTCTTCCTCAGCAATTTTTCTTTCCTCCATTGAGACATGTGAATTCCATAGAGGCAGAAAATAGGATTTTCTACATCCCTAGTGCTTAGTGTCCAGAGTACTGTCAGTGCTCAGTAAACATTTGCTGAAGTTAACGTATGAACTGAATATAGAGAAAACTTCACTGTGTTTCTACTGGCACATTTTATAATCTTCATTTTGGCCTCACACCCTTTACTATTTCTTACAAACTATTCTTTGTCTTCCATCATATCAGAAGAGGAGAGTGAAGGAAAGATCCAGATAAATAATGAGCCCCAGTGCCTATTAATATTCGCATCGGTGAACAATTTCAAAAGTGGTGACGTTATTAACAACTCTTCTTCTGGGGAGAAGCTACTGAACCTCTGGCTTTATATGGTTTCACACAGGCCTTCTATCTAAAAGGTTGGTATGTCTGAGGAACAAGCATAATAGGAGTTGTTTGAACCAAGGAATAAAGCTCTAGATCAAAGCAATTGCTACGTCTTCTCCTACAGACAGACATTAGGCAAACAAACAGTAAATATTCTATACAGAGTGTGAGTTGTGGATCCACGGTTTTGACTTGCATCTATTTATAATAAAAATCACCTGAAAATAGTACCATTCAACAATTGAAGGTCAATAATGCACCATGATTTTCACCACAGAAAACACTGGGACAAAAATATTAAACTATTATAAGTTAGTCTTAAACCACTATGTATGAAGAAGAGAGATAAGTACAGAATTTGAGATTATGTGTTAATAAAAAGTACCTCTTTTTTAAAGTTAGATTCTTCAATGTTAGATCATTTTAAGTTGTATTTCCATGAACCATTTTTTTCCTACATTAACAGAATTTTCTTGTTTCTATAATCATTCTTCTGTTTGGGGGAGAGTTATACAAATAACACTAGTTAGTAGAATATTCATATTACTCAATGACGTAAACCCACTACAATAAGGTTCACTTCCAATTAACTATCTAAGATTATCTTTTTGAACGCTGAGCTATGACACAGAGCCAAATTACTTAGTCACCCTTTTCCTATGGTATTCGGTTAACTGTCTCTAGAAGTCAACACATTCAAACGAACAGCTGAAACTTGAAATCCAATTCTCTTTAGCGGTATTAGTTTATATCAGATAAATCAGTATTAAAAAGTCAAATATCTTTCCAATTAAACAGAACTTATAAAATTAAGACTCCAAAAAATGAATATACGTTCTTATGTAGATAGCTACGTGTAGCTATGCATGGATGTGTGTATGTACGTACACATATATACATATATATAATTTGAATAGTCTTCAGGAAGTACACTTTCCTAATTTCATATAGGTGTCATCTGTCAACATAAACAACATCTACACTAGTCCTGCAAGCAGACTGCACACTTGTAGGAGACCTGTTCTTTCTGGGAATTGTTGCTTTGCTTCTTAGAAGCATTAATTTGGCCCTGAAACCCACTAGTATTAACGGTCATAGCCTTTCACTAAACTAACTCAATTACTGAAACTAATCTCTTTGAGAGAATATGCTTACCCGGGGGAGAGATTTGAGACCAATTCGATCACCTTAACATGACCCAACACAGAGAAGAGAATACAGCAGGATCTGTCTCGGGTCACAGAGCGTTAGTAACCCACGGTGGTCTGAGTGCACACCCAGGTCCTCCTGGCTAACTCCAGGGGCTTCTTTACTAGCTCTAGGCTTACTGATGCTTCTAATGACTTGAGTGCACACTGTAAAGTTTCCCTCCATGACTTTAAGCTTTATGTTGCTGACAGATACACTTTGTGTAACATTGCCTGCAATTTACCCCTTCTCCAAAACCTTATTTTCCCATTCTGCACCCTGATAATTTCATTTTAATTTAGGAAGAGATTGTCAGTACTTTTCAATGGGGACTTTTAAAATGGGGATAGGACAAGTTCCATTCATACAAAAAAGTGAAAGTAAAAACAGCAATAAAGTACTTGCTCCAAATTCACTTGTCTTCTTAATCAGATCCACCAACTCCTTTCCCTCCTTGCTTTCTTGTAGCTACAAGCTATTTTATGCTACTCTGAAATCAGTGTTGCAATGGCTAACAAAGCACCACAAGATAAAATATTTCCTTTCTGGAAGAATGAAAAAAATGGAGTCCTGAATTTGAGTTAAGAATTAATTCCTAATTATTTAATTTGATTTATTAAATCTAATTTTGTCAAATCCATTAGTTAAATCCAATTGATTGGACTAGATTAATTCCTTTTTGAAATACTTGGACTATAAAAGACGCAAGAAGTATTAAGGGTTACTAATTTTTGTATGGTGAATCATTCTACATAGTAAAGGTTGCCATTTACCTTGGCTTATTTTGAGAAAGCCTATAATTCGTAAATTATCTCTAGGGGTTTTTTTGGGGGGGCATTTTCTCATAAGAATTTAGTTTTATAAATAGTAATAAAAAGAAAAATATATATATACAATTTAAAATATCATAAATTGGCATCTAAAATAAATACATTAGAATAAATATGCCAGAATTACTGAAATCTAAAATAAATACATTAGAACAGATTGTGGATAGAGAAAAATGTAATTGCATATATAAGGAAAACTATATTCCAATTGGCAAGTAAAACAGAATAATCAAATGGGATTTTTAAAAATTTCTTAATATGCATTATTTCAAAGAGTCAGATGAACGTAAGAGAATCTTATTTTTCTTTAGGTTCCTGATCAAGTACACCAACTGAATAAATTACACACTCAGAATTATGTAGGAACAGGTTTAAAATAGAAGAAGAGTAACCAGAGAACAACAGTGTGTGTGTTTGTGTATACATATTTGTGTGTTTGGGTGGGGAGCTATTCAGATGTCAGAGTTTCATTCTCTAGTCAGCTTTCATAAACTCTTCACATCCTTTATCCCCTTAAATGTAAAAGGACATTGGGATGCTTGCTGGAAAATCAATCACACAGATTATACAATCAGTTTTTCTAAGGCCACAGAAGACAGAATCCTTTTTCACAGTGATTGTTAAGAGTTTCTCTATTCTTTTAACAGAGTAAGAGCAGATAGTGCCAGACTGTCAGTCCCCTGAAAATTTAAATATGTGACCATTTTGCACTACAAATGTAATCCAACTAGGGTTGTGAATAGAAAGAGGGATTCTCTTATTCATAGCTACTTTAAATGTTAACATAATGAATTATCTTAAGAATGTCGAATATTAAAATAGCGTTTTGATACATCACAGTCCATCTGGTCTCTTCTAGCTAAATTTGTTCATTTCTTCCAGCATTCTTTATACAGTTGCATTTTTGTGGAAGTGTCCCATATTAAGAGATCTTATACCATATACACCATGTTTTCATCACTCAAGCAATTTAGATATAATGATATTACCACAAATACGAAATACTACTTAGGAAGAGACAACGTTTTCTAAAATACAATGTGGTGATTGTGAACATTCCAATTGTAAAATTTTTACAAGCACATTCTTATATATGAGTACACTCATATACTAAAATCCATTATTCTTTCTTCAAAATGAAGCTAAATTATGGAGATTAAAATATCAGTGTTATAGAAAATCATTAATTATAGATATCTTTTCATTATCTTCACCAAGAAGAAATTGATTTTTCTAGGAAACCATTCAGAAAACAATTCAGTTGACACAAAAGCATTCCCAAGACCAAAATATCACCTCTGAAATGTTAAAACTTTTCTCCTGATTAATTTTCATGAAGGATACAAATGTATCACCAAATGTACTTTGGATCTTTTCTTAGAAAAAAGAAAACATATCCATCTTCGAATCACATCTTAGGCTTCGTGTATAATTAGAGTATGTGCTTAGCACACAACAAAAAAGGAAGCAATGGAAAGAGAAGTGATTTAGACAGAATTGGTCTGCAAAGAAAAGCATTTCTAAAAATCAATGCAATGTTTGAATTAATCTGGTTTCTTTCTTTATATGTCTATAGTAGATGGAAAAAGTCCTTAGAAACTTAACAGGGCTGGTGCCTAATTAACTCTTCAGAATACATTTTTTTCATTGAGTGCGACCCAAAATCAGGAAGGAGGAAGGGTGAAGGTGAGAAAGTACACTCAGTTCCCATGACATGTTTTTGTCTACAATCAGTCATCTTCTCTCATTTAAACAGAAACCATATGTATGTGATAAATCTGATGTTGCCCCAAAGATCTGTATTTTGTCCATATGTCTGGGGTACTCTATCAGGCCAACTAGCAAAGACATTTCTAATTTTTTTTTTCCCTCACTGCAGAAATATCTTATTGAACTACTGATTCTGGAATTGCTATACCTTTCCAGTTATCCTGGTCCTACCATTCTATGTAGTTGTGCAAGGCCACAGAATCAGGTGAAAAACCTTCTACTAAGTAACAGAGATCCAAATAAACTTCTTATTTCTAAACCCACCACTGGTCCTCATAAATTTAGGTCTTTTAAAACACTTTATTTGGTGAAATTTAGAAATATTACAAACACCAAAGTGGTGCAACCAGCCTCCTACCGGCAAATTAAGAAAGAAAAAAAGGCTGTCACTTGTGATAAAGATACTAAACTTGGAACAGCTGGAAACCTGAATTAGAATGGGAAAAAAGATGGAAGCATAAACAGCTATATATTCTAAATCTCAGCCTAAACTATATGCTATCTTTCCAAAAATCAACATAAATGTGGTAGCATTTTATTTTTGTTCAGATATTTTGTTATTAGTTAAATCCACTGTTTTGCTATTAACATATCTCCTCATCTATTACATTAAAACTTTGAATATTTTTTAGAGAACTCAGATATTTTCACATGATGCACAGCACTGAAACATGTTGAAGATACTCAAATTTTTATAACCACCTCTGAGGAAGTATTTGGCAACGTGATGATTTCACTCCTTTAGAAGCTTAGTCACACATGTCAATCTGAAAATTTGTTTGAAATGTAGTAAGAAGTCTGACTTATAAGTAGAGTGAATAGAATAAGCCTCAAGAAAATATAATTAACTTTTGACAAGAAAATTAAACTCTTTAATTCCTACGACTTTATAATTCACTAATTTACTTTCTGTTAATGTCATTTTTAAAAATATACAATTATAAAAAAGAAACTATATCACAAAGCCCTTAAATAAAAATACAATCTCATAAAAATTATTATTACACATGTATTCATAACTGAAACTAAGAATCCACTGGCTCCTTTTGTGACCCTGTCAGAGTTCAAGACTAAGAAAGGACACTTTGCCAAAGAAAGAAGATCTTTAATTTCTTGGCCTGAATCTGTCCACAGAGCCAGAGAAATTGGACATCCCTCTAGAAATGGGAAAAGATCTAGAGACCCATTTGATCTAGGTGCTCTCATATCCTTACCAATTTTGATTACCTTTCTAAACTAAGATTTATTCTTTTTCTAATATATCTCTCCATCTCTGATTTTGAATCTAGTTTACTTCAGCCCAGATGTGGGAGATGGCAGCTGGCAAGCCCTGTCAGGCCTCCAGACAAGTTTTGTTAGACCTATACATGGCTGACCTACAATGTTTAAAAAGTTGTAGCTGACGTTGAACACTTTTAACACAAACAGATGTGGAGCACATTTTGAAAACCAAACTTTTGTTGATCTAGGACCTTTTCCACACGGAAGCAATTAGTCTGTGTAAATCTGTCCAGACACCGGACACACATCTCCAGTTTTCTACAGTTCCTTCTACTCTTTGTTGTCTTACTGACCCAAACATGAAGGACAGAGTAGCCTTTAACAGATTCAATAAATATCCTTTGTGTTACACTCAACGTGCTAGAATCTGAGTTAGAAACTTCTGATTCAGTGGTTTCTTTCCAGGCTCCATCCTGAAGACTGACTCACTTGACTGAAACCTTGATTCTGTTTCCAAATCGGGATCCTTACCTTAATCCTCAGCTTGTTCTTATTTCTTTGTCTACCAATTTATCCTCATTCCCAACCAGTTCTATTAGAATGTACCAGTTCCCCCCCAATTGACTTTTTATTAATTTTGAGATTTAGTCACTCCTATCATTAGTATATAGGTATACCCTTGACTGCTACAGAATGTAGATTTTTACAAAGAAAGAAAATTACAAGAAAGTTAATAGTATAACTTCATGGAAATAATATTTAGGGAAAATTTCCTGTGATACTTTCTGTTAAAATATTTGAAGAGGTTTTACTTCAAATATTCTCTGTTTAAGCAAAGGTTCAAAGAAACAAGTTTTATACGTGTGGTATCAATCTGCTGTGACAAAGACTTCTCATTTGTTCTTTGTTCAAAACTACTCTTTTCTATGAAACATATAATTGTTTAAGCGCCCAACTTCAAAGTCTAAATGTGTGTTGTTTTTTTCAATCTAACAGCATTTTTCAATGAAGCACAATAGTCACAGCTTTGAAATGCATATTGAGTGTTTCTGGCAATAAAATGCATGCATTCTCAATAACTGATAAGGCTGTGGTTGAAAGAAAAGACAGGTTATAGATTCTCTTTGAATTTTCATTAAAATTATGAAAAATTCAGTATTTTCATTATACTGTTTCATAAACGGACTCACCACGGCAATGTGCACCTTCATCAGACCCGTCTGAGCAGTCCGGGGCACCATTACATAGTTGGGATAAATGAACACATTGGTTGGCACCAAGGCAAGCGATGTGATTCAAGGGGCACTTGATTTCTACCTCCTCAGGACCTAGAAAAAATGTAAAAAGGAACACAGTGATATGGGTTAGCTCCATGTTTTTCAACACTGGAACTGTTAAGCGAGCGAAATTACTAGCATAATTTACAAAACAAAACAATGGAAAATAATTCCAGAGGGCAGCTCTGATTCTCAGAGACATCAAAATCAGTCTATGTGATTAAAAAAAAAAAAAAGAGGAATTTTTAACAGTTGCATAAGAAATAAAATAACGTGTATTTTTCCAAATCATGCATTAAAAAACACAAGTATTCTTTCAGCCTAAAGAGACTTTCATTCCTTAAAGAAGCCTGGACGGAAAAACTAAAGGTTGGTTTGAGTCATTGTTCTATCTCTTATCCTTAGATAAGTGGGCAAGGTACTTAAACCCCGTAAGTCTCAATCTCCTCATTGTGAAATATGAATAACGGCAGCTTCTTAGCAGGGCTCTTTTTAGAACTGTATCAGGAGACATGAACAAAAAAGTTTTAGTGGAATTCACATGAAGCTGTCCACATTAAAGTTATTTTATTTTTCATCTAACCTTTAGGAATTTGAAGAACAGCTAGTTTTCTACTTACTTATATGTGGATTATTTTGTTCAAAAATATTTACTGAGTAACTATCATGTCACAGAATTTGCTAAAGAGTGGGGAGGCAATGATGAACATGACATCCACACTGAGTTCAGCCCCTGGTGGTCACTGCACTTTCATAATCACCCCTTGTGTTTTTACAGATGTACTTAACTTGGAACACAAGTCTTTTCTTGAAGTTCACCAATTCCAAATCTTTATCAAACATCCAAACTGTATATTGTTACATCTGAATTTCAGATTGCTAATTCCCAAATCCTATCTATACTTGTTTTGTCGGCACTCTCTAAATTCCCCATAATGATCCTTAATCTTGCTTAGCTTTCCCAAGTCCCAAGTGCAGTCATACTATAGGACAACAGGCATGTATTAATCTGACCCTGATTATTGCCAACAGCCCAGATTCTACACTCAAGTCACACTCAGGATTTAAACACAGTTTTATCAACACCTATGGGACCTTAACCAACTTAGCATGAGTTTTCTCATCTGTAAAGAGAACTATCAACTGACTCCACCTAGATGGGTTGCTGTGAAGGTCAAACGTTATTAATGGCAAAGCACTGAGCACTGTAAGATGGAGGCTCAGAGTAGGAGTTCAACGGATGTTAATCATGCAAATAAATACAGCGTGGTGGAGTTGACGGTCCTGGAGCCAGATTCTTTGGTCAAATACCCTATAAACTGGTCCCATCAATTATAAACTGAGTAACTTGGGTAAGTTATGTACCTTCTCTGTGTTTCACCACATTATTATAAGGATTACAGCAAAAGCTCTTAGCATCATTCCTGGTAAGCACTGAGTAAGTGACTGCTGTTTCATAGTTAAGTAGAGAATGTTCTAAAAAGGTGAGATGCCTTTTGCTAAGCACTTAAAGCTCCTAACTTCCTCTGCTGCAAGTCTCCAAAAGGAAAAAAAAAAAGCACAAAAAATGTATGCTTTACTTTCATTGCTTAGTTGAGGCAAAACAATAACAATAATGAAAAGGCTAATCTAACAGATTCTAAGATATGCAAAATTATCAGAATTGTAGAAGATGGTGATATTATAGAACTAAAAAAACAAGGCAAAAAGAAGACAAAAATACAAGCAAAACAGAAACACTGGCATTGCTTAAAGATATGTTTTTTGAATCCCTTTTCAAATATGAAGTATAGCTGTATGTGATTTTATCTGATGCTAAAACAGTTTTCAACCATTCTATTTTGGGGATATAAACACATTTTTATGATGTAGCTTCACTACGAAGTGTTACCACTAATAGGTTTCCCTGTATTTTTTCATGTGTATTTACACAATTATTGCTGTACAAGGGTATTAGTTTTGTCAAACACCTGTCACTCCAAATGCACGACTCATTTTACTGTAACATGTCTCTAACTTGTGTCAACATTTTTAAAATACATTTTTCCATATATATATATACACACACACACATAATTAAAGCACAAATACATAAATTTAAATCCAATTTATAGGAATAAAAGTGAAACTTGGAG
Organism: Vicugna pacos; assembly: GCF_048564905.1. Classification (NCBI taxonomy): domain Eukaryota; kingdom Metazoa; phylum Chordata; class Mammalia; order Artiodactyla; family Camelidae; genus Vicugna; species Vicugna pacos. The sequence continues at coordinate 20,992,773 of NC_132991.1, forward strand.
CGTTTCTACCAATTGAATATTATATTTGTAAGATTAATATAAATGCATTTTAAAATAAATTTTTAAAATATAAATCATTTTTATAATTTATAAGCTAATACAGTTCTGAAAAGTTACGACGAATAATCACAAAATATTTTTGTTGTTTTTAAATTAATTGGCTGATGCTTGTAATTTGAAAACATGCATCTTTGCATAAATTGCAAAGTAGTGTTTAGATCAGATATATTTATATCTCTCTGTAAAGATTCTAAGAACAACCCAAGGAAAGAACACTTCATAAACCCAGGAGATTTTAGAAATTTTGAGCCAGATACCAAAAACGACTCCGTAGTTCTATAAAACAAGATTTTGTAAAAAGTCATAGATGTGTTGACTTAAATACAAGTCTGAGCTTTAGTTTCTAAGATTGTCAGGTAACTGATGAACATAACAGAAGGAGTGAAATGTTTATCTGTTAATAAGGACTCAGCTACTTACAAATGTTGTGAAAAGAGGTAAAAATATTTGGATTTCTGAAAGACAATATACAGAACTATTAGATTCTTCCTAGCAGTAACACATAGGAATGAAAGATAAATTTGTTTAGAAGAATGAAAGAGTTAATCAGTTTCGTTGTAGACTAGCTACCAGTGTCTTCTCTATCTTCGATACACTCTTGTCTTAGTTTCTGTCATTGCTGGGTAACTGGTAAGACAGCTGGCGATTGGCTTGATGGATTGTACTTGCAACAGTTCTTCCCAAACGTTCATATTAAAGCATGTTAAGACAATAATAATTTACAAGGTACTCTGGAGCAAGTGACAGAAATTATTCGTAGAATAACTAAAGAGTTTGCACCAGGCCTTGGGAATTAACCTCAAAACTGACATAATCAATATCTTAAACTCTTTGACCATTGTGGTATATTTTAGTTGGAAAATTGCTAAAACTAGTATTTTGTTGTTGCTGTTTCTTGAAAATGGGGACAGAGTTGGAGCAGTGGAAGGAATAGTGATGCTTGCTTCAACTGAAATTCTTGGCTGAAACCAGGCAATATGGGTACACAGCATACTACTGCTTTGGGGAATAATCTATCCTTGATTTCCAAAGAACATTTTTGAAGTAACTGTGTGTATATCCCATGTGGTTGCTTTAGTCCACCCTGAAAATAGAAGACTCAGTCTGGTCACGACTTCTACCTCTCTACCTGTGTGACAAGGAGAGGCGTGTGATGGAGGCTACATGAATCCCTCAGAATATATCAAAGTTGTATTAAAGGATTCATTTCACAAAGACTTTCAGGCATTCAAAACACTTCACAACCTGAAATCATAATCTAGAGACAGCAAGGAGCTGAGTCGAAGGCTCTGATACACTGAAAATTACCTCTTCAGTTGCTAAATCATGAGGATTTGGGGGAACATGGGAGAGGGGCTTGGATGACAGGGTAGCGTATGAGAAATTTCAAAATTGTACAAAGACTCTTAACATTTTAGCAAGGGTGGTAGTCCTAGTAAGAATATCACTTCACTTGTCAGTAATGCTATTTGGGAAACATACACAGTCCCTGAAATCTAATTTTAGGTAACCTGAGTAAGGTAGCAGAATTTAAAATAATTTAAACTAACTGATTATAAGAAAGGAAATTAATTGTAATAAACTGCTTATCAGAAAGAAAAACTATCATTAGAAGGATTTAAAATATATAAACACAGGAGAATAGTATTTATATTTTTAAATTTTTTAAAAGTCTTACCCAATTAGTTGAAATAGCCTTCATTTCTTAAACTGAACCTCATTTTACAAATAAGCCTTTAGGATAATGCAAGGATAGCATGATTATCTGTATGTTCTTGAATGTGCAAAATCTTTTTACAGAGTCCACCTCTTACTCTGTTCATTCAAAAGTGGTAAGGGAAGACATAAGCCTCATCAAATGTCTTCTGACTAAAGATAACTGTGATAGCCAATTTTGGAAAGAGTGGAGCTTTTTCTTCTATAATGACAAATACAGTCAAATATCTGCACTCGTCACTTTATCATCATATTCTAGCAGGACTAGCATCAATCCTACCCCCCCCACCACCAAAGTTAACCTCCCCACCTTACACTCTATCACATTCCACTTCTGGGGTTTTGTTTGATCAAGATTTGCTGCTTGGCTGTATTTCCCATTTTCATTTTTCTGATGGTTCTAACTCCTGTCTGCAATCTCATTCAAATGTTTTTAACCTACATGCAAGAATAAAGTCACTTTTGCTGATTAAACTTTCTTTGAGGTGGTATCCCTTCTTTCCTACTTTTCTTTAAGCTGTTAAATGTCTTCAGAATATTAAGTGCACCTGCTGCATTTCCATTCCCTTCTCACTGCAGCTTCTGCCTCCAGCCCTGCTGAGCTTCTCCCCAGGGTCTCCACAGTGGTCCCACTAACAGTGAAGCCTAAGGCATACAGGGTCCTTCAAAAGTTGTTCAGAATTCATCTCTCTTAGACACACCTTCCACCATTATTTCTCATGACTCTCGTATACTTGTCACACTACCGTTGTTATTTATGTCATTCGATGAACATACTGAGATGCATTTCACACACGCTCTTTCATAAACTTTCTTCTGTCTCTGCCTGGGAAACAAACATCTACACAGGATAAACAGGTGTTTAATATGCAGTGGTTGAATGAAGTTTTAGCAATTGAATTTTCTTTGATATGTGAGAAGTTACCTTTGCCACCATCAATGCATTCTCAGATTAGGCTTTACAAATACCATTTTCACCCAATGATTAATTTCAAAATTAAAACCGTTCTCAGTGGCTGGCCACAACAAATCCAAAGTCCTCGGTCTAAATGAAACTTAATTAGCATTATTTACAACTAGCATTGGATACAATTATTTTCGGTACTTATACTCTATTTCATTCAGGGCCATCATTTGCTTCCATAAAATACACCAAATTTTGCCCACCAATGGAGTTCTTGGTATGCTATATCATTATCTGAAAAGTAAACCTCTTTTTCATCCAGGAAAATCGTTCAAAGTCAAGTCCAAACTCTGGCCTCTCCATCAAGTTTACTTAATGAAAAATAATAGGAAACAGTTTAAAGGTTATGAGGTTTCAAGACCAAACTCTTGAGTTAGAGTTTTTATCGGCCATTTATTAGTTATCTTAACCTGAGTGAAATATTTAACCTCACTGAGACTTTCCCACTTGAAAAACTGAGATAATAATAGTGTCTACATCATATGACTGTCACAAGGAGCAAATGAAATCATGACTTGGGAAGTACTAAATAAATGGGAGATTTCTGTAGGTGTCATTGATCCCACTTTGTCCTAAGTACTCACAGAGGCATTGTTTATATCACATTTTGATTTTTTTTCTTTTATAATACAAATACCTCTATCATTGATGAACTGTATAGACATACGGAGTTTCACCTATATTTCTTGAAGCACAAGGCCTTTAAGTATTTTTAAAAAGTTTTTCTCCTCCCACTTTACAGTGTAAGGCAGAGGGCAGGAATTAAAGAAATATCAATTACTGGTTGATATAAAATCAAGTAAAAATAATTTGGTATATAAAGTAATAGTCAAAATAAACCAAATAGCATAAAATGCCTTTAAAAGCCAAAAATTTAAATTACGCCATTTGGGATTTTGTGTAATTGTCTATTCATCTACAAAAATTACATCTATTGGTAGGTTCCCTTATAGTATTTGGCTTTTGAATATTGAATCCTGTGGAGATTTTCTATTACTTAAATCTAAGATTCAATGATTTCTAAGAATTTGTGACAATTGCCTTAAAAACTAACACTTTCCCACCATACTATAAAGTTACAGTAATCGAAACAGTATGATGTTGGTGCAAAAACAGATACATAGGTAAATGGAACAGAATAGAGAGCCCAGAAATGAACCCACACCTATACGGGCAATTAATAAATGACAAAGGAGGCAAGAATATACAATGCGGAAGAGATAAGTAGGGCTTCGATATAGCAGGGCTTCGATAAGTAGGGCTTATCTAGAAAACTAGACAGCTACATGCAAAAGATTCAAACTGGACTACTCTCACACACCATGCACACAAATAAATTCAAAATGGATTAAAGGCTTAAATGTAAGACCTGAAACCATAAAACCAATAGAAGAAAACATAGGCAGTATGCTCTTTGACATTGGTCTTAGCAATGTTTTTTTTAATGTGTTTCTTGAGGCAAGGGAAACAAAAGCAAAAATAAACAAAAAGATTTTACATAGTGAAGCAAAGTATCGACAAAGCAAAAGGCCAACTACTGAATGGGAGAAGATATTTCCAAATGATATTTCTGATAAGAAGTTAATATCCAAAATATACAAAGAACTCACACAACTTAATATCAGAAAAACAAACGACCTGATTAAAAAATGGGCGGAGGTTCTGAATAGACATTTTTCCAAAGAAGATTGACTACTGTCTGACAGGCACAAGAAAAGATGCTCAAGTTCACTAACCATCAGGGAAATGCAAATCAAAACAACTGTAAGTTATCACCTCACACCTGTCAGAATGGTTATCATCAAAAAGACAACTAATAACAAGTGCTGGTGAGGATATGGATAAAAGGGAACCCTTGTGCACTGTTGGTGGCAATGTAAATTGGTGAAGCCATCATGAAAAACAGTATACAGAGTCCTCAAAAAATGAAAAATAGAACATATGATCCAGCAATTCTACTCCTGGATATTTATCAAAATACCCAGAATATAAAAACATTAATTAGAAAATACATATGCAACCTTATGTTCATCACATCATTAATTACAATAGCCAAGATATGAAAGCAACCTAAGTGTCCATCAATAGACGAATGAATAAAGATGATGTGTACAGTGAAATATTACTCAGCCATAAAAAAGAATGAAATCTTGCCATTTGCAACAACATCAATCCACCTAGAGGGTATCATGCTAAGTGCATAGACAAATACTGTATGATTTCACTGACATATGGAATCTAAAAAAACAAACAACAGTAACAAAACAAAAACAGAGTTATAGTTACAAAGATCAAACAGGTGGTTGCCAGAGAGGAGCTGGTTCAGGGAAAGAAAGAAATAGGTGAGGGAGATTAAGAGGTATGAACTTTCAGATGCAAAATAAATGAGTCACAGGTATGAAATGTACAGTGTAGGGAATACAGTCAATAACTATGTAATATCTTTTTGAATGGTGACATTACAGCTAGACTTATCATTTTGATCAGTTTGAAAGGCAAAGAAATATCAAATTACTACATTCTGTAACAGGAACTAACACTGTTTGTAGGCCAATTATATCCAAAAAACAAACAAGCTCATAGAAAAAGAGAGAAAATTTGTGTTTACCAGAGGCAGAGGGACGAGGAGGGGAAGGGGATGAAGGCAGTCAAAAGGTACAAACTTTCAGTTAAAAGATAAATAAGGATGGAGTTGTAATGTACAACATGGTAAATATAAATTAAACTGCTATATGTTATACATGAAACTTGTTAAGAGAAATACTCAGTTTCCATCACAAGAAAAAAAATTTTCTACATCTTTAATTTTGTATGTATATGAGGTGACGGATGTTCACTAAACTTGTTATAACCACGTCATGATGTATGTAAATCAAATCATTATGCTGTACACCTTAAACTTACACAGTGCTAGATGTCCATTATATCTCAACACATCTGGAAGAAAAGTAAACAAAAGTAAAAGTATCTTTAAAAATTAACTTTCCCAGGATCACTTAAAAACAGTTTTTTAGTGTCATTATAATTAAGTAATATACAAGATTTCTGGAGCACTCAATATGATTGCAAAGACTTAATCTTTTCTATCTCTATGCATTTATTTTTAAAAATGCTTTTATATACAATTAGATCCATATTCCTGAAAACAGTAAAGACAATCATCTTTTAAGGAGAAAAGGTAATTCCTATGCAACTAAGTATATGGAATAGTACATTATAACATCTATTACAATTTTCAGAGTTGAGAAATCAAAATAGTTAACAGCAATATAGAATGCTTATGAATACTGTAAAGCATGTAAGTCACATTATTGTTTAATATTAAACCTAACATTGAATCCGATCATGTCTTTACAGATGTAATACAACTTTCCTAGAACTACGTTCATTTTACAAATGCCATTCTAATTTTCAGGCATAACTTACTTTTGTATGTGAGCTACTTTACTTGACAGATTGATGTTTTAACCGAAATGGAAAAACTGAAAGAAATTTACAGTATTTCAAAGAAATACTATTATGGTATTTTGAAAGAAAATTAAAATTGGATTTATGAGTTTCAACTTCTAAATGAAACTATTAATTGATATAATTTGTTAGAATAATCTGTATGATTAAACTTAAGGATACAGGAGTATAAGAACCTCTAAAGATACATATGCACTCAATCTAATAGCACCTCACTCAAATAATTTCTGTAAAATAGGTTCCAGTAATGGCTTGTGTGTTTCCATATTTCAAATGGATATTGTGAACATTCAAGAACTGGAAGAGATGCAAAGGTGACTGATTCTGTCCAGCTGCACTACCCCTAAGCCATCTCTGACATCTGTCCTATTTTTCAAAGCCCTGGGGAAGGAGATTTTGCAGCTTTGGTAACATGTTCTAAGGTTTAAAAATCCTTTTTCTTTAGTCTTTACTCTTCAGAAGTCTCAGTGTAGGAAAATTCCTTGCATCTAACATACAGCACTTTATTTATGTATTTAATATATAACAAGTGTGCCAGGTCACCTAAGGAAGATTGTGTGATATTAAAGCAATTCTGCTACAACCACAGTTGCCATTGTGTCTTTATTATAAGTATGAATAAATGGATGGTTAGTTAAGACTCTTAATGAAAACTTTCTGGATCATATCTGGAAATGCTGTTATAATAAAATAGAGCTCTCTATTTCTGTGTGTATATGTGTGTTTCTGCTAACTTTAGAATATATATCAAGTAACTTTTATCAGTTTGACTGTCAGCATCTGAATCCAACAGAGGCTAAGCCGTAACACTCTGAACTTAAACTGTGAACACTTACAATACAGTCAAAATTGACAAATGAAAAATATTGTGTGGACATAACCAAAGCACTGTTGTCATTAATTACAGCCTTAGAAATAATTTTATCAGGCCAATGGACTGTCTTGCTTTACAACTTTCCACTTATGGGAAAACAGATAAGAAAATAAATGAAATCACTGTTCTATGAGTGACTCATTGCAGCACTGCCATTCATTAAACCTGGTGCTAATGGAGGAAACTCAGCTTGGGTGATTAAAAAATTAGTGTCATTTAGATATTTTAAGTACTGCTTTATTCTTCTCCATGTGTCTAGTGTTCAGAAGTTCTTTGATTCTTGGATCACTCAATTCTCTGTCAAAAGATCTAGAAATTTGTTTTTACCCCCATCCCTCTCAGTTAAAACACACTCATGCTTTCTTTGAATCTCTTAGTGCCCTGCTCTTTGCTAGCCAATTTGATAAACTAGGTGTTATCTCTTATACGTAATGTATTTACATTAAACATGATTCTTACAGAAACAACCAGATTAATTCTAAAGATTGAAATTTTAGGCCCTCTGTGAAAATGACAGGTACTTTTGTTTGGGAGAAAGGCACACTGATTGATACTCATATCACATTTCTTGGGGGCAATTTTGTTGCTTTGTAGTTGGAGCTCAACTTTCTTTTTAAATGAAAGAATATGTAATCAATTAACTAGAAAGAAGATGCCCTCCTGTCATCAATTTGAAGAAATTCTACCGAGTCCTCAGGAAGTAAAACACATGCTCTATTCGTATTTTAAAACTTCTCTGTGAAGAAAAGATTCACACAATTTGCAGATAAAATAAGGAAGCAGAAGATGCAATCTTATATTTGAGTGTTTGTTTTCTCCTGAAATACAGAACAGAAGGTATTTCACATTTAAGGCCAATGATTTCTTGTTTATCTTGTTTGCTGGGATTACTTTACCTATATAACCAGGTGACAGTTCCAGACGTCAGTTATGAATTTTAGGGCAGTGTGGAACGCCTACCCAATCTGAAGCAGGGATGACTTCCTAGTAGGAAGCATGTTAAAAGACTAATGCGTAACTGCTATGCCCCACCCCCCCAAAAAAAAGGCCAGCCAATATCAGATAGTTTCCACACATTCTCATGAGGAAAACTGGGTTTTTCCTCCAACAAAGAGACAATGAGTGGCAGCAGCCAACTGGCTCATCCACACGTCAGGATAACTGAGAGTCTTTCAATCTTTCATTCCACAGATGTGCTAGAGACTGCTTCTGAGCCAAACTCTCTGCACACAGAGGCATCGCTACTGTCGCTCTTAAGAGGGACTGTTTGTTTGCTCTTTCTGTGCAATCTAAAAAGGAAGATTATTTTCCCAGTGTCTTCCTAAAAGGTTAGATGCATGTCCCTAGCTAAAGTCTAAAAACCAAAGACAGTGTGTGATTAGATAGTATGTGATTCTAATCACACAGTATTTCCTGCCATAGCTGAACTTACATCGAAGAAAGAAAGAAGCTAGCTAGCTCCCTCCTGTAGAATCGTATGAGGCATCATTGCATTGGTGGAGACGCCAACGGCCTTCAGTGGTCTAGGAAACTGACCTTAAAAGCTTTCTCTGAAATGATCAAATTCAGGGGAACAAATGGATGCTAACCAAATTAATAGGACTTCAATTTATAAAATTAAAAAAATAAACAAATGAAAAATAAAAACCAGAGACAGGTTAATGTCAAGTGACAAAAGAAAGGATTTTGGTGGTATGTTGCCAAAATGATACTAGTCAAAGGTTAAAGGAATTCTATATAAAATAATAATAATGAATAATAATAATATAAATTCTATATAAACCATTACCAAGAACCCTTGAAAGATAATTTTCCCTCAAAAACAGTTTAAGTAATAAAGCCAACAATTTGATGAGCAAATATATCGGAAAACAAAACTAGTCAACACGATGTCGCTATACTTCCTTCTTATTAGGTTAAGAACAAATAAGTAGTATTTTGAGGATCCACTTGATGACAAGCATCATTCTCAACCAATTAACTCTTCAGTATAATTTAAATAACATGAACACAACTCCACAGAAACTGCAGCTTTTTCACTTTGCAGGGCTCCCTCAAGACACCATTAAATTACACATACTGACTTAAAAAGAAAACTCTGTCTCTGATTGAGAGAGAAGTTTGCTCCATGACCTTTGGTCAAACAACCGAGATTCACTGTGATATATGTAGACAAGCAGAAAGATCTTTCTTGATTCTACTGGTACATTTGTCAAAATAAAAGTTATTTAATAGGAGTTACTCATTCATTATTCCGTTTTGTGGGGGAGCTCATATTTGCTTAGAAAAAATGGATAAGGTAAAAATAGAAAAGAGAGAAGAGGAGTAAATATATGCCTTGAATCATTCCATTATATTTTGAAAGAAATTCTTTGCTGTGTATGAAAACAATTGTTTGAGAGACCCGATTAGCATACAAATGGTTTTACAGTGAGAGGGACTGGTTAGAGCCTGTGTAGTTAATCGTCTTTCACTAGAAGAGCCCTGTTGCAAGACACGGTGATTTTTATGTAAGCCAATTTATACTTGGGAGGAAGATAGAATGTTAAATAGCCCAATTTAAAAGCCATAGGATGGTGCAGGCATTCTTAAATGTAACAGTCTTGAGTCATCAGTAGAATTTACGCATTGTGTATTTCAGACCAAAAGTGAAAATGCTAGTGATGAAAGATATTCTTCAAAATTTAATGTTTATGCCATTTTAAATGATGCTAATTCAGAAAATGATTATATGATGCACTTTAATGAAAACAAACTTCTTTACTGCATTCTGTAAAAGTAGCATTATTAATAGGATAATTGTTGTTTATTGAGTACTTCCCATGTTCCAGCCTCTGTGGTAAGCACGTAATATCCATTATCTTATTAAATCCTTACAAGAACTTTATGAGTTAGATATTATAATTGCTATCATATAGATGAGGAAATTGAAATCTGTGGAGGTTAAATATCTTCTTCAAGGTCACAGAGCTGTAATGCTATTATTTGAATTCAGGTCTTCTATCTCCTAAAACTGGTTTCTTTACTACTGTGTTATATTGTGCAACCATCCCGATCGTGTTTAACAAAGAAATAAACAAGGCATGAAGCTGAATTACGCATTTCTGTCTGTCTGTTTCTCTATTTTCCATGAAGGATCTTGAAGAAAAGAGAAGAAAATCATGTTACAAGTCAGGGTTGTGAAGGCATGCTATGTTAATACTTAAACAACTTTTATAGTCAGAGGTGATGCCTGAATATTTAACAACAGAGGAAATGCACTGTATAGGCTGCAGCTTCTGCAAGTAGCCATAAGAGGGGAACTTGAGGGGAATCTTGGCCAGCTATGAATGACCCATGATCTCTTGCTGTGGGACCATTGCCAATTCCAGGCGTCTAGACCTGTCTGACTAGGGAAAGACAGGGACAGGGAAAGCAAATGGGAGGAACGACAGGTGGGGGTGACAGGCGAGCAGGTGCTAAGATAGCGCTAAGATGTGCTAGGATAGTCTACTTCTTTGCCTAATTTTTCCTGAAAGAGTATCGGGTTATTTGAGGGGTCCTAGGAAGGTACTGGCTAGCAGCACTGCAGAATCAGAATACAAGTTATTTCAGTATTTCATCAACCAGTATTGTTGTGCCATGCATATTAGCTAAATATCAGTTGTGCTTAGAAGAATTTGCATTGTCTATTTCCAGCAAATTCTAACTATAAACATGGTTCCCATATGCTTTGCCTTGATGACAGAATCCTTATTTGCTATGACTCTAGGTTGTCCTCAGTAAATACAAATAGGTTTTCAATGTTAAGTATTGTTAAGGTAAAGCCCCAGTCTTCTAAAGCTCAGCCTACTAAACCATAGTCCCCAATTCTTCTTTTAACCTAATTTAATCAGTCTTTGACTATGTGCTTATTTCCTCCTTGGTGGGGCACCCTAGGGCAGGAGGGGACCCCCGCATTAAGGATGTCAGTATCACAGGTTCAAATACTAGGTGGTATAATCATCTGCATTTCTGTTTTTCAGCCACAGATTTTTACCTCCTAACATCTGCCACTCATACTCTGTATCTTCTTGCCACCAAATTCACATCCTCTTCATGCTGAAACTGACAAAGGGCAAGTTGTTATCTCTGAAAAAATACAAATCTCTAGAAGGAAGAACTGGTATCATTTAGGGTTGGATTGCATATTTAAGAAGACAGAGTCTTAGCCAGGCTTGAGTTTGAGTTCAGTGTGCCAACACTACACACTCAGCCTTCTTCTCCCTGGGAAGTCCTGTACAGAGTCACTCGGAGCCTTTGAGTGTGCTCGTAAAGCTGGTTTGCTTCATTAACAGCACCTTGGCTCTCCTGTTCTACACTGAGCTGAATGTCTCCAATTTATGTAAACAATTAAACAACTGCTAGATAAACAGTATTTGGTAAATACTGAATCAGCAAAGGAAGTTTCTCTTTCCTCACCTAAATCATCTACTGGCAATACCCTCTTTTCCCCCCAATTTCCAAAATAGCTGCTCCTTTCACAGGATTCTGAATATGGAGGTTCATGCCCAGTAAAAGGAGAATACAGAGGACAATGAGAATGAATTTCAAACACACAGAAACTAACACACATAATCGTAAGATTAATACTAATGCAGATCTTCCTTGGCTTACCACGAGGTTATGTCCCAGTAAGTAAACTGAAAATGTCATTCAGTCAAAAAGCATTTAATACGCTTAACCTACTGAACATCATAGCTTAGCCTCACCTACCTTAAATGTACTCAGAATACGTACATTAGCCTACAGGTGGGCAAAATCATCTAACACACAGCCTGTTTTATAATAAAATGTTGAATATTTCATGTAATTTACTGGATGCTGCACTGCAAGTGAAAAACAGAATGGTTGTTTGGGTGCACAATGACTATAAGTGTACAGGTAGTTTATCCTGGTACTTGCAAGGCGGACTGGGAGCTTTGGCTCACTGCCGCTGCCCAGCATCCTGAGGGAGCGTGTATCTCATTGGTAGCCCAGGAAACAATCAAAATGCAAAATTCAGAGTATGGTTTCTACTGAACGTGTATCACTTTCTCATCACCGTCAGTTCGAAAAATTTGAAGTCGAATCATAGTAAATTGGAGAGTGTTGGTAGTGTTAATGAACCAACCTACTAAATGATATCCAAATGGGCTGAAAAAAAATTAATGAACTAGTGGCATCTGTTATTTGGATACTAGAGAGGGATTCTTCACATTTATGGGTAATTTTAATGATTTATAAAATTGCAGAACCCTCTTGAAAATTTCCTTGGTTCAGAAAGAGAAAACAAAACCGCAACAGCAAAAGGAATTTTCGGATTATCCATGTTGAGAACTATGAAAAAAATGAAAATTAAATGAAACTCCTCTATCAACCAGATATCCCAGGTAGGCTTTCTACTTCATCATTCTATTCTGTTTGAAGGACTCCAAAGCTGGTCACCTTTACAGTGAATTCTGCTCTACAGTGAACACTGTTGTAGCAAGATATTAGTGAATCTCTCCTCCTCCACCAAATCTTATTTGTTAGATATATTTGCAAAGAAAAGTATTGATTCATTTTCTTTTCATCAGCCCCTTCTGACCTTCATACCCATGGTAATGAACAGAAAAAATGGTCAGTGGGACCTGAAACAGACAGCACGAGGAAAAGAAAAGGTCAACAGAAATGAGCAGAATGGAAAATCAGGCATCGGGTAACAAACTGAGCCAGTTTTTATCTGGCTCAAAATTTATAACAGAGGTTTTGAAATTGGCCTTTTCATATAGAAGCTTGAACAGGTAGATGCAAAGAATTTTTTCCTAAAGCACAACATTTTTCCATTAGTTTAATACTAACTTATTCTGTAAGTTGTTTATTCTAAACAATCAATTTGTTAGTTCAATACCGTTACTACATGAAATCTGATTGAAACCTCGTCGGAAACAGGCCTTTGCAGACCTGCACACAATTATTTGGTGAAATAGAAAATATTCTACCACAAGCAAAAAAAATAAAAATACACACAGACATATATATTTACCTGTCAGTCTGAGAAACCATATAAATCCTCTACTGCATCATTCTCTTTTTGCTCCACCTTTGTTCTCATTATGGTATTATCTGATGAAGTTGATTAATGACCACAATTAAGGCAAAATAGCCCAGTATTTAAGACTGAAAGCAACCCATAAAATTTCTTGAAGAATGCCTCATTTATATGTAAAGCTGTCTGGGAAATGCTGTGTTTCCTGAGCATTTTATTTAAAAATAAGAGATACTGAAAAGCTTCCTTAAAGAAATATACAAAAGCATTAAATTACCCTAAGATAGTGTCAACATTTTGATACGTTATGCTGGATTGCATGAAGGACTTCCATCCTCTTTGATGCTGTTCAACGTATTTCACCATTTTGCTACTCTGATCTGATTTTCATGGATGATGTATCTCATGAACATCTCCCCATATTTCATGTTAGACATTTGGTCAATAACGCCGTCAGAATCACATCATCCAGTCAAAGACAATGCCTCCCAAACTTGAACACAGAGGTGAATCACCTAGGGATCTTCTTCAAGCGCAAGTTTTGATTAGTTGATCTTGGTTGGGGCTGAATTTCTGCATTTCTTTGAGCTCCCAGGTGATGGCCCGCTCTGCTACAGCACAGAGCTCACTTTGAGTAGTGATCCTCTAACACCTCCAAATGTGGATTTAAAGTCTAGCGCCCTTTTCTGGAAATGTGTTCACTGACATGGAGTCTAAACAAATGGAGCCCCTAGTTCCCTTCAACTACAAAGTAAACAAAAGGACACTTAAGAAAGGGCAGAACCACATCATTTTAAACTTTAGGACACATTTTAGAAATGTTGATCTACAGAATATTCTCATGATAGATTTTGTCTTTAGGACAGCAACGCATTAGTATCCTGAAAAAAATCTGAATATTACCTGTGGATCTTAAGACTGTCAAAAATAAGAAAAGCCATGAAGCCACAGAAAAGGATACCTGATATAAAACGTGAGAAATTATGCAAAAAGTACAAATATTATTTGTTTTTAGCAACTGGGAATTGACAGCATGAAAGTAGAGATGAAGAACTGATCCTATGATACCAGATCTGATGGCTCTGTTAGAACTGTATTAGTCCCTTCCCAATTTACTGCATCTGATCAGTCAAGGATGAACAGCCCTGGCCGCTGCGAGTCAGACCTCTGAGACCTGAAACGCTAAGGCGGAAGACCAGCTTCCATTTTATTTGCAACTCCTGTACATAAGTATAGAAATGTAAATAAGCCAACGCACACACACACACGCACTTTCCCCCTGCTTGTTTTCCTCACGCATCTTATCTCCAGTTTCTCCCTCCTCAAAATTTACCTCTGGGAAAGTTAAAAGGCTAGTTGTCTCTGGAAAACTGACACCAGGAACACTTTAAATACTTTTAGACAAACTGTCTTCTCTGCTCTGCTCCCTGCAATGGCTTACACCTCTACCACTGCATAGAACAACAGTGTTTTCTCCCATGTTTAATTAAGTTAGTAGTCTCAATTAACTTGGTGTCCTAGTTAAAAGCTATAAAACAACCTAGAATAACTAACTAAGGAGGTAAGGGTTTTCCTCTTACTCAGGTTTTAGTGTGAAATGAGGGCAGAAACAAAGGTCCAGGAGAAAGAATTAAGGAGATAATAGGAGAATAAGAACTGAGGATGATTCCTGTTTGGCCAAACTTCTCTATACTTTCCCCTAAGAATGAACTACTATAAAAATGCTTTAAGAATCCCATGAAGGGTTTGCTAGGCCTGAGCTCTAGTGCAAATAAACTGAACAAACTGCAAACTACTAACCACTGAAAAAAGAAAAAGTTGGTTACAGTTGAGGTTTCTTTTAAAAGTTGGGAGTGCATGATTATAAGTTTTCTACGTATAATAATACTTAACTTAAAATTTAACTTCTATAAAAATTTAAAAAAACAAAAAATTAATATTTAGGCAGTAAATTTGTTGTGAATCTTTACAAAATGGTTCTACAAGTGAAAAAGAACCTAAGATAGTAGCACAACAAAATGTAAAATTACTCAAAGATTATGTTACTATCTAAGTGCTATGACTTTTCAATATTGTATCTCTAAGTGCTGAGAATTTTTGGTCACACAGCATAAAAGAAAAGGAAATGTTGAGTATCTCAGAGCCAAACATACCTGTATAACACTATTTGATTCTAAAATGCCGAAAAACATACATCATTTATGACCCTAATAAAAATTAGCCATTAAAATGTCTTAAATTGCTGAAAAGAAATGGTGAAATGACGTGCAATTCTTTTTTAAGTAGGGAGCCTTTATTAGTCTGAAATTAACGCCTTCATCTGTAATACACTGACAACTTGTCCTGTGTAGAAAGTTCTACTGAACTGAGGAATAAAAGCCCCAGATGTTGAAAATCTGTCATTTTGTCAGGTAAGATCCCGAGTAATACAGCTCCATAGGCTACCGTTCTGGACCCTTTTTCTTCAAGACATTTTTTGATATAAGTTTTAGGTCACTGTCATTTTGAAATATAAATCCTCTTGCATGTTTCCTACCTGGTAAAATAACCTTCACAATGGTATCCCTTTATATCCTTCACTAGCTATTATGGCACCAGTGAAACTGCTGGGAAAATACATTTTTACCAAAGACCCAGTCTAAAATGAGTCCAAATCATGTCTCCAAACTTCAGGCTCCATTCTGCAAAAGCGCTGCTTCCTGGCCTGACTGGCACTTAGAGCAACTGCATAAAGGTGACTGTTTTTCAGTCATTCCACGGACAGCACCGTGGGAAGAAACCACCTCTCTAAACCATTCCTATGTTAACCAGTTTCCACAGGTATGTGGCTAATGTCTGCTACAACATTCTCTGCATGTTGTCTGCCTTTGAGAAGAAATGCTACTGCCTGTATTTTTGTTGTAAATATCCCTAAAATTTGGTTATGGCTTCTACAAAGTTGGCAGTGGCTTAGATAAACAAATATCAACACCCAGTCAGTTCCATCTGGGCTCTTATTTCCTCAGGCCCTGAGCAAAGGAGTCACCAGCTCCATTTTCAGCAATGTCTCTTTACATGGTTTCATATCTGTATGCCGGTCTGAGAAACTAGAGAACAGAATACATTGCTCAATTCAGAAGAAATGTTCTCCTTTGAAAATTACATAGCTAACATTCACTGAATCTTCCCCATAGATCAGGAAGTGTTCTGAAACCCTTTGGGATTAGCTGGACTCACCTTATGGGGCATATACTTATAATTTCCATTTTATGGGTCAGGAAACAGAGACCTAGAAGTTAAATATCTTGTCCAAAGTTACTGCTATTATTTTGTAGACTCAGGACTTACAAGCAGGCATTTTGGCTTCAGGGTCCCCATAATTACTCATGATGATCTATTGCCTATTTGAAACTAAACTGCCAGAGTACAATCTCTCCCTTCCCTTAATATGTAACTCAATTACTTGCTTAGAAACTGGAAGTCTGTGCCTCTTGACCACTTTGACTGATTTCTCATGCTCCTCAACCCACACCTCTGGGAACTACCTACTATCTATTCTGTTTCTATGAGGATGAGGTTTTTCAGGTTTTTTTTTTCCCAGATTCCACATATAAGTGAGATCACACAGTATTTGTCCCCTTTTCTTCTGACTAATTTCACATGGCATAATGCTCTCAAGTTCTATCCATGCTGTCACAAGTAGAAGATTCTTAATATCACTGGGGAGAAAGGTCTGGGTTGAACTCTGTGCAACATGTCATGATAATCAATAATTTAAATGAGTACTCACATGTCACATCTTTCCAATTCCCAAATGAATGAGGCTTGGGAATATAGCAAATACTTGGGATATAAAGTAAGTTATTTTTAAACTGTAATGAGTGGCCTGAAAAGAAAAAAAATTAATAAGGGAGAACATTAAGTTCCAATTTGGAATTTTTAAAAATAGATGTAAGATTTGTTTTAGCATTCATCATTGAGCTACCCTAATGGATATAAAATTTTACATATGATTTTGATTTTTTATATTAACAAGAAAGAAAGTAACCCCTTTCTTCAGGACACCTTTAGGTACTAGATATTGTATTAAAATATGTCAACAAATATTTTTCATTCCATAAAAAGGGAATACAATGAATAGAATCAGGGAATTAAGTTTTTAAGTCAATGGTTGAAAAACAGGAAAACTGATGTCATGAGGATTATTATTGAAGGGAGATTACTGTTAACATGAAATTAACTGTTACTGTTACTGTTCACAGTGGAAGAGAGCTTAAGGCCAGTGATTCGTCCAACTTCACTTTGATCCACATAAGAGAAGATTTGCAGACAACTAGATCCATCTAACAAGCGCACAGGTAATCTTACGAGGAAGAAGTGTATTGTTTCTGTATAAATTCAGAGGGGGTCTCAACCTTAAGAATGGTCTATCAGTAACTCCTCTACTGGTTTAGAGATGAACAAGATGATCACGGCCATTCATTCCAATAGTAGGATTCTGAGAGCCTCTTTTTCTTCATAAATCCTTTGGTTTTCACATTGTCCTTCCCTTTGCTATTTTTTTCCTATTTCCTGTGGGTGATATACTTATGTCAAACACTTTCATCATTCATTCTAAAGCAGATACTCATTTTTAAACAGTAACACCAAAAACATGTTTCTTAATAAATCTCCTGAGCATAATATGGCTTCTTAAAATATGGCTGATGATGACAATAATACACTTCATTCTTTTTCAACTAAAACATTCCTAATTTAAGAAACTTCCATTTTTTTTAACTTTGATGAATTGTAGGAAGCTCATAAATTGTTTTAAATATTTTATTTATAATGCCCTGATAAATTCAATGTAGAAATAGTATAACTTGATAAACGAATATCATAAAATGATTCTATGAGTCCCATAATACAAAAATCTAGAGAATTAAAATTCAGTAACATAATCCTTTCATGAATTCAGACTCCATGAGAGGTGAAATCATAAAACACAACATGGAAAAAAATGCAATGGCCTACAGCAAACTTCCAGTGTCCAATCAAGCAGCTGTCGTTGATCCTGGCTCATATTTAAAGTGCTACAGTATAAGTGAGTCATTTCAGCCTTTGAAGTTAATGATCCATGCAAATTAAATTAGAGGAGAAAAGTTACAACTTTCTGTTATTGTTGTTGAAGTTGTAGTCCTAGTAACTTAAAAAGATTTTCTGCAAAGCAAGCCTTGAAATTAGTGGTGAGCTCTTCTACACAAATAAAGCGATGCACTGAAATTAGCAAGTGAATGGGGTGCATTCTTGATGCAGTCACTACAAGTATCTGAATGAATTATGCACTGTATAGAGTCACAAACAAAGTTACCATTTGTGAAAAATTTTGTCTGCCTCTGAGAGTTTTATATTCTCTGGCTTATGGTCTTACAGAAATAGCTACAGACCTGGAGTCAGATGCCAAGGCTTGGCTCTGGCACTCTCCAAATGTATGACTCCAGGAAAGTCATTTAAACAACCTTTGTCTCATTAACATCTGTTAAATGTTGGCAAAGCAGGGGCGGAGACAGGCACCAGTCTAACTTTATAGCCTAACCTGTGTGGATAAAGTGTAATAACAGATGTGAAATACTTTTTAATGTCCAAATACCCCAAGCAAATATAAGATTTAATTATACTAGTCAAATAGTAAATCTGCCTAGTTGGGGAATTTTTAAATATTTCATAATATTCCATAACTTCACAGAATAAACTACTAATTTCAGGATTTAAAAAAAAAAAAGTCTACAGCAATCAGCATCCTTCCAAAGTAACGGGAAAATAGGGCAAGATAACAGTTATCTTGAGAAAGTATCTCCAAGAGAAAGTAAGCAGTTTATTTACACTTGATCAACAAGGCCGATATTCTAATAATCTGGGTCACCTTGAACTGAGTGGGATAACTCCTCTAGCTTTAGGTATTTATTTTTATATTAATATTCCTATCTTAACCTCTAATTTTTTTTCATCAAAATATTGCAGCATGCCGGAGACCTAAAAAATTATTTGATTTAAAAGAAAATATTATTTCTCATGGAAATATACATAGATATCTAATGTATCACTGTCAAGAAAAAAATTAGCCTATGAGAAAATATTTTACTAACATTATAAAAAAACAGGACAAAAGGATAGTGAAATTTCAAAGTTATGAAGCTCGTAATTGTGTTTAACTTAATTTTTAAATCTTTAGGGTTATTCTGTACCTTCCAGGTTGTAGTGCAAAAACAGACTGACACCACCCATGATTCACCTGAACCTAATCTTTAAAGGCATATGAACAGAAGACAGCAATTACGGCTTTTATCTCAAAGAGAAAAAACAGAAACATTCACTTTATAATGAATATATATTTATATTTACATATAGATAGTTTTTTCCCTAGTCTGAAAACAACTGGTAAAGTTCTGCCTAACTGTTGATAAAGTTTTCTGTAGCTACTTCTGATGGTCAACTTACTTCCAACATCTGGTGACAAAAGAAATATGAAATTCACCTACTGATGGCAGAGTTGAATTTAAATCTGGCATTTTACTGATAGCTAAAATAATGATGCATTTATGTATGAAAAGTTCTACCTGCACATGAAATGCAGTAATAACACACAGGAGAACACGAGCGTGATTCACAATCATACCCTCTTCCTATGTGTATGGGTTGCACTGGGCCAGGGAAACCCCTTCTCTTCCCCTAACTCCCTCCCTTACTTACAAAGTGAGATCCTGATTCCAAACCTTCTGAAATGTAACTTCCTGAAACTCACTCTCAACCACAGTATGAATGAGTTCTTTCATTTGCTGTTCGTTTGCTCTACTTAACACCTGGAATCAGAGAACTGGGTCTATCTAAGGATGTAAGAAGCCAAAGATAGAGAGAATGCTCAAGGCAAATTTTGCCATGTTGAAAGTTCTAGAGACAATAAACAAAATACAGCATTGTTCCACATATTTAGTACTCAGAAGTATCCCAGCACTAAGTGCATTACGTGGGGTACACATAGGAATAGGTTAGATTATTTTCCCCCCTTGGGCCATCAGCGCCAACAGCCAGCTTGGAAACAATTTAGGCTATTGGATTTCTACCAACCCTAGAAAGTATCTAATAAATTAATAATGATCCTGGTGACTGGCATGTCCAAAGGAAAGATATTGTTTGAAAAATACTTTCTGCTTGCTAGAAACTCATATTTATTGAGGACGATTCCCCAGAGGCCTCATATCAATTCAGCCTGCTTTGGAAAATGAGTTGGCTTATTTACAGTGCTAGGCACAGAAAGATTGTAAGCTCCTCAAGGGCAGGGGGTGATGCTGTATCATTCTGGATCACTAATGGCTGGCACAGGATAAAAATATTTGGCAATCACTGAATACTAACAAATAGATTCAGTTAATCATCATTTAGTGTGTAACTGACTTGCAACTCTAGCTGGTAGTTAGATCCCACCAAAAGTAGAGGGTAAGGTGACTCTGAGAAATGTCTCAGTAAATCACATATCCACACACTACTCAATGAAATAATTAATGTCTATAAATAACTCACAGTAAGTGATCATTTGAAAATGGGAATTCCAACCAAGGGACAAACCTTTAGAAGTCACAGTAACCTAAAAGCTAACTTTTTTGGAATTTTCCTGCAAAAACAGTGTGTTACCAGATGAGAAAAGATTGGTAAGACATCTGTAAAAAGGGCGCCCAAAGAGCAGTAACATGTACATAGAGTTTCAACTGCAGATAAAGACACTCTTGAACCCACAGCATTTGAATCACTACAGTGGAGATGGATACCCTGGACCTGTACAATCCAGCATGATGGCTACTAGCTGCATGTGGCTATCATATTAAAACTAAAGTGAAATAAAATTAAAAGATTCACTTCTTCAGTCTCAATAGCCACATTTCAAATCATCAGTAGCCAAATATATCTAGTGACTAATACATTGGACAGTGCAGACACAGAACATTTTTCTCATCACAGAAAGTTTTATCGGAAAATGCTGCATTAGACCAAAGGTTTAAAATTACCTGTATTAGTAGCATAATTTTAATAGAATTATTATTATCATGTTTGAGAAGAATAAAATTCTCTCTTACTTACATTCTGTCCCACAACAATCATTTAAATAAACACATAACTATCAAACTAATGCTGTATAATAATGACTTTCAGAGTCTATAAAAGCCTCAATAGTCATCACATATTCTTTCAGTTTAATTCAGGCACTACTCTTTCTCCCTTTAATCATTCTTAAATGCTCAGAGGAAAATATTGGTAAGTTGCAGTGAACTTTTTTATTTCTTACCCTGATGTTATATTAAGCTTCTTACTTCTTTCTCAGAGTGACTAATATATTTTAATATCTGTACCACTCAGATATACTTGTGACATACATTGCTGTAATGATATATATGCTCACTTATTACAGTATGTAACCAAAATATATGTACTGATCAAAGTTGTTCCCATACCCTTGAAAAGTTTGGTGATGGTCTGAACTGTAAACCTGCTGCTTGAAAGATATTATGGTAGGGGTCTGTCATAACTTTATAACAAGAACTATCAATATCATTCAACACATACCCCTAATAGTAATTAATACTAATATTTTATCCTCACCAATCAAAATTGTAATTACATCTTAGATTTCTAGGTATAAGGTAAGCTTCTAAAATGGAAAATATGTGCTCATCAGCCAACACACATACTCTTGTCTGTACTTCTTTTTTGAGAATTAGCAACATTCTGCTTTGTAGACTAATCTCTTTCAAGACTGTTAGGTGAGTTAATTCCAAAGAAACTCTCCTGCATTCTCTGAACGTTCTAACCATATCAAAGTGTTGTATTCACATGAAGCCTTGTCTGCGCATCCTACAAGCTATCTTGTGTCCCTAAGTCCCTGTTTAACCGCAGTTCAGAGAGCACACCTGTGGTCACTAAGAGTCAGTGCACCTTGCCAAAGACAACTAAGTATATGACAATATACTGACACTAGTTATTGAGCTCTCTTCGCTACATGCCAACCACGGGTCCTTAGCAAGAAAAGAATACTGGCTTCCAAACTTCGAAAACACTGCTCTGCCTGCTAAAGACTGCGTGATAACCTAGTCGCTTGAGAAGGGTGACATTCCCACTTATGCTGATAATAGGAATTCATAATCACTTGTCATTGTGATTAAGGAGAGAAGAAAATTCCCTTAGTCTGCAGAAAAGCCCCAAAATGTTAATATTCTTTCCCTTTGGAAAGACAGATATAAGAGATTTGTTAATGGATTTCGTTGTGATTTAATACAGTATATTAAAAGAAGAACTTGTGACTCTCGAATAAAGTGAATGTTATTTTGTGAAGATGGTCATTCATCATTAGTTGTAAGAAGTCTATTTGTAATTTGAAGTTTTAATTTAATTAGTGTCACAGACTTGAAGGCTGCCTTGTGTCAACTGTTGTAATGACACCCTATCTGTTCCTTCTACAGTGTAGGCTGCTAACAAGCATTTCAACTGGAACAAAATGATGAGAAGAACAATGGAAGTGCTAATTACCTATGCAATTAAAGCTCCTTCTATGTGCACTAGAGTAACCATCTACTGTATTTACATCTCTAATGGCTATTAATCTTCAACTGAAGATGTCTATTGGCACTACTTATGGCTTCAGTTTAATCATGGCAAAAGGTAATGGTGTCCACATAGCTTCAATCTAGCCAGTCAATTTTTAAAAAGCAATAAACTCATTCAAGGTTTTGGTATCAGCATGTAATGATACAGATATACTACGTACCATACATTGCATTTTTTGCCTACATACAACAGAGAAAAATGATTTTCTTCTTAAAAGATCCTTTGAAATCTTTAATAACATAAAAGACACAACACATGGTTAAACAGTGTACTTCGCGGAAAACATTGTAAGTTATTAAGTATAACAGTCTTAAAAAAATGAAAACACATAGTTCTAATTGCTTTTGGAATGTGTGGTATCTAAATGAAGATTCCAAGTTTCTTAAAATTCAATCATTCTTCCGTTTCTTTTGCAAATTTTAGTGACATGGACTGCATGCAGGTGGTGCTCAATAAATGTTTGGTTAATAAAGTTACTTTTACAGAGGAAGTTTAACACATCTGAGATTGGATGTTCACCAGATAGGTGACAGCAATTCAGATTGGGCTATTACTTTTGAAGAATACAGTCCATTTTTCACACAGAAATTTCAGAGCATCTTGCCTAAAATCTTTACCAATGGATTTTGAAAATAAGACAGACATTTAGAAGATCTCTAAACTTTAAAATATTCATTTACAGAAATGTAGATTACTATGATACAGATATTTAAAAATGACTAACCCTGGATTTTGCTGTCAATGTTATTTGTTTAGCACAAAATAAAGATTTTATTATTTAAGGAAAAGATAGATTCATGCTAAACAATTACAATAAATTCCATACAATGACTTTGTTTGCAGCCAACATTTTAAAAAATGATAGATATTTTCCAATTACAAATTTATCCTAACACAAAATTACTCATATCTGTAAGAGGAAGGGATATCGAATATACACTCATTCCCATTAAAATAATGTGTGAGAGTTTTTTTTTTCCTGCGCAGTCATGTAGTAAAGCTGACAGTGAATTCTCTTCAGGGGAGTACAAATTTAGCATTCCAAAGTTATGGAGCCATTTCATCACTGCATACATTAAAATGCATCAGAAAAATGGGAGTCGTATGAATATATCTGAATTACAGGATTTTGAAATTCTAACCGTAGCTTAAAAAAAAAAAAAACTTTGGTTCTGAATATGCACTATGTGCCATTCAATGTGCTTGACACTTTTCCAGAATGTGTGTAATTAGTTTATCACAAGTTTGCCTCCATCCTCCCCAATATACAGATGGAAAACTGAGGCTAAAAATAGTTTTTAAAACAACTGCGCCAAACTCACACAGCTGTAAGTGACACATGCAGGTCTTTCTTTACACTCCAGGTTTACTCTGGGTGCCTCATACTCTGTATAGTTGCTTCTTGGTCTAATAAATGCAAAAAAGACAACTATCCTGTCATATACCTTTAAAATAAAAAAAGTAAAGGACAGTTAAATACTTTTAGAAAACCATCATTCGTTACTAGAAAAAAAGCATACATTTTCTTCTCAAAAAGTAAGAGATAACTGAACACCATATTCATTACTTGTAGAGCCCAAGCAGGCTTTGTGTATTTGGAAGGGGGAAATAGATCTTACTGACCACCATAATGATTGGTTCATTTCCCCTTAAATTGTATCCATCATAGTGAATGGAGGTAATGGGAAGATAATTTGTCCTGCTATAAAGGGCCCTCTCCAACAATTAGAAAAACATAAAATGGCATTGACTTCCCCAAGGTTCTGAATCACAGTCCAGGACATGCAGAGTGTGTTTACTGATGCGTCACAGGATTGGGACTTGATAAGGCTGTGGAGGGCATTCATCGCATAGAAAGGGAGAGTGGTGTGGATGCCTCTGTAACTCTGGGTGTCTGTGTTTCCAATTTAAGGAACATTCAGAAAAAAATATTGTAACAGAGAAGGAAATGGTATAAAAAGAAAATTTTTTCCTAAAATGCCTCAAGCAGGAGATATAACCTACTTGCATTTTATATGAACTTGAGATACGGCATATTTGAAACAAGTTGAGGTAGATCTAATAATAAAGTCTCACTTGGGATGGGAAGGCTAGAAAGCAGTGAAGTCACGCCATTGTTTTGTGGTTGTGCTACTCAGCCTAGTGAGGAGGAAACACGGCCCTGCTGCCAGCAGTGGGTAAATACTCCCCATCCTGCTTGCCCCAGAGCTTCTGTGTGTGATGCACCTGGCTACTCTGTTACTGTAGTGTCCACTGTTACTGTAATTTTAATTATTAAATAAAAACACACCCAAACTAAACAATACCCAGGTAGTCTAAGTGGTAGTGCTAGAGCTTAACGTGTGCTTTTCTGAATCGAAATTTGGGAGAGGTGATAAAAGCGGTAAGACACCATCAAGATATTCAAACAACTGTGCAGTTAATGCAGAAGCCAATCCACTGAGAAATATAAACAGTGCTGAGAAATAATCAGACAGAATAAAGAAAATAAACATCATAATGGTTGTAGAATTATGTACTCCAAGAATGTATGCCCGCTCTTTACATTTATTCCTATAGGAAAATTATTCATGAATAATGCAAATATTGGTTTATACAAGATGTTAAGGAACAGGTCTCTGCAAATGCACTGTATTAGACTAATATTTTTAGGACTACTAAAGGATTTCATGGAGTAATTAGTATTGTAACTTAGGACCAGTTGTTCAGAAAGGTGATAAAGAGAAAACTCAAATCCAAACAACTATTTGTGGTAAGAAATAAAAATTCCCCAAAGAATTATTTCATTAATATAAATTAATATATTTCTTTTTATAATATATTAAATTTCTATATATAACATTTCCATTACTAAAGTCTGAAATCTCAACTATAAAGCAAAGGATAATTTGTGTTAGCAAATTATTTGACTAAAAATATAACCCTAGGTTATCAATTCTGCAATATGCACACACACATATATATGTTGACTAGGAGGAGATATATATATATATAAAAATAACGTCAAATAACCCTATTCCTAAACCTTTTCTTTTCCCCAACAAAGTGTTCTCTTTTAAAAGACAAAATTTCCATTTGAACATCCATATCTTTCAGTTGAAATCACAGCAAAACAAAGAGTTCTCAAATCTTTAGTACCTTAAGTTTGGCAGCATTTTATGTTTACAAATATCACTTTCTATTTCCCTTTTACCAGCATGTGTGTTGGGTAGGTCAGATACATTTTTCATTTTTTGAACGAGAAAAATGTGTCTCAAATAAAATCTGCAATCCTTCCCATCTCCATGGGCTCCATCTTCAGCACTGTCATCCCAGATGTACAAGAGTCAGAAGCTACACTGAATTAAGTGCTGTGCTCAAAAGTCACCTTTTCAGAGAGGTGTTTCAGAACCACTGTCACTAAAGCAGCCTTTCCTTCACATTACCTTTTCAGTGACTGGCTTTCCCTTTCACCCTGATTCCTTCTTAATATGTGCATCATTTTCATATTAGACTTTTATTTGCATTTATATAACCCCAATCTTTCTCTTTCTCCCTAAAACACACCTTCCCTGCCCCCCCCCCCCACTCACATCCCATCAAAGTAAGAACCTTCTCTTTTGGTTTAATTCAGAGAATAGAGGCTGGAATACAATAATTAGCATCTTAGTAAATGAGCTGAATGACCTGTCTTTACAAGGCAAAAACATAAAAGTAGCTAGAACTTGACTCCAAGTTTTCTGACTCCAAGTTTAAGGTTTTTCTCTACTGTGTCATACGGAGCTGCCTTTCCCTCAAGGAGTTAGACTAGAAAGAGACTCAAAATCTGCGGCACAGTTATAAAAGTATATAACATCCTTCCTCATTGACTTAATTATAACTTATATTTCTCTAATATGTATTTTGTGGCTGACTAATTAGGGATACAATCTTTTATCTTCAATCAAAACAGAAATTTCACAATTTTATGAGCACCAACACCTGGCTTATCTCGCTTAATCCATCTTCCTCACAGACAACATCCTAAACAGGGAAGGATTTTCAGTTAATCACAATGCAAAGCATATTTTCTTAGATTTATGCTTGAAGTTAGTAGCAGCTGTCCACATCAATATTTTAAAGAGAATTTCACTAAAATGCTGCTCCAATTTAAAATTAAAAACTCAAATAACTACCAGGATAGTTTTGGGATGCAGAAGATCTAGTTCTAAATTTTGTTTTAGTATGAAATATGTTGTTTGTGGGAAATTTTAAATGATAGATTTTCACTGCCAGTATAAGTCATAGCTTTTACTTAGTCAGCCCGCCATTCCCAACTCCTGTGATTCCTCAGTGCATAAACTACTTGTAGTTCCTCCACTGTGGCCTAGTAATATTTGTGTTGAGTCCTAATGAGTATTTTAGAAATTAAAAAAAAAAAACAACTTCTGGTCAAAAGAACAACTACAACTCTGTTTAGGTTTCAATTGTGGTCCTATAGAAAATGAGGACTAATTTTGTAATTTCCAGAAGACTTTGAGCTAACAGCTTATTTTCCTGTGAACACTCCTACAAATGAATTTCTTAGGAGGCATTTTTCCCCAAGTAACTCGCCAATGAAGAAATTAGCTGCTCAGCAAATTCCCGAGCAATTGGACACACAAGCATTTTGATTAAAAGAATACATAGGTAAAGTAAGAACTGCAAACAAAGAATAAATTTCAATGATGTTTGATTCCTAAGTTTTCTCCTTTTCCCTCACTCTGGGAAAGCACTCTGCATGGAACGCAAGTTGTCATCAGCCTATGCTCTACTCTCTGTACCTGTACCATAATAATAATGATAGTGAAAGATAATAATAGATTACGTTTACTGAGCACTTACCATGTATCATGAACTGCACTAAATGATTCAGATATAACATCTTACATCATACAACAGTTCAGAAGGAGTATATGTTTTTACACAGATATAGAAGACTGCTGACTGTCCTTCCACCTCTGTTCTTCCCTTTACCCTGGGCACGTGGTCTCTACATTCCCCAACCCCTATTGCAGCCGCATGTGGCCATGCTACTAAGTTCCCACAAGTGTGAGCAGAAGGCACATATGTAACTTCTTAGGCATCTTATGAAAAAGATTTGTACCAAACTCATTTTCCGTTGCCTTTTCAGGGTCTGAAAATGGTGGTGATCTGGAATGTTCTTGGAATAAGGTATTAAGAAAGACACAGCCACTCCTTTAACTTCATTTTGTGAATGACTTCATGGAGCCCTGCCTGCCCCAAAGTGTTAGGTAAAAAGAAAACATACTTGATTTGAACCTCTGTAATCTAGGAGCTTTTTGTTACAGCAGCTTAGCTTTTACTTACTTTAGTGACTATCCCTGTTGTTACACGTGAGAAAACTAAAGCTGACAAAAGTGTGGATACTTGCTCAAGATCACTCCACATATACTGCACAAAGTATATCCTCAGTTAAAAAACAATCTTTGAATGGGTAATTGACCAAACATAGTCACAAAGGAGACCTGATTAGGGTTAATAAGCATTTTCAAATTCAGTGCTTCCATCAATGTCACTCT
Source organism: Vicugna pacos (assembly GCF_048564905.1). Taxonomy (NCBI): domain Eukaryota; kingdom Metazoa; phylum Chordata; class Mammalia; order Artiodactyla; family Camelidae; genus Vicugna; species Vicugna pacos. The sequence continues at coordinate 21,021,038 of NC_132991.1, forward strand.
ATACCTGTCTGTGTATTCTAGGACAGGGAATAGTCAAACAACTTAATCTGGATCAATAAATTGCTACATTGAAGATTAGCTAGGACCTTCTGGAAACTGTCACAATAATTCACCTCTGGGATGATCTGCTCCTAGAATGTGCTCACCTCCATTATAATCATCTCAACTCCTTCCCCTAACACGGAGCTCAGGATCTGACACAGATGATATCCTTGATATATGTTTTTTTCTTCTGAAAGAATAATTCAGTATCACTGAAAATCTATAATTTACTATATAAATTAAAAATCATAGAAGACTAACTCAGAACATAAAAAGTAGGACTCTAGTAGTTTAAATTTGATTGTGATTATCTAATGTTTTTTCCCCAGAATTTTTAAAAGTTATGATTTAATAAAAATCATCTTGGCTTTTCCAGAAATTAGTTTCATAATCTTAAGCTACTTCATTTTTTTCCTAAATGAGTAATTATTCAAGATTAAAGGTTAAATAACTTTATAAATGAACAAAATTAAGAAAAGTTGATTTAAACTCATACATATTTAATGGTCATATTAAAAATAAGTTCTGTTGTTGATTTTTAAATGAATTATCTAGTCATGGTAATAGTCCATTAGTTTTAAGCAATTACTTTTCTCTTTGGTGTTTAAAATTAGCATTGTATCTTTTTTTAATTTCTGCATGAACCATGTTAGATGAGTAGGTATGCAGACAGACAACTGAAAACACCACACCAACAATGGCTTTTTAAATTTTTTTTTTTTAAAGGAGAGACATAAAGGATCTCCTTTACTTCAAATAAATATATTTTTAAAAGAAACTAGACAAGGTGTTTCAGGAAAAGGTCTCTGTTCACAAAGAAAACTGTCTTCTAGTTCAGGCCTACCAAGTGTGGGCTGGAACCTGCTCAGGAAGCCATGGAGGGGGCTCTTCAAGCACCACTCTAAAACCAGCCTTTGGTTTCCCAATTGTAGGAGGTGATCTTGCATTTTTATTTGCAGACACCCATAGGTGGTGGGATATCAGTTATTGTTACATTTATTAAAAAATGTAAAATACTAAAAATTCAACAGATACTAGCCAGTAAGAAATATGGGCAAGTTTTGCTATCCGAACACTTTCTCTAGGAAACATTGTGACTTAAAAAATTCTGACAGTAAATTTTTATTCTGGCTTTAAATGTTCAATATTACGACTACTCATGAAAATACCGTATTTCTTTCCTAAGCTTCTAAAGGCCAGTGTACAAGGGGAAATAAAGTGATACAGAATTAGCATGAAGTTTGTAAGATGAATTCAAAGCGTTTATCATGAGTAACTTAACCAGAAGTCACATTAACATACACAATCAAGTGAACTGGACTTAAGAATGTCCTCATGCACAGAACTGTGGGCTAATACCTGCCAGAGTGTGAAAACAAAGGAAAAAAGTTTAAATTCAACTAGCAGTGAAACCCCTAGTTTGTGGAAATAGAACATTAAAAAAAAACAAAAAACACTACATTGTCTGTGATGATTAAGTTAATGATTCTTAAATACAAACCAGAAAATACCAGGCAGGATTCAGGGCCTATATTGGAGTTATATGGTGCTTCAATTATCATTAGAGACTTCATCTAAAATCTAAGCCAACCTCCATCAATTTCTCAGCCGCTCTGCTGCTGGCCGGGTTTCTATAATTTGGTCTGAAGAATTTCCCAAAGCTATGATGGCCTTCAGGGATATTTGCTTTGTACGTTCTTCTTTCTAAAATGTTCAGAAGCTTTTCAAAGGTGTTGATTTCTGTCTCTAAATTCCTATAGGAACATAAAATATAAAATACTGATTGTGCTCAGATCTCCTGTTCATATATATGTGTGATGTACTACCCCCACTGTTCAGCTGAACCATAGTGATGTCTTCAATACTAATTACAGCAGCAGATCACACAAGTCCTCTTGGCTTAGATGTAAATTCCATAGATCCCGGCTGTTATTTCCCCAGACTACCTACTACTGAATATATTCATTCTAATCGAAATGGAAAAATGAGCTTAATCCAATATAATTGATTTTCACTAAATCTTAACAATTTAACCACAACAAAGTAGAATTAGTGAATTAATTTATTTCAGTTAATTTTTTTTCTTCAGTATAGGTCAAAGTCTGTTCTCTCCAACTTTTATGGCTATAGCATAAAAATAACTACTCTCATCTTGTGTTTACGTAAGGGACTACTTTTATTACAATTTTAAAGGGAGTAAGTAAATCATGGAGCTAATGGCTGTATCTCTTTTCTTGACCTATCTACTGACCATACCTAATAACAGAAGAATGAGAACTACACACACATACACACAGACACACACACAAGTGCACAATCACTCAGAATGATGTAGAGAGATCTCTAGATTATTATCTCAGATCTCTAAGTTCCAATCAAAACTTGTTTTCCCATCCCAAGGCAAGCTCTTGATTGAAATACTCAGCTTTACTGCAGCTCTGTTCCTCCGCTTCAGAAGTACCCACTGTAACTTCTCACAGAGCCGGGGACATGTCTGTTGAAACCGCTGTGTATGTAGGACATCAAAATATTCTAAGCACCAGTTGTGATTACAGAAATGTTTCTATAAACATTCTCTGAAAGCCTCAGTTAAATTTAATTTTTATTTCTTCTCTAACATGAGTCAAAATATGAAAAAGACAAATACCAGTTTATTTCTTTAAAAGCAACTTCCAAACCACTAACATCATGCCAGTGGATTTATTTAAAAGTAGCTTTCAAAACATCGCCTAGAGCGTTCACCACTCTATAAAGTGACTAAATGCGGGGAATGACGATCCTAGGAAACTGTCAGGCTTTAACCAAAAATGTTTCACTTGCATTCAGAAGATTTTACTTCCTAAGATGCAAAGGGAACTATTACAATAAAAGGGAATTTTATTTATAGGATGTGAGAACAGTTCTGTAAATTAAAATAGTAATCATACATGCTCTTTGGGACAAAACTGTGGTACTGATAAAAATTCTATTGATGACTCATGTTTTCATTTAACAAATATTTTGCTAAGCTCCTACTATGTGCCATAGCTTGAAATGAGCACAAAAAGACATGGCGTGTGATGCTAACAAAACTGTAGGAAAGACAAACATTACTTAAATAATCAGACGAATGAATGTATAAGTAAGGTGATCAAAGAGAAATATTCCTTGAATTCCAGACGGGTCCAAAGCTAGGACTGTGTAGAAAGCAAGGACGAAGGGGTGTGCAGAGAGCCTTTAATGGAAGTAGGAAACTGTCCTCAGACAAGCCCGAGGCCAGAGTGTGGGGAGCTCGTGTGGGTGTTTAATACCTGGAAGTTAAGAGACTTCTATCAAACCCATCAGGTAAGGTCACTGATTTGGGCAGATCGAAATAGTGAGTAAGCTATATACTAATCATACTTAATGATTTCTTAACATTAAATTTTCTTAAAATCATTATTCATCTTAATAGTCTCAAATGTTTCTCTGGAAATAGGCGACTTTATTTCTCACAGAAAATCTGAAAGAAAATTTCAAGTGAAAATAACTGATTTGGGGAGTTTTCTCTCCAAACAAAAATATGTTGCAATAGATACTTAATAAGAAACTTAAAACAAGGGCCAAACGTTTGATTTGTTTTGTTTTTTAAGTATTTGGGCTTTTTTTTCCCTATAATTTTGTAATGTTTTCAGAGTTGTGAATTTCATCATGCGCAGTAATACAATAAAAGACTAAGAGATAAAGGCGGGAGAGACAGACAGAGAGTGTAAGCCTGTCTTTGATCAAATAACGAGTCAAGACTCCAGGACTTTTTCCTCAGTCAGCTGAGAGTGAGACAGACATTTCCATTGCAAATAAGATGATGGGCATGTGCGTGGGGGACCACACTTGCTTTAACTCTCCTGTCAAAGAGAGATGGGCTTTTCTGAGGTTTACTATTTAAAGGATTCTTTGTCTGCAGTGAAAGAAAACTAATGAGAAAACAGCGTTGTCAAGACTATTTCTTTTACATTAGCTAAAAGGATTCATTCAAAATATTTAAAGACGCCAGTCAGCCTTCTTATTTACTTAACTAATGGTTACTGGTTTTAAATGGGTACCTATCAATCAGGATGTGGTAAGATTCACAGCTCCTCACCATCAAATCTAATGGCCATGATAGCAAACAAGTGGAAGGATGTCCAACTCTTGGTGAGGCATCCATCAACAAGAGGGTACACATATTTACTGAGTTTAGTTTTTAAGTAGTGCACGCCTACTTCCAATCTAAAGCATTTCCCAAAAACCAGTACTTTTCATGGACTGCTGAATTCTCCACGAAGTCTGCCCAGTGTCAGGACATTTTAGTGATGATAGGCCATTCTCCCTGACAGAAGAATTCAATCCTATTGCACTTCTGTTTATTGAGTTGTGAAAATCAAGAGCAGCACACTAAAACCCAAACTGAGAAGTATTCTCCGCATCTGGAAAATCTTGAAAACCAATGGCAAGTGGTTTTAAGACACTGGTAACTTCTGTGTATATGTGTGTGCTCATGTATATTCACATACAGGGTAGGGAAATAGGCAAAATGGAAACTCAGATTGAGCAGAAAAACATGCTCTTTTAGTTTGACCACAGTTTGGCAATTTAGAGTTGCCAGTAGGCTTATCTTCTAGGGCATTCTCAGCAAAGAAACAGGATCAGCAATAGGACATCAAAGCTTCTAAATGCTTGAAATTTCCACATCAGATGGTCTTGTTTATTAAAAAACAAAAAAAGTTTCAAGCACAAGATAAGAGGTTTCCTCTGGTAGGAAAGCCAGACAGACAAAAAGTAAAATATATGTATATAATATTTATCTCATCCTGAAACAGAACGTATTTTCCATTTGATTTTCAGAAAGAGGCTGGCACAGTATTTTTCTTGCCACTTGCTCTACACAGCTGCCATTTTGGGCTACAACAATGAGGCCAGTGTGGAAGCAGAAGAAAGAAACAGGGTGCATTTGGATCTGGACAATCCGCTCATTCATGGCTCCTCCAACCTGGAAGATTCTGAGACTTGAGCCACATAGTAACGCTAAATAAGAATAAGGCAAATGGATTCTGATAAAGGCCAAGATCAGTGATTTCAAAGAAAGAGAAACACTGCAAGGCACTTACTCAACTGCGTAAGGCTGAATCCATGGAGAATCAAAAGGGTCTGTCAGAGCATCCTTATCAGAAATAAGCAGAATCACTACTTCCGTGTGTAACTCAATGAACTAAAGCCATTCAAAATGGATGCATTTCGGCAGAGGAAAGAGAGATGTTTTTAAAAGTCATTTCTATCTTTTTAACTATTCATTCTATGCTGTATTTCTCAGGCCAGTTTTATTAAAGAAAACTCAAGTCCTGGGTTTGGTTCCAGCACAGATCTTAGGACAGTCTCTTTTCTGATCTCTAACCAACTAAGTCAATTATCATGGCCACAGTAAACTGGAAGGGGAGAGGATCTGGAAGGATAAACGCATCTCTGCTTTGTATTTTCAAAAGAGTTCTACTCTTCTTGATGACAGAGGTCATAAACTGCCACTAGTAAAGTGAACTTGAAATATCTGCAACTCCTTATAAGAACACAGCCTTGAAGAGCACGGTTTTGAGGTTCCCTTCCTTTAATTTCTTCCTTTTCCCTATTGTTGCCTGGATGCTTTTATAGGTAGAAAGCAGGTCAGTGTGCTGTTGGCAGGCTTTCCTCCCCTGTCCCTTTATCTCATTCCCTTGGTGACGGCGACTTTTCTACTTTTTCCTTTTTAATTCAGCAAAAGAAGGAAGGTACTTAAAGTGCTAATACTTTAGTGCACAATTCATGCTCCACATGTCTCTCTTCCCACCTGCCACTAGTATTGCTCCAAGCACACAACTTACCTGAACGTAGTGTAAATAAATGAGAATAAAAAAAAAACTTAAACGCTACCTGTGTGTGTTCAGAAAGTCAGGCGTGGAAATATTAGAAGAACACTATCGTGAATAGGGCGGTTTCACGTTCTTGGACCTGACACTTCCTACATTCCCCTGACCGTTTTCATCCTCTGCTCCATTAGCCCCGTGCAGGTGTGCTTTTAGGAGCAGGCTTTCAGAAATCTAAGACTAACAACATCAGTAGCAACCTTGGATCCTTCCGTATTTATTCATATTTTCAAATTCATAAATCACAGTTCTTTTATTTTTCTTTCTTCACTTCCTGCCCCCTCTCCTTTCTCTATTTCTCTTTTGTCTTTTAATTTTCAGAGACCAGGAGCCAACCATGCAAAAGACTGACAAAACTGGTGAAATTTTAATCCTTACTTGGAAGTCAGTGCTTTCTCACTTACCTTGCCAATGACTCAATGCAGAATACAGATTATGCCAATTCCATGATTTTAGATTTGTTTTCAGATTGAGACATTTCCTGTTTCTGAAACATATATCCAAGATATATATGTGTGTGTCTGTGTGTGTGTGTGTGTGTGAATGTGTGTGTGTGTATATGTATGTATGTATGTATGTATATATAAAAAAATCACTTTTCTCTTTCTCATGTCTTTATATTTGTAATTTATTTTGCATCAAATCAGGTATTAAATCCAAATAAGAATTTTAACATTTACAGGTATAAACTGAATAAAGAAACCAGAAATATCTTCCTCCATTAGTTATTTAATTTTAACCTGTATTTTCCAAGTCTGGTTTCCATTAAAAACAAAGTCCTTAATTCAGGTCCAGGAAGAATGATTTGAGTTATAGTTCATTTTATAATGCACTTGACACCATTTTACTAGTCATTATAAATTTCTAACAAATACATACTAGGTAGTTACATGTGTCTTGCATCGTGCTGAATTTTATAGCCACTCAACTGAGTATTCTTTCCTTTTCTTCAAAGAGTTTCCATCTTTAGGATAGAGTGAATACTTGTATTTTTACCTGCTCAAGGGTATGTATCAATTTCATCTTCTGACAACAGCCTCTGGTTTCCAATTGGTACCAGTGGTCATGTTAAGAAAGGTCTGTAAAATCATTTCATCTCTTCAGTCTCAGGATTTGATTTAAAAATTACAACACAACCTAGGGTTGTACGATAAAAGTCAACCTCAATATTTGGGGTGACAGTATGGAGAAGGAGATTCTTTGCTGTTAGGTTTTATTTATATATATATATATATATAATTTATATATATATATATATATATTATATATATATATATATATATATAAAAATTTAAGTCTAGAGCTTCGGGTAGCCAGATTTTCCCCTCAGAACAGAACCAGCCTCAAAAGTAAAAGGAAGCCATCCCTGAGGAACCAACAGATGAAAAGAAATTACTAACAGCATATTCTGAGATCCTAGATCCAGATATGCCTTAAGTCACAAATCCTAAAATTTCATTTTACATAATCCACAATAATTCTTTTTCTTGCTTTAGCCATTTTGGATTGGGTTTCTGCCATTTGATTTAAAAGTAGGAAAATGAGACCACCACATACACGACTCAAATCAGAGTTTCTCAAAGTGTGTTTCACAGACTAGCAACAGAAGCCTCTCTTGGGAACTTATAAGAAATGCAGCTTCAGGCCGCACTGCAGATCTACTAAACCAGACAGTCCTGCAGTGAGGCGCCGCACTCTGGTTTAGCAGGACCTCCAGATGACGCTGATGCCCTGCAGGTGACACTCTCAAGTCCGAGAACCAGTGTCCTAACTCATCCCTATGTAGGGAAATCAATGGGTGGCTAAACTAGATACTGTGTTTCCAGAGATGTTTCAGCTGCATTAAGTGAACACCCTCAGTTGAGAGTTTGGGTAAGATTCAGAAGGGAGATCAGATTTGAGTAGCAGATGAACGGAGATGGGGGATACAGCGGAAGAAGGGGAATGTTGCCAACACATCATGTTCCCCAGGACCTTTAAAGAAGTAGGGTGGGATAAACCATTCACAAAGGTGCACTGAAAGTCAGACTTTATCTTATCTCTGGCTAGAAATATTTCTAAGTCAGAGAAAACTGCTGACATTTAGAAAAGCAACTATGAGCTAAGAAAGCAGTCAGACCTGAGGAGATCTTGGAAAGGGGAAGAGGATCAACAGGAGAAGCCCATGGTTCAAATACTGAGAACATGAAATCTGTCAGCCTGAGGACATGTGCCAGAGATCTAAGAGGAGGTAAAGTTAAGAGCCAGGACTGAACCAATGAAAAGTTGCTTTAAATAAAGTTCACATTTGGCAAAGGCTTTTTGCCTTCTGCAAGATGCTGTCTGCAGTCTGAAAGTGTTTTCATCTTATTTGTGAGCAACTGACATCTATCTCCATTCAGCCAGAGAATCTCTTCTCATCAATGAAACTTATGATATGGACAGAGTTCCAAATGACTGTGACATCTACCAGGACTCAGTAGTTTTTTTGTTTTCGTTTTGGTTTTTTTGGTTTCATTTACCTCCTCTATCCTGGACAACAACTTCTCTATAGAACGAGGACCCTGACATCTTCCCAATAAGGTCATGGTAGAAATCAAATCTAAAATAGTTATTAAGTTACTAGAAAACCTAATGACATAAGTACCATAAATCTTAGAATTTAACAGTGCTTAGGGGATGAAAGAAAAATGATAATGACATTAAGCACAATTCCAAATGAGATTGATACACTTTAATATGGTACAGGGACCTGAAACACATACAAATATTTTAAATTGAGTGCTTTTTTTTTTTAACATGGCAATGCAAAGTAATTAAGATCTTGGGTTTTCTGTTCAAGTCAGCCAGCTTGAGACCAGTTTCCAATCTTTACTTTCTAGTTAATGTTAGTTAACCTCTCTAAACCTCAGTTTCCCAATCTGTAAACTTCTAATACTAATAGTAATTACCAAGAGTTATGATGAGTCAACGAGTTAACACAAACCAGCATTTGGCACAGGGCCCAACACCCAAAAGAAATGAATAAATTATTTACAATAATAAAAAAAATGGATGGGCATATTTTTTGCCCTTTAGACAAACTATACCAAAATAAAAGCCAAGAGGTGGCAAGTTATAAAAATAATTTTAAAAGTTCCTTTCCTTTGTTGACATAAATTACTGCACACTTAAAAATAGAAGGGAACAAGTTGAGAACTCTAAATAATCATCCAGAGCAGTTTTACACATTTCACTGGCTGCTCAGGAAAGCAAAAGGACACTTTGTTAGTGTCAAGAAAAATGAATTACATGTTCTCTCTGCCACCATAATAGCTGAGGGAGGTCCATTACTGTCTTATGATTCATGGGTTCTTTTAGAAAGTGAGCACATGCTAATTGAACACCCACTGTGTGCTGCCACTGTAGAGGCTCTAAAACTAAACCAGTGACTGTCACTCGTAATTGTCTCCAGTGAAACCTGCAATAAGATCATTCATCTGGTAAAAGAGATTAAGTATCAATTATTTTTCAGCATAAATTTTTCATTGTAGTGTCAAGTGTCTTAAATGTGATCTCTGACTCCTCAAAGCACAATTTAAGGGCACTAGAATTATCTTATATTATAGCTTTTTGATCTTTATTGTACAGTCATCAAGGGCAAGGCTTGTGTTTGTTTATATTCCTCAAATCTAGCTCAAAGCCTTATAATCAGTAGGAGCCCAATAAATGCTTACTGTGTTCCACTGAAATCTGCCCTTGGAAGCTTAAGCAGATACCTTACGTATGTTGTATTTCCTCTGTGCCTATGGACATGTTACATGGCCTTTTTTCTTTAGCAACTGAGTGGCCTACCTAATAAACTATTACTTCTTCTCTCATTGCAGTCAAGTGTATCTATAGAGACAACAGCCTTGGGTTCCTGAGAACTCAGTTTACATCTTGGCTCTATCTGGGTATTTATCGTCAACCACCCCTCTATGCCATAATTTCTCCAAGTATAATGTTGAAATAATACCATTGGCTCTTCTTAGAGAAAAAAAAAAAGGTAGAGATTGTGACTATAAAAAACAAAATGAAATATTATTTGAAGGAATTAAAAAAAATAAAACCAGTGCACTTGATGTAGGATATTCTTCTCTTACTTTTTAAAGGAAGAATCTAGTAATGAGCTAGACTGTTACACGACACTTATAAATGCGTCTTGTGCAATGCGAATGGATACAGGCAGGTCATCTGGCCTAAAATATCGACTTGCTTTCACCAAGGTTAACTCCTTTCTTTGGCTCATAATATTTTTCATATTCAAGAGTCCATTATAGAAGAACAATCCTTGAACTGACAACACTTTGACCTAGTATCAGTTAACTCCTGGCATATTAGTGGATTTTGGGTGATGTTCAAATAAGACAAAAATATTTAGTCTCAGTAATTAAGGCAAAAAACAGAGGAATAGAAAAATGATGAGGGAAAAGAGAAAAACAAAAAACAACCCTTTATCTAAGGGACAATTGGCACTGAAATAAAAAGTACCCAGGAATTAGACCTGAGTAGTCAACTAAAATAGGCCACCTCTTAGATTATTTTCTATCTCAAATATGTTTCCTTCTTTATTTCTATGCTTGTGCAATAAATTGTGTAGAAGATTTTTTAAATTAGTAGATTTCTCCTTAGCACTATCATTTCACTAATAGGACTCAACTACTAACTGTCTCAATACTAAAGTTTATCTTCCTATAAAGTTATATTCACAAGAAACTCTAGGAAGTTGGAAAGAGTTATTAAATGCTTATGAATTCATTGATAACTCACAGTCCTTGTCAGAGCAAGTGTATACAAGAATAATTATACTGGATTGATCCTGGATAGAGTAATTTAATAAAAAGGAACTGAAACACCATATGAGGTCATTTCACTGACCACACGAGAAAACACTTAAATAGTACCAAGCAAGAGGACTATTTTGGCAAGTGCTTCACATATATTAAGTAGAATTATCAGATAAAATACAGGAAATTAAAAAGTAAAACATTCATTTAGCAAATAAATAAAATGAAATTAAAAAAGAAAACATAAATACTAATTTCACATAAAATTAAAAAGAAAGACAAAAATTAGGCAATGACATTCCTAAATTTCCAGGTCTCACAGAATAAAGACAAAAAGACCCCCACAAGTTTGTTTAATCTACACTGCAGTTTTCGAATTCTTGATTCAGTACAGGCTGATAATCAGCTAAACACAACTGTGTACTAATTACTCTCTTGTGACACTGGCACTCAGGGAGTGGCTTCTTTGAGCTCAGACTCTCCAGAACTTCTGAATGCTGCTGCTCCCTTCTCCAGCGTGACCTGCACCATCTCTGGTACAATCGGCAAAGCCCTTTTGTCACTTCGACAAGCGCCGAACTCCTCATCCTTGCTTTGATTCTGTTTCACCCTGACATCCTGAGCCCTGCTTTTCATAGTCTGGCGGGGCTCATGTCTCTCTTTTCTCAACTCGTCTTTATTCTTTCACTTTCATCATTCCTTCTCGTCTTCCTGAACATTCTAGAATTTGTCACTCTGCACTTCTACCAACCCATTTCTCTTCTTAATTAACTTCTTCTCTAGTATTCACACATTGATTTGCTTTTCTCTAACTACTGTGTTTATCCATTTCCTACTCTGTTCTTTAATCCTTCCTTAAAAGGAGAACAATTAAAGAATACTCCTTATGCCCTCTTTTTTTCAACCCTTTATTCCCCCAGAGTGGGTGGAATCTGAAACTTGTCACACAGAATTCAAGAAACTAGTTCCTATTAAAATATTACTCATACTGCCTTTTACTTGCTCTCCTGTTTGATAAGATAATTGTAATTAGGCCTCACAACTGTAAACCCACTAGGAGTGTATTTTCAAAAGTATCTGGAACAGTTGCGGTGCCTGGTGAATGGTTATTAGAAAAATGAATCATCACCACACTTAAATTTTTGCTCACATCACTCAAAGCAGTATTGCTCTTATATACTTGCCATTATCTACATTTTCTGCCTTTTATCAAATACATAAAAAGAAGTAGAAGTGAAGAGTATATGAACAGTTTATAGAGAAATTACAATTGTGCTTGGGTGTGCACGTGTACAATTTCTGGGAAGTTTAGAAGCCAGAATCAAGGAAAAACAAGTGACCTCAGCTTTTTGATTTCTGCAGTTATCAAGACCAGTAGTTACAGACTGAATCATACACATTATAAATAGCCTTTCAGTAATTGATTACACCTGATCATTGAACAGACACAAGGTACAGGAATTCTGTTTTTTTCTGTTTTTGCTTTTCCTAAGCAGAACCACTTTGCTTCTTTCCAGGCCAAGAATAATAACCCCTTCACTATGTGTAAAGATGGCTATATTCTGTTTAAGCACTGAGATGTTTATCTTCTAGCAGTCTGTAAGGGATATTATAAGGAAGGTTTGTTATTTACTTTAGCGTCTGCTTGTGGTTTCTTCATGTAAAGATATGACCCACAGGAAAACATCGTTTCTGGGCCTCATATCTTTAAGCAGACAAATGTAGGCATTTTCCTCAAAAATCCTCCAATCCTACACAGAAGATCAGAAGAAAACACTAGTACTTCCTCATGTATTTACCATCATTACAGAGTTACTATATTGAACCACAGACATCCGCCAATAAACACAGCCGTCTTTCATCTATAAAAATGAAGTCCCATAAGATTCAACTCAGTAATTTCATTAACAAACATTATTGGAGACTTACACCTGAGACACTGTAGTAATTTCTGTTCATATCAAAATGAATAAATGGTCTATTTCTACTTAAAAAAGTATGAAAATTTATTATGCCATACAGTAAATGGTAGGTTCTAGAAAACTGAATTTTTCAGGTAACTTAAGTGGATCTTTTAGGGACTGATCTTTAAAAAAATGTGTGCCTAACTTTGTTGTAAATATTTCTAAATATTATAATATGACCTTTCTGGTCTTCTTAAATAGACTATGTTGAATAAAAGTTAATCTAATTTTGATAACTCTGGGCTGTGACCTAACTCTTTTCATATTTATATCTAATTTATATAATATGCCTTCTAAATTTACTACTACGAAATTTACTGTGGTCACTATGATAAACTCAAAGGTCCAGATGAGGTCTACAGAGTGATCTGTCTCTCTTTTAAAACAGATCTACTTTTGAAAGTGATGCTACTGGCCTCCAGACCCTGACTGTCTTCTTTCTTAGTCATCACTTCTTACTGCCCTACCCTCGTTTTCCCTATCTCCCCTTTTCTGTCCAGTGGCCTCTTTCTGGCCCAATTTGACTTAGAGCCAAGAAACCTAAGAGTATTAGTCTGGGGTATAAACTGAGATGAAATGGGGTTGAGTGACAGCCTATGAGGTTCTCCCATAATGTGTTAAGTGTATTTTATAAATACCTGTTGTGGTTGCCCAGGGAAATTTGGGATAAATTCCCAATAGGATAACTGGTTAAGAAACCTCTGGCTAAGTTAAGCATTACTTAAAAAGCATAACCCTATTTGCAGAGTATCAATGGAACTTCACAAAAGAAGGTAGAGAGTATATTTTTAAATACATAATTAAAACAGGTATAAAAATATTTTTAAAATGAACTTATTTACAAAACAGAAGCAGGCTCACAGACATAGAAAACAAACTTACAGTTGCTAGGGGGAAAAGGGGGTGGGAAGAGATAAATTGAGAGCTCAAGATTCGCAGATACTAACTACTACATATAAAGTAGACAAACAAGTTTCTTCTGTATAGCACAGGGAACTGTCAATACCTTGTAGTAATCTATAATGAAAAAGAATATGAAAAGGAATGTATGTATGTACATCATGACTAAAACATGCTGTACACCAGAAACTGCTGCAACATTATAAACTGACTATGCTTCAATACATTTTTTTTAAACAAAGGAAAGAAAAGAAAGAAAATAGATATAAAAGAGCTATAGTTTCTCCAGTGAGTCTCCCCTCATCAATGGAGAAGCCACTGACCTTTGAATATTTTTATATAAAAACATATACAAACCCACTTATACATATGGTGTATTTAAATATTTCATTACATAATACATATATGATTTGCCTTGAATATATACAATTTGGAAACTTCCTAGTTTTCTTTACTGTAAGTCTTTGTTGTCCAGATTAAATCAGAACTGAAGTAAAAGCTAATACCTCTCTACACTTGGAAATGTTAAGTCAACAGATATCAAGTTGTTTATCTATAGGCACTGGTTTAGCTACTAGAAACCAGATGACTCAGGACTGTAGTTACTATGAGAAAAATAAAATTAATACATACAAGGCAACATTTATAATAGGTTTCTGAATTCAACCTTTGATTCATAACCACATATAAATATCTACCACTTAACAAATAATAATTCAAATGCATTTCATTTTTTTCATGTGTACAATTCTTAGCCCCAGTTGCTTGTCTATAGCACAACATATTTCAGATACTGATGTAATAGAATATTTTAAATGATCTAAAAGGCCCTCCGTCTGTGTGTAGAACTGCGTCAGACCTTTTTTCTTTTTTTTTTTTTACTTGAAACATGTTTAATGACATTGAACTTGAGGCTTGCCCACAACCTGGCCGTGTGTCAATTGATTACATCTCTTAAAGTACTGTGATGTGGTACCTGACAACCAGAGAGATAGGAAGACCCAAAGAAACTGCCCGACTCTGTTTATGATTAACATAGCAAGTCTATTCGTGCTTTCTAAACAGAGACAACTGTTCCATGACATTTGTTTCACTTCTAGTTAGCTGACACATATCTTTTCAGAACCTACTACATATTTGACATGAAAGATAGGATCCTTGTCCTTGAGGTGTTTCTCTTGGAAAAAGAAACAATTTGAGCAGAAAGAACAGCAGAAAATGAGGGAAAAAAGAATGAAGAGTCATCAATAAACATTTTGGGATATTGAAACTTATTTTCAATTCTTGTATGTAACCCACACACAGACGGTTCTATAGGAGTCACCTTGAACAACCTCTGAGGTACGAGAATCTTTATTCTTCCTTCAGATATTGGCAGATAATAAAATTGACTTGGGTTTAGGTAATCTGACTTTCCCAACACTTGAGTTTTCCCTCTGTATTTTTTCTGTTTACATTCTATTTTACATTGCAAATAAATCCTGAAAAATATATCCTATTTATCATATCAACCTTTATTATTATTCAGCAACATACCCTGTTAAGAAAAGAAAAAAAAACTTCTCTACATAAAAGATCTTGGCAGTGAGAGATAAAATACTACTGTCATTTTTTTAACAGCTGGTGTTAGTGTGTAACACTGAGAGCTTGCTGAATATAAACAAGAAAAATGGTCTACTGTACAAACCACATACTGTTTATGTGGCTGTATACAGTGGTGAAGACAAGCAGTAATTTCAAAGCTACTGCGTAAGATCTCATGCAATTTACCGTGAAAAATAATGATATATTGCCTGAACCCCATTCAAACCACCACTGAATAAAAGGGAGTTATTTTGAAGTTTTAAGGTGAAATCTCCTAAGTATTGTCATTCTAATAATAGTAATCTGATTAGATGGAATTATATTTATATAAGAGGAAACCAAGGTCTTTGTAATAGTCCAGGAATATTGATTTTCTAACAGAAAGCACTATTATATAAGGAACGCAGTGGGGGCTTCAAGTACAGGTAATGCTAAGATAGTTTTCCAAATAAGATTGAATTATTAATAAAGTTCTAGGTTGGATTATTTATCCTCTCTGGAGAATGAGAGCAGGTAGAAAAGAGAATGATATTTGCATAAAAATGTCATTATCACCGAAGTTCATTTATTACACCAAAGGGACAGAACAGGAGAGAACTGTTCTCTCCACCTGCCAAGTGAGTCAGTCTATCTCTGACCCCTGTGCAATTGTCTCTTCAAATGCTCGCCTGGAATATTTATACATCCTTCATTCATTTCTCTCTCAACAAATGGTAACTGAGTACTCCCAAGTGCACAGTTCTGGGTGCTAAAGATACAGCAGTGAACAAGGCAATGTCCTTAGTCTTGTAAGTCAGTAAACAAGGATAAAACCCAATACATTCAGCTAATGTCAAGTGCCTTGAAGAAAATAAAAGGGAATAAGAAGATAGCAAAGTTTAAGTGTTAGGGAGGGGACAAGTATGAGACAGGGTGACAGAAATGATCTCTCTTAGGGAGGTGTCATTTGAATTGATGGGTAGAGGATCGCTGTGAAGAAGAGTATTCCAAGCCTAGAGAGGGGCAAACACAAACGGCATGGGGTGGGAATTAGCATAGTACGTTTGAGGAATAAAGGAAGCCTGCCCTGGAGCACAGGGACAACAGGGGAGAGTGACAAGGGAAAAGTGACGACAGGCAGGACTGGATGGGTCACTCAGGAACTCACATGTTTGCATTCTGTTCCAAGTTTAATGGGAAGCTGTCGGAAGGTTTTAAGCAAAGAAAGATCGTAATTATTTGTAAAAGAAAAAAAATAGCTAAGCATTTCTACCAAGACATGTTAGAAAATATATTTTAAAAAATGGAGGTGGAAAATATAGCTTTATTGGACTGACACAGATACACTATAGCTTCGCACCTGGGAGACTTAACCCACAAATAATGAGCACACGCTCGGGAGGGAGTTGTGTATCTATTTCTTTAACCAAGTCATTTCCTTCCATGAAAAATGACTCAATATATGTATTATTATCATTTCTGTATTTCCCCACATAGTTTTGACTCTTTAACCTCTAAACCTGAAACTTCTATGTCTGTTTTCCAAAGAGCTCCTGACTTATTGAGCTTTTTCAAATAACATATTAACATAACTTGGCCAATATCTCCTTCTCAAATTGTATTTCTACAGACTAAATAGCACTGATCTGAATGTTTACAGCTTCATAAAATCGACTGCGTCACGTACAACTGGAGCTATGGTTGCCTGCATATTGTTGTATTATTGCATTACAGGAAGGTAATTGATTTGCTTAAAATGTTGCAACAATAAACCATTTCTCAGGAAAGATTGCTGCTTAACCAAGAGCACACCAAAGTCAATACAGAAAGACAATTCAAAGAAATTAAATTTTGATCTGTTTTTGCACAGCAAGCTGGTCACGTTACATGAGGATGGATTAGACAACGTGAATGACTCAGCATGGTCAAACCATTATGAGCCATTGCTTTTTCTGACAGATTCAAGTTTCTAATTAAAATCAAACCCAAAATATAAAAATTGTTGAGAACAGAGATGTCAAAGTTTTTGTAGGAGCATAGCACAAGTGCATGAGATAAAGGCATTATGGATCTTTTACAATGACATTCCAGTATACTTAATTATGTTTCTTCTGTTGAAAACTGGAATTAAAAGGCTAGTCTCTGCCTAGAGTGTAACAGACTAGAAAAGTCATTGTTTATGCTGCCGGCTTTATCCTTAGTCATTCACCAGTAGGGTATGTTGGCTAACAGAGAAACACAACTGCTTATGGGACTAGCCTGGGAAAAGTAAATTCATAGTGTATGAAATATCTGCATTATTTCCCTTGTGATCATGTAAATACCTTTACGGAGCTCAACTTGTATGGTTGCCAACTAAATACTCATTAGTCTAAGAGATGATTATATAAATATCATCAGCTTTAAATCAAATAGAGTGATGACTTCAAAATGCAGCCATGACTGGGACTCCTTTTCTCGGGGCTTGTTAAACTCCTTCCTGCTAGTTTGGCTCACAACGTACGATCTTCATAAATAAAGCAAATTACTCTTAAGCATAGTTAATAAAGCTATCCAAACTAATCAATGATTTATGCCTGACCAAACATTTCCCAGTCTAAGAAGTAACAGGATTTATTTGTATGATTTGAAAGATATATTTCATTAACACGTACAAGTTAAAAGACAGAACAGTTATTTCAACAACTCATTCTAATTCATTTTCCTTTTCTTCTTCCTAGCATGAACGGTATTGGTCTTTTAAGTAATATCAGAGGATAGATAAAGCGGTGTTATCTTCTGACACAAAGGATGAGTAGTTCACATGCAAAGATGAATACACCGCTTTACTCTCCATAGGGCACTGAATCATTCTTTCATGTTAATGGATCTTCTCTAGAACAACAGGCTACATTTTCCAGGACTTCTCATAATTACTGGCATACGTTTTCAGAACAGCTATTTTGTTTTAGAAAAGAAGCTGACAGCCTACACTCAAAAAACCTTGTAAAGGTGTGGCATACACAGCAATCAGGCATATGGAGTTACCTTACCAGCTTGGTGCCTTGATCGATTGAACTTTTTCCCCTCAAACACAGAGTCAAGACTTGACTAATCCAAAGGCATGTCTAAGGTGGCAAACATACATTAAAGAGAAATACAATCAGATTCCAAAGCTTGATAGTAAAGGGCTAACATGGAAACAAAACTGGGGAAATTTCAGTATTAGGATGATTTCCTTGGAAAGTATTAATACTTTCACAATCCATTAGTGTACGAAATACAGAGCATATTTTACAGAGAGAAAGCAAACAGCAGCCTCCTTCATCTTCTTTTTTTTACCTGATAATTATATGTAATAATATTCCAACCGTTTACATCTTTTCATAAGAACTAAACGCAGAGAGGAAGCAATCTCTGTATTGGCACACAGGTGTGTTTATGTAAGTATACATTTATATATTTACTTGATAAGCCAATTATGGGTAAACACTATTTACGTGTTTAATAAACTGCATGAAGTCAGCCTCTTAAATAAGCTTATTCTCACCTGAAATCCAAATTTTAAACAACCAACTATCAGAATCTCCTACTCAAATGAGGATGCCATTAACTGAGGTCAGAAACGGCTACTGTTGCATGATGGTCTTAACTCCCTGAAGTCTCTTCTGCTCAGGATGAGGTCCATGTCTCTTTGTTCCAAAGGCTCAGCTTTGAGGGTTTGGGTACCTAACTGCTTCTCTGCCTCCATCATCAAGTTACTCTATGATTGTGAATGACCTCCTGATTTTCACTTACCATTTGCAATGTAAGCAGATCTAATGTTTGTTTTCTACCCAGGTTTAGGCTCTAAGAGCTTCAAATATATACATATTTTTTCTTTTTAGTGAAACTTTTTCAAAGTACATATTATATTTGAAGGTGACAGAAGCAAGGAATGTTTCATCAAGAGACGTTAGTCATTCTCCCCTTCTCTCCTTCCCCACCCCCCGCCATCCCACACACACAAAGAAATTTAACACAACTTCATTAGGTTCCAAAATATAGATATGTGTTTGCAACCACTTTCTGAATCAGAAGATTAAAAAGGAATTGTGGGGCAGTCCTTTAAAAACAGATGCTCTGAATGCATGAAACACACTTGTCCAGTACATCATACTTGGTAATGGAGCTGGTCAGTGAAAGTTCAAGTGAGGAATGAACACCAACCAGAGACTGTGACATGGAACATAAAATTGTGCCGACTGACGAAGGCTGTTAGCTACATTCAAAGTTATTTTAAAATTATCCATTGGTCTCCATTTCTATTGGAAGATCCACATCACCCCCTCATACACTCAAACATCAAAACTTTATTAAGACCTTTGATGACCCAGTTTTATTTTTTAAAGGCTGTTAAGGAAATAACTCTGTGGGAGAAGTTCTTGATAGCTTTTTCAGGAGTACCTAAATCTCTCTTGGTATGAACATATTAATTCCAGATTCTTAAGACAACACAAATCATCACTCCTATTGTCTAAATAAGCCTCTCTCCAACTCAACACACACGGAACAGGGAAACAGACCTGGATACATATAAAAGTTCTGGTCAAGGTCTCGTGTGTTCTTGCTGCCTACTTCATAGCAGAACTATGTGCCCCGATATTGGGAGCGTTTTCCTCGTGGCTGGCTGTCACCCAGAGGCTGCAAACTAAAAACGAGCAGGGAATGCTGTACAGCATTTTAATTCCCTTCAGATTTCAAATAGGGCATTTTCTTTTTGGTCCTAAACCCAGTACACTTCAGGCATGAGGCTGAGGAAGAAAAAACTATGACCTCCTCACAGAAAGATTACACTTTCAATTTTTCTTCTTCACTCCGTTTTTGTCTCCTGGTGGTTTGATCTCCCTTTCTTAAACATCAACACTTTCCCTTTAGTTTCTAAAATTGGCTTCCAGCATTATGACTTCTCTTTTCAAGGCCTGCATTGTTTTTAACTTTTACACAGCCATCAGTTCCTGCCGAAGCTCTCTAACACGGCTCTGTGCTCCCTGATCATTTTTGCTCATCCATCTTCTACTAATTCTCTGACCGCTCTATTTTCCATGGCATCCCTCTCCTTCATGTCTGCTGGTAACACTTTAAACATATGCAGGCCTGACTGAGCAGACCTCTCGGTGACCTGCAGTCCTTCCTCGACTGGGTCTGTGTTTTCTAACACTCATCTCTGGAAGCAATCTATTTTCACAGTAGTTGTTGAGTATTTCCCTTTCAACTCTTTATGCACATAAAATTTAGCAAAACTTACTATCTATAAACTCTGCAGTATGGTATTGGTTCATGGCTAAAATAAAAGCTGCCACCGAGCAGAAAAACAGCGTAATGTCTAGACTATTACTGTTTTGTAAATATGTTTGAGCTCAGAGAGAGAGGAGTCTAGATTCTCCTGTGAGCTTTTTCTACTCAAGGGAACTGCCATTTCTAGGATTCCTGAAATTGAAATGGCAGCAAAGAAGATGTAAGTAAATTGGACTGAGATGTAAGCTTAAGACTTTTTTGGTGCTTCAGTGAAAAAGTAGGGCAAATTAATTGCAATCAAAATGAAAGGAAGAATCTTTCCTGCCGAATCAACTATTCCCCAGGCAAAAGTTTGATACTTTTACACAGAAAAGCAACTTCCCATGCCTCTTAGGGACAATTTAATAAATTACCATCTTGAAATTCTTAATGATGCCCCAGTAGTCTGAAAAGGTTAATGAACCTCCAACAGTATCCATTTCATCACTTCAAAACCCAAGTGGACAATTTTTAAGAAACCCCCCTTCCTTAGATGTGAAACCATTTGATTATTTCTGAAATACACTCCTACATCTGCAATCATTAATTACTTTATCAATACTGACAATAGCAGAGCCTAAGAATATACCTATTATTTATATACTTATTATCTGCCTACCAGCTATATCAAGTCACAATCTAAAAAAATCTCTCACAGATCTCTCAATATAAATGCAAGATTGTTTCAAATTAGTGTAATGATACTTCTTTATAAATGGTGAATGGAGATGGAATATATTGACCTGCTCTGATCCAAAAGCACAACATTTCAAATTTTTATTTAAACTGCCATTCTATGAACTAGGAATAATGTTTCATGAACAACTAGTTTAATTACTTTAAGTCATTGGAAGCATTTGATCATTCATTGTGGTAACCTGAATGTTGACCTCTATTTTTATTTAATGGCCAGAGCTTTAAGATATGCAAACTATCACTAAATTAAAAATCCAGAAAGCATCAATGATAATTCCAATGAATAAACCTGGGAAAACATTTTTATAAGTTTACGTCCTTCAACTTCACTTGCCAACTAGAATACTTTTTTTTTTCTGAAATGAATCTAGTAGTTTCTCCATTGATAGTACCTTTAACTTATAATGATTCACTGGACCCTTGTTTGTTCCTAGAAAACATCATAAATTTATGTGATGGAATTATTTAAAAAAAAAAGTCTTGTGAATGCTCTACTGAAACAAATATTGAATCAACAATTAGGGAAGCAGACGTAATGAGACACCAAAGTTAAATAGCCACATAACTGAAGTAAAGACAATGGAAATTATCCATAAAAGAAAACACTGTTTGCTAGAAGTCCATGGGAGGGTCAAGTTTCACATCCAATTATGCCCTAGCATAACATTTCAAAGCAAATTGCTAAGAACGCTGATTAGAAGCTCCTCTGGAAGTTAAGTTTATTTTGGGAAGCACACAGAACAGTTAGAGACTTATTTGAGCAACACTCTAACAAAACTGATTGCAATTTAAGAGATGAATTGAACGAAACACGACATTAATTTTTTTTCTCATGTCATAGAAGAGGGGAGAATGTGAGTAAATTATGAGTCTGACATTTAATTAGAATCAACGAAAATACATGATCAAAGTATCTGTGCCAGAGACCAGGAAATTAAACTGTCAGGAGGACACACACTTTGGAAATAGAAAATCTTGTCACCAGTTATCCTTGTATCCAGCCTCTTGCAATAATCCGTAATTGAGAATATGAGGAGAAAACAGGAAAAGAATAAAAACATTACTTTTCAAGGGAAACTAGTAAATGATTGTTCCAAAGGTAAGAATCACAAATTGGTAGGTAAGAGTGTATTTTGATTTGTCTGAAACATTGCTTTATCAAAGAATTACAGAAAATTAAATTCTTTGAGTAGATTATTGATTTATTTGGATGCAATCTGATATGTCAGTGTACTGGAAGTATATGTGGGAGAAATGTAATGAATGAAAACACACAAATTAAGAGAGAATATGCATCCAAATTCTGGAGATTTTCTGAATGATTTGTAGGGATTTTAGACACATAAAGCAGAGTCAGCAAGATGTGGCACCACTATGTGAAGTTATGAAAATAATTGATACTTTAATACTCAACTCAGTAACAGGAGGTTATAAAATGGAAGAAGTAACTAGATTTCACTGACTTTTGATCGTCTCAGTGTGGACAGATATGAACCCGGGTTTTAAAAAGGGAAAAATGAGGCCAACCCTTTGATTACTGTTTTATAATACAAAAACAATTAGTCAAAACTGATTTAAATGTCAATTCTACATAAAACTGTGTAACTTAAATTTAATGTATTTAAATCTCAGTTTTCTTAATTACAAAATATAAGTGTTTACTGCCATTTTATGTATCTCACAGGTTCAGTAAATGTAACATCAGATTATGTAATCACAAGTATTTTGAGAATTAGCACATTCTATGAATGTAGTATGGTATTACTGCCACTATGATAATGAATCAAACTGAAAAAATAAGAGGTTTTTCGTATTT
This sequence comes from Vicugna pacos, assembly GCF_048564905.1. Classification (NCBI taxonomy): domain Eukaryota; kingdom Metazoa; phylum Chordata; class Mammalia; order Artiodactyla; family Camelidae; genus Vicugna; species Vicugna pacos. The sequence goes on from NC_132991.1 coordinate 21,043,992, forward strand.
GCAATGATTCAGGATCTCATTTATCTAGAGTGGGTCTGGGACTTGTGTAAACAGGTAAGTCAGACTTCATTCATATATATCATTCAGTCAATAGATGTATTCCTTTTCAGACTCCCTAACAAGCCATCTGTGGAATATCATCCCTAATACTGTGTCTCATCAGCACGAGGCATTCACTCTCCACAGCAAAACCCTCTAAAATAGAGGCTTTCTCAGAAAATTGTGTCCTATTTCTTAAAATATATTCATGGTATTCTATTTTTTCCATGGCCTTTCACTAAATTTTAATGGGTCATGCTGACATGTAATTTTGTTTTGTGTCTACTGGACACACATACCAGTGCGTGTATGCAGGATGAAAAAAAATTCTCGCATGTTTGTGCAAGGAGTCCATGCAACCAGGATGTGCTTGCTGTTCTGAGTATGATTTCTGCAGGCTCTAGTATCTCAGAGAATCCCCAAGATGTTCAGTTTGAAACAGCACAAAAAGTGGAAGGTATTTGATATAATAACCTGATATGTCCATTTGTCTTCAACTATTACTATGTGAGTTTTAATTTAAAAATTCCCTCCCTAGCTTCTATAGTAAATGCCAAGAATATGATTGGTAAAGTGCAACATTTTAATAGCTCTTTCCTGGAATCATCGCTAAAAAAGCTTTTTAGCTTTTTTTTTTATTTTACAAAATCATCACTCATGGCTCTAGCAACCTATTACAACTGAGTTATGAACCTCAAATCATCCAGACTTGGAAAATATGGTTCATTTTAAACACTAAACACAGATGGGACAGTGATGAATCCACATCTACTCATAAAGAGTGTCTTTCATCCAGTAGTCTCATGGATTACAGAAAAAGACATACACGAAGGAATTTTTCTTCTGGAAGCAACTGTTTCGGATATAAGACTTAGGTGTGCACACAGAGATGAGCAGTAAGCTACACGTTCCTGCACTCAAGTTAAGTAATACAAATGATACACTTGAGAAGTTACAAGCCTGCATATGAACTATGGTCAAAATAGTAAAAAAAAAAAAAAAAAAAAAAAAAAAAAGAAAGAAAAGAAAAGAAAAGAAAGAAAGAAAAAAAAATCAATCTGATGCCAACATTCCTGAGTTGAAACATGAATTGCGTATGAGTATCACGAATCTGGTGCAGAAGACAGCTGTGCCTCAGGAAGATTTAGGTCAAGATACAGCCAAGAATTAGAACTGGATGTGTTTCCTGCCTTAGAGAAACAGAGGCAACAGATGGATTATGATTCAGCTTGTCCTCTGGTCATTTTAATCTGCTTTTGAAAGTGGGCATATTTCCAGAACAACTAATGACATGAATTATGCTGCCTACATGGTCACACCACTGCTTTTGCTCTTTCTGGTTTTCTCAAACAGTGTAAGTAATTTCGTTGTTCCCATTTTCCAGTTCTCTAGGTATTTCCAATTTTCTCAATCAAAGCCTCTAAAAAATTTTGCATTCCTATTTTTTAATTCTTTAGGTATTTCCAAATTTTTCAAAGCCTATGAAGAATATCTGCTATTTCCACCTTCCAATTTAAGTGACGGTTACAGGATTAGACCAGGGGTCAGCACACATTTCCTTTAAAGAGCAGATCCCAAGGATCTCAGGCTTTGCAGAGCATACACTACTGCTGCCACTGTATCATGAAAGGCCTCACGGACACTATGAAGATAAATAAGCATGGCCCTTTTCCAATAAAGTTGTATGTATGAAAAACGAAATTTGAATTTCATAAAATTTCATGTCACAAAATATTTTGTTTTTTTTCAGCATTCAAAAATATAGAATCATGAGTCTTACAAAAGCAAACCGCAGATCAGTTTGCCAAGCCCTCAGGCAAACAAAAAATTACAGAAGAGTCTTCCAGACCAAAAAAAAAAAATTACTGTATCAAAAGCATTCTGGCAAAAATATATATTACAGCCCCTAATTTAAGCTAGTCTGCTCAAGTAATGAAATAGCATTTAAGTCTTATTTTTTGCTTAATAGACCATCAACAATTTAGTACAAATAGTATTTCATTTAATCCTTTCTTTCTATAGTAATGGAGAAATGGAGACTCAAAAGTAGGAAGCAGTATGACCGAAGTCACACAACCGTCTCTATGCAAACTTAGAAGAAAGAAGCCAAAATCCTACAGGAATTCAACACGTGTTGGGGAATATACTGGTCATCACGTCTAAGATCCACAAAAACATTACATCCTCATGTTGACTGACTGATACAAATGGGTCACGTTCAAATATTGTCATTATTCTCAGGCCCATTTGTAACTGTCAGAGTGTGCCCTCTGATTTAGGTTTGCTTAAAGGAAAATTCTAATCTGCCCATATTTGGCTAGCTTTAATTTCTGAATTTCAAGGGTAATTTCAATGACAATTGAGTTAGTCAAGAAAAATGCTTCGGGTTATCTACACCAACAACTTGACCCCATAGCTCAAAAGCAGAAGCCAAAGACCAGGTTGTTATCGAGGTGCTCTTGATTATTTTAGAGGGTAACTCTTGTTATAAAGCAGTGCTTGACTTCTTATTTTATCAAGCAATCTGGAATTCTAACTTGTATACCAACAGATTTAATTAATGCCATTAAAATTTGATACAAAACATTTCTAGAATATCTGTCATTATGATGAACTTGTTCTATTATGGAATCATTGAAATGCAGTTGTTACCTAGATTCCTTGTACTTTTTCCAGATTTCCTGTGCTAAAAATCCCCTGTACTGTATTAAGTTGCCAAAACCATTCTTCTCAACGTAATATTAAGATGACATGCCAAAGGTAGCAAATCTTTCTCTGTATTTTAATTTGCACAAAGAGACATATTAAAGAACACTATGGTAGCTGGCATAAAATTAAAATGTATACAGGACAGCCTATGTAGCTACTCAAAACTATAACATCAATACATGCCCAATAGAGCACTTCCACTTTCCAGAAGGCACTCGTTCAAATCAAACTTTTCTCAAAAAAAAAAAAAAAAAGCTTTTTGATTTCAAAGCTTAAGACAGAGTTCTACCTACTCTTTAAATACTAAAATGATTAGGTTATGGGGAAATTATCATAATCTAGGTAATGCCCATTCCTTCTAGATTTTGTCCCAGATATTTTGCTTTATTTGGGTAGAAACAGAAGCAAGAAACTAGACCTTGCCACCTAGGCATCATGTTTTGTTGTGACAGATATGCAAACAGATTTATGTTTCAATTTTAATGTGCTATGGAAGGAAAAGACAGATAACTAATTCTGCTTGTGCCCATCAGAAAAAAATGACATTTGAGCTGTGTCTTAAAAACAGTAATTTGGAAAGACATGTTTAGCCCAAAATCTTTACATTTATAGTTGCTATCAATGAATCCCATGTTCAGCAGATTCATAAAATGTTGTTAGTGAAAATAACCATGTCAAACTGCATCTCCTTCATCCACTTTTGTTATAAACATTCACACATCCAGAGTACATCTTGATAGTTCAATTTTAATTCTCAGTCTTGGATATTCAATAAGACACATGCTGTGAATGTGAGAATTCAAACCAAACCTGCTTGCTTTTCCTTGCAGTCTATAATGTGGAGTTACCTTGGAGTACTTCTGTGGCTAAAATGATTACACAGTATAGTATTTTTAAAATAGAATAGAATAGATGCATGGATACTTAGAAGTGGTCAAAGATAACAGACTTTTTTATGTAAAATAAACATAGTAACAGCCATCTTTAAAAACCATTTGCAATTACATGCAATAATTTAAAATTTGGGGCAGATTCTCACAAAAAATAGGCATTCTATGGTTTCTCGTGTCAACTTTCTCATCCTATTTTAACTTCGTATTTAGAAAGAATATTAAAGATATCTACTCAAACCTCTTATTTTTAAAACAGAGTTTGTGGCTAAAATAAGTTGCTTTTTTCTCTTGACATAATCTTTAAGCAAACGAATACCATGACTTTCTGAAATACATTTATCTTTATGGTAATGGATTTCTCCAACACTTCTGAGAGAGAGGATAAGTATACTTTGGTTTTTCACCTCAGCTTTTTCCTAAAAAGAAGGCATTATAAAAATTTAGACCCTCTTTATGCTGCATAATCATTTGAAATGTAATACAGCTAATTACACAAAGATCTCGTATTAAAATATAATTAGCAGTGAGTGTGGAGTAGGTCCAACATCTTCTCAGCCTGTTCTCTTCCACTCATTTTAAGGCAGGAGGATGTCGAATATCCTTTTTCTCCTAGTCTTCCTACTAATTGTGTTAGAATAGCTGTGTTCAACCAGCCTCATCCCCTAATCCTGCTGAAAATAAGAACTGACATGGGAAAGGTTAAGCCCTGTATTACCATTCATGTATTTAAAAAGAATGAAATAGCTCTCGATGGACTGATAAAGAAATAGGTCCAAGCTACTTTGTTAAGTGAATAAAAAACAAGGTTATAAAACAGTGTGTCGGCTTGTTACCATTTGAGTCTAGACTAAACATATGTATTACCCATACATGCATTAACTATCCTTATAAGGGAATATTAGAAATTGGTAAGATTGGCGTCTCCTGGGGAAGTCTGGGAATGCAGGGAGGAGTTACAGAGATGTTACAACAGAAGAAGATCAAGGAGACGTGGTATCGATGGCTTTGAAGACCCATCTCCAGGAAAGGGGCTAAGAGTGAAGGAATGTGGACAGCCTCAGAAAACCAGGAAAGGCAAGGAAATAAATTCTTCCTAGGTCTTCCAACAAGGAACATAGCCCTGCTGGCACCTTAATGTTAGCCTAGTGAAACCTATGTTGAACTTCTGGCTTAGAGAACAGTGAAAAAGTACATACATGTTGTTTAAGTCTGTGGCCATTTGTTACAGCAGCAACAGAACATGAATACTGTTAGCATCTCACTGAAGTTGTCCTCCATCCCTCCTGAGACCTACCATCCCCGGCCACAGACCTAGGTGAGTTCCATTCCCTGCTGATCCTGATGCCATTAAGCCAGAATATAAGAAACTTTGACTTATTATCATCACACTCATGCAGCTATCATCCAGTTTTGAGTCACTTGTCAAGCTCACTCCTGATCTAACCCTCACCTCGCCAGCTGTCTGCTGTAGGAGCCATATGAGCTTCATTTCCCTGTTGAGGAAACTCATGCGCAGAGGGTTGGAATAATTCATTCATGGTCACAAAGATACTTAATGGGGGAGTAGAATTTAAACCCAAGCTGTCCGACTCCAGATCCTAAGCACAGTGTCTCCCCATCAGACATGTCTGTCTCCTTTGCGTGGTCACCTGCTCCAGCTGCACCACCCTGCATCCCATCTTCCCTTCTCTCTTTTACTACTTTACTATTCCATCAATTTCCCCCTCTTCCAAGGATTTTTGATCTGTTGCTCTCCTTCAGCATCTTCAAAAAGAATTAATTCAGCCACTCTAAATAGATACTGAGCACCTACTATGTGTATATATTACTTGGGAGACATACAGCAGTGATGAATGAGATAAGGGAGCAGACCTTCCTTTCCTAAATAGAACACTTCTCTCTTAAAAATTAGCACTGAGGTCTGAAGTACCAAATTTAATAGCCTCTTCTCAGTATTTTGCACTGATGTCCAAAGTTCTAACATCTCTTCTTGTCTAATGTCTCCCTCCCAAGCAGGATTCTTCAGTTCTGACTTGTTTTCTAAGCTTGATTCCCAGTACTCTCTCAGCACACTCTCATGGCTGTCGTACAGAGAACACAAAGACATCCAAAATGGTACTGCTTACCTCTCAGCTGGTTATTTACCTAGTGATTTTGAGTGGTAGCATCATCTTCCAGCCTGGACTAGGTTATCTCAGAGGTGTTTTAAATGCACTCCTTTCCTTACGCATGCCATTGATTTCACCTCCGCAGGGTCTTTCAGATCAATATCATCTTTACATCTTCACTTCTAATGCTTTGGTTTCAGCTCTCAATTTGTATTTTTAAAAACTTCTACAGCAGCCTGCTAACTGGTCTCCCAATCTGCTTTAATTCATTCTTTCCACTTTGCAAGCAAAGAGTCTTTTAAAACAAGTGCTTGAATACATCTTTTTCCAACACAAAATTAGCTGATGATTCCCTTTGCCAATACAACAATGACCAATTCTTTAACCTGGCATTTAAGCTTCTTTATAAGGAAGTCCAAGGTCCAATGCCCAGCCCTACTTCTTAGCACTCCCCCTTTCATCTGACTGCTTCTCACTCCAAAGACTACTCAGTAATTCTCAAGCACAATGGATTCTCCAGACTCTGTGCTTTGGTTCATAGCTTCCACCCAGCTGTTACGCTACCTCTCCCACCTCACCTTCCCTGCACTTTGACCTTCATGTTTTTCTCAAAGGCTCTTTGTCTTTAAAATCATCCTTGATTTCTCTGACCTCATTAATCCTTCATCCATCCTTTACTTAATTTGTTATGGTAACTACAGATCAAAGGTAAGAGATGGTTCCTGCCTTCAAGGCACTTGCTGTTTAGTCGAGAGATAGAAATGAAAAGGTATATGCTACTGTATAATGTATTTTCTAAAAACAGTATATATTTGGAGTGGGGAGCATGGAAGCAGGAGTGTGTGGGGAGCCCAGCTCTGCTGGGTCTAAGAGTGATAGGGACTCAGAGGAGAACAAGGAAGACTTTGTAGACAAGATGGTATTTGCTATTGTGCCTTGAATATACATGAAACAACAAAAGTTGCAAAATCACAGAGAGGCCTATATTTGAAACCCAGGTATGGTACATAATAGCTATGCAGTCTTAGGCAAATTATTTTACCTCCCCTAAACTGTCTTCCTCATCTATAAAACGGTGACAATACTATGCACCTTTTAGGTGTTATGCGATCTTAATGAGATGTTGCTTTGCAAGCATCCAGATTAGTGTTCAAAATCATGAGTTTGTTATCACTACAGTTAAGAGTCTTTACCATCCTTACCATTTTGTTACTGTAACTGAAAAATGGCTGGAAACTAAACAGGTGGCTAAAACAGAGTGGGCTCTGTTTTGAGAAGCATGTGCAAAGGCACTTAGGTATAATGCTGAATTAGATGTGGATTAGATATGGTCATGCACTGGAGCCATTTATCTTACTTCTGAAATGCTTACTTGCTTGTTAGCTACTCAAAAGACATGCTGACCTTTGAGATTTTTTTATTTTCTTTAACCTTTTGTTCATTGTTAGTGTACTGCTGAGATGACAAAATTCAGTGAAATCTTTCCACTCAGTATTTCCAATAAAGATCTTTGACCTTGGGCAGGATTTCTTTGGTACATGACCCCAGACTTGCTCTGCCTGATTGTTAATCCATATCAACATGCCGATTTAGCAAATCATTGGAGTAGGTACCGGCAGGGTGCCTTTATTACATATATAAATACCACATGGTGACGGTACACTTGGGGTTGCTGAATAATAAAGCATCCTGTATTCATGCAGTTGCTTGTGGCAACAAAGAGCTAACTTTTTTTTTAATGCATCTCCTAAGACCTTAGAAATTTCTACTCAGTCTTTAAAATGATGCTGTATAATCTCCTGAAATATGAAGTATTTGGTATTTTTCAAGCACTTACGAGTTTAAAAAAAAACTCAGTAACATACAACTAGAAAGATACATATACTCACCAGCTACAGCAGTGGGCCATGGTTTACTGCAATTATGCATTCTCAAATCATGCACTTGAGAAAAATGGAATTGCACACACTCAACTGAAAAGGTGTCCTATAAAGTCAATTCATTCATTTAGAAGGACAAATAGAGTAGGTCGTTAAGTGGTATGTGTATGTACATATACACACACACACAATGGAATACTAGTCAGCCATGAAAAATAATGTCATTTGCAGCAACATGGACAGACCTAGAGACGGTCATAATACGTAAAGTAATTCAGAAAGAGAACGAATACTGTATGATATCACTTATATGTGGAATCTAAAAAAATAACATATACAAACAAACTTATTTACAAAACAAACTCAGACACAGAAAACAAAATTGTGGTTATTGGGAGAAAAGAGTGGGGGGGAGAGAGATAAATTGGGAGTTTGGGATTTGCATATACTACTACATATAAAATAGGTCAACAGTTAAGGCCCTACTATATAGCACAGGGAGCAATATGCAACTCCTTGTAATGGCCTATAATGAAAAAGAATATAAACAGGAATACATAGAGAGAACTGAATCACTATGCTGTACATCTGAAATTAACACAACACTGTAAACTGACTATACTTCAATTTAAAAAAAGGAGCACAGACTTTGGACTTGGATAACAAATTTTCAAATTTTGATCCTATTATCTGGTAGTTATAAGACATTGGACACCAACTCTCAACATCCACACCCAAAAAACATCTGTACTCATGAGGTTTTTCTAAGTATACAATGAGATGTTTCACATTTAGCCCGTAAAATTGAATCTGGCACAGAGCAGGCCCTCAATATTAGTTAATTCTGTGATTGAGGCCAGATGTAGAGTAACAGAGTACTATCACATTATCTTTATATAGTTAACGAAAATAAGTTATAATTATTAAAACTTACTTCAAAGAAATTCCTAAGGGAGTAATTTTTTAACTCCAAATCATCAGATGCCATTTCCTAGGGCCTGACCTGATACTGTGTTGTCTGGAGGATTTACATACCCTCAGGCTGAGTTCTTTTTTCAACAACTACATGTCTCTCTTTGATGTGGTATTCTAGCTAAGATTTTATAGTATGGTTGAGAACTATTTGCAATACATTTCTCTAGTTTCTAACCTTTACCTTCTTATTACTTCTATTCATCTTCTCATTTTTAAGTCTAACAATTCAGTGAGGAAGATGCAGAGGACAAGATATCAGGCATTATTCGCCTATTATTCAAATTAGGGCTGGTTTTGGGGGGGGCGGAATTTAACAATTACACTGCCATTTATTAGTAGCTATTCTCTTAATACAAGGAGCAGGTTTTTTTGTTTATTTGTTTGTTTGTTTTTACTAGCCAAAGAGTGAAAAAATACTGGAAAGTTAAGTGGCTGGAACATTTTTGATTATTTGCCCACTTTATGTATCAAGTCACAAGCTGACGTTTCCATATTGAGTTTATGGGCATCCATTTCCAGCAGGCTTGAAGAGATATTTTTCCCTTTCTCTTTCCAGTTTTATCTTCACCATTAGCAAGAATCTTTTGTTAGCTTTCTCTTCTTCTATGTAATTTGACTCCCCTGTTTTCCTTTAATCTTATGGCCAGCCTCAATAGATGTTTTTGAGAACTTCAAAAGAAAACAGAAATGTCACGGTTTCTTTACTCAAAACCAATTCTCCTTCCTACCAAATGTAAATTACTTTTAAACGTACAAATTTGAGTTAGAACTTACACAAAACAATCCTTCTACATATATTTTGTCTTTACTTTATATGTATTTTATGTTTAACTTTTATGGAATATTTTCATTCAACCTTGACTCGAACACTTTCCTAGCTTATTCTGAATGGTGAGACTATGAGTCACTGTAATTGATTACTTTTGACTTATCTATGTTTTATAACTTTTTCAACAACCATGTATTACTTTTATAATAAGAAAAAAGTACAACAGAAGTAGATTTTTAAAACTCTATATATTTTAACTTTCCTGAAATTATCTGTAAGTGAATCTTACTCATTTCACCACCTCCTAGAATATGTTCTTTGTATCCACATCTTAATCCTTGTCAATTCACAATATGCGGAAATATTGTCATTTGTAAATAGATTTTAACTCCTCCACTAGAAAAAGTCCATTTTGGAATTTCTCACATCTTAGAGAATGGTTCTTAGACAATACAGTAATGTAAAGAAGAGTGAAAAACAGAATTAGAATTAATTGCTCTATATTAGCCAAAAGCTTCAAATTACAATTCAACATAGTTATCTTTTGGCTAACCCTTCAGCCTCTCCACCTCCTTAACTAATTTCCTCCTTTATAAATTAGACATCTCATCTGTCTCCTTTTTTCTAAATTAACCTTCCGATCATTTTTCCAATTTCCAAAACTCACAGCCAATTTAAATAGAGTTGTTTATTCCACCAACATAAGAATGTGTAATTTACTTTCTCTAACAAGTTTTCTCTGTATCCCGTCCATTCTTTCAAATTCCAGAACAAGTCCTGACCCACATTTCCCAGTTACAGTGCTTTAAAATTATGATGTTCTGTATGATATCCTTTATTAGTTTCCCCTTAATACTTCAATAAAAAAAGAAAAAGATACAATTTGAATAGGAAAAAATATTTATCAATATACAACCTGAATAGACACAACAATAATATACTTTCTATTAGTAAGTATACTGAATTGAATAGCTAAATTTTACCAAGAAACATATTGCAAAAAAATTTTTATATTATTGTAAAGCTTCTGTGCTGCAGAAGTAAGCTACTATAGTTTGTAATTTTAGCAGTTATGTGCAAAGGCTATATAAATCTTACATAGATTTTTATTTCTTACTGATAAAGATGCATTTAGATGCTGTAGCTAATAACTAATTTAGGGAAACAGAAGTAAACATATAGACAACACACACTGAGAAAGTTTAAGAGTGGTTTCCATAGAGTAAGGTTAATTTGTGATCAATAGATATTATAAAAGTTTCTTGAAGTCTTCTATTTCTACCAATACTCAGGGACTGATATTGTTATGCACCAGATTTAGTCTTGAGTATCCACAGTAGAAATTAATAAACACCATCAAGGTTTCTAACAAAAATCTCTTTCAGTTAAAAAATGGATTATATTAACTTCTTCAGTAATAATTTTTATCAAAAGCCACCAAACAATCATGAAAATACAAACTTACTAATTAAAAATTTTTGACAAAATTAAGAAGAACAAAGGGGTATTACCTTCCCTGGAATATGTTCAAATCTAAACTGCACTATATTTATAACTGGCTACAGCACTTTCAAATGCATGGGAAGGAGCCATTTAGCTTAAATCAACACCTGTACTTCACTGTGACACCCAGAACTTGCCCCTGTTAAAAACAGCTTGGCGATAAAATGACACCACCATGGGAAGACAACGGCTGCTTCACTCATGCCTTGATATAGGCTAATACTCTCATTTAATGAAAATGACAAACACCCCATTCATTATCTTTCAGATCCAATTTTGTATAAGAATATTCCTCCATTTCTTGATTACATTGGGTGCACTTATAAATAATTAAAAAGTACTTAAAATTAAGATGTCCCTGCCCCTCAAATATTTAATTCACTACTTGACTGCTGGCGCCAACGGGGCTTATTGTGAGTCTAATCACAGAGTGATATTTAATACAGAATTCTAAGTCTCTCTCTTTTTTTAATATGAAGACCAGTAATTCATTAGAAACCTATTATCAGGATAACTATGTTCCTAGCATTTGTTTCTTTCTGAGAAATGCAGTATCATTGCTGTCAAGGAAACTAATTAGGCTACAGGACAAAGATCAGTTTTCTTTCCTTCAAACTGTACTTAAGTCACATATGGGTGTTGTGAATTATTTCTAGTGAAAAACAATTACTTCATTTCTAAGCATGTGCATTTTTGGAGCCCAAAGGTCCAGCATCTCAGCATCTCTGAGTGACACAATAATGCACTCTCACACGATGAGTGTTGAAATGGAACAATTTTCCATGAATCTAAGATAGTCATAACATATTTAAAACACTTTATAGATTCAAATTTCAATTTGAAGGGATGGTTTAATCATAGTAGAAATTAAAGGTTATCTACTTGGACTAAGTACCAGTTGCACAAAGCTTTTCTCCAAATTATCTACTGTCTGTCTGTAAGGCCCTGTGTCAGCACTTCTCATGATAGACCTACAATACATATTGTGATATAGTGAACGTGATCATTTTAACATGTGATTATTGCTTGTGGCAGTTTAGAAATTCCCTGCATACTCAACAAATATTTTTGTTGAAGCAATGCATGCAGTTAACAGGCTTGAAAAAAAAATGTGTATCAAGTTATGAGGAGGCTGTGTTCTGAGATTCCTTATGGATGTTTAACTGATAGAAAAAACTCTGCTGGGGGGTGGGGGAGAAGGGATGACACCTGGAAAAGAGGACAAGGTCCCTGTTCCATGGTGCTACAAAAAAAGTACAAGCACACTAAATCATAGTATGTGGAGTGGATGAAGAACCAGGAACTGTGTCATGTAAGAAACATCGAAAAAAGATCAGAGTAAGGTGAATACGCACAAAAAGCAATGGTGAGAGGTGGTAGGAGTTAGGGCAAGAAGTGATGATTTCCCCTGGGAAGTGCCAGGCTTATCTTGTCTAATGCCAGTCTAGCACCAGGGAATGCACTTTATAGGATCATGGCTATTAGCTCAACAGGAAATAATTCCCAAAGACAATGAGTGTCTCCCTTCTTATCTAGAGGGCTGCCTATAACTGACAACATCCAAGCTGAGGAAGGATGAGGGGTGAAGAAGAGGGAGTTTTCTAAAATTTCTTTTACTTTTAAGTTCAACGCTGCTCAAAACCTGTTCCAGTTACCAAGCAAAGATTTGATAACATAGTTTGTCATATAACCCAGATACCCTCAAGATTAAGTTGTTAAATCTGAGTACCAAAGGGAAGAGGTGTGAAGGGAGAGAGGGCACTACAAATAATGCCTCCAGCGATCTTCATTAGTTCTGTTCTAAGTATACAAAAAGACTCAACCACATGTGCATACGTGACAAATTATCCTAAGCTTTTGCTCAGTCAACATGCACAAATCCAGATGAACAGACAGTATAATTAACTCAATTTCCATGCTGCTATTGTAACATCAGGCTGCCATGTTCATTTTGGAGTAGGTTATCATATTTACCTTAAAAGAGGTTTTTTTTTTGTTTTGTTTTGCTTTGTTTTTTAAACACAATTTCTTTTGAGACACTACCTAGGGTTTCAAAAGCCAAGTTTCTGAAAGGCAAGGGGTCCTACTCTTGATTAGCAAATTTCCAGATGTGAAACAGTTTCACACAGGAGAAAGAATGGCTCAAAGAGCACCTTAGATAAACAAGTATGAGTGAGCATCACTGTTTTGAGCTGAGCAACGTCTCCCTGTCTGAATAAAGAAGTCATAAGGAGGGTAAGAATGACATTCACACGAGCCATCTTGGTGAGAAGTCATACTGAGGGCACAGATAGAATTCTGTTTATACCATAGAAGGCCGCTCAAAAGAGACTAGAACCTGTGAAACCCAGCTGCTCTCCACGTCAAAGAGGAATCATCCACTCTAAGGACACCTCTACTGAGATGGCCCATGCATACACCACTGTTAACAAGGCCAACACCAAATCCATTCTTTTCCCTTTCAAACCTGCTTCTATCAAATTTTATGTCTTTGTTTCTCAAAATTTAACCAAAAACTCACTGTCCTTTTAGTCAACTAATATTAAGTGATAGTTAATGTCCTAGGTACTAGGGATTGAGAGGCAAGTAAGACAGACGCCACCCACACATTCGCAGAGTTTGCGGTCTAGTTCCTGTCCTCCAAGTCTCTTATTTCCATTATTGGAACACTTCTCTACAAAACCCATTTCCATCTTGCAAGTGCTTCCAAATCCAGTCTATTTTCTACAAAACTGGAAGAAACCACTCTTAACAACCAAGAAAAGAACCTGTCACTTGCCTGCTTGAAATGACTGGTGCTTCCTAAGGATAAAATTCAAAACTTTCCTCGCAATGTTTAAAATTCTTTATGGCCCAGCCTCTGCCGAAGTTTCTGGTATTTTCTCTTCCTAAAATAAACCCTAGCATCACAGAATTCCTTATCATAACAGGAACATGTCTTCCTTTTTCATTCTTTCTTTCATTTTTTCTGCCTGTAATTCGTTTCTCCCTTCTTAACTTGGTTAAATTGCACTCACCGTTTAAGGTGCAGCACAAATACCCTTTGAAATCTTCACCAACACCCTGAGGGACGTCTATTACCGGTCTTCTTGGGTTTCCATGGAAAACAGTACCGGCTTCCGTGCCCGACCTCTGGGTGTAATCTTAAGTAATTTTTCTTCTGGGTAGACGTTCTTGACCACTGAAGCTAAGGTAACCAACCATTTGAAAATAGTTTTATGCCTAGATATGTATTATACATTAATTACCCTGCATTGCAATTATTTACGTTTCTCTGTCTCTACCCCAGCCTACAGATCTCTTTGAAGGCAGGGTCCATAGCTCATTTTTAAAATTTTTAAGTACAGTCAGTTACAATGTGTCAATTTCTGGTGTACAGCATAATGCTTCAGTCATACATATACATACATATATTCATTTTCATTATAGGTTACTACAAGATACTGAATATAGTTCCCTATGCTATACAGAAGAAATTTGTTTTTTAATCTATTTTTACACACAGTAGTAAATACTTGCAAATTTTGAACTCCTAATTTATCCCTTCCCACCTCCTCTCCCCTAGTAACCAGAAGGTTGTTCACTACGCATTTGTTGTATTCACAGGGCCTAATACAGTGCCTGGTATAGAGGAGGCTCTCAGCATGTTCACACTGAAGGGGAAAAGGAAGACAGCAGGAATCATCTCACTCATTCGAACTCCAACCACACTGCATTCATCTCACTACATGCCTTTCTCTGGCACCAGGTCATGTCTTACATTTAGCAGTGTTTAATTTGTTGTATGATAAAACTCACAATCAAAACTGATCACAATGATTTATTTCCAAGTATTTCGAATACTGCTATTGAAAATTATCCAAGATATGTTTAGTGTGGTAAGAAACTTGCAGATTCCACTTGTATAAAGAAATGTATCAATAATATATATGTATTTGCATGGAACACTCCAGGAAAGAATAAGAAACTGTTAATAGTGGTTTTCTTGAATAATGGAATGGAGAATTGGAGAGTAAGCTTCTACTATTACCTTACACAGTTTACATATGAAAAGAAAGGTATACTTAGATGAAGGTAAATGATGTGGGTAATAGCAGGAACATTGCAAGTTAAGGGGATTTCAAAATGCCTTAATTATGTATTGTAAATTTCTCTAAAAGATAATATTTTCCTACAGACTGTAATCTTTCCAAGCACCAAATGTACAAATACTCTTACAAACACCTAACTAGGTTTATTTCAGCTTTTTAAAAAAAAAATGGCTGTACTGAATAACATCCTTTTATTTCTCAACAAATAGGGGTCTAAAGGAGAGGTAACAATGTAGTCCACAGACTATCATCTGCAGCACCCACATGCTTGTTGGAAATTCAAATTCTTGGGCCCCACCCAAAACTATGGAATCAGAATCTTTGATGGACAGGACCCAGGAATCTGTATTATACCAAATCCCTCAGGTTATTCCATGGCATACTTAAGTGTGAGTAACACGGCTCTGAAAGCTGTGTTCCTGAGAACTTCACAACCTAACAGCACCATCTGTTGGTAGTGACTGTGCCAAAACCGAGACACAAAGTCCCAAAGGGGTACAGCCCATTCAACATCAGTTGTCATGCACTGCATTAAAGATCGGGAACAGAGAAAACGCCTGAATGTAAAACACCTAACACTTACAGATGCACGCTCCAGGAAAGCTTCCCGCTTACTAGGGGAACTATGTGTAAAAATAAGTATCTTTACTTTTCTTTTTGATTAAAAGTAAGGAGCTGGTAGGGCACAGAAGCTACAGAGATCAGGTCTATAAGAGGAAGTAAGGAAATGTTCCAAAGTGGCAGCGATACTTAAATCAAGTATTGTCAAAGATGTCAGCCACTGTAAAAGTAATTGAATAAAAATAAACAAACATCGAAGCCAATGCTTACTGAACACCTACTCAGCACCAAGCACTGTTTCTGCAGCTCTGTCCCTGGGCCCAGAGAAACAAGACAACCAGTCCAGGCCAAGGGAGAGGCGCTGGCATGCCCTAGGCATTCAGTAAATCTCAGGTCCAATAAATAAAATGAAAATACCACATATTTCGTTAGATTCTTCATAAAAGACAAGGATTTTTTAATGTCATCCTGCCTAGACTTTCTGAAATCAAAAGGGATAAACTTGCCATTATCTGTATTATTTGCTTATTTTGAAAAACTGCCTTCATATTTTATAAAGTTTTGAATAACTGTTAAAATCCCTTATTAACACCTCCTACACTGCTTTATAGTAAGTCGCCTTTATGAAGTTCTTGCTGGGTGTAGAACACTGCATTTTACATATTCCCCATAAATTTACACAGACTATAAGAGTCTTTGAAAAGGCAGTTCGGCATTCCAAATCACAGGCACTTTCAAAAGCACTTTCTATACCACGACACTAAAGTGAGTTAAAAGGTAAGTAAACTAGTGTTTAATTTTCCTATTTCTGCAGGGGTTTTGTTAAGTGAAGTCATTCCATTTTCTGTTGGTTTGTGACTACTGCACACATTCTAGAGTTTTATGACCTAATCTACATTTTTATCTAAACTAATGTTTATCGTAATAATCATTACTGGTGATGACCAGCGGGCTGGTATCATCTCAATGTTTTCATGTTATGCATTAATGTTAATTCTTGTGGTTCACTTGGGCCTACCACAAATAGGTTTGTGTGTCCGCTGACAGGATTACATTAGGTAAAAACGAAGATAATTAGCTGTACTTATAAGAAGTCCAAGCAGTAAAGCACCAACACTAAGCTACTTACCAGAAGCTTCCCAAGACAAAGCATAGGACAAATTCATAATAATGTCAGTTTGGCAAGTATCTTTTGGGAAACCATTCATTTTCCAGGCAGAAATTAGGAAAATGACATTCATTATTAGTGAAATTTAATCATGAAAATGTTCAGATTATTGGGGTTTGAAAAAGAGGGGCTCCTTCCAGAAGAGATGCGTTCTCCACCTGCAAGATACTGACTGGCTCTTCACAGACACCTGTTACATCTTCACAAAGTCCAAGCATTATCTGAGTGATTTTACTGAGGTTATTTTTTTAACAGTTGTGTGTAAACATGTACTAGAATTCAATGGGAATACAGTCTTCTATATTTCAAAAACATACCGAATTCCCGGAAAAACTTCAGGGGTTGATACTGGTTAAGAACACGAGATTTGAAATCAAAGGTGGGTTCAATGTTCAGTTCTGTACTTTACTTGGCTGTGTACGGGAAGGTTCATTTCTTCCCAAGGGTGTTGCAAATATTCAAGAGCACAAGTGAACACTCAATAGTACCTCTATTTTATAGATGAGGAACCTAAGTCTGAGAAGTTTCATAATGTATTCCAGGTCCCACGGCAGGTTAGAGAAGTTCTAGGCTACAAACTTACTCCAGTTGACTCATCAGTGCATATTGGTTCTGTCTCCTACTTCCACAATACCGCACTGAATTCCCATATGTAAAAAGAGGACCAAACCTTTTAAAAATTTAAAGGAGGGACAAACATTCAATAAACAATGAAAGAGAAAGGCAGCCATCACAGTTTGGGGGGAAAAGATGGTGTAGGAAACCATTTGGAATCGGTGTCTTCTTTCTTCCATGTATCTAACCAGGCTACTTGCCTTTCATATTTTTAAAAAAAACCATGGATACTCTAAAAGTCACAAAGACAGTACATGTTTATTAAAAATACCTACACAACCTAGATGTTTGCAAAATACAAGAGGTCTGCTCTCACTCTTCTCAAAGCTGCTGGGTTGACAAGCATATCTTTAGACTTTTTCCCATTAAGTGATGGGTAAAAGTGTACCATTTAAGTGGAATACTATTCTGTGTCCACCATTTCCTTCTTGTAATACCACCCCCATCTCTATTTTCTTCCATTTCTTTCCCCAGATGATTGTAAGTAATATGCTTATTTCCCAGACATTCTACCTTCCACCAAGATTATTCAATAATAACAAGAAACAATTTAAACAGCAAATACCTGCAGTGAAAGAGGAATATTTGGGGAAAGTTTCATAGACTTATCGATTTCTGTGAAACAGAGACACGTTATTCTGCTCCCAACAAAATGCTAAAAAAACAGAAACAAAAGTCCATCAAAAAACACTGCCATAATGCTACTCAGGAGAAAACAATGACAAAAAAATAAGAAGTGTTTACATGGAAAGAAAAGTAATTCTTGGACTAACAGTCCACCTTTTTATGGAGATAATGCACTGAGGAAAATAACACTTCCGTATGACACGAATTACTGCCGTAACATACAGGGAAAACCTTGGGTGACAGAAATGCAAGACTTTTTTATAAAGTATTTATGAATATTTGCAGAGAGGCACAACACTGCCCAGTCTCCTTGGCAGCTAGATGTGGCAACAACTAAGTTCTCATGAACAAAACGTGAGTAAATGTGATGTGCACAACTTATGTATCAGTTCCTTAAAACAGCACCCGAGTCCTTCACTTCCTCCCCCATTCACCCCGGGGCTAGAAGGCAGGTGTAGACATAGATCCAGAAACCCTTGGAAACGATGGTAACCTTGCCTAATGAACCTCTCTCCTCTTCACAGCCATCCTACTTCTGGACCGTTGTATGAAAGAAAAATAAACCACTATTTTGTTCAAGTTCTTAAGGTTTCTGATCTTTTCATTAGAGCAGCTTGCCCATACCAGGACTAATATGTAAAAGGGTACCTACAAATGGGGAACTCTCGTAATCAAACCCTCACAGCTGGTCTGTGAGCCGTGCAGAAACATGATCCTTATTTAGTCACAGCCACATGCATGATGAAACACCTGCTTTGGACCAGAAGACTGAAGTCTGGTTTCCTCTTGCTGCTAATAAGCAAGACTACAAAACAGAGATAAAAATCAGGCAAGAATTAAGAACCATCTTGACAGCAAGCAGTTGAAGGAACAAATATAGCTGCTCTAAAGGATGCTCTCTGCCCATAGTCAGCAATATAAGTTAACCAGGAACCTGGAAACGAGAGGCCTTGCAGGTCGGCAAAGGTAACTGAACTCAGAAGTTAGGACGTGTTGCTCATCAAAATTCCTATTATCTTTTCTGACTCCACCGCCATTTGGAATTCAAGTGCTTCCTTTTCTAATCAATCTCCTACTATGCAGTTAGCTTTTAAAGTCTTTTAAAGGGGAGCAGTAGATATGAAATCCTAGGTCACTAAGGTTCAATAGGTATGAACTAACAGGAGATACCTAACCTTTAGGGTGGTAATTTACTTCTCCAGAAACCAATGTTAGAGTTGGAGCTATGATTGGAAAGGTCACTTAACATTCTCTTAACATCACTCAACAGATCTTATTAGAAAAATGATGCAAATAGTATTTTTCCTCAGCAAGCTAAAATAGGTCAAACACAAAATGCCAAAATAATTCTTAATTGAAGTACTATCACCCTAGAAAATTAAGGCACATTCAGTTCCCTCTTCTTCACATAAGATGGCTTCTCGGTACCCATTCAACAACAACACATTCCCTAATGAATTTGTCAGCCAAGTCTTGAACAGCCCTATTGTAAATACATTCACTTGAAGTTAAAATTTATCTTAAAATTTTTAATTCAAGATACTTTGTCCTATTATATCATGGCTACAAGTCCAAAATTTAAGCACAGATACAAGAGTAATGCAAGTAAGAAGAAATTTAGCTGAGGTCAGTCTTAATTTTAGACCAAGTTTATGCAATAAGGATTCAGGCAATCTCTACTCAGTATCTTCAAGACCTAAGTAGGTCAACAGCCTGACAAATAGGAGACTGTCTTCAGTATAAAACCAAAATATCAAAAATCAATGCGCTGTTCAGTTCTTATAATTTTAACACAGCTGTATGAATCACTTCAAGGCCACAGAGGATAAAATATCAAGAATTTATAAGCACAGCTAACTTAATATGTCCTAAGCCCAAAGACCTGAGTATTTTTTGTCAACATTTTACCTTTAATTTTAGCCCAAAATTCTTAATGTTAACTATGATTGATGTTAAAAGAATTTGACAGAAAAAAAAGCAAATACTAAGTTTTTAATCTAAAATTTTGAATTGTTTTGATAAACTATTTTCATACGTATTAAGTACTAAAATTGGAAGTCTGGCCAATTACTTTTAAATGGTGATTTAAAAATATCATTTTCTATCACTAACATGTCCCTTTCATTTAAAGATTTTTACTTCTTTCAGGAAAGATTGTTTTCCTAGAAAATCGTTAAATGACTACTCTCAGAGACAAGTATTAGTTCTATGAACAGTCTATGATTGATTTCCATCAGCAGTATATCTGACAACATTCTTCATTAACTTTTTGGTGAATAAGAATACTGATTGCATGCCCACTATCAGAACTGAGAGAACATATTCAAACCAAATGCAAAGTGATGCTGATAAAACGAGGTGTCACGACACATCAGGTTAGGCTGTCTCTTCTTGTTACCAGATACCACTAGCAGTAATATTACTTTGTCCAATTAGATTTATCATTATTTTTAAAATGTTTTTTATGGTCAGAAGTCAGCATTCACTTGGATAGTACATACCTACTGTAATTTTAAGATGGACTGCCTTGGTATCATGAAATAAATTTGTTCCAAATAGGAAAAGGTATTATTGCCAGCACAATATAGTGAACATTGTAGGTGCATGATAAATGATAATTTTAGTGACCTGGAGGATAGTAAGATAAATGGAACATAGAGCACAACTCTTCTCAGCTGTCTTTTAACAAACTCATTTAAAAAATGCAGTATTAATGATTGCTTTATTGTTGCTGAATTTAGTACATTATCAATACATGGAAAGTCCAAGGTGGAAACAAGATAATTTAGTCCAATTTTCTTATTTCACAACTAAAAAGAGCCAGAGGATTTAAATAAATTTCCCAAGGACAAAAACTTGGGTCATAACCATAACCTTGGACTTAAGCTAAGGTCTCCCAGCTAAACTGTCCTGCCTTCTAAACTGCTTTGAGTCTAAGTGTTTACTCTTTTGATACCCAAGACATACAAAAAGGCAAAAGGATGGTTAAGGAAAAAAAAACACTACAAGATGCATTATCTATAACCATTCACGATATAGTAAATTAGCTATCCAACTATTCCAACCACTTTAAGGCATTTAATGTATCCAACAGTATGGTGCACTTATGTCAAAGGTACAGTAACTTCATTCATCTTTCCCTAAGGCAACCTGAATAGGAAATAAACAAAAGTGCACTTGGAAAGAGGGTGTGATACTTTTTAAAAGCAATCTTATCTCTGCGTTAGTACTTAAATAGCTAAGCCCTTGGATTGCTTTTCCAATTTACTAGGCTTGTGGATTTTCTACATCACTCATGCAGAATATACGTCCTGTAGACATTGCATTTTACTCAACTTTTCCACAGGGAATTTATATAATAATTCAACTGATCCTTTCGCTGGCTCACTTAGCTAGCTTGGATCAGTGGATTACAGAGAATTTAGGCCTCAGTCTAAATGAAAGTCTGTTTATGTTTTAGCACACTGATGATGGATTATTCTTTAAAGGACGAGAGTTAAGATTTGTGCAGATAATGAAATCACACATTTAGATAAATTGTGGACATTAAAGAAACCACACATTCTTTAAGAATAAAGTACCTTTTGGTTAGAAGTTTTAATAGAAAACTTCTTAACTAGCTGAATGTCAAAAGACTGAGCAATAATCAAGCACCATCAGTATATCTGAATATGAGTCAGGAAATTGCATCAGGAAATATATAAGCTATACTTTCTATAACCATTAACTCCTGAGGTACAGGGAACTCATTACAGTGTTTCTGGAATATGCAAACTTTATGGATAAGCTTGCTATAGCTAAGTCCTCCAGAAGAAAGTGAGCATTTGCAACTCAAAAATACTTAATCAAGCTGTGAATTAACTGGCCTACTATTAACTGAGTTCGTGGATCTTAAGTAGGGGAGAGGTTGGTCAAAGATTATAAGCTTTTGAAATGAGGGAAATCATCTTTTGTTTTAAAAATTCGTAACATCATAAATCATGCAGGCAGTAACTGTTAAAACGCAGTTCTTATTGGATAATATCTATAGCATTAATCGATACGTAATATATTCAGATACCCCATAAGTCATTCTGTTCCTGAAACAAAATTCCATCTAATATCTACTAACACTGAAATTACATATACCAGAACTTGAGCCAACTTCCATAAATCCCATTTTCTCAAATAGATTAGAATTTATAGAGAAAGGTCTGGGCCTATTTTATCTCAATATGTTGGTTTATCTGTGTTCAAAATTAACTTAAAAGTTTAAATAGCAAACCAGGACAATCTGTGCCTCAGGACCAGAAGGCAGCAAAGATGCCATTCTTAGCAATTTAAACATCCTGTCTCTGGGTATCCCCATTTACTATCCTTCTGCATGATCAGTTTCACCTTTTTATAATGATCTGGCCATGTTCACTCCCCAGAACACACGTACCCTAAATTCAGAAAAAAATTAAATGTCTTTATTTAAACATTTCATAGCTTAGGCAAAATTGAAATCACAGAATGTCAATTTTCTTCACCTGCACTAGCATTTCTTTCTCCTCCTAATCTGTAATTAACCTGATAATAACTACATTTTATAAGACTAATATATGTATATATACTTCTCATATATTCTGAATGTGCTTGTCTTGTCTAGATATTTAGGCAAAAATTATTAGTGGACTCTTGAAAATCTATCCACTGCAGGTTTTAACTTTACAATAACTTTTTTTCCAGTCATTTATTATTTTTCCAGAATAGATAACCAACGAAAGTATTTATCTTCTATGTATTATTAACAAATTTACTTAAGTGTTATATTGGTACCTGTGTACTTTGCAACAAGGATTATACAGGGTATATGGGAATACAAATGTAAATAAAACAAAGCTTCCAATCTTCATGAATCGCTAATTTAATTAAGGAGAAATGTTACGCACAAATACGTTTAACATTGGGTCAAAAGTGCTCAGTGACGGAGAAGAGGGGAAAAAAACGATGTGTTATGGAGGTTGAAACTGGTCAGATCTAAACCACGAAGTTTTGAGGAAGGATTTATGAACACAATGCCTCATGAGCAATGTCACAGGCTGAGAGGCATCTATCAGTCTTTTGAGAAATCTAGATAATATTCACATGATTCGGAGACAGGTTTTGTGACTGACCCCAACAGTAATATTTGCGCATTTTTACAAATAAACTCAGGGAGGCTAACGGACTACGCTTTTCTCACTCCCTCAGTCTGAGTCTAACTACCTCCCTGCTACTGACCTTCTGCTCAATGTTTCTGACTCTGCTTTGCAGATGGCTCACTGAACCTAGATATTTTGTGTGGTCATCTCAAGTTTACTCTGTGTAATGGGCAAGGCCAGACAGACCTTAAAGTGTGGACTGGATCTTTATGGACACGGGGAAGGGCATTCCAGGGAAAAGACACTGTACCACCACTGGCCCCGAGCCAATAAATAGGGAGTGTTTAAAAGAAGGTTGTGGGGATTCTGCCCCCTGCTGAATGTAACTATTCCAATTATGCTTTCTGGGGTCGGGGAAACCACCACATGACAGGTTTGGGGAGCCACCGGGCCAACGGTGAATCAGCTCTGGGCTAAAACTCTACTGATCAGCTGACTTTCAAAAGCCCCTCTGCTGACTCATGGGCCACAGTGAGGTTGTGCGTCTTCTGGAATTAGAGTCAGTGTCTGGTAGTCTGATTACTTCCTTTTCCCAAATGCACAGTTATTCTGATAAAAGGCCATAGGTCCTTTTGGAAAAGGCTGGAAGACAGATCAACAGCATACACTTTTGGCGGTGTACTGAGGTCCTCCCTCGAGGGAAACTGACCTCCCCTTTGTTCAGGTAGTTGAGAGTCTGTAAAGTAGGCTAGATGTATGAGAGTGCTGAGCATTCAGGCCACAATGAAAACGAACTTCAAATATTCTAGTACCTTGGATTCAAGGCAAGGAGATTAGGTTCCATTTCACAGACAAGTCTGAATTCTGGGAATCACTGTGTATTTCAAAGTAAGGAAATTCCATCATTAGGAACATGGCATAAGATACTTCTCTTAGAAGCATTTGGGACATTAGAGAAATAATTAATGTAAACAGTAAGACCAATTAGGAAGCTACAGCAACACCACAATATGAAGTGACAAGGACAGTGGTAGTAGAAGTGGATATCGAGCTTGAAAAAGGGGTATGAAGGACTTTGGAATCTCTGCTCAACATAACAGGATATATGAGGGGTAGGAAGTGGAGGGAAATTAAAGAAGGGTTTTAAGTAAGCCTGGGTATTTGATGATTGTTAGAACTTTTAATAAAGCCTGTATTATAACAGAAATGGCAGATAGAATAGTTTGGGGGCCCTGATATTAATTCGTCCCTAAACAAGTTGTAGTTAAGCTAAAGTACAAGATATCCAAGTGGAAATGTTCAACATTCAGTTAGAATTGTTGATCTAGATTTGAAAGCAGGAGTAAGCACGCGGGCTTTTGAAATGAGAATTACCTATGCGGCCTTGGGAGTGGGAATGAATAAATTACCAAAGGAAAGAAGGCAGAGAGAAAACAGAAATTGGGCAAAACCCAGAGGACATTCACCTTCAGGAAAATAGGATGAAGGAAATACATCCCTGGAGAAAACAGAGAAACATTAATCAGGGAAATCAAAGGAAAATGAAATGCAGGACTGCAGGCATATCACCGAGGAGAGGACAGAACAAGGTGGCGATTGCTAGTTTAAAGTGCGAGAGAGGCGAGGTCTAAGGAGTATGACGTTAACAACCTGGGTATCCTCTATAGAGTAGGAAGTAAAGAACCTAGACAAGTGAGATGTATGTAGCAAATGAGTACGAATAAAATGAAGCAGAAAATATACACTGTCATTAGCATAATTCAAGGAATAAAAGAAAAATTACGTATTGAGATGAAGAAGATTAAGTGAAGATTCTGTTTGACACATGAGAGTTTTGAGCGTGTTAGTTTCTGAGGAAGGATCTGGTGGATAATTGAACCTAAAAATGATGATTACAAGGGGAAGAGTAGAAAAGTTTAGATGGAACTAAGAATGTAGGGTAAGTGGGTTAAAGTGACAAAACCAGTGCCTCTTTATTTGAACAAGAAGGAAAAGAGTTAGTCAAGATACAAAACAGATGTTCATTGGAGACCAGGCAAGTTGAAGGGTTTTATTTAGGGTAGTCTTGATTCCAAAGGAAAAATAAGTGAGGACATTATCTCAGAGTAAGTGAAGAGGGATTAAAGAGTTTGACTGGGGCATAAGCAGAGTAGAAATTGTTGGGTTTTGAATCAAGGTGATGTGACTCCTCTAGCAGACCCTTAAGCCTATTCAATCATCATTTTATTCATGTTAATTCTCTTCTCATGGTCCTGGTGGTCTGGGTATACGTCAAAGGGATATTCATAATATATTTGAAAGAAGGATGGGACATTGAAATTGGAAGCTGCTAATGCTGTGTGTCAGGAAAAGGACATGAGAGAAGATAGAAACTGAAAGGAAAGATAGTTTCAAATTATATTCCTGTTAGTTTCATCAAGAATAGAGCAGCAAATAATACAGAGAGCCGCAGTACACTCTAGTAATTCACACTGCAGCAAGAAGTAAAAAGAAAAAAGAATGAGTTCATTAGGTCTTAAACACTGTCATTATGTATTTTTTTTACAATACCAATAAAGATGTAACAATAGTTATTATACCATATAACTGTATTTAATGATTAATAAAAATATCAAAGAATGAGATGACAAAACATTTTAAGTTAACAATTCATTTACATTCAATACAGTTATGGTCAGACAGTCTGAAAAAGAGTTTTTTGTACTGAGCGAAGCCTGTCGTCTTGAAGTTGCTACAATTGGCTCTATTTCTTAAGTCTGCTGTAGAATCACCTCAATAATTTTTATATTGTAAATTAAGAATCCACTGAGGTCCTGAGTGTTAAGCAGAGTGCATGCCATGTGGGATACTCTGAGTTCAAGTAACAGCACAGCAAGAATGAATGAGGACATTTTTGATGTGCTCTGGCTGAGTGTCTCTGGGCTGCCTGTATCTACAGTGTACTCTGTAGGGCTTGGTTTATTTACCCCACTTGGGGAGACACGATTCAAATGAAATTAGGATACATTTTTTCCATTACACTTTTATTTTCTGTCCTTTCATCTGAAGCCTAAGGAACATGACTTTATAAGTGGAAAGGGGTAAAGAGATAATCAATCAAGGCTTTTAAGAGCTCCAGAGAATCTGCAATACCTTTTTTCTTTATATCCAACATAAGCAAAATATAGCATGTAATGATGTGGGATGTAATAAAGATTTTATTATCATTTTATTGGGATGAACATCCTATCCTACTCATATTTCTACCTATATAGTTCATTTATCCCAAACTTTAAGTAATAAAGTTAATGGCCTTCCATACTTCTCCACATTCCTGCATTACTTTATGCTTTATGCATGCATGTATACAAAACTGCAAAATGTAACAGTCCAAGGATAAACAGAATCCAAGGCTATACTAAGTTGCATAATGATAAATTAATAGACGCACCATTTATTACACTTAATCAGTAAATGAAATCTTAATTCCCTGTTGCCTTTCATCTCATTTTGTCCTGCTCTGCTTCCAGAAACACCAGTTCATTAAGACCAACCATAACTGAAAACATAACTAACTTTAATAAGCACCAGCTTTTTGCACTCTGCCTGGCACTTTATACTTCTTTGCTTTATCTAATACTCACACCACTACTCCAAGTCATGAGTTGCTTTTCTTATTTCACAGAGAGGTAGTAGCTTGCCTAAGATCTAAGGAGTGACCTTACAGAACACCAGTTTAGGTCTTTCTGGCTTCAAGTGTCCTTTCCACTAATAAGATGCTAAGAAGAAAAAGGTAGTGAAGTATGTTGAAACTTAGTGTTCTTTGTCAAGTCATGGACATTTCAATAGAAAAGAAATAAGCAAAGTGAACCTACCCACATCTTCCTAAATTCTGGAGGAACCACAAAAAGTAGGTAGATTTGGAAATTAGAGATTTGCCCAAGTACATGCCTAATAAATCAAAGAGGAGAAATAATTTTAAGAATAATGTAATTGTCATTTATAGAAAAAATTATATAGTTAGACATGGCAAGAACTTCCATAAGGTAGAAATACTGACTTTGTACATAAAAATAAAATTATGAATATTCCAATATGTTTAAAAATTAATCAAGAATTGTATAATTTAAGTCTGGAAGACTGAATGATGCTGAACTATATATGTCCTCTATCAGTTTAACTGACATGCAAGTCCACTATTCCTCATCAGTATTTTTCTTGAATTATATGTTGTCTTCCAGTATGAGAACCTGCACATTAAAAAGTGATTATCTTATAAACTTAAGTTCCCAACCTTTCATGACTTTAGTTTCTCATCTAGGAAACAGAAATACTAAACCTCCTTTCTCATGTATCTCAATGATTAAAAATAAATTCCTAGATATAAAAGCTCTTGGAAAGAAATTTGCTGAACATTAAGGTCAGAGTATTATTATTAACAATTATAGCTCAGAAAAGGTTGTCTTAATTTACATTAATAAACCTGCCCAGTAATACCTATCATTTTTAAGGTCAACAAGAACATGAAATACTCCACAAAACAGAGAAAGAGTAAATTATCTTAGTTTAATTCAAGCTTAAATCTGTTGAACTTGCTATTATAAATCAAACATTTTAAAAAGGCATATTTGATCCCTTAAAACTCTGATCCCTTAAATATCCAATATTAGAGACCTAATAAAGGCAATTTATAAGAAAACCAAAGTTCTATCACTTCAGAGCTTCACAAATTGATCTACTGTTTTTCCATTTTGAAGACAGTATTTATACAAGGGGAATTTTAATATTTGTGTGCAAAATGTTTAGGGGGGAAAACACTTGCCTAAAAATAACTACTTTAATCATGAGCTAAAGTTTTTATTTGTTTTCCAACAATGAAAACAAATAGTTATCAAAAATATTTCCTATCAATCTTCAAGATACCCAGTTACCATATTTCCAGTTTAGTTTCTAATGATTTTTGTTTCATAATGATTTCTTAAAGCATTCAAACTCTGATCAAGATTAATTTTCACATTTGAACAAATAAAATATTCTGTAGTGAAGTTACAGCTTATTCCTCAATTTTATATGACAAATAACATAAAAAGATGAGAAAACAGCTCATCACTATCATGTTACAAGAGACTGTGTCTAGACTCTGCTCTGAGAATATATTTGGTATATGTAAAACCCGAATATGATCCTTTGAGACTGCCATTTTCACTTGTGAAACTAAAAAGACTTTACCCTGGACTATTAAAGGTTCACCTTGGTTAAAATTTCTTAAGGGTGAAACTGGGAAAGGCCACGAGGAAATCAGTTTCCCATTATTGGCTTAGCCTGGATTTATAATGGAAGAAATGAAGGAGGTCACACTTTCTCTGGCAGCCTCTCATCTTCTGTTGCAGCTTTTGCCAAAGTGAACCATAGAGGAACCGATGAAGTTTGTCCAAATTTGTGCCTAGTATTGTTGGTTGAGTTGATCCCTCAAAAACCTCCCTATATTTATTCACAACCAGAAATTCAACAAGCATTTACTGAAAGCACAGTAGCTATCCAGAACCATGCTAGGTGTTATAGACATAAAGGCAAATATTTAACACATGGTCCCATCTAAGGACCTAACATTCTGTAACATGTGGAAACACAGTGACTAAAGAGAGAAAATTTGATACAAGTGCAGGGTAAAGTTGGATTATCAAGGACTGATTATTATAATAATTTTATGGCACTTAAGGGTTTCAAAATAATTTTGCATACATTTTTCTCATGAGGGTTAAAGACAGCTTTCAAAATAGATAACATTTTGAAATAGTACATATGACTATTTTAAAAAGAAAGTTAGATATCATTTTAAGAGCTTCAAAATGTATCTATCCCTATCCAAGTGTCTCACGAGGAAAAAGCAAAATGAATTAAATTATTTAATGAATGCAATGAATAGGTTGAATTTACATTGAAAGAGGCTCTTTATTAAGAAGACTATTAGTCACCAGAAAAAGAAAGACTCCTGGTATAGCCATGGCAGGGATGGCATCACACCTTAAATTAGGGAAGTGACTTGAGGTTTTGCTTACAAAACAAGCTTTTGATTTACTCATCTACAAGTCTTTCTAAGTGACCCATGGCATACAATAGGTTTCTCTGAGGTTTTTTTTTTTTTTTTAATGTTCTGGTACTATTAAAAATATAACCACTCACACACATACCCACCCTTACACACATATACTTTTCTCAAGTGTCTGAGATAAAGTGACTAGATTTTTACAGGCAGTTAAAGCACAGGGCAAATTTTCAGGTTTTTTAGAGACGTGTTTAATTATAGTTATAGAACAATACTTTTAAAATATAGGCACTATCACATTTGGATGAAACTTCTTAATACATAACTTGAAAAATTATATAGTACTGAAATAAACAGGGCCAGAGACAATAAAAGACAATGACTCACTAAATGTCTGTGAAGGAAAAAAAAATTAGAAGGCATCTAGCCCAGTGTTTTATAAACTGTATTATGTTAATTAATTAAAAGAGATTTTAAAGTGTTTAATAGTCATATATTATTTTAAAGTAAATTATAAAAATATAACTAGTTACTTAAACCTTTAATGTGATACAGGCCATCATTTTAAAATTCATTTAATAAAAATATTTAGACATGTATTATCCCAGCAGCAAGTAAATACAGCAAAAAAAAATGTGATATATGAAAAAAATGAAGTTTGGGAAACATTTATTGCTCTTACAGGGATAAACCCAAATAAGTATGAGACCTGCTTGTGTTCAAATAGGAGTAAGCATTTGTTCAAGAAAATGACTGGCAAAACATTTTCTAATACTACAGAATCTAATCACTCACCTATCATATTATTCATCCAATTCAAAATGTATGATTTAAATGATAAATTTAAATTATAGGTGTCTCCTTGAACTACCTGCAACTGGAATATTGATCACTGGTGGCTACTGAAAGTTTTGGTTTTTTAATAGAGCGCCCTCAACTTTACAAATAGCAGCATAACCTAAATTTCATGGGCGAATAAAGAAATTTTTAGGTTTATCCCAGATTCTTTTGGAATGAGGAAGATTATTGAAATTTTTAATGGGAGCAGTTAAGAAAGAATGAGGATTTGTGGGTTTTGTTTGTTTGTTTTTGTTTTTCACAATGAATGGCTAGGGGAAGTACCACCACAGCAGCTGTGGCCTGTACTGGCACAGCAAATGCTCCACAAACTCAAGGGCTGTATGCATCTCCTTTATTACTACCCTTCACTTATCCTACTTCCTACAATAGATCAGTTTTTAATAAATATCTTCTAGTTTAATAGCTGGAAAACAGAATCATTTAAGAAAAAATATTTCAACAATTAGAACACTCTAAAAACGGACTGAGCTACTTGTAACGGGAAGTAATGATCTCCATGCCAGGAGGACTTCTCATGACGGGATGCCATGGTGGGGCGGGGATCCAAGCACCTAGTAGATATTTGTCTAGATTCTCTCTGGTCCCTTTCAGCTATGAGACTCTATCATTCTCTTCCTATGAAAACACGGGGCATGCTTATTACCTCTTGCAAATCATAAAGGCACAATGATTTACTATATCCATACATTAAACTATAGTTTCGTAACTTCAAAGAACTGCTTCTAAAGCATGATTCACATATTTTGCTGGCAGTACACAAGTAGTTTCTTAGTAAAGCTCCATCAATCACCGTATCGTGGTTATACTCATTTTATTGGTAGCAAAACAAAGGTAGGAAGGAATTGCAAAGGCTCTCACTTCTTGGCCTTAGTCATAATGATTTCCAGATTTCACAGTATATCCCTCAGGACCCAGATATTATCAATGAAGTTTCTGTCCATACTACTGAGTATAGAAATTCACTATTTTCTTAGTACCAACAGCATACACAAAAAGAGAAAAAGAGATCACCTACTCAAATGATGTTTAGCTGAAAGGGAAGGACTCCAAAGAAATCAGCTGCTGCACACCATCTTTACCAGAAGAAAAGATTCCAGAGTACAGAGAATGGCTACATTAGAAGTCACTGTTTATTCCATTCCCTCTACGTATGTATGTACCTAAAGGCCTAGTCATGAGTACTTATGACTGAGTTTATACATGAAATATTAGAACTGTTCCCAGTGTATCCATCCTCAAAAGCTATGGTGGAAAAATGAAAAATTCCAAAGCTAAAGTATTTTATTTTGGAACTCAAATTCATTTACTTCAATGCCCTACTGACTGACGCAATTTTAGATTATAACGGGGAGAACAAAGCACACCCTGCCTGAGGAAGCAATATGTAAGGAACATTCTGAAACAGAAGCCCTGGAGACAGGAAGGATAGGTAAAGGTTTCTGTGTATGTGCCGAAGTATCCATAAGTAAAATGAGCCAGCGTGTTGAAATGTAATTTTGTAAATCCCAGGGCAACATCTTGAGGAACTAAGTTTGCAAGCAATATATTGGTGTTACAGGTTGGTGTGAGTTTCCAGAAAAACCCAGATCAGTCCCCAGAGATGCTTTTTGTGGTGTAGTTGTGAAATTATGTAGGTTATTAATCATGAGGAGGTACGTTTCTCTGAAATCAGTAGCATTCTGAGTATCAACCAGAAACAAAACTATCTTGTACCTATCTATAGATAGGTCACTTTTCCCTTCCACGGATACCATCTTATTTACTCTTTCTATTTCTAAATAGAGCTCTAAACAATCTCTGCACCAACTATCCCAGTACAAGCAGAACAGATTCAGAGAATAATAACTCATTGAAATTGAGGCAGTTACAGTCACATTTGCACTCTCCGAAGCTGGCAGTTTCATTCTCTAGAGACAGGTGCATTTATCACATTCACAGCCATAGTAAAACGAAATCATCAACTAAAGGGACTCTGGCTCACTCATTTTCCTCCAGGAGAGTCAACAACATTTCGAATATTTAAGAAGAGGATCTCCAGTCTCCATTTGCTTGAGAGAAAGTAGAAAGATCAGAGAAGATGATGAGCAGTGTCAAGATAGCCCATGATCCATGCAGAGCTAAGAACATTCCGCTCCTTTAAAGACCGAGTTAACATGGCACATATGAACTGATAAATGAAAACCCAGGGGGTGGAGGGTGAGAAAGTAGACCAGCATAAAATAAACCTTTGGAAAGCTCTTACATTTCAACTGCGGTCTCACATAGTATTTGCCTCTTTCCAAGTTTTGGTCTCTATGCATGCTTCTTTCCCTACCAAAAACTAAACTAAACTAAGCAGTAACTTTTGTGTTGGTTTTAACAGTTCTGTACATGAGGTTTTTCAGTACATGTTTTGTTCTTTTGTTTCCACATATAATGCACACCTTATCTTCACCATCTCTTCTGTATGAACCTATAAGTTGCCTTTGCTGGACAAGCAATTAGAATTAGAATTTGAAATGGGATTAAATTTAGTCATTTTCTGCTTCTACAATTTGTTACTGTTACTTACTTTAGTGTATTCATAATCTCATGGGAAAAATGAATCAGATTTTACAATAGGTTTTGCTTCTTTTCCTCTATTGTTTCCATTCAGAAATAGGAAACACTGTACTTTGTCACCAAATTCCATTGGTCACATGCAATAGCGTTAAAGGTATTTTGTCTAGGAGTCCTCAGTTACTTTCCACAATCAGAAATGTCAAAATTAAAAAATTTACTATTTCTAGGCACTAATTTAGACTTACTTTTTATATGACATGCACATGAACAGTTTTTGAAGGTGAAATCAATTATATCACAAGGATGTACCAGGGATAGACCTGACCATTTTTCCTGCATTAGACAATGAACACTGCAAACTGTCACTGATGAATTACAAAGGCGACTTCTTGGATGTAACTAAACCACACTTTGTAGAGCCCTAATGACCTTATAATAGAAACATAAAAATGCATGTTCTCTGCATAATGCGATTTACTTAATAAACATTTTTATCCTTATACCTACATTTCAGGGTATTCTGTCATGGACTAAGGAGTATCAGTGTTTTGAAATTAATTTAATGTCTGTGAATGATATGCCAAATATGTCAGGGCAAACCTGGGTTTCCTCCCACTAAGAGTCTTCCTACAATCTACTCCATAGTTTCTGCCAACTAACGTTTAGACGCTTTGAAAGACATAAAAATAAATAGGAACCTCAAGAGCAGTACACTACCTGAGCAAACCAAAGTAACTTTTTCTATTAAAAATTTTCTAAACATCAAGTCAACCTTGAACACAACAGACTACACAAAGCACAAAACCTCACTGACAAACACCTTTGAGTTTTGAAAATAAGACATTTGTTGTTCACACTAAAGTAACTGAAGCTTCACAGATAAAGAGAAAGAATTGCTCTCCAGATCTCAGTGATGCTTATCAAAATGGGAGAAGCCAGTGACTACACATTGAAAGGTACAAAGATTAGCTTTTGGGCTCCCAGAGCATGTATGGACTCATCAGCAATGAGTGCTTATTGGTTATTGGGATGCTTCTGGTCAAATGCTAACATGCCTCCTCTAAAATACACCAGGTATTCTAACAAATGTACACGTGCCACATGAAACTGTCTGGGAACTGATAACGGTCACGGAACACACACCATTCAGGGTTTCCAACAAACATCCTATGCAAATACGGCTTTTTATTTTCCAGGTTGAAGCTCTCTCTACAAACTTGCACAAACCTTCATTTTCCTCTCTCCACTGAAACCTCTCAGTTATCTCCCTAATAATGCTTCCGATAATGGAAAAGATTTCTCATGGTTAGTATCATCTTCGATCTCTAGCTCATCTACTTCTACATGAGAATTGTTTGAAAACAACGTTACCCTATCTAATCCGCTTTCAGCTCTCCACGCAGCTCTCTCCATCTCATTTCTTGGCTTGTAGTATACTTTCCGATACATGCAGATATTGATTCCCTGATATTTTTCACATCAAAATACCTATCTGAGTGAGTGGATGGGTTAACCTTTAAAATAATGACCAAGAAAACTATTTTCAAAGGAGAGCAAAAGCAAATAACTACATTTTCACATTCCACCAAATAGCAAACAATTTAAAATAGCTTTCTCTGAGACATGAAGTATTTCTTTAAAAATAATCTCTTTATACAAACAGTTGGGTCTGAAAAATCACCTTCTTCTTCAACACTAGGTTATAGATAATTACAGTGCTTCAAATCTCCAAGGAGTCTCTAGCCTTTAATTCATATGCTTGGCATATCATGTCTTCATAATGACATTCAGAGACACTAAGTTCAGCAGTTTTTCCCTTTCCTTTGTCATTCATTACATTCCAAACATTTGTGTCCTACAATCTATGCAGGGCAACTACTGGCTTTATAACTATTCTTAGCTCTGTAAATCCAAATATGATGATTCTATAGCAACTGGTTTTACATTTTATATATTTCATCACTTGATTTGATAGCAAAAATGTTACCAAAAGGATGGTTCAAGATACAGAAATGGCATGGAAAAAAATGCATTAAAGTCATTGTCATAAAGTTTCTGATTTAAAAGAGCAATGTTAAATATGCGAACTACATTTATTCTTCAACATTTCTTTCCCCAAAGAGAAATCTCGGAATTAAAATATGTTCTGGCGTGAAAGCTGAGATTTCCTCGTAGACTCATTTCCGGAGTTGTCACAGTAAGCTTTCCAAAGTGGCCTTTATCTAAGAAGTTAGGTTATATTCCTGTCCTCTTTGGTTTCATTTCCCAGGCCTCAGTATACTTATCAGTGGAGGCAATGGTAGGGCCTTTGTATTCAAGCATCAACTTAAAGTAACCACAAGGAAAACAAATGAACCACAGTGTGGCTGCTGATCTTTGTGCTGTCCCTGTGGGTGATGTTGCATGGCATGTCTGCTGTGATGGTGTAGCATGGCTGTGGTGCTTATGTGGTGGTGTGACTTGGCCATCTCCTGTCTAGTAGAGTAGATGGTGTGTAAAGATTGCTAACTGGTACTTGCAAGGAAATGTGCCAGTTTTACCAGACAGAAAATTAGAAATAACTAACTCTCAGCAAGAAAGTAGGTAACTAGTTGGGTTCTGAAATCTTATCATCATGAACACGGTATATAAAGTTTTTGTTTTCTGTGAATTTTATTTTGGGAAGGTTTTTAAGGACAAAATATACCCTATGTGTTAAAGAACTGCAAAAAATCATTTAAATCAAATCCAATTGCTCAGCAAGGGAATAAGAAATTAAGCAAAAATTTAGCAAAGCATTTTCAGAGAAAAAATTAGTTCCAGGATTCTGACCTACAGTAGTATCTGAAATCTTGATCATAATCTGTTAACAATAAATAATCATTTTTTAAAATTCCAGTGAAGCGAATTTCTAATGCCAGATAGTTCGGAGGAAAAAAAAAGACTTATTTTTAATTTAAGAATTATATGGAAATCTGAAATAGGTAGTAAGCTGAATACAAGTGAATGCAGCAAATGATAACAGGCTGGTAAATACTGCAAGTACCCATAGGGAGAGAGAAAAGTCGTAACCATAGACCCAGGGGGCTTCACACACAGTGCTACTGAACACAGAACGGGACAGCAAAAACACAAGAGGTTTTTGCTCCTGGCTAAATAAATGAAATACCAATATTACATTGATGGAAGAAACAGAAAACAAAGAAATAATGGGAGACCTAAGAGGACTAGCATTTAAAAAAAATATATCAGTAGAGTTTTTAAAGAATGAGACAGAAATAAAAGTTGTTATAAATGCAGTTGACTCTGAAAAATCCTTGCCTAAAAATACTGTGTTTTCCTTTTATATCCGATGAATATAGACAAATATAAATCAATTAAATCGTTTTCAAATTACACCTATGAAAATTGTGAGGTTAAGGCTTTCTGAACAGGTTAAAGTCACCACAGAAAATCTTTGTGCCTATGTGCCTATGTGCCTATGAGGATAAAGTTGGGATGGATTAACCAAGTGATTATACAAAACAAAAGTGAGATGGCAATTTCTCCTTAATGTTTCTTACAGAGCAGGGTGAGACCAGATTTGGTAAGTGATTCAAGTTAGACAAAGGACCAACACTGTTGAAAATTAATAAAACTAATTTATACAAAGAGAACACAATCTTTCCCCACTTCATCTACAAGGAATATTTCAGAACTTTGAGGGGGAAATTCTCTGAAGTGTTCACAACATTTAATATTATATGAGTATTTTAATAAACGGGAAGTTTTATAATCTAAATTACCAACATCTAAATGTAGAGCATGCACACACACTCATGCGCACACACCACAACTGCTATGGCCTATGTAACAAGATACAAGGCAAGTCAGATGACTTAAGTTCAGTTAATGTTAAAACTGGGCACCACTGTACAACATGGGTGAACTTGAGGACATCATGCTAAGTGAAATAAGCCAGTCACAAAGAGACAAATACTTTATGAGTCTGCTTGCCTAGGGTACCTACAGTAGTCAAACTAATAGAAATGAAAAGTAAAATAGTGGTTATTGGGGACCTAGGTAGATGGGGTTGGGGAGGAAAAGGGAAGTTGTTGTTTAATGGGTTTAGAGTTTCAGCTGTAATATGAAAAAGTCCTGGAGACCCATTTCACAATGTGAATATACTTACCACCGAACTGTATACACTTAAAAATGGTTAAGATGGTAAATTCACGTGTTTCTTAATCACCTTTTTTTAAAAGGTGGAAAAAAATTTAGGCCAAATTATGAAATCAGTGAAACATCTCAGATGTGTCTTCTGCCTTTCCCACCCACAGACTCCCTGAAACAGGCACCTGAGATTCCCAGTCCCCGAATTCATCCCTTTGCTCATAGTGTCTCTGGTTCTACCAAGACTTCCTCTCTCTCTGGGGAGTCCCTTGGGGTAAATCTCTCTCCAGTTTCCCACTCCAAAACCTCTTTACCTTGAGTACAATTCTCTTAACAACTGATAATCCAATGATTATTAAGGTGTTTATTATAACATATGTTCCTATACTATTTATGCTAAAATAAATTCTAAATTTGCTTCTGTGTAATTGACTACGTCTGCCACAAAGGATTCTTGTAGACGAAACCCTTATCCAATGCAAAACAAGTCCTACTGACAGAAGACGACAGGGGGACATGCTTGTGAGTCTCCCTCAATGCTGAGCATGTGTGTGCGTGACGGGGTGAGGCTGGGGGAAGGCGGTTCAATGTATTTAGAGGAGAGTAAGTTTTAAATTAGAAACCCTATTTTGTAGGGGTTAAGAGTTGAAAACATGCTATCCTTATAAGATTTCACCTTCTAAATATGTCTTGTATGTGTGACCTCCCTGGATGGCCCAGAGAAGCTACTCTTTTTTATTTAATGTGACATTAATTTTAATAATAAATTACTTTTCCTATATTAAATTCACCAAAGCCTCAAAGTCAGAACCACAGTTACATTTAGGCAATGAGAAATTCAGAGAAGCTACTCTTAACAACTAATTCTGAAGTTACGATAAAATAATTTAACTCTAATATCAGAAACCTCTTTCAAAACTAGCAGATAAATATTAAGATATTTTAAAAGGAATGTTGTCCAGTTCATTATTCCCAACA
Source organism: Vicugna pacos (assembly GCF_048564905.1). Taxonomy (NCBI): domain Eukaryota; kingdom Metazoa; phylum Chordata; class Mammalia; order Artiodactyla; family Camelidae; genus Vicugna; species Vicugna pacos. Next base: position 21,081,571 of record NC_132991.1, read on the forward strand.
AATAATTTTAAAACGGGCTTTGATACAACATAAAATGTATCTATAGAAGAAATCATACCCTTAACATAGAATAGTCTGGTTAAATTCTTAAACCATTTCAATTCATAGTGTAGTTTTTTTTCCTTTTATGTTCTTTCTTTTAAATGAGATGGATGTGAATACAAATGAATGGCATAGATACTTTTAATTTGTCAAGATCCCTTTATTTTTGCATCATAAACATACCTAAACTGTATAGAATTTAAAAGATTAAGTGTCTTGAAAACCAATACCACTGACACTTTTGGATAAATATTTGATATCAGCTGTAGTCTTACTGAAATACCCAAATCTTTCCTTATAATACTGTTTACCTTTTTTATTTTGTAAAAATATGGAGGGATTATGAAAATAAAATGAAAGGCTGGACTCCATTAGACTAGAGATAGGTTTGGTCTAGCACAAGCTGTGCCTTGAAATAAATCTAAAGCATTTTATGGTTAAACCTGCAAGAAAGCAGTTTAATTTCCCATTAAATCATAGTTTAGTGCACTCTAGAACAAATGAAGTGATTAAAATTTTAGCTATATGATGATATTCACATTCGCATTCCACAAACACACAAACTCAAATGCCGCTGACCAACTCCAAGCACATATTAAAGACAGAAAGGGAGAAGAAATGGTCCTGCTAGGTAGACTACATAAAAACTCACTATTTACAAAAATAGTATGTAAAGAAACTCATAATGAACATACACTTCCAAATGCTGGTACTTTGGAAAGAAATAAAGATAATGCATAATTAGGAACAAATATGCAACAAGCTTGAGCTACACAGCAAAGAAAATACATGATTTTTGCCTTATTGTCAAAAAGTATCTGTCATCTAATTTCTTTCCCTGAATCTAGAAGACTCAGAGATACTGAATAATTTAAATTATTCTAGTCAATAATCTACCACATAGGACAATTAACAATTAATGCCAGAAGACAGCATCATATAACTGAAAAAGAACCTGCTTTGGGGATAGACATGGCCTTATATCCTAAGTGTTCTACTTTCTATAAATAGAGATTTTGAGTCTTTTTTAAAGCCGAATAATGTCTATCTCAAATAACTGTTGTGATGAAAACATTAAATAGCCTCTATAAACCAACTAAAGAGAATCTGGCACATATCACTTTCTCAATAAATATTAATACCCTTTCCTTCTCAAATTAAGTTATTCTGTGACTAATATGTGAAATTTATCTCCCGTTAAACACGATATAACCAGAATGCACACTAAAATGTCTTTACAACCTTCTCCTCATCTCCTGGTAATTTGTTTCTAAAAACCTAGGGGCAATTATTGGTAAAAACACAATTATATAGTGTCCTTCTTTATCTTTTTTATGGCCTTTGTTTTAAAGTCTATTTTGTCTGATATGAGTATTGCTACTCCTGTTGTTTTTTTTTGTCATTTCCATTTGCATGAAATACCTTTTTCGGTTACCTGGGGGAAAGAGAGTGGGAAGGAATAAATTGAGAGTTCGAGATTTGCAAATATTAACTACTATATATAAAACAGATAAAAAACCAATCTCTTCTGTATAGTACAGGGAACTTTATTCTGTATCTTGTAATAACCTATAATGAAAAAGAATATGAAAATGAATATATGTATGTATGTACATGACTGAAACATTATGCTGTATACCTGAAATTGACACATTGTAACTGACTATACTTCAGTTTTAAAAATTGCCAATGAAATTAATGATACATAATTACTTCAATAGTTAAAACCCATGTGGAGTACTTAATGCTCCTGTAATTAAAATACTCAACAAAACAACAAAAATATAAAGACAAAAATTAATAAAAGTGATGAATTATCACTATTATAAACTAGGTAACCAATAGTATTTGATAACAAAGTTTAAATCACAATATAATAAATATACACCAAGTTTACTTATCTGAGAATGTGATTCTAACTATCTGTAAGTCTCTCTCTTTTCTAAAGAATGTCTTTCTTTATGGAGAATCAAAAATATAATTTCTCTCAGGATGTACATTCTTGTCCAAATGTGTCCACAATATCCCAAGGAACAAAAGCTGCGGTTATTTTTCTGGAGGCAGAGAGGGGTTCAATTTTTTTGTGCCATTTTGAGGGATCAACAGAGGCACAAGATAAGGACATCAGACCAATAAGGGAATTGCACCTGCAACCTCAGTCATATCCAAAAATTTTTTCAACACATTTAGCCACCTAAACACAAGAAGCCATGTTAAAACCTCCACTGACTTTAAATGATTCTGAAGCTTGGACAGTCTCATTACCAAATATATTTTTATACTGCTTGCTTAATTTTGTAAGTGGGATGGGACTCACTTGTAATACTGGATAATGAATTTGCAAAATGGACCAAAAAAAAAAAAAAAAGCATGATGGCTAAAGGTTTAGGCTTCCAATCCTCTTTTTATTTTTAAAGATGCGTATTTTGGATGAAAATCTTTCATAAACAAATTATGCACTTTTTAAAATTTTCTTAAGACTGATCAAACTACTGAACCTAATGTAACATTTTCTTAATGACCAATGGCCATGATTAGGAGTACCAATTAGTGTATGGTGATGCTCTGAGGGATTATAAAAGTTTGTAGGTCTGTTTACCCTTACTAAATAGCTCAGTTCTTGTGCTTTGAGTTTCTGTGTGGGCTTTTAATAGATTTTCTGTCAGCAACCTTGTTGTCACTTTTCACTGCTATCATTGTGCTGGTCCTAGCAGCCCTACTCCCTTTTCTAATTGCTGCCTCCTAATAGGCAGTGGGTTTGGCAACCAGGTAACTAAGCTTGTTAAAACTGTCAGTAAAATAAGACTTTGTAGATTCTAAGAGTACACTCATAAGAAAAAAATGCATTTGCTTTGTGGCACGGACTTTGTGGGTGCAATGTCGACTGTGCATATTTTATTGTTTAAATATTACCTCTCAGCTCTGTCAAGAAAAGTAGGCTACCAGATAGCTGGATCCCAAGAGGTGGGGCATTGACTGTCTACTAAATTAAGTAGACAGACCGCCACATCTACATCAGGCATGTTAATTACAGACAGGTTAGGTCATGTCTGGAAAAGTTTGGGTACATATCTGGAGATAGGCAATAAAGTTATTCAAAGTTAAACATTCTTATTAAAATAGAGTACTCTTTGAAATTTGATGTAAAAGCCACTAAATTGCACAAGTTGTTGAACCTGAAAAATATTGCCATATTCCGTGTTATTCTTAATTCATCAAAATGTCTGTTTTGGAATGGAATGGCTTATATTGGCGGCTTATTCACTACAGCCTATCCTGTTTGCAAATGTAGAAAAAAAAAACATGGTTATTTTTAGTTGATTCCATCCAGGCAGGAAAGTGCTCCACTCCTTCATAGCCTAAAACAAACAATTACTGGCGATGGTCTCATTATAAATTGCTTTCCATGGGGCATAATGAGTTTTCTTTTCTTTTTCTTTTTTTTTTTTTTAAAGAGACTTAGATACATAAGACACATGAACTAAACTGTGTTTGCCTGACATAAGTCGAATTTAAAGCTTTTGCAGAGATTACCACCCTTTTAATGCCTTCCTATTCCTTTGTGACACAAAGGCTGAATTTTTAAAACTTTTGTACAGCAAAAGCAATTTACACATATAAAAACACTTGGAGTGCCCTGGGGTGGTTCGCGTTGTGGAGAGTCGGAAGACGAGTTTGATTTTAAGTTGAAGCTTCAAACATTTATGGCCTAAATGGGGATGTCATTCTGAATTAAGCCTCAAATGTTCTTTCTTTCTTTTTTTAATAGGCAAGCAAGGGTATCATTTCTAAGATAAGCTATAGAAGAGGGAAGCCAGACCCCAGTTCCTTGCACTCATCAGAGAATTTTTTCTCCCTAAAGAGAATGGATTTCAACTGATGATCCCCATTTCCTTCTAATTCGGGCACTTGTGCTCCTCTTCCACGAATCCCCTCACCACTTCAATCAGAGGAGAGATGTTATTTTTCCCTCCTGCTGCTACCGGATATGTCCGGGCTGCTGCTGTAAGAATCACCACCACAGGACAGCCACTGCTCAGGGCTGCACTCCCCTAGCTCATCAGTCAAGGACACCAACTGCACATTACAGGAGTCCTTTTCAGTGTTCCCCTAACCCCCTGCCTCTCCCTTCACACCCTGTGTCCTCACACAAAAACGTCCTTTTAAAAAGCCTTTCACCTTTTTTCTTTCTTTACCTACTTGGCTGACTGTGAAGCCTGAACCACAGCGAACAGCTTGACGCACCCCACCTCCCATACGTGGTAATTCGACAGTGATTCTCCAAAGCCAAGAATTCAGAGGGTTAACCTGAGGCAGCTCCAAGAAGTAGGTCTTCAGCATCTCCTCCTGCCCTTTGCTCAGTTCTCCTCCCCCTTCTCATGCTTCCCAACCATTTAAATGTCCACAGAGCTTCCTGCTTTCCCTGGAGCCTCTAAAAACAGCATTCTGCCCAGGCTTCTCTCAACAGGAAAGACCTAACCGTCTGAAAAAAAACTCTACCTACTCTCAAAAAAGTTCGTTTTAGTTCTCATTCCTTCAGACCTGTGATGTGTGTCTACTAGCTGACAAAAAAAAAAAAAAAAAGAAAGAAAAAGAAAAAGAAATGAAAAGAAAAGAAAAATACTTATACATTAGAAGAGAAAATGTATTTTTGCATCACTGCTTCCAGGAAACGCAGATGTGCTACAGCTGGGGCCATAGAGCCACTTAATATTTTAATTAAGGTTCTGATCAAGGAGGAAGTTTTCAGGTCGCTGGCAGGTCACTACAGACTGGTTTGTGTGTACAGCATGTATGTCTGTGGCGGGGAGAGCTGATGCCAGGCAACTTAGGCAGACAGATCTAAATGTAGTTCTCAATTCATGCAGCATAAACGTCTGTAGGCTTTATTTTAAAATCTAGATCATGGTTTTATGTGAATGATCAAGCCCTTAAAAGATACTGACTACATAGTTTAGACTGTCCTTTTTGTAATTTTTCTATAAATGCATCTGGGATACAATAGCCATCTGTTGTTTAGCTGGCTCTGTATCACTACTGGTATTAGTGGCAATGATGTTTGAAAATAAACACATGATCCACAATCTTATAGTGACCCAAGTTTTGAGGGCCTATGTAGACTTAGGAAAAATTCTCACTTTCAAACTGCAGGACCTGAACTCCATCATGACTCAGTTTCCCCCGAAGGACTTTCCTGATGCCCCACTCCTCACCTCAGCCTCACATCCTGCCCTCTTCCCACCAAGACCACGGAGTCTCTGTTCTCTTCAGTGTGGGTCTCTGTTCTTCCAACTACTCATATACTTGTTTCACACTCATCTGTTTGTGTGGTTTTCTTACATTTGACTTATAAACTTCCTGAGGACAGAGGTTCTATTTACTTTATCTTAAGGCATTACAAGATAAATATGATATATTGTGTGTGTGTGTGTGTAATATTGTGCTTCAGGACTTCCAAAGTATAAAGTGTCGAAGGAAGACTCATTAAAGATGAAGTAAGAGGTACTATTACTTTTAATACTTCTTTAGAAATGTCTTTATTCCTCCCATGCAGACCCAGTTTTGAGATCCCATATTAGGTTTTACACACAAAATTAGAAACTGATTTTGTAAGTAGAAAGGAATCCTTTGTCCTTTGGAGTATATTCTAGTGTTCAAAAAAATCTATTTAAATAAAACAACTTGTCTCATGGACCAGGTCATGTGATTTTCATAGTGCTTAACACGAAAACCTTTTAAAAATCCTCATAAGGGAGTCTCCTTTCCCCCTCGTGTATAGAAATGTTACAAAGTCAATTCAGAACAAGTTTTCTGGAGTTAACTTCCACCAAAATATGTGAAACAAGAAAATCTGCTGTTGTACCAACGAAACTCTAAAGAACAGACAAGATAAGATCATATAACAATATTTCTGCAAACGGATATTATGAGAGATTTCAGAGGGTGAAGGCAATTTTACCTTCTAGGGAATCAGTGAAACCCTGAAGGGCCTTTTCAAAGAGAAAAAGCATTGAAGGTACCCGGACTAGTGCAAGATAAATAGCCCTCTGTGTATTCCTAGGGGAACATTTCATTTCATTCTTCATGTATATCTTTTTTTGTTTTTCTGGTAAGAACTGGGATTACTCTTCCCTTTAAAAAAAAAACAAAAAAAACAAAAAAACTCTGTCCCAAATGAGGTGTTTTGAATGCTTTTCTTAAGAAACATATCTTTTTCTTAAACATGGAAATAGAAGAAAATGGTCGCCTTGGGTGGGAGGTGGTGAGTAAGAACAGAGTAAGCCCTAGCAATCCTATAGAGAGAGACTAACTAGATTAGTAAATCAAAAGCCCTGAGCAAAGCACTGAGAATATGCACATTTTTACAGATACAGAATTGAAACTTCCATGATGCCCAAGTCTAGCATTGACTTAAAACGTAGGAGAGCTAATCAGAAAAGAACTGTAATTTTCTTCTATATGTCTAACCAACACAAAGACTTATGATCAGACTAATATGAGTTGAACATGACCAATTATGTAAAAAAACATAATTACAAAGTGATTTTGGAAAGAGCAGTTTTCAATTTAACAAAATTGTCATTTGATTGACTATACTGATCAAATAGCCAGCCAAAAAAATTTGCTTTATAAATTTAAATAAATGCTACCTTAATTGGATAGAAGCCAAAAAGGGAAAAAAATAATATTTAAATTAATTTCTAGATTGCTCATCATGTTGATATCACACGGGCAGCACATAATCTTAAATATGAATGAAAACAAATGTATATCAAGTCTATCTCTAGCTCTCAACACAGTTTATGGAATTTCCAGTGGTTTCACGAATTACTGAAGATTATGAAGTATAAAGACATTTTTCCTCATTATAATGAACTATGAATAAAATTTTAAAAAATATTTTGTGTTCTCTTTTAAAATTAAGTATTTTTAAAATCCTAATTCATGAAAGGTACAGTAATACAAACATCTTAAGCAAAATATGGAAACCTAACAAAAGAACATACACTTACCTATGAATGTGCTTGCATTTTACACAATATAGGATTATAAAGATTAATTTTTAAAAAATAAAATTGGAAGACCAAATACAGGAGTACATTGTAACACTGCTTTGTGAAATTTTTCTTTTGGTTGCTGATATCTATCGAAAATATACTCTTGCATTGCCTGGATCACAATGTAAAATTTCTTTCATACTGAGGGTTGTAATCAATGTTTAAGAGTCATATTAATTACATTACAATGTAACGTGCTTCCAAGATGCTGATTTCTAGACATGTTTACATGAAATTCTATAATGAGATGGGAAAATAATCAAGTTGGCTTTATAAATTCGACATTTGTAAACAATGAGACAACACCCTATCAGCTTTTTAACTTAAGTGTTAACAGATTTTGGCAGAAAAGAGATATTAAGCAGAAAAATATGACAGACTTTTGAAACGTAGAGTTTATTTTGTTACCCATAAACTATCATTCTTTTATGTAATGTTTTGACAAAATGGGAAAAAGAATTAGGAAAATTCTGCAGATAATATGACTCGCACCTTTCATCAATTTCTCTAAGCATCTGCTACTTAAGGGCCATATGGGTAAACAGAAGCCACAGTTCCTATTGCCATCACGGCATTGGAAAAGCATCAAATTCATGAAAGTATGTTATTTAAGTGCCCTGCATATATTAGAAAACTTAGCTCATGTCAGAATATCTAGCATTGCATGGTGAGCACTAGAGGTACTTGAAGACTAAACTAGACACTGCAAGTTAATTAAAAATTTATCTGTATCCATTTAGAATATAATTGGAGTGATAAATAAGTTATAATTCAGACATAGCATGACTCCAACTATAGGCAATCTATATTTACTGGGAAAGCGATCAGAAAAAAATATACCATATATACTATGATATGATTTACAAGGTTATATTATTTTTTAAGTAAACATCAGTATTCCAATATTTCTAAGAGGTTAACTGTTAACAGGTATGTGTAGAATGAGATGCATTGCTTTTATATACATAAAAAATGACTGTATTTTCCTGACTTCCCCAATCACAGAGAATAGAAACTTATATAGTGAGCTATGACTAACATTTGTTTATCTCGTCTAAGTTGTATTATATATATATGTATATATATGTAAAATGTCTAATATTGCTGTTGGCTACTCCAACTCTTCTCCAGGGTATCTGTATGTTTTTCAATTTTGCCTAAGAGAAAATAATGACAAAGTTGATTTTATTCAATCAATGATTATAAATTACAGGCATTTTAATTGTATTATTACAATTAAGAATGAAAAAAAAAAAAGAGTTTAGAGATGGAGGGAAAACTCAAAGAAGGCCCAGAACTGCATTTCCAGAAGAAAATATATTGATACAAATGTGAAAATTTATATTCTTCATAAATAATGAGAAAAGACTGCCCTTTTCAATTTAAAAAAAATGTTTTTTTTTTAAATTTTGGGGGGAAGTAATTAGGTTTTTATTTATCTTTAATGGAGGTACTGGGGAGTGAATCTAGGACCCCCTGCATGGTAGGCATGCACTCTACCACTGAGCTATACCGTCCCTCTGCCCTTTTTAAATTAATGTAGTTTTTGTTGTTGTTATTTCGTTTTTTTTTTTTTACCCTGAGAAGCCCAAACAAAACTGATTTGATCAAAAGTCAAAAGATGAGGTGAATTTGGACAGAAGTATGGATGGATGCAAACACACATTCGTAATGACCTTCTTTCTCTATTAGGTAATACACAGAATTAATAATAATAATGGCACAACACATTCCTAAAACACATTCAGCAGAATCACAGATGAACTATTGATCTGAAGTAATTGTGATGAACTTAATTACATTCTAGATTTAAAAGGCTCGCTAGCAAATTCCATCACTTAAAAAGGATTATAAGCCCCTCTGTTAGATTTTAACTTCAAGACAGAGGCTGCAATGCAAACCACATAAAATTACACATTTAATCTAGATACAACATACAGACATAAGTACTCAGGTAATGCCACATGAGATGCTCATAATATGGCAAAAGGAATATATCATATGCCACTAAGGAATAAACATTTGGAACACTACTTAATCGATGCTTTAAATCAATTCTGGTAAATAGAAAAATATTATGAAGAAGGGTTATTTTATAAGCATTAACAGGTTTAGTAGTTATTATCTCTGTGTGTGTATTATACATTATATACTGTATACATCTAACCAAAGAACTGTCTACCATTACTCTAGAAACTCTAGTTGACCCTAACTCATCAGATGCAGGTCTTTTTCTCCCTTCATCAGTGTCAATCACATCAGTATGAGACAAAATCCACACATTTCTTGAGTCTTTCCTCTATTGTTTCCAATACTACTCTCCCAGTCCCAGCTTTCCTACTTTCCATCATAATCCAACACAATCTACTTGTGTCTCAAGCCTTCCTAGTTTTTTATGAGAACTCAGTTGACTAATACGAGTTGTAAAATAAAACTAAGGCCCTCTCCTCCCAGTGACCTTTCCAGATAAGTGTAACCCTCTCTCCCTTGTAAAAAGGCCAACCTGCCTTTCTGGACGTAATCTAATCACCTCATAATGTCCACCGCATACTCAAACTTCTGACAGAAAGGACTGCTTACAATGCATTTAAACATATTTTGGCTTTTTTTTCCCTCAAGCTGTATGCTTTGCCCAGACTGGGAACGCTCTTAGTTTGTCAAGTCAAATCTGTTCTTAAAATCTTAAATTCAATTTCCTTTCTGAATGCTTTATTATGGCATGAGCTTTTTCTCCTTTAAACCCCACGCAGCCCTTTGTTTGCACTTCTCCTAAGGTGCTCCTTACAGTATTTTAACACAGTGGAGATACATCATATGACATTTCATTTTTTATTAATATTTCACTAAACATATCAGGCCTAACATAGAAACACGGTTTTGTGTGTGTGTGTGTGTGTGTTTAATTAGTATCTTATTTTGTATTTTGCTTAATTTTGTTGTTTGCCTTTTGCATTAAAAGACCTTATAAACAAACCAATGACCTTATCTGGGACCCAACCAAACATACACCACCCTGTTCAGAACAAAATGGACTGCACTGGACTTGCTGAAAGACAGTGCAACACACACAAAGCCATGTACACAGAAATTCAGGGAATATTTATGAAATTTAAAAAAATAAAATTTATGATTCATGACTTTCACATTCATCACTGACTCTGGGACCCTTATTTATAGTTATATGTATTTCTGTTTCATTACTTTAATGGGAGTATCATCAGGAGGGTGCACGATCATCTCTGAATGCCACAGTGTCCTTGGCAGTACTATATGCTTAGTTGGCACTTAACATATTTTTGTTACTTTGAATAAAAGTGAGTCTGTCTAAAAAGACCATGAAATCTCCAATGGAAAACACCCATGGAGAACAAATAATTTATTAATTCTACTTTTAAAAAACAGTACAGACAGATCATTTTAGGACTTGATTACAGAGCATGTAGGTCTTTGAAAAGCTTATGTAGTTTTAAAAAGCTCTTCACCTTCTGCCTTACTTCAATTTCTAAATTGAAAACTCCTTAAGGACAATAATTATATCACTGCACCTTGTTATCTGCTGAACTGCTGTAGTATGTTTTGGATTAATCTTACAAAGGTTAGCTTAGCTGTATGACATGCTTCCAGAAAAATCTCAACAATCAGGACTAGGCAAATACCCCAAAAAGGATTGCAGAAATAATTGGCTATGTAACTAAACCTTTAAAACCTGAGACTAGTATAGTGGTCTGGTACACATGCCAATAGGGAGCTCAATTTAAATAGGGCCGATTAAGTGAAAGAAAGATGAAATGAGACACTGTGCCATACAGGGGTGTACAGCGGACAGAGAAAACTCTAACAATTTCCTTAAAGCAGCAAAGGTACCACGTGCCCCAGAGGGCGAAGAGCACTAGTAAGTCTAGAGGCAGAACTCAGCTAAAAGACAGCTGATCAGACAAGATCAGGTGTGAAAGCCACGCTGGCAGCAACAGCCCTTCGGTCTGTGGCACTCTCAAACACAAAGGGAAACCAGGTCCACAAAAAACCCACTTGCTTTTATTTTGCTCAATTTTCTCCCGCTTCTAACTTTCCCATCAAGCGTTCTAACTTTGGAAAGTCACTATTTCAGACTGACTACAGAGGGCTGAGTTTCGTCACTTTGCAATCACCAACTCCAGCAGTCATATCACTTTTGTTCATAGCTACTATGTGACTTCCAAACTGGTCTCGGATATTGAAAAACAGAATTGGAAGCAACACTCAAGGAAATAAAAATACCCTATTTCCCTCTTTGGCTTTTTTTTTTTATTTCCCTCTTCAACATTTGATAATCTATTTCATTTCAGATCTATAGCTTGTTTTTTGCCTCAGCAAAGGATTTCCCTATTGGTTATGTTGATACGGCAAATTTTAGGAGGTGCAGGTCCAAAAGCTCCCCTCTGAGTGATAAAATCTAACCCTTGGCCACTGCAGGAAGTTTTACACTTGAACATTAAATTTTATTTCAGTTGAATTCTCGTTTAAACCTTGAGGATAACTACAGCTGGAGCTTGCAACTATTAAAATCAGAATGCTTGGACAGATGGAAGTTTTTTAGCATTTAATTTGAATCTCCTATTTTACACTTTGCACAATCTGATATAAGCTTTATAAAGGTGAACTACATTATGACTCCATGTCAGGTCTGTGTCACATTTAAAGAAACATTAGACTAGCAATTTAATTTTTTCTTAGTCTCCCAAAGAACAAAAGAGAGAATTTCTATTCATAGAACAAGGCAAACCTTCTTGAAATCTGACTTCCTGAATTGTTTGTAATATGCCTAGAGATGTCCCAAATTCTCTCTGTATCTAAACTTCTTCTAGCTTTCCAGCCTGAAATACTTGAGTAATCGCATTTTCTGCCTTGCCTGCCTACCCACCAACCTTTTAATCTACTCATTATTGCTTCTCCATCCTAGGTTTCTCATTCCAGGGTAAATCAGTCTCACCCTTCTAACATCTCTAATTTCCTACATCACAGAACTTCGATCACTATCACAGAAAAGGCAAAAGCCAAGTAGGTAGTAGGCAGGGGAGGCTGAAAGGGGGCAAACACTCAATGATCAACTCCTCCCCGACCCCACTCCCCTTCCCACTTATGCCTAGGAATCACCTGGAAAACTTTTTTTAAAAAATCCAATGCCCAAGGCCTTCCCACCCCCCACTCTCAATTATTTCTTCTCTGGAGTGGAACCCAGACAATTTTTAAAAACATATTAACATATTACAAGTGAATCTAATGCATAGCCAAAGTTGAGAAACACTGGACTGGTCTGGAGATTTGCTGTGTTCCACAAAGGAGGGCACCAGATTTTTTTCTCAAGGATTTGGTCATAGAGGAATTGGGGAGTGGAGGGGATGGATGGTGAGTAGTAATTGTCCTGGCTCGGCATCTGCTAGCATCAGGATTTAAGGTGAATGGATAAATTAGACAAATCTGTAATCTGAGTCCTCTGCACACTTTAGCCACCATTAGATTCAAGGTCACATCCCACGTGTCTGACTAGCACACTCTGAGCAGTTAAGTATGCTACCTACCACCATACCCAATTCCAGGGTCTTTACTATGAAATAAGAAAATTTTGTTGTTCACTGGATTCTTTTCCTCGAAGATTCAGGTTGCACCTAGATGTTCCTCTAACAAACACCTAAACATATAAATACTCTCACATTGTGTTTTTACTTTCAAAGTGTTAGGCAGTTGGACAGAAATGAGCACTGGGCAAAGGGAGAGGAAGGGGAAAGGATCAACCCAGAAGGTAACAGTACGCCTGCACTCAGGATAAGGGGCTCCTAAAACTTTTACTTTCTCTAAATGAGGGCCAGCAAGGAAGTCTGCTAGAATCAAACGCTGCAGCTGCTCAGTAGAAAGACTCAGACCTGGCTTCATTCGATGCAATGCTCATTATAATGTAATTAACATATAGGAGTTTGAGCCCCCTCCCGCAGGTTTGTCTGTGCGCATCATGGGTAAGAGCATGCGCAAAAGAGATGTGCGTGCCTGAGCACAAGGAACGTGAGCCACCAATCAATCAATCAATCACGAAAATACTCCCTAAGCCAGGATGTAAGACAGCAGAAACAAAGGAGCAGAGCCATTTTTCCTCTCTTGGCTTGGGCCCCTCCCAATTCTCGGGGGTGTACTAAGTTTTACTACCTTTTTATTTTACTAATAAAATCTTCTGTTTATATCACCCTCTCATTAGAAATTCATTTTGGGGGGGGTGATTAAGAAACAAGCTTTTTTCCTCTCCTCCCAGTAACAAAAAGATCACCACTGATTCTAATCTACAGGTGATACACCTGAGTACAGATTCAAGTGATGTTTGACAGACCTCACACTAATTGGTTAGTGTTAATATGTTACCTATCTTAGCATAGATTAAAATGTCAATAAATCAGCTGAGAAATGTCTATGTACCAAGTACTGAATATAGATTATCTTATTGATTTCCATATATTTTGGAACGCATTGTTGAGAAAACCAACTGTCCTATGTAATTTTCAGAAAAGTACTATTCCTTTTCTTAATAAATACGTAATAATCTGGATTCAATGCTGTGGTTTGTGATTGTTCTGTAATAAACTTAAGCACAGTTGTGTGACTTTCAGATATCTAGAAGCAAGACCCATACTTGACTCAATCCAATAAATTAAGTGATTACAACCCAAGGATATTTTTCAAGCATTTCCCATTAGAAAGCAAGAAAAAGTCAATTGCCAAAAGGTACCTATCATTTCACAGAAAAGTTGTGTTAATGAACTTTGGAAAAAATTATGATAGTGCCAATAAACTCAGTTGACCATGTGTGTGTGTGTCTGTGTGTGTGTGTAAAAGGTTAAAATAGTTACACACACTTTTAATCTTTAAGTTAATTCTAAATTCTACTTTTAGTGTGCTTTTTCCTTAGAGTTTTATGTTTGATGGGGCAGTTCATATTTCCATAATTCCATTTGCCTATATCTTGCATCAAAGAAAACACATAACAGGAAATTTTCCTGTCTCAAAAAACTAAAATAGACCCATTCAGAATTTTAGTTCGCTTACACCTTTTCCACAGCTAGTATGTACTATAGCTCGATAGCTAATGCATTCATGTTACAATATCGTAATCGACCAGTGAATAATGCATTCTATTCAAAAGTTCTTAATATTTGATGCTTAAGTAAAATACAGTTAAGCAACCTCTTACATTATCTTTAAATCTAACTGCGTATATCGTATTCATTTAAAAAATAGGTAGTTCTATTGGTCCACGTCAAGTAAATGTCTCCTCTCAAAATCCATCTAAAAATGCAATCATAAAACATGTTTTGAAAAAAATTCCTTGAGGATCATTCTCCAATTAAAAATATTTTCTTTAGGATGAGGCCGAAAATTGAAGTTTTGACCAACAATTGTCATTACAGATTCTAAGATCCAGTTTTGTAACGAAATTCCCTTAGGAGTTTGGCTAGATTCCAGTGAGGTATTTGCATTACACCTTCCTAATTTTTCACAGAATTTCAAATGAATACAGTTTTCTTCCTTATACTCTAAGTAGGAAATGCTACCAAAAAGCAAGCAAACAAAAACTTATACAGATGTGAGTATAGAGGACAGGTAACTGGAAACTGTTGGAAACACCACTAGCTCTCATGTGAAGAGAGGAGAGCTTACAGGAGAGAATATGACATGGAAAAAAAATTGTTTCTGGGCCTCAGCCTTCTGACCAGTCTGTAATTTTTCATTACCCCAGTGCCCGTAAGGGGACTGAAAATGATTAACACTTCAATACAAATGGCTGATACTAGCTTTCCATGGAAATGTCATCTTCAAAAAAGGGGAGGAAGAGCTTACACTACAGCAGCAGTATTTTATATAATAAAATTATAAAAATTATGTGAACTTTACAAATCATAAGATAGTTGATCAGATAAAAGTCTCAAAACTTCTGGAATGTTATGCCAGAGGACTCTCTAATTTGGTCTTCTCATGAGGTAGGCTCTGTACAGAGAGGACATGGAACAGGAATTTTAAAACTGGTGCTACTATGAAGCACATTCAGATTTGCCAAGTCCATGTGTGCAACTTGGAGGAAACGGCCCACAGGTCAAATCGAGCCCATGGCCTGTTCTCTGTGACCTTTGAAGAAAAGAACTGTTTTGCATGTTTAAAGGGTTTAAGAAAAAAAAAATGTTAAATGGTGACACATGGCCTACAAAGTCTAAAATATTTATTATCAAGCCCTTTACAGAAAAAAAAATTGCTGACACCCGATTTAAGCTTTAAAAAAAGGCCCCTTCAATAATCTGAATGGATTCCTCATGCTTCATTTGGTGCAGAACTATGTAAATTCTCTTTGAGTTTCCTCTGTATTCTCAGGTTTATGGACTCATTAAAGGCCTGAGACCTCTTTGCTGAGTCAGGTAAGACCACCTGGAACTCTGGGCCACAGCCAGGCGCCAGTAAGCAGAGTGGCCAAGGGCAGCCTAGCCAGGCCTGGCAGCAGAACGCTGAGCCCCTCCACGATCCAGGGGGTTCTGCCACCATAAACACACAGGTAAAGGCCGAACACATTTGCAGCAGCTGTTGCGCTAAATAGGAAAATGCCTGGCATATGGAAAGTGTAAGGCTTTGGAAAAGGTTGCCTCAGCCACAAGCTCAGAAACGACTTTTTTTTTTTTTTTTGAGCATCAGAAAGGATATACATCCTGCCCTTGCTATTCCCATATTTAATGTCAGAAGACAGTCTCTTATGTTGTTTTCTTCTTTTTTTTAAGCTGTTACATCATTCAGCTACTTTCATTTTTAATTATAATAATGAAGATCAATTTCAGTGTGGTGAAATGTTAAAGGAAAAAAAAAAACAGTAAGCCCAAATAAATAACATTCAGCCTGATATTACCTCATCAAAAGCCTGTGAATGCCTCTTTGTACATGTCTGAAGCAATTTCTGTCACACCCACATACATGTTAGAGAGCAATCTGTCTACATTTCAGCTCTATTAAGCCCATCATGACGTTCTTCCATGAGAAATATAATTGACCACATCACTTCTAACTCCAAGAACCCCTCACAGCAGCATCAAGAAACTTAAAGAATATGAAGTTTCAAATATCGATATACACTGCACTATTGTTTACAGGAATCAACAGTAAACGACCTGTATGACCAAATGCAGGAATCCCTTAATGTACTCAAGTAAAAACATTTATTTAAGTTGATGCACTACTGTTTCCAAAGCTTCTACTGGTATGGTAAAATATCTAAAATGAAAATGTCAACTAAAAATACAGTTTAAAAATGACATGTCAACTATATAATGAAAAAAAACAACCTCAGAAACTAGACTAGAGGAATGTCAGGGGCTGAACTGTACCCTCCACCCCCCACATTCATATGTTGAAGGCCTTACTCCCAATAAGCCAGAATGTGACTGTTTCTAAAGACAGGGACTTAAAGAGGTGGTTCAATTAAAATGAGCCCTGTAGCGGGGGCCCTAAGCCAGTATGACTCAGAGGAGGAAATTGAGATGAAGACACCTGGGGTTCTCACACAGAGAAAAGGCCATGTGAAGACGCAGAGAGAAGGCAGACATGTGTAAGGCAAAGGCCTGAGGAGAAACCCAACCTGCCAACACCTTGATCTTGGATTCCTAGCTTCTAGAACAATAACTGAACATTTTTGTTGTTTAAGCCACCCGATCTATGATATTTTGTTATGGCAGCACTACCCAACTAATACATCAACAAGGAATATCATAAAATTTCGTTACCATTACATTTTGTTGGTGAGATTATGTCTAAGTAGTGTTCCCTTTTTACTTACTCTGTTGAGTATGACTTTCTCTTCTTTCCTCCCTTCCTGTTTTCTCCCCTGGTTCCCAACTTTTTCTTTCTTTTCTTCCAAAAAGTAGTTTCTGAGTACCTACAGTGTGGCCAGCCTTGTGAATAACTAAGCACTAAGTATTGGAAGTATGATTTGATTCCTGTCTTCACAAAATTTAATCTGGTAGATTTTAACTTACTTCAACAACAACAACAAAACAACCCACAATGGTCCATCTCAACATGTCTCAACACACAGACATTCCTACCGAAGTACAGTTCCAAAGTCACCTGTAACCAAAGCAAATCATCTCAGGTAGCATCAGTGTACATGAACAATACTTAGAGAAATTACCGATCATCAGTAGGTAGAGGCCACATATCATTTCTAGGGACGGATTTCTATTTTCTTTAGAGATCACCCACCACTTCTTCGCCATCCTGATTTCACTGCAAATTAGACCTCACACCTAAAAACATTTCCTCTAGCTTCAATATTTTGTCCCCAAGGGTTGGTGAAGCAGAGACACAGTAGTCAATTAGAAACCATTTGTTTGATAAAACCCATTGCCACAGCTTGAATGATGTTTGGCAGAGTTTTGGCAGATGTTTCAAGAGCTAAGGCATGTATGGATGCTCCAAATGGCACAAACCAAAGAAATGGGTGGTGATAATGGAGAAATGGTACAGAATTCCTAGTTAAATGAATGATTTCTCTTCCTGAGCCCATCACATGTACAACTTCTTGTCTTAGTCTTCAGCCTCTGCTGTGGTGGCCAGAGTAGTATTGGGAGCGCTGGACCACCGCTAGACAGTGGCATTAAGTTAAAAGACTACAGATGTTAGTATGTTCAAAGGAATGATATGTGTAGAGGCCTTCATGCAAGGCCAGGCATGAGCAAAACTGTGAAGCAAGTAATTTTTTTCGGTCTATCACCCACTGGTGACGATAAATGTTTAACAAACAACTTTATGAAAAAATGTAAGTACTTAGGTTATGATAACTAATACTGATATAAAGGATGTGCCTCACTCAAATACTGATACAAAATACACAATACGTTTCATTGTAAATTCTCTAAATTCTGTGTAAATTCAATTGATTTACACAAAATGCTTCAGTTGATTTTACCAAACTGTTGTATTTTTAACACAGGACAACAACTGATGGAGCAGCATAGTTCTATAGTGGTTTTTGAAAGCTGGAAGAGTATTTCCTCAATTTCTTGTGCTATTCACAACATAGCAGCTACAGCCATGACAGCCTTTTAAGTTCAATCTACATTTTTAACATTTTCTATTTGTTACTTTAAGTCTACAGTAGACAATCAGCAAATCAATAACTTAAACCCTGATTTTTTTTGTTTGCCAATTTTTCTGGTATAAATACTCTTACTATAACCAGCATCATGTTACCAGTGTGATGTCACCAAACAAGGAGCCATGGAAAGATGCACAGAACACTATTACATCCTTTTCCCACCAATGCAATTACAATGGGTTTATGATATCGGCAAGAGCAAAGATAACAATTAAATGTAATAAAGCGATTAGAAACTAATGAGCTTTGAGTACATTACTTTTAAAGTATAATTATACATTTATACTATTTATTTTTTTAACCGTGACTGTGTTTAACATTCAGCTTTCAAAATTTATGAAAATTTAAACAACTGGCTCTCCCGAGTGGTACAAGCCAGCTCCAACACTCCACTCCCCTCAGCCAATCCTTTTTCTTTCAAATCCCTTCTCTCTGACTTTCTTCCAGATGCTCGCAAAACTCTGCCTTTCTCTTGAGCAATTCCTCTAACATGTCTTCTACTCAAATATTCCTCTCTGCCTGCTTTTCACAGCCTTCCCACAATCTGATCTTAACATTATACCATTTTAAAAAGAATATGATAAAAGCATTTCACCCTAACATGGTTTGTGTCAAAAATTGCTAAGATATGTCCTGTTCAATAACAGTACAGTACTGAATTTACAAATAAATGAATCTCTAATGGTGGAATTAAACATGTTTAATGGTACACCAGGAAACAAAGATACTTTGGTTCAGATCCTTGGAATTATATCATGTAATTGATACAAATATTTTTGGAATCAGTAAATTCTGGTCTAGATATTCCGCTTCTCTAACAACCTTGGAATTAATGACCCTACTAAGTCATTAATCTCTTTACTGACACAGTGTAATGCTCCATTTCTACCATTTGCTTTGTTCTCTGTGGTCTCACCACTGCACACTCCATTTCCCTAACAGTGTCATGCTCCCTTTAGCCTCCAGGTGTTTGCTCCAGGTGTTCCCTCTACCTAGAGCACCCTACCCCACTCTCCATCCTCACTCCTAGAGCTGAGCTTCAGATCTTCCTATGTCAGGTGAGCCAGAAGTTTCCCTGATGAACCTTTGCTCCCCTTTCTGAGTTAGGTAAGCCCCTCACAGGACCCAAGCCTCCTGTGCTCATCCTTGCAGTAAGACTCAGCTCATTTGCTTCTAAGTGACTTGTCGCACTTCTACACCACTTGGCTAGGGATTCTATGATGTAGAGGCTGGAAGGGACAAGTCTGCCTTGTTCGTCAGCATTTTCCAACACCAGAATGATGCTGGCAGCCTGGTGGGCAAATACAGGCTGAATGCAATGTTGATGATTCTGAGGAAGAAAAACCAGAACATGGAGATTATGAACACACTGCCTACTTGCCTCTCCTTCAGGTTATAATTGCCTTATTTTGAAGTTTTTCTTTTTTTAAAAAACTGAATTTGATTAGATGAGCAACTGGTTAGCAATAAACTGCAGCAGCAGCACCAACTTACAGGAACACCTCCTTCTACAAGCCTGAAAGCCCCCTGGGGATACAGAAAGTTGTTAAAAGCCATGCTTAATTATACAAGCTAGCAAAGAGGGATCTCTCGTCACTGGAATCCAGTTGCACGTTTGTCAACCTTATTCCATCAATTTGAGAAACTCAGACACTCCACCTAAGGTAATGACAAATCCTTGAACCATGGTTTGCCAGGAGTAGAGAAGTGAATATAAGCCAAATAGGAAAATAAATGAAATTGTGACAAAACTTCCTGACTTTCCACCCCTAAGTACTTATTTTGCAGCTACGTTAGAATTATGACACATGACATCATCTCTCAGATACAGGCTTAATTTGAGTTCCAATTCCAGTAATCATAATCAGAAAAGAGAAGCATGATGCTTTTGATCAAAGCAAGTCAAAAAAGGTTGTGTCTTCTCCCCCACATTCTTTTGAAAGCCATTCTATTCAAATTTAAAGCTGAAGCCACACTCCGACACACACACCCCCTTCCGTATTGAAACCTAGGCAAAGAACTGCACAGCACTAAACACTATTACGCTGCAGCTAGTACAAAAGGACAGGGATCTGCATTAGAACAAGTGCTAAAAGAGCCGAGCTCCAGGCAAGGAAACATCATTATTTATAACAAGCTGATCTGCCTCTATATGATTAACGGAAGAACAGTGAATTAATGTTGTTATCTTAATATTGTTTAAATGGCCTCTAGATGTGGTGCAAAGCTAAGCCAGGCAGAGCGGTTAACACAAAATAAATGTCAATCCAAGAGAGATTTCTGGGAAACATTTTCACCCGGAGTAGAATTTATTTAATTAATGGCCTCAGAATGATAAGCTCTGATAAGCCCCTGCTGTATGGTCTTATTTTATTTGGGGAAACGGGACACAGCCCGATTTAATGGGATTTTCTTCTGAGACTGGTACAACTTGTAGGCTTCTGGATAATTATCAGCCATTTTAATGATTTCTTTTTTTCAGAATGTGGTTCATGCCGTAGGTTACCTGGGGAAATGGATGAGGAAAGTAGGAAACTAAAACTAAAATTTTATTACCTGTAGCTGAAACTGTCTGCTGGAACAGGAAAGTTAGATTTTTAAGACGCAAACAACAAGCTTTCGATTGCCCGTGAAATAAGGCTTCATTTAATGACTGCTTTAGAATTAGTTGTCCATGATAGGTAAAACCCAGTGTTAAAGCAAGTTTAGATGGAAATGTGTCCCTAATTGTCCTGAGACTACAAGGGCCTCTGTAAAGAGCGCTAAGCAGGAGCCGACAAGTCGGGAACCTTGTGCCAGCCCTCAGAGCAAGCTCTAGGTACAAGAAACCCTTATCACTGATCCCCCAGACCTTCCTCTCTGTCACTTAAAAGTTAAACTACATAAGATGAAGTTGTGGAAACAGGACAGGCTGAAGGCAGAGATGTATGAAAAATTAATATTTATAATACGTACAGTTTAAACTCAGAAGAATATTCCAAACTAATCATCAGCAATTGGGGTATTTATAAATGTTTTCAGGTATGTCTGGAATAGCTTATAGAAATATATCCAAAGATACAGCAGCTTCACATTAATAGGGGAAATGAGAGAGAAAGAGTTTTCCATTTTGTGAAAGATCCTTCACACGAACGCAGCAGGGAACGACTGGAGATGCAATCAGCACGTGCCATATGTACAGCCTAGTAAATCTTCCCTTTACTTGGCTTTTCCCAGGTAGCAGTGGGAAGGCTGGCAGGTCGGAAAGCTCCTCTAGTGCATACTAGGCTTCTTAATTTTTCCAGGGCAGCCTGCTGCCTTCCTGCCCTTCTCTTACCCTTTGGTGACAATCATGTAAGTGTCTCAGCCTTTTTTGTTATTCCCCTGCCTGCTTAGTTTCCTTTCTCTCCAGCAGTACTGAGCATGGAGGAGACTAGAGCTCTCTTAGATCCTGCATTCCTTGATACCAAAGTCAATGCTGCTGTGACCCCTGGAAACTAATCATGAAGTGACCCAAAAGTTGTACCACCTTTTAAAGAAAAAGAAAAACCCTGTAATAATCCTGGACTTCCTACTAATGGTTCCGTATTTTCACACCACCACATGTACTTTCATATTTGCATTGCTTATTACATTTTTAATTATTCATTAGAATGGATTTCAGATGTAAATTTTGGTAATTCTGGATTCAACCCTGGTAGCTCTATAGCAAAATATCTCTAATACTCTTATTAATAAGAAGTCAATAGTAAGAAATCAATGTGTAAATCCTACATTGGAGTCATTCTGTTTTCCAATTTGGCTAACCTTGAATATGCCCAGAACACATGAAGAGGGGGGAAAAAAAATCTGTGACTTCACTGTAGTATTTTCACCAAGTATTTTCCAGGTAATAGACTAGTTTCAAGGAAAATTTTAAATTAAAAGAGCCTCCTGATCAAATTTATTTGGAAAATGATTAAGTTCATCCTACTTACTGCAGAAATTCTTAGAATCCTTAATAGGTTAATGGACACTATGAAGCACAAAGAGTGGATACAGAATTTTCATTTAAAACAAATTTACTTGATTATGGAGTCTTTTTCTTATAAGGTATACTGACAGACCAGTGCTTCACAGAACACAGTTTAGGAAATTCCATTTTAAGTTTTCTGGTAAAATGAATGTGACCTGGCTGTATGGGGTAGGGGGAAGAGAGCAAATACACATTCACCACCTTCTAATATCCCTTCCAATTTACCAGTACATCATGTGTGATGGGTTGAATTGTGTCCCCCCAAAAGATATGCAGAAGTCCTATCCCTGGTACCTATGAATGCGACCTTTTTTGGAAATAAGGTCTTTACAGATGTAATCAAGTTGCGATGCGATTATGAGGGAGAGCGTTAGTCTAATACGACAGATACCCTTAGAAGCAGAGGGAAACGTGGCTAGAGACAGATACGCACAGAGGAAGACTGCATCAGGGCACACGCGTGGGACGCCATGTGAAGACGGAAGCAGAGAGAGTGGAGCAATGCAGGTACAAGGAACACCAAGGGTTGTGGCTTTCACAAGAAGCTAGGAGAGATGGAGGGAACAGACTTTCCCTCAGAAGTCAACACTGCTGATAACCCTGAGCAGGACCTGTATACTCTAGGACGAAGAAAATAAACTTCGTTTTTGTTTGTTTGTTTGTTTTCAAGCTGCCCAGTTTGTGGGACTTTGTTACGGCAGTCCTAGGAGATGTAACAGCTGAGAAGGGGGGTGTTTCTCTAACAAACGTCTAAATACGTGGAAGTGGGCTTTGGAATTCAGTTACAGGTTGAGGCTGGAAGAGTTCTGAGGCACTTAATAAAAAGAACCTAGATTGCCTTGAAAACACTGTTGCTAGAAATATGGATGTTAAAGGTGCTTTTGGTGAGGACTCAGAAATGAGGAACATATTGGAAAGGGGAGAAAAGGCAATCCTTGTTACACAGTGGCAGAGGACTTGGCTGAATTATTTCTACTGCTGGGAGGCAAGCAGTACTTGTCAGTGATGGACTTGGATATTTAGCTGAGAAGATTCCCAAGCAAAGTGTCAAAGGCACAACCTGGTTTCTCCCTGCTGCTTATAGTACATACGAGAGGAAAGATAAATGGAAGATGGAATTCTGCCTCGAGACTGCCTCAAAACATAGTCTAATATACCATATTTATCACTTACTGCATATCTCTTTCTCTCCACTAGAACATAACTGCACAAGGGCAGGTATCTTACTCTGTTCTGTTCACTGTTATTTCCC
The DNA here is from genome assembly GCF_048564905.1 of Vicugna pacos. NCBI lineage: Eukaryota > Metazoa > Chordata > Mammalia > Artiodactyla > Camelidae > Vicugna > Vicugna pacos. The sequence goes on from NC_132991.1 coordinate 21,105,069, forward strand.
AACTGCCCAGATGCTCAACAGTTCCTCAATGAGTATTGAAGAACAAATGAAATTAAGGCATGGGGTGTGCTACTGAAATTAGCCCCCCTGGTTTCACATCCAAATTTTCCAACAGGTTTATAAAAGATTCATACTTCTTATAGTTTTTGTAATTAGAAAAATATAATTTCTTCATCTCCAAATGAAAGCTATTTACATGACTATAAGTACATTGGGGTTTACAACAGAGACATTGACATAGAATAAGACATTAACATTTACCTAATAATGGGGCTCAAAATAGGAACTCGTACTTCTCTGAAGGAGAACAATTAAGGAGTCTCAGAAAAAGAATGGTTTAGTCTACAGAGATGCAATTGAGGCCACGTATGAAACTGGTTCTCCAGTACGGTCTTAGCATTTAATTCTTAGAATGAGATTTGATAACAGCTGGATAGACTTTAACAGCAGAAATTCTATAAACAGGAATAGCAAAGATTCAAGCCTCCATAGAAGATACTAAGGCCACAAAAAATGATGGCTGTCTTTAAGTTCATCAAACTGCCACCTTAAATCCCTGATGTTTTTAAAATGCTACATAAAATGATACAGACTTTCTATTAACAACCCAATATGTTAGGCAATGAAAACAATACCCAAATGGACTCTGCCCTCCCCCATTCTCTTCTCAGTAGCTTTCATACATGGACATGCCAACTCCTAAGAAGAGCGTAGGGGCGGGGTGGGTATAGCTCACGTGCTTAGCATCCACGAGGTCCTGGGTTCAATCCCCAGTACTGCCAGCAAATAAATAAATAAATAAAATAATTTTTAAAAAGGAGTATCTGATACTCTATCAATTAGTTATATCTTTTATCTTCTTTGTTGCCATACTTGCATATATTCCATTTTCCAGCAACAGAGATCTCTAAATACACTATTTAGAAAGATATTTTTAAGTGTAAAAAGGCTAAATATTGTTCCTTTTGTTCCTTTTCATATAAAAACATGTACACTTGGAAAATATTTCTTTACATTCCTCAGTGTTATGACTATAGTCAGTTTTTTTTTTTTGCAAATACTAGGTATCTGATTAACAGCTACTGCACACATGTGCTTTCAATCATCTATTTGTTGCTTCCAACTTCGTATCACTAAGATTTTTCAAATTTATGTCTTTAAGTAGCTCCTGGATGCATCTTCTCTTTGGGATGCTGCTTTTGCTGCCTTACTCACTACCACTTACATGTACTGTTTTATTAAAGGCTCTCAAGTTGTCACTCTCTATAAACTCTCTGCTTTCTGTTCCCAACTCAACTCCTAGGTGTCTCTCAAAGAGAGTCCTCTCCCCAGCTTTCTTCTTGGGCAATCAGATCCCTTCCTCAGGTTCCTGCAAAGTATTCGTACTTCTGCCATGCCTTCCCTCACTCCTACAGGTAGAGTTATTCCGTCACTCTCTTTATGCTGTTCATTTTACCATTTGGAGCATGTATCTGTAAAACAGCATATTGTACTGTACTTACTGTGGGAGGCCTGCCTCCGTGATGAGACTGCATCCTCTCCAAGGCGACAACTATGTCTATGTACACCTCTACCTCTAGTGGTTTGAAAGTGCCTGACACAACTTACAGCCTCAATAAATACTTATTGAACAAACATAAAAAAAGAGAAGTTTAGGGAGCAGAAGAAACATCAAGCCAATAGTTATTTGTGCTATTGCTATACTAAGTCAAAGCATTATGGAAATAAATGGACTAACTTAGATGTCCATCTTTATTTCTCCTTGTGCAATTTAGGGGTCTAATTCAATATGGTGAGGTATCATTCAGCTGGACTACAAAACAGAATTGTGCATATCAGCCTTTAAAGTAATTTTCAGACACCAATGTGTTTTTCTTTTTTTTTTTTTGTAATTTCCCTGGCTTTCTCACCTTTGTCAATGCTTTTCTTACTTAGCAAGCCTTTTCTTAATCTTCTAAGATTATGGTAATAGAATAGGAATTTTCCTCTTCTCATAATACAAAGTTAACCAGTCAAAGGAATCAAAGCAAATCCTCCTGTCATACTGACGGATTATCAAGATAGGGGAAGTAAATTTCTAATGTAAAAATTTTTAAATTTAATTAATCACCATATTTATGTGTTTCATTTGTCTTTTACTTTTCTACTGTAAAAATTCAAACACTCAAAAGTATAGAGAACAGTATTCAAAAAAACTATGTGCTCAAATAGATATTCAAATAATCCAATAATTATAAGTGTTTTAGAGTCCTACCCTGATATAAAGGTTAAACAAACAAACAAAAAAGAACTAAAAGGTAATTATTAGCAGTTTAACAGGGTGTCAAGGCTATGTTTTCAAGAAAGAAAATGAAGGCATGCTATGGTCTTGCTGCAATGAGAATGAGAAAAAGAAAGCCAGCTTCCAGAAGGCCCAGAGAAGTCTTGGCCGGGTTTGAGTGAACGCGCAGCCACTCATGGGCAGGCATCTTCGAGTCTACAGAGTAAAGAACAGAACTTGCCCTCAAATAGGAAATTCTTGTCCTCTCTCCCCATTCAGGCATTACTTGTCCCTGAATCACAGCCTTAAACAAATTGGTGGAAGCTTCTAGTGCCTTCTCCACCCCTCTAAAAGTGCAACGCCCCTCGGCCTCGGGTTCATTAACAACAAAATCTCTATTCAACTCTAAAAAAAAGGTTTAATGTATTTTATATATAAGATAAGCCGTATCATTTTCATTATTCAGTTCTTCCCTCATTAATGGAACATTTGCTGGCTCCTTCTGTGTTCCCCTCAGACTACACATGTAAGGAAACAACGCTACAATAGAAATAAAAACTAAAGCGCCAGGAGAACATCTGTAAAAACAAACGGACTCTGCGTGTGCTGTTTGATGTCTGCCTAGAGAGTAAGTCAGGGGGCTATTAAGACTGTCTACGATTAGGAGTTAAACTAAGAGAAAGGCAGTGGGAGTGGAAAGGATGCTGGATTTGATTTGTTTTGGCCTGGCTAAGCTTACCTGACCCCCTACACACAGCCTCTGCTGAAGGTAGGGAGTGTCCCGTGTCACTCTTCTGCACTCCGTCTGATGGGATTAAAGTGGGCAGCTGAATTCAGGGAACCCATCCAGGAGCTGAGCTATGCTAGGTTTTTTTTTCCCCCTTTTCTCCAGAATTTGAACTAAGAGGTGATACATTGGTAGCACAAGAAAAATAAACTTGTGTAGTGCAGGTAAGCGGCATTAAAGTGAAATACTTCAGGGAAGATCTGGGGCTTTCACTGGCTGTGGCCCACAAGGCAGTCCTGAGCCCAGGATGGCCCTCCTTACTAGGGCCCTACTGACGTGCCCTGCTCGCTTCTCGCCAGTCTTGGCTGACTTCCCTACACTTAAAGCCTTTACTCTATCCCTCATGTCAGTTTTTCTTGAGCTTTCTTAGGGCATTTCTCTGCTGTGAAATCAAAGAGCCTGGGCTTGAACAGACGATATTTGTTCAACTAATTATCTGCCTCTCCGACTGCTCTTCATTTTCATACTTGTTTCCCTTTGTAAACGGTGAGCTCTTTAACAGCTAGAGGATCCAACATTTAGTACTTTATTCTCACATCCAGTTTATTCCTTGGGACATTATAGGCCTTCTAAATCTTTGTTAAAATAGTAAATAAATAATGCATACAAGAGACTTTGGGGAGACAGAATCTAGGGGAAATGATATTTGATTGGGTGAAAAGAGAAGCCAAAAGTAATTCTGCAATTCGACTCATTTGCATTATAATCTGTCTGACTGGTTTCATTTAAATGCGTGCTGGAAATTTCCTGCTTTTTAAAAAGTATAATAATCAACTACATATTAAAAATATGAGTTATTAAGAAACAGAGGGTTTCTGAATTAATGAATTCAAATTATCTGGAGCTTAGTTCAACAAGAATGGCAAAACTGCAATTTCTCTCTACAAATTTAAGATAAGATTAGAGGACAGATGCTTGGATTCCTTTGGGACATGAGGTTAAATTGGCAGAACACAGAGATACAGCTTCTATTTCTCTTTCAGAGTTCTGGCAGTACCCTAAAGTGAGAGAACAAGTGACCACCCACTCTGAACCATCCTATTAGCAGATTAAGGGCTAATGTTGATGACTGCCTAGTATAATTATTTCATGGTACTTACAACTGGATATTTTTAAAGTCAAGATACTTTGTGTATTCATGGAATGACTGCAGTAAAGATTAGCAAGGAAATAATTTGTGACACATACCTTTCCCTTCCAGGAGCAGCCTTTTACACAGCTGCTACGTAGCATTAATTATTCTAACGACCTAACTGATAAAGGCATGACTGGCTACATCTCTAAAAGATGATCATTTTCGTTTCTGTAAACCACAAAACAAATAAAAACTGCATGTGGGAGAAGCAATAAAGTTTCTTTTCTTTCTTGAAATTCATTCCAGACATATTAGATACTAGAAGGAAATGATACAGTAAACACTTTCTTTTTACCATGGTGTTCCTGTAGTGAGTTAAAAACAATTTTCTTATATTTCACAAATAATTACATTGAATATAGTAATACATATTTAATAGAACTATTTCCAGTTGGAATCACTGATAACTGGAATCGGTATAATATAAAATTCAAATATACATAACGATTAGAAATTTAAAACCTTAGAATCTTTAAAATCAGTTAATGATAACTGTTATCTTTTCCTCCTGCCCCATTTTACCCTCCCCCTTTTTCTGACACATTTAAATAAAGACACCCTTTGAGAACCCATTCAGTTGAAGTCTTGGTTAGAGTATTGATTTTTAAAGTGGCTTGTATCATTCAGGTTAGTTGGACATACTGGGAAAGTTTCCAGACCCTGGCCAAAACCTAACTGAACTTTCCTCCAAAAAGTCAGAAAGAATTTCATTAACCTTTTACTAAAAAAAGGTATATTTCTTACTTGTTCAACTCTAAGGCCATGTATTCCCAGAAGAACAAACTGCCAGACCATAGCACAAAGATTTTTATTTACATCAGGGTTTATATTTGAAAAAGTAAAATGCTAGGATTATCTCTATAGTCAATAATTGGTTAATTCCATCCTTCACATTTTTACATACATGGGAAAGGATCTATGTTTATAATACTCAGGAATGATCATCAGTGCTCATAATAATGTCACTGAGTATATAAGTATTTTTAAGCATCTTTCTCAACTGGCAAATAAAGATTAAGGGAAAGGGGGGAAACAAACATTGATGAGTTTAAAGTAATTTTAATTATTTCTGATTACAAAATTAATGTTCATAATGGTCAATTCTGGCTATTTCTTATTGTATTGGTGACACATGACTTGACAAGGTAGAAAATACTAAGGCAGCTAAGTTAGAATTAAATAAGCAGAGGAATTCAGGCAAAACATTTATCAGTGTGATGCTAAGGCTTATTTCATAAAATGAATTTTTCAGATGTTGATGATCTCACAATACTTTCTCAAACAAGAAGTAGAATTAAACTAATCACAAAGCTGCTTCAGTTTGGACAATAATTAGTAAATATCAATACTCTCCTAGGCTAGGCAAAACTTGACAAAATTAAAGTATTTAGGTTTAGTCAGAACTGTATACCGGGGGAGGACAGAACATGGACCATTTGTGGGCAGTGTTCCTCTCACAATTTTGAGCTTGTGGATTTGATGTGAATGAAAACAAAGGAATAAGGAAAATATTTAGGGGAGCAAGAAAGAAGAAATGAAGATAGGGGAGAAGCAATCAATTGAACAAAATAACTGAAATATTATCCATCTCTCTCATTTCATACCAAAGGATTTAATTATTAATGCATAATTTCTAGTATTCATTTCTGTTTAAGAGGAAAACACTGATTTCACACACTGTACTTTATACATTTAAGCTGCTCATCTCTGAGCATCAGAGCAAAGTGTTCAATTTTAATTTTTTTTATAGAACATAGAATGCTGTCTTTTTAAATGTTGAATAAAGATAAAATGGATTCTTTTTGATTTTTGTGACTTTCATGTCAATGACTGTACTTAACTTCCTTGTTAGAACTTGCACATCAGCAGGCAGTATGGGGTTCTGCTGCGTGTCTTTCAATATATCTACTTAGAAACTGCCCTTTGAACTTCAACTTCTTGCTTTCACATCAGTAATGTGACTCCCATTACAAATGGCTGCATTAACTATTCTGGGACTAGGTAAGGATCCATTTTTATTGACATGCTAGGTATACATACAGTCTCTTTGGAAAATAAAGAGGAAGAGTTCATTGTCTCTGCAAATAATATTAGCCAAACAGAAAAAGCAGTACTAGTCGACATCCTATTTTTGCACCGCTCTGGCGACATCGTGAACTTCTGACGTTCTTTAGGTAGCTGCCCTGCTGTTCATTCCGAATCTGTCAGGTTATTTGGCACTGGTCTGACCTTAATGTCTAGAGTGAACTGCTGAGCTATGAAGTGTTCTGATTTTTGGAAGCTTTGCCAAATTCCTCCCCCTGTCCCTGCCACCTTTAAAATAACAAGGTCAATCACACAAAAGAAAGATGGCAGTGTTTCAGGTCCTGATGCTAATTATCAGCATAACATACAAGAGTTCAGCATGACATCAACCTGTCCTTGAAGACTGTGGCAAGTCCAGCTGGAATTGGCTAAGATTACTCAAAAAAAAACCCGTTAAAGTGCCCATTTTTAAAAAGATACTTTATTAAATAACTAAAAAGGTACATTTTAAAATATGTTTTTAAAGCTCTGGTCACTTAATTAAAAAAAATCTTGTCAAGAAAACACTAATATTGCATTAGTCATGTTCAAATAAATAAATTCTAAATTAATGAAGCAACCACATTCTTCAAAAGTTGACTTAATAAATTACGTGGCTGATATGAAAAAGTTGTGAAGATGGTAAAAATAAGACATTATTCCTGAATACTGGTGAGCCAGACACCCTACACGAAAAGGAATCCTTTCTTATTATTTAGATCAAGGAGAAATCCAGAGAAAGAGATGCCTGGAAAAAGAAGTAATTCATACACACCTCCCACTCCTCATGCTGGAACACCGCCCATGTTTCACCTTTCCTAATCTTGTGGTATAAAGACCCTCTCTTTTCACAAGCTCCTGCAATTCAGTCTTACGGACACTCTGCCAACTAAAAATTGGCACTTGCCATCTGCCTCTACAAGGATTAGGTCACAAGCCACTGCAGCTGCTGACTTTGAATGCACCCTGAAAGGAGTACAGGGTGGAGATCAGGACTGAGGCGCTCTGTGCTCTGGGAGAAACTGCAGAACAGGCCTTCAGACAGATATTTTCAGAAGACTTTGAGCCTAAACTTTTATATCTTCTCGTATCTAGAAACACTAAAATCATTCATGGAGTATCTGCTCCTTGTGCCCAGGAGTAACCTTCACAAGTCTAGCAGGAATCTTCTGCAAAAACATGTGTTTGACTGCATGTACCTCCCTTCACTAAAATCATGTGCAATCCCGACCATCCCCGCTAGCTCTTCCAACAGTTCCTCAGAGCTATCTGAGACTGTCTCCAGCTACCTTCCTCATTTTGCCACAAATAAAACTTAACTCACACCTCCCACACTGTGCACATCTCACACCTCAACACTGAGATAGTCTCAATTTTACCAGAAAATATCACAGTTTTGCCTTTGACATTCCCACCTCAGTATTCAAAGAAAAATTATATCACAGTTCCGATTCCCTCTTCAGTAGGACTGGAGAGAGAAATACTACAATGTCTGCTGCATAAGAAACAAGATTAGTACATAGTATATACACAGATGCAAGGAACAATACAGGAAGCTATCTACATTATAGGTAAATCTTTGAGAATCCTTAAAGGCAGCTAGTATAGGTGTTAAGTCATTTTTTATTCATTCAAACATAATTTTTACTGAAAACCAACCATATGCATAATGCCATACATGCTGAGTAGATATTTTATCATAGAATTCAAAGTAGGAGAAATGTCAGCAATGAGCTAACATTTTGTACATGAGGAGAGTAATGCCCAGAGAGGTTAAATAACACATCTAAAAGTAACAACAGCTAGTTCATAAAAGAGGGCCAGAATACTGATGCTACGTTCTTTCCACAAACCATGGTTTCTCTTCATTTGGAATAACTAATGTATGCTTTTTATATCTACTCAGAAGATTCCTGCCTTTGGAATGAAACAATATTAAAAATACTGTTGGTGAACATATATATATATATATATATAATGTGTGTGTGTGTGTGTGTGTGTATATATATGTATATATGCCTGATAATACTGACAAATTTACAATTTAAATATAATTACTACTTTCAAAATCAGACCTTATTTTAATATTATTCCTTTTCTCAATCTCATTTTCAAAGTGTAACTTATAGAAGGGGTAAAATGGCAATAATGTCTTCTGCTCCCAGTAGCAATTTTTTCTAGCACTTTTTACAGTAATTTAAATTAAAATGATGTTTATCGGTCCTTCCTTTCTCTCCTTTTAAGTCACAGAATTCATTCAACTGATGAAGTCTTCAAGGAGGCACCAATACAATGCCAACATGATTCAGCAGAAATGTACATAATTATTCGAGCCTGGAATGGTATCTTGAGTGATGTAATTAATGTTATACTCAATGATAGGATACTTCAGTTGCCTGAGATAATGGATTTTTTTAAAGTACGTTGGATCGTATATCCAATTAGGGCTAAGGTAAAGTCAGAAGAAAGTCGGATAAAAAGCAGACTAAGGATATTATGAAATTATCTACCCCGTGAAATCTTCTCTAATCTTTTCAGACACTCTTTCCTGTGTGCTTCTATTTTGCCCACTTATTTTAACCTTTCACCTGTCACTATAATTTACCTTGTCTCCCTAGGCACAGTAACTGATATACTCAGAGTTCAGTACATGTTTGCTAAGTAAATGAATGAATAAAAGGAATAAATGCAGAATGCATCTACATATAATGTTAGGTATCATGAACTTCATAATTACTTTTCACATACATCAGTGCTATCTAATTGGTAGCTGAGCCTAACAATCACTTGGAATTTTTATTACCACTCCCCCCAACCCCAGCTCCTACGGAAGAGCTTTGGGGCTTGACTGGGAAACTGTAACATTAAGAGTGCCCCCAGAATAGTTATATAATCAGGTGATTTGGACTGATTCCATACATATGTTGCATATTATGACAGCATTAATCACGTATTCTAATTTTACAGGCAGAGTCACATAGCAAATATTTATCCAGTTCCTATATTTGAATACTAGGTATACACAGGTTTAATACATGGTATGCTCCTTTATAAAGTCCCAACACATGAGGAAAATAAACATCCAGAACTAAATTATGAAAGCCCAGAAACAGACACGTAACTGTAGTCAACTGATCTTTGACAAAAGAAAAGACAACACAATGGAGCAAAATAATGTTTTCAACAACTGAACATCCACATGCCAAAATAAGAATCTATACCTAAACTTTGCACTCATCACAAAAACAACTCAAAATGGATCACAGATCTAAATGTAAAATGCAAAATTATAAAACTCCTAGAAGATGACATAGGAGAAAATCTAAACAGCCTTGGGTGTAACAATGACTTTTTAGATACAACATGTGAGATAGAATCTAAGGAATAAATGGTAAGCTGGACTTCATTAAAATCTTAAAAATCTGCTCTATTAAAGATACTATCAAGAGAATGAGAAGATAAGTCACAGACTGGGAAATAATATTTACAAAAGACATATCTGATAAAGGATAAAAGAAAAAAATGTACAAAGAACTCTTGAAACTCAACAGTAAGAAAACTGACAATCTGCTTACAAAACGGTCAAAAGATCTGAACAGACACTTTGTTAAATAAGATATACAGATAGCAAATAAGCATATGAGATGATGGAATTGCTCACCATCGTTATGACTCTAGGAAACCGCAAATTAGAGCAACGAGATAGCACTCTACATGTTAGAATGGCCAAAATCCAAAACGCTGACCACAGCAAATGCTGGAGAGGATGTGGAACCGTCCTCCAGAACTCTCATTCATTGCTGGTGGGAATGCAAAATGGTACAGCAACTTTCTTACAAAACTAAACATCCTCTTATCATATGATCCAACCATCATACTCCTTAGTACTGCCCCAAATGCACTGAAAACCTACATCAACACAAGTCTGCACGTGGATGTCTTATACAGCTTTATCCATAACTGCCAAAACTTGGAAGGAACCAAAATGTCTTTTAGTAAGTGAACGGATAAATAAATTGATATAGCTAGATAATAAAGTACTATTCAGAGCTAAAAAGAAATAAACTATTAAGCCATGAAAAGGCATGGAGAAAAACTTACTGAATATCACTAAGTGAAAAAGCTAATCTTAAAAGGCTACATACAGCATGATTCCAACTAAAAACTATGAAGACAATAAAACAATCAGTGGTTGCCAGGGGTAAGGGGAGAGGGAGGAATGAACAGGTGAAGCACAGAGGACTTTTAAGGCAGTAAAACTATCCTGTATGATCATACAATGGTGGGTACACGTTATTTTACACTGTTCAAAACCCATATAACCATATTTTTTTAAAAAAAAAGCATGTAATTTGTAACAGCAAGAGTGAACCCTAAGGTCAAGTATGGATTTGGGGTGATGATGTGTCCAGTCAGGTTCACTGATTGTAACAAATGTGCCAGTCTGGTGGAATGCTGATACTGGGGAAGGTACGTGTGTGTGGGAGCAGGGAAGATACTGAAAGTCTCTGTAGCTTCCTCCTAATTTTGCTGTCAACCTAAAACTTCTCTACAAAATCCAGTCTATTTAAAAATAAATTAGAATACAACATGGCAGCACTCTGTCATATTTTGAAGGTTTAGAGGTAGCCCACAGTAGGTGGCCGGGATAAAAGAACAAGGGTCTCAAATCAGGCAAGAGGGTTCTAGGACTGGGTAACTTGCAGAGTTACTTAAGAATCTTCACGTGGATGCCTCTAGATTCCTGAGTCATAGTGCCACCACCCAGTGCTGTCTGTCTAACATTTTTGGTGATGTTGGTAAGAATAAAAAACAAATTGTAAATGTAGCTTCCTTTTCTGCTTGATGTGATGGGTCAATGAAGATAAAGGCAAGCGTTATAGTGGATTCAGAAAGGAGGCACGTCTCAGAAAAGTCACTAGCACTCTCCTTGTGCCTAGTATCCTTACTGGTAGCTACAAGGTAAACTGCATTCACTTCCTTCATACTAGGTGTGGGATGACTGGAATTTAAGGAAACATGTTTCTTGGTGGAAGAGTTAATGCTTTAAATAGAACTCTGCAGCTGACTGGCCCATTAGAATTTAAGAAGCTGGCTTTTAAGGACAATAAATGTGTGAACAGGGTAAGATGAGTGTCCCTAAGTCAAGAAAGGGTGAACCCAGTGGGGGAGGGAGGGCAGAAGCCACAATAATTATATATACAAGTATTTTATGAAGATGTTGCATACACCATCTCATTTAATTGGCCAACTAATCTGTAAGACAGGTATTATTGCCATTAACAGATGAAAAACATGATGTCCAAAGGTCACACATATTCTGGACTACACTAAGCCAGATCTACAAGTGACATCTAAAATTTTTTCAAACTTACTATGAGCAATGACTTTTAAAGGTCTTTGGAAAAGCAAGATTCACACTTTCCTAATGTATTACATGCCCCATGGCATTTTCACCCTCCACTTACTGACGTCACTTCTAGTGGGAACAAAATGGGAGGGAGGGTGGTAGGAGAGAAATGGAAAGAACACCAAAACTAAATGCAGCAAGCTAGTTGAAATTCTGCCATATCCACACCTCCCAATTTGATCATTTCTTACAGGGAGCTTTCTCTGCTAGGTTAGGGTGCCAGTACTTCTTTACACAATTTTAAATTAGTGATTTGACACCTATTTAACAAGCAGTCAGCTCTCGAGTTGAGGTATGTTTGCCCCATGAATGCACAAACCCACCACCCTGGCTTCATCCATGGTGCCTGGAAAAAGTTATAAATACATAGTGAAGACAATAAAAAAGATTTAAAACCCTAAGCATTGCTTCTACCTTAAGGATACGTACTGGGCAAGATTCTGGCCTTGAAAACAGGTTCCAAATATCCTGCCTCCATTCTTTGTACCTTCTGCAAATCTTACGAGGTTGGCATTTTTAAGCATTTAACTCTAAGTGTAACTTGGGTTTGTTTACCCAACTGTTCGAGGAATTGGACTTCAAACTGAGAGAAATGAGTTGAAGGTTAATGTATCAAACCAAGGCTATGGCCCAATGCTCCTTCTTCGTATAGACAATCCACATCCTTCACAGGACCCTTGCAGAGAATGGATTCTCAGCCGGCTGTCTGCTTACATCCTCTGTACCCACTAAGAGGGAAGTCACTCACTAAGCAGCTAAGGGGAAAACGGCATGAGAGAAGAGCAACCCCACCCCATGTCAAGGCATTCATGACTTGGATCGATATCATCTTCAAAGCACCCACAAAAGCAAAATACAATATCCTAACTTTATCCAAGGTTTCTTGCAGCCGGTAGCTAACAAAAGGCAATATTCCCCCACCCACAGCTGTAGCTTAAAGCTCCCTGCCGCTTTGGAAAATGTTATATTGGACAAATGGGCCACATTGTGGCTATCAGATTAAGAAAAAGCCACAGAATCTCAGACCAGCACATACAGGAAACTACAGGTGCTGAGCACAGAACAGAGAGTGCCTACTGTATTGATTTCCACAGTGCTCAAGGCCAAGGTAAAAAGAATGAGGCTGTTGGAAAAAACAATACTAAATCACTGGCATAAAGGAACAGAAATCACTTAAGCAAACCTGCCGGGATAAAATCAAACTCCCACACAAGAATTCTCATGGTGGATTCTTTAACTGCCTTTTACTGTCACACTCAGATCTTCCCTACATCTCAAACTACCAGGTCCTATTTGAATTCCAACTTCGTCTTGTAAGGAATTTTGTTGGTTTGTTTTTCATTTTAATTTAGCCAAGGCTGCCCCTGATGCCCTGCCCCAGACTAATCAAGTAAAATATAATCTAAAAGTTATCACAAATCATGTAGTCATGGTAAAAGCAGTCAAGTCACTAGTGAATTAGTAATTACCAGGAAACACGTGCAAAGGATGTTGCAATCAATGTCTGCAAGTCATCTTCTGAAATACCTGACACTTCCCTTACCGTGCAGTTTACTACCGAACATGCATGTTGTATTACCCTTTAGGAGTGCTCTTTAATCTTTTCAGTTTTTCTTTCCAATGAGGCCTTACTCTCCACCCATCTTTGCAGTTTTTTTTTTCTTCTTTAAGATTCATATTAGAGGACTCAACTTCTCTTAGATGGTCAATAATATATTGTGATCATCTATTTTTCCACATTATTGACATTACCTATAAAGGCGACAAATACTAAATTTTATGTATATTTTAGTAACATTTTACTGATATTTAACAAAATTTTAAAGACAAAAACCCATATAAATTATGTAGTATTTATAAATGAATAAACACTCATGACACTTAAAACACTTAATAACTAGCAAATCAGTATTTCCAGTTCTCCACCCCTCAGTTTAGACATCTGGCTTGTGTCATTGTTTTTACTCTTTGTCACTCTTTATCTAGATTCCATGCATTTCTTCTGGAAGTTTCTCCCACTGTGGCTGTCCCATTTTAATTAGCAGTGAAGTCCTAATCTGACTAAGCCGAATTCATTCTATCAGTTCTGTATCTCAGATACTTCTTGAAGAAAACTGAGCTGATGAGAACTGTCAGTGCCCTATTGTTCTATCTTTCACATAAAATACAAATTTAATTTGGAATTATTCCAGAGTCTGGTTTAAAAACACAGTTTTTGTTTTTTAATTACAAAGAAACTGCTTGAGAGTAGGAAGAGTCTGAATATTTAAACAAAATTTTTGTTTGTTTTTTATTGAACCTAAGACCAGAGTTAGGCATTCAGTGCAGCATGAAGACTAAATGAAGCTAAAGAGACAGCGTTCAACCATGACATAAAAATTGATCAGTGCTGCTCAAAGTTGGTCTTGCTCTGCATCAGTGAGTCTCAACAAGAAATTTATAGACAGTGTACTGAGAGAACGTATTTTGTACTGTGTTAAGTGCTGCATAACTTTAAAGTATAAAGCCTTTCTCTTGGGCATGACCATCCTTTTCCATACTGTCATAAAAGAGGACAACAGGGTCAGCTAGTAACTTCTAAATACATTCTGAACTTAATATGGATCAAATCTGTTCATGATTTTGACATTTCACCCAATATCAAATTGACTTTCACTTTCCAATTTAGAATTTTTACCTGAACAGTATTTTGGTTATTTCTCTTCACTCCATTTATATATTGCTTTGGTCACCCATGAGAACAAAGTGGTAATTAACCTCTTGTAAATACAGAAGAACTGCGTAAGTATGTAAGAATTCACAGGAGAAGGCTTTGTAGAACTGGGCAGGTGCCTGTACTCTGAATTGGTCTGTTCTTGTTCTAACCTAGTTCCAGAAATTGTGTATTCCATTCACATTCATATCATCAAAATGACAGAGGCAAATATTCTGGTTATAAGGAAAGAACCATAAACATGTATATGGATATGGAATTAACAGACCCACAGAGGTCATCATACCCTTGAGACAGAGATATTACTTTCAGATTATTACAGCAGACTTGCTCGGGGATAGTTAGGTATCTAAAATCCAGCACAGAAAAAGCCTAAAATATTAAATATAAAGTACTTTCTGCTTCTTTCTCTTCCAGGGAAGTACTTTCCTTTGTATTCACCAATATAACTTTAGAAACAATTAATGTAATGATCTTGCTATGTTTTTATTGTAGTAAAATATGCTAACATAAAATATGCCATTTTATCCACCTTTAAATATATGATTCAGTAGCATTAAGTGTATCTGCAATGTTGTGCAACAATCACCACTATCCATTTCCAGAACTTTTTCACCATCCCAAGCAGAAACTTTGTACCCATTAAACATGTACGTATTTATGAATACTCACATGCACACTCAAGCTACACTAAAGGACTGCTGAAGTTCTGAAGGAAAAACTATAAAAATTAAGCCAACTAAAGTAAAATTAGCCACACGTGCTCAAGTTCGTGGGCTAGCACAGCAGATAGTAATACAGAATTCATGTTATACACTGTTTCACTTAATCATTTGTGCCAAAAGGGGGAAAATGCGGGGACAAGGATTTGAGACCCTTTTCTTGATTCCAAAGAAATTAATGATTTTAACTGAAGGTATATAGTTAAACATGACTCATTATTTCCTACAGAGCAATACACACCTTTCCCCACACAGTCTCAAGATAAAGTGCATTCAGAAATAAAACAGCCCACTGGGAGAATCAGCTCTTAGAGAAACTGAAATACGCTTGCAGTCCGCATTTCTGATATAATGTGCTCACATAAATTCTATCAAAAAAAGGCACATCTTAAAACATATTGTTCTCTTTCCATAGAAACAATCTTATAATTGGAGAGCTATATTCCTGAGCAGGACTTCGCATTGAATAAATCACAAATATGCCCAACAAGATGTCATAAAAGCAAAGCTATAAAAACTATAAACCTTTGTAATCATTTAAAATGGTAAAACTACACTCCTTGATGGAATTCAACAGCTAAAAGGGATTTTAGAATATTGCCGAGTTCAGGCAGGCCTCTGTTTTATGGATTAAAAAAACCCTATTCTAGCAAAGATGAGGGACGTTCTTGCAATTCAAAGTATCTTGTATTAATTGGCACTAAAACTGAAGAT
The DNA here is from genome assembly GCF_048564905.1 of Vicugna pacos. NCBI lineage: Eukaryota > Metazoa > Chordata > Mammalia > Artiodactyla > Camelidae > Vicugna > Vicugna pacos. The sequence goes on from NC_132991.1 coordinate 21,120,874, forward strand.
TTCTTAATTTCAACCTATTGTTCCTTCCACATATTTCAATGTTTCTCTTATAATATTTCTACATTTATGGCTGCACATTATATATTTATGACAAATATTAGAGTATACTTGCCACATATAAAAAGCAGCTTTATATACTTAATATACATAAAAACTATACAATGAATATTCTTGCTATATTTACATTAAATTCACAGATTATTTATCTGTTTCTAATTTTGACAGACGTTAGGTGGTATGACTGAAGTGGCCCATTTCAAGTAAGAGAAACACATGGAAGTTTGGCCAGACCACTGATTTTGCCTGCCAATAAAATTTTCTATTTTAGAGATACTCTGAAACATTCATTCACTGATTCCTACTTCTGTAAAATGACCATTTTAGTATCTAGATACGTGAGGATATCACAAAGGATTTTATTACCTGAACTCAATTGTATAACATACTTAGCTCTTGCCAGCCAAAACCACAGTCACACACACACACCAAAGACAGCTTTGAGAGAAAAATTTACTTTGCATCTCCTAACCTCCTTCCCCTTAAAAATTAAAAAAAAAAAAGCCAGAGGAGGAGAAAGCAATTAAATAGTGCTGCTTTAGGATTGTACAGCATAGGTGAGGGGAAAAAAAGATCATTTAGAGGAAATTGTATCCTTTCAAATCATAAACACAAACCATGCTTCCTTGACTAAGGATGGGACACACTGGATGTTACCTCAGAATCTGGCACGTAAGTGAATGAAGACTTTCAGAAGGGAAGTGTATATGCTAACTGGAAGTGGGAGAAGTGGTGAAATATGAAAAAGAGGTTGCTATATTTTGCCTGAATCTTGAATAAATTCTTTCTTCCTCAGAAAACTAGTGCCCTGTTCACTTAAAGATGTTTAGGTCTGTATGTAAAATCAGCATAGCTAAATGTGCACTTATAAATATGTATGTGGATGAAGCTTTATTAAATAAAGCTGAATTTAAAATAAAAAATATGCAAAATGAGTGACTTGACAAACAAAACGTGTGCAAACGATTCAGTTGGCTTTTGCAGGCAGCCTTATGGAATAACATTTAGGACCTGACTTCCTGACAGAAGCCTTTGAAAATATTTTGATTTAAGGTGCCTTTCCATGTGGATCATCATGGAAATAGCTAAACAAATGAGTAAAGATAAACTCATTGTTTGGTGAGTTGAACACACGATATAATTAACTCATAAGTGAATGACTGAACAGACCAAAATGAGTGGTTGTATCTCTGGGTGTAAAGGCCCCTTTCATCCTCTGGTCTTACACACTCAGGACTGGTAACTCACCACATAACCCAAAGCTGACCCAGAGCTGCCAGGGTCACTCCTGGCATTGAACCAGCAGCACATTTCTGCTAACCCAGGTCTAATTTTGCCACTGTAGTCTCCATTATCAATTGGCAATCAATTGGAAGGGCCTATTTATTGTGTCTATATTAGGTACTCAGTACGATAGAAAAGATAGAAGACAGGGATCTTAAAGTAATGGAGCTTAATATCGACTAGAATAAAGAAGAAATATAAACAAGAAATACGTACTGCCTAATCTAAGGAGTCACCGCTAAGTGGCATATGCAAATTATTAATATCTAGAATATGTAAACAGTTTTGTTAGATTAATAACTCCACAGAAAAAGCATGGATATAATATATTAACAGGGAATGCATAGCCAAGTAAATTAAATTCATAGTACAAAAACAAAGGAAAAGACCTCAACCTCAGGAACAATAAGAAAAATACAAATTAAAGTAACAAGATACACATTTTCAGTCACAAGGTTGACAAAACCTTGAACAGATTAATGTCATCAAATCATAAAACCTGTGGGTGGTGTGTAAGTTGGTAGAGTCTATCTGCATGCCAAATGGCAGTGTCTATCAAAGTTAGAACTGCGGAATATTTCTTTGGCATAGCAATTCCAATTGTAGGAGTTAAATCTTGGGAAGTTGTCACACAGTATCAGCATAAGCTGAGAAGAAAGTTCACCGCTTGACCAACTGAATGGCTTAAAAAAAATAAAGTGAACCTGACTAAAGTCCCACAGCAGGAAAGTGGTTTAAAAAAATGTATGGTTTCTATTATGGAATATTTTGAAGTTGTGAAAAAGAAAGAAACAGAAATGTATGTATTATCATATGATCACCTATCAGGCATATGGCTAAATGAATAAAATACATCACAGAACAATACATATGTTTATGTAAATTAACATAACTGTGTCTATTCCATATAGCATACATATGTATATATGTAAATACACAGAAAGATGCATGGAAATTTATACTCCAAACTGTCAAAAATGGTTAGTTCAGTGAAGGGGAGTGAAGGTTGGGGAGGAAGTGAAGGGAAACGAGAATGTTTTGTTGTGTCTAATTCTGTATTGCTTGGAATTTTTGCCTTGTGAATACATTCATGTAAACTTGTATTTTTCTTACTTAAGGCAAAGATGTGTACAAGGACAGAAAACATGCGGGGCTGATAAAGCAGCCGCATGGCAGTACTGAAGCAAGACTGAGACAGATTAGTGGATTGTTCAGTGAGGAAAAATAAAAATGCTTATCAAAGTCATTAGAAATAATACGTACATGACAGAAGTTTTTCAGAATGAAGTTAAAGCAACCAGAGTGTCAAGAAACGCACACATTTCTTGCATAAAATTATGTAAACCACTCAGATACTAGTTCTTTGGGTAAAGAAAAAGGATGTGAGAATGAAGATGAACTATGTGGAGTATGCGTATCAGTATGGGGGCAGGAACCAGGGTGGATGAAACTAAGCCAGCCAAGTATCTACTGCAACTCTTGTGCAAAATATATTTGACTGGGTCTGAGCAGGTCTGGGTCTCTACATTTTGAAAATCAAAGACATGCACAAATCGCTGATAATTAAAGCCTGGTGAATACATTCTCACTGTATTCACGTTTGGCAGGTTATCTGCTACTGGTTCCCACGGCCCTGGATCACCATGCAAGGCAGGTCTGATGCTCCCCAGTTCCTTTGGTGCTTACCAAACACTGGGCATTAAATAATGGAAAGAGAAACCCTGAGAATCTAATACCCAGTGCATGTTTCATGATTACACTCATAAATGTCATCGTGCTCTAACTTCTTTTTGGAGTGGTGAAGGGCAAGCCATGGCCAGTTTAGATCACAACAGAATAGTTTCAGTTGACACACTGGAGACAAAGGCCGCAAAAAGGCAGGGAGCAGTATGCAGTTTGGGAAGGAGGGCTCCTGAGTAAGCACCAGCAAGCGATTTGAAGGCTTATGTGATGGAGTGAATGACAAAATATAAACATACCTAAAGCAAACTTTGGACAAGAACTGAATTGTCCCAGAGCTGGACATGGGGCAGCCTCAGTGCAAGCAGGATTCAAGAGGTGCAAGAATTCAGCCTGGATCAAAACTGAGACACCATGGGCATCATATTTGAAGCAAGTTTTTCACAGATTCCTAATTGACCAGGAATTCGGATATCAAAAACCTATGCAACAGTCTCCTAAATATTTGGCATCTATTTTTGCTTGTTTAATATAATTAAAATGCATATATTGCTGGCTTGATTTCAAGTAATTGTATGGTTTGTCCATTTCAGTTCTCCTATTACCTTCATTCGATCTTCAACTAAAGAATCCCTTCAGGATTCTTACAGAAAACCCCCTTTCTGCCTTTTTTGAGTATGTTGTGGTAAAGATCCAAAAAATAATAATAAAATACTAAACAGGCAACTTTTTTTTTAATATAATGTGCTTTACAAAGTTCCCCTCTTCCTTATGGTTACATATTACACTGGCTACAAGCTAATACTGGAAGACTTGCCTTGCATGATAACAGGGCAAATGTACGCAAAGAAAAGAAATGGTGGTTCCCCACCTTGGAAACTCACAGTGAAGTATTCACATTATTAGGAGTGATTCAGCAATAGAAAGTTGAACCAAAGTGCACTGTCAACTAACAATTGTAATCAATTAACTAATAATTTACTTGGACTTTAACAGCATCAATAACCAAAAACAGAAAACCCATGCTGCAGTTTCCACATTCTCTTTTGCTGAAGTGAGAACCCAGCTTCTTAAAGGATTCATTTGTTTCCCTGACAAGTTGCTGAAGATCACAGTAATTATGGATATATCCATCCAAGATCTGCAGATGTCTACATCTTGTACAAAGAGAAGTATTGATTTTGAGTATGCAGAATGCACTTTGTTTTTATTTGACAAAAGAGTTGATCTGCTTACGGGTAAAAGATGGACTTCTGTAGGCTTTAGGATCCCTAAATCTAATTCTCTTTCCATTTTATCAGGCTTGTCCCTTCTGCTGATCCTTCAGCTTCACTCACATGGTACTTGCACTTTTTCTAATTTCTTCCCAGAATCCTCAAGCTACTGCTAATACAATCAGGATGAATGCTTGGGTTCCACTGGTGTTCCCACATTATTGTTCACACATCTCATTCTTTACACAAAACATGTATCAGATTGAGAGGTTTATTTCTGTTTGTTTGCCTGCATGGTTTTAATGGTGGGAAGCAGAGTTTATTTGTCTTTGTACCCTCAAGGCCTGGCACACAGTAGTATATGCCCAATAAACGCCTGTTAAATTGTTTGTTAAAAAGAGAGTTGAAGATAGTTTACTAAATATTCACTGAGGCAAACAACAGCTATAAATACTTTGCATGGAGGTATATTTTCTATTATTCATTAACTTTCAATTATCTTTTCGTCCTCTCTATTGACAAAATTAGAGTCCTCTGCAATAATTTAAATTCCATTTATTTAAAGTGCCAGCCATAACAATTCTATCATTAAAAGTATTACTGGTATCTACTGCATCTCCCTTTTTAAAATATGCATTGAGATACCACACATTGGAGTTTATGACATAACCTTCCAGTTGTCCCCAACACTGATACACAGTTTGATGATAGTTTTAAAAATTGAAGTAAATATGCAGGAATTAACTAAAAAATTAAATACTACACTTAATATTCATTTTATTTTCATTAGGGGTATATAGTTTGTATTTTAGATTAGTGGACTGCAGAATCTATTTTAAAACATAATAAAGAAGGCTTTGAATTTGAGATGCTCCCAAAACACTTTAAAACTCAGTTTCAACTCTTAAATGCAATGTTGTAATTCTAATAACCAGAAGCAAGCAGTTAACTATCTTCCAAGGAAGCTACCCCATAAAATGGCATTATGAAGGCTTATATCCCACAGACATTTTTCACGTACATGCTACAGCCTTTAATATTGCCAGACAATGAAAGATAATACGCCTGAGGGAGAAATGGCAAAACAGAAACAGGTGACTGTTTTGCGTCCTGAAGGCCTTTGCAGTAGACCAGGGATAAAAATTAATAAGGCTGTTCAATGATCTTATATTTTAATTTTTCATATTATTGTTGAAAAGTTGTTTTAGACTGAAATGAATTATTTTACTTTGCTACAAAGCCTGGTTCCAGAAACACGTGTTTGCAGTTCCGCCTGCCAGGTAATTCTAGCCAGTGTAATCTGTTACTGTAGAATGCAAAAAAAAAAAAAAAAAAAAAGAAGGGAAGGGGAGGGGAGGGGAGGGGAGGGGAGGGGAGGGAAGACCTGAAGTCACAACTGGATTTCTTCTACTCTGCCATTTACTTGTTATATGACCTTAGATAATTCACTTAACTCTCTGAAATTTCCAATCATATGAACCTGAGGGTATAAGCTTATAGGAAAAATAAAACACAAAGGAAAGAGGGAGTACTTTTCTGATTATCCACATGATAACTTTCCATGTAAGAAAATAACTATTCTCCTAATAGCAGTGTCACGAAGAGAATACACAGACTTTCTTAAATCACATGGAGATGGATATTTTCTTGGGTAGCAAGATCCTGGGTAAGTTATTTATTTTATAAAGGAGAAATGAGGGAGGATATGAAGAAAAAGAGGGACAGCCTGAGAACAGCTAGAAGGAAAAATGAGGAACAAAGGGCAGATACCACAGCCCACATCTCAGACGGGAGGGATAAGCACGGCCCCTTCAAACGCAAAGTCAGGTTTAGTGGCACAAACCACAGAATGAAATGGCACATAATAAAACTGTTCTCAGAGAGATTAAAATGACACGGCTCATTCCGTTGCAAGTTTTTTTTTTTTTTTTCTGACTCAACTGAGTCAACTCTGGTTCAGGCCAAATAAAACCTAAATAAATCATACAGTAAAAGCCCTGATTGCCAGCACAAAAGGTAAGGCAAGACCGATAACCTCACCATTTAAAAGACAAACCTAACAGTCAAATTATTGAAAAAGACACAGAAATGTGATGAAAGAATCCTTGTTAAGGGAAAAAAAAATCTGCGCATCTGAAATGGATGGGAAACTCAAAAGCAGACATCTGAGAATTATTAAGTGGCTGAGCAGAAGCAGCCCTCTACTCCGAATGGCTGTAACACGACCTGGGCTGCACCTGCTGTATCACTTACCTGCTCCTCTGCAGTGCCATGACTGCAAGGCGGACCCCTTAAACTACTCTGATTTACAGGCAACGCAATCATTAAGGTAATAGAAGGGTCTTCCCCAGTCTACAGACATCAGAAAATTGTATTTCACCAGGATGTAAGGAAAACTGTATTTCCCTTACAGGTTGGCTAAGGGAAAGGATTTGAGTAGTAAAGAATATTCCATTCATATCTCTATAATCTAGGGAGCCCAAATATTTGAGATAATGAGATAGTATCCTGTACTTTTTTTTTAAGTTAGATGAAATGAATATGGAAATTCTGTTATAAAGCATTTTCAGAAATGCAGGTTTAGGGGAGAAGCTGCTTCACTCTCGTAACTTGTTCATTCTTTCATCTAGGTCTCTGACTACCTTCATACACCTATGTGCAAGCTGCTGGAAATTATTGTAAATTGGTGTACTGGGGAAAGAGAAGTTTCCACTATTTTATCCCACAAAAGTAGTGAGGTAGAAAATTGAGTTATAAAGGATCGAAGATGAGTGCATTAGACATGGAATTCATACTTGTTATTTTAGGGGTGTTACCTTACAGGTGTTATCAAGAGCCGTTTCTGATAAGGTGGAATGAGTGCTGGAGAGAAGACACTGCCATGGCCCTGACTTCAACACATACTAGTTATGACACCAGGAAAATGCCCCATTCCTCTGATTTATAAGTTCATTATGTACAAAATGGGAGCAAGAACAGCAGGTACTTCACAGGTCTTTCAAGGATCGGAGTAGGTTTAGAAGATTAAATATGTTCGCAGGAAAATTCATGGCACACTGTACACGACCGGGGCTCCATAAATGTTTGTTTAGGGGGATATGTATATATACACATGTATGTGTATGTGTATGTGTGTGTGTGTGTGTGTGTATACACACACATATCCATCGACCTACAATCTAGATCTATCAACTCTAAAGTCATTGTTTTTTCTCCTACACAACCATTGTTTTCCTATCAGCAACTTTTTTCTTCCTGTGGCAACTAGTTAACACTGATGGGGAAAATGTTACATTCCATATTCTAATATATTATTGTGTGGTATTCAGTAGTCATAGAAAAAAGTCTGAAGTCCACTTGGGCCATTTTGCTTTTCACAGAAAAGACACCAGAGTCAGTGTGAACCTGGCCAGCTATCTGATAAATGGTCACAGGCCACACAAAGCAGCCAAACAGGCTTTCCCACCCCTGGAAAAAGTATCTTTGACACGCCTTTCCTCCTGATCCGTCTGTTCACGTCAGCTTTGCCCTCAGCATCTTCACTCAGCGCAATCATTCAGAAACAACACTAATCCTAACAGAATAGCAGTATGTTGAGTCTGTTGGCTGGATTTAAGGGGGGGAAATTAGGGAAATACACAGCCTGTGGAAAAGTCAGAAAGAATAAAGCACATTTGGTCTGAAGAAGACAGAATGTTTAAGCTGCTGATGTAATAACTACCTTTTTAATAAATATGAGTGATCACTGGGAAAGCTAACTAAACACCGTAAGTTCATACAAAGTAGAAGGACTCAGGGTGAGTTATGAGAAAGTGAGCATTGTCCAAAGTTGCAGCGGGTAGTCAAGGAAAGGAATCTACTTTTCTGGGAAGACTTTTAAGGTTAGGATAAACTACCCTCTGACTTTGATGAGAATTTACTCTCTGGACAGAGAAAGCAGAGGGCAGTGAGCTGTGAGGCCCTCAAAGTCCCTACGGCTCTTCAGTTGGACTCCAAGGCACCCCACGTGAGAGGAAATCACCCCAGTGACCTGGAAGCCCGAGATCTCAGCCTCATGGTTACTGTCTGCATCTGCAGGGAGAGAAAGAAGTAACCAGGAGCAGATATGAGATCGTTAGGATTCTGCACACAAGACAGGCTTTCTTCATGGTTTTAACCATTTTATCATCATTATTTCTACTTCTCCACAGGTAGGGTGTAGCTTATTGGTTTAAGAATCAGATTTGAGACAACTAAGCTTCAGTAACCAAACATTTAATCCTGGTGAAGTCAGCATCAACATGTTCCCCCCACCCCCCAAGTCTCAGCAAAATTCTTCGATCATCTGAGTCTCCTACATGCAGGTTTTATAGATAATTCCTTAGAGACTGAGGCGTCAATGTCCCTACTATGTGGATTTTAGGAGACAGTCCAAAGAGCGAGTAGGTTCTGACACAACCTCTCGGATGAATACTAAACAGGAAGAGAACACACACATACATGAATACAAATAAATAACTAGAACCCAGCTTTATATTGGATAAAACTTAGTGCATTTTGGTTAAGAAAAAAAAGTCACCAATTTCATGCTACGAAAATTCTCAAATTTTATGAAATGTAACCTCCTCAGTGTTTAAACACTAAAACTTTCTGCCAGCATTTTACATACTTCATGCAACACACTCTGATTTAAGTTTTGATTGTGCTGATAGCTTACAATTCCCATAGCACTGCCAAATAAAATCCCTCAAATTTCTTCTTCTAATTCCTGTTTGCATATAATTAGAATAGGAAATCAGGATAAAGTTTCTCAGGAGTTGCACCCTAGTTTTTACATTCATTTTGCCAAACTATAGACGAAAATTTCATGTTTGCATTGAATATTTATGTGTATGTATTTGAAAACCAAATGTATACAATTAACATGATTCACGTAAACTACTTTTTTTAAATGCTATTATAAAATATGTTTAAGAGCCAACTGACACCTCCCCTTCCATGGACATTGCTTCATCTTGAAGCACTGAAAGGGAGATTCAGTCAACCTGCAAATTACTGAGGGTCTATTGTAGACAATGTTGTGCTAAGTGATAAGAAGGTGATGGTTTGTATAAAACAGTGAATTACTCAATTCATTCACTCAGTGCTTAGTGAGCATCTTCTATATGCCAAGAACATTTGGAATACAGCCTGAAGAAGTTACAGCTCACCAAGGAGTTTACAATCCAGTCATGCAGAGAATTCATGGAAGCGTGCAGAACAATTTTAATAGTAATTCAGTAGTAAAAAAAAAAAATCATGTAATCAAAGAAGTACGAAATGTCATTTCCAGTCATTTCTAAAATTCAGGGGAAGCTTCATGGTCAGGCAACTTTAAGTGTGAACAAGCCTTTAAGGATGGGTTGATCTGTTCAAACTATGAGGTAAAAAAAACACCACCCCCCACAAGAAGATTAAAACCGTTAGGTACTAGTTACTGAATGATCACACAGCAAGACTAGAGGCAGGCCCTGGCAGTGACAAAGCACTACTAGGGGCAGGCCAGCAGCAGTCTGTACCAAGAAAAAAGGCAAAGAAGATTCTGATTTTAATATAGCTACTTCCCCTCCTCCCCCTCCTCCTCCCTTTACCTTCCCTCCCCCGTCCTCTTTCTATGTCTTCTCTTCAGCATTACTGATAAATCTCTAAAGAGATTATGGCACTTAGGTAATAATGAAGACAGGTTGTGGACAGGGGAAGAAGGGCCGGGGTAGGAGAAGTGGGTATGAGAAGAGTACTGATTGTGCATCACTGTCAAATTAAGGCTTTAGCTGGAGGAACACTATGTGCTCACCATTTTCTCTGTCTCCATTCCTTTGAAGCTAGGTTGGAATCATAACATTGCATTCTAGGCAATCTGATGGGCAGCAATGGTGCAGTTTTAAAAAATGTCCAAAAAAGTTCTAGTCGTCTCTCCTCTGCCCTAGGCTACCTTGGAAGCCAAGTGTCCCTTACGATGTAGCAGGAGACAGACAAGGTATATCACACCAGAAGAATACTTTTAAGTCACTGAGCTTGGAGGGGATAATCTGTTTCCACAGTCACTAGGAGCAAAGTGTTTCCCTAGTAAACTAACCTAAACCTAGTTTATAAACTTTAGATGATTTTTTACAAAGCTGGATTTCTGTGGTTGGAAACAGATATGTGTGGTCATTTATGCTAATGCAGCATATATACTATGACCCTTAACTTCTACCTTGTAAGTCCTTACTTTATATTACTCTTATTTATTCTGTTCACTTGCAAACAAATACATGAATTCCTGGTAACTGTGTCTCTCTGAAAAGTTCAGGGTTTTAGGACACAAAATAACCTCCTGTGTTTTTAAATAACATGAGTAGTACCTTAATGGTCATCTTTAATGATTATTGGTTTTTATAAGTTAAAATTTTTGCCCAGGGAAAAAATTTGAATCGTTCCAATGAAGTGATCAAAATTTTAATATAAATATTAAAAAGATCAAGTTATTATTTGAAGTATGCAAATAAGAGCTCAGGAAATAAATACAGTCAGGTTTATGTAGTGGAAAAAGTATTTTTCCCTCTACATAAAACAGACATTTTAAATAAATTGAGTAAATAAATAAATAATAAGTGCCTAAAAACAAAGATGTGTGAAATTCTGGCAGACTATCCTTAGAGACCTCTCATCTAATCTTTCACTTTGAAGATTTTATAGTGAGACTAATCATGCAATTCAGGAAAAATCTGTGCAGCCAGCAAGTTCTAAATTAAACAAGATCATTTTGAGTTTTGTGCTGAGAGGAATCATCTAACTTGGGATGGTGTGAAGAGACTGGACCTGCAATGATAATGCCTGAGTCCCTGACTGAACTCCAGACGAATTAAGTTCATGGCATTCGTTGCGTCCAATAATCTCATGATCTCTCAAGGTATTTCCTTCCTATTAAAAATAAAATTCTTACTTTGTTTACTTTACAGTACTGTTTACAGTAATGCCTTCTTCCCATCCCTCCACCAGGAGTGGACTGTCAACGGACAAGCACCATCTCTTCATGAATCCTTTCCCGACACCTCTTCTCCTTTCCCGGAAAAGTGGATTATTCTTGGCTTTGTGTTCCTATACTATCTTATTCAGAGTTTATCACAGCACTAAAATGTGGCATCTTACTCCTTTACGTATTTGTTTCCCAGTCAATTCTGTGAGTTTCTTGTGGTCAGGGATCAAATTTAGATGCAACCACAAGTACCTACTATGATCTGTGGAACAGAGAATGTGCTCAATACATTTTTGTCCAATGAAAGAATGAATGAATGAATGTGCTCACCCAGACGTTAGGGGTGAGCAGGTAGTTCAGATAGAGATTAATCTGGAAGTGGGAGCTGAGTGGAGAAGAAAGCTGTAGAATCAGCTAACACTGACAAAGCCTTCAGGTACTCTCCCTGGATGGGTTCTGTCTCTTTGGATCTATTCTGGTCACACCTGGAGTGAGTCAGGGACTGAATTCCTGTAACTGTTCCCTGCTCTACACAATTCTGTGAGCAGCATTTGATCATTGTTTCCACAATTGTTTTGAGTCCTTGACAAACGAAATCAAAGCACCCAAGAATTAGGAATAAAAGAACTCAGCTGTAGGCAGATGAAGGCTCTAGATATGATTGATTAATTGAGAAGCTAAGGGAGACAAATTCTAATTCTGCCTCCAGGAGGGACTGTATTCAACTGGGACACATTCCTAGGTCAACTCATGACACAAATGGCAGGTCACTACAGTCTTCCCAACTGAATGTAGGATGGCGTTTGCAAGCCATCCCAAGGACAAGTGGGAGCCAGGGCGAGAAGGACACGCTGTGCAGCAGGCTGAGAGGCATCTGAGCAAGAACTGCTGGGGATGCAGCAGAAGGAATCATTTTGTTTCTCTGCCTTGTACGGTATAAGGATGAGTTAGGTTTAAAAATACGTTGATGAGGTAGAAGGCTGAAAATACTGAAAACATATATAGATATATTTACATCTGTTCTGATGAGCCGGCTATGAAAGAAGAAAGGAGAAACGGCCTTATAGGTACAATTTCAGGTAAAGAGGGGCATTAATATTACTTAAGATAACAGAAGTATTTCTCTGAATGGACTTTAGGTATCTATGGAAAGAAAACTGAGTTTGATAAATGAGTTTTATGGAAATATTGTAATACGCCACTTCACACTTTACTTCTTGGTTTTGAATTCGCTTAGAGAGCAACGAGGTTCCCAAAGTCGGATCCCACACCAGCGGCACTATCATCACCTGGAAACCTGAGAGAAACACAAATCCTCAGGCCTTAATCCGGAGCTATAAAATTAGAAACTCTGGGGTTGGGGCCAGGCAATCTGGGTTCTAACAAGCATTCATTTATTTTCTATACACGCTCAAGTCTGAGAACCACTTGCCTAGACCAGGCTGAAAGCTGGTTTTAGAGAAGACAGCCCATGAGGAAGATTTCACATTGCTTAAGGTAGCACTTCCCAACTAACTGACCATACAATTTAACTCAGTTAAACAAGCTAAGATCAAGAATACCAAAATAAGTACGAGAATGACAATTAGATAAACAATTCAACATTAAAAATTTTGGAATTGAGGACTGCAGTAAAGGCATTAAATAAAAAAAAAAAAGAAAGAAAAGGTCACCATACGAGACATGCTATCAGGGTGAAAGCTAGAGTAAGAAGCATTTTCATCTGTATTTTTAGCTAGATCCCGGTCTCACTATCTGCGGCCATCAACCCTGATTGCTGAAGTCACTCCAAGAGGAGATTCTAGGATCCAGCTAAAATGTTTAGCGGAAATTGACAGAATTTAGCCTGCTTCCTGGTGACTGTGGCATTTCCAAAGAGGTGTCCAGTATGAGTGGAACATAGGGAGACCAGGAGGCGATGAGTCTAGAGAGACAGGCAGAGCCAACAGATTCAAGCCATGTTAAGCTTTGGGTTTGAGTTAAGTAATGAATTGACAAGATCATATTTGGGTATTTCAAGCACTATTATGGCTGCCATTCATAAAAAGGATTGGACGGGGAAGTGACAAGGGTGAAAACAAGGAAAACAGATTTTTATTGCATTGATCCTTTTGATGCATTGACTTGCCAATCAATAATGCAATGTTCAAAGAACATCTGATGTTAGAACATATCAAAAAAATCTAATGAAGTTACGGGGAGCATATTGAGATGAAGAAAAACATCTAGTGAGTCAGCTTGAAAGCGCTCATTCCAAAAACATGTTTTTAAAACATCAACCCTAATGTCTTCCAGTTTTGTTCTATGTTCCCATCAATCTCTAATCTCTCTGGATACCTCCCATTATATGCTATTTGAAATTATAGTGTCAGAGAATGTTTCTTGACACGAATATTGTTCACCCAAATTCTAGTTATGTGGATGCCTATCCCTGCCATCTTTAGTCTGAAGAGTCTTTAAGAGCTAGGCACTTTCAACAGCCATTGACTATACATTTAAATACTATTAATTGTTCAAATATTATCCATGCTAGATTTTACTGTAGAGAAGCAAAGCTAAATTGAAATTACTCAGCCTTATAGAACATTCTTTCCAACAAGTTCCTTTCTCAAAAACAAAGTCTCTTTGTTCTTTTCAGTTCTCACATTTCGAAGTATTTAATAGTATGTTTACTGTAATTATAGTGTCAAAGCTAACGTCTAACTCTCCAGAATTTTATACTAATTCTGTAAAGGTAAAAAATGAAAAAAATAAAGTATCTCTAAACACATAACAGAAGTTGCCAGATATAATACAGGATACCTGGTAAAATATGAATTCCAGCAAACAATGAACAATTTTTAGTTCAGGAATATAAAACATTTTCCATGAGAAGCACTTATACTAAAAGTATATATCAAAAATTCAAATTTAAACTGAGTATTCTAAATTTCTTTTTGCTACATATGATAACCTTAATATAATGAAGTATTTAACTGAGGATTACTTTATAGTACAGATTTAAATAATTTTTCACAATACATGTCATTGTAAAGTGACATACTAAAATGCTATTTTATACAAATGATATTTGAAATGTTTTTGAGCATCTAAAATGTACAGCTACATTGGAAAAAAATTATGTTTTAAAATCAAGCCCCTAGCTGATCGTTTTTTAAAAAATGCTGTATTTTTACACTAGCTTAAAGTAACAGTATTAAAATGGTTTTTGCTCCCATGTGTATTTAGGCCAGGTTTTATTTCCATTATATACTAAATATATGACTAAATATATGACGGTAAGATCATAACACACACTTCCCTCAGTTTTACCAGATGTGAGTTTCATGGAGATATCTCTCCACCTATTCAATTTAAGCCCTATTTAGCATGATCGTGACATTATAAAGCTCTTGACTACTGTCTCCTAGTGGAATTTCATTTTACGCTTTCCCATTGAGAACATTCTATTCCATTTCTTAAGAGAAGTACTAAAAAAAAAAAAAAAGGAACTTGGCTCCAGGGAAAAAAAAATACTCAGTTCGGAAGTGATTTCTTGGAGAAATATATTTACAAATAAAGCGAAATTGATGAGTAACGAGTAAGTTGTATGAAGGAGAGGCAAACAGAAAGTAGTTATTTACCCAAGGCTTTGTTCTGATGATATGATTTGTTAGAATAGTGTTGTATGTCACTGGATAAGTAGATTTCAATACAGGGAATGGATAAGCACAGCGACACATTCGTTTCCTTGATGTCTGATTAGTGACACTGACAGACAAGTAGTACTGAGGCTCAGCCACACTGAGGAGTTGGCACCAGACTAAGACGAGACGTGTGGGGCGGTGGAAGGAGAACCACAGCTACAGAGCTGCTAACTTTTCTATTCACAGACCGTTAGAACCAAAGGAACCTTAAAAAACATCAAGTTCAATTCCTTTCTTTTTAAATTAAGATAGCCAGTTTAAATTCAAAGAAAAAAAAATTTAGATCGTATCACTGGCAGATAGCATCCAAACTTTCCAACCGCAGTCCACCTCTTTGCCACTCTTCCATCAGACCTCATAGCCTCCATCTGCTCTGTAATCAAATATGTATCAAGAGAAGAATAGTTTTCTTTTGCCACATGTATGGATTTCTTTACATGCTGGCTTCCTGCGGTTCCATCATATGCTAATGGACATTGTACGTAAAATGCCAGGTGTCCGTGGGGTTGAATAATTAGAGTTGTGAGCACTGCTGTCCCTTCTCTATTTTAATTTCCCATATTATATTTATATAATAAAAATTTAGATGGCTTTCATCAGAATTGTGCAATGTATTGTGCAGAACTGTCCATGATCCCTCAATATCCTTGCCTCAGGTAGAGAAGGCACTTGATAAATTGTTAAGGTTATTGGAAGTTCACACCAAAGTAGCACTATTACTTACTGTTCTGAGACTTAAATTCCACCGATTGAATCCACACACAGCTTGGTGAGGACCTAGCTCCTGATGTTTCAGAGCTGTGTCATTTTTCTTAATGCCATAATTTAGAGGATTTATTAGTAACTATGTTCCAAGTTCATCATGTGTAGAGTCATGATGAAGCCCTCCAACAGGGACTAGAGACTGAACCAAATTGACAATTTGTAATGGCCCAAGAAAAAGCCCAGACCAAAGAGATTGCATCAGTATGTGCCACAGAAATGAAAGCAGCAACTTCTAATACGAATTCTGCTCATAACACAGGCAGAGCACTCTAGGCATCAGAACACTGTAAAGGCATGTCCTGTAATTTCTACAGATCCAGTCAGACATATCAATTCTTAGTTAAACTCCGGCAGCTTCCCTTACATATTCTAGTATACAGGCTTTGCAAAGGAATGGACCGCTGAGTTTAGACTGTGGATCTGAATGAAGGTTAAGACATGCCAGGCAGTTTTGACGGCATGAGGTGAGCTTGATTTTGTGGTAGTGAATCAAACTCACATGGCTGAGGCGAAGATGCCTTTAGATGCTAATGCATCTGATGGAGACTCAGGTCAATAAATCAATCAATGAAGCCTGAGACTCCAATGAAGAATCAATTTGCAATTTACGGAACTTGTGATCTACAATACTTTGTAAAGCTACTTTCCACAAAACTTCCTCACAAGAATCTTTGCTACAGTTAAGTCATCACGTATTCGTTAAATTCATAACAATTATAGAGTTGTTTGCGAATGCGGGCTGCTCCTTGTGACTGCTTCACAGAGATATTCTAAGCATGACAGAAGTACATCAGAAAATCCTCTTGGGAAGCAACTGAAACACTGCTGAGAATTAGAACTGTTCAACTACACGGACTCACATTCAAATTCCTATGATTATTTTAGGTAGGACGGGGGCTGCAGTAAGTTGGAAACAGACCTAAAATTACAAAGGGGGAAGACAGATAAGTCTAAATACTTCATTATATGAAGTTTTTCCAAAACTGGTTGTGTGTTTGTAATATAACATATAAATGAGACCCTCTATAAATAGCTTTTACAAGAAGCTGAAAATTGAGGGAAGCTACAGAGTCACTCTAATATGCCAAAGACATAGGGTCTAGACAAATATGACCTAAGTTAGAGCTCCTTTGGTGGAAATGTAACTGAAAGCTCATTTGAGCTGAGTTAAGACAGAGGGTAACCTTGCAGGAAATAGACAGGAAATAGACAGGGCCTCCGGAGCAGATTCAGGGGCTAGGGGGCAGAGTGCGGGGAGGGGGAATCCAGCGATTCTGGGAAACTCTCATTCATCTGTCACACGTGCTTTCCCCACTCACCTGCTTGCTCTTCCAGCTCCCCTGCACTTCTCCCCAGGCCTTATCTTAGAGCTTAACCTCGTTTGCATCTAGCTCTCTCTCAATTCACTAGGTTTGGGAAGGGTGGTGTTAGTCCAGCTCTGGACAAAAGTACATCCAAGTTTAAAGTTTACATGTCACAACTATCTAAGATACATATTTATCACTTCTTTATAACACTTTTGTAAGGAAAGAAGTACTACCTCAGTACTGTCGCCTGATATAGAGGGCCAGAATACTTTAATCAAGCTTCTTTTTCAGTCTTCAAGTTATATTGACCAACTGTCTTGATGTGATATGAGTGAAAAAAAAAAAAAGAGGTATGACGGTTACATGTTAGGGATGTGTTCAATGCTGATAGTGTTATTGCTCTGTAGTTTCAGTGATTTATTAGTGCAGTGGCTAGACTGGAAATAAGCTAGAATAATTTTACAGAAACATAAATAGGAAATGCTCTACACCTGCTTTACTAATAACCAACAATAACCCAAACTCCAAACCCTGTGTATCAACAAACTGGAAGGAAAAGGGGGCCTGATATATGGTATACTGAGTAAAACTGACTTATTTAGAACCTTTAACTCATCATCTAAATTTGATCTGCTTGGTCACCATATTTCAAGGTAACTTTATATTCAGGCTTTTCATACCAAAAATAAAAAAGATAATATCAGGTTTTTATAAGATCTAATGTCTTTTATTCCCATTAAGTATACATGTTCGTGGAACAGTAAGGAAGGAGAGTTGTACTTACAGCTAAGACACATTTATATTTGAGTTCCATAGAGCCCTTCCAGATGCTATCAGACTAAGTTGAAAGCTTCTGATTTGCATAAAATGGCAATGACTATTCAAATCAACACACTGTTGGGCCCAGTTTTATACCTAATTAACCCAGTTAATAGTGTCTCTGTCCATTCAAATTGCAATGTAAGAACATAAAGATAGATGTGAGCATGCATTCTATCATAGCTTGGGTCATCTGTTATTTATCAACATCCAAAATAAATCACTTAGTTCTTTTAATAATTATCAGTCTATTGTTAATAGAAAATATTCTGCTTAAATACAGCAGAATGAATCTATGGAATCCTAGGTTTTTGTTTTTTGGTTTTTTTTTTTTTTTTTGAAGATGGAAGGTTCTTTAGAAATTATGTAGACCCATTTTTGCCAATTTATTGCTGGAGAAAATGCAGCTCAGGATTGTTAAATGATTTGCCCAAGATCACACAGTCATTGGCTCTTAGGCTTCAATTAGCACTTTGCCCGTAGGAGATAGATTTCTAAATTACTATGTGCACAGATGTACAGTTCTGAGCACGAAAATGGGTCTTTTTAAAACTAATACAGAACAAGAAAGATTTTTGATGAAACACATGAAGCTTTCTAAGGACCAGGTACTGTTGTAAGCATTTTACCTATATTGACTCATTTAATTATTATGGAAAATTTCTGAGTTAGGTGTGATTTTTATACCTATTTTGTAGATGTAGAAACTGAGACACAAAATGATCATGGGACTTGTTGAAGCTGCACAGGTAGCACAAAGCAGAGCCAGGAGTTGAAGTCAGGCCTTCCAGATTCAGAAGCCATACCCTTCAGCACAACGTGACGTGCAGCTCTGGTACACAGATGTCAGACAAACCGTGCCAATCCCATGCAACCATCCTTCCTATCATTGGTTCTTCTGGAAGACACTGAAGTATCACTTGGTTTAATTTCCAATCATAAAAAGGGATCCTTCACAGGACATTAGAGATAAACATTTCTTGTATCTCTGATCCACTGTCTACAAGTACTACAATCTCACTAAAATTATTATTGGGCAGTGTTTAAACATGTGATCTCAGTACTGAAACTTGAACATCAGGTTGTTACGATACTGTAAACAATGCATTTTAAAGAGTATTTTCTTTCTCCATCTAGTATTGACTTAACGTTGCTAATTAAAGTATAGTTTCATCCTCAGTGATTACAAATTGCACTGTGGGCAAAGCAGTACAATTGTCTAAAGTTTCAGGTTTAAGTATTAATGTTTGCTTTTAAATGATATTCCAAAATTGTTCACATCGCATTGACAATCTAAGTGATTAAAGTTTACATGAGCTGAGAACTTTGTAAACTCCAAAAGTATGTATATGAATTATGCACTACATAGTGAATTTTGACAATCCCCTTTTGAGTATCTACTGTGTGTCTAGCTCTATGCTACATATTCATATAGATTCAACATTACATACATAATTTAAGCACATACAGGGGTGTGGTAACAAAACAGGGACTTAGAAGCATATATAATTCAGCACAAAGATAAAGTGCTACAATGTAAGAATACCAATTTATATAAATATTACAAATTGTAATGCCACATTACTCAGGATGGCTAAGCCATTTGGGGACATCAAATTAAAGACTAATATTCTTTATATAAAATTCCTATTTTGAAGAGATTTTACAAGGCAGAAGTTTTATACTTCTACTGATTTTAGAATAAACTTCAAGGCTCCAAATAATTAGAATATATCTACTTAACTAAAATAAAGCATACATTATTTTTAATTAGCAATATAAAATTTTTGTGTCTAAGGTTTTATAAATTACAGAGTATAGTAAATGACCAAAAGGAATGTACTTATACATAAAATAATAAATTCAATCTTGAAATATTATTCATAATCCATTTCCTAATGTAGATTTCTTAAGACCAAACATTTAATTTTTGATGAGGTCTGTCATATGGATCAAATAAATTTTATTCTTGGCTATGAATGTAGTTTAACTCAAATATCCAATTTTCATAAAGATTTCCTATTATGAATAGCAATTGCCATCAAATGAATTATATTCTATAGGTATGATGATCCATTAGAATTCAAATTAACCAAATTTCAAGAGCTGCTGTTAACTTATTCACACTATTGTTAGTCAAAGTCATTGCTTCCATTATGCATCTCTCTTTTCAGTAATTTATAATCTGAGCTGAAACAAGGGCCAAATTTCAAAGGCATATGAGTCCAACTTGTGTATCACTGGAGGCTGTACCAAAGCAGTGTTATTTTTGGTGAATTTAGGAATTATCTGTGCATTATTTTTATATTATTGTCAGCAACTGATCATTCTGTAGCTTTTAAAAACACTAACTTTTCATGTGATGACGTATGGTCTTTCTGAAATAATCTTGTTAACTAAAGCATCCTCCTTTGTTCAAATCAGGATTCCATCTGTTACCTTCTTACATGTTATCTTCTGCCCCAACTCTTGCCATTAACTAAAGAAAGCTTAATGTTCTAGAATGTTCCATCATCCATAAATCTGTCTGTCAGCTGCCTTAAATGCAGAACAACAAAGATAGATTTTCACCAAAACACTCATTTACTTCCTCTGGTGTGATTCTATTTTTACCTCAGACGCAAGGCAGCTTGTCAAAGAAATTTTGTTTCATGGGGGAAAACAGTTTTCAAGGAGATTAGCAAACAGCTTCTCAGCTCTAAGTTTTGATAACCTGGACAGATACCATTGGAGACATTCCTTGTTAACTGGTAGAAAGAGCTACATTTGAGAAGGCTGCAATAGCATAGAGAATATGACACTATCAATATTTCTGCATGAGTTAGTTGTTAAAACAAAATTTAAACGTTTCAGGGCTTACAAACTCCAGTGCTTACGAGAGCTAAATAGATAACAAAGTGGGGCAGGTGTAAAGCACCCAAGTGTGTGGCGGAGGAAGGGGGATGGTAAAGGCCCGCCCCACCCAAAAGGAATCTAATACCTAGTTCAAGGCAATCACTGGCATAAAGGAATCCAGACATGGTGGTTGCCAAATTTTCATACTTTACAGTAACTCAAAAGTCCCAATTTTACTTAAAATCTTCTACACGTTATATGTCAACAATTAATCCAATACAAGATGTATCCAAGCCATACAGGTCTTCAGACTATATTCTGCATGAGGGCTGGTCATGTGAGACATCTCACTTAAAGTAGTCAAAATGTTGTACTTGGTGGAATTTTTATAATAATATTCATCTCTTAGAAGAAGATGCTTTGAATTATAACCATCAGCAAATTCTGATCTGGAATTTCTTTCTTCCTCTTGTTCTCAGAACTTCTTGCTCTCTTAGAACTGGTCATCTTTGCCTGATGCCGTATCTATGAGTTTTTAATTTTTCTCTCCTTAACAGACTTTACTTCTTAACGATACAGAAATACCTTTAGAGTTGTATGAGTATGTTTGTGAGCATATGTAAGTTCATTTTACTTTTTCCCCAGGTACTGTTTCATTACCACACACTTAACAAGAAGTGCCTAACAGTACTTGCCGAGTTGAAGCTATCTGCTCCTACTTAATATAAAAGATAGAACAACCCAATTCAGGCTTATAAAAACCACGCTTTCTCAATGTCCATGTTGCTTAACAAGAAATCACCTTTATTTTTCTCAGCTCTAAGGCATTATCACAGATAAAACCTTCTTCCCAGCTTGAATAAGCTTATAATCCCATTCCATTTTATGTGTAAATGCATTTGGCCTCATCTGTTTCCTGCGACTACGATTTAAAATGAAGCTCAGAATTTTACCCTCTGACACTACCAGGCATTACATATTCTCTGAAAAAAATTCTACGTAATTAGAAATTACTCTGCAAGAGAAATTGGAATTGTTCTTATACGTCTTTGAGATTCACAGCGGCAGGCTGCCACCGTACTTCCTGGCCCTGGTCACTGATGGACTTCAAGATGTCTTAAAACAAATGATGTCATTTTTTATTTTAAACATATACAATTTTGATTGAGATGAATTACTATCCTCAAGTTTTTTCAAACGGTAGCATAAAGAAAGGTACCGTAAGGTGGTTAACTGTCTTGTTAGCTTTAAGTGGTTACACGCTAGTTAGAGAGGCGGGAACAAGTCTGCATGAAGGGCCAGAAAAAGCCTCAGAGGAGGGAGACTTTAATTCTTACGACTGGCAGGCATGGCTTGTGGGAGAGAAGTCAGAGATGGAAAGAAATTTAAAGAAAGAATGAGTCAAGGCATACATGTAAGAAAATGAATGATATATTCAAAGATATATTCAAATGAGGGATATATTTGGAAATGTTTAAATTTTGTTTTAACAACTGGGTGTTCAAATAAGAGCACAGAGCCCCTTAGATAGGGATACTTGGTAGAATGAATTCAATGGAATTGCAAACTATAATCTAAGCCCAGATTGGAAACAGTGTTGAAGGTATGTATAAGGGGACACAGGAGCCTGACAGCGGGTGGCATCCAGGGAATCATGCCTCCGGGATTACCACTTCTGTATAGTCTCCTCCTGTACTGATTCTAGGCTTGCCATGTGGCTTGCTTTATTTTAGCTCCTGGGCCAGCAGCAAGTACGATGTAAGAACTGGTAAATGAATGTGCATTGGAGCTCGCCTCTCAGAATCCAGCCATAATGTAAGACGGCCAGGCTGGTCTCCTTACAAAGCTATGCAGAAAGAAAGAGCCAACCATCCCAGCATTCTACTCCTTATCTTGCCTGTCAGGTGAACGCAACCACACAAGTCCTGCCATCCATGTGAGAAGAGCAGAAGAACTGCCCAGTCAGTTCACAAAATCTACAAGTTTTAGAGTAGTTGGGTATGAAGCAATACATAATTGATACAGGGGTTAGTTGTTTTTTTAATCTAGTCAATGGACAGTGTTGTCATTATTTGTTCTTAAACTGCGCCCGTAAAATTTTGAGGTGGAGTTTTGCAAATATAAATGGTGCTGACGTGGAAGACAAACTGGGGCCTGAATGAGTGGACACGGAGAGAACACTGATCACCACTGCACTGGTCCAGATTAGAGATAACGCGTGTTTATGCTAGAGAGGGATTTAAAAAACTATTCCTATAAAGGGCTTGATAGTAAATACTTTAGCCTTTTCCAGCCACAAGTTCTGTCACAACAACTCAACTCTGCCATTATATCATGAAAGCAGCCATAGAATATATGGAAATCAATGAGTATGGCTGTATTCTAATAAAACTGTATTTACAAAAGCAGTCATTTGATTGGACTTGTACCCAAGCAAAGGCAGAGGAAATAAAAATAGGAGACAGCATTCTATACTAAGAATCACTGTGCTGTGGCCCATGAGAAAGAAGGAAGAACTAAGGATGACTCGCAGTTTGGATGACCAAGGAGGTGACACTGGTGGTTACTGAGATGCAAGGGCAAAGGAGGGTTTAAGAAGGTCTGGTTTGGGACACCTGAGTTTGAAGTGGGCTACTTGGGAGAACAGTATACTCCTTCCTTAGAAATACACACAAGCAAGACTGGATCTAGGAGGCATGTATTTGGAAGTAAAAAACAGGAAGAACTTAAAACCAGGAGTCAAAGGATTAAATCACCTTTTTAACCTTTTAATGCTTATTACAATGTTGCTATGCAGGAAGTACTCAATAAACAACAAAAATCACGTAAGTTGCCCATGACTCTGATTATAATTGTATTATCAGCAAAGGAGAGTGCTGAATGAGAAAATGTGAGGATTCAGAACAGGGCCCTTGAGGACATTTTTATTTAATGGGCAAAAGGATGAAAGAGAAATTATCAGAACAGAAGGGTTATCAGAGGAAAATAAAATACAGAAAAACACTGAGAATGCTAACCTAGATTAAAAGCAAGTAGTGTATTTCAGAAAGAAACGGGCATTTTTTGATGTCCGCTGCTATGGAAAGTACCAGGAGGCTGAAATCTGGGACAGCTCCTTGCACACCAGTGTTACCTGGAATGGCTTAAGGAAGACCAGAGTGAGGAGAAGGATGAGGGTTTGATTACAACACAACAAGTCCTCAAAATTAAAGCTTTATCCCACAGTGGCAAACCCCATGGTATCCCAGATGCTGCATACTTTTGAGTTACTACTTACATATCGACTTCTCCAAGTGACTTTTCCTTCTAATCTCCCAATACAACTCCATAATCTATATTGCCTTTCTACCTGTCTCTGCCATGGATGGTACAGGCTGAAACAAATCAATCCCTGGTCTCAGGCAACAGTCCAGACAAGCGTGTGTGACGCAGAAAGAATCCTTCTTGGAGCTGTTTCTATGAAACTAATGGGGGAAAATTCTATCGCCTCTTCTGCTTAAACCAGTAGTAGTCAGTTCCTACCTTTTGAACAGATATAGCCTTGACTTTTATGTCTCCAGAAAGACAAATTCAAGGAGAAAGACAGACAAACTCAAGGAGAAAGACAAACTGTAGGAGATATGTTAGTTAATGTGCCACGTGACCCAATTAGGGGTAAATGCTAAAACCATTTAATACTGATTCACTTTCTTCATTTAATACAATAGCATTCCCTGATGGTTTTCTTATCTTTCAATGTCATTTTAAGTCTCACACTGCTGTCCTCAGCTCATTTGCTTCATTTCCAGATTTTTTTCTACGGAGAGTGTTTCCTAGCTAGATTCATGACTATGGATAAGGTTCAAACTGTTAGAGAAGCAAAGTTCCTGAGGGAAAGAGACCACTGCTCATTGTTCTTCATTATTTACATATTCCCCTGTATGTTCCTGAAGCACTTAACCTCATTTACATTTTAATGAACTACCATACTGTACTTACCAAATGCTTAGTGGGTCAATACTAAGGGACCCATTTTAGGAATCAGAAACAAGCAATCATCAAAATGAGAACTAACCAGAGCGTCTGCAGAACTACCACAACAAGACACATTTTTAAATTTCAATTATGATTTCTTTCATATCCGTGCATAATTCTTGTATTGTTATTTATTTGGTATATCCTTTTAAGTCAGATCGTTACGTTTGCTTAAATGTATGTATTTTTAAGCATATTCCCATAAAGAGAAAACATCATCATTCTACAAAAACACAAGGTCAGCTGAATATATTTATTAAGAAAATACACCTTTTTCTGTACCACCTGAAGAAGCTCCTGAGTCTCCCTAGGACAGTTCACTGCCTTTGGGAAACCAGTGCTTGTGGGAACTGAGGCAGCGAAGCATCAGAGAGAGAGAACAGGCTAGGTCTGGAAAACACGTGTTAAGTCTTAGTTTTACTTCTTACTGGATCCTTATTTTCCTACCCACAGACATCTCTACATCATCATACTCGCCACATTGTAGTGAATTACTTATTTATATCAGCTTTTGCTCTAGAGTCTAATTTCTGTGACAATGGGGAATATATGTCTTTTTCACTCTCTTAGCACCAACATGTAGTACCTGCACATGGGACACATCCAGCTGACTTGATGGATGAAACAACTCACCTCTCTGAGCTTTCACTGCCTTATGTAAATTAAGGAGAAAACAAAACATACCTTCAAGTGCTATATATATACACACACACACATATGATATGATATATATTAACCACGTACCACAGAGTGATGCTGGGTGGCTGAAATGATGACTATGAAGCATAACATTCATTTCCAGTAAATCAGACTCAGGCTCATGCCACTTACAGAACAGGAGACTTAGCTACACTTCTGAGCGCCACCATCATGCGATGTTTCACCACTTCTGAATACAGACACCCTTTCATTTCTGCTTTCCTTTGTGTTTGGAAGGTGAGAGAAGGGCTTTCAGAAAATATTTCAAAATGTATCATCAACTCTCAATTTTTAAGACTGTGTATGTTTGTGTCTGAAGCAGCTTCTACTATGAAGTAAAATTTCTTTGAGGCAAGAAAAGAGACTAGCTTTGTTTGAAAAAAAAATCCACTCCTCATCACAATAACCACTCAGTAACACAGTGGGAGAGCTTGGGGTACCCAGGGCTTGTAGACAGTGTCCACAAAGGGAAGGGACAGGATATCATCATGAGATGAACGGAGGTGCTTAGGGTACAAATGTAGCCTCTTCCGTAATGTTATTTCTAGTCTACTGAGCTGTTTCCTGAAACAGCTTACAAAGTCAAACAGAAAAAAATCCTTTGTGATTGAAGAATTGAAGTCATAATGCTTGGGTCTCAAGAAAAGTTCTCTCTAGATTCAGGTAATTCGGTTTGTAAAAATGCCTAGAGTTAGGTATCTATCAATTCCATTTTTTTTCTGAATCCAAGAGGTCAGTAAATAGTTCTAGAGAGAAAGCTTAACATGTGTATTCAGCAGGGAAACATGCATGAAAATAAAACACATGATGGCTGAGATGAAAGTATGTCAAACCACAGAACTTTTTGTCCCTTTGCTTCTAAGATGTTATTAAAAAGCTACAAAATAAAGCATTGGTGATGGGGTGATGAATAGGATTTTAAAATAATGTAACTGGAGATATAACAATGGAAGAAGTTGTGTACATCATGAAGGATTCTGGTCTCAAATTCCCTTTCTCACCTGAGTTGAGGAGAGACCTAATATGCCACTCTGCTGCAAACCTGGTCTTGCACAATTACTATAAAAGTATCCTTTTGGGCATCATTAACTGACTTCGTCCTACTCTAAAAACAATCTTGCACATTCCTATAATTTACATTTCCTTAAACATGGGTGATGGCAGAGTAAGTTAGACCTGTAAGTCTTCTGCTTTCAAGATTAGTCTTTTTATTTTATCATGGCTCTTTTATAAAGGAAATCTTAGAAATATTTTATCCCAACTTTCTTATAAAGAAAGCCTCTTCCACAACCCTCAGGGGAGTTATCTTGCTGTCTATTTAAGTACTTCCAGCTATGAGGGTTTTAATTCTGAAAAAAACCTTACTTCAACGGTGAACATATCCAATTGTGAGAAAGTCTGTTTTAAAATGAATTTCACCTTCCTCCAGCTTTTAGCTGTGCTCTAAACTAGGTATCTCAATTCTGCCCTCTATGCTGCAAGAAAACCCTTCAGATGTGCGAACAGACCTATCATGTCTGCCCTCAATTTCCTTTTCACCGGGGAAAACATTCCTAGTTTCTTTAATTCTTAAATCTGTAACATATTTTAATATGCCCTCTGGACATATTTCAGTATGTCGATATTTCTCTTAAAAGGTAAAGCCCAAGATGGAATACAATAATCTAAACACTGAAAAGAATGGCAAGCTAGTAAAGTAATGTGGCTTTTTTTTAACATCTACATTATAATTTTGGACAGTATTTTTGTGTATAATAGTATGTCATATCAACTTTTGTAATTGTGCAAATGATAATTTTGACATTTTACTTACATTTTACTTTGTTAAATAGTATCTTGTTGATTCTAACAGCACCTTACATTCCTCAGATCATTTAAAATTTTGATTATATTACCTATATAATTCAACCTATGCAAATTTGTGAAATCTGAAAATTTAGGAAACACACCTCTAATGTAACTCATAAATCTGTTAAAAATGTTAACCAGGATGTATCTGTCGGCAGGACCATTGGTCAGTCCCCTGGACACATCTCATTCAAGTTGACATCCAAAACAGCGAATGTTTAAATACCATTTTCTCTATTGTTAGCATTACATATGAGTCTCCACAGCACAATATTGCCCAGTCATATTTTACAGTCTTATCACAAATAGGGGAAATATGTTTTCCTGAAATAAAAACATACAATGTTTTAAAATGCCAACCTAAGATACATGCACCCCAATGTTCATAGCAGCACTATTTACAATAGCCAAGACATGGAAATAACCTAAATATTCACTGACAGATGACTAGATAAAGAAGTTGTGGTATGTTTATACAATGGAATACTACTCAGCCATACAAAAGAATAAAATAATGCCCTTTGCAACGACATGGATTGACCTGAAGATCATTATTCTGAGTGAAGGCCAGAAAGAAAAAGAAAAATACCATATGATAGTACTTACATGTGGAATCCAAAAAAATGGCACAAATGAACTTATTTACAGAACAGAAACAAACTCAAACACAGAAAACAAACCTACAGTTACCAGTGGAAGAAAGGGATGGAAGGGATAAACTAGGAGGGCAAAATCTCCAGATACTAACTACAATATATAAAATAGATAAACAAGTTTCTACTGTACAGCACAGGGAACTTTATTCAATATCTTGTAGTCACCTATAATGAAAAAGAATATGAAAGGAATGTATGTATGTGCATGTATGACCAAAACAGTGTGCTGTACATCAGAAATTGACAACATTGTAAACTAGCTATACTTCAATAAAAACAAAAAAAAACAAACTGCCAACCCAACCCTTCCCTCATGAAGAGAAAAGAGTTGACTTTATAAATCTACGTTGATCTGTAGTGTTTACTGCATTCTTTTTTAAAAATGCAAAGAATTAAAAGTACCCACTTAATTATTTTAAGGCTTGCCTGTTGAGTATTGCAAATTTTCTGAATCTTCACCTATTACATATGTTACTTTACTCACATAGAGCAACATTTACCCATATCCTGTCTTCTGAGGACAAATTTATTTTCCACAATTTTACAAAGATAACTGCAAATGAGCTAAATGATTCTAGGACTACATTAAATACTATTAATAGAAATGATTACTTTCATAATACTATAAACATTCTCATAAAGCTATTCCTTCACACTTGAGACAATCTATAGTATAATTAGTAATAATCATAATATTTAACATTTATCAGCTCCTAAAGTGTGTTAATTGCTTTACATGCATGATCTCATTTAATCTACAGAACAACTCTTTTACTATTGCTATCTTGTTTTAAAATGAGTAATTTGAGTCCTCTGAAAGAGAGGAATTTCTGCAAGGGCATACATATAATAATGGTATAGCAGGAAAATGAATGCAGGTTTTTCTGAAACCAAAGTCCTTAACCACTAGGCTGGTATGGAGAGAGTTCTAAAAAAATTTTTTGCATTATCAAAGAAAATATGCATTCAACATTTTGATAGATACTAGAAACTGTCCTTCTGAAAGCACAGAGTCATTTATAAATACACAAATAATGTATATCAGTGGCCTCAACAACACAGAAAACATATCATTTTGTTTTTGTCAGTGGTGTTTTTGTTTTGATTTGTATTTTCACTCACTTATGAATTTGGGCATGCATTTTAAAATATGTTTCAGGACCTTTTGTTTTTATTTTTCTGAATTGCTGTTCTTCTCTTTTCCTCTTTACTGCTTTTCTTACTAAGAGTTATGTTTATTTGTGGAAACTCTTTATATATTAATACTATTAACACAATTTATACTATATGCACTGTAAATAATTCCTTCTTTCACTATGTTTCAAACACCATTCACAGTAAAAATACTTTTTGAGAATTTTTAGAGATCATGTCTATACAGTTTTACTTTGTTGCTTTGGTTCTTGCTTTAAGGAAGTTTGTAATACACAAAGTTATAAAAAAAAGTTTCATAGATTATTCCTAGTATTATACCTTTAATTAAATATTTATAAATTTTTAATTCAATGGAGGGTGTAGAACACAGTGTTAAGAAGTCATGTTAGTCAAGTTCAAATCATAATGAGCTGGGTTATCTTGGGCAAGCTACTCTACTCATTAATGTCTCAGTTCCCTGTGTTTAATATGGGACTTATGGATAGTAACTATTTTATAAGGATTCTTCAAATATTACATGAGTTAATACACATAGTATACTTAAAAATGCCTGACAAATTACATACGAGTATCAGCTTTTAAGTATTTTAAATTCATTGGGTGTAGATACATATATTTGTTTTAGTGCAAGTTAGAAATCTGTTTTTTCCCAAAATGGGGCAGTAATTGTCCTTACATTTATTAAATTTTGCCTCATTTCCTGACTCACTTTAATTGTATACAAAGATTCATTTGGATATTGATCTGTTTTACAACATTTGTAACACTATGTTTCCAATATTTTCACCAATCTTTTATTGCCATTATTATTTTGTTTTTTAAATATAAAGGAACTGAGACTTAATGTGGCAAGGTAAAGAGATAAAGTTACTCAGTTGTAAGTAATCTGGAGCTTACATCTAAATCTCTCCAAATGGCTGGGTCCACAGAAGTGGTCTTGCTTCTTCAAAGAATATGGAAATGAAATATGACTTTTCCACCATATGAAACTGACTTTGTTATTAAATACTTATGAACATGTTGTCTTTTTAGTTATGTATATCTTTTCGTTAACACATTCTTTTTGTGACATAATTATCATCATTATTCATTTTTAAGACTCACCCGACTATTTTGACATACACAGAGGCAAGGGTCATGTCTCATTCATGTTTGCATCCCTACCTAGGAGTCTGGGCACAAAGCCAAAAATCAACACATGTGTATTGAATTGAATAGAATCTTATTTTTAAAATAATGCAATGGCATGTCACACCACTATTCAAGAATCACCCAATGCCCTGTGGCTGTTCAAATTCCAAAATTTTTAGATACCTTAGAGAATGATTTCACACAAATAATCTCTCCCACTAAAACCCCAAATAGTCCTTTACTCCAGGCAGCTGGTCCATCTCACCACCTCAGAATATCTATGTTGACTTCTGCTTCTGCCCCATCTATTATAGCTTTTATCTTTAAAATTTCTTCATGAAGTTTTCCTTGACTATGTGGGAGCACACTGATTTTTCTTTCTTCCTGAGCCAGCA
This sequence comes from Vicugna pacos, assembly GCF_048564905.1. Classification (NCBI taxonomy): domain Eukaryota; kingdom Metazoa; phylum Chordata; class Mammalia; order Artiodactyla; family Camelidae; genus Vicugna; species Vicugna pacos. The sequence goes on from NC_132991.1 coordinate 21,151,395, forward strand.
GTTAGAGTTGTTTAATTTTAAAGGTAAAAATGATCTTAGACTTGATCTAGGTTACACTCTTCATCTAATAATGAAGAAACAGATTGCCAGCGAGGTTATGAAACTTTCCCTCAGAGTATTCTTAATGACCATGGCTCACATTGTAGCTTTCAATTCTGTATTTCTCTTTAATTTTGTACCGACGAGATTAAAAGCTTCTCTACTAGCAGTAGATTCAGCAATTCACTGAACAAGTATTAAGTGCCAACTCTGGGCCAGCAATATTCTAGAAGGGTGAAACTAGTACAGATGTGTTTCTGACTTTTATATAACCATAGCCCAGGGATGAAACAGACACTAACTAAATAATTACAAAAAAAACCTGTAATCACTGTATACTTTAAATTGTGATAAATGTTATGAAGGAAAATTAGCATTATGAAACAGACACTACAGAATTTAATCTAGGCTGGAAGAGTAAGAAAAAAATTTTCCCAAGTGACATTTCAACTGAAATCTCAAGAATGACTACAACTTAGGCAGACAAAGTAGAGGAAGATTTCTTTATGCATAAAAAATTGTGAGTTCAAAAAAAAACTCAAAGTAGTTTGGAATTGCTGCCTGAAAGTAGATTGGAATTTGACAGAAAAGGAAAGAAACATGAAAAGATACTCAACATCACTAATCATCAGGGAAATTTAAATCAAAACACCAATGAGATATTATCTCACACCTGTCAGAATGGCTATCATCAAAAAAGACAAGAAATAATAAGTGTTGGTAACAATGTAAAGAGAAGGGAACCCTGGTGTACTGTTGATGGGAATATAAATTGGTATAGTCATTATAGAAAATAATAGAGTTCCCTAAAATAAACAAACAAAAACATAGAACTACAATATGATCCAGCAATTCCATTCCTGGGTATCAGAGGAAAACAAAAACACTAATTTGAAAAGATATATGCACCCTGATATTCACAGCAGCATTATTTACAATTGCCAAGAAACGGAAGCAATTTAAGTGTCCGTGAATGGACGAATGGATAAAGATGTGATATTATATATATATATATACACACACATATACACACACACACAATGAAACACATTCATTTATTTAAAAAGGAATGAAATTTTGCTATTTGCCACAGTACAGGTGGACCTAGAGGGTATCATGCTTAGTGAAATAGGTGAGACAGAGAAAGACAGGTGTTGTGTTTTTACTTGTATGTGGAAGCTAAAAAATAAAATAGAAATGGACTTGTAGATATGGAGAAGAAATTAGTTACCAGGAGGAGGAGGGATGCAGAGAGGGGCAAAACAGGTGAAGGGATTAAGAGGCACCAACTACCAGGTACAAAATTATATGTCAAGGATGTAATATACAGCACAGGACATATAGTCAATATTCTATATAATAACGTTGTATGGAGTACAGTCTGTAAAAATAGTGCATTACTAAGCTGTACAGCTGAAACTAACACAAATACTGTAAGACAACCATACTCCAGTTAAAAAGAGAAACTCGGTGTGATCTGAGCAGCAGAGTGAGATGAAACTGAGGATGGAAATGGCAGGAAAGCTAGGTTAGGCAGCATGTGCCACGTCTATCAGGTCTCTCACTGAGAACTTAGGATCTTACTTGACAACAGTCCTTCAGAAAGTTACTACAGGGGAGTTATGCCAGTTGCTGTCATACTTAAAAAGCCTGCTGTGAATTTTATGTTGACAAAAAGGTGGGTAACATATGCAAAATAGAAGTGGGAGAACTGCTTGAGCCCTAGCGAGAGAGAAAAGTCACTTGGCTAAGGTGACAGCTGTAGAGATAAGGAGGTATGGGTGAACAGAAGAGGTCTGAGTTGGTAGTACACACAGGACTTGATGTTGATGGAGACAAGGACATTTATTTGGTAGGTAACTTCTGGTTTCATCAACTGAGTGAAATTTGTGATGCAACCCAGGAACAGGGATGACCAAAATTTCAGACTTAAGCCCATTAAGTTTGAGAGGCAGTGAGCAATCCAAGTGAGTGCATTATGTAGGAGACTGGTGATACAGTTCTGGAGATACAAATTTGAGAATTGTTGGCATAATGATAAATGTAAATCTACAGGACTGAATAAAATCACCAGGAGAGAATGTCAGGAACAATGCCAATAAATTTAAACATTTTGAGGTCAAGTAGAGGCAGAAAAACTGGCAAAAGAGTCTGACAAATAGCAGCCATTGTGGAAGGTGAAAAATTAATATATAATGGTGCTGTGAAAGCCAAGAACAAACAGTACACCTGACATAAAGGTGAGACTCAAAAAATATTTTTAAGATAAATGAATGAAACTACTCATCTGTACTGAATGCTGCCAACAAGTCAATTAAGACTGGAGCCGAAAAGCATCCATCGAATTTAACAATAAGAAAATCAATGATGACCTTACAAGCGTCGTGTTGGTACCAGGGGTTGGAGAAATGGGTGAGGGAGGATATCAAATGGAAAGCAGGCTGAAGAGTGAATGGGCTCGAGCTCATAAGCTTAACAAAGATAAGTCTCCAGAATAAAATCCTGGTATCTATGTATTAAGTGAAAAACAAAACTGGATAAAAAATAAGAATAGAAATAAGTAGTTCACAAAACAGAAAGCTTAATGGTCAAAAACATGAAAACGTGTCCAACTGCTCATCAGGAAAACGTGACCACACTGCAGTGAAATACTGTGGCAGGCAGCCTCTAAGGTGGCCTTCAAGGACATCTGCCTCCTGGTGTTCATGCCTCTGTTTAATCCCCTTCCTTTAAGTATGAGCTGGACCTAGTGACTTGCTACTGTTTAATAAAACATGATAAAAGTAATGAGATGTCTCTTTCTGAGATAAGGCTACACAAAGGCTGTGACCTTCTTCAGGCTTATGTTGTCTAAATCTCTCGCTTTACTGAAACTAGTTTCCATACGGTCAGCTACCCTACACAAAGTCACAGGCAGCAAGGAACTGAGGGTGGTCTCTGTCCGACAGCCAGTGAGGATCATGTGCGTGGGCCTCAGGGTAACAGCATAGAAAGAACCGAATCTTGCTCATAGCCATGAGTCAGGTTAGAAGCTAACCAAACTCCAATGAAGCCTTCACATAAAAATACAAGCCTGGCTCACACCTAAATGCCACCTGTGAAAGAACCTGAGGCAGAGATATTCACATAAGCCTGCATTCATGACTCATGGAAACTGTGAGATAAATATTTACTGTTTTAAGTCATTAAGTTTTGGGGCACTGATATCCTTCAATAAGCAAAACTCTCAAAGTTTGATTAAAACAGGTGTTGGTAAGAATCAGAGAAAAAAGGAACATCCATGTACTGCTGATGGAAGTATAAATTGGTTCAATCACACTGGAAAACAATGTGACTACCCCTAGTAAACTGGACATTGTACCCTTGATCATCAATGTCCCTTCTGAAGAAACAATTTCATGCAAGCAAAGAAATAGAAATAAGCATGATTATTGCAAGATGGTTTATAAGAGTAAAATCTAGACAACCAAAATGTTCATCAACATGAGAATGGGTAACTCCATTCCACTACATGCATGCTGTGGAATACGGTATTAAGTGTAATATAAGTGAACCAGATTCTCCATTGCTAGTATACAAAAGATTAATACTTAGATATAATTTATGTACATATAAAATATGCAAATACCATATATAGTTTATGGATAAATATATAATACAGAAATTAATTAGAGTAGGAATAGTATACATCTACTTCACTGTAATAGTCAAACTTTGGAAAATGAAGGAATGGTGATTAAATGAGGGGTGATTTAATTATATCTAATATACCATTTCTTTGAAAAAAGATCCAAAGCAAATATAGCACAAAAAAACCCCTAAATTAATTAAATATGGAGGTGGCTGGTACATGGCCATGGGTTCTATCATTGTTTTTCAGGTTGTTTGAAATATATAGTATTTTAACCTTAGGAATTGTGAATCTGAATCAGGTAGAGACTACGTTCATAGGAAACACTTTCAAGAAGCCTGATTATGGAAGAGATGGGGACATTACAGATTGTTGAAGAATCTGGAGTTCAGAAGAGAAATTTCTTTTTAAATAATTTTCAAATGGAAGAAACTATAATATAATGTATAACTATAATAGGACAGTGTGAATGATTTGTCCTGAGAGAGACACTGAAAGTTCATTGAACAGGGTGTACCAAGAAGAAAGCAACATAAAGTCTTAAATAACACAGGATGAAATCAATGTAAAATTAGTCACTGATAGGATATATGTCCCTCCCACTGTAACATGAGATGGGTAAGATAGGATGAGGATGAGTACAGATGCAGGAGAAAGATTTTCACATTATAACTATATTGACTCGAAATATGAGGCACATGCTTAAAAACAGAGGGATCCTAAGGAACAGTTTGCAATCTGAGGATAGAAGAGAAGCTATAAAACAGTATTTACAAGGAATGAGACTGAAAACTCAATTAAGAAAAGTTGCAAGATTTTTGTGTAGTGTTAAGGATTTATTTGAATCTACAGTATTATCAGCTTGCCTAATTGTTCTTAAAAGAAATGTCTGTAGTAGTAAGTAATAAATATTTATTTATTTAGTAAATAAATGAGAATGGCAATCGAGCTGTTTGGGAAGATTGGGATGGTATTTTTGATTAATTTAGTTTTTATTCAAGTATTTAAGTGCTGTAACAATTTGATGTACTGCATTTTGCCCAAATCCAAATCATAACCTTAAAAATAACATTGTTTAAATTAATTGTGATTCTCTTCTTAAATTACAAAAATGCAAAATCAACAAGTCTCAGAGAGTTTAAAAATGAGCTCTAGAACTTTCCAGATCCTGTACAAGTAAAAAACTAGAATTTAGTAATTTATAATTTTACCATTTAATATTTTCTTTAATGTTGTATTTATTTTACGTGTGTTTTATTAGAGAGTAAGATGTGTTACTAAATAAATTATTTTGATATATGTGATATTTGAATTTCTTGAAGGTGTAAGATTTAGGGAAAATAATCACGTAAGACAGCAAAGTACAGCATCAGAACAAAGTTTATTTTATTCTTAACTTGATTGAGGATAGAGAGTGTGCCAGAAAGAATACTCAATTGAGTCATTAAGCTCAAATTCCAGTCCTGGCACTATCTTAGGCAAGTCCCTGAATTCCTCTGGATTTCCTTGTCTGTGAAAGCAGAGGATTAAATTAAATAATCTTCCAAATCCTACTATTTTTAAGCTTCTTACTCCTCTTCAGTTCAATAGAATTTGGGAAAGAAGAGTTCTAATAAACTCACAGATATTTCCAGTTCTCAACTATACAATGAGAAATGTCCTCAACATAGTCAGGTTGTGTGCAAGATTAACAACATTTCTTTGACATCACTGTCTTTGTATTCTCAATTCTCTGCTCTCTAACCTAGTTGTTTCTTTTTAGGTTTAGAGAGAAAGAATTCAAAAGCAAAAGTGAAAGTAAAAATCAGAGTGAAGGAAAGGGGGAAAAAAGTACATGTATATTCAATTTGGTGCCTTGATAGCAATGGGCACTCCTTCAACTTTGGGGATATAATTTCCTGAAAAAAACAAAAAGAGACGGCAAGGAACTTAGAATGGAAAAAGACTGAGTTGAGATGAGAGGTAAAAAGCTGCAGTATCTATAATCTTGTTAGCCCAAATTTTATCAACTGGTATTGCTTATAAGTATTGTTTAATCTGTTAGGAAAACAGGTTCAGAAAAATTAGAACAGGAAGTCAGGAAAATGAAAAACAGATGGCAAAAAAGGATTTCTGGCAGGGTACTAAGCAATCAGTCTTATAATTACTGTGTTGCTGTGTAATAGTAACAATTAACCTGACATTTAGAAAATAAGTGTAAGAAAAATAACTTAATATCCCTGAATACAGTAGTTCCATTCTGGCAAAGCTCTACTAATATTCCTTCTCATAAATTATTCCTCTGCTGAACAAACACCAAACTCTCCAGCAGCCATCACATGACCGGGCTCAAATGTCAAAGTTAGAGAAAGACAATGATTAGGAAAATTTCAAGTATATGTATACTTTCAAAATGATAAGCCTAACTGCACATAACTCACCTTGTGATTTGGGGGATTGAAGCATTTTCTTACATAACTTAGTTGATTGGATGATGTATTTAATGGGACATGTAACAGAAGAACTGCTTATCTCTGCGTTAGAATAATGTTATACTATTTTAAATACAAAGTCACATGAGTTTTTTTCTAACCTAGAAATCTCTTATTTAAGATATATTATGAAAATAATGATAGACTGGATTTTACAGTGTCTTCTCTTTTTTTTTTTTTCAATCAAATCCAGTGTTTGGCACATATCATCTACTTAAAATTATTTCTTCATAATGTGAATAGGAAGCTTTGCTGGTCTTTGCACTCTGCATATGAGAGGACCCAAATCCAAGAATGCCAGCAGATGCTAAAGGCTAGAAAGTCAGGGTAAATTTTTTTTGCCCCTGGAGCATCCAAAAGGAACTAACCCTGCAGACACTCTGAGTTTAGCTCACAATAGGAAACTCATACAGATTTTTGTACCTGAAGTGGGTGCTGCTATAATAAATACCTAAAAATGTGAAAGTGGTTTTAAAATTAAGTAACAGGAAGAGTCTGGAAAAATTCTGAGGATCATGATAGAATAAGCCTCAATTTCCTTTAAAGGAGCTGCTGGTGAGGGCTCAGAAGGAAGTGAGGAGCATGGTAGAGAAAACTTACATTATCTTACAGAACTTATATTCTCTTAGAGAATAAATCATCATAGAGTCTCCATTATCCCTGACTTAGAGGATGATGTTTGGGTCCTCTGACCTGATGGTGTTAAGATTATGGACTTGGAGATGCTGCTGCAATGGGTTGAGACTTTGGGGAATGCTGGGAGGATTGAATGTATTTTGCAAGTGGATGGCTGTAAATCTCTGGGGGCCAGAAGGGAGATTGTGCCAGGCTGAAAAATGTCCACTCCCCAAAGATGTCCACATCTTAGTCTCTGAAGCTTGTGAATGTTACCTTAATGGCAAAAGAGATTTTGCAGATGAGACTAAACTAAGGATTTTCTGATGGGGAAAATATTCTGGATTACCTGGGCAGGCCCAATGTAATCACAAGGATCCTTTTAACAAGGATGCGGGTCAGACAAGAGAAGGCAGCAATGTGATAACAGAAGCAGAGATTACAGAAATGCCAGTCATAAGCTAGGACTGCTGGTAGACTCTAGAAGCTGGAAAACACAAGTAACAGATTTTTCCCTGATGTTTCCAGAAGAAACTAGCTTACTGACACCTGGATTTTAGCCCCCAGCAATAGGAAACTAATGCACTATGTTTTTTCTTAATCCATTAATTCAAAGATTATTTTCATTTATTTACAAATATGACCCGTAGCATACTCCAGGTAAAACAGCATTGTAAAATGTTTAAGTGCATATAATGTATTTACCAAACAAGTTCCCAGGTAAGCATCAATGTTTTCATATGGAAAAATAAACACACAATGATTTGATTATATCTAGAATCAAAAAATAATTATTAGGACACAAAAAATGCTTTCATGTTAAATTTCGGACTATCTAAGATGTCATCTGAGGGGCTTTTCATGGCAATTACATTTTTTTTTCTTAATAATCTCTCATAGAAGCAATGTTCCACATTTGATTTTTAGAACCCAAAATATTTTAACTGCTATTTCACTATGCTACATAAATCTCAAGAGCTCATTATACTCTAATTTATAACTGTATTTATAACTATATACTATAATTTATGTATACATGCTACATATCATCATGTTGTAATTTGAGTAGGTAGGAGATGTAAATGTGAAAATAAAAATAGTTGAGTGTTGGGGTCAATCCAGTGTTAATAATTATGACAATTCATAAATGTTGAAGATTACTCCCATGTCCCAGAAATTGCTCTGTGCCTTACTGCTAGTTCTAACCATGCCCAACAACACAAATATTACTAGCAAAGCTGTTCTACAAGGAATCTGTTCTCAAGCCCTTATAGATGTCTATGGTAGTTGTCAGCAATGGGCCACTAATCAAAGCTCACAGATTATGCCTTACTGTTTCTCTCTAAATCTAGAAAGGTAAGTGCTTTTGTCATCATCTCAAAGTATTCCTATTTTCCCAATACATGTAAGGAGTGTCATTTTAAAAACAGGAAAACCACACACTCCACCTTTGATTAAATGCAGTAATAACTATCTGTCCCAATGTTCATTTTGTTCTAATACATTATGGACAAACGGGAGAAAAAACACTCAACACAACTCAATCCTGAACATTACTGCTATTTTGTTACAATCATTGAAGTCAGAGTTGAGACAGTGCAGTCCACCAAACTCAAGACTCTCTAGAAGAAATTAGTAAGTTACCCACTCTTAATGAAAATCTAATATTACCATAATCACTCTATTAAATTTCATAACAAATCTGTAAGACTAATAAGCCAAACATCCTGATTTTGAAGATGAATAATCCAAAATTTGAGAAAGTAATTCCACTACAGTCTTATTTGCTACATAACCATACATTCATCTTATAGTTTTCACCAGAAAAAGTATTAAATTATTTGTATTTTTAAAATATCTTGATATTTCATAGTTGCTGGTCCTTCAGCACATAAAATAAGTTGAAATAAAAGGTTTTTTTGGTTTTCTCTTTAAGGTAGAGGACTAAAGTGTCAACAGATTGATGGCAAACCCCTCTTGTTCTATGGCTCCATTTAATCTTTTAAAATACAATTTCATACCTACCCTTGAGATATTGACCAAGAAATGTTTTCTTCCATGTAAAGCTTTCCACTAAATCTGCAGGCTAGAACAGACTCTGAAATGATCAATTCTACCAATTAAACTTCAACAGTAAGACCTCTGGTTTAGAACTGATCTGGCATATTTACAGCTTGTGGTTCACAGAGTTAAAGCATGGTCAGTAAATGATTCAGGAATTTAGACATTTTTAAATAGAGGGGCTTGGCTGTTCGGTACTCTGAGTGAGTTCTCTATAAAAACACTGCAATGTACAATACAACGTAGGAAATCTAAATTTTCACTTGTCAATTTTCTTTCAGACATACATGTTTTAATTCCAGTTTATACAGATAGACATATATATCCACAAATCTAGATTTCTCATGCATTATACTACATACACATAGGGTAAGTTCTTTTCATGTGTTTTAATAATAGCTAATAGCTATTGCACATGAAATACATTCCAAACACTGGTCTAAGTACTCTGCATTGACTTACACATTTAATCCTTACAACAGGTACGTGCTGTTAACATCTCTATATTATATTAGAAAAAAAACCCAAGTCACAGATATTGCCACTTTTCCAAAATCAAAATAAAATAAAATAGACTGCTACAGGAATCTGAACCAAAGCAACCTGAGAACAGAAGTCATCATTTAATCTTCACAATAATGAGGAAAGTGAAGGCATATACCTTATTTTATAATTGAAGAAACTAAGGCACAGAGTTTAAATAATTTATGGAGAGTCAAACAACTGGAAAGTCATGCCCTGAGAATTTCAACCCATATTGTCTTATTCTAGAAATCAGTCTTGTTACTCAATATATTGCCACTTTGTTAGCTATTTGCCTTTTTTAGAATCAGTGACTATACAAAAACCATTACGTCTCTGTATCAAAATATATTTCTATCAACAGGCCACAGAAAGAAATATGGCTATCAAATACATCTCCTTCTTTTACCTTGGGTACTAATCTACTAAAAGGAAGTAAATTATTAATCTACCCCCTTCCTCAACCAAACCATTACCCAGTGCACATACAGTTCGAGATCACATCTGGCCTGTTATTTCCAATTTCTTCTCTCTTGTCAATTCTCAGAATAAAATTTAGAAATTTACTGCAGATCCTATAAATTAAAATGCTGTCTTATCCTCTCTGCAACCTAACTCCTCTGCAAGGAATTTTCTGCCCTTATGACAGGTACAGTAAAAACCAATTTCTGTCATCACAATTTGCCTTGATCTTTGAAGAAATATTTGCATATACAAATAAATTACACTACATGTGCTACTCACTATTCTAGGCACTTTGCATATATCATCACTATTCCTCAGAGTCCAATCTAGCCAAGAAAGTACCCCCTTAACACGTAAGGAAAATTCAAAAGAATAAGTAATATACCCAAGACTGACTAGCTAGTAAGTGGCAAATTCAGGATTCAGATTCAGGTCAGTAGGCCTCAGAAGACTATCCCGGGTCCACTCAATCACACAGCTACACAAAAACAGAAATACAGTCCACTCTGTTTATGTAGATGATGCTGAAAACAATTTATGTACATCAATCACAAACACATACATGATGTGTCCTTTGATGTGGAAGTATTACTTTTGGTAGCATCTCTTATTTTTTTGTGTTATGTGTGTCTAAGACAATTTAGAGAAACAAACCCTACTAGAATGTCAAACAGCTCAAGATCTTTAAATAAACAGATACGAAATGAGGTTATTTTCTTCATTGTTGCCAATGATTCTAATTAATGCTGGAAAGGTAATCTTTTTCATAAGATCTGAGAAAACTTCCTTTGATAAAATTTGTTTAATTTAGTATACCTTTAAATTTTAAACTAGCAGTTTTTCCACCTCATAAATGTCTATTTTAGCAACAGAATAAACATCAGTCAGCTGACTTATTTTTAAACCAGCCATGAAAATTTATTATAAAAATGTCATCCCTGTCTCCAGCATAAAAAGACTGATGAAATGTAAATTTCTCTAAGATTTCAGATAGCTACAATAAATAGAAAATCTGAAGGTATTAATACCATTATCTATTCTTGTAAACATTTGGAAGACTAATTTTAAAAAGCCTACAAGTCTTTCAAAAGGTAAACATAGTAATGTAATAGGAAAAAAATGGAATTTCTGCCATTACTAGTTACATTCTCTCCTACTTTATACGTTTGATTCATGCTTTTATGAGAATTGCTTTATCAATGAATTTCAATACATTGCTTGAAGACAAAAGTCTGAATTCCAACAGTTTTGTCAGTCATCTTCACCTTTCAAATATTTAGAACATAAATTAGGGTAACCTGATTATCTCGAATTTTACTGTGCTTGTAGAAGTAGGCTGTTTCTTGGGATTCCAATTAATCACGTCCCTTTGAATGTTTTCATCCATGCTATGGTACACATGTCCCATATGTTCAAGTTAATTGTATTTTTACAAGGAAAAACACGCTAAATCCACAGAAGTGATTACGTATATAAATTTATAGATGTAATCCTAAGTACAAAGAAATTAGTCATAGGGATTCTACTTTTTTCCAACATTAATTTGTATTTCAGTCTTACAACCTGGTTTCTACGGAAGAGGGTCAGGGAAAACTGGAGTCAACAGCAAATAAATTAAAACTATGCTAGGTAACAGTGGTATACATTTGGGTAGCTGACATCCATAACTATGGACTTTACCCTTATCCTGGCCAGTCTCATTATTATTTGTGAGTGTAAAACTGGCAGAACTCTAATTCTGATAGCAAACTCCGTTAAAGTGTTTATTTTAAATTCTGATTTAAAGAAATACTGAATTCTAGAGACAAGTGTTAGCCATCAAGCAAAAAATAAATATTTCCTGGCAGTTTGATGCAGAGCTCGTTTGTATTCAGTGGGCTTCCATCACATAAAATTAAATGATGTACTCTATTTCCTCCTCTTCCAGGATGCCTCTCCCTTCTATTATAGCAATTTTTTCTATGAGGTGTACCATCGGGACCACATGAGACATACAGAGGTGAAAAGATACATTTTAAGAGTAAACACAGCTTGAATCCTTCAAGGGAAAGCCAATGAGAATTTCTCGACATTCTGGCAACCCTAAAAATGGAATATTTGATAGACTTGAACTGATTTCTGAAATAAAAGATGAGAAAACCAATGGATCAAGGAGGAGAGTAGTAATTGCTGAAAGGGTCCTATCTTGTTTGCTTAATCTAATAGATGCCTAGCAGGCATTCTTTAACCTGGTCCACTTAACACTCAGACGGCTGCTGAAAAACACCTGATGGCTAGGAAAGATGGTCTATTTGGGAGAAAAATACACCTCTGTAATGAATATTCAGTACAGGAACATAAGGGAACTTGAGATGTTTTCTAGTTCCCCTCTGGTTTAGTCCCACAAGTTATGGCTCGGGGCCTCAGTGGTGGGAGGCTGAAATGTTCCAGTGACCAGATGGAAGCAGAATCCCTTTTCTCCTCAAGTAAGAAGAAAAAGGAAATCAACAAAGCAATCGGCCAACCCACCCATCTATAAGTTGCAAGGCATCCGCTAGATACTTTTGAGTTCTACCACAGAATCATAAGGCATGTCACTGGTCCTAAGGATCCTGAACTTTCAGGAAGTCAAAGCATATGGAGGACTCCATTCATTTCTGTACTGCATGGTATTAACCCTAAATGTACCAGGGCGCATTTAGGTACTTGACGTCCTTGATTTCTTAACAGCATATGAAACTTTTAATTGTTCTCTTCTATGGAATGCCTGAATGTATGCTTTTGGTTGCTTCTACTTTTTTGTTTCTAGACAAACTGCACCAACTTCTCCACTCTCATGGCTTCTCTTTCTTCCCCCAGACTCCTTCCTCAACATGCATGTCTTGCATACTCCAGAACCTTCTATCCTTGTGCCCCTGCATCTTTCCAAGTGAACATCACATAGACAACCTGAATTCAGTATTTCTAACCTGGAATTAGTGATCGTCTGCATAAGCCTACTCCCTGTCCTTTAGTTGGTATCTCAGCAACCATTAGGAACAGTCACTCAGTTTTCCAACTGAAAATAGCGGTCATTATCCCTAACTTTTCATAACTTCCTTCAGAAATCCTAGCAACCACTATGTTTGAATTCTTTATCTTTCCTGTCAGACATTTGGGGTTCAAGTCCTTGCTTAAATTAATGGAAATGCCATCTAACTAGCCCCTGGATGATTTTTCTACACAGCAATTAAAAGCAATTTTTCGAAAACAGGCATTTAATAGATTTACCCTCATACTGAAATTCATTCAACGATAGTAATCCTTTCAGAACAAAATGAGCATTTATAATATCATGACTTGCTTAATTACCTATGATCTGTGCCCTTCTTCATCTCTTCTCCTTATCTTTCACTCCAAAATTAAAGTTCATTACCATAGTACGAATCCTCCAAGCTCTTGGCTCACCACAAAGCTTTGCATAAACTACTCCCTCTCCCTGTATCTCTTTTCTCCTATTCCCTCTTCCATTTGCCTAATTCCCATTCATCGTTGCAGCATGAGTTGTGACTGCTTCCTGGGAAAAGCCTTCTCCATCCAGAGACTGGCTATGTGTCCATCCTAAATGTTCCCATGGTAGCCTGTTCTTATCTACTGCAGTACTTATTAGAGTAGACAGAACAGGTTACATAATTTGCCAGGGCCCAATACAAAATGAGAATCAGAGGGCCCTTGTTCAAAGTTACTAAGAATTTCAAGAAGGTGACAACGGCATTCACCCAAGTAAAGAGCTCTAAATATAGAGTACTTCGTGACTACACTGGTCGTGCATTTATGAAATACCTTGAGAGTACGTTTTATTCCATTTACATGTCTCTACTGCCTTAATCAACACTAGGCTCCTGGGGGGCAGAGTCAGAGACCCTGTGCTTCTCCCCATTATTTCCTTAGTAATTAGCATTTTCCTTGCCTATAATAGCTGCTGCAAAAATACCTGTTGATTCAACTCTCCGTTCTAAGAAAGGAAGTCTCACTGTGGGCATCAGCTTTCTGCTAAGTCTGTAAAATGAGAGGAACAGGCCAGATGCTGTCATTGGGCACCTCCAGGGCTAGGATTAATTTTAAACTACTATTAATGCATAACCACTCCCAAGGTTATTCAGGACAGTAGCTAAGAGCATGTGTTATAAAATCTGGTATTATTTTAATAATGTCAATGATTATTAATATATAAATCTGTAAAATATGTATACATATATGTAAATGCAATTTATATATCATGTATAAATTTACATAAATATAAATACAAATCATTATAATCCTTCCTAGTATTTCAGTGGAACATGGATTTTGCTATGTTGTCCAGGGAGCTTCAACAGTTTCAGTAGTGCAGTACTTTCGTGCATTGTGTGTAAACATTCAAGGACTGCTAGATTTAGACTTACACAGACAAAATTTAAATGTTTCTTTCAGATTTTGTCCATTTGTGGTCCTTCTCTAATTTATTTGTTAATTTAAATAACTTCATCTTAAAGGACTGGTATCAATGTCCCAATTATCATTTATATTAAGGTTCCCTCCCAGGTCCTCCAGGAATTTTAGAGTCACTCTGCTTTCCGCATGTTCTCTTGTGCTGCCCCAAATATGTGCCCAAACTACAGTTTGTCAGAGTTACGCCAGTGTCACAGGCAGTACAAGAGCCTGAAATGTGCATTTCTAAGCAGTCCAAGTGCTGCCATCTCTCTCTCAACCTCTCTGCGCTTTAGTTTCTTCACCTGCAATGACAAACAGGGATTCTACAACGTCCGTGGCACTGCTTCTCAATCTAGAAAAGGCAGGGCCTTCGGGGAAGAGCAAAATTCTGAGAAATGGAAAGAAAAGGAGGGAGAACACTGAAAAAAGCCTGGCTGAAATAAGCAACCTGAGCACAGGGGTCCAGGGATGAGCTTGTCCTAATGACACAGCCCTGCGGCAGCAAACATGTCCCAGGGCGTCATGGGCAAGCTCTGTTCCGAGCTCCTCTTGTGTATAAATCTTTTACTCATCACAGCAACTTTATTCTCAGCCTCACTTTATAGATATGGGGAATTAAACTGCCTGGCTAGTTCAGCGATAGATTCAGGATTTGAAATCATTCACTTTGACCTGCATGTCCTGGGTCTCCATGATTAGCAAATCCCTAAAATGGTACACTGAAGAATGTTAGCTCATTACCATGGGATTGCTACTGAAAAACAAATGGAAACAGAATCATCTCAATCCTCTATTTTGGACATCTTTAGGGAACAAATGGTGGTCTTTAGAGAACAAGAACAACACATAATTCTGGCAAAATGGAACAGGAAAGGAGGTATTAAATGACAATGGATGACAAGAGCATCTTGTTACTTCTTTCCTGGGCTTCACACGCCTCCAGATGATTACATCCCATCTCTGCCTTTTATTTTTCTTGCTGAATAATTTTTCACAGGCCTTGCTTTGCACATTCATCATCTTCGATATTCCTTTTCATGGCTCTTTAAAAAATATTTCTTATGCCTCTCAGCAGATTGAATAAAATAACATTACTCAAAGATTGCCATTCTATAACACTTTAAAAGAAACAATGTTCAGCTCTTTCACGCCAGGATTGCCTCATTGTGGAATGATTGTCCACAATAAACACGGGACTCTTCACAGCTGGCTTTGCACCATGCAGACTGCCTCTCTTTTGTGCAGTTTGTTTTCTTCCCCATACAAGATTAGTACACCCACTGCCTCTCTTGAGTATAATTCTCTACAAATGTTCTATTTCCCATTTAACCTAACTTAGAATCTCTTCTTGTCATTTGAGGACGTGCCTAATGAATAGTAAGAAATTCATCATTTTTCTGTTGTCTTCTAGGGTAAATTTACTGTACCTCTAAAGAAACATGAAAAAGATGAGCTTTACGGTCCTCTTGTAGACTGTCCAGTAGTCTAGTGTGAACATCTGCCTGGTACACTGAAAACGGTCACGGCAACACTACCTAATGATAATGATGACGATGATAATGTCTTCAGGTACAGTAATAAACTCTTCACAGAATTAACTTACTTCATCATCACAACAAATTTGTGAGGTAAGTGTTATTACCCTTACTTTGAAAATGAAAAAAACTAAGTCTTAGATCTTATAATTTGGTATCATCATTCTCTTGATATGTGTGCAGTTGTGATTTCAATCAGGTCTGTCAGACTTTATCCAGATATTATAAATAAAAGCAGCTGGCTTAAGCAAGGACCACCTCCAGATCATCCCAACTATAAAAACACATATACCCACCTAATAAGTGTAATGCTACTACGCAAAAAAAAAAAAAATGTATATATATTGATATTCTAAATGTCATATACAAAGGCTCAGGGCCAGGTCTGTAAAAACTGTTCATCAAATGTTACAGGGATTCAGTTACTGTCAAAATCTACAGAAAACCTAGATGTGTTCCGCATATTTTCTCATTATTTTGCACTACAGAGTAACTTCCAGTTTATAAACGAAAATTCTATGGATTGAAATAAAACACTAAATACAGTTGTTTGTTCTCCTTGAACTACCCATATTTATATCTTTTGAAAAAAGGTCTTACTTAAATCTATACCTTGTTCTTCTGTAATCTGTAATTAACAAATGCCCTTTGGAGACATACATAGATACATGTATATATTTATATATATTTTTAAAATCAGAACCCAACTCAATGTCTACTTGTACATGTGGTCTAGATATGTTTATCTTTTTCCTCTATTTTAAACATTTTAACTGACTCAGTACAACCTAGACCAAAAAAAAAAAAAAAAGACAAATTGCTACAAAAAAGAAGTAGGTTTGGACTACAATATTGTCAAAGTAAATTCAGAATCAAATACAGGGTGTATATTTTGGTATTTAAAATATAAATATAAATGTATAATAAATTTTAGCACAGAATTACAGGGAATTAAATAGTCATGATATACAAAAGAAATTTAAATGTTACCTTTAATTATTAGAATTATTAGATAAAAGAAATAATAATTATGCAGCAATAAAAATATGCCTTGCATTCTTGGTTTAAACACTTTATATTATATTTTATGTAATATTTTCATCTCCACATTAATACTGGTTCAGTATTTTGGGTACTTTAAATTATTAATGGAGGTAAGTAAAGACTCAAAAGAGCTCTGAACACCAGAAGCTTTATCAAAAATACATACAGCTATATACAGTCACACATTAATCTTCTAAACTTTCAGAATGGGAGTCGACAATTAAACTATAATACATCAATTTTCTCCTATCATTTCTCAGCAGACAAACTGGATGAACACTACAATGATTAAGCAGCTGGAGAGATTCAATTATGAGGGAAGATTAAGGAACTAAATATGTGTAATTTGGCTTAGTGACAACAACTGAGAAGAGTTATGGGTAACTATTGTCATATTTGAAGGATATCTTCAAAGGTGGAAATTAATGGTTTACCATGGGGTAACAGGCAATGGGAATTAAAGGACACATTGAGATAAAACCAATAGTAATAAACTAATGTTTTGATACTGTTTTGTATATTGTAGAACTATATTTAGGAAAAAAATAGATTAATACAGCATTCTGACCTGGGTCAATTTTTCTTAATCTCAAAGGCAATCATTTTTATAAATAAACATATAATTTTCTTTCTGGTAATCAGACATGCTTAAAATATCAGGCATAGCATTTTTCAATTTTTCCTGTCATAAAAATATGTTTAATGTGGCATTCTTTCAAAATAAGAAATATACAGTGATTAAAAACTCAACCATTTCTTTTCTACTTCAATGATCGAAAAATAAACATAGTCATCAGCATAAAAGGTGTCACCCCTCTTACTTTAGCTTAAAAATGAATGTGTACAGCTGAACTAGTAACTATTAATGGTGTGTAAACTAAGGATCATAAAACACAGTAAATCACTGAATCAGTTCAATACAGCACTAGTCTTTCACAGGTGTAGGGCTTCTGTTAGGTTCAATCTTATTTACTCTCTCTGTTCATGTTCTGGAAAGAGTTGACCAATGCAACATTTGTTAGTTTCATATTGCATTTGAAATGTATGTGGGCATTAGGATTTATTCCAGATTAAAAAAAAAAATTAGGTTACCTAAAGTAGTATTGGAAAGTAATGATGGAGACCTAAATGCGAAAATGAACAGTAAGTGTCAAAAGATGGTAGGGAAACTGGTAGTGTAATATGGGACTAGTACTTGGTTACTTCCTTGTTCCTGGTTACTGCCTGGTTACTACCCTTAAGCCTCACTGGCAATGTTGCAGGTATACATGACTCAAGCCATGTCAGTTTGTTCTGGCCACCTGAATACCAAACAGGCTTGAACAGAATCACGAATCATTAAGAATACAGAAGTATGGATTTCCCTCTACCGAAAACGTTAAGCACTATTTACATAAAATTGGCTACAAGCGGCACTCAAAACCAATAGAAGATTAAATGGCCAAATTTATACCATAATAAAAGGCAAGTATGAGCATCCCCAACTGTCATATAATATGACCATTCATGTCATGGTGCTAACAACTAGTTTTCACCCTTGTCAGCTTATCCCCCATCTTACATCCCTAGCTGTACAGCCCTGAATATGGTAAGGAGACTGCAGAGTATTACACAGAATGGCTATAATTAGAATAGGGGCTACTTCTCTGGATAAATGCTTACAGGTCAGCAGCTTCACAAAAACCTTTTTTGCTGTGTGTCTATGTTTCCAAGCTCATTCAAACTTGTGGGAAGCAGTGGTATTTCTTATTCACTTAAGGAATACCTCCTTGGGGTTTGGGACCCTTATGGTGCTGGAAAAAACAGTGATGATCAAGGCAAACAAGGATGTGTGGTCACACATCATTCTGCCTAGTTAAGGGGTCTGGATCATTAAAAAATAACAATCAGGAATGCTCCTGGAGACTCTAATATGCCTGAGATGGAGGGATACGCATTACGAACAAAAGGGACAAGAAATTATTGCACATTCACTGTGTTACTGTTCCTTTGCCAGAAGCTTTCATATCTATATACCCATACATAGATATCTATCTATATATTTTGTTTGACATTCATTAATTTATAAATATTAATAGTAAACCTAAAGACTGACCACTCAAGGACCTCAAGGGAGAGTCAAGATTACAATTCTGAGCTGCTTAATTCAATGCCTGTAATTATTTTTAGTAGTTTGCTTTGGTTTTAGCCCCAATACTAATTGTTTTTATTTTTTATATTTAACCTGTAATCTGCTCCGACCCTAGAAGACCTCTCCAATGCTAAGTATGCTTTAGCATTGTGACATGACCATATAGTCCAAAATTCTATTTTGGAGATGTTATATATATAATTTTCTGTTGCACAGTGTTTGTCATGTATTCAATTAAGTCAGGTTTTAAAACGGCCTTTCTAGTAGTCTTTTCACAAGCAAGTGGATTTTTGTTGCATTTTGAACTCTGTTATATTCTAAGAAATGTGACAAATAGAAAAATGAAAGTGTTGTCACTAGAGACGGTAAAATGGAAGCAAAGATGGCTTTATTAGATGGGGAAACGAGGTCTCTGCTCAGTCTCCACTACACATCACTTTGACATCTGCTAATTTATTGTATGTTAAGAAAGTTAAGCAAAAGAGTAAACAAAATAACCATACTACTGTGGAACTATACCAGTGAAGATAAATGTGAGGTTTAGCTTGTGATGACTTAAAGAATTAGTTACTGCTTTTAACATAAAGACATTTTCTTGTAATCTGAAAGTAAACTCCTCCTATCCATTCAACTTTTGATAAGATATAACTGGCTAGAGAAAACTTAAATCAAGTAAAAGAATCATGCAGTTGTTAATTTTCTATTGACATAAAAAAAATAAAATAAACTGGCACGATACTATCATCTTTGACATTATTGCAAAATTCTCCTCAAACCCTTTGCAAAGCCTGGTACTGTCTGTCTGTGGCCTGTCTCCACTAGTAGACTACAACCTCACGAGAGCAGGTACCTTGTCTATTTCATCCATTTCCACACTCCCAGTGCCTACAGCAACACTTACTGTAGAACACATGCTTCACAAATATTTACCAAAAGAATAAAGAAAAACACAGGAGAATGCCTTATCCTTGATGTAAAAATTAGTTTCTTTCTTCTAAAATTGCAACCTCAAACAGCCTAAGAGAATAATATATTGAGCTAAAAATTCCTTGGAAACTTATAATAATTTTTACATTTAATCTGTAATATTATGTGCATATAAATAGTAAAATTCTATCATAACTTGAGCTAGTTATTTCTATGCCAAATCCTCTTATATAATGTAAGTTTATTACTAAAATTTTGGGCATGTGACTTTCATAAGCATTTTGGGAGAAATATTATCAAAGAAAAGGCAGACCCTATTCCTAGGATTCTACAAGAAAGCTGTTTAAAAAAAAAAATCTCTCTTGAAATGCCAGCCACACACTTCACATTGGAATAAATTAAATTAAGGTGTTATGAGTTGTGTGAGTGAGAAGACTATGACGACAGAGTCCTGAGTTACCAACATGTGCATATGTGGACTTACAGAATGCTCGAACAAGTTCTGACAAGAAAATAAAGCTAACTGATGGAGGGAGCCTGACAGCCTTTAAGGAGGCCCTGAGGTTGATGCTAAGAAGAACTGGAATTTTCTCAGGGACTTACGGATTCAATTTGAGCTACTGAGTAGAAAAGAAAAAAAAGAAAGAAAAATTCTGATAAAACACTTGAGATGCATTTGCAGTCTACTCCTGTCTCTTACTGTGTCAAATCTCCTCCTCCTCCTGACTCCCCCATTTCTATTAATGGCATCAGCAACTTAAGTGTGAAACTTTGATGTCTATCACACTCTTTCCTCCCCAAGTTTCCTAGAAACTGTCTTGTTTCCTAATTGACATCTGAATGCACAGCTTGATTCACACGGGTCAACTTGCACTACTGCATTCTTGGTGTCACCTAGCCCCAGTACCTCGTCCTGGCCTTTGCAGAAGTTAATCTGATCACGTTCTACCTTTATGAACTGTCGATGTTTTCCATCCTCCACAGGAAAATATCCACATTTTTTAGCATATTTCACTTCATTCTGCCATATCCAGTGTTCTGATCACACTTAGCTGCTCACCAAGCCCTACACACATCAGGCAACTTCCACTTACTCTGCCTTTAAGCACATGTACACACTGCTCTCGAGGCGCTTCCCCTTTCTCTACACGATGGCATCCTAAGCATTGCAAGAACCGCCCCACACACCATCCCTTCAAGGAGGCCAATCTAGATCCACAAGACAAAATAGTTCATTCATTCTTATGCCCTTTGTCTCAGTGTCTGGGTTCACATCTTGACTTTATCACATATAACCTAGACGTCCTTGTGAAAGGACGTAAAAAATACTGTTTTTCCAAGAACCTGCCTCATAGAACTGTAAGAATTACATGAGCTAATATCAGTAAAGTACTCAGAGCAGCACCTGGAAGGCAGCTATTTAATAAGTGATATATTATTTTCAAAAATAATCTATAGGTGTTTTCATATTATACTGCCCTACAATTTTCACCCATGCTAGGCTATAAACTAACATTGGAAAAGGCAGTGTTTTGTTCTTATGTCTACTACCCCAAACAGCATCTAACATAATTCAATTTTTGACATTCATTTAATGCCTATTATTTGTATAATTTGGTGCCACTCCTGGATTTATAAAGGGATAAATGTAATTGTCTCAATCCTCAAGTAGCTTATAATGTATTTTGGGAAATAAACAATGCAGAGAACATTAGGAATTATGCTAATTGTTTTCAAAACCAAACGGCAAATGAGTTCTATAGACCAAAGACAACATGAGATGTCAAGGCAGACACCATTCTGGGGGATAGAAGGAACTGGAAAATATTCTTAGAAAAGGAGAACTTGGAAGCAATAATGAAATGATGGTTCATAATTAAGAAGGCATTTTAGGTGGGGAGCACTGGGTAGAATGGCACGGAGATCAGGATGATCATGGCAAGCTCAATGGGAGTTTATGCAGAAAGTTTTTGTAGGATCTTACTAAAAATCCATGGAACTTACTAAAAGTCAGTGGTTGCCAACTACAAGATTTACAGGCAGGTAAAGGAGATCCATGAAGCAGGCCAGGTCTAGGCAGTAAGAGTGTGGGGCTTCTGGCAAATGAGGAGGCCTACTTTCTGAGTACAGGAGGCAGCCATCCCCCAGCTAAAATGTAAAAGAAATGGGTAGCAAAGCTGCTAGAACACAGGCTTTGTCAAAGTGAGGTCTCCTCTGATGTTTAAATAGGACTATTTTCAACATTTTAAAACACTGTGTAGATCAAACAATCATGCTTGCCAAAGACTGTTGTCTTTGGCTGTCCATTTCTAACTTCTGGAAAAGTCTGAAGTGTCCATGTGTAGGTCTAATTGCCAGGGGAGACTTTCACAGTTCATATGTTGGTAGGGAGCCATGGGAGGTTTTTGATCAGAAGTGCTACATGCTCAGCAATATTTTCAGTAGATTGTTCTAGACTATTGTTTGTAAAATGGATTCCTGAAAACAAAAAAAGTGGAGAAACAAAAGGTCCAGTTGAGAAGTGATTCTAATCCAAGTTGAACCCATTAAGGCCCAGACTAAGGTGTTAGTTGGAAGACTGACTGTAGAGGGAGTGATCTAAAGTCAAAGCAAACCACTTGAGCCCCTCTCTAATTTCAGCCGATTCACATTAGTTTTCTGTCTGCCCGAGTTGTGCTAATTGCTCCCATTTCTCTTATTTCTCCTTTAATCAAGAGATTTACATAAGTGAGCTCATTAAAAGGAAGCCCTGTCTCACCAAAAGAACCGTGCCATTTTATGTAATAATTGTAACACAAAAGGAAAGGTTAATCTGATTACACATAATAGGATAAACAGAACATTTTCACCATCTGTGATAAGTAGTCTTGTTTCTTATACATCCTCAAACAAGTAAGTACAATCACATATGATTTTCAGGAAAAGTCATCTCTGCACTCAGGCTTTTGAACATCACATGAGTATAAAAAAGCAGCTATCATCTGCAACCCAAGGACAAAATATCACTTTGCAGAATGTATGAGGTGTTATAAAGGACCTCCTGGCTGAAGATCTTGCATGCTGTTAGAAACACATCTAGGCAAGACAAATCTGTGCTTACTGTTCAGTGATAAAGCATAATTACCTGGCTTTTCCTCTCTAGGGTGTTAAATTAAAAAGCAATGGTTAATCTATGGCTCATGTTAGTCTGTTTTTATGTATTAATAACACAATGATTATGGGTAATTCTCTTTCTTACGAAATTAAAAGCTTTCACAGAACATCATTCGACTCAGCAACGATTTGCATTACTCCCAATACAGAGAGAAAACCATTATGGATGTGTGCCAAGGCACTTTGGATTGCTGGCTCATTCTCTGAGTTTTAGAGGGATATTATTTTTAATTTTGAAGTCTTTTCATTCAACTCCCACACACCAACCCCTGTCTTGAGCTTTCTGAAATGAATCCTGCAGCCAGCAAAATCAACTTGTCATTTCAGCCCTAATCATGCACTGGTTTTAGCCCCTCTCGGAACAGCACTGCTGAGGGATACAACAAACCCAGGTGGGGGGTAAGGGGCCTCTGTTGGCTTAACTGGCCTTGCTCGTTTGCAAATGAGCTGGTTACACTGGTTTCAGGTAGTACTTCAATCGCCCCAGAGTATTCTTCCTAAACCACTCTCATATACTCTCATGCAAGAAAATCTCTCATTATAAAGGATGTTTGAAGTTGCCACTTCCATTTTACCACTTGTTAACATTTCCTCCTCCATATTTTGCTGATTATACCATACCCTCCAGGTCCCTGGTGATTCTGATGAGAGCTTTTACACATACCTTAATGGCAGAAACTCAGGCTCAATTAAAAAGAAAAAAAAAAGCCAAGTAAGTAGTCCATTTTAATGAGAAAAATGAAAAATGGTGAACTCAAAGGATTGTTAAGTAATATAATGTTCCTGGTGAATAACTTATTTGCATTAATGCTTAGATCAGGAATATTTTTGAAAGTATATGTAGCATCATGATGTGTTGGGATTTTATTCCATTGCGTTTTCATTCTCTTTCATTTACTGACCTTTCTCTTATTCAAAGTGGTATCAGTCAAAATGCTTTATTAATCAGAACTTCTAAACTTATCACGTAAGGTGGTTAAAAACATCAACTTGAAATACAACACAATAGTTTGAAGTGCCGTATGAATCATCAAAGAAGTGTGTATACTTTTATCAACATAAAACATAAAGCCCTCCAGGTTCTTGAATTTGAAATTTAGCTTTAAACTTTTTTCTTAAGGCCCTTGGAGAATCATGTAAGTTCAATTGCTTCTTGCTCCCCACCGTTACCCAGCTGTAGCCCATCTCTTCTCGTGTACACATTATGTAACATGCATAATGAGCTGGCACTTCACCTCCCTTGTTAAAAATAAGCTTAGAAGTCATCCCAGACAAGATGCCTGAAAGCATCTAATTGATACTTCCTTCCCTATGTCGTCGGTGTCCTGGAAGTAATCTCTTGTCACTACATGATCATCTCTCAAATCCACTCAAGGATCTGCTCATACCTGGCCATGCTATCAGCCACCAGCTAGTCTCATGGGCTCTCTATTTCAGGCTGCTTCTGTGAGCTCCAAATTCATATTTTCAGTTTCCTATTGGACATGATCATTTAGTAGCCATCTGATGATTCACACTCAAGGGACATAAAATTAAGCCCCTTATATCCTCTCAGTTTGAAGCTGTATCTTGTACTAGTTACATAATAAAAGGTAATGAATTTTTCAACCATAACTCTTTCAGGGAGTTTCCTGTGCCACATAGTGATTTAAACTTTGTATATATACTATCTCATTTAATTCTTAAGATTACTTATGAGAAAATACATTAAAAACATCATTTTATAAGGACAACTGAGGCATAGATGTCAAATAACAGCCTTAAAGCCATCTATTGGTTGTGACAGTGTTTAAACTCATGTCCATCTAAAAACCACTGGATTTAAACACATTAACTTCCTCTCTGTAATCAGGAAAATCCAGGTCTGAACCTCAATTTCTTCTGTTCATTAATGAGTGACTTTAAGCCAGTGACCATATCTCCTTGAATTTCCATTTCTTCCTCTGTGGATTGAATAAACATATTCCCTCATGGGATTTATGCGAAGAAAGTCCCTTATGCGAAGGATGAAGGATGACCAGCCCCTCTCGGTTTACCCAAGACCTTCCCAGTTTTAGCTCTGAAAGTCCTATGTCCTAGGAACCCTCAGTGTCCTGGAAAAATCTGAAGTGAGGCCGCTCTATCTTTACATATAGGTAGTGCTTAATAAGTTATTTTTCCTCCTCAAATCCATTTTACTAACATGTTGTGTTAGTGTTACTTCTGTAGAAGTTATTCCACCAACTCCCTTCATTCCCACAGTTCCTCCTCTAGGAAGAGTAAGTAAAAAGTGTTAGCTACCATCTACTCGGTGCTAAGTGTGTGTCAGGCACTATTCACCAACTCAGACGTTGTCCTTGTTTAACATATGAGAGAAGTTTTCAAGAACTGAAGTGTGTCAAGGCTAAGTATCCAGTAAATGGCAAAGCAGGGACTGAAATGCATTTCTACTTGATTCCAAACAGATTCCACGCTTTTAAACATCCCTCCCATATCTACCACAGTTCTGCTGAACTCATCATGTCATGTCTATTCCTAAAATATTTACTGGCTACGTAAACAACAGAGCATGGGGTCTGAAGCCCCAACCTACATTTCCAGCTTCATTTTCCTTTTAGTACTAATAGATTCAACTTCACCATTTGATAAAAACCTGTTTTCTGTTTAAGGTAAACAGAACATGACAATGTATATATCAAGAAACATCATGTTTAAATTTAGGAAAGCTTGCATGAATGAAGTCCAAAATCTTTAGAACGATTCTCAAGACCATTCACACTATCACACTTAACTACAATGTAATTTTTCTGAGTGCATGCTCTCTTTCATTCTTAATAGAATACTTATTTAACCCCACTACTGACAAATAAATTAGCACAATTTCAAGTCTTTGTGGCTTTGCCCATGCTCTGCCTTTTGACTGGATCGCCAGCTCTACAACTTTAAAATGCTCACAACCTTCAAAGCAGCAAATGACATGACACAGGGGACAGACTGCTTCTCCATCTTTATGTTTCAATGCCTTGCACGATGCAAGGTGTGTAGGAAACCCTCAGTAAGCACTTCTTGAGTTCATTTAAATGAATTCTCTATAGTTAATAAGCAGCGGCAGCACCAGACCAAATCCTACAAGTCTTAATTCCCGGAGTGGTGAGTGTCTCATTATACCAACTTGATCCCAAGTCGTCTGGCAGAATGGAAAAAAATCAGTTCAGTTTTCTGTGCCTCAATTTCTTACTGAAAATCATCATCCCTGGAGTTACTATGTGGTAGAAAGGCATTTAAATACAGAAAGCAATGAGATCTTAACACATAATTATAATGTTTCAGTTTTTTTATATACTGCTTTCTAGTATCTTGTTGGGCCAAGAAAAGTGCATTATGTAAAGTTCCTATGACCACAAAAATTAAGCAACACATATTTTAATCACTTTTAAATCCATGACATCTATAAGTTACAATACTACATAATTCCAATCACTGTTTCAAATGCTTACAATACTGGATTTT
Source organism: Vicugna pacos (assembly GCF_048564905.1). Taxonomy (NCBI): domain Eukaryota; kingdom Metazoa; phylum Chordata; class Mammalia; order Artiodactyla; family Camelidae; genus Vicugna; species Vicugna pacos. The sequence goes on from NC_132991.1 coordinate 21,177,909, forward strand.
ATTCTACCCTGTTCTATTGATAATTTCTAATTCACATATTAGGCAATAAAATCTTTTATAACCAGACTTTTCAGCAGCTAAGTTATATGCTACATACATTTAATTTCAATTTTCTCTCTTTTCCCATCTCTTTATCGACAAATTACTACAATACAGGTAATAGAAGAAATAGAGTGACTAAGCAAATATGGAGAAGCTAAAAATTATAGGTCTCTGAATATACACCAGCATTAGGAAAATCAGTGCAATTTAAATGTATTCATACTAATGAAGATCTTTATATAGACTTCTGGAACCAGTCATAGTTTGGGTTATTGCTCACTATCTCTTACATATATTATCACTAAACTTCAACCAGGCTAAATCCTACAGTGACAGCAAGAAAGACAAAAGCCAAGACTGACCAAGAATCTCTCCCTTCCACACCTCATCCTGAACACTCAATGGCTAAGCATAAAAGGTCTTACCATTCCTTCTCTGCATCCTCAACTGAGCCATCATAATCCCTTCCTAGGAAGAATCTCATGCTAATTATCCATACTATATTGAGTTTATATTATAGTATTAACCATTCCCGGGAATATGTGGTCCTCAAGTTCTACCCCTAATATTAGAAATATCCCGTTCAAGAGATTTGAGGCATCAGAGAAAAGTCGTGGCAAGATTTCAGAGGCACTAGCGCAATTACTGCACGCAAGGAGCCATGGAAAGCTAGTTTATGCCCACATTGCTCTTGAAAATGTCTGTTCTTTATGTCCTTAGGTCAAAAACTATTTATTCAGTGTCTTCCATGTGTCAAACACTTCATTATATCCTGTGGATACAGAAATGAATCAAGTGTGCAGTCTAGTTAGGGAGACAAACATGGAAACTTGTGATCATTATGCCGTGCAAGAAATGGCAGGTGCAAAATGCCCAGCAAATATGAGAGATAGTCTGATCAATTCCCTCCACAACAGGTATTTATTAAAATCCAACCAAGTGATAAGCATTATTCTAGGTGCTAAATTTGTACACTAAAAATATTTTTAAATTAGAAAATGAAAATCTTCCATCATTTGCCAGACAATTTTTTTTCTGCATTTACAGCAATCTTTGTGTTGCTTCAATCAGCACTTTTGAAATATTGAAAAGTGCCATCTAATTGCCAAGTTAGTTTAGGCAACTCTCAGAACTCTTATGTTAAGGAAATAGAGGGGCAAAAGAAGAAAAAGTCTTATCTTATTTTTTGACCTATTTCTGCTGATGTTTCCCAGAATAAACAACCATCCCTACTCAAAACGCTTATGTAAAATGAATTTTTATGTGTCCATGTGTGTCTGTATATAATATACAGAAACTCTAGTTTCTGTAACTCCTTGTTTTATTGATGATACAGGAATAATACAACACAGATCTCTTCAGAAAGAAATTTTTTTTTAACAGGCGACTTTTAACAGGGATCAAATAACTAGCAGGAGGTGTTAGGTTCTGCCTTCAGGAAGAGCAGGACCTGAGGAGAGGGTGAGAGTTGGTGGACTCGCCCACGGCTTGTAGATATAAGTTTAATTGTTTTAAAATAATTAAAGATGCAGTTTCTGGACTACTTTTCTGAAATTTCAAACAGTCCTTCTGCTGATACCTTAAATTTTCTGAAGTGCTTCTTCATCATCTTAATAATCTTCTGTTGTCTCCAAATTCATGTTGAAGCCCTAACTCCGAATACCTGAGAATGTGACTAGTCGGAGACAGAGCCTTTAAATAGGTGATTAAGGCAAAATAAAGTCTTCAAGGTGGCTCCTAACCCCCTCTGACTGGTGTCCTTTTAAGAGGAGAAAGTTTGGACATACAGACACCAAGCGTGCATGTGCACAAGAAAATACCATGTGAGGACACAATATGAAGCAGCCGTCTGCAAGCCAAGGGGATAGGGCATCAGAAGAAACCAAACCTGCTCACTTCCTGATCTTAGACCTCAAGCTTCCAAAACTGTAATAAAACACATTTCTGTTGTTTAAGCCACCCAGCCTGTGATACTTTTTTAGGGCAGAATTAGCAAGCTAATACATCATTCTATCAACACATACCTTTTAGAACTGTTAAGAAGTGATCCCTTCTGGGTAACATCCTCTGGAACAGACTGTTCTCATCCCAACTCACCGCACCTTGTCTGCTTACATGCTGGCAGGGTTACATTTTTTTGGAGATCTCCAGAAAGTACTAATGATTTCTTAGAGTATTAGAGCCCAAGGCTGGAAAGTCTTTGGTTTAAAGAATCACTGCTTGTTGAAATGTTCTGAGACAGAGAAATTATTAAGACTTATTAGTACATTACTAGCTGTACATCAGGTTAGCAGACCCTTTTCCTGAGTGGACTGGAGGAACAAGGCCTGAAGGAGAGACGCAGAAAGCCATGTAGCCGTGCAGCCATGCTGGTATTTGGTGGGTGGGGTTAAGAGGCCTAGACAGACAAGAAAAAGGGGTGGGTAAAGGCTAGAAAGTAAATCTTGGCAACCTGACAATTTTCAGTAATAGCAGCACTGTTTTTGCACGAATAACATTTCTAAAGTGCCAACTGAATACTAATCTCACACTACGATCCCGGTTCTTTTTAACCTATTGGACATTTTCCTATTCTTTACTCCTCTCAGTAAGTCATTTTTTAAAGTTCTCCTTCTACATTGTCTATTAAATATTTTTAGGGGGTGTGGATGCTGATTTTTCACCGGGAAAACCTAGAACAGATGATTCTGTTAGAGAACACTAAATATTGTTACCACTCTCACCAAACACCTTCAATAACTACAAAGCAAAGAGCAGCTACCCTATGATCATCACCGTCAACTACAGATTTCCAGTGGGCTTCTGACAATAGAAATATGAAACATCATCAGTTTATGTCCTCTCATCTGCATCATCTGCTGTTTTAGCCAAAAGAGTTAAAGTAATTAAGCTCTAAAACAGCCAGAGAAAGAATCATTATGAACACTGCAAAAAGATCTGTATCACCTAGAGTAAGTACTTACCCTTCTAAGAATAAAGCTTAACTGGGAATTATTTAAAGTCATGGATTCAAATATAAAAGGAAAAACAAAACAGTGAAAATATTCCATTTGTGGCTCACAACCACAAACACAGTCTATGGATTAAGTAGAATCAATCAGAAAGTCACCTTTGAATATAGCTACAAACGGGTCATTAGGAAATTCATTAATTTGAGCTTAGCAAAGATAAGATTGACCCAATCTAATGATTACTCTCTTCTATTCTCTATCAATAAACTATCAGCCAAGTTAGGAAAAAATCGTTCTCTCCATTATATTGATTTTTTTTTTGTCATTAAATTTCTCATCGTATAAGTTCCAGGAGTAACCTAGGAAAAGATACATTGTACCCCATTTTTATGCCTACCTGATCTAATTGACTGTCTTTGCCTGGTTGATCTGGGAATTATCCTTAACCTGTCATCCCTGGTCTTTAAGAAAATTACTTTGTCAATTGCCCAAATTTTACCATCTTTTATTCATTCCCATTATTTGATCTAGACATTAATCCCAATGATGAACCATACTTGAAACATTTTGGCAACCCCCATGAGTGGTCCCTGGCACCACCCGTGTATAGTGTGCCAACCCAACCACAGCTGATATGACAAGTACCTTACACTGAACCCTAGCCAACCAACCACATTCTCTCCAAGATATTGGAATAGGAACCAGGAGATACTAAGTACCTTAAGCAGATCAATAATGAATTTCGAGGGGGAGGGCATAGCTTACTGGTAAAACATGTGCTTACTATGCACAGGGTCCTGGGTTCAATCCCCAGAACTTCCATTAAAAAAATAAGCTTTTTTTAAATTATGAATTTTGCTAGTTAATTTGGTTATCAAATGTGCAGAAGCAGAGAAAATCAACATTCAGAGCAAGATGGATGAAGCAGGTGGGGGGGTGGTGGCAAGAAAGAATGAGAGCATGACCCAGGGAGAGAAAGTAGATGCCTTAACTACTGATAGTTCCCTTGCTCCTGGTTTTGGGCCATCTAGAAACACACCTGTTCTTGAGTTTCCTGCAACACTCCTGCAGTTCTAAAATAAAATCCCCCTTAATAGAGATGTTAAACTTACATAATAATGTAAAATCCACTAAAGTTCTTAGTGACATTCACAGACTCCCTTTCTCTCAGGCACTGAAGTCCTACTCACTGTGTCCTGATTTCCCCTTCAATTTTTCCATCCAGACACCCAGGAATATATTGTTCAGCTCACATTTCCTCTGTTAAAGCATACTCCCATTCATAATCACATACAGCTTACTGTGACTTTACACCAGCTCCAACTATCTCAAGGGCATTTACATTCTAAATGTAGAATTCCTCTCTCTTTCATATACATACATACACAGACACACACTTTCGGAGCTGTGAGAAAAATGGACTCTAATTATTTCCTCTGCATTCCTATGTAAGGTTGCTTACCTCACCCACACAGAAAGTTAGTACTGCCAAATTCACTTGAAAACCAAGAGCATATGGATGGTGTTTATTTTCAATTTATTATCATTAATGTGAAGATTAACTTTCCTATTTGGGGACATTAATTTTAAATGTGATTCCAACTGGAACTCAGAAAATTTAAGATTCCTGGGAATCACATAGGTCAGTTACTACCCTAAAGTAGCATCTTTTCCATTTAATAAAATATTACTTTAAAAGTCCACAGACAGGATACTATTTACATAGTGTATGGTTGTACAAGTAAAGATCATGTCATCTTCAGCACAATGAACTGGCGATGTTATCCTGAGCAAGCCACCATGTTAGCCTCACTCTGTATCTCATTACTTTCACTTGTAGAATGGGCATAATAATTGGCACCTACCTCATGTGATAAGGAAGAAATGAGATAATGCATGTAAATCAGACAAAAGAGCTGCTTGCCCATGGTAAGTCATAAGTGTTAACTATTTTTACTATTAACACATGCTCAAAGGTTTTGTAATTTACAAATACATTAGACATATTGTCCTAGTTCTAGCTGGACATAAAAATAAATTCTCCTCTTAACATTCTTTTAAAATATTTTTACTATTAAGATTTTTAAAAGTCTTTTTAAGCATCTGATAAGACAGAATGAGTTCTAAAAAGATTCACAACCAATTAAAAGCTGGATTTGATTCAGCATCTCCTTGAGGTCCAAAGATCACTTTGCAAAATAGCCAAGTCATTCTTAAATTTGTGTATATTTTAAAATATACTTTTAATTCAGTGACAAAGCTATTAATAAAATCAACATCTATTTTATCCAAGTAAACACTTCGAATACTTTTCCAAAGTGTATTTGGGGAAATAGTAGGGCTAATGTGCAGGCAATGAGTATAATATAGCATAATAAATGCTGTGTCTGTTAAACAACGTTAATGCCAGACCAGATTCAAATTCAACAAAACTCAACTCTTTATGTAGACATCCTTTTGTGAGTAGTTATTAGTTAAAATGAATTCTTTTATTACCTAGCAAATTGCCAAATTGCTGGAATAAAGCCATCCAAATAACATTTAAATCGAATAGAATGAGATGTCACAATATAAAAACAGAAAAATATGTATTTATTTAAAATAAACTTTTACAAAAAACTGGGTGAAACTTTAGTCATATGATTATAAATGATAATTTTTTGTTTTATTCTTTGCTTGAAGCTTAATAAAATTATCGATTAACTGATCCTTGTCAGCCACTTGCCATGACGTTTCTCATCTTTGCATCATAAGCTATAGAGATTTGGTACCCAAACTAATGTTTGGTGCCCAGACATCACTCAGTAATGGCGATTTCTTATCTGATCTGCTGGCTTTAGCACTGAGCAGTGAAATCTGTCAGCAGAGGGCTACAGTCTTTTTCCACTGTCATTCCCTTAACCTCATTCCCTTTCTCTTTGGTCTGCAAATACAACTGTGAATTTACAGAATTATCAAAAATTAGAAGAAAGTGAGAATACAAGAGGTAAAATTTACAGTAAAAGCTGTTCAATCCTCAATGTGAATAACTACACTAAGTATGTGACCTTTGTTTTCTGGATCTAAGTTTAACTCATATTTGGATGAACTAAATGAAATAGTAGATGAGATACTGTTAACAGGCATCTGTTGGATGAATAGATGGATAGATCAATGAGTGTTACTGCTGATGACCATCAGTACTCGAAACCCGATGTGCTCTCTGCTAAGTGATGTCGCTTCCTCTGCATCAGAAGTAAATTGTTTACCCTTGAAGTAGCTTGTCTCTCTAGGCAGTCTATTTCTGAGTATGTGTTTAGGTTTTGTAATTTCATATTAAAAGGTAAAATGGCTTTTTATTTGTCAATTCCTCCTCTTTTTCGATCTGAATGTACCTATTTTTGTATACGTTTTGTTCTTCAAAGAAACTCCAAGTCAGGCTTCAGACAAGTTGCTAAGGCAGAGACTGTTAGAAACTCATGGCAGGAAACTGCATTTTGAGAAGGGGTCAGACTTGGAATGGAGGAAAGTAAAAACTACTCTCCGACAGGCAAGCTAGGACAGGGTCCAAACGATCCAAAATACCAGCAGAGGATAAAATGCAGGTATGCCTTTCTAAATCAGATTAAGATTGGAAATATGAAAGACTACTGTGATGGGCTCAGATGTATTTGGAGAAAATAAAGCATTGTTCTTTCCTTTCTTTCTGTTTAACCTAGGGAAGCAGCTACAAGCCTCAACAAGCCTAAAGAAAAGAAATGATAATGTCCAAAGGCACTTTGATTATAGTTTCAGTTTTATACTAATTTTTTTCAGGCATTCTTTCAGTAATAGAATCAGCAAGGTTGATGACACTGGACTGGCATGACTGAGGTTTGTTTCTGGAATCATACTCTCTATAATGGTGACCAAAATGGACAAGTAGATCATTTCACAAGCATTATTCTTGTCTGACTCACCATCAACATCGTAAGTAGAAATTTCCATAGTTTCTCCATTTATAAGAAAGCAGCCTAGCTCAGATCAGCACTGAAACAAACAGCTGGTTTTTGCCTCAAAGACTATGGTTGCTAAAATAGCTTACCAAACATATGGAAAGTTTGTTTCCATTGTATAGCTAGCCGGGGACTATATGTTTGACAAAGTCAAAGAACTCGAATTCAGGTAGAATTCAATAGCTCACCTCTGAAGACGAGGATCTGGGTTACAATCATAGATGATTGCTCAAACAACGCTGGAAAAACCCACATCTCTTTGGGGTAGGATACAGAATAACCAAAGAAGTTCACAAAGTTCTCCATAACCTCACAAAAGCCAACTAACACTTTTTTAACACTTCTAAGATCCCTCTCACCAGAGAACAGTGTTTCTGCATTCAGCACAGAGCTATAAAGGGGATTAGAAGCACTCCTCAAAACGTTGAGCAGCAGGATTGCAGTGCTCAAGTCCTGTAATTTGGAGAACAGGTATTTTTATGCCTTAGCAAGCTTTGCATTTTATTTCACTTCTGAGAGTCACAGATGCTAGTGTTTTAATGAAAATTTCTTCTGCAAAAGTGACAATATGTCCCCTCCACCTCCCCTACCCCAGGGAAACGACTTTCATTTTAGAGCTTGAACTCCAGTATGAATATGATGTGTGGTGAGAAATACATCACTTACAGTAATGAGGGAGAGTTGCAGGAAGGATCAAGAGGAAAATAAACTATTTCAGCAACAAAGTTCTAAGTCGCAATTTAAGGTGATCAGCTAACAGGAACTTGCCTGAAAGGATGGCTACTGATCTGCATGTTTTTGTCATTTGCAAAAGCTAAAAAAATCTGCTAAAGCTAAGCAGTTTTGGCGACCTGCAATCTTTCTATAGCATGCTGTGCTCAGTTATGTTCAGCAACTAAAAGCAATAACATTTTGATTTTAGACTAATATGTCTAGCTCTGCAATTGATTGTAAGCCACTTTATGAGACAGTCTGAAATCCTTCCTGTGTCTACTAGTCTTGATGAGCTCCTTAGCAAAGTAAATTAGCAATTTTGAAGCTTTTTCCCCTCTCCTTTCCTACTGCCAAGCCTTTCTAAATAGACCCTCTGTATTTTCTCCCTCAGCATGACTCACAGGTGGGGTTGCAATTCAGAGTTGTTTGTGTTTAATTTGGGTTTAGGTGTTTAGGTGTTCATGCAGTTCTCAGCAATATCTTCTCATTTGTACTTGCTTGACCGGATTTGATACCATTTTTATTTTCTTCAAGCTCAGAGGTGTGATATAAACGTCAATAAAAATTAATCTCTGTCCAATACCACCCCCAAAGCACCTTCTTCATTTTAACCCAGAAAGTAATTTTCTCTTAGCAACTAATTTGTAACTATTTAGTAACCACATATTAATATTCTGGACTAAGATAGTCCTTCTTAAACTTGAGTTGCTAAAAAAGTCAAATGTTAGGGGATGGGTAATCTTAGCATTTTTGGATGATTGTTGTCATGTCAAATGCTGCTCTTTATGATTCAAAGTATGTTTTTCCTCTAGAGCATCTCAAGTGATCAATAGTGTTGAATTGGCTGATTCAGTTTCAGTGTGTTTTTCAAGTATCAAATGCCACCATTAGTGGCAGCACCACCTCATGCCACCTTGGCTTGCCAATATAATTCAATGTATCTTAAATGGAAACAGCAGTTAGAGCTGATTCAATCTAGGACCGCTCTTCTGAGACTGTCGATAAAGGAGTTAGTAGGTACTAAATGTCACCTTGGTTTAAAACTGAGGACAGCTGCTCTGTCTAAAGGAAATGCAGATGAAAACATTTGTCCCAGGTCATGAGACAGATACATTAAATCCAATTTATTTTTGGAGCATTTGTACATTGTTAATAATAAGCAAAATTATACAGTCTATTGCTAATACTGAAAATGATAAATTTCAACTAAGTGAAGGTTTTAAAGAAAAGATACAATCATAATATCATAATTACTACACCAATGTTGAAACAAAGGTGTAACTGATTTGGCTTCTTCTATGAGACATAGGGGACAAGTAATTTTCAGCCTCTTTGGGCAACCACCCAAGTTTTGCTGCCAGTGAAAAAGAAATAAAGAAGGTAGAGGAGTATCTGCTGATACTGCTACCCTTGTCAGGGCTATGCACAGGAAATGAACACTGTGGCCAAGGCTATAAAGTGTTAGAAAGGAGTTAGTCTAAGAAACTATCACAGCTTGTAAGTCACAAGTCCAGCTATGCATCTTGATGAGAGGGGGCAGATGGTCACATGAAGGAGTGATGCTTGTCACACTTCTAGAGCTTTTAGGGAGAAGGGAGAAACAATGCCCCCCTGATGGTAAACTTACAAATTGTCAAGGACTAATTTTCTCTTTTTTCTTCCTAGACCACAGACTGACTGACATTTTGTGTGTGTGTATGTGTGCCCTATCTGGCTATTTCTCCTTGTCTGACCGCCTATGGTCATAGCTTAACCCATGTTTCTCAGGTTCAAGATTAATATCTAATGTGTGTTCAGCCTAGTTAGTATATGACACTAAGTATACAGTCAAAAGAAGAATGCTGTCCCCCACCGCCTAACTCCAAACTTCTAAGATTCCTTTGTCCGAGTCTCAGATTCCATCTAGGAATGATCCTGCATCCCTGAAGCACTTCTGATTTTTGTGAAGATGTTATTTGTGCCCTCAGGAATTAAACAACATTTATTTAAACAATTATTTCAACCCCATGGTATGGGATAGGACTTGGTATCAAAGGCACAGCTGTGGATAAATAACGTCCAAAGTGCTGTAATTATGTTGTATCTTTTGCAGTAATGGTGTGTAAGGGTCAGGAATACAAGAAAGAACATCTCCTTATTTATTTGAAACCTTAGTCTGGGTACAGCTTACTTCCTAACAAAGCAAAGGAACAGAAGAGTGATGATGAACAGATGAAATATTTCACATACTGTCAACTAGTTCTACAAAATGGAGCTTCAGCAGTTTGACTACCTTCTTCAGAAGGAAGTTGGTGGGGGCATTCAAAAGAAAACAAAAATCCCAATGCAGTTTGGTGCAGCCACTATGGAAAACAGTGTGGAGATTCCTCAAAAGACTAGGAATAGACTTACCATATGACCCAGGAATCCCACTCCTGGGCTTGTACCCAGAAGGAAATCTACTTCAGGACGATACCTGCACCCCAATGTTCATAGCAGCACTATTTACAATAGCCAAAACATGGAAACAACCTAAATGTCCATCAACAGGTGACTGGATAAAGAAGAGGTGGTATATTTATACAATGGAATACTACTCAGCCATAAAAACCGACAACATAATGCCATTTGCAGCAACATGGATGCTCCTAGAGAATGTCATTCTAAGTGAAGTAAGCCAGAAAGAGAAAGAAAAATACCATATGAGATCGCTCATATGTGGAATCTAAAAAACAAAAACAAACAAACAAACAAAAACAAAGCATAAATACAGGACAGAAATAGACTCATGGACAGAGAATACAGACTTGTGGTTACCGGGGTGGGGGGCAGGGTAGAGGGTGGGAAGGGATAGACTGGGGTTTCAAAATTGTAGAATAGATAAACAAGATTACACTGTATAGCACAGGGAAATATACACAAAATGTTATGATAAATCACAGAGAAAAAAATGTGACAATGAGTGTGTATATGTCCATGAATGACTGAAAAATTGTGCTGAACACTGGAACTTGACACAACACTGTAAAATGATTATGAATCAATAAAAAATGTTAAAAAAAAAAAAAGAAAACAAAAATCCCAGAAGATTCATCTTGTCAATAATTAAAAAATAAATATTTCTATTCTAACCAACCAGGACCTTGTGGGTCTTCCCACAACAGACCTCTCCCTCATACTCTCTGCTGTAGCCCCTCTCTGAAGTACGCAGATAATAGTATCTCACGTTTATTTCCTGAGTATTTCAGATGCTAAGAACCATCACCAAAATGAAGAAATTAACTACTTGATGATGGTGAGCACGTGGCCCAGACCTTCTGGCACCTAGGGATTAATAGTCTTGACCAGCCTGTTACCTCAACATCAACCAATCAGAATTGTGCATGAGCTGATCACGTACCTGTGACCCCCCCCCCTCACCTGGCCTTTAAAAATGATTCACTGAAACCCTTCGGGGAGTTCGGCATTTCTTGGGCATAAGCCACCCTGTCCTCCTTGTTCAGCCCTGCAATAAACCTTTCTCTGCTCCAAACTCTGAATTTTCTGTTTGGCCTCATGGTGCGTTAAGCACATGAACTTGCATTCAATACACGATCGTACTGAAAATTTTAAAAATAAGTGCCGGGTATTTTGCCTGGAGTTCTAAAAAAAAATTAAAGCAAACTGAATTGAAGTTCAAAAGTGAGAGTAATAATATAAACTCTCTCTCCTTTTTCAAGATTTTCTTTAGTTTTCATGAGTACACATTTCAGTTATAAAAGGGGGTTTGCTGAATGTTACCTCAGACATTACTGTTATCTTAGTATTAAAGTCTAGCGATTACCAACTACTCTTTACGTCAACAGCAAGACAGAGTTTCAATGTAGTAGGGAACCAAGTGGGTCACTAAACATGTAACAGGGTTCCAACTCAGCAACTAGCTGATTATAAGGTCTCAGATAGGACATTTTGCTTCTGTGGGCTCCATTTGCTCACTCTAAAAAGGTTAGATAAGGACTATGTCAATGTTTTCAAGCATTTACCAACATACGCCTAATGGTATAAAAGACTCAGTGATTTTGGATGGGAGGAGAAGGGAAAGGACTAGATAAATAAAACAAATAAATAAATGAAATACAAACAAATTATTTGATATTTTCACATAAGATTTACATTCATCGCCACAATATATTGGTGTATGAAAAACAAGGTTTCAGTTTGCCTCTATAAACAAGGAACTGCTATGTCTTATGTATGTTTTTCAATGCTGAAAAGGTAAATTTTAGAAAATTATGCTGGATCAAAGAGAGCTTTTACTGATAGAAAAACAAACCTGACTCCATATTGGATCTGTTCCATTAGCTCTAACCCTTGTGTTCTGTTTCCTGTGCTTAGTCACGCTAACTCTGCACCTTTGTAAAAGAATGTTGCCTATAGCCTGAAATATATAGGCTAGCCATTCTCAAGCTCTGACCTTTAAAGGTCTAATACTTTCTCATTCATATAGAGATAAAAAGTTGCAGAACAGAGAATAACATTTATTTTGTCTGAGGCTGACAGGAACATTGTGACCAAAGCTGTGTGGACAGCTGCAAGAATAAAGGATTCTGGCACCAAGAAGTTTGCAACAACCAGTCACAGCCCGCTCCCCTTTTAGTATAAAAGCAGCCTGAATTCTAACTTGGGTAAGATACTTCTTTGGGTCACTCACTAGTCCATCACCTTCTCAGTCTGGTGGCCTTCTAAATAAAGTTGCTAACCCTTGCCCCAACAACTCGTCTCTGGATTAGCCTGTTTTGTGATGAGCAGTGCGAGCTTGGACTTGGTAACACAAGTAAGATCAGGGGCAATGTTTAAACAACTTCTCTACTCTGCTTTTTATTACAATTTTCCTATAACCTTGGTTTACATAAATGCATAGATACAAGTGGCAAGAGCACATTTTTTAAAACTGCTTTGTAAACTATGTCACTGAAGAGAGATGACTTGAATATAGGGAGAAAACGTATGGTGTAACATTTTCAGAACTACTGTTGTTGGCAATTTTAAGTAGTTTCTTAGAGCAGTAAGGTTGCTTTTGTCAAACAGTAGACACAAAATGTCTCTCATCATCTACCTTGTACCTTTATCACTCCTTTTCCTGAGTATTTCATCCAAAGGCTCTTTTTTTCAGTATAAAGATGGCTAATTACATTCCTCCTTACTTAATCATTACTGATTCTAATTACATATACATGGCTAGTGTCATGTAAATTATAATATCCACGACTTCCTGACCCAGCTCTCAAGCTTTGTTCCCATTTGCTATCTTTTCATTGTCATAATTTTGGCTCCAAATTGTTGATTTTGCTGTGGTTGGCTTGACAAAATATTTACTAAATGAGCCAGCTCTTATCATGAACTATTAATTTGTTTGTTTATTCAACGTCATAAATACATATGGCCCTCCCTTCTCCGAGTGATGAGATGGAAGACTATTTCCAGTACATTTCTCTTGCCTGGCAATGCATATCTGTGAAGTTACAATTTTAATTATCACATTAAGATCACTGAAAGATAATCAAGTAGATGATATTCTGACACGTTCCTTCTCATAAGGATCCACTGGTTAATAGGCATTCAGGGTGTGGACAAGCTACCACTCAGAATTTTCCTTCTGATAGGAACTGTATTTATCTATACACAAAGTTGTATAATTTTTCCTTAACATCATGCTTACAAAAAAAAACCTTGATAAAATATACGTCTTAAGTTATTATAATAATGATAAATTTACTTATCATTTATTATCATTTATTTATTTATTATCATTATAATGATAAATTTAGGTCATTAACTTCTACTATGCCATCTCTAAGATAAAGAATGAGATTAACCTCTGACTGCCATCTGATCTTTCAGGTAGAGCTTTAAAGCACATTAACATGCACTGTTTGTTCTTGTCATTTGAAAAGATCATCTTTTTAAGCTTTGCTGCCCCTCATTTCCATTCCAAACCTATTCAATCATGTATATGGCATTGGGCTGCACCCAATATTTCACTATTCTATTTCACAAAGAGGTTGCTGACTATAAATGAATCTTCAAGGCCTATGTCTCCTGTTAACGTGTTTTTCATGTTTCTTTATTTACCAAAAAAAGCTTTTCTGGTGCTTTTATTCCCAAGTCTGCAGTAACTGGTTTTAATACATGCTCAAATAATCATTTAATGCTATTATTGCTCTTATTGTCTTCTTAAATAAAGTATCTTATCTTTATAGACTGTTGATCCTTAGTATTAATTTATTAATAGTGGTTGAGATAGTGCTACTGGTTCTTAATAGACATATTATAAAAAGCCTCTGGAACAAGACCAAATTAGTTAAGAGTCCTTTAAGATATTAGATTTTCTGCGCTTTTCAGTATGTTGCATCTTTTCATTGATTTCTAGATAATTTATAAAAATTTTTGTCTTTCATTTGGATCAGTGTATGCCACTTAAAATAGAATTACATTTTCCATTTAAAACACATAAAATTTAGAGATAATTCTCTAAAAGACAGAATTTTTAGTATCTTTCTAAGGTCAGAGAACTTTGTTCTTTAGGTAAAATAACTAAGCAAAGCATTATATTTGTTAAAAATAAATTACCTGGCAAAACTATGATGAAAATACTGATTTGAGTTTACCAAGTTTTCTTCATGCAAATAAATTCTGAAGAATTACTGTGCAAAATGCCCTGCTCCCTCAAAATGTGTGTGGCCATACACTAAGTCTACTGCATCTTCCATCCAGACCACCGAATCAATAACCACACCAGACTTACCGTTCTCTGTTCCAGGAGACCAGTGACAGGCCTGAGTGAACAAGCATTCTAAAGAATCTGTTCCTGTGGTTTTACTTGCATTAAAAAAAAAAACTTTCTCCCTTTTATCTTTGGCACAAAGTACCCTGACAATGAGATTGACAGCATCTTTTCATAGATTTATTGGCTGATTTTTACGTGAACTCCTATGAATATTTCCTTTTTCTGTTGGGTCATTTGCATCTTTAAAAATAATCAATCTATGGGACTTTAATAAACATTAGTTGAAAGAAAAGAAAAACAGTTTACCCACATGTTGCAGAGGCGCAGATCTGCATAGCTCTTTGGGTTCATTATGGTGTGAGTATAACTGATTAAGTAACATTCTTCAGGATCGGACATAAAGAGTCCCACCTAAAGTGAACTATTTTATTCCTAAGGAGCAGAGACCAAAGAGAAAAAGTAGACTAGGAAGAATTTGGGAATACTACATGTTTCTGTCTTTCGCATAAAAGGCATAAAAGGCCTTGATTTTTTTTTTAATTTAAAGCTGCTTCTTAAAAGTATTATTTAAAATTATTATTTAATTGGCTTATATGAAGATGTACTGAAAAACTGATATGTAGTTTAATTCTTCTCTAGAGGAAACTATTTCTCCCTATAATTTGATTTCATGAACTAGTGTCTTTCCTAAAATTATCACCTCCAGGCCATTCCAGGAAAACACCCTAAAATATAAATGAACACTAGAAGCAGACAAAAAAAAAAAAAAAAAGAAAAGAAAATTACATATTCTCACACTGTCCACTTAGAATTCACCAAAAATGTCAACAGCAATCAGGCCAAATGACAGAGTGAGTGTGTCATACTTTATAATGCTTCCAGTCACGGCCACTCTTCACGTTTCCCAGAAAGGCAAAAAGAAGGGAAAAAAAAAGATTTCTGGAAAGATTCAATACTGATAGGACTTTTACTAGATAAGAAAAAAATAAGTCTCTACCTTTATGACTTGATATTTTGGAAACTGACCTAAATATGTTTCATGAGAAGATTATGTTTTAGGAAATTTCACAGCATGCATTTAAATTTACTTCCTTAAGTGGTCATCCTGAAAGGGAGCAGGGCCCTGCACCCCTTCCCTTGTCTCTCGTTCACAGAAAAGCTGAAGCCTCCTGGGTCTCTGAGTCACAGAAGAGCAAGCTCCAGTGGTTGATTAGGACAAGCCTGCAGGCATTTGGGGGAAGGCAAGGAGTCTGACACCTATCTCAATCATTAACTGAGATTATTCCTCTATTTTTGTTTAAAGTTTTCAAGGCTGAAGAAAATCTTGGGATTTTTTTTTTTTTTTTTTAGGGGGAATGCTGGGTCCACCAGACTGCAGGCATTCTGTTTAAAGGGAACTTTCCTTTTTGTTATTGAGCCTGTTGCCCCTAGGACCATAAGCCTACCCCTCCCTCAACTAGAAACCAATTACTCTTATCTCAGTCTCAGGAGGTAACTAAAGAGAAGAAACAAGAACTAGTTAGAACCCAGTCCACGGTGGTGGAGGATCTGACTTCCAGTGGACCCTGAGCCTCATTATATACTCATTGTAATGCTAAGTGACACACCCACCAGTGCCATGACAGTTGATGGTTGCCATGACAACAATGGGAAAAGCCCATACAAAGACTGAAAAACTAGAACAAAGACTGACTGGATCCATCACATCCAGAAAGAGGACAGGATGGCCGAAGCCTCCCATAAGAGTCCCTGTGGTCCCACCCAGGCTGGAGCTGTCCCTGCTTCCCATCTTGGCTGACTGCTCCCTGCTCGAGTGCTTTTCTTTCCTTCTCCTTGCTAGAGCACTTTCTTTTTCTTTTTTTGAGAGATAAAAGCAGTTTACACCCTGTCCCTCTGCCTCAGCTGTGAATTCTTTTCAGCTGGCAGCAGGAACCCACACTTTGGTGGGCTTCCTAATTTAGGGGTCCCTTCATCCACTAACAAACCCATACACCCATACTAACAGAAAACAAACTATAACAGTATTCACTTGCCTTAAAATCTGCGATAAAAAGCAACTAACTCATCTTCACTTGGAAACATAATTCGTTCTAATTAAATTACTTTTGGAAGCTTAGATTTGGTGTAATTTCCTAGCACCATACAGTTCATGGAAAAGTGGGAAAGTAAAAATACAAGAGTTGAATTTTTTAGTATTAAAGAGATACGGAACTTAGTAGATCAAAAGGTCAGAATAAATGAAAGAATTAATTTTGTCAAAATGCAATATTCCTTCAACATCTAATGTGTGCTCTGTGTCAAAACTAAAGATAACACACATGTCTAAAATTGATAGACACAGTATATGAAGTGAATCTGAAACAAATTCACACCCCAACTTCTAAGACTAAAAATCTAAGGCTGATACCTTTTGCTCTAGCGACTGCTGTAAAGACTAAAAAAAAAACCAAAAACTGCATATTCAAAACACATCTCATTAAATGTACTAACATGGAGGAAATAAAAATACTGGGAGATAATTTACTCCTTAAAAATAAAGGAAAGATAATAAGAAAACTAAAGGAAGAAATAAATGAAAATTAGATAGGATATGACAGAAGAGGAACAATGACATGGAAAGGAAATTTTGGGTTGGGAAACAGTGTTCAGGCTATTAAGTATTATGAGTGCAGTTGATCTTTTCTGCTAATCATTTTTTTTTAGTTAATAGACTGTTTCTCCATAAGTACCCAGAAAGTTAAGGGCAGAAAAAGAATGGCAGGGGGAATAGGGAGGTGCTAATGATTGCCAGGGGCTAAGTGAAAATGGGCATTAAACTTAAAGTCTCCCTTTCTTAAGGAGCTTAAAGATGAAGTAGAAACAAAGGTGAGGGTATTCTGATACCTGATACAGTCCCAGGATGTCTGGGAAATGGCAGGGCAAAGCGTCTCTCAATTTATATTAAGGGATTGGTGTGACTTAGAAGTGTAGGTAGAAGAATATTTAGACAAAAAGTAATGAATAAGCCCTAAAATCTAATGAGAGATTTGAAGTATATCTATTTTCTATAAGTTCTTAATATTTGAGCTATGAATATGGTTCTGTTGCAATGACATTTGGTAATACCAAGAATATAGCAGAAGCTCTAATTAAAAAAAGCACATGTGTTTTAATAATATATATACTTTTGTGAAAAATTTTACTAAAGTATCACTAATGGGCTCCTTAAATGGTATACCACTCCTGGTGGAAAAGTTTTCCAATTTCAGGCAAAAGAGCGACAAACCTTTAGGTAGTTCAAGAAATTATGACATTGAAAACTCAAATGTATATGTTTATAAGCAACGTCACTTGGTCCAAATAGAACATTCTTTCCTGGATTTTTGTTTGTTTTCATTTAACTCATTAAATGGCAGCAGAGTGGGAAGGAGAGGGGAAAAAGATAAGGAGAGGACTCCAGTTTAATTTAGATTGATGACTGTGTTTTGTGTTCATCAGAACAGCATTTTGAATTTGTAAAATATATTTGCTTTTGAAAATCATGCATTTCTACCTTTCTCATTCAGAAGTGCCCTTTTAAAAAATTAAAAATTAGGTTAAATGAAAATTTAAAAACTACTGGTTTTAAACTAATTATATTTCTAGGAAATATAAGGTAGATAATTCACAGCTATAGAAACTATTGCTCATACTTTCCCCCACCTCAACATTTTTTGTCTCCTGATCAGTTATAAATTACATTTCATTCAAGAATAAAATTATGAAGGAAACATGACACATATATCTCAAAATTCATTCCTAATTTAAATATATGTAACTGGAAATTATTGAACTTTGAGTTGCCCTGTTTATTTGCATTAGTACATATTAAGTGAGAGTTGGCACTCTGGTAAGAAGAAACTCAGATTCCATGAATTCCATCCCATAACAGTTTTTCATGGGATTAAGTTATTATTATTATTATTATTAATATTTTACTAATATCACAAATCAGCTTTAAGAATAAGCTTAATTTATGTTTCTTTCATAATGTGGGGATCCACTGATAAATCTGTAAGATTAACATTCGGAGTTATAAAAATAGCTATCTGAAGACTAAAAAGTAGAAGGAGTCAAAAACTACTAAATGCAGAAAGAGGGATGAAGGGATGATGTTGCCCAGTAGACTTTATTTCATACAAGTCAATACTGTTTTTTTTTTTAAATCATGCAGATTACTTTTATAACTGTTTTTAAACAACAATGCTTCTTATCTGTGAACAAATGCATATGTAAAGTATAAATATAGTTTTATGAAAGTTATACCAAACGGTTTGTCTTTCTTTGGACTATGGAATTAAGTAATGTTTTATTTTAGCTGTTGCCTATTTTTAATTTTTCCAATTAAAAATCTAATATAGATTTTATAAATAAAATTAATTGCCTCCCGAATTTTTTTTTTTTAAACTGTAGCTTCAAACTGGGGAGAAATCTGTGAACTACCAGGTCATGACATCAATGATTGTTCAAATAGTAACTGATTCAGTGTGAAATGCTGACTAATTAAAACGTTTTCAGAGATCAGAATGGTAGACATTTCAGAAGTATCATTAAGAGAAAATGTTCAACAAATCTTTTAATGTGGTGATCAAACTTGTAACAAGTAACAATAAAGGAGAATTTTGAATTTTATTAGCCATAATGAGGATTTTTTTTGCAGTTTGGTAGAGGAGTTTTTTTTTTTCTTCAAGCAAGTCTTTGAATACAGGTAAGAATACAAATAGTTTTTGGGAGTAGGATGTTGCAGCAAATGATTTAAGACGGGTTTTCCCTGTGAAAATTATTTTTAGGGCTCTAGTCCAGGGGCAAATATGATAAAGCAGAAATAACTTAGGCTCATGCCAAAGTCTGTCTGATTTGAAATTCTAACTACTCTTCTTCCCAGGTATTTGCCATTTGATTAATTTTAAAAAGAAAATCAAGTTATTTTTAATCTGTAGTATCTTTCCTCATCTACAATGAGAAGGTAATAATTCCTACTTTGCAAACTAAGGTTTGCAAACTAAATTTATGAAAAGTAAGCAATATATATGTAAACGCCTAGCAAATAGTAGATGCTCAATAAAAGCAAGTCATTACTCTTCTGTCTGTGGGCTAAAATTTATTATAAAAATGTATTTATAAAAAGAAAAATTAGAATTTACAAATTGTCTAAAGTAATGATGTTTGTACAATAAAACAGTATAGTCATCAAAAATCATGTCAGAAAATACTTAAATTATATGGAAACATTCAGGTTTTATTGCTAGGTAAAAAAATGGCTCAAAATATATGAATGGTGTGATCCCTTAACACTTTTTATAAAATAGATAAACATACATATACTTGAAGAGATATGAACTAAAATATTAATTGTGATTATCTCTGGGTAAGAGGTCCTTTATTTTTTATCAAGTTGATTTTACAAATTATAATTTCAACATATTACTTTCATAACAAGAATGCATAATTCATGATTTAGTTTTTAAAAATCAGGGTACTAAAATATCAGGTTACCTGTACTATACATTCTAGGGAGCATGTGGTTGGTTAACTCAGAAATACCAGTCAGTATTCTTGAAGTCACAGTGAATTGGGGTAATATGTGAGGCCAAACACCATAATTCATTTCAAACATCATTAGAAGAACAAGCCTGGAAATTACGCCTCAGTAACATCAATCCTTAGTATATTAATAAATACATGGTATGAAAGAAATCTGTAACTATCCAGAGAATACTGGACTCCAGAGCAATAAAGTAGTGTGGCTTGTGAAAAATAAATCCAACCAGTCAAATTCAATAGATTTTCCCTCCAGTTCCAGAATTAGCTGATTACAAGAACACATTTAAAGAATGCATGTGATGGGCTAACTTCTGACATTCGCTCATAGAATTGATTCAAATCAAAGTGAATGCAATTCTCTGTCTGACAAATTGAAGATGGAAAGTATTAATATGTGAAAACATTTTGAAAGATGTCATTTGGTAGAAGTAGCACGTACCATAAATAGCACAATTTTACATCTGTATCTGTGATCTAGAATTGGGTAATAAGTAGTACATTCATAACAAGCACAGTTTACACTACTTTGAAAGCCTTGCGACAGGAAAAGTTACTCCTGCAAAGCCACTAACAGAAGTTTAATTCTCTAAATTGAATGTGGGCTAAAATGTATTGTTTTGAAGAGGAAGCAGAAAAAAGAAATTCAGAGACAAAATATCTTAGCTATGGTTTAGAGAAAGATAATAGCTGGAAATAGATGAGTACCATAAGGGCCACACATGCATGTACATAACAATCCTCGGTTTGCCCCTATGAGATGGGTTTCATGCTCTGTTTCATAGATGAGTACCCTAAGGAACAGAGAGGTTAAATAACTGGCCCAAGGTCACACAGTAAGAGGCCAAGTCTGGTCTACCCAGAATGCTTTCCTCTAACTGAATTTCTATAGCCCTCTGAACTGTGCTGCAGTGATTAGATGCTGGTTTGCAGTGTGACTCACTCGCTAACCTGGCCCCCACCTTTCCAGTACTACTAAGGAGTACACTGATTGCAACAACATGACTTAAGGAGACTGACACTGAATTTGTATTACAGTCCTGGTAATTCTACTTACAACATGTGTGATCTTGTTCAAGCCACTTAATTAAAACCTAATCTCAGTTTCCTTGCCCCTAAAATAAAGAGAATGGGATCATTTCCACTGTTCTTTTCAGTCCTAATATATAACTCTCATCTCAAAGCCATTACTTTACATATCTTTAAACAACTTTTCAAATATATTAATGAGTCCTGAGGAAAGGTTATAAAAGCAAAAAATCTGAATTGAATTTGACAAGACACTATGACGTGGGTTGGACAAGAGAGGTGCTGTCCGTAGAGACACATCACCTTGTGCAAAAGCTACCAAGTTGTCATAGCAGAAGCAGCTTGCAGGAGAGGACCATCACACTTTTTGTTAGCCTTTTTCTATTTTGAAACTTCTACTCTGTGATTTTCCCCTGGAAAACAGTACTTTTAGCACTATAATAAGGGGGAAGAAAAGGCCATATTCTAGAGAATAGCGGTATTTTCAAGAAATGTAACACAGCTTCTGAAGGTGGAATAGCTGTAGGGAGAAAAAAATCTAAAGAGAGGAACCTGCAAAGACTACAGAGAGAGGAGAGAAGCGTTTGTAAATAATAAAGGTCATCTCAGTTGCCCGGAAACTCTCTACACAGTAGTCTGTTCAAGTTGAAGATTCTCACTCACTCTTTGAAAGGGCTGGAACATGAGGGTCGATGGGACAAGTGCCTGGACCCCTCCTTTGTTCCCAGGAGAGGAGCTTCCATCCCCTGGGTGTGACCTTACCCTCAGCTGTGAGCCTAACTTCAACAGGGAGCCTCCACAGGCTCCTAATAAAGCATGAGTGTGCCTGAGGAATTACTTCTTTCTCTATTTTCCTTCTCATTTTAAGCAAGCAGAAATTCAAGGCTCTGAAGAATGCTGAAATTCAACTTAAGCTAATTGTTCCGACTGCCCCAAAGTTAAGAGGAACTATAGACTGAATCACCCTGGGAGTAAATCAGAGAGATGGCACAAACACATTCCTGCAATGGGACTTCTGCACCCACTTCTTACTCAGAAGTTAACTGCACAGTAGCAATGCATCATCAGTGAAGTAAATTCAACACCTCTGATGCTCTACCAGCATCACTATTAAAAGGCCATTGGTGGTCATCATTTTCAGTTTGGTCTGTAAAGATTTGATCCCAGAGGCTGATGCAAAGCAACCTCCTTGATCGGCTCTATCTGCTCTCACATGCAATGCGTGGCTTAATACACGTTTTCCTTACACCTATTCCTTTAAAGCATCAGTTCTCTTCCTGTCTCCTTTCTGTCTGAATGTGCTGGGTGAGGGTTGTCAAGAATGCTGTCTGCCAACAGTGGCCAGACACTAGATCAGTCTGTCTCAATCAGAGAGTCCCCATCCGCTAGCGAGAGTCTCTTTGCCTTCGTTCTGCTTATTACAGCAGCTGCGCCTCAAACTCGGTTCTTTGTGGGCTTCAGGCAGATGCTTAACAAGGTGAGTCCGAGGGAGTCTGGCCGTTACGAGATGTGTTAAGATGACCCCAGCTGGAATCCGTTTCTTCTGCGTTTTTCAAGTGCTTGCCTACAGCTTCCCTTGACAGCTTTACCACATGACTTCGTCAGGGCATCAACTTGAGAAGGGGATGGTACGTGATACTTCAAACAAGAATGCTTCTTTCTGCGTTGCCATTCGTTTTAAGCTTAACATCTTATTTTGAGTTTAAATAGTTTATTAATTATCAACATCCTGACAAGCATTATTAGTTTTGAAGGAGAGCCTTAGGAGAGAGACTTTAAAGATAATCATATCCTAGCACGTAAAGCCAATTTAAGTGCAATACAGAGAACTGTGGAATCACAAGTCATACATCTCGGGGTTGGATGGCACACTGGTGGCGATGCAGTCTCAGGATGTATCCCCCACTTGTTTGCTATAATAATTCCAAAGAAGCCTGACGGACAGGACAGCTCGAGGAGGGAGATCCACATTTTGTAAAGGGCCTGGGAAGGCTGACCTGTGCCAATCAGTACAATGATGATCTAAACTGCTTAAATATTTTACTGGGTTCAGACATTTTCTTAAAATGGATTTACATTTTCAAAGTGTTCTTCGAGCACTTTTTATCGTCTTCATTTTCTATTCCTATTCTGTTCATGCTTGGGTGATACTGTAGGTAGACTAAAATGAGGGAGAAAAGAAAGAACCCATTTCCATAGAAAGACCATCATTAGAAATTCTTTACATGGGATCCAACTGAGCAAGAGTCTGATAACTAGCCAAGAACTAAGTCATGTTTTTCACCGAATAAGCAGAAAGGGCTGGGTGAAAGTGCATCAAATGGAAGCATTTTTATTTAATTGAGGTTTGAAGTCTAGTCCCAACCCCCTTCTTCCACATGCAGACATAAAGGCAAAACTGTCTCAGGGAAACGTGGGTGGGCATGTGAAAAAAACATGTGAAGTGCAATTTCCAGCTGAGCCAATTTTTGTCAAACATCATGCGGCTTGGCCAGTTTGGCTTTCCTAGCTGAATCTGAAGCCCGAGGAACCCAGCCTCCATCTCAGACTCCACGCTCTGAGAAGGGAAGAGTCTTTTAATTGGCTGAGAGTGAACCAGAGTCTGGGCGCAGGATGCCGGACACATCTTTGCTGGCATCATCATTACTGAGTCAAAGCGCACGAGGAGGACTGAGGAGCTGCCAAGGGGAGAAGCCAAGTTGTCCGCAAATTTGAATCTTATCCGAACACCAGGGAGGAAAAGGAAAAAGTGCTCTCCTTGCTTAACTATCTGCAAGGGCTGCTTTTACTCACTTAATGTCATCGTAACACGTGCTTCCTTGTCCACGTTTTAAGGCAACTCCTTTTTGCATTTCTTCTCCAAATTAGGCATTTCCAACATTCATTTTGTCCTTCCATCCCCAACTGCCCATTATGCTAGTTAAATCAATTTTTATAGACACTGTTTAAGGCTGGCACAAATTGTATCACTAAATACAGTATTTATGAGTCAGGAGAAGCTGCTGCTTCATTACTAAGAGTGATATAAATGCTTGCCTCCTTGTACATGAGTTACACGGTTTTTAGATTCAGAAACTGCCTTTGCATCTGTCACTGTCCTCGACCACCTGAGCTAAAGTTGAAACCCTTCCCTGAATATCAAGCTTTATACCCTTCACTGTATAGAAATGGGGGGGGGGGCGACTTGCAGGTTTTTCCTTATTACAAGGACTCCTTTTCAACACATAAATTCTCCTGGAGGGAGTCAAGTATTACGCTATGACCTAACAGCCCATCAGGAATGAGGACGTAACAACTTGAAGACAAGAACCAAGTAAAGCATAGGACCCCTAAGGAGGGCACCAGGAAGAAACTAAAAGGGAAGCAGGCGGTTATGGCACTGACTGAAAAAACAGGCAGTTTCCCCAAGCAAAGCTGCTCTGCCTCAGAGCTCTCCTTTCTTCTAATAACACTGAACGTTTTCATTATTTATGTACACATGGTTTTTAAACAAGAGAATACCTCAAAATCATTCAGAGAACTTCCCCCAAATTCAAACTGCCCAGGCCCTGGCTCAGAACACCCACGGGTGTTAGCTGGACTGCTCGAACATTCTGGAAAGCTTCTAGGAGGCTCAGAGGCACATTCCCGGTTGAGAACAACACTGTAACTGCTCACATTTCCTAGGTGCTACCAGATGGGCTCCTACCTCCTCCTCAGCTCTCCTGCATGATTCCCATTCAAACTGCCTCCCACTTTGACATGTAGATTTAAGACGTCCAGTGAAAACTACATCCAGTTACTGCTCCTTTCTGTTCCTTCCTACTTTTCCGTACAAGCATATAAACTCAATTTCCCCTGAAGCCCAGAGGAAAGGGCCTGTGAAAGCTTCCACTTGTGCTGGTTTAGGAGCCAAGCCTGTATCTCCTTCATCTGAGATGCACTATCACATCCTGGTCTCCAGCCTCCCCAGCCAGACTGTCTAGTTCAAAGTGAGACTCCTCCACTCACCAACTGTGAGACCTGAGACAAAATAATTTCTGAATCGTAGTTCCCTCAGCTATGAAACGGAGATGCCAGCCTCATCAGGCTGTGGCAGAGAAGAGTCATTACACACAAAACGTTTAGCCTGGCGTCTAACCTACCATCATTTTTCTCATGGCACTCTTCAGCCCCGATTTTGAGTTTCCTATGGCTTTTGACACTTCCTATGGCATTGTCTACTTCCTTTTTGAGTCTCTCTACCCTTCCAGTTTCTGTGACAACACTCCATTTTGCCTCATCTCCAATCTTTCTATTTATTCCCAAAGTTTTTGAGGGAGAAGGGTACTCTGCCTTGTTCACCCATTCATCCAATGTGGTCTTACCCAAGATAATTTCATCAACAACCTGTACATGAATGTATGGGTAGTTCCTACCACCTGAGTTTCACACTCAACTATTCATCTTATTACAGGATGTCTGAAACCACTATCTTTTCTCCTAACCCTGTTCCTATTCTGTTTGAGCACAAGTTGTCAGCTACAATGTTGGGGAATTTCTACCAAAATATTTTTTTTTTAATCTGTACCTCTTTCTAGAATCCAGATGCTTAAAACAACATATAATTACATTTATGAAAATGGTTCTCTCTTTTTCTCATATGGAAGAGACAAGTCTCTATTTCCTTTAACATAGTGACAAGTTCATTACATGATGCTGAAATCGAGATGGGCAAACTTTCACTCGATTCACGCAAAGCCTGGTTCTACTGACCCCTCCTCTTTCTGTAGGCTGTAGCATTTTGTGGCAAATGCTACTTTAGCATCAACTAAGGTTTTATGTTTAGTTCACATTGCTCATCTATAACTAATTTCTGCTTGTAGAGTCAAGCCAAAGAAATATCAGTGAGAAACACATACACAAAGATTTTACCAGAAAATGGTAGTAAGTCACTTGTCAGAATTTAAAGAGGACTGGAGTATGACAGCCACAACAGTTTTCCCCTGAAATTTTAAAATAGAATAGTCATTATTATGGGGCAGACAATATTATAGCCATCGCGGCAGAGATACAGAAATTCACTTTAACACGTCACTTAGAGTACAGGTTTGGAAGACTTGATTATAATCTGGTTATTAAAGCAACTAAAGGAAAATAAAAACTGTCTACCATAAAGTGAACTGAGGAGCAGTGGAAGCACAGAAAAAGTCAGAGTGATAGATCTTGGCATACCTAACCCATCTACTACTCAAAAAAACAAGCACTTGAGCTGGTGGCCTTAGAACATTTTGTATTCCAGTTCAAACGGCAAGTTGAAGATGGGTGAATGGGAGCTGTAGTCAAGGACTTGAAGTATTCTGACGCATTTGGCAAGACGGCTGTATCAGGCTATGCTTGCCTAAAGCTATTAAATGTCCTACTCTTTAAGCTCCACTTATTCAGAGTCTAGTTTAACAGCCTGATTATGTTCTCACTCTTCTTCTGTGGCAAGTAAATGGTTTGGTGATGAGAATACAAAGTTCCAGTTCCCCGAATTCCATTTATTGCTGTGAGTCACTGTTTAACCTATGACCGTCTTCCTATGAAGGTCTGCTCACAGACAGTGAATGCACTGGCCCCTATAGATTTAACACACGATTAACACTCCATCCACTGAACAGCCTTAGTTCTTAAGTTCACAGCCTTAGCTCGCTCATCTGGACCATAGAGGTAGCCTTCTAGCTTTTGTCTTAGTCTTCCTCCCTCCAGCTAGTCATTTACAATGTTTTCAGAATGACCTTCAAATGCAAAACACATCACTTTATTCACTTGCTTAAATCCCTTTGTCTCCCCACTGCCTAAAGAGTAAAGTTTAAATTGCTTCAATGGATCAGGAAGAGTCTTGAGCCTACCTATGGCTTAGTTACATCTCAGGAAGTAACATCCCTTTCAGATCCATCTCCTGAAGTAACTCCCACATCATCCCCGTTACCTGGCTTGGGTGTTTCTCAAATGTCTTAGGCTTTTTTTTTTTTTTTTCAACAGCATGCTGTTAAGCACACAGTCCTACTGCTGAAACGGCCTTTCTCTTTCTGCTTGCCTAAAAGTAATTAAGTGTTCTGGTCTTGGCATGATAGTCAAGATCACAATGAAGCATTTCTTGAATACTCAACCACCAGATCATCCTTTTCTCTGCGTCTCTGTTGTATGTGCTTCATAATAGAACCTATAAAAGCTCATTGCACTTATAAAAATAGATAAAGGCAGATAAAGCAGTAACTTCACTGAGTCTAGTGACCCTGTCTTACTCATCTCTATAGTCTCAGTACCTGTCATATTCTGCCTATAGTAGGCACTCAGTATTTGTTGACAACTAAGGAGGTTGGCAATCAGATCATGAAATGGAAAAAAAAAAAACAGCTTTATTAAGTGCTTACTGTTGGCCAAAGGCAAGACAACGCATTTTAATTAATTGATGAATTAATCTCTAGATTATCTGGGAGGAGAAGAGAGAAGGCAATAAATACAGTGAATAAAAATTCTAATAATATAATCAACTTTGGAAATCTAGTAAACTAAAACACTAACAAGAATAGCAATAAATTTAATTAAATGAAAACAATTTAATCTGTATGAATTGTACAGATTCATGATTCTGTATTTAGCAGTTAGATTTTTTAACACCAGAATCTCTTTCCATACAAAAGATATTTAAAACAGTCTATTAAAAACAGAAAGAGAAGGGTAAAAAAGATATTTAAGGAAAACAGTTAAAAGGCAATTTCTATTGTCAATATGCTTTATTCTGGCAATTATTTTTAATGAGATCATGATTTTATTGTATTATTAAAATGACATTTACTTTTATTTTGGTTTCTGGGCACTTGTGTTTGGGGAAGTTTCAGTTTTTGATTATTTGTTTGTTTGTTTTTTTAAAGTATTTCTTAAGGGCCCCTCTGCCTATCTCCTTGGCTTTATGAAATGCTCCTGAGAGCTGTTTGGATCATAGCAAGTGCTGCAAGCTGCAGGTGAATGGGTCTCAAAACTCCACAAACAGCAAAGGAAAGCATTTTATACTAACAGATAGAAACTGGGGAGTCCTTATGAATATGTTATTAAGCACCTGCATTCCAGTTCCTAAACTGGAGCTGTGTGAAATGAAGAGATACTGACTTTTGGCCAGAATGGATGTCTGAAGAGAGAGTGTGTGTGTTGGTTCTACAACCAAATTACCTTCAATTACCACAACTGAAGCATGTTTCTTTCCTCCAATACCTATTTGACTGTTCAAGTCTCACCGTACGACTAATCCTAGTCCAGCTGGATTCCCTGATAGGTGGAAAGGGTTTGACCTTCAAAGCAGAAGAAATCATTTTCTATGCTGGGAGTCTTTTTTCGTTTAAGAAATGAAAATCATCATCTGAAAGACAAGGCCTAGCACAGAGATACGTGTGTCGGGACATGCTCTTCAGAGGAAAGGGTGTAGCAATGAAATGCAGGCAGCATAAGAGAAAAATGGGTAAAATATTCAGAAGTCAGAATGGAGAGACCAATGGGGAAACCCATTGGGGGGATTGCACAACCTCTTCAAGCCTGTAAAGAAAGTCTGAGTAAGGCAGGAGGAGGAGGTTTGTGAACACAGTCTCTTCCAGTTAGAAGACAGAGCTCTATGTAAATCAAGGTAAAGATTCAAGTAGAATCAGAATCAAGAGTTTTGGGGGCAGGGGGTTGTTTGTTTTAATTTTATGACTAGAATGTTGCAAAGCTTGAGGAACAGTTTAAAGAACTGGAAAAGAGAAGCAAAATGTGATCATTGTTACTATGTTATTAGTCCTATTAAAATTCAACATAGCAGGGGATTCAATGAGGTAGAATTTTTTCTTTTCCTTCTGAGTTTGACTCAACTGGAGTTTGAGCAAATGTGGGTAAGATATTTAGAAACTCTCGTCTCCCATTGCACAGTTACAGAAACCTCGCAGAAGCAGCTTGTCAGCTGGATGCAGACTCAGCCGCTGTGAAGGCCAGCATGGCTCTAAAAACAAGAGCCGTCTGAAAGGGAAGAATGCTAACTTTCAGACAGAACTGAGAAATAGTTCTAAATTAAACTAAATCATGTAATGGTTGAAAGAGATGGAGCTATGTATGTAGGGTTGGGCTCCTCCTCCAAATCAAAGGTTGATGGGGGCAGAAGGCATCTGGGTTTGGGATGCTGGAGACACAGGAGCTCTCCTCACTCAGCCTCTCTAGGGGCAGGTTATTTCTGGAACAGAGGCTGAGTTAATTTCAAGAGCAGGACATTGGAAACCCAGACTTAATTGGTGTGCATTGCCCAAGCAGAATATAAGACTGCCTTCCTCCTTCTATAATGACTTTAGATGGGGTTGTAATATGTACTAGTGACAATGGGAGTGAAGGAACTCATGGATGCTCTTATGGATTGAATTTTGGTCTCTCAAGAAGATATACTGAAGTCTGAACCCCTTGTACCTGTGACGGGGACCTTATTTAGAAATAGGGTCTTTACAAAGGTACTCAAATTATGAGGAGATCATCAGGATAGACTCTAATCCAATATACTGGTGTCCTGGTAACAAGAGGGACATTTGGACAGAGACACAGAGATGAGAATATCACATGAAGAAACAAGACACAGAAGGAAGACCACAGATGGACATTAAGGCAGAGACTGGCGTTATGCTGCCATAAACCAAGCAATGCCTGGGGCTCTGGGATGCTGGAAGCAGCAAGGAAGAATGCTTCCCTAAAGGCTTCGGAGGAACACAGCCCTGCCAACACCTTAATTTTAGACTGCAGCCTCCATAACTGTGAGACCATACATTTCTGCTGGTTTAAGCCATCCAGTTTGTGGTACTGTTATGGCAGCCCTAGGAAACTAGCTACAAATGCCAACATCATCACAGGAACAGCAGCAACTCCCTACAGTGGCAGCAACAGAGATCAGCAGAGGAGCCTTTCTGAAATTCCTGGGAATCACCTGCATCCCCTCTTTTCAAAGTTGACAGCAGTTAAGACCCCTACCTTCTTCAAAGGAGACTCCTTTTTACGAATTCTAGTGACACAAGATTTCTTCCAATTCACAGGAGGAATGACCCCAAAGAGGAGCGACAACATTCATTCTAATCAAGACTTAAGAGATGCAGAATAACCCAAGCAGCTTGGAAAAAGAACTTAGATTTCCTCAGGACTCTCAGAGCAGTCAGGCCTTCCACTAAATCACACCAAAAGGCCAGGCTTCTGCTAGGTAGGGAGGGAACCAAGCTCTCCAAGGTGGACAGATTTTTCTAGCTGGAAATGTTGCCAGCCTCCCAGCTACGGCTCATGAAGACCTGGTGCTTATTAGGGCACAGAGCTTCTTAAACGACAGTCAGAGAAACCCTCTTCAGGATACCGCGGGATTAGGTCTCCAAATACAGAATGTATTTTTCAACATCAAGAAAGACAACAAATTACTGGCTTAAGGGGGAAATGCTTTAATAGTAAGGCTGGCAGACCCCTAGTTTGGTCTAGTTAATCCCATTGTGTTATATATAAGAAAACCAAGAGCTGTGGAATTAAACAATTTTTAGGCAACTCGGGTTTCCTGTCTTGTGATTTCTCACATCCATAGTACAAGCATCATTTGAAAATCATGTTAGAGCTTTTCTGGCTGATGCTAATACTGCTCCACGTTACTGACACAGTTTCCAACTATACCATCCTGAGAGGTAAACGTACTTCCTGTACCTCACTGAAACATCTTAGAGGGAGGCATCTATCCTAAAACTCTCATTTATTTTTATTTCTCATTGGAGATTCACTACTTTGGATCATCATGATAGAGAGTTTGCTGATCTCTCAATACATCTGAATTTTTTTATCACATTATTAGTTAGTTCTTTAGGGTAATTTTCAAATCCATTTAGCAGAATCGCTGTAATTTCTCCTTTTTGCTAGTTGATTCTCTTTTGCAAAGACATATACAATCTCCAAGAAGCAAAAATTTTGTTGTATAGAATATTATCCACAAATCAATACTACTTATAATGTTTCAGGAGCTATAAAGTTATATACAACGTACGTAAAGGAACATTACAGATTTCTGTATTAGTCCTGGGAACAGGCATTTAAAATAGTAAAAGGTAAAAGAAAAGTGTTACATTATATTAAATTAAGCCCAATTCTCTCACAACTGGCAAGTTTTTATTTCTGGCTCTCCCAGTCTCCCAGTAATAGAGATATACTTGGAACGTACATAAAATTTGAAATGTTTTAATCATCAGGTGAAATTGGAAAATTTATAGCACGCACACACTTTCTCCACTTATGAGGTTATTTAAAGTATGTAATATCACAAAAATTTTCTGGAATTTTTACCACTATTTAATACAAAAGTTTTTGTCAATACTAAAGAATAAAGGATATGCAGCCATTACTTAAAATACTATAACAAGGAAAAGACTTATCCTTAGAGAGTAACTTATTTACTCACATGCCTGGACACCACTGAACCCATCTTGCTCACCTTTCCTGAAATACATTATCTGACTGTGCTTAAAGAACTACGTGTTTTTCCTTCCTCAAAGCATAACTCAAGACTCATTTTCTTTATGAGGTCTGTGCAGATTAAACATTGTGTGAATCAAATGATTGGCAACATTCCTAGATCATAAATGAAGAGATATCTTTAAAAATTCATCACAAATCAATTTTGGAAGGATGTAAAGTATAATAAGAAAGCAAAAGAGTCAAAAAACAAACAAACAAAAAAAACGAAGCTCGTGAACACTTGGAAAAGGGAATTTTAGCTCCTGAAAACCATTATGATTTCATTAACTGATATCAAATCTAACGCCATCTCCTCTTTGGAGATATAACTGCATTGGTAGATCACGGACATGATATCTTTGCTATTTTTATTTTAGTAAGATATCTAATAAAGTTTCCCATGAAATCTTTATCACAAAATTGATAACTGGTGAGTAGTGGCCAACAGTCTGCAATAAAGACATTGGGGGGCTCCCTAGGAGAGTCACTTCACAGTTTACACTTCAATGTAACCAGCAACGCACTTATTAGTAACACGGCTGGGAATATAGAAAATGTCCTAGTCAAATCTGCAAATAATATAACATTATTTATAGGGTAGCCAACTAGTGCACTGAAGAACAGAATTATATTTTTTAAATCTGCAAAGAATTAAAAGCCCAGATTAAGATTAAATATAAATAAGTAACAGTTTTACACTTAAAGTATGACACAAATGTGAGAGAAATACCATCAAGGCACGACTGCCAAAATACACACAGATACGAATGATATCCCTCCTTCACAAAGAACAGTGAGCCTACCTCTATCATTGTTGGCTTAAAAGCAACTGAAAATAATTTTGCTGAGCATCTTTCATGTTGGAAACACCGAGAAAGCAAAAGTTTGTGAAAGTGGAGATAAAAAGTCTTTCCCAAGAAGGAGAATCTCCTCCTATTCTTCCTGGCCACCACTGGTGCAAAAGATTTTATTAACCACTGAGGAGACCCAAAAGAGAACTGCAGAGAACACAAAGAATTCACAAACAGGAGGCTTCGGATCAGTGACCGCAAGTTGATATGGGATCAAAGAAACACTCCATCCTAAACACAGAAATCACATGCTGTACGCTGTACCAAGCTCTTTAGCCATATTACATATGAAAATAAAATGTTAAAGCTGGTCTAAAAACCCAGCTCCACAAATTGAGTAAACAACATTTTATCCAATCTAACATTTTGTAGTGGATAAGAAGGTTTTTGACTTCTATGTAGGAACACTAAAAATGCTCAGGTAGCAACAGCAATCAACTCTCTTAGAATACGCTCCTAAGAGAAACGTTCATGAAAGTATTTTAAAAGGAAGTATTTTATAACCTTCAAAAGATTATGTCTGGGTGGTAGGCAAGGAGTGATTTCTTTGTTTTGCTTTCACGCATTTTACAAATTCTGCTTTCTAATTAGATGATAACAATGACTTGTCCTGATTGGTTACTACTGTCATGGACTCTACTCTCGTTCCACTTGCATTATCTCATTTGACTCATGCAAAGCGATCAGACAATTGTTACTCCAACTATCTGTTTTTCTAGATGTGGAAACTGAGATGCATGAAAACTTTAGATTAATAACTGAACACTCAATAGTATAATGTTAATAATATTAATACGTAGTAGTAAGCCTTCGATTAAAATCTGGCAGTTTATTTCTAAAGTGCAAACTCAATCACCCTATAAAAGGATGCACAGCCTAGTTTTGTTTACAAGTCAAAATGTCTTTTTATGCCATAGTTAATTTATAACCAATAGCTTCAAGCATCTATGTCCTACACAGTATCTATCCCCGAAGTACCAATACAATGTTAGCAATGTGAACTTAGACAAATTATGCAATATCAATGAGTCTTAATTCTGCATCTGAAAATAAGAACATATACCATGTAGAGATTTTATTATTAGAAATCATATATATAAGGCCTATATCAATGACTACGTTATTGCTGTTTGAGAGAAACTGTCCCAGTAACACTCTAAATCTTATTTTCTAACAAAATTTCCTACTTTATTTCTCTGTTTATTATAGGACATGGATGGGAGATATTTCAGTAAGTGGAATGTCTTCCTCTGGACAAGCACTCACTTATCAATCCTGATGCAGCACCAAATCTGAACCCAGCCCAGGACACTATGATCGTCTCTGATAGAAGCAACACTCCAGCCCTGCTCGTCTCCCCCCAGATATTATCCTTTTGATATTATTCTGTTATCCTGGAGTTTAGCATTTATAAAGTTGGTCAATGCGGTACCATGGAAGCAAATTCACACGGGTTGTAATGGTTTCACCCTTTGTCATTAGCAGGGAGGATATACTGGGTTTCAATGGTAGGACCACTCTGGGCTTTTCCAAAGAAGACGGCCTTCAGCTGTAGACCTCCAAATGGAAGAAAAAAATCCGAGGATTTTGAAGGTCCCGACTTCTGAGCATGAAACAAACTGATGGAATCCCTTCTGCCTTGACCGAACAATTCATTATCTCCCAGAAATAGTGGCTTTGAGAGCTGCTAAGGGGGACACTTCCAACACAAACATGGAAGCTCAAGCCCTGACACTAAAATCTTTAGGCTTAAATTGTCTAAATCTGCAGTCAATCTGATAGTGAGATAGAAAAAATTATAGAAAACAAGTTCAAGAAAAAACTATTTTTCATATAAAATATGAAAAAAGATGAATTGGCCCTTTATAATAAATTCTCCAACCATTCCAAAGAATGATATATTTTTTTACCCCCTCATTACACATGACTGAAATTACTGAAATGAATATGAAAACTCTGATTTCAATTCATGGTTGATATGAAAAACTGGGCCTTTTAAACTTATAACCAGATTCCCTAATGTGTAAGTATGTAATAATTTATAAATGAAATTCAATTGTCCTAGATTTATATTATTTTATTGACATAAGCAGAGTGCTTTAAGCATGAACTCCAGAGATGAAAACAACACAAGTCCAGTGTGTTACCAGATATGTCTGAGGCCTATACTGACACAAAGACAAGACACTATTCATGAGTACATACTAGGAAAATAGCTGTATTCATAATTATCACACCTGACTTTAAATATAGGAGCCCTTCCATCAAACCTAGAACTGAATGACAGCATTCAGCAGAGTAGATGAAAACAAGTCAACGTCTTGGTCGGTGAGGCAGATGTATACATTCCATCAACGCTGAAATAGCGCAACCTGCCCTAGACCAGTGAGGTGGGAAGAGTAGAAATAAGAAAATACTATGGAAAATGTAATTAAGTCCAATTTATGGAGGATGCAAACTAGGAAAGAAGCTTGGCTAGTCTGTACAACAGGAAAAAGGTTGACATTAACTGATATTCTTACTTATAAACTTTTTATAGGCATGGTTTCACATGTGTTAGACTATACTGGGGAACAGAGGGGACATTAATGATGACCATGTCTAGATGCCTGAGAGATGTCACCACTTGTACCAGAATGTCAACTAAGTGACACTTTCCATCGTCATAAAGGCATGAAATGAAGCTGCTGTGTAATACACATGGTCTTGAACTGGTAACCCAAACGAGGTTAAGTGCTGGTAAACTAAAGTGAGGACTCAGTGAGGGGATTCCAATGTTTTGGTTTTGGTTTTGGTTTTCTTTTTAACCACTTCTGAGGAAGAGCTAATACATGTCTGGTCTTGTTTCTCAGTAGATACACACTGTAACTGACCTCCTTCCAGAATGAGGCATCAACTCTTTCTGTGGAACTCCCATACCTATAAGAACTGCAGGATGTCTACAATGGGTTATTTTTTCCTGTAACTCCAGTGTTCCTGCTCACGCCACCTGGAAGATAGCTCAGCTCCACTGGTGATGACGATTAGCCTTCTATTTCTAGACAGATGCTTTTGATTAAAAATGTTTCAAGGGACATTTGGCATCCCTGAATTTCCCAGCAATTTCTTATCCTCAACTACTAGAGTTGGATATTAATTCCCAGTCCAATCTTTATATAGTTTTTTCCCCTCTGAACCTAAAAGGGTTTAAGAAAAAAAAAAAAAAGCAAGCTCCTCATCTCTCTTTGGCCCTGGAGTCCACTGCTGCTGGTGCTTTCTTCAAGTCCTTCAAGCATCAGTAATCATTTTATTATTGCATTCACATTTCTAAAGAAAAGCAAAAAGAAAATCTGCCACATATTCTCACAAAGCACCATAAATATTTCATTGCACTATTTGATCATGATAGTTTGAACAAAACGATTTATCTGTGAGATCAGTATGATTCTATCAGATATTAATAGTGAAAAATTTAAAGTATGCTGTATGATGGTATTCAAAATGAGAATACTTTTATGAATTTCAGGTTTCTTTTTTCATCTGTTTTCTTTAGAGAAATTAGGATCAATTAGAAAAGATCAGAAAAACATAATTAGTAGAATATAATAAAAATAGATGTATAGAGCTAAAAACAGTGATTAGGTCATTAAGCAGCATTCCGTGTTGGACAAGAGTTAAATAAAACATCAGCAAATAAATTCAGTGTACTTGTCTGAGTTTCTTTCTCTAGAAATAATAGCGGGAATTGGTGACAATATCCGACAGTTATTATTTGAATTTGTAGCATTTTTTAAAAATTTAGATCTAAAAAAGCTAACTAGAGAAAATTCAACTGAATAACTATGCTTTAAATATTTAAAACTACATTAAAAAATAAACACTTCTAGACTTATTTTTACTGCAGATTTACCTCTTAAGCTCTTTTCCAATCAGTGGAGTCAGAATATGTTGACTACCATGATAAACGTGCTGTGAATGAAAATTTTACCAACTATTGAAAAGTTATGGAGAATATTTCCAAGAATTGGGGATTATCAGTGAATGATGTGCTAATTGGAAAGCTACTTCATAAACTAGCAGAGCAAATTTGATATAGTAAAACTGAAATCTAAATATAACAAATGAAGGGTTCCTTGTCTTTGCCTCTGTCCACTCCAAAATATTTTCATTGCCAGTTATTCCTGAACAGACTAGAAGAGAGAAGTACATCACTCATATTTATTCAAAGTTTATCTCAAAAACAAATAACTTAAAAGAAAAAGGATTTGAATATTTGCCAGCAAGGATCTAAGGCACCATATTTATACAGGCTTCAAAATTGGGAATGCAAAAATTTCTTATTGTAACACCAAGCATTACTGACTTTAAAGAGCAGTTTCTTGTGTATAAGTTAAATTGGTTTAAACTAATTTATATTTAACTTATATTTAGGACACAATCACCTTTCTTCTGACATTTTCAAATTTTACAATAAACAGTCATCTCCGTAACTGATTTAAATGGACTTCATTATTTCTGAAGAAATAAATGACAGATTATGACTTTTCCCCAATACACATTAAGCTCAGTGAAAAAATCAAACAAGTGGTATTTTATACATAGAGGAATACAACTTGTTTTTATATTAGTACTAGTCTTGACCTAAGTATTTACAAATCAATACTAATTTTAAATTTAACGGCATCCATAAATGCCTTTATGTAGGTAGTTTAATTTTTGTGCTGTAGTTACAAATGCATTTTTAAGTACACGGGGAATTTTAAAAGGGCAGATGAGAATATAAAGGTGTTATTTACATAAATGTAAAAGCCCCTGAAGTGGAGAAATCCGTAAGAAAACTCCAAACATTTGCTGGACTCTGGAGGCCTGATGTACTAAGGAAACAGTTTTCTTGCTAAGAATTAGATCTCTCATGCTGTCCTCAAAGTGTTTAAACACTTGATGATGCTCTTTTGGTACCACTGCCTGGAACCCCATTTAGTTTGCTTTCCTTCCTCCCCCGCCTCAGCCCCAGTGTCTATTCTAAGTTCTGTCCCAACCAGTGTTTCTCAGAGGGCTGTGGAGTGGAATGAGCTGCTTGGCTGGTACAAACTCACTGTCCAGACCACACTCCACACCAAATAAATCAGAATGGTGGGCTCTATATGTAGTGGTGGTGAGGCTGGGAGTCATTGTTATTTTTTTTTTTTTAATATTCCAGATGATTCCAATGTGCAGCCAAGGTTCAGAATCACTCCCCTAGACAATCTTGTTTTTCTTTTAAAAATTTCTCCTGTTCAAGGTGTATTCTCCACAGACCCAATAACCAGGTTCACGGTCTCATCTGTAACCAGGTATGCCTAGAGTTTTCATCAGAACACTTCTCTTGTCCAGACCCTGAGCGCATGTGCCAATCCAGCCTGGCATACTAGCCCCACAGGAGCACTAATTCCTTCTCACTTTAACTGTCTTCTTCGGACTAGGATGACTGCCATAGCCTGGCACTTGCCTCTCTTTTTTCACACCTGCCCTACCCAGTCACTCCCCAGCAGCAGCCAAAGTAACATTTCTAATCTGAAAATAGCATCAAGCCACTTTCTAACAGAAAGCTCTCTAAACAACTTTCCACCGAGATCTCAATTCACAGACTCCATGCAAACGACGCTTCCCCTGACCCACTGGCTAACGTCCTCCTTCAGCTGCGCTCACTCAATATAAAATCACCCTATTTTCTTCATAGCACTCATCTCTCAACAGATGTCTTCCTCATTTGCTTTTTGTTTAAATCTCAGACTTTCAGCACCATGCAACCAGGTAACTCGTCTATCTCACTCACCTTGAAACCCTAATACCCAGGACCCTGCATGCACAGAATAGGTACTTGAACTGGTAACTTCCAAAAGGGAAGAACAAGTCACTGAATTCAGACTTCTCCAGGCCAGGCCACGGATGTCGAGTTAGACCCCTCCAGCATGCTCTGAGTCACTGCAGCCATAGTTACCTGGTGGTCACCAGAGAAAATGTATACAGTGTTTTGCTTCTCATTTTTATCCATGAGTGCAAAATAAAGAAACTGAATTCATAAGCCGTATCCCTAGAGTTTTCCTGAGAATCTCATTTCCTAGAGATTGTCCCCAGGCTCTTACATTTTTGACCTCTAAGATTTTTATGGCCGTGAATAAAATCCCCAGATTACTTTGCCTTAGCGGGGTAACTGAGAGTTAATAAGGCACTATTACCTTTCCAGGTGTGCAAGTTACTTCTTTTAAGTAATTAAAAAAAAATGTTACAGACTTGAAACTGTATAGTCTTTTAGTCAGCAGGGAATAATTCAAGAAATAAATATTTTAAAGAATGGACTGATATTTGGATAACTAGGAGGCATTTGATGTATTTCTCAAAATATCTACTCACCAAAACATAATACAGCCATATTTAGGAGGAGACAGTTTAGACCTTTTTCCAGTCCTTCAATGGCAACAATCATATTGGGATGTGCAAGTGAGCTGGCTTCAGGATATAACCCCCTCCCCTCCACATGTGTTTCAAAAGCATCCTTGTTGACATAGTTTACATGGATTCCTCTAAAGATGTGGAGTTCAATCAGCTCCTCTCTTAGCTGGCACTAAAAAGGACTTCTTTTAACCCAAAAGCTGTGACGAGTTGGATTAGACAAAAGTGTCAGAAACTCTATCCTGCAACTGCTTGTCTGTATGAAACATACTGAGATATCCAACTTTCTTCAAGTATATCAATTACAAGATTAATCAATAGTTCACATTTCTCAATCCTCATATAAAAGAAGTTGAAACAGGCCTAGCACTAGACCATTCATGACGTACTAGGCCTTCTTTTGCCTTCTAGCTATTCAGCTTTTTTGGAGTGGAACTTAAGTAAATAAAACATGAAATAATGTATCTTAACATAGTACGTTCAACATTCTAGGAGTTTGGATTTAGGAATTTGGGAGCTAGGAATTAAAACAAACCAAAAAAAGGACCCCTAAGGCTAAAGAGATTTTCTCCAAAAATCACATTTTTACCGTAAACGTATGGCTAATACAGATTTGAATTTTATTTTTAAATGGAAGATAAACATACCAAACTCTGCTATCCTCTTAGAGAATGGAGGAGAGGGTAGGTTAACTACCCCTCCAGTGTAATGTGATGGTTACTTCTGGATCATTCCTCATATTGGTT
Organism: Vicugna pacos; assembly: GCF_048564905.1. Taxonomy (NCBI): domain Eukaryota; kingdom Metazoa; phylum Chordata; class Mammalia; order Artiodactyla; family Camelidae; genus Vicugna; species Vicugna pacos. The sequence goes on from NC_132991.1 coordinate 21,217,416, forward strand.
ATTTTAAACTTCTTGTTTTAAAAAGAGTACTTTCAGAGGAAAGTAACCATGGCGGAGACAAGTCACAGAATTTACTTCATACAGTTTTAAAATACGACATGTTAAAGTACCACAGATGGCTTAAAAGGGCAAATGGCAAACAGAAAATACAAACAGAAGAAAGATGTGGTCATTAGTCTCCTTAATGCATAACAGGTACTTACAAACCAATGATAACAAATATAAATATTCTAATTTAAATACCTCAGTTGAAAATGATAAAAATCTTAAGTCAAATACAAATGAACAACAAAGCTTTGAGGACAGTATTTAAATTAATCACAGAAGCACAAATACAACCATGTCTTACTTCAACTATCATAGTGACAAAAAACAAAGTCAGCCTTCAGTATCTGTGGGCCCTCGAAAATATATTCAGGAAAAAAAAGGTCAGAAAGTCCCAAAAAGAAAAATTTGAATTTGCCACACACTGGCAACTATTTACACAGCATCTACATTGTATTTACAACTATTTACATAGTATTTACATGTGTGTTAGGTATTTAAGTAATCTAGAGATGATTTAAAGCATTTGAGATAATATGAGTAGGTAATTTGCAAATACTGTAACATTTTATATAAGGGACTTCAGCATTCACAGATTTTGCTATCTGAGAGGATCTTAGAACCAATTCCCCCTCAGATACCAAGGAACAACTATGCTGCAATATCGTTTCTCAGCCTTGGTGAGGATATAGAGAAAATCTGACTCACTGATACTGAGGCGGTCATCAGGTAAAACCTTTCCGGGGGGCAACAATTCAGCAGTATGTATCAACAGTCTTAAAGACGCGTATCTTTTTCAATCACAAAATTTTGTCAGGATTTGCTTCTAAAGTAATATGTAGGCATTTGAAAAATGATGAAGAATGTTCCTGCAATGCCAGTCCTAATAAAAATTTGAACCAATGTGAAAATCTAGAAATACATAACCGGCTAATTAATTCCTATTCTAACCATGAAGTAGAATCCATAGAGTGAATTTAAAGTATAAATTTCAAATTTACCTATTTACTGGCTCTTCAATAATGTTCAGAACACATAAGCTAAATTTAAAAAGGTAGATCTAATATATACCATATGATTAATTTTAAATCAGAATTGATAGTTACATATATTTAACTCAATACACAAAGGAAAACGACAAATATACAAAAGGGTAGAACTGTGAGATACTTATAATTTTATCATGATTCTTTTCCACATTAGCAATGGTCAGAAAAAATAGCTATTATTCAACAAAACATCACTTCCAAAAATCCCAATTAATGACTGTCCCCCTTTTACATTCTCAGCATCCCTTTTACCAACATCTCCAGGATTATTAATGTCTCCATAAAAGTCAAGTGCTTGAATCAGTATGTGGATATCTGAAAACAAATTTAGCTGAAATTACCACGCTGCAGCCATTTAGGCACATTTCCTTTTCCTAACAACCCAATCACTCAGCTCTCCCCAATAAAAGGGTCCTTGACTTTAATAAGTTCAAATTAAATTATTTGACCAGCATCATACAATTGAAGAATATGTTAGAATTAGGAATTAAGTCCAAGTTCCTGAAGACATTCACCCAGGACTTAAAATTCAAATTATTTAAGCATGTTGGAATGAGATAAGCAGGGTTACAGCATTAAAAATATTTTAATTATTTGATCAGTTAAGATTAAATCTCTATCAGTGTGTGTGTGTGTGTGTATGTATATGTATATATACATATACATATGTGTATGTATATGTATATATACATATACATATGTGTATGTATATGTATATATACATATATGTATACATGTATATATATGTATATATACATATACATATGTGTATGTATATGTATATATACATATACATATACATACACACACCCCTATTCATGTACATCTACTCACCTATTCATATCCACACACAGGCAAATACATATATATACACACTTTCACTCTTCTGCATAGACAGGAAGAGCTACTATTTTTGCCTTTTAGAAGCATATTCAATATTTATACATTTTCTAACTTCGATTTTACAAATAAACACCTTTCAGATACAAGTTGTGTTAACCTTCAGCCCAATTAAATGATAGGTGAAAAGCAGTAATAATTACCAGAAGTTTTAAGAAAATGTCTACTTAAGCATATTAAAAAAGGAGCTTTCCAAAGCTCTTATTATCACTTTAAAACAAGAACCACTGAAAAGTCCTTGGCCATTTGATACAACATTTCATGAGGCCCAGAGACTCTTTGCTGAGTGTGGTTCCTTTATCAGCAGCATCAGCCGTGGTGCCAGGGATCTTGTGAGAGCTGCGCAACCTCTGGCCTCACCACTTACCTGCTGAATCAGAACTGGCCCTTCACAAGATCCCCAGGAAATCAACTCACGTTAAAGCTTAAGAAATACTAAATGAGAGGAAGTAAGAACAATGAGAATAAAATTTAAGATCAGTAAGTTCATGATAAGCTTTGGCGCCTTTATTAGCCAAGAAGCAATCAATCTTTCATATATTAGCTCTCACTGAGGTTTTCCCCTTCAACTGTTCCTCACAGCTTACCAGTCATATTTTTACTTTCGTATTTTCCAAGACCTTGCAATATACACCAGAAAAATAGTGTATGAATGGATAAAACTTAAGAGAAAATAATCCAAGTGACAAATTTTGAGGTGATTTTAACCTTTTTTCAAGCCAGAAAATGGACAAAATAGGGGATAGCTGCATTTACAAATTATGGAAATTCAACAGCTGCAGTTTATGCAAATCATGTATAAGACCCTTAAGTGTGTCATTAACCTACATATGTCCCTTGGGAATATTCATACACAGACAAAAGCACAATTTCTCCTTTTCCCTATTTGTTTTTAAACCAGTATTGTAAGAATATTAAGTTTGTAACAACTCAGTATGTTTTGCATTCCTTTCAGACTAAAAAAAAAAAAAAAATCACAAAAAAAATCACACACTGCTTTGTATAATCCAACTTACTAGTTCATGCTATTTTAGCTTCAATAGTCCTTGTAATTTCAGAACCACATATAAAAATCTAGAAATCTGAGAGAATGTTCAAAGCTGAACATCAAAATGCATTTATTTAACTGAATCTTAAGTTCTTCACAAGTCCATTCTAAACTTCATTTATGTATCATATATATATACTCAATAACCAAAATACCCAAATACTACAATTATTAAATATGAAAATAAGAAAATTAAATATAAATAGGTAATCACTAAAAGAAATCTTGAATTCAAAACTCAATGCTTTAACAAAGTGTGTATTTGCTAATCTCTTCCATTTATTGATTGCCTGTTATCAGCCAGGTATTCCAGTAGGAACAGGACACAGAATGGGGAAAAAAAGGCCCTACCTTTTAGAAATGTAGAGTCTGGTAGAGAAAAATGTGTTTCATTTGATGTTTAACACTTATTTTTATTTATACTTTCCTTTTAGTTGTGTGTGGTGATAAAAAGGCACCCCTTTTGAAACATTTATAGGAAAGTAGAAAAGTACCCCCTAGACTATGGATTTTAAATGAGAGTTGGGAAAGTCACTCTGACCTTCAACATTTGATCTAGGAAATAAGACTTCCATGAACCAAATGTTCAAAGAACATAATTTAAATCAAATTTCTGTCTCTGTGGTAAGCTAAATCATGATTGTTAAGTATGCTGATTAAAACCTCAAGAAGACTTTGAAAAAGGAATGCAAACATCAAACAAGGAAAAGTGGAATCACTTTGAAGAATGAGTATTTTTTAAAAAATTCCTCCAAAAATGTTTGTAACCCAGAGACTCTTAACAGCAAACCATGATGAAAGAAGAGACAGATGAAAAGATAATATGAAATGATATAAAATGAAGAAGAGTACAGGAGATTCTAAACTCTGAGTTAAAATCTTGGCAAAAGGGCAAAACTTGTATTGCAGAATAACAAAATAAGAACATGAAACTTAACCTTGAGATGTTCTATCAGAATACAGAGGCAAAAGGGAAAAATAAAGAATTAAGAAACTAGATAATATTTATGAATAATAGAGACAGGAGATCCAACTTGTGGATTATTAGTATTAGTAATGAAATGATTGAACATTTTCATTGTTCAATAAAAATATTCAGAGAAAAAGTTAACAATGAACTTTTAAAATCTGCTATTTAAAGAGTCAAACATAAGCAAAATCATTGAACAGAGAACCAATCTTAAATGCACCATGCAAAGTATTAAAAACAAAACTTTAATTATACTGTATAGCACAGGGAAATACACACAAGATCTTATGGTAGCTCACAGAGAAAAAAAATTTTACAGTGAATATATATATGTTCATATATGACTGAAAAACTGCTGTACACTGGAATTTGACACATTGTAAAGTGATTATAAATCAATAAAAAATTTAAAAAAACTTTTAAGTATCTAGGTAAGAAAAACCAGCAAATCATCAGAGTATAAAAAAATTATGAATGGTCTTTTAAAACACTGAAGCTATTAAGTAAAAGCTTTAGATCTCTGAAGAGGAGACAGTGTGATCAAAGGACTTTAGAGTAAGACACATTTCAATCAAAACCAATGGAAAATACACTGTGATATAAAGAAATAAGAAATCAAACTATACATGTACTTAAACCAAGAAAACAAAAGGAAAACCCTGTAACATGAAGAGTTTGAAGATGGCGCTATACTACTGAATGGCAGTACGTCTTGCAAGCACTTAAAAATTAAAGTAATTATAAACATTGCTACAAGCATAAAGGCCACTGTAAAATTATTTTGAGAAGATCCATGAGATAAAAATATTTTAATGGGATAATTTTATTATCAAATTCTAATTATGTTAATAAACACCAGAAGCAGACTATGGAAGGAGTGATAACAGAAGGTTTTAACTCTTGTTTCAAGTAGAAGCAGCTCATATTAACATTAACTCAAGTTTGGAAGCAGTTGGTTTCAACCCCTCAGGCATGACTTTAGAGGTTCAAGACTTCCGTGGAGAAAGTAACTGCAGATATGGTAGAAACAGAAAACTAGAATTAGAGGTAGAGCCTGAAGATATGACTGAATTGATTCAATCTCATGATAAAACTTGAATGGTGAGGAGTTGCTTCTTAAGGATAAGCAAAGAAAGTGGTTTCTGGGGATGAAATCCACACTTGGTGAAGATGCTATGAAGATTGTTGAAATGATAAAGGATTTAGATTACATACTCAATTGATAAAGCAGTGGTGGCAGGGTTTGAGAAGACTCCAAATGTAAAAGAAGTTTCACTGTTGGCAAAATGCTGTCAAACAGCATTGCATGATACAAAGGAATAACTTGTGAAAGGAAGAGTCAATTGATGTGGCAAAGTTCATCGTCATCCTACTTTAAGAAACTGCCACAGCCACCCCAACCACTGCCATGACTGCTCAGCTGCCATCAACATCAAGGTCAGCCTCTTCACCAACCAGCAAAAAGATTATGACTTGCCAAGGGCTCCAGATGATGATTAGCATTTTTTAGCAATGAAGTATTTTCAACTCAGGGATGTAATTTTTTTAGATCTAATGCTATCGCACACTAAATAGACTACAGTATAATGTAAACTTTTATATTCACTGAGAAACCAAAAAAATTTATAACTTGCTTAATTGTGATATTTGCTTTACTGTGGTGTTCTGGAACCAAACACACCATACCTTCCAGATGTTCCTATACACTGCAGTCCCTTTTTTTAAGTAGAGGATCAAAAAGCTTAATGAGTATTTGTATCTAACAACTTAGAAACCATTGGGAAAGCAATATAAACAAGTAAAAAAAGTTTTATTTATTCTTGCATAACTACAATTACTTTCAAATAGTATGCGTGAACTTGTTGGACAGTGCACATTTTCACAAACTTCACAATCAGACTGGACAGTCACCCTTACTCCTGGGTCTACACAGTTTTATGCAGCCTGTTTTTCATCACTGAAAATGCCAAAAAGCCACCAAAGATAAAACACCATCAAAAGAAAAACAGTAGGATTTAATGCTAAAACCATGAGCTAGCTCAAGTTAGTAGTCTACACTGCATCTGGCAGAAGTCCACTATGTCTTCTGTGAGAATCTAAAATAACTCAGAGCGTCCTGAAGAGTTCCCTTGGTGCTCCAAGGCTCCTTGGCTCACAGCTTGGGAATCAAAATTCTCTAAGTGTGCTTTCTGAGAAGTGCATTTTCACAGCGTTCCCTTCTGCTTCATGTTTAAAACACCTGAATCAAGGTGTTTTATGACTGTTGTCCTTTTACTTTTATATTTAATTAAAAATAACTTTGTTAACCACTGATCGGATGAAGCTGACATTAATTATGGATGAAGAAGGTAGGGAAAAGTAAGTAGCCTTTTCTCAGTCAGCTGTAATTTTACAAGTGTTTCAAATCTTATGAACTGGCCACCACTGAGATCTGAGCCTTCCATTAATGGAAACCTACGTTTCAGGGCAGGAAAACAAGATAATGGATGATGCCAGGGGAATAGTTACTAGAAAGGAAAGATCCCAAACCCTTCAAAAAGGAAAGGAAGGGGGTGGGAATACACAAAATATGATCTTCATTTTCTAGAATTTTATGTATGTTGTCCATAGGAATCGTTACCAATTTTGCAGATGCTTTATTATATTCTGTTAACTTGATATTAAAATAATAGATACATTACATATGTATACACCTATATGTCTGTATAGACATGTCTTATTCACAGGGTATAAAAAGAGCTGTATAAGTCTAGAACACACTTTTAACTTAGAGATGCAAGGAGGATATCCAGAGGGAGAGAATGACAGCAGTTCCAAACAATTCTTGGTAAGAAGCGTCTCAGGTGTGTTTGTGTCTCAAGTGTGTCTGGGTGTCTTTGTGCCTAGAAACTAGAGGTTGAGGATGAGAAGGATAATTTGTCCTAAATACACATTTTTTCCTCTAAGTACCCTTCTCTAGAAGGACTGATGGGGCATTCATAGGGGGAAATATTTTGGAATTATTAAAAAAGATTACATTAAAAAGAAATAATCAGTTTAAATGCCATAGAGAGCAAAAACTTTGGAAGAAAAATAAAACCAAGAAAAGACCCCCGAAACCAAACCTATGTCTCTATCTCAGTTAAATTAATATAATCATAATGCTGTTAGGGTTTCTTTGTTTCCTTATTTGTTTTTATGAAACTAGTACAGGATGCATACAATTTTATACATAGACGGTGTTAAGAAAAACTACTTTCATAATTTTGGCCAAAAAATTTCACTTCTCAGACTATCTAAAGAAATAATCAGATGCAAAAGGGGTCAATTACAGCATCATGGGTAAGAGCAGTAAGAATTTTTAAAATCTTAATGTTTAATATTAACTATATCTTCTTTGGAGAAATGTCTATTTAGGTCTTCTGTCCAATTTATATTGGATTGTTTGATTTTTTGTTATTCAGTTGTGTGACCTGTTTGTAGATTTTGGAAATTAAAGCCCTTATCAGTTGCATATTTTCCAAGTATTTCCTCCCAGTCTATAGGTTGTCTTTTCATTCTGTTTATAGTTTCTTTTGCAGTGCAGAAGTTTGGAAGTTTGATTAAGTCCCATTTGTTTATTTTGCTTTTATTTCTATTGCCTTGGGAGACTGACCTAAGTAAACACTGCTATGATTTATGTCAGAATGTTTTGCCTATTTTCTCAGGTAGGAGTTCTGTGGTGTCCTGTCTTATATGGACGTCTTTAAGCTATTTTGAGTTTATTTTTGGGTATGGCATTAGGGAGTGTTTTAACTTCCTTGATTCACATGCAGCTGTCCACCTTTCCCGACACCACTTGCCTATCAGGCTGTCTTTTCTCTGCTGTATACTCTTGCCTTCTCTGTTGAAGATTAATTAACTGTAGGTGTGTGGGTTTATTTCTGGGCTCTCTATTCTGTTCCATTAATTTATATGTCTGTTTCTGTGCCAATACCATTTTTGATTACTATAGTATTGAAGTACTGTCAGAAGTCTGGGAGGCTTATGCCTCTAGCTCTGGCCAATTACGCACATGAAAAGATGCTCAATATCGCTAATTGTTAGAGAAATGCAAATCAAAACTACAATGAGGTATCACCTCACAACAGTCAGAATGGTCATCATTCAAAATCTCACAAACAATAAATGATGGAGAGTATGGAGAAAAGGGAACCCTCCTACACTATTGCTGGGAATGTAAATTGGTACAGCCACTATGGAAAACAGTACAGATGTTCCTTTAAAAAACTAAAACTAGAGCTATCACATGATTCAGCAATCCCACTCCTGGGCATACACCTGGAGAAAATTCTAATTCAAAAAGATACATGCACCCCAATGTTCATACAGCACTATTTACAATAGGTGCAATACAGAAGCAACCTAAATGTCCATTCACAGATGAAAGGATAAAGATGTGGTATATTAACAGAATATTATTCAGTCATAAAAAAGAATGAAATATCAATTGCAGCAACATAGATGGACCTAGAGATCATATTAAGTGAAGTCAGTCAGAGAAAGACAAATACAGTATGATTATCACTTATACGTGAAATCTAAAATATGATACAAATGAACTTATTAATAAAACAGAAACAGACACAGATGTAGAAAACAAACATGGTTACCAAAGGGGAAAGGGTGGGGAAAGGATAAATTAGGAGTTTGGGATTAGCAGATACATACTACTACATATAGAATAAACAAGTTAATACTGTATAGCACAGGGAAGTATATTCAATATCTTGTAACAACCTGTACTGGAAAAGAATACAAAAAGAAATATGTATAACTGAATCACTTTGCTGTACATCAGAAACTAACAAAAAAATATTAAATATAAATAATACATCATGGCACCATAGGATGGACCAGCTACATTCAAGCAAAATGATTTCCGTTATAACAAAGTACATATACTTGAAAATCCTGAAGAAACACAGAATAGTACATCAGCAGTGATTACTCCTGGGTGACAGTACTCTGGGTTATTTGTTTCTTCATACTTTTTCATACTTTTTGAAATTTTCTATTACTAGAACATATTACTTTATAATAAAAAAAAAGTTCTTAAGTTAATGTTATGTAGTGAATTGTGTCCCATCCAAAATTCCTATGATGATACCCTCTCAAATTTATTTGGAGAGACGGACTTTAAGGAGATTACTGAAGTTAAAAGAGGTCTTAGGTGTGAGGCTCTAACACAAGAGGACTGGCAATCTTGTAAGACAGGAGACATGAGAATCTCCCTTCCCCACTCACACAGGCAAACGCCATGTAAGGCCATAGAAAGAAGGCAGGTGTGAGGACACAGCAAGCTGTTCGCCACCTGCAAGCTAAGAAGAGAGGCCTCATGAGAAACACCAACCCTGCTGGCACCTTGATCATTAACTTCCAGCCTCAAACTCTGAGAAAATAAAATTGCTGTTTAAACTGCCCCATCTGTAGCATTGTTATGGCATGCTTGAGCATGGAAATATTACAACCAGCGTAAGTTTAAAAAATCAGCTCATAATAGTGTACACATTTATTACTACAGCTCAAGTTTGGGAGCAGAACTAGGTAACAGAAAATAGTTACAGTTTCATATCAGTTTTATTTTTTTCCATTTTAAAATACTATTTACATGTTATCCATGATAACTGTTTAAATTGATGCCCAGGGGTAACTGAAACTATTGAGATTGGCTGCCAACTCCTAATCCTGTTACATTATCAAATGAGTTCCATTTAGGAAAGCTCTTTAGTAATTGAAGACATGAGTCCTGCTGAGGAGAATGAGGCTGGGGCTGCCATTTCACACTAGAAATTGGGAAAGTCTTCATAACTTTCCCCCCAGGTAGGAAAAAAAAATTAATATAACATCTGATAAGTTGAGATCGGAAAATTTTGCCTAGTAATGAATAAACAGCCTGACAAAAACAGAAATATTTCAAACATTTTAAAGTTTAAAAATACAGTACAGCTAAGATTAGCATTAATATGGTCTGAATATTTTATATTTTTTTATTTATTATTATTTTAGTCAAACAGGTTTTCACTTAGCAAACAACTAAATTCTTTTTTAAATAAACAGACATTGTCTCGAACTTTCTCTGCTTAATTCATACAAGCTTAACTGAGAACAGCTTGCTCAATCTTAGCTTCCAAAGCACTTGGAACCTGCTGGCAGCAGGTGTCAGGGATACAAGCAGAGAGCAGGTATATATGCAATGGCATATTATTCACCCACAAAGAATGAGGCAATCCTACCATTTGCAACAACATAAATGGACTTCGAAGGCATTATGCTAAGTGAAATAAGACAGAGAAGAACAAATACTGGTACATCCCACTTATATGTGGAATCTAAAAAATGCCAACCAACCAAATACCACCAAAAACCAAACAACCATCAGCTGAGGGAGGCTGGAGAGGGATTCGAGGTGAGCTGCCCAAATGGAAAAAGGCGCGAGGAGCTGACATGGAGCAAAACAGCACGTTATTGCAGTACAAGCGGCGGGCGGCAGCAGCTGCGGCGCTCAGGTGTACACACTTGACCTTTTATAATGCTACTGGCGCATGCGTGGTGTTCATAATGCTGGCTCACGCTATTAGCACATGCGCACATTTACCTCTTACCAGGTGCAAACTACCGTGAACTTTGGCCTGGGCCCCGCGGCCTACTCACTTAAGGCTGCTAACACTAAACAAACACCAAACAACCAAATACCAAATAACCAACCAAATACCAAACAACCAAGTCATAAAAAAAGCTGATCAGATTTGTGGTTGCCAGGGCTGGGGAGAGGGGAGGATTGAAGCAGGTGGTTAAAAGGTACAAATTTCCAGTTATAAGTTAAGTAACTAAGGATACAAGCACCACACGATGACCGTAGTTAACACCACTGTATGCTACACAGGAAAGCTCAGTGTAAATCCTAAGAGTTCTCACCACTAGAATTTCTTTCTTTTTATTGTATCTGTATGAGAGGACGCTTGTTAACTAAACCTACTGTGGTACCCATTTCACAGCAAATGTAAGTCAAACTATCATGCTATACTTCTGAAATTTATACAGTAATATATATCAATTATTTCTCATTAAAACTGGAAACAATGAAAACAGAACCAAACAGAGACCAGGTAAAATTCTAAATGATGTCTGGGAAAAAAACGAGACAAAAATCTCACAAAACACAGCCCAGGAGCTAACCGAAAGTGAAATAACGGATAAATTGGGGCGTTTGGCCGAGTAACCATTTTGCCCCGAAAGAAACTTTTACTCACCGTCCAGCACAAGCCAAGCTGTCAGGTTCCAGAAGGAGCGAAAGCCGCTCAGGGTAGGGCACCTTCTTCAGGGGGACTTAGAAACCGGGATGCTTTCCCGCCTCCTTTCAGCGACTGTCCAAGCGCGGCTTACAGGCCACCGCCCGCAGCGCCTCCCGGGAACTTGCAGCGAAAGCAAGTTCTGGAACTGGACCCGGATTTAAAGAACCGGAAGCCCTGGGGGCGGGCCCCGCCGAGCTCCGGGGGCGGCCCCGCCTTCCCGGGGTTAACGAGCCCTCCAGGTGATTCTAGTAAGCACTCGAGTTTGAAAAGCACCACCTATATTGAATTTTCAGGGAGCCAGATTCCTATTGCAGAGAAGACGTTGAAAAAAAAAAAAAAACAACACTTTTTTCCTCTCCATTCTTACGTCATTCCTTTAGTTACTTCCTATGGTGGATTCTTCCCTCTGCTTATAAAGTTTGGGTAATTGGCTGGAACTATTTTTCACCAAAGATAACCCAATACGGCTAGAAACGTTTAGAAATAAAAAGCGAATGGAGAGGTATAAATGTTCAGGTAGCTTAAACGTGGGCAAATTAATCTTGAGAGAAAAATAAGAAAAGCCCAGGATAGTTAGCAAATTTTGGTGGGAGTGATTATAATAAGATGCGTCTACCGATAGAATACAGAACTGTCTGTTGTGTATCCTGAGTTCTGTGAAGTTTCTAGCGATTCTCTAGGCACAGAAGAAGCTTCTCGGTAACAGGCGCTACCTTTAATCAGGGACAGGTGCATTTTCCTGGCCAGTATCGCGTTACAGCCAGTGTTCTCCGCACTCAAGTGGTTGGCTTGAGCAGAAAGCAAGAGCAAGACTTCAGTTAAAACTATCTTGCCAGCAAGAATGACGGCAGTCTTTCAGTTCCTCTTCAAGAGTCCTCAAGAACAGAGATGCTTCTCTCCATCAGAAAATGAAGAGAAGCAAATCAAAACTAATGCACAAGAGGACAGAGAAAAGCGCCCTCAGAAAGACCCGCTTCGATGCTTACAAGGGGCCTCAATCATGGCACAGAAAACTCTTAGTTCTGTGTGAATGTCTTTTCCATCTTTATCTTTTTTATTTTTCTCCAATAGTAGAAAAGTCATTATCCCTCTCTTACTCTTTTTTTTAAACCACATAGCAACTACCATGACAACAGGAAGCCTTATAGCCTTGTACATAAGCTATCTTTGATCTTCCCTTCCAACCTACCCCAACTGTTTGAACCTGAGAGCGCACAGGGACGAAAACAAACCCCTTGCATACAGTTGGATTATTTACCTCTTTACATAGGTCTTACACAAAAGGAAAAAACGGAACAATTTTTACTATTCTGAGTTGGTCTTCTAAGGAAAAGTGATAGAAATTCCACTAGCGACAAGCTATAGAAATAATAAAGCTTTAAGGAAAAAAGAACAAAAACTGCCATGGGCACGCACACACATGTAAACAGCAAACAAAACCATCAGCGTCAGGCTCAGAAAGAGAACTGACCGCAAGGATCTGGGGGATTCAGGCCTTCATCTTCTAAAATCTGGCTAGACTTTGAAGGAAAGCTAGACGAGCAAAGTTTAATGAGCTATGGCATTAAGCGAAGTTGCATGAGTCCCCATTTTTATTTTAAGACAGAGCTTGCATAAGCACTTTCATCCTAAAACCTGCGGATTTTGTCTGCAACCAAGCAGGAGCAAGCAATTGTCTTTAATTGGTGAAGTTACTGGGTAGGCTCGGGTAAAACGGTCTATGTCCCTTAAAACTCCTCAAATGATTTCCCACTTTTATGTCCTCTTAAGACATACATATTGTCAGACTTGATGAACAGACTCTTCATTTTCTTTCCCTAAGGGGTTGCTGTACTTTCAGTTCTGCCCTTAATTTTATAGCTTTATTCTCTCTCTCATTCTTTCTCCTAGGTTACTAAATATAAAATAAACAGCTGATCTCCAAGATTCTTAGAGCAGTCTGTTTTAGACAGTGTGAGTTCAGTGAATGGAATAGCAAGCCCGACACTAAACCCATGGCCTGTGGGAGTCAGAGAACTGAGAAAACATAGTTTTCATATTTCCCCTACTTCAAGTTCAACCCACAGGGACACGAAGATTAAACAGGGATTCCACTCTCTGGGTGAAAACATGCCCTGTTTTCCCTTCCATGGCAATTTCCATCGAATCAAAAAAAGCTAATTTGTTAAGTTTCTGTGGGGCCCAAATTGGCACATTTTCAGAAATCATTTGCATGGCTGGTTATTCTTTTCACAAAATCAAAAGAAGACAATAACACAACAGCCAGGAAAACAGTGGGAGAGAAGAACTTGGGGACAATATAACTTTTTGATCTCCTTAAGATGCTTACCCCAGTATTAATGAAGCTAGTTGTAAATAATCCAATGAATGTCAAAGCAAATATTCTTGGGGTACAGAGACTCAAATTAGGAGTGTGTGCATTCTGTCAATGACATGTTTCAGAGTTTTCTCCATATTAAAAAGTCATTAAATACTCTACGTGCACTGTGGCTTTCAATGGCTTGTCATGCAGATCTATTTTGTTGTTGTTGTTTTGTTTTCAAAATTATTTCTTAGTATTTATAGTTGGATCTAAATCAGAGATTTTCCAGGCAGATCTTTTTATGCTTCAACCTTTTTTTCCCCTTGTTTTCTAATATTGTATCTCTTTATCCCTCATCAAACTGACATATACAATGTAGAATTTCATTTTGTTCTCCATTTAAAAGGTGGTGTTTTCAGTATAAGCTTTAAAGGAAATTTACCTTCCTCATTTCATGAATTTGGGTTCAGGCATATTTTAATTAGATGATTTTCCAGTTGTTTAGAAATGAGAAATTCAGTTATTGCTCCTTATTTAATGAATGGCTGCCATTTTTCTTTCACTTGCAAACTATTCATGGTCAATCATGACCGTCCTTCTATCAGCTGGCTTTGTCCACCAACAGCAGCAATCAAACTGAGGTCATGTACTTCATAGGAGAATACTTCTTCCATAATATTTGATTTTAACTAAAAAAAAATATCAAGAATTCTGTTATATTTGAGTGAATTAATAATTATACTAACAAGTACCAAGGTTATAGTATTTATCAGGGTACCACTGTACTAACTTTTGTATACATAATATTATATTAAATAATTAATTCTCCCCCTAAATCCTAAGGTCTAGAAGCTGCTTTATCCCCACTTTACAGATGAGGAAAAACTGAGAGACTATATACATGAGAAATTACAATCATCTGTAATCCAAGAAGCCCACACAGCTATTTGTAGGTTAAGGTGAGACTCAAAACCCAGAGGATCTTATTCCAGAGCCCATGTTTTAACCACTTTGGTTTTGCTGGGTAATTCAGTTTCACAGGATCAGAGTTAGGTCTGACATGGAATACAGTCACTGGTCATTTAAACTTCATGGGTTGAAGGACAGCCCAGGTATCTGCTTGCTCCACTGTGCCAATCCTCTCTGCACTACTTTGCTAGCTGAAACTCCCACCATCCCCACCACTAGTATTGCTTGATGTCAAGGCACTGTCTTTCAAAGCCTTTTGTGAAAATTGGCAAAGGTTTTCTTAAGCGGTAAGAGAGAAATAAAGTCAACAGAGATTTGCTTCTGAGTTTCTGTAGTTCTTACCAGGCAAAGAGCAGTGCCTTAAGGAAACAGTACACACAAGGTGTTGGTTTGGATCAGAGGAGAAATGTAGGGCAGATGCAGAACTTGGCACATTAACACTGGAAGTCATGCCCACCTGGAATACAACAGTAGGTGGCTTTGGATGGTAAGGACAATGAGACTCTGAACTAAAGTTTTTCAAACTTCAGTTAGAAAGTAACGTCTGGTGCTGGGAGAACCACTGGAGATCACTGGGACCTTTCACACTCAATCCTGATGACAACAACGATGCTAACCAACATAGGGAGTTAAAGTAGGTATTTCTTCATGGCTCTGCAATAGGCACTTTCACCATTGACCTTTCAATTGGAATTGCGTTTCGCACTTGCTGTGCTTTCAATTTCTCAATTCTCACTATATATCTTAAAGTTGATCCACTATAAAGGGGGTTACCAAGGCTGTTAGAGCAAGATGGAAGCTTGAAAATCACCTAGTCCTATTCCTTTAATGGATGGACAGAGAAACTAATGCCAAGAAAGGTTCAGTGGCGAGTTCCAAGTCACCCAGAGACTTACTAGCGAAATGCTGGACACAAATCTAATTCTTCTCCATTGAACTCACTCGCAGACAAAAAGCATGACATATTAAAGTATGGAATGAGAGTCAGGAGGGAAAAAAAGGTAGCTCAGTCCTTAAATATTAAACTGAGTCATTTGAAGATTTCTGGCTGGTTCTAACTTTTCCCTTCCCTCAATTTCAGAGTTTTGTGTTACTTCCCAGAAATGCCAGTTAATTTTTTGCTCCCATTAATAGCTTTGTTCATCAAGACATGTGCTCCTTTTCCATTTTGTTTCCATGCATTCTGTCACGCACCTCTCTTATTTAATTTCACCAAAATTATGGATCCTCTTATGCTGATTTTAAATTCTTACTACTCAAAAATCTGTCAAGTAATTATGCGTAAGCATCACTGTTCTCACTTCCACAGTGGTCAAGGCAGATGGGGTTGGGTACTACATTACTTCAAAGCTGAGACTTGAGGATATTTCTTCATCTGACAAATGGCATGCTCCCCATGCGTTTTTAATAATTGTGAAATAATTTTGATCTCTTTAAGCTCATAGCCATTTCACTAATATCTAGACTACCGACTACAAACTCAGCATCATAACTGACTGTTATAGCTATAAATACAGAGAAGTGTTCTTTCTTATGGCCAGAAATGCATTTTGTCTTTC
This sequence comes from Vicugna pacos, assembly GCF_048564905.1. NCBI lineage: Eukaryota > Metazoa > Chordata > Mammalia > Artiodactyla > Camelidae > Vicugna > Vicugna pacos. The sequence continues at coordinate 21,233,571 of NC_132991.1, forward strand.
TCTGAACATGCTATCTTTCAAACTGGTTTTAAACGCTTTTAGTCTTATGCCATTATTTCAAGGACCATTGTCCTGCCCCATCCCGTTGAAAATGGAAAGCAGAGCTCAGCAGAAAGCACAGTGAGGTGCTACCTCCTGATAGTCTGTCCTTAAAGAGTTGGAGGAGGTCAGTGAGGGAGGCCGAACCTGGGACCTCTGTGGATACGTATTCAAGTGTGGAAATGAGTTGCCTGTTAATAAGGTAGACACTATTTATCTTCGTTCTTTCCAGTCTTCACAGATTATCATTACAAAAATAGCCCTCAGCTCCTCCAGCTGGTTGTTAACAGCTGAGAGAAGACTAACCTACAGGTCACTCTTGCTTAATTATAAACAGAATGAAATACTGAGTAATAGATTGTGCCACTGGACTGACTCCTAAAATAGCCCATTAAAAATAACAAAACATCAATCGCTCAGAAGTCCACATATACCTTAGTCCTTTTAAGTATTTCCTTTTACCACTGACAACTAGATGTTCTAAGAGTTACTCACTGACTGGAGGAGTTAATGGCTTTTGGAGCAAATAAGAGGTAGCTCCTCCAAGCTGGTCATTAGCCCTTAAAAAAGTGTCCTGAATATTTTTATTTAATTAGCCACCAAACTAGCTGGACATAGTACAAGGCAAGTGCCTAACTTCCCCAAAGTGCCAGGGCCTGATTGGAAAACGATGATGTTCTTAAAATTTTACATGAACTGCATTGATTTTTACATGTGTTAAATCCACCCAAGTCAGTTGTTTTGTTCACCTATTAACAGTGTCTCCAGTGGAGATTCTAATCATGCATGAAACACTCCTATGTAAAAGAGAAGTCTAACCAAGTTAGACAATGTACTAAAAAAGCTGGATTGGTAACTACTTCAGAAACAATATGAAAATATAAACATTGTTTGGAAAAAGGTTGCACATTATGAAATAGGACACGTGTTTAGAAACATTGATTTTATGCCCTGTTGCTGGGGACTGAATGTTTGTGTCTCCCCACAGTCTTGCATTAAACCCTGATCCCCAGTGGGATGATCTTAGGAGATGGGCCTTTGGGAGTAAGTAGGTCACACGGGCAGAGCCATGATGAATGGAATTCGTGCCCTTATAAGAAGAGACAAGAGAGAGTTAGAGAGAGATGATGTCTTTCTCCCCCCCATGTGAGGATACAATAAAAAGATGGCCTTCCACAAATCAGGCCTTCCTCACCAAACACCGAATCTGCCAGCATCCTGATCTTGGACTTCTCGACTTCTACAACTATGAGGAATAAACTTCTGTTCTTTAAGCCACCCAGTTTATGGTATCATTTTTTAGTAGCCTGAATTAAGGTGACTTGTAATTTTAATTTATTCATATCTCTCTTCTAAAATCAATACACTTCCACAAATTTGTGTTGAAGGATATATTAGGTTCTATGTTTGCACAAGAATAGAAGATTTAATAAAATTACAGTGTTCTCAAAGTCTAGTTCCCTGGTCCATAGCATCAGCCTCACCTGGAATTTGCTGATAATGCAAATTCTCTAGCTTTACCTCAATGAATTCGCAGCTCTCGTTGGGGTCCAGCACTGGTGTTTTAATAAGATCCCAAGTTGACTGTGATGCATGGTAAAGTTGGAAACTCACTGTTTTAGAGGGTTTGCTGTCTTTTTGATTTGGCACACAAGCCACTCATCATATGTTTAATGTTAGAATGTTACCCTGTGTTTCTTAGCCTGGGATTCTCACACTCTTGACGTACAAGGAATAGGAGTAAGGTGTCTAAGAAGACTTTGTTGGCATCTTCTACATCAGCTTGGGCTCCTAGACCCTCTGACCATACCCACCCACTCCTTTTTACCCCTAGATGTTCTTAAGTGAGAAGAAGGTCTCTCAGTTATTTTTGCCTGTCAAGTTGGCCTCACTAATTTGACTCAAGGAAACCCACAGTTCTCCTGTCTCTACATGTTACCTTGACTCTTCCTCTGCCAAAAGACTACTTTGATATAGAGGCCTTGAAGAACAACAATTGAAATACAAATGCTCACTAGGTGGTGGTGGTAATATTTTAAACCAACATAAATTAGGAAATAGTAAAAAAAATTTTTCCCCAAATGAGTTTTCATTTAATGCAACATATTAATACCATCAGTTGCTGTGAGGTTAGATGATTTCTTCTCCCATGTGTTTAATTTTGCTTCATGCTATAACACTATGGGGATAGTATAATTTACGGTTTGTTTTATTTTATTTTTATGTCATAAAATGATATAATTAAAAGTAGACACTCCTTTAACTTTGCCACAATATCTTTCATTTTTTTTTAATTTAATTTTTCCATGAAATCCAACACTCTGGGAAACACATCATTAAGCGCACATTGCCCTAGATTTGCTTAGTCTATCAATAGGTAGCTAATCACAGAGCCAAATGCTGCAGAACAAAAGCAAGGTCAAATATATTTTGTTGGAAGGAAAGTCAAGGAAGTTTAAGGTTTACCCCAAATGAGGAAGACTATTCATCATTACAGAGCAGGAAAGGATCACAGGATAAAGTGACTAGGAAAGGACATGTATAGAATGAGAAAGCATGGCCCAAGCTGGTGGAAACTCAGTATCGGGCATACCTTTTAGGTTTCTTGGCATTATACTTAATCTTTTATCTCTGCTAACTCCCCCAAACACAGTCTTCTCAATTATCAGCCAGAGTGTTTAATTGCAAGACTCTAAAGCTCCGTGTTGGACTAAAGTCTTAAAAGAAAAACCCGACATCTATAGAGGAAAAGGTATTTTGCAGGGTACATCAAATACAAAGGAAAGATGATGAGGTATGAGCATGTACTCAAGTAGAAACAGAGAATATTGAAAAACAAAACAAAGCAAGTGGAAGTAGCTTAAGCTTTGCTGCTTTAAATCAAGAGAAAAATTAAAATCTGGATATTAGTGTTTATGTCCAGAACTCCAAGCCTTTTGCTATTCTCAGAAATGTGTTGAAAGATTCAGTAGTCAAAGACTACAAAAAACAAGATATGATGGGTGACGTTATTTCAATTTTAGCATATGTCTTCTTCTTCCAAGCATTTACAGCACTCCCACCACACTTTGGCTGACATGGTAATTAAAATCATATTTTTAAAGTCAAATAAGAATCTTTGCTCATGAAGATGAAAGAACTGCTCAAAAAGATAGTTGGTACAGTAAAGCATGGATTTTTCTTCAAGAAAACTGAAATATGGAACTCTGGAAAAACACTGTTCTTTCAAATGCTACCTTATGTAAACATTTTCATACTAATTCACCCAACCTCTGCCACCAGGTAGTAACCCTTCACAGTTCTTGATACACAAGAACCTTCCATGGGAGACGCAGGGAAGGGATCTGACCCTCCCTGCTGGCCCACCTTGCCTTTCACTCCAACCAAAGAGGCTCCCGCCCCTTCTCTCAACGGAGGGGACTCTAACCCACCCTACTCAAGTTACATCCTTAGGCCACATATTTTTGTCCAATTCTCCTACCCTTTAAAAATAAACCAGATTCCAATGTAATAAAAATGTTCAGAAGAAAACCACAGTTTGGTTTGCGTTAGTAGCGTAACACTTTAAGGGTAATCTTGAGATCTACACTGTTAAAAACCATGGGACATGTAGGTGGAGTCTTTCTCCAGCACTCTTATAGGCGAAAATTTTTAAATGCATGGCAAAGAAACAAACAAAAAAATTCCTGCATATTCTGCCTAGCACAAATTTGTGAGTTATCTCAATCTTTTATTGTCTTTTATTCTCTATTTCACAGCTCTATAAATTGTAGAAAATTAATAATTAATGCAAGTAATTCCTGTCCATATACATTCCAATTAGCTGTGTGGAATGCCATTGATTTTTGCCCTGGAGATAGACCTACTTTGCATATATTTGTAAATTCAATTCAGTATTCCTTATTTGCCTTTATATCTATGGTTCCGTGAGTCTTGTAACATGTCACTGGTTCTTTCATTAACTAATGAGTTAAATAAAATCTTTGACATGTGTTCATAGTTTATCAGTAGGAGAGTCGTGATTATACACTCCTTTTTACTAAATGCCAGCTAACAAAGAAATCATAGTCTCAAGGACTGAAAACATGTATGCACTTGAATGAATGGTACTAACTTTAAACATAGAGAGGATGATAGAAAAATAAATCTAAAAATGGCTAGTTTTGCTCTCCTCAATGAGACAATTGTCCTTTCGAAAATCCAGAAAAACTCTTTGCTAAAAGCTGTACAAATATTTTAAGTAATGTAGACTCTATATATGTATTTATTAACATATTCATCAAGTTGTCCTACCTTTTGCCTCATTTGCAATCTAAAGTGATATCTTAACTTCAAAATTCTTAGTTCTTGGGTAATAAATGTGTTAATGTTATATATCAATGTTCTTTATTTCCACAGACTTGTTGACCAAAAGGATACTGGAAAGGAAACATGGAGATGGAAAATTAATATATTTATTTTTCCAAATTCTACAAAACTGAGTCTGACCTAGTTAAATCAACTTGGCAAGAGCCAATCCACATATCCTTGCTAACAGCAACGGACCTTAGGGTTCATACTATGCAACAATTCATGTCGTGGAGGATTTTTATTAGCATGCTAATGTTTGTGTATATTTATCCCGTGACCCCACCCAGGCTCAACGCTCTCTAAGAGCATTAGAAACATCATCCTGCTTTTGTAACTTGTACAACACCAAGCATAGTAAATGATCAGTAATACCTGATTGATGGACTGATCAAAAGTATCAGTGTTGGCACACTAATGATGGTTTCATAAAAAAAAGCGTGTTTGCACTTCAGGAACCAGAAGTTTTCATACTCAGCTTGGCACTTACTAGCTGTGTAACTAACTCAAGCAAACCACTCAATCTCTTTAAGCAGTACCTCTTTTAGAAAGTGCTAGGGAGATTAAATGAGATGCTACACATGAAGTTCCTGATTAAAAGGGACACTCTATACGGACTGCCCAGAGAAGAACAGGACCTAATCAACCATAAGTAATGATAGACTGTAAAAGCTGCCATTGACTGGCAGTTTACTCTGTGCCAGATACAATCCACGCTGGAATTATAATGATGTATTATACTTCTGTTATCATCATTTTCAGGATTTAAGGTGTTATGAAGAATCTATGCTATTTTTGCCATGGCCTACCGTGCACAGATCTTGTTGCCTATGAAAACAAGAGTGGAATTCAACGTGTTCAGACAAGTTTAACTTGAGTGGAGAGGGAGCGGAGGAGGGGTTAGGACTGCTAGATGACAACCGACTAAAAGGGCTGAAAACTGACAAACAGGCTTTGGAGTAGAAGAAGCTAAGAGACGACATGACTGACATCTATTTAATCACAAATGGTGCAGGTATGGTGAACATGGATTTGTTCATCAAACCCTGAGCTACTAGGATAGGGGCAGCTTTGGATGTGTTTGGGCAAGGTAATTTTAAAATGAATAAGGAAAATCTAACTTCAAATAAAGACAGACAAGCTATTAAATATGTTATGCCAAGATACGGTAAGGCAGGAAATCAGAGTAAAACAAAAAGAGTTTGGTCAAATTCATAAAAGGCGAAGCAAGAAATGACTTAAAAAATGGTAAAGATGGATTCAAGAAGACAATTAAGAGCTTTCCATAATCTCACTGGGCTATTAACTGCAGCAAAATGTTTGACTACTGAGATGAAAGAACTGATACCCAAGTTATGGAAGTACTTACTTTTACGACTTAATTATTTTCTTAAAATAAATACTCAAAATTTCCAGTTAACAAAATTTCAACCTATTAATAAACATATGTGAAAAATTAAGTATATGCAAATTTATGTATTCTATTTGTATAGATGTAACACAACACATTCAACTAAACAGTTATATGACATGATAAGTACACTGAATACAAATTAGTTGTGGTAGAGTTAGAAATGGGATCATTTGAGGAAACTGAACAGCACTGGGAGAATTGGAAATCATCATGTCTTTATTCTGTATTTAAGTTTAATAATTCTTTATTTAAGTTTACTATTATTTTTGTTTGGTTTGGTTTTGACTTTATTATTAACCATCTTCCAAAATAGTTCCAACTTTAGTAAGTTTGCTATTAATATTGTAGTATGAATAAGAAGAGATGATTAGATCGTGTGATTTAATTCACTTGCATCCATTTTCCACATTTGAGATTAAAGATAATCTTTGAATTTTTAGTCTTATAAAAGGAGTTCAGGATCTAGGCATGTTTAGAGACTATGAGGATTCTAAAAGATTCTAGAGGGTCAGGCAAGCACCTGATACACTTCTGAAATCTTCGCCCTCTCTATAGCTCTATCTCCAGTAGACCCTCCACATCCTTGACAGTGTATCTGCTCTTTTCACTCCACTGCCTGCAGCTCAGAGATAGGCAAAGAGCATTTGAACTGATGGGAGTCATGCTTCACAGGCAAAGTGGAAACTAACTGTATCTATTCAAAACTTTGTGGTTAAGTCACAGTCATTTCCTATCTCAGAGCACTAAAGAGCTGACTGCATTTTCCACCATGATGTGTGTAATGTGTTTCAAAACAAATTTATGGTATGGCTATGAACTACAAAATGCAATGGGCAGAAAATGCAGACGCCCATTACTTTGCCTCCAACACAGTTGGACTTTCTCTCTTCTCTGCTCCGGCAGTTTTTGAGACTGGGAATGACACATCTCCCCGCCCTCCGCCCCCTTTTGGTGTCGTGTAGAAGAACAATACATAGACAGGAACTGTATTTAGATCAAAAACCACATCATCACTTATAAAAAGGAATGCTTTCACTGGTTAGTATTTTGGAAGTAAATTACTAAGCATACATCCTACACTGTATAGAATCACTAAGGTTGTCTACAAATGAGTGGACACTATACATACGTATAAGTATAAACACATGCTTAGCATAAAAACCTTTTAAAACATTTTAAAATATCTATTGCATATTATAGGGCACGACTAGGCACTTTTTCTACATCATCCTATTTAATTCTAGAAATAGCCTAGTGTAGTATTGTTTCCGCTTTACAAATGAGGAAACTGAATCTCAGGGAGGTTAAATGACTTGATTAAAATCACAAAACTAGTACATAAAGACATTTGTGTTTAAATCCAGACATTTCTGATTTCAAAGGTCCCTGCTTATTTTCCTTCTGCTGCACTGCCACCACTAGTTACAGTCTCTTATTTACCTCACTTGATCATGGTATGTTAAGTTTCTATTATGCCTCTCATGGTATTTCTTTCCCCAGCTCACTCTCTTCAGTGATGCTTCACAATAGAAAATAAAGATTACAAATCTAGAATCCTACTTTCTTTTCCCTACAGTGGGGAATTTGCCTATAGATGAAAATATGAGTGGATTTAAAAGTGCCGTGTGATAAAAACATGTTCATAAATTGTATAAATACTAACAAACACCTAGAAACAATGTAAGAAAGATAAGAAGGAACTCTCTAAGTGATTTATCCAAAAGATGTTGGTTACAGGAAACATGAAACAATAGGAATAAAAAGGAAAGGGAGAGGTTTAAAAACAATTTTCACCTACTTCTCATTTTTTTTTTAGAACTCAAGTTCCTATGCTCCCTCAAAAACTCATCTGGGTTACCTAGGGTCTTCGAGCACAAGCCATTGATTGCTAAGCCCTGCGCTCCACTACACTGCATGTTTCAAGGGTCTATTTTTGAGATAAGACAAGGTAACTAGATGCAAAAGGATTAAGACAAGCCTGTAAAAGAGTCCAAGTAGGCATGCTACTAAGGATATAATGATGTCAAAATGATTAAACCCTATTCTTGGGTTGAACAAGTTTGAAGAAATGATACTCTGTCTCTTGCTCCACTATTTACTTAGTTAGCTACTACTGTTCTTCACTCAGCTAATGAATCTTCTGTGGAGGTCTCTCTCTATATAGATGAGTAGCATCTTCTGTGGACAAAACTGAAACCAGTGGAAAAATAGAGAGAACACTCTTAGCTGCTCCTGAAAATCCAGCTGTCCTTTCCTTTCGTCACAGATCTGGTCAACAAAGCAGCATGATAAACCAGAAAACAACACAGAAAGCAGCACTTGTTTGAGGGAGTTTGGAAGAAGAGTATATCATTTAAGGAAATTTTAATAAATTCTTTAATTTAAACTTGCTTTCTGTGGTATATTTATATAATGGAATACTACTCGGTCATAAAAAATAATAAAATTATGCCATTTGTAGCAACATGGATGGACCTAGAGATCATCATTCTAAGTGAAGTGAGCTGGGAAGATAAAGAAAAAGAAAAATAGCATATGATATTACTCATATGCAGAATCTAAAAACAAAGACAAACAAACTTATTTATAAAACAGAAACAGACTCACAGAAATAGAAAACAAACTTATGGTTACCAGGGGGTGAAGGGGGTGGGAAGGGATAAATTGGGAGTTCAAGATTTGCAGATACTAACTTATATAAAATAGATAAACAAGTTTATACTGTATAGCACAGGGAACTATATTCAATATCTTATAGTAAAGTATGGTGAAAAAGAATATGAAAATGAATATATGTATGTTCATGTATGATTGAAGCATTGTGCTGTACACCAGAAACTGACACAGCATTGTAAACTGATGATACGTCAATAAAAATATATACACAAAAAATAAAATAAATAAACTTGCCTTCTTGTGAGTTATAAATAGCGCTAGTTGGCTTTATTCAGAAGTCTCTTTGTAGTCACACAGACATAGATAAAAGGTACCTGAGAACATTTTCCAAAATTCTCCAAGGGAGCTAGGAAAACTATTCTCGTTAGCTAAGCAACCAAGTTGCTTCCAGTGGGATGAAGAAGATGATGATGATAATGATGATGATTCTTCTCTTCATCTAATTTCTTAGAACACTTTTTTTTTTTAGTAATCTTAAAATATAAAGCCATCTTTCTGTTTTGTTTTATTTTTCCTATCTGAGCAACTATTTCCCCGTCTCTCAGGTGGGGGAATGTTGTCGAATTATCACCTCACTGAGAGTGGCTAGAAATACGCAGTTTCTGCTTTGTGCTTTGATATTTTACAGGCTGGATTATATTTCTGCTAGAAAAGTGCTGCAGAGAGTTATGTAACTAGGGCCCCACCCCACTGGGTTACTACGAATCAAAGTGGATTTGCCAGACATGATCGGAAGCTGCTTATAAAGCCGTGAGTGAAAATTGACTTTACGAAGTAAATCTTTTAAAAGTGCCTTCAAATTTTCTAGAGGATAAAATTTCAGACTGAACTCAAACCCTGCCCATTAAACAGTAAGGGATTTTCACCTCAGAATCATTATTTCTAATTAATAAACCTTTGCCCCACTTTCTGCTTTATGCATGTTTATGACAAAGTGACATTATCCTTTACCCATTTAGGCTCCATTATCTCAGACCACCCTTTAATCCCTTTTATCCTTGTAACGTTCAGTTGCTTTGGTTTATAACTGCATTTCTTTGCATGTCCTACTTTTCCTTTCCTTTTTTTTTTTTTTTTTTTTTTGGTAACCTAATGTCCTAAATACTCAGCTCTGAACTGGAATAATAAGCACTAATAAAAAAAGAAGAAGAACAGAATTGCAGTGTTTTAGACACTGATTATATGGAGTTTGAGCAAAACTCACCATTGCACAAAGTTAGAGAGCAAAATTACCAAAACCAAACATATGTTCATGAACATTGAGCATATGGTCAACAAAGAATGTGTGATCTAGGTAAAGTAATTGCACTGTCAGCTTTTCACAGCAGCTTTTTTTTTTCCATTTCAATTCAGATCCACACATTTTATTGTATGTTTAACTCTATATAAAGCACTATGTTAGAAATCCTTTCTGAAGAAAACTGGGGGATGCTTTCTCCCAAAAGAAAGTATAAACAGGGCAAATATAGGAAGAAGTTAAGAGCTGGAAGAGCAGTAGGTGGTCTCTCCCAAACAATCACAGAATCAGGGAATATTAAACCTGAAGAGAAATGTGAAGAACGTGTAGTTCACTTGTTCATTCATCCGTTTATATAATTAACAAATATTTATTCAGCACTATTTACATGTCAGGATTACATAAGGCAAAAAGAGTGACGTGATAATACATGGTTGCAAGTTACAGTCAGTCCCTGCTGTGCAGAAAAGCTAGGAATTTAATTTATCCCCAGTGGTACATTAGCACTCTTCTGCTGTTACGTGCACACATTTTCTTTAAAGTAGGCAGTTCTGTGACTTGAGGTTTTATTAGAATAGAAGGTCAGGGAGAAAGGAGTTCACTTCTGGGCTTGCAAGGAAGAATCAATGTAAAAAGAAGAAAGAATTCTTTAGCACTATACTCTACAATATCCAAAGACCTTACAGTCAAAATACATGAACCCAATTTCCTTTATCACATGGGAATTTTACTTAACTGCATATTTTGAACTACTGAATTGACATGCGAACATTTCAGATCCATTCCTAACAGAAATTAGACTTACTGCTTATTTTTGTAGTCCCTAAATCTATGAATTTTGTTTACTGTTATATTTTTATGATTTTATCTAGTTGTGAAACATTTGGGTTATTTGAAACTTGCAGCATTTTGTGAAGCATAATAAGTCCTCCAGCAGACCTAAGAAAATATTCCATTATACATGTGGAAATAACATGATAAGTTAGATTAAATACTAGATTTTATATATCAGATAAGGTAGGTATTAATCTCTTGAGAATTATACATCTGCTGTTACAATGAACAGATACTCAATCACTAATAAAATTCAATTCCTATTAAGAGATTGATTACAAAGAAATTAAGTATCTCTAAATTATCTTCAGTGTTATTTTTCTGAGACTACATTAGACAAATATTTACTCTTTTAACATTTCATTTTGGACTGGCTGAAAAAGCAATCTCTTGAAAATTAGGTATTAGGACACTCCAGTACATAGTTAATACAGTTACTATGTAAAACCAATTTATTCAGCACCAGTTATTTTTTAAAAAATGATCACATTTGTTGGTACTTAAAAGTTACTGTGCATAATTTAATGTAAGAATTACCCAAGATATCTATCTATCTTAAAATAAGATTCATAAAATATTTATATCATACAGTGTGTGTATATGTATATATATATATGTATATATACACAAGGTGAAAATGAAACTAAGCCAAATAATAAATATAACTAATTTCATTTGCTACCTTATCTTCCCAAAGTGGAAATAATTACATATGCTGGTGGTGGAAAGAACACTTAGAGATAAATATGGACCAGATATTTAATATTTACCCAGTAAATCAGATTAAACCTATATACGGTATGTCTGTATACTTTAAAACTTGATTTGCACAAGACAGATGCTAAAGTTCCCATTTATATATACTGTGAAGTAGGTATTTTTGGAAAAATTGTGTGAACATGTTTGGTTCATAGTCCCAGTGCTTATACCACTAGCTACGTGATCTTTAGTAAATTACTTAATCTAGTCTTTTCATCAACAGTAATAATAAAGTAAAAGGTAACACGTTCATATAAAAAGTAGATTAAAAACTTCCCTTTGATTACTCTTCAAAGACTTAACATCTAACTACTTTAGGATGTAGTTTGTAGAGATAAGAACAGGACATTTGGTTTTCTCATGCCAAACCACCAAATGCCAGATCGTTCAATTTGTCACTCTTTCTCTTCCTTTCTGAGCTTAAAGAATAGGAATGTGAATATTATATAACAATACTTTTTATGTCCAGTCTCTTAAATGATATGGTGAGTTATAAATTCTTGTATTAATAATATGGCCCTCACTTCAAAATTGTTTATACCACATTTAACATTGTCACCCATAAGAATCAACCTTTTTGTTAATTCTAGCCTGATTTATCTTATGGATGGTACAAAACCTTTAATTTTCCTCAAATCTTAGATTTCAGTTGAGAAATATATGTAGAATGTCAACTTTCTGATGGGTGGACAGGTACGGGGGTGCTAACGCCTTTGCAGACCAAATAGATGAGGAGTTCCCTGGGATGGTAGAGACCTCTGGTGCTCACCCATGTTTGATTTCCTTCTCCTCATTAGCTTGACAGAAAGACAACACTTCTCAGCCCCTTTGATTGTAAGCAGAGACATGTGACTAGCCTAGAAAATGACAAACATCACTTCTGGCTAAAGACCTTAATTGCCAACGTAATATTTCCTTGTTCCCTTTTCCCCAACAGTAATCATCTTGGAAGCCTTGTGATAAGATGGCAGTGCCATGAAAAGGAGTCACCACATGGCGAAACACACTTTCTGAGTCATCAAACTTTGTGCCAGCAAGTAATAACTAAGCCACTCGGTTTCAGGGTTTATCTGTTACAAAATCTAGTTAGTTATATATCCTAAGTCATGCACCTGTGACCATCTGGAAGCAATACATAGGGAATGTAGCCAGCCCTCACATACAGCGATGTATCACAGTATTGTCTCTGGAAAAGAAATTATAAAGGTGATCTCTCCCATGTGTCAAAATATGGCCCATAACTATCACTCTCCATAAGAAATGTAGAGGAGCTAAATAAGCCAATAAGATGAAGGTCATAGGTCCCAGAGATGGCAGGAATAAGAATGGGCAGAATGTTACAACGTTCGAAACAGGAAAATATATATTTTCTTCCACCTCCAGAGTGCCTAATATGTCTTTAATTCAATGAAGATGGACCAGAAACTTACTTAGACTTCTTCATTTTATAGTTCAATCTATTCTTCGAACTGACAGAACTGAAGATCTATATATGATGATAACCATAATGCTTCCCTTTGGGAAAAGGAGAGATCAAAGTTTTGCATGTGCACAGAGTGTCACCTAGATCATCAGCTTTGACCATACAGAATGCTGCATTCATATTAACGTCTGAATTTCCAGGAGAGAGACAGAAGGAAATTTTGGTCTAACTTCAAAGACATATAGAAGATGGAGTTTATGTGACATGTACAGTCAAGGTAATTCACAAATACTTTCAAATTTTAAAAAATAATTTAGGTACTAGATTAATGTTTTAGAGATGACTGAGACACATTGTATTTCTTTTTTATCTCTGGAAAGGGGTTAGATAGGATTTGCCTTCCATGTAGGAATGAAAGAATTCCAAGAAGTAGTCTGGTACCTCTCAACTGTGTAATCACCATATTATATTTTTACAGAAGAAGAAATTAAAGTGATTTAAGTAAGGAACACACAATGGCAACCTTTAATTCAACATGCTTCCTTTTTTCTAAAATACGAACGGCAAAATGGAAGTCTTCAATATCAGTTACTGGATTATAATTGAACTATTTGAGTATCTTCAAATGTGTTTCTGTGCTTGTGCTATAGCGATTTTAGATAAATAAGAAGTACAGAATGATTAGAAGATGAAGGACCAGACTTATTCTTTAGTTGTTCTTCCAATAGAGAAGTCTAGTATGGTTTTAGTTGAGAGTCAAAATCAATTTGAATATGGAAATGTGATTCATTATATATTGATCCTGTATCTTGCAACCTTGCTAAACCTACTTACAAGTTCTAGTAGCTTTCTTATCATTACTTTGCTGATTTTCTACTTAGAACAAATAACCATGTTGACTAAAAATAGAGAGTTTACTTTCCAACCTATCTGCCTTTGATTTTGTTTTCTTACCTTATTGGCTAGGACCCCCAATGTGATGTTGAATTTTAGTGGTGAGAGAATATATCATTATTTTGTTCCTGATTTTACAAATTTTACCATTAAGAGTGACGCCAGCTGTACGACTTTTTGAAAAGTCTTTTATTATGTTGAGGAATTTCTCTTTAATATCTAGATTTCTGAGAGTTTTGTGTGTATCATGAATACATGCTGACTTTCGTCAAATGCCTTTTTGACATCTATTTAAATGATAACTTTTATTCTTCAGCCTTTTGATATGATATATTATATTGATTGATTCTGAATACTGAAACAACTTTATATTCCCAGTATCAACTTCAATTGGTCATGAATTATTATCATTTTAATATAATGTTGGATTCAACTTGCTAATATTATGTTGATGATTTTTATCACAACTTTGTTTATAAGAGAATATCAAATACTGATGAGGAGGTAAAGCATCAGGAACACTTACTTATTTCTACTTAGAATACAAAATGATACAATTACTTCGGAAAACAGATTGGCAGCCCTCTTATAAATTGGTACATTTGCTTAAATAACCAAGAAATCTCACTCATAGAAATTTAACCAAGAGAAAGGCAAACTTCTATTAAAACAAAATTTGTTCATGAAAATGTAGAGCAACTCAAATGTCTTCCAACTGGTGAATGGGTAAACAACTCCTGATTCATCCATACAACGGAATACATTTTAAAATTGAGCTACTTATTCCCACAGCAACATAGATCAATCACAAATGGATGAATGTGTGTATGTATATGCATGACGGGGACATTGTGCTGTACACCAGAAATTGACACATTGCAACTGACTGTACTTCAATTTGAAAAAATGCATTAAGCTGTGAGAAAAAAGTCAGACAGAAAGGGCTAGATATTGTATGATTCTGCCTAAATTCTCATAGTGAAAAAGGTACAATAATAAGCACAAAAGACAGATTTGTCTCAGGGGCCAAGAATAGGGGAAGAAGTTGTATACAAATGGGAAAAAGGGAACTCTCCAAGAGTGATGAATATGTTCTAAATCTTGAATGAGTTGATACTACATAATGGTATGCATCTGTCAAAACTCAAAGAACTCTGCACTGAAAAGTACGAGTTTCACTCCAGATAAATTACACCTTAATAAACAACAAAAACAACGGAAGTCTATTGTTCTTCCAGATGATGTGAAGGACTATACTTGGCTATATATTCTAAAAATGTTACTCTTATTTAGACTACAAATTTCTAATAAAAATATAGTAGAATTTCTTATTAAAATCTTTTTCTCCATAGATCTTTTCTTACTTTGCCGGTAGTTTATTTAAAGCTACTATTCTAACCACTCCCATGAGTATATTTTGAAGAAACACTTTCAAAGGTGTATGAACGAGTAGAATTCTGTCCTAAATTTGAGCTATCAAAGACCTGTTTTTTTGGTTAGTTTTTCATACCTGGTAGGAAGTACCTGATCTTTGAGACAGAAATAAGCTTCCCTTTCCTCTGCCAAATACTCTTCGATACAGCACATGTGCCTCTACAAGATTCATGTGACACGTTCACATTTATAACTCTCCAAAGAAAGATAAAACTAGTATTTTTTGTTGTTCATAAGAAACCCAGGATTTGAGCTATGGACCATCTGAAATCATTTTACAGAAACCTTGGAATTGACTGAGCTTTAATTTGTCAGCTCCCCGAACGCTCATGTGATGATTTCTAACCTGGGAAGATTTGGGGGAGCTATTCTGTTATATATTTCTCCTAGAGTCTCATAAACGGAATTTTTTAAAAGCAGGTAACTATATTCACCATACACTAACAACTAAATAAGATAATTAGAAACTACGTAAAACTGTTTAAAGTAATATCTGGAACTTAGCAGTCATTAACTGCTGGCTCCTAATTGTACTATTAGTCTTTAGGGAAAAAAAAAAAAACAACCTCTGAATAAGAACTGCTGAGGGGAGCTAGATGTTTTATAGAGGGTGGAGGGGCTTGCCAGTTTTCTAACTGGGACTCTCCTCATACGTCAGAGCATTGTCACAAAAGGATAAACCAATTCAGTAGTACACTTAGAATACTATCTGCACACAGTGAGAGTTTGATAAAGTTAGCTACTAAAAATAATATTTCAAATCTTGAACTCCTAATTTATGCCTTCTTATCCCCTTACTAATATATATAAAATTGATAAACAACAAGTTCATACTGTGTAGCACAGGGAACTATATTCAATATCTTGCAGTAACTTACGGTGAAAAAAAATACGAAAACGGATATATGCACGTTCACGTATGACTGAAGCATTATGCTGTGCACTAGAAATTGACACACCATTTTAACCTGACTATACTTCAATAAATATATATATATATATAAAATGATATTTCATTATTATAAAATAATAACAGCAGTAAAAATGTCCCAGCTGCAGTTCACCCAGGAGGAAAACGCCAGGAGCTTTGGGGTTGCTTTAATGGCTACATTATCAATCCAGGCATGGCAGTGATTGCAAGCCTAAAGTTTAGACTTAAAGAGAGAAGATAAATAAAGAAAAGCTTGCCTTAGATTGATAAGAAATGCACCAACTTTACTCTATGTTTTCCTTTTGGCTGGTATAGGATAGAAACTACTTTCATAGGAATCTCTGCATGTTTTGGCCGAAGAGAGTTGCCTGTACTTTTCATTGTCATGGAGTGGGAAGAGGAGAAGGAAGGCAAGAACAGCCCACGGGGTGGTACTGCTAATGTAGACAAGGCCAAGGAAACGTGCCCATTGGGCAATTAGGTGGCCTAATACTTTTTGAAATAATATTTTCAGGGCTGTGCAGCCTCTCTCTGATCTGCCTTAAATAGGTTTGTTCTACTTGGAAGTGACTGAAAGGACTCCAAATGCCCTTCATCGTTCCCTTTTACTGATGACTTAACCAGTGTTGATGGGCTGTTGCTTCAAGTCCATCATACTCTTTGAAGTTGAATAAGATCCACCAAAGAATTCAAGCTAGGAATAAAGAAACAGTTCAAGCCTAGAACTTTTCCGCATTAACAATATCCTCCTACTGCTACTTCAGATTCATTTCTCAGGTGTTAATAGCTTGGACGCACACAGTTTGAATCATTACCTCACCATTATTGATGCACGGTCTGTCTCTGGAGATAAACTGCATTTATCTTCATGTATGTTTTATCCTGAAAAATTGTCAAAGAAAGACTCCAGTAGAGATTCAGTTATTTCACTAAAATAAACATATTCTATTAATGAAGAGAATTAAGCTTACACATGCATTCCTTGGTTTTATTTGTATTTAAGGTTTTTTAAATAATTTCCCCAAAGAACTAATTTCCTATGTATAATTCCTCTGATCTTAGATGCATTTTAAGCAGTTGTTTCAAGCTGTGTCTTCTGTGTCCTGGGAATTCAAGAAAGGGTTCCCAGGGGCTGTTGTGGGATGGATGTGATCACGGGGCAAGTGATCAAGGGCCCTCATTTCCAGCCAGCTTAAACAATACTGATCAAGACTGTATCTAATTTATATAATAGGAATCATCCTTAAAAAGTGCAAAATGTTTCTTGACTAAAAAGAAAATATTTTGGAAGCTGAATCTCCAGCCTCCTTCTTACAGGCTCCTTCATTAACTGCCTTTAATGATGAAAAAACTTTTCTACAAACCATAATAATGAGTTCCTTAGAAACGATACAGTTCATATTTTATTCATTGTATTTTAAAATTACTTAGAAAAAAATTAAGAATATTAATTTTATATGCATTATAGTAATATATTAAAGATAAAAAGAATAGAAAAACTGATGTAACAGAAAATTTGAAATATATCAGTAAATTTCCTAAGACCTTGTAACTGATATGAAATTGTTAATAAGTAAAGGTCTGTTATTTAAAAGTGAAAATTTACTTTTTATATATTATTCTTATTAAGAACATAATTTTCACTGAAGTTATCCTTAACAGTTTTGGTCAAAAATTCCAAATATCACAAGCAATGAAGTGTATTAAATGAAAAACTTCTAAGGATAATATTAAAATGAGAGAATTACATCCCCAAAGATATTTAGAAAATAATGAAAATGTATTAAATAATATATATATAGATGTATGCATATATAGTATCTGTTCTTCTTTTTGAAAGATAAATATACTTACAACTAACAAAAAATAAACTGAACAAAATACTGAAAAATTATTTTCCAACTTTATCAGAGTTCTATTCATATTGATTGAAGCTGCGTCTACACACAAACCCCGAGAACCTATTTAAAGATAGTACATAAGTACTTTAAAATGTTTTCTTAATACTTTGTCCATCACAAACACTGTGCAAAAGCAAAATTTGCATAAAACATAGTTTTATTTTTTACTGTATTGTTAGATTGTCAGCCAATCCCAGATCAATCTCCAGTAAGGTTTAATATTTAAAATTGTTCCTCTATCTTTAATTTACATTGTCAAAAAAGACAAATTCCAAATTAACATTGAGGTTGCAACATCTTCCTTCACTCTATGGGTGATTTTCGGAATGACTAACAACCATCGCATGACAGGGGAATGAATGAGAATGGACATACAGAACAGATGTAGGTTCTGAAAAACTGTAACAACCATAACATGCAAGCCAGAAAGCTGTCCTGCCCACTTCTGTCGAGTTTTTAAATTTTAATAGTTAATTAATTAATTACCTTATGTTCCAGGAAGGTTGAGTCTACTTGTAAAAGGTCATAGAGCTAGTCAGTGAATCTTAATTAAAGCACCACATTCCCGATTTCCAGTCTTTTCCTGTGAGTGACAGGGATTCTCATGAATCAAAATAACCACTTAATTCAGTGATTTGATCTATTTGGCTGTTGCATTTAGTTAAAGAAGTTTTCCATGATAATTACTCTAATGTGCCATTTATTTTGTATGTTTTTCCCTGATATCAATGACAAATCCCAAGACTTAAAAAGAACCCAGCTCCTAACAACTTCCTGTCTTACCATTAGTATTCACTTTGCCTATATTGCAAAACAGGTTTAGAAATCATAAATGCCACAAAATAAATGCCCCTGTTGATAAGTGGTCAATGCAATAAGAACACTGAGTTAGAAGAAAGAATGAACTAAGGACCATCAAAAAGGAAAATAAATACAGGGAAGAGCCATTGATTTCAAACCCGCACTTTGACATTCATACCTCAGAATCTTCTTAGTGGTTACTGAAATAAAAATTTATGAGTCTGCATTTCCATTTCCTTGAAAAGAAAGTGCAGATGGTCAGTGGTGGAGAAACCACTTGTGTACCTTGCATTTATCTTCGTCTGTGTTTCATCATGAAAAACTACCAGAGAAAGACTCCAGGAGAGTCAGTTATTTAATCTAAATGAACCACTGGTTGTGTAGGAGAGTTGAGTGTGACTGCAGACATACCTACTGTGCTGCGGCTGTATTATGGCTAATATTAGTAGACTGAGTTAGTTCCCCTTCCTAATCATTAACAAGTATTTCAATTCTTCCATCAAGATTATTCTCAAAAAGATGAAATAAATAGAATTTGCTCTTAGTTATTTACAAACTGGCTACTTCACTGCTATTTCTATAGAGCTTATCCTATGACACAAATCTGGACTGGATGGGTTTCACACCACAGGAAACAAATAATGTAGTGACATTCCACTTAGTCAAATTTAGATCTAGTTATGTTATTTTATCAAAGTAGAGGAGAAAGAAAGAGTTCAAGAGAAATATATCATTAATTATTCCAGTGTTCCATAAAATAGTTTAATAACATTTTTTATGATCATTTGCCTCTGTGATAGATATCCATTGATGATTATGAAAAAATTAAATAACATTTTTTAAAAGTTTATTTGCTTGTCATTTTAGATACATGTCAGTTGCCTTGTTAAAAAGGCTAAATTCCATTTGGGTTGACACCCCTGCTGGTTACAGCAAGTTATCCTTTTCTTTCATTTTTCTACTGCATGCATTGTCAAGAGCTGATCCTTTTTCCTTTGTTCATAGTCAAGTTATCTTTTTTGCCGATTAAAATAGCTTCATATTGCATGCGTTATGAAACCTTAAAATACGTGTTTTAAATCACAACTTTTCTTTTTAAAAAGAGTGATACGCTCTTCTTTCTCAAAGACCATCTGCTTTCAAATGACAATAGGTTTCCTAAGTAATTCTAAGGAGAAGCACAGTTATTATACTCTAACACATTTTTACTGGAATAAAGGGTAACATTCAACTGCTATTTAAATACATTGAACACTTTTTGCATGGTACCTAAAGGCCAAACTATCATTAACTGTAATAAGAGTTTCTGTAACAGATTTCTCTGGTCTCAAGTGCCAGGGTTAAGTTGCAGAATCACAAGACGTCAGGAGAAGATAGTCAAAGAAAATTGTAATTTAAAAACCATTCATAGTTATCAGATTTATTTTCATATGAAAATTAATGCTGCCAAATTCGAAATTCTCTACTTTTATTTGCTTTTTTATTATGGAGAATAGCAACTGAAACTCTTTACAATATATAATTACCTTTTTTATTGCAAGTGTACAAATCATTTGTTAACCTATTTTGCTCTCTACTGTTGGAGATGTTTAGAGTCATTTGTTTTAGTAAACATCAAATTCTTTATTTTGCTTATATTAATATATTGCCTCAATTATAATTATATTAAAATTTGAGAAAGCTCTTTGAAATTTAAATTTATTTTTCTTCCTTATTCTTTTTAATATTTATTTTTATTTATTCATAATTATAGAGGGTTTTTTAATCCCTACTGATTCTAATTAACTTGGAATATTATTAAAATGGAAGTAGAAGTTGATTAAGTACTTATGATTTCTTTATAATAAGTAATAGACCTATTTGAGGGAGGTAAAAGTTGGCAAAAGAATAAAATAGACTTTAAAAATCTTAAAAAAACTTTACAAAAATGTGATGAATTTCTATCAGACTTGAGATTTAAAATAAGAGAGAGAAGAAATGGAGTGAGGAGGGGGAGAAACAAGGCCATAGATAATTTTTACAAGATTTAACAGCTCAGTAGTGTGCCAAAAGGAAGGAAAACATTAAGACAGGAGTCATATTTAGCACAAGAACCATCAGTATGAATAACAAGATGGAAATGGTATGAATACAAGTAGAAGAACAAAGAAGAAAGAGGGGAGAAAAGTAAGATATGGAATAAAAACAAGTAATGACACAGTAGATATTTAGCAAATGATAATACAGACAGTACCTGTTTAAAAATCTCTAAAGAGTCCCTTAGGTCTAATTTTTAGACCCTCTAATCATCACACTTTTTAATTTGTACTTAATCCTGGAATGGATATTTTAGCCTGGAAGAAAATAACCATCTCTCCACATCTTGATTGTTGGTATGGTGGGCATGAATGTATTTTAACCTTGACCTGTGTAAATCTCCATGAAAAGGCATGGGCTAAGCCACAGGACATAACTAATGAAAATGTTTTTCCTTTGCATCTCTACGTCTCTGAAGTCAGGAAAACAGGAGAATATTGATTTCAATTGACATTGGGAGAAGCTTATTATTATATCAAGACAAATGCTTCACATTTTGTAAAACCTAAAATCCTCCCGTAAATCATCTGCTTATAAATCTCAAATTAAATAAAACAGGTGAAGCTTGTTTTGCTGTCAAACATGATTAAAGTCTGTTCAGACTGGAAGGCTGTAATCCTTGCCAAAATCTACACTCATCAGTTCTTTGGGTGCAAATTTCTCTGAATGAATGTACCTATTAAAAAAAATCAACATATAGCTTCTTTAAAATTGCAGATTAATTAGCTTGCTAACAATTGAAGATATGCAGTCTGTCATACGTCACATGGGTAGGTCATGGGAGTAAAAACATGCTCAAGAAATGGTCTACATTCTCAAGAAAAGCAAACAATCTTTCATATACCTTTCCTGCAAGCCCACATATATTTTAAAAAAACATATATAAAGTATGTAACTTGTATTATATGGTACCACAGTACCAACAATTTTAAATGCTCTGACCAGTCAAAAGAGTAATACTTAAAACAAATCTCAGGGAATGATGTAAAAAATTTAAAGTCAGGTCTTTACAAATATATAGTATATTTCATATTTAGGAAGTACATATAAATGTACTGGGCAGTATTATTTTTATCAGAACCTGGATATATTATCTTTACAGCTAGTCAGTATTTCTGTCACAGACTTGTATACTGGTGACAAATACGAGTGGAGCTGTAAAGCACCACTTTGAGCAAAAGGCTGACAGCGGGGCTTTGGGTTAAATGTAATTAAATATTTATAGATTTTCCAAGAGAGTGACATGGTTACTTTTTAGGTTATTGAAAATTAAAAGAAAAGTTAATTGATCTATGATGTTTTCTGAAGTGTTGAGTATAAGCTAAAAACAGCCTAAGAGAACACTGGCAGGCACAGTGGGATCTAATTGCTTTTGGCACAGGTATGCGTCCTTTGGGTTGGGAAGCCTTTCTGGAAGTTAAGCAAGGGGAGTACCATCTATACTTTTATTATTTCTTCCTACTGATCATATACTTCCATTTCCCATGCTATGAGGAAAAAACAGGAGTCACACATATATTAAGTAAACAGATCAACTGTGCTGCATAGAAAAAAAAATTACATAGTGTGAGTGTGTGTGTGTGTGTCTGTGTGTGCATGCAGGCATGAAAATGCAGGCTTGTACACATACATACCAGCTCTTGAGGAAAGATAGATGCAATTGTCAAAGTTTGTTTGGAGATCCACCTCTAATTTTTACTTAAAACTTTGAAATTCAGTTAAAAATGATTATTTCAGATCCTGCTTTCTATGCTATTTTTGTTATTGTTTTCATAATTGGTGAGATCCAATGAACATAGAAGGGGTTTAGAACTAATGTTACTGTGAGGTGCATATACAAATTGAAAAGAATGGAAAAAGAGGGTGTAAGTCAAGGGATCTAAATTCGTCACAGTTCTGAAATGTGTTCACTAGGTGTCCTCAAGCCAGTTGCTTTACCTCACTGAATTATAGATTGGTTTTTTTGTCAACTTTTTCATCTGGAGATTATGTCAGTTGAATCTATTTCAGTTCCTAGTAGCTACAAGTGCCCAGTAAATCAACATATCACTATTAAGAAACAGAGACTGAAAGTTAGTACCAAAAGTCCATATTGTAGCAAAGTTTTTTTATAAGGACATGGCAGTCTGAATCCCCATCACAAACAATGTAGCTTACGGTGGGTTGCCCAGGTAACATTTACTCCTGGGTTACATCTTAAGACAGAAGCCAGTCTTGGCCACTTAAGAGTACGTCCTAGACAGCCAATCAGATTCCCTTGCCCTTAGAATTAATCTGTATCTGATTTATTAAATCAGTTTTATTTTTGAGTAGTAAATTCTTGCACTCTGTCAAATACTCATCAAGCCCAGAAAGTCTGAAATAAAATATACTTATTATATATTTACATTCCTATTCATCAGCAGAAGAAATACTTAAAAATAATCAGACAGTTGAGCAGTAATGCAAAATCAAATATTTGATTCCAATCAGAGTGCAGAAATTCCATATTTGCATCTGCAAGAATCCTCTTACCTCAAAGTTCAACTGTTTCCAAACTCACATCCATCACTGCAGTAAAGAACCATTAATATTTTGTTGAATTTATAAACCGCCTTTCGGTTTAGCATTGTCAAATGTGTCTGACCTGCTTTGCCTTCATTTGGATGCTGTTACAGTTGAGCCTTTTGTAGCTAGTATTGGTGTGGATTTTTCTTTTTCTTTCTTTGTTTTTTTATAACCTAAGTTTCAACCTGAATTTGTGGATACTTTTTTTTTTTTTTTTAACATGGATGACATGTGAAATGGTTCCAGTAGGAACGCAGACTCATCACTACTCCATTCGGCTGAAATTCTGACAGTTGCCAAACATAACAAAGATGGCTATATTACAAGTTTCTCCACTCGCAAACACTTTCTCCTGCATTTGCAGTTGTAAACCAGATTCAAATTTTTTCTCTCACTGACACCGAAGTATAGTGCCTTATATAATGACTAACCCTGAGAGGATTTTTTGTGTGAGTGTAAAATGAGAATAGATTCTTCTGGGTCTACTGTTACTTTCCATTTTGAAACTCTACATTCAGTTATTTCATTGGTGAACCAATTACCTGAATATAAAAAACTTGTTGACAGTAGTAAAAGAAAGGTTGGATAAAAAATTCTAAATCGTAGGCTCTTCCTGCCTCAAGGAACTTTTTCCTTATTTATGTGAAGAAAGCAGGTTATAAAGCAATGGTGTAAACTTACTAAGTCATATTGAATATAATTTTGATACTCATGAATTCTATAAATAAGGTACCTATTCAAATAAACTAAGAATTAAAGTTTGACTTTTAAAATAATCATATATATATAAAGTGGACACACATATATACACACATATCAGCTGCCTACCTACATATTCATCTTTTACATTTCTGACTGACAAAAAATAAATGGTCTGCTCACTGTGTGCAGAACAACGTATAGAAATACAAGTGGAAAAGATCGCTGTCTTTTCAATGTAATGAGGGACTTACCCTATTTGTTACTTAAACAGAAGTGACAGTAATTCTATGCTTCATTCATACTTAGCTATACATAGAGCAATGTGAAAAACCAAAATTAGATTATTTTGAGGGTAATAGAACTCAAGCGATACACAGTTCAAACTTAATAGACTCCCTCTTGAGTTGATTTCTATTTTCAACTTCAAATAACATGAGGATATCTTATGATTATAAGGTCTTAATTTTAATCCTTTTGTAAGTCTTTTTCCTAATGGGATAGTTAAGACTAGAAAAGACTCTCCTATCTTAAACTTCTTAGCTGTATGTTTCAGAGGTATACCATATATTCTGGAAAACATTTTGTTGTAGTTCAGGTTTGGTAACCAAGTTATCAAGTTTTCATCAAACTGACCTATCGCCTAATGTAACACAATTGGAAAGGTATGACATAACCTAATGTGTATTCTTGCAAAATATTTACTTTGAGTTGAATCATCAGGAAACAAACAGAAAAATCCGGATTGTGTGACATTATACAGGAAAATGTCAATGCCATGATAGAAAAAAGAAAAATTGGCAAATATTCTGGATTAAAGAAGATTGAAGGGCCATGACAACCACAGACAATGCATTGTCCTTGGCTGGATTCCGGATTGGGTAAAAAACAACTACAAAAGATGTTTCAGGGACAGTTGGAGAAACTTGAAGATGGATCAGATATCACAACAAAGTCAAACTTTATGGTTAAGATGATGGTATTATACTTATGTAAGAGTATGTGTTCTTAGAATCATTTAGGCATAGAATGCCATGATGTCTGTAATTTATTTAAATGCTCCAGCAATGATCATATGTGAACATATATATGTATATGTGGGTAAACATTCCAAGTTTTCATAAATAATTCAGAAAGAGAGAAAAAGGTGAAGCAAATGTCACAAAATGTTAATGGATGATAAATCCAGTGTCTATGGGTATTTACTATGCTATTCTTTCAACTTTTGTCAGCTTGAAATTCTTCACAATAAAAAATGGAGGGAGGAAGAGAATTCAACTTTTTAAACAAATAACAATTTACATTTACTAGATGGACTAGAATCAAAAAACAAAAATCAAAATCATAGCATGTGTGATGGTCTGAATTACATCCTCCCAAAATTTATATGCTGAAGTCCTCACCCCTCAATACTTCAGAATGTGACATTTTTGGAGACAGTGCCTTTAAGAGGTAATTAGGGTAAAGTTTGGTCACATGGTTGGATCTTAATCCAATATGACTCGTGTCTTTATAGGAAGAGGTCAGGACACAGACACATACGGGGGAAGACTACATATTGCCACCAGAGGAAGATGGCCATCTACACGCCAAGGAGAGAGGCCTCAGGACGAACCAAGCCTGCCAGCATCTTGCACTTGGACTTGTAGTCCCCAGAACTGTGAGGAAATATATCTTTTTAGTAAGCCACCAGTCTATGGTATTTTGTAATGGCAGCCCTCATCCGCTAACACGCTGTTACTCAGAATTCTAAGAATGGCTCCCAATGACCCTCATCCTTGTATAATCCCTTCTCTTTCGAATGTAGGTGGAACCTGTGAATATGATGAGATATCACTCCCAGGATTATATTATAGTATATGGCAGAAGGAAATTATCCAAGTGTTCTTAATTTAATCACACAAGGGATTTAAAAGGTCTTTCCATCTGGTAGCAGAGGAGGAAGTTGGGCATTGGGAGCATGAATCATGAGGGAGATTCAACATACTGTTGCCGGCTTTGAAAATGGAAGGGGCCCGCTGCCAAGAAATGTGTGTGGCCCTTTGTTGTTAAGAGTAGTTGAGGCTGAAGGCCATCAAGAAATGGTGGCCCCAGTCCTACAACCACAAGAAACTAAATTCAGCCAACAACCTTAAACAAATTCCTTCTCAAATCCTCCAGATAAAAGTGAGCCCAGTCTTTGCAAACCCCTTGATCTCAGCCTTGTGAAAACTTTAAGCAGAGAACCCGTTTGATCCTAACTAGATTTCCAATCTACAGAATTGTGAATTAAGAAGTTGGTGTTAAAGTTTAACATGCTAAATCCGTGATAATTAGTTATACGGCAGTAGAAAACTAACAAAAATCTCATCACCTACTCAGTTACGCTCAGCACTGTATTTTCAAATTAGAGTGGGTATGTGTGTTGTTTGTGAGTGTGAGGGGAAAAGGTGAAGAGAATTTTAATAATTTTTTCCAGATTCAATTTGTGTATATGTATACACAAGCAGTTCATATACATGCATATATAAATGTTAACCCATATACCTTTTACAATTATTAGTACAGTCACATATACACATTTATAAATATACCCTTTGTAGGTTTGGATAAACAGATAATTAAAATACTCTCTCCCTTGTTATTATATCAGTATGTCATTTTTAGCATATTTATCTTGTCATTCCTAACATCTATCACAGGATCTGCCACAGAGTAGTCAATTATGTTCTGTATAAAGTTAATAGCCACACACACACACATAAATATTTATGTGGATGGAGTATGTACAGGATGCCAACTTAAATGCCTACTTAAGTGTTACATGAGTTAGGAATGTGTGGCAATCTTGCCTCCACTAAGGGGAAATGTTAGTGGAAACTATTTCACATGTCTGAGTCTCATTTACCACATCTAGGAGGCTGTATAGCATGGTACAATATTCAACTGTAGCTCTGTCATTTAATTGCTTTAACATCTCTAGCAGGTAACTTTTCTCATGCTTTATCTTGATCACCTATAAAAGCTGACCATAATTAGTATCAAAGGCAGGCCGCCATTAACTCATATAGTGCCTTCATGCATATTAGAAAATGTTGCCCCCTTTTCAAGATCATTTATTTCCTTTTGGAGGAATATATACACACCCATGCTGTCTGCATTATTTATGTCACCCCGATGCCTTGCACAACCTGAGCAACTGCACCTGATGTCCTTCTCAGGGCTGTTGTCAGGATCGATGGAGATAACCCACATAAGGTTAATAGCACAACATCTGGTCCATATTAATCAGCTATTTTGTATCAGGAATCGTCATCATCATCTTTCTCATAAACATCTTGTTTGACATGGAATTAGTATCATTTAACCAGGATAAAAGGAAGACTACATCAGTACAGGTGAAAATCCTGGCATATGGTAGGGCATGGGAAAAACGGTTGAGGACTATGCTTAGCAAGCACCTTGAACACAGTAGCTCCTCACTAAGTAGCTGCTAACTGATTGAATTCAAGGTTTCTTAAAGAGAATGAATCTATATATTATAAGAAGTCTAATTAGATAACAAAATTCTCTTCACTACTTATGTGAAAATACATAGCATGCCATGTATTTTAAACATTTAATGATCTAATGTGTGCAAATTTGGAAGTAAAATGTAACAAAATTCCCCAGAGGTCCATGTGGAGAACAAAGCATTTCTTCTGACTGTCAAATTACATCTACTTTATTGCCCAAACCAGTGATCAAGTCAAAATCAACAATTACAACAATCGAATATAGATTATAGCAACCCAGTATATCATGTTACTAACACGTATGCCATGACTAGTACGTACTGGTAATGCATTTCTACTGTTTCCCTCAGAAAATAGTGGCAAACAGGTCATCTACCCAAGTTTATGTTTTGCATTGTAAGTAGATGGTATTGCAAAGATGGCCACCAACTGCACCTCTACATGAGTGTTCTGGATCACCAGGAGGGAGGGCTAGGCAAGTCTATTTTTTTTTAATTTTGGAGCACACATCATCCATAAATATTTGAAAAAAAATCTGTAGTAATCATCTATCGATTTTTTCACTGAAAAGGTTTTGTGTAAGTATAGTGCTATGTGGTTAAATTAGGTGATCTTAGAAGTTAGAACCATTACTGTGGGGATGGGCTCTTTATTCCATCAGAAACTGGTGATTCCATTTCGTATCTCTTTAACAAGCTTAATAAAAAGCCTATAATTTTAGTACTCTGGTAGTTATTGTATATCTTGAAGGAAAAAGGGAAGCTTTTAATTGTCACATTATTCTTTGTACTAATATAACAAAAAAAGTGGGAGTTGACTAGATTTATGGTAGGGTGCTGTATTAATTTGTCAGGGCTGCCATCACAAAACACCATAGACTAAGTGGCTTTAACAACAGAAATGTATTTCCTCTCAGATCCAGAGGCTAAAAGTCCAAGATCAAGATGATGGCAGGGTTGGTTTCCTCCACGGCCTCTCTCCCTCAGCTGCTGATTTCCACCCTCTTACTGCCTCTTCGCAAGGTCTTCTGTCTGCGTACAAGCACCCCGCATGTCCTTTAGTGTGCCCACATTTCCTCTTCTTATCAAGACACCAGTCACATGGGATCAGGACCCACTCTAATGACCTCATTTTAACCTAGTTACCTCTTTCAAGATTCTAGAAACAAATACAGTCACATTTCTGAGGTGGTGTGGTTCAGGGCTTTGACATATGAATATTGACAGGGTGCAATTCAGTCCACAACAGATGCTACAGTAGAAAGTTAGGAAATAAAATTTCTGGATTTCTCTTCTAAGCTTGTTATCTGTTAGTTAACAGATTCTTGACCAAGCAACCTACCATGACTTAGGTTTCTTACTTTTTTAATTGGCCTCAATACCTGGCTTATCTTTCTTAAAAAAAGAGTTACAATGTCAAAAGACATTTAATGACACTAATGTACATGTCCTAAAGTATCAATGTACTATACAAGCGTAAGTCCTTTTTGCAGTTACTATTTGTGAAAATTGAAATTATTCATCTTAATAGTTATATCCTGAATTCTAAGACAAGTTTTTTTTTATTAATAATCCCTTTTCTTTCGGCAGCTCCATGAGAGATGTTGAGAAGTATTTGCTTGTTTGTTTTCCTTTTTGCTGTTCAATATCCAGAAAGATTTGTGCAAGCTGAAAGATTCTCTCCTCTTGTATCTGATCCTTCAAGGTTGACCAAAGAATAATTTGGGCAAATCCTTCCTTCCCAAGGCATCATTTTTCAGTTAGAAAAGAGAAAAGGAATAAATCCTACAGGATGAGAAGTTTGATATAAACCACATCCACTAAATTGGTATCCTCCCACCTAAGCCCCATTTTTACCCATCTTCTGATGAACTTTACTCTTTGTGAGCAATTTCTCCCATCCTGAAAATCAAAAAGCTAATGTTACAGAGATTTTCATTTAAAATATTCAACCCGAAGTCAATTATTCTGCCTGAACCTGAACAGGGCCAATACAGAAATTAGAATGATAAGACTCTTTGTCCTACTGAGAATTCCATACGCATGTTATAGTAGGGTTTTACATCTAGCTTCCAGGGAATGATGATAAAGGATATGGGGGAAGGGAGAGGGGAAAAGACACTGCCATTAAAAGAAGTTCTTAGAACAAAACATCCTTCAGTGAGTGCTTCATTTAGCAAAATATGTCATTTCAGAAGCACTTCTGAGTGAAAGACAAATGTAAATTTTATACACTGACTATAAAGAATAAAATATCCTCTGGGAAGAAATTTGCTCACCCATGAAAGGTAAGAATCCTTCATCCCCAACCCCAAATGTGAGATTAGTTGTGGATAAATGATGGATTGAATTGTTGCTGAAAAGACTCCTTGCTCAGCCTTCAGCTTTGTCCCTAGAGAGCCCTGCAGGACCATTTGTTTACTGTACCTCATCCCTTAAGCTAAGGAGATTTTATCAGAGTTGTCTCCAGAATTCAATAATTTTATTTTAGCCCTTTCATTTTACATCATTTTAAAGTTTTCATTCCCTGTAGTTTCCAGTCTAGGCTGAGGGACCTGAGTCCCTTTTCATGCTATGACCTGTGATCTTGGATCGGAAAACCCAAAAGCACTGATTTCTTGAGGAAAAGTGAAGCTTTTTGTGAATGCAGGCCTTGCCCGACCTGTGTGAAGTGCAGTGAGCTCAGTTGCATCATCTACGCCTCCATAAAACCTGCTTAAAATGGCAGAGGCAGACCTTCAGAGACCCGTTGGCACATGGTGGGGCAGGATGAAGAGA
Organism: Vicugna pacos; assembly: GCF_048564905.1. Classification (NCBI taxonomy): domain Eukaryota; kingdom Metazoa; phylum Chordata; class Mammalia; order Artiodactyla; family Camelidae; genus Vicugna; species Vicugna pacos. Next base: position 21,263,854 of record NC_132991.1, read on the forward strand.
AATGTCACCCCCACCCGGTCCCCAATGTGTGAGGGAAATGAGCCAACGTTAGACAGTCCCTTTCAATTCAGTTAGACTGTTCCCACCTTCCTGCCTCCCATTCATATCAACCCCTAAGTGGAAGTCTCTTTATTATTAAAGAGTGGTCATTGTCTCTGGCCTCTTCATTGCAAGAGAGGGAAGCCTCTGAATAAAATGAAGAGCAAAACAGAAAGAATTGAAAGAGACATAAACTGCCCTCATGGGTCTCATAAGCTCTGTCTTTAATCTGCAAGATCATTTTAGCTTCTCAACCTAACGAAAAGCTTAGCTTTGTGGCTCTCCTGTATAAGCTCATTGCGAAGTGACCTCTAAATCACTATTACTTAGAAACAAGGACCATCCTTCCAGTCATTTTATTGTTCCTAGAGTCTACTTTCAGTGCCCTACCCTATGATTTATTTTTAAGGGCACTATCTGTTTGCTAATAACCTCCCACCTGAATTTTATTTTATTTCTCTGACCTCTGTTAAAGAAAGAAAGTTTAGAATGAAATTATAAAAGGATTTCTACCTTGCATCCTAGGGGAAAGGTCAGTGCGTGACTGTAAGAAGTTCATTAATATCGTCCTGTCTAAATAAAGCTTAAAAATCCCACAGCAATGGCAATGCAATCAAAGCCACGGTCAATTCATGCAGAGGCACATCTAACCCTAAATAACTTACAGCCATTTTCCTTTTCCACAAATGCTTCTATTCCTGTTACCCAGGAGACATGGTGTGTTTACTGCATGATTCAATTAGAACTGATGACTTCCAAAGTCAGTGTGGTATAACCCTGTTGGGATAACATTTATGTTTTTCAAATGACACCATATTTTAAAATTAGGTGGCCTAAGGGTTCCTTTTAGGAGTTGGAGCCTCCCTCACCTGAGCATTGTAAAAAAGAAGGGCAAGTTCAAAGAAATGTAAACTCTGTTTTCACCAATAACAGCCAACTTAAAGGATACAGAAGGACTGTAACCTCAGTTTCCTTATTTCTTAAAATGTGATAACAACTACATCTCAGGACTGAAGGGTTGATTAAATAAAACTATTCGCTAACATAGTTTTTTAGCCATGTATTTTAACTTAAGTCAACTAGACAACATGCTGTTTTTGGAAGAGTTCCTAAGAAAAGCCACCTATCCCCAAATAACCTCTATACCAAATTTGTCTTAATGTTTGAGTGTAATATACCTAATGATTAAAAACTTCAACAACTTCACCTGAATTAGTGTATGTGTTAAATTAATCCTATTCCTAGCCACATACTTCTAGAATCAGGCTGATTTTCAGTAAGAATGGAAAAGGGGACAGTTAAGAGTGCTTTTCAAAAGGCCAGCAGGGCAGTGCTTGATCAGAAAAAATATAGGCGCAAATGGGCATGTGGAATACAGGGGAAGGGGTGGTGGGTGGAGCGGGGTCTCACTAGTCTAAGCACTTTCCTGTGAGGCAAGTACTACGACGCTCATTGTACAGATGAGGTGATGGAGATCCAGAATGATTAAGTGAGTTGCCCAAGAGCAAAGATACTCATGTGGAGGAACTGGCTTAAGTGCCGAGCAGCTGGGATTCAGAAGCCCTGGTCATGCACTGTGCCTGCCACCTCCCACGCAGCAGATGACGAGAGGAAGAGAGGAAGGATGGAGAGACGCTGCGGCACGTGCTGCCTGGTGCCTCTTCCTACCCACCACCTATTCGCCCCTTTTTCTTCACCAGCAGAACCACACAGCTGATGTGGAAAGACGTGTTGAGATACTCATCGCCCCAAACCTCACGTGATCAGTTCTGGTGAAGGAGACCTAGGCAGAAACCTCCCGTGTTTGCTTTCTGTAAAAGTTATTATTTTTCTAACAAACAGAGACTCAGCTGGCACTTGCTGCTTCCCTTTTCTCTTTCTGGCCAAGATGAAATTAACTGCCGGGGAAGGTGGAAAACCCTCCTGTGGCTGGAAGAGCGACAGCTCCAAGCTACGGATGGCAGCGCAGAAAGGGAGAGGGAGCCTGGTGTCACTCTGCAGCTGCCGTAGCAATCCTGGATTGTCCACCTTTGCAAATTTTCCAAGAGTAAAGTAAAACCTTATTTGGCTGTGCTACTGTTTCTGTTCCCTGTGGTCAAATGCCATTCTAACACATAAGGAGATATGGAAGAAGAAGAAGAAGAAGAGGAAGAGGAAGAGGAAGAGGAGGAAGAAGAAGAAGAAGAAAGGAGAAAGAAGAAGAAAGAAGAAAGAAGAAGAAAAAAACTTTTGCAGAGAACGCATTTTGCCTGAGTCTGGCGTCATCTGGTAGCACTCCACACACAGCCTGCTGGCACGTTCTCCCACTGTGCGGGGTTACGCTGCTCCCGGGGGTGGAGAGCACCTGGGCACAGACCCTCCTCCACAACTGTGCAGCGGAGAGGGTTTGGCTATGATACTGTAAGAGGGTTTGGCAAATTGCAATTCTCAGGACAAATCTGGCCTGTGGCCTTTTTGGTACAGACCGTAAACTGAGAATGCTTGTTTGCTTGTTTTTCCATTTTTAATGATTTTACGAATGAATAAAGAAGAATATACAATAGAGATCACCTAAGCTGAGGAAACCTAAAACATTTACTTGATGGTCCTTCACAGAAAAAGTTTTCTGTTTCCTGCAGAAAGACAGGACAGAGTCAATGTGAAAATGATCACAACTATGTAGGTAGCAAATCTTACCCTCCAATAAGACCATTTTTATACTCCCTGGTTGGTCACTGAGTCACTATACCCACAACACGACCTACAGTAGAAGGACTCTCAATGCTTTTCTGAAAAGGGAAGTGGAAGAAAATAAGGAAGAAAGAGAAAGAGTAGAACAAAGATCTTCTTGACTTAAAAGGAAGAATCCAGTTTTAAGTATATACACATCAGATTGCCAGAAAATATCATACATCTGCTGAAACTGATTGCTGGAAAGGAAGGATCATTTAGCATTCAACAGAGAATCCTGGAAGGCATTACATATCAAATACCTCAGAATAAAAGTGCCTTTCAGGAAAACTTCCCTGCCACAGGTGGTCCCAAGATTTCATTCCGCAAATAAACTTTTCCACCATTCGCTTTAGTTCTCGTCATACAGAACACCAGACTAACAACTGGATTGAAAGCACTGAGTAGAAAGATGGTGATTTTCCTGATTTTTGTATTTTCACTGCCTCATAGGCCTTAAGGATGGTTAGCCATTTCAGCACTTTAAAAATTACTTCAAATAATGTGGAGAAATAAAGACTTTCAGTTGTAATATAAGCCTAAACAATCCTTTCTCATATTCTATGGTAATGATATAAATTACTAAATTTCTCTAATTTTATATTTTAGAAAACTCTTCTCAACATGCGATCAGCTAGTAGTAAATCAACCCCATATAAAGAGGGTTTTTCTTTTTTTTTTTTGGTTTGTATCGCTGTTAGTGAAATCTAACTTCTGCCTCATGAATACTAGAAAATACCCCTACAGCTTGGCCTAAACACAGAAGAGGAACAAAATATGTGCCCCCAAACATCTCAGAACCTCAAATATCTAAATTTCCTTTAACTTTCATTTTCTTTGTTTTTCTGTATGCATCTTTATCTTCGAAAGCATTTCTGTCATCAGCCTCTCTCAAGTAAAGCTTTCCCTCTTCCTTGACAGTGCCCATTTTTTTCCTGTTAGAAATTCGTCACTGCAGACTTTCACGTGTTATAATAAATTCAATGCTATATTGGTCTTCTCATCATTTTAAAGGCTAACTGTATTTAGGAAAATGTAAGTGTATTGCCTCAGTGCTTTTTGTCTAATATTTTGTAGATACAACATACTTTGCCTTCAAATCAAAGATGATAACACACTTTCATTCAGACAGAGCACAAAATTACCCTTCTTAAGAATCAATCTTCAAGGTTTTCGATTTCTAGTATTCATCGTTCACATTGAATGTATATCCATTCATATAATTATAAAATTATGCAATTATTTTATGTAGATAAGTGATGACTGCATATGAATGTTATAAAACAACACCATCACAAAGCACTATGATTAGGGAACATGGTAATTGTGAACATCTGGATTGAGAAATTTCATTTTGAAAAAGTCTGCTATTTTTCATAATGCTTTTTCTCCATGCTTGTCCAGATTTCAATTGGTACTGACTGAAGCCATTTATCTGAAACAGGCTCATTCATTGTAGATCCAAATATGTTGTTCAGATTTAACACCCAGTTTAAAAAATAATAAGCATTTTTCTCTCTTTGTTATGTAACTACATTGGCATAAGAATTTTTTAGTGCTACCCCTGAGCAAGTTCAGCAATTTTGATGTCCGAGAGGAAAAAAGAATAGCCAAAATGAGAAAACATTTTCAAAAGGAATGCACCAAATGTTACTGAGGAAAACAACCATATACTTAAAAACTGCCAAAAATATTTCTGGGGAGGTACAAATTTCATTTTAAAAACTAAGTAAGCAGAAAATCCATCTCTATTTTTAATTAACCCACACATCATTTCTCCTGTGAAGCCTCAGTCTTTCAAAACTACTAATCTCTGTAAATTGAAGGACCTACCTTTCCCTCCCAAAAACAAGACAGTAGCTACATTCTGGGCAGGATGGACACTCAAGACATTTTAAAATATTGTAGCGGAGACACTGATTATTCAGAGCAGATGCCCTGTCAACCAGGGCAGTTGCTGGCCAGCAAACACAAGTCTAGTCCACCGGTGTGGCCCTGCTGGGTACCAGCCATGTTCCTGGAGGCACAGAGGGGGCACAGGAGGGGGAGTGGAACACCTGTCGTCCACCCACTTTGGCAGCCACTTTGAGATCCTGTTCCTCTCTGGGTCTGAGCTTTGACCACAAAGGTCCTTGCTCCTGCCCTGCACCACAGATCCTCTCCAGCCTGGCTCTCCCACTGAGCGCCCTCTTGAGTGCACAGGACACGCCGTTACTCTCGATTCTTCACCAGCGTGAAGGCAACTCCTGCCTAGACAGGCTCTCCAGCCCTTCTCAACTCCTTTTGCACTGTGCCAGGTACACGGTTCCAGGGCATTTCTCCTTCAACCCACCTTCCTGCATACAGAATCCACAAAAATCTATCTCATGTTTCTGTCATTTTTCCCACCAGGAATTTGATGGGAGGATCAGAGCAGAAATGCAAGACTCCAAAACTCAAAAATATAACTTTTTATTCTGTTTATGCTGTGCACCTCGCGAGGAGAGAATTCCTCCTTGGCACTGAAATAAGGGAAGGCTAAGGCTTCCACACAGTTAAGTCCCATTACTTATGTATATGAGACATAGTCCAACTACTTAAATATTTCACAGCCGGGGGATTTTGTTACTGTTGTCCTTTCACGTTACTTTCCCATCTGCATCTTACGCGTCATTTTGAGATTTTTCTCCTCTTGTTTCACCTTTAAACAACTTTATTAAGATATAATTCACAGACGATACGATTTACCCATTTAATATGCACAGTTCAATGTGTTTAAATATATTCACAGAGTGTGCAACCATCACTACAATCTAATTTTAGAGCATTTCCCTTACCTCCCAAGAGACCCCATGCCTGCTAGCAGTCACTCCTCATTCCCCTCCACCCCACCAGCCCCCGGCAGCCACTCATCTACTCTCTGTCTCTACAGATTTGCCTATTTGGGATCTTTCATATGAATGGAATCATAAAATATGCAGTCTTTTGTGACTGGCTTCTTTTCCTTAGCATATTGTTTTCAAGATCTGTCAATGTAGCCTGTATGAGTACTTTGTTCTTTTTTATAGCTAAATACTGTTTCTTTGTATGAATTTGCCACAGTTTATGTATCCACTAGAGTATTTTCCCATTAATCTATTTTTCCTTTTATCATGCCTAGAACCTTATCCATGCTACAGGAGGCTAGTAAAGGCTTCCAGAATTAAACTGGTGAAACTGGTGAAAATTAGAAATGTGGTGAACAAGTGCAACCTCTTCTGACAGAAAAAGTGATCTGTTCAAATTAAACAAAGCAATGAATACAAATATTCAAGTGCCTATATGTTGAGAAACTTTAAAAACACTAGCAAACAAGAAGAAAAGGAATAAGCATTGCCTCTGCTTTCTATCACCAAGGTTTTCATCAAAACTTACACTGGTCCTGTCTGTAAAACTTGTAACCAAGTAGATAAAAGTGGAAAGTGGAACCAGTAATTGTTATTTCTACAATATCAAGCACTAGGGATTCTTTTCTCATGTTGATTTCATAGAACTATCTAGTTGCTTTGAGGGTGATATTGATAAGCTGACAAACTTGTTTGCATGGGGAGCAAAGACTGATGTTAGAAGTGCTAGAAATAGCAATATGAACATTTAGAAGACTCTTCATACTCCTTATGATGGGGGTATTTAAAAGAAAGGATAGCAGATTTAGCTGTGGTTCTGCTATTATTTACAATTTTGGTTTAAGTGGCATTTTTCATATGGGCAAAACCCTCAATGGACTCCAAGTTAGATACAGTGATACAATTACAATTAGGACTCGTGTGCATGAAGAGCTTCTGAATCTGATATTATAAAGTCAAAGTTCCTCATTGCATGGATGGACAAATATAGTTTCAATCTTTCAGGTTCAAGGGGAAACACATTTAATAATTTATGTAGTGTCCTAGATATTAAGAGAAATAATATAGAAGCTAGTGCTTGATTAGTTCATTATTCCTTCTCTATGTACCTCTGTCTCAAAATGTGTAAGATAAATTATTGGAGAGGCTCTTATTCCCTTTTAGTGCTGTGTTTTAAAGTTTATTTATTTTTCTCTTTGAGTCTTTTTTTTTCTAGTAGAAATACAATCACACTGAAATAATTAACGTTCATTTTCTTCCCTTCATAAGTTAATTCACACTATAAAACTGCATTTTACACTCTCATTCACAGAGTCATTGTAAAGGAAACACAAACAAAAGGTTTTAAGTTTCTTAGGTTATTTGGAAAGAAAAAAGAATAAACTGGAACAGCAGTCATCCGTGAAAACAACTGACATTTAGTTTCACATATAAGGAAAATCTGAATGGCACGAGAACCTTTCTACTCACAGGTGTCTAAAGATTCGTCTGAATCATCAGGGCAGTCAGGGTCCCCATCACACAGCCAGCTCTGGGAGACACAAGTCACGTGATCGTGGCAAAGAAATTCACCAGGATCACACAACTGCTGATCTGAAAATGAAAATGTTTCAAAATAAAATATGAATGATCTGAACATGAACACAAGAGCAGTACAAAGATGAAATGTGAGAAAGCAATGCATAAAAGGTCCATGAATGTGATCCACATTTTCTGTTCAGCAACAAAGCTAAACCAATCACTTTTTCTTAATTTTATCCTCTCAACTCAAGCACACGATTTTGATAGATGTAACTTTGTTGTGGTCTCACATAATCTGTCCTGGAAAAAGTTAAGACTTTTGTTTTTATTTAGGACTAGAGGCTTTCTCAAATCAGGTAAGGCATACAGATATCCCAGCAAGCAGGTTTTACAGAAGATGTTGAGCCAAAGCAAAAGTTCTTGAGCAGAAAAAATTTAGTTTTCTCCTCTGGTCCAAGACAAAGAAAAATCAGCAATAAAACTTAAACATTATATTTAAACTCCATCTCTCAGAAACTCCATCTCTTAGTTTTTAGTCCTTAACCATCCACCCTGATGCTGAAGCCTCATGCCTCTGTATCTGTAAGATCCCCAATATCATATTTTTTTTTCCTCTTTTTCACTACAACTTTCCAGTTGACAGCTTCTGCTACTGGACAGCAAGAGTGATGGTAAAATTCCATAAAGCTTTGCTCTAATGCAAGTTTCTATATTTGATTGTATTTAAAAAGTCCATTGTTTTCCTTCCATTGTTTCAGAATATTTAGGATGCATTGCCTTTCCTCAAGTCCTAGTAAACTCATCAGAAGTTTTTTTTTTCCCTCAATATTCTTACTTATGCCCTGTAAATCCATTCAATAAAGTATTCCTTTTTAAAAAATATTTTAACATGTCTGAAGAAGAAATGTTTCTTAAAATTGATGACATCTGAGTGTGAAGGAATGTTTTAGGCATGTTACGCATTTAATATCACTTACTCTTTGGTATGTACATACAGGAATGAGTCACGATAGAAGAAATCCACCAGGAAACAAGTCTTTCAATATATTTCAAATACGAATTCTAAGTGATATGAAAGTATTACACCATAGCTTAATTGGCATATCCCCCCAGGAATATACAAAATGATGGCATATCTTCCACTTAATGGTTTGATAAAACATGGTATGTCGTTCCTTTCTCTCCCTCAACGTCTTTCCTCTAACCCCAAAATAACTTGCAATAAATATACTTTACAAACACACAAACACCATCTTTGATCTATAATTAACCTTCCCCACTCTCAACCTATATTTCCTGAAAATTCATATAGTTTATCTTATTATATTTTTCAATACATTCACCATCAATACTCCACTCCTTACCACTGCTATCATAATTGTTGTCGTTTTTTACATTAGGTTTCTGGTGCATACTCAGAATTTGTCCTTACAGTTGGTGCTATAGAATCAAAGATGTAGAAGTTACAATCTTTGTCTTGACCACTCCTACCAACAGATCCAGGAGGAATGAAAGTATTTTGTATACAAAAAGTTGCCAAATAAAAGATACAGAAAATAACTGCTAAAAGGAGAGATCGTAAGTAGAGACAGATGGAGCCAAATACAAAGAAGAGTTTGAGGATGTGAGCATTCCTTCAAAGGTAAAGCATTACTTTAGAATATGGGTAAATGGAGAGTAAATACAGAATAATCCAGACAAGGGGCAAGGTAATAAAAATTGCTAGGGCAGTAATTACTACAATGCATTTGAGACAAATGTTTTCTACTAAAACTGAAATGACATTCAGGTGATAAGATCTAGGTTTTCTCCATCAAAGATTTTGTGTGATATTGATAAGTATGTTCCATGCTAGAGGAAGGGGACTTAAATTTTGCTTTAGACAGTCCTGTAACTTTTGTAGTTAACATAGGGACAAAACGCATGATAAATTCAAATTATTTTTGCTTATAGACAGAGACCGTATGATTTATTACCAAACAGGGAGAGTTCTGAGAGTGACGGAAGACATTAATAATTACGTTGGGGGAAACAAGTATAAACCAGGTCTATCCCAGCGAAATCAGAATGGCTGTTCATTGTGCCTTTAACTACTCTGCATTTGATCTAGGATTTTGAGATGCTAGATTTCTCTTCCTTTATTCCTCTGAAACTATAACAAATTGCTATAAGGAAAGGGGAAAAGAGAAGGCGCCTTGCTAAATGTCATTGTATAGTGCCTGACTCAGTAAATAATCAATATGTACTTTCTGAAGTATAAAGACATTCTTAAAAGGCCAGACAGAATGATTTATGGTGCTGGAAAATGGTGTCTCGAAAACATAGGTCAGGGTCAATAATGAAGGACTTTGATCACAGTAGGAGGCATTTTGTAGATAATTTGAAGCCATGGAAAAGTACTTAAGAGAGGGTATTTATGATAAAATATGCTACAAAGTCATCTGTTAGGAGATGATCACAATGGCACAGAGCAAATGTCACAATGATCGGGGTAAAGTATTGGGGCCTCACATGGAGACACCGCTCCAAATGATATGATGTAAGACTTAGGACTTAGGGACTGAATGGTTGAAAGGCTCAACTATATCTCCAAGTAAAGAGCCTCAGAAATTGATTAGATGGTGTCTCAAAACCAAGGTAGGACACAGACATGGAAAAAGAAAAAAAAGATAGTGTGTGTATGAGTGTAAACACACAGGTGAGCCTAGTCATGGGGGCCGTGGAACAATAATAGCAGGGATAATTGGTATTTTTATAGTGCTCCACAGCTCAAAAAAGCAGTTCCACCCCTGGTATCTTCATTTGTTCATTCATTTATTTACTCAATAAATAGCACTACTATGTTCTAGGCACCGAGGATACAATAGTGAGGAAAGCAAAGCAGAATTCCTGGCTATCATGGAGCTTATGTTACAGTGGAGGACAGAAATAAAAGCAAAATTAATAAGTTAATTGAAGAGTGTATTAGAAGATAAACCCTATGGAGAAAAATAAAACAGAGATGGGGATTAAGGTGTTGGAGACTGGGGGGATGAACATGCAGGTTTAAATAAGATGGTCAGAGAATATGTCACAGAGAATGTGACATTTGAATAAAGGCTTCATTTGAATGAAGGTGAGAGTGACGTCCATTGAATAAAAGGTCATGTGCTAAAGGTCATGTGTTAAGAATCTGTGGCAAGAGGGTGTCCAGCAAGTCTAAGGAACCCTAAGGAGATCTGAGTGGCTGGAGAAAAAGAAAAAGTTAAAGAGTCAAGGTCAGGGAATCAGGGAATATGGGGTTGAGGATGGCAGATGAAGGCTTTGAATTTTACTAAAAATCAAAATGGGAAACCATTGGAATGTTCTGAGTCGAGAGACACACTCTAACTTTCTTTTTTTAAAAAAGATTACTCTGGCTACTGTGTTGAAAATAGACAGCAGTGAAGTGAAGGCAGAAGCAGGGAGGTCATCTAAAATGTTATTGCAATAATGTAGGTGAAAGGGGATAGTTGTGTGGGTGAATATGTTGGTGAAATGGAGTTTCAAGACAGTATTTGACGAGGAAACCGAAGTCAAATATCTTTTCACCATCTCATTAAATGTCAGAATCTTAACTTCAGATTTCTGACCCCAAATGTATGACTTTTCAACTGTTTCTGTAATGGACTGACTGTGAGATGCTTGGGAGGCATCCAAGAATAAATATACAATAGGCAGTGACACAGCTAGGTCTGAAATTCAGGAGAACAGTCAAAACTGAAAACACAGAAAGGAACTGGAGCTGTAAGAAGACACTGAAAAACAGCAGAATAGATGTAGATGAAACTAAAGTTGGGAGCCAGAAATGGGGGAGAGAGAGAGATGGAAACAGACAGAGACAGAGAGAGAAAGGCAACAAGGTAAGTGCAGGGCAGGCAAGGAGACAGAGACAGAATGTTTAGCCAGAGATACAAGAGAAGGGCAGGTGGAAAGGAGATTTACTAAAATCATGGAAAATTCTAAGAATGGATTGAGGAAGGGGGCACTAGTGACAAAGTTCAAGTATGATGAATTCTAAAAAGATAGCGTACACTTGCAGGCTGAGGGAAGGGGGCCACTGAAGGAAGAGACAAGGAGCCCCCAAAAGGATATGAAAGTGGAACAATTCCCCAAGAGCTCACAGGGCTGGAATAAAAACCTAAACAGAAGTAGGAGCACTTGCCCTGAGGAAGAAAGGATAGAAAAATGAAATAGGTACCTTATTAGCCAGCAGGGAAGACGGTTAATATATTCTTACCTGGTTATGTTTTCTCAAAGAACGGAAAAGTAAGATTAGCTTTGAAACTTGAAGAAGGTAGAACTGGAAAGAGTGGTAAAGATTTAGAGTAAGAGTAGGGAATTGGAAAGGGAGTCAACTAGAAATTTGTGGAAGGCTTTCTTTCTAACAGCAATGAGAATCTAGCTAAGGCTGAAAAGTATATACCTGGAAGTTAAGTATGTTGTTCATTTGTTTTGTATGAATGTGCCAAATATTCACCTGCATTGAGCCCAAGATACAGAGTAATTCCTTGAGAAAATCCTAGAAGAAAGTCCTTTGGGAAAATATAAAAACCACCCATCCTTAATACATAGGCATAGGTATACAGACATATACATACACTCATCATGATTCCAAACAACTTTTTCTTTTTTCAGGAGTAAGACAGATTAACGGGGATTAACCTAATGAGCCTATGTTATCAGCTTGCTGAGGAAGCTCCAACCTTTAAAAGGAATTTGCATTGTTGCAGTTTATGGGACAAGTTTGTATTATCCCTCTAGGAAACAGCAGTTAAGAATAGCTTGCTACAATCTACCTATTTATTTTTCAACTAGATATTCCATTTCAAGGTCAGTTTTTAAAAAGCACTGAATATAGGATTCAAATGAATGGATTTACAGTATTTCAAAGTGATTATTTTAAAATATATACACTGGATTGAATTGCTTGTTATCAGAAACTAAACATGTTATATTTATGTGTATTTTCCATTTATCCTATTGAATGCTTCATGCTACACTTCTGAGATAGCCAAACTAATCTTATTTTAAATGTCGTCCTATTGTATGAAACAACATTATACACTGTAATTAAAACAAGAAGCTTATGAGAATGTGCAGGCAGTCGTGCTTACATCGCTAAGGAAGACGATCAAAACTAGTACCACGTCTATCTCTTTATGATAATAGACCCTTGAAGTCAAAAGACATGAAAAGATTAGGACAGCCACAGCCTACAGAGCTTACTGAGTTTGGAGTCATCCTGGCATGAGAAGAGCTTTAGTGTGATAATCCTGCCACACTTACATAAAAACATCTAATTACTTATTTCAATAAAAATGTATAATAATATTTTCGATGTTGGATATAGATGGTCTTAGTTGAATGATTTTATATACATGACTTAACACATACTAGCTAATTTATGTATTCTTATTTTAACATGATAATGAACTGCTAATTTTGATCTTTCCAAAAAAAAAAAAAATTGGAACTATCAAAGTCAAATTCTAAAACTAAAATCTACCAATAGGGGTCTCTTAAATAACTGTGTAGCCCCCAGCAACTTAAGTATTTCACTATAATTAATGTATAATACTGTCATGCCATTTCCCTTAAAAGTTGACTTGAGATTTAAATACTAATGAGAACACTGTTACCAACAAATTGTGTGCTGAATGTTTAACAGGACAATATATAGGATGTTTACCAACAAATTGTGTGCTGAATGTTTAACAGGACAATATATAGGATGTACGAATGATAAACAATGGTAGCTAGTTACAAATTAAAGGTAGAGGAGGGGTAATACCCATTCAACAGCTCAGTTCCGGAGGAGTCTGATGCTAAAGCCAGCTGAGTTAACAAACAGGTACAACCTCCCACACACGCTAAGCATTAGTGAAATGCTGCAAGTTAAGTTTTCAGAACTTACTTCAAAAATATTTATTTACTGTATCTATAATCTTATTGTTAACTTAAACACAGGATACTTGATAATATACCATCCAAAATTGTTAAAAATATACATATATATGTGTGTGTGTGTATATTCATATAACAGGCAATGAATTCATTACCAGTAGAACAGAATTCTTACAGAGACCTACAGAATGTATTACTTATTCAACTTCAAATTCTGAGAGAGCTCATGTAAAACGATAAAGAAATGATATGAGTTATGAGGTAACAGGACCCATGTCATTTTTTTCCTGTGTATTCACCTACTCCAGAAAAGTATGCAATTGTAAATAAAGAAAAAATCCTCCAAATTACATTTAAAGTTTTCCTAATACAGTTAAAGGAGTTCTTCTTCAGTGCTTTCTTCTACTATCTTTTCACCACTTGATATACATTTTTAGCTCTCCATACTGTTCTATTGTCTTCCCCTAAACACATTTTTTGTGTCTCTGTATTTATTTTAGGTATTCATTCCTTTGATTGGAATGCCCTTCCCCATGTCACAATATTCCAGTCCTGCTCTCGAGTCCAAAGACACGTCACTTCCTTTAAGTGAAACTTCTACAACAAACTTCTTCTTCCTTCATTAGATTCCATAACACTCCACTCAAACCACCAAAAAGATCCTATTGTATTTCACTTTATGCATTGTAGCTACGGGGTGATAGTTCCTGGAAGGCAGAGTCTGTCTCGGACATCACATTTGCCCTAACAAGGTGATTTTAATGGGAAAAACCCCCAAATTTTCTGAAAAGAATTACACATTACTTTTGGAAAGAGAGGGAGAAAAAGAAAAACCAAAGCAGTTTATATTTTATTATCAGAATGACAAATAGCTTTATTTAGCTAATCACCACAACAAAGCCAAGTTTTCCCATGCTTAAAATAAAATACCCTGAATAGCAAAGATTATACTATATAAAATTAAAGCATCCATGAAAACTAAAAATCAAATTTGAAAGAGATTCAACGTTACTCTCCAGAGTCTCTTAAAGACTATACTGAAAATTACCATTTTACAGTAGCTGGTTGTACAATGGTAACTTAGCCAAATATGTTAACGGCAGTTTTTTTAAAAAAGATAATCCCTTTAGGAATATCATTATTCTAAGTGTAAGCTAAAGTGAAACCATTTTAAGTCCATGCTTAATAGGAATATAAAAATATATTTGAATTATGCACATTTGGGGAGACTGGTATATAGAAATTGAGTCAAAAAGGGTCAAACCTGGCAGTTTCATTTTGGCAAGAAAATCTATCTTCTTCACAAAATTTATGGTTGATTGAAAAATCTTATTATACACAATAAGGTTGTAACTCATGGTATCATTTCTCTATGCTAAATCAGCCTTAAAAATCTGCCCAAGCCTGAAATAGAGAGACAATTAGTAATGAACAGTTTCCATATTTCGATGGAAACATAGTTTTTAATTGATAATTCCCATTGTCATGCCAAGTCACTACTAATAATTTAGAAACTTAATTACTTTTACTACAGACATATGTGCATACGCACTCACACAATGTGTACACATGTTCTAGTATTTCAAAATTAATGTACAACTCCACCTGGAGCTCTGTTATCCCTGAAGCTAAGATTGATTGAGAGGCTAATCAAATACTTGAGTAAGAGCCCTATGGTAGGCTGAACAGAAGTGCCCCAAAGATACTCGCTTCCTAATTCCCAGAACCTGTGAATGTGCCACCTTGCAGAGTAAGGAGGCATGTGGCAGGTGTGACTGAGAATCTTGAGGTGGGGGTACCATCCTAGATTATCCCGGTGAGCTCAGTGTAATCACAATGTTCTTAAAAAAGGAAAGTCATAGAGGAGAGATGTGACAAGAGAAGCAGAAGCTCGAGTGATCTGAGGAGGCAGCCAGGAATGTGGGCAGCCTCTGGAAACTGGAAAAGGTAACAGAATGGATTCTCACCTAGAGCTCCCAAAAGAATTCAGTCCTGTGGGTACTGCTTAGGGCTTCTGATCTCCAGAACTATAATATAATAGATCCGTGTTGCTTTAAGTGGCTAAGTTTGTGACAATTTGTGACAGTAGCAATAAGAAGCTAATATCAGACCCCAGTTCATCTTATAGTTCAGATATCACTTGTGTGAAGTCTGCTTAAATGAGCAGGAAACATGCAAACTACCAGCTATTTTACCATTAATTTAAAGGCCTTTTCCTTCTAAATTGCTTTCTGTTAGTTTCAACACGACATACTTCAATAAAACATCTTTTCTTCTTCTTGATGTCAAATGACCATCAAAATAAATCTGCACAGGACTAAGGCTAGAAATAATGACTGGAAGCACATGACAGGATTTTAAGAAAAAATAGTATAAATACTCAAATAAATGACATCCCCTGACTGGGAAATAACATAAATTAGGAAGTGTAGGTATGTGAGAGTGTGTGTGTGGTGTATGTGTATATGCAAATGTTTTTATTCTCATTAGATGAGAAAGTACAAAAATGTGGAATCATTCTATTACGAGGAAATTGTAATTAGTTGTATATTTTATGCTTTCTATTGGCTACCAAATTTGCAATCATTCTATGCCTTATTAAGCACCAAGTGTTTTTGGTTCTGCAAATGGCAATTTGCACTTATGAGAACATCTTATATAAAACCAAGACAAAATTGAAAAATTTAAAGAAGTACATTATCCCCAGGAAGAAGCTTTGCTCATTTATCATTTCTAACACAATGAACAAATGAAAAGTATCTCTGTAAACATTTCAAATTCAAACATTTCAAATTTGACATTTAATTTTCAAGGAGAAAGTTGTTGTTATTGTTGTTTTTCCTTGATCATTTAAACATTGGTAGGCTCCTTGTTTTTTTTTCCAGGCAGTGATATGGAAAATTGTAAAGTACTCAGCATAGACTTGTTTGGAACTGCTTCTTTATCAAGAAAAAGCAAAAAATACCAAGAGTGAAAAACTGGTTCTGTGTTTAGCAAGAGACAAAGGGTATTTTTTCAGTGAAATAAAACTGGAACATTCAACATGGTCAACTCAAGTTTTTATCATCATTAGACTAATGCTTTGCAATTCTGTGTTCTTTTCTGAAATTTCAACAGAAATGCTCTATTTCCTTTTAACCTGCCCTTTCTCAAAAGCCCACTGAAATGTATCTGCAGAGTTAGTCCAAATACTACATTTTTAAGGAAGGAAACAATTTTGACAGGTTTCCTTCGTGAATGTAAAAGAGAAAGCCTCCAATTATTGGCATTTCCCTGCAAGTTCTATTCTCCAAATCCTGTATGATCCTCATCCAATCTCCCAGGGGGTACCAAAATTCACATCTTTTTTCTCATCTCTAGGCTTAGTGAGATATGAAGCAGATGGTTAGGCTTTGGCTCTTTCTGGGATGATGTAATACATCCCATTCGTTATGCTGTTTTTTTTTTAACGATTAAGGCACTTCAAAGACTATAATCTTCCTTATCTCGAGTTCTTATTCTGATTTGTACATATATTTTTCAATCACAATTTTTTGTTCTCTATTTTTAAAAGGCTTTAAACATATTAAGTAATGCTCATTTACTGTGAATCAAAGTTGGTACTGAGAACGTAATGATGAAGACAACAGGATTTCTACTCATACATTGCTGAGAGGCAGACACAAATATACATACTTCTAATAATGTGAAGTAGGTGCTAACACAGGTGTATCTAGAGTGTTGAAAGAGCCCTGAAAATGGAGCAACTCCTGCTTTGGACCACTGGGGTTCGGGGTTGAGATGAGGAGACTGCATGCAGAAGACATTTTTAGTTGCCTAACCAGTAGCTGTTTTTACCACTTTTGGAAACCCCACTTCCCACCACAGAGGCAGGGGAGGTCATACGCTTGCCGTCCCAGTCTTCTTGCAGCCAGGGCATGGACATGTGTCCCATTGTTGACCGATGACAACTGAGGTATAACGTGTGCATAGACTCTTCTGGGAAACCCTTTTTCTACTGACAGGAGACTAAGAGGAAGAGCTCTCCTGTGTTGCTTTTCAGGTTTTGAGCATCTGAAACCTGGAGCAGTCATAGCCATCTCGAAAGCATGAGGACAGAAAATAAACCCGGGGATGAAGGTCAACACAGAGAGGACGGGAAAGTGGAAAGGTACTCAGCACTTGCATGTTGAATCATATTGCTGTGCTACCCAGCGGTGTAGCATCCCATCCTGCTAATCTCTAGACATTTTGTTAAGTGATGCAGTCAATACCTTCATTACTTAGCTAGGGTATGTTGGGTAAGTTTACTACCAATGAGAAGTAACTGGTAATAGGTATGTGGAAATCTCAGAAAAAAAAGGTATTTTTTAATCATTTGAATAACAGAATGGGACTGCCAAGCGAGATGGCATCCCAAACAAAAGGAAACTCGCATAGGGAAAATATTGAATATTAATGGAACACCAAATGATTAATGTAACTGAATTTTAGTTTGTGTCAAAGATAGGCTGGAAAATAGGTTGAATATTCACATTGGTTGGCTTGAATATAGTCAATGTCTTAATATGCTCTTCACAACCAGACAATAAGACTTCTTACTCTGTTATTTTAAGCTGCTAGATTTTAAAGAGACTTTTTTTATGGGAGATAATAAAATAACATATAAGTGGTAATAATTATTATAGTGTCCACTATGTGCCACATGCTAAAATAAACATTTTGTGTATTTCATTTAATTTTTCACAAAAATCTGTTATTTGCATCTTGCAAATCAGATATGAGATTGTTTGAAAAGTTAAATCACCCAACTAGCATGATCCAGGTACAAACACTCATCTAACTGACACAAAACCTGCCATCATAACTACTAGAGGAGCTCTTTTTCAATTTAGGGATTATTGGCATTTTGAGAACAACAACTTTTTCATTGGGAGTATATTTACACCATTGATTTCTGGACATTAAATGCCAGCAGTACCTTCAGCCATGGTTACAACCCATCCTGACATCCCACATACACGTGTGCACACAATACAGATGCTGGACTTAAGAAACCTACTTGGAAATCATATGAACATTAAGGACTCACTCTAAACTACTAAGACTTTGCACCAACCTTATATTTCCAAAACAGATCTCAATGCTTTCTTGTTCTCCAATCTTTCCCACCACCTGGATGTTGCCTAAAATCCAATGTTTCAGTCTCAGACCTGTAAAGGTAGCCACTATCCCTGAAAGAAGTGAACCTTTGCTCATCATTTATTTACAACATTGTGCACAAAAGATAAAAGGAAGGTATTTATGGAAATGGGAGCAATCAGGAAGGTACACTGTAGATGAAAAGATCGAATGTTAACAACAAAGGAGGTTGGAAGCACCACAGGCACACACTCTGCATGACAGTGTCAACAATTTCCTTCCCTAGTATTCTCCAGAATCAAAGGGATGGAGTAAATGAACTTTCCAGCTCCTTTTATTTTATCTCCATGATCAAACAAATACTTAAAATGGATGAAAGTCCTCTAGGGGGAAAAAACACAAAGGATGGTGAGATAGTGGTTTTCATGAAGTGGTTACCCTTTGGCAGACATATGTCTAAACTCCAAACTATCAAATGAGAAGAACATCTTTATTAGTTAATGTGATAGAGAACAGAGGTCCTAACTAGGTGGGCTTGTGTTATTTGGGTAATTGTGAAATATGAATAAAAGTTCAGTGGGTTTCCTAAACATAACTTTAAGTAACAGAGATAATTAAGTACTTCACTGCAGAAGACACATGTCCTGAGAAATTTAAATGAATCCTCCTGTAAGTAATTATTACTCTATCAAAGAAAAGGTCTAATGTAACATTTTAATGTTAATAGGAAATTAGAAAAGGTAGTCACGGGAGCCTAAAGGAATATAAATTAAGCTCATAATGTTTTCAGGAAGAGATATAAATGCACACATTTTCTCACTTTGTAACAATGCTTATTCTTTCTTTGCACAGTTTAGAAATTATTGAGAAACAGTATACTTTAATCAAACAAACATATGAAGCCATGTTATCAGACTATGTATTAGAGGGTTATTATTTTATGTAGTTTAAGATTTGGTGATAATTTTCACTGCACAAGTTACCATTTAATTAAAATATAAGAAAATGGAGGATAATAAAAAGGAAAAAAAATAAAATCCTCTGATGTTGACCACTTGTAGACAATAACAGCTACTGCATTTTTAGATGTTAGCATAGATTTTTCTATATAGAAAAAAATACATATAAATTTGCTGAAGCTTTTAAAAGTACTTAATATTGCTTTCTACATTGCCTTTTTGAGTTAAAAAATTCTAAATATTTTGTGGTAAATCTTCATACTGGTAATTCTGCTTAATAAATTTAATAAGAACATGATAGACCACTATATGAATTTTCCATATCTTTTAAAGTTTTAAAAATTGGGAACCACCTTAATGTTCAAAAATAGATGTTAGGTAAAACTGAAAATCACAAACAACTTTGTAGGTAATCTTTGGTTACTTATTTTACTTAGAAAAAAAAAACCTTAATGAGTAAAAGTGAGGTTTTGCAAAAGAATTCTTAGAGCTTTTAATGCACTTAGACAAACTGCCCTCTAATACAGTGTCAAAATACACCCCAAACTTACTTTTATACCACATCTTAACCTATACTTGTTAGTAGGTTTTTTATCAGTCAGTCCAAGATATTATTTTATTTTAAATATTTGTATTTTTTTAACCTCATACACTTTCTTCATATTTTCTGAACATGTTCAGGAACATGTTAGTTTTAGGAGATTCAATGATGACAGAACTTGAAAAAATGTCATGAGACAACCTGGTGCCTGGCATATAAATAATCTTATGTGTCTGAGGAAATTTAGGTTTTAAGTAAGCGTCACTTCATTCCAAAGGTGTATTCTTAAGCTACAGTAGTCTTCCCAGAAAGACAGCAGCTGTGTGGCAGAATTAACTATACACGCGATTCTGCAGGTAAAGTTCATTTGTTGAATATTTACTTTGTTGAAAAATCCTCCTCACTTGCTCGTCTAATATGTATAGCTGGTCATTTTAAGGAAAAGACTTCTATAGGATATTCCAGAAAAAGTTTAAATACAAATTTTGCAACAAACAACATTCCCTATCCTGCAAAATGCTATTTTTCAAAAAACAAGGGAGAGGGACTCAAAATACTTCTTTGGTTTTAGGGAAGCTCAAAACAGAGGAAATACTTTGAGTCCCTGTTCTGCCTGTCCAGCCTCTACAACAAAGCCACTGCGAAACCCTTGGTAATAGTTTTATCATCACGTGCCTACAGTCACACAGGAAAAATGTTACCTCGGGAATCCAAGAGAGTTGATAATGGAAGACAACCACTTTCAACAGAGGACGGAACACTATACAGCCAATATTCAGATATCTTTTGACTATCAATTTTGATAGAGAGCTAAAGAAGTATTTCTTTCATTTGATATCTTGAAATTTCTACTGCACCAAAATTCATACATTTAACTTGTAATCTAATTCAGAGAAGGGAGGCACAGTAAATCTGACATATCTAAAAGCTAGAATTAAAACTAATTAATTAATTAATTAATATTAATCATACTTGCTTTGAAAATACACACACGTAGCATACACTGCAGATGCTGGTTAAAAATACATTTTTATATGTATATTTTATCTTTATATATATTTATGTATAATCTCGATATATCTTATGGATCTTTAAAAGATATAAAAGCATACATATATGTTTATGTGCAAAAGTAACACCAAGGTTTATGTCACCCTCTAATCAGAAGAAAGGATTTCTATTTTCTTCCTCACTTACACATTACTCAGTGTGCCAATAAACCTAAGCATTTCAATCTTTTACTTTGTTGCATTTGGATCAAATTCAATCTTCTAATTTGAATATTTACATTTCTTTCCCGTCAGAGCTTGGTAAGACAGGAAAACCATTCCTAAAATCTTCTTAATATCATAATAAAAAATAATGGTTTTTCCCATTAAAATAAGCCAAGTCTTGATATTACTTGTGAATTGAATTATCTTCTCTTTGTTTTACGAATGAGTATGTATATTTTTTAAGTCTATTGGAGGAGGGAATGTATAGCTCAGTGGTAGAGTGCATGTGTGAGGTTCTGAGTTCAATCCCCAGTACCTCCATTAAAGCAAATAAGCAAATAAGCCTAATTACCTCCTCCAAAAAATATATATATATATATTTTTAGAAAGTCTTTTGGCTTGTAGTCAAAGAGCAGTCTGGATGTATAATAGAAATCTGTGTTCCACAGAAAAAAGGACAAGCATTATGGATGTGGCCATGAAACAGAATCTGAATGTGTGAAGCCTATAATGTACATCTTTTGAGAGATTATTAGCAGATGATTGGGGAGGTAAAAGTGTAAGCAAACATGAAAAATAAGAAAATTATAGGGGTTCTGTGTGTTTTGATTGATAGTACCTATGAATAAGTCCTGATTTCTGTAAGATTAAAGTGAGTATCTTCCACTATGATTAAATAACCTCTTTCAAGTACTCTAAATGTATAAGCCACTTTAAAATGTATTTGGAAAATGTAATTAGAGATAAGAAAAAGTTAACATTCAGATAATAAACATTCAAGAAAAAATATGCAAGACCTGCCATCTCATATTTATGTTAAATTTTTGAATTTCCCAAATTGTATTGTATATTTAAAGAGACTAAATGAATTTCAATTTTTACAACTTAAAAATAGGTATATTAACACAATACCTCATTATGTTTTAATTGTCTACCTTATTATTATTTATCATATACATTCATGCTCTTGTTTCCCAAGGATATTTATCCTTGATCTGGAACTATAAACACAGTTACATAAATATCAGTATGTATCTCAGACATTCTTCAATACATGTTTTAATTAATTATGGTGAAAGATTTAAAAAAAACTTTACTGAGGAAAATCACTTCTTTCTCAATATTTAAGTAGTATCAGTGTTTTCAGTCTGAAAACTCAAAAGTTTTGAAAATTTAAATAGAAGAAATTTCCATTCCTTCATAGTCAGCTAGAGTATAGTAAATACTAGAGTGTTCAACCTAACTGTAAAATTTTACTCAATATAAAAAAAAATACAGGAAGAAAGTAAAGTGGTAGGGAACAGATGTTAGGGAAATGGATATGTATCCAAAGATTGGAGGAAAGATTGAGCAGTTAATATTTAACGGATGGAGATACAGGATGCCTGCCAAAATTCTGACATCCTTTGAAGAAGTTTTCACCTATCTCTTTCTTTAGCAGATGTTAGTATATGCTATTTTTCTGGAGGAGGTAGGAGGTAATTAGGTATTTATTTATATGGAGGTCCTGGGGACTGAACCCAGAACCTCCTGCATGCCAAACACACACTTTACACTGAGCTATACCCTCCTCACACTGGTATGCTGTTTTTACATATGTCTTTTGCTCTAGTCATAGCTGATTGGACCAGGGATAAGCGCATGATCCAAGACAACCAATGAAGTGGGCTAATACAAAATTTCTGCCCAATGAGGATGACGGGAAGTGATTTGAACAATTTGGTACTCTTCTGTAGTGGGAGGTAAGTGGTTTATCAGAATAATAAAAGAGATTTTGAAAGTTGGTGACTGGAACATAAGTTACAAGATCGAAAAAAAAAAAAGATTCGTCATAAGGGTAGACTCGGGATAGAGGGTAAAAGCATGACTCGGTGATTTGTTAGCTGTATCACTGTGGTCCAGTTACTGAACTTTGCTCCATTTTAGTTTCCTAATTGGGAATTGGGAAAAGAATAAGAACTAGAATTTATGTAAAGGCGAAACTGAATAATGTATATAAAGCACCTAATATTGCTACCAAGCAAGAGCCAATAGTAAATACACATTAGCTATTATCATGAACATTAGTATAGTACTGGATACAGAATGACACTTTTTCTCTCCAACTGCTTTTTACTCTCCACATTGAAAAGGCTGTTTAGACATACCTGTGTCCCCAACAAGCCTAATTTTATAATGGCTTCTGGATACCTGTAAGGCCCAGCTGTAAAAATGAGCTTTTGATTATTCTTCTTTCCTTATGTTACTGAGTTAACTCAAGTGAGCAAAACTTTCTCATTCTAAAAAGTGTATAATAGAAAAATAAATAATAGGGAGAAAACATTTAAGGATGAGCTTTACAAAAAAAAAGAAAGAAAAGAAAAAAAAAGTTCACTCCTCCTATTCTGTTTCTCTGACAAAGGAAAAAAATATGCATTTTTGTCCCTCTCCTTCAGATTTGAAGACAGAAGTTGATTTGTGGACAATCAAACTTTTTCTTAACATGCTGATACTTGTGCTAGACAAATTACAGTGGATTATTGTTTAGTATTGTAATGAATGAATTAGAAGTCTTGAGATTTGTGAACTCTGAAATAAGAAGAAACGTCAATTAGTGGGGAAAGGTTCTGAACACCTGGTATTTGCTTTTATGTTATATGTTCTCCATCCCCCATAAAAGAGATTTGGGTCATATCCGTTTGGTTTTGAATCATCTTCATTTTTACTTAGCTGATACTATTGTCAACGAACCCTTAAATATTTTGATAAAATATTTTAATGCATGCATAATAGTATTTATTATGTCTAAACTAAATACTCAAGAATTCTACCGTTTAATTTCAAATACTCTGTATAGTTCCATTTGAATAAGGAAATAAGGAAGAGAGAGTGTATAACTTTGAGAGGTTTGGAGGTTGGGACAAATGTTTGGAAATGTGTTTAAATGACCCCTCATAAAACCGAGTGAAAATGCTGCTACTGACAATAGAAGCAAAACATTGGGTAATTATGTGCAAGAAAGACCAAGTCAAAATTCTAAACCAAAATCTGTACTTTACTTCACTCATATCTCAACTATTTAACATCACATTATTTGCTTAATTGACGTAATAAACTGTAAGCGCTCCTTCTCTTGATGAAAACTATACAGCCTTGGAAATTTCCCCATACCTAAGTTGAGTACTCACAGAAGAATACAGGATAAAAATGCTGATTGTAGTAACAGGAGTCGCTCCTAGTGCACATTTAAAGTTCTGGTAGCCTGCATCCTTTTTCTTGCCTCAATGTCTTCAATTTCTAACCCTACCACCTCCCCACCTTTTCTTATTTACTTTCATGAAAAAAAAAAAAGCATTTATTGTTTGAGAGATTTAAAATTAAATTGAATCTATCAAATTATATCTATACTCTGGAACAGACAAAGTAACATTACTTTTCTCAGCACATCACCCAACTCAGACCACATACCAAGATTCTTATGCATATACCCAGTAAAGAATTCTATCTTCTCCTTTAAAATATTTGTCTATTTTACCTACTTGCAGTGACAAGTAGAGCAAGAGCAAGATGTGTTTCTCTTACGTTACTCCTACCAGTGTTTGAAATAGCTCTTGTGGTGGGACAGTCTATCATTTGAGTGTAGATAACACCTGCACAGGTGATACATTACTTTAAATAAAGATAAAAAATGTGAACTCAGTGGATTTTCACATTGATATACATTTAAAAATCAAGAGTTAAATATATTTCACTCCAAAAAAGTTTGGTGTTAGCTGAAAAGCAAAAAAGAAAGCTGAACAAATTAGAGGTCAGGACACTGGCTCCAAAATGATCTTGCTGCTTTCTTCTGGGCAAACGGCTCCAGGGCTTTGGTCATGACTTTCCTCCTCTAGAAAACCAAATATTAGCTAACAGCATCATTCAAATCCTCCTAGTGCTCTTTGTATTTGAATACTGTGCTATCAGACATATACACTGGATAAATATTAAAGGTCTGACTCTTTTCTTTTGAAATGCCTCCTGGTGAAAATTTACTAGATTTGCTTCATTTAGATACACTAACTTTATTACTTAATATCCTTACCCTGTTTTTGAGCCACTGACTTCTATCTGGCTTGTTTTCCAACTTTGCTCAGAGTTATTTTTGTTAATTTCTAAAGATTCATTTGTACATTGAAAGATTGAAAACTATTCACCATTTTGTTCATATTCATAATAATCTGACAATATGAATTACACTTAAAACTTGATTTTAAAATAATATGATAAAGGTTCTTAATTTTAATATATTTGTTGCAGACATATTTTAAAAATTTAGTTTTTAGAATAAGGAGAAGCAACCTGAGGTGATGTCGTCAAAGCATACAATAAACATCATATATATGACAGACTTAAAATTAAATTGAATCTACCAAATTAATATATATAGTCATATATATATATAGTCATTTAATTTGGATAACTATTTATATGTGATTGATTTTCTTTTTCAGCACCATAACTAATTTCTGAGGTTTCTAGGCCAGAATCAATCACGTTGGCATGTAACAAATTCACTTGCTTTTACATATACAATCCTGTTATGTTCTGATTATTATAAAATATTTTATATTACAATATTTTACTATATAGGGAGACTTTTCAGAGAATATTTCCTAATTAGCAATCTAAATCTGCTTCAGCTCCTCAAGAGTGGCAGGGGAAATTTTGAGAATCAATACTCCAAACCACTTGCATCAACAGAAACCCATATTGCCTGAAAATCAATAGTCAACAAAGTCGTTTGTGGGGATTAGAGTTATCGGGAATGTCCGCTGAACTAAAGCAAGACCTTGTTTCTCATTAGGATTTCCAGAGGCAGGGCCCCCAGATCAGAATTTTATAAATCTCCTCAGGTAACCTTTAGGCTTATTAAAGTTTGAGTGACCTCTAACCTAGAATGTCTATGCTTCTTTGTTAAGTTAGAATCATATCTTTGCATAAGTCAGACCTATAATTTAAAGGGTTTCCACTCTTATCATATTCTAAGTAATCTACCATGTGTCTTGCAGTGAATACTATACCCTCAATTTGGAACAAGTGGATCTCTTGTTCACATGAGATTCCATATGCCCAGCTGTGTTTTGAGGAAAGTGCCAGCATCTAGCCATTGATTCTCCTTCCACTTATTAGGAAAACAGATATTTATTTAAAATGTGAAATTACAACACATTGAAAATTTTAAAAGGCTGATAAATACATAAAGGATCAATTGATTCAAAAGCGAATGCAATGTTTTTATGAATTAACTGACTGGCAAAGCTCTACAATATCTTTTCCTCTACATTTTTTTAGCTAGATACTTGAATCATCTTTTCTGTTATTTTTTCTATAGAGGGGCAAATAAGTTAATCTAGCCTTTTCTCTTGAGTATTTGATCAAATTTTTAAATTGTCATTAGCTTAGAAAAATTTTTTTACATTTCACAACTTATTATTGTAAGTGTTGAATCTGGGGAAACCTCTCCATAGGTTTTTCTTATAAATGAGCTGCAAGATTTGGAAGAACTTTCCATAGACTGGTTTCTTTGTTCTATTCACTGCCCACATACTTCAGAGTCATTAAGCACATTCATGCTGTGACATGACCACTGGTCCTGCATCCAAGGGTCATGATGTGGAGTATGTCAGCACAGTGAGTAAAACTGAATCACATGCGATAGTGGTTATAAATAACTACACATAAGAGTGACTGAATCACATACATTGTCTCACTAAACACAAATTAAATATATTACACACTCAACTCTCCCCAACCAGACTCCAAACTGTCACTCCAATATTGACTTGTTCTCATCTCTGTGTTCACCTTTCTCAGAAACACGCACCACAGTTCACCCATCTGCTCAAACTCTGTTTTCCTAGTTCTAACTATATTCACCTGGTTGGATTTCATGGCGATAGAACAAGAAGAATTTTGGTAGTTAAATTCTGTTATTACTGGTAGCCAGAGACATGGGACTACTTCTAAACCTCTGCTTCTCAAACAAGTCACACGTCCATTGAATCATTAAATTAGGGTAATTTTATTTCCTACTTCCTGCTTAGCCCTAGAATCTCATCTCTTCTTCCACTCCACTTGGCATTTCCACTGCCTAACCCAGGAGGTTCTCCTGCCTAGGGCCTCCTGGCAGCCACCTCCTGCATTAAGTTTTGTTTCCCTCCAACTCACTCTCTGGAATATACTCCATTTTCAAACATGCATTTGGTTATTTTAAATCCCTGCTTAAATTCTTCCAAAACCTAGAATTATTCTTTTTTCCCACATTGGTAAATCTAGTGCAAAGGATCTCCAGGACTGAACTAACATCTGCAGTTTGCCCCTTTCTCCTGCAAACTTGGGGATCTGGCCCAAATTGACTTAATTTGGCCTTACACTACAATGTGCATTCTCTTAGTGCCTTGATAGATCCTTTGCCTTCTGCTCAGACCACTCTTCTCTTCTCCCCCATTTCTGACATGAGATCTACCCTATGTTTTAATTTAAAAGTCAGATCTTCTGGCAGATCTAAGTCCTGTGCTTTTCAATGGCACTTTGTATTCCTGTTCTCATGAAACTAATCATAGTTTCTGGATTTAGCAAAGAAACTGAAATAATTAAAAAAAATTTGGAAGCAAACATATTGGGGTATTTTTATGGCTTCAGTATTATTTAAATATCCCATACATCAGTTTTCTCATGTATAAAATAGGGATAATAATATACACTTCATGAGTGAGTTGTGAAAACCATTAATATTATATATGACTCATGAACAGGCTGTGGCATGTACACTGGGAGAACTCAGAAATGAAGTGTATTATCATTATTAATCAGATTTTATCTCTTCATGTTAACTTTGAAGTATATTTTTTGTCCTATTAACTTTGGCTAGCTGAAAACAGTATCAGTTCATTGGTTAGACCATTGTTCCAGGAATATTAACTCTTCTCAATTCTGTCTCCTAGTTCAGTGACTTTCTATACAGCAAATATTGGCCAATGGACACTATGGTGAGATTAGCTTGTTGACCAATGGTGAGGTGTCATTCCACATTATGCTGTGATTTTCTGTTCTCATTCTCATATGCTTTTCAGTTCTTGACCAGGATTTTCATCTCTGTATTATTTTTATCAGAAACAACATCCTCTTGTGAGGATACTTCACAGTGACTGCCACTCAAATAAAAAAACCACCCAACAAACAAAAAATCCCTTGTCTATGGTTCATTTCTTGTTTTCCTAGAGAAGTTATCCATTTCACAATTACAGTTTTTTAACATAAAATTCTGTCAGCTGAAATTGATTGAAAGTTGCCCACTCAGTGGGCAGTAACTATTCACTTACACAAACACACACACAATTTAAGTGAACAAAATAAATGACTTATAAGAAAGGAGTAGGAAAATAAAAGCAGTAGTATATGAATTAAGTGGAATACAATATAGTCTTTCACAGAAATATCTATTTTCTCTTGTCCAAGTTGTCTTTCTGTGAGCTTGAAAGGTTATGCGGTTTTGTTAAATTGAAATTACTGTGTTGACTATTTTGACAATGCAATCAAACAGTTCAATCATTCTGTGACCACTAGATTCTCTGGCAGAATCACAGTCACAGGGACATTCTAATGCTGTGAAAAATAATTTTCAATGTAATTTCCAAAAATCTATTGGCTGTAAATAATAATAGAGATGAAAGTTATATTTCAGCTTCCAAGATTTGTTTTCTTCTCTCTATGAAACCAAACCAAATGTTTATATGGTATGTAGAAATAAAGTTCCAATCATACATTCAAATTGTCTTTTACTATTTGCCTTATAAAAATGAATTGAACCAGGTATTTTCAAAATACAGTTTACCTTTCATTTCATAACTCTCGGGAAAATACTACTTTTTTTTTAAAATTCTCTCAAAGTTCTCCCACAAATTCTATGTACTTAATTTTATTCCAAATATTATTTTCAATTTTGATTATGCCTTTAAATATAGGCAGTATCTCTCACCCCAAAAGGAAAACAGGATATTTTCTGGAAAAAGCAACATGCACACACTAAGTTACCTAAAACTATAGGTTCAAGAGTTTCTTGATTATTATCAATTCTATGCAATTCCAGTTAAAACAGTTACACTAATTAAATAATAACCTAATAAATATGTAATTTCTTCCTCTATAGTCAATCCTGCAACATCAAATGTTTAATTTTCCCCCCATAAAAGTATCTAATTTTTGATAAAGTATAAAGGTTATTGGATTGGACATTGTACCTATCACTTAAATGCAGGAGAGAAAAAAGTCTGACTTAGCGTATGTTATTAGCTTTGTCTCTATTCCCTGTTATGATACTTTCATCACTAATGCAGGAAATGAGGATACTATGAATGTATTTTGGGGCCTCATAAGGTAATAACTGCAATGCGATACGAATATTATAGACTCATCCAAAACATTTCAGAGCATAACAGTGACGGAGTGAAAGGAATACTATATTCATTAATTAATAAACATTTGTATAGCTTTTTTGCAGTCAAGTCCTGTCCTGGTCTTGTGCAAACCCGGAATAACCTCAAGAGAGTAACAATTTAGTAATAAGATTAAGCATAAAATTAAAATGACAATGCAAGTTTCCAAGGGCAAGTCACTAGACCAGAAAATGACACTCAAATCTCTAACACCTAGCACGTAATAAGCATTTGACAAATACCAGTTGAAGAAATAATTTTTTAAACAGATGTATGTGCAAAGGCTAAGGGGATAGAGCGGAGGGTACTCTTCCGTTTTTTTAAGAGTAAAGAAAAGCAGGGTGGGTAGAGGGTGGGAAGGGATAGACTGGGATTTCAAAATTATAGAATAGATAAACAAGATTACACTGTATAGCACAGGGAAATATACACAAAATGTTATGATAAATCACAGAGAAAAAAATGTGACAATGAGTGTGTATATGTCCATGAATGACTGAAAAATTGTGCTGAACACTGGAATTTGACACAACACTGTAAAATGATTATGAATCAGTAAAAAATGTAAAAAAAAAAAGAGTAAAGAAAAGCAGAGTAAGACACGGGAAGGCTTGAAAGAGAAAATCTTTGATTTGGGCTGAAAGATAGCTATGGATTTCCCACACAGAGAAGGAAATAATGGAAGAGAGAAAGTTTACCACTTGAAGAGGATTAGGGAAGTAAAAGGGCATTTCAGGAAGAAGAAACAATTTAAATTAAAGGCATACAGGTACATATCGCACAGTCCCTCCAGCAAACAGTCCAGAGCTACTTGATTAGAGTGCCTGGCAGGGAGCTTAAAAACGTGGCGGGACAGCGATGGTGCAATTGTCTCTGGAAGGGCTGGGCTTAACATGCTCAAATGTTTTGGACTTGACTTCTTAAGTAGAGGGAAGACACTAATTAAAGGAACTTTTAAACAGTGCTTTAAAGGAGAAGTATATCATTATGTGACAAAAGGAGAAATTTGTCAGCAGTTTGGAGAATGACTCAGGGAGAAAGGTCTTGAAGAAAGCAGGCAAGCTAATTAACAAGGTATTACAACACCTTCTCAGCTATCTAACAAAACAGTGCCTAAGCCTGGATAATGAAAAAAAGAAAGGAGACATGAGCATAAAGTGGTCATTTCAAAGGTGAAATGATGGCGCCAAATGGGTCAGAATGAGAACACTGCAGGAAGTGGAGGTGGACCTAGTACAAGTGCCCCCCTGAGTGGGTGCACCATTAATTACAGTAGACAGGAAACAATAATTCAGTGGGAAAGGTAGTAAGTTCTGTTTTGAGAATACGAGATTGAAGGGAATAATGTGAGATTTAGAGGGAAATGCCCAAAAACTGTTAGAAATGTGATTTAAGATACAGGTGAGAGGATAGGGCTGCCATGTTTGATAATAGTGTCTAGTTTCATGGACAGAGCAAGGAGGATTGTAATAGCGGAGGCTGTTCAGTTGGAAAGAAAGAAACTGGAAAACTTTGAAATTATCTTGATGAAGAACAAAAGAAAAATCTTATTTACAGTAGTCTGAGGAGGCTAAGACAATTAAAGAACTGTAGTATGATATTTCCAGAATAAAGGGGAAAAAATAAAACAGCAGGTAACAAGAAAGTCTGAGTTGAGCTTACAGTAGGGTGTATGGGCTTATTTTTTATGTTTGCTGCTTTTCACTGAAGATAAATATAGGAAAAAAGAACCCTGTAAATTGAGGAAATAAAGTTAAGGATGTGTAAAGATTGATAGACAATTTATAGGGAAAGATCATAATGGAGTTAATAGAGTAAAACAAGACCATGGAGAAAACCATCTAAAAGATACTTTGTGAAAGACTCTTTTCTGAAGACAAAAGGATATCTAGATAAGAAGTTAAAGTATAGTTAAAAATGATAGTGAAATGGAATTGAAAAAATTCATATTTGATGAATTATTTTCTCTGAGGCTAAAGGTGAAATGGAGGTGGTAGGGTCTGAAAAGAGTGGTGAAAGTCTGAAAGAGCTCTTGCTCAAAATATTTCTGGAAAGTGAAAGCCATAAACTAGCATTAGAGAACTTGTTTTCTGATTCAGTGATAGCATTTGGTCACAGAGTTGAACTGATATTTTCTCAGCATTCAGTAAACTCTAACAGCTCTCACCTATGGTTTGAACTATATCATTGCCCTGTTGGGCTAACTCCTACTAAAATATTTATTTCCTCTTCCGTTTACATGGTTTTGAGAATTATTAAGTATTGCTTATCACAGAACAAAGTTTCCTAATAATAAATGTATTGTTATTCATATTGTCAATGGAAGAATATTGGTATCAATGGTTGGCATGGACCATGTGGCATCAGGAGATCTATGTTTAGATTTGGTCCCTACATTTACTTGTTCTGTGTCTTTAAGTTGCCTTAAGTTGTTTTCTCATTATGAATAAAAGGAATAATATCTATTAAAAAGATCAACTGAGGTAAAGAATGCATATAAAACAAAGAGGCCAATACATAAACTCTTGGCAGTTTTTTGACAGTAAATATTCAATGGGACTAAAGTATTATTGTACCACTATTCAGTGTCCATTGATGCCTCACCCTCTCCACCCACATGTGTCCAAAAAGTGTTGATCGGTCATGTTCTGTTTTCATCTTTTATTTTCATCCTGGAAATGGCTAGACGGGAAGAATAAAAGAAACCAAGAATAACGAAATTGATTTACTTTAGGAAAGCTACTAAATGGATCAAGGTCAGGATAGACTTAGAAGGTGAATGAAAGAGGGAAAAAACAAACAGAAAAAAACTGGTACTAGGAGAATGGGGGGGAATAGGAAAAAGTTTTGAGTACTTGTCAGTCTGCAGAAATTGTTGCAGAAAACGATGGGATATTTAGTACCATTTGTTCTGTTTTGTGTAATTAATCCTCTTCAACTCCTTTGCAAAGGATTCCAGTACAGTTGAAATTTCTTTTTGATGCTTGACAAGAAATTAGTCTGGCTACTCCTTTGAGTGAAACCCTACAGCACCATAGTGTTATACTATTGCCTGAATCGGGTCATAAAAGTACTATTTATCTGATTGTCTACGTGATGAGTCTAAGCAGTGCACATGCTAAATGGGGGCAGTAAAATAATATGAACTTTGGAACAGCATTTATACAGAAACTGAACTGGTGAGAGACAAAATTCCCAATTTCCCTTAGCTGGATGACCTCTATTGATCTAAATCATCATCTTTTTCTAAGAACTTGATGGAAATACTTATGTAAGAGTCCACTATAGAATACACATAGGGCTGTCTGATTATTGGTTAATCAGGTAAGTATCAGTTAGTTCCTCTATCTGCCTTCCAATGCCAACCCAGAAAAAGACTGTCTTAAATATCCATCCATAAAAATTTCCATGGATTCCCTTAGAAATTCTTGATCCAAATGAAAGACACTTAACTATGTGAAAGACTTCCTAAGAGAAGGGAGAGTGGCTTTTAACATACAATTGAAAAAATATTTTCCAATAAAATAAATAAAAGAAAGTTACAAGGAAGTGAAGTGCTTGAATAAGTGAAGCAGCGTAACAGAAGAGTTATGATACGGACATTAAAGCCTCTTTCTTCAGTTCTATAAATAACCATTTTATTTCTCTTCTTTTGCTGTCATAGTTTATTTAAAGAAACTGATTTTTGTAAAGCAAATTTAGCACAGTATTAAAGAGGTATTAATGTGTATGTATTAAAAAACGGAATTTCTTACACGGCTACAAAGTGGTAGTGTTGTACATGTACGTGCATATGTAAATGAGTGCACGTGCGAAACAAAGTTGACCTTAACAACATATGCATCATATATTTACATAGTTATATGAACAGGTGGTCATGCCTTAGTTGATAAGTTATTGTCTAAATGATTTCATTTAGAGTAGTAAATTACAAATATGTTTAATAAAGCATGCAAGTGTTGATTACATAATGGATAAATTTTAGAAATGGATGATTTGTTGGACAAATTTGTTTTCTTCAGAATATACAGAATAAAGAGGAACAAATCTTATGCCTATGCTGAGGCATTTGTCTAGTGAATCTGCATGTGTTTGGGAATATTGATTTACCTGTTGGGAAACCAGAATGCCTTAAACCTAAGGCATCTTAAACTGAAATGATTGTAAAAGGGTAACTCAAAATATTATAGTCATTATTCTACAAAATTAGATTGACGTAGTTTACCATTTATTAGGATGATTAAATGTAGCACTAAAAATCATGTTTAAAGTTATCTGGAAATGATATAGATTTATTTTTATTTTTCATAGTTAAAAGCATTTAGCTTTTCCATCATATAAACATGAGAAAACCTGAAATGGATATGATAAATCTATGATAAATAAGTTTCTATAAATGAAATATATTTCCTCCAACTGTTCTTTTTTTTCCTTCTTTTTCCCAAAGACCTCAAGTTTTCTTTTTTGAAATCCTTCCTCTAAGCAGGAGGAATCAAGCAGCTGCTACAGATAAAATGAGCATCACTAGCAGTTATTAAAACTGTCACCTGATGGAAGCTGGGGATCACCATTAGGCCTTCAAGCAATAACCTGCAGTATAATTTTGTAACTCATATATCAATTAATTTTATATCACTGTCACACATGACACTAACAGCTAACACTATTTCTTCATGCTGCTATCTTAATTGCGATGTATGTGTGCTGAACATGAATATCTCAAGAGCAAAATCTTTCCTGCAAGAAAAATATCTAAGCTGTTTGGTAAAATTTATTAGAAATCTACAATTCCAATAGTAGAAAGCTTTTTATCTTGTTCTTAAATAATCTGAATTACTGCAGATTTGCTATCTGTTTATCCTATAAAGTAATTTCATCTAACTTGGACATTTAAGAAGGTATTTGTGCTTAGTGATTTTCTATAAAATAAAT
The DNA here is from genome assembly GCF_048564905.1 of Vicugna pacos. Lineage (NCBI taxonomy): Eukaryota > Metazoa > Chordata > Mammalia > Artiodactyla > Camelidae > Vicugna > Vicugna pacos. The sequence continues at coordinate 21,298,135 of NC_132991.1, forward strand.
AAGTTACATATGTCAATTCAATAAAATAATAGGAACCAAGTAGTGGCTACATTTTCAACAACTCATTATTTTAGGATGGTAGTGGTGGTTGACGATCTAGAGAAATGTGATTTTACTTGAGGTTAATATTATTCAGACTAATAGTTATGCAGGTTTGGAAAAGACAACTGATACTAGAATGATTAGAATGTTTGGAGAATATCCTAAAGAAATAGGCTGTCAGGGAAAGATACACAGATGATGTTTGTTCTAAGGTTTAGGTAGGTAATGAGGAAAAGGAAGGAGGGACTCTTCAAACATGAGCTGATAAAAGTTGCCATTAAAAGGAAAGACATAAAATTAACAGTGATGGACTGAGAAATGATATTTTATCATTTCTGATTGCTCTTTTTATCTTTAAAATAAATCTTTTTGACCAAATTAGAGGATTTTTCTTAATCTTTAACTCTTGTGTAGACTGCCATTTTTCTGTAAATCCTCTGAAATAACATGCAAAATTTGAAATATATGCACAATTTGCAATTATGATGAGAAAACCCTTAGCTTTCATCATAATCTTAAAGGCATCCCTGACCTTAAAAAGGCTAGAAGCACTGGCTGACTATCTTTACATTCCCACCATATATTCTCTAATAACGGGATTTTTGCAAGCATAGACCAAATAAGCCTGCCAGACAGAAAGTTCTTAAAAGAAACATCATTTTCCTTCTTAAATGGTGTATCTGTCCAAGCATCTAGTATCATATTTTGTACATAGTATGTGAAAGTCAGTGAATGCTGTTTGAGTGAATAAATGAGTGAATGAATGAATATAAAGAACTAGGTGGATGAGCCAAGAATTTTAATAGTATTAAAATATTAAACATCACTGACACATTAAACATGAATGTTCTTCTATCAAAATGCAACTAAGAAATTCATTCTCTTAACATGGAACTCCCAGAGAAATGTCTACAATGTATGTAATCGATATGGTTAAAATGTATGACATGTAGTTGTAACAGTCAAGGAAACTGAAGCAAAGAACACAAAGCAGAGAATACTTAGGAGTAAACACTGACCCAGGTAGGTTCCCATGGGTTTAGATAAAGAAAATGTTTTGTCAATCTGCAACCACTCATCTCATATTACACTGCTTCACTAAACACACTTATTGGACAATGATTATACAGCAGATCCTGCGCTAGAAGGAAGGGATTCAGAAATGCAAAGTTATGGTAATCCATGACATAGGCTACCTCATGGTCTGGTAGATATATAAGCAGGACAACCAGCAAATCAAACGGTCCCCACTGGATGTATGAACAAATGCAGGGTCAACACAGAGTACCAAAATGAAGACAAACACACTTGGTCTACAGGGCCAATACATTTAATTTGGAAACTTGATAAAAGTTGTGATTGATGTTGATTTATTTTCTAAACTCCCTCTGTCCTATTTTTTCCATGTCTCATCTACTAATTTAGTGATTATTTGATTCCTCCCTCTCATCACTCTACTAAGGTAGGATAAGCCTGGATTTCTTTTGGCATTTGGGAAGACAAAATTAAGGAATATGTGATAAGCACACCATTAAATATATCTCCCCTTTATAGTCCATATATTTTGACATTTGACTTCCTGTGCACCTACTAAACGATCCTCATGTAGAGGAAAATTCTCTGTATTTTGGTTGACTGCTTCAGCACACCTCAATGACTTGGTAATTGAGCACTGATACACAAATTGTAACCTCTCAGGATGAATTTCACTTACTTGCTCTCTCACTGGAGAAAGTATTTCTTAAGGCAGGCTGAATTTATTCACTCCAGAAATCCATCCACTTTCTAGGACACACAATGCTTCACAGTTGAGCTGGACTGCAAACTCTTCTGAAGCATATAGCTCTTCTAAAGCATAAAACTCTTTTAAAGCATAAAGCACAGGATTTTTAATTGGAATGGGTGGGAAAATTGATTGTGAAACCTGAAATTCAGACTAGCATGTGTGCTTTCCATTCCCTGTCAGGAGTATCATGATGCAGCTTCAAAAAAGTGGAAACTGAGTCATTCGACTAGCAGTATACTTTCCAGGAAACTAAGGAGCCAGAATATCTGGGATTTCTGAGTTTGGACAAAAAAAGAGTAGTGATTGTTTTTGTTTGCTTCTCCTTTTAATATGCTTATATTGATAGGTTCAACATGAATTATACTGCAACAAAGATGCTTTAAGTCTTGAAGAAAATTTCATGCTATTCTTACTCGACCTAAGAGAGGCCCAGATTGTATTTCCTGTTTCTGAACTATTTAATTATATAAAAGAAGCTGCTGGGAGAGAGAAACAAATGGTGAGACATTACTGCTACCCATGTAAGTTTTTGTAATGGGAATACCAGTCAATAGGGAGAACATATTATAGTTTATATCAAGCCAGAATTACAAGTTCTCCAACACTTGTAGCTCACTTTTCACATGTGTACGTACATATAATGCAGCACCAAGCATACTTAAATAGTCTAAGTGCAGCCCAAACGCTTACACCAGAGGATTCATGTCAGAGGCCATTCCAAATTAATTTCGATCATAAACCAAAAACTCTCCAAATTTACATTTTCATGGGAATATTGTAGCTGGCCACCACAAACAAGTAAATGAAGCCAGTACATCCACCCACTCTGTCTCTAACAGCCTTAAGCATTGGTTCCTTTTCTTGACTATTTTTAGACACTTAAAGTACCAAAGATTGTATTTCAATTTTAGCAAGACCTCTGAAGGTAAAGAAAATCTACTTTACATTCTGCTAGAAGGGAAATGAACTTGAGTAAGACCCTGTAGACATTAACTAATGAAAAATAATTATAGTGCTTTATCCAACGTGACAATTAGCCTAATTTGCTGAAAAAAAAGTCACCATGGATTTACCCTAACACAAAGTGCAGATCAATTGTTTACTTGCCATCATCAATTAATGAAATGTATCTAAATGAAAGACAATAATAATTTATTATTACAATCATCCTCACACATGTGTCTTCCCAGAATTGGTTAAAGAAAAAAATTAATAGCACTGAAATGAGTTTTTGTGCCTTCCAGAAAGAACTCTTCATTCTTGGATTGTGTCCATGTTTTAGGTTAGTCATCTCAGAAAGAGTTGGTCAAAGATTTGTATTTAATTAATGAATCATTTTCACTAAATTTCATTAATTTTCATTAAAATTCATTTTAAAATAATGAATTTTAAAATAGTGAATAATTATCATACCCATTAATCATATAAAATATGATTCAACTATTAAAGTGAATTTAACAGTTGAATCAACTCTATACTGATCCTTACAATTTAAAAAAACACAAAAACTTTGGGTCATCTTTATTAAAACAAATTTTTTCCTCCAAGTATTTACTGAGCAACTGCTTCAAGCCCAGTCTGTTTTAGGCACTTGAAAAGTGATGAAAAATCAGAGATCCCAGGTCTCATGGGAGACAAGAAATATAAGATTAACATAATAAGTAAAGTAAACAGTATGTTAGATATATGGCAAGTTAACGCTTTGAGATAAAATAAAAATTACCAAATTTATAAAAGTAAATGTGTTTTTCAAATAAATGAGAATTTTTTTTTAGTATATGCATGTCCCTTATTGCATATTTCATGGGACATATATATACTAAAAACATATTTGTTGTTTATCTGAAATTCAAATTTAACTGGGCATAGTGTATTTTTATTTACTAAATTTGGCAACCTAATGGTAGATGCTGTAGGAAAAAAAAGTGTAAGAATAAAAAGGCACCCGGACTGCAGCATGGGGGCAGAGGGTGCAGGGTTTGCTGGGAGTGGCAGGTAAAGTAAAAAATTGATAAAGACTTGAAGGAGTTGACTTACTTAGTTAGGCAAAGGGATATTTGGAAAAAGAATGTTCCAAGCAGATGGACTGCTAGAGCAAAGGCCCCAAAGCAAAACTGTGTCTGGCTTAACTGAGAAATATTTTAATCTATGACTTTAAATGAAAAATTACCAATGAATTAATGGATGCATATCCCTCAGGAGAGGTCATGACATTCTCAGAATGACTGCTGTTCATGGTCACTACTACAGTCCAGGTACGGGCTGTCCATACAGAATCATATTTCATAATGACAAGTACCTTCCACTCCTCATTTTCAAAGAAATGCTGACCCTAATCCTTCTAGGGGAAAAAAAGGTGGTGTTTTTCTCTCTTTCAGAGATAAATTGGTTTTCCAGCCACAAGTGAAATATTTCTACCAGTTATGTAGTATAGGGCCTTAGAGTTAACACATCTCTAAAACAAAGTAGTGCTAGTTGTGTCTCAACAGAATCCAGGTTAACGTAGTTTAGTTTCAGATGAGTATTCTGTTCAAAGAAGCCTTAAATGTAGTTCTAGTTGGAACGACTGCAAGTTATGATATAATTGCATAACTTAATTGAAAATTGGAGAAATACTGAATGATATTATTATGAGTACAAATTAGCTTAAATTTCAATTATAAAATGATGTTAATTTATTTAATCCTTGGATATAGAAAAATTGACTTTTATTTTACAATGACATAAATGTCTAAATGATCCATAAATAAATCAGATATCAGCAGCTTCCCAAGTGTTGTATAATAGAAGTATGTATCTATGTTTCCAAAAATGAATGTTAAATTGGAAAAACATACAAAAACATATTTTCTTTATTTATGCATTTAGAAAAGCTCTTTGCCTGAATTTTCTGGATGAATGTTCCCTCCTCAGTCTTTATCTTCTGTGTGTAGTCATAGCTTCCCTGCTATTAATGCCTTTCCCGATAATACTGTTTTTATTCGTTCACTTTAAAATAAACATGTTACGTGACACAATGTACTACATAAACCACAACCAAGACTTCATGAGCCATAAATGGAAGTTGGTGATATCTATAGAAGTAATCACGCCCTTGCAGAGCAAGATGGGTTATTGGCATATTTAATTTCCTCATAAAATAGGAGCAAGAGCATAACCTGCTAAAAATATTACATCATACAATAACTAAAATACATTAAGGTATGAAAAAACAATGACAAATGCATGTCTTTGTGAAATAACCGATCTAAGTATGATTCAGGATTTGAGTTTGGCTATTTACACATATATACATATTTTCATTTTTGACAGACCAGCTAGAGCAAGTATCAAAAGGTAAAAGCCATTGGGAAAAATACCTAAAACCAAGGAATGTTTCCCTTAAATAAGAGATCTGCAAATTGTGAGTAGGTTTCTATTAGCTTCTATTTAGTATCTTTGTTTTCGAGGGAGGTAATTAGGTCTATTTATTTATTTATTAACAGTTGTTTTAAAATGGGGGTACTGGGGATTGAACCCATGACCCTGTGCATGCTACTCACTCATGCTAAGCATGCTCTACCACCGAGCTATCCCTGCAGCCTCTATTTAGTATCTTAAGAGTTGGTTGCTAACTGGATGACTTCCAATTTTTTAGGGAAAAAGTTGTTGCTACTTGAGGTCATATTCTCTGAAAGTCACCCCTGACTGCTTATTTACCCTGTCTAAACCCCTAGAACTGGCTTATAATAGCTTTATCACAGTGAATTGTAATTATCTGTTAATGTGTTTGTATTTCTTACTAGATGAATTTAAAAGCATGCTATAATTTGGATAAAACTTTAAGGATTTCTCTTCACAGAGAAAGAAAAGCTAAATGATTAAAAGCATTCTTTCCTAGAGCTTTGCTACATATCAATCTTACTACTTTCCAGCTAGGTAAACATTGGTAAGTCATGTCATGACTCTTTCTCCTGATTTTCTTACTCATAATGGGATTAACAATAGTATCTGCCTTATATGGTAGTTTTGGGGATTGGATGCTTTATTGCACGTAAAATCATTGATGTGTTCCTGATACAAAACAAGTATTCAATAAATGTTAGTTCTTATTACTAGCTGTTTTATTCATCTCAGAATATAATGTGTGCCACAAAGTAAGTGGTTAATTAATATTTTGGAATCAGTACCTGGATGGATGGATAAATGGATGGATGAAACAACCTGAAAGAGCAGTACTTATTATTAAAATTCAAATATTTTACCAAGGAATAGTTCAATACATATTTTAAAGATCTACCCAATGCATTTAGAAAAGCTGGTGAACAGTAAGTCTGGTCAATTATGTTGACCTCATTTCTGGTCAATTATGTTGACCTAGTGAGTTATGATAAATATTGCAAGTAAAATTCCAGAAATACTTCATATCAAATGCAAGTCATTTGAAAACTAACACCATAGCTTAATAGCAACAATTATTAAAAATATTTATATAGCAGCAACTATTTAAAATATTTAATTATTATTAAAATAAGAAGAAAAATTAGACATATAGCTCTTAGTTTTTTTGGTCTATTTGAGAATATAGCTAGAAATCTCAGAAAAGTTTAGCTCCTTAACCAGTTGGTTTCCTCTGTTCTTTTTTTGGTTTAATGAATATTTTGCACATGATATTTTGGCTATATTTAGAAATGTGCTTGCAATATCTTTGATACTGACCTTTGTGGTAAAGCTTTAGCAGTTATATTCAGACAGTACAATGCTCCCAAATGAAGGAGGCATTTAATACATTGGTAAAATAGAAGTTGGTTTTATACAATCCATCATTATTATAGAATGGTGCTGTCCTGAATTCCATTCATTTAAAGAGGTCACCCTGTAATTCCAATGAAGCTTCTAGAAATTGTTTAACCAGATTGTACACAAGATAATGCCAAGGCTAATGACTGCATTTTAATTAAATGCATGATCACAAACTAAGTTGTGCCCTGAGTAAGAATATAATATAACATCAAGAGGGCACAGCTCATTTATGTTCTATCTGATTGCAAAACTTTTGTTTGAGGGACTAAAAATAACCTACAGACTAAAAACCTATGCCGAGCTCAATGATACAACTGGAAAAATATTTTCTCTCCAGATTACTACCCCTTTTATAATTAGTAAATTAGAATGAATTTCAGAGATAATATGAAGACAGCCTAACCCAGATACTATTCTCCAACTTAACAGCTTAACAAGAGGGCAGAGTATATTCCATCACACTGCACGCCATCACACTGAGCCTTCTCAGGGTTGGAAGCAGCAGATTTCCGTTCCTTTTTTTAATCACTAGACTCTGTGCTGAGGCAGTCAGTGAGAGTGGAGAGGCCACAGGCAATGCTGTATGCTCTTCACCTCATTTACTCAGCAAATGCCTTATCCAGGGAACAGTAACACCAGCCAGCAGGGATGACAGTGTAAACCTGAGGCTCCCATTCACCCCTTAAATCCTGAGGCTTTCATTCGCTTCTTCACTGCAGATTGACTTAGATCCTATTTAATCACATCCTCCCTTCCCACTCACTTATAAGCAATGAAAAATTGGAACCAAGAAGAAAAGCTAATAGTCTTCATTAGATTTTGACTGACTCCAAGAATCCATTAGGGAGAGGGGTAAGGAGACTGAAAATTCTCTCTCCCCTTCCCCTCCCCTAGCTCCTGGCTAGCTCCCACTCATGCTTCAGGTCCAGGTTTAAATTTCACTCTATCAGAGAAGCATCCCCTGTTTACCAAGAGTTAGTTAATTTCTCCCCACTTTTATATGTGTTCATAGGATTCCAAGCCTTTCCATTTTCGCTACTATCAAAACTGAAATTAAGTAACTCTGGCTGTAATTAATAGTTGAATGGTTATCTCTCTCACTAACCTACAAGCCTCATGACAGCAGTGACAGTTTCCATTTCCACTGATAATAACCTTGCACTTACAACAGTGTCTGATAAGTGTATGGTAGGTGTCCAATGAACATTTTTCAGATAAATAAGTGAATGAACAAACTTATTTATGTCCAATTTAAAAACAGTCTTGATTTTGCCTACCAAGTTACAATGGGTATGATGAGAAGACTCAGACACATTGAAATCTCTTTGTCTTAGTTGTTCAGTTGTTACTGGAGAAGATTCTCACTGTATTAAACTGTTATAAAGTTATATGATTGAGATGTAACAATACTAATTGGAAACTCCATGATTTTGTAAGGTGCTAAGTGATGATTAGAAGTGGTTTGCTTGAGAGGCCACTTTAATCATATACCAAATGTACCATATTCTAAAAACATTTAGAGTCAATGATGATATAGAGGAATGGATTCTTATTCCAATGAGGTTGGAAATTCCAGAATTTATTCATGTTTGCCTCACAACTGTTTGGCACTTTCTCAACATCTTAACTTTTTCTCTTACCAAGAACTTAATGTCTCTTACTCCATTTGAATATTTTGTCTTTCATCAGCTTCACAATTAGGTAATCTTAATTAATTTATGGCCAAAATTTCCTATAAATAATTCATCACTGTTATGGTCATTATTTCCAAGAAAACTGATAAAACCGATTAATGTGTATTTTAGTAATCTTTCATAGTCAGATTTTATTTTCATTTTGATAGAAAGACAAGACTGAATTTATCAACATACTATATAGCATTCTTGTGTCATATAAATTCCCTCAATAATTTATAATAAGCCACTTATATTTAAAAATGCAGTAGGATTAGAAATGAAAAAGAATGCAAAACTGTATGTAAGTAAGAGTGAGAGAATTCATAGGAAAAAGAAATATGACAGTCTTTGGAAATGCCAAAGAAGCTTCAGTTTATTTAAACAAATGCATTAAATTGTATATTTTTCTATAAAATAACAATTATTCTTGTCTTCAGGTGGATTAATATCTATTAAAATACTAGTGAAGAACTGTAGAGTCACTTAGGGTGAGAGTAACAGAGAGTGTAAGGTGAGACTGTAATACTAGATTGTAAATTCCTCCTGCAGGCCACTCACTCCCACCACAAGTCTTACAGAGAAAAAAAATCAAAGAACCTAGTCTTTTTTGCCTCTCTGAAGGTAGATATTTCTAGTGAAGGCTGAGACTTCATAAGCAAATAGTAGGAGATATCAAAGAAATGCAAATAATATAAAAGAAAGACAATGAATATAATAACATATATCAAAGGCAGAACAAGGCAGCAAAAAGAACAAGAGTATAAAACAAACATTGTAAATATAATCAGAAAGACTTAAGAGAGTTGGAAAATATTTTTGTTAAAAAGCAAACTTTTTTAAAGTAGAAAGAGCATAATTATAAATATAATTAATAAAATAAAGAATTTAATATGTAAGTTGAACAGCAGAACAGATTAATCTTAAGGAAAACCCCTTAGTGAACTAAAACAATAGGTCATGGACTTTTTTCCCAGAAGATACCATAAAGAGATTAAAAACAAGAAAGAAAAGTTAGTGATGTAAAGAACAAAAAATACAAAGGTAAAACTTATTTAAGTAAACAACAAAAATTAATGGAAATAATTAATAAAACCATAAGCTTTGCAAGGACAAATTTCTGGCAAACCTGAACTAAAAAAGAGATGAGTAGGACAAAAAAAATACAGAAAGAAAAACAGGAAATAGCTGTAGATATTGCAAAAAAGATTTTATAAAATAACAAACTATGTGTTATTACATTAAAAAATCTAACTAAAATGATAACATTCTAGGAAAACACACTATGATTAATTATAAAAGCAGAAATAGATAATGCAGATAAACCATTAATCACAAAATAATTTGAAATGACAATCAAGACTCTACCCTAGATTCCTCACAAAGGCTCCATAATTTTATAGATACATTTTTACCAGTATTTTTGAAAACAGGAAGGATGGGGCTCCCCATCTTTCCTTAAATCCAAATCATGTAGAGTCAGTACTAGAAAAATAAATTATAGGTATATATGAACACAGTTATAAAGATCCTAAGTACAGCAAGAATTAAATTAATCCAACAGTGCATTAAAAATGTAAATATAATATGATCAAGCAGAATTTACTTCAAGAGTTATTTAGTGTCACAAAATCCATCAGTGCAATTATCTGTATTAATGAACTGAAGTACAACGCAATTATATCACCTGGAGTGACACAAAATGTAGTTGAGAATGTAAAATAGATTTTAATAACATAAGGAAAATTATTCAAAATCTAAAAATAGCATTTTTCTTAAGTAGAATAATGTTACTTATAAAATTCTATAATAAATGTTACACTTGGAAAATACATTTTGATACGTTTCTTTGAAGATTTGAGAATAAGATGAGGATGCTACCGATCACTAACAATGCTCATGTGCTAGTCAAGTGCTTGCTAACTTTACAAGTCAAGAAAGGAAAAAAGAGGCATAAACATGAAACAGAAAGAGGTGTGGTTAGTTTTGGTTTTGTTTTGTTCCACTTTTGCAAATTATGTGATCAATTAGAAAACCTAAAGGAGTATATTTTTTAAACTATTAGAATCAGTGGGAAGGGATAAATTGGGAGTTCAAGATTTGTACATACTAAATACTGTGTATAAAATAGATAAACAAAAAGTTTCTTCTGTATAGCACAGGGAACTATATTCAATATCTTGTAGTAACCCATAATGAAAGACTATGAAAACAAATATATGTATTATACATATATATGTATGACTGAAACATTATGCTGTACGACAGATATTGACACATTATAAACTGACTATACTTCAATAATAAAAAAAATTCACTTTTAAAAACTACTAAAATTAATAAGAGAACTCAGCAAATTTGTGAGATTATAAAATAAAATCACAACCAAAACAAATTATAAGCGCTAACTGAAAAGATTCCTCTTAATGTAACAACAAAATATACAGTGTTTAGAAATTAGTCTAACAATAAATGCACAATGCCACCATAAATAAACTTTTAAATAGTGCTAAATAAGTAGTGATATTCCTGTTCATGAATGATATGACTAAATATTATGAAAGCATAAATTCTCATCAAAGCAATTCATAGATCTAAATCAATGGCATTCAAAATCCCAGCAGAGTTTTTTGAAAATTAACAATTGAGTTAATGAAAAAAAAAATGGAAAGAAGGTCTATAGATGGTTAAAACTACTTTTGAAAATGACAGAAATTGGTAATTTTTCCCTATCAGATACTATACAAGTAAGTCATTGTATTTAAAGCAGTATAGGACAACTGCAGAAAATCATATAGTGCAATGGAACAGAATAGAAAGCCCTGAAACAGACCTGTGTGCAAAGGCAACTGGATGTACAGGTAATATTAAAAATCAGAATGGGTTATTTTGGAATTGTCAAATTAGTAAAAGATGTTGGTTAAAAAACACTACACGGACACAATTCTCTCCCTCATGCTATGTACAGGAAGGAGCTCCAAGTCCTCACCTAAATGTAGAGGTACTAAAGCTTAGAACATGAGAAGCCTTTGTGACACTAGAAGAAGTGAGCACAATTAAGGATTTTAACGTGATGATGCCAGGGACAAACTAGGAAAGCTATTTACAACATTTTAAATCTAACGAGATGATTTATATTTATAATAGCTAAGGAACCTTTCAAATTAAAAAAAAAAAACCCTAAATAGACATTTCTCCAAAGAAGACATGCATATGGACAACAGACACATGAAAAGATGCTCAATATTCCTAATTATTAGAGAAATGCAAATGAAAACTGCAATGAGGTATCACCTCACACCAGTCAGAATGGCCATCGCTAAAAAGTCTACAGATAACACATGCTGGAGAGGGTGTGGAGAAAAGGGAACCTTCCTACACTGTTGGTGGGAATGTAAATTGATGCAGCCATATGGAGATTCCTTTAAAAACTAAAAATAAAGTTACCATATGATCTAGTAATCCCACTTCTGGGATATATCTGGAGAAAACTAACTCGAAAAGATACATGCACCCTTGTGTTCATAGCAGCACTATTTACAGTAGCCAAGACATGGAAGCAACCTCAATGTCCATCAACAGATAAATAGATAAAGAAGATGTGGTATATATATATATGTGTGTGTGTGTGTGTGTGTGTGTGTACACAATGAGATATTAGCCTTGAAAGAGAATGAAATAACGCCATTTGAATGCAATATGGATGAAACTAGAGATTATCGTATTAAGTGAAGTAAAACAGAGAAAGACAAGCATCATGTGATATCATTTATATAGTGGAATCTAAAAAATACTAATAATACAAATGGACTTATTTACAAGCCAGAAATAGACTCACAAAAAACAAACTATGGTTATCAAAAGGGAAAGGAGCTGGGCAAGGGATACATTAGGAGTCTGGGATTAACGCATATACACTACTAAATACAAAATAGATAAACAATGACCTACTGCAGAGCACACTATATTCATTATTTTGTAATAGCCTATGATGGAAAAGAATCTGAAAAAAGAATATATATATATATAACCAAACCATTTTACTATACACCAGAAACTAACACAACATTGTATATCAACTATGCTTCAATTTTAAACAGTTTGAAAAACAAAGACTTTATCTCAATATGGAATGAACAAAATATATGAATAATCAATTCATGAAAAGAGAAGTTAACATGCATAATGAATATACAGACATAACCTAACTCACTAGTATGATTTCAAAAATCACAGCATAATACCAATGAAATATTTCCGTCTATTGAAAAGTAAATGACAGATAAAAACTAATTGTTTGTGAGGATTGAGATAACAGAAACCCAAGATAAACTGGATGGACTATAAACTGATCAAGCTATTCTGAAGAAGAATATTTTTGCATATATCCTATATTAAACAATTCCAACATGAATGCACACCCCAGAGAAGTATCTTGTAGAGAGATATTGGAAGAGAGTAAAGGGAGGAGATGAAATATGATTCTGGGACAGCATAAACCAGATATGTCTTAGGCAAACCAAACACACCATTTAGGCATGTCATATATAGAGAGATATTCGTGATAACAGTATTTATGCAGGAATATTGGATTCCAACACTAGGGGAATCTGTAAATGATACGTGATATATGCATAGGCATACAATGGAATATTATCCAGGAGAAATACAGCCAAAAGTAAAGATCTTAAAAATAAAATGCAGAATTAAATAATGTAGGAAAGAGAATGAACTTTATAACAATACCACTTGGGTACATTAAAAATAAACATACCCACATGAACACTATGCATAATTTCAAGAATATACATATAAATAGATTAACAACTTGTGACATAAAAAGACTAAACAGTGTAGAAATTAGAATGGATACCCATGCTGGGAGGGCAATGTGATTTAGGCAGGGAAACAAACGGAAACCACAGAACAAAATTAAATATCAGAAGGGCTTTACCGAGCAGATGGCAAAATCTACAAGGATATGGTCTTCTGCCAGTTACTTTTACTGATGTTATCTAGGTGCCTAAGGTAGGGCCTGGCGCATAGTAGGTACCCAATAAATGTAATATCAAGAGGATTATAATAAAATAAAATTTACATGCCAAATATCTAAAAAAGGATAATCAAAATATATTTTTTGTTTCATTCATTTTATTTGTATTAATTTTTAATTCGCAGTAATGCAAAACTCACTCACTAAAATATGATTGGGGGGCTAGTCTACTGATCTGACTGCACATTTTAGTGCTAATATCAATTATTTTAATTATGCAGGCTTACCACAGTTTGTATATAATGCTTAGCTAAATTTTCTCATTAATTCTGAAAGTTTTTCAGTGTATTCTCTCGGGGTTTTTTGGTGTATAATCACATTGTCTACAAATAATGAAAATTTTGTCTCACTCTGTTATGTCTTGTTACTTTATCAGAATATTAATTATGATAGTAGTTTTCTCTGGTTGTTCATGATCAGATTATCACTAGTTCTTTATATCTCAATTACGCTGTTAGCTTTGACTTAACATAGATGTTAAAAACATGCCAAAGAACACAGTTCTTAAATTCTGAGGATTTTTTAAAATTAGAAACTAGGTCTGGGTTGTTTTGTTGTTGTTTTTTCAGTTTTATCCTTATCGCCTCATAGCACCTTTTTGAGGAAATATGTGTTGATAATATAAAATACCTCACAATAATCAATATGGAACACGTTATCAAATGACAAAAAGGAAATGAGGATTTTACATAGAAAAATAAATAAATTTCCTGGACTAAATTTATGCCTTATGCTAAATATGACCCTTAAACACTTAAAATGTAAGAAAAAAAGAAATATATATATATATATACACACACACACATATATATATACACATACACACATATACACACACATATATATAACCTGATATATATATATATATATATAAAACCTGAGTTGATAGATGCTGCTAAGTTCCTACTTTTTATTAGAAAGTCTAAAGTAATGATCCTATAACCACATCAAAATGCCACAGTCAGACCTTAATATTTCAAAATTCTATATGGGAAATACATACCAATTACAAGACTTCTCTTTAAATCTCTGATTCTAAAAAACCACAGCCAAATAATGGCCAAGAATCTAGCTGTTGATGGAGTGAAGTCAGTATAAGTGAAGTTTTTTACCTGCTTTTTAGAAGAAAGTATTTGCTAACACTCTCTCCAGTGGTGAATTGGGCACAACATGCATTTTCAACTAGCAAAACCATCAGTAGAGCAAATATTTATTATATGCTTACCTCCTGAGTTTACTTTATGCTCAAACTGGATGATTCACTCCATTTAGTTAAAAGGTCAAATTAGTTAACTGAAAAAAATTTCACTATTAAACCAGTTGCTGTCTTTTGCAAGGCTTAATTATTAGCCCAAATAATTTGCCAGTAGAGGTCATTTTATACTTTTTTTTGCACGGTTCTGAGTAAAAAAATTTCAAAAGGAATGGTACAGTACTTAGCAAAACAAACTGAACAGATTCTGATTGATTTAAAACCTGTCACAGAGTAGAGAACACATTCCAGGATTCTCCAGTGGTCTTGTGCTTCGTGACACGGACATTATTCTGGGGAGATTTTATTTTTAATAGAATAAATATAGAAATACCCGTATCATGGAAAATATTTAAAAAATTTAGATTTGCCTCATTTTGTTTTTAACTAAAACTCTCATTTCACCTTCAATATTGATCAAATTTCATATAATATAATATCTCATACAATATCATATATGTATACACACACATAGATACAGATGTGTGTGCGTTTTGCCCTAGCATAAATTATTGTATGTATAGGTATACAAAACTAGTCCTCAAAGTTCTCATTCCAGGAAGAGTTTAATAGGCAGAGGGAAAATACGTTAACCAGAAAACCACTAAGAGACATCCACCTGCATATCGCATACCTGTCCCCCTGGTCCCCAAGCACTCACCCAGAGTAATAAAAATTTCCTGAAGTGTGCACAGTTATTCTTATTTGACAAGTCTGGAGTTCTTTATTTTTTTTTCTCTTTAAAAATCAAAGGAATTCTACAGATGCTGACATTAAACATACTGATGGGAATTATGATCATATGTCAGAAAAATATATAACTCCTTTGAGCTCCCTAAGAAGCTGACAGCGTTGCTATAAAATATTAACTACTCACAATAAAATTCTTTCACAAGGAGTGAGAGGTTAGCAGAAAAAATCTGGAAGCCTTCAACAATGAATTTTGATTAACAGGTTGACTTAACTCCTTTGTTCTAGTTATTTCAGGCTTCACATAGGTAGACAAAAAAGCATGGAAATCACTAGCATATATTCATTTGGCAAATGTTCAACATATTAAAAAAGTGAGAGCCTTTTCCTCAAAGGAATATATGAATAATAAATTGGCAGCTCTACATTTGGCAGGAATGGAGAAGGTGAAGCAGTATCTGTCCCACTAACTCTTGGCAAAGTCAAGAGGTTGGTCACCGTGATGATCACACCTTCCCTAGGTACGTACACCACCCTCCCTCCTTTGCCCAAACACAGTTTGTGGATCTTTCACAAATGTTACTTCCTAGGAGGCTACATACTTAAAGTAGGTGGGCTCAGGAATATTCATACTAGGCTTTATCCTACAGTTATTCCTCTAAATAAGAAATTTAGAGATCTGTGTAAAAATTTGCCAGTTTGAGAAATCAAAACATACCTTGAATTGCAATGCATTAGCAATGCACAAATAAAATTAGATCTCCCAGGAAATATGCATACCAAATAAAGCAGTGAAAACATCAGATGGGCATCTGAGCACCTTACCAAGATATCTTGAAAGGCAGTGAATCAATTCCAAATTGGACAGGCGTTTGTTGTTGTTTTAGTTTTCTAATCAAGTCCCAAAGAGTAGCAATAAAGAATTTGTATTCTCTTAAGGATTTTTCCCAACCTCGCAGTCAGTGCAGGTACTTGCCAGATAGACATATTTATATGGAAAGTCACATGTTCCTGTACCTGGACTAAACTAAGCTAGATTTTTCTGATTAGAAATTCCCCCCAAGAGGGTGGGAATTTTTATCTTGGGTTGATTTTTCTGAATTTGATAAAGTGTGCAAAGTTCACTTTTAAAGCTGGGCCCTAAAACTAATTTTGTCTCCAAACCCAACACACTTGGAGGATTAGCCACAATTCTATCAAGTAGGGATGCCTTTCAACTTCGCATTCCACCTCCTTCCAACAAGACAAGAATCAATATACTAATCTTTTAAAACAGCGTCCCCGGAAACGGTTGTTAGGATAAATAAAGGAACCGGGAGTGTCTTAAGATGCATAGATTTACACTGAATTCAACTTCAAAATCTAATAAAATCACACAAATGTTATTAGATTGGCTCTTATAAAAAGCTGATCTTTGGCGAATTACAAATACTTATCTTTACATCCCGAGGCCTAAGTAGTTATTGACTTGGCATTTTTTGAAATGAATATTCTTCAAATGTATTTTCAACATTTATTTGGTAGTTAAGGGGATTTTTAAATGTTTAAACTGATTTTCAATAGTAAAAATTACACATATGTATGTATATATAATAATTCTTACATTAATGTACCATAGGTTATTTATATATATTTTATGCATATATGTGTGTATATATAGACACATAAATATATTTTTGTATCACTGCAGTGATGTGATCCTTAGATTATTTTTATAAAATTTATATAAAAATTTATACAATAAATTTTAAAAGGATGTGTTGATATGTCAGACAAATAGTTAAGATTTGCAATGAAATAATAATACAGTGCCTGACAATATATTAAAAATAAGATATAATAATCATCATGAAATATTAAAAATTAATAAAACATTTTTTTAGTGAAGAAAGATACAAATAGGCCAATGGGACAAAACAGAAGTGAGAAGATGCTCAAATAAATTAATGGGGAAATTTGGTATATAGTAAAGGGAGTATCTTAGGTCATTTGGGGAAATAAAGATTATTCTACAGTCATTATCATAGCCAGTCATCAGCTAAAGTAAAAAATGGTGAACCACACACACAAAAATTATAAATGGGTCAAATATTTCAATAAAAATATGGAAATTAGAAACATTAAAAGAAAGCTGGAACATATGTTTATTTAAATTTTATAGGAGAGAAGGACATTCTAGGTATAATTTTTTTAAAAAAACTTGAGTACAGAGTAAATGATAAATACATCATTGCCGTATGGTGAAGCTGAATATATATGTAATTTATAACTGGATGGAACTATTATTTTAATTCCAGTTTAGGTAGTATAGAGGTATTCTATTACGGAATGTATAAATAATAAGAAAAAAAGAAAAACAATAATTGTAATCCGCTTACCACAGAAACAACATCAATCAAAAATATGTTTTTTTATTATATCAGTGTTAATATCTCTGGTAATTGTTAGCCACCTGTTAAAAAAATAAATAAAATGAAAAAATATCTCATAGATTTAAAATATATACATTCTACTAAGCTATTTCATTTCTTCAAATCTTGGTATTAAGGACTGTAAATGTTGAGGGAAAATCACACCTTCCAACACCTGGCATGCCTGGGTTGTAAGTACCTTGCAAGCAGTATGTTCTGGAAAATCTGACTGTCATCGCTACTTACCAAGATATAATAGTTACGAAGAATAGTGTGATAAAATATGCCTTAATTGTTAATATGAATTTCAACAGTGCCTGTTCTGTTTAATGTTTTGTCAAGTTGTACATGTGAATGTTTTGTTTATTTTTCAAGTACTCTACAAAGAAAAGTATTTATTTCTTTGCTATTAGTCAAAAATTTAAAGTGTATATGCATGTTGCAAAGTTTCAGAATAGTTACAAAGGCCAAAAAGAAAAAAGGGGTGTATATGTATATCTTGAAGTTATACATCAACACAATATGTATCCACCATTAGTTGAGTGTCAGTGGGCTTCATATTTAGGCAGAAGTTTTCCTCTTATTTGAAAAATCAGTGTGGAGTTAAACCCTTGTCAAGTGAACTGGTAAAAATTAATGAGGAAACTAATACAAAATGGCATCTCTACTCATGTAAATACACAAATTTAATAGTGAACACAAGTAAAAGAAAACACTATCTAACAGGTATAAAGTATGACTTTCTGAGAAAATATTTTGACTATGTACATACCTATCTAAGTAAATGCATATATGTCATACTTGGTTTGGCTTATGTCAGGTGTATATTCCAATTCTCAAAGGCATCGAGCAGTAAATGTTTGTGAGAGTGAAGACATCTATTATGATTACTCTAATTAAAAACTTCCAGGTTATTTATAGGGTAATACAGGGAAATGAAATTCATTATCCTGCAAAGTATGCAACAAACCATTAAACATTGCAATAAAATCAATTGGCACAAAAAGAAATGTAATTATGTTACATTCATGTAAAGTCTCCCATGAGCTAATTTCTAAATATCAATCATGACTGATATTCATCGTATAAACATCGAAGAAGCACTTACATCCTTACAATACATCAACAAGTTCCCACTATCTCACAAAGACATAAGACATCATCATAAGTGTGCCTGGTAATCTCTAATCATCCAAATCTCAGAACTCAATTTTGTACAACAAAAGCAAAGGGGAAAAAAAGCAATTGCTATTTCATCAGAAAAGGGTATTTTACCATCTCTTTAAAATGTGATGATTTATTCCTAATTAACAACTGATTAGATAGGATTTCAAAATTTTTCTAGCACCACACATGACTAAGTCGTAAGTGATCAAGGCATTGGATGAAAATTAAAAACGGGCATATCATAAAGTGTTGATGATCTACACCTGCTTTACACATCTGTTGAAGTTCAATTTACAGGAAGGATAAACTAATCTATTGTCCATCATTTTGGAATGTTAAGCGACATGAGTGCCACAATATTATAAGTAGGAAAATTGGGGGGAAAAAGGCCTAAAAGTGGAAAAGTCTGGGAAAAAACTAGAAATGGATTGTATATAAATAAAATGAAATATAATCAGTGTTAATAATGTGGACTTATTTCCCTCTTGGTAACAGCTTTAAAATATATTATCTATGCCACCATTTTTTATTCAAATATGTCTGATTTTTTTTTTTTACTTATAGAGGAAAAAAGAGCTAAAATAATTGAAACCCACTATTTGTAATTTCTGTCCTCAAGAAGGACATGCATACATTTATATAAACAAAACTAATATAATAATATGACAGATAAAGGCTAAATTCCAATTTTGTAGAAGAAAAATGACCTAAGTTTCTGCTTTCCTTATTGCAAAGATAAGAGAAGGAGAAAGTGGGGGCTGCCCAAATCCCCCATCTTTTTGACAGGATTGTGTGACACAGCAAATTGATTCTAAATATGAGGCAGCCACTCAAAGCTTCCAAGGGCCACTCAAGCATAGCCATTAAGACTTTGAATTTTGACAGAAATTGGTGTAATATTTTCTATGATCTCTACTGTTTATGAACAAAACGGCCTTCCAAAGACAGTGAATCTTTTTTGCCAAGCCCTTTAATGGAACAAGATGGCCAAATTTGGAAAATGAAATTGAGGAGCGATGACCTGCTGGCAGAACAGAATTAGGAGAGTTGGGTATCCTGAATTATGAGCCCGGAGTGGAATTCTAACAGGGACAGGTAAGAAGACAGCCAGGGACACAAGGCATGGTGATCCCAAACATTTCCAGTAAAATCTGCTGAACACATGCACAGTTTCTGTAAGTTATGTTCAATGGTAAAAAAAAATTTAAAAGGACACCGACTTCGTATCAGATAACTTATGATGTGGATCTGAAGCAACATTCCAAGAACAAACCTATGCCACCACCTCCATCCTCCACTTAGGACTGTAGAGATTGTTAGAGGTTTTGGTATCAACCCTGGCCATAGTAGAGAAAGCAAAAGTCACATGGACAGCAAACAACTGATGTCTGGGTTTTAAAATATATATTTATTCACAATATCAATTCTTGGCATAGAATAACTACTCTATAAGTATTTTTGGAGTTAATGACTAAAGGAAAAACAGAATTTGCATTCATAAGAACTGGTGAGATAAGGGATCTTCCTGTGTTAGTAAGTTTATCTTGGAAGTAAAAATTATTGCTAATAATCATACTTTATCACATAAATTAAACAGTTTAAATAAAACAAGACACCAACAGCAATAGCATGAAATATCCAGGTGTCTTAACTGAAGGTGCTATGTAAATGCAAAGGTGCTATGTTAATGTAAATTACCTTAAGTGCTTTCCTTTCTCATCCAAAAGAGAATTTGTTTCAACTACGTAAAAGCAAATACTATATATGAAAAATGTCTTCTAGTGATAAATGTTTTTCATTTTATGCAACCTTCTTGAATTACATTTTGGTGTGTTTACAAATATATACCAAAGCTTCTTAGATATTGGCAAAAGAAAAGTATAGCTTATCCAAAAAATTTTCCATTTATGTAAAATGTAAAACTTGCTGCTCAGAAATGAAATAATTTTATTCTAGCTGCGTTGTAGTCTAAGAGTTTCATAGTTAGCTGGAAGGGATCTCAAAGTGATCCTATCATTCAGCATTAAGGCAAGAGTTTGTTAAACTCTTCTAGGTAGCAGGAACCCCATTTATTCTTCTGTATTTGTGCTTCCTCAGACACGGAGAACCACCTTTAACGTATTTCACCTAGCAACCATCAAAGTGTTTGAAAGCAATAAATAGACCACTTCCCAGCTGCTAACATCTCAAAGCTGAACACAAAATCTTCAGCCCTTTCCTCACAGAACCATCTTATTCAGTCTTTATTTTTGTCACTATTCTCTGGAGAATTGAGATTTTTCACAATGTTTTTAAAGTAAAAACCGAAAGTATACAAAATACAGCAAAAAGGGCAAGGTGATGCAAACTAGAACAGGGAGTAGATCTTACCACTAGATGGATTTCACTTCTTTCCCAGTAGCGCCCAAAATGCAGAGTTGGGTACAATGAAGTTCATGCTGAATATTGGATCTTGCTCCCTATTTCAAGATCTCCCGATATTTCTTGCTAAGCCTGGCATTTTATTCAAATTTACAATTATTTGTTTGTTTATAATGTTTACATTTGCTTAGTGTGGTATAATGTAGGAAGACTTTGAAGCCAAAAAGTTGGGGAAATTATTCTCTACATTTCTAGATTATTGGTGGGGCTGTCTTGGAAGATACATAACCATTCAACCAGAGATATTTTTCTACCCTCAATTGCTTCTTCTGCAATAGTTGCCCGCTAATCTTTTACTAGAAATATAAAAGTCAACCTTCATTATTGCTTCCTTCCTTATCAGCTTCCACATCCAGTTACTTTCCCCTTTCCTGCCCACAGTATTATCTCAAACCTTCATTATCACACAATCAGAATACTGCAGTAGATTCCTAACTAGTTTATTTTCCTCCATTCCCTTTCCTCCTCGTTTTAGAAAATGCGTATCACTTCCGGGCTTTAAAAACAAAACACAACAAAACAGCCTTGCAAATAAGTCTTATTTTCTAGCAAGTTAAGTTCAAGTCCCTCAACATTATGCAAAGTCTTCACAAACTTGCCAGCCTCAGTTAACTTCTCCAGACCGGAAACGTGGCGCGAGTCTTCTCTGCACCCGTGCACAGGGGAATGCCCTTCCCCTACTCAGATGTATATTTAAAGCCCACTTTAAGTGTACCTTAATCTTTCTACCTGTGCCAGAGGAAAATAAATCATTTCTTATTTCGTACTATCTGTATTATTACATTTAAAACTAAATTATTATCTGTACGTAGGTCTTCCATATTATACTTAAAAACTTTGAATAAAAATCCAGATTATTTTTCCATTTTTTTTATTCCCTAGCACAATATCTGGCCCACAGAAATAAATGAAAGAAAATGAATATTGGCTGAATTTTGGGTCAAGGCATCATTTTGACTGATTGTGAAATGTAGTTAGAAGTGACTTAAATAGGTAACCTAATTCAAACCTTTCTTCTAATTTTGACTGTCCTTATCATTTCAGAGTATCTTATATTTAGGATAGTCAGGAAAAAAATGTGCATTGTATTTTGACTGCCAAGTTTCAGTTACTCAGATTTTTTAAGTGGCTTTTCCTAGCTGCCATGTACTCTCTATCTTATACAGAATTGACCTTTTTGGTTTGTTTGTATCCACACTGTAATTTCTATCAATTTTCAGCTTATAAACTTCCAAAATTTACAGCATCTAGTTATTTATCTGTTTCTTCTCTCTATATTGTAAATATCTTAAGGTTATAAGCTACTTCTTTTTTGCATCTTCAGTGTTTAGTACCCCGCCTGACACAAGAGACTACATACATGCTTCTGAATGAATGAATTCATAATGATTCCAGTTCAGATACATAAAGACAGATCTAAACATAGATACTGAGTCAAGTGCAAATACAGAAGCAGACGCAGTTTTAGACACAGACTTAAGGGTAAATTACAAGTTGCTTTTTCTTCCTCAGAGAGCTTACTGGTAGGGAGTATTGGTGTCACTTTTGATTTGAACGTTGGCTTGGTGCACTGTCCACTAATAATGATAGCAACAACAATAAATACACACAAATTTCTCAGGACAGAATAAATCACGCACCAGTAATATACCAGGTGCTGAAATATGCTTTGTATACTGTTACCAATAGACTCTGCTACAGTTTGTCATCAACCTTCATGAATGAGAAATCTGGCGCTCTACGAGATTAAAAATTAAAAAGAGGAAGCAGAGGAAAATACCAGAAAAAGCCCCCAGAATAATTTCTAGCAGGAGAGTCATTCAACAATACCTTCTTTTTCTCCCTTCTCTTGGGCTAATTTAATCCAACTTGCTGCAAATTAAGCCTTCATTTTTTGCTTTTCAAACCCTTCTATAACCTTGAGTTTACTCTAAAAAGATGAAGAAAAAGCAAATAAAATCTTCCTGAAATGCAGTTTTTTTTTTCCCCTCACATAACTGTTTTCCCTTTCAAAATTCCACATGTCTGTCATGCTGTGTTTTCTTCTTTACTCAAATTCTTTGAACTACGTTGCACCGCTTCCTGGGGTCAGATGGGAACTAGTCATCTCAGCATCACTCTCTTCTCACATCTCTACCTCCTGAAAATGTTCGGAGCTGTTCGAAGGCATGTGTCATCACTTCAGTGTCCTGGGCCACAAAAGAGTCGATGCATTCATATATGAAATAAATAACTCAGATCTTTTAGTTTTCTCTTAAATGAGACAAATACTGGTAACTCAGGAATGGAAATGCAAAATTTCTTCCTTGACTAGTTTGCCGAGTTAGTTTGTAAGTTGTATATGGGGGGCAGGGGCTAGGAGTGGAAGATTTTAGAAGTGAATTTTCAATATAGACATTTCTTCTAAAAGGCGATGGTGGAAAAGGGAAGCTGGCAGGTGTTTTGTGTGAGATTCTTTTTTCTACATTTCTCTCACAACGTGCAGGACTTAACCATCCTTTCATTTTAGCATAAGAACATAATGCTTCAGAATGTTAGAATTTATAATGAAATGCTGGGTAGGCTTGCGTTTCTCGTTTATATGTTTGTTTCCTTAAAACAAAAAGACTTTCATTCATTTATGATACATGTCTTGAAACCAGCACTCTGCCTCTACAATAAAACTGTCTTCCTATATTTTAGTCATCATTCAGTTGATCCTGCATATTGATGCCTGTTAAGGGTTTTAGTGACAAATCTCCATGTGCTTTTGGAGTGGGAGAAAAAGATTATAAAACTTCAAAAGAAATTTAGATGGTCTTTCAAAAGTAAGATATATGTTCTTGTGCACCACTGTCCCAAAAGTTAGCTGTTTCTCCAGTAAGGCTATACTCCCTGTACTTTTATATTTTATATTCAGTACATGTCAAATTCTTATGTAATTTCACCACATCGATGGAATTATTCATCTTGGCTGTAAAAATTCAATGTAATTAAATTCTTTAAGCTTTCTAGACAGTTTGAGTTAGATTTTTTAAGGTGGCAAGGAGAAGCAATTTACCTTTACTGTTCTTCCTACCACTTACAAATCATCTATATTTCAAACCTGAGCCACTCTTCTAGTTAATGAAGTTAATGGCTTCATCACACCATGTAACTCACATTGTGCAATCTATATAATAAAAGCAGAAGATACAGAATATTCTTGACGTTCATGAATATTAAATGCTGAAAAATAATTAGATGGTAAAAACAGAAATATAAATAAAAATAATGAAACACTAAGGAAAATGTTTGTATGGTACTATATCAATTTTAAGACGCTTGCCCAGAGAAAATTCTAGCAAATATTTCTACAGTAATGATGGCTTCCCAGAGTATTTTGGTATGTATCATCACATTTGATCTTCATAGCAATCTGGTAAGAATGTATTATTTATATTCGACAGAAAAACAAAGCCTCCTCAGTAAACAAAGCCTGACTAGGATCAGCCTATATGAGGCACACAGCCTTGGTATATCATCTCTTTCCCTTCCTCTTATTACATTATTTGCTTCCCACTTCAAATGCCACTTTTCATACTGCACAATTTTTCTTCCTACTCTTTTCTAGGTAAACAGGTTTTATATTGTGATCCAAAAATACAGCACTGTATATGCTAAATTTTTAAATAACATGCAAAAATTCCTAAAGTAGATACAAATTCCAAATGAGAAATGTCTGGTAATTTATTTTTTTTTTCTCATTCACACCACTGAATGCAGTTTTCATCAAAGTTCTGCCTTTGGTCTTCTCTGACAAGTTCATCTACTGCCACAAGCTCAGCTGCCTTCTATTCACAAATGCCCCAAACTCTCTCGTCTTAAATCCCAATTCCTTCTTTATTGAATCTCAGATACACAGGACTCTATCTGGAAATCGGTTAGGGCCTCATCCTCAAAAGGCACCAAATGAACTAAGTAGTTTAACTCCCCTAACGTAGTACTTCCATATTTTGGCAGATAGCCTGACCCTTTCTACAGTCTCCAAAGCTGGAAACCACTTCACACCGAGCAACAAAGACTTCACGGTCTGGCAAGCTCTTCTCCCTGCTCCCTTTCATACTGCCACTAACAGAATTTTCACCATCTGCATGTAGACACTCAAAAATTGTCGTAGAAGACGATAAGGAAGGGCCAAATTTGACTTGCCCACCATTATTTCTCAACTGTATTACAAGTGTATTAAGCTCTTTTAATGGAAAAACTAAACTGTAGACTCGTGGTGTTGAACAATAGTATGTTTTCATATTTTAACGTAAATATGTTAATGAAATTAGCTAAATACAAAGCTAAATATAAAATGCACATGTTGATAACTATACAACCATAAACCAAAACAAATTTGCAAATAAATACAAACTAAAGTACAAAATGAAACTTTTATAATATAAACTAATGTGTAGAGGGATAATATGTTACTGAAACAAAACCTCACCTGGCGGAGAGAATATGAATTAGCCACCACAATGTAAGTTCTCTTGAGTGTGCAAGTCTACCCCACCTCGTGTCCTCTCATTCCTTACAGAACCTTACCTGAAACTTCATTTGGTTAATATGCAGTATTGACACATCAACCCCACAGCTCTAGTTTTCTCATTAAGTTACAACATTAATTGACTATAGTCGGATAACCACGTTATCCTACATGCAGATAAAATTTCAACCAATGAAATCATGTGGAAATACTTGGTTATCACACGGCCACATCAACAACTTGGAATAAATGTGTATTAATTTTGAGATTACAACGGAAATGAAAACACATCACCGATGTCTTCTCTTAGAAACTATATCCACTGCCCCCTTGATAGTCTGCAGAGTAAAGATGGAGAAACATAAGCCTATATTCCTGCAACAGCCCCCACAGATATCTCATCATCACCATGATAAACTGCAGGAGATGGTTCCAGGTCGGCTGCATACACCTTCCTGTTCTTGTGCTCTCTCCTGCTTTTAAGCACTATGATTGTTTGAACTTTAAGCATGATGGTGAGCTTAATTTCTTTGTATTTTATGTTTCACCTGTCTTACGGCACCTAATGGATTAGAAGCTAATTTTAGCTCCAGTTTAAATATTTAGAAACTTGGTTTAAATAGTCATATTGAAACTCCTGCAGCACCAAATACGGCATATTTTTATCAGTTAGGTATTCAGCTATGAATTAGTTTATTTTACATTTATTGAGCTCCTACAATATGCCAAGCAGCTGTAGTCACTGAGCTTAGTGGTGGACAAATTACACATACTTTTCCCTCAGGAGTTTATATTCTGGAGGGGATGCAATGATCAAGCAACTGTGACATAATTTCTGATGGTGGTAAGTGATAAGACAAAAATAAAGGCTGGTAAGGACAGTCCCAAGGGTCTACTTCAGTTAGGGTGGTTGGGGAAGGCCTGAGTGAGAATGGGGCATATGAGCTGGGATCAGCAGAATGTAGTTTCAGGTTTAAATTTTATTTATAACATGCATTTGTCAATTATGCCTTCTGACAGATAAGTACCTTTTGTAGCACAGATAAATTATACTGCTTGTATTTGTGATAGGAGATTAAATAATTTTTATTTAGGTTCTATTATATCATCAAATCATTAGATAAACAATGTGACTGGGCATCACTTTCCCCCCATGTAATGGATAATGAAATTGTGTCTTAGACAAGTTTCCAATGTAATATCCAGAAGTATCAACACGTGGCTGCTCCTTATTGACCTGTCAATCAAACCTAAACTTATTCGAGTTCAGATTTCATTGTTTTCCCACCACACTACACCACCTCCAGCATACTGAAAGTTCTACAGATGTCGCCATGATGGTACACTTGATGCTTCGTAACAACTAATGAATTTATAAGAGAGGAAGACCATGGCTATCAAAAGAGTCCAATACAGTGCATCACCTTAATCTAAAGAGGCAACATAGTTGATCTAATTTAGTATAAACATATAATCTATTGGTACAACATTGCAAACTAACTATACTTCAATTAAAAAAAATATATAATCTTAGCTTGGGTTACTTTCAGAATTTCCAAATGAAAACCATTGTTAGCAAAGAGAGAACTTCAATGCCAACAAGAAGCAAAAGACTACAGGTTATGGGATTTCAGTGCTTTTGTTAAACAGCAACTATACCAACAATGAAAAAGTTAAGTTTTGGGAAAGCAATCAGGCATAAAAAAATCTGTCTGCCCAGCACCAAGTATAAATGATGAGTCATGCAAGTATTGCGAATGACTAAAGAGGTTAGCAGGGCTGTTTGTGCTGAAGAATCAAATTGCATTTTAATTTATTTAAAATAGACTTCTGAGATTAAAACTAGTAATTAAATCCCCAAGTTCATGGAACAATAGAAACTATTTTTAATTTCCTAGGATTAGAAATGTGTATCTTGTTTATTATAACATGCCTGCTTTGATAAAACCTGTTCATAATTATCACAACACCAATATTATATTGCTGTCTCATGTAATTCCCTGGAGATCTGAAAAAAAAAAAAAAACCCAAACAAGCTAGAAAGGAGTCTGTAATGTGCACTCAAGAGCAGTGTTCAAACATTATTAAAATAAAGGTGCATTCTTCCTTCCACTCCACCTCATTTGTTTTATGTTAAAATCATGAGGAAAAGAAAAACTCATTAAAGAAGAATGTGTTGGTGTGCCATTAATACAGCACATGTCAAAACATAGATTTTCTTTATTTCTCTATATCTGCAGTATGTTCAGGTCACCTTTTTGCTAATGAAAATCTGGATCATTAAAATAATTTTCATTTCACATGTGAGACATTACCCTTCCACCAGGCTAAAGAAGCCCTAGGACAACATAAGCAGCCCTAACATATCTATTGGCCTTGGAAAAAGGAAATGTTACATAAAACTTAAGAAAATGGAAGGTTCTTAAACAATTTAAGCATGTTTCAGATATAGAAGAAACAATGCCTAATAGACAGACAGCATCAGGCAAACATTAAGTTTTGGGATCCAGTCCTAGCCATGCTGATCTCTAATTTCATTAACATAGCCTGCAATTTACCCAACTTCTTTGAATCTTGGTTTTCTGTTCTGAGATGATAGGAGCATACAGAATGCTCTGTTAGTTTCAGTTTTTAAAAATCTACCTTTGACCACAATGATGCAAAATTAATTTTCCTAAACATTCTCTCTTGTGGAAAAGAAGGTAATGTTTATAGAAGTGACTATTCTTGCTACAGTGAATGTTTTCAAATAAGTAAATTATGAACTCTGTAGAGTATAAGGTTCCTTAATCTGCCAGAATCACTAGCTTTTTGAGAGCTTACAAATCAGAGGAAACTAGAGGGAAATGCCATTACCCAGTCATCTACTATTCAGTTTTAAAGTGTCAGCATTTACATTTTCATCAGCATTATACTTACAATGAGATTTATGATACATTGCCTCTAAGTCATTTTGTCATACGACTGAGGCAAGACTATCATGACAGGAAACTAAGCCTTTTTCTAGGTGCGATACTCTTCCCACATTGCAGGCAGGCATGAGCAGCACCATGTGATACTCCATTTATTTCAATTTCAGAACCTAACCTGTCTCCATCTGTATGTGTAAATTTGGTTAAATGATTTAAAGAGGAGAAATAAGACAAGTCTCACAAATTAAGATTTAATTCTCTGCTTAGAGAGTAAGAAAGCAAGGCCCATTTAGACACCCCAGGGCTTACCAACGGAACAAACAGCAGCTGACTTGAGAAATAGTTGAAACACTAACCCACAGAGTCTTCTTACCATCATCTCAAAGTAAGCAGTCATTTAATATGGCCCTTCTCAGTCTTATGAACCATCTTCTGCCAACATCTATTTTGACTATCAAATCTTAAGGAGTACTATGGGCAAACCTCAGAGTCACTGAGGGTTCAGTCACAGACCACAGCAATAAAGTGAATGTCACAATAAAGTGAGGCCAATTTTATGGTTATCCAGTATGCATGAAAGTTACATTTACATTGTACTGTAGTCTATAAGTGTGCAATAGCATTATGTCTAAAACACAATGTATGTACCTTAATTAAAAACATATTATTGCTAAAAAACACTAACCATCATCTGAGTCAGTGATAGTCTTTTTTTAAATTGAAGTGTGGTCAGTTTGTGATGTATTTCCAGTGATAATCTCTTTGCAATAACAATTGCAACAACAGATGAAATATCACAGATCACTGTAACAAATATAACAATAATGACAAAGTTTAAAATATTGTTAGAATAATTAAAGAATGACACAGAGACAGGATGCTAGAAAATGCTGTTGGAAAAATGGCACCAACAGACTTGCTCAACACAGGGTTGCCACAGACTTTCAACTTAAAAAAAAAAAAAGATGTAATATCTGCAAAATGCAATAAATCAAAGTGCAATAACACAAGGTATGCCTGTATAGAAATATCTATCCAAATGCTACAAGTTAAATCTCTCTTCCTTCCTAAGCTAGATTATGATCAGAAGAAAAGGTTTTGGTAACTATGGCATGAGAGTTGCTCAGGAAATCTCTGAATATCTTTAAATAACTAAATTTGCGGTGCTACTCACTCTAGTGTGTACCACAGAGAGCTGCCCAGGTGAGAAACAGTCCGATCAATGATCCCACTTACGTAATTTCAGCCATCTGCACTTGTGACTTTTGATTTGCATTTCAAATTGGAAACTACGATTTGTTTTTTCTGTTCAAAGCATCAAAATTCATATGCCGCGTCTCTCCAAAATCAGTATTCATGTGGGCCTCTTGTTGCACCTCAGTTCCAGCTGTTCGAAATTTGGTAAAATCCACCCTGTCATTTTTGTACAATGCAATAACAGACAACAGAAACTTAATGATTTATTCACACTGTTAGGGAGTAAGGATGAGGCTGTTGGATATTGTTGATAAACAGACTAGTAGTAGGGAACATAGACTGCCTTTATCTGTTTCTGTTATTGAATAAAAGACTTGGGAAATATGATTTCAATAAATTAAAACTGGATTTATCAAGTCAAGCAAAGTAAGGACTTACACCATGTACCTTTTTCTTTCTTATTTTTAAAGCACTTGGTAAGGATTATGATAACACTCAAGAGCTAAATGTGTATCAGTTGATGAAACTGGCAGGCATCTTTAGGTGTTTATAAGGAGCAAAATGTCAACAGAGGTAACGTCTTTTGCTGACTGATAGCTTGAGGCCCATCTTTCAAAGTAGTCCCTGATGGACAGAAATCTTTTACTTAGAGATGGCAGAAACTTACTAAAAATTTTAAATGAGAAAACTACATATTAAACATACCACCAAAGCTTAATTAACTGGAATCATCAACTGGATATTTTTATACTCCTCTCGGAGACAATAAAGTAAGAAATTAAGTTTGGGTGGAGATATAATAAAATATAGATGAAACAAAAATCATTCAGTGTCTGGACCACAACTGGTATTCATCCAATCTTCTATAGCAGCACTGTTCAACAGAACTTTCTGCAATGATGGAAACGGTCTGCATCTGCATTGTCATCCACAGTAGCCACTAGCCACGTGTAGGTATTGAGCAGCGAGATGTGGTAGTGCAACTGAGAGACTTAATTTCTTCCCAAGTTCACTGAGATATAATCGACAAATAAGACTGTCATCTATTTAAAGTATACAATATTTGGTTTGATTTATATACACATTGTAAAATGCTGACCACGATCAAGTTAATGAACACATCTTTCACCTCATACACTTATCTTTGTGTGTGAGTGTGTGTGCTGAGGACACCTTAGACCTAATCACTTAGCAAATTATAAATATACTATGTAGCATTAACCATAGTCATTATTCTGTGCATTAGACCCTAAGAACTTATTCATCATATAACTGAAAGTTTGCAACCTTTGACCGACATCTCTCTATCCCCACCATGCCCCAAACCATGGCAACCATTTTTCTACCCTCAATTTCTATGAGTTCAAAAATTTTTTTCTTTTTGGTTCCACATACAAGTAATACTTTCCAGTAGTTGTCTTTCTCTCTCTGGCTTATTTTCCGTAGCATAACGCCACCAGGTTCATCCATGTTGTTGTAAATGGTCACAGGGTTTCCTTCTTTTACGGCTGAGTAATATTCCATTATGTATTTATAACACAATTTCTTCATCTATTCATCCATCATTGGACTCATAGGTTGTTTCCAACACTTGGCTACTGGAAATTGTGTTGCAATAAACATGGGAAGCAGGTATCTCTTCAAGATGGTGATTCCACTAACTTTAGATATATACCCAGGAGTGGAATTTTTGAGTCATGTGGCAGTTCTATGTTTAATTTTTTGAGAGAACTCCGTACTGTTTTCCGTAATGGCTATATCAATTTATATTTCCACCAACACTATATAAGAGTTCTCCTTTTCCCTTATCCTTACCAAAATTTGCCATTTTTATCTTTTTGATAATGGAAATCCTAACAGGTGTAAGGTGGTATCTCATTGTGGTTTTGATTTGTATTTTCCTGATGATTAATGATGCTGTGCATTTTTCATATACCTGTTGGTCATTTGTATGGCTTCTTTACAAAAAAAGGCTATTCAAGTTCCTCATCCACTTTTTAATTGGGTTATTTTTTTTTCTTTTGCTATTGAGTTGTAAGGATTCCTTGTATATCCTGAATATTAATCCCTTGTCAGATATTTGGTTGGCAAATATTTTCTCTCATCCCACGGACTGCCTGCTCATTTTGTTGACTGTTTCCATTGCTGTGCAGAATTTTTCAATTTGATGTAGTACCATTTGTTTGCTTTGGTTGCTGTCCTTCTGTGTCATATCCCCCAAAAAACCATTGCCAAGATCAATGTCAAAGAACTTTCCCCCTATGTTTTCTTCTAGAAGTTTATGGTTTCAAGTCTTATGTTTCAGTCTTTAAACTATTTTGTGTTGATTTTTGTGTATAGTGTAAAATAAGGGTCCAGTTCCAATCTTTTGCATTGGATATCCAGTTCTCCAAACACCATTTATTGAAGAGATTATCCTTCCCATATTGTGTGTTCTTGGTGCCTGGTTGAGCATATACATGTGGGATAATTCCTGGGCTCTCTATTCTGTTCCATTTACCTATGTGTTTGTCTTTATGACAATACCATACTATGTCAATAAATACAGCTTTTCAATAAAGTTTGAAATCAGGGAGTGTGAATCCTCCATCCTGGCTCTTCTTATTTAAGATGGCTTTAGGTATTTGAGACCTTTTGTAGTTCCAAGTAAATTTTAGCTTAGTTTAGTTTTGTTTTGTTTTCTATGAAAAACGTCACTGGACTATTGATGGGAATTTCACTGACTCTGCACAGTGCTTCGGGTAGTGTGGGTATTTTAACAATGTTAATTCTTCCAATTCATGAGGATGAGAAATCTTTCTATTTATTTGTGCCTTCTTCAATTTCTTTCATCGATGTTTTACAGTTTTCACTGTACAGCTCTTTAACCTTCTTGGTTAAATTTATTCCTGCGTATTTTATTGTTTTTGATGCTATTGTAAGTGAGCTTACTGTCTTAATTTCTTTCTAGAGTAGACCCATATTAGCTATGAAATATAAACATATGTGAGTTTTGCAATATTTAAAATAATCTTACACCTTTACTTTATGTTGATATTTTCCTCCTTACATATCACAAGCTTATAAGCCACTATTATTCATAAAAAATATAGTTCTGTAGAAAGTGCTTACAAAACACTTTTTGGTTGAATTTTAATTGAATGGCAAAACAAATCAAGTAAGTGTCTATAATAACTTTGAACTTACGTATCATTAGCTCTACTCAAATATTACTAACTTCAATATTAGCTACTGCTTGCCAAGAATATAAAACTCATTTTATAAAAGCAATACCCCTTCTCAAATAAACCCCCAATATTGACTTTGATAAAAGCAAATAAATCTTTTAAGAATTGCTAATTGGATCATTGTTTTAGCAAACTCTGTTTTAAGAAAATGCCAAAAATCATTTGGAAGTGTTGTATAACTAAAATGATAGAAAACTACAAGTCACAATTCTTGTGTGACTAGTAATAAACTAAGTCTATCTTTAAAAAGTAAATAAAAATATAAAATGCAATAAATAATTCCTGTTGCTTATTTCCTATTAAAAAGGCAATTTCTACCTCACATTCAGTAGCCTGATGATGTTCAATGAATTATTTGAAATTATCATGGAGAGACTAATAACTTCATAAATTCTGCATACTTTTAAAGGCAACTGAAAGTTTATATAAACCCCTATGAAGATATCATAATAATGGATATTGCTTATTTACATCCCAGTGAAGATGGTGTTATCGCAAATTTAAGCATCGATAGTATGAGGGACTACCATCTGAAGGATGGCAGAATACATCACC
This sequence comes from Vicugna pacos, assembly GCF_048564905.1. Taxonomy (NCBI): domain Eukaryota; kingdom Metazoa; phylum Chordata; class Mammalia; order Artiodactyla; family Camelidae; genus Vicugna; species Vicugna pacos. The sequence goes on from NC_132991.1 coordinate 21,331,798, forward strand.
CCAAAATACGTCATTTTGGCATAAGAATTATTTTGCGCTACAAGCACTTTAAAAAGAGCAGCTGCAGAAAGGGCACTCTGACTTCCCCTTTTCTTCCTAAAAGCAGGAGATAAAACTCCCATCTGAAAGACGTCCTCTCTGATTCAAGAGAAAACAAACATTCTTATCCCCAGACACAAGGGGTCAAGGCTAAGAGAATTTTCTACAAACAGATCTTGTTAAAATAATTCTTATCAGCTTTTCGTCTCTCCACATAATTTAGTTACTTTTTCACAATTGCCACTTTTTTTTTTTGAACCTAGTATAGAAGGATTTACAGTTTGCCACTTCTTTTGGTTTTCATTTCCTCATGAGTATTTCTATGTAATGGAAAATTCATATTAAATAAATCTATGCTGTTCTCTGTTAATCTGTCTTAGGTCAATTAAATCCTCAGGCCCAGACAGAGACCCTAAGAAGGTTGAGGGGAAGTTTTGCCTCCTCTACACATCATTACTGCATGTGATAGCGAAATCTTCGTATCTTGGTATTTGTGACATATATTTTTGACAAAATTCATTTTTCCAAATTACGTGAAGATTTCCTGTCACTGTTAGTATATAGGGACATTCAATTTTTTTCTTTTCTTTATGAAATATTTACTTGAGAATATGATTAATATTGATGCCTGTGTATTTGTTTTCTATTATTAGGAGTTTACCCTATATAATATATATCATAGTATCTCTGCACATTAGGGGCAGAAAAGACTCCTTTAGGCCTTAAGCAATACTTTATGATATCACTATCAAGTATTTTGAAAATTATTCAACCTAATAAAGTTATGATTAAGTCTTTCCTATTAGCATCTCCTCTCAGAGAATGAAAACAATGTCTTATTAATTTAGAGTGACTCCCTTATCAAGGGTAATATATATTTGAATCTTTACAGATATGTGGGCTACTTACTTTAGCCTTGAAAATTATAAAGTATATTTTTATTTGTTACCTTATTTTGGAAGGACGCATGAAGAAGATAGGGCCTTAAACATTTTCTATTTTACTAGCCAGGAGTAACTTATTTTCAGAGAATCTAATACGATAAATCTCTAAAGGCCCCAAATCTTTAAATTCTGACATAGCTAGACATTTTGGGCTCCAAAAAGAAATATTTGTCTTTATCTTATGTTATTTCCAAATACCCATACCATTTCCTTCACTTTAAAAATTAATTATTCATATTTTTTGCCTTGGAGGCACACAGGCAATTATCTTTATAGAGTAGCAGTGGTATTCGAATACGACAGTAACTGAGACCAGTTAATTAGTCTAGGTCTGGAAAAAGAGTGAATTCAAAATAGCCCCTGTCCAAGTAAGAGAGAAAACATTTAGAAACCGAGAGAGAAGTGAAGTGGCCTCTAGACCAATTTATCCTATTTTCATCAAGAGAAAGAAGGTCTAACAGATTGGGTAGGTACTCTCTACCTCTCTAACAGTTCATTACACAGGGGCTACTGCTGTGTCTATTAGTTCTAGGCGCTACATGAATTTTCTAGCCTTCTGAACCTGCAATATTACCAGAGCAGTTGATAGCATGATGTAATAAGAGCACGCTGAGTGTTAGGTGAATATGAGAGATAACAAAGCAAGTTTGTTTATATGACATGTAAGTAACAAGCTCCTACATTTGCTTTACGTAAGTACTTGTCACTAGGGGAGGGGGATTAGAAAGCCGTGACAAATACCCTCCCCTCCAAGTAACAAACGTCTATACCTCAAAACATGACGTCAAAATTCAATTAAAAATCAGAATTACTTCATTGAATTCCAGTTTCACCACAGACGTCACTACTGAATCAAGCTAAAGCAGCCCTTTATTCTATTAGAAAGTAAAATCTTTCTCTTTAAAAAGTAGTATAAGTGGTAAATTAAAATAACAAAGTAGAAGCAAGAAATGTTTTCAGCTTTTAATGGAGACTTTAAAAATAAATTTAAACCTTTTTGGCACAATTGAAAGTTGCCCTAGCATGAAAATTTCATAATAACTCGAAGCTTGCTCATTGGTCTACTAAATACTCAACACTGAAATAAATAAACATGAAGCTTTCTGTAATATATTTCAGCGTGTGAAAAACTACCCCCCCCATGAAGAGTTTCCCAAACTTTGGAGATAAAAAGATGAAGAGAAGTCCTTTTTATTCTAGAGTAGCAAAGACAACTGACTGCCCACTATTCCTGTTCCCAGCCATCGGGTGAAACTGTTGCTGGGGAAGTGTCCACACAAGAAGGAATTTCATTTCAAAACCATACCTGTATCAGCGTGTACCATTTGACTAGTTTTTGCAACTGGGATATGAAATATGTGTCACTCATTTGTAGTCAAGTTAATTAAGAAACAAATATGCCTTTTCCATTGTTCTTCTCTCATATTCAAGCTAGATGCAAGAACTTTGTGACCCCAAGGGAGTCAAAAGTATAAGAATGAATGTGCTTGGGTCACAGAACCATTATGTAGAGGATAGCAACCAACTGGCTAGGAAAGTCCACATTTTACTGTCACAAATATCTAACCTGTAAATTCCCTGAAACTGAGAGTCCTATTAAACTAATACATATGGTGTTCAGTGGGGTGGAAGATGCAGGGTGTTGGAAAGAAAGTTTTTTCTCATTTAGCAGGAAACTTGGTGTTTCCACTGAAAAATGCGTTTGTAATTCTCCATAAAAATATGAAGGTTGAGGAAAAAGAAGTGTGGAAAATGCTATTCACCAGTTACCATTACAATGCATATTTATAACTGGAGTCATGTGCCCGAGCTTATAATACAATTTATTTAGAGATATTTTTAACTAAGAGAAGAAGAGAGAAGAGACCCATTCTCCTTGGCATATCTCAGAATTTGTTTTGACATTCCCTCATGTTTGCATTCTTAAAAATAAACTTTCCAGCAAACAGCTCAGTTTGGGAGCACTGGTAAAGACAAATAATAACAATAATAATAAAGAAAAATAAATCACTCTCTTAAAGGTCTTCCCACATCTACTTCTTTAAAAAATCAAATAGGAATTTTTTTTTTCTCACACGTCTTTAAATGTTCCTCTGGCTAGAGCTGTAGAGCACAGTATGGCTACCAGCCAGACTCCTCACCAAAACCATTGAGTGGGTTAAGAAGACAACAGAGAACTGAGAGGTAAAGGAGTTTAAACAACAGGATATTTCTGGGAAATTATAACTATAGGGACTCCTTTTCTATCAACCAGTGAGCAGAGTCTAAGATACTGGCAAAGAAATCCAGAACAATTGATGAAATTTGTAAAGAAAGAAAAAGTAAAAGGGGCTAATATTTAACAAGACCAGACCAAATTAAATACATGGAAAGAATAATAAGTGGCAGGTAGATGGATAAAGTGATAGACATAATATAAACAGAAGGAAGGAGAGATGAAATACAAGAAGGGATGTAGGAGGACTTTACTTGTTTGACATATTTCAAAATGAAGTATGCCTTTTTTGGAAAAAAAATCTATTCAGTTCCTCTGTTGTATGTTTTTATGTTGTTGAACTCTATGTGTTCTTTATATATTTTGAATATTAACGTCTTAACAGATAGATGATTTACAAAATCTTCTCCGATTCAGTAGATTGTCTTTTCATTTTGATGATTTCCTTTGTTGTGCAGAAGGTTTACTGTCTAATATAGTCTCATTTGTTTATTTTTGCCTTTGTTTCCCTTGCCTGAGGAGAAAAATATACAAAAAGATATTGCTAAGACTGATGTCAAAGAGGATACTTTCCATGTTTCCTTCTAGGAGTTTTATATTTACAAGTTTTACATTCAAGTATTTAATCCACTTTGAATTTATTTTTGTATATGGTGTGGGACAGTGGCTGGCTTGCTTGCTTGCTTTATTGATTGATTGATTGTACGTGGCCTTCCCATTTTCCCAATTTATTGAAGAGACTATCTTTTCTCAGTTATATGTTCTTTGCTCCCCTGTCATAAATTAGTTGTCCTTATATGTGTGGGTTTATTTCTGGGCTCTCAATTCTGTTCCACTGACCCATATGTCTCTTTGGCTGTTAATACCATGCTATTTTGATTACTATAGCTTTGTAACATGATATGAAATCAAGGAGGGTATTATCTCCATCTGTGTCCTTTTCTCTCAGGATTGCTTTGGCTATTAGGGGCCTTCTATGGGCCTATATAAATTTTCAGATTGTTTGTTCTATTTCTTTAAACAGTGTCATTAGTATTTTGATAGGGATTGCATTGAATTTGTAGATTGTTTTAAGTAATGTGTACATTTTAAAAATGTTAATTTTCCCAACCCATGAGAATGGGATATCTTTCCATTTCTTTATGTCTTCAATTTCTTTCAAGAATGTTTTATTGTTTTCAGCATACAGGTCTTTTACCTTCCTGGTTAAATTTATTCCTCAGTATTTTATTACTTTTGTTGTGATTATAAATAAGATTCTTTACCTAATTTCTCTTTCTGTTAGTTTATTGTTAGCCTATAGAAACTTAACAGATTTTTGTATATTGACCATAATTTTACTGTACTATTTCTGACAGTTTTTAGTGGAGTCTTTAGCATTACATATACATAAAATTCTGTCATCCCCAATTTGGATGTCTTTTATTTCTTTTTCTTGCCTAATTACTCTGGCTAGACATGTTTTCCAAAAAGGATATACAGATGGCCAACAGGCACAAGAAAAGACGTTCAATGGCATCAATTATTAGGGAAATGTAAATCAAAACCACAATGAGGTATCACATCAGTCAGAATGGCCATCATTCAAAAGTCCATAAATGATAAATCCTGGAGAGGGTGTGGAGAAAAGGGAACCCTCCTACACTATTGGTGGGAATGTAGTTTGGTGAAGCCATTATGGAAAACAATATGGAGATTCCTTAAAAAACTAAAAATAGATTTACCATATGACAGCAATCCCATTCCTGGGCATACATCCAGAGGAAACTCTAATTTGAAAAGATACATGCACCTCAGTGTTCACAGCAGCTATTTACAATAGTCAAGACATGGATGCAACCTAAATGTTCACTGACAAATAAGTGGATAAAGAAGTTGTGGTACAATATACAATGGAATACTACTCAGCTATATAAAAAAAGAATGAAACAATGTCATTTGCAGCAACATGGATTGACCTAGAGATTATCATACTAAGTGAAGTAAGTGAGACAGATAAAGACAAATAGCATATGATATCACTCATATGTGGACTCTGATAAAAGACACAAATGAGCTTATTTACAAAACAGAAACAGACTCACAGGCATCCAAAAAAACTTATGGCTACCAGGTGAACAGGAAGAGGTGGAGGGGTCAACTGGGACTTTGAGATTTGCAGATACTAACTACTGTATGTAAAACAGATAAACAACAAGGTCCTACTGTATAGCACTGGGGACCATATTCAATATCTTGTAATACCCTATAATGAAAAAGACTACAAAAAGGAGTGTGTGTGTGTGTGTGTGTGTGTGTGTGTATATATATATATATATATATATATATATATATATATATATATATGCTGTATACCAGAAACTAACACAACATTGTAAACCAGCTATACTTCAATAAAAAAGGAAATATATGAATACTGGGATTTGTACAAAAAATCAAACGTAAAATTATAGAGTACAAAGTTTGGTCTTAGTCCATCTCTGCTCCCTTCTGCTTTCTTATTCCTAGATTATTATTTTGAATAGCTTGATGATGTGCATTCTTTATACATTTTTCTATGTATTGAACACACACATATGTAGGTATGTATATATATGTATGTATATGTACGTGTGTGTGTATATATATATATGTATCTTTAAGAGATCACATTTGTTAGCTTCTTTTATTTTCTTAAACATCTTACACTTTCTCCTCCTTTAGTTGATAATTTCACTCTGTGCTTCACTGAAAAATCACAATTATACTAGAAACTCCTTCAAATTTCAACCATGGGAACTGCAAACTTTAAATCCTCTCCATTCCCCCTTTGATGCACTGATGAAAATCTCCAGCTCTAGATTCCTGTTTTTCTCATAATTTATATTAGTCTTTCTTGGGCCCTTTTTGCCTCACAGAATTGGGTAAAGAGAGTGAACTCAATATTATTTGAAAGTATAAACATGTGTGAAACATGTGAACTGGTAAATAAACAAAAACTCAACAGTTATATAATTATGCCATATATTATCATACAACAAATAAATGTATAAGCAAAAAATAATGTGAAAATATCTTCAATATTAATAAAAATCAGGGATATGCAAAGTGAAACAACAGTGAGTTTTCTGAGGGGTACCCATCCAATGGGGAAAAATTAAGACACTTGATAGACTTCAAATACTAGTAAGGTTTTGAAAAAATAGTTATTCTCATACACTGCAGATTGAAGCATGAATTGTTATGGCATTTTTGGATGGAAACTTAGCAAACTAATGAAAAATTTAAATATACATAGTGTATGATCAGACAGTAAAAGTGCTAGGACTCTCTTCTATCGATAACCTTAGCTGTGAACGTAAGGTGGATACATCATGTTATGTCCACACTAGGAAACACAGTTAAAAATTATAAAAAATAACTTATTCTCCTTTTGATTCAAGATATCAAACAGAACAAATGGAAATGAAATATAATTTCTGAGCAACTAAAACTTCAGACTTAAGAAAATTAACGATCTTTGGTGGTGGAAAAGCAAAGGTATTGCTGAAATGGCACAAGAGGGGGGAAGGAAGATAGAAATGATTTTCTGAAGTATACAACAAAAATAACTGTAGGTTTAATATACTATTGAAGATTTAAAATAATAATTTTACTATCAAAAATTGTGCGGAGGACGGGGAAAGGGAAGAAATGGAGGAAGGGAGCTATATCTTCATATTTTAGAAAAGGATTCAACCCTGGGGGTAAATTTGAATAGAAACATTATTTGAAGCCTATGGGATATATTAAAATAATATAGTGCCTATGGAATGACTGAAACAAGAAATGATTGTGAGTGTTTGCCTCTGGGGACTGGGCTTGGAGACTGAGAGGGAGACTATTGCTTTTCATTATACATCAACCTGAGCTATTCATTTTTTTATGATGTACAGATATCCTTTGATTAAAACAAGGGGGTAAAGTAAAACTATCCTCAATGGCATGTCAAAATTTTAAAACACAAAGTGAAAAAAATCATAGGTTTAAAAAATGTTATCTTCTCGTTCATATGTGGAATCTAGAAAAACAAACAAACAAACAAAGCATAAATACAAAACAGAAACAGACTCACAGACATAGAATACAAACTTGTGGTTGCCAAGGGGGCGGAGGGTGGGAAGGGATAGACAGGATCTCAAAATTGTAGAATAAATAAACAAGATTATACTGTATAGCACAGGGAAATATACACAAGATCTTTTGGTAGCTCACAGAGAAAAAATGTGACAATGAATATATACAGGTTCATGTATAACTGAAAAATTGTGCTTTACACTGGAATTTGACACAACATTGTAAAATGATTATAAATCAATAAAAAATGTTAAAAAAATGTTATCTTTGTAACTGTCATATAAACTTTCTTGTAGGTTCTGCTAAAAAGATACTCTAAATATGCAATTAATTGCAAAGTAACTAATTGTGAATTATTAAAAAGTCAAGTCACCTAGGAGTCAGCCTACCAAGTTGAAAAGTAAATATTAAACAAGGCTAATTTAATAAAGAATAGAATATGTATGGGAAACTCTAGGAAAATACTGCACATAATATCTAAGAGCTTTCTTTTTAATTGCTCAAGCTGCATTACAAGAATCAAACAACATAAGTCACAGATTCTGCCAGCTACATAATTTCCAGTACCAATGCGAAATAAAGGATATGAGAACCCAGCTTGGGTGCGGAAGTCAATTTCTTCTCCCACTAGCACTACTCCAGCTCATGCAGATACATGACCCCTAAGGGACTTGCAAACTCTGCTGGGATGTGCTTGATACAGGGGTGGGTGAGAAGATTCTACTGAGTCATTTACAACATGTGCCATGTTGCTGCCAGCATGAGGCAGGGATGCAGGCTCTGTAGGATGTGTATTCCAGCCCTCTCTGCACCCTCACTGAAGCTTGCATCCATGCCTCCACAGGGGATGGAGGGTAACAGCAGAATGCAGATCTCCCTACAACTGCATCAGTGGACAGGCAGGCTCAGAAACCAGGCAGTGGAGAGCAGGCACCCAAGAACCCAGTGGGAACAGGTAATTTGCATGTGGAATGAGGTACATATTCTCAATCTAACAGAACTTCACTTACAGAACACAAATTCATAGATAAAATTACTAAGGATTTCAAGATTGTGACAACAGAATATTAAATACCAAGTATGGGGGCCATCTGTACACAGGGTTCCACGTGGTTGTCTGGCTACAAAGCCCACGAAGCCTACTTTCATCACAGATTGTTTGCAGCTCTAAGATGACAAGCTATGGCCAGGACTGTAGCTTTTCTAGTTGTGGAGAACCGGAATCTTGGAATCATGTTCACAGAAAAAGATGGTAATTTAAATTTCGTAGTACCAGAACAATTTATGGTTGTATTCAATACATAATAAACATCTAATCCCACCAGCTGCCAGAGAATGAGTTGATTGAGCAAACACTTGTGAACATGAGTCCTAAACTGGTTCTGAAGTGGTTTCTATTACTAAGTAGTACCTCAGATTAGGCTTTGTTTCAAATGAAGCATAGAAAATCAAGAATATCCTGTTCTGTTGTCTTTTCACAATACAAGAGTCAACCAGATGATAAGTCAAATAAGTTCTAAAAGTATGCGTAACAAAAGTGATGTATGTTCACCTTGGCAATTTAGCAGCAGTCTGACCAGAGGTATCACGACTAAAGTACAAATGTATGAATATGCAGCTTGCTTGCGGTTAAATTAGTTGAATGAAAGGTGACATACTTCCAAGCGAGGGTAATAGTTCATCCCCCCATCTGTGGGCCAAAGTGACAGTGAAGTATGTAGAGGATTATGATACTCACAAAGTCTAACAGAGCCACAAAGTGTTAAATGACCACCCCAGCCAGTCTCAAACTGAAAAGTCAGCAGGGAGAATTATGTTACTAAAGTTTTCGGAAAGATATACGTGTAGGTCAATGGCATGCAACTATTTGTGCCAATGTTCTCTGTGATTGTAACAGCAACACGAGAAAACAAAGAGGAGCTAAAAGAAGGGGTAAGAATAATGTTGCTGATATCTTTGAAGCGAGTGGAGAGAAAGATGAAGTATTTAAAGCAGAAGATGCCATTTCACTAGTTTGATAAGCTAAAGAAACTATTTTAGGCAATGATTCAAAATTCTATCAAGCTTTTAAAAAGAAAATATTCAACTGTGCCCTTTAGGGATTGTGTTTGAACAGTTCTAGGAAGAAGTTAAATATTAAAAATGATTATGATGATGATGATAAAGAAATTAGGTTAAGTTATTTTTAAAATGAAAATTCTCCAAGCCCATACGTACTCAGAATTTATTAAGAGGAAAAAAACAAGCAAAATACCAGCACTGATTAAGAAAGCAGTATTGCCTTACTAAATCCAAGTTCACATTTTACCTTGTCCACGTGTGATTTCACACGACAGGTGAAAACTGAGCACTTGCAATTTCAAACAACCAAACTGCTTTTTCTCTTTCAAATTTTAGGCTTAAATGTTGATATTTAGCATTTGGAATGAGAGGATTCCTAGCTGAAGCTTCACCCACTTCTTCAAAAATACATAATGATAAGGTCAAGGGTCAAGGTAATTTTTATTTCACAAGGCAGGAAGTAGACTTAAGAAATGTTTCAGAGCTAATGAACCAATCATTAGACATGTTAGAATGTTACATCCCAAGCAAAAGTCCTCGCTTCAGTGATACCACAACCGTCTTTCTACACTGTTGTTTTTTCTTTCCTTTTTACTCTTTCTTACCAACTTGTCGTGTGTCATTTTAGAAGACAGAGTTTGCCTGCACTCTATGAATCTGCTATCAGACTAATCTTTTAAACCAACCCATGCAAAATGGTAGTAGTTGATAATGTCTGAATATATTTGTCATCTGTTTGGAATGTCACAACCTGAAGGCACCATGACTGGAAACCTGGAACATGCTTAAGTTTTCTCAAACACCGTGACTATGCAGAGGAGATAATTACCCCTAACCCCACCCCTTGCCCCATGATCCAAAAAGCATTTTAATTTACAAAAGAAAGTAAATAATCTTGGAGGTCACACCAACTTGGTAAATAGGAAATCAGCTGAAAAGTGATTCATCAGAAATCAAAATTTATCTAAAAATGTATCTGGACTGATTGATCGACTCAGAGGAAGCAGTTGACAAATTTTACAAGGTCAATGTGTTATGCAGCAGTAGGTAACTCGTTATCGACTGAGGTTAATATGAAGATTTCACATTAAATATTCAAATTGTTATATGCTTATGAACTGATATTAAGGTTTCAAATTAAATATTCAAATGGTTATGTGCTTATGGAATACAATTTTATGAAGTATATCAGAATATTGCTTTTAAATTGACAATAAATAGCAGCCTAGTTCATTTTATTCTTAGTGAAATTTCTTACACAGTATGAATAGAGAAGAGATAACAGACATTACAAAGCAGAATCATAAAGAATGATCACAGGCATTTTCTCTTTCGGGAAGTGGGTTACCAGCGTTGGAACTGCTGTCAGTACTAGGGCATGGCTAACAGAATGTGTGGAGCTGAAGTTAAAAGTTATCTAAATAAGGAAAGCAGTATATACATTTCACCGAGAATGTAAAGATAGGGGGAAAAAAGAAGCATCTTGCTGTCACTCTGTGAACTACTCATGGTATATATATATTTTTTTTTTCAAAGAAAGTGCTGAACAGTGTTGTTACTTCCAAATTGCACGCTTATCATTCTTCTGTATATTCTTCTGTATGATCTGTGTATTTCACATTAAGCTTCTAACTTAACATGGAGACCTGAGAAACCCATTCCCCTTTTTGTCCCCGAGCAAAGGCTCAAGAGGCAGGCAGAAGTTAGCAGACGGTTTTGAGGCCTAGACTCGATTAAGCAGCAAAGCTACACAAAGACTATGCAGGGATTTTCAGCCCATGTGCCTTGCTGGTGGAAGGAGGAGCGGGCGCAGAGGTGGGGGTGGAGAATGAATCAAAAATTTTTTCAAATTTTTAAATCCACTCTCTGTAGCTCTGTTACTGAGATGGTCTTACTTTTAAATGGGAATTGGGGAAAAAATTATACACACACACACACACACATACACACATACATTATGCTTATAAAAGGCAGGCATGCAGGTGAAAGAGCATCAGCAGACAAGAAAATTTCACACAATTCTGGAAGACAGGAAAGAGATTAAAGAACACGGACAGACGAGTCTGAGTGGGGAGCTGAGATCCAAGTCTGTGTGACGACAACTAGGGCGGTGGAGGGAGTTCGCTTGACCTCGGCCCCCAGCCCCCTGACCCCAGACACTGAAATTTTAAACTAGGAAACAAGAAGTAGGATGGAGGACAGAGGTGAAAAGCGAGGCTGGAAAGCAGGGTAATGATTAGAAGGCTGAATATTTCACCCCCGTTTCCACTTTGTATATATGCAGAGCTGTTGACTGCCAGCCGGCCAGAGAGAGTTTCTTCAGGGGAAAAAGCAAAACAAAACAAACTTAAAATTTTAACTGGAAAGAAATTAAGAAATGTGTAATAACTGAATAATCTAGGAAGAACTCGGGAACCTGGTGGGTCGGTCTGGGGGACTCCAGCACAGAGCCACGGTCAACATGGCTCTTCTGGACTACTGCATGGTCCTCAGCTGCCTGTCAAAGCTTTCCACTCTCTATGCCGTGTCATAAGCATCGTCACTCCCGTGCGATTGCATTCCCTTCCCACTGTTCCTAATAATGTATGAGCAAGGATTACCAAACATTTGAAGAAAACCTGTTGCATGAAAGAGAAAGAGTAAGATACAGCAATAGGAAAACTCACCTCAAAGTAATGCCTCTGAGAAGACACTGTACTGATACGACTGCTATTTTTCAAATGCAGGTCTTTAATTATGATAATGAATGTCATCATTCAAATTAATTGTCACTAGCTCATGTTTCTACTTCTGACTTCGTTTTTCATGAAAGAATAGAAAGGTTTTGAAAAAGTAAACATGAGGCTCAGGAGTGAGAACAAGGCTCCACTCTCTGATCAGGTCTGCCTATGACAGTAGGTTTTGGAAATGTTTGTGAGTAGTAACAAGCAGTCGGCACATTGCCCAAGTTAGAAGTTACTGAAGAGCATGGACCATGTCTAATATCTTTATATCTCCAGGGTTTAGCACAGTGACTATCACACACAATCATTAATATTCCCATGAACACTAATTATTTGTCATTATAAAGAAGGCAAGACAAACTTAAAATATTCTAGCCTAATAATCAAAATGTAAACAACCCATCAGTTATAACACATTAAAGCCGAACACTGTGTTAATCCCCGGAAAAGTAAAGAAATATAAAACAGAATTCAGACAATTGACCTTTTAGTTTGAAATTTGCTGGTTTCTATAGCGAACTTTGTTTCACCTCATTAGTCTGACCCGTAGTCTTTAGTTAGTGGCTCATCTCCATCACCAAATAAGACAGCAGATGCAGCTTCAGTCTTCAATGTCATGTAAAGATGCCACTATCTCCCCTTCCTACTGATATTTGCGCAAGCCGCCTCTACTGGGCACATAACCCTTTCCAGTCTTGCATTCCCCACCCGTCTGTCTCTGGCTGGTTTCTGTCCTCCCAGCCTGGCTAACTAACTACTTCACCATTATATGTAACTTAAGATGTGCACTTCCTTTGAAAACTTTCTTTAGTCTAGGTGCTCACACAGAATATAGCAAATTTACAGCATAATTTCAACAGCCTTTTCCTGACAAAATTACTCCAGTGCTCTGTAAGCTCCCAGATGTCAGTGGCCACGCCCCTACTGCTTACACTGTACTCTGAATCTTTAACACAGTGGTTGGCATAAAGTAGGTGCTCAAAAAATACACTATGCTGAATTAAAATTAAATGTTTTCATTAGATTTTATACACAAACACAAAAACTCCTATCAACTGTGTGTTTACAAGTGTATACCATTGCCAAGGAAATCGGCAAATAGCAGAAAGTGTGATGTTTTCACTCAGGACCTTACCACATGGTCCATGGAACTGGTAACTCATCTGTGACTCTCTCCATGAATACATAGAAAAGAACAACTAAGTACAGATGATCAATCATTTCTGTGGTTCTGTCAATACAGATTGCTGGCGCTAAGCCCACTGTGTAGTAATACGCATTGATAAATGAAACAAACTATCTCGACCACACTAGCATCTGGTTTTTCTATACTTTCACATTTTGCCTGTATTTTATAGGATGTTTATAAAACCTATGGGAATCCAGCCATGGAATACTGCATCAAGTTTTCCATGAATCCACTCAAGATTTATTCAGCAATAAAAATCACTATTCACACACCACTGCAGAATAATGGCTATGGGATTTCAGCGGCAAGCAGCCACACAACCTACTACCTGTTCTTTGAATCAGCTAGCTTTAGATCAGGCTCAAAAGCCAGGGTCTGAGCTGCCGTTTTAAAGGAATAACTCCCTACTTTTTATTTGAGCATCTCAAGACAAAGATTACCTTTCTTGAGATCTAACTTTCTGCACTTTACAACATGCCATTGGGTGACATATTCACAGAAACTCTTTTCTCTCCTTTTTTTTTTTTCCTTTAAAAAACATTTGTGGTATGAAAAAACAGAAGGCATAATTACTAAAGGACCTTTGGGTAAAAATGAATTGGAAGAAGCAGAGAGAGAAAAAAAGTATCCAAACTTTCATAAATGATTCCCTATTATCAACTATTTCATTGTAAACATTTAAGGCAGCTGGTGGTATAAGGAAAAATGTGCATTAAACAAAGGGCACAAGCAAGAAAAAGATGCTTTTTATCTAATGATTAACAGACCCAGAATGTCAACAGCATTGCCTTTAAACTAAATTACTGTTCATCACTCCCACATGTCTCCGTTTCCTAAATATGCCTACATTGTAACCTGTGTCCTCAAGCAAAGATGTCATGTATACCCTCCCACCCTCAAATCCAATAAGAGTAAGATTTTATTTTTACTTCTCTTAGACTATTAAGATATTTTAAGGTAGTAAGTATAGCATCTTTTCTGTACTTTTCACCAATAAATTTACAAAGGTTTATTAATTCAGAATGTTCTATTATAAAGCATAGCAGGTAGGGTAATGCTGATGTTAATGTTACTGAGTGGAAAGCCCAAAGCATTCTATGAATCTAAACTATTGGTATTTTGCAAAATAGTTCTTCCTGTCTCTGCAGATACAGAAATACATGTATTACTCCCTTTTACCAATAAGGATTAGAGTGAAAAGCTTTAAATGAGTCCAATAGAAAATTTCGTTTCTTCTTACTTTTCACCTCGTAACGCTTCCTTGATATTTCTCCTGTACTGTTCTACGACACGTCATTAGATGACTGTAATTCCTAAGTATGTCTCCAAGAACAAAGGCTATCCTACCATAGAAAAATATCACTCTTGGTGGCATATCTGAATATATTTTCAGGGAAAGAAGGGCAGAATCATCTAATCTTCATCATAGATTTCATAAACCATGAAGTCAGAGACTGCCCTTTATCTCAATATTTTCAATGCCTAAAAGTATGTATCCAATATATGTTGTTCAATGAATGAAAATCAATTAATGACAAGATCAATAATTCCATATAGATATCGTAAAGTATATAATATTTACCTTCAAATATACATATGATTGAATATATATATATATATAATTGAAGCAGACTTATCCTTCTCTCATCAAAAACATAAATGAATTAGAAATTGGAAGGGGGCCCAAAGAGAGATGGTTCACTGTTAATGTTCTATTTTTTGATCTTGGGGCCAGTTGCATGAGCGTGTTCACACTGAGAAAACTTTCTTGAGCTATACACTTATAATTTGTATACTTTCTTAAATGTATGTTACATGACAATAAAAAATTTTATTTAAAAATTATGTAGAGGGGGAGGGTACAGCTCACAGGTAGAGTGTGTGCTTAGCATGCATGAGGTCCTGGGTTGAATCCTCAGCACCGCCATTTAAAAATTAATTAAAAAATAAATAAACTTAATTACCTCCTCCCCTACCTCCCAAAAATTATGTAGAGTGATGACTCTTTGTAAAGCGCTGCTAAGAATAAAAGTAATTATAAAACATGATTTGTCTACCACAAAGGCACATTTATATTCAAGGAGAAAGAGCATACACATAAAGATAGAGTAAAATAATCTTAGAACCAAAGAAGACTGCCGAGTTGGCATCGCTGAAGAGTGGGCTAATTTAAGAAGGATTCTTGAAGTACTAGCTTTTGAGTTGAGGTTTGAAGGAAAAGTGGAACTTAGACAATGCTCAAGAGGGCATTTCAGGCAAATATTGTGAGAACCATATGTAGTGATTTATCAATTAAATGTTATGAAAATGTAGACCAATAAAACTGAAAACAAGTTACAATGTACAGCAGGTATAATTTATAGAATAGAAAATTTATAGAATAGAAATTTATACAAGGTATTGACTTAGCTTAGCTTCTAGGAAATAACATCAAACCAAATGGTTACTAAGTCATGTTAAGATCTCTACCAAATGCAGAATATATATATGTGTGTGTGTATATATGTATATGCATATGTTACTAAACATAACAAAGAACGTGAAATCAGATATAAAACATGATGGAAGAAGCCAAGAAAAAATATGTACCTCAAGAAAGATTTTTAACAATAGAAATTAAATATGACAGTAAAATTATATTAAATGTATGTTTAGGTTCCAACAATTTAACCAAGAAATCAAAGTGATGATTTAAGATGAATGATTATAAAAGTGAAATTAGATAATGATTAAAATATATGGAGAGAGCCTTTCTTCTCCATGTTGTATTTAAAACATTAATTTCTCTATGGAAATTGAAAAAAATATATAGAACTCTAACATTTAGTATGAAGAAATGAGATCTACATTAAAAAGGTTTTTATATGTAATTATATGACGCTTTGATGTCTCGCTTACAGAAATACAAAATAATTCATTGAGGCTCCAGCCTAATACCCATAAAGCAATAATTATTAAAATGGAAACTTACTAGTAAAAATACCATTTCCTACATATTTATACATTTTAAAATCTGCGATTAATCTTTATACTCATTAACTCATTCAATATTCATATTAACCCTGGAGGGAGGCTATTATGATGCCTATTTTACAGATGAGTAAACAATCTGAGAAGTAAAAAATGACTTGGAGAAGTTTACAGAGCTAAAAATAGTGAGGAGCCTTTATCTCGACTCCACATTTAGTATTCTGTATTTTCCAGCAGCTACAGTGCTTAATAACACTGAGAATATTACAGCTGTTAAAAACTATGGGCCCAAAATGGAGTCCCTTATGCTAAGCCACACCACCAAGGCAGGGCCCTACTACCTAACCTAACTGAAGCTTCAACTCCCCCCCAAATGTACTTTTAACCAGTTAGTCAGGAATTTTCTAGTCAGCGCCAGTGAGGTAATCTGTCACATGGGCCCTCTCAAACCCTAAGAGGAAGATGAGGTAACTCATCAAATGAGCCTTTTTCTCCCCTCCAAAGAGAGATGACCTAATTCGAATCAATATTTTTCTCTGTTGATGACTTCCTTGTCCTGCCTTTAAAAACTGTCTTTTTCTGTAGCCCTTTGGAGCTCCCCTCTGCTTGCTAGATGGGCTGCTTCCTGATTCGTGGATCATGCCATAAAGCCAATCAGATCCTGACAATTTACTCAGTTGTATTTCGTTTTTTTAACAGTTACGTGAAAATTTTGAGAAATTTACACACATGTGAAATTTACATATAGACAAGGCATTTACCAACACTTTGACATGACAATCTGAGCCTCCTTATCTGATAAATCTGAGCTGAATTTTTCTGTTCCATTTGCTTTAGTAATTGGAAGAGACATACTAATCTTAATTCATATTGTTGTCATAAATTTATTTTTGAAAATACCCTCGTGAACTGAAATCTCACGTGCACCTTCTGATTTCATTTTTCCAACTGAACCTATTAACTCATTTTCAGTAATTCCTAAATAGAAAAATTTGAAAATACTTAAAAAAATTTAATTCAAAACTGTGTTAGCCATTAGACTTCCAACTCACTAACGTAACGGTTTGGACAAATAATTTTGACACGCTTATCATTTTCCAATTTGTAAATTTTTTTTTATAAACATGTCACACTTTTGAGAAATGGAAAAGTCCTATGGTGAAAAGTTACTCTTACTAGTGATTATTGCAAAGTGGATGAAGGAACAGAAGCCAGGAGGTGGGTTAGTCATGCATATTTGCTTGTAGGTTTGTAGGTTTGCTACTGGACAAAATCCTTTTGAGATGGCTGGCCCTATAACCACTTTTACCATGCACGCAGATGAAAAAAAAGATGCAATTATTTAAAATCTATTTGGTGTTCTCTGTTTACTTGGAATAAACCAAGAAGTAGCAATGGAAATAATGACTTACATGCCCAGAACCTTGTAAAATTAAGGGGGAAAATGTGGGGAAATGCTCAGTGAGTGGATGCTTGAGTTCTCTGCCAACCCTTCAACAGTTGTACTTAGACCTTTATGAAAACCTGTGCATTGGAATCTGAATAAATTATATCGTTATCGTTATCTTCATAAATTATATTGGAAGGAACTCAGAAATAAAATCCATCATGTATTAATAAGCACATGTGCTTTAACAAAAAGGTGACATTTGGGAATGCAATTTATTAACAGATGTTAGGATGTGTGGTTGTATTTTATTTCCCAAAAGTTTCATTATAGAAAAATAGTTCAAAATTTTGTCAGTCTTAAAATACTCCCTAAGTTACAAAAAATTAACTTGCCTTTTCTCCTTCCTTCCCTCCTTCCTTCCTTCCTTTTCTTCCTTTATTCTTTCCTTCCTGGGAAGTAAGTTGGCAAGTTTTAAGAGAGCTGTTACTAGGGCATGTAAGTAGTAACAATGGATTCATTGTAATTAAAATCTACTATATCCCAGATAGCAAATATTGTAACCACTGTCAGCAACCCACTCATATCCCTTGGACCGTTCAGTGTGCTCCCAATATCCAGTTGGTAGGAATCTGCATCTCTGTATCTAAGGGCTTGTTTTCTGGAACCACCTAAGAAATCTGGAAGTGCCAAGAAATCAATTCCTTCCCTCACAGCCCTAAGAGTCCTCAACCAATGACTGACAGAATTCTGTGCACAAACACTTGGGCCCCCTACCTTGTGACTTGGGAAATTCTGAAGCACGGATTATGATATTTTCCCAGAGTTTGCAATTGACAGCAAGCGCCAGTCGCCCACTGTGACAGCAGGCTTCATAATGTGCATTGTATTTTCATAAGGATCAGCACAAAAGTTTAAACATTATTTTTCCAGCAGAAATAGTGTTCCAAATGTTGCTTAGAGCATCCATATAGCCCTTTAATGACTATTTTTGCCAAAATTTATTTTAAGTATCTTATTCTTTCAGTATCATTTACAATAATGTTTCTCAAACTAATTTTTGAATAATAGCTTTAAAGAAAACTCCTTCACACTCCCAGGACTGACCTGAAATATTCTTAATCACGTTTTACTCAACCATGCAAAAATTTTAAAGTAGGTATAATCTTAATATGCTATAATTCTTATCAAATTTCAAATTAAATAAAAACAAAACAATGACAACAAAATCCAAACAAAGTCACTTAAAAATAACAAAAGACGCTGCTTTCCTGATACCCTCCTGCTTCCCTAACGTAAGCATGACAATATATATCATAATATTATATGACATGTGTACGTGTTATATGTAAAGCAATTACCCAACTGTAAACCATTGTATCTTTTCAAATATTTAAGGCCTTTATTAATACAGAACATTTTGAAATTATTTGTTCTTCATTTGGTGTCGGTAGAACATAATAAGCCCAAGATATTTAAAATATAATGTATGGTACCAAAACCATCGCAAATGCAAACAGAAAAGCAGACACTGGAATTGGCTGGTCATATTTCATTATAATGTTTTCAGATTATTACTGACATAAAAGCAAAAAATAAAAATTTATTAGAGTCCAAGTTCTAAACTTCTAAGTTCTGATGCAGATTTAAAGTCCTGACCTAAAATACTGTTAGGGAAAATGCATTCCAAATTTAAAACTAGATCATTAGAATTGGTATGTCCCATATTAAGTGTTTCAGAGGTGGACCTGGGCATAGTCACAATGCTGGACTCTGTCCCTTAGCAAGCTGCTATATCTGCAGAACCTAAGAGTCATCTCTAACCAACTGTTTCTAGTTGATGTCATTACAAGTTAGGAACAGGTCCCAGATCCACACTATTCCATCACCTGATTTCCTATGGAGGCAGCCCATAAGTCACATGGCTATAGATTATATACATACTCCCTGTTCTTGAATCAAACAATTTAGAGATTTAGAGAGATTTAGAGAGAGGATGGATCTTAAACCATAATCTCGGTCCATTGAATATAGGTCAGTAAAAACCCATTTAGATTTAGAGAGAGGATGGATCTTAGATTTAGAGAGAGGATGGATCTTAAACCATAATCTCGGTCCATTGAATATAGGTCAGTAAAAACCCAAACCATCCAGCGTAAGAAGCTGTCTATTCTTAGCAAACACGGACAAACCCAAAAGGTCATTCAGGGAAAACATCAAAGATAAAGCAAAGAAAGTATTTTTAAAAGTTTTAAAGATGGATGAAGCAAAATAAAATAAAATAAACAGGTAGCTCATGCTAGCACTCAACTGTTCAGAGGCCTGGGCTTGCCAATTGATTACTCCCATAAAAATCAGCATGGAGGATATTACTTGGGGCTGATATCATCTCATCAAGTAGGGCCAAGTCAGCAATATTTAATTTTTGCACCAGATGAGACAGTCAGAATAATGTGTGAGCTGAATACTTTTCAGAAGCTGGAGATGAGTCTGAATAGAAGCACATAACCTAAGAAGATCACATCCAATTTCATTTTTCCTTTGCGGCAGCACAGAAGTGGCACACATGTCAAGGCACCACCGGGAAGTCTGACTGGTGCTTTTGGAGACAGAAAACTGTGCAATGTAAAGAAACTCACCATTTGTTTGAAGTATCTAGACTTGTTTGGCAAATACGATCATTTAGCTTAGCTTGTCCAGTATTCACCAAGATATCCAAAACATACACGCACACACTTCAAAACCTATTCCCAAACAAGGCTTTTGTTTTCTCCATTAGCTGTATGTGCCCAAAGGGTCTCTCTCTCTCTCTCTCTCACACACACACACACACACACACACACGTGCACGTGCACGTGTATGTACAGAAATGACAGTATCTCTAGCCACACAAACAAACTGGGAATTCATACATGACTTCTGGTTCACATAGTTATTTTATTGGGCCTAAATATCTCACATTCTATGCAATTTCAAATTAACTCAGCAAAAACAGACAGTTAATACAGACAGCTGGGGTTAACCTTTTAGCTTGATCTGTTTGATTTTTCCCTTTCGTTTCCCTATGACACAAGTCAGATTCCTTCCCTTTTGAGATTTTCTGATCAAACTCTGACTTTTGTCTATTTCAAACACATCCTTGATATGCTGTCTATACCCTCCATTGCCTCCGGCATTTCTCTGTGCCTCCCTCAAAGATTGCAGGAAGTGTTGGAGCCGGTCTGAGGCATGGACTCTCCCTCTGGAAGGATGCCCAGAGCTACAAAGGGCTCCCACGGTGGTAAAAAACGGACCTCAGAGTCACTTTAATACCATGACAATATTTCTGTAGTTGAGATTTGCTAAAACTCATCAAAGTCAAGTCTTTGACTCATGGGCTCAAAAATCAGACTTAATGTTGTTTTAAGGTGGTAAATTCTCCTGATTAAAATTCGATGATCGACCCGACACATGGTTAATTGTAGAAGATTAATTATACCAGGAATAAGAAAATGAGAATGAAACCGATCCAAGTTCACATATGATAGATGATGTATTCTTCACATTAAAAGTGCTTCACAGGATATATTATCTTTGCCCACCTGTCAGATCATATACGAAAGCCTCCTGCATCTAAGGGCAATGAGCAAAACGGCAGGCAACATCACATAAAAAATACCAGCAGGAAGTACATTTGTTGTGGCAGCAAGTGTTACATCCTTATTAACAGGAGATATTACCTGGATGTCATCACTGTAAAGCCCTTTCCATTTGCCATAATTTGTTACAGAATAAAGGCATTTGTGATAACAACCAGGTGAGGCACAGCGTGGAAGATGTGCAACCCTGTCATTCCAAAATGAAAATAATTTATTGCCTTTGTGTCGTCTATTCAAGTAATGGCTGAAGCCCACTGTCCAACTGTATTATTATCAAGTTGCAGCCTTCCCCACAGAAACACATCAGCCAAATTGTTCTCCATCACTAAAATGTATGTTTATGATTTATGTGAGTGGAATAAATTACTCAAAAAGAATCACCTTCTCAAAAATATTGATGCTAAGTGGAAACTTAAATTATTTCATGCTAATATATGTAAGGGTGGTTGCAGAGAGATACTATTTCTTGGAAATCTGAAGAGACAGGCTAATAAAATACTTTCATCTAGCTTTAATTGAGACTGCTTGTCCACCGACGAAACCTGCTAGTGAAATCAAAGATTTAATGAAGATTTAGTTCCCAAAGTCTGTCCTTCCCCCAAACATAACAATTTTCTAAGACATCAAAAGTGCCCTGCCATGTGGCATATGCTCAAGTAAATACCTTTTATAACATTCAACAGAAAAATAGACTATTTAAATAAACTCCAGGCAATTGGAATCATACACCTGCCTCTGCGTACGTTTCTGTGAGAAGAAATTGCCAAGTTTATAAATGAGAGCCTCGCATGCAGCACTCTCTACAAACTCTGTGCCTTTGGGATTCAGGTGAGAGCTAGCTTTGGAAGTATCTCCAATTACAACACTCCTTTACAGGTATAAATTGGATTTGTCTTCGTACTTCTAGAAAATGCAGGCAAACAACCTACTTTGTAGCCCCAGGCTCCATTAAGTTTGTTTTCTTTCCCCTTTCTTGTTTTTACACTTTTTGGGTTTTTTTTTTTTTTTGGCTTCTGTTTTTGGAAAATCACAAGTAAACAGAACAAGAGCTCCTTCTTGATCATAAAAATAATATCAAAATGTGACACCGCACCTCAGAAACGGATTTTATTTCCAAGAAGACTTCAGTTTTGCCCTGATACACTGTCGGTGTCTGACCACCCCCAGAGTTCTCGTTGACAACCCCCTGCATTTTAAGTGAAATCTCGACCCCCTGCTCATGCAGCATTGTGGGAACTGTGCCGTCAAATGTCTTAGTGGGCTGAGAGGCACAAAGTTCAGCCTGGACGCCTCAGTGATGATACTGAGCAGATGAACACGCTCCCTGGAATTACAGAGGGCAATTTATGTGACATACAGTTTGTTGTCTCAAGTGCCAGAATATTTTTGTGTGTGACTCATGCTGGTGATTGACTGATTTAGTTCAACCCCAGCTGATTTCTGAAAATCACAAGCATTAATAAACTGGTGATTCAAATTCCTCTCAAGAAAAAATAGCCAGTAGGTTGCATGTACTCTCCCCTAGTCAGGTCAATTCAGAATTAATCTGGAACAAAGGGTAAGGTTATTGAACCAAAATAATGAAAAGAGCCCTCAAAAAAGTCCTATCCAAACATTATCTAACTTCTGAAAAATGTTTATGACTCATTTTTGTAAGTGAAAATTAGCAATCTGGTTATCCTGGTTACACAATGTTTGATCCTCAAAAATTGATGTGAACCAATGCTTTTCTATAGAAATTTTAATCTTTAAAATAATAATAATAATCTGTCACATTATCATCTTCATCTTGAATATAAACTTTCATGGATTCAAAGTGATTCATACACAGATTACCTCACTTACTCATCATGCTAAACCTTCAGGTTCAGAAATAAATCATTTTTATTTGTCTAAAGGGACCCTTTGCTGAATCATCTCCTGAAATCAAAATCATTTTGCAAACTAAAGATTCTTGATTTTATAACTTCTACATATAAATGTTAAATATATAAATTTAAATTATTATATTTCTAGTTTAAGTATAGACAAAATCCATTTGAATTACTACAGTAAACGTCTACATTTTAAAATAATCCCTTTGTCAAAAGTCCCTTTATAAGTCACCTTCTCAAATTATCTGTATTTGAGTGCTCTGTTTCTTGCTGGGAACCTCCCAAAGAAACCCAATCTAATTTTTCCTGAAGGTACATGGAGATGGGGAAAAAGTGAGAAGAATTACAGAGGCATCATGCTTTTGGCATCTTTCTTTGCCTTGAGGCATTCATCCCAGATGACACCTGAGAGGGTGCTGTGGTCAGGAAAAGAGTGAACAAGGGGGCTAATACAAATGACCTTGAAACATATTATGCAGGCTACATTGATTCATCCAGTCCACAGGTATTTAGTGAGCTCCCTCGGTACAACTTGCTGGTCCTGTAAATGCACTGAGTTTTTTTTTCCTTCTTTCTTCTCTCATTAAGCACAAGAATGCATAATAGACTTTTCCAACACATTGATACAAGCTAAAACAAAGTATGGGCAGGTATAGAGAAAACAAACCATTTGAAAGAAGACAAGATTGTGTATTTTTTTCCTTACAAGAGTAGGATGAGAAAAAAAGAATGAAGTTTTACAGTATGTTGCAAAATCAGATGGTGTTGCATAATTACATAAATAGAAAACCACGTCCTTTGAAGGACAACTGATTTTAGGTGACAGTACGGGGAGCATGCCAATTTATCATGGATAATTTCTAGTGTTTACAGTAATTACTATATTGTTCTTATTGTTTATTACTTACAATATTTATTCTAAAATGAAGTTTTGATAAGCACTTCTTTGCACATCTTACAAATCTACATGTATGTATGGCCAATTTCAGAACCTAAGAAAAACTAGATCAGACAAATCTAGTGATTTAAACACCTAAAGAGATTTGCCATTCTAATAGAAAACTATTGTTAGCAAAAAAAGAAGTAACTTAGAATATGAGAAATTAATGAAACCATTATTTGGATCTTTAAGGAATAAAGCTAGCTAGTCTCCTTTTACAGATAGGTGTTTATTCTAAATTTAGCACAAGTGTAAAATATTGATTAATCATAATGATTTGAAAGGTTTCAAGTTTTTCTCTGGATTTGAAAACTGAAATTTGGCCAATAGCAAGAAGAAAAATGTATGTGGCACTGGGAACATTTCAAAGAAAAATGATATTAAATATGTTTATTTTTGTGTTTGTCAGTGGTACCTAGAGTATCAGACGTCTAAAGTGGTTCACTTTCTACATCCTTTATATGTTGAAAAAAAATGTTGTGATAGTCATGAAATAAAATGAACAATAATAATGGCCAAAAAGAATTAGATTAAACAAAACCCCTTACTGAATTTTGACAAAATCAAATAATCATAACAGTAAAATATTATCGTACAAAATGTAATGATTAATAAAATTTAATTAGGTTAATGATTTTGAACAAGGAAGCATGTATATATTATTCTGTTGTAGCAATTAATAATAGCATTACAATTTCTCTTTTTTAGCCTTAACTTTCACAAAATTGTCAACAACTTTGCATATCTACGTTCAGTTGGCAAACATCTAGACTTGCCAGTCTATCTTCACTCATACACTTTTACTAATTACTGAAAGTTTCATATGCAACACATACGCAAGTAGCCAGAGAACTATTTGTTAGGAAACTAATAGTTAGAAAAAATAACAGAAATACATGAACATAACTTGGACAGAGATAGACAAAAAAATCCATTTTACTATAAATGCCAGAAGTAGCAATAACTGCATGATTTTGCTTCTTCAAGATCTATTCTAATGGCTTTCAGTTGTATTCATAGTTGAAAATATTAAACATAAAAACTCCAAGCAGTCACAGAGAAGAGTAGAATTGAAGAAATTCAAATTATTGTCTCTTATATTGACAATTCTATGTTATTACTGTTTAAATGCAAGAATATGTAACCCCATGTAGTACATTCAAACTGCACTAGAAGGGAGCTAGAACAATTCAGAGCCAATATGAACATGCTTTCAAAATGAATAAGTGTATCTGTGTCCTACTTTGTAACTGGTAGTTCTCCACATTAACTTCCCGACAGATTATAATGTATTAGACATAAAATATGCTAAACTGAACCTTAGATTTATATTAAAACTGTACATTAATTGCAGCAGCTATCTAAACCTTAAAAGTTTTTTTTTTTCTAAGGAAGAATATTCTGTTAATGACTATTGTTTAGAATTGCTATCATAAATGGATAATTAAAGAACAGGCTAACTTTTAGCCAGTTTTATTTTTATTTTTAAAATTCTCTGTAGACTATGCCTTCCCTTATTGCTTGTACCTAGAGCTGACTCCTCCAACCTCCCCATCCTTGGGACACCAATGGTATTGATTATTCTTCAATATTGACAGTGTAAACTAGATGGCAAGAGATAGGGGAAAAAATTCCTAATTATAGTAATGTGCAAATCATTTTTTTAACCACTTTAATGACATAATTTAAAGTGAAATCAAAGAATCTTACAAATACTCTTTAATTAATCCTCAAACATCCCTTTCGGTGAAGTTGGAAACTGGATAATACTGAATCCATATTATAGATTAGAGGATAAACAGTTCCAGGAGGGTGAAGTAACTCCTCTCTGCCACAAAACAAGCCATTGTTAAATTTGCATTGGATTCTAGACTTCTAGCTCTGAGATCCGTATCTGACTACAGCCTGCTCCCTTCCTTGTGAAATCCTACTATTTTAAAACATCAAATTTTGTCACTAAACTCCGTGAATAAAATATTCACAAAAGATTATTAGAGCCCTCTTTAGTGTAAGGAAAATTAGATAAGTACCAGCCAGGGAAGGCAATTAATATTTTATTATCTGTCAGATTGTGAATGGAGATAGACTTTTTAATAAAAAAATACCAAAAATAATTAATCTTTGTTCTGGTCAGTCAAGCAATTAAATGTACTGAGCACCTACTATGTGCTAGGCAGTATACCAGGCACTGGTGACAAAAGGTTGGATGAAAATAGAGTTCTTGCCTTCAAAGTGTTTATAGATTTTGGAGTGTAGGGGCAGTAAACACACACACGAATGTTATAAATAAATAAGTTTAATTACTAAATAGTGTTATGGATGAAACAAGTCCTACAGTAGATGGACTAGCTATGTGTTTGGGGGTGACTGAAGGGCAGCTTGTGTCATGAAGGATGATGGGGCAGCCATGAGATAACACCTGGGGAAGGGACATTCCAAGCCAAAACAAGATCAATGGCAGGAGCCTCAGGAATGAGTAAACGCCAGAGAATAAAGAGGACAACGGAAGGACGTGACATTGGAGCCCAGAGGCCAAGGCAACTCAGTTTGAATTCCATTGTAAGTAAACAAAACAAAGCAAAACACAACTGGAAGATTTCAGGCAGTGAATTGAAATTATGTGTCACACTTTAAGAAGACCAGTTACAGCAGTATGTACAATGAGTTGTAGGCGGCTGAGAGAGAAGGCAGGGCAACCACATAGGAGGCTGTGCATGTAGTCCAGGCAAGACAGTGGCTGCCTGGTCTACAACTGTAGCCAGGAAATGTTAGAAGTGGTAAGATCAGGAGTGCAATTTAAAAATACAGCCAACAGCACTTACTGGTAGCAGGGATGTAGGGCTTGAGGTAAAGGCAGAATCAAGGATGTACCTTAGGTCTTATCCTGCAAAGCTGGAGAACGATTGTCCCAGTTCCTAAAATGAGAAGGGCTTGTACAGAAGATCAATACTGGGGGCTTGGGTATCTAAGATCTTTGCAAGGCACTTTAGGTTTGGAAGTCTACTCTTTGTACAAGTGGGGACCTCAGTGAGGCAGCGAGTACTGAGTCTGACCCTAAGAGATGAGGTCCAGGCTTAGTCTATGAATTTGAGAGTCATGAATGTATGACACATAGAGCTTGAACTAATGCTATCACTTGTGGAAAGAAGAAACCAAGAGAGATGATGACTGAAGGGGGAAAAGCCAAGGTTACTTGAACAGATGGAAGTCTTGTAAGTCAAAGCAATCCAGCAAATATTAGAGAAACTAAAGAAAGAACTACCAAAGACAGAGACAGAAAACCAGATTACTGTCATGTCATGAAAGTTTAGCAAAAACAAGAAAGTTTCAAGAAAGAGGGAAATGTCACCTATTTTAATTGCTCCTTAGACGTCTAATAAGACAAGATTAGAGACCCGACAACTGACTTGGGAAAACTCTGAGTCATTTTCATTAAAAGGCTTTTCACTTAAGTTGTGAGAGCTAGAGCCCAATCAGAGTGAATTAAGGAGATAATGGGAAGTGAGGAAGAAAATCCATAGAGTATAGACTTCTTTTTATATATACAGCTAGGTAGGGAGGCAGAGAAATGGGAATCATGAAGTAAAGGATGAGCCGATTTTCTTTAAGATGGACGATATGACAGTGGGTTTGTGTGCTGAAACCAAGAAACCCAGAGAGAGTCAGGGATTGATGCTTAGATGATAAATAAGATAACTGCTGGAACGAAACCCTTGGAAGTAGAGAGAAATTAAGATCCAGAGTATCAGGCCCGTCCACAAGGGCAACTTCTTTAGCTGCAATGTCTGGAAAGGCTGAGTAGATGAGTGTATCTGATGTAGGAAAGTACGGGAAGACATGACGGGGTTAATTTTAAAAGTGCAAAGTAAATTCATAATGAGAATATGGTAGGAGTACTTGGCAATACTGAGGGGGCCCATTTGGGATTTGTGGCCGTAAGTACAAAATGAACCCAATCAGCAAAGTGTGTACACTTTTTCAAGTAACAGTCACTTCCTTGGTGCCGGCAAAATGCAAAATAGGTGAAGATTATAACAATGCAGAGATTGGACAGGAAGTTAAGGCACATGGAAATGAACACAGGTAGTGATCACTGCCTCTGGAAAGGTAAAAGAAAGTGGGATCTGAGAGAGAAACAAGGTCAGCATGACAGTATGTGAAACTGCTGTCCTGTGTAAACCAAGGCATTTCATTCATATAACCATCCTAAGGGTAGAAAAAAGGTTCTGTTTGGAGGTGATGTGTGTGTATGTGTCTGTCTGTGCGTATACATCACTAAGAGGACCAGATAACGAGGAGGAGGAAGGGAGTGAGAAAAGGAAGCAGAGAGGAAAGCTAAAGAAGGAATGCGTTTACTTGAAGAAAACCTCTAACCAATGGCCAAAAGAAAAGAGCAGTAATTAAACACACCAAGCTTCCACCTAAACCACTGCTTAATGTAAATTCTCAGGCAAAAGATAAACAGCACATAATTACAACCCTGAATTGAAAAATCTATGCATTCAATAAAACCTAGTAGTAAACACCCATGAGATAATCAAATAAAGTTCTGTTTAGATAATAAAGCTATATGCAGTTTTCTTATCTATCATAAAATGTTTTCCAAAGATTTTAATAAAAAAATTAGATATATTAGAAGTGTTAATGATATGAATTTTAAATGTATGCAAATATGGAAGAGGATGGTTATTATATTATTATTCATTTATGAATGTATTTTCAAACAACCTTTATTGCATATGATTACTTTGAACATCATATTCAATAAAGCATAGAGTGGCTTCCAGTTTGGAAGATTGGGAGATTGCAGCCCTTCAAAATTCCTTTCTGTTTGCCATAAAATCACCTATGAATGTGGGGGCAGCAACGATGGAATTTTAGTCTCAGGGCACATATATAAAAAGGCACAAGACTGGTTCTAGTTCAGATCAATCTGGCTTTGATTTCTACTCTCTCACATACTAGATATGCCATTAGCTTAAAGTCTCAGGTTCCTCACTCTAATATCAGGATTATATTATTTCTGTGCTCATAGGGTTGTAAGAAAACTAAATGAGATGCTGCATATAAAGCTCTCAGCCCTACCACCAGAGCATCCTTAAAACACCATCTGGCAGCTGCCACTCCCACTGCAGTCATGGCTTTAAAGTTAATCATAGCTTTAGTCTTTTCCTGATTACAAAAGGTATACATCAAAAATATTAAAATAAGAACAGGATATATAGTTCTAGAAGACTTTGAGGAAAAATATAAAAGTGTTAATAAAATAATAATCACTTAAAAATCATTGATGGAATTATTACTCAATGGCACTTTGTTGTAAAGCTATAGTCAATAGAGATTTTTCTTAATTTGTTTTTCTTTTAACAAATTCTGAGTATCTTCCATTTTCTAAACTATTAAGTAGTGAGGAAATGAATGACTACTGTTCAATGAATATACCAGGTAAGCTGGCTACCTACTACAGAAAAAAATAATAAAGAGTCGAATTATGTATAGAAAATGTTTTTTAAAATGGTAGGGTTTTCCATAAGAGACATATGTTCATGGAAACATTTAAAGAAATTGCATCTTGTAATTACATGTACTTAATGTGCAAACCAAGCAAAATTCACCTGGGCAGTTACATCAGGATAACAATTACCCTTGGCTGGGGAGTAGTGCTTGGAATGGGGAATAAGGGGGCGCTCTGATGTTAGTAATATCCTGTTTTTTATTGGGGTGCTGTCACCTGGGTGTGTTCAGTTTGTGATAGTGCACTTTTAGGTCTGCATTCTAAAACCAATGCTTTGTTTGTTTAATAGTCCTACAAGATGCAGCCTATGTACTTATTGAGAAACAAAAACAAATCCAGTGTATAGTACAGAAACTGAATCACAGAAAGTCCATGATGAAAATCTACTTCACCCTGCCCTCTTCATATATGCAAGTCACTGCATTGGATTATTTGTACAAGGAAGCAAAATACTTTTCTCATGTCAAGTGTGGTTCACATGCTGACAATATTTTTTCAAGAAAGTTTTGATTATCTAGTGTGTGAATATAGAAACCTGAATCAGCATATACTGAGACAAAAGTTTCTTCTTACCTAATTTTCACAAATTCTGAATGTGCAAATTTTAATAACTCCAATTAAGAGACTAATCAAAAATTATCTATCTGAGAAGATACTGGTGTAGGTTTTATTTTACCCATCTTCCTGTTAACAGCATATTAATGATCTTACTATTATCATATCCATATAATAATGTATTATAATAAAGTAACTCTCTCCTTAGGCTTCCTAAGTAAAGCAGTTGATGTTAAAGCTTCATTTTGGGTGTCTTTTCATGTGTACATGTGCACGTCTGTATGTGGGTATGTTTTAACTGTCTGCCATTATGGCTCCAAAGTAGATGTAGATTCAGAATACTTGTAATCTCGTACAACGAGGTACAGCATCTTAAATGCTTATCGTTAGAACATGCCCAGTGGCAGATGGTGGCATGCCATTTTAGAGCCACCTAGAGGCACAAAAATTGTCCCATGTTTTTCATTTTGGCAGATGCACATGCCCCTTTGGCAAATTTTAGAAAATAAATAAAGACTTACTCCTTCAAAACAGATTGTATTTATAGAGGGATGTGTGCAATTCAACAGGGGTGGTGCTATAGATGAATTTCAGAACCAACACCATCAAATGTATAGTGCAGTTGGCATAAAACTTTGGATATGAAAGAGCTAGCTGCTTTACTGTGTATTTGCATTTTACTGAGCATTTTAATGAATCCTGAGTAATTATTTTTGGAGCAATGTTAAAATGAATTTGAACAAATTTATGCATTTCAAATAACTTATTTTAAATATAAATTAAAGGTCAAATTTCATACAGAACTCAATTCCCCATGATGGCATTGCTTTTGAAGCACTCAGGTGGTAATTAGGCATATTGATACTTAGACACTTTAATAATCACACAATTTAAAATCTGAATGTGAATATTATTTTCTAAAGTCAGTGGAGTCACCAGATTTCCACATAACTTTCTAAAGGTGTATCTCTCCTTTACCCATTTTCGAAAGTGATGCTTCCATACCACTTATCTGTGTGTTTTTTTTTAGGCCTCTTATTTTTCATTAAAGTAAGAAAAACATAAATATTTACCTAAAAGCAACACTTTCAGACTTGTGGACTTGTCATGATCTTTAAAGTCATATAAGGGGAGGAGAGGGAAGCTATATTCTGTTAAATAATACTATCTAATATGTTAAAAAAAAATCCAGATGGTCTAGACAAGGGAGCGTAAACTTTTTCTGTAAAGGATCAGACAGTAAATATTGTAGGTCTGGGGAGCCACACAGCCCCTGCGGCAGCTGCTCAGCCTTGCCTCGCTGTAATGCAGGAACAACCACAGATAATACATACAGAAATGAGCGTCTCTGTGTCCCAGTGAAACTGTAAAAACAGAGGTGGGTAGCCCACATTTGACCTAAGGCTATAATTTGCAGTCATCTAGCCTAGATTATTTTAAGAGTTTCACTGATTTGAGGGATGCATTGGAAAAGTTAAACATATTAACTGTGTTAATATGTGAATTAGGAGCCAGAGAAGAATTGGTGGGGGGAGGTTATCTTAGTAAGAAAACAAATCTTCTGAGAAGATACAAAAATGATAAGACTCAGAATGACAAAGAGGCCGGGGGTGGGGGGTGATGGGGGGGCATGATGAATCTGTAAAAAATGTTCCATTCAAACTGACCTATACATTTATAGAGAACTTACACTGGCATTCAGGAGTCTCTGGAAATAAATGGCAATCCCAAAGCAGGGAGGGTCTAAAATAGCCAAATTTATACATGAAACAGACATAATTTTATAAAACACGTTCACAGGGTTTGTCTCAGTACCTCTCCTGGTGCTGTGACTCCGTCTAGCATGCAGGTGCCTAGTATCTTCCTCATGACCCGACCCTGTGATGTGTTTGGTTTTACTCATCCCTCCCAAACAGACCCTGAGCTTTTAGGGCAGGAACTCCCTCTTCTTTATCTCGGTATCCCTAGGGTTTATTACAGTGTCTTGCCCAGAGTCAGTGATCAATAAAAATTGAATCAGACCATTGAATTACATTGAATCATACAGTCATGAGTTCAAATAACAACCCTTGGGGGGGGGGATACATGTTGAGTTACACATTAGCTTCACTCACATCCTATTTCCACTTTAGCTACCAGAAAGCTGGTGATTTCCTGTTCGCTCCTTGCCTCTTGGGTCCAAAATGACTTGGCTTTACCTGGGCCTGGCTTTCCCAGGTAAGCACTAGATTTTCCTGACCCCTAATTAAAACTCACTACTCCTCAGACTTTTTTCTTTGAAGCCTGTTAGGTACCTAATTGGCGAAAATGGTGAGTTTAGATGAGGAAGAAATAGAAGGAAAGCACAAGATTGTACCTTGAATTTTAATCACTTTCTTTCTATTACAAAATAATAAAATGTATTGCAGTAAATCTAGAAATTATGGAAATGTATAAAGGGGAAAGCCAAAATCTTCCAAAGTAACTACTGTTAATTTTTTTAAAAAATATTTGCAAAATCAAATTTCAAATTCGATACCACAGTACATGTTATTTAGACCTTATTTTTTCACCTATTACTGGAGGGTCTTCTCATGTTGTTAAGTAGTCATTTGCAACTTCATTAAATGTCTGTATATTCGTGCCTTACAAATAATTTTATAATTAAACCTACTGACTGTTTTACTAAGGGATAGTCTCTGTTCTGAGCATTGAAGATATAGCAAGAAATAAAACAGATAAGATCCCTTCTCTTATAGATCTAATATTGTAACTGGGGAGATGGCAAAGAGAAAAACACATAAATAAGATAAACTCTGCTTATAAAAGTGCTATGCCCATAGTAAAACTGGCTAATATGACAGTGACTAAAAGATGTGGAGTATGTATTATTTTACCTTTAATCCCTTGTAATAAGCAAAAGTGCTCATATAAAATGCAATAAGCATCTAGATTATTACACATAAATATATGTATAAATTTCTAATCCTAGTCTCTAAATAAATTCCTAAGAATGGAATGGCTAGGTCAAAGCATATGCATATTTTTAAGATAATATGTATTTCCAAATATCAACACTTTTAACGATATCGGCTTCCATCAGCAGGTTACAAGATTGTCATAATCATTATATGCCAAATAGCAGGCTATGGGCTTTCAAATATGACAGGATGTAAATTTCAATAATCCATTGAAGTTAGTATGATCATTTCCATTTTATCAATGAAAAACATAAGGTCAAAGAGGTTTAGCAACATTCTCAAAGCCATGCGGCAGATACGAAAGCCCCAGGGTGCAGTGGTCTGACTGCACCCCTCTAATGTGCTGGCATTGATATTTCTAGAGACTAACAGATCAGTACAGAGGCTTCACTAAACCAAAGGGAGGGTTAAAAAAACACCTGTTTAGGGCTAGTACAGCAATAAAGAAATATTCTGTTTCTATATTGCTCAAAGTTGAGCCTAAACAACAAAAATTACATGTAAGAAACATCTTCACAGTAACTCTTGTTAAGACAAAGCATTACAGGAAGACGGGCTACATTTAATACCAAGAAAAAATAATGAAGGTTATATTTACTTCTGGATGATTCTTAATGTTTAAATTCTTGATCATAATCTGTACAGTCCTATCAGGTATGGGCTCTAACTGGCCAAAAACTAACAAGATAATTCCACTCCTTGCACAAAGTAGTAACTGTTTAGGTGCTCGACTGATTGGATCAGGGTGAGTCTCCTGGGCTGGAGCTCCACCTCCACAGGAGGAACTTTTCCACTCAGAAATGAATGAGTAGTCTCAGCACTGAGAGCAGTCGTTGCGTGCCCTCCAGGGGCACCACACCTAGGGTAACGCTAGAGCACCACAGTGGTGCATCAGGAAGAACAATTACAATAACTGGATCATCAGGATAACCTGTTACCTGGCAGAGTACACCAACTCTCAGGTTAGGTTTTCTGATGAATGCTACCTAAGGAATTCTAACTGGTAGACCTACTGTGTGCACAGCAGTATTGTATTCATTGATTATAATTCTTCTTATAATAATGAGTAACTAGGTACCACTGCAGAGAATTACCATCTCTAATATGCGGTTTTTAATTTTAACTACATCTTTCCAGCTAGAAAGTTATATTCTAGTTACAGAGAAATCAAGAAATGAAGTGAAAACTCTATTTCTTAAGACTAGTTTTTCTTTTATAAGGCTTGATATTATATATATATACACACACACACACATATAGATGAATTTATTATATGATTTTAAATATATATTAATTTAAATATGTGTTAAATATATATTTATACATTTCATATATTCATATAAGTATACACGAATTTAATACATATGAATTTAAATATGCATTAATTTTAAAAGTATGTGTATATATATTTCTTTCTCTCTTTGAAACCAAATTTTGCTTCAGTTGTCTTCAAAGTAGGATACCCAATTTTCTTCTCTAGCTAGACATAGTTAGAAAATATGTACTGGTATAAAGGGAAGGAAAGCATTAGGCTCAGCTAATGCACTGCCAAATTGACAGCCATTAAGGTCAGTCACTGTGACATGATGTTTGTGGCAAATCCACAGGTAAGACTGTGTCATTTACAACCAAGGTGAGAATTGCTAAGATATGGAGTTTGTTACTACTAGTATTCCTGACATCTTAAATTTTTGTACGTTACAAATTAAATTTTTGTAACGTACACACTGGAATTGCACATTTTTCAGTATTATTAAAATTTGACAAACTTTAGTAAGGTTGGATACTACTGGCTACTCATTATACTGTAGTACAATTGCTAAAAAACAAAAAAATAAAAACCACTGGAATTGCCTTGCAATGTAAGAAGTAATATTACTGAAAATATAATCACATACTTTTTAATACATGTTCATGTACTTACGTATTTTATCTTGAAGTCACTGAGTGAGAAATAAAACACCCCAGGTCTTCTGTGTAATTTTAATAATAAGTACACGTCAGGCAGGTAACATAATAGGTCTATGTTATTTTTATGCTATTTTTAAAAGAAAACAAGGAGACTTTCAAAGTCATTGTATGTCAGGATTCCCTAACATAACATATGCAAAATAGTGAAAAGCACTAATAAACAAATATTACATGTTAAGGAATTTTGTTTTTATATTTTATCAAAAACAAGTGAGATCAAAACTTTTAAAACGTCCTAATAAATTTGGCCAAACAGTTTAAAGTCAAAATTTTGATGAAGTTTACAACATACACAGGCACATGCATCCACCCCTATATTTACATAAAACCAGGGGTTGCTGAATTCTTGAGTCAAAAGACAATATTGAAAGGATTTTTTTGATAAAAAATGTTTTAGTAGTGAGTTTTTTTTTTATGTGTTTCTGTTTACAATTCATAAGGATAGCTTGGTTACTTTAGAGATACACGCTGCCATATGTGTGCTGTAAGTGCAGTCACAAGGGTGACCTGAATAGAGTTCTATACTACATTTAAGGTAATCTGCATTTAACTTCTATAATACCTTCAAAGCAGTTCATTCCATTTTGGGGAAACTGTAGTTCTAATTCTGTAATAAAACTTTCTTGAAATTATATAAGTAAAATACAGTCTCTTAACATTGTTATAGAAACCAGCCAAAGATGGTCTCTTATATTGACCCCTAGGTTATGTCTTCACAGCAGGCTGAGACCCATTAGCTCAGAAGCCCACCAATGCTAAACTAATTATTTTTACAGATCCAATTGTTTTAAAGCTGAAATAAGCCAATTTTTAGACATTTAGAGTCTGTCTGCTTTGCATGCACTAGGAAACATCTGATAGCCGGAGATAAGATAAGCCAGACACTAGAAGGCTCGAAGCTGCTGCTGGGCTTTGGACTCTTCTAGAACAGATGAGTGTTATCAGCTGCACACCATAATTACCCTCTCTGATTTTGATCCTTTTCTCCCTGGGAATTCATTTGACCTCCTCCCAGGTAGATGGTAACCCCCGTGCTTTAAGCCTCTGGACAGTCTCATGCTATGAGGGACTTGTCTCCATGCATACCTGTCAAACGTGCATGTTCTACTGTCGCCTCATGGTCTTATCTTTCTCCTTGCCCACTCCTCATATCTTTCCAAACTCCTACAAGCAGGCAGCATGCACACAAATTCATTTAACCATTACTAGTTTTCCAAAGGCTGTTAGTTTTATCCTATTTTACCTTCTGAAATGTTTCTTATGTGATGAACCTTCATGTATTTCTGGACATGGCTATCATATTTCCTCCTAGTCTTACTTCCAGAACAAACCAGCAGACTAAATTTAAGGGGAACTTGGAATGTCCTCTGATAGAGAACAGGTAACAATGGGTTCAGAAAACGGCCCTAAGGGTTTCTTCCTACCCTACACCAGCAGAAGCCAAACAGTTCATTACAACCAAGGCCGACTCCGCTTGCAAAGAGTAATGGCAGTGGCTGAGGTAAAGCAAGTTTCCAGTTGGGATAGGGCACCCACTGGGAACTGAGTATTAACAGTGAGTGACCATAAAGCCAAAGGTTTTTTTGGTTAATGTCAATAACCCTTACTGCCTAAACCACCACAAAGAACACACAAGCTTGGCCATTTGCCCATCAACCTTATTATTGGGCTATTACCTTGACTGTTTTCTATACTGCTAACACAAGTCCTACTTAAATTCTTAGAAATCTGAGGTCACAAAGTAATATCTGAGTAGAGCAGTGTTTATAAAAGTAAGATTAAAAAATAGAACATCTGTAACATGCAACTCTAATTTAATGGATCAAAGGTAAAATAATGCTAAGCAAGCATAATGTATACACCTTCAGAAAGATAAAGGCATTAGCAACAAAAAGTTACAAGCAGTCATAAAGAAAAATGAATTAGAAATACTGAGTATGAAAAATACAAGTACGTACTTATAGCCAAAGAATGAAGCTAAGAATGAAATTCAGAGCTGAAGTGTCAGATAGGAAAAGATCAGGAAAAAATAAGGATATGGAAAATTGATATTCTTATTTGAATAAAGTTTATATGTTTAAAGGAAAAAAGTTAATACTTGCCATTTCTAATATACACATTTTTATTAAAAATAGTAATTTGTATATTATACTAAAATATACTGTACACAATATAATATTCATACCTAACTTTATGAGGAAGAAAGTTAAAGGGAATTGAGAAATAGAGTTGAAAAAGGAAAATTAAAACTAAATAAGATGCCTTGAATTAAACAATGATTATAATATGCCATGAACTGAAGGGCTTTATTAACTCAATTTTGGTATCAGAATTCAAAACAGTGTAAATGATGAAATTCAGCTGTTGGAGGCCATCACATTTTATCTACTTTTAAATCCATTAAGTACTGTTGAAAACCAGAAAATCTCCTGAAACAGATGTGGTGTGTTTTCAGCCGTCTCCAAATACCTTTTGCCTCTGCTTTATTGATATGCATACACAGTGAGTCATGATAAAGAAAACATTTTATTTTCCAATAAAATGTAGACATTCATCTTTCTGGAACATCATTCTTAAAATGATGTAGGGATTAGCACAAGATGAGGCATAGCACCTCTCTCTTCCTTTTAGCTACTAAGTCTTTATTTCTGGTCAAGAACTTCTGTTAGCTTCGGGATTCCTCTTCTTAAAAACAGCTACAAAGGACAGCAAATTAATCAGACCCAATTAAAACAATGCTTGTCCCTATTAGTACCTTAACCGCCATCTACCTCTAAAGCTTTAAAAGTCTGAAAAGTTTCCAATCATCCACATTTACTCTTCTCCCTACTATCAAATTACATAATTAATTTGCTTACCAATATATATGTGTATATGTGTGTGTGTGTGTGTGTGTGTGTGTGTGTGTGTGTAATGGTGTTCAGATAATATCTGCATAGCTAGCATCCTAAATCCCAGACCTCAGCTTAGTGCACCTGAAAGTATGTACCTTTAGTAGAAAAATGTTTGGTACAGCATTGTTCAAAATAGCAAGAAAAGAAGAAACAGCCAGTATGTCCATCAATAATTAAAGAATTGAGTAAACTCATGATTCTACCTAAGTATTAGAAACAATAAATATCATATATTATGTTTGAATAATATGAAGGGATGTCCATGTCATTTTGTTAATGAAAATGACAAGAAAAGAAAATCATGTAGAGTATGGTTCCATTTTTATTCCAATAAATAAATAAATAAATAAATAAATAAATAAATAAAGGAAAAGGATAACCCTGAATCCTTGTATTTAAGTACAAGACCAGAGTAAAAGATATGATAGGATATGCACTAAAATATTATTGGAAACTTTGAGGGAGAGAGGATAGATAATTTTTTTCTTACACAACTCTGCATTGTTTGATATGTTAAAATAAAGGCACTGCTTTAAAAAACTTTATAACATAAAAATCAGCACAGTTTTATGGCATCTAAAAAAACTATTCAAATATATAGAGCTATTGGTACTATTGAGAAGAAGAGAGCTATTTTCATCCTGATTTTTTTTGTGTGTATGTATTTAGTATTGTGCGGTTTTTCAGCTGTTCTGAAAGGAAGGGGCAAAGGAAGAGAGAAGGAAGCAGGATAACCTTCAAACATTTGGGAGCTGCTACAAGGGCATATTCTTAAAAAAGATTCAGCCTTTGTGGAATTTAAAAATATCCTTTTCAGAAACCACAGAGTTTTCCTATCTCACAAATCAATTTCACTCTATTATATTGGTGAATTAGTTTCTTTTCATGAATTGGTTGTTCCACTTTAACTGTTGGTCTTCTGATAAAATAGAAGGATGGGTATTAGCAGTGTAGCAAGTAGTCAAGATAATAGCCCAGCATTACATCTTCCTTATCACCTAACCTCTTTTTTCTTTCTTTTTTTTTTTTCAGATTTCCCCAGTTTCACCACAAACTGTCAACACTGAATTAGCCACGACAAGCCTATTCACCACCCCTGTTCTTTCAAGGAGTAGTTGCTGGGGGCACAATAATGAACAATTCTAAGGAGACAGTCACCCATTTGCCTGTAATCTCATTCAGACACTGAAATCCAAATCAGGTGTCACTACTCTTGTTACATTTAAACTAAGGAGAACTGACTTTGATGACCAGTTTACAAGCTTTTTCCTTAATTTAAAAATGATGATCTTTACGGAGCTTTAAAAAGATAAATTAAAAAGTTGAAATAAATGCTCTCTGTGGATATTTTTGTGCTTGTATAAGTAAAATAGAATAAAATTCTATACTTGTATATTGGAGTGTTCACTATACTAGTGTACATGCATGTGGATGATATGTATACATAAACATATACATATATCTCTGTGTATATATTCATACAGAAAGAAAGAGATGGCTTGAAAGCCAAAAAAGAATTTTCCGTTTTCAAAACTGACATGCTATCTTTTCAAATGCAGTTTGTGAAATATAATATATGTAAGTCTGGGTGTCAAATGGGTCTTAAATTTCAGTTCTGACACTAATGTATCATATGTATATTTCCTGTACTTTAACATAAGATTTGAAGCAATGCTAGATGAATACTTATTCTAAACTAGGTAAAAATGCTTACTGTTACAGATGCAAAGTTAAAAACCAGATAAACACTAGTCTACCTTAACGCATGTTTATCAAGCTGTAATTTACACATATAACATTGTGTAAATTTAAGGTGTACAAGATGATTTGATACATGTAAATACTATAAAATGATTACCATTATAAGTGTAGTTAACATATCCTTCATCTTGCATAATTACAACCTTTTTCTCTGCAGGGAGAAAATTTAGAATTTACACTCTTAGCAACTTTCAAGTATGTATACACAAAATGTTATGATAAATCACAGAGAAAAAAATGTGACAATGAGTGTGTATATGTCCATGAATGACTGAAAAATTGTGCTGAACACTGGAATTTGACACAACACTGTAAAATGATTATGAATCAATAAAAAATGTAAAAAAAAAAGTATGTATGTAATACTATACTCATCACTCTGAATGTTATACTCTCAGAACTTTGTCATCTTATAACTGGAAATTTGTGCACTTTGACCAACATCTCCCCATTTATCCCTCCCCCAAGCTCCTGGTTACCATTATATTACTCTCCATTTCTTTCAGTTTATTTTTTTAGATTACATACATAAGTCAGATCATACAGTATTTGTCTTTCTTTGACTCATTTCACTTAGGTCTTCAAGATCCACTAATATTGTCACACATGGCAGGATTTCTTTTTATGGCTGAAATAAATAAACACATATATAAAAAATACATATTATATATTTATTTATTTATTTATTTATTTATATAACATTTTCTTTAACCATTCAACCCTCAACAGAAACTTAGGTTGTTTCCATGTCTTGGCTATTGTGAATAATGGTGCAATGATCATGGGGGTACAGAATCTCTTCAAGATTGCAATTTTATTTCCCTTAGATATATACCCAAAAGCAGGATTGAACAATCATTGGTAGTTCTGATTTTTTTTTTTAATGTAATTACCAAACTTTTTCCCATAGTGGTTGTGCCAATTTACACTCACATCAAGTGTACAGGGGTTCCTTTTTCTCAACAACCTCGCCAACACTTATTATCGCTTCTCTTTTTGATAATACTATTCAAACAGGTGCATGGTTATATCTCACTATGGTTTTACTTTCATTTCCCTGATGATCAGTGATACTGAACATAATTTCATGTACCTATTTGACATTTGTATTTCATCTTTAGAAAAATATTTTTCATCTCCTCTGCCCATTTTTCATTCAGATCATTATTTTTTGCTGTTGAGTTGTATGAATTCCTTATGTAGTTCGAATATGAGCTCCTTATCTGATATATGTAAATATTTTCTCCCAATCCATTGGTTGCCTCTTCATTCTGTTGTTTCTTTTCCTATACAGAAGCTTTTTAATTTTTTACATAGTCCCACTTGTTTATTTTTGCTTTTGTTGCTTGAGCTTTTGGTGTCATAGCCAAATAATCACTACTAAGATCAATGTGAAGGAATTTTCCCCAATGTTTTGTTCTAGGAGGTTTATGGTTTCAGCTCTTACATTTAAGTCTTTAATACATTTTTAGTTAATTTTTATGGTTAGTGTCCAATAGGGTTTTAAATTCATTATTTTGCTTATGAATATTCAGGAAAGAGAAGATGGAAATGAGAAATAGTGAGAATACAGACTTGTCAGGACGTGGAGGTGAATTTAAGGAGAGAGGAGAAAGGATGAGTTGATATTTTTGTTACTGGCTATTGGGCTAGTGGTGATATCATCTATGACAGAAGAACAAACAAAAGTGGATTGTTTGTGTTGCATAATTTCAATAACCTTATAGATTACAAGCTCTTCATATATATATTGTATTCCTAGAGGTTTAAAGGACTAGGTACACATCACAGGTTTTTCGTACATTCTGGTTGTATTAATGTACAAATGCCAAAAAATGAACAGGGATATTGATCATTAATATTGTATTAATCCTACAACTAGAACAATGTGGATTCACATTTTCTAGTGTATAAATTTATAACAGTATATAAATTTCCTGTGTCCTCTAAACATTTGGTATTAGTCTTGTCCTTTTCTAATGATACAATTTTACTCTTAATGTTGATTTATGAATTGAGAGCATCTGTGAGAACTTATATTGACAGAGTCCTGTCATTGCTCCTTCGCCTGACCACCAAGAGTCCAACCAGATATTCAAACTTCAACTTCTACTGTATAACTGCATAAAGCACTATTTCAGGAATCGATGTCCTTTCAATAGTAAACTGTTTTTCTCAGAGGCTGTACAATAATTTCCAGATTTAATATGCCTTTACTATTTCTCATCCTCATAAAGTGGTCTTTCTTAATATGTTACAATGAAAGGGACTGAATTTTAATGCTTTATGCATATAGAAATCTTGAGTAATTCACATTTGTCTTGAATTCACAAAAAAACTAGTGAAATTCTATGCTTAAAAGAGAAACGTTTTATTTAAAAACAGCTTTCTGATTGCAATTAAATTATATGTGTAAAATATGGTCTATGCAAACAGATCTTTAAGAATCTGAAGATTCTGATTTTTAAAAATTATGTTTGAATCACAAGTTCATACATGTCTATGGATAAACCATTGGTGTGTGTATATGTATGTATGTGTGTGTTACAAACTGAAAAATACTATCTCTAAGGAAGGTTATACTTTGCATAACTGTATTTACATTTGATATTTTTCTTTCCATATCATATATCCCAGAATTAAAAATATAA
Source organism: Vicugna pacos (assembly GCF_048564905.1). Lineage (NCBI taxonomy): Eukaryota > Metazoa > Chordata > Mammalia > Artiodactyla > Camelidae > Vicugna > Vicugna pacos. The sequence goes on from NC_132991.1 coordinate 21,374,180, forward strand.
GTTTATCCTAGTGTAGAGAATCACCACTGTATCTTAGAAGTATATTTGCATGTTTAAACTTATTCCTTAGCTAAAGCCTCTCACCAAGTATAAATTAAATAATAATAAATTAAATAATTTTGATTTATCCATTAAGAAATATTTCCTGTTCCTAAAATATCATATAATTCACAACATCAAGCAAACAGCCCATCAAAAAATTATTGTCATGGGAAAAAAAAATTCTAGCTCAATTCCCAAACCTAGTAATTACAGAAAAATAAAGGAATCTGGGACTTGGGTACTTGGAGCAGTAAAATATACACATCCTTCTCCCATCTTAGATTCATTTCAGGACTTAAAATGTGGTCTGAAGGATCAAAAAACCTTCTAAAGATATTCTAAGTTAGCTAATATCCAAAATAGTGTCATAAGACTTCTTTGATTCTGCCTTAAATAGTAAAAAGAAAAACAATATAAAGAATGGTCCAAATACGGGAAGTGAGTATAGCTCAGTGTTAGAGCATGTGGTTAGCATGCACGAGGTCCTGGGTTCAACCCCTAGTACCCTCATTAAAAAATATAATAATAATCCAAAGAAGAGTTCAGGAATCAAACCCAATAGTTCAACCTTCTGAATGAAGAGTTAAAGGTCTCTGAGATTAGATATCATTTCCATTAGGGAGACAATGATGCTGAAAAAAATCTTAGGTACAAATAAAAAAGTGCTGCTTACAGATTTATAGTATAACTTGGTGTAATTATATATTGAAATAAATACATTGGGCACAAGACGCACTCATCACCCGAACCCTGCTTACCTACTTTAAGCCACGAGACCCACAACAAATTCTCCCTTCTCTACATGCACCATTTACACTCAGGACTCATGTCTTAGCACATTTTGCCTCTTTTGTTTTGACCATGTGGCAAAACATACTCGAAAGTAGTCCTACTAAATCTACACTTCATAGCAGCCTTAATTACCTTTCTCATAACAGTTAAGATTCTATACTATTGATTGTAAATATTTTCTATTATTCATCTTCTTTTTTGTCTAGACTATTTGATCTTTGCTTTATTGGAATCAGGCATCTATTCCTGTCTTTAACATGTTTGAATACAGAAGGTATTTAAACATTGACATTTACTGAATATTGAATTGAATGTAATATAACACATTTTAGGGGATTAAGGAAATCTAAATCTTTAAATCAGCGACTGTAGAGGCATGATGGTCAGTCATGAGAGTCAAGAAACTGACTGCAGATTTGCACAGATTCAGCTGTGAAGCCTAGAGCGCTGTGTGCCTCGGTCTCTTCAGCTGAATATTATTACTAATCAAAATAATACCCACACCTTGTCTGAGGGAGATGATGTGTGGAAAGTGAAGCACATTATCTAGTATCTTTGCAATACTAAAGAGCTTTATTTCCTCCCCAAAGGCATTAATTATCTTCGCTTATTCCTATTATTTTACTTTTACTATTTATCTAGTTGAGTCCTACAAATTTTAGAAAGTAAGAAAACGGAGATAATCCAGAAAAATAAAGACAGAAAGGGAATGTTATAGAATTACAAAAAAATAATCCAAGAGGGATGGTGACTCACCATTTCTTCTATATTTCTATTCATTTCTATTGTATTTGTCATAAAACTTTCTTAATGTCAAGAAGGGGAAAGGTCTCTGTAGCAAAATAGGTAAAGCTTCATAATTCCAGATTGCTAATATTAATTTCTAAGAGAACTGCTGCTCTTTGTCACTATACGTAAAATGTGTGTGTGTGTGTGTGTATTATATATATATACACACATACATATATATATAGATATAAATAAACATACATAAATTTTGAATTTTCTTCTACTGAACCAAAATTTTAGTTGCCCTTTATGGTAATCTAAACTTGAATTTGTAGTGATTTAAGAGCATACATTCTATAAGAGTAATTATATATAAATCTTTTATAGCTTCTTTAATGATCTTTATTCATGGATTAGTGTCTTCATTGATGATAAAACATCTTTTATTTCAAAAAATCTAAAACTTTAGACTAACCTGTGGTTGATCATTGCTCAAACTAAGCAGAAAGCAATTTAAGCCTTTTGGTGTTTAAACAGTCACTTCTTCCCCTTGATCTAATTCTAGCATCAGCAACATAACCAACTTTAGGAAAAGGAGTGTTTCATCCACAAAGTGAAAAATCAAGGGAAGTGAATTTGGGTATTGCTCCCAAAGATGTCTCAGGTTGCAGAAGAGTTTGTGATTAGCTATTCATAGGAAAAGAATTCTATGACATTTCAGGTTACGGAAGCTTCTTTTAATGGTAAGAGGTGGAATCACTGGCTTTAACCTGCAGCCCTGTGAGGTGGGTGGAAGAGAAGGGGGGACTAGATAAATGACTTTTAAATGAGATTGATTTTTCTCTTTTTTTCTTCAGTTCCTCAAAGAATGAGAGATGTAGTTACATTAATTGGTTGGTGTCTATTTTACAGCCTTTAAAAATAGAGGATAATTCATCTTGATTCTGTAATTACCAGTTATACAAACAGCACGCGACAAGTCTGACAAGCAGGCTTTTTCGACATGGAATAGATATGGCAATGGCAAATGTGTTACATTAATACATCGAGGTTATTCCATTTGATAAATTATTTTCTTTTTTAATAGGAGATACTATCTAAGTTCAGATGCTAATTTAAAAATGTCCATATTATTATGCATGTTACTGAATAGTAAATATACCACTAAGTTTGAGGGACCAATAAAAAATAGTTTCAAAAACATTCTACAGAGCCAACTGTATATGCATTAATATCGTTCTTGGAATAGAAAATTGTTTTCCCAATTATAAGCTTATAAAATTATAATCAAAGAGGTTGATAGATTGCACAAAGACCTTGCTACTGCTCTATGACAACATTGTTCTAGGCTGAGTGTTGGGTCAAAGGCCCATGTGACTTCCGTAACACACTGACTAACCTAAAGGAAAGGAATTCATAAGCCCATGTGTGCTGTACACATGTATTAAAGAAGATTGCTAGAATTCTGCATCTGATTCTCAGGGTCTAGGCTAAACAGTGTCCTGGAAATGACCCCAGTTGAAGCCAGGAGGAGACTATTATCATTCTCCCCCTTTACACTTCAGCCTGGGGTCAGGAAGATCTGAGCTGCTCAATATTCCAATTACACTGATGGCACAATTATCACATAGGGATCAGCTCCATGCTGCTAATACAGACACACTCCTGGAAGCAATTTCTGGCTCTGCTGGGCAAGGCAATCTATTAGGTCACTGGTAACCTCTGCAAAACCTAGTGGAAAGAGTACAGACTTTGGAGGTCTTAAGTATAAATTTTGGCCCTGCATTTATTTGTAGAGTAACCTTGGCAAATTACTTAACATCTTTGAGTCTCAAATGAGGGATAATAGCTCCTATCTGATAGGAACATGGTCAAGATTTATGAAGAACAAACCGGGAAACAAGCTACTACAAATGTCTCATACAAAGATAACATGGTTAGCATTAGGTAAGTGGAAATAATTATCATCATGTACAGTATTTTGTTCATTACCTTTTAAAGACTGATGTCATCTCAATATACAAAATGTTCAACATCTAAATAATTCTCAGCCACACTGAATGTTATCTCAAAAAACACATATCCATAAATACTGATTTTGCAAAAACTGAGCCCAAGGTTGGCATCTGGGTTTCAAAAATGAATAAAATACAGTCTCTAAATTCTGGGAGCTCATAGTCAAGCCAGAATGATCCAGAGATGAGAAAAATGATAACTGTTAATATAGCACAAATAGCCCAGGGAAGGATGGCTTTCAAAATACTGTGAGAATCCAAAACCCATAGAAATAGCTGATTATGAAAAAGAGGGCTTAATTATTCTATTTACCCATTGCCTAAAAGAGTTTTCTAAAGTGTCCATGTCATTTCCAGGAACACATGGCACGTTCTGGCACACTGAAGCCACCGCATTTTCGATTTGAAAATCTCTAGGAATGCAAAATGCTGAAACTCTAGCCTATGCTAGTGCCTTGGGACTTTAAAGTATTAACCTAAGTAGTAGTTACAACCAGTTTCTCTATAAAAGATATTAATGATTTTAAGTACTTGAGCTGCATCATTATAATGACCATATTCCCCTTTGCTTAATTTTAACATTTTTAAAAACAAAACTTGACATTTTAAGTCAGTGAGGGAGACTGATTGCAGCACAGAATACATTTATCTGTCCTAAATGCCATAATTATTGGTAAGACTCTGCCAAGGAACTTACTCCTTGGGGACTTCAGAGGTACATCACCTTCCAAGACACTGGGGACGATTTAGTGAACTGTTTGATTTACGCAGTAGAACGCTTGGTGATGACAGTCCAAATACCAGTCATTTGAGAAAATTAACTATCCTCCAAATCGCATACCAATCAGTGTGGTGGGTCAGCAGAAGGGATAGGGCGTTAATTTGGCCAGTGATTAACTTATCTGTTGGTTTGAGATTTAGATCAATTTGGCTACACTTTAGAAACAGGTTATTCCTTTCTTTTTATGTGATGAATTTAACCTCATGGAATTTTTCAAAACAGAAGAATTTGAGTAATTTTTTAAGCCAAACCCTCATTTTATGATAAGAAAATTGACTTACCAAATGTTATCATACTCATTAAGATACAGTCTCTACTCACCTCCCTTCATATTTACCAAATGGATTTTCAAGCTGCTTTTCATTAAATTCAACTGCCTATCATTAAAAGGAAAGCCATTATTTTTAGTTTCCTAGAGTCCACATGCTCTTCCACATCTATCAGATGTTAAACATGCTGTTTTTTCCTCCCTGGAGCTTACACGACCAATACACACGAATACCTGCACACATATATGTGTTATTGTGTGTGAGGATAGCAAAGTATGTAAACATTGCATTTTTTCCCAGAAGTCTAGAGAAGTCTGATCATTGCTCTAGCTAATTTAAAGTATATCTTTCCATGTGTCAAGGAGAAAATATTATTACAGACTTGACAATGAGCACATTGAAGAACTAGGCACTTGGAAGGATGTAAAGGTGACGGGGAAGATACACGCCTGAGGATACGTAAGTCTACAATGGTGTGCACGTGGGGAGAAGTGGAGGGAGTAGACAATTACAAGAATACTCACATTACAGAGAACTTGGGAAAAATACAAAGTGCTGTTACGTTTCAAAAAAGGGGTTGTGGAGATACCAATCCAAAGATTGCTTATTTGGTGTCTGAGATTAACCTCAAAGAGTGGGTAGAACTGAACTTAGGAAACAGAGGAAGAACACTCTCAAGATTGGCATGATCGGTTTCATTTTGTCCCAAAGGACAATTAAATTAGCAATTATCTAAAGGTTTCTCTTTTTTTCTTTAAACTGCTTCAAATTTTCAATGGCTAAAAACATTCTATATTGATTCCTTATAAGAAGTGAAAGTTTTAAAAATTTATCTCATTCATTAAGCTCACATCACAGAACTATTTATAAGGAAGGATTCTTTCTGAAAAGATTTTGAATTTGATTTTGATTTTAAGAATGAATAAATGTATTTTTTGAAGAGAAAATGCATTGTGTTCAAAACAAAATCTTGATTTCAAAACGAATGGGATTGTGAAAAGTATCTTTGACATTAGTAAGCCAACGGCACAGGTTATGTAATGGAAAGTTATATAAACAAGACAAAACAAAACAAAAAAACCCAAATCTGGAGATACAGTTTGTATCATTTTCTAATAGAGCATTTGCTTTTTCTTTTTTTTCCCCCTAAAAAGCAACAGAGACTTAACAGGTATCTGGAATGAAAAGTGGAGACATCAGCTTTGTCCTTACTAAGATAGCAGGCAACTAAAATGGAAGTAGGTGGCCCAGACTGGAAATAGTCTGGACAGGAGGAGAGGAAAGTTACATCCACATCATTTCTTTGACTCTAAAAGTGAGCAAAAAATACTCAATTTTCATTTGAAGTGCATTTTAATTTTAAAACTAAGATGCAAGTACTTTAACAGAACTTTACACTTCTTGAGGTTATCAGAGCATCAACTCCTTAAATAAAACTATTTCTTTTTAAGAGAACCATAGCTGTTTTTTAAACATTAAAGGTATTAAAGTGTTTTAGCCCAAGAAAAGAGGACATTTTAAGAAATAACAGAGCACATTGTTCATTACTTTGCAATTGTAAAGCACTATAATACAAGCAAAGAACATTCTCTTATTAACATGAGAAGCAAAGTGATGACTTGAGGCCTATGAACATATTTGAGTCTCCCTCCTTAATCCATGTAAGCCCTCAATTTACATTTTCCATCAAAACTATAAAATATACTCAGATTCATACATAAAAGATTTCTTAGCAAAACCATGTAATGCTTGGGTAAGTATATTTCATAAAAAGAAAAGAAATTTCAAATTATATTCTAAGTCTCGGTTGTTACAAAGCATTAACTAAAAAACTCAAAAGTGGTGTAAATTCAGATAAACCTTGATACAGATTTTCAATTCATGACCATCATGGGATATTTACATGATTCAAATGCTTCAGTCATAAATTTCTAACCACCTTTGGTCAGGTTTTGAAGGAAATTCTGTTTTAAAAAGAATATACCAATCTTGCCCAAACTAACAAATATATGAAATTAATATCTGTTATGTGGTAAGTCTATGTAAAATGAAAGATATTTATGGCAGAATGATAATTTTTATTGATTTTTCTTAATTACCATGGCCATCAATGATTTATTCATTATGCAGTACCTTTTGTTTTGACTTTTACAGCAAGCTGACTTGACCTTTCATTTATTGCTTATTTAGTTAACTGCTAATTCATTATTATGGTACCATTCTTCCAGTGCAAGTAGAATTTTAAAAGTTCTGACCCTGAGTATAAAAAAGCATTCTATCAGAATATTTAGTAAGAATATATTTTATTAGTGTATCATTTCAAAATCAAAGTAATCTCTAATCTACTTCCAATATATTATCTATACTATCTTCATAGGAATTCTCAAAGAAATATTTCATTATCTTATTAACTAGGTCCAAATACCTGTAACTAAGTTTTCAGAAAAAACAGATTGAAAAGAGGAATGAAGTTGTTAGGTATTATATTCTTTGGAAAAATATAACTTTTTTTTTTAATTTGGTGCAATAACAAGTTTAGCATTGCAGCTTTGGAAAAAATCAAAGAGCAGTTTACTCTTAAAATCAACTTTATGAAAATATGAAAATTTAGAACTGGTAAGGAATACTCTGTGGTCAAAGGTTAAGGAAATGCAGAAGCTTAGAGAACTGAAGGGAGCCTGACATCATGCATACATACTGTGGATATTTGCTGGAGATGGTAAAGGGAAGTTAAATATGCCACCCCAAGATATGCCACTTTAGCATGTGGATTATTTTGAATTAATGTTACTTATGAAACAGCCAATGCAAGAGGGAGAGTCTGACCCTCCTCTGTCCCCCTGAAAGCAGGAAATAAATCTCCCATGTGAAATGGACCCTCCCTGACCCAGCAGGTAGAGAAACACCCTTATCACTAGAGGTACAGAATTCAGGGCCAAGAAGGCTAGAGAGACAAACCTTGTTACTTCTTCACTAATTAGCTACCCCAAGCCCAAATCCCTTTGTTTTGCAAATTCTTCACAAATGTATCGTGTCTTTGTCTAAAGGGTATAAAAGCTACCTGCTTTGGTCATTTCTTTGAGTCTCCTAATCTTACAAGCTCCCATACATACTAAATAAAATTTCTTTCTCTCCCGTTATCTGTCTTATGTCAGTTTAATCTTTAGAGCAGCCAAGGAAGCTGAAAGAGGAAAAAGGAAACGTTGTTCTACCTTGCAGTGGTGAAGGTGACTCTCATTTGAATGGTCTTCTGCAAACAGGGATCAAGAAATAAAACTGAAGGCCTCCATGAGGAGACCATTTTACTCCCCCAATATAATGACAACACCAGACGGCTACATCATAAATGTAAAGATGAACTAAAAAATAAATCCCAACTTCAAGGAGATTGAGAAGAAAACTGCTAATAAAAATTCATAACCACAATCCTGCCTTGACACGGGCTTTCAGCTTTCATATTTAGCTTGTAAGAAAGAGATTAAAACAAAACCAACTACAAAACAAACAAGCAAACAACAAAAATCTCAAGTTAAGAATCAAGGATTCCTAAGTAATAATTGTCTTGGTAGAAGGTTCTGAAAAGCTTCTCTGGACTAATCTTTTCAGCCTGGTTCTCAAAGAATTTCCATAGATAAATGTTTAATATAATCTCATAAGTAAAAAAATTCAATCAATATGTATTCAAACAATAAAACAATCCCTGAACTCACAAATAAACAATAAAAGTAAGGACTGGAAGAAATAAGAAATAGGACAGAAAGACTCCAAGAAAGATTGACTTCAGGTTGTGAAATTATCTGGTGCAAAATAAAAAATGGTATTTTATACACAGAAACAAATAAAAAAGGAGATAAAAATGAGGAAAAACCAACTGGCTCTACAATAACCAAGTATATATGAAAAAAATGTAGGTTTTTTTAGAAATGAAAAAAAATACTAATAATATGTAAAATCCAATGGCAGATTATTGTTGATGAGAGAATTAGTGAACTGGAAAATAAACCTATAGGAATTATATTAAATATAGCCAAAAAGAAAAAAGAGATGAAAAATATGAAAGGATGTTAAGAGCAATGATGACTAGAGTGATGATGGAAAAGCTAACTGAATTACCAGACAGAGAAAAAAAAGAATGGATCAGAAGCATTTTAGAAAAGATAATGGCTGAGGAATTTTCATAACTGATAAAATACAAGGATAAATGTATAGAAATATACCCTTAGGCACATTATATTGAAAGTGTAGAAATAACCAAATAAAAAGATACTATCTGAAAAGCTCTTAAAGAACTCAGAGAAAAAAAGTCTCGATTAGGCAAAAAAAAAAAAAAAATCACAGAATTTATTTCTTTCAAAAAGCAATTTTGGAAGTAAAAGTGTGAGTATATATTATTACTACAAGACAACTGGCATAAACTAGCACTGTCCTAGGAAAACTGGGATCTATGGTGATCCCACCTGTAAAGAAATGACAAGACAGATAGATAATTTCTTTATAACCAAAATAAAAACAAAAGACAGTGGAATTGTATCTTAAGTGCATGAAGAAAATATAACTAACAATCTAAAAGATTTTATAAACAAAAAGAAAACAAAGATTATTTAGGATAAAGAAAACTAAATATCAGTATATCCTCACCAAAGGAAAGTGATGGCCAATAAACACTGAACATACTTTTATACATAAATAATAACTTATTGAAAGTTTATTAAAAATAAGATGAAACTAAAATATTTGACCAAAAAAGGTATAAAAGATAGAACGAAGTTGAAGGCAGTTTGTATTTTAAGTTCTTTATTACCTGAAAAGAAATAAAGAATATAGATTAAATTTTGTCATTGGTAAAGTTAGGTAGGCATTTGGTTTCTAAGATGACTATTAAAGCTACATAAGTTGACTATACAAGTTTTAACCTAATAGAAATAAACGGGTCAAGAGAAGATATAGAGTAGTATAAAATTAGCATACAGAAGATTAAAATGTAATATGCATTAGATAAGATGGAAGAAAAAATCTAAACTTCTCCACACTTAAATAAGTACAAATGAAAAAAAAAAATGACCCACTTAGATCACAAAGATGGATTAAAATAAATCCAGAATGGATTAAAATCAAACAAGCTATATGCTGTTAAAAGGAGATATGTCTACAATACCAGGGTGAAGAAATGTTGAAAGGTGAAGGATGGAAAAGATATACCTGGCAGATAATAAGAGTGTTTAAGTGTTTCTATATTACTCTTAGGCAAAACAGACATAAGTTCCGAAAAAAGCATTATTATTAAAGCTAGAAGATAAGTACAAAATACTGTTTCATCAGAAAGATGCGTCAAAGTTTGCATATGTCAATATAATAGTTTTTATATATAAGGAAAAATTGCCAAAATGAGAAAAAAGGTAGAAATCTATTTTATTGGTATAAGTTAACATGTCTCTCAATAATTAATGGATGAAGCATGCAAAAAAAATCAGTAAAAATATAGAGGATGATGTGAATAATATAATATTAAATGTTTTATGTAATTTGAATCTATTAAACATTGCATCCAACAACTGAAGTATATACATTATTTTGAAGGCAAAAAAGTGTTATAGAAAACTTGACTCATGTGATGATGCACAAATCCTATATAAAATATTATCTGCCCAAATTAATTAAGATACACAATTATGGTCAAGTCGGTTTATCCCAGGAATGCAAAGATCGTTTGACATTAAAAAATAATGTAATGTATTTTAGTACAGTAACACATCAAAGGAGGGAAGTCATGATCATTTCAAGTGATGCAGAGAAAACAATGAATGTAATTCAACATCTTTGACTTTAATAAAAGCAAAGAAGGAATAGAATGAAATTCCTATAAACACAGAATTATCTAAAAGAAACAAAGCAATCACGTCTTCAATGAAGACTCTTTAAAAAATATTCCCCGTAAGATCAGAAACAAGACAAGATCTCTCCTTCTACCAAATCCAAATCTATTCAAAATATCTTACCCATTGCAATAAGGCTTGAACACTATTTAAGAATATATGAATAGAAAGGAAGAAATAAACCTGTTATTATTTGCAAATGATATGATTATGCAGAAAATCTGAGAGAAACTACAGCTTAATGATCAGAACTAAATAAAATAGTTTACCAAGACTACTGGGTTTAAAAATGTGTACACAAATAATGTATATATTATATTTCTATAAACAAGTAGCAAAAACATTCTCAGTATAGCAATTAATTTCTTAAAGAATATGAGAAAGCATTAACCATAATGCAAGCCTTTGATAAATTCAATTGCATTGCAGTTAAGAATTGTTCACCAATAACCACGGTGATATTAAGAAAACAAGTCACAGAGTGAGAGAGGATATTTACAAAAATCTACATGAAAAAAATAAATGACAGAAGACGGGATCAGGGGAGATCACAAAGGTGACTTATTTTCCAAACTACTTTGAACACTTATAACTCAACTACTCTCTGTGGAATCTGCCACTGTACAAAGGTATATGATTGCTGAAGAGATTAGAAATATTTTCATGAGTCTATTCTCCAATGTCACAGTAACTAATGAATAAGAGTGCTTAAACCCAAAGGACTCATAAACATCCACTAAAGGGGTGTGGGAATCTACTGGGCTGAAATGCTCATAACTATGCATGTAACTCGCAATGTACTCTTCACAAATTAGAGAGGAGTTGCAATGGCTTCTTAATAAAATGTTACTGTGTTTTAAAAAATTGAAACCAGACAGCTGGGGAAAAGGAGCTATGGGTAAATGTTGAAAATACCTAACCTCACTTCTATTCATAATTCAACCAAATTTGGTTGCCTTAGGAAGAGAGTTTGAAAAATATATATATATTTTTTTCCTAAATCCTTTTACTCTTGTGTAATAAAATACAAGTGTGTATGTAGATTCATTTCATCACTGGGAATTGAAAATTTCTCATTTGCAAAGAGACTAGGATGTGAAATGGCAGCAGTTTTCAGAGCTACAATTCCTTAGAGAGGAACTAAGAGACACGGAATTTAAGAACTGAAAAAGCCCTGAGGGATGATCTCTTCCAATCCCTCATGTTACAGATACAGAAACCTCGTCAGCAAAGATGAAGTTACTTACCCAAGGTCACCCAGGTAGCCAGTGACAATGTGTGTAATAGGCTTTGATATGAATCAATATATTTCAGTGTTAGAGTTACAAAGAAATGACTTGCGTTCAAGTTGAAATCTGATTTCCTGATAGTTTTTTTTTAACCCAGCCGATTTCTGTAAACATGTTTTAGAATAATAATATGATGGCTACAGTTTAAAAACAGATAACAGCAGTAGCCTGACAGAATAGAGGGTCTCTTCCAGGTAAGCCAGATAAAAGGATTTACCATTTGGGGACAATGTAAATAAACAGAATTCAGTTTTCTCTGCTGTAAAAATACTCTATCTGATGAATTTCACCACAAAAGAGGAATTAAAAACCTCATTAGGAAAAATCTGTAGGAAGCATTCACAAACCCTGGTAGTCGAAGGAAGAGAGTATGTAGGGGACGCTCTTGCTTGAGGGCACCTTTGTTCAGCCAAAGGCCGTCCCAGTCATGACCTCAGGGAGCTCAGGCTATGCTGGAATAACATCTGCTGTAAGAGAGACTTAAAGCAGAAACCCATGACCTTGGGAAAGCTTGAGTCAGAGGTCTTGGACCTATTCACTGACTTCCTGGGGGGACAGGGGACAAACTGAGTTCTGAAAACAGAAATGCTCTTGCTGGGTTAGGGCAGAGCAGGAAGACGCCTTCCAGCCCCACGTATCAGGAGGTGAGGGGGCTGGCGCTCACGGAAGCTGGGAGAACAGGGAACAATATGAGGCTGCCTCAAAAAAGTAGGTGATGCACCATGAAAAGCCTTTCGAGAATTTTGGTTTTTATCTTAAGAGTGAGAGGAAGACATTCATGTGTTTTACACAATGAGATTCTATGTCAGATATGTGTTTAAAGTATCACACTTTCTGCAGACTCGAAGAAGTTACTTGTGTCACTTTTTTAACCAATAAAATGACGGCTGTAAGCAGGATTCTGGCTATAGAATAATACATGCTGCTTACTCAATCAGTGTTAATACCTTTCTGGAATATTTGGCTATTTTAATTTCTGAACAAGAATTACAAAGATAATTGAAGCAGGTATATTTAATCTCCTACCCACCCCTACCTGTCATCTGGCCCCAACACCTAGCACAGTGACCTGTGTCTGTAAGCCCTCCCAGGAGGTTACTAATTGACCATCAGACAACCAGTTCATCTGAGTTAAACTGTTCACTCATAATACACAGACGAGTGTGTTTCCGCTGTGTAGCATTGCCCTCCCACACATCTTTTTTTTATTTTTCTCTTTTGTCTTTTTCAACAAGACTGACAACTTCTTCAGGCAATTTCTCTCAAAGTAGTAAACAGCTATATGGGCAATTCTTCGAAATACATGTGAAAGACAGGAGTGGCATGAACTCAATCTCTTTTGCGGGTAAATCGTAAGTTTACTAGATCTCTCTAAACCTGGTGGTTCCCGGTAACCAACAATTCCTTCCTTTTCAGTACTTTGGTACAGACTCCATTTCCCTGAAAACACACCACTCTTCCGACAAGAGAACACAACTTTAAAAAGAGCATACCTCGGCTCATGTGTCTCTTTTCCCCAACCTCCTTGTGAAAGAGCCGTGCAACTTCAGTCCAACCAATTTCAATTTATTTCAGAGTTATATTCACCAACAATTTCCTGAACAAGATTCTCAGCACCTTCTGCAAGGATTCTGTGCAGCAGTTTCTAACACAGGGCCCCTGCCTCCTGTGACTACTGAGGACCAGCTCTTTAGGGGACTTGACACTGTGCTGTGGACAAGGATGGCTTTGCTGGACACCAAAGCTTTAAGCACAACAGCAGACACACTCGTATGACAGGGCGGTGCCTTGTTTAAGGCCCTTGTATGTGAGGGGAATGGCTTTCAAACACAGACCACTAGGTTCAGGAATTTGGGGAATTTGGGACAGTTCTACTGAAGGATATCTTAAAATTGCTTTCTTAATCAAGAATACATTATTTTTTATTTGAATTTAACAATCTAAGTTTTTCCCCCTGAAGGTATTCAGAATTAGATACAGAAACTAATGGCATGTAATAAACCTAGATTCAGTGTAATTCTGCATAAGCATTAGATTTTAAAAGTAGAAAGTTTTGTAGGTTTGTAATGAAAATAAGTAGCTGAGAGCTCAGAAGCTTAAACGTTACATTAAATTTGAAACCTATTACTTTTACTTATTTTGGGGGCATTTTAAAATAGATATTTTTTTCTAAGATACATAACCTCTAATTAACCTATATTTGTAAATGTGGATTCCAAGTACTTAGGTGTCCAAAATCTGTACATAACCCAAAGTATTATAAAAATGGATCCTGGACTTTCAATTTCTCAAAATGGTTACAATTTGCATCTCACTTTCAGAATGTGTTTTAATGTTACATTTTTCCTTTCAACCCCCTGCTAAGAAAAATAAATAGATATACATTAGGGTTCTGACCTGTTTAAGAGTTTGTTTTCTGAAGTACTATTCTTTACATAGGTAATAATACTTTTATATTTAAATTACCAAATAGTGTCTATGATTTGCCATTAGCCAAGTGACACTCTGTGAGTTTGTTAGACACTAGTTCAACCTGCATTAATTCCTTCACTAAAATTCCATAATACTGAAAATCACTAGGGGAAAACCATCTATTATAAAGTTTCTTGATCCATTCTTCATTTACTATAACCGCAGGTAAAATTACGTCACAACTGAAGCGCTGGGATACTGCGAGCATCCATCTGATTAGCAGGGTGGCTGCTAAGTGACTCATAGGGATGGGCTGGACATGGGACCACACGTGAGATTTCTTGAATGGCCTGCAATTTAAAACTTAGGAATTGTTTATCTCTATCATTTTCCATTTAATATTTTCAGACTACAGTTGATCACAGGTAACTGAAACCTCGGAAAGGGAGACTGCAGATTAGAGGGGAACCACTGTACTCTGTCTCCCCTCAGACTTTGAGACTTACAGACTTCTATGGTATTTTAAAAAAGCTGATCAGAGAAAGTGTAAACTTCTGAGCTCTGGAGTTGCCATCTTCCACCCACAGCATGACCAGATCGCAAAGCAGACTGACCAGGACTGCAAAATAAGGAAATAATAAAGTAGGGGTTTGGAAAGAGGTTGAAATGAAAACTAGTGGATTCGTGGCTTCTTTTTGTTATATATTCTGAGAGATCTGCCATGCCCTTCCTTCTGCCTCTAATAAATACACACACACACACCTTTTAGATTTTCCCTATTTGCTTTAACTGGTTTCTGTGACTTGCCAAATAATACGTATAAATCTTTGTAAAAGGTGCTTTTGTTATTTCTTAAAGGCATGCAATTAATTTCTATTGCATTTTATGAGGCAGGCATCTTATATCCAGCCTGTTTTTTGTGTATTCTATGCAATAGTTAGACATTTGTTGTTCTTAATTCCAAATTTTGTTTGTCATTAGGCCCA
This sequence comes from Vicugna pacos, assembly GCF_048564905.1. Taxonomy (NCBI): domain Eukaryota; kingdom Metazoa; phylum Chordata; class Mammalia; order Artiodactyla; family Camelidae; genus Vicugna; species Vicugna pacos. The sequence continues at coordinate 21,389,368 of NC_132991.1, forward strand.
AACATAAGTCTCCTTTTGAGCAGGCAATTATTTATCTGTACCATAACTATGTATTATTTCCCTTCTTGGTTCCTACAGTCTTTATGCATTATTTTTATGCCTTAAAGTTAACATCTCTATCTTCATAAATCTCTATCATCCTTGCTTTCTACTGTATTTTAATAAGCAAGATACTAATGTCTTCATGGATAATGCACTGCAGTAGCAGTTTGTCACACAGAATCCCGGAGGTCTCAGGAGATGCAACTCCCTGGCAAATACATTTTATACACAGAGAATGGTTTGTTAACTAGTGAAATGTTAGCGTTAACTTTTAACAGCCCCACAACTTCACCTCTCTTCGGATTTAGTATCATTTCTAAACTTTTAAATTTTATCATTGTTTACAGAGAGTTATCATCTCACTGGAACTCTGTAATTTTTCAGTTCAATTCAGTTTATAATACTACATTATATATCCATAATTGGTCTAAATAATGAAAATTTATTGAAATAAATACATATAAAACCCAATTTAAAATGTTGCTCTGTATTTCATTTTAACTACTCTAAATAATAATGGCTTCTCAACTTTACTCATTACTACAAAATTATCTTAAGCTCAATTATTAGGCTTTTTGCCCCATTCCTTGCCTCCTCCATCCAAAGTTGTACAGAAATCAATGAACTCCATCTGTCTCATAAATTTTGTTAATAGTAGATCAGAGGCCTTGGTCTAGAGTTGAGTCACTAACCATATTTTAGAAGTGAATAAATTCCAAAATATTGTTTCCGTCTGGTTTCTTCTATTTCGGGTCAACTGGAATCACTACTAAGAGAGGACGTGGTGATGGGAAACCAGCAGGTTTTGCACATAATTGTCTTCCACTGGACCTACCGCAGCCTTCAGGCTCCAGAGGAGACACCTCCCAGGCAGCCTCCACTCAGTAAATGGTAACATGTTGGCCACTGGCCAGGCTGAGACTTTCTTAGACTTGCCCTGCAGGCTGATTCTCCTCCAGCCCAGCCAGCACTCCTCACCCTCCCCTTTCACTGGTGTTACATCTGCACTGTGATCTGAAGGCTCTCCCCATCTATTCCTGCTCCATTCCCTTTATCTTTTCTGGTGCTTCCCTCACCTTTTACAGCTCTTTTGCATGTCTAACCCCATCTCATCAGCCACTGTTGGACTAAAACTAACCCATTAAAGAAACAGTTAAATGAAATGCAGTAATTTAGAGAAAACCTAAGTGATGAAAGATGGAGAACATACAAAATGAAAATGCTCCTGTGGTCCAGAGTACTCAGAGGACACTCCCAAAGTTGCTGGGTCTTGGGGTGGAGACTTAAACATGAATGACATCTGGCAGAAGAAAGAAGGAAGTAGAAGAAAGAGTGTCCAGGTAGTAGCAGCAAAAGGAGAAAAAGAATGGAAAATAATAAGGAAAACCACAAAAGAGATCTCAGGTGCCCGAGATACAGAGTACCAGACAGAGCAAACGGTACAGTTTGATAAACAAAGTGTGAGCCAGATTAAGGGGCTCCTAAATTAGGAAAATGTGGACTTCATGCAGTAGGTGAAAGTGTCAATAATTGCGGGGTTTACAATATACATGATTCTCAAAAGTAAAAAGTTAAGCCATGATTTTTGATTTAGATAGTGCAGGAAGAATCATCTTTGATCCATACTCATGTATTTATTTCAGTCTATATTTCACAGATATTACACCTAAGGAGAAGACTAAAGTAGAGTTTAAAAATGGAAATCAACTAAAGGAATCATACCAACAGCATCATAAAAATAATAAAGGTAGGAAGCACATTTAAAAAGATTAGGAAATTTTTCAAAAGAACAAGAAGAAACAAAAACTGTTTCCTAGGATGATAAGTAACAAAGAACAACTAAAATTGAAAACTAAGAATTTCTGTTCCCTATTTGTAAGGCAGGACTGTGGTGTAAGGGATTCGAGATGAGAGGAAGTTGAGGGTCTAGACAAAGGTAGTGGGATGAGTGAGAAATAGATGAGACAATTGGTATGAGAACAATTTACAAAAAAAAAAAAAAGTAAAGGAGAATGAACTGTGCCAAAGTCATCAAATTTGTAACATAGTAGGCCTAACACTAGTGCCACAGAGAGAAAGTCATATTAAAGAGTAAGAGACCATTTAGAAGGGACAGAGGGAGTTCACGTCAACCTCTGTTTGTATTTATGATGCTGCTGAATCCAACAAATAAATGCGAACGAAAAACACTGGAAGCCATATCAGTAAACAAAGAATGTTGAAGCCATCAAGTCATTAGCGGCTGCTGCCACCCCCCAGGGAAGACAAGCCTGCAGCCCGGCCTCTGCAGCCACTCACAATGGTGCACCCTGAGGGGACTCAGGATAAGAAAGGACAGGATACTGGCCCTAGATAGCTAGGCGCTTGTCAAAGGAATGAATTCAATGAGCCCAAATGTTTGCTTCTTTCCATACACAGAAAAGCGCTAAATTCTTTAACTTGAGATGCCTGGTTTTCTTCAGCTAACAAGTAATCTTTTCATGTTCCAACTACCTGCTTTTTATTGCAAAGCTCCTCCCCTACCTCTTCGGAGCAGTCCCTCAGAGCGATCTGAGAGGCTGTCATCCTGGGCTCAAAGCAGTTCGAGTCCTCAGAAATGTCTGCCGAATGAAACATAATTCTCGGCTTTTACGCTGTGCATTTATTTCAGTCAACACATACATACTTAGTTGCCTATAATTATCGCAGTCCCTTCCCATTCCAGGGAGAAAATTCATTGAAAATAGAGCAATGTATAGAAACAATCTTGCAAACTGTTAACTTCTTAAAAATATTTTTAGTATTTATTATTTCCTAAAATACCGTAAATATCTAAGTAGGTAAAAAACACGTCAGCTAAAAGAAAAAGAATTTTCCAAGGAAGCCTTCATCATTCCCTGCCACCAAACAATGAAACGCACATCAACTGAACTACAAGTTCAGAGGGATGGAAAAGCATTTGGTGATTGGGAGATCTGACTCATTTATTTATGTGATCCTTTTCAAGACATCTGAGTTCCCTAAGCCTCGGTTTTCTCATCTATGTAAAATGGTGATCGTAAAAGTTCCCCCATGTTGCAGGATATCTAGAATGAAGGTGCTAAAACAATGATATATCTTAGAATATATCATTGAAAAGCTAATTCTGCCCATTTTTGATGGAAGAGTAAAAACAGAGGAATGGGTATCTCCATATTCTACACCTCTTTCTTCTGCTTTCTCTTTCAGAATCCATAATAAGGATATGCTTTTAACTTCATTTTAGTGGAAAATGAGGGATTTTTTCAAACACAGTACAGAAAGAGTCACTGTAATTATTCTTCATGTGAATTAACATTATATACAATAATATTGGAACTCAGCAAATTCAAGGTCTGTAAGCAAAATTAAATAAACTGATAATTAAACGAAGAGCTAACAGACTCTGTTAATGAACTTTGTCGTTAAAATGCATACTTGGATGTTTAAATCTAGTCATCAATTTTAGGTGTAAATTTGGGTAATTACTAGATATTATTACAATCTTTCAATCTGTCTGTGATTACAGGATAAAATTAAACATTTTATAATATTTGCTTATAGTTCTGTAGGACCAATGTATTTTCTAGGTGAGCATCAATTTTAAATACTTCGCAAATTAAACTTTTCTGAAAATATTTAAAAATATAATTCCTGTTCCATTTGGTGTTTCAAAAAAGTGCATCTAATTTTTAAGCTGACATTTTTATAGACTGAGATTGATACTAAAGAGAGTTTTCACTTACTAAAAATTCACCTGGAATCTTTAAAATGTCAGGTAACAATATATTCCATAGAATCTGAAGTGAGTAGTTTATGTTCATTAAGGAAGGCATGGGATATTTCTTTTGAAATAAAGAAAAAATTTAAACATATCTTCAATTTTATGAATTACAGCCTTTGAAAATAAAGGCATCTCCTGTGCATTTTAATGAAAACTCCAGTAAGAGAGGCTCAGTAAGCAATAAGAATGTCACTTTGATGAACATTCATAGCACTTGGTGGAATTCTGGATAAGAAAATAAATATTAAATATATATCTTCTTCTTAGAAACTTCATCATTCTTCTGCCTTAGCTTTGAACAACCATATTTTCTTCCAGACTCTCTTTCCATTTATTTTCTTTCCCTCTCTTTCTGAATTTAAAAATACTGTGGTAAATATTTAACCTTAGATAACCAGTATTTTTAAGAGAAGAAGAAAAGAAAAACCTTAAAGAAGTAATGAATGGCAGTCAACTAATATTTGGAATTTGGTTATGTAGAAATGTACTGAATGCCTAATTCTTTGACAAGCAAAGGAACAAGTTTTTGTCCCTTCCCATCTCCATAAAATTTATCTGCTTGAAGTCCTGAAAGATAAACTGAATAAGGGCCAAGTGGGAGGTAAGGTACAAGAAGGCAAATTTGTGAATTCCAGACCTCATTTCCCTATAGTAAGGTCTAAAATACAAATATTGCTAAGATCTTGTGAACGAAAATATTGCAACGTGAATGAAAATACTGCAACCATATCAGTAAACAAAGAATGCTGAAATCAAGTCATCAGCTGCCGCCACCCCGCAGTGAGGACAGGCCTGCAGCCCGGCCTCTGCAGCCACTCACAATGGTGCACCCTGAGGGGACTCAGAATAATAAAGGACAAAATAACGGCCCTAGATAGCTAGGTGCTTGTCAAAGGAATGATTTCAATGAGCCCAAATGTTTGCTTCCTCCCATACATAGAAAAGCACTAAATTCTTTAACTTGAGATGCCTGTTTCCTTTCAGATAATAAGTAATCTTTTAATATTCCAACTGCCTGGTCTTTGTTGTAAAGCGCCTATATGTCCTAGCTCCTCCCCTACCTTTTCGGAGCAGTCACTCAGAGCGATCTGAGAAGCTGTCATCCCGGCTTGAGTCCTCCCACCAAATAAAACATAACTCTTAACTTTTAGGCTGCGCATTTATTTCAGTCGACAATAGCATGTCGTCATCTCTGAAAATGTTTGTTGTTGTCCCTTAGTGATAATCCCTGCAGAAATGACAATGTGCTTGTATTTTTCCTTATCTTTTAAAAATGCTTTTCTCCGTAATTATTCCTTTATGTCACTTAACTCACTAACTTGAGCACCAACTTAAGTTTTCTTTCACATGATTAGTTTAACAATTATAAATAAGTACAAAAAACATGAAATGATGCATTTGATTCTGTTTTTACACAGGTAAGTGAAGCAGAGCATTTTAAGAATGAAGCAAAATGAAGATTCAAACCTCAGTGCACAAATAATTGCTAAAAAATCTGATAATTATCACTGCAACTCAAATTAAACACACACACACACACACACACACACATCTAAACTAGCATCAGTTCACACAATTTATGGACAATTGGATTCTTGCTAATTTTTCATCAGACAGAAAGTATCCCTAAAACATAAGGGTAAGTATGAGTTTCCATCAGAAACAATGGACACACGTCCTCCAGAAGAAAAGATGTTCACTAAACAGATATGGCACACACACGTTCCAAGAGAGCTACCTTGAGTCAGAATTACAAATTAATTTGTAGTTTTGCTCCAGCACATAATGGAACATGGTTTTTCTTGTTTTTATCACTTAGAATTTTAAATATAGGAACTGTTTCTGAAGACCATAGTGTGGAAATCATCTGGGACTGAAGACCTCAGCTTCAAAATAGGGGCTTTAGGAGAAATATTTGAAGTGACAGATGATGAATGGATGTTCTGGATATAAAATCCTGAAATGTATTTCCTAAGATCAGTAGGGAGTCACAAATAGCACTCTCCATTGCTCATCTATTCATGGACATATAGCTAAGATATATTTTCTTTCAATTTGGTCACTATGTCTTACTACTGAAGAAAAAAGTTTATGATATGTAATAGTTGTTAAGCTCCAATGGAAGTATTCATTCTATAAAGAAATACTTTAAAATATAGTCCGTCCTCAGAGACTTGAGCTAAGAAGTTTTTTTTTTAACCATGTATTCAAATGGAAATATTTAAATGATCTAAAGTCATTAACTCTAGAGGTTGACAATTTCATGGAAAGAAGTTCAAGTTTTGAATGTATGGGGGGAATTCAATGGAGAATTTTGGTGGTATCATTTTTTGTTTTACATTCTGTTGAGGTTGACTGGGAGTTTGTGTCTGGGTACATATTATCAGATAGTTCTTCAGGACCAAGCTTTTTTACGTGTGGGAAGAATACTTCAATGAGAGTCAGAAATACGTGTCAATCATTCTAGAATATACACTTCACCACATCCTGTCTGAAAACAGATCCACAAATGATCATTCACTTTCTCTCCCTATTTATATAATTACCTTTTTATTGATTCAATTCAAATTCAACACATTGATCTGAAATGAATACCAATTGCTTTCAGGTCCAAATTTATTTAAATCTCAATTAAAGCAACACTGCTAAACTATGGGAAAAGTGGCCTCCCTCTCCCCTTCTATAGAGGGAGGATTGCACTAGATAACAAACACCACTGCTATAGATAATTATCAGAGTCCAAAGTACTACCTATTAATTGTCTGCTTCTGGATGGGAGTTTTGCCTTGCAGGCACTCAGGAAGTGCATATTCCTTTTAACATCCCATAATAAAAATACCACAAGGAACCTCAGGCGTCAACTACTTCAAGACTCATAAATAAGATGCTTACAAAGCAAGAGAGTGGCAGATCTGGGAAGTCTTTCAAACCTCCCTTGGAGTTCTCATATCATCACATCTTCCAGACCCCAAAATAACATGTGGGCTTAATCATTAGTTTGGATTATATATACCATTCATTCATTCACCTATTTATGCAAAATACGATTACTGATTTCTCCTATATGTGAATACTGAGTGCTTGTCATATGCCAAACACTCTGGTATGTGTTGAGGCAGGGAAACAATGAATGAAAGGCACAGTGAATTAAACGTCATTGACCCAATGTATGGTAATAACCTGTCAACTGAATTTCATATTACTTTAATATTAATCTTGAAGCATAGATCTGGTCATTTCATTCCCCTGTTCAAAGATTCCCAATGGTCACCTCTGTAACCAAAAACAACTACTGAAAGAAGAAAGTAATTTTTACTTCATGTTATGCCTAGCGTCTATGTCCTGGCATGTATTTTCTATTATTCTGCTTCACCTTTCCATTGCTATTATCTAAATTAAGCAGCTTACTTGGTTAATTGGTTTTGGATTTCCATAGGACTGGTTTAAAATAGCAGCGATCTGCCATTTTGTAGCCAGTGGTTCTTGGGCAAGTTACTTTGCTTCATCTTATAAATTGGATGGTACCTAACTCGTAAGATTGTTGCAAGAATAACATAATGAAACATACAAAGCACATAAAGAAAGCTAGCACAGTGCTGTGTATCTCAGTGCCAGATGCACTGTTTACTGTGGGTAAGTGTGTGGTTATAAGTGTGTATTGAACCCACACAACTGCAGTTCAAACTTTGCCTCTCACACCTACTAGCTATACGGACTTTAAATCACCTAGTATCTTTAAAGCTCACTTTTAAAGTGGGAAATTTATGGTACTTATATCAAAGGGTTTTTGAAAGTTTAAATTAAGTGAAATATACAAAAAAATCAAAATGGTGTCTGGCACATAGCACCCTAGAAATGCTATTTAAAACAACATGTATATTTCTATTTCTATTAAACATTAATATTATAATTACTGTTTTCATTCCCTTAATATACATTGTGCATTCATAGCTTCATGCTTTTCTTCATATAGCTCCCTTGGTGAGAATATACTGACTTTTCTCTGTCTTATTCACAGCCCAAGGTTTTGAGTCTCTGTGAGCCCCTCCATTGGAAATGAGTTATTTCTCTCCTAACAGCCTAAAGTACTTTATCCAGAAGACCTTTCTTATGACATGTTTCAGTTCTTATCTGGCTGCATAGGTATTTTCAAGATTACTTATGGGATATTTCAGACATACAGAAAGCTATAAAGAATAACAAAATGAACACTTGTGTTCCCATTGCCGAACTAAAGAAATATTACTTCTGTCCATCAAAAGATACTATAACAACAGAGAACCCTGGGAAAAAACCAACCACAGGCTGGAAGATGGCATTTGCAACACATGCAGTCATCTGAAGCTGCTATATATCCCTCCCTGACTAAGGCTGCCATATAAAACCCAGTCAGATTTGAATTTCAGGTAACAGCACATAATTTCTTAGTGCAAGTATGTACCAAATACTGCATCCCTTCCTCTTCCTCAGAGGTAAGTTCTCTCATAAATTTGTCATTCATTACTTTCCTGAATTTTTTAAATACTTTCACCCTGTGTACTTTGCTACCACGTACAATGTTGACATGTTTTTGATGATGAATGGCAACATACTGTTTGTATTTGCTGCATCTTGGTTTCTTTTTTCACATAAACTTTTATGAGATGGCTACATGTATATTGATCTTTAGGTTATTTCTGTGTTTCATCATCATAAACAGTCCTAATTGGAACAGTGTGCAAACGTGTACGTTAGTGAGGATTTCTCTAGCGATTGCACTGAATTTTTCCACTGGCTTCCTTCAGGTCTGCACTCTGCTTTGTCCTTGTTTATGGACTTCACCGAGGAGCTCTCTCAGCCTGATGTGAGGTTGGTTAGGCCAATGGAAGGCTCTCACAGGGCATCAGAGGACAACAGGAACATGATGATGCATTATTTAAACCTCTTGCTCCTTCCCTCCCATGTCACCTCGCTTGGTTGCTTTCCCTCGTTGAGAACCATCTCTCTGTTGCACAACCTTCCGTCGCAGCCACCACACTTTCTCACGGTTCTAGTAACCCCTCTATACCTTCCAGCACAGGGTTGCTAGTAACTCCTTGCTGACAGTGGTCCTGGATTATTGCTGTCCTCTGTTGATTTTTCTTAAGCCTGCCCAAAACTTTGCCGATGGTTCCTTTATGACATTCTCCTTAATTATCTTTGAGTGTGCACCTATTTCCAGCTAGGATACCAATACGAGCATAAGCCTAGAAATGGAATTTGTTTTTAGAGTATGCATGCCGTCAACTTAACTAGATTTTGCCAGACTGTCTCCACAGAGGTTGCACCATTTTGCATTTCCACCAGAAGCACGTATGAATTCCCATAGCTTTGCATTCTAGTACTGGTATTATCAGACTTAACGTATTTACAAAACAGACACAATTGCTGTATCTCGTGGTTTTAATTTACACTTCTCTGATGACTATTGTGTTAGAGTAACTTTTCATATTTTCATTGGCAATTCAGTGTCCATGCCTTACCTGATTATAATTTTACCCAGTTTTCTACTGTGTACTTGGTCTTAATCATTTTGACAGGTCTTTACATATTCTGGATTTTATGCCTATGTCAGTTATATCCATTGAAAATACTTTCTCATATTCTGTGAATTATATTTTCACTCTTATAAAATGATACCTTTTGATGCCTAGAATTTTTAAATATCAATGTAGTCAAATTGATCATTCTTCTCCCCTTCATAGTTATACTTTCTTTTTGTATTATAGATACTTATGTCTGTGGCTTATCTTCCATTAAAGACTATAAATTCTGTGTGGACAGAATAAACATATAAATTTCCTGATTCAACTTTATGTCCCTCAAAGCACTTGGCTCCATACTGTGCACACAGAAGGGGCAGAGTGCACATAAATATTGTCCAAAGAGTGAGTAAAGCCATTTACCCCTCTACAGCATCTCCCCAGTTCTTGGTAAAAATTTAAAACCAGAGTTCTATTTAGAATAGGGTGATTTCCTGAAATGCAGAAAGTTTTTTAAGTATCCTGAAATACCCAAAGATAATAAGAATCAGAGGAAAGAATATATTAATTGAGAAAATATTTCTTCCTCTCACCAGTTTTGATGGGAATGGGTGTGATCACTCTGGAAGATACTTTTGGAGATGCTCTTTGATTTAGAATAAAAAATATAATATTCTTTAGTATAGTTGGTGGAAGGATTGCTTTGTATATAAATAAATGTACATATATTTTTCAGTATATATGTATAGTGAAAACTGAAAAATAGACATATACGTGCATATATATAAAATATATGCTTACATATATAATTTGTTTTTTACTTCACCTTGCAAAGTAAGTTTGGTCCTTTAAGGTCAGAAAATCTGGGCTTGGTTTTAACAATGAGACAGTTTATGTATCTTTGCAGATAAACAATTAACTGGCACAGATCAGGGATTTCCCCAATCTGGCTGAAGATCAGAATTGGTCAAAGAATTTTATAAATGAGGCCCTAAACCCAGAAATCATAAGGTCAGCAAACAGAACGGTTCCCTGGCACATGTGTGTGAAGTTCCTCAGCTTACCCTCAGGTACAGCCATGTCCAGGAACAGCTTTTCTAGGTTCAAACACTTGTCCAGTCAAGAGAGCTCAGTCACAGGCGAGAGACAGTCACTGGTCTGACAAATAAGAAATGTCCTCAGCTAAGTGCTTCGACTTCCTCCCATGTGACAGACATATCCTGTGGTTCTTTCTATGATCCCAATGCTTTGGCTTTCTGAGGACACCAAGGATGAAAGCCTCCAGCTCTCACCCTCCATAGATTATCTGCCTCTCAATTTTAACTTTGGAATTAATCAACGATGTGGCATTGATGCACAGGAGAGGAGTACACCTGTCAGAGTATTTTGAAGAAATTGCTTGTGATGTGCGGTGTGAGAAAAGATAATCTATTAGTTCAACAATGCAGATCATCCTACACCACCACAAAATAACTATGATTATACCATTCATGTTAACAAGTTTTTCTTAAAGCACAACATCTTTGGGAAACATTAATGACAGCAGCCTTAAGACGACAGCTCATGACCTCTGCCATCCAGCACAGGGCACATTCTCCATGACAATTTCAATCTCCAGTCTGATTCATGGAACAGCCGGAAAATTTTTCACTCATGAGGTGTAGGGCTGTAGCTCCTCCAGAGAGGTCAGTCATTTGTCTGACACTTCAGGGGAGAATTAGCAATTGAGCTAAGTAGCTTTTTAATTGTGGGCAGAATATCTTCTTTTAGCATTACCCCAATCGACCAAACCACTTGCACACAGTCTAACATTGGCATGCTGACTTTGTTCAGAAGGCAGTCCTGGTGCATTAGAGGAGGCAGCTGGGTGGCACAGTAAATGTGTAATTTGCTATTTAACATCTCTGTGACCTGGATTTAAATTCGCAGTGGCACAAAATGCAACCTCAGTTCTCTTGGAAGGCTATTAACTCTTTTGCAGTAAGCCTTGTTGAGAATCTAAAACACTAAAGGGTTCTTTGCATCCCAACACCCAATCCTGTTTGCGGAGATGCCAAAATAGTTTATTTCTCTTGAAGGGACTGTTTAAAGGGGAAAAGGATGGGCTTGACCAATCAACTGATAGGAATACATACTGCGGTTTATATTTTTAAAAATCGATCTAGCATGCTTCAGCTAGGATCTCAGGAAGAATGTAAGTGTCCTGTGGTGACTTTTAATCAAGTTGCTTTTCAAGAACATAAGTTTTGTTTTTTCTGTAGGATAAAATCAGAATAAAGTGGAAAGCTTTAAAATAGATGTGCTCCTTTCCCTAAAAGCGTCATTACCTACGTTCTGCTGTATAATACAGTCCATTCCATTAGATCTGAATGTCAGAATGAACTGCAGCTGCACCTTTATACATTCAGAATAGTGTAAAACCCTGCTTTTCATTAAATTAATTCCAGAAATATTTTTGTTTAAATATTCCATTTTATTAGTCCCTCCATGCAGGGGAAAAACTGCATTTTTGAGTTTTCTTGTACCGAAAATTTAATGTCTACTTTATTCTTATTCCCTGTTCTACCAACAGTCCATTCAAAGTTGTTCAATTTACACCAACACTGGATCAATAAGTACATTAATCAGGCTTACTCACCAGCTAACTTTAACAGCCAAGCCCTCAAGCACAGTTTTTATAGTTCTACCTTCCTCTGCTTGGTCTTTTCCTAGGATACCAGCCTCTCATTTGAGGCTGGCAAGAAACATCATTTACTGAAAACAGAGCTCCTGTTTACTATAGCAGACAAGGTGCTAATTGTTTCTAATGACCTCAAATAAGTTTGTTATTCATTAAGTATGCCATTCAGAATGGCGGCAACCTTTTCTTTTTGCCCTACTAGTATGTCAAGCCAGAACTGCCTGAGATACGGACTTTCACACATTGGTAGAATTTATTCACACACTAATATTATCGCATACTAATCAGATGATGAGCTATGCCGCCACCACCACCACCACCACCACCACCGCTGCCGCCACCACCACCACTTGCTGAGCAGCCACCATGTGTACTTAAGGTAGCAAGCTGGTCATTTTCAAACTTCTGTGTAACTTAGAATAGTCTGGGAGGGCCTTTTAAAAAATATGGATTACTGTACTGCACAGAATTCTATTGACTCACATCTGTAAACCAGTGCTGTCTAAAAGAAATATAAAGTGAAAAATGTAGGTAATTTTAAATTTTCTGAAAGCCACACTAAGAAAGGAAAAAAGAAACAGGTAAAATTAATTTTACAGATATTCAACCCAATATAATCAAAATATCATTGCAACACAACTGATATTTAAATATTATTGATGAGAAATTTTACAGATTTTGTTCTCTAAGTCTTTGCAAGCTGGCGTGGCCTGCATTTTAAGTAAATAACCAAGTTGCTCCTATTTTAAAAAATTTTTTTGGTGGTGGGTAGGTAATCAGGCTTATTTATTTACATTTCTTATTGGAGGCTCTGGGGACTGAACCCAGGACCTTGTGCATGCTATGCATGCGCTCTAACACTGAGCTATACCCTCCCTTAACTGAGTTGCTTCTAAAGCAGTCATTGAGTACTGGCTGAGGAAACTGTGCTAAGTATCTTAGAGAGCATAAAGGAGTGAAGGTGTGAAAACAGACCTTTCGCTGAAGAAGTTCATTTTCCAGTCGAACCCCATATATCAGACACTGGCATAAAAAACAGTGTAACACACGTTGAAAGTGACAAATGCAATCAGAATTCTAGGAACATGTGTTGTGGGATTTCATAGGACAAAAAGAGAGAACTGTAGTTATGGGAATGAAAGAATGTTATTGGAGTAGACGAGACATAATTTGGGTATGATGTAGACACCAGTATTCAAAATGTTAATTGATCTTTCTAAAGTCCTGCAGCTAATTGGTAGTAAAATGGAGTCGGCCCCAGTTCTTCTGAAGCTTCCTGGCCCCGGCTGACCAACTAGAGACCCACTGATAATCAGATTCCGTGATAAAATACAGGCTCTTATTCCGTTGTACTTCCTCGTTGCTATTCTTATTTACTTCATTTCCCAACTCAAATATATTTTAACTCTCAGGTAGATTATTCTCCAAATAATATTATCAAACATTTGCAGATTTTGGTTATTGGTGCACCTCATTATTTCTGAGTACAGAAGTTTTCTTCAAAGTGTTATCTTTTCCAGCCTGCCCGCCACTCACATCTTCTGAAACACTTTCAAATGCTTCTTAAACTTGAAAGCACCAGAAAGGTTCAATTCCTATCTCTCTTCCTATTTATTTGGTAAAATTTTAACATTGTTAGGTGGAACTACATAATCATCACGGATTATCATCATAGTAGTACAATTTTCCACTTTAATTTGTACTTGAGTGGGACAGGACAAAGGTTGCCTAGTGGGTTCAAAATAATGTATTTCTATATATTAAGTAAAAAACTGAAGAATCTTTACAATAGATAGATCACATAAAACTTACTAAGGCTCACAACCATTTAAGGAACACTTTAAAAGTATATTATCTTATTTAATTAATAGTTAAATTGGAGAGATCTTTCAACAATAACTCCAATCAGCTCAGCTTTTTATTATTAAATTTCAGCTCAAATTCCCAATTAAAAGCTGCTCATGAAGTGAAAATATGATTAACTATAAATACTAAAGCAGCATAATTTAAATTCTTAATTTAGTTACTTCATGATGTATAGCAAAATGCAGCATTTGAAGTAATTATTTATAAAATTACTTGGAGATAATTATGAGCCAACCAAGAGGTAATGTGGTCAAATTAAATTTAAATCAATTTCCTAAACTTGTAATCATTTTTTCCAATGAGTCATTAGAGGAAAAGACTTCTGTGAAAATATGAACCCGTGGCTCACTGTGTTAGATCCTGCCCTTTGATGCTTCATGTTTTTGATGTAGAGGAAATAGTCCACACAGCCTTCAACTTTGTTTTTTCAATTTTTATGCTTGCAAGAGAGGGGACAGGACAAAAGGTTGCCTAGTGAGTTCAAAACCTGAATATACATAATAGTGTTTTTCCTTTTAAAAATATCTAATAAGGTAGTTTTACTTTGTTTTGTGTTAAGCAATCACCCTTAGTAGGCCTTATTTACAGGTCAATGTCTTTAACAGATCTGGGTCAACTGCTCAACAAAATACATTTTAAATTAAAATTACTAATTGTTTTTTTACAACAGAAAGTAAGATGCTCACTATCCTGTTTTTCTTGGGTTTTCCATTTACCTGAGAGTGATACCCTCTATCCATCGTGTGGGGAACAGTAGTGGAAAATAGTGAGGAGAAAAAAAACGGGAAAACTGGAAATTATCCAGCTCTTCTTAGTTTCTCTTCAAAATGAGATCTGAAATGGTATGATTTCCCAGAACACAGAAAATACCAATATTTTCATGTAACTGTAATATTTATTCTTAAAATCCCAGTATTTTGATGCTTTGTTTTATGTGTCTTTAAAAATAGTAATACTTTAGGTCTCCCTTGTCATTTGAAGTCATAAAGCCCCCTTGAGTCAATGTGGCCAAGGTCATCATATGTTAGATGGAGGTAAAGCAAATAATGAAATTTCTGTGTCTAGACTCAGCTTTATCATTGTGTTTACAAAAGGAAAATTTTTACATAACATGTGGTATACTTCCAGCTGCTTTAAAGTGATCTCTCAACAGAGATTATTCACAGTATGTTTGGTATTTTGAAGATCTTTAGCAGAAGATGGTTAACTTTCTTAGAAGCAGGTAAAAAGTAATTTCATTGATGCATATGAAATTGCTGACTCACAACTTTCAACCTACAAAAGTCACAATTGTATATGGTTCAGACTAATTGTTGTCTGTGTATAAAGGCACAGCTCACTTGCTGAGTACAATTCATAGCTCACTCTGGAATAATAAGAATATCTACACTCTCCTGCATTCAACAATATCTGGCATAGATGATAGCATTACATAATAATCATGGGGTCAAAATATTCTCAGGAAAGCACATGTTGGGGGAAAATAAGCCAAAGTTTCATTTAAACACAGGTACCTTTCATTTGGATTGTGAAACACATTAACACACCTCCAAAAAGATAAGCTGCCTTCTCCCACCATAACCTTATGATTAGCTAGAAAATATTTGATGTTGTCAATATAGACACAGTCACACTGCACTGAAGATATTCCAGGATTAGATTGTGCAAATATTCATCTTTAGCCAACAATGGTGTCATTAAATAAAAGATCTGAAGATAGTCCACCGGAAGTTGCTAAAAGTGAAGTTACCTAAACTGCGTTTTAACTGAGACCAAATAAAGAATTCAGGATAAAAAAGTATAACTGAAAAGTCCAATACGTGTGTACTACATAAAACTGTATTTCAAGAGATTCAACTACACTGAAAAAGGCTAAGTAAAGATAAGCTATAAAAGTATCTAATAATTTGTCACCATATAATATTAAACTCTAAAACAATGAGCTTCAGACGACTGCTTTAGATACTATTTGAGCATGAGAATGACATAGCCTCACTTATTTCTGTGATCTATCCCTTCCCCTTGGGCAATGATAGCTGAAGCGAATATGGTAAGTTTTCCCTCAGTTTTTTTAGGAGCTACTATATATTCACTTTCCCTATTCCCTAAAAAAACTGGAATAAAACTCCCGTAAGAACTCCTATAAAAACTGTGGAACAAATACAAAGATGAATATATTATTCAATCTAAAATATGTCTTTTAATCATCAGAAATTATGTTAAGCCAAAATGACCTTTGATAATACAGGAATTTTTTTCTTTCTAAAAATATAGACTAAAAGATGGGGATAACACTTACATATTGATCAAAAGATTAATTGTTAAATAATTTCCAGGCATTAGGTATGGAGAACATAATTTTGGATGGAATATTTTTCATCTGTTTGAACTCCATATCTTACTATGGATGATAGGGATGTAGGTAGCATATTTTCTTCTTTCTGCTTCTCTATGTGGTGTGAAGAACCTGAATATAATAATTTTAATTGTATGTTTTAATATGGCCTGAAAATAATCAACTGACACTTGGTGATATTTTGACCTACCTAGAGTAAGACAAGATGTCAAAGTAAGAAAATACTGTTATTTTTTTTTAAACGCAAAGCTTTGGTCAACTTGCAGAAGATGTATTCCTATTATTGAGACAGATTTTGTTATAATTGTTGGACTATTAAGATGCTAAAACTGTGGATTAGAGAGAAACGAATACATTTTATAATCCCTTTGGTCAATTCCACCAAGTAGCATCTTTCTAGTCCCAGGCTGGTTTTAAATCAACACTTATACACCTAGCTCTTATCCACAGATCTTAACTATTTTTCAAATTAGTACACCTAATATATTTTATCAAGGTAAAGAAGGAAAATAGGTAAGTGGAACAAGTCTTTTATTCATTATTTCACTACTTCATCCAGAGATTATTTGAGCATCTCTTGCATACAGCAGTAAATAAAACAGGACAAGATTCTTTTGGTTTTCATGAAACTTAACAATCTACTAGAGGGAAAAGAGAGAGCAAGCAGAACAACATATACTATGACCAAGCGTGTTGAATACTGTGAAGAAAACTAAAGTAGGGTAAGTAATCAGAAGGGAGTTGTCCCTTACTTTAGATAGAGTTGTCATTATCTTTGATAACTGACATTTGAACAAACACCTGGTACAAAGGACTCTAGCGTGACTAGAGCAGAGAGCTAGAGGTGATAAAGGCAAGCAAGGAGCAGGGGTCAGCCCATAAGGCATCATGCAGACCAGGCACAGACTACGTTTTAATTCAAAGATGTGAAATAGAAAGTCATCAATAGGAGTATTTAACTTTACTGATGACAGACTCTATCATGAGACTGTTCTGCAAGGAACGTCTACTCAACTATAAGCTTTCCTACCCATTCTGCTCCCGCATGACCTAGGGATCCCTCCTAGGAGGCTGCCGGTACCCTCGTTCTACTAGTAAGATTCTGAAATAGTCTTTTATACAGACAGTCAAAGGCCTTGGAGTCTTTCTGACCCCTTCCCATTCCTGTGCCACTGTCAAAACCAGCACCCCAAAGATCTTCCAGTGGAAGAGTTATTCTAACTCATTTCTCCCCAAGTCTCTTGGGTACCTTCACTGTCTGTGTCCCCGAGGTCTCTAGTATGTAGGATGCAAAGAAATACTTGGTATTTCAGCCAGCAGACAGGAAGGTGTTAGCCTCCATAGTCTCACTAAATCATTTTCCCCAGGGCAGGCCGATTCCACTCTCCTCCATAACTTCCCGTGGATGGTCGTTCCAACTCTACCTATTACGTTGGTCTGGTCCTGCTCTTGGAAGATGACTGACTCATTTCCAGTTCCCAAACCTTTTTAACTCTTGAAACTCCTGGAACTGACCCCACGTGGATCCATTCGGATTTCTTTCTTTTTTTTTTTTTTCATTATCTGTTTTGGGGCTCTTGCTTCTTCCCCAACTACTTCTGATTTCCTCTCTATTCTGGGTGCTCAGATTACTCCACTGTACAAAGAAATATGCAATTTAATTCTTTCCCGATAGCTAAGCAATCCCCCAAGTCAAGCTGTTAGTTACTATTGGTCAACTCAGTAAATCTGAGATGCTTTACTAAAAGGGCAGACATCATCTAATGTCATAATGACAGGGATTAATAGAGAGGGATAAGTGAAATAAAAATACCAGTGGTAATGTAATATTTCATTCTGTTTGTTTGAATCTATTCAAATATAAAGATAAAGGTATTTCCATATTTATTTTTGAGAAATGTAACTTGAAACGTTATAGATAAGATAAGAAAAGAACTCTTAAATTTTTCCATGTTTCCATGGGGAAAGGTATGTAAGCAATTGGTAGGAGATGAAAAACCCCATAAAGTACTGTAAATAGTAAATTTATTCTTATATAATGTCAGTTGGGTTTTTATGGTGATTTATAACACCTCTTGCCAAATAGAGATGTGTCTAATGTCCTTTTTAAGTATGAACTGATTTACTACATATAAATATTTATCATAAACTTTGCTAACTTACACAACTGAGTCTACATCCCTTTAACTATGACTGTTTGGCAACAGAAACAAAGACTACACTAGGTCCTATGTACAGTAATTTAAATCTCCGTGAATTTTTTAATGTAGTGGATTTTATCATAACATGAATTTTTCACCTTAGTCTCAAAATTCAAAAGCACTAAAACAGAAGAACAAAAAACTGTATTTTACTGCCCAATTAACAAATTTAGTTGCTTATCCTGTTAGTCAGTGAATTATAATGCATCAGACATGAATCAGTGAGAAACTACTTAAACTTGCACCTTGTAATCAGAGCTACAAATTTTGGCAGCAGGCCACATAATCTGGCTCTAAATGTGCAGCATTATTTTATTCCAGTAACATATTAACAAAATGTACAACTGTTTTGACTTGGTGGATGATCTAACAACATCCCGGCAAAAAGCCTTTGTCCATTTTTTACACAAATGACTTTTCCTTGATGATAAATGCATTTTGTAATTTTCATGATGAATCAGTGGGAGAAATTAACTGTGGCCTTCCAGTGCTCTATAATTTTTAATATCACTGCTTTGGAAATGCAGGCTCCAATTCAACACAAAGTGAAATCTTTGTATATATTGTGCCAGAATTTCTTTATTATTTCTGCTTGTAATCCCCAGTCCTGGCTAATTTGCCCTTCTAGAGCCCATAAGCTTTATGGTGCATGAAAAAATGTAAAATAAGATATTTACCTACAACAAGATTTTATGACTGCTTTAGATGACTCATTTATGTCGTTATGACATGTCTTTCTATTCTAGGTGCAGAGTACACATGAATAAAGAGTGAGTTCCCAAAATACAGACGTATTCTAAGTGAAAATAAATGACACAGTCACATAGAATTGAGATTAAATTTAACACAAGACTTTGAAGTAAGTGCCTTTAGTTTTTCTGTTTTCTGCATATGCTTCTGCACAGGTCATTAGGTATGTGTTATCTCACTTTGGTTTGGTGGCATGCTGCCCAAACTCACCTTTCTTGTTTACTATATTATTTCCAACACTACTGCTTGAACACTTTCCAGAGCTGCTTAATCTCTACTGCATTATTAACAGGTTCTCAAAAACGGGGCCCCAATGTTTCAATCAATCCTTATTTCTCACTCCTCCAAAATTATCAGTCAGTTTACGTTTTTTCAGTTCTCTGTGTCCCACAGGTATGCAGACTCCATCCCTTCATCCCATTCTTCCTAAAATTCTGTATAAATTATAGTCTATACTCATTATCTCTATTTGGCAATGTGCAAATTAATCCTAAACCTCTTCTAGTTGGTTTTCCTCCATCACCACTCTACTAATTCTGTGTTCATTCAGATTCCAAGTGGCTTTGAAGTATATTTATAAAGGTTTTAATGATACGATTTGTATCTTTAATAGCTGTTATTGAAACACAATATTTCTTTTTTTTTAATTTAATGCATTTATTTCCCTTAACGAGGCACTGAGTTTTGAATCCAAGGTCTCGTGTGCACCAAGCATGTGCTGTATCACTAAGCTATATCCCACCCACTACACACAATCTTTCTTGATTATCATGGCAATCTTACCAACTGACCAAAATTAAGTTTATTATCTTTTCACTAAATTTCTTTCTTATTAACTGCTTAATTTTGAAAATGACTTCACAACTGACCCAAACCAACTCTTATACTGAATCATACTCAGCTCCTCCTGTCTTTGACCAATGGCGGCTGGTGCACTTCTGCCCTCTTATCTGTTATACCACCACTCCCTACTTCACATCAGGTCATGTGAGCTTTTTAAGGAGGCTACAAACTTCCTGCATCTTCTCTATTTCATCCAGGCTTGTCTCCCCCACCACAGTGTCTCGTGAGTTTTAAATCCCAGCCATGCTGATCGGCTGCTCCCTGGTTCCAATCACTCCTGCAATCCTTTCAGCACATTTTTGTTTCCCTTCCTTCACCGCAGTCCCTTCTTCCTAGGAGGATTCTCCTTCACTCTCCCTTTTGAACTCTTACTCATTCAAATCATTTCATTCTCAGTTTTCTCAGTTCAAACTTCTGTTTGATCATTATTTATATATTCTTTGTTGTCCCTCAGGACATTAAAATAATGTCTTTCTCAAAACCCTTATCAAAACTTCCTTTTGTAGTCTCTTCTCATCACGAGATTATGAACTTGTTAAGGGTAGCGATGATAACTTGTTCATGGATTTTTGCCTTCACAGACCCGGTGGGATGCTTAAAATACATGCTCGACAAAGGTAGGTTCATCTCAACTACAGATATTTCATGCATATTTTCTTTTTAATACATGGCCTCTTTTTTTCTCTGTCTATTCAAGTATTAACTATGTCAGTAGAAGATTTGATTCTTACCCATCCTTCTGTTACTCTTCCAGCAATTACTGATCTCCTTCCCAATTAAGATACCCAATTGTCTGGTACATTCAATCTCTATTATTCAATTTAGGACTTGTGTATTGTTCTTGTGTTGTGTTATCCTCTACTGCACCAGTTTTAATTTCATGACCCAAGACTATTAAATGCTTAAGGGCAGAAAACATTTACATCCCTATACTTCAATATTGCAGAGTAAAACGATTTCTTCAGATTGATTCAAGGGGAATAGTCGACATATCAATATACAAGTAAACGTGCACTTAAAATGCATTTGCTTTACTAATCTATCCATTATTTTTATTATCAACCATGTATTGAATAATCTGGAGATATCGATATGTACATTTTGACAAGCAAAATGTCAGTGATACAGTAACTGAGGATGTAGGACATCACTCACTTACCTCTAATAGACACCATTTATCTGTTATGCCAGAGCCCTCTGGGGATAATACTGTTCTAGAAAGACTTTAAAATTTCTCCTTCTAAGAACAATACATTTAATGAGCAAAAAATAAAGTTAGTATTAGAGACTTTCAGATCCATAATAAGAAAGTTATTTATTCTGAAGAAATTTCACTAATCAATGCACTTTAGCTGTTAAGTACATTAATACATTACAAGTTCAAAGCAATAAATAGGCTGATAAAATTGGACAAAAATACCATAAATACTATTCCTTCATTCTATATCTAAAAGGTCTTCTCTTTTTATCACCATTAGACTTTTCCTTGCAATTTTGTCTGCAGTACAGTTCATATGCCCAAAGGGTATAAAGAAAGAAGAGAAAACACAGCTAAATCAAAGAGCCCTCAGCTAACACAGCAGTCAGTCCCTTACAGAAAGTGTAGATTATTCTGTTTATCTGGCGACCACAGTCTTCCTCTGCTCTTGAAGATCTAACTCTAGATTTGGATGCCGTTTAAAGTTAAAATAAAGAAGAAAAATCAGGAAATCTAGTCAGTCAATCACATTAGAATTACTTCAGTTTATGAAAATTTATGCTAGGCAAAAAAGGTCTATGTCAGTATTTGTGCTAGAATCACTGAGGCCAACTGAAAAGCCAAGTTTCAGAGAACCTGAACCAAAACCCAAAAGCTACCAATTATTTAAAAACAAAACAAAATTCTTTAAAATAGAAAAAAATCCTTCTCTGTGATATAGTCATATGAATGATTGAACCCAGTGTCTGGGTAGACAGTGTGTTATAAATATACGGGCAGAATGGCCTTAGCTCACTGCAGGCAATGCATAAACTTGAAAGTGCCCAAATACTTTTGCACATGGACCAACATAAAGCAAGGGTCTAGGAGAATGCACAGCTGTCCAATAAACAGAGACACGGTAAAACATCTCAAATATCAGCTTTGCAGCTCTTACTGATATTTCACACACGTTATCTTGGGGTAAATTAGAAGGATATGCTCACTGGCAAATTTGAAATGAATAAAATATCCTTGAAAATAGTATTTCCTTAAGGTTACACAGACAAAAAAGTTTCTTATATTATGGGAGCTCGCTCTCCCCTCAATAAAAGACACCTTGTCCTGAGGACATCCTTGCCTTCATACACCCTTTGTTTTAGGCCATCTGTTTCTAGTTTGATAATGGCTTAGCTTGTTCAATATCAGGGCCTTTCGTAATGTGTAGGTGACCTGCTTTTATTTAATTTTGAATTTAGCTTCTATTCATTTTACGATCGTACTATTTTGGTAATTGCGTACAGGCACCCAGAGGGATTTTGTCGATGGTAACATTAAAAATTAGTAAGTGAATGAATTAGTATGATGATTTATATTACAAAGGGAGCCCATAAGGCATCAGTAAAAATAGTTTGGACCTAGCATCAGGTTACCAGTAAAAATGGTATAACACACAGCCACAGTTATTATCTTAAATATAAATTTTTACTTTCTTTCCTGTTCTTTCCCTAGCCTCCTGCTCCTCCTTCCCTCTCAAAATCCTCTCATATTTATTGAGCCCTGTGCAGTTCTTCTTTTGGAACTGACAATCCGTCAGTGCCATTCACTTTCCCGGCTAGAAACTGTAGGTGACAATCTCTCTTTGTTCCTTTAGACCTCATCTACACCATGGCTGTTCTTTCTTCTTTAAAACTTAGCTAATCCCTTCTCTTTCCCTCTTCATTCACACCATCACCAGAATTGAGCCAGATTTCTTAAAATGAGTAATTAAGCTGGTAGAAATATTTTCCTCATGTTTTAATGCCTAGGCTTAATCACTTAGTATGTGTAGCCTGATAACTGCAATCATCTGAACAAATGAATGTGAATCATTCTCCAAATATAAACCGTTCCTGAACAGTGATCGAGTGTACAGTAGTTTTATTTAAAATGTTTGTGATAATTAACAAGATTATACCGAGATGCTTGTTTTATGAATTCAGTTTTTTGAAGATTTTTTTAATGTATTCATCGATTCAGAATGAGGAACTAAATATTTGAACGTAATAATATCTTATGTAATTGTTTTCATATTACACAGACATAGCATTTAGTGAATAATTTTTTCAAATTAGAAGAAATATTTTCAAAACCAATTTCTTTATACTATTTACCCTCCCATCCTCCCCTCCTTTTTTTTTTTTTTAATGTAACATCTATTACTACACTTTCTAAGTATTTACTAAGGACACTTTCTTTCAATTCTGTGTCAAATGAAGTGGAAATTTGCAGGTGTTATTTTCACGTTCTACATTCTCAGAGTTAGGTACCGATGACTAATTAAATCCACCAGCAGGTGCAGAAAATTGTGCCTGCAATTAATCACACCTGTGCAATATTTTGCCTATGAGGCAAAAGCCAGGCTTTTGTAAAGTTGGTTCTGAGCTTTCCGTCTTGAAACAAAATGTTTCTAGATGTACTTTTTAAAAATTCATATTTCAACAGGAAATAGTATCCTGTTTGTTTCTATATGAATATTATAGTTTATAAGAAATTTAGTTCTTGAATCTAACTTACATCCATTAAACTATCAACATTTAGATCTGATAAAAATATGTCTTTTATAATTTTAATAAACTATTTTTTCTACCTCCAGCTATATGCGTCCTCATAGGCTAATAACTTACTTGAATGTTTAATCAAAGCAATATTTAAATGATTATTTCTATAATTTACAAATTTCAGATATATCATTATGCTAACAATATTTTTCACCTTTTAAATTATTTATACTTCTTTAAACTTCATATTGTCTCTACTATGTAGTGATCTATCAATATAATTCATTGATTTACAAATCTCTGAAATAAACAACAAATTCATTTCTAGTGATAGTGGGAATTTACATGTGAAAAGAATAAGGTTGTTAGTATAATTTAATGTTTGCTTATTTGGTATCTTTTTTCCTCTTAAATCCTACTAGCAAGTCTCAGTCTGTTTTCGTAACTTTCTATTGATTGAAATCTGCATCAATGCCAAATAAAAGATGAGGAAATTCTAGCCTCGAGAAACTGTGTTTGCTAATTGATTTACAATTAAGAGTGATACGAATACAGGAACAGTACCTTTGAAAACAACATGTAGGACTCGATTTTTGTCCAGATGTATGTATCATGCCTTCATATAAGTATGTAAAATAAATTGAGTACAGCATTCTCATATACCAGATTAGAAAGAAAAGTAAAGCAGTTTTTTATATTCATTTCTTCATAGTTACATTTATCTTGCACTTATTCACATTTAACCTACGGTTATTAATACTCTGCAACGTTCCAGGCACTGTGATAGGCACAGGGGATGCAAATCAAGACACTGATATTCCCTCTGAGGAGTTCATATTCTAGTCAGCCTCTTGCCATCAGAAAATTACAAAATCACTCAATTATACATTATGTGAATGTTTGTGCAGAATTACATAAAACCCCAGATTAGGGAGATAATAATGCTTTTATAAAGTTTTTAGAGAAATACTGTCATGTAGTTTTCAATTATTTAAACACTACAGACAAATTATACGTGAATACTTTAATAAATCACTCAATGATACATTTGTTCTAAGCAGGTACAAAACTCCTACTAAAATTTTAAGAATTTCAGACTGTCCTTTATAAAACAGTATTTATATGTCAGTCTGTAGTGCAGAAGCCTTTAATAACTCTCTAAAGGTAAACGGATAAAATTGTAACTTCTTACCTTGTTATTCTTGTCTCTTAAAAACATGATTCATTTGCCTTTCCACCCCTTCTCTAGAATGTTCCATATATGCCTTGATCAGTAAATGCTCATTGAGAATGGATTGATTACGCCCAAGTTAGTTTATAGGAGGCAGCCCAACAGACATTCAACACATATCACTGAACAAAATCTCTGGAAGGAGCGGCTTTATCCTTTATATTCAGGAATTTTCTTCTGAAATTGGAAATGGCGGATTGAGAAACTCTACACCCAGATCAGGTAAGGGCTTGGCTCCTTTCTTAGCTGTCATGTTGTAGCTCTGAGACCCTCCGCTAGCTAATACTCTGAATTCTGTGTCACACTAGAGTGGAAATGACAGGAAGATAGAAAATACCAACTGTTAATTCCTCCCTCTGTGCCCCATGTGGTTTTCAACTAGGGTCGGAGATCAAAGAACAGTCCAAGAATTGGATTCATGAGGGTTTAGTGTTACTAGTGAATAATTTCAAAGACAGCAATGCATATAGGCCGCTAACCTTTTGAGTTTTCAGAGACCAACAGAAATTAAACACTCCAGCTTCTGATAGCTAAGAACATAAGTACTGTAGTAAGAGGGAGAAACTAGGCTGAGAACAGAGAATGAATGTCTACACACAATCAAGGTAATATATTTAAATATAAGCACACTTTATGCAGAAAAAATACAGGAAGAATTTTAAAATATTCTACCTGAAAAACTAGCCTATTGCATATTTGGTGGTTCTGCAAACAAATACACCTGAACCAGTATCAATCATTTTCAAAGGAAAAAGAATGACATCCAGCCCGACAGCTAGCGTTCCAATTTTACCACCCTTGCAATTTGCAATGGCAGCGGTATTAAGCCCTGACTATTGACGATGGCAGGTCTGCTGAGTGTTACTAGAGTGAAGATTTGATCTGTAAATAAATTCAAATTACTTACTTTCAGTTTGCCCAGACCTCCCATAATTTGTTTTTCCCCCTTTATGCATACTCAGTGTAGAAAGTTATACTGCATAGCCACTTTTTTTTCATTTTATCTTGATGTGATGTATCACATTTCGTCCCATCTCATTATCACGTGATTCAGGCTAATGTATTGTGACTACGTCATGGGCTCTGCACCCACACAGGTGCTACACCTCTCCACCTGTCAGAATTCAATGGGAGGAGTTTGGCATAAATCTAGTCCTATTTGATGTTCCTGACTGAATCTGACAAATACACAAACAGCTAGATCTGATACTGGTCACATGCTGTGAAATTTTTGACCAAAATGACACTTTGCTCTGGTAAAATTTACATCTAGTAAAATTTAATTTTCTTTCTAAAGGAAACGGTTCTGCTTCCGTTTCTGTCCTTTCACATTATTTTGTTTGTTAATGAGGATTTAGTTGAGAGTTCTAAGGATTTCTTTGCTTGTTGGTAAAGTAACACTTGCCTTCTCTATGGGAAGAGGAAGACAATCGTTACCTTTTCAAATTCTGCAGTTGGTCTCAGTGTTGAGCAGGTCCCAACCCAGGCGAAGCAGCAGAACAGACCACATAAATGTACTGAAGGGAGAGAGACCATAGGGTAGCATGCTCTAATTCCTTTTATTCCTTTCTCTCCTTTTAGTGTCTTAGGGACGCTGCGGCTGTAACGCACTGACACAGCTCGCTGACCCACTTTCTAAGCTGTGGAGTAGGTGGCTGTTTGTGCTTTTCCTCTGCCTCTACACCAGTTGTGTTCTGATTCCTGAGAGTGACCAGCCTTAAGGCTGTGGTGAGCTGCAATTACTCTAAGGGTCTTGAGCAAGGAAAGAGATGCAGCCATGTGTATGAGGCCTCCAGAAGGCAGCAATCTCTGAAACATCCAACTGTTAAGACCTTAGTCCAGCAAAACTGCAAAGTTTCTGTCGGTCAATGTTTTGAAAGAATTTTTATTCTCTTTTCATTGAGTCAGGATATAATGTAGTCAATATTCCATGTAAAACCCACTCATTATTCTGTGTTATATTTCTGCAGTGCTCTTTAAAGCTGAAATACTTACTATATTAATTTTTGAGGAATATTAAAAATTAACATAGTGGTCTAAACAAGTTGAAGCATATTTTATAAATTTTAATATACTTCTATCATTTTGAGGCTCTAGAATGTCTCATTGATTAAATTAGAAATAGACTGTAAGACTTATTATTTTCTTCCTCAATAGCTCTATGTCTCCTATGTCTGCTTTGATTCAGATAAATGAAAAAGACTGAACTATATGTACAGATTTTTTTGACTGTCAACTTTATCTCCTAAGACAACTCTAACAAAACTTTGTAAAAAGTTTTGCAAAAAATGCAAAAATGTATGCTCAATTTTTGTTAGATATTAATAGTGATCAGGAAAAAATGTTAAATGCTTGGTTAAAAAGTTTGGAAAATGTTGAATTAAAAAAATACCTTTATTGCAGAGTTTTTATTTCCTATTTTATGAGGAGTGTGTATTAATGTTATGAATATCCTTTCATTCATTTACTCAATCTGCAAATCACACAATTCTGCAAACCCAAGGAATCTTCTAGGCCAAATGATAAGTAAGTCACCTGCATGGAGCTCTCTGCTCTAGTGGGGCTCATAACCCCATGAGCCTGATCAGAACAGCGAAGATAATCTTGGCCGAACCAACAATTCCCCTCAACACAAAGGGTATACACTGGACATGTATGTTAAGTGAGAAATAATGATTTGCATGTTTTTACCACTACTTTCTGTGCTCTGACCAGACCAGATAGAGCTAAGTGTTCCGTGTCCAGGACTTCATTGTCGGATACAAGGATGAGTAGAACTGAGAGGCATCCAGACCAATGGGACTGATCTACATTGGGAAATGGAAGCAGTAAATGGTGGGAAACGGCATGTGTGTGAAAGAGCAGGAGGCAAAATTCAAGAACCTATGAAGACTAATTTAGCAAAATGTTTTAGGGATTTCAAAAGTAAGAAGATACAGATTTTGTGAAGATCATTATGGTTTGAAAAGAGAGAATAGGAACTAAAATGAGGACAGACAACTAAAAAAGGCCAGTTGCACATTATGAATGAAATCTTGTAAGACAGTATTACTTTTCAAAACATTTTTGAATGTTGGAATATTTTGAATTAATTATTTTAATGTCTCACAATGTTTAGGTGAGGCCACCAAGTAGCTTGGTTGTAAAAGGTTATACAAAGTTTCCAAGAGTTTTATTATGTCCTTAATATCACCAACTTAAATTATCCAATAAGCTATGATATTCATTTACGGATCTCAAAATTTGTAATCCATATTGCTAAACCATTATATCGAAAGTGGCTCCCACAAATATTTTAAATATTTTTTTTTAATTATTGCTATTTTATATACCTTCTCATATTGTGTTGCTGACTGTTCTGAACATCGGTTAAACAATCGGTATCAAATATTATCTTGAGTTTGATATCCAAATAAGTTTCAAAAAATAACTGTAAGTTAACTGTACAAGAACAGGAAAAACCAAATTACCATCAGATTGCAGAATCTTTTATACTATGAAGTGAAAAATAAGTCTTTTTTCAACCTTAGTGTTATACCAGGATGCACTGTTTCTGTTGTCTGTGGTTCCTATAGGCCTAAAGTATTCATTATTCCAAATATTTTTATCGCAACATCAATCATAAACTACATTATGTAAAAGAATTACATATGTACTATGTATTTTCCATATTCTAAAATTGGTAAAACTGCAATATATATTTAATATACAGAAAATATCATTTGAACAACTCTAAAACTAAATAATATTTTAAATGAGAATTGGTATATTATTATCCTGTGTTCATTTATTCTCACCTTAGCTGATTCTTTTCAGTACTAATAAGGAGTTTTACAACTATAAAGTGAAAAGTGCTTAAGTGAACTTATCTCTTTTCTATTTCATTTCTGAAAAACAAATTCTCTGCTTAATTGGGTCACTGGGGATCATTGCCAATTACTAAAAAAATCCAATGTGATTTTGCTCATCAATTTTAAGAAAATTATGTTGGAATGCACAAGGAAAATCAAGCAATTTGAAAACTTCATTTGCATTAAAATAGCATTTGGGACAAATTCTCAACATAATTCTTGGAAAATTCACATTTTTCTCAAAGTCTGAAATAAGGAAGAATGGGATAAAAAATTTTGAACAGTTTAACAATGTGTCTAAAGGATAAACATATATTCCATCAAATTTCATCAAATAAAAAAAGATTAAATTGGAAGGAATCATCTTATAGATAATTTAAAAATTGTTTTTGTCTTCTAATGTGTTTTTAAAAGGAAGGTTTTATTCAAAGTATGAAACCACATGGCAGGTTAATCACATAGGTCATGGATGCCTTCAGAGCCATGGATAAAGGCAACCAATAAAACATGCATCTCAAAATACCAATGGGATGAAACTCATGTGGACTATATGTAAACGTGTAGAATGGTTGTAAAACTACCTTATGTCTGATAAAGGAGCATCACCATTTTTCATCAGTGCTAGCTTATTTGTTTCAGAATTATATATTGCTCTTAGTTATTGTTGTTTTATATTTGTACTCTTGAGTATGTGGTGTGGGAATGTGCGGATACATGTGCATGTGTGATTTTGTGTGTTTACTTTTCTTCTGACATTAGAGGAAACTGGGCAAGAACAAAAAAAAATAAGAAAAACAGAAGAAAATGATGTTTTTCCTGGTAAGTCATGAAAGGCCAATTTTCTAAATTGAATGAAGATTAAAGCAACAGGAAACTGACAAACCAACAGACTCAACTGTTTGATTCTTAAAAAAGACTGGAAGGGTCTAAGAGTTACATAAAATTGCAGACAGTCAGTTATCTCTACGAAGTAGTTATTTTTTAGACTACTTACTATGAAATAATAAGGATAGATTTTTACTTCAATGGATAAAATTAGATATTGGTAATCAATTCCACCTACTTATTTGTATCTTTTTAAATCCTGTCCAATATTGGCCACCAACTCACAATTATTGTTTAATCATAGTATCTTGCTGTTAGAAAACAGCATAGAGGTAGAAGTTTCTAAGAGAAAACTACCTTGCAAGAAATGAATACTTCGGCGTTAAATGTAACTATTGATATGCTAGAATTATACCTGCCATGTTGTTGTGTTTCCTACACATCATATCTGTTATGTCCCTGCATTTCTTCACTGTCTTTTTTGTTAAATAGATACTTTAGTGTACTGTTTTATTATCTTTGTTATTTTTTAAACTATATTTTAAAGTTATTTTCAAAATGGTTATTCTGAGGAATTAAAATGTGCATCTCACTAAAAAAAAAAAAAGAAATGAATACTTCAGAATTTCCTAATAGGGTGAAATGTAATCTCTGCTTGAACAAAAACAGAGTTAAA
Organism: Vicugna pacos; assembly: GCF_048564905.1. Taxonomy (NCBI): domain Eukaryota; kingdom Metazoa; phylum Chordata; class Mammalia; order Artiodactyla; family Camelidae; genus Vicugna; species Vicugna pacos. The sequence continues at coordinate 21,419,688 of NC_132991.1, forward strand.
AAAAAAAAAGTTTAGTAGGAAGATGACACTACTAACCATTTAGCACTTACATTAATGTAAAATCTATATCCATGTAATTTCCTTCTATTTGTCACATTTTAGATATTTGAAATTATAAAGAGTAGGAGAATCACGTTTTCTTGATAGACTCACAGACATGTTAAAAAACTTCTGTCCCTTCTCAGATTTCTCTAATCCAGGACAAGACCCTTGTTTCCTTCTACTTGTCTTCATATTCATATTCAATCTCCTTATCAGTTCTCCCACGAGACTGTGTATTTTCTTTCCAGTTAGTCACTGTTGCCCTTTAAATTACATATTGAGAAATACAATATTCACTTGTATTTGAGTGACAAAGCAGAGAATATTCCATATGAATCATTCTGACATGCTTAGGCAAAGTCTAGCTCTTCGAATGATAATACTACAGTATGAAACTGCCTGAGAACGACTTCCCAAATTGGATGAGAAAAAAATTGCATTTGGAGTGCAAGCCATGAAAATCCAGGCTTAGAAAATGACAGCGATCATCATGCCCACTATCAGAAGAATATTAATTTTGACATGATTTTCTATTCTTGTAATTGGGTTTTAGTCTCTCATCTATGTTCTCCCTTATGACCTCATCAATATATTTTTCACAACAAGAATAATAAACAGAATCTCTTTATATTTGAGGTCACCTGGCATAATTGAAACAATAGTGCAAATCACTGAATATCTGAAAATGTCCTTCTCTAATATATGTGAGACAAACAGGAGCATCACCATTTCTAAAGCCTGAGATAGAAGCTGGGTTGCTTCTTCCTAAGTTACTAGCAAGTGTCCTTGAGAGGTCAGGAGTGGTACTCATTTCCTTGGAAACAGGTAATAAACTAGAAAAATGTGTTCCTGCATTCAGCAACTAGAATAAAGGTAAAAGGAAGGAGCATGAAGAATATTCACTTCATAGTGGGCAACCTTATATGTGGCTCCCCAAAGTCACAATATAATGTCCTGGCATGTTCTGCACGATCATGTGAGTTTAAAGTTCTTACAGTCCTATTTTTCTAAAACAGTGTAAGAAAACCACCAATTGTCATCAAAACAGAAATTACAATACAAATTATGAGCACCATCTTTTGTAGAGATTCATAGTGAACTGCATTTATGCCCTCCCCACCTTACCCCACCTGCTTTGTTGAAAGCCTGCTTCTGACATTCAGTACAGAAAATGGAACAGCGATTCTCAGAATAAATTATTAGAAAGAAAAAGGGAGTTATGGAATCCAGAGCCAAGAATAACAAATCTGGTAAGAGCAGAGGAAAGACAAACCTATAGACCAACACCATCAGATAGAACTTTATGGATAATTCAAATGTTCTATGAACTATCAAATATAGTAGCCATTTGCCACATGTGGCTATAGAGAACCAAAATGTGGCTAGTGTGACTTACGAATTGTTAATTTTTCTTATTTTAAATTGGAATGGCCTCATATAGCTAGAGACTACACTACTGAGCAACATAGCTACAAGACTATGTTCATATTTACATTTCACTAGTCTTAAACCTGGTGTTTATTTAAAAGCTACATCCTATTATCTGTTAACAATTAGTAGGTTTCCTTATCTCTGAAAAAGAAATATCAATTCATTTAAACAAATATGAAGTTGTTATATTTTACATTCTCCAAGGTATTTCATAAAATAAATGTTGGAAATACATAGTGGCTTCTGTGTTTCAGCTCACCATTGACATCAACATGACCTTAGGGAAGTCAGTAGTGATTTGAGTCTTAGTTTTCCTCACCATCAAACGAAAGTTCAGAATAGGTCATCAAAGTCTCAAATCAGTTATAAAATATATTTGTTACAAAATGCCATGTATCATAGGACTGATGGGTGTTAGGCAGACAGAGATTCTCAAGCAAGGTCATAGTATGTATCTGCTGTGGTGAGGCTGCTTCTTTAAGTACGGTGGTCGGGATGACCTCTCCGAGGATGGGACACTGGAGCTGCAACCTGTAGAAGTCTTACATGTGAAAATCTGAAGGATGAGCAGTTAAGGTGGAAATCGCAGTAGATGCATCATTTCTGAGATGGACATGCGTCAGAAAGAGGTGTAGTTAAAATACAGGGAACAGGGAGAGGGGGCTAGGATACCAGAGCAGACAGTTAAGCAGGGCCAGATAATCACTTCCTGATAGCCTTGGTTGAGAGGCTTGGAAAATGGAAATCAGTTTGTTGTTGTTTTTTCTGTAATTCCTTGCTTGCAATCCTCATTGGTCTCCTTGAACGTAGAATAAAAAGCAAACTCCACTTTCGAAGTAACACTCTAGTTGCTATGTAGCGAATGGATGGTAGGAAGTACAGAGATGGAAGCATGGAGATTTCTTGCAAGGCTGATGCCACATTTAATGATGTCTTCATGTATTATCTAGTTGGGTAACTCGTACTGCCAATATATTATTCTGTTTTTCTCCCAAAGGGATTGCATAGATTTATTCAAGTAAAGAACTATGACAAAAATAGCTAACTGTTTATCAAAGATTTTTACTCTCCTTTCATCATGAGAAGTAATGCTGGGAAGTAGCTGCTCAGCCAGACTTTACTTGCAAGTTTTCTTTGTCTTGGTATGGCCATGTGAGTAGTTCTCATGAAGTTTATATGAATATAAGTGATGCCTGTCTCTTCTGGATCAGGGTAATTAAGAAGCAGGTGTGTCTTAACTCTTTTCCCCTTTCCTCTGTCTACTGGCTAGATGTCTTTCCCTCCTTCACTGAAATACTGGAAGTCATATTTTTGGAAATGGCAGAAACTCCATTCTCCTTGGTCCCTGAATGACTGCATGGAACAGAGCCCCCTCACTGCTCCAACAAGCCAAAATACTCATGTTAGACTGTTCCTAGGCCAAGTAAATTTGTTTTGTATTACACTCCTAAAATATCAGGACTTTTGCTTTCTTCACAGCTAGGCTTTCCCTAATTAGTAAAGAACCCCTCCACAGCAATGCCTGTGTTAGGTAGTTAGATAAGTGGGGGCACCAGGCAGATAGATGGAGGAGAGGGAGGGTGGTCTGGCAGATGACAGTATGTCCACCTTCAGAATAAAGAGGTTTTACTTTCTCTAAATGAGTGCCAGCAAGAAACTGGTTAGAACCTGAAGCCACAACTGTGCCGTAGTGACAAGGACCTAACCAGACATGACCCACAGCTCATTGTAATATAATTAGCATTGCTGTTTAGTGCCCTCTCCATGGGTTTTTCTGTGTGCATCATGGCTAAGGACATGCATAAAAGGGGATGAGTATGACTCAGCACTGCATGGTTAAGAGCTGTCAACCAATCAAGAGACCACCTCTAAGCGAGGGTACAAGGGAAGGGGCAAATAAAGATGATTGCTATCCACGCTTGGCTCAGCCTGCCTCCTGTTCCTGGAGGTGTACTTTCCCTTGGCTAAATAAAACCTTTAAAATCTTTCGCTACACAACACTTCCATCTCTCGTTTGAATTATTAACTTTTTGGTAAGATAAGAACTAGGGTCTTTTCTCTCCCCCTTTTGGGGTAATACCTGTACCAACACATTATTTATTTTTTTCAACCAGTACAGTTCTCCATGTGTGTGAGTGGAGATGAATCTTTAAGGCCCTACTGGACTAACGGCTGACTGGAATCTAAAGCCATGGTCCAAAGCCTCAGGGGATCTAGTTTACAGGAATACACCAAAGAAGATCACTTTTTTAGTTGTCAAAAAGTAGAGTTTGAAATATTTATTATACAGATCTATATGGAGCCCCAAGAAAACACACAGTACAGGGTTTGTCTACTTCATGATAAAACCAAAGTATTAGAGACAAAAATTGGCCGTTGTTTTTTGTTCCCTTTGAGAAGGAGATCTTTAGGCAATACTCCAGGTAACTTCAGACAACCTGAACTCTATCAGTGCAAAAAGTACTGGTCACTTGAAATATTTACATTCTTAATTATCTCTGAATACTAAAATCACAGCTAATTTTTCTTCATCTATGTGAATAACTCTGTTTTTATAATCTTACAGAAAGTATGCCGTAGGAAATGCTCACGTATTCTGTATCTGCACTCCAAGGAAACAAGCACTTGCACTGTAACCCCAAATCTGCATTAAATGGCTTGAACAATCGTCAGGATTTATACTGTCTCATTTCCTACCTGGGTTATTCACATAACAGAATCGTGTTTGCCTAAAAATAAAGTCAATTCTATGGGCAAAAAGCATAATTGCAAAACTTAGCTGGAGAAGATTTACGAACAATAGGGTTTATATTTAGAACAATACAGTATTTGAAAAGGAGCATCCATTTTCTTTTATGCTAAACAAGCTATACATTCCATTTGCATTTCTGCCACATTTCCGCAAGATTATTTGTTCAGAGAGCTGATGTTATGACTAATTTCATTCACATATAAGAATAAATGTAGCTGGCTTGAGAGGGGAAAAAAAGGTGGTAACACTAAGTGGTATTCGAGAATGGGGAATAGAAAAGACTGTGACTTTCTGCAATCCAACTCGGAAAATTTTGTACATCATAGGACAACTCTAGGAGACATTTTTGGTTGAGATAGTATTTGAGGCACGGTGCAGCCCAAATCACAGACAGAGGTTGGAAGAAATAGGACCCCAGACAAATGTGAGAAAACACACACACACACACTCTTTATGATATTCCTTGGTTGCCCAGATCCCTCCACTGGGTTTTACCTTTCGGCTCTACAGATTTCCATTCTCTGATATTCATGTCATTCTCTCATTATTACTACTGTTTTTATCCCCAGTACATGGTCTATAATCTGACTGTTCCATCAGGGCAGGAATACTATGAATTCCTTTTCTCCTCTCTCCCATTTCATTGGCAGACACCACAATTGATTATAACACTCTTCCCAGTTGAGTCCCTAGGCACAGACTCAATCTATACTCTAGGAGGCACAATCTATTGTCTGAATTAGTACCTGAGTGTCATAAGGTAGCATTGCTTACTACAATAAACAGATTATTGACATAAATAACCCTCTCAAGGTACTTTTCTTTTTAAAAATAGTTTACCAAAAAAAGTGAAAACTATAAAGTGTAAAACATGCCTATTAGCACTTACTGCCAGATTGCGGGGGGGGGCAGGTAAGGGGAGGAGAACAACTACTAAACACACACATGGTGACAATGACAATAAAAAGATGCTGGCACCCATTTGGCCCAGCCTGCTGGAGTAGTGGGTGGCAGGTGGGCAAAGAAAGGCTTGCTAACAGAGTAACATCTGAAATGAGTTTTGAATTTTTACTCAGAGTTATCCAGACCAACAATGGCATAGAGGAAAAGCTAGAAGAGAGAGAGAGAGAAAGGGAATAGTATGATGTGAGAGTACTGGGAAACATGGTAAGAAGTGAGACTTCAGAGTTTTGCAAGAGCAAGATTTTTTGAAAGGGTCAGCTCAAGAAGGAAAGGTTAATTATATTATATGGGTGAATAAGTATTGTATTGCTGGTTGAAAATAAATATGTGACGAGGGTATATCCAAGAAAGAAAAACGTTAACTACCACCATGGCAACAAAATGACCTTTTAATCCTATCTTCTCTGTGTCACTATTAGCTCTTTCAGAAGGCTGAATGCCCATTCATATTATGCCTATTTGGGGAATTTTGCTATGGTGATATTTTATTTTAGGGCTTTTATCAAGGTTGTTATTGATTAAAAGTCTTAAAGCACAAGCTCAATATAATGTAATTTTTAAAGCATCTCTACATTTTTCTGAAGTGGAGATCTAAAATCACTGGCTTTATGGCATGTGGTAAAGACTGTTAGGTAATTCTTGGACACATACTGATGCTTTGCTGAGGATTAGTGCCAGATTCTCTTTGGGAAAATATCTGAAAAATAGAATTTACTACTAATGCAAATTATCAAGTTAAACATGAATGAGTATTTCAGTTTTGACCCATATGTTAATAAAGAACCAGAACAAATATAAATCTACTCTAAGGCTTGGAATCTGATTCAAAACTGAGATAATGGCATTGGCAATGCCTGGTAGGAGGCTGAGGGCCATGAAGGAGGAATAAAATGTTCTGTATTTAGTTAAAAATACCAAGATGGCATATGACTGAATGACTCTGAAATAGCTTTTAATGTTTAGACAGATAGCAAATTAGGTTAATAGTTTGAATTTTGACAATATGGTTATTGGCAAATAACCCATTTTCACTCCAAAGATGCAGAGAAGATTAAAACCTTTGCAATTTTATGCCAGGACATAACTATCAAAAAGTATCACAATTTTATATTCTGGTTTAGCAACAGTAATGTGATTTCAACACTTTTGCCTTCAAATTACTTTATAAAAAACAATATCAAGAAACTCTAATGAGAATGTCAAATTCTTTTCAAAGGTAGAAGTAGAGAATTTACATTTTTTGTGTATCATTTTTTTAAATATTCAAGTCAGTCAGAGATGATGTTAAGCATGAGGAAAATGAAGTAAAAAGCACAATTTTTCCCCTAGTAGTATATTCTCTATTTCCTTTAGGATAAGTTAGATCAGATAGGTAAAAATTCAGTGGGAATTTCAGATTCTTATACGTTGACATATTTACCTACATAACATGCTGTTATCATCCAATTCATTAAATACTGCCAATATTTTTTAGCTGTTCAAGTAAAAGCAACTAAACTAGAGCTTGGGCTTGTCTAAAATACAGAACATATGTTTTAAAAATCATAATATTCTAAACAGCTTTCTCTTGTATTACATTATGACTATAGTAAAAATCATGGTTTCTTGTACACAGAAAATGTTTCATCTCAATGAATCCACTGAATGATTTACAACTCTAACAAATTAAAATCGCTTCTTCTGAATAAATATGAATATAGTTTTGATATGAAGTTCCTGACACATTTTACAATCATGAAAAAAAAAAAACAAAAAACCTCTAAGTAGATACTTCAGTTCTTGTTTGTAAAGAAGAAATGACCACATACTAGGACTACTAGGAAACAATGGTGATTATGTAGACATAAGTTAAGTTGGATTTCTTCCTCAGGGAAATGAAAATAAATGCTTATATCTAAAATTTGAGCTAACTCCCTGAGGCCTTATAGTCTTAGTATGTTCTTGCATCTTTAAAAGTAGATGTTAATGGAAAATATCTGGAGATGCATAGTGATGATGGTTGCACAATGTGAATGCACTTGATATCACTGAATAGTCACTTAAAATGGGTTTAAGTGGTAAATTTTGTTATGTATATTTTATCACAATCATTTTTAGGCAGTTGATGGTTTCCTTATATTTATACTCATATAAATAAGAAGCATCTATCTGATCATACAGAAACGAGCACTGCAAATATAGTCATCTGTTATTTTGCCATTTGTTCTGAATTATGTGTTACAAGTGTCTCCACCTATCACAGATAAGAATATAACAGTCTGGCTGGATGGGTAATTTTTCTTTTCTTTAGGTTTGCCTAATTTTTCTCAAGTTTATAATTATCCCTATTAACTATTTCTCAGAAATTTGATATACTAATAAACCCGTTTATTTCTAACATATATTTTAATCTTTGGGGCAGGACTATAAATGGAAATAGAAAAATTACGTTGTTTGCCTTGCCTTGTAAGAGGTACAGATATTTCTAAATAGGGATGTATGCCAGTCCTTTTCAGACCAACATACCTTTTAAATTATGAATATATAAATTAGGGTAGATTGGAAAAGTACATTCTTTTCTGAATCTGCTTCTCTAAAATTGCTCTGAATGATCACTTTGGCCAAACCTGAAAACTAGCAATAATGCTTCAATGCTAGCTGATCTTCCTGAAAACACAAGTCATCTGTTTTCGAGATGCATGAAACAAAGTTGCTGTGACAGCATGGGACAGAAGTTCAAAATTCTGCTTCACTACTTATTATCTGTAACCCTGGGTAACTATTTAACCCCTCTGTATTTCTGTTTCTTCACCTGTAAAATTGAGATAATAATATTAATTAGTTCATTAGTTTTGGAGGAGATTAAATGAGTTGAAGCTTTCTTTGAAGCTCTCTTAGAACAATGTCAGACACATCATTAGCTTTTATGAATGTTATTTCTCACTATTGCTCTTATCTCCAATGTGAAAATTTTTATTAGAGATGAATAATAATACATTTAGGTTATGACTATATTTATTATACTCAAAATGAATTCAGATGACTGAATTATAGAATTTGACTATTACATTGATCAAATAAACAAAGAATTGTCAAGTTTTCACTTGGTCAATAGACATGTGTATAATTACTGAGGAGTTAAAAAAAAATACTTAATTGCATCTTTTTTCAGGATATGTGCTTCTCTTAGTATTGTGTTACCTGTTTGGATCCTAAGCACAGTGAGTTAGAGAGTAATTCTGAAAGTTCACATTTTACGAACACTTCTCTATCCCGTTTCTCCCCACTGCATTATCTCTGACAAAGCGTCTGTCTTCTGGCTGTTGCAATTAGCAGCAATTAATTAACCTTATTAAAAACCAGTGTGAAGCTGATTTAAGCTCCTTTTTTTCCTTTCTTTTTTCTTTTTCTCTCCTTCTGTGAAGCTTAGGTTTTTGAGAAGTTCAACCAGCAAGAATTTATTTCTCTTTTAATCCAATGGATGTTTTACATAGGATTTATTTTCCCTTTAATTTCATAAAGCTTTGAAAAAAAATACCACTTTGCTGTTTTCTGAATCACTTTATTTATGTATCTATATGATTATTTCACTGTTAGTGAAATAATGTGTGTGACTAGCACTACCATTATTTTCAGGCAAAGTACATACTTCTCTTTTAGAAAAGGTACCACTCTTCCAATCTTTGTAAACAGAAAAATTGATTTGCGTGCAAAGCAATGATTTCATAGTTAATCAAATATGCATGTTATGTAACTGGCTTATGCACAGGAATTATTATTAGTTTTCATTCCTTAACTTTTTTATTGCTTTGCTGATCATCTGCCCCAGAGTAAATCAGTTAAATGTCACTGATCAATTATTCCTATATCTAAAACAAGCTTAAGGGTGAAAAATCAATATCCCATTCTGAAAACCAAGTTACCCTGCCCCTGAAATCTAATTATACAAAATAAGGACCTGATAGAAAATATTAGTTCTGCCAAACTCTAATGTTATAAGGAAAGACAGTTATTTAAATGTAACGTGAATTAACAAAAATAAAAACAGACCACATTCAGCTAAAAAAATTCTGCTCTGCTTATTAACACAGTATTGGTTCATTGTGTGCTCCCTTATTCTCTATTAAATCACTGAGGATCCTGATTGTGGAATGGATTAAAGCAATAATTGGCAACTTATATTTAGCAGAGACTTCTGGGTCATGATTATAAAAAACAGTCTATTTTCTTTCTTTAAGAGTAATATTTATTAAACATCCTTAAGTGCTTTATCCTGGGGTGATATTCAAGTTTGTCAAAATGGATAAGTTGTTCATTAGGTGTATGTAACTGGCCTTGGGCTATGTTTCCGTCTTGCCACAGATTTCCTATGTGCCATGATAAATCACTTCATCCCCTGGCGTAAGAATTCCTTTACTTCAATATTGCCTTCACTTTTCTCTCAGGTAGATTTTCCTAGTCTTATGTAGATTTGATAGGATCTGCAACTCTTGAGGTTCCTCGGTTGGTTCTGCATTGTTACAGCAGCTCATTGCCCCTTGACAATGAAACCATACATAATTTCACCCAGCTATATTACCATAAGGTAGCCTCTTAAAATTACTCAATCACCAAAAGGCTCTCTTAAATTCTAAGCCCTTCCTCATTTCCCTCTAATTTGTTCTCCCACTTTGGGGAATTTTCTTCTATAATTATTAATATAACAGCTTCATAATTGTCTACCATTAATAAGCATCTAATGTATGCATATTTCTATTATAATCCTTACATGGATATGTGTAAAAATTGATGTGTTAATAATTTTGCCCATCCACAGTCATTATGTTTTAATACTTACATTAACTAATTTTCTTCAAAATGATAAATTTCCATGATAATGATTTGCAAAATTTGTTTCTCCACTTCAGTATATCTAAGCATCTTGCAACATTCCCCTCCTTTCTAAAGATCCTCATGAACACTCTCTACATTTAGTTTAAAAAACTTGTTTAATTCTTTTATTTTATATCCAGTTTTGCTACCATTGGTCATGTAATGACTAATTTACAAATGGTAATGATTTGCATAATAGATACTAGTTTAGTAATTTTTTTGTTACAAAGGCAATTAACTTTACTCATAGTTTTACTTTCCTTTAATGAGCTCCATGTTTTTCTCCCTTTATGACTTCAAAATTTGGAGTGATGAAATAATTCAGTATCGCAGAAAGAAGAAAGTCAAGCGCCACCATTCACAAGACAACCAACCCAAACCGAACACTGAAGTCACTAAGGTACAGATTTTTGAGGAAAATTTATATTTGATATATAAATATATGCCAGTTTCTGTACTTCATAGTCTTTAAAGTTATTTGATCTTCACCTAATAATTATATTACTTTTAGCAGATACACCATAGTAATAATCAATTTATAGATCATAACTCATTTTATCTTCTTTAGATTTACATATAGAATTACATCTATTAGGTAGTTAGAAATGAGCACCAGACAAGGGGAGAGGAAGAGGGAGGCAGCAACCCAGAAGGTAAGCAATACACCCGTGCTCAGGATAAGGGGTTCCAAGGACTTACTTTCTCTAAATGAGGGCCAGCAAGGAAGTGGCCAGGATAGAACGCAGCAGCTGCACAGTAGAGAGAAGAACCCAGTTTAACTTGACCCAAAGGACATTATGATGTAATTAACACTGCAGTTTGAGCCCCCTCCCGTAGGTTCCTCTGTGCACATTGTGGGTAAGAGCGTGCGCAAAAGAGATGGACGTCCCTGAGCACAAAAAACTTGAGCCACCAATCAATCAATCAATCATGAAAACACCCCTAGAGCCGGGATAAAAGAACAGGAAAAACAAAGGGGCGGCACCATTTTTCCTCCCTTGGGTTGGCCCACCTCCAGTTTTCAGGGGTGTACTATATTTTACTACCTTTTTACTTCACTAATAAAATCTTCTATTTCTTATCATTCTTTCTCTCATTAAAAATTCATTTTTTTCAGGTAATGAAGGACTGAGGTAACTTTTCTCCCCTCCTCTTGGTAACAAATCTATTGATTAGATGTTTTCGATTTCCCTTACACACTGAAATTCCATGATTCTTAAAAAACTGAATATCTGGTTTATCCAAGCACCAAAGATTTCAATTTCATCACATTTTCAAGTTTTATCCCAAAATATAGATGCCAGCAGACATTCTTTTATCCACTGAAGTGAAACTAATTTACCCAGCTACATTTCAGCAAATAAAAGGCTGCATACAGTGTATGATCATCTAAATTAAACATACAGTCTACTTGTAAAAAAGCAGTTCAAGACAATAAACTGACCAGAAATTAAAGTACTATGAAAAAGTGTACATTTTACATAAATTAAATAATCCTTAAAACTTTAATATAGAAAAATATTAATCATACTTGGAGTGTGTACATACCACCATACAAACATGCATACTTCTATGCGTTGAAGTTAGTTAAGTTCCTTACAATTTTACAAACTTTAATTCATAGCAGTCAACTTTGCTCAAATTGAAAATTAAATTCCACTTGTCAGTTTCTTACTTGCTACAACAATCCTCATTTTTGCCACATAGGAATTGACAGATCTTCTTAAGAAAGCAGCTATCTTAGGTTTTTAAACCCACTAAGCTGAACTTGACTCATAGGCTGTTCTTGTGCCCTGACACGTGCAGAGCTAGGGTATCTCAAACAGTGGAGCAGGGGTTACATGTGTATGGTTAAAACAAGTTAGCCAACAAATTAAAATGCAATGTGTTTTTAAAACACATACATTTCAAAACTTAAGCATGATAGGTATACATTTTAATATTTTTAAGTAGCTTCCTGGCTATAGTACTAAATTGGCTGTCATTCTTTTAGACTTATATAACACTTAACTAAAAATCCACTTAATAACAGCACATTTGAGATCAAGATAGGCACTGATTTTCTATGATCAGTGTAACTGTTCTTAAATCTAAGTCCGTCAATATGTTCTTTCAAAGCTCACTTTCCAATGGCACTTGCAGATTTAGTGGTCCTTTAAGTATCTGGCACATTGGTTTCTACCTATCTTTCTTTTCAGCACTTTAGTGTTCAGGATGAATGTTCTAAATGTTTCATGACATCGTTTTGAAGGCTACAGATTATTTGTTCATTGGTGTTTGATTGCTCTAAGGGAGTTAATTTCATCTTCCATTAACACTCAGTTACAAATGGAATCTTTCACTCTCACATTATGTTTAGTCCTTTTGCTCATTTAAGCAAATGTATTTGTAACACAACATTTATACTCTAACCTTTCCCAATCAACCACAATTTTAAAAACACAAAACTTAACTGGTGCTTTAATGGAAAATCTCTAAAATCCTTCAACATCTATTATGCCACTCACACTTATGGCCAGCATATTGTGATCACCATTAACATAGAAAAAGCAATGTCTAGTTATTATCAATAATTGGCAAAAATCTTATTATGCCCTGTGCCAATCCTTTTATAAGAGATTACAATTTCCTTAATGGAGGAAGATAAATATTGTTGTAGGTCAAAAACAGTTCGATGTAAGCAAGTTCAAATATTTCAGCCTAAGACACACACATGCATTTTTATATATATATTTATATATATATATATATATATATATAAAATCTCCACATTTATACTGTACAACTATTATATTTACAAAATAAAATCACCCTGTTTATTTATTGAGTTAGAGACACATGCTCAGCAGTCTGTATATATCAGCTTTTATCATTCATCTCAATAAATATTCTGCTCCCCTTTTAGAGCTGAGGAAACAGATTGCGAATGCTATTACCATCTCAGGAAGAATTAGAGGGAAGACTCAAACTCAGACTGAGTGCAAACCCTTTGGCTTTCTACTTTACCATGCTTCTCTTTGTATCTGTTAGTCATTGAACAACCTCTCCTTTTTATGTTTTTTCATACTGCTCACCCCAAACTTCAGGGATCATTTCTAGAAACTAAGCAAAACTCTCTATTGCACATGCAATGGAAGAGTAACACTGTCTATTTTTTTGCCATTTTTTAAATAAGCTATACTTAGAAAAAAACAAATACAGTAGCTTCTCAAGGAAATGTTTACTTATCATTTCTGTGAGTCAATGTTTTAGTTTGCTAAAGAGAAAAATGTAACAAAGAAAGGAAAGAAATACATGATCACAAAACACTGGAGGAGCCCCCCCCATAGACATTTGTAGCATTAGGGTTGTGGATCTTGCTCACTGAAAGTTTGCATGCTGCTTGACTTGGGAAATTAATGTTGTCTGTGGAATGTTGACTTAATTGGGTTGAAGCTATTAATCCACTCTGTCACCTGCTAATGGTGCCAGAGGATTCCAGCATGTTTTTATCTATATCAACTTTTTTCTTCTTTTACCCCAGGCCATATTATGAAATGAGCAAAGTCAATGCTCTGGGCATTACAGTTCTCAGACAACTATCAAAGTAGTTTTAATTGCTAAGAAGAGTTTTGCTGACAATTTTCTAAATCATGTTTTTAATTTCAGCAAAACTAATGCTGAGATTAAACAGTAAGTTTTACTTGGCTAGCACTGCTAGATGACTGAATTGCCCAGATACATTAAACCTTTTACATAAAAAAACAAAGGAATTTCATTTAATTTAGATTTTCATTATATTTATATTAATAAAAACCATATACATATAAATGTATATATCTGTTGGTATCCTGTTGGAAAAGTGGAACCTGACAGAAATTCAAGCAGGTGTACTAGGGAACTGGTTATAAAGGTGTTCAAAAGGCTTTGAGAGTAAAATGAAATGGAGGGGAGCCAGAGTGGCAGCAGTAAAATGAGGACTGGTTATCTAAGGACCAGGAGTCTGCTACTGCTCCTGACCCAGAGCCAGTATTTGCTGCTAGAGTTGCAAGACCTCTGCCCTGGAGCAATTGGGGACACGGGGTGGTCTCTGAGCTGGCATCCAGGAGCCCACGGTCCCTCTGAGTGTGCACACACCACCTGGAAACTCCTTGAGGAAGACAACCACATCCCACTGCTCTTTACTTTCTGGTGCTGCACAAGGCTCCACCAGGAGCAAGGGGAAAAAAAAAAAAAGGATTTTCTTCTACCTTCCCTATTCTGACCTCTCAGCAGTGGCTCTAACTGGCAGTGCCTTTTGGGAAGCTAGGAAAAGTAGTCTGGGGAATGTAGTTGCCAACTTTTAAGGGAAACATGGAGCTGAGAGGCAATAGAAATGACTTAGTACAGTTCATTTTATTTTACCTTTTAATTCTATTTGATTTTTACCATTGATTCATTGAGATGGTATCAGCAAAGTGCCTTTGGCCATGTTTTGTCCAGCCTGTGGATACACAGAAATGTCAGTACCACAGGTGAAGGTCTTTCTGAAATCAATTTATACTTCTTTGCCTTCTGAAACAAAGGGGACTGAATATAATTTAACTTTTGCTCAGTGACTCAAGGTGAACTTCAGAATGCCAACACTTATACTGGGACCACTGCCTTCAATGAATTTTGAGATGCAGAATGATGCTTATTCCAATACAGATGAGACTCTGCACTGCTATAATTTTAAGATCTATTTTCTGTTTTTTTTTTTTTTTTTGGTCTGGCTAATAAGCAATCAACAATAGCTTAATGTAGTTATCAGTGTAGACCCATTTAGTAATATCCTTACTGCTCCTAATTTTTTTTACAATGCCTTGTTGTGTGTCAGGAACCAAGATAACCAACATTTTCTAAAATCAGATTTTATAAGGAGGAAATCTAAAGGCAACATTGAGTGGCTGCCTGTAAAGGTTTGGTCATGAGCAAAGTTCCTGAGTGTACCTGGTCAGAAGACCATTTTTGTCTACTTTATGTTTTCCTCTATTTTCTGGAGTTATGGTTGTTTACTAAGTGCCCTCCAGGTAGTTGAGATAATGTAATATTGGCTGACTAGCAACAACAGGCTAATTTTGTGAATGGCTTGAGATGTATTCTGGATGATTCATCTCATAATAAAAATCATTGCATAATTGAGAGAAATAAATCCTTTCTCTCTATGAACAAAATCACGGCCTCTTTTGCAAATTTGCAAGAATCTGTTGTGCTCTGTGGATTATAAAAAAGGATCTTAGGGAATCACACAAATATTGTCATGCCTTGTGTCTAGATCTCACATTAAATATAGGTATATACATATATACATGTATGCATACATGTATATAACATATATAAACACATGTATATACATATCATATGTTTTGTGTGTTGGAAGGGGAGTGGGGTGCATCAGAGACTGAACAGAGAAATACTGGGAAGGAAGTATTTTTAATGGCCATAAATCTAATGATATAATCGAGAAAACCTTGACATGTCCTTCTATTGCCCTACAGTAGGACACTATGACCTAGTACAATTAATTGTCCACATATAAAAGTAACATATCACTTTTATCTCTTGCTTCTGTAATTCTTTCAGCCTTACATTTTGGCTCTTCTTACATTTACTACCTTATTTCTAGCACTTAAAATAATTAGCCCGTGCATAGTGATTGAGACGAAGCTGACATCACAGTGGTACCTTTATCATGCTCTTACCTGCGAGTGGAATGACACCTGAAGGGCATTATGGTACACATCCCGCATGGAGGGACAGAGTCACATGGGCCAGAATAGCAGCTAATTAGTGACAGAGTTGGGACAAAACTCATATCTCTAGGAATTTTATGCTTGAAAACCTTGGGATTTTAAAACGGGGAGGAGCACAGGAAATAATTTCTATAATAATCATACTTAATTAGTTTTCTATTACTGCTGTGAAAAAAAAAACTGCCACAAATCTAGTGAAACAACACAAATATATTCCCTTATAACTAAAAGGTGGGTCAGAAGTCCGATATAAGTCTCATTTGGCCCAAATCAAGGAGTGTCTGCAGGGCTAGTTCCTCTGTAGGCTTTAGAGGAAAATCTGTTTCCTTGCCTCTTTCAACTTGCACAGGCTGCCCACTTCACCCTCCTGACCACTGTCCTCCCGCTGCCAAGCCATGAGCCAAAGCTGGTTGAGTCCTCCCTTAGCGTCACTCTGAGCTCCTTGTTAGTCTCATCTCTCCAACTCTGACTCTTGTCTCTGGTCTGTTTTTAAGGACCCTTGTGATTACATGGTGCCCACCTGGAAAATCCAGGGTACACTCCCTATGGTAAAGTTAGCGGACTGGCAAACTGAATTCCGTCTGCAGTCTTCATTCTCCTTTGCCTTTTAATTGACATATTCAGAGGGTTTTGGGATTAGATGGTGGACGTTTTGGGGAGGCCATTATTCTACCTACCAGAGTCAGTAAAGGTAATAACCTAACACATGTAAATCCTCCCATAGCTTTGTTTGCTTGCCATAGAAATCCTATCAGGAAGAAAGGATTAGCGTCACTTTGTAGCAGAGAAGATAACATCCTATGGGCTTTGAGTGTTATTGGTGGAAATTTTTAGAAATTTTAAATATAAAGCCTTGGAATTATTAACATCTTTATTCTGTAGAAGATGATTAAGTGAAATTAAAAAGAAACACTACTATTTTCTTTGGGGGATCCATAACAAATGCTTAAAGCGAGGGTTTAAACAGCCTCAGTCTTTTGGAAAAGAGGAGAGAAAAAGGATGCTAACAATCTTAGATCCAGTAAGACGTTACAAATGAATATTACTTTAAAATAGCTTTATTTCCAATCTCTAAACTCTAAGATCTAAAAGTGGACGCCTGATGCAGTCATGAAAGAATGAATCGACACCAGCACTTACTTGTGGTGAGTTCATGTAATAATTTCATCCATAAATTGTCTTCCCAGACCTCCCCTAACATCACTGAACCTCTCCAAGTCTGTGTTCATATCAATAAAAAAAGTTTATATATATATATATCAATATCACAAAGTTAATACATGGAAGAAGAGAATTAAAACAGGGTCTGTATACCAAACCAGCTCTATGGTTTATTGCACTTACTTTTCACCAGGGACAGTTTCAAACTTCACATGAATTCATTTAACCATCTGAACACCACTTTATAGGAATTCTATTATTCCCATTTTACATTAAAGACGTTGAAGTATATAAAGGTTAAGCAACTAGCCCAAAGTGACCCAGATATTAAGTGAGAACATCAGAACTGGAGCTAAATTTGGTGTAGCTCCAAAGGCCACACTTTGAACTCTATCTCCTGTCTCTGGCAGATGCACCGGCCTAAACACAGCTCCGTATCCTCATTGCGCATTAGGGCTGTTGCCTGCTTGTTAGCAATTCTGTTCTTCAATTTAAAAGAAAAATACAAAGTAATAAATATTTACTGAGCATCAGAGTGTCAAATAGAGAGTTCAGCGAAGTGTAGGGAGAAGGCCAGCATACTGCTTTGCTTCACAGTCCCTGCTTAGCAATTATTTGTTAATTGATTAGTGAGCATGCTACTCAATGGGCTGACTGCAAAAATACCCTTGCAAATTCAAAGAAGAGTAAGGATATACTGCCATGCACATTAACAAAGACAAAAATGGTGAAATACGGTCAGATTTTTCTTCCCCTTGAATTACAGCAAAGTCTATTGACCCATTTGCAGCTTTTCACCAGTATAGATATATTAAACCTTGACTCTTCAAGAAATACTTCTAAAATATACATTGGCTTCATGTACTATTGACACATCCATGAACATGTTATGCTACCATTTAAATCTTATACCAACTTTGGATGAAAAGGATATAAATACATTACAAACAAACTCTCAAATTAGGAGTGTAAGCCCAATTTTATCAGGTTCTGACAGTTTAATGTGCTGAAAATAGTGGGGTACATTTTCAAAGCAGCCTGCTCTAATTTACCCATGCCGTTTCATGTTTATTTTAATGGTAGCTGCACGGTGAAATCACCACAAAACACTAAACACTTACCCAACTGGCTCTACCAAAGGAAAGGGAACATTAAATGAACTAAAAAAGGAAAATAATTACTTAACCTTAGCCAAAAGGATGTTCTCCAGTTTCTCTTAATTTCTACGTTCTAATGCTTTAGTAAAATATCACAAACAGGAAGCAATGTAAAAAGATTTTTTAAAAAATTATTTATATTGTATGTGTCATGATTTAAAAAGCAGTGTATTTTAGGACATTAAGCAACCAGTACTGATTTATCAACCTATCAATATTCCTTCTTTAACAGTCAAGAATTCTCATTAGTCATAACCATATTCATCTCATTATTCAAAAATTCAATGGCACACAATTGGGAGAGTTTCACCTCATCAGATGGCCTCTTTTTTCAAAACTATTAACATCGTATCACAGACAAAATATGTTAATCTCACATTGGGTTTTAAAAATGGGTAGGACCACATCTCTAAATTAATGATTCATAAAATCATTTGCAGCTATTAGCCTATAAGGATAAGTACTGGTGGCTCTTTTATTTCACTGCTTAGTGTGATACCATCAATTTAAAGGGGATCTCATAGGGGATAATTTATATATATATCACATAATTCACTGAGACCTGTCAGGTTTTTAAAATCTGCATTGCCATGTACAATCACAAATGTCAAAATAGGAAATAACATTCAGGCAGGAATTCTCTGAAACCTCGTAACTCCTAAGCCCAATCAGGAGTCCTGTAAAAGCCAGGGTTTACAGGCTTAGCCAGAGTTCCGTTTTGCCACATAGCTTTCATCATTTAACTCTTTCAAAGGATGAGTGCGCATCACAATGCTCTGACCAAGTAGAAAGAAGAGGGAGATGCCGTGGGCAGTAGGGAACAGATGTTCCTGCAGCCACTCTTCGTCAGAAGGCAGTGCAGTCTCTCTGACTGACTTTCATCATGCCACTTGGAGAAATCAACATGCCTTTGTGCTTCCGTTGCGCTCTCTAATCAGGACGTGAGCGTGCTTACAGATTTTCATTCACAAGTCCTTACAACACCTTTCTTTTGAAAGTGAGTGACAAACAGCTTTCAGTTAGTCACAACTCAGGTATCAAAGGCTAGGATGCATATTTATGGCCATAAAAATACAAATAGGCTTAATCACTCTCTCTGTAGACACCTAATAGGTCATGTAAGGTCACCAGGCCTTGGACACCAGGAAACAGGCATCAATGTGATTCTTCAAACATGTATTGAGCACCATGTGCAATCCCTCTAAAAAGTGTTAGTAGGAATTGTTTAATATAAATGGATAATACTTGTCAATATACATTCTATACCTGTGCTTCTAGAAGCCAGACAGAACGGTATGAGGGTGCAGCGTAGACTCATGCAAAACTCATGTAACAGAGAAGAAAAATAACTGAAAATCATCATACAAGTGCAGCAGCATGGTATGTTGCCAAGAGAACCAGCTAACCAGTAACGAGCATAACTAGGAAGTCCCAGCTCTGTCTCTAAACAACAATATTAACTTGGGCAACGAGTTATTAATACTTTTCCGGGCCTCAGTTTGCTTATATTTTAAACACATCAGTATTACCAAATCTGAGATGCGATATAATGATTTGCTAGGTTATGGCCTTTGGCAAGTTTCTTAGCCCACCAAACCTTAGTTTTACACATGTGAGGAGAAAGGGGGATGGTAATAATTGTGTCTATATTATCAGATTACTGTGGGAACTGACTGAGTTATTTTATACAAAGAACCTAGTGCCTAGACATCTACCTGTAGCAATTATTTTTATCATTGTCATAGTTATCTGTGTGTTCTTAGAAACACTAATTTTGCTGAAGGTGTTTTGGCACATAAATAGCTAAAGTAAATAAATATATTTATTTATTTTTTCAGCTTATTGAGGTATAATTAATGAATAAAATTGTAGGATATTTAAAGTACTCATCATGACCATTTGATATACGTTTACATTGTAAAAGGATTTCTCACCATCTAGTTTCATAACCTCACATATGTATCTTTTTATTTTTTTGGTGGGGGGAACATTTAAGTTCCACTCTCAGAATAAATGTATTTCTAAAGCTAAATAAAATAAATATACATTCAAAAAAGTTTGGAGCATTGTCATGTTAAACTCATTTTTTTTCCTTCATAATATCCAACAGCTTGTAATAAACTAAAATGCACCGTACATTTCCAAGAGAAATGTAGCCACGAAGCATTGCCCTAGATTATTGGAGCACAGAATCCTTACCTCAGAGAACAACTGGTAAATAGAACCTTCTGCCAAAAACATTCTTAGAAATATTAAAAGAGATGATCTCTGAGCTAACTGGGGTTTATGATATTGAGACCGTGGGTGTGTTACATGAAACACCTTGCAGAACATCACTTCTTTTGCCTCATTCTAGAATGAACAGCAGTGAAACAGGAGGCGTGTACTTAGAGCATCTGGAAGGAAGACTCAGCCTCCAGCTCTAATTTTCTTGCTTCAGTTTCCTCAGCGGCATTTATGATTTGGAAGGGCAGGAATTTTCAGATTTGAATCTTCCTTTCCCAGAACGTAGATTTCCTTGATGAGGAATTGAGACTTAACCCCTCGGTCTTTTGAGTACTCAAGCTGAAGCCCAGAGGTGAATCTGTAGATCACCTTACCAAACAGTCTTTCAAGCCACAGTAACTCTATGATGTGTATTAGTAATCTGATCAATTATTGTGGTAATCAACAGTCTTTTTACCCCCTTGCCTTTAATTAAGTTTTTAAAACATAACCTAATGAAACAGATATTTAAAATTACTTAGAGTTGATTATTAATACTTTTAAGACAGAATCACAAGATTCACAAATTACTTGCTTAAGCTCTCTGCTACAGAAGAAACTCTACCAGTGCTTCAAACAGCAATTCTTTAAGTTGGTTCAACTTTTTTCCCCAAATGATAATTTGAATTTGTAGCTTTATATTAATTTAACAAAATAAGTAATTCAGTAGCTACTGCAACACAACCCCTTTTTGTAGATTTCATCCTGCTGTTCTCATTTCATTCTTTTATGGATACAATGAATTTTCTAACTCTGCCCAGGTGTAAGTGTTTATATGCCCAAGGCACTGTGGTCAGTGTGTAACTATCTTATGCGTAGGTATTGTTATCTATGTATTTAAAAATAAGGAAACTGAAGCTATTAAAAGCTTACCAAATTGACCAGATGTTACTCTGTTCTAGGCTATAGGTACTTAAATTCATTTAAATTTTTCCAATAATCCTATGTAGTAGATGTCACTGTTTTAGTCATTTATAGACAAGTGACTAAAGTAATAAAAGTTGCTTGCCCACGTTCAGTTAGCTATCAAGTGCTGGGGTGAGAAGCTGAACTCTGGCTATGTGATTCCAAAGGCCACACATTTACTTACCTACGTACACTGCATCTCTCTCCTTCCTTTTATCTCTAACCAATAATACCCCAATCCTATGGTAACCTAGCAATCATTCACTTGCAAAACATAATAATAAAATGGAAAGTTTCTAAGTGGTCACTTCATCAATTTTTTTTAAACTCTCTTCAGTCAGCATCTATATGTAGTTTCAACAGAGTCAAAATGAAGCAAAGGTCAAGCATCAAAATATTTATTATTAAACAACTAGCTACACTACTACTGTAATATGGGGGAAATCCTGCAGGAGAAGATAAGTTGGAGTGTGAGAAAATAATAGAATTGAGATTTTTAGAATAAAGTAATCTTATCCTTTTAACATTTGTATTTTCTTGGTTTTATAATCTTCATGATACATCACTATCGCCTGCACTTTTATTATCTAGAATTGCCTACACTGAGCTGCATGCTTTAATTATTACTACTCTAATCATGGGGTACACAATCAGAAATGTTTTGATACAGTTGAACTAGTCTACAAGGAATGATACTTTGATAATAAGGACCTTTCACTCTAATTAGAGAGAATATAAAAGGAAGAAAATAGCACATTTCAAGCATTCATTTAACATTTATTGAGAATCTACAATGCGTCCAGTACTGCATAGGGGTACATCAGGGAGAAAACAAAGTTTCGTTAAAGAGCTTTGATTCAGGGCAGATAGACCATGCAGAGTAAATATAATAAGAAATCAGCTACATAGCATGTGATGAATGAGTGCTACAGAAGAAAACATGAGAGAGGGGAAGGAGGGCTAGAAGCACGTTCCAGTCGTAAATACCAAAGAGTCACCCACTGTGTGACATGTGATGATTGTGAAGAGACAAACAAAATAGCTGTAAGAATTCCAAGGATAGAAAATCAATATCTGAGCAAGGAGTCATGCTAGGCAGAATTATGAGATGGCCCACAATGGTCCACACCCTTGTATAATCCCCTTCCCCTGCGTGTGAAGAGAACCTGTAATTTACTTCTAATCAATAGAATTTGGCAAAGATGGAAGGATATTGCACAAGTAATTAAAGCCTCTCGTCAGCTAACTTTAAATTAACATTAATCAAAAGGATATTATCCCAGGTGGGCTGCACCTAATTAGGTGAGCCATTTCATAGAGAGTCTTTGAATGAAAGATATGAAGCAGCAGAGACTAGCCCCACTGCTGATTCTGAAGAAACAAGGCTCCATGGATTCTCCAGCAACAAAGGAATTCTACCAACAACCCAAGGGAGCGTAGAACCAGAGGCCTCCCAATGAGAACACAGCCCGGCCAAGACCTTGACTGCAGCCTTGTGAAATACTGGGTAGGGTATCCGTTACTCCACGCCTGGAATCCCGATCCATAAACAAGTACGAGCTAGAAACGTGTGCTGTTTTTGACTGCAAAATGTGTCATAACTTATTACACAGCAATAAAAAAAATAATTCAAGAGCTATAAAGGGAGACAAGATTCTGGCTGGGCCATGGAGGAGTTTTGTGCTGATCAGAAAACAGCACTTCCTAGAAAGGAGGTGCAGTCTTGTGGGCTGAAGGCTTAGGGAGAGGACGGTGGTTTTCTGCCAAACAGGGTTTACTGTTCCCCTCTGAGGAGACACAGTCCTGTTCCAGGGAGCGTGACTTAGTGACGTCACTGCTGTTCATTTCTTCCGTGCGTTCTGCACAGTCGTAAGCAATCGCCCTGGGTAAGCTGCAATCAGAGTACGAAAGTCCTACTCAAGGGGAGGCAGATTAAAGCTGCCTTCATGGGTGTGGATGCAGTGACAACAAAAACCATACGTGGCAGAGCAGTGAGACTGATGCAGGTGTGACAGGAAAGTGAGGGGGGATCTGCAACAGAGCCCTGGTCAGAGACTCAGTCCAACGACAGCCAGCGTGGGCTGTCACAGTCCGCGCTCGGCTGGCCCTCGATGTTCCTTAAGCTCTCACTTGCAGATGAGAAGACAGAGGCTTAACGAGAATGAGCTGAGTGTTTATGAACCTGAGCTCTGGAGGTGGAACTGGCTGGCCCCAAACTGCTGCTCTGCCACAGTTTCTGTTGCCTTCACCTTTTAAAGCCTCTCTTTCCTATGCGGGCAAATCAAGCTGATAGCATAACAATCATCAGATTATTACAAAGGCCCCATGGATTAATGGACGCAAAATGATCAGTATATTTCTTTGGCGTGTAATAAGTGCTTATTTAATAATAGTTATTATTTCCCAAAGTCATGTGGTCTAGGTGTCAATAAGTTGACTCAGAATTTGTTTTTCATTCCTAAAAAGATATATATATATGTATGTATGTATGTATGTAAGTATGCATGTATGTATGTATATATTTATGTCCTTCAGAGAGGCTTGCAACAGGAAAGTTGGGAAGAAATTTACAGGAAACAAAAACCAAGACAAATGCCATGGAACTGGAAGAAATGCGATAAAACAGAAGCAAGTGACTGAAGTAGTATGGGAACTGAGAGAAAGGATTAATCAAAGACAGTCCTATGCCTTCAGTTCTAGATGGACCTAGGACATAAAATGGCCCTTGTTGTGAGAAATGTGACAAGGCAGAGCGGGTGAAGGGACGCGGGTATGGAGTGACTACCTTCTATTTACACGCCGTACGGTACTTAGCACAGACTACTAGCTTCAAGGGTTTACACTTCACCGTAGAAGGACATGATGCTGCAAGAGGAATCAGCACAATTTTGTTTTCAAATAATAGAGGAAGCTATAGAATACCTGCTCATGCAGAATTTGACTAGAACCAGTTTCGTAACATTCTGGGCATTCTCTGGGAGGAGAAAACTGGGTTACTCAATGGCAGACAGTTATCTCTGAAGCCCTAGGGACTGTGCTCTATTATCAATGGATACTTTCAAGTTATTCTATTTTTATTGGCAGTAGACATAATATATGAATGAGGCAGGTTTTCAAATGAAGTGCCTGCCTGATTTTACAGTATTTAATGCAGGCCCAGTTACTCTGAGAAAGAAGTCACTACTAATTACTTTATTCATGTGGCTCTGAATGAAAGAAAACTATGAATAAATGTGAATCCCAGCATTACTGATTAAGGTATAATGACTATGATGCTATAATTCATTTGTTTATAAAGGACTTTATTAAAAATAATTTATTAAACTTGCAAACCCATTTCAATATGTGAATCTAATCTTATTTTCATAGTTATCCACCTTTCTCAGTCTGCAGTTGGCATTTACTTGACAAAATATATCCTAAATTCAAGTTACTAAAGCAGAAAAAGACATAGATTTGGGAATAGCTGTCTCTCATTCTTTTTTTCCCTTTCTTTTTCTCCTCATAAAAACAATGACATGTTTATCGTATTTTAATAAATGAGAGTTTGCTCAAATAAGTGAATGGAAAAAAAAAACAGAACAAATGCCTAAATGGCAATGATGATACTACCTTCTGAAAGACAGGGAGAAAATTTCAATATAAAATTTGTATGTTGTATTTTTTCATTTCCCTTCTTCACTACCCTCCTTTCTAAATACTCCAATCAACTATCACAGAAAAAAAAAATGAATGAGGACATCAATCAAGAATCCCATAACAGTGTTAGGTAGTTAGATAAGTTGGGGCACTGGGCAGATAGGTGGAGGAGAGGGAGGATGGTTGGGAAGATGGCCTTGTGCCTGCCTCCAGCATGAAGGGGTTTTACTTTTTCTAAATAAATGCTAAGAAACTAGTTAGAACCCAACAGCCACAACTGCGAAGTAGTAAAAAGGACTTAACAGGACAAGACCCAGTGTTCACTGTATTATAATTAGCACTGCGGTGTGGGCCCCCTCCCATAGGTTCTTCTGTGTATATCATGGGTAAGAGCACGCACAAAGGAGATGGCCGTGCAGAATACTCAAGGGATGTGAACCGTCAATCAATCACAGGACCGCCCCTAAAAGCCAGGATACAAGGCTGGAGAAACAAAGAAGCGGCCTTTTTTTTTTTTCCTTTCTTGGGTTGGCCTGCCTTCAGTTCTTGAAAGTGTACTACACTGATTTTTGCTCTACTAATAACACCGTTTATTTTTATCATGTTTCAGTCTTCCATTTCAATTCTTTTTCTCAGATAGGACAAAGAAGTGAGGTTTTTTCTCCCCTCCCCAAGGTAACAACAAGGAAAAAAAATAATCGTATATTTAATCCTTGCATTTTATGAATTTCTGGTTGCATATAAAGCAAGACTACTGGCATTTTTGCTATGTCATTGCAATTCAATAAAGGTTTTCAATCAACATTAATTTTACACTAACTACAAATAGGTAATAGAAGGGTTAATCAAAACTTTCTGAAAAGCCACATCCATCCGTTCAATCTTTAAAAAAAATGTATCAAGCAGTTTGTCATACTTCTGGCAAGCTGACTAAAGATTGGCTTCTTGTATATTAGGCTGTTAGGAAGCTAATGGCATACTAAAAATCTTCTCTTCATGTACAGATTAATTGCATTCATACGCAATTTACATCATTATTACTTACTTTGCTTTCGATGCTTTTAAAAGTTTATATGGAGTTGAAGCACATTCTCCTTTGATGCATTCACAGCTTCGATTATCCATTCTGCAACTGGAATGACTAGAAGGCTGGAAAGGCTGTAGTCCCTGGCAGCCAACTGCCATCAATGTGCAGTAATTTAGCAGAAAGCTAAAATATTTAGTTAAATTATAGTTTCTACGATTGCTTGAAAGTTTTTTAAGGGGGTTAGTTTTTTGTTTTTTTTTTTAATTTCCTGTTTAAAAATGTAGGAAGACAGGACACTTTGCTGTCTACCCGTATGCTTTCCAAGGGAAACTACTGGTCTTCCTGTAGTGCTGACATTTTTTACTGGGTTTTAAAGTTGGCAACATGGGATTTTTCACCTAAATTTTTTTAAACTAAATTTTTAATGTGTTTTCTCTTCTCAATACAAATGAAGGAAGAAAATCATTACAGGGTGTAGTCAAAATTTGTTTTAAAAATATTTATAAAAAATGTGCAGAACTAGAATCTAACAAATTGAATTTTCTGATTTTTTTCAGTGATTAACTCATCCTTGTCCAAAAAGAAAAGGAAAAACTGGTCTAGACTACCTCTACAAAAACCACATTTGCCTCCAGATTTGATTTTCTGTCTCTAATAAAAATAGTGACATCTTAACTCAAGAAATCAAGCCCTAAATAGTTAATATCAGATCTTTTAAACTGAGATGATTTTAAATTTAGGAGAAAAGTTACGGAATTTTCTTTCCTTTGGGCTTTAAAACATCTAATTAGTTCTCTGTTCATTTTATAATTAGATGCAAAATGTAACTCCCTCTCGTAGAAAAGTTTCTTTTGCTAGGGATCGAATCACTAGCAATATAATTTTCAAGGATATTGTGCCTTTTGTTGAAATTTAGCGTTAGAGCTCTAGGTATGTCCAACTGATGATAAAATGACAAGGACCCTATGTTAATGAGCATCTACGTAGATACACTGATCTGGGTAGAAGAGTTTGCTTATCTAGCCATTAACTGCTTGCCAAGCAAAAGGAGGAATGGGGTCATTGAGCTACAAAATATAAACTGGTCCAAAGTGCACTTTACCAATCAACACCTAAAACCAGCCAGAAGACTAAAAGATACAATTTATTTTCTGTACCTCTGACAGCTGACAACTTAAATTTGGCATGCTTACTTTCTCTAAAGAAAGGGTCCTAGGTAGGGCCAGATCAAGATAAAATTGTCTTTAACTAACTTCATCCTGAAAGTTAATGTTGGCACTCTGCACTTCAATGAGCAGATGGTAGGATTCTGCTGTGAGTCAGAATAACGTAGTGGTTTCACTATCAAACAGACATGGTACGATTCCCCCCGGTGTCACTTACTGGCTCTGCAAACAGTTATTTAACCTCCTAAGCCTGATTTCCACTTCAACCTTACAGATTGCGATAACGATCCCTACATCAGTGGCTTGTGGGGAGAATTAAGCAAAATGCTATTTGTATAATCCAGCGTTGCCGACACCCTGGTGCAGTTTGCCCACAATTCACTAGACCATTTCCTTTACGGGCCAGTTGGCAAGATCATGGCTCTCTCCCATTCCTGCACCCCTACAAGAAATCCTAAAAGGGGACTAGGAGAGGAACTCCTCCATGACTAGGGTAACAGTTCTCGTTAGGTAATCCAAGTGTTGGCAGAGGACTTGGGTTCCTGTTTTACTACTGAACTAAGATTCTTTGTCTTCTACAGTTTGACCCACTGTGTTCCCTCACCAATTTCTATGGAAATGTAGTTCTATTCCTGGGCAGAGAGCTCGCAGGGGTGATAACCAGAAGTTGGAGAGGAGGGCCCTGGTCAACCAGTCTTTCAGCGTCTCCTCACAGCCTTGACCTCTTCCCAGTGGGTAGGATGGAGTATGAGAGTGGAGATTCAGACGCAGGCTCACACCGGATCCTCCACTGAGTTCTCTGTACATATAAGTCAAGGGGCAGAGTCTAGCCCAGTCTGCCTGATGTCATATTTAGACGCAGTGACATACTTTTTGGGGTTTTTTTGCATCATTTCAGAGGGCCTTGTCTCTCCCTGCCATCTGGTTTCCATTACATCTACCCCCAAAACTCCAGTTATTAAAAGTTTTGAATGGCTTTGAATGAATACTTGTTTGAAAGAATTAGAAATGTGCCTGGCTACCAGTTTTGGACCGAGTTATGTGACTCTGTCACTGTGAGGATTTATTTTCTCCTACGGTGCTGTGAAGAAGCCGAGGCAGCAAGGGAGCAGGGCGGAAGGGAAATCTATATCCTGGCTGACCTGAGTCTCAGTTTTCACCCAACAGAGAGAGTTTTACATACATCTTATATGTAAAGTTCCCAGGAAGCTGTAGGTTTCTAATATACTATTTCATGTATTTCCGTTTTCTGGTCCTCCGTGCACCAGTGGGCAGAACTCCACCTTCTAAACCGGTAACCTCTGCTTTGCTCTCCATCACAGGTTCGCTGCTCCAAACCCCACTACCTAGAACCCTGTTTAGGCTGCTGAAGGTCAGGTAAACAGCACACCGAAGCGTCAAGAGATGTTCAGCCAAGGAGTATGCCCAATTTAAAGAGCATTCCTAGTCACTAAATTATTTAATACCAAAGAATAGTAACTCAAACGGAGGTACTTCAGAAATCGTTGCAGGCTGCATGTTACTGTGGTTTGTTTGGAGAGGAACTTTCCCTCAGGATCTCTTATATTATGGCCCATGAGAAACTGTCTCTCCTACCTGGAAATAATGCCTCTGAATGAGAAAGTATCTCAATGGCAGACGCAGGGAAATAAGGACAAAGGAGACAATAAAGTCCAGATGGAGAGTAATGTTTGAGCCGATTACTGAGAGCTCTTTTTGTCAGATTTGTCAGCTTTTGTTTCCACATGCAACCAAGAAGCTGCCCCGGGTCCCTCTCTCTAACCTGCGCTGAAGTGGACATGCTACCATGAGTTGGCTCTTGTCCATCTCGGGAGCATCGTCTTGCGCGGGTCCTGCCTGCACACCCCTACCTCCTACATACAGATTCACGATTTCTCCACAAGGTTTGAGGCCTTCAGATTTTTGCATATTTGCACAGAACCCTCTCACTCAATTCTGTTTTTACTGTGAAACTTCACATCTGAAAAGACCAGACACAATGGAATCTGGAGGCATATGCAAGTATACCTAATATTGTCAAAGGCATCTTTGATCTGTAAAAACATTAAAATAGCATTATCTATGTTTTCAGACTTTATTTTATGACATACATAAGTATACACATATACACACAATACATATATGTGTATATACATGTATATTATATATGAATACACACATATATTGCTTATATACATGTACACTTATATATATATACTGGTATATATACATGTAATACAAATACATGTAACTGGATATATACATGTGTGTGTGGGTATACATGCATGTATGTGCTTATAGAGGTATGTGCATTACGTGACCATATATAGATGTATATAATGGCATATAAATAGAGGTGTGAATATAGATGTGTGTGTGTATACGTGCATGTACATATTTCTGTGTCTATTCATATAGATATGCAGATACAGCTATTGGTAAAATCTACGCTGTATAACATTTCCAAGGCTCTCGCACACGTGGTTTTTCAAATGGGGGCAGTTCTGCCTCCCAGTGGACATCCGGCAGTGTCAAGATAATTGTGTTTGTCACAACTGAGGAGGAGAGGTTGCTCCTGGCATCTTCTGGGTAGAGGTCAGGGAGGCTGCTGAATATGCTATTATGCACAGGACAGCCCCCACCAGTTTTCTAGCCATGATGGCAATCATATCAAGGTTGAGAAATCCTGCCTTACAGGTTTCTTTGCAAATAACAGCCACAACAGAATACTCTCCCGTGTCCCCAAGATTAGATTAACATGACTGCACACCCGGTTGTAGGTTGTGTTCTGTATACAACTGATAATCACTTTTATCAACTAACACAACTTTTCACAACTAGTACCCAGGAATGACAGCGGTTGATGATTTGTTATTAGGTACCAATTCTTATCAGGGATAGAAGGCTGCATGGTATTCCTTTATCCAAAGCTGAAGAGACCACCTCAGGGATAAACATTAATCATCAGGAAGATGCAATCATGCTGCTCTCTGCTTCATGCATTGTGCTATCTTAATTATGATTCCTTCCTTTTGACAGTAAGGTTAAAAATATTAAGCAAGTTCAACTGAGAACATATTTGTTCCTCCTCCTAGTGAGTCTTTAACAATTACTTGATTGAAGATCTGAGCTGTAGGTAGCTGTGATTTTGCAGGCTCGTTATATTATTTCTGGCTTAGTTAAGTGTTGACTCATTTTGTACTGTCTGAGAGCTGAAAAGAAATCGCTGGGGAAGGGCTAAAAATATCTTTGAGTTTCCCTTCTATTGCTTCCATTTTATTTCTCTGATGTCTGCTCCAAATCACATTCTATGCACATAAGGAACCTTGAAATCTTTCAAAAGGAAGGAAAGTCTTCCTCTCCTCCCCTGGTGCTCTCAGACTTCGTGTCATCTGTTAATATACATGAGTAGGTTTAATACTCAATCATTTCCCAAATCTAATTTGACTGCTGAATGGGGTTTAATTTACATGATGATACAATTCCTCACACCAGAAAGCACTGTAACCCTTTTTCTTCTGAGGTTAATGGTGATCTAGCTTAAAGCCTAAAAGATAATTACAAAGAATGTGCTTCAGGTGACAAAGTAGTTTTGACAATCCCAGACTATTGATAGCTTTTTAATTATACTTTTTTTTTCCACTATAGGAGACTGTATGCTTTCAGTTTAATAGTGTGAAGGCCTGCTGCTGTGTTTTTAAAATTTATTTCCATTATAATTGATATTTTTATCAATTGATGCTCCAGGCACCTAAACTTCACCCCATCACTCTACAACCCCTTAAATAAAATTAAATGAAATTCTGGGTCACTATTTTTTTTTTATCGGTCCATGAAATATAAAAGAGTTATCAACCAAGAAATATATAAATATTTATTCACTGTATTGTCTTCTCTCTCACTTGATATTTTGTGACATTTAACAATGTTTAATTTCAAGTATTTTATGTTTTATTTTTAGGTGAGAGTTTGTCACTGCAAAAGAGTATAATACAGGGAAAAAGTGAACAGTCTAGGATTTAGCAAATTTGTTAGAATTAATGGAAATAAAAAAAAGAGAAGGAAATGCATTTCATGCAGAATCACCTACCCTTCTGCATGTACCTACATATTTTGCTAAAATAAATGTGTTTTTATAAAATAACAGAAAACTATTTTAAAATGCCTATATATATGTCTTTATCTTCAAGGTTAAATAAATCAAATTTTTAAAATTATTCTTTTTCAAGTTAGATAAGCCTGATTATTTTGACATGATTTTAGCTCCAAAATTTTATTGAAGTGTAGTTGATTTACACTATTAGTTTCAGGTGTACAATATAGTGATTCAATATTTTTATAGATTATACTCCTTTTTAAAGTTATTACATTATTATTCATAATAACGGCTATATTTTTCTGTATTGTACAATATATCCTTGATGCTTATTTTATACACAGTTCTCTGTTCCAGCATCTTTAAATTGATATTATTCACCCAAACGCAAACATCCACATGAAAGTCGAAAATTTTAGTCACATATCCAGATGTTTGACTGTATTATATCAAATCAATTTTTACTTTGGATTCTCATTTTGTCAAGATTATTCATCTCATAAAATCTATTCTTAGCACTCAATTCTTCACTCAGAGTCAAATTATGATCTGATAGGTTTTTATATTCTTTGTGGTTTTTATAGAGAAATTGGATTGTAATCTATTCCATACCAGACTAAGAGAATGCCAATCACAGTATTTAGGACTTAAGGATATTTATAATTTACCTGTTTTGGCACTGTCATTTAACAGGAAACAAAATGACGCCCAAGACAGTAAGTGGCATGTCCAAGATCACACAAGTGTTTAGTAACGAAACGTAGTGAGTCACCTGGCTCAGTTAGCATTTCACCACACCACTCAGATTAATAAGATTATTATTTATTTACCTTTCATGTGTGGTCCATAACCTTTACAATCCACTTTTAGAAATTAAATTACCAAAATAGACAGAAGCTTCAGACGTCACGAAGTCAGGGTAAAAGCAGCAGAGTTTCTATGATACTGAATCTGAAATGCTTTCTGTAACACTCCACATGGTCCCTAACCTGTCAGGTCTTTAACATCTCTCAGCTTCAACCACTCATCAGGAAATGGAGCAAAGTTTGAGGAGGATTATATGATATGACAACCTCAATGTGGCTGGCACTTCTGTAGAGAGGCAGGGATTGAAAAAGGTGCAGAGGTTGGAAGACACTTAGAAGATTTAAACTGGAGGAAATGAAATAAATGCTGAATATGTATCTTTGTATTAGGTACCTACTATGTGGCAAATTCTGTGCAAGAGCTGAGGATGAGACTAAGGCTTTGGGTACTAAAATAACTTGTTCAGTTCATTGAACTTATGTGGTTGAAAACAGAATTCAAAATCATTATCATGTTTTGCTCAAATAAGATAAACCTGGTAGGAGACTGAAAAGAAAGGGGATGACAAAGACATGGTCTTGGGAGTCCTTAAAAGTAGCAACTGAAGATTTAAAAGCAAATTAAAAAAAAAAAAAAAGAGTTCTGAGATGAAGGTCAGTATAGGAAAATTATTGTAGAGTATGATATCTAATCTAAAAAAATATTCCTTTACTGATTACAGACGAAAATGTAACAGATTAGCTTAGAGTCAGGATGGTGAGGTAACTAATACACATTGATCAATACGAACTTTGCAGGCATTTAGCATACACAGATGAATAAAAAAATTATAGGAAATTTCTTAGATATGCAATATCATACCCCCAAAATAATTCACTTACCCTTAACACAATACAGAGATTGAAAATGAAGGAAAATACATCATTATGAGGATTTTTGAAGAAAGAAGACTTGGTGACTGGCTAGTAAGAAAAACAATCTCACAAATTATTTGTCAGGTATATGAGTTGTTAGAGGAATGTTAATTAAAATGGGGGAAAAAACCATGAGTAGGAGGGTCAGGATTGTTTATTAGGTCAGAGGAAATAGAAAAGAAGATGGAATATGTTTCTATTTTTGATAGCTCTAGTCTGGAATTCTAATTAGCATCTATTTTGTAGCATGTTTTAAAAAATGAACTCTCGAATCATGCATAGCAATGAGGAAAATTATGGTTGAAAATATGTTTTAGAGCCAATTTCAATTTGAAATAACTGAGGGAAGAAGTATGTCAAGTTAGAAGCTGTTGTCAGAAACTGTAAACGCCCAATTCTACCTGAAAAGAAAGAAGAGGAAACAAAGAAAGGAATTGTCACGAAGCGGTAAAATCAGGTTACAGCAGTGTGACAAAAACCTTTTAAAGAAGTGGATGGTTGGCTGTCAGATACTGGAAGCACATACAATACAACAAAAACAGACAGTTATTGGACCTGGCTACTGTGTGGTCGTGGTCACCACGGTGAGTCCTGGAGGGGGCTGAGGGCAGAGAGCAAGGATAGCAGAGAGGGCAGGCGGAGAGGAATCAGAACCGGCAAGAGGCGGACCAGCAGCCCCCAAGCCCACGTCAGAGCCTGAACTAATTTCAGGGAGACACTGTCACTGACCCATGGCGAAACTGGGTGGGAAAAAGCTAAAAGAAAATAAAAACAAATTAGAAGATTCTGTGAGTATTTACTTATTACTTTGAGAGTTTAAATATTTTTCTTAATAAAATTACAGTAATAAGACGTATGTTTGTTTTCTTACAGTAAAACAAAAATGTTAGCCCCCATTAACTGACTTCCTCAATATTCTTTTATAAATACTACTGGTCAACAGAATTCTAAAGTTATGTGGCCTCCAGGAGAATATTACCTTTAAGGAGGAGTAATCGTGGATATGATTACTCGTGCAAAGACAGTATCTAGATGAGGTAGCTGGGTTACTCTAAAGGTTTGTGAAGTGGGGAAAAAAGAAAAGAAAATTAATGAATATGGAAAATAGGAGTACTATTAGATATTTAACAGATATTTAAAGGAAGGGAAGAGAAGTGCTATAAAGACTAGCGATAGAAATACTGGCTTCAGAAAGATTGGCACTGAATTCTGTAAGGCAGGAATTTGATGAAATTGATGTCATAATTCAATGTATGTCTTTGTCTTTCCACAAGGTATTTTCCTTTTACTTAATATCCATGTAGAAACAGAACATGAATGGTGAATACTACTTAAACTGAGAAATAAACCTTTTTATTGTGAATACATTTGGGTAATGGATATATTATAATTTAAGATGTATTCAACAATACACCATTCTCTCCCGGTAATATCACACAGGTTGCATTCTACATTTATCTGATTTTAAATGGTGTAAATCATGGCTATGCTGGTCACTGTTCAATCTTTCAAGTTCTCACATCTTTTAACAGCCTGGTACGTGGTAGGTACTCAATAAATGTTATGCCGAATTATAGAAAAATATCTGTAAATTGCTCAGTGTAAAGCGACAATTCTTCTATTTGTGCTCATTTATTTCTTACATGACCTTGCCTTTTTTTTCTAGTGTTTTTATAATTATCTTATTTTATCTTCAAAAGGATGAACACATGATAGTAGGGTCTAGCATTTAAATGGTTTATCATCTGTAGTCTTAATAATTATGTGCTATACATATAAAATTTCTCCTGCCTTGGTGTGAAAAACGTCCTTTATGTGGCTAGAATGAGTTATCAACTAGCATTTATGTATTTTGCAACAAATTGTCACTTTCTCTGATTAAATATGCCTATAATAACATTATTGTGATCATTCTTCTTAAGTTACAGGTGATATTTAAATCATGATGTCTCCTTTTCCTGGAATGG
Organism: Vicugna pacos; assembly: GCF_048564905.1. Classification (NCBI taxonomy): domain Eukaryota; kingdom Metazoa; phylum Chordata; class Mammalia; order Artiodactyla; family Camelidae; genus Vicugna; species Vicugna pacos. The sequence continues at coordinate 21,454,585 of NC_132991.1, forward strand.
CCATGCCATTTTCTAAATAAGTATCTCCCTTCAGGTAGAAATGAATAACCAAAAGTCAGCCACATTAGGATATAGACACTTAGACTCTAAACATTAAAGCTTATGATAGAAGTGTGAATTGCAGTCAATCTATTTGTAGTAATGCCCTTTACAGAATATAAAATTATTGAAAATAATAATAATAATTTATTGTAATAGAAATTTTCTGAGGTTCTTTTTTATAACTTTTCCTATATTGTATAGTTTTATCTTTAGTTTGATTCTCTAAGAAAAAAAATCCAACCCACATTCAATGAAGCTTTCTGGTTTTGCCTAATCTCATCTAATTTTAAATTGAAAAAAAAAATGCACCAATCCTCACACAAAATATTTCTCTTTTTTCAGCAGCAAAGTCTGCATGAATTAGACTTTGATCCATCTCGAAAATGTGCTCATGTTCAGAGATTAATTGAATACAGAATTGAATAATTGCTGAATTAGGATTTATATCTAATGAAATTCCAAGCCTGACACACTTTTTTTTTTCTCAGAAGCCAGATTTGGAGCTTTCACTATTAAGATAAATGCCGAAATTCTTCACTTCACATCACTTTCCAGATAGATATGTCTTATACGTGTATACTAATTGTCTGTAAAGATCTGGAATTTAATTAAAAGGCACAGTAAAATTCAAATTAAGTGATAGTTTTAGGTTACATATTCCTGGGAACATTACAGCCCTCATATGCTGGCTTTTCACTGTTTCATAGAAAAGCTTTATTAAAAAGACTTTAAAGTGAGATTAATTTAAGTTTAAATTGTCACATACAGAACTCTTCCAGTTAGCCTGAAGCAAAATTACATCTAATTCAAAGTTAGAATAAAAAAGAAATTTTAGCCCTCTCAAATCTTTTAACTGGTACTAACTCTTATTTCACTTTTAATTTCCACAATCCTCAGAGAAATTAACCATATTGTATAGACTATTGGTTAGTCTAAATTATTGCAGAGGGATGCAAATGTATGACTACGTGTGTGAGTATATGTGTTAACTCAATAGTTCAAGGGTAGAAGGAAAAATAAGGTAAATTTGCCAATTATAATACAAGATGCCCTTGGGGTGTACTTTGACTCCTCATTATCACTTCCAGCACACATCCAATCTGTTCAGAAGAATATATAGCCTTATATTCAATTTACGTCCAGAAAGTGACTTTTTTTTATCACCTCTGATGCTACTACTCAAGTCACCATTGTCAATTCCCTGCTTATTACAGTCAACTCCAACCAGACTGCCATTTTCACCTGTCCCCACTGCAGTCTATTCTCAACACAGTACTCAGAGTGACACTTTAGAAGCCTAACTCAGGTCTCGGTGCTCCTCTCTTCAAAATTCCTCAGTGGCTTTCACCTTACTAGAGTAAAAGCAGTCCTTGTATTTATCAACAAAGTCCTTAACACCTGACCAGGATGACTCCCTGACTCCAATCTTGTCTTTTCCTGGATTTCTCTACCCCAGCTAAACTCCCACCTCAGGACTCTCTGGCTAACCCTTCTACCCCAGCACACCTCTCCAAATATCCATAATGTTTCAAATTCTTACCTTTTCATTGAGGGATTACTTGAAATAGGACTTTAGATTGTAATTCCCCCACTGCCAAAATCTCCAATCCCTTTATTCTGCTTCGTTTTCTCCACAGTCATTATCCTTTTCTGAAATTCATCTTATTATGCACTACATTTATTGTCTGGATCACCATCTTAGGAGTAATATCCAAGAGAGCAAATCTTTTTATTTGTTTTGCTCACTGGTGTATCACCAGCACCTACAAAAGTGTTTGTTTGGCACGTAGGCTATCAAGGAACGAGGCAGGTACAATCAGAGGACCGTGGTGATTCACAGGAGAAAACGGTCACAAGCAGTTCAAGGAATATGTCAGAAATCAAGAGACATTTGACATGGACCCTAAAGGACGATGGGAATTTACACATGTTGGGGAGACCCAAAGCATGCTCAGAAGTGTCTAGTTCCCACAGACCCTGGAGCACACACAGCGGATTTTTGGAAGATGACAGAGCCATATTGGGAGCATTTTGTGTAGGGTCTTGAATGCCAAGGATGAAGAGCTCATACTTCATGTGGATTTTTTGTTTCATTTTTTTCCCCTGTGATACGCTAAAAGATAGTGCTGATATGTGTAGGCTACTGAGCTAGTAAAACTCTTTAGACTGAACTGTGGCTACAAAAGGATTTTTCATCTAATTCTACCATCTCCCAGATCATTGTGTATTTTCTGCTTTCTGTCTATTTGCTGGCTCAACTTTTATTTTGTACCTCTTACGACAGAAAATGTACAGTGAGTAGCTAGGTTAATTAGAACTTGTTCTGAGCTTCTGCATAAAATAGAGTAACTAAAAAAAAATTAAACAAATAAAAAATAAGCCTTCCCAGTGTGTGAATTCTTGGTTTATGGTGTAGATTTAATTAGAATTGGATTAGAATCAAGATCGAGGGTGGTCTTACATCTTCTAATTAATTTCAGGATTTAGCATTTGAACTCTTCTGTAAGTTCAGGTCAATTTTAACTTCTCGCCCTCTTGATTCTTGCTAGAAAAGCAAAGCAGCTAGTAAATGCTCATTCTAGGCACTAATTGCAAAGTTGCAAAAATCTACTTCTTTGAGTGACAGTGTAACAACATCTGGCCTCACAAAATAGAACTTTCTCACTGCATTCCTATAAAAAGCAATTGAATATTAGTATCACAATAAATGCTAGCCTCCTATTGACTTAGGGGAAAAAAAAGGCAAAAACAACCAATGAAGCTTTCACAATACAGAAACACACGTTCTCCTTCACAAGTCTCTAATACTTGGCATTCTCGTACGCACCTTTCACTCTAAAGGCACAAAGATTCACAATCAAGAACTATTATAAATGAAACAAACAACATTGTCAGTGGCACAAACTCTCAAATTTATTTACTTTATGTAAATTAAGTAAATAAATAGCTTTTTTTTCCTTGAATAGCTTTTTAGGATTTTTTTCCTTTTTGTAATTTGTGTGTGTGTGTGTGTGTGTGTGTGTCACACTGGAAAAAGAAAAAGGGCCCACAACAATATTATTTGACTTTTTTAAGCCCATGTTAAAATTCATAGAGTAAATCAGGACTTCACTGATGAGAGGAAAAGTACTAGAAAATATCAACTGTTGTCATTTTTGTTTTACTCTATTAAACATTCATGCTAATAAACTATACATTAGTTGTTTTATACATATCACAGTAACAAAATGGTCTAAGATATAAGTTTAAGAATTCCTGCTCCAAGGAGCTCTTTTAAGTATTTTAATTTGATACTTATGATTTGGTGTTAGTCCTAATTGGAGTATAGCTTCCTATAAAGAACCTCTAGTGATACATAATCTACTTATAAAAAGTTAGCAGCCCTATAGAATGTTGCAATGATATTTAACAGAATAAAATAGAATAAAAATTAGCAAAGCTTCCGAAGTTTCACTTTGTACATGATAGAACAAAAAATATACTACCAACTTTTGCATAAGGATGAAGAACATATTTAAATATTCTCAATCAGATGACCTTTCGTTTCACTGCACGAATATTTGTCCTTGTTAAGCCCTGGTGCCAAAAGATTATTGCATTTTAAAGCCATTTCAAGGCTAAAAATATTCAGAATTTCGACTTCATAAAAATGTAAATTTGCATAAAGTGATTTACACTCTTAGAACACAAGGAGCATGAAACTAGATTCTTCTTATTACATTAGGACTTGTGAATGTCAGATCAGAAGTGTATATTTTGGTTACTATTTTTATAGGAATATAATGAAAGTTCACCAGATAGTTCATACTTTTAAGAAAAGAAGGCCAATCCTGGACCATCTTGCTTTGTTTTCCCAGCATGAGCAGGAAAACAATATAATGAAAAAACAGACTGTAAATTGAGCTCTTTAAAACATAATGTAAAAAAATGTTACAATGAAATACTTTTCAATTAAGAATGTATAGCATAATCTCTTCTGTGTTTGCATTGGAAAAGTTAATTATGTGAATTTGAAACACATGCATTTTATTATTATTTTTTGCTTTGTTTTAGAAGGTGAGCAGTTTAAGAGGTGCATTTTGCTGTTGTTCCATGCTCAAAGGAACATTACAGGTCTAAATGAATTTAAGGGTGTGATGTTCTAGGTACATTCCTTAGTTGGACTTTCTGGGGTTTTTTGCAGGCTGTAGATAACTTTATAAAATATTTGCTCACTCAGTCATGTTGAAAAATAATAAATAACTAAATCTCATCATTTTATTTTGCTCTGTCTAGACAACCACAGCTGAAGATCTGTGGAGGCCAGGCACTGAAGTGGTGCAAAAAGGTAGCACCCTCCACCAGAAGGATCATGTCCGCATCAACTGCGAATTTACCCTTGCTCCAGGCCTTTCTGTCAACAATCTGACTTTCACTCCCAGTGTCAGACTTGAACTAGAACTTCCTATAGCTTCTGATTTGAGTGTTTACCCTTGCCCATATTCAGTTACACATTATAAGTTGACTCAGCAAATATATCATTATCTCCTCCCCAAGCCCCATGTCAGTGTTGTATGTTGGCCTCTGACTACTTTTCACATAATTCCCCATGTCTTGGTATTTGGAGTAATTCTTCACTTTATTGCCTTGAAGTGACTTCGTAACCCAGTGCCCTGGCATGAAGTCATTGGTTTAAGCTCACATACTGTCTCTTTGTAATAAGGTGATTTCTACTTTCTGTCTGGAGTGAAGATCCTGATTAAGCCATGTGCTTACCAAGAGCACATGTACTATAGAACATGGCAGGCTTGCTCTTTGGTCCATTCTACAAGAACACTCACCTCTCTCAAGGTAAAATAAGCTAACTCACCTGGGACATGAGTGGCTGGGGTAGGGGGCAATGACTGAGTGTAAAGGGAAGATATTGCTTCTTCCAGGATCATTCACATTTTATCATGAGACAACTTGATGCACAATGCCTCGATCCAGTGAATGGATCCCTCAGAATGAAATTCTAGACCCAATGGAAGGCTGTGGAAAAGACAGTTTGAAACTGGGATGCAGATTTAGGAGATAATTCTCACATCCCACGAAAGGAAGTATTTTACTCCTTCACTTGTGTGCCCATCGAGTCCTGCCTCTCTAGAGGAGTTCAAGTGGCTACCAAGTAAATACCTTTACCTCCTTCTTCCTCTAGGGTTGGTTTCCATTTTTACAATAACACATTGCTTCTCTCTGACAAGGGTTTCACATAATATGTATTTTGAGATACACTCAATCTTTTAACAAAACAGAATATGCTCACATATGATCAATGGAATGTAAATTCCATTTTGGTCCATGCTATCAGGCAGCTGTGCAAGAAAAAAAAAATGTGTATGAATGCTTTTAGCCTCACATCGCAGCTATGAATGGAAGAGGTTTGTCTAGTAGGCTAGGCAACAGTACAAAGATCTCAGATAATGTCACAACATGCTAGTAAGTAAGTGATTTTAAGAACCAGATTATCATTTGCTGCAAGTATTGAAATACACTTAGTTCCTGATTGTACTGGCATGAGAAAGAAGGCGTAGCCATCCGTATCGTATGGGCTAAGATTCTAGTCTCTTTTCCAAGCAAACGATGTCCCAGTTTTATATAGAGATGGATAGAATTTACTTTGGAGATGTTTAGCTCATTTTATTATTTCTTCAGGAAGTTAGGTTTTAGTTTAAATGGTCAAACTGGATAGACATCCTGGTGACTGACATGAAAGCCAATGGGAAATAACACTAACCAAAGAAGACCTCGCTGGCAACTTGAAGTTGTCAGCCAAGGAGTGGCTCCATAATGCATTCTGCAAGTGACCCGTACTTTCATTACAGTCATACTGATTAGAAATGCCACTTTCAGATACGTCATGTACAAAGGGGAGAGCCATGTGTTTTTTGTTTTTGTTTTTTTACAAAAGAGCAGTTACAAAACAAAATTACTAGAATATAAACCCATATTTTATCCTGAGGAGGTTAATTTCTAAGAGGTTATTCATACCAAAACAAAAACTACAAAACAGAAAATATTAATGACCAGCGTACTATCTAAAATGGACTATAACATACCAAGCACAAAGTAAATTCCTCGGAGAATGCAAGCATACTGGGCAATTCTGGTGCCCCCAAAATGGCATTCTACCCCCCAATGACACCTTTATACACTTACAAAGGAACATGCAGAAACATTTGTTACCAATACATGCTTACTGAATTGAGCTAAAATACTCCTCAGGTTATTATGATTGAGAACTGAGAGAAGGTTTCATACTTTCAAAGTATTAGAGAAAACATACTGAGCCTAAGATTTCCCTACCTGTCAGCCGAGGGAGGCTTGAGAGGATCCGAGGAAGTGAGCTGCCCCAACTGGAAGAAGGCGCAGGGAGCCGACATGGAGCAAAACAGCACTTCATCGCAGCACAAGCGGGCGGAGCTCAGGTGTACGCATTTGTCCTTTTATAATGCTCGTGGCGCATGCGTGGTGTTCATAATGCTGACTCACGCTACCAGCGCATGCGTACATTTACCTCTTACCAGGTGCAAGCTATTATGAACTTCGTTCGGCCGGGGCCCCACGGCCTGCTCACTTAAGGCTGCTGACAGTACCTTTCTGATTTTATCTGCAAAGTTATTGGCTCTTTGAACAAACTTAACTACATCATCTTTTGTGATTATTGGGCCAGAGTAGAAAGGGTCCCTGAACCCAGAGAATGTCTGCGGGCTCTCTCATCCCACAACCATCCAGCAGCACAACCACAATCCTGAGACTTTACAGTCACTGCGACCACATTAGGATGCCCCCTCACCAGGGCTTCGCCAATAAGGCAGCTGTCCAGCAGACCTCCATTGTCCTGGTGTCTAAATTCCTCTCTCAGCCAAGGCTCACGTTTCAGTGATTTCAACAACGTAGGGCATTGGTTCTTAATTTCGGCTTGTATCAGAAGCACCTGCAGGACTTGTTAAAACACAGATTGCTGATCCCATCCCAGCGTTTCTGATTCAGCTGATCTAGGATAAGGCACCCCCAAAACAATGGGGTCCCATCGTTTCCCAGGTGATTTTGTTGCTGCTGCTCCAGGGATCACACTTGAGGAATAAATGCGTTAAGACCAAGTTTCTCTAACTCCCTTCACTCTCATTATATGCTTGTCATCTCAACAGTCAGATGAACTCTTTTTTATTTGCATTTTGCTCTTGAGCTAGAGAATTTTATCAAAAAAAGGGAAAAAAAAAACCCCACTAAACCCTATTTTCTTGATCCTCTATACACTTACATTAATTGAATTCTCCAGGTTCTCACTGCTACACTAGAATCTGTTTTTCTTTTTCTATTTGATTAGCTATAGTTCTTCTTCTGACACTCTATAAAATCTACACCTGCCTCCTGAATTCATTTGGATGTTTCATTCTTCCACACAGTTATTCAATAGCTATTTATAAAGCAACTGCTAAATAGAGATAGAGAGAATACAAGTAATATTGCTGCTATAATAGAGTTTTTACATTCCAGTTGGAACAGAGGAAACAAAACAAAACAAACAAGTTAAAGATAATGCTGGTAGTAATATGTATAAGGAAGAAAATAAAACAGGACAAATTGATGTTTCTTGATACACTTTTACGTATACACTTTCTTTCTTCCTAAAAGAAATTTTCCTATTTCTATTACTGGGCACCATTATTAACCTGTCTGGCAGACAACCTTCCCCTCAGCCCCCTATCCCAAACACCCCCCACCTCAGTCAGTATGTAATTTTTACTCTGACGTAATTTTTTCTATCTGTATTTTTATCATAACCATTTTTGGTCATTTTTTGTAGTTTTTTGCTAGGAACAGTTTAATAGCTAACCTTCATACCACAATTTTCTGCAGGATGTACTCACCCAAAACCATCCTTTAGGATTGTGGTGCTGCCCCACTAGCATCTCAACTGTATGAGGCAAGTCCTTTTATTATTTCTATTTAGAAATGAGGGGACTAACGTGTTACTAAGTCAGGGAGTTTGAATTCTAGAACCGGGGCTTTTAACAATAGCATAATAGTTGGTGATAACAGATGAAAAGCGTGCAATACAAAGTGCTGTGACAGTAGGCAGAGCGGGACATTAACTCCTCCCGGAGGACCTGGGAAGGCTTCATCAGAGCGGGGTCACCTGGGGTAGGCCTCGTGTCCATTGGTAGTTTGTGCCTTAGGTTAAATTCCTGAAAGAAGATAAATCCTTCCTCTCAGAAGAATGACTTTCACGCAGTGTGCGTTGCAATGTATTGATGAGTTGATCGGTTAATTGTTTTTCAATAACATCTAAATAGAAAAAAAAAGCTTCACAGACTGTGAGGAGAAATGTGTTTCATTATTTTAAAGTGGAAGGCTAAAGCAGAAATAGAATTACAGTGATAACTTGGATGAATAGCTTTGACTTACTGCCTGGCATCTTCCTTAAATTTCCAGTATCCATTGCCTAGATATCTACATAGGGGAACAGGGCAAGCCCAGCTCTTACAAAGGCGAAAAGAGACAAAGGAGACACTCATTAGATCTGATAGTTACTTGGCCTATGAAACACATTAAAAAATAAATATCAACATTTCAAAACCCCATCCAAAAAAACCCCTCACACTTTATTTTTGCCTGTTTCTTGGGAACTGTCAAGCCACTGCCACCTTTAAAACATAGTGACAGCTGTGCAAACTTTGGTACAAGTTGATTCACTTAATTCCACTTGAAACTTAAAGAGCACATCTATTAAGATATGAGTTTCATGCCTGTGCTTCAATCAAGTTGCACCATTTTTCTCTCTCAGCTTATATGCATAATCATATTGAGACAGCTGAAAAGCACAACGTCATGTTCACTGTTTTAAAGGCTAGCTTCCATGACCAGACCTGCCCTGTCATGTCATGGTGGCCATGTTCCTGAGAGAATCAATCTGTGTGAGAAATAACACCTTGGGTCTTTTCCAAATCATCAATTTTTATGAAATATATTTAGAAAACACAGACACACACACACACACACAGTTTCCATCACAAAGAACCTCTAGTGACTGAAGCTAATAAGCTAAATTCAATTAGGTACATATTCTGAGAGGCTAACTTTCCCCAGATAGTGAAGTGAATGGGCATTTCTGTTACAGCCAAATGAATACAAAGTTCTCAGGCAGTAAAGACTACATTTTGGTAGGAATGGGGAGGGTGCTACTTTCTGAAGGGTATAGCCCAATCTTACCTTCAGTACCCATACAGCAGACAAGATGAGAACACACAGCTTGACTATTTACATAAAAACATAAACACGTTTTTGTTTTCGAATGTGTAGCTTCCTGAACTGTTGGGGCCAGGAGTGGGTTATTTTTCATATTTCCTCATGGTACATCTTGTCCTCCTCATAAGAAGAATTGCCTTTCTCCTCTGACAGGGAAAGAGAAACATGAGCACGGAGCAAAAATTTCTCAAGTTGACAGCAAGTATGACTTTTATGGGTGCTACAAGAATATGATCTATTCACTTGTAGCGGCTAGCAAAGATTTTGTAATTCATACCAGATTGGGAAAGGTCACCCTTGCTCAGAAGAAACAGATGAGGGGAATTTGCATGTGCTTTGTGTGCTGAGTAGGAGCGCCATATATCTGACCACGTGCACTTCGCTTCCCATAGAGAGGGGTCAGATTGCTGTATTCACCCGTTGTTGGTGCATATTGGAGAATCCCAGAATTTAAAAGACCCAGCAGACTGTCTAGCCCAATCCTTTCATTTTGTCAGTGAAGAAATTCAGATTTATAGAGGTTGCTCCTTTTCCATATACTCTGTTGGAAATATGTGAAAAAGCAAGTATTAGAACTCAGCATTCTTGATTTTTACTTTCTGGTCTTTCCATTACACTTTCATGGCATATGTTGATAGTTTATAAATATGGAGATTGCATAATAAACTATAAGGAGGAGGACACATTTCCACCTTTCTCTGTCAAGAGAATAGGACGAAATACACGAATGGGATGCCTGCTACACCATGAAAAAGGCTAACAGTAGCTGACCTTTATCAACTGCCTGTTATGTGCCAGACCCTAACGCTCCCATTCACATTTGTTCAATTATTCCTCCAACAGCCCACTGAAATAAGTAGTATCATTACCAGCTTTCAGATTAAAAACAGGGAGAGGCACACAAGCTAAGCAACATGGCCGAGACCACATAGTGTGGAAGCGGTAGAGTTTGCAATTCAATAGCTGTGTAACACTCTCCCGAGTGCCTCTGAAAACGGATACCAAGAGTGACAACATTTCTTTCATCTGAAATCTGTACATTTGCTCACTCACCGAGAGTAGCTGTCTTTTCAGGAGTCTGGGTTAGACAATGCACACTGGTATGTGTTTTAGTTTTTGATTCATTATGCCACTCTTAGTGAGCCCTGATGGAATGGACTGTGCTTCATTTTATCACTACTTAGAACTCAAAACTTAAAAAAAAAATTCACATTAATCTTTAAAATCTATTCAATCATTCATTCAATTACTAATTCCTGAATCCCTATTATCTTTAAGGATCAGTTCTAATCCATGAGCAAAAACAAGAGTGTTCTGGTTGTTAAGGAGCTAGATAGAGAGGATATGTTCACTTTTCAAAAAATTTACATCCAGTGGAACTCTCTTTTTCGTGTACAGTTCTATGGGATTGATAAATGTATAGCCCCTTTGCAGTCAACATTTCTATTGCCCCCAACCCCTGGCAAACGCTAATCTACTCTTCATCCCTATAGTTTTGCCTTTTCCAGAAAGTCATATAACATGGAATTACAGAGTATGTGGCATTGTAACTCTGGCTTCTATCACACAGTGTGTTTGTGATTTGCTGTGCGTATTAGCAGTACGTTGCTTTTAAATCTGAGTGCCGTTCTATGGTATGGATGGAACACTCTTTATTTATCCATTCACCTATTGAAGGACATTTGGGTTGTTTCCCATTTTTGGTAATTAGGTACAAAATTGGTACAAACATTGATATACAGATTTTATACTACCAAAAGTTTAATTTATCTTAGGTACATGCTTAGAAGTAGAGTTTCAGGGTCATATGGTAAGTGCCACTCTATAAGAAACCATCAAACTATTTCCCAAAGCAGCTCTAACATTCTGCACTCTTACGAGCAACGTATGAGTGCTCCAGTTTTCCACACTTTTCACAAGCACCAGGTATTGACTATTTTTTTTTTCTGAGCCATTCAAATAGTGGTATCTCATTGTGGTTTTAATCTGCATTTCTCTAGTGACTGATGATATTGAGTATCTTTTCATATGCTCTTTTCCATCCTTACATCTTCTTTGGTGAAGTGCTGTTCAAATCTTTTGCCCATTTTTAATTGGGTTGTTTTCATATTATTGGCCCACCCACTTTTTAACTCCCTCATTTACCGTTGGCAGTGACTAAATTCTTGGATGACTCTGCTTCTCCTGTTCCTACACTTGACCAGTCATCATAATCACCAAGAGAACTTGTTAAAGACAGTTTGGGGCCCTATCTCAGAGTTCCTGAATCAGAATCTTCAGAGGCTCAGTTTCAGAAATTTAAAAAGTCTCCCTATGTTGAAATGCAAATGCATGAGGAGATATTACATTCCTAATAGAACAGCTAAAATAATTATTCAAACTCAAGGACAGTATCAAATTCTGGTGAAGATGGGGAGAAGCTTTTCTGGAATTTGACATATGTGAGTAAATGTGCAAGTCTTGCTGATTTTATGCATCTCAGAACTTCCTGATGTTTATCTTATTCTTAGAACTATGAAATCATAGAATGACAGAGCTGGAAGAGACCTAAATGCATCCACTTTCAATTTATTTTCATACATAAACTAACAAGCAAACTTGGGTCCAGAGAGGTGAAGGAGAGAGGGCTCCAAGAGAAAGAACATTTAGTTTTAAAAAAAAGTCAGAAAGGCAAGAATGACACACCTGTCCCTTAGTTCACTTATTCACAAGTTACTCTGGAAATGTTTCTCATTTTCAAAATCCTCAATCCCCACCATATCTCCACCATATTAAACCTCTAGAAATCCCATCCTGTTTTTCTTCAATACTTTTTTTTTTGCCCCACATCTTTTTTCATAAAACTCTAATCTATACTTTTCTAACTCTAGATTCCTACTGTTTTCTGAAGATTGTCTTGCTTTTTTTCTCCTTTTTTGTTCTCCAAACTAGTTGATGCAATTAATTTCTGATGTGACAGGGAAGATTGAAGAGGCTGAGTATATTAGAGCTTGAAATAAAGACCTCCTCTTTACTCAAATGACTAAACACTGACTTCTTCAACCTTTTTCTTTCTTAAGACTTTTCATTCTCCTCTGTTACCTTTGGAAAATACTTATAATCAGTTCTTTATAGAAAAAAAATCTGCATGTTCTAAAAGTGTTTTGGTTTAATATTTGAATGTTAATGCATCTGTGTGCACATATTTTCATATGTGTGTACTTCTTACATGGTTAGCTCCTTGAAGGTGATGGCTGGGTAGAATGCAACTCCCTATGGTGCCTCGACTAAAAACAGTTGCAATTACGCTTCTCGTCAATAGTATGAAGATGACAAGAATGAGTCATATTAAAAAGCAGTCAATATTTATGTCTCATGTCATTATGGCAGGAAATGTGAATTGAAAAACCACTGCTAAAGATATTAATGGTTGTAATTTAAGGAAATTTATGGACTATTGGAGGGCTTATATATTTAGTAATGATTTTCATCCTTTGCTCATTATACAAAACTTTAAATGATAAATGACCCTGGAATATTTTCACAATTAAGTTGATACTGAGAAAGCGATGAAAATGAGATGGCTGATATCTGGGGGCTAGGATATTATGAAGGAATATTTTGAAAGAAACATAAGCTTTAGAGGTATAAGGCAATTTAAATCCTGAACTGCTGAATTTAACCTTCTGAGCATGTATTCAAACCAGCGGCGCAACTAGTAAAGGCACAAGATAGATTTGCGCTGGGGATGGAGTGGGGTACAAAGCAAGTCTAGAAAAGTTATTTGTGTAAGATTTTTATTACCGATGATACGCCTGGGACTCATGACCTAGAAAGAAATCACTCTTGATGGGAAGGGCAGGCCTTGGTGATATTAGTTATCTTGAAATTGGGGCTGGGTGTTCTAAATATTTAGTACCAGCCAGTGTCATTGAAGTACTTGAGCTTTTCCCAGCCACAATTTATTGGATATTTGAAATCCAAATGTTCCTCAGTCCTGCTCAAACCTATTTTTATCTCAGCTGATGTCACAATTTTGTTCTTACAGACCTGTCAAAGATGATTTTTTAAGGTTGCCACATAATTTCAAGCTTTTCATGTTCTTTCTTACACCACCACATATTTTTACTCTGAATCATATACTTTAAATGTTTGTCATATGTGTGCTTTTTACAAGTCTGCACATCAGTCTTCTACTTACTGTTTCTGTGTTAACTTGACCCAGTGTATCATATGACTTTCTATTTGTGTGCGTTTATAAGGAGAGAAACATGCACACACTAGATATAGACTGCCAGACACATGCCATCAAATCACTGGAATAATTTGTGTTCTCATGTTATTGGTGAACTAAATACATCTGGTTCAAGCAGATATGTTTGGAGAAAAGCAGATTTTCCTCATTCATTGATAAGATTTACTTAATGTGCTGGCTTTCTCAAGAAGAATGACATATTGTCAGCTGTTCTGGGTTCCCATTCCCTATCACTCGATTTCCACGTTTTCCTTCTTCCATTATTCAGCATCTGTTCCAGGTTAAATTGTACCTCCAAACGCATATGTTAAAACCCTAAATCCCAGCACTTCAGAATGTGAACTTATTTGGAAATAGATCACTGCAGATGTAATTGGGTAAGAAGAGGTCACACTAGAGCACAGGTGGTCCCTAATTCCATATAACTGGTAACCTAGAAAAAAGAATGCCCTGTGAAGAGCCGGCCATGTGCACAGGGAGAAGATGGGAACTGCCCTGTCAGAAGCCAAAGAACTCGCAGATGCTTGGAGGGAGCTGGGAACAGATCCTTCCCAGCACCTTCAGAAGAAGCGTGGACCTGCCAACCCCTTGATGGTGGACTTCCAGCCACTGGAACTATGAGCAAAAATTTTTATAGTTTAGGCCACTCAGTGTGTGGCACTTTGTTAACAGCACCCACAGCAAATCAATAGAGCAGCTAGCAGGAGTCACTAGGTAGGAACCGACTCATCCACTTCCTACCTGGCTCTTCCATTAGCTGTGGCTTCACCTGTTCTGCCCTCCTGTTGGGAGGCATGTGTCAATCCTTCTGTCACAGGCCAACCTCTCCACCCCTGATCTGGATCCCATCCTCTCATCCATTCAGTTCCTCTTTCTGAATCATGTGTCACCAATCTCTTACCCTCAGCTAAATCCTGCCCCTCAGCCTATAACCATGGTCAGATGCTTGCCCATTCAACAGCTGGAAAGCATGCCCAAGACTTGCTGCTGCTTCTCTCTTAGCATTTTACTGAATCTGGACTTCGGCATTCTGACCTGTGGAAATGATCATTCTACACATCAGCAGCCACGCATCTAGTACAAAACTGTTTTAACCATCTTCATATTCTTTTATTTTTGGTTCCAAAATATATCCTTAGTAATATCTTCCTTCTTTCCTCTTTTTTTTTCTTCCTAACAAAAATCACATGTAGATACACGGCTTTGCACCCTATAGCCTCAGGCTCTCCTTTGTGGAGGATATGAAGGCTTCCTGGCTTAGGGCCCATTCTGGGGCATCTCTCCATTCAGCTCAACGTGGATAAGATACAGGCTGCAGATCCAGGCAATAGAGGACTGGAGACGTCACGCCACCCCCTCCCCTCCCCATTGTCTCACCCACTGGCTGACGGATAACAAGCTTCTGAAATTTTAACACTATTCTGCATATGATTCTGTCTGATATTCTACTTCTTTAAGGAAAATCTTCTTGCCTGGCTCCCACTAGACTACTTACCCAGGATTCTCTCCCTGCTTTTTAAATTTTTTTTTCTGTACCTCCATACAACATTTCTCAGTCTTTAAGCAAATATAAAAATCTCTCAGTCCCCCCCAATTATAAGATTCCGTCACCATTCTTGGCCCATTGAGAATCATTATTATCCCCAGAGGCCAAGATGTTTCCAACTTTATTCTTGTAATTTGACAATTTTTTTGTTTTGAAATACAAAATATTACAATATTTAATAGGATTATTTAAACTATACTCTTCCAGAAATTAGATATTTGCCTGATTTCCTCACTCCACGTTTCTATCTTAAAAATGTGTTTTCAGTCCTCTTGGTGTTACTCAAACTTCTTCCCATTCTTTATTTTCTTTCTCTATGACCTGTTTCATCTACTTCCATACATACACTATTCCATATTTCATTACTTCATACATATATTATGAATATACAGATATCCATATATGCCTATGTCTTTTTTGTTTGAATACATTGTTTTCTCCCAGAATCTACTCCTCCCCATATTCCCACACACCCACACTACCTCTTGCTGTCAAAACAGATTGGATGGGGTGTTGGCCCTCATCCAAGCAGTTAAATGGCCAGAAAAAATGGGCTTGATCCCAGTCCCTTTGGTGTAGCATCCTCTGAACCAGTCCTGGTTGATTCTTTCTCCTTCTGTGAACTGGTTTAGGTAGGGGTATGTGTCCCAGCCACTGTCAATGAGATGAAATCTCCTCTTTGAAGACAACGAAGAAGCTTTCCCACTAATAAAGTTTTAAAGAACCAAGTGGAATAACAGGAACGTCTGATACTGAATTAAGACAGTTTCCCCAACCTTAAAACATCTTGTTCCATAATAATTACTTTTTTATTGTTAAAACCATTTTATCTGGTTATGTAGCACTAGCAGCCGAAAGTATGCCCTTCAACCAGGATGCTTTTGCCTGAGTTCCAGACTAATATTTTCAAATATTCATTAACTAGTTTTATCCAGATATATCACATGTACAAATACAGTTTGTTTAAAGGAGAACTCATTTTGTTCTATAAATTCTACCTGTTCTTCTGCCTAAGTTTGGTTTGTGTGTTCATCTTGAAATCGCAGTCATGAATGTCCCCAAATCCGGGCCAGGGAGTTGAAGTCGTGTCCGCCTCCCTCACACTGCACTTCCCAGGTGACCGCTGAGTCCTCGGGATTCTACATGCAAAGCATCTCTCAAATCTGCCCTCCTTTCTATAATCTTACCTGGAAAACTTGAGGTTCCTTGCCACCCAGTTGTTGCTTATCTGATCGGATCCAGGCACTGCTTTCACAGTTACTCTTCTAAGACATTGACAGTTTTAAAAACCTCTTTACAGGAGCTTTACTAGGAGATATACTTTTTCTGTTGCCTTTTGGAATAAAATATTAATGCTGTAATACCCAGTTTGCTTAGGATCCTGCCTTTTTGCTTAATCTCTAAACATATTCACACCTGGTCCAGTGCCAGCTATCTACTGCTCATTCCCTAAATATACTGCAGGAACAAATGTGTTTTTATTTGTACTTTTCCCTCAGCACATTATGCCTTTCTTTTCTTATTGAGCAGATAAAATCCACTTTCAGTGATGCTTCCTGTGTAAACATTTTGGGACACACTCCCTAAAGTGGAATTAATCCTTCCTTGGGGAAGTGTTACCTAGTTCACACTCCAAGAATATTATATATCATTTGTATTTTTAAATCTTAAGTGATTAGTTATTATATTTTAAATTTTGTTGATAACTCCTAAATAGATACTAGGATCTTCATTAATCAAATACAAAATGATTAAATAAATCTTTACATTCAGCAATTTAAGAAACTATAAGTGAACTTATTATAATAATCAGTAATATTCATAATGGATAGCTGCCCACACTGTAATAACAGTAGGGCAGGGAATACATTATACTGTCATAGTGACTACAGACTTGACAGTGTCTATCAAATAATGGTGCCTCAATAATTGCTTTTTAATGAATTATTTTACCTTTCTATGTTAACATCACACTTTGGAAAGCTGTAAAACTATGAAGAAAATAAATAATTTATTGGTAGAATAAGAATATTTGATACAAAATGCAGTAAAATAATCATGGATGAGTAAAAATCTAAAATCCATTCCATTCATATACCAATCATTTAAAATGCGTAGGGTGGACCCTTTTTAGTGATACAATTAATGCCATCTTTCAACCAATAACAGGTAGACAAATAATATTCAGCATTTCCTTTTTATACCCAATTTCTTCAGTTTGATTTGTTTTCCCAAGAAAATGGTTCCAGTTATATATTAGTCACGAGAACTCTGAAGCTGAGTTGAATCAGCTTGTCTGTAGAGCATGGCAGGACACCCAGCACGGCTTCCTCCCACCTGTGGGTAATGGTGCAGGTGCTCTATTGAGAACCACTGTGGCAATACTCCAGCCACTTCAAGGAATTTTCCCTGCCCAGGTGGTTCTTAAATTTGGCTGCTCATCAAAATTACCATTGGAGCTTTAAAGAAAGACAGGTGTCAGGGTTTCAATTATCAAGAGAAGCTGATTTCAGTATTCCTGAGTAGCGAAGCCCACCCATTTGTATTTTTAAAACATCCACAGATGCTTCTAACGTGTAGCTTGTGCTGAGAACCACTAGAACTCTTAACCTGGACATTCTAACCTTCCTTTTGAAGTCACCTTTCTTTATCCTAATTATGTGGCCAGAATAAGCCCCACTGTTTGTGGGTTTTGTTTCTGTTACTCATAGTTAGGTCTAATTGTTTTCGTGACAATTTCATCTCTGGATTTTGTCTTTCAAATGTCTTGTAACTCCTTGCTCTGTAATCCACAGGCCAATCCCACCTTTTTCCCAAATCAGTTCCCAAATAACAGAACATCACCTAAGGAACATTGCCTTAGATCATCCCTTATAATATTCCCTTTCTAGTCTGTCCTCAACAGGAGCAAAGATGGTGAGCATACAAGCTTTCAAAATGTGTAATTCTTCTGCTCAGGGACTACTTAGTGTGACCAGTCATCAGATAAGAGGACGCCCAAGAATTTCATGGCCAAATGAGAATATTATATCAACCACTGACATCGTAAAACAATTCTCGGTTAATAAAGACAGAGCTGTCCAGAGGTTCAATCTTACAGAAAGATATTTTTGAAGAACTACATTTTTTTCCCTTTTACTCTGTGGACATTTGGTCTCTTAATATCACATTTAATCCTTTTCCTTTACCCACCACTTTGCCTAATCCCTGTTACTATTACACTCAATTGCAAGATGGTAAAAGTCTAAAAGAGGCAATAATGTGTATAGTTAAAATTCCCAAAACTTAAAATTTTCATTGATCAAAAAGAATGTTGGAAAAGTGATATTTTCCCTATAATCTTATGAATTAAAATCTGTTTCATAATTTATATATTAAATTTGCTTTCACTAAAGTACTGATAATTACATTTCAAATAGATACCATGGCTTTCATGGGTTAATCGTGGAACTTGTAAATTTTCACAGAAAACAATATAAATATCCAACTACCTTGGTAAAGCTCTTGCTATATCTGTTTTAATCAAAGATTCAAAGTGTTGAATTCACTAAGTGTTACATACAGTAACATTTTCCTAATGAAAAAACAAAGATAAAGATTGCCAGCCCAGTATGATCTTATACTGTGTGTTCTGTAATACAGATTGGCACTACATAATACAAAGAATTTTTTTAAAAAAATACAAGGACACATTTATACTCATTAACTGTGCTTGCTAATGTGGCACAGATGTTGGGTCACACAGATTACTGTATGTAACTGTGATTTTAACGAATAAAAAAAAGACTCAGTAATGCTGATAGGCATCAGATTTCTCCTTTCTTCCCTTTGTTCACGTTCACAAACGCCTAAAGTGGAGGGATGCTCAAAACAAATACAGAAACAAAAACCCACAGGGCTATTTTGAATTCTGTATTCCTGGAGAAAAACAACAAAAAGGAGACTGATTTTGGATTCACTTCCGTACTGCTCTCTCTTTCGGAAAGCGTGGCTTTCCACGTTCATCCAGTTTAATGGTTTCGGCCACTATCCTCTCCTCCAGGGAATGCTGGGGAATGAGTTACAGAGACCAAACACCATGCACATGGTGCTGTTCATGAGTCTGGGTGAGAACTAAATAAGGACAGGGGCACAGCTGCAGACACACAGCAGGCAGAGAATCACTTAGGAGATAATGAAAAGTAGCAGGACAATAGTTTAGAAGGAGAGAAAAAGTTCAGAACCTGAGGTGAAGCCCTGGAGTGACAGGGAAGCCTGGAAGAGTAAAAGAAGCACATCTAAAAGCTAGCTTCAATTCCCCAGCCCGGAAAAGGCAGCATTTGCAGGCTATTACTTATTAAAAAACGGTGAAATCTGGTGCAGAGGAAATGATACTGCACTGTGAATGTCGACATTTGAATTCCAGTTCCAGCCCAGTTACTAACTTCAATGTATCTTTAAGGAAGTTGCTTAAAATCTTTAGGTCCCATTCTTAAAATGACAGTGTGAAATATGAGTTCTACTTATATAGTTTATACACTTCTAAAAGTTAAAAAACTCTAAATAAAACATTCTTAAAGAGTTACACAGAGAAGAGTATCAGACACTTATTAGCTCCATCCACAGGGTTGCAGAAGAAACTTAGTGGCCGCATCAATTTCCTGTGCAGCATCCCTGAGAGTCAGCTTGGGCTTTTAGATTGTTCTGCATCAGTGGAGAAGGCACCACCTAATGAGCCAGTGATTCTGCACCTGCAGGGCTCTTAGGTTTAACTGACACTCATCTCGTAGTTTTTACCCCTGGAACCAGTTCTATCCTCAGAATAATATAAAATAAATACATTTCTTCTCCAAAACTTAAAGTCACATTTTTGACCTCCTTAAATTTTATCTAGGCTATGAATGTTCTTGTTTCTTTGAGCTCTTACTCATTTACAGATGTTGAAACTTGAGAAACAAAGGGAGTGCTGACTTACAAACAGGTTCGAACTGTTGGCGTCTGTTTTAAATGATGATACCCTGAATGCAATGAATGAGACAGAAGCCCTCAGTTTTAAATAATTCTATATGACTAATATCAGGGATGGCACAAGAAACTTCGGCTGCTTACCAACTCAAAGAAAAGCATATGAAGTTGAAATTACATGAATTGTTGGTGTCTGATGCATTTAACTCTCAAGAACTGACAGTGATTATACAAAAAAAATAGCAAAACTCAGTAATTATAGGGTCATGAACCAAACTAAGTCCTTTTCACTTTTTATGTCATTTAATGGAAATGGGCTATCTGATAAAGCAGGTCATTCTCACTTGCCATGGCAGGGCTGTCTCTTAGGGAAGCCAGCTCTGCATGAAGGCAAGTCTGGAGTTAAGTTGATTTTGGACAGCATTTCTTCCTCTATGATCTAAAACTCTGGACCTATCAAAACCATCTACCTTTGTGTCCTCCTCAGTTAGGCAAAACCACTCAGTGATATCCCATCTCTTCTTATCTGTACCTATCTCCTCTCCACCCTTCAACTAAGTGAGATGTAGGGTTTTTTTTTTTCTATTTCTTCATTTTTTAGTTTGGGTGTTCATTTAATATATTCATGCTGGACAGCAGAAAAGACTCAAGCGTAGCATTGATACCAAGATGTTAAATAAAGCCTAGGTCAATTGTTGTCTTTTTCTTGCTCATGCATATTGGCTTTGTATCATAACATACCAAGAGCTCACAAGAACAAATGGTTCATGTGTAAAGACTTCCAGGCACCAACATTTTTGATGCAGCCCACCATTGGTAGGCATACTTTTTTCCCTTCCTTGGTACTATCTTTACAGCTTACCATGAAAAGTGGGTTTTTATCACAACAGGAGAAACGATGATAAAATGTGCAACCATTGTAAGTTTTTCCCGGTTAAATAGTCTCGGTCAAAATGTACTCAGTGAGTCAGGCTAGGGACAGCCATGGATGGCTCCTCTCCATTACAAGACAGCTTCCCCATTCCAGTCAAACCTGTCCAACTCCAGAAGCCTGTAAACCACATCAGTCTCCGTCATCTTTATATAACCTTAGAATTTCCACAGAAAATACTGTGATGTGTGTATGTGTGTGGGTCACAGACCACGGGTAATGGAAACACAGGTAGTTAGGAGGTTCTGATCCAAAAAAAAAAAAAAAAAAAGAGAATGGGTACCAACGAATAATGGCTGTCTTGTAATGCTCAGATTAAAAAAAGGGCAGTAAGTAGAACCCTTACCAAACACAAACCAAATAGAATTCCTGGGACTGTGAGGAGCTGGGGTATATGTGGTGAGGCACGTCTTACTGCGTATGTCTGAGTAGCTGGATGTGGTGACGACTAGCAGGTCAGGGAAAAGTAGAGGTGGTAATACGAAAACGTGCTTTAATGAATCTGAATTTAGCTACTTTCTATTTGATTTTGCCTTCATCTGTCATTCACTGTATTCACTATTCCTCATTGTTTTATATAATCTAGACGTGTCAAAATTTTTGTCATTTAGGGCTTGCTAAAATTTTTGAAAATGCCTGACTAAAGTAGAGGATACAGGAGGATCCTATAAATGTTTATCAATCAATGAAGCAGGACTTTTCCAGAAACTTGCTATTCAATTAGTTATAAAATGCAGCTAATTCTGTTTTTCATAGTTTCTCCTCTGGGGCTATTGGGATCCATTCAATTAATTGCTGATATGAAAATAATGCAATTGATACAGTGTATCTTCCCAACTCTGAGTCCTCTCCCCCAAGTACTTCTAGCAGCATAAAACTAAAATGAGGTTGGATTAGAATGTATTTGTATTTGTTTATACCTTTGGTGAACACAATTTGGTCTCCAGTGACTGGCAATTTTTAATAATCCTGCAGGCACCTCTTTAACAACCTAAATGTTTGCCTAGAAATAATACTATGTTTATAATATTTTTTTACTTTTTAACAACCAGAAAATGTTCATGTTTCCAGTCTTCTTGTTTATCTTCTGTTTGTTACTGTTCTTCAAAGAATAAAGGGTTCTGAAATAACATTTGCATGTCCTGCGAGGTCAGTTTTTCTGAAGGACAGGTTTGAAATCATTTAGAGGAACTCTGTTCTCTCATATAATTCCCTTATCTCTTTTTTAGTTCAATTTTCTCATGAGTGTTCTGCCTTTACCATTTAAAAACTGATTCTTCTCCTTGATAGAGATGAAACCAAAACCAGTTATGCATTATCCGATGGAATCAAAGGGAAACAGTTTAAAATCTAGTCTAGATAATGCACATAAAAAGCTCTACTGAGGATTTTTTAAAATAACTCAACACGTTTAGTTTGGTCTGAAAAACCAGACCCCCAAAATCAACAAATAACGTTTTTATTAAGTGGCCTATATCTAGGAGTGATTCCTGTCTATTAAAGTGCCAATCACATTTTCAAAGAAAATGAAAGACTGAAATGTCTAGCCTGATAGTCAAGTCAGTTAGACCTATTTTTCAGTTTCTTCTTTTTTCCCCCCAAATGGATTGACTTGCATTTTAGCTGAATGACAGTCAAGACAGATATGACAGTAGTAGGAAAATTTTTAGCTGTGTAACTGCAAAAACTTGAATCCAAAAATTTTAGTGAGTAGCTACAACTTTATGCACCGTTGGTTGCTCTCTCTGGCACCACCATGTATATAAAGCCCAGAGAGACACATCTACAAACTTCAGTGTTTCAACAATTAGATGAGCACTTCTACTGAGCTGGTCCCTTAGCCTGTGAAAATATATTTCCAAATGTCATGGAACCAATGTCAACTTTTTTTTTCCTGCTTTATTTTTTTGCAGACCCGTAGTTATTTCTGTAGTTGAATCCTCATGCTTTTTGTTAAGACTGCCTCTTTGAAAGGCAGAAGGAAATCTAAAACTTGCCTTTCACAGCAGGTCCCAGAGATCTGTCAGGGACAAGAAAGCTGTTATACAGAAGCTCAGAGGAGCAGTTGGTCACTCCAAGGCACAGCCATATCTGACTAGTTAACCATGTAAAAGCTGGAACTGAATTTATAGAACCAAAGTAGACAAGAGTTGGAAAGAAAAGCAGGTAGAGAGCACAAGTCTGTTACATGGAATTACCTGAAAAGAATAAAGAAAATGGTAATGATATCGTTGGAGACAACTTTTGAAAACTGTAACTTTGAATAAAGAACTAAACCCTAGGTATGCAAAACAAAACAGAACAAAATAAAAGCATTTTGTTGTTGCTGTTGTCTCATCTTTTCATTTGACTAGCTTGGAAACCCATAGAAATTATTTTTTAAACAAGTATTTTGGTTTCTGATAGGGATAACTTCTATAGGAATTGATAAACCTCTAAGAATTTTCAGAATGAAGTTTTGTTGCGTTGGCTTGTATTGTAGGTATTCTGACTTTCAGCGACCCAGCTCACTGGGAAGTAGAGAAGACAAAACCTGAAATTCAGTACAGAAGGATAGAAAGTCTAAGAGTTTACTTTTGCAAAGATATTATGTGGATTTTCAATTACATAGTCTCCAAAATTTTCGGCACAATTTCAGAATTGAAAACGTGCATATTACACATATTTTAAACTTATGAAGGCCACGCAGCTAAATTAAAATTAGTCTACACAGTTATACTGCTCCTCATTATAGGAGAAAAGATGGTTACTTTTTTATTATGGTAAAATAAATTGAGAAGTGTTAAATTTGGGGATGTAACTGCAAAGTAAATGCTAAAACGAATACTATACTTGCGCATTTTTTTTTTCTGTAGCTTTGTCAATATTCAGTTTCTTTTGCAAAATGTGTGCTGTAAGCTCGCCACATGAAATAAATGGCTTTGGCCTTAACGGAATGCTATTGTCGGTAGTACATCATAACCCCAGCCTCCTGATAAGCCTCACTTGGCAGTAATCTACATACAGTGGCATTTAGAAAGCTGCAATAATGATGATGAAATTAAAACCCCAGAATTTAAGTAGCTTATAGGTCAGTGTACTGTAAAAATGTAGGTAAGCATAATAATGACCTCTAAAATGTTTATGTTCATTGGTGACGGCTGAGCTAATTAGGACAGAAAGTTAAAATAATTATTTCTTCTCTGAATGTTCCAAGTAGAGTGTCCTGGAATGAACACAAGTGAGTTCAGAATTTACATCCTCTTAAAGCAATAATATATCCAATAATTCCATATTTACATCTATATATCATTTGACCTCAACAGTCTGAGGTGGTTCTGAATTATGCCCTTTTTGATTTAAGTGTCTGTTACTAGCAACAAAAAAATTGGGCAATGTTTCTTCAACAGTCCTGGCAAGACTTACTTTAGCTATATATACTAAGTCCAGAAAAGCCTTTCTCAATCTATACCTGTAAAAAGTGTGCTCTAGTAAAAATGCTGAAATATATTAGTCTAACCACCTGAATTCTTATCCAAACTCCCATGATTTGGAATTAGTCATGTGGAAATTCATCCAGGTAAAGAAAGGTCTAGTTATTTTTTTGTTTTCATGTATTAAAGAATTGATGTGTCCTTTATTGCTATTACTGAATGATGGATTAACCACACCGAGTAAGTGCCTTCATCCCAGGATTCCTCGTTCATCTCTCTATGAAATGTGGTGTTTCAAGGAGGAGTGTGATACAAGTTAACACACATATCAACGAAGCTCACTGCTTTTCATTTTTATTATCTCTAGGGACACTATTATTCCATGGAACTCACTTTGGGAAATGTTGGCCTATTGATAATATGATTTTTGCTTATCTTTGCTTAATCTTAATCTATTTTAAAAACTCCTAAAGACTCCCAGATGCTCACTAATCTGGGTTAACTAGTTTTAACTGGAATGACATTCCTTATTAGCTAAGCAAGTAAACAGAACTGATCTGACAGGAAAAAGGTGTCTTTCAAGAGTCAAACTTACCATATATTGAAACACAATCAATGTGAATTTTCTTTATTCACTGTGTTCAAAATTTTAATGCACAGAATAGTTAGTTCCCCCCCTTTTTTAAGACCACCGTTATTAAGGTCAATTCCTTACATCCCCTATGCTGAGAGAGCAATGGCGATAGGTGCCCACTGATGATCTTTTAGAACCAAATGACAATCTAAACCATTATTCAAAGTGGATATATAGTTGTACATAGAAAACAACAATAAAATCTTCCTTTTTTTAGGACAGCAAGACAGATCTGAAGAATTTAAATCAGAAAAACTAAGTGATCATATACAGGATGTCAGCTAGAGAGATACTAGACATCAAATAAAAATAAAAGAGTGTATTTATTTGGCACTATGACAACCGAAAATTATTAAATGTTTCATTGATCAACTATATTTTTCCTTTACTCTAAAAATGAGCAGTCAATCCATTTTTCAACAGGTTAATGACAGAATCTTTTCCCTGGAAGGTAAGAAAAAGCACACAGGTGCATAGTTATTTACTAGGTAAGATCTTTCTGTTAAAAGAATTAGCCTTATTAATTCTTTTAATAAAGTCCCTCCTAATACTGATATTCAAATGAAGAGACAAAGAAATTTAACAGGGTCATATTTTACTGCTCAGCCCTATGTAAAAGCCCTATGTACCAAAAGGGCCTGGTATGCAACAGACAATAAATAAATAAGTTATATTAATTATAGACTTTTACAGCCCAGAAAAATTGTTATTTAACCAATTTACTAGTAACCCTAAAATATCCCCACAAACATGCGTGATTTGTCTGAGCTATATTTTCAATCTTCACTAGTATATTTACTTGGCATTATTTCTATATATCTAACACCATTTTGCTTTTTCACTATTAGAAAAGTTAAATATGTTTTTTATCATAATTTTATATTTGAGTCAATTATTTAGAACCTGAAAAATAGCCATTTCCTGCTGGTACAACACACCACAACAACCCCTTCCTTTGTGTGTACATGAAAGGAAAAAGAAGTCATATTCTTCCATCGTTGGGCAAATTTCCACATGGCTAACTTCATATCATTCATCAGGGAACCAGGCAATATAATCAGCTCACTTAGCAAAGCGAAATGTGAGTTGGCCCATGTGGCACAGTCCAGAAGTAAACTGAATAGTGACTGCTCCTTTAGGCAGCTGATCCACCCATATCATTCAGTACAATGACCTACGTCAGAGCTGGAGCTGATCTCTGCACACCCCTCCTGCAGACCTGGGAGATGTGCACACAGTAGGCTCTGGAAAAGGTCTGAGAATGACAATGCACTTATATCTACAAAATCATTCTATAAACACACATATGCCAACAATGCCAATCATTTCATGTAACATAAACTCAACTTTGGGTAATTTTTCAACAGGCAAAATTTTTTGTGCTTTTTTTTTTCAGATTACAAAATCTAAAGCCCCTGGAACATTCATCAGTTTTATTTTTTCTCTCCATGACTATTTCCTCCTGTAGCCTACATCATGAAAAGACATCACGAGTCATCCTGATACAGAAACACTCATAATTATTATGAACACATAACTGTTAACAGAAACAAGGGTTAGGGTTGACAAAATATCTTTCAGGTTTGACCCATTTTACTTCTTTCTTGGGCATGCAGACACATGCTAATATTCATATCTGTGCTAAATATAAAAATACCTAAGAGTTGCTGGATGAAGCCCAATTTTCTATAGGCAGCCTATTAGTTTCTCCATCTTTATACGCATTGACTTATATAAAAAGGAAGAAAAAGTTAAATGAGTTCTCTTTAAATGTAATTTCCTTTTTGAAACTATGTATATATGTCCATACATCCTAGTTTTCAAGATTACTGACATTCTGTAAATGCATATATGCATTTTCTCCATTACAATATTACCCAAGTTAAAAACAACAAAAAAGGAAGTGCCTGTGTAGGAGTAAGCAGGAATAGCACAGTCCCAGTGTCGTGCCGTCCCCACAGGGCTCTGGGATTGTCTTTTACATTTCTACATCTAAGTCACTTCTATTCCTATCGCAGTTCATAAAATTGGGTGAGAATTTGAATCTCAATTTTCTCATTTAAAAAATTCACCTCCCCCGTCATCACCATTGATTTTAAAGGAAAGAGTCTCATTTCAATTGGGAATGTGGTGATAAAACAACGTATTTGCTTTTATCAATTTGGATTATAATTTTTCCTTCAAATAGCATTAACTAGCATTTATAATTTTTGTTTCTCCTTTACCTTCATATATTGTTAAAGGAAAAGGTTTATGTATGTGACTGGTGATCAACTGAGTTCTGTCTTGTTTCCTTGATTATTTGGTCAATGTGTAGATCAAGCAACTTTACTTATTATTTACTTTGAAATCATTATAATAATTCTGACAAGAATAATTTTAATGACCTAATAGATCATGCATAATATATGTCTTGCTTAGTAGATGTCTTTCGACTTTTAAACAACCCTGAAAGCACAATCTAATTAAGGGTTAGCAGGTTTTCAGAGATGTTCCCTCAATTGCCCAAAGCCATATAGTCAGTAAATATCAACCCTGGCATTTGAGCCTCATCTCTTTGGTAACAAAGTTCACACTCCTGAGGAAAGGAAATTAAAAGAATGGAGCATATGTTGACATTCATTACATGAATACTAATGGAAAATGTCTTCCATTTTGAAAATATTCAATGTGAAATATGGATAAAACAGAAGGCCACTATTTAGGGTACTGATGGAAAGATTTGTTTCAATTTCACAAATTATTTCTTAAACAAACAAGCTGTAAACAGGGCTATAACTGATAACATAAAAGGAGAGACAAAAAAAGCAGGTAGTAAATGACGTCTGATCTCGCTTTCTCCTGCATCTCTCTGCCTCTTCAGCCACGGCCCAGAAAATTTAGTATGTGTAGACACTGACTGAATTTCCATCTCTGCTTTAGGGTTGGCTGAGGGCAGTTGGTGTTATACAGATAAATTAAATAAAGAATATGACTAAAATGACCCAAGTAGTGACAGAACAACAAGAGGACCCTGGACTCTGGGTCCTTCCAGTTCCCACATTTGGACCACGGGAGGTGACTGCAGCACCGTAAACAAAACCCTGAAGGGCCAGGACAGGACCCACTGCCCTGAAAGTGGTTAAGCCGGCAATGGACACAGTCCATTGGGCTCCTTCCTTCAGGGGCATCATGCCTGCCAGTGGACACGAGGCTCCTCACTCTACACTGACTGCCTCTCCTCCACTCTGAATGAAACCATGTGAGAGAGGAATGAATATAGAAACTATGTAAAAGTGCCCTAAAAAACTTTCTGGCACATTGTGGGCACTCAAAACTTTTTGACCACTGAATTGAAAATGTAATCTTTATAATGTAGTGGGAGTTTCTGGGTCTAAATTCCACTTTGATCAGTTTCCATTAGTTAAGGAATTCTGATGTTCTACCAGAATTCATATAAACTTTCCTCTGCATTCTTCTTACAAAAGTAGGCAGTATTTAAAAAGTTTTGTCTTATTTTTTCTGACTTGTTAGAAAAAGGAATCTGGCAATTATTGAATGCCCCATTCATTTTCAGGCATTGAGAGTATCCCATTTTAATACATCCCTACATTTCAGACAAAAAATGATGCTCTTATGGGTTGATGAACACGTTCACTACCAAGTTAGTAGTTAGCGCAGTAGGGATTCAAACCCAAGTGTCTTACACTGAAGCAAAGGCTCTTATCACCCTCTTCAGTACCTTCAGTATTAAATTGGTACAGAGATGTATCCTTTTTAGCCTAAATCTTAACTGTGCTGATCGCTGTACTTGGGTCAGAGCTACCTTACCGTTATGGGGGCCGTGCAGGGCCCAGCCCTTGGGAGGTGCCATGTATGTTGTAGTCTATGGAAATGGGCTCCCTGGATTTGCACATGGAAGCTCCGACTTCACAATCACCACTGTATCAACAAACTCTCTACTCTTACTCTACATGTTGTCACATAAAATGAAACCCAAATTTTACTAGAGAAGGTAGTAGTCCATATGCTTCAATGGAAAAAAATACTGGGCTTTTCAATGGAAAAAAGACTCATTCAGAAGATCTGTGGTCATTCCTAGCTTGGCTTGTTGGTAATTCTCTTAGTGTATTAAACTCTTCTCAATCCCTTGGAGTATAATAACCACCTTAATGATATTATGTGATATTTTTTAGGATCCATTGGCATGGAATAAACTTATAAACCTGTGGCAGAGACACGTTAGATACTCACAAACTATTTCCCCTCTATTTTGAGTAGACAGCCACATGACATTCCCCAGCTTTGCCTATGGTTAGGTGTGGCAATCTGAATGAGTTCTGGCCTACGGACTGTGGGCAGAAGTGATGGGCGACACCTCTAAAATGGGCCCACAAAAACATAACCGTGAGATGCTCTGCTCTGCTGCTGCTTCTTCTGCAGAGAACCCAAGACAATGCCAGGTCTGTAGGGGAGACTAGAACCAATGGAAGCCTCTGGCACCCTCAGGGTCTACATTGGACTGCCTGGCCAATAAATAGATGAATATTTGCAATGCTGAGGTCCTTTGTTACAGCAGTTTTCCCACTCTGAATGGTGTAAGACTTATGCAAACATTGGTGTGTGTGTGGGGGTGTGTTACCATCTATTATTATTAACATAGAAACTAAAATCCAGACTTTCCACCATGTCAAAATTCTACTATCATGAATAATCATTTTGTATATTGTTGCTTATTGTAAAAGTATTTCCTAAGGTTTTCCAGATCAGCTAAAGCACCTCAATTCCACACACAAGGATTGAATTGCAAGTGACTGACTGATCTTAACTTAGTCTACTTCTGCAGCATCCACAACTGCCAAAAAAGGGTCTTTCCTGAGCATTCTTCTGAAAAGAAAGGGTGAAACTCTTCCTGCTATGTACATGACTTTTGAGCACCTTAAATAGTACTAAAAATAGGCAATAGTTTTGACCATTTGCAAGATGTTTTGTGATAAAGGTACAGATAGAAATTCAAATTATTTATATTTGATACCAGCCCATACAATATGTCATTGCTATCTGTAGTACACTGGAAACTTGCATTTCACACTAGAGATTGCTATTGTGCAAAGCTCCTCCAACATTCTCCATTCTCAAGGCAGATGATGTGACACTGAAGTGAATGAAGGAGAACCATATGTTCTCAGCCAAGTCACAAATGGGCCATGAAAACAGATACTCAGAGAAAGACAAATACTGTATGAATCATTATTTGTGGAATCTCAAAAAATACAACCAACTAGTGAATATAACAAAAAAGAAACAAATTCACAGATACAGAGAACAAACTAGTGGTTACTAGTGGGGAGAGGGACAGAGGGAGGGGCAAGGTAAGGGATTCAGATTAAGAGGTACAAAGTACTATGTGTAAAATAAATAAGATACAAGGATATATCATACAGCACAGGGAAATATAGCCCTTATTCTGTAATAACTTTAAATGGAGAATAATCTATGAAAATATTGGATCTATATTGCACTAATATAACATTGTAGATCAACTATACCTCAATTAAAAAAACACTCAAAAGATGAATGTATCTTCAATGGACCATTAAAAAGAAGATTCACTGTCTTCATTTAAAAACCTAAAGTTATAAAGTCACAGGCCTAAGAAGTACTTGTTTAAAAACAAAATGTTTAATTTAGCTGACTAATTCTCCACTGTTCTAAAATGTGAAAATGTTTTAAGGTAGGAATAGTTTGTTTAAAACAACAGTTTCTAAATATATCAAAGCATTGGTCCAATTCTAACAGCATAAAATTGGCCAAAGATTATTTTTATTAACCTCACAAAGATTATATTTAGTAAATAGATTATTTTTATTACTATATCAAAGAAATCCAGAAAGAGTGTGAATATTAAAAGAAATAACCCTGTTTTTCTAATAAAATGTCTCTGTCCTGTATGAATAATAAATCAAGAAAAGACTGAAAACAACATAGAAGTTATGGGAAAATCTTAACCTTTCCCAAATGTTATTATATGTAATTAATAAACCTTTGTACTAGCAGGGATAATTATTTTATGAAAACACATGTATTTTCCTCCAGAAGTTTATTGCTTCTCCTCCTGATAATAATAAGATTATCCTACTCTTAGATATAGCTTTCATCCACCCCTCCTACCGTAGCTTTCTTCCACCTTTTATAAAGTATCAAGGAACCTCAATAAATATCACCTCAGGACAGGATCAGAGTCCAGATAAAATACGATGGCCATAAGGGTGATAAACACTGTATGAACTCTACTCTAACAGGTTACATTAACGTGAAATTATCTGCCTTACTGGGATCTCCCAGGGTCTCACACTGTTTGGCTACGTCAGTCATCGCTGGCTCTTTCTACTGACAAGTCTCTCTTTTTTCACTCAGTTACAGCACCTTATCTATCTTGTGATTGTCGAATTACTATAAAAAGGTTTCATCTTGCTCTGAAAGAGACCTGTTTCCCTATCCATTCCATCTACTCCAATATTTGAAAGAAAGACAGATGGACAAGCAGCAGGCATTTACTGACACACTGATTCAAGATGGTGCCAAATCACTTCTATCGTCCATCAGGTAAGAATAGGTACTATTCAAAGCAACCTTGTTTTGTTTTGTTTTGTTTTGTTTTTCCTCTATTAGTACAGAGATGAAAATAAAGACATACAGAGTTTTAATTCTATAATCTTCTTGTCATGGATAAAATGCTTTACCTGGTAAAAGTCAATTAGCCCACCTAACACATGGCTGCCAATGCCAGCTCTGCCACGGAGGTTTATGACTGAAGAAATTGACAGTCCCAAAGGTAAGAACTTAATATGGTTGATGAGGAGTATTTACTCTCCTTTTCAGTTTGGACACCGAAGCTTTCAACACAGTTAGTTGTCTGATTAGACTGATCATGCATATCCATGTCCTGACAGTTCTCCCCAAGTGAACCGCCCAATTAAGTGTTCTCTTTCTCTGTGTGTGTGTAAAACACGTATCTCGTACACATTTGTGTGCAGTAAAAGGGTAATAAATGGTACATTTGTCACCAGTTTCAAGTAATAAAAATAAGTCCAGTGCTGTGACAAAAATATATTATCATTTGAAACTTTAATTCCAATCTTGGTATACTATCCTATCTTCGAGCTTGCATGTTGGTCACAAAAGTGACTGAAAACAATAGGAAAAGATTATTTTGACAGCTGCCACTAAGCAGTACATGTTCTTCTACTTTGGCACAGAAGATAACAATTGTCAATCCAAATAAGTGACAAAGGGGAAGAAGTAAGATACCAGATCTCCTACAATTCTATTTTTGCTTAAAACAAAGAAACAAAAATTCTGTGCCAAGAAAAAAATTTGACATTTCATTTCCCTTAGAAACTCAGCTTAAATTAAAGAGAATATTTAAAACGACTCAATTAGTTCGATGACTTGATTCTGATTTTTATCAACTGGCCGAAAATAGCATGGGAACAAGTTAACTCACACGGAGTGAAGGATCCCTCTACTCCCCAGACGTAACACGCCACACACCGAGGAGCCTACTGTTAAGAGTGCTTACTCCTTGCTTTGAGGCAGTCAAGTCCCCATGAACTGTCTTCCCAAATAAATTTTTATGGAGGAAATCAGGAGACACCCCAACATTTCACCTCATGCATATTAAATATTTTCCATGATATGGGTGTCTGCCAAGCAAATAGGTATGTGTCCAGAAATACATGACTTTATTCTCAAGTCAAGGGCCCCAGTGAGAAGAACAGCACTAACATCAAAGTTACACCCCTAAGAAACGTTTCATGAGAGAAGTGTCGGCATACACTTTGTTGGGTACGCAGGAGGCAGAAAGGAGTAACGCTCAAGATGGGGAGGAGAAGTGAAGTTCAGCTTCTGGGACTAAGACCATGAGTGAGCAGATGAGCATCTGCAGGGGGCGCGGTGAGTGCAGGGTAGCATAAAGTAGTGACTTCCAAACACTTCACCACAAAGACCCCCTTCTCACACGTGCACTGATGTGAGGCTGTGTGAAAAAGGACATTCATATATGATATTGGTGGATTTACACACTGATAGACTATTTGGGGGGAGCAATTTGGTGAGACTTACCACATTTTAAAGTATGGAATCTCTAAACCCTGGCAGTTTCCTTTTTAGGAATCTAGAGTCCAAAAATACACAAGTCATCAAAGGTGTAGAACCTGTACCTTTATTATATTCGCTACAAATTTGCTTAAACTTGGGGAATAATGACGAAAACCCCAAATGACAATAGTCACAGGAATGATTAAATATGTATTCATACAGTAGAATACTGTCTAGCCCTCAAAAATGCATGTTAGATCTCTGGATTTAGAGACACAGAAGTATCCTCAAGTATGCTGTTGAGTAAAAACAGTTAACTTGCAGGATAACATGTATAGTATGATCCAGACCATATTCAAATCTATAGGGCTGTATTAGTATGCACAAAAACAAAAGAAAAGACATGTTCAAGGTTCATACTGTTTACTTAATAGAGATCTATTTTGTTGGAGGTATTTTTTAATAACAAGATTAATACTGGTTGATTGTAAACAACAATCACACTGGGGGAATACAACTCTTGATTTTAAGACCAAGATAAGGCAAAATAAGAAATTTGGCGTTTCACCCAATTTCAATGTAAGGAGTTGTGAAAAGTGGTTATGACACTCAGCCTAATATCACTTTTTTGTCAGGGCTTACAGATCTAGAAATAGTTGGGGACCACGTGGATGGAGGTTACCCGTTCCGGGTAATGTTACTTTCGTCAGAAGACTTTAAAATTGTGGAAATAGAAGTGCCTGTAGAAATCATGACTGCATGGCAAACACTGGCAAACAGTTCTGTGCTGATAGATCTGTGACAACAGTGGAGGGAACCACTGATCATCAAAAACTCCTTGCTTCTTCTCTAAGCCTGCTTCAATATTGGTCCTATGGAGATGATCAGGAATCTTCATTTATGTGGGAACTCCTTGTCTCCACTGCTAAATTTTTCAGAATTAAAAAAAAAATCAAGCAACTAAAAAGAAAGTCTCTTGAAGAACTAGTTTTTTAATCTTAGGGTAAACAAACCCCCCAAAGTTTACCTCGATTATAAGTCGAAATAAAATAACCGATGAATATGAAAACTCAACATATAGTTCCCTGAAAACATTTCCCTCTGGGTGCCCAGAGTCATGGCACATTTGAAGGAATCTGGCTGGCCCTTTGTTCATGCTGCGGTAGGAGGTAGGCTGGCTTGGGTCAAGAATGAACTGTGCAGAGACGGGAGGGGACAGCTCAGTGGGAAAGTGCATGCTCAGCATGCGCAGGGTCTTAGGTTCAATACCCAGTACCTCCATTAAAAAAACAAATAAACTGAATTACCACCACTCCATTTTCAAAAAAAGGAGAATGAACTGTGCAGGGAAAGCTGAGGGAAGCCTGTTCCCATTACCCTGACACCAGACAGTCCGCTGAGTGACCCACTTCAATGAACAATTCTCTACATGCACCTCAGTTATCCCTATGGAGTTTCAGTACTCTGTGTACATTATATTCCTTTTTTTTTTTGCTATTTAAATATAATCTTTTTTTTATTGAAGTATAGTCAGTTTACAATGTGTCAATTTGTGGTGTACAGCATAATGTTTCAGTCATACATATACATACATAGATTTGTTTTCATATTCTTTTTCCTTATAGGTTACTGTAAGATACTGAATACAGTTCCCTGTGCTATACAGTAGAAACTTGTTGTTTATCTATTTTATATATAGTAGTCAGTATCTACAAATCTCGAACTCCCAATTTACCCCTTCCCACCCCCTTCCACCCACTCCAGTAACCATAAATTTGTTTTTTGTGTCTGTGAGATGGTTTCTGTTTTGTAAGTAAGTTCATTTGTGTCTTTTTTTTTTAGATTCCACATATGAGTGACATCATATGATATTTTTCTTTCTCTTTCTGGCTTACTTCACTTAGAATGACTATCTCTAAGTCCATCCATGTTGTAGCAAATGGCATTATTTTGTTCTTTTTTATCATTTAGTAAGTATTTCATTGTATAAATATACCACAACTTCTTTATGTAGTCATCTGTCCATGGACATTTAGGTTGTTTCCACGTCTTAGCTTTTGTAAATAGTGCTCCTATGAACACTGGGGTGCGTGTATCTTTTTGAATTAAGGTTCCCTCTGGATATACACCCAGGAGTGGGGTTGCTGGATCATATGTTAAATCTATTTTTAGTTTATTGAGGAATTTCCATACTATTTTCCATAATGGCTGTACCAAACTACACTCCCACCAATAGTGTAGGAGGGTTCCCTCTCCAGGATTTATCGTTGGTGTGAGGTCCTTTTTTACTGCTACAGTTGCAGTCCAGCCAAGAACTTCTTTCTTATGTCTTCTTAGGAACTGCTGAAAAAGTCCTCCTCCTCACGATTAATGGTAGATGTCCAAGTGTGTTTGCAGTGTGTGGCTCTGACCCCTCACTGTTTGTATCTATCACTATCATTCTTTCCCTTCCCCTCACTCTGTCTCCCCTGTGCTTTTCTTGCTTCTTTTCAAGCTTCCTTAACATGTGTGAAGATCTGTGGCTTATGCACAAGGATGGGAATTGGTGTGTGCCAAAAGCTGACTCTATCAAGTACATTTGTTGATGAGAATTTAAGGAGGAAAAAGGTAAGAACTCCACAGGGGTAGTGCTAATTGATTTTCTTTATAAACACATAAGCAATTATACAAGTGGCCATCTGCTTTGTCTGCATGAAGTTAATGAATACACAAAAGGAATCAAATTTGGAGTTTACTTAAATCTTAAATCTAACTGCCTAGATAGCTGTTTGGATGTGTCATAAGGCAAAGGGAAAGTGCTCTAGTCTGCAGGATAAAGACCGACAAAAATAAACAGGATCCCTTGTTTCTTTCATTGAGAAGCAGTGAAAACAGAGTTGGCTGCAACGTCTGAGAGTACAGCCATCAGAAACTAATATATAACATTATTTCCAAATAGGTTTATTCAGCCAAATTGGGTCTATGAAATATAGAAAATCATTCAAGATAATATCACTGTGGCAATTAGCAATTTTCCTTTAAAAATTTGTTCATTTTGTTTGGCTCAACATTCTAGAAGCACTCATAACTATTTCTTGCAGATAATCGTTGGGAATAGAAGATCATAGCAGAGATTAATTCAGAGGATAACTGCTGT
The DNA here is from genome assembly GCF_048564905.1 of Vicugna pacos. Taxonomy (NCBI): domain Eukaryota; kingdom Metazoa; phylum Chordata; class Mammalia; order Artiodactyla; family Camelidae; genus Vicugna; species Vicugna pacos. Next base: position 21,490,814 of record NC_132991.1, read on the forward strand.
AAGATATCACTCCCAGACCCCAATATTAAAAAGCAGATATTTTTTACTATCTTATTTTAATGCATAAACAAATAAACAAAGATCATATATATTTGAAAACTGAAGATTCGAAAGCAAACATTTATTTCACCTCTTCAAGCTGTAATGCTAAATGTGTACAACTGCAGATCTGCGTGCCACAACCTTTTGATGCACAAAAACCAAAATTTATTAATATGCAGAAATTTTATACTTTGATTTAGTAATATCTATAACATTGTTATGAAAACCCCACTGGTACTGCATTGATTCTGCAAATCATTACTGACTTGTCTTTGCTAATACAGCCTGCATTAGTTGCTGAATATATTTCATTGACCAAGAGGGTCCACTCTCATGAGACTTATAATTTAGTGAATAAGTCAGGATTTTTAAGTGCAATTACAAATACTGCAACGTGTCCTAAAAGAGCAGAGAGAAGATCACATATAACTGGGAGCTCTGTTGGACAGTAAGTGTATCAGGGAAGGGCAACCCGAGGAAATGACTTTGAGCTGATAACTAAAGAATGGCCAAGAGTTCGGGGAAGAAACGCTGGATCACTATTTAAGCTGATGGTTAGAGCATCAGATATTCTCAATTCTATTTCATTTCAGATTTTTTATAAAGTCAGATATGTCTTCTAATGCAAGAGAAGATACTGAAATTCAGGTCATTATCACATGAGAAATAATTTTCACAAAGAAATGACATACTGGTGGATGCCAGCTTAAAATCTGTGTAAACAGGAATGTGTAAATTCATTCATTAAATACAAAAACAAACTAAAAATAAAATAGTGGGTGTTGTCCAGTGTGGATGGAGTACTAGCTTTAAATCCTCAGAGGGAGCCCAGAGTATTGACAACTTAAGACTCTCCTCCAGGTTCTCTCGTCCCCCTTCTAGTTTTGTATTCTTAGTAGTTTCCTAAAAATGCCATAAATTCTAGGCAGCCTCTTCTACATTCTATCCCCTGAATACCTCTGACTCTTCCATATTTACGCGTGTTATGGTCTTCCCTCTGCCAGTGCCTCCCTCACTCTGTAAGGCCCATGTCCTTGGCAACTTTTCCTCACGCCTTCAATCAGATGATCGTAGTTCTTCACATACACATTTCTGATGACCTACCGTCAAATTCTGGCTCACATGATACTGTTTTTTAATATGTAACCATCAGTTTCCCCCACCTGACCGGAAGCTCCTACAGTGAGCGAACATTGGCTTCTTCATCTTTCCATGCAATACAGACAACATTTTATTTAATACTTGGAATAAAAATGGGTTAAACTGAATTGAACTGAAGTAGTATGCAGCCTATAAAACAGCTCCTCTGTCTAACTCAAAATTCAGCTTTTGTGGCCCGTTTTTCACGCTGAAACCATTTCCACAAAAAAGTTGTATGATTATTTTTTAAAAGCTCAGCTTGCCTTAAAATTTGGAAGATTCTACATACTTTTGTTTAAGAAATACCATGTTTTACATCAGTGAATTTTACAAGTGACTCAAATCTCGTCTCTTGAGTTAGTGAGCCATAGGGAAAAGCTCACTGTGTGGTAGAAAACATCATCCTCTCCATCTCTCCCTCAGCACATACCCAATATGCCATTGGTGTGCACCAGTAACCATCCTCAGTGCCAGGGAGAAATAGCCAAGAGGACAGAAGGGTTTCCATTATGGGGCTGAGAGGCGGGAGGCAAACAGAGAAGGGGAAATATAGAGACATGCTTACAAATAGTCATAAGTAATAGAAAGTAAATAAATAGGATGCCGACATAGAGAATACCAGGCAGGGAGAAATTTGGATAGAAGGTTAGGAAACATCCCTCTGTGGTGGGAAAATTTAAGCTGAAAAATGCTGTAATTTGAGGAGATTAGGAGAATCTAATGGGTGTACTGAAGGGCTCAATATATTGAACCTAGACAGCAGAAGACTCTTTGTGGAGAGAAGATACACATTAAGGAGAAATAAAAACTTGTCAGGGGAAGAAATAAAAGAATCAGCAGAAGGTGTGGGAGCTCCTGGAGTTATAACTGAAGCTTGATTGTTTAATCCTTACAAATATTTGAACCTCATATCTAATCCTGCTAAATATATGCTTTTTATAGTTCCTTCACTTATTATATGAAATTGTTCATATCTCAAGTAACTTCAAGAGTCATCCATGTTTGTACCATGGCATCAGAGCCTAAGAACCATTGTTATCATTCTCCAGCTGTGGACCCTAATAACACATCACTCAGATCAGTATCCAAAATGTCCAAGAAGCACTGAAACTGCTCCCCTCACACTTTATTACCCACCGATGGTTTGCTGGAAAATGGCAACTCCTAATGCTGCAAGATCATTAAACTTTTTACTTGAGTGTCTCTCATAATGGATTATTTCTTATTTTTCAGGAATGTTCACAATAAAGAAAAATACACAACCAAGTACATGAATATACTTAGCACTACTGAACTGTACACTTAAAGATGTTTAGGATGGTAATATTATGTGTACTTTACCATGATTTTAACAAGTGGTTAAAGGACCTGAAAATAAAAGAAAACAAAGCAAAAAGAAAAATGGATTTTGGGGCTCTTATTTCCTACAAGAAAATGCCATTTGGACTTTTTGTTGTTGCAAATGTTATAGAAGCCAAGTCACTTTCTTTTGTCGTAAGCACAACAGAATTGAAAGAAAGGACGTGGTGGGCAGAGTTTTGAAAGGCAAACTAGAACTTCTCCAGGCACCAAAGACGCTGGAGAAAAGAATTCTGTCCTAATTAAAGGGTGAGTCACATCCAGCATCACAATTTATTAAACCTTTCATCATCAAAATTTGGGAAGTATATGGGTGATAAGACGTGAAGGGACCTAAGTCTACTAGGAAAGGGTGGGCCAGCCTCTGGAGAGGCTGCATGACATAAAGCTTTATTCTGGTTAGGGAAGTGTTTCAGTAGAAAACAAACACAAACAAACAAAACCAACAGATGAACAACAATTCTGCCTAAAGATCCTCTCTATATCAGAAAACATGAAGGGAATAAACTTCAGAAATGGCTACAATCCGCATTTTTGTCCTTGCCGAGACTTTATGGCCTTTTCCGTTCACAAAAATGCATGAGATTATTATCATCAGGAGATGTTTAACTTTGTGAAAATTAACACGAGGGGAATTTAGATCTGTCTTTTGCACATTTTCCTTCCTTCCTCCCAACCTACCTCTGTTCCCAGCAATGATCATTTCAGCCCCAACAATCTATTTTATTTTTTAATATCGTTTTATGGCCAATAAATATTTTTGTTTATCCTATGTTAACTTTTCACCTAAATTAAGCACTTAAACTCATTCTCAATGGGAAAAACAGACAGCTCAGCATTTTCATACCCCTGACAAAGAAAGAAAATTGCATGTTTTACTTTTTATGGTTTCTATTGGCTTCTTAAATTCTGTCATCTAATAGGACTAATGTTCATGGTCTAGGAGTATATTTACCATAAATAGCTTTAGCGGTTATCAAACATCGCAGCTTTATTTTGGCGTTTAACCAACCTCAACCACTATTTATTGCCTCATATACTTCTCTGCTGTGAACATAACACCTTAATTACTCCAATCTCTATTTCTAGGCCTGATTTAGAAAGCCTGAATAGGGATAAGCATTTATTTTTGTTTGTTTGTTTCACTTATGTAAGAAGGCAGTGCCTGTACCATAAGCAATCAGAGATCGGGGCCAGAAGTCAGCAGAGTGCGTTTCAGTGATCTGAAAGATCCGAGTTCTATGGCAGCAGAAGTGCAGATTCTCTTCTGTGCAAGAAAATGGGGAGTGGGAGGCAAGCAGAATGTCTACTATTTCTTTCAAATGCTCGCATCCATGTTGAAGTCTAGTGATAATGTTACTGGGAAAGTGAGAAACAGTGCTAATTTTTAAATCTTCGATTATTTTTAAGTAAATGGACACAACTGGGGTCTTGTGCTGTAATAATGTATCTTTGTTTTGACCTGAGTACATGTCCACACTGTTTTTTCAATATTTTTAATAAAAATAATAATTTACAAGGTATAATGCTTTTCAGGTTGTAGGACATTATCTCATAAAAAGCTGAAATTAGAAGGTGGATTAGGAAATAATGAAGTGGATTAAATTTGTGTCTCTCATCTTAATTTTTGGTTTTTTGATCTCTTAAGAGTCAGCTCAAATAACTCCTTTTCTGGGGATTTTTAACCTATTCACTACTGCAGAACTGAAGAAGCGTTCCTTAGAACATACTTGTGTCTATTCAGCTTTCTACAGGGAATGTAACGGTTACTTGCACTTGAACCCTTGCTACAGGACAAGGTACACATTGTAACCTCTTTATATTCAAAGCTGGCCTTCAGTACGTATTTGCTGAATGAGAAGTTGTTTCCTCAATTGACCATAAGACAACTCAGGGTCCTTAAAATGCAGAAATGGGGATTAAAATGTACTTTTACTTTTTCACCACATTACCATGGTCCCTTTATACTTGAAGTATAGAAATGACGGGCCCACCACTTTGTTAAGATGTTTAAACTACCTGGAACTACCCTCAGCCACTTCAGTTGGCCTGCTGTCCTGCCTCACAGATGAAGGTAAACTTCGTAATTATACGTACTGCTGGGATTTTATCCTAAAGTAGTATTTACTATGATAAAACTTGCTCTTTGGGTTTGCAGACTGCCGCGTACTAACCCCCCGGGCAGCATGTCACCTACCCTGTACTTGACTCTATCTCCATCCATTCCACTGATTTAGTAGTTATCCTGCTGTTCTTTCTTTGCTGAGAAATATCTTAGCACATTCACTCCTATTTCTCACCAATGCCTAGCATAATGCTATGCATATAATTGGTGCTCAGTCTATTTCTAGTTCTAAACTAAACTATTAGAGAATAAAATTCTCACAACTTTAAGATGCCCTCCTCTGCCTTAACCTCTCTTACACTGATGGCTTTAACGTTCAGCAGGAGAATTAGAAATACAGAAACTCTATCTTGAAATCTCACTCTCTCTTAATTTTCCAAATGCATAACTACATTTAAAAGTGTACATCTGAAAGTGCTTTTTTTTTTAACCTAGAAAATAGCAGAGATCAATTGATATGGGCTGCTAAAAGCATCATCTACATGTAAAATATGGGTTTATCAGCTATTCCTTCTTGGGTAAACTGCCTCACTTCTCTGAATGACAATGTACCTGTCATTGAAGGAGGACTGTTAGTACCAGGATTCATAGAGACATAAAGTAGGTTAGCTTTTGCTTTGGATTAGGGTCGGAATGGGGTGTGACTGTAGCAGGGTGTAAGGTTTCTTTTGGGATTGATAAAAATATTCTACAATTAGATCACGGTTATCATCATAGCATGCTGCAAATATACTAAAAGTCATTATATTGTACTCTGAAAATGGGTGAATTTAATGGTATGGAAATTATACTTAAGTAAAGCTGCTGCTGATAATAATAATAATAATAATAATAATAATAATAATAATAATAATAATAATAATAATTCAAACCAGGTCTGTCTGACCTCAAAGTACATACATTTTACTAACTAATATATATATATAAAACAGATAAACAACAAATTTATACTGTATAGCACAGAGAACCATATTCAATATCTTGTAGTAACTTACGGTGAAAAGAATATGAAAACAAATATATGTATGTTCCTGTATGACTGAAGTATTGTGCTGTACACCAGAAATTGACACAGCACTGTAAACTGACTATAGCTCAATAACAATATATTAAAACAAAACAAAACAAAAACAAAGTACATACATTTATTCTGTCCTCACCACCTCACTGGACAAAAGTGAGGAGAAGTTTATGTTCGAGCGGTCGTGCTAACTGATAAAGTCTCTGTGTAGGCAGGAGCTTAAAAGAGATGATAGGGAGGGGATGGAGTTAAACACCCTATCTCACTGTGCAAAGGAGACATTTTAGTTGTCTGCTTTTGAGAAAATAAACAAAAGCTGGTTTTTAAAAAAGTTGTTAGTGGTAATCTGATTTAAAGTTGTCCTCTGCCTATAAATAAAGAGAAGCCATTATCAAATTATACACAGCTTAAAAATAAATTTTTCTTTCGTTACCAAAAAATGGCTATTTTCTTCCTTCCTTTGGCCCTTCCATCTTACCTTCCTTTCATGTGGCTGCTTTTTAAAAATTTTATTTCTGAACCAAAGAGGCTGATTATGGGTATTAGAGATCAACTCTCTCCATAATTAATGGACATATATTTTAAAAGAAACATCCCTTATCAACCAAGAGGAAAGACCCCTAAAATAGAAGTATTGAGATCACTCTACCTTTTCTTTATTCATTAAGTATATTGTTGAGTGAAATCTTATTTACAAGGTGCTGAATGCCTTATCTACACTTACAAAAAGTATTCACTTTTTAATATCATGCTTTTAAAAACATTTTATCTTTTCTGAGAGAAATTAAAGAAAAAGGTAGTTTAAACAAAGACAAAAACTTCAGGAGCTTTTGCCAGAATAACATTTTAGAATTGCATTTAATTTTTTGTTACCTTTTTTTTGGGGAAAGTAATTAGATTTACTTATTTACTTATTTTTGGACGCATGCTGGTGATTGAACCCAGGACCTTGTGTGTGCTAAGCATGCACTCTACCGCTTGAGCTACACCCTCCCCACTGTGAATTGCGTTTAAAATTCTTCTAACCTTTAAAGTTTGGTATGTAAATTCAAACTCCTGAAGAAGACACTTTGTATAGAGAGATGAAGGAACGAGAAATATGGTATGAGCTGTGTATGTTTGAGCTGCATAGCATCTCTTCCCTCCTTGTGCTAGAAGATTCCACTCCATATCCTAAGCTGGATTTTTAAGCCTGTGTGCTTTTGTGAGCTGCCAGGTGTCAGAGGCGCTCCATCCAGTTGTGTTGCCTCTGAAAAAGGTTAACTGCAAAAACCTCAAAGGCTTTCAAAGAGGAGACTGCAGAAAATTTATTGTCAAGGGTTATTATATCTCCCAGCTCAGGAGGGTTTGTCTCAGCTGATCCTCCCTCTTACTCTGAAAGTTAAAAAATCCATAAGAGGTGGATGGGTATGTCAAAAATTTTAAAACCTCATATAGGTTGGGCTTATTTTTGAATTATCCTGGCTGAGTTTTTATTGTTTAACAAAGGGAAAATGGCAACATTGCCATCACATGTCCTTCAGGGTCATCACACAGCTTTGGCAAGACATCCTGCAAAGAACATTAGCCTTCGGAATATTTGTATTTGTGTGATTATTTCACGAGAAAGTCTCTATATTTTAAGAGTAAACACATTTAGAAGGAATCATTGTCCCTCTGATAGTCATCAACTACACAATAACATGCATAACAATTTTGAGTGTGTAAAATCAGTTTAAACTATGGTAACTGGGTTAATAAAGAAACTAATTTGTCAAGTAATATTTACTGAGCACTAACTCAGATGAGCACTTTGAGAAATACAAGCATAAAAGAGTGAAAAGATCCTAATGAAACTAAAGTTAGGAGGTGCTGCCCTAGAGTAAGCTTTTAAGGATACAGGAAAAATCTTATATTTGAGGTAAAAATGGATTCAAATAAATGGAAGGACTATTTCAAAGGAGAGTCACAGCACAACACAGATACGGAGAAAAATTAGATTCTGTCTGGCGGGAGTCGTTATTAATTTCCCTTACAGACCCAATGCATATTTTCCAAGAAATACTTTCTTTTTTTGACATTACTTTGAAAAAAAAAAAGAGTTGAAGGAAAGCTCACACAGAACAAGCACAGCAATGCTCAGAGCGCTTGTGTGAGTAAATGCGTCCCCAAAATACCTGGGGAACTTGTAATGACAATATTTTAAGCTTTGGAATAAAGGAATAGCATCAGGTGAGTAGCTGAGAAAACCTCACCTGGTTTTCACTCTCACCCTGTAAATGTGGACACTCAGTAGTAGATCCTTTAGACCTCATCCCGAATTCACTGCTCTTAAATAGAGTTTATCAGAAACACAGTGGAAAATTATTTCTAGGGAATATGATAAAGCATTATGCCTATAATAAAGCATATATTTCATTGAATGTTCACCAAAGAATATAACACAAGGTCTTGCTTTAGCTAGCAAGGGAAAAAAACATGGGCAAGCCTATAGGTACATCCACAAAATATTAGTAAAACTCATTGGGCAAATTTTAGTTTGTACAGAACATTGCAGGGTTCCCTCTGTGACTCTGTTTGCATTAACATAAGCAAGGTAAATAACTACCATATTAGGATAGGCATCAACATGTAAACAATTCAATAGTTCACCACTGATAATATATCTTCTGCAGAATTTACGTAAACTCTGAGGGCCAGAGATAGCGAGTCTTACGAGACTAATGGTGAGTAGAGTTCCGAACAGAAGTACCTACAACACTGAATTTCATTTATGCTGAGATTCACAACCCTCACAGAAAGGTCATTCTCCTCAGGTCAGAACAGGGAGTTTCAGGTTAATAAATTGGTGGAGGACACTTATTCTGGGAGATCTGGAATTGTCCCTACTTTAATTAAGTTCTACCTTGACGGATGCCTCTTGCACAATAACTGTTCGTGCAATCCTTGATGATGGGGCTGTTTCTCCTGTCCTGGAGTTGCTCATTAGAGATTAGTTAAGAATCTGCTGGGGCAATTCCCACAGATAAATCGTTTCTTCTCTAGTAGCTATCTCTTCGCTTGTAAACTTTTAACAAGTTCCATTATACCCCGCCTACGACCTTGGCAAACTTCAATGACCCCAGAGAACTAGGATGGTAAAGTGGTTTCTATTGCATTAGGTCTCAAGGTGCCCCCGGTATGCTCAGAAACAAAAAAAAAAGGAATATGGAGAAGATGATTGAGAAATCACACTTGCTGCTGCTCACATATTGTCACCTCTCTGACCTCTAAAAGTTGCAGCATGAAGAAGTAGTGAGTTATGGGAGGCAGGAGCATGACCAAGAAAATAAATCTCCAAGGTCTTTGCTGACCACTGCCTGTTCGCATCCACCATGAAGCCTGTCAATCATAAAAATATTTCATGATCCAATCTCATTCATCTCTAAAAAAGGTGATGAATGAGCTTCCTTCAGCCATAAGATGAAAGCTCAGGAAGAATTGTGATGTTGATGTCTACTAGATGGAGCAGCAATAATTAATGTTACTTTATGTCAGGACCACTTATCAGGGACGACACAGCACTTGGGCCCCTGTGAGCTAAGTGATGACAATTAATACATCGAAATTTTGACAACGAGATTTGAAGCAAACTAAGGAATGGATTGAATAAAACAAACTTATTGATTTATAATAATCAGACAATCTGGGCCACTAATCAGAGTAAGACATCACTTAACAACAGTATTTGTGTGCTCTGACAATCCTTAGAAGAGTATGAAAAAAATTTATGATTTAGAAGTTTTTTTACCCAGATATTTTCAGTATAAGATTTTGTTTTTAGACAATTAGGTAAACTGCTCAATATTTTCAAATTGTCTTATTGATCTGGGGACCTAAAAGCATATGTTAAATAAATATTAGGAAATATTAGCTCCAAGTAACATATAGAAGTATTATCTAAAAAAAAAGAAAACCTGGGTTTGAAAAAGTAACAATACAACAAATATTCCTCTCACAGATTCCATGTATGGGATATTTATATGCATTTATGTGTCATGTGTTATTGCTGTCCTCATTTCCTAGATGATAACAGATCAGGAAATTGAATATAAAGTTGATTTTCCACATTTCTTAACATAAAATTTATTTAATTGCCATGAATTTGTAATGGATAGAGTTGTACTCTCCACCTTAATTGTCTTCTAGACAGATGGAAGTGGTCTGAAAGCCAAAAAGCTATAAGGCAGGGACTGTCCAGAAAAATCTGAATGACTGTTTTTCTATTGAAGATGCTCTTAGAAAGCTGAATTCTCGACACTGAGGGTATTAATGAGTGACACTGAAACCGATGTGCATAATGAGTATCAAGCCTTGACTTTTTTTTTTATATTTGCTTTAAAGAGATAACAAAAAGAAGTTCTGTTTATTCAGAAACACATCTTCCTTTGCCGTGCCTTAACAACATCTGTACCAGAGACTTCTGAGTTAAACAGACCCTTCCCGATTCCACAAATAAGTATGCACTAAACTAAACTGAAACATGAAACAAAAATATATTCCCCCAACCTTGAATCTACTTAAAACATCTGTTAATCAGTAATAATTCAAAGTCTAACCTTTGAGTAAACCAGCATTTCTAGATAACATGAAATAAGCATTACTATTTCAATTCTCTGAAATTCAAAAAGTACTGCTAAAATTTCAAAGACTACAGTTAATCATAGTATCAATGTAGGACTCATCACAGGAAAGTATGTGGTCTTTGGAATAAAACCCAAGATGTGGTTTTGAATCCTATTTCCATCCTAAAGGTATTTCCTAGAATCAACTCACATACATACTGATTTCTTAAAACTTCTTTTAGACCAATAATGTATGATTAAAATTTATATCCAGAATGATGATTCTTGAGGCACTCCAAGCCTTTTGATTGTCACTGAATAATGTACTTCTAGTATATTTTAGAAAGATTTTGTCAAGAATGCTTTAAATAAAAACTTTTTCTTCCTATATCTCAGTATATCTAAATTATTAAAACCTAAAATTTGAACCATGTGGTTAATTGAAATTTTATCCTAGCATAGAGCACCTTGAAATATTTAGTCTTATTTTTCACAGTTCACACAGTCTTACCAGTGCTCCAGCTGCCTGTATCCTATTTTTCAAGATCTTAGTGATAATGGACAAAGATTAATATCTCAACTCTCCTGTTTATCACCCATGTGCCAAAATGGCTTTTATCAGAGTGAGCGAAGTTAAGTGTAGTGCTCTGTCTTCACTTTCTCTGACTGGCAACACTGTGATTTCATTCATGTGTGAAGTATTTTTAAATCTAATTATTCTTACAACCAGTTAGGAGAAAGGGTCATTATTCCAGTTCATTAGCTGTTTAATTGGAAGGCATAACAGTGAATCTGCGTTTTGACTCTCTAATTCCAATATTCAGCGCTGCCCGGAAAGGGAAATTGTGTAACATCATGACTGAGCACTATAAATAACATACACACTTCTTCCTGTCCTTCCTTGACTGATATGTCATTGCAGAAATAGTCTGCGCAGTATTTGACTTCTAGAGTTGAGGTTCGGCATTACAAGTTGCACGTGTCTTAAACACACGCACATACATCAAGAGACTATTTATATCCACCTTCTTGTTTTCAGATCAAGTAATGACTAAAGCTGACTGATGAAATAAAAAAGTATTTAATCAAAAGTATATAAAGATAAATAAAAGATAAAGAGGCAGCACTGCCTTGTTTTTCAGTTATTATAATCTGCATATGTATCTCCACGTACCTAGCAAGGATCTTCAACCAGCAACAGGGGCTGCATCTTAGTAAAGAGACGAGTGAAAGAGAAAGCCAAACAGATGCACTGAGTATGTAACACAGCTCCACTGGAAAGGACAATCCTGAAAACTTTAAACAAAATACTTGTTGAAAAGACTAGGTCTGTGATAGAGACTCACTACAAACAACTTTCGTCATCCATCAATGCCTTTAAACGTGTCATTACATAATGGCGTTGTATTAGTTTCCTATTCCTGCTGTATCAAATTACCACAAACGTAGTGGCTTACAATACAAATTTATAATCTTATAGCTCTGTAGATCAGAAATCAGACGTGGATCTTACTGGGCTAAGATCAAGGTGGTAACAGGGTTTCTTTCTTTCTGGAGGCTCTAGGGGACAATATATTTCCCTGCAATTTCCAGCCTTTAGGGGTTGCTCACTTTCCTTTGCTCACAGCCCCCTTCCTCCTATTTCAAAGTAAAAGTGGCTGGCTGACTCCTTCTCACTGAGCATCGTACTGACCTCTTCCATCGTCTCATTTGCCTCTAACTCTCTTCTTCTGCGTCCATCTTCCACTTTTAAATACACACGTGACTACATTAGGCCCACTCTGACAGTCAAGGACATTTCTCTGTTTTAAGGTTGGCTGATGAGCAATCATAATTCCATCTGTCAATTTAATTCCACTTTGTTACATCGCATAACACATTTACAGGTTCCAGGGATTAGGCTGTCAACAACTTTGGGGAGAAGGCAATCATCCTGCTGCCCACCACAATCTACTCCAAAGATTTACATTCATTCCAAACGCAAAATACACTCATCTATCCAAAGTCCCCCACATTTTCAATCCATTACAGCATTAGCTTACGTTTAGAATCTTATCTAAATCTCTTATTTATGAAATGGAACTTCTAATAGTCTATAATGGAAAAGAGTATGAAATGAGTGAAAACAGTATAGAGACAAGTGAAAAAGTAAGCCAAACAAATACACTGAATATATAACACAGCGTCACGGGAAAGGACAACCCTGAAAACTTTAAACAAAATATTTGTTGAAGACTAGGTCTGTGAGATACATGTGTATGTGTGTGTATACACACACACAAACTGAATCACTATACCATATACGAGAAATTAACACAACATTATAAACGAAATATACTTCAATAAGTAAGTAAGTAAAATGGAGAAAACAATGGGAAAAAAATCTCATTAGCTCAAAAGTCCCATCAAAATTATTCAAATTAGGTATGTGTGAGACTCTGGGTATGATTCATCCTACAGCAAAATTCTCCTCCATCTGTGAGTCTGTGAAACACAAAAGGCAAGTCATTTGCTCCCAAACTGTAACAGTGGTACACATGTAGGGTGACGATTAGGGATATTTTGGTTCAAAAAGAATGAAAATGGAAGGAAAAAAAAAATCACTGGTCCAAAGCAATTTCAAAATCCATCCAGGCAATCATCATTTGCTTTTAAAGCTGAAGAACAATCTCCCATGGCTCACAGCTCCACCTTCTAGTCTCTGCCCTCAGAGTCATCTTTTATTTTCCATGGAAGATGGCATATGTTTGCAGCTCAGTGGTTTTATCGGCCTGTTTTGTACCTGTGGCATTCTGGTGGTCCAAAGCCTTCTTTGGTTTTGTACTCTCTCTGTCCCTGCCAATTCAATCTGGCATTTTTCTACTGGCATAAAATTCTCAAGAACCTTGTGGGTCTCCCATGTACGTTGTGGGATTCAATCTATTAAACAAGAGCTTACGTCCCAGATTTTTTCTTAAATAATTCCATCTATAATTTTAGCTTCTTTGGGGATGGCTGAAGGGATCTTTGAGTCACCTACTCAATCTCTTCAAGGAGCTTTTTGTGTAATCTTTAAATTTTTTTGATACATTAGCAAAAGGTTTTTACAGATCCACCACAGGCTCTTTGTTTAGACCATGTTTTTTGGTTTTTGCTTGTTTGTTTGTTTGTTTTTTCCCAGTGAATCTCTTAACTTTGCATCTTTTGCCATTTAGTTAGGCTAACAATTAGAGAAATCATTAAGCCTTCCTTTTTTTGTTCTGTTTAGTTTGGCTTGCTTGTTTAATTTCTTGTTTAGTTTATCTCTCTACTCTTATACATTTTATTACAAGTAGCAAGAAGGAAACCAGGCCACACATTCAATGCTTTACTTGGAAAGCTTACCTGAATATCCAAGTTCGTCACTTACAAACACTGGTCTCCACATAAGTACAGAACATATTCTGCAAAGTTTCTGCCATTTTATAACAAGCACTCCCTTCTGTCCAGTTTCAAATAACATGTACTTCATTTCCTTCTGTTCTTTCACAAGCAGTGCCTTTAATGTCTGTATTTCTCCTAACAGTTCACTTACCATGTTAGGTGTTCTCTAAGGTGATGTATGTCTTCTCTACAGTGAGCTTCACTTCCTTCTGAGTCCTTGCCAGTGGAGTCAGTGACATTCATATTTCTACTGTCTTTTGAAGACAATCTGGTCTGTTTTTTTATCATGCTCCTCAAATTTGCCCAGCCTCTCCTTTTTGCCTAATTCCCCAGTCACTGCTACATTTTTAGGTATTTGGTACCATAGTATACCACTTCCAGGTACTAAAATTTGTATTAGATTCCTATTGTAGCTATAACAGATTACCACAAACCAGTGGCTTACAAAGTTATTATTTTACAAATATAAATTCATAAATCACAAATTTATTAATTCGCAGTTTAGTAGGTCAGAAGTTTGATATTGGTTTTACTTGGTTAAGAGCAAGATGTTGGCAGGGCTTTGTTCCTTTTGAAAGTCTCAAGGGAAAAATTCACTTTTCCATTTTCTTTTCTTTTCCAGCTTAGAGAAGCTGCCCATCTTTCTCAGCTCATGGATCCCTTCCATGTCCAAAGCCAGCAATGGTAGTTTGAGTTTTGCTCACAGTGGGTCATCACCCCTGCATCTCTTCTGCCTCCCTCTTCCACTTTTAAGGGCCTTTATAACTGCATTGACCTCACTCAGGTAATTCAGGATAATCTCCCTATATTGAGGTCCTTAGTTTAAAAATAATTGCAAGTCCTTTTTGCCATGTGAAAATGTAATTCACATTTTTCTGGGTCTAGGACATGGATGGACATCATTAGACGAATGCTTTATTCTGCCTACCACAAGCATAGGCAGAAAATGTTTTCATAAATAATATAATGCATTATTTAGCTAGATAATCCAAATTCAGTAGATTTTCTTCTTTATCCACTTTGAGAACAGTATGTTCTTTGAAAAAAGAGTAAAGGTTAAACTAAGCGGAAAAAAAGTTATATGCTTCAACCCAGATCTCAAAAGGTAAAGTGGAAATTGCAACACTATGTACTACCCATAATTTCACAAAGGCACCAAAGTACTGTAAACCTAGTTTTTCCTTGTTGAGATTTAAATATTGTTTCTGTTTTCTCTTTGTTGGCCTGTATTTACTTTATTAAGGCTGAAATACTCAATTCTAGAAATGAAGAAACACAGTACTTTTGATTTATCACTTTTTTCACCTGCATGATATTGGCAGCTAAAACATTTCTCAGGTAAAGTCATCAGACCATAGCACCTCTTGTAAGTATATAAGACTGAAAAGTTGCTGTGCCTACTTAAAACTTAGACCTAGTGCAGTCAGTTAAGTGATGTATTATCCTCCTACTAGGTCGAAAAACAAAATTATATATATTTAGACTATTTAGAAAGAACTGTACATTTTACTATTTATTATCATGATTTCTGTACATCGTATGGTACCTCTTGTAGAAAAGACCAAAGACATGACATCAATGGAAATAGAAACATTCTGCTTATCAGAAGACCAGAAGTTGGTTCCTCAAAGACTGTTTAGAATAATGGTTCCCATTCTTGACTGATCATTAGTCTCTCAGTGGAAGCTTTTTAAAAATTCAGATTCTACTCCTTTTCCTAGAATTAATAAAAGAGAATCTCTAACGTTTGGTCCCTATGTCAGTATTACTTTATGAACGCCAGCAAAATCTAATTTTTTACTTTATGACGGTATTCACTTCAATATCAGTATAACTGCCACTCATATTGGAGATAACATATATGCTTTTACACTTACTTCATTTTTGGTTTGAATTTTGTGAATTGAATAGAATAAGGAGGATTTAATGTTCCATTAGTGGTCAGTATTTTTGCCAGCAGAGAGTAAGAAACTGGGGAGTTACTGAGTCTGGAATAGGACCAGGAGAACTTGGAAGAGACGGTTCTACCAACTTTAAAGAAGATTTTTTTATAAGGCCAGAATCCCTTCAGCTCCCACAGGATTGTGCTGACAGAGGTAACCTATGTGTATGTGTCGGCTGCTCATCTATTATTTGCCATCATTGTCTTGTCCACTTCCTTGTCATGATGATACAATTTTTCACAACTTTCCTTGATTTATTTCTCCCTTTTTTTTGCATTAACAAGCTTCTCAATATGATGTCATGTGCAGAATAATTGAGGACAAGGACCATACACCATCCCTCCCTGTTATAACACAGCCTAGAATGAGGCTGTGCCCATTGCTGTTTTATCTGAAATGCTGAAACCCACTGCATGATGTCATTTCATCCTGGAAGCCTAAACCTCTTTCCATTTTCCAAAGTGGGTCCGTGGTCTATTAATGGTTATATTTTTTGCTGATTATAATTTAAATTACTTACATTTCTTTTTCTCCCATCAAAACTGTAGGTTTTATATATGAGAATTCTAATTCATCTTCTCAACTACTATGTATGAATAACAGAATGTTACTGAAGAAGTGCTTGATGAATAAGATAATGAGAAAATGGCCCCACCCTTCTCCCTCTCTGTCTTTCTCCTTCCCACTCTTCCTCCCTCCTGTTTCTTCCCCCTACCCCTTGCACTTTTCATTAAGTCATGAGACTCTGTTTGATGTGTCACTTTTGTGAAATTTGGGGTTTTGTGTGTGTGTGTGTGTGTGTGTGTTCACCGTGTGTGAATATTTTTAATCTATTGCAAGGATACTATTTACAATTCTAAATTATCTTGCCAGAGTTATGCTGTAGTTTCAAATTTGGCCAGGAGGCTTAAAGACGATTTTTACCACTATTAATTCTCTTCTGGTAGAATTCAAGTCATAACGCAGCCCTCTTGATTTGAATTTAGAATTAATATCTTCATTTAAAAAAAGCATTGATGAAAAGCACATTAATACTCCTGAGAAGACAGTTCCTCTGCCTCAGGAATGAAGCACTTTGAGGGATGACTTCAGAATTGTTCTTTTCTGAAGAGATCCAATAACTACTTCACCTCCCCCACCTCTAACCTGAGCCTCAGTAACGGCTGCCATCTCCTTATTCTAAGATCACTCACTTATTTCATGATTTACTTAAACATTGATTTTGGCCTGTCTTTGCAAATTTGATTCTGTAAATTCATGTTTATAAATGTTAATATAAGTTTCCATTAAGAAAAAAATACAACAAAACATTTTTCATAGGAACACAATAAATCTCTTTTCAATTTGCCCTGGTGAAAAGAATCTGCCTGTGAAGTTTTATCTTTAAAAGTGGATAGGGTTACAAAAGAATGACGAGCCTTTAAAGGGTGAAGAACTGTATATGATAGAATACTTGCTTGTAGCTAAATTTATATATTTAAAAAGATTAGTGTTTTTGCAATCATGTCTCTATTTCTTTTTTGCTAATCAACATGTTTGTTTTACAGTGCTTTATAAAACAATTTGCGCAGTAATTAAATGTCTAACAGGGATTTTTATGACTGTTTGCTGAACACAAATGTAGTTTAGCTTAGTAGTTTGGAGTTATTAAGTGAGCCATCATAATTTAATGTTTTAAATAAAACAAATTATAGACCTCTTCTTAGCTTTGCAGGAGGATCAGGGCACAATGGAATTTATGAACTCCAAATGTAACAGAGTTCACATTCCCAACCACCCATTTGCAAACACATCAATAAAACTCTTCTCCTTCATTTAGGTTTGCTCTTTAAAGCAAACAGTCCACAGCAAGTAGAACTAAAGGTAAAAATTGATTTTCTTGTAAGAGGGAATGGAGAGGGAGGAACTAACATTTATTGAGCACCTACTACACATCAGCCACTGTGCTTGATATCTTACGTCCTCCCCTTTCAGTCGCAACATAACCCACAGTTTATGCACAGTTTATAGGTGATGGGAATGAATCAGAGGCTTTGTGAGGAGATTAAATAACTTGTCCTTTGTCACATTAATGGCAAAGTTGGCCTCTAACACAAATCATTTATTTCCCTCCCCCAAACTTCCTCAAATTTTCTTACGTTCATGTTATTTGATGTCCACAAACACACAAATCCGTCCAATGCCTTAACTCAATTCTATAATGGCCAGAGAGGCATCATCATCACAAGAAAGAACTCACTGCAGTCAAGCATCCTTCATAGCCCATGTAGAGATGCTCACATTTTAAAAAGGATCATTCAATCCCTTAATCAACAGATATCGATTGAGTACTTCATCTCTTCTTACCTGAAACCAGGAAAACAGATCATTTCCCTGAGAAGGATTGGAATTCATACATGACAAAATTGCATATATCAGGGGAAAGAGAGAAATCATGTTTGAAAAGCATTTAAATGTATTCCATACATTCTGCTAAATGCTTTCATATGTGACACGTGCTCTAATTTACCCCAGACTCTTTGAACTTGATCACTAGCACATACATACATGTCTTCTCACTTGTTCTGTCTCTTTTTCTACTAAATTACCTTTATTTTATAGAAAACTAAACTGAGACTGGAGAAGTTAATTAACTGGCTATTATGAGAGAGCCAAGAGCAGAACTCAGGTTTCTAGGACATCTGAATTCATGCTTCTGGGCACTGGGAGTGGTGGCAGGAGCAGAGAGAGAGGCTGGAAAAGGAGGACTTCCTTCAAGCACCTCTATACTTGTTACCTTTATAATAGTAAATGAAGTATATATTTATTGAAAATGCTGTCTTTCTACTACGTGTGAATCTCAATTCACTGCTGCAGTTTTTAACTTCTTGGCAGCCAGCTATCACAAATGTCAGAGCTAAGTAACTCAAAATTATATAATGTTTGTGTAAATACACACACACACACACACACACACATATATTTGTATTATGTTCTTAATTACCCAATGCCTGCCACTTCCTCTTTGGTTTCTCTTATCCAAAGGATAATGTTCTAGGCCAGGGGTCTGTAAACTGTGGCTCATACAACATATCTGGCCCACTTTGTTTCATCTGTTCCACAAACTAAGAATGAATTTACATCGTTTCAAATGGTGTAAAAATAAAAAAAAATCAGAGGAAGGATAATATTTAGTGACATGTGATCATTACATTCAAATGTCAGTATCTATAATTAACTTGTAAGGTGCCAAGGCCGTGCCCGCTCGCTCGTGCGCAGTCCGCAGCCACTGCAGTGCTACGTCAGCAGAGCGGAGTGCTATTGAACCGCATAGCCCACAGTCCCTGAAATCTGATACAAACAGCATGTAGGCCGTGTTGAGGCTTTCTTCTCACTCTACACGTTCTCAGAGCAACCACTCCACCAGGCTGTGATCGCCAGGTAAGTGCAGGCCCACAGAACAGCCAGCCAGCCAGTCAGTCGCACGTGGATGGTTCAGGAGACTGCGACCCCAGCATGCCCACAAGGGGTCTCATTGTCTTCTGCTCCCAGACTAGACCTTCCTGGGATTCCAAGTTCAGAGAAAAGCACCAGTCTACTTAAGCTCCCACACCAGAAACCTGAGCATCCTGGGTTCATCCCTCTTCCTCCCTCGTCCCCCAGTAAGCACCAGGACCTGTGGATTGTCTCTCTTAAGTGTCCTTCAAATCTGCTCTCTCACCGCGCAGAGCAGCACTGGTCTACGCTACCATCATATACTGCCTGCGTTAATTCAGCTGTTGCCTAACAAACACTCCTGACTCCAGACTCGCTTCCCCTGCTTAATTCTCCCCACTGATCAGATCTTTGCGAAGTGCAGTTTCATTCAGTTCACTCCTGTGCTTGTAACTCTTCAGCGATTCCTTACTTCCCTTAGTCTGAAGTGCACACTCTGCTCACCATTTCATATACTCCTACTCTCTAATTTAAGCTCGGGTTTTTGAATGCATTATGCCCCCTCAAAATTTACTTTCTCTAAGTAAAGCACTGCAGTCTGTTCAAATGCCCAATCCGGAAACCTAACAAGTGTTCCCCAGCCCTTCAAGACTTCAGTGATTGCTTTCGTGCCCTGTTTCTTACTCTCCTTTGTAATCGTCCACACCGGAATATATGAGCCTGTGAGGGCGAAGGCCACTGTCTGTTATCTTGATCATCAGATTCCCAGACCTGCAAAGGGCCTCACACAGAGGACAGCTCTGAAAAGAATGTATGTTGAATAGAACTGAGTGGAAGTCTGACAGACATGCCAAAATGACTGTAGTCAAAATAAATCTTTAAAAACAAAACAAAATCTCTGTGTCTTTAGTCATTACTTTCAGGAAGAAAAGTTGGGTGAAGATATTTTGTTGTTATTTTGTCTGTGAAAATTCTCCAAGAGACTATTCAGCAGTGCTTCTAAGTGTAATCTTAGTCGCAGTCAGAAAGTATCATTATTTCCCTAGGAAGTCAGCTAAAAATGAGAGACATCTAAAATCTTATACTTAATTTGATATCACTATCACTAGACTGATACACTTTATCATGCTTTTCATAAAATAAGCATTAACAGGACTATGCTCATCATATGTGAAATATTACATGTTAAAGAGCAGCAGCCTAGGTCCTTAGAAAATGAAGTATAATGTCCTCTCTGTGAGGCAGAGGCAAATGTCCATCCATGCCCAGTCTGGGTCTAAGTGGACTACTGAGAACAAGACCTATAAATTGTAGAGATCAAGTGTGAAGCACAGAATAACATAATTATTGATGTAAAAATCTTACCAAATACTACCTTACATGCAGTGGGAGTCCTTCAATAAAATGTTAAATCATATCATTAATTGTCCCTTTTTCTGATCTGAAAATCAGATGCTCCAACAATGGAATTTATAATTTTTTATTCATATTCTATTATGAAAGGTACTTGCTTATATAAAAAGTAACTGCTTCTTTAAGATTGTGTCTTTCTCTCCCTTCTTCATATTCATTTTTGACCACATCATCAATCTGTTTTTATGTGAATTAATTTGTGTGTTCATTAACATTAAGGAAAGTCAAAGCCTCAGCTATTCATTAGCATGTATACAAGGTAGGAGAGGACATTTTAGAGTAATTTTGGATGATGATGATATAAATAAATCGATCATCTGAATATCCAAATCAGATCTCCGTAAATGTGGCTGACAAGAATGCAGGCTATCCATAGAGGGGAAAGATAAGAAATGATAGAAGAACTATGGTGAAAAAGAATATGAAAATGAATATACCTATGTTCATGTATGGCTGAAGCATTGTGTGTCCACCAGAAACTGACACAGCATTGTAAACTGACTATATTTCAATAAAAATACATATACATAAACAACAACAAAAAAAGAAATGGTGGAAGGAGTTTTGCTGGTCTAGCAAAAATCCATTCTCTATCAGAACCATAGGAATACACACTCTTTACTCTGTTTTTTGGACCCCACCCTTCTGGCTTCCTGTAGTCAGGTTCTGTCAGTTCTGTCTTTCTTCCTTTACATCTTCCATCCTCCGTCTCCCCTGTATCCATGAAGCACACAGGCACGCCCAAAGCTCCTCTACTCGAAAACAATGGAACCCAACTCTTTTCATCACTCTTGCTGTTCTTTTGTGTTGCTCCTTTACCAGCAAACTTTCATCCAGGAAGGTTTATCCTCATTGCTTTTAGTTTATCGCTTCTCCCTCATAAACATCTCAAAATACAATTTATTGAAATCTCTCTCCCCTAAACTATCAGAACATTATTGCTGACTACGTCTACTTAGCCTTTTCTCTATCATCTCATTCCTCTGCTTCTCCCAGTGGGCTTTGGCCAGCTGCTCACCTAGGGCTTCCCTTCTACCTCTAACAGTCCTGTTTCCTCGTGCTTCTTCCCATTTCCTGCTTTTTCGCCCACCCAAGGTGCTGACAGCTCTCAAAGTTCCATCATTGTCTCTCTCTTATCTGTATGTTCTTTCTTTTGAGGATAAGAAACAACCCTGTTAGTGCATACTCTCTTCTATTTAGATGATTCTCCAATTTTACTTCTAGTTGTACTTCTATTTCCTGACTGTCTTACATCTCTGTGCAGATTTCCTCTGCGAATAGCGTATTCAGTAAACTTCCATCTGGAAAACCATCTTTTGCCTCAGCTGGCTCCAACCCTATTTTCTTATTTTTGTACGTTACATGGTGTTCTTCCCATTCACCCAGGATCAAAGGCTCAAGGTCATCTTAGTGTCCTCTCCCTGCTCCTGAACTACCTATTTTTAGTAGGTTGCCAAATAATGTTAATTCTTTGTTATTTCATAACCAGAACAGTAGTTTTGGGTACCACTGTCACTTTCCCAGACCACTGAAATGACCTTACTCATCTAACCTTTCCTCCTATGACCCACAGTACACATCACTTCCAGATCCAGTTTCCTAAATCGCAAGTCTTGTCGTGTCAGTGCCCATTCTGCAGACATTTTTACCTACCTGGCATTATAACTTTAGTTAAATAACATAGCTCCTCCACTACTCTATACATTTAAATTAGGGATTATGTTTTATCTTTCTATCTTCCCTAACATCCAGCACATTGCCTTGCATATCTTAGGCATTCAATACTTAATGCAAGTTTGCTGCATTATCTGAGAATATTCAGTTCTGCTACAGAGGGCAAGAAAACAAAAGAGTGGTTGATAATCGTAAGTATTAAACATCGATAATAAGTGAGGCTTTAAGAAATCTAGGTAATACTCATAAGATGTGTTAAGCACGATAATCAGGAAACAAGTGTTAAGTGAGGCAAAGGCAGAACACGTCTTGCTAATAGAATAAATCATTTAGTAACCTGTAAGACATGCCAAAGAAAGAATATGTCAACAATATGATGGAACAAACAAGGGTGTGGCTGATAGAAAGGGATGGAAAGATTCAAGATTCTGTGACCTCTGGACATACAATTACCTCACATCTAAGTCAGCCACCCACTGGGGACACCTGATATACCCAAACAAATAGACGGTACCTGTGATCAATGACCCACACCCCCTCTTTCAGAGACGCAGGGGACAAGTACACATGGCCACAGCTAAAGTCCCATGATAATTTCAGGAAGGATAGACTCACCGGTTTACTGATGAGGATTTCCTTTAGAGGATACCTGGTATGTTAAGATACTTTCATGTGGGGACTTGAGGAAATAGTTAAAATCCTGTGGGCTAGCTCGCTCTCTCCCACGTCTCCCTTCATGGTAATCAAGAAGCTCACTAAAACTGGGGATTTACCTTAGGGAAGTTCAGGGCAAAGCAGAAAACAGCTTGTCTTTTCAATAACAATCAAAACTCATGAGAATCAACTGGTAAGCCCATAGGGGGTTGACTAAGAAAATTGTCTGAATCAAATTTCAGGCTGAATCTAGCCTCTAGGTACTGCTCTGTAGGCTTCAATTAAGGGTTTAATTCTCTATTCGCTGTTGTAAATCATAGCTGGCCTCAGAAAGGCATTTTTAACCACAGCCCCCTCCCACATAATCACCCTGAAGCAATAACATTTCACAGCTTGGACATAAAGCGCTGACAGGTTTTTGCAATAAAATGTGACCTTTACTGTTAAAAAATGTTTTACGACATCTGACAAACCATTTTCTTAATAGGAAGATATATATTCACTCGATGAATTAAAATAGCGTAAACAATTTAATTTTGTGCAAGATCTGAACCACAATATGTTCCAAATGAAGAAATTTTATATGTATACCTAGCTACATTTTCTAAAGTAATTATAGATCATGCTTTTTTTAAAGGAATAGAACTACTACACCAACAGCATCGTCAAAGGACACGCTAAACTTATCTGCCTAGAAAGAATACTTGTATGCCAGTAGAAACATCCACGAATCTGAAACACTTGAATCTTAATATTACTTGCTAAGAGTGCTTTGAGGAAAAAGCAACATAAGAGAAATGCCTTTAAGTGGAATCTACTTTCACACTGTTGCTTTAATTCATCCATCTCATGCTTTATGGGGCATTCGAGTGTGCATTAAAATCACAGAAGAACACAAAGTTCCAAATCAAAGGAAGATGAGAAAGACTTCTGGAAAATTGTACAAAACCAGTTTTTAAATAGCTTCTTCTTCTTTAAAGCAGAACAAGAGAATATTCAGTAGTAGGGATTTTTGCTGGACTTGATCACACGAATGCTGATCAAAGGGGCTTAGAAATCTCCAAAGAGGAGTTATTAGAGGGCCTCTGTAATATTTTTTCTTCATATTTATATAGTACTCTTCAAATGCATTTGTAAAGGCAAAAATGAAACTGATCAGGCCGTGAAAATGACATGCAGGATTTCTGGGTATAAGAAACTTCCCTAAATACGCATCTGTGCATGTAGCTTTCAAGCATGTTCCTATGACATCATTGGAGCAGTCATGTTATAAACAACAAAGATGATGTGACACAGAATAAAATTTCACAGGGTTCTTATAACTGCTTACCTGGCACACAGCTCATTCACACCTAAACATGTAAAAACCTAATATATGCCGTCATTTATGTCTCTGCTCGAGTCACATGAGGTAAGGACAGAGGCAAGTTCATCATGTAATATCCTTATGCTTATGTAGAACATGGAAATCCACTCAAAGTTGTGGCCTGGAGCATCAGGAAATTAACTTGATCTATGAGTAACTTTAGAGGCAACTTGGACATACTCTTGCAAGGAGTTAGGATTCAAATATTCTCTAAAAATAACAGAGAAGCCGAACAAATAATCCATTCATTGATGAATATTCTTAGGAAGGAACGATGTCTGAGTTAATTCTGTACTGCCGAAATCCAGCACAATTTGGGGGCAGAATGTGTATTTGGCAAATAGATACACATGAATTGATTTTTTAAAAATCATCTCCACTTGCAAATACGTATTTCCCCCATATATTCAGATAAAGATGTTACGTTTATGAGCATAAAAGGTCTATTATTAAGACTAGAAGCTCCATTTATAATATAGGATAATCACCAGTATTTCTATAATTTTCTTTAGGGATTCATAATACAAGGCAACTGTAGTTACCACTTCCAAGTTCAAAGTTTTTCTGAAAGTACCAAGATACAGTCAATGATAAAGCCTTCTCTGCAGGGGAGAGTGTTTGGGAGGATGGTTTCCTTGGTTCCCTGCAGGATTTCACAAATCTTTCTCTGCAAGGAATTTATCTTCAGCAATCTCTAGTCTATTACATCTGCCCAGAAGGCCTCAGGAATTCTCTGTGCTGGTGGTAGGTCATACATTCGAGAACAACTGAATTAGTTTAATGATGAAACTAAAATATGTTTGCCCAAAAGCCCCTTTACAGAACCATATTACTTGAATATTGAAATAACATAATTATCTACTGCTTTGAGTAATACTTTAGACTGAAAATCACCCCAGAGACACACAGTGCACCCCATGGTCCATAACACCAATTTTTCTCTTCTGCCAGTGCTCCCATAATGCTAAATATTCTTCATTTTGGACCACGTGTGATCCAAACATACTATGCACTTTGCTCCCCAGCTACTGTGTACTTATCTGCCACGTGATATACAGGTGTCGATTCATTACAGACTTAGCCGGTGCTCCAGGCCTTCTGCTGAATGACTGACACCTACACTTCCTCTCCGTCCTTCACAGGAAAACTCCATGACAATCCAAAGGTTGCAGCCTTCATTTCATGGTCAGACATTCCCTTGCCTTTACTTACGCTGTATTTCTTGCACAGCACATCCTGCCTTCCCACTTCTTAAGGCCTTGCTATTTTTCAAAGCTCATTTCATATCAAATTCACTCAATGAAGTCTTTCTTAACAATTGGAAACCACAATAATTTTTCTTTTCATTGATCCTTGGAACAACATGTCATTGGTACTATCATCTGCACTAGATCTGAGGTCAGAAAACTCGAATTTGAGATTCAGGCTTGGCACTTAATAATCGTATCATCTTATTGAATCGCTTTAACGTCTCTCTTCCTCAGCTTCCTGCCCTGTGAAGTCAGCACGGCAGTATCTGCAGGATCAGACTGTTGCTTTAACTGAGACATGCCCAGCAGAGCTGGTGCTCTATTGCTGTGACTCCTTTTAAAAATCTTATTTATTTTCTTAGCAATCTAGAAGCTCCTTTAGGAATCTACTGCTTTGTAGCTTTGGCATCATACGTCAGAAATAATAATCACTATTAATAGTATCAGAAATAATAAGGCTTAATAGTAGTTTTTGTAGTCTAGCCAGCATGTGCAGTAAGCAGCACAGTGCCTACGTAGCCGCATCTGTATAGCGCCTACACAGCTATGCTCCAGGCACTACAGTGCAGGATGCGGTAAACACTCCACACGGCTTACGGCCTGTGTAGTACAGAGCTCCACCCCTCAATGAGTCATGATACTTTTCAATGATATCTGTTTCTAATTCCAGTGTAACACACACATTCCACCAAGCATTAAATTACTCTAAAGTGATTTAAATTCAAAATGTCATTACATTTAAATTAACATCCAGATAATTTATTTCTGCAAAGTAGAAATTGCCACTAGATGCTGGACTACATAGCCATGAGCTGAGAGCAAACTATTAGACTTCAACTACACTATTAAAGGGATTTGAGAGAGAGAGAGACATTTTCTTTTACAAGATCAGGGAACAACCCTTATTTTTCCACACGTACACATATCTAATAGTATCTGTTGTGTGTTTTAGCTATTTTTCCAATTTGAGCTGTTCTGAATATTATGTTATGAAAATGTCTATAAATATAAGTATGTATTATAAACATAATTTACTAATAAGGCAAAAATCTCTTTATTTATCCTGAGATTCCAAACTTCAACTAATATACTCTCAGGTTTGGGAATAGCCAAATACTCAAGACGTGATTCTTTTCCTACATCCAATATTATTTTCATTTTTCTTAATACGTGTTACAAGAAGATTATATTTGGATGTGCACGTCTTCATAACAGAGTTCAGTATTAACACGTTTTCAATAGCTACCTTTACACAGGACAGTCAGAATTAAGAGGTAACAAGTGCTATGCAATTAGTTTCAATCAGATTTATTTTTACTTATTTTAATTTTGCTTGACTTGCAAAAAATGAAAAGATTTAGTGTTATTCCCTACACTTTGGACAGAGTAATGTTAGGCTTAATTTTATCATGTGTTGTCCCTCCCAAAAAAGCCAGAGATAAAGAACACAAAGAAATAAAATTCATAACCAGACCCACATGTGTTAAATAAAGACCTGGTCTGGGAACACTGACTGCTACATATCTTCCACGGGATAGTTATGGTTTAACTACAGCATTAAATCTGTCCTTTCGTTTTTGAAAATAAAAGGTGCGGTTTAGTGAATAGCCTCTTCTGAGTGTGTTCAAGTGTATTAGGGAACACATAAGTTCACGATAAATGATCCAACAGAAAAGATGGTTGAGCCTGGGGGTCACGGTTTTCTATGTTCCTATGGAAACCTAGTGGAAATTGTGGGGTTTTTTCAATATTTATTCACATTTCAGTGGTTGTCTTTAAATGATCACTTATGTTGTCAATCAAGCAGTAAGACATGGAAAAAGCAAAAAGAGTTGAGTTTATAAACAATCTATTTTGAAATTAAATTAAGGGCGCTGAGATGATTCAACTCAGCTTTGTAAAAGCAATTTCCTACTTTCAATGCTTCAAGAATAGTGTTCGCTCTGCAACTGAAACTTCTACCTGGCTCTGTGTGATCAGATCCATGAAAAACATGCCCTGATAATGCGTCGTTTAGATTCGGAGGGAAATGGACTCCTCCTCTTTTTATTCCTTCTAGATTTGACTTCATCTGCCTGAGATTGCCCAACACTCTGTTTATCACAGGTAAGACAGTGACACCTTTCTCGCTCAAACCTAATGCATATTATCTGTAAAATTCCGTACTTTCTGAGTCACCTGCTATTGCCCTTTCCTGCATCAAGTTCTGGTTTAGTTCTCAAGCGGCTACTTGTAGCAGGATTTCAGGGGCAGAAGGAAGAAAGGAGGTTGACGGGAGAACACGAGACCCAAAGATGGGAAATACGCCTCTTTCTCTAATGAGAAATTTTAAAACATGTAAGTATTCTTTCCTTCTTCCAATTTCCTCACTTTCAGCACTGCTTAAATTTGGAGGGTTTGGAATTAAAGTGAAATAATAAATATGAAGGCTATGGGAAAGTTATATTTTAATACAAATAAAATGAGTTAGAAAGCTTTATTAAAAATATGTGCTCAATGGGGCCTAAAACTGGGACCTAAGAAAAAAGAGTATAAGAATAAATGAGAATAGTCAGCAAGTCCAAGGATGGGGGGATAAGATTTTGTGGAATACTTATGAAATAACCCAATAATAATAATCCCCATATTAGATTAGAAATGAGGAGATTATTATTCAATTCAATATAAATCTTCATTATGGATCCATGTTTTACCAGAACTACTACAATTTCCTCAAGATGAAAATATGATCAGAACATAATTTTGCTTTCAAAGTCTTCTAATCCAGTGGTGGACATCAACATGTGAATAAATCAGGCCACTGACTTTAATAGGGACCCGGAGAGAGGTAGAAAAAGAACTTTGGGTGAAACAAAAGGAGAGAACAATAAACTCTACCTTGGGAGGCAAAATTGGGGAAAACTTAAAAGTCAGTTCAATTTAAATTTGTGGTTACCAATGACAAGATATTACCTGTTTTCACTTTATTTGACAAATGTTTATAAATGGCATTTTTGGAACCCTCAACACACTTAATCTTTGCTGCAACCCTGTGTGTTGGTAGTATTATTATCCTCACTTTTCAAAAGAGAAAAACTGAGACCCAGAGAAGTTAAGTAACTTGCCCAGGACGGCACAGCTCGTCGGTGGTGGCACTCGCATTCTGACTCAGGCCCTTGATTTTTTACCACCACGTGATGCTGCTTTATTCAAAAAGTTATCAAATGTTGATGCTCAACTCTTTATATAAACTTTTTTTACTCTTGAAATAATCTTTCAGCTGTGCAAATGACATTTGGGGATTATAAAGTCTGAAGGCTGAGATTTTTTACATTGCCCATGGGCAATAGTCTCTTTTCAAGAAAATACTGCAGAAAATAAATGAGGGTATCAGTGCTGACATTTGTGTAGTACATCAGGAATGCCTGAACTTCTGCCTATGTGCCAGGATAGGATACATTTTCTCACATGTAGACTAAACTCCATCGGACCAAACACAGGGAAGATGAGTCACACTTTAAAAAAAACTGCTTTGGCTTTGGTCACACATTGAAGTTAGCTTTCAGAGAAGCCCTCCCCCCCCCCCCCATACAGTAATTACCAGCACCGAGGAGAGAATTCTGACCCCAGAGAAGCAACAGGCTTTTAGTGGTATGATTCAGTGAATGCAAATCTAAGGGAGACAAGTCAATCCTAAAATGACAAGAGAGCAGCTCCCACCTGGAATTCTTTGCTGGGGAAGCCAGGGTTGGCCACCACCAACAAGGGTCCCAGGCGGTCCTGCCAGAACAACCCTATCATTAGAGTAGGGCAGAGACTGGGGGTCAGAGGAACCTGAGCGTAAGTCCTGTGACACAAGACAATTTAAACAACTTCTCTCTCAGCTTCCCTTCTTGTTAAATGGAAAGGTTAAATCACAGAAAATGGAAAATGCAAACAATGAAAACCTCATAAGTTTTGTTACATACACACATACCCATATATACACATATGTCATATATCAGAAAGGAAATGTATGCATACTATATATGTATACACACACGTATATATACATGTATCTATTTATATATATAATATATGTGTGGAGGTCTTGTGCTGGCTCCAGTTGGCATCTGCACATGGTAAGAAGATTGTTTCAACAAACAGCACTAAATTGTTAAATTGTCAAGTACATAGTCAAGAATCTAGGATTACCAATAGAGAGAAGGCTGTGAGGGTGATGAAGGGACAGCAAATGATGCAGAACTGAGAGTATTCAGGATGGATAGATTCAAGGTAGAGATTCAGAAACTCATACAGCCTGACAGTAAACTGAACCCCTGAAAGAAAGAGATGTCCTGCAAGGAATTCCTGAAGACACAAATGGCCAAGGGGTTTATGTGTCTAAATAAATGAATCAAGTAGAATCTTCTCTCTTTGCCTCACTACTTCTAATCCTATGACACTGTGGTACAAGCCCTGTTGGTATTTCTGACTCTCTTCACACTCGGCTCTCCTAATCTTTCCTCGGCTTATATCCCAATGAACTTCTCTCCTTCTCAGTTATTGGCCCTTAAATGTATAGTCTCTGCAATGCAATTGTTAAAGTCAGAAATCACAAAGTATCTTCTTTTAGATGAAAGCCGTACATTATATTGTATTTAATGAATTTCCCATAATGTCTCTGAAAAGGCTCTTAGGGTTTATCATGTAAGTATTTGTAAACAGGTAGTATTTAAACATGCATTTTACGCTTGCTGGAATATAATTTCTCTCTTGAGGAATTTAGATGAAGGCATAGTATATTTTTAGGTTCATTTTAAACTGTAAATTAATTTCCTGATAGACCTAGGAACTTGAATAATCTATCCTACAAATATATGCAGTATGAAAAGATGTTTTAAAACAGGTATTATTTAAATTCTAATCAGCTCATTATGAGATTTCCCTAAACTGTACATTAAACAAGGCAAAAAAAATCTTTACCAAATGTCATGACTAGTCTGCGGTAAGCACCTTTCTAGTTTAAAGTCTGTTCTCCAAATAGGGGGTGAGACAATTAAATGCATCTATGTTGAGTTATGTGTTATAAAGACATTCTAAAATATATTTGGAGGGGGAATCTGTCTTGCTAAACCTGTGAGCAATATTTGGCCCTACCATTTTTGTTTTGATTTTTCTCTAGTTTTTCATGATTCACTCCATTCTGTTTTCCCTTCCAACCTCTCTGATTATCAACTCCTCCTCCTCCTCCCCACCCTGGACTTTCAATTCTGACATTCTCTAGGCTTCCATTTTCTTGCTAACTCTCCCCTCCTGCTCACGCTCTTCAAGGTGACCTCATACCTATTAAGGATTTTACCTCTGAGTTGATGAGCCTTGATTCCTTAGTTCCAATTTGGCCTTCTCCCCACACTTCCACTTCTGTATCTCCAACCTGGACATTTTTGCACGCCTGTTCACACATCTCACCAATCACTGAGTACTTCTAATTTTACCTCTATTTTTTCACCTTGAGCTCTCCCACCGCTCCCCTCCAACGACTTTTACCAATAACCTTTCCACTCTCATCATTTCATCCTTGCATGACTCTCACAATTACCTCACTGGTTCTCTCGCCTGCAATTTTGCCCCTTTCAGATCCGTTCTCCACATAACTGGCAATGTGCCCCACCTCAACTGTGTCTCTGACCTTTTTAAGGCCCTATTTCAAATCTGTCAATGCTTCCCGGTAGTTTACGGAATGAAGTCCAAGCTCTCCAGTCCGACATAAAATGAGGCCCTCCAAGGTTTCAGCATTGATTTTTTTTGTCCTTGCGGCATTAAAATTTATATCTCACAAGTATTTACTTTAGTGATGTTCACAACGTTTACAGGGCTTCTCTCATCCAGCCCTGTGCTCATGAACCCTCTCTCTAAACCCTCTTCACCTTTTCACCTAGTTTTCCTTGGATAATGCCACTCAGTTCAAAGGTCAACTTTCTCGTGATGCCTTTCTGGCTCCCCATGTGGCCGTACCTCCTCACTTCTCCCATATTAGCACGTGATAATCCCTGCCATAAACCCAGGAATACTGTACTATCTTTACACCTTTCTGTATCTGTCTGTTCCACTGGACTGTGAACTCACTGAAAGTAGGAGATGTATCTATGCATGCAATAAGAAATTTATTGAGTATCTACCTACAAAGTGCCAGGAACTGAGTTAGGTATTACAGAAAAGTGTTCGCCAAATATTTTTGCCTCTCCGAGCACATAAATATTACATACAAACTTAAGGCATATATTAAGTAAAAATCATTTTCTGTGTTATGCTACCTATTGACATGTTTATATATCAAACTAGATCTTATTACATATACATTTTCTTGTAGATGAAGGTACCTGGTAGAAATGTCTGTCTCTGTGTGTTTGTGACAGCTTGCCCACATGCACTGGAGCTGCATGTGGGGCTACTGCAATGCCCAATTTGATTTGATTTTTTATTACTGATTTAATGAATACCTTCAATCCCTCAAGCTGCATTTGAGTCTGGTTTGAATAGTAAATACACACTGTGCATAGGTGAAGGGTAAACTGATCCAACAGTTATCAGGACAGGGCTGAAGCCACTGGACTACGTCACCTTCCTTTGAACTTTTGGGCATGTGTGTCCAGAAGCCACTGGTTGATCGAGTGAATCTTGCCAGTCTTCACTCAGTGGCTAGACACCTACGACAGGTGATCTGCATTCAAGGAAATAAAAAGATGCATTTAGGATCCCTTACATAACTAACAGGGTACTTTGTGTGTCCACAAGCACCTCAGCAAGAGCCAAGATGTGTCATTTTCCAAGGGTGAAAATGTAATGTTATTATTCAACCTCGTCATGTAACATATCTCTAAAAGAGATGTTAGTCCTTAGAAAGAGAGCCACTTAGGGTCCTTAGAAATGGACCCACCAGCGGCACATCTCCCTTGGCTGTGGTGTTACACACACAGAAAATGCCAGGAGGGAAACCTTTCTAGCAGAGTTAATCTCTTAAAAAAAACAATGTGTCTCCAGATAGGGTTGTGAGACTTGGTGAGTAAAACTACAAGACACCTGGTTAAATTTGAACTTCGGATAAACAACAAGCACTGTATTTAAAATTCAAATTTATCTGGGTGTCCTACATTTTATCGGTCAACCCTACACTCTACATAGTGTAGACAAGATAGAGGACGGTGTCATGTTTATGTAACAAAGTCAAAAGTCTCACTGTCATCAAGATGGAAATTTCCTTTCACTCCATTGTATTTTCTCTTGTTTTGTCTTTCTGAAAAAAATTTTTTTTCATTTCTTCCCTTCCTTTTTTGCCCAATCTGATTAATTACTCTTCTGGGATTTTTCACATTTCAGGAGAGTGCCGACCTCCCATTAGTTTGTTACCATAGTTAGCTTTCTTGTTGGGGAAGAATAGCTATCTTGTCTCAGTAAGGACAGCACGAATGGGAAGGTAACATGGAGCCCTGTCGCCTTCTCTTTAAGGTTTCTACCATTGAGAATGGTTACTCCCTGGTGATTATGGGAGTTTATGATAATTGACTCATTATCTCAGATACCATCTTCTTATGAATTGGGGGTGGGGGAAAAGAAATGGCAGGCTAGGAGGAAGAATGCAATTTAAATAATCTTCCTTTTTATGTTGTTTTCAGTAAACTACCCTTTATTTGATCTGAGATTCATATATACCTAGGATTCTGTAGGCTTGACATGTCTTACTTTGGCAGTAATTTTAGAAGGGGATGTAAATGCAATGTTTAGGATTATTTACATGAATTATAACAAAAGGGCAAGATATTTCAGTACAGATCTCCAAAGAGGAATTATAAGGACAAAATTCAAGATGGTGTTTTCTCCCCCTGAGTCTCTGCCACTTATTAGCATGTAAACATATTCCAGCAATCATTTTCATTTCATTAGTAAAATTGCATACCTTTTTAGCAAATTAAGAATAATATCATGTAATTCTCTTCTGTCTAACAAAGACAAGGAACCACAGAGAAGGATAAGGTGTCTACCAAACGAGATCTTTTGTAAATACCACTGTACTGAATATAGCAGCTTCTCTTAAGCCTAAGAACAGATAATTCTGTTTTAGGCAAGAGATAAGCTCAATTAGCACACAGAGAGCAAGCTGTACTTTACAGGAACACTATCTCTTCCTGCCTGGAATGACCTTTTGCAAACTAAAGTAGTTTCAGAATTAACTACTCAGATATTAATTTACTTTCTCTCATCCTGTCTAAAGAATATATGTGTATATAAAATATGTTCATACACACAAAAATCAAATTGTACAAAATATGCAAATTAGTTAGTAATTATTCATATATCAAAAGTATTCAAAGGATTTACTACAGCTTTCCTTCCAGTTCTGATACTCAGTGTACCTTACAATTTTAATTAAATTTAAGAATATATATATATATAGTCACCATTGAAAAATTCTGTTCTACTGAACAGAACTGAATGCCCAATTTCAAATTTTGCATCAAGAATATTAGTTAATACTGCTTCATATTTAAAAGGTAAGGGTAGAACCTCTACGTTAGATATGATTCATTAGCTAAAATTCACATTAGATTAAATCTCTGTTACTGTCATAGCAATAGGTCTTAAGTCTTCCCAATCACTATCAGCTGGTTTCAGTATACTGTTCAGCTTATGATGAGTTCTGGATTGTAAATAGTATATAAAGAATTAGAATAATTATAATGGCTAATATAAAGCCACAGACCTGAGTGAAAACTCTACTAATTGAGGTGTAGCAAAGCATAATTCAGCAACACTCACTGAAGCTTAGATTTAGGTAGCACTTCAGCCATCAGCTCTTTTAATATTCTTTTAAATCAAAACTCCTCTTACCCCCTTAAAAAATGTTAGTCACACATGGTCAAACAGCCTCTCAGTAATAGTGTTTTATTAGCATTATTACAATGTCTGTTTTTAGTGAGACGGTCCTAACAGTGTATGTGTTTAATGGTTATTTGACTTATATACATACATGTATTATTAGTCAAGAAATATTGAGCACTTTCCATGTTCCAGACACTTTGCTAGACACCGGGAGCACCTTAGGGAGCACAGAAGACAAAAATCTGCCAAGCACAGAGCTTACATCCCTTTAAAGAGAAAAACTGTGCCAGGAAGATAGAAGCATTAGTTACGTGATCAATATTGTATCAACATTTCAGCCTTTTCTACAATTATGTACTGAGGGTCTACAGTGCCCTTTGTTAGATGCTGGGGAGCACACAGAAAGTTGTAACAGGGGGCCTGCCCTCAAGGTGTCAGAAAATCCACGCGTAAGACATACTTGATATAAAAGCTCAGGAAGAACGAAGCGCATAGACCCAAAACGACTGGGACTGAAGGAAAACAAAAGATTATCAAAACATAAGAGGATTGGAAAGGGTTTTGTGAAAACTACTGGATGTCCTGATGAGCTCTGAAGGATCCGTATGTGCAGAAAGGGCATTCTGTGCTTGGGTGCTTCAGGAACAGAATGGGCACACACGCCAGGCCTTCCATGTCACATACTCTGGGGAGAAGAATGAGGGAACCACACAGTGGGAGCATATGGTTCACGGACAGTTAGGGTTCCAGGCAGGGAAGAGTGATGGGCTGTGGGGGGATCCTCATGCCCCGTAAAGATAACAGCAGGAATTCAGTTGTCACTCTAGACAGCAAGGGACCAATGACGGTCTTTGAGAGGGATGTGACATGCTAATCTGATTAAGGAAACATAAATTAACATTTAACAGGCATAATAAAGAGTCAAGTTTAAGCCTGTTCAAGTACTTACAATGTGTTCAAGAATATACGTTTTAAAAGCCAGTTTTTTATCAAATGAAACATCAGTATTATACATTAAAGTTCATCTTTACCTAACATCTATTTTTGGAAAAGAGAGTTTTGTTTTATGATTTGGTTTTTGGAATGGTGTTTGGTTTTCGCTTTTGTTGGTTTTGCTTCTTTTTTCTTATAGCTCTCATAGTTAGACATGGGCTTAGTCACATCTCACATCACGAGCCCCGTCTTACACCCACAGTCTTTATTTCTGAGTTACTGTCACAAGAAAGCAAAGTGCTAGATGTATTTTCTATCTATACGGATAATGAGAAAGTCTGTAACATAAACAATTTCTCTTTTTGTATTATTATAGTAAGAGCAACTGAAGCATGATTTAATTAATCACTTATAAAAATTAATCTTTGTCAGAAACAAGGCAAAGTTAAAAACCTTATTTACAAATGCCTTAAATCAAGTTATTACTGACATATACCATTCATACCCAGTTCTGAGCCTGAGTTTTCTCCTCTGTAAATAGCAGTGATAATGGCTCAATTTTAAATTGTTATGAGGATGAGATATATATTTATCTGTGTTAATAGCTAATCTTCAAAACAGCCTTGTAGATGAGCTATTACCATGACCATTTTACAGGTGAAAAAACAGGCTAAGATATGTGTCCAAAAACAAAGCTTTTTCCATCTCAAACTTCGTATTTTCCCCTTTATCATGCCAATCCCCAATTGTAAACCATACAAATGCTGTGGGCACAGAGATGAAAACAATTATACATAGAAAAGATAATGAGAATGTGTTGTTTTCCAAAATATTCAAGATTCTTTTACAGGAGACGTATTCAACGTTGAAAACAAAAATACTTCAAATAATCTCTCAGCAATTATTTCCACATTTTGAACCAAGTGTGTGAATTATTTATATGAATCATATGGAAATGTGAAACCAGAATATGCCAGTTGACTTAATGAAAAATGAACTAGCAATACAAAGTACTATCCACTTGGTATTCTTGTTCCTAACTTATTCATAGCCTCTAGGGAATTTCATCATATGAAAATTTCACCTTTCAAGAATTTAAGTAGCTGTATGGTTTCTAGGCTATTACTACAGACATTTATGTGTAAAATGCGCTAATATTAGAAACTAGAGAAATATGAAGGATATGCTAAAGTTTAATTAACATGAAGCATACTTTTTCTAATTTAAAAATAATAATTTCAATTTTACTCCAATAGGTCTCCCTTAAAGAAAAGATATAATTACAATAACTTCATAGATCAGGCAAAAAATTCCTTGAAAATTTCTCTCACTGGTTACATTTTATTTTTTTGATTAACAGCTAAGTAGATAAAATCTGCCTTAATTACCCAGAGTATCTTCTGTAGTTACTTGCTCTTTACGCAAAGAACTGAATAAGTAGACTGTTCATTTTAAAAATGAAGTACAAATGTCATTTCATATTTATCTAACACTTCTATTTTTGGAGGCAAGCTCATTTTTTAGATTTTGGCAATGTATTTACCTGTTCAAGCTGAAGAATTTAAAGAACATGGTGAAGTTGGAACTACACAGTTTTCTGATGTGATCGGTGCTATTAGTGATCCATTTGGATCCTATTCTTTCTCTTCATATGTCTCATATAATAAAGAATAAGGTTGGTTTTATTGGTTTTGAACTTCGGAAGTCAACTAAGAGCTAAAAATGACACTTCTTAAAAATATAGCCAATTCTCTGAAACTAACGTCAGGAAGAAAAAACTTCCAACCTCTCCTTCTAAAACCTCTTAGTTGTTATGATAAGAGGGTTTGGACTTGAGTCTAAAGATGTTGATTCAGGATTTAATTCTGAATTTTATTATGAAAGCATGGCTACATTTCTCTCTACATATGAAAGACATTAGCCATTAGCCAATTCACTGCCCCATCCCATGCCACCAATGTCTACTTGAGATATTTTTGCTTTCAAATTAGAAATCTGTCTTTGTTCAGGAAAACAATGCATTCAGCCCCATAGGATGCACTGTAATTGGTGTAAGCAAGTCATGAGTAGCACACTCCCCCTTTCCAGAAGCTCTTCCCACTTTCTTGCAGCTAGAAAGGCGCACCCTAAATGAAGATTTTGACTGATGAAATGTTAGTGAAAGACTGCTGGAGAGATGCTAGAATTTTTTTTTTCCTTCAATGATTAAAAAGTGAGAGCAGACACTCAGAAATTCCCTTTTGCCATCCTTTGTTTCTCCTTTCTTTCAATCAATTGAGAGGATATCTAGAAATAAGACACCCATCTTGCTTCCAGCAGGTGAAAAGCAGGAAGATGAAAACCAATATTGAAGATGGCAGAGGAACTGAATAAAAAGAATGTGGGTCATCCCTGAGCCCCAGTGCTACCCCTAGGCTCATTTCCCCCAGGGTCTTACTTTAAGTGATAATTCAACGTCCCTCGCATATGGCATCGCAAGTTAGATTTTCCCTTACATGCTGCTGATCTTTGTATCCTTTATCTCGTGAGAAAGTGCCCACTGTATTGGTTGTTACTGAATAAATTCTTAGTAATTATTTAAAAAATAAATACTTTTTGGCTGATAATTAAGCTCGAATATTGAAAAAAATGCTTTTTTTTTTGTAGTTTTAGCCTTTTGATTGTTTTGGTCATTTTAGTATTCTCATATATACTATGCATAGTTGTCTACTTCCTTATACTGACATTCCATAACACATCCTTAGGTACTTTTCTCAA
This sequence comes from Vicugna pacos, assembly GCF_048564905.1. NCBI lineage: Eukaryota > Metazoa > Chordata > Mammalia > Artiodactyla > Camelidae > Vicugna > Vicugna pacos. The sequence goes on from NC_132991.1 coordinate 21,528,728, forward strand.
TCTTGCCCTAAAGACCCATAACTTTGTGAGAAAATATCTCATAAGGAAATTATTTTTAGAAAATGGTGGACACAAATACAAGAAGTCCAATAATATTCCAGGGCAGAAGCATGAGCAATCGTGAAGTAGATTTTTAAAATGTAATCTGAGTTGGGATAAATTTATATAGAGTCCTCTGCCTTTTCTGCATGGGATTTTTACATATTCTATAGGTTTAAAAGTTTTAAAAGTAACAGTTCAGTTAAAAAAAATCCTCTACATATGCATAGTTCTGTATCTATGAGATGGTAAATATGATTACATTTTGCTATAAAACAAGTATTAACAGCAATTTCTAATTTGAATAATTATATGTTCAGTTTTTCTTGTAGATTTCTGGACATAAATTATTTTCCAACTAAAGTCATCACAATAATTTTCTACATTTATTTTGAAAACAAGTATAAGAAAGTATAGTTGCGAAGTAAACCATCTACATTCTAATAATGCTAAAACCACATAAAAAAGTAGAGGCTATTTATACAGACCATGTGTGTTTTTTCCCATCTACAAATCTTTGCTCCACTTTTCTCTTCATGTCCAAATACTCTGCCTTAGATGTCATAAGAATATGAAAATTCTTATCAGGCATAACTCAAATTTTTACCTCATCCTAATACAAATTGCTCTGAATGTCCACTTCATGTTGTCACTGTATCTACATTTCTCCTGTAGTAATTAAAGCCCATATTATTGCAAGTTATATTATAAATCTTATCTTTCCTAGGAGACCACGAGATTCAGGAAAACAAGGTCCATTTCTCCTCCTCTTTCCCCAATCCTTAGCTGCTTATTAAGTTCCTCTGTGTGTGGAGTCACTTTCATTGATCCTCAAATGCACGAAACAATACCTTACACAAGCTATTACATAAAATTATCCTTCATCCCATTCATGAATGTAACATTCATATGTTACATATCTCTGATGTAACAAATCGGGTGCAATGAATGGAGATCATTCCCTTTTTAAGAGAAAGCAGCTCTTGAAAAAGCCAAGGGAACAAATATAACAGTCAAAACAAAATACAGAGTTGAAAAGGTGCCTCTCTTCACACTGCCCGTATCACAGACCCATCAAATGTATGAAGCATAAAACTAGAAAATCCAGAAAGGCAAGACAGTGGACATAAATGAGAGCTACCAGATGGAGTAAAGCACGTATCCAGGAAGGTGTGTGTGTACGATGTGGGCTGGGAGTACAGGGGTGTGTGGAAAATGTAAACCTCTATGCTGGTTGGCTTAGAGGTGGAGTCTGGAGGGTTTAGCACAAGAAAGGAAAGAGCGTTATGGAGCACGTGCTGTGCAAGTGACCAATTTCTACAAAAAGAACAGGAGGAATTTGAAAGTGGCTCTCAAGAAGATACGGTGCATGCAAGGCAACATTTCTTTTATAACTTTTTAAAGAGACTTAGGCAATGATTTAAACTCTTTTCTGTAATTTTTGGCTGTTGGGCTAGAGTTCTTTCGATTATGACCTCATGTTTGAATTTGGCTTCAAATTCAGCTCAGATTTATTTGGGACTCCCAAAGATCGACTTAAGCTTCAGGTGGTCACAGATTATGCAGGATCAACATTATGATAGAACACTTGAACTTGTGCTATTGTAAAATACTTAAATACTTAAGTTGTCCCTAAGTGACAGGACTGTTTGCAAAAAGAATCTGTCCAATAGGCATGGAAAATAGATTCAAAATATCTCATTTACCATGCTTATTTTAGGCTGTAGTGTTATTAGTTAATATTATATTATTAGTTTAAATTAAGTTATTACAAACTATACTGAAACTTGTAAGAAAAGAGCTTTGTCTTGATTTTGAAACTGTGTTTTCTAGAAAACAATTCACATCTCTAGGTTTTAGCCTCTTCATATTTAAATGTGAACAACTGTCAACATATTAATAACTGAATATAAATGTAACTAAATATATTACATGACATTATAATAAGTATTTCATAATAATGTACTTTTTAACAACTAAGTTCCCTTTCATTGCTAAGATTTTGTGATTCTATAAGTGAGCAGATAATTGAAAACAAGAGAAAAGAGTCAGGAAGAAAAATTAATGAAGATTCCTTTGGATGCCATTATTTCTTTCATCTTACATATACCTAAATGCTGCTGAAGTGCAATGAACAGCTATATCGTTTATGTGAATTGACCCAATTAGGCACACTTTTGGTACTATAGTTAGAAAAGCAATACGTTAGTTTCAAACTGCAAAATGTTGATTGAAATAGAAAGAAAGTCTCTATTCAGAAAGAACAGAAAAAAATAAATGTGATATGCATCTATAAAAAGTCTTTTTTAAAATCAGCAGATGGGCCCCTATATTTTAGAACCTATCCTCAATGGGATATGTACATTTTTTTGCAAGATGTGACGCAATGCACAGGAGCATAAGCTGCCAAATGTGTATTATGCTGCAGCCTACTCTTTAGCACCTCGTAGTTCGAAAAAGTCCCTTATTAAGAACCTGTGATATGCCATTACTGTAGGGTAAATTGATTTCAAGGGAGTAAGTAGTTCAATAGACTCTATAGTTTATAGTTGCCTAATATTCATTAAGTACTTAAAATATCTGGTATAGTTTATGTAAACAACCGCTTAGCTGCAGCATGTATACGTGTGCATGTGTGTATCTTTTAATTAAAATTTTTGTTTCATTATATTTAAGAAGAAAGCAACAGCTAAGCTGTCATATGAGTCAGATGTAACCAATGACTTAAATATTGTGGGACTACTCGTAGGAGTGTTACAGGTCTTAATTACTATCTCTAGGCATAAACTGTTCTCCAGTGGCTTATAAGTTTATTCAGTTTCCAAATTAATCCCCTTTGAAATCACAAAATATCTCTTCCAACATGTATTTTTTAGAATTGGAAAGGAGTTTGGCTAACGCTAACATTTAATGTTAGCCAACGTTAATATATGTAATGCTACCTCTTCACATTTGTATAGTTTGGTCATTTTTACAAGTAGATTAGAAAACCCTGAGGTTTGCTGCTGAAATGCCTCATGTAGCATCTCTGGATTAAAATCCAACCCCAAGAAACAGAAAGCCATTACTATGTCAAGATCACTCAGGATCCAATATGAAATTAGTTCAAAGTTCTATTCAATGCCTGGCGAATAGTCCTATATATCAGCAATTGTGAAAAGCCAAGGTGACATTAACTGGGATTCAATGTAGGTGCCGGACCGTAGTCCCCTTAACTATCTTTTCTGGGCCAGGCTTGTTCCTTCTAAAGCCAAATAAATAATACTTGTATTATCCTCATCTGCTTTTGGGGAAGTTCACAGAATTCTACAGCTGTTCTGTTTAGCTCTGGTCACACTGTCCCGCATCAGAGAGCAGGGATATTGTCAACTATATTTTATGCAGAAGATATTTAAGGGAAAAATGTATCCATTTTGTGGGATAGTGATGGACTAGTCAAAGAACCCAGCCTTGTTCTGTGTCACATTTGCACTAGATAGCACAGAGCATTTACCCAAAAAATAATCCCTTCATTTTTACAGAGGAAGACACAAAAGGAGTTTAAAGGGAAAGGAAAATGTCCTAAGACATAATCCGGTAAGCAAGCAAAGCAGTCATTTCCATTATTTACATGACCTCTACAAAGTTCCTTTTGTACAAATTTTGATCTTCCCATGTGATATTACTTATGCCTGTAACCACTCACCTTTATGGTACAATCCATTTGTTCCAAGAAGTGAACCACAAGCCTCATACTGTGAGGGGGGAAACAGTCCCTGACCACAGAATTCAGTCCCTGACTCCTGGCTATGAAAAGAAATGTTTCTACATCTCATTTGCTCAGAGATTCACCTCTGTTATCTACTCTACAGGCCTTACAAAGTCACATAATACCTCAGAAGCAAACTTACCTTTTAAAGAAATCTGATGGAGTAAGCATACCATTATTGATCCTCATAAATTCTTATATAAATGTTTAGACAAACTATTAGACTTTCCCAGTCCACAGCGTGCTGTGATTATCGCTGCAAAAAAAAAAAAAAAATCTGTTCTACCAAGAATCCTGCTGTATCTATTTTGCCCAGTACAAAGTTGGACTTTCTAATGCCAGCAGCTCCTCTACTAAAATGTAACACTTTGAGGGAAGGGATGATCTCTGATTTATACTGTCAGAGTCTATTTTATAATAAAACCTTCAAACATATCTGATTAAAAAAATAGTCAGTGCAAACTCAATGTCTTCTTAAAGTTCTTCCTTCCCTCTAAAATGACATGGGTCCATGATGTTTCAGTCAAATGCTTTTCACCCATTTCAAACAATGAGCAAGGCAACCGAGTTGATTAATACTTATAAAGAAAACATTACATTTTATTTTACAATGCACCACATGTGCAAAAAAGGAAGCAGCAGTTTAATTTCATATACTGTTTAGATTATTGGATTAGCAACTAACATTTTGAAGATAGATTCCTAATTTGAAAAATTATTTGGAAATTCATATCTGGTGCTTTTCAATTTTAAAAGCATTAAATGTAGAGCTCAATAGAGCTCCAGATTTCAAAGTTTAAGTAAACTAGTATGTATTTTGAAGGACAACAAAATGATTTAATGTCAGCATACATAGAGCTATCTACTGAGAAAATATGCTGCAAAAAGAAAGTACATTTTAAAACCATATAATTACCATTAAATTAAGAAGTTACTTGTTGGAAGTTGACTCTGTAAATCTTTATGCAGATTCTATATTCCCATTTTGCAACACTCAGATATGGCATTCAGAATAAAGAAGACACATGCGTGAACGTAAATAATGTAACAACAACATATTGAGCTTTTGTACTTCTTGTTCTCTTTACAATCTTGTCATAAGAATAAATCACATGGTGTCGCTTTCTCTTCTTACAAATCTTCTCTGAAACTGAAGCATCAAAGTCTGATATTCTTTTTGTCTAAATTCTCTACTTCTTAATGCTTTAGAAGAACAAGGACAAGCTAGAAAAAAAGCATGTTCTCTTTCACAGCCCCCGACAACATCAGCAAATCCAGACTACATTGTCATTCTCCTCCTGTCTGTATGCCTCCACCCACCAACCTGCCGAGAGGTAAAGAAAGAAGGAAATATTTTTGAAGTCAAATCTGGAAAATGTGCTTAACATAAACATTTTCATTAGTTTCAAGGACATCATCAAGAATGCCACATACATTTGGCCATCACTGAATCTTAAATTTTTGATGCTTTGCAATAGAACAAATGCATTTGTTAAGGACTCAAGAAAACGTTTACAACATTTTAAAGTGCATTGATGCATTTTAAAAAGATTACTTGAACCACTAAGACTGTGCCACAGTCAAAAGAATTATTTAGAACTACATATTATAAGAAACTGTCCAATTTGAGGATTCTTAAAATGGCTCTTTAATTTCTTGTCAGTTTAGAGAACATATTTTACTATTATCATCAAAATACCCAAATGTGTATCCATTTTCAATTTTTAAGACCCCATTGCAAGACTAAATACAGAACAAACCAAAATCAGACTAAAAAGTCTAACTAGTATTTAACAGGGACAAAATTAATAAAATAAAATTGTTCTCTATATAATTTTTACTCAGCAAAGTAGGGCCAGAATAAATAGATGAATAACATATTGAGAGAAATTATACCATCAACCTCACAGTTAAGTAAACCTTAATTTAGCAATCTTAATGGTTTGTTATGACTCAATGAGAAAACAAAGAAGAAATGTATTTCAAGCAGTACTACTAAAAATTTTCAAAAGACACATAATTCTAGAAATTGGAATTTACTTTTGTTAGTTCAAGTAGATCTTCTTTAATTAGAACTCACTTTTCTCCTCCAATCATATAGTATTGACTCGTGCCAATATGCATGAGTCTTTAATAAATGAATAGGCAGCTAGCTCTCAGGTAATAATTTTGTGCACTTCTGCCTGGAAACATTACTTACATAGAATAAAAAAAGAGAGTAACACAAGCTGACATGCAGGATATAATGTATACTCAGTCCAATTTCTGTGATATGCCACGTCCATAATGGTGGAAAACTCAGTATTCAACAGTAATTCATGTGTAAAACTAAATTAAACGCGGTTCCTTGATCACATGGAGATATTCTAACCCATATTCTCCCTTTGGTGTCTACCATCACAGTGGGCATTACCTTCAAAGAGTTTATAATCTAATTGGCAACAGTAGTTTAGAATGATGATCACAAGGAATACACTTCCATACAGTTACAAACCCATTTTATTCTAACATGATTTATAGTAACATGATTTGGAGGATAAAATCTTGTCAGTTTATATCTCAAAGAGAAATGTGAGTGTTAATTAATAATTTAAAGATAAGCAAGCTGTCTTTTCTATATTTTCTTGGTAAGCTAATTTACCCCATTATATATAAAATGTTTTCCATGCTATTTTAAATAGTAATAATCCAAAATCAAACTGATGTTCAATGAGATTTTCTGATACTGGATTTCTGTTGGCAAATTGCATCGACCAGACCGAATTCTTTTCTTGGCCTTAACTCTAAGCCTTAGATTGCAAATGGTGCTACTAATGGGCCCCTTTCCTCGATTTTCAAAATAATTGGTTCCCCAAGTGGTTTATTTCAGATAAAAGAATAATATACTGCTCCAAAGAATTTGTTCTGTTTCTAAGTAATTTTAAAGTTCTAAATTTGCTGTAGCATTTACGTTTCCAGTAGTAAAAAGTATATCAGTGGGTTGGCAATGTTTCTATGGCAACAACCTCATGATGACACCACTCCTGGGACAGTAAATAACCTGGATCCTAAGTGTTAGAGAGACATGAACTATCATGGAGCTTGGTGCACGAGAGAAGTAACGCACAGTCTATACATAAAAGAGTTTGTTACTTTTAACTTCATAAACAATGCAAATCTGTACAATGTTACCACAATGACTATAAAGGAGATTTTCTACATTTGTAAACATTACTTTTCCTTGATGAGAACTTGTATTTTTTTTTTTTACTAAATTTAAGGACACTTGGATTTGTATTATCTGTCTAAATTTGGATCTACTTATGAATACCCTGAAGGAAGTATAGTGTCTCTTGTTTATAAATGGCTTCTTGAGATATCAGGTGACCTTCAACATTGCACTTAAGTGCTGAGGAACACAAATGCTCTATAAAGTTACCATTATTTCAGTTCAAAATCCATTAGCATCGATACTGTGCTGTCAACAAACATTTCATTTCAGGGAGAAAGACAACACCGACATCCAGAGTCAGTTTCCGAAATGAATACCAGCTTTTTAGAAACTAACATCTGCTAAGCCCCAATGCTCCAGCTGCCAGGAAAGCAGATTTTCAGAAGTAAATCTGCCCCATTCATTTCTTCCAGGAAGTGGGCATTCAGTGATTGAAATCAATTAATGCTTATTTGTGGTTCATTTTAAATCTATGATTTAGAATCTTTAATTGACAGAAATAATGAATGACTACAATATATTTTGGAGGCTGCACTGCATTTTAAAACAAGTGAAGATAATTGTAAGTGAAAAATGAAAGAAAACTGCATACCTCAGTAAATGAGTCATTAACCTTTCACCTCTCAAACCAGAGAAGAAATCCTGATGATAATAACCAAGCTGCTTTAATAATTCTTCAAGATGATAATAAAATTAAACTGATAGTTTGAGACTAATTTTGGTTCTTTGTAGGCTCTTTCCAATTTCGCTTTCCTCTTACAAGGACTCACTGCCCCACTGTGCACATGTATCGGGCCTGCTTTTGCTTTGAGAGCATTAGGACTCGAGGAGGAAGGGAGAGAGGAAGAGAAGAAGGAAACAGGAATAGGAAAAGAGAAAGGGAAGGAGGGAAAGAGGAAGGAAACGACTAACACAAGTCAATTCCATAGGCAAATTTATGTTTAAATTGTTTTGATATGAATTGAACTAACCCTAAATTGCTCTGAGGCGGTCATTTAGCCTGCAAACTTGGAGAGAGAAGTAGAGATGGGTGTGCTCATGGGCTGCAGGATTGTATTTCAAGGAAAAATCAATGTAGCCTGATTCGCTCTCACAGTGGTGAGGGCTCTGGTGATCTGGACCACAGCCACGCTGGATGTCCTCAGCAGTGTAGGCTGGCAGTTGGATCCTCTCAAGTATCACTTCATAATCATTTCTTGAGTAACAGAAGTTATTTTGGGGGCGAGGTGTGTAGGTATTATCTAAGTTATACAGGTGATCTGCATGATTTGGATTAAAATTGGCCACATTTGCATTTTATAAAATTGGAATACAAAATGTGTTAGTGTGTCTATCTCTCTGCATATGGTATAGGTATTTTGATATAAAGCATATGTTAGACATAGTCTGCATATGTTATACAAATTCAGATAGAAAACATTATATATATCCATCCATATAAAATAGAATTCTGATGACTCCTTCAGTCCTAAAGAATCCAAGTGAAACTATCCTCTAGGCTAGGCACAAATAGGATGCTTAATGTTCCACTGATGCTATTAAAAAAAAAATTTTAAATACTTCTTTCAGAGTTACCTTTAGACATAACTCATCACTTAGAATCAGGTTCAAAATCTGAATGTCAAAACCAAAGTAACAAGTCTAATCTATAATTTCATTCACATATCTTACTTCTATATGGTTTCTGATTACGTCAAAAAATCAAAATTATACTTCAGAAATCAAGATTTAAAGCACTGAGTTTAAAAGAAAATAGCATAGGCTTTTAAGGCAATTCTAAAATAAGAAATCCAAAAATGTTTTGAGTGCATAAGCCATTATTAGAACAAGTTTTTAGCCTCCCAAGGGGTTCTAGCTAGCATGGAGAGAGAAAAACACATGATTCTTTTACTTATGAGATATTTGTTAAAAAAAATTCTGATAATGCTTTATTGTCATAACACTATATTTTATTAAATATTAATACAGTTACTCTGGGAAACTATATTCTGATGTTATAAAGAAACGAGGGGCTTGGAGAATCAAAGATCTAAGTTCTGTGTAGTCTTTGTTACGGTTTGACACTTACTGGTTGTTCGACTTTGTGTGAGTCTAAATTCCCTCCTGTGTAAAATAAGAAGTGATATTTTTACATGATTGTTGTTCATAGCGATTTAAGATATGGAAAATGCATTTTTAAAGCCTAATGCAGCGTCCCAAGACAGTAGCTGTGTGCTTGCTTTGAGCCACATTCATTGTGAACCATTTTCTACCTCACTCACAAGTCCTCTCTGACTTCCCCTTTAAATGTCTAATATGGCATTAAAGGGGAAACATGAAGGGTACTCTAGGGTACTTCCTTCTCATTAAACTCAAATTTGCTTAGACAAATTCACTTAACAAGATCTGGTACCCATTCCTATGGAGCCAAAAATCAGGACTAGGTTTCTACTGCCTTCTGGGTGGAAAGAATGGAACTGCTGATATAAATAGTTTAATAGCATCCAGAGTTAAGCATATTTATTGCATTCTTATAGTCACCTAAAAGTAACTGATAATAAAATTTTAAAAGTATATATTTTATTTTGAAACTCATGCCACAAATTGGATCACAGAAGATATAGAAAATAGGATAAGGTATTTTATATGTATGGAAGTGAAGACTCTCCTTAAATATATTTTATGTATTTTTAATCAGGTATACTGCAAAAACCTGAAAATTATACCAAAATAAAAATATTAGCAAACACTGAAATATGCAAGTTTTAAAAGCTAAAATGTTTACATTTAAAATATAATTAAGGTGGAAGAAAAAATATCTAAGAGTAATAGGCCTTCTGTCTCTAGGTGTAAGTGTGTAGGTATCTTTTTTTTCTTTCTCAGTCATAGAGAAAGGATACACACAATGCTTTGAGATGAAGCAGATCCTATGCTTTGGCTTGGCAAGCAGTTTTTCAGTAATCTCTCACAGACCTAAAGATCTGTAGAGAGCTGAGAGCTCATTAATTTATTTGCTATTTTAAACATCGTATTTTTTAATATTTGAATAATTTTGCTAACAAATTACCCAAGTTGGATTTTTATAAGCCTTAATTTTCATCTAGATGAAATAATTACTCAAATTATGCATATTAATTAAATTATGTAAATTGATCGGACAAATTATTTGCATGAAGTTGTTTTGTTATTGTGTCTAAGTTTAGTCCCTGGAAACCCAAAAGACCAAACTGTTTAAACAATGTATACACAGATGGATAAACAATTCCTCAAATACAAAAGTTACTCCTTACCACTCTCTCCTATCAGTTATAAACCTGGTTTCACCCTTGTAGCCATGTTTTCATTAATAAAGAAACCCAACTCCACATTCTTTGTGTTCTTTATGTTCTTTGAATATATAAGAGAATACACTTTGATTTTAATATGATCATTTGTTTTTGGCAGCCATTTAGGAAACTAACTAGAGTCATTGGCAGTACACAATTTTTACAGTTAAAAAAAAAAAAAAAAACTCCTTAGCCAAACAATTAGTGAAATGACCCAAGGACCTTTTTTTCTTACACAAATACCATTTAACATTCTAATCCTGCAAGATGTGGCTCGATAATTCTTTTAAAAAACATACACACATTGAATAGCACAGTATTTTAAGATGGATAATGTCACAAACTCTAATGAACACAACAGTCCAAATAAAGGGCATCTCTGACCTCATGCTGCTGGCTGATCCTTACCTGCTATATATGAGGAAAAGCTAAATCAAATGTTGCGTCAAGCCAAGATTCATGAACAGGACTTCTCTGCTGTGTAAAAGCTTCCTCCCAAGTATCTCATCAGTACTTTAGTGCATGCTCGTTGAGTTTCACTTACAAGATTGTCAGAAAACAAAACGAATTTTCACAGCTCCTTCCAAATCTTTAATCAAGCATTTTCTAATGAAGCCAAAAGGCAATTTCTTGATTCTTTCCCACCTCCTTTTTCTCCCAGTAGGATATTTATGAAGATGGCAAAGAAGATGTTACACACCTTAGTGGTAGAGAAGAGAGACAGCCCTAATCCACATCTTGCCAAATGAAAAGTTCAAGTGCCATTCTTCACTTCAAGGGGAACCTGAAGGAGGGATTTGTTTTATTACAGGGTCTGCTAATGCCAACTCTAAATCCCCATCCTTCCACAGGAGAGTTTATCAAATCCCTCTTCACAGAAGAGGAAACTCTCACAATACTGATGCACAAAATGACATTTATTGACATTAAAAGCATCATCAGTTATTTCTCAGCAGTCCTCATTCCTTTTGCAGAGGGGTTTATTGTGCGGTTTGGCATGAAGGAAACTGGCACTCTTTGATTTAGCAAAGTCTGGCCTGAAACCAGTGCTCCAAATAGTTTCTTTAAACCTGGGCATTTTCCAAATATTGGATTGAGTCCTGGGAGTGTCTGCATGGGGCAGAGATAAATTTGATACAAACCAGAGTCATAAAAGTTTCTAAAGACATTCTGCTTTGCACTTAAATTATGAGAACTGTATTTGCACTAGAGCCTAGGCCTGCAACGCAGTCCAGATCAGCCTCTTCTCAACTCAGCAGGGCTACAGCATGGGTCTTATCCCGGGAAATTGTGACCGCACACTTTCTCAACCATCTTCTCTGCCTGACATTCAAACAATCTTTACAAAAGCAAGCAATGAACAATCAATGTCATCATCGTTTAAACAGGGGAGCTTCATAATGTTAGTGCCTACACTTATAAGAAGGTCTCAAATAGAGCTTTTTAAAGACTAGTTGGGGAGATAATTGGTTTTATTTATTTATCTGTCTTAAACTTCCATGTTCCAGATGCTACATATTAGAGATAGAAATAAAATGCATTGTCCTGCCACCCATAGAAGTAAGTTAAGGAAATGAGAACTAAAGAAATGTAGTTAAAATTCCAAAATTGGTAATTCTAAAAATCACAGAATGAACTTTCATTATTACGATTATGGAATAATTAAGTTTTAATTCTATAAAGTGCTATAGAATTTGTAGAAAGTGTAAAGTACTTTCATTATCTTACTCAGTTTTAAAACAACCACAGGTAATAAATTGTCATTAGTTACATTCTGCAAATGCAAAAACCCAGTTTCAAAGAAATTAAGTGACTTGTTCATGGTTACTGCTAGGAAGTAGCAGAATTTGGAGCCTGGATACAAACGTAGGTCTTTGGGTTCAGGGCTAATCCACATTCATTGTAACTTTTTTGTCATCAGGATATAAAATATAGCAGACTTTAAAACATTTTATTTTTTGTCACTTGAAACAGACCATTACTCAGTGGACTCATCCTTTCAACTCCCTGCATCTCACTCTCAAGTATGGGATCATTTTATGTCATGCTAAGACAAATTCTAGAGTATAATAATCAATGCCCTTGAAAAATCTGGTAGCAAGAAAAATATTTTTAGAAAACCAAAACTGCATTATATCTAATATCTATTAATTACTGAAAAACTATTATTGCACTTGGCTTCTTTAAAAATTAATTGCATGCATGTGTGTGTGTGTATATATATATATATATATATATATATATATATATATATATATATATATATATATTAGTGCTCATTCAGCTAAAATAATGAATTAATGGAACAGTACCTGTGAGCATACAGAAGTACATTATAAAACTAACATAAAATTCTATATTTACACTATTATGTATTTTTGCCTTAATTAAAATAGACAGATGTCTAAAATAGAAGCAAATGCCTTTTCAGAGTAAGTTTCACATGTATAGTTATTTAATTCTGTGCAAAGATTAGAAAGAAAGGAAAAAAAGAATAAAGAAATATTTATACACTTAACAGTATAAAAAGTAACTTTATAAGATTTTCTGGACTGAATAAAATTATGTTGCTCAGTAAGACTGCCACAAGATGCAGCCAGAATCATTTAATAAAGGTATACATTTTTATTTAAAAATTATATTAGATTATGTTTTTAAAAATTAGCTTTATTCTACTAATATAATTTTTAAACAAAAGTCTTACACTTTAAGAACTCAAGTTCTTACATGCTGCAAATTTTAATGGCTCCAAAAAGGCTTCTCACACATTGCTTTTCCTGAAAATCAAGTATCAATTCTGAGGTGGTTCAAATATAAAAAATAATTAAAAGGGACTCTCCATAAACAGTCAAACTGACACACTCTCCAAAGTAAATTTTTCCTATGATTTGAGAGCCTCTATAATTATCCAAGATTGTTTTTCTCAAATAAGATACTCTTCATTTTCAATTCCATATGAAAAAGGAATCTTTGATTTAAGGCTAGCTGGAAAAAAAAAAGAGGCAATATAGTCAATCTTTTCATATTCTCTGCAAAAAGTATAATTCCCAAGCAATTTATCAATAGGTATTCAATAATTTAAAAGAAAAATAAGAAATTTACTAAAGCTTGGGTTGCCAAAACCATTGACTACTATGCCTATTATGAGAAAAATAAATCCATCAATGAATGAAAATAGAATTCACACTTTTGAAGTCTTTGCCATTTTAATGATTACTACATGGCATCTTTGCTCTAATTTCCTATAATTTTTACTTGAAACATAGGCTCTATGAAAACTGAAGGACTAAAAGATTAATGCACTCAAAATTGACAAAACTGAATGAGGACAGTTGGATATTCAATACTTTTTCATTGACTAACAAGTGGTTGGGGACATTTTTCTTTCTTCTTCAAATATCCTCTTTATCATTGGTGAATTTTTACATCTGCTTCCATTCACCTTTGATTATTTTATATAAAGAGATAGTAACAGGATGAATTAATTCTCTTTTAAAGGGACAAAAGCACCCTGGATGCCCACAATGCTCTGTACACCTAAGATCTACTGACTATATTTAGATTCTAATTTTTGGCTAAAATGGGCTTGTAGAATTTACTCACCAAGGTCACTGGAGTCCGATCATTTGTATTTTCCCCCGAATTGACTCTAGGTAAGCCAACTGAGTATTTCAAGTGGTGGGTATCTCATTATCTGAGGACAATTTATCACAGAAACTATTCTCATCCAAGAACTTTCCTAGTGACTCTAAAGTACTGGCTTTCTTTCCAGGGGGTTTTTGAGAGACAAATGCCTCAATTTTAATGTGGCAAGATTCTTCCGTTATACTGAGAAATCAACCTAAAGAGACTCAAAAAAAAAAAAAAAAAGAGCATGATGACCTTATAAGCAGCAAGAACCTCGGTGGACTAGGAAAGACTACATCTGGAGTGGACTTCGGGAGGGAACAACCTTTCCCTAAGATTGTTACTGCTTAATGAGATCCGTGACTACACATCCATTATGTGGGATAAACATGGCTCCCTGCTGGCTCCCCAAAGCCTGCTGACAGTTGGTGGTTATGATGGTAGCTCACTTTAACACCCTAGAAATATCTTAATATATTTTCCTCCCATTTCTATGATATTGGAACAAGGCTTGAAGTCACCATGAAGAAAGTGTAATAGCAATATTAAAATAGTACAACTTGGAAATAGTATAGCAGTTCTGTGTTGCTACTATAAGTAACGCTTACTTTAAGAAGCAATCTGCTTCCATTTTCTAAAAATAATTTTGAGAATATATATAAACTTATCAGACATAAAGAATTTTCAAATATTGGCTTCTTTTAATAAATTATGTCCCTTTAGTAATGGGAGCCCAAGATAAACATTGGACATATTTTGCCTAGAATTCATTTTGATTGCTTTGCAGGAAACCAAAATGTAACATTTTGAGTTTTAAGAAGACAAAAATAATGAATTTTTAAGATTTTAAACATTATTTTATGTAAAAAGTAGGTCTTCCTACTGAGAAGAAAACATTACGTCCATTAGGCATTCCTCACAGTCTCCCTACCTGCAGGGAAAATAATAATGTCAACACGGTGCAGCGTCAGCATTCAAAAGTGGTATCTGGTTTGGTCATTTTCAAAAGCTGTGTAGAATGATATGTGTAGGATGAAAAGACACAAAACCAAGCTTCGATTTTAGTCTTCATTCTGCTTTTCAGACAGAAAATCTTTAGCGCACAGACTCTGATGAAAAAGCAAACTATCCTTTATGTAAATTTATCACTTAGAAGCACTGAACATTTACTTGCTATTATACAATCACAACATTCTTCCTGGGGTAAAAAAAAATAGTATTTTTCACAAAGTACAGCAATACTTGTGAATCATAAAAGAAACAACAGATGTTCCTCCTTCTCCCCCCCAACCTGCTTATTTTTTAAAGCAAAGACAAAAGCCTTGCATGGGTAAAAATAAATAATAAAGCTTAAAAACCTTTGCTTTTAACTCATAAAAGCAAAAAAAAAAAAGCCATCTTTATTAAGACCACCAAGATCAGAAAAGTATACCAGATTGCCAATAATGTACTCTTCCTATTTTCAGATTGAACTTAGAGGTGCATCCCCACAGAGCCACCATGAAAGCCAAGTCATGATTTGAAGCACCACCACCAAGTCAGTGGTAGGAGAAGCTCTCTGTTCTAATGTATTCAAAATGTCATTTTAAACTATTTGAATTAAAAATGAATTATACTTCAAGTGACTGACCTCAGGAGACAGTATAAAGATCTATATTAAAATGAATTCCTCAACAAGAGTCTTTTCTCCTAATATAAGGTAGTTCATTAATTAGAGATTTTGGATGATGTCCTTTAGAGATATAACTTTTAGAAGCCCACCTCAGAATCACAGAATTATAAAGAGCAACATCTTCTGCACATCTTACTGTTCAAGAGTTCATCTTGTATAATCCACACTGAACTACAGAGCCACTTATTTTTAAGTCAGTTCTCCTGCTCTGTACTAACTTTGCACTTGCAATTCTCTCTGCTTGGAAGGTTCCCATTTAGGGCAGGGATAGCCTACAGAGCACCTTTGTACTAAGCAGAAAAAGGAACCCCCTCTTGGTAAATGTAACCCCACTCCAGGACACAAAGCTTGGTAAGCAGAATGAGGTCTGGATACCCCTCCCCACTACTGTTCCTCTGCCTGGTTCCCCTGCAGTGAATATATGTATCCAGCAACAAAATTATGCTTCCTACCATGTATTAAGTGGGGATTTTGAGTTGGGAGTTGATGTTTCTCTCTTCTAACAACATCTCTTTGAGATTTTTCACTTATAAGTATACAGAGTTTCAGAGAAATAATGTATCATGGCCAATGCTACACAGCTAATAAGTGATGGAGCTTGGATTGAAATCCAAATGGACTGACTTCAAAACTTAATCTCTTAACCTCAACCCAAATGGTGTTTTGTAAATTACTGGGAGCAGCTCAAGCGTAGGTTCCTTGTTCTTGTGTGTACTTTTCTCTCCTTGCATCAGGGTGGTGGGAAGTACAAGCTGTTCCTGGGGCAAACAATTCTGAGAGTCTCGAGAGAGAGAGTCTTTTGTCCGTGGATAGTTTTAACTTTATTCATTGGATTGTTCATAACCTGCTTCATTCTGAAAAAGGATTTAAGAATGGTGTCCTCCACTTACATCACACCTTATAAGTCATATTAAAACAAGCAACCAACCAACCAACAAAACCGGGAAAGTCCACCTGTTACAATGGAGATTCTGGGATGAACAGTATTTCTGTTCATTGAATGAATGCCATTCTTAAATATTTTCATCATATAGGACTATATGACCGAATACAGCTACAAATACAACCATTATTAATGATAAACTTCCATTAATTGAGTGCCTAGTATGAAGAGGATGCTTAACAGGTCAGGCATCAAGAGTGTATGGTAAATATGCCTATTGTCATTTCATAGATAAGAAAATTGAGACCTGAAGAGATAAAGTAATTGACTAAAGGTGATATAGCTAGTAAGTGCGAAGTCTCTTCTTTCACAATGTTACACTACATTGCCCCTGAGCAGTGCAGTAAAGCAGAAACTGTAGAGAACTGCACAACAGGGCCCTTTCTGTCTCTCTGGTATCTATCTGCATTATTAGTTCCATTTGTATACAAATGCCTAACATCACAGTTATTAAGTATACAGATACCTAATACCACCTAGGAATTATTCTGTCCAGAAAGGTTCAATTTGAATTCAGTCTAACCTGTAGAGCTAATATCTAGTTTATGGAAAATACTCATGACATAGGACCAAGATAAATGAAATAATGAGGAAATAAGATAAATTCAGAGTACAGGATATTCTGCAGTTGGCAGAATCATTTTAAAAGGTCAAGTCCATGAAAAAAAATTATGGAGAGGGGTTACTGCTCAATGTGATAGAAAAATTAAGAGGAATAACAACCAAAAATAATGCCTGATCTATGACTAACTCCCAGTTAAAAAGAAATAAAGGATTAATAAAGCTATAAAAAGACACTGAAGGAAAACTAGAGAAATATAATATGATCAAAGAAAATGGAAGGAAATAAAGAAGATCATCTTTGTGGGAGGAATTAGGGGAGACTCATAGAATAAGAGGCATTTGTTCAATCTATTCCATGACACTGCTCTGTGATTTTCCAGCCTATATTGATTTCCTCATTGTCTAAAATCTAACCATAATAATAGACTTTTTGAAAACATATTGCTAGGTAACAACCACTAATTGTTTCTTGTGTGTAAGCCCCTTCTCCCCCGGATTCCACCTTCTCCTCTTCTAATGGGCTCTGCAGTGCTCAGTACCAGATTCCATAGCTGGTACTCAAGTAGATTGAGGCAAGGGATATTTCTGTACATACAGGATCCACTGGTCCTCCTCCTAGCAATGAGTGCATTAACATGAAGCAACATGTACTGCAATAAAACTCCAGTGTAAATTAAAGGATTAAAGGATTCTTTGAAGTTAGTTGTAGCTCCATGCTCTTATTGCAAAATTTAATCAAACCACATGCTGATAAAAATAAGTCTGTCATTAGCCAGCAGGGGGAAGAAAGGTCCCTTCAGTGGTTACAGAATGCAGCCTCGAGACATCTTGGTGAGGTGGGAGTCTTTATGCATTATTCTCCTTATTTTACCAGGCAGGAAGTAGACACAGAGAGAGGCTAAGTGACTTGCCCAAGGACAAAGAGTGAGTCAGATGCAGAGCTGGGAATTGAGCCCACTTCTCCCGGTTCCCAGTGTACAGCTTTTCTCAGCAAGCTGTAATGCCTTTCAGATGGATCATTTCCTAAAATGTATTAAGTTGTTAAAAATTCAATATGGGTGTTGCATTGCTTTCCAACTAGCTCTGTTTCTCACTACCTTTCTAGAGCTATTATTAGAAGCTAAACTGATGGTCAGATCAGTAATTTATCTATATTCTTTAGACAATGTATCATTAAAACTGGATATACCCAACCATTTACGATGAATCAGTCTTTGGAGAGTGAGTTTGTGTTCTGATCTTTTAGCAGGTCAGGCAGGACTTCACAGTGAGGAAAAAAATGCAGCTTCAAAATTAGGAGAGACAAGAAATGATCACAAAGGACAAAATCTCACTGACCACCAGAAAGAATTAAAAAATAAACCTTAACCCTCCCCAAACACAGCAGCAAGTTGTTCATGGCAGGCACTAAAAAAGCAAGAAAATAAAATTGTCCAGTATGTTGAAAAAAATGGGTATTTTAGGCCCTTCAAGATGATTCTAGACACTTGTTTTTATTTAAAGCTAAGTTATTTCATTAGCTGGGACTTTACCCACTGGTTCATGGGGAATTCTGGTCCATGAAGCTATCCTTTTTAGTGGCACTCGTTGGAAACTCTTACTGTGCTAACAAACCATAAATAGTAAGTAAGTAGGCCAGATGCTGGCACTCCTATATATGTCTTCCGACTTAGATCATTAGAAACATCAACTGATTGCTGTGCCCTTCACTGAAGAACGCAGACTCAGCTGTAGGAACTCCTTCAGCATAGGAGTCTGGACAACTAACAGTCAGTCTAGGTTCATCCAAAAGATCAAACACAGCCTGGCATGTTTCTGGCATATGCTCTTCTGTTCGATCCTCATCCAAAAGACAAGACGCAGAATCACTCTAGGCCCACAGCCTCCCCTGCCAGCTCAGATCAAACCCTTTGCAACTATGCCTTGTATGACTTGCTCATGCTTCCATAAAGTTACCTGAATTAGACCATCAACTCCTTTAGAGCCGGGATGCTTTAAAAAAAAAAAAAAAAGTCCATAACACAGTTTTCCTAAGAAAAGATTGATAAATATGGATTGGTTTTTATAAAATGTATCTATATTTTTCTTTAGAAACTTAGGCATTAGTGAAATTTTGAATTCCTTAATAAGCATCGAAACCAAATTCTAATTCGGAATTTTATTCAGCAGATAACCAATCATGGCAGTTAACACTTTATTTAAATTAAAGTACTGAGCAAAATGATTTCTTCTGGAACATTACAATATATTAAAAAAGCCATTGTTCTTGCAACTGTTTATCACCCTTAAGATAATCTTGTGTCAGATAAGGGAGAGTGCATCTAGTTAAAGCTTTCTGAAGTTCAATATCCTATATAATTCCTTAGAGAAGTGGTTGATTCCAGGACAGAAATGGAAAGTACAAGATGAGCTTGTGCTCATCTGGCAGTGCTAAAAAGTTAGAAAGTGATCAGAAAAGGACAGGGGTATGCCAAAAGGCAGAGGAGCCAATCTGAAAGGCCAACCAGTAGCTGTGGATGAAATATTCTGAGCAAGAAAATGAACAATGATAGTATTGGATTATAATACAAATAATAAAATGAACACCTGTCTATACTGATATAAATAAATAATAAATAAGAAGGGACATCTTTCTTACAGAAGAATTCTAATTAGTAACCTTAGAAAGAATGAAGAAAACACCACCACACCCAAGTGATCAAGGTTAACATCACCAATAATTAGACATATTGACACGCAGCTCCTGATATGGTACTTTAAAGAGGGTACATTTCTTGTGTGATATTCTTGTCAAAAATACATAAGCATGAAAAAATATCAGACAAATTGAAATGGTGGGACATTCTATAAAATAACTAACCAAGATTCTTCAAATGAGCCTAAGTCATGAAAGTAACGAAAGCCAGAGATTGTCACAGATTGAAGGTCTAAGGAGATATGACGATCAAATGCAAACCTGAATCCTGGATTGGCTGCAGGGATAGAAGCAGGCCATTGGTGGACAAACTGGTAAAATCCACGTGAACTCTGTGGTTTGGGTAATTTTTACTGCACCCCTGTTAACGTTTTGCTTTGATAATCGTGTTATAGCTATGCAGTATGTTACATCAGGGAACGCTTAGTGAAGGGTCCATGAGAACTCTCTATACCATTTGTACACATTTTCTCTAAGTCTAAAATTATTTCAAAATAAAAGGTTTAAACAAATGCTTTGGGGGAAAAAGACTAGTTCAAATAATCAGTTTGGATGAACTAATTCTTATGTGAATACAGGTATGAAACCTAGAGACAATGTGTGGTAATAGAACACCCAGTTGGTTCTTGCAACAGCTTTCCCCAGAAAAAGGAAGATGAAACACAGACCTAAATGTGATCCCATTTGTGTCTCAGCATGAGAATCTGTCTACTCATCAGGATCATCCCTCTGCCGTCTACACTTCACTATATTTTTCTTCTCCCTTTGGTCTTTTCTTTTTCTCCTTCCACATTCTAATAATCATCCATGTGTGACAAAGCAAAGTGGTTTTTTGCCATGTGGCTGTTAGTTATCAGGTAGAATACCTTCCATGAGGCCCCTGGGGTGCTGAGGCAGACAGAAATCATCCTCAGAGCAGTTCCTCCCCATTATTAAGGCAGGTTTGTTTCTTAGATGACTTTCCATGTCATGTTCACAATGGTGTCTAAAATCACTAACCTCTGAAGCATCAAGTATTTTCTCTGCACCCACTTTTTCTCTCCAGATTCTACCTTTGCATCTCACAGAGAAGAAGAAGTTGTGGAGGTAGAGATGCATACTTCTTTACAAAGCCTCAACAATAATTCAAAAAAAAAATTTCAAGGCATTATGCTCAGCTCTCTAGGGCCACCTTTTGTCTACAAGGTATCAAGCAGAATGTCTTTCATTGTGACCGAGTCCAACCTTCTGTTATTGTCTGCAACTCAGGGGCTCCATAGTGAGTCACAGCTGTCAGCCTGGCTTATAAATACCTATCAGCTGGTGTTTTTGACCCCCACGATGTTTTTTTTTTTTCAATCTTGATGGACAATATTTAAATCATAGGGAATTATGCATGAAAATCAAAATTTGTGGCCTCTCTTGAATTACCTGAAGTTCTGACAACCCTCAGCCCACATTCACTGGAGCCCACAATCTGCTTCAGTTGGATATCAGCTGTCCCCTTGGACAGGTTGTCTAGTTTACATGTCACCAGGGCACCTTCTGACCAGCCTGGGTGCTGTGTGCACTTGTGTTTGCAAACTTTGCCCTATAGCTTGCCCTTTAATTCACAAAGGTTAGTCAAATAGTCTGAGTGTCAGTACTTAACATGATGAGCAAAGAAATTTAAGCTGCCTTTTCTGAGTCTGGGAATCTCAGAAGCCATAGCCAACCTGTTCTCCTGTGTGAAACTATAGACGAAATGCGGCTTATCAGTTTCTCTTGCTTGCAGAAGGGGGCGTGGTGAGAAAGGCAGAACTGCTGCTTCAGATCCCTTTATATGATTTCCTGCTTTTGAGCAAATGCTATTATTCTTATTGTATACTGAGCTCAACTCTCACTTACCTAGTGACTCTTAAGCCTGAGTCTGAGACAGGGCAATAGAGCCATTACGGCTGTATTTCACAGGGAAGAGAGTTTTACTAATCCTCTTTGGCATTCATCTCTAAATCTTGGCGAGCTCAAGTAGCCTCAATCTCTAAAAGTTGATTTTTGACTTAAGTGATTTCCCTGCTGTTGCTAGATTTTTCAGGTGTCTCGCCAGCTTAACTGTCATCTGAATAAGCTTTGTTTATTCTCCTTGGCTCTTTATAGCAGGTTTAAGTCTGCTTCAAGGGTCACAACATTCCCTGCCCAAGTGCCTTCTATTCTGAGCATGCAGTCAATAATTATTTTTTTGCTTTACCTAAAATATAAATAACCCCCTTAGACTCATTTTGAACCTTTTCCCAAAGTACTTTCCTTATGAAAGAAAAAAAGCCCTTCAGCAGACCTCTGTGTGATGTGAGCAGAGTTCTAGTCAGGGAGCATAAATCATGCCTGGTACTCAAAATATACAAGTAACCCTTCCCCTTCCTGCTGCTCTCAATTACTCCGATTAATTTATTTCCAAACTTTTGGCACCCCTCTACTAAAGTACACAGCAAACAAATTTATAGTGAGTCCCAAATAAAATATTAATGCAAAATCTTCCAGCCTCAAATTTCATTTGGTTCAGTCACTCTAAAATTTAATAAAATTTTGGTGTTTACTTCATATTTAACTTATTCCTAGGCATAATGTTGATTTCTGTACTGAAATTTTGGAGCCAAATAATTAAAGGGGCTTTTGACAACGTGAATGAGAAATGGACTGAACTTAAAGTCACACACAAATTAGATTTCTGCACATGCATCCAGCAAATGTCTACTAAACCTGCAGGTAAGCTCTTTACACAACAAACTGGTTGAGATCTTTTGCTTCAATATCTTATTTAAGCATTTCCGAAATTATAAATGCCTAAGCTCTGGGTCTCTTTTTATTTTAACCTAATGTCTGTTTAGTATACATCTTCCCTTTTCAATGTAAAAGCACACCACATTTGGAACCTAAGAAAACAGGTTATTTTTTAAACATTAGTGGTAACGATCATATAGCATGTCCCAGGTAATTTCTCAGGATGAGGTGAAGTATTTCCTCCATAATGCTGCTGTTCTCAATATAAAATAGTGTCTAAAAAAGGGTTGATTATCCTAAGTTGCTTTTTTGTAGCATTAGATGGTCTACACAACTTAAAAAGAAACTTAATGAGAATATTTGGGGGCTAAGCTGGCAGTTTGGAATGCAGATTTGAATATTAAGTTTTAAAACTAAAGTTTGACTTTTTCTCAATATAGATAAATGAAAGAGAGCCAAAAGGAATTTTTTTTTAAAGCAATGAAAAAAATCAATGTAACCAAGTCCTGAAACAATCTTCAAGTAATCCAGGCCCTAAAGTAGATTGTTCAGCCTAATATTAACAGTATTTCCTTCAAACACTGTATTGCCATCTTCTGTCCCATAGACCCTCTGGGCTCTGATATTTTTCCTTTTCCATCAGTTTCATAAAGCCTCTCTCTTTTCTCTCTCTCCTCCTCTCACTCCCTCTTTCCTTTGCAGCTCCAACAAAAACACAGTAAACCGACATGGGTTTGTTTTGTAGCCAGAAGCAAACTTTCCCTGAAAATCCAAAGTTGTACAGTTGTCAAACTAACATTTTTATTGCTTGCTCTGGTTTGTGTTGTTTAGTTGTTTCTGACCCCAGTTTAAAAATCACATTGAGACGAGTACTAGTGGGAACTACATCATTTATTAAATGAATGTGTGTGGGTAAGTGCAGAGGAATAATCCAAAGGCTCTGACTGACCAAAAGGAATTACCTACTAGGTCATTAACTCTTACCTAGTAGGTTCCCCAACACTTGTCATCCCCACTTTCCTTTCCACAGTTTTATTGGAATTTCCAGGAAGGGTAATGAGTACAGCCAATAGCAGCTCACTTATAATTTTGTCCCATTAATCAAATATTCATCAGTAGGAACCTGACCATCAGCATAAATTTTTCTCAGTCATGTCAAGGATTTGGTGACAATGAAAAAACAGTTCTTCCTTGAAAACTTGGAGAATTGCCTCAAGAAACAAAACCTCATATGAGTCTTCACATAAGCCAGTGCCCATTCCTTCTGCTGTTATACTAGTTTAGATTGATAGAAATAATGGAAAAATAATTGCTGTCACATTTACC
Organism: Vicugna pacos; assembly: GCF_048564905.1. NCBI lineage: Eukaryota > Metazoa > Chordata > Mammalia > Artiodactyla > Camelidae > Vicugna > Vicugna pacos. The sequence continues at coordinate 21,552,594 of NC_132991.1, forward strand.
AATGCTGGGAATGTTACTAAGTGTATTTTTTAATTAAACCCCCAAGGAAAATTGTCAGTCAGACACTACTAATTCCATATTGCAGACATGGTATGGGTAAACATGGGCAATAGGGAAGATAGTATTAATAATTCTGAAACAACGGGAAAATGTAATAAAAAGCAAGTGATATTGCAAGGTCCACACATGACCATCATATACCTTATATGATGAAACATTTTGTAGAGATCAACAAGAGGTGCATTCATTTTTAAATGACCTAGAATGTTAACTCTTACTACCAAAGATTATAATTTGAGACTTTATTTCATGCCTTATCTTTCTGATATATTGAATGGTGCTGCATTCATTGTTACAGAAAATCTTCCTGAATTAAAGATGTCAGTCGCTCCTCTATCTTGTCCTCATCTGCACTGCTACCCATCTCGTTTAAGCCACCATCTCCCTCCAGGACAATTACAATAGCCCCTTAACTGTATTCACTGTGTCTCTTGTCCTTTTTCATTCAGTAGCAAGCACGATCTTGTAAATAATTAAGTTGTGTCACGTCACCTCTGATTAAACATCCAATTGCAGCCTATTATAATGAGAACAAAACCCAAACACTTCACTCTGATCTGCACAGTCCTACCTGACCTACTCATAAATATGCCTTTCCCAGCTCCTCCTCTCTTCCAAATACATGCAGTGTACTCCAGACACACAGACCTTCTTCCTGTCTCTAAAATTCCAAAATCATTTGACTTCATCTCAAGGGTTTGCATGGAAAGTTCCTGCCTCAGAACCACTCATAGTTTGTTCCCTCACATCAGTTATATCTCAGCAAATATGTCATCCTTCACAAAAAGTCTGTGATTGCAACCACCAACCTGAAGAGGACATCTGTAAAATTACATTGTTATCTTTCTTCCTTCTTAGCATAAAAAATACTATGTATTTATTTATGTATCTGTTTGCTTACTGTCTGTCTCCTCCTGCACTAAAATGTACACTAAAATGAAAGCCCCGACAGACCAGTTACATTGTCTAACTGGCTCACTTCCCTCTGTCTCACCACCCAGAACAACATCCAGCACATCACTGTTCAACTTTGTTGAATAGGTGGATAAATAAATGAACGACCTCCAACCACATGAGTTGCTTCAGACATCATGTAATTTCAGGAGGAAAAAACCAAGAAAAAAATTAAAGTGTCCTGAAAATGTAAGTGAAAGGAATTTCTGGTGCTATTAGTAATTTATATTAAGTTAATGGTATAATTAATAAAAGAATGGGTATTTATGTAATGCAGTACCAATGTGGGATGTGTTTTCATGGACACTGTCCTCCTGGCACTCATGGAAGGTGTGAGAGACACTGCTACTTCTCTTTTCAGAGTTAGTTAGAACACTTTTCTGTAAACCTCTGGTGGTCGTTTCACAGGCACTCAGATTAAAATACACACAGGATAAAATGCTCATATTCTTCACAACCTATGTTCTCCCAGGCAATTAAAAAAAAAAAGGAATAGCAAAAGGAAAAGGAAAGAAGTCCTAAGATTTTGGTTCTTAGACTATTAGGATTAATTTCAAAATACTTGGTAATATCATCAATAAGTGAAAATAGAAGAAAACATCCCAGGAGGGGAAAGGACTATATCCAAAGATGTACAGTTCTAAATTCTACTTATTTTTAATGTTGGTCATCGTTGAATAAAGTCACCATCTTTCCCTCTGACTAAGATTTATATGCCACTAGTATGATAGGTCACTGACATGGTGTTGGTGAACTGCTAGCCTTTTTGTGAGGATGACAATATAGGGACTCAGCAGAAGGGCCTGGATTCTGAGTTAGCAATTCTATCTATAAATCTCAGTTATTTTTTAAATAAAATCTCATAAATTCGGGCGCCCGGTAGGTGTGCTCTATAACACTTTAACCTGATGAGGCAAATATCTCACCCATGAGCTGGCACCATTATCACTGTGCTTTCAGAGCTTAATTATGAGAAAAGGCCTTAAAAATTAACTGAGCTGAATCAAGCAGAATATTTTAATAAACCGTACTTCCTATTTTAGCATGTTCATACCAATAAAATATACCATTAAAAGCTTTAGAAAAACGCACACAAGGTCTTAGATAATCTAAGAAACCAAATCTTTTTTAAATCTCGAGAATTTGTTTTAGCAAAAGTCTGAGGTTCCTAATTGCCTGTTACCTGATCTGTGTGGATTGAAAGCTTCAAAAAATTCTTAATGTCCATATACTCTCTTAGCATCTTTGTTCTTTTCACACATCCTAATTTCTAAAGAAAACAGAACATTCTAAAACCATTTCTGTTATCAGCCTTATACCTACAGTTTTTCTTTTTCACAAATACCTTAAAATATCCCAGGAACACAAAGCAAGCAACCAGAACCAGTTTTTACTTCTCTTCTTCTCCCCACTCACCATTTTTAGTTCTCTTTTCTCATTTTAAGAAGAAAGGGCTAAGATGAACAAATTGTCATTAAAGAAAAACTCAGCAGTAGAAAAATTCTTAAGGAATTATGTATTCGTATTTCTAAAGTTAAGCCGTCTTGGAAGTCTTGAAGGATGTCAGTGCAAGGTGGAAAAGTTAGGAGGAATGTCCTATTGATTGTAAGAATAAAACAAGAGACGGTCTGTGGTACCTTGATCTTACCTAAAGAAGAAACGTATTCTTTCCACTAAAATGAGGTCGTGTTTCAACAATATCTATCTTTGGTCTGAAGGCTAAGCCAGCCAGGACAATGAGGTGCATGCAACTGAGGAAGAGATGTCTGACTGTTAATAAGAATACATTGTGAGATAAAATGTAACACCGGAATTTTAGCAAGGCAACACACTCTATCTTCAAGAATTTTTTTTTTCTCTCTTTTTTCTCTTACTTGAAAAAAGTTAGGAGTCTCATATGAAAAGGTACTTTCTCAATTTGTCTTCTATAAAGAACACAGTTATAATATTATTCACATGTAAATGGAAACTTTCATATATACATGACTATGTTCAAGCTTATTTCTGAGAAAAATAAACAGATGACTCCATAGTAAGAATATATTAATTGAAATTACGTTTCATTTCTTTAGGTAAAGACACCTTTGACAAATGTTATGTATCTACAGCTACTTTGGGATATTTGAGAAATCCCAAACATCATTTTTCAACAAATACGAGTGGCAGAGTTATTGAATAATATTAAGTAACACCACTGTTACCAACTCAAGCATTAACCTTTTGCCCTGATCATACTTAAAAGAATCTGACCTACTGGGGAAATCAGCAACAAATGAGTGGGCCCATTTATTTAATCAGCTATTGCATTTTTTAAAACCATAATTGGACATCTAATTGCAGACTAAAACCAAGTTAATGTGACTGAATGAGAAAGCTTTATAGTCATATTTAAAACACAGTAAATCCTGTTGTACATTTTATCACTGCAATGATTTCCACTATGTAACTTGTATTGAGAGAGTCTTGACTTTGACTTTGAAATATATTTTATTTCTAAAAAATTTTTTATAAAATTAGAAAAATAATTCAGTTAATAAATAAAGCCAGTAAATAACAAATGTCAACTAACTTTCAATAAAGTAACATTTGTCTGAGCAGGAATGAATTCAGAGCATACATTTATTTATATTCTAATAGTGTTTTGAACTCTTATGCTACCCCATGATATAAATATATAATTACTACCAAACAGATTTAATTTGTCTGCTATGATACAATGGCAATGGTACATCCGATACACTCTCCAAAGTGTAGGTAGGAAGTATCATGCATAAGTCTTTCAGGGAAATGTGTTGGTGTATTTCCACAAAATGTAACCTTGGGCTTTTTCTGCAAGATCAGTTGTACTGTTTTACCAGATTTGACTGGCTACTGTCTAATGGTTTGATTCCAATTTAGTTCTAGCTTCAGCAATTAGTTTAGTCATGAGGCTCAGTCAAAATAACTGGGTTTGTAGAGATAGCCTAAATCAATAGTATGAAAAGAGAGAAAGAAACTATGTTTTGGTATCACTAAATTCAGAACAGAGCAATAAATAATACATACTTTCTAACTTGGCCTTGTAGTTATGCCAGGGGGTAAAAGGGAGGTCACCAAATCATTTATGAAGAGAAAATATAGATCTAAAATTGTGAAGGCAGCTTATAGCAGAAAAAACCTCTAATAGAAAAAAGCATATAAAATTTGAAGGTCTAAGCCTACTTGTTCTGATATGTTGCAAAATCTTCTGAAGCCTTCAAGCCTTTCCTATAATATAGAGGGTTCAGATATAGTTGGAGAGATTAACATTTTATCCAAATAAGATAGCTCATAGTAGTGAGAAAGTGATTGAATATTATTGCAAGCACAATACTCTTCAAAACTTTTTAAAACACTCAAATTAATTTTGAGATATTTTCAAGTTTTTGTATTCAACATATAAATATTAGAACTTTTGTTGTCATGGAACTAACAAACTCTAAATATCTCCTCTCAAAATAAAACAACAGCAGAATACCCCCAAGGCCTGTAGACTATTAAGATTTCTGGTTACTATGTTTCAATTTCATTCTTCTGCCTCTTAGTCAATGGGTAGTTATACAAGTAAAATTTGGAGAATAGCAATCCATATGAAGATGTAAAGCAACTCCACAGAAGAAGATAAAAAGTACCACTTGACATTTTTCTGTCTGATTTGTTCGAATTATTTTGCTCTCATTTCCAACCCACCCTGCCCCACTCCCCAAAATTGCACTCTATACATCAAGGTAGTTTTTGGTCATTATGTTTAGATTAAATATAAAGATCCAGATTTCTTCAGAGAATACAAGGAAAGTTTTTTGAAGTAACTAGAGTAAACACGACTTTTTCCTGATAGAAATTTGGTCCGGTATATATTCTAGCTAACCCATTATGAAAGTAGTCAACCTTTTGCTTTATTTTTCTTCAGCATTCCAGCTACTAAAAACAATGCTTTAAATTAGAAACATTGGGTGTATCATAATCACAGACATTTCAAAGGCAAATACATTCTGACATTTATTCCTCCACTGTCAGATTCTGTTACAACAAATTATGTGTTATACAGAAATTCATTCATTAGAATACTGCATGTTAGGAGTTGAAAAATAACTCAAAGTTTTTTCTTTTCATAATTTTGTTTTTCAAGGAGGCAATGGTCACAAAACTAGACACAGTTTTCTGGAATTTTTTTTTAAAAAGAAAAGTTTCATTTAAAAATCTATCTAATTTTCAGGCTAGAGTGGTATTTTTATAGGCTTTTGTGCCCCATGGAAGTCATTTTAAAGACAACGTCTTTAAAGAAGACACATCTATATAACAGGTGGGTTCCACTTACAGCTAAATTAGTTTAACTAATAACATCATGTTGGGACAATCATGTTTAACTTTTAGGATTAATTCTACTTTCTTTGAATATATCTATTTAGAATGAAGACAAGCATTTCCTTTCTACAGGAATTGTTTTAACAGACAGCCTCAGAAGATAGAGAAATGTATCAATACATCTGCTTGGTACTTCTTACAACACAGAATCCCCGCAACTAAGAAGGAATTAAAGAAAGAGGGGGGTATATTTCATATAAGATATAAAAATTAACAGCAGGATTATGAAAAAATTAGATCATAGTAATATACAGAATGGAGGGAAGATACAGAAAACCCGCACCATTATAATCCTTATAAAAGACCAAGCCATGTTCAGTCCAGGGGACTTTAAATGGAGCCTATCTTTATGGTACACCCTAGGCTCTGAAAAGAAATTGACAAGTCAAGTAGCAAGAAACTAATGTCCTGGATCCAATACACTTGCAAACTAAAAATCTCTGCATGACTCTACCGTGAATGATAAGTAGCATTTACAAAGTGTCATCTCATTGTAAGAAGATATTAACTATATCACTCATCCACCATTTTTCTATGAAGATTTTTTTTTCATATTCACTTAAAAAAAATCTCTTCCATTTTAACAATTCTAGCATAGTTAACATTTACGTTTTCTGCAGTATTCTCATGTCTCTATACTTCAGGCTTAACTATATTCAGTCTCACACTGATGAAAGTTTATTTGTATACTATAAACATTTTCATATGATATTTATTATGATATAAGAGGAAAATACTTGTCTTAAGAAATTATTATTTTGTCTAAAGATACTCTAATCTTTTCTTTAAGACACTAATTTGGATTTAGCCTCTTCCTAAAAGTATTCAACATTCTCCCCACTCCATTTCCCTCCCTTATTCTGTTCTCTGAAATTCACATTTTTTCCCTCTTGTTCCAATACAGTGAACTTTTCCTTTATTTTTCCATCGTCTCCTTTCTTTCTTACCATTTTCAACTTGAGCTTGAGAGACAGAGAGAGGGAGAGAGAAAAACTCAAAGATTACAGAGACCTCTTCAAAACAAAACTGTAATATTTGTGGAATATAAAGAGACATGGCTCATGGTTCATTCCTCTCTGAGCAGAGAAAGATTAAAATCTTGACATACACATGATTACCAGTTTTAGATGGTTTTACAGACATGTACATTTATATGATTATAACAGCATGAACTTTAAATATTTGGAAATATGTTTCCACATCTTATCAGACTCAAGAATGTAAAAAGAGACTAGCTTTAGTTTTCTGAATCCCTTTTCTTTTCAGAAAACTTGACAATTTAAAATATACTTCCTTTTAAGTCTAAATCCTTATCAAGCAGTAGTTTGATGTGATATGACATTGTTATATGACACATTGGTTGATTCTAAGTGAACATGATTTCTCTTCTATGTTTTGCTGTTAAGAGTTACAAAGATGTTTCCTTTTTTCAGGTATGATGATATCTAATAAGAACTGGCATGTACATTAGCTTAACGTGATATCAAACTAAGAAACTAAACAATACAGAATTAAAGGACAAGTGGGTGTGCATAGCTGGAACACAAGCATACAAGTAAGTTCAAGTATTTTTATATTTAAAAAAAATAGAGTTTATACTCAAAGGGAAGATAAATATAGGTGGAGGGTAATACAGAAATGTCCATTTAGTTCATTCAGTTTAAGAAGCTACCAATTACCCAATACTTATTTGAAAAACCTGAAAGTGATTTCTCATTTTCTGGCATGAAGCTGGGTCTTGATGCACCACAAAACACACCTGTGTAATTCACATACTTCCCGTGCCTGTTCCATTCTTCAAGGACAATTGACATAAGCCTATGCAGAAAGCTACATCTCATTAACCTCTTTCTTGCATTTATATCCCCATATCTTCTGCTTCAGTATTTCAGGAAGGGAAGTTTGTCATAATGCAGCAGCACTTTCTTTTTTAACTTTCAGCAAGATTGCTCTCTCTCTCTCTCTCTTTTGTTTTTTCCTTTTTCTAAATGGGAGCCACCCTTTTCCCTTTTGATAGCTAGCTGTGACATTTTTAGCCATAGCTAAAAGTTTTGAAAGTTGAGTTAAATATGTGTAATGTGGTAAAGTGTTGTTCTATAACTAGGTGTACTTGTGCTATCTAATATAGTACTTCTTATGCTAACATGGTGGTGATACAGCTGGACATTATTTCAGTTTTAGGAAAAAGTAACAGTCCTTTTCCATGTGCCCTGTTTATATCTCAGATATATCTCTCCCTACTGGAACTAAGTTGATACCAAAAGTCTGATCCCTTTAGTTATTTAGTTTTCTATCTCAGAACAAAGTTGGGGGTCTATATCTTTAAAATCCTCTTAAGGTATTCCTTCCAATCATTGTAGCAATGGCCCTCTTCCTCATAAACACATACAAAAACAGAGGACTTAGCTCTAGAATGAGGTCAAATTTCTGGAGAATGGGGACTTGCTCAGAAAGAGCTCAACAGCAGTAGTCTGCCAATGCCATTCTATTTTGCTAGCACACAGGACTGAAAAGCTTCATTCTGTTCATCTGCTCTAGTCCAACTTCAAACATTCTTCCTAAGACTGGTTGAGAGCTGATTGTTCCAGATCAAAGTCATCCTCATTTCAGGTTAGAGCTCTGCGCTTCCATTTTATCAGTATAGTTTTCAACTATTCTATACCAACTTAAAGGTAAGTTAAGGCAAGTTCAGAAGCCAAATGGTTAGGTGTCAATGATATGTTTAAAAGATTATCACTCAGTAAATGTCAGGCTTTCTAAAGGGACTCATATTAGTCTCACTACTGGTAAAGGAAATGACATGTGTGGGTATGTTATAAAGACTATAATCTGGTTGCCCGCAGCAGGTTGGATAGAAACACTATAATTCATTCCCCTGTTTTTTCCCATAATGAAGCAATAATTTTCAGTCAATTCATAATTCGCTTCACATAAATACAGTCACTAAATCTCCCAGTGCAACATTTTGCCCATTTGCTGGGCACGGAGATCTGGATACCTTTTCTATTTTTTTTTTAACTTCTCTTTTTTTTCCAGTAAGTCAAAACCCCCAAAATATATTAGTTAATATGACCTCATGTTATGATTAAAAGGAAAACAATCAAATCTATGATACTTCTGATTTTCCTTTAAGCAGTTAACCATTTCTATGCCAATGGCCCAAATATTCATGCATTTTTTTCCTTTTTTCACCTGTCCAACTGTTGTCAAAGATTATCAGACTTGCACAGGGATTCTTGGGTTTCCAGATCAAAAGTTTACAGAATCCAGGTTCACTATTATGCCCACCTCCTCTCTCCTCTGCGCCCCATACCCATTCCTCTAAACTTCTACCATTCAACAGCTATTTGCAGAAAACGCAACGGCAAAATGCCAGTGGAGGATTAGCATCTCCAGGCATCCTGAGCTGTGTCACGGACGTTCGGAATTGAGTCAAGTTTAAGCAGGTGCCTGCGCCCAGAAGCGCCCCGAAAGCCTTAGCCTCTCCGCGGATGCCCTGAATCTCGCCCGAGTCCGCCCCAGGAAGGGGCCACGGAAACGAAAGGCGCTGGGGTCGGAGCTTTCCCCCCTCCGCAGACCCTGGGTGCAGCAGGTAAGGAAGTTAACCCAGGAGATAAGTTGAGGGAGCACACACTTAAACGCGGAGAATACAGAGCCCACAAAAGCTCGAAGCCAAGAGAGTCAGCGAAGAGGGAAGTCTTGGGAAAGCGAATTGTGATCCCAGCATCTGCAGCGCTTGGGATGCGCGGGCAGACGCGCGCAGTCAAGTCCAAACGCTCCCGGGGGAACAAAACCAGGACCGGTAAAGGGCCATAGAAGAAAGCTGTGGGGGCGCCGAGGACTCGGGCAGCTGGTTCCGAGATCCCCCCCACCGCACCCCTCACCCACCACGAGGCCAGCGCACAGTGGCCCGCGGTCCCGGGGAGCGGGGCCGCAAAAACTGAAGTTTCACACTCACTTATCGGCAAGCATCGCCCAGCAGGAAAGCCGAGGAAGACGGGGGTCAAGGAAGCGGGGAGGTGTTCTCCTTACCTCGGTCGGCTCCCACGGACAGCACCTTGGCGACAGGCAATAATCCCGAGAGAGTGAGGAAGGCGAGGAGCAACTCAGACATCGTGGTCGCCCGGGGAGGAAGCCTGCTCTGGAGACTGCTCGGCGGCACCCTCGGCCCGGCGGCGCTGGCGGCGGCGGCGGCTCGGAGCCCCGAATCCAGCAGCGTCATTTACAAATGTCACTGGAAATTCTTCAGCTCATTGAGCCCTGCTAGTCCGCCTTCTCCTGCCTGGAGCAGGATGTGGAAGGTGTACGGTTGCGCGCGTGTGGGAGTGTGTGTGTGTGTGAGCGCGAGCGAGCCGCCGTGTGTCTTGACTTTTCAATGCAGGGTACGTCTGATCTTACATCACGCAAAGCGGGGCAGTGAGAGATGCCGGCGGAGGGGAATTCACTGATTAATCACCGAATCCACCACACACCCCTCCGTCGTCCACATAAATCACATCTATTACTTAGTAAGAGGCATTTAACACAACAGGAAAATACCACCGGTAACTGAGAGCACCACAAATCACAATTATTTCAGTCTCCTTGAAGGGAAAGTAACTCCAAGCTGGTTCTGTAGGGATTTGGGTCTTTAGAGAAAGGGGGGAGACTTCTGCATTGGGCTGAGCCAGCCAGGCACCTAGGAAGCTCCGCATTGAACAGCCAGTTCGGAATTACCAGCCACCAGCGCTGAGATGAAAATGCCTCTCTCGGCAAAGCAGATTTGATCCTTCGCTCCCTGGAAGCTTCCTTCCAGGGAAGGCAGAACTAGCCAAGACACTGAGCTTCTCTTAGGGAAATGGTTCCCTCCGCTCGCCACACAAATGCAGTGCTTCCTGAACTGCACTTTAAACTTTTATGCTGAGTAGCACCTGGGGACAAAGTTGCAAAATTTAGTGACTCAGCAGGAACAAAAAACAAAATAAATCCCAAAAGTGATCAATTGTTTGCATAAGAAGGGAAGGTGGATGGAAAGAAGTCCCTAAGCAGGGAACTATAAAGCAAAAATCTGGCAGTCTGTCTTACAGTGGATTTCTCTTACAAGGGTACCTAGGACCATTTTGAACATGCTTTCAGGATTTTTGTTTGTTTGTTTTGTTTTGCTTTGCTTTTCCCACGTAGCGCAGTGGTAGTTTAAAAACTTTTCCAAAACACTTAAGGCATTAAAATCAATCCGTGGGATAAAATAAAAAAGCTGTTTGTATGCCTGGTTAAGTTTTTAAATATGATCATCCAAGTACCAAAAATTTTAGTCATTCAAACAGGGCTCAGGAGTTCAAATTCAGAAATCTTGATAGTTGAAGGCTTACTTTTTTCCCTTTTGATATCAGTAATTCTTGCCTAACAACAAAGGCTGAAACATGTCTTGTATTTGATGTTTTAAAACCTGAGATAAGTGTGAAGTAAAACTATAAGGAAATGACAAAACTGAACAGGATGACTGAAAGGGGAAGGAAAGATACTTTGCTTTATATAATTTACCAGCTGAGACTTATTTTAGATGAATGCCAGCACTATAAGCTAGCTGCTAAGAGAGTAAAACTATCCAGAAACATCTTTGGACGCTCCTTAGAAACCATTAAAATTAGACTGGCTCCAAAGAACACAGATGATTCTGGGGGACACTGCCACAAATCTGTTAATTCACCTATTCATACTTAGCCTGTGATTATAAAATATGTTCTTTATGTCAATTTTGCCATATTGTATTTATTAAAGTTTATTTTCCCTTGTAAATTGAAGGGAACTGTAAACTGAATCATTTAGTGCCTGAAAAGTAAATCCTTCCACATTTAAAAGTTTATGCTTTTTTCTTTTAAAGTTGCTACAGGTATAATTTTACCTAGTCATTTTTATTGTTTCACAACAAAATGCACCATATAGGAAACAAAGAGAATTTTTTTTCTATTTTATGCAAAAATTCACAAACTTTGGAATGAATGTCAAAGTTCAAAGAATATAGGGAGGGGGAGAATAGTAAATTTTGAATGATGCTCCAAGTAATAAATATGTATTGTTTAAGGATACACAGACCTCTGCACTCTGTGAAATACTTATTCTTTCTTTGGAACAAAGTAAGTAGGTGTCTTTCTGACATGAACCCATCAGTCAGCTAGGAGGTCAGCTATTAGGAAATCCATATCCACTTAAGTCTTGGCAATATAGTGAGGACAGCTCACAAACCATGCTAAGGACATTCAGATTCTCCTTCTTCTATGCTATTACTACTAATTACCCCCGTCTCAAAAATTGCAAGGTAGGGGAAAGAAGCCAGGAAGAGTTAAACCAACCAGACTCTTACCATGTACCAAAGTGCTGTGATTGAAAATCAGTGGCTCATTCACTTCTGCAGTGAATGTAGCATCCCTGGATTCCAATGACAGCTCTTTAAAGGGAAAAGTTATGAAAGACAGCAGAGAAGTAAATACCCAGCAGATTTTTATTCTAATGTATATTCTCAATATGCTACATTCTAACTGTGTGATGTCTTCTAATAATAAATGTATTAAATGATTTAAGCAGAATAAAAACTAGGTGATCTCTTTTAGATAATCTGGTTGACTTTACTGCTTTGTATGGAAGAAAATCAAGGATGCATTGTCCACACATTGTGACCAGAATAATAAAGCAAAACAGAATTCCTCTTTAGTAATCACAAATCAAATCACCATATGTGAATGACACATGACTCTAAATAATGGGGTAAAAATAGTCATAGCAATTGAAGAAGTTTACTAACATAGGCTAGTATACCAAGAAAAGACAATGACTTACATTTAATATTAACTGTGAATGATTCTCAATTTTATCTTTAAAATAAAACTTGGGACTTATTTTAAGAATGCAAATAGATATTATTAACATAGATCTAAATGGCAATAAAAACACTCCACAGCAATTTGGTGGAGGGGTAGATATTTAAGTGTGTATCAATGGTCAACTGGACACAACATATGCATTTAAATGCATGTCAAGAAAAATTTTAAGACAAAAAATATAGTGAGGACACTGGTTCATACCACAAAGCCCTAATAGTATATAACAGAGTAAATATTAATAGATACATATTTGCTCCCAAACTGAAATAAGGCCAGTGTCAAAATGAAACTGAATAAAATTGTCCTATGTACCTATCACTTGTATATAGAGGTTCTTCTTCCAAATATCCATTGAAAATAACCAATTCATCAAAAGAGAGTTTATATGAGCATCAATGAGGTTGATAAAGATATGGGCCAAAGCTGAGTTTTAAAAATAAATAATTTCTAGATTTTGAGTGATTATCCAGTTATAATAAAGTATAAATAAAAGAGAAAGCATAAGTATAACTTCCTATGAAATACTTTTATTTCCTATCATATATACGTTAATGGAAAAGGAAATTAATAAAGTGTATTATTAGTGAAGCGAGAATAGCTAGTTACTGTTCAAATTCTGTTCCTATGGCCCATTATAATTTCTTCATTCTAATCAGAGTTATTAACACTGACAAGTTAAATAAATTAATTCATCAAGCTATACAATGTTATGAAATCTCTCATTGAGATAAATTAAACAAGGTAGAACCAATCATTCTCACTTTCTGGTCGAAAAATCCACACAAATATTAATTATCAACCAGTGGTAATCTTATACTTGCCAATTAGGGCCACACTTTGAGTACATATGATCAAACATCAGATTTCAATACTGCTAACTTATTTTCTTTACACTATTGGGGGTTTTGCCATAGGTAGGTAACAATTCATGCACTACACACCTGAAAGCCATGTATGAGGAGAACGCGTGTCCCCTGACAAATGGAGAATGACAGTCTCTCTCATGGAAGTGACGTGTGTGAAGCAGAGTTGGCCCCAAAGTCAGGTTGCTAGGGATTTCTGTAGCTATCATTCCAAGGGCTGCTAGAGTTCCTACCCTGCCTTTCCACACAGAAAAGTTGCCAGGCAGCAGCAGAAACAGGATGAGAAGGAAAAGGAAGAGGGTAGTGGCGGGGAGATTGAGAATTGTTAAAGAAACATTATGAGTCCTTTAAAATGGAAACAGAGTTAAAACTGGACAAAGCTGCTAAGAAAGAAAGAAAAAAAGTTAGATTCATTTTATTTCTCCAATTGCAGCATTCCAATGCACATTTTTAATTACTTTCCTACAAAAGTGTGTTTTAAGAGTTTGGTACCATGCAGTTTCAACTAGGACATGGGGATTTAACTGAGCTAAATACGAGTTTGGTGCAATTTAAATTCCTACCATTTGGGAAGTACTAAGAGGCATATACACCTGAGAAGAAAATGCAGGATGCTGTAATTATCCAATTAAACCTGGAAAGTAAAATATTTTCAGGCAAATTAAGTTCTTCTCTTCATATATGTCTCAGCTTCTCTCTACTGTCATGATCTGTAAATGCTACAAGATATAAATATTATAGTGAAAAGCACAACTAATACTCAATTGTAACCTGCAAAGGATAAATAATAAAAGATCAATACGGACTTGATTGTTTTACATTTTCTCTGACTCTTGTTTGATAAACTTTTGACAGTAGGAAGGAAAGGCATCTTTACTGATTTAGACAACCTCATCAGGCAAAAACTGACTTCCATAATAATAATATAGACTTGAGAAACAAATGCTATTTTGAATTTTGATATGTCTTCAGAAGGCACAATCAGTAACAATGCAATCCATGTGTGTTTTAAGCAGGGGAGGAAGCTGGAATACAGAAATACCCCAAATTCATCAAATCCTTGTCATTTTACTCTTGTGGAAATAGCCTTTGAATTTCAAGTCAGTTGATTATAGGTTCGTTGCTATTAGTGCTTTTTAACCTTGACATACTTGTGGTCAAGATGACCTCCACATCCTCCCCTCCAGCAGCTAGAATAGAGTTAGTGTTTCATGCCAGAGGTTGGTTGTCAATGGTCCTTAGTCAGGATTCAATTTGTTTGAATAAGCTTTTGAGAATATTGATCTCTGTCCTTTTGGTTACCATCTTTATGCTCCTTAATTTTAGTCAGAAACTCTCGGGTTGTTGAAACTGAAGGAACATGCACATCATCTCTTCCAGTTTGCTACATTTTACAGATGAAAAAAAACTTAAGGGTGACTACTTTGGGGTCACATATTTTATTAATGTCAGAAACAGCCCTTGAAAGAAGTTTCCTGATGCTTTCCTGTATTACATAGGGAACTTTGTAGATATTCTTTTTTAGATTTTTTTCTAGCTCTGAGGAGTGGCAGCCCAGGGGGTTTGAATTCATTCATTCACTTAATAGCTATATACCAGCTAACAGCCACTGCACTCAGCACCATGCAAATAGCTATGAAGAAAACAGACTTAGTTCTTGCACTAGCAGTTACAATCTAAATCAAATGTCATTTCTGTGCTAATGGGCTGTTTTATGAGCAGGCTGCTCTCCTGCTCTCTGTATATCCCCTGCTTGACTAGTACTTACTTCACCCACACCCTACTCACGTGACTGACCTTCTTACATACTTGCTCCTGCCCCAGCAAGCGTTTGTTCTGATCTTTAAATTGGAACATCTCCTTCATGATCAGAGGGGTGGTGAGGTGCGTGCCCCTCTGCCAGTTTTCCTGGTAACAGATGAGCCAATCTGATGTCATCCCCCCTATAATCGGTAACCTCCCCCTCCCACTGGGAGGGAAGGCTGCCACCAAGTCCTGCTGGTGAGGTGTTGCTCCAGGACCTTGCTTCAGATTTGTAAGATCCCCCTATCCATTAAATCACTGATGCCTCTGTCTCTGATTCCAGGATCTTTCTTCAGTCTTGAAGCTGGGCAAGTACAGGCTTTATAGGCGTGCAGGGTATAGCCGGCAGCTGTCTTTCCAGGATCTTGTGGGAAGCTGTTGTGAACCTTTGGTATGACACATAAAGTCCATTGCTGAGACCACCCAGTAAAATCAGGGCTGCATCGTTTTTGGAAAATATCTTTGATAAACCTTTATATAGAAACCTGAACCTTTTACTAGAATTAGATTCTGAATAAGAAATCACAAAATACATATTCAAATATCTTGAGTGTTGGTATCAATATTTATTCAATGAGCACATCATTCCTCTTTTGATCTAGAACTTGGGAGGAAAGTCAGAAATGTTTGAAATTCAGAATAGCCAGAAATCCTGTCAGTGATAACATACAGATTGATTAGAGTCAGTGGACTCTGTTGTGTTGTAGATTCACACAGAATCAGAGGACAAAAAGAGAACTTGGAAAAGTCTGGTTCGACTTCTATTCATTTATTATTTGTCTTATAGCTATTGTTCAGGACCCTTTCTAGTGTTCTATTCACTTTAAGTAATTTCCTACTTTATATCCAAATGATTTTTTTTCTCTTAATTTTTTATAGTCACAATTCTACTCCCCAATATATTTTTGCCTGGGCTTTTCCCTAGAATAGGTACTCAGAGACTATCTGTTTTACTGCTGAATAATGGCTTTTTACTCCTTCCCTTAACCTTGTTTAATCTTTCTTGTATCTGGTATTCCATGATCCTTCTGCCATGATATACAGCCCTGTATCTGAAGTAAACAGGATAATACAATGACAAAGACAGAAATTAGGTGCAGGCAATTGACAGAGAGCTGAGAAGAAGGGATACCAGAATTAAATTTCATTTTATACATACTTTAATAAAATTAGTTACTGTTAAAATGTATAAAGTATTTTGGAGCTACAGTATCTTGGCTAAGTTTAGTTTTCTGGCTTTTTTGTTTTGTTTTAGTTTGTTTCTTACTTTAGGAGGGGAGATTGTTTTGTCTTGTTGGGTTTTATAAGAGTAATCATCTACTCTTTTTCTATTCCTTTACCTCACAAAGTAAATTTTTAAAAAGAACAATAAAGAGAAGCAAAAAATTAAAAAAAAAAAGAAGAAGAGAAAAACAAACTTTTCTTCAAAGTGTGTCTTGCTTAATTCCCACTAGGAATGGCTCTTCAGAGGCTATCAACAGCTCCGTTTGGGCACAGTGCCTGTCACAGAGTATGTACTAAATAGGTGTGTGGTAAGTGGAATATATTTAGTGTTGTGTTTTAATATTTTTTAAAGTTTGCTTTAAAGAAAAGTTACAGAGCTAACTTTTCCAAAACACTATTTATTTTTTGAAGTAGAAAATTCATTTTTCTCACATAGGAAATGCCTCTTGCCCTCTAAAAGTGTTTTTCTGTTATGAAAATTATACTTTTTTAATCACAATAAAAACTCAAATGCAAAAAGGAGCTGTCTAGTCCAGAACAGAATGCCCTAATTTTATGTCAAGCCTCTCTTTCTGGGAAGAAAAATAGTGACATTTGGACCTAGATATATTTATCAAGATTTGTGAAAATGTGTGATTTTATGCATGAATACTGGCAAAGTTAAATTATAGTTGAAAGACCATTAAATGCTTTTATGATTTTCCACTGCTACATTCTGCATTGGAAATAGATTTTACCAAGGGTATCATTCACATTGTTCTGCAAACCCTACTACATAACAACAACAAAAAGAATGTTAAGACAACATTATTCACAAGCACAGAACAGAAAAATTTTAAAAAGATTAACAGCTATGTCTAGACACAGGATGACCAAGAATATTTTGGTTATTAGTCTTTCATTGTGATTAAAAGCATTTATTTCTAAAAGAAGTACCAGTTTGTACTTTTAGGTGGATATCAATCCTAATTTATTCCAATTTAACTTCCTTTTATATTCTTGCGAAAGAAAGTAAATGGAAATTAAAACAGTTTTTATGCCCTTTACTGGGCTTTGCCTGCAAACTATATTACAATGATCTGAGAAAAAGGTATATGCAGATAGGTACATAAGCAGATACATACACATAATCACAAATTGACCTACATTCAGAGAATATACGAGGTTAGCCAAAGGATTGTTGATACTAGTCTTCATTTCTTATCCAAAACTAAGGAGATTAGTCAATTTGGACATTTACACAAAGGTATTTTAAACACTGAAAAATAGCTCAGAAAAAGTAGCATACTCTGTTGTTCACATACAAGAGAAGATACTAAAGGACAAATCATTCCAGGTCTGAATTTGGCTGGGGAATTTGGAGAAACAACCATGCTCCAAGCTTCAGGTTGCAGGTGCAAATTACAGCTTCAAGGATGATATGGAGGCAATGGCCAGGTTAATTTTGCAGCTCTGAAACCGGTTCTCTCTGCCCTCATTTCCTCCATACATTTTAGATTTATGGAGGTCAGTTTCCAAACCAAAACTAGAACACATTGCTGAATAAATAAAATTATTGGGCATTAAGACATATTTCTACTCAAGACTGTTCCAGAAAATCCTCTCTTTGGCCACAATAAAAGTATAAAATCCAAGAAATCCTAGTTCTAAATGGTTTGCCTTCTCTTATTTAAAGTTCCATGCTTTCAAAATACATCAAGAACTTGAGATTCTTCTCAAATTATTGTTAGGGATTACTGACATAAAACCCAATTTTATGAAAGCAAATGTTTAGGTAGCTTTAATCCTATGAGAAGCAGGGTTAATACCTTGTTTCATAATGTGAACAGGCTGTAGGACGCAATCATACCTGCATACAGGTGTCTCAAGTTATCAATTAAGATGGTACTAGAAGATTTCATTCTCTATAACTGTGAGAGTGGTGAACATGCTGATGAAGGGAGGTGCTTAGCATTCATACATGCCTGTTTTAAAATCAAAGCACACATTAGACTCGCTTGGGTGAAAATAACAGAAGTGAAAAACACATGCACTGAGTGACCTGCACAAGGAAGCGCTTCAGTGGGAAGTTCAGTGGGGGATTGTTACTTAACACGGGATTCATATCACTGTCCTGAGGGCATCTAGAGGTTAATGTTTAAGCTACCATGATGTCAAGCATATTAAAATAAGAAACAATTTTTAATCTATAGTTTCAAAGCCTAAATGAAATATTTCCCCCATCACTTTAAAAAAAGCACATTTTGATTTCAGTTAGATTCCACCACAGATTTTCATTTAGGTTTTAACTGAAATAAAGTCTTAGCTACCAAAATGTAGTTTAGTTGAAGTAACATCTGGCACACAGACTGCTGGAGTAGCTTTTCTTTTTCCTCTCATCGTTCTCCCCATCCCAATCCCTCCAAAATAAATATCACCACCATTTGTTATAACTTCTCTGTGCAAGTGTTAGGCTAACTCCTCCTTAGGAATATTATTTCAAAAGTAATTTAAACAGTTTCTCACATTAATCTGCTTTAAAACCCAGAAAGAATGAGGAACAGGATTCTGCTTTTTACTGTTTTATACAACGAAATGCCTCCAGAAGAGAATGATAATTATATCTGGCTTTGAACTATCATGTAGAATAAAACTCGTTTGGAATTTTGAGAATGCAGACCAACTAAGCTGTCGACACCATTATACCTTTATGCTTCTAGAATAATGAGGGTCAGAATGCCATTTAATCCCACTTTTTAATGTCCCTTTGTCTTTTACTGGGGAATAGTAGAAGCATGTCAAAGAATATTTTTGTTTATCTTACTCAGTTTTGTTCTTTATATAAAAGGTAATAGGAAAATGTGCCCAAGGGTTTACCCCTTTCTATCTAAACAAAATCTTGAGAAGACAAAGCAGATAATTCCGTTCACAGTACTTGAGTGCCCCCTATTGGATACTTTTTATATTTTTCTTCTTGTAGCTAGCTAAGCTTTTAAAAATTGGTACTGCATAAAATTTTATTTAAAATAAAAACAGAATGATAAAATAGTATTTTGAAATAAGCAGTCCATGATATATTTTACTTTCACTGTATCCTCCTATCAAAAAATCCAAAGTAAATTAACATTTTAATCATTTGTTTTTCTGCTTTTGCTAAGTATTTCCTCTACTTGGAAGTTCTGATTTGCCTACTTTTCTATTTATTGTATGCCTGCACTTATCATATCAATTACTTTGTTTCAAAATATGCATCTAAAATTTTTATATTTCTTAGATATAAGTCTTGCTTAAAATATAAAAAGAATGATCAATTAGCTACAAGTTTTAGAAAATAAAAATTGGATATCCTTATGTGAGACCAAGTCCAATCGTTGATCTGGCTGGGAATAGAATCTATGAACAATAATGGAATAGAAATAAAGGAAGTATACTTACCTACTCCTGTCAGTCTGATGTCAGGGGTGTGGTGTCTGAGATTTCTTGGGTTTTATAATAAGCCTTTTCTATTCGTACTGTAGCCTGGGGTTGAAAGGTAGGGAGAGCAAGAGGGACATATATTTTAACCACAGTTAACTATGTCGTATTTACCCTGCATTTATCTAGTTAAAAAATATATTCAATACATACCAAGGCTGAGATTTTGTTATATTCAGAGTGATCCACTTAAGTGATAGGACTGTAATTAGAGCCTTTTATAAATAGACTATCGAGTTTATATTCCATGTAATGTATAATGTACTTGGATACAAATAATGTTATTAACGTCTTTGGTCTAGGGAAAAAAAAATACACACACAAACAGTTTTTTGCTAAAAGGCCCTTTTTACTTTGGATTAATTTATTTCCGAATGAGAAGCAGTCAGTCAGTGGAAAGGAAGGGATGATATAAGTAGGCAATGAAAAGGAGGCTTTCATTTCCTTTCTTGCCTCTCATCCTTCTGCTTTCATATATTTAT
This sequence comes from Vicugna pacos, assembly GCF_048564905.1. NCBI lineage: Eukaryota > Metazoa > Chordata > Mammalia > Artiodactyla > Camelidae > Vicugna > Vicugna pacos. The sequence goes on from NC_132991.1 coordinate 21,572,673, forward strand.
TGTGTGCTTGTTATTTGAAAGACACATTACTTGGTACTGGGATTACACATGGCTCCTGTTTTCCGGAGCTATATGTCCAATGAGAAAATGAGTATAAAGAGACTAATTAAAACTATCCTGCTAAGTGCTATAGATGAAGGTATGCATACCACATAACAGAGGCTTTGATCAGCATACATGTCAGTCTCTGTGGAGCCATAAAGATTTCACCAAAAAGAAGCTAATTCAGTTGACTGCTGAATATTCTGCTAGAAAAAAATGGAAAGAACAACCATTCTAAAGGAGGGAACAGAATGTGCTAAGGCACATATTTCTAGATACTAAAGTGTGAGATATTTATCTAGAATCTAGAAAGATCAGAAGTTGTCAGCTAATGTAGCATTTGTAAGCCACGTTAAAGAATTCGTGTTTTAGTCTGAAGGCAATGAAAATATCTTACTTGAACATATCAAAAACTATCCAGGAAAATACAAATACATACAACATGTAATGGTTTTACCTAAGAACCTATTACATTCACATTTGTGTGTATACCTGCTGGAATCATATCCCACATTTCCCCATTCCCCACAGCAGAGGCAGCCTAAATTCCAGATTCCTACCCCAGGTTGTAAAAGTAATTCTTTACCTATTAAAAGATAATTTAAAGAACCCTAGACTCATTAATCCAATGGTGCAGTACCAAATCCTCCTGGCTGCTTACCTCACTTACATAGATTCATTTAAAATTCTGCCACTTGCAATCTAAATGATTCGGGTCAATTACTTAAGTTTGTCAAACCATAATGTCCACCTCAGAAGACTAGAGATACTGCCTGGACCTCCAACTGTTAACAATTACTGTATTGTGCTGACATCTGCTGTCACTCTGCCAAGCCCTCCAGTTGTACTCCACTTGTGTTAAATCTAACTACATGTTGTTTAAGTATTTTTGTTCATAACTATTTACTAAAATTTCTATTTAGCAAATAGTATGCAAAGACCTATGAATGCAACCAGACATTTGTGATTCTTTCCTACAAAGAAAAATACAGAAATATCCCATGATAAAAAATAAAAGGGAAATATAAATAAGAGGAAAAATACTGCTATCAGAAACAACTGAATTCTAAGGAAATAGCATACATTAATTAAAAGATGTGATATATTGATAAAAATTAGACGAAGTTAATTATTACCACATATGTCTTTAAACATAGTTTAAAATGTAAGAACATATACAACAATAATCCAAATAGGAGACATTAAAACACTTCAAAGACTTGTGGCTTTGATTGAAAGATTACTGAGATCACATTTATTTGATCAAATTTATGAAATATGGTAAAATCATTTTGATTATGATGAATGGAAACTTATGTATTTGTAAATAAACATATCATTTCTCCCCATATTACCCTAAAATATAATACAAACCAAAATTAAATTTCAAGATGATTTCTTCATTTGAAACATAGCCAAATGATTTTAATGTTAAGTTGGAAAAATATTACACAAGGCTAGCCATAACAATGTTTACTAACAAGAGTAGATGGGGAGGATGGCATTTGCATTAGAAAATACTACAGGAAAATACAAAGGTGTACAAATTAAATACTACTTTAATGATGTAGAAATGAACGGAAAGACCAGTTAAACAAACTAGAAATTCTAGAAGCTTCTTTAAATAGAAGAATATAGCATACCTACAGGTCGGCTCAATTCAATGTGCAAAAGGTATTCACACAATTTGTTAATTATTGATGGGATTTTTCACATAAATACCAACACATTCTTTAACTGGACACACGGTTAAAATTTTTCTTGTGTCCCCCCAAAAAAAAAAAAAAACTGGCAAAGCCCACCGAGTCAGGTACAAAAATCACCAACAGTAGAAAGGATTTTGTAGAATGCCTTGCAAAGAGATTCCAGGACTGGGTTCAGGAGTTTCTTAAATATATTAAAGGCAGAAAGCAAATTGGACAATCATTGGGATTATATGTGGCTACTCTCCAAAAACTGCATTAAGGAGTGTAAAGATGTTGGGAGGAAGAGTAAATTAATGTCTTTTGCCTATGTCATTATTGGGAAGACCTTAGGAATATTCCAACTGTTGGCTAAATATGCAACCTGAAGTTCCAATAGCTACTCAGACCAAAACCTGCAGGCACTTCATCAACTTGAAATATCCCAGATCTTGGGATACAGAACTGATGAATTTTATTTTCAATTTTAGAATTTACTGAATAGAATCAGTAAATAATTGGGGGCAGAGCAAGTAGGTTTTTGTATGAGGAATGGCTACTCACTAAGGGGCTCAGTATTTCGAAGGACAAATACACATGAAATAAGGAATTTAATGTAATGCCTCTTTCAACTTTTCCTTCAAAAAACCTTTTAAATATTTTGATTCTCTCAGAGGCAACTAAAAACATCATGGCAAGGCTTTAAATGGGCCTGTCTCCCGGGAGAAACAGAATGGCAATGGTAAAAGTACATATTTGTTAAGGACAGTATCGTTCTCTAGATCACAAAGCCTTTCAGAATCAAGTTTTCAAATGACACAGTACTCAGGTAGTTGAATGCTCACGGTGAAGAGAAACTGTAAGAGAGGGATCTTCAGAACTGAGCGAGTAAACAGTAAATGATAGATCTTTTGATTACGGGAAGAGCAAAGTCATTGAGCAGAAGAAAGAAAGCAATATTTATAGAATAATGGGCTTCAAACTTTTAGTCATGACCCTGAAATTTACCTAGAAACACTACTAATGATCGGGAGCAATGGAGTGGGAGCCAAAAAAATTTTTTTTTTATCATCGATCCATTTGTACGTCAGACAAATAATTTAAAATTTTAACATTCACTGTTCTTATGTGTGAACTGAGAATAATAATACCTATTTGATTGAGTTATTGGTATAGTTACATGAGACAATGAAGATAAATGTACACAGTATAGTACTTGGCACATGGTTGAATTCTAGGCCAGAAATATTTCTTGAATATAAAGTCAATAGACACATTGAGCCACTGTGCCTCCTTAACTAAAAACACCAGAATAGGAGAGTCTTATTAGTCACAGATATAAAATGATCACTGGACCTCATAAAAATCTATAAAGAAATAGAATATAGCTCTGTCAGTCATATTAAAAACAACAGATACTAATAACTGTCTAGACTGGTGATGGTTCTCAAACATGACTGCATATGACCGGGGACCTTTCAAAAACTGCAGCTGCTGGTGCCCCCAGAGTGTCTAAAGCTGTTAAGGGTGAGGTGCTCCCTAGATGCTTCTAACATGTGTTCATCTTGATAGAGAACACTGTATGAGAGTCGGAAGATAATAAATTAAATAAAATAAAATAAATTTAAAAAACTATAATAAAAAGAAGTGGGGGTGGCAAGTTTTCAGTCGGAAAGATGTAGGAAGTTGGTAGAATTACGATAAATTTTGGATACTACAAAGAATTCAGAAATGCAACTGCAGGTATCTCTCTTTAAATGAAAATTATGTAAGTGGAGATGGAGAGGGAAGTGGGAGAGAACAGAACTGACAGCAAATATTACTTTACAAAGTGAATTACCTCATGAAACTCATTGCTCCCAGTAATAGTACAAAAAGAGATTCAACTAAACTTATGTCTGCTAGATTTAAATTAGGCCATGATGTGTTCTAGGGAATTTGGGCACATGCAAAGCTTTTAATCAGCACAACCCACGTTAATGCTCTCTAATAAATGAGGTGTGGTAGGAGAGCCCAGATGACTCTATCACCATGTCAGTCCATAGAGCTGAGGAAAGATGCCCTTGACAGTGATTTCTGGTTCTGTGAGCAGCACCAGGGACTGATAATAAACAGTGTTTACTTTACCAGGCTCTTGCAGAGATTATCTTCTGTCTTGAAGAAGTTGCTACTGTTTATAGATCCTGAAGCCCAGGTCCCTTTGCCTTTTAGAATTATAGTAAGTCAGAATTTTGTTTTAAAAGCTGTTTTTACCCCAGTGTACTGAGCTAGTGTGTTCACCGTTGCTATTTGCCACCTTACTTGAAGTTATACTTCAGTGTTTCCTTGACATGTTCTGTTTTGTAGTTTTTGCTCACAGCTGATCTGCTTCAGTTTCACATACAAAACCTGTTAAGGTAGTTGCTCATCTCCCAAATCTTTCTTGCACATGTCCAGTTCTAGGGAATGAGATTAAGGTGAGTCCCGTATCAGTGCTAAGAGACTGGTTTTTCTGGGAAATCCAATGTCCATCTCCCCACCATAGAGAAGGCAAGATGCAAAACCTTTCAGAGACAAATCATTCTAGAATTAGAGGGATTTCTAGGGACTCTCTCTTGGATCAGCTCATTTTACCCAAGAAGAAATATAAATATCCAAGGATTTACAGGAATTTTCCAAGTTTATACAGCTAGTTAGTAACAGAACTGACACACGATTCTCCATGCTGTGCCAATACCCCTATCAGACCCCACTGTACTGTTACACCACATTACTTCCTTACTGGCAAATGTGTGTAAGAGAAGATCAAAGAAAGTTGTTCAGGTAAAATGTCCTTCTTATTAAGCATTAAAATCTATTGTGAAGGCACTGTCCAAACACCAGTATTCAATAATAGCTTGAAGTCTTCGAGAGAACTTCCTACACGAAAGAATATGTGGCAGGTTGACTGACAGGGTTATTACAGCACTGAGACATCCCTAACAAGAACTAGATTTAAATAGAGTATATGGCAATTATGATGTGTCAGTGGCTAATGAGGCATTCATTCTTTATTCTAAATCAGTTCTAGAAAGCTGTATGTTCATACCAAAATCTGATAAAACTTATTCTGTTCTTGTCATGGTGATGTTGGTAAAATATCTATTTTACCACATCTATAGATTTTTCAGTGAAATCCCAACTTCGTTAGGCATCATGGGTCAGTCTCTGGACTGACAGAGTAAATCAGTCTTATCCAGTCTGTGGTCTGCTCTATATAATTTTCTGGCCAACGAAAAGTTTCAAAAATATTGGCAATAATCAATATGGTTTCAAGGAAAGATGATGGCAGTGACACCAGTGTGACTTTAGTTGGCATACATTCTGACATCATTGTAAGTCATTATAAGGGCATTTGTTCCAGCAGTGTCAATCTAATGGATCGATCAGAATTTCCAAGATTGTTCATGATTTTATAACTCTGTATTCAATTCTCAACTCTTGTCAATCTCACTTACATCTCTACCAATCCACTGAAATTGCTCTCATTGGAGTCGCCAATATCTTTCTAGTTTTCAAATCCAAACAGAAACAGCACATAATATTCAAACTTTCTGTAAAATTTAAAAATTCTAACCCTTTATTCTTTGAAATTCTTTCCTTCCTTGACATTTATAAAACTTTTTCTTCATTATTTTCTTACTTCAATAATGGCTTCTTTCTTCCTAGATTCTCTTCCTATTCCATCTACAGCTTCTTAGAAGGCCACAGAGTTTTTCCTTTTCCTTTCCCCTCTCTACTTTAATTATGCCCCCTAGTTTATTATTACTATTTCCACAACTACAGGCTTGCATATTTCTGATGATTTCTATAATACTCTAAATATAGTCTAATTCTATTATCTCTCTCTGTAATATATTTCTATCAACACCCTTAAGACAGAATTTTTTTTGTAATCATTTTAATTTCTTATCCTTTGTTTCCCACATTCTCTATCACAGAGAATTACCTTTATGCAATCCCCAAGCCATAGATCTAGTAACCATCTTAGATTCCTCTCTATCCTTTACCTCATGTTATGTGGATCAAATGGATAATCAAGATTTGTAAATTCTCTGTCCTAGATATACACTGTATACATCCTTTACACTTATACCTACTGCTACTACTTTATTTCAAGTACTCAGGTATTGTTCATCTAGATCTTAAGGTAACCTCTTACCTGTTTTCCAAATTAGTCCTTTCAAGTCAGTCTTTGATCTTACTGTCAGTATGATCTTTCATTTCATCTGAGTGACAAGGTCAAGTCCCACTTTCATTATTTACTCACTGTGTGACCTACAGAAGTCACTGACATCCTCTTGATCTCACTTGCCTCACCTGAAAATTAGAATAATAGAATCTACTGGAATTATTGATGAATATATTCCTTACTTCTACAACCAGAAAGAAATTTACGGTTCCCCTAATTTACCCCATAAATCTGGAGATAAAGAAAGACAGAATAAAATCCCATTTGTTTGCCCAAAGTCACAGGATTATTATTTAATGTAAAAATAGAAATGCATTGGTGAACTTCTGACTTTCATCCAATGTCCTTTCAATGCACCAGTAGACCTTTAAATGGTGTCATATACATTGTATAATGTTATTTAAGATGTATTGAAGCAGATATTCTCAATACTCCATGATGAAAGATTATATATGAAAGATGTTGAACAATATACATATAAGAAAATTATTTGAATTATTGCTTAAAGACTTAAACACAAGACAAGACACTATAAACCTCCTAGAAAAAAACATAGGCAAAACATTTTCTGACATAAATCTTAGCAATGTTCTCCTAGGACAGTTGAGAAGTTTTTAAAACAAAGAAACAAAAAGCCCTAACAATAAATTACAAATGATAGAAAACATTTTTCTCATATAAAAATTAAAAACTTTTTTCATCAATGCATAAACTAAAAAGAATGAAAAGACAAATTACAAATTGTGAAAATATCTTTCAGCTTACATAATTGACAAAGGATTATTTTAAAGAATACCAGTCAAAATTAATGACCTAGAGTAATGTGCAAAAATAGGAATGAATATAAATATTAAGTGAAAAACTTAATTCCATAAATATTAGAAAGAGCAAAAATACCTTTATAAAATGTTGGAAAAAAAGTGAAGTCAATTTAAAAATGCATTAAGCAGAGGAATATTTAACTTGGGATTGACAATATGGTTCCTCTAAGAGGGTAGAATTTTGCAGGACCGTAAAGGTAGATGTAAGTGATTTTCACAGCTCAGGTTTTGCGTGGGATGGTGGATTTATAAGCGTTTATTACACTACAACAAATTGACAGACAGGTACATAGATAAGGACCCTGTTCAGAGTGTGTTCTGAACCAAAGATTATGATCCAGTCTAGTATGTTGCACCTGAGACTCATAAGAACACTGAGAAATATAAAAGGAAAACTATAGCATTAGGTATGCCTGTTAAAACTTCAGAATAATCACAATAATAGAAATGTAATGGTTGACTTCCAAAGCTATAAAAGACAAAAATAATGAGCTTCCACAGAAAGCATGAAAAGAGAAGTAAAACCTTGGTTAGTAGCAAACACAGAGTAAAACTGTAGAAATAGATTCAAATGATGAAAAATCACCCAAATTCTAATATATTATAAAGGCTAAATATTACAGAATAAATTTATCATATACTATTTAGTGATACTAAAAATGAAATAAGTTATACTGGAAAAATGTTAAACTGAAAAATACTAATTAGAAAACATCTGGAGTAATGATATTAATATCAGACAAAATAGAACCTAAGGCAAAAAAAAAAGATCAACACGAAAAAAAAGGACATTAACTGAGGATAGCACTGGAGTGTTAACACTACAGTGATCATGTTATAATTAGAGCCACACATCATTCATCTCATAACTGAACTTTTGCCAACCTCTCTCTACTTCCTCTACTCAGCAGCCCCTGTCAACTACTTTTCTACTCACTCTGTTTCTAGAAGTTCAACTTTTTTTCTCTTGGATTCCACATATAAGTGATGTCATGCGGTATTTGTCCTTCTGTCTGGCTTATTTTATTTAACAGAATGCCCTCCAGATTCATCCATATTGCCACAAATAACAGGATTTCCTTCTTTTTAAAGGCTGAAGTAATATTCCATTATATGTATACACTACGTTTTCTTAGTCCCTTCATCTAATTATGGACTCTTATGTTGTTTTCCTGCTCTGGCTATTGTGTGTAATGCTGCAATGAACATGGGAGTAGAGATATCACTTGGAGATGATGGCTGTGTTTCAATCCAGAAGTGGGACTGCTGGATCATATGGTAGCTCTATTTTTAACTTCTTGAGGAATCTTCATACTGTTTTCCACAGTGTGCTAGTTTACATTTCCACCAACACTGTACAAGGGTTCCCCTTTTCCTCACATCTTTGCCACAGTTTGTTATCTCTAGTCCTTTTGATAGTAGCCACCCTAACAGTTGTGAGGTGGGGAAAGTGTAAATTCTAGAGAGTATATACAAAATGGCTATGTTCATACACATATGAAACACTGAAAAACAATGGGAAAATAAAACTATATGCAACACTATTTTTAAATGGACTGAATGGGTATACATTGGCTCTATATTGGTTCTTACTTCAGAGAAAGAAAGAAAAGGCATTATATTAATTATAAAAAATGCAAAAGGACTAATTTTGTCATTGGTTTATGAACTTTTATCATAAACTCCTCATTTTTAGTTTTTCCCATTTTTTGCCTGTTTATTTCTTCCAATAAAAAAAAAACTAAACTGAAAACCTACTTACATACATCTTGTCATCTGTCCATAATACCTACCCCTCATTTTTCGTTTTTGTATTTTTCCTAACAAGGAAAAATCACATATAAGTGCAGGGATCAACAGTAGATCCGTTCACTTCCTTAAAGTCGAAGAATTGGATTAGATGATTTTTTAGGTCCCTCCTAGCAATATGATTCTCTGAAATCCTATAGGAAGCCTCATATTTCTATTACTAAAGGAGAGCTTCTCTCAAACAATTAATAATAGGTTCTTTCCTCATGGTAAGCTGCTTTATATTTATTATCATCATATAATACCTGACCCATCCATGGATGCCAAATACTGCTGTGAAAAGGAAGAGATCCTTCTAAGTGCTTAGCATCCTCATAGAATTCATGGATGTGGAGGTGCTTAAATATTACCAGAATTGCACTGGAATAACTAATGTCACCTTGACTGTCTTTAGAAAGCAGAATTGGTTTGTTAGCACTCTAGGTAAGTATTTGAGTGAAAGAAAGTTTAAAGATAAAGAAAAATTTGGGGAACAACAACTCAATAAACAAAATAAAAACAACAAACAAAACCCCAAAAAGCTCCTTACTGATGAATCTAGGGAGGAAGAATGAGAACATTTGTTCTCATTTTATTACATAAAATAATTGCATGAGTAAAAGTCTGGGATGGAGAATAATCACATGGAAAAAAGAATCAGCCTGTGTTAACTCTTTGTCCTTGAGAGAGAGTGTCACATGATGAAGAGGGAGCAGGTTTTCATTGCACAGGAACATGAAGAAGCTATGGGGTGCTGGAAATGTTTTCTATCTTGACACAAAAATTAATTATATTGTGTTTGTCTTATAAAAATTATGTAAATTATAGTCATGTCCTATAGTCTATTCTATATAAATTCTTAGATGGGATATGCATGCACATCTATCTACCTATCTACCTGTCTATGATATGGATAGTACATAATGAGTATGATATAATACTATTTTGAAATGTTTATTAAGAGAAGTATGAAGGACCATGGGGGCTCACTGTGATTTGGGTTCACTGCTACCTCTTGGGGGCACTGCCTCTGATGCATTAGGATACAGTGGAGGAGGGGATGTTTGTGCCCTGGGGAAACTGACTGACCCAATGCTGGGTCCCAGGAAATTGGTGAAGTCCTTTCCTGTAGCTTCACAGAGAGGAGAATGTTAAGCAGGAACCTCCCTGAGTGGCACTGGAGACAGGCCACAATACTGTACTAGATATATAAGGAGCAAAGGAGATAGGTCCTAGAGACACAATAGCCATGTAGAACTGCAAGGACTTGCAGGTGGGTATGGGACCTGAATAGGCAGGCGATGCAACTGCAAGAAGAGGCAGGCTATTTAAGAATAAAATGTAATATGTGACTTTATAATGAAACTGTATGTCTGAATAGGCAATTTTCTTCAATAAACTAAGTCTGCTTGTCAAAAAAAGCTCTCACTGAAATAGTTTAGAGGCATATTGGTATTCCTTAACATAACACACTGAAATAATTTAAGCCATTTTAAAGATCAAAGAAGCTTCATTATAAAATAATATTATTTACTTTAATATTTGCATTCCCATAGGAAATACTGCAATAGTGGCATGTTCTTTAAACTAAATGGTCTCAGATGATCCAAATATGTGAGACTCTGTAATTCCTGAATTTCTTTTTCTCTATTATCTGACAGTGCTCATCATTTATCCATTCTTCTCTGGAACTCTGCCTCTACCACATCTTTCTTTTTTTCCTCCCCCTTCTCTGAATATATATCTAATTGTATTGTCTGAATTTTCTAGTCTGCTTTGGGGTATGAAATCAAATATATCAGATATTCATTATTTATTCATTTATATTATTTAAATATTAATTTATCATCTCAATAATAAAAAGAAGAAACTGAGTAAGGGGCAGATAGCTTGTTTTCAAATAATAATAATAGTAAAAATTAACAGCTAGAATTTCTTGTGCTTCTATTAAGTGCCAGGCACTGTTCCAAATTCTTTACATGTATTTTTCATTTAATCTTCGTAATAACTCTTTTAAGTAGGTACTCTTTTCATTCTCATTTTACAGATGATGAGATTTAAGCAACGATTAATGTATGACATGCCTGGAAGGCCTGCATTTCAAACTTGAACGTATAACTAAGTTAGACGCAAGGACCCCCCCTTGGGGCCATAGCCGAACCAAAGCCTCCTTGACTAGGTCAGAGAGTTCTATCCCACTCAGGTTTGCACTGCCAACAAGGAAACTGAGTTTGGTGCAAGCAATACAGGCTTTTATTCAGGGGCCAGAGAATGGAGAAGGAGAGCTCATATTCTAAAGATACCTTCTCCTCAAAGAGAGAGAGAGTAAGGGAATTTTAAGGGATAAAGGCAGACAGGTCACCAGGGCTCTAGGAAAGGGGAAATAAGTTCCAGGGGCAGCATGGGCACGTGCAGTCTTCCATGTTCCTTTGCACACAGCACAAATTGTGCCTGGCAGAGTATGAATCCCCGCTTTGAGCAGAGATCTTAGCATGGTGATGAAGCAAAGGTAACTTTTGGATACCTCCAAGTTTCATCTATGCAGGCATGTTCCTGTGGTCCAATGAGAGCCAGCTAGGGTGGCTAACCACTGTATATCTCAAAGCATAATCTCTCAAAGTACTGCTACAAAGCATCTCTACCAAACATCAGGTACTTTTGAGACAAACAGAGGTAAATCAGAGCAAACAAAGGGGTGACTTTTAGTCTACTTTACCCACCATCTTGGCTCGAAATGATGCAGTGTGGTTTTGTTGCAGGCCTTTGTGGTGTCCTGCTGTTAAAACAGAATTGGCCTGTTAAGGTCAGAAAGCAGTTTCTGTGTCTGCGGTCTGGGCTGCGCGGTATGAGTGACAAGCAGGCTGGCCCCAGTGCCTGGGCTACTTTCTTTTTCCCTTCTATAAATAAAATATAGAAGCTTAGTAGAGCACCTCCCAATTGTTTAATTATGAGGACATTTTTCTGAAAAAAAAATGTATACTTGACGAAAACTGCATTCATGAATCTTTAAGGAAAAAAATACATAACAATAGATATAAAGAATCAAAGCCTGTAATCAGTCAACTTCTCTAGAAAGAGAATTTACTAAACTGTAACAGCTCAGAACTCCAGCTCAAGACTGTCTGACATCTTACTGTGCTCGATGACTGAACTCTCTGTTGCCAAGGGCACACACCGTCTCAGCATCATTCCGTTTCAACGGAGGACCCGCAAGCCCTCTTGCAAGTGGAGTGAAGCAGCAGGTCTGACGGCTGTGCCAAAGCTCAGCTGTGGTAGATTTCCCACTATCAGGTGTACTTTGATTGCTGTTTTTTTTTTTTTTTCTTCAACTAGGACGTACTCTTGAGATAAAGATCTCCTGTCCTTTTTAATACCAGATAATGCTGGAACCTCCAGAAATGATGGGTGCTACTTTATGATGCTATTTAAGCAAAACTAATTGTATATTCCTCTTTGACTCCCAGAGACATATTCTTTTTCATTTCTATACCCAGCAACAAATTCTGATTCGTCACTAATGCCTGAAATGACAGCTCAAGACTCTTAGGTATAAACTGGTGAGCATGAACCAATGATTCAAGACTTTGTGTATGTAGTTGATTAAAAAAGCTGCAAGATTATTGCATATTTTAGGTTTCTTAGGGTACAAAAGATTCAATTATAAACTATAAACACTTGAAAACAATTCATTCCCTTCAGAGTAGGATACAAAATGCAAGATTAATCCTAAGTATCTAAAAAGATCTTTATTTATACTATAATTTCTCTCTTGTGGCCATCTAATCAAGAATTTTAAAAATACCTGAAGTAAAGAGACACTAAGAAGACAATTTAATAGCATCTATTGTATTCAAACAACTGTGTTAACAGAAAATAGTTATGCTGATATTAGCTTGGCCAATTCACTTATGTTCTTTTATTCCATAATTTTATTGTAGATTTAGCCTCCCACATGCTTCCATAAAATGAGGACTTTGAAAAAGATTAAAAAAAAAACCCTATATACATACTGACATTTTCAGGTCTCAAAACTATTTGTTGTAGAAGTATCTTTAGCTACAGGGTCAATGCATCCCTGGTTTATGTGAAACATACAACCTGAAATAACTTTAAGAAGGTATGAAAGCTCATCAAAATTTATAAGACTCTTGAATAATTTTAAAAAGCTTTATTTGTTAAAGTAGTAATAGTCATTCTCACAGAAGAGTCATTAGTGAAGAAGCCATTGAATGTACGGAACAGCTTCAATTACATCCAACATAATATGTGATCTGGAGATAAAACATAAATGATTTTTAATTAAAAAAAAGGAGGACTATAGCAAACACATCCCTGACTCAGAGTCTAAGTCAATATTATGGGATTCACAAATGGAATAAATATGGGGCTGATTGTCTGTTTTCCCCTCAGCAAATGAGGTTAGATAATATCTTGCAAATAAGCAGCTTATTTTTAACACAAATCCAGAAACAGTGCACACAACACATGCTTCACAGGAATAATCAGAAAGTTGCCTTGTGAAGGTCAAGTCTGTCACACTGAGTAGATGATAGTATCTCAGAAGTATGGCTCCTTTCTAAAATAAATGCTTCAACCAATGATCAAGTTAAGAAGCCAAATATAAATTTTTGTATTTTTAGCCAGCACAGCAATATTCTTTTAAATGCATACTGATATCTGTATCTTGTATTTATACAGCATCTATCATGTGAAGATCTGAAAATACTTGCTGTCTCTTATCTAACTTAGCCTCACAAATGCTTTGATTACAAGAATTTTATAGTTCGAAAAATAAAAATGTGCAGAAAAGGGCAGTTATTTCCTAGTAATCACACAACAAGAAAGTGGGAGCCTCCAGGCTTGCATTACAGTTAGCTCTTCTGAGCACCACCCAGTCTACATCTGCAAGTAACCCTACAGCATGTACACACAAAAAAGTGTCATCGGAAATAGTTCCAAGTATAAATTTTCCGAAAAAGTTTAAATCACAACACAGGTTATTTCTCAACCCAGACAGCAAATTTGTTTTATTATGTGATAATACTGAGTTCACAGGTTACCACGAATTTAGCCTTTTTATCTGCCTCTCAAAATGGTCACATTTTGAGAAAATGTTAAAAAAAAACAGCGACATTTAATTTTTCCCTTTACATTCATCTGATGTATATGTGTGTATATTATTTTTGGAAAAGGTGTGAGGTATATTTGAGTACTATGAATATTTAGCAAAATCATCTTAGCAGAAATTTGAGTTATTATTCATTCAAATCCACACCTATCTTTAGAAAAATTATGTCAAGTTTCTCTTAAAGACATGAACTGAAAAAGCTTTCCCCTTGACCGATCTTTATTGTTACCAAGCAATACAAAGAATATGTAACAGTACAATAGACTGTGACTGCCAACTGACTCCATTTCACTTTGACAACTGAGAACGTTTGGAGAGAAGTCACAATATATCGGTAGCCCTTTGCCACCAATTTAATCCCATTCTGGCCACTCAGCAGAATATAACCATTCAAAGAGTGAAAGTGATAGCAAGGAGTACTTCAGAATCATGATGTCAGTGGGGTTGCATCACCAGGAACTGCACTTAGTCACCAATTTATAACAAGGCTGTATCAGTGACACAGTGGGCATTCTGCCCAACGTGGCTGGCTATTCTAGAATGAAACTAGCTCCTACTTGTGGAGGAAAGGAGTGATTCAGCTTTTTCCAGCAGTCTCATTTACTTAGAAGTTTTAAACATTTAGGTTCTTGTTTCTCATCTTGGGCAACTATCCCATTTAAGCTACATGTTTTCCCTTATGCTTCTAAGGCTATCATCTTAACTATGCCTATATATTCATAAACCCTACTTTCCTTATTTAATTATTTTAAAAAATCCTGTTTGATCTGTAAAGTGGTTAGACAAAAAAGGTTTGGGAATAATGAGCCAGGCAACTTCACACTTGCTTCCCTAGGCCTTAGATTTCTCATTGATAAAATGGTCCTTGATTTTACTTCTAACCTCTTTTTTCCTGAATATCCTATAGTTCTGTGCTCTGACTCTCCACCCTGCCCTTCCCATCTAAGGCATATACAAGAAAATTTTCATTCTTATTTCCTTCTATTCTAGGAATAAGCTAAATCTGTGACTAGATCACTTGTCCTCATTCTCAGAGTATCCGGGCAACATATACCTTTGGACACAAAGACAGTAAAAACCTTCCTTTGCTCTTAACCAATTTCCTCCACTACTACGTTCCTGACAGTGCATCTTTATCTTTCAATCGCATTTACATATATGAATTTAACACACACACTATATAAAAAGCATTGTGCTGGATACTGAGAGGGATTAAAGACAACGAAGTATAAAATACATGTTCAAAACATATTTCTTCAAAACATATTTCCTGCTCTCAAGGATTTTACAACCTATTTGGGAAAATGAGGGAGAATAATTGGTGCTCGGCATACTTTTCAGCACTTGACAGTCTCCAATTTTTAAATTTGGGGAAAATTCAGTGGTTAAAAAAAGCATCTATTATAGTTTTTATTCACATTTATCTGATCATTAAGAGTCTGAACTCATTATCATGTTTAGGGAGACAGATAAAAACCTCAATTGTTTCTTTTGTCCATTTTTCTGTCATTGATCACATAATACTTATTTTAGTGTTTTTATATTATCATAAAGTTGGGGTAGCCTCTCACGGTAGATGCTCTAATAGGGTATTGCAAGTGCAATGAATCATCTTCCCTTGAAATTAGCTGTACAGTCAACATTGTTAAGGGAAGAAAAAGTTCTCTCAGAGCATAGATCCTTTGCCTTGCATGTTAAATGCATTAATATTATATTTCAGTGCTACTTAAAACGCCAGACCCCAAAACCAGGAACTTGTGCCAGCATGTAAATAAAGTCACTGCTTTCTTCATCAGGAATATCATTCTATTAAAGAAAAAATAAGCTAAACTAAATACAGTGCTTAGTTCTATCTGATTTACTTTTTGGCTCAAGGACTTTATCTCATTTCACACCAGTAACTAACAGTTTGAGAATTGGCATCCAGTCCATGGGCCAAACATTGCATAATTTGTTATATAAGCTTCTGCACTTTACATGCATATTTAATGTTCTAGATAGATATCTGTATAATATGTACTTATGCATATGTGTATATATAAAATATAAGCACACGTGTATATATCATGTGCATATATATGTCTACATTGTTAATTTTGTGATTCCAAATATAAATGACTGGAGAAAAATAAAAGCTGTTTCATTTGCTTTGCGTAGCAGCTAATATTCCTTCACATACCCTAAAAACTTTATACACATGATGAGCATTTAATAGCTGCATTTGTGGATACACAATTTAATGACAATAACTGTAATGACAGATAGATCTGAATTAATTTAGAAGATTTTTAAGATACAGCAAATAATCGACAGTATTTATTTAGTGTTTATGAGATGTTGGGTACCGTGATAAGTATCAGGGATGATAGTCAAATATGAAGCCTGCCCTGGATGCAAGGTGTGAGATGTAAAAAAACAAGTGTAAAGTATTTCACGTGCCCGTAAATATTGATTTACACTATACACTAGGGGCTTAGTAAGAAAAAGATTGCTACTAGTCAGGGGAATGTGGAGAGGACCAAGAAAATCTTCCTAGAAGCAAAGACTCTTGAATCTGTTGACCCCAGATATGTTTTTTTGGTGAAGCTTACCTTCCTTAATCACAGGAAAATTATCACTTCTACCTTAGAAATGCATCTTAGGTTTTTCATATACTATTAACAGTACAAAGACGACTGCTTTCTGGGGATATTTACCTCTCTCTCAGATGCACTACAGAGTGTGTTATTCCCCTGATAACCCAACAACTGAAGTAGGTACCACAGACTCTAACTGGAATATATGTTCTAATTTGTATCCACAAAGAAGTTTTCAAATTAAATAATGAAAATTCAGAATCTAGCAGAATATAAGAATAAATTGATCCCAAACTGTTTTAATCCTCTAAGTGTTCTTGTTTTGAATCTGCTCACCTACTAGTTCACTGGTATTCAAAGAAAGCCCTGTGTTTGTTCCCTTTGTTTTTCTCTCTGTAAAACATGACTGGTCTTGAGGTTTTATCCTATCATGTCACTGAAGAATAATGAACTACAATGTTCACATATAGCTTCACAAACATGGAGAGCTCTATAATGCTGAATAATAATGCTATAATTTTCAATGCTTTCTTTGTTCCTTTCCCTATGATTGCCTACTTCTTTTCAGTTCTTCTTCTGATTGCTGAGATATCTGTGGTTTTAATCTCTAATCAATTTCACTCTTCTCCCTGTCACTGTTGTGAAGTACAAGAATTCTTCAGCACATTTTTCACCTTTTATTCCTCCCCCACTACTCCCCAAAATACTGATTATGTCAGCCACCTTACTCAAAATGGTTCTTTTGGGAGAAACCTAATAAAAATTCTAAGCCCATTTCAGGCTTGCAGACCTATATCATGTTTACTTCAGGTAAACACTTCTATTTAACCAGAAATCCAAAGCTTTCTAACAGAAGCACTACTTTCCACAGAAAAGTTATGTCTAACATTTTAGCCTTTAAAGAAAACTTCTGGTACTTTGGAAACTGAATTTCAAAATAGAAGTAGGTCAAAGTGGAAAATTTAGGTCTGTCAATGTGAAATGCCATATTCTAATAGATAATACCAGGACCCCAAGGGCATTGCTAAAGGTTTGTTCTCGGATAATGAAAAGAAATTATATTTATGCTCTAAAGCCTTTTGTTAATAATTTATTCTGAAATGTTTTAAAAGTTGTTTTCTGTGGTTAGAGGTATGTATCTTTAATTGAGGCAGGCCATATACAGATTTTTTGAGGGTAATCAAAAATATTGACTTTAAATATACAACAAATTTGAAAAAAAAGAAACAAAAGTTGGGTTATTTCAGAGTAAATTTTCTCTAAAAATAACAGTAGTGTAAAAATTATTCTCTTTGGCTTAAAAGTTTAATCATTACAATAATTCAGCTTTAGAAAGTAAGATTTTAGATATTGCTGATTTTTTCCAAATATAAATTATAAATATATTACTATCACTATAAAATAATTTTCAATTTAAATTTTTAAAATAATTGTTTTAATTTAAAAACTTTGAAAAATTGAGTGCTTTATATTTTACTTTTTAGCTCTTAGCCCAAACCTTGAGCATTTTAGGACAGTACAATCAAACAACTTTGTAACCAAGATATCTTCATGTTTTTTCCAAATCAAATAGGTTAAATGTCAATAAACTTATTCTAGAAATATATACATAAATACCTGAGATAAATTTATGAGGTTATGAATATACAGCTTTTTATAATAGGAGAAACTCAGAAATAATCTATTATTTATCAAAAGGGAAATGGTTAAATATAAAATAAAAAAAGAAACAAAGTTGTAGGATATTATAGTATCAATTTGTTTAGAAAATTTATCATATGTAAAATTTTATAGCTCTATCTACCTGGAAGATTTTATACCCAAATGTTATCAGAAAACATCTTAGTGCAACAGGATATGCAGAGAAAATGTAAGGAATTCTCACTATATCTGTTTTATGAATAGTTTCAGTTTTACCCTGCTTTTGTTTTGCAATTTTTTTGGAATAACAATAAGATATAACAGCCCCAGTAAGTATCCCTTAAAATGTTTACAAGGGGGCAGTCATGGGGCTAGAAACTAGCCCTGTGTTTGTAGGCTAAAGATGGTAGCCCATGGAGTAACAGAAGTCTGCAGTCTGGAGATTAATTTGAAGATAGAGAACAAATAAACACCAGAAATCAAGGCTAGGTGCTGGATCAAGTCTTGGCAAGTAGTCAAAACTGACAAGCCACTGCCTGAGATGAGGTTAGAGGTTAAAACACGCAGACATACAGGAGTCTGGAAGAACAGTGCTATCAAACACCACTGCAAGTGATGTTGTGGTCAAATTTAGTAAATAGCCGGTGTACTCCTACCCCATAAATAAAGGTGAGGCACCCCACCTACTGATTATGAACCATACGACCTAGAATAGCGAAGAAGATCAATGATTACAACATTCAGGAAAAAAAAATTAGGAAGGCAATATAACAGAAACCAGGATAAGCAGTTTGGGAAAACAGAATCAAGGAAAAGAAACATACACTCCATTTAGCAAACAAGAAGACCAGAGATATCAATAAAGAGTGGAGTCTTTTTCATGTTCTACAAAGTCCTGTCTGTGCCTTCTAGTGAAGCAGTCGTGAATTCAGGGGTGCAGTTAGCATAGGATAGCAAATGAAAATGTGTTTATAAAAATGGGTGAGTGGTCAGTAGTTAAACTGACAGGAATGGAGAGTGTCAAATTCTACTCACAAACTTTGCTTTCTTTATTTTCAGTACAGTAATTTGGGAGGACTGAATATTTAAAAATTACCCTGTTTGGGGGCAGAGTTTATTGCTCTCTCCCATTGCAGCTACCTACATGTCTCATATTTAGTTAGTAGATCATTTTTTTGTTTGTTTGTTTGAGAGCCTTTGTTCTCTTTATTCCTAGGGCATAATTCTTTTCCCTTTCTTGTGCTTTCACAAGTCACTTCCCCATCTTAAGAAGGTCATTTAAATTTTCAAGTTTATTCTAAGGACAGTTACCCCTCCCAACTTGATGTTATCCATGAACTTAACGAATAAGAGCTGTACTTAATCATCCCAGTCACTGATAAAGATATAGTAATGGACCTAGGACAGATACTAAAGCATCACTCAATATCTACTTCCACCCCTCAGGATGGCAAGGACCGATTAATAACCACTCTTTCAGAGTGACCTTCGAGGCAGTTGCACACCCATGCTCTAAGAGCGGGGTCTCAGCTCTGTTTTGCTGCTGCCTAATTAATGTCACACAAGACTGAATTAAACCCTGACTGAAATAAAGATCTTATATCTATCTCTTTCCACTTCACCACAGGGTCTGTCACTCTGTCAAGGAGGGAATTAGATTAGTCTGATCTAATTTGTTTTTCATAAAGACACATTTTTTTTAACACCCTCCCAGAGCTTCTATATGTTTGCAAATTGAAAATTGGTAAATAAAAAGAATATACAGCAGATTTGGGGTTTCAAAAGTTTGTACTCTGGATCCATAGGTCCCTTAGCCACCTGAAGAATTAAATCCATTGCAACTTTTGTTTTTAAGAACCAAGATCAATGGACAGCCACTCGTTTGCTCATTATTTTTCTTGGCTTTTCACATGAAAGATAAAACAAGTTTCGGTGTTCATTTATTTGATTTTTTATTCCTCTCATACATCCCACACAGATGTGCATGGAAGCTTAAGATACATCTCCAAACGGGAAAATTGGTCAAAAACTCTAAAACATGCCTTACAGAAGATAAGGATACAGTTTAAAACTGCACCAAAATAAAAAAGAAATACAACAGCTATGGCTAGTTAATTGGGACAATTCTTTCTGATTGGACTTGAAAAAAACTGTTGCTCTGTGTTTAAATCAATTTAAGAAAGTGCTGTTATGATCATTACACCGAAAATACACAGCACTCTGAAGGACATGCACTACTGGGAGCTCTACAGCTGTAAATTCAGAAGGTAAATATATTCTGTAGAGCCTTTCATCTCTTAGTGTACAAAATGGCATGCACACACATGAGTTGCACCAAATTATGGAAATAATTTTTCTCCTCAACACTATTCAAGTAAATAAAAGAAAAAATGTTAATTATATTTATGTGCTCAAGAAAAATAATCAATCAGTAAATATCAAATTATTTATAAGACAGAAAAAACAGGTATATTATTTCCATTCTTTCAGTAAGTGTCTGTTGAGCACTTACTATGTGCCAGGCACTGATGCAGACTCTGAGGAACAGGAGGAAACAAAAAGACAAAATTTCCTAACTTGGAGTCTATATGGTAATAGAGAGCAACAGACCATAAGCACATAAATGTGAAAATTGATACAGTATGTATATGTCAGTAACTGATCTGAAGGACAACGGGGCAGAGAAGGGACCAAGAATGAAAGGTTATGATTTAAATAGTTGACATAAAGGCTTCCCTTAGCAAAAAACTTAAAAAGATGAGGCGACAAGGCTTGAGGTTATCCGAGGAAGAGTTTTTTTTCAGGCAGAGAAACAGCAAGAACTAGATTAAGATTTTTTTAACTTAATTAATGTGACCGGAACATTGTAGCCTCAAATATTGGGCCAGTGAGGAAGGACTGATAGAGTCACTATATATATACAGACACCAGTAAATTTTTGAATGAAAATATTGTTTTGATTTCCTAGGGTATGTCACAAGTATTTTCATTAAAACTTGGCCTGTAATTGATTTATATGTATAAAGATAATTCTCTATAGGTGAAAATTATTTTATTAAAGAAATACTATTTTTCAAAGGTTTGTAATAGAATTTGTACATTGGAAAAGCGACTCTATGAACAGTATTTTTCTAATTTTATTGGTTATATTTTGAGAGGTTATGGGCAAGAATCATTTTCCCTATCTGAGGGCAGATACCCAAGCTATCCACATTCAAAACACACATACAGCATAGACACACACTCCTACCAAAAAGATGGAATATTACAGTTAACAATTAAATTAAAAAATGTTAACTCATTCACCTTTCATCTCAAAATATATATGAAATAGCCAAGTAAGTAATTTGAAATAATTATGCTTTATATATTGGAAGAAAGGGAACACATTTGTCTTATTTAGAACAGCTTAAATTTTGAGGCTTAATGAACTGAAAAATCACTGAACATGATTTTGCCAAATGCATGCTATCCTTTTCCACCTACTCTAATTTCTTCTTCAGAATTAAACATACTAAGTTACTATTGGCACCTGTACAAAAGAAAATCTATAACAGGGGGCACTTTTTAAGGTGTGTCAATTTTAAAGGCTTAAAACAGTGTAATTTTATGGAGAGTGAATGGTCTTATCCTTCTCACAATTTCAATGTCTGATTGAATCAACTCAAGCATTCAATCAATCATATTACAGGTAACGCCATCTATACCATGACCAAATTGTCAGGTTAACCTTCTGTGGCTTTAATTGGCATAATGTATTATCTGAATTGTATGAAAGGACATTGACATAAAGTGTGCAGTTTGGAATCTAGAGAAAGGTGGCTGAGATGATGTTGTTCTAGGTCACAAGGATAACGGGATCAGAATTTCCTATGATAAGTCCGTAACTGACAAAGGAGATAGAAATAATGACCTCCAGTTAACACGGTGTGCCAGGGCAAAGAAGACAATAATGTGTTAGGGCATGCCAGGTTGTGTTAGGCATGGAAAGTGTTATTATCACCATAAATTATAGACACAAAGGAAAGTGCTTAATACTAATGACGTGATGCTTGATTGCTCAAGTGGTAACTAGAGAAAATGTCACTGCTAAATTAATCTCATTTTCCTGAATAAGAAAGAATGTGTACAAGTAATAAATTTCTAAAAGTTTAGACAACTTTGCAAAAAAGGAATTGTATCAGAAATGAACACTTTATGGAAAACCGTAGATGTTTTAAGTTTGAAGTTTTTCCAGACAGCTCTTTTTCCAAACATTCGGATGGATCTATTAATATATAATTACCAATGTCAGAGGTGGAAACAATGTACATGTGAGTTAATTAATGACAAAGAATCCAAGGACTAAATTTTCAAGTATCATAAATGTTACCACAAGCCAAAGCCAGAACTAGCCAAATTAGTAAAATTTTGGCACCATTTTTTACATCATATTTCTTTAAAAATCCCCAGGGTGGTAATAATATTATAATTCTGATATCTGCTCCTATCATTTTGAACTCTTAGACACAAAACAAATTTTAGCTGAATCCACCTCTCTGTGATTGAATACGCTGACAATGATTGCCTATAAAATTTTATCTCTATAAAAGTTACCAATAATTAGTGTCACTTTGATAGATAAATGATGTGAATGATAATGTGTCTCTCCTTACTCACAAAATCTGACCACAGAAGCAAACACACAGTGTTCCTGAGAAATAAAAATATTTTACATCATCACACTAACTACTTAAAATTGATAGGCTGACACTACTTATCAAATAATGGACATGTGATGTGTTGAAGGCAGAGGAGAAAACCGCTGCTTGAGGACAAGATAAGAGCCTGTTTTCTTTACTATTAGTTCAATGGTATTTTTGGAAAACAAGGAAATATTCATTTTTTTGATACTTAATCTAGGATAAACATGATACCGTATCTTTCTTTGGTATACCACTTCTGTTTCCTGGACATAAAATTCTTATTTGCTTGAAATACATCATCTTATCATTTACCTTCAAGTTGGTGTCTATAATCTAGGATGTCTTAGAAAGAGCTGGAGATTGCTGTCCTTACACACTGAGGCCTCATGACTTAACGGAAGGCTAGTCAAATACTCTGGGTGGAGTTTAGTGTTAGTTCAGGTGCTGCAAATAACCAACTCTTCAAGCTTGTGCAAGGGCATTTAGCCGTTAAGACCTCAGTGTCCTTATCTATAATAAGAGGGGAGTGGATAATGATCTTTAATGCCCTGTCTAGCTCTAAAATTACAGACTTTCAGGGATCTGTCAGGAGAATACCCTAGTATTATCACTTCAAAACTAGCAGGAATGCCAGCAGGAGTTCCCAGCAGTTAGAGGAAACAGTAAATGATTAGTCATTTCCTTTGTTTATGATGGTGAAACTGCTCAGCCCAGAATGTAAGCGGTCAGAACAAGTCAGGAAACCACTCCATACCCCAGACCTACAAGTAAGACATCCCAAGAAAGGTGGTTAGAAAGATGCATGGTTCTCTTATTCCCCCAAATAAAATTAGGTTGGCAATGTTCTCTTCATTTGTCCCTATGGTGAGTATCTCTTTTATGTGCTTTAATAAGGTAGAATTAGTTGTCACTAGTATCCCAGTAACACTTGACCACAAACTGACCAACCAACTAACCAATCTACCAAACATCAAGTCAATTACATGTGGAAGAGAATTATGCACATATACAGAAATGTATGTAAAATTAAGGAATTCCTGACCATTAGATCTTGATAAGTGCTTACAATCATCATACAATTAAATATCAAAAAATGTCTTAACATTAAGAATTCTTTTCCCTTTTTAAAATTAAATGTCCCTGGTAGTAAAAGATTGTTTGGTTTACTAAAAAAGCTATCATTTTGAAATTTATTTTATTATTTTTATATTATTACTACACAGAGCTGGTTATAAGTCCATCCTCTACGCTCCCATATCACCAGGGCTGTATGTTGGCTAAAGCCCTAAAGACACAGTTTATAATTGTTGATTTATTTGTCTGTTTATTCACATGATTCTATAAGCTATGTGATCAAAGGAGTTTGTTTTACTCACTTCTGCATCCTTAGCATTTATAAAATTTGGCTATATATTTGCTCAATAAAAAGCAAGTTAAAAATGAAATGATTTGAGGTTAGTACATGAAATTAATTCAATTTAAAGCAAACAGTTACTATTTTGGTAAATTTATGCATCCTTACTTTTATACTTACGTGGTCTCATTAGACTGAGAGCCCTTAAATTATGTTGTGCACAAGCATTGCCCATGAAGCTTAAAAAAATGCAGATTTCTATTCCCTAAGATATCAGGACTTAGACTAGAAGATGGCCCAGAAAGTTGAATTTTTAACACACATCTTAGTTTATGAGTCTATTATCTACTCGTTGAAAAGTATCACACTAGACTTTTTAATATGTTGAAATCACTCATGGACTCTTGTTGCTACAGAAGGGCTGCAGAATATGCCACCCCAAAGTGTGCTTTTTAGCGTAAGGATTATGCTTGAATTCTAAGAGTGACTTCTGTTTCTGGGTCTAAACTCTGAATGTTATGGCATTTGGTTGTGGTAATTTCAGAAATTTAGCTCTTCAAAACAGTATCGCCTGAGCATGTGTATTTTTTTGACAGTTTGTTTGTGTTAAATATGTTGGATCTTTAGCATAAATGTCACACTCCACCCAGTAAAGGCTATTGCCAGTGTAAGTAGAAACAAAATTCCTTATTTTTCTGTGTAAGTCATTACTTTTTAAACTTATTTTTATACATGGTCATGCTGTGGGAAACAAATGTATTCATTATCAATAACACATAAAACCATTTTAATTAAAGGATTTTATTTTTCTTCTGTGGTGCAATTTTTTATTTCCTATTACTTGCTCTCCTGTTTATGTGTTTGCATTTCATTAGATACCTTTAGGGTTACTGTAATAGATACCTCACTGATAATGGCAATGGCCGCCTTGAAATTCTGGGGGACTTCTAGTAATTCACCTTGAAGCAGTATCTCATTTCTTTTTTTATGGAATATCTACACGTTATACTATTAAGTCCAAGAACCTACTCATTTTTCATAGCTTTGACTAAAGAACAGACACTTAGGTATTTGGAAGAAGTTCTATATTATTGAGGCATGGCAAATATTATTGCTATTCAGCCAAACAATGCAAGTTACACCTACCTAGGGATTGATTCCCATTTTTTTCAGGTGTATAAGAGATCTGACTTGCTTTTCTTTTACTAACAAATAGTGTTCTCAAGGGCCTGGAAATAGTTAACATCTTTTATAAGCTGTTAATATAGAACTCAGAAAATAATAAGCAGATGGTTAAGAATTACACTTGTTAGAATTAGAGAAACTGTATAACTTAATATAGTGTTTTTTTTTTTAATTTCCCCTAGCAGAATCATTCTTCCAGCAATGCCTTTGGACACAATAATACCTAACAACGTGAGAGACTAACAGTAACGGTAAGTATATTCTTAAAACTGAAATAACACCAAATGTATTAGTTTATATTTTAATGAAGATTTCCTCTTCATTTAGAAACTCTTTGAGATCAGGTCTTATTTATTGGCTGCTGGACCATGAGTTCAGAAAATGTGAGTATTATAAGGTGTTTCAACGAGGGTTGCCATTTAATTAATATTTTATAAGAGTAATTACTTTTCCATCCATGAAAGATTACTTCAAAAATGAAAAATAAGAAATATACAGCTCGGATAAATTAAGATCAATGATTTTAAACACATTTTTTTCTTGCATCCTGATATTTACCTCTAACGCTGTCTTGAACATTTCAATAGTAATTTTCTCCTCACACAGAAACAGCAAGAAACTAAGATCTAATTCGAGGAACAAGACAGTTCATCAAAACCCAGAAGAAGAGTGTTGTTATACTGACAAACTGCAAGCCTTGAAAATCCAGTGCCCCAATATAAATCACTATTCCCATTTTATTTTTAAATTGTTGGGCACACACAAAGTGAAAATAAATTAATTGTGCATCATTCAGTTCAGTAGTTCAATCAAAAAAGTTCTAGCAAAAAGTATAAACTACCATTTGCTCTATCAATGTAAAAAAAATAAAATAGTTTTGGATTTCAGTTGTTTGTAGCTTCCTGTTTCACATTGCTTATAAAAACATTTCATAGGTTAATTTAATGATTAAACTATGCCTATATGCCATATATTTGGGGGGAACCACTTTCAGTATTTCTAGACATTTTTTCCTCCTGCTCTCTAAATGTGTACAGATACTACTGAGCTATTACTATTTGCTAGACTAGCATGAACACTTTTATACTAAATTTACTTTTCTCACACAATATCTCTCTGGATTCAAGCACTGAATTTATGTAGATTTATAGGGGCTGGTTTGATGTGATCGACTGTTTTGTTTTGGAGGGATTGGTTTTGGAAAAATTTTAAATTGATTTTTAAAATCTTGCTCCATTTTGTAAATTGTTGGCATGGAAACACGTACAAATTAAAAGTGAGGACCAGTGGAGTATTTTAGTGTCTGGATTGAGTGTATACAATTAGGACACAGGCATTTGAGTTAGGGAGTTGTTATTTTACTGGAAGTACTGGTAAGATAACTTCATTTTATTCAAAGACAATCTTAGGACACTATAAATGAAATACAGTGGTAGTAAATGTATGTTTACTAACTGCTCCAATTCCTCATACATCCTATTCCCTTTTCTTCTTTGTTTTATACATAGCATGTAATAATCTGATCATCGGATACTATTTTAGTATTTTTCTATTAATTTTGTTGATTCTGATTATTTTGTTGGTTGTTGATTATCTAATTGATTACAACTAGAATGTAAGCTCTGTGAGAACCAGGAATTTTGTTTGACTGTTGTATTTCCAGCATCTAGGAAAGAGTCTGCCTCACAGAAGTTGCTCAATAAGTATTTGTTGAGTTAATGGTGTTAATATAAATAAGTATAACTTGCAAAAGCACATTTTTAGAATGTGTTTTAGGAATAGTCTTTATTATAGATGTATAAAACTAATACAGAAGTTGGCAAACTTCTTCTGCAATGGATAATAAATAGTTTTTTGGAGCAAGATAATCTCTGTCACAACTATTCAAGTGTGGGGTTAGAATGTGAATGCAACCATGGACAATATATAAGTGAATCCATGTGGCTGTATTCTAATAAAGTTTTATTTACAAAAAGAGGTGCAGAACCAATTTGGCCTACAGGTGATAGTTTGTCAGCCCCTGATGTAATCAGTCAATTAATAAGCCAAACAACATTTTCTTTCTTTTTGGTACACCAAGAGGGGAAATGTGAGTAGTGTTAAATCCTTTTTTGGATGGTTCTCAACATTGGTTTGAAGCTTTTTACTTTTTCTAGTGACATGGAAGCCACATTTAATACACATGGGAAGTAAAAAGCAATCACACATAATCGAACTATTGCCATAACACACTATGTGACGAAATTTTTCCTAAACAAAATTCAAGTCACTTGAAGAATGCAGTTATTTATAAACATCTTAGTAAAAGTGACAGTGTAAACTGCTTTTATTCTTGAGTATGGCATGAATAGACGATTGCATATGATAAGCACTGCATAGAAAAATCAAATTTGTGCTATTTTGAAATTTAGGACAAGCAGAATAGGGATGTCAGCACAGCTCTTTTAAAATATGTTAGCTTTTATGAGGTTTATATTATCTGTCCTGTCCAAAATACAGCCTCCCCAAATCAATAACCAAAACAAAGCAAAACCCTGACTAAAGACACTTTTGAACCTTCACACTGAAACTTTTTGTCTTTTTGTCTTCATTGTTCCAACCTTCTTGAAAGCATAAACTACATTTAGAGTCTTTATTTCCTTAACTTTTCAACAGATTATAATCTGACCCATGGAATCATTTTAAAGTCACTATATCCTGCACAAAGCCAAATTCAGCAATTTTCATCTTCCTTTGCCTTGCTGTCCAACCTCTTCCCAACATTCTCTTTTGGTGCAATTCCCTTTGATTTATGGTAATAGGAAATGTTCCTTGTTACTCTTCATTAAACAACGATGTGGAGTTTTAGGATTCCTTGTCTATTAAGTAGAGTCACTTGGTAGCATGTTAAATTCCACTTCCCTCAGATTACTACTCTTCATCCATTCTCATCTCATGCCTTTAGATGTGGTTTACTCAGGATTGCAGCTGAGGCTCACATCTAAAACTTCAGATTCTGTCTCCAGTCCACTATGCCAAGCTTCCTCTACACAGATGCAACACTTATCCCTCCGTTCAACTATTTACTGATCCAGCAATCATTTGAATACTTCTTATGTATTAGGTACTAATGAATACTAAAACCCAATCCATTGTTCTTCAGGCTATATATGTGTTTCCTGAATTAGGAAATCTATTCAAATTTGTTAGTACAAATACCTTAACTCCTTGCCCATCACTTATGTGTAATTCAGAATTCCCTGTCAAGTTCATTCTACTTCTCTCTTTTAACCTCCCCAACCTAGAACTAGATGTCATGGAAAATCTGTCATTTACCATTAATAATATCAGGAACTGCATCCTTTGTGTACAAAGCTCCATGGAAATGTGATACTATATCACACAGTACATATAAAGACTTTGTCTTCTGGATTAAAAAAAATCTGGAAAATATGACAAGTTACACTAGAATGAGGTGAACGGCACTGCTATGTTGCACCACTGACTGAAAGCCCTTATTCATCAATTTTGTTCAATCTGCCAAATTTCTGTGAAGCTCTTTAACAGAAGCATCACTGTTACGTGAGAAGAAGAGTAAGGCTATTATCTTAATAAAGTTTTTGTAGCTGCCATCAATGTACAAACCTTGAATTTTTCTCTTCATTAACTTAGGGGCATGAAATGTAGGCTTTCTTTGCCTTCAAAGACTCTGACTTTATTTGAGATTCACTACACACTCCATAATAATTAGAATATGATCATGACTCTTGAGTAATGCTTTTGAAAAAAGCCATTAAAGAGGCTTTTTAAATTGCCGGTCCATACAGCACAACACAAAATAAGCTGACGCTGGTGGTAATTACCAAGAGAACTTAAGTCATTAATAGAAAAGTCAGGCTGGGAATTTTACATGGAAATAACATTTATTATTTTTGTGGCTGGCTATCTAAGAATATAAATACTTGATTTTACCAAATAACTGTAAAGAAAATACTTTTCTTTCAAATAAACTTTTATGGGGATTATGATAGAAATCAAAATAGCACTTACTTCTGGGAGGGACACTGACTGACAAAGGGCATGAGAAAAACTTCTGGAGCAATGGGTTGTTCTATATTTAGATGTGGGTTTTAGTAATACAACTGGGTGGTTCATTGTGTTTAGCACTTAAAATTGAAACTCTTTATATATCTCATTTTGTGTATTTTCTACTACAAGTTAAAAAAATTTAAAAAGTAGAGTAGAAAAGAAGGCGTCATGATATAATCAAGAATACAACCATTCAAAGCTTTGGATGCCCACTAAGATTTTAAGTATACCAGAAATATATGGATTCATGAAATTTTTAATATTTGAAGGTTTAAAGTTTTACAAGTCTCATGCTGATTAGATACGGATTTTCAGTTTGTCAGTAAATCCTTGATTAGATTCACATATCTGAGATAATAACTTACACTTGGATGTACAAAAAACAAGGTCATCTTTGGGGTATAAGAGAATGCTACCATGTACATTTTATGCTTTTAGTGATATGCTTGTTAGAAACATCAACAGCAAACTTTGATTTAGATCCATATAAAAAAGATGATAAGTAAAGCACAGGCTCCATTTTTTTTGTCTTTAACTTAAAACAAGATCATATGCCTTCTACCCATGGTTATTTTCTATTGGGTACAACATGTTTAGTTAAAAAACAAAACCAAACCAAAAACCCTTTATCAAAGACACAGAAAAGTTACTTTATATTATTCGGGTACAAATACCCCTTTTTCCTTAGTTGACGCTTTTCTCCACCTCTGTGAAGAATTATGTATTACCTTTTATTTTTTAATATAATTTGTTTGACCTTGACTGTAAATACTACCCTGACTGTTCTGACCTTCCTTATTCATGCATATATTATTTTTACCTATCAGTTGTGAGCTCCATGAAAGACATAACCACATCTTTATACTCACAAAAGGGTGTAGTATAACACCTTAAATTCAATAACCAGTTGAAATTTATTTGTCTCAAAGTCAGGTGCTTGGAGTTAATGCTTATTTTAACACTTTTAAAAGTAGGATTCTCTCATGGTTATTCCTCTAGGTATGTGGAAAGAAAAATAACAACTGAGCTGGTAAGTGAGAGTGCTACCCCCTGGTCTATAGGCTCCTTCGTCCCCAGGGCCAGACAAGGAAGGTGAGGTTATTGACATATTTTTCCCTTTCTGCCAGACCCTCAAAGTCATTGTTCAAACCCTACCTTTTCCCACAAGATCTTTCTCATTCACTTGCACCCAAATCTCAGCAAATGACTTTACTTCCTATATCAAAGAATAAAAAAAGCCACTGGACCTAAGTGCTTTAATCTTTTCTCTTCTTCTATGATAAATGTATTTCCATCTAAATCCAGCTTTAATCTTTCCCACCTGATCTATGGAAAAAGGTTCCTCCTTCTATCAAAGCGAATCCCTCTGCCTTCTGCCTTTTTCTGAGACTCTCCTCTTATAATTATCTTTTCCTATCAAAATCTTCAATATCTCTTCCCCTCCATTCATAAACATGGCCATGCCCCACCCTAAAACAAAATAGTTGCACCTAGGTTAGCCTTCTGTATGTAACTTACCACCTCCGCTTCCACAAAAAGTAGTCTAAACTAGGGATCAACAAAATTTTCTCTTTAAGTATAGACAGTAAACATTTTAGCCTGAGCAGGCTATATTTGCCACACCTCCTCAACTCAGTAGTTGTAGCATGGTTCTCCACACTGCTACCCAAGCCCAACTATTTATTTTCTCTCCCCTGACTATTGCAATAATTTCCTTGACTCCTTTATGTCTCTACAGAGATTTCCTAGTGTCCAATATGTCCTTCTTCAGTTTTTACTTTATAACACTGCCAGTGACATTTTTGCAAATGGTAAACATTATAGAAATCCATGCTTAGAAAGTGTTAAGGGATTATCCTTGAGAATAAAATACCAGTTCAACTCATAGAAAGAAGGAGTAACATCCCGATCTTATCCCTGCCCATTTATCCCTCCTCTTCTCCAGATATTCTGGACTTCCTGCATCTTTCCAAATGTCATTTAAACTGCTCCTGTATGCTTGATTATTTCTGTATGCCTTTAACTGGGCTGTTTCTTCTTTCTACAATGACATTGTCTACCCACCTTCATCTTTAAATTCTCTATGCAGGGATGTGGAAACACTTAGCTTTCTGTGTTAGGGATTTCCCTTAGGTCCTGTACATCACTGATCATGTTGTATTACAATGCTTCAGTACAGCATATTGAACATATGAATTCATATGAATTCATACATACACACACACACACACACATACACACACACATATATATATATGGCAACATTGATAGAAACCATGATGTCCTATTGGATCATGTTTAGCACGACACGGGCCCAGCCTTCTCAAAGATGCAAGTCATCTGGAATTGCTAGCAGCTGCCTTGGCTCCTGCCTCACTTTCTAATCACACAAGAACCAATGACTCTTACTTCCATGGCCTCAAAGGACCACAAGAATCTGAGCAGTGGAGACTTTCTTATCTAGCACTCTTAATCTCTTCCCTTCTCCATATGACCTGCTCCAGCAGGAGCAGGAGAATATTGAGAAATATTCAGGCAAAAAAACTGTCAAGTACTTCCAAGCACAGCAGGGAGGATCTTGAGTTTCTCCAGCTCATCTGCAGTAAGATGCTAGTATCTCCTTCTACAGCTACTTCCAGTTCTAACTAGTAACTCTTTTGAGAATTCCTTCCTGGAACGTAGCCTGAGCTCTAGTCCTTCATTCAAGAAACAACAACAATAACAACAGCAGCAGCGACAACAAAACCCAGTTCATATTCTAGTACAGCTTAATGACTATCTGTAAGCCAATCTAACAGCAGCAGCACTGACTCTCCTTAGCCTGGACCCATTTATTATAACAGGTATTAGGAATCTTCACTTGAATTCCCAAGAGTCACCTAATTCCCCCAAAATACAATTAGATCCACATAGTTTATCAAACCAGAAATCTAGTGTCATCTTCAAATTTCTCCTCTTTTACACCTAGCACTGTCATTTCATTCTCCCCATTCACCAAGTCCTGTCCTGAACTCTTAAATATATCTCAAATCCATCAATCCACTTGTCCTGCCAAACTCCAATTCAAACAATTTCTCACCTGGATTATTGTAACTACCCACTAACTGGTCTCTGTGGTAACAATTTGATACTTCTTTAATCTGTACTCCATACTATAGACAGAACAATGTTTCTAAAAAGCACACTGGCCTATGCCATTCTCCTCCAACATTTACATATATTTTATTGGGGCCATTCTAAATTGGCCCTGCTTCTCTCTCAACATTATTTCCTTATTTTTATTTCACTTTCTGCCCCTAAATATGCATTCCCTCAAAACCAGGGCTTTAACACCACCCACCAGCTTATAGGGGACTTTTCTCACTCCCTCATGTCAGGGTCTTTGCATAAACCATTTACTCTGCTACGAATATTTCTTCTTCCTTTTTCTTTCATCCACCTCCTCTGCCTCAGTGACCACATCCTACTGCTTCTTCGCATAAGCCTTCCCTGAACTACCAAGACTATTATGTATACCTCTTATATGCTCTAATCATCCTTCACTTTCCCTTGCCTTCTCTATTGTAAACATTTGCTCATAGTCTATATAATTCTCTGGACATTAAGTTCCATGAGGATAAATGCTATGACTTGTTCTTAATTATATATCCAAGGACTATTACATAGTAACTGATTAGCATATGTATGAGATAAATGAATAAATGATTAATTGCAATGTTAATCATGGGAAATCAAAAGGGATATGAGAGAAAATAGAACATCATAAATATTTCCAGAAGTAGCTATCTTCAAACTACCTTGTCTCCTACCTGATAGAATAAAATATCATGTAGTTCTGAGTTAATACACGTGAACTATTTAGTGACAATTAAATTCCATATAAAATTTATAAATATATTTCAAGCCTTTTGCAGATCAGAATGTACTGTTTAACAATATAGCCCTTTTCACTGAAAAACTCTTATGTATTGTTTTGAGAACAATTACCATTATCTCCCCAATTTTCTTTTTGGATTTCTCAATAGTTGTTTGAATTTTTCTATGCACTACTGAAGAGAGGTATGCAGGCGAATTAAAATGCTTACAAAGGAGTCATCCTAGAATGGAAAAGGGATATGAAAAGGAAATGGAAAAGATTCATAAAGAAGTGGAGAATTCAGAATTTGTGTAGTGCCATGAAATGTATAATGTCAAAATTAAAAAACTGATATTGATACAGTTTTCTATTTTGCAGAGTAATTATTTGAGCATCATCACAGTACGTAAAAGAAAATTAGAAAACACAGTAGTTCAGGCCCTTCATTTGTTGAGTAGTTTTAAGGTAAAAACAACAAAGCAGACATGCACTAATACAAAAGTTTAATACCAAGGAAGTCAATCAAATGTTGCTTAATTTTTTAAAGTTTATTTAAAAAGTTAATCCTAGTAACCACCATATCAGTGTCTCTGCATTTTCTTTCCACCAACAAATGTGCAAGTATAAAATGAAGGTACAGATTCCCTCTGTTTGCTACATATAATGGTGTACACACACACACACACACAAAGCTTTCACTGTTTAAAGTAGTATGCTACTTACTTTTTTCCTACTTGGAAAATATTTATAATGTATATTCTTTGCTTTGTATAGTGTTAAAATACTTGAAAACAAGTATTCTACATTCCACTTGACTTTTCTACCCACATATTCCTTTTTGTTTTCAACTCATTTTCTCCTCATCTCTGAAAACAACAGTGCTAAATGACAGTGGATTATAAGTAAGTCAAGAAAACACACATTCACAGATAGAAAAGTGTTTGTCATCTCTATGCATGATTAGCTGCCTCAAAAAGTTACCAGTCACTGGTTAAGGCTCTAAAATAGAAGAAAAGAATTCACTGATATAGAAAAGCTTTCAGAAGATCCGTATTTTCTCACCATCTCATTTAATGTTTTAGGATGAAATGGTAATGAGAACAGCAGAAGAGAAAAAATGCAGTCTAGGGTGACAGGTTAATCAGTATGCTGCACATCAGGAAGTCTGCTTCACAGGCTGGCTTTCATAATGTTGAGGAAGGCATATATAATTAGAGTCATCTGAGCATCTAAAAATACCAAACCTATGACAACAGGCACATATTACATCCAACCAGGTATCCAAAGAATTAGTAGAGAGGAGAAAGTGGTACTGATTTACTTAGTTTAATCCCTTGTTAACTGTGTCTTAGAGTTTTTCATTTATTCAAATGGTAAAATGCAGATTTAGATAATTCCTTTCTAGAGTCACAGGTAAGTTTTCATGTTTCATATACTTGTAATACAAGAACGTACCAGAGCATGAGAAGATGGGAGGAATGACTGCTTAGAGAGGCTTCAAAGGAAAACAGAAATGGCACTCTGGCAAGCAAAGGGAAAAAGTAAAGATAAAAATAGGAAAACAAACATGAACAATGGTTCATACAAGAGAAAAAGTCTTTGCATGAGGTTAGAGGGTAGGGGTATTTCTCAATAGCACGTAACTGAAGTTTCAGAATAGCCTAGGAAACCAAGTACAAGGCTGTGAATGTGATATAAATGATCCTCCATGCACACAACCAAATCCTAGAAAAGTAATGCAGACAGCCAAATCTTCCATTCTCCAATGGAAGTGAATACTATATATTTAAATGTAAGTGGCAATTTAAGCACAGACTTCCTGTTAGTTAACTTTATATTCAGATTTTGTTTTGGCCACGGATGGTTTGTCCAGATTCTAGGACGTGTCATATATACTGTGAGAAAGAGATGATCCTAGAGAAGAATATCGTACTCTTATCTGGGAGAGACCTGTCACCTCCCCTGTAGATGATGGAAGATAGAAGATAGTTTATTTCTCAAAACAACACAATCTGTAAAAAGCAGTTGGGAGAAGAGTTCAAGAATTTCTACTTTGCTTTAGACAATCTATCATGACTTGAGTGAACCTTGAGATAATCTCTGTCTACATTTTACCTTTTGGGCAGGAGTCAGAGTTTACGCTGCCTTGCCTTCATACTACACAGGGCATATAATAAACTCTTTGGTGGTTAAGCTGAATCTTGCAATTAGCAGACCTGAGTTGAAGCAGATACTGCGCATCCCTGTCCCTGGACAGAGGATCTGACGGGGATTACAGCAGAGATTTCTCCAGGAACACCTTCTCACAGTCTCTTTCAGCTTCCTCTTGAACTGGCTGAGGGGTACACCGATCATGGGACTAATCTTTGTCATTTCCTTGGTAAACTCTGTAATTTGGTTGAACATCACACTTTGATAAGCATCATCTCTTTTGTGTTGGATGAAATTTCAACAATTTGTAATAAAACAGTCTGGCTCAGTATAGAATTACTAGATTTAAAATAGTAATCCTTGAGAATTATTAATATCCTTTAGTATATTCTTGATAATTAATAATTCTTGAGAAGTTTGAAGCAATTGTTTTCTTTCTTTTTTGTCTAACTTCTTTCCATTAGGCCCTTGCCACATCCCTGGGCCAGTGTGACTGTTATTTTTCACTTACTTTTTTTTATATGCCTCATCCTATAAGCTTTTAAACTTACGACCTTCATAGTTCTTTAAACTAAATATTGAGTTCCTTGGCAAGGGTAATGTTTCTCTTCATTACTTTCAATTCTGTGAAATTAAATTATGAAATTTTATTTATCACTTTTTCTCTTACATTTGCTTTTCTTTTTGGAAAGACTGTTAATTGAAGGTTAAAACATAAAGACCAATTATCTAATTTTCTTCTCTATTTTCCATGTTCTTGTCTTTTTGTTTTAATTTCTAAATTATTTCTTTAAACTTATCTTTCCATCTTCTAAGCTTTAAAAGTCTGCTTTCATTTTTTTTTAAATTACAAAATGCTTTCTTGTTTTCTGAATATTCTTTTTTAATGGATTAACATTGTTTTTCTTTATAAATATTAAGTTCTTTGACTTCTTTTGTTCTCAGCATTTTCTGTTTTCTAAAAAAAAACTATTTTTGTTTATTATTTCTGACTATGTTTTTCACATTAAAGGCTTTTCTCAGCTTTTGGATGACTACTGGCTGTTCATTCGTATTTGACAGTGAGACACTTAAAAGATTTGTTTAGATATTCCACCCATTAGTGGAGTTTATACTTTAGTGCTTTTCCCTGTAGGGTGACTGGGCATTTTGTTGGAGAAAATTCAAATTGTAATATCTGAAATTCCCCAAATTCTGCCAGAGGAACAGAATGAAATATGCCTGACTTTAATTATCAGAGAGCCAAGATGAGAAAAAGTGCTGAGAATCTCAGTATTCAAGAGTATAGATTTTTTCCCCATGTAATATTCCTCTTTTTAGCTATAATTATACCTAACTTTCCTTTGTACCTGATGTCCCTAATTCTTGGGCATCTTCTAGTCACTTTCAATAGAGTAATCCTCTCATATTCTGTCTTACTGTGCCAGGTGAAAAGAGGGCATCTGGGCCACTTTAACTGCGTATTTGAAGATTTTCAACCTATGTTGCTTTTTTTATCCATGTCCCACATCCCTGACTTCTTCTAACATAATTTATGACTATCCCTTGTTTCTTCAGCCCAAAGTGTCTTGCTTCTCATTAACATCTTGCTACGTAACATAGAAAGTTTCAGCTTTCTATATACTGTTATTTAGTACTTAATGTACTTTGCAACATTTATCATTGCCTTTCCTCAGCAGTTATCATCTTTCCTATTATTCTTGTTTTTGAAAGTACATCATTTCTCCCTATAATCTGATGTTTGAGAAGGAGTTTAGGGGAGAAGAGAGGAAGTGGATCAGGGATTAACGTGTGTTCCCAATGCACTGAATGTATCTGGGAGAACCTATCTGTATTAGTTTTCCTGAGCTGCCATAGCAAAATATCACAGAGTGGGTGGCGTAAGCAGTGTAAATTTATTTCCTCACAGTTCTAAGGGCTAGAAGTCCAAGAGTAATATGTCATCAGGGTTGCTTCTTCTGAGGCATCACTTCTTGGCTTGTGATGGCTGTCTTCT
This sequence comes from Vicugna pacos, assembly GCF_048564905.1. Lineage (NCBI taxonomy): Eukaryota > Metazoa > Chordata > Mammalia > Artiodactyla > Camelidae > Vicugna > Vicugna pacos. The sequence goes on from NC_132991.1 coordinate 21,609,856, forward strand.
CCTCCCTGTATCTTCACATGCTCCTCTCTCGGTGTGTCTATATCATAATATCCTCTTATTTTAACCACTTATATTGGATTAGGGCCAACCCTAGAGACCTTATTTCACCTTAATTCCTCTTTAAAGATCCTGTCTCCAAATATAATCATATTCTGAGGGATTAGGGGCTAGGACTTCAATCTATCAATCAATTGGGGGACAAAATTCAGCTCATAACACCATCTATGGTGGAATTAAGGACAATCCCAAAACTGAAAGCAAGAGAACATTACCCGGACGTGTAAGACTTTTGGCAGTGGTACCGATACACAGAAGGGAATAGGAAGGTCAGTATAGTAAATCTGGGCAGAGCTGCAGAAAAATATGGTGCAGGGGGATGGACTGTATATGAGTAATCTTATGCATGTTTAAAGCACAGCGCTAAATGCTCTTGAAAACAAAACAAACAAACAAACAAAAACTAGAGGCAGAGAGATCTGAGTGCAAATAACCAAGGATCACAGGCAAAAATACGGCATTACAGTACCAAAACGGTAAAAAGAGAATGCCCAAAAGGACTCATTTACAGATTTATAAACAACGATCACATCAGCACTGGAGAACAAGGTTGAAGCAAGAGGAAGGCTGACTTGACTTTGTCATGGAGGATTTGTTATATAGCTGTTTACATTTTCAACAACCAACAAAAGTGAGTCTATAAGAGGAGTTTTAGAGACCATAAGGTTTAGAAGGGCACAGAAGAATATCAGTTATCCTAAGTAGCTGATGTTATAAAACACCAATTATAGTAGGCTTGCAATGGTGGCTCTGTAAATAGAGTTAGGTTAAGGGGTAACATACTGAATCTTCTTAAGTATACTATGCCACTGTAGTCCTAACTTTCGTTAGAGTATTTTTTTCTCTCTTGGCTTCTCTCCAACTGATGATTCATATCATTGTTTATCCCAGGGAAACAAATGTTCCATGTCTGTGGTAAGTCATAATCTATTTCTATAGCAGCATCAGCTCCATATGCCTTCCAGTCATTAAAATGGAGCTTAGCCAATGTAGTCTAAACTGTTACTCTATTATTCTATTTTTCTAAAATAAGAACTAACAATACAGAATACACACCTTTTATTTGATACCATTTGCAATCTCTTACCTAATGTTAGGGGGGAAAAAAGGCTTATTAAAATGGACTAAAGAATCTAATGGCAGTGAGACACTTGTGTGAGTATCAGAGTTGACAAGTAAATGTAGTAAAAGCTGTCGAAACTCAGAGTAACAATTACTTATGAAGAATTTTACTGTCTGGCTATGAATAAACCTGTGGAATTGTACAAGGTGCTCAGGAGATCTAGTTCTGGCCCTTCCATTAATCAGAAGAATGTCCAAGTCTACATATTGACTGGTGATTTGCTTTCCTCTCTTGGAGGATCTCAGGAGAATGGCACTGTAAAGAAAGAACGCCAAATTCACAAAACCCAGAGCTTGGAGTAAACATGAGATGAGAATGCAATCTTTTCTCAGTATTAAAAATCAATCCCTGTGCTAAAAGTGAAATATCTGTCTCCTATACAAGCAAAATAAGATTTAGATTTAGCTTTTTCACACGTTTGTGATTAATTACACTTTTAAGTGATGTATATGCTCTGAAATCCCAGTCATTCAATTCAAATTTGGAAATTAATACTTATCAAGATTAAATCAATTCTGGTGATATTTTTCATGTATATGTGCATGTTTCATAACTTTAAACTACACAAATACTTCTATTATGCATCCTTAACTAATATTCCAAATGAATATATATTTGAAGTGTTCAAGTTTTTTTGCCCACATGAAAATGCATGCAATAAATTACAAATACTTTGTCAAATTTCTATTTAATGGAAAGTCATAGTAAAATGAATTAAACAGTAGATTTCAGTAGTGGAAAATACCTTTCATTCAAAACTTAAAGTGATACTGAAAGGGTGTATTGCTGTTGCTTTTTTTATTTTTTAAATTTATACATTTTTTTCTCAAGAACATTACAGTTTCTTTTGCTTATTGAATATTCATTGACATTTGTGGAACAGGATATATAACTTGCTGTGTACTGTCAATCAAAATCTGTTAGCTATGTATTATTGCTCTAAAGCTTTTATTGATACTAAACAAATTACTAAATGTAGATACATGCTTTTTATATAAAAGTGGATGAAAGCAAGATATTTTAAATGAGACTTTGAATTTAATACTGCTTCAGGCTACTACTACTGAGAAAATTCACCTGGAAAGCACTTTTTAACTTTAAAAATCTTTTTAACAAAGATTCTACAGCTCAAAGAACAGGGAGGCACTTCACTTTATCCATTCTCAAATGCAAAGCAAAATTATGAAATTTGTCTGTCTAGTCTTTATGACTCTTCTTTCATGACAATATTTTGGTAGTTACAAAACAATGATTCAAAAATTTAGCAAGCAGATAGCTCACTAAAAATCCTGAAGTCTGGGCTCTACACCAAACATACAGAATCAAAATCAATAATGTGTTGGAAAGGAGTAGACGGAGAGGCAGCAAGCGTCAATATATTTAACTAGGTAGCTCTGAAGCATAGCATAGTTTAAGCACCACTGTTTCGATACTCTTGGTCTTTACCTTTTTTCCTTTACCAAACTTGATATCCAGGGATCACCCTATGATCCCTGATCACTCACTGTCTTCCAGATTGCAGTTACTTTGCCTCCTGCACAATTGATGTTTACTCCTTGTACTTCATCCCTTAAATTTGACATCATGAGCTTCCTCAAATCAACAATTACCTAACTGTCTAAATTCATAAATGAGAGGAACTTCCCAGTTCTGTAGCTTCCTAGTGTCTTAAAAGAATAATTTTATGCCCAAGAAATAATCCAATGTGGTGATTAATTGGTGAGCAATTCAGACCAGAAAGGATAGAAGAGTTGTTTTATTTTAAGACATCAGGTAATACATGTTAAGTCTCTCAGGACAATATAGTTTATTCCAAGTTCTACAACATAAGCCAGTTATTTATTCTGAGTATTTTAGCCCCATCTTATTTCAGACAACCCTGACTCTCTCTTAGGTTTAAGGAAACACCCTCAAAATAAAACTGGAATTCCTCGGTAGGAATTTATAGAATTTAATAGGTTTTATCAATTGGGTTTATAAAATGAGGGAAGTAATTCCCCTACCTTATGAAATTTTAGGGGTCCAAATGAGTTCATTTAAACTTAACACCTAGACATGGTCACATTTTATGTATCAAACAGGCAAAGATCTTTAATATACTAATGTGCATTGTGGCTAAGTGGGGGTATGTATCATTTTCTAAATAATTCTGAAAAGATTGTGGAATTTGTCTTACTTTGGAGAAATACACTCTGGAAAACCCCACATGAACTTTTTGTCTTGCATGTATCCTACCTGCTCCAGGTAGTCGAGAAAATATCACTCTGTGAAATAAAAACTAAAACAATAACTTAAGGCGAACAATAAACAATTTGCTTATGTCTTTTGTCTGAATTTCAGTCATCAGTGGACAGTCCAAAACTTAACTGTTATAATATAAGTTGAGTGGTCAAATAGCATTTAGACAATGGAGGTTTGGAGAATATGACTTTTCAGTATTTACTGACCACTGTATTTCAGTCTTAAGTCTTCTGTGAAACAGAGTATCCTGTCACCCTATCACTGCCTAATGAAAATACGTGATGCTGGTTCAAATTAGTTTGCACTTATCCTCATTTAACAGTGATTTGACGGCTGCCTAAATTTAATTTATCTGGAATGCTATGTTGTGAATATTGGTTCAGTTTATCAAAATTTGATCCTCTTTTAGAGGACACTTGGTTAAAATATATTTTCCTGCCTTACTTGAAGTTAGCAATGGTCACATGACTTATCTTGGCAAATGATATGTAAGCAGCAATTATGTGTTACTTCTGGACCAGAACTTCCAGACATGATGCACAGGTTGCCATGCCCTTTCCTCCTGCGATAAACAAGCAACCTTGAAGACAGCGCAGGCTCTGCAGGTCTATTGCCCTGAATATGCATGACAAATACGCCTGTATTGGTTAAGTCACTGAAATTCTTGGCTTACTTTTTACTACAGGATAACTGAGCTTATCCTGACTGATATATTTTTGTATTAGAAAAAAAGGTGTTCTTCAAAGTTGCTAACATGTTTATTGTCCTATGATTCCATTATTCTGTCTGTTAGGTGAAGTGATAAATCAGCCGTATGAACTAGCTAAGAACTAGACTCTGAGTTCAAGATTTGCAGATATTAATATATATATATAATGGATAGATAACAAGGTTATACTGTGTAGCACAGGGAACTATAATCAATATCTTGTAGTAACTCATGGTGGAAAAGAATATGAAAATGAATATATGTATGATCATGTATGACTGAAGCACTGTGCTATACACCAGAAATTGACACAACATTGTAAATTGACTATATACTTCAATAAAAATATATATTAAAAAAAGAACCAGACTCTGAAATTAGTTAAAATTCTGTCAATTTATAGAAATCTGAGCAACCAAACATCAGGCTCTCCTCATTAATTATTATCCTAGTTAGTCAATGTATTTCTTTCTTATAATATTTTACATATGGCCAGTTTAAAATTACATATTCATTTAACAAATATAACTCTTCAAGCATTTTGTTCTTGAATCCCTTTGCACTCTAAAAGTCATTGAACACATCAAAGATCTTTATATGTGAGTTATTGCTGCAAATAATACTACACTCAAAATTAAAACAGGGAGCATTAATTAATATTTTATTGGGAGATAACTGTAGATTCACAAGTAGTTGTAAGAAACAATACAAAAGATCAGCATACCCTTTCCCCATTTTTCTCTAGTGATAACTACTTTCAAAATTATAGTACAATATCACACCTAAGATATGAATATTAATAGTGAAGATATAGAATATTTCCGTCAGCATAAGGATTCCTTGCTACCCTTATATGGCCACATATACTTTCCACTCAGCCCCACTTCCTCCTTAATCCCTGGAAACCATCAACCTGTTCTCTGTTTCTATAATTGTGGCATTTCAAGGATGTTACATAAATGCAATTTTACAGTATGTACTCTTTGATGATTGGCTTTCTTCATTCAGCGTATGATTCATTCATGTTGTGGTATGTAACAAGAATACTTTTTCGTTTTTTCTGAGTTATATGAATGTATCAGAATTTATTTAACCATTCACCCACTAAAGGACACCTATGCTTTTTCTATTATTGGTCTACTGTGATTATAGCTGCTATAAACATTCAGATTTAGATTTTCATGTAAATGTAAGCTTTCATTTCTCTAAAATGAATGCCCAGGAATGCAACTGTTGAGTCACATAGTAATTACATGTTTAGTTTTATTTATTTATTTATTTATTTATTTATTTATTTATTTAGGAAATTGCTATACTGACCCTAAAAGCTATACACAAAACTACTAGAGATGATAAAAGAATTCGGCAAGTTATCAGGATACAAGATTAACATATAAAAATCAGTTGCATTTCTTCACACTAACAATGAATTAGCAGGAAAAGAAAGTAAACAAACAATTCCTTTTAAAATTGCATCCAAAACAATAAAATACTTAGAAATAAATCTGACCAAGGAGATCAAAGACTTATACATGGAGAACTACACAATATTATTTAAGGAAATTAAAGATGACTTAAAGAAATGGAGAGAAATCCCATGCTCTTGGATTGGAAGAATCAATATTGTTAAAACGGCCATACTGCCCAAGGCAATCTACAGATTTAATGTGCTCCCTATCAAATTACCCGAAATATTTTTTCACCAAACTAGAACAAACAATCCTAAAATTTATATGGAATCACAAAAGACCTAGAATTGCCAAAGCAATATTAATGAAAAAGAACAAAGTTGGAGAAATCACCCTCCCAGACTTCAGACAATATTACAAAGCTACAGTATATCAAAACAGCATGGTATTGGCATAAAAACAGACATATGGATCATGGAACAGAATAGGGAGCCCAGAAATACACCCACAGACCCATGGTCAATTAATCTTTGACAAAGGAGGGAAAATATATAAATGGAGAAAAGACAACTTCTTCAGCAAGTGGTCTTGGGAAGACTGTATAGCAGAATGTAAATGAATGAAGTTAGAACACTCCCTCACACCATCCACAAAAATAAATTCAAAATGGCTTAAAGACTTAAATATAGGACAAGACACGATAAACCTCCTAGAAGAAAACATAGACAAAACATTCTCTGACATAAATCTAAGCAAAGTTTTCCTAGGGCAGTCTACACAGGCAATAGAAATAAGAGCAAATATTAACAAATGAGACTTAATTAAACTTACAAGCTTTTGTATAGCAAAGTAAGCAATAAGCAAAACAAAATGACAACCTATGAAATAGGGGAAGATATTTGCAAATGATGCAACTGACAAAGGCTTAATTTCCAGAATACATAAACAGCTCATACAGCTTAATAAAAACAAACAAACAAACAAAAAACCAATCCAATCCAAAAATGGGCAGAAGACCTAAACAAGCAATTCTCAAATGAAGACATATAAAGACATATAAATAGCCAGCAGGCACATGAAAAAATGCTCAATATTGCTAATTATCAGAGGAATGCAAGTCAAAACTACAATGAGGAATCACCTCACACCAGTCAGAATGGCCATCATCAAAAAGTCCACAAATGGTAAATGCTGGAGAGGGTGTGGAGAAAAGGGAATTCTCCTACACTACTGGTGGGAATGTTTGGTGCAGCCATTATGGAAAACAGTATGGATATTCTTCAAAAAAAGTAAAAATAGACTTACCCTATGATCCAGCAATCCTACTCCTGGGCATTATCTGTAGGGAACTCTAATTCAAAAAGATACATGCACCCCAATGTTCACAGCAGTGCTATATACAACAGCCAAGATATGGAAGCAAACCTAAATGTCCATCAACAGATGACTGGATAAAGAAGCTGTGGTATAGTTACACAATGGAATACTACTCAGCCATAAAAAAGAATAAAATAATGCCATTTGCAGCAACATGGATAGACCTAGAGATTGTCATTCTGAGTGAAGTAAGCCAGAAAGGGGAAGAAAAATAACATACGATATCACTCATATGTGGAATCTTAAAAAAAAAAAAGAATATAAGGACACTATGAACTCATCTACAAAACAAAAAGACTCACAGACATAATAGTAGACAATCTTATGGTGTCAGGGGAAAGGGGGTGGGAAGGGATAAATCTGGGAGTATGAGATTTGCAAATGTTAGCCACTGTATCTAAAAACAGATTGAAAAAACCCAAGTTTCTTCTAGGGAACTATATTCAATATACTGTAATAATCTATAATGAAAAAGAATATGAAAATTAATATATGTATGTATATGCATGACTGGGACACTGTGCTGTACACCAGAAATTGATACATTGTAACTGACTGTACTTCAGTTTAAAAAATTTAATTTAATTTAACTTAAAAAACTGCTACACTGTTTTCCAGAGTGGCTAAATAATTTTACATTCTTATTAGCAATGTGTGAGTGATCTGGTTTCTCTGCACCTTCTCCCACATTTGATATTGTTATTCTTTTTTATTTTAGTCATTCTGATAGGTGTGAAGCAAAGGTGGATAACTGCACTAAAATGTCTCAGTCTCTTCAGAAATACAGACTAGTACGTTACCACTACCAGAGAGAAAGATAATCTAAGCCTAGAGTCAAACCAGAGTGTGTCACATTTTGAGGACTTTGTGGCAGGGCATCCGCTCAAGTGTACAGGTGCACATAATTCTTTACTCTGATATTACTGCCGTTAAATCCACAGTGATGCTCAGCCTGTGCTGGTAGTTGACCTCAGTACTGGCAATCCTCCATGCCTAGCTTTGGAAGCAAATTCCAGGCTAGGAAATCTAAATTATATTTTCACTTTAATTTGAGAAATAAATGCAATGTCAGTTAACTTATGAATTCTAATTATATGTGTCAAAAATTTGTGTGGAGGAAATAGGAATAAGAATTGTAATAGGAAAGGAGACTTACGTTTATTGACACCAAGTAAAAAATAGGTATGAGACCTTTAAACAGTTTGCCAAGACTTGTTTAGGCTCTGAGGATGCCACCTTACTGGGTTTATTACTCAAACTAAAGAGCTCATGCTTGAGGTAAGATACTTATTCATCTGCTGCACCTAAATTTGCTTTTCTCTTAATTGAGCCCAGCATGAGGTAAGACTTTATAAGCAAAGTACATGCTGCCTTTTTGTAATCTGACTTTTACAATATCTATTCCCCCAGAACCATTTTTTCCTGACCCTAGTGGTTGATCAGGTTAAGGTAAGGTGTAGTAGCAGGAATAAAGAATAAAATAAGCCAGCGCTTCAGAAAAGAAGGAACCAGACAGAACTTCTTAAGTGAAACTTTTTCCCTTCTTAGCTTGGCAAGTTGCAATACACTGAAAAGGTGGTAAACTTCAGTGGATAGTGCTTGTTATTCCCATTAAAAAGGAGCAAGGTCCCTTTTGTTGGGGAGAAAGTACTCCTTCAAATTCCTTAAAAAAAAAAAAAGCCTAGTATTCATACTGGTGCAACATTAGACAGTTCTAATAGTTTCTGGGTTTGATTGTATTTTAGGCTGAACCATGTTATACTATGTTTAAACAGAAATTGAACTGAGTTCCAATGCTTATTGTATTATTGTTATAGTTCCAAGTGACTTACAATTGAGCTCTAACTGTGATTTAGGGGGAAAAGAGTCTTTCTCTTACAGTCCATAAAAATTATTTTTTTATAATCTTAGGTCCCCTCTATTTCATTTAATTTTTGTTTGTTTCCTACATTTGGGAAATTTAATGTTAAAATTTTCAGCTAATAATCTCTCAGTTTCTGAAAATCCAATCCAGGCCTATGAGTTGTTTAGACAACTGCCTTACCTTTTAGTATGAAGATAGTTGATGGAAATTTTAATATAATGAAATTTTAATCATTCATTATAATGTGTGGTTTCTAATCAAAGTTAATAAAAAAATGTGGATTGTACTTTGAGAATTGGGATGGGAAGAAATAGGAATGAATGTAGTGAGAAATCTTTTGCTTTGTGCTATCTGATTTAGAAATATATCAATAAATGCTATGAGAAATGCCCAGAAAGAGTGGGATTTTAATAAAATTAAATATAGTTAAATCTGAAAATATAAGAAAAAAATCTTATGATTTATGTTAGTTTCCTTCTCATGGATAATCAAAAGTGATATTACAACTCATTATTATATTCATTTTAATTTTTAAAGAAAAAGTACTTTAATATACCCCGCATTTGTAAAATAAAAATAGATGAGGTATAACATTTCAGCCTGTCCCTTCAACTGGTAGATTCATTACACATGAATGGTGACTTTTTAAACAAAATTACATGACAGAATCTTTCTCACCACTTCAGTATTTAGTGATACTAGCTAGCCCGAGCTTTAGAACAAAAATCAACCTATTTAATGAAATGCTTACTTAAACACCAAAGCCATTATTACATATGTAACAGTTTGGAAATACTACATTACACTTGGAAAATGCCCAGCACCAGTGAATCAATTTTCTATCTGCTTCGTAAAAACAACTTCTGCTTTATTGCTTTTTGGAAACAGAATTGAAGCAATACTTCACAAAAGCCATTAAACAGATCTTGTGACACAAAATATAAGACTTCTAACTAAACTACATCATTTCTCGATTTCTTTTGAATACCTAATGGCATAATGAAAACTGATTAAACTATCCGTATGTTGACATTCTCAGTTATGATATCTGATAGCCTCAAATTAACAAGTTGATTTGTAAAATGAAGTGATGGTACATTGAACAATCAACCTTATTAACAGAATTCTGAGTAATCTGAAATTTTAATTGGTCAAATAAAGTGGCATTTAATGCTAGAAAATATGGACAATTGTCTATAATTAGAATAATTAACACAAAGATGATTCTTACATAGCAGCAGCAACACATTAAATATTCAACCATAAGGATAGAAAACAATCTCAAACAGGTGAATGAAGGGAAAATTCTTTGGAGAGTTCTTTAAGGTTTACTTTTTTTAATAGTTCCTTTGGGACATGGCTGGCAATTTCATACTATTAATATTGCAAAAGTTATAGCAGGGAAGGAAAAGAGCAGTGTCTTTGATTTTATACCATTTCTAAAAAAGCAACGAGACATTGGAAAAGTATGGATTTGTTAAAAATAAATTAGTCCTGTTAATTTTTTCCTAATATTCACCGTGGTTGAAAGAAATATATTTTAACTAGAAAGAGATGCATTATGTTTAAAGTACATCTTATCACATATTATGTTATGAAAAATCTTACAAAAATAATCAAGATTGTGATGAGTTCTTTCATTGCCACTGGAACAGAGGCAGAAAGAATTCAAATAAATCAGCTGTGTGGGTCTGTGGAACATGTTAAGCACAGAGATGCTGCAAGAATTAGAATTAGTGTCAGTCTTATTTAAAAGCTTCCTTGTTCATCCCTGCAACCCTAGATTGTTGGCCAAGATTAAATCATGAATCTTCTCAATACTCCTGTGAAGTAGTTAAAGGAGAAGAAATACAGAAAAATGACAAAAAGATAGGGGATTTTAATTGTACTTTTATATTAATATGTATTTAAATTAAATAAAGGAAAAATGTATACAAATAAAATGCTTTCTTGTGATAACTAATAGGATAAAGGCCAATTCCAAACAAAAAGATTTGGTCCAAATAAACATAAATTAAGAAAAAAAATACTACTTGGATTACAATGTTTTTCTAAGTAGGGGGAAATAGAGAAATAATTTAATACCAAGTATGATATAAAATAATGATTTTTTTAAACTCTATCAATTGGAATCTAACTAGGAAAATGACTTCAATAATTTGCAATGTCAGTGTAATGCAGAGAATTGGTTATACTGAACTTCAACAGCAAACAGATGACCTTTGGCTAACCCATTAATTAACAGCAGGAAGATATGACCACTATAAGGCTGGAGGGAAAATGGAATTAGGCACTATTACCAATGCTCAGAAGTAAGTGTCATGCAACGAAAGCTAAGACCAGGGCCAGTATGTCTGTGAGAAATGAAGCAATAGAATACACAGAGCCTTTGTCCCCATAAGTAGAGAAGGAGGGGGAAATACCTTGGCTTCTTTCTTTTTCTTACTTCTAATCTCCTGCCAAACCCATACTCAGCCAGAAATCAGCTATTACAGGAGCAGTCTTTAGGATTCAGCCCACTTTAAAATAGCACAGTGGTGGGTAAGAGTGGGAGGGAATCTGAGGGCAAACATAGACTGGGCATATCTTTCCATGACATACTATCACACTATCAGATTGACTATGTCAGTGATGTTTCACATCTTAAAACTATGTTACTGCAGGGAAAAATGCCATAAATTTTTACCTTTCCATATGAAGTAATGAATACATGGACAATTACAAAAGCTAGTATTATTGTACCAATGGTTTTTAACTGCACTTTTTGTTTTCTACATAATTTAAGAAACTTAAGACATTTAAAGAGCAGAAAACAATTATTAATATAGAGGTAATATTGCTGTGACTTTGGTTTTTAAGTAAAAGTATTGTTTTCTATGTAATTTAAGGGACTAATGCATTGCAAATAATTGGTAGTTTACATTCTGGGACACACAATGCACAGAGATGTAATTTTGTGACATTAACAACCAAAAGGGGTAAGTATGGAGCTGCTCCTTTACAGTCTGTGTTATTTTCACTTTGTATGCTCTTGAAGCTAAGCTGGTATAAATCAAACTACACTGTTTTAACTTTATGATATTAATTAAATGTAATCCACATGGTAACCACAAAGAAGATAGCTATAGAATATATACTAAAGGAAATGAAGAAGAAATATAAACATTTCACTACAAAAAAATCAACTAAATACAAGAGAAGACAGTAATTAAGGGAATAGGGGGAGCTATAAGGCCTATTAAATAGCACAATGACAGAAGTAAGTTCTTCCTTATCAGTAATTATTTTAAATGTAAATAGATTAAGCTCTCCAATCAAAAGACAGAAATTAGCAGTGTAGATAAAATCACATGATCCAACAGTATGCTGCCTATAAACAACTCACTTGAGATAAAAAGACACAAAAAGATTGAAAGTTGAAGGACAGAAGACATTTCCTGCAATTAGTAACTAAAAGGGAGCCGAGATGGCTATAATATTCAACAAGTAGACTTTAAATCAAAAAAGGTTATATGAGACAAAGAAAAACCTTATTTACTGATAAAAGTTTCAATATAGCAAGAAGATACAACAACCATAAACGTAAACACTCATGCTGTAATGATAGATGAACATCATACTCAACAGTGAAAGACTGAAACAAGGCAAGAATGTTTGCTTCTACCTCTTCTATTCAACATGGTTCTTGAAGTTCTAGCTAGGCAACTGAGTCAAGAAAAACAAGAAATAAAAGGCATCCAAATTGGAAATGAAGAAAGAAAAATTATCTCTGCAGATGATATGAAATTATATTTAGAAAACCCTAAGAATTTGATTAAAAGTGTTAGATCTAATAAATAAATTTGGCAAAGTAGCAAGATACAAAGTGAACATACAAATCAATTGCATTTCTATACGTAAAAACAATAAACAACCTGAAAAGGAAACTGCAAAAACAATTCAGTTTACAACAGAATCAAAAAGAATAAAATACTTAGGAGTTAACTTAACCAAGAAGGTGAAAGTCCTGTAAAATAAAAACTATGAAACATTGCTGAAAGAATTAAAGAAGACATAAATTAATGGAAACCCAAATCACATTTATGGATTAGAAGGCTTAATATTCTTAAAATGTTCATAATACCCAAAGCAATCGATAGATTCAATAAAATGTCTTTCAAAATCCTAAAGACATTTTTTGTAGAAATATAAAAAACCCATCCTAAAATTCATGTGGCATCTCAATGCAAACTGAAAAGCTAAAACAATCTTTGGGGGAAAAAAGGCTATTACTGAAAGACTAATGCTTTTTGATTTCAAAATTTACTACAGAGCTACAGTAATCAAAACAATGTGGCACTGGCATAAAACAGACATACTGAGCAATAGAATATTATACAAAGCCCAGAAATAGACCCTTATATATATGGTCAAGTGATTCAATGGAAAAAGGATAGTCTTTTTAACAAACAGTGCTGGGAAAGTTGGATATCCACATGCGAAGGAATGAATTTGGACCCTTACCTAATACCATATACAAAAATTAATTCAACATGGATCAAGGACCTAAATATCAGACCTGAGACAATAAAACTCTTAGAAGAAAACATAAGACAAAAGCTTCATGAGTCTGGAATTGGCAATGATTTCTTGGATTTGACATCAAGATACAGGCAACAAAAGAAAAAAAAATAGACAAAGAGACTTCGTAATTTTTTAAATTGTGTATCAGAAGACTATCAGCAGAATAAGAAGTCAACCCACAGAATGGGTAAAAATATTTGGATATCATATATCTGTTAAGGGATTAATATTCAGAATATATAAAGAACTCCTAGAACTCAACAACAAGAAGAACAATTCAATTAAAAAATGGCAAAGATCTTGAATAGACATTTACCTAACCAAGATATATAAATGACCAACAAAACACATGAAAAATGCTCACCATCACTAATCATTAGGAAAATGCAAATCAAAACTACAATAAAATATCACCTCACATCCATTAACATGACTATTACCAACCGCCCCCCCCAAAAAAAACAGAAAACAGTAAGTGAGGGTGGGGATGTGGAGATATTAGAAACCTGTTCACTATTGGTGGGGATGTAAAATGGTACAAATGCTGTGCAAAAAAATATAGCAGTTTCTCAAATAATTAACAATAGGATTGAAATGAACCCACAAACCTTTGGTCAAATAATCTTCAACAAAGGAGGCAAGAATATACGATGGAATAAAGACAGTCTCTTCAGCAAATGGTGTTGGGAAAACTGGACAGCAGCATGTAAAACAATGAAGCTAGAACACACCCTTACACCATATACAAAAATCAACTCAAAATGGATTAAAGACTTAAACATAAGACAAGATACAATAAACCTCCTAGAGGAAAACATAGGCAAAACATTATCTGACATACATTTCAAAAATTTTCTCCTAGAAGAAATAAAAGCAAGAATAAACAAATGGGACCTAATGAAACTTACAAGCTTCTGCAGAGCAAAGGAAACCAGAAATAAAACAAGAAGAAAACGTATGGAATGGGAGAAAATTTTTGCAAGTGAAACCGACAAAGGCTTGATCTCCAAAATATATAAGCAGCTCATACGACTCAATAAGAAAAAAATAAACAACCCAATCCAAAAATGGGCAGAAGACCTAAACAAGCAATTCTCCAAGAAGACATACAAATGATCAAAAAGCACATGAAAAAATGCTCAATATCACTAATTATCAGAGAAATGAAAATCAAAACTACAATGAGGTATCACCTCACACCGGTTAGAATGGCCGTCATTCAAAAATCCAAAAATGACAAATGCTGGAGAGGCTGTGGAGAAAGGGGAACCCTCCTACACTGCTGGTGGGAATGCAGTTTGGTGCAGCCACTAGGGAAAACAGTGTGGAGATTCCTCAAAAGACTAGGAATAGACTTACCATATGACCCAGGAATCCCACTCCTGGGCTTGTATCCAGAAGGAAATCTACTTCAGGATGACACCTGCACTCCAATGTTCATAGCAGCACTATTTACAATAGCCAAAACATGGAAACAGCCTAAATGTCCATCAGCAGGTGACTGGATAAAGAAGAGGTGGTATATTTATACAATGGAATACTACTCAGCCATAAAAACCGACAACATAATGCCATTTGCAGCAACATGGATGCTCCTAGAGAATGTCATTCTAAGTGAAATAAGCCAGAAAGAGAAAGAAAAATACCATATGAGATCGCTCATATGTGGAATCTAAAAAACAAAAACAAAAACAAACAAACAAACAAAAACAAAGCATAAATACAGGACAGAAATAGACTCATGGACAGAGAATACAGACTTGTGGTTACCAGGGGGGTAGAGGGTGGGAAGGGATAGACTGGGATTTCAAAATTGTAGAATAGATAAACAAGATTACACTGTATAGCACAGGAAAATATATACAAAATGTTATGATAAATCACAGAGAAAAAAATGTGACAATGAATGTGTATATGTCCATGAATGACTTAAAAATTGTGCTGAACACTGGAATTTGACACAACATTGTAAAATGATTATAAATCAATAAAAAAATGTTAAAAAAAAACAATAGGATTACCATATTATCCAGCTATTCCACTTCTGGATATATATCCAAGATAATTGAAAGCAGGACCTCAAAGAGATATTTTTACATCCATGTTAATAGCAGCATTATTAACAATAGCCAACAGATGTAAGCACCTCAAGTATCTTTCAACAGATGAATGGATAAGCAAAATACAGTATATACATACAATGGAGTATTATCCAACCTTAAAAAGGAGAGAAACTCTGCAATATGCTATAGCATGAATGAAGTTTGAGGACATTACACTAAGCCTGTCACAAAAAGACAAATACTGTATAATTCCACTTATATGAGGTACTTAGAGTAATTAAAATGATAAAGACTGGCCAGAAAGAAAGAAAAATGCTGTATGGTATCACTTACATGTGGAATCTTAAACAAAGGACACAAATGAACTTATCTACAAAACAGAAACAGACTCACAGACATAGAGAACAAACTTATGGTTACCAGGGGGTAAAGAGGATGGGAAGGGATAAATTGGGAATTCGAAATTTGCACCTCTTGTAGCGTGACGGTAATGTTAGGTATCTTGATTGTGGCAGTGGTTTCATTGGTGTATATACACATATCGAAATTCATCAAATTGTACATTTGAAATATGTGTAGTTTACTGTACAGGAACCATATCACAATAAGGGTGTTAAATAAATTTAAAATAAATAAATAAATAAATATATATATATATAAATAAATACAGTAAAACAAAACCAAAAAAAAAATCATGAAGACTGAAAGTATAATTGTGGTTGCCAGGGGCTGGGGGGAAGGAAAGAATGGGGAGTTACTGTTCAATGGATATAATTTCGGTTTTACAAGATGAAAAGTGTTACTGGGATGGATGGCGATGATGTTTGCCCAACAATGTGAATGTATTTAATACCACTGAACTGAATACTTGAAAGTGGTTTAAATGGTATATGGTATATTACGTGTATTTCACCATAGTAAAAAAAATCACAATGAGATTCCACTATACACTCACTCTAATTACTATCATAAAAAAGACAGAAAAATATCAGATGATAGTGAGGATGTGGAGACATGCAAATCCTCATGCATTGCTGATGGGAATATAAATGGTATCAACTCTGTGGAAAATGGTTGTGCAGTTTCTTTTTAACTTTTTAGTTAAACATAATTTCACTGTATGAGTGAAAATCAATCCTAGATATCAAACCAAGAGAAATCAAAACATATGCCCACATAAAGACACGTACACAAATATGCACAGAAGCATTATTAACAACAGCCTAAGACTAAAACTGGGAACAAGCTCAGTATTCACCAACAGGTAAGTATTACAAAATATGGTCCATACTAACACTGAGCTACTATTTGGCAATTAAACTGGAACATTTCTCCAAAGAAAGGAAGAAAGAAAGAAAGGAAGAAAGAAAGAAAGGAAGGAAGAAAGAAAGGAAGAAAGGAAGAAAGAAAGGCATTGGTGAGGATGTGAAGAAATCAGAACCCTTATATACTGCTGGTGGGAATACAAAATGATGCAACTGTTATGGAAAATAGTATAGAGGGTCCCCACAAAATGAAAAATAGAATTTACAATATGATTCAGCAATCTCACTTATGGGTATTCATCCACAATTATTGAAATTACGGTCTCAAAGGGATACTAGCATTCTCATGTTCATTGCAGCCCTATTCACAAAGCCAAAATGCAGAAGCAACCTAAATGTTCACCAACTGGATGAATGGATAAAAAAAAAAGTGTCTACACAGAATGGAATATTTTGTTTTAGAGAAGGAAATTCCATAGTATGTGACAAAATGGATGAATTTTGAGGACATTATGCTAGGTGAAGTAAACCAGTCACAGAAGGAAAAATACTGCAAGATGCCATTTATATGAAGCATCTAATACAGCGACACTCATAGAGGCAGAGATTAGAATGGTGGTTGCTAGGTGCTGGGGGAAGGGGCAAATGGAGACTTGCTAATCAATGGGTATACAGTTTTAGTTATACAAGAATAACCTCTAGAAATCAGTTAGACAACACTCTACAGTTACAATTATATTCTACACTTAAAATCTATTAGAAAGGTAGCTCTCAAGTGTTGCATTCTTATCATAATAATAAAAATAAAAAATGTTTAAAAGGAGCAAAGTACTGATACATGCTATTATTACTTTCCTATTGATGCTGTAACATATTACTACAAGCTTAATTTATTATCTTGTAGAAATTTATTATATTACAGTTTATGGAGGTTAGAAATCTGAACTGAGTCTCACTGGGCTAAAATTCACAGGAGGATTAACATTTCTTTCTGAAGGCTCTAGTGACAATCTGTTTTGCTGTCTTTTCCAGCTTCTAGAGACTGCTCACATCTATGGCCTTGTGATCCCCTTTCACATTCAAAGCCAGCCATGACCAGTGAAATCTTTTCACATCTCATCACCCTAACTCTACTGCCTCCCTTTTCCACATTTAAGGACCCTCATGATTAACACTGGAACCATTAGATAATCCAGGATAATCTTTTTAAAGATAGTTAATTAGTAAACTTAATTCCATTGCTACCTTTATTCTCCTTTTTCCATGTACCTTTGGTTCCAGGGATTACGATATAGATGGCTCTGTAAGGCAATTATTCTGCCTACCACAACGCTACAACATGGGTGAACCTTCATGGTATCATGCTAAGTGAAAGAAACCCTTACACAGAAGACTTCCTATTGTAGTATCCAATTTATATGACATATCTAGCAAAGGCGAATTTGGCAAGGCAGAAAGCAAATCAGTGGTTTCCTAAGGATAAGAGTATGAGTGGAAATGAACCACCAGCAGATATGAGGAAACATTTTTAGGTTATGAAAATGTTCTTAAACTGCACAATTCTATTAATTTACCAAAACAATTTCTTTGTATACTTGGAATTGGTATATTTTATGGTTTGTAATTTATACCTTAATTGAGCTGTTAAAAAAAAGAGGTACATATGATACAGGGCAGAAGTTTGTTTTAAAGGAATAAATAATAGACTTTCCCTATAAGAAGACCTGTTTAAATAGACCTTTCCTAGAAGAAAGTTATTTGTGAGAGATGTGAAAGAAAAAAATGTAGATTAAAAAGTCAAATATATCTCAAGGTACAGATCCGATATTAAACATAAAATAAGGCTGATTGTTATTCATAAATCTATATATTTGGTTGTTTATAAATGTTGTGAGGAAGGTTTTCGTATTGAACCATAAGTGAGAAATAATCTTTTGCCCTAGCTCTGAAAA
The DNA here is from genome assembly GCF_048564905.1 of Vicugna pacos. Classification (NCBI taxonomy): domain Eukaryota; kingdom Metazoa; phylum Chordata; class Mammalia; order Artiodactyla; family Camelidae; genus Vicugna; species Vicugna pacos. The sequence continues at coordinate 21,628,479 of NC_132991.1, forward strand.
GTAAATAATTTAACAAAGTCAGAAAGGTTGCTTGAGAATACATTATGCCAAATATTTCCACTTTCAGAAAATAATGATGATGGCATTTAATCTTTGAATATTTACGTTGGAAATTTGTTTCAAGTATTTTAAGGAATCTGCTTCTGAAATTCTTCAATATGGAATAACAATGAGTAGGCAAATAGGAAACTGCAGACATAGTGATCAGAATGAACAAACGAATATAACATAAGAAAATGTCTTATTCACACATAGTTTACTGTACTTAGTATCATGTATGACAAATTCCAATTTACTTTTCTGTAAACTAAATTAATTTTTCAAAATCAACTTCTATGCTACATCTTCTCTCTCTCTTTTTTTTTCTGTTAAGCGTGTGTTGGGGGGACGGGAGTGTGTGTTGTTACCATCCTTTCAACAAAACAGAAATCCCCAGAGGATTTCTTTAGCCTTCTGTAATTTACAACCATCCAAAGAACTCTGAAGCTGCAATCCACTCTTCTAAGAGGTTACTCCACTCATGGCCACTGGCAGTTCTCCAAGCCATCTAGGCTAGCACAGAGCAGAAGGCTAGATCTCCATGGACCTGAAAACGCTCCTTAAGAACTGAGTGTGCTGGCTGCACAATCATTATCTGGAAAGTTCAGACACAGCCCATGTAGTCCCACTGAGATTTCACTCCAAGTCATCACTTACAAGACTCAAACACATCTCACAGACAAGGCAGTCAGTGCACCAGTAATCCAGCAACTAACAAAGGGAATCTGGCCATGATTTGTGGACAGTCACTATTTAAAACCTTCCTTCTTTTTTCCCCATCACATTTATCTCTGTGATAAAATGCATATTCTTATTATATGTGGGCTATAAAACATATATGTATAATATCTCAATAGAGCAAGATATTAATATTTTGAAGTTTCAACCCTATTATTAACTAGTGTTTACCAAGTCTCTTTGTTCTCTTATCAGAGAACATTTACCTTTGAAAATGACCCATGGAAGTGATAACTAATCATTTGGAGGAGAATATAAAGTGCAATAATGAATTTAATTGTAGCTATTTCAAGTTGTGGCAGTTTTAAATTAAACCAGAAAAAATATCAGAAAGATTTCTTTTGGTGTCTTTCTCTGTTTTGTTTTTAACTAGTTAGGGAAATGCACTTTATATATTATTAAACAATGCTAGCATTTTCTACTTTTTATAGAAATGTATAAAGTTAAGGAACTTATTTGTTCTCACACTACTGAAATTAAATAAATAAATAAAATTATTCAAACTCATAGCTAATTTCAAAATGATTGCAAACTGAATGCTAAAATAAGGAGGTAACTCTTCACATAAAAAGGCTAATCATGGTTAATTGTTTTCCCATTTCTTTTGATGATAATGGCCATTATAAACTCACTTGAAGTATGTAGATATAATATGCAATTACCATAAGACTCAGCATTCCAAAACTCAAACAGAAGACTAAGATAGCATTGAGCAATGTTTATTAGTGAGGCTGCCAACCAGTTTCATTTTCAAAGGAAAAATAAGTGTGTGGCTGTAGTCCAATCTTGTTTACATGCACATATTTTCTCTTTATGTGTGCTGATATAATGACTATATCTAAATCAACCTGTTTACTGTTGCATAAAGCAGTAGGTGGCCATCAATATTGTCTCGAAGTTTCCAAAGAAATGGTACTCAATTCACAAAGCACTTAATTCCAGATCACTTTTTTTTCCTGGTAGATAAAAAAATGTGACCTCCTGGACATTATAAAGTGCACATAGTCTTCTCAAGATCAAGCTCAGGGGACTTGTACATTTAACTGCTAGTAAGAATAGGTGCTTGGCTCTTTATACAAGAAGTTGGGAATCCTTCTGTATAAGATATAAAATGAACTCATAGAGTTAACATTTGACCTTCATCTGGCTTGGTACCAAAAAAAGAGCTTGTCTTAACACATTTAATCTACAGATTCTGTGTCCTTTAAAATTATATTGGGAAGATAAGTGATTATAGAATGCTGTGAAAGGGAGTGTTAACTCTCCCACAGAGTAGTCATCCTTTCATTAAGGCTTTTCTTAGAAATAACAAGATAGGTCTATGCCACTGTTCCGTTATGCTATTCAAACCTGTTCCCTCTCTCCTTTGTCACTCTTACTAGGCAGCCTGGACTCCTTGGCCAGTGATTTGAGTGATCCTCTTCTTAGCACACAAAACTTTCTCTACAGAAAACTTGCTCTAGTCTCCCTTTAACACAATAGTTCCCATTGACCTAATTCCCTTGTAAACTTCATCTCTTCTTTCATTTGCCACCAGACTTCTTAAAATGGTGATCTTCAACTATCCTCTCAATGAAAATGAATCTCAGTGTTCTGATTTTAACATTTATTTCCAATTGTCTCGTGCAAAACACTATCTTTGATTTCTCTGGAACTACAGACTAAGTAACACCAAAATTCAACTTGTCTTCACTCTCAAGTTCTTTCACTCACTGTAGTTCTGCAAACACTCTGCATGATGGAGCCTCAGAGAAAAATACCAGAACTGCAGAGGATTTTTTTTTTCCTTGAGGCTCTCTAGTTGCAGAACCAACACCACGAACTCTCTACATTAATGTAACTAAAAGAAATGCTCATCTCAATTAGTGCAGTTAAATGACAGCTACAAGTAACTGAACAAAATTCCTAACTGCTATAGTACTGATGCTCAAGTGAAAAATCATTTCAAGAAACAAAACTGTTTAACACAAGGAAAGTGTGAAAATAATAAAGTGAGAGTATATCCTATTTTACAAACTAGCCACTTGTCATATACTGAGTTTTGTGACAGCAAGTTGGAAATACAAGTAGAGAACAACTCCTTTCTAAAAGAATGTATGATTTTTGATGCTATCTAAAAAAACTTAGCTTGTATGCACAATTAGGATTATTCAAATATTTCCTCTTTATTGGGAAATGTTTGGGTTTAATGAAACATTCATTGAAAATTATTAAATATTTGAAATCCATTAAATTTAATGAAAACCTAAATATGAAATAACCATCATCTAGATGTGCAGTCTAAATATAAGATTGAATTGTTTCAGGTTTCAAAAGTGGTGCTAATAACTTTTCTTCTGGAAGGGAGGAATGCCACAAATGAGATACATACTCTTTTATGTGACAGATTAATCTTAGAGTTTACTAGGAAAATGCTGTCTCTCTCTCTCCAATTATGTAATTTTGTTTTTGCATGTTCTGTTGTTTAGCATTTTTTTTTTTTTGCCATCAATCTGAGGAGTAACCCATATACTCAACTGCAGTAGTTTTAGTTTTTGTTCTTTGGTACAACTACCTGCTCAGCTGTTTTCTGCATTGGCCCTGGCATTTTTACCTTTGGATACACAGTTTCATGGAGGTTGTGTCTCTCAAGTTGTACAACCCAGATTTGTATGATAAATGCTCTCATGTGTAGATTTATCTGCTGGTTTAAGATCCTGATATTTGTTGGTTCACAAACTCAGGAGTTCTCTGGGTAAAATCTGAAATTGGCCCCTATACACAGAGAACAGGGAGGGACTGAAGAAAGAGATAAGAGCACTCTGGATCGGTAGGTGACAGGTTTAATGTACTTATGGAATAAGCTTGTCTTGGGTGGTCTCAAGATTAGTAGATCCCTGCACCTGTATGCCAGAATCTTAAAAGTTTGTATAGGGACCTTCATGGAATTCAGTCACACTTAATCCAGAGGGTCTCAACAACATGTCATTCTCTCAAGGCTGTATCCTTAAAAGATATTCTAGTGTGGGAACAGTGGACAGAGCATACATTCCGAGGAAAAGGGAGAGGGTATGGAGCTTCTGACTGCCCAGGTCCAGCTTGCAGGTCAATTGGCCATCATATGTTTTCAACGAACACCTCCAACAATACTATTTTTGCTTTGCCAATACAGACTATAACCACTGCAGTAATAAGCATCTTCCCTCAGAATGTTAATATTGCAACTTCAGTTGTGGCTTTTGTGGTATCATCAATAAATGGAGAGAGAGAGTTTATGTTTGCCAGGTTAGCCTATACATTACTTGCCCTAACCTGATCAAGGAAATAAGGCTATGGAGGACTGTATGGTTGACTTAATTTCACTAAGGTCAAGTAGTATATGACATAGTACACAGCCTTTAAGTTTACAGAACAAATTTTTATTCAACCAGCAACAAGACCTTCTCTGATCCAAAATTCTTATACTGTCAAGTATCATTAGGCTACCCTTCACCTTTCCTCTGACTTAAATGTGAAGACATTTTAAAAGAAGTCTCTATTTAAAAAGTCAAAAAATGAGCTTTTTATCTTAACAGTTTACAATATGCATTTTGGTAGGTTTCAATATGAAATGTCTAGCACTCTGATAGAAGATAGGGCAGAAAGTTAGCAAAGCAGTCTGGTTAAAGAAATAGGGTAAATGATTTGTATGCTAAAGAGTAGGAAGGGAAAGGGCCGGCATATGTTTCAGGCACTGATAATGAACTTTGCTCTCCTATCACTGTCTCTAGAATTGTAATCAACAACGTAAAGCGAATTCATCAAAAAAGAAAAAAGTCACAGGGCAAAGAAGGGTCAAAACTCTTGTTCACCTGAGAAGTTTCCCTTCCTTTATAGAACACAACTCTGATGTAGACATATTGAACATCACAGGAAAGCTTTCATGCTTCTAAGCATAATCTGTAAAATTTGCTTCACCTAAACCCCAAGGAAATCACTGAAGAGTCACAAGTAAGAAATGAAACCCATGGGAGACCATTCACAGCTTAACATTTAACAGTTTGTATGGTCAAATTCACTCCCTTTATAAGGAGAATAGAGCAGAAATGCTTGATAATGACTTCATAACATTAAAAATGTAAAAGTGTGAATTACATAATACAGCAAGAACGAAATAAAAATGCTCAGTAGAGGGTGTGGTTATTTGGGTCATGTTCTCATTTGGATCAAAGACGATGATTCTCATATGACTTAACAACAACTTGTCTAAACTCACAAATAATCAAAAAAGGAAATCAGAATTGGGAAAACTGTCACATTTCTAAATAATTTAAAAAATTCACACGCTAGTTTCACAGTAGAAATGGAAAGAAGTTCATAAGTAGTTTGATGAAATGCTCAGCAAATTCCAATGCATATCTGAACTTCTTTGGGTGTAATTCAGTTGATAGAAGACATAAAATCTTATTTCTAATAAAAATGGGACAAAAATTTCCAGCCATGAAAAAAATGACAAATACAAACATCAATTTGATAAAGTTACAATATGGTAAAGTATATTAGTTTTGTTACAAATGACAGAAATCCTATTTTAAATTAATATTTTTTTTGTTGTTTTATTATTATTATTTTTTTTTTTTGGCAGGGGGAGGTAATTAGGTTTATTTATTTATTTATTTTTAGAGGAGGTCCGGGGATTGAATCTAGGACCTCGTGCATGCTAAGCATGTGCTCTACTGCTTGAGATGTGACCTCCCCCGTCTAGAAATGCTATTTTAAAGGCAGAAACAGTTATATATTCATGCAATACAATAAAGTATAAACAACAATAACATCAAATATATTGTGGAACAAAAAGAAATGCACCTGGACTTCATGATGAGTTGGAAGGAGGGTCCTCAAAATAGCTAGGTCATTCTTTATTTGTGGTGGTTGTGTTGCTTCAACACATACATGTTTTCTCTATATTGAAGCGTTAACATAGAATTTTAATAATCTATCCAACATTTATTCTCTTTCTTCCTTCTTAACTATCCGGGTTTGATGTGTATGTATTCTTTTGCACAGCCATGGGTATCAGGAGAAGTTGCTCTATTCTCAACCCTAGAAAGTTAATCCTGATCGGCCTTACGCCAATTGTGTTCATATTAATTCCCTTGACAGTGGTTAGTTTAGGTGTGAGATTAATAAATAATTCTGGCCAATGTGATAAAAAAATGGATGGGTTGTAAAACTTTCCCTTGTCTTTAATATTAAACACACTGGAGGAAATAATTTATTTCTGTTTCTAAACAGCATAGTTTCTGAAAAAGATGCCCTGAACTGGTACAACCATTTTACTGCAAGCCCAATGATAAAACCAACCCCAAGAATGACAGAATAAACTAATGGAAATAATTATAATGACATCATTGAGTAGCTGAATTAATATACCGTAGAGTTGCACTGTTTTTGAACTACTGTTATGTACAATAATGGATTTTATTGTTATTTAAATCCTTTGAATTTAATCTTCAATTATTATCAGCTGAAAACTTCCTAAATAATATTGGGAAAAAAAACTTTGCCATTGATAGGTCTTAGGATATAGCTTTTGTTACTGGAGGAATACTAAATGACAGAATATTTAGTGTCAAATTCAAAAGTCCTGAGGCAGAGCTCTAGTTAATCTAGATGAAAAATCCTGGGCCAATCCATTGTGGTCTTCCTGATGAGTGAATCAAGTGAGAACATCTTTCAAGTTGGACTACACATTACCCAGGTAATGAAACTTCCATATTATGCTAGTGGTATTATTTTTAAAGTGAAAATTAAATAAACAGTAATTAGAAGAAGGACTACAGGATTTTAAATAGTCCCTCTTTGGGGAAGAATTAAGGTTCTTTTCAAGTGTTGTATGCCTCAGAGAAAGATGATGCTATGAAGGTAAATAATTTGAACTTACTGAATGTGTGTTTAGGAGAGAGCTTCTGAGTCTGCTGAGCTGCTGCCTCTCCTATGGCCTCTGTGAAGACAATTATGTATTGAATTAAGTCCCCCCTAAAAGATATGTTGAAGTTCTAACCCAGTAACTCAGAATGTGGCCTTATTTGGAAATAGGGCATTTCAAATCAAGTTAAATGAGGTCATTAGAATGACCTTAGTTCAGTATGAATGGTGTTCCTATAAAAAGAGGAAATTTGAACACAGAAACAGACATGCATACAGGAAGAATGCCATATGAACATGAAAACAGAAACTGCATCTAAAGCCAAGGAACATCAAAGACAGTCATCAAACCACCATAAGCTACAGGAGAGGCAAGGAACAGATTCCCCCTCACAGTCATCAGGAGGAATTAGCACTGCCAACACCTGGATTTTGAATTTCTAGCCTCCAGAACTGTGAGTCAATAAATTTCTGTTATTTCAGCCACCCAGTTTGTGGTACTTTGTCACTGAAGCACTGACAACTTAATAGATACAGTCACATATAAGTAATATCCCTGTTCTATTCATTAATATCATTGCCTGGAAGGATCCGTGGACTGGGAAAAGGCTGATGCTCACACTGCTGGTACCCCTATGATGGCCTTGAGTGGGATGGCTCTGCCTGTCCTTTACCTCTTGGGTAAATTAGGGAGTCAATATACATTTGACTTTAGTTTTAGTTCCCACTAGCTCTTTAACATTGAACAAATTCTTTAAAATTCTGGGTATCAGTTTTCCTATTTATAAATTATAAATTATAAGGATAAAAAGTTCTTAATGTAGTGGGCATGTCAGGTTAATCTGGGTCATTTTTTAAAAATACACATGCTTGGACCTCAGCTTGCATGAATATAAGTCAATAGTTGGAACCCAGATATTCATGTTTTTGAAAGCACATATAGAGTTAAATGTACTGCCAACCCATCAGTGATGAACAGGATATTCAATATCAAAAATTGCTCTGAGCTCTGATTTCATTCATTTTATGATTTTGGTACTGTGGCTACTGTGTCATGAGTAATACAGGCAATGGTAAGAACCAAAATAGCTAAACAAAATCACTGACTTATCTACAGTAAATATTTAAACAGGAATTGTAAGCAGCTCTATGCAGAAGAGCACAGACATGGTACAATGACCTAGAAGGCTACAGTCTCAATTTGTAGTAGTAGCTAAAATTCTTAATTCTTATGTTTCATAGTATTTTTCTTATCTACCTACCTACCTACCTACCTTCCAGCAAGAGGATGCTTGTTATTCTGTGACAGTGACCATTTAATGTGGCACTGGTATTATCTTCTAATTACCCAGATTTCTTTTGTGCAATCATATATTAAAAGCAGCAAGTTTATAAAAATCTTAGCTTGACAAGTACCTTATGAATTCCTTCTTTAAATGCTGAGAGCTACAAAATAAAATTTAGTACATATGAGCTCCTAGAAGCTATTTACCACTTTAACATTTAACAAGCCATACATTAACATTTAAGAAGTCATAAAAAATTTACATCTATAAGCGATTTTACTTAATAGGTTAGCAATATGCATTCTGTGCAATAGAAGGAGAACAGCACCAATAAAAAGTATACTGAACTCAGTAAAAGTAATTTATACAACTAGAGCTCAGTAGATGATTAGAGGGCAAGTTACAGGTTATACATAATGGTTTCATCTGTCTCTAACAAATGATTCTTGCCACATCGCCCCCAATAATTAGGAGTGACACTCTGCTTGGAGGCAAAGGCATGCATAGAGTGGCCTTTCAAAGTCCCTTTCAAAGGACCATGATACATTTCAAAGCAACACTTACTAAATTGTAGAGTAAGACACCAATCTGAGAATTTAAACCATTTCAAATTAAATTGGGGCATAGTTCTTTATTAAAAAAATACTTTGCATATTTTTTTGAAATATAAGATGAGAAAATCAATTATTTAGTGACAAAGATACATAGAGGAAAACAAAATCTTTGAATATGTAAGGTAGTGAGAATAAAATAAATCAGTCTGGCAAAATTTACATCTTTCTTTCCTCTTTGAAACTGAGATGTACCCTGGTAAGTCATGGAAAACTAGAGTAATATTTAACTGCAAATTTCATCACATTTGTATACCTTCTGGTATACAAATTCCACTTTCAGTATGTGAGAATTTTGTGTCATTTTGTGGGGACTGATTAAAGAAAGAAAAAATAGAATCTGAAATGGAAAATGGAGATAAAGCAGATGGCAATAAATCAGCTTAGATTTTCATAATAAAACTTTAGGAAAGATGAAAAAAGATAAGAGAAAAATTTCCCAAAGTTTTACCTGTGCTTTCTGGTGCTGAAAGAAAGAACCAGGAGACAAATCAACAGTGGAGGAATCCCACAATCAGAAAGGCATTAACTCCTGAGCAAAGAACCAGACTCGGGGAAAGCTTTTTACAATCCTTATTATCTACAATGAGATTCATCTCTAAGTGTCTCCTTGATAGAGCAATGGATTGAGTATCAAACAAACTATTGAGGTTTGGTGAACAGAAAAAAACTAATAATTATTAATTTAAGACATTAAAATTACCCTAAAGTTGTCTTTATTTGTTGATCTATTATTTTATTTTAGCATATTAGGACACCACACATTGTTAATGGCTTTTATGTATTTACTCTGAACTTGAGTCCCCGCAGGTTTTTTTTCCTATAAAAATATTTCACCAACTAAATAGAAGGTTTTATTGTATTATCTGATTATGATAAAAGTAAGCAGTGCTCTTTGTAAAACATTCAGAAATAAACTATAACTCTCATATATTGCTAATGAGAATGCAAAATGGAACAGCTATTTTGAAAAGTTTTGCAGTTTTTAAAATACATTTAAATATATACTTACCATATGATCCACACATTCACCTCCTAGATATTGACCTAAGAGAAGTGAAATATTTGCCTACACAATAATGTGTATATGACTGGGTATAGTAGCTCTGTTTATAATAGTTTCAAACTAGAAACAACCCAATGTCCTTCCAGTACCGAAAGAATATACAAGCTGTGTTACAGCCATACAAAGGAATATCATTCAGCAATATAAAAGAATAAACTACTTACACATACAAAAATATAAATGAATCTCAAAAGCATTATGCTAAATGAAAGAAACCAAATGCAAAAGGCTACATACACTATGATTCCATTTATGTGACATTCAGGTAAAGACGATATAAATGGAATCATATTCTAGATCCTACTTCAAAATTTTTTAAATTAAAAATGTATAGTGCACATCTATAATAATAAAACCAAAAGCACTTTGACAGCATAGTATTTTATAGTTGAATCATTATTTATTTAAATAACCTATTAACATATTTAATTTGCTTGCAAGTTTTCTAACCATAAATGAATATTCTCATACATTACAATATCTACATGAAAAATTTACAGTTGTCTGGTAATTTTCTTGGTATAAATTCCTACACATTAACTTTCAGATTATAGGTCTAGAAACATTTAAATTTTTGATACAATATGTCAAATTGTTCCTCACAAAAATTGTACAAAATATACTTCTACCAATAATATCTGAAGCTATTAATTTCTACACCTCCCTCAAAATACTTTGGCTATTACCACTCAGAATACCTTTTAAAAGAGTAAGTTCCCCAACCAATAATTCTACCTTTATGAACAAAAATCCGCTTGTGGAAAAGCCCTTAGCCTAATGTCTGAAGAGCTCACTATTTAATGAAAAGTAATGTTATTCATTTCACATCTGGTATTTAATGTTTAATATGGTTTTTTTTAAAAGGTTTTCTTATGCTTTTTATGGATAGATGTAAATATTTAAAGTTCTGAGTCAATTATTCTTCAGATTCACTTTCTAGCCCCTTGGCATTGACTTCCATGAACTTCCTCATTTGGGCTCCCTTCCCCCTCAGGTTTCCAGATAGGACTGAATAACGGCAGACACAATTGTCCTCAGAGCAGGAAAGGGAGGTCAGGGTGATTGCTCTCTCAGTGTTTTGGCTGCCGGCTCCCAGTCCGAGCCTCTCCCTTACCATCAGCACTGCTTCCTTGGGGTGGCTTCCCTTCTAGGGCCATAGCTTTTGCTGGATTTCAGCTGCACTATCCTCTTCATACACAGAAGTGTCAACAAGTATTAATCATTGCTAGTCTCTGGGGCTTTGCCATCATTCTTGGGTCTCTTAACCCTGTCTGCGTGTGTGTAAAAAGTCTTTTTATTAAAATTATCTTCATTTACTGATTTGATTGTTTTATCTGCTTTCTGCTGGGACTCTAAATGATACAGGGATAAAACACAGGGTGATAAGATATCTAGCGCTTAAATAACTAATTCTATGTAGGCCATAAACAAATAGGAGAGTGCTTAGTTAAAGATACATCAGGTCAATAGCCAGTTTATTTTTTCTTTCCAGAGCTATATTCCTTGGAGTTATTTATGCAATAGTAAACACATAAACAGAATGGGAAAAATTAGACAGGAACCAGATCTAACAGAAGTACACAGAAATGGATACTATGAAGTTTAGGAAAGAATAAAGAAAAATTATGTACTGTGATTATATTGTGATAAAAATTCTTAATAAAGAGTGTTCTTTATAGGGTTGCCAGATGCAGTCAATAAAAATACAGGGTGCCCAGTCATATTTGAATTTCAGATAAGCAATGAATTATTTTTAGTATGTTTATCTGAAAAGCAAATTTAACTGAGCATTCTATATTTCATCTGGCAACCCTATCCTTGTGCATAATTCATTAACAGGGTCTATCATTTGACAAAATCTCTTGTGATTTATCTACTGCATAATCAACAACTTGTGAGTGACCAAGTGACAGATGAAGTCAAGTAGATCAAGAAGTAGTGTCTAGGAGACAAGTGTCTAGATGAAGCAGTGGGAGAGGGTAAGTCACCTAAACAAAATATTACAATCAGCGCTATTTATTGATTGATGGAGAGAGAGAGAGAGATTGTGCATATAGAGCCATTAGTATGAATTCTGGGGATAAGTGTAGTGAGGGTGGTTTTAGAACAAACTTTAATGAATAAGAAAAAAAAGGTATGATAGTTAAGTACCTGACCTGACATCTGTGTCAGGAAAACCAGGCTATGAAAACTGTGGTCTGAAAATATAGACAAGCGTGAAGTAAAAAAATCTAGACCAGTCAAGAGTATGGGCACAAAACAAAGTATATGCAAATATGTAAGAAACAAGCAAAAACGTGTAGTGAAAATAGTATTTCCCTGAAATGACAGCTGATTTTTTTCTAGCATGGGCTTGAAGAAGCCTTGATCATTCCAGAATCTATTATTTTAACTACAAAAGGAATATTTAGTTACATATTTAGCTATACAAATACCATACCATATATACATACATATACATATATATATACACACACACACACACACACACACACATATATATATTGCATTATTAAATCACAGCCCTAAAAACTTGTGCTTTATAATCCAGGATTCTAACTGGAGCCAAGAGAACAATGCGAGAAGTCTATCCAGACAAGAAAACCATGCTACTGCATCAGAATCAAGTACAAGAAGGCAGCTCCCACAACACTAAATCAGGTAAACGTCGGATGTTGATCCTGGAATGGAGCTCTTGGATCTCTGCTTTTTGCTTCTTTTCTGAGGGCTCTTCCTAGTGTGGGCAGACAACCAAGGGGAGGTTTTGCTTCTCTGTGGAATAAGACAGACTTCTAAAATTGTCCCAGGTTGGTTATTGTGGCACTTGTAGAGGAATAAGCTAAATGAAGGAACTTCATTAATTCAACCATATAGAAGAGAAAAACAGGAAGCACTAACATATAATTTAGTTGTTAAAAGATTAAATATTCTTGTAATGAAAAACCCTGGAGAAGACTAGAAGCATTTTATAATGAAAAAGAAAATGTCTTCATTCTCTGTCTTTTTTCCTCATATGCCATTATATTTTGAATGAGATTTGAAAAAGGGTAAAAAGGAGGCTTGAATTATACCCCCAAATAGCTGGGAAATGTGGTTAAAGGAAAAGTGAACAAATTATTTTGCGAAAAATAGTTCCATTATGATGAAAGTGAAATAAAGCATAACAAAATGCACCCCATTTTCTTCACACAAGTAAGTAAAGGAATTAATTGATTTATTACACACACACACAAAAGGAAAGCTAAGGAGAGATCCGGAATGTGGCAATGACAGAAAGGACGATGGAACTGTAACAGCATGTTAAATGGAAGTTTCCATTGGAGGGCTAAGAGAAAATACTATATTCCAAAGTGACATGTCATACAATGATGCGAAATTTTAAAGAAATTATCTCCAAACTACTAAACCTTCCACTGAAACCAATAATACAAAAGGATCAGGGTAGGAAATACCGTCAGGGAAGGATTTTTAAAATGAATTTTTTGGAAGGAGCTTGCCTGTGAATCTCAACTTCCTTAAGAGTGAAGAGTAGGGGAATCCTGACTTTCATCATTAGCTCTAGAAATTAGAAAGCAAACTCTTAAAAAACAAAACAAAATAAAACTCTGAGACCTTAATATGTCTCCTGTGGAGTTTGGGGGATCCAGTAAACAGTTATTTGTTTTATATCAAAATTTAAAAAGACGGGAGATTGAATGAAAAAAATATGTGGCTGCCAAGAAAAGGACTACATTTTTGAAAGTATCAAACTTTAAAAATATTAAGTTGACAGACTGTATGAGTGGTTTCCATGGTCCAGATTTCAGTCACAACCAGAGAGATAAATCATGGGTTTATCTTCCATCCTATCAAAGAAGGACCATTTAACTAGGTTAATTAAAAACTGAAAGAAAAATGCTGGAGCTATGGCTAGAGGTCCAGAGATTATAGAAAGAGGTGTAAACTATAAGTCAAAAGAGAAAGCATCACCCTCATCAAGGAACCAGAGGTAAGAGACCCTCTGAAATATAGGTGGGAGTCTCAGAAGAAAACTTAAAAGAATCCACAAAAGTAGAATTAAGTTTCAAATTACTTATATGTCGAGAAAAAAAGCTAAACTATCTCATGATAGTTATAAGAAAACTAAAAACCTTCATGTGGTGATTTCCTTGTCTTACAAGTATGGAGGGGTCAGATGTTAAATGTAGAAAGATAAAAAGGAGTCAATATCGATGAATAAAGAGGAGATAGCTAATTATACCTCACCTCTAGATTCCCATGTATAGCAGGCATAAACATGGGAGGGGGCTAGCACAGCTTCAACCTGAAATCAAATTTGAAAATTTTAAGCAACAAAGCTTCCCATTTTAATTGCTGAGTTGAGACTGTTTTGCAACCTCAAATAGGATTTTATTTTTAAATCTTAAAGTGGCCATAGATGTTATGAAAACCGAAGTTTTCATCCTGTATAAGAGAACTGGCTGCTCACAGTACATTTCAAAGGACAATGGAAAACAAAAATAGAGTTGCTTTATAATTACATCTCCTAAGTTATCTTAGTTAAAGTACCAATTATATTAGCTTTAAAATAAAATTACTTCTGATAAGAAATCAAATTAGTATTTCTATATTATTTTTGTTTCAGTTAGGGTCTTGGCCCCTCTTGAGATAGCACACTCAAAGGGTTAACTGAAAAAAGTTTAATGAAGAAGTTATTTAGATTTCTAGTTTCTGGTTCTACATGTAAGGAGCTTGGAAGTTTGCACTCTGTCCTAACAATAAACAAAAAGCTATTGACTGAAAAATCAACAACTCTTTTTGGATTCATAAGAGAGGAGAGGACACAGGACAAACCAGAGACAGTAAAAAAGAGTGGAAGATATTAAAAATAATAAGAAAGGGAAAGGAAAGAAAAAAGAAGCAAAGAACAAGGGCAAAAGAAAAGTTATAAAGCATATACTCACTCAAAGACTTGTACATGAATATTCATATCAGTTTTAGTTATAATAGTCAAAAACTGGAAACAAATGTCCATCAATAAAAGAATGGAAAATAAGTGGTATATTCATAAAATAGAATACTACTAGGCAGTAAAAAGGAACAGACTGCTAATATGTGCAAAAATATGCATGGATCTCAAAACCACTCTTGACAGCAAAAAGACAAAATGGTTCATACTGTATGGTTCAATTTATATAAAAGCTAGTAAAACTAATCTATACCAAAAAAAAAGTCCCTTTAAAGTGGTTGGCTTCTTGGAAGTTTGTCTAGAAAGCATCATGATACGACTTCTGTAAGAAAAATATATCTTGATGGTGATGTATTAGATGGAAATATGTAGATGTTAAAACTGAGGGAATAGTACACTTAACATTAATGCAATATACTTATATAAATCTAGCTCAAGGGAAAAAATGGAACTGGAAACAAATGGAACTCTAGTTAGTAGATTTCTGGAAAAGGATTTTACTGGCTCGTTGGATTGAAAATATCTTCAGTAAAATATATTTCAGGGAAGGATTGATACAGTGTGAACACAATGTTATAAACAGTATGGTATCTCTGTCTTTCTACAGCAACATTTTCTGGTATTAGATCCATTCTCATTTTTCTTGGGGTAGTCTACTGGCAATATCAAGTTTCCCTTTTTTTGTATCAAAATGAATACATTAGCCTGAGACCTTATACTTTTATGCCACTCTATCTGGAAGGACAGGGAAAAAGAAAGCAAAGTGTCTGTTTCATGAAAGTCCCAAGAAATAGTATTTTTCATCTCATTGGGTTCCATCTGTTAAGCCTACCTTTGGAAGTGGGGATAGCGTAGGGGTAATAATATTAAATAAGGAAAAATAAGTCAGTGTAGGGAAGTTCCTCAAAGAAAATCTAGGTTCTAATATCAGAAGTGGGAAGTGAGTGCTAATATAAGAAATGCTCCTGTTGAAAGAGATTAATTTATTGCTTTTCACACTGAACTAAGACCATTAGTTTACATTTTAACAGGTCTAGCATTTTAATCAGCATTTGCATGTTACTAAGATGTAACTTAAAATTCAAGTAACATTATGACCCCATTAGGTGGTAAATGTTGAACTAATATTAAAGCTTACAAAGCAGGTGGTAGCAAACAAGAAACTATTAAATTATCTTAATTGCTTTATATGTTGGCAATGGATTAATAATACGATGATTATCAGGTCAGGTCAGAATCATCTTTCATTTTCCATAGTAGGTATAATATAATCCTTAAGATAACTGGGAAAGAGTAAATCAGATCAAAGTTAAAATGAATTTCTGAATGTGAAACTCTGTAATATTTATGAATTGATTTCACTGTGAGAGTTATGAAACCAATGCAGAATCCTGTCATTTTAGCATCATAATTTTCCCTCCTATACATTCAAGTTACATCTATGTAATCAAATTATACCATCATCAAATAACTACAAGTCAGGGAAATTTTATTTTTATTTTTATTTTTTGCTATAACTTCCATCATCATAAGCAGTACATCCTTACCACTTTTCCTAAGAAGTTAAAGGAGAATACTGAAATAATTATTTACTCTTATTATGATGTAAGGGAAGATCTTTGAAATAGCAAATGCAAGTAAGGATTTTCTATGACAGAATTCTGATTGCATTGTATTCAACACCACAATGACGGGCCATATAATTTCTAAATCAAATGATGAGGCAAATAGTAGGCTTAAAAAGTAGAAGTAGAGGCAAAGTGGTTGAGCAGTTTATTGGCTACTAGAGTAGAGGTATATTTTCATGAATCAGAAACTAAGTTGTTTAAAAATAAAAGAAATCAAAATTTCTTTCATAGAAGAATAGGAACCACAAGACCATAATCAACTGTTTCATAATATGATGCTAATTTCCTGGTTAATTTTCAAGTCAAGCAATTAGTTTTTAAAAAACACACTAAATAGCCTCAAAATGACTAAACTATTTGCAATTTCCTATCATCAGCTATTCTAATAAAAGCTGAATATAACTCAATATTCTGAGGAAAAAAACTGATGTCACTTAACTGTTAAACTCTATTTGGCCCTCTGTACTGTCCCAGAGTTCCTCAATGGAAAAACATACAAATGGCAGCATAAATTACTTTTGCACCCTCTTTCAAGCTCTCCTGACTCTGCATTTATATTCTTTGCTATGATTCTGCCTTCTTTATCATCTGCAAAATTGAATTTGGAAAATAAAAGGAAAGCATCTAGAGATGCTGTAGTGGAACATACACTGGTTGTCTCCCCAGCATCCATCTCTTGCTTCTCTTTTCCAAAAAAGTCACTCACACTTCCAATCCTCCTAGCCACCAGGATTCATTCAGAGGGGGAAATATTAACTAAGTCTTGCCAAACAGAATCAGTGGAATTTAATTCTACATGCAGTTGCATTTGTGACTGTGAGTGTAAGCTTAAGGAATAAAGATTGTGAACTTCTTCCCTGTAGGGCTGGGGAGTGTCTTAATCCCTTCAAACTTCTATAGTGAAATACTGCAGACAGCATAGCTTAAAAACAACAGAAATTTCTTTCTCACAGTTTTGGAGGCTGGAAGTCCAAGATCATGGTTGTGTTGGCCCTCTACTGGGTTGCAGACCATTGTATCTTCACATAGTAGAAAGAGCTAGAGAGCTCTGTGGGATTTCTTTTATAAGAGTACTAGTCCCCCTCAGGAGGGCCCCACTCTCCTGACCCACTGCCTCCCAAAGCCCTCTGTACGCTAACAGACTTAACTTTGGAGGTTAGCATTTCAACATAAGAATTTTGGGAGGACACAAGTATTCAGACCATAGCAGAAAGCTCTACAGGTTTCTGACAGACAACATGGAACTTCAAGGAGGAATTTCTGATTATTGTAACAACGTTAAGAAACAAAGAAAGTGACACTAGGTCTTCGATATGGCAGTTGCCAGGTAAAGATTAACAGGAGACCAAAGCTACTCCTGGGCAGTGGGAGTACATGAACCAACTAAATTCCCTCCCTCTGCTTTTTCTAAGCTATACCAGTCTGGGTCATATTTTCAACTACTTGCAACTAAATGGATTCAGATACAAACATTTTCACAAATAAGTGTTTTTATGTTTTATAGCTCATCTTTGTCTGTCCTATTAGAGACCTTTTGTTAACCACAAAAATGTAAATGCTCTGGAATCTGATGTTTAATTGAACTGTTCAAGGTTGGGAATAAATGTTTTCATGCAGGATGTTTAACTCTCTTGTTACAGTACCCCAGCTGAAAAAGACAGAATGTTAGAGGTTGTAGGAGTCCTATGAATAACTCTATTCAAACCCCTCTTTATATTGCTTAGGGAGGTGGTCTCAGAAAAATTAAGAGAATTATGCAGGATCACTCAGCAATTGAGCTAGTAACCCATGCATTCTTAACCCTGAGTCAGTGTGCAGCCCCTCCCTCCTCCAAGCTGCAAACCTGGGTGCATAACCTAGACCCTTATAATAACTACCCCTTATAATAACTACCCCTTACTGTGGATTCCCTCCTAAAAATGCATTTCCAATGGTATCCTCATAACATAAAATCATGGCCTTATTCCTTTTTTAAAAAAATAGCAAATTTTATTTTCCTGTTACAACTGGCCTAATTCTTTAAATCCTCATAACCACATTATCAAAGAGGTTTCATTATTGAACTTTAAAAGTGAAAATATTACACATCAGAGAGTATAAACAAATGACCTAAGGTCATACATTTATTAAGTTGCAAAATATGAAATTTATGTTTGTTTGACCACAGAGCCTTTGTCCCTGACTGCATGATATTCAACTATATTTACGGTGTAAAATTTAGAAATACATCTGTAGAGTTTTATTTACAGCACCTTTAACATTAATACGTCAAGTATTTTCAGGGATGATAATTGGCTTTGGTGAGAAATGTGCATAAGTTGGTGCTATTTTTGAATGTTAATCCTCTTTTTGAAAATGAAACCTACTTTGATTTTTATGTTAAACATTAGTAGCAAATATCCCCCAAAACTTTGATCTGACAATATAATCCTAATTATGCCCATGAAAACCTAGGATGTTCAAAGGTGTGAAAATTGGAATCTTAAGTGGCAGCTTAAGAAGTTCAAAGGTAATCAACAACAAAAGAAAGAAAAGGAAAAAAAAAAAAAGATTCCCTTGGCCCAAACCCTGACTTGGCCTCCCCTTCTTATTGGCTTGGACACACTGCAGATTAAACTGCTACTTATTTGTGCAGTTCACTGAGCCTCAGCTGAACTAAAACCTCCACTAGTTCACACAGTTCTGCTTTCAAGTTATCTTGTCAGGGAAGCTGACAGTCTCAATGACGCTACTTTATAGACTCCTTGGCAGAAATAGGATGCCTAAAATCTACCCATCAAAAACTAAACCCACAAAGGTTTGCTGTCCTTGGGTCAAAGAATATAAAATGCACTTGATCTCATATTGTTTGAGATGCATCTGTGCATATAAACTCTTCAGAGACAGTAAATTAGACGCAGTAGGAAATGAAAAAAGAGCCAGTTTTTCCAGCTCAAACCTGGGCTCTATGCAAAAAAACAGACAGGCTGACACACAAAATCTTCCTCTCAAACATATCGGTTACAACTTTTATAATAGTTAACTTACTTAAAAACCTTGTTGAACATTGGTTTCTTTGATTTAGATATTATCAATAAGAAAATGAAAAAATAAAATACTACACCTCGCCAAGTTATATATAAATTGCTACCACATTTCCTAATATTGGATTGGTTTTCAAAAAACAATATTGCAAATGTGTGTGTGTGTGTGTGTGTGTGTGTGTCTGCAGAAACTCTGACATTCATCTCAGTTGAAAAGGACAATTATTATTAACCACTGTTGTTTCTGACCTTTTTTCATCTAGTGTTCATGCCGCCCAACTTGCATTTGGTGGAATCTTATTCTTTACACATTTTAAATTATTAATCACAATTCAAATCTAGCAGTGGGTTATTCATGCACATTGTTGAAAGCTGATTACAGCATTGTAATGGGAGGTACAATTAGTACTATAACATCAGTACCACCGTCTTCCATTCTATTCTTTCACAAGTAAATTAAAATAGTGCTTAATTATGATATTTTTCAGTATTCATTTTCTGGTTTAATAAGGTTTCTTGATAGATAACTGCACTGATTATGTGTGCATGATAAATGTTTAATAGCAGAAAATGAACTTAGTTATAAGCCCTTTTTTAATCTTTTCAATAGAAAACAAATGCAAATTTTTCTTGTTACTTTCTTCTCTTGTATTATTTATGTATGGGGACTAAAATACGTAAGATTTCTTGGTAATATTTTCTTTTTTACAGAAAGAGAAAAAGTAGATATGAACACATCCATTTAGATGTGATATACATGGTCATTCCTGGTGTATAAATTATTATTATTTCCAAATGCAAAGAAATTCTTGTAGATTCTTTTAAAAACTTTTAGTGTAACAATAGGTGTGCCAGGAGGGGGTCATGGTTATGCAGTGTTAAAGGTGGTTGAACTCTAGCCCAGGTTTCATTTGGAAACGTGGATGAGCCCCGGTGATTATCAAGTTAGCAGCAAGCCTCTTCCCAGTAGAGCTTCCTGACAAAAGTAGTTGAAAGGTGTGTGAACAGCAATTAATCACCCTGCTACTTACTCGCCCTGAACAGAATTTAATTAAATACAGTTCATATCTCTCTATCACATCTTCAGAGGTTCCAAACAGTTTGAATTGGCTATTTACAAAAGAGGAAAATTATGCTGGGGGAAAAAAAGCAAATGGATCTCTCATTAAAAGTGAGACAAAGAATCAGTGGAAGGAAAAATAGGCCAAGTAAGTGCATTAATAACACTGGGCAAGCTCAGAACCTTTTAAATGGCCTCTCTCTGTAGAAATACAGTGGTGGAGTCTCCTCAAAATATTAACATTGTCTTTATAATGAATTTTTAGGGAAATTATGTTAACTCAATATCTTGAAAGGCAGCATGTAAGGCCATCTTAAAAAGGTGAAGGAAAATAATTACTGATTACAAGAAGTTAGATTTTATACATACTATCTGAGCAAAAGATATCATAGTTCTTAACCAATATTATGCCTGCAAATATATATCATTAAAACTGCTAAGCCTTTTTCTAGTTAAGCCCTATATTGAGATATTGATAGTGGTCTTGGATTAATACAGTTTCTCCCAGTAAAGTAACCGAATAATTTTTACTATTTGAATATGAAGAAATTTAAAGGGTTTTTATTTCAATGTGTCCCATACTTTTCCATGAATAAGCCATGTCTATTGTTTTCAGATTCAATGGCTTTAAAACAGGATTTAGAGAAGAAAGGTAATACACATCTGTGTATACGCTAGTAATTTTCATCATGAATCACTTCCCTCTGACAGCTTTTTCCTTCTCTCAAAAAGCCTAAGCTATGCCGTAGGCATTCCAAATACATTTGGTCTAAATATATTCAGTATGTCTTTGGAATTGTTATTTATTTAATTCATCATGTATTCATTGAGCAAGAACTCTTTCCTCAATGCTGTGTTGGCTTCTAGAGGTAATTCAAAGAAAGTACAAAGCTTTTGCTCTTAAAAGGGGAACACTTAATGTTGGGAAAGTCCATAAAACAAGCACATAGCACATAAAGCACATGAATGAGAGGGAAGATTTAGAAAAGGAAAAGCTTAACATGGTATGAATTTTTTAAAGAAAAAGAGACAGATCATCAAACCTTACTGATGAAAGCAATCGTAGACTATAGTTTACCATTTGTGAACAGAATCAGGTTAATCATTTACAGTAAATGTGTTTTTGATAAATGCTTTGAATTCTGCAACACATCACTAGGATGGAATGTAACCCAAGCATCCATTTCTACGTAACCTTCTTTTCACCAACTTTCACCTTCCACAGACATATGACAGGAAGCAGACATTTTTGATATTGAATTATTTTTTTGGCACCAAACGTTCTTCTCCATTATCATTCAGCTCTGCCCTGTATCCTTACTCACTTTCCTGAAATAGCTGAACACAACCATCTACATAGAGCCTGTGTCTTATTAATGGGACATGTAGCATGGGCCACTTTCTCTTTATTGATTTTCACATCTGTTCCACAATATCACTCCAAAGGTTTTACATGTATATTTGAATTTCTCTAGATATTTAATTTCTCATGACATAATTCTGTATAATCTTCCCAAATTTCAATAAACTTGTGCCATAAACATGAGTATGTTTTCCTATGCCCATGGAGACTTAACTGAGATATTCAGCTGTCTGTCAGGCAGTCCCCTTATGGTTATCCCTGGCTACCTTGCTGCTGGATTCCTTATTCTCTTTTCCAATGTACCTCCTTCTCCCAATCTCCCCCATGAGAATTGTCACCCACCTTTCAACAAATCAGAGCACTCATCCACATGACAGAGTTGAATTTTTAGTCTGGAATGATTCCCCAGTATGTATTTGTACATGAAATGAGGAAGACAGAAGGAATGGTTAGGGAGAGAACTATGGGAATAAAGAGGGGAGAGCTTTAGCATGAAATTGAGTAGTTTCCATTGATACCTTTAGTTACCTAGATAGGGTCTGTTCTAATCTTTCTATCATTCTGAATAGCAGGAATGTCAGTGACATTTGCTTTTTGCAATTATTCAATGTAATGTGTGTGTGCACACATACAGATACATGCACTCTCCTAAAGGAAAAAATACTAATTCTCAAAAACACTGCAGTCCAAGCTCTGAAAAAGAAGCAAATGTTCTTTGTCTCTTATCTTGCTAAGCATTTATCTGTATTATTTTATGCAGAAAATATACACATTAGTTCTTCTCTTTGATCTTCTCTTTTTAAATTAGGCTATTTATATTTGAGTTAGGGAGGGGTGATATCTTTGCTTTCATTTACAAGAATATCCAACTTCACATTTTAGTCCTTTTCTCCAGTAAGGTCTTAAATTTTGGACATCTTCCCCTAGAATTTTATCCTATGTTCTTTTTAATGAAGCTCTTTTGATTATTCTGGAAAAGACATTCATGATTTAGTTGCCTATCTGCTATCCATTTGTTCCTCATCTTTTCTCTTGCTAAAAGAATTTTCTTTTTTAGAGTGACCATGTGGAAATCTACAGGTACTACACCTTGATTGATTCTCCATTTCCTTACCTCTTTCTACTTAAGGTAGGAAACCTGTAATTAATACAGGGAAGTTCTGGCCACTGAGATCTAAACAAAATTCCATGGTAATTATTTCTGGAAACACTTGATTTCCTGATAAGTGGGATATATATGGCTGTGGCCCTTCTTCCTGCTCTGGTGTGTCTAACCAACTAAGTGATTTCCAGAAAAAATTACTGATCATCCTACATTGTGAAAAAAAATATCTCTTTGAGAGATTCTTCAGAGTGTCTCAGAAAGGGGAGGTTAGAGGAGGATATTTTTAGGGTTTTAAGGCCTGAAATGAAATAACAGAGTATATGACATGGTAGTTTTGGTACTGATGAACATAATGAGGTAAGAGTCCTGAAGTAAGCCTTGATAAAGCAAGAGTCAGTCCCCATAGTTAGCTTACAAGCATTTCCTGAAACAAATAGTTTAACTTGTTTTTGCCTAGTTCCACTGTTATTTAGCATAGAAATGGGAACATATGATTCGACTTACAATTGACTAGCATGAAAAAAGGAAAGCATACTTACTCTCAGAATTGTTTAGCATGAAAATACGGACGCATGTTGACTGAGTACCTACTACTTTAATGGTATATTGTCTACAGCTGCATCGGAATAAAACAACATACAAGGGAAGGGCCACTAGAATCTCAGAGACGGCTTCCCAAAAATATTCTGCCACTAAACCGATGACAGCATCTTTCTATCTCTGTGATTCTTATGTCAGAAAGAGAAACTCTAACGTATTTAGGCCACTAAGTAGGGTTTTTCTATTACTCATAGTTGAATATATTCCTAACTAAAAATTTCATCTTTGAATTTGGGTTTTGTAAATGACTACGCATATGACTTAAAAAAAATTGAGAATGTTGCTTATTCTTATTTTAAAGTGATCTTTTAAAAACAACTGATTTTTTCAACCACATCTTGAATATTTTATGACAAAATATGTAAAAAGACTTAAAAATCTCAAATACATGGTATCTCTTTTTCATTACTTAGACTCTTTGCTAGGTAATTATACTGATGTGACTTTAATGCTTCTCTGTAGGAACAAAAAAATGGACACTTTGAATCAGTAAGTTTCAGAAGTGCTGAAATAAACTTAAAAAGAGTTTGTTTTAAGGTTAAGGTTTATTTACATATTACCTACAGTTCTGCTTTCACATTTTCACATTCAATCAATCAAGTTCACTGCTTATTTTGTGTCAAATAAGCATTGAGTTGTTCGGCTAAATATGCCAAGAACTAGAGGGTAATTATAATACTATTATGTTTAAGAGTAAGATAGTAAGATTCTCCAGGGAAGAAACCATATACTGTTTCCAGCTGTGTCCTTGTTAACTAGCACAAAGATTAGTACAGCACAGAATTTTAAAAACAAGTATGTATTTGTTGGTTGAATTAATAAGTGAATGAGGAAAAGGAAGATTCATCCTTGACCTATCCCTGTCTCCAGACTGAAGGAATTGTCTTAATGGGTCATTAATGACCCTTCATTCCTGTAGGCCTAATGCACCATGATGCTACAGGTTTTCGTTAGGTTTCCCTTCTAAGTAAATGTTTCTCCTTCTTTCTCAGGAGGCCCTGCTCTCTGGGGTGCATATCTTATCACAGACTTGAGTCCACGGCTGGCTGCATGGGCATGGAAACAGTGCAGTCTGCACAGGGCTCCATGTTCAGAAGGGAGCCTTGTTGCTTGGGGTTTAATGCTTTGTGTTCAGTTTCTGGACATTTAAAAAAATTTCATCTTTGAATTTGGGTTTTGTAAGTGAAGCCCGACTGGACAAAGGAAAATATGCCAGGGAATGTGGAAACTCAGTTCACATATGGTCCTATTCCCCACTGTCTTCATACTTTCTTGGCACAAATTCTTAGCTATCTGCTACCCAGCTCCTTAAAGAGGAGAGCCAAGCTTTCATTGAAGAAGAAACTGCTGTTGGACAGAAGTCTCCTTTTGTGCTCCAGAGCTCCCAGCCTGTCCTTTCTGATGGCCTGCCCTATAGATTTTACACTTGCCTTCCCAGCTCCCACGATCATATAATATATATTTCTTAAAATATAGCTCTTGCTGATTCTGTTTCTCTGGTTGAACTCCACCTAACAGAATATTAAACTCTGTAATAAGCAGTATGGCCACTTCCATGCAAGTGAATGGAAATTCAGTTAAATAATTCATTTTACAATTAATACTAACCATGAACATTTATCATTTGCTTTTAAAAATTAAAAGTGTTTGTTAATTTTGAAAAAATTCTAATTATTTCTTTGCTTTATTTTCTTACCAAGGGAATCTGTGTTTTAATTTCTTGAGGTACAGGCATCAGGGTGAGAAGATAGAAAATTCTCACTTCCCAGAGGCATCCTAATTTATGAGTCAAAATATTTTGTAGTGCTTCTGCCTCCAAAAATTTACACACAGAAAATCTATTTCTTAGACTAGATTACTATATGTGTAATTTATAAATTTGTAAGTTTGGGGTCTTGTGTAATAGTTAAAACTCAAAATGTAAAATTTCATCCTTTTAAATTACCTAAGATTAAGAAAAAGAGTGGGTTAGTAAAAATAATAAGCATATATTGGAGAAATGTCTAAGTCCAAAAAATTATCTCTGGTAATAAGTACTAATTTATCAGATGTACAGAGAAAGAGAGGAGTGTCTTGACATATCACAGGAAATAGAAATCCTACCTTAAGCAGATGCTGAAATTTGGACCAGAGAGTCATAACTTCTAGTTTTTACATCAGTCACACAGATTTGAGTAAGTAAAACCTTCTGATAAGCTTTTCCAAGATCACACAATCAAGAACAGTCACACACTTATGTAGTCAACTATATTCATCTAAACAAAAACGCTTAAGTCTAGAAATTCTCCCACATAGAAGAGCAGCTGTTCATTTCCAAGTATTAAGACACAACCTGTCTTCTTCTCCACCCATTTAAATCTTCCTTCTCTTCTAAGTCAAAAAGTGTAGGCAAAAGAGATGAAGATAATGAAAAGTAAATGTCAAAGTTTGTTTTCAGTTCTTTTAACAAGTGCCTCATGACAAAAAAAACCTTTTAATGAGAAGAGTTAATACACCTTGATTATGACTATAAAATTCTAACTTAGTTGTGCAATGTCACAAATCCAAAACCATTGAAAAAAAACTTGCAGTAAAATAAATGAATAAAGCAGGTAGGAGAAGGATTAATGACAGGTAGAACTTACTATTTCTGAATAGGATATATATTTTATTCTATTTATTCTGTTCAGGATTCATTGTGCTTACTAAATCTGGAGTAGTGTCATTCAAAATTTCTGAAAAATTCCAATTTAGTATCATTTCAAATATGGCCTCTCTCCAATCTTATTCTTTAACTTCTGGAATGCCCATTAGACATATGTGAGACTTCTTTTTTTTTTTTTTTTTTAAATGTTCAACCTAGCTTTTATACTCATTTTTTTTCTTCTGAAAGATGCTTTCTGGTTTATTTCTTCAGTGCTTACTTTCATTTTCCTAATTCTTCCATGTCTTACCTGCAGATTATACATTCAACTTTTATATTTAACAATTACTTTTTTTGGTCAGAAGTTCTAATTTGGTTTTTCTTTCATTCCTTTCTGAAACTTTTTTGTTACCATGGCCTTCCTTACTTTTCAAGCCTACCGCTCCCACTACGGTTTCTCTCACTCAGTCTTCCTCAGCGTTACAGGTTTTCTTACTGTTTTCACACTTACCGTTTCAGGGCGTTTAGCATTTAATTCCCTCCGGCTGGAGCATTTCCCCTCCAGACAGCCTTCTGACTTGCTCACAAGTCTTCAGTCTCAAGTATTCCTTTCTTAGTAAAGCCTTCCCTTTGAGACAGGAGGGAGGAGGACAGGGCATGACCATTAACAGAATGACACAGCAATTGAAGGTACGACGTAACCCAGTTAAAGCCAGACTCGGTCCAAGATGGCGGGAAATCCAACTCCCAGCAGCCCTTGGGCTTCGTTATACTCATTATAATATATTAGCATACTAACAGGCACGCCCACAGGCACAGTTCGGAGGCTGACCAATAAAAGGTCAAAAAGTCGGTGGAGAGCCCAGTTCCTAAGAATCCCTGTCCCTTCCCCAAAGTAGTTGGAATAATCCTCTTACTTTTTAGTATATGAGGTTACTGAGCCCATAAAAACTAACAACCCTGTACCTTGTGGCCGCTCTACCTTCTGAGTGAGCCAGCCTGCACTCTGTCTATGGAGCGTGTATCTCTTTAAATAAACTTGCTTTCACTTTACTATGGCTCATGCTTGAATTCTTTCCTGCGCGAAGCCAAGGACCGTCACCTGATGGCGCGCATCCCAGGGACTCACTGGAGATCGGGGGCACGGCCATCCTCTCTAGCCTCGTCTTCCTGCAGCATCTTTTCTTATCATCATATAAAATTGAATTCACACCTTTTCTTGGTCCACCTTTCCTGCTCTATTTTAATTTACAGCATATTTCACCATGGAACATATTTTACTTACTCTGCTTTATATCTGTCTCTCACAATTAAAATATAAATTCCATAAGGCCAGTGATAAGGGTAGTGATGGTGGTTAATTTTTGAATTCTCAGTAACTAGAAAAATGCAGAATGCCCGACAAAATTGGTCTTCAATAAAATAAGTGAAATCAATGTGTTGTTAAATGATTTCCCCCCTTTTTGCTTCTTGTTAATCCTTTTAAGCATAATTTATAATCTAGTCTGATAATTCTATTATATGAAATTCCTCAAGGTCTAATGCTTCTGTTAGTTTTAAGCTAAATAATAGTTGGTAGATTGTAACTATGTATTATGAACTTTTTGTGGTCTTGTTCCTGTTAATTTTTTAATTATTATTATAATAAAATTTGAAAAGCTCAGTATTCACTGGGACTGAAGTTTTTCTCTATAGTAATATTCCAAGGTCTGAGTTAAGGTTCACTTCAAAGGGGTTTTGCTCTAGATCCAAAATGTCATCAGCCTTTGATCACTTATGTTAATTTCTTAGCTTGCTTGGTGATTACTGGAGTTTAAATTACAAGCTCAGAATCAGGGAAGCTATAAACCTATTGTTTGAAATTCTCAGGAAAAATTTTTTCCCATGAAATTTTAGGCAGAAACAGATACGTTTGTTATTCCATCTATATAATCTCCTTTGCCAGTGGTAAGACTGCTTCTATTCCATTATTTTACTGATGGTCAAAGGTTTCCTTTTAGTAGGGATTAATCTGTTTCTTGCCTCTTGCATGTTCAAGGCCTTGTCTTCTATCTGTGAGTGGATAAGATATTTTTAGATACTTTATTCAATATTTAATTGATATCTGAGGAGAAATTTTGATCATTTATTCAACCATATTGTCACAGTCAGCTGTCTGAAAATTCCTTCTGTATTAGATTCCTAGGGCTGCCAAACTGAGTAGCGTGAGGCTTGAGAAATAAATTCTCTCATAGCTCTACAGGGTTAAAGTCCAAAATCAATGTGTTGGTAGTGCCATGCACCCTCCAGATTCTCTAGAAGAGGATTCATCCTTGTCTCTTCCACCTTCTGGTGGCTCCATGAGTCCCCTGGCTTTGGCTGCATAATTCCAGTTCCTGTCTCCATCTTCACATGGCTTCTTCTCCACGTGTTTCCCCAACTCTTCACATGGTGTTCTTTTTATAAGGACATCAGTCATATTGGTTAGGGGTCCACCTTAGTCCAGTATGATATCACCTCAACTAGCTACATTTGCCGTGACCCTATTTTCCAAATAAGGTCACATTCTAAAGTGCCCAGGGTTAGGACTTCAACAAATATTTCTCAGGGGACACAGTTCAACCCATAACACCATCTAAAGAAAGCAGCTGTTACTTAGCCCGCATCTATTGCCTTCTTGTTAACATATGTGTCCAGTGTTGCCAGACTTTTTGTGTTTCAAGAGAATCCAGAGATTCAGTTTTACATTTGAAATATTCTGATTTTAAATGTTGATTACCAAAATCTTAAAAAATATTGTCTCAGACAATATTTTCTTGGCTGATCAAAACACAGCTGCTGGCTAGGTTTGATTTATAGGTCACTAATTTTCAACCTCTGCAACAATGTGAACACAACTGATCACTTATCCAGTGATTACTATGAATCAAACTAGAATATTTTAAATATTTGAAAGGAATCCAAAAAACTCAAAAGGTGTTCAGAATAGGCAAAGTGTCACAAGGTTCAAAACTAAAATGTATGTCCTATACTCATAAAATAGCTCCTCAAGCCACAACTGGAAACTTATTCATCATTTTTTTATACATATATCTAAGAAATTAGCCAAGTTTCCATGCACAGAGTAGATTTAAATTAGATTCAGCTTCTGAGAAATTTTAGGGTTGTTGCTAGAGGAAAGTGTGAAGATAAAAATGACGGATGACAGCCTTCATAGGAATAGACAGAAAAAAAGATTTTCAAAAACTAATATGAGAATTTCCAAATTTCTGGTGGTCTGGCGTCATTAGGTGCACTTTGGAAACCTGGAGGGTATCACATAATTAGCAATTACTCACATTCTAAATGTCCACCTTAAACATTAAAAGAAGCTTTAGTTATAATTTACAGAAATGAGCAGGACAAAAAAAATTTTTTGAAGGTTTTCCAGCATTCAAGGGAGATATTTATTCAACTAGTATGCCCCAGGAGTTGAATGAGTGGCTAAAAATACTGAAATACTTTTATGTTGTTTGTTCTTTGCCTGCTGCCTGTGCCACCTCTTCACCACCCAAATGCCCCCACAGATGATGCCAGGTTGCTCCCACAATTTAGCAACTATAGGAATGATGGCTGGCAGAGTCGGGGGCTGAAGTTCTTACTGTTGCAGGACTTGGAGAAGTATCTGTTCTGGTTCCCATACCATTGCTAAATATGTTGTGTATTACTCCTGCTGGTGCGAATAATTACCAAAAAAATTTCTTCGCCTTAATCTACAATAAATATGACTTCTGGAAAGAAAAAGAGTGTCAGTGATTAAATCGATCTATTCTTCAAGCAGAGGATATAACTTCCTACTTCACTTGAAACCACTAAGCATTCACAATAAGTAATTAGCTGCCCTAAATTTGATTTCAAACTCATGAAATCAAACTTCTGGTTATGAATTGACCACTCTAGTGTTTTATCTACAAGGAGAATGAACTACCCAAAAGACGGAATGCCTTAGTCCCCTTGGAAATTACACTTTAGTTGTAAATTAATAAATTAACTTTGGTTTTATATGTCTTTTCCTATGAGCTTAATTTGAGCAAATTCTGAGTGTCTTTTAGTACTATGAGAATCACAGTGATTTGACAAATCAGTTTTCCAAAGTTGAGGTAAGTTCACAAAATTAATAAGATCCCATGGGGACCTTGGAAGTCAATCACCATGTCATCCTAGGAAACATCCTCTGTGATACTACACAGGTTTAGTTCTTTGTTCCTATTGAAAACTTCTGCATAATGACTTGGTATAATTGGAAATAACTTCCTAAAGTAGTCTACTTTAGGCAATATCCAAACTAAATTCAGTGATTACAAATTTGTTGTCAAGTAATCATGAACAAATATTGACTTACATGTATTGCATCAATAGATTTTTTAATGTCAAAGTTTCTAGAAACTCGAAAAACCCAAAGTGTACAAAAATGATTTAATATGCTATTGATAATTTAGACGAGATTAACATAACCTATGCATCTGAATATTAATATATACTCAGTACATAATTTTATATTAATACAACAAATATATAATGAATATATTCAGGTGTTTATAAATATAATTTTATAAAATTTTATAAAATTTATAAAATAAATTTATAAATCAGAAAGGTATTTATAGTTCTTTGGCTAGTAGACAAGTATGTAAAGCTTAAATGTACATAAGTGAACATTGTATTAAATTCAGAATACTTGAGTTTTATTTTTCACTTTTCCACTAATTGAATTGAACATTTGACAAGATACTATATCCCTCTGGAGCTCTGTCTTTTCATCTGTAAAACAAATTCCTCTACTTACGGACTACAGTCCATTTCATCTTTTAACATTTTATAAATCCTATGAGGCCACCAAGTGCATTTTTCTCATTTAACAGATGAAAAAACTAAAACTGAGAGATGAAATGATTTGCTTAGGGCCACACAGCTAGTTACTGTCCAAACTGGA
The DNA here is from genome assembly GCF_048564905.1 of Vicugna pacos. Taxonomy (NCBI): domain Eukaryota; kingdom Metazoa; phylum Chordata; class Mammalia; order Artiodactyla; family Camelidae; genus Vicugna; species Vicugna pacos. The sequence continues at coordinate 21,659,406 of NC_132991.1, forward strand.
AATAAAATAATGTTTCCTGACTTTTAGTCTGGTCCACTGGCCTACTATAGCTGACGTGACCTCAGACTCTGTGGATGGCGGTCATCCTTGGAAGGATACTTTTCAACAATCAACAAACAAAGGCTGGTGATTCAAGGAAGAATGCAATTTTCTTACTCGAATGTGTCCCCACCTTAAGGAATATATTTCTAGAGTTAAGTCAAAGAACTAATTATGCCTTATTGCACATTGTATAAGAGCATTACACAAGTCAATTAGAACTGACAATAAAACAAACTCCATGAAAGATAATCTGAATTGCTTTTATTTCTCTTTTAAAATCACTGAAGCAAAAGCATACCCCGTTTCAAATGTTCTGCAAAGCTCTGCAGCCTACAGGCTTCCCCCACAGCATTATCAGTCTTCTCCTAGGTTTTAGCAAAGGAGCACTTCTGTGTGCCTCTGTTGTTCCTGAGAGGTCACTGAAGTGTCCAATGGCATTCTTTTCTAGGTAAGAGAATATGAGAATGTACTTTAAAAATATCTCAAAGACAGAGCAAGAACTTCAACTTTCAACTAGAATGCCATAGCATATTTTAAAAAATTAACAAAGCTAGTAACAAAATAGTTTCTCTAAAATGTCCTAGTTTCAACAGAAAATTTTTAAAATGCAAGAAAAAAGTGTTACCACCCCCTCTCCCCAGTTCATTTTTTGGGATACAATTTTCCAATCCCATAGCTAGGTGACCTCTCAGCAATGTTTCAATAAAGATTTCCATCATATTGCTTTGCCTTAATTTCTGACTCAGTCCGTAACTCTTTGTCCCCATCTCTGTGAAGCTTTCTCAGGTTGCTAGCACAATGAAAACAAAGGGGATTCAGTACTGATGAATCCTTTACTCTAAACCTAAAGGATAAACATTGTAAACTTGTTCCTTCTTTAATATAACAGTAACATAAATGTGACTAAAAACATGGATATATTTTACCATCTAAAAATTGAAGCACATTTTATCTATTTAAAAAACGGTCCTCACCAAAATTTCACTGAAAAATGTGACTTGGTGCAAGAACCTAATTTTTAATGGATTGTTGCTATAACATAATTTTGGTAATTTTAAATGGTTGGAGAAAAAGAGTTTACTATGTGCTAGGATCCTTACTAGTCTCTTCAGCTATATTATTTATTTTTACAACTAGACCTTGAAAAAAGGCATTTATTATTACCTCTACTTTATAGATGAGTAAACCAGGGCTCAAGTAGTTTAACTTGCCTGAGTTTTTAGAGCAAATATGTGGCAGAGATGAGATCTGAATTTAGTTCAAATAAAATATATAGCACATATTAAACACTCTATAATAATGCTCCTAGTCTTAATGATGGACTATCTGGTTAGTAGCTGCCAAATATTACCTTGAAAGGTAATAATTCGATTAGCAGTAGTAGCTAGTAGTTATTTGATAGTTCATATAGGCCAAACATATTAAAGCCCACTGAGTTTGATGTTACTATTATCCCATTTTGTGATGAGAAAACTGACATCATAGGCAGCAACTGGGAGGGTTGAGACTTCAAGGCAAGTAACACTACTTTAGAATCCCGCTACCAAACGCCTAGAATATAGTGCCATCAAGTAATACGAACTAATTTTAAACTAAATGAGCATATTTCAAACTAAAATTTTAGTGAGAATGATAAACTATTTACTTGCTGATTTCAGAGCAAACTTTATATTGTACTTCAAGGTCATTATTTCTAACACTGCAGTGAACAAAATCATTATGGGACTGCCAGAGGTGGAGATAGGCCAATGAGTCAGTCAATTTTGATTCCATTACATATTTAAAAAAAAATTAAATTGACTCCCCAAGATAAACCAGTCCTACGGTAAAGTGTAAGGTGGGTCTTTCACTCTATCATATACCATTATCTCCATGATGGTGTTTTTTGTTGAATATCTACCTCAGAAGCAGTCACAAAATTGAGAAAGTTTTAAAAGTTGTTTACAGAGGCCCATCTAATCTGAAATCACTGAGATAAATAGAATTCATGTGATTTATGCAATGAAGTAGGTACTAAGCCATCAGAGATGATTATTATTCGTAAATAAATTTCATCTTGAGTAAATACAATATCAAGTGGTGAAATCAATTTTGGAAGAAAAATGTTACCAATTTCACAAAAGGGCAAAAAGATCACAATCCTTTCCACAGGCTGTCACAATGTCTTCCTTTATGAAAATTGCTTTTTTATTAGAGGACAGTTTACTGTGTATTGCAATAAGAAAAAAATAGATGGTGAAAGACAGGAGAGGCAAACCATATCCATCTATGTATCTGTCCTCTTCTGACTCTTACCTTGAACTATGTGGAGACGGTGGTCCTAGGCAACAATTCAAAGGAGATAAAGTTTGTCTTCATCTCCTCTCTTGCTTTCCCTCTCTTTGCCTTTTTTGTTTTTATACTCTACTGCAGCTGTGGCCAAATAGCGAAGGTTCTATATTTGAATTCAAGAGAATGGTTTTAACAATAGATGGTAAAAATTTTTAGCTCTGTTAGCTTGTATGATGATCCAATAAAATTATATTAGAATGTGTGCCTACCATGTTGAAGAAATGTGAAGACAAAAGTACTCAACAGTCCAGGCCCCCTCTCCCTCTGGCCTTTGCTCATAACACCTACTATCTGTTTTGTGGGCTCACCTGCTCCTACATGCCTTGGAAATACTCCCACGTTTTAAACTTTGTGTTTATCCTAATAATACCCTATGAGCATGGTCTTAAATTCTGACCCAGTAAGTCATAAATCTGTGCAAATTCTGATAATCTGTTAACCTCTTGCTTCATGTTACCTGTAAGTAAATTGTTACAGATAACCCAGGTTTTCATCTATTTTCCTACCATGTCGATTTTCTCAAAAAGCATTGATTCGGATGAAAATTGTAATGATCACCCCGCTTCCACCTATGGGTAACATTTCCTGGTAATTTCCAAATCGTCTTCATGTCAGAGTTACTTGCAGTTTTTGCTGTTGTTGTTGTTCTTCTTCTGTCTTAATAATAAATTTGCAAACCTTCCCTAGTTCTACTGAATGAACTGCAGTATGAGGCTACTCCACAGTCTGCATTTCTAAGTGGTCATCCGGCAAATGTTGTGAAGAAACTGTAACATCCCATATTTTGGGGAATAAAACTGCCTTGGAGTCTGATAGCCTGGTTTGACACTAGGCTTGTGACCTTAGACAGAAAAGATAACCTCTCTGAGCTTCAATTATTCTTATTATTTTATATTTTAAAGTAATAGCACTTACCTCTTAGAATTAAGATAATTAAGGAAAACAAACAAAAACAAAACCAATAAGATACTTCACCAAGTGCTTTATACACACTGACAATAAAACGAATAATCCACACTGAGCACTTGTCTGCTTAGACACTGTTCTAAGCCCCTTGCATGCATTATGGTTTAATCCTCATGAAATTCCTATGAGGTTAAAGAGGGAGAGATCTTTGGTCTCCAGTGACAGTGGGCCTGTATTTCCTTGCCTTATTCTAGTGGCTTAGCAAGGAGTTGGATTATTTGGGTTGAAACACTTCTTGGAAGGAGGACAAGGTCTCAAAATGATACAATAGTAGTAATTTTCCAATTCCCTAGGTGAGTTCTGAGGCGTCTCAAGAATCTTAGGCCAGAAAGGTCCTTTGATTCATAGACATACTTCACCTACTTTTAGCCCAACAACCAGCAAATATGTAGCTAATGCAGGGTAGGAGTCCTTCCACTAGAGGGCTCTTCACAGCCCACCCAACTCCAGGGCCCTGGACACTTCACAGGAGGACCTCCAAACCCAGGGCTTAGAGGGATTCCTGGCATAAGACTCCTCTGCTCCTAAAATGCTCTCAACAAACTTCATCATGCATTAGCATGCACCACTGTGCACCTGCACAACAGAAGCCAGTGCAGGGATCATAATCATTTCATTGAAGAGAATCTAAAGTACAGAGAGGTTAAGTAACTTCCCATATATCAAACAACTAGTAAATGATTCAATAATCAGATGACTCTAGGCTGTTTGGCCCCTGGTAACAATATTATAATAATTCTTATTGCCAATATTCAGGCATTATGGAAGGCCTGAGGAAAAGTCTCTTGAACATATAGGGCTTTGAAGCTCCCTTCAAATCATGGTAAATTTTCAAAAAAGATACTTTCATATGAATTCCTACATACATTAGTACATTTTTGGCACGTGTTATTTTTGTAAATTTAATACTAATTATTCTACATTTTAATGACATTTAAAGATCATGTAGTCATCGTCATTATGCATTTGCCAAAACTCATAGAATGTACATCAAGAGTGAACCCTAATGTAAACTACGGACTTTGGTTAGTAATAATGTGTCCACGCTGGTTCACCAATTGTACCAAAAATGCCACATTGATGAGGGATATTCAGGGTAGGGGAGTATATGTATATGGGTAGGGAGGATTATGTGCAAACTCTATTTTCTGCTCAATTATGCTGTGAACCTGAAACTGCTCTAAAAAATAAAGTCTACTAAAGAAAAAAGATTATTTCTGGGAGTAGCATAATAGGTCAATGGTAGAGTGCATGCTTAGAATGCATGAGGTCCTGGGTTCAATCCCTAGTACCTCCATTAAAAATAAATAAAATTTTTTTAAAAAGATCATGTAGTCATCTTTTTTTGGTTTGTTTTCTTTTTTTAAGATTGTCTGCTTCAGTGAGAAAAAAAATACTTTCCTCATCTATAAAATAATACAAGTGATTTAAATCAGTGTTTACCCAAATAATAGAATATCTATTAATTGACAGAGTAGAGGCAGAGATGGAAGAGGAAGGAAACGAGGTTACCAGCATTTCTAGGTCTAAATCTCTTGACAGTGCCACCCACGCATACTCACTCTGACCCTCAATGGCCAGGTACCCATACAGGCCAGGGGACCATCTTGATCTTTTTCTAGACAAGCAGGATTAGGGGTTCTAGTAAATGGCCCTTTTAGGCAGTATCTGAGGAGGGTGGATGCATGACCAAAGCAGAGAGTAAGCAGAACATTCACGGGGAAACAGAATCATGCTCTTAGCCTCCTTTTCCGGTTTAATTTCCTGAAACAGTCAGCTCAGTGTTGAAAGAATGTTCTAGATTGGACTAGAGTCTCAGCTCAGTCATTGCTAGCTATTTGTATTTGGGCAAGTCACCTCACTACTTTGAATCTTTTCTCATAAATTGGAAATCTATGAATTTTATAATGTGAACCTCATAAAGTTAGTGAGAGTTGAAAGATATTTTAAATACACTACTTAGTGCATGACTTTCATTTTTATTTAATTGTGATTGACAGGGCAATCTGAGAGTGGGTAACCTGAGAGTGGGTCCTTAAACTTTACTCATTTGTTAAATTATTCTAAAAAATACTTTTTCAGAAGAACCTGACTATTAATTTACCAACTAACTCACTGAAAGCATGTTTTAACATTACAGAAAAATGTGAATAATATAATGATTTTCATAAGTTTTTCCTTAAAAAGCATGGCAGTGTGGGACAGAAGAAATCTAGATTTCCCTTCACATCGCAGACATTAGCAAATTCAGAAGAACAACAACATTCTGAGACCACTTCTGTCCTTTCTGACTACATACACATATACGTTGGGATTCCCAGTGGAAGCAAGTATCACAACTAAAAACCAGAATTAACTTGATGTCAAATCTCTTTTCTATACTAAGAAAAATGACATTAAGATGATTATCCCTTTATTAAAAATAAATCACAAACATTTACTATTCTGAGTAATTTATATTTGCATACATATATTTAAAACTATTTGATTTGGTCAAATAGTTATGCTCTTTTGCTTATTTCTTTTTAAAATTAAGTAACATTTTAAATTTACTTTTATAGTTAACTTCAATTTAAAGCAAGAGGTGTTTCTTTTCCATTTATGGAAGTGATACAACTTTTCTGTAAATGAATAAAGATATTAGGGACATAATAATAGAGGTGGTACATGGAAGCAGTTAAACTCATTAATGCAGTGTGAGCATGTATAAAAAAGGCAGGACTTGATAATCTTGCAAGTCCTTTGTGTGTTAATAGCCCAAGGATTTTAGAACAAGGAGGTACTTTAAGTTGGGGAACAATGGATCACAGTTCCCGCACCTGGACTCCTGCTGTTAAAAGATAAGATCTTTTCTTGGCTTTTTTCTCTTGTAATGAGAATAGTGATGAATTAGGTCAGTGGTTTTTAAAATTGGATTTCAGAACCAACAGCATCAGCATCACCTGGGAGCTTGCTAGAAATGCAAATTCTCAGGTCCTACCTGGAAATTCTCAGGTCCTATCTGTATTTGTTGAATCAGAACTCTGGAGGTAGGCCCAGCAATCGGTGTTATGACAAGCCCTCTGGGTGATTCTCACACCTGCTAAAATTTGAAAATCATTAAATTAGGGAACCACATATGTAACATAAATGATCATGAATTTTACTGGAAAACTAGTCTTGTACTATTAACTCTAGTGAAAGTAATCCTGAAAATGATCTTAGCCTAATGGATGACAGCAAATGCTTAGAAAAAGAGAATGAGGAAATTGTGCTTAGAAATGAGTTTCTATAGCAAGAGGAAATTTCATCAGCTAAGACTTAATTGTACCAATCACATTCCAATACTTCTCACCATTTTTGTTGGAGGGAGACATCTACATGTAAAACCAACATAAAGAACATAAAGATTACTCCTGTCAGTGAAATAAAAATCCAGACATTACAGACCAAGCAGCAGTACCTGCAGCGATGCCTGGGGAGCTGGTCCTCTCCCCTCAGAGTCTCCTTCCACACCCTTCCTGATGAGGCAGCCAGCCGACCCACAGCCACTGCTAATTAGACCAGCACTGGACACCTAAGCTCGTTCAATTAGATTTTTTTTTTTTGCCAGACTTTGAAATTGGCAGACACCCAGTATATATTTGTAGAAGAATTAAGAGGTTGTGAAAGTTGAGACTGAGATGTTCAAAAGCAGAAAATGAAGAGCTTTTAGAGAAAGAAGAATAAATGAAGTAAATGCATGGATACTAGAGGGTCTGGCTGTGGAGTGGTTTGGAATATGGGGAAGAGATAGAAAGAACGAATGACAAGATCACTTATGTCCCTAATGGCTTTTAATTCCTTTTCTTAGGTTTCCTGTGGTAACTCAATACCCATCCAATAAATTGTCAGGTTTATTTTAGTTTTCGAATAGGTGAGGCTAAAAACAGTTTATGTTACTTAAAACATGATTCTTAAGATTCCCACTTGTCAATCAATGTCAATATTACTTTAAAATACAAATACAATTTTTCTTATTAGCTATTGACTGAAAGCAGTGGCTAGGATTTAATGTTTGAACATCAAATCTCCTCCCACAGAAATATATCCCTGATATTACCAGGTTGGCCACTGGTAGGAATAGATATTTTCTTGGTCCCTGGAAGAAGAGAACTTTCACAGCATGAAGAATAGAAAATGTTGTGCTATGTGACAGTTAAATTGATTTCCCTTTATTAACTGAAGGGAAAGGAACATAGGAATTTAAATTTATAGACCAACCAACAGAAACTGAGATGTAGATTAATCAAAGTGAAAAAGCCGAGGCAATCAGTGAGAGGATGCATATACAAGAAGGCTGAGAAAAGTCTGATGGGCAGACACCAGAGCAAGCAGCAATGAAGCTGGGGACCGGTGTCCTGCTGAGGCCTCCACACACAAGTACCTGAGGGAAGATTAAGGATCGATGCAGCTGAAATACGAAGCAGGCACTGGGCCACGCCCTGTTAAAACATAAAACATGTCCTCAGACGAGCCTGACTGCAATAGAAAGGTAGGCAGAACGTGACACTGGGCTCCAGCTGAGGTCCTCTTTACCTCAAGTAAGTGAGTGAACATCTGGTACTGAAGTTCCCATGATAATTACAACAGTGAAGAATTGAGAAAGGCATTTGGGAATAGGAAAGAGAAGGTGAACCTTTTTTTTTAAACTCCCATCAGGTGATTATACTTATGCTCCCTCCTCATGGTCCCTAGGTGAACCTGGAAAAATAACAGCTTGAAGACTAAGGACCCATTAAGTATTGTGAAGGAAGGAACCATCCATTCTGCAGGTGAATTCTTTCTGATAAAGTACAATAACCCCAATGCACTTACTTGTATTGGTTTGGAGAAATCTTTAAATCACTTAAAATTTGTTGTTGTATTTATAGAGTTCATTTACCTATGCCTCAATTCTCCTCATTATTAGCATTCAGGAGAATGAATAAAAGCAACATTCTCATGTTCATATGGAAACACTGATTAAATGGTGTAACAGATTCATTAAATGCACCATCATTGTATCTCAACCACAGAGCCCTTAGGATTACCATCATAGATTAGTGAAGTTATAAATAATTAATATCTCTGGTTTCAAGTGACTCTTGAAAAGAGGAAAACATGAATTCAAACCTGAAAGGTCACCTATTTCAACACTTCTACTGCAAAGCTAAGAGAAGGAAAATTGAAATTTTTTAACCATTTTCAGATCAAATGGTGTGTCCTCCAGAACAGAGATCCAGAAAGGCTGAAAGTAAACTGAGTTAGTGATGGGGCTTCAGAGAAAGCCCAGATATACCTAAAAAGTTATTTTTGTCCTCAGGTGTTCCACCTCTAAATCAATATCTAAAAAGCCCTCCCAAGACTATTCTGAGGTTACCATGACTCAGGGATTATACTCTGGTTTCTGAGATATAGTTGAACCCCCACTTCCAGATTACAGTGAGTGACTTGAAGGAACAGCTAGCAGGAGCTGAAGACACTCAAAGCTGAAATGTGTGCATGTAATATGTTTGTGAGCTTCCTTAGATTCTAGTTGCCTAATTAGATAGGCTCATACCCTGAGCAGGCAAAATTCTCTATCAGTTCTCAGTCAAAACTGTTTTCACTCCTTTCTCACTGCCTCTGATGATCATTTTAAACTAAGTTCACCTAAACAAAATGTGGGCATGTGCATTAGACTAGCTGTTCAGCCACTGAATCCTCTGAGACAAATTCAGCTTCCTTGCTGGTGGAAGAGAATGACACCTCGGAAGGCAGTACAGTGTAGCTCAAAGGAAATTACAATCTGATTGATAAACCCACTGGAAGTTTTGGTTTTGCTGACAATGTGGCAATTTCTATTCAGAGATTTTAACATCATAACAATTATCACTTTACCATTTCTCTTTCTAAATAGGCAATTTCATGCAAAGTATGATAATGTGTACTCTGATATCTTCTATTTTTTATAGTTTTGCTTGATTTAAAAGCTGTAACATTTTATTATCTTGATATATTAACTCTTAACTTGGCAAATTACAACCAACCAGAGTCTTATATAATATCCTATGGATTTTTCATTCTCATCTCATTGCAATCAGTAGAACAAGGAGTTTAGGGAGATCTATTTTAACAATTGCTCTGTGATGAACAACGTACCTTTGAAAGGCAAAGAAATGGAAGCCAGGATGGAAAAAGAGAAAACAATTATTTGCTATCAGTCTGACGTAAAGGAGAAACTCTCCCTTTATGTAATTTCAGTACAGTGTCCCCCTTTTCTATGGGGGATACATTTCAAGATGCCCAGAGGATGCCTGAAACCTCAGATGGTACAAAACTTAGATATACTATATTTTTCTATACATTCCCACATATAATAAAGTTTAATTTATAAATTAGGCACAGTAAGAGAATATCCAAATTGCTAGCATCACTACTCTTGCACTTTGAGGTCATTACTAAATGAAATAAGAATTATTTGAACACAAGCACTGATATAGGTAACAGTTGATCTGATAGCCAAGACAGCTGCTAAGTGACTTATGGGAGGGTTATGCCAGACAAGGAGACGATTCTCCTCCTGGGTGGGCTGCACCAAGATGGCTCAAGATTTCATCATGCTCCTCAGAGCAGCATGCAATTTAAAACTGATAAATTGTTTAGTTCTGGAATTTTTTATTTCATATTTTCTGACTGCAGTTGACTGTGGGTAACTGAAATCAGAGAAAGTGAAACCATGAATAAGGAACGGCTCCTGGAGTGATGAACATGGTGACAAATTCAGTTTTAAGAGCCGCCTTGTTAGAATCTAGTTGATATTAGGCTTGTCTATATACTGTCATATCAAAGTCTTTATTTAGTTATTTATTTAATTACTCATTATATTTCTACTTTTATGGTAAAAATGTATTTTGTTTTGACATATTTCTGAAAAATTTAGAATCAAAGAGTTGCAAAAGAATTCTGATATATCCTTCACCCTGCTTCTCCCTTTTTAACATCTTAAAAAACCAAGGAATATGTGTGGAAACTAAGAAATTAATCTTAGACCAATATTATGAACTAAAGTCCAGAACTCATTCAGATTTCACCAGTTTTGTTTTCCAACACTATCCTTTTTTTCCCCCTAATCCAGGATTCATTTCAGAATCCCACATTCCATTTAGTTTGTATGTCTCTTCTGTGACAATTACTAGTTTCTTCTCAACTTTAATGATCTTGATATTTTTCAAGTGTATTGATTATTTTGTAGAATATGTGTTTTTTCTTCTGATGTTTTCTCATGCTTAAATGTAGACTGCATTAAATTTAGGTTATGTGGAAGGATGCCAAAGAGGTGATATGTCCTCCTCAGGACATCATATTAAGTGTCACGTGATGTTCATATATAATACTGACAATATTCATCTGGATCATTTGCTTAAGGGAGTATTTGCCAGGATCCTCCTGTAAAGTGACTATTTATTCCTTTGAAATTTCTAAATTCTTTGAGAGAGATACTTTAAGACTATGCAAATATCTCATTCTGCTTAAGTTTTCACCCATTAATTTTAATATCCACTAGTGGAACTTAACTATTGCAAAATCACCATGGTATTCTGATGATGATTTTCTATTTTGCTTATTTCTTCTACGTGTATTAATTGGAATTCTTCAGTCAAGAACAGCTGTTGCTTTTCCTTCAGACCCTCTTTTTAACTGAAGTATAGCCAGTTACAACACTGTAAATTTCTGGTGTATAGCATAATGTTTCAGTCATACATATACATACATAGATTCATTTTCATATTCTTTTTCATTATAGGTTACTACAAGATATTGAATATAGTTCTCTGTGCTATATAGTATAAACTTATTATTTATCTATTTTATATATATCGTAGTTAGTATCTGCAAATCTCAAACTCCCAATTTATCCCTTCCTACTCCTTTTCTCTCCTAGTAACTGTAAGTTTGTTTCTATTTTATAAATAAGTTCATTTCTGTCTTTTAATTTTTTTTTAGATTCCACATAAGCAGTATCATATGGTATTTTTCTTTCTCTTTCTGGCTTATTTCACTTAGAATGACAAACTCCAGGTCCATCCATGTTGCTGCAAATGGCATGGTTTTATTCTTTTTTTATGGCTGGTGTATATGTATGTATGTACACACACACACACACACACACACACACACATATACCACAACTTCTTTATTTAGTCATCTGTCCATGGACATTGAGGTTGTTTCCATGTCTTGTCTGTTGTAAATAGTGCTGCTATGAACACTGGGTTGTATCTTTTCAAATTAGTTTCCTCTGGATATATGCCTAGGAGTGGGATTGCTGAATCATATGGTGAGTCTATTTTTAGTTTTTTAAGGCTTTTCTTGTATTTTATCCTGCACCAGACCTAAAATCAACCAGTTCTTTAAGGAACTCTGGTTCTTTTTATTGTAAAATGGTATTTAGAAAGTAATATCCAGGTTTGAGGTGTCTTTATTGCTATTGAGTCAAGTTTCATGTTAAGAGTTTTAATGAAAAGTATGCTGGTTGAAACTCATTCCTAGAATATCTAGAACTTTTGCCAAACTTTCTGGAGTGTCAAGAGATTCTAATCTAGCACCTTCTAATCTAGTATTAATAGATGCTATACTTTTGGTGGAGGGTTCCATTTTCTGGTAACATATTCCACCCTCAGAGATTCACAATGTATATTACTGAAGGATTTTTCCAAGACTTCCTCAATATGTTAAATAATATTGTTTGTCTTTGTTATCTTTCACTCAAAATAAGGTTTTTCCCTCCACAGTATATCTACCAGCATCCAGTAGGAGGAAGAGTCACTGCCAGCTGAACACCAGATTAGAAACATCATTTTAACTAAAAATCCTCTCTTCTAAATGTTATCCCTAAATAGAAACAAGATTTCAGTTACCTTGTATTTTTCTTTCCATGTTAATAACCCAGCAAAAGGTCAAGACTATCTTCGCTATAGCCACTAAACACTGACAATGGAATTGTCCGTATTAACTCCTAGTTTTCTTATGCGTTTCCCCACAAGTCACAATATAACAGACATACATACACACACACTTTCTTTTTTCCTTTCTTCCTTTTTTTTTTTCCTTTTTCTGGCTTAGATGAAGCACACTGGCATTTTTTCTGACACCTATAGCGCTGGTAGTTGTTCAGTATCTGCGAAAACACTATTTCTGAAACCAATCTATTAAAAAGAGTAAAACTGACCTCTTTTATTTTCTAATGTGTTCTTGTTCTGGCCGTTGTATCCACGTAGCATTGGTCCCCCGTCTTCTCTTGTCACTCTGGCATGCAGAATAGTTTTGCAGGATTCTGGTCTTTTGTGGCTAATTCATGCATGCCTGGGTGCTGGCCTTTCCTGCTTCTCCTCTTCCATCAAATTAGATTTTTGACTTTGTATCTAAGGTGGTATAGTTACCTATCCAGAAATCAGTGCTTTCCATGTTACCTAATTTATTAATTGACAAGAGGTTATTGAAGAATAATGCTTGAGATGTACTTTAAGGTTTTAAAAAATATTTTATTTATTTATTATTGCATTACTTATTTTTTTATTCTGGCAAGAGGGGGAGGTAATGAGGTTCATTCATTTCTAGAGGAGGTACTGGGGATTGAGCCCAGGACCTCATGCATGTTAAGCATGCGCCCTGCCACTTGAGCCATACTCTCCCCCAAACTGAGATACAATTTTTATAGCAATGAATCCTATTCACCATGAAGTGTGAATCATGTTAAAGCACTGCCAGCAAAATTAGGTAATCAAAGCAGCAAAAAACAAATAAACAGGCAAACTAGCTCTTAAAAATGGACCCAGAACTATCATTACACAGAAACAAACAAAACCAGAATAAAATTCTTCCATGATGACAGACCTAGAACTCATATACTACATTTCTTGTGTAACCAGCACTTGCTAAGCACCTACTATGCTGAACAACATACTTAAGATGGGGATACAAACTTCACAATGATCTAGCTCCAGCTTTCAAGTGATGAGATATATTGTAAGCCCAATTTTGATATAGTGTGAACATAATACTAATTTACCAGAAATTTGGGGAGCATAGAGAAAGATCATTTATTACATAATGATTCACTTATTAATCAGATTGAAGTGCCATAAAAAAATACTACACATGTTGAGTGGCTTAAACAACTGAAATGTGTGTCTCTCAGATCTGCAAGTTCCAAATCAAGGTCCAGCCAGATTTGTTCTGGTGAGAGCTTCCGTGCTAACTCATATAGCTGCCTTCTTGCTGTGTGTTCGCATGGCCTCGTCTCCATGTGCATGTGGATAGAGAGAGCGCTCTCTTGTGTCTCAGCCTCTAAGAACACTAATTATATTGAATTAGGCTCCCACCCTTACAACCTCATTAACCTAATTACTTCTTTATGGGCTCTATCTCTAAATCAAATCACACTGGAGTCATGGATTCTTTTGGAGGAACGCATTTAGTCCATAACACTCAGAGCTCTTGAAGATTTCATTTCATTTAAGAAAATAAATGGATGGTAATTATGTATGTCATTAAACATAAAACTGTAAATAGGGAAGAAAAAATAACTATTTTGTTTCTGAAAATATATTTATCACTCATGCCAATTAAAGATTTAATTCATTTAACAATTTAATTTGTAAGCACATTCATTTTTTGTTTTGTTTTGTTCTACCAATATGTTGGAGGCACCTGGGACAGTATTATTACATTTAATTTTCATATGAAAAACAGAGATACTGTTACTTATCTAAAATTATTGTGTATTGATTGTAAAATTCATATTGGTTAAATTACAACATAAGTCTTCTGGCTCCATCCTGTGATATTTCTGTATGATCAGTAAAGCCAAGATACATAAAATATTTTTTAGAATATAAGTAGCACAAAATACTTGTGTATTTTACTTGATGATTCGATGCCTTCCCTCAAAAAATAATTGCGGTGTGCCAAAACTGTCATCAAATTTGTAACATCACAAGGTAGATGGCCATAATGCATTCTGGGAAATACACAAACGGAAAATAGGGCAAGTCAAGAACAGGTAGGGCTTCAAAAGCATATGGCCATCAAAGGCTTGATTCAGTTTGTTACTGATGGTCAAGACTGCCCATTATAGTGAATATGGCATAGTATGTGAAAAGGGGACAGGGGTTGAGGCAGTGTCAAACTTCTGGACCCAGTCATATTGGAATAGGACCCTAACAGAGGACTGGGGACATGTGGTTCAGGCTCAAGGAGAGAGAATAGCAAGTGTTAGGCAAGGTATTAGGACTTACTCCATGTAATTTTTCAAGCTACTAGAAAAAACTAAGAAGCAGCCCATCTGTACTAAAAGGATAAAACAGTGTGCGTGGAAAATACAGTTCATGGGATACAGCAGTGGTGACCAGCAATCAGTGTTTCCATGCACTAATTCCTTTTTCATTTCTCTGGAAATTTAAGTGTTTTCCCAAATCCTAAGTCCCTAGAAAAACCAATGAAGAAATCAGGAAACTGTTACAGTATTTTAATTCTCCTATAAGAATTAAAGCCTAACAAGAAACAAAGACTAGTTCTAGGTAACCCACTAATGTGACCTAGAAAACAAGACCTGGGTGCACTGGCACTCAGAGTTGCAGCTTAATGGTAGACGTTTCTAGGAAAAGTGTCTGGTCTAATCACTTAGTCTTGCTTACAACCATCACTGCTGTGTTACAAGTGTGTTTTCAGGGTCCTGTCTGCTGCTAATGAAAAGTCATTATAATAAAAAAAAAAGTCTCCAGGCACTGTACATTTTCTACAAATTCTATTAGTAGCACTCCAAGAAATAACTTTTAGAAGCAAAATAAGTCCTTAATTTCACAATATTGAAGTGCAATTCTGTGTGCTGTTTGCCTTGCTATAAGAACTAAGTGTTATTTTAATATTACCCATTAGTATTCACAGGTGATTTTCTGTGTTTGAATATTTGCTTTAGCCTACGGTTATTTGTAAATACCTTAACAGAAGAGATTCAAGGAGAACGGGATGTGGATATTGCTGGACAATGCTCTGATATGAAAGTGAAAACAGATTTAAATTTTGAATTAATAAAAGTAATACTGATTTTTAACAGTAAACCAAAGTCAGATCAGGCAACTATTCATAGTTAAAAATAAAATGAATTTATACGTAGCATCATGTACCCTAACACTCAGATTCAATAGTAATGCTTATGTGCTCTACAATTTTAAGAATAACAATTTTTTAATATTAAATATTTGTTTATCACTGTTTAATTTTTAAAATTATTATTACTTGGCATTCATTTTCTTTTAATAGTTCCTTTTTTTTGAGATGTCTGTATCTGATAGAGGTTAATTTGAATGTCATTGAACTATATAATGTCTCACTATATTGGTTCATTTTAGTAACCATGCACTTTTCATTATGTCTCAAAAACTCTGAAATTTTTAACATAGGCTTATCACAGAAGAATAATCCACTGTTTATTGTAACTCATAATATTTTAACTGTGGTAACTCATAATTATTTAAAAATATAAATGAATTGTTATGAAAAACAAAAACATGTTTTCAAAGATTCCCAAGAATCCTAGTGGATTCTAACTTCTCATTCCTAAATCCTGAATATTAACGTCTTATAAGAATTTGGAAACACTACCTGTTCACATGTAAAACAATTCTGGAATGGGCACTGTTTCCCATACATGTGCTAAAACAACAACAAAAACTAGTTGCCTGCTCCTGAAAGATAAGACTGTGAATCAACTCTAATAGTTTACCCCTCAAGAGAACTCGCTCAAAGTGAGTCCTTCACGTTGTTATGCCCATCAGCCCAAAGCTGTTAAGCCAAAAACTCAGCCCAATCCCAACCAGTTTCTCAACTTACAAGAGCCACTTTAAAATCACTCAATTCATGACTCTTTAGAGGAAATACTAAGACTCTGACAAGGTGATGCTCTCCCTTTAGTAAGTGAATTAATCTGACTAGATCAAAATGTTTTTCCAGCAGTCTTTTGGAGATCGACAGTTTACTAGGTATTTATCTGGACAATAAAAAAGAAATAGCACTATTCTCATTCTATAGATGAATATATTGAAGCCGAGAGAGGTTAAGTAACTCACTCATGTCTCACAGATTGTAATTGGAAGGGCCAGGATTCTGTAACATTTCCTTCTCCCTACCACAATCTTTTTCTCAAAAAGTATAACTCAATTTCACTCATTTTTTTTCTGTGACTCTCTTTCTTTGATTCACATCGTTGTCATCTTGTACTTGAACTAACGCTGTTGACTATGAACCAAACCGATCTTACTTATTTGCCTCTCTTGAAATCATTCTTCAGACAGCAGCCAGAATGTCAGAATAATCTTTGAATTTGCCATTTAGATCGTGGCCTCCACTACTTAAAACCATTTTAGTGATGTCTTACTGAATGTACAATTAAAAAGAAAAAAAAAATTATAGGGATTTAAAACCTAAATTCTTAGCAAGTCTCCAAACCCTGCTTTAGCTAACATTTGTTACTTTTCTAATCTTTCATTGTCTTCTGTGCTTCTAACATATTGTCTTTTTTCCATTTCCTCAAATATATGGCTGCTCTTTCTTATTCCAGGGTTTTGTACGAGGTGGTCCTTCTGCCTAGAAGCCTCTTACTTCCCAACCGTTTTCAGATAATTCATCTCTCATATTTTTAGATCTCTGCCAGAAGAATTCCTTAGAAATTATTCCCACTCTCTTATCAGTCTAAATTACGGATCCTTGCCATATTCCCATTAAAACCTACATCTTTCCTTTATAACATGTATTACAATTTGTAATTATATCTTTATTTTAGATATATTACTATTACTATTACATTATTTTAGACATATTACTATTACTATTACTATTTGACCCATATATTTCCTCCATAATACTATCAACTTCACTGTCTGATGCTGAGATTTTTGCTCATCACTGTATTTTAAGTATCTAATAAAATACTGGTACCTAAAAGAAATGAGGGCACTGTTAGTTAAAGTGATATAATGAATGAATGAATGAATGAATGATAACATGTAAGAAAAAAATTCCAGAAACTACAAAAAGATGCTGCTTTCATTTATCCAGATTGAAAGTTAAGGCTGTAACTGCTGAGTGAAAATTCATTGCTTCTAGGTCATGATTCTCACTTTGGTTGGGCTTAATGATCACATGGGGAGTTTGGGAAAAAAATTCAATTGCCCGGGTACTACCCAAAGAGATTAATTATTTTGGATAGAGGCTCAGGTATCAAGATTTGAAAAAAATTTCCAAAGTAATTCTAATGTGTGGTTGAGACTGAGAATCACATAAAGGAGCTGGGAAAACAATATTGTCTACAATCATAAACATTGGTTATGAAAAGATAGCAATTTGGATCTTGGAAGATTTTAGTACTAATCAAGAAAACATTTAAAATATAAGGGCAAGTTATATGCAAACTACATTTCATTTGTAGTCTCTATTCCTCATACATGGCTACCAACTTGGCTCAAACCCCAGTTTCATGGCTTTTAAAGTCCACAGCTTGACTATCAGCATGGTACATCTCTAACCTTCCTCTGATGCCTCTTCTTCCTATCCTTCGGTTCATACCTATTGTTTAAATTCTGTTCCACAAGATGTATTATAAGCTTTTTGCTTTCACCACATACAATACAAAAAATAAACAAAAAACAAGACAAAACAAAATACCCAAGCTATGCATTTTATGAGTTTAACTTATCTGATGATTTTGAATGTCGCAGAAACTATGAAATTATGCACTGCCAACAGTTCATCCCTGAAACCTTTCTTTTTCACCCCTGACAACTGATATCTCCAGCCAAAAGCAGTTCTATACACAGTCAATCTTCATGCCACTTCCATATTAAGTCTGTTATTACTGCTAAAATTCTGGTACACATAATTTTTTCTTCCCCTTCCACCTGTTAGGAAGTTGATCTTTAGTCATCAAGTTATTACTACATAATCGCAGCCCTCTCAGCATGTGCTCACGTTTCTGGCTAAAACCACCTTGTTAGATCTCATCCCCTTGTAGAAGATGAAGCTCCTTCCTCTCTACTTCCTACCAAAGTTGGTTGACTAAGAGCCAGATGGTGAGAAAATAGTGGCCTCTGCCTCCTGTTTTCTCTAACAGTCACGCTTTTCTCAGAGCAGCCACTTATTCTCACTCATCTGATTTTTTGGAATATTGTGGTACACTATCTTTTGTTTCCTGAATGTCTATAAAAGTGTCTTAAATTTTTTAATTTAAACTTCTTTTTTCTATTAATGTTAAATTATCTTCATGCATACGACAATCTACAAAATAAAACCTGTTGTCTCTGAACCTATTCTTTTTCCCATCCCAAAGTTAGCCTTAATTTATAGAGCATAAAGATTGGTCTTAATGTGTTCATGGTGAGTATGTTCTATGGCTCCTCTGGGTTGGAAAGTCTTTCCACAGCTGCTGTTGGGAACTGGAGAACCTGTGTTGCCTTGCACCCAGAGTTACCACTATGTGTTCTCTTTCAGAGTCCAATATGATATGACGCCAGGAAAAAATTATTCTTTGCATCCTTTGGTGATTATTAGAGCAACACAGTAGATTGTGATGCTTACGTAGAATTATTTACTGGAACTGTAGTCCAATCTTAGAAAGGAACTACAATATAAAGAGAACAAAGTTTAAAGTTCAAGCTAATTTGCATGTTTCCTTTTCCTACGTAAGAGAAGACATTTCAAGACCTGAGTCTGCACTAGGAACATATGAACTCTTGTCTGCAGCTTCTCTGCCTCTTTCCTGCCTTCAAGTGTGTGCCTTACTTCAATCTAGTCCACATGTAAATCTCTAGCTGAAATTACTACAGAAGGAAATGATGCACAAGTTGAAAGCTAAGTCAGAAAAGGAAAGGACAACTTTGGTAATTAATCTATAGCAGAGAGATAAAAGTGCAATTTGAATTTAAAATTTATTATGGATATTTCATAGAAGATGTGATACATATGCTTAAGTGGTTGGTTATCAAAATCTATGCTCTGGTCCTAAGGTGATTGTGGCAGGAAGACAGCTGACACCTGGGGAAAGAATGATCTAGTGAATAAGATCAAGGGAAAATAGACCCTGCTCAGACCAGTACTGATGCAGGTCCTCCAAAAGGCATCCTTTCAGGCCAGAGGGAATATCTTTGCTGAAGATATCAAGTCCTTCTTGTAGGAAGTTTACAACTATTTAGGGAAAACCATTTGAAGGCCACCCCTATTCCCCAGAGAGTTAGAGTATTAAAAACAGATGGCCTTAATTTCTGTAGTTAACAGCAAACAAAATAATTACACAAGTAACATGAGAAAAGTGTTATGAATTAAATGGTAAATAGTAAGGCTGCTATGCAGAGGTTGTATAGACTGGAAATAGGATATGAGCTAGGTGGTAAGTGATAAAAGCAGAGTTTCTCTAACTTCAGCAAGATGTTAGTGTGACTAATTTACTCTTCTAATTGACATCAGTTGCCATGACCTAAATGGTCAAACCATGATCCATTTTGGCAAGATAAATGAGGAATCCTAAGTGATCCCAATAACTGTGTCAAGACTCCTCCTGTGGATGAAGAAATATAATATGATAAGATTTATTGCAAATATATTTTGAGAGAACTTTGAAAACAGGAAGATACTTGGGGCATGGAGGACATAACTTCAATAAATAAACAAAAGAAGCTGCAGTGATCACTTTTGGGGTATTGTTCTGCACCTCAGATCCCAAGTGGGGAACTCCAAATTATGTTTGGATTTTCTGAACATCTGATCACATTAATAGACCAAGATTGGAGATTTGAATGAAATGTGGAAATTGGTGTTCAAGAAAATTGAACTTAGTACTGAGAATATCTGTCCCTTCTGTGTTGTTACTTTAGTGACATGTAAACTTAGGACCATTGCATGATCATCTTCTGCTTGCCAGGTGGACTGATATCAGAGAAAGTTCACAAAGAGTGAGCCAGAATCACAGAGTGCAGTGGAGATAAGAGATTAGTACTGATCCAAGGGACTGACATCTTATGCTTTCCTGGGTTTCATTCTTCTTCTGCTATTTGACCACTTTCATTCCTTTTTGTTTCCTGAAGGATAATAACTAAGTTTACTTCTTACAACAGAAAGTCCTAACATACATGAAGCAAATTAATTCAAAAGTTAAAGGGAGGAGGCCAGGAATCAGTAGAAAAAAGTACGTAATCTATTCCAAGCTATAGGTCTCATATTTATTTCTCATTTACTTTCTAAATGACTCTTTCTTAAAACACCACAGCAATGTGGTTCTGTCTTTATAACTATATTGGATATATGCAAATATTGGATTGAGGAAATCAAAGCTCGCTATATATAGAGAGATGTGGCAAAGACACATTTTACTTAGCATTTCACACTCTGTAGTGTGATACAATTAGACTTTGCAAACAACAGCAAATAAATGATTTGGCAAGGAAGACACATTCTCATGTGTTTGAGTATTAGCATCGGAATCAGCTCTGGCTCCCGTCCTCGTCATCTACTGCTCTATTAGAATGATCACTGCACGGAGCTTCTGAGACTAAAACCTTCTGATTGCTTTTCTTCAGAGCAGATTACTTCTTGCTGTACTTTCACTGCTCTCTCTTGCCTGCACTGACAAACAACGTGCAGAACGTGAAATAGATGGTTTATAGGCACTTGATGATGAACAGACCCTCTAGTTAGGATGAGAAGTAAAAATATCACCCAAGTCATAGGAAAAGCCTTGGCTATGGAATTTTACAGACTTGAATTCAGCGTTTACCAGCGATGTGACCCTATGGGAGTTATTTAACTTTGTTGGTCCTCAGCTTTCTTATCTCTAAGTGGGGATAATAATGTTCATATGTTAGGGCTGTTAGGATTATAATGAGGTGGCATATGTAAAGTGTAGGACAGGGACTCTGTCACATCAGAGACACAAGCACAATGGATACTATAAGTGCTTGTTACAGGGAAATCCCTTAACACCCTGATTGTGAACTTAGTCACGTTATTGATGACCCAAATCCATTTGTACTCCTTATGTACGCAGAAGCTTTCAAACTTTATTTCCAGCTACAGAGCTGCACTCAGGTAATAACTCAGCTAAAGAGATTTTTTTCTTTTGAATGAATTATGCTTCTGGTGTGCTAAATTTTCTCAAGGCAGTCAACCATAAAAATTATATTATGTATTTCTCTTGTGTAACTTGTGTGAAAGTAGAGTTTGTCAAAACTGGCTGCTCAGCATTTAATGAGAACCTCCACTGCATCTGATCCAGAGTCAAGCTGTATATAAAGAGGGTAAACAGGAAAGTTGGAGAGGGAAGCTAAAACTGACAAAGTGGGGCAATAAACAATAAGGGGAGAATGTTTTAAAAATCTAAAAATGAAGATATCAGTGGAGAAAGTCAAGTAATTGTCACCTTTTTTTAATAAGTGAAAACTGAATTTGCTTTTGTGTGTCAAGACCTAAAATTAGGGAACTTCATTTCCATTGACATCCTCAGTACTCACTGGTGAAATATGAAGAAGATGTCCCCCTGACCTCTACCTAAATGAACACGAATGTTAGGGGGAGGAGAGCCATCAGTTTCCAAATTGTCTTAGAGAAGGCCCTGAGGAGTTTCAACAAATGATTCCACTATATATACGCTATGTAAGATTATAAAAATTGGGGGAAAATACCAAAGCATCCCTGCCTTTTGTAAATTTAGATTTAGATCCTATGGGTTTCACTATTGAAGGCATAACAAAGAAATTACACTTTCTTTGTCTCTAATCTATTGCAATGTTAAATGGTATTATACACTGATACTTATTAAAAAGTAATGCAAGATTCTGAGCTCATCTTATTTTCCAGCCACCTTCATCTGGGGTCAAATGCTCATCCACAGTCCCTCTAATTGTTGCTCTGAGACAGAGTTGCAATGCATACCAGAGTGTTTCTGAGTGGGTCGCTGCCTTTTACAATTACTGTAACTTATAAATACCATTAGCACAGAACATGGTGCAGTGCACTGAGATGGCCATCTGCTTGTCATCCTCACCTATTAAACAGTGAGAAAGTATGCTTCCTAGTGCATACTGTGTCCTGAGCACCCACAACCATCTTCAGTCCTACTCGTTAGTGCATTAACCAACCATCGTTTACCTATGTTACTGCAACAGCCTCCTGAAGGTTGTCTCACCCTTATCTCGCCCACTTCACACCAAAGCAATCTTCATAATCAGCAATAAACGGTGTCACTTTGTTGAACGCATTTCCTTAACGGTTACCTGTTGTTCAGGGAAAACAAAATCAAATCTTGCACTGAACAATCATTTGAATTTGTTAATAAGAATGACGATATATTGCAATTTTTGCATTTTTTCAACTACATTCTGGCAATGTGAAGCCTGTTCCCCTAGTATATCTCACAGTTTTGGGTATATACTTGTTTGATAAATAATTAAATAGCAAAAAAATACATCGATGACAATGTAGAATCTGTTGGATAACTCAGGACTATAATCCTGAAGCAGTGTTCTTCAGCATGGCCAGAGAATCACCCTGTCCACGTCACTTGTTAAAATCAACTTTCTAGGTCCTAGTTCATAATCAAGACCATATCAGAATAAAGGTCTCTGTGATGCATCATGATATTACCAAGTTTAATATGCTCCATGGTGATGTTTCCATTCCCTATAGTTTGAAAATCACAGCCTTAGGTCATAGGGTAAGTATTGAGTGTGAGGGGCAGAATGCAAGAATGGAAGCCAATGATGTTGAACTTCAGTAGCACTTGAAGGCCCTACAGTTATTATTCTAAAGACTAGTAATAAGCATTAAAATGCTATATGAAACTTTTTAACATTTAATTTATTATCTGTATACTGAGTGGCACTGTAAAATTTATCTCTTACTGTGGGTTGTGGCAAAAAATACTTGAAAAAATACTTGAAAGCCCTTGCTCTAATGAAATAAAAAAGGTAAAACAGTACAATTTTAATATCTATATATAGATATTTATCCATAACAACGTAAGTTTAATATCTATATATAGATATTTATGCATGCTTCTAAATACAGTGAGCACAGGAAAAGTCAGATGGGTCAATACATAGCTGCATCTCTTTTAAGTCAGGAGCCCAGGAAGATGTGCATCTTCTCACAATGCTGAATCACATGAAGCTGTGGACCAAGGTCATGTTCGACATGACTTAGAGCTCTCAGTGTGTACTATTTCCCACCTACCAAATCCTCAGGCTTCCACAAACCAAACAGTGAAGGACGGTGGGGTAGTGGGCAACTAACTCATCCTCACTTTTCTGGGATTTTCCCCATTTTAGCACTGAAATTCTTGTTCTTGTCCTGGAGATCCCCTCAGTTCTCTACAAACAGGATGGTTGATCACTCTACGTGTTGTGCAGGAAATATTCTATTCATCTTTTATTCGAACATCTTTTATTCAAATGTTTAATCTGAAAATGACTTTCTGCAGATCTCTGGTAGTCCACCACGTAAATAAGTTGCACATGAAGCTGCTTTACTCTAAATGAGGACAGATGCTAAAGCTTTGCCCAATCAACCCAACTCTATCATTTCTAGCTCTTTCTTTTTATTTTATTTTTCATTTTTTGGGGGGAGGTAATTAGGTTTACTTATATATTTATTTTTAGAGGAGGTACGGGGGATTGAACCCAGGACCTTGTGAATGCCAAGCATACACTTTACCATTTGAGCTATACCCTCCCCTGAAGCTCTTTCTAAAGACTCTGTGAGGCCCTGTGATTATGTCATAGTGTTCATGCCTTGATTACCTTATTGCTTAGATTTCACTTCATTTGATTTCCAGACTTCTTATACAACAGTATACATAGACTGAAGTTACTTTAGTGCTTTTCTCTGAAAAGAAATTACAAAGGAACATAACACCTGCTGAGTCACCTGCCTTACATGGAAAGATTTATACAATAGTATTTAAATACTGAAATTTAAGTGGCAAATATAATAGAAATGCAAATGTCAAAAACAATTGCAGATGTCTATATTTTAATGTGAGGATGTGAGGCAGTCACCAATGGAAAGATTAAGGCTTTCTGTAAGTGTTACACAGTTATGGAAATTAAAAATTGTTGGACAAGCTAACTTCTGGGCAAATCAGACTAATAAAATGTCTTATATCACTCATAAGATTGAGCATTTGTGGTTTTGGTGTTGATATGTGTGTTTGTTAATCATTAGAGTTGGGCTCCCATAGGGAAAACAGTCATTTCATTTCTACTACTCTTACTAAAAGGCATATATTCTTAGTTGGTATCACAAATTTATGTTTTCAAATATCACTGCAAATAAATATTTAGCAATAAGTTCACCTGCAAGAAAAATTCTAAATTCTTAGTGATCACAAGTTTAAAAAAACTGTAATTTAGCTGAAATGGTCATAGTTTCGGAGTATACACCCTTACCTTTCAATAGATAAATATAATTTTATTAGCCTCAATGTTGTATATGTGTCCATAAAAAGCTTATATTCTCCCCAAATTATTTTTACACACATTAAGATTTGTTTTAGACGAATATGCTTTAAAATAACCTTCTCAGAGATCTGTAATCCAGAAGTATGGTTTGCCTTGACTCTTCAAGGTGGAATGTGAGAATTGTGAGGAAAACATTCACCATGGGATTAGAAACCATTTTAATCACCTTCCTCTCAGAAACATCTGGCTGAAGCCCAGACACTTTAGGCTTACTTTTTAAATGGGAATTGATTCCTGGAAAGAAACCAACTCCATCTACAATAAAATTCAGTGCTTTGTGGTTGAATTCAATTAGTGTCCCCAACTGAATACAAGGAGAAAAAGATAAACCTGTGGTTATGTATGAGGTTCTACAATCTCATAGAATTTTGAGCATTACAATCAAATGGTTTATAGCCTTTCCAATTAAATAAATTGTCAGCTGCAGGAACATGCTAAAGCTTGTTTAAAACCATTCCTAGTGATATAGTCTTGAGCTAAATTAATTGTACTTACAGGTGTTCCAGTTGTATGGCACTAGTTGCAATTCATGCATTCCTATGTATCATCTTTCAGCTCTGTTCTCAATGTTTAATCTGAAAATGACTTTCTGCAGATCTCCGGTATTCCACCAGGACTCTGGATAAAGAACAGTTAATCTATGTCAATTTGCAGACAGTCACCTGGGTTACTTTTCTCCCTGCTTTCTCTCTGCTAATAGTTGCTTGGACAGTGATCCTACAGTAATGAGATTTTCCTAGACAACCTGACTTACTGACAAGTCTCAAGGGGTAGGGGGAGATTATAAAATTTTGGGTCTTCAATGTAGGTCACCCTGATGAATTTCAAAAAGTGATCTCAGAAAAGCAAAACATAATTAGGAGTTATCTATCCTTTGGATATGCCAAAATCTTCTTTTAAAAAATTACATCTGGGCTTAAAAATGAGAACAGCATGTCATTTCCTTGAAAAAGAATAAGAATCTGTACAGGAGTGAGTAAATTATCATGGAGGTAGTGTTTTCTAAAGGGAATATAATAGTGTTAGTGGAGAAAGCAAACATGCAGGCAGGGTGATGAATGAGTGGTTTTTTACAGTGAATCACATTTGGCTTTTGACACTGACCAAAATTCATTCTTCAAATAGTTCAAGTTTTATTCATCAGTTAAGTCTTCCTTTCCTTCTCATCGGCCTCCCTGATCCTGCCTGTCCAACCTCCCCCACCACATACACACTCCCATACACAAGGGAGTTAGAGGATGACTTGAGATCAAATTACAGTAAATAGAATGAAAACTCAAAATAACTACACAGCTTTCTTGATTTTTTTATTAGGAAAATATTTAACATATAATTTTACAGCTTCTCTTTTAATTGATTCTCATAGTATTCAAGAAAACACTATATTCTCTTGAAAGTAAAAAAAAAAAAAGAAAGAAAGAAAGAAAGAAGGAAAGAAAGAAGGAAGGAAAATGCAATCTACGTTTTATTCCAGATACCTTATTTAATCCACACGTTGCTCGTTCTGTGTTTATTTCACCCTGTATTGTACTGGCTTCTCATTCATAGGACCTTCAAAGTTTCACCTTCAGAATCACTGGCCCAAGACAAATTGGCACAGCAGGAAGTGATAGTTGCTCTGTGTGACACAAGAGGAAAAATACACATTATTTCTTTCTAATCTGCTGAAGCACATTTGACTTCATTCCCATGTCGATTTTCATTTTGACAAGACAGATGAGAAGGGAAGCACAATTGTATAGATTTGCACATTTATTCCCATTTTTAAGGCATGAGTGGAGAAATCTTTCCTGGTTGATGACTTAAAGTGTCCTGTCACTCTGTTCTTTAGTATGAAAGTTTTCAGAAATCAGGATGCTGTAATATGCCATTGCAATATCCATTAACTCAATAGGCTGAGCAGTACTTTGGGGTGTCAAGGGCAAAGAATCTAACTCAACTGCCACTGATTTGTTACATCCACCAATGAGTCAAGGAACACTAACACAGGGGGTTAATTTTAAAAACTACCTTCAGGCTCAGGAGGAGATGAGCTCTTGTAGTAGGAGGGATGGATCTTTCAGGATCCCTTGCCACTTTCTTTATCCATTGCAGCCCAGGCATGTGCTGACAAGCATGCTGCTGTTAGAACTGGGAAAGAAGTCTTAGTCTGGGGAAGATTTTTGCCATTATGAAGTCACATTTCTTATGTCTTCATGTCTTATGTGATATGATTATTTGGTTATCAGGGAAACTCTGACAACCAAAAGAAAGGGGTGGAGATTTTAAAATTATTTTTTACAAATCCTTTCTTTATTCAGGCTAAGAAATATAAAACTACCTTTAAAAAAACATATACACTATGATACAATGCATTTTGAAAATAAAAAAAAATCAAGAGTATAGTTTTGTATTTGGGAAGAAACATCCTTTTTTTTCTGCATTCAAAGTCTATTTTTTTGTGTGTGTGTGATGCATATTTCAGACTAGTGGATTTTATTCTCAACAATGTCTAACTCTACTGTTGGATTTTTAACAACATTGTCATATGTCATAATCTTGGGATCACATGTCTCATTTAGCTCTTTCATCTAATAACTACAGACTACAGCTGTAAATCTTATTTGCCATCTTTCTATACACCATTGGTGAAAAAATTGGGAGGGAAAAAGGATGACTGGCTACATGAAAATCTATCATGACTTCAAAAATAACTTCCAAATTATCACTCTCAAACTGAATTGAACCAACACAATTTTATTTATACTCTCATTATGTCTAAGAATCTATAGCAAAATCTATAGAGGACTCAAACAAATGATAAGACACTAAGCTTGCCCTTGTAAAGTTGACAAAGTTGTAGGAAGCAAAAAGAAGCATTCACACACACATACAAACAAGACACATTACATCAAGAAGGTAAACATAATGTCATGGGCTACCAGAGAGCAGAAAATTACACAGCAGAAGAAATATAACAGAAATGTCAATTATGAGCAGATACAAATGATTCATATAATTTTTAAAACTTCTAAATATTTTGGAATAAATTTAGATTTACAGAAAATTTGCTAAAATAATATGTAGGGTATACTCAGCTACCCCAAGTGTCAACATATTTTATAATAATGGTATTTTTGTCAAAATTAAGAAATTAATTTTGGTACATTAGTATTAGGCAAAACACAGACTTTATTTGAATTCCACTTTCCACTAATGTTCTTTTTCTGTTCCAGTATTCAATTTAGAATACAACATCAAAATTAGGATATAAATTATTTAATCCATAAATTCCATCCTTAATTATAAACATTGATAGACGTTAGAGATTGTGTCATAAGATAAAATTGAGTTCCAGTGTCATAAATGTATGGTTTCAAATTCTTATTTTGCCAGTTATCTTACTACTGTAACACTGACCATAGAACTCAGCTTTACTGGGCCTCAATGTGCTAGTTTGTTAAATAAAAAAAAATAAAAGTAGCAACTTCTGGATTATTCTTTTAAGTGAAGAAATGCATTTAAAGTGATCAATTTGTGTCTGATCCTAACATTTAATGACTGTTAGAAAATATTATGTTTGCTTATACTGATTCACTTAAAAAACAAAAGTGTGAAAGTGAAATGATACCAGGAATTTCAAAATGTCTAATATGATATGGTGAATTTTAAACATCAAATTAACATTACGTGTACTGAAAGCTGGAATTCAAAAAGAGAGGGAAAGTTTTGGAGGGACCCTGTCTTAATGTAGACAGTAATAAGTGAAGAGGATTTGGATAGACAACAATAATAGTAAGATATCTGAGGTCCCACTCAAAACAGCAAACAGCACAGAACAAATCTGAAGAAGGGACAGGAGATGGGTTTAGCAATAACAGCAGATTTATGAGTATGAGTAGTTAGGGGAATGCTGAAGAAGAAAACTGGGACTAGTCTTGACGAGCCTTGAATGTCAGGGTAAGAGGATTAGACTTGATCATGCAGGCAACAGGTTGTCATTGAACACTTGGTACCACCAGATATGGCTTCGTAGGGTAACAGACTTAGTTAGCCATGAAATGGGCCTTTTCAGAAGCACATTAACTCTCATTAATAGCCTACTGGTCTCCAGAATATACAAACGCTCATACAATTCAGTAACAAAAAAAAGGCAAACAACCCAAACAAAAAATGGGCAAAAGACCTAAACAAGCAATTCTCCAATGCAGACATACAAATGGCCAATCGGCAAATGAAAAAAAAAAAAAGCTCAGTATCGCTAATTATCAGAGAAATGCAAATCAAAACTATAATGAGGTATCACCTGACACTGTCAGAATGGCCATCATTAAAAAGTTCACAAAGGATAAATGCTGAAGAGGGTGTGAAGAAAAAGTTGGTAGAAATGTAGTTTGGTGCAGCCATTATGAAAAACAGTATCGAGGGTTCTTTAAAAAATTGAAAATAGGCTAACCCTATGATCCAGCAATCCCACTCCTGGGCCTATATCTGGAGGGAACTCTAATTTGAAAAGATACGTGCACCCCAATGTTCATAGCAACACTTTTTACAACAGCCAAGACATGGAAGCAACCTAAATGTCCGTCAACAGATGACTGGATAAAGAAGTTGTGGTATATATATAATGGAGTACTACTGATCCATAAAAAAGAATAAAATAGTGCTATTTGTAGCAGCCTGCAGATCATCACACTAAGTAAAGTAAGCTAAAAAGAGAAAGAAAAATACCATATGCTATCACTTACATGTGGAATATTTAAAAAAAAAGACACAAATGAACTTATTTACAAAACTGAGACACACTCAAAGACATAGAAAATGAACTTATGGTTACCAGGGAGAATGAGGGTGGGAAGGGATAAATTGGGAATTCAAGATTTGTAGATAATAGGTACTATATACATAATAAAGAACAAGTTTTTACTGTGTAGCAGAGGGAACTATATTCAACCTTGTTATGGCTTGTAATGAAAAATGGTATGAAAAGGAATATATATCTATATATCTATATATCTCTCTTTATATATATATATATCTCACTATGCTGTATGCCAGAAATTAACACAACATTGTAAATTGACTATACGTCAATAAAAATAAATAGCCTATTGGGTGATATGTGAAGTATCAAAACTTTTTAGGCTGTATAACAAGATTCCTGGATGCAGAGACACGTACTGAATTTACACACAAGTAATTTTGTATTAAGTTATTCTTTGGAGTTTTAAAAGTACTTTCAGCTTTTGTGTAATAATCACATGAAATATTCTGGATCAGTTTTCATTTGGGAACTATCCACTCAGTTAATTGTAGGTAAAGAGGGTGAAAAATCCTCAACAACTTATTGAAAATGTCAGACTTTTTTTGTTCTGTATCTTTGTGGGTTAATATGAGAATTGTTCATCAAAAATTTTATTGGTATTGTTTCAGTCATGACTTCCATATTTATTGTTTTAGGAGCAATAGATGTTATTGTACATACAAGATATAAAATAGAAGAAATAATAATAAGAAATCCAGTGGACTTGGTGTCAAAAAGTTCATGTCCTAGCTGTAGGACTTAGAAGTTATCATCCATGTAACTTGGACAAGTCTCAAATCTTTGGACTTTATTTTCTTCACCAGTTAACTAGAATTGATGAAACGACACCAGCTTCTCAAATTTAAAATAAGGATCAAATCAAATGTTGAATGTAGGAGTACTTTGTAAAATGCAAAACCTTTTGTAAGTATCAGTCATTATATTATGATACTCTCCAGCTATTTCAATATGCTAGATTTCCTGTATTTGAGTCAAGAGAGTGGAATAATTTGTATTTGTAAATTTCATTGTATCAAACTCCTTTTAATTTTACTTTCCACTAGTTTATCATTTATGTTATAATTAAGGCAACAAAAAAACTATGAATTTTACCCTAAACATCTTTTTTTCTGTACTCATTTCCACATAAAGGTGTACAATAAAAGGGGTATAAACCTGGGAAAAGATGTGAAATTAAAGGATTGATTCATCCAAAAAATAAATCGCTGAGGCTTCTTTCCATCAAACTGACTATAATATCTTTCTCTTTACCCTCAGGTTCAAAACATATCATTCTTCATACCTCATAAACATTCCCTAATGATGTTCATAAATGAGGTAGTGAGTCTGACCCATGAAGACAGCTGAAGAGCTCTTTAAAAAAAAGCTACTTCTAAAGAAATGGATTCCAGAGTCAGACAGTTGTCCCCAGTTCCCAGAAGTTCAAATCTTGATTAGCAAGAAAAGTCAGAGGTGATAAATAGATTTGTAAAACCTCACGGTTTTGGTAAAATTTTTTCGAATGAATAAATGATTAAAATGGCTCAATGAAAATCACACACAAAAGGGTGAAATATAATCACTATCTGATCTGTTAAAAGGAAAAAGCTTTTAAACTAATCGATCTTTTCCACAACAATTTATGTCACAGCCTTTTAAGATGATCCCATCTTAAATGGGGAAGTGACAAAGAAATATATATCTAATATACTTGCTCAATGGATAGATTTTTCAGTACCTTAAGAAAATGTATTTGAGAGCTTTCATTTTTAAAGGAGGCTACACATTAGATTCTTGTGGATGATCTTACGCTTCGTTTTACCCT
This sequence comes from Vicugna pacos, assembly GCF_048564905.1. Lineage (NCBI taxonomy): Eukaryota > Metazoa > Chordata > Mammalia > Artiodactyla > Camelidae > Vicugna > Vicugna pacos. Next base: position 21,690,895 of record NC_132991.1, read on the forward strand.
TGTTATTGCTAAAGGTTGGAAAGTAGGAAATTGAGACCAAGACTTTTTTTTGTCAGGCTTGATGGCCAATCATGTAGCAATCATTTAACCTCCATGTGCTTCATTGCTGGCATCTCTCAAAGGAGTACACTAATGTATGTCACACTAATGCTTGCCATCCATCTACTTCATGGACACATTACAAGGGTTAACTAATAAGGCTGATAAGCACTTTGCAAATTCAAAGTACAAAGTAGAAGTGCTAAGTAAGCTCAAAGGAAAGAAAAGAATCATCTGATGGTCAACTGATTTGAATTTTCACTGATTCTGGATCCTGTGAATACGTTCTTCCATCCTTTGCAATAAATAAAGGCATTTTGCTATTTTTTTAAAACTCACTTTGAAGACATAAGGAATAAACACCGTGTGCATCATTTCTTACCATAAAAAAACGTGTCATATTATTCCGGTGTTTTAGTTTTCAAGATACACTGCATTTGTGCATCACTTTTTATATAGGAATTATAAGATTTAAAAAATTCCTCTGCTGTAATATATCTTATGATGGAATATGTCATAATGACAAAAGAATAAGATATTCTAGTTGGTCAGAAAACCAGGATGGCAAAGAACAAGTTTCCTTTGGCTTCTGAGGAAATATATCTCAAACACGGGAAAGAAAGATAAGCTCTAAGGAAGAGAGCAGTTTTTTCCATCTTGGTTTAATACTCAGTCTTAGTCATACCTACTTCAGCTGTCAGTAAGAAGACTAATTAGTGCCAGTGATGATGAGAGTTTCTGTGATGCCAACTTTTGTCTTTTAAGAACTGGATTAAACTCAAAATCATTTCCCACACTCTGCAAAATGAAACACTTTGACTGTGCCTCAGCAAAGTCACAGATGAAATCATTTCCATCAGACTCTGACATTATAGTTACAACTAGAGGTGGAGGGTGAAGTGCAAAGTAGGTAATTATCTTAGATCATACAGACCGATCACACTTTGCTATGTGTACTGGTATGCTTGGGCTACTAGAACAGAATACGAAAGGCTGGATGTTAAACAAACAACGGGCATTTATTTCCTTATATTCTGGAGGTTAGAAGTCCATGATCAAGGTGCTAGCAAATTGAGTTTCTGATGAGAGCTCTCTTCCCAACTTGTAGGCAGCTGCCTTTGGTCTGTGTCCTCGCAGGGCCTTTTCCCTGTGCACATACTTGTAGAGAGAAAGAGAACTCTGGTGTCACTTTCTTTTCTTATAAGGACAGTTCTACCTGACTATCCACCCCACCCCCCGGCCCCTTCATTATCTCATTTAAGCATTCATACCTCCATGAAGTCCCGAACTCCAAATATTGTCATGATGGGGGTTGTGGGCTTCAAAATATGAATTCTGGGGGAACACAATTCAGTCCAAAATGGTATGACATGTTAGACAGTTGAAGCTCAAATTTTCTTTACTTGACTGTTCTACAGAAATACCTTTTAGATAAATAAAAACATCATTTTGAAGTCAGTAGCAAGGGCATATTCTGGTTATCCAGGCTATCAGCTCTCCTGTACTTACAGTCTGTGGTTCTGCCTCAAGACAATAATTGGGAGCATAGGGAATAATCTCAAGGGTAATCCGTTAAAGAGGTCTGGGTATTAGAGGACTTCTGGGAAAAAATGTGTGCCAACTTCACATCTATGAACTCAAAAGGATATTTTTGCCCTTCTTTATTTCCTGGAGACACACTCAGGAATGACATACATGCAGTAGATTTCCTCATAAAGCTGTCTGTACATCTACACTTCTAAAAAGTAAACTATTTAAAACACACAAAGTAAATATATTTGTGACCCATGGTTTTTGACTGTTTGGTTCTATATAGCTGCCCTTCTGGAGTCTATCGTTCATTTTATGTGTTTTGTATGCCTTCAAAAGACACAAAAAAGCCACAGGGCTTGTTTTTGTCTAGAAATTATCTTAAAGTCTAGGAAAGGTCCATGCTGCAGATCAACTGTACACCCAGTACTGCCCTGAGAATGCAAGAGAAAGAGGCTTCTTTAGATTTGACTCAACTCCTAATATCTTTCATTTGTCTGTAACATTTCTATCACTTTAAAGAAACTTTCAGGCTTGTCTCATTTCATCCTTATAAAGGGTCAAGGTTCAGGACCAAATCGTTCTCTACATTACCAGCTGGCTCCTTGAATTTCTGGCTTTGACTTCCCAGGGTGCCACTAAATACTGAACAGGGAGGTTAAACAGGGACTTCCTGAGACCATATTTCTGTCCCAGACAATGGCAGCTTACATTCTCCTACAATTTATTCTCACATGTGAGAACAGAAACAAGTTTTGGTCATCAAGAGATTCCAACATGGACTTAATATGCTGGAGAATCAATCTGATTAAGGAAACACAAGTAAATACATAATATGACTGTGGAAATGATTCTACTGTGAGGAAAACAGCTTGCCAATTTTCCTATTGCTCTCTTCTTTCTAAGGAAAGTGGTGTCTGGGACCTTCACTTGCCATTAGGGTGAATGAAGACAGGCATCATGTATCACATGTTTAGGAAGCAGCTTGCTGTAATATCTTGCAACATACTTGGATGTCCTGGATATCAGAATACCAACCAGAAGGTCAGAAACTGAAAACTGTTTTGCTGAATAGTTTGAGTGAATATCTTAAGGTTACAAAGGTAAAATGGTATCAATACTTTTTTGTATATTTCAATCTTCCAAAAGTAAAACTAAAACAGAAATGAAAGTAGAGACAGCAGTGAAGGTCTGATTTAGTCTTCGCATTGGTATGTTTTAAGGACTCTTGAAAAATCTTAAAACTGACATTTTTTAATGTTTCAAGCAAAATGAAAGATTTTTAAAGTTTTTTTTTGTTAAAATTACTGATACATGTAAAGACAAAACTTTGTAATTCCCATGAAGTTCATTGTTTTTTAAAGATAACTGAAGTATTACCAATTTATGTTAGTGGTAGAAAATTACAAGATTCAGAGTAGATGGTACATATTTGAGATCAAAATACAAAATAGATCAAAGATTTAATAGTTTCAAAACATAAATGGAATATAAAACCTTACATATAGAATACAGAAGACAATATTTTTTCGAAATCTGACAATACAAATGCTATAAAATCTACTTAATATCACGTGGATATGCTCTCTCTACATTGGACACTTACGATGTAAAGTCTCTAAGATGTAATTCCATTTAGAAATAAGAAATAGGCAAGAGTTTGGGGAGAAAGGTCTTTCTTCCAATTCTTGGTGAGAGCATAAATAATGATTTTGTAATGAAATTTAGCAATAAATACCAAGAGTTTAAAAAAATGTTCATGCCTTGACAGCCAGGAATTACGCTTTCAAGAAGCATATAAAATAATCCAAAATTTAATTAGGAACTGAAAGCCCTATAATATCCAACATCAGGGAATCATTTAGCACTTTACAGAACTTATCATATAATTATGTAATATAATTATATATAATGGAATATTAAAAAGTATGAAAAATATGTTTTGAAACTTCTAATGACATGCTCAATGCTTGTCATTTACAAAAATATTGGAAAATTAAATTGCATGAACTGTATGACTTTAGATATAATATTTTAACAATTTATACTTGTGATGATGGACTCATGAGTGACTTTTGAAAACCATTGTTTTTACTTTTTTTTTTTGTTGAGTCATTCTTTCTTTTGGTGGGGAGGTAATTAGGGTTTTTTACATTTTTTTTTTTAGTGGAGGTACTGGGGATTGAACCCAGGACCTCATGCAAGCTAGGCATAATTTCTACCACTGAGCTATACCCTCCCCTACATTGCATTTACTTTTATTATTAAAGCTTTCCAGTAACTTAATTTATAAAATACTGTAAAATTATCTGGAAAAATGAATTTTCATATAAAGGAATCCTTTGAGAGTTAAACTTAGAGGAGTTCTGGAATAGTGAGAGTGAAAATGACTCATTATAACATCCATTAAGTAGACTTCTGAAATATTGCTTTAAATCCTATAGGGAATTGTACTCACCAAAGGGATTCTCACACAGAATGAAGCAATGGTTCATAGCGGCCTTTTATTTCATATTTCATGTCTTTTCAGAAATGGCAAATATGTCAAAATCTGTGATTGTGTTGTGGCCTTCACCAAAGAGTGAAGAATGATCTTGCTGTGAATATTCAGACACCTAGTGCTCTCCACAATGCAAGAAAGAACTGGGCTGACTGTTTACTACTAGCAAAACTTTCTCAAAAATTGTCCTTTAGGGCTTTTGAACGTAAAGCTTTCACAATATAGAAAAAATAATCTGATCTGGTATTTCAAATGGGTTATTTCAAACTATTAAATGACTCATAGATAAACTAAAGACTCACTAATTTGAACTAGTCAATAGTTCCTTTATTAGCTAAGTCAGAAAATTTCAGGGAATGAAGATAACTATGTGATTGGAAGAAGGTGAGAAGCCAGGAGTTAGAAGACCCAGGCTCAGCTCCTTAGCTGTGGTGGTGGAGGGACACCGTGACATTATGATCTAGATTGTCTTATATTTTCCTTGCTAAAGGGCTCTCACAGGGTATATCTTGCAAACAGTAATGGAGAGCAGATCAAATCAGAGCTTTTGCTGGAAATGGATTCCATATCCAAACAAGGAAATTGAGAAGAGATTACAGAGAATACCACCAAAAGTTGTAAAGAACCTTGAATTAGTAACAGTGGGGAACCATTAAAAGTAATAAACTTGAAGCCAAGAAGGAGGAGTAATTACTCAGAAATCAGAGAAAATAGTTATTAGAAAAGGCCGCATCACAGAAGACAGAAGCTGTGGCCTTTCGTAGAAAGATGCTTTCAACTTCTGTGATCTATATAGGAGGACAGATAATCTGACCTTACTCTTCCCTGCCCCTCATTGACCAAATCCAAGTCCAAAAGAGAGATAATTTGTTGATACAATCCACGAAGATTAACTTCAAGGGCACAGAACAAGATAGGGAAGGGTGGAAAGCAGTTGTGAAAAACAAAAATTACCCAGCACACATATTTTTAGTGATGATTTTTTTTTCATTTTATTCTCAACTTCTTTCCTCAGTGTAAGTTATACCTATAGATACGAATAAAAATAAAATATCTTAACTGGGAAAGAAGGAATAATGAGCGCTTAGGAGGACAGAGTAACAAGTGAAGCTGCTGGTATTTTATCTATTTCGAGTCCTGTGGGCAGGCTCGGTCTCTATGGTTAGAAGTAGAAGATCAAGAAACTGGTAGAATCATTTTTTACAGAGATTTGGTGAGATTTTAGACACAAGCAGAATACCTTCAAGGCCCAGGCAACAAATTGTGGCTAAAAGTTGGGGACCAAGACCTTCTCAACATCTCTTCTTGGAACCCTGACGTAAGTTGGAGGGTTTCATAGCCCACATGGATGCTGGGCTTTTCATGGCAAGCAGAGTCAGCAGTGAGGCTTCACCAGTAGTTCAGACAAAGGGAAGACAAAGCACAAAATAAAGAAAAGGGCAAACAATAACTTGATGACTGACTTCGGCAAAAGATACCGCTATAAAAGAGCAGCAGCCAAACTGAGTATGTCAGAATAGCAGGAGCAGAAGTGATCAGCTGGACTTTTGTGACACAGTTGGTACCTGGAAAAGGTAATTTGTTTTAAATGATATTTAAAAAGTATTGCTATATGATGGAATATCTGCATAAAATTAATAATTTTAAAAAGTAGGTAAAAGGAAAAACAGTGATAAAGGAACTGTATTAGTGGTATGTTGATTAATGCATATGAGATGCATATAGATCTCAAACTTCAAAAAAATCAAGTTTCAAATGCCAAATATATATTGAGAGCCAAATTGTTGTATCTTTCATGTGAATACAAAAAAAAATGAAGTTATCTTGTATGAGGGAAACGGAACCTAGATTCCATTTTGTAGTTTCATGTATAAGAGCACGTTTGAGAGCACAATTTACTTTACTGCTTCTTGGGTGTGTGTTTTCTAATGTACATATATTTGGAAGATAGGAAATAATGGTTTCCTAGATAAAAAGAATGTAAAAGACAAAACAAATAAGCTAATATGCTATTATAAAAATGTTTATATTTATCATGATGGAAAGTACTCTGAAGATATACATAATTAAAAAAATATATTACTACATATGGCTCCTCTAGCCACTTGTGTTGCAAATCAAGGAATTATATTCTTACCAAGAAGGCTGTTTTTATACATAGTATACATAGAAATATTCAATATTAAGCATCATATATACACTACCAAAGATTTCTTTTGGTGCGTATGTGTGTGTGTATGCTTAAGTGGTAAGTTTTGCTCTCATTCTGCTTGCTGCATTCTCTTTGGTTTATGCAGAAGATGTACAGTAGCAATACAAAATTATCTTAAAGAACAAATTTTCTTCCCATAATGTTTAGAAAAAGAGATGACAAAAATTTAGAAATTTTAGTAAATTTAGAGACCCTCAGAATGTTAAGAACCAATAACAATACTCAGACAATGGACAGTAAATTGTTATCATGGCATCCTGGGGCCTCTGTAAACATAAATTTGTCAGTCCTTCTATTTCCCTTCCCTTCTTCAGATCCCTTGGGGAAATAGAAGGATTTGGAGAGTCTGTAAAGTATTTCTTCAATACTTAAAGTGAGAAGATTTATTTACTAAAATCAAACATATTTTTTTTCCTCAAAGTAACTGAGTCCCTAAAAGTTTGAGAACAAACTAATTGGCTGGATGTTTCAATATATCAGACAACTTATGGAGGATTTTTTTAAAAGTTTATCTGAAAAAAAAATACATATCACTATGCTGTACACCAGAAATTAACACAATATTGTAAATAGATTTTACTTCAATTCGAAAAAAAAAGAACTAAATCTTGGCCTAATATTCACTGCAAGGGTGTTAAAAGGGTGGCAATTACAAAAGAAGGTCTAAAAAGAATATTTCTTCCCATAAAATCATTTGAGAACTGTGGAATTTTTCCTTCTCTCCCCTCCTCCCCAAGTGAAGTGGAAGAAACTACAATAGGATGATTCAAAAACCTTGGTATATATCAATATCTCCTGATGTTTGCAGGACACAGAATCCTGGTTTCTACTGTGTCCAGAGAAGCTTAAAATTTTAAATGTACAATGAGATTCATAGACTGTAGCTAACTATGGAGATAACACTGGACTCTGTGTGTGTTTGCATGAGAGAGAGAGAGAGAGAGGGAGAGAGGGAGAGGGAGAGAGAAGCAAGACTAACCTATACTTGTGTTATGGGCTGAATTTCTTCCCTTTCCAAATTAATATGTTGAAATTCTAACCCCTAACTCCTCAGAATGTGACTTTCTTTGCAGCCTATGATTACAGTGAAAATGAGATGCCTCAGATGAAAAATTTAAGGGAATGTTAAAAACTCACTAATCAGAGGAATCACATTTTAATAAAATATTTTAAAAGTTAATTTGAAAGTCTATAATGAAGAAAATATCAACATTTTAAATAAAAATAGAATTAGTATTCCTGATTTTTCCTTTTGCTTTATACTCTAGTATGACTGATCACAGTACTGGTACTTTGCCATAGTTTTTTCCATAGCTTAGATAGAAATGCCTAAAATAAAATAAAATAAATTAAGTGTTATTTAAATTTTTAAACATAAAGCTGGTCTCATGGAAAATAAAAATGGAAAATTGTATTAGATTCTTCATTGGTGATCTGAATTATTATTATTCTAATATATGAGAAAAATAGAGAACAGTAAAACTCTGAAAGTTTTAGGGAAAAAAAATGATAAATGAACCATATCCACTGATTTTTACAATGTTTCCTTCAAGTTTCAGAACTCTTTTCACAAAGTTGTTTGTCTGTTTTCAAACCAGTATGCAATTAGGGAAATATACTGATAATTGGGGGATAAAAAATCTACTTCTTTTTCAGAATCCATCTTTTATGGAACCAATTATTACGACAGCTTAAGTTAAATGATTTTGACAGAACATTTATGCTGTTTGGTAGGTAGCTAGAGTACATGGAAAATTTCTTCAGCAACATTTGGTAGGTCCCTAGTGGCATTAAGGAAAAAAAAAATCTAGAACTTATCAAGCCAGTCATCTGCAATTTGCCCACTAGGAAAATCTGTTTTATGCAGATTGTGTATTTATTTGAGCAGTATAACAGATGTAGAGTATATTGTGCCTTGCACTGTTTTTCCTTATGTTTAATTGTAACTTACAGCCAGAAAGATATAAAATACAATCAAGTAGGGGAGAAAAACACATTCAGAAAAGCAATTTTGATCATAAGCATGTGGTATCTATAGAAACTGTTATGTTGGAAGAGGGTTTGCCATTTCAGTGATCAAGTTAATGAAGGTACCATTAGATCTCTATTTTAACACAGTAATTTCAGTACATATTACACTTTATACAGCTCTGCTGTTATATCGCTAATTTAGCTTTTTGGAATATTGGAATCAGGAATTTTTTTATTTCATAATGAACAAAAGAAATACTTAATATTTGAGAAAATTGTATTTTAAATTTAGAAACAAGCTACAGTGTTGTGGTGAGATGTTTTGATTAACAGATCCCTCAGTGGGAGCTATGTGTTCTACTTCTTCCAGGCAAGGCAAGCATAATCCATGAGGCTATCAGACCTGACTACAATCTGGGAGAACAGAAAGGTGTTAAATTAGCTAGAGGAAGTGTTCTTCAGTTCTTGAAAGCTGAGCACCATATGGAATATTACCGCATTTCTTAAACAACCATAAAAATCTCGGTGGGAAAAAAAAAAAGGAAAAAAGCTACATGGTTCAACTCCAAGCTGTTTTCTAATTGTTATTCATATATTTCTATATACTATGAGAACAATTCTCTGGGACTGTGGATTAACTAACCCTTTCTTCAATTAGTATGCAAAATTTCCAGAGTCTGTTATGAATGATCTAGACTGTTATTGAGAGAAGGAGGATTTCCTATGCCATAGCTCAGTGTTTTCTAGGTAGCGGCACCTTAGGGCCTGAGCCCTGATCTACCATCCATCTTCCCACCCCAACCCTCACTAATATAGAACTAGGTAAAAATATTATGCTGATTGCATTATTTTATCCTTCTCTGTGTTTTCCCTCATACCAAACACAAAGAATGATTTTTCTTTATAGAAATGCTAAACATGTTTCTACCTTCAAATTAAACTCCGTTGTACCAATCACCTTTAGTGTCTTCTAGAAAACATTTCGAAATGAGCAGTAGTTGGATGTGTCATTTAAATTTATAACACTATCCATCTAATAAGTTATCTGTGGTTCTCACTGACAGAAAAAAAAGGATACCTTTTCAGAAATACTGAAGGAATACTGTTGGTTCTCTGTATGCAGAACTTAGGTTCTGCATCCTTGCATTCAACCAACAACTAATAAAAAAAAAATTCAAAAACAGAAAGAAAAAAAACCCCAAAAGTTCCCAAAAGCAAAACTTGAATTTTCTATACCAATGACTATTTACACAGCATTTCCATTGCATTAGGTATTATAAGTAATGATATAAAGTATATGGGAAAATATGCAAATACTACAGAACTTTATATTAGGGACTTGAGTACCTTAGAGTTTCGGCATTAGTTGGGGTCCTGGAATCAATCCCTCCACAGATACTGAGGGACCACCATACTGAGAAGTATATTCTCCCACCTGTGTCTCTGTTTCAAAGGGTCACTATACTCTTTTAGAGAGAGATTCATTGTTGCATATATTTTTCCTCTAGTTGGTACCTCTCTGAAAGGAGGCATATTCAACAAAAGTCATTAAGTTAAAGCATTTACATGAGCATACTCCTTGATCTAAATTCAGTAATCCAGGCTACATATGAATGAGAAACAGAAAAAAATTAACAAAATAATGTCTCAAATTTAAAAGATCCATTGAACAATATGTCCTGTGTCAGATTTTCAGTCCTTCTGGTACTCTTTCTGTTCCTGCTGTGATTAGTTGGTTTTTCCTCTCCTCTCCTCTCTGTAGTATTCAGTTGCCCCTTCTTGATTTTCTCTGTTACATCTTAATATGATGGCAGATCTGATGTTCTAGTTGTACAAGATAAAACACAGCTCCTCACTCCTCAACAAACTCTATCAGCCTTTTATTTAATCCCAAGTAGTCTTAAGGAAATTTTATGTGAGATAGCTACATAGGACATGCTGACTGTCTGGAGGTTTGATGTATTGTTCTGACTATATAATATATCCTTACCGTGCAAAGGAAAAAACCTGTTCTCCACTCTTTTCAAAAGAAAATTTCTGGGCACTCTAAATGGCAGACTCTGAAATATTTTTAGTCATTATGGACTGACTACATAACAATAACAAAAAGAAATAATGAGGACTAAAATTTTAATATATGGAGAAGTATATTTATTGATCTAACCATTTACCATGCCAGGCACTGCACTAGGCTATGAAATATACATTTAATTAAGTCACCCTCAAGGAAGTCAGTTTTTAGGGGTAAGACACAGACAAAAATCATTTATGGTTTGAGTTCTGCTGGAAATAGATGCTACAATCAAAAAAGTAATGATGAAAGTTTAATTTAAATGGGAATGAGCAGAAGGGGAATAGGCAAGTGCAACCAATAAGCAGGAAGCATCTAACACCAAGTGCATGAATGGGCAGAATAGAAAGTGGATAGGGAGGGGCAAAATCTAAATACCCAGGACATCAGAAAACTATATGGCAAGTAAAATAAGAGAAAGCCTAGGGAAACTTGGAGTTACACAGGATTGGTGCGTGGGGACTAAGGAGCGTATAGAAACAGATGGCAACAATATTATTCTTTGTATGATCATCCCTTCAACTATCCATAACTATTTGTAATGACGTCACTTCTAGCTCAGGAGTGAGGTGGTAATACAACCCAAGACCATGAATTCTTTTATGTGAAAACAATAGAACAAACAGTATTTCTATTTTTTTTAATATATAGGATAGTTATTTATAGGATAGATTTTTTCTTTGTAATAAACATACCCAAAAGATGCTCGAGAGGGTGTGGAGAAAAGGGAACCCTCCTCCACTATTGGTGGGAATGTAGTTTAATGCAGCCATTATGGAAAACAGTATGGAGAGTCTTTAAAAAACAACTAAAAATAGACTTACTATATGATCCAGCTATCCTATTCCTGGGCATATATCTGGAAGAAACTCTAATTCGAAAAGATAAATGTACCTCAGTGTTCACAGCAGCACTAGTTACAACAACCAAGACATGGAAGCAACCTAAATGTCCACCGACAGATGACTGGATAAAGAAGTTTTGGTATATACATATATATTATATGTATATTTGGTATATATGTATATTTGGTACATATATATATAATAAAATAATGCCACTTATAGCAACATGGATGAACTTGGAGACTGTCAGGTTTCTAATTGAAGAAAGAAAGAAAAATACTATATGATATCACTTATATGTGGAATCTAAAAAATGACACAAATGAACTTATTTGCAAAACAAAAAGAGACTCACAGACGTAGAGAACAATCTTATGGTTACCAAGGGGGAGAGTGGCTGGTAGACAGATAAATTGGGAGTTTGGGATTTGCAGATACTAGCTACTACATATAAAATAGATAAACAATAAGGTCCTACTATATATACCACAGGGAACTATATTCAATACCTTGTAATAGCCTATAATGAAAAAGAACATGAAAAAGAATAAACACACACACACACACACACACAACCCTGAATCATTATGCACACCAGAAATTAACACAACATTGTAAATCAACTATACTTCAATTAAAAAATAAAAAATAACAATAAACATACCCAAAAGAGTATTGGGAATAGCTTCTCACATAGCTTCCATCTAACAGAGCCCCTGTTGTTTGCTTCTCTGAGCAACCCTCTTCTGTTGCTACCCAAAGGGAAATACTTCGGACAATGTTAAGTGAGAGCATGTGGAGTGATTTCAATTAAATAATTAGTAGTTCACCTCTTTGGTTCTCTGATTCTAAACGGATTATTTAAAACACTGGTTATAGGCTGGATGTTTGTATCACCCTCAAATTTATATGCTGAGGTCTTATCTCCAAATGTGACTGTATTTGGCGACAGAGACTTTCAGGAAGTATAAATGTTCCAGGAGGTTATAAGGGTAGGGCCCCCATTTGATAGCATTAATATCTTTTTAGGAAAAGAGACTAGAGAGCTCTACTTTTCTCTATCTCTCCTTCTCCCTCCAACACCTTCTCTTTCTTTCTTCACAATATGAGCACAAAGAGAGATAATGGCACCTGCAAACCAGGAAGAGAGCTCTCATCAGGAAACAAACTGGCCAGTACTTTGATCTTGAACTTTCCAGCCTCCACAACTGTGAGAAAATAAATTTATGTAGTTTAAGGAGCCTAGTCTGTGGTGTTTTGTTATGGGAGCCTGAGCTAATACAGAACCAAAACATTCCATCAATATATTGTCTTACATGCTTGAATGGTTCTAATTGAAAAGGAAAAGTTAAAGGAAAAAAAGAACCAATCCCCAAACCCTTAACTATAATTTGGATTAAAATTAACCTTGCTCGAATCAGGGCAAGATTTGATGATGTCCTGAGTTTCAAAGGATGAAAAAGAGTTTAGTTAAGCAAAGATAAAAAGGAAAAGTAATTTCATGAGCCAGGGTCACATGAAGAAGACACAGAGGTGAAAACAGAATAATGGTTCAGAAAAAGCTGGTGAAGGAAGAGGTTTGAAACAAAGAAGAATGAAAATGAGATCTTTAGGTGGCAGATCAAGTGGCTAAAATCATTTGAGAAATTACAATATACATATCTAATGAAAATCCTCCTTTGAAATATTTAGGCATGTGAGTGTTTCCTCCCCGTGTGTACTTTCATCAAGATTGCTTATTTGGAACTAAGAGGACTCATTAGGAAATACTATCATATTATTTCTGTTATTAAAGGGGTCTCCCAAATTGACCTCTGTCCCACTTTTTCTACTCATTTTGTGAAGCAGAAAAGCCTTGGAACACAAGAAAGTTTCAGACTTTTCCTGTGTAGTTGTTTCAGCAGACATCAAAATGCTCTGCAGATTAAAACAAGGTATATAGAAGTGCAGGGAGGGTGAATACAGCAGGATAAAATATAGCTCAAATTCATTTAGTCTTAGTCTGAAAAGTTAGCCAGAACTCTGATCTTGGATTTTACTTTTTTAAAAACAATCCACGATAACAATTTTCAATGACAATTACTTTAACATATGAAAACAAACACTCCAAGATGTTGTGTTAAGTGGTGAGTAAACAAAAGTGATGCATGCAGGGATATTATTCTAGAGGTGGTGGCGCCTTCGTCGAGAAATCTGTGTGTTTACTTTTCTGGTTAGAATAAACAAAATAAAATGTTTAGTAATATTTTATTTATATTAATAAACACATGTTTTCACATTTAAAGATCTTTGAATTCAAGAGGATTCTTAAAACTGATGATGGCTGACCAGGCAACAGTCATAATGTAGTTGTTATTGCCTCCGCATGCCAAACATTACTCATAGTTGTTCATATTGTCCTCACATTAACTGAGTTATGCATTGTTCATACGGAATGTGTTGTGCTTAATTGCTGCTTAAAATATCTTTAAAAAGATGACACTGATTCAGCGTGGAAACAAAATGTGTGTGAGCAGAAAAGTATGGCAACACAGCAGATTAATGTATGATTAAAAAAGAACTCCATGATAAAACAGAAATTCATTAATGATGCGTGTGAAAAAGTTTCTAGTGATTTTTAAAAAAGCATTGTGTTACACATGAATTAGCTATATTTCTTCTTTCTTGATGTTACTTAAAATAATGATGTCTTACAATTGATGATGTCTTAGATGTAGTGAAATACAATAGAAATATTTTTTCCCTAAACCGTGTTAATACAAAAAATACTGTCAGCTTTACAATGTCTAGGGCCATGTTTGAAAATTTTAAAATGGATCTTACTCTGTGCAATTAGTCTTAAGAAAGAACAGAAATTATCCAAACCTCATTTTCACATTGTAATACGATACTGAACTGCTAAAATAAACATGAAATTAGCAATTATTTTAAAATCAGAAGACGAGTTAAATGGTTTGCGTATACCGTATATACAAGCAATGCTTAAAAAATAAAATAATGAAAATCAAGAAGCAGTACAAGCAGTAAAATTATACTTTAACACATGAATCAATTGATTCTTTTCTTGGTAGAATAATAGAACAGATTGCCTATACATGCATTGCTGATAATCATACCTCAGTAATGTGGAATCATAGGATCTAACCTGAGTAGGTAAAATCCACATGTCTTTCACTGAATCTATTTTCTCGCACTACAAATCTTAGTTAAAATAGGTAGAAGAGTCTGTTTCCAATACAACAGAGTGAATACTGGATCTTCCCACAGTATCAGCTATAAACTCCAATCAATCCTGATGCAAATAAGAATTATAAACTCTGAACAAAATATGTTAAACAACTACCTAAAGGCTCTGGAATCCTTTTTCAGTAAAGGCAGTCAAATATTGAAAGGAAGTCAAAATTTGGAGTAAATAAAATATTGAAGTGAATGCCCCAGTTGTATTTAAGTTTCCCTGAGGGTGGCCATAGATAGTTACGGTTGTGATGGCAGTGTGGGAGGAGTACAATTCTGGAAAAAGAGTCTATTATCTATCTTGCTTGAGAATCAAGAGAAGGTAGTCTGGGCAATCAAAGCTTAACAGAGATTGAGAGGAAAACCCTAGAAAGGAGAGAGCCAAAGAAGAGGAGAAAGTCCACACGCAGACTTGGCGCTAATTTATAGCCAACCCCTGAAACCTGCATGAGGAAAACTGAAAGCAGCTTTCAGCTAAGGGTAAAAGCACTGAACTGAGATCCAAACTGCCATATTTTAAAGTATGTTATTTTAAAGCTTGAGTCTAAGCAATGTAATGGCCCAATAAAGCAAAAACATGCATACTTTTGGGGGCAATATTGAGAATTCATGGTCTATATAACATAATACATAAAACGTCCAGGATAAAACTGACATCCTTAACATATAGGAAGAAGGAACACATGACTCCGTTTTAAGAAGAGGCAATAAACTGATGCCAATCTTGAGAGGATCTGAATGCGGAATTATCAGAGAAGCTGATATAAATACGCTTAATGGTCAGGTAAATTAAAATATGCTCACTAAAAAATAGATAGGAATCAAAAGCAACCAAATGCAATATCTAGAGTGAATTTTGGAACTGAAAAATACAGCATCTGAAATAAGAAATTCATTAGTTTTACTTATTAGTAGAAGGGATATAATAGAAGAAAAAAATAAAATTGAAGGCAGATATGTAGAAATCATCCAATCAGAAGAAAGAAAAGATTGCAAGCTGTTCAAATCTTCAAAGACTTGAAGATTAATATCAGAAGTTCTCATCTCTCAAAAGGAGAAGAGGGAGCCACAAGGGATGACAAGATATTTATAAGGAACAGCGGTAGGAAACTATACAAATATGATGAAACACATAAATTCATAGACTTAAGAAGCTTATTAAAACCAAGGCAAGATAAATTTTTGTAAAAATCCACATTTAGGCACGTAAAAGTCAAATGCCTATAGAAAAAGTACATATTAAATATAGGGAGAATACAATCCCCAAACCATTACAGACTTCTAAACAAAAAACATGAACAATGGGAGACAATAGGAAACCTTTTGAAGTACTGAAAGGAAAACAAAACAAAACAAAACTACCAAGTTCAACAGAGAACTCTATGTTCAGTGAAAATATCCTCCAAGAATAAAGGCTTGGAGGCATTTTTCATACAAAGGCAAATTAAGGGAATTTGCGACCACCAGATCCATACAGGAATACAAGTCTAAAAGAAATTCTTCAGATTGAAGGAAAATATAGAAGAGGACACTTGAATATTCAGGAATGAATTATAAACAGTAAACATGTGAGTAAATAAAACTATATTTGCTCCTAGTTTATTTAAATTCATATACTTGCATAAAATAAAAGTTTTAATACTATCATTTGGAATTGATCATGTATGAGGGTCTAATACATTTGAAAACAGCAAGATAAAGAGTGGGCCTAGGTTAAAATGATTCTACATTTAAGTAAAGTGATAAACTATTAACTCTAAGTAGGCTATGAAAAGAAATAAAGATGGGTATTGCTAGTCTTATAATAATCAATAAAAAAAAATGTCAAGAGGAATAGCTAAGATGCCAAAATAAAAAAGCAAATTAAAAAGGAATGATTTGGAAGAAGATGAAAGTGGGAACAGAAGGAAAAAAAAAACCAAAAAACAGAGACCAAACAGAAAACAAATAATAAATTTTAGAATTACACTGAAACGTAACAATAATTATGTTAAATGGTAAAGAATTAAACAATAGAAAGTCAGAGATCATATTGGAGTAAATACACAACCTACCTGTTGCCTACACTTTAGGTATAAAGAAATAATCTCAAAATGCAAATAGTAAGCATAAGAAGGCTGGAATGACTACAATAAGATAAGATAAAATACATTTCAAGATAAAGAGCATTACCAAAGGTAAAGAGGGACATTTCAGAATCACAAAGGGGATCAATACTGCAGGTAGACATAACAATAATAAATGATTATATTTCTATAACACAGCCACAAAATACGTGAATCAAATTTGACAAAATTAAAGCAAGAAATAAGCAACTACTAAATCACAGCATATTTTAATGCCCATCTCTCAGCAATTGATAGAACAATTGGTCAAAAAAAAGTATAAAAAGACAGAGAGAATTGGAACACCATTCTTAATAAACATTTGATTGACCTAACTGACATTTATAAAATATCATACACAAAACTATAGAATACAAATTTCTTTGCGAGCACACAAATGTCTACCAAGATAGACAACATGCTGTTTTATAAAACAAGTTTCAATTTACTTAAAATGATTGAAATCATGCAAAGTATGTTCACAGATCACAAGGGTATTATATTAGGAATAAATAACAATGAGATGTCTAGGAAGCCACCAAATATTTGGGAATTAAATAATACATTTCTAAATAGTCTATTGCTCAAAGAAGATATCATACACAAAAGTAGAAAACACTTCTAAATGTATGATAATAAAAACGTAATACAGCTGAACTCTTAAACAACTCAGGGGGTAAAGGGTGCTTACCCTGCATGTTGTCGAATAGTTGTGTATAATTTATAGTCGGTCCTTCCTATATTCAGTCCCTCTTTCTCCACAGTTTCCCATCCACAGATTTAACCAACCTTAGATCATATACTGCAATAGTATTTACAACTGAAAAAAATTCCATGTAAGTGGATCGTACAATTCAAACCTGTGTTATTCAAGGGTTAATTGTACATCATTGTTTGTGAGATACAGATAAAATGGTGCTTAGAAGGAATATTTTAGCTTTAAATTAGTTTTCTTTAAGAAAAATAGCCTAAAACAATAACCTAATATTTTACCTCAAGAATCTATATAAAAAGAAGAGCAAACTAAGTCCAAGACAAGTAGAAGGAATAAAAAATAAATAAAAATAAGAGTAGAAACAAACCAACTAGAAGACAAACAAACAAAAAAGAAAATTAATTGGTTAAAAGCTGGTTCTTTGAAAATAATCAATAAAACTGATACACAACTAACTGGACCAATCAATGAAAATCAGAGAACACAAATCATCAATATCAGGTGTGAAAGAAGGATTGTCAATAAAAGATCCTATAGATCACCAAAGATCCTAAAGGATCAGAAAAGAATATTATGAACAACTTCATGCCAAGAAATTAGCAATTTAAATGACATGGACAATTCCTCCAAAGACACAGGCTCCAGCTAACAAGAATCACTAAAGATGTAATAAGTACCCAGAACAGCTAGTTCTATGCATACTAATGAAGGGTAATTCAAAACCAAAAAACTTTCCAGAAAACAAACAAAAACCAGACCAAAAAAATGCTCCAAACTTAGATGATTTCATTGGTAAATTCTATCAAATACTTAATGAAGAAATAATACTATAAAAACAGAAACAGTTCTACACAAACTCTTCCAGAAAATAGAAAGGCAGAGGAATGTTTTCCAATCAGTTTTATAAAAACATTACCAAAAGCAAATGACTTACAAGTAAATAAAACTACAGACCACGAATATTCCTTATAAATACAGACACAAGTAACCATAATCATGTATTAGCAGATCGAATATAGCAATATATATAGGTATATTAAAAAAGGTAATGACCAAGTGGGATCTATCCCAGGAATGCAAACATTAGGCCAAATTTAAAAATCAATCTCTAATTTTATCGTAACAATAAAATAAAAGATAAAAGTCTTGTAATCAATTTAATGGATGCAGTAATACTTTTTGAAAAGTGCATTAACATATCTCTCAGAAAAGTAGCAATTAGTAAGAACTTTCTCATTCTGATAAAGAAGAATTTAAAAAAATTACACAGGTACTGAGAAATGCCATCATAGAGTCACTACAGTAACATCATTTCGAACTCAAATACTACTGACAGAGACAGAACACTGGAAAAACACTCGTTTCTCATAGCTCTGTCTTGTGTACTGTTACGTTAGTCTACTCTTAAACTAACAATTTTACTAGCAAATATGTATACCTCTGTATATTCTTGACTTAAAATACCTACGCTCTACTTCCTTATCTTCATCTGTAAAAAGATACTAATAATAAAAATAAAAATTAAAAACAATAACAATCCTTATCTCATGGAGTTTTGTAGGATGAAATGAGTTAATTTACATGAGGTGTTTAAAATAGTACCCGACACATTATAAGTGCTTTGTGTTATTTATTATTAAAAATATACTATGAAACTGCTAATTACTTCTATATCACAGAATGTGGATAAGAATCCCACATATTATCTTTCGCTCAGATTGCTGACAGTTTAATGTCTCCAAACTTGTTGTTTGGGGGGGATTTTTCTTCCCTCATACTGATTTCATTTAAAATGATGATTTTTATTTATTATAACAGGGGAATCTCCTGAATAAAACTTTAGTGTCATCACTTCACATATTCATAATATTTACATTTAGTTGGTTGTAATCTGTCTGAGCTGTAACAAACATTTTGTGGACCCCAATATCACAGTAGCCACACTCTCAACAGCAATTGATGGAGAAGATTTCATAATGGCAGAGGACCAACGTTGAACACAAAAACATATAAATGAATTTTCATTTTATTCATCAAAACATGGACTTTAGGATAACAGAAGAGTACTGAATAATCATAAGAGGTCTTTACTCACCTCATACAATAAGTACATAATGTAAAGACTGTTATTTGCCTTTTGTAGATGAAGAAATAGAAAGTAGGAGAGCTTAAGTAATGTGTCCAGGGCTTTACTGCTAGCCTGGGAATGGATTCAAACTCAGGTCTGCTTGATTCCGAATACATTAATTTGCTATGCGTCATAGTAATGTGTCAGACGTATTACTCGGTAATCCTATGACCAAAATGCATTGCCTGTGCAGGGTCCCTGCAGTACCTGCATTCCCCTGGTGCCTGAGTCACACAGATCAAGAACTGGTGTTTTATACCACTGAGCACTGCATGCTTCATCTGACAATACATTATCCATCACACTCTGTAATAACACATGACTCTCACTTCACTGGCTTCCTATTGCCTGGTAAAAGTGATCCCTGAAAGCCTGCTTACCTTCACAACGTTTGAGAAAACCAGACTATGTCCCTCTTCTAAGTCATGCTTACTGTTTTCTGTTTCTTCACAGTAGGTTTCATAACATATATTGTAATGCCCCAGATCATTAAGTCTTTTGCTTGGAAATGCATCCAAGCAGCAGGTCCATCCCTCACCATTAATTATTTCCCTCCCTCTACTTCTCTATGGTTATTCACGTCATGCTTGTCTTTAACTAGGATTTTTAAAATTACTTTTTAAATTTGTCCTCTCTAGACACACCCTGACAATCAAAGATGTGCATTTACTCCCACAAGCTGAGAGCATGCAGTATATCCTTAAACTGTAGGACATTTTCTTTTTCTATTCAAGTTGGAAATGCATTATTTTACTTATAAAAGTAATTCAAGTAAGTAATATAAAACAGCTTAATCTGGAAAACATAAATCCCTCTGTTTTTTACCCTCACCTTCACAATAAGTAAATGCACATTTAAAATTGGAGAAATATGATTAAATTTCTATCTCAACATTTATATCTATTTCACTAACACTCAGCATAAATGAGAGTGCCACATTCTACATATACTTGATTGTATTGGCAGGGTTCAAAGAGGAAAACTAGAACCTCTAAATTTAGAAAAAGGAATCTGTGATACAGATAATGGAAGAGTTGAGAAACCAAATGGGATGGTGGGGAAATCTTGAGATTAGTAACAGCAGGAGGTCCCTGCTATTGCTTCTCAGACTGGATTGTTAGCATAGCAAGTGTGGAGCAGTGGGAGAAATGCATTTGGGTTGGTGGCCTTGGTGAGAGGAGTGTTTCTTTAATGTCACGGACATTGATTAGAACAGCTAGCACATGGTTATATAAAAAACAGACTGACTCGCATTTGGTTTCAGTATGGTTTTAAAATTCTCTTCACACAATGTACCCCCTGATTTTCAGCACTTAGTCATACTTTTACTGTCACTTTGCCCACTGGGTATGACTTGGTGGAGAGATGAGGGGTGGAAGAGGTGTTACCAGAGTTAAGAAGCTGGAGTTACCATCTGGAGTTACGTAGAGCCAAGGAGGCAGTGTCACTCAGCAAAGTTACTAACCTAAAGAGAGGGACAGAGAAGAAATAACCTGAGTCTCCTACCAGTTCATTCCTTTGGCAAATTCAGCGGGAAGGCAGCTGACATGGGTATCTTGGAGTCAGTCACCCTACAATGAAGAAGGAAGGAGAGAAAGAGAAAGAATGGACTTAAGAGCAAATAGGCAAATAACCAGTATACTTCCGATAGGAGATATTACCCAGCCTTTTAATATTTGCTACTCCAGCAGGGAAATAAGTATTGTTTTCTGTTGATTTGTAGATGGTTCAAACAATTTTAAATGTTTACTGGTCATTTGTTGTTTTTCTTTTTTTCTGATTGTCTGCTTATATTATTTTGTGAATTCTGCAGGGGTGAGGGGCATTTGTAGAATCTTGTGAAAAATTTTGATTGAATTTCTTTACCTACTTTATCCACTTTTTAATAACTCTTTGTCACATATACGTAACAATTTCTTCCATTTTGCCTTTAACTCTGTGTCACTGCCATTCAGAAATTTTAACTTTTATTTTGTCTTGTATGTCAATCTTTGCTACTGTGTCATTCTTTGAAAAGGTCTTCTGCACTCCAATATTATAAAAAACCCCCGTCTTCTTATATTCTTTTTATATTTTAGTGCTTCATTGTCCCTGCTTAATTCTTTAGTCCTTCTGAAATGGATTTGGGGACAGTGTCAGTTAAAGATTAAAATCCATTTTTTTTTCAAATCAGTATCTAATTTTCCCACCACTATTTGTTAATCTACCCTCTCTTTACTTATTTGAAATAGTACCACTGACATACTTAAATTATATTTTAAATGTTAAAGGTTAATAACTGTAACCTGCTAATTTTCTTTATTTTATAAAGGTAGTAGCTTTAATCACTGGATAATTAAAAATAATTTCAAATGGCCAACATGTCTTGAATATAATAATGTTAACTTTAGTTTTATATTTCTATTCTTGATAAATTGACTAGCATTTTTGTCATTAGCCCTGGATTGCTTTGACTGTTTTCTTCCTTTCCTTTTCATTCTTGCATAACTGTACAAAAGTTACACTTAGTGATGCCTTGTGACTCAAATATAAATAAAACAAAATCCTGATTATAAAAATGACATTAATTAAACAAAATTATTAAAAATTGCTATGGCAATTTAAAAAATATTCACAACAGCTAATGTCATATTTAATGGTGAAAGCTTTCCTCTAAGATCAAGAGTAAGACAGGATACTAACTTTCACTACTGCTGGTAAACATAGTACTAGAAATCCTAGCCAGAACAATTAGGTAAGAAAATAAAATTATAAGCAACCAAATTGGAAAGAAAAAGTAAAATTATCCTAGTTTACAGATGACATAATTTATATGTAGAAAAATCTAATGATTCCACTGAAAATCTGTTAGAATAAATAAATTCAGCAGTTGGAGGATACAAAATCAACACACATAAATTAGTTGTTTTTCCATACACTAACAAATGAACAACCTGAAAAGGAAGAAAACAATCCATTTACATTGCAAAAAAAAAAAATCCTAATTGAATCTATAGATTCAACGGAATTCCTATCAAAACCCAATGACATTTCTTGCAGAAATTTTTAAAAAATCCTAAAATTTAGATAGAATTTCAAGGAATTCCAAATAGCCAAAACAACCTTGAAAAAGAAAACCAAAGCTGGAGGACTCACACTTCCTGATTTCAAGCCTTACTGCAAAGCTATAGTAATCAAAAGATTCTCAAAACCACTAATTGTTAAGGAAATGTAAATCAAAACTGCAATGAGATACTACCTCATATCCATTAGGATGACAAAATAAACATAAATAACAAACGTTGGTGAGGATGTGGAGAAATCAGAACATTTTTGCAGTCTTGGTGTAAATGTAAAATGGGACAGCTGCTTTGGAAAACAGTGGTCTCAAAAAATTAAATCGATAATTAACATATGATCTAGCAATTCCAGTCCTTGAAGGGATATCTGTACAATCATGTTTGTAAGCATTATTCATTACAGCCAAAAGTGGAAGCAACCCAAACGTCCAGGGAAGGATGGATGGATAAATAAAATGTGGTATATACATACAATGGACTATTATTCAGCCTTATAATGGAAAGAAATTCTGACACACGCTACATGATGAATGAACCTTGATAACATTAAGCTAAGTGAAATCTTTCACTTACATAATGTACCTAGAATAGTCAAATTTGTACAGACAGAAAGTAGAATGTGGTTTCCAGGAGCTGAGGGGATGAGGAATAAAAAGTTATTTTTTATGGGAAAGAATTTCCATTTTGCAAGATGAAAAGAGTTCTGGAGATGGATGGTGGTGACGGTTGCAAAAATGTGAATGTAGTTAATGCCCTTGAATTAACCTGCCTAAGATGGCAAATTTGGTTATATATGTTTATCATAATTAAAAAACACATATTAATAAAATGATGTATTTGTATTCTTTGACACTGAGCCTATTAAGAAATAGAGCATCTTTCTTCTCCACTTGAAAATATGCTGGTCTTACTGAGTGACTTCTAACATATCGAATGCTGCAGAAGTGATGATGTGTGAATACAGAAAGACAATAAAGCTTCCATCAGGCTCTATTTTTGATATGCTCACCTTTGGAATTCTGCTGCCTTACTCTGAGAAAGCCCAAGCTATGAGAAGAAGCCATGATTAAATATATTGTCTATATTCTGGACAAAAGCTGGGCCTGTGAGTGAGAAATCTTTTGTATTAACACTAGCCTTAGCCAAAGTCTCTGAACGCAGTCATAGGAGAGAACCACAGAGAATTACTTACTTTTGACTGGTCAACCCCCAGAACTATGAACCATAATATTAACAGGTAATTATTGTTTTTTACACCACTATGTTTGTGGCAGTGTATTATGCAGCATTAACAATCAAAACAATTGCCAAGAACAGTCTATGAAATCAGAAGAACTAGTATTTGAATTTCAACCTAACCATTTACTAGCTATATGTGACTTTAGAATTGTCACTTCATGTGAAATTTGAGAGTAAAAGTACTTACTTCATAAAACTGGCTTGGTTATAAATGAGATGTTTATAAAATATCCCTTATGGTATCTGGAGCATAAGAAGACATCAATATTTTGTAACAGTGGTCAATATTGCTGTTATTAATTACCATAAAATTTGAGTGCATCCTTGTTAAAATAATATATGTGTGCATTTCTGTTAAAACTCCCCTTCCTTAATAAAAGGAATTTACTATTTCTAATATCAACTGTAATTCCCAAATTTAGTCTGAATTCCATTCCACCTGAAGACTGGATTATTTCAAATAATATAATTTTTCTACATGTGCAAGGCACAGAACTAAATTAGGTTTTATAGATTCTCAGTCTCTTATTTTCTGCAGGATGTTTAGGAATTCTTGGATGTCTGAATTTTTCAAGGAAACAATGCATTGCTCTTTATAGTCACCCAAACTTCATTAGCAAGATCTTGTTCCTTTTAGCATTAAACTTTAAAATAAGTATCTCTATAAATTAAAGTTTCATCTATTTAAAAGTTGGCCAGTTATTTAAACTAGGAGCAGGGAGAAAGGAAAGGTTTTCTTTAGAGCAGTTGCCTCGTTGTGTGTGTGGAGCATTATCAATCTCAAATTTTTTGAAGGCTTGTAAACTACAGAACCAGTAAAATTATTGCTAAGTATATAGAAACTATCTTTGTAAACAAAATCTCTGAAGATTGAGGAGTCTCCTTCTGGACCCAGTACAATGCAATGCAATGCAAATTGATCTATTTCCTTTTACTTCTTCTGTTAAAATATGAAATGGTTGCTACCACTTTCTTTACAAGTGGAGAAAATCATCTATAAGGAGCCGAACTCTGAATACTGTAATCACCAGCAAAGTTTTCTTTAGCATAAGAAACCATATTTTCTAGCTTCCTGATGATGATAAAAGACTAGAAATGATACAGTACTGTTTCTCTGTGGTTATGTAAAATGTTATGCCTTAAAATCCTATTTAAAATGTTGGGGGATTGTATATATTAAATGAGTTTGCATTGTTCCTTATACCTTCAGGTTTCTGTGTCAAATTTTTAGCACGAAAAAGATTATTATATGATCTCAAAAAAGAGACTTCAACTGTATTACATGATAATTCTATTTTTGTTTCAATATTAAAGCTGAGTCTATGCCATAGTAAGAGAACAAGGAAGTTCCATTTACATTTGAGAAGCAGTATTTGCAAACACAAAGGCACTGAAAAGAGAAAAAAGTCTGAGAAGCTATACTCCTCGTAAGAGTGTTTATGTAAGTCTGGTGGAACAAATTTACCTGTAAGAGCCACATAAATGCTTTACAAATACCTGTAAAGTTCAGTAGAAAGTCACAAAGCCCTTATTTTTGTGACAGTGATAGGCGAATGATAAACCTCTTTGCTATGTAAGGAACTTTGAGGCAAGAATAAAGTCTCAACCTTTAGAAAACTACTCTTTGCCTACATCCTTTGCTGTCGCTAATGTGCAAGCTATTACATCTGCCAAATTTCTCCTCAAGGTATGGCAGTCCCACATTTTCACTGCTCAGCTCATTTACCACTGTCTAGTTAACAGCCATTCTTTACTTTTCAGGCCTTTTCTTACTGCATTTTGCTTTCTATTGCACATCCCCACATAGGCAGTGAGCGACCCTGTAGCAGTGATCAGGAAAAGGGCTCTAATAGCTGGTGTGAAAATTCTGAGGCCAGTTAGCTCATAAGTCATCCTTCTCACACCCTTTCCCATAGCAAGGGCTGAAGATTTCTCCTTCCTGGCTTTATTCTGTAGTCCTGATCATGTTTGTGGTCTTTTAGGACAAACAAACTGTTATTCCCTTTCCATTCTGCCTTTAAACTGGGGAGAGGACAGTAGAGAGAGGGGAGGGGAAGACTATGATCAAGAGATACACATGGTAAAAGATAACTGTTTTCTTGAATCCATTGCAATTATAATCTTTAACATTGCTTTTAAACATTTAGATTGCTAAAATGATCATTATTCAAATGAGTTTTCAGAGAATGATCTTGAATACCTCAGCTTGTTGTATAATAATGCAATCCTCTGGGGTTTTGTTTAATAATAGGTTTTGAAAATATCCCTAAAAGTCTTTCTAAATTCTAAGAGGACAAACAAAAATACAGTAAATAATGTGTTTAATGTTTTTGGTGATTAGTAGATTAGTTTTATATGGTTTAAGTGTATTGCAGGGTTATATTTTTACATACACTAGTATTTTCACAAATAGGAATTTCTTATATAATTAATGTTTTTAGTATATTTTGTGTTTATTTGAAACAGAGCTAGAAAAGTCTCTGTTAATACTGCTACTGCCTAATCCACTTGCATATCTCCAGGGGTTTAGGAGGGTTTTTCCTTTTTACTACAGGAGTTCCTAGTCGGAGAAACTGTTTCATGATATATGCAGGCTTCCAGAAATCTATACTAAGCGCGATCAAAGAGTGCAAGGTCAGGTGTTCATTTTTCAAGAGAATTAATCTTAATTCTATATGAATCTCAAGAGGTTTGGGAAAAAAGACACATGTTTCCTTCCCCTGTGCCAGCACTCAGGGGAATGGGGTGGGGTGGGGTATGCCCTCCTTCTCTAAATAGCTGGTATTACAGTTGCTCTCAAAGTGTGTAAAACATAATATACTCTAACTCCCTGATTAGAAGCTGCAAGTATGTTGTTTTAACTTCTTCTTCTACAACACATATTTGTTAAAATTCCCATGCAGCAAGATCAATATCATAAGTTCAAGGATTTAGTGTCACAAAAACACATAATCCCCATTACTAAACATTTCCTACTGAACTTTCCTGTAGTTTTGGTTTCTAGGATCTAGTTGTTGTCACCTCTTTTAAAAGTTTGTTGTTGTTTGCAGGTATATAAATGATACATGAATATTAATTTTTTAAATTTAAACAGAAAAGAAGTCTAAATACTAAATGTTCTCTCCTATTTTCACCTTCAGCTATAAGTAAGAGAGAACCACCAACTCAGAATGGGTTAAATAATGAAAAGAAAATTTATTATGCCCTAGAACAAGATACACAAGTGAGAGCAAGCCTAAGACTGATGGATCAGTCAGCTCACTCATATCTTTAAAGGCTCAAGTTCTTTTCATCTGCCTGCTGGGCCATATTAGCATGATGGTATAGCACCCAAGTCAGCTCCAAGCATCACACCCATCACACACACGCATCCGGGAAGACTTGACAATGTTTACCAGAAAACTGACCCCTTCATGTGCATGTTCTTTTAAGTTCACAAGAGCTTTTACTAGAAGCCTTCATTAGACCTCCCTTCATATCCCATTAACCACTCCTAAATCAATTGCTGTCACATTGAATAGAATTAAACATGTCTGATACCGAGTAATCAGGACTGATCATGTGTTGAGGGAAAGGGTTGTCTTCTCTGAGCAAAAAGCTATAGGAAAGAAAATGGAGGCCTGAAAAAAAAAAAAAAGCTAGAGCTCTGCCAGCAGTGATGAAAAATAGAACGTTACAGACACTGTCAGACAGGGTACTTGGCAATAATCAATTGTTCACTCCAATTGGGTACTTTGAAAAGACTTAAATTTGGGGACTATTTACAAAAGTATGAATGGGGCTTAAGAAAACACACAAGGTGAACAAGTAGTTTAAAGTAGCAGGGAGCTGTTACCGTCCCTGGGCCTTAAGAAGTAAGGAAGAGGAAAAATTACTGGAAACCAGAAGTAGTGCCTGAGTAAAAATGTGGCTTCTATTAGAGAGAAGCATCTTACCTCTAGTGACTTGGCAAGGCGGAAGTCAGTGTAATGAATATCCCAACCTTATTTTAACTTACCTTAGATTATTTCCTGGCAAGACCCAAACAGAAGCAATGGTCCAAGATGAGGTCTGTGGCTGTAGTCCGTCCAGTTTAGCCTCTCACATCCAGAGTAGGCTGGAGATGGGTGAAGAGTAGATCTGGGAAGAAATTAAGAATATTTAGTACAGATATCAATAATGGTAATTATTTTTATGACTATAATAAATCTCACATATAACCTACTCTGCTATAGTATTTGTGCACCATTTATTTAAAGTTATATTTAATTTTTAACTAATATAAAATGGAGCAGTTATCCCCTTTTTATATATATGAGTGTCTTCATTAGTGAAATTACTGAAACAGAAGTTATGCAAATTTCAAATATTGCTATATATTGCCAAATTGCCATTTAAAAATGCTAAACCAATTTCTGCTCCCTCTATTTTCAAATCTTGTCAAAACAAGATTAAAAATTAAGTTAGTGACATTCTTATGGTAATTCTCCATCACTATAGATTCTGATTTTAAAAACTTTATTATTTATTAAAGAACACATTTTATTATCTCCTACTTTTAATTAGCTAAAATATACATAGACTTACGTAATTATATTCTGAATCACCCCAACCTGCACTACTTTCAAGAGCAATAACTTCACCTCCATTTCTAGACTTCAATTATTCACAAAATATTAGACATCTAAAAAGAGTTGAATAAAAATAATAAAACAGAATAATAAAATAATTAGTGGCTAATATGTATTGAGGTGTTGTTCTAAGAATTTTACACATATTAGCACATTGAGTCTTTAAAACTGCTCCATGAATTAGGTTTTCTTATTATCTCCATTTCATAGATGAGAAACACAGAAATCAGGAAGCAATATTGCAAAAAAATATTGGAAGTGAGAAATAGTTCCCAGAATCCTGGCTCTGCTACCATATCTTTAGAAACCATTGTTTGCTGCATAAACTGTTAACTAATTAAAACACTGAAGAGAGAGCTTTCCTACATTTTTTTCTAGATATTAAATTGACCCATTTATCTTTGTTTGACCAAAGCTTAGGAAAGCCTTCTTTTTTAAGAGCCAGGCTGCACTACCTGGATTAGTTTTGTGACTTCCACATTGGAAGGACTTTATTAGAGTCCAGATTAGAAATACAAACTTTTCTTCACCTCCAGCTGTGCACAGTCTGAGAGCAATCAGGTATTTTCTGCTTGCCTGGGAAATGCTCCCTAGATTGATACATGTAAAATTCCCTTTATTTGACCATTTTGATGATTGATACTTCCTTTATGTGAATGCATAACTACTGTAAGACTTGGGAATAAGGTCCTTTATGTGAGCTTACTTGATTTAAAAAAAATCTAGTACTCTACAGATGTCTTCTGAAAAAAGATGGCAAACTATGGATCTCAGTTTATGCATACAACCAGATAAATCTTACAGGCTTTGAAGAAAGAAAGGAGAGAAAATAACCACCATGCATTAGTTGCTAATCTGTTGTGGAAATTGTGATAAGGGCTTTTAGAAACATATGCCTTATATTTGTGTCCTCACAACTCATTATCCCCATTTTTCATAACTTACTAGTTATATATATATAACTCCATATCACTTCAGGTCTTCGGTAGAGTGGTCCAATTATGAAGACCAGTGTATTTGAAGAACTATCTTCTCTTACCATGAAGAGCAAAACCTTTCTTTGTATCTCTCTTTGACTATATAGAATGATTCAGTTACAAATGCAAAATAATTAGAAGCTTTCTACACTGAAGACTGAAAAGCAGCTATCTTGTAGGCTTACTGTATTTTCCTCAAACGTTTTTTTTTTTTCTGAGAGCATAGTAACATCCGATAAATAGTGATATATTAAAAAAAAAACTTTATCCCTACTATTAAAATAAGTTTTACCATAGGCGAGTATTCCATAAATATTTGTTGAATAAATGAGTGAAATGAAGAACAACAGAAGACAGCTTTGCAAATTCCTAGTTATATCCACTCTAGTGAGAAATGGCCACTCCTCCCCTCTCTTTCTAGCAGAATCTGAAATAAAAGTAGTAAATTTCCATTCTTTGAGGCATCTTGTTTATATCTGACAATTAGTATGTTTTTCCTACAAAACAGTTCTCATAATCTAGTTGTAGGTAAAATTCCTCTAAAATATCTGAGCTCTGCAGGTACGAGAGCTAATAAAACAGCTGCCAGACATGATATCTCTTCAGATAAACTAACTCACCTGAAAATAACTTCAATTTTTAGATTTTTGTAATGCAGTTTGGTCTAAAGTAATTGGAACATAATTAGCCTGGGAGAATAGAGATTTAGAATCTAGTCTTATATATATATATATATATATATATATATATATATATATATATATCACTAATTATATAGTTAATATTGAGCAAATAATTAAACTGGGTTCAAATCCCCTCATGTTAAAATTAGGAGGTTGGACTCTGATTTTTAGGAAAACTATATTTTTGAAATACTGTGATTATGAGAGCATGTGCCTTCTGTTCAAATAATTATATATTTCCAAGGCTGTAGTGTTAATTTTATGACATATTGTTAGTTTATAGCTACTATGAGAACAAATTTTTGATAAAGAGCATCATATCTACACACAGCATTGTTTCTGAGGAGATACAATCGATTTTATGGCCATCTGCTTTATGATGTAGATTTAGAAAATGCAATTTTGCAAAAAGTATAGCTTGCATACAATAGCAAAGTGCCATTGTGTTTGAAAAATAATACCTTTATGTGGTTATTTTGTTCTAAACACTGTGCAGGGTTGCACTATATTTTCCACCAAGCTGATACACGTGTTACTTACACCTGCTTATACATTCCAGCCATAAGTGCCTGCTATTGTCAATGACTCTCTCTGAACGTAATAAAAAATATAAAATGCATCCATCAAATAATCACCTAAGTATGCTATTAAAACTAAATGAGGTCATCTCTTAGTTACACTTAGGAAGACACAAGGCTGCATATTCATCCTATCTGAGGCAACTTGGCAAAATAACATTTCATTGCATGACCACTATTATATTAACAGAAGAACTTTTAAGTGGGTAAAATATTTTTGAAAACTTACTTACTATAAGAAAGGATGACCTAGATGGCTTCTCTCCTGGCTTTTACAGGAAATGTACAATATTACATTTGGCTAATAGAAGATGAAATGAAGTTGACAAACTGAATATAACAAAAGCAAACAAAATCTCAGTAGTCTTTTAAAAGATATATGCTACCACAGCAAAGCAAGACATGAATCTAACTAGATTCCAAGCATATTCTGTCATATTACTGTAGTTATGAATCTTTATAATTCATAATGAGGGTATAGAATTTGAAATTACTTTTTATCTGAATGGATGCTATTAATTACTACAAAAAGGGAAAATTGAATCTTGGTAACTACTATTGGTTTAATTTTTGCATGTAAATCGTTTTGTCTACTAAAGAAGTTAGACTAAAGCTTTCACGCCCTTGAAACTCAATTCCTTGGTTAATTTTAATACATGTTTTACAATCGGTTTACTTGTATTTATTTTGACCTTCACAATAGTCAGATAGGTGAACTTTTAATAAACCAATTAAGCAAATGAAGACATTCAAGACAGTACATGAGACTTGCCAAAATGCAACTTGTTAGAGATAGCACTGAGGTTCTTCCATGTGGGAAGAGGAGGAATAAGAGTGTATTACAAATCCTATTAAAAATGTTATCTATATGTTCTGTAGCTGTTGTCATGCTGAAAATTCTATGGAATTGAGCACAACTGCATGGATCATTCCACAACAAAAAACAATGTTTTCTTCAAGTTATGTTCTTTTACTTAATTGCCAAACCCTTATGGATCACCTGCTGTTTACAAGGTCATATTATAAATCCTGTGGCTATAAAGATGAACAAAATATAATCAATCTGCCAAGAAGCCAAAATAACAATCTGAATTTATATTATTTCTACATATGTTATTTGATTTTATCTTTCCAACAACACATTTTGCTCATTGGAAAAATGAAAAAAACAAAGATTCAGAGGAGATAAATTATCTATTATCTTTTAAGAGTTAAATGCAGACTCAAGAATCACAACTTGAACCTCTATCTTTCTTGTAATTAAAATGCATTTTCTACTATGTAATTTAGCTTGCTAGGCTGTTGATGTTACAGATACTTATAGACTATGTTGGTTTTATATATTTCTGTTAAGGAAATGCAATCAATGAAATGCTATAAGTAGCTCTGCCTCTAAAAAAAGGAACCAAAATTAAGTTATTTGTTTTATAAAGGATTAAGAAAAATTAGTTCATCTAAATCAAATTTAAAATATTTTACTTAATTTGGCTTTGGCTTATCAAAATTGAATTTTAGAAATTAAATTTAATAAATATTATTAATATTCAATACATATTATTAAATAAGTATCCATTATATCTAAGAGCTTTGGTACTGGTTGGGGCAGAATGCAAAGGGATAAACAAAAGTAATAAGAATTTGTACCATAACTTAAAACAGCATTCAATTGTGCTGAACTGAGTATTATTTGTATGATTCAATAAATCTTAACTATGATTAGTTGTATAATTATGGCATGGCATAAACTCATCAGCAGAAGTAAAATTTCTTAGTACATTTTGGTATGAAAAAATTATTATCAGAGAACATTACTTATTAGACATTATTTTTAAAATGGGAGTAAGTGACCTTATCTTAACTGTAGGTGTAACTTTTACTGATTGAACCTTTCTCTGATGATTGAATTTAAATGGATATTACAGCAAATAATATATTGTCTGACCTTCTCAATTCTCTTTCTTGACCTCCTCCTTTCTTTTAAACTTCTCATGTAAAATGCAATTTGGACATAGTGCATAAAAGAAATTCCAGTACCTTCACCTTAACTAAAATACCATTGTAATAGCAGTAAAACAAATTCAATGTTGTTGGCATTGTCTTTCTAATGATGTATCTCTCTATGTGGAAGCTACAGTATCCATATTGAAGTACAAAGGTTAGATATGTCAGTAAATTATGTGTCATCTTTTGGAATAATCTAGTTATTGCCAGAAATCACCATGATAGAGAAATTTTTAATTTAATACTTTTAGAAACCAAGCAGAAATCAAATATTATTTACTAATAGTATGTGAGGCACGGTGGGGTATATAAAGAATTATAAAGCAAGGTCTCATCTCTTAAGAAACTTACAGTCAATGTTCCAGGTAACACATGAACGTCTGAATAACAGTCTTCAAAAGTGGCTGCCACTTCACTCCCATAAGCCAGTGCCATTCCTCACATCAAGAGGTGGGCCTTATTTCTCTTTCCCTTGAATCTTGCCTGGTCTTGATAAAGAAAAAGTAAGAGAAATGATATTCTGGAACTATGGAGCCCAATCCTTAAGATGACTGGCCGCTTTTACTTCTATCTTGTGGAGTCCAGCCTCCCTGCTGGAGGAAGTCTAAGCTAGGTTACTGAATGATTAGAGGCTACGCTGTGTCCTGGGGATGAGCCAGATCATCCTCACGTTTCTCAACTTCCATTCTGCCTGCTTTAGCCGAGCTTACATCCCACCCAAGAGGTGAAATGTTAACAGGCAATTTTTCTATTATTATACTTTACACGGAAATAAACATTGAAAAAATGACTTTAAAAACACTCTATTTTTCACCAATATTATATGATAAAAACTTCTGGTTCCTATACACTCTATACAAAAGTCTCTTTTTAAATGCATATGTTTTTCTCTTCCTAAATAAAATTTCTCATTAACTTTATGATAAAGAAAGCTCCATGTATTAAAGTCATACATGTCAAGGTCCAAGTCTTTGAAATTGTCTATTCTAACAAAAAATCAGAATTTCAACATGTGTTTCCTATTTTCAGACTTAACAAAAATTTGTCTTAAGAAAAGCCAATACATATGTATCTCAATGTCATTTAAGAATGTTGCTTATAGTAAAACAGTCTAAAGATGCAAGAACTCAGGGAGCAATGAACCCACACACTGTGCTAACTCTTCTGCTAGAAGAAGCATGTAAGCACATCATCCATATCTAAGATGACAGGAGAAAATTCAGCCCAATGCATATAGGAGCATAGTAAGATGACACCAAAGGTGGAGTAGAAGTGGCAGAGTAGGATGTAAATCTTATATACTTTGGAGAAGAAGAAATAATACAACCAAATAAGTGCGTTCAAAGAGCAGGGAAAAAAATTAAGTAGAATTGGCTGATTCTTTTAAGTATTCACAACAGGTTGACATCAAAGGATATCAATTAAAGCTATTCAATCAAATGATAGATACCTAATAGTACTAATGTCCTTATAAAAGATACTATTGCGATGGTAACTAACTGAAGAGAAACAAAAACTTTTGAAAATGCCAAAATAATTTAAAAATCCAAAATGCAAGAAAAACCACACAGAAAAATAAAAATGTAATAAGTAGTAATAATATAAAAGATACTAAGACATAATTATAAATAAAATACTAATTAAATAAAAATACAAATGTGCTTAATTCACATATTAAAAACTTACGAATGTAAATTAGGCAGTGAAAACTTGATGAGGTATAAGATTTATGTATATATAGTAATAATATGTCTCCTCAAATTTTTTTTCAAAATTAGTAACAGGGAAAATACTGTCTGTAAAGTAGAGCAAACTGGAAGATACAAGTTTAAACGAATTAATAAAGTTAACATTACCAATAATTAGCCAAACCAATATTATGTGTCTCCTTACAAGAATATGTAGTTAGGAAAGAAAAACATCATATCTGTTGTATTTCTGCCAAAAATGTAGAAATCTAACCATGAGGAACCACTGAACAAACCTAACTGAGGAACAACATACAAAACATTGGTGGATACTGTTTAAATAAGTCCACATAAAACAAAACAAACAAACAAACAAACAAACAAGGGAAGTTTTAGGAAATACTCCCAATTAAAGAAACTAAAAAAGATAAAGGCTAAACTAAAAATCCAAGTACAAAGTGTGCTCTTGGACCAGAAAAAAATTTTAAATTTCCTCTTCTTCTTCATTACTTTTCCTATTTCTCTTTTTTTCCCCCTCTGTCCTCCTCCTCCTTCTCTTTCTCTTCCTTTTTTCTTCTTTATTTTACCTTTTTCTTCTTTATGTTCTTTTATCACAAATACTTTATTAAGGTAAATGGCATAACTGAAATAAAGTGTATATTATCTAACAGCATTATATCAGTATTATATCTCCTGATTTTGGTAATAGTACTGGAATATCGTTATCTTTAGTCAATACACACTGGAAGGATAGTCTTTTTCAACAAATTGTTTTGGGGAAATTGTGTATTCAAATGAAAAAGAACAAACCTTGACTTCAACCTCACACATTATGCAAAAATTAACTCAGAAGAAATCATAGATTGAAATTGAAAATGTAAAACTAGAAAACTTTTAGAAAATAGTTGAAAATCTTCATGACCTATGGTAGGTAAAGAGTTCTTAGACATGACTAAAAAGGTGATTCGTGAAATTTAAAAATAACAATGTATTATACGTTGTCAGCATTTAAAACTTTTGCTGCAAAGGACTCTGTTAAGAGAATGCAAAGACAAGCCACAGACTGCAAGAAAATAACTGCAAATCTCATATTTCAAGACAAAAGACCTGTATACAGAATGTGTAAAGAACTCCCTAAATTCAATAGTAAGGAAGACACTGCACTGAGGACATGTGGGTGGCAAATACAGACATGAAATTGTTCAACATTATTAGTCATTAAATATAAGCAAGTAAAATTTAAAGTGCTATATAATTACACATCTCTTTGAATGGCTGGAAAAAAAAAACCTGTCTCATATATTGTTGGAGGGTGTAAAATCTTACAGCCACTCTAGATAGCAGTTTGGAAGTTTCATATAAAGTTAAACGTTCACTTGCTGATGATCCAGCATATTCCTGGATATTTATCCTAGAGAAATAAAAACTTATTTTCACACAAAAGAAATCTATACATGAATATGCAAAGCAGCTTTCATTGTATTAGCTCCAAACTGAAAACAACTCAAATGTCCTTCAAAAGGGTTAATGATTAAGCAGATTGTGATATATTCATATCATGACTGCTATTCAGCAATAAAAAATAATAGACAATTGAAACATGCAAACACTTTGATATACTGCAAAAGAATATACTGAGGGAAAACAGTAAAAGCCAATCTCAAAGGATTACATGTGATTCCATTTAATAATCACATGAATGTCAATTCCATGATTTTAACAATGTGTTACAGTTATGTAAGATATTATCATTGCTAAAGGGGTGAAGGACATACAGAAACTTTCTGCATTCTTTTTACAACTTTGAGTCTTAAAACATTTGAAAACTAAAAAAAAGAAAGTATAAAGGGGGAAATACTTATATGTATTTGTGCTGAAAAGGTTTTTGATAAAAAATAGCCATTTTTGATTAAAAAATAAATAGGAATTTGCACACACACACACACACCCAGTCCTAAAATCCCCATTTTACTAAATGAAGAAATACTTTACTAAAATAAGGCCATCATTCAAGACAGTATAAGAATGCCCCACTAACTCCATGATAATTAATTTTTTTTGTACATTGTCCAATGCAGCCAGAAAAGAGGAAACAATTAGAGGCATAATAACCTGAATGAAAATTATTTTTATTTGCAGGTGATATGACAGTTTATCTAGATAAACTCAGAAAATCAATGATGAGACTAACACAATGGTAAACAAGTAGTTAAAGTTTCTAAAATTAACACATAAAAGTCAGTAGCTTTCATATGTACAAATGGCCAATTAGAATATATAATGGAAAAGAGAGCTCCATCATAAAAGAAAATAAGATTATGTACTTTCCAATAAACTTAAAAATGGTTTTGAGAAACTTAC
Source organism: Vicugna pacos (assembly GCF_048564905.1). Lineage (NCBI taxonomy): Eukaryota > Metazoa > Chordata > Mammalia > Artiodactyla > Camelidae > Vicugna > Vicugna pacos. The sequence continues at coordinate 21,727,441 of NC_132991.1, forward strand.
AACAGAAAATCTTTGAAAACACTAAAAAAAAAACCCAAAGTTATCTTTAAAAAATAACTTATGTTCTTAGATATAACAGAACATTACAAAAATTCAATTATTCCCAATTAATACAAAATTCCAATACAACAATTATTTTTGGAGATATAACTTCTATATTAAAATACATAGGGAACAAAATACTCAAGAAAAGCTAGGAAGATTCTTAAAAAAAAATCAGTGAGAGGAAACTAGGCTTACCAGATAATAAAACATACTTTGAAGCCTCAAGAATCAAAGTAGTATGAAACTGACAGATGAATAGTCAGATTAGTGGAAAATACATCAAGAGAGTTCAAAAACAGATTCCAGTATATAATAAAATTTTAGTGACATGAAGGTTACAGGCCACATTAATGAGGAGGAGAAAACACTAAGAAAGAGTGTTGGGACAATTTGACAGAAGTTTGAGAAAACATAAACAGGGACCTATATTTCAAATTATTCAGCCACAAATCTCCAAAGGGATCAGAGATCTAGATGTTAAATTTTTGAAAAGTATACCAGAAAACAGGGAAAAACCTCTCTAATTTTGACTTAAAATCCAGTTGTACTAAAAAAAAAATTTATTTGATTATACACACAACAACAATCAGAAGACCAAAACCAAAAGGCAAATAACAAAACCAAAAGACAAATGACAAATCAGAAGAAAATATTTGTATTATATATAAGAGATAAAAGACTAATCTCCTTGAGTTATAAAGAACTCTAACATTGAGAAGAAAAGACCACACATCTGAAAGAAAAATGAAAGAGGCTATGAACAAATATTTTGGAAAAAATATATGCTCAAATGGCTCTTAAACATATGAAAAATACTCAATTTCATTCATAATAAGAGAAATAAAAATCAAAACAATGCTAAATATTATTTGTTGCCTATAACATATTAAAAAAACCCTGAATGCTCTATGCAAAGTCTTTGAGAAAATCTTTTATTCTTTGCTGATGGAATTCAAAATAGAATTCCTTTTATAGAAGAAATTAGGCCATACTCACCAAAGTCATGTATTCCTATACAAATATATTGTAAATGCAAAGTTTATTTGACATATAATGATATACATTACAACATATGTAAATCATGTATCTACATATAGATACAAACACGTAAGTGTATATATACTTTCTATCTCGGTCCATTGAAAGGGACTAGAAGAAAAAACACCAAGGAGAATAAGCACATTTAGATCTATACTGAAGGGACCATTACGTAAACTCAAAAAGAAAAAAAAAATCTATGGATGCATAATAATATTTCAAAGCAAGTGATGAGGGAAGGAAGGAGGAAGGAATGAAGGAAGGAAAAAAGACTGACATAATTAGGAAATCACTCATTTGAAGATCTTAATATGACAACTGATTCAGGCAAAGATCATCAATGGATGCAAAATCATTGGATAAAGGTAGTTGTGGAAAGGTTATCTGCAAGATTTCAAAGTATCAGCACATGTATTACTTATTATGGGAGGAAACAGCTTTTGAAATGGAGATGTGATATATACCACCTTAATCAAATAATCATTTTTAGCATCACTAATAATGAAACATACTGATATTATTTGCTTCTGGAAGTGATGAAGTAAGAAGTATGCTTCATCACCTATGTAGAACCTTCCCAAAAATGTGTAACTTGCATTTAATCATAGGAAACCAACCACAACACGCAGACTGTGTGACATACTAAGTGACCCAGATTCTCAAAAATGTTGAAAATATGAAAGACAAAACTAATTGGGGGACTAGTGTAGGTCAAAGACACTAAATAATCATAACTATAATCCTTGTTTGGTTTCTGTAGAGGTGCTGAAGGTGGGAAGGGAGTTGAGGCTTTTGACCAAGGCACCACTGAAACAATTATCAAAATAAGAACATAAGCTCTATATTAGTAATGTAATTTTATGAAATTTTGGATGTGATATTGAGGTTTTACAGAAGACCATCCTTTTCCTTAAGAGATATTTGCTGTTTACATTCAATGGTGCATTGCCATAATATCTTTAACTTAATTTCAATGGTTGAAATTGACAGAAAATGAGAAATATTAAGGAATCAATATTAACATTGGCTAGACTGAGGTAAACAATATATTAAGTGTCTAATCAATACTCTTTCAAAGTTTATAAATTTGAAAAATTTTTAAACAGTTGGGAAAATTCAAATGTAATATGTATTAAAACCTTTCAAAATTTGGTGTTGTTTTGATTTTGATAGTCATTGGATTGAAATCAAAAATATTCAAATGATAATCATCATTAAGAATAATCTAAAATTGGAGGTATTATATAATAACAAACTGTGAGATTATCTTGATTCTGTTTCAATAGTCTGCAATATTTTTTCAAAGTAGATATACATTTCATAAAAATGACATTAGTATTCAGACTACAATTTTTTGAATTGTAAATTATTAATGTACTTATAAAATGTTACATTTTAATTATATGTTGCATATTAATTTAGAAAACATTTTTCATCAGAAATTTTCTGAGTTTTTCCATGTAAAGTTTTGCAAACATGTTTTTCATAGTAAATAAGAATCTATTAGTCAAAATACTTAGGCAATATTGAAATTACAAAGGCAAGTTTTATATACTTTTCAAAGTAAACTGCATTTTATGCAGAATATATGTTATTACAAAATAATATATATAATTAAATATTTTCCCAATATTTATACCTTTTGATTTTGTTGCATTATGGTACCCTCTATGAAGAATTCCTTGTTTGTTAGTAATTGAGCAAATCAAAATTTATTTCATTGTAATTCTAAAATGTGAAATTTATTGTTTTACTACATGTAGAAATATCCAAAGTGCTCAGTGAACATCAATTTGTGTTCTGTAATTGTAATATTTTTCTGTAGAGTTAAATGTTTCAATATTCCTTGGACATGATATAAATGGGTTTCCATTTCCTATTATTCAAGATCTCCTGGCCTGATAATTTTTAAAATGTTGATGATTGACTTTTTTAAACTTATGGGCTTCTGGAACATGAACATGAACATACACACACACACACACACTGCATAGTATTGTCATACTGTCCATTCTAAATAAATTAGAATTGTTCCAGACATGTTTTATTCACACATGACCTCTTAATTATTCTGTGTATTACCTATATATATTAAATGTATGATAAAGTTAAGGATCCTTAGAGAAGGACATTAACTTGGATTATTTGTGTGGGCCCTAAATACAATTCTTGATTCTCTGAGGTGAGCACAAATCTACCAACACCTTGATTCAGACTTCTGACCTCTGGGACTGTGAAAAAATGAATTTCTGTTGTTTTAAGCCATCCAGTTTTTAGTCAACTTATAGCCGCCCTAGGAAACTTATAGAAATAGGTAACCTAACCAGGATAGCAAAAACAAAATGATACAAAATCAGTGAACATGATGATAAACTAATAGAAGCTGCCCAATCTGGAGAACAGAGAGAAAGATGATTGAAGAAAAATAAACAAGGATTCAGATTATTTGGACAATATCAAGCATTCTAACATATGTATAATTTGGGGTCCCAGAAAGCAAAAACAGATAAAAGAACAAGATTTTTTGAAGAAGCAAATATCTGAAAACTCCACAAATTTGGTTTAAAAATTACAGATTCAAAAAGCTCAATAAACTCTAGGAGGGTAAACATAGAAAGAATGACACCTGTACATATTTAAACTATTAAGAGTGAGGTCAAAATAAAAAATCTTAAAAGCAGAGAGAAAAACATGATACACTGCATACTTGGTTTTGACTCATCAAACTATACATTTAAAATATAAATTTTATAATATGTAACTCAATAAAAATTAAATTTCACTCAATAAAACTGTCATAAACGTATTCTTCAAACATTCTAAGTTTTTGTAATTAATAAACTTTCTCACATGGCAACAATCAATCAACATAATTTAATGAGTACCACAAATGTATATGCAAAGAAGTTTGCCTTGTGAACATAAGAGGAAATGTATTAGTTATCTCTTACATTCAAGGGACTTAAATATTATTTTCTCTATTGATCTTATTTTAATCCTCTCAAGGAGGAAGGAACTGCTTTTAGTGTGCAACTCCTGTATGACAAGTTTAGAGTCTTTACATGCATGATTAAGTTAACATCGACTTTTTTAAAAAGTGCAATATATAATAAACATGATATATATAGATACGTATGGTTTCATAATATTAATGAACCTGTCGATGGTTAGATAGAAAGCAGAAAAACTGGAGTTTGCATTGGAGTTTCAAAGTGTGCGGTTTTCCTTTGTTTTTGGTTTTTTTCCCCTTAAATATGAGAATAAAGATCCCTTTGTTCACATAACTTAACTATTAAGACCCAGAACTGAGACCATCTATACTGACTTGGCTTAACTGTTTGCTTCTGGAAATTATTCTAAACCAATTTATCTGGACAAGCAGTTTACTTCTTAGCAAAAATCTCCCCTAGCAGGAAAATATATTGCTCGTCTGGTCAAACAACTCACTTTTCAAACACCAATTTACTTATTAGGGCTTACTTCAAGTTTTCCGATGCTATGTATTCCAACAGTAAACAGTGTAACATAGATTTTTCCCATCCTAGTTACCTAGTCTAGCTCAGACCCCAAAACCCTATAAATACTACCCACTGACTGGCCCATCCTGAAAAACTTTGAATACTCTTTCAATGACATGTTCTCTCTTGCTGTAGTAGGCAGTTCTTATAGGACAAACTTTGACTCAGTCTTCTATTTAAAACGCATGAGAATTTTCCTTTCTGTTTGGTCTCTGAGAATGTGATTCAAGGATGCATTCTATTACCAAAATTTCCATCCACTGGATTTGCTGGGTCTTCAATTTCAGACAGCCAACCATTGGCACAGGAGCCCAAGCCATGAGGTGCACCAGCAGCATATATAATGAACCTTTGCCATTTTTTCATGATTTCTTCTTATTTTAATTGTACCTCCTCTAGGTCAGATTCTAGCTTAAAAAAAAAAAACCCCACATATTTCACATTTTAACTCTAATTTTTGTATTTCTAAGTGGCAAAAATTTACCAAAGGTAATTTTAAATTACAGTAGGATTTGGGGTCTTTCAATATATACAAAATTGTTCCTCTGAGAGGTTTCTTAAAATCAAAAGGGGACAAAATTCCAAACATCTAATAATCTCCATTGTTTGATTGGTATGAGGAATATCCCTAGTATTTCCCTTAAACAAAACAACTCTCTGCAAATGTAAAATTCATCTTTTCATATTTTTCCACATAGTTACTTGACCCTAAAAACTTTTAATCCACTCTTGCTCTTCTATTATATGCCCCTCCAGTCTTCCTATACTCCTCTTTTTAACCCACTGCCCTTTAGTTCCAACCAACCAGAAATGCACAGAAGATAAACTGTCTCTTAAAGTTAATGCCAATTCAGAACAGAGCAAGCCCATTATAATTGATTTTAAGTTTTGATCTCAGTCTGAGCTGAGAACATTGCTACAGACTTTTAAAGTACAGATATGATAGAAAGAAATGTGCAGATCAGTGTAGAAGAGATCTAGAAGTATATAATCAAGGGTCATCTGATATGTATCAGTTAGTTCATGTGTTGTCAGGAACCTCAAATGCAAAAAATTATACAGGAAGGAAATAATGAAGGTGATCTAAGAAACTCGGATTTGTTTCATTATTTTGCATATGAATATCTCATTTTTCCAGCACTATTTATTGAAAAGACTATTCATCTAGTCATTCTGCACTGAACTGCCTTTCACCTTTGTTTAAAAAAGAAAATCAGCTGATTATATTTATGTGAGTCTATTTCTGGCTTCTGTTGCCTTGATCCATGGGTCTATACCTCACCAGTACAACACTGTTTTGGTTACTGTATATGGATAGTAAAACACACATTTTAATCCTAACTTTCCCACAGATTAAAACTCTATTCATTTATTTTATTGAAGTTTTCCCACACAATGTTTGCATATTTAATTCTTCCCTGCCTGGTTTCCTTAGGTGGAAATTGGTTATTAAGGTTAGCCTGTGTTCCCAGGATGTACTGTGTAAAACTGAACCAAAAGGAACTGTCCTTCACTTTAGAAGATGAGTGGGAACATATTGAAAACATTTGCAAGCAATGGTAGGACCATATGGTGGGGAGGAAGGGAAGAAGAGGGAAGGAGCCTTAGTGGGGCATTGTGAGAAAAAGAGGTAGGTGTAATTTAGCATGTGCAATATGGACAAGAAGAGGAATAGTACTGTGGTAAAATATTTTACTCTCCTGACATCTTCTCTCTTCCAAGGTTAATCTATTGATGTCTAACTAAGCAAGTTCATAGTGTGGAAGAACATAAGACACATAGGATGCAACAAATTATTAGAGTAACATTTTAACCAGAGTTATTTTCCTTATGTAAAAAAAGACTCATGAAGTATAAAAGCTAAGATTTTAAATGGTACTTTTTTTTTGACAAACATAGAAACCAGATTGCAGAGCTAAAGTCCTTCTGTTCCCCTGATAAACGTCCCTTTACAGAGATTTGGCTCGCAGATGGCCATTCTATCTTCATCACCCACTTCCTCAAAAGAAATAATACTAGCGGGTAAGTTTTTTTCTCTTCTAACCTGAATATATTTAGCTTTCTTTTGCAGTACTTCACACTGGGAGTCTAACTCTGAGTCAAGCTGGAACAGCCTCATCTCATTCATTTTGCATGAGCCTCTTCTATTTTTTTTAATTAATCTTATAGCAATTTGGAAATATTTCTGCAATCATATCACTTTTATGATGAATTATTTTGTAATAATTTTCAGAGAAACAATTACAAATGTGCCCCCCTCTTTTTTTTTCCTTTTAGGCCTATTCTCTTAAATTAGCATAGGTTGAGTTTGAGCACAAACTCTCATTTTTGCTGAGTTAGTATCTTCAACTTGGACAAATTTAGTCCCTGCACGGTCTTTTTCTTACTTATTGTGTAGTTTTTAAAAAATACATTTTTTTTTATGATTCTAGGAATTTCAAATTGCTATAATTTTAAAATCAATGTACATTGGATAGCCATTGGTTATGGACCCCTCTTAAGTGTGCTGTATATGCATGTATTCGCTAAGTTGCTTGCATCATCAGGCAAGCAGACTATATACCTAATCCTACTGATTTTAAAACTCTGTGGAGATATCACAAGATGGCCAAATAAAATAAATTGCTGTGCTATGATATAAAACTCTAGTAGTGTACTGTTCGTAGCTGTTGCAGAGTGTCCTGTTACCATCAGGATTTTAAAAGTCATGAAAGATACAGCTCACCTGAAATACATACTTGGATCAGGGGACCTTTATTTATTTAGATGTGCTCTCTCTTCTGGAGTCTTCCCGTTTTGTTTATTTCTTCTTCTTTCGTTCTTTCTTTCATCCCTCCTTTCCTTTTCCCTCCCTCCCTTTCTTCTTCCCATGTATTTTTCTCTACAGAAATGAAATATAAAAAATACATTTGCAGTTCTAAACTGGATATTAATAGCTCTTAGCTTAGAATTACATTGGATGTCACTGTTTGTTCTCTTCTGATGGCCTGTTCACAAATTCAGAACTGTATAGACTGAGCCAGAGATATATTTAGAGTAAATTCAATATGTAGGACACATGTATGAGCACACACATACACATACACACCAAGAAATGTTAACTGGGACACGCCAAACATTGTTCCTAAGATAACTGTAACCAAAATGAAGATATCTACAATCTCTGAGATATGTACTTTAATGATATAGTTACCTTAGTAAATCTTTCAGAAATATCAAATTTTGGTCTCTAAAATTTTGGTTCCATGAATGGAAACCATAGTTGATTTGTTACATTGCCTACTGGAAAAGGATGCTCTACAGTATTAGATTTAGAAGCACTAAAAAATTCTTCCTGGTTTATCATTTCAGTGGTTACATCATTTTTCTACAATGAAGATATACATTTATTTCATAGCATTGATACATTTTCTTGGACTGTTGGAACTGTGTTTATCAATAGGTCATGTCATGTCTTTGAAGAATCAATTAATATAATACCTACTATAAAGACATACATAAAACAATAGAGGGTTTCTCTAATCAGGAATAGCAATTCCACGAATACTTCTATATGCACATTAGAAACATGCCTTTATAGTTGTTTTGATCTTAAGCCAATTTAGGTAATTTTTTAAAGAATAAATATATATATTATATTATTGCTTAACATAATTTAGTCTTATGATTCACTTCATCACCTGCCCTCAAGCCCTAGTGAAAATTTTAGTGCCTATGACCTGAATTCTGATCTTGAATTTTCAAAAGAAATTTAAGTGACTCAAACAGAGGTTAAAGGATTTATTCAGTTCTGTGAAATAGAGCATCTGAAGATGAAGTAGCTTCCTAACTGAAGCAGTCAGAGTTTTGACAGGATAAGGAAGAGTTGAGCAGCTGCCTTCATGGTTTTGATTTAGACAGCAATTTTTTAAATAAAATTCATGGTTGCAGGTCATACCTTTTCTCTGAGGTTACACTAACCATCAGAACAGTTTTGCCAGAATTATTTTTGTAAGCCTTGCGGTTTATAAGCTAGTCAAATTTCCTGAAGCAGGGAAGAGAGAAAAAAGGAAAAGACAGTGAACGTACAGGGGCTGGGAAGGGTGAAGAGACAAAGGCTAGAAGGCAAGATGGAAAATGATGATACTCTATCATGTTTGTTTACTAATTTTGCAACTTATATTTTGGCCCTCTGCTGCCAAGTGTTGATAGAGACTTCCGTGGAATACTGCCCATGTTGATTTAATCAATGGATTTATGTGTGGTGGGATAGTTTATTGAATGGTAAGGGTGATGTGGCCAATAAAGATACCACCTGAGAATTGCAACCTGTAATCACAAGTTTTCAGTAGAATTATCTAGTCAGAAAAAAAAAATCATCATATGGGGGAATTACTTTGCTATGTCAATCTCACTTGTATTAAACACACACACACACACAGACTTCCAATTTATACGTAAGCTTTTACCCTTTTTAAAAACTGCACTGAAGGGAGGAAAGAGAGGAACACTCCGAGGGAAGTGGGAAACTTTTTTTTCTTTCTTCAAGAGGAAGGCAACTAAAGGGAGCTTCCTAGAATTGATCTGTGATTTGTCATGATGGAAGGTCCTCGCCATCCTTAGCTAAGAAATGGAAACTTCATGAGCCACAGACAGAGATGTGACCTCAAAGACTCAGGAAGGGAGGGTACATTGGGTAATGTATTTACAAGTTAACCCACTTCAAAAAGTCTCCTTTAAAAGGAGTATTGATATATAATTAAAATTTGTCATTTAGTTATCTTGCTAAATATTAAGAATTTATCATTTTTTTGGTATTTTGTCTTTCTCTAAACAATGGCAGGTAGTTTTTATGGAGAGGATATTATGTCATTTTATTTACAGAATTTATTACTACTTGATATATATGTGGTATATATGGTAAATGGTAAATGCCATATATATATATATCAAGCAGTAGTATATTTACATTTATTTTTTACATATATAGAAAATATATATTCTATAAATATATAGTAATATAGTATTCTATAATAAGTTACATAAAACATAGATATATTTATATATATATTTGCTGTTAATCTCTTTGGATTAAAATGTGAGGTCCAGGGATCAGAGTTTTTGTTTATTTTTTTTTACTGCTGTATTCCTAGGACACATTGTAGTGATTCAATAAATATTTTTTGAATTAATTAATAGTAATAAAAATATCTTGATCACGCTACATGCATCACATCCAAGATTTATCTAAATGAAAACAAACAACGCACAGCATTTTCTTGTGTATTAAAAATGTGTGGATGCTTCAGATAAAACTCCAGATTATTTTTTCAGGATGGATCATTTCAGGAGAAAAATATACTGATTGTATTGGGACTTCAAAATGTCTCAGAGTGTTTCATGTATTCTCAAAATACCTGAGAAATCTACTGCACAATCAGAGCCCTGCATCAGGTACTGGGAATACAAAGATTCTAAGTTAGAATCTATGTCAAACAATGGTCCTAAAATTGTCTCAAAGGAATTAAGTAATCTGTGAAAAAAGAACTATAAGTGAACTGTTATCATATTTTATCGCCTTCAAGTCAACATGCTGAAAAATAATATGGATACTACAAATGGCTGAAAGCAGGTCTTTGTAAGAAAATGTCTATCAAAATTGCTGTTTATACTCAGAGAGAAAGAGATCTCTGGTGTCTCTCTTCTTGCAACATATCATTCTTACTGGGTTAAGGCCTCACTCTTATGACTTAACCTTTCTTACCTCTGTATAGGTAGGCCCTGATTCCAATTCCAGTCACATTGAGGGTTAGGGCTTTGACATACGAATTTTAGTAGAGCACAATTCAGTTCATAACATATTCTGTGATGAAAATTAAAACAGTTAAATAAATATTTATCCACTTCTGCTCTAACTTGCTCCCAATACACATATAGGAGAATGGAAAGTCTTCTCTGTGATACTGGGGCAACCTATATTTTCTGACATGAGGGCTTTTTTTTTCCAGTACAAGAATCAACAGGGTTACCCTGCAACAAACCCCACTCATGCAGGACACACACTCATGTTTAAAACAGCCCAAGTCTTCAGACTTTAAAGCCTGTTTTTAGTTTATGAACCACAAGAATGTGTTATTTATTGAAAAATTAAGAAAAAAATAATAACCTCTCTAAAAGGGTTGTAAGTAAGAACTAGATCTATTTCCCACTAGTTATTATTGAGCAAATGGCTACCAAAATATACTCAGGACAATTAGACAGGGTATTAGGCTGTGCTACAGAAACAGAGATTCTAAATCTTGGTGGCTTAACATAGCAAAGATGTGTTTCTCTCTGAAAACCTAGTGTGAGTTAAGTAACAATGTAGATCATATATCCATCTGGTAACATAAGAATTCAGATATCTTCTATATTTTGATGCCTCCATTATAGGGCATTAAAAAGTTGCTGGGGAAAAGGAACAGAGAACATGAAAGATTCATCACTCTCAAGTACTTAAGACCAGAGGTGATATGTTTTTACTTTCTTCTCTACATACAACTAATTCATAGCTCCAATTTAATTACAATAGAAGCAAGAATAAATATGGAAACATACAGAACATTTGGGGCACTCTACAATCTGTGTCATTCTGGGTTCATTTTAACTGCAAATGCCATACTATATTTAATAAAAGGAATCATCTCTACTAAACCACTAATGTAATAGGGTTTGTAGATATTCCTCAATCATTTCAATCAAGATGTCCCTCTAAAATAAAAGTCACAAAATACATTTCTAATAATGTTATTACCACTTAGTCTATGGTCATCCATACAACAAAAGCTATTATTTCCTAATAGCGATAAACTTGAACCAAAGGGAATTCCAGACACTAGAACTGAAGTCAGCGAACACATGCCTGATAGTCAGTCTAAATAAACTGGTTATCCCAATAGTGATAAGATTCAAAAAGATCCCTTCCAGGGTCACAGGAATAGAGTATCATGTGGAGAGAGCCTTGCCATGAAAAACTTGGGTTAGGATGATATCAGCAAAGGAAGAAGAGTTTTTTGTTGATGTTTTTGTTGCTTTGGTGTAATCTGATTTTTGCTTGCTTTTTTGTTTACAATTTATTAGCAATTTTGTGAAAGTATTTTTAAAGGATGGGGTATTTTAATTAAGTGACTCAATTTTATTTTTTGTTCAATTTCCTTTAAGAACCAGTTACATACTACAGTGACTAGAGTGCATTTATTCCAAATTAGTTTTACCTTCACAAAGAAAAATTATAACTATTACTACTCTCAAAACTTCCTTTGTTATTGGTCTCTAAAGGATTGGTTCCAAAGCATTAACGAGCTTCAGAATCATTTAATCATCTTGGTTAAATACAGATTGCTGGGGTCTACACTAGAATTTCTGATTCACTTGGCCTAGGGTGGGGCCTGCGAATTTGCAGTGGCAACAAGCTACCAGGTAATGCTGATACTGCTGGTCTGGGGACCACACTTAGAGAATAACATTTCCAAATTACAATGATATACTTATTCTTTAAGTTTCTGTAAATCAGCTGATTCTGGTAGATGACATGTTCTTTCAAGAAAGGGACCATTTGTTATTTATTCTTTTAATCTTGGCACCTAACAGACATGTTGGAACGTAACAGATACTGGATAAGTTTTTAATGAATAAATAACGATCCTTATATCATCATATTTAAATAAATGTGGTTAACCCTAAAGTTGATTTCAGTTATTTAAAATAATAGATGAGAAACCAAGGTTCCCACTGTACTATGGTTTGTTCATCAAGCTAATCCCCAACTTTATGCTTCTTCATAAACTGAAGGTGAATCATCTGCAGCTTCATCATGATAATCTACCAACTATAAGCTATTAGGATCAACAGCTCGGAAAGGATGCTGGAAAGGATGAAAGCAGTACTTGATAAAAGAAGGAGCTTGTGGCAATGCAATCTCAACATAGGTCTTAGACAAACCGACAGGGAGCCTTGAAGTCTGGAAAGTCCTCCAGAGATTTACCAAGTTGCATAGAAGGGGCTGAGTCCCATATTAAGTAGTCATTAAATTTAGGCTGCCCCTGAGAAGGAAGAGTACCTTGGGCAAGGTAGTTATCTCTATTTAAGGACAATCCAGAGACCTGGGAATAAATCTTTCTCTGTGTGTGTGTGTGTAAAATGTTCAGCAATATATATAAAATTCTTATTTAATATCAATATAGTTATGATTTAATAATATAAGTTTAATATATGTAATTAGTAATTAATGTTCAGATATGTATCTTTAATTGTTCCCTGACTACATTTTAAGTAACTTCAAGGAAGGACAATGCTTTGTATTACTTACCATTGTCTTTACAAAAACTATTATTGTTCATTGGCTACCAAAATACTGAAAATCAAAAACCTGATACATTCCTTTTAAGCAAAAGGATATTAAGAAATTAACATTGATTTTTTAAAGCTATTAAAGCCCTCATGGAAATAGTTTAAATCTGAAACATTCTTACACTTGTTTGATGTCATATTGTCTGTCAAATCAGTGATTTTTTTTTTATTTCTACCTGGAGTTACCATTAGTTGGGGGTGGATAATGGTGTTAAAAAAGAAGTGTCTTGTAGGCACTGAGAAAATAACCTAATAGCACAAGGAAATATATACAAGATCTTATGGTAGCTCACAGAGAAAAAAAATGTGACAATGAATATACATATGTTCATGTATAACTGAAAAATTGTGCTCTACACTGGAATTTGACACAGCATTGTAAATGATTATAAGTCAATAAAAAATGCTTTTAAAAAAGATGGGAAAATAAAAAAGAAAATAAGCTATTTCAGGTGCCTACATTAAGTGGGCAATATGATGGCTTTAGATAAAAAGGAGACTGAAACTTCTCAAAGTTCAGGCACATTAGATAGAAGAATATGAATAGTAGATCATTACAGGGAACGAAAGTTGTAGAATTAAGAAGCAACACTATCGATTATCACTCAATAGCAAAAACGAAGGAGGATGTTGGGCATTACATCCTGACTATTTGGACATCAGCAGGATTAGATGGACTGTATTTCAGTATGCCTATTAGTGTAATTGGGAAGTGTCAAAACAAATGGCTCCATATGGAGGTAGGTGTAAATATATTTCCTATAGTAACACTTAACTCATTTACTTATCACTTAGACTCTTTATTCACTTACCAGCCTATGGTTATGGGATGTGTACTACCTACTGAAAACATTAATAATTATATGGAAAATGGTTTTATGCATAGGTGAACAGAGATACCTCTGGATATAAAAATAATAATTTTAGTGTTTTCTAAAAAATATTTTCATATATCTTTATTTCTGTTGTTGTTCTTAATCTAAAACAAATAAATCAAACATTACAAATCTTCCCTGATTCAAGTTCTCATCTTCTGCATGGACTACTGTAACATTATTTTAACTAACAATCTATATTCCACTTTAATGTAAGCCCTGTGTGGACTCTGGAGTACACAGATTGTATCTTATGATTATCCATGTTCAAAATGTTCAACAGATCTTCATTGTCAATATGACATTAAAATATTTTGTTTTAAAGTACTTTATGCTCTCATGACTCATCATTCCCTTAACCCTTAATTTCACTTAATCTTCTACTGCGGTCATGCCAATGTCATGCCATATCATTCTTTTGCTCTTTTATAGCTCTTTTTTTGTTGGTGGTGTTTCTAATACTTGCTCTGCCAAAAATGTTTTCTCTATCTTTTTCCCCTCCAAGTGAATGGCCACTCATGCTTTCTGAACCTATCCCAGATGTTGTCTTTTCACTGTGATAATCTCGTACGTTCCGAGGCCTGTGCAGGCAAGCCTACCCCACATCCCCACCCCAATGCATTGCCGTGGCATGCTGTACATATCACTCCTGTAACAGATATGTTTGCTTTGCCCTGTATATCTTAAGTTCTTCAAGATCACGACCATGTTTTACCTATCTCTGGATCCCTTAGGCCTATAGTTATTGCCACCATCTGAGCACATCATATGTGTTTATTGAGCTAACATCATGCAGAACACTGAAAGTCTATAATCTAATACAGTTTGATTAATTCAGCCTGTACACAGCAATTACAATATTCCTCAGAAGTAAAATTGTACACTTATTCTTGTTATTCTTGATTAAAACCTTCAGTAGCATACGTGTTTCTCTGGGAAGGAGTGTATTTCTAAGCAGTGGGCAGTAATAGTAAACTGCAAAGTAAGATAAAATTGAAAATAAAGGAGGGGTAGGGCTTGTGGCTCAATAAAAATTCAACAAACATTCCTTGAGAGTCAGTTCCATTTAAGGCATTGTGCTCATTTCTAGTAGAACTTAAGTCTCTGCCTTTAATATGCCTATAAGAGACCTGATAGGGAGTGAAATCAGGCTTCTCAAATAGAAGAAAGTATATTTTTAAAAGGCCTGACATTGGCAGGCAATGCAAAAAATGATTCCAAAACTATGAAGAAAATAAGCAGTCATTTAACTTTTTTATAATGTGTACCTTCATTTATGAAATATTTTTAAATGTTAAGTGAATAGGTAGTTGTGACAATTTTAATTTATAATATAATGATCAAATAAAGCTTTAAATATGCATATATCAGGAAGATAGCATAGGTTAAAGTTAAACAAGATTAATTTATATCAACCTCAGTCATCTCAAATAAAAATATAAAATACCCTCTACCGTATATCTAAAGTTATGACAAATCGTTATTGTATTTAACGTTAATTATTTTATTTTACAGCAAAACAAAGAAGTAGCAGACAGGCAATTCTAGACATAAGAACATTCTTTTTTTAAAATTCTCTTTGAAGCAGGAGTTTAATTATGAGGAGATAACTGGAAGTGTTATGACCTGACTTCAAATTAATATTTGATTAAATTTCACAACACAGCATGGAGCTGTAACTGGAATGAACATTTGATGAAATTAAAATTACTTAGTAATAGATATTAAGCTAAGTAACTACTAAATTGCTTATTTCTTAGGATGTAATATCAGGTGCCAGAGGAATAGTATAAATTTTCCACAAGCACAACCCTGGTAGACTTTCATAAATTCGGGATTGTGTGGTTGAACAACTCTTAATCTCAATTTATATTGGCTATATCCCTTCAGACATGTGATGATGTTTTATAAACTTCTGTAAATCACTAGTGGTACTAAAAACACAAGTTGTTCATGTTCTTGATCTACATTTCTGAAGGCTAAAGGGAGGAAAGGTATATTGAAATCAGTTAAGCGCTAAAGGAAAACAAAAACAGAAGTATATCCTTTAGTATTTGTGAATGTGAAAGAAACAGATACGTGAGAAACATTTGGAAGACAGGCATCCTGGGGCAGGGGTAGAAGTCCTAATCAATATTTGGTAACAGACATCTTTAGTGGAAGATAAGGTTGAGAGGGAGAAAAGAAGCTGGGCTGAGAATTCAATTGCAATTCAAATTGTTAGGTTCAAGACACTGGTTAAATGTAATAGAGAACATGGTGAATGCACTAACAAAAATACAATTTATAATGTATTTCAAAAATATGGAGATACCTCACTCTATGAGCAAGAGAAGAGCAATACCTTTAAGGAGGGAGTTACCTTTGAGACAGTCTCAAAAGCACCGGTTCAGACATCAGTAGTGATGAACAGGATAAATACCAGGAACCAGGCTTTTGGCTAGAACAAGGACTTTGGGTGATGAGCCCTGGGAACTTATTCTGGAGAGCTGAGTTTTGATCTTCACTCCACCAACTATCTATTGAATTATGGATGAGTCACTTAGCCCTTCAAGACCTAGTTTTCTCAGGGATGCACAGGAGAAATTAAACTAGATAATCTTTAAGATCATCCTTGTTCTAAAATGCTCTGATCTAAGAACACATTGGTTCCTGCTTTAAATGGCCTAGAATGCTAAAGTTGATTTTTTTTTTTACATTTGTAGGCCATTGAAAATCACTGAAAGTTTTCTAATCAAGGTAGTAGTATGACTAAAGTTATACATTTGGATGATTAATCTACTGAGGACACATAGGATTAATTTCTGTGGGAGGATCACTTAGAATCTCTAACGCTCCTAGGTGAAGGACTGGCAGAGGGAATCTACTATAGAAGCTGAAATCATAAGACCTGTCCTCACGATTAATTAACACCAATGGGAGAGGGAAAACAACACCACCACCAACAACAACAAACAAAATAAAACAAAACAAAACAAACAAAACAAAACAAAACAAAACATGTCTTCCAGCCTTGGTATCCAAGAGAATTTTTACCAGACCAAGCTAGGAAAGCTTTATATATAAGGATCAGTGCAAGACTTTGGAATGAAGCTGGTCAACTGGCAACTGGAAATTAAGGCTTAGATTTTTGCTTTCAAGATATGGACCTGAAGAGGGCTTGCAAACTCAAATGCTTACAGGAACTACTGCATTAACAGGCTCTGTTCAAAACAATAAAGTCATGGGGAATGTAACACCCTGAAAAATATGTCTTTCTGAAGGAGGTAGCTGCCAATCAGCTTCAACAGATCGGTGTCCTTGTGAGTACAGACCCTGCTTTTCTAAGATAAGCCAGAAATTTAGATGGTTTTCCTTTGAAAAGTGTTGATAAGAAAAGTAACTCAATAAAATTAAGTAACTGTGGGGAATAAACAAAATGGGATGCTAAACCACATTGGTATACAGACTGCTGGATATAATTTTGGGACAGCTATAATAACCTTTTAAGCATGAGCAGAAAGATAGAAATGACCAAAATTGTGGGAAAGGACAGACAATTTCAAAAGAAAAAAGTTAAGGAGAGAAGTCTAAGAAAAGATCCTCAAATAATTTTTATACTTAAAAAGTCAAGTAAAAGAAAACAGTAGTATCTATATATAGTAAGTCTGCCAGAAATGAGAAAATATGAACCTTACTCAAAGAGAATGGACGATAAAGGGACAAGACTAGACACAGTGTCTGTTGGCAGGAGGAATTAACAATTACACAGCAGAAGACATGCTAGTTGACTGAGAAGATAAGGTGAAAGTGGGAGGGTACAAATTACTTGCACTTTTCTTTACATAATCTCTATTTTTTTCATTTTATGTTTTTAAAAAATCTACGTTGTTACTCAACATACTTATTGGATTGAACAGTGTGCTGAATATATCTGCTTTTTCATCCACACACCTGGAGATGTTTAGTGCAATTGGGAAGTTACCATCCATTACAAGAAGACAACATGGACACAAAGACGTAGAGGTTCATTTGTATCATCAGGTAGACAAGTCCACAGTTGTGGCTTCACTGAAACATGTATGAGAGAAAGAGGAAAATAAGTTTGATGTAATGTTTAGGAGATATTTTAAAGTGTTCCCACAACCATGCTTTATTCCCTAACTCTGAGAATGCATTAAAGAGCAAGTGGCTACCTTGCTGAACACTTCTCAGTCTCCACTGGTAAGAAATCAAGAGTCTTTATTGTTGATAAGCTCTATATCTTCTTTGAAAAGAAACAGCTCCTAGAACAGATAGTTGACTGCAAGATTTTGCCACATTTCTAAGATATTCTTTGTAAGTCACCAACAGTTGTATTTAGTTTTGTCTGTGAGGAAAGAGCAGTGAGTGCATGATGAATCAGACATCATTAACTGTAATTTAAGAAAAATCAAATACAATAATTTCTTACATTGCAGTAATAAGATATTAGAAAGGCTTTCATTTGAAAAGATTTTCCAAATGTGCAAAGGATTGTCAAGGAAGTGTTAGAACATGACAGTAATGAATACTAAGGTGAGTGACAAAAATTGAAATATATATGAGTGTGTACACTTGTAAGTGTGTGTGTGGTATAATTTGTATTTGGAACACACTAGGCACTCAATAAGTACTTACTGTAATATAATTTTTCCACTCTTGCTGGTCACAGATTTGTCCTGAATTTCCTTTGACAGCCATCTATGGAGTCAAAGATACCTGACAGCCAACTCTTTTTTTGTCTTCCCATTTTCGGAACCATTGTGGTAGACTCTAGAATCATCTGTCTTCCTTTATTTGGTCCCTTATTAATTAATTTCTTATAACTTTTTTTTTCTTCCTTGGCTTATTTCAAAAAAGCTCAAATTTCCTTCATTATTTAATAAGATTTTTTTCTATTTATCTACTGGTACTTATTAAACAATACCACCCCCAAATTAGTAATCTAAACAATGATCATATTATTTTGCTCTTGAACTTCAAAAGTCAGGAATTCAGACGGGGCACAGCAGGCATAACCTGTCTCTGCTCAAGGCTGTGTGGAACCTCAGCAAAAGGAAGACCTGATACCCTTTCATAACTGGAAACTCTGGAGGTCAGAATCATTTAGGAGGCTTTTTTACTCCCATGATTGGCATAACTCAAAGCCAGAGCTTACCTGGAATCTTTTACCGGAATGTCTGTTCTTATCACCTCCACATGGACTTCAACTTCTCCTAACATAGTGACTGGAATCTGAGAGCAAAAGTCTAGAGAATGACAATCCAAGAAATCCAGGGAGAAGCTACACGATTTTTTATGACCTAGCCTTAAGAGTCACAGGCTATTACTTCCATCATCTTCTGCTGGTTGTAGCAGTCACAACCCAGTTTCAAAAGTGGGGACACAGATTGAATCTCCTAATAGGAGAATGTGTCAAAATGTATGTGATCATTTTTTTAATTGACCATTTAAAAAATCACAAATTTTCTGAAAAATTGGTTTACTGCTGCTATCTCATGTTCTCATTAATGGCTCTTCCATAACTCCTACCAACCTGCCTCTTGCCAATATCATCCCAATGAACTCGTCTCTAGAAGTCACTGATGGTTTTTTGATTATTAAATCACAATCTCTTCATTTCTCACCATAATAGTGATTACATTCATTATGCATTTACTATATGCAAAATACTATTTCTTTAGACCTTATAATAACACCATGAGGAAGGTAATACTTCCTTTTCACAGACCATAAAATAACACATTAAAAACTTAAATTATTTGTTATAAGGTTATTCAAATGATAAATACTGAGGAAGAAATTCTAATTTATTGGGATATTAAAACCCCCTTGGGTTATAACCATCCCTATCTACTGTCATTACAATATGAATGCAAAGTGTAGCATGAGAAAAAGATGATATAGTTCTGTCTGTTTTTTTCTATCTCAGACATCTTTAAATACATTTTTAAAGGTTACTGTATATAATCATCAATTTAATTCTACTTCTGGATATACTTAGGAAAATCAGCAACCAGAGGCTAGTGTTCTACTAACCAGAATGTAAATGGATCTTGGCTAACTTATTTAACCTGAGAGACCTTTAATGTCTTTGGTGAGTCTCATTTTCTAAGTCCTGTAAAATTAAGTGGTTGCCATTGAAAATGTGCACAACTTCAAATCTCTACCCAAGTATAAATAAAAACACAGCCCCATCCCTGGCTGGCTGTTTGATTATATATGGCATAATGGCTGCCATTGTTAGCAAATATTTGGGGGAGTGGTAGCAAGTTAGATACTTCGCTGACCTACATATAAAGGGAAGAGAGCTGGAACTGGTTACCCTGGAAACAAAAAGAATGACAAACTGGTTAAACTCAGTTGGAATGACCAATTACAAGTCTTCATTGGTTAGACTCATCAAAGTTATCTAGCTGGCTAGAGAGAAGCCAAAAAACAAAAAACAAACAAAAATTATATGTCCATCATTGGGTAAGAATGGCAGTTCTTTATCTTTTGAGATCAACTCCCCAAGTGTCTTTTGAGACTGAAACTCAGAAAATTTCTCTAGCTATGATCCCATGGTAAAAGCAAGAGATAGAGTACATGAGTTTTCAAGTACACTCAGAAAGGCAAGAAGAGATTAAAAAAAAAAAAAGTGAAGGAAAAGAAAGGTTGAAGCTGTGAAGGGTATTAAAAATTATATTCGGAAACAGATCTCACTCAGAAGGACATTTACTCTCTTCTAAGTTCTTTTAACACAAACCTTATGCAACAATTTATGTCTATTTCATTCTCTTTAAAAACATTAATTACATAAATAAATGCCTTCTCTACTAGTAAGGCCCTGCATGTTTTATTAACCTTTGAAAGAAAGGAATGTTTTATTTATGTTAACTCCCTGGAATATAACAAACTGTCTTTCACGTGGATGATGCACAATAATTCTTTGTTGAATTTAACTGGATTTTGTTCTCATATTTGAAAGTATAATACACAATATCATGGCTAAGTAATCAAGATGAACATTGCAAAATCTCCAAGCTTTCTTATGATGGTTCACAGTGGATATTTCAAAATGGTCCAGGTAGTCAAAGATTTATCTGTGTATGTGTAGAAGACAAATTCCAGGAAGGTGTACATTAGTAGGTAAACAGTGAAAAGTAGGTTTCTGGCAACTTTATATTATACTTTTCTAAACATTTGGAATCTTTACAATGAAAGTATATCACTTTAAATTTACATTGAAATATACAACTAAAGTGAAGACTGATCTCAATATAAGATGAGTAGACCCCAATCACAAGTGACAGGTGAGGATGGGGGCATGGCACATAGAGAGGAAAAAGATAAATAGGAAAGATGGTAGAGGGGAATGTAAGAGGTATAGGGGAACACTAAAAAGGGAAATTGATGGGCTTTATAGACAAGGTCCTTTTATTTCCAACTTTTGCATTATGCCAATCCTGCTTTCATTAAAAAACAAACAAAAGGCAAACAAACAAACAAAAGGCTTTTTGATTCAGGGGAAATTCCCATGCCTTACATTCCAAGTTAGAACAAGTTAAAGCATGTAAAAATATTTGTCTTTCAATTTGTCAGGTACTGTGATAGACACTGAAGATACAAATTACAGGAAGTAATTAAGAATCAAAACTAAGTCATTTCTGTTCTTTGTTTAAACAAGGTTGACATACACTGCAGTATGTACGTAAAGTAACACTACTGACTAAGCAAAAATAACCTACTGCTTCTCCATAAAATACTTGCCTCTGGAAGATAAGACTGTAAAGCAATACATAAATTACTTATGAAAACATCAAGAAGTTCTTCAAGACCCTCATTTCTGTGTACCCACCAATCTGAAGCTATTTGCCATAAATTCTGCCTAATTCTAATCAATTCCACAACTTTCAAGAAACACTTAAAGTCAACCAGACATTCCAGGACCTGAAATACTATAAATATCTTTCCATGACTTCTCCTGAGAAAGTACAAGACTCAATCAAGATGGTGTTCCCCTTATAGCATTAAGTCTCATAAACATAGTTTTATTCAAACAATTGGGCTTTCTGGTGGTGTTTTGGGGGAAGTAGATTATTAAGACATTGCTTCTGCCTTTAAGGAACTCAGAAATTAAGATATCTTAACTTTTACCTAGATAATAGTTTATCAGACTTAAAGTGGTAGAAAATTTTATCCCACACTGTCCATCTACTTTGATTCTGAGGGGATGCCATATTCATTCATTCATTCATTCAATTATTTGAAGTAGATGATGTCGTAAATTAAGAACATACTATATGCATGGGGCTGAATCTAAAACACACATATATGAAAATTTATATTCCCTATAATCAAAGAGCTTGTAACCGACTAGATAGGCACACATGCACACAATTATAAGAAAAAAAGACAATACTACTTACAACTCAGCATGCACAGGTAGCAATGGAACTATAGAGAATGTCCACCTGTACTTAGAGAAGTCATGAAAATTATCATCAGATGCTTGTGAGTCAACAATAAATTACTATAAAGGCATTTGAAGAGAAGAAAACAATTTGTGCAAGAGATATAAGCGAACATGCCATGTTTGTGAATCTGCACTAGTCTAGTGTTTTTAGGTCATATTTTATAAAATATGTGCAAGCAGTAGATTTTGAAGGGCTATTTATGCCAAGTTAGGAAGCTGCTACAATACCCTTTAAATAATAGCAATCACTGAAGAATATTGAGCATAGGAAAAATTTGCTCCTCACTAGGTATTAGCCCTATTTCTCTGGTAGCACTCTCAAGAATGAATTTATTACAGGATGAGAATATAGGTAGAGTGACTAGCTAGAAAGCTACTGCAGCAGTTAGACGAACACAAAGACAGTGTGACTTTCTCATAGAAAGCAGAGAATTAGAACAAGAGATACTGAGGAAATTGTATTAAGACAGTTTAAAAATTGATTAATTATTAAGATGAAGTTGGTCAAAGTGAAGGAGCAGTTTTTCAGATCACTATGAATAGGTGGTTGGTTGATGATTACTGTGCTATTTAGCCAAAGTACTAATGATGAATAATTATTTTCATCATACATTAGTCTTAAAACATTTCTGAAGTCATTATAGATATATCAATCTTATTTGATAAGTCAATAATATTGATCTACTCAACCAAATGCAGCTTTCTTTATTTAACTGATTATATAGAAGCTGATGGCCATGCAGAGATCAGTTAACAATGATGAAGAGCAGTGGCAGCTATAAAAGTACTTAAAATGATCCATAGGTGGTTTTTATGTCCATCAATGCCAGCAACTGTCCAGTGTCATTCAGGTCTTGAACTTAAACCTACTGAAAAGATAATATATAAAATAGTCTGACCCCTGGGTTTCTACTATATTAAGTTTTATAATCTATTTTGTCATGCTGGTCTGTGTGCAGGCATATTGAGAGGTGAGAAAATCATTTTTTTGTTCCTACATTCTTTAGAAATCTGCTCTTGAATATGGTTGGATTAACTGCAACTTTAAAAATGAAAAGGTTTTAGACTTGGATAGGAAAAAAAGGATGGTATTTAGAATAATAAAGTGAAATTGAAACATAATAAGTTTACTTTAATGTCAAAGAATTGTGACAGATAGGAAGTCTATGAGTTGTTTTTGCATATATTACTTTTACAGTAACAGTCTGAATTAAAGCATCCTTATATATCAACAAATGCTTACTGGTCTTTTGCATCTCAATCATTTTCCTTATGATGAAAGTGAAAGAAACCTCTAATTCTTAAGGTAAGGCCCTGAAAAAAGTCGTTTATCATAGGATGTTCAGGTAGTATTTTCATCATGTTGCTTCTAGCTGGGTGCAACAAGCATGTTGCTGCATACATGACCAAAATCTACTGGCAGCAGGTGTTCACTTGCTTGATGGATTTGTTCAAAGCATTAAACTACAGAAAACATTTACTTAACACAATATTTTTTACTTCACTATTAAGTATGGCTAGAAAGTCACATACCTAGAAGTGGGAAGACGTATCTGTGTTCTTAACAGTACAAGTGTTTTGCACTTGTTTCAAAATTTAGATTTTATTTAGTTATGGTGAGGCCAATAGATCAAGAGATGATTGCCACTGAAAAGATAGTTTTTTACTCATAGTTTCCAAGAGGAGGAGGAGGCATGGCACACCATGCAGGGGCCACCTGGGGAAGCACCAGGGTCAGTAAGGAGGTAGAGGAAAGCCTGGGCGAGAACCTTCATTGTAGTTTCCGTGAGAAGAAACGGACAAGGCAAGGTAATCAGGTTTAGGACTGACTAGTTTGCATAATTTCTGTGGATTCTAGGGTGTAACAGCTTTCTCTGTCTCTCTCTGGGAGCTGGCCCTCAGTAATTTAGCACAGGGAAATAACGGCCCAGATTTTAAGAGGCCTGCAAGAGTTTGATAAAGGAGGTGCTTGGAGTTTGGGCTCTGGACTGGCTGAGTTACATGTGAAAGGCACGTTTGCAGATGAGTCCTTTACTATCTCTAGAAATTAGCTAACCCTGGGAGAAACACTCTTTCTTGGGTCAGCCAGGGCCCAGATTCAAAGTTTCAGAAATACAAAAAATAAAAAGCCATGATTAATACACTCATCAATGTCAAAACCTCTATGTATATTAATCCCCACCCCACCCTCCAAAAAACCCCAGAAAACTAAATCTATTCTTACCCATGACAGGCTTCAACAGGTTAATCTCACTAACAGCTAGAGCTTCCTGGGCTAGTACTATTCTTATTGCTAAAGTTGAGAGAAACTAGACACTAGAAAATTCACAATTGTCTTTTACTTGTGTTTTCTAAAGATTTTAAAATATGTTATGAACTTAAAAACTATATTTAAAGTAAAGGAGTATTTCTTTTTCTGGTTAGCTAGTGGGGTAAGAGAATATAAGCTGGTGTTGAAATCATCTGGGAGAAAGGAAATTTAGAAGAAAATTCAGTTTGCCTATTTTGTCTTCAAACACAGTAACATGTAACCTATTTACAGCAAAGGGAAATCCATTTCACTATGACATACTATTATAATGCATTTTTATTTAGAAGACTATGTGAGATTGTCTTTTCTTGTTTTTCACGTTTGATAGTGTATGTCCAAAAATACAGAAGGATAATCTATTGATTGACGACTTCAAGGGAAGATAGACTGTCTACAGGTTGAATGTTTGAGTCCCCCCACAAATTCATATGTTGAAAACTAATCTCTATTGTGATGTGCTTGGAGGTGGTGCTTTTGGAAGGTGATTAGATCATAAAAACAGAGTCCTCATAAATGCAATGACTACCTTTTTAAAAGAGGCCCCAGCACAATCTTTCATCCCTTCTGCCATGTGAGGTTACAGCAAAAGGAACGAAGGATAGGTAGAAAGGAACTTTCATGAGACACTGAATCTGTGAGTACCTTGATCTTAAACTACCCAGTCTACAGAACTGTGAGAAACAAATGTTTATTGATTATGAAAAACCCAATCTATGGTATTTTGTTATAGTAGAACAAATAGAATAAGACAAAACCCTGTACCTAATGTTCAGATTGGAATTTACAGAATTGTTTTGTGTATTTTGAAAATGCCTTTGGGTTTTGTTACAATTATTTTTAAGATTTTTGAAGATGAATTTTATTTCTTTCTACCTAATAATTTTCTTTTTCATATCCTTGCCAAGAATCTAGGAATTCATTGGTTTCATATTTTAAGCTTTATTGAGGTAAGATAATACACAAAACTGTATACAATTGGATGAGTTTTGATTTATGAACGCCCATGATACCAAAACCACAGTCCACTACTTTCAGAAGTTTCCTTGTGTCCCTTCACTAGTTTTTTGTTTTTTTCTGGTAAGAAAACTTATCATGAAATCTTCCCTCTTAGCACATTTTGAAGTTCACAATATCGTATTGTTAATTATAGGCACAGTGTTGTACAATACAGCATCTGCTGTAACTCTTGTCTGAACTGTATTTCATATCACAAATATTGCTTCTGTCTTCAGGTGAATTAAAATATCTATATGCATTCAGCCACTCAACAAGTGTCTGCTGAGTTTCATATTACCTTATTTTCTTAGGCTTAGCTATTGTAGGCATAAAATGATCAATGCTCATTACAAGATCTACAATTATCCCTGTAAACCTAGAAGACCACTTTTAAATGCACTTTTCAATTTGGTTGTTTCTGAGATAAGAATAGTAAGATACAGTAGTAGTTTTCAGATCACGAACATACATCTTAACAGTGCACATTACAGCCTAATCCTGGAGTCAATTAATAAATTGGTTGAAATAGCAGTTTGATTAAAATCTCAGATGTGCTAATTCACTTTCCTAGTGCCCTTTAATTAAAGCTTTTTAATAGAGTCTGCAATTACCTGCAATTTTCTTTGTCTTAAATATTTGTGCTTCTATCCTTAACTTTCAAAGCTCCTTCAACTCACCAAAGCACAAGAAAAGGCACCCTAAAAAATTAAAGTATAAAAAAAACCCAGCTTTTTCTTTAATTGGATGAACAGATACTATATGTCTTCAAAATGCTTACTGAAATGTATTTTACTTTAAGTTACAGTATTTTTGTTGTTGCTTTTGCTCATGTTGTTGTAAAAAACATTACTTTTTGGTGAATGAGGCAGTGTTCTGTGGACATTTTCTATTAAAACTGTCTCGGCCCTAATTGAATTTTAATATAGAATACTTAACCCTCAAAATTATGTTTTTTGTGTGAACTTTTAATTTTATTTAACAAAAATACAACTTTCTCTCACCTTGTGTTTAGCTACTATTTTTTGAGCTTTACTCTGTATCAGGCACTGTTCAGGTCTTTATATAAACTCTGTCATTTATTACTCCAGTAACTGAATCAGTAGATGCTGCTGTTATCCACATTTTAAAGATAAGAGAATCAAGAATTACAGATTTGAGGTAAGTGATCAAAATTACAGGCATGTAAAGGCAGAATTACAACTGAAAGGCAGGCGTGGTTGACTCTGTAATCTGTGGTCTTAATTGATGCTAAGCTTATCTCAGTTGTTTGAATTTATTGGATTGTTATTAACTACACCAGTATTCATATGTGTAAAGTAAAAGGGCTCATGTTTAAAATCTCTGGTGTGTGATATGATGGATGCTTCTGACAAACTTCGAGATAAAAAGACTATTTTACTGATTACTTTTTAAAATGGAAATATAAGGTTTTGATATTATTTTGTGGTGAATTATCCCTTCACTTTGAAAAACTTCTATTATCCCCCAAATCTTTCTTCAAAAATAAACAAATGAGCAAGTTCACCACAGTCTGAGGTTTTTTCTTTTTTTGAGTAAGTAAATATCTACACATTGAAAAGTTGTAGCAAAAGACCCCCCCTAGATTTGCTTGCTATCGCAAAACAATTCTCCTCTTACCTACCCTCTAAAGAGTTCTTTCAGAGAAGAATTGAGTCTATTGCTAGGAAACATGTCTAAGATTGATTCAAGAAACCTCAAGAATGCTGTAAAAATATGCAGTCTGCCACACCTTAAAAAAGTACCAAAGAAATGTAAATAAATAAATAAATAAGTAAAATGTAGTTCCCTGTTTGGTTTACAAGTTGTACAGACTAATAAAGATCCCAAGTTTGGGGAGTTACCACTTGAGAGACATTCCTGCATATTCATTGATTCAGGGTAAAAAATGTTTACCTTATAAAATACATAGACACTAGAATTATAATTGATAATTGATTGAAAATTTAAAGAAATACACTTCTGTGTTTTGAAATCATATATAAAATAGAAAATTAGGTGTAAGAATGCACTAATAATTACTCTTGTATATACTCGAAGTAAGCTCATTTCAATACTGTCACTACAGGAAATAAAAAGTTGAAGAACAACTTAAAAATCACTTTGTATAAGAAAATATGTTTAAAACTCACTTGTATCACAATTTTCCACATATGTTAATAGGTTTTAAAATTGTAAAGTTATATATCACATAAAAATTGTAGGACAGCTCAAATTCCAACAAGCATTTGGTATCAGAGGAGTTGGTGAAAAGAACTTTGAAAAATGATACCAATGCTCAATTTGGAGAATAAGTGTTAACAATAATAAGAATATTAAAAAAAAAACTTATGAGAAAGTGGTTTATCTGTCTAGGTATTCAACTCATGCTATAATTTAAGTAATATGGAATGGTACAAAGATTGAAAAAATAAAACAATAGAACAAAAATATATATTTCAGAAAAGATCAAGTTTATACAAAACTTAAAATTTTAATAAACATCCACAAAAAAGGAAATTACATGCCTCTTAGCATAAGTTACTCAGACTATGTATAAATACCAAGAAAATAAATAAAATGGTAATTTATTTTAATCTCTAATTTAATCTCTTAATACACAGGTAGTAGATATTTGGATTATTATATCTATTAGAAGAAAATATTTACAGATGAAGCAACTAAGTTTAAAAATATTTATTTTGGATTTATGTGGTAATATCTGACCCTAACCAATAAAATATCTATCATTTAAATATTTTCAAATGCTTTTTTGAAGAAGAAATAAAGTTTTCCAGAAAATCTTTGCTATAATGATTAAATTACCTTATAAAATATTAGTAAAATTCTCATGCTAGAACCCCAGAGAATGTACATTATCTGATAATTTTCCTGGTTCTGCCCTCTATTTGCACACTTCTCCTCCTTTCTTTTGTTCTACTATTTCCCATTTTGATTGTACAATTCATTTCATTATATCACTTTATTTCTTTGTTATTTCAGGGCCTTTCAAGAATAGCACACTCTTTTTTCTTGAAGTGCTTTCCATGTAGCTGATCTATCATCATATTTGCATTAAATAATGAGAAACTAACAAAAAGATGACATTATATATTTGAAACTACATTTTCATGCTAAGAAGTGTAGTCAGCATGATAAGACATGTGGATATTTAGCCAAGAAAGAATTCTTAGAAAATATAAATTTTGAAGGACTTTGTGGATCATCTCTGTAGAATCTTAAAAAGAATTTAAGAATGCCCATCATCTACCACGGGCAATTGTTAGAATACACTGACTTTTTCACAGTAGGCAATGTGTTAACTAACATATTTTGATATACTTTAATATTCTCAGCTCATTTGATGTAAAAAATAGGCATTTCTACATATCCTCTTATAACCAGAATATCTTGAATTCCCATTAATAAAATTATACGTAGTGAAGTTATAAAATAAAGAAATGGGTAATTAGGTAGCACTGAAATCTAGTAATTAGAATTAAATTTCACTGATAGTGAAGGAGTCACAAAATGGCTTCCCTGATGCTAAAGCAGCTTGGAAAATTTGCTGTGATTAATTAACTTGCTTTCTTTGAGTTACTTCTAACGGACTAACCTGTTTTTCTCCTTGTTACTGCTATTGTTTAACTTGCCTGAATGACTCCTTGCTTAGGGACCCCAATCCTATGATCTATGCCCTACTCTAAACAACTTGTACCTAAACTCAGGAGCTATTTTCCAAAAATAAGGTCACAGAACAATAAGGCAGACCAGATAATGCTAAGGCCAAGATCCTCTAAAGTTCCAAGATAAGACTTTATTTTTCATTATCACTGATATGCTCCATCCAGTTTGCCTATATAATCACCAAGCCCCAGCCCCAAGATGGGCTCACAGTCTTTAAGTCATTATCCTGCTGTGACTCCCTTTGCTGGGCTAAGCAATAAAGCTGCTCTTTTCTTTGCTCCCCAAACTCTGCCTCCAAGTTTTAATTCACTTTTCGGGTGCAGAGGCTGATTTTTCAGCAACAATAGCAATTTTTCATAAGAACAGGTGATAAATTCACAGACTCTCCTCTTCCTGATAAGTTTTATAGGCTTATAAATGCTAAACATCGAAAATGGTATTTTAACAAGAATAGGGGCAGCACAAATAACTAGCTTACTGAGCCGAGGAAACGCAGTCTTAGATCAGAACTCATACAGTGTTTTGCAAAATCAGATCTGTGCAAAGAAAAAAAACAGACTCAGTTGCTGATAGTTATGAAAATCAGAAAATTTGGTGGGTGAATGAGGAAGATTACAAATTATAAAAACTTTAAAGAAGGAAGTTCAGAAATTTTGGATACACTTTAAGAAAAAGAGCAATGCTGAGCTACATGGAATGGGCACCTGGAATTGGCAGAAACAAAGGAACCCAACCTAGTGAATAAAAAGGTGATAAGGAACAAAGAAATGTCAAGATTACCTTGTCAAGGTGTACTGACTGATCTCTGAAGAGAGAAACTGATTTTGTTGTTGTTGTTGGGAACATGTTTTTATTTTAAAATAGTAAATAGAAATATATAATATATAGGAAATGCCCGTGCTTTAGTTTTTTCTTTTCTTTTCTTTTCTTTTGGTATAAATGATAATGCAATCCAAGCTGAAGCACAAAGCATAAACTTGAGAACAATTATTACAAGAAGATTTCCCCCCACCCCTCATTTCAAATATCCGTAAAAACTTTAATGGCTGTTTGTTTAGGTACCTTCAGAAAGTTCCAAAGCCAATATATGGCTTTTAAGTTTGAACAGGACTATTTTGAATTATAGATATGTGAACGAAAAATACTGCAAACCGTATCAGTAAACAAAGAATGCTGAAGCCATCAAGTCATCACTCGTTGCCGCCACCCCTAGTGAAGACAAGCCTGCAGCCCAGCTTCTGCAGCCTCAGAATGATGCACTCTTAGCACACTCAGAATAAGAAAGGACAAGATACTGGCCCTAGATAGCTAGGTGCTTGTCAAAGGAATGAATTCAGTGAGCCCAAATGTTTGCTTCCTCCCATACACAGAAAAGCACTAAATTCTTTAACTTAAGATGGCTGGTTTTCTTTAGATAACAAGAAACTTTTTATTGTCCCAACTACCTGGTCTTTGTTGTAAAGCTCCTATATATCCTTGCTCCTCCCCTACCTCTTAGGAGCAGTCCCTCAGAGCGATCTGAGAGGCTGTCATCCCGGCTCAAGTCCCTCCACCAAATAAAACATAACTCTCAACTTTTAGGCTGCACGTTTATTTTAGTCAACAGATTTATAACAACTCCTTGCTTCCCATTCTAATTGCTCTAAGAACTCACTATATTACAATAAAAAAAAAAAAGCCCACTTCCTAATTGGTAGTAGCTCACCTGCTTGTACATAGAAGAGTTAATAATATTTCTTCTCTGATCTTCTCCCATTTTGATTTCTTTAGACAGGTATCAGGGAAACTGATTATGTTTTGGTTAATGTAATTAAGTTTCCCCTTCCCAATAATAAGAGCATTGGACACATCACCTTCAGAAAAGCTGAACTCCTGATGTTGCTCATTCTTTCATAAAATGAAGATATATCTGGAATGCAGTATCACACGTTTAGCCACCAGATATGCCTGAAGAATCTGGCTTCTTTCCACTTGGCCACAATTAAAATGAAAGATTATATATTAATCATTCTTCAATGTGAATGCCAGTTTCCATAGTTAGAAGGGATACAGTACAAAAGTTTTCATATGTCTTCATATCTCTTTCATATTTCATCTCTCTCTCTAACTTCTCTTTCTACTGAGAACAGCAGTAGCAATTGAAATTAAACATGTCTATCCTGCCTGGATTCAGCTCCCACTACACCTCATCTGGACTGTTGTAAGAGCTTGCTAACAAGAGTCTCTGCTTTCGTGTCATCCAGACACTACTCATGCTGTGTACTCTTTCTGAAACAGATATCTGACCATGTTACTCTCATGAATAAAATCATTCATTGCCTTTTTATTATAACAGCATGAAGTAAAACTCCTGAGTATGACATCTAAAGTCTTTCTTACTCTGTTCATTTAGCTCCTAGCTCCTAGTATATTTGCACACTCTTGTTTTCCTCTCCTCCATTTGCCTTATGTTCTTAAATATTGCCAGGAGTTATGCTGCTTAAACCACAATGAAAGAGCAATTACTCCTCACCCTGACTCCTGGCTGGACTTCTCATTCTCCAATTAATTCATAAGATAAACACTAGCTCCTTGTGGTCAAGGACTTAGTTTAAATGTCTCCTCTGAGGAGCCTATGCTTACCTGTCCTAGCAAACTTTGGTGCACCCTCCTTAGGTTATAATACCTCCATCTCAAATTTTGTACTAGCAAGTATCAATTCCTATAATTATTGTTACACAACTGCTTTAAATTAAATGTTAGTACCTAGAGGATAGAACAGTTCTTTTTATTGTATCTTATATGAATAGAGCCCAGCATATGGTTAAATTTATAAGAACTTTGTTGACTGAGTAAATAAGTGAATAAGACTCAACATTTATGAAAACTCTGGTTACATCTTTTTCACATATCATGAAGCTACTTCAGACTTCATCAAATTTTACGACTTTAATCCTTTAAGTAAACTTCAGTAACAGATTTTTTTTCTTCTGAAGCAAAACAAAACTAAGCAACTCTGTTACCCCGCAAATTATTTGAGCTACAGTTATAATTTTGTCTAGAATTAAATGACCACAATTGTTTACCTATCAAGATACAGTTGAGAATTAGCCTTAAAAGCTTTTCACCTGAAATTTGTTCACAAACTGAAGTTTCTACCCTTCACAGGTAGAGAATACTTCTTCAAATACTCAGTTTTCACTTAGAATCCATTTGCTCTAAACATAATTCTATACATCTGTCCAGTGATTTTTGAGCTGCTAATATTTAAAATACATTTGGTGAGAGATATTCACGTTAAAATTAATAATTTATGCTTTCTAGGAATTGATAGCTTGGACTTCTAGTGTTACAGAAATGGCAGGCCAGCCAAGAAACAAACACCACTCAGAGGGCTGGAGTACTCAGGTTTATTACACCGGCGGGCTCAGAGGGGCTATCGCCCCGAAGCTCTGAGCGCCTCCGGGAAGCGTGAGCTAGGTTTTACAGGGTCACTTACAAGCTCGGGGTCCATCAACCAATAGGGTGAGTACAGCTAGGCGGAAACAAAGGGTCGCTTGCAGTAACCCAAAACCAGTTTAGCAGGGTGAAACTTAAAATTCATGGGTTAGCCCAGCCCAGTCTTGCCCAGCCCAATCTTTTTCTTCTCACTAGTTTCTTTTCCATTTCATAATTTAAAAAAAGGGAAAATCAGAGTGGCTCCACCTTTCTTCTCCTGTCCTCACACTAGGTCCTGTGATCCTTCAAATCCTTCCAATCTACCCTTGTATAAAATATCTTGAAGACTTAAATTGTCATGATCTCTTCTGTTTCCAAGTCCTTGAATTTTTAAAAGTCCCTTCTTAAAATGAAGCGGCTATCAACCAATATACTATTCTATGTAAAGCATTGATATTTTGATTTCTCCATTTGAAAATATGTGAATAGTATTTTTTACAGCCACTCAAGGAATGACAGCAATTGACAAAATGGTGGAAGATTCAACTCCCAGTAGGCCTTAAGGATTAAGATGGCAGGAGATTTGACTTCTAGTAGAACTTGAGCTTTATCATATGCTCATTGTAATATATTAGCATGATAAATAATATGCCCACAGGCGCATGACAGTCCCAAGGCTAACCAAAAAAAGATTCAAAGAGTGGGCGGTGGCACAAATCCTGGGAATCCCAGCCCCTTTCCCAGGGTAGATGGAATAGTCCTCCCACTTGTAGGCATGTGAAGCTATGGAGCCCATAAAAACTGGCATCACCAAGCCTTGTGGCCCCCTCTCTCACTCCCTCATCTTCGGAGAAGGCCTGCACTCTGTTTATGGAGTATCCACTTTACTTTAACCTAAGCACCCAACCCCCACACCTTGTTGCCTTTCTCTTGCCTTACGCTCTATGCAGTATGTATCTCTCTAAGTAAATCTACCTTTACTCAATCGTGGCTCGCTCTTGAATTCTTTCCTGTGTGAAGCCAAGGACCCACATTCAAAAGAGACCTGGGACAGGCCCTCTTCCTGCATCAGTAAAATCTGCTTCAGATATCCCTAAGATTTACTCCATTCTTAATCCTTATCACTCCCCTGGAATGAGACTCAGAAAATGTAGATTTTGTCTAAGATGTCTTGCAAATATCACCTGCTATTTTTTGTAATGTCATTTCAATAGGAATTTTTCCCCTTTTTTTCTTTTTCTCTACCTGTGTCTTCTCTTTATTTTTTTTAAAAAACACCAACTAGAAAATTCTTATGATAATCAAGTTTTAGTTCACATATTGTATACCTCTTTACATATTATCTGATTGGTACAGGGAAGAGTAAAGAATGATCTCCTCCCCTGCTAGGTTACATTATACTTATATTAATTCGTTCTAAGATTAAAATAGCCTTATTTTAGGAAACATAATTCTTATTGGTTCAGATTTATCTTCCAGTAAAATAAGACAGTTTTTAAAATGAATAATACTTGTTTGGTAATATAGAGACTTTGACTAATCAAGGAAAGCATGCATTACCATGACTGTGCTCTGAGATTATAACAAAGTAAATGTTTCCTCTTTAAAATACTTTTATTCAACCATTGATTTATTCATTAGCCACTTCTGGGGCATCTATTTCATGTGACTTGCAGAAGGATTTCTGTGCAAAGTGGTTAAACAACCTAATCAGATAACCGAATAAAAACATTTAATTATCCAAAGGAAAGCTTTTATTTTGTTGAGTATTATCTAGATCACTCTCTAGAAGCAAATAGAATTCTAGGTAATTTTTAGTATTCTGAGCAAGAATAGAGTTGCTTGTGTTTAATACTCCATGTCAATTATTTCTCACAGTCTTTACATTATAGAGATGGCTAATGAAGAAGTTATTGCCAAGGTGAGAGGCAAAAGAGCAGTTCAGGGATGACAGGTTATTGAAAAAGAACCCAGTAGCGTTGTAGTAGAGAATAACCTTCGTTTTGTTGGAGGTTTACAGGGACACCATGACCTGGCCCCTGGGGATGGCCGCAAGAACAAAGAATGCCTGCAGCAAGAAGATTGCAACAATCAACCACACCCCTCCCTTGTTTTTTTTGTAAAAAAGGAGCCTGTATTCTGAATAGAGCAGGATGGTTTTCCAAGACATTAGTCTGCCATCCTCTCGGTCTGCTGGCTTTCTAAATAAAGTCGCTATTCCTTGCTGCAACACCTCATCTCCCGGTTTATTGGCCTGTCCTGCAGCAAGCAGAACGAGTTTGGACTTGGCAACAGCGTTAAAGATACACATTAAAGATAAACTTACCATACAAAGAACCAAGGATTATTTTTCTTTCTCCCTTCTTTCCTTCTTTCTTGCTTTTTTCCTCTTTTTTGAACATAACAAATCTTCTGTTTAACTGTAAAAAAATAAAATAAAATAAAATTCACAAATAAGACTGCTTAAGTCTTCCTTTCTGATTCCCACCCTCCACCTTTCTCCCATTCTAATATTTATTAATGTGATCAAGTATGTAGCTATTCCATCACTATTTATGTAGTAGAGAATAACCTTTGTTTTGTTGGAGGTTTACAGGGACATTATGACCTAGCCCACGGGGATGGCTGCAAGAACAAAGAATGCCTGCAGCAAGAAGACTGCAACAATCAACCACACCCCTCCCTTGTTTTTTTTGTGAAAAAGGAGCCTGTATTCTGAATAGAGCAGGATGGTTCTCCAAGACATTAGTCTGCCATCCTCTTGGTCTGCTGGCTTTCCGAATAAAGTCGCTATTCCTTGCCCCAACACCTCGTCTCCCGATTTATTGGCCTGTTGTGTGGTGAGCAGAACGAGTTTGGACTCGGCAACATTTATCCACCACAAAGTTATAACCTGGTTCTGCAGCAATATCAAAAGTATGGCCATGTATCTATGGGTAGGAAGTATTAAAGATTAAATGAGAAAACTTTAAGATAGATCTGAGTTCTTTGATTTATTAGCTCTGTAATTTTAGACATGTGGCTTGACAACAAAAGATAAATATTGCATCATCTATAAAATTTGGGTAAAAACATCAGCTCATCAAGTTATTGTTAAGTTTAAATGAACTAAGTAAATAATATATAGTAGCTAATGTTTTAATTATTGCTATTATTACCATTTTTAATACCGAGTGTAGGGAGCACATTTATTCCATTGTCTTCTGGTCCTTTTTTGATGCCTAGCTCATCAATAAGCTTTCTTTAACACACTATGTGCACATCTATTGCTTTTTTGTCTTCCTTGCTACCATACCTCTCAGGCTAGCATGCCTTTTCTCAGAACTGCCATTCCTGTCATTTTCACCAACAACTTACCTCAGGAGGTGCCATGTTCTTACATGTCCATGGCCATATGGTCACACTTAGTTTAACAATAGAAATCTGATTTATGTTAAGCAATTTACCTTAAACTATTATTGCAAATTACTTTGGATCTTTCAGCTTTTTTTTTTTGGTTTAGATTTGTGAATTTAGAAAGCATGTTGCTTAGTGTGCCAATTAAGAGTTTTATGTTTTTAAATAAATTTGTCAAATATTTTTAAAATAAATGATTGAATATATTTATTAAGTATAGCTAAAAGGAATAATAAATAAGTCTTAGGATCAGGCAATTGGCTGTGCCTTGTTACCTTTTATTCTTTTATACATTCTGCAAATTTGTAGTAGCCTTCTTTAAGCTAAAATAATTTCTCCTTTATCACACCAATGTGTGAATCACATATTACACTAAAACAGAAATTTATTTGTGCTATATAAACTATGCAATCAACAATAAAGAGTCCAGTTTTCTTCAAACTATAAGTATTTGATTTATTTTCATATTAGGCAAGAATGGTATGAATTGTATGGACAAGAGATTGAAGACACAGGGAAATATTAGAATTAAGAAATTTTTCTATTACTGTCTTGCAGTGTGTTTTACTCAAAATTTTGCCTTTTGTGTATTTCATTTGCAAAAATAAGAAAAGGCTTGAAGTCTGTGAGAAATCTGAAAAAGGCAGAGGTTTGACAGTCATTTGATTATGACTGATTGGTGACTTTATCATTGGCAATTTGATCA
The DNA here is from genome assembly GCF_048564905.1 of Vicugna pacos. Taxonomy (NCBI): domain Eukaryota; kingdom Metazoa; phylum Chordata; class Mammalia; order Artiodactyla; family Camelidae; genus Vicugna; species Vicugna pacos. The sequence goes on from NC_132991.1 coordinate 21,764,252, forward strand.
CTGTCTTCTAGTTCTCACAATCTGCATGTCCAGCTGTCCTAGGAATGCTGCTGAAGTAGGCTGTCTCCATTCTCTCTCCCATCTGCTGTTTTTATTTTTACCCACTAATTATGAAATTAGGTCTAGGAAAATGGAAAATTTTGCAATATGCTACAACTACAGTAAGTTGTTCATCATTGATCAGAGTGGTTGGTCATATGGTATGGGAACACTAGGCAAGATCTCATATGACCAGGGTTCTTATTCCTGCTTTAACACCAATTAGCTGAGTAGCACTAGTCAAATATCATGTAATGTCCCTACTCTATGATTACATTACTGAAAAAGACTAACCTGCTGCAGATTATGGATAAAGCAAAATATTAATACTTGATTTTAAGAAATTACTCTCATACAGGTCTAGTGCTATGAAAGCATATTTTTAAAAAAAGAATCTCCTTAAGTATGGTATGGTATAAAGCTAGACATATAAACAAATGAGACAGAATAGAGAGCCTAGAAATAAATTCACACATATATAGTTAACTGATCTTTGACAAGGGAGCCAAAGATATACAATGGGGTAAAGACTGTCTCTTCACAAATGGTCTTGAGAATATCGGATATCCACATGCAAAATAATAAAATTGGAACCATATTTCATACCATATAAAATCATCAACTGAAAATGAATTAAAAACTTAAACATAAGAACTGAAACTGTAAAACTCCTAGAAAAAAACAATGGGGAATCTTCATAACATAGGTATTGGTAATGCTTTCTTGGATAAGACACCAAAAGTATAGGCAAAAAATAAAAGCAAAAATGAACAAAACTAAAAAGCTCTGAACAGCAAAAGAAACAATCCACAGAGTGAAAAGGTAACCTAGAGAATGGGAGAAAATATTTGCAATTCATGTATTTGATAACGTTTTAATACCCAAAACAAATAAAGGACTCCTACAACTCAGTAGCAAAAAACAAAGAAAAAACAAATACCAACCAAACAAGCAAGAAGAAATACACAGTAAAAATATGAGTGAAGCATTTGATTAAATATTTCTCCAAAAAAGACATACAAATGGTGAACAGGTATATGAGAAGTTGCTCACCAACATTAATCATCAGGGAAGTGTAAATTAAAATAACAGTGAGATACCTCACATCTGTTAGGACAGCAATTATCAAAAATAAATAAATAAATAAACAAAAAAAGTGTTGGTGAGGATGTGGAAAATTTGGGACTCTTATATACTGTAGGTAGAAATGTAAAATCATGCAGGTGCCATAGAAAACAATGTGAAGTTTCCTCAAAAAGTCAAAAACAGAACTGCCACATGATTAAGCAATCCCTCTTCTGGGTATACATCCAAAGGAAATGAAAACAGAAATATCAAAGAGCTCTCTGCATCCGCATGTAAACTGAAGCATTCTTCACAATAGCCAAGATGGGTAAACAACCTAAATGTCCATCAGCAGATGAATAGATAAAGGAAATGTGGTATATACATATGATTGAATATTATTTAATCTTAGAAAAAGAAGGCAATACTGACATACCTGGCACCATGAAAGAACCTTGAGGATATTATGCTAAGTGAAATAAGCCAATCACAATAGAACAAACACTATATGATTCTAAGTATGTGAGGTGTTTTAAATAGTCAGACGCATAGAAACAGAGAGTAGAATGGTGGTTTTCAAGGGTTGGAGGAGAAATGGAAGATGTTATCCAATGGGTATAAGATTTCAGATATGCCAAGATGAATAAGTTCAGAAATTTCCTGTATAATTCTGTGCTCACTAACACCATTAACAATACAGTTAACAACATTGTTTTGAACACTTAAAAATATGTTAAATAAATAAATACTAGGATGTAATGTAACATGATGACTATAGTTACCACTGTTGTATGATGTATATATAAAAGTAGTTAAAAGAATAAATCTTAAGAGTTCTCATTACAAGGAGAACATTTTTTTCTCTTCTATTACCACTTATATATATTATATTTATGTAAGACGGTGGATGTTAACTAAATTTACTGTGGTAATCATTTCACAATATGCATATGTGAAACCTTTATGCTGTACACCTAAGTCTCATACAGTGATGTATGTCAATTTATCACAATAAAACAACGAAATAGAAAAATTATAAAAACACTGTTAAGAGGTAAATCTCATGTTGTATTCTTACCACAATTTTTTAAAATAAGAAAATGGGGAGTAAATATAATGACACTAGGAAGTTTCCAGATTCAAAATAGAAATTCTGCCTAAATAAACAACTAGATTGACTGAGGTCACATTAATTAATTCTATAAATTTTTTTAAATTGCTCTTTCACATACTACCAATTTACCACCATATCTTTTCAAAGTCATTTTAAGATCACAAAAGAAGTTAAACACACACACATGCACGCACACACACACACACACACACACACAAAACTATAGCTCTGTGAATTACATTACTTTTTTTGGTCCTAATCAACATCCCTCCCATGAAAGAAGACACAGTTCACTTGGGCACTTGCCAACAGATTTAAGAGATTAGAGCATGCAGTTCACAGAAGAAATAGAGCCGTGACTGGGGACCAGGCAATGAAGGACTTTGGGTGCACTAGTGAGAAATTAGAATTTATCTTGAAGGTAGTCTGGAGCATTGAAGAGTTTTTAAAGTACAGGGATAACACAATCAGATCACATTTTAGAAACACTATTTTGCTTGAAAAACAGAAAATATGTTGCAGAAAAGACAACGGTAAAATTGGAAAATCAACTCATTAGGAGTTCTTATCAAACCTTGCCTTATAAATCCAGGCAAGATATGATGATATTCAGAACTGAGACACTGGAAGTGGATATCTAGAAAAATATGGAGAGAAGAGAGATTCTTAGGAAGCACGATGAACAAAACTTGGTGACTGGTTTATTATCCTTAAGTTCCATTTCAGAATATTCCCTGTTCTCTCGTTCCTTCTCTGAACTTTAATAACTGATGTACATTTAAAATCACCTTGATATTTATAAGGATGATGATGTAAATTATTCCAAAATACAAATATCCTAAATCGATGCTTATTCTGTTGAAGATTTGGATTATCACTGGCAGAAAGAAGTACTGCATTATGGCACTATTCCAGGAAGTGTGTTCTGCACAAAGTAAAGATACAGTATTAAACATTGGTATGCAAAAATGAATAACATGAGACTGACTGAAGGAAATTTCTGATGAGCAGTTCTGGCACAACTTAATTAAAAGCAAAACCAGAAGAAAGTTTGACAGTTATGCTATGGTGATATTGGGTGAGAGTTTTTAAAGCTATATATGCTGAATTTATACTTAGAATGTGGCTGGGAACCACTGAAAGTCCCTGAAATATGATAAAAGTGACATTTTTGGAAGAACACTCAGTATCTGCAAACAAGATCTGCCTAGTAATTGAGAGCTAACTATATTAAAAAAGACTTACTAAGCTTTACCAAAAATTTTATTAGAAGATATAAACTGTCTATAAGAAATTAAAAATGAATTTATTTTTCAAAACAAAATTGTTCTAAATAGTGCTTAGTGAATTAATCTCTGACCATCATTACCATATAATGTTTACAGCTTCCGGACCAGGCAATGTAAATAGCTAGGTTTCCTGCCTTTTAAATCTTTGGGCCTAAAATTGATGACAAAAACAATAAACATAAACACAGAAAAGCAGCCAAATGAATCTTCACTATACAGAAACCCTGAGAGGTAATGCTTTGAAAGAAGATAAATTGAAAGAAAATAAATTCAATAAGGAAGGGCTTATATTTTAAAAGTTACCCTATGCAGGAAATTAAATACATATAAGCAGAAATGAGACAAGAATTGGAAATGTTCTTTGGATATTCCTTTCAACATTCCTAGTGTCTATAATGATATTCACTGTAGAGTGTTTTCATATCTATTATCCCTCTTTTTAAATCCTTCAAGTATATTAAAGGTTATTTACATATTATACATATTTACAATCCAACTCCCATGAGACAGTCCAACAAAGTTTCTACAGAAATTGAATATCAATTACTTAAGCCGAATAACTGTTTGACAACAGTTTGTTTCTCTTTACCTTTTTTATTCTCCTATTCTGTTTTATTAGTTAATGAATTTATTTCTAGACTATTTGTCTCCAAGCATTTTATTGCATGGATATGCTACTAGAATATTTATTCTCAAACTGTAATTAGCATATCCTTCTTTTCCGCCTTAAATATTTTTCCTTGTAACATAGTTTGTTTATTCTTCTTTTCTACTAACCTAACAAGTTCAAAATCATATGCTTTACCATGTTCAGAGGTTAAATTGCTTTATCCCCTGTCTCAGGCAGTCCCTGCAATCTTTCTCTCAAACAAACTTTTTCTGTAACCCTAAACTTTAGGAAGGTTTTAATAAGCCATATACCATAACCTGATCTTAGTTTGATTTCCTTCCTCCTCTGAGGTAAATTTTAAAGTTCTAATTCTTCACATCATTCTTCCTGAATCATTATCAATGTATAAATTGTGTCCACTTTTTTCCTCCTTTCATCTTCTAATTCCTCATCTTTATAAGTCCCTTGTCACAACCTGTGCTTCTTCACAATCTAAAGTTTCCCTTTGGTGTAATACTCCCTTCACCAGAGGCTTAACTTCAGCAGGAAGAATTAGAAACTTACCCGTTAGCTATCATCATTTTCTCTTTAAATGTTGAAACATGAAAGTTAATCAACTGCACCACAAGTCTTATTGATTCTGTCTAACCTTCTACCTTCAGTGTCAGGCACATAACCTTGTACCTGCAAAGTCAGGTGTAAATCTGTGTCTTTGATGTCAGGCACCTAACCCGGTACCGACAGTATCAGGCACGTAAGCTAAAATTTGCTTGAGTTTCTCTTGATGTTCCAGAAGGGAGAATCTGCATGGGGCTGATACTCATCACTCATAACTACTTTTCAAGACAATCAATACTTGTCTGTGTGTGAACCAGAGGTAATAAACTACTTTAAAAAACTCTGCATGCCTTTCTTCTCTTTTCCAAATTTATCTAGTTTTCCTTTCCTACTAACACGTATGAGAAGTACTTTTACTGCTCTGTCTTAAACTTCAATAAATCATACGACTTTTAGGTATCAAATTTCTGACTTTGCATTTTCTTCTGTTGACTCTCACTCAAAATATTCTGGCATGATTGTTTATATATTTTAAATAGTCTCTCCCTTCTTTTTCTCAGTTAGCTAGAGAAATGTCAGCACAAAGGCATATACATGAATATATCCTATTAATTCGTTTTTCTTTTTCATTTTTGCACTCTACTGCTTTCAAATGTGGAATTCATCTCCCTGAGAGAAGGCATTCGATCCATAATGACTGGAAGCTAAATGGGCTGCTTAACTTTGCTCCCCTTGTCACTTTCATTTCTCTTTCCACCCACTCATCCAGATGGAGGATGCCTGTTGCTCTGGCAAACAGCTTTTTAGCATCCAAGACATCATTCAGAATATTTCTGTCTTTTTATAAAAAATAACATAATTATCTGCTTGTTCAAATATAATAAATAGTCATTCAATACTCTCCTTTGAAAAAAATTGAGATTTCTCATCAGTCAGTTGAACATCTATGATTTTGTTCTTGAAAATTGATTCTACTCTAAAAGTCCTTCAGTGGAACAGACTAACAGTATGGGGGTATAATCAATATTTAATGATGCTAAATGAAGCCTTCCAATTTTAAATCTTCCCTTTCTGGCCCCCTGAATTTTGGCAGTATTTCACATGTATATCTATCCAATAGGCTTGGAAAAATCTTACCAGAGCATTAGATGCCTCTCAAGTGGGTGTCTGGAGCTGTAACCCTTAGTACCAAGTGTCTTCACCTGCCAACAAAAACCGCACACACAGCCAGCCCCAGCTCAGGCAGTTTTGATGTCGTCATAGCTGGGAGTACTTCCTACTTTCAAGTTACTCTCCTTCTGAATTTCTTTACATTGCAATATTAATGTAGCACTTCCTCAAAAACAGGCAATGTTCTGAGCACTTTAGAACATGTTGTGAGGTAAATCCTATTATTATTTTTACTTTACAGATAAACCACAACACAGAGAAGTATTTTAACTTGCTTATTATAAACACCTGGTAGGTGACGAAAGATAATATGAACTGAGTTGTGGGCTTCTTGTTAAATCCTCTTTGTGTTTATAGCAAAAAAAATCCTTAAACTTTTAGTAAATGTAAATAACCTCAAATCCCAGGAGCCTGCATCAGAATATGTTTCAATTTTATTTGCTAACCAAAAAGAAAAAAAAAAGGAATCTTTTTCACTAAGGAAATTTACTATATTTTCTTTATCAAATTTATATACTTCATCTTATAAAATTATTTTAAGATTTTAAGTGCTTTAATTAGTTTTTCTCTTTTGATATGGATATAATTTCTTCTGTTTTCTTTCTTTACTTATTTGAGAGCTATAAAAAAAAACTTGTACTTCTACTAGAGATGATTTCAGCATTTTGAAATAACAAACTTAACCTACATTTCTCTTATTACAGTCAAATTAATATGTTATATATTGATCTTTTTCAGTGAAGAAGAACATTTAGTACATATTTATTTACCTGTTTACACATAACTACATTCCATTTTTTAAATTACTTTTATCAAGTAATGTTCTGAGCCATGTGTATTTGATAACTTTCTTCTTTTTTCTTCAGACATAACAGAGTAACAGAGTTCTTCATGGTAACATTTCCCCTCAACACTCTTGATACTTCAATGTCTTCTGAAGTTACTTATATTGAAAGAATTGTAGGTCAAACTGATATTACTCCTTTGTATGTAAACTTTATTTTTTCCTGCCTGAATGTCTTTAGAAATTCTCTTAATCCATGCATTTCAAAAATTTTACCCTGTCCATGAGAAAAAGAATACAAAAGAGGTGAACCCAGTAGGCAGACAGCCCAGGTGAGCCCCAAACCTGGGGTAGCTGCCTGTAGGTACTTTCCAGACTTGGGTGTAGTTTAGGAAGAAGGATCCTCCAATCTTATTTCTATAAATGATCAGTAACAATTAGAAAATACAATTTTAAAATATTAAATATTTAAGGATAAACTTAACATTTCAGTAAAAAGAACCCAAAACACTGCTGGGCCATTATGCTGTATACCAGGAATTGACACATTGGAACTGACTATATATATATATATTCATTTTCATATTCTTTTTCATTAAAAGTTATTAGAAGATATTGAATATAGTTTCCTATGCTATACAGGAGAAATTTGTTTGTATCTATTTTTATATATAATGGTTAACATTTACAAATCTTAAACTCCCAAATTTATCCCTCCAACCCCCTTTCCCTCTGTAATCACAAGATTGTTTACTATGTCTGCCAGTCTGTTTCTGTTTTGTAGATGAGTTCATTAGCGCCCTCTTTTTCCTTTTTTTAAATTCGATTTAAATAAAATTTTAGAAAAAGGTAGTTTACTCATAGTGAGAGAAAACAATAGGCAATGAGGGATATTTTAGTGGAATTAAAATTTTCTAAATCTTGATGGTGATGAATCAAATGACCATATTTTACTGTATTTTCCTGACAATGTCAGGAAGTTTGTTCATACAAATTTCAGGACAGGCTGCTCATTTTCTGTGGAGCAAAGGTGTTGCATTTTAAGAGACTGATATTCAGGATGAATAGGAGTTAATCTTGTACAATTTTCCCTTGGATATCTTTCCTTTAACTCTTTTGAGTTTAGTAGGCTGCCGATATATATTACTAGTATTCAAGGTTATTGCACTTTAGCATTTTGTTTTTAACTCTCACATACACTTTAAGAGAAAACTGACATTGCTAACTAGCGACCATCCACACCTGAATGTAGCTTTCTTCTCTCAAACCCAAACGTATTCCTCTGCATTCCATGGACAAAGGCTCTCAGTTCCAGTGCTTCATTCATCCGGAACCTCAAAAACAGCCAGTTGTTCATGCCTTAACTTCATTATTGCATCCTTTACGTAAGTTTGCATAACGCTGACTTTTCCATCAAATATTTGCACATATTTCTAGTTACCTGAAGCCTTGCTGTGTTCTTGTTTTACACACATTTTGAATTTTTGAGCTGCCTCTGCAGCTTCTCTATGGCTGAATAATTCTCATTGTTATCTTGTATTGTGCCTAAACAGAAAGGTCCTGTATCCTTTTAAAATCAAACATAAAACTACAAACACTCAAGTAGAAAAACTGACAGAACAGGCAAGTTACAATAAACATGAAAGGACATAACCTCATAAGTAATCAAAGGAATGCAAATTAAACAGTGAGATATCATTATTTGCCTTCTGTCAGGAAAAAATAAAATAAAAATATTCATTGTTTTAAAAGCTGCAGGGAAAAGAGGCTGATGCCAGGAATACAAATTGCTTTCTCAAAGAGAATTTTGAATATATATTTTGTAAAACCTTAGAATGTGTGTTATTTTTTGCCCAGAAATTCTATATCTAGTAGCTTTTTCTAAGTAATTAGACAAGGATACAAATATGTAGGCACAAGCACATTCACCACAAAGCTTTTGAAATGGTAAAAATCCCTACATTTTCAACAATGAGAGTAACTGATGGTACATTACAATAAATGAAGACTGTTTAATGCTTGATGGCTCATAAAAATGTTCATCTATAGAGTATTCCACATTGATGTCATGATTGTTTTGTTTGAAAACAATCGAGAAACACATACACTGAAATGTTAATCACCAATATCTATGTTGTGAGATTAAAAATAGGTTTATTTTCTTTCTTGTAGTTTTTTTTTAACATTTTCCAAAATGTCTGAAATCCACATGTAATATTACCTTTATATTCAGATTTCAAGCATATGATTAGCCCTGTATTATACAGGCCTGCTTCATACCTTTTCGTTTACTTGAAATCTGTCTGCATTTAGTCTCTTTTGCATTCATCCATACTGCTGGATGGAATATTCCTTAAGATGAAAAAACAATCATCATATGACTTTCCAATGGGATCTCTGGTGACTATTATTTTCCAAATAAGTTCAAACTACTGCACAGTGCCTAAGATCCTTCATAATCTAATACTTCTAGTTCTAATCTACCTCTTCAGTTTTATCTCCAGTCACCACCTCAATTCTCATTCAGACTATATTTTGGTCTTAGAAACCCTCATTGTCACCTATCTCAAACTCATGCCTTCATGTATATGCTTTCCTGGAGCATCATTTTCTTTCACATTGTTATGCCTGGCACACCACTCATCCTTCATGTGCAGGTAAATTGCACATTCCTATTGAAAACTTCACTGATGGTGCCAGACTGTTCCCTTCTCTAGTCACCCACAGAATTTTGATCATACTTCTTTGAAAATTATTATTCGGAGTATTTTATCATGATCAATTGAAACAGCTGTCACAGAGGTAAGAATCAGAGAGCAGAGAATTATACTTCCATTTTTGAATTCCCAGAACCTAGCACCTAGAATCTAGTACACAACATACCTCATTACATGTCTGTGAAAGGGAAAAGGAAAAGGAGGACTAAAGTTCATATAAAAATGAGGAAACTAAAATGCACAGACACAGAATTATTAATCACAGGATTCTAATCCAAGATGGTCACATAGCTCCTGAATTCATCTCCTCCCATAGACAATACCAATTCTACAGCTACACATGGAGTAGTTCTCTCTGAACGATATCCAAGAATCATGTGAGCAAATACTACAAATTAGGCAAATGAGAAAACAGATCTTGGCTAATCTTCAACTACTGAGAGTCACTAAAAACAAAGGTATCCTGGTAAACCACAGAGATTTGAGAGACAATGAAGAGAAAATGCAAGGTTGAATGATAAGGTTCATCTTCTATACAAGATCATGCCATCAAGACTGGGAGAGGTGGCTGTTTTATTTAATATACAGAAACCAACAGAAACAGTCAAGGAAAATGAAGAAACAGAAATATGTACAAAACAAACAAACAAACAAAAGCAAGATAAAGCACCAGAAACAGATATTAATGAAATGGAGATAAGTTATTTACCTCATCAATATTTCAAAATAATGTTTATAAAGTTATTCACCAAGGTGAGGATAAGAATGCATGAACAAAGTGAGAATTTCAGGAAAGAGGTAGGAAATATATGAAAGTACCAAGTAAAAATCACAAAGTTGAAGACTACAAAAAATTAACTAAAAAATGCAATAGAAGGATTCAACAGCAACTAGATAAGCAGAAGAAAGGATCAGCAAATTGAAGACAGGACAGTGAACTCCATCCAGTAAAGGAACAAAAAGTAAAAGCAATAATGAGTGAAAATAGCTTAAGGGACTTATGGGACACAATTGGAAAAAAAAAATCTTTACAGTAGTCCCAGAAGGAGGAGAGAGAAAGGGACAGAAAGCTTATTTGAATCAATAAAGGCTGAATGCTTCCCTCACCTGAGAAAGGAAACAGAAACCCTAATCTAGGAAACCCAGAGAGTTCAAAATAAAAAGAACTTAGAGACACACATCATGATACTATAATTAAATTAAGAGAAAAAAACTTGTTACACAAAAAGGAACCTCTATAACTATCAGCAATTTTTCAGAAAAACTTTGCAGGCCTGCTAGGAATGGCATAATATATTCAAAAAGCTGAAAGAAAACAACTGCTGTTCAAGAATACTCTACCCAGCAAAGCTGTCATTCATAACTGAAGAATAGATAGAGTTTTCCAGACAAGCAAAAGCTGAGTGAGTTCATCCCCACTCGACTGGCCATACAAGATATGCTAAAGGGACTTTTTCAAGCAAGGAAAAAAAAAAAAAGACTCTAATTAGTAATAGAAAATAAAATGAAAGTATAAACTCACTGGTAAAGGTAAATATATAGCTAAATTTAGAATACTCTAATATTGTAATGATTTTGCATAAATCACTCTGAATTCTAGTATAAAGATTAAAAGAAAAAGAGTATAACCAAGCAGGACACGATAAGGCCTTGCCTGGACAGATGCCGCCACCCACCGCCCACCCCCCCTCCATGTCGCAATGCCTGCCTCTTGTTTGTAGAAAAGCTGTGGTCTCTTAGGCCTCCCATGAGTCACAAAAGCCTGATTAAAGAATTAATCATTGAAGGATATGAACACATAGTGATAAAAGCAGCAGTTGGGCCAGTAGAACTGGTAACAATTTAAACAATAAATCAGCCACATAGCAGTCACAGAATCTTCAGTTCCTCCCTGAAGGACACAGGTAACAGTGTCTGATGTGCATTCTGGAGCTCTTTTGTAATACCATCATCAGAGGGGAAAAAACTAACTGCATGATGAACAGACTAAAGCCATGACATTAGCTGCTCCATTTTGCATAATGTCAGGAACTAGCTTCAAAGACATGGGAACAAACCAGCTCTGGAACTGGCAATTAACTGTACTTAAAACAATCAAGAGATACTGACCAGACCATTACATGACCAGTTTCAAGATGACTGTAGAAGCTGATTGTGTTGTTATTCACGAAGCTACTAGCTGCACACCTTTGAAAGTTTCCAGTTTTTCCCTATAAAACCCTTTTCCCTCTAACTGGCAACGGGGAGGTGGTTTTTGGGATGCTAGTCCACCATCTTCCCAGGTTGCCAGCTTCCTGAATAAAACATCTTTCTTTCTCCAACAACCCTTATCTCTCAAACTTTTGAGCTTCAAGCAGCCAAATCTGAGTTCAGCTCTGGCTCTGGTCCGTAAAAAAAGTATCAAAAATAACTATAACCACAGGAATTTGTTAGTGTATACACAATGTAAAATAATGTAACTTGTGACATCAAAAACAAAAAAATAATGTGAGGGTGGAGAGTAAAGATACAGAGACTCAGTATGCATTTAAAGTTATTGGCTGAAAAGATGTTTTATCTAAGCCTCATAATAACAGAAAAGCAAAAACTCAAATAGACAAAAGAAAAAGAGAATGGAATCCAAGCATAACAATACAGAGAATCAATAAGCCACAAAGGAAGAGAAGAAGAGAAAATTAAAAGAACAAAAGAATTATGAAAGAGTCAAAAAATTAAACAAAATTGTAATAGTAAGTCTATACCTATCAATAATTACTTTAGATATAAATGGACTAAATTCTCCAATCAAAAGACATAAAGTGGCTGAACAGTTAAAAAAAACCAAGACTCAACTATATGCTGTCTACAAGAACCTCACTTCAGCTTTAAGGACACATACAGATTGAAAGTAAAGAGACAGAAAAGACTTACTCCATGCAAATGGAAATCAAAAGAAAACAGGGATAGCAATACTTATACCAGGCAAAATAGATTTAAGACAAATAATGTAATAGAGTCAAAAAAAAAGTTGTTATGTAATGATAAAAGCATCAGTAAGAAGACATTATATTTGTAAATATTTAGGTACCCAACATAAGATCACCTAATACATAAAGCAAGTATTAACAAACCTGAAGGGAAGGGAGAAACAGACAACAATACAAGAGTAATAGGGGATTCCAATACCCAACTTTCAACAATGGCTATATCATCCAGACAGAAAATCCATGAAGAAACATTAAATTTAAACTACACATTAGACAAAATGGATTTGCTGGATATTTACAGAACATTCCATCCAACAGCAGCAAAATACATATTCTTTTCTACTACTCATAGAACATTCCTTGGGAAAGATCAGGTGATGGGAAACAAAACAAATGCTAATAAATTTAAGAAGACTGAAATCATACCAAGCATCTTTCCCAACAACAATGTTATGAAACTAGAAATCAATCGTAAGAGGAAACTGGAAAATTCACAAAATGCAGAGATTAAACATGCTACTGAAAAATCAATGAGTCAAAGAAAAAAATTTTAAAGAATATCTTGAGACTTACGAAAACTTATGGGATGCAGCAAAAGCAGTTTTAATAGGGAAGTTTTATTGGTAAGTACCTACAGTAAGAAAAATGAAAGAGCTCAAATAAACAACCTGATGTTACACCTCAGGGAAACAGAAAAGAAAGGACAAATAAAGACCAAAGTTAGTAGAAAAAAAGAAGGAAACAAAGAGTAAAAAGACAATTGAGAAGATTAATGAAACTGAGAACTTTCTTTGGTATCATAAATTTAACAAATAATTAGCTAGAATGTCCAAGAGAAAAAGAAAGAGGACTTGAATAAAGTTAGAAATGAAAAAGGAGACATCACAACTGCTTCCACACAAATAAAAAGATCATAAAGACTGCTATGAACAATTATACGCCAACAAATTAGACAACTGAGAAGAAACAAATTCCTGGAAACATACAATCTACTGAGTCTGAATCATGAAGAAATAGAAACTCTCAAAAGATCAGTTACTAGTAAGAAGAATGAATCAGTAATTAAAAAAACCTGCCAACAAAGAAAAGGTCAGGACCAGGTAGCTTCACTGATGAATTTTACCAAACATTTAGAAAAGAATCAGTACAAATCTTCTCAAACTCTTCCAAAAAATGGAAGAGTAGGGAACACTATTAAGCTCATTTTACAAGGCTGCATTATTCTGATGCCAAAACCAGACAAAGATGCTAAAGGAAATGAAAATATAAGCCAATATGCCTGATGAACATAGATGCAAAAGTCCTAAACAAATAGGAGCAAACTGAATTGAACAATAGATTAAAAGGCTCATACACCATATCAAGTGAGATTTATTGCAGGGATGCAAAGAAAGTTAAACATTCACAAATCAATGTAATACATCACAATAACAAAATAAAGGATAAAAATTATGTGATCATCTCAATAAATACAGAACAAGCTCTTGGCAAAATTCATCGTCTACTTGTGATAAAAACTGTCAAGAAACTGAGCATAGAGGGAATTTACCTCAACATGATAAAGGTTATATATGAAAAACGCACAGCCAACTTTATACATAGCTAAATGTGTATCTCAGTGATGAAAATCTGAAGGCTTTACCTCTAAGATCAGGAACAAGAAAAGAATGCCCACTCTTGCCAGTTTTATTCAACATACTACTGGAAGTCCTATTCAGAACAGTTAAGTAAGAAAAAGAAAGATATTGAAATTAGAAAGGAAGACATTAAAGTATCTCTATTTCGAGATGACAAGATATTATATACATAGAAAATCCTAAAAACTCCACCCAAAACTGTTAGAACTAATAAATGAATTCAGCAAAGACTCAGGATACAAAATTAATATTAAAAAATCTGTTGTGTATTTATACACTAATAATGAACTATAAGAAAGAAAATTTAAGAAAGAAATCCCACTTATAATTGCATCAAAAAGAACAAAATACCTAGATAAATTTAACCACAGAGGTGAAAGATCTGCATTCTAAAACTATAAGGCACTGATGACAAAAACTGAAGAAGGTACAAATAAATGAAAACATATTTTGTGTTTATGAATTGGAAGAATGAATATTGTTAAAGTGTTCATAAAATCCAGAGTAATCTACATATTTAATTCAATCTTTATAAAAATTCCAATGGCATTTTCCACAGAAATGTAACAAACAATTCTAAAATTTGTAGAACCACAAAAGATAGTCTAAGCAATCTTCAGAAAGAAGAACAAAACTGAAGACATCAAACTTCCTGATTTCAAATTATATTACAATGCTATACTAATCAAAACAGTATGGTATTGGCATAAACACACATAGGCCAATAGAAGAGAACAGAGAGCCTAGAAATAAATCCAGCATGTATGTTCAATTCATTTATGACAAAGGAGCCAAGAATACATAACGGGGAAAGACAGTCTCATCAATAAATGACATGAGGAAAATTGGACAGCCACATGCAAAAAAGAAACTAGACCACTATCTTATATCACACAAAAATCAACTCAAAATCAATTAACGACTTGAAAATTGGATCTAAACTATAAAACTCCTAGAAAAAAGGAACAGGGAGTAAGCTCCTTGACATCAGTTTTTCAGTAATTTTTTTTTAGTTTTGATACCAAAAGTAAAGACAACAAAAGTAAAAACAAACAAATGAGACTAAAGCAAACTAAAAACTGTACAGCAAAGGAAACAATCAACAAAATGGTAAGGAAACCTACAGAATAGAAAAATATTTTCAAATCATATATCTTATAAGGGGTTAACTTCTAAAATATATGAAAAGCCTCACACAACTCAAATAACAACAAAAACAAAAATCTGATTTAAAAAATAGGCAGAAGCACTGGATATACGTTCTTCCAAAGAAAACATACAAATAGGCAACAAGTACATGAAAAGGTGTTCAACATTACTAATCATCAGGAAAATGCAAATTAAAACGACAAAGAGATGGCAACTCACACCTGTTACAATGGCTACTATAAAAAAGACAAAAGTTAGCAAAAGTTGGTGAGGATGTGAACAAAAGGAAATGCTTGGGCACTATTGGTGGGAACATAAATTGATGCAGCCACTATTTTCACAAAAAAATAAAAAATAAAGCTACCATATGATCCAGCAAACCCACTTCTGGGTATACATCTAAGGGAAACAAAATCATTATCTTGAAGAGAGATCTTCACCCCATATTCACTGCAGCATTATTTAGAATAGCCAAAACAAGGAAGCAACCTCCATGTCCATTGATTGATAGATGTGTTAAAAAAAGTGATATATCTATATCTACAGATAGATAGATAATAGAATGTTAGTTATTCATAAAAAGAAGGAAATCCTGCCCTTGGTGACAACATAAATGAACCACTAGGGCATTATGCTTAGTGAAATAAGTCATACAGAGAAAGACAAATACTGTATGATCACACCTGTATGTAGAATTTGAAGTCATAGAAATAAAAACAGATTGCTTGTTGTCAGAGTTGGGGTGTGTAGGGGAGGAGGAAATAGGTTAAGGCAGTCAAAATGTACATAGTTCTAGTTGTAAGATAAGTAAGTCTTAGAGATGCAGTGTATATCATATGGTGACTATAGTTATACTGTATATTTGAAAGTTGGTAAGAGAACAGATCTTAAAAGTTTTTATCATCAAAAACAACAAAAAAGTACTCAGTGAAGTGATGGGATGTTAACTAAACTTATTGTTAATCATTTCACAAAGTGCACACATATGAAATCATTGTTGTATACCTTAAACTAATATAATTTTTTGTGTCAAACTGTATCTCAGTAAAACAGGAAAAAATTATTAATCACATATTAGAGCTAGTAATTAGCAGAATTAAATATAGTAGTTAATGTTTTCTGATTAGTATTTTTCCTCTTAAACCTATTTGTCTTTGTAAATGTGTTTCAGTGGTTCTACCTCTATTAAAAAATCAAAGTTCTGAATGAGATTTGTAAACTCTAAGCAATAAATTATCATTTTTAAAAACAAAATTGCACAGAAATACATTAGCTGACTTTGAGGACAGCTATAATCCATAATATCTTGTTAGACTATATTTGATTGACACTTACAAAAGTTGTATAGGAGAGAGTTCTGTTTTAATCCTCAAAGTTTAATGACTGAAATTTCTTTCTTTCTTGTTCTGAATAAAGACAAGATAAAATATGCCACTTGGTTTTATTGAGGAAAATATTTCCTTCTGAGCTAATGTAAAACATCCTATGATTTCTAGAAATGTATTCACTAAAGCAAAATGGATCAATTTGCCAAAAATTAAATGAAGCAACACGCAATCTAACCATCCAGGCAGAATGATATTTTGCCTACCTAAACGCCTCCTGACATTTTCATTGGTTAAAGAATTACTCCTCACTTCATGACTTAAATTTGCTTAGTGCTTCAGTAAAAACAGCTGCTGAGTCTCCTTCCTGAAGCGGTTATTTAAAATTATAAATAAAGCAGCATTTGAAAGTATTTTGTATATTCATTTGCAAATTGAAAATGGTAGACACTTTATGAATATTAAAAAATTCTATATACTGTATGCACTGTTTCTCATCCCCACAATGTTAAAAAATTAAATGAAAATATGTCATTTGTAAGAAAAATCACTAATTTAATACATAAATATTTTCTTTTGGAAAAAAAAAAACTACAATCCCTTTTAATAATCTTCAGTCTATCCATTCTTCCCAGGAAACGAACACTGTTTCTGGTTTGACAAGATCCTTAAAGATCATTTTAATATACTGACTGAAAATAAAATATTTATCTATAGTATACTTTTGCTTAAACACATGATATGTTGTGTGTCACAATCTGCTTTTCTTCTATTATCAATCTATCTTTCTCTTTAACTGTACATAGTATGAATGCACTGTAGGTCTTTTAGTTATTCTTCTTTTGATAGAGATTTAGGTCATTACTTACTTACTATTGTTTGTATCTAACACTTTTTGGAGCCTTACTCTGTGCTCTTATCCTAATTGGTCTAAACAAATTAACTAATTTACTTTAAACAAGAATTCAATAAATCAATTCTATTTCTGTCCCTATTTTACAGTCAAAGACCAGAAAGATGAAATAATTTTCTCATGGTCACACTGCTAGGAGGATGTATTTCACGATTCAACCCCAGGAAATGACTCCAGAACTGTGCTGATCTTCACTACAGTCATATATTTTGATGCTGCTATTTCAGATCTTGACCTTCAACTGTCAAAAGACCACTAGGAAAATCTGTAACCAAGCAAGGGTAAGTTGATTAGGTTGACTGTGGTAAGAGAGACTATCAAGTTGACAGAGTCTAGGAATGTCCTAGAAGGGAGATCAGGATTTTAAGGCCTGAGCAGGGTTATTCATTCATTCATTCATTCATTCATTCATTCATTTATTTATTTCCCTAAGAAAGGCTTGTATGTTAAGGAACTGAGTCAAGTTGGGCAGAACTTATAAAACCTTTGGATTTGTGCACACAGAGAGATGAGGGTCTGGAAGCAAGTTTTGATAAGAAATCTGTTATTATTGATAAGTTAGCTACTGCAGATGGTAGTTAGTCTTATCTCCCTAGAGCAAGACCCTAAGTTACTTTGCTATTCTCAATATCATTTAACATGGGATAGGAAGGTATGTTTAAGTTCTCACAAACACTGCCAAATCAATATAGTTTTGACTCTCCATATAGATGTGCAGTATTTTTCTAAGACAGATCCCTAGAAGTAGAAATTCTGGGACCATAGGTTTGCACATTTTTTTAAGGTAACAGATACTGTCAAGTTGTATTCCAAAAAGGCTGTGATAATTAACACTTTCAGCAAAGGCATATAATACTTGATTTCCATACCCTAACATTATTTATGATCAATCTATCAATTTTACCATCCTTGTAAGAGAAAGCTGGTTTATTTGACATTTGGATTATAACTTCCCTGATTTTTTTTCTGTACTTTCCTAAGAAAGTTGAGCATCTTTCTTATGTTGCTCATTTATTTGTTGTCTTTTGTGAAATATTCATATCCTCTGTCATTTTTTCCCTATTGATTTATGGGAGAATTTTATATAAAATGGACTTTTTTTGCTCATGTGTCTAAGGAATGGCTTCATCAGCTCTACTAAAGGCAGAGTTTGAGTTTAGGTATATTCCTTCTATACCAACTTTGTGTTTTGGTTGAGTGACAACAGTTACTTGGAACATTTACTTTTCATGGAGAAAATGGAAGCTTTCACCAGAGAGGTGAGTGGAAATATGGGATTCCTCTTAAGGAGCAATATATTTTAACTTCCATTTGTATTCTACTGCCCCAAACAAATCACATAGTGCAGCCCCAAATTAATGGAATGGCTAAATTTAATCTTTTTAGGGATGTCAGGGAATAAGGGATTAAATATTTGTGATCAGAAATCTAATCTACTCAATTACAGCTAAACTCACTCTAGCTTGAATGCTCCCAGGAGATAGTCATGATGCCTAATTTGGTAATATCATTGCTATATATATACATTGCCCTACAATAAAGAAGCTTGTCTTATTTTTCTGAAAGAGATTATTTAATATGGGAATTTTCTGTTTCTTAAAAGTTTTAGAAAACTCAGCCACATAACCTTTGGGGACTAATATATACTTTGGTACAAAACTTGAACTACATTTAAAATTTTTTTCTATTACACTATCCAGATTTTTTTCTTGAGTCTTGCAATTAATTTATTTCGGCAGTAAATAGCATTAATTTTACTCAGGAATCCTGTTGATATGTATATTTCCTCTGTGGATCTCCTTGCTTTCCAGCACTGCTCTGATGTATTGCTACTTTTTTAGATGTCTAATTTCTAGGGTTTGGCGTTGGGATGTGAGATGACCTGTGTGCCAAAGTTATCAACCTGATTTCCTGCGTTCATTATAACAACGAGTCTGGATAGACAGTGTATTTAGTACAGGTTCTCTCTGACATGTAATACCTTCAAAATTTCACAATATATACCCATACTTTAAATTTCTGACAACTCGGAGAACAGCGTATATAGAAATTCAAGGAATGGTTTCCAAGAAAATGTAGTAACTTCCAACGAACCTTGTTATAGCTCTTGACCATGGTTATATCATAGACAATTTCTCTGATTTGGTATCTTAGCATAGAAAATCTCTTTGATTTTACATCTTTTTAAAAATTTTCTTTCGGCTAGCATGGCAAGAAATTGAAGAAGTGGTGATGCCACCATTTATTCCTCAGTTTGCTCTATAGCATATTCTGTGTTTCATTGTTTTTAGGTTGGTGAAATTTCTTCATGTTCATACAATTTAGGGGATGTGGCCAGTTTTCCAACTGAAATGTGATTTAAAATCCAATGTTACCTGACTAATTCATAAAATACTTTTCTTAATTCTGAGATTCTTATTTGGACAAACGAAAGCTACTGTATTCTAATTAAAGCTTATTTGCAAATTGTCTTTATATACATTTTTTAAACATAGGTTTTAGTAAATGCTCTCAGGGATTATTGCAATGTGCAATGGAGATTTTATAAATGGTCTATTTTTTTTTCTATATACATCAAATGATCTGGAGTTTGGAGTCTCACTTTTTTTTTCCTCTAGATCATTTGAGTTGTATTTTATGATCTTGACTGAAGTTAGAAAGCTAAAGATATTACATGAGAAAGTTAAAAAGCTGAGCAACTCTAAATTAGAAATAACTGAGGTCCTTGAAAAATTTACAGACTTTCAGTGAGTTTGCTCTTGTCCATAAGAACTAGTAGAAATCTGCCTAATTAAGAAAACTTTAAGATGGACTTAGTGGGAAAACAATGATCATAACCCACCTGCAACACCCAATGCATCCTCATCATAATTCAGTCGAAATCTTTGTATATTCCTTAGTGTTAAAATTTTACCAAAATATCTCTGTGTATAAATATGTATCATGGCTGCTATAAATATCTTAGTCCAAAGTCATTTGGTGAGAAAGTGAGTAAAGAGTCAGAACTTTAATTTGGTTAAGTATCATTCAGAATATTCAATGAGTGGTCCTACCAATGTCAACCAACTGGCTTGCAATAGATTAATTAGCTTGCTGCCTAATACATTTCATAAATGAGATGAGATACATATTTTAATGTAACCCCACTTTTTTTTATAAATAGGCAAAAATCTCAGCTTCAAATTCACAGTTTATATATATTAAAATTAAAAGGACATAAATGAGATTTTTAACATATTTGAACAAATTTGGAGGTCTCAAGTTGTAATCTTGTTTTAAAACCTTTTTGTATGAACAGAATTGCTATTTAAAATGATAACTGCATTTCTCAAATATCAATATAATTCCAAATATTAAAAAAAATGAGCATATTTCCCACTCATTATTTGTGCTTCAGGAACAGTGCTATTCATATTCTAATTAGTCATTATCATGTACTTTCTAATTATCTCAATTTTAAACCATTAAAAATTAGAAATGCAAAGTTTTAGATAATAGTAACAATGAATTAGTCACCAAAAGTAGTGAATTGAATTCAATACAAGAAAAAAATCTATTATTTTCAAGTGTCATTTTTTTAATTAAGTGAATTTTACTTTATATTACCTGAAAATACCATTTCCAGTCCCTTTAGAAGTAAATAAAAATCTAATTATTGACGGGAAAGATCAAATGATTAACAAGATGATTTTTCAAAAGCTTCTATTTCTGCTAATGACACAAAACTCTAAAGTATTAATATATTTTTGCTGCCTACACATCTCAGAACAATTTGCAATTTTCTAAATGAGAGAGGACTGGTAATAACTTGTGAGGTTTTAACCGAAGTGCATAATCTTTTTCTATGCCACAGGGGTGATCATAGAAGATAAAACTGAACTGAAAATGTATGTAAATATCAATGAAAAGACCTTCAGTTCTGACCAAAATGAATCCCTTTTCAACAAGTAAATGGGATCAAATGACAGTGCTATTTGGTAACTGAAGGAGGGTAACATTAAAAGTTCTTCAGTTACACAGTCTTGGAGGGTAACACAGCAGGTTCTTTTGGAGATGCATCATTCGAGAATGGAAAGTAAATATCTGTTTTCAGTTCACCAAAATAAATACTTTTTTGAATAATAGCTGAAGGTCAATTTCAAATTCAGAGAATGCAAATTCAGAGACTTTAGGTTAGAGCAATGGAAATAAAGAACTAATTTCAATGTTGATATATAAAAATGCGTATATTTTTATAACAAAAATAAATCTACACAATAATAATATGAGACAGTTTAAAACCGGGACAGACAAAAAGGGGTCCATGGTTCACTGTGAAGTTTAAACTTGATTAATAGAAAGAAATGTCAGTTTAAAACAACAAACCAACAAGTTGTAATTTTAAAGTTAACTCTCTGTCACACTCACATGAGTTTAAACCATATTTTGCAATCAAAAGGGCAAGGCTAAATGAATGAGAGGTTCCAAGCAAAAGTCTGAGTTGCTGAAGATAATCAGGAAGGAGTCTTATTTATATAAATACTTGAATTTTGGAAAACAAATTTAGGATTATAGATTTCCAGGTACACAAGTATAAGACGTATTGATATTTAAGGTGATAGATCTCAGATTTAAAACACATTTCTTTAAAAAAAAAGCACCAGGTTACTCAAAGAAATATAATCAAGTGGAAAGCTGAGTTAGAGAGGAATTGTAGGCTTTATGCGAGTGTGCAGAACATATTTGGACGAGATACCAAGAAGGAAAGAGAAAATAATGATATTGTGGTAGTGTACTACTCCCTTCCATGGAGAAAGAAGATATTGGTGATTTTTTTTTTCTAATAGAGTTTATAGACATAGTTCAGTGGAAAAATGTAACAGTGGTGATAGGTAATGCAGAGATATAAAGGATGTTTCACTGTTCTAAGTTCAAATTTCCATAAAGTCTTAATTTACCTTGCTGAGCCCCAAAAAGATAGAGGAATGCTGAGGCAGTCCGTTTTGAAACTTTGTTCATATCAACAAGGAGGAATTGATTCATAAGTTGAAAGTGGTAAAAACCGTCGTAGGAAATGATGATACTGTTCCAAATGTGTAATACTGAAAGACAGGAATGAAAGATAGAGTCACTTGCAAACTAAAGATTGAGTTGTTTCCTCTTTCCTGCTTCTCTAGCAATAAGAAGACAATTATAGTGAACTGTTATTATCTGTTGATATCATCTTCCCAGGTAGACTTTGAAACTTTCAAAATCAGCAATAATTGTTATGCACCTTCATATCTTTAATGCATAGCACAAAATTTCTTGTTTGGGAATTTAATACAGTTGATCCTCGTTATTCATGGACTCTATTTGCAAATCTGCCTAGTGACGAACGTTTATTTGTAACCCAAAATCAATACTCATGATACTTTCACAATAATTTGAGGACATGCATATGTACAGAGAGGTAAGAAATATGAGTTACTCAATACCCACTTTCTCAGCTTAGAAGGAACAAGGAGAAAGTCTGTCTTCTTGTTCCGGCTCTTATACCATAAACAAGTGTACCTTTTGTGGGCTATCGAATGCCATGTTTTTTGCATTTTTTTTGCTTTTTCTTGGGGATGTCACTGTCTAAAATGGCCCCCAAACAGTGTTGAAGTACTGTCTATGTTTCGAATTACAAAAGGCTGTGATGTGCCTTACTGAGAGAAAACATGTTTTAGATAAGCTTTCTTTGGGCATGTGTTATATTGCTGATGACTATGAGTGCAATGTTCTTGAATTGACAATATGTATTAAATGAGGTATCCTTAAATGAAACACACATAAAACAAGGTTATATGTACAAAAATGTTGTTGCCAAGGCTTGCGGGAATCTAACCTTTTATTTCTTCTAAAAGCAGTGATTCAGTACTTTTTAAGCTGATGTTTGGAGCAACTTTCTAGAACACAACTACAGTTAAAAATGAGAATCAAATATATATTTATTTTGATTGTTATTTCAAAGATGCATCTATTATTCATAAAGCTAGTTAGACTTACATTTTTATAAAATTCAATTTTACATAATTTTAGAAAATAAAGCTAACCTGCAATTATATGGATTCAGGTTTTTAGATATTTAACAGCTAAAGTTCCTGGATTTAATTTATACATCTACCAGTTGCATTCCAAATAATATGCTATAACTTTACATTGTCTCTAACTTCTTTAAGTTTTTGCCCTCAACTATAGATAATTTGCCTCATGAGGCTAATATAAGCTCCAAAGAGCCAGTGTGAAAGAAAAAAATTTCCTGAACTCTAAAATGCTGAACTAATAATTATTATCCTTTGATTATATCAATTTTACCTATTGAGACAAAATAACTTACTTAAATAATTACTACTAGTATAAGCATTTTACTCATGTTTAAAAAATTGACTCAGTATTTGGAAGTCATCATATGTGAGGCTGTGAGCCGGAGGAATGTAAAAAGTATAAGGATCTTATACTCAAAGAGTTTGTAGTAGGTGGAAAAAATTATCATTCATATTTTTAATAGCAACATAAGACTTTATATGATAAATGCACAAAGAAGCAGTTTCTATTAGGACACTGAAAAGGGTGAAACCATAAATAAAACTCCCCTGAAAGAGAAAATGTAAGTGATACACAGTTCCCTCACATGGAAACAGAAGGAAAAGAAGTGAAAAAGTTTATTTTTGACATTTTATTTTCCTCAATATAAAAAATTATTTAAAACACACACACAAAAAATTCCTAAGAACCATTCTTGTGCACTAACAATTTTTACCTAAATATGAAGTGCAATATGTTTGATGTCAAGTCTGTTCCAAAATATGATTTTGGAATTCATCTAATGAATTTGCTTCTTGCAAAAAAATAGGTTTTTCTAGACTTGTTAATGTGCTTTAATTATGTTTGCTAGTTGTAACAAGATCTCTATTTACACTAATTACTAACTGCTGTAATTATACAAATCATGCCTATACAGACTAATTTACGTAAGATGATATTTAAACAAAAATTTATCTTTTTCCTGACTACAACAGGGGAGGATAAGGTGCTGAGATTTTTTTTAAATAAAGAGGATCAAAACCACAGATGAAAAATGAGTTGTGCAAACAAATTGGGGGAAGGGGATGAGGCAGGTATTCTTTATTTATGCTAAGCAGCTCTCTTTTTTATCTCTAAAGTGCTTTCTTGTCACTCTTTCACAAGTGTGAAACCCACAAAAGTCGAGGATCAGTTAAGAAGGAATTATCTTACTGGATGATGTATCAATCCATCCAGATACTATTTCTTTGCAACCAGATTCTACGTACCTATTGCATCCTTTACTTCTCTAACGTAACAGTTTGCATGTCGCTAAGCATATCAATAAATCAGCAGCTAGGGGCTACAGGAGACTCCTGAAATACCCAGTCCTTATTCTATATAGTATTTGTCAGAAAAGAAAGGGAAAGAGTACATACATTACTCTCAGTATTCCACTTGATTGTCATAACAATCTGACGAGATTATATAGTTAGTTTGAAAAAATTAGCTGATTTGATGAATAGTTCTCTAAATTTAAATGGTTAATAATTAGGAAAATTAGTAACAGAAATGTGATTCTAACACCAAAGCCTGTTCTATTTTATGTTACATCGATGGCATGTATAGAACCCCTTTTTGAATTCTGAGCCATAGGCACACAGGCCTGATTATAAAACAAGTCTGAAAGAAAAGTTCCTTTCCTCCATGATGATAGCTGATAAATGTTTGCTCAATTATTCTTTTTTCCCTTTGATTCTGGATCTTGCTTGCCTGAGCCTGCACTACCCCCTGGGATCTGGGTCCCTGGCTTTTAGTGCTCCTGTTGTCCCCTTCTCCACTGCCATTCACATTCCAATAGGTCCTGGTTAGTGCTGGACAGAGAAAGGATGTCATTAGTCCTCTTGACAAAACCTTCTCAGCCTTGAGTTGGAGGCAAAACATTTAAATTCATGCTACTCTTCCTGAATATTAAAACATGCCTTATCTAAAAGTGAAACAGAATTAAACAGGTTGTTTGGTTTGGTAGTTGACATCAAGAAGACAAGAGTTTTTTTTAAAGGAATTGAGATTAGAAATTAAAGAATGAGTAGGAAAACATGAAGATTTTGGAATATGGGTTAAGTGACCCATTAGGGATTAAAAAATTAAAAACTTTTCTTCTACCACATCTCATTTTATATAGAGCTCATATTCATATTTTAAGACCCAATTAAACTTTATTTTCTTCCTAACGTTTTTCTCTGACCTCCTGCAAAAATTGTTATTCCTCCCAAATATTTCCATGAGATCTTTACATCATAAATCACAGGCGTTATCATATTGTTAATGTGTTAAGAACAGGACTCTTCCTTTTAAATTTTGTATCCTCAGCACAAAAGGCATATTTTTGTTTGCTTGTTTGCTTAATAAAAATGCCCTGGAACAAAAATACACTTAGAATATTAACTGCCAATCAGGTTGTATATAGTTTCCATTTTAGGTTGTATAATGTATTCTAAACTTTGTTTTACAAGCATTCACTTGTGAAGATATACGATATGCATGGATATTATTGTGGTGCCTGAGACTTAGTGAAGTATGGTATTCTTGTAGCTATTTGTCAAGACAACACTAAACAGATCTTTTTGTGTAAATGTATGTCTGTTCTTTGTTTAAAATGGTCTATGAACAGTGACTGGAAGATCATAATGGTGGTTTTCTCCTTATATTTGAAGTTTTATATTGATTCCAATAAAATTATTAGAATATGTGATATTTATCTGAGCATACGTGAAAGATGAAATCCATCTCTAAAGGGAATGGACTTAATGATAAAAACATGGGAGAAAAAAAAAGTAAAATAGAGGGATTTCTTGTTCTAGACAGCATGGATTTTATATGAGTGTTAGTCAAGTTCATTTTCAGGAATATAAGGTTTTTTTTTTTTTTAAATATTACTGAGTTTTAAGTCATAACTTAAGCAGTATAGACATTTTTAAAAAATGAGAATTCAAGAAATTATCTAACATATGAAAAATGGAACCCAAAACAATATAGGAAGGTGATTTAACATGCAGTTTTTAGCAATAATAACACAAAGACAGTAGTGTTTTCTTCCTTACCACTATGCTTCATGTTTAACTGTCCTAAGCACTTAAAACGTGTGCTCTCTTCTCTTTCATAAATAACTCTGAAATGGAGAATTTTTGTATTGTTACTGTTACCAAAGCTGTAGCCCTAGAATCATACCCCTGCCCCTCCCTGGAATGGAAAGCAATTACTCTTTTCTAGTTTCAGGAGGAAGCAGCAAGGAGAAGAAACAAGAACTGGTTAGAATCAACTAGGCTCAAGATGGAGGAAGATCTGGCTTTCAGTAGACCTTGAGTCTCATTACACACTTACTGTAATACATTACCTTGCTAAATAATACATTCAGCAGAGCCATGACACTTGACAATTGCAGTAACAACCACAAAAGCCCATATGAGGACTGAAAAGGAGAACTGCATCAGTTCAGAACCACACTCCTCTTCTCAGATAAGTCATGAATATTCCTCCCACTCTTTTCAGTTCCCTCCCTTTTACCTTGACCCACTTATGTATTTGGTGTCTCCACCCAAACTGGGTTAAGAAGTTAACTTGAGAACTTCTCCATTTTTTGGCCATTGAATAAAGCATGTGCTGTTCCAGTCTCAGCATTGATTTTGTTATTGGCTTTGAGAATCTAATTAGAAAAAGAACCTCCCAGGCCAAGCCAAGATGTCTCAGCCCAAGGCACGTCCTGCCACCCAATTTGGTAGTATTACCACCACTTTATTGAATCCCGAAACAAGCATTTCAAGGTGGTATAAATAGAGATCACAAATAAAACCTAATCATACAACCAAGAGTTCTAAACTATTTGAGGAAAACCAACAGTATAAAAGAGGCACAAATGAATAGACAAATAGTAGTAAAACTAACATCTGAGAAAACAGACTTAACAGGGCAGAGTAGTATTTTAGATTCTGATTATTGCAGAGCTGTATCAGCAGCAGTGATTATACTAATTTAAACTTTTGCCATGAAAAACCAAAACTCTGAAAATCTATGCTTAATATCATAATTGACTAAATTAGTGAACTAAATTATTGAATAGAGTAATACTCCCATACAATAATAAAAAAAAAGAAAGAAATATCAAGGAGAGACTCAGCAGTCTTAAGATTTATTTTTAAAATATGCTATAGAAGATCTGAAGAGATAAAAAGAAGGGCTAAAAGTTTTTTAAAAATGGGGGGAAAATATAGAGTTGAAGAATAATGTGATTATGAAATTGAAAAATCTTGCCATGTACTGAAATGGTAGGAATTTTAAACGCACAAACACACAATTACACATACATCCCTAGACACATCATTGTGGTAACATTTCCGAACCCCTAAAATTAAAAAAAGAAATCACTTTAAAATGTAGAAACACTACAAGAATTAAATAACATTGAAAACAGACTTCCTTTTTGGAAGTATTTCCTGCAAGACTGTAAAAATGCATCTTCAGAATTCTGAGGAGCAACTGATTTTGAACATAAAATCCTAAATAGACAAAAGTATCATTTAAGGAAGAGGACATGAAAGAACTCTTATTTTAAAACAAAAAGTATCTGATCTATAAAAATTATAAGAGAACATAATCAAAAGAGAAAGTGCAAAATAACAATTCAGCACAAAGAAATAAATAAAATTTACATTAGATATGAGTAAGTTTGGTCTATTTAAAAATATATACAACCCTATAACCAATATTCTAGAATAATTTATTAAATAGAATATGGTGGTTTGGAGAATGGAAAGAGGCAGTGGAAAACATTCCTCTTTTTTCATTGTGTTTATTTTAGCTTTATTATGTAAATTAAAATATCTAAAACTAAAAATTAGATACATATCTTCATACCTGTATCTATCTTATAAATCATTATAAGACCAAGAATGAAACAAAGAAAATTTAAAAATTCAGAGGCAGAAAAGTAAAAAATGATGAGAAAACATGGAAAACTGAAAACCAATATACGTGGCAGAAATAACTGCACATTTTTTTAATGAAAATGGGTATAAATTCATATTGAAAAGACAGAGCCTCATAGATTCAGAAAAATCTATTTACAAGTATAATCTAAAATTGCAGAACTACTATCAACAAAGCTGTAAAAACATGTAAGTACTAGGAAGAATTAACAAAGAGACATAAAGCATGGAAATTTTAACGTGAATCTTCTTATCAATATTGATGCAAAACAACAGAAGGGAAAACTATTTATATTGCTCAAGATACGAGAAGACTGTATTTATCAGGCTAGGTATAATGCAGTAAATGTTTATTTTTCACCAAGTCATAATCCAGCTGATATTTAACGGTAGGTTTCTACATAATAATTCAGGTATCCCTGATCCTCCCATTTTTGCACCTTCCATCTTCTACCATTTCCCTCAAGAGCCCTCTTTCTCTTCTACATTTTGATGAATGAAGAGGAAAAACAATAACAACAAAAAAGTATATATATATATATGAGCACCTGTATACATGTAGTTATATATGAGTATATATTGTGCATATACACATTTATGCATAAATATAAACATAGCTTATAGCATTGTTTTAAAATACAAAAACTAATATTATATATATTCTGTCACCACTGATAGACTTGTTATTAGAACCTTAAAGATCCATGAAAACACCATAAAAACTGTTTATAAAATCCTGTTCAAGTCAAAGTTGCAGCTCCACAAGTGTTTTGTTGTTGTTGGTTGGTTGATTTTGTTTAAAATATATGCATATATATTATGAAGTTTGAACTGCATGAAATGAACCTGTTACAGCAGGTGAGATTTAGGTAAGTATTCCTAATTGAAAGTATTTATAGTCTTTAAAATAAATAGCTTAGTAAGTTCTCAAGTTTTCCCCCAATGTTGTTAGAAATAAACAACACTAGTCTTTTAGGCTTCATTTTACTGCATTTGTATTCAGGTGAGGGGGCTTGAATGGATGAAATTTTCTAGCAGTCTGATTATTCAGGCAAGTATTCTAACTCATGGAGAAAGAAATGAGATGTTATTACCTCATATTTCACCTTTTTGTTGCTGGCAGAGAAACCTAAGACATACATTGAACTTATCAAATACAATTCCCACTGTTCATTTCCTCATTCATGAGCTATTTAAGAAAAAAGATCAACTTTTTAATATCTTTGTATTTCCAGTACCTGGTACAGTACCTGAACATAATGGATTTTAGAATAGTTTATTTGTTGATCTTTACATAAGAAGACTAGGCCAAGAATAGGGGAAATTTTTTTTTTTTAATAGAAGAAAAATAGTTTCTTTGCTTCACCTTTCCCCCTCATCACATTTATCCCTACTGGAACTCCTAGCTCTTGACTCTTAAAATACATTGGTCCTATTTCATTGAACATTAGTCAAATCTTTATTTCAGCAAGCAGGAATATTGGTGTCAATTTCAATCGTGACAGTGGGTCAATGTGTATATGTTAATTGCCAACACAGGCCAAGGGCTGCTAATATTTTAAAAAATGCGTATTTGAAAAAATTTATCCTCTTTTATTCCAAATCTGTGTGCAAATATTTCCTTCTATGATGTTGAGCCTCCTGACAGAGATGGCATTTTCTTTCTAGTCAATAACTGGCCTTCTCCCACATGTGGTAAAATATTAAAAAATTTATTCACATTGATAATTCATTAAGCTGACCTCTAGCAAAATGTGGATTTCTGGTGTTTAGTCTGCTTCCATGCACAAGCTTCCCCATGATTTATATGCTCTGAGATGAATTCTACTTTCTAATCTTCTTGTCACCAATTTTACTCTCTGATCAGTCTTTTCTGTCGTTCTCTCTGGAGTCTCATTTCAGTAAGCCTCATAAAAAATATATTAGTTATCATCCTAAAAGACTCTCAGCTTCTGTTTCTGTGCCCATCTACAAGCAGATTGCTTTAAAAAGTGTCATTGGTGCTGCTTGCTAGGGTTTACTGGGGTCCAAGATTATTATTCAAGGTAGCTTCTCCAGGCCCCAATGATCCCCTGGCCTTGTGCTAATGGGTTTTCTCCTAAAGATGCAAATAACGGCTGTCTAAATTCCTGTTTTAATTGTTTCAAAATGAGGCAATCTGGCCTCTTTGCAGAGCCATAAATAATCCTCTGAAACTACTTGCAGAAATGTTCTATCAAGATGCTTTTTCGAGACTTGATGATAAAAAATGTTCGGTGCCAAGTTTGCCACCATAAACCAGATCCCATCTGTACAAGGGGGTTTGCTTCTCCCCGATTCTTCCCTTTTACTATGGTGTAGAACCCACCTTCATTCATTAATATAACTCTAGGAGTGATGTTAGGACTCAAACTCCAAAGAGCCAGTGTAAAAATAGGGCTTTATGAAAATGAAAGTGGGGCTTCATTTCTGTTGCAGTCAGACTAATACTGCTAACTTTTAAACCATAATAAGAAAACTACATTCTATCACTACTTAAATTTATTTTTCAAAACTATCCAAGATCACACTTTAAGCACTTTGATAATTTATACTTGGAATTAAGAGAGAAAATAGGGTTAGTAAGAGTGATAAAGAGTTTTTGACTAAAAATTCAATTTGACTACCACTTATTAAATATAATATAGCTAACTCATTATAGAAAATTAAGTGCAAGGAAAACAGGTGTTAATGTTAACTAAGCCTAAATATTTATAATTGGCATTCATATTTATTATTATGTATTCCAATGTACAGTCTCTGAAGCATAGTAAGAACTGAATAAATATTTATTGAACACAGAAACTAATGAATATGACTTTTAATATCATCTTTAGTTCCCCTGATAAAAAAAAAATGCTGCATGTAGTTTCACAGGCATTCATTTAGACAGTGATTTGACATTCATCCAGAAATCAAATATCTGCAATCTTAGCCATCTGGAAAGGAATCAAGAACCCCATATACTGCTTGTGAGAGTATTATACAGCTTTTGGTATTCAAAAATGGGTAACTCTGATATTACAAATATCAAGTAGGATATGTTTTAAGAAGAAAGTGTTTAAGAAGGTGAGAAAAAATGCAAAACACAATTTCTTAACACTACTGAGTGTGGATAAACAGAGAGGCAAGTTTCAATCATGTAAAATATTCAGTTTCACTTAAATTTTGTATCATGCTATAACCTTGACAAGTAAGTTATCTTTTTCATTAAGAAGACTATGATGAACAGGAAATCTTGGAAAAGAAGAGTAGGTAGAATGTGTCATGATTCATTATTCTTAAAGTGTAGATGGTAACTGGATTATTGAGTGAGCACTGTGAGGGCTCATCATTTAAAACAGAAATTAGCTGATTAAACATTCTTCATGAGTGAGAGAGAAGCACATTACAAAAATAGAGAACTTCAAAAAATACATCTGTCTTGTTCAACCCTGTTATTCCAGAGAACTTTACTTAAAGTATTTATGAAAGAAAAATTTCTTCCTTAATTTAATGATTTCTAGGGGAAAATATTAGAATAATTTACCTTAGTAACTTACATTATTTCTTAATAATCTCTGCTCTCAAAAAGCACTTCTTAATATTGAATCCAAAATTTTACCAAGCGACAAGCTGACAATTTATCCATGAAACTATTTAAATATTTACCAGCCTATTTTTCAACTTTTTATTTATTTTCATGGTTCTCTACACAATGTTTACAAAATTTTCTGGGGCACATTTTTTTTTTGCATTCTCTACATTAATTAATAAGAATTTCTGACCCTCTTAAAAATAGTATCTGAATCTATAGTCTGCTGAATACAGAAATAAATCAATCAAAAGATAATTATTACTTTTCATTTCAGGTCTGAATGAAATAAAAGGATTTATATCCTTGCCTCAAACATCAGAAAAATTGGATGAAGTATTAGAAACAACATTTTTCAGATGTCAGGCAACAGGCAGCACAGGATGCAGATGCTTGAGTGAAGAGAAACAGACAAGATGAGCCCTCTGATTGCTTCGGCTTCCTGACTACGGGCAGTTTCAGGGCTGTAGTGCAGGGAGAGAAAACACAGTGGTCACTAATATGAGGAGACAGATCAAAGTTTACAGAGGCCATAGTGGTTATAATCTGCAGCCCAATAATGGAGAGAGGTTGTTGCTCAGAGAGAAGGTAATGAGATCTGAAGAGGACCCACTCAAATATCTGGCTGAGTACCAATCAATGTATGTGTTAAAGAAAGCCCACACAAGGTTAGGGGAAAATCCACTGGAAAAGAGGAGACGGAACAATTTCCAAAGCTTACACATGGCCATTACCACTAGCCAAAATGGAAGAATCTCAAAATAAATAAATAAATAAATAAATAAATAAATAAATAAATAAATAAGGTACCTGATAGAGTTCTCTGAAAATATCATTCTAGTAATAGAGTTCAATTAGCCTTAAAGACTGCTCTGCACTGACCTAACAAAGCTTCAAAACAAATCTCAAAAGTACTAAACAAAATGCAAGTAACTTATCTAAATTGCAAAAAATGACCAACATAATTTAAATGAATACAATAATACCAGGAACCCCAAAATTTAAGATTCATACTGTCCATTATCCAAATTTCCAGACATGTTAGGAAGCAGGAAAATATGGCCCATAACGCATATAAAATTCTATCAATGCAAGCTGACTCCAAAATTACACGGGTGAAGTAATTTTTAAACTGTAATTTCTAACTAAAATTTTATTGTTAAAACAGAGATCCAGGAAAAAAATATGTCCTATATGCTTGGAAAAGAAAGGAAAATGCAAACTTGGTAAGAGATGAAAAAAAAAAAGGACAAAAATAGAAATCCTAGAAAAAATAACAATGTATTATAGTATTTATAACACATGTAGAAGTAAAATAGACATTAATAATGCAGAAAATAGGAGTAGACTAAAACAAACGATATCCATAATTCCATTAAATGTTTGTATCAATGCTATTCTTAAGAATTATAATGCAAACACATATGGAATTTTAAATTTTGTAGTAGCCACACTGAAAAAATAAAAAGATGAATGACAATTGATCACCTTTTTATAACAATACTGACTATTTGTATGTCTCTTTTTGTAAAGTATCTGTTCAATTATTTTTCCATATAAATTTGGGGGTGTTTGTATTTTTATTATTTATTTCTGGAAGTCCTCCATTCTCTCTCTGATCTTTGCAATGTTTTTATCCTAGTATCTTCATAGGAGAGCATGTCAGATTTGTTCTTCACATCCTTTGCCTTATTATTTAGAATTTTGATTTCTTCCTTCCTAATTATAATGCATATCAACTCTTCCTCTTTATTTGGTTTTCTTTAAATAAATGTTTCATGTAGCTCACTTTCCCTCAATCAGATTTCACTCTGCACTCAATCATGTGACCATCTCACCTTTCATCTCAAATTTAATAAAACATAGCTAATTCAATATACTGAAGAGAAAAAGATAGGTAATTCCTAATTTTTTGGGTGTTTTTTAAATAAAAAGTATTGTCCAAAATGATGCTTTTCTTTTTTATCTTGAGCCAAAATAACTTAGCAGAATCTTTTTTAATAACATTTATGTTTTTCCTCATTTTAGGCTGACTAAATGGATGGCTAATTTTTATTTCTACTTTTTAAAATCTCCTATATTTTAGACTTTAAGCTGAAGGGCACATTGAGGGAACCAACTGCTAATCAGATTTCTCTGGTCTAACAATGCTTCTGTTAGAATGAGGAAAAAGCTCATCTTTCCAAAGACTAATGATCATGAAAAGGAGAATTTTTTCTTTTAGATTTTCCTTTGCTAGAGTCTGTGCTTAAAAAGCTACTATACAGCCCTTGGCTGGTTTCTGTGTTTGTACTTTTTCTTACTGACTTCCCAATCTACAATTTTCCTCTATTATTCTGCCCCTGATATTTTCGCATTATTAGGATATGTGGACACCAATTTGACAAAAAGTACAAGATGAGAGGTTATTCACCTGGCTGCCTCAGAAAGCAGATCGTGGTCAATAGGTAAAGTGGCTTCTTACTGCTTAGTACAGCAAATGGCTCCTTTAATACTTATCACATCATATTATATTTAGTCTTTTTTTTCATAAGTGACTGCTGGCTGAACTCAGAGCTCATTCACAAGCTATCATAACTATCAGAGCACTTTTTTCTTTGCCAAGCCTTATATTAAGCATTTCACAAGCAATATTTCTTTTAATTCTCAAGATAACATTTGAGGTAAATACTATTATTACCTCCATTTTACAGATGAGAAACTGCTGATTAAGGGTATTAAGTACATTGCCCAAAGTCACACAGCAAGGTGAAAATAAATGAAAGTGGAAGTCTCAGCAGGCCTTTTACGGGTATGAAGCATGTATTGGTAGAATCTCTCCCCTTCATCTTCATCATTTTCTTGCAGATGCAATTCAATATTCATATTGTTCAAGAAAGGTTGCCTGAGAAACATTTTCTTATGGTGATTAATTTTTACCCTATGCTTTTCTCAGCACCAAGATTCTGCTGGTGACAGTAAGTTATCACGGACAGAGAGGAACACACAGATGGTAACACAGAACACAGCTCTCCCTGTCCTTCTACAACTTTAATTTCCATTTTTAAAATTAGTAAACCTCTTTACTATCTCACTTGTGATGTTCTCTAAAATTCCAAAATAATAATGTAAATCCATGTATAATTAACTATCCCTAGTCAAAACAACTAACAAAAAATTCTACTCTATAAAGTGAATTTTCTTCTACTTTAAAAATTACTCAGAATGCCTTGATATAAATGTATAAAATGAACTTCTTTGTTAACTATGTATAAACAAAATAGGAAAAATGTAAAGCTTTCCATTTCAGAACATTTGTACAAGTGAAATGTAGTTACTTTTGTTAAGCCAGACAGATTGACAAAAAAGAAAGTTTAAAAGAACTGTCCTGAAATCTCAGACCATGCACTTCTTCTTATCACTTTATTTTCTTTCCTCTCTTTTTTTTGTAAAGACATGAAGGAAAGGGCCAAAAAAACCCCCCTAATTCCAGACATATTCTGGTTGAGATGTGTGGGACGGGAAGAGACGGAATTCATTCAACCACTGAGTAGAATCCACTCCATCACTCCATCTTAATGAACACTATGATGTTCCCTAATGCTAGAAGTTTTATAGTTTCAAATACCATTGACTTCAAATAGTCACTTATTTATATTCAAGGTGTGATTTTCTAAATAGTTCTGAAATTTTTTTCCATAAAAAATTAAGGATTCTTTCAGATGATATACCTGTTAAGTGAAACTATTTCAGAGTACATAAAGGGCCTACGAATCCCACAGACCAGAGTTAACAAACTTTTCCTGTAAAGAGCTTGACAGTAAATAGCTTAGGCTTTGTGGGTCATACGGTCTCTGTCACAGCCTTAGGAAGTACTTGCTTGACATAATAGGTAGAAAAAGACCAGAAAAATGACTATGCAAGCTGAAACAATGCAAAGAAATTTTTATAATTAATGGGTCAACTTGTGATTGTTTTGTAGTCTTTAAAATTTTTGTCAGAATATTAGTCAATGTAAGTGTACAGGAAAATAAAAAAACAGTAAAACTAATATTTATTTAGTACACTATGACTTTAAACATTGAAATTATTGAGAATTAAAATATCTTATTTCCTCTAAAAACTTATCTTGGTTGTCATAGTATACTATAGTTTGGGAAGATGTTACCATTGGGTAAAAGTCATGAGGGATCTCTCTGCGTTATTTCTTAGAACTACATGTGAATTAACAGTTACCTGAAAATAAAACAAAGATTGATTAAAAAACCTCAGGAGTAGTTTGAACAATGTTTTCTTTCCTTTTTTTGCTGTATAACTAATTATATGGAATGGGCATCTTTTCTGTGCCTTGGTGGATTGCCATGCTTCTAAGTTTGTATCAGCTTCCAACTTTTCATCCTTTCCTCTTTCAAAGTCATAAAATATCTCCAAAAGTTTGCTAATTGTGAAGATTTTGCCAGCATCACTTCCTCTGAGACATCTTCATCTTTTTTTTTTATTATCAAAACCACTTTATTTACTATGTCAATAAGTTCTTCATCAAACTCCTCTGCGTGTATATCTGGGCAGTGTTAACATTCTCATGGTCGGCTATTGCTTCTCTAGCTCTACTTATGTTATACTCAAATTTCACTTCAAGCATTATTACTCTCTATTTCTTGGATGCACCTGACGCACCTTCATATATTTTTGCCAAGTTTTTTTTTGATTATCCATTGTTTTAAACTATCACATGAATTTATCACTAGAAAACAGGGAGGCGATACAACACACTTTTTGTCTGTATGTGTAATGTTGATGCTTATCGGTTACCTATTATGACATGCACTTGTTATTTACATATTGACTTAGGGACCAAAGAGCTAGCAACAAAGTTTGTTTTTTGTGTAATTACAATTAAAATATCATGGTAACTGAAATTCGAACCATATTCTTTGGGAGACTGGTGTTACCTAACTAAACTGGTTTAGTTAAGATTTGTGCACATCAGAACCATGCAACGCAAGGACTGCCTGTACTTAACCCTGCCACAGCAGTGTGAAAGCAGCTGTAGATAATGTGTAAACATATGGGCACTGCTGTGTTCTAGTAAAACTTCATTTACAAAAACAGAGAGCTGGCAAGATTTGGCCTAAGGACCATAGTTTGAGTCAGCTGAGTTACATGGCCTAAACAGCAAGATTTTTGCACTCTAGTTTATATTATAGAGTGAACCTGCTACAAAATCTTTTCTTGCACAGCCCCTTATCCAAAGCTGGCTTGTTGTCACCAACTACAGGAGTAAGAGCAGCATCCCCAAGTGTGAAATATGTTGTCTCCATAACCGCAGAAGCCCAACAAGAGCCATGCTTCTTCCTTAGTGATGGGAGGTACTAGTTGCAATAACTTGTTCTTTATTATGGATGGTTATACTTTGTCCATATTCTAGTCCACTGGACCCATAAACACTTCATTAATATGGGTAGCTGCTAAATCTTCATAGGTTTTTACTCCTACCTTCTTGACTACATGATTTTTACCAAAGTTGCTAACATGTTGCTTCTCACTCATCATGTCCAACTAACACAATGCCAACCATGTAGTAATATTCTACAGACTATCCATAGGATCTTGGTCTCTTTGGACTATAATATAATAAGGAGGAGAGTTAACATATCTTAGGGCAAGGTCTTAAATATATACTCCTGTTCATTCCATGTGAATGTCAGCTGCCTCTAATTCACCTTACTGATAGGAATAACAAGGAATGTTTTCTTCAATTAATAACTATAAATCATGTACCTAAAGTAATGCTAATGTGCTCTAACCATGTCTATCACTCACTCACACACACACACACAACTGGAGTTACTCTTTAATTAAATTTTTGATAGTCTATTGTCAATCTTCTGTATCTGTCTGGCTTCTTTATAGGAGCTACACTAGTAAATTAAATGGGAACATAATAAAGATCATTACTTCTGCGTTCTTTAGAGTCCAAGAATAACACTGATCTCTGCCATTACCCCCAGGACTTGACTCTAGAGTTTGATTTACTACCATGGCCAAGTTGCTGAGGAAAAGTTTCAGGAACTTCCTTTGGCCTTTCTCATCATTACTCTTATCCTGCAGGAATCAATCGGAGGGTATGGCAATTTTCATATATAGCCTCAACATTTTTTCACACTCTTCCCATTCTCTCTCCTTTAAATCTTGGTGGTTTGTGACTGATTTGACTACTTGGACACAGTGGAAGTAATGCTATATGCCTTTTAGGGCTAGGTCAGAAAAGGCCAGGCACTGTCTACCTGCTCCCTGTGGAATGCTTGCTCTGGGAGAAACCATCTACTATGTAAGAAGTCCAAATAACTGAGAATACCAGGCTAGAGGTTCAGAGTACACTACTGTAGATGACAGCCTCAGCTGAGCTCTTAGCCAAGAGCTAGCATCAACTGCTACCCAGGCAAGTCAGCCAGTTGGGGTATCTAATCCAGATGAGTCTTCAGACGGCTGCAGCCTTAGCCAACATCTGACCACGAGCCTAACTGAGCTCTTCATGAATTCCTGACCCACAAAACATGAAAAAATAAAATGCTTATTTTAAGAACTCAGCTTTGAGATGATTTGTTAAATGCAACAATATACACCAACTAAAAAGCAAAATGTGCATTTCAATTATCTTTTGTGGGACTTCAGAAATTACTGACAGATGCATCTGTGGAATGAGTGGAACCAGAGTAAAGCCAGATTACTTATTATATATTTATTGTCCTCATTTATTATCTCACCACCATATAGTCCCAGGGCATGGCCCCAGGTAAATACTCACAGATTCTTTTGGGGAAGAAATGGGGAGTCATTATGTATTTCTTATGGTGTTACATGGTGTTGGAGACCCAACCTCCAGTCTGGGGTTAGAGGTCTGTAATCAGACTGAAGTATGGAAACCGGGCAAGGTATCATAACATTTCAGGGTACTTCTCTTGACTTCCTGATAAACCACCATGGACACTGTTTGTTTAATTTTGTTTTATAAATCAAGCAACATCATTGTTGACTGCCCATATAGCTTATTCTCAGGAGCATTGTGTTCAATTAACAATCACTGTAGTGATGGTTGGTCCAGTCCCTGGCTTCTACTCTGACTTTGACACATATTTCAATAATTTCACTCATCTTTCTCCTGACAGTTAAACCCTGCCACCTGGCCTCTATTCATTTGGCATTCCATCACCTTCCTTTCAATCAGATAGTATATTTTAAAATCATTCCCAGCCTACAGAGGATAACCATCACAGATATTTACAATGCTGGTGCACTCTTCATTAACATATTCCTTACCACTTTGCTAAATGAACTGTACTTAGGGTTCCCAAAAGGTTTTACAGATTTATGTACTATATGCACTTTAATTGCCCATGTTTGTGAACATTTTACCTTTTCCTGCTGTGCCAGGGTATCTCTGCATTTCTCTTTGTTTAGTGAGGGCAAACACTTTTCCCAACATTTCACAAGCCACCTTGTAGTATCTTAGCACCATCTCTCACTGTCCTTGTCAAAGCATAAATTCTATGTTATAGGGAGTGTTCCTCTATGAAGAAACTCTCCTTTAAATAACTTTAAAGTCTGCCCCCCTGGATCCAGTGCTCTCAGATCCAATTTCATATATACTTTCCAGGTTCCTGACTGTAATTTTGGTTAGGTCCTGCAGTTTCTTTGGCACTTGTTTTTCCTTCTTTAGCAGAACTTCCTCAGCCAGCTGATCCTGAATCTGACCCTAGTTTAGAGTCTTCTGGCAAGGAACAGAAGGGAGAGTGTAGCCTGAGGAAGGCATGTGCTATCGTGCAAGTGGAGATGCCTGCATTATCATTAAGCCTGGATAAAATTTTAGTCTTTGAACAAGGAGGAGTGCCTTGATGCCCAGAGAGTTTAAGGTGATCTCCACTGTCAAGGTTCTAGAAACCACTGACCCAGACACTAACATCCTTAATCTCAGAGTTCTACTTTCACCATCAAAGCCTAGATCAGTTTAGAGTTGACTTGCTGGGTTCCTCTTCTTCTTAAATTCAACCCTGAGTCTGATCTTCACTTTATTCTGTTCTCTAGCATTAGAAAAATGAGTCTTTTTATATATTTCCAAGGAGGCATTGTAACTTCCATACATTGCCTTAGAACAATGATCAAGCAC
Organism: Vicugna pacos; assembly: GCF_048564905.1. NCBI lineage: Eukaryota > Metazoa > Chordata > Mammalia > Artiodactyla > Camelidae > Vicugna > Vicugna pacos. Next base: position 21,804,317 of record NC_132991.1, read on the forward strand.
ATCCACCTTTCTTCATCTTTTTCCAATGCATTGATTCTACCCAGCAAGAGTCATCAAATTTCATATGTTATAATGACTACTTGCATTTTACTTTTTAAATGCCTGAGATATTGTATTGTACTAAGGTAAATATGTACTTTCCACTTGTTTATGACTGGTAAACAGTTCAATAATTACAATGCTGTAGCACGCCAGGGCTTATCAGTAATCCCCCTGTAATAGGATTCACAGCACCAGACAGCCAGCAGGTGATCCAGCCCAAATATCCCATTTTACAGTTTACTCTTTAGGATTACCCTTGGCACCAACTGACTTACATCAGCATCTTCAGAAACAGTATCTAGGAGAGGAATTTGCATCAGGAGCTATACTGAGGAAGATATACTGGAACAATACCTGTAAGGAAATGAAGGGAGCAGGACTGGAGAGAAGGAGAAGTTGAATGTGATGCAGATGCCAACAGAGGTCTCAGCCAGCCCTGTGGGCATCTATGCAATGGGTTGGTCCCTCAGAATTGTCCCAGATTAAAGTAATAGTTACAGGCCTTCCAGACTTCAGGGACCAATCATTGAATACAAACTGACTCCAGCAATGTACATGACTTTGGGAGAGGCAGTTTCCTTAGGCTGAGAGTAATTTCCAAAGTGAACCAATAATGAATGTCTGCAGCCAGTATTCATGACTGCTGGAGGAATGAATGTCTCCATTCTGAACGAGTGATCTGAGAGGCATATATAAAGAAAGTCGTTCAACAGTAATACACATATTCATTGGGGAATCTGTTTTCAGCAAGGAATTCTAAGTTGCAAATGACTGTGTCAAAAAGCCGGTAACATATCTTATCACCATGTGGCAGGGTAAAAGTATGTAGCAAATAGAGTACAGACAGCATGTGTAACTAAACCAGAGAGAGAGAATAGTACCTACAGCCATTCTCAGTAAAAATACAGCAACGAACTAAGATTTTAAAGTTTGTAGTACAATGCAAAACTTCTGTAAAGGATGTTATTTTGAACAAAGGCAAATGTAAGAGTCAAAAGTTATCTTCAAGTCATAATAAGGTTCCTACATGCCAGGATAGAACACTATGGAAATCAGAAAAAAATAATACAGTTAGATATTCCAGAGAGAAAAGGTAGCCCAACGAAAACTTTACAGAAATGCAGCCCCCCTCACACTTCCTCCCCAATTAAAGCTCTCATCACATACTTTGTGGAACAGAAATCAGAACCTCACTGAAGGGTGTATCCAAAGGGAAACAGTTACCATTTTCTCCCATTGCTAGAGTCTGAACCAATGTAATTATCAACTTATAGTCCATGTGAGACAATCTCAAGTTAATGAATGTCTTTGGAAGGCTTCTATTTCTTAACTGTGGCTAGACCAACTCTGCCCTATTGTAGCAGTTTTTTGTGGTCCAAAATAGACAAAATCTGGTAGCCTCCACATATAGCTATAGTTTTCTAAGTGAGTCTTGGCCTAGACTCTATCTAGATTGGCCCCTTGTAAAAACCATTGCTGTAATGACAAGGATTTTGATAGATTTAACTGTTTTTAAAAAGATTAAAAATTTAATTTGGAATGAAATTGTTTAAAATAAACTACACCGAGAGAATCAGAAATACTTCAGTAATATAAAAGTTTATGAAATATTTTTATTCGTAGGAATTTGGAAAGAGAGAACATTAGAATCTTTCTCTAGGTCATAAGGATGAATGAGGAGGATTTGACTCTATCATGTTCACTTCTGTAGTCGCATTAATTAGTAGGTTTGACTCTCATTGATATTTGTATGGTGGAGTTAACACATGCCTCAGCAATATTTCAATTTCAATGTAATTGTCTTATGTGCCTCAAAAGCCTTGTGCCTCTGATTTTCTTATTTCTTAAACTTGTTCTGCTCTGACATTTGGCTTTAGGCTTGTCATATTCCTCTCTTCCCTGTTTGTTACCCTTCTTATCCAGCTCTGGCCAGTTAATGTCATTTTCTACCTCCTACTGCCTGAGATAGGTCTTCTTCCAGTGTTCTCCCTCTGTCCTAAGTTCAGCCAAGGCGTTTTACCATACAATATTGACCTTCAAATCTGTGCAGTGGAACCTTTTTTCTTTTCTACTGATTGAAGGCAGAAGGAAAAAAATTTCCACCCTGTCAGCTCTTTTCTCTCCTTCATGGATTTCCATTGCTTATAACTTTAGCTGTCTAAATTTAAAGTCATGCTTTCAACCCTGAAATTCAAAAAGTGTAAGTGAATGTCCAGGGGCATTTAACTAGTACAGACAGTTTATGAAGAAACATCCACTTTTGATGATATCAGCGTACAAGAATTTCATTTATGCAAATACTGCTATGTAGCGAGTCTCTTAATACGTTGAAACTGTCAAAAATTTATAGTCACTTCTCAGTAATTAGAAGAGTTTCATTTCAGCATTTAATATGCTGTCCTATTATTTTGAAAAATTTTCACATTAAACTAGTTTCAAACTTATTTTCTTCCTCCTACCATGCCAGGTAAAATCTCTTGCGGCTTTAGTGTTTTGAAGGAGAAGGAAAGGGAATATGTGACAGCATCACTATTTACTCCCCTCCTTCCTTTTCTAGTGCTAGCTATTCCAGCTGGAAGGAGGAATGCAGAGAGGAAATGAGAATGTTCCTTGACTTAAATGGGAGAGGTAGCAATCTTGTCGGGTTGATTACTACTGTTTCTCTGGATAACTGAAACTGGCTACTCTTGCTTTCCATGTAGCAGTTACCTAAATGCTGGCTTTCTTGGGAAACACATCTATTGAGTATTAAGAATTCTTTCCAAAATGGTGTTCAATGGTCCAATTTCCAAATGTCAGAGATAAGGCCCTGGTTAGACCTATTCCAAAGCCATTCATCCCCATCAGTCTCAGTCTATCCCAGAGCCTCTTCCTAATGAATTCCCTTCTATCTGTTTAGCAGACACTGCCAAATGGTAAGGGACAGCAGCCCCACTCAGCTCTTTCTTTCTTAGTTCTGCCATTTTTTTCTAATTCTCTCTGCCTGTGCAGGAGCACAGGTGTGGAGCCTCAGCAGACAGCCACTGGAGAACAAAATTCCCTCTCCCTTTCTTTTGGGCTTCCATTTTAGAAAGCATTCCCTTGGCTTTAGAAAAAAGGGAAATACTCTTCTCCAATAACATTCAGAGCATTCCCACGATCCCTCATGAGGGCGTGTCTCACTTCCCAGTTCTTTATTATACTGGCTCTTCTGTGGGTCACACCTTTGGGAAGACAAGAAAAATCCTACTCAGCCTCACTTGACAACAAGAAGTAAAATCAACATTACAAGTTTCGAACCCTTTGTTCCATAAGGGAAGCATGGTGAAGAAGACACATCCTGCATGGGCCGGGAGGGTTGGGCATGTGTGAGAGCTTAAAGATCTTTTTAAGTAGATCAAAGTCAAGAGGACTGGCTGAGATCTAGAGAAGTCTGGCCAGATGGCAGTCAAACCAAGAAGAGATACAGATAATTAATGTCAAAGTTAGGATCAGAGTAAGCTGACTCTGAAGAAATGCCAAAAGGAATCCATTACATGGGAAAACCTATATATAACAATTTTAAAATAAATAAAAACTCATAAATTTATGTTTTGAGTAAATCTGTTCATATATCAAATGTATTTTGGGAGCCACTACAAATCAAGTCACATATAGTTGGGGCACAAGGTGAAAGCATTCAATAAACCTAAAAACATGAATAAAGTGGCAATTTTCTGACATTTCCATGACTAACTGGAATCTTCACACCCAGGCCTTTCTAAATCTTTCACAGATGGAGTAAAGGGATCTGGGGATTCTTGTGTGAGATCTGAACAGCAGGACTGGGTATGTACCACTTCCAAGCATGTTTAGGTGCCATGTTTTGCTCTAGCCACCTCTGCAGCAAACCTTTGGAACATATGCAGTGGCATGACTACTACACTGCTCTGGCCTGATGCCTACACACATTTTCTGCCACTGTGGATGTGAATAGTTAGCATTTCCGTTGCAACCATCACTGCCATAGTAATTTTCTGTGTTTGATCTTAAAAACAGTAGTGCTTTGTGCCCTTTATTTAATTCAGAAGCCTTAACTATACAACACTTCAACTGCTATGGTCTCCCTTCTTTCAAATTTCTTTGTCCTGATCCAGAGCTGCTGGTGTGGGAGAAAGAAAAGAATTTGTGGAGAGGTGACACTGATTTATCTTCATAAGATATCTCATCACACTGTAGACCTTCTTTTCCCTCCCAGTATACTACCTGGAAGACTGAGAGTAACCTGATTATAAGGCAGGTTAGGTGTATTAGTCCTGGTGAGTTAGTAACAGGTGATCAACTTAGTTGCCATGGATCATCCTAAAAATGATTCCAGGTGATCCTGTCCCACAAATCATAGATACCTCAGATTTTGTAACCCACGAGAATTTAGATCTTCACTCTGAGATCTGTGTCTTGCATATTTTCAGTTTCCATAAAGTACATAAACATATGTGCACTTACACATACAATATAATAAATTTCAACAGCCAAGTGCATAATAACAGTGATATAAGGCACTAAAAAAGAGCAACTAGGCCAACGTATTTCAAACATACTTTTCTATATAAAGCATGCTGTCAAAATAACTCCCTAATGATGTTACAAACTTCAACTCCTTTTTTCTTACCGTTTTTCAATTTTTTTTTAAAAGATCAAAAAACCAATTGGTTCTGTTAATTTATAAAGACAATCTTGTCCAGTTAACACAAAATTGTTCTAATTAATTACTGTCAATGGGTAATCATTCTATCAAATGAATTAACATCATGGAAAATGGTTTCCAATCATTTGGTATCATAAAAAATACTCTTTTGAAGGTACCTTTAAGATATATTTCTCTACATGTGCATATATTGTTGATATATTATAGAATATGTTTTCTGTATAGTTTATTTATGTGATTTTCTGAGTATGACTAGTAAGCAACCTGAGACTATCATGTCTGATCAGGATGAAAGAATATGCAAATCAGTTATGGGAATAAAAATATCTATTGAAAAACAAATTGGGCAGTAATGAGGGAAGGTAATCTTATCTACGTTTAAAGACAACTTTTTACTTTTCTTCCACTTCCATTTCCTGTTCGCTTCATGAAAAATTCAGTTCACCATCATGAGGAAGGGCTGAAGACAACAGTGTCCATGCCTGGGGTGGGAACCCAGTGTTCAGAACGGGATGCTGGAATCAGTGTGGGTAAGGAGGGTATTTCAAGGGGAGAGGGCCCAGTGAAGGGGATCAGAACTGAGCCTGCAGAGGAATGCCCACTGAGGGGACAGCTTGTTGAGGGATGTCAGAATCAAAACATGGTAAAGAGGGAATCCACCTAGGGATACAGGAGGGAATACAGCTAGTTATAGGATTTCTTATATAAGGTGGGTGAGGAGGGTGTTCCATTTGGTGCATAGAGAGTGGCCTGTGTGGGATGTTGCATCCCAGGAGGGATGAGTAGTGTACCCATAGGGAGGGTAGGAGTCTTCAGGGTTCAAGCAAAATGAGAAAGGTGTGTATAAGGCAGGGGCCTGCAAGGTGGTCTAGCATACGGTGTTGGAGCCCAAGATGGGTATGGAGGTGGTTAACCCAATGCAGTGTCGGTGTTTGAGTGGCCTAAAGAGGACATTCCAGTGTGTGTGTAGAGGAGGAACTTAGCACAGAGAATCAGATCATGAACAATGTAAGGAAGATGTGTCCAGACAGGTTATCTTTTCACTGAGTGTGCAAGCCCAAGTGTGTTGAGGAGGGCATCTACATGGGATTACTGTCCAGCAGGGGTATCATGACCCTGGTCAGTGGGAGTATCTCCATGTGGGAGACCATTTCACCAGGAGATAATAGACCCTAGGTTGGGTAAGAAAGGTGGAGTGAGAATTTCCATACTGTAGGCACTCCCACTCACAGAGTTGGAGCAAAGGTGGGGAGAGGAGGGTATTCGCATGTAATGGGGAGCAGTACAGTAAGGTGTTGAAGAGCATGTGGAATGAGAAAGGCACCTGTGCAAGAAGAGGATGGTAGAGTATTGGGAGTTCAATTATACAGAGAGAGCTTGATCACATAAATAGATAAGTTAGGTAGGGATAATGGGAACTGGGTTGCTTACTATTAGAAAAGAAAATTACAAATATAGACAGGGAAAAAATTAGTGTGAACTCTATGGCACTATATTGAAGCTAACGCTGTTTGTGTGAACTCATGGTTTTCAATACAGAAAGAAATATAAAAATAAATAGGGATGTGTTTATGTATGTATTTTCTAATTTTTCTATTGAGAAAGCCTGGAATCAGGCACATCCCAATAGTAACAAGCACCCCTTAAACTCAGATCTTGGTTTCTTAACTCTATTCTCCCCTAGAAGAGTTAGAACTCCTTGGAGAAATGTCTAATCTGAAGAAGAGCAGAAACAGACAAGAGCCTAGAACATCAACTATACCAGAAAACAATAAAAGGCTCAAATGATGAAAGAGCATGCCAAAGAACACAGGACACAGCTTGGAAGGTTTCTACTAGCCAAATCTGGGACAACTGAGTCTCAAAATAAATAATGATGTTAATGGATGACAGTGCACTGAATAAAACAGAAAGTCATGGTTGATGGTGATATACAAAAACAAATAAATGAATTGAATATTTGGATGGTGAAGAAGTGTGGTGGACATCACTTTCATCAACTGATCAAAGTTAATATAGGACAAAGTGAAACATTAGCTAATCTAATAAGATGCAGTAAGAAGACAGTATTACTTATGTGATATTCCTAAAATGTACCATCTGAATCTAATTGTGAGTAAACATCAGAGAAACTCAAATTGAGGGACATTCTATGAACTATCTGGCCTGAGTCTATAAAGATGCAGTGTTACAAAAGCCAAGGGAAGACTGAAAAGTGGTTTCATAATGAAAGGGACTAAAAGATTCAATGCAGGATTCCAAATTGAATTTTTTTTTTTGCCATTAAAAACATTTCTGAACAGTCGCTAAAACTTAGATGGAAGCTTGAATTCAACTTTGAGTAAATGCTAGTAATATGTCAATGTTAATTTCTCAATTTCAAAGGTTGTACTGTGCTCTGTAGAAAATATGTTCTTGTTTTAAAAAACAACACACACCAAAATATTGGTGGGGGAGGTGATGGAGCATCATATAAACAACTTTTTCAAATGGTAAATGAAAAATAATTTACTACTGCCATATTTGCAATTTTTATATAAATTTGAGATTGTTTCAAAGAATGAAAAAAAAAGTTAAAAAAATAAAGGCAAAGCATTACCGACATATACTGATTTCACTGAGAAAAGGAAAGAGTGATTGGCTGTTCTTTCCACTCTGCATATGACAGTGTAATGGAAAGAAGGCTATACAATAGAAAACTTCCTGAGTTTGGGGCCAGATAGCTTCAAGAACTTCCTCCAGTTTTTACTCACTATGTGAAACTGAACAAGTCTACTTCAGGTCTGTTTTCTTCAGGCAGCATGTGACATCAATATTTATACTCTTTACATCAGTTCTCATATTTGAGCTAAGAGGCTCAAAGGGGTTGTCTGCAAAAACATTTTGCACAATATAAGATAGCATAGAAAAGTCAGCTATTAGGTTCAACCCATATTATCTGAGCTTATTGCAAAATTCCTGGTGTGTTTGTTCAAAATTCAATTCTGATTTGATTGGTCCTTCTGTTGGTCTGACATATATCACACTCCACAAGTGTGCCATATGGCTCAAAGGGAGTGTTTTAGAACCCACAGTATTTCTGTAGTATTTCTATCTCTGATCAGCACACTGCACAGAGGTTTCCTAACTTTGATTGTCAGACATTTTTGCAAACATTCAGTCAGGCAGAGCTATATTTCTGCAAGTATTAGCTTCAAGATCTGTGAGCTGGCTAGTGTCAGAAATTTCTTCTGGCAAATCTAGCTTAATTTTGAAATTAAGAACACTTATATTTGATGTTAATAAAAGTCAGGCAACACTTTTTTTCTCTTTATTTTGCAGTACCTTCTGTAGTAAACACAGAGGAGCTTTTGTGTCTTATTTTTGTTATTGCTTTTGCAGAGTACCAACTCTAACCATTTAAAAGATTAGAAAATTAAGATACCCCCAAAATAACAAGTATACACTTAAAATAGGCTTTCAAATGATGTCTGTTGACATAATTTGTTTGTTTTGTCAAAATGTACTCTTAACCAGAACAAGTGAAAACATCATTCTGAGTCATATTGGGTACTGAGGGAAAAAGAAAAAAGAAATACTGATTCTGTTTTTATTTAAAATTTTGATATGTGGCTTGCCATAGATTTTTGCATTTGTTTTTATATTTTTTAAATAATGCATTAAAATATACTTATACTGATTACTTAGATTTTGAGTTTCTCCTTAAATTTTGTGCTGAGGCAAGTAGTTTCCTCTGCCTTACCCTAGCCTACCCCTGGCTCAAAGAATAAGGTTGATTATATAATAATGTTTCTATTCTGAAAAGATAGATATCTGTACTCCCATGTTCACCACAGTATTCTTTACAATAGCCAAGATACAAAAACAATCTAAGTGTCCAGCAACAGATAAATGGATAAAGAAGATGTGGGGCATGGGGGGGTGTGTGTGCATGTATAGTATGGAATACTACTCAGCCATAAAAAAGAAACTTTGCTATTTGGAACAACAGAGTTGGACAATGAAGGTATTATGCTAAATGAAATAAGTCAGATGGAGAAAGACAAATACTATATGATTTCACATGTATGTAGAGTATAAAAAACCCCCAAACAAACAAAATCAAAATATATGGACAAACCAAACAAAAAAAAAAAAGTAGATACAGGTAACAGCTTAGTGGTTACCAAAGGGGAAGGGGCAGAGGGAGGGTGAAATGTGTAAACAGGATCAACTGTATGGTGACGGGTGGAAAACAGATTTTTGGTGAGGAGCACAAGGTAGGATATAAAAAAGTAGAAATATAATGTTGTACACATGAAACACATAATATTGTAAGTTAATGTTAATAAAAATAAATATAAAAAATAATGTTTATTACTACTGTTACTATTACATAAAGTCTAGATTGTCAAAACCATAGTATCAGTGAGACCTGTCTACTCTGTTATCCTGGTCCTCATGGCTGCTGAAACCTATGTGCACTTGAGTGTGTGTTTGTGTGTAGATTCCTCTGCAGAAACTTATGAGACTGTAAGACAATGTCTCAAATCTTACCCTATCATTCACCAGAAAGATAAAACTGAATGGGAGAAGCCTGAGAAAGAATCCCCCATAAGAATTAATCTCTTCCTGCTACATCATAACAGAAAAGACAAATTGATCAATTATGATTTTTTTCCAAATAGAATTCTAAGAGAAAGCACATGAAATTGCAGAGTGGATAGGAATGCGCAAGTATTGTTGACGGGGAAGAAGAGTAGAAAAACAGAACCCTCTTTGTTTTAGGTGGTTTTAAATCTGCTTCTTCATGCTTCACTATCTCCACCTGTATTATTTAAGACTCTCTGGTTGAAAGTAACTTGTTTTACTTCTATGAATTCTGGTTGTTTTTGAACCAGAATTGAAAAACAACAGACACTTCTCCTTGATTCTAATGCTGGGAACTACTTTCTTTAATTGACAATCAGGGTGTTAACTTATGCTACTAAATCACCACAATTAAAATAATTTCTTGACATATGAAGCAGTTGATTGAAATTATTTTTTGTCAAATCAGTATTATATGTAATCTGAATATATTTTCTGATGTATTTGGAATAGAGTCAATAATCAAATAGATCTCTGTGACACTGAGTAACAGTAAGGCTTAGACTTTATTCTGACAAACAATAAAGAACTCACATTTAAAGATAAATATGGAAAAATAAATTTCATACCTATAAAGTAATTCTGGAATAAAAAATTATAATTATTTTGAGAAAGTCAACTCTACTTTTTATCACACAATATTTTCCAATTTGGATTATACATGGTTATTAAATGATAAATTAGGTGGGTGGTCATATTTTTTTCAGCAGAAAATAAGCCTAATACTGCCATCTAATTTCATTGACTAACTTCTATGGCAGCTTCAATTTTGTCAACAATGATGAGGATGCATTTCTCTGTCTCAAAATGTTTATATTATCCACCTTCCCTAGTGGTCTAGTGGTTAGGATTCAGCACTCTCTCTCTCTCTCTCAAAATGTTTGTATTATCCAAAAGATGAGAAAACAAAAAGATATTCCAAGGAAGCTGACCTTGTAAACCTTAATGGATTATTAATTAGTCTGCCAAGTTTAATTTTGATCAAGGAAGAAACACTTGAGTACATTTTAATTAGCCAATTTAAAATTCTTCCATCACTGCCACTGAAGATCTGCAAGAAGAAGAGTTTCAACAAGTGATGCTGTTTCTTCATATCTCTCCAAAGACATGATCATTTAGATGACAGTGGTGGTTAGCACAACATATCCGGAGAGCATTAGGCAACAGAAGGCTCTCCCTCTCCTCAATCTTTATTTAATATGCTTGAATTCATATTAGGAATTTCACACTGCATCTTACTCACCCTAAAATCTGTACTATCACTTGAAATATTTCAGAAAGTTTCCTTCTTCTGTTATGCCACCCAGAAAAGTTTTACAAAACAGCATGCTTTCTTTCAGTGATTTCCAAAATATGTCTCACAAATGCCAACAACTGAGCACAACCTGAAACATCTGTGGATTTGTCCATTTATGGGGCAAAGTAATCACTTTTCATACTCTTTAAAACCAGCTGTTCACAGGCATTAATTGCCATGTCACTTATAAGCTTTAGAACAGCAGCATTTGACAATGGTGCATGTGTTAATTTGTTTTCCACATCTGGTTCTTTTTCACTGACTACTGTCTTTGTGGCAGATGGCAATAGAAGAGTAGGTGCAATTATGTAGTTTAAGAGGGATCTGAGTTGTGATGGATATAGTATGCATTTAAGTGACTAAATTTTTATATTAAAGCCCATATGTAAATTTCTTCAAACTTCTGGCTTATGAATTTCATAACTTAGGTCTTGCTTCATTTTTAGAAATGTACATGTTGACTCTACAATGACAAAATAATTTTAAACATTACTTTCATATGTCAGATCTTCAAAATATATACCATGCCTAACTTATAAGAGATAAGCATGTTGGTATCTTCTCTTCCTCAAGTGATCCAAGAGCATTAAAGCTTACTCTTAGAAAGACTAATTAAATATTACCAGTTTTCAACACCCAGGACCCCTGGAACAGTATTAAAAGTTGTGACTTTCATGGGACTGATTTGGGAACAGTGGAAGACCATCGTAGTCTGAAAGGGAAAAAAGTCACACTGGTTCTTTCTTCTGTTTCCTGTTGTTTCCTTTTCAGTTTGCTTACACACACACACACACACACACACATGCACACACAATAAACACACATACCACACAAATCTCTACCAGGAAGATGCAATCAGCTTGGAAAAAGAGATTTACACAAGAATTCTAGCAAATATTCAGTCTCATGAAATCTCTCTGGAATTAATAAAAATAGTAGCTTCTATCACTTGGCTTTGCTTTGATTTCTCAAGCTATTCTACATTCTTGGTGCTTGATTTTGGCAGTCTCTTCTATCTCACTCTATATAGCAGATGAAGAATTCTCAGAGCTTAATTCCTCTTTTTATCCTACCTTTGAAATGTTAGTGCTTCCAGTAACAATGTTGAAAGACGAATGCTGAGAATAATATTTGTAGAATGTATGATAAAGGACTAATTTTGTTGACATATCTTTCCCATCACACACAAAAGTGTTGTAACATCTGTTATCTCAAAAAAAAAAACACCCTTCCATGATCTCACAGCCTCCATGCTGCTGTCATACCACTTCTCTACCTCTCTTTATAGTAAATGTATAGTTGTCTATTTTGCAGTCTCCAGTTCTTTTCCTATAATTTCTCTTGAGCCCCTTTAATCAGGGTTTAGCCCATCACACTCCACTAGCTGGTTCTCATCAAAGTGGCTAATGACATTTATCTTGCTAAATCTAATGACGGATTTTAACTCCTCATTTAACAACACTTATAGGTAACATTTAACATAGTTATTCAGACTTCCTTCTGTAAATTCTTTCCACACTTTGGCTCCTACGATACTACTTCTTATAGATTCTCCTCTTTCCTCATGAGCTTCCTCATTCTCTTTTCAGGTCTAGTGTGTCCCTGAGATTAGTCTGCAGACTTCTCTACTTTTCTGTGGACCCTCACTTCCTAGATTACCTCATCATGCTCATGTGACAGCACACTATATGCTAAAGATTTTGCAAGTTACGTCTGTGGTCAACAGTTAGCAGTTTCACATTTTGTATATAAAACTGTCTATTGAAAATCTTCACTTAAAGTCTAGCTGGCATCCCAAAGTTAAATGTTTAAGTAAAGAGGTAAATTATAAAACCTAAGAAGGTATATTAAATTGCACATAAAACTCCAATATATCCCCAAACTTGCAATGTCTGTAGTGCTCCTTATTTCAGTAAATTCAGAAATTCTGTTACTCTATTTGCTTGGGTCAGAAACTTATAGATACTCTTGTCTCCTCCCTTTATTAGCAGAAGTTTTTTGAGAAGGAAAGCAGATTCATATATTGAATGTATCTTATATTATGAGGACAAATTTTGTTATCCTTCATGGCATGTTTGGTCCAATATAATTAACTTTCCATCAGCAAGTATCACTAGCCACCTACACCACCAAGAGATGAAGCCATACTGTGGCTCAGGCTCAGTTGAAACTAAATGGAAGCCAGGGCTAACTCATGCAACTCATCCACACTAGAATATAGGGAAAAGAATAGAGAAGAGAAGAAATCAGATTGATCTGGGAAGTAAAGAGAAGGTGTCCAACAGAGCAGTCAAACAAAAACTAAAATAATAAACATAGACAATATGATTAACCTAATTCATAATCAAGGTGCTGCTATTAAAAAAATAGCAAGCTACATTTTATCTATCAGATTGACAAAGTTTTTGTTTTAACAACGTTGAAAATAGACAGTCCTAGTAGATAGAGGATGTGATGAAAGAGGAAATCCCACTAGCTGCTACTGAAAGTAAAAGTTAACATGCTTCTGGGAAGTGAATTTTCACCAAAATCAAAATGTACTAAACCAGATTCTACTTCGAGGAATGTAATAATAAATATTTATAAAAAGCACAGGAACATTATTCAATTTTTTATTGCTTCACTGTGTGATGAACAAAATATGGAAATAATTTCCATGACTATAAATAAGGACAAGAAATAAACTATGGCACAATGGGTTCTTATTCAGTTGGTTACAGAAAGGATAAAAATGAAATGAATGTGTACTAATAAGAAATTAATTTTGTGACGAAACAGTAAAAGAAAGTTGAACAATTTTTAGAGTATGCTTCTATGAGAGTTTAAAAATATATACATAAATTACCCAAATATTACTAGGAAATTTTATGAAAGTCCTGATTCCAGTGACTGGGATAGTAAATATCTTCTACATATTTTTATTTCTGATAATTTCTCCTCCATCTCTGCCTAAGCATGAAGATGGATTTGGAGCACATATTCACATGCACATACCCCTAGAAGTTTTTCTTTTCTTTTTTTTCCCTTTTTTTGGGAATTTACTAAAATTTACAGGAGGTAGAGGAGAAATCTAAGTCCAGGATCCCAAAAGTTTCAGCTGTATTTCCTGTTTCCATGTAATTTTTAAAATATTTCTTATCTCATCAGAGATAAAGACAAATTATTCCCCTTCTTTACTAAAAGTTTTACCTGATTTTACACATGCTGCAGTCTTTTTCAGTCCCCTTAGAAGTCTTACCTTCTATCTTAGGTTGTCTAGTACGATTTTTTTTTTCCAGACCAAATAGCATAATCTACCTGGGAGCAATTCTGTTGAATACTATATTCTCTATTTACTTACTTAGCCTATATGTTCATATATTCTGAAAATATGTATTCAGAGATAGTTACCAAATGGTTAACAGTGTCTACCTATAGGACTACTTGGGGCGTATAGTAGAAACTTTATTTTTCCAACAAACATCTATCACTTTTATAAATTAAAAAAAAATTAAGTATTTGCATGCCTCAGGATTTAATCCTAATCCACCTCTTTATCCATTTGTTCTCCTCTAGTCATCATACTCACTCCAAGTGTTTTAATTACTCTGTGTATAGCATGACTGCAAATCCACATTTACATTTTGGGTATTTTTTTAAGCCATGGATATCTGTATTTCCTACGAGAGGTCCATTCTTTCCCAGGGATAAATGCATCATCTGCCTACTACATGCTGGGTGCCGTGACAAGTGATGGGAAAGTGACACAGCCCCTACATTCACTGCTGAAAATCTTTGAAAGTGGTATATAGTAAACAATTAAACAAAGCATTTTAACTTGATGTAAGAGATGCCCTCCAGAAAAATAAATAATTTTAAAAAATTGGATGCCTATATTAGACTGGGTGGCCAAAGAAGTCCTTTCTGAGGGGATGATATTTAAAACGAGGCCAGATAGAGAACAGGCCAACCATGTGAAGAGTAGCTTCCGGACAGAGCAACAGCAGTTGGGAAAGTTCTTGCTGTGCTTCTAAAACGGAAAGAGAGCTGTGTGGTTTAGGCATGGGAACTGAAAAGGAATGTGGCATGAAATAATCTCACAGATACAAGCACAAGAAATCAGTAATGGCAATCTCTGACCATATGGAGATGTCAGACTTTATCTTAAAAGCAATGGGGCTGACTAAAGAGATTTAAATAGATTAGGGATGTGTTTTGGTTTATATTTTAAAAATTATCTTTGTTCTATCATTTATAGTGTAAAAGGAGGCAAAAGAGGAAGGGAGGAAACAGACCATTAAAAATTTGTAAGGTATTTAGATTTCTCTATTATCATTCCCCACTTTACATTCCAGAAATCTGGATTTATCTTTTGACTCCCCTATTCCCTTCACTTGCTCTACCATTCTGTGGTCAAGTTTGACAATTTTAGATTCTTAATATCTCTCATAGGTATAATTTCTTCTTCTCTATATTTACTTACTTACTGCCTTAAATTAGGCTTCATAATCCCTCATTTGGGCTAAGACACCAGTCTTCCTAACACATTTCTATGGCTACTATCATACGTATCAACCCTGATTGTGCAAACTGATGCCTTAGTCATCATAATAAAATGAACATTTAAACATGGTACTCACTACTTACATCATCACTGGGTTTCCACAATAAAATTCATATATTTGTGTATACAGAAAACATGCCATTTATTGCACATTCCTAAGGGCAAGCTTAGCACATGAACTTTTTATAGTAACCCTGTGTGTTAGGTTTTGTTACTGTTCTCACTTTACACATCACATGAAGACTCTGAGACTTGGGGTAAGTAAATAAGAGGGAAAGAAAGTTATTTAGTTCATTGAAGAGTAAATCCACTCTTAGAATCTACCTGATTGATATACTGCAAATCACCTTGAGATTATTTTTGGAGGAGCCCATCAGCTCAAATTTACAGGAAAATGCATCTTACCTCAGCCTTTAAACTGTTTTAGGGTCTTTGGCATGGATCATGCTGTCTACAAATTGGTGTGCTGTCACTGGAAATTTTAAGACCATTTTAGAAAGCTGTAACTGTTTAAGATTAAGACTAGCAAAATATTCCTTATGGTAGTTAATCACAGTGTGTTATTTTGTTTCTTTTATTGGCATTAAAAAATTCTGATGTATGTATAGGAAATTTCCCAATTTTTACCTTTTTATGTTTACTCTTAATAAATTATTAAGAACAACTTCAATGACTGATCTTTAAGATGAGCAGAACTATGTCCATTTTTCAACATGAGAATAATCTATACAAAAATGAGTGTAGGTTTCTGTCAAGTTGTGAGTCGTTAGAACTGACTGCAGCTTACTCTCTCTTCCAGTCAAGGACCTGAGCCTGGTAACTTCAGTATCTGTACTTAGTGTTCTCACTCTTCTCCCCTCTATACATCAGCCCTTCTAGAATCAGCTTCATTTCTTGGAGAAAGTTACCAGCCAGTCTAATCCATATTGGTCCCAGTGGGCCTTCTAAAGCAAGTTTTAATAAAGGAAGATAACATAAAGTGACAACTACAGAATTACACAAAGAGCTAGTCTGTTACCAAAACAGACATCAAACTCCTTTCCCTTTACTGCTTTCCTTCTCCTCTCATAGTTAAGAAGAGGAAGAACTGAAGGTGATTTGTAACTTGAGGGTGTGGGTTTTCTTTTCAACATGAGAATTTGTTTTCCATATAGTTGTTGAGGCAACAACTTCATAATATTTCCGAATACTTCTGGTTGGTCTAAGATTCCATCCAAACTTGACCACTGTTTATCAATATAATTAATATTGATAATAGACCTTAGGCACAAACATAGGCAATGAGCAAAATATCTTTAAAATTTCATGACTTTCCACCTAGGATGGGAGCTTATTTTTCTGTAGTCAAGAGATAAAACCTGACTTAAAAAAGCTCCAGCAAATTCTTTATCTCTCTCTGGATAAATTAAAAATTTCAAAAACAGAGACTCCATAATGATATCACACAAATATAAATGAGCCCTCTTCAGAGATTTTCTTACATTCATTAAGTAATATGGTGTTAAAGACTAAACTGTGTCCTCTTAAATTTTTATGTATTGAAGTCCTAATGCTCAGTATCTGAGAAAGTGACTGTATTTGGAGAGAGGATTTTTTGAAGAGGTATTTTAAGTTAAAATGAAGTCATTAGGGTAGGCCCTAATCTAATACTGTAAAGTTTCCTCATAAGAAGAGGAGATTAGGACACAGACACATACACAGGGAAGACCATGTAAAGACACAAAGAGAAGATGGCCATCTACAAGCAAAGGGGAGAGGACTTAGGAAAAACAGCCCTGGCAACACCTTGATTTCAGAACTCTAGCCTTCAGAACTGTGGGAAATTAAATTCCTGTTTTGGTTTTTTTTTTTTTTAAAGTTACTCAGTCTGTGGTTCTTTGTTATGGCAGCCCTGAAAATAATATTTATATTAGTGTTCAGATGTATTACAGGCAATGGACATTTGCACTACTATTATTTTTCTGTAAGTTAATCTCTAGCCCTATAGAGTTGTGAAATGGCCTAACAATCAGAAACTAATAAAAAGTACACACCCCTATAAAATCAGATATTCTTCCAAGGGTCCAATAGGTAAAACTCATCACTCTACTGAAAGGATATACCCAGTGATCTCTTTTGACCATTCCAAGTGTTGGACTTCTTTTATTGACATACCACAACCTCATACCCTGCACATAGCTTCTATCTCATGCATGTAACCACTAGCCAGATATATCTCATAATACATGTTAATCAAGTATACTTTTCTTGCATTTAGTAATACCCGTGGGGGCAATTATCCTAGTAGCACCTATGTGCATACCACTCAGGGCAGGAGATCCTCTTGGGTTGGGACGAATCTCCTCTTCTGTAACCCTGGGTAGGATGTAGGTTTCTTCCACTGACTATCAGCTAATACTCAGAAGCTCTGTCATGCCAGGATGCAACATACCATCACCCTTCTACACATACACAAGTATCAGATTTTCATAAAAATAACGAGGTTGCTCATACACCTCAATAAAGTGGATGAAGCCATTTCCACATATGCAAATCTGTTTTAAATTTTATAAATATTTGAAAGAATCAGGTTTTTGTGTTGATTATTAATTAGTAAGCATAAGTGCCCTGATAACTGGCGAGTAGGTAGAAAGAGAGTATTATTGGAGAAATATAGAGAGGTTTAGAAAAGGGAGGTGGGACACAAAAATAAAGATTTCCTGCTATACAGGATTAATATATAATCCTCTGCTCTAAAGTCACACACTCCCTGGTTTTATTCATTGATGATCTGATTTATTTTTAACATCACATGGCAACACTTTAAATTTTGTTTTTCAAGATAATCAGCCTAAGGCTGAAATATCCAGCAACAGAATATTTGAGGAGATAATTCAACCTAGGTAAACTGTAATATATCTTTACCACAGACTCTCTGCTTCCTTGTCTCAGAGTCTGTTTTCAGCACTTTGTCCTAAAGTCCAAGGTTAAGGACACGTAAGAAGTTCCAAATTCCCTGATTCCTCTTTTCTAAAGGAAATGCTATTTAGATTTGGATCTTATTTTTCTTTACCTATTTTAAATCAAATTTTCTTAAGAAACTAAAACATTATTTGTTACTCTATTGACCAGTTTGAAAATCAAAAGGAACTGAAAATTTGACTTGGCAATGATCTATGAATTGACAGTAATGAGTGTGGGGGAGAAGAACATTAACTTTTCAGTGTCTTAAAAGTGACATTGTTACTTAAAGTGCTTATCACTTAGTGATTTTTTTAATATGATTTTTTTTTGCTTCACCAAGAGAAGATTAAGCTGAGCTTTTTATCACACTCTTTCTTCCAAAGCACTGAAATTATCGTCTTTGTTCAGTCCATGCCCAGCTGCTGCTCTAGTAGCTTGGCTTCACAGCTGTGCTGCCTGTTCCAGATTTTGGAGTCAGAATTTTATTCTAGGTTTTCTCAGTGATTCTGGCCCAGATTTCAGCTGAACATTCTTATAATGCACAGCTGAAAAGCATCATTTTTTGTGAAAATCATACGTAAAATTTTTTTTGCATTATTTTATTCTGTTTTTTGGTGATGTTTTTCTGAATATTATTGGAAACATTTAAACCAACTTAGCAACTTCTCAAAGAAAGCTCAGGGTATATGAAAAGGTGCTTAACATCACTACTCATCAGGATAGTGGAAATCAAAACCACAATGAGGTGTCACCTTATACCAGTTAGGATGCCGATTATCAAAACAAAACAATACAAAAGATAAATGTTGGTAAGGATGAGGATGTGGAGAAATCGGAATCCTTGTTAGTGGGAATGTAAGATGATGCAGCCACTATAGAAAGCAGTAAAAAGGTAAAAAATTAAAAACAGAACAACTATGTAATCCCACAATCTTATATCTGCCTATTTATCCAAAATAATTCAAATTAAGATCTTAGAGAGATATCTGCACTCCCATGTTGACTGTACAATTATTCACAATAGCCAAGATGTGGAAATACTCAACATGTCCATTGACAGATGAACAGATAAAGAAAATGTGATATATACATATGATGGAATATGATTCAGCCTTTAAAAAGAAATCCTAACACATACAACAACATGGATAAATCTGAAGGATGTTATGCTAAGTGAAACATGCCAGTCACAGGACAAATATTGCATGATTCCGATTATTTGAAGTATTTAAAATAATCAAATTCATGGAAGCAGAGAGAAGAATGGTGGTTGTCAGGGGCTGCAGGGAGAAGAAAATTAGGACCTGTTTTTCAATGAGAATAAAATTTCAGTTATGCAAGAAGAATAAGGTCTAGGGATCTGTTCTATAACATAGCACCTTTAGGTAACAACACACTTCACATACTTTAAAATTTTGTTAAAAGTGTAGAAATTATATTAAGTATTCTTACCACACACACACACACACACACTCACATAAACAAAAAGGCATTAGCAAAATTCTGGAGGTGATGGGATATGTTTATTTCCTTGATTGAGGTGATGATTTCATGTTACCTTGATTGAGGTGATGATTTTATAAGTGTATACATATGTCCAAACTCGTACATTTTATGTGTGCAGTTTTCTGTGTATCAATTATACTTTAACAAAGTTTATTTCTTTAAGCTCAGGAGATGTGAAGCTAAGTGATCTAACATTTCCAGTGACCAACTGAGGCTAGATATTTGAGTGTTTTATAATAATTCTATTTCAGTCCTCAACTATCTCCACCTAACCTTGCCAGTTGCCAAGGGCACGTATAAATCAATCTCTATCTTTGGCACATCACCCTGGAATCCAAGGTCTGCTCTGCTTGGCACCTACTCAGGGCCAGGCTCACTGATATTTCTTCCTCTAGCCCTTTTTTTCACTGAGTTTGTTCTTACACAGAAGAGTCAGCACACTTCTTTCCAGTTCCTCATTTATTTGGCCTCTCAGAGAATGTTTTATGCTCTGAATCTTTGCCCAAGCTCTCCCAGAATGCAAAATTAAATTATCTTTTGTTTCATCCCATAAGTGATCTATTTAGTACCAGGCCAAATAACCTTATAAATATATCTTATAAACTAGGAAACTGATGTATGTATGATATTAGTTTCTGATATTTATTCTCTCTGTTTTAAAGTCATGTCTGTACTTTTTTTCCCCCCATTAACTAGACTGTGAATTCCTTGAGGGCAAAATGATGTCTTATTCATTTTTCTGACACCAAAATTAAGCTATTATTTGTTTGGTAAATATAAATTTTAATCTGAACTGAACATTTGAATCTCACTGGGTCTTGCACTGTTCTGAACCAAACTTTAGTATTAACATAACAATTTAAAAGAAATATTAAGAATACTAATAATTACAACCTTAACCCCTTTCCCTGCCTTCTAATAGGGAAAAATATTTTGTTGCTTGAGATCCAAAATTTTTTTTCTTGATGATTGGGTTATCCAGAGAGTCAAAAAAATAAGAAAATTAAAACACTCACAACCCATTTCATTCCCTAGATAAGCAGTTGAGATACACAGATACATACATACACACACATCTAGAGTTACTCTCTCTTCATATACACACATTTACATGCATGGACATATATTTCTGTAACAAATTAAGATCATAGCATACAGACCTTTTCATTGTCAAATTACAGTTATTAAAATATTTTCTTTAAGAAAAAGGATGACATTATATTGATAGATTTAATACCAACCATTACATTTCAACCCACGAGTAGTGATTTTAGCATCTTGTAAGTGTAACATCTCAGGACAAACTATACTAAGAAAATAATCTCACAAATGTATAGCAAAAACCAGTAAGCTATGACTGTCCATAACACTATCTTCTTTCCAACTAAAATGGGAATTAATATATTATCAATCAACTTTGATAAAAAAAAAAGAAAGAAAAGAAAAGGTGAGGGAGATGAAGCTTCAACAGCCAAATATTTTTTAAAATTACAAAATAAAATGAGAATTGAGATAATTATAATTTCTGTGAAATAAATCTAATAATACTGAAACATATTTATAATATGAATTCTGGAGATAATATGTTCCAAACTAACTTTTAGAGATTCTTTTATTTATTAAACCAAACTTCTATGAAACAAAACTTTCAATTTATTTGAAATAGAATTCACAGAAGGATTTTGGATGACTGAATCTTTGGATAAGCTGAGATATTCCATTAATCAAAAGAGACAAAGGAGCATAAATTAAATTCCTCATATAAACTAAAATCAATAGAATTCTGCCAGGCTGAATTAAGCAATCTTGTATTATTAACTTCAAATATTATCTAGTGTGGTTAAATGATTTATTTAATTTTATCTGAGTTTTTTTTCCAGTACATAAGAATCTAGAGTCTTACAAGTTTTGAGCAAACAGAGGGACCTTAGATATTAATCAAACAATATGTAGGTTTTAGTGCAAACTCCATTGGGATAAATACTGAATTTTCTTCATCTTTAGATCAATATAGTGACTTGTTAAAGTATACCTCATTTTTTAAAAATAAATTTAATAGGAAATGAAGAAAGTATGTCCCAAGAACTTAAGTGACTTATCCAATGACTAATACTTAGATGTAGCTAGACTTAAGAATTTTTTTTTAATCCTAGACAATTAGTAGTACTATTATGCTAGACTTCCTCTGTAAACAGAAATATCTTTAATAATGAGAATATATTAGATATGGCAGCTCTTACCTAATGGAATTTCACGTGGTATGGATTTAATTACATCTGGAGGTTCCAAACTGAAATATCCAGGCAAGATGAGACAGGTAAAGTAAGTGAGAAAACAAGGTCAGTGTTGAGTGCCTAAGTATACTCTGGGTAAACTGAGGGGATTGTGATAAATTGAATAACTCAGGTCCCATTTAAATATGGCTTCTTCTCAGCTTCAGGAAATCTTAGAGGTTTATTACTTAGATGTGGGGCAGGAAACTAGTTGTTGCTCCATACTCAAAACAGACATAAGGCAGAATTTGGCTGCCATTTAAGGAAAAAGTCAGGGGTGCAGACAAAAAAAATGCACCCCCAAAGCCCAGGAACACAGGTCCTGTCTAAAACTGAGACGGGGCCAAGTAGAAGAGCCCTCCCCTGAACACAGATGTTTATAGTAGCTTTATTCATAATCCCAGAACCAAGGTGCCCTTCAGTAGGAATGGACACATACACTGTAGTACATCTACCCAACGGACTAGTATGCAGCACTAAAAAGAATGGGCTACCAAGCCATAAGAAGACATGGAGGAAACCTAAATGCACATTGCTAAGTAAAAGAAGCCAAACTGAAAAGGCTATATATTGTATGGTTCCAATTATATGACATTCTAAAAAAGGCAGACCTATAGAAAGAGGAAAAAGATCAGGGG
This sequence comes from Vicugna pacos, assembly GCF_048564905.1. Taxonomy (NCBI): domain Eukaryota; kingdom Metazoa; phylum Chordata; class Mammalia; order Artiodactyla; family Camelidae; genus Vicugna; species Vicugna pacos. The sequence goes on from NC_132991.1 coordinate 21,826,854, forward strand.
TTGTGGTGGGGGTGTGGAGGGGGTAAACAGACAAAGCACAGAGGAATTTATTAGGGCAGTGAAAATACTCTCTATGATATCATAATGATGTATACAGGTTGCTATAAATGTGTCCAGAATCATATTATGGATAATAACACAGTAAACAGTAATATAAGCTATTGACTTTGGCTGATGATGTGTCATGATCATCAGCTGTAACAAATTTAACATTCAAGTAGGGGATGTTGATAATCTTATACAAGCTATGTATGTGAAAGAACAGAGGGTGAATGAGAAATCTCTGCACCTTCTCCTCACTTCTACTATGAACCGAAACTGTTCTAGAAATAATAAAGATTAAAAAAATACATATAAAATAATTATTAAGAGAAATTCTTCAGACAGAAATATGAAGAAAGCTAATTAGATATATGTAAAGAAATGAGTGGGGCTGGAAAAGGCAAAATACAAAAGTGATTATAATCAATAAATTATCTTAATTATATTATGAATAACTGATAGTATACACAAACTTTATAAATATATATTATGAGATTTATACATATGTAAAAATAAAACCACTGGCAACTACAGTACCAAGAATGGGTACCCCTAAGATTCTTATACAATATGGTATAATATTATTTAGAATTGCAATATGATAACCCCACAATAGTGTTTCTCAGCTGAGTATGATTACTTCTCCACCCTAGACAGACACACACACACACATACACACACACTCACACACACAGGACATTCAGCAATATCTGTATACATTTTTGGATGTCACAACTGAGATGTGCTACCAAGTCTAGTGGGTATAGCCCAGGGATGTGTTATGCCTCTTATAATGCAGAGAACGGCCCCTCCAACAAAATAAGAATTGTCTGACTCAAAAATATGCATGTTGCTAAGGTTGACAAACCTTGTTCACAAACTATTATCAAAAAAGTTTAAGTGACAAATCTAATAAACCCAAAATGGAGATAAAATGGAATGTGAAAAGATATACCCAATTAATCTAAAAGAAGTCATGAAAAGAGAACAAAAGGAACAGAGAACAGATAAGACAAATAGAAAACACCTTGCAAAATGGTAAATTTAAGTCCAATTATAATTACATTAAAACCTAATTTAATTTACATTATATATGAATGTCTAAATACCCTCAATTAAAAGGCAGATATTTACAGATTGGATAAGAGAGCAAGACCCAAACATATGCTACATGAAACTCAATTTAAATGTCAATACAAATGAAATATGAAAATATGTTTCCTGGAAATATTAATTTTAAAAAGTGACATTGTTATACTAATAACAGGCAAATTAGAGTTACAATAAGGAATGTAAAGAGGGATATTACCTATAATACAGAGTTTAACTTATAAAGAAAACATATGATCAATCATGAGTATTCACCTAAAAACAGGGTTTCAAAATATGAGAAGCAATAACTAATAGAACAAAATAAGAAATAGACAAATTAACAATTATTGTTGGCCAAATCATTATCCTACCCTCAGTAACTGATCTTAAAAAATGTATGGAAAATTAGTAAAAATATAGACAACGTGAACAATACATCAGCCAATATGATCTAATCAATAATTATGGAATACTTTCCATCAAGGACTGAATACACATTCTTTTCAAGTACACAAAGAATACTCACTATCATAAGCAGAATTCTAGGGAATTAAAAAAATTAACAACTTCAAAAAGATATAAATCAGAAAACCAATAGATTTAAAATAAAAAATAGATTAAAAACACTTTAAAATAATGTATGCATCAAAGGAGAAATCACAAGGAAAACTAGAAAATAATTCAAATGAAAATTAAAACATATATCAATACTTGAGGAATTCAGCTAAAGTGCTTCAAGGGAAATCTGTGGCATTAAGTGCTTGTAATAGAAAAGAAAAAGGTCTCAAACTAGTAGTCTAACCTTCTGCATTAGGAATCTAGAAATAGAAAGGCAAATTAAATCAAAAGCAAGCAAAGGAAATAAAACAATAAAGACGGGGCATAAAAGCAATGAGATTAAAAAGGAGAAATCAGTAAGAAAACTAAGAAACAAAAAACGATTTTCTTGTTTAAAACAATCAATAAAATTGATAAGCATCAGGCTAAACCAGTTGGGGAAAAAAGAAGAAATAACTAATATTATCAACACCAAGAAAAAAAGAGGGAATGTCAACATATATACATACATTAAAAGACTATAGGTGTAAGTATAGAAGGAACATATCTCAACATAATAAAAGCTATGTATGACAAACTACAGCCAGCATAATACTCAGTGGTGGAAAGTTGAAAGCCTTCCCGCTAAAATCTGGAACAAGACAACAATGCCCACTCTCACCACTTCTATTCAACATAGTATTGAAAGTCCTAGTGACAGTAATTAGACAAGAAAAAGAAATGAAAGGGATCCAATTGGGAAGAGAAAAGGTAAAATTATTACTATATGTAGATGACATGATGCTATATATAGAAAAGACTAAAAGCTCCACATATAAACTACTAGAGTTCATCAAAGAATTCAGCAAGGTAGCAGGATACAAGATTAACACACATAAATCAGTTGTATTTCTTTGCACTGACAATGAAATATCAGAAAAAGAAAGTAAAGAAACAATCTCTTTTAAAATTGCATCCCAAAAATAAAATACTTAGGAATAAATCTGATCAAGGAAGCAAAAGACTTAATGCAGAAAACTACAAAACACTGACTAAGGAAATTAAAGATGACTTAAAGAAATGGAAAGATATCCCATGTTCTTGGATTGGGAGAACTAATATTATTAAAAAGGCCACACTACCCAAAACAATCTATAGATTTAATGTGATCCCTATCAAATTACCCAGAACATTTTTCACAGAACTACAACAAATAATCCTAAAATTTATATGGAATCACAAAAGACCCAGAGTTGCCAAAGTAATGCTGAAGAAAAAGAATGAAGCTGGAAGAATAACCCTCCCAGACTTCAGACAAAACTACAGAACTACAGTAATCAAAACAGCATGGTATTGGTACAAAAACATACATATGGATCAATGGAGCAGAATAGAGAGACCAGAAATAAATCCACAAACTTTCAGTCAATACTTGACAAAGGAGGCAACAACATACAATGGAGTAAAGATAGTACCTTCAGCAAATGGTGTTGGGAAAACTGGACAGTAGCATGTAAATCAATGAAGTTAGAATCGTCCCTCACAACAGACACAAAAATAAACTCAAAATAGCTTAAAGACTTAAACATAAGAAAAGACACTATAAACCTCTTAAAAGTAAACATAGGCAAAACATTATCTGACATATATCTCAACAATGTTCTCCTAGGGCAATCTACCCAGGCAATAGAAATAAAAGCAAAAATAAACAAATGGGACCTAATTAAACTTGCAAGTTTTTGCAAAGCAAAGGAAACTATAAGCAAAATAAAAAGACAACCTATGGAATGGGAGAAAATAGTTGCAAAAGATTAGACTGACAAGGGCTTTATTTCTTAAATATATATAAATAGCTCATACAACTTAATAATAAAAACAAACAACTCATTTCAAAAATGGGAAGAAGACCTAAAAGAACAATTCTTCAGTGAAGGCATATAAATTGCCAATAGGCACATGAAAAAATGCTCAATACTGCTAATTATCAGAGAATGCAAATCGAAACTACCATGAGGTATCACCTCACATCAGTCAGAATGCCCATCATTCAAAAGTCCATGAACAATAATTGGAGAAAACGGAACCCTCCTACACTTTTGGTGGGAATGTAGTTTGGTGCAGCCATTATGGAAAACAGAATGGAGATTCCTCAAAAAACTAAAAATAGACTTACCATTATGATCCAGCAATCCCACTCCTGGGCATATATCCAGAGGGAACCTTAATTCAAAAAGATACATACACCCTGATGTTCACAGTAGCACTTTTACAATAGCCAAGACATAGAAACAACCTAAATGTCCATCGACAGATGACTGGATAAAGAAGTTGTGGTATATTTATACAATGGAATAGTAATCAACCATAAAAAAGAATAAAATAATGCCATTTGCAGCAACATGGATGGACCTAGAGATTGTCATTCCAAGTGAAGTAAGCCAGAAAGAGAAAGAAAAATACTATATGACATCACTTATATGTGGAATCTAAAAAAAAAAAAAAGACAAACTTATTTATAAACAGAAACAGACTCACAGACGTAGAAAACAAACTTATGGTTACCAGAGGGAAAGGGGTGGGAAGGGATGAACTGGGAGTTTGACATTTGCAGATATTAACTAATACATATAAAATAGATAAACAAGTTCATACTGTATAGCATAGGGAACTACATTCAGTATCTTATTGTAACTTATGGTGAAAAAGAATATGAAAACAAATATATATATGTTTATGTATGACTGAAGCATTATGCTGTACACCAGAAATTGATATAACATTATAAATGGACTAATACTCAATAAATATATATATTTATATATATACAAAAAAGATAATATGGAAATATTATGAAAAATTTTGTCAATAAATGTGATGACTCAGATGCAATACAGCAATTTTTTTAAAGTCACAAAATGTCCAAACCACTCAAGAAAAAATGGATAACCTTAGTTACCCACATCTATTAAATAAATTGCATTCATCATGAAAAATCTTTTTCTCCTATTTCCTCCAAAACAGTAACACAGTTCCATGCCAAACGTTTTCACTGATGAATTCAGCCAAACATTTAAGGAAGAAATTATAACAGTTCAACACAAACATTCCTCCGCTATATACTTATTAATTCCAAAGGGAAAAATAAAAACTTTACAGTGGAGTAACCTGACTGACACTACCTTTACCAAGTGACTGACTAAAGTTAACATTAGCAAGTAAGAGGACCAATTAACATTACATTCATCTTGACATGATGCACCAAGAATAACATATCTCTTCAGTAATACTCCTGCAAAAAATCTATAACAGAATTCAGTAGTATTCTACAGATAATTTGCCTGTTTTCTACAAAACTGTCAGTTTCACAAATGACCAAGACAAACTGAAGAAATTAACACTTCAATATGCCTAAAGCAAAATTTAACTTTTCCTTTCCAAACATGTCTTCTATCTGATTTTCCTTTTTATTATAGAGTGACAATGCAGAAAATCAGAGTACGGCATTTTATCGACAGCCTTACTCAACAGCACTCAAAATTTGAGTTACTAACTAAATTCTGCCAATTTTGCCTCAGAAATATAGCCAAATCCCCCCACTCCTTTTTAAAACAACTTTATAGAGGTACAACTCCATTCACGTAAGCCTCCTTGTTCCCGCCGTACGCAGACTCCCCTACCTTGCCCAGCAAAGGTAAGCAGGCAGGTGGAATTAGCAAAACATGTGCAGCCGCAGTAAGCTGCCTGGTCTACAAAACTTTTGTGTCAGTGGGATCCAGATCATCCCTTCCTGCCAAAAGACACTGGGCTGAGCACATGGGGCAAGGGACCCAGCTACAGTAAGAGCTCAGGCTGAAAAGCACCTGTGTCCCTGCAGGCCCAAGACTATTCTCTCCCAACCAGAAGCACCATGGAGGGGAGGCACTGGTAGGGGAACTCCACCACCCTCCTCCCCGCTGAGAGATACCTGGCATCTAAGTCCAAAGAACCCTTTCTACACCCAGAGGCAGCATCAGCAGGGAACAGTTGGAGCCATAGTAGCAACAGCTAACCTGGGCAATACTAGATCATATTACAAAAGCTTTGATGATTAAACTGACATTAGTACCACAGCCCACAAATGTACGCCAAGCCCCACATGCTAAATTTGAGTGCTAATATTAAAAAAAAAAAAAGTTAAACAGGACACAGATTCTCCTAATGCAAGAGATAAAATGTTCAGGATACAATAAAAATCAACCATCATAACCAGAACAAAGAATACACAACTTGAAAAAGAAAATACAATCAACCGATACCAACACCAAAATGAATCATATTCATTTGGAATTAGCTGACAAGAATTTTAAAGTAGCTGTCATAAAAATATTTTGATAAATAATTATAAAATCTTTTGAAATAAAATAGGAAATCTGAGCAAAGAAATAAAAGTTATATTTTATAATTCATTTGGTTCATTTGAAGCAAATTGAAATTATACAAATAACAATTAGAGTAAAAGGAAAAAATTTTTGGATGGGCTCAGTTGTAGAATGAAGATGTCAGAGGAATGCATTGGTGAACAATACAATTGGTGCAATCTGAACAATAGAGAGAAAGTAGGCAGAAACAGCAACAACAACAAAAATAAGCAGACACTCAATATTTTTGTATATTTGTATTTTTGTATTATTCAAATCCTAGAAGAAGAGAAATAAATTGGGACTGAAAGAATATTTGAAAAAATAATGATTGAAAATTTCACAAATTTGTTCAAGACAAACCCACAAATAAGAAGCCAGGCCAATTCCAGACAAACTCAAAGAAATCCATGTCAAGACACATCGTAATTAAAATTTTGAAAATTAAAGAAAAAGAATAATATATATTGTAGCAGCCAAGATAAATGATATCCTGCCTTTAGGGAACACCAGTCTGGATTATAGTGAATTTCTCATTGGAAACTGAAGAGGCCAGACAGAAGTGACACAGTATTTTCCAAGTGCTAAAAGAAAAGAATATAGCAGAAAATCTTTAGCGTCTAGGGATGAAGAGAGATTTCTAAACTTGATAATAGAAGCATAATCCATAATAGGAAAAACTGATAAATTGGATCTCATCAAAATTAAAATATTATGGTTAGTGAAATCTCGTATAGAGAGAATCGCATATACAAAGAATAAAAAGACTACTTACACTCTGGGAGAAAGTATTTGTAAGCCATAAACCTGACAAAGAACTAGTGCCTGGAATATATAAACAGCTCTCAAAATGGAACATTAAAAAAATTTCAATTAGAAAATTGGCAAAATACATGAACAGATCTTTTACTGAAGAGGATATACAAATGGCAAATAAGCATATAAAAAGATGTGTAACATCAATAGTCATTAACGAAATGAAAATTAAAACTGCTATGATATATCACGAAAGTCTTGTAAGGATGACTAAAAGTTTTTAAAAATGGTGACAACACCAAATGCTGATAAGGATGTAGAGAAGCTGGACCATATATTGCTAGTAAGAATGTAAAATGGTATAGAAACTTTGGAAAACAGTTTTTTACAAAACTAAATAAGCAACTATCATATATCTTAGAAACTGATTTTCTGGACTTTTATTCCACAGAAATAAAAACTTGTGTTCACACAAAGACTTGTACACAGTTGTTTTTGGCAGCTTAATTTTCAACAGTCAAAAAACTGACATCCGCCCAGACGTCTTTCAATAGATAAATGGTTAAGCAAAGTATGGTATAAGATATCTGTAACAGACTACTACTGAGCAGTAAAAAGGTTGATACACCCAACAACTTGGAACAACCTTCAAATAATTCAAATGCTGAGTTAAAAAAAGCACAATCCCAAAGATTATATACTGTATGATTCAATTTACGTAACATTTTAAAAAGTATAATATTTAGAAGTGTAGAAGAGATTAATGCCCCCTAGGGATTAGAGATGGGTATGGATGAAATAGGAGAACAGTAGTTTAGTTATAAAAATGCAACTGAGGGATCCTTGTGGTACTGCAATTCTTTAGTATATTAACTGTAGTGGTAGATATATTAACCAATAAAGTGACAAAATTGTGTATGAGTTAATACGTGAACACACACACACAAACGTGAGTACATAAAACAATTTGAGAATTTTGAATAAGATTGCTGGATTCTGTCAGTGTCAATATCCTGTTTGGGATATTGTATTTTAGTTTGCAAAATCCTACTATTGGGAGAAACTGGGCAAACTGGTCAAGGAATCTCTCTGTATTCTTTCTTTAACTGCATTCAAACCTACAATCATCTCAATTTAAAAAAAAAAAAAAGGATTAAAACTCCAAAATAGAAGTCAGTTAGTCCAAAAGGCTTATAGTAAAAAACATTCTTTGTTGAAAATCATTGTCCACATAGTGCCATGGAGACATAAAATCCATTCATTGAAGAATGATGTTGGGACTCACCTACAGTGGTTTTTGTTTGTTCGTTTAGTTCTATTGTGGTTTTGGTTTTTTTGGTTTTATTTTGTTTTTTGAGAATTTTAAGATACCCTCAGTGTATCTAAGCTTTGAAAAAGTTCCCTTCACTGTATATATGATTCAGGCCTCTCTAATATCAAAGTATTTAACTCAGAAAATTTACTGTATTAATATTATTGTTATTTTTGATAGCATTTTCTAAACTTTCCAGTATTTGATCCTTTCTTATCTCTTATCCTTTCTCTCATACTTTTACTTCTATGTATTATTATGTTTTATATTCAGAGAGATTTCTTAAAGTTATTGTTTAATCTTATAAAATTTTTATTTTAGTTTCCAGGAAATGCTGCTTATTTTGTGATTATTTTTATTTTTTTCTCTGTATCTTTTTTTCAATGTATTTGTTTATGTATTTATTTCACAAAATCATATTTTTTAAGTTGAAGCAAGTTGATGTAGAATATTATATATTACAGGTATACAATATAGTAATTCAAAATTTTTGAATGTTATACTCCATTTACAGTTATTACAAAATATTGGCTATATTCCTCATGTTGTACAATACATCCTTGTAGCTTATTTTATACCTGATAGTTTGTACCTCTTAATCCACCACCTCCATCTTGTCCCTCCCCCTTCCCTCTCCCCATTGATAACAGCTAGTTCCTTCTCTGCATCTGTAAGTCTGTTTCTTTTCTGTTATATTCACTAGCTTGTTGTACTTTTTTAGGTTTCACATGTAAGTGATATCTTACAGTATTTGTCCCTCTCTGTCTGACCCACTTCAGCATATGACTCAGCATAATGCTCTCCAAGTCCATCCATGTTCTACATCATAAACTAATACAATATGTTAAAACAACTGTACTTCAGTTAAAAAGTAAACAACAAACCAACCCAGTTAAAATAAGAGCAGAAGAACTGAACAGACATTTTTCCAAAAGAGGAAATGCAGATGGCCAACAGGAACATGAAAAGTCGCTCAACATTACTAATATCAGGGAAATGCAAGTTGAAATCACGATCAGATATCTTCTCACACCTGTCAGAATGGCCATCATCAAGAAGAACACAAATAAAAAATACTGACAAGGATATGGAGTAAAGGGAACTCTTGTACACTTATGGTGGGAATGTAAATTGGTAGAGCCACAACAGAAAACAATATGGAGGTTTCTCAAAAACCTAAAATTACAACCACCATATGGCCCAGCAATTCCACTCTTGGGCATATATCTGAGAAAAACAAAAACATTAATTCAAAAAGATACTACACCCTGCTATTAACAGCAATATTATTTATAATTGCCAAGATATGGAAACACCCTAAATGCACATCAATAGATGAATGGATAAAGAAGATGTTGTACATATATATGATGGAATGCAACTCACCCATAAAAAAGGCTATTTTGCCATTACAGCCCTTCATTCACTTTATTTTTCCTTCACTTCAAAAATCAGCATTTTATAACTGGCATAAACATTTCAATTGCATCAAAACCAACAAAATACCTAAAAATAAACTTAATCAAGGAGGTTACTTATACTCTGAAAACTGTAAAACACTGATGAAGGAAATTAAAGACTATATATATAGAAACGGAAAGATATCTTGTGCTCTTGGATTGGAATAATCCACGTTATCAAAATGTCTGTACTACCCAAAGCAGCCTACAGGTCCAATGCAACCCCTGTTAAAATACTCATGACATTTTTCACAGAACTAGAACAAGCAACTCCAAAATTTATATGGAACCATAAAAGACCCCAAATTGCCAAAGCAATTTTTTGTAGGTCTTTTTTTTTCTCTCTCTTTCTTCTTTTTGTTCTCTTTTGTTAAGTTTTGATGACTAGAGAAGGTCCTTTAACATTGTTGTAAAGCTGGTTTGGTGGTGCTGAATTGTTTTAGCTTTTGTTTATCTGTGAAGCTTTTGATTTCTCCATCAAATCTGAATGAGAGCCTTGCTGGATACAGTATTCTTCATTGTAATTTTTTTCCCTTTCATCACTTTAAATATATTGTGCCACTCCCTTCTGGCTTGTAGAGTTTCTGCTGAAAAATCAGCTGATAACCTTATGGGAGTTCCCTTGTATGTTATTTGTTGCTTTTCACTTGCTAATTTTAATATTTTCTCCTTATCCTTAATTTTTGTCAATTTGATTACTGTGTGCCTTGGTGTGTTCCTCTTTCGGTTGATCCTAGGTGGAACTCTCTGCACTTCTTGGACTTGGGTGACTGTTTCCTTTCCCATGTTGGAGAAGTTTTCAGTTATTATCTCTCCAAAAATTTTCTCACGTCCTTTCTCTATCTCTTTTCTTTCTGGGATCCCTATAATGACAATACTAGTGTGCTTCATATTGTCCCAGAGTTCTCTAAAACTATCCTCATTTCTTTTCATTCTTTTTTCTTTTTTTTCTGTTCTGCAGTAGTGATTTCTACTAGTCTGTCTTCTAGTTCACTGATCTGTTCTTCTGCTTCATTTAGTCTACTCTTGGCTCTTTCTCGTGTGTTATTCATTTCAGCAATTTTATTCTTCATCTCTGTTTGGGTATTCTTTATATTTCCCAAATCTTTGCTAAAAACTTTGCTCTGTGCATCTATACCCCTCTTGAGTTCTCTGAACATCTTCACCATCATTCTTTAAACTCTCAGATAAACTGCCTATCTCCTCATCACTTATTTCCTCTTCTGGGATTTTATCTTGTGCCTCGGCCTGGGACATATTCCTCTGTTGCCTCATATTGTCCATCTTTCTTTTTGTATTTTTATGTAGGTTAGGTATGTTTCTTGTCCTTGGAGAGGTGGCCTTCTGTGGGAGATGTCCTGTGCATCTCATCATATACTCCTCTCTTGTCACCCAAGGGCCAGGGTCCAGCCAGTCCCAGTGTAGAATCTGGCCTGTATTTGTGGATTCCTTCCACAGGCTTTGGGATTGCTGTTTTCTTATTTCTGGTATCTGCTTCCTGGTGGATGAGGCTGGACTAGAGACTTATGCAGGTTTCCTGGCAGGAGGAGTCAGTGCCCTGCCCAGTGTTGGGTGAAGCTTGGTCCTGGCCCTCTGGTGGGTACGGTTGAGTCTAGGGATGTTTTTGATTCAGGAAGTCTGTGATGGGTAGGGTTTTGTTCCCACCCAGTATGTTGTGGCCTGAGGCTTCCCAGTTCTTAAGCTTACAGGCTGTTTCATGGGGCATCTTGGTGCTAATCATCCAATCAATATGTCAGCCTCCAAAAAAGCTCATGCAGATGAACACTCCTGGAATGTCTGACAGCAGCTTTCATGTCCCCTGGGTGAGCTGCAGCTGTTCCCTACCTCCCCAGGATACCCTCCAAAACCAGCAGGCAGTTCTGGCCCAGGTTTCTATGAAATCACTGCCTCTGCCCTTGGACCTGGCGCACACAAGAATCTGTGTATGCTTTCCAAGAGGATGAAGACTCTGTTTACCCCAGTACTGTGGGGCTCCTGGAGTTAAGCCCCACTGGCCTTCAAAACCAGATATCCTGGGGTCTCCTCCTCTCCCCAGTGCTAGAACCCCAGGTTGGGTAGCCTGATGTGGGGCTTAGAGCTCTCACTCCTGTGGGAGGGCCTCTGCGACTTAATTATTCTTCAGCTTGTAGGTCACCCACCCAGTGGGTATGGGGCCCGATTATATCATGAGCACGCCCTTCCCACCATCCTGCTCTGGTTCCTTCTTTACGTTTCCAGTTGAAGAAGATCTTTTTTGCTAAGTTCCAGGTTTTTTTCCCAGTAGTTGTTTAGCAGTCAGCAGCTGTGGTTTTGTTGTAATTGCGAGGAGAGGCAAGCTCATGCTGCTCCACCATGTTGCCCAGAAATCTCTCTGTATCTTTTTAATGGATGCAATACTTTTTTTCCCCCATTTTTCTGCTCTTTCTCTCTGAAGATTTTAATTTGAATTCTGGTTTTGTATTTTTTAGTTCCATTTAATTTTTTACTGTTTCCCTAACTTCTATCTCCTTTGGAGTTGTTTTACTTTTGGTTATCTTGTTCTTTGTCATTAATATTAGAGTGTTGTGAGGAGGCCAGTGGTCAATTATTAGCATTTAATTGAGCCAGAGGAAGGATGACTTGCAGCAGTACACACTTGTGCGAGTTTTGTCATCTGGAAGATGTTATCTTCTGGGTGAAGGCTGGCATATGGTTATTTTGCTGGAGGACCCTTAAGTGCAAGAATGGGAATAGGGGCACTAAGGCCCATTTTTCTTTGCCCAAGTCATCTCTAAAATGTTGTTTTACTTAAAACAATGAAACCTGATTTTCAATCATCCCATCTGTAGGACAGAATTATGGATAGGCATAGGCAGTCACTCCTGTGACCTTGCAATCAGCTCAACTTTTCTCTCTTGCCTTCTGTAGCCTGTGTGGCAGTTCAGCCAGCTCATCAGTTACAACCCCTTTTGCCTGTCAACTAGACTGTGGCTTCTTATGTCATCAGTCAACATGATGTCTACTGTTTTCTGTCTTCGAGAAATTTACTAACATTTCTCATTTTTTCATGGCCTCTATTTATTATTCTTTATTGTTGTGGTTTATACTATTTATTGTTTTGTTTTACTATTATTTTAATGTGTCAAGAGAAAGAGGAAATATGTATTCATGTTGTCTGCAATTTTCTAACATAAAATATTCTTTACATAAAAATATAACTGTTGTACATTTTACCAGTAGTAATTTAAAAATCAATAAACATTTTTATTTTCCTCCAGAAATACAATTAAAAACTAAAGCCATAATTATATTTACCAAGCTAACAAAACATTGATTCATGGATTTCTTTCACCTTACAACTCATGCTTTATGTGATTTTAGCTACTAGCCTTTCACAGTTAAAAAGAAGTAAATTCAGTCTCTTTCAAAGTATCTCAAAATTCTTATTAGGAATAGTTTTATTTATCTACAGATAAGAGTTTCCCATATTATTTATTACTGAGTCAATGCTAGGCATTCGGTATTCAGTAAATTAATATTTGTTATGGCCACAAGAATAATTTTAATGTGTAGTGATATGCAGTTTTTGTGAATCTCAGTTTGATCTCATCCTTCCCATCCCAACCTTGCCAAAAGTTTCACTGACAGCAAAGTAACTCATCTCAGTGGAGCAGAAAAGTAAAAGCAGAAGCATTGTTTGGAACTACTGACAAATTGTACATTTATTTCATTTAGTTTAAGAACCAAAACATCCAAGTCATCTTAACCATGCCAATAATAGCAAAATATCTTCTGAGTCCTTCAGTCTCCTAACAGCAACAAAACTTTAATTATACACCAATTTTTTTGTTTTCTGCCTGACATCCTATTTCTTAGTGAGGCTATTTTGTGTAACTCTGTGTTCCTGATTAGAAGACTGGAACAAACGCAATGATGAAAATAATCACCAAGGAAAACACTTAAAACAGGACAAAAAGCAATCATGGACCCTCTTGATTTAACCAATTTCTGTGAAGGTTTATGTTAAGATAGAATATTATTTATCATTTGGAGGCTACTGTTAAGATTCAGCTAGTAGCCAAGGAAGAGGGGAACAGAAAACTTTGTGTTTGGCCAGTTTGACTTTGAATAAATAAACACTGACACTGTGGATTTTTCCTGTTTCTCTGTATAGATTCAATAAAAGTGATAATATTTCTCAGAATTAAAAACAAGGCTTAAGTCTAAGCAAAAATTATTATCATTGTGTAGTTATAAAAATATTGTGAGAATTTAACTATCACATTCAAGCTTGAACCAGAAAATGGCCTACTCTCATGGTATTAACTGTAGAAACGTAACATTCAAATTTAATTTTTAAGTATCTTATGTAGATTTTGAAGACTCCAGGAGGAGGCAGGGTAGGATAGGGAAACTGTCCAGGTTGTTCTAATACTTCTCAAAATTATTCTTCTTTATCAACTAGAACAACCGAATACACAACTGTTACTCTCCCTGTTACTTCCATCGTTCTATCTAGAAACATTGTTTCTTGCTCAGGTAATTATTAGGGTAGAGCTCCTTGTTTTAGTATAAACAATGGTTTACTCAGAGAGGTCAACTACTGTAAAAAAAATGCTAAGAAATGCTGAACATAATGAACATTTATTTCTGGCTAATATCACAGTCCAAATCAAAGGTCTTTTCACCAGAGTGTCATTCACTGGATCCATTCTTCTTCCTTCTTCCTTCTTCCTTCCTTCCTTCCTTCTTTCCTTCCTTCCATCCTTCCTTCCATCTCTCCCTTCTCTTTTTCTTTCTTTCTCAAATAGATCTTTGAAATTTTTCCAAGGGAAGTAGCTGTTTTGATCGCTGACATCTTTCTTAAAGGTTTTATTTGCTTAATATTTCTATATGATAAACAGGCTGGTCGAAATTCTGGCTCTGTAGCAAGACTTCTATACTCCTAAAACAAATTTTTTTTTCTGGGTTGTATTTTCATTGTTCCTTATTTTAAAGAAGCCATGATCATGCAGGATGATCTAGTGGACCCATCACTTCTTAGGAGTTCTTCATTCTTACTGGATCCCCTAATTCCTGCTGCCAAATTAAGAAGGAAGAGAAATGACAGAGGATTGGGAATTTTAAATTTAATTGTATTTAATTTAATTTTAGTTTATTATTTTATTTTGGGGTCCATCTCTCAAAGTGGCACATATCACCTCTGTCACTGTCACTTGGTAGATCTCAGTCCTATAGTCTCACCAGGAGTATCTAGAGAATTTGAGGGTCCAGTGAAAATGTGGGGCTTCTTGTTCAAACATCACTGAGAATTATATGACTGTGGCAACAGAATATTAAACCAAGCATAAGGCCTTTCTAAGTGTGGGCCACATGTGACTGTACAGTCCACATGCCCATGGAGATCACCCTAAGTTTCATTTTAGTTTCAGGGAAGCTGGGAAATGTGGTCCAACTGTGTATCCAGTGGGAAAGGCAATGGTGTTTGGTAAGTATATTACCAAATAAAGGCTGCTTTCAACAAGTTACTACAAACTTAATGGCTTAAATAAAACAGATTTATTATTTTACAGTTCTAGAGGTCAGAAATATGAAACAGGTCTCACTGAATTAAACTCAAACTGTTGGCAGAGCTGCTTCTTTCTGGAGGTTCTAGAGGAAAATCTATTTAGTTGCTTTTCCCAGCTTTTGAACCACATTTCTTGGCTCACATGCCATTCTGCCAGCTTCAAAGGCAGCAACTTTGCATCTTTCTGATGATTCTTCCCTAGTCACATCTCTTTCTGAATACAGTTCCCAGAACTACTATAAGGACCTATGTGATTGTATTTGCCCACCTGGATAATCCAGGATAATCTCATCTCAGTACCATTAACTTAATTACATCTGCATGGTCCCTTTTGCTATGTGAATAACACATTCACAGGTCCAGGGGATTAGGGAATGGATATCTTGAGATATCATTAATCTGTCTACCACAAAAAGCATACAGCATTGTTTCCACTACAACTTGCTGTATCATGAGATTTAGTATAAAATATTTCTTTAATAAATTCTACCCAAAGAACTTAGTTTCTAAAAGTAATTAGTTCTAATTAAAACAGCATTGCATCATGGAAATCATGGGTTCCAGTGATGGCTCTGGTGCCATCTTTCCTTAACACATTTTCACTGAAATGTTTTCCTATTCGAGAGCATAGAACTGCTATTTTTAAAGAATGTCTATTAAATCAACCAGTCCTAGATTTCTTTTTCACCTTTGTTGTAACTAATCTTATTTCTAAAAGGAACACAGCTATTCGAATTACTTAAGAATTGAATTACTAAAGTTGAATCAGGGTAGAGGGGAAAGAAGGAAAAAATATAAATGTATATGTATGTAAACTGACTCAAAGAGTTAAATCTAGTACCTATAAGTTATTTTTATTAAGATCATCTCTTCTCTTTATGTTAAATGCAGTTGTTTTGAATTTGGATTTAAAGTAGACTGCCAACTCAATGCAGAGATTTCTTCTAAAGCAATTTCATTTGGTACCCTCCCCCACAAAAACCAAAATCTACTAACTTTTTTCTCATTTTTAAATTAGTAGCAGAAAAAAAATGTTTCTGAGATGTTTAGAGGCATGTTCAGACAATATAGTGGGGTTCAATAAGAGAAAATCACATTTTTATTTTTCCTCAGGCAATTTTGATTCAGTTCAACTCTTCTGAAACAATGAAAGTCCCGCTTGAATGCTCACTGCTTGATTTCCACTGTGCTTCATATTTTGTTACTTTTCTAATAGGAAAAAGGAAGAGAATTCACATTTGAAAAAGGAAGAGAGAAATGGGAGGAGCAATTCTATTTTCATATTCCCTCATCTCATGTCACATCACCTCTGTGGGGAATAATGGTGTGAACTCTATAAGATAAACTCACCAAGTACCATCTCTGGTAATGGCTAAAATGTACCTGTAGAAGAAGGAAGAAAGATGCCCTTCGGGTGCAGGTGACCTTGATGTTTGTTAATCAGGAAATTTTAATAGGATCAAACCAAAAAAAGTATAATTTTTATTTGTATTCTTGTGGATCAGACTAAATCACTGATGTACTTGAGTATTAGTCAAGTTCTGCTGATTTATGCAATGATAATAAATAACCCTAGCATCTAACAGCATATAGTAACATTAGTTTAGTTCTTGTGTGTGTTATGTCTGTGGCTGTCATGTGCTTTGCCTCTACTGGATAGGCCATCACCTTCCAGAACACAGGCTGAAGGAAGAGCCCCATTTGGGACATGCTATTCTTATGGGAAAGGGAAAAGAGCAAGATAGTTGGTGGAAACAGACTACAGCACATAAAGCTTCCTCTAAGATGGGCTTGTACCACTTCTGGTTCATTTTATTGGCTGAAGTAATTCACATGGCCACACTTGACATTGGAGAAAGGTAGTATACTTCACTTTCAGGGAGGTAATGCAAAGCACACAGCAATGTGCCAAAGTCTGTAAACCTCTAAACAAAAGGAGAGAGAGGAGCAAATGATTTAAAACCATAATGCAATCTGCCACACTTGTTGACACAATTTCTAGTAGGAAGAAAGCCATTATTTTCCTTTCTAGAATCACTGAGTTCTTCAAATTACATCTCCTATGTTGTAAAAGTTACAGAAATTAGAGCATAAACATTTTAATATTGTAATAATTTGGGTAATTACAATTTTAAAAAGATAATATAAAAATTCAGAGAAAGCGAAAGTATTCATTACAAACTGTACATTCTTTTTCTACTAAGAGAGGAAAACACTTAAATCGAAGAATACTAGTTTCTTCAAGTACATTCTGCATTTCTTTAGTAATGGACTAGTATTTTATTGTACGTGGCCATCTGCCCAACTAAGCAACAATATTTCTCAGGCTCCCTTGAGGCTAAGGTGATCAATTAGACGTAAGTGGGAGCTGACTGATGACACTTCTGAGAAAACTCTTTTAGAGTGGGACAGAGGGTTAATGTGCACCCTTTTGCCACCACTGTCTTCTATTTCCTTCTTCCTGCCTAGATCTCAGACCCAATGAATGAAGAATTATAGTCATTTTGGACCTTGACCTTGAGGATGGAAGCTGAGTGCTAAGAATGTTGGAGCCAAACATTAAAGGTGTTTGCATCTTTACCGCAAATTGTAGCCTTCCTGTCATTAACTTAACTCTGTAATTCTTTTATAAGAGGGTAATATAAACTTCAATTTTGTTTGAATCACTGTGATTTTCTCTTTCTCTTACTAGCAGCTGTACTGTATGGTACAAGGTTTAATTAGGAACGCTAACTAAAAATTAAGGAGATCCCACTGCAATTTTTCCACCAGAGACCCATGTGAATGTTTAAGAAATAAGATGATGCAGAATAAGATGCCAAAGAGAAAGCAAGGTTATGATGTCCCAGGCCAGGAAGAGGACTGAACACTGCTAGTATTCAGCCAAATGTGTAAAGTCAAAGAAATGGTATAATATTAAGTAAGATTATGACCCCACAAATCTTAAACATTTAGTTGTAATAGTAGATATGGATATATGTATTTGAGCATATATAGATACACATAAATTCACACACATAAATAAAAATCTCGTATTTTTGTGCATAGGTGATATCAAATCAAATAGACTCCTCAGTGACACTTAAACTGGAACACCATAGAACTAGGAGTCCTTAGTTAAGTAGACTGGTAAAAGATATGTTCTCACTTACGGACCAGTTGGCACCAATGTCAGCCACTTGCTTTGCATCTGCAGATTTCTCAACAATATCTATTCCCAATCAATGGGAACTGTTCAGATGACTCTATTAGCAACTGAGGCTTGTGAACACACTGGTGCCTCAATTGTTGTTGTTGTTGTTGTTTTAGTCTACCATCTGAACATTATTTTCTCTGTTATTTCCTATTAGATGTATGACCAGGTTAAAAAAACATGGAACTTCTCATTCATTTCTGCAGAATCTCTCTTCCAAGTAACTAGGATCCTTTCCAAACCGTAAGCTATGCAGACACATCTCAGTATTTCTTAACTCCTGTAATGTGCTATCTTTGTGCCTTGATTTTGTCCTCCCTCATTTATTCATTTTCACTTGAAGACAATAAATATAAGAGGCCTCTTAGCTGCTTTAAGTTTTAACTTTTGATTTGCCAAAGCAGCTATCTATTATTTAATATGGGTTAAGAAAAAGGGCACAAAATAAAGGTTCTCAAATGGTTATGTGAAGAAATATTAATACACAGGGATGATTTATAATCTAAAGCAGGTGTAATCAACACACAGTAACTGAGAGGTACACATAGGATGTAGACAACCAAACAATTCATATAATTAAAAAATATTTTAATTAATTATTATTGCAGTTAGAGAGGATTTACGGTAAATCTCTGCCTTAGTTTCCAAAATCAGAGAAAGATTTCAGTTTCTGGGGAGGAACTGACAATATTTGACTGCTTGAAGTAAAAAGGAGTATCATTAGTGTATGTGGGTTGGAATAAGTAGAAGGAGGAAGAGGTGGAAGAGGAGAAAGAGTGTGTGTAAAGCTGCATTTTAAGCAGAGAGGTGAACTGAACAAATGCTGGAGGTAAGCAGGGGAAAGCTGACTGAAGACAGTAGAACAATGAAGGAGCTAGACATTAGCAGTTGGCTAGAGGCCTATAGAGGCCTACAGCATGTATGGGCTATTTGAACATTTGCATCAATTTCTATTTGACTGCAATCAGAAATTTATACTTAGACATTTCAAAGTGAAAGTGAACGAACACAGAGCATCAATATTCTAGTTATATGAAGATATTTAGGTAACATCTTGGTTTTGTAGTGCATTTTTGCTGCTTTTATTCTGATAACTAAATATATAATATTTTTATAGCTGCCAAACAGTGGTAGATTAAAATTATTAAATGATTCTTAAAATGAATAACTTGTCAATTAGTCAATGAAGTGTTTTAAATCTGCTTAATATAAAGAAGCCAATGCTTTCTTTTCACTTATATTCTTTTTTCTCCTGAGGAAAGTGGAGTAATTATACTTCTTTTTTTTCTACTTCACAAACTGCCTTTTAGAAGTGTATCAATTGCATTCAAGTTCTTACAGTTTAATGTGTCCATTGAAAGCTATTTTCTGTATTTACCTTGCTGATGCTACTTAGTGCAGAATAGCTATCATGTTGAAAAAGAAATGTCCACAGTAGACATTTTTTTCCCTTTCAGAAATGATTTCAAGCCTGATAAAGAAAGAAAAAGATAAAGCCAGCAAAGCACTTCTCATTTTTTTTATAAGTGCTGCAGTTGTTTCTTCCAGGCATTTGGGAAAGAACAGAATATATATTATCTGATTTACTTTACTGTCTGTCGGAGTACATTTGGTTTTGTGTATTTTAAACAGAGAGACTGAAAGGACTTGATAAAAAATATCCATCAAAACAACTTGGAAACCACTTACGATGTTGGTCTTTATAAGAAGTCAAGATAGCTTTTCCATCCAAGTTGCTTTGAGTGCTTCTGTTAAAATTACATAGAAGGAGGGAGATGAGAAAAAGCAAAGCAAAGAAGCAGAAAGGTTTAAGTTGGAAGTATGACGTTAAATATTGTTAGTGCTTTTCAAAACAGATACCCCAACCAGTAAGTTTCTATTTGATAGTAATGGTTGTCAACATTTGGTGTGAAGTTAAAGCACTGTTGAAAACCTCCAGTGGCTAAATATAAAATTCTGTTTGAAATAACAACCTTGCACATATTCTAATTGATTCAAAGTGTTTGCTCAAAGGAGCTACTCCATTTATATACATTGGATTGCTTTATTACCTTCAGAAGAATAACTTGGAGCATTGCTGATACTATTCCATTTGAAAATATCAGTGAATCAGCTTTGAAATATACTGGGGCAAATATTTAACAGCAGGCAAAACTGATTAGAAAGGGAGGAAAAGAATGGATATTGCCCCAGTGAAAGAACAGAAAGATTCAGGAAATTGGTAGAAAATTATCCAACTGGTAATTTGGCCAAGAAATGGTGCCTGACACACACCCATACCCTCCCTTGGCAATATGTTCTCTGCTGTTTAAAATGGCCATGAATAAATGTAACATTAGTTTTGTAGCTAAGTGATGAGAAAAAGATTGTTTAGCCAGTGCCCTAAATTCTAATTCCAAGCTCCCAATTATGTTGTTTATGAAGATATTTCATTTCTTAACATTAGTCTATTTTGTGGAGGTCTGTGGGACTTAACTCATACAATTTAATTATTACATTTTCTGTCTAGCCCAGTAAATTAGAATGACTAATCCATGTGAAGTAATGATCATATCTGATAAGAACATGTATGATCAGGATCAGAGGTGATAAGGAAGTGAAAGGAAACTCAGTCCTTTAGATTAAATCAGAGTAGAGCTTAAAGGCAAACCACCACAGTCTCTGCAATCATCACAAAGAGCCACACTACCCTTCATAACAATTCTATTTTCAGTTGCTGCAGTTTATCTCAGTGTGTTCTCTCACCTAAATACTCTCCCCTCCTGGGCACATTAATTCTTCAAATTTTCATGTTAAATCCCCAATGAACTTTTGATCATGAGCAGCATGCTAGATGGTACAGAAGTATCATGGCCACTCAATCAACAACCTGATGGACAGCATGCTTTTCTTTGCAAGAGTAAGTATGGTTACTTTTTGCAAACTGAGAAAACCATATTTCAAATGTTTCATCTGCAGGCCACTTATAGATAATTTGAGAATAAGCACATTTTTTCTAAGGCTGAAGACTTAAATAAATGTTAAGCGCGTACAGACAATTCACATCACTGATAGATACTGCCTTGTGAGAGTAGAAATATTCTCTGCCCTTGATTATATCCTTTTCCACCCTATCTCCACTTTGTATCTCTTAATAAACAAAATACATAACTTATTAAAAAAGGAGGAAGAGGCAGTGGAGTAAAAAATAATAATAATAATGAAGTTATTTCATCAGCTTATCCAAAAAAGATTACTTATTTTTAGGTTGACATTTCCAATGGACATTTTAAAGTCTTTATCTTATTTGAACTCACAATAGCATTAGATAGTATTAATCATTCTCTTTCTTTCGAATTTCTCTTTTCCCTTGACTTTCTTGAACAATATACTCTTCTGATCTATCACACCACCCACCTTTTTGGCCCATCTATATTAGTATTTACTACTTTCTCCCACTTTTTTTAGATTTTAGATATTGGAAATCCCCAAGATTCCTATTTCTCATCCTTTCACTATATCCTTTATTCTCTGGCAATCACATTCACATCTGTGATTTTACTTACTTTTTAATTTCTTTGCCCAGAGCTCACTTTAGTGTTCTAGACTCTTATCATCCTCTTCCTACATGGCAACTGCATTTGGATGCTTCAAAGGCAACTCTCTCTCATCATATCCAAAATCAAACTCAGTTTTGTCCTTAAATACCATGTTCTTCCCCAGCATTCTCTGTTTTAATGAATAGGACCACCATCCATCAAGTTAAAAATTTAGAAATTCATAGGTTTCAATCCTTCCTTCTTCTAAAGGTATCAGATAAATTTCCATGTTCTTTGTTTATATTTACCAAGTATCTTTCCATTCCTAACACCACCACTGTGGGTAGTCTATTCTACCCAGACTGCCACAACAGATTCCATCTCATTTTCCCCTTCCCATCTTGACCACTTTGAATCTGTTCTCATACTGGGGTCAGGGTGATATATATTTAACTATAAGCATATCTGTGTTATTTCTGAGCTAAAAATCTTCCAAAGATGGCCCACTGTTCTTGAGATAAATGTGTATTCAATATTCAACCCATGACTCTTTCTCTAAGTAATTTTATACAATTCTTCATCTATATCAATGTATTTAAACCTAGAAATTCCATCTTGATCTTCTTACTCACACGATCACACCGGCTCCACCATGGACCAATACCACCTTAAGCAAGTTACCTCCTTCTCATTCATCATCTCAGCTCCATCATCTCTCCTTGAGGTGAGTCTAGCCAATTGCACAGCCTAGAAATAGATCCATTATAACCTCCATAACTCACAGCTGTTTCCTCTGTATCACAAATATTCTAATTTATAATTATAAGTGAGTCCCCAATTAAAAGATGAGCTCCATAGACTAATGAATGGTAATCTGCAGTCTATAATATACATGTCTAAATGAAAGACTTGGTTTATTTTGTATATCATCAAGCTGAATTGCATCAATATAGTTGCTTCATATTACCTATGTTCTCCCACTTTTCCACATCATAACTTTAATAGCACCTTTCTTCCAATGTTGCCTCCATATCTTTTATAACCTATGAGGGGACACAAGGTTAAGAATATGGTTTCTAAAGAAGTCTTCATGTTTCAAATGGCTTGTCTACTCCTAATTCTGAGAATTACACTGTTTTGGTTCCCTCATCTGTAAAAATGGGGATTAATAATATTGATTCATGAGATTATGTGAGGATTAAATAATACTGTATATTTAAAGCCCGTAACACATGCTCAATCAATATTAGCAAACAATCTCAGATTTTTTCATGTATTGAAAAATTAGAGGAAATATACAAGGCAATACTGAGTATACAGATGTTTTATTTTTGAGGAATTGGTCAGTGCAGAGTTCTGTAGTGGAAATTTGGAATCTGTCCAAAAAACTGATTTATAAAACTATTTTTTTCTCAATAATGATGCAGTTTACATAAACTCTAAGGGGAATACAGGAAACAGACACTATCCCAGATCTTCCAACACTTCTTAAGAAAAAAACTGCAAAATACTGGTCAGCAATTCATCTTTGGCATAGATGCTTAAAGTCGATGCAGATGTTTTCAGTTCTGGCCTCGCCTTGTGTATCAACTTACAGTAAAAACTGCTTTAATTGGTCTCTATAAAGAATGTGCTTATTCTAAACTTGATTTTTAAAGAGGATATTCATTTTGATGAGGATTGTTATAGTTGCAGCATTTTCTACTTCAGGTCAATATGTTTCTGGAAAAATTATTATAAAGTCTAGAGATAATCAGAATGGGAAGCAATTTATGTAATAGTTGAATTGTGATAAAAGATGATAGACTGTTGCATTTTTTAAAATCTGGTAGTTCTAAAAATTATTTGCTATTCACAATTATCTTGATTTTTAGTATATTTTGAATTGGTTATTATGTTTAGTTTCCTCTTGTACAGAATCATCCCTTACAAACCAAAAATAGAGATGTATAGGAAAATACTTAATAAGTCCTTTTGTTCTAAATTTAAATGAAACAAATCTACTGCAGTTATCAGTTGATGACACAATCTTCCTTTATTTTTTATAGCAGAATTACAACTTGAATGCAGCTTCAAGTGTCTTTCCCAAAGGCACAGATGATATGAAAAATAAAATAGTATATGAACACTCTCACTGACTCCAATCAACAGATTTCGGTCTCATTTCAAATATACTGCTAGGCATCAGAAAGTTATAGTTTTAAACAAGGGTGTATAGACAAGGATGAAAATAATCTCAAACTATGGAAATATTTTGAATGTTAAAATATTTCTATTAATTGCATATATGCAGATATAATAACTCCTAATAAATTATATGAATGACCAATTAACATATAAAACACTTAACTTCATTTTTAAATGTGTATGCAAATTTTAAAAATGAGTAATTTTAATCTAGCATATTGAAAACATTTAAAAGTATTATAATACTCTGAGTGGAAGATGGTGTTGGTAAATACATACTTAGAAATTCAGTTCATATATATAGTACAACCTACTAAGGAGCAATTTGAAAATATACATTCAAGTATTTCAAATGTGAACATGTTTTGACTCAAAACTTTTCCATTCTTAGAAATTCATATCAAATATAGAAATTTAGTAGGAAAATTTTGTATAAGAATTCTTATTTATTTTATTTATAAACTTTTAATTACAGAACAGTTTTAGATTTTTTTGGAAAATTACA
Source organism: Vicugna pacos (assembly GCF_048564905.1). NCBI lineage: Eukaryota > Metazoa > Chordata > Mammalia > Artiodactyla > Camelidae > Vicugna > Vicugna pacos. The sequence goes on from NC_132991.1 coordinate 21,851,401, forward strand.
AAGATAGAGTTCCCAAATACCCCACTCTCAGTTTCCATTATTTTTAACATCTTCCTTGGTCTGGTGCATTTGTTATAATTAATGAACCAATACTAGTATACTGTGATGAACTAAAATCGATATTTATTCAGATATGCTTACTTTTTACCTCACGTCTCTTTGCTGTTCCAAAACCTTTCCAAGTTACCACATTACATTTAGTCATGTCTCTTTAGGCTGTATCTCTTGGCTATGAATTTCTCAGTCTTTGCTTATTTTTAAGGATCTTGGCAGTTTTGATTAGTACTGTTAAGGTATTTTGTAGAATGTACCTCAATTAAGATTTCTATGACTTTTTCCCCCCCCTGACTAGAGTTATGTCTTTTTGAGAGGAAGACCACAGAGGTAAAGTGCCATTTTCATTACTCAGGTATACACTATGAGCATAATTTGTCACTGTCAATGTTAAACTTGCCACCTGAGTGAGAAAGTGTTGGTTTGGTTTCTCTACTGTAAAGTGACTCTTTTTCCTCTTTTCATACTGTATGCTTTGGAAGGAAGTCACTATGTGCAGCTCACCTCCTTGAGGGCACAGTACCTATGTATATTATTTGGAATCCTTTTGTACAGGAGATTTGTCTATTCTCTCCCTTCATTTTTCAATAATTTATTTACATCGGTATGGACTCATGAAAGTTTTATTTTAATACTTTTTACAACAACACACTTTTGAAAATATTTTAAATGTCATCATTAGTTTTGAGTTAAATAAAGTATGAAATTTTATGCAATGAAGTAATATGCGGTATAAGTCAGTATCAATATATATATTGACGTGGAAAGATATCCATATCCAAAAAGGCAAGATGCCTATTTTTAGAACAGCTGAATTTTTTACCAAATAAATTAATTAGATAAGAGTGTATGAAGTAGTATATGTACATGTGAATATATTTTTAAACGTAAGAGATCAAGGAAAACTATAGGTTGAAAGTGCTTATATCTAGATGTAGGGAATATGAAAGTGACATGTAATTTTCTAAATTATATAGTTCCAAATATTTTTGTTGGATATTTTTCATACCAAATACATATTGGTTTCATTGATTTTTGTCTTTAAATGTTTCCACGTTGAATTCTGTTTTTAAACGAGAATGATTATCCACCTCTGATTGCACAGTTTTATTTTCTTTCTGCATAATATATAGTGACAAACAATCTACTCATTCCATGTTTCCTTAAATGATTCTATCCACTCATGGAATAGTAGGAGCTACCATTTGTTACATGTAATGAGTGTTATGTCCTCTGCTTGCATCCTCTGACTTCATGACATAAAAACCTACTAGAGATGTAGCATCATCAGCTCCATTACAGAGATGAAGTTCCTGAGACTTCTAGAACTTGTGAGAAGTTCTTCAGTTAGTAAAGAGGAGTCAGGTTTTAAGCAAAGGCACATTTAAATCCAAAGTTCATGTTCTTAACCATTATGTTACTTGTAGGAACTCTTGCTCCTGTAAGTGTTATACAAACTACCCTCAATTCACCTGTTTAACATCACCTGCTTTCTCTTACTTACATCCTCCCTGGATCTTTAATTTCTTGGCTTTAAGCCTTATGTCAAAATATTTTCCTTGAGTGTTCCCTTATTTGATAACTCATCCAAATGATTCATCATCAGTTTTTTCCTTAAATTACAAATGTATTTATGATGATGTACTGCTTTCTGAATCCACATGCTTATAGTTATGAACTGGACAATATCTCTAACAAGTCTGGGCAATACTAAGTCATATTCATAAAAGCAGTATCTGTTGCATTGGTTAGATGTATTTGTGATGCATGTAGAGCTTTTCATTACCTTTTAATATTGATTAAACAGAAAGAGAAAATCTAAGCCCCGGCTTTGAGAAGGACAAACATAATGTTTTAAAAATGAGTTACCCTTCAAGAAGGAATTACGTTTTAATTAAAGGCTAGTATGAGTTTGTGCATCTGAATATTTTAAGTCTATTAGGATCACAGACCTTGACACCTGGTGCATTTGGGCCAAGAGCAAAAGTCTTAATACTCTGCTCTACTGTAGTGAGTTTTTGCATTCATTTTTCTTTTTGTAACTTGAGATCCTGAGGTCCTAGAAGATATGTATCCCACTAATAATTAAGAACCCTGTGTTTATCTTATTTTTTTAAATATATTTTAAATTTTAAGTTTTTTTTTAAATGGTGATAGTATTTTATTAGGATGAGTATTGTTATTGTAGTATTTGGTTACAAAGATCCCTAAGTTTTGAGCAACCTGCTCCAACACCGTTTTTTCCATAATCCCTCTTTCTTTTAGTGTGCAAGTTTGCAAAATGAGTGGTTTGTGATTTCTGCACATATTGCAGAAATATGTATTCTTTACTCATATAATTTTTTTAATTCTTATTTTTTTTTATTGAAGTGTAGTTGATTTACAATTTTAGTCTCAGGTGTACTGCTTACTGTAAGGCAATTCGGATATATATATATATACACACACACACACACATACATGATTCTTTTCCATTACAGCTCATTATAAGGAATTGAATATAGTTCCCTGTGCTATACAGTATAATCTCGTTTACCTGTTTTATATACAGTAATGTGTATTCATTAACCCCCAACTCCTAATCTATCCCTCCTCTACTCCTCTCCCTCATGGTAACCAAAGTTTGTTTTCTGTGTCCATGAATCTATTTCTGGTTTGTAAATAAAATTTGTATTTTTGTTTAGATTCCACATGTAAGCAACACTATACGATATCTATCTTTCTCTGACTTACTTCCCTTAATATGATAATCTCTAGGTCTATCCATTTTGTTGCAAACAGCATTATTTCATTTTTTTTTATAGCTGAGTAATTCACCGTTGTATACATATACCACATCTTCTTTACCCATTCATCTGTCAATGGACATTCAGGTTGTTTCCATGTCTTGGCTATTGTAAATAGTGTTTCTGTGAGCACTGTAGTGCATATGTCTTTTCAAACTACAGTTTTCTCTGGATATGTGACCAGGAGTGAGATTGCTGGATCACACGGTAAGTCTATTTTTAGTTTTTTAAGGAACCTCCATACTGTCCTCCATAGTGGCTGCACCAATTTACATTCCCACTAACAGTGTAGGAGAGTTACTTCTTATCCACACGCTCTTCATCGTTTATTATTTATAGACTTCTTAATGATGGCTATTCTGACTGGTGCGAGGTGATACCTCATTGTAGTTTTGATTTACATTTCTCTATTAATTAGCAATATTGAGCATATTTTCATCTGCCTGTTGGCCATCTGGATGCCTTCTTTGGAGAAATGTCTATTTAGGTCTTCCGCATATTTTTTGATTGAGTTCCTTGTTTTTTTGATATTAAGCTGTATAAGCTGTTTGTTTATTTTGGAAATTAGTCCCTTGATGATTGCATCGTTTGCAAATATTTTCTCCCATTCTGTAGGTTGTCTTTTCATTTTGTTTATGATATCTTTAGATGTGCAAAAGCTTTAAGTTTAATCAGGTCCCATTTGTTTATTTTAGCTTTTATTTCCATTTCTCTAGGACACGGTTCAAAAAAATACTGCTGCAATTTATGTCAAAGAGTGTTCTGCTTGTGTTTTCTTCTAGGAGTTTTAAGGTCTTTCTTTTAGTTCTTTAATCCATTTTGAGTTTGTTTTTGTATATGGTGTTAGAGAATGTTCTAATTTCATTCTTCTACAGGTAGCTGTCCAATTTTCCCAGCACCAATTATTAAAGAGTCTTGTCTTTTCTCCATTGTATATTCTTGCTTCTATTGTCATAGATTAATTGATTATAAGTGCACAGGTTTATTTCTGGACTTTCTATACTGTTCCACTGATCTACATGTCTGTTATTGTGCCAGTACTACACTGTTTTGATGACTGTAGCTTTGTAGTACAGTGTTAAGTCATGGAGCATGATTCCCCCAGTTCAGTTCTTCTTTCTTAAGATTGTTTTCGCTGTTTGAGGTCTTTTTGGTTTCCATACAAATTTTAACATTTTTTGTTCTAGCTCTGTGAAAAATGTCATTGTTAATTTGACAGGGATTGCATTGAGTCTGTACATTGGCTCGGGTAGTACTGCCATTTTAACAATATTGATTCTTTCACTCTAAGAACATGATCTATCATTCCATCTGTTTGTGTTGTCTTCGATTTCTCTCACCAGTGTCATAAAGTTTTTGGAATACAGGTCCTTTGCCTCCTTAGGTAGATTTGTTCCTAAGTATTTTACTCTTTTTGACATAATGGTAAATGGGATTGTTTCCTTAATTTGTTTTTCTGATATTTTGCTGTTAGTATATAGAAATGCAACTGGTTTCTGTATACTAATTTTGTATCCTGAAACTTTACCAAATTCATTGATGACTGTAAGTAGTTTTCTGGAGGTATCTTTAAGATTGTCTATGTATAGTATCATGTCATCTGCAAACAGTGACATTTTACTTCTTTTCTAATTTGAATTCCTTTTATATATTTTTCTTCTCTGATTGCTGTGGTTAGGACTTCCAAAACTCTGGAGAGAGTGGGCATCCTTGTCTTGTTTCTGATCTTAGAGGAAATGCTTTCAGCTTTTCACCACTGAGTATGATGTTAGCTGTGGATTTGTCATGTCTTTATTATATTGAGATATACTCTCTTTCTGCCCATTTTCTGGACAGCTTTTTTCATAAATGGATATTGAATTTTGTCAGAAGCTTTTTCTTCATCTATTGAGATGATCATACGGTTTTTATTCTTCAATCTGTTAATGTGGTGTATCACACTGATTTGCAGACACTGAAAAATCCTTGCATCCCCCAGATAAATCCTACTTGATCATGGTGTATGATCCTTTTAATGCATTGTTGGAGTCAATTGGCTAGTATTTTGTTGAGAAGTTTTACATCTATATTCATAAGTGATATTGGCCTATAATTTTCTTTTTTTGTGATATCTTTCTCTGGTTTTGGTATCAGAGTGATAGCAGCCTCTCCATCTCTGTCTCTGAGTCCATCATCTCCCTGATACCAACACCAGACAAAGATATCACAAAAAAAGAAAATTGAATTTTATGTTTGAATGTTTTTCAAAGGTTGTGATATTAAGTTTTAGGTAATTACAGGAAATCATAAAGCATGGCTACTATAGGAGACAGTTAAATGCCAAAACTAAAAGCTTCAATCAGTTACTTAAAATCATAGGGAAATAGCTTTTTTTTTAAGCTTTTTGCTCCTTTTGGCCCTCTTTCTTTTACTTGTTTTTTACTTTCTCCATTACAGTAACTTAATGTTAAATAACTCATAAACTGCATAACACAAAACTCAATGTTATATCTAATTTTGAGATATTTATTCATTTTCTTAGCTAAAGAGGTTATAAGAATCTTGTATTACTGAAAATGCTACCTACTATGTGGGTTTGCTAATATTTTATTTGGAACAACCCCATTCTTCAGGCTGTCAATGTTTTAAGGAGAGAGGGAGTATCTTAGGGTAATCTTTTATATTATTGATTTACTGGTTATAATAAACATGGCTGCCCCTCTCAAGAAATAATCTTTCTCAGATTATATTTTTAGTAGATATGTCATAGTTTTCAATACTTTGTGAAGATGTTCTTTGAGAAATGTTTAATTGTTGTGAAAAATAAAGGTAACAATTAGGTAAGGTTCAGATTAATCTCACTTAAAGTTTCCTTCAGTTAAAGAAATCTAAATGTGTATTAAATTTGGTAATGTGATGTTTATTAAATGACACTCAACTTAGTAAAGAAGTTTAACACAAAAACAGATGGAAAACACAAACCTTGAAGTCCCTAAGAACAAATGCATAATAACACTGAAATTATAGCACTTATATCTTCAAATTACACCAAGAAAATGGCAGAATCCAACCTTCCATGTGGCAGCAAGAAGCATGTTAGTTGCGCATTTAACATTATATAGAAAGCATGTTAATATGTTGGCTGCAAAAGGGTATGAGGAGCACATCAGAAGGCATTTAGTCAATCACTGTCAAACATTAACCTACTGTGGCTCAGAACTAAGCTAAGACTTTCAACATTCATCTCATTTAATCCTCATGACAAATAAGGGAGGTAAATACTACTATCTTCATTTTACAAATGAAAAAACTGGAAAAAAATTTCCTGTGTTAAAAAATAGATAAAAGCACTAAGGAAACAGATTCAGGCAGATAACATCAAGAAAAAGGAACTTCTTAGACAAAGATTTCTAAACTAGTATAAAATGAAGTACCGTTTTGCCAAATGCAAGAGACTTTATCATCAGAAATCTACATAGGTAAAAATCAGCAATTAGTATTCAAATATGAGTCTTCTAAGAGGTAAAGTTCATAGGCTCTATGAAATCTCCCCAAAAGATGTTATGTGATTCTACCTCCAGTCTAAGACTGTATGTGGCCACAAGATGTTTAAAAACAAATGAATCACATCATTGAGTAAGAAGTCTCATTGATTACAGTATTTTTCATGCTCCAAAGCATGGGACTTTGGGCCCGTTCCCCAGCACCCACTGTCACATAATTACTCTACTGAAGTTTTTCTATTTGTACTGTTACTTCAGGGAATGAAAATAAGTGAAGTGGAAATGCATTGATGGCTCTGGTGAAGAGGTCAAACGAACTCCTGGCACTGCATTTGCAGTCACAGAAGGCAGTGAGTGGCTTCCACATCCAACAGTTGTGCTAAAGACATCTACATAACAGGAAGTGAAAAAATCTGGTTCTTCCAGGATTCTTGGTAGAGAAGCAAACAGAAATATTCTGTTCATCAATTATGTGCAAATGACCTTCCTAGCTTTAATAATCAATCAGGAGAGCTAAGGAGAGAGTGATAGGTTTGGTGAAGATAAACAAATCCTTTCAAAGTATATAATTTATATACTCTGTATACAAAGTATATAATTTTTCTAAGAAGTAGCATGTTTAGGATCACCATATTTAGCAAATAAAACAAGATGTCCAGCTTTTTTTTTTTTAGTATAAGTATGCCCAAAATATTGCATGGTACATACTGATTTTTTTTAAATTATTTGTTTTTTATTTGAAATTCAAATAATCTTGGGATTCTATATTTTATTTGTAACCCTACTACAAATAGTATCAACTAAAGACATTGGGGAATAAGGAAGATGATGGTTCAACAACTCTTCAGAAAGAAAAATTGATTTATCAAAATACAATTCTAATATATGAGCTCAGACGTTAATGTTTTTCTGAGCCAAAGCACATTAGGCATGAAAGAAATGACAGTTCTCTGAAATAAGAGGAAGGGGGCTACTCTCTTTTCAGTTCTGTGGAGGTAAATGCAGTACTTCCTATAAATTACGTTGCCTCATTTGCTGGAGATACAAAGGCCCACATATCATATCCATTTCAACTCTTGGTTTTCTAACCTTTATTACTGAGAGCCACTGGCTTGATCTTTATTTTGTTTTGACTGCATATTTCATTTTGATCAGTGTTTTTGTGTATGAAAAAGCTTTGTTTTAAAGGATTTCCAAGACTTAGAAACTAGGATTCCTGATTTTCTATGTGTAGCTGTGTCATTTACATTTTACAATGTTGACAGATGAAAAAATGAACAAAAAGCGCAAGTTTTCAAAAACTCATTGAACCTAGTAGCTTTAGACATTTAAGTTAATAAGAATAGGGCTCAAAATGTCACCCTCACTAGAAATGAAATGACAAGGGCTAGCCAGTTGCATGTTTACAAACTTATATTATTTTCTAAATTTAAGAGCAACATCTCACTTTCATGTTCTCATTGGTAAACTGGTATGCAGTGTAGGAAGAATGTCAAAGTGCTATACATTCCATGGCATTTATGGGTTTCTCTGATATATCTGCAATCACATGTGTTAGTGAGGCAGGACAATAAGGTGGCTTGTTGCAACAATCTAATAGAGACCGTGGATTTCATGCTTCAGAGACTGACAAAGCAATCCACATTGGTGTAGAGAATGAGGGGCTGAACTGTAACTAAGTTTCCCTGAATCTGCAACTGCATGGATGTGTTAATTTTGTCCCTTCTAGTAAAGGCCTCAAAAGTTCTCTATCCTTCAGTTTTCAAAGTTCACAATTAAATAAATGATACTCTGCCCTGTTTTTAGGATGCACTTTTGTTTATAAAGTGGTATTAAATGCTTGAGTATTTTTCAAAGCCATACAAAAATACTATGCCAATTTTCACCCATTCATCATAACCAAAGGTTGAAAATGTTTACCTTCTGAATATTTTTGTCTCCTTCCCAACCGTAGACCTCATATTTATATAACGATAGAGACAGACAAACAGGTACACGTGTGTATCTCTCAAACTCTGTACTATATGTAAAATATATTTTAAATCCACTTTAAATCCACTAAAGAAAATCTCTTTCCCAAATTATTTCTGATTTATAGCACCGTCACACTGCCACACTAATCATTTTCAAATGATTTTGCTAAAGCTTCTTAAATGATGCAGACTCTAATCTCATTTTGGGAACAGTCTTCCTCAAGGATCTAGAACTCACAGGAGAAGGGTAAATTTGTCACATTTTTATTTGCCTCATTTAGTTGTTGTTTGCCTAGTAAGCTGCAAGTTGCTAGCATGAGTGCAAGGTTTTCCCTGGGCACTGCAGGCGCTCAATGAATAATTAATCATTAAATGAAGGTGCACCAGTTACCAGGAGGTTAGCTACGGGCATCAATTGCCATCCTGTGCTGGCTTGAGAGGAAAATAACAGACTGACATGAAATTAGGTGATTCCTAATGAAATGAGTAGCTTCTTTGAAAGTAAAAAAAACTGCTGCTGGAATCAAAGAAGAAGAAGGAGAAGGAGAAGCAGCAGCAGCAGATCTCAGCGTTTTTTTTTCAACTTTTCTAAAAGTGAGTTGATAAAACTCATATACCTGTCATTCACAAATACATTTCCAGACTTTGTTACTTTCTCAACTTCCTTGATGCTCTTTTGGTAGATTTATTCTCCACCCCTCCCCCAATTTGTAGCACCATACTGCTCTGTAGCAGTTTTGAGTTACTGTGTCTTCCTGAGACATTGATAATTTCCACCTAATACACTGTAGCACTTTCGACTAGGAAAGGAAAATTGTGATGTGTCATCATCTTGTCTTCATTTCATTTGCAAAATTCTCTTAGTTCATAACTTACTCTGATACTAATTTAGACAACTTGAATACCACATTACAACCTGGCAAATTCTAAGATAACTCTAAGTCACAGCTGGGAGATCAAATAAAGGATACATACTTTTGCTAGTCTGTGGGTAGGTCTGGGAAGAGTTTGGAAAGGAAGGCAAAAAGAGAAATAAAATAGGTAAGAAATTGTGTTCCTTGAATAAAAATGACACATTGGACTATCTGTTGAAATTTAAAATGCACTGGAGATACAAAAAGGCCAGGCAAAGAAAGACTGAAATCAGATAAATTTATCATATAACCAGAAAATGTGGAAAAACAGAGGCAGAGATATTTGTTAAAAGTATATTGATGAGTTATCTGAAACATTTTATCACCCCAAAACTTTTTATTGGAGTACTTGGGTAGCATGAGTCACATCATGTCACTCGATTTTCTGTCTTGCAATCAAATAGATTTTAATTTCTATTAGGGAAAAGAAGAATAAAACCCATACGAGCCATTCAAAATCATATTTTTTGCTATTTTTTCTTAAACTCTCCCTTCTAATACTCTCTTCCCATCTTTCTCCTTTTTCTGTTTACTTATCTGAGGTGTATTTTCTAAGGGAAATCTGAAGGCAGGACGCTGTCTTTGGGATCTTTGCCCCTCTGAATGCAGCTCCATTCTCTATAAATCCTGGGTTTCAACTGAAATCTTTTTCATCTTCCACTCCTTTTGTTCATAGTCCAGACTAATATACACAGAAATGCTTGACTATGAGATTTCTTATTCGACTTTTAGATTAAATTCAAAACTTTGTAAAAGTCATTTGAAAACATGTTCTTCATTAGTCACCATGGCCCAAAACATTAACCAGACCAGAGAGGTAGGGGAGGAAGCAGTGAGGGTGAGATATGTAGGGTTTTTCTATAGAAATAATTTGTAAGAGCATTCTTCTCTTCTCCTCTCTCATCATATATCTCTCTTTAGAGTGTCTTAAAATACACACATTATTTTCCTTGAGTAAGTGCTAGAAAATATTATTAAATTTAGAGTATAATCATATCTTTCATTCTGCTGCAGTTGGATAGACTGTTCTGTAAATATCTGTTAAACCCATCTGATCTAACGTGTAGTTTAAAGCCAATGTTTCCTTATTGATTTTCTGCCTCTATGATCTAACCATTCTGTCTCTACTATCAAAGTCCTCACTATTATTGTATTGCTGTCTAATTCTCTCTTGAGGTCTGTTAATATCTGCTTATATATTTAGGTGCCTCTATGTTTAGTGCATAAATTTTTATAAACATTTTATCCTTCAGTTGGATTTATTCTTTATTATTATATAATGACTTATTTGTCTCTTATTATGATTTTAGGCTTACAGTCTGTTTTAATTTTATTTTTTGGTTCAGTTATTGTATTCTTCAGCTGTATAATTTCTGTCTGATTCTTTCTTATTTATCTCTTTGTTGAAATTCTCACTTTGGTTATGTATATTCTCCTAACCAAAGTGAGCTTTATGACCATTATTAAGTCTTTATCAGGTAAATCACTTATTTCTATTTCATTAAGATCTGTTCCTGGAGTTTTATCTTACTATTTTGTTTGGAACATATTCCTCTGGTTCTTCATTTTCCTGGAATGGACTCTCTTGTGTTGATTTCTGTACATTAGATAAGACAGCCACCTCTTCCAACCTTGACCAAGTGTTCTCATGTAGGAGATGATTCTTTTTGATTGGCTCAGCCAATCTCTTGGTTGTCTCTCAAACTTACATATTGTCCAAGCCATCTTCTTTTTACATACTAGTTCTCAGTGTTGAATGTGTCCCAATACCTGCCAATGTCAACAACCAAGGCAAGCTGACTGAAAGTCATACCTTCAGGTAGCCTCTGGGGAAATATGTAGTTAAAGCCTTTCTAGGGAGAAACTAGAAGACGAAGTTTTTGTTTTTTGTTTTTGTTTTTGTTTTTGGTCTACTCCCGCTACACTGGGCCTGGGTGTATGGCTACAGGGGGTGGAGGGAGGGTAGGCTTCTTGAGCACATGGATAACCTCTTTTATGTTTACTGTAGTCCTGTGGGACTTGTCAATGAAAGCTACACTGGCTATTAGAGCTGGGTGATCTAGGGGCCTGTCCTTTTAATGGCAGCCACAAAAGCGGGGGTACTATATGTATGTACAAGCCACCTTCAGTGAGATACTGACTATCTGGAGCAGGCTTGAGTGAGGAGGCAAATACGGTGTTTGCTGGCTCCACTGGTCTCCATGAAAGATAGCAGTCAGCCATTAGATGTGTGCTGATTTAGAAGCTACACCCTCAGGCAATAACTTTTAAGTACGTAAACAGGCCTCTTTCAGAGAAAGACTAGGAAATGGGCTTTTTACCTGCTGCCTCTATGCTGAGCCCTAGGGGAGATAGCCAAAGTAGTCCTTATGAGCCCATTAAGAGCATCTTTTTGTTTGCTATAGTCTTGTGATCTTCTGTACACAAGCCTTGTTGGCTTTCAGAGCTAGGTGTTCTGGGGGCCCATTTGTACATGGGAGTTTTAAAAGTTGGGGCATTAGACGTGAGTTCCAAACCTTTCACTCCTCAGTGAAGTTGGAAGTCTCCTCCTGATTTTATGGCACTATGCAAATGGTGACGTATATGGTGAGAGTATGTCTCAACATTTCCTGCCCATTTTAATGCAGGTGATGTGAATATTTTCATGTCTACTCCATGTCTAATTATTGCTCGGCTAGTTTCTGTTCTTCTTTCAGAATTTCTCTGTGTGTAGGTGTAGATTCCATGTGCCTGTGGAAGGAGGTGAACTCAAACTGAAACTAAGCAGAACCCCATGGGGTCCTCCCTGGGATGAATCTTTTCTATGTCCCTCATTTCTTGTTTGTAGGAAATAGGCTTCATTGAGCCTCCTAGACCTTCCCTGAATCCCAAAGGGCATATTCGAACAGTTGCTAATCAGGAAAGGGAGGGAATACAGAAACAAAGAAGGATTAGTCAAGAAATAGTAGTGCTGCAATAAAGCAGAGTCCAGGTTTCTGTTCCAGGAATATACAGTATCTTTAAGTTCTTGGGCAGGAACTAAGGCCCTCCATCCAGGTTGAGGATGGTAACTTCAGGCGGAGCATAAGATTCCTGGAACACCACTCTGTTAATTCACCATCAATCAATCAGAAGAAAGTCACACACCCTGCAGCCCTCACCCCAAATTTTGCCTTTTAAAAACTACTCCTCGAAAACCATCATGGAGTTTGGGGTTTTTGAGCAAGAGCCACCCATTCTCCTTGCCTGTCCCTGCAATAAACCTTTCTACGCTCCAAACTCCAACATTTAGGTTTGTTTGACCTCACTGTGCATCAGGCACCCAAACTTGCCTTTGGTAACAGTTACATACTTCTTTTTTGATCTAGAAGATATAATGCCACCATTATCTTATTTTGATGGCATTTGTTGTCTAAAAATTTAAGTTTTGATTAGTAATTTTAGGTTTCTCCACCTAACTTCCACAGTGTAGTTGTCAAATGAATTTACATGAAAATTTGGTTCAATGCTACTTGTTTACCATAAGATGTCATTAATTAATATCAACTCTTGATATCAACCAAAGCATTTCTTTATGTTGTTCTTTGAGGAAACATCATTGAGAATCTTTAATGTTAGGGAAGAATTCCCAAAGACAACTTGACATAGTTTAATTTCTTTTTCAAATATTTGATATTGAAACAAGTAATTCTGCATCCCCAGATGACCTCAGTGATTTTGACACTATCTCTAACTTTACACCCTAATTATGAAGTACTATAGTCATATATGTTCCAATTGTGGACATCTCATGTATATTATTTTGTGGAAATTTTTAAAACCCCTTTATTTGAGTTTTATATATCATGTCACTACTGAAAAGATAAATTTAACACACAAATTGAAGAATTGAGGTGACTTGAAAATAAACAAAAAACAAAATATTATCAAAGGACTTTAGTGAAATATTAAAACTGGTAGAAATATTAAAATGATGAATAGATTGTCAAAATGATAACTCTTCCCATTAGAATGAAAACATGGACATTGACTTTTGGGGAGGTGGATAAAGATTATTTTTCAATAGTGTCAAATGCAATTATATGTGATCTGAAGGTGCAAAAGGAGTGTTTTTGCAATATTAGATATTTCAAAGGCATTTGTTTTCTGATGCAAAAGAGTTAGAACTATAAGGAAAAGCTTCCTTACTGGATATTTCTTTACCACTAGAAGCTTAGCATGCATGTTTTCATATAGCAAGAAGCTGATCCTTGTGCCAAATCTATGTACATGCCTATTTTGAAAATAAAGTTTTACTGGAACACAGCCATAGCCATGTTTACTATTGTCTGTGGTTGCTTTCACCCTATGTAGCAGTTGAGTGGTTGCAACAGAAACCATACGGCCTGCAAAGCCTAAAACATTTAATCTCTAGCCTTTTACAGAAAGTTTGTCAAAGCTTGTTGTACAGCAAACTTGTTAAAGTTTAAAGCTAGTGCATATCATTATTTAAAAAAAATTGGATTACTGGGTTTTGTCATCTCAATAAATTTAACTATGCATGTTAGCATAGAAATAACAAAGGTAAGGAAGGAAAAGAAATTAAATCTTTATTGCTTTGGGACACTGTTGCTAATGACTAATTTCACATTTACATTTGCAAATCTCTGCAACACTCCACCAGACAGTCTGCACTGAAATAAGGATGCTGCAGTTGGATCAATTTGGAATTATTTTCCCTGAAAGTTTGGAATTTGGCCCTAGGAATGAGTTTGGTGAGACCAAGAGCTACGCCTACACAATTTTTTTTTCTGTTTAATGCCATATCAGACACTCATGTTCAGAGTGTAGGCCATTCCATTCTCTCTTTCATATTTCTTGTTCCTGCTCTATCTTCGTCTCACTTTCTTTTACCTTCTCTGCCTTTCAGACTCTGTTTCAGTCTCTTGTCTTCTTTCTGTTTCCTCTTTCTGTGTGATTCTCCCAGTCTCTTTGCTTCCTCTTCCTCTCCATTTCTCCCAGTCTCTTTGCTTCCTCTTTCTCCCCATTCTTCTATTTCTTGTCCTCTTCTTGGCCCCAGAATTCACAGAAGCTATACAAATTCAGTAGCTGTAGCTCTGCCTCTACATTGTAACTTTCAATATTTTATTAGGAAACCAAATTGAGAGCTGCCTAATGATCCCAGGAGAATACTCTCCCATTTAACATAACCTCTAAACAACATTTAAGAGGTAATTTTGTAGGGTTACAGTGGAGTGGGTATTGCAAAGCCACCGGTGCAGGGGCAGTTTGAAGTAATATGCATTTTGGTTCCTCCTCTTTGCTTTTAGCACAGCCATGGGGTCCCACAGACATTTGCTCCCGGTACTGCTGGCTTCTCACTTTCATTTTTATTAAAAAACTAACAAGGAGCATTAAGCAGCTCCCTGTTTAATTTCCCATAGAAAAGCAATAGTTTCAAGCAGCCCTCTGGTGGAGGCATATTTGAATGCAAAATGCACAGCTGTGCCAAATGTATGTGCCAGAGCAAAAAGGGTTTCATAATATGACAGGTTAATACCATGGATTTTTATTTCATTTTCCACTGAAACAGCTAATCAGAGAGAATTGGACCAGTGGAAGCAGAGGTAAAATTGGGTAGTTGTTAAGAGACAAAGGATATTGCTTGTCAACCTTCTGTGGTTTTAATATTATGCTAGTAAAATGCTGCAGAAGCCACCAAAAGTTACCCTATAGGGGAGATTTGCCCTGACCTGTCCTCTCTCATCTGAGTCATCTAGAAGCTTCTGACAAAGAGACACTAAGTGGGCATGGTTCCACCTCAGTCACATCCTCAGGCCCTACCTCATTTCTAACCAATGAAAATAAATTACATTAAGGCAAAACTAGAAAAGATCACACGGAGGAAATCTTTAAGGCTTTATATTAGTCTGAACACTTGACTTCCCTTTAGCTCTGGGTAAATGGACACATAGTAAAGCAAATGATTGTACAAAAGAGAATGCCCTAAGCACAGATTTCATGAAATCTCTGTACGAGACAGGCAACCATGTCAGATGACCAGCTTAGCCCAGTCCAGCTTTATAGGAAAACAATCTCTTAATTATGTTTTTAACAGACATAGCTCTTAAGCCAATCCTGCTTCCTTAGGCCAGGTTTCCATAATAACCCTTCCTTTTCTTTACTTCATAACATATGCATCATTGTGAAACATTCAAAAACATTCACTTATTACTATGTTCTGTTTAAAGATGTCTAGCTCTGTCTCCACATTCACAAGGTTTCTGCTCGAATGTTATCTCCTCAGGAAATTCTTTCTTGAAATTCACATTTTAAGTAGGCCACCACTACATACCCATCTTCTACCACGTCACTTGATTTTAATTTCTTCATAGCACTTATCATTTGAAATGATCTCATTTGATTGTTTCTTTGTTTATCTCTCATTTTTTTCCTAATAGGATACAAACCTAACATAATCTATGTAGCTGTCTATGTTATTGATCATTTTATGACTAGATATACAGCTTAGAATATTGCCTAGAACACTGTAGGTGTTTGATAAATGCTTATAATATATAACCTTAAATTTAAAAAAAAGAAGGTGCTGATTTGGTGCATGTAAAAATCTAGTCTCATTGATTAATTAATCTTACTTCTTTTTCTCTGTACTGAAAGCCATGTGTCAAAAGCCCCCACTGTGATTCTGGATTTGTCTTTTATTTCTATTCATGTTTTCTATTAAATATTAAAGGCATTTTATTAAATGAATACAAATTTAGAATTGATATACCTTCTTTCTTTACCTCTTGTAAAGGTAATCATTATGCTTCTTGTTCTAAAGTCTTGCTTAGTTTTATACAGAAATACTTGTTTTATTTCATTTTTGGTTATGTGAATTTTTTTTCCAGCTTTTTGCTTTCAACATTTTAATTTCAGGTTTTTCTTGTAGAAAGTTTTGTTTTGTTTTGTTATATCTGTTATGGCAATTTTGTCATTTATTTGGGATTTTTGATCCATAATATTTAGTGCTATCACTAAATTATGTGGGCTTAAATCAGTAGTTTCAGTATATGCTGTCTGTCTGTCATACTTTTTCCATGTTCCTGTGATCATTTTTGCTATCTTCTGATTAATTATACATTTTTATTATCTTAATTTTTTCTACCAATGTGGTACTTCTTATTCTCTTATTTAGTAGCTACAGTATAAATTTAAGCATTCTTGATTTACTACTGTCTAATATAAATTAGTAAGCTTACCATTTCTAAGATAATGAAATAACCTTGCATTATTTCCAGCAATACTCCTTCCAACTTCAGTGCCATTGCTATTACATGTTTTAATTACCTTAATATTTTAATCTTCAAAGTTGCTATTATTATTATGTTGTTTGCCAATATTTAAAAAATAAATACAAGTGGCTAATTTCTCAATTTGTCATTATTTGTTCCTGAATCTTCACTTTTTTCTGGGTTTATTTTCTTTCTCTTTAAAACCTGACAAATTAAAACATTGACAAAAGTTTTTTTTTTTAATGTCTTTGTTATATTTTTGAGAGAGAATTTTGCTGGGTTTAGAATTATACCTGGCAGTTATTTTTTTAGCACTTAAAATATATAATTCAATTTTCCTCTGGCTTCCATGTTTTTGTTGAAAAATTAATTCTCACTTTTATTATAGTTTCAATGATTATAGATAATTTGTGTTTTATTCCCCATCCCAGCTACTTTTAAGGTTTTGTTTCTTTGCTTATTGGCAGTTTTATTTTATGTCTAAATACAATTGTATTTTTATTTATCTTTTTTGGGATTTGTAGAATATTTTGAATCTCTGAATTGATGTGTTTCATTATTTGGGGGAAATTCTGGGCCATTATCTCTTCATACATTATTTCTATCTAATTCTTTCTGATTTTCCTCTTGGGTCTCCAATTACACATATGATAGAATTTTCCTGTCTTATATGACTCATATTCTTTTCTATATTTCCATTTGTTTTTCCTTTCCTTTAGCCTGGACAATTTATTCTGATCTATTATCCAGTTTACTAATTTCCTTTTCAACTGGATTTAATCATCCTTAAAACGCATCCTTTCTTGAGTATTTAATTTCACATATAATAGATTTTAGTTCTAAGTTTTCCATTTGGTTTTATTTTTATATTAAGCTTCTGCTTCTCTGCTGAAATTCTTTACCTTTAATTCAATTTTTAAAAATAAATTTATCAGTTATTTTCAATAGATCTCTGCTAAAACTAATATCTCCTTGTGGTTTTTTTCTTAATTTTATTCAGTTCTTATTTTTTTCAAGGTAAATTTTCTTTATTGAATGCAGACACTGTCAGTAATATTTTTTTAATTAAATTCACAGATAATCTGTGTCCCTAGATGATGTTACCTTCCCTCAAAGATCATTTCCTTTTGCTTCTGGATCATGAGATGAGTTGATTCAAACCTCAGTTTCTACTTTTGTGATGGCTCATTATTTTTGTTTTTTAACTCCTAGCATGCAGGAACCTATAAAATCACAAAAAGCCTAAGGTATCTGCTGGGATGGCTCTTCCTTGGAAGACCTGAACTCCAATTTTCATTTTCCCAGTTCCAATAGACAGTTGAAAGCACAAGTTAACTGAACAAACAAAACTAATACTTTGTCCAGTAATTCTATTTGTTTTCAATGAGACAGTCAGTTTAAACTGAGTTAACCCATCATTCCTAAAACAGTTATTTTACAAGAAATTAATTCTATAAGACTGAAGGCAAAACTTTCTTTAAAAAAAAAGAGCAAACATCATCAATCTGGTAAACTTAGTTACCCAGAATGAATCATATCTCTGTGTTTGAGATGATCAAGTCTTTACCTCTTTCTGTGTTCTGTGTATGGATTTGAAGAAAAACTGAAGTTGTGTGAACTTCGTAATTTACAAAATACTTTTCATAAGAAAATGTCTTATTACTTATAAAAGTTTTGTGTGCTTGTAATAAAATGGGGAAATATAATTAGATAAATTAGGTGCCTATATTACATATATGTATCAGGAGTCTACACTTATTAGATTTTTCTGGGGTTTATCTTATTTAATTTTTATCACCAATCAAGTGCTGATTCTGCCTTTATTTTCAATAGGCAACATTCATATCTTAGACAGTCTAGCCATGTTTGCAGAGTTCTATTGATAGTGCTAGTCATGTTTTAAACATGTATAGTTTGTTAGAAGAAAAATCAGTCCTGTCATCAAAAGATTACTGAGAATAGTTTTTTCTTAATTAAAATGTACACAAGCATATTTTGCAATGGGGTTGCAAATAAAGTAGTTTGTCAATGGTAAAATTTGGGGTGTGGAATAGGGTGTGAGAGGGGAATCAGGCAAGAAGTATTTAGAAAACATTCAGCTCAAAACCATTTTACCACCTAAAATATATATGGAATCACAAAAGACCCAGAATTGACAAAGCAATACTGAAGAAAAAGAACTAAGGTAGAGGAATAATCCTCCCAGACTTCAGCAACACTACAGAACTATAGTAATCAAAACAGCATGGTATTGACATAAAAACAGACAGATATGGATCGATGGAACAGAATACAGAGTCCAGATCTACAGTCAATTAATCTTTGACAAAGGAGGTAAGAATATACAATGGAGAAGAGACAGTCTCTTCAGCAAATGGTGTTGGGAAAACTGGACAGTAGCATGTCAATGAAGTTAGAACACTCCCTCACATCATACACAAAAACAACTCAAAATGGCTTAAAGACTTAAATGTAAGACAGGACATGATAAACTTCCCAGAGGAAAACATAGGCAAAGCATTCTCTGATATATATATCTTAGCAATGCTCTCCTAGGGCAGTCTATCCAGGCAATAGAAATAAAATCAAAAATTAACAAATGGGACTTAATTAAACTTACACACTTTTGCTCAGCAAAGGAAACTGTAAGCAAAACAAAATGACAACCTATGGAATGGGAAAAAATATCTGCAAATGATGCAACTGACAAGGATTTAATTTCTGGAATATATAAACAGCCCATACAACTTAAAAAAAAAAATAAACAACCCAATCCAAAAATGGGCAGAAGACCTAAATAAGCAATTCTCTAATGAAGACATACAAATGGCCAAAAGGCACATGAAAATATGCTCAATATGGCTAATTATCAAAAATTGCAAATCAAAAGTACAATGAGGTATCACCTTACACCAGTCAGAATGTCCATCAGTAAAAAGTTCACAAACGATAAATGCTGGAGAGTGTGTAGAAAAGGGAATCCTCCTGCACTGCTGATGGGAATTGTAGTCTGGTGCAGCCAGAAAACAGTTATGGAAAACAGTATGTAGATTCCTCAAAAAACTAAAAATAGACCTACCATGTAACCCAGAAATCCCACTCCTTGGCATACATCCAGGGGTAACTCTAATTTGAAAAGACACATGCAGCCCAATGTTCATAGCAGCACTATATACAATAGCCAAGACATGGAAACATCCTAAATATCCATCAACAGATGACTGGATAAAGAAGCTGTGGTATATTTATACTATGGAATACTACTCAGCAATAAAAGAGAATAAAATAATGCCATTTGCAGCAACATCGAAGGACCTGGAGAACGTCATTCTAACTGAAGTAAGCCAGAAAGAGAAAGAAAAATATCATACGATATCACTCATATGTGGAAACCAGAAAAAAGAAAAAAGAAGATACTAATGAACTTGTCTACAAAATAGAAACAGACTCATAGCCATAGAAAACAAACTTATGGTTGCTGGGGGAGAACTAGGGTGTGAAAAGATAAACTGGGAGTTCAAGATTTGTAAATATTAACTACTATACATAAAAGAGGTAAACAACAAGTTTCTTCTGTATACCACAGGGAACTATATTCAGTATCTTGTAGTAACCTATAATGAAAAAGAATATGAAAATGAATATGTATATGTATAATTGAAACATTATGCTGTACACCAGAAACTGACACATTGTAAACTGACTATACTAAAATTAAATAAATAAACAAATAAATAAATAAACAAACCATTTTACCACTTTAAAGTTCTTTATCATGTTTATGTCTCTCTTCCACTTTTCATTTTTATATCATATGCAAAAAGCCAAGGCTAAAAATTATTCAAAAAGCACTTATTTCAGACTTTTACAGCACTCATATATATCTGGAAGATCAAAACAAAGACGCACATACTTTTCAGTTTCCAAATGTAGAGTAAAGCACGGAAAAAAAGGTTGTATTTCTTTTTTTGATTTCTTTCTTTTTTTCTTGTGCGCACGTGGGAGGCACATGCCCACACACACACACACACACACACAAATAATATGAGCTAGGAAGCCACTGCTGAAACTTGTGTTCTGCATATTTTAAATGACTATTGTATTCAGAGGAAAGCAATGTGTTTTTTAACTAATGTATGCCATAAAGTTTCCCGTTGAGCCATGGAAAGAGTGAAAGAGAGAAGAAAAATGAGCCAGACAGTGAAATAGTGCTGAATGCAGAGATAACAAGGAAATGGTTTCCTTGGCAACAACAGCACTTTGGAAGGTTTCAGACAAGAGTACAACTGGGTACAAAGTGTCTGATTAAAATTTATTACAGGAGAAGAAAATTGTGCAAATTTAAAGGTATCAGGACATGCACAGGAAATCTGAATGTAATTGCTGAAAATTAATATCTATAATTTGTGCAATTGAGATTATTTTCTCTGTCTTGGTAGCATTTAGGAGGCTGTGTCAATCTAGCAAAGAAGGTTTAAAGTATTCAAAGGATATTTATGCTTGATTTGTGACCTAAGTATCAAAATTCATTGAAACAAGCAACAAAGCAGGTATCAGACACCTGTCGGTGAACTCCTAATATCTCCTTTAAACCCATTTCCTCAGAGAAGGATAAGAATAAGAATTATTATCGGTCATCTTCCATATACTTTCAAGAATCTATATTTAATGTTTAGTTTTCAAAGCTAAAATGGGACTACAGATAATCATGATGAAAATCTATTACATAAACTCTGAATAAACTGGCCACTCTGACAGACATACTCTTTTACATATAATGCTGACAATTTAGTAATCCATCGTCTTAGTCAATGTTCCACATATTACATACCAAAGGGAAATAGAGAATGAAGGGTTTTGGATCTCTAAAATATTGCCAATTCTCAGAGAAAATTTTCAAATTTCTTAGCCTACACTGAATTATCACAACATTTTAAAAACTGTTTTATATACCTACTTGTGCACAAAATTTTTATTATCATAACATAATTTTATTAAGATAATCCAGTATTCTAGGAAATATTTGGCATCAACATGTAAGGAAATTGCACCACTTAGTTCTCATTTATTTCCCTTACATATTGAGGATAATCACAGAAACTAGTAAGTGAACATTAATGCATGTTTATCTGTGATTACCACTTAAGTTTTCTGAGAATTCAGTGTGTCTAAGATGTTAATTCCTAAGGTAGTAACTGAAGTGATATTTCTATAAGAAAATTGAAAGTAAAGGAACTATTTTAGTTTTCTAGTGTGCAAGGTACACTTGAAGATTTCTGCTAAAAAGATATAGGAAAACAAGAAGCATTCTGGTGATTAATATGTCTTAAGCTATAGCTAACATTAAGGAATTTAAATAAAAGAAAGTATATGCCTATACTTAATTTTTGATTTGGGCTCTCTAGGAAAAAAAATCATGCCACATCAAAATTTTAGCCAAAGGTCTGGTTCTGACTAATTCAAATGATTCATTCATTTCTAATAATGATGGGTAATTTCTATTACCCATCATTATTAAAGCGGGAAATAAGATTAAAATGTTCTACAGAACACTATATGGATACCCACACTTTCCTTCATTTAGTTCTATTTCTGGTCAATTGTACTTAAAATACCACTGGTAAAGGACAATGGAAAATCTAATCCTATATCTTCTATAACATGTTTCAGCAAATAAAATGTTCATGCCATTGGCCCTGAACTTTTGCCATCAATTTTTTAGTTTATACAAATTCTCACATTAAAAGACTACTATTTTGAGAGCGATAAATCCTGTACTTGTGTACAAACTTTTTTAAAAAATAAAATTGATACAGTGCATAAATCATTATCAATGCCAAATGCCTAAACATTGAAAATCTGATGATTTTTACAGAGCTAATTTCTAATGTACATATTTCCAGTAATTTTCAATATGATGTCTAATTCATTTCATTAAAACTTTATTTAAGCAAGAAAAAAGCAACAAGTAACATACAAGGGAACTCTCATAAGGCTATTAGCTGATTTTTTCAGCAGAAACTCTTAAGGCCAGAAGGGAGTGGCATGATATATTTAAAGTGATGAAAGGGGGAAACTTACAACCAAGAATACTGTATCCAGCAAGGCTCTCATTCAGACTTGATGGAGAAATCAAAAGCTTCTCAGGTATACCAAAGCTAAAAGATTTCAGCACCACCAAACCAGCTTTACAACAAATGTTAAGGGATCTTCTCTAGTCATCAAACCATAAGAAAAGAGAACAAAAAGAGGAAAGAGGGAAAAAAGAAGACATACAAAAGATTGCTTTGGCTGGTCTGAGTCTTTTGTGGTTCCTTATAAATTTTGGAATTGTTTGTTCTAGTTCTGTAAGGAATGTTGTCAGTATTTTGACAGGGGCTACATTGGATCTGTGGATTGCTTTGGGTAGTGCGGCCATTTTGATAGTGTTGATTCTTCCAATCCAAGAGCACAAGAAATCATTCCATTTCTTTGTGTTATTTCAGTTTTCAGAGTATAGGTAATTTCCTTGCTTAAGTTTATTTCTAGGTATTTTGATGTTTTTGATGTGATGGAAATCTTTATGTCGGTTACAAAATTCTGGTTTTTAAAGTGAAAAAAAAAAGTGAATGAAGGGCCACAAATGGCAAAATATCCTTCTCTTTTCTGGGTGAGCTATATTCCATTACATATATGTATGCTGCATCTTCATTATCTATTCAATTATTGATGTTCACCTAGGATGCTTCCATATTTTGGCAATTATAAATAATGCTGCTGTTAATAGTAGGGTGTATGTATCTTTTTGAATTAATTCCTATTTTGTGGTTGGCTTTATTCCTTTCATAACTATGTATGTTTAAAAAGCTAAAGCTCTAAATGTTCTCAGAAAGAATGAACAGTACATATATGTAAATTATAAATGTATGTGCAGGAAAAAAAAAAAGAAATGGGCTACCAAGCCATGAAAGATGTGGAAGAAATTTAAAAGACATATTACTAAATGAAAGAAGCCAGTCTGAAAGGCTACAAACTATACAGTTCCAACCAAATGACATTCTAGAAAAGGCACACCTGCAGAAACAATAAAAAGATCACGGTTTCCAGAGGTTAGAGCAGAGCAGGGGAGGGAGGGAGGAATGAATAGATGGAGCACAAGGGATTCTTAGGACAATGAAATTATTCTGTATGATACTATAGTGGTGGCTACATGTCATTATGCATTTGTCAAAACTTAAAGAATGTACAACATCAAGAGTGAACCCTAATGTAAACTATGGACTTTGGTTGATAATAATGTGCCCATGCTGGTACATCGATTGTACCAAATATGCTACAATGATGAGGGATGCTGCAGGTAGGGGAATATATATATGTAGGTGGGGAGGGCTATGTGCCAACTCTCTGTATTTTCTGCTCAATTCTGCTGTGAATCTGAAACTGCTCTAAAAAATGAAGTCTATTTAAAAAAAAAGATAATCCAAAAAAAAAACTTCATTAAAAAAAAAACCTTTACAAAAGGTGTATTATAGCATTAATATTTGAATGGATACTTAGAATCTGAAAGAGAAATCTCGAACAAGGACTTTGCTCTAGAAATGATTATATACTCCCTAGAGGAAAAAAATATATGAATATCTTACTTCTACAGACAACCTGGGGCTAGATATAGTCCACATAGCTATCAAGATCTATTTGAAATGTCTCTAAGTCTATTTATGCTCCAATTTCCTCAGCCAGATGTAGACTCTTGCTCTGTGTTTTTTTTTCCCCCATAGGATTGTTCTTGAACTGAGTATCAATTCTAAGATATGTATCTTTTCACATTTATCATGTAAAATCCATCATACTAAAAAATGATAATTATTAACATATAGCCTTTATTATATGCCAGATATTTTCTAACTGATTTACATATATTAACTCATTTTATCCCCACAACAGCCTTATATGGTAAAGTCTCTTATTATACACATTGTGCAGATGAGGAAAGCTAAGTATGGAAAAGCTCAGTGTCTTTCCCAAATTGATGGGGGCTTAGACTATATCTAGACTATATCTATTCACAACTAGATGCATTCAACCAGCAGACTTTGAGTGAATAAAATATTTTAATAAAATTTAGACTACAATTTATCATAAGAGGTGACACCAAGAATTAACTCTACATCTGTCTGATTCCAAAGCTTATTTTTATCTTTCCATACATGTCAGTAACGAAGTTTAATGTTTGGTAAGATACTAGTGCATTCTCATAGGAAAGAGAATGTAGTTGATTGATAAGGTTAATTTTCACGTTTTATTCACTAACTAGAATATGTTTTTTTGGTTTTGAGAAGTAATATCAAATATTTATGAAAATTTAATATTTCTAAGGACCTTAAATTATGTTATAGAAATACTAATGTTACAGGTATCAAGATATATTTTGAAATATAAAGTCTCCATCTAGAGGAATTTTACCTTGATCTAAACTATATTTTCCCCTAACCTATTACTTTTATGTAATTAATTGAAAATACTTTTGAAAGATAGAGAACAGTTTGCCTTACATTAAATTCAGAGGTGCTTTCTACTAGTTTTTAAGATAAAACTGTTGGAAATTCAGTCCCACTGAAACACACTATTCAAGAGCTTTGTGAAGGTGACTCCATTTACATTGTGTCCTTCTGGAAATTGAAGGCAAACTCTGAATTGCATAAACCATCAGAAACATTGTTAAATGTTTCTTCATTATTGTTAGATAAATTTTGGTAGGCATCAGAATTTTCCGAGGAATCTTTGTACAATTAATATAGATAAGTATCAGGAATTCAGTCCTAACTACACATTGAATTGAAGGATGTCCTAAAGCTAATATAGTTAAAATAAGTGATTTTATACATTTGCATATCTATCAGTTTTCTAAAGCTAGCTTATAAAAGTGGATTTGTATTAGTTTTCAGTAGTAACAGAAATATTTTGTTTTGGCTTCTCAGTTGATTTCACAATTTCTTCTGTGTCTAACTTGATGTTGAAAATAAACTACATGTTACAATACATTAATATATAAATCTCACTTTTATAAAACTACACTAGACCTCTTTATATACAGTCTTTGGTATTAGCTTAGTGACTCTTTATTTTTTATAAATTCACTTTTAAGATCAATCTACCCAGTAAAAGCCAAAAAACATGACATGAAACCACATTTTATGCTTTGAATATTAGCCAAGTGTTAAGGTTGTTTTGCTTTTTAAAATTTTCCTCAATAATGCTATTCTCTCACTTAAAGGAACACACAGTAACAACTGAATATGGATAGCATGATTCTTTTCTTAAAGGTTTTAGTATTCTTACTCATTGTTGTTTCATATTGTTTTATTGATAAATACACTAAGCTTAAGGAATAACTTATCTTTGCAGTCTCATCAATTTAAAAGCTACATTTGATTTAATTAATAGGGGGAGTTTATGGGAAAAGCTTTTATCGATGGGCATTGGTTTAAGATATCTTGGCCTTTTGAGGGTGAGGCACTATAATAATTGGTCTAAGATCATGTTAGAGAGGCTAGGTCGCTTTATATTCTTCCCCAACTAATAGAGAAGTCAGGTCCTGACACAGCTACTATTTCATTTTTTGGCTGATATTGCTGACCCCAAGAAGCTATTTCCAGTATTACTTGGACGAGCAGATACAGTCATTGACAAGCACAGTGTAAATATAGAAAACAAGACAGTCTATTCATATGAGGACATCAATTTACCATTAGTTTTCCACTTTCGATTATATGATAAATTACATCTGTCAAATCCACCATATTGTGATCTAAAAACAAGGCAGGTCACCGTGGTGTAGGGATTAGGGTAATTACTATTCTGAGGGTAAGGGAAGCTGCGTTCTAGCCCAGGTTTTGACACAGTGAGCCTTTAGCCAAATAGTTTTATGCAGTGATTCTCAACTTTCACTGCATACTACAGTCACTGGAGCATCTTAAAACAAAACGAATCAGAATAGTGATGATTGGTCCCACCTAGAATTTTATCCTTCATGACCTTTTTTCAGGGTATTAAATATGCCAGCTATAACCTTAATGCATTTGTCTTTGTTTATGTTCTGCAAATAGGCAGTAGCACATTTAATCCAAAACTGACAAATAAAGAATAAATATAAACATTTCTTAATCCAAATAACTTTAATAATAAAAATACACTTCCATTTTAAGTGATTTTGAGGCTGCAGATATATATTTTCTTTAAAGAGTTTTTATTCTCATTTTCTTCTTTAATGAAGTCCATATAATCTAATCTTTTTTAAAAAAGGAATAAAATCCAATCCTGAACATAATTCTTTTAGAAAGTATAGACTCCTAATTCCTTTATCTTTTCAGTTAAAAATATACTTTTAACTGCAGATATAAATACATTTTTCAAATCACTACCCAAAAGTAAAAAAAAAATACTTAGTTGATTATTACATAATATATGCCTTATTACTATCATTCCACTGAATTCTTAGTGTTTTAATATACAAGTTGCAACCCAGAGGAATTATTAGTCTATGTCTTCTATTTGCAATCTAGTAGACAAGTAATACTGTAATTATCCTATATATATTATTATTGTGTTTGGCAGATGAGGAGAGGATGGTCTTTGACCTCATGGATCTTAAAACCCAACAATAGAATACCTAGCTACTCCATAAAAGGAAGTAAAAATCTTTGATTAATCAGGAATTAATTACACAAACAAGGAGTCAAATCTAAAGATTTCTAGTCTCAAAACATAGAAAAGATAGCAGACGGAAACAGACATTTAAAGAATAGAAGAGAACAGCAATCTAAATTCTCGTGCCTTTCAATCTCTGGCATGTGAAACTATGTATGTCATCTTGACCTTATGATTTCTGCTGAACCTTTTTCCCTTCCTATACCCAATTATGAGAATTTGCATAAGGCATGCATCTCAGTCTGCCTTTTGGTGGTTCCAAGCTCTCTTGAATTCCTGCTGAGTTTATATACAAATCACAGTTAAAAAGAAGTAAATTCAGTCTCTTTCAAAAGTATCTCAAAATTCTTATTAGGAATAGTTTTATTTATCTACAGATAAGAGTTTCCCATATTATTTATTACTGAGTCAATGCTAGGCATTCGGTATTCAGTAAATTAATATTTGTTATGGCCACAAGAATAATTTTAATGTGTAGTGATATGCAGTTTTTGTGAATCTCAGTTTGATCTCATCCTTCCCATCCCAACCTTGCCAAAAGTTTCACTGACAGCAAAGTAACTCATCTCAGTGAGCAGAAAAGTAAAAGCAGAAGCATTGTTTGGAACTACTGACAAATTGTACATTTATTTCATTTAGTTTAAGAACCAAAACATCCAAGTCATCTTAACCATGCCAATAATAGCAAAATATCTTCTGAGTCCTTCAGTCTCCTAACAGCAACAAAACTTTAATTATACACCAATTTTTTTGTTTTCTGCCTGACATCCTATTTCTTAGTGAGGCTATTTTGTGTAACTCTGTGTTCCTGATTAGAAGACTGGAACAAACGCAATGATGAAAATAATCACCAAGGAAAACACTTAAAACAGGACAAAAAGCAATCATGGACCCTCTTGATTTAACCAATTTCTGTGAAGGTTTATGTTAAGATAGAATATTATTTATCATTTGGAGGCTACTGTTAAGATTCAGCTAGTAGCCAAGGAAGAGGGGAACAGAAAACTTTGTGTTTGGCCAGTTTGACTTTGAATAAATAAACACTGACACTGTGGATTTTTCCTGTTTCTCTGTATAGATTCAATAAAAGTGATAATATTTCTCAGAATTAAAAACAAGGCTTAAGTCTAAGCAAAAATTATTATCATTGTGTAGTTATAAAAATATTGTGAGAATTTAACTATCACATTCAAGCTTGAACCAGAAAATGGCCTACTCTCATGGTATTAACTGTAGAAACGTAACATTCAAATTTAATTTTTAAGTATCTTATGTAGATTTTGAAGACTCCAGGAGGAGGCAGGGTAGGATAGGGAAACTGTCCAGGTTGTTCTAATACTTCTCAAAATTATTCTTCTTTATCAACTAGAACAACCGAATACACAACTGTTACTCTCCCTGTTACTTCCATCGTTCTATCTAGAAACATTGTTTCTTGCTCAGGTAATTATTAGGGTAGAGCTCCTTGTTTTAGTATAAACAATGGTTTACTCAGAGAGGTCAACTACTGTAAAAAAAATGCTAAGAAATGCTGAACATAATGAACATTTATTTCTGGCTAATATCACAGTCCAAATCAAAGGTCTTTTCACCAGAGTGTCATTCACTGGATCCATTCTTCTTCCTTCTTCCTTCTTCCTTCCTTCCTTCCTTCTTTCCTTCCTTCCATCCTTCCTTCCATCTCTCCCTTCTCTTTTTCTTTCTTTCTCAAATAGATCTTTGAAATTTTTCCAAGGGAAGTAGCTGTTTTGATCGCTGACATCTTTCTTAAAGGTTTTATTTGCTTAATATTTCTATATGATAAACAGGCTGGTCGAAATTCTGGCTCTGTAGCAAGACTTCTATACTCCTAAAACAAATTTTTTTTTCTGGGTTGTATTTTCATTGTTCCTTATTTTAAAGAAGCCATGATCATGCAGGATGATCTAGTGGACCCATCACTTCTTAGGAGTTCTTCATTCTTACTGGATCCCCTAATTCCTGCTGCCAAATTAAGAAGGAAGAGAAATGACAGAGGATTGGGAATTTTAAATTTAATTGTATTTAATTTAATTTTAGTTTATTATTTTATTTTGGGGTCCATCTCTCAAAGTGGCACATATCACCTCTGTCACTGTCACTTGGTAGATCTCAGTCCTATAGTCTCACCAGGAGTATCTAGAGAATTTGAGGGTCCAGTGAAAATGTGGGGCTTCTTGTTCAAACATCACTGAGAATTATATGACTGTGGCAACAGAATATTAAACCAAGCATAAGGCCTTTCTAAGTGTGGGCCACATGTGACTGTACAGTCCACATGCCCATGGAGATCACCCTAAGTTTCATTTTAGTTTCAGGGAAGCTGGGAAATGTGGTCCAACTGTGTATCCAGTGGGAAAGGCAATGGTGTTTGGTAAGTATATTACCAAATAAAGGCTGCTTTCAACAAGTTACTACAAACTTAATGGCTTAAATAAAACAGATTTATTATTTTACAGTTCTAGAGGTCAGAAATATGAAACAGGTCTCACTGAATTAAACTCAAACTGTTGGCAGAGCTGCTTCTTTCTGGAGGTTCTAGAGGAAAATCTATTTAGTTGCTTTTCCCAGCTTTTGAACCACATTTCTTGGCTCACATGCCATTCTGCCAGCTTCAAAGGCAGCAACTTTGCATCTTTCTGATGATTCTTCCCTAGTCACATCTCTTTCTGAATACAGTTCCCAGAACTACTATAAGGACCTATGTGATTGTATTTGCCCACCTGGATAATCCAGGATAATCTCATCTCAGTACCATTAACTTAATTACATCTGCATGGTCCCTTTTGCTATGTGAATAACACATTCACAGGTCCAGGGGATTAGGGAATGGATATCTTGAGATATCATTAATCTGTCTACCACAAAAAGCATACAGCATTGTTTCCACTACAACTTGCTGTATCATGAGATTTAGTATAAAATATTTCTTTAATAAATTCTACCCAAAGAACTTAGTTTCTAAAAGTAATTAGTTCTAATTAAAACAGCATTGCATCATGGAAATCATGGGTTCCAGTGATGGCTCTGGTGCCATCTTTCCTTAACACATTTTCACTGAAATGTTTTCCTATTCGAGAGCATAGAACTGCTATTTTTAAAGAATGTCTATTAAATCAACCAGTCCTAGATTTCTTTTTCACCTTTGTTGTAACTAATCTTATTTCTAAAAGGAACACAGCTATTCGAATTACTTAAGAATTGAATTACTAAAGTTGAATCAGGGTAGAGGGGAAAGAAGGAAAAAATATAAATGTATATGTATGTAAACTGACTCAAAGAGTTAAATCTAGTACCTATAAGTTATTTTTATTAAGATCATCTCTTCTCTTTATGTTAAATGCAGTTGTTTTGAATTTGGATTTAAAGTAGACTGCCAACTCAATGCAGAGATTTCTTCTAAAGCAATTTCATTTGGTACCCTCCCCCACAAAAACCAAAATCTACTAACTTTTTTCTCATTTTTAAATTAGTAGCAGAAAAAAAATGTTTCTGAGATGTTTAGAGGCATGTTCAGACAATATAGTGGGGTTCAATAAGAGAAAATCACATTTTTATTTTTCCTCAGGCAATTTTGATTCAGTTCAACTCTTCTGAAACAATGAAAGTCCCGCTTGAATGCTCACTGCTTGATTTCCACTGTGCTTCATATTTTGTTACTTTTCTAATAGGAAAAAGGAAGAGAATTCACATTTGAAAAAGGAAGAGAGAAATGGGAGGAGCAATTCTATTTTCATATTCCCTCATCTCATGTCACATCACCTCTGTGGGGAATAATGGTGTGAACTCTATAAGATAAACTCACCAAGTACCATCTCTGGTAATGGCTAAAATGTACCTGTAGAAGAAGGAAGAAAGATGCCCTTCGGGTGCAGGTGACCTTGATGTTTGTTAATCAGGAAATTTTAATAGGATCAAACCAAAAAAAGTATAATTTTTATTTGTATTCTTGTGGATCAGACTAAATCACTGATGTACTTGAGTATTAGTCAAGTTCTGCTGATTTATGCAATGATAATAAATAACCCTAGCATCTAACAGCATATAGTAACATTAGTTTAGTTCTTGTGTGTGTTATGTCTGTGGCTGTCATGTGCTTTGCCTCTACTGGATAGGCCATCACCTTCCAGAACACAGGCTGAAGGAAGAGCCCCATTTGGGACATGCTATTCTTATGGGAAAGGGAAAAGAGCAAGATAGTTGGTGGAAACAGACTACAGCACATAAAGCTTCCTCTAAGATGGGCTTGTACCACTTCTGGTTCATTTTATTGGCTGAAGTAATTCACATGGCCACACTTGACATTGGAGAAAGGTAGTATACTTCACTTTCAGGGAGGTAATGCAAAGCACACAGCAATGTGCCAAAGTCTGTAAACCTCTAAACAAAAGGAGAGAGAGGAGCAAATGATTTAAAACCATAATGCAATCTGCCACACTTGTTGACACAATTTCTAGTAGGAAGAAAGCCATTATTTTCCTTTCTAGAATCACTGAGTTCTTCAAATTACATCTCCTATGTTGTAAAAGTTACAGAAATTAGAGCATAAACATTTTAATATTGTAATAATTTGGGTAATTACAATTTTAAAAAGATAATATAAAAATTCAGAGAAAGCGAAAGTATTCATTACAAACTGTACATTCTTTTTCTACTAAGAGAGGAAAACACTTAAATCGAAGAATACTAGTTTCTTCAAGTACATTCTGCATTTCTTTAGTAATGGACTAGTATTTTATTGTACGTGGCCATCTGCCCAACTAAGCAACAATATTTCTCAGGCTCCCTTGAGGCTAAGGTGATCAATTAGACGTAAGTGGGAGCTGACTGATGACACTTCTGAGAAAACTCTTTTAGAGTGGGACAGAGGGTTAATGTGCACCCTTTTGCCACCACTGTCTTCTATTTCCTTCTTCCTGCCTAGATCTCAGACCCAATGAATGAAGAATTATAGTCATTTTGGACCTTGACCTTGAGGATGGAAGCTGAGTGCTAAGAATGTTGGAGCCAAACATTAAAGGTGTTTGCATCTTTACCGCAAATTGTAGCCTTCCTGTCATTAACTTAACTCTGTAATTCTTTTATAAGAGGGTAATATAAACTTCAATTTTGTTTGAATCACTGTGATTTTCTCTTTCTCTTACTAGCAGCTGTACTGTATGGTACAAGGTTTAATTAGGAACGCTAACTAAAAATTAAGGAGATCCCACTGCAATTTTTCCACCAGAGACCCATGTGAATGTTTAAGAAATAAGATGATGCAGAATAAGATGCCAAAGAGAAAGCAAGGTTATGATGTCCCAGGCCAGGAAGAGGACTGAACACTGCTAGTATTCAGCCAAATGTGTAAAGTCAAAGAAATGGTATAATATTAAGTAAGATTATGACCCCACAAATCTTAAACATTTAGTTGTAATAGTAGATATGGATATATGTATTTGAGCATATATAGATACACATAAATTCACACACATAAATAAAAATCTCGTATTTTTGTGCATAGGTGATATCAAATCAAATAGACTCCTCAGTGACACTTAAACTGGAACACCATAGAACTAGGAGTCCTTAGTTAAGTAGACTGGTAAAAGATATGTTCTCACTTACGGACCAGTTGGCACCAATGTCAGCCACTTGCTTTGCATCTGCAGATTTCTCAACAATATCTATTCCCAATCAATGGGAACTGTTCAGATGACTCTATTAGCAACTGAGGCTTGTGAACACACTGGTGCCTCAATTGTTGTTGTTGTTGTTGTTTTAGTCTACCATCTGAACATTATTTTCTCTGTTATTTCCTATTAGATGTATGACCAGGTTAAAAAAACATGGAACTTCTCATTCATTTCTGCAGAATCTCTCTTCCAAGTAACTAGGATCCTTTCCAAACCGTAAGCTATGCAGACACATCTCAGTATTTCTTAACTCCTGTAATGTGCTATCTTTGTGCCTTGATTTTGTCCTCCCTCATTTATTCATTTTCACTTGAAGACAATAAATATAAGAGGCCTCTTAGCTGCTTTAAGTTTTAACTTTTGATTTGCCAAAGCAGCTATCTATTATTTAATATGGGTTAA
The DNA here is from genome assembly GCF_048564905.1 of Vicugna pacos. Taxonomy (NCBI): domain Eukaryota; kingdom Metazoa; phylum Chordata; class Mammalia; order Artiodactyla; family Camelidae; genus Vicugna; species Vicugna pacos. The sequence goes on from NC_132991.1 coordinate 21,884,644, forward strand.
GAAAAAGGGCACAAAATAAAGGTTCTCAAATGGTTATGTGAAGAAATATTAATACACAGGGATGATTTATAATCTAAAGCAGGTGTAATCAACACACAGTAACTGAGAGGTACACATAGGATGTAGACAACCAAACAATTCATATAATTAAAAAATATTTTAATTAATTATTATTGCAGTTAGAGAGGATTTACGGTAAATCTCTGCCTTAGTTTCCAAAATCAGAGAAAGATTTCAGTTTCTGGGGAGGAACTGACAATATTTGACTGCTTGAAGTAAAAAGGAGTATCATTAGTGTATGTGGGTTGGAATAAGTAGAAGGAGGAAGAGGTGGAAGAGGAGAAAGAGTGTGTGTAAAGCTGCATTTTAAGCAGAGAGGTGAACTGAACAAATGCTGGAGGTAAGCAGGGGAAAGCTGACTGAAGACAGTAGAACAATGAAGGAGCTAGACATTAGCAGTTGGCTAGAGGCCTATAGAGGCCTACAGCATGTATGGGCTATTTGAACATTTGCATCAATTTCTATTTGACTGCAATCAGAAATTTATACTTAGACATTTCAAAGTGAAAGTGAACGAACACAGAGCATCAATATTCTAGTTATATGAAGATATTTAGGTAACATCTTGGTTTTGTAGTGCATTTTTGCTGCTTTTATTCTGATAACTAAATATATAATATTTTTATAGCTGCCAAACAGTGGTAGATTAAAATTATTAAATGATTCTTAAAATGAATAACTTGTCAATTAGTCAATGAAGTGTTTTAAATCTGCTTAATATAAAGAAGCCAATGCTTTCTTTTCACTTATATTCTTTTTTCTCCTGAGGAAAGTGGAGTAATTATACTTCTTTTTTTTCTACTTCACAAACTGCCTTTTAGAAGTGTATCAATTGCATTCAAGTTCTTACAGTTTAATGTGTCCATTGAAAGCTATTTTCTGTATTTACCTTGCTGATGCTACTTAGTGCAGAATAGCTATCATGTTGAAAAAGAAATGTCCACAGTAGACATTTTTTTCCCTTTCAGAAATGATTTCAAGCCTGATAAAGAAAGAAAAAGATAAAGCCAGCAAAGCACTTCTCATTTTTTTTATAAGTGCTGCAGTTGTTTCTTCCAGGCATTTGGGAAAGAACAGAATATATATTATCTGATTTACTTTACTGTCTGTCGGAGTACATTTGGTTTTGTGTATTTTAAACAGAGAGACTGAAAGGACTTGATAAAAAATATCCATCAAAACAACTTGGAAACCACTTACGATGTTGGTCTTTATAAGAAGTCAAGATAGCTTTTCCATCCAAGTTGCTTTGAGTGCTTCTGTTAAAATTACATAGAAGGAGGGAGATGAGAAAAAGCAAAGCAAAGAAGCAGAAAGGTTTAAGTTGGAAGTATGACGTTAAATATTGTTAGTGCTTTTCAAAACAGATACCCCAACCAGTAAGTTTCTATTTGATAGTAATGGTTGTCAACATTTGGTGTGAAGTTAAAGCACTGTTGAAAACCTCCAGTGGCTAAATATAAAATTCTGTTTGAAATAACAACCTTGCACATATTCTAATTGATTCAAAGTGTTTGCTCAAAGGAGCTACTCCATTTATATACATTGGATTGCTTTATTACCTTCAGAAGAATAACTTGGAGCATTGCTGATACTATTCCATTTGAAAATATCAGTGAATCAGCTTTGAAATATACTGGGGCAAATATTTAACAGCAGGCAAAACTGATTAGAAAGGGAGGAAAAGAATGGATATTGCCCCAGTGAAAGAACAGAAAGATTCAGGAAATTGGTAGAAAATTATCCAACTGGTAATTTGGCCAAGAAATGGTGCCTGACACACACCCATACCCTCCCTTGGCAATATGTTCTCTGCTGTTTAAAATGGCCATGAATAAATGTAACATTAGTTTTGTAGCTAAGTGATGAGAAAAAGATTGTTTAGCCAGTGCCCTAAATTCTAATTCCAAGCTCCCAATTATGTTGTTTATGAAGATATTTCATTTCTTAACATTAGTCTATTTTGTGGAGGTCTGTGGGACTTAACTCATACAATTTAATTATTACATTTTCTGTCTAGCCCAGTAAATTAGAATGACTAATCCATGTGAAGTAATGATCATATCTGATAAGAACATGTATGATCAGGATCAGAGGTGATAAGGAAGTGAAAGGAAACTCAGTCCTTTAGATTAAATCAGAGTAGAGCTTAAAGGCAAACCACCACAGTCTCTGCAATCATCACAAAGAGCCACACTACCCTTCATAACAATTCTATTTTCAGTTGCTGCAGTTTATCTCAGTGTGTTCTCTCACCTAAATACTCTCCCCTCCTGGGCACATTAATTCTTCAAATTTTCATGTTAAATCCCCAATGAACTTTTGATCATGAGCAGCATGCTAGATGGTACAGAAGTATCATGGCCACTCAATCAACAACCTGATGGACAGCATGCTTTTCTTTGCAAGAGTAAGTATGGTTACTTTTTGCAAACTGAGAAAACCATATTTCAAATGTTTCATCTGCAGGCCACTTATAGATAATTTGAGAATAAGCACATTTTTTCTAAGGCTGAAGACTTAAATAAATGTTAAGCGCGTACAGACAATTCACATCACTGATAGATACTGCCTTGTGAGAGTAGAAATATTCTCTGCCCTTGATTATATCCTTTTCCACCCTATCTCCACTTTGTATCTCTTAATAAACAAAATACATAACTTATTAAAAAAGGAGGAAGAGGCAGTGGAGTAAAAAATAATAATAATAATGAAGTTATTTCATCAGCTTATCCAAAAAAGATTACTTATTTTTAGGTTGACATTTCCAATGGACATTTTAAAGTCTTTATCTTATTTGAACTCACAATAGCATTAGATAGTATTAATCATTCTCTTTCTTTCGAATTTCTCTTTTCCCTTGACTTTCTTGAACAATATACTCTTCTGATCTATCACACCACCCACCTTTTTGGCCCATCTATATTAGTATTTACTACTTTCTCCCACTTTTTTTAGATTTTAGATATTGGAAATCCCCAAGATTCCTATTTCTCATCCTTTCACTATATCCTTTATTCTCTGGCAATCACATTCACATCTGTGATTTTACTTACTTTTTAATTTCTTTGCCCAGAGCTCACTTTAGTGTTCTAGACTCTTATCATCCTCTTCCTACATGGCAACTGCATTTGGATGCTTCAAAGGCAACTCTCTCTCATCATATCCAAAATCAAACTCAGTTTTGTCCTTAAATACCATGTTCTTCCCCAGCATTCTCTGTTTTAATGAATAGGACCACCATCCATCAAGTTAAAAATTTAGAAATTCATAGGTTTCAATCCTTCCTTCTTCTAAAGGTATCAGATAAATTTCCATGTTCTTTGTTTATATTTACCAAGTATCTTTCCATTCCTAACACCACCACTGTGGGTAGTCTATTCTACCCAGACTGCCACAACAGATTCCATCTCATTTTCCCCTTCCCATCTTGACCACTTTGAATCTGTTCTCATACTGGGGTCAGGGTGATATATATTTAACTATAAGCATATCTGTGTTATTTCTGAGCTAAAAATCTTCCAAAGATGGCCCACTGTTCTTGAGATAAATGTGTATTCAATATTCAACCCATGACTCTTTCTCTAAGTAATTTTATACAATTCTTCATCTATATCAATGTATTTAAACCTAGAAATTCCATCTTGATCTTCTTACTCACACGATCACACCGGCTCCACCATGGACCAATACCACCTTAAGCAAGTTACCTCCTTCTCATTCATCATCTCAGCTCCATCATCTCTCCTTGAGGTGAGTCTAGCCAATTGCACAGCCTAGAAATAGATCCATTATAACCTCCATAACTCACAGCTGTTTCCTCTGTATCACAAATATTCTAATTTATAATTATAAGTGAGTCCCCAATTAAAAGATGAGCTCCATAGACTAATGAATGGTAATCTGCAGTCTATAATATACATGTCTAAATGAAAGACTTGGTTTATTTTGTATATCATCAAGCTGAATTGCATCAATATAGTTGCTTCATATTACCTATGTTCTCCCACTTTTCCACATCATAACTTTAATAGCACCTTTCTTCCAATGTTGCCTCCATATCTTTTATAACCTATGAGGGGACACAAGGTTAAGAATATGGTTTCTAAAGAAGTCTTCATGTTTCAAATGGCTTGTCTACTCCTAATTCTGAGAATTACACTGTTTTGGTTCCCTCATCTGTAAAAATGGGGATTAATAATATTGATTCATGAGATTATGTGAGGATTAAATAATACTGTATATTTAAAGCCCGTAACACATGCTCAATCAATATTAGCAAACAATCTCAGATTTTTTCATGTATTGAAAAATTAGAGGAAATATACAAGGCAATACTGAGTATACAGATGTTTTATTTTTGAGGAATTGGTCAGTGCAGAGTTCTGTAGTGGAAATTTGGAATCTGTCCAAAAAACTGATTTATAAAACTATTTTTTTCTCAATAATGATGCAGTTTACATAAACTCTAAGGGGAATACAGGAAACAGACACTATCCCAGATCTTCCAACACTTCTTAAGAAAAAAACTGCAAAATACTGGTCAGCAATTCATCTTTGGCATAGATGCTTAAAGTCGATGCAGATGTTTTCAGTTCTGGCCTCGCCTTGTGTATCAACTTACAGTAAAAACTGCTTTAATTGGTCTCTATAAAGAATGTGCTTATTCTAAACTTGATTTTTAAAGAGGATATTCATTTTGATGAGGATTGTTATAGTTGCAGCATTTTCTACTTCAGGTCAATATGTTTCTGGAAAAATTATTATAAAGTCTAGAGATAATCAGAATGGGAAGCAATTTATGTAATAGTTGAATTGTGATAAAAGATGATAGACTGTTGCATTTTTTAAAATCTGGTAGTTCTAAAAATTATTTGCTATTCACAATTATCTTGATTTTTAGTATATTTTGAATTGGTTATTATGTTTAGTTTCCTCTTGTACAGAATCATCCCTTACAAACCAAAAATAGAGATGTATAGGAAAATACTTAATAAGTCCTTTTGTTCTAAATTTAAATGAAACAAATCTACTGCAGTTATCAGTTGATGACACAATCTTCCTTTATTTTTTATAGCAGAATTACAACTTGAATGCAGCTTCAAGTGTCTTTCCCAAAGGCACAGATGATATGAAAAATAAAATAGTATATGAACACTCTCACTGACTCCAATCAACAGATTTCGGTCTCATTTCAAATATACTGCTAGGCATCAGAAAGTTATAGTTTTAAACAAGGGTGTATAGACAAGGATGAAAATAATCTCAAACTATGGAAATATTTTGAATGTTAAAATATTTCTATTAATTGCATATATGCAGATATAATAACTCCTAATAAATTATATGAATGACCAATTAACATATAAAACACTTAACTTCATTTTTAAATGTGTATGCAAATTTTAAAAATGAGTAATTTTAATCTAGCATATTGAAAACATTTAAAAGTATTATAATACTCTGAGTGGAAGATGGTGTTGGTAAATACATACTTAGAAATTCAGTTCATATATATAGTACAACCTACTAAGGAGCAATTTGAAAATATACATTCAAGTATTTCAAATGTGAACATGTTTTGACTCAAAACTTTTCCATTCTTAGAAATTCATATCAAATATAGAAATTTAGTAGGAAAATTTTGTATAAGAATTCTTATTTATTTTATTTATAAACTTTTAATTACAGAACAGTTTTAGATTTTTTTGGAAAATTACAAAGATAGAGTTCCCAAATACCCCACTCTCAGTTTCCATTATTTTTAACATCTTCCTTGGTCTGGTGCATTTGTTATAATTAATGAACCAATACTAGTATACTGTGATGAACTAAAATCGATATTTATTCAGATATGCTTACTTTTTACCTCACGTCTCTTTGCTGTTCCAAAACCTTTCCAAGTTACCACATTACATTTAGTCATGTCTCTTTAGGCTGTATCTCTTGGCTATGAATTTCTCAGTCTTTGCTTATTTTTAAGGATCTTGGCAGTTTTGATTAGTACTGTTAAGGTATTTTGTAGAATGTACCTCAATTAAGATTTCTATGACTTTTTCCCCCCCCTGACTAGAGTTATGTCTTTTTGAGAGGAAGACCACAGAGGTAAAGTGCCATTTTCATTACTCAGGTATACACTATGAGCATAATTTGTCACTGTCAATGTTAAACTTGCCACCTGAGTGAGAAAGTGTTGGTTTGGTTTCTCTACTGTAAAGTGACTCTTTTTCCTCTTTTCATACTGTATGCTTTGGAAGGAAGTCACTATGTGCAGCTCACCTCCTTGAGGGCACAGTACCTATGTATATTATTTGGAATCCTTTTGTACAGGAGATTTGTCTATTCTCTCCCTTCATTTTTCAATAATTTATTTACATCGGTATGGACTCATGAAAGTTTTATTTTAATACTTTTTACAACAACACACTTTTGAAAATATTTTAAATGTCATCATTAGTTTTGAGTTAAATAAAGTATGAAATTTTATGCAATGAAGTAATATGCGGTATAAGTCAGTATCAATATATATATTGACGTGGAAAGATATCCATATCCAAAAAGGCAAGATGCCTATTTTTAGAACAGCTGAATTTTTTACCAAATAAATTAATTAGATAAGAGTGTATGAAGTAGTATATGTACATGTGAATATATTTTTAAACGTAAGAGATCAAGGAAAACTATAGGTTGAAAGTGCTTATATCTAGATGTAGGGAATATGAAAGTGACATGTAATTTTCTAAATTATATAGTTCCAAATATTTTTGTTGGATATTTTTCATACCAAATACATATTGGTTTCATTGATTTTTGTCTTTAAATGTTTCCACGTTGAATTCTGTTTTTAAACGAGAATGATTATCCACCTCTGATTGCACAGTTTTATTTTCTTTCTGCATAATATATAGTGACAAACAATCTACTCATTCCATGTTTCCTTAAATGATTCTATCCACTCATGGAATAGTAGGAGCTACCATTTGTTACATGTAATGAGTGTTATGTCCTCTGCTTGCATCCTCTGACTTCATGACATAAAAACCTACTAGAGATGTAGCATCATCAGCTCCATTACAGAGATGAAGTTCCTGAGACTTCTAGAACTTGTGAGAAGTTCTTCAGTTAGTAAAGAGGAGTCAGGTTTTAAGCAAAGGCACATTTAAATCCAAAGTTCATGTTCTTAACCATTATGTTACTTGTAGGAACTCTTGCTCCTGTAAGTGTTATACAAACTACCCTCAATTCACCTGTTTAACATCACCTGCTTTCTCTTACTTACATCCTCCCTGGATCTTTAATTTCTTGGCTTTAAGCCTTATGTCAAAATATTTTCCTTGAGTGTTCCCTTATTTGATAACTCATCCAAATGATTCATCATCAGTTTTTTCCTTAAATTACAAATGTATTTATGATGATGTACTGCTTTCTGAATCCACATGCTTATAGTTATGAACTGGACAATATCTCTAACAAGTCTGGGCAATACTAAGTCATATTCATAAAAGCAGTATCTGTTGCATTGGTTAGATGTATTTGTGATGCATGTAGAGCTTTTCATTACCTTTTAATATTGATTAAACAGAAAGAGAAAATCTAAGCCCCGGCTTTGAGAAGGACAAACATAATGTTTTAAAAATGAGTTACCCTTCAAGAAGGAATTACGTTTTAATTAAAGGCTAGTATGAGTTTGTGCATCTGAATATTTTAAGTCTATTAGGATCACAGACCTTGACACCTGGTGCATTTGGGCCAAGAGCAAAAGTCTTAATACTCTGCTCTACTGTAGTGAGTTTTTGCATTCATTTTTCTTTTTGTAACTTGAGATCCTGAGGTCCTAGAAGATATGTATCCCACTAATAATTAAGAACCCTGTGTTTATCTTATTTTTTTAAATATATTTTAAATTTTAAGTTTTTTTTTAAATGGTGATAGTATTTTATTAGGATGAGTATTGTTATTGTAGTATTTGGTTACAAAGATCCCTAAGTTTTGAGCAACCTGCTCCAACACCGTTTTTTCCATAATCCCTCTTTCTTTTAGTGTGCAAGTTTGCAAAATGAGTGGTTTGTGATTTCTGCACATATTGCAGAAATATGTATTCTTTACTCATATAATTTTTTTAATTCTTATTTTTTTTTATTGAAGTGTAGTTGATTTACAATTTTAGTCTCAGGTGTACTGCTTACTGTAAGGCAATTCGGATATATATATATATACACACACACACACACATACATGATTCTTTTCCATTACAGCTCATTATAAGGAATTGAATATAGTTCCCTGTGCTATACAGTATAATCTCGTTTACCTGTTTTATATACAGTAATGTGTATTCATTAACCCCCAACTCCTAATCTATCCCTCCTCTACTCCTCTCCCTCATGGTAACCAAAGTTTGTTTTCTGTGTCCATGAATCTATTTCTGGTTTGTAAATAAAATTTGTATTTTTGTTTAGATTCCACATGTAAGCAACACTATACGATATCTATCTTTCTCTGACTTACTTCCCTTAATATGATAATCTCTAGGTCTATCCATTTTGTTGCAAACAGCATTATTTCATTTTTTTTTATAGCTGAGTAATTCACCGTTGTATACATATACCACATCTTCTTTACCCATTCATCTGTCAATGGACATTCAGGTTGTTTCCATGTCTTGGCTATTGTAAATAGTGTTTCTGTGAGCACTGTAGTGCATATGTCTTTTCAAACTACAGTTTTCTCTGGATATGTGACCAGGAGTGAGATTGCTGGATCACACGGTAAGTCTATTTTTAGTTTTTTAAGGAACCTCCATACTGTCCTCCATAGTGGCTGCACCAATTTACATTCCCACTAACAGTGTAGGAGAGTTACTTCTTATCCACACGCTCTTCATCGTTTATTATTTATAGACTTCTTAATGATGGCTATTCTGACTGGTGCGAGGTGATACCTCATTGTAGTTTTGATTTACATTTCTCTATTAATTAGCAATATTGAGCATATTTTCATCTGCCTGTTGGCCATCTGGATGCCTTCTTTGGAGAAATGTCTATTTAGGTCTTCCGCATATTTTTTGATTGAGTTCCTTGTTTTTTTGATATTAAGCTGTATAAGCTGTTTGTTTATTTTGGAAATTAGTCCCTTGATGATTGCATCGTTTGCAAATATTTTCTCCCATTCTGTAGGTTGTCTTTTCATTTTGTTTATGATATCTTTAGATGTGCAAAAGCTTTAAGTTTAATCAGGTCCCATTTGTTTATTTTAGCTTTTATTTCCATTTCTCTAGGACACGGTTCAAAAAAATACTGCTGCAATTTATGTCAAAGAGTGTTCTGCTTGTGTTTTCTTCTAGGAGTTTTAAGGTCTTTCTTTTAGTTCTTTAATCCATTTTGAGTTTGTTTTTGTATATGGTGTTAGAGAATGTTCTAATTTCATTCTTCTACAGGTAGCTGTCCAATTTTCCCAGCACCAATTATTAAAGAGTCTTGTCTTTTCTCCATTGTATATTCTTGCTTCTATTGTCATAGATTAATTGATTATAAGTGCACAGGTTTATTTCTGGACTTTCTATACTGTTCCACTGATCTACATGTCTGTTATTGTGCCAGTACTACACTGTTTTGATGACTGTAGCTTTGTAGTACAGTGTTAAGTCATGGAGCATGATTCCCCCAGTTCAGTTCTTCTTTCTTAAGATTGTTTTCGCTGTTTGAGGTCTTTTTGGTTTCCATACAAATTTTAACATTTTTTGTTCTAGCTCTGTGAAAAATGTCATTGTTAATTTGACAGGGATTGCATTGAGTCTGTACATTGGCTCGGGTAGTACTGCCATTTTAACAATATTGATTCTTTCACTCTAAGAACATGATCTATCATTCCATCTGTTTGTGTTGTCTTCGATTTCTCTCACCAGTGTCATAAAGTTTTTGGAATACAGGTCCTTTGCCTCCTTAGGTAGATTTGTTCCTAAGTATTTTACTCTTTTTGACATAATGGTAAATGGGATTGTTTCCTTAATTTGTTTTTCTGATATTTTGCTGTTAGTATATAGAAATGCAACTGGTTTCTGTATACTAATTTTGTATCCTGAAACTTTACCAAATTCATTGATGACTGTAAGTAGTTTTCTGGAGGTATCTTTAAGATTGTCTATGTATAGTATCATGTCATCTGCAAACAGTGACATTTTACTTCTTTTCTAATTTGAATTCCTTTTATATATTTTTCTTCTCTGATTGCTGTGGTTAGGACTTCCAAAACTCTGGAGAGAGTGGGCATCCTTGTCTTGTTTCTGATCTTAGAGGAAATGCTTTCAGCTTTTCACCACTGAGTATGATGTTAGCTGTGGATTTGTCATGTCTTTATTATATTGAGATATACTCTCTTTCTGCCCATTTTCTGGACAGCTTTTTTCATAAATGGATATTGAATTTTGTCAGAAGCTTTTTCTTCATCTATTGAGATGATCATACGGTTTTTATTCTTCAATCTGTTAATGTGGTGTATCACACTGATTTGCAGACACTGAAAAATCCTTGCATCCCCCAGATAAATCCTACTTGATCATGGTGTATGATCCTTTTAATGCATTGTTGGAGTCAATTGGCTAGTATTTTGTTGAGAAGTTTTACATCTATATTCATAAGTGATATTGGCCTATAATTTTCTTTTTTTGTGATATCTTTCTCTGGTTTTGGTATCAGAGTGATAGCAGCCTCTCCATCTCTGTCTCTGAGTCCATCATCTCCCTGATACCAACACCAGACAAAGATATCACAAAAAAAGAAAATTGAATTTTATGTTTGAATGTTTTTCAAAGGTTGTGATATTAAGTTTTAGGTAATTACAGGAAATCATAAAGCATGGCTACTATAGGAGACAGTTAAATGCCAAAACTAAAAGCTTCAATCAGTTACTTAAAATCATAGGGAAATAGCTTTTTTTTTAAGCTTTTTGCTCCTTTTGGCCCTCTTTCTTTTACTTGTTTTTTACTTTCTCCATTACAGTAACTTAATGTTAAATAACTCATAAACTGCATAACACAAAACTCAATGTTATATCTAATTTTGAGATATTTATTCATTTTCTTAGCTAAAGAGGTTATAAGAATCTTGTATTACTGAAAATGCTACCTACTATGTGGGTTTGCTAATATTTTATTTGGAACAACCCCATTCTTCAGGCTGTCAATGTTTTAAGGAGAGAGGGAGTATCTTAGGGTAATCTTTTATATTATTGATTTACTGGTTATAATAAACATGGCTGCCCCTCTCAAGAAATAATCTTTCTCAGATTATATTTTTAGTAGATATGTCATAGTTTTCAATACTTTGTGAAGATGTTCTTTGAGAAATGTTTAATTGTTGTGAAAAATAAAGGTAACAATTAGGTAAGGTTCAGATTAATCTCACTTAAAGTTTCCTTCAGTTAAAGAAATCTAAATGTGTATTAAATTTGGTAATGTGATGTTTATTAAATGACACTCAACTTAGTAAAGAAGTTTAACACAAAAACAGATGGAAAACACAAACCTTGAAGTCCCTAAGAACAAATGCATAATAACACTGAAATTATAGCACTTATATCTTCAAATTACACCAAGAAAATGGCAGAATCCAACCTTCCATGTGGCAGCAAGAAGCATGTTAGTTGCGCATTTAACATTATATAGAAAGCATGTTAATATGTTGGCTGCAAAAGGGTATGAGGAGCACATCAGAAGGCATTTAGTCAATCACTGTCAAACATTAACCTACTGTGGCTCAGAACTAAGCTAAGACTTTCAACATTCATCTCATTTAATCCTCATGACAAATAAGGGAGGTAAATACTACTATCTTCATTTTACAAATGAAAAAACTGGAAAAAAATTTCCTGTGTTAAAAAATAGATAAAAGCACTAAGGAAACAGATTCAGGCAGATAACATCAAGAAAAAGGAACTTCTTAGACAAAGATTTCTAAACTAGTATAAAATGAAGTACCGTTTTGCCAAATGCAAGAGACTTTATCATCAGAAATCTACATAGGTAAAAATCAGCAATTAGTATTCAAATATGAGTCTTCTAAGAGGTAAAGTTCATAGGCTCTATGAAATCTCCCCAAAAGATGTTATGTGATTCTACCTCCAGTCTAAGACTGTATGTGGCCACAAGATGTTTAAAAACAAATGAATCACATCATTGAGTAAGAAGTCTCATTGATTACAGTATTTTTCATGCTCCAAAGCATGGGACTTTGGGCCCGTTCCCCAGCACCCACTGTCACATAATTACTCTACTGAAGTTTTTCTATTTGTACTGTTACTTCAGGGAATGAAAATAAGTGAAGTGGAAATGCATTGATGGCTCTGGTGAAGAGGTCAAACGAACTCCTGGCACTGCATTTGCAGTCACAGAAGGCAGTGAGTGGCTTCCACATCCAACAGTTGTGCTAAAGACATCTACATAACAGGAAGTGAAAAAATCTGGTTCTTCCAGGATTCTTGGTAGAGAAGCAAACAGAAATATTCTGTTCATCAATTATGTGCAAATGACCTTCCTAGCTTTAATAATCAATCAGGAGAGCTAAGGAGAGAGTGATAGGTTTGGTGAAGATAAACAAATCCTTTCAAAGTATATAATTTATATACTCTGTATACAAAGTATATAATTTTTCTAAGAAGTAGCATGTTTAGGATCACCATATTTAGCAAATAAAACAAGATGTCCAGCTTTTTTTTTTTTAGTATAAGTATGCCCAAAATATTGCATGGTACATACTGATTTTTTTTAAATTATTTGTTTTTTATTTGAAATTCAAATAATCTTGGGATTCTATATTTTATTTGTAACCCTACTACAAATAGTATCAACTAAAGACATTGGGGAATAAGGAAGATGATGGTTCAACAACTCTTCAGAAAGAAAAATTGATTTATCAAAATACAATTCTAATATATGAGCTCAGACGTTAATGTTTTTCTGAGCCAAAGCACATTAGGCATGAAAGAAATGACAGTTCTCTGAAATAAGAGGAAGGGGGCTACTCTCTTTTCAGTTCTGTGGAGGTAAATGCAGTACTTCCTATAAATTACGTTGCCTCATTTGCTGGAGATACAAAGGCCCACATATCATATCCATTTCAACTCTTGGTTTTCTAACCTTTATTACTGAGAGCCACTGGCTTGATCTTTATTTTGTTTTGACTGCATATTTCATTTTGATCAGTGTTTTTGTGTATGAAAAAGCTTTGTTTTAAAGGATTTCCAAGACTTAGAAACTAGGATTCCTGATTTTCTATGTGTAGCTGTGTCATTTACATTTTACAATGTTGACAGATGAAAAAATGAACAAAAAGCGCAAGTTTTCAAAAACTCATTGAACCTAGTAGCTTTAGACATTTAAGTTAATAAGAATAGGGCTCAAAATGTCACCCTCACTAGAAATGAAATGACAAGGGCTAGCCAGTTGCATGTTTACAAACTTATATTATTTTCTAAATTTAAGAGCAACATCTCACTTTCATGTTCTCATTGGTAAACTGGTATGCAGTGTAGGAAGAATGTCAAAGTGCTATACATTCCATGGCATTTATGGGTTTCTCTGATATATCTGCAATCACATGTGTTAGTGAGGCAGGACAATAAGGTGGCTTGTTGCAACAATCTAATAGAGACCGTGGATTTCATGCTTCAGAGACTGACAAAGCAATCCACATTGGTGTAGAGAATGAGGGGCTGAACTGTAACTAAGTTTCCCTGAATCTGCAACTGCATGGATGTGTTAATTTTGTCCCTTCTAGTAAAGGCCTCAAAAGTTCTCTATCCTTCAGTTTTCAAAGTTCACAATTAAATAAATGATACTCTGCCCTGTTTTTAGGATGCACTTTTGTTTATAAAGTGGTATTAAATGCTTGAGTATTTTTCAAAGCCATACAAAAATACTATGCCAATTTTCACCCATTCATCATAACCAAAGGTTGAAAATGTTTACCTTCTGAATATTTTTGTCTCCTTCCCAACCGTAGACCTCATATTTATATAACGATAGAGACAGACAAACAGGTACACGTGTGTATCTCTCAAACTCTGTACTATATGTAAAATATATTTTAAATCCACTTTAAATCCACTAAAGAAAATCTCTTTCCCAAATTATTTCTGATTTATAGCACCGTCACACTGCCACACTAATCATTTTCAAATGATTTTGCTAAAGCTTCTTAAATGATGCAGACTCTAATCTCATTTTGGGAACAGTCTTCCTCAAGGATCTAGAACTCACAGGAGAAGGGTAAATTTGTCACATTTTTATTTGCCTCATTTAGTTGTTGTTTGCCTAGTAAGCTGCAAGTTGCTAGCATGAGTGCAAGGTTTTCCCTGGGCACTGCAGGCGCTCAATGAATAATTAATCATTAAATGAAGGTGCACCAGTTACCAGGAGGTTAGCTACGGGCATCAATTGCCATCCTGTGCTGGCTTGAGAGGAAAATAACAGACTGACATGAAATTAGGTGATTCCTAATGAAATGAGTAGCTTCTTTGAAAGTAAAAAAAACTGCTGCTGGAATCAAAGAAGAAGAAGGAGAAGGAGAAGCAGCAGCAGCAGATCTCAGCGTTTTTTTTTCAACTTTTCTAAAAGTGAGTTGATAAAACTCATATACCTGTCATTCACAAATACATTTCCAGACTTTGTTACTTTCTCAACTTCCTTGATGCTCTTTTGGTAGATTTATTCTCCACCCCTCCCCCAATTTGTAGCACCATACTGCTCTGTAGCAGTTTTGAGTTACTGTGTCTTCCTGAGACATTGATAATTTCCACCTAATACACTGTAGCACTTTCGACTAGGAAAGGAAAATTGTGATGTGTCATCATCTTGTCTTCATTTCATTTGCAAAATTCTCTTAGTTCATAACTTACTCTGATACTAATTTAGACAACTTGAATACCACATTACAACCTGGCAAATTCTAAGATAACTCTAAGTCACAGCTGGGAGATCAAATAAAGGATACATACTTTTGCTAGTCTGTGGGTAGGTCTGGGAAGAGTTTGGAAAGGAAGGCAAAAAGAGAAATAAAATAGGTAAGAAATTGTGTTCCTTGAATAAAAATGACACATTGGACTATCTGTTGAAATTTAAAATGCACTGGAGATACAAAAAGGCCAGGCAAAGAAAGACTGAAATCAGATAAATTTATCATATAACCAGAAAATGTGGAAAAACAGAGGCAGAGATATTTGTTAAAAGTATATTGATGAGTTATCTGAAACATTTTATCACCCCAAAACTTTTTATTGGAGTACTTGGGTAGCATGAGTCACATCATGTCACTCGATTTTCTGTCTTGCAATCAAATAGATTTTAATTTCTATTAGGGAAAAGAAGAATAAAACCCATACGAGCCATTCAAAATCATATTTTTTGCTATTTTTTCTTAAACTCTCCCTTCTAATACTCTCTTCCCATCTTTCTCCTTTTTCTGTTTACTTATCTGAGGTGTATTTTCTAAGGGAAATCTGAAGGCAGGACGCTGTCTTTGGGATCTTTGCCCCTCTGAATGCAGCTCCATTCTCTATAAATCCTGGGTTTCAACTGAAATCTTTTTCATCTTCCACTCCTTTTGTTCATAGTCCAGACTAATATACACAGAAATGCTTGACTATGAGATTTCTTATTCGACTTTTAGATTAAATTCAAAACTTTGTAAAAGTCATTTGAAAACATGTTCTTCATTAGTCACCATGGCCCAAAACATTAACCAGACCAGAGAGGTAGGGGAGGAAGCAGTGAGGGTGAGATATGTAGGGTTTTTCTATAGAAATAATTTGTAAGAGCATTCTTCTCTTCTCCTCTCTCATCATATATCTCTCTTTAGAGTGTCTTAAAATACACACATTATTTTCCTTGAGTAAGTGCTAGAAAATATTATTAAATTTAGAGTATAATCATATCTTTCATTCTGCTGCAGTTGGATAGACTGTTCTGTAAATATCTGTTAAACCCATCTGATCTAACGTGTAGTTTAAAGCCAATGTTTCCTTATTGATTTTCTGCCTCTATGATCTAACCATTCTGTCTCTACTATCAAAGTCCTCACTATTATTGTATTGCTGTCTAATTCTCTCTTGAGGTCTGTTAATATCTGCTTATATATTTAGGTGCCTCTATGTTTAGTGCATAAATTTTTATAAACATTTTATCCTTCAGTTGGATTTATTCTTTATTATTATATAATGACTTATTTGTCTCTTATTATGATTTTAGGCTTACAGTCTGTTTTAATTTTATTTTTTGGTTCAGTTATTGTATTCTTCAGCTGTATAATTTCTGTCTGATTCTTTCTTATTTATCTCTTTGTTGAAATTCTCACTTTGGTTATGTATATTCTCCTAACCAAAGTGAGCTTTATGACCATTATTAAGTCTTTATCAGGTAAATCACTTATTTCTATTTCATTAAGATCTGTTCCTGGAGTTTTATCTTACTATTTTGTTTGGAACATATTCCTCTGGTTCTTCATTTTCCTGGAATGGACTCTCTTGTGTTGATTTCTGTACATTAGATAAGACAGCCACCTCTTCCAACCTTGACCAAGTGTTCTCATGTAGGAGATGATTCTTTTTGATTGGCTCAGCCAATCTCTTGGTTGTCTCTCAAACTTACATATTGTCCAAGCCATCTTCTTTTTACATACTAGTTCTCAGTGTTGAATGTGTCCCAATACCTGCCAATGTCAACAACCAAGGCAAGCTGACTGAAAGTCATACCTTCAGGTAGCCTCTGGGGAAATATGTAGTTAAAGCCTTTCTAGGGAGAAACTAGAAGACGAAGTTTTTGTTTTTTGTTTTTGTTTTTGTTTTTGGTCTACTCCCGCTACACTGGGCCTGGGTGTATGGCTACAGGGGGTGGAGGGAGGGTAGGCTTCTTGAGCACATGGATAACCTCTTTTATGTTTACTGTAGTCCTGTGGGACTTGTCAATGAAAGCTACACTGGCTATTAGAGCTGGGTGATCTAGGGGCCTGTCCTTTTAATGGCAGCCACAAAAGCGGGGGTACTATATGTATGTACAAGCCACCTTCAGTGAGATACTGACTATCTGGAGCAGGCTTGAGTGAGGAGGCAAATACGGTGTTTGCTGGCTCCACTGGTCTCCATGAAAGATAGCAGTCAGCCATTAGATGTGTGCTGATTTAGAAGCTACACCCTCAGGCAATAACTTTTAAGTACGTAAACAGGCCTCTTTCAGAGAAAGACTAGGAAATGGGCTTTTTACCTGCTGCCTCTATGCTGAGCCCTAGGGGAGATAGCCAAAGTAGTCCTTATGAGCCCATTAAGAGCATCTTTTTGTTTGCTATAGTCTTGTGATCTTCTGTACACAAGCCTTGTTGGCTTTCAGAGCTAGGTGTTCTGGGGGCCCATTTGTACATGGGAGTTTTAAAAGTTGGGGCATTAGACGTGAGTTCCAAACCTTTCACTCCTCAGTGAAGTTGGAAGTCTCCTCCTGATTTTATGGCACTATGCAAATGGTGACGTATATGGTGAGAGTATGTCTCAACATTTCCTGCCCATTTTAATGCAGGTGATGTGAATATTTTCATGTCTACTCCATGTCTAATTATTGCTCGGCTAGTTTCTGTTCTTCTTTCAGAATTTCTCTGTGTGTAGGTGTAGATTCCATGTGCCTGTGGAAGGAGGTGAACTCAAACTGAAACTAAGCAGAACCCCATGGGGTCCTCCCTGGGATGAATCTTTTCTATGTCCCTCATTTCTTGTTTGTAGGAAATAGGCTTCATTGAGCCTCCTAGACCTTCCCTGAATCCCAAAGGGCATATTCGAACAGTTGCTAATCAGGAAAGGGAGGGAATACAGAAACAAAGAAGGATTAGTCAAGAAATAGTAGTGCTGCAATAAAGCAGAGTCCAGGTTTCTGTTCCAGGAATATACAGTATCTTTAAGTTCTTGGGCAGGAACTAAGGCCCTCCATCCAGGTTGAGGATGGTAACTTCAGGCGGAGCATAAGATTCCTGGAACACCACTCTGTTAATTCACCATCAATCAATCAGAAGAAAGTCACACACCCTGCAGCCCTCACCCCAAATTTTGCCTTTTAAAAACTACTCCTCGAAAACCATCATGGAGTTTGGGGTTTTTGAGCAAGAGCCACCCATTCTCCTTGCCTGTCCCTGCAATAAACCTTTCTACGCTCCAAACTCCAACATTTAGGTTTGTTTGACCTCACTGTGCATCAGGCACCCAAACTTGCCTTTGGTAACAGTTACATACTTCTTTTTTGATCTAGAAGATATAATGCCACCATTATCTTATTTTGATGGCATTTGTTGTCTAAAAATTTAAGTTTTGATTAGTAATTTTAGGTTTCTCCACCTAACTTCCACAGTGTAGTTGTCAAATGAATTTACATGAAAATTTGGTTCAATGCTACTTGTTTACCATAAGATGTCATTAATTAATATCAACTCTTGATATCAACCAAAGCATTTCTTTATGTTGTTCTTTGAGGAAACATCATTGAGAATCTTTAATGTTAGGGAAGAATTCCCAAAGACAACTTGACATAGTTTAATTTCTTTTTCAAATATTTGATATTGAAACAAGTAATTCTGCATCCCCAGATGACCTCAGTGATTTTGACACTATCTCTAACTTTACACCCTAATTATGAAGTACTATAGTCATATATGTTCCAATTGTGGACATCTCATGTATATTATTTTGTGGAAATTTTTAAAACCCCTTTATTTGAGTTTTATATATCATGTCACTACTGAAAAGATAAATTTAACACACAAATTGAAGAATTGAGGTGACTTGAAAATAAACAAAAAACAAAATATTATCAAAGGACTTTAGTGAAATATTAAAACTGGTAGAAATATTAAAATGATGAATAGATTGTCAAAATGATAACTCTTCCCATTAGAATGAAAACATGGACATTGACTTTTGGGGAGGTGGATAAAGATTATTTTTCAATAGTGTCAAATGCAATTATATGTGATCTGAAGGTGCAAAAGGAGTGTTTTTGCAATATTAGATATTTCAAAGGCATTTGTTTTCTGATGCAAAAGAGTTAGAACTATAAGGAAAAGCTTCCTTACTGGATATTTCTTTACCACTAGAAGCTTAGCATGCATGTTTTCATATAGCAAGAAGCTGATCCTTGTGCCAAATCTATGTACATGCCTATTTTGAAAATAAAGTTTTACTGGAACACAGCCATAGCCATGTTTACTATTGTCTGTGGTTGCTTTCACCCTATGTAGCAGTTGAGTGGTTGCAACAGAAACCATACGGCCTGCAAAGCCTAAAACATTTAATCTCTAGCCTTTTACAGAAAGTTTGTCAAAGCTTGTTGTACAGCAAACTTGTTAAAGTTTAAAGCTAGTGCATATCATTATTTAAAAAAAATTGGATTACTGGGTTTTGTCATCTCAATAAATTTAACTATGCATGTTAGCATAGAAATAACAAAGGTAAGGAAGGAAAAGAAATTAAATCTTTATTGCTTTGGGACACTGTTGCTAATGACTAATTTCACATTTACATTTGCAAATCTCTGCAACACTCCACCAGACAGTCTGCACTGAAATAAGGATGCTGCAGTTGGATCAATTTGGAATTATTTTCCCTGAAAGTTTGGAATTTGGCCCTAGGAATGAGTTTGGTGAGACCAAGAGCTACGCCTACACAATTTTTTTTTCTGTTTAATGCCATATCAGACACTCATGTTCAGAGTGTAGGCCATTCCATTCTCTCTTTCATATTTCTTGTTCCTGCTCTATCTTCGTCTCACTTTCTTTTACCTTCTCTGCCTTTCAGACTCTGTTTCAGTCTCTTGTCTTCTTTCTGTTTCCTCTTTCTGTGTGATTCTCCCAGTCTCTTTGCTTCCTCTTCCTCTCCATTTCTCCCAGTCTCTTTGCTTCCTCTTTCTCCCCATTCTTCTATTTCTTGTCCTCTTCTTGGCCCCAGAATTCACAGAAGCTATACAAATTCAGTAGCTGTAGCTCTGCCTCTACATTGTAACTTTCAATATTTTATTAGGAAACCAAATTGAGAGCTGCCTAATGATCCCAGGAGAATACTCTCCCATTTAACATAACCTCTAAACAACATTTAAGAGGTAATTTTGTAGGGTTACAGTGGAGTGGGTATTGCAAAGCCACCGGTGCAGGGGCAGTTTGAAGTAATATGCATTTTGGTTCCTCCTCTTTGCTTTTAGCACAGCCATGGGGTCCCACAGACATTTGCTCCCGGTACTGCTGGCTTCTCACTTTCATTTTTATTAAAAAACTAACAAGGAGCATTAAGCAGCTCCCTGTTTAATTTCCCATAGAAAAGCAATAGTTTCAAGCAGCCCTCTGGTGGAGGCATATTTGAATGCAAAATGCACAGCTGTGCCAAATGTATGTGCCAGAGCAAAAAGGGTTTCATAATATGACAGGTTAATACCATGGATTTTTATTTCATTTTCCACTGAAACAGCTAATCAGAGAGAATTGGACCAGTGGAAGCAGAGGTAAAATTGGGTAGTTGTTAAGAGACAAAGGATATTGCTTGTCAACCTTCTGTGGTTTTAATATTATGCTAGTAAAATGCTGCAGAAGCCACCAAAAGTTACCCTATAGGGGAGATTTGCCCTGACCTGTCCTCTCTCATCTGAGTCATCTAGAAGCTTCTGACAAAGAGACACTAAGTGGGCATGGTTCCACCTCAGTCACATCCTCAGGCCCTACCTCATTTCTAACCAATGAAAATAAATTACATTAAGGCAAAACTAGAAAAGATCACACGGAGGAAATCTTTAAGGCTTTATATTAGTCTGAACACTTGACTTCCCTTTAGCTCTGGGTAAATGGACACATAGTAAAGCAAATGATTGTACAAAAGAGAATGCCCTAAGCACAGATTTCATGAAATCTCTGTACGAGACAGGCAACCATGTCAGATGACCAGCTTAGCCCAGTCCAGCTTTATAGGAAAACAATCTCTTAATTATGTTTTTAACAGACATAGCTCTTAAGCCAATCCTGCTTCCTTAGGCCAGGTTTCCATAATAACCCTTCCTTTTCTTTACTTCATAACATATGCATCATTGTGAAACATTCAAAAACATTCACTTATTACTATGTTCTGTTTAAAGATGTCTAGCTCTGTCTCCACATTCACAAGGTTTCTGCTCGAATGTTATCTCCTCAGGAAATTCTTTCTTGAAATTCACATTTTAAGTAGGCCACCACTACATACCCATCTTCTACCACGTCACTTGATTTTAATTTCTTCATAGCACTTATCATTTGAAATGATCTCATTTGATTGTTTCTTTGTTTATCTCTCATTTTTTTCCTAATAGGATACAAACCTAACATAATCTATGTAGCTGTCTATGTTATTGATCATTTTATGACTAGATATACAGCTTAGAATATTGCCTAGAACACTGTAGGTGTTTGATAAATGCTTATAATATATAACCTTAAATTTAAAAAAAAGAAGGTGCTGATTTGGTGCATGTAAAAATCTAGTCTCATTGATTAATTAATCTTACTTCTTTTTCTCTGTACTGAAAGCCATGTGTCAAAAGCCCCCACTGTGATTCTGGATTTGTCTTTTATTTCTATTCATGTTTTCTATTAAATATTAAAGGCATTTTATTAAATGAATACAAATTTAGAATTGATATACCTTCTTTCTTTACCTCTTGTAAAGGTAATCATTATGCTTCTTGTTCTAAAGTCTTGCTTAGTTTTATACAGAAATACTTGTTTTATTTCATTTTTGGTTATGTGAATTTTTTTTCCAGCTTTTTGCTTTCAACATTTTAATTTCAGGTTTTTCTTGTAGAAAGTTTTGTTTTGTTTTGTTATATCTGTTATGGCAATTTTGTCATTTATTTGGGATTTTTGATCCATAATATTTAGTGCTATCACTAAATTATGTGGGCTTAAATCAGTAGTTTCAGTATATGCTGTCTGTCTGTCATACTTTTTCCATGTTCCTGTGATCATTTTTGCTATCTTCTGATTAATTATACATTTTTATTATCTTAATTTTTTCTACCAATGTGGTACTTCTTATTCTCTTATTTAGTAGCTACAGTATAAATTTAAGCATTCTTGATTTACTACTGTCTAATATAAATTAGTAAGCTTACCATTTCTAAGATAATGAAATAACCTTGCATTATTTCCAGCAATACTCCTTCCAACTTCAGTGCCATTGCTATTACATGTTTTAATTACCTTAATATTTTAATCTTCAAAGTTGCTATTATTATTATGTTGTTTGCCAATATTTAAAAAATAAATACAAGTGGCTAATTTCTCAATTTGTCATTATTTGTTCCTGAATCTTCACTTTTTTCTGGGTTTATTTTCTTTCTCTTTAAAACCTGACAAATTAAAACATTGACAAAAGTTTTTTTTTTTAATGTCTTTGTTATATTTTTGAGAGAGAATTTTGCTGGGTTTAGAATTATACCTGGCAGTTATTTTTTTAGCACTTAAAATATATAATTCAATTTTCCTCTGGCTTCCATGTTTTTGTTGAAAAATTAATTCTCACTTTTATTATAGTTTCAATGATTATAGATAATTTGTGTTTTATTCCCCATCCCAGCTACTTTTAAGGTTTTGTTTCTTTGCTTATTGGCAGTTTTATTTTATGTCTAAATACAATTGTATTTTTATTTATCTTTTTTGGGATTTGTAGAATATTTTGAATCTCTGAATTGATGTGTTTCATTATTTGGGGGAAATTCTGGGCCATTATCTCTTCATACATTATTTCTATCTAATTCTTTCTGATTTTCCTCTTGGGTCTCCAATTACACATATGATAGAATTTTCCTGTCTTATATGACTCATATTCTTTTCTATATTTCCATTTGTTTTTCCTTTCCTTTAGCCTGGACAATTTATTCTGATCTATTATCCAGTTTACTAATTTCCTTTTCAACTGGATTTAATCATCCTTAAAACGCATCCTTTCTTGAGTATTTAATTTCACATATAATAGATTTTAGTTCTAAGTTTTCCATTTGGTTTTATTTTTATATTAAGCTTCTGCTTCTCTGCTGAAATTCTTTACCTTTAATTCAATTTTTAAAAATAAATTTATCAGTTATTTTCAATAGATCTCTGCTAAAACTAATATCTCCTTGTGGTTTTTTTCTTAATTTTATTCAGTTCTTATTTTTTTCAAGGTAAATTTTCTTTATTGAATGCAGACACTGTCAGTAATATTTTTTTAATTAAATTCACAGATAATCTGTGTCCCTAGATGATGTTACCTTCCCTCAAAGATCATTTCCTTTTGCTTCTGGATCATGAGATGAGTTGATTCAAACCTCAGTTTCTACTTTTGTGATGGCTCATTATTTTTGTTTTTTAACTCCTAGCATGCAGGAACCTATAAAATCACAAAAAGCCTAAGGTATCTGCTGGGATGGCTCTTCCTTGGAAGACCTGAACTCCAATTTTCATTTTCCCAGTTCCAATAGACAGTTGAAAGCACAAGTTAACTGAACAAACAAAACTAATACTTTGTCCAGTAATTCTATTTGTTTTCAATGAGACAGTCAGTTTAAACTGAGTTAACCCATCATTCCTAAAACAGTTATTTTACAAGAAATTAATTCTATAAGACTGAAGGCAAAACTTTCTTTAAAAAAAAAGAGCAAACATCATCAATCTGGTAAACTTAGTTACCCAGAATGAATCATATCTCTGTGTTTGAGATGATCAAGTCTTTACCTCTTTCTGTGTTCTGTGTATGGATTTGAAGAAAAACTGAAGTTGTGTGAACTTCGTAATTTACAAAATACTTTTCATAAGAAAATGTCTTATTACTTATAAAAGTTTTGTGTGCTTGTAATAAAATGGGGAAATATAATTAGATAAATTAGGTGCCTATATTACATATATGTATCAGGAGTCTACACTTATTAGATTTTTCTGGGGTTTATCTTATTTAATTTTTATCACCAATCAAGTGCTGATTCTGCCTTTATTTTCAATAGGCAACATTCATATCTTAGACAGTCTAGCCATGTTTGCAGAGTTCTATTGATAGTGCTAGTCATGTTTTAAACATGTATAGTTTGTTAGAAGAAAAATCAGTCCTGTCATCAAAAGATTACTGAGAATAGTTTTTTCTTAATTAAAATGTACACAAGCATATTTTGCAATGGGGTTGCAAATAAAGTAGTTTGTCAATGGTAAAATTTGGGGTGTGGAATAGGGTGTGAGAGGGGAATCAGGCAAGAAGTATTTAGAAAACATTCAGCTCAAAACCATTTTACCACCTAAAATATATATGGAATCACAAAAGACCCAGAATTGACAAAGCAATACTGAAGAAAAAGAACTAAGGTAGAGGAATAATCCTCCCAGACTTCAGCAACACTACAGAACTATAGTAATCAAAACAGCATGGTATTGACATAAAAACAGACAGATATGGATCGATGGAACAGAATACAGAGTCCAGATCTACAGTCAATTAATCTTTGACAAAGGAGGTAAGAATATACAATGGAGAAGAGACAGTCTCTTCAGCAAATGGTGTTGGGAAAACTGGACAGTAGCATGTCAATGAAGTTAGAACACTCCCTCACATCATACACAAAAACAACTCAAAATGGCTTAAAGACTTAAATGTAAGACAGGACATGATAAACTTCCCAGAGGAAAACATAGGCAAAGCATTCTCTGATATATATATCTTAGCAATGCTCTCCTAGGGCAGTCTATCCAGGCAATAGAAATAAAATCAAAAATTAACAAATGGGACTTAATTAAACTTACACACTTTTGCTCAGCAAAGGAAACTGTAAGCAAAACAAAATGACAACCTATGGAATGGGAAAAAATATCTGCAAATGATGCAACTGACAAGGATTTAATTTCTGGAATATATAAACAGCCCATACAACTTAAAAAAAAAAATAAACAACCCAATCCAAAAATGGGCAGAAGACCTAAATAAGCAATTCTCTAATGAAGACATACAAATGGCCAAAAGGCACATGAAAATATGCTCAATATGGCTAATTATCAAAAATTGCAAATCAAAAGTACAATGAGGTATCACCTTACACCAGTCAGAATGTCCATCAGTAAAAAGTTCACAAACGATAAATGCTGGAGAGTGTGTAGAAAAGGGAATCCTCCTGCACTGCTGATGGGAATTGTAGTCTGGTGCAGCCAGAAAACAGTTATGGAAAACAGTATGTAGATTCCTCAAAAAACTAAAAATAGACCTACCATGTAACCCAGAAATCCCACTCCTTGGCATACATCCAGGGGTAACTCTAATTTGAAAAGACACATGCAGCCCAATGTTCATAGCAGCACTATATACAATAGCCAAGACATGGAAACATCCTAAATATCCATCAACAGATGACTGGATAAAGAAGCTGTGGTATATTTATACTATGGAATACTACTCAGCAATAAAAGAGAATAAAATAATGCCATTTGCAGCAACATCGAAGGACCTGGAGAACGTCATTCTAACTGAAGTAAGCCAGAAAGAGAAAGAAAAATATCATACGATATCACTCATATGTGGAAACCAGAAAAAAGAAAAAAGAAGATACTAATGAACTTGTCTACAAAATAGAAACAGACTCATAGCCATAGAAAACAAACTTATGGTTGCTGGGGGAGAACTAGGGTGTGAAAAGATAAACTGGGAGTTCAAGATTTGTAAATATTAACTACTATACATAAAAGAGGTAAACAACAAGTTTCTTCTGTATACCACAGGGAACTATATTCAGTATCTTGTAGTAACCTATAATGAAAAAGAATATGAAAATGAATATGTATATGTATAATTGAAACATTATGCTGTACACCAGAAACTGACACATTGTAAACTGACTATACTAAAATTAAATAAATAAACAAATAAATAAATAAACAAACCATTTTACCACTTTAAAGTTCTTT
This sequence comes from Vicugna pacos, assembly GCF_048564905.1. Taxonomy (NCBI): domain Eukaryota; kingdom Metazoa; phylum Chordata; class Mammalia; order Artiodactyla; family Camelidae; genus Vicugna; species Vicugna pacos. Next base: position 21,910,659 of record NC_132991.1, read on the forward strand.
ATCATGTTTATGTCTCTCTTCCACTTTTCATTTTTATATCATATGCAAAAAGCCAAGGCTAAAAATTATTCAAAAAGCACTTATTTCAGACTTTTACAGCACTCATATATATCTGGAAGATCAAAACAAAGACGCACATACTTTTCAGTTTCCAAATGTAGAGTAAAGCACGGAAAAAAAGGTTGTATTTCTTTTTTTGATTTCTTTCTTTTTTTCTTGTGCGCACGTGGGAGGCACATGCCCACACACACACACACACACACACAAATAATATGAGCTAGGAAGCCACTGCTGAAACTTGTGTTCTGCATATTTTAAATGACTATTGTATTCAGAGGAAAGCAATGTGTTTTTTAACTAATGTATGCCATAAAGTTTCCCGTTGAGCCATGGAAAGAGTGAAAGAGAGAAGAAAAATGAGCCAGACAGTGAAATAGTGCTGAATGCAGAGATAACAAGGAAATGGTTTCCTTGGCAACAACAGCACTTTGGAAGGTTTCAGACAAGAGTACAACTGGGTACAAAGTGTCTGATTAAAATTTATTACAGGAGAAGAAAATTGTGCAAATTTAAAGGTATCAGGACATGCACAGGAAATCTGAATGTAATTGCTGAAAATTAATATCTATAATTTGTGCAATTGAGATTATTTTCTCTGTCTTGGTAGCATTTAGGAGGCTGTGTCAATCTAGCAAAGAAGGTTTAAAGTATTCAAAGGATATTTATGCTTGATTTGTGACCTAAGTATCAAAATTCATTGAAACAAGCAACAAAGCAGGTATCAGACACCTGTCGGTGAACTCCTAATATCTCCTTTAAACCCATTTCCTCAGAGAAGGATAAGAATAAGAATTATTATCGGTCATCTTCCATATACTTTCAAGAATCTATATTTAATGTTTAGTTTTCAAAGCTAAAATGGGACTACAGATAATCATGATGAAAATCTATTACATAAACTCTGAATAAACTGGCCACTCTGACAGACATACTCTTTTACATATAATGCTGACAATTTAGTAATCCATCGTCTTAGTCAATGTTCCACATATTACATACCAAAGGGAAATAGAGAATGAAGGGTTTTGGATCTCTAAAATATTGCCAATTCTCAGAGAAAATTTTCAAATTTCTTAGCCTACACTGAATTATCACAACATTTTAAAAACTGTTTTATATACCTACTTGTGCACAAAATTTTTATTATCATAACATAATTTTATTAAGATAATCCAGTATTCTAGGAAATATTTGGCATCAACATGTAAGGAAATTGCACCACTTAGTTCTCATTTATTTCCCTTACATATTGAGGATAATCACAGAAACTAGTAAGTGAACATTAATGCATGTTTATCTGTGATTACCACTTAAGTTTTCTGAGAATTCAGTGTGTCTAAGATGTTAATTCCTAAGGTAGTAACTGAAGTGATATTTCTATAAGAAAATTGAAAGTAAAGGAACTATTTTAGTTTTCTAGTGTGCAAGGTACACTTGAAGATTTCTGCTAAAAAGATATAGGAAAACAAGAAGCATTCTGGTGATTAATATGTCTTAAGCTATAGCTAACATTAAGGAATTTAAATAAAAGAAAGTATATGCCTATACTTAATTTTTGATTTGGGCTCTCTAGGAAAAAAAATCATGCCACATCAAAATTTTAGCCAAAGGTCTGGTTCTGACTAATTCAAATGATTCATTCATTTCTAATAATGATGGGTAATTTCTATTACCCATCATTATTAAAGCGGGAAATAAGATTAAAATGTTCTACAGAACACTATATGGATACCCACACTTTCCTTCATTTAGTTCTATTTCTGGTCAATTGTACTTAAAATACCACTGGTAAAGGACAATGGAAAATCTAATCCTATATCTTCTATAACATGTTTCAGCAAATAAAATGTTCATGCCATTGGCCCTGAACTTTTGCCATCAATTTTTTAGTTTATACAAATTCTCACATTAAAAGACTACTATTTTGAGAGCGATAAATCCTGTACTTGTGTACAAACTTTTTTAAAAAATAAAATTGATACAGTGCATAAATCATTATCAATGCCAAATGCCTAAACATTGAAAATCTGATGATTTTTACAGAGCTAATTTCTAATGTACATATTTCCAGTAATTTTCAATATGATGTCTAATTCATTTCATTAAAACTTTATTTAAGCAAGAAAAAAGCAACAAGTAACATACAAGGGAACTCTCATAAGGCTATTAGCTGATTTTTTCAGCAGAAACTCTTAAGGCCAGAAGGGAGTGGCATGATATATTTAAAGTGATGAAAGGGGGAAACTTACAACCAAGAATACTGTATCCAGCAAGGCTCTCATTCAGACTTGATGGAGAAATCAAAAGCTTCTCAGGTATACCAAAGCTAAAAGATTTCAGCACCACCAAACCAGCTTTACAACAAATGTTAAGGGATCTTCTCTAGTCATCAAACCATAAGAAAAGAGAACAAAAAGAGGAAAGAGGGAAAAAAGAAGACATACAAAAGATTGCTTTGGCTGGTCTGAGTCTTTTGTGGTTCCTTATAAATTTTGGAATTGTTTGTTCTAGTTCTGTAAGGAATGTTGTCAGTATTTTGACAGGGGCTACATTGGATCTGTGGATTGCTTTGGGTAGTGCGGCCATTTTGATAGTGTTGATTCTTCCAATCCAAGAGCACAAGAAATCATTCCATTTCTTTGTGTTATTTCAGTTTTCAGAGTATAGGTAATTTCCTTGCTTAAGTTTATTTCTAGGTATTTTGATGTTTTTGATGTGATGGAAATCTTTATGTCGGTTACAAAATTCTGGTTTTTAAAGTGAAAAAAAAAAGTGAATGAAGGGCCACAAATGGCAAAATATCCTTCTCTTTTCTGGGTGAGCTATATTCCATTACATATATGTATGCTGCATCTTCATTATCTATTCAATTATTGATGTTCACCTAGGATGCTTCCATATTTTGGCAATTATAAATAATGCTGCTGTTAATAGTAGGGTGTATGTATCTTTTTGAATTAATTCCTATTTTGTGGTTGGCTTTATTCCTTTCATAACTATGTATGTTTAAAAAGCTAAAGCTCTAAATGTTCTCAGAAAGAATGAACAGTACATATATGTAAATTATAAATGTATGTGCAGGAAAAAAAAAAAGAAATGGGCTACCAAGCCATGAAAGATGTGGAAGAAATTTAAAAGACATATTACTAAATGAAAGAAGCCAGTCTGAAAGGCTACAAACTATACAGTTCCAACCAAATGACATTCTAGAAAAGGCACACCTGCAGAAACAATAAAAAGATCACGGTTTCCAGAGGTTAGAGCAGAGCAGGGGAGGGAGGGAGGAATGAATAGATGGAGCACAAGGGATTCTTAGGACAATGAAATTATTCTGTATGATACTATAGTGGTGGCTACATGTCATTATGCATTTGTCAAAACTTAAAGAATGTACAACATCAAGAGTGAACCCTAATGTAAACTATGGACTTTGGTTGATAATAATGTGCCCATGCTGGTACATCGATTGTACCAAATATGCTACAATGATGAGGGATGCTGCAGGTAGGGGAATATATATATGTAGGTGGGGAGGGCTATGTGCCAACTCTCTGTATTTTCTGCTCAATTCTGCTGTGAATCTGAAACTGCTCTAAAAAATGAAGTCTATTTAAAAAAAAAGATAATCCAAAAAAAAAACTTCATTAAAAAAAAAACCTTTACAAAAGGTGTATTATAGCATTAATATTTGAATGGATACTTAGAATCTGAAAGAGAAATCTCGAACAAGGACTTTGCTCTAGAAATGATTATATACTCCCTAGAGGAAAAAAATATATGAATATCTTACTTCTACAGACAACCTGGGGCTAGATATAGTCCACATAGCTATCAAGATCTATTTGAAATGTCTCTAAGTCTATTTATGCTCCAATTTCCTCAGCCAGATGTAGACTCTTGCTCTGTGTTTTTTTTTCCCCCATAGGATTGTTCTTGAACTGAGTATCAATTCTAAGATATGTATCTTTTCACATTTATCATGTAAAATCCATCATACTAAAAAATGATAATTATTAACATATAGCCTTTATTATATGCCAGATATTTTCTAACTGATTTACATATATTAACTCATTTTATCCCCACAACAGCCTTATATGGTAAAGTCTCTTATTATACACATTGTGCAGATGAGGAAAGCTAAGTATGGAAAAGCTCAGTGTCTTTCCCAAATTGATGGGGGCTTAGACTATATCTAGACTATATCTATTCACAACTAGATGCATTCAACCAGCAGACTTTGAGTGAATAAAATATTTTAATAAAATTTAGACTACAATTTATCATAAGAGGTGACACCAAGAATTAACTCTACATCTGTCTGATTCCAAAGCTTATTTTTATCTTTCCATACATGTCAGTAACGAAGTTTAATGTTTGGTAAGATACTAGTGCATTCTCATAGGAAAGAGAATGTAGTTGATTGATAAGGTTAATTTTCACGTTTTATTCACTAACTAGAATATGTTTTTTTGGTTTTGAGAAGTAATATCAAATATTTATGAAAATTTAATATTTCTAAGGACCTTAAATTATGTTATAGAAATACTAATGTTACAGGTATCAAGATATATTTTGAAATATAAAGTCTCCATCTAGAGGAATTTTACCTTGATCTAAACTATATTTTCCCCTAACCTATTACTTTTATGTAATTAATTGAAAATACTTTTGAAAGATAGAGAACAGTTTGCCTTACATTAAATTCAGAGGTGCTTTCTACTAGTTTTTAAGATAAAACTGTTGGAAATTCAGTCCCACTGAAACACACTATTCAAGAGCTTTGTGAAGGTGACTCCATTTACATTGTGTCCTTCTGGAAATTGAAGGCAAACTCTGAATTGCATAAACCATCAGAAACATTGTTAAATGTTTCTTCATTATTGTTAGATAAATTTTGGTAGGCATCAGAATTTTCCGAGGAATCTTTGTACAATTAATATAGATAAGTATCAGGAATTCAGTCCTAACTACACATTGAATTGAAGGATGTCCTAAAGCTAATATAGTTAAAATAAGTGATTTTATACATTTGCATATCTATCAGTTTTCTAAAGCTAGCTTATAAAAGTGGATTTGTATTAGTTTTCAGTAGTAACAGAAATATTTTGTTTTGGCTTCTCAGTTGATTTCACAATTTCTTCTGTGTCTAACTTGATGTTGAAAATAAACTACATGTTACAATACATTAATATATAAATCTCACTTTTATAAAACTACACTAGACCTCTTTATATACAGTCTTTGGTATTAGCTTAGTGACTCTTTATTTTTTATAAATTCACTTTTAAGATCAATCTACCCAGTAAAAGCCAAAAAACATGACATGAAACCACATTTTATGCTTTGAATATTAGCCAAGTGTTAAGGTTGTTTTGCTTTTTAAAATTTTCCTCAATAATGCTATTCTCTCACTTAAAGGAACACACAGTAACAACTGAATATGGATAGCATGATTCTTTTCTTAAAGGTTTTAGTATTCTTACTCATTGTTGTTTCATATTGTTTTATTGATAAATACACTAAGCTTAAGGAATAACTTATCTTTGCAGTCTCATCAATTTAAAAGCTACATTTGATTTAATTAATAGGGGGAGTTTATGGGAAAAGCTTTTATCGATGGGCATTGGTTTAAGATATCTTGGCCTTTTGAGGGTGAGGCACTATAATAATTGGTCTAAGATCATGTTAGAGAGGCTAGGTCGCTTTATATTCTTCCCCAACTAATAGAGAAGTCAGGTCCTGACACAGCTACTATTTCATTTTTTGGCTGATATTGCTGACCCCAAGAAGCTATTTCCAGTATTACTTGGACGAGCAGATACAGTCATTGACAAGCACAGTGTAAATATAGAAAACAAGACAGTCTATTCATATGAGGACATCAATTTACCATTAGTTTTCCACTTTCGATTATATGATAAATTACATCTGTCAAATCCACCATATTGTGATCTAAAAACAAGGCAGGTCACCGTGGTGTAGGGATTAGGGTAATTACTATTCTGAGGGTAAGGGAAGCTGCGTTCTAGCCCAGGTTTTGACACAGTGAGCCTTTAGCCAAATAGTTTTATGCAGTGATTCTCAACTTTCACTGCATACTACAGTCACTGGAGCATCTTAAAACAAAACGAATCAGAATAGTGATGATTGGTCCCACCTAGAATTTTATCCTTCATGACCTTTTTTCAGGGTATTAAATATGCCAGCTATAACCTTAATGCATTTGTCTTTGTTTATGTTCTGCAAATAGGCAGTAGCACATTTAATCCAAAACTGACAAATAAAGAATAAATATAAACATTTCTTAATCCAAATAACTTTAATAATAAAAATACACTTCCATTTTAAGTGATTTTGAGGCTGCAGATATATATTTTCTTTAAAGAGTTTTTATTCTCATTTTCTTCTTTAATGAAGTCCATATAATCTAATCTTTTTTAAAAAAGGAATAAAATCCAATCCTGAACATAATTCTTTTAGAAAGTATAGACTCCTAATTCCTTTATCTTTTCAGTTAAAAATATACTTTTAACTGCAGATATAAATACATTTTTCAAATCACTACCCAAAAGTAAAAAAAAAATACTTAGTTGATTATTACATAATATATGCCTTATTACTATCATTCCACTGAATTCTTAGTGTTTTAATATACAAGTTGCAACCCAGAGGAATTATTAGTCTATGTCTTCTATTTGCAATCTAGTAGACAAGTAATACTGTAATTATCCTATATATATTATTATTGTGTTTGGCAGATGAGGAGAGGATGGTCTTTGACCTCATGGATCTTAAAACCCAACAATAGAATACCTAGCTACTCCATAAAAGGAAGTAAAAATCTTTGATTAATCAGGAATTAATTACACAAACAAGGAGTCAAATCTAAAGATTTCTAGTCTCAAAACATAGAAAAGATAGCAGACGGAAACAGACATTTAAAGAATAGAAGAGAACAGCAATCTAAATTCTCGTGCCTTTCAATCTCTGGCATGTGAAACTATGTATGTCATCTTGACCTTATGATTTCTGCTGAACCTTTTTCCCTTCCTATACCCAATTATGAGAATTTGCATAAGGCATGCATCTCAGTCTGCCTTTTGGTGGTTCCAAGCTCTCTTGAATTCCTGCTGAGTTTATATACAAATCAATGAAGTTGATCAAAGAAAACAGATCAAGGATCATATTTTCATAGTTTATACCAAGGAAGTTAATTTAAAGTTGAAAATCAAACATACACAGTCGAATTAATGGGGCATCTTGAAGCTAAGAGAATTTCCTCTCCAATGTGAAAGGGACTGAATATAGACACATTCTATTTCACCAGATGGAGACACTTAAGACCCTCCAGAGATGAAAATGCCTTTCCTCTTAGCTATTTGTCCATACCTTTTGTCCTTTACTTGTATCAATTACTATCAAGCTTTTAAAAACATGTATATTTCACACTATCATAAATTTATGAGATTGAGAAAGACTTCCAGAGTCTCGATCTTATTTTTCCTTCTCCTCCAGTGGGATTCTTTCTTTACACTGTAAAAAATGTTCAGAGTATTTCAATGAAGTGTCTCACATATATCAGCACCAGATATTGTGTCACCCGTTATTTCTACCATCTTTAACAGAAAAATGTCATACTTCATCTCGAGAATCTACCTATTTTTTTCTTACAAATTGATTTTATGCCACATGAACTCACAGATTTATTCCTTGATTTTATGTGAATCCATTGTTTTATTATTTTTATTTCATCTTTTTGAACAAATACTTTCTACTTCATTTTTAATCAATTTGCCTTTATTTTTCCTCCTTACATTGTCCACCAACAAAAATCTAGAAGCCTCTTTATCTTTTGCTATTTGAGGACCTAGAGATTATATTTTATTTCAGAATATAAAAGGATTTAAGCTTACATTATCTATATCTATATTATCTATTTCAAAATTCAATTATCATTTATTAATCCCCTAACTGATGACACTGCACTATAGGCTGAGATCACAGAACAATTAACCCTCAGGAACTTTACAATCATGGCCTCAAATATCAATATGCCACAAGCACCCATTAATTTAATTTGATTTAAAATGGCTTTCTCTAGTTACTCAGATACACTAAGTTAATGGTTCCCTTAGGTGAGCTAAATGTGAATAGTTATTATCCTGTAAGCATTGCTCCTGAGGTGTGAAAAAATGTGAGTTCTTATCACAGATACCTTTACCACCCTTGCCCACAACCTTCTGAAGACCTGACCCTAAACATATTTGAAAGATATTTTACCATCCTTTCTAGTAGATAAGAGCTTAAATTTAATTACAGTAAGTCCAAAATTATAGCTTTTGGGAAAGAGTCACATACTAAAACCAGGTTTATAGATAACCATAAAATTGAAAAAGTTGGTACTTATACTAAGAACTGACTTTTAATACCAAGTTATTGAGCAGCCAATTTAGATTAAGGGAAAAAGCAAAACATTTCACTCTTGGATTGATATCATCTTTTGAAACTTAGTGGCTTATTTTTTTGGTCTGTTTCTTTTTCAAAAGCTGTTATAAAATAGCTTTATCATAAAATGTTTTGTATGTATAATTGGCCAAGATAATAAAAATATTTAGATGCAATTCAGAGTTATGCACCATTCTTAATCTAATATTCCACAGTTTGTAAATAATTTAAGTAAAATGTGGTCAGTCCAAATTTCTATTGTTTTCTATCATATTAAATGTGAACATTACAATAAAGACCTATCTTTTTCTCCTTTATATTATTAAATTTTGTTTTGAACATTGTTATTTCTTAGATGTGAATTTGTTTATTTTCCAGAAAATATTAATATTTTGAGGAAAACAAACAAGTAAGCAAAACTTAACACACCTTTAATAGTGAAATAAAATTCCATAAGATAATTTATTTTCCAGAACAGAAAGTAAGGAGAAATGTTGAATTTTTCATCAAATAGCTTATATTTTACTTTGTCTACCTTTTTGAAAACGAAATCTTCTTTTTATTGTTTCTATTGTTTTTATGCCTTTACTTCTCTTGTTAGTTTCCTTCATCTTCATTTCAATCAACATCATAGCAAACACTAATTTTTCTACTTTCCATGTGCCAGGCACTGTTCTCAGTGCTTTCATGCATTTTCTAATTTAATATTCATACTGACACAACAAAGTAGGTATTATTATTCTTCCCCCATTGCACAGATTAGACAACTGAAATATAGAGATTTACAGTTTTTCTTCCCATATCTTTATTTCCTTGAAACCCTCAGGCATCTTAAAACAGATGAATTTTGCTGAAGCTTTTCTTAAACAAAACAGGATTACTTAGGATTTGAAAAGCAAAGTCATTTATAAGATATAAACACAACTTATACATCCTACCTTTCTTATCTGGTCCTCATCTGAATAAATTTCAGAACTCACTGTTTCAGCTCATTCAGAAAATGAGCAGACCAGACCCTCTCTGGCATAGAAATTCATTGATGTTAATCAAATATATAAAAGTATCTCTGACATACCAAAATGTCAATGTATTAATTTGCATTCAGAAATTCAATTTCCTGCGATACAATGATATTTATGCTGACCAGTGTAGAGATGAGGACCAGTTAGTATCACTTATCAACATCAACTTCGCAGTTCAGTCACCCTCTGAGACTCATCTTAGGCATGCTAGTGCTTTTTATTAAATAATTTACTATTCATAATCTCCCCCAGCCTTAATTAACCTGCTTCATATCTTATTAGCCTGTTTCTTAAAATCTTTCTAAATCATCAACCCAATTTAGTTTACATCCTCAAAGTAATTTTATTTACTTATTTTCTCTCCTTTCTTTTTTTATCTCTTTTCCTATCAAGGTAAGACTTAGTTTCCTTTTTCTGTATTTGCTAAAACATCCTTTGTTTTCTACACTTAAGGTTATCACTCTGGTAAGAAATGCCTATCTAGAAAGTTTTAATAGTCTCAGAATTGGAAAATGCAATAAACTGTCTTCATTGCCATCAGATTAGCTTTCTTAAAATATAGATGAAATAATATCATTTTTTTCTTCACAGGTTCCCCCACTGCCTATTGAATTAGTGAATATTTTTTTTAAACTCACAGTTGAACATTCAAGAACATTCAGTATGTCACTAATCTCCTTCATATGTCACTCATGGTTCTCTAAATTGGCTCTACACTTTATTAATTTACTCATTCAGTTCTTTTTTCCTGGAATAATTCCCCTTCTTCATTTCTTACCTACTAAAATTTTTATCACTCTGTAAAGCCATTTAAATGTCACCTCCTCCATGCAATCTTCCAGAGCTCCAGTAGATGGATATCATTTATCCTTCCTCTGACTTCTCAGAGTACTGCATTTTTACCTTTCTTATCACACAATTATTCTTTCTTATAACAGAGATATGCGTGCAATCATTTATGTTTCCAGCATTCAACTAGATTATAACTTCTAAAGATCAAGGATTATCTTATTCATTTTAGATTCCCTGTATTATCTATTTACTAAGTATTTAATGAAAGCTTGTTCCATTTTAAATTAAATATACCAAAACAAAGCACTAGGAACCCCTACTTTTAGTTTTATTTCATCTTGAACTTTACTTCTCTGACATCTCCCAAAAAAGGTTTATACTCTATGTTTCAGCTATTTGCCCATTAAGTCAACAGTTTTAACTTATATATGAAGAGTTGAAAGCAACAGTTCACGTCCAGACAATACTTTACAGTGTTCAGTAAGATTTGAGTCTAAGATCTGTCCTAGGTGGATGCTATAAAGAAATGCAGGAAAATTAGTCATTTACTTAATTTCATACAGCTTAAGAGTATTATCAGTAATGGTGATTCTCAGTTTACCCTTATGATACCAAATGTCTTTCAGTGTTCAAATAATTTAGAAATTAGACTTAGTTACTCTTTCACACAGACACCATGACATCTTTAGATTACTGTTTTTGATGAGTTTAATGTAGTGGATGTTCTTTGTAGTTCTCCAAGTAAACATTTGGGTAGTGAACATCACTGAGGAAATCCACAGCCTATATGAGGAATGGAGATACGCAAGCTCTGCCTTGGGCATCTAAATGCTTATGGTTTATGCTCAGATATAGGGCAGTTTCACCAGTGAACTAAGGAAAGGAGAATGGTATTTAGCATATTCCTTTCTAATCTGCTTTAGAATATTTTATTCAGGTATGGACAATCTTTGAATTTTTTGTTCAAGTGATAAAATCTCACTGTGCACAAACATGGGGAATTATAACATGTCAACATCAAACTAATAAAGAGCACCCTCTTTTACAAGCACATATTGAAAGAAGTCTTCTTAAAACTGTAATTTTTAATCTAAGGAAATGTTTCCCTTCTAGAAGAACCCTGACTATGTGTGTTGAAAACCCCCGAGGATTCCTCCTATAATAATAGTCTTTATTAGATTAAATATGTCTTCTCTCTGTACCTACTAAAATAAAATTTGGGCTTATGTTATACTTTGCTCTACTTTTTACAGTCTAGGCAATAAACATGTGTTTAATTTTGTTATTTTTTCTGTTTGCTTTTTACTTAATCAGATACAGAATTCATAGAGTGTTTTTTTTTTAAGTTTTAGGACTTCAAACTAAAATTGTAAAGTACTTAAGGTCAAGATAAGTTAGGAAATAACATAGTATCTGAACATTTGCTTCTTTTTCTTGCTTCACTTGTATTACAAGGCAAGAAGTGCTCACCTGTAGGAATTAAACTCAAAACACAGACAGCACTATGATATATATATACATGTATATATAATTTGTAAATAATATCATATATATGATGCTACTTTCCAGTGAAAAGACATGGACCAGGAACCAAGAAACCGTCTCCACTCTTCTCTGGTATAACTGGCTGCATGAGCTAACTCACATCATTTCTTCCATGGTCAAATACCCAGAAAAATTTATTTGCTTCAGATTTTTATGAGTTTAAACTGAGATGTTTGATCCAAAAACATTTAAAACATAAGCCTATATACTGTGCAAATTCAGGTGGAAACAGTAAATTGAATTATAGACTACAGAGGAAAAATTAAATAGTTGGGAAGGAATGGGTGGGTAGAACATAGTGGAGAATATCATGGTGGAGAAAGTCAAAGTGGTACAATTCTAGGCATTCTTCAGAAATAGTTCGAGTGATTTTTAAAGAGTGATGTATCTAATTGTGACTGCATTACCAGTGTTGAGAACAATTTTTAAGAACATTCTCTAAACATTTTTCTTAAGCAAGAATACACAACTTCTTGCTTTCTTTTAACATGTTTTTTGGCTTGTATGATGAGACATCATATTCAGGTAGTAGTTTTATTTCCAGTTTAAAAGTTACCATGTAGTTGATGAGAGCTGAGATGAAGTCATAGAAAGCAGGATATTTCTGTTGAGTTCTAGATGCACTGCAATAGTGTGCAGAATGACAGTAACAAAGAGGACACTTGTGGCATTATAAAACATGAAAATGATAAATACTTCACATAACATCCAAAGATTATCTTTAAAAAATAAACTGCTGAGATGTATCTGTTCTGTAGTGCTTTACATCTTTTTCATTCACAGCTGACGCTTCAAATGGATCCCCTAATCACCTTTTCATCCATATATTGCTAAAGACTACTTTCTGATGCTTTTGCAGATACTGTGCTAACCTTTCAGCTTTAATTTTAGTTTTGAAAATAACTGTTCACTAATTTAAAGAATGTCAAAGGAGGCATTTAAATTCAAATTACTGTATTGGGATATTCAGAGCAAAACTATAATTGTATGTTTTATTCTATCTTTTCTTTTGGCATCTCAGGAAAATCCATGTGTCTGATATAATCCACACACTACAAGAAAAAACACTATGCCTTCTCAGTAATTTATCACTTTCTCTATGATGGGAAGCCTCATTTTCTAAAAGAAATATCAGAAATGTGAAGGAAAGCACTTTGTACATTATTTTATCATTTTATAAAGAACAGAATGGTTTAATACTTTCTGTAATCCCACTTTCTCCTTCTGCATACGAAGTAAGTTGCATAAGTTCAAGATGAACAGATCCTAACTGAAATGCTGAAAGATAAATACACAGTGTAATTATCTAGTTTAAAGTTTAACATTTTTGAAGATATTTCAATGTGAAAAAATCTGTTCAGAGACTTCTTAACACATGTCATATTAAGAAAATGAGCACTGAATTTTCTAGATATTTTCAGTGTCTAAAAAAATACGGTATTTTATCTTGACTTTGTAACCAAGCACCATATTTTTTAACAGATGCCATTTCTCTCCTGATTACTGTATCCCACTATGAATTACCTCTCTTGGGAAAAGAGGCGGGGGAAGCTTTTCATCAAAACATAAATCTATGTACCTGAAATACAGTATGTTCTGAAGACAATAAAAAATTATACATATACAATAATCTATCTTTGCCAATTTGAAAAAATCATCAAACATTCAGAACAGAAATACCGAGGCCTTGGGAGACACAATAAAACCATTAGTGCAGTATATTTATACTTCCAAAGTTGGTATTATTCTGCCCTAGTAAAACCTTTCCATATATGCAAATAGTAATGGGAGCAATGTAAACTGAATTATCTATAAAATATTATGTTTTGCTTATAGGATTGCTGAAAAGATGTTTTAGGCCTCAATGCTGTTACAAAGTGCTATCATGTTGCACATACCAAGACTTCTAATTAGACTTGTCAGTCATTGATTGATTACTACCATAAGATGAAAGAGCAATTGCATCCTGGCAATTATATTATCTTAAGGGTACAAAATGCAATGTTCTGCTCTCAGCTGTCAGCAAGATTTCACTGAATGAAGGTCTGTTCTATCACCACAGGCTGTTCAAAGGCCCTTCTGAGAACCTAAATGGCACATTAAGCTTTGGAAATATTGCTACTCAACAGAAAAAAAAAAGTACTAGAGTGAAATTGACTTAATTTTAATTGACGAACGAGAAATCACATGGCTTTGCAGCCTCATATTCTGTAATTTTAGGAAAACATGGTTCATAGAAAAATGAAAAATTACCGTTTCCATATTTCATGTACTTTCTTTCTCATCTCCCCCAACTTCTATTTTTGTTGACTCCCTTCATGTACAAACACTTCTACTTCTATAAATAGTACATCTAAAGTATACTAAACTTTGCTTTTTAGTTTATTAGACTTTTTAAATATTCAGCAGATATTTACATTTCTAAATGTATTCTAGCAAAGTAAGTACTCTTTTTTCCCCTTTTTTCCTAAGAATGAAATATTGTCAAGTCGATAACTACTTAATAATGACTTAAGAATATTAAATATACTATTTGGGGATTATAATCTTTCCCATAGCTTCATTTTAGGAGAGACTCTTTCAAATCCAAAGTCAGGATTATGGTATAAAGAAAGATGTGATTTAGGAACTCCACAGCCATAATAGCTGCTATCGTTTCAAATATTTGTGGGGGGGAAACCGTTAGCTGATTGGGAATATAAAGGAGAGGTTTTATATCAGAGATTTTACTTATTTATTTTTTAGATTTTCTAGTAAGGAATACTGTATGACATTCTAGTTACTATTGCTATAAACAAACCACTCAAAACTTAGAGTGGAAACCATTCTATTTTATCATGTTCAAGATTCTGTAGGCCTGGAATTAGGACAGGACACACTGATAACAGCCTCTCTGCTTCCCAGGGTCTGGGGCTCATCTGGGAAGATTTAACAGTAGGGGACTGGAATCATCTGGAGTTTTTTTCTCATGCCTTTCTCTTACCAGGGATGAGATGACTCAGAACAGGCATAGCTGGATCTGTCAACTGGGGCACCTACGAGAGGCCTTCCACATGGCTTGATATTATCGCCAAATATTGGCTGGGTTCTAAGAGAGAATGTCACGAGAGTGAGCATTCCAAGTGAATTAGGAAGAAGGCCCATGGGCTTTTATAAACTAGCCCCAGTCACAGGACCACTTTCCTAGGCTCTATTAGTTGAGGCAAATGCAAACCTCATCCACTCTCATGGCAAGGAAACACAGAACTACCTCTCATGTGAGGAGAATCAAATAATTTCTCACTACTTTAAAATGCCACCAAAGTTTCATCTGGCCAGTTTATATGTAACACATTAGCACAACAGAACCAGGCTCTCCTGAGACACTCCAAATGTCTCAGCTCTTTATGGAATTAGATCAAAATTCAAAATCCAGGATTCTGTCATCTGAATTTGGTCCAGGTATGGATGAGGCTCCCCAGAGTGACCATCCTACTACAGTCCTTGAACACAGTTTCTCTCGTCTGAAGACTGATGAACTAAAGAGTCTTGTTATCTTGCCCAATATATCCAAAGTATGGTGGGATAGTAGTAGGATAAGTGCAGTTGCACTCCCTAAAAAATGGATATGGAGCAAGGATAAGGAAAGGGACAGGAAGCACAAAGAATCACTAGCTCACAACATTTCTGAAGTCCAGCCAGTGTCAGCTGCCATTTTGTAGATTAGAGCACAGTCCTATTTCTTTGCTCTTGGCTTTACAGTTCTCTGTGGCTGTTAGCTCCACAAGGGCTAGGCCCCTGTTTTTTCCTATGAGTCATCCTTCTTTTACTATAAGAGGTAGCCCATTTTTGCAGTTAAGTAGTTGTTTCAACATGATTCCTGCTCTGAAAAGAGCAGCCACCTTATTTCCAAGAATAATTGATCCAGATCAGCAGAAGGCAGAGATGCTTTTACTCAATGAGGATATGGAGAGATAAGTATGCAAAGCAGGTGACAGATTTGGGCACCTTCTGGCATTCCCTTGTTTCACTGTAACCATGAGTGGACACATGCAGCAGCCTGGGTTTAATAAGTATATGACTGTCAAGGATTCAGGTTCTCAAGAATGAAGCTTTGGTCTCTTTTGGTGGGCCACCAAGACCAGCCAAGGAAAAGCTGAGAGTGAGGGGAATTTAGAATGGATAGTGGAGAAAGGAAAGAATTAGTTCTGGCTAAGGATCAGGATCCAAGATAAGCTACAGTGATGGAGGCTACAAAGTATCCCACTAATATGCCCTCATCTCCAAGTTTACCCTCAGAAAAAGAGGTCCATGGGAATCATGGAGAAACTGATTTTTGAACATGTGTAGACAAGTGTATCTGTGCACTGTAAGCAGTGAATCGTAGTGACTAAGAAAATCCATGACTCAGATTTTCTGCTGCAAGAAATCTAACTGATAGATGACCCTAGTTGCTACACTTTGAAGCTACCACTATTTTTGTATACATAGTCTTTTGTACAGTCTTGATTCCCAGCAACTTTGGTCTGGTTAAAATTTATTAGAACTGTACTATATTCATGCATTCACTTTGTTTTACCCTCATGGTCAAAGTAGACCCCAAACCTACTCAGTTTCAAAAGAGAGAATGCTTTCCTGCTCAGTAGGAAAAAGTGCCAACAAATTTGTAGCCATTTATTGAAACTTCTACAGATGATATCTTATCAATTCATTACCATTTTGAAAATGGATAAAATTAATGAGAGAAAATGTATGAAGCTAAATAAGTTTCTAACAGCCTGGGAAACTTTTTCAAAAATATTTAGACCTATAAAAGCATTCACTAACCCACCCTATATTTAAGATTCTTCATTCTATGACTTACTGCTACTCTTTTCAGTACAAACAAGCAATTGTCTTTCAAACTGGTTCTCTATTGTCCAGTGATATATGTTCCTTCTTTGCTAATGAGCCTATTACTTTTCCTACTATCTGCTAACTCAAATCTGAATTTCTCCAACTTCTCTCATCTCTGCCTTGAATTTTGATCCTTATCTTTCTCTTTTCCTTAACATCAATTCTTTATTCCAGAAATTCTGTCTTCCCCATGTGTCATCATAATGTCTCAGTCCTCATCACTTTTCCATTCCAATGAAAGGGAATTTGTTTTTATTCTCCATCAATCCAAATCTTACATTTGCTGAAACAAATGGTTAAATACTAAACTTTTTCCAAAATTACTCATCATCACATAGACCTCTTTTTCTTTGAATTTCTAAGTTTTCTAAATGAGAATAAGACACATATTCCCATTTGTTTTGTATTACTTAAAACTATTTCTGGATTAATAAACTAATTCTATTTCTTTGGGAGTTTTTGTACATTTGATTTTTTTTCTTCTTTTTCTCATTCATAGTGTTGATCTTCTGATGTTTGCTAATCATTAGTTGTGTACTTATTTTTGTGACAGAAAACTCACATTTACATCCTGGGCTCTATGATCTCCCTTGAGGGCTGTGACATACCATTTGGGTCCTTTTTGCTGTTGTGGAAAATTTCAATTGGATGCACTTTTTTTTTTTCCAAATATGTTGCACAAATTCAGTGCCTCGGAAAATTCTCCTTTATTTGATCGTGTGTATGCTCATTAATTAGATTTTACAGTTTTTTCCTGTACTTTTGTAGGTCTGAGGTGGCAAGTAGTGATTTCAATGTGTGCTTGACAGTGGAATTATGCATAGTTGAATTTATGTTGCCTTTTACATAATTGACAGTTACCATATTTTCATCATTTTGGCTTACACAGTAGCTAAAGGAGCATCTTAAATGTGGTAGATGCTCAATTAAAACTTTCGAATGATTTTGAATGCTTTGGTTCTAGCATATACTTTAATCCTGACACTATCTTGGGATATAGTTTTAAACTGGAATGAAATCACAATATCCTCTAGAATATAGAATGTAGGAAAATATGCACAACAAGAGATAAATTTGGGATTTAGGATTCACTTCGGAGAAAACTGTAACTGTAGACTGTATCCAGTTTTCTCTACCATTTCAGCTCAGATGGTGGTTTATTCCTTCATTCAGAAAAGATCTGTATAGTAAATAATGTTTTCAAATATTGTCCTGGATGCTAAGATTATACAAATAGAGTGAAATGGCTATTCAGCAATCAAGAAGTTTATACGTGTCAGGGCACTGAGGTGTGGTGCAACTCTTGTTTTTAAGCAGGTAAATATAGTTGGAACAGGAATGATGAGGAAATGTACCAGATGGTAGAGCAGAGAGGTACTGAAGAAGAGACTGTATACAAACTCTTAGGCCATGATAAAGATTTTGACTTTTACTCTGAGAGGGCTTTGGTAGGAAAGTGACATTATTTTATTTATTTTTAGCACTATCACCTTGGTTGCTATGTAGATGTCAACTTGGCATGTCGATATTAGCCTGGAGGGGTATGGACAGAAGCCTAGAATCCAGGTAGGATACCATGTCATTTTTTAGGCAAGAAATAATAGTGACTTGGTTCAGGAGTAATAGTGATAAAGATGATGAGAAGTGGTCAAATTGTGATCTATATATTAAAATGCAAAGACTAAAGGAGAAATAGTTTTGGGAAAAAGATCAGTATGAATTTTTTAAATGTCCCAGGATCAATGCCAATTTTATTGACTAAAACCACAAGGGTAAAAGGAGTCTATTCTAAAATTCTTATAACCACAAGGGGATCTCTCTTCATTTTAGGAGACATTTCAATCTTTAAGTCTTTACTAGAATAGGGTTGACTCATTGCTAGAGGGACAAGTTCTTCAAATGATATTGTTCCCTAGTCCCACTAGGCAGTGGCCATCACCTTCACTTACTTTTACTATGTCCTATAGCAGTCATTCTCAAACTCTTTGGTCTCAGGAACCTTTTACCATCTTAGAAATTATTGAGGAATCTGGTTCTAACTAGGAGTCAGAAAGCACACAGTAATTTAAATAGGGGAAGTTAAATGTAAATAATTGTATAAAGCTGTAATTGTGGAGTGACTATAAAAATGAAAAGATGACTTTGAAGGGTAGCCAGGGTCTGAGGGGGAGTTTCCAAGGAAGGACAAGCCTGAAAGGAAAATACTGTCTCCAAGGTTAAGGCTCAGATCTTTCAAAGGTCCGGTGGAATTCACAGGATGGTCAAGAACTTTGCAGAGCTGCCTAGACAGAGCTGGTCCAAAGTCACTGGGCAAGTATTAGAACTCTCTGAGGTGCAAGTGAGCTAATGCTAGTGGCCAAGCTTCCAGATGAAGTCAGAGTACCACTGTGGGCACTGCTGAAAACTGGAGCTGAACAGGCTTCCCTCACTACAAATCTAGTACACGCTATGCATGGCTGAAGCACTGTGGGCTAACAGTTGGGTAGTCTGCTCACTAGACGTCAGTCTAATGGGACCTGTGCCATGTGCATGTATGCACAGGGCTGAAGAGAGGACACAGGAAGCAGTGACCTGGGTTGGGCTGAAGATCCCAAAGTGTCTCAGGGTCCTGGCTATACCACTGCTGCTTAACCTTGAAAGTGACAGTAAGAATGTCCCCCAGAATCCTGGCAATGAAGCCACACCAGAAGGAGGAATGAAAACCTTCTCCATCTCCAGTGCACTTACAGACTGAGCTTAACTTTCTACAGACTGGTAAAAGAGAAGTATTTACAAAGCATAGTTCCATTCTCACAGATCAAACAAAACAAAACAAAAAATTAATTCAGAGCTGAGAGGCAGTAAACTGATAACTGGCACAAAGCCCCAAAGGAGCGTTTGTGTATGTGAGTTAAATCCACTATAAATTAAAAATATAGATACTTTAAAACATTTTTCTTAATTTACTTAAACTGGTAATAATAAATCTACTTCACGCTTACATATACACATACTTTATGAATGATACTACAGTTTAAAAATAGTGTAAAGAATGATGTTTTATGTTTTGCAAATTTGGTTGATGTCTGCTTTAAAAGAAGACAATCAGATTCTTATAAATGCTTCTTCATTCAGTTTGTTGTAATATATTGTTTTGGCCGTAGTATATTGAAAAAAACTCAAATTTGCTCTCATAAATATATGTAGTTGGAAATGGGGAAATATTTTAATAAGCTTTTCATATGATTACAGATAGTCTTTGCTACAACACCAAAATTCAACAAGAGATAGTTTCTTAAAGATTGGTTGCAATATGAAATTTGAAACTATATCAATGAACCTTTCACACCCTATTACAGTAATATTTGTTGATCAATCTTGCATTCTAAATACATATTGCCAACATATCATTTTATAACACTATATTGATAATTTGGTAGATATTGGATCATTGATTTATGCAAATACATTTCACCATATAATATTTTAAAAATCACATTTATTAATCCCACCATTGACCATATCAGAAAATTCTTTAAATACTGTGAAGCTGACAGGCTCACAGTGGTAGAAAAAATATTGTTCAAAGTTTAACATTTCTCTTGAAAACTCAAATTTTATCCTTGACAGCATATATTGTCAGTGGCTGTTGTCAGCTGTTTAGCTTTGAGAAAATATATGACAAATACCCAAGTCAAAATATACACACTTTATCATTTATCATTCTTTTTAGGAAAAAATGATGTTCCATGAAAAGAGTTTTTAGTTTAGCTCACAGCTTAATCACACAAGGGCTTCTCCTTTAGGCAATCATTATACTTTAGTATGCGGGAGAGTACTTTATGCACACTTGCCATTTTGTCACCCAGAAATTTAAAATGTGTACTCCACGGTTGAGATTTAATAAAATTAATACCTTTTACAACTTCACCTACGACATTTATAAGTGAAACTGTCATTGCATTACTGCAAAACTGTAGCAGTTAAAAATACATGACTACTGGTACATGCCTTGATTCCTGCTAAGGCATCAGCAATTTTACTCATTGTTGCCTTTTCATTAGTATTTCATCCTTTTCTGCACTCCCATAGCTCTTTCAATGTATTTACTTCTTTTAGTGCATGTACTTTCTTCATCTTCAAATTATGATCAATTATGTTTCTGTCTCTGCCATATTCCCAAGCTTCCTGAAGTCAGGATTTATATTTGACTTACTCTATATTCCAACCCAACTGTGCCAGTGATTTCCATATAGTTGTATCCTGAGAAGTATTTGTTGAATAAATAACATAACATTCTTTTCTTAAAAAGGAGACAATATATACTATAATCTTGTTGATGATTATTCCCACTAAGTCCTTCTGTACTTATGTTATAGATAATGCCCAGTTGTAATATATATGTGCATTGTTATTTATATTTACCAATATACAAGATTAATCATTTGCTTTACAGGAATATACATGTGTGATTTTAACTACTGATTTACTTCCCTGTATCCCTTATGATAATGGAGCTCTTTGCAGGCAAGGAGTATGTTTTATTTCTCATTTTGAAATCTCAGTGTCTAGCACATTATCTGGTATGAGTCATTCAAAAACTGGTTGCTGATAAATAAATGCATAAATAATTAAATAATTTTTGGATAAAAAGCTTTTTTACACATAAATAAGAAAGGCAACAAATGGTGCCAGAAAAACTGGAAATCCACATGCAAAAAAATGAACATAGACATAGACCTTACACCCTTCACAAAAATTAATTCAAAATGAATCACAGACCTAAATGTAAAATGTAAAAATACAGAACTTTTAGAATATAACACAGGAGAAAATCTATATGATCCTGTGTTTGGTGATAACTTTTTAGGAAAAAATACCAAAGGTAAGATCCATAAAAGAAATAATTGATAAGCTGAACTTAATCAAAATTTAAAAACTTCTGCAATGTGAAGGACATTGTCCTGATAATGAAAAAAGAAACCACCACAGATGGAGAGAAAATATTTCTGAAAGACGTGTCTAATGAAAGACTGTTATCCAAAACATGCAAAGAACTCTTAAAACTCAACAACAAGAAAGTAAACAACCTGATTAAAATGTGGGCCAAAGACCTTACCAGACACCTTACCAAAGAAGATAATTCAGATGGCAGGTAAGCGTATGAAAAGATGCTCCACATCATACATCATTGGGGATATGCAAATTAAAACAATGAGATACCATTATATTCCTATTAGAATGTCCAAAACCCAGAATACTGACAACACTAAGCACCGAGGAAGATGTGGAGCAATAGGAATTCTCATTCACTGGCTAATGAGAATGCAAATGTTATAGCTACTTTAGAAGACAGTTTGGCAATTTCTTACAAAATTAAACATATCTTTACCATACAATCCAACAATTATGTGGCTTGGTATTTACCCAAAGAAGTAGGAAATTTATATCAACAACCTGCACACAAATGTTTATATTAACTTTATTCATAATTATCAAAACTTGGAAGCAACCAAGATACCCTTCTTAGGTGAGTGAATAAATAAACTATGGTACATCCATACAATGGGATATTATTCAACACTAAAAGCAAATGCACTATCAAGCATGAAAAGACCCGGAGGAAACATAAATGCATATTACTAAGTGAAAGAAGACAGTCTGAAAAGGTTAAATACTCTATGATTCCAACTACATGACATTCTGGAAAAGGCAAAACTGTGGAAGGTAATAAAAAGATCAGTGGGAGCCAAGGATTAGGAGAAGGGAAGACTGAATAGAGAGAGCACAAAAGGATTTTAGGGCAGTAAACTACTCTTTATAGTATTATAATGGTGAATACATGTCATTATAAATTTGTCCAGTTCCATAAAATATACAACACAAAGGGTGAACCCTAATTTAAACTACAGATTCTTAGTGATAATAATGTGTCAGTGTAGGTTATTAGTACATTGTAGTCCAAATGTTGATAAGGGAGGCCATGCATGTGTTGGGGGCAGGTAGTATATGGGAAATCTCTACCTTCTGGACAATTCAGCTATAAACCTAAAACTACTCTAAATAATAAAATCTATTAAAAACAAAAGAAGAAGGGACTTTCCTTATATGCTGGTGTTCACTGAATATAATTCATACTGTATAAACTACAAAACACACACAGAAAATTTTATATTTTTCCTTATAACAAACCAATAAAGAATAAAGTATGGATATATTAGCCATTTCCTTCACTTGCCATTGTGTCACATTTATAATAATGTTAACCAGTCCTTTTACTGTTGTTAAATGTTAACTTTTGGCAAAACTTTGGCTGCATAACGTATGTACACAAATGGATGGATTAATAATAAGTTGAACACTTAGATAGCTTGATCACAGTTAAAATGATAATAGGAACAACAGTCACTATATTGACTGTGTACCAAAAATTGTGCCAAATGCTCAGCTGTCTTATGCTTAATTTAATTGTCTCATTTACTTTTCTCAACAACCATGTGAAGAAGGTTGTATAAGTATTTTTATTTTCACATAAAGAAACCGAAGCATAGAAAAATCAATTTATAGAAAGCCACATAGTAATTAGAGTCAGGATCTGAACCCAAGTGAACTAATTCCATCACACTCTTAAATACTATGATATAATGTCAACTTCTCCACAAAAACAACCATTAAACATCATTAAAAAGATGATATTTAGCTAAATATTCTAAATTAGACACTGTCTAACCTTTTAATGGTTTATAGCCCAAGATGCCCACTGTACAAATGAAAAAACAATGTGTAAGTGGGACTGTTATTGGCCTTAATTGCTTGTTTTACATGATGGTGTAAAATTAAATAACTGAAATGATTTAAATTCCACTGACTTATCTCCACTGCTATTATGACAGTTTAACAACCTACAGGGTTCTTTTTTCACTCACCACTAGTTTCAGGAACCCCCAAGGGGCATCAAATATGCTCATTAAGCACAATTTTTTTCCACCAGTTTTTGTCAGTTGTGATGGTTAATCTTAAGTGTCAATTTGAAGGGTGTTTTTGGATGAGATTGATATCTAAATCAGTGAACTTTGGGTAAAACAGAACGCCCTTCATAGTGTAGGTGGGCCTCATCAGTTAAACAAAAAAAAAACTAGCCGACCCTGAGCAAGAGAGAATTTTCTTATAGACTGCTTTTAAATTCCATGTGTACCATCAGCTTTGACTCCCCACACTGCAGATTTTGCACTTTTCAAATTCTCTAATCTTGTGAGCTAATTCCTTATTCCTATCTATTGGCCTGCCTGTCTATCTATCTATCTTTCTCTGGAGAACCCTGACTAATACACCAGGCCCCCATCATCAATGACTTAGCCTGTCATGGTGCCCAAGCTACCTGGTGATTTGTGTCAAAGGCTACTCTGTGTCATGCAGTGTCCTGCTGGAGAGTTCCCAAAGCAGAGCTGCTGGCACCTTCATGTTTTACACAGTATATCTGTGCCATTTTTCTTGTATAGTCTTCTTTTCTCCCTGGAATATCTATAGGCTTTATGGGAAGTAATCATCATGGTGTAATCAGAATCATGACTCCCCTTCCACAGTGATGACTCAGCTTTACACAGTTAGCTCTCAGGCACAGATGCTTCTCTTGGGATGGATTATCTCCCTCTGTCATGCTGGCCTATTTCATTATTTCTTCCAAAATATAATCCAGACAATTCTGCTACCAAGTAGAGTTCTTTCCTAAGGATCTTTTCAGATGCCATGCAAAAGCAATTCTCTTAGGAGTATTCTACCAGAACTCCAAGAATGCCCAAACATAACTGAATCCCAACAAAGGTAATAGTTCTGCAGAATGCAGCATCCTCACATTTGTTTTAATTCCCCTGGCATTCATATTCCATAGTAAAGTTAGCCTTCCTTCATGCTTCTATTTGACCAGGTGTCAATAAGCAGAACACTGAAAGTCCAGTTAACTTCACATATGAACATGGAGAACTATAATTTTACCTAAATGTTGTTTGTGTAGGAAGAGTCCTCTGCATAAGGAGTGAGAAGATATTCTGTCCTTGTATGAGGCAGTCACTTAGCAAACATGCAGGATGCTTGATCTAACTAGTAAGTGCTTATTTCTGCAGACACTGGGGGAAAATTGATGCCTGACTGTCCAAAAACATCTAGCATATATAATCATATTAATCATCATTCCACAAAGAGATTAAATTGAGAATAAAAAGTAAGAATAGAAGAATATATAATCTAAATAAAGTTATAGTTAATTTTTTAAGACAGGTGAACTGTGGCATCTAATTTTGGTTTAGTGTTTAACTAGGTAAAGTTGCAGCTGTATTTTTAGCTTTCTTTCTATTATTAAGTCATCTAGAAAAGAGCTGAAATTTCAGAACCTATTTGAGGAGAAAATGCACTTAGCACCCCAGGAGATAAAAAGAAGATACTCTAGACATTAGGACAACTTCTCTACTACCTATGCATTATCTGTCTTACAACAATAACTACCTCATCAATTACTCATCCAAGCCAAATGTGCAAAGTGTGCAACAAACTCTAAATAGATCAAAAGCCTGTAACAAACTTTCTGAATAGATCAAAAGCCTTTCCTCCCATCCTCTGGTATTAAGAACAAAGGTATTAAAGTTGAGGACATAAAAAATAAAATGTGATGGAAATTTTACTGCAATTGTCAGCTGTAAGGGATTTCTAAATGCGCCAACCTCAGTCATTTGTTGCTCAAACAAAAGCACCTCAATTATGTACCCAGAACCATGTCTACTGGCCTAAAGGGTGCCCTTTGGGTGATTTCAGGAGGCAACAGTGCTGCAGGTTTACTTTTGAGTTAAGCTACACTTCTACTACATTAATTTTGGATGTGTCAGTATCTAACAGGAGCATTGTTCTGTTACTGAATTCTCTGCTCAATATTAAATCCCAAAGTATTACTGTCAAAGTTATTAGCTAGATTATGATGCTCTTTTCTGAAAAGGGTGTTTCATGGCTCTGTATGCTAAAACTTCCAGACCTATAAGTTACCCTTCAAATTTATCCAATTAAGTTATTTTAATAACAACTTAAGAATAATATGCTAGTTTTGAACTTCTTAGTAGTTACTTCTGAACCAGAAAATCTGATACACAGTGATAGTTTTAAAAAATAGCATTTGGATGCAGCCTAAAAATGAACTTCCTTTTATTTTGTAACAGAAACTAGTTATTGTTCAAATATTTTAGACTTCTTATTCTGTTTACCTGAGTAAAGGGTACTCAAGTATATCCACTGAGGTTGAAAAATGCAGAAAAGCCTTGTTTTGCTTCTCCATATATATTTCCCAATCCTTTACGATTAAAATGATGTCTCCTTTCAAATGCTCAGTTGTACTAACTATAGCGTTATTAATTATATGGCAATATTAATCACTGGAAAGATTAGCAAGTAAGAAAATGATGATGATATTTCTGCAAATGGGAAATAGTACCAAAATATCCCATTCTGCCTGTCATCACATTCCTCTTAGTATTTACTTATGGCTCCTTTGAAATAATGCCATCATCCCCTATGGCAGGCACTATTGGTCTCCCACCTAAAAGCCATCTTTCTCCCAACTTTTCATTGTTAATCTAACCTTGGATTTACTGACATCAGGTGAGCATCTGCTTTAGAAAGATAAGCTCCTCTTAAACCTAGCTAGAGGGTGAATGGATCTTGATTACTAATACCATGGCAGTTCTACTCCTCTCAACCCCGA
The DNA here is from genome assembly GCF_048564905.1 of Vicugna pacos. Taxonomy (NCBI): domain Eukaryota; kingdom Metazoa; phylum Chordata; class Mammalia; order Artiodactyla; family Camelidae; genus Vicugna; species Vicugna pacos. Next base: position 21,937,122 of record NC_132991.1, read on the forward strand.
CTGATTTAGGATGGATTTTATTATGCAATTTCAGTGTTAAGTAAGGCTTCTGGAAAAGATCCTTCCAGTATAGAGAGATTCACATCCTTTATACCCCTTTTGGCATTCAGATGGTTGAGTGAGAGTGTAGTGCTGAGAGCTATTCAGTTATTGTAACACCAGTGGGCTAAAGAGGACATTAGCTAACAGGATGAGGATGCTTGTGCTAAACGATTAAAGAACTTGGGAGTTTGATGATGTCATTGAGCCACTAATTTAACAAATTCTGGAAACTTCTCCCTTGGGGTACTTGTTATATGAGGTCATGCCTTCTTATTGTCTAAGCAATTTGGACTGGGATGTAGTACTAGCTTCAGCTGAAAGCAATTCTAATTGATACATCTTAGATTTGGGACCCATGCATAATTATCACCTGCTTTCACTTTAGCTCCAGAATCTTTGATTTTTGAAAGGAAGTTGAATCCCTTCTCTGAAAAAGACCATTCTCTCAAATAATCACTGGTGAGGCTGCTACAGGACACATTCTGAAAGGGTATGTACTTTTTTTAGGTATTAAAATCTGAAATCAGGTATTCCCACCAAACTTTGGTAACTAGAGTTAGGCACTATATTTTAAAATGTAGGAGGGTGAATAATGTTGAATTAATTAGACTTTAAATTGGGACATTCTAGAAGAGCTAAATTTTTAATATACATTACATATTCTTATACATTATCTTATAAACACTTTAGACTAACCTATAATCTGTGTCAATATTATGCACATTGTGACATTTGTAATCTAGAAATCAGAGAACAATTAGGGAACTACAAAATTTCTTGTTAGAACAGATGGTCTTTTGATTAACGCTCTATCACATAATGCTACCTCTATTGAGTCATTTTAACAAGAAACCATTTGTGTTCTACCAGTTGGCTGGTCAGATTAGCATCAGGCAGCAGATACAGTGTAAACCACTAGCATAAATCCATCTAGTGATCCCTGAGCAAGTGAAACCGTATCTGCAAAAGAGTCTTTCCAGTAGAGAAGATCATGAATTAAGACTTCAGAGAACTGCATAAAAAAGTTTCTCATTGGTTTAAATTTCTAGCCAGTGACAATTACTATATGATATATGCCTGTCTTTAAACCGATCATCAAATATTGCAAACAAATCACAAATAAGTAAAGTAATCAAAGTCCTTTGTATTTTATTCTTCAAAATGTTCTGAAGTAAGACATACACTACCTCAATACCAGATTTAAGTCAATTGAAATGGCTGGAGAAATGATACTGTCAACTCACATACTCATAGTTCATTAGGTTTAACCATATACAAATGTCATATTTAGAACATAATTGGTATTACCCATACACCCCTTCCCATTAGCACCCAAAACTTTTGCATTCAGATAATTCTGGCAAGAAAATTAAAATCTGAAATACAGTTGTGAATCCACTTCTCTTAGTAAAATTTGAAAGCTCCTTTAATTTATCCATTCAATTTCAATGTAGTTCATTTCAAAGGCCCTTTTACAAAAAGGAATTCTTTTAGATTAAACTTTCTATAATACTGCTTCCATAGTTTTAGCATATAACATAATTTTGCTTAAAAAAAGAGACTCTTGAACTTTGAACTCTGTCTTATGGCTCAGTGAAAAGTTACCAGTACATTATTGTACCCTTTTATATAAATTGGAAAGAAAGTAAAGGCTGTGGATAGGTTTAGATTCTTCTGATAAAGTTGTTAGTTACCTCAGTGTGCTAATGGATCTGCTTGATTCAACGTACATGTAAGGTTATATGCTATATACATCTTCCCAACTTTTCTGCTCATTTTCTCCAGTATACTTAATGATAATATAATCACTAAAGACTAGTGGTCCTCCAAAAGCCTTAGTCCTCTTTCAGCAACTTATTCATATACATATATATCTTCTTAATTTTGTAATTTATTTAGTTTTCCAAGCATATGGAAAGATCTTATGGCTCTACCACATCAGCATGAGGTCTTGTCTGCTGCTGCCTTCCAGGAAGGAGAGCTAAAGAGTTGTATGCTGGTTTTTCCAAGCATTGCTGGAAATGACACACATCACTGCTGCCCACAGTCCACAGGCCAGAACTTATAAAATGGTCAGGAGTTCCAGGAATGTGGTGGTGCAGATGGAATATTTGGCATATGCAACAGTCACTTTCATCATGGGAATATGAAACTATTCATGTTTTTGTAGTAGCAGCAACAACAACATATTCTGCTAACATCCAATAAAGGAGTGTAAATGGACAAAGGAGACCTTAACAGATGTAACCATTATCATTTGATGTATTGATTTTATAAATCTCCATACTAGGAAATAAACTGAGTTTTAGATTTGGAAAATCAAAAAATGTTAACAGACCAGATATTAAATACATCTTAATCCTCCACTTGATCTCCCTTTCCTCCTCCTTTCATTTACACTAAATTCATAGAACAGAAATTTTAAGAAAAAATATTTAAAACAATATTGCTCATGATTGTTGCTTATGATTATATGCCCCATTCCTCAATACTGCTTATGATTATATGCCCCTAAGTGAGAAAAGCAAGGAAGCCCACGGAGTGTAAATGACAGCCATTACTCTAGAACTTAAGCATTCAGCCAGCTCTGTCTCCTGAATCCAAGCCCTGTGCTCATATCTTGCTCACTTTATCTTATATTTTGAAAATATCTCTATGTTGTGTTCATTTCACCCACTAGACAGAGATCCCCTTAAGGCCAAGAAACATGGCTTTTTGATATACACGTGATCTACACTGTTAAGGATTACTTATTTGATACAGGTGATGTGACCAAGAAATCACTGTCTTCTATATTCCAAAAGTCAAGGGAGGCAGGAGGGTGTGTTCACACTTATGTATACACTGATGACATCAAGTCCTGTTTCAATATTTTTGAGAGATATCTGATATTTATTACTGTTCAACATCCACAGCACTATTATAAATCCCTAGATCTGGTAATTTTCCAGCAATGGAAAGAAGGATGGAAAGGAAAGGATGGAAAGGAAAGAAGAATGGAAGAGACACTTTTCTGGTCATGATGCTTACATTATATTATTTAATATTCACAATAACCATGTTGACAAATGAAATAACTGGCTTAGAGAGGTAGTTTTTCCAAAGTCAGTGTTAAAGCTGAGATTTGATCTCACATCTACATGATTCCAAATGCTGTGTATTTCTTCAGTCTTATAATGACTCTTTCACAAAAAGAATATTTAGTACTTTAGCAAATAAAAACATCATTATGGAAAACTGCAGGTCCCACATCACTTTCTTTCCTCTTTTTTTTGACATACTATTTACTTTAACACTGGGCAGGGATTTCATTCACGTACACCAGCAGTAAACCCACCAGTTCATCTGCTTTGTTAAATAAGGTTATAGCACACAAGGATTACTGCTTAAATGTTTCCCCTAGAACTTGCCTCTACATTTTTCTTCTTTTATTGGAAAAAGTCAAAGGGTATTGCTGTCCTCAGGCTAGGTAAATATGTTTTTGGAAATAATTCAGTTTGTGAGAATGGTTATATTTCTTGCACATACATCAAAACTTTCTAAAATGGAGTATATCCTGGGATTAAAAGGGTAAAGGGCATACTGCTTTCTTCTGTGATTTTCCTAGCCTTCTTTCTATTCCAGAAAAGACTTTCTTGCAGCAATTCTTTTACTGTGTTTTCCCTGGAGGTCAGAGACATTCCTGACGACAAAGAGACTCCAAGTATTTGTTAACTTATTCATTCATTAAATATATGTTTATTGAATATTTATTAAATTTTTCAAAGCCAGATACTGTAGGCATTGTGTACAACTGAAAGCATATTTACTGTTCTCTTTCAATTCATAGTCAAAAAAAGATGTAGCAGATACAGATAGGAGAAGGGAAGAGGAAAGAGTAGTTATCTCCTCTCCATCAGTTCAAATATAACAAGATGAACAATTTCAATGTTCTAATAGAATGTTCAATTCAAGGACATTAGGACAAAGAGTACATTGAAAGTCTTTTAATGTAACAGAGTCTTGGCTCTTCTTCAGCTCTCCAAGTCTTAGATCATGCTCTGGGCCAGAGAAAGAAGCCAAATACTCTTTCTACACACTCCATTATTTATGTCAAGTTTATGTGTCAGTCCTTTACATTTGTCACTCCATCTAAGCAGCATGTTTTTTCAGTCAGTAAAACCTGTTACTGATTTTTGGGGTTAGGGGAGGAACAAAGACGAGAATATTTAAGTACATCTTTGTGCTGAATGGAAAGTGGCTTTTGGTATAAGCTTCATCTCCCCTGTAGGGGTTACTTATTTGACACAGGTGATCTCACCACAAATTTACCATCTTATATAATCTAAAGGTCTAAGGAGGCACCAGGATGTGTACATATACATTGATATCAGGTTCTGGTTCAATGTTTTTGAACTTGGGGCAAAGAAGCAGGCAGAAGGTAGTTTAAATTAAGAAAGATATTTTCTGACTGTTTCTGGATGTAACTTGAATGGACTTCCCTGGGCTAGCCAATTATTCCTGTGTGTATTTGAGCATAAACTGGATTCTCACCCATCAGGGATGGTGTCAAGGGGCTTAAGCTTTACACAGATGATAGGACCATATAACTTCTGACTCCATCCTAAGATTTATGGGATCAGAAAATAAGGGAGTCATAGAACATTACAGATTCAGGAACTACTTCTTCAGTAGTATAAAAGAAACAGATTTTTAAATTTGAAAACAAAAAGCATTGTCCATTTGTAAGAACTTGACTGAATTAGAAATCTCAAAGCACACAAAACACCAAATTGAATGTATTTATAATTAAAATATGTTCTCATATTTTGTGTTATTTGTAATTTGGGTGAAACTGAAAGTCCACTTTTTTAAATTGAGGCGTAGTCAGCTTACAATGTTTCATCAATTTCTAGTGTACAGCACAATTCTTCAGTTATACATGATTATATGTATTCATTTTCATATTCCTTTTTACCACAATCTACTACAAGATATTGAATATATTTCCCTGTGCTATACAGTATAAACTTGTTTATCTATTTTATATATACCAGTCAATATCGGCAAATCTTGAACTCCCAGTTTATCCCTTCTCACCTCCCTCCCCTTTGGCAACCACAAGTCTGTATTCTATGCCTGTGAGTCTATTTCTGTTTTATATATAAGTTTCTTTGTCTTTCTTTTTTAGATTCCACATATGGGTGATATCATATGGTATTTTTCTTTCTCTTTCTGGCTTACTTCACTTAAAATGACATACTCCAGGGCCATCTATGTTGCTGCAAATGGCATTATCTTATCATTTTTTATGGCTGAGTAGTATCCCATAGTATAAATATTCTACAACTTCATTATCAGTCATCTGTCAATGGACACTTAGGTTGTTCCCATGTCTTGGTTATTGTAAATAGTGCTGCTATGAACGTTGGGGTGCAGGTGTCTTCCTGAATTAAGGTTCCCTCTGGATATATGCCCAGGAGTGAGACTGCTGGGTTTGAAAGTCTACTTTTGATTGGAAAACTTGATAAAAGAACTGTATTAAGGAATGCTGTGTTTTTATCAGGTATAAAATAAGGCACAAGGATGTATTGCATAATGTGGGGAATATAGCCAATATTTATAATAACTATAAATGGAGTATAATCTTTAAAAATTGTGACTTCACTATATTGTATACCTATAACATACAATATTGTACATCAACTATACTTCAATTTAAAAATATGATATTCTAAAATAAATAAAGTAAAAAAAAAGAAATGCTGTGTTTTTTAATTGAAGTATATTTGATTTACAATGTTATGTTAGTTTCTGGTGTACAACAAGGCCCTACTGTATAGCACAGGGAACTATATTCAATATCTTGTAATAACCTATAATATCATTTTTTTCTGACATTCCTCAATCAAGAGGTGAAATCTGTGGTTTCTCCCCTGAAATTGAGTCAGTCTTTGTGACTGCCTTAACAAAAAGAATGTGATAAAAATGATGCTGTAGGACTTCCAAGGATAGTTTAGAAAAGGCCATGCACGTTCTGCCATTTCTTGTGGACAGTGGCCTGGGGACATTAAGCTGTCATGTAGGAAGTCTTCCTACTCTGAGTTGCCATATGAAGACAGATATCATGCAGAAAGAGAGAGGGCTGTTCACAGAACCCAGCACCAGATGCTTATAAAAAGCCTTCTCTGTGTCTCAGCCCAACCCTGAGAAAGACCTGGACTTGCTGAGTCCTGTCAGCCTCCAGGTTTGTGAGCAAAATAAATAATCACTATTGATTTAAGACACCATTTTGAAGTAGTTTGTTCCACAAAAATAAACTAGAACACACAGACATGTTATTATTATGCTTTCTTTATACAGTGCTTACCCCTTGACTTGAAAAGGGGAAAATTCAGTCAATTTACACTATTTTTGGCGTTCTCAGCTCTAAATATAATTTTCTATTAACTTATGGGAGAAAGTACATTTTGGAAACTATGTGAAACTATAGTTTATGTTTGAATTTAAATAAATAGATCTTGTCCTTTATCATTAGCTTGTAATAAGTGATGTATTAACTGCAACTGATCATATATACATGTATGTACATGCATATCTATATCTACCTGCCTAAAATATTAATCAAATTCCTGGATTACCTAGTGTTTTATTATGAATAGCACAAAGCAAACTCTGTAGTGCTGAGAGAAATAAATGTCTTAGCTGGTCAGAACTTGGAGACAAATAATCATCTCAAGAAGCAATGAATGCCAAAAAAAAAAAAAAATAGCGAGCCAGAACTGTGAGCCAGAACTGTGGGTGGGATTGTAACTGACAACTCAGGTTAGTGAAGAACCTCTTTCTCACCTGAAACTATCCAAATGACACATCCCTTTTCAATGTCATAAGGCTAACAAGAGGTTAAAGAATTAAAATCTCTTTAACCTTGTCAAACTGTAGCTTGTTCGCATACACGTGCAACCTATCCAACTGTTACTATTTACTAATTTCAAATGTAGGCAAATATACTCTTTTAATCAGTATTATCTATTATAAATTTATTAAAATTTGGTAAAACATTTTAATTTTGCAGTTTGAATATTACAATGACATCATTCATAATAAAAACATTAAAATATCCTATGCAAAAGTAATAGTAAAAAATGACTACTTCTATTAAATTATTTTATAGATTCTAGGTTCAGATTAAAGTAAAAAAGAGGTAAAACATTTATACTCACTTATGTAATATTCACATTCTTCCAAACATCTTTGGAAAAAATATGAATTTTTTAACAACCCATATTCTTTATATGTGTAGAAATATTTTATGTATATTTTAAAATAAGTTAACATTATAAGAATGAGAAAATCTCAGATAACATGACTTACTTTCTTTAAAAATTTCTTACCAAAAGTTAGTAGCTATGAACTTTCATTTTCCTGTGCAAATCAAATTTAATATATACCCCTGTGCATGCTGTTATATTCCATTAAATATTTTAATATAATCCTATTAACTATCTATATTTTCCATAAAAAGTTTTTAAATGATTGATGAGATTGGTTCTCATCAATATTGTTTCTCAGGTCTCATTGATAATTCTGCTTTGGATAATAGAAAATTTAAATGAACACTATCTTTTTTAATAGTACAAATTCCTAATCTGAAAAATAGACATTAGCTTATAAACCAAAATTTATCCTCAAGTTAACTCTTAGGTGTTGTCCTAGAATCTTTCTTTCATTCTTACAGGAATTACTGAAATCTGGTTTATTACATGAGCAGGAGATTATTTAGAACAGTAAAAATCACAAGGTGATAAATGTGAATAATGTCAAAGTTTAAATACCACAACCAGTGTTAATTACCCATCCCTGAGTGTTAAAAAATGAAATAAAAACGGAAAGTTTCATTACATGACATCCTAATAGTATAAATTCTATAATATAACAGTATAAGAGTGCCTCCAAGTGGCATTTGTCAAAATTCCATATGGAAAATTAAAATATAAGATCTGCAAGTTAAGCTTTAATAGCAATACAACCTAAAGAAAAACTATTCCTCTTTTCTTTCTGCCAACTTATACTCTACTTTTCATATTCATGATTCAGTTTATTAGAAACCTCTAAGTGTCATTCAATACCCTCACTTAACTGAATTATTCCTCAGAATTATAGATTGTTTTTAATATATTAATTATACTGTCTTGATAAAGTGTTTAGGTGGCTAAAATGTAATTATTTCATTTCCATTAAACTTGTACAGTAGAATACTTTTTTTTAGTTACACTATGCTTATCTCCTGAGTAGTCTTAGGAATATTATTCATATTTACTAAATCTTAGAGGAGAAGCGTGGCAAAAGACTTCTCTCCCATTCACAAACCCTAGAGTTGCAAGATTATCTAATTCTTCTTCTTTAGTTTACAATTAAACATAAGAGTTCAAGGAATTTACCCAAGGTCATCCTGGTTAGTGATTTAACTAATAGAATGTGTCTCCCCAGACTTGTAAGTCAGGACTCTTTCAAATATATTTGCCATGACACCAAAAATAGAGCTCCCCATGACCTAAACAAATGCATATTTAGCACACAGTCTTTTTAAAACTCAACCAAATTCTAGAACACCAAAAAAAATGTGAGAAGTTACCTAAGGCCAAAGTGCTCAAGAATGACAAATAACTGACAGGTTCTAAATAGACTTTAAAAAATTAATGAATGTGTAGTGTCTTGGAATTATCCAAGTTATATGCTACAGAAATGTTTAAATCAGTCGAGCAAAAAGGATTCAGAAGTGTATTACATAAGGCAATTGAGTTTATAACATAACTTAGAGATTAAAATTTGTTTGCTTTGAAAAGTTTCTTTGTAGTGAAATTTATTTTCAAATTATAGTTGTAAATACTACCATTCCATTATTCTACCATTCTTTCCATAATATTTTTTCTGAATTTCATATATTACTGCTTATTTTCCCTTCTTCTGTTCCAGTAAAGCATTTTTCTCTCTTTCCCCCAAGGTGTCATAGCAATGCTATTCTTTCCTAATTTCTATGCCTTTTCCACTACTTAACTGCTCTTTATGATTCTTTTTATTTGCTTCTTGCCACTTCATCTACAACTTTCTTGGAATGAATTAACCAACATCGATAATAAGATTTAAAGTTCAGTCTCCGAAGAGCAATAATACAGCTATATCTAGAGTATTAAATATAGAAAAGTACAGGCAGTTTTTCAAATAGATACATGGACATCTATATATATACAATATGAGCTATTAATTTGTTAAGCTTTTTAATGCAATGCTGCAATATCTATGGAACTATTTTGCTGTGTAATTAGACTAAATTGCTGTAATTTAATGTTTACTCTTACCTATCTTTAAACTACAGGTTAAAGACTGAGCTCACACTCTGCTATCTATAGTTTCCATTAATTTCTTCTGCTATATTGCACATAAAAAATTATATGTGTTTTAACATTCTTGCTAAGATTCTACCCATTTTAAGATAGTTTCAAATGGTGACTGTGTTTTTTCGTTTAAGTGATGTTTTCAGTACCTGCCAATCTGAGCTCATCTCAGAGTTTCATTAGTACTCTATTTACCCCATTTCTGAGATCATTAAGGAGGCTTCAAATAAGATCAAGCTGACATTCATCCCTATGGCACCCAGAGAACGTGACATTGTTTATCTTCACTCTTTGATTCAAGTCCATTTGCCAGATTTTAAACATTACGACAATGCTAAATGCAAAGCCTATTTAAATTAGCTTCTCTGAATTAAATCTGTGACTGAAATTTAATGAGACACATCAAAACTTGGTTATAATTAATACAAAAGTTCTTCCACATTTCTGTAGCTGTTAATCCTACTTATTTCTCCCACGATTAACTATTCATGTTTATTTTTCCCATAGTGAGTCCTTCAGATATTTTCCCTGATACTTGCTTTCATTTCTTTAGTGATGAAAGATACATGTTAACCTTCATGAATACTTCAATACCTTTTAGTTTGGTAAAGATTATTTAACTTTTCATATTGTATGCCAAATAAATCCAGATGGCATGCATATGTCTGAAGTAAATACATGTGATTATAAAATTCAAGTTAATATTCTGCCACATTTTTGATGACTTACTTGCAGAATCAGAACAAGGAATAAACTGTGAGTAAATCACATATTTTCTTGGGTTTGTGCTAACTAAATGTAGTAATACATAAAATCATTTTTAAGATACAAAAAATAAAAGATGTACAGATTAAAATTTTTAATTAAGTCTAACAATAATAATTTATTTACATTTATGGGCTACCTACCTTTCAACCAGCTGACAATATTTTATGGTACATGTAGGAAAAAAATATTAAATTACCTACATTTTGTATTTACCCTGAAAGAGAATGGTTAGGGAAAATAATATTAAAATTAAGGTAATAAATAATATATAGATTTTAAAATTATCATTATTAGAAACTACTGAAAAATTACTATTTTGTGATTCTTCCACAAATATCCTAAAATCTATATATTTTTCCCTTAATAAGCTGAAAAATACCTAAAGACAAGAATATATGCCATTGAGAGTAATACCATGTTTTTCACTATATGTATATTATTTGTGCTAAAAAAGGGAGGGGCAAAATAGAGTCACTTTTGCTAAGTCCCACAGTAATAAACCAAGATGTAATATCTAACTTAATTTCAGTTTCAGCCTCTTCTAGGAATGTAAACTTTAACCAGTGAACCTGGAATAATCTGACCAGCACCGGTGAGGTAATCTGCCTGATCGGCCTATGCCTTTCCCCAAAGAAAGGTAATCTGTCCTGAAATAATCTTTTCTTTTGTTGGTGACTTCCTTGTCCTAGCTCCTTTCTGCCCCTAAAAAATATTCTCTGCGGCCCTTAGGAGCTTCTTTCTATTTGCTAGATGGGATGCTGATTCATGGACTGTTGAATAAAGCCAATTAGATCTTCTAATTTACTCAGCTGAATTTTGTTTTTTAAGATTTCCTAAGTGACTGATGTTAATGAGCTGTATTCCCTATGACAGTGTAGTTCTTGTGTTAACCTGCTTCAGAATTACCAGATTATGTTTGTCATTACTGAATCAGAATCTCTGCAATGGGTGAAGTTATAAACTCCCCAGATGAGTTGTGCAGTTAACAAAGTTTGAGAATCACTGTTCTATAAGCAACATAAGCAATAAATAAATGAACAAATTCAAGGATGAAATAATGAATCAAGAATATTTAGATGCTATCAAAAAGCACATGATGAAAAAATAGCAAGAGCATTTCTATTAAGCTAAGAAAAGATAACTTCATAGAATGTTTTTGAGTTGATTATGAAAATTAATAAAATTTGATGACCAGAAAACTACTCAATTTATCTAATTATGCTGTCTGTGTTGACTAAATATGGCATATACTGTAGCTGTTTAATGATATCAAAATGTCAAATTATAAATAATATGCCCCAAATTAAAGAGACAGTGAAAGATAAAAATGATTAAAAATGTATTTTATATGTATTCCAAAAATTTAGAAGTATCTATATTGGCAAAACTGATTTCAACCATTGATCTGGGAAATTAAGTCAAAATATATTCACAAAAGATAAATCTGAATTTTGGGGCTAATTTTCTCTAGATTCCAAAATTAATATCTAAAATGAAAGTTACTTAATTTCTTCAATTGTCACAATAAGCTAAATGTAAAGAGTAAATGTTATATATATATATATATATTTTGTTTTTTTTAGTTCACACTTATATTTGAATTTGTGGATAATTTTGTCAAGAATGTGGGTTTGAAGAAAGAGAAATTTATATTTAAATTATCATCATAGAATAGTTAGTGGAGTGATGCAAGCCAAGTTATTTTAATTTGTGTTCTCTAAAACGGAATAATAAAACGAAGTGAGGGTGGGAAATTGCTATCATATAAGATGATTAAATGTGATAATAAGACAAGCCTGAAACCTGGTAGAGGCTTTGTAAATTTTGTTATTGTTTTAAAACTATGTGACTTAAAGCAATCACAGTGACAACAACCTAAATATATTACAGTTGAGAGCCTGGTAGCAGAAAACAACTGGCATTCTTCACTAACACAATTAAACACACAACTCTTTTCCAATGTGAACTGGATTCAAGGAGTTCAAAACTTCTTATCTGCTTCAATAAAATTTTGTGATCCACGATCTTGTTCTAGCAGAAATGTTATACAAAGGCAGAAGCAGATGTTAGGGAACTCTTTCTACATCCTGTGAATTGCAGCCTCTGGAGTGAGCACTTGAACAGACGACAAGTCGCTATGATTAGGAAGTCATGGGGAAAAAAGCCCCTTTTGCACTGATGCAGGGAGGCTATCTGATGTTTTAATTATTAAATGACCAAAAAATTGCTAGTGAGCTATTTCAACACAGCTAAGAAGACAGTAAAGCTAAATAATGCACACAGTTTCATTGTCAACCTAAGTATTATTGTTAACATATAAACTGAATCAAAATAACTGATATTAAGAGGTTCTGTATTACTTCTGGCCATGATGCCTCAAAACTGGTACACAGAAGTTAAGTTAATGACATATTTTACAGAAATTATCTCATTATTTCAACAGTAAGCTGGGTACCTATAATATACAATCACATGATAGGCATTTTCAAATAATGAAAATACCAAGAACAGTCTTAACCATATCTTCAAGGATTGCACCATTTTATCCAAGTTTATATTAACACTTGCAAAAAAATAGAAGACAATATAAGAAAATAAAATGTAAAGAAAAATACCATATGATACCACTCATACGTGGAATCCCCCCCAAAAAAAATTCACAAATGAACTTATTGACAAAACAGAAATAGACTCTCAGATATAGATAACAAACTTATGGCTACCGGGAGGAGAAGGGGGTGGGAAGGGATAAGTTGGGAATTCGAGATTTGCAGATACTAACTACTATATGTAAAATAGACAAGTTTCTTCTATATAGCACCAGGAACTATATTCAATATTCTGTAGTAAGCTATAATGAAAAAGAATATGGAAATGAATCTATGTCTATATATGTATGACTGATACATCACACCATACATCAGAAATTGACACAACATTGTAAACTGACTATAGTTCAATTTAAAAAAAAGTACAGGAATTTAAAGGGAAAGATTGATTCAAGGGTGCAACTTTGGAAAATTTCATAAGGAAATGAGACTCTTTTTAATTAGTTGTAAGGTTTTTTGTGAAAATGAGGGCCATGTAAAATATTTTTAATTTCCTGATTTTGCAATTTTTACATTCATATTTCTAAGCCGTTTTCAGACATGTACAATTTGAAGTACCATTTGACTCTGAGGCTCTTAAATTAAGTGTTACAAAGTATAAAACTGTGAGCCAACAGATTTAATAAAGAAGAAATAACTATTCAAGTTCAGACCAATAAAAGAGGAAATAAGTCAACAGATTTAAGTGTAAAAAACAGAAGGCAATATAATAGAAGTGAAATTTGTAATTCCAATAAACATCAAGTAACAACATTAAAGAACAATTCTAATTGCAGAAGAAATCAAACACTCCAAAGATACGAAGAAAAAGGATGAATAGAACATAAAAAATAAATTTTAAATATTAATAAAGATTTAAAAAGCAAATCTAAAAGACATACTTTTCATTATGAGGAGAATAAAATATGTAGTAAAAGACTACTGCAATAAAATATTAAGGGTCTATTTCATTGTTGTAAATGAAGTGTTATAATACATTCACAGATTATCTAATTAAGATGAATAAAGCTATTTGTGACAGAAACTTTGTGACATAATTTTTTTTTTAATTTTAAGAAAATGACACCACGTGTCTATGAAGAAAGAGCTATTTATCCTTGGTCAGAATATGTCCAAGATATGCTAAAATAATTCAGTTGCAAAATAAAAAAAAAACCAATGTTAACATCATTAAATTTGGCAGAATGTATTCTATGCAGCCTTCATTTTCTTTTTAAGTTGTCATAAATTCTTCTCTGTTTAGATTAAAAAAAAAAGATAATGAATTCTTCAGTGGAAATGCAATGCTTATTTGTCACCTTCCTTTCAAAATATAAAGTTAAAATTCTTCTAATGAGAAGATCTCAAGATAGCAAGGTCAGAGAAGAAATCCCTTTAGGATACACAGCATAACTAACGTTTTATATAGTACGGAGTAAAAAAATAAACAATGATGTTTGAAATTATCTAACTTCATGATGGGATCAAAAAGAAAAAGACTATAGAATGTATCAATTTAGTCATTGGGGAATTTGTATAATAACACATATATTAGTTAGTAGTAATAATGTCTGTGCTTTGCAAATGAAAACTGCCTCAAAATTCTGGTCAAATAAATTTAGAATCTTGTAGAGCAGAAGATAAAATTTCAATAGTTTTCAAGGGCCATGACAAAGTAGTTGTCACAGTTCAATTATTTATAGTCATTTTTAGGACTGAGAAACACAACAATATCATAATTTTTAGAAGAAAATATCAAACATTTATATATATATATGCCATTGAGATGACTTTAGCAACAGACCAGCTCATTGCCTATCTTCTATAAATTAGCAATTAGGAAACTATTTTCACTCTTCATGACATCTATTTCTGTACATTTTTCTGTTGCATTTCCCAGGTGGTCTTGTTCTGCCTTTGTCTAAATAGATTATTTCCTAGGCACAATAACCTCATATTAAAACATCTGAGTAGTCTTCCATATTTTTGTGCAAATTCAACACAATAGACATTTATTGAAAACATTATTGCAAAGAATTATGTTGGATAATGTGGGAACTTGAAAGATTAACCAGGAAAGTTCTTTGCTTTCAAGGATATAGAAAGGGGAACATATGCCACAAAATGTAATTTGGTATTGACTATATATGTGTTTTAATTTTGCATAACACAGAAGTATCTACGGAATCTCAAGAGGAAATTGTTTTGAATACACTGGGGGAGAAACGGATCGATCATAGCATCTATCACATTTAAGGTGGCACTTAATAAATGTGTAGGATTGGAGGTGTTTGACTCAGAGAATTCAGATAGGAGATATGAGTGAAAGAGGAAGAACTTCAGGACATATTTTTTAAAGGTGTGGAGATAGAAAATGGGATTTATCTTTTGAGGTAGAAAGGATGACTCTGAATTATATTTTAGAGCAAGAAATTCTTCTATTAGCCACTCTGTATTGTTATCCTGTCAAGATGACAGGACTTGGTTGCTTACTCACTTTGAAATACTGCTGACATCCGTACTGCACTGCTTTCTAATTTGGTGGCTCTTTTAGATACACAACTTGCATTCAGAAAGTTGATTTTCAAATTGAGCAAATTCACTTAGGTTTTCTTTCATTATAAGCATTTTTAGTTAGCTAAGATTCAGGATTTTATTTTGTTAGATTTGAATACAGAGAAGATTGCAAACCTAGAGTCAATTTCAATTTAGTTGAGCTTCATAATACATTGATTTTTTTCTTTCCATTGAAACCTTTTTTTTAAAAAAACTTCTTTTAGCAAACAGCTTTCAGACTTCCATAGGCTATCTAGATTCAATACTTTGCATTTAGACAGGAAAAGCTGATGAAAATATTGTTCAAAAATTGAAGAGGCTTTACTTTTTAGATTTTGATGTTTACCAAATCTTATAAAAGTTCATCAGTAGGATTGTAATGAAATTGCCCAAAAAACACAAGACATTTACTATTTGCTTATGAACTAATTCAAAATTTTCAATTGCTACTACATAAAATTTATAATCAATTATTTTTAACTTCATAGGGTTTAGCTGCACAGCATTCAGCACCCGAAAAATATATTGGGTTAAATTCTACTGTGCTCAGAGAAATGCAAGGAGTGAATGAATGTAATGTTGTGATCGCAGTAAAGACTTCACTCTAAAAAGTAACTCTTTCATGGCCTTTCTGTCTGCCACTGCAGGAATTACATGGAACATCCAAGAGGGACTATATTGTTTAGCAAAAGAGGGCATTTAGTGTCTACTATAGCCTCTCACTTCCATGCAGAAAACTTAGTACTAATTGTACAACAGCTAGTCCTATGACTGTGAATAGCTCCTTTTATTTCTTAGATCCTCTTTTCTAATCTGTAAAGTGAGGGTCCATAACAAACAGCACAATATCAGCTCAGCACAGTATCAACAGCTGATAAAAATATCAGCTTTCTCCAACCTACTCTTCATTTTATAATACTCATCAGAGCAGTAACTATGCATGAGTATTAAATACATATTTTCAAAAATAATATCTGTATGTTCAAGACACAGAGGACTTAGAAGAAAGGGTCCAAGAAGATACAATAAAAGAGTATCTGTCTTTGAGATGATGAACAGCAAACAGTGGTTCTCAAATTTTATGTGACAACGATATTGTTCTGACTCAATAAATCTGAGGGTCTTAAGACTTTGCATTTTTAACAAGCCTTTGACAAAGATATGCCAATGCTGCTGGTCACTCTCTGTAGGAAGTAATGAGAGGGCACCCAGAAAGCCCTGGGGTCATCCAGTGAATGCATGAAGACAGAGAGAGAATTTTAATAAATGTGCCCAAGCAAATAGATGACCCAGGATCTCACATGACACTGCCATGCTCTGTTTGGCAATATTCAAAAGTTGCTTACCAACTAGACAAACTGAGCCTTGATTCAGGACATAGCCTTGTCATTGATATTTCAACCCCTCCCCCCCCAAATCCATCTCTTTGTAGGTAGTCTAGCTGAATATCTAGAAAGATCTAGGTCTATAGAAGAGAAAGGGAATTGAAAACATTCAGAAGGAAGACAGAGTTAAGAAATGTGAACCAACAAAGATGGCTATTCATTTTCTGAAGACGATATGGTAGAAAAACAAAACTGGGCAGATAATTGCTTTGGTCATCCAAATATAATAAAAGAATGATTGTTTCTCTGATCTCCAATATGGCTTTTTTGGCACTGTTCAGCAATATTTCTTTCAAAAATTTTCCTAATTAATTTGTTTCAAATAATCTTTTATTTCCCTTGCAGTTACTATTCTCTTTTAATATACAATGTAAGCACAAAGTCTATTAAACTCCAAGCAGTGGAGTTGGGCAAGTTAAGTTTTAGGGATTTTAGTCTTCATCATGTAAATTCAAAAGTTCTTATCTTAGTTCAACACTGAGTTAATGATAATGTTAGGATGATGGTTAAGTCGAGACCAAAATTCAAGTTTTGAATTCTCAATCCACTCTTCTCTCCACATTATCATAGCATTTCTTATGTATGGTATTAAGGTGTAATGTACAACCAAAGACTTGGAAGTAGAAAATCATTTTAAATTTTTATTTAAGTAGCCTTGGAAAATTTATTTAATCTTTTTGATCTTCAGTTATCTCATCTAGGAAATGAGGATAATTGTAATATCTTGTTTCTAAGAGATGGTTTGAAGATGGTATGACAGTGTTAGGCATCATTTTATACAGCCACCTTATAAAAGTCACAAAAATACAAATTATTATTAAGCAATTTTGCTGCTGTTATGCAAATAATCCATTGAGGGGTATCATAAGTTAATGTTTTATAATGCTATCATAATATATTTTTACAAGTCATATTTCAAAAC
Organism: Vicugna pacos; assembly: GCF_048564905.1. NCBI lineage: Eukaryota > Metazoa > Chordata > Mammalia > Artiodactyla > Camelidae > Vicugna > Vicugna pacos. The sequence continues at coordinate 21,954,757 of NC_132991.1, forward strand.
TAACCTATCATTAATGAATTTCTACTCCAGGTAAACAATTTGCCCATTATTATTTTCTAAAACAAAAAGGTATGTATTCCTGACTAGCCAATAATTATAATAACTTTTTATGTCAGATATATTTTTATAAGGTTTAATCTATTTTTAAAAACATGGTATCACCCCTTTCCTTCTTATTTGAGAGAGTTCTGCAGGCACATTGTTCTTAGGCAATCCTCTTCCTAAGGCTATGGTGCCTCAAACTACATATCTGTCTCAACAACCCACATGTCTGTAGGAAGGTTAACTGTTTTGTCTGACATTTTAAAACAACAGATTCACTTCTTCAATCTCTCATTTAGAATTAGACAAGGATAGAAATGAATATGGTTTGATACATATAATATTTTAATTTTGGAATAACCAAAAGATTTAAAGTTCTACTCAAACAAATGATTTCAACAATTACATTCTATTTTCTAAACTTTAACAGCAATCCAAGTCAACAAACAACTGAATTGTGACATCTTGCCAATATCATATGCAGGACTGAATTTTCTCTCATTGAGGGTAAAGAAAACACAATGATAACAGGATCCCAGGAGCCTGCACTTGCAAGACTAAACAGAAAAGAGGTAAAGGAGCTACACAGATGACAAGTAAATCAGCACTTATTTTCACTCTCGTTCATGAAAATGCAATGGAAAGAAGGAAAAATTTATGAAGAATCCTCCACTCAAGAAGATACAAAAGCTAAGATATTTCTAGCTTCAGTTTATTTCTAATTCAGTGAGACTGAAACAGCTTTCTCAATACCTTACTGTTCCTTCCTCTGTTCAACCAACAAAGACAATGAAATGTTTTTTAAAATAACTCTGATTAAAAAGGATGATTTTTAGGGGGAGAGAAGCAAGATGGTGGAGTAGAAGGACGCTTGTAGCTCACCCTCTCCTACAAATATACCAAAACTCACATCTACGGACCCACTCAGCCAACCAGAGCACCTGCCGAACTCTGACAGAACATCGCCCTCTTCGAAAGACAGACACCAAAAATCTGGTAGGAAAAAAGAAAGAAGAAAAAGCAAACAGTGTGGGACCGATCCCACTGGGAGGGAGTGGCAAAGGAGGACAGCGCTCATTTGCTGGGTTTCCCCCCTCCAACAGAGAGGGCAGTGGGACAGAGGGGAACCTCTGAGGTCTGCCCCAAGCACCCCTTGACCGACAGAACTGAGTTAAACAGGCACAAAGGGTGTCTGCAACACCCAGCCTGAGACACGAGCCGGCAGCTGGGGACTGCAGGGTGCTGCATGCCATGGCTGGGAGGGGATACAGAGCAGAACAACCTCGGTCTCCCATAAACTGCGAAAAAAGCAAAGCAACATAGCTGGTGTGCCCTGCGGGGAGGGGCGCCATAGCCTTTGTCTCCTCAGACCTGTGCTGCCATTACTGGCACTTCTCGCAAGAAGAGGGGCGGGGCTCAGCCACAGCTGCCATATTCTCCTGTGTGCAGTGCCTGGGCAGGGGTGGGGCCGGGACCTGAATCTGCACCCGGAGGCTTCGCAACCTATGCAGCCTAGGATACTCTATCCAGCAAGGCTGTCCTTTAGAATAAAAGGAGAGATACAGAACTTCACAAACAAAAACCAAATGAGTTTAGCAACACTAAACCCATGTTAAAAGAAATATTCATAGGTCTACTCTAAATAGAAAAGAAGCAGGATGCTACAAAAATGAGAAACTCATAACTGGAAAGGAGATAACTGCCATGAATTACAAAAAGAGTAAACACAAAATTGTAAAAGAAGACAGCTAAATCATTAAGAGTGGGAGAGGGAAGCAAGGAAAGCCATTGTGGATAACAGTATGGAGATTCCTCAAAAGACTAGGAATATACTTACCATATGACCCGCTAATCCCGCTCCTGGGCATACATCCAGGAGGAGCCCTACTTCAAAATGACACCTGCACCCCAATGTTCATAGCAGCACTATTTACAATAGCCAAGACATGGAATCAGCTTAAATGTCCATCAACAGATGACTGAGTATATACCACATCTAAAGAAGATGTGGTATATTTATACAATGGAATACTATTCAGCCATAAAAAGCAACAACATAACGCCATTTGCGGCAACATGGATGTTCCTGGAGAATGTCATTCTAAGTGAAGTAAGCCAGAAAGAAAAAGAAAAATACCATATGAGATCACTCATATGAGGAATCTAAAAACAAAACAAAACAAAACATAAATACAAAACAGAAACAAACTCATAGACATAGAATACAAACTTGTGGTTACCAAGGGGGTGGAGGGTGGGAAGGGACAGACTGCGATTTTAAAATGCAGAATAGATAAACATGATTATACTGTATAGCACAGGGAAATATAAACAAGATCTTGTGGTAGCTCATAGCAGAAAAAAATGTGACAATGAATATATATATGTTCATATATAACTGAAAAATTGTGCTCTCCACTAGAATTTGACACAACATTGTAAAATGACTATTACTCAATAAAAAAAATGTTAAAAAAGGATGATTTTAAATAAAATTTGCTAGCCTATAATCATAAAGATAGTATTTCTAATAGACCATAATTAAGAAATAGTTTTTAAGATCTAATAGTGGGTTTCTCTGAAACAATAAAAATAATGAAAGAAAATTCAACAATTACTGTATATCTGCCATTTTCTTTCACACAAATCTATAAAATAGTCATTATCAACACAGAGCATATAAAAAAATTGGGACCAGATATGTTATAAAATTTGCCAAATATCATACAGCCAGTAAGTGGAGAAAACTTGGATTTTCCCAAAATTATATACTGAAGGTCAGGTCTTATTTCTTCTTTTCCTCAGACATGGTATTATTTTTATGATGTTACAAAATCCTTAATCTTTCTGGACTAAAATTTATGCATCTCTAAAATAAGGCTGTTTGAGTAGAAGCTCTCATTCTGTTTTTTTAACTCCATGATATAAGGGGTCTGGCTGGGGTGTACATTCATAGAATAATTGGCCAAGAACATAGATAGGGTCCTGCCATCATCTCTGAAGCTTGCTATAAATGACCTGAACAAAGAAAACCCTAATATAATAACAATTTTATTATAATTCACTCAATAGTGTTGCTTTCGTGTGGAGAGTTAACATACCACCCTGAATGCTTTGTTTAATATCAGACAGTAAATGAGGCATTTGGGAGATGGAGATCAATGACATCCTTACATGCACATCAACTGTAGTATAATTAACTAAAACCTAATACCAGGAAGTTCAAAAATTGAAATGTTCTCCAGTGCACTTTTATATCACCAATCACTGTTGTACAGTAATGTACAGGATGTACTTGTGATTAAGGATAAGAGCCTTGACAATTTAATGAAGAAAAGATAAAACACAGTAATCCTATAGAGAGCAAAGCTGGTCTCCTATTTATCAACAAATGCATTAAGAATCTTCCATCATTAAATTGTATATCAATAATGGTATGAAATGAAAAGAAACAAGTGCCAAATAGTTTCCTTGATATAATAAAGGTGTTGAAATGTAAGCCTTTGTACTCACATAAAAAAAAAGTGAAAATCTTACTGATCTATGACCTAACTGAATACTGATATAATAGGAACGATTCTATAGTTCTTAAGCAAAAATTCCATTGAAATAAAGAATTTGTCTTAGAACTACAGTTATGTCCCAAAAGACTGTGCAAATAATATGCAATGTTTTTTAACTTAACAGGACACATAAATTAAAATAATACTGCTGTTGAAACCATACAGTTCAGGAAGTAAAATAGCCTAACAAACAAAATAATCAAAACAAATAAAAAATGCTATATATTTTAAATACAGCATCTTTAGACTTTGGAAAGAAATAGAACATGAAGTTTTAGATTAAATTTCAATGATTACAAGGTAATTTTTGAACAACATTCCAAAAAATCAATAGATCAGGAGAGAAGCTGGATTTCAGTAACCTCAAACTATCTATATTGCCATCCTTAAATTAGGAAACAAATTATTGCAAATCATTTTGCTTTGCTCTATAAGTATTCAATTTCATGTATGAAATTATAGTTATAGCAATGGCCCATATGTAGAACTATGCAGTAAAAAATAATAAGAATATGAAGTTTGACTATAAGAAATTATAGAAAATGTAAGATTTTAATTTTGTAAGAAAAACATTATATTTTGGTATTAAAACAATTAGTATCATTTTTCAAAGTAATTGAGTTCTGGTAAGCTCTGCATCAACTCTAGAAATAGAACAAATGTTCAAAAAATTTTGAACTTCTCTTTACAACTATAACTCAGAACCACATGGGGAAAAAAGTCTGTTTTTCTTCATTCTGTCTTTAATAATTGCAATCACCATCTTGATATACTTCATTTACAAAACTTGGATCAAATTGCAGAATTTTTGAAGGATTGTGTTTAATTTCAATGAAGATGCAATAGAGAGAGGATCAGTATGGTAAAAGTATCTTCAACTTCCTCGCTAGACAATGTTGGGCTAGTTGTTTAAACTCTCAGAGACACTATTCTCTCATCTTCCAAATGTAAATAAAATAACTACTGAAATCAAAGAGTTGTAAGGATTGTATAAAATCACAGTTGGCAGCAATATTATGAGATCTGTAAAGATATACTAAATGACAGTTATTAATTTTAAGAAAAAAATTCTCTCATTTTATGTTAATAGCATGGATATATCTCTTCACTCCAAGAATTTTCTTCTTGCTAATGCTGCTCAATAAGCACAACTCTCAGACACTCCTATCGGGATGGTATTTTTCTAATTTGTGTATCGACCCTCTTTCTTTTCTTGATTATATGTCATTTAGCAAAAAAAAATTTATATTTTTAAGCAAGTGAGATGATAAACAGTTTTCTTTTTCTTAGAAGAGAAATAACAGATGCACGTGGATTGATTTGCTTACCATGCAATCTTAGCCCATATAAATTAAATATATATTTTTCCTCAAATTTTATGCTACACAACTAGTCACTCAATGTCAAAGCACCTTAAAACATCTCACAGAGATTTAGTATAGTGGGGAATTGAGTCTTAGGTTGTTTTTATCAATATATTGAGCTTATCGTTGCATTGACTAATTTAACTCGACTTTGTTCCACAAAATTTTGAATTTCCTTACAAAGCAAACATATGCAGAAACTAAAACTACAAACAGATCAAACTTAGGGACACTACAGATCAAATTAAGCCAGGGGATCCTTAGAATATACATGTTCATGTTATACAATCACTCACACAGAGTACAAAACTTCATTCTCTTTTGAGCAGCTTGTGCAAAATAGAGACTTGATCATTTACACAGTATTTGGCAAAGAAAAATGTTCTGGTCTTTCAGAGCAGACAAAATTTTCCTCCAACTCAAATCTGAAATTAAGCTTAAAACTGAATTTACCTGATATTTTCTTCCATTTTTAATTACTCTTATCCCTAAGCACCTCTACCAAAAGGACTGAAAGGGCAGAGATAAACACCTGCAAGAGCCTTCCCTTCTTTGTCTAGCTCCAATCTACCCTCACCTTCCAGTCTTCAAGTCAGAGAAAAATCTGAGCTGTAGCAATTCCCTGGTGCGAAAGATTTGTTCTGAATCTTAAGCATATATAAATAGTCATGCCATTTTCTAATTCAACCTTTTCTGAAGTTTTCACCACTGTGATCCAAATCAAAAACAAAAAAACAAACAAACAAACAAAACCCTCTTAAAACTAAATTTAAATGCTGAATTCTATCTTGTGGGAATAAATCTCAAAATAAACTTCAGAAGCTGTGAAAAATGATGTATATATGTTATGATATGCATATAAAAGTACTAAAAGAAGCCAAATGTTAATAACTGTTGGTTTCTCTATGTTATGGGATATGGTCATTATTTCTCTCCATTTTGGAGTTGGATTTCTATTATGCAATAAGTGCTTGTTACTTTTCAAATCATAAAATAACTTCACAAAATAAAACAAAACAGACATGAATATATAGCATTAAATAAACAGAAAACAGTTTCGAAACCTCCCAGTGTTACAAGGGTCTCAAAAGGATTATGTCAATTTATAAACAGCTGACTGAGTTTTTAAAATACAGTAGAGGTGAACAGTATAGTGAATCAGAAACTGTAAAAGCATATACATCCCCAATACAAGCTGATATTAAAACATAACATCACAGTTTGGACACTTCCAGAAATTATTTTGCTTCTCATTGCAAAGCTCTCAATATTAAGAGTGTCATTGTTTTGGGTCAAAATACGTAATCCCTACTTCAAGTAACCTTCCAAGCAGAATTTACTTGTCTTGCTTATCCTCATTCTTTTGCTTCTAGGAAAATAATTATCTTCCAACTGTTGTCTATCGCTCTTCTTTTCACAGTGATTATGATTAAATTATAAACTTGAACATGACAACATGGCTCATCCTCAAAACTCATCATTCTAATATCTAGTAATTGTAGTTGCTGAGTAAAATTCTTCATATCTCTGCATGCACTCATTTATTCAGAGGCAGACAGGCAAAACACTAATATTTTGTATGTTTTTTAATTTTAATAATTGAAATGTTTTAACCATATAGATGGAAACAAAGAATATTGTGACAGATATCCACATACACACCATCCAGATTTAACAACAGTGGCTTCAAGTCTTATTTCAAAGAAATAAAACATTTCATAAGCAGTCGAAGCTTTCCATTCTATTGTATTCCCCCATTTTTCTCTTTATCTAAAGGTAATAACTATCCTCAATTTGTGGTATATTTTTCCTGCATATGGTATCAGATGTCTACTGTTTTGCATTTATAAATAATAAAAAAATACTGTTCAACATTTTAATTTGCATACATGGCATATAGTCTTTTAAACTTATTTTATTGCATACTAGATTTTTGAGTATTACCCTAGTTATTAGCCCACCAGATCTAATTCATTTTAATTGCTAGTTAATAATTTATTTATCCATTCCCATATTGATAAGCATTTAAAATTTTTTCCAAAATAAATATTGCAAAAGCATCACACCATGAGTATCCTTATGTACATATAGAAGAGTTTCACTAAGGTAGATGGATTTTTAAAAGAAATTCTGAATCATACAACATGATCATCATCAATTTTACTAGATATAACCCAGTAAAAATCCATAACAACTTGTCAATATACACTCCGCCAGCCATGTGTATCTTTTCATATCCTCAAGAGAACTTGTTCGGATTTTGATCAGACTTGCAATAAACTCATAAATTAATCTGGAGAGAATTAACATATTTATATGATTTCTGTGTTACCCTTATATATACATATATAATATTTATACATACCATTTATGAACACGGTACACCTTGGGAGAAACAGTTCTTTCTGTAATCCTCCTACACATCTTGGTGCATATGACTGCTCTCTAGTGGACTAGAACAGGACATTTCTCAGTGTTGTTCATGTAGCTGGCAACTTTTGAGAGATAAAATAATGCTTCTCCTCAACTGAAAAATGAAAACAAATAAAAACAAGCTTGCTTACTATTTGCTATGAAAGCAGTTTGGATTCCCCAAACTCAAGTGTTCCTCTCCTTATAATCCAGCCCACTGCATGTGCAGGCATCCACCTGGCCCCATCACATAATCCTGTAGTCTTAGGGGATGGGGGAAAAGGGGACCAAAATAAATATGGCAATACTAATGCTGCTTCCTTAGAGATGAGTAATAAAGTTTCTTTTTTTCTAACTCAGGAGTCTTCTGTCTTCTGCCAGAATCCATGAAATAATAACAGGTTAATTTGTCAGCATTTAAGTATGGTAAAATAAAATCTCAGAGCAAACAGTGTACATTTTATTTATTGAAGAATTTATTTGAATACACATGTAAAAATGTATGTAAAAGGGGTTACGCATCTTCTGTCAGAAGAAAGAAAGGGGCAGGGAGGGGAGAGGGATAGAGGAAAAAATGTAATATTTCATTGGTCAAATAAAATACATTTTTCAATCAGATTTGGGATTACGGTCTGCTAAATTGCCACCACTGTGATAAACTCTGCAACCTGTGTGTCATGTGTGCTTTGTGCAAATATGTACTATTCCGTATAGCCCATTTTATTGCAGTTATTTGGTTTGCCTTACTGTTCCTCAAGAGTAGATACTCTGTATTAATCTTGTCATAATGTATATGCTTGTCTTTGGTATATGGTGTGCATATGTTATCTTTCATGAACACATTTAAGATTATCACATGCCCTCTTTAAATTGTAAAGTCTTCCATAAAAGACAGATCATATATTTTCCTTCCTTTTTATCTCACCAGTTGGCATAATATAGAATTCTCTGTGTGTGCTCATAAAATAAATGAAACTGACTGACAGACTAACTGATTATCCTAGTTGGAAGCATATTTTGCACAGCAGTTACTCCCGCTATTTAAGATGATTATAATCATAATAATCATTTTCATTTGTACAGTGCTTTGTATTTTCCAAAACCCTTTTTATATACATTATTTAACATGAACTCATAAGAAACCTGGATCTACAATAATCAACATAAATAGTATCCATTTGGCAAGATAAATTGATTATATATACTTTTTACACATAAGATTACAATAAGCTAACATTTTGCAAAAATAAAAAGGCAAAGGACGCATTTCCTTGTTATTTTACCTATGGTGAGCATTAATCCAAATCATTTATGTTGACTTTGATCAAGCTACATCTGTTTGTAAAAGTTCTTTGATATGCTTTACAAAGCAAGTTGCCTCTGGGGTATTCATAGACTGAACAGAAGAGGAAAAATTATCTTTTCAGATTTTGAATTAGATAGCTTTGCTGAGCCAAATGTCTCAGGGCTGGGGATATTACCATTCTCAATTTAATTTATAAATGTGTTCATAAGGTTGTTTGGTTTTTTTTTTGCCTCCTTCTTTCCAACCTGTTTGTAATATTGCTTACTGTACTCCAGGTCTAAAATGTTTCCATGCTCAATCATGTTAAAGTGTAAAACCATCTCTCAATGTGAAGATCACTAAGATGGACTATCTCTGAGAATAATTAATATCTGGAGACCCAATTTAGTTCTTTTTGTTCTAATGTTCAACAAAGATCTTCATTTATCAGTGTATGTTTCCCATGTGACACACTTCTATGTGGAAAGTAGGTCACAGGAAGAACAGTATTGATTTTTAAGGTCTAGTATTCAAAAATGCTGTTCCAGTGAAAAAGCATGTTCTCAAAGCAATGACATCTAAAAGGTCATTGTAGGGACAACCACAATCACATATTAATAATGACAGAAGTTCAAGAAATGTTTCAAGTGGTAGAAAAACTGTTTTCAACTGAATAATGTGTTAGTATAAAACCTGGAGAATGCATTTATGTATGCATAGCACCCATCAAATAACCTAATATTCTTGAAGATAATACTGTAATTGATATGACTATGATGACTATTAAGATTTTAACTTAGAGACTATGTTTCTAGCCATACAGGTGAGGCAACTGAGCCATACAGCCAGATCAATTAATGAAGATCTGTCTATATAGAAACAGGGATATATATATATGTGTGTGTGTGTGTGTATGTGTGTGTGTGTGTATATATATATATATATATATATATATATATATGCAACCAGGGATAACTTTGACAAAAGCAATTTTAAATTACAGGTCAAAGAAATATTAAAAGACATGAAGGAATAAGGGGAAAATGGGAAGGAAGGGAGGGAGGTAAAAGGAAGGAGAAGAAAACCCTAATTAGTATACACTTTACCAAACTAGGAATACATTTACTATAGCATAACCTAAAATTTTATAACATTACCAGCTGGCTTCCACTATTTTTAAAACAAAAATCAGCTTCATGAAGGTACGATTTACATAAAGTAAAATACACCAATTTAGTGTATAATTCAATGAGTCCACACATGCACACACTTGGTCATCCACCATCTTTACCAGGATGTAGAACACTTCCAGAAAGTTCCTCCATGCCTCTTTGCAATCAGTCAGCCCTTACCCACCTATAGGGGACAATCGGTCTGCTGCCTGTTGCAACAGTTTAGATTTTCAGGTTTCAGAAACCAACCCCAGTAGAACCACATGCCCCACATATATTTCTTTTAGACTGTTGCTTTTTAATTCATTTATATGATAAACAATTGAGTGCCTGTTATGTCCTTCAATGTCACTCACTTCAGGGCTATAGAGAGAATGAACAAGTTCTAACCTTAAGGAGATCATAATCAAGGGAGAAATAAATATAGAAATAAGAGTAATTTTATATGATAAATCCTAGAGCAGAAACAAATACTGGTTATTTTAGAGGACCGAGTATTTTTTCTCCATTTTCAAAATATGTTTATTTACATGACATTTTATAATACAGAGCTACCATCTTAAAAATTATGGCAACTGTGACATGGACTCAGAAATTTCAAGTTCAAATAGTGATATTTTCCAATAAGAAATCATATTCACAAGATGGTTATACTAGGTGAATTAGTGAGAATTTTCCACAGAAATAGAGCCAATAAAAAAATAGGATATATGTGTGTTGGGAGAGTGTATGTAGAGAGAGAGACAGACAGACAGACAGACAGACAGAGACAGAGGCAGAATAAGAGAGAGAGAGAAGTTATATTACGGATCAGGTTCATGTGATTGTAGAGGCTGACAAGTCCAAAATCTACAGGACAACCTGGCAGACTAGAGATTCAAGGAAGAGCTGGCATTACAGCTCTAGTCTAAAGGCAGTCTGGAGGCAGAATTCCTCTTCCTTAGGGAACCTCAGTCTTTTCTCTTAAGACTTTTACAAATTGAATACACATAATGGTGAGAAATCTGCTTTACTGAAACTCTAATGATTTAAATGTTAATTGCATCTAAAAAAAATCTTCAAAGCAACATCAAGGATAATATTTGACCAAAAACTGGGAATCATGGCCCTTCCAAGTTGACACATAAAATTAACCACCACATTAGCTTAGATTTACTCTGTATTTATGGTGTCAGTGCTAATATTTTTATGTGGAGGGGTTTCTGCTAGAGTAGCACCTCTATTTCTGTCTGTAATATTGACACCTTACAGAAAAGAAGTTATCTGATTGCCAATTGTGTGGATCTATTCATGCTTCTCACTGATTAATTTCTTAAATTAACCTATAAAAAAGCTGAAAACATAAAGACTCATTCTCTCTCTCTTTCTTCCACTTCAGTTATGAGACAATTCTTGGCTACTGCTTTGGGTAGGAAGTTCTAGAATTTAGACTGCAGAGACATGCATGATATTAGTAAGTTCTTTTCACTGTAGATATCTTCTCCAACTAGCTTTATCAGTATTGAAGCTGACATGTTGAGTTCTATTTGCCTCCTAGAAACTCCTACTTGGATGGTTCTAAATAGAAAAAAAAAAAGTTGTATTTATTAGTGTTCTAAGACCATAGCAACTTGATCTTTGTCTATGACCTTGAGAAATACAGAGACTGGTACCTAGCGACCAAAATAACAAATGGACATCAAAGTTTATGGTAGCCATTTGAGTTGCCTTAGGTTTTCACCTAAATCACCTCAGTTGACATGGGATTGTCTATAGTGGGTTAAAGCAGTTTATGGGCACTGTGAGGGAAGTTCACACATCCCATTATAAAGATCACTGACATGGAGAATATTCTATCTTCTTTGACTGAGGAAGGAAATGTCTTAATGAAGTTCTTGCACATTGAAACATGAATAAAACAATCAGCTAGGCCTGTGTTTGGAAATCTCAGTTTTCTTAAGTATTCAAATGGTAACTGGATTGTTTTTAAAAATATGTCAGTACAACTCTCAGGACTGGAGCAATGTGAGAATGGTAGAACTATCAGGGGAAAAAATATTAAGAGATTTTCCTAAAAGAATGGTCAAATTTCTGGTCAAGAGATAAACAAGATTACACTGTATAGCACAGGGAAATATACACAAAATGTTATGATAAATCACAGAGAAAAAAATGTGACAATGAGTGTGTATATGTCCATGAATGACTGAAAAATTGTGCTGAACACTGGAATTTGACACAACACTGTAAAATGATTATGAATCAATAAAAAAATGTAAAAAAAAAAAGAAAAAAAAAACGATAGCAAAGTAGTAGGACCACAAGCTCATGTCCCCTCACAATTACAATAAAACCACAACCGACTGCTAAACAATCATAGGGAAAAAAATGACTTGAACCTAGCAAGAAAGGTCTCCTTCAACTGGAAACATAAAAAAGGAACCACAGCGGGACAGTAGGAGGGATGTGTTCATGATATATTTGGGCCCCATATCCCCTGATTGGGCAACCCAAACACTGGAGAACAATTAAATTGCAGAAACCCTCCCACAGGAGTGAGAGTTCTGAGCCTCACACCAGGCTTCCCAACCCAGGGCTATGACACTGGGAGGAGAAGACTCCAGAACATCTAGGTTTGAAGGCCAGCAGGGCTTAATTGAAGGAGCTCCAGGAGACTGGGGGAAACAGAGACCTCACTCTTGGGAAGCACACAAAAAATCTCACATGTACCAGAACCACGGGCAGAAGCAGTGATTTCATAGGAACCTAGGCTAGGCATCCTTGCTAGTTTAAGAAGTTCTTCTGGGGAGGTAGGTGGCAGTGTGGCTTACCCTGGGGACATAAAAGCTGGTGGCAGACATTTGAGGAGTGTTCATACATGAGCTTTCCTGGAGGCTGACACCTTGCTTGGGTCATTAGCACCAAGAGCTAGCCCCACCCAATAGCCTGTAGACTTAAATGCTGGGAAACCTCAGACCAAACAACATATTGGGTGTGAACACAGGCCCATCTATCAGCTGACTTTCTGAGCCCACAGCCACCTCTAGACATGCCCTCAGACATAGCCCTGCCCACTAGAAGGATAGGACCAAGCTCCACTGCTCCTGCCAGGAAACCTGCACAAACCTCTAGTCCAACCTCATCCACCATGGGGCAGATACTGGAAGTGAGAAAAAGAAAAACAATCCCACAGCCTGTGGAAAGAGTCCACAAATGCAGGCCAGACTCTACTCTGGGACCTGCCAGACCCTGGTCCTTGGGTGACAAGAGGGGAATGCACTGCTGGGATGCATGGGACTTCTCATACAGAGGGCTACTCCTCCAAGGTCAAGAAACACAACTAGCCTACTTAAAAACACAAAAAGAAGTTTAGATAAAATGAGGTAGCCGAGGAATACGTTCCTGGCAAAGGCAGAAGATAAAGTCCTGGAAGAAGAAAGAAGTGATGAGGAGATGGGCAATCTACCCGAGAAAGAGTTCAGAGTAATGACCGTGAAGATGATCAAGAATTTGGGAGAAAAGATGAACAGAGAAGTTTTTAGCAAAGAGTTAGAAAATGTAAAGAACATTCAAAAAGAGATGAAGAATACAATTACTAAAATAAATAATACACTAGAAGGAACTAAGAACAGACTAAATGAGGCAGAAGAAAGGGTCAGTGAGCTAGAAAACAAAGTAGTGGAAACCCCTACTGCAGAACAAAAGAAAAAAGAAAAAAACAATGAAAACAAATGAGGATAGTTTAAGAGACCTCTGTGATAACATGAAGCACACTAATATTTACATTATTAGGCTCCCAGAAAGAGAAGAGAGAGAGAAATGACCTGAGAACATTTTTGAAGAGATAATAACCAAAAACTTTCCTGACTTGGGAAAGGAAACAGTCACCCCAGTCCCAGAAGTACAGAAAGTTCCATACAGGATCAACCCAAAGAGGAACACATCAAGTAACACAGTAACCAAATTGACAAAAAGTAAGGGTAAGAAGAAAATATTAAAATTAGCAAGTAAAAAGCAACAAATAATACACAAGGGAACTTCCATAAGGTTATCAGCTGATTTTTCAGCAGAAACTCTACAGCCCAGAAGTGAGTAGAACAAGATATTTAAAGTGGTGAAAGGGAAAATCTACAACCAAAATACTCTAGCCAGCAAGGCTCTTGTTCAGATTTGATGGAGAAATCAAAAGCTTCACAAATAAGCAAAAGCTAAAATAATTCAGCACCACCGAACTACCTTTACAACAAATGTTTAAGGAACTTTTCTAGGTTAGAAAGAAAAGGCCACAACTAGAAACAAGAAAAGTAATTGTGAGGGGTCAGGGGTAAGAATGCAGGGTATCTAAAATGCATTTGAAATTAAGAGACCAGCAACTTAAAACTTAAAACAATTATACACACAAACACACACACACACACCCCACACACACTTCTATACCAAAACCCCATGATAAACACAAACCAAAAATCTACAATAGATAAACACACAAAAAAGAAAGACTCCAAATGTAACTCTATAATCACCAAAACATAAGAGAAGGGAATAAAAAGAAAAGAAAAAAAGGACCTTTACAAAAACAAATCCAGAACAATTAATAAAATGTCAATAAGAACATACACATTGGTAATTACTTTAAATGTAAATAGATTAAACATTCCAACCAAAAGACATAGACTGACTGAATGGATACAAAAACAATATCTGAATGTATGCTATCTGCAAGAGACCCACTTCAGAGCTAGAGACACATACAGGCTGAAAATAAGGGGATGGAAAAAGATATTCTATGGAAATGGAAACCAAAGGAAAGCTGGAGTATCAATACTATATCAGACAAAATAGATTGTAAAATAAAGACTATCACAAGGGACAAAGAAGAATACCACATAATATTCAAGGCATCAATCCAAGAAGAAAATGTAACAACTATAAATATATATGCGCCCAACATAGGAGCACCTAAAAGTATAAGGCAACTGTTAACAGACATAAAAGGAGAAATCAATAATAACGTAACAATTGTGGGGAACTTTAACACCCCACTTACATCAATGGCCAGACCATGCAGACAGAAAACCAATAAGGAAATACAAGCCTTAATGACACATTAGACCAGATGGACTTAACTGGTATTTATAGAGCATTGCATCTGAAAGCAGTAGAATACACATTCTTCTCAAGCGCACATGGAGCATTTTCCAGAATTGATCACTTGCTGGCACACAAAGCAAGCCTTGGTAAATTTAAGAAAACTGAAATCATATCAAGCATCTTTTCCAATCATAATGCTATAAGATTAGAAATCAACTACAAGGAAAAAAAACTGCTTAAAACCACAAACACATGGAGGATAAATAATATGCTACTAAATAACCAATAGATCACTGAAGAAATCAAAGAAGAAAGTAAAAAGAAATACCTAGAGACAAATGAAAACAAAAACATAATGACCCAAAACCCATGGGACACAGCAAAATTGGTTCTAAGAGGGAAGTTTATATCAATACAAGCTTACCTCAGGAGAAAAGAAAAATCTCAAACACCCTACCTTTATATCTAAAGCAACAAGAGAAAGAAGAACAAACAAAACTCAATGTTAGTAGAAGAGAAGAAATCATAAAGATTAGAGCAGAAATAAATGAAATAGAGATTAAAAAAAAAACAACAGAAAAGATCAATGAAACTAAAAGCCAGTTATTTGAAAAGAAAAACAAAATCGATAAATATTTATTCAGACTCATCAAGAAAAAAAGGGAGAGTGCCCAAATTAATAAAATCAGAAATAAAAAAGAAGAAGTTACAACCACACTACAGAAATACGAGGGATCAAAAGAGGCGACTATGAGCAACTATATACCAACAAAAAGGACAACCTAGAAGAAATGGACAGTTTCTTAGAAAGGTACAACTTGCAAAGACTGAACCAAGAAATAGACAGTATGAATAGAGCAATTATCATTACTGATAATCGAATCAGTAATTTAAAAAGTCCCAACAAACAAAAAGTCCAGGACCAGATGGCATCACAGGTGAATTCTGCCAAATATCTAGAGAAGAAGTAACATCTATTCTTCTGAAACTATTTCAAAAAATTTCAGAGAAAGTAACATATGCGTACTCATTCTATGAGGCCACCATCACCCTGATATCAAAATCAGATAAAGATATCACAAAAAAAAGAAAATTACAGATCAATATCACTTATGGATTTAGATGCAAAAGTCCTCAATAAAATACTGGCAAGTCATTAAAAGGATCATACACTATGATCAAGTGGGATTTATCTCAGGAGTATAAGGATTTTTCAGTATATGCAAATCAATCAATGTGATACACCACAATAACAACCTGAAGAATAAACACTATATTAACATCTGAATAAATGCAGAAAAAGCTTTTGATAAAATTCAACATACATTTATGATAAAAACTCTCCAGAAAATGGGTATAGAGGGAGCATATCTCAACATAATAAAGGACATACATGACAAATCCACAGCTACTGAAAGCATTTCCTCTAAGATGAGAAATATGACAAGGACGCCCACACTTGCCACTTTTATTTAACATAATTTTAGAAGTCCTAACCATAACAACCAGAGAAGAAATAAAAGGAATCCAAATTGAAAATGATGAAGTAAAATTGTCATTGTTTGCAGATCACATGATACTATACATACGAAACCCTAAAGAAGCAACCAAAAAATTACTAAAACTCATCAATGAATTTGGTAAAGCTGCAGGATACAAAATTAATATATAGAAATCCATTGTATTTCTATACACTAACCACAAAACAGCAGAAAAAGAAATTAAGGATACAATCCCATTTACCACAGCAACAAAAAGAGTAAAATACCTAGGAATAAACCTACCTAAGGAGTTAAAGGACCTGTACTCCAAATACTATGAGACACTGTTGAAATAAATTGAAGATGACATAGATAGAAAGATATACATTGTTCTTGAATTGGAAGACTCAATATTGTTAAAACAGCCATATGATCCAAAGCAATATACAGATTTAATCCAATTTCTATCAAATTACTAATGATATTTTTCACAGGGCTGGAACAAAATTGGTAAGGAAACACAAAAGACCCCAAAGAGCCAAAACAATTTTGAGAAAGAACAGAGCTGGGACAATCATGCTCCTGACTTCAGATAATACTACAAAGCTACAGTAATCAAAACAGTATGGTACTGACACACAAAAAAGAGACAAAGATCAATGGAACAGGATAGAAAGCCTAGAAATAAACCCATGCACTTATGGCCAATTAATCTATGAGAAGGGAGGCAAGAATATACAATGCAGAAAAGACAGTTTCTTCAGTAAGTAGTGGTGGGAAAACTGGACAGATATCTATAAAATAATAAAATAGAATATTCTCTAATATGGTATACAAAAACAAACTCAAAATGGATTAAAGACATAAATGTAAGACCAGATACTAATGAACTCCTAGAGGAAATCATAGGCAGAAATACTCTTTGACAGAAATCACAGCAATAATATTTCCAAACCAGCTCCCAGAGTAATGGAAATAAAAGCAAAAATAAACAAATGGGACCTAATTAAATTGAAAAGCTTTTGCACAGCTAAGTATACCATCATCAAAACGAAAAAGCAACCTACAGGATGGAAGAAAATTTGCAAATGATGCTACAAACAAGAGACTAATTTCCAAAATACACAAACAACTTATACAGCTTAATTTCTAAAAAACAAAGAACCCAATCAAAAAATGGGCAGAAGATCTAAACAGACATTTCTCTAAAGAAGACATCCAGATGGCCAAATGGCACATGAAAAGATGCTCAACATCACTAATTGTTAGAGAAATGCTCATAACTACAATGTGCTATTACCTCACACCAGTCAGAATGGCCATCATTTAGAAGACTATAAATAATAAATGCTGGGGAGGGTGTGGATAAAAAGTAACCCTCCTACACTGTTGGCAGGAATGCAGTTTGGTGCAGCCACTATGGAGGACAATATGGAGTTTCCTTAAAAAATTAAAATTAACTTATCATATGATCCAGCAATCCCAACTTTGGCATATCTGGAGAAAAATATAATATGAAAAAATACATGCACCCCAATGTTCATAGCAGCACTATTTACAATAGTCAATACATAGAAACAACCTAAATGTCCATCAACAGGTGACTGGTGTGTGTGTGGTGTGTGTTTCTGTATGTATATGTATATGTATATGTATATGTATATGTATATGTATATGTATATGTATGTATATATATATATGTGTGTGTGTGTGTGTGTGTGTGTGTGTGTGTGTGTATAAATATATATATATATATATATATATATAATGGAATACTACTCAGTCACAAAAAAGAGTAAATAATGCCATTTGCAGCAACATGGATGGACCTGGAAATCATCTTTCTAAGTGAAGTAAGCCAGAAAGAGAAAGAAAAACCCATATGATATTGCTTATATGTGGAATTCAAAAAAAAAAAGACAAATGAACTTATTTACAAAACAAAAACAGACTCACATAGAGAACAAACTTTTGGTTACCAGGGGGTAAAGATCTGGGAAGGGATAAATTAGGAGCTTGTAATTTGCAGAAACTACTATATATAAAATAAATAAAACAACATGCTTATACTATATAGCATAGGGAACTACATTCAGTATCTTGAAGTAACATAAAATGAAAAAGTATATCAAAATGAATATATGTATGTATATATATGATTGAAATATTATACTGTACACCAGAAATTAACACATTGTACAATTGTACACATTGTAAACTGACTATACTTCAATAAAAAAATGAATGCAAAAAAGGTCATAATCTTAAAGGACAAGCCTGAAATAAGAAATACTAAAGATGTGCCTGGGTGTAACTGCTGGCAAAGATGTGACAAAACAGGACATAGCTCTTTTAGTTACTACCTTGTATTAAAAAAAAATGAATTGGTGTCAAAGTTATGGAACAGAGAAAGAAAGGTAAGATCTCAAAGACGAGACTGAAATGACTGAATACAGTCCAAGATATCAGATACACAGAGTCAATGGGGAAATAGACATTAAGAGACTTAGAAAATGCTGTCTAGGAAGGAAGGCATATCAAGTAAGTCTTGGTGAACTGTAGTTGCCAAATGACAAATTACTCAACTTTGCAAAAAAGCTGTAATGTCTCAGTGGCCACAGTCAGAGAGTACTAACAATATACAAAGGTAAGTTTTTCCCCAAGGAGACATTAAATGAGGTAGCTATAGTGTCATAAATAGTCTTTTAATAAGATATTTATGCCCCACTGAGTTTTAGTTCATAAGTCACAATCTCTGGACAACTGTGATAGGCTGACCAGTGAGGGTGAACTCTTGGAAATTGTTGTGGCTTGATTCTTCCCACAGACGTCACTGATACCCTCCTGTGCTCTTCTGCAGGATAAACATCAATTGTCTAGCTTACATGTAGTTTTGCATCTGGGAACATCATTTTTGCCTAAGACTAGCAACTGGGTCATGATATGCAATTCTAAAATTTACAATAGGAGTTTGTACCGTGCATCTAATTTATCCAATTACAAGAGTTAATACCGTTAATACTGTTTAGAAAAATTAAAGAGCATTCATGAATTTTTGGTTTGATTAATTCAAATTTTGGAAATATG
The DNA here is from genome assembly GCF_048564905.1 of Vicugna pacos. Taxonomy (NCBI): domain Eukaryota; kingdom Metazoa; phylum Chordata; class Mammalia; order Artiodactyla; family Camelidae; genus Vicugna; species Vicugna pacos. The sequence goes on from NC_132991.1 coordinate 21,974,233, forward strand.
GAAGAAACTGTACCTAGTCTATTTAGAGACAGCTCAGGCTGGAACAACCCCAAATGTACTCAGACTTAAAAAAAAAAAATCCAGTTTTGGCTGAGACAGAGCAGAATAAGTAATTGGGGATTTTTTTCCCAGATTTTATTTTTTATTTTTGAATCTGTAATTAATTGCTTTGGACTTTGACCACATTGTACTTTCACTTACTAAGGAAAGGAGATCACATTTTGGATTCTTAATGTCTTCCTCAGAATTGAATTCAAATCATGGGAATCTTGATGTGGTTGACCTTTCTGTTGCAAAACCTCTGATAAGTTCTGTTGTGCAACATACCTGGACACAATTTGATGTGCAAATTAAAGTAAGAAATACAGTTTTGGTCTTGGAGTTAATTGTATCAATGCCATTTTCTGAACTACTTTAGAACTTTCTTGTGATAAAATGTAAATTGAACACTAGTATCCTCCCAAAAATACTTCCCCTGAAAAGAGCAGTATTACGTATCATGGAGAAGCCTGCTGAACTGCTGAGCTCCTTCCCTAAGGACCAGTCATGTCTTGATTGACTAAAAACCTAATTGTTAAGCCTAATAAGAGACAGGAAACTACAAAGTGTTAGGCAGGGATACAGGGAGGAACATATTCATTATTCCTCCTACATGTATAGAAGACAGCAAAATTTTATTCTGCTACTCAATTGAAAAAAACAGAAGAACCATTTCCAACTGCACTGTGCCTTCACTCATTCCCTTTGGAGGAATGGCTTATCTGATGAATGACTGTGGCAGAAAAAAAACTTAGTTTTTTTGTATCCTGTCTTTCCACATTTGCCTTCCTGTGAAGAGGCTGCATTTTGCCTGTTCGGTTGGGGCAGGATGTGGTTATCCAGCTGGGCCAATAACTGGGTAAATGAATCTGCTGAATTTAGGGGAAGTAGACCACTTTTCCCATGGTTGATCCAAAACCATGTTCTTTAATCAACTTTATTAGCTGTGTATATAAATATAATTCTGATATCCAAATGTTTGATCCATATCTGCATTTCAATTGGTTGTGAGCTCAGGAAGGCAAGAGTGGAGGCATTATTTCTATTCAGGACGAAAGATGGAGGTTTTGGTACTAATTTGTCAATCAAGTGGACTTACTAGTTTCTCTACACCTTAGAAGTTCTGTTGTTTCCAGGTCAGTCCTGAATCTGTTCTTTAATTTTGTCAGGATCATTCTTTAATGACAGAGAGTAGTCAATATAAAATCTGATGTCTCCTGTCTAGAACTATTAAAACTATACATGAGTGGAATGGGATTAAAAGAGAGAGGCAAGTTTTTAATATAGAGGAATCTACGTGTAATATAAAAAAGTTAGCAATGGAGATAATTGATTGTTGTTTAAATTATGAAAAATCAAAAATTAGTTTGATTTCCAAAAGGTAATAGTTATTTTCCCTAAATTCATCTTACCCCAAAATAATTAGCAGTAGGGGATAATTTTTTGACAAATGAGTCTCTGATTTAAATTTAAAAACTACTATTTTGTAAGCTGCACCTTGTTTCTATCAAAAAGACAATGTTACATTTGTTATTTTTTGTTAGAATTTTTTTGAGACTCCAAAGGAATTAAAATAAATCACACAGTACTTTCAATCATTAAATGATTAAGTGGATTTTTTCCTATTGAATACATGTACAATTATTTTAAACTAATGACTTTTAATCTAATTAATATTTATCTTCCAGGTTTCTCCTTTCACATTTTTCTCTCTAGCCAAGAGATGTACTTGGCCTATCTACTATTTATGTACTATTTAATATATTATGCTATATGAATTATCCATTGTATCAGTTAGAATGATTTTAGCTATAAGGAAAAGAGTAACTTTATGAAAAGGAGCTTAAAAAAATAAGAACATGTAATCTCACATATCAAAAATATGAAGGTTGGGTGGTTCCCCCAAATAGATCTCTCAACAGTATCACCAAAGTCCCTTGTCTCTGCTCAGCCTTTTCTAATTGGCTTTTTCCCTTAAGCTAACTCCCCACTTGATTCAAAGGTAGCTACCATATTACCAGGTGTCACATGTAGGTAAAAGACAATACCCAGATCTAGAAAAAGTGTCTTTCTTTCCATGCATCTTTTTCAAAAACAAGAAAAATATTTTCAAGAAGTTTTCATTAGACCTCCTTTCATTACTTATGGGACAGAATTGGACCAAATGCATTTTTCTAAGCCAATAATGGAAAAAACCTTATTTGAGGGTAATATTTAAATATTTAACCACCAGAGTAGCAATGGTCACCCATAAAAAGAGAATATAACTGGAATGGAAAATGGTCATCAATCTACATACATGAATATTCAGGTTTCTACTATCTATCAACATAGCACTAGGAATTACTAATATTGTCTTAGATTAGTTGTTCTTAAATTGTATTCTCTGAACTAACAGTATCAGCACCATTTGGGAACTAGTTGCAAATGGAAGTTCTCAGGACCTCTGATGAACTAAATTAGGAAATACGAAGTGTGGGACTCAGCAATCTGTAGCTTGGCATGTCCCTCAGGTGAATACAATACGTGCTAAAATTTGAAAATAATGGCTTTAGCCCAATCATCATCCCTAATCTGAAACATACAGTCAACACATAAATACCTGAATTAGATATTTATTACAACCAGGTATTATAAAACTAGAGTTCAAATAAGAAGGAAGAAACAGAGGGAGCAGATAATGGGTAGAAAACCAACAGTGTTTCTGCCATATCCACCCTCTCCTTTTCTCTTAAAAAAACTCTTCTCTTTCCCTTTTCCTCTCTTCTTAACGTAATATGATCTACATTGTATCATGCATTAAAAAAATCCAGAAGAGTTATAGACAGTGGTCAGATAATACATAAATTAAAGTAGAAAAATGATGCTACAATGTGGTTAATTATATTCTATTTGCTTTCAAAAAGCTTGCAGTGAAAACACTCATAACCATGGTTATTTTTCCTGTGATTATTACGGTAAGTTAGAATATGCTAGATATTTCAAACAGAAGTGGATTAATAAATTACCTAATTCTATAATTACTGAACACCTATTATACGCCCATCCCCAAGGTGTGTACTAAATTATCCTGTATTTCTTCTAAACCAGTTTAAAAGACATTTTAAATGTACATTAGTAAGATGGCAGTCTTCAGGAGATGGAGTCTCTTAGGTCCAAAATTTTTTGATTCTTAGGGCCCAACGTGTTCTGAAGAGAGTCATTGCCTCATTATTGATTTGTTATGCAATAAAACAACATTGATAGTCTTTGTATATAATGATTTGATGCTGAACACATATACAGATAAATGACATTTTACTAATCTATAATCCCTTCAGTAATTTCTGTCACCTTTTATGAACTCTGTGGAGGGATTACTTGTGATAATGCTTTTCAGGTAAAGAGCATTTTCAGAAGTTCAAATTTGCACTTTATTGACACTTTCCCTACAGAGATAGGAGGATCACAGTTATTTTCTTTAAAAGAGATGTAAGTTAAAGAAGAAAAAGGGCAAACTTGAAAGCTTTCAGGACATCAAACAGAATAATCAGATATTTTATAAAATATATATTTTGACATGTCAGCCAATGTGTTTTCAACAGAAGAAAAAAGTTATAAAAACCCTCAATGATTTTTGTGCATATAAACATACATGTTAACTTTAGATTTATTTTAAGTCTACTGAAATGTTTCATATTGCTTATTTTCTAACCTTTCTGACAAATAGACTTTATATAAAAAATAAGACACTTTACGCTAATGAATCATTATCAATTCATAAGGTATGAACGTGCAGTGAAATTTTCAATAAAAAGATATTAATAATGTGCAATTTTGCAATGATTTATTATATTTATTGTACCCAGGAGGTAACAGTGTTTTTGAACATTCTGTATTTGTTATATGTCATAAATGTATCAGAATAAAACCAAACTTTCTTGATATTGGGTTTAAAATATTATATTTATTTATGCATTTCCCCCTCATGTTCAATTTTAAGAATTATGTTTTGATTCAACTTTATGTTGTCTCTCAAATTATGTAATATGAGAGTCTTTCTCTATTTTTACCTAGCACATGTAAAGAATGTACAATTACTCAGTTTGTAAAAATATAAGAAATCAGGTTTGTATATTTATTAACAGTGGACTGACTCTACACTCATCAACCAACCCTGAGAGACCACACTTGAGTGAAAACTTTGCTCCTACTTGTAGAGGCTAAATAAATCAAGGTTGCTCACCAGATATAGCAACTCCACTAAAACTGAGGGGACTCTTTGTTATTTTACACAAGTTGAAAAAAAGGCAAAAAAATCTGAGATTAAAGCTGTAAAATGATATTGATTGTAAGATATCTTGATTTTAAAGATATTAAAATGTGTAAATAAGTGGGATGTAGACTGATGAAAAAAACTGCATCATGTATTTCCCTTCCTCTTCCTCATTATTTCCGGAAGTTAGAGGCTTATACAAATTATGAGTCCACTGCTACCAGAAAGTATATTATATCTTTCAAAAACTTTTTATTAGAAAAAATATCAAACTCTGTAATTCAGATTTGTAACAGTTTAATTCATTATTTTACTTAAAACTAACTATTAAAATATCTTGTTAAAAAGAGTTGTCTTTGTCCAGATCTGAAAATACGACAATAGCTGTACCTACAATCGGAATCTGGGACTAAATCACAGGTCTAAATAAAGAAGATTTTGATTAATGCTTATCAGTGGCTTTCCATTGCCTACAGCAGAAAGTGCAACCCTTCAGCAAGATCTACCTTCCCTATAGCATCTCATCTGGGTCTTCCCTTATTTAACCTTATATGACCTCCACATACAATGCAACAATGGTCAGTGCCCTCAAGCTGATTTCTAATTCTGTGGTTTCCCAGGTACTCTTCCCACGGGTAGACTCCTGGGAATATTCCTCTTTATCCTTCAAGCCCCTCTCAAAGTGGTTCTTCCCCTCAGAAGACTTTTCTAACCAACTTATAAAAAAGCTTGCATATAGTCACCACTGCTTCTAGCACCTATTTTATAGGAGCATTGTGTGTGTGTGTGTGTGTGTGTGTGTGTGTGTAATTTTCTTAAGAGGAAGTATTTTTCTCCCGTAACAATCACAGTGCTATGCACAAACTGCCACTTAATAAAACTTGGTTGAATCAATAATTATTTAGTTAAATGGAATCTATAGAAACATACTGTTGCCAAAATAAAGACTCTGTACCTTAATTACCAAATTGAGACTAAAGGATAGAGTTTTGGATGAAGTAGAAAAGGAAGCTTTATTTCTTTGCCAGGCAAAGGAAGTCACAGCAGGCTAATGCCTCTAAGACTATAAGCCTGCTGGGGAGAGAAGGCAGGAGGTTTTATAGTAAAGGTTCATGAGTTCAAAGGGCAGAGCCAGTTTCCATGGAGACAGGGTAACAAACTGTTGCAAAGTTGTTCTTGTTTTTGCAGATGCAGAGGTCCCCTTCCCACTGCTGGGTATGCTGGGTATGAAGTTCCTAGAACAAAGGGTGCTTTAAAAAGGGGGTCTGTGAAAAAATGCTCTAGAGAAAAACTTGTGTGGTTTAAAGTCAGGTTGATAAATGCATCCAGCATTTTAGGCAGGCTGAGGCCTGGGACCTCTTGCTGTATGCTGAGACCTGCACCTTCAACAAGAGGATACAAGGAAACTGTTAAGGGCTAAAAATTACTGCAGATATACTCAGTTGGGGTGAGTTTTGAACAAGATGCACATAATGCCTAACTGCTGTTTCTGAGGTGTTGGGGTCAAGAAGAGGGCACTGGGGTCAAAAACAGAGCACGGGGGCAAAAGCACAGTATTGAGCATGATCCCTGCATGCAGCACGGGAGGGCATTGGGTGGACCATCCAAGACTCCCTCTTTTGTAGCCTAACCCTGGTCAGCAAGAGCATAAGAAAAACCCTTTAAAACATTATACATATAGTTAAGCAGTTATAAACACCATTACAGACATTAGATGGTCACCAATGATGACAATAGGGTCTTCCTCAGTTACAATACTTTGGTCAAACAAATTAGACTCAAGTTCCTTTTTAGAATTTTTTTTCATTGTCTTTATTGTGAAAATGATGAAATAGAAACATTCTTTTTTTGGGGGGGTGGGGAGGGACACTGGTGATCCTTTGCTATATAGGAAGAGTGAGATCCTTGCTTAGGACTTCGTTTTTGAAAGGAAAGTTAGATTTTTTTGTTCCAGAATTTTCTGTCTTTTATTTAGATAGTATATATGAGATGATAAAGAAATAATTTGTTTTTAGTAGAATTTTTAAGAGAAGGGACAGAAAGCTCTATGGAACACGTTAACAAATATTCTTTCTCTAGGACCTAAACTAGAATAGATGCCTGAGATTTCTCTGAGTGAGTTTGAACTAGAATTCAGGTTTCATTTTCTCTTTCTTTTTTTTATTAGAAATGCAGAAAGCACAGGGAGCCAGGCAGGATTCTCCATTCAAGACAGATGTTACCCATTCACACTTGCTGTGACAACAAACAGATTTGACTGCTTTCCAAGTGATTGTGTTTAACACTCCTGACAGAAATACATCTTCAGCAACTGTATAAAAACCACCAATAATTTATCCATACCAACTCTCTCTCTTCTTACACTCTTCCCCTCCCAAAGAGAAAATAAGACTTTGAAAATAATTTTACTTTCTGATAACCCCAACAAGAGAGGAAACTATGGGAAGTACTTTATACCCTCTTCCACTCCATCCCTATTCAGCAGGCTTTCTGTGACTGTTCAGTACTTTTAGTTCCTTTATAGTAGTTTGTAACTTCTACTTCTACTTTAAGAGACCATAACTAGGATACAGTATATATAATTAGTTACCACCCTTATTATCCAGCAAGGATGTATTTTTTAACCAGTGTATTTTTTTCTCCTCTTTCTCCCATTAAGATCACTAATCTGATTTTCTTTGTTTGCTAAGAATTTTACTTGGTTATTAAATATGAAGCTAATATAGCTTAAGAAGGCTTAAATTTGCTCCAATATTTCATTGCCAAGTGAAAGCTACCTTACCTGGGACGCAGATTCTTGGACTTAAGCCTGTTTCTCTCAAGAATCTATAGTATATTCTCTTGTAATATCTGACATCACTGGTGAGAAATTGTACTCTGTTTGTGTATATAACTTCTACTGTGTGGCAGAAAGATGTTTCCTTAACCTTGGAGTTCAGGAATTTTGCCAAGATATACCCAGGTGTCTGTTCCACCAGTCCTGCTTGGAATTCAGGGAACAATTTTAATTTTCAAACTCAAGTGTTTCATCACATGAGGGAAATTTTTTCTTTATTTGTTTAATTACTATATCTCCTCCATCTCTTCCTTTTTCTCCTTCTGAAACCTCTATTATTCATATGTTGTGTCTTCTGTATCTGTTCTCCTTGCCTCTTCCACTTCATGATTTTCATCTCTTTACCTTTTTGCTCTGTTTTGAAACGTTCTTCTACTTGATTTCCCAGACTATTAATTCAAATCTCAACATTGATAAGCTTTCCTTTTTATTCATTCTTTGAATTTTTGGTTGAAAAGCATGTTTTTTTACTTTTAGCAAATTATTTTCTGTGCTGTGTTGACTTTCCAGTCATAGACAGATATACAGATCATATATAAATACAGATAGAAATATAAGTATAGACAGAAATCTATGACACTGGAAACATCATATGCATCTTTAATCTGGATCTTTCTATAGTACTATATGCTTTTAGAATATCCCCTTATTTTATTGTTTGGCTACATCGAATTTAACTAACCATTTAGTGAAAATGACTGAAATTTTTGGCTGCTTTAAGTGTTTTGGTGTTTTAAATATTGCTCTGGTAATCTTCCTATTTGTGTATATTTAAAAAGTTAGTATACATATGTGTTAATATCTATGGGTTGGGTGAGAATTTGATTGATTTTTTTCTTTTGTTCATTGTCTACCTGATGAAAAATTTCTACATTAAATGTACTTTACTTTTATAATAGAAAACCCATATTTAATAGTTAAATGAAAATCTTAAAAAAGGAAACAAGTCTGTTTGTAGTAAAATTTAGTTACTTCAGCATTTCCATATTTCTCTCACTTACTGGCCATACACTCATTCCTCTTATTTGATTACTTCAGTGATTATTGCATCATTTGTATACAATTACATATCTTTAGAATAATGGAAATTTCTTCCAAGGGAATGAGTGTTTTATTCATTTACATTAATCTCACAATGTTAAAACATGCCTTTGAAAAATTCAGATAAACAAAATATGATAAATTAATGGATAAAAGGTATTTATTTAAGTTCAATTGCTAATACTGTGTTCAATTTCCATGCAAATTCTTGTCATTCAACATAGATCAAATTCAATGCTAACATACTTCTTTTAGATGAAAGGACTAGGAAAGTATACTCATATATTCATTCTCTTTTTTCCATTCCTGATTTATCCATTCATTCATCTAACGTTTATTTAATGTTAATTTTGTTCTAGATCCTCAGCTTAGGGCTAAGAACTGTTCCCAGTTCTTTTAAAATGAGAAATGTCTTACAGACTTTCTTCTTCTCACTTCTACACCTCAGCTACCTGGTCTAATAGGCAATAATATTACCTCCTGCATCCCAGTCTTTTCATTTAATCCATCTTTCAATTAGGAAATCTCCCAACTCTGTTGCTGAAATACCATTCTATCATCTATTGCATATGCTGATACACTTATTTTGTTTATCAAAGAAAATATTTAACCTACTACATACAATACTTAGCATTTACTAACGTAGGAAAAAAATCTCACTCTTTACTCATTCCTGAATTCACCAAACCTTTAAAAAGATTGACGCTTTGAGAGCAACATTAACTGTTATGAAGTCAACATGAAGTTTTGAAAAAATCTTCAACATCAGAGTTAGAAACTCTATTCAACTTAGATGGACTGGATAGGAATACCACATGGAAAACAGCCTAATTCCTGCCATTAATTGTGATCTGCAATGCTATTCCTATGTGCAGACGGACTGAACAAATACCATAAAGACTATGAACAGCCTCAAGCACTATAACAGCAATGCCAACTAATGAGAAGCAAATGTTGCTATCACATTATGAATGAGCAAAATCATATAGATAACTGTATTTTAACAATCAAAAGTGTTTCATCATTTGCAAGAATTTTGCTTTGTATCCTACTTTATATACAGATCTTCCCTGATTAAGAAACAATGAATCAGGCCTAGTGACTAAATTCTCTTTTAGGGTCAGCAAGACATCAGTTTGAACTATTTGATTTTAGTACTCTCATGGATTCTTAAAATTGAAAGCAGCAAAGGTTTACATATGTAGTTTGAAACAACAGATAGGAATAAGCCCTAATAAAGGCTACTGTATAAGATTACTTTTTGTTGTATTTCTCTTTCTAGGACCAACAGTCTAAAAGGAAATTTTGTATTGGATCCACCCAGACAACTCTCATTTATTTTGGACACATTTGAAAAAAACAAAAACAAATCTCATACTCATATATAAAACACCAAATAACTCTACAAGAAAGACTATATTTCTACTATAGAACATCAAGCAGGTAGTTAACTCGAGTCAAATTCATGAAAATCTGCTAATTCTATGCAGTGTGATCATGTCTCACTAAGAAATAAGTGAAATTTTTAACAAAACCATAGAATATTTTTTCTAATGACTCAGATTATATCTTTTATCAGCAAGCACAACAGCTCATCATATTCTTCTAGAACCAGTGGGTTCTCTGTTCGAATGTAGGTTGTAAATTGTATCAATGCATTACACTAACTGAAAATAATTTCCAGACTGAGTTTGCAGTTGTTTAGACTTCAGATTCTAAATGCTGTTATAATGCCAATTAAATATAATAAAGTCCCTTGTTTTCATTTCACTCTATGAGTGTTAAACTTTAGAACTGCCTCTTTGTGCACCATTTCATTCCACAGGTGTGTCTCTGTGGGCAGATGCTGAATTACCTCTATGTTCCACTTATACTTGAGGAAGAGGAAAAGATCTGAAGCCCCTTGCTCCCTAATTCAGACTGGAAAGTTTTCCAAATCAAAGAGAAGTTATAACCATATTAATATAAGTTTAACTGTATTGAATTATCTTCCTTTAACTTTGAAATTTACTTCCCCCATCCCCCATTTTACATCCCTGGCTGCATGTCTGGATTAAAGTTCTTTGGTTTGCAAGTAACAGAAAGCTACTCAAGTAGGCTTTAAAAAGTATATAGGAAATGTGTGATAAAACTAAAGCTGTAACTCATGAAACTCAGGGGAAGACAATGAGGTCAGCCTCGGAGGGGAGAGAACTAAAAAGACATCAGGAGTTAAAGCAGTTTCTCTGCAATCCCTCTGGTCATTCTCATTCATTTTATCCCCCTCCTCCTCTCCCTCCTCCCTCACTCTTTAGGGCCACAGAGTTTCAAATCTGAATCATTCTGAGTATCTTAAATTCCACTCTCTCTACCTGAAGTCTTTTCCTGCTCTCTTTCATATGGAAAAGATATTTGCCCAGTTGCTTTGCAGTTTGCAACCTTCTGTTTAGAAAACAGCCAAAATTGACTGGTATCGCTCAATTCTCAATTCAAAACACCTGCTCTATCTGGGTGTCTAAACCAATCGCAAATAGCTATGTGCAGGAAAACGAAGCTACCCAGTATAGTCACACCTGCCAGCACCCTCACTGGGAGCTTGGCAGACAGTCTAAAAGGTCTCTGTTACACTATCTACAAACAAATAAAAATGTTTTTTCATAATGTATACAAAATAAATGACTCCTAGGTCATGAAGAAAAAAAAAGAAGCAAAAGAAATAGCTTCTTGAACTATTACATTCAGAAAGTATAATGATGCAAGTCAGCTTTCAGATGTTGAATTTATATAAGGATAGGTCTGTAGCTTCTTCAGGGAAAATTCATAATTAAGCAGTCTAACGAAATAGAGGGCTAACATGTAAAGATTAAGGCTCTCATAGTTGCCATAGAGAAACAGAGCAGAAGTAGCATAGGAAAAGTAGACAGTAGCTTCTTTCTTTTAAAGGTGTTGCAATCTATTTAGAGTGTGATATATTTGATATATCCAGAGAACCATATTAGCCAAAGTCAAATGCTAGGTAGTAAGATATGAATTATTATGTCTACTAGAAATCAGAAAAATCAGTTATTAATGTAGGTGGCAAAAGCAAAAAAGTTTCATGTTGAAGACTAGACTTTATCTTGGCCTTTTATTTAAGTGTAGGATTGGGAATGCAGGAAGGGAAGAGGGGTGGAGATGAGAGTGGAAATGAGAATTGTTTGGAAAGTGACTAAAAGAGATAGAAAGTCATTGTCAGAGAAAATGTTGATAGAGCAAGCCTGTTGTCAGATATACTGATTACACAGGCAGTTGTTTGTTTCCTTCCTAAAACAATCAGGAAAAAATAACATTTTTCTTACTAGATTAATTTGTCAACTAGTTTTTGACATCAAAGTGTCAAAACGTTACACATAAAATGTTAACAATTTTATTTCAATTATTAGTAACAGAAGTCTGAGTATGGCTAAATATTTTTATAATTTTCAAAATTGGGAAGTGATAAAGTTACTAAAATAAATTGTTTTTATTATAATCCCCAGAAAAAATATAGATAAATTTACTTATTAAAGAGAGTTTGCAAGCACTTAGAAAGGAATGTAGCTCTCATGGAACAAATCAAGTTAACCTAATGTTTAATAAGATTACTGTATAGAAAGACAAGAAAAGTGCCATAATATAATACATCTTAATCATAGCATAACATCGTTCAAATGCGTCTAGCAGTCTTAGTTGTAAACAGAATCAAATTCTGTCTGATTAAAAAAGAAAAACAAAGTTATAATATAAAGGATATCCTACCCTCACCTGAGCTCATTATTACAAAGCCAAGCAGTAGCTGCCAACTTCTGTAGTTTTCTGCAGTTCTACCCTTCCCTGTTGCCTTGTACTTGCCTGGCATCTGAAGCAGGTGAGACTGGCGTATTCACAGGAAATCAGGAGGCACTAGAGACTTGTGATCAGTTTTGATCTGCTACCTGCTTAAAAACATTTTGAGTATCTATTTTCTCCTTAAAAAAATGGATGTCACACACACACACACAAAAGATATCCTAAAAATAGATTATTAAAAATAAATTAATTTTTCTAAAAGGCCAAAGCATAAATCACAATTATTGAGAGGAATGGAGAATCAGACTTGAAAGTCAGGAGCCAGGCATCTAGTCCAAAGCAAAGGCACAAAAGATCTAGTCTTCTGAGGAAATCACTCTCATCAGCAGTACCTATCTGACCCCACTGATCACGTGATGAAGTCCTCAGTATTTTAGTTTAGGAATGCAATATGGTCCAGTGGCTAAGAATATGAGCCTGGACATGAGAAAGCCCAGGCTTTCATTCAATCTCCTTTGTAGTTATGTAACCTCAGAAAATACTGGTTTCCTTGTCTGTATCACACAAATAACTCAACTAAGATGGTTGTTACATAAATAAATCAAACTGCTTAACATAGTACCTGATACATAATAACTGACCAGGAGGAGTAGCAGTATAGTTGTTAATTAATCCAATTTTGACCAGCAGAGTGGCTGAAGGACAATGACCTTAGTACTAACATGTATCCATGGTCCACAGAAAAGGGAGTAATTTTGTTATGCATTGTACTTATTAGATGATACAGAACATTGTTTTCAGCTCTGGGTGTAATATTTCAGAAAGAATTTTGAAATCTGGATATTTAATATTTGATATTTAGAGGAATGTCTTGTAGAAATAGAACAAAACTTTCATCTGTATAGTTCCATATGTGGAAGTGAGAACTAATGAGTTGGAATTACAGGGAGATAAACTTCAGGTCAACATAAGAAAAAACTCTGTAATGATTATGGAAATAGGATGTTATTTCATATTCAAAAAAGGAATATAATGGATTTCTGAGGAATTGGGAACCACAGACATCTTCAAGTAAGAGTTAAATGAATAGTTCTAGCTATATTACAGAAGTTCCTATATTTTATGGGATTTTAGAATCCCTAAGATCATTTCCCATGGTAAGTAAATTGATTAAAGAATACTCACCTACACCTGTGAAACATACAAGTTAACTGGAGAAAAAAATGAGATTAGTGCAGCAAATTACCAATAACTCATACAACATATTTATATTTTAAAAAGTACTTTGTAACATATCAAATGCCTCTTCTCTTACTTAAAAATTTCTATTAATGCTTCAGGAAAAATAATGATAAAATAAAGTTACTCTAAAAAATATTTTTGCTTAGGTGGCCAGCTTTGGAGTTTTTCTCTTAAGAAGAGTAAAAGACAGTATTTTACACATAGACAAAAATCAGTGATCTTCTAAATGCCTTATAAAAACATAATATCAGAAATTAAATGAAAATAATTTAGGCTTTAACAGTTTAGAACATTTATTAAAGTTGATATTCATATTAAATTTTACTATTTTCAAACAGTGGCATAGCTTAAGAAAAATAAATGCCTAATAAAGGAATTTTTATTTTTTATTGATCCTTTAAAATAAGACATGTGTTTTCTCTCATACGAAAAAGAATTCTGGCTACAGAGAAGTGCTGTGAAGACTGGTTTCTAATCAAAATGCCATGGCTACCTATGTGTAGTATAAAATCAACATCATACTGATTTTCAAACAAGGTTCCTTTCCTGTGGAGAAACCACACATGATGTTGCTTTAGTGTAGATGGAGCTTTATTTTCATCTGACTTATTTGTGGGGAAATGTGCTTAAATCTAGGACTATTTGGTTAAATTCTAGAAATAAACATGTAAGTATTATTCTACCAATCTACTAATCCAGGAGAAGTTACTTCTCTACAAAACAGAATCAAAGATTACAGAAGTCCAAGGAATAAGGAAGTCATAGAGTACAGGGGGAAAAAGAGCTTAATAAAGTATGGAGTTTCTGTCTTGAATTCTTCATTCAAAAACCCTGTGGCCTTGAATAATTTGCTTTTTTGTCCTCCCTGTTTTTTTTCTCTGAAAACTGTGGATAAAATATCTTCTGACTATAGTATACCGCTATCTGTGAACCACTATATAAGAATAAGAGCATTGTTATTTTTTATTATAATTACAGAAATGAAGTCTCAGAGCTACTTGCTGGTTTAGTGGAACAATTTTCTGAAACTGCTTTCCACGTTAGGAATTCAAACACTCAGAATTTTAGACAAATGAAAAGTTAAAAGTGAAAAAAAAAAAACTACCAAACTTGCCAAGGTTAAATTAAAAACCTAGCATTAACATGTTTCTGATGTTATTTTAGTGCACCAAGTATACATTAAAAAAAAAAGTGAAAAAAAAAGCATAAGCAAAAGCATTAAAATAAGCATCTGGCCTTCATAAGAAATGTCACATACTATCATTTATCTCACCTGTTCTAATATGGGAAATTATAAAAATAAATAGAAGAACAATTACAATCTTACAGTAGATTCTTTATAGACATTATTTCTAGCTCCTCAACAACCTTAAAGTAAGGTACCATTATGCTCATTCTGGGGAGGACGGATCAGGTTCACAGTAGCTGTGACTTGCTTTAAAAGAATACAATCAGTAAGGGGAAAAAAAGTTTTATTTTAGGTCTGTGTTACTTTAAAATCTAGGTTTATCTTACTCCAAGTCTTTTTCAAGATACTATGGTATCTCTTTATCAGTATATGGATCCTTATCTCATGACTACATAAAAACTGGCATGGAAAAGATAATTTGTTTCTCTGGTCCCTTATGCTCCATGTCTTTCTATTCCTTAAGGCTTCCTTGATCATATTCAGCCATGGACTGAGCTGCCTATTTTGCACTATTTTTCTTTTTTCTAAATTTGACCAGCAGAAAATATAATATAATGACTAATTCTTATTCCAGGACATCTACAGTTCCAAATATTGAGGCTCTAAATGCCTTAGTTCGAAAGATATGGTACTCATCATTGAAAATGTCTGTAAATGTGCCTGTCAAAACATAAGAAAAATAAATTTGAAAAGTAAAAAAAAAAAAAAAGGAAAATAATCATAGAACACAATCATGAGAAGAAAGAAGATATAAAGAGAATATAGACAAGCTGCCTAAGAGAAAGGCAATCTTGGGATGTAGGCCAAAAAGAGGTGGAGGGGAAGAAAATAAAGAGAGGCATACAGTAGATGAGTGCCATGAAAGATTTATTCTGGGAAATACAAGTTGGTGGCAGACATTCTGGTAGTGTTTATCTACATGAGCTTTCTTAGAGGCTGACATCTTGATTGGAACATTAGCACCAAGACTTAGCCCTACCCAACAGTCTATATAGGCTTAAGGGCCGGGAAGCCTTAGGCCAAACAACATACTGGGTGGGAACGAAGCCCCACCCATCAGCAGACTTCCTGAATCACAAACACCTCTAGACACAGCCCTACCCAACAGAGGTCTAGGACCAAGCTTCACCCAGCACAGGGCAGGCACCAGCTCTTCCTGCCAGGAAACCTGCATAAGCCGCTAGTCCAGCCTCATTCACCAGGGGACAGACACCAGAAACAAGAAAACAACAATCCCAAAGCCTTTGGAAGGAATCCACAAACACAGGTCAGACTCTACACTGGGACCAGCTGGACCCTGGCCCTTGGGTGACAAGAGAGGTGTGTATAGCTGGGTCTCACAGGGCATCTCCCACAGAGGGCCACCTCTACAAGGTTGAGAAATGTAGCTAACCTATCTAAAAATACAAATAGAAAAATAGATAATATGAAGTGGCAGAGAAATATTCCCCAGGCCAATGCACAAGATAAAATCCCAGAAGAGGAAATAAGTGATGAAAAGACAGGCAATTTATCTGAGAAAGAGCTTAAAGTAATGATGGTGAAGATGTTCAGAGAACTCAAGAGGAGTACAGATGCACAGAGCAAAGTTTTTAGCAAAGGACTGGAAAAATATAAAGAATACCCAGAGTTGAAGAATAAAAACCACTGAAATGAGTAACATACTATAAGGAACCAGTAACAGACTAAATGAGGCAGAAGAACGGATCAGTGAGCTATCAAACAGTGTAGTGGAAACCACTACTGCAGAACAAAAAAGAAAAAAGAATGAAAAGAAATGAGGATAGTTTAAGAGAACTCTGGGACAACATAAACCACACCAATACTGACATTATACAGGTCCCAGAAAAAGAAAAAAGAGAGAAAGGACCTGAGAAAATTTGGGGGGCAATAATAACCAAAAACTTACACAACTAGGGAAATGAAACAGTCATCCAAGTCCAGGAAGCAGAGTGTTCCTCACAGGATCAATCCAAAGAGGAACATCCAAGGCACATAGTCATCAAATTGACAAAAAGTAAGGATAAGAAGAAAACTTTAAAATTAGCAAGTGAAAAGCAACAAATAACATACAAGGGAATTCCCATAAGGTTATCAGCTGATTTTTCAGCAGAAACTCTACAGGCCAGAAGGGAGCGGCATGATATATTTAAAGTGATGAAAGGGAAAAACCTACAACCAAGAATATTCTAACCAGCAAGGCTCTTGCTCAGATTTGATGGAGAAATCAAAGGTTTCACAGATAAACAAAAGCTAAAAGATTTCAGTACCACCAAACCAGCTTTACAACAAATGCTAAAGGGACTTTTCTAGTCATCAAACCTTAAGAAAAGAGAACAAAGGGAAGAAAGAAAGAAAGAAAGAAAGAAAAGACCTACAAAAGATTGCTTTGGCATTATGGGGTCTTTTATGGTCCCATATAAATTTTGGAACTGTTTGTTCTAGTTCTGTGAAAAATGCTGTTTGAGCATTTTGACAGGGGCTGCATTCGATCCATAGATTGCTTTGGGTAGTAGAGCCATTTTGATAATACTGATTATTCCAATCCAAGAACACAAGATACATTTCTATTTCTTTGTATCATCTTCCATTTCCTTCATCAATGTTTTACAGTTTCCAGAGTACAGGTAACCTCCTTGATTAAGTTTATTTCTAGGTATTTTGTTGTTTTTGATACAATGGAAATGTTTATGCCAGTTATAAAATTCTGGTTTTTGAAGTGAAAAGAAAAAAAAAGTGAATGAAGGGCCACAATGGCAAAATATACTTCTTTCTTATGGGTGAGTTGTATTCCATCACATATATCTGCTGCATCTTCTTTATCCATTCATCTATTGATGTGCATTTAGGATGCTTCCATATCTTGACAATTATAAAGAATGTTACTGTTAATAGCAGGGTGTATGTATCTTTTTGAATTAATCCTTATTTTGTGGTTGGCTTTATTCCTTTGATAACTATGTAAGTTTAAAAAGCTAAAGCTCTAAACGTTCTTAGAAACAATGAATAGTACATATATGTAAATTAAAAAATATGTGCAGTATATTGTGCATATGTATTTACGTGCAATATATTGTTTATGTGCAGTCAAATTCTAACAGTTCTACCTAATCAAAATGAAAAATGAAAAAAAAAAGACCTGTTCTAGTGCCATAAATGACATCATAGACTGCCACTTTGTACTGGGGTGCAATGACAGCTATATGCAAGTATAAGTGCTTTGTTGTATATTGTATTATATTCTCCAAGAAGTTTTTTCTGAACTTAAAATTGATTATTATTTCTAATATATAACAATTCAAATTGTTTTTGTATATGAGCTATACTTTTTACGTACTGATCAATGTATACATACCTATAACTGATGTATTTAATTTGATCATAGAATCAAAATCATTTTTTTAATTACTAACAATTGCTTTTGGTTTAAAAATAAAAACATGTAATATCAGTTACTTATAAAAGTCAGATATATGAGTAAGGAAGCATTTTGTTTTGTTTTGTTTAAAACATGTGGACCTCTTTTCTATAATAAACAAATATCACTCAGCCCAAGTTAAGTCAGTTTTCTTCCAATCATCACATAAGTTACAAAGAAAACAAGAAGCATCTTCCTTTTCTATATTTGGTGTCATCAAGATGCTTTAATTGACTGAATATATTATGTTAGCACCAAATCTTGCTGGCAAGAGCTTTATCTGACAGCCTCCACATTTCTCACACAACCATCTGGTTTTTCTGGTCCTTAGTTATAAGGGAAAAAATTATAATTTTTGTAACACCCATATCAAGCTAAACTAATAACAGATTCCTACTGACTTCAGAGAAAAATCAGCACTTGGATTCTTACTCATGCTGTGCGAAGAAAGATGTGAAAATGATTCAGAGAACTATGTAAATGAGGTAGAGTCATCATTTGAAGTAGATACAGATGCCTTCCCTCTTCTACACTCTGGATTACAGTGAACTAAGGCCAAATGATCCAAAGTATTGAAACACACTGAAAAATAAGTTATTTTTCAGAACAGATTGGAAGTACAATGATGTACTGTAATAAATATGTTTTCACATATCATCCATTTGATTTGATGGTACACACATAACTGCAAATCAAGTTTGCTCTTGTAAATCTACCAATTAAAATTATTATGTATATATTCATGACTTAATTACGGTTAACATTGGCCTTCATTTACAATGACTAGCTTCTTTCTGCTAATAACTCTTTCTAACATTTTCTTTCTCTAAACATGTCATTAATTTGCAAATATTCATTGTTTACAAACACAGGCCATACAATGAGAGTAATAATTTCTCATTGGATTTAAAATAACTTTAGGTTCATTTAGTTACCAGCAAGTTAATGAAGACCTTTTATGTCTTCTAGCGGTGCTTAGGCTAAGATGTGGTCTTGGTACTTAAGCAACTTCCATCCTCAATGAATAGGAATTACATGAGTCTGTATATATAAATACTTATTTTTTATCAAATGAACTGGAAAAGCTTCTTCCACAATATCAGTTTTTCTGTATTCAACATCTCAAGAGTTTGTTTAGAAACTCAGGTACAGTCCCTATGCTGATGCTGAAAAGCATAAACTGACCAAGGGAATGTCTGTATCTGAAAATACCTTCCTTCCAGCCATGTTATTATGCTCTTGCTTATCCATCATGAGTTCTCTCCATATTTTAAGTATCTCCAAGATAGATACAGATTCTATTCATCTTTATTTTTCTCCAGGGTTCAGCACAGCACTTGGCACATAGAAGTAAATACTCAAGAAATACATTTTCTTGACTATGAAGGAGAGAAATTATCTCCAGTAACTCTCTAAATGGCTGTCCCTTAATTATCTATAGTCTATAATAAATCAGTTTTGTGATTCTGTCATATTTCTAGGTGCATTACATTTTTCTACATAGTAACAGCATCCCTTTTGTTGTTTTTCCTCTTGAGTAGAGGCATTTGATCAAAATATCTACAATTACAAACAAATATTTATCATCTTGACAAAAGGACATTACTATTCCATTCAGGCAGGAACCTTTGTAACTGAGAGTTACAATGAATTTCTGCAAAAATATTCCCCATCAGTTCCAGTCAAGGCATTTGTGGATTTATTGGAAACACTTTCAAAATGGCTCCACTCGTATATGGGATAGTGATAATTGTTGGACTAGCATTTATAATTTTCTGCAGTCTCAACTATTTTAGAGAACTTAGTAATCATCCAAAGTTACTTCTTATGAATGACTGCAGCTTTCTTTCAGGCATTCAATGCAAGCCTCATTGATTCTCTTCATGATTTATTAAGCCAGGGCACTTCTGTGGTTAAGCAACAGAATTCAGATTTCACTGTAATATCTTTTATAATGGTTTTTAAAAAGCTTTATGGAAGAATATGAAGATGTATATTGCGTAAATTAAGTGTGTACTTACTCAAACAAATGTGATTTGTTTTAAAACAATTTCAAAACTATTCATAGCTGATGCTTGCATCAAAAACAGAATTATTTGACTTTAGAGTATGATTAGGACATTTGTACAAATGTATTGCCTATATTATGTGTATTATTTTAACTAGGGCTTGGTTGGAAAGGTCCTGTCAATAATGACCAAGACCTGGGAACCAGATGAGTTAGAATATTTGAGGAAGACCATGGAAGACAGGCACTCAGCCTCCAAGAGGATACCATTTAAGGAGTCTGCCAGGCAACTGGCCTTAGAGGGACCTCAAAGCCCAGTAATGAAGACTCTACCATGGAGCAGAGGAACAAGGAAGGAAATACATCCCTGGAAGAATGGAGGACAGGAGAACAAAGGATTTTGGCTCAGTAGAACTTGAATATTCCCTAATGAACTAGGGAAAAACCTATTGTTTGCTGATACCAAAGCAGAGTTGCAATAATTGGAAATGTATACAGCAAGCTGCTGGTCCTAGGCCTGATGTATAACATCAATGTAAGACCAAAAGCCTGGCTGACTTAATCTTGAAGAAAATAAATAAAAGCCCGGTTTTTTGGTGTTTTTTTTTTTTAACCTACCCAAGGGTTTCAAATCCTGTAGAAGAGCTCCATTTACATAGGAACTTAAATGACTCCAACATCAAGGGTCAGAGGGTTGCAGGGACTAAAAGCCTAGCAGAATCTGCAATTGTTGCCTTTTACTGCTTACAAGAAGATTATGGAAACCTAAGTGCATTTAAAACAGAAAAGAGAAAGAAAAGATAAGAGGTAAGACAGTAGTTGCTGTCTAGAATTTTTTTGTGTGAAACTGTGCAAAAAGAATGTATCTTTCCTTTCTGGTATATTTTCCCTTTTTAGAAAAGATACAAAGGAATTGGGAATTTTCTGGCCTTTCCAACAAGACAAAATGTTGGATGGAGGCAAGATTTATACCGGAGGTAGAATAATGATGGAAGGGTTGGCATTTTCGCTATCCTTAAGTTATCAAGGGTTTTAACTCACTACCTGGAGAAAGGAACTGAAGGAGACAAAAAGGGAGAGACAGAGAAAGTAAGAGACTTTTGTTAAGTTTTTTCCTCCTCTTTAAATACACATCATTGTTAATTTACCTTGATTACTCTCTTTGTATGTCACTGTTTCATTTACTATGAGCTTTTTTTTTCTTTTAAAATTGTCTTTGAAATGGAGGAAAACATAAGAAAGTAGAAAGTAATACTCTGAATGAGCATCAATAGCTTTACTAGCAAAATTACTCCTCTTTTTCTTCTTTGTTTTTGCTACCTCCCTCAACAGTCTAAACCTGAAAAATCAATCCACAACTGCACACTGGTCTTTTTCCCCCTAGATATGAAAGAGTGGGTGTATAGTATGAGATCACTGCTTCTATGAAAAGGTTAATAAAAGCAGGGCCTCCTGTGAAGAGAGCATTTACTTTATGAACAACAGATGCAGGTAGGCTTCATAATAAGTTATAATTAGCCTTTTCATAATACATTTCACAAATACCATTGACTTAGATAATCATTTTCTCTGAGGAACTCAATGTTTCACAACTCAAAATATCTAAATCACATAAACCAATATGAGTAAGTGTGAACCAACCATTAGTCTAGGCTCTGCAAAACAAAATAAACCAAAAAAAAAAACCAAAAAATCACATTTAGAATTAGTAGGAGCAGAACCAAAGGCAGAGCCCTCCTGAAATTTCAGAGGACTCCTAAAATTTTTGTGAGTTTATAAACATTTTATAAGCCGATGAATTTCCTTGCCCTTCTTACCAGCTGTCATGAGTTGTCTCTCTCCTCTGCAGTCACAAAGATGCAAATATGATAGCCTCATTTTGGATGCTAAAAGATGAATATGGGTCACTAAATAATTTACACTGCTGGGGCAGATTTACACCCTTCTGAACTTTGTGGGAAGAAGCTCAAACCCTGACTTAGGTTTTTGACTTCAGTGTATGACCCTTGAGCCAGTGCCTTAAACTGCCAGTCTATTTTATTATCTGTAAAAGCAGAAGCAACACTATTTTACTATTCTTATGGATTTGTCAGCAAATAACAAGAGTGTACATTATACAGCTAGACTAAGTTAAAGTTTTATAAAAGTACAAAGTATTGGGATTAATTCTGGCATCCTAAATTACTTATTTCTCTAATGTTGAGGCCACTTGAGTCTATTCCTGAAAATTATGATAGCATTCTGAGTATATGAATTGCCACTGACAGCCTAGGAAAGGATCTTAATTAGACACAAGAATTGTTCATTGAATAAATATTTATTAAACATCTACTATTATGTACCAGACATTGTGTTAGTTGCTGTGTCCAATGGTGGATGAAACAAGCATAATCATTACGCTGTTATAAGTTATAGCTAATGGTGAAGAAAATTATTTTACAAGAATTTTATTTAAGTGATTCTTCCTGTGAGAAATAAGTTTCCCTATGAAAAGCAATTGCATTTTAAAAATTTAAGCCTATGAACAATGTACAAAACCAGAAGAAATTTGGGCTCATTTAATTGTCTTCTTTGGATTAGATTTTTGATTCCTAGTATATAGAAGAATAAAAGAAAAGGAGAAATAACAATTCCATATATACATATACATACACATACATATACATATACATATACATACACATACATATATATAATTTACTCTTTTTCTCTGATTTCTTTAATCTAGAATTGGACAAAATTTCTCAGCTAACTTACTTTTATAGTCTACTAAGACAGACTAAGGGGAGAAAGACATCAAGGCTGATATATAGCTTATCAAAATCACCCCACTAGCAGAGATTCATCAAGATCAACTGAGTAATGGTCTGACCAAGTTAGTGAAAGTCAACATAGTGCTGACATAGCACATCTTAAACTCAAGAATGATGGCTCTGAATTGGTGGCTAAGAGAAGTGATGTTACATTTGCCTCAATAAAACCTCAATTCACCAGGAGTTAAAAGAAGGAAGGCTATGTACATACTTGTTTGTCTGAATAAAAGGCTAAGCAGAAAACTTTTTCCAGCAGGAATTTTTCCATTTTCCTTTCTCAGTAAATGTATAGATGATTGAATTTTTTATAACTCAAGTTCCTGTTCTGCTTCAAGTTGCTTAATTTGCCTGTGAAGAGCCATTGAAGAAGCCATTTTATAGTAAAGACAAAAATAATTTCACAAGGTATAGAATACCTAGAAGTAATTTAAAATATTTTAAAATATGGTTGATAATTTTGAAATAAAATTTAGATGATAGAAGCAACATAACATAGTAACTAAGCAGGTACTACAGAGCCAGACTTTTTGAGTTCAATCTAACTCCCTAAATTCTTAGGTGTGTAATATTGGACAATAGTTCAGTTTCTTTACTGACAGAATTAAGATTATATTAACTACCTCATGAGGTTGTTACAAGAATTGTTAGTGAATATTTAGAATGGACATCACCTAGGACAATGCCTGCATCATATTTAGCATATATAAGTGTTTCTTAAAAAATAACATGCACAGAAATAAATATTTTGAATAATAACAGTGTCATCAGAATAAGTAAATAACCCTTCCAACGGTGACCACTTAGAAGAAACCATTAATTTGAATGTATAGGTATAGCACGTTTTTTAAAAGCAATTTCATTTCTCTTGAATCACACTTTATATGATAGCCTAGATGTGTCTGCTAATCATATCAAAGATTTAGTTTTTGTTGTTTAACTTCACCTGGAACAGAAAGGAAGCTTTGAAATCAGATGAGAGAGGTGAAACCTAGTACATTAGACACAATGAAAGTTTCTTCTTTTTTCAAACTAGTGAATTATCATTAGTTTTATAGTTAACATCAAAAATTAAAAAAGATAAAGTACAGTTATTAGGGATCAGAGCTAGAATTCATGAAAAATACATAGAAATATAGGAGGACTAGAATTATTTAGCTGTTGTGGCTATATATGTTAACATTTTCCAGAGGGCTTTCTTTTTAAAATCAACATGTGATTTATATGAAGCACAATTCATATGAATTCAAAAACATTAGAACTTTTGGTGTCAGTCCCAGAGAATCAAAATTTTGGAAGCATAAATATAATATTCACTTGCAAAAAATAGCTAATTTAGAAATATTTTATATTTTAATTTCATGGAGTCTATTTCCCTATGGCCAGGAAGGCAATGGACAAAATGAAAATTTATTGAAATAATTGTAAATGTATTGGGAGGTTGGGGGGGGCTTTTGTTTATTCTGTTTATTCACACAACACTAAGTAATCAATCTACTTAGTTTTGCTTAATTTTAATTTAATTTTAAGGGTTCATTTTCATGGCATATTCTCTGAGTTTTGACAAAAGTATAATGACATGTATCCATCATAGTATTAAATAAAAGTTTCACTACTCTAAAAATTAGTGCTTCATCTGTTCATCTGTCCCATTTACTTACCACCTGGCAATCACTATTTAGTTCCCTCTATACTTTTGCCTTTTCCAGAATACCATTTAGTTGGAATCATACATTACGTAGTGTTTTCAAATTGGCTATATCACTTAAAAATATACATTTAAGCTTTCTCTCTCATCTCATGACTTGATAGCTCATTTCTGCTGAAGGACGCCTTGGTTGTGTCCAAGTTTTGCAATTATGAGTAAAGCTGATATAAACATCTGTGTGTAGGTTTCTATGTAAACACAAGTTTTCAGTTCATTCGGATAACTTTCAAGGAGTGCAGTTGCTGGATTATCTGGTAAGAGTATGTTCAGTTTTGTAAGAAACTGTCAAATTGTCTCCCAGGTGACTGTACCATTTTGTATTCCTGCCAGCGATGTAAGACAGTTGCTGATGCTTTACATCTCATTAGCATTTGAATTGTCCGTGTTCCAGATTTTGGCCACTCTAGTAGATGTGTACTAGTGTCTTGTTTTATGGAATGTTGAGTATCTTTTTATATGCTAATATAATATACCATCTGAATATCTTCTTTGGTAAGGTGTCTGTTCAGACCTTTTACCAGTTTTTTAATTGGATTGTTCATTTTTCTTACTGTAGAGTTTTAAGAGCCCTTTGTATATTTTAGATATCAGTCCTTTATCAGATATATTGTTTACAAATATTTTTCCCATTCTGTGCCTTTGTTTATTCTCTTGACAGTGTGTTTTGCAAAGAAGAAGTTTTTAATTTAACAAAGTTCAGCTTATCAATTTTTCCTTTTATGAATTGTGACTTTGGTGTTGTATCTAAAAAGTTCTCTCCAAACCAAAAATCATCTAGGTTTTCTCCAATGTTAACTTCTAAGAGTTTTATAGTTTAGCATTTTATATTTAAGCCTATGATCTACTTTAAGTAAATTTTTGTAAAGAGTGTTAAGATCTGTACCTAAATTTTTTTTTTTTTTGCATGTGGATGCCTATTTGTTCTAGTACCATTTGCTGAAAGGACTGCTTTTCTCCATTGTATCACCTTTGTTCCTTTGTCAAAGATCAGTTGACTTGATTAGTGTGGGCCTTATTTATGGGCTCTCTGTAATATTTCCTTAATCTATTTTAATTTAATTTTATTTGACATGTTAGTTTGTGGTCTTATCATTGTCAGAGCTAGATTTAATTAGAGAGTTTTCAAAGGTAAAACTAATAGGTGTACTTTATCATATAAAGATATCAAGGTACAAAGACTATTCTAAAGAACTAAGTAATACAGAACTCAGGAAGATGGAAACTATAAGTGGATTTAATGATTGTCAGTTTGCTGAATGACCCGCCCCTGATACTACACATAAAAATCTCATGACTGTGAGTCAAAGCTAACAATGCTTATGTCACATTCTACCATTCTCTTTCCTTGCTTCCTCTGCCCCGGACACTCTTGATTGCCTCCTTGCTATTTCTTGACTTCACCAAAAATCCTGCTATATTAGGCAGGGTTCTCTAGGAAAGCAAACCGTTATGTATACTCCCAGGAGTTAGTGTATGTATATATATGGAGAGAGAAGGAGAGAACGAGAAAGAGAGAGAAATTTTAAGGAATTGGCTCACACAGTTGCAGAGATCCAAGTCCAGAGTCTTTAGGGCAGATCAGTAGACTGGAGCCTCAAGAAAGAGCTGCAATTTAAGTCCAAATGCAGTCTGAATTCCTTATTGTTGAAAGAGGTCGCTCTGTTCTTTTGTTGTTGTTGTTAAGCAATTCCAAAAACACTACCCTTAAGATAATACTTTTGCGTACAATCTTTTTTTTTTAATTGAAGTATGGTCACTTTACAGTGTGTCAAGTTCTGGTGTATAGCATGATGTTTCAGTCATACATATAAATATATATATTCATTTTCATATTCTTTTTAATTATGGGTTACTACGAGATATTGAATATAGTTCCCTGTGCTAAACAGAAGAAATTTGTTGTTTATCTGTTTATCTATTTTATATACACTAGTTAATATCTGTAAATCTCAAACTTCCAATTTCTCCCTTCCCACCCTCTTTCCCACTGGTAACCATAAGATTGTTTACTCTATCTGTGGGTTTGTTTCTGTTTGGTAGATATGTTCATTAGTGTTTTCTTTTTTTTTAATTTTTAGTTTCCACATATGAGTGGTATCATATAGTATTTTTCTTTCTCCTTCTGGCTTACTTCACTTAAAATGACTATTTCCAGATCTTTCCATGTCACTGCAAGTGACATTATTTTATTCTTTTTTATGGCCAGGTAGTATTCCATTGTATAAATATACCACAGTTTCTTTATCCAGTCATCTGTTGATAAACATCTAAGTTGCTTCCATGTCCTGGCTACTGTATATAGTGTTGCTATGAACATTCAGGTGCATATATCTTTTCAAATTAGAGTTCCTCTGGATATATGCCCAGGAGTGGAACTGCTGAATCATTTGGTAAATCTATTTTTAGTTTTTGAAGGAATCTCCATAATGTTTTCCATAATGGAATGGCTGCGTCAAACTGCATTCCCACCAACAGTGTAGAAGATTCTCTTTTCCCCACACCCTCTCCAGCAATTATCATTTGTGGACTTTTGGATGATGGCCATTCTGACTGATATGAGGTGATACCTCTGTAGTTTTGATTTGCATTTCTCATTTAATTAGTGATATTAAACATTTTTTCATGTGTATATTGGCCATTTCTATGTCTTCATTGGAGAAATGCTTATTTAGGTCTTCTGACCATTTTTGGACTGAGTTTTTTGTTTTTTTTGTTATTAAGTTGTATGAGCTGTTAACATATTCTGGAAATTAAACCTTTGTCAGTTGCATCATTTGCAAATATTTTCTCTCATTCTGTAGGTTGTTGTTTTTTCTTTTGCTTATGGTTTCCTTTGCTGTGCAAAAGCTTATAAGTTTAATTAGGTCCCATTTGTTTATTTTTCTTTTATTTCTATTGCCTGGGAAGACTGCCCTAGGAGAATATTGCTAAGATTTATGTCAAAGAATGTTTGCTTATGTTTTCTTCTAGGAGATTTATCATGTTCTGTCTTATACTTAAGTCTTTAAGCCATTTTGAGTTTATTTTTGTGTATGGTGTGAGGGAGTGTTCTACCTTCATTGATTTACATGCAGCTGTCCAGTTTTCTCAACACTACTTGCTGAACAGACTGTATTTTCTCCACTGTATATTCTAACCTCCTTTGTCGAAGATTCATTGACTATAAATCTGTGGGTTTATTTCTGAGCTCTCTAGTCAAATGAACAATCTAATCTACCACCTAAAAGAACTAGAAAAAGAGGAAGAAACAAAGCCTAAATTTAGCAGAAGAAAAGAATAATAAAGATCAGGAGGAAATAAGTAAAATAGCATTTTAAAAACAATAGAAAAAAATCAATCAAACCAAGAGCTAGTTTTTTGAAATAAGAAACAAAGTCAACAAACCTCTGGCCAGAATCAACAAGAAGAAAAGAGAGAGGACACAAATAAACAAAATAAGAGAGGAAAATAGAGAAGTTACAACCAACACCACAGAAATACAAAAAACCATGAGAGAATACTCTGAACAACTATGTGGAAACAAACTGGACAATCTAGAAGAAATTGATAAGTTTCTAGAAACATATAGTCCACCAAAACAGAATCAAGAAGAAATTGATCATTCGAACAGACCAATCAATGGAAGGGAAATAGAATCAGCAATAAAAACCTCCCTGCAGACAAAAATCCAGGACCAGATGGCTTCACTAGGTAATTCTACAAAACATACAGAGAAGAACCCATACTGATCCTTCTCAAACTCTTCCAAAAGACTGAAGAGGAGGGAACACACCCAAACTAATTCTATGAAGCCACTATTACCCTGACAGCCAGACAAAGACAGTACCAAAAAAGAAAATTACAGGCCATTATCACTGATGAATATAGATGTAAAAATCCTCAACAAAATACTAGTGAACAGAATCCAACAACACATGAAAAAGATCATACACTATGATCAAGTTGGATTCATTCCAGGGATACAAGGATGGCTTAACATACACAACTCAATCAATGTGATACACCACATCAACAAAAGAAAAGACATAAATCACATGATCATCTCAATAGATGTAGAAGAACATTTGATAAAATTCAACATCAATTTATGATAAAAACTCTAACTAAAGTGGATATAGAGGGAACATATCCCAACATAATAAAAGCTGTTTATGACAAACCCACAGTCAGCATAATATTCAACCCTCCTGACTTCAGACAATACTACAGCACTATAGTAATCAAAGGAGCATGGTACTGGCACAAAAAATAGACATATAGGTCAATGGAACTTTTTGTTCTTTCAAGGCTTTCAACTGATTGGCTAAGGCCCACTCACTTTATGGAGGGCAATCTGCTCACTGATTTAAATGTTAAACTCATCCAAAAAACAGGTTCACAGATTAAATGGAATAACACTTGATCAAATATTTTGGCACCACAACATAGCTAAGTTGACACAATTAACCATCCCATCCTTCACATCTCATCCAAGGCTTTTGCACCATACCCTGTAATATTAACATTCTTTCCCCAGCCATCTGTGCAATACCCTCCCTTCATCTTCTTCTAGTCTCCTCTACCTCCATTATTTGCTCCATGTTACTTATAGTTACTTCACTATTAATAGACACTTGTGTTTTGCTTCTTTGTATGTTGTTTTTTATGTAGTGTCCATCTACCTCTATAAAAATGTAACCAGAGATGTTACGTAGTTTGTTCACTGCTGCTACCCACATATAAGCACTCAGTCATTAAAAACAATAATGATGAATGAATATATGTCTTCAATCAACTCATTTATTATAGGGAAAGACATAACCACTTTAATAAATTAAACAGCTACATTTTATACAAATGTTGAGGAATAAATCAGACAACTCTCTTCAACGTATCACACTGTCACTCTGTCACTAAGTCCATTGCTTAAGCTATGCAAAGCGTCTCCCAAAGACAACCTTATTGGAAGATCTGTATTTCCCTGACAATGCTCTGCTTTATCCCAAATACATTATATCAGTTAGAATTACAGTAATTAGCTGAAATGGTCACAACTTGCACTGGCTTAAGCAAAGGGGGATCACATTGGCTCATATATATATGATACAGCAAGTTTAAAAATTACTAGATTCAGAAGCACAATGTGGTTAAGAATTAACCTCACACTCTGCAAATTCAGCTTATGTTTTCATTTTATCCTAAAAAGGTTTTGCCCTTGTGGTGGCAAGATGGCTCTAGGCTTACATGCACACAGCTCAAAGTCTGGTTGAAAAGAGAGTGAAAAAAAATGTTTTTTAATTCCTCCTGAAAACACTTCAGGATTTGCTCTGATTGAAATGATCTGGATTATTTGTCCATCTGTGAAACAATCTCTGTGTAAGAGGTAATGCTCAACTGAGTCAGGCCTGCTTCACATTTCCACTATTGGAGCTGTGCATTGAGCCAGCTCTACCAAAGTGGTATCATCTCAGAATAAACAAATGGAATTTTTTAATAAACATTTTATTTTAGAACAGTTTCGAATTACAGAAAAATTGCAAAGATGGTAAAGAGAGTTCCCATATACCCTGTACTCAGTTTCCCCTATTATTAATATCTTACATTAGTCTGTTGCATTTGTTATATTTAATGAACCAATATTGACATATTATTGTTAACTACAGTCCATACTTTATTCAGGCTACTTCAGTTTTATTTGATGTCCTTTGTTCATTCCAGGATCCCATCCAAGATACTGCATTATATTTAGTCATCATGTCTCCTTAGGTTACTCTTCACTGAGGGTTTTTCAGACTTTCCTTGTTTTAAATCACCCTGACAAAGTACTGGTAAGTGGGTTTTGCAGAATGTCTCTCAATTGGGACTTATCTGATATTTTCTCATGACTAGAATGGGCATATGCGTTATTGGGATGAAGACTACAGAGGTAAACTGCCATTTCAATACATCATATCAAGAGTATACACTATCAATATAATATTATAAATGTTAACCTTCATCACTTGGTTAAGGTACTGTTTGTCAGGTTTCTCCACTTGTAAAGTTGCTTTTTTCTCCTGCGATTTCCATACTGTGCTTTTTGGAAGGAAGTCACTATACTGAATCCATACTTAAGGAATAGAGAGTTATGCTCCACCTCCCTGAGGGCAGAGTACCAACATAAATTATTTGGTATTCACCTACATGGAATATTTGTCTATTCTCCCCATTTATTTATTTATTAAACCACTTATTTATATCAGTATAAATTCATGGATATTTTATTTTATACTTTAGGTGATAATTCATTGGTACATTATTTTGTTGTTCAAATTGTTCTAACTGTGGTTACTGGGCACTCTTTTAACTGACACTTGTGTCCCTTTGATATAACTCTAACATTGTGGAACTTTTTTAGTACTTTCTTATCTTATGACACTACAAGATACTCTAGAAGTAGAATTTTAAGGACAATATGGGAGCATTATCAGAAGAATGGCAAATTCATATATGCAAAAACAGTGAGACCAACTACATGTATCAAATCCTTTATACAGTATTAGATCAAGAGAATTTTTGTAAACTGAGCTCACATCCTGTTCAATGATTTATAATGTTTTGTTTTTGTTTTTTCTACCATGAAAATTCTGAGATTTTGAGCTTATATACACTACTGACTAATACAAAAATAGCTTAAGAAAAGGTCTACCTAAATAAGCATTGAGGGTAATTTCAACTCAAATGCCAAGGTCTATTTTGTTTGGACTTCTTTTAGCTCACATATCCACATTCAGTATTTAACACAGATGTTAAATAGAAGTTTGACTGTCTAAAGCAGTAGATAACCAATTTTTTCTTACTTAGGTTTTTATATAATTGAAAGCGTTCATTTTCTAGAAAATATTTTATTTCATAACAGATCCAAAAATCATGGATTAGCTCAGTTACATAGTAAACCATTCATTTTATTGCATCAATTGTTAGTCCAAATCTTGGAGCTGCCACCTTGTCTTAGATAGTTTGCTTCCAATATACACTCAGGCTATGGAAAACATAATGCTGATCAGACGTCTTTTTTATGAACTTGAATGTGGCAATAATTTAACCTTAACTCTAAAAGCTGTTCATGACCCCAAGGAAGAAGGACACATTTTTAAATATATATATATGAAGGTAAGGAAACCATCTGAAAATAAACTATAAATTAACAGATTGTATTAAAATCTGTCTCATTATTAAGTTATAGAAAGACTAAATTATGTCCAGTGTCCCCAGTTAGAGGAAAGTACAGAAACATGAAATTTACTTTTGTAAAGTAACTCCCATCCAAATGTAGTGAATAAAGGAAGCAATACTGTGGAGTACATGCCTTTTTTATTCAAGCACAACTAGCCTCATAACTCATATCAAATAAATATTTGAGCAGAAAAAATTGTGTGTGAGTGATTGTACTAATGATTTCATAAACCAGCAAAATACAGCATCAGAAATCATCAATTGTGAAGTCCAAAAAGCCTGGGTCCTTTCAGTGAGCCACTAGAGGATCCCCAGTTGGAGCACCATGATGACTTACTGACATTTCTAAAAAGGACACGGATTCATCAGGAATCCAATTTGTTGGAGGTTAATAACATTAAGCATTTGACTGCAGAGATCTGTTAGCATAGGATTTAGAAAATGTATTGATAATTTAGACACTGATGAAAGGGAAGCTAAGGAATGTTAAATTCAGGTGTTGCTTTTTCAATGAGCAATTTCTGTTAAAAAAATTCTATAAAGAAGCTCTGAATATACTTATTAGAAAAAGAATGAAACTCTAGAACCACCATATTTTCCCAAACTTAGAAACCACACATGGCATGTTATTAACATTTTCACATTTTGAAATAAGGATTTTATTTATTTCCTAACATTCCATGGAGACAAGGTTAGGTCTTCAGTTTTCTCCTCCATATTAAAAACAAAAGGGTACACTTAAATGCAAAATAGGAGTTGAAACTGATAAGATGTGAGATTTGTATATTTATAGGTTAAAATTAGCTAGAGACATCAATAGTATTAACGAAATCCGTAGAGATAATTTATATCATTTTCAATTGCTTCTAAATAAAATGCAAAGAAACATATTCAAAAATAGGAAAATAACTGATTTCAATATCAAACTTGAAATCCATAAAAAAACTTAATTGCACTTATGCATTGATATTGGAAAAATAATAATAATGTTGGCCTCTATTATTTAACAATATTAATGTTTACAAGTTAACACAGAAAGAGAGAGAATCTGACACAGCAACTGATTTCAATTATTATTCAACACATTGACCAAGCACTACCAAAATTTTGTTAAGTAAACCTTATTGAACAACTGTCTTGAAAAATGCTTAAATCAATAAGAAAGACAAAGTTTATTTGACTTGCAGTCAGAT
The DNA here is from genome assembly GCF_048564905.1 of Vicugna pacos. NCBI lineage: Eukaryota > Metazoa > Chordata > Mammalia > Artiodactyla > Camelidae > Vicugna > Vicugna pacos. Next base: position 22,006,952 of record NC_132991.1, read on the forward strand.
TCTAATTCTACTTTCACTTTTTCTACAGGCTAAGTAATTACAATTAACCACTGATTAATGTTGTAGTTAATGAGAAATTAAAGCATTCTTCAATTTCCTCCCCAAAATGGAAAACAACATTCAGCTAAAATATATTTCATTGTTGACAGGAAAGCAGAATAGTGAGCAAATATCTTTTTAAAGTTAAATGCTAATTTCAATCTTTTTTTATTTTAAAACCAAAATATATTTCAAACCCTTAGTATTTTTTTTTCTGTAGAAGTACATTTTAATTTTTCACTCTAAAATAAAGTGATCAGATGGTTTTAAATCACTCAAGATTTTATTTTTTATATAAAAATCCATTATAATCAAAACAAGAATCTTTGGAGAAGCTAATGTAATCTTTCAAATAATATATTTACTTTCTATCCCATTTTCTTTCTTCAGCAACGAATTTAATTGCATTGTTTGGCCTAACTACAGCACCATTTTAGCTGGTATAAAGGTGAAAGAGAAGATGTGGAAGATTTTGAGGAGCAAGTTTATAAAAGCAATAATTTTAATTATCACAAGAAAATGTATAGTGCTAGCTTAATTAACTGGAGAAAGATAGTGCTCTTAAGATAGTTTCTTCATTGTAAGCTTTGTAAACTTTGACTGAATTAACTGTTTGCCATGCAAATTAATTATCTAATTTCAGTGACAGGGTTAGATGACTGGATAGCTTACACATCATTCTTTAGCACCAAATTCTCTTGTCACTATTAATTCCATTATACCACCTATCCTAACAGAGGTCCAATTTAGTTTGTGGGATGAGAGATGAGTTTAAAATAATCTAAAGGATTACACCAATCATTTATTCTTTCAGTGTCTTTGTTCCATGTTGAGTTCTCACTACAAGGTGAACAAGGATGAAAAACGGTGATATAAATTAAATCTTCCATATTCAAATTTATTTTGTAATGTCAGGGACTTATCCTGTCCAGTGCTGGTCAAGTTTTGATGTGAGAATGATTGGCATTTGATATCCTTTCACATTTTTACATCATCTTTTTTTTTTGTGGTTCCCTCTTTTATGAAGTACCTGAGACCTTCATCCTGCTCACTAGTACCCAGAATTCCCCATAATAGTACCTAAGTAGCATTTCCTCTTAAGGTAGAGCTATGCTTTTCCTGTGCCTTTCAAAAGTTGTCTTCTTTACAATTATTCTTACAGAGGAGAAAGTCTGAGTCTCAGAGACATTAAATATCTTACCAGAGATAACCCTAGAGAAAGATTTTTCATGGGTTATCAGATCCATACCCTATGCACTTTTTACTCTCCCATACTGCTGTTCTTTGATTAGAGGAAAAGAACTGGTCAGAGAAATGTTTTAGGAATATAACTCTACACAACTCTATAGAGAGCTATTCTCAGAATATGTGAATAGGAGCCCTAGAATTGTGCACTGCACAACACAAGTGACCATACATGAGTGCCTTGATGTTGATAATAAAAAAAAAGAAATTTTATAGATTTCAAACCATAACAATTATCAAATAACAAAGTTAAGGACTACTGATGAATGAGATTTTTAAATATATCATTTTTTAAAATGCATACTTTAGTTATTTTCATGTATTCAACGAGCATATTAATGCTAGGAGTATATACTAGGTACATGCTCTGTGCTCCAGCTAGGTCCTTATGATACAACAGCAAGTAAGGGGCAAACTATTCACACCCCTTTAGTTAACGTTTAGTAACTAACATCTCTACCTGTTAAAAAGTATCTAGTTGTGGACCAAATAGTTGTCATTCTTTCTGATTTTACCTTACTAAAATTCAAATCAAATAATATTCCAATGAATTTAAAATCTATTAACCAGAGAGATGAGCCATTCTTTCATGTTTATGAAAATGTACTTAAAGAAAGTGAAATCTTACATGTCTTATTATGTGGTGTAATATCATAAATTATTGATAGCTTTCCGTTTACTTGTTAAAATATGCAGCATTTGGTTTGATATTTTAAGTGTTTTACACATTTACAAAAATAAAATTGTCAGCACATTAGAGTTGTTATGATCTCAACCTTATCTTAATGCAAATGTATAAGTTTCCTCCTTGCAAATTAATAAGAAAAATACATTAAAAACAAGCTAATTTGAAATATTTCTTATTCCTGAATTAACTATTCCTAGTGCTCCTTTATACTTTTTTCAAGTGTTTCAGAAGTACTAGCCCTCTGCATGTAGTACTTAATTTGTTAGGCTTCCTATTCCTCTGTTTACAGAATATTAGTCTTCTGATATAAGACATTATTACTCTTGTGGACACAAAATTTCATCGTTTTTCTGATGTATGAATAATGAGGTCAAAGATCTGTCTGAAGGCCTTATGAGATAATGGCTGTTAGTTTTAGAAATCATTTTTTCTCCTTTCCACAGTTCTTGATTTCACATATGATGGGCTTTTTCTATGGACTCATGCAACTATTTTTTCTTTTTCATGATAAACTAATATTCAAATAAGTGCTGGTTTAAGGTCACTTTTACCTATTGAAAATGAACATTATCTGTAGAACCCTGCATTACATTTATCATCAAATTCCGATTGTTTTGTTCTCAGACAAAAGGATTTAATCAGTGAACATCCAATTAAATGATTTCCATTAAATATGCACTTTGTTATTTTAGGTGCTATCCCTAACCTGCCTTTTAAACATTGTACTTTTCTGCACATTTACTCTCCTCTTGCACTATATATGCACTTTAGCACTTTAATTTCTTTAACTAGCTTCTTAAATAATATTTTATACATCTTAATATTATATACTTTAAACTCCACAATAATTAGTGCTATCATCAGCATTAATTTATATTCCTAGATTCAAATTATTTGACTTTTTTCCCCTCTTGTTTCATCTCCAAGATTCCATCCAGAATTTTTTTTTTTTCCTGCCTGAGGTTCATACATTTTCCTTTGGGTTTGTCTGTTGGAGGAGAATTCTTTACTCTTGGTATGAAAATGCCTTTATATTACCTTCATTCTTAAAAACACTACCTATGGTGGAAAAATTAGGCTCGATAATTGTGTCCTTTAGTGTCTTGAAGATGCTTCACAATTCTGTAGCCTCTAATGTTGTTCAGTAGTCACTCAGTCATTCCTTTGAAGTTAATCTCTGGCTACTTTTAATAGTTTCATGCCTTGTTTTCTTCATCAATTTTGGGAAATTCTCAGCCATTATCTCGTGAAAAATTTCTATGTGGCCATTTTTGGCCTTCTTTTTTTCCCTAAAATTTTAGTTAAAAGAGTATTAGACCTTCTCACTGTATCCTCTCTTATCCCTTCATCTTTAATTCTATATTTTGTCTCTCCTTGCTTCTTCTTGTCTCAGCTGTGCGTAACTATTAAAATAGTATGTTGTCTAGGTGGTTTTAATTATACTTTTCAATTCTATAATTTTAGTTGATTTTTATTCATATACACAGTATCTTTTATAGTTTCTAATTTTTTCTAAATTTTAAATTCATTTTTACTGTCCTGAACATAGTAGATCAGTGTTCCAATCTATCTAATAACATCCCTACTCAGACTTCCTCTCAACCAACTTCTGTTGAATGTTGTTCTACTGATTCTAGCTTGTGCATTTTTATTCTGCTATTTGCTTTATTATCTTTGTTTCTTAGAACAATTAATTAAAGAAATAATTTGAGGCCTCAGATGTTTCTATATTCTTTCGAAGACGACTTTTGTTTCTTCCTGGGAAGCAGATATATGTGCTAACTAACCAAACCAAAACTCAAGAATTGTCTCAAGATGGTCTGCCAGAGTCTGGTTCATACCCCACCTCTTGAAGGCAATTTCACCAGGTTCTTACCATGAGCAGGGGATTTCTACTAGGCTTTCAACCTTCAGTGATCACTTAATGTTAACTTTCATCTTTTCTACTTGGTGCATCTCCTGAATGATACGTTTTCTCTCAGATGTGTCCTGAGGATGGGCAGAAATTCCCAGTACCAAGGTGGCAGTGGAGTCCTAGCTCTCAGAGAAGGTCCCTGCTCCTGGAAGTCCAGGACTCCGCCCTCAGTTGTCTGCTGCCACTCAGCTGTCTGGTATGATTGAAAATGCCCCTGACAAAGAAGTGGCTCATTCTCCCCCTTATTATTACATGATGACATCAGCATATGTATAACATGCTCAGCATATATAATAACTCAGTGTATTAGTATGTTTTTTAGGTCCAGCTTTTTAGGTGCCTCTGGTAGGAGGTACTCTGAATCATCTAGGTGATCACTTACTGGAAATGGATTTCTCTCATATGCTAGTTTTTCACAGACTTTATTCACAGTCACACTATATTTGGGAGAATTTAATATTTTTTAAATCTGTGTTGGAGAGATTAAAAATATTAATAACTCTTACCTAAACTCTTACAGTTTATTTTAAGAGACCAAAGGGGGAAAAAGAAACAAAAAAATAAACTATGGGAACACTTTATACAAAAAGACATTAATTATAACAATTTTTAAAGTCTAAGAAAAAATGAAAACAAATCAAATAAATATACCAAATAAAAAGGAATAGATGTGCTGACTTTTATTTATACAATAGATTAGTATTTAGCAATTAAAAATAATACTGTTCTATAACCATGCTACCTAAAATCAGAATATAAAATTTCACACACTATGCGATTAAAATTGTGTAAATAAAAGAAACAGGATTATAAAGCAGAAAAACTAGGAGACAAATCACTAAAACTTTGTAGTAGATTATTATTAGTATGAATGCTGATTCATATTTTATTTATATTTTATATATTTTTCTAATTATAAAATAAAACCGTATTACTTTTAAAATAAGAAAAAAATTCTTCTAAATGCATTTGAAAGGAAATATAGCAAAATATATGCAATTAAGAATTTTATTTGGGTAGTGAGAATTTAAGTTTCCATGATTCTTTCCATTTCTTTGTATTTCACAAATTCTCTAAGATTAGCATGCACTGCCTTTATGATGAAAATAAAATACACTCTATTTTTAAACTAAATGTTAAAAAAATTAGCCTTTATTCCTTCCTGAAAATAATATTACCTAGAATCCTGTTTATATATGTTACACAAAAATGTCCTTAAAATAAGATTAAAATCATTCAATCAATATGGTAAAGTTCTGCAAAGAATGCTCTAGGCAGCGTGACTACCTGTTAGTGTTTATAATGATAGTTTTACAAAAGTAATCAACATGAATTGGTAGGGATTTTTTTCTCCAAGGTTCACTTTTCTTTCTTTCTTTTATCCAATACAATCCGGCTATAAAAACAAACATACTTACACTGTTTAAATAAGGCCAGAATTAAAGGAGAATTTCATATGGCATTAATTTTTCAGTCATTTCCTAAGTGTAAAATACAGCTTAAGAAGGGAAATCAGTCCTTAAGGCTTTATATCAGAAGTAAATATGCTACTTAAAAGCAAAACTTCTAGAGCATATCTTTTGTGCAATAAATAACATAATGCAAAAGGGTAATAGAAATTAACTGCCTGAACATACAGCCTTCTGACCCATGTAATATGTTCCTTTGTCTTTCAGCATTGAATTGCTTTCTGCAAAGGATCCTTAAATACTTTATCTCATTTTAAATGGTGAAAGAAAAAGGATTTCTAATTCTTCCCATTATTGTCTTGGTGTTCAAATCTAATGTTATTCTAATCAATCAATTCCCATTAATTCTAGTTTCATTTCCTTAGTCACTCTTGGCAAGACCCACGATTCTGTTTCTGATGATGTGATAGCTGTTATGTAATATTCATCTTGCGCAGTATGTATGAACTTGTTTTATGTTGTTCACAATAGTCTTTAGTTACAGAAATAAAACAAATTAAACAAAAATGTATTATGCCCTTGAATTATCTCTTGCCTGCTCAGCAGGTTAACTGTGACCTCAGCATAAGAAAAGAATGGCTACTTGAGCTGACAATTAGATTACTAAGGTGGCTTGATCATTTGGAAAACAAAATGTTAACTCTTTGCAAAGTAATCCTATAAAATTATAACCTTTACTTTCTTCACAAATCAATGACTTTCAAACACACATTTGGTCACTCCTCATATTTGGATAAACAAATCAGTATATGCTTTTATATTCCAAATTTGACAGAAGTTTTAATCTTGTTTACCTCTCAAAATTTGCTGATCAGATAGCCCTATGCCAAATTTAAATACGAAAGTTTTAAATGCAAATGATTAAAATACTTTATAAAACTAGTCTTCATTTATATCCACTCACTCATTTGTACCTCACCTTATCTGAAAGGTTTTAAGATATATATGTGTATGTATATGCATGTAATAAGATAAAGTACTAATAAAATTAATGAATGAGGAAAGCAGGACAAAGGGAAAATGACAAAGGAAAGTTAAGGTCAAACAAACATGACATTAATACACGAAAAGCTCACCAAGGGTTTCTATATATCTGTTGGCTGCAGAATAGAAATTTGACCTCAAATTAATTAATTAATATGAAACTGATTCTAGTTATTAATATGAAATAAGAAATATGATGACTAACATATTTCAGTAAGAAAAAAAACAGAGTTGTGTAGGAGAAGTATCCTTCTCTCTGATACTTCTGTGAATTCTCATGAAAAGGATGCTGTATTATTCAAACAATAATTTTTTTTATAGTAAACAAAGTAACTTATTCAATGGTGCTGATTCCTATCTAGCAGGCTCATTCTGGGTGAATGGGAAAATATCATCATTCAACTCAGAAGAAAACAACTAGATAAGGGGACATGAGATGAGGCGAAGTATATAGTTCTCTTCCGGTTTAGTTTAATTCAAAGCTCCTTCAAGATTGTTTTCTATAAATAAAAGTTCTCTCTACTGATCCTTTCATTCATATTAAACAACAGTGATTCCAAGATTTTAATCCTTGACCAATAGATATTTTATGTTTCAAGTTAGGAAAAGAGCCACAGGCAACATCAGTCAGTTGAGCTGGCATATGTGTGACATGCACTTGCGCAGGTAGAACATCCTAGCAAAGATCTACCAAAAAGAAGGCCACTGTCCCCTCCTCCCAGACATGAATGAATATGCATGGGTTGGATAAAGTATCTCTTAGGAAGTAGTTGTGGATATTGTCAAGTGTTGCAACTTAGAGCTATGTCAGTGATACTCTGCATAATATTCTATGTGCCAGTACATTGTCTAAAGAATTACATCCATGGGGGTTTGGGAGCACCGTTTGTCTGATTCACATAAAGATTCTCTAAAGCTTAGCATTGGCCAGGTTAAGATGTACTAATGGATTAAGTACAAGAAATCCCTCCTTTTGCATGATTTTGAATGCATAACTCTCAGTAATGATGATTTAGTTAAGTAACCCCAGTCCCCCAACAACACAGTTTAAACTTTGCTTGTCATGGTTTATGGGTTGTAATTACATAGTAATACAAACTTCACCACTAGGTCTTCAGTTCACAAATCACTAAGCAAAATAATAGATGTGCATAATGATCAGTGACCCAACTTGTTTCAAAGTGTCACTTGTTTCAAAGTCTGTTAGAGACTGATTTCTGAGCAAGTCCACACACAGACAGAAAGGTACGGAATTGTGTTGTCTTCTTGTCTCCTGGTAAATCTATGTGATATTTTACAAAAATAGATAACTGAAAGACAAAGAGAGATACGGTCAACAAAGATAAAATTGCAAGAAAATAAAAGGAGGAAGACAAAGAGGAAGAAAGGAAGAGAAGAAAGGCAAGCTGGAGGGGGAAAAAGAAAAGTGATTATGCTGGAAGTGAAATTCAAATCAAACACAAATGGAGTTACAGTAGAAATAGCTGAGTGTGGGAATGATGATAATGATACCATTCAAAAGACTCTAAACATATAGCCAGAGTAAGTTAGTGAAGGTGAATTTGTTAACATAAATGAGTAAAGTTGTAATGGAAAGGATGGAGAAGAGTGAGAGCAAGTGATGCAAGCAAAATCTTCACACTGAAGGAACTCTCAGAGATATTTCAAAATATTGAAAGCGCAAAGGATAAATGTTGGAACATGCTCCAAAGGTTGAAAGGTATAAGGAAATTCTCCAGAGCATTAAAAAAATGCTCATTTCACATTTTAAATTATAGGAAGAAAAGAAAAGGGAAGTGCTGTTCAAACTACTCTCTTGATAAGCTTTTTTACAAATAAATAAAATACTTTAATTTTCAACATCCCCAATGTTTTAGTGTATTAAATAAATATTAGCTTTACTAATATTTCATATATCTATACAACTATAACTATTGTAATAAAGTTTCTAATGTTTTGACAAAAAATTTTAAAAGTCACAGAATAAGCATAATTTTCCCATTGATTATGAAATTTGCTTTACATGGTTTTAGTTTGCATGATTATTTTTATAGTCACACACTACTACGCAAAGAGAGAGCCATTTTATTAAATGTTACAAGTATACAAATATGTAAATAAGATAGATTACAGTATTGGTAAAATACAAATAAATGTTATGTATGGAAAGTCTTTTGAAGTATTATAAAAAAGGAAGAAAACATAAAAGAAAATGTATTCATTTAATAATATTGATAACTTCTTCAAAAGTGACATAAGCAAAATTAAAAGACAACAAATTAGAAATATAAATTTATAATGTGTATGGAATAAAAATTAACTAAGATGAGGAATTCAAACCAAAAAAATTGGCGAATACCCCAAGAGATAATGAAATAGCTGTAAAGAAATAAACTCTAGAAAAGGTTTGATTGCAAGGAACCAAAATACACTTAAGCCTGCATGAAATAAAAGGAAATAAATGAAAGGCAAGAATTTAATTTAGTCTTCATAGGGATTGAAGCTTGGAGATAGGAAGTTAGGAATGGAAGCTGTTTTGTTTTTCTTCTTATGGATTCTCTTTTCTTAAAGCCAGTCTAGATTTGTTTATGCATCTTCTTGGTTGCAAAATGGCCACCTAAAGTAAAACTCATCACCTTTTGGGGTTCAAGGGGCTACTATGGCTGACTTTACTTTCTGAGATTCATTTGTCTAGTTCTCAGTAAACATTCTGGTCAACCATCAATTGTTCGACTGGTCTCAAAAGCAGGCTTCTTATCAGAAGACAATGATGCAATTTCTAGCAACTCTGGGCAAGGCAGATGCATTTACTGACATTTACAATTCACTTAATCAACAAAAGATGAAATTAAAAAGACAAATGAACATTTGAAGATATTTTAAATAGCAGTCAGATAATTGATCCATTAAACAGTGAGACATCAAATTGAAAATTTTATCTATGTATTTATTGTAATAAAACATGAATAATCAGGAAAAGGCATAAGAAAAGAAAGGAAATTGACACACCCATGAACAATATTTAAGCGATTACAAATTAATATAATTATTTCAGGGAGAAATTTATCAATGTACAACAAAAGCCTCAAAAATCTGGATTTCCAGTGACAATTGCACTTTTAGACATTTATCTTCAATAAATAATTATGGGTTTGGGAAAGAGTTTACATATAGGGATATTTATTTTTATATTATTTGAAACAGAGAATGAGGGGGTATTCTTATACAATATGCATTTTTGTGTACTATTTTTATTTTTTCTCTCAATACCATGTTTCTAAGATTCACCTACATCACTGGCTGTACATTTCATTCAGTGTCTCTGAGTATGCCACAGTGAGCCTTCAGTATGCATTTTAACTTCAAGTGCTCTTTTCCTCTGGAAGCCCTGGGCCAAAATAATTATAATCTACTTCTCTAAAATAAGTGAAAATAGCAAAAGGAAAATATTTTTATGTAAAATTAAGAAAACACACTTTTTTGTGGCCTTTAGCCTAATTGCATGATGTGCAAAAATGAAAAATAAAACTTAATATTTATTATTCAGTTCTGGTGAATTTAAATAATTTTAAAGTGGCTTTATTTTTTTCAACCTCAGGTTTATAAGTCATTATTTTTCTATACGCAAAGTTCTGGGGGCAAAAGGTCATATGTATAATATTATCAATGTTCGTGGCATTTCCAGTGTGTTACTTTGAGAAATATACCTTCCAATTAGGACTCAGCCAAACCGCAAATACGCTTAGGATTCTGGGTAAATAAGATTTTAAAAAATAGATGCTTTAAATTTATCAATTTTGACAAACAGGTCTTGGTGGAAAAAATATTGGATAATTCCACCCTGTACATGCTTGATACAGAAATGGAAGACTCATTAAATTAGTTAAAATTTAAAACAATTTAAAAAAGTGTAATTTTATTTGAGTTTAGAAGATGAGTGTTCAACATTTGTTTTATAATGACTTTTAATAATAATAATCTCAATTAACATATGTCTAGGAACATTTTTTGTTCATTTTCTATTATAAAAAGAAACAACACTTTAATAACACTAAGAAATTGTGAATAAATTAAAAACTAACAATAGTGTCAGGGTTAAATGTCACTGATCCCATTTGACTGTGGGTTCCTAAAAGGATATTACTTATCTTGATCCAGCATCTAGTATCCAGTGGGGTTTGACAATTGAAAGATAAATTATTCTAGTTAATAATATTGTCCATGGGACATTTCAGATTTTAGGGAAGAGTAAAAAACATACAGATCTCAAGGAAAAGGAATAATCTAATTCGGGGATATAATACTTAATGGTGAAGATAATATAAACTATAATAAAGTCAAAATAAATTTTAGGAGGTGAAACTGCATTTAACAGACACATGTGCAGAGTTCTATATACATGGTACCTTAAGAATTTAATATTAAATCTAGTACCAATTCAGAGACATTCAATTCATTAAGTACATGCTATCCTATCATGAGTAAGACATAGCTGTAATAAGCTTATAAAATGCTATTTTATATGTAAAGATGATACTCCAGATCTCAAAAATTTTAGGTTCATTTTTATTTTTTCTAGGCAGAGTGAGGTAATGTGAATCTATCCACATACTTCTTGGTCTCTATTTTAACTTTATTTATTACTTTTTTTCTGATGAGAAACAGTTCGAATGAATTTGAAACCAGCAGTTACATATAAGCGTGTGACCACATGGGAATCAAATCCATGAATTCACATCATTAGCGTCCTACTTTAGTGAACCGTCTTTCCAGACACTGAAGCATGCTTAGCAATTAATTTTCTCATTCTACTAATGTGCACTATGTGACTATCAACTCCAGGCATTCTAATCAGGATCAGAAAAGAAACATAGAGATCAGCTTCTATTACAGTACATAAAATCTGGGAGAAAAAGCCAGTATATGAATATAATAAGATGAGAAAATATGAAATAAAGAGCAAAGGTAAATTAAGAAAGTGAGAGATCATATCTGGCTACACTGATAAAAGAGGATTTCTTGGAAGAGGTCATACTTCTGTCTGTATTGAGAGTTTTATGTCAAATAATATGTGTACAATAGAATAAATTAAGATCTCAGTCACCTCCATAGAGAGAGATGGTCCACAGGACTATAGACTAGAAAATTTGAGTAGCTAGCTAACTTATGCAAATAAATCATCTTACTTGAGATTTCTCAACTAGGGTTTTACACAGAACACAGAAAATGTCTGACGATCTTAATTGTCTCAGTACTACCTGAATGCATAGGTGAAAAGATAATTTATAACCTTCAAAAATGCCTTAGGACAATAGGACTTAATTCTCTCATGATATGCCATGTTAGAAAGCCTTATATATGTTTAATGATGGATATATCTATATTTATCTTCATATTTTATATCCATATCTGTATATGCAATTATCCATACATCTCTATCCAACTGTATACCGATATATTTGTATAAGTTATTCACCCTTTATTTCTTTAGAGAGAGAGAGAGGGAGAAGGAAGCTATGACTACTGAGTTTACCAGATATTGAGTAGCATTTTCAATCCCTGCAGCAGGTCTACACATAAAAACCAATTACTATCAGAAAGATCGTTCTTGGAGTACAAAGTAATAGTACCACTGAGTCATGATTACTTGATTTATTTCTCTCCCCAGTAAGACAGACTTGCTGCAAAAATTGGATGATTACTTGTGGCCCAGAACACATTCTCTCTCCCCTTAGCTTAGGCATGGTACCATTTGCTTCCCTGACTCTCTTTTTACTGCTTTTTTGAAAATCTCTTTTCAAATTGAATTGGCCTCTCTTTGGATATGTTTCATACATATTATGCTAAAAGTGTGTTTGACTTAACTTTCTAAGTCATATGGCTTGCATGTTTTAAAGAAGGGGATGCCCTTCCTAGGAACTTAAAATATTATAAAATCTGTAAGTGCGTATCACATTTTAGATGTGATCTCTGCTGATATATTTCAAGCATTTCACACATTTCCTACTTTGATCTTTCCCTTCACAACTGAACACACAGTTGACAATCTTAGGTCTAATAAGCACCCATTTGAATCAAAATAGTCTCTACTTTCAAGTTTCCTAATGAGTTTCAACTTGTACATTAACTGTATCTAGGTTAAGAGAACCAGTACCTTCACTTTCTGTTTTTCCCTCATATAATAAAATGAACCAGAAAAAATGCAATGAAATAGTGGTTTTACATTTTCCATAAGCAGAATGGTCCATTATTCTAATGGCATGTAAAAGGAGAACAACTGTGCTTGAAGTGTAGTGAGTGCCAGGAGATCCACTTGCCTGCCCCCTCCTTTCCTCTAGCCTTTGCTGCAAAAAAATTTCTAAGGCACATTTGTGGTGCCATACTGTGAAGTTAAAAAAAAACCTGCAAAGACAGGTGACAGAAACAAATATTTAGATCTATAGATGAGATAGGTAGATGCCTGATCTGTAATGCAGAATATGTGTTTCTTTATGCTGCTGTAACAAAAGGCAACAAATTTAGAAGCATAAACAATACAAATTTATTATTTTACCGTTCTGTAGTCTAGAAGTCCAACACAGAACTCACTCAGCTAAAATCAAGGTGGCAGTAAAACTTCATTTCTTTAGCGAGGCTCTAGGGTTTTTGAAAACCTTTCCTTGATCATTTGGGTCTTGGCAAAATTCAATTTATTGCAGTTGTAGGAGTGAGAGGCAAATTTTCTTGTTGACTGTCAGCTGAGAGCCCTTCGTAGCTTCTAGATTCCTTGGCTAGTGGTCCCCTTCTTCCATCTTCAATGCCATCATCAGAGGTTGGGTCTCTTTTATGCTTCAAGTCTGTCCTCCTCCTTTCCTCTTCATTCTTCTAAACCAACCAGAATTTGTGCTCCACCTTTAAAGATTCACCTGATGAGGTTGTCCCAACTGGGTAATACAGGATAATTTCCCTATTTCAGGATAATCTCAACACCTGTATTCATGATCACATCTTAAAGTCATATTTGCCATGTAAGATTACATATTCACAAGTTTCCTGGGTTAGAGAACAAAAATCTTTGTTGGGGAAGAGGTCACTGTCCTACTTACCGAAAGCAGTTTTTTGTGTAGTTATACACATTTGCTTCTAAAGAACTCTCGATCAACAGGCAAGGCTACTATGAAACATTCTGAGAAGTCATTTTGCATTTCAATGGCTCCTTTAATCAGTTTTTTTGTCGTGGATATCATTCTGACCTTTTAAGGCTTTGTAATGGTTTGGTTAATTGCTTTTCAGTTAATTCCTAGAGGAGACTCATGTGTCTATACCCAGTATTTTAATTGAACGTAAGTGGGGGAATATCACAACTGCCCCAGGTACCACCAACATAATAAAGGAGTTTTATTTTAGATTATGGGATGTCAGATTAATCAATAAATTAGTATCTAGTTTACCAGTAATTCAGCCATAAAACACACACACACAAAACATGGAGAGTTACTGAAGTTAATGAACTTACCCTGAGCCAGGCTGACCACAGTTTTCAATATATTGAAGGATCAAATTTTGACATGTTTATTTGAATCTAATGGGAAATTCGGATCTCTATATAGTCATTTATCCTTAAGTTCCAAGCCAATGCATCCCATCTGTTATTTATAATCACATTTAGATTTCAGGAAAAAAATCCAATACCTCATGATGCATCTTAATTTATACTGTACCTTTTAGATCTGTCTATTCTTTGAGTCAAGAGCGTAACACTTATTCATGTGCACAGGAGGTATGAACCACCACCAGAGGTGAATGAATGCACTCATATAATGAAGATAGAGTTATTGGTTCAACCTTGGTGTCTGAATGGTGATTTGAATAGTGATGAAAATGGCACTACTTCTGATAGTTCCCAAGCAGAACTGTCCTATGGGATCATGGTTTTTGGCCAACCACTTTCCAGAACACCACAAGTAGCAGAGGAAGGTAGGAGTACTTACAGCCATCCTGAGGTTCCTTTTGTTAGCTGTAGTCACTGGGGGTTGATATGATTGCTAGTCAAGACAGAACTTCTATAAAACCCAGCAGCAAAACACTACACATACAAAATGTGCTAATGAAGAAGAGAAAAACTTCAAGATTCTTTTCTCTCTCAGTTGGGATTCTAAAGGGCAACAGAGCAGCTACCAACAAGAAGTCCAGAGGCACAAATCTAGCAACACAGAATTCAAAAGGTACATTTCACAAATGGTAGACACATAATGTGTTTTCTCTGCATTCTCTAGGTTCAGGCTATTTCTCAAATGCCAATTCCCATCACAACTGGCACCTTTGGCATTTATGACATGGTTTACATTTTGCATTCAGCTAAGGAATTTGTGTGTTCAGGAAACAGACTGAAAAAAATGCAAGTGTCCTGGTCAGCTACTGCCAATCACCATTCCCCACTCCACAGGGATTTACTCAAAGGAGAATATAGCTTCGGGTCTCCCTTTAGGGAAGTTTCTCTCTCAATGGCATAGTAAGTCCAAGTTGATTCTTGACTGTTTTCTAAAACCCTGACAAGCAATATGGGAAAAGAAAAAAAAAAAAGAATAGCACACTTCTGAAAATGGAAAATGTATGTAAATAATAACTTTATATAAGGTAAAATCACAGAACATACCGAATGTAAAGCAATAACACTACACATGTTTGGAAATACCACAGTTCAAAGGTATTCTGTGCCAGGATTTTAATGAGTACATTAGTGAATGCATCATTAAGTTCAGAGACTTTGACCTATTTCTGGATAACAAGAATGGCAAACAACCTTCCAGTCCCAAAGGGTCAAATTCAGGGGTATGTTACAAAACCTTTTTCTGACTCATCTCTTGACAAATGAATTTTAGGAATGATTAAATCAAAGTGTCAGGACCAAAAGAGGGCAAATAACAAGCTCACTGGTAAGCCTGTCAAGCTGACAGAAAAATGGACTATGGGATGATCTTCTTAGAAACTAGACAAAATTGAATGCATCATGGAGTCTACCATAAATACAAGTTGAGAATGAAGGGATAATTATCAAAACCCAACCACCTATTAATTTCCATTCACTGGGAAAAAGTATTTATCTTATTATGATGTGAGAAAGCACAAAGACTTGCTTTTTTAAAGATTAGGTTATGCTAGAGAAATTATAAACAGCAAGTACTGTCAGCACTTAGATTAGTGGACTTTTTTCTTTAGGAAATGTAACTGAGCACTAGCTGCAACACTATCAAGACAGGTACCTGGAGGAGTGCATACAAATATCAACCAATTTCATGAGCAGTTGGAAGGTCTAAATTTCTATGCCCTTTGTATTTTCTAACTGACATAATTGCTTACTTCAGTGCACAGCTGTTGGAAAGAAATAAGACTCTTTTCACTTGTGCAACTTATACTGACTTGTTTGTGAAAGCCTAAACTAGCCTATACTGAAATAGCTTTGGAATACTCATATAGCTATGGAAAATCTATTCAGCTTGCAAAATTCACATGAACCTTGCATACGTATTCTGTATATTTTCATTGCTTCCATAATCTTTTCCTCTTCTCCCATTACACTATAGGTTAGGAAGACATAAGTATGTGCTGCTAGTAAATACTTTCAGCATAATATGTGTTGGCATTCCCTCACAAATAAATATTCCCCTGAAGAACCAAGCAGAGTAGAAAGGATAGGCAGAATGCATTAGACTTACTTAGCTTCATTGCATCATGTTATTTAGGGCCCCAAGCTGATCCCCTTAGTGTAGCTGTATTTCTTTTGGTCTTACACAGTGTACACTGGGTTAATGTGATCAACTTGATCTCTATATGGTACCCTAAACCTATGTCATCTCTTAATAAAGTGTAATTCTATGGTGACAGGAGGGAAACAGAGAACAAATTTACATGAATCAAACTGAGATCTGGGAGCATTTGAGATTTTTTCCCTTTTCCTCATGCGCCATGTATATTTTATAATAAAAACTTCTCTCATGCTGGCTTTCTTTGCTGCATCTTGTACTGCCCCAGCTTTAATTCAGGCAATCACTGTTTCTCACCTGGGTTATAGCAGTGATCAACTATTCCCTCTGCCTCCAGTCTGTCTCTGTAGTTACTCTATCATCTACACAGATACCACAGTGATATATACAAAGCACAGACTGGGTATTTTTTTAAATCTTAGTTAAAACTTTTGATGGCCTAATTCACTGCACTTTTACAAAGACAGCATCTTCATTAGTGGTATTAAAAATACTTTGGGTAAGTAACATCTGAGCATTCAAACAGGAGGGAGTTAAGTCTCACAAACTGAGCTGCTGAGACTTAGAACCATCAAGAGAAAGAACTTGAACTTGATTCACAGTACAAGTCCAGATCTATATAGACATGTCTGATGGATAGGAAGACCATTTAGTAACCAGATTTTAGGAAATACCAACTGTGGCCCTGAGGAAAAAAATTACCAGGAGAAGAACGAATTTATAAAGGTAAACTATTTTCAACCGCAGGGATGAGCATTTGCTAAGTACTAGCTATTATTTGAGGTACATGGTGAAGCCTAACTTGAGCCCACTATATCCATCCATGTGCCCATCCTCAAGGCATCTCTGCCAACTGTAAGGATGAGTGCCATATAGTAAAGCACTATATAATTATGTTAATTTGTATCTCAGGACATCTAAAGCTGGGCATCTTCCTTTCTTAGTCAAGCACTTAAAGAAAGAAGCCCTTTTTTACTGTAAGTTAGAGAATTACACAGTTGAGATGAGCAGAAGAGACAGTGAGGAAATCTACAGATGGAAATGAGAGAATACAGATATCCCTGATATTCTGAAGTCATGTATGGGTCTCAAAGCATTCACAGATTCATCCAGAGACAAATGTATAGGATCACTGGCAGACACATTAAATGCCCTGGGATCCAGAGATAAAGAAAGGTGAAACCAAAAGTCATAGATGGTCACTCTGGAAACATTTAAGTCATTTCTGGCCATTTCTGAAATGTCTAAAGAGACACAAAGAAATGGATGAGATTCTGGTCGGGGTTATGGAGACTATAACATGACCTTTTTTCTGTCAGGAAGGGGGAAATTTCCCTCTCTACTCTTCCTGAGTTCTGTGGCTGGAATAATTATAAAATTGACATAAAACAGATTACCAGGAGAAAAAGAAACAAGTTTAATCAGTACACACAGAGGTCTCATAGAAATGTGACCTAAGAAGTGACCAAATTAGGCAGCTTTTAGACATTTTAGACAAAGAAACAATACATTTGAGAGGAATTAATGGGGCAAAGAAACTAAGGGTTGAGTACCCAATTAGTAAGAAATTTAAGTAAATTTAGGGCTTGAGTAGTAAATTAGTAAAGAAGTAACACAGTTTGTTTATACAGGCTTCTTGGTCCTGAATTCCTTACCTCTGGTAATGAGAATGTCTTTTTACCTCCCAATACAGGGAAGGTACCTTTCACATGGGGGGTTTATTTCCCACTTTCAGGGAGACAGAGAGGAGTGTTCCGCTTGCATCTGCTGTTTCTTAAGTAATTTTAATTCAAAACAACCAATATGCCATTGAGGCAAATTTTGGGGTGGGCTGCCCTGGGTCCAAACACATCAGTTAGCATTTGTATCAGATAGGATGATTTGGCTAAACGAAACAGTGAAGGTGTCTGTTATAACAGGAGTTCCATTTGGTTCCAGGGTTGTTAATTCAGTGTCTCAGTAACACCAAGGACATAGGTTCTGCACACCTTTATGCTCATTCAATTTCAGAATGTCACCTTGATCCTTTGACTCACCTCCCTCATGGGTAAAGCAGTTGCAGACAACCTCACCATCTAAAAGTAGAAAAGTGCTTCTTCTTTGAGATCAGAGACATTTTTTCTCATATATACACTCAGTACATCCTTCAAATCTCACTGGCTAGGCTAGGTTATATGTTCCCCTTAAACTACATACTAGCAAGAGGAATGAGATTCAGTCAAATATTGACTCATCCTGAATGAAATCAGGGTCTTGTTAGCCAGGGCGATAGTGCAGAAATTATACTTAGGTGCACACAAATAGTGTCTATAAAATCTAGGAGTCACAAACCAATGTGGTCTATGTCAGTCAGTGCTTTGTAAACTTTAGATTCTGATTCAGGGGATCTGGGGTAGAGCCCAAGGTTCTGTATTTCTAACAATCTCCCAAGTGATGTTGATGTTGCTGGTCTATGGCCACACTGTAAGTGCCAAGTATTTAGGTAGCACTAATATAACGTTTTTTTCCAGTGACTTCAATAACCTTCAGAATAAAACACAAATTCCTTAGCATGACTGTCAAGCACTGTCCTTGATGACACCCAATCTTGTCACCTAATTCTCAATGCTCATCATAACCCTAATATACTCTGTCTTCCCATAAAGCCATGTTACATGATAAGAGTTATAAGAATTTGGTCTCCAATGGCTTCTTGCTTTCACATTTGCTATTTCTTCTGATCCTTATGTTGTTTCTCATCCCTTCTCCCTATTTGCTTTCTTTGGCTAAATAAGTTAGTTTGGGCAGCCTTCACTAATCTCAATTCTTCAAACTCCATCATGTGTTAGGTGCCTTTTTTGAGTCAACAAGTCTATATTTATAAATCACACTACAAGATAAATATTTCTGCACTTTTTCTGTACTTTTTTATCTCCTCCAGCAAACACTGAAATCTTCAGTGACAAAGGTATTCTAAATATTATATGATCAACACAATATCTGATAAAGAGAAAATGCATAGTTAAACTGTATTTAACAGATTAATTAATTCCTTCCCCCAATATCCTGTACTTTTCATACAGGTCTATCTATCTATATAGAATGTGGCCACCCACCATCCATCATTGTATCAATTACCTGAAATTATATGCTTTTCTTTCTTTTTTTTTTCTTTTCTTTTTTTTCTTTTCTGTACCTTTTTTTCTTTCTTAATTTTCTTACTTTTCTTCTGTGCCTTCTTTTCTTTTAAAATTTTGTTCTACCAGTATCAGGAATATATTAAGTAAAATTTTACCTATTTCATACTGTTTTGTACAAAAATTTTCAATAATATTTTGTACAGATTAATAAAATCTTAACTCTAAAGAAGCTTAGATTCTACTAGGAGATCTAAGACATGCATACCATACAAATTGAACACATGATTGAAAGTGAGATGTTCCATAATATAGAAACATATAAAGTGGTATTAGAGCTTAGAAGAAATTCCAGATAGGTTAACAATGAGGTTGTAGCAGATCCTACTACTTTTTCAATTACATGGTGTTGGCAGCATTTGGTTTTCTGCAGGCTGCTGGACTCAAGAGTCTCAGTTCCTTGATGACTAGTCCCTGTATACCTCCCTCAGTTCCTTGTTCTGTGAGCCTCTGCCTATAGGAGCTCAAAACATAGCAGCTCACTTTCATTGGAATGAGCAATGGAGATTTGAAGACAAGGTCAAAAAGGTGGAAGCCATAGACTTTTGGTAAATCTAATGTTGGAAGTGAAATCCCATCATTTCTTTACCTTATTCTATTTGTTAGAATAAAAACATTAGATATAGTCAATATTCAAGAGGAGGGGATCACACAAGTGAGTAAATACTGGAAAGCCAAGATCGATAGGGGCCACCTAGAGGCTGCCAATCACATATATACTTCCATTACAAATGACAAAACAAAACAAAACAAAAAAATAGAAAGTTAGCATAGACCCTCCTTGAAGCAATCCAAATGTATGTTTTTAGGAAGACACTGTGGAAGGAAAGACAAATACTTAAACAGAATGATAAGCAAGAAAACTGCAAATATGAGCAAATCTAAGTAAGTGTTGACATATATAAAACAATAGTAATAATTTGATGACTAATATGGTATGTAATTAGAAAACAGGTAAAATTATTATCAAAGGAAAAAAAACAAGAAACCAATAACATGTAAAAGAACAGAGGCAAGTAAAAATAGATGAATCTAAGGTTTTTTGCATTATTTAGAAATTATAAATCCAAGTATATATATTATATTTTAAGAATAATCACTAAAAATAGACATAGATTATGCTGTTTCCAGACTAATAGAATGAATGTATGAGTATCTGTCTGAGGGAAAGGCAGTGAGAATAAAAATAAAATTAAATCAGTACAAAAGAACACAGGAAATATGGATACTGGAAGGCATGGAAAAAGCAAGGTAGACAGAAATCACAGAATAGCAGAAAATAAAATGTTTAAAAATAATGAAACCACAAAGTGGAAGATCTATCAATGAAGCAGAATATACAGATGACAGCAACTAATCAGATATGGACCCCAAGGAAAAAGAAAATGAAAGATCTCCCATTTTTCACCAGTGTAATTAGAAAGTTGATTGTTACACAATCAAAATGAGGGAATATAGGACATGTTACTGTTCAGTGAAAATACATGACAAATACAATTTTTGAAAATTTTAGTTAGAATTCAGCAGCTTTTCCAGAATTTCTAAGTAACATGGTTTTATGGTTGCCAGTCAGGATGCACGCAGTTGCCAAAGCTGTGATTTATAGCATTTGGTATGATTGGGAAAATACAACTTGTCCATTTGAAAAAAATATATGAAGAAATTATCACTTGTCCATATTAATTAATGTGTGTGAGTGAGCATTGGGAGGGGAAAAGAATGGATTTAAAATCCCTTCAAAAAGCCCTGTGCCCCTACCAGTTGAGTCTGACATGTCGGTGAGACATCCAAATAGAACTGTTCCTTCAGGTAGAGTATATAAGCATGGACGTTTATTGTAGTATCAGAGAGATTGCATTAAATCCCACCTTTTTCATTTACCAGATATGTGATTTAGACAAAGTTACTAAGTGTTTCTAATCTCAGTTTCTCCAACTTCATAATGGCCACAAGAGTTGCACTGTTATAAGAATTAATTTAATTACATAAGATAAAATATGTCAAACAATGCCTGAAACCCAGTGTGTGATTATAGCAACAGCTTTATTTACAAGTCAATTTCTATTCTCTTCAACGGCCATAATTTAAACATCCCATAAATATCATATTTTGTTCAAAATATAGCATAAAATGAGATCACATCTTGAACTTCATTTTCCTTAAAACAAAATCTACCAAAAAACTAACATGTCATATGGTTTCTACAAAAGTATCCCAACATGTGGTTCATATCTGTTAACATTTCCATTACAATGTTGTCATTGAGTCATACAATTCCTTACTATCAATACCAAATTTCTACTCAGAGTTCAGAAACATATCTTCAGATTTCATAGTAACAGATGAGCTTGCCATGAGATCAGTACTATAATAATTTACTCTAAATTCTTAGGCCATTCATTTCAATAAATCATATAGAATACATAAAGCCAGCATATTTTCACTATTCTTATCTTGTACAAGGAGTTGATAACTTTAAAAACATCAATTTGTATATTGATACATATTCTTTCAGTAAAAATATAAGGAGAACACAGCCTGAGACAAAGTAAGTCATCTAATGTAAGAAAAGGAAACTAATTTAATTTTTAAAGGGGAAAAAAAAAGGAAGGAAGGAAGGATCTATTTCACAAGAGTACATTGTTCTGCCAAGAATTTTGGGGAGTCTCTGACATTCAATATCTATGATGCCATGGAAAAAACCACTAACTCCAAGCCCCATGTCTTTCTCTTTTAAAAATGTTTTGAAATAATTTGGAACTAGTAATTTCTTAAACTAAACTAAACATACATTCTTACATAATTACAGCACAATTATAAAACTCAGTGTGTTTTTCACCTCAGACATGCTAGTTTTCATCTCAGACATTTTTCTACAAGTTTGATTTGTGTCATTTTTTTATCTGCTAGATCTCTAACTTTTTAAGCATATAAAATATGGTTATAATACTGCTAATTCAAACCATGTCAGTCATGGGTCAGGTTTTTAAATTAATTCTTTTATTTTAAAAGAAGTTAAGATTCACAAGGAGTTGAAAAAATAGTTCAGAGAATTTCCGTACTCGTCCCTTAACTTTCCCCAATAATATCTTTTACATCCATAGTACACTTTCAACATAAGGAAACTGACATTAGGACAATTATAAATACTATTAAATACTAAATATTATTAACTCAGTTACTGATGTTTATTGAAATTTCTCAAGCTTTGCATGTCTTGTGTGTGTGTGTGTATGTTTGTGCATGTGTGCTGAGCAAGAAGTATGGTTAAATAAAAAATTGTCATATGTATAGATCTGAGTAACACCACAGTAAGGACACAAACTGTTCCATTACACATACACACAAAACCTCCTTAATATTACCATATTACTCTGTAATAGCTATACCCTTCTTCCACCTCTAACCTCTGGTACTCATTCATATGTTTTCCACTATAACTTTCTTCACTTCAAAATCATATAACATAACTCTTTGAGGTTAGATACACACACATACACACAGAGACAGATGGAGAGAAACATCATCTATATCATCTATATCTATATTGAATCTATTTTTTAAGTCACTTAGCTGAGAATGGCATTGTTTTTACTAATTTACTAATTTCTTTTCATTACTGTCCCAAAACAATCATTGAATTGTGTCTGAATAAGATCTATCAAATCTGAAAGAAGAGACTGCATCATTTTCTGACATGATAGCAAAAAGCAAAATATTTTCTATGCAACAGGAAACCCCCTGCTGCATAAGTATTGTTGAATAATTGGCATGAAACTGGTAAATTCTTTCATAGATATTACTTATCATAATATTTCATAATTCACAACATTTAAATACTTAAGTTATGCTCTTATAGTTATAATAGTTTATATTTGTAGTAATCAAACCATTGTGAACACATTATGGGGGATTAAGTAGTAAAAAGTATTTTATTTGAAAGACTGGTAGTCAAGTGCTAATTTTTTGAGACTCTTTTTTACTTCTCATTAACTATTAATAATTACAGGACAATCTGTAGCCAAGCTAACAAGGAACAGGAATGAATAGTGTAACCATAGGAAACCTTGCCCTATTTGGCTCTGTTTATCACATCACATTGTGTTCATTGTGCTCTGATGGGCAGCAGAACATAAACATGCTTTGACCTTCTTTTCTTTATTTTGCTGGGAAAAATAATTTTACTAGAATACTTAAATTCTATAAAACTTAAAGTCTATAAAAACAGTTTTCACAAATATAGTTGTAACTTACGTTTCTATGAATATAGTCAGTAAAATAAAGTCTATAATTTCTAACTTATTTCTCTGGACAATTACCTTAAAGCAAAGTAAAATGCAGAGCTGATCTCAAGAGAGGAAAAACAATAAAAACATTATTTTTGTAGTGTTCCGAGTCTCTACTGAATCTATTGTATTGATAAGATTTATGTGGTTCAGACACTTTTTTTTAATTTTGTACAGAAAATGTAAACAGATACTATTATTAATGCATTTTTAAATGTATAATACTGGTTTATAAGTGAAGTGACAGTGTACTCAAATTGCTTCTATTATTAAAGAATTATTTTCTAGCATATTAAACACATAAATTTATAAACTTCTGGCACTGTGGTTTCTATGTGTATACCATTCCACATTTTAAGGGTGAAACTTCCCAAAGTAAATCTCTGCTCAACTATATAGGCAGAACAATATTGGGAAATAATAGCATATTTGATTCCCTTTCCATGATTAATTTTTCTTGCCACCTTGATCTCCTACCCATTAGCTTAGTAGTAACTATTGCCTGGGCAGGTGAAGGTTGTGTGGTGAGGGTGCAAGTAAAAGTGAAATAACCAGCCAAATTTCTTCAGAGATTGTTTTAAAACCCATAGCTCATATTATAGTCTTACACCAAGGCACTTCAGAATTTAAATAGCTGGACTGTTTGAAAGAAGTTTTGATGTTTTCCTACAGTTTTCAATTTTTGTTTTTACTTCAAAAATCAAAGTATATAGTTGATAACAAAAACAATTAAGTGAAAAAACAGATAATAGTATAAGAGTAATTTCTTGTTTCAAACTAAATAAAGCTATATGCCTTGAAATGAAAGGAGAACTTTGAAAGAAAATTAAGAAAATTAGATAACTTTGAAGGTCACAAAGACCTTCAACCCTTTCCCAATGATCTTCACTCCCCAAGCTTCTTATCAGGATTGGGAGTGAATGACAAGTGACTAGTAGTTCAAAAGAAACCTAACTGCACAAAGACTGATGTCTCACTTTCTTATACTGGAACCTGTAAGGAGAAAGTTCCAAGAATGAATGTCATGGCGTGAATTGACAGAAAGAGATCTCTACTGCCCCCAAAATCTTCTTGCATTTAGAGAATCACAAGAATTTTAAGGTTCCTTCATTTCCAGCCCAAAGCACAGAGATAGCTAAGAGCTATATGTCTGGGATGAGGAGGGAGCAGAAAGACTAAATGTTCACAGTGATAGGGTCCATAAAACCCCAACACTGAGCAAATGGGAGCCCATGATTGAAAACCAGTGGGAATTATACACCACAGTAGAAACTAGGAAGATGCTTGTTGGCACAGAGACAAGACATTTTTTCTCTATTTGAGAATAATGTTTGAGCCCTTGATTGGTATTCCTTATTTATCCCTCCAGAGCTATCGTATTCTGCCTTCATTTGAACCTAGACACTTACTTATATAGACTGCCTCACTTGGGCAGGCTCTGTTGCCACCTGGATCATGGTTGGGTTTGGACAATAAGAAGCACAGGAAAAAGGTAAGAGAAAGAGGAGAAACAGGTCAAGGTATTTAATTATATGCCCCACCTACTCTCCACATACCTCACCCAACTCCATCTGCCAAGACACATTTTGGCAATGGCTGCTTTCCTCTTCATAACCTACATCTATTCGTTTTCCCTAGGTTCCAGTGTTGCCTCTTCTGTTGCCTCTTTAGGTATAGGGGTAGTAACAGTGTTCTCCTCTTTCAAATCCCTTGCCCATATCTTTATAAATAATCTTGTCTTCATACTCTCTTTCTTTACTCCTTTGAGTGTGCCATTTTTCACCTGATCTTGAGTTTTACCAACTGGCAAAAATAGAAGGAAAAGGTGGAGGCAGAAATTACTGAACTGATTATCCAAAAAACATTAGAAACTAAGAGTTTCCCTAGAATCAGTAGATGATTTTTCCATCAATAGAGAAAATGCTATATAAAAACTAAGCAAAATTCTATAAGACACAAACAATTTCTCATTTTGTACACTTGAATTTGTGGCCTTTAAAATTCAACCAACTACACACAAAGACATTGTTCTTCAATTTTCTTTTGAAAGTAATTTCAAAATACATATCTATGTTTATTCCAAAAGATGTCATTTTATCAGTTTTTTATTGCTTTTTTTTGGGGGGGTGCAATTAGGTTTATTCATTTATTTATTTTTGGAGGAGGTACTGACGATTGAACTCAGGACGTTCTGCACTCTGGGCATGTGCTATATCACTTGAGCTATAACATCCCCACCAAAAGATGACATTTTAAAGGAATTCACTAGATTATTTTTAAAAGTCTCATAATTGAAAATTAGCCTCAAGTCAAATATTCACAGATTTTCTCAACTTCCCTGTAACATATTTGTGAAGTTGATACTAGAGTTTAACCATAGATTTAAGTAGTCATTTGTAATATAGAAGCAATACAGATGTAATTATTAGTTTCAACTTGAACTAGTCTTACATTAATAAGTCATTGAGTTACTAGGCTTTATTCAATTGCATGACTTTTAAAGACTGAAAATTAAGCCCAAATTGTCTTTAAACCCAATATCCTCTAGCTGTATTCTTTTAAAAGAGATCTGTGAGTGCACATGCATGTGTGTTTCTCTGTCTGGAGCTGTGCTGAACAAATCCCAAATAGGATAGGCCCAAAGAAATCAATGACAAGACACATCATACTCTAACTTCTGAAAACTAAAGACAAGAAAACAATCTTGAAAGCAGCAGAAAGAAATGATGCATTGCTTATTTGAGAACACCAATTCGAATGACAGAGGGTTTCTCATCTGAAACCATAAAGGCCAGGAAAAAGTGGCACACCATTTTTCAAGTGCTGTACAAAAATAACCACAAATTCTACATCTGATGAAAATATCCTTCAGGATAAAGACATTCTCAGATGAAGGAAAACTGAGATAATTTGTCACTAGCAACTCTACCATTAAGAAACGGCTAAAGGAAATTCTATAAACAATAAGAAAATGATCACAGAAGTAGTTCTGAAACTTCAGGGAAAAAAAAACACTGAAATGGCTAAAAACAAGGGTAAGTACAATACACTATCTTTTTTTCTCATGAGTCTTAAAACATATTTGATGACTGAAGAACAAATTTGACCACCATCTGATGTGTTGTATGCAGAAGAAAAACCTAAGGCTACTATATTTTAAAAATAGGGAGGGTAAAGGAATCTAAACAAAAATAAAATTTCTACACTTTTACTGAAATGGTAAAACATCAATACCAGTAGGCTATAAGTTATACAAGTGAACTGCAACTCTTTGGATGACCACTGAGAAAACTATAGCTAGCTAGCTAGCTAGATACAACTGAGAACACTAAAAATAACTCAAGATGAGTCTTTTTTCTTTTTTAAGTGTTAAAATATACCAATCAAGTGGCATAAAGGGAGAAGTATCTGAATGTTTCTTTCACAAGAAATGGATGCAGAGGCTGAGATGCCCTAAGTAGCTGACCATGGGTTTAGGGTTATATTTGGACTCCACAGGCCAAATTCAAAATTGAAGGAGGGTCCCACCAGGGAATACATGGGGTAACACGGATTAACACTTATGTTATTAAAATCAATCATGAAAATTCAATAAATAAAAAATAGTCCCACAAAAAAAGTCAAAATACCAAGGTCAGCAGAAAGTTCAAAGTCAAGCCAAATGAGACCAGAGTTAAGACAGGGTCTGTAATAGGAGGAACAGAAATCAGGGAAGAAGAAGCCTTGTTCATGGATTACTGCTATGGGCTGACAACTGTGTAACTTATTATGCTAAGAGTTCTGACTCACTTGAAGTACAGCAAACAGGAAGTACAGTATAGGGAACACATAATAACAATTTGGCTTCTATATCTTCCAGGAGCTTTTCCTGTGTCATTTCATTTAATCCTCTCACAAGCCTGTGTGACAAGAAATTTTAGCTTCATTTTACAAAAGATATGATTAAAGTTTAGAGAACTGAACACCTGGTGTAAAATCGTTTAGCCAAATATGACTAGACCAAGATACACATTTGGTCTAACGTTTACAGATCTTGCTTATTAGGATGATTCTAAGTTGGACTGAGCAAAGAATCTGGGTAGTAAGAATGCAATAATGTTTCCACCACCTTCTCCTCCAATATTATATAGTGCAGACCTCAGTCCACATTTAAAAAACTGTTTGCTTACCCATTTTTTTTAAATTGTTAAGAGTGGAAAAATTCTTAAAATAAAGCAGGATGTGGTTGAATGAGATCACAAGAAGACAAGAAATTAAGTAAAAGCCAAAGGTAAAAAAAATAGAGAGAAATATGCAATAGAATCAATTTTTGTTAAAATATTAGTGTCTATTGTTTGCCTTTATTACTTTTTAAATAATGAATTTTGTAAAAAGTGAATGCATGTTCACTATTCATAATTTTTTCTTGGATATCACTATTGCCCAGTGCTTAAGAATACAGGCTCAAAGTCAACTGACATGGGTAAATCCATAATCTGCTACATCTTACTATGCAAACTTGAGAACGATATTTAAACTCTAGGGTTTAGTATGTTTGTCTGTAAATTAGGGATAATCATTGGAATGCTTAGATTAAATCAATGATCTGTATAAAATAGTTCAGTATCTTCTTGGCAAAGTATTTCTTGGAAAGAAATCAACTTTTTAATGACTATCTGGCAAACAATATTTGTGTAAAAACACTGACAGAAGATTATGTTGACAAGGTCATAGTCTTGACCTCCCACTGAAAATTTACCTCCACTTCCATCTACCCTTTAAACTCTGAACAAAAACAAACAGCAAATGACATATTACAGTCATGGGGGATCTGAGTGAAAGGGCATAGCAGGGTCAAAGAAAATGCACACCTGCTTGGGAAAGAGTATTTGTAGCCTATCCCCTACGTAATCTGAATCAAGGCTACCATTTGGGACATAGAACTGCACATTGTTAATGAGTATGTTATATAGCCTTTAGAAAACCAATGTAGCAAAACATAAAATAGTCTGAAAAAATACAGTAGAAATATACTTACTCAGTATTAGAAAAATTAAAAAAAGTTATTACTCCGAAAGAAATGATTGAAAAGAAAAACAAGCTGCAGCTTTTCTTACAGCTAAAGACAGTGGAATAAAAGATGAAAGCTAAGCCTCCTAGGTGGAATGCTATGAATTCCAACTGTGTACAGAGGAGGAGCTGACAGAAGACTAATTTCTCAAGAAGAAAATGCTTTAAAAATTAAGCACTCAAATTAATATATTATTCTGGTTTAAAAGAAAAAGAGTGACATCTGGGAAGTGGATTTTTATTTTTCAATCAAATGTAAATATAAAAACAAAGATCCTGTACAACTTTAAGTGATCGATGTTACCATGAGTAATTGCTATAATTTTATTTTTGTAAGGCACATATTGATCAAAACATTAACTCTTTGTTTCTGGTAGTCATTTATCAACAATATATTATTTTTATAAAGTATTCTGAAATGACAGAATCATACATCATTGTAAAAAAATCCTATGCATTTCAAACAATTTACAATGTATCAACTCTATAGCAAGGGACTAAATTTCTTATAACTCATTTAAAAAATTAAAATGTCAAAATTAGGGCTTCTATTTTATTACACAATGTATGTCATGTTAACGAATCATTCTTGTCCATTCTCAAATCTTCAACTAGTAGTGAAGTGTGAACTAGTGAGTCATATTCACTAATTCATATCCTAGGGAAATTACTTTTGTTAAATAAGGTAATGTCATAAAAATGAGGAAAAATGTTTCCTCAAATTTGACTGCTACTTGGCCCTTTCCAAGACTTTTGGTATAATGTATATTTTTTATTTAACACAAAGTTATTTCAAACTTGTGAGATGCATGTGATAATTCATAAAATCACTTGGCTAAGTTTCTCCTTAATATTTTTCAATTTTTCCTACCGGAGATCTTAGTATGTGTTCTCTTTCCTTGCATTAAATTTCATAGAAAAGTAGAATGAATTTTCTATAAAAACTTTAGAAGCCAAATCTAAAATGAACTTTATCTTGAGGAATTATCATTTACTGTTGTGTTTGCTTAGAAACATAATGGCTATGTTTTAATGTTAGTACTAAACAAAGGCAGAGTACAATTTAGACAACACCACTCTATATCTCTTTTCACAGGACAGAGATTAGTATCATGCTCTGGATTTGATTTGGGATATTATTTTTCAATTTGAACAAACTTTCAATCGCATCTATAACCAGAAAAGCCCCAGGTTCTCTAGCTACTGAAATTAACTTTTCTTTAATGTCTAAATAAAATGACTCAAGCTGGATCATATACGGTTGCAGAAATTAGAGTCCTGCTTTGAAAATTCATAAAGATGAGCTAAGGGAGGGAATGTGAACAGTTGTTTCCTTACACCTCTTACTGCCAACTCCTCTTCCCAATAACTCTTTGATCAGCTCTCACAATGCTGTATGAGCTTACTCCAGTTTTCAATAACCGTAAAATATGAAAAAAACGTATCTGGTTCTCCAAGGCAGAGCAATGTAAAGCTAAAATCAAATTTATAAGTTAATAAAACTTTTTTTTCAAGATTTTGGAGATGGTGTGGGAAGCTGGTGAAGGCAGCCACAGCATGAAATAGAAAACAACCAAAAAGTAGATGGTACATAAAAAGCAATGAACTATGAACATACACAACCACAGAGATGAACCTCAAGTGCTTTATATTAAGAAAAAGAAGCCAGACTCGAACAGCATGATCCAATTTATATTATAGGCAAAGCTCTCTAGAAGATTATAGGGACAGAAACAGATCAGTGGTTGCCAGGAGCAGGGGAAAGGGACAGACTGAAAAAGAGTGCACGAAAAAAATTTATGGAGTGAAGGAAGTGTCAGACACTTGGTTGCAGTGGTGTTTACCTAACTATATATGCTTATCAAAATTCATAGAAATACATATGAAAAAAGATGAATTTTGTTATTTGTAAATTGTATCTCGTAAACCTCACTTTAAAAAAAAAGGATGTTTTGCAATATTATTTTTTGTTATCTCTTGTATACATCTTCAAAAGGTTTTCTTAGAAGTTCTTTCCACATAGCCTTCACTTCCTAATTCACCCTAAAAGCAGAAATTCTAGGTCCTCTTAATCTTGTTTCCCATTTGCAGGATCCCTAAACTCCTGCCTTCCTAATCCCTCCAAAATAATTACCAAATCTCTTTAAACTGCATAAATTAATTCACTAAAAAAATAATTAGTAGGCAAAGATATTTTTTGCTACTTATAGATTTGAGCTAAATCGTAACTTTTTTCCTAATCATAACCAATTTTTTTTCTTTCCCATTTTCTTCTAACACAAATAGAAGAACCATCTTTCAAAGAGTGATTTGCTGTCCATCTTTGGCATCTGAGAAGCCCGTGGATGTTTTATATTTAGAGTCTTCCTCACCACTCTCACCAGTTTCAGACACACTTTTTAACAAAGACTCTGCTATCAAGTACCAATATTTCCCTTCCCTGTCCAGAAGTTACCAAAAAAGGGAAAGGATTAAGTACTGGAAAATATTATCTGCTACTTGAAATTTCTTTTCAGACTGTCGTTTCTGGTTGCCTAATCTCTCTTTAGTCACTAGGCATTATTAATTGTTCAAAGGACAAAAAAGCATACTGTATTTTCAATTTATTTGCTCATTTTCCTCCATAGCTTATTATTTAGATAATATTTATATTGAAAACTAATTCTATGTTAAGAAAGGAAAAATTAGTGTTAATCCAAAAAGATGAAAAGATGAAAACTTTTAAAAAAGTTTTGCACAGCTACCTTTATAAGCGTTACAGCAGTCTTGAGCTTATGGATACAAATGAAATCACACTAATATCCTCAGCCTCTCCTGCCCATAATCCATAACTCAGCCAATCCCCAGGGGTGCCATGCTTGTTGGGAGACAATTCTCCCTGGTCTCTAATATTTCTGCATGCCTTCTGAGCAAGGGCATTGACAGCTGTGCTCCCAAATATCTTACCAAAGGTATGAGTACATAAAGGGCCTTGGAAGTTATAATGCCTCTCTCTAGGGTAGTGAGCAGATTTGTTTCCTGATTAGGATAATAGAAATAATGTCTCCCTCCAGGACAGAAGTTGGGCAAGTTGACTAATAATACCCTTGAAAAGATTAGGGTTTCTAAGCTAGGAGTACGGCTGTGACGCAAACCCACTGCCTATACCTCATCACATGGGCCATCCTGCATAATCCTGTGGGATTTAGGGGATGAGGGGAATGGATGTGACCAAGAAGCTCGTGATGACTGTTACGCCATCAGTAATAAGGTCTTTTGTTTCTGACCCAGGAATTTCATGTCTTCTGCCAGCACCCATGAAACTGTGGCAGCCCAACTTATTAACTGACAAGCAGTGTAAAATCTCAGACCCTTCATGGTTCTTAACAACACCATATTCATGAATCAATCCAGTTCACACCTATGTTCCCTTCTGTGGACTGAAATCATCTGTAAGCTATTGGGTTGGTGCCTACAATGCTGCCATTACTAGCATCTGGATCACAGCCCTATAGATCTGGCCAGAACACTGCTCAAACCACTTACATGCCAGAACTGCTGGCAACAGCCACACCCAAGCAACTACCCTTTCTTCTGTGCTTCTCTGGGGCATTCTCTCCTTGATTTTTGAAGACTGCTCCAGAAACCACCAGTGCCATTACCAATGACTTCCGTATACAGGTCTTTCTGAGATATTTTACTACAAAATGGTAAGGAGACAACTTCACTTTCCCCATGTGGGCTCATCTATATACGTTTTACAGCAGGTTGCTTGGCCCTGGAGCTATTACATTTCCATTTGGCTGTACAATTACATTGGCCTCCTTCTCCTGGATAAATACCCAAGACTAGCTGGTAGCTGGCAGAGGTGGGTTCAAGCAAAGCCAACATAATGTATCCAGGATGATACACTCCCTGAAACTCAAATCCTACTGTTAAGTCAAGCCACATGTGACGTATACTCTCTTCTCTTAATAGCACAGACTCCCTACAGAGGCCTTAGAGTCACTGCTAAATTACTGTAATTCTGATACTGTTATGGACTGAATGATGATCAGCCCCCCACACCCATATTCATATGTTGAAACCCTAACCCCTACTGTGACTGTATTTGGAGATGGGGCTTCTAATGAGATAATTAAGGGTGGGACTTTAATCCTATAGATTAAACGTCCTTATAAGAAGAAGAGGCAACCGAAATCACTCTCTCTTTTGGCATGTATACAGAGGAAAGGCCATATGAAAACACTGAGAGTATGCAGTTGTGCAGTTGTCTACAAGCCAAGCAGAGAGCTCTCAAAACAAACCAATTCTGATGGCACCTTGATCTTGGAAGTCTAGCCCCTAGAACTGTAAGAGAATAAATTTCTGTTGGTTAAACCACCCAGTCTGTTGTATTTTCCCATGGCAGCATGAGCTGACTAACAGAAACTCCTGTATCATGGCTTCCCACCACTTCCTCACAGTTTTATTATGAGGGCAAACCTTAAGTGAAAACAATTATTCATCAAGTGACTCTGGTTTTGGGGAATGCTTAATGTCAGACCCGGACTACTGTAGGCTTCTGTTTTCTCAGTGGGATACATATAATGTTTATCACTTTTTATCCTCTTCTAATTAAGCTTTTTATGCCTTCAAAATGGAGGCATTTGAGGCAGTGAGCTGGGCTCAGGAAAAGATTTCATAAGCTAACAAGAGGCTGATACTACAAGAGTCGCGACACCTAGTATTCAGCTTTGACCATATAGGTCAAGGACATTCTGACACAGTAGTTTAACTAAATATTTAGAAAAAAAATTAATAAGTCTTTCTATGAGCATACATGATCAACAAACCATAAAGAAATATAACATCACTGTGGGGCCAACTGACAGTCCTTCAAAGTCAAACAACCCCCATTTCACAGACCCTGAACTTCTCACCTCACCTATAACCAGTCAGAGACTTGTGCACAAGCCCATCAGGCACCTTGTGACCTGACCTTATAAAAGACCCCAACAACCAGTCCTCCTCGGTGCTCACACAGGCACCTCTTGTCTGTGTGGCCTGCTGTTGTCTATGGCAGCATATCCTAATAAAATCCTTTTCTATTCTTATACTTTATCTCTGATAAATTCTTTTACCAACCTGTGCGTCACCATGTCACTGACTAGCTACTGTGTTGTGTCACACAACAATCATCTTTCTATTTTTCTGACTTTAAAAATATTACCTAATACTTTACCCCAATTAGGAAACACAGTAACATGCCAAGATAGTAATCTTTATAATTATAGTTCATATTTATTCAGTTTTGTATAATTTTTGTTTTCATATTTTACACCAAAATCATATTATTTATAGTCATAACATTTTATATATTTTTTACAGAACTATGATATTAACCACATATTTTCACCTAGTTAGCTGTAAAATCATCACCCAAAATCTCCTAAACAGAAATCTGTATGGGTGATCTTACAAGCTATCACTGAGGCAAGAGGTTTGATGACCACCATCCACAGACTAAATCTAGACAATCCACACTGACACATCAGATGTTTAAGGACAACATTGATGACAATTCCACCAAATGTAAAAATGTCCTTAAATTTATTAGCTCCTTTTTATGAGCTAATTAGGATTAAATTTATTAATCCTCTTTTAGTATATTTTCTTAGCATTTGGTCCTCATGGAGAAAAATTCTTAAAACATTACATATTTCAGTGAATCATTACTCAACACTAAGATTTGTCATGGAAAAAGAAAAATATTTTTACAGTAAGTTATAAGAATGAACCATAGTGCAAATGAGAAAATTTATTATTTATTTTTCCTCAGTGAAGGCAGTCTATAGATACTATGTTAAATGTGGAAAGAAACTAAAAAACTAACTTAGCATGTATGTATCTAAAATTAATTTAACTGAAGGATACTTCAAAAGATAACTACATTCAATATCCCAGGTTTACATGAGAAAACTGAGTTGCAGAGAAGTTAAATAACTTGCTCAGTATATAAAGCTGGGAGGTAACAAACTTAAAATTTAACTCTAATGTTTGAATCTTCAGCTCAAGATTTTCACTACTAAAATATCCTAAAACAAATCGATATGAACAAAAATCCATAGTTTCTCAAAATGAAACTATGATAAAACAATAAATAGAAAACACTAGAGATAAAATGTGATTTCTAAGGGAAATAAAAATATTTAAGATGCCTCAAATGTGAAGCATAAAAGGAGCAAGTTCCAGATACTTATGGTAGATACAAAATTAGAAACCGTGACCTATTTAATGCATACAAATATCGAGGTGCAAAAGATACATTTAATAACCCATAATCAGAAGTTGTATTGGCTATTTTTGCTAAAAAGATAGATTTCCAGTAAAATGCCGAACAAGACTACCATTTAAACGGTAATGCTAATAATTACATTCTGGGTTCACATTTCATTGAATGGCATAATTTATTTATTGCACATTTCCCCTGTGGCTAAAAGAAAATGCTTTTGTTCCTGTAAGTGATCTTGATTATCATTTTTGAAACCTTGTTTAACAACCAGTTTGAATGGAACAACCCACATCACTTTTATGGAGGGGATTTCTGAAGCAAAAAATATATTTTCTATTTATTATGCAGATACCTATCCTGGGAAACAAAGCATCTCCTAAGTAATACCATCTGCTAAAATCTTGTAATTCCCAGAAGAAAAAAAAAAAGGCTGCCATGTGTAGCAGTAAAGTATTCTTTCATTCTTTGCTAGACTTCAGTATCTACAATCTATAACCTCTGAGATAAATACATAACTTTATGTAAAATTGTATTTGTTTTAGTTTAACACTCTAAGTGTAGAGACCAGAATACACTTGTCTTTGGCAGATGTCAAGAGATTACACTTTTTCTATTTCATAATTGAGATATGCAGATATATTTTGTTCTTGCCAGAACAGTGGAAATGTGTACAAACTCAATTTGTTATTTTATGTCTTTAAAAGATGATATTCAAGATAAAGAGGATGACTTAGTACAGCTCTGGAAGAAATGCCACAAAAGCATAGAAGAACACTAGTTGCTCAAATAAGCAGCAACATTGGCATATGCTGGTTTTGAGTTTTTTTGTTTTTTTTTTTCAAAAACTATTTTGTCAGTAATTTCACATTATTACAAAGATGAGTTTGTGAACACACTGATCTACAAGTTTTTGATGGTAACTAGACCTTAATTTCCTTAATATCCCACTTCTTTTAACCTTCTTATTAAGAAAGAAAGAAAAACAGAAAGGAAGGAACAGAGGGAGGAAAGAAGTAGAAAGAAAGGAAAAAGAAATAAGCATCAACAACAAAATAAAAAGACATTCTTCCAAGAAAACAATACTTTCTAACTTCAGCACGAAGCTTTCCCACCTTTCCATTTAGTGTCATTTTCTTACGAGGTTGCTAACAGAACAAAGAACAGGACTAGGAAAGGATACATTACAGTTTCTTAGTTGTCCACATTTCATAGAACACCATTGCCTTCTTTCTGTGATGGAAGGAAATTCTGGTTCAAATGAAAGTGTAGCCTCTCAGGGTTGTCAGCACTGCCACTTAGTCAAAGACATAGTATGCTTCCCTTGTACTTACTTTGAGTCTTGCTGAACTTACAAGCATTATGACGAACACACCAGAATTCTGTGCTCTTGGGGCATCACATGTGAATGAGGCAGCAAGAAATGGCAGTGAACATAAACATTTTACTTATTTCCTCTACTGATGTGTTATGTTCCATTCTCCAATTAGACTTCATTTATAAAACACAAGTTCAAAGATAAAATTATGAAGAATTTAAAGATGGTGGCAACAGAATATTAAGCTAAACATGGGTCCTTTTAAACCTGGGGCCCTTTAAGACTATACAGGTTGCACATACAGGAAGTGAGCCCCAATTACATATAGATAGATAGATAGATAGATAGATAGATACATACATACATACATACATACATACATACATACATCAATCTCAGGGAAGGTTTCTTTAAAAGGTAAAAGAAACTCCAGGGAATAAAGGTGATAAAAAGTGATCAAAATGTGAATCTATTTTTAGGACACAAAGGAGTTTGGATGTGGGCTTTAAGAGAAAAAGAAAAATCAAAAGTAATTCAAGGTTTTGGGCCTTAGAAACCAGAAAGATGTTATTATTGTTTAATCAAACAGAGACTACTCCAGGAGGAGGTGGTTTGAGAGAAGAGAGATATCAGAAGTTCAATTTTGGATGTATTACGTTTACGTGCCCATATGCATCCCACTGTAAATGTCAGTTAGGCAGCTGGATGTGTGAGTATGCAGGGTAGAGAAGACATCTGAGCTGGAGATTTAATTTGAGAGGAGTCAGCACAGTGGAGACATGATATTTAAAGCCACAAGAAGTGAGAAAAGCTGATGTAAGGAGTATGTATAGACGGAGGAGAAAGAGGGTTAAAAACTCAGATTTGGCACATTCCAGTATTTAGACATCAAATAAATAACAAGTGACCTACAATGGAAACTTGAAAATTAACTTTGGCAAATGACAATCTCTCCAAACACATTCATTCATATGTAAAATAATGGTGTTGATATCTCTTAAGATTTCTAGGGAATAAAAGATAAAATAATATTATCTTAACTGTCTAAAGTATCAACAAAATTGTCTCCTCACCCCAGCTGCAGTGTCTCCCTCCTCTGGTTCATTTCCTGTGTTTTTCCCATAGAACTCAAACAACAACAACAATAAATGCTGGAGAGGCTGTGGAGAAAGGGGAACCCTCCTACACTGCTGGTGGGAATGCAGTTTGGTGCAGCCACTATGGAAAACAGTGTGGAGATTCCTCAAAAGACTAGGAATAGACTTACCATATGACCCAGGAATCCCACTCCTGGGCTTGTATCCAGAAGGAAATCTACTTCAGAATGACACCTGCACCCCAATGTTCATAGCAGCACTATTTACAATAGCCAAAACATGGAAACAGCCTAAATGTCCATCAGCAGGTGACTGGATAAAGAAGAGGTGGTATATTTATACAATGGAATACTACTCAGCCATAAAAACCGACAACATAATGCCATTTGCAGCAACATGGATGCTCCTAGAGAATGTCATTCTAAGTGAAGTAAGCCAGAAAGAGAAAGAAAAATACCATATGAGATCGCTCATATGTGGAATCTAAAAAACAAAAACAAACACAAACAAACAAACAAACAAAAACAAAGCATAAATACAGGACAGAAATAGACTCATGGACAGAGAATACAGACTTGTGGTTACGGGGGGGGGGGGTAGAGGGTGGGAAGGGATAGACTGGGATTTCAAAATTGTAGAATAGATAAACAAGATTACATTGTATAGCACAGGGAAATATACACAAAATGTTATGATAAATCACAGAGAAAAAAATGTGACAATGAGTGTGTATACGTCCATGAATGACTGAAAAATTGTGCTGAACACTGGAATTTGACACAACATTGTAAAATAATTATAAATCAATAAAAAATGTTAAAAAAAAAACAACAATAAAAACTTGATCTAGTCATACACTCATTTGTATTACCACTGTTTGCTTTCCTAATCCTTCAATTACTGTTCAATTGTCTTATTCATCTTTGTAACGCTACCACTGAATATGCTACCTGGAAATGAAAGACGCTAATTTTTTTTTTCAAAAACTGAACGTATTATCAGCAAACCAGGTCATCCCCCAGCCCTAAAGAAGCTTTTTTACACCAGTGATAACTCATATAATTGTGTCAAAGGGCTAGATGCTGTACATAGGAGAATATGACATCTACCCTTGCTCAAAGTTGCTAAGCCTCTAGTTTAAATTATATATAGCTAACTTAATGCATATAGTACATGAATTTTGGCTAAATCATTTGCCTTTCTTGTACAGCTTTCCTCATAGCTAACCATTGAAAGTATGCAGAACTTCCTAGAAACTAAGATAATGTTTCTTTCAAATGGTCTTTGATTCAAGTAGGTATCCTTTTGATTAAAGAGAGATCAGAGAATCCTGGCCATCCCTGAGATAGTGCCAGGACACAAATGGGAATAAAAAAGTAACAACTTTGAATATACAAACCATAAGGATTGAAATGCAAAGAATTGGCTAGACAAATATGGAAAAACTCAAATTAAAAAAAAAAAGAACCACCAGTAAAGAGGAGACCAAAAGGGGACCCAGACACTCACAACAACAGGAATTCCCAGCCATCCCCACCACCAGACTGAAGAGACAATCTGAGGAGGTGGTTTATTATACTGGGGCTTGAGGACCAGCATTATCTAGTGGAAGCAAGGACACATTCATAGTGACTGGTTAGCATATTCTCTCTATATGACAGTGTTTCTCAAATTTTGTGTGCAATTACATGGGCAATTGCTTAAAATGAAGATTCCTAAGAATCACCATCAAAGATTCTGATTTAGCAGTATTAGGCCTAGGAGTATGTATGTGATGTCTAAAAGATATAGAATACATAGAATCTATTCTTTCTCCAGTAGAATAGCTATTCAAACATTTAAAAGCATTTATTGCAGCTCTACTAAGTTGTTTTTTTTTTAATCTCCAGACTAAAATTCCCAGTTCCTTTCATCTTTCCTCATGTGTCAGAGTTTCCAGACACCCCACTGTTCTGAACACTGTTCTGCCCATGTTTCTTTTACATTGTCGTGTATAGTGTTACAGAGAGTATTCCAAGTGTGAACTGCATAATAGATGGGATGAATAATTTTTTTTTATCTGGACATGAGACTTTGATGAATACTCTGTAATATCATGTCATGATAATATTTTCAGTGGTATGATCAGAGATGATGTGTGCTGAGCTTGTCATAATCAACAAAAGCACAAGAATTAGAAAATTCTAATTCAAAGATGTTATCATATCAGTTTTTCACAATCTTTACCTATGCAATTGATTGTTTTATCCTAACTAGTAAACAGCATTTGTTCCTTTTTACATATTATAATACTGATTCGACTCTCTTTTTGGTTTTTGTAACAACAATTTGAAATGCTACCATCAGTGACTCTTAGAACTGAAAAACAATGCATTTTTACCTGTAGAATCAAAATAAAGAGGAATGGACAAGATAATCTCTACAGTCCAGGTTAACTGACATTCCCTATACATCATTTCTGTGACTCCCTAATCCTAAATTCCAGCCATGCATGAGCCATCTGAATAACTACATTTAGTGAACCTAATCTGCTTCCCAGTTATTAAAAAATCAAAACAGAAATAATAGTCTCATCTAATGTTTATACAGCAACTCTGATGCAGACAGCAGAAATTATTACTCTTGTTCTGAGACTCACTGATGTCAAAATTTGCTTAAGAAATTAGAGCAAGAATAATACACAGCAGAAAACAAAACAGAACTAATACAGACAGAAGGTAGACCCTGGAAGGGATGAAAGGATTATAAAGGGGCAT
Source organism: Vicugna pacos (assembly GCF_048564905.1). Taxonomy (NCBI): domain Eukaryota; kingdom Metazoa; phylum Chordata; class Mammalia; order Artiodactyla; family Camelidae; genus Vicugna; species Vicugna pacos. Next base: position 22,046,967 of record NC_132991.1, read on the forward strand.
GAGGAACTTATCATGGTGATGGATATATTTATTACTTCAATTGTGGTGATGGATTCACAAATATATTCTTATGTCAAAATTATCAGACTGAACCATATTAATATTTGCTGATTACTGTATACCAGTATTATCTCCAAAAAGCAGTTAAAATAAGTTGCTGAGGGATCAAAGGTCTGTGTTCATGTCAATTACATCTATCAATACTACTGAACAGGTAATTAAAACTGAGAAAGTTTAAAAACATTTTTAGTTACTCATTTAAAATATTCATAATAAATTCATTACATGCTCACATTTTTAATAAAAAACTATTATCCAAAATAAAAAATTAGTGAAAATAGGGATAATATTTTATATTTTTTGCAAATCTCATATTATATCTGACAATAGAAAGGAACTAGATTTCATATGCTTTGACCTTTGATCTATTGCTAAATAATGTTTTGATTGATGCATCTGAAGAAGATACAGCCTCACCCAGGAGTATTTTAGTAGCTTTTTCAGATAATTGTGACTATTCTTTGAAGCTGTACCAAAACTCAACAAGTGTTTGCTTCTTAAAGGTGTATTGCAATGTGAAAATTCAAATTAAATCAATACACTTTGTATGCTGTTACTTTAAAATCCATTGGACTTCACTGCACATTAAAAAGACTTTGCTCATGCATGAATATGCCATGCATTGTAAATATGAAAAAATATTAATTCTCTGAGACCTTCAAGTCTTTTTCAAGTTATAACACCTTTTATTTTACAGTATCAAAATGACAAATTTCAATTTCATTTACAGAATGAGGACTATTTCCTCTCTGCATCACTATTGCTTTGTTGGTCCTGGAGGTGATACTCTGATTCAGTAAGTTAAAATATAAAAGTAAATCTTTAACTTACGGTATGGTCAGCTATTCTTTAGAGACTGTTTCAATACAAAATGTACACTCATAACATCTTGCTAAGGAATGTAAGGCTTTCAAGATCTGCTTCCTTATATATATCTGCAGCCTTTCCACAATATTACTTGCTACACTCAAACTTCAACTTGTTTATGCACAATTTCCTTGACTTTCCACACGTATACCTATCTTACTACTCTTGACCAGAGAACTCTTATTGTCTGAAAAGATGAGATTCTTAGCCATTATTTGAGATTTTAACCATCCAGAATGAGGTAAGGATTTATTTTAATGTGGTGATATATCAGCTTATCCTACCACTTTCTTGGCCTTTTCATGAATTAAGGATAGGCACTCCTTCCAGGAGAAGGCAGGCGGGCACACAGCTTGGCCAGCTGATAGGACTTTATGCAGTAAGAAATGGGCAGGCCTTCTTCTGATTGGACACAGCTTTCTAAAGGCACAGGGCTAAGAGGAAGAATTGGCTTGGATTTTAACCACATAATTTGCAAATATACAAAATCCTTTTTAGATGTCCTGATCTTTTCATAGCTCTTTTCATTTGCACCACACAAAGGCATGTCCCCAGATAAACTCTAAGCACCTTGAGTAAAGAATTTCTGCTTTATTTACATCCTTAGGATGCATTACAGCATCTGATACATTAGAAGTGCTCACCAAATGAGTACTGAATGAGTGAATATTTGGTAAAACATGTCAAGATGGAAATCTATATACAAAAATAAATGACATTCATTGGGGACTTCTTTTTGAACTTATGTCATGGTATATATGTATTTTCCTTCCACTGCCAAATTCATCACAGTATTCATCTTCGTAAGACAGACATGTGTGGAAAGTTAACACACTAAGATAAAATTATTCATGGGAAAAATTATGTTTTCTTTTCAAAATGAGAGTGTAATACATGAAAAAGTAAATGAATAAATATGTTTAAAATGTTAATTTGGCTAGGGGTAGAAGTAGAGGAAAACAGGAATTTTCAAATCTGCTCTGTATTAGCAAAGTCCCGAGGAAGCCAGATGCCACAGAAAGAACAGACTGTAGTCCGTGACAATACGTGTAGAAATTCAGCCTCAGTCACTTTCTGACCACATGAATTTGAGCAGTTCAGTTAGCTACTTGGTTCCTAGTTTGTCACTTGTAAAATAAATGTATATTTACCTCTACAGTAGAGTTGCAGTGACAATTCAAAAAAAATCATTTACAGTAATTATAATTTGTTTTACATATGCTTGTGAAGGTAATTTTTGATCATGTTATCTGTCAAAACTAATATACTGTATGCATACTACATTAAAAGAAGACAGTCAGATTTGAAATATGACACAACTTTGAAAACCTCCAAAAGTGTCATATCTTTTATTTAATCACTCACATTTCCCCCTTCCTCTTCTAGTTTCCCTAGTATTTTCCTCTTCTTTTCATCACCTACTAATTTAATCCCTACTTAAGTAGAAATCATTATGAGAGTATTAATAATTGCTTTCTCTTCTTTGATTTTAGCAGAAAGCCAAATATTTCAAATAGGTCATTTTACCCCATAATAATGTCTTAAAAACATGTTACATTCACATTATTTCCCTCGTTCTTTCTTTTTTCTTCTATGCTACACTTTGAGACTTTTTAAATCTTCTTTCACTTGTTTTTATTAATTTATAAATTATTTATCCTGTCTCTGAAAATTTGTATTCTGGGGAGAAAAAAAAAACTTGAAATTGTAGTACAGAAAAGTAGTTTTGTGTACATGCTAGATGGTAGCACTGGTGGGGGTCACGGAAGCCAAAGAGAAGCAGAAGGGCAGAAAAATACATGGGCTTATTGAGAAGAAGTCTAATAAAAATTAATTTTAATATATGTAACTTTTGTCATTCTAGCCATTATTTTGCTTTTTCTTTATCTTTTTAACAGCTTTATTGAGATAATTCATATGCTAAAAAGTGACTCGACAGTGTACATACACTAAAATAGTTTTTAGTATAGTAACAATTGTGAACCTTTAGCACATCTAACTCTAAGAACATTTCATTTCCCAAAAAGAAAGCCTGTACCCACCATTTAGTACCTTTCTGTTCAACAACTTTTCCCATCCCCTCAACACATACATAGATAGTCCTACCATCTGTCTCTATTATAGACTTGTCTATTCTGGATATCTTACAGTTCCATTGTAGAATCATATGAACAAAAGCTAAGGTTTTCAAGTTCATCCATGTTGTAGCATGTATTAGTGGTTAAATTCTTTTAATAGGTAAATTATATTCCATTGGGTATGCCATAAATACATCAGATCTTTTAAATCAAATTCATCAGCTGAAGTACATGAAGCTTGCTTCTACTTTTTGTTATTATCAATAATGTTGATATAGACATTCGTATATAAGTTTTTTGTTTGAACCTGTTTTCAGTTCTCTTGGGTATATATCTAGGGGTGGAACTGCTGAATTACATAGTAACTTTTATGTTTAACATTTCAATGAATAGCTAAACTGTGTTCTAAATTTGTTGTACCATTTTAAAATCCAACCAGCAATATATGAGGGTTCCAATTTCTTCACATCCTTGCCAACACATATTTGTCTTGTTGTAGCCATCTTACTGGTTGTGAAAAGATATATCAATGTGGCTTTGGTTTTATTCCCTTAGGGATGAATGATGTTGAGTATGTTTCATTTGCTTATTTGTCATTTGCGTATATTCTTTGGAGAAATATCTATTCAAATATAATGCTTATTTTTAAAATTAGGGCCTTGTACAGTATCGCAAATAGTAGATGCTAAATAAAATATGAAGAAAAAATAATTTTGCTTTTTATAATTATTTTTGCTCATTAATGGAAATTAATTATGTTAACTTACAATTACAAATGTTATTCCTTTAAAAGTTCAGTTAAACATTAGAATAAATACTACTGAATGACAGGATGGTTATTTTGTAGCTCATGTAGTATATAAAAGCAAATTAAAAAGTAAGGCCAATATCATGCCAAATATGATGAAAAACATTAACCCACAGAAGCCTAAAAAACCTCTAGCAGGGTCAAAAGAAAGAAAATCACAGCTAGGCAAATCATATTCAAACTGCTGACTAAAGAAAAAAGTAAACCTTGAAATCAGCAAGAATGATTACTCCAAATAAAAGTAAGATGGGGAAAAAAAGAAACTAAAGCAGTTGAGCAAATAGAAAACACATAGTGAGTTTATACATTTTACCCCAAATTTATCAGAATTGCATTGAATGTAAGTTGTCCAAATACTCCATTTAGAAATTAGGTGTCATCTGAATAAAAACAAGAACAAAACATAACATTGTATGTCAATTATATGCCAATGAAAAACAAAATGAAACATGCATGCAAAGCTAACTCTATGTTGCTGAAAGAGATAAAGATGCAAATACTGAATATAAAAAGGTGTAAACAGATATAACATAAAACATTAGCCAGAGTAAGCAGGTAATTATATTAATATCACAGAAAGCAGATTTTAAGGCAACAAGCATTATTAGAGAAAAAGGGAGATGCCATAATAAACACAAATCATGGGAAGATATAACATTTCTAGATCATTCTGTATGTAATCACAGAACCACAAAATGAGAAGAAATAACAAATCCACAATCATAGTAGAATAATTAAGCATACTTCCCTGTCAATGACAGAATAAGATCAAAAATCTCTAAGTACACAGAATATTTTAAAACCATAATTAACACCTTGATCTTATTTATATATGTAATATCCCCACATTATCCTCAAATTTAATGAAATTTCAAAGTCTCAGCAAGTTATTTTATATATAAACAATTTGATTTGAAAATTCATACTGAATTAAGAAGACCCTGAATATCCAAATAATCTTGAAGGAAAAGAAAAATTATTGGGCTTATACAACCATAAATCAAAAAATATTATAAAGTTACAATAACTAAGAGGGTGCAATAGGGTTGGTAATGGACCAGTGGAATATAACAGGGCCTAGAAAAACACCCACATACATATACTCACTAAAGTATCAGTGCAATCCACTTAAGAAAGGTCCACTTTCCAAAATATTGCTAGGTGATTTTTTTAAAAAAAAACTAACCAAAACCAAAACAAAAACCCACCATTCTACACGTATTTTTTTAATTTAAATAATAATGAAATTTTTAAAAATAATAATAAACTGTGTTATCCAATATAATAACCACTAGTCACATGTGGCTATTTAACTTTGAATTAAAAATTCAGTTTATCAATAGTAATAGCCACTTTTCAAGAAGTTAATAACCCACATGTGGTTAGTGACCATTGTATTAGTACAGATTTAGAACATTTTCATCATCATGGAAATTTCTGTTGGCTAGCTTGGCTCTAGAAGAAACAATGGAGAATATTTTTATGGCTTGGGATAACAAAGATTTCTTAAGTAAGAAAAAAATACTAACTATAAAGGCAATTACAATGATAAATTAAAAAGGCTTAAAATTAAAAACTTGTTGATCAAAAGATGTTATTAAGAGAGTGAAAAAGGCAGCTCACCAAGCATTAGAAGATACTTTAATTACATGTATCTGACAAATTAGAGAGCAGGTACTTGAAGAATTTTTGTAAATCAATACGAAAAAGACAGTAAACCTACCAGAAAAATAAGAGAAAGACATAAGAGGCACTTCAGAAAAAAAGGAAAAAAAGATACTAAATGTCCAATCAACACACAACATCATTAATTATCAAAGAAATTAAAGATCAGATCCACCACACACACATAATCTGTCTCCCTCTCTATGTCACACACACACACACCAGAATGACTACAAATTAAAAGACTGACAGTATAAATTGTTGATGAGGATTGACAGTAATCTCAACTCTCACAGGATGCTGAGTAGGAGGCAAATTCTTGCAACTACTACAAAAAAATTGGGCAATATTATAGAAAAATATGGCATTATAGATATTTATGGTATTATATATGTAATAATACTAATTTTATTATAGTAGATATAGCACATATAAATTTAGATATAATAGCGATGATTTTGAAGATCATCCAAAAGATTACTAGAAGTCACTGTATGATTTTTCTTTATTTTTTTTAATATTTTTTGTGGGGGGAGGTCATTAGGTCTACTTATTTATTTATTATTATTATATATATTTATAAATGGAGGTATTGGGGATTGAACCCAGGACCTCATGTATGCTACACATGTGCTCTACCATTTGAGCTACACCCTTCCCCCAAGCACTGTATGATTTTTAAAAATCAATTTTATTGTAATGAGCATTAAAGCAAGAAATTCAATTTCTAAGTAAACAAAATGTTTACAATGACCAGTTAAGTTTCCCCCTCTACTTTTTCCTCCTAGATGCCTCCTGGGAAGTAATTACTATGAACATTTTCCTTTTTATCCTCCACTCTTTCTATACCTTTTTCCCACACACACTTTCTACACTTTATTTCCTCCCCCCAAATAAAAATATTTAATGCTTTTTCATACATACAGATGTTTCATTCATTTTAATGGCAACATAAATCTCACCATATTAATGTACCACATTTGATTTAACTAGCTCTTTGCTAATAGATATTTAGCTTTTCCAAATCTTTTCTATTTCTTATGCACTGCAATACATATTCTTACACATTCAACATTCTGCATGGGTGAATACAGCTATAAGATAAATCCTTAAAAGTGAAATTGCTTGGTTAAATGATACGTGGATTTTAAATTTTGATTGATATAGCCACATAGTTGCCCATTAAGGTGAGAGCAATTTACATTCTCTTCAGGTATATACGATTTTATGCATTTGTGTTTTAGAAAAATGATTCTGTGTGAAACTTGGAAGATGGACCATGGCAGAGAAAAGTGATATGTGGGATGCTAATTCGAAAGATAATATAATAATAGTCTATCCAAGTAGTCAGGCAAAGGCAATAAGAAGTGAGAGGAACTAAGGATTTCAAGAAGTATTGCAGTAGTAGAGTTGAGAGGATTGAGATAATGACACCTTTTGAGTGCTCTATCCATAATGGCCTTAAGTATATCTTTTACTAAATCATCCAAACTGAAGTCCCAATAATTCAAGAGACATCCAGTCCATTACCACCTCAACCTTTGACTTGTCAGCCTTTCAGTTCCTTTTGCCAAATTCTCACTTCATTAAAGTGCTACTAAAATTAATTCTCTTTGTCAGATATTTCCATTAAGCCATTAACATGGGCTATTCTCTCTCAAGACCTTTGGTCTTAAAGGTTAGCAAACTTGAAGTTCAAGTATTTGGCCTTTATCATTAAAGGCCTAAGGAAAAGCTATTGTTATATCTGCCTCCAATTTAACCTCCAAATTATATCAGATCCAGCATTAACAACTCTATATTCTCCAGAGGAGAGTTATCCTCATAATTCACATGTGTGGAAACACTGAAATTTCCTTTAAAGAAACTTAAGTTTATCAGGAAATACAAGAAGGAACTCTTGATTATTTGCATATATTCTTCACCATAGAAAACCAGTTTCCAAACTCCATTTGGTATGCATAAAATACACTTTCTTCTTAATATGAGAAAACTATAATCCTCTGTCAGTCTTCCAAATGTCATGAGTCTATAATTTGCAAGAAGGTAACTAAAGCTAAAAGTGTATTGCTATTTTTCCTACTGAAAAACAGTAAGATAAATACTGGTTTTTTATGAAAAATTCATTCAACAGTTTTGCCTGGACACATATTCTACCTGAAAATCTCACTTTGTCATGAAAATCTCTTGACGGTCTTTCCACATTCCCTCCCTAGCTAGTATGACTAGCTATTTGCAACATGAAAACAGACTGGGAGAAAGAAAAGGCAGTGATCCCTGAAAAGGCTTACTAAGGACGTAAATAGATCTTTTACTGGTAGAGATCTCTGTGGAGGATGGGCATACTAGAAACTTTGATTCAGGCTTAGATGTAAACTTCACGCTAATATTTTTGAAAGCTAAAGCTGACATAAGTGATGTTGAGAAGATAGTGCAGCAAACAAAAGCTAAATTAAACAAACCTGCTCTTTAAAGCAGTCAGGATATTTTCTGCTTAGCAATTGTTAGAGACTTATATTCTACTTTCAGAGAGGCTGTTTTATTGTTCCAGGAAAATCATGCACTGAAAATGTGCTTTTTAATCTTGAAGATGTAAACCAGAGATGTGACTCCAAGGGATGCAACTGCTCTGTCAGATAATATAAAGAGAATGGCTATGCTGCAAGTAGAGTTGCATATCTGCAGATTGTGCTTCCCTTAGATGTTTTTGTTTTGTTTTTTTTTCCAAGTATGAGTTTAGAATGTGCTGTCTCTGAAAATTATAGCAAGCCCTTGCGGGAAATTCTTGTGAAAACAATGGCCACAGAGATGAACAATAAAGATCTCTAAGGACTTAAAGAAAGATGGGGAAGCCCAATTAACTTGAGCTTGAAGAGAAACTCCACACTGGAAACAAATTGGGTTTGGCTAAACAGTGGACTGTTGCACTGAACTGTTGATGTCCCACACTAGTATTATTTAAGACAAATATTTTGTTTGTCAGGAAAGGAGCTGGTGCATGGCTATTATACTCCAAGAAAATTGTTATTTCAAAGCATTGGGCCAGACTGCACCTCTGTGGCTGGAAGCAGAATCTTCCTTAAAGGAAGTAGAAATGCTCATGACAACCATCCTGGGAAGAGGTCAAACTAGGGACAGAAAATAAATCTGGTAGGTCTCAGGCTAGAAGAAAAGAAAGACATTGTCTGTCCTCCTGTGAGTAGGAGGATTATCAAGCTCAAGGACACTCCTTTAAGTGTGTGGGGAGCAGAGGAATTAGAAGGGAGGGAAATTGGCCATTAACACAAATACAGGCTGGAAGCTAAATGGGAGCCAACTTGTTTGGAAATATCTTTACAGTTAAGTTTAGTTTAGGTGGTACCTTTGAGCTGACCTATCCAGTACCAGTTATAAATTGCACTCAGGGTTTTGTTTCTTTTCTATTACATTTTAATTTTCAATATCCTCAGTGGGAGATGAAGGGGAAGTTCAAGCCCATGTTTGAGAGAAAGGGCAAGAGAGAAAAAAAAACATATTCAGAGATAACATATTAATTTGTTCATTCTGTAAGTGTTTGTCACACTTTCTCTATGCCAGGCACTATTCTGTATGCAGGGAATAAACTGGTGAGCAAAACAGTTGTGATGAATAAGACAATGTCTCTCATAAAGCTAGTATCTTAATGTGAAGAGATCAACAAAACAGGATTAGCAATTTTAAAATCAACAAACAAATACTGCAAAGAATATCAGGGCTAATTAGTTTTATTAGAATAATAAAATAAGTTAATAAATGATATACTATTACATGATGGGGATATCATTTAGATAGGCTGGTCAAGGAGAGCCTCTCTCAGGAAGGACTTTCAAATAGAAATACGAAATGATGAGGAACTAGCTTCCCGAGGAGCTGGGTAAAAAAGTATTCTTGGCAGAGGAACACCAAATCCCATGGCCTTGAAGAAAAGCAGAGCAGTAATGTTTGATCGGTAGGCAGAGGAAGAATCAACAGACCATAACCAGATGTGGAGGTAAGACTCATTCTTGGGAACATAATTGAGTCTCAATTAAGCATTATCTGAGGACAATGCTCCATCAAGTCTAGTTACAGAAGTCAGAAACTTCCTTTTACTATTTAAGCTGATTTTTACCATGTTTATTTATTGTCACTCACAACAACAGCAACAAAACATTGTACCATAAATTTGCATATAAAATGGAGACTAGCTTGTAGTTCATCAAGAGTGCAGTGACTCGAAATGTTAGGTAAGTGTTGTAGAATTCTCATGGGAAACAGGGATAGATAAAATCCTCAAATCAGATCAGAAGTACATAGAGTTTAATACTATAGTAGTTTGACCACATCACATCTTTTATGCCACAATTAATGCTTGGCTATTCTTATATTACCAAAAACGTATATATGTGAAGCTTGTATTCCAAGAAGCTTGGAAGTCCTTGTAAGCATCTTATCAACCTTCCTCATAGAATCTCTCTAAGATAGTCAGGTTATAAGCAGTATTCATGTTTACATAAAGCAGGAGCAATTTAAAATTCTCATAATCCCTGTTATCTAAAATCCCAGTTATATTAAAAAAAACTATTTATCTTAAAAAGACTAAATATAACTTGGCAGTGAGACATGCTAGTTCTAAGCTGCTCTGAAGTTCAGTTCATAAGGCAACTAAATTCTTTAGTCTTTAGGCTTTATTTTTCTAATTTTGGATTGGGAAAAACTGGTAAGGAAGAAACTATTCAATGCTCAATTTAACAAATCCTTTCTTATGTGCAATATGTATTTATATTTACATAGTTACATTGTTTTGAAACAATATTGTCATCCTGTTAAGGCAATTAATATCTCATTTTACATACAGAAAAATGACAATATGATGTCATCAAATAGAATAAAGTTTTAAGACATTATTTTAATTGTGATATTAATAATACTAAATGGTAAATTTAATCCTGATTCAATCAAAATTATCCACTCATTCCACCCTCAGTATTTCTCTTGATTAGTAAGGTGTATTTTGAGAGACCAGTTGTCAGAATTAGAAACACAGAATGTGGCAAGAAATTACCTATGTTAACTGAGACAATTTGTTAATTAACAGACTGACGATCACTGCTTTGCTAAGAAAGAGCAGATAATTATCACGACTTCCCACAGTAATCTGTGAGTTTCAGATTCATTTTATAATATTAAACATTGTGCATACACTGGGATTACAGTTAGTAAACTCATTTGAGGCACATTATCATTACTGAATGAATATATCCTGCATGCACAGAATGCCACAAAATCTGGTGCTGTAAGCTAATGAGCTTAATTTTCAACTATTACATGATTGCTGCCCAAATAGTCGTGTTCTTTAACACTTAACAGAAATGAGAAATGGTGGCTCTTCTATAGACTATCTAAGAAACTAAATACATTTTTAATTTACTTTCATAAATTCCCATTACAATAAGGTTACAATGAATTTCGGTAGAAGTAAATTCTTATACTGTGTTTCTGGAAAATAAATCAACTTTAACTCTTAAATGTTTTCTAGATTAATACATGTTACTAGGAAATTCATTTTGGTGTGCATATTTATCACTTTAAGCTACTAATTAAAATGTTCTGGCCACAAAAAGTCACCTTAGCTACTGCAGGGTCATGACTAAAAATGTTAAATACAACTTCCAGTAAATTTTACTCCTGAAATTAATAAATTCTCAATAATAAGAAATTTCTGTAGTTCAGGTAAAAATAATAATTAAGAATGGTTTTAATAGAAAGTAAAAATTAGTAAATCTGTTTTAAAAAATTATAAGCTAGTTTTATAATTAAATTTTTCAAATATACACCAGTAATTTTCTAAAATTGCTAAAAATGTTAAGGCAATGTTTTATACTGAAGCTTTTTTGGCAAAGGGGATACATTCAATGGTATAAAATCTAATTTCAGAAGTTAAAAAATGTAGAAAAATGAACAAATATTGAAAAGAACAATAATTTCCTAATCTTGTTGATACTTGGTTAGTGAATTATCTAAAAAGTGCAAAGCCTCTACATTTTAATAATGCCATTAGCAGCATTTATCCTTAAGACTTACTCACGATTTTAAATTTGAATTGGTCAGTGTTGACAACCCTAAGTAACTGAACACATAAAGTAAACGGTTTTACATATAGTTTGATTGAAACACTCCTAAAGTTTACTTCATAAAGGAATTTCACTGTTGTCAGGTTACTGCCCTATATGTGATATGCAGAGACATACACACACACACACACACACACACACACACACAGAGCAACGTAATCTTCATGTTAGAGCTCCTCATCATATCTTTTATCATGATGTATAGCGTCAAAATGGGATTCAACTTTGGGTATGAAATTGAGGAAATAAGTAGCAGATAGAAGATAAGATGGGGATAGAGTGATCTCAAACACAAAGTAGGGGATGAGGTAATTTCAATAAAATGATTATAGTAAATGATGATATTTAAGAAAGTAAACTGATAAAAGAATTTTAAGCTTCAAATAGTTACATATTTTAAACTCAGTCACTTCATTCTTGAGAACTGATTCTTAAAGAAAATATATAAATACCATAAAGGGGTGGGAGATCAATTGTATAAATGAAGATGCTCTTTGTAGTAACAACATTTATACTGGTAGATGTTAGAAATGATCTAAAATTCCAGTAATATGCAAATAACTTGCTTATTTCAGTTACACCTTCTTGATAAAATTTTTGCATTAATTTATTCATTTAGCAAGTATTTACTGAATGCATCCTCTATTCCAGGAATTGTCCTAAGTATTGGAGATAGAATGGTGAAAATTTTTTCATGGTTCCTGTCTTGTTGGAATTAACTACAAATCAATCATTATTAATTATGATACTCTTGAAGGTTGTACAAGTGCATGGAACAATGGTTATGAATTATTCAATTACTGGCTTTAAAAAAATAACTTACATAGAAGTTGGAAATATAGTGCAGAGCATTCTCATGCCTCCTCCACCACACTGCCCCAAAGATAAAATTTTATATAATTAAAGGACAATTGTCAAAGTCAGGAAAGTGAATCAAATACCTAGGAATAAATTCAACAAAGGAGATGAAAGACCTACACACTGAACACCGTAAGACACTGATGAAAGAAACTGTAAAAGACAAATAATGGCTATTAACAAGATGACAAGGGAGAGGGTACAGCTCAGTGGTATAGTGAGTGCTTAGTATGCATGAGTTCCTGGGTTCAATCCCCAGTACCTCAATTAAAAAATAAGTAAGTAAATAAACCAAATTATCACCTACACCCACCCCATTTTTTTTCAAAGTGACAAGAAATAAGAAGAGATAGGGAGAATATGAAGAAAAGGGAACTCTTGTGCACTACTGGTGAGAATGTAAATTGGCGCAGCCACTCTGGAAAACAGTATGGAGATTTCCCCCCAAATTAAAAATAGAACTACCATATGATCTAATATGGTCCAGCAATTCTATTTCTGGGTATTTATCTGAAGAAAACAAAAACATTAACTCAAAAATATATATGCATCCCTGTGATCATCACAGCATTCTTTACAATAGCCTAGATAAGGAAACAACCTAAGTGTCCATCAATGGATAATGGAGAAAGAAACTGTGGTGTATACACAACAGAGTATTGTTCTGCCATTAAAAAATTAATGAAATCTTGCCATTTGCAACAATATGAATGGACTTGAAGGTATTATAAGTAAAACAGAAAAAGATAAATACCATATGATTTCTCTTAAAATGGAATATAGAAAATAAAACAAAACAAAATCAAGCTCATAGACACAGAGAACATAAAGGTGGTTGCCAGGGACAAGGTGGAGTGGAGGGCAAAATGGGTAAAGGGGATCAAAAGGTACAAAGTCCCAGTAATAAAATAAGTAAGTCATAGGAATATAACGTACAGCATGGTGACTATGGTTAATATCAATGTATCGCATATCTGAAAATTGCTAAGAGTAGATTTTAAAGGTTCTCATTACAATAAAAATAAATTTGTGACTGTGTATGGTGACTGATGTTAACTAGACTTATTGTGGTGACCATTTTGTAATATATACAAATATTGAATCATTATACTGTATACCTGGAACTAACACAATGTTATGTGTCAATTATACATCAATTTAAAAAAATAGGAAATTGACATTGGTATTATACTATAAACTACAGACCTTACTGAGATTTCTCTAAGTTTTGTAGTCATTCATTGTGTGGGTGTATAGTTCTATCCAATTTTATCACATGTATAGACTCATAACCACCACAATCAGGATACAGTAATATTCCCTCACTCCAAACAAAATTCCTCTTGCTACACTTTATTAGCACCTTTTCCCCACAAAACTAATCCTTGACCACCACTAATATGTTTCTCATGACTACAATTTTATGATTTCCAGGCTGTAATAGAAGTGGAATCATAGAGAAAGTAACCTCTTCAAATTGGCTTTTTCCTCTCAGCACAGTGCCCTCAAGATCTATCCAAAATGTGCATGTCCCAATAGTTTGCTTTTCTTATTGCTGAGTAGTATTTTATTATACAGATGTATCACAATTTGTTTATACATTTACCCAAAAAACAATACTTAGTAGTAGGTTTTTGATGTTAAAGTGACATATAAGTTATGTGTATATATTTTAAAGTATAGGAGTACAGGTGTTCCTTTAAAGTCTCAGCTTCTGGAAAGATAACTAGGCCATTTTGGTGATTAATAAATATTTATTGGTTTAATCAATTTCCAGAAAATAAAAATGGAAAAATTATATTGGTTTACTTTGTCAAATGATGTATAACAACTTGTTATAATTTGGTTTTATATTATAATTTTATTTATTTTATAGAGGTCTACTTTGAAAAGAGCATGGAATGTGGAACATAATAATTAAACTTACAACTCTCTTAGTAGCTATTATACTTTGACATTCTATTTATAATTAACTTCAAACTCTAGTTTATATTACCTAATTTAATTATCATAATAAAAAAGTCCAAGAATTATTATTCTACCCATGTTCCAGATAAGAAAACTGAAGCTCAGTAAATAATGAAGAATGAATACATATTAATTTTAAAAAGAGACAAATTCCAACAAAAAAGAAGAAAGAACATTAACGGAATATCTAATAATTATTTAAAAATACTTCACTATCTTAGTAGGCAAATGTATACTTACTGAAAAATGAATACTATTTTTACCAAAATAGTAATTATAAATACACAGAACTTGTGACTCACTACATATGAGATCAAAAGTTAGCACAAAATTATAGAGGGCAATTGACTGTAAATATTTTTAATAAGATGACTTAATGAATCTATTTTATGTATTTTCTTAAAGAATTATGTATGTATGTAGAGGCACACAAAGATATCCATGCACACACAGAGATACACACACATATACATATATATATACTTATTTACAAAGGTATTTATGCTGATGACAAAACAAAAAGTTACACATAATTTAAATATCTAAGAAAAGAATAATTATATAAAGAACTAAATAGCAATATTTATAGAATTTACAGATGTTTTCATATAATTATAAGGGACTCCTACAATTTTTATATTTCCTGTGTTTTACAATATATTACAACATTTATGTATTAATATTATATATTTTAAAAATACATATGTAAAAATATATACTCTGTTAAGCCACTTTCAATGCTGAAAAATAACTTCACTTAGGTCTCATTTGACTTTCACAATATAACCATTTAAGAATGTCATTATTGTGCCTATTTTGCTGACAGAAGACTGAGACCTAAATTGATTTGCCAATATCATATAGATAGTGAATATAAATTCAGTTCCAACAATCACGTTTTCTTTCTCAGAGTGCAGTATTCTTTGTACTATTTCATGTTGATAGCATATGAAGAATTATAGTTCATAGGTAGTAAAGACATTTCATCATTTTTATGAACTTTAAAACTTTCCTTTGCATAAATAGTAGTTTTAAGTACACAGGCTTAAAATGATTACAGCGACTTTTTAAATCATTCAGTGCTTGACAAATCTAAACTGTGACAAATGTATTTCCTATCAAAAGAAAGAATTTCAAATAGCTAAACACTGAATGGAACACCATCATCAACATTTCCAATATTTGGTTGCTGTGAAGTACACTGAATTTCCCTGTAATACAAGAACAGCCCAGGGGTGCAATATTTAAAATTACATCAGCATTTCTATTAAAATCCCAGCTTTTCAAGAGTTTATGCCACGGCCATAAAAATTCTATTTCACAGAGAGACAGAATTGAAAATCTCTGTGGAGATTGTTTTCTTCCCTTTTCATATAAAACTAGCCTACCTCTTTGTTTTCTTCATGTAATCCAAACACTTTAGCATAACACAAATCTTGGATAACTATTAAGCTGTTAAGGTATATCAGCACTCTACCAATCTGAGAAAATGTGATCTGACCATACTGTCTGAAGCCTTGCCTATCCCAAATTCTGTTCTTATAAACCTAAAAAAGCTTTTTTTTTAAATACTAATGAACTTGAAACCCAGAATATTTTGAGTCACTGTGACAACAGTTTATGTTGAACAGAGAAACAAAATGTTGGGTTATCCATATTGTTGAGAGAACCCTATGATTTATATTTTAAGCATGACACAAGCCTGTCAGCTATCACTCAGTGGCATATGAATTTTAAAACTTCTTTACATATCTTCTTCTACTATTCAATTATATATGCCTTTATTGAGCCCTAGCATTCTCTGCTTAGAATCATGTTACTGCTGCAGAAGATAAAGTGAATTACTGGAAATGATTCTGTCCTCAAAGAGCTAACAATACCACTGAGGAGATAAGATACACCTATGAAGCAGCATGGTTCAAATACACAATCGTAATCATTGTGAAATATTTGCTAAGAACATAAACGAAAGATCTTGTGCTGCTAATACAATTTAACTAACCATTGCCTCACTTCCTAAGTACTTTATGACTGAATACAATATGATACAACTGTGTTCATAAGGAACATTAGGAAACTGGTAGAGCTATTGATCAAATCAAGTCTCAGTTTTCTTAACTACAAGGTGAGAATTAGATGTGATTAGTATTTTTCAAACTTAAAAGGCACTGTTTCATCCCCTTTAGTGGTCATGAAATCAATTAAAGGGGTCATAACCAGCATTCTTTTATAAAAGGATATAGCATAAAATAGATAAAATAGAAAATATCAAAGTGTATCACATAATGAGTGTGTTGTTCCATGAAAATTTTTTTGTTTTGTGTGTTTGCATATGTAATCCACTATAACATGTATTTCTTTTTGTGGGTCATAATAAGTAAAGTTTAGATTAGATTAACTAGTTTTATTTCATCTCTTAAGGTCAATAGTTCTTTAAAATATCTCAGATTTCATCAGGTATAGCAGCAACACATTAAATATTAATTGCCACTGACTTTAAACATTCATCAGTTTAAAGAAATTTATCCTTTTAGAATCTCAGTTCTTCCAAACTATTATTGGAGAGAATATAAAGGTTGTTGGTATCTCACATGTGTCATGACTTTTCCAGCGTAATTTTTCTACTTTGGCATTCTTTCCTAGGCATTGAGATACGTCTATCCTGAGACTCACAGGCAGTCCTTGAAATATTTGCAAATTCTAAATTTCATGCACAATATTGTGTTGACCCTGAAACATCAAGGATCATTTCTGGGATCTGATAGTGTAGCTCATGGACTGAATCTGAATCTCTCAACTTTTGAATCTGCTTTTTTTTTTTTTTAAACCAGAGCTCACACTTTCTCCAACTGGCTGGTAGGGCAACGGATGCTATCATTTTCATATTTTGTCACTTCTCTAGCCTTAAGTATTCCTAAAGAATGTCTTCATCTTCCTCTGGCCAAAAGATAACAGTCGTTTGTGTAGATCATTTTTTATTTGCTGTTGGCCCTCAAACTTTACCAATCCTGGCTCTGCTATATGGTCTAGGAGTCTTGGATATATTTTCCAGGTTCTTTTTCACAGCTGGCTTTTTGATGAGTTCTCATCTTTAGAAGGTCAAACAGGTGGTTTGAAAGTGAAAGAAAGAAAGAAGCTTCTAGATTCTGGCCCTTACAATTTGGTAGTCACTAAAAATTGCTAGAGATGCAAAAGGGGGATATGATATTGGATTTAAACAACCTGGCAAAGGCAGTTGCCATTTCAGTCAGTGGATAAAACAGAAACTGCTACAGTTTCCAACAACTTAGCAGCAGCATAAGCTCATTGACACTAGCATAAGGACTTCTGGAGCTTCTGATCTTTAAGCATTGTATCTTTTATTTTTTTTACTTCTCCATATAACATTACCTTTTTTCCATTTTATTCTTCATATCCTTTCAATACTTTTATAATCAATTATCCAGATTAAATTTCCTCTAAATTACTAGAGTTGATCTGTACTCCTAACTGAATGCTGACTGATACAGCCTATACATGTTAAATTCACCATTGCAGCTGGACATGGGACATATATCACTGAACAACACTTCCCAGAAGAATCTGAGTTCCAGCCCTGGTTAAGTCTATGAACTAATCAAGGGGAACATTTGCCTTGGGTTTATTAGTCACTTTAGTAACCAATTTTTTTGCCAAAAGTACTTGAAGTAGTTTGGAATATTTTTCAACAGAAATTCATTTTCCTATGATCTTTTCACAGGTAGTATATTTCTCTGCTCTACAGAAGTTAGGTGTGGCTATATAATTTCTTTAGACCTTTGGGATATGACATGGGTCGCAGTATTAAAGTGATGAGCCTAGGCCTTATGGAGCATCCACGTATTTCTGTCAGCCACTTGGGGAACTCCTGATGGTTGTCAGAAGAAAATCACACCTCACTTCACTTCTGTCCCTCTAGCTTAGGAATTCAACATGAACATGTATAGAGCAGAACCATTTCAACACACATGTGGACCTGCAGCATGAAATTAAATTGCATTTGACAAAATACAGTCTTGTGAGTATGAGAATAAAAGTTACCATTTGCAGTTAAGATTTTGCAATTGGTTGATATGTGTGCAAAGCTACTAATGCCATAGACTTCTACCGTATTTTTCCTACCTTGTTGACATAATAGGTGACATAGATAACCCCTGCAACCAATATCTGTGTAATTCTGACCTACCATTCTAACCTATTGTGACCTGCTACATTTCCCTGAGAAAATGGAAATGTGATAAATATTTCAGGAACTGTATAACGTTGAAACAAACTAACAGGCTCAGCCAACACTTTTAAGAAATAATATTTCTCAAAAAAAGATACTGTATCCAGCTTAAACTAAAAATGTGTTAACCTTTATTCATTCATTAATTCATTCATCCATTCATCACTTTTCAGTTATGGGGAATACAGCTGTATATCAAATGAAGTTTCCTCTTCTCATTCTAGAGGTGAAGACAGATTCCAAAATACAAACACAGAAACACATAAAACTATATATTTCCACTAGCTGTTTTAGGCAGGGTTATCAGTGAAGAACTTCGGTCTTCTGTCAGAGTTGCAGTAAATACTAGCAGAGCTTATATTATGTTATTGTACATACATATAAATTAATTTGTTTATAAGATTAGTCCAAAACTATTCTTTTGTTTTCATTCAGTAATAATTTTGTTAAATGAATTCCTATGCTTTACAGAATACTCAATGATAAAAAAGTTGGCATTTATAAAGTTAACAAAGGGCATCTTTCAGAACCCAACAATAAAACCTGCACTCAAAAAATCAAGTGTTTGGAACAAGAAATTAGAAAATTATCCAAAGAACTGCTTTCTCCATTTCTCTTTTTTTCTGAAGTTATATTGTCTTTTTGTTTCTACTTTGTGCTTTCATTGGTGAGTATCTTATCTCTTTCTCTGCTAAATAAACTTCTCTAAGCACACATGACTCAATGTGGCCACTTCAGCCCCAAATTCACCAGTTTTACATTAAGATAACTAGTAACATTACTCAATTCCAAATTCTTAGTAAAGGGAATCTTAATATCTTTGCCCAAGCTCAGAACTTCTCTACATCAATGATTCCAAGTGTAGCCCCTTGACCAGTAACAACAGTATCACCTGAGAATGTGTTAAAGATACAAATTATCAGACCCAGCCCCAAATTTACTAAATTAGAAGAACTTCTGGGGTAATGATTAGAAATCTGTGTCTTTACAAGCCTTTCAGGTGACTCTGATGCATACTAAACTTTAAGAACCACTGTTCTGTGCTATGTCTGTAGCACTGATGAAATTATCTCTGGGTAGATTGCTTCGTTCATAAAATAAAACTTGTTAAAAAAAAATCTGACAATGAATATATATATGTTCATGTATAACTGAAAAATTGCGCTCTACATTGGAATTTGACACAACATTGTAAAATGATTATAAATCAATAAAAAAGTCAAAAAAAAGAAGAAAGAAAAAGCTACACTAAAAAAATAAAAAAAATAAAACTTGTTCATTTTTATGACTCACTGAGTGGGGTGGGGGAATGAGTGTTAAAGAAGAAATTTCTTTAAAATAGAAAAAAAAATATGTAATAGAGAAGAAATGATTAACTTTCTTCATATATTTCCTAGGGTCTTTCTCATTTATTATTCCATTTTGGAAATTGATTTTTCATAGGTTTCTCTCCACCAGCAATTAGACTGTTTTTTTTTAACAGAAATTTCTTCTATTAAATATAAAAATTTTGTTTTGGTAACACACAAGAAATGTGTACTTCATGTTTTTTTCATGCGGATAGTTTCCAAAGACAGAAAATCATTTTATTTATATGGTTCCTTACTAAAAGTAGAGTATTAAAATTTCTCTTATATTGAGCATGGGATTATAAACTAGTATAAATATTGTTTTTAGGGCAGTTTGATGGCTAAATAACTCCATAGGAATCTCTTTACAATATAGTTCATAAATATTGGATAAAGCTATTTGACATTCATAAAGTCTTTTCTCTGATATCCTTATATGCTATGTTAGTATTAAATTCATAAAGGCAGGAATGAATTTTAAAAGCATTAATTTTCAGAATTCAGAATATTTTCCAATAAAAGTATGAATAGAGGTCGTGGTATCTGAGTTCATCACAGTAGAAGATGAGAAAATTCTGGTGACTTAATAACCAGTATTTACTCTACAAAGCAGAAATTGAAGAAAATCCTCACCACCATAATGCCTCCCTAGGCACTGACCAAAGAAAACTACAAAACATACCCTTTGTCCTTTAAGAGATTACTATCTGAGAACACTTACTTTGCTTTAAAGAGACTGATTTAAGTGACCCAAGTCAGAGCAGAAGTCATACATACAGTTCCCAGAAGTTAATACACAGATAAAACAGAAATGGGACAGACAAGACTATTTTCATATATGATGGAAATTCGAACCTTCTAAGGGTAGGAAGAATTCATCTTTTCTCCTGTATTATGTACTCATAAAGCACAAAATAATTTACTTGATTTCTGTTCAAATCTTTTCACTGCAATTCATTCCCTTACTTTTGTTTTCCCTCTCAACTATCAACTTCTAAAAGAAATCATAGGAAGTCAATCAAAAATGTGTGTTTGTGCTGAGAATAACAGAGGTAAATAAAATAGTATGGAGACCAGCTTCATGCAGAAGGCAACACAGAGAAAAGAATTTTCTCATGGCAGAGACAGGGAGAAAAATAAAACAAGAGGTAGACATTAATGACAGCATCAAAGTACATAAAGGAAACAGTGTGAATTAAAAGGTTCTTGAAAAACTGAAATGGAAAAAGAATGTGAAGACTGAGTTTTTTTTTTCCTTAAACACTATGTAATATTTAATACATACAAAAAACACATACATTAAAAAACATCCCATGAACCCATCAATAACAAGAACATTTCACACCCGTGTGCTCCTACTTGATTTTATCACTATTTTGATTTTTTATCATACTTTATTTCATTATTAAGTGGATTTTACCACATATGCATGAGTCAAAAGAAAAGATTAAATATGACAGCAAAATTTATGTTTTGATAAAAAAGTAGGAGAATAATCTTAAAAGATACACTGTAAGTGATGAAACTTATTTACTAGATACATAATTGATACAATATGAGAATACAAGTAAAATGAAAAATCAACAAAGAATATGAATAAGCAGTATGTAAAAGAGGAAACTCAAATGATCTAAACACATGAAAATTTGAGAAGGGTGTAATTGGGAATGGGCACAAGGATCATTAGGTTGTTGCAGGCTATCCTAAGATTTTGAATCTCATTCTGATTTAGATGAGAAACAGTTGGTGGGTTTTAAGCAAAGGAGATTTTATTAGGATTTTTTTGGGAGTTGTGCTGAGAATACACTAAAAAAGAGCAAGGTGAAACTTCTTAATAAGTTACTACAATAATCCAAGCAAGACAAGATGGTGGTTTGCACAAATGTGCTAATAAGGAGATAATATGAAATATTCTATTGTATTTTAAATGTAGAGTCCACGGGATTTGCTGCAGGATGATTATGAAGGTTTAGAGAAACAACAGGGAAGTCAAAGATGAGTCCAAGGTTTTTGTTTTACATTATAAGGAATTGAAATGGGTAAGACTGAAATAGGAGACTTGGGTAGTTCATTGGGTGTTGAACAGACCAAATTGAGTTAGATTATTTCTTAATATGTTTGCTCTAATTCTCATTGTAAATTAATAATAAAAATTCTGGTTAACATATCATTGATTTCAAGTGTGATTTATAAAATAATATAGCACCACTCTCAATAAACAGGTATGATCATGAAGTTAAACTATAAAGAAGAGGAAATGACTGGGTTTTTTGGTTAGTCTCAGCAGTCAGCCAACCAGTTTGCCGTGTGACATTTTCTGGGGACTTTAGCATCTACCTGCTTTCAAACTTCACACTATGGTGGAAGTAACATGTAATTAAACGTTGCTGAACCTAATCTATCATCTAACTTAGAAGAGAAAGAGGAACAAGTATATGGCCTGTACCTCCCAAGGGTATTTATTCAGTAAGATGTACAGAACAGGAAGAAATAAATAGCAAATAAGGAACTATGCTACAAACTTGGATTTGGCTGTGGTTGATTGCTTTTCACACACACCTTCCAGAGGGCTGAAGCACCACACATCCTAGAACACTTCTTTATCTTCTTTACTGCTTCAAAAGCTCTAGCAAAGAAAAAGCTCAACAAAGTTTCTTTTACAAGGAAGTTCATCCCAGATTGACATGTATTTAACTATAGCAGTTCCTACTGAGGATTTTATTTTCCAAAACGTTCACAGATCTTTAAAAAAAGGAAGATATGGAAAAAGTAGATTTTACAGTGGATTTTTCTCCAGAGAACAAATTAGTAATTTTTATATTTTAGAGATGAGCATCAAGAAAGGCCTATGTTAATTTAACTTATGGAAAAACAACAACAAAATACTGTTACTGTGTCACAAATCACAAGACACTGATTTTTTTTCTGCATTTTAACTTTACATTTAATCTTTGCAATGGATGTGTACTGAAATCAATAATGTCCCCAAACAGCAGTAAATTTTTCTGTGTTCCCACGTTATAAATTTCCCTTCCCAAGACCTCAACTTAGAATTTGCAAAATGGATAAACTGGTTCATTTGTAAAGAAATAATTATGCCACTTAATACTAATATCATTGTGCAAAATGAAAAAAAGAATAAAGCGTAGAAGTAAAATAATATATTGAAAACACCAAAATTTAGATGTCTTAATAGTGTATACATGAAAATACTCAACTATCCCTTTTGAAATAGTTACTAGGCCTCTGTCTGATGGTTAAAATCTAATCGATCATACCCAAGGCTCCTACTGAAGATCCCTCTGCCAAAAGCAACAGCTTGCTTACTGAAAGGTAAGAGCCACAGAAATCAAGTCCAGTAAAGAAAGCCTGAATTACAGGCCTGTGACCCTGTCTGGCACTTGGTATTTAACACATCTCTTTTATCATATATGACTCTAATTCTCACTGTAAATTAATAATAGAAATTCTGGTTAACATATCATTGCTTTTAAGTGTGATTTAAAAAATAATATAGCACCACTCTCAATGCACAGGTATGATCATGAATTTAAACTATAAAGAAGAGAAAATAAGTGGTCTTTTTTTGGAGTCTTTTAGCAGTCATACAGCCAGTCCCAGTAACTGCCATTGCCTGTGCATAGGCAACCATCAAAATGCCAGGTCAAAACTCACAGAAAGAATGGTAGTGGCTTGTAGGAAGGCCCAGAGATAATTCTGGAGATTCTTTGAAACTCTTAGACACCAACAGTAAAGACACTGAATCAGACAGTGTTTAGCAAGATTCCTGACACTGGTATTCAAAAGTAAGCTAAATCTTCATAACTGCCGCCCTTTACTAATAGGTTTTAATTCTCATTTAAGACTCTATGAAATGCCGTATCATCAGTGTTCTTGAGAATATTAATGACTGAATTAAAAAATTTCTAGAAAATGTATAGGCTGATTTTGTAAAAAATTTTCAGGAAAAACTCAACCAGTTTACTTCAATTATACTTTGCTTATATGCATGTATAAGATTGATAAAAGATAAAACCCTATGACTAATTAAGCTTAGAAGAGTTCTTTCAATTTAGAAGTATAAAATATGAATATAAGTGACAATAGACACTGAATTATAGTTTAATTGGCAGCATCTTTTTTAGAGGTAACAGTGCATCTTACAATCAATGATAACTTAGAATCAATGAAATATAGTAAATGCTTTAAAGTGATGGCTTTTTATCAGAAGTAAGATCAAGTTATCTTCAGAAATTTTGATATCCAGGAAAAGCACTGAGTAGTGATCAAGAGGTCTAGTTGTGAAATGAACTTGCTAGGAGATATTGGATAGCAATGAAATTTTGCTTTATTTTAGAACTGGTCACTAATGCAAAAATGGAAACTACTGGTTAGGAAATAAATTATCTGGCAGAAGCTATTGTGCAAAATTAAGTTAGTTCCAAACATTTTCATGGTTTCTTACATACAAAACAATAATTCACATGGCACACAAAGTTATAGCAGTCCTTTTACCAAAGATATGGCAGTTCATTTCAAAATAGCAGCTTCAGAATTAAGTATGTATAAATGCTCAAATAGAGCATCAACTCTTAAGTCAGTGAAGCTACTTCTTCAGGGACCAGAGATAATATGATCCTTTGGGAAAATCTACAAAGACAAATAAAATTTGTCCATTTGCTTCTGTGTTGATAGAAAAATAAAAATTATTAAAGTTAAGGAGAAACTGCGAGTCCCATTATTTCCTTGTCTATCACATATGAAGTAGCATCCTACTCACTCTGTCACCTGCTTCTGCCTTACTGTGGTCACAGCATGTATTATATTAGCATTTTATATTACTTATTTATTATGATCCTTGTCTCTCTCAAGAGCACAATGAGAGCAAAAAGACTGGTCAGTCTTCCTTACTGCTGTCTCCTAGGGAATGTCTGATACATTGGGCATTTTCAATAAAAAACTGTGCATAATGATTTGATAAATTAGGTGTCTGGATGATCATTATGCAAAAATACCAAGCACTATATGAATGCAATATATTGCTGAGAATAAGAAAATGGATTGTATGAACCTTACCCTATATGTTCAAAGGCACATGTTTACAAGATTTACTTAGGGACAAGTCCACTTATATGTGATGTTCAGGAGAGATTTTTCAATCAAAAAGATAAGGCAAGGGTTAAGAAAATCAAACTTGATCTTTCTTCTATTCTCTAGCTTCTCTTGTTTCCTATCGCATTTTGACATAGCTTAAGAGAAATTTTAATGTCATACATTCTATGACATGGAACAATTTAGTGATGGCTTTAAGAAGAATTTTGAGAGTAATTTTTATATCATACTTAACTGAAACTTAAATTACTCTGTTTTCTTTAAAATTGCTATGATTATGTATTTCTGTTATAAACTCTCAGACAGTATTTTACTGTTTTGCAGTTCTGCCTCTTGCTTAAATTTGGAACATATGTTTTAGCTATCAGTGAAATTACTAATCTATTTTCTAAACAATTTAATTTGAACAAGTTGCTGTTTAACTTTTTTCTTTAGATCTTTGTAACATCTATATAAAAATAATTGTTAATAATTATATATGCCTTTGTGTTTGTAGTACATGTTTGACCTTATGCTAAACAATTTTACAAAAAGCAGTTAATGGATAAGTAATGTACACATATGGACAGTTAGAGAAAATTAATCTTTGAAGTTTTTCTGTTTTTGTTTTGCTTTGTTTTGTTTACAATAAATACTGGGTAATGATATTTCACATCTGGATATGTATCTAATCATATATACAGAATTGGTCAAAATTTTAAATTGTCAGACAACCATTTTCCGTGTTTTCTCTCCTGATTATGCAAGGTAACACAGAGGGGACATTAAAGAAGGTCAGTCAGTTAATCTTTCGAATTTCCAAAATTTACCCTCATCTCAAGGTCTCAGATTACTTCCACTGAGGTAAACATTAATGCATTAAGCATATTCTACAGTGATTTAACAAAGTTGAAGGTTCTCTTTCCTGTCTCTCCTCAAAAGGCCAAATTATTCAGGCCATAAAAATAGTGCTAACTAACATTTTTATGTCATAACTATTTGTCACTAAGCACTAACACAACTATGCATATCTAAAGCACATAACTCTACACATATTACTTTATTTAATCTGAAAACAACTCTATGAAGTAGGCAATATTTTAGAGTCTAGGTAAAGCAATATGGAGAGGTATACTGTAAAAAACCTACAGATTTCCTACTGTATGCTTCTCCTTACTTTTTTTTTCTTTCAGTTTTATTGAGATATAATTGACATAAACTCCTTTACTTTTATACACAACACTTTATTACTGACACTTCTAGTCACCAAATGTGTGAGAGTTTTTCCCCAAATCAAAGCAATTCTCCAGGACACCAGCTGGGTTTCCTAAAATTTAACTCAGTTCTGACACTATCTACCTGGAAGTAGCTCAGCCGCACAAGACTGCTCCCATCACACTACAGATACCAACTGAAAGTAGTAGGTCCACAGGTTATCCACAACTTTCGTCTGACTTGGCTAAAAATCAGAGGTTTTCACAAAACCCTCTTCCAGTCAAGTTCTATTAATTTGCTAGAGCAGCTCACAGGGCTCAGAGAAGCATTTATTTACATTTACCAGTTTATTAAAAGATAAGATATATGATACAGATGAACCGCCAGATGAAGCGATATATAGTCTAGGAGGGTCCCAAGCCCAGGAGTTTTTGTCGCTGTAAAGTTGGGATGTGTCACCCTATACATGGATGTGTTCATCAACCTTGAAACTCCAGAACCCCTTACTCTTGGAATTTTACGGAAGTTTCCACACATAGGCACAATCAATTATGAACTCCATTTCTAGCCCCACTCCTCTCTTTGGAGAATGGGGGCAAGGCTGAAAACTTCAAGTTTCTATTCATGGCTTGGTCTTTCTGATGGCTAGCCCCCATCCAAGAGCCACCTAGGAGTCCACCCAGAGTCACCTAAATAGAACAAGATGGGTTCCTAGTGCTCTTATTGCTTAAGAAATTACAAAGGTTTTAGAAGCTGCATCAAGAACTGGGAGCACAAACCCATACATATATTTTTTGTTATCACAAGAGGTAAAGAGACTTACCTCAGGTTAAAGAGCTTTAAACACAGGTCTTTCCAACTCTAGATCCCAGATCTTGACCATGGTGCTATAAAGAAAATATCATGCAATAATTAATTATCTTACAAAATACAACTTTGTCAATTACATAAAAATGTATTACAATGAAATGTGGCTGGTTAAAACTATTGCTGTAGTTATTCCTAATAGTCCTATGTCTCAAATACTTTACTTGAGAGGACTTAAATTAATGCAAATTTAAGAAAATACCAGCTTCTATGATAAGCAGATCTTTAAGCTGAGTAAGGAGCCCTCCAATACATCTTATTTTTTCTAAAACACACACACACACACACACATATGAACACACACACATTGTATCTTGAACACACTGTAATTTGGCTCAAAAATTTTAACAAAGATTATTCCTTTGACCCATATGTTTATTTATTTATTTGTTTTGTAATTTGTCACACTAAATATATTTCAATATTAAATTCATCTACAGTAAACTGTAAATACATACACTCTGCTATTAACAGCAACATTATTTATAATTGCCAAGATATGGAAGCATCCTAAGTGCACATCAATAGATGAATGGATAAGGAAGATACAGCATATGTATGCAATGGGATACAACTCACCCATAAAAAATGATATTTTGCCATTTGCAAATATAGTAGTGGGGTGTATGTATATCTTTGAATTAATGTTTTTCTTTTTCTTGGATATATGCCCAGGAGTGGAACTGCTGGGCCATACAGTGGTTCTATTTTTAGGTTTTTGAGAAACTTCCATATTGTTTTTCATAGTGGCTAAATGAATTTACATTCCCACCAATAGTTTACAAGGGTTCCCTTTTCTCTACATCCTTGCCAATATTTGTTTTTTGTGTTCTTCTTGATGATGGCCATTGTGACAGGTGTGAGATGGTATCTCATTGAGATTTCTGATATTAGTGATGTTGAGCAACTTTTCATGTTCCTGTTGGCCATCTGCATTTCCTCTTTTGGAAAACTGTCTATTCAGTTCTTCTGCCCATATTGTAAATGGGTTGGTTGGTTTTTGCTTTTTAACTGAAGTACAGTTGATTTAAAATGTTGTATTAGTTTCTGGTATACAGCATCAATGGACTTGGAGGGCATTATGCTAATTGAAATAAGTCAGACAGAGAAACACAAATACTGTAAGATATCATTTACATATGGGATCTAAAAAAATACAACAAACCTAGGGCTAACAGAAAAGAAACAGACTCATAGATGTGGAGAAGGAACTAGTGGTTACCAGTGGGAAGAAGGAAGAGGGAGGGGCAAGATGGAGGTGGAGGATTAAGAGGTACAAATGATCAGGTATAAAATAAGCTACAAGGATGAATTGAACTACATGGGGAGTATAGCCAATATTTTATAATATATATAAATAGAGTATAACCTTTAAAAATTTGTGAATCACTATACCATATACCTGTAACATATAACATTATATATCAACTATACTTCAATTTTAAAAATGATACTGTAAAATAACTATATAAATAAAAAATGGTTTAAAAAGTAAACTGTAGAACATATTCATATTCTTTCCTATAGATCATAACATTTGCCATGTAGTAAATATTAAGTGAGTATTTTCAATAAAAAAGGAGTAATAATATATCAGAAAATAATTATTCAGAAAAAACATAGATAAGGTGTATGTGCCTGCAAAATATCTTGTTAGCCTTGCAATTGTCTTAAAATGAATTTTGCATGTGCGGTAAATTGAATAACCTCCCTCAAAGATGTTCTTGTCTTAATCTCTAGAACATGTAAATATATTATCTTCCAAGATAAAAGGAAATTTGCAGATGTGATTAAGTTTAGGACCTTGAGATAGAAAGACTACATACACTAAATTATCTGGGTGTGCCCAAAGTAATCACAAAACTCCTGTAAGAGGGAGGCAGGAGGATCAAAGTCAGGAAAAGGAGATAAGAAGATGGTAACAAACTACTAGACTGATGCACTGTGAAGCTAGAGGAAGGGGCCATGAGTCAAGAAATACAGGGAGCTTCTAGAAAAGGAAAATGAAGAGAAGTGGATTTTCCTTTAAGAGCCTCCAAAAGGAATAGTCCTGCCAACACCTTGATTTTAGACCTCTAGAACTATAAGAAAACAAATTCATGTTCTTTTATGCTACTAAGTTATAACAAATAATAATTTGCCACAGCAGTATTTGAAAATTAATAAATTATGGTTGTTAAATAGAACTTCTGATCCTTTTACTCCTGGCCAAGATTTACCAAAATCTTGTTTTAATGAAAAACAAGCAAACCAACATACCCCTCCCTCTAAAAACAAAAACAGACAAAAAAATTCAAAAAAAAAAAAGAAAGAAAAAAAAATACACGTGAGAAGTTGTTTTCAAAACAATGGATACCAAGCAATGAAGATCAGTCATCCCTGACAGGCAGGACACAAATAAAATTAGTTCTATAATTTTTCTAGTTTAATGCTTTGAGAGAATCTTCAGGCCATGGCACAGGTGGAGGAAACTAGGTGTAACCTGGAGAACTCACTGAGCTGAGGAGCTAAGGCGGTCTGAGGAGAACATGACAACAAGATTGCACAGAACAGAGAAAAAGCAGCTGAACAAACCTGGAGCTCTGGAGGTGGGCTGGTGAGGAAACTACCCGAGGATGAAGAAATGCCAACCTACGGAGTTAGCGTGGACAGGACTAGGAACACATACATGGCTGGAATCGTGTCAGACTCCTCCAGGCAGGCTGTGTAAACTCATAATGCACCTGACAGAATACTTAGAAAATGTCTACCTCTGTAGTGGGGTATACTTTTCCATAAACTGAGCACTGTTCCTAACACACCTAACAAATTAAACAAAAAAGCAGACAAACCGAAAACACCTGAAGGAATCAAACTTTTTTTCACAAGTAACTTAGCTGAGTCCCCAAAGCTTAATATTTATATAAATGCAAAAAATATACACACAAGGGGCCACACGGGGCATTCTGCGGGCGGCGGCAGGTGACGGCGCAGGATGAGGAAGTTTTTGGTTCCACAGGCCAGGCGCCCATCCGCAGCGCGAGAGGCTCAAGCAGCTCTTCACCTTCTACAAGACGGAGGAGCACGGCTTCCCCAAACAGTGCAGCTTCGCATCATGGCCATCAGCACCAGGTCTGGGGCCGTCCAGATCTACGGTCCCCCTCACGTGCAGGCACCCAGACACGGCCACTGTCACCCAGAGGCACTTGTGGCCCGGCCAGGGCCGCCTCCTGGCCCTGCTGGACGACAGCGGCCTCCACGTTTGGAGATCGTCCGCCATGACGGCTGTGCCCACCTGGAGGAAGCCCTCAGCTTCCAGCCGCCCAGTCGGCAGGGTTTTGACAGTGGCAGGGGCCTGCCCAGCCTCGTCCACATCACAATGGACCTTCTGGTGGCTGCTGGTGACCTGGCAGCCCTGGGCACCGAGTCTGGAAACGTCTTCTTCCGGGCGGGAACCTGCCCTGACGCTGCGCGAGGGCAGACCCTTCACCCGGAAGAAGTTCTCTGAAGGTGCGAGGTTTCCCGGCACCCTTTCGGCTTTTGGCTCTGTGCGCTGCGACCGGCTCACCCCTACCCTCCCTCAGCATTGTGCTCCCTCTGGAGAAAAAAAAATTATATATATTTGAGAAATAAATTTTAAAATGAATGGCATATAGTCAGATTGCCAGGTATGAAAGAAGTAGAAAAATAAAACCTACAGTAATGAGAATAAGCAATCATGAGTCTAGTATATGTTCCAAATGCTAAGTAAAGACCTAGGTGACAATTTTTAAAGGCTCAAATCAAATTTCAAGAGGTAAAATCTGTAATGTGTATGATGAAAAATACACAACATGAGCTTAATGGCAGATTAGAAATTACAAAAAAGAAGTTAGTGAACTTAAAACATATAGTCATAGAATTATTCAAATTGAAACACACAAGAAAAAAAGGATTAAGAAAATGAAAGCATAACAGAGCTGTAGAACAATTCAAATGATCTAATATGCATGTAATTGATACTTACTAATGAGATGAGAAAGTGAGGAGACAAAAATTTTTTGAAGAGAAAGTTCTGAATGTGATTAAAACTATAAACCTACAATTCCAACAAACATAATGCATTGTAAATTCAAGAAACTTAAAGAAAGCCATACAGAATATAATAAAATAGATCAAAACTAGACAGGAAAAAACTTAAAAGTAGCCAGTTGCAAATGATACATTACATACAGAGAAAGAAAAATACTGATGATAGCAGAGTCCTCATCAGATATAATGTAAGGTAAGAAAACAATGCATTAATATCTTTAAAATACTAAATGAAAAAAATCAAACTCGAATTCTATTCTGAGTAAAAATATATCTTATAAACAAAGACCTGTACTACAAGAAATGGTAAAGGACATCTTTAAGCAGGAGAAAAATAATACCAGGTGGAACACTGAATATACACCAAAGTGGGGGGAAGGAACCAGAAATTATAATTAAATGGGTAAATACATGATTTTTTCTTAATATTTAAATCTCAAAAGATAATTGCAAATTCCAAATCTAGAAAGATGAAATAAATGTGATTTTTTTCAATTCCTCCATTAAAAACAACTATGTATTCTTTACATTATATATAAAACAAATATAAAAACATTCCGAAAAGGTGAAGAAAAGGCAGAATGGCTAGAGCGCTCAAGACCTAAGTAATGTGATCAGAAAA
Source organism: Vicugna pacos (assembly GCF_048564905.1). Classification (NCBI taxonomy): domain Eukaryota; kingdom Metazoa; phylum Chordata; class Mammalia; order Artiodactyla; family Camelidae; genus Vicugna; species Vicugna pacos. The sequence goes on from NC_132991.1 coordinate 22,078,842, forward strand.
AATGAAGTTCTTAGGAAGTAAATCCAATAAAACATGCCCAGGATTTGCTAAAAACTATAAAATGGTAATGAAAAATATCAACAAAGATCTGAATAAAAGGAGAGACATAATGTGTTTATAGATTGGAGGACTCAACATAGCAAAAATATCAATTCTCCCCAATTGATATATATGTTAAATGCAATTTTAATCAAAATTCAAGAATTTATAGAAATAGACTAAATCATTCTGAAATTTATGTAGAAAAAGAAACTTGAATAGCTTAAAAATGTTTTGAAAAAAGAACAAACTGGGAAGAATCAGTCTTCCTAATTTCAATTATTAGATAGCTGCAGTAATCAAGACTATGTGGTATTGCCAGATAGATACACATATAGATCATGGAATAGAAAAGAAAATCACAAAATAGACCCTCATCAATGTGCCCAAACTCATTTTTTTAAAGGTGCAAAACTAATTCAATGCAGACTTTTCAACAAGTATTACTTGAATAATTGGACATCTATAGATTAAAAAAAAAAGAATATGACCAAAGTTTCAAATCTCATATAAAAATTAACTAAAAATGGATTGTGAATTTAAATGTAAAATTATAAAATATTTAGGGGAAAAAACCATGAGAAATTTTTGATATCTAGGGCTAGACAAAATGTTCTTGGACTTGATGCCAAAAGCACATTTCATAAAAGAAAAAACAGGTAACTTAATACTGTATCAAACCTTGGATCTGCTAAATACACTGATAAAAGAATGAAAATATATGCTACAAAGTAGGAGAAAATGTTTGCAAACCATTTGTATGGCAAAGGACTAATATCTAAAATACGTAAAGAACTCTCAAAACTCAACAGTAAAAAACAATGCAATTAGTGGACAAAAGACATAAATAGACATTTTATTGAAAAGCATATACAGATGTCAAATAAGCACTTGAAAAGATGTTGAACATCGTTAGATATTACAGAAATTCAAATTAAAACCACAATGAGATATCATCACACATCCATCAGGTTGACTAAAATAAAAAGCAGTAACAACATCAAATGCTGATAAAGATACAGATGGGAAAGAGCCGGTGGGAAAGTCAGCATCTCCCTCCTTCCTACTGCAGCTCTTTCAGCTGAAGCAGATCTTAGCCTGGGATGGTGGAAAGATTTTATGTTAAATGAACTCAAAAGTTTGATTATTAAATAAAATTGGACTGTTTTCTAAATTGAGATGGTGTTTTTTAATTTGAAGTGGCCCATAAACTATTTATATTATACAGAAATGTGCTGGAATTGGACAAAGTCTGATACTGAAGATCTAGCCTCTATTGAATCTATGTTGGGAACAGTGGAAGATAGTTTATGAATATATACCATTAATTGTATCTTATAAAATATTGTGATTCATGTAATAAACCAGAGATTACTGAGAAATCACACAAAACAATTAAATAATTTATTTTTGACAAAGAATTGCAGAAACAAGAATATGAATAAAGTCAAGTAGTACACAAGTAATGAATCCCATTTTTTGTTTAAAAATCCCTGTAAAGGAGTTATCAGAATGTTCTCTTGAACATAATGTCGTTGGTAGAGTTCCTGGTGATAATGGGCTTGTGAATGCATTTCTGTATTTAACCAAGAACTTTGTATTAGAATAACCTTTAAATATTAAGAATATTTATAATAAGAAATGTTATTCCTCTTTGTAAGTATAATTGAAAGAGCTTCAATCTTTTCCATCAGCAAATGAACACCGCATCTCTATTGGCAGCTGTTTTAGTATTGCGTGAAGTAGTATTTTCATAACCACCCCTCTTGAGAACCCTGCACTGGGAATCAGTAACTCTGGATTCTTTTTTTGCTCTATTACTGGATTAACACATTACTCTAGAAATATTGTTTAACCTCTCCCTCCTCTCTTTTCACATTTTTAAAAGACATATATTGTAACTACTCCAAATAGACCAGAAAATCATTTTCAAGTGCCAGACATGTATTTATCATGTGGTTTTCCAATATTTGGAACTATGCTTAAAGGAAGCTTATTTGAAAATTTAAAGTTACCTAGAAACAAGCAATTGAAGCTGAAGTTTAAAAAATACCACTTATAGTATCTTACAAGAACAAAAATAAAGAATGCATTTAATGAGAAACGTGCATGATATCTGTGCAGAAAAGGGCAAAAATCTTCAGAGAGAAATTAGAGGAGACCTATATAAGTTTAAGAGAATTACCTTCTTCATAGATTGCAAGTCTCAATATTTTTAAGCTCTCAATTCTCCTCATATTGATTCAATACGTAGATTCAATGTGATGTCAATCAAAAATCTCAGCAGACATTTTGTGTGTGTGTGTGTGTGTGTAAAAATTGGCAAGCTAGAAAGTGCTAGAATAAGTATTCATATGGGAAAAAAATTTCCTCTTTATTTCACATAATACATAAAAATAATTAAATGAGAAAATTACAGAAAATACAACAGTAGTTTACAGGGATTTAGGGGGACAGGGGTTATAGTTTCAGTTTGGGATGATGAAAAAATTCTGGAGATGGATAGTAGTGATGGTTGCTCAGCAATATGAATGTATAATGCCAGTAAACTGTAGTCTTAAGATGGTAAAATCATCAATTTTATATTATATATATTTATACAAAAAAACCCCCACAGATTAGAAAGAAAAAGGAATTGAGTCTTTGGAAAGCATGCTGGCCCTTAGAGCAACCTCTGGTCCTAATGTGTGGCTTCCCAAGTATGATGGGATAAAACTGCTGCCTCATTTAAAGGCGTGGGATAAAAGGTTGAGTAAAATGGTGCTTCAGGGCTTGAAAGTATACATCAAACTGGTGGGATAAAAAATGCATAGCAATTATATGTTAAAATGTATCGTAGAACTATAAAAAAAAGTGAAATAACATAATTTCCATTAGACTGAGACATCAGACTCCCTTGAGATGCCATACTTGGTGTCTGATACAGTATGTTCAGTGTAATGTATGCCAATTATACCTCAATAAAACTGTTAAGAAAATAATTCAAGGTGAATGATAGAAACATAAAAGCTAAAAATATAAAACTTCTAGAATAAAAAAGGAAAATATCCTTGTGATGTTGGGTAGATGAAGCTTTCTACAGAATACAAGGAGCCCTAACAATAAGAAAAAAAAATGGTTAGTAAGACAACAGCAGTAAGATGTGTGCTCATCAAAAGGAATCATTAAGAAAATAAGAATATAAACCACAGATTTGGATATTAATATTTGCATGCCTATCTATGATAAAGAACTTATATCTAGAATATATATGTATTTTAAAAACCCCTAAAACTCAATGAGAGAAAGAAGAGCACAATAAAAATGGGCAAATGAATTGGCAGACAATTCCCCCAAAGAACATGCAACTGACCAAAAAATACATAAAAGGTGTTCAAAATTATTACTCAACATGGAAATGCAAGTTAAAAAAAATCACTAGAATTGCTAAAATTAAAAAGAATGACAATACGAAGTGTTAGAAAGCATGTGGAGCCACTGGAACTCCCATATATTGCTGATGAAAGAGAAACTGATACCAGCACTTGGAAAACTACTTGGCAGTTGATTATAAAGTTAAAACACACCTGCTGCATAATCCAGAAAATTCACTTTAAAATAATTTTCCCAAGAGAAACCAAAACTTGTGCTCCCAAAAAAACTTGAACAAGAATTTTTATTACAGCTTGATTTATAATACTAAAAACTGGAAACAAATTAAAATGTGAGTGAATAAACAGATTGTGGATACATTTATAAGGGAATACTAACTAGAAATATAAATAAAAGTACAATCAAGGCATACAACAGCATGGATGAATTCCACAGAAGTCATTTTGGGCAAATGAAGGCAGGTATTTATAGCACTCCATTTACATACAGCGATAGAACAGGAAAAGTTGGTAATAAAAATTAAGTCAGTTTTTGCCTTGCAGGGGGAGGGATTGAATGTAAGAGATTGAATGCAAATGTACATGAGGAAATATTCTGTGATAAAAATGTTTTCAATTGTACTGTGGTTACATAGGAATATATATTTGTCAAAACTCATTCCATTGAACACTTAACATCCATACATTTTATTCCAATTATACCTTGTACTTAATTTTGTGTGTTAACTTGGAAGGTGTTTTTGGATGAGATGAACATTAAAATTTGTTAAGTTTGAGTAAAGCGGACTGCCCTCCCTAATATGAATAGGCCTCATTCAGTCAGGTGAAAGCTTGAAAAAAACCCAAAAAGACTGGCCTCCCTGAGCAAGAGGAAATTCTCCAGCTGACTGCCTTCAGATTTCGTCTGTACCATTGGCTCTCCTGGATCTCCAGCCTGCCGACCTACACTGAAAATTTTGGACTTGCCAGCCTCCATAATCATATGAGCCAATTCTTTACAATAAATATCTTTCTCTCTCTCTCTCCCCGCCTCGCTCTCATATATACAAATAGACACAAATACATATTCCATTTTTTTCTGACACACACTGATTAATACATTCTCAGTGGGGGTGGGTATAGTCCAGTGGTATAGTACATGCTTAGCATGCACGAGGTCATGGGTTCAATCCCCAGTACCTCCATTAAAGGGAAAAAAATCTCAAATCCAGAAAACAGTATAGAGCAATATGTTAGTTCAAGGAAACCGTCCCAAGTCAGTAGATTTCACTCCAAGCTAAGATTCAGAGTGCATACTTTGGAGGTGGCCAAAAATACTGTTTATGTTTCTTTATGAACTTTGCATATCCCTACCACTAGAAAATAAAGTCTGAGCTCTCATTCCATCAACTTCCTCCTTCCTGAAGGTTCTGTGTCACTGTCCTCCATGTAATCTATTTCTAAGCAGCTATTTCAGTTTGTCCCTCCTCTAGGACCATAGTCCTTATGGCTGTGCTCTTATAACAGTCTTATCGCTAGGCATGACCCTTCTGGGGTCTCAGCTGAAAGCAGTTGGAATTTAACAAGGCCCCTCCATCCTGGCAGGGTCTGAATGCAGTGTTTGCCTCCCAGCACTGTAAACCTGACATTCCTGCTCACCTGTTTGGCTTTTAGCCACTATTTTCTGCCAGGTTTCTTGGAATCTTGCTCTCCATAGGCATAGCTCAAGAATCAGCCAACTTCTTGAGAGAAAATTTGCATACAGTTATTGTACCCACTTTTCTGAAGTTCCTTCTCTCCACGATGTTTCTCCCTCAAGTCCCATCCATTTTCTCAGTACCAAGCTCATTCCTGTAAAATAAGCCATTTTCTGCTTTGGCTCTATTCCTAGGAACTGAAAACTAAAAAGTACCTTCAGAGGAAATAGCCAAAATACTTGAGTAACATCATTTTGCTTCCCATTTCTTAGGGAAAAGAGCCCTACACTCAGCCTGTCTCAATTGCTTTCCAGGGCTTTCCAATAGTGGCTTTGCATAGTTTCCCCATGTTTAGTCATTATTTTCAGGGACATCACAGTTAGAACCAAGGTTACCAGAGCACAATCTTTAAAAACATAAAACTTGTGAAGTCACCACCCCTAATCTTAAATCCTTCCAACTACACTTTGAACAAATTTCAGATACCTACACTTGACCTAAAAGAGCTGCATAATCTGACCCTGCCTATCTCTCCTGGTTTACCTAGAGCCACTGTTGTGTTATTTCCAGAGTTATTTTTATTTTTGCTACCCTCTAACCTCTGCCTGAAACACTCTTCTCTATTTTACCAGCTTATTTCTTCTCATCCCCACGATTGACCTCAATGTAACCTCAGAGAGGCCCTCCTCGATCACGTTATATAATTGCATATTCCTTTGTCATTCACTACTTCTGTTCACTGTTTTTTACTTTTCCCTTTCAATGTGTATCACAAAGTAATGAATTACAGAGCAAAATCACACCCTGAAAAATGGAGAAAGTGTAGGAGAATTAAGCAGGATTAAGCTAAGCAGAGAAAGAGAATACAATTATAACATCTGCAAAGTCACATGCAGACTAGTGACACTATTCAAGTCTGAAAGAGGAAGATGACAAAAGGGAAGTGAATACATACTTTTTTTTTTACTAAATTCAAATCATTTTTATATATTATTGCAAGTTTTGATTGACTTCTGAAAAGAACAATTAACAAAATGAAATTATTTTATTTTTATCAATACTTAGACTAAATTTGCTTTGTATTTTCATCTTCTTCTATGCAAGTGAAGAAAACTAACATTAGTGGTGTCTTTTGTTCTCAACTCTTTCCTACAATAGATGGGGTTTTTATTCTCTATTATAAACTGTCTCCAAAGTATTTTATGGATTCATCTTGCAGTGATTAGTAAATCTTAACTATATATATTGCACATACTTTAAAAGTTCTTGACTTTTATTCTGATTTTTTTTGTCATATCAATGTTTTAATTTTCGCAGCTAAATTTGCCTTTTTATTTATGGTTCTTCTTGATGTGTCACACTTAGAAGGTACCTCCTTACCCTAAGATGCATTCAATTTTTTTAAGTCATCTTACAGTTTTATTGTTAATATGTATTAAATGCATGTAGAATTTATTTTGATTTATGTGGTAAACAGGGACTCTAACTTATCATTTTCCAAATGTCAGCCAATCATTACTATGTTTTAAACAATAATAATTTTTTGATTGCTTTAAGATGCCAATTTTTAGATAATACTCATTTCATGATATATACAAATATGTGAATATGTATGAATTCAGTACATACACACACGCCTCTGGATCTAGATATTTTTGTCTGCTTAATTGATATATCCATTAACTTTTATAATAGTGCTTCTAATGACTACTTAATAAATAGGATTAAATTACATATTATATTAGTCACTATATTTTAATTAATATTTATTTAGTAACCAAATACATAATTAAATGTAATATCTCAATATTACATATATATTTTTAATATATTCTAAGACAAAGCACCATTCTTTACCCTTGTTTTCAAGTTATTGTATATACATACTACTTTATTCTTTAAAATGGTACAATATTAAATGATGATCTCAAACCACATTAGAATAATGTTACGTTTGATGCAAAAATGAGAATCATCTAGAGATTGGAATAAATATAAGGAGAGAAATGTTTTCTACAGAACTAGGATAAAACTAGATTTCAATGATTTGCTCATCTTTATCATGATTCATCTAGTGCCTTACTGAGTACACAGAAATCTTTCAGTAAACACTGATTGATTGATTGAAAAACATTTCTGAAGGCATTTAAAATGTGAGCTGTTTGTCCAAGCTGTACAAATAAAATTACACAGATAAAAAATTCCCCTTTACAATTTTATGAGGCATGAGTTTCCAGTCAACTTGAATGAATAATTAATGCATGTTTATCGACTACTTGTAGAGATCTCAATTGTTTTTATGGTATATACAAATAAGTAAAAGATGCACTGAGTCTCTTATTTTTAAGAGTTAGCAATAAAATGAGGAAACATGTAATGTGCATTTAACCATTAGGGGAAAATTAAGAATTCTTAGGGGAAGGAAGTTTGTAAGGCCTGGAGTCTCACAGGTTCCCTTACAGAAGGCTGAAGTAGAATGGATGGCCTTTCCCCTTTAGGGACAACAGTAGGCAGGGAAATATCAGCACAGCACAGGCTCTCCCCTTCTAGTACCATGAATCCTGATGAGCACTTTAACAAGCTATTCTCGTGAAGCAAGTAGACTTTTAAGTGGAATTCTTTTTGATAATGTATATTGACTGGAAAAAAGTAAAACATTATTTTTTTTAGTCTTTACACATAGTGTGCATTTTCTTTTCTTTTTTTGTTTTTATTTTTTACTTTCTTTTTAAAAATTCCATTGCCAGACAAGAGGCTTCAGTTCTTGGCAGAGGGTATGAACCTAAGTAATCATTTCTGTATTTTCCAGTTTTTAGTATTACCCAGACATTTATCTATTTTCTACATATTTATTTTCCTTAACTATATAGTAACATAATCATAGCATATGCTAACAAAGGAAGCAAGTGGGAAAAGGATTAAATATATTTAAACCTACTGTGTATTGTTCCTGTAGACATGTTGGGAATCTACATGAAAATACAAAGATTAGGCCCTTGAACTAGTTGATTTGACTTTTGGTGTACTGGGCCAAGACACATGAATGAAAAAAGGAGAGCAGTTAACAAGCTATTGAAAAATTTTTGAGATTAAAATCTATAAAGTTAGATGACACTTCTGAGTATTTTTCTTAGTGTGTATATATCATATGTCCTTAAAAATCTTTGTAATATTTTTATGTTTCTTTGGAGATTAAATTCAAAACAAAAAGCTTCACAATAAATATGTCAACTTGAGTATTGCAATAAATATTTTATCCTGGAATATTTATGAAATCTCTGCTCCATTAAGTCTTCACTCCAATAACCTTAGAAAGCCCCCTGGGACTATACATTTTAGAGCCTATTGGTTGATATTTATATTTTTCAGTAATAAATGCTTTTATTTTGAAATTATTTATGAAGGGGTTAAACTAGTTCACCATATGCAGAAAATAAACACATATATTCCACTTGATAAAATATCAAGAAAATGAAAATAAACAGGTGGATTTATGGATGTATACCAAAACATCACTAAAGCTTAGTTGATTCTGCTTACAAAGCCACCTTAATAATCAGTAGAGATCACTGCAAATCCATTTGACAATAGCAATTGATGTCAATAGTAAACACAGTCAGAGTCATTTCCTCAACTATACTGTCTCCCAGCTCGGTTGTTTGGGCTAGGCCGCCACAGTTCCAGATACCAAACTCTCTCTGTCACTCTCTCCCTCCTTAGTTCTTTCTCTTTTATCTCAAGTATTTTATAGAAAATAGACTTAAGTAGCCAATTTTGGGCACTAGAGTTTTAATATAAAAGTAAAACAGCCTCTCTCTTCCTCTCTCTCTCCTAGACCCAGGTCAGGATGGGAGGGGGATGGAGGGAACACCTGAGACTCAGGTCCTCAGTAACTTTATCTTGGTTTTGATATGTGGTGATGACTCAAAATGGAGTGACCAAGGCATCTAGTCCCCAACTATCTCTTCTTATACTCAGGGTGAACTGATCAACAAGGTCCATGCTCCACAGGAAGGCCCTGTGAGCTAATAGACAACAATGTATGCTCCTGCAAATCCTTTTATTAGTTACAGCCTTGGTGTTAGTAGTTATTCTTCTGAGAAGTTCACAAAGCAGCTCCTGGGGGAATCGGAGATGCAGAGTGTCCAATAAGTAAGACAAAGTCCTTTGGACTTCTTAACCCTTTGGAAAACTAATGTTCTAATCTTAGTAGATAGTTTACAACTATTAGATTTTGATAAAAAAAGAGTTTTTTCCATGGTTTTCTGTTCTAGTCTAACATTGCCTATAAGCTGTCCCAAAGGAGCCCTCAATCAATAGGACTTCTATAGCAAGTGTGATGGTCTTCATTAGGTAATGAAAATCAACTTAGATGCATAGCAGTTACCGTCAACCTTATGATGATTCTGAGCCACAGAGTGGCAACCCCTCCTTTAATGTTTTTTTTTCCCTTCTCCATTCAACGTGGTCATGACTCACATGTTAATAATAGTACTACTTCATAGTGTAAAAATTTTATGAACAGAAACCTCAATTAGAGTTGCAAGACCAGAAATGGGAGCTCTCATGTCCTGAGACAGTAGCAGAACCCAATAGGAAAAAAAGACCCTTTTCCAGCAAGGACTCAGCCAATGAAAAGCCATAGACTCTATGTTTACTATAGCCCTCCCAACTTTCTTTTCCTCTTTATAAAATTGTTCTCCTTCCCCTGCGAGGTGGGAACTTCTATGCGGCTTACTATGGTGGCAGACCAAAACTGCAATTCTCTGCTGATCCCAAGTAAACCTATCTTTGCTGGAGAAATTTGGGCAGTCTATTTACTTCAGGTCAGTAATAGTATTGAGAGAATTAAATGAATTTATACACTATAGTGTTTAGAACAAAGTAAGCATTAGATAAACATTGATGATTTTACTCTTTTGCTTCTTGTTGTTGCTCTTGTTGCTATAAATCTCCATATTGAATGCCAGCCTACATAACTGCTTCACCCTCTCACTTCTTCTCCAAGGTCCCCAAATCCTTTGGACCACTGCAGCTATGAACCTGAAGGCAGATAGAAGTAGGGGTATGTCTGTGGGAAAGGCATAGCCCTCCACTTTAACATTTTGACATGAGAAGTTAAAATAGGTCCTCCCCTAAAACTTCCTTGGCACGATTGTGACTTAATTGCAATTTTTAAAAATATTTACAAAACAGAAACAGACTCACAGACATATAAAACAAATGTATGGTTACCAGGGGACAAAGGGAAGGCAATGGATGATGGGTGAAGTGGGAGTTCAGGATTTTCAGGTACTAACTACTATATATAAAAGAGATAAACAACAAGGTCCTACTGTATAGAACAAGGAACTATATTCAATATCTTGTAATTGCCTATAATGAAAAAGAATATGAAAAGAAATATATACAAGTATAAATGAATCACTATGTTATAGAAATACACATATTGTAAACTGACTATACTTCAATGAAAAAAACATAAAATCTCATAAAAAGAAAAAAATAATTTAAAATTAAAAGATTTAAGTGAAAGTTTATGGTTAAATAAAGGAGTATACAATCAGCACTTATAACTGCTAATTCACACGGTCCATTTCAGAGCCCACTGTGGATTTCCTAAGAGTCTAGCACTCTAGATGACAACTTGCCTACAAGTAGCAAGGTCAGCTTAGCTCTCATCATCAAGAAAGCAGTGGAGTATTCTGTTCTAGTTTTAATTATTATTAGACTCAGAGAAAAAAAAAATCTCCCATTACCCCAAACAAAGGCTTGTCTCTCAATTTCTCATTTCTTGTCCCAGAATCTGCCTTTTCCTCTTGATCATTTTGAACAAAAACTCTCATCTCTACAACATAACAATACAGTTCAATGTAGTTTAAGCCATTCTAAGTCTTCTAAGGAAAAGAAGCATTTCTACCATCTGCTTTCTCCTGCTTTCTCATCCAGGCAAATACAGCAACAAAGTCAACAGGGATAGAAATTCTCCCTCAACCAAATGTACACAATTTTCTATTGCAGAGTTGAATGTTTAGCTTCTTCATCTATATCTGCATTTATGTAAATGGACACTTCAGTTCTCTCATAGACCAGCAGTTGGGTACATTATGGAATATCATGAACAGTTACAGATGCACTCATTAACTTATTTCAAAAATTACTTTCATTGCTTTATGATATGCTTGGCACTGGTAAATAAAAACAATTAAGAAAAATATTTTAAAATATGAGTCTGTCTTCTGAAGCTAAAAAATCTAGTGTTGGAGAAATAATAAGTAAGTTAAAAATCAAAGTATTATTATGGATTGCTATAAGTTTTAAGAAAGAAACAGGGAGCAGTGTAAAACAACAGCAGACAGAATAAGGATGAGATAGTATCCTTTCTGGTTTGTCCAGCAACAGTATATTTTCTGGATATGATCTTGTTTTTGAGAATATCAGTCTCCATTACATCTAAAAAATACAGAAACTGGGGTAAATGTTTAAAATACTAGTTTTTAAGAAAGCATTTTACTATAAAGGGGTAGCAATAAAAACAATTAAATATGTTTAAAAAACCTACAAGTTTGGCATATGTGAGGGTGAATCTTTGAAAATAATATTGATTTTGAGGAACTAGGAGCAAAGCATACATCATGTGAACAATACTGTGCTTATGCAGTAGTCAGTAACCAGCAAGAGTGGTCCTCTGTCCTCTCTCATCCCCTATCTGCTATGGTTTTCCAGAGTTTTAACCAACATCCAACAATCCTATGTATGTTTCTCATTTACCAGGTTTATTGCTCATTTATTCCCATAAATCATAAGCTCCACATAATCAGGGTTTTCTCATTTGATGAATCTCAAGCACTGTGAATAGTACCTTATACATAGTGTGGTTCAATAAATATTTGCTAAATCAAGAAATATACAAGTAAAAAAACAAACTATGGAATGGGAGAAAGTATTTGCAAAAGATGAGATTGACAAGGACTTAATATCCAGAATAGATAAACAGCTCATACAACTTAATAAGAAAAAAACAAACAACCCAATCCAAAAATGGGCAGAAGACCTAAACAAGCAATTCTCCAAGGAAGAAATACAAATCATCAATAGGCACATGAAAAAATGCTCAATATCACTAATTATCAGAGAAATGCAAATCAAAACTACAATGAGATATCACCTCACACCAGTCAGAATGGACATCACTCAAAAGTCCACAAATGATAAATGCCGAAGAGGCCGTGGAGAAAAGGGAAGCCTCCTACACTGTTGGTGGGAATGTAGTTTGGTGCAGCCATTATGGAAGACAGTATGGAGATTCCTCGAAAGACTGAAAATAGACTTACCATATAATCCAGCAATCCCACTCCTGGGCATATACACAGAGGGAACCTTAATTCAAAAAGATACATGCACCTCAATGTCCATTGCGGCACTATTTATAATAGTCAAGATACGGAAATAACCTAACTGTCCATAAACAGATGACTGGTAAAGAAGCTATGGTATATTTATGCAATGGAATAGTACTCAGCCATAAAAAGAATAAAATAATGCTATTTGCAGCAACATGGATGGACCCAGAGATTGTCATTCTAAGTGAAGTAAGCCAGGAAGAGAAAGAAAAATACCATATGATATCACTTATATGTGGAATATAAAAAAAAAGAAGATAAACAAACTTATTTACAAAACAGAAATAGATTCACAAACATCGAAAACAAACTTATGGTTACCAGGGGGGTGAAGGGGATGGGAAGGGTTAAATTGGGAGTTTGAGATTTGCAGCTACTGACTAATATATATAAAACAGATAAACAACAAGTTTATCTGTATAGCACAGGGAACTATATTAAATATCTTGTAGTAACTTATGGTGAAAAACAATATGAAAACAAATATGTGTATATTCATGTATGACTAAAGCATTATACTGTACACCAAAAATTGACACAACATTGTAAACTAACTAAACAATAAAAATACATATACAAAAAAAGAAATATGTAAGTAAATGAGTACATGAACAAATAATCTAATAATTTCAAAATGAATAATATTGGATGAATTCTAAAAAATAACTTGCATATTTGTTTTTTAAAGCACTCTGAAGTAGTCCTATTTCATATTCCTTGTTTTTCCTTTCTCTTGTAGAAACCTAGTATAATTTCCACTTGCTAGTAATTTTGATTACTTATATCTTTTATTAAAATATAAGAAAATAACACTGGGAGAATAATTTATATGAACAAATACAAGGATTTTTAAAATGTTCCAATATGACAGTCAACATATTCATTCATTAGTTCAACAGATGTGTGTTGAGTACCTACTGTGCATCAGGAGTATAGCTTTGAAAAAGGAAGACAGTATTACTTACCTCATGGAAAGACATGTAAACAAATAAACAGTTATTTCAGAGAGTGCTAAATGCAATAGAAACTTAAAATGGGGGAAGAATGAGGATATTGTTTTTTGATCAAGGTATTCAGGGAGAGCTTCCATCAGAGGTGACTTCTGAATTGAAAACAGAATGGAAAGACTGCACATGCTACAGGAAGATGGGAGAGCAGAGTTTTCTAGGGGGAGAGTACAAGTATGACAGACCTGAGGTGGGCAACCTGAGTTCGGTTTCAGAAAGGAATCCAACAGGGCTGGAGGCCACTGAGGGAGAAAAAAGAATATAATGTGTATTGAAGTCAGAAAAGTCTCAGGGACTAAATTATGTTGGGCCTTGTTGACCAGGGAGAGTGTTTGGCCTTTGTTTCTTCCTCTTTCTTTCTTTTTTTTTTTTTTAAATTGGAGTATAGTTGATTTACAATGTTGTGTCAATTTCTGATGTACAGCATAATGTTTCAGTCATGCACGTACATACATATATTCCTTCCCATATGCTTTTTCATTATAAGTTACTACAAGATATTGAATAAAGTTCCCTGTGGCCTTTGTTTCTTGTTCACTTGTACTTTGCTGGAAGGCTTCCTCCTGCAAATAATACAATTTGATTTACTTCATACTTTAAAAAATATCCCCACCTGTGTATAGAATAAGGCCTGCACTGGCGAGAAAAAAATATCTTTCTCACATGTAATTTTCTTTCCTGTGAAATTTCTCAGTGAGGAAAGATAGTATGTTGAATTACTATTACAATTCTACATATCTTGCCTTTCATGCTTTAAAAGTCACAATTTATTTTTGCAATTTTATTTATGTGCACCACAAATTTTAAAATTTTATTGATCATCAATTTTTATCTAAAAGGTGTCCACTTCTTTAGAAGTAACATAAGTTCTCCAGAATGTGGGAAAAAAATAAAGACAGTTATTTCAGTCCTAGGATATTATTTCCAATAGAAGTATACCTAAATCTTGGTTTACTTCAGTCCTTTTCAGTGAAATTCCACATTAAATCTGACAGATTGTAATGGGTAAAAGTCATCAATATTTCATTTCTTACTCCTCCTAAGAAACTGAAACCTGATGAACTAAAGTAAATTTAAAATCTAAACCATAATGTTGTATTAAATTCGGTTTTGGCAGTTAGTAGATATTTTTTTTCCTACAACAACAGATGTGACTAAAAGAATTGATCTTGTTGACATTGCTACCCTTGTATGGATAGAAATCAATATGAACAATATAATTTACCATTTCACATACTGGCAAGGAAATTTTTACCATTCATGAAGTCAGGTTGAACTTGTTCTCCATCGTAGTGTCACAGCCCACTTCTGATGGAAAACATTTTTATTTGCAATTGGCTAAGTCATTTATCTCAGTGAGACATCACAGGCAGTAGGTAGCATCAGTAAGTAGATATAGGAAAACTGCCATCATTAATTATACTGAGGGCTGGACTGGGGTCGCTGGGCTTCCAGCAGCAGAGTCATAAGGAAAGTAATACAGCTTGTGATTCAAACACAACTAAGTTTAATATATTGTTAATGTCTTTTTAGTCGCCTCTTTAAGTGCAGGATCAACTCTACTAAGTCTTCATGATGATGACTCATGTCCAACCAAATTTTCGGGTGTTTGATCTGGAGTTGAACTTTCTGGCAAGATTTATGACAATCACTCATGTGTTATAGGTAACTGTAGACAGTATCTACACACAAAAAATAAAGTTGAAGACTGAAACAATACTCCAGATAGTGTTTCTCCCACATTCTGACTGTCTGGATGATTAAAATTTTAAGAGTAATTTGCAGAGAAACACCAAGTTTAAATTTTTTAAAAAGTTTTCTGTAAAGTCTTCTTAAAGTACAATTATGTAATAGCATTATCATTTTATCAAATAGGACATACTTTCAGAACATAAAATGGAATAAATAAGATTATATTAAAAATGTACAGCACCTTTTGTTCCTGGCATAAGATATTCAAATCTAACCCTAATAACTATTAATCAATATTAATTTAGTTATTTATGCATTTAGCTATTGTCTCTTATATTTTGTGTTGTAGAATTTAGTTTTTAAATGCATTTCTATTTATGTTCTTCCATATTTACTGTAGTTTGTTTCTGACTAGCATCTGCTTCTTCTATTTAATGGCTTCTATAGCATTTTGTTTTACTATTCTTTCCATTTATACTCATTCATCTCTTTAATATTTTGAGTGTATTGAGCATTGAACTTTAATTATGGTCTTATTATCTATTATTTTCTTCTTAAAATTACTCCAGTATCAAAATTTTCATATACTGGTACATCCATTTTTACCTTCCTTAAATCGGAAAAAAGATCCTTATGCAGTAAAATTCTGCCCCACCGCCCATTCAGAGAATTCCCTGATTACATAAATCAATGATCAAAACTGAATATACCTGTTACAAATGCTTTTTTAAATTGGGTTAAATTATTGTGCTACATGTAATGTTGGTTTTGGTACAAATCCTAAGTTTACATTCAAAAAGATAAAATTTATAAATCGCTCAGAGACATGTATGGTTCTTAGAAACACTCACTGTTTACTTGTCACCTATCAGTATTCACATTTACTAATGTGAATTATTATTTATTCATGTATGTATGTGTGTATTTTAGGTGATTAGTGGATTTGGGGGAATTTGTTGGTTTGGCGTGATCACAGGAAAGCCACGCTTCACCAAACCCTGAGAAAAATAATGAAAAGGTGTGTATGTATCTTTTGTTTCTATTCTTTCCCTCACTTTGCTATTGACTTATAAACACAGACTAGCACTAGGGTAGTGGCATAGCTTTGCCTTGTCTCAAGTTGGCCTTCCTACTATTCAAAGCAAACAGCATTCTCCCTTTGGCTCAAATGATGACAAAAATTACCCTTATTTTGAAGATGAACTCTTTCCAAATACAATCCTTCTCCATCTAGACTGTTGTTTCTCATCTTCCATATCCACAGAAATTTTTACTAAGAGATGGATGGGATACAGGAGAAAGAAATACTCCCTGAGCATGTTATTATCTGTACATTGCTCTTGGACCATGGCTCATCTAGTGAGCTTCCCATCGGAATATTCTTACATGAATCCTTACAGCAGTCCTGTGAGGGAGGGAGACATGATACATTATTATAGATGAGGAACCTGAGACTCACAGAAGTTGCCTTCTGCAAAGGCTACATACTAGAAAGGGGCAGTTTCTCCTCTATAAGAATTCTGTGTGTTCTGACTTTAAAGTCCACGTTCTCTCCTCCACATTATGTAGCCCTAATGCAGATCTCAGCACAGCTGGCAATGCCCACAAAGCACAATGAACTATTGGATTCTGTTATTCTGCTTTCTAAGAACTTTTTGGCTGGATTATACAGCATTCATTCTTGCTCAAAAAAAAAAAAGAAAAGAAAATAATAAAAGGTAGAAACTAATAAAAGTCAGTCTTGTGCCCATTATAATACGTAGTAATACATGTACTTTTCTAATTTAAAAATTTCATATATATATATATACTTCCTGCCCCGATAGCTTCAAATTCCACCAATTCTAATCCATTAATACATGTTAGGTATTTCTTTCTCATGCTTCAAAATGCAAATATCTCTGGGACAAGTGGAGCACTGAAATTGGTGTCACCAATTTAAGTTTCCTACATAAATGGAAAGACAAGTGATATGGGAGCACTAGGGAAACTGGAGTGTGAGAAAGAGAATGAAGGAAGATACCTATAAAGAGGCTTCTCTATTTCACTACTTCTTATATTTGACATTGATCATAAATCAAGTGATTGTAGGAGTTAGAAATATAAATATCATCATAAGTGTCTTTAAAAAGACAGTTCCATACAGGCTTTCAAGGGAAACAGTGGTGTTTTGGGAGCTCTTTTTAACATTTCAGGATAGCATCATGTACAACCACGTCTCCCCCTAGCAATTCTTTAGTGCCCTACTAAGTGACAGGATTCTGATGGGGCAGTGTCCGACTGACTCAGAGTAGCAGATATCATACTTTAGGCTCAGATGCATGGCTGCTGCTTTTATGATGCCATCTGCAGAGAAATAAATCATCATAAAGTTGACTGAGTGTGTCCTATGTACATCTGCTTGACTGTGTTTGAGGTAATTGACTGACAACAACACAAAGAATTGAGAGAAAAGAGGCATCAGTTTTGTCAAGTGAGTGCCAACTGACCCATGACTTCCAAAGGATGGTCAGGATACGGGTGGGCTGAGAGGAAAAAGGAAGCCATCCAAGAAGAGTAGGGGCAGATAGAAACAGAAAGAGTGTGACCACGTGGCATCTGTGTCTGTGTTTGGAGGGGTTGCATGTGGTGGAAGAAAAGTTTTGCAAAGTTAAAAGGTTAGTCTGATTAAAATAGTTCATGTTGATAACTAATAGGAGATTGTTTGAAAGCTGTAGAATTCAGTGAAGTTATTGCATACCATAATTTGGGTTTATTTTTATATCACATTTGACATCTCAGCACAGTTGCACTTATAACACATTGAGAAAGAATTAATTATGTTTAAATGAGCATGCTATATGGGCTGTGGTTTTCATGCTTGTTCCTCCTTTGTATACCAGAATATGATAGAAATAGAATATAACCTAACAGAAAGTCAGTGTCCAGCCAAACCAGGCCGCTTGATCTACAGCAAAATTTTCAGATGTTTTCTGAAGGATTGTATAAAGAGAACGAATACATAGAAAATAAGTGAACCCAATCTGTTATGAGTCAAGTATATGTTACTCTAAATATTTACACGCAATGAACCATGACATCCACACAGGGGGTTTTGTATTAATGTTTAGTTGCCCATGTTAAAGAAGTAATGGAAACAATTGGCCAAAGTTTTTCTGATGGTCTGTTTGGATTTATTACCTGGGCATCTCTTTCCTGCTTAAGGATTCTTATTATTCATCACCTAAGATGAGTTCTTACTATTTTCCTGTTAATTCCTTCAATCACTTTTGAAGCTTTAGTTCTGCTTTTGCAACTTGAGTGCTCTGTGTGTGTGGTCTCATTCTTTGGGTAGCAATGTTCTGCTATCAGAGAGAGAGGATTTTTTTAAACTTCTCCTGGGGGATCTTGTAAATAGTGTCACTTTAAAAAGAAAAAGACCTATATGTCACTTATACATGCTGATGTCCTACGTCTGAATGATCCCAATCTTATAAACTTAGATACTTTAAACTCTGTCTTGTAAGTAAATGGTTAGAACACTGCTCTTAATTGCTGTAAGGTGGCAGCCTATACCACCCCCAAATATGCCGTTTTACCATAGACGTTATTTTGAGCTGAAGTCAACTGAAAATAATTAGATACAAAAAAGTTCTAGAACCTCCCCCTATTTCTCTAAAAGTAGGACACAAATTCACAAAAATGTTTCTCCTCCCTTCTCTAATAGGAAGGACAAAAGGTTATCACTGAGATGGAAATGTTAGCTTTCTTGATTGTGGTGGTGGTTCCATGTCTGTACACATCTATTAAAATTCATCAAAGTGTACATCCGAAATATGTGTAGTTTACTGTACAGGAATCATACCACAATAAAGGTGTTAAAAAATAGTTGATCACTCAATAGTAAGTTGTATCTCTTAATTCCTTATCCCTAAATTGCCCCTCTCCCCTTAATAGATAAGCAACAAGGATATATTATACAGCAGAGTATAATCTCTAAAAATACTGAATCACTATGTTCTACCTGTGAAACTAATGTAATATTGTAAATTAACTATACTTCAATTAAAAAAAAAAGAAAAGTTAATTACTGAAGGAAACTTCAGATCCTAACAGCCTGGAGACAGCACCAGAAGAATATACAGAACAAGATTTACTAACTAGACTTTATCTACTATTAAATTCTCATATGTTTATCTTTCTTCAATTTCCTGACCCTAGAGACCCAGGTCCTTTCCACTTTTCTAAAAATGTGTTATTTCTTTGTTAAGATGCTGTATAAGCCCAAGTTCTAGCCAAATCTTTGAGTTACTCATCTCCAGGTACATCCATATGCCACATGCATGGTGTATATGTTGACAAACTTCTATTTTTCTCTTGTTAATTTATTTTTTGCCCAGCTAATTTACAGAGCCTCAGCTAGAGAACTTAAGATGGATAGAGGAAGAGATTTTTCTTACCTTACACCACCAAAATTCTGTAATTTTCTCTGAAAATCTTTATGGCTATATAATTTTATTTCATGCCTAGATATAACATTCACTGTGAGAACCTTGAGTGCCAGCCATACAATGCTGGACAAGTCCTTTGTGCATCCAGCCTCATCATATGGTGTAGTTCTAAAGATGGATAGGAGCAACGAACCTAGTGAGTTCCCATGCAGGGAGTGGAATTGGAATGACAGATAGCACGACAAACAGAAGAAATAACCAATCAATCAGTCAACATTGATATATGGTGTTCCCACTAGAGTCTATGCCTAGCATCAAAGGAGGAGATAAAATAGGTCTTGCCTTAGAAGATCTGATTTAGAGATCCAGTATTTATTCCAATATTTAAAAAATCCAATATTTATTAAATAATTAAACTTTTAAGAGCCAATGACATTAAAAATAGTCAAATATTAATGTTATATGAAATCATTTGGACTGAAATGTTTAGGGAAAGATTTTTTTGGGGGGTAGGACTTTGTAGCACGATTTGAGATGAGGAGGTTTTAGAAGCAAATATGCAAAGTATTTGACTAAAATACTTTGTAAGAAGTAGAGAAAGTAAAAATTGAGGCTTTTCCCCCCAGAATATATTCTGACTTTGGAGATGTAGAATGATCAATTTCTATCACTGGTAGAGAGCTATATGCTGAATATTGAACTTAAGATCTATCATTTGCTTGAGTTACATTATAATAGTTTAAGTTTTAAAGCAATACCACTGAAATAGTTTTCATACAGGAGCTAGATAATAGACTATAATACAGACTAGAAGAAAGTGTAGTACATTTCTTCAGGGTACAAAGCAGGTGCCTTTGATGTTTATGCATTTTAAACGTAAATTGTTTTCTTTTAAGGGAAAATATTATATTGAATATTGATGCAAAGGGATTATATGTTTCAGTTTTATTTTCCTGAGTTGTAAAACTCATTTTCTTCCTCTAATGAGAGTCCCATGAAATAGTCCACAATGTTTGTAACAAATCTGGCCTTTAAAGAAGTCAATTTATATAAACCATAGCTAGGATTTTTCTGTATCTCTATGCAATTTCTTTCTTTGTAACATTTCATGCAGGCTTAATATGATTTTATCTACAGAGCCACTTAGGTATGTTTTAAATAGTAAGGAAAAAAATCAAAACTTGAAATTGAACAAAGAATTCAATATGAATTACCAGGACAAAGAGTTCTTAAATAATGAATTTTAGAAGTAAGATGAAATTCTCACTACATATAGTGCATATCTGAACAATTCTGTGTTGTGGCCTAGTAATCAAGACTTCTCTATCTATAACGCTGCCTATAATTATCATCATTAAGAATGGTATGGATATTATATATAAAAAACACTGGAGAGGCTTCCTTTGAAATTAATGGCCAATATAACTATAACTCAGAGGCATTTACATGAACAACTATGTAATAAAGAATAAGCCCAATGTTATAAGAACAAGTTGACTTCAATCACAGTTTGAAGTTAAAGCATTTTGGGACCACAGCGAGTGTCTGTAATTATAGGAATGTGCTATTGGATCATGTGTGTGTTTTTTCTGAAGCTGTTTCTGAAGAAGATAAATGAGACATGATGGTAGTACTTTTTCATTGGTTGTTTTTAAGAGGCCCTTTGTAATGAACGTAAGGTAGCTTGGGAGAAGAAAAAGTGATAGATCTGAGAATGTAGATACTAGAATGATCTCTCTATGTGATGATGAGCAAAGGAAGTAGTTGAATTCATCAGTGTAACACATCCATGGAAAATGGACCAACCATGTACTGTTATTGTTATAAAAAGAGCTGGAACTCCATGAACATCAAAGTGAAAATGTAGTAACACACACACACACACACACACACAAAATCTGGAAAGCTGATGCCTGAATGGACATTCTAACTATTCAGCCCTCTCAATTTCAATCATTTCCTCAACTACTGGTCTTACATGAAGCATTACTGAATAGGTTGTTAAAGTCTCAGGCTTTGTTGGCTATGGAGACGACAAAGCATACCACTATCTAAATTCTAATTTCAGAATAGCTCTACTACTGTTCAAAGCTGGTCTGAATTGTAGAGGCAAGGGGCTCCTGCCCCTCTGCACTGTGTCAAATCCATTCCCCCAGTAAAAACATAGGTCTTTGCCCTTTCTGAGCTCAAGTCTGTCCTGACAAGCTGACTACATGGGTGAGCTGTACAAAATGCAACTGTTTCCATAGACAGTCTTTTTTTTTTTTAAATCAGTGCTGAACTACAGAAAACTCAGTAGTTGAGGCAAAACAGTACCTCAAGCTGAAGTTTCTCCACATGAACTTCTCCCCTCAAATCCAACCCCAAACTGGGATCTGGAAAGAAAGAGAAGATAAACAAAGAAAGTTTATCTTCTTTTAGCCAGAAGGAAGCCTGGGGACAGAGTGTAGACAGTCTCAGGAAGAGAATTAAATTCTGAGGTTCTTGGGAAAACTTGATCTGAAAAATCCATAGACTGCTGGGAAGGAGGGTGGTATCTGAACAAGTGTGTAGTGCTAGGAGTACTCCGACAAACTAGGTGTACTCTAGCCTTAGAAGGAACACTGGAGCATAATACCACTGGACACACTTTAATCCACATCTCAGAAAACAGCAAAATTTTCAATGAAAGAGACTATGAGGTATAAAGTACTACTGATGGAGTCTCAACAGAGGGCAGACAGATTGTAGGTGGCACATCGCTAAAGCACAGTAGTAGCTACTGCAGGACCTTCCACCACTTGTATCCCTCAAAATAGCTCAATAGCTTGATTTGAGTCATAAAGGCAAACAAAGCCAAGAGTAACCGGATGCTTACGGAAATTTAGCACATAGTACAGAACACCCAGGAAAACAATCCAAACAGGTAAGGGTCTTCCAGTGAATGTGAATCTGGTTTTGAATTTGAATCTAAGTTTGAAATTGAATCTGGAGAAAACAGATGACACATGTGAGAAACAAAAAAGGAGATTAGTGCAATTAGAGGCTTTCAGGCATGAAAACATACAATTTTTACGTTTAAAAATTATTAGAAAGATTAAAAAAAGTAGATGGTGATTGTTAAGAATGAGATCAGTATCCTGGAATCTGCCAGAAATGCAGAGACTGACAAGGAACTTGTGAGGAAGGCTAACTTGTGAAATATAGGAGTCAAAGAAAAGCAAATGAAAGAGGTTGGGGAGAGACAATAACTAGAGAAATGACAGAGAAGAATTTTCCCACGGATATGCACACGCATATGTGCACATGTGCACACACATGTAGAAATGTTTTGACCAAAAATGTTTTGACCAAATTTCTGATTTTTAAAAATAGAAAAAAAAAATTCCAACAAGCTTCCAAACAAAAAGAAACAACACTTTTCTTTTTTACAAAAGAAAATCAGTGAGACTGGCATTGAGCTCTTCCTTCACAATACTGAAGAAAGACATGTATGGAACAATATTTACAGGCTACTGAAAGAAAAGGATTAGAAGGGAGAGGATATAGCTTAAGTGGTAGAGCACATGCTTAGCATGCACGAGGTCCTGGGTTCAATCCTCAGTACCTCTTCTAAAACTAAATAAACCTAATTACCTCCCCCCAAATAAAAATAAGTAATATAATAATAAATAAATAGAATATTTTAAAAAGGATTGGAACCTAAGTGTCTATACCCAGCTCAGAATCATTCTCCTGCCAGAAAAAAAAAAAGAAGTGTATTTGTTGATGTGCAAATATTCAAAAACCTATTATTCTATGCACATCAGAGGAAATACTTAAGAATGGACTTAAAACCAGAAAAGGAAGATGTGGAACAGGATCATTATATATCACTATGGAGGCTGATGTGCAAGAGAGTTCCTTCAAGCAAGAAAAGTGAGTTTTGTTATTCCTGCCCTGCAGCATTTGTGCGTGTTTTACATCAAGGGCATGTTGCTCTCATTTCACTGACATTTGTATTATCATTATCATAGTTTTCCTCCACACTTTAAGTGGGAATGGGTGTCTGGGTTAATTTTTATTAGTAGTCACAAATGCCAAAATAATGAGAAAAAACATTTATAAATAAGAACAAGAAGAGTACACATAGCCTAAGTTTTCTGTTTTTAGCGGCAAACTTTAATTTGGGTAGATTTTGGATTGTCTCTCTTTGTAAATAGAGTAACTATTGTTTCAGTTGCACATGCAATTGTTAGAATTGGCTCCATGGGCACAGGTTTAGAATTATGTATTTGGGGGAAAAGATTGTATGGGGATGCCAGAAGTAAAATTGTAGAATATAATATGTACATCATTTGGTCAGCTTGCATTAGGGAGCAACTGAAGTCCTGCTTTATACTAATTTTCTATTCAATTCTGTTCAGCCTGGGGTTATTTTATGTAAGATTATTTTGTCTGTGTCTACCTTTTTATTACCAAGATTTTAAATGATAATTCTTTTATATTCATTTCTTCTTGTTTTGATTTTCATGTGTTTTATTTTAAATAATTGAAAACATACTTATTTCTATTATAATTTTATGCATAGTGAATTCATCATGAATATTTAATCACTGAGCATGTCTTTCTTAGTACTATATTACTTAATATACTATGGAATTTTAATTTGCAGATTTATTTTATGAAAGAGAATTTCATGTGATTATATTCTCTCTCCCTCCCGACTTTAATCGCCTTATCAAAATTATGTCCATCCTCTCACCCCTCTCTCTTTTTCTTTTAAAGCAGCAGTCATAGTTCTGGTGGCTCAACTTGTAATGGGGACTTTTGTTTCCTACAGGAGCCAAACTTGTAGCGTTTCTTTCTTTAACCCAGATTTAGAGTCCTGCAGGACCAAAGCCACTGCTTTGGTGTTTTGGGAGTTTTTTGTTTTGTTTTTCTATTTCTTATCCACAGAAATATTTGGTTTTCTATTTATTTATTTTCCCCCCACCTATGATTATTTTGTTACTCCCTTTTATTATATTATCTATTAGTGTGGACGTCAGGGTGTCTATATTGCATGATATATTCCCTTCTCTCTCTCTCATACATGCACACTCAGACACACATACACACACATTTATTTTATTTCATTTGATCCATCCCTAATTCCAATTAATTCCCCCTAAAAGCACCCATTCTTTTTTTTTAAAGCACCCATTCTTTTATTTATACTTTGCATCCTTTCCAAACCACCATCCATGACTTATTTATATTCATGTGGATTTTTAATAATACACAGTTTGTGCCTATGTATTTTATTCTCATAAATTGCATTATGCAACATAGCTCACTGTGTAATAGATCTCAGGAAGATGTCGGAATTTTGGTTTTTACTGAACATTTCACTTTTGATATCTATCTTTGTTGATACAGATAAATCTTGTACTTTTACTGGTATATGGTATTCCATCTTATGCATATCACACATTTTATCTGTAATTTCCTTTTCTTGACAGCATTCCTAAGTCCTTGCTATACAAAGCATGCTAAGATGAATATCAGCATACATTTCTTTTTGTAAGTGTGGGCGTGTTTCTACAGGAGACAGAGCTAATTTCCAGCTGAACAGGAAGAGCTGTGTCTTTGTCTTGGGTTATGCCTGGATGTCTGATTTCTGACTTGGCCAAGATAAGGGCAGCGGAATGCATGATGTTCTGCTTAGAGTTTGAAACTCCCTTGACAATACTCAAGGTTAGCTTCTTTACTGATAATTTGCAACTTGCCTAACCAGTTGGCTAAACCTGACTTGTCTACTTAGAGTCACTGAGAGCTTCATGGAGGGACTCTCTCAAAGACACAAAATCCCTTGTGCAGATCTCAGCAGTTCAAGTCAGAGACTCAGCCCAATCCCAGGACACAGAGATTGGGCCCACAGGAGTTCGTAGTGTGAATTCTCTGAGAGCTCTGATGCTTGCCTGCATTCTCTAGATAAACTCCTCAAGTGAGTATACTCTGTGAATCTGGTGAGTCAGTTCAAATATCCAACCTGGGAAAAACAATATGGTTATTTCTCCAGAAATGAAGTTACTGAGTCATTTGGTATGTTTCTATTTCATTTCAATAAATTGCAAAAAAGGTCTCTCTAAAGGCTTTACTAGACCTTTAAGTGCACAGGACGTCTCACTTTTTCTTAATCTCTCCAGCTCTAGATATTATCTGAATATTTAAATTCTATCAACATGATTGATATGCAAAGGCATCTCAGTATTCCTTTAATGTGCTCTTCTCTGATTCCTAAGAAGTTTGTGTATCTCTTCAAAATGCATCAGCTATTCAGATTTTCCCTTTGTGAACTGAATATTTTAATCTCTTACCTATTTTTTTATTGTGGTTTTTTTGGGGTCATTTTTCCTGAAGAATTCCTTAAATATTCTTGATATTAATCTTTTCCTAACTTGTCACTTTTCTGTTAGCTGGATCTATTATATCTCACTTTAGTTTCCTCCTTTGTAAAGTAGAAACAGTAATAGTATCATAACTCTTTTTTTTCCCTATAAAGATTAAACGAGATAATACAGACGAAACACTTGTGCAATACTTGACAGTTAGGATTAAATACACATCAGTTATTTATTGGGGCTGTTTCAAATTGAACTGATTCTTTGTGAGACCTAGATACACATATAAAATTAGATTTAAATTTAATTTTAGTCTAGACTGAGATTGAATAATTTGTCCTGTCCTATGTTTAATCCCTCACCAAAGCCTCAGGCTAGACACAGGAAGTCGAGAATGAGACTGTGGTGATAGATGGAGGAGGATGCAGCTGGAATCAGAAACCATTACTCTGCTCTTGAACTCACATTAGCCTGGCACGCCTCCCTGTGTGGGAAGCAGACCCTGTCCTTAAAGCTGACCTGCCTTTGTGCAGCAAGCACCTGAGCTGCCAGTGATGGAGGAACTCAAATCTTTTCATTTGGGCACAAAGGTATCCATTGAATCCATATATTTATGTTTTCAAAACTGCAACACTTTCATCAACATTACTCTTGCCCCTACTATAGGAATTATTACTCAACATGTCAAACCATTTTGAGGAAGGTATCATAAACTATAAAGTCAAAATTTAATCTGATTTCTTTACTGAAGAGCAAAACTAGAAAGGAAAGAAAAAATACACTCCAGTGTCATGAAAGAAAATAGAATCACCTATAAATTCATGAGGCAAAATATGTTTTCTAAAATTTGCATTATAGATATTGGCAAATAGATGTGGAAAACAATGGGACAAGTGGAATATTCTTGTAAATGCACAGAGTTTTCTTTTGATAGAAACTTTTCCACTTAGTTACTAAATAAACTCTCTAAACATTGAAAATATTTTAGAACTTCTCAGGAAATGATCATTAAAGTAAACTGCTAGTGTCTGGTAAATTCCCATTCCAGTGCCCTCTCATGGCTCCGTAATCAATACCTCTAGTCTTGGTCAGATTCTTTACGAGCAAGGAGTTCTGAGAGTATTTTATACTCACTTATCTACATCAGCTTTGTCTAAGATGTTCAGCCTAGGTTGGTAAGAACATTCCATCCTTTTTCAAATTAGTTCCTGGAGCACTTTGTTAAGAAGATGAAAGCCCACATCTAGGCACAGAGGAAAAGAACTCAGTGTGAACTCCATTAGCAGGTACTGCCAGAGGCAAGGGAAAAAAAGAGGAGCTTTAGGTGGGTATTGTTCTCTGGAACAATCTGACTTCCCCAAGCAGAATCATCATTACCTCTTCCCAATTTCACGTAGATGTATTTTCAGGATACTTTGAATAATGAAATTCTAACCATGTCCTCTGGAGATTTAATAGATCAACTGTAAATAGGAAAACTACTATTCTTGGAAGCTTTTAGACCAGCTATGGACCTTTATTACATTAATTAACTAATCAATTAATCCAATTAATTAAACGACTGGATTACCAGGTACGAACCATGGATTTAAGGACTGTGCACATGCTAGGGCTATTTAAACTGAGCTGACCCTTAATGTAATTCGATGAGCAACATATATGTGTTCTTATAGTGCTGGGCTTATTATAAAGGTCTTATCAGATAGCATATTGTTCCACACACTGTATGCCAATGGGCCCAAATTTCCCAAACATAGTAGGATGTGTTACTTTCATTGTGTTGTACTGTAATTATACTGTAATCAAGATGTAGAGAACAAGAAACAATAGTAATAATCACATTAGTCACATATCGTATCTCTTTTAATCAGCAAAGACTTTGGGTCAACTCTTACGCTGAGAGGCAGAGTTGCAAAAAAACAAGTTTTTCATAAAATCTCTTCAGTTGCAAATGTAAGCACAATAATTTTTGAGGTTATGCAATGAACAGGTTTAATTCTAACTCTATGAATATGTGTGTATGTATTTCCCCAACCATCGTTATAATTGTTCATAATAGAGGCAACTTCATTTTTGAGAGTTGGCTGTGAGGTTGTGATAATGAAGAAAAAAACCACTGATACAGCATAGTTTTCTTCCTAGTGCTTCTATAGCTAATTTACTACCTGGTGGCTATATTTTTTTAATTTAATGACTTCTCAAAGAATATGTTTGTTTTATTGGTGGATTTTTCCTTTATTATAATTAAAATTGCTTCCTTTACTATGTTTTACTTATAAATTTTTATGACAGTACTATATAGATTAAGAGTTTTTACAGAGCATTGACCAAAAACCTGGTAGTATTTCAACATACTTTTCTATTTGAAGACCAAAAGTAGATCCCTGAATATTAAAAAAACTTAAAAATTACAATTTTAAAAGAAACATATATTATTTATGTGGAATAACTTTCACCATTGTCAACTTGATTTGTGCCTACTTATCTTACAACCCCATGTTCATTTTTGATAATTCTGGGTCTAGGTTGTAAACAGATCCCCAGACTAATGGTGCAGAGTTTTTTTGTGTGTGTTTGTTTTGTTTTTAGTTTCATATTACATTGCCATAATGCTTTTTTTTTTCTTTTTGCTCATGATTACAGTTAATGATATTTTAATATACTTAATTTATCAGTTTAACTGGTTAAAATAGATTCTGGTAAATTAAAAAATGCAGGGGCAATCAAATTAATAAAATAATTTAAACTTGAAATCAAGAAATATTTGACTACCTACTATGTAAAAGGAAGTAAGGAAAGATAAAACTTTATGTTCAAGTCACAAGTACTCTAACAAGGAAGATAATCGTGCATACAGATATATTAATAACTCAGCCTATGCCAAGGGCTATTAATAGCAATACAGAGAGTGCTATAGGTACAAAAACAAAGGCAAGTATTTTTATTCAGTAACAGGGAAAGACTGCAGATGAGACTGGAAAAGAAGAGGCAAAGGAGAATGAGAAAAGAGATTAAACAGATTTACACTGTAAAAGAACTGATAGGGACAAGAACTTTCAATGTAGAGGCTGTCAGCAGAGAAGGCAGTTTGGATTTGCCAATTAGGAAATCATTAGAGCTACTAGAGATGAGGTTTGGTAATACAGAAGTAGAAGTAAGATTTAAGGGGGGCTCACAGTTAAGGAGGCACTTCAACAGCAATCGTACTGTTCTTCTCTTTGAAGCCAAGAGAAAACTGAAAAAAACTTCTTAGAAGATGGAGAAGAAAACTTCCTCTTTAATAAAATTGTTAAGGGCTATAATTCCAAAGCACACTTTATGAAGAATGGCTGCTGAATACAATGCAGTCTCAGGCCTACCATGTCTAGGTGTGGAGAGTGTGCTCATATCTCATTTGCTGTGGAGTTCTCTCAAGGCAGGTGACATGGTCCTATGGGAAACCATGAAGCATATCTTACCTAGAAGAGTCATTCTGGAAAATTGGATAGGCTGGAGAGCAATCTCTAAACTCTATTTAAAAGAGACATAAGTGTGGAGGGGAAAGTACATAGATCTGCCATCAACATAGAAAGAGCAGTCAGTGTGGCAGTGGAGGAAAGAGCAGCAGCAATTTGCTTTACACGTGATGATTAAGAGTGAGCTAAGTCATTTCACAGCACAAGAACCGGTGCCACCTGGACCCAAACTCTAAAACATGCTGATTTATTGCTTCAGCAACAATAAAAAAGAGTTGGACCATGCTGAGTTGAAAATCCCCTCACACCTCCTGAATACCTTAGTCGTGCTTCTAAGTTATAGAAGACTTTAATTTTCTCAGAACATAATCAATCAGTTAAATAAAATATCGTAAGAAGTATTATAAAACAGACAATAAACTCTAAGTGGAATATAAAGGAAATCCTTAGAGTTAGATGAAAACTTAAGTTCATTTTTGGAAGAGGGAAATCAAAAGAGAAAAGAACATTTTGACCAGAAGGAGGTATCTACATAGAGGAGAACAGAAGTGGATGGAGAGTTTGGGGCAGTTAAATTCTCATAGTGCATTTAGTATGGCCAGATTGTAGCATCCACCAGGAAGCAGGACCCAAAATGAGACTCCAAAGGTAGGCACAGGACAAAGCATAAAGTGCTTTGTATGTCATGTCAACAGCTTCGTCTTTTCCATATACAATTTTAAAAGGCCTTTAAGTAGCATTTAAGACATGATTTGAAAGATTAATCTATGGATGATATGGAGTTTAGATTTTAGGGGGAATACAGAGACAGGGAAACAAGTTAAGAGACTCTCCGAAGGAAATCAAAAGAAGGTCATAAGGTGATGACATGTTAGACTTGAACAAGCAGTGAGGGTGGAAAGGAATGGAAGGAATGACTGGATAGTATATGGTCAAACTGAAGGCTCCAAGCTTTCTATAAAGCACTTATAGGATGATGATTCTGTGATCTCTTAAAGAGTCAGAGGTAAAAGGAAATTAAGAACAATTCCTTCTGCATATTTTTTCCTGTTGATACTTTTGTTTTCTACTAGTGTCTTTTTATAAGTTTAAATTTTACATCAACCTGCTTGGCTACTAATTGCTGTTAATCAGTTAATGTTTTAACCTACTATTGCATCCATGCTATGTTAGGTGTCCAAAAGTCCATTCCTGTAAGCACAATAAAGATACAGGAGTCTCATGTGAGTGGATCAGTTATAAGGAATTCCTTAGGAATAATTACAAGAAACTATCTTTGCTTCAAAAAAGAACAAAGATAATTGAAAAGTTAGAAGTTAGTTAGAGTCTTTGTAAACTGTAAACCGCTTATTGAAAGCAGATCCTATGTAAACTACATAGGAGACATAGCTAGTTACTGACCACTCTACACTACTTCCTAGCTTGACTACAACAAACATTCAGACAATAAAGGCTCCTTGTCTCAGAATAGCCTAGGGATGCTCTGACCAAAGAGGGAAAGCTATGGAGATCCAGTCCTACATTTTCAAGGCTTCCTCAGATGAAGGGTCACGAGGGTGGATATTTTCAATGGATTCACTACAGCACACAGAATTAAGTCAACAGGTAAGGAATAACTGAATTACTGAGCAGCAGTTAGGGTCCAAAGTGAGAGAGGGTGAATCTGTATGGGAGCAATAGTCACTTTCTTATTTATTTATTTATTTATTTATTTATTTATTTATTTATGTTTTTATATGTATTTATTAATTTATCCATTATCATTTAACCAGAGTTGGGGAATTTACATTATGAATTAAAATGCAAAAGTCCACACATAGGTTGAAAAATAAATAAATATATTGATGGCATAGAAAGATTATTGTACAGTAAATACAAGAGGAAGTTAGAACTCAATGATGTAAACCAAAAGTCTCATAAGGATGTTAATGGTAGTACAAAAAGTTGGTTTTAACCTCCCCAGCAGCCAAAGCAAAGTTGTTTACGGTTTTTCAAAAACTAAGATTTGAATGATACTTCCCCTATAATTTTTGGAAGCAAAATCATGTTTTGTGGTAAAATATATATATAAAGTGAAATGTATCCTTCCAGTCCTCTAAAGTCACACTGAGGCAGAAAGTCAAATTGGAGTTCTATAAGATCCAAATTCATTAAGAGCCAGAAGCAATGAGATTCAAATGTGCAGCCTGAGGTAAAGTCTACAGATCCCGAAAAGTCACACAGAATCAACTGATTTCACTGTGTTTCTTTAAATGCTAATGAAACCTGAGGACATTCATCCTCAGAACGCATTCCATTGTTCCAAGGATATGTGTGGCGGAGGGAGAAAATATTTTTCATCATCTCTTTCCCGCATTCCTACTTGAACAAATTTATTTCATTCTGTAGATTATCTCAGTCCACTAGAGGTTTTCTCTTTACTCCACCAAATCATAATGTGCTGAGGACCAACACTATTCTTTTACCAAGTATAACATGGACACAAGACTTTTGGCTGGAAATTTTGGTAGAAAAGGGTTTACACTGCAGGCCAATAATATGAGCAATCACTAAGCTTCTTTGTCTCTCTTTTTTATCTCCTTGTCTATCATAATTCTTCCTGCTTAAGCCACCCATATCAAATTATCTTCTATAAACAATAGAAAGACAACCTATGAAATTAACATTAAATTAACAAATTACTAGAATTTATTAATAATGATTATTTAAAATAACTGGGAGATAATTAAAGAATTATGAAATAAAACTAATGAGATAAAGTGAAAGAAGAGAGTATAAGAAAATAACAAGTTACTGAGTAATAATGAAAATAATAAACAGTAAATAATTAAAAATAATAAATGGTATAGCAAGAAGTAATAAAGATTCAACTGCATAGAGAAAACAATTTAAAATAACAAAGATTAAAATAAATAAAATAAAAATTGAGAATGTAAAAGTGAGTTATGAAATAAACAAGGGAAATAAATTTTTAAAAGTAAAAGTTAAAATTATAAAAGAATCAGTATTGGGGTAATGAATAATAAGAAGAAAATATAAGGATCAGGTTGGACAAAAGGGAACAATTAAGGCAAGAAATTTGATTGGAAAAATTAATATTAAAAATAAGTTGAGAAGGAAGGAGTACGTGGAAATTCTCTGTACTTTCTTCTCACTTTTGCTCTAAAGTGTAAAACCTATATGAAAAAAGAAAAATAATAAATAAGATGAAGAAGAAAAAAAAACAGCTCAAAGCCATACAAAAAAGGACAAAATATGCTAAAGTAATGCAGTGGAAAATAGCTATAATTCATTTTAAACAGACTTAATATATCATGAATAAAAACGCATAATTCTAATAAAACAGTTAAGCAATATGATTCTTTATCAACTTATTTTTGGTTTGTTTTATGAAATCAGCTTTTTATAGCTTAGAGGCCTGCCCTAATCAAGTTTGGAATTAGGACTAGGAAAACTCCAGAAAATGAACAGGAAAGCTTTTTTTTTCCTATGGTCTGGAATTGTTTGAAGAACATGGGACTCTCCTGTACTTTTAAGCTGAGCTGTAATTCAACACTTATTGTACAAAACTATTCAGACTTGATATTGCCCTCTGCATGACAACTCTTTAAACACATTTCCAGTCTATTCTAAAGGAATTGTTCTTTTCCAGTATTCTTCTAATTCAGTCAATTTTGAAAATGTGTGTCTTGTTAAAAAATAATCTCTTTCTTTCCAGATTCTAAAAATATTTCTATAGAGCAGGATACTATTCTTATACATAAAAACAAGTTAAATTTCAAGTTTATGAATAATCTTTTTTACTTCTTACTAGTTCTTACCCTTGTCTAATACAACGTACTTTCCTTATCTAAAGAAGAGTCCCTTAGAAGCATTTCCCTTTGGCTCTTAGGAACTTACTGTAACATTCTTTGGATTGTAACTAATAAAATCTCTCCCATCTTCAGTGTGGGATTTAGGAAACTACTATATACTTTGATGGATGTATACTATGAATTGTGGGAAGTAAATGAGTAGAAACTAGCAAAATTAGTGTCCAGATAATGGACACGTAAACAATGGGAGCTTTTACAGCATTTATTAGTGGTACTAGAAACCATTTTGCCTAAGAACCACAGGAAGAAAAGTCTAATGCCAGAGGACGGTCTTGAAGAGTCACCTCCAAATATCCCTCTTTCAGTGCTTCTCTTGATAGTCATTTTTAATATTTTAAAAAAATGTTTCAAGGAGAAGCAAGTTAATAAGGTAAAAGGAGGGCCCATGTATTTATATTTTACTATGAAAAAACTCTAGTGTATAAAAGCTTTGCTTTTCAATGGAAATTTTGCAGGAGTGACGTCGGCATCACGGCAGAAGAAGACACTCTCTTTGTCTTTCCCCTTCAATCTACAACCAAAGAAACATCCATTACTCAAGAAAGGTTTCTCTGCTCAACACAGTAAGACACTGGAGAAATCCACACATCTGTACATCTAAAGGTAGGTGGACTGGAACAGATCAAGGAGGGGGAACCAGGATAACAGTGAAGATGGTGCCTGTGATCCCAGACCCTTAGCCACAGCACCTAAGCCTGTGGCTCCGGAGCATCAGTGGCATCAGAGGAGGCTGCACACACGAACTGTGGCCTCTGGGCTGCAGTGACACCCACATCCACAGGGAATCAGGCAACAGTAGCAGGAGGGCCTATGACCCTGTACTTCAGAGGTACCCATGCCTCTGGACCCCACCCTCCCACCTGTGGCAGTGGAGCCCACGAACCTGACAACCCCAACACAGAAAAAGCACCCACAATACCAGCTCCTTCCCATCCTTTCCCTCCCCTCACAGGGGTAGAGTCTCCAACTCAGCAGACCCTGGAGAGGGTAGAATCACCTGCCATCTCATTGTCCCAGGTGATAATGCCAGTGACACTTGTAGGGAAAAAGCATCAGCAACCCAGAGGCACAAGCAGCAGCAGTGAGGGCTCTGGGTGACACTTCTGGCAGAGGTGGTAGAGGGAGGAAAGTGCCTACTCTCAAATGTAATCAGAGGCAGCTGAGGTAAGAGAAACAAAAGAAATGTGCTATAGCATCATCAATTGGAAAACAAACTAAAAAAAGGCCCTCTAATGTCTAATGTGTTGAATCTTTAGAACCAAGTAAAAAAAAAATAGCTTTACCTAAAGAAGAATGGTGTTCACTACTTAAAATGTGTTAGCAGAGGAACCAGTCATCAAGTACAATGAAGAATCACAGTAACACTGTATTACAAAAAAAAAAAAAAAGATAATCCTCCAGAAAACAAACTTAAAGTCACAGACTCTAGCAGATAGAGAATTAAAAATAGCTGCCATGAAGAAATTCAGTGAGCTACAAGAAAACTCAGAAAGGCAGTTCAACGAGCTCAGAAATAAGACTAATGAGCAGAAGGAATAATTTACCAAACAGACTGAAACTCTGAAAAAGAACCAAACATAAATTCTGGAGCTGAAGAACTCAAAAAATGAGATGGATCCTTGGAAGTAGAGCAGACCATCTGGAAGAGAATTAGCAAGCTCAAAGATAGAAAGCTAGAAATGATTCAGATAGAAGGGGAGTGAGAACTAAGGTTTTTTTTTTTTAATGAAGAAACAATGAGAACAGTCTAACTTCATTACAAAAGGCAACATAAGGATAATAGGTATCCCAGAAGAAGAAAGGGAGAAGGGAGTAGAAAGCTTATTTAAAGAGATAATAGCTGAAAAATAACCAAACCTAGGGAAGGAACTGGATATTCAAGTCCAGGAAGTTAAGAGAACACCTAACTACCTAACACAAAAGGACCTTCTCCAAGACATACTGCATTAAAACTGTCAAAAGTCAATGACAAAAAAAGAATTTTAAAGGCAGCCAGGAAAAAAAAAAAAAGATAGTAAACTACAAAGGAACCCCCATTAGGCTATCAACAGATTCCTCAGAAGAAGTTATATGGGTCAGGAGAGGTGTAATACCATACTCAAAATACTGATAAATTAAAAACTGTCAGTGAAGAATACTCTATCCAGCAAAGTTATCCTTCAGGTATAAAGGAGAAATAAGACTTTCCCAGACAAACAGAACCTGAGGGAGTTCACCAACACTAGACTTGCCTTACAAGAAATGTTGAAAGGAACTTTTGTGCCAGAAACAAAATGACAAAACACACAAAACTTTGAGTAAGGTGATGAATAGACAGATACAATCAGAAAATTGCAATTCTATATCAGAATGGGGTTTTAAACACTTTATTATAGTATAAAGGTTAAAGGGAAAAAATGGAGTAAAAATAACTATAGCTACTTCAATTTGGTCAGAGTGGAAATAAATGAAATACAAACTAAACAGGTAATAAAAGAGATCAGTGAAACTAAGAAGTTGTTCTTTGAAAAGATAAACCAAATTGACAAACCTTGAGTTAAATTCAATAAGAAGAGAGAAGGCTCTGATAAATAAAATCAGAAATAAAAAGATAAATAACAACAGTATCACAGAAATGCAAGAGATTATAAGAGAATATTGCCAACAAATTGGACAACAGAAGAAATGGAAAAGTTATTAGAATTATACAATCTTCTAAGACTGAATCATGACAAAATAGAAAATCTGAATAGAACAATCACTGGTAAGGAGACTAAAACAGTATTCAAAAACCTCCTCCAAAACAAAAGTCCAGGATCAGACAGATACCTTCACAGGTGAATGCTACCAATATTTTATAGATTGAATACCTATCCTTCTCAAACTCTTCTGAAAAATTGAAGAGGAAGGAGTGCTTCCTAATTCATTTTACAAGGCCAACATTACCCTAATATCAAAACCAGAAAAGAACAACACACAAAAAAGAAAATTACAGCCTAACTTCTCTAATGAACATGGATGCAAAAGTCCTCAACAAAATATTAGCAAACTGAATTTAACAATATGTTCAAAGGATTGTACACCACGATCAAGTGGGATTTATCAGGATGCCAGGAAGGTTCAACATCTACAAATCTATCAACGTAATACACTATGTTAATAAAAAGAAGGATAAAAATTTTATATTCATCTCAATAGAATGTAGAAAACTATTTGACAAGGTAAAAACTCTCAATAAAATGAGTATAGAAGAAACATACCTCATCATAATAATAGCTATATATATGTGGTAAACTCAACAACTATCATATTCAATGGTGAAAAACAGAAAGCTATCCTTCTAAGATCAGGAACAAGAAAAAGATGCCCATTCTCACCACTTTTATTCAACATAATATTGGAACTCTTAGACAGAACAACTAGGCAAAGAAAAGAAATAAAATGCATTCAAATTGAAAAAGAGAAATAAAATTGTCACAGTTCATGGATGACATGGTTATATACAGAGAAAACCCTAAATACTCCACCAAAAAAAAAAAGCTATTAGAAATAATAAACCAATATAGTAAAGTTGCAGAGCAAAAAATGAATGTAGGAAAAAAATCTGTTTCTGTACACTAACAATGAGCTAGCAAAAAAAAGGCATTAAGAAAACAATCTCATTTACAATCACAATTAAGAGTAACATACCTAGGAACAAATTTAACCAAAGCAGTAAAAGACCTGAATACTGAAAACTGTAAGACAATGTTGAAAAAAATTGAAGAAGACATAAACAAATGGAAAGATATTTCATGCTCATGGATTGGAAGAACTAGCATTGTTAAAAATGTCTGTATTACCTAAAACAATCTACAGATGCAATGAAATTCCTATTAGAACTCCAATGAAATTTTTCACAGAAATAGGACCAAAAAGTTCTAAAATTTATATGGAACCACAAAAGATCCCCAAGGAGCCAAACCAATCCTGAGAAAAAAGAACAAATGTGGAGGTATCATAGTCCCTGATTTCAAACTATAAAGCCACTGTAATCAAAACAGCATAGTACTGGCAGCAGAACAGACACATAGATAAATGGAGCAGAATTGAAAGCCAAGTAAATTCACCTATATATGGACAATTACTTTATGACAAAGAAGCAAAGAACATATAATGGAGAGAGGATAGTCTCTTCAATAAATGGTATAGGGAAAACTGGACAGCCACATGTGAAATAATGAAACTAGATCACTATCTCACACTATACACAAAAATCAAAATGGGTTAAAACTTGAATGTAAGACCTGACACCATAAAAACCCAGAAGAAGACAGGCAGTATGTTCTTTTGTGGCACAAAGAAATACAACTCAGCCATGAAAAAAGAAGTATTGCCATCTTTGACAACATGGTTGGGCCTATAAGATATTACACTAAGAGAAATAAGTAAGATGGAGAAAGACAAAAATTTATGATTTCACTAATATGTGTTCAGAAAACAAACAAATCTTCAAAATAAACAAATTAAACCAAACAAAAACAAGCATGTATGTCTAGATAGCAGAGTAGCGTCTACCACAGGGAAGGAGTGTGGACTGAGAGCAAAATGTGTAAAAGAGGGTCAACTGTGTGGTAACTGATGGAAACAAAGTTCTTGATGGTGAGCATGCTCTAGTGTATACAGAGGTTGAAATACAGTGTTTTATATATGAAACTTATAAAAGGTTATAAACTAATATTGAAAGAAAGAAAGAGAAAGAGAAAATTTAACATTGCCTGTTCCCATTTTGCAGTTATCCCAATGTCAATACTGCTGATGTCATGGAGTTAATGATGTTAATATACTCATTACTCAGTGTCTTCTGTTATACAGAAACCTCAGGGAACCTCTCCTTACCAGGATGGTGATAGCAGTAACATTGCTTTGAGAATATCTGTGTTATTAAATAAGCGAACAGTAAAAGCAATAACTACTACTACAAAATGTTTTTCGTTTTTTTAAAGTAAATCCTTGCTCTACAGTGGGAGTTTTAAAATCCTTAATGGTCATTTACTAATTTATCGAAGTCCCTTCTATTCAGATGTGAATAGCCCTTGAAATAGGGCTAGCAATATTAAAAGCATTTTCTTATTTCAAAATTATTTTGAAAACTTTCTGTAGCTCAGCTCTGACTCTTTTATCTGCTTGCTATTTGAATACAGAGGAAAAAAACAGGTATTTTTGTTAATTTTAGTTCTCCATGTAAACAATCAGACATTTAGGCAAATCGATATGCAAACATATATATCAGAGAATATTAAAGTTCCCCTGCTAGAGCAAGAACATATAGATTGCCTTAAATGCCTCTGTGAATTTAACAGTGTAGGGAAAATTTTCATGTACGAAAAAGTGAATGGGTATATAACCAGTCACTTCTCGGTTTAAAATCCTGTAGAATTTTAGTTTCTAAATCACCATCTGGCAAAATGTCATGTTACAGTGAGCCCTTGAGGTTTTTTTTTTTTTTTTTTTCCCCTCAAAGAAACCTGAAAATACTACTTGGGAAAGTCCCTGCCTATTATTGGGAAGCTTTTCTAATAACTAGAATGTATACCTCATCGGAAGGAAAGAACAGATGCTCTATTTAGTCTAGTGATTTATTGTTATATTAATTTGCTTTGTTTTCCCTGTTAGATTTGAGGGAAAGGGAGAAGAAGGAAGAGAGGAGGGGAGGAGAGTGGAGGAAGAGGGAGACGAGGGCAGAGGAGGGAAGGAATGGGGAAGAAGACAAGAGTAGGGGGGAAGAGAGAGGAAAGGCAGGGGAGGAGGACTGAGGAGAGATGGAGGAGGGAAGGGGAAGGAATGAGAAGGGGAAGAGAGGGAAAGGAAGGAAGGGGAAAAGGCAGGGAAGGAGAGTGAGGAGGAAGAAAAAGAAGCAGAGGGGAAAGAATGGAGGAGAGAGAATTTTGGGGGTGTGTGTGTTCTGTTCCTTATATTTTTCCTTACTCATATAGAGAAGATTGGGCATTCCTTGGCTTCAGGATGGAGACTGCTTGACAAGAACCTCCTGATCTGGCTTTTGTGAGAGCTTATGTTGTGCTGTACTGGTTAACCTGAAGAGGAAGGGGAAAGAGTGCCTGAGAATGCAGGGTGATGGGGCAGGGAAAGGAGAGGCAGAAAGGAAGAGAGACAAGGAAGCACTAGGCTGGCTCCAGAGTATTCTGCTGTGTGTAAAACACCTGGGATATTTCCAACACCCTCTTGGAAGAAGAAGGAAGGAGACTTCCAAAGTGACAGATTAAATTTCTGTCCACAGATGTGAGCTGTGACCTCCTAAAAAGCTTTTATTTAATTAAGAAAATAAATTCATGTGAAAGTTCCTATATACTGGAGGGGAGGAAAAATAATTTTCCTTCTACCCTTCTGAGTTCTTAGCTGGGATTCCTGTAATAAAGGACAGATTAACAACAGAAAACAAACAGAAGGTTGTTAACATGTATATGTTGTGTATATATGGGAGGTATGCAGGAGGAATGAATAACTCGCAGAGGTGGCTTAGAATTCAGGCTAACTTCTTACCTTAATAGGGAAAGGGAAGGTGGCATACCTCGGGGAGAGTAAATTATTTTTAGGAAAGATGAATGGGCTCTTGGAAGAATAGGTGAGAGATATGACGGTGACAATGTTTCTCTGCGTGTGATGCCAACCTCTTGTGTCTTCTAGGATAAGAATCAATTTTCCCCGATTAATGAACCTCAGGGTGGGGGAAATTTATGAAACTTGGGTTCTTTCCCATCTGTTTTTATGTAGATTAAGGGAGTTCAGAGGCAGCTCTCCCTGCATTTGCTGTTGTTGAAGTGCCTACAGCTAAAAATAATATACCATAGCGGCATGTTTTGCGGTGACATGTCCTGAACTCCTACAGTCATACTTCAGGGTGGCATATTCTGCTACCCTTCAACACCTGCTTTGAGACTGCAGCTGTTTGTCAGTTCATCCTCACTGGCCCTCAATGTCTTCTTTTACTTCTACAGAACAATTTTAATAGTCAGACTGTTGCCCCCCCAAAAAGGAAAAGACCCTAGTCACAGAGAGCGATGTGTAGCAAAAGATTTTAGAGGATTTATTTAGGTTAAGAAAAATAAACCTCCAAGAACAGGAGAAAGGCTGCTCCAACGGGAAACCACAATGGTTTTTGCTCTTTCTCTTATACCCTCGCTTGGAGGTGGTCTTTTGATTGATTGACAGCTCCTGCCCCTGTAACGCTTAGTGATGTTTGGCCCCTTTGCGCATGTCCTTACGCATGATCTACACAGAAAAACCCATGGCAGGGGCCTAGACTGCAATGTTAATTATATTACAACGAGCACAGGGTCATGTCCAGTTAAGCCCTTCTCACTACCAAGCAGTTGCAGCTGTTGGGTTCTAATATTTCTTGCTGGCAATCATTTAGAAGAAATAAAGTTCCCTTCTGCTGAAGGTGGGCATACCACCATCTTCCAGACCATCTTCCTTCTCCTTCACATCTGCCTGGTGCCACCACTTATCTAACTGCCTAACATGACTTGAATTGGCCACCAACCAGTATCTTTGTCTTCAATTTCATACTTGTTTTTACTTATTGAACATTCAGTATTAGCGCTTCATAGTTGGATCTGAAGCCTTGGATTCTTACAGAAACAGTTTGCTATGCTGAATTCAGTTTGGTTAGTAATACAGCAAGCACCCACTGAGGTCTACTCACTGGCACTGGCCCAGCCTCAGTGAATAAACCCTGAAGAGTAAAGATAAAGCTTATGGTTTAAGAATTAGTTTTTGAGAAAATAGAAGTTCTCTCATATCCTCAAATATCTATTTTAATAGAAGGAACTGAATGTTTTTAAAAAATAAATAAAAGAAAAGAATTCAACAGACACTTTCATAGCTCTGTTCATGGGCAAAGCTCTGAGGAGGATCAAGTCAAATTCTCTGCTTCTCAGAACATGTAATTTTACAGGCAAGATGACATACATAGAAATTAACAGACAACTCTGGATTGGTACAATTTATCCTGACAACATATTCCTTCTTCCTGTTTCCAAAATAGAAGGAATGGGAGCTCTGTTCTTTCTTTTCCCTCCACAGCTGGCCCTGTAGGGGATCTTGCTCTCACCACTCCCCACTGCAACTTGTTATCTCATAACTCCTTTATATTTTTAGGGGCTTATGTTAATATTATAAAGATTTTGCTCACTATAATATCCCTGGGGTGCAAAGAACAGGCTTAATACTTTTGAAAAAATGAATGAAAGTAACAAATTTAAAAAAGATTTACAAAATATAAGAAATAGGATCATTACTTCGACGTCCAAGCAATTTCTTTACAAGTGGCTGTGTTAAACCATAGCTTTTAAGATAATATTTTGATGAAATCATTTTTAACATTATTAAAAGATTTTAGAAGCCAGGTGAAAGAAAGACCTTGGTGTGCTGTTTCTGTCCATATCTATGTCCATAGCCTGTAGTTACAGAAGTGTGATTATCCTTCCAAAATTGACAGACTTCACCCGCAGGCTTGTGTCCTGGATATGAGAATTTGGCAAATTGTCTAACATTCTTACAGCACAAAGAATAAGCAACATAGAAAAAAAATACAAACTTTGAGACACTCTGACTAGAGTCAAAGTTTTACTCTTGCAACTTAATAAAATTAAGAGACTCTACTTACTTTATAGTATTATTGTAATGATAGGATTGATGAGGTGAAATATATTTTCTTTTCATTGCTCAATTGCTTGTATGAAAGTAATTTCATTTGTTTATCCCCATCTCTTGGACACTGAATAGTAGTACTTTTGGTATGGTTAATTTAATAAAAAGCATGTATTAATTATTAACTTATGTGTCTTGGTATGCTGGTTTTCTACATGAATTGCTTTGTATCTCAGTAATCTTATGGAAAGGTACTTTTATGTCTCCATTTGATAGATGGAATAACTGAGCCTCAGCACAGGCCAGGTGAACTGTCCAGAGTTACACAGCAAAAACGAGGTAGAGATGACTGAGTCAAAATAATTCTATACCTGGTGTGCTGTGGCGGCTCAAAAAGGCACAGATGTACCAAAGTGGTTCAATTATCCAGGCCCAATCTCTACCTTTGGTCTTAATTCTGAAACTCTTTGCTCTTGGTTTTTAACACTTTAAAAGGATATTCCCCAAAAGACTCCAGCTGGGGAATAAGCATTATGAGATAATGAAGATAGAACAATAGACAGCCCACAGGCTTAAAGGAATGATCTCCATTTACAAAGTTTCCTCTGCTAGTTTCCACTTAATATTTAAACTCTTAACTTTTTCTTCCTTGATTGTCTTGTCCAAGGCCCAAAGCAAAAAAGCAATGCAAATTTAGGGATTTAGTTCCTGGACAAACTCATTGGTTGAACTCACACAAAAATGAGGAAACTCTGTTCACAGGATTATTATAAGATACTGCTCACATTTCCAAAGATCTTAGTTGGAGGACAAGGAAATGTTTACCTAAGTCTAAAGGGCAGAGCTCCTTAGAGGACAGTGCCC
The DNA here is from genome assembly GCF_048564905.1 of Vicugna pacos. Lineage (NCBI taxonomy): Eukaryota > Metazoa > Chordata > Mammalia > Artiodactyla > Camelidae > Vicugna > Vicugna pacos. The sequence goes on from NC_132991.1 coordinate 22,121,629, forward strand.
TGAGCAGAGCCCCGGGCGTTTGACATAGGGAGCAGGGGCAGCTTTTTAAGTGTTTTGTCAGCGGCTGGAGATTTAAGATCACAATACACAGAGTGGGAAGAACTAAAGTTAGCTCACAAATTCCCCGAAGGGTGGAGTTTCAGCAGAAGTGTGCTGAATTTCTTCACTCAGAAGTCTGGCCTATACGTTTGTAAGGAACTGTCGAGAGGTTTTATTTTTGTTGAAGGAGAGACACTGGAAGCTGTGGACCCCACTGGAATCCTAGCAGGTAAGCTCTGAGACCCTGAATACACTTCATACACAAATACACATTCAGTGATTTTTCTAAACGGATATTCTCTCTACTAGAATCCTTGTCGTAATAATTTAGAGGTTTCTTCTGCCAGTTTTATTTATTTTTCCTGCAAATTATTTCCATAAAAGTGGCACAACCCCTTTAAGGATCCCTACCTTTGAAATTGTGGGTTAAATGAAGAGATTTTTACCAATATAGTAAAAAAGAATTAATGTCAATAGTATACTGCAATTCATCTGTTACGGAAATGACAGGCCAGCCAAGAAACAAGCACCACTCGGAGGGTTGGAGTACTCAGATTTATTATGCCGGCGGGCTCAGAGGGGCTTCTGCTCTGAAGCTCTGAGCATCTTCAAGACGTGCATATAAGGTTTTATAGGGTTAATTACAAGTATGGGGCTATTAGCCAATAAGGCTCAAACAACAAAAAGCAAGGAATCAGTACACTGAAGCTTATCAATTTGGAACAGATCACGTTACTGACCCTTGTTGAGCTTGGATTTACGAGTTAGCTTGTTAGCCCAGTAAACTGACACTAAACTTTAGGTTTACGAGTTAGCCCGGCAGAACTTATATCAGTAAACCGATATTTATCACACTTAGACTTGTGACTTAGCTCGTTAGCCCAGCTGGGCTTTTTCTTTACACATCAACTAAATATGGTTAGAGTTGACTAAAATTAATCTTGGTACTTGAGTTTAGATGGTAAGATTAGATCAAAATTCAGATCTGTAAACAAGCTTTAAGTCCTGTGTTTTCTGGTAACTCTGGTTATCTTATGGTGCTATTAGTCATATTAAATATATATTTAGAAAAGTGAAAATGTCTATCTTGTGAGCAACGTTTCTTCCTCTTTCACTTTGTAAAATGTTTGCCTAAGAATGGAAAGCTGATACACATTTTACTATACAGCTAAAAAAGGAGTTTCTTTTTCTTTCCTGCTTGCATTTTGAGGAGGGAGGGGTATTTTTTAGGTAGTAATACATATTGGATTATTGCAGCAAATGCATTGATCTTATTAATGTGAAACTCAGCATGTGATTCATATAATTAGATATGAAATACACAGCTGTGACAGTGATGTCATTCATTTCTCAATGTTACATTGAAAAAACATTGCTCTGTACACATATATTAAATAATATTTTCTTTTTCAGTGAAAAGCTACACACTTTCTTTATAATTTATTTTGCCAGGTTCTAAACTTTGAACTCATGTGTATAATTTGCTCATTTCAGGCATGAAACCTGAAACTGTGTAAAGATTAACCACTGGGTACTCATAGACATTTATTTAACTATTTAACCTTAGACCTGTGGGTGCCTAAGAGATCTTGAAATCCATGATTTTGGTTTAAAGTTTAAGCTGTCTAAATAAACCTATGAAAACACAATTTATGAAATTTTCAAAAGTTAAGTTGAGGGTAAAATGAGAATTTCCATCACAAGGTGTTAGTATGAAAAGATATTATGAGTCTATCTTTTACCTCTTTATAAAGGAATTCACTTAATTAATTTTATTTGATCCTAGCCTTGATCCTCTGAAGTAGAATTTAAGTTTGTTTTATATAACATTGCAGCACAGAAATGTTTCGTGACTTGCCTAAGATCATTTGTGTATATGCCCACTTTCTTAATAAAATTAACACTAAATATGTGAAATGTAAAATGTGGAGCTTTTTTTTTAACCTGGGTTGAATTTCTTTATTTCAATATAAAAGCATGTCAATTGACCTGCAAGTAGTAAATCTAAACAAGGCATAAAATTATGATTCACAAAGCACTAATTGTCTTAGTGGTGGGGTGAGTGAAGAAATAAGCAGGAATTGTTATGAGTCGATGAATTGCTTTCTTGGAGGGAGGGTACTGGGCTATCATGGGCACTGAGGATTGTATTTACTTCTGTTGGAGGCTGTGCATGTTGGCAGGGTGAGACCAAGAGCACTCTTCTGAAAAGACTATTTCACCACCAGGTATCTTACTATCAGTGCAGGTGAGGTTTTGACCCCTGGGCTGTGACAGGCCCAGAAATAGGACCAGCCACTTCAACCTCTGCGTAGCTGGGAGTAGAAGGATTGATTAAAAAGAGCTGATGGATTTACACTCTGTGGTGTTTCACAGACTGAGTATAGGGTTGAAAAAAATAAATAAACGGAGAGGAAGGGAATGAGCCAAAAAAAAAAAAATATGCAGAAAGACCAAGAAACAAGATGAAAGAAAAAGAAGTGAGGAGTTCAAATCTCATGCGGGAATTCTGCTCTGCACATTCTGCCCGCATGCTCTGTCAAAGACAGTTGACTCAACTCCTCAGGCTAAGTTCAGTCCCAAATACTAAGCTCTATTTACATTCTCTTTCATTTTTTTTTTCTACTCTGTTGATCCCAGAGTTTGGTCTTGAAATGGGGGAAAATGACTTTGATCCCTCAGGATTGTTACAAGGATTAAATGAGAAACAAATATAAAGAGGTTAATGAGTTAATGTGAATTTATTTTTAATCAAAAAGGTCAGATTTTACTGGGAATATGATAGTATCAAACTAATCTGTATATTTATTTGACTAACCCATTTAGAGTTTAGAGTCAACGCCAATGAAATCTCAAAGTGCTGAGTCTCCAAAGGAAGTCTCACGTATATGGCAAGCTCTCTTGTTGAAAATGTTCCTTTAATTATTTCTCCCATTGTTGGAATGAGGAGGGTACTCCTCTGGTAACAGTTATCAATTGTGTTAAGTAATCTACCAAACTAGTTTGTGTATCTTATTCAATTACCATTTGGGAGGAACACTCTATCTAAAAGGCACTGCTCAGAAGTGAGATGGCTACAAAGTTAAATTAAACAAGATTCAGGCCCTCAGGTAGAATACAGTTCAGTATGGTAGATCAGCAACTCAATCAAGCTACTACAAGCAATGGGTTTATAGTAAAGACACACTTGATAGGCAGAAAAACAGCTCATGGGATTCTCGAAACTGCCAAGCAGGCAGCTCCCCAGGCCTTACACATAGTTTGTTGCATCAAAGGATTTGAGGACTCTCCTGATTGGCTTGTCTTGTCACTTTATCAGGAGCGATAGCTGTTTTATTTCCTGTCATCATGTAACTAAGAGATTCTTACTTGTTATTGGAATAACTTCATGTTTTAACAATCAGTGGTTCTGTTTGACTCTGAAAAATGAGTCACTCTTGACAATACTCCTTCTAAACCCTACCATTTTATTGCTTCTCTCTATGATTATTTTAAAGTTTTGCTCCTGTTTCTAACTGAATGACTAGCTATATCTCAGAGCTCAGATTCCTGAAATAATTGGATTATATGCTCAGCTAAACACCATCATGACTGTTATGCCAGAGCTTTCACAGCAAGTCACTCACAGACCACTGACAAAATAGTGCATTGTCTCTAGTGGGTCAAGTGTCCAGTGAAGGTCTGATCAGCCGTGACCAGGCAACTGATAGTGTCAAACAGTGGAGACATAGTCATATCTATTTAAAAGGCAGGTTCCTTCGTCAGAAAACTACAGGTAGAAACCCATGAGGAATCAAATTATAGCCATGACAAGCATGTTAGATTTTTCCCATATATATTTGTATCTAAATAAATATAGTACCTGGCAGAAAGTATTAACATAAGAAGTGTTTTCTTAAGTGTTACAGGTGTTCAGAGAGAAAAGACCACCTTTAGCTCAAATTACATGACAAGCCTCATGAAAAACAATGACATTTGAGCTAGGGTGTGAAGGGTGACTAGGATCCAAATATGTACAAGGGAAAGTAGAACATTTTAGGCAAAGGGAATAAGGAAATGAGAAAAATCACAGAGACAGAAAATTTCAGGACGAGGATAAGTGATTTAGTATGGTCAAATATTAAAAATACCATCAACATCAATATTAAAGTCATTGACATTTGTACAACAGCATGGATCAAAGCTGAAAAACATACTCAGATGAAGCTCAGTATCCTAGTCTGGAAATACAAAGGATGGCTAATCAGGGGAGACCACTGACAATTGATAAAGGAAGAAGTCAAATAAATAAGGAGGAGAATTTAAGCGCAGAGCCCAGGAAGTATGTCTATTTAACTGGCACTGGAAAACACTCAGATATGCACCTCTTAATTGCCTAATACTCTGTGTGTTGGTTGGGGTGGGAAGAGAGAGAGTGAGGAGCAGAAGAAAGATGATTGAACTGAGAGTCTAGAATCTCATCGCTGTTAATTTTAGTTGCCCCCTAAGATTTCTAGGCTTTATGCACAGTCTATGAGTTGAAAATATCAAGCTGTATCTTGTGATCCAATTTTCTCATGAGCTACAGACTCAAACATCCAATACTCAACTTATACCTGGAGATTTAATACTCATCTCAAACTTAACATGTCCTAAATAGAACTTTGATTTCCTTCCTCAAAATTTTTCTTCCTTAGGTCTTTCATATTTCACCACTTTGAACATATTTACACAGATCCCAAAGCTAAAAGTCACTCCCTTTCTTCTCCTCACTGGAGATAATCTATCTACTATTTCTCCTAAATATATTATAAATGTACACACTTCTCTCTGCTTTTCTCCTCACCACATTTAGTCCACTATCATTTTTTTCCCTCTGAACTACTGAAATAGTCTTAATTTATGTCTTTTTTTTTCACTCTTAGATCTCATCAGAAAACAGAAAAAGTGATTTTTATTTAATGTAAAATCACATCATATTACTCTCCTCAGGACTCTCCAATGATATCCCACTGAGCATGGAAAAATTAGTCAAACTCCTTTCTGGCCTTCAAACTTTTTCATGATAAACTTTTGCCTCTGCCTCCCTTACCTCATAGTCTTTCCCTTTCTCTGCTTCCCTGCATGCATTAGTTGAACAGCCCCAAACAGTCTTCACCTCAGGACCTTCACACTTACTGTCATCCTCCTCCAGGTCCAGGTCTTCACATGCTTGACTTTATAACATGATTCAGAAATGCTCCTATATCCCTGCCTAAGAGGGATGCACTTGAGCTTCCCACTATGATAGCAATTCCATACCCCAGTGACTCTCTGCTCTGACTACTCATAACTCTTGAAACTGTCTGAAATTACATTATTTTCCCCTTCTTTCACTAAAAAGTGAACCTAACAAAAGTCACTAGTTATACACTATCTTAGACACCAGTTCTACCAGTGCTTGGTGCTCAGTGAATACTTGCTGGAAAAGTAAATAGATGAGAACTGTGTACGTGGGGTCAACAATCCTATAAATACAGAAATAAAGCTAGCCTGAGAAAATTTCTTGATACCCACCAGACTTTGTCCTCAGAGAGTATTCCAGCAAATTCTTAGATGTGTGTGTTAAATTAGATGCCTGCCCCTCAGGCTGAAGTTCTGATATAAGCAGGTGAGCCTCCTTCACTTTAAGTCTGAGCACAACTGGCTGCCTCTGAGCTGAACCCTGGGACAGGTGAGTCTGAGCACGCAAGTTCATTACGGGTATTACTCTGGTCCCTATTGTCTTATGGGTCTTGGGACTCCAACCCTATTTGTTTTTAAAATTTGATGTTTTGGGGGACTTGTCCTTTAAATGTATGTCTTAAATTTTGAGGTATCTGATGTGGGGTTGAACCTTTTGCTCCTCAGGGAGAAGATCCAGGTTTTGATTCCCTCTTGATCTTGCCTCCTATGCCTCCACAGGGGCAAGAGTAGGGCATTAAAGCCAGATTGTGTGTTAGCCTCTTTTACTCACATCAGTGTGGTTTTCTCCTCATTTTCCTGATGTGTAATCGATGCTCAGGTAGCAGGGTTTTTCAGAGGAAATTGTTCCATAAGGAGCTGTAGACTGAGTCTGTGGTGAGGTAGTATCTTCCTGTGCTGCCATCTTGAAAGGGAAAACCATACTATTCCTACTCAATTTCAGAAGACTAAAACTTTGGGAAATAAAAATAAATACAAAATAAATGTAAATATAAATCTCCCTTGTCATTTATCGCTTTCAGAAATTTGTTTTCTTTCCAAAAAGGTGGGAAGTATTAAATTAAACAAAGCAGGATGTGGTTTCAAGAAACACCACAGGGTCTTGCTTTGTTCAAAGATGGTATGTATGATTGTGAAAAAGGAGAAGTTTCTCATTATCAGCAGCAAGTAGATCTCTTTGGTCTTCATATGGCAAAAATTACTAACATTATTTAAGGTATTTAAATACTTTTTCATCAGTATTGTTTTTACTTACAGTAAAGAATTTGTTAAGGTTCTATTGTATATATGTCCATATTCTTAAAACTATGATTCAAGAATCACTGGGGATGGGCTAGGGAGAAGGATAAACTAGGTCGGGCACTGTTATTCTACACTTTTCCCAAAAGCACCTTTACTGTTACTTCCCAGTCAGACATCTAAAGGAAACAGTGATGAAATTAAATATATTTGAAAGTCACTCATTTGGACCATTTCTCAGAAAATAAAAATGGAAAGAGCTAACATTTATTAAGAGCTTACTTTGTCTTCAGCACCACTACCTAATTCAGTCCTTTCAACAGCCATAATTTACTATTATTTTCATTATTATATACATGAGAAAATCACAGGCATGGGGTTTAATGCTACTTGTTTAATTATATTATTTCTAAGGTTGAGAAGACAGGAATCAGTTAAAACAAAAGGTGTTTTTACCTAAGTCTAATTTTCTGCAGGAAAAATAAATCACTGTGACTAGATTATTTTTAATTTCCTAAATGTATTTTTAGAGAAGAAATTGTAATGGAACCTTCACCTCTTGAGTTACCAGCTGACACAGTGCAACGCATTGCATCTGAACTTAGATGTCACCCGACAGATGAGAGGGTCGCCCTCCGCCTCGATGAGGAAGATAAGCTCAGGCACTTCAGGGAGTGCTTTTATATTCCCAAGATGCAGTATCTGCCTCCAAGTAAGAATACTGGAAAGGTTTTACTTTCCTTAATCAATTTATTAACTTGTATTTGCTACTGTGTGTGTTTATCATAAATCTTTGAAAATCATTTTTCTGTTACATAATAGAGCCATTGCGACTGTGTCTGAAAAACAGCAGGTTCCTGGTGGTACTAAATCAACCTGTCAGCCTACTTTAGTCTCAGATTCTTTATGTTTCCTCTCCTCTCCTGAAGGAAATACCTACAGGGTTCTTTTACTGTCATCTGGTTCTCTGAACAATAGCGTGACTGATTGAAAATTACAGGCAGATGCATTTACTTGTTTTCTAAGCACTTAGAGCTCAAAAAACAATTCCTCTTCAATACCGTTTTAGAATATCTCTTATTTCGTGGCACCTAGTTTATGATAGCATATTTGCCTTGGAGGGTATATTATTTTGGAACTTGGATATATTAGGAGAGATGTTAGCCATCTTTGTGTGCAATGGCATGTATATGACATACCAAAAAATGCCTAAGAAATGCATATTTCATTTAAAAATAATATAGTAAAATGATTCTGTTCATGATTTGGGGGATGTTCTTTTTAAAAAAAAAACAGGTAGCACAGGTATTAAAAAATAAAAGTTTTTTTTTGTATTTGCCCTTGCTCCATTTTACATCAATGAAAAAGACTACCAAGTTGAATGGAATTGATCCACCCAAATGGGTTTCACATACTATATAATTGAGTCTAATTTCCATTTATCTTCAATCTAAGTGAGGCAGGTACAATTTTGGATACTCATAATCTAAGAGCATCAGTTAATATAATTTTAAGGTGAGACTGGGTCACAGGACTGTCTTATTTGGCTTATATGTTATTGTGTAAAAAAGAATGGCACCTTGTAGATTTATGGAAGGATAAAGAGAAAGGCCTATATTCAATTTAAAGTTGCTTAATGTCAACTGAGGAAGACACTGATGAGACCAGATAAAATGGGGCTACACCTGAAGTGATCTGAGATCACAGAAAAAAATCTTCTATGTCTTTCTAGAATCTAGAATGAAAGGGCATTTTGATTTGAAACTTAAGGGATAAAAAGAAATGTTAATGTGTGGGAAATGATGAAGTTAAACCTAAGGATCTCCTATCAGTGATGGGAAGTGGGGGGCCTGGTGACATCTAGAACACACTGTGGAATTCCTCAAAAATATCCATGACCCACTTAAGACAAAGTAGCTCTGGTGACCCTGCGCCTGTGGACTCTCCAGCCTATGGGCTTCCTGGGTGCTCTGAAGAGCCTCTACTTCAGAGATGACAGCAGAACTCTGGAGTACCACAGAGTTTAAGTTTGCCTTCTGAACGCACAGCAAAACTGTATCTCAGCAATCCGGGCTCTAGAATTTTATGCCATTTATTGAAAGTTGTAATTTTCTCATGATTAAAGAAAAAACAATTTTATACCTATTCATGAGTGGTAAGAAAAATGGACACAACAAAGTAGGCAAACAAATATGCTAAGAAAACCTTTCCACTGGGGGCAGATGATGGCATTACAGAGATAAGGAAGAACAGACAAGGCAGAAGCACTGAGAGAAAGTGACCAGTGGTACATTGTGGCTGCAGCTTGAGCAGGGATTTCTTGGGAAATAATGCTAAATAACGGTCACATCTAGACACACACCTATGATCAGTGACTGCGTCCTGAACACTAGTTCATTTCTTTGTCTTTCTTTTCCTAAGATGCCTTTCTTCCATATGATACCATTAGGTATTTGAGGTAGGACCCAACCCTGAATAGCCAGGTATGAAAACTTATTGAAATGAATAGATACACAGAAAGTTAAAATGCTGTTTTGAATTTGTCACTTTTTCTGCTACTGAATCTCAGACTCATTAACTAACATAACTTTGATCCTCATGTTGAGTCACTTACACTTAACAAATATTTATTAGTTATCTTTACATATTCCCCCCATGCCTTGAAATTTGCTTATAATCCAGCTCTCCCATTCCCAGCTCAATGGATTTGTGGTTTGTTTAACAACTAACAAAACTCATCCTGTTTGTCCTGGGAGGCACTGTGGTCTAATTTTAATACCAGATCAACACAAACTCTTCTACTAAGCTTTGAGATAATTTAATCAGATCCCAGGTAAAGATAGCTATGTACATATAATCACTTCATTATACTTAAGAGTTGACTCTAGTATCCTGATTGTAAGAATCACATTTGTCTCAACTAGATATCCTATAGACAATAACTTGAAAATTACAATCTTGGTTAAGTTATTGCTGATTCTTAAAGAAATATAAGGCAAAAGATGAAAATTAATTCAGTAAATAATTTAAACAATTCATTTGTTCAAAACATACAATTTTGAATCATATAAAAATTTATTTCATCAACCCTAAGAGATCTTCTAAATTAGTTATTGTCAAAATATGTGGTCTCCTGACCAGTGCATGAGGATCACCAGGGAATTCACCAGAACTCACAAGTTCTTGGGTACCACCGCAGAATTACTACATCAGAGACTCTGAGAGGAGCTCAGCCATGGGTGCTAGATCACTTAAGATGGTGTCATAGAGAGTAGGATCAATTAATTCCTATTCTTATCATTCTCACTCTAGGAGTTCCTTACTCTTTGAAGGTTCATCCTTTCAACAAATATTTATTAAGCACTTATTCTGTTCAAGAGACTATTCTCAGAACACTTTGTCAGTGAACTAAAGAGCAACACTGCCAACATACCTGATCTTTTATTCTAGTATGAGGAGACAGATAGTAAACAAACATACAAACAATGTATCATGTACTCTGTTAGGCAGTACTCTAAGTGTTAGTACTTCCAAGGGAAAGGAAACACTGATGGGATGACATCGGAGCAGTGATAAGAATAAAGGGAGGAAGTGAGCCTCATGGATACAGAGGTAAAGATAAGCCTGATGGCTGTTCACGTTTGCACAGCCAGTCATCTGTAGTAAGTTAATTTAAGCTATCCAAACAAGAACTGTCACTCTGACTTTGTGATATTTAGCCTAGCCTTGGTTAGATAAAATTGACATAGAAAATTATCATGCTTGAGTTCATATACAGGGGTTCCACATAACATAATAGAACCTCTTCAGTTCAACTATTGTTAGTCTCAAAAGACAGTGACAAGCATGAAATATCAGTAAACAAACTATGGGCAAGTATGCTTTTCAACATAAACTAGAATACTTTATTTAACAATAGTTAATGCTAATGCTTTTGTTAAATAAAGGCTTTATCCAGCTATAAAAGATATATTTATGACTATGTGATTTTAATAATGACTTAAATGTCTAACATCCATATGAAAAATAATGGAGTGTTTCTTAATTAAAAGCTCAATTTTGTAGAGATTTTGAACTTCTCATGGCAGTTATATTGTGCAGTTTAGTGGGTTTATTTGTAACTCTCTTTTCTTTTGTATTAGACTATGTTCTCTTTGTATCATCTTCAATTTCCTTCATTAATATTTCCAGATTATAGGTCTTTTATCATCTTGGCTAAATTTATTCTGAGGCATTTTATTCTTTTTGATGTGATTTTAAGTGAGTTTTTTTTAACTTTCTTTTTTGATAGTTCAGTATTAGTGTATAGAAATGCAACAGATTACTATATATTAATCTTGTATTCTGCAGCAATGATGAGTTTATTTACTAGTTCTAATAGGTTTGTGTGTGTGTGTGTGTGTGGAGACTTTAGGGTTTTCTATGTGAAGTATCGTGTCATCTGCAAATAGTGACAGTTTTATCTCTTCTTCTCTAATTTCAATGTTTTTATTCCTTTTCTGTGTCAGATTGCTGTAGCTAGGACTTCCAATACTGTGTTAAATAGAAGTGGTGAGAATGGACATCGTTTTCTTGTTCCTGAATTTAGAGGAAAGGCTTTCATCTTTTCACCACTGAGTATGATGCTGGTGGTGGGTTTGTCATAAATGGCCTTTATTATGTTGAGATATGTCCCCTTTATACCTATTTTGATGGAAGTTTTTATCATGAATGGATGTTGGATTTTGTCAAAAGTTTTTTCAGTGTTGAGATGATCAAGTGATTTTTTTTTTATCCTTCCTGTTGTTATGTGGTACATCACATTGATTTGTGGATGCTGAACCATCCTTGTGACCCTGGAATAAATCCAAATTGATCATGGTGTATATAATGTTTTTATATATTGTTGATTTGGTTTCCTAACATTTTGTTAAGGATTTTTGCATCTATATTCATCAAAAATAGTGGCCTCTAATTTTTTTGGGGGGGTAGTGTCTTTGTTTAGTTTTTATATCAGCGTAATTTTGGCCTCATAGAAGGAATTTGAGAGTGTTTTGTCCCCTTCAATTTTTTGGAATAGTTTGAGGATCGGTATCAGTGCCTCTTTATATGTTTGGTAGAATTCCCCGGTGAAGCCGTCCAGTCCTGACTTCTGTCTACTGGAAGCTTTTTCTTCTTTTTTCTTTTTTACAAATTCAATTTCACTACTAGTGATCAGTCTGTTCAAATAATCTATTTCTTTTTCATTCAGTCTTGACAGGTTCTATGTTTCTAGAAATTTGTCCATTTCTTCTAGGTTGTCCAAATTGTTGGTAGGTAACTGTTCATAGTCTTCTCTTATGATTTTTTTTTGTATCTCTGTGGTACTGGTTGTTATTTCTCCTCTTTAATATCTTCTTTTGTTTACTTCGGTTCTCCCTCTTTTTTTCTTGGTGACCCTGGCTAAAGGTTTATTAATTTTTTTTATCTTTTCAAAGAACACACTCTTGGTTTTATTGATCTTTTCTATTTTTTAAAAAAATCTACGTTTTATTCATTTCCTTTCTGATCTTTATTACTTCCTTTCCCCTGATGACTTTGGGCTTTTGTTTGTTCTTCTATTTTAGGTGGTAGGATATTTTTATTGAGATTTTTTAAAAATTATTTCTTGAGGACGGGCTGTATTGCTATAAACTTCCATCTCAGAACAGATTTGCAGCATCCTATTGAAGTTTTCATCTATAATTTCTTCAAATGCATTTTCAATCCCTTTCTCTCTTCTTCTAGAATTCCTATAATGTGAATATTGGAACGCTTAATGTTATCCTAGATATCTCTTAAATTGCTTTCATTTTTTAAAATTTATTTTTCTTTTTGCTGTTCTGATTGGGTGATTTCCACGATTCTATTTTCCAGATCACTAATGCATTCTTCTGTACCACTTAGTCTGCGATTCGTTCCTTCTAGTGTGTTTCTTTCTTTTTTTTTTAATTTTAGCTACTGAATTTATTTTTGACTGGGTCTTTTTTATATTTTCTAGCTCCTTGTTGAAATCTTCAGTGTTTAGATCAATTTTTTTTTCTAATTCAGTTAACATTTTTTTTAACTGAAGTACAGTCAGTTATAATGTGTCAATTTCTGGTGTACAACACAATGTCCTAGTCACACATATACATACATATATTCGTCCGTTAACATTTTTATTACCAATGTTTTGAATTCTTTATCTGGTAAATTGTTTATTTCTGTTTTATTAATTTTTCAGTGGTTTTCTCTTGCTCTTTCAATTGAGAGTAGTTCTTCTGCCTTTTCATTTCACTTAACTTTCTCTGCCTCTATGAATTTATGTGACACAGTCACCTATTGTGGTCTTGAAGGGACATTCTTACATTGGAATGTCCCTATGTAGACTGTATGCCTAACACTTTTGGTTGGAGGGCTGGATTTGATATGGAAGCCAGTTACATCTTTCCTCAGAGTGTGCCGGTAGCTATCTTATGATATGCAGGTCTTACGATGTGCTTAGTGGAAGGTCAGAAAGTCCTTTCTAATCATGCCATTTCTCAAATTCCTTCATCTTAAAACATTTTATATGCCAAGGTGCCATATTTTGGGGTAACATGTCCTGAACCCCATCACTGCCAAGAGCTCCCATCTTTCAATAACAAATTTACTTAGCATTCTTCTGGCACAGGAGAAGCCTAAGACCCCACAGCTTGAAGTACTGCATATCTTTCATGTTGTAAAGATCCCACGGGATTGGGCTGGAGAGTTATCTGTTCATTCTTGCGGGTAATTACCAAAGACAATTTCTCTCTATACTCTTTATATAATGCCAGTTAAGTGCTCATATGGTGCCATTTGATATGCTTTGAGATTTTTAAAAAAAAACAACTCAGCCAAGTAAAAGGAAAATAGTTAAAGAAGATGAGGAACCACCCTTTGGGCTGATATGCAATGAGATAATTTAGTTTACAATTCTGCTTTTCTTTCACACTGAACATATTTTAAAAATGACTTTCTAAATAAAGGTAACCCATTACCTATTTGTCTATAAAAGTATCACCAATGAAAGGACAAGACAAGACAGTGGGAGCAGAGATCTGGGTGGCTGCCTTCTCTTCCTGGGTCACTGATGGGGCTGACACACACAGAAACTGTTTAGTCTTCAACTACTTATTTGAATGTTTAGTTGAAACTTGAATCATGGTACACCAATTCAAACCTCTAAATTCTAAGCAAAATTCTTCAACATTTGTTCTCCAGATCAACAAAGAACTATTAATTAATACAATTTAAATGTGTGAATGATATTTACACCTCTTTTATTGGATCAGGCTTGAGATGCCAATGAAAAAGAGACAGAATATCTATAAAAGCGATCAGGTTGAATTAGGTGGCATGTCTTTAAAAGTCTGAAAAGGTTTAATTAGGTAGTCTGAATAAAGACAAGTATACTACTAAATGTTTCCAATAAAATTTCACCAAGAAACTTAATCTTTTTTTCTAGAGAATTAAGATAAAACTTAGTAGAATACAATTGTAAACTTGCACATTTCTAGAAAAATACTTTAAGCACATGGTTTGCTAATGAAATTGCATTTGTTGCAATGAGGGAAGAATTATCAAACAAATCAGTAAAGTTCTAATCTGTTTGTATAAGAAGTACATATAGAGAATGATCTTTGCCGATATGTGTATTAATATTATGTGCACAGATATATAGAATAAAAATGTGTAAATTCAATATAGCTACTTCAGATATGTAAGTAATCATTTAAATTCTTTTTTTATTTGCCTTGTCTATACCACCAATTAATGCACAAAATTAATGCTTACCTAAATTCTGGTAACCTTCTGCTATGACTAGATAGGCTGATATACTTCCTGTAAAAATTCTGGCTTTAACTCTTTACTATTGCTTTTGGCTACTTATAATTGTGAGTAGTTGCTAATCTAGATTGCCTCATGGAACACAATAAATGTGAGAGATCTAAACAAAAGTATCTATACATTTAAACTATATTTTAAAATATAAATGTAAAAGATTACTTTCTAGAGAACTTGATGTTATCTTTGGGAGGAATTGTACAATATTTATTAACCTTCTTGGAGTTAACTATATTAACTGTTTGTAGTGGATTAACAGTGCCAAATGAATGAATGTTAATTAATTGAATAATTTTTTTTTTTACATTTCCTTCTGTTTCAGTTGATTTATCTTTAGTGAATAAGGATGAAGATGCCATCTATTTCTTGGGAAATTCTCTTGGCCTTCAACCAAAAATGGTTAAGACATATCTGGAAGAAGAACTAGATAAGTGGGCCAAAATGTAAGTATTATTTCAAAAGCTATCGTTCAACATCTCATATAAGAATTTTAAAAATTTCTCTATATTGTCTATTATTTGGAAAGGTGTGTAATAGAATCTTAAAATTTTAGAGCAGAGAGGAACCTGAGGGATCATGCCATTCAATACTCTCCTTTTATTCATAAAATAACTGAGGATCAGCAAATCAGGTCATAAGGCAAGTTAGTGGCAGAATCTGTAGTAAAACTTTTTAAATATTTAAAAATTTAAGTTCCTCCTTGACACATCTATATTATATGCAATCAATTAATTTTTTTAATAACTAACAAGGAAATTAATATTTAGGATTCAATTTAGTGTTTTCATGATTAGTTCTTGGCAAAACACTACCACATAAATTTTTATAAATAAGAAAATTAAAATTGTTGTGGGGGGATAGGGAAGAGATTGAGTGGAACAGAAAGTACTTCCTTCCCCAAAATGAACATGATTATTGAAAAGATACTCAATGTTTGGGCTTGGCTAAGCAGGTTTACTCTAACCATGCTGGAAACTTAAATCAAGATTAATTTTTTTCTCTGTCTTTTCTGTTCTGCTTTTACTCTTCTGCTTATGAAACCCTTCACACTCTCTGCTTACCTGAATGCTTACCCTCTTTAATATCAACCTTCTCAACCACTAATCATCCCTTCCTGAATGACCATTGCATTAGTAATGACTGTTCTACAGTAGGTGGTTGCGAGGTATCTACTTTCATTAGTTTCATATTCTTATCTATATTATAATTGCTTCAGGAAAATAACATAACTTTACATACTTATCTTTCCCAATAATTACTGATAAGGCTGAAACTGGAAATATTTTGAAAAATTTTAAATTTGAAAAATACTTAAATATTTAAAATATTTTAGATAGCATAAATTTAAAAAATATATCTGATTCTTAGAATCTGAAAAATAGATATGAGGAGGGGAGCTAAACCTGAAGGACCGGGGAAAAAAACCCAAAATTCAGGAAGGTTAAACCAAACCAGATAAGAATTCTGAGCAAGATACGATTCTCATAGAAACTCAGAATGACTTTTCTAGCTTTATTTATTCTTCAAGCTACTGGCCTTTCATATTGGGACCAGCACCTCTTATTTAAAGTTTAGTTTACACTGGCTATGCCAACGATTACTACCATGGCTATTGGATAACATGGCAAAGTTCTTAATTCAGCAGTTAAGAATACAAATTTACAACTCAGCGAAAGAATAATAGAGGTTTATATAATTTAGTAAGCCTGTTATAATTTCATCTGCAAAAACATTTATGCATAAATTGAAAAATAAATATCACCACATTTGGAAGCATTCTGCACTAACAGGTTTTAGTATTTAACAAATGAGGGTCATAGCTAATAAAAATGGTTAATATTCATTTGTGACCTTAATGTAAAAGAGAGCAGAGAATTAGACTGAATTTGAACTTTGGAGAGTGTTCTTGACTCTTGGATATTCATTCAGCAAGGCTGTGCATTTTTATCCCTTAGGCATTTAAAAAGATGCTGCTCTGCTATCATTTCATGTTCTTATGATTATTCTACTTTGTTAAGAGACTGGTTAATTATTTTCAAGACTTGTATTCCAGTTATATTCCAGGAAAGTGCCTCCCTGTCATAACACCCTTCTATGGTTACCTTTCAATTTTATATTTTACCTTGTGACAATAGGAAATTACATAATCTTAAACCCTTCTGTTTTTCATCAGACAGACAATTCAGAAAGGAGGTGCATTTTATGCTTCAAGCGATGTAAACTAAATTTTAAGAAGACTTCTTCTTAGAAAAAGATTAGGTAGCTAGTTTGTTTTATTTAGTCTTTTTGTTAGAAATTGTGTGACCAATCAACCTCATGGCCTTGCAGCCCAACAATGTCAGTGGTGTTTGAGGTGCATGATTGTAATCCTGTTCCCTCCACACCCCCATCTTTGATCTCAAAAGGGTTTGTTTATTATTTTTTTTTTTTGCTCCAAAATATTTAGCTTAGCATTCTACTCTGGCCTTTTCCAGCTAATGTTGTGTTGGGAAGACTTTTCCTTCACAAGCTTACATTCTAGTAACTAGGGGCTTGAAACTTAAGTGACAATAGACAAATCAACAGGAGAAAACCTTATTTCACATGCGTGTAAAGCACTCTACAAGCAGTGCTTCACTGATCAGCCAGAGTAAGGGATTCTAACTAACTTAACAGAAGAGGGCAGTTTTAGGGCTTCAACAGGAAACCATGGAAAGTTCTATTGAGCTTTTCCATCTTGAGGAAAATAGGCAGTGTCTTTCCTGGCTGGAATTTTACCAAGAGAAACACTGAGGGCAATTGAACTTGTAAATCTTGGTCCTAAGTAAGGGCCTCCCTTCTCTGAGGGTGGATCAATAGCAGTGGCATTTTCAGGAGGTTTTCCTTAAGTTTAGATGTTTCTTTTTGAGGCTGATGTTTGTCCACATGCCTTTAATCTTCACACCACTCTGTTGAGTGGTCCCTTCACTTCCCTTTCTGACTATTGCTTTTATTATTTTACTAAATCTCCCCTGCATGTGTTTGGTTTGCCTTTAGATCCAGGGCCTCTCATTTTGGTGGGGAGTTTTATCTGATTATCTATTCCTCTTCATCTCCTGCAACCTCACTTCTGCCCTACTCTTAGCTGACACCCAAACCAGGACAGTGCCTCCCCTTCTTCTTGACCAGTGAAAGATTTTGAGAAGAACTTAGTCAAATGGAGCTATACAATCACTAAATACTCTAATGCACATTGAAATTAGTTGCCTAACAGAAAAAATAATATTAAAAATTTATAATCTTAACATTGGAATTGTCTCTAAGTGAGGTATTCCTCTGGGATATTGATATCAAGTCTTTGGCCATTCATGACCTATCAGGTAGGAAATGCCATCTGGCTCATGGTTTTCATCATCTATGTCAACATCCTTTATGGCCTATTGTAGACATACTAATACCTATCCACAAAATAAACCAACACTGATCATAATGCAGTCCAGCTCTACCACTGAGCTATACTCGCCCCAAGTAAATGATTTTATGGAAGGATGAATGGGCCCGTAGAAGAACAGAGGGAAGGTATGATAATAGTTTGTGACAAAGTGTGTATGGAGGTTGTGTTGAGGTCTCGTCTCCTCTCCTGTGACAAGAGTCAATCTCCCCTGGTTGATGAAACTCCTGAGGAGGGAATTTAAGACAGTTGAGTTCTTTTTGGAGGATTGGTTTTCAGGCAGAAAAGGGGAGTTCAGATATCCTCTCCATGCATATGCTGCTTTTCAAATGCCTTCAGCTCAAAATAATCCTTATTGCAAAGAGACAAATTTTAGTGTGGCGTTTTCTGCTACCCTTTACTATAAGTAGGGAAGTACATGGTA
Source organism: Vicugna pacos (assembly GCF_048564905.1). Lineage (NCBI taxonomy): Eukaryota > Metazoa > Chordata > Mammalia > Artiodactyla > Camelidae > Vicugna > Vicugna pacos. The sequence continues at coordinate 22,139,790 of NC_132991.1, forward strand.
TGTTATGTTACAGAGCTTTTCCTGACATCTCCATTGGCTAATCATCAATTGGGGCACAGAAAAAAAAAAGTTGTGATACCATTAAGGAAGACTGTGAAGTCTTATTTATTTACTTACTGGAGGAGCTTCTAAAAGCAGGACCACTTTTCATTTTGTAGGATGGTTAAAGCGTAGTCCTATTTCAAAGAGGATCCACATTTCTATTAACTTCCTAATTAGATTTTATATCCTGAAATCTAATTTCATGAGCAAATACTGGTCTGGAGACATCTCAGAGAACAGCCCACTCACAGCAATGATTGATGCCATGATAGTGAGTTAACTCCTTCCTATGCTCTCTTTTCCTTACCAGCATTTGTAAAAGAAGATTGCCGCTACACTGCAACTATTTTAAGCAGTTTTTAATAAGAACAACTTAATCTTTCTCTTAACTTGAATATGTATGTTTATAACTGCACTGTGATCAACAGCAACTCTTTCTAATGACAGGCCACTTTACTTGAGTTTATTTGAGTAACACTTTCTAAATACATCCCACTGCCCCAGGCTAGTAGATTGACAAAATGAAGAAGCAGACTCTGTGATATTTTAAGGGGAGGGAGATGCCAAAGCATTGCAGGAAGAAATGTATCCTTAAAGATTATTACCATGGTGTCTACCAGAGTGAAAAGTAGGTAGCATAATATTCTGAGATATAAATTCTCTGAGGCAGAACATAGAATTTTACTACCTAAATGTAATAAGATGTATTGTGCTATCAGCAAGGCCATGGAGCTCTATACGATTAAAATAAAAAAGGATCCAAGTATCTGCCTTTAACTACTATTTAATGATAATGACTTTTGTCTTTAGCATTTATACTGGAAGTCAAGGAACAGGCAAGCTGCAGGCTACTTAATAATAATATGAATAATATGAAGTAACAATTGCAATTCTCTTCCTCCTCAGTTCTTATGGTCTATGTTTATTCTCAAAGAAAGTCTTCTTCCTTCATCTTAGTTTGTACGGTAATTGAAATATTAGCTCAAAAATTGTGTTTTACACGACATGCCGATGAAGTGAGTTTTAACATTAAATCTGCATTAGGAAAGAAGACTTACAAAAGTGGTACTATGTACCAATCTCTTTTACATGTTATTTATTTTTCATAGCAATCCTTTAAGGTACATTTGGTAACCCATTTACTTTTATGAAAGTGGGAAATTAGGCCCTATAAGCTTCTAGTAAATGTAGTCTCATAACCAGTAGTGACCTGGAACCGGTTCATTCCAGGTGATAGAACCCAATTGTTAAATATTCAGGACTTTTGTTGATACCATGAAATTGGCCACAATGGGAGTATTCATACCAGAAAAATCAGCAAAGGCTAAAAAATATTCTCTTCTCTAGTTCTCCCAATTCTCTTTAGGGGAGAAAAAATAATTTTCCCTCTATCTTTCTAAGTTTTTAGCTGAGACCCTGTAATAAAAGAGATAAATAATAGAAAAACAAATAGAAGTTTATTAACATGAATACTTCATACATACACAGGAAATACCCAAGGAAAAATGACCCCAGAGTTGACTTAGAATTCAAGCTTAAATCCCATTTTAACAGGGAAAGAGGAGCAGGTATGAAGGCCACTTAGGGGAGAGTAAAGGATTTTTAGGAAAGATGAATGGGTCCTTGAAGAAGAGATGGAGGTATAAAGTTTGTGACAATGTTTGCCTGGATGTGGTGTTGAATTCTGGCCTTTTCTGTGAAAACAGTCAATCTCCCCTGGTTGATGAAACTCCTGGGGAGGGGATTTATGACAATTGTGTTCCTTTTGAAGGATCTGTCTGTAGGCAGATAAGGGAGTTCAGGGAAGGCCTCTCCCTGCATTTTCTGTTTTTCAAGAGCCTACAGTACAAAATAATCAATATCAATGATATACTTTAGGATAGCATGTTCTGCTGCCCTTCACCTCTGAGAGAAGGTTTATCAGCTCACCACTGCCAGTTTACTGAATTTCAGAGTATGGATTCAAACACAGTTTGCACCATACAAAGAACACATGCTCATTCCTTTCTTCTGAATTTATATAGTTTTTGCACTCCTAAAGAATTAAGAACAATCTAATTCAGAGTTTCCTAAGATACAAGTTTGTAACAGCACACAAAGTTACTCCCTTCTTGATCCTTTGTCTTAGTTTCTTCTTCTTTATTTTTTAGATATATTGCCTTCCTCATTTGATAGAAACTACTTGAGGGTTGAAGTTCTGTTATATATTTTGTGTTTTTCCATTATGCCTACTGGGATACTTACTAGAATAATAAAATTGAGCTAGAATATGATAGATGAAATTGCTTGGAAAATAGGTCAAGATATAGTGTTGGCTTTGATTATTACCACCTTTTATTATCTACTTAAAATGTCACCATGAGTATAGTCACATTTTATACACTTCTACTTAATTTACAGATTGTAATTATACTTTAAAATTCAATTAATGATCATTTTAATCTCTAGCCTCAGATAATAGTAATATGCTTTAATATATATACTACTATGTGGTACAGGTATACAAGTAAGGTATTCAAATAGTCTTGAAATTTTCAAAAGAATAAAGAGAAAATAACAGTTTAGACTCCAAAATAGAGAAAAATAATGAAATATTATATGAGCAATCTCCCCTACATCCCCAAACGAAAAGGAAATCAAAGAAGTTTTAAAGTGACAAGTTAAAAAATAGAGTTCTCAAGTATGTTTTTTTTAAGGCTTTCTTTTATATAATTACTAAAACATCACAAAGACTCAGAAATGTCCAGTTGCTAATGGCAATATTTGAAAATACACACACACACAGATACACACACACAGATTGTTTATATCCCTTTTCAATTCCAGGGGAGCCTACGGTCATGATGTAGGGAAACGTCCTTGGATTACAGGAGATGAGACTATTTTGGGACTTATGACTGACATTGTAGGTAAGTACAAAATGAAGTTTTTCCAAAAGATTCATAAAAATATAATCATTTAGTTATGCACATAGGTTATAAGGTAAAAATTTTATTGGAGAACATCCAGATTTTCTATTTTAATCCATAATGGTAAATAGTAAGCATACTTTTAATTGAGACTTGATTGCTAATGTTGTTATTTTTTCTTGTATATTCTAAGACTAGTATTTAATCACCAATGAAAAACATATGCATTTATAATTAAAGAAATTTCATAAAAATTAACTTAAATGAATTTTTCCAAGATCTTATATATAGTAAAATAAACACGAACCTTTGCATACTAAAGGTCTAAATTGCCGATTATGCTTTGGTTCATTTCAGCTTAATCTATGGTGATTTTTTAAAATTAGACTGAGTGTTGTTGAAAATAATACAGCTGATGCTGTTTTTTGGACTATATTGTATTCTTTAGAGTGAATCCTATCTACTCTTTGTGGTATTCAAGATAGTTTTTGATGGTAAATGTGTTAATAGTTTGAAATAAGTTATTTATTTAATTGGGTTGATTATTCAGCATTGCCTAAAATCCTTTATGAAATTTAGGGTATTAAACAAACAAACAGACAAACAAACAAATATATATATACTCTGGTGACAAGAAAATAGTGTGCTGCTGGGCCCTATGTCTCCTACATAGAGCCATTTCCTTAAGATCGTGAAATGTAACAAACTTCCCTAAAACAAATAAACAGAATTAAGCAAAATGAGGTAACAGAGAAATATGCTCCCAACAAAGAACAACATAAAACTGCAGAAGAACGCAGTGAAGTGTTGATAGTCAATCTACTCAATAAAAAATTCAAGGTAATTATTTTAAAGATCCTAAATGAATTCAGAATCATGGATGAGAACAGCGAGAAGTTAAACAGAATTAAAAGATAGAAAGAATCAAACAAAGCTGAAGAATACAATAACTGAAATAAAAAAATACACTAGAAGAAATCAACAATAGATGATTCAGAGGAATGTATCAGTGAACTGGAAGATAGCGTAATGGAAATCGCTCAAGCTAAACAGAGAAGAAGAATAAAGAATTGAAAAATGAGGACAGTTTAAGAGACCTCTGGAACAAATAAAGTGTACAAACATTCATATTATAGGGGCCCCAGAAGGAGACGCGAGAAAGGTGCAGAGAAGTTATTTGAAGTGATAATAGCTGAAATCTTCCCCAATCTAGGGAAGGAAACAGACATATAAGTTCAGGAATCATAGAGAGTCCCAAGTTAAGATCAACCCAGAGAGGTCCATACCAAGACATACTGTAAGTAAAATGTCAAAAAGTAAAGCTAAAGACAAAATCTTTGAAGTAGTAAAGGAAAGGCTAACTGCATACAAGGGAACTCCCATAGAACAATCAGCCTACTTTTCAGCAGAATCTTTGCAGGCCAGAAGGGAAGCACATGATACATTTGAAGTGATGAAAAGAAAAAACCTACAACCAAGCATACTCTACCTGGAAGACTATCATTTAGATTTGAAGGAGGTATAAAGAGTTTTACAAATAAACAAAAGCTAGAAGAATTTAGCACCACTAAACCTGCTTTACAAGAAATGTTAGAGACTTCTGTAAGTGGGAAAGAAAAGATCACAACTAGAAATACGAAGATTCCGAAAGGGGAAACCTTTTTTTAACGTTCCTATATGTCATGGGCATAAAACACAGTGACAGTGACATGCAGGTTGGTAAAGAATTATGAGACTGAGAAAAGTTTAGGAAAGTTGAATAGGTGTGCTGCTACAGACAACAGGGCACCACACAGGTGAGAGGTGCCTGTGTGAGTGCCGAGGGTGGGCGTACAGGCTCTTTTATTGGGGGGAGGTGGCTGTGCACACAAGGAGTAGGGGCTGCATGATCAGTCCACGCACAGGCACCTGACTGTTGTTAAGATCTGTCAGGGACTCTCTGAACATTTTAGGACTTTGATAAGGGCAGGATGTGAGGCCAGTCCCCTAGGGTATTGTGAGACAGGCTATCTCCTGGGGCGATGAGTTTTGTTAGGGTAAACGCACATCAAGAGATGTTTTATATCTTGCAGAAATGCAGGTATGTGAAGGGTCCTGCAGTGGCATGTAGGGGTTAAGGTGTCCATAGGCTCCAGGCACACCAAAAGCCCAGGGGTGGGGGTTTAATGACTCCAGAGAGTGCCAGCTGGCTCCACACTACACACAGTATTTATTTGTTCTGCAACAATTCACATTGTAAATAGTGCTTCCGGACCACATACCAGCCGGCTCTTCTGTAACATAGGCAATAAGGATAGCAGTTCACATTCAAGGTGGTAGTAGCGCCAGATCACACCAGAAGGGTAAGCAGAGACCCTCTGGGGAGGGGAGAGGTGTTATCTAGGGTAGAGGGGCTTGTAAGGGAAGGAAAGAGGAGAGAGTGGGAGAAGGAACAGAAGTAAAGAAGTCATTACTTTCAGTAGTGGTCATATTGGCTTTGCTGGCAACCCCATGTAGGGAAAAAGGAGCACTTCTGATCTTAGATGTTTGGTTGGGGAGTTGTCTGGGAGGAGAAGGAAGTTTAGGAACACATTTGACATGAGAGCAGCACACACACCAATCAGCTGAAGCTTCCTCAATCTTCAGCCACCATCTACATTCTCTGTACTGGGTTCAAGAGGGAGAAGAATCCTAGAGGTTTTGCACTGTGCTCAGTAAGGAGAGATTCAAACTTATCAGAGTCAAGGATATATGTTAGGTTAATTTGCCAACACATATCACAATGAATTTAGGGACACTGTTTTTCTAGCTTCTTCTTATGTATTTCTGGGGTTTACCTGCATGCAGTCTTCTGCCCCAAACCAGATTGCCAATAAAAAAACTTTGCATTTTACTCCTGCTTAAAGTGGCTGGCTTCCCAGAAAGCCTCAACATGGTAGAGAACCAGGTTTAGGCCAATTCGGCCCAGCCCAGGTTGCAGGACCACCAGCCAAGTTTTAGGTGTTCAGTTGACTATAATTTAGTCCTTAGAATTCTCTGTTAGACCAAAATTTCATTGGTAAAGGCAGGGAGGACATAGTTCAGTTCATAGCATATTCTCTGGTGAAAGCAAGAGTTAAATAAATGTTTATCCACTTCTACTCTAACTTAGCTTGTAGTATCAATGCAGGAGACTGGAAAAGTCTTCTCTGTGATATTTGGACAAGCTGAAGGTTCCAGTATGAGTTTTCATAGTACAATGACCAAGCAGGGTCATTTTACAACAAACCCTACCACAGGCACAGCATGGAACACACTCGTGCTTAATACAGCCCAAACTACCAGGCTTTTAAGGAAAATATATCATTAGTTTATGAACCATATGAGTGTGTAACTTATTCAAAAAGTGAAAAACAAAAACCAACTTTCCACAGAAGGGTTGCAAGCAAAAGCAGAGTGTTTGCTACTAGTCCTTATTGAGTAATCATTCACACTATTAACAATTCTACTTGTTTTATATGGTTATATTATACGATTAGAATATTGGCTTCTAGTTTAAGGTAACAGATAAGTATAAATTGAAAATGCTCCCTTCTATTCTAAACCCAGAGAAGTGATAGAAAATATTTAGATTCAATAGAGATTTCTATTAACCAGAAAATAGCCATTGCTGAAGAAAGAAGCAGCTGGAAGCTTGGATGCACACTATTTTGGGGTAGGGGCCAGGAATGTAGCGCATGGAGCCAGGATGAGTTTGTAGGGCCTGAATCCAGGACTCTCACAAAAATTCCCAGAGTGAATCTACACAGCCCTGAATGTCCAGGGTTGGAACCCAAGGTGAGAAACTTGTCAGCCAGGGCAGGTGAAAGAGAAAACCTAGCATCTCCCGCCAAATGAGTCAGGTTTTTGGGAGCACAAAGCATTTGATCAGACTGCCAGCATTATCCAGAGGAGTGGATATTATCATGGAGGGAATTCCCACCTGAACAATCCTGGATTGCATTTACAGGTGTGTTAATTAGTTGTTTGATAATACTTTTATTTGTGTTCATTTTTTAGAAGCCAATTATATTCATTCAAATGCTCAACTTGTGAATCAAAAAAAAAAAAAGCTGAAAAAAATCTTGGATTAATTTGACCTTAGCATATATGTTTTCCTTAGCTGTGGATTGCTTTTGGATTTGCTAGATTTGCTTTCAGAACATCAACTGCATTCTAATCCTGTTATTTTGTGCTTAATATTTATCGTCCTCTGAAGAGGAGTTAGGATATTTTTATATAGGCCAGGGTAGTAGTAAGGCGACATTATTTAGTGAGATTTATTTATAAAGCCCATAAAACCTGCAAAAAGATTTCCTTTGACCATTTAAAAGTTTATAGCTCTATTGCAACTTATTAAATGTGCATGTGAATTGTTGCCCAGCAAATACACATGTTACAATAATCACTGAAATTTCAAACCAGCCCACCTCCCATTATCGTTACTAAGGAAAATTAAAAAAAAAAAAAGAAACTAAATATACAGATTTATTTAGATAAGTTAAAAAATTGAACTTATTAAAGATGTTTTAAAGAATTTTTATCAACTCTACCAACAGGGATTTTTATGTGTCTTTGAAATACCATACAAAGTTATTAACACATATGGGATAAACTTCATTTTTGTTTTTTCTGGTTTTTGTCCTTGAATGTTGTATTAATTAAATTACAGACATTTGATCCTAATAATATGGGATATTAAAAAACAAGAGCTAATTACCTCTTGAAATGGGCAACGCCACTTTTGTACTTATGAAACTCAATAAACAGTATATATATATATATATATATAGTTTATTTTGTGTGCGTGTGTGTGTGTGTATCTTCCTGAAGTCTTAAGCCTTAATATGACAAATGCATTGTCATGTTTTATTTGAAATATTGTCAGTGAACTAAAGGTTTAGTTTAATGATTATTTTAATAGCCATCTGTTTTGTTCTCTACAATTCATGTTGTATCAGTAGAAATATTTCTACCATTTTATCTTTGTTGACCAAAGGAATATGAATTGACAGTGCCTGCAAATGTGTTTTATGAGCAATATTTTAAAAGCTTGTTTTTTTTTTTAAATTTCAGTAGTGATTATCTAACCCCCAAATGTCTTTACTTTTAAAATTTATGTGTTAGTAAATTAATGGTTCTTAAGTTGAAAAATGAGTTCACTCTGTTTGCTTTAGTAGGAACAGATTCTTTTAGGTGTTTGTGTGTGTGTGTTCATGTTTATCTTGTTTGCTGTAAATCCCATGCAGGTTGCCTTCTTGCCTTGGTCACTAGCAAGCTCTGAGAAAACTTGGTAGAGTCTGAAGTAGCAAAAACATTTAATAACTTCTAGTTTGTTTCTCATCTGCATGAATTGTATCCTGTTGCAATTTTTTTTATCATTCTTTCTCACATTGTAATACAAGAAACCTCAAATCCTCTTTGGAAGCAGATATTATATAATTTACAAAATAATTTTTAATTGTGTGATAACTACAGAAAAGAGCATCAGAAGCCAAGTTTACTTTTGATATGTGCGAGCTATCTAAATGTGTCATGAGCTAATGAATAAGTTGTATATTTGGGGCTAAGATCAAATCTTCCAGGTTCTTAAAATCACAGCTTTCTTTTTTTTGCCATAACATTTCTCAAAAAGAAGGAAGATACTAAAAATAATAATGTATACAAATTGATAAGGTGGATAGGGGGAGAGAAAATGAGCAACCCTTTCCATTCATAGATATAGAAAAGAATTTTCATTTCAGATGAGAAAAAAACATTAACAAAATATTTTATATAGAGATAACAATTTTACACAATATGGACATAACTTTCCTTTATAATTAATGTCATATTATCAAGATGCTACAAATAGAATTGCTGAAGAATATTATTAGTATTATTATTAAGCCTACTTCTCCCTGGGTACATAAACATCACAAAGGGCTCGATGCACGCATTTTGGCCCATAAAAATGCTGTAATGTGAACATAAGTTTGCTTTATGAAACTTATGGTTGACCCTCAGAGAAGCAATAATCCCTGGGAGTTCTCTCCAAAGAGTCATGAATCCTGAACCACATACTAGTCACCTCTAGAGGCCAGAGGAATTTGCTACTTGAAAAACAGAATGGAAAGTTCTCAGACTTAGCCTAATTACAAACTTTGCAACCCAAATCCACAATAACATTTGCATCTGCTTAATAAAATATATAGAACATGGTATGGTGGTTTTGAGAGCTATCATGAACCTTATCAAACACTAAGCAGCATGGGGCCCTGTCATCCTCACTTTGCAAAATATTTGAAATTAAATTCGGATTAGAAAGATGCAGAGGGATGTTGGTAATGAACATGGGCCTACTATATTTGACTTACAGGAGCAGATTGTTGTAGACAACACTTCCAAATGTAATCTTTTTTTTTCCCAAATGTAATCTTAAACAAAGATTTTAATTTTTTTTTTCTGAGAAGGTAAGATTTTATCTTCTACTTCCTGTGAGACTTTAAGCAAATTAGTCTCTTAGATATCAGTTTCCTCATTGATAAATATGGAAAATCAAAGTAGATACCTTACTGAGTTACTGTCAAGATAATACAAGTGACATCACAAGTCTTGGCACATAATAAGGGCTCAATAAACATTAATGTGCCAGGCATTCAGATAAGAAGGCAGTGCTCGTATATAACTAATTTTCAACTTCTGGTAAAGCAAAGACTTATGCTCAATAAATTAAAAAGCAAGAAAGCACTCTTCAGATGGGAACCCTGGCTCACACCCACCTCAGAGGAAGTAATTCAAATTTTTACATTTAGTATAGTGAATAGAACATGATCTTCTAAAGTAAAAACTCTCAAAATCTGATAAGTTCCAGCTAGTTTTTAAAAACTTTTAACCCCAGACAAATTTGCCCCCAGTACTTGTAGTTCTTTCTATTTTTATTTTTTTTATTGAATTATAGCCAGACAAATGGATAAAGATGTGGTAGACATATATGATGGAATATTACTCAGCCATGAAAAAGAATGAAATTCTGCTATATGCAGTGACGTGGATGGATCTAGAGAATATTATGCTTAGTGAAATAAGTCAGATAGAGAAAGACAGATAACTATATGACATCACTTATATGTGGAATCTAAAAAATAAAATAATACAAATGAAAGTGTATACAAAACAGAAACAGACTCACAGATGTAGGAAACAAACTAGTGGTTGTCAAAACAGAGAGGGCTGTAGGGAGGAGCAAATTAGGGGAGACAGAAACTACTATGTATAAAATAGATAAGCAACAAGGATATATTGTATAATACAGAGAATTACAGCCAATACTTGTAGTTCTTGATGTTTCAATATTAGTTCTCAAAAAGCTCTTAGGAAAAAGACAAGGAACAAAGAAAAGTAACTTGAAAGAATTTCAGTTTGCTTAAAAAAGAGTTATTATCTTATAGAATGTTGATGATTTTGAAATATCTTAGAAAATCAAATGTTGGTTTCAGAAATACAATTTGAACTAAAAGAGGTAGGTCAATCAGGTAAATTTTTCTTTTGAAAATTAGCTAAAACTCAGTTTGGTTTGTGGTCCTTTGATGTTAAGAACACTTGATTCTTTAGTGCCTATAGGTTATATTTGGAATAAACATTTCTGTTAATGTTCTGAAGTGTTAATATTTGTACCATCCTCAGATATACATGGACATGCATACACACATGTTAAATACACTGACCCTCTCCTTGGCAAGTTCATTAGCAGGTGAAGAGGGCATTTTGTGACAAGCTTGATTGAATTTAAAGTGTGGCAAAGTAGGGTAATTTTCATGCATGTGGGCTGACAAACTATTCAAGTCAGTAAGGGATTATTTACAAAGAATTGATCCAAGTGTTAGTATGTCACTGAAATTGAGGCGGGGGAAGCGCAGGGCCAAATGTATGCTAGCTTAATTCAGCCCAGCACATCTGGTTCATCACATGCTGTGTAAGAAAAATTTTAGGTGATACAAAATGAACACTGTGTTCTCTGAAAGACTAAAATTTCTGAGGAAGCTATAATCATTTTAATCAGAAGATAACCGTTAAGCAAAAATGGAATGTCTGACCTTGTATAGAAAGCCTCCATTCCATCCTGCCTCTTCTATTTCTTTGTTTTCATTTCATGATAAAATTTATGAATTGTTTTCTCTTCTTTTCTTCCTATTACATTCTTTCAAATGCTTTTCTTTCTACTAATTCTGCTCTCTCTGTATACAGTTTTCCCTCGGTATCGGGGGCAGATGGGTTCTGGGAGCTCTTGCAGATACCAAAATAGGAGGATGCCCATATCCCTAATATAAAGTGGGTCGAGCCATGAATACAGTTGGCCTTCTGTGACTGCAGGTTTCGCATCCATGGTTTAGGAAGGCTAAATGTATTATTTTCCCTTCCTTTTCTTCTTCTACTCTCCCTGTCAGACTATTTTTTAATAGAAATAAATGGTTTTCAAAAGATTCAAGTAAATAACTAACAGGGAATTAAGGATAATATCAGATTGACATTTTAGATAATGTTTTGTTTTAGAAATAACAGTAAAAATTCGCACCATGATGCAAAGAAACAAATAAAATAAACCTGGTAGCATTTCTTTTACCATATTTCAAAAAAGATTTTCATATTGTAGGAGAAGACATATGCCACTATATTCAACATAAGCTATCTCATATGTTTGAGAAACATTTTATTTATTAATGCAGAATGAAATTGTTCTTACTGCCCCTTGACTTCAGACACTATGTATTCACCTTACAAAGACCAGGGATACATCTATGAATACTCATGACTTGTTTACCAACCATGAGTATCAAATGGGGAGATCCATCCATCAAATGTAACAAAAGCTTTTTTTGGACTAGATTAAGACACAAGCCTTTCCTTAAATGGCTATGTTGAAATGTAAATTCCTAAGTTATATACTTATTTCCCATGACCTCTGCTCAAGTGAGCTTAACCTAAAATCTTTTAATAGATTAATTATTCCACTTACTCTCTATTCTTTTAAAAATATGACTCTTTCAGAAGTATCTCATTGGATACAAAATGCAGGACTTAGGTGATACATTTTCTCTAACACCTAGTACAGCCCTACAAATGTTAGAACTTGTAGCCTATTGTTCTCAGTGATGGTAAAGAGACATCATTTCTGTTACAAGGTTTTAATTGCCTTTAAGAGACATCATAAGAACTAAAAATAAAGTATCATTATCTTTGTTATTATACTCTGAGTTCTTGAGTATTCAATATATGCTTTGTCTCTGGGTCTCTTTCTAGTGCCAAAACCCTTGTTAATAGGAATTAGACCAGATTATGATTGTGTAGGGGATATCTTAATTTTACATGCTCTCTCCATCAGACAATACATGTCTATATTCATTATCTTATGTCAGTGTGTATGAATAAACCCCAGAGCTATTTAGCTCTTTGCCTTTCATCCTTAGATCTTTTGTCTTATAAACTATTATATATCTCACTGTAACGACAGTGAATTATGTTTGGCAATGTCGCCTTCTTTTATGAAAGGTGTATTTTAATTTGACATTAGAAACAACTAGCTTTAAAGATGTGACTGGCCTTCACTTCTTTTTAGATTCCTTTCGGAGATACTCTTACCACAAAAATGTGCTCTGTGGGAATTTGGCAAACTAGCTGATAATAGGATAAATCATTTTTAGTTTACCAGAGAAAGAAAATGCTTCATTATTATGTTGTTATTATTTACTATAGCAAAAAGGAAATATAATTTTAGCTAGCTATGTGCATGTGAGTCCAGATACCATTTGATAAAATGAGTTAGGTGGGGAAACTTCCACTTCTTTGTGATGACACATCAGATATGTCCTTATCTCTAAAAACATTAAGGATAAAGGAGTGATACTTTGTTTTTCCAAGTACCCTTCGAGCTAACAGAAAAAAATCTAAATTATGATATATTTATTTTCCAGGAGCCAATGAGAAAGAAATAGCCCTAATGAATGGTTTGACAGTTAATTTACATCTTCTACTGGTAAGCTGCCTTTCCCACCAGTGTTTAGTATACACTTATTTATGGAATCTGAAATTTTTCTATCTTTAATTCATGAGCATCTGAAGGTTAACTTATTTTAAAAAATGTTGTGAGGTTATTTTCCTTTCTACCAGGAAATGCTGGACCATGATAGAATGGCTTCTTCATAATCATGGGAGAGTTGACTCTTGCAAAGAGCTTTAGAATAATGAATAGCTCTTATCTCAGAATGTAAAGAGTCACAGTGGGTGAGAAGTAAAATTCCTGCAAGCACCCAAGATGATGTACAAATGCTAGCAAACAGTGAGCTTTTCAAACAGACAGTTTTTTCAATATGCTGGACTTTAGCAGGGTGGGACTATGGATTAGTATGTTTTGTTGATTAATTTGGGGGGATTAGGTTAAAAAGTAATTAGAAAATAAAACTAAATTAGAGAAGAAGGACCTAGTACCTTAGAAGAGTCACTGTGTTTCAAGTAATTCTTACATCCTAAGTACTTAATAATGTGTATACCTCACAATGTCAAATATATTCTTGATTTTAAATATGTTGCCTATAGCAATTGTTTGATGCTATGAAATATTTGTATTCCATTTTGTGATTTTTTGAAAACATGTCTACATGACACAGATGCACAATGAAGATATGATACTTATTTTAATAAAATACAGATATGATTATTAAATATGCCTGAAGGAACAAGCTTGTGGAGTATGTTAATTATGATGGTAAACAGCATAGTTTTAAGTTCAGACACCTGTGGGTTTTACCCCCAGCTGAGTTACTTAATGCCTGTTTAACTTTGGATAAGAGTTTCGGCATTTCTAAATCTTAAATTTCTCCTCTGTAAAAATGAGGACAGCGATACCTGTTTCATAGGTATGCATGAGTACAAAACACGGTAATGTATGAAAACTACTTTAGCACCCTGCCCAGTGGTCAACATCCAATTATCAGTAGCAATCATCTTCATTGTTATCACTGTCAGTCAGTATTTCTTCTCTAAGAATTACGTGGAGAAATGAAAAGGCCCCACTGAACACATGAGTTACTTCTCCCTGGTGCCTCTAGAAATGCCAAATGTTTCATTAGGGCAAAGGTACTCTCAGTTGGATCTAAAAAGAAATTTTATGAAATCATGAAATAGTGGCGATATGTGGCAATACTAGAAACCAAGTCGACACTGCAAGATAAATCAACATAAATAAGACATACATAGAACATGATATTTTAGTCTCATAAATAGAGAAATTACCATTACATGCTTTGGGAAGCTAATTTTTCAATTAAAATTTAAGTAAAGTTTAAGAATTTGTTTTTATCTGATTCACATTTTCTCCAGAATTTGCTTTCCTACTGATAAACTTAATGAGCAAATATCTTCTTCCTTTTTAGAATTCATTGGAAACAAGGCTAATTGGAAAATGTAGCCTTGATAGACACCTAGATGTGTAATTAATTAATGCCTGTAAGTGCTGGAGATTATAAAATGAAAGTGTGGCATAAAATGAACAAATGTCTAAACTGTGCATTAATGCTTTTCTCAATAAATCCATTTTATTGCAGTTATCATTTTTTAAGCCTACATCAGAACGGTATAAAATTCTCCTAGAAGCCAAAGCCTTCCCTTCAGATCATGTAAGGATTCTTCAAATTATATTTATATTTTTTCTACTCTTCCTAAAGGAGCCTATCATTTGCCTGACTTGAATGTTTATTCACTAGTCTTTTCCACATAACCTTACAGTAAAAAGATCTGTCAAGTGCTTTTGATTTATGCATTTCTTATAGGTTGCAGCTTTATTTTTTTTGTTCAAGTAAAACATGTGTTAACAGAGGAAAGAACTGAATAGAAACATTGATTTATTAGTCTTTTTAAAGATATTGAGCAAACCACTGGTCAAAATCAAGTGTAGTTGTAAATGTTTTATTAATTCTTGTTACAGTTTTATTTCATGAAATTAAATCAATACAGACCCCAGTACTTTAACCCTTTAGCTACATAGACTAGGAATATAAACATTTATTTGTCCATTTGTTTTCATAGCACACTAGCATAATTATTGGTGCTTTATACTTAAAAAAATTTATTAAAGATTAAAAGGATTTCTTGTGGTTCAAGAAGAAGTCATGCCACTTTTTCAGCAATCTCAGTTGGTAAGAAATTTGATTGTTCCAGACAGAAACAGGTGAAGTATGTTGCAGGTTTAGTGTTACAGTTCAGTTTCAATGTTGAGGAAATTTGATTTCTGTCTTTGGTACTTAAGTATTCTAGCCCACATCTCGTAATTTTAAGGCACTTAATCCAAATTAATAGCCGTTATCTTATTAAAAAGGACCAAAACTCTAGTATCTTGAAAAAATTCAGGGTCCCTAAAATTGCTTGTTCCCATTTATGTCTTGGACTCTCAATAAAGGGAACTTTCCGATGTGCTTTTCTTTCACTGGCTTACTCTCTCCAGGGTAAGCCATTTCTGTATTCTATATTGGAGCCTAGCAAGTCTTCACTGCTCACTTTGGTTATTTTGTAAACACTATTTTGACTTGAACTAGATGATTTAATATCTTATTCTAAAAATCTCTTGTATTCCTAAAGTCTAGATAACCCCTACATTTTCATTCATTTCTTATATTTTGTGTTTCAAAGAATGTTCAGATTGCTGCATGTAAATTATATTAAGCAATTCTTCTGTGCTGCATTCTGTTTAGTCACTTTTAACCTTGACCTTGAATTTAATATAATAATATGCTTTTATTGGTATTTTATTATTTCTTTTCTGAGTTATTTCAGCGTACTTCTGTGCATTGGGCTTGACTGAATAAATCAACCTTCTTTTCCAGTACGCCATTGAGTCACAGCTTCAACTTCATGGACTTAACATTGAGAAAAGCATGCGGATTATAAAGCCAAGAGAGGTATACGAGAAGAGAAAGAAATAAATATTCATCATGCTTCTATTTAGTATTGATTTTTTTCTTCATTTTCTTCAAAAGTTTATCATCTTCATTACTTTAATGGAACTTTCAAGAAAGTATAAAAGACCTATACTCCATTACTATTAGGTCATTTTTCTTAAAGTAGATAATTAACTCAAAAGTGTATTTATTTTAAATTTTCAAGGGCTAGTCATATTATAAGCAAGTTATTTGGATATTACTACAACTAGAGTCTCCCATACTGTTCAATGGGATGGGAGGAAATGGCAAATTGCATATATAGTTTTCAATTTCAAATGCCATTGCCTGTGGGAGCCATTAAAATCATGTTAAAATCAGTGATATTTGTTGAAATTGAATGATGCCTATTTTTATGCCCCCTCTTAATCTAAGTATCAGATGTCTTTCTCTGAGCATGGAGTTGGACATACAGAAAGGGACATGGTGTAGTAGACTTTATTTAGTCTTACAACCTGGCTATTACTTCCCAGAGAAATCCCAGACCTACAGACATACTGGGGTATGTATGTAACTTTGGGATAGTTACTTTATCTCTGAGATTCCTTTGTATTTAAACAGATAACAAAGGAAACACCTAATCAGGCTCAACTGTATGTTCAAGATCTAAAATACTGTGCAGTTTACATTAATAATGATGTAAGGCTAAGTTGTACAGGTTTTGGCATATAAAACCTGCAGCTTGTGTAATCTGGTACCAAGAGATCCACATAGAATAAATTTTACATTTCACATATGTATGATGCTCCCAGGCTGTTAAGCCAGTGTTTGACCAGTTATTTCTTTCAACCAGAATTATTTGAGAAATTAAAGATCTTCTCTACTCACTTCTATTTGCCAACGTGCAATAAATTAAAGGAATGGAAAGTTCTCACAACTCTGGGATGATATCTGTTTCATGTTACATATAAATTGCTTATTTCCAAGAAAACGAATATAGCCACTAATATATCATGCATTTTTAGCTTAAAAGAGACAAGTGTTGTGGAGCCCTATGATTTAATCATAGTTTGGGGGCATTCTTTACCATTACTAGATCAGAGTAGATCAACATGAGAGAGGACTGTATCCCATCATTGAGGAAAATATTTCTTATTTGCTTAATATGGAATCTTTAGAGAAGTAAAGTATTAGTACTTATAACATTTTCCTTACTCTTTTTTTTTTTAATTATGATGGACAAACTGTGTTAGCTTCCTCTAAGGAAAAATAAGTTTGAGTTTATCATGTTACTCGTTTTACTTAGAATTTTTTCTTAGAGTTACTGAAATCCTCCTCTTTATGTATAAAGTATTCATCACTTAATAATTCAAAGATTTCACTGTCAATTCCCTTTTTATAGATTACCATTTTGTAAAAACCCCTAGGCTTCTAGTAGAAGTTAGAGTATGTATTACATTTATGATACCTATTATATATGCCTAACATGGGGCACAGTAATTGGCAAATAATAAGAGTTAACAAAAATTAAAAATAATTGAAGGAAAATTCATGGGTACCTTAATGAGCTTTCCCACATATTAACGTAGTTAATGATGCTTTGACTTCAAAATCATGTTAAACACTGGAGAAAATTCATGAAGACTTCATAAATAGATCAGAATTGTTAGTGTATAAATAAATAATTTGTATTTAGCTGAGTTCTTTTTGCTCAAGTTGTTTGCAAGACCAAATCTAAATTCATTTACAAATTTAATGAACTGATCATTAGTCTTAGGCGGAAAGTTGTAGGGGAAAAGTAACCTTGATAGAATACTGAGTTTTATTGATATTTTCTTCATGTTTTAATCTTGATCTTTAGGTTGGTCTGGAGGAGATTTTACTCCTAAATTAATAGAAAATATTGGTTGGGTTACACTCAGATGAAAGATGTATATGTGTCTTTTTTTCTTGAAAAAAATATGATATTAGATTGATAAGTAAAATACTAGTTTCTAAGAAATTTGTCTTGACAATTAGTATTTTATAGACTTTCTGTACTTCCTGATATCTTATTGGATGGGAATAAGAAGGAAATAATTTATAAGTATGTAAATAGTAAAAATTAATTGAAAAACTGAAGAATAAAATCAAGCAAGTAGGGCTTGGCAAAGACACTTTGTAAACCTCTTCTCTTTTATTATCATTTCTTAATAACAAAAAGCATGTTCAAATACTTCTCTCTCTTGCCAGATTTTCGAAGATCACTAGTATGAAAAAAATTTACCTTTGATTTTTCTTATGGTGGGAAAGATCTCACAGCGAATTTTAGATGGGAAATACAAAGCAACAAATTTGTTATTGTGAATTTTAGATGGGAAATATAAATCAACAAATTTGTTATTGTGCAAATATGTAATGGTTGTGCCTCACTTGACTTTAGGGGGAAGAAACCTTGAGAATAGAGGATATCCTGGAAGTAATTGAGAAAGAAGGTGACTCAATTGCAGTCATCCTGTTCAGTGGGCTTCAGTTTTATACTGGACAGCTCTTCAATATACCCGCCATCACAAAAGCAGGACAAGCAAAGGTATGCACATCATTTCCTCTTTCCTACCTTGTCCAAAACATCAATCTACTGAGGAGTATTCAGCTGTGCTTCTAGTAAAATATCTTTGTTTCAGTCTGTGTAAAATTATTTAAAGAGTTTCTTTTAAGCAAAAAAAAAATTATATATATATATATATATAGAGAGAGAGAGAGAGAGAGCTTTAGGCATCTCTATTTAAGCCTCTTTTTTTCACTTCTGTGGTCTTACTTCCTTATTAGCATCTACTCTCCCAATGTTTACCTTTTTAACCAGCAGGACAAAAGAATTTCCTTTAGTTGATGTCACTGGTGCAGAGCTGCTCAGTCAGTAGGAAGCAGACAGTACTTAGGATAGTAACTACAAGCTAGAACTATTAGAAACTCAGCTCTGGTGTTTCTCATACTATAACTCATTCTAAATACAATTCATGCTCATTAGCCCTAGGTACCTGAAGAAGGAGAGATGCAGAATAAAAATGTACCTGAAGAAGGGGAGATGCAGAATAAAAGTTTATCAGTAGATTGAATTTTATTCAGTTTACTAAAGGAAACCATTTTGTGCCTAAGAATCTTGAGAAATTATTACACTGCCTATAACAAGATATCTTCCCTAAATACTATTAAATAACACATAGTGTACTAATTTTTAATAGTAACTATATATATATAGGTGCTTGTAAAAAAGTATTTTTAGTATTTGTCTACCTAAAAATAAGAAATCAGATGAACAACATTCAACAGTCACAACTTGTATTTAAAATCTTTAAATAACAGTTCTATTTGATTCAACAATCAAGTCACATATTTTAAAAGGTGACAATCGAATTATATTCTGAACATTAATAAGTTATTGGATTAATATATGTGTGAGACCTAGTTAATATATTCAGTTATTGAAGCTAATGAATGGAACTAATGAAAAGAAATTTAGCACCGTTATCAGCAGTCTCTAGGAATTTCCAACCACGAATTCCAACTAGTTTGATGGATAACTGTGAAAGTGGTGTATTACAAAATATAAAAAGATAATGTCTTCTTAATTTAGATATTAAATGTTAAGCACCCAAATAAAGGGAGGCCAACAAAATGCCATATTTTAAAATTTTATGCAAGAAATCAGAAGTCCCCTGATAGCGTTAGTATACTTGCATGCCTCATTAACCTTCATAAAAATGAGGCAGAAAGATGGAGAAGAAAGATCATAGGTTTTGTAATCACTCAATCTGTGGTTCAACTCTAGGCTAAGTCATTTAATTTTTATATGATCTGAGGCAAGTTACTTGACTTTTTTGAGTCTCTGTTTTCAAAGTGTTAATTTGGGATAACAGGACCCACTTCAGTGCTGATAATGAAGCGTATAAAATATCTACTGGATTGCACACATTTTGCTATTAAATGGTGGTTGCCTCCCACTTTCTACTGTCCTCAACAAATATAAAGTTATGGAAAGTGGCTCAAGTATACATTTTCTTTCATTTCCCATTAAAAAGCAAAATAAATTTGTTTACTTAGATAGTATATGTAATTCTCATTCTTAACTACTTTGGTTGCTAAAACCATTCTCTCAGTATTTTGCAGGTTTTCTGTCTCTTAAAAAATACAGTGCCTACCAGGTAAAACGCTCCTTGAATTTTCAGTCAAAGAAAGGAAGGTAGGAATAAGCAGTTGCAGCTAAATGCAACTGCACATTAGTGATAGATACTATGGAAGTGAAAAAGTAATCTAGCAGACTTCAATTTATCCATTATCAAAAATTCTAACATTTATACTGTTGGAGTATATATGTTGAGTATATATTATTCTCAATGGAGAAATTCAGAAAAATTCTTTAAAATGTTGACTTACATAGCTCTCTCAGGTAGCCTATAAAGATAAAGCTGAAGAGAGGAGCAAAGAGAAAATTAAAGGTGTCAATCAAGAAAGTGTTGGGAAATTCTAGGAGAACAAATGCCATAAGTAAGCCACTGTTAAGAATGCCTAAGTGAGATATAAAAGAGGAAAGTGTCCAGAAGTATGGTTGGAACCAAAAACGATGGAACAATAAAAGTCAATAAGAGTAGATTTTGAAGTGGAAACCTCAGAATCACATGAAAGGGAAGTGGGAACAGAAACTTTGAAAAATATATTAAATACATATATACCAAAAAGGGCACAAATCATAAGTGGCTTGATGAATTATTTTGAACCCTTATAACCATAACCCGCATCAAGAAACTTCTAGACTATTGATAACATTCAGAATCCTGGTTTATGCCTTCTCCCAAATACTGTCTGTTACCTCCCCTCCAAAGGTACCACTCTCCTGACTTCTAACCATATATATTAGCTTTGTCCCTCTTTGGGCTTTACATAAGTGAATTTATATTATTTTGTGTATCACTCACTTGTTCACTACTATGTTTGTGAGATCCATCCATATTGTTTGTAGCAGTAGTTTGTTTTCTTTTCACTTCAGTATATTATAATAATGTGTGAAGTAGATCTCTATTTTTTCCACTCTCATCAGAATAGAAAATTTGAGTTTTATTTCCATTTGAGGGCTTTGACAGCAAATGCTACTCTGAACATTCTTATAAAATCTCTGGATGTGCATTTATTCCAATTGCTGTTGGCTATATAGTTAGAATTGGAATTGTTAGAACAGAAAGTATGTGTGTGTTAAATCCTAATCAATAATGTCAACTTTCCAAAGGTTTGTATCCGTTCGTCATATACTCCCATGTGTGAGACTTTCTGTTGCTCTATATTCTCACTAATAGTCAATTTGATTAGTTTGTAACAGTAACTTATTGTGGCTTTAATTTGCACTTCCCTCACTTTTGGTGAGGTTGAGGGTCTTTCAAATGTGTACTAGCCAACTAAGGATGTTCTTTTTTGAAATGTTTATTCAGGCATGTTGCCCAATTTTCTATTTGGTTATCTGTCTTTTGGTTGTAAGTTGTATAGAAATTGATTTTAAAGGAGAGGGAAAATACAAGATTTCCAGTGATCATCTAAGAGGGAAATTAAATTAATTAATAAAAAGAACAACTGATAGTATGGTTTTGATTCACGTAATGAATTTAAGATGTGGAGGCTTTCCTTAACTGAGGAGAAGGCCTGAGATGGTGGCAAGTGTGGGAGGCTGAAGAAAATTAAACATAAGTTCAGGTTAGAGAGCCATATTCTAAGGGAAGGACAGCATGTGAAAAGAGACATCAATTTGGAGTAACATTTTCATATTACATCTTTGAATTCATCTGCTTAACTTTATACTACTGGCCAACTCATCATCTTGGAGCTCTGCCGTACTTCCCTATTTCTATATTTTGCATATTCTATCACTTGTTTCTACTAATCATGTCTTCTTATCTATCCTCGCTGAATGTTCCCCGTCATCCTTTGAATCACTGTGCCTAGAGATTTTAACCACTGCTATGATTCAGTTCTCACTGCCAAGTTACAGGATACTTCCACACTTGAAAATTGTTATTTATGACCATTTGGACTCTGTGCTCCTTGAGGTCAGTATGCCCTGGATTTTTCCCCCCATCACCCAAATGACCCTGTTGTTTCCTGCCACCATCCTCCTAGACCTGTGGACTCTGACATTTTCCTGTTCTTTACTTTTTCAACCAGTTACTTCTTCACCTACCCTATCAGGGTTGGTCTTTCCTTTAAAATTCCTGAATTAATTATGAAGTTTTCAGCTGCAAGAAGCAAAGTTCCAGACCAAAAAAAAAGCCAAAAATTATAGAGATTTCTTTTTCTCACCACAGAAGACTTGAGGCAGAAGGCTGCTGCAATGCCACTGAGTAAAATCTGAGTGACAACGCCAGGGCTCTCTTAGATATTTTTCTCAGTCTTCTCACATCAGGGTCACAAAGAGAGTTTTCCCAAATCCAGATATCACAATTCTATTTAGGGCAGAGAGAAGGGAGAAGAGAGAAGTAGCAGTATGGTTCATTTGTCCCTTTCAGCCAAAGTGCAAAGTCTTTCTCAGAAAAACCTAGCAGATTCCTGCCTATGATTCATTGACTTCTAAAGTGGCAGCTTCAAAGAGTATGAGTAAATACTCTACATTTAAATTTACTAAGTAAAATTCATTTTTAGTTTTTATGGCCCTATAGTAGAAAGAGGCTAAGAAGAGGGGTTGGGAACAGGTTTAGGCTAACTAACCCACAGTACTTGCATTTCCTAATTACACCCCCGTGGGGCAGTATTGTTTCTAATCTGTTTCCATCTTTTCTCATTTATTCCTTCTTATTTCTCCTTTTATCCCCTTCCTTCCTTTTTTCCTTTTCTTCTTTCATTGTTTTCTTTTTCAGTTCATTTCACAAAGAATTTGAAAAAAATTCATGGAAAATTGATTAGGCAACATAATGAAATATAAAGAGAGAGAAATAAAGAGATAATCTCGGTCATCTGGAGAAATGAACACACTCCCCACAAATCATAGTTTCTCAACTTGGATTATGATAAGAAATAGAAATTTTTTTTCAATGAAATTTCTTGATGTGTTAGGTAGACTAAGTCTTGGTAACAAATAAATAGATCCATAAATGGCTTCATTGTGATAGATGTTTATTTCTTGCTCGTGCAGCAGCCAGGGATCAGCTTTCTCCTGTGCAATGATTCGGGTTACCAGTGATTCACAATTGTATCCTATGGCTTTCACCCGAGAACCTGTGTCACTGTTCAGCCAAAGGAATGGGATAATGGGATCTGAAAGGACATATTAACATCTTAAAAGCATTAGCTTAACAATGGAAAAACTTACTTCCAGTTATATTCCATTGACTAACATATGGTCATTTCTGGAAAATGAAGTATATTTGTGTGCTCAGGAAGAACAGCTATTAGTCCTGCCACCCCTGGAATTCAGGTGTTTTGTGTTGCTGATGGAGCAGGATACCTACTCTGAAATTCAGTGTAGCATTTGCATTAATAACATGTGTAGACAGTGAAGACAGAGCCAGACTTGGTCTTGAATACATGTCTCTCAGTAAGTTTCTGACATAGTTTGACTGGCTTAATTCACTTACCAATATAACTTCATTTCTCCACTTAACAAACAGGAAAGGTAGGAGAGCTTGCTCCATAGGTTTGTTCTAATGAGAATTAAACAAGATACTATTCCTAAAACACTTAGTGCTTAGTGCATTATAAGTACTCAATAAATGTTAGCAATTATTAATATATAAAAAGACATATTGATATATCTGATCCACCAAAAAAGAAATAATGGATTCTTAGACAGAAGGTGAAATATTCAGAATTTTAAACTAAAGAATTTCTTTGGACAATACTCTACAATATAAAATAAAACAATAATCTAAGCATCATGGTTATGACTCAAGAGACTAGACTAAAATTTTAAAAGAGTAGATAATCGACTAATAACATTTTTAATGATTTTATCACTAAAAAGCCTCAGTGCCAACTGCTTATATTCCACCTCCTCTCTCCAATGCCACATAAAATGGTCTATAGCACACTGGAACTCATGGTGCCTGGTGGACAATGGTGCAAAATAAATAGTTGTTGAATGAATGAGTGATTGATTTCCTTATTTATCACATTTTTTGAACGATTTTACTGTACCTATATATGGATGCTGGTTTTTTAATTTTTTTTGATCTACTGAAAATTGAAACATAAGTGACAGCTAAAAAAGAAGACTAAATTTTGCAAATCTGCACTTTGTTTTATTAGCTTTTACCTTGTCATGTGGCACTCTCTACTGGGTATGAGTACAGAAATCTCTCAGACACAACCATAAGTTGCCAAAATTTTTAATAAATAATAATAAAAATATAATCTGAACAGTTTAAATAAAAATAAATTAATTCCATGTCCATAATAATATAAGACAAAAACAAATAGAAAGGCAGCAGTGAAAAAAGAAAGACATATTTTAGTATCAACAACATTTGGTAAAAATCCAAGGTATCTGAAAACTCATATGTCACCTCACAGAACCATTCACTCATTTTCAGGGAAGGCTTCTTGTTAAAAATAATTTTGAGATACTCGTAAGAGATAAATGATTGATCAAGCCTCAAAATTCTAGAGAAAGCTTGACTGAGATACTTCTAGTCCTGAAGATTGAGAGTCAGCTCTCATGGACCACTACAATAGAGTAGTCATATCAATATCAGGATTAATAATACTTACATTTGAGCAATGAATCAGATAGGGAAAATTAGTACCAAATATTTTTGTACATAACTATACTATAAATTGGCATGTTGTATGAAATTTTTATGCACAAAAATTAACCTTTTCCAAAAAGGCTTATTATTAGAATATGCAATATAAAGTAATTTTCACTAGACATTGTAGTGAATAGAGCCATTCTTCTATCAAAGTCACTGCCAGTTCACCCAATAGGATCATTTCATTAGCACATAGAAGAATCTTATCTATATTCTTGAGTAGAGTGACATGCATTTTAATCTTGTATTCTTTCTGTCAGTAAATATTTGATTAGTAAATTTTAATAATGGAGTTCCAAATATGAACACCTAATTTAGCCTGGAGTGTCAGATGACCTTCTCAGAGAAGATGAGACCTGAGCCAATTCTAGAATTATGAGTAGGCGTTAGCTAGATAAAATCCCCTCCAGGGGGCTGGCAGTATGGTGGGCCATTTTAGACACTTTAAAAAATGACAGAATTGAAAGGAAGCAAATATTTCAGTTATAACTTGATTACAGAAAAGATAGTTAGAAAACATGTGACAAGCAATGAGTCTATAAGGCAGACAGGCCAGGTTAAGAAGGGCCCACTAAGCTATATTATACATTCGAGCTTCTCTTTAAAGACTCACAGGGAGCCATTGAGAGCTTTTAGACAGTGAAAGAATTGGGTTTTATTTTAATTTTAAAAAGAAATTCCCTGCCTACAAGAATGGGTAGGAATAAGATAAGAGTGGGCAAAAATAGTCAATTGTAGTCTCTATGCAAGAATTTAAAAACTCTATCATGATACAGTTCAAAAGATAGGCATAGCAGAGAACAGATGTTTTAAGCTACATGAAATATTTTTCTGATCTCTTAAGTCATCATTCTTATTTAACCTTATTCTCTTAGTGATATTAAAGACAGATTTTATATGAGCATCAGAAATAAAGGATCTATACTGAGCTCTCGTCAGCTTTCACCCAGATTTGGTTTGATCCACAGAATCCAAGGATAAATGTGTGTGTGTGTGTGTGTGCATGTGTGGGGGTGTGTGTGCATGTGTGGGTGTGTATGGAGAGAGAGAGAGACAGACAGACAGACAGACAGAGACAAAGAGAGAAGGGAAAAATAACCTGAAGTTTAGATGGAGTGTCTCATGAACTAAGTGTCCTTTACTTTGGGAATAATAAAGGATTGTTCTGGTTAGAAATATAAAGTAAACTATCTGTAGTATTAAATTTACCCAGGTAGGAGCCTTGAGTCAATAAATCGAAATATATTTGTGAGGATCAGTGCCCAAGAATCTAAAAAAAATTGAGCTGTCTCTAAGAAGTTTTCATCAGATGTTTTATTTAATTTAAGCTTTTCATTAAATGGACCATGTGAGAAAGACTGATTAATTTTCAATATAAGAGAAATTTGCACTCAAGATGTATTAGGATTACAGATCTGAGAAAAGAAAGCTTCCCAGTTATCAATCAGGATTATTGCTTTGGCAACCGCTCTCATCAAAGCCACAGTGGCTAATTATTTCTCCTGATCTAGCCTCATCCAAACCCAGGATTCCCCAAATGAAATATTATACTTATGGATTTTCTTAGATGATATGCATTTTATTAAATACCTACATTGTCTAAGACCCAGGATATTTTATCTAATATTTTATGTTTTACGCCACTTGACCAACCAAAGAAAGGCTGATTTAAGTCTTTGTTAAGCTGAAAAATTAAAGTGTTCCAACATGAAATGCTTATATCAGTTTTCATTTATTCACTAACCACCATAAGAATGGAAAGGAAAAGTTGTCTCATGGCAGTCAAAATGGAATTTCAAAAGATCCTTGAGCAGGAAAAAAAAAATTCTCAATAAAATGTGAGAGATTTCTCTTAATGTCTTTCTTCATGATCTCCTCCTTTAATCAGTTAAGTTATTTATGCAAACAAGATTAAGGATATCAAAGTTTCATTGAGTTGAAGAGATACTGTTTATCTTTCTAGCAAATAATCTTTCTTAAGTAAGGTGGTGAACAAAGACGGTAACTATCATATTGTCTATAAAAACTCACTTTAAGGGAAGAAATCAAGGAGTGATGCCTTCAAGAATTATCCAATAGACTTTTTTGTAATATTATCAAGTTCAGTATATAAGTAAACTTAAAAATATAAGTAAATTTGATTGAGAAATTGACCATTTAGATTGACATAATAATCATTAGAAAAATATCTTATGGAAGATTATACTTTGAATTTCCAGCTAAATGGGGCTCTCTCCAATATAATAAGTATCATTACCATGTGACGGATAATTAAACAGTTGCTTTAAATCCACTTTATAACAGAATAGGTAGATAAAAATAGATAAGTAAAGGTTCAGAGTTACCATCCACCCAAAACAATAACTGCCCATTGTTGGGAAAGTTGTGATTAGACCCATGTATCTCCTATTCGATCTTTTTACTTCATGTTTCTCCCAGATGATGACCATCACTCTTCTAGCATTTGTGGAATAGAGTCCAAACTACTTTAGCCTTTTATGATTGTGCATAAATTATCACTTATCAATATCAATACTATCAATATTGTATTTTCCTCTGCTCTCCTTCACATACTTACTATTAAACTAAACCAAATGTTTCCTATGTTTTCTGTCCAGATACCATACTTTGTCTCCATGCCTTTATTCTTAGCTTCCCTTCCTCCTAGAATTTTCACATGTGAAGAATCTGTTCCTCCACCCACCTCACCTACTACCTGCTTCACAGGTTATAATCTGTCCTACAGATTTGCTTTGTTTATCTCTTTGTATATGCAAACATGGTATGTTTAAAATTTTTAAATTACATGCCAATAATGACAGAGCAAGAGATTTCATATGAAAACTCCTACTTTGAAATATCTTCAGAAAAATTAGAAGTTTGGCAACACTACACTATCTTTTCTGCAGGATAACAAGTGGCAAGGCTGAGTCACAACTCTCCCCACTGAAGCTCTCCCCATCAGGTGGGGTTGGAAATCTTCAGCACGGCTCCCACTCCTACCTTGTTGACCTCCACACTGAAGCTGAATGACAGCTGGCATATATATTTCTGCTTACATTGTAGTGCTCTTTCAAAAAAGAGTAAGGTGGATTATTTCTTACAGGCCCAACTTATATATTTCTTGACTAATTCCTGTAGAAAAATTAGGGGGCAACCTTGACCTTCATCATCAAAATTTTCTCACTCCTCTGTGTCAGGCTAAATCTGTATTCCTATTGTATTTCCATAGCATGATGCAAAAGGTATTATTGGCCCCTTCTTGCACTATGTTATACTTATTTCTTATACTTATATCTTAACTTTAAAATTTAGGAAGCTTCTATCAGTAGTGTTCAACGACTAACTGAGGTGGACCCTGCAAACTTCACAGGCTTGTGCTAGGGCTTTACACATACATAGCCACTTATCTTTAAATGCACACCTTTGGCCAGTGAATGGATAAGTATATATTTCAGCAAGAATAGATTCGGCTAATTTTACAGATCACAAATTGCATAAAAAGCTCCCATTTAACTGGAATCAGAAAATTCCTTATAATGGTTATCTACTCTAAAAATCAAAATACTTGTAAAATTTGAGTTCTTTTCAAATTCCATTTCTACTCTCTGACATACTTAGGGCATGCAGACTGCTCCATTAAGTTATTAAATATTAAAAGAACTAAGTTAAGCTTGAAAAATTACCTTGAGCTATTTTCCCCATCTTGAGTACCCCAAATAAATCAAACAAACTATATTTTGTGTGAGATCCTTGCCAGCTGGAGAAGGACTCTAGAAGAGAACAGTATTACTCAATTTGTTTTATTTTTCCTGTTTGGTTTTGCACTTACTTCCGACAATAAATAGAGGAGACAATCACTATTTTTTTTTCTGGTAAAAGAAATAGCTGGAATTTGCTCTTGAAAGCACACTCTGTTAGTAAGACATTTTTACCTGCAAATTACACGACACAACACTTTAGGGTCTCAAGATCTTTTTGCTTTTTCTCCCTCTCAGATCCTTTACTCTTTCTCTCCATGTAGCTGTTAGCTCTTAGCTTTGTCTCATATGTCCTTAACTGACACATCCTCCTTAAATTTCATTAGCAAAATGCTCCCAATGCTCGCACCGTCTATTTCTCGTCTCTGGATTTGCCTGTTTCATCAATATCTACTTTTCAAAAGCCAGGCTAAAAGGATAAGTCTAATTTCTGCAGTAGAGCTTTGTACAAATGTGGATAATACTAGGTGCTAGCTGATGGCCCACTGTGCTTCAGGCACTTGGCACACAGTATTTCCAGGCTTCCCGGCAACCCTAACAGTGAGCTTTTCCCATGGCTCAGTTGAGGAAACTGAGTCTGAGAGAGGTTAGCACTTGCCCAGGCTGACTTGGCCAGCCAGTAAGGGTTATAATTGGAGTCTGGCTCTGGCACACACCATACCTCTCTTTCTACTGTATTGTCTCATTTTATATATGTAAACTAATCATATAATGGCAAAGAATTCTCAACATTTAGAAAAGCCAAAGGAAAAATAAAATACATAATCCTCCTTTCTTGGTCATTTCTTTTCTTGGGAACCTGAAACTTTTGTCTTTATAGTTGATGTAATTGTCTCTTCAGTTCAGAGACTATTGAAAACCCACAATTTTTACTCTGCCCCAAGGATAGGAATTGAAATTGTAGCTGAATAAGATTCTGTTTAGTGCCAGCACTCAACAGTGCCCCTTAGAACTTCAAATTCACTCCTCTTAACTACTCTCCTTAAGAGAGGCTCCAAGACACTGACCCCTCCATAGCTTCTTCTGATGGGTCTCCCAGGCAGTTGCTTCATTGGCAATAGCTTCTACCTTGGATAGCCCATTGTAATTCCTGTTAGCAGCTCTTCAGGGCTTTTAGAGGTGTTTGCAGGAGCTCTTCTCCTAATTAAAAGAGCTTGCAAACTCTTATGTGACTGGGAAGCTAATCTATGTGACACCAGGGAGAATTTCAACAGGAAGTCTGCTAAACTTTCTAATGGTAGCTGAGTTGCAGAGTACTCTCCAGAAATGTCATTGGTTCTTAGGTATATTGAGAGAGAGAGGGAGAGAGAGAACAGAGATTAAGAAAAACCTCACTGTCTCTGTCTTCAAAGAGTCATATGGGTCATAGAGACGTATAAATAGAAAATTGCTTTAGACTGTGTTAGTGCTTGACAAAGGTAAAAACAAATCCATGAAAGTGTCTTAGAAAATCAGTCCGGTCTAATACTACAAAAAGCAGAGTTATGCATGCTCCAGTTCATTCTACCTTAAGATTGGATCAAAACCGCATATTGGTTTTGACTTAAGGGGAAGTCAGATAGTGTAGGTGATGTATTCCAACTCAAGTTCAGAAACTATCATCTTCTTCCAGGCATCTGTTCACAGAACTAGGGGACATAGCTATTATCCCAGTTTCTTGTTACCAGTGTTTCCCATTAGCTACCAAGCTAGCCATGTAAATCACATAGCTAAAATATTTCTGGAATTTAAAGAGTACTGTGAGTTATATTAATTTCAAAAGACATAACTAGAGCCCAGAAAGGCCTCCAAAAATGCAATAGGTTGGCCATCGTCTGCACCTGAGTACAGTTCTGCCACCCGCATTGAGGACTCCAGGGTTTGCATCCCAAGGCAAACTCCTTATCTTGCCTGTGTCCATCCTCTTCTCCCCAACATTCCAGCCCTTGTCACTTTACTTTTCCAACAGGACACTTGCTTCATATTTTCCTTTGGGGAACTATAGCTGTAAGCTACTATGCTTTTGAAAATATGAAGGTATGGCTTGATCTAAGAGGTTAATAAAATCCTAATACCGTATTACTCTAATTTGTACAGGTTGACAAATAAATGAACATTTCAGAATGGATTCCATTTTCAGTTTTTAGTTTACCCTTGAATCCAAACCAGAGTTTTAAAATCACCAAGTTTAAACATTAACTCTGATTTCATTTTGATTTCAAATAAGTACTCATTTCTAATTTAATGAATTCCTTGATATCTGTGCACAGCCTTTGTCTTGAAAGACTCTTTATTCAAAACTCTCCCTTATTGGATATCTTATCTTTTTTAACACTAAGCTCTCTGGAAACTCCTCAGTATAGTCATAGCTCCCCAAATCCCCAGCAACAGCCCACATACAAGACACAGAACGATGTTCACATTATCAGGGCTTATTGTCTTCTCTGTATACACAGTTTGGCATAAACACTGTCAACCAGTAGCTCTAGGACAATGGGGTAGCTTTCTTACTCAACTTACTGTGTAGGGTAAGGATTATTTGTGATATCATCTTTCTTTGCACACTTGCATTTTAAAATAATATTTTAATAAAAGATATATTTGAAATGATTAGACCTTGACTTTAGACTAATTCATCACATGGTCTGGAATAAAAGCTTGTCTACCCTCCCAATTTTTCTTGTTTCTGTTCCTATTTGCTGCTGAACTTCAATATGATTAGAATTATCAAGTGCCTTGCTTCCAAGTGGAATATTGTGTCTATTTTTTTCCTATAGTACATAAGCTGATTATTATTTCTTTATTGAAGTATGGCCAGTTTACAATGTCGTGTCCATAGTCTGATTATTTTTTTTTCTGATCTCATGTATTATCTTTACTAAGAGACTTAGGACTAAAATATCTTTGAGTAGCATTTGGGTTGTGCAGAAAATTTTAAGCTTTGATTCTAGTTGTCAAGCTGTTTAATTTCTAAAATATTCCCTGCAACTCCACTTGGAAGATTCTGTTGTATCCCTTTTAACTTGTGTGTTTATTTTCATTTTGTCTATGCTTTATGTTTTAATAGTGAGTAACAGCTATTCCCATCAAACTATTGGTGTATAAGTGAAGGCTTAATGTAATACTTCAAAAAATAGTATATAGGTGTACTAAATAATTTGGGGAAGGAAATCTTGATACAAATAACTTACTGACTTTAAGACAGAGTAAACATAATACAAGAAATACTGCATAGTTCCTGTTTCTAACCAGAGTTGAATGAAGAGAAAAAAAAGAAAAGTGAGAAGGATATTTGAAGACCATAACAAATTTAGACTGGGTAAAAGGAAAGGCTTTCAGAATAAAAATTCACTCTGAAATGATATGCTATATTTACAGAGATGGTAGAGGCCCCTCTTATAGAAATCTTTACTGGGTATTAATATTTTTAATTCAGCATCTATATATGCTTTTGAATCATAGTAGTTGAATGAATATTAGAAAGTTTGTGCTTCAAGACTGTGGGAGAAAACCCTACCAGCTTTCATTTACCTCTTCTTCATCCTCACTCTCCCCCAGTCCTATTCAATACTTCCCTAATTATGAAATCCTTTGGGAAATCCCAAGATCAAAGTTCCAACCTGTTTTAATCCACCTTTCATCCATACCATCTATATAAAGTTGACCAACACAGACATACTCCTACCTATATTTTTAAAAACTGTTCACTTTCCTCAAATGTTTTTATCAGTCTTTCTTTTTAAGGCAATGTTGTCCAAATTTATAGCAATGCAGTTCTTCAGTTGTTTCCTGTGGCTTTATATTAAATCAGGAGTCATATTAAGATTACTTAAAGATCAGATTAGAATAGTGTGGAAGCTGTAGTTCCCACAAATAGCCATAAGAGGCCATAAGTACCCATTACTAGCTTTGAAAGGACTTGTAAGTGCCTGTAATACCCACCATGATGTGAATGCCACTGCTAATGGCATCCACTGAACTCTGGACCGGCACTGAGCTGGGAAAACTCAAATGCTGGTATGTATGAATGGCCACAAGTTTTGTGGCAGGCACCCCTTGTTAGGTATCTCCCAAGCAACCTGGATGGTTATTCAAATGACTTGAAAACAAAGGTCA
Organism: Vicugna pacos; assembly: GCF_048564905.1. Classification (NCBI taxonomy): domain Eukaryota; kingdom Metazoa; phylum Chordata; class Mammalia; order Artiodactyla; family Camelidae; genus Vicugna; species Vicugna pacos. Next base: position 22,172,267 of record NC_132991.1, read on the forward strand.
TTTACCTATCTCAAATATTTTATTGTTTTAACAATTATATGCAAAAGAGCTGACTTTCAGATCTGTATATAGCCACAACTATCTTATCTTGTAAAATTACCCTTTTCACATCAACTTATTGATGGTATATATTTTTATAGGATTTTTTGTGTGTGTGAAGAAAGAAAAAACTAATAATGTCAGTGCAAAGCAAAGCTGTTACAGAATAAATCAGTAAATTTATCAAGACTTTAACACTACAAAGGAAAAAGTTAAGCTGTACTATTTCATATTTCATTTTAATTAATTGACAAATAATAGACAAATCAAATTTGAAAGACAGTGAGCTAGTTCTTCACCTGGAAATTTAGCACAGGCCTTGTGTTTAATATTACTTCACTGGTTAGAAAAAAATTTAGTACTGTGCTATTGAAGATGGCAAAGACAAAAGTGCATGATATTCCTTGTTTTATTGAGAGGGATTTTAAATATATTTTAAACTACTATTGATTTGTCCAAGAAACTTCATTTTAAAAGATGCCAAGTCTGAAAAATGGTTTATGCAATAAAATTGCAATAGAAATAAAGGATCTCAAACAGTATTTTCTTAACATTAACATCAGTTTACAGAATATTTATTGGCAATTGCATGACTTTATTATTTGCTCATTTGTTAACTTATTTATTCAAGAATTATTTGGGTTCATATTATATACAAGTCAAAGACAGTAAGATTGGAAAACTGCTACAGGAGATCCAAGCAACGAAGGCTGAAAGATGAGAGAAGGTCTGGCAAACGAATCTTCCTATAGAAGTTACCTTATTATCAAAACCTGAGCTACCTAGGCAAATCGAGAGGGAAAAAATATCCCAGAGACAGAGAAAGTTTTATGCAAACAGAGGGAGGAAGGTATAGAGACCTGAGACAGGAAAGCTGGAAAGAACAAGATAATAAAGGTCTTTAAAAAGACATACCAAGAAAATGAGTTACATTCTGAAGTTAATGGGATAATCTTTGAAGGGACACAGGAAGTCTTAAAATCAAATGTATGATTTAGAAAGTTCACAAGAAGAAGTCAGGCTAGAAGTAGTCAGAATGGGTAGAAGACTCCTGCCATAGTTTGGGAATTGACTAGAAAGCCAGGTGACATGGTGGCTGAACCCCTCTATGCTTCTACGTGGTTGTATCAATGAGTGTGAGCACTTGGGGGTAATTTTAATAAAAATCTGTTGGAAGTGTTTGATTTCTGTTTTCAAAAGTAAAGTGCATAAAGTTTGCACTCAAGTGTGCACTTTACATTTTCACCTATTCATATTGTTTTACCTATTTTTATTGGTAAAATAATGAAAATACTAACTGGATGAGTATACAGAGGTTCTGGAAAATTTAGGGTTTTTTTCCTTTATTTTTAAGACACTGCCATCTAGTGAAACTTTTGTAAAATCACTTTGTGATGATTTCATTCCAGTTTGTATCTTATGGCCTTTCCTCAGCACAGTTACATTTTAATAATTTATGTTCTCTGCTATCCACGGGGAAAAAACTGTACATGCATTGAAACATACTATAGGAGCTATAAGTGATTTGTTTTATGTGGTGCCACAAATGTGATCTCAGGGCTTTTAATAATAGGATAGTGTAGGTGAAGTTTCATGGTTTCTTCACCGTGCCATTCTTTATAAATAATAGATAATAAAATAAAAGTGCTGCCTTTCTATTATTTGAGTTTTCTAAGAAAAGTTGAGATGTAAAAACTTGTCTATGAAAAGTTGAATTGTAAAAATCTCTTCATTAAAAAATACTACTTTAATTAAAAGTGTTGGTGAGAAAAAAAGAATCTTAAATTTAGAACTTTTATATTTTTCCAAATTTAATTTCAGTTTTAAAAATGTATCTTAAAATACAAACAAATTGTGTGTGTCTGTACACATCTACTGGGCCTAAGTATTAGGCTTTGATAAACCCTAAATCTTGATGGAGATTGTATTTTTTTCCTGTTGCATGAAGCATCTGTTATATTTTATGCATGTATTGCTCGTATTTTGTGTTTGAGAAACAGATTACTGGTAAGACATTTTTCCTTTATGAGATACTAGTTCTGGCTACCTTATAATGAGTAAGATTTCTAATTAACTAACTATTCAATGTACTGAGTTTTCTCCATGAAAATCAATTCTATACGGTAGGGGCAACAAATGTTTTCTTTAATGGGCAAAATAATAAATATTTTAGACTTTTTCATTCATATGGTCTCTCCTGCAAATGATTCATTTGTGTTTGCAAAAGCAGCCATAGACAATATTTAAACAAATGAGACTGGTTGTGCTCAAATATGACCTTATTCATTAAAAACAGGTCATAGTTTGCATCCCTCTGTTCTGAGGAAAGTACCTGTAATAGCAATTTGGGGTTATTTATTCTTAAGAGGTATTAGAACAATCTAAAATTGGTCCCTCTGCAATTATTTACTTCAAAAACTTCAATCGATAGATGTGTTTCTTAGAAGTTGCAGGAAGTCTAAAGTTTTAGGACTGTAATTATTGCCTATGTTCTTAGTAAGCTAACAGCAGAACAACTCAGAGGTAAGACATGTTTGAAAGTGAACTATCACTCTCATTTAATAAGTTCTTTTATCTTTTAAAATTCATCTTCGTGTACAAAGTTGTCTTAATGTGAAGTGAATCCCTAAATTCTCTAAGTAACACTTTTAACATTTTTATATGCAGGTAGATAAACGGTTTTGATGGTAGGCCATTAAATTAGAAAGTTACTACTTGGGTACAGTTTGGATAATATAAATTTACTGCTCTAGGTTGTCCTTCTGGGAACTTAATGTAAATAGAGGCTTAGTTTCTAAAACACTGAATTCTACTAGGCAGACATACAAAACACTTGAAGCCCTACAAGTAAATAACTGGGACAGAATAGAGTCACACACTAAGAGGCTGTTAGGGTGTTAAGTCAATGTATAAGAAGAACACTGTATAGAGTCAGAAACAACATCGTTTTTATGGGTCACCTTTGTGTCAGCTGATTCAGGCAGGACTTGGTCTCAGGGATCCTACTAGCTCACTCATGCATCTCTGGCCAACTAAAGGGAGATGAGGAGAGCAGCTGATCCAGCATGGGTCAGGAGAGAAAGACTCCAATACACAGTTTTTCATCTCCCATCTGGGCCAGCACGTTGCCCATGCAAGTCCTTCTCTCAGAGATGGCAGAGGGCAAGGAAGAGCAAGCCTGATCACTCAAGTGATTTAGAGACGCTCTCTGTATTATTCTATTGTGCTAATGTTTCACTGCTCAAAACAAGTAATCTGACGGATCCCAGTGGCAGAGAATTGCACACTGTTCTCAGTAAAGGAACTGAAAAGTTTCATGGCAAAAGACATGGATACAAGAAGGGACAAAGAGCCATTAAGGCAATTTATCACAGCATATACATACATGCATTGATCAAATTAAATGTGGACATGATGTGGGATTCAGTGATAAACTGAAATTTTTATTAACTCTTCAGGTTAACAGGATACACTGAAGCAGTCAAACTTTTTAGTAATGCAAACCTTTTACATTCTTAAAAATCACTGAGATCCTCAAAGAGGTTTTAATATTGTGTTCGTATATATCTATATTTCCTATATTTGTAAATAAAACAAAAATTTAAAATACATTTATTTGTTTATTTTAGGACAAAAATAACAAACCCATTACATATTAACATAAATATATTGCTAGGGAAACTATAGCTTCTAAAAGAAATAAGAAGGGAATGTTTTATATTTGGCAGATATTTTATATATATGTTTATCTGTATGTCTGTACTGTTTGGCTTAGTAGAAGGCAGCTGGTTTTATATCTGCTTCTGCATTCAATATCTTGATTTTTTTTTCTTTGTGAAGCATATGAGTAAAATCAGTCCTTGTGCAGATATATTGGAAAAAGCAGAAGTAGTTTAACAGCTTTTTCAGTTAATTGTGAATATTCTTTGATACTACACCAGAATTTGACAAGTAAGAACTTCTTAAGAGTTGTGGTGTGCAATGTGAAACCAAATCAAGGAATTTCCTATGTTTTATTTAAGTCTGTTAGTTGATTTTTCATTTTGAATGGATCTTTTATCCACGCATGGTATATAACAATAAGCTTTGGTCTTTTGGAAGATATTGGTTCACTAAGTTATCCATATTTTACAAATATTTACATGTTCCATGATATAGTCTTTTAAAAATTATATATTACTTCTAAGCTCATCAGAAATATCTTTAAGTACTGGGAAATGGTCATATTCACAGAAGTAGATCCAAGTTTTCCAAAATTCTAATTTCTCTTGGTAACTACTTTTGTTACTTGGCAACAAATCGTGAGTTTTTTTCCTTAAACTGACAGACTCACTTCACCTTCCAAAATACACCTAAGCATGTCAAATACCCAAGTATGAATTACTATTATTTGTCAATAAGTTGCTCTTTCATGGAAAAAATGGTTCTCCATGAAGTTAAAGTGGCTAACTCAGCTTGCAACTCAAACAATTGCATAAGTACATTACTTTGAGACAACCATCCTACTTCAGGATGTGGTCAAATGTTTTATGCATAATTTGCACATTAAACCTTAAAAATAAGAAAATTAAGGTATTGATATTTAATGCAATAGTATTATTTTTACACCTTTATCGAGGAGCTATATACATGAAATTAACTTTTTCCTGCTGTAACAGAATGGCTTTGACACACAATGACAGTACAAGCATCCACTACCTTGATTTGTGCTAAGGTGCCAGCGATTTTATACATCACTGGGTTTGCATTATCAGTGCAAATGTCAACACAGTGAACAAGGCAAAAAATGTCTTCCTCTTTATAGTATGAAAATTGTTTTGACCTGAAAGAGTCTTGGAATGCCCAGGATGTTGTGGTTCACACTTTGTGAGCTACTATACGAAAGGGTAAACTGTATTTATGGTACAGCAGTTTGTCAGAGATTTTTCTTAAATACACTTGTCCTTGCTATTTTGAATCATTATGTAAATTCAAAATTTGTTATTATGTTCTTCCCCAGGGTTGTTTTGTTGGCTTTGATCTAGCACATGCAGTTGGAAATGTTGAGCTCCACTTACATGACTGGGGAGTTGATTTTGCCTGCTGGTGCTCCTACAAGGTATCAACAAACTCGTTAATATATTACATACTTTTATTACACATTGACACTATTCTAAATGAGAAGCTGGATCGGTGGCCAATTTTAAGAATTTGAATTACTTTCCTCCATTTCTTTTATTACTATATTTTTGGACTTCAGTTAATTGTAGGGTTACATAATAGAAAACTTTGATAAATGATTACATTCTGGTATTTCTATGCACTAAAGAGTATTTATCCCTTCAATTCAGTTATGAAGAAGGAGTTTCTGTAAAACAAAAACCTCCACACTGTAGAACTTAATTCAAATCGATTAGGTTCTTGGTTGCATGTTGATATGTTGTAATACATCTACTTACGTAAAGATAATTTTTATGGAATCAACTTGGTATTGACATTTGAAGACAATATAATTGACAAGGAGCATGGAAATAACACCAATTTTATTTTAATTCAGGTGTTTTAAAAATATAATCTTTTATTAATATTTAAATAATTTGATAGCAACATAATTGAAGTGAATGAGATTTGAAATCAGATATATGTCAGTGGAACTGTTAGCTACTGGTTGGGACAAAATTTGGCCAAAAAAGTAATAGTTATTTATTCTCAATTAATTATGCTGTTTCATTTTTTTCTCTTTGAACAAGGTGGTCCCAACTTATGTTTTTATTATAAAAGTTCAAACACACATTTTGAACTTGTCAAAAGTTGGTTTCATAATAAAAGTAGTCAAATTATTACATTGTTTACTTCTGTCATATATATTTAGATAAACTCACATAGTTTTATTCTGAATCCAGTATTTAAATTCAGGAGCAGGAGGTCTTGCTGGTGCCTTTGTCCATGAAAAGCACGCCCACACAGTCAAACCTGCGTGAGTACCATCTTCAGAGTCTTGCGATGAATAAATTAATTTGCATTAATAATATGCTAAATTTACATGAGTTCTTTAAAATGTTATCCAATAAGAATCTGGTGGATTACAATTATTTTACTACTCTATGAACAATGGCATACTTTATCAGAAATAAATGGTTTCCAAAGCGTTCACTTGGTTGAACAAGAAATTTAATCACAAAAAGGGAAGCTTCAATGCTAAAAATGAGTCACTGTAATCACGTAGAGCAGATGGTTTAATGCGAAGAGGTTACTTAATTTTCTTTCAAAAATTAGACTTTAGAAAATTTCGGGTTTCTCACATTGATGAATAAATCAAAGGCAACCAGAGCTGTGCCTAATAGGGCCTTAAATGTGGTATGTGAATATTAAAATTATATCTACCTTTAAAGCTAGAAACATTATAAGATGGTCTTGCAAGGAATAGCTTCTGTCCTAAAAGATTTTATAATCCATGAAAACTGAAGAAGCTGAACACTGAACAACAGACTGACTACATAAAAAGCAATACTTGTCAATTTTACATAGCACTCTTCATTTTTTAGAGCAAGTATAAATGCAAATGTGATTCATCAACAAATTTACACATTTTTATTTGACTGGGGAACTCTTAAGTGGTTCTATTATTTTTATCTGGAATGGAGATTAAAAAAGTAATGTTCTGAGAAAAAAAATCCTTTCAAAGTTGTTGCATCAGAATGTGTATGATGAGGAGATTGTCTAGACTCCTAATAGGTAATATAATAATGTTTGATTAGTTTTCTGAATCTTCTTAGCCACTGGCTATGTGGTACAATCTTGATGAGAAGTGAGACTAAATTAGTAATAAAGCTTGGAGCACCTCACATTTTTTGATGTTCTGTGCATATAAATTTAAGATGATGTTCTACAGTTAACTTAATTATGTCTAAAATTTCTCCAAGATTTTAAAGTTTTAAGATTAGATAGAGCATTTCCTTTAGACAGACATTTTGTTAGGCAGATATCTTCCTTGACTGTATTGTCAGTACATTAGATGTCTCCCTATGCCCCAAACTTTCTGAAAAGAATATGAAGCATATATCATATTATAGGAATATCATGCATGTTTTAAAAGGTCTCTTTTTCATATTTAGCGAGCACCATTGATAACATTTTACCTAGCATAAGTGCTTTCCATACAGACAATATATAAGATATTGTTTTCTTTTGGATGAAGACTCACCACTCTGATCATTTCCATCTCTCCACTTATTTAAATTGCAATAGAGGATCCGGCAAAGGGCAAGCTGGTGGAGGCATCAGGGGTGTGGTAAATAATCTACACAAAATCTAGAGAATGCAGAGTGTTAGCAGTTAAGCTCTGATTTTACAGCATCTCTGCTGCACTTTAGATTTCTTTCACCATTATTTGCCCTTCATGGGTGAGGAACAGGAGAAGGCGAAGGAGTTGTAGGGTGTGCACACATGCCTCACCTTGTAGAATCCCAACATCCTCTAGACACTACAAGTGATCGTTAAGTCTGTGCTCCCAGGAGAAAGACGATGCACAGATCAGATTTGCATTCTAGCTTGATCACTTGCTGGTCCATAACCCAAAGAATGCTCCTTGACCTCTCAGTGTTCTAGCCTCTAAATACAGGTAACATCAGCATTTACCTCAATGGCAATTACTGTGAGATTAAAATGGCATCATGCAGGTAAAGCTCTTATTACAGCCACTTAGAAGATCCATACATGTAGACTAAGTTGCTTGATAACTTGTAGAATCTTGCCTAGTACAGACCATTCCTCTCAGGAAACATAACCTTAAAGGTTATAATTTGTGACCTTTGGGACATTAAACAGCTTTGTTCCTACTGCCAAGCTCAGACTGACTCTGTAAGTCTCCATTCCTTGCATTCTCTCTCATACTGGCCTTACCATCTTACTGACTCCCTTGCTAATTAACGAGCTGAATGGAATCTTTATATGTGTTCATTTTATATTTGTATGAGAGCCATTTTTTAACTTTTTTGAGAATTATACAGTATTAACTATTGTCGCATTTTAAGTATGTGGCTTTGGAGACTGACAAGACTCAAATCAGCTTGATTCATGAAGCCCTCCTTACAGGAAACCCTGGCTGTTGTTGTTTCTTCGTTTGTTTGTTGTTAAAGTATCTTTTTGTGTGATATTAGAGGGACTAATTCCAGTGGTACCAACTTCTACTCTATAGTGGAATATAACTGCTTTTGTTGTTGCAAACTTTGAAAGGTCAACTTTGTTGCTTAAAAAAGGGTGACATCTAGTGGCTAAACATGTTATTTCAAATAAATAGTACAAATAACTTTTCCTGATCCATTCATTCTTTACAAAGTATTTTTAAAGTATATATATTTAAATTATTTTTCTTTGATATCATTTGACTATATGTTTATAGTGCAGTACTTACGTAGTCAAAGCATTCTATAAAGAGGTGTGACAGGATGAAGGTGGAAGATAAGGTGAGGGGTGTTCCAGGTGTGGGGTTAAACAAAAAGCATAAACGATTATCAAGGCTGTTTATCAATTAAGAAAGGCATTATGGGAGTGGTTGGCTCGCCTGGTGTAGAGAGTGGATCCTGGGATATGTAAGCCTTCATTCTAAAAGTTTAATATTCAGTGTGTAATTTTGAAATATCTTTTGCATGATGTTTCCATTAGCAACTGGTAAATTACATCTATATCAAGAAATTTCACTTTCTTTCTTGTTTAAATAGTCATTTTGGCTATTGTTCAAAACTGATGACCTAAGACTTTTTCCAAGAACCACTTGCCAATAAAAAGGATGAGTAGAGGCCAGAGTCAATCCACTGCATTAAGCATTATAACTCGAGCTATTTTTTTCTCAGCTAGAATTTGACCTTTTCCTAGTTTATCATCACCTTTTGTCATTCCGGTGTCATATTCTCAACCTTGTCTGTAGCTAACAATTACACCAAATTGGGACTGGTTGTGCGTAAATGCCATCTTGTGTTTTTTTTTTTTCTTTAGGGCTGACTTCAATTTAGTCTACACAGTTAATAATTATTTCTCTGAAATATGAGGGGAAATATTTTTAGTTGTAAGAATTTGACAATCAGAAATGTATCACTTTTAAAAAGTACTTAAAAATCTTGATTTTTTTTTTCTTTTTAACATTATAAGCGTTGACATTTCTGGTACACTTTAGATTAACACTTAACCTTTTGGTTTTAGGGGATTCAAATATATCTGAAGCCCATAAAAAGATTCTTCTGTAAGTGCTCACAGACTACAATTCAAGACACCACCTCTGTCTCTTGGTTTTTTTTAAAGAGACTCTAGCATGAAAATGGGAGTGGATTATGTGAGCTATTAAGTTTCCGTCTATGGCTTACTTTTTCACCCTGTCCAGTGAAATCATATATATTGGAAAACTGCTATTTCTCACTTTCCGTGTTGGCATAAAAACCTCCAAATTCTCTCGTGTGTGACAGCTCTTGAAATGCTTGTTTCTTCTATGATTTTTGTTTTTAAGTTTTCTGAGTGGCCAAGAATGAGGCCTACTGATAATTTTTTGAAAATGCTAGAATTTAAAATCATGCCAACACATTTCCATAAACAGCTAGAGGTATTCGATTGAAGGCTTTAAGTAGAGATGACATTTTTAAGGCTTTATTAAAGGCTTGAGTCATCTCCTTTATTGTAATAAGTAATTTGCAGGATAAAAAGAATCAGCAGAAAAGGCTGGATGACATCAGTTCATGGTTAAGGCAAATTTTAGAGCTCAGAAATGTAGGTTATTATTATTATTATTATTATTATTATTATTAGGGAACTTAAAAAAAAGAAGACATAAAACAATGTACAGGAAAGTCTAAAAAAGGATAAAAATAAGCATCAAGAAAATTTAGGAAAAAGACTAAAAAATTATAAGCATATTCCCAAATGTACAATTAATGTTATACGGGGAAATCAACTAATGCACATTTGTTCTGGGGAGTGCTGACTTGATATATTTGATTCTACATACTTCTCTAGGCAATACCGGAGAATACCATAGCCCCAAACTCATTTATAATTTAAGCCTTGTTTTTGTTTCTGTGATTCTTCATGACTTACTACTTACCACATCTTTGCCTAGTACCCACACAGGGTATCATAAAGGCTGAGAGAATGAGAAAGTGTAGGTGGCAGTAGCCAGGTGTATAAATTCACAAGACTCCTAGTAGTAAAGTGTATGAATTGATGAGACTAGAGATGCTTTCAAATTGGATAGGCCAATATCAACAGGTTTCTCAGTGAGAGTTCTCACAGAATCCCTAGCTGAGCTGTGACACAGACCTCCCAGTGTCTGTTCTACCTGTTTAGCCTGTTTCTGGAGTTAGGTGTTCAGTATGAATAATATGAGTGACTTCTTGCCCTATCAGCCAGCCAGAGGAGAGGTACCTGGCCATCCCCTTAGTCCTTAATGCTTACCTCCCACAGCCCTTATCTTCCAGTGTATCATTTTCTCTCGCTTCTCCTCCAATGTATGTGATTACTTGTCTATATTTCATAAGGTTTACTCTTTCACTTTTTTATTGATTGTCTCAACGCCTCAACCCTTCCTCTTACCCAGGAGCACCTCATCCATAGGTATGAGTTCAACAATAGACATCTGTAGAAGACACCGATGTGCACTTTCACCTTAACTACTTGCTTACTTTTTAGCCCTTACTTTCATTTTATTGCAGATTGCAAGAGTTCCTGATTATCAAAGCATTATCCTAGTCCCCAAAGATACATGACAATGCAGGAAAGCAAAAATTGTCATGATAGGAAATTGTCACTAATGAACTACTCACTTATAAAATTAGCCTTTACTAAACACCCTTTCCCGATTAGTATCAGCATTTGTCTCTATGCATTATTATAAGAAAAGTTTGGTCTCTTGCTGATTATAGAAAGTTATATGTATAACACAATAAAAACTTAATGGAAATGGATTGTAAAGTAAAATTTTCCAAGAGATTCAGGATTTCATGATGCAAGTGATACTGAAGAACTGCTGAGTGACAAAATCATGGACAATGAGGCTATGTCGGAGTCACAGCCATTAACAGATGCAGGAGAGGAAATTAGACACGGTACTTCAAAAGCAAATGACTTGAATATCAAGGAGTAAAAGGAAATGATGAATGCTTCAACAATTTTGTGGAAATGATCATCTTTATGCTAATGCTAAAAAAGTTAAATGTAATATGAAAAAGACTCTACTATCATAACATTTATCAAAATACAGCAGAAAATCAACAAAATTTTTAATTTAAATAATTAGCATATTATAATTTTAATCTAAGTTTTATCAAATTATAAATTAAATTTGTTCTATAATTTTAAACTTTATTTTTCAAGAGCATCTCTATCAATTTTTTTCTCCATTATTTACTACTGAAGTTTGATTTCTGGTTTAAAATAGATTTATTTTAAATGGCCTTTTCCTGGTATTCCATTTGTAATCAAATAATGAGGACTTCCAATATATCCATACATCTTTCTAATCTTAGGAATTAAACATGATGAAGCTTCCATTTTATCCTACTCCAATAGAAGTATCCTATCTAAGGTGCTCATTGCTCTATCAAGTAAAGAGAGTGATCTAAGTCAATTGAGGAGGCATGAGCAAACATAACCGATACATATTTTTGTACAAGAAACTTTCATAAATAGAAATAAATATAAGATGTTGGCTATGACTTAAAAAAAACTTACAGTCCATTTGAAGAGATAACCATTTCGATAGCTGAATAAGCAATTTGAAGGACAAGTAACACAAGGTTAGAACATGTGCCACAAGGCAACTTCTCAGTAGTTGCTGGGTGAATTCTCAGACATCACCATAGGAGCAGTGGAGACAGATAACTTTCACTCAGAGCTTCTCTGGAAAATCTAGAGCAAGTTGGTGGGGAAACCTACAGATACAATACCTCTGCAAAATGGAATGCTATGTTAACTAAGTGAATAAATTTATTCCCTGTTACTCTGAAAGCTGAACTTGTTGCCTATAAGAGAGATTTCGCTTGATTAGTTTCATAAATTTAAGGAAATATAAAGAAGAAAAAAGAATTACATAAATGACATTTCTTTAAGGGATATGTCAGGTGATCTTTTTCTTTTTATGCTCCTTACTAGAATTTTTTATGGAATCTTGAGTTATTGACTTAACATTTAAAAGTCTGCCTATTATCATAAAATTGCTCTTTATCCCTATTCTACAATATTTTAGAAATTATAAACAGTGCTGAAATCAAATTTGCTTCATACTCTCACTTAGTTTCAGAACTGTGCTCATGAGTAGGTTATACCTATTGTAAATGCTAGTCCCCAAATCCTCATTGTAAGGGATCCAAAAGAAGCTAATTTGATTGAAGACAACTCATCCATGGACTTATGACATACATAACCAATACCTATCTTCATTCTGAAACTATTTTAAATTAATAACTCTAAAAGGATCCCTGCTCTTCTTAGTTTGACATTTTTCAGTACGCAGAATCATTGAGATAATTATCACATGTGGTGAATTTAAGTTGTGATTGTAAAAATAATGCTTGTGCACTGAGGCATGATCAGTTAAAAATAAGTTCAGTAAATAATCTGATTTTCTTAAGAGAAAAAGTAATCCTGGCTCTTCAAAGAAAACCAAAATAGTAATTATCAGTATAAAAAGATACATTAAAGCCATTGTTGCTTGCAAATCACTACTCTCAGATAATGATGACATAATCATTAATTTGAGAAAACTGAAGTGCTTTGAAACCTCAAAATTTATTTTCTCTTTGAAAATTGCAGTCTAGTGTCTCTGAAGATATATGAGGTAAACCTTTTAGATACAAAAGGGAAGACTTGTCAAAGAGCTTCAGCTCTTGTTTTAATTACTTCAAGTTTTGTTCCTAAAGTGACCTTCAGAATCTGCAAGGGTTTTTGATATAAACTATGAAGAGCTATTGCTAAACTTTTATTTGTTTTTGTTGAGAAAACATGTGTATTCATCTGACTCTTTACAACTGCCAAAGAAACCATGGTGCAATGATAGACGGTGTGTTGGGTAGCATGGGAAACTGCTCATCACACACAGACCCAGTGGGTCCTGGTTCTTCCAAGACTGGGATCGGCTACTGTCAAAGGCCACAAGAACACTTGTAATGTATTGCTCAGAAAAAAGGTCTGAATTTTTGTGATCCATTTTCTCTTTGGTCACTTGTTTTTAACTCCACTCCAGAGGAGGGATTTGATTAAATGGGAATCATCCTTTTCTCTAGAGTTAGGTCTGTCGCCATCAGGATAAGTGCATGTAGAGATAGCTTCTCTTGATTTTCTTATGAATCTCTTCTCCAATCAGATTTGGTCAAGATCTCAGAAGGTCTGGTACAGGCATAGACACTTAGATAGAAATTGGCCATCTGACTTTTTTTTTTTCTAAGGGGCTTGTGATCCTTGTGAGAATTCTTCTTAGTGTGTCTAATGTGATTGTTTGAAAAACTAACTATAAATTCATTCTGAATATTTAAGTACAAGGACGTTGTCCTCTTGATCTCTTGTTACTTGCATTATCCACAATGCCCAAGAAAAATATTTTTAAATTTTGTTATTGAATATATGGCTCTTGCCTTACTCTCAGCATAATAGACAAACCATCTTCTAGCATATGGTAGCATTTCTACTTTGCAAGTTATTCCGAAGTGGGTATGATTTGCAAAATACTGTCAAATTAAATATGCATTTCCATATGCTTCTACAAAGACCAAATATATCCATCAAAACCAGCTATAGACAACTTAAAAAATCCTTCATGAGTATTTTAATCAATGTGGCAAATAGTCCTTTCTAAAGTTCTAAATCCAGACATCTTCTTGCTGTTTTTTGTGCTTTTTAGCATCAATACTACTTTAGAGGATTATAAACAAGTATTTCAAAATAATAATATATTTCAAGGAAAAAATATGCCAAAATTTTGTTAATAAAGCATTCATGCCAAGAAAATATTGACAATATTAGCTCTTGTAAGGACAACATATTATTCTGAATCCTCAGGAAACAATTTTATTAACCAAAACTTAGGATATCAAGAAGTGCTTTCTTATAATTATGTGTATCACATTTTTATTTCACTGGACAAATTTTAACAATGTTCCTTTTGAGTAAGATTTGAAGGTGTAATTGAATATGTAACAGAACCAAGTGAAGCACTCTGTCTTAACAATATTCACATATTGTTTGGGCAGATGAGTGGAGGAAAAGGAACTGACCTCCATGATACCTCCTCAGCTTCTTTCCAAAGCAGCATTAAATCAGCTGACTTAGAACAGGGCAGAGCAATTGTGAATAGATGAATATTTCTTTAGAAAATCGGAAGTGATAAAGATCTTCTTTACTCAGAGTGAGTTGGTAATATTTTACCTGTCTAATACCATGGCCACTTCAAGCCTTATAATAGTCATACTCGGGGACTAGCAGCTGACATCAAGGGACGAATGCACAGTTCACGGGCTGAAGCAACCTATTTCGTCAAGATTTGTATTGTCTTTCGTAGCTTTCAATCTGCTTCCATCACTTAGGCATACATCTTTTCCTTCAGATCGTGCTGGTTGCCAACTGCCCAGATTTAGATTCTCCTTGCTCCTTTTCTCATTTTCAGTTGAGCTTTTGTTTTTGTTTTTGTTGTTGTTGTTGGGTTTTTTTTTTTTGCCTCTTGTTATACTTTATGACTACTGCCTTCTCTGATCCTCATTCCTATGCAGTAGCTCTACCTTTCCTATATGTGCCTGAACTACTGTTATTTCTTAATTCCAATATCAATTTGAACTGGAGCAATGTGTTTCTGTTTCCCTAGAGTTTCTTCTCACTCTGCATGGTGGTTTAGCAATATTAATGCCCCATTGTGTGGGATGGCCTAAAACCTGACTGAGACTTCCTCTACCCATGCAACCATACCCATATCCTACCCAACTGATCTCACCTCCTTGAAGGCAGAGTTTTAGTATGCTCAGACACACCCTTGTTTGCATTTGGTCATCCCATTGGATTGCCTGGTTAGAAAAGACTGTCAGTGGAGACTGGAAGAAACACTTTGGCTGATTGTAGATGAAAAGAGCTTGGAATAACCAAAAAGAAAGAATGATATACAATCATTCATGAAAAGAAATTAACATTTTCATTGAACATTGTAGAAATTTTAAAGGCATAGCTGCATAATGCACCTGTACCACATTTACATTCATTAAAGAAATATTTATTGAGCATCTAGTATATCACAGGCAGTTTTTAAAATGTTTGGGATGTGTGGAGAAATACAGCAAAGATACCTGCCATTATAGAGCTCATATCCAGCAAAGGAAGACAGACTATGCACATAATAAAGAGCAAATTGTATAATACCTTTGAAGTTGAAAAGTCCTGTGGGTAATTGGAAAAGTAATACAGAAAAAGGAGATATAAGAATACTCTGTGGGATCTCTGGCAATGAACAGTATTAAAAAGACATTCAGGAAAGCTCACCACTGGGAAAAAACAATGTGATGAAGAGATGAAGGAGGTGGAGAGTGGGCCAGGCAGTTATCTGGTGAAGAGAATTCCAGGCAGTGGGAGTATTTTATCAAAAGCTCTAAGACAGAAGTGTGTCCTGGCTTTTTGAGGAACAAGAAAGCCACTGTGGCTGGAATAGAATAGACAAACTGGAGATTAGTGAGACAAAGGGTCCAGAAAATGCAGGCCCTTATAAGGCAATATAAAGACTTGGGATTCATTGCTCATTTTGTCCAAAAAGTGACATGACATGACATAGCAAATTTAACATTATCACGTGATGGCTTTCTTGGGAGTAGGCTGTAAGAGGGTAAGGGTGGACTTTGGAAGACCTTCTGGAGAACGATTAAGAGAAGCAGACAAGAGGTGACAACAGTTCAAAGCAGAGGAGTAGCAGAAGAGGCAATGAGAAGTTGTAGGATTCTGGATCTGTTCTAAAAGATATGTGGTAGCGCTGTGAAGGAGGTCAAGAATAGAAATGTCAGGGTCAGTTGAGGGATGTTTGTGATCATGCAGAAGTGAGCTGCTCATTATCTAAATACAATAATGGCAAATGGGATAAAGAAAGCAGGACAAAGATAAAAGTTATTAGGAAATGGAATCAAGAGGACATAAAGAAAATTTTGGATAGAGGGACAAGAATGAGGGGAGCATCAAAGATTAATTTGATGTCTCTCCAAAAGGTGCTAAATTACTCAAATGTCATACAGTTATTTCATTTATCAACTAAAAAACATTTCTCAAGCATCTACTACAAGCAAAGCAGTCTGCAAACACTGGGGACACAGACATGAACGAGCCTTGTTTTTCTGGAATTTATCATTCTGTGTGAGTGGGAAAGGAAAGAGAGAGGTTGGAGAAGGCTTTGCTGAGGAGGTGATATTTGTGATGACTGGAGAAATCCTCCTAACTCTTAGTCAGACTGAAGGGGAACAGGCAGTGGTAGGGTGTCCCAGGCAGGATCATTAAGGTCCCTGCATTTCAAGTAAGGAGTTCTGATTTTAGGTTAAAAAGAAAGGGGACCCATTGTTCACATGCACTAAGACTGCAAATCAAGTCTCATCAGGTCTTGGTTTGATTATGGGAAAAATAAATAGTTAGGCCTGGAGGGATCTCCAAGATTCCCTCCCAGTTTTTAAACTTTCTGATGCTCAAGAAATAAATACAAAGCGTCAGAATAAGGTAAACCGCTGGTAGGGATAAATCAGAAATTGAAACCAGTTTGATGGAAATCTGCATCGTTGGGTGTTTGAATGACTTTGATGACCCTTCTCCCCTCCATTCTTTTGTAATAGGTGGATACAGTAAAATTCAGTAAGTTCCAAGAAATTTGCAACACACTTTACTGTAACTTTCTCACCTTTTTCCTTTTCTCAAGTACGAAAGAGTACTATGTCCCTATTTCTTAATATTCAGCTGCCAACATTTTTATTATGAAAACTAAGACTATATAAAAGCTATTTGAATGAATAAATTTCTCATAACTTCCTGAATAAAACAACCTTTGTGGAATTTTTGGTTCTGTGAAACCTTATTATTTGATGAGGATTTTAAGTAACATACTTTCACTTGAGGTTAGATTATATAGGACATTAGGATATGAGATGACAGGCATTCAAACTTACCTGCAATTGCTACTACAGATTTTTAAGAATAAACAATTATGGCATACACTAAATGTTCCATTTTTTGTAATTCAGCACAATTTTTGAAGCCATGAAAGCAGTAAGACAATTGTATTTAGTTCTAAGTTGTGACCTTAAGAGGGAGAGAGAAAGAGAAATAAGAGAATAGGGGAGGAGAGGGAGGGAAGGAGAAAGAGAAGAGGAAGAGGGAAAAGAGGAAAAGGAAAA
Organism: Vicugna pacos; assembly: GCF_048564905.1. Taxonomy (NCBI): domain Eukaryota; kingdom Metazoa; phylum Chordata; class Mammalia; order Artiodactyla; family Camelidae; genus Vicugna; species Vicugna pacos. Next base: position 22,189,666 of record NC_132991.1, read on the forward strand.
AGAAAAAAAGGAAACAACTTACTCTCAGTCAGATTTGCATTCCTAAGCACAGACTTAAATTATTAAATTGTGTGGTGATAAAAGCCAAATTAAAGGACATTACAAAAGCAGTCTTTTATGCAAATATACTTTCTTAGAAAAAAATGTGCTTTAGTTTCTTTGTATGTTGGATTTTGCTCCAATGATTAATTGTATTTTTAACATAATCTAAGAAAACTGGGATAAATTGTTTTGTTTAGTTTTGCTGAGGTATGGAGTGAGGAGAGATAAGGGGTTTGCAGAGTAAGTTAAATTAATTCAGTGCATGAAATATTTAGGGATTCATACTGGAGATTCTACCATTAAAGTCTTGCTAAGGAGATCAAGGAACGTTTGAGTATTTCATTTCGTAACTCTTAGCATCCAAAATCATATTCAGTGGCTCCCTAGTGGCTTTCTCTTACTGAATCTGAATATCATGCCTCAAAGATGCCTTTATAATAAGTGATGCTTTCCATTTGATAATACTTATTTGAAACTCTTTTTAGGAAATTTATGATGTTCAAAGAATGAAAAGCATATTAAAATCTTTACTTTCATCATTTATTGGGTCTCTTCCAATACCTTCTCTCAAAATTCTGTTAATATCTTCATTCTAAGTAAATTAACTCCCTGCTTGATTTTCAATTTTTGATGGCAAAAGATCCAAATTTCTAGTCCAAGTATGATGAGATTGCATCTTAATTGTTATGGTTCATATTCAGTTCACAGAAATGATTTATGAGCTTATTGTGATAACAGCTACTTATAAGCTAATTTAATGGTTTTTAATTTTACTTCATTAGCTTTAGAATATCTGTTTATTAGAATCCATGCCAAGATTTCATTTATATCACTTTCTTTTGTATTTCAAATTTACCTTTGCTGCATTCCAAGTGGTGGGATCTTAAAATGAATTTAACTTTCTCTTAGGTCCTCTGGAATGTATTTTGAGTCTGAATGGATATTTTTTGAAAAAATCATTTCTTTATTTGACTTTAAACAGCCCCCATTCCATCTGTCAAGACTTCGAGGTTGTAATATATGAATGATATGCTTACTCAGATTCACTAAATTAGATGCCTATGTCCATGCATTTTTGAAGAAGTGGAACTGACTACAGAGAATATAAAGAACAGAGAAAGTCAAATGAACAGTTTTAAGGGAGGGAGGAAAGTATTGTTTATAAAGAATATGGCTGTCATCTAGCCTGGCATAGGTCAGAACCCTAAGTGTGGTATTTAAGTAATCTAGGGAAAATTGCTTTTTTTTTTTTTAAAGAATCTCTGATGCATTTAAAAAAAATCTGCCTCAGGTGCTTTTGCATTTGTTGATGAATATACTTGGTCTCAGTGGTCTAAATCTGTATTTGGGCTTCAAAGGCTAATAATTGTATTATCTTAGACTGTTTATCTAGCATCTTGGAACCTCACTTTTCTCAGTGGTATAATGAAGATGATAACTGTATCTACATCATAGGATTCTTCTGAAGATTAAATGATTGTTTAGAACAATGTCTGACCCATAATAAAATCTCAATTAACATGTGTCTTGGTTGCTCTCAAAATTAATAAAACAACTACAAGAAACTAAATAAGGAAGACTCACACATCCTTAAGTCAAACTTTTTAGACTGTTTTTACCAGATCTTTGCTTAATGTTTGAGAAGTCAGTCACCAGGTTTCACATTGTTCACTTTCCATTAATTGGAACATAATATGGGGAAAAGACTTTATCTCTCAAACATATTATTTTAGTAAACATGATTCTTTTTCCTTTTTAAATTTAAATTAACAATGATTTTTAAAATTTTAATCTAGTTACGGTAAAAGTTATATTAGTATGGGCTTTTATATTAAAAGTGTATCATTGATACTGTTTTTCATGAGAATATCCAGAATAACCTGAAAACATCACAATTAGAGATTCCAAGACTTTTTTATTTCAAAAGGAATTACGGGTGAAATAAATTTGAATAAGAAAATGTCATTCTCTTGTTGTAATATGCCATTTAAATGATTACATTTTTTATCAAGTGGAAGTATTGAGCAATTAATTTTAGAAAGTTGCAATTATTTCCAGAAGAAGTAACATTTAGAATTACATTAAGATTGAAGATAAATACCACTAATGATTAAAAGAACATGGTAATTATTAATATTCTGTATCAGAATAAAGATGCAAGGGAAAAAAAACATCATAAGGAAAATTGGTGACAGTTTGAAGCAATTAACCACTACTGGCCTCAGGAGTTTGAAGCATATACAACATAGAAAATCTCCTCCATCCTCTTTTTTTTTTTTTGTAAGAGTCTTTGTATTTATGATTTGTTGAGCTGTTTGGATGAGTATTTTCTTCAAGTAACTGCTCTGATCACTGAATTCAGTGATGTCACTGTCACATCCACATATTAGACTTTAGTGCCATATATATTTTCACCTTGCTCTGGAGTCCTCTGACCTAATTTACTACTAATTGTTAGAGAATTATGGTGTAAATAGCCTCTAAAAAGAGCCATTGTCTTCTTTCTTCTGTTTATCTTACTCTACTTTCCTTCTATTATTAAGTTTAACATTTATATTGATGAAGCTGAAACTTTCCACCTTCTTGAGTCTCTGGTTTCATTTCTTTCAGGGTTTCACTCCACTCAATATCTCCTTCCTAACAGAATCTATCAGCAACTCTGTCTCCCTTAACTCTTGTTTAATATCAAACACCCAGATTGGAGTCCATTTTCCTTCTCTCAGTTCTTTCCATTTTGCTATGTCCCCTGAATCCATTCTTCTTGACACAGAGTCACAGGTCCCACCCATAGTTAAGAGGGAAGGGGTCACATGAACACCAGGAGGCAGAGATCAGGGGGGGCATGCACCCACCCTTTGTTGAATTGATTATTTGTTTAATTAGTTTCTACCCCCTGTCACACCCACACCCAAAAGACTTTAAACTCTGTGGGTAGGAACCATTTTTGTTTTAGCTCTCTGTACTATTTCTATCTCTTGCTTCTAGCAAAGTGTCTCATTAACTATTTTTGAGGAATCAATGATTGAAATACAGAAAAACTCTAATAAGCCTGATAAAAGTAAGGTAATTTCATTAGTAACATAAATGATAGAAAGAGTCACTTATAACAAGCACCAACTCTACTCTACCTTCATGCTAACTTCCATTAAACTATTTTACTTTATCTGGGTCCACTTTTAGCTTCTGCTCTTCCACTCAGTTTCTAGGGACTGCATCTCAGCTGCTACTTGCTTACTGGTTTGTTAAGATACTTGCTTTGAACACCCTCCTTCAGCTTCCTTCTGGTAATGCCTTATCAACCACAGCTTCTTGCTTTGGGTCAGCATTCCTGCTTACTTATGAGCAGGATATGGGCTTAACTGGCTATGTTCCTTTAGATGATCACTCAAACTCTATAAGCCTTACTTTCCTCAAATTTAAAATGATGGAAATAATACCTACCTCAGAGTTTGTTGCAAAGATTAAGTAAGATGACACGCCCATTTTCCAGCAAACATGTCTCCATTTCTGCCCATTTTTCCTTAGCAATTCATTATGCAAAAGCTTTGCTCAAGCATGGCTTTTGAATAGGATTTCCTGTTGGCATAAGAACAAATATTTTGATTAGCTAGGCCACTTTTAGATGTCCTGTGGGATTATACAATTTCCCTCCCAGGGTGACATGGATGTGGTGGCAGAGGGTGATGGACGGCAAACAATTGGAATCTCCAGCGGGGCTGGTCTCCCAGTAGTCTTTGTACTAAGCCATTGGATAGCAAGTATAATTTCTTTAGTGAAAAAATTCAGTAGAGCCAAATTGTTATGAAATAATGAGGTGGACAACATAGAAACAATTACAATACCATTTTTGTACTTTTTCAGATTATAAAGTCATAATACTTCTATAGATTCAGTAAGTAAAGCATGAAAAAAAGGGTGCCTTGACCTCAGTTATGGAATCAGTTCCAAGTTATTTTTCCCCTGAAGAAGAACACATTTTCCCTTCATGTAGTCACTTGTTTCTTTCATTTTTGGGTTATGAACACGGCATCAGTACTTTTAAGCATAAGCTATTATTTCCTCCTATGATACCATGTGCATACACTAGGTCTTTGATGTTTGTCAGATATACCCAGCAATCATCACAATGCATACTCTTGAATTTTTAGTATCACACCACAAACAGAAATGACAGGTACTGTGTCTTTTAACAAACACACAAAAATGAAAAAAAAATTGCTGAAAAAGAAAAAAAAGTATTGAAATATTCCCCCAGTTTTTATTTTGATCCCATTGAAAAAAATACGGGAAAAACTTGCCTTTTTTTTCATTACCCTGTCTCACAGCCACTGTATTTGCCTCAGATTTTTTAAAAAAGAAAATGCCAAGAGGAAATTTTTGAATCCGTTTCCACAGGAAGCATTATATGCAAAAGGGCTCATGTGTAATTTTTTTGATACGTAACTACAGAAGAAATAATTCCCTTTAACAAACTGTAGTATTTTTCTTTTCTTTCAAAAGATAAAAATAACATAAGACAATAGTCTTTGTTTCTATTCTAAATAATAGTGAAAGGATGTAATTCATTTGGGCTAGGACTCTTTTCTTAATTTCTCTTTTTTTATGCAGACATGATTTTAGCCTCAATAGAAGAGGTGACACTGAGTTCCCCTCAGTACCCAGCACAGTTCCATGCCTGCTGCAAAAAATGTGTATTCAATAAATATACATCATGATAAACATAAGTACCTCAAATTAACAATTACTTTGTATGGTGCTTTTGGTTTCCCAATTTAACTCATTGATATAGCTCGGTTCTGCGTTCGAATTAACTTAAGATAGGTTCTAATTCTGGATAATTAATACAAAAACGTGTCAATTTGATAAATATATTTTCAATTTTTTTTATTGATTCCAGTTGTCATCAGAAATTTGATAGTTTTTTAAAAGTTACATCTGTAACTGTCATCAGACCATAAACGTAGGTGAACAAATCATTTTATTTTCTTTATTTTCATCTGTTAACTTATTTGATGCAGGAAATTCAATCTGGTAACTTTGAGGTATGCTTAGTTATTTTTGTTATTTTTCTCAGAAAATTCAGAGTTAAACCTCTGTCAGTTTGGAGTTCTTTTCTTGTGCTTTTTTCCTTAGGAGAGCATCTAAGTTTGCAGGGTGGGTGATACACAGAGCACCCAGACATAGGTAAAGGAGGGGCATCTGGCCCATAGGCATCTCCTGGAATCCATTAAAATGAACCTGGAACCCATTACTGTTGCATCTTCTGAGATGACTGTGGAACTACCATGCATGGCCCAATGCCCTTTATCTCAACCCTCCTGCTCCTGTGAGGATGCTGAATCTCTCAGTCACTTCAATTCCCTTCTCTGGGGGCACAGGGATTTAGGAGGATTTAGGATACTCTCTTGGGTCTCTTGGGTTTGTAAACACAGGTCCATTCCCCCCAGCATTTTAATATGAAGACTACGGCACCAAGCTGGCATGAAGGGATTTTTACAAACCCTTTGGATTGCCTCCGAGTACTGAGGGAACATGGCTCAGGAAATGTCTATCACTAGATCCAAACGTATCTGGAGTTCCCACTGACCTCTCAACCATCCCAACCCCCACTCCCTAGAACTTAACTCAGGGTAGGACGTGCAGCTGGCTCTGTATTAGGAATATGAATCTAATCCTTCTCTTGCCTTTCTGAAGTTTCTCATTCCTCAGCAAGCACAAATGTTATTTTATTCATGGGTTAGGTTCATTCTTTCTTCTATTCCCTTTTCTCTTTGGTGCTTACAGCATAAACATTATGCTGGGCTATTAAATAAGACACGTAATGACTAGAATTCCAAAATGTCTATCTATTGCAAGTCAGAAGCCTTGGCTTTTAAAGATGACTGACTCTGCTGTAAGTTTCAAATACTTGCTTTGGAATTCAAAGCTAAAAGGAGTCTTAGTACTACATATCCTCTGGTGCTCTCCACTTAACAAATGACCCTGAAGAAATAAAACTTACTGATTCACCTTAAAAAAATTTTTAGTAATTTGTAAAGGATGAGAATTTTTAAATGTATACCTTCAAAGGTTTTTTTTTTAACCACCCCAAACACTTTTCTCCAAACAATATTATGTCAGTAGTTGTCCCTGAAGCCATACATTTTTCAACTCAAGAGAAGTTGGCGATTGATATGTGACTTAAACTGTCATATATAGCAGAAGCAGAATCCAAACTGGACCATTACTTTTCTAATCAGTTCTAGCGCTTTATAATGAAAAAAAAATATTTGACACCAATTCTTAAGTTGAATATTAAGTGTACACCTAGAAATTTAGTACACTCAATAAAAACTCAGCAGAATTCACTTAAAGTCACACTGAATAACACAAAAAGAAAAGTAAGAGTGGAAAAAGGAGGTGGTGGGGAATGGGCCCCCACAGTCTACGTATGTGTTGGACCTTTGAATGGACTGCTTTAACTATTTGGAACAATCTTTCCTTCCTCTTTTGCTGAAATATACTCATCCTTCTGCTCAGCTTCCTGGTCAGAGCCTCACCTGACCATCACCACGCTGGTTCAGCTGCCCTAAGCCATGCTTCCTCTACCAGTCTTTAACCACACAGCACATCATCCACATTACACTCTTCTACAAACTGTAAGAGACAAGTGTTTGATCTCATGAGCTTATATTCCAGTTGGGGGAGAAAAATGAAAATAAGCAAGTTAATTATTTAGTATTCATAAAAGATACTATACATTCCATCCTATATCTTTATTTTTTGGTTTCTTGTCTCTTGTAATCATTCCCTTTCAGGACACAGAACTCTTCCTCACTCACTTTTGATGTAACAACTCTATATTTTATTATACAGATTTACCATAATTTATAAAACTAGCCTTTTATTGAAGGAATTTTAGGTTCAATCTTAGACTATTACTAAAAGGGATGCAATGTTTGTACTTACAAATAATTCACTTCATAGTTGTACAAGTTCTTCTGGAGCGTAAACTCACAGAACTGAATTTGCCAGGTCAAAGGGTACAAGTATTTGTAAACTTCATAGCTGTTACTCATTAGTTCTCTAGAGGGGTACATTTATAATATATTTTCCCACAATAACACATGAGAGTTTCTCATAATACATGTTAATACCAGTAGAGTGCTTAATAAAACTTCTGATTTTTTGCCAATCTAAGGCAAGTAATGGTATCTCAACATAGTTTTAGTTTGTATTTGTCTTGTCTTAGTGAGTGGAGAGCTCTTTTTTTAAAAATTAAGATCCATTTTCCTTTTCTGTATGATCTATTCAGATATGTTGGTCATTTTTCTTGGGTTGTTATTCTTGCATTATTGACTTCAATATATTTTTATACTAGAAAGATTAACTTCTTGTGATATAAGTTGCAAATGATTTTTAAAAAATAGATTGTCACCTAAGAGAACTTTCTCTTATGATTCCTTGTATAATGGAGATGATCCTATAACTTTCTCTTTGGCTTTATTAATATGATGAATTGTATATTAAGTGATTTGTTAGTACTACATTGTTTTCATTTTGAAGTTTTATAGTACGTAATCATTTGTAGAAATATTCAATGTATTGTTCATATTTTTTAGGAATTTTTAGTATTATTTGTTTGTTTTTCCATATGGAATTAGTATCAGCTTCAAGTACCAAATGAAAACAAATAAAATCTATTTGTATATTTTACTAGGGCTATATAAATTTACACATTAATTTGAGGAGAACTGACTCTTTTCTTGATGTTGAAAATTATTCAAGTCTTTTTGTTCTTGTTCAGATTCAGGAGTATTTTAAAATTTTCTTTATGTAGGCCTGGAACATTTCTTGTTAATATATCAATTTGTTGCAATTTTAAATTTCAGATGCTTATTTCTCATATTAACTTTGTGCCAGACTACCATGCTAAATTATCTTTTTGTTTATACCAGATACAAAAATTGGATAATTTGAAAGAAGTGATAATTTACTACCTCTTTTCCAATTTTTATAGCTGCAAAGTCTTAGTACCAATGAGGGTTCCTTTGGTGTTTCTCCATTAAGTCCAAGTTTAGCTTGGATGTGAATAAAGCAGAAATTAAAATTTTTAACATTCTGGCCATAATTACATATAAATGCATATAGTATATTTTATTCTAAAGTTGGAAACATACTATAAATGTCATCTCCATTTTATTCTTTTTGAATATATAATCTTTCAAATAAGATTTGATAAAGGCTACATGATGCTCCATCATACGAAAGCTGTATAACTTATTTTGTTATTTCTCTATCACAAGATATTTGGGTTGCTGTGACACTGTAGACAGCATTGTGTTCATTGTCCTAGAACACACATCTCAGTGTACTCAGAATAGTATAATCCAAACAGCCTTTTGAATAAATTGGAACAAGTGAAAGTACTGGGACAGAAAACTATACATATTTTAAATTTATATTTTCAATCTGTACTCTAAAGGTTTTATTACTTTTTATTTTCATTATTAGACAAAAATTTATTTCATTTTTACTGAACCCTTGATGAAAATAGGCATCTAAATTTTAAATGACTTTGCCAATTTGATATGTGAAGTATGGTCTCATATCTGTTATTTCATATTTTTTAATTATTACTGAGAGATTGAGGGTTTTTTCCATGAATTCATGGCGTATTTGCATATCTCCCTTTATAAATGCTCTATCCATGCCCTGTGGCTGTGCAGCTTTGGTGGCATTGCCTTTTCTCTGATGAAAAAACTCTTGGTGAAAACTCTTTTAAAGGTGGCAAATAGCTTCCTTCTTCCCATCGTTGGTTTTCCTTATAATTTTGTCTCTTTTTAACACAGAATTTCAAATATGCATGAATATATTGACAAGTTCCTTTATATTTTCTTTGGTTTTCATAGTTAGAAATATTTCTTTTAAAACCATGTAAATATGTGAACATATTTGATTCATCTTTGCATTTTTTGAAATGTCGCAATTACCACTTATTAAATTATATGATTTGAGGACTGTTTTTATATTTTCTATCTGATTCTTCTTTTAACATTACTGTGCTCATTCATTTAATGGATTTGATAATATGCTATATGATACAAAGCATATTCACCTTTATATTCTTCTATTTCAAAATTTATTATTTTCACTTATATTCTATATAAACTTAAAACATTTTGCCAACTTCCAAAAAAAATGCCTTGGAATTTTTAATTTTGGTAGTATGAAAATTGGCAATTTATTTAGGGAGAATTGATTTTTAGGAATATTGTATCTCTCTCAAGTTTTATATTTTTGTTTATATTATTTTGTAATTTTTTTCATCTAATAAGACACACACATACATGTGCATGATTTTTTCCTATATATTTTGTATTTTATGTCTGGCCAATTAACATTCTTATTAAAATCTAACAGTAACCAATTTCTTTAAAAAAATCCAAAAATTTTCAACAATTATGTAGGTTATTTCTATACCATTTCTCTTTAGGGATCCTATTGCAAAAACTACATTATAGTATTCATCACTTTTCTTTTTTGAGCTTTCACCTTTGTTTTAAAATCTAAAAAAAAAAATTTGTTCATTTTGTTTTATTTTCAATAGGAACAAGGTCACAGATCTTCAGATGATTTAAAACTTTGCAAAGATAATATTAACTGGTAATATGAATAAATTGATTTTAGCCTCATTCTCGAGAAGTTTATAAATACTAATTGCCTTGTGATATCATATAGCATTCATATGCTTATGTATTTGATAACTATTATCACAAATGATTTTAATATGCAAGCCCCAGAGTCCTATATTAATTGTGATTATTTTTATAGACTAAAATATCTAATGTCATTATTTATGTTTTAGGTTAGTGGGATGGTTTGGCCATGAACTAAGCACCAGATTTAAGATGGATAACAGTAAGTGTATTCAATTTTACTTCACAAGTCTTTTTATTTTAACTTTAATACAATTTTCATCTGTCTTTGTATGATATGTATTATGCATGCCTCATGAAGACTGCACTTTGAAAATGCCACTGAGAGTTCTTAAAATAAGAAATGACATTTCCACGGTGTAAGACTAAGTATTCATAGATTTTAGCATGGTTTTGAGTCTATCCCTTTGTAGGGAAATAGGAGGAAGTGAAATCTAAAGTACAGAATTCAGATCACATCAATATAGAGTCCCCAAAACTTCAGGCAGTGAGGATAGGAAGAAATTGTTGGTTTGGAGTCAGACCCAGAGAGATTTAGATATCAGTCCCACTTTGCTGCTTAACAGTTTTCTGATGCTGCACAAATTTCAGATTTAGGTTTTGTTTTTTCCTTACACATACCTAGTGTGAATAATAGTATCTATTTCAGGGTATGGTTTGAGGGTAAGACAAGTTCAAAGCTGTAAACCAAGTAACATATTATTTAATAAATGTTCATTCTTATCCCTCTCTTTTCCTAAAATCTCTCTCCTTTTGTGGTTTTTGCCGCATGCCAAACAGTGGCAGTGAAACCCCAGTGGGTAGAAATGGAAGTACACCATGTGCAAGGGGTTCCCAAACTGCTCTACTTCTTTTTCCTGAGTGACTTTATTCATCTATCACATGGGATATAGAAAGCTTCCTAAATATTTTGAGAGTTCAACTTAAACTTGATCCTTCAGACTACTTCCTGCCCTGAGAGATGATTTTAAATAAACTCACATTTCCAACAACCAAGATGCAAAGGATCAAGAAGGGCTGTTCCAATTAAATCAGGAAACCTGATTTTTTCTTGGCTGCTGAAATCATAAGTTCTGTTATTATGCCAGTTATTTTGTAATGGGTTTTCTTATCTGTAAATGAGGGAATTGGATTTGATCAGGGATGGGCGAAGTTTTTCTGTGAAGGATCTCTTGTGAAGGAGATATTTTAAGCTTTCTGGGCTATACTGTCTCTGTGGCAAAGACACAACTCTGCCATTATGATGCTAAAGCAACCAGAGACATATATAAATGAATGAATGAAGCTATGTTCCAATAAAGCTTTATTTACAAAAATAAGCAGTGGGCCAGATCTGGCCCACAAGATGTCATTTGACTAACCCTGGATTAGATAAATCTGTAAGACCCAGAAAATTCTCTCACTCTTTTAGTTAGTCACAGTTTTAATTTGATCCCTGGCAAATTTAACTCTGTTGAATTTAACTTGCAACTATTCAATCTAATTAATTTTAATTAGGGTAATATCTGCTATTTACCTTTTTAATATATCATATTTATGAAGATCATTTTTTAAAGCCTTTTTCTTCCTTCCCTAAGAGAAGCCACTTGACCTAGTAATCCTAGTGCTAAAAGTCACCTTCATAAGTCATTTCATTCATACGTCTGCCTTTGAGTGACATTACAATTACAAGCCATTCGAACCTTAATGTTTTCCTCTCATTGATATAGTTTCATAACAGAAGGGCAAAGCATAGCAGAACAAGGAATGCTGGGCTTGGGGATGGGGAGAGCAGAGGATGGGATCCAGAAAAGTTTCCAGATGAGTTTTGTGTCCAAAGGCTCCCATTTTTGGAAGGCTACTACGAAGGTAGGGGAAGAGGAGGTGGAAATTACAGGTGAAGGAGAAACTTGTCAGTATTCTACGTCCATGGAGTTTCTCTTAAATATCTTAGAAATCTTAGGAATAAAAGTTTTTAACTTTTTATATTTTTTCTCTCTGCTACTTACTGTCATAAAAAAAATCCATGAAGGATACTTTTTAAGGCACATTCTATTAAAATGGCATAACATTAATTTTTTCCAGAATTGCAATTAATCCCTGGGGTCAGTGGATTCCGAATTTCAAATCCTCCCATTCTGTTGGTCTGTTCCTTACATGCTAGTTTAGAGGTAAGTGATCTATGCTGCAACCTTCTCACAAGTTTACTTTTCTCTTTACCTGATTATGACACGTGGTAGTGTTTTATCTACTAGTCAGCTAGGTTAATATGCACAGTGCATAAACAGACAAAGGGCAGTGTTCTCCTTTAGGACAGTGACTGTGTGTTAACGTTACCTTTTCTTTATATCACTAGCTGTCAGCATAAGGCTTGGCACATTTTGGCTCTTAATAAATGTTCAATGGGACTTAACCTGGGAAAACATAATTTTAGTTCCACTTAGAATTTGTGTGAACTTGAAAAAGTTATTGAATCTTCCATTGGTCTCTGTATAAACAAAACAAGCAAGCAATATTTAATTCTTGATTAATTCACCCACTAACACTCACTTATTAAGAAAGTATTGTGTGTCAGATGATGTAGTGATACTGGGGACTCTGTTTCTTCTAGTTCTGTGAGTCAATATACTGACAAAGTGCCACGTGACAAAACTGTAGGAAGACTTGCTTTGGGGGGGGTGGGGCAGGAAAGTTTGAATGGTCAGAATAAACCAAAGATTGAGTAAGGTTGTCCTATGAGGTAGGGTGGATTTTTTTTCCCCTACTGGGGTTTTATACAAGAATATCCATGTGTAATCTCTACTACTGTCAGCTCAATATTTTCCTTAAGTTCATTCATATTTTTACTTAAAATTAATCTCACCCTAAATAATAATATCTAAGGAATCAGCTTGGTTTTCTAGACATGTGTATGTCTATTATTTCTATATATTTAGGTACTTACCTATATCTGTATCTCTTCATTTATATACACATATGATGCATATGGATGTATATATATCCTAATTCTTTAGATATTCATTAATTTCAGAGTAAGACTAAATTTATCCAAGTAAATATATATGTTGTTAATAACTATATATTATTTAATAGTATTAATACATATGTTAAGGAAATACATATTTTATATACATACATTTAAGTATGTTTTAAGAAAATATACATGTTCTTAATAGAGATTTTAAATACATAGCTATTCAAATAAACATTTGATTTTTAAAAAAGTTTAAAGCCTCCAAAAATCAGCTAGTTTAGGAAATTCTGTTGTCACATATTCTAGCATGAGTGACTAGGTAAAGACTTCCAAAATCTCTTCTAAACCTAAAATTCTAGAATTCTGGGAACCTCGTAGCAGTTTATCATTTTGGCCACTGGATGGCAGTGTCAAGTTCCTTTGTTTTTATGAAGCTTCGCCACTAGATAGTAGTGAGCAACTCAATTCGTCTTAATTTAAAGAGCACCTACTCAGTGTGACCACTAGATGGAGCTTGTGCTATTTTCACTCTGGCAGGTTTTTTGTTTTTTGGGTTTTTTTAATTTAAATAGACCCAGTAACAAGATTTCTCAGGCAGAGATACATATTTTAAAAATTTTTTTTTGGAGCTGGGGTTGGGTGGGACGATGAAATACGCATGGAAAATCAAATAATGGTATTTGAATTGTTTTTAAAACATCCAATCTGAGGAAAACTTCTGTTAGACATTTTAAAAGAAAATAATATTTTGCTTACTTTGCAAGTTTGTATCAGGGAGAAGATGAGTTATAATATGAAAAAAAGGCACCAAGGCATACTGTAGAAAGAACTAGTACTTAAAGTTATGTCCTCAGATTTTCCTTATCTTCGTGATAGTATAGAATATATATATATATATTTCTCTGGAACTTCTTATCACTTAAGTATTTCTTTGCAGCCTCTTGGAAATACTTTGTTAAGTCACTCTCTGTTGTGGCTATGTTTAACCAAAGCTAGCTTTTAGTATCTTCAAGTCTTATGTTGAAGAAAGTGTTTTTGAAATTCTTGCTCCCCATAATAAATTGCAAAATTCTGAAATTACAACATAATACATTTGATTGTTTTCCATCCTCTACTTAACTGTTAAAATATTGTATTTTTTTGATATTTCTGAGTTTGCCATGTGAGTAAGTGTCAATGAATTAACTGATTCAGTAACAACCTTTATTTAAAAGTTAAGCATATAGGAGATAGGTAGTTAAAGTTTGAGTAAATGAAAGAAATAAATACATGAACCAAACTACCTCTCTTTGTTGTCTCTACTTCCCTTTCAAAAAATACTCTACATAGTCAAATGCCAACTAGAGAGATCCTACACTTAAGAATCAATGTACATGGATATGATTTCAGATTTGCAATACAAAGAATTTTTTTAAAAGATTAATTATTGCATTGTTTATAATTAATGTGTATTTGATTGACTGATACCATGAAAAATAGCACCTTATAATCAGTTTCAAACTGTTTCTTTATACTGTTGCCTATTTAAACATTTATACAACAAATTTAAAAATATTTTGGATCAAGAGAAAGAGCAGGCAGGTAGGAACCAGGAGGTAAATACTCTATCCCTCATTGGAACACTAAGTGTGACCTTACACAACTGACAACTATTCGAATTCATTTGCCTCAATTTTTGATGAAGATTTTGGATCAGATTACTTGAGAGGTCTCTTCAATCTTCCAATTACTAACTTGAAATTAAACAACACTTACATTGTATTTTGAAGGGTCAGATTTGTATGTAGGAATAAGGGTCATAATTGTATGTAGATGATTTTAGACCCTTTCAGTACATAAATATATAATTAATAAATAGCTTCAAAATATAAAATTATGGCATTCAGTTAAACTACAGGGCAAGTCAGAAGAAATGTTCTCTGTATTTCTTCAGAGTTTTTAGGGAGCCAATTTTAAGAACTTAAGAATTGAAAACATCATGCTATACTTATTTTTCCCTATTTAAATTTATCTAACTTTTCTAGCTTTGCATTTATTTTATTTAGTAAGAAAAGTAACCTATGTAGTGGAAACTGTGCCAAGAATTCTGTTATAAGTTGAATATTGTCAAACTACAATTTTAAGTTTTACTAATTAAAAAAAAATTCTTTCACAGTGTTGAAAGCATAGCAATAATGAGAACAGGGGAAAAAAGGAGGACATTTATTGTATTGTATCCCTGTTAACTCTGATTAGTCCCTCTTAATATTTTTATGTGAAGCCTCAGAAGAGACTTTTACACTCTGTGAGAAGTTAAAATGCTGCTTGCCTTGTTGCAGTTGTAATGTGGAAAACTTTTTTACAATTAAAAGTTACTGCTAACAAAGAGTAATGATATGCTAAAATTGAGGTATTTGTCATTAAAAAGAAATTGGTTTCTTGTTATCAAATCTGCAAAAGCAAAACTTCCTTTAAAAAAACAATAAACTTCAGTTATATTCCCCAAAGTCTTACTAACTTATGAATACAAATGAAATTTCTTTAAAAGTACTACTTTACACATTGTCTCCATTGGCATCTTAAGGGGCCCAAAGCAGATCCAGAAAGTTTACTAGAATTATTTAAATAATTAAAATAGCCTCAAATTATCATTAATCTCCAAGAAAAGCTTGGAAAGATTCCTATCATATTTTTTTAGAATTCCACACCTGACAGCCAAGCTGCTGGTGGGTCACACCTTACCTGTCCCTGCTCTTACCCTCTATGAGAATGATGATTCTCAGACCAGGCTCCCTTGATCCGAAACTTGGAGATACTGCCTAAAGGCTTCTTTGTGCCAGATCTACTGACATTTTGTTTTACCCAAGGAAATAAAGAGATGCCTCCTACCAAACTTCTGTAACCGCGATTACCTGAGTCCTACAGCAGTATTGTTTGCACTGAAGATGTCAGCTGCCTTCTTAATCAAAGACCTCAGCTTCAATTTGCAGTTAATCTCTTCTCAGGCTGCAGACATATTGTGTGAGGTCCGGTTAGGGAGAGAGGCAGATATCTTTCTATCCTGATTCTCCTCTCTTCCTTTGAATCTGTTACCTTCAATACAACTCTCATCTCCTTTGGCTAAATCCACAGCCTCCATGCAATAGATTGAGAAAGATCTATGCCTGAATGATTTGAGTCTTATTACAATGCCTGCCCACACATGCCATGTGTACATACAGAAAAAACTATTTTCATAGGCTTTATATATAGATATCACCAAATGACCCTATTTTTGCTCTGTGGCATAGCATGATACAGAAAAGGGACATTAAGTGGCCTGCCAGTGCATCATGCTCTGTTTGCAGTTCATTCAGTTCTTATATGTAGGATATATTTTTAAACTCTACTTGACCTTAGGAGATAAGCTAGAAAAGCATGCCTGTTCTGACCCCTAATGTTGCAACACCCGTTATTGTGTGCCCTTGTCACTCATCTTAATATAAGACACCTCAGGCAGCAGCTGGCAGTATTTTCACACCAGTGTTAGAGCTTAGCAGAAAAAAAACATATGAAAGAAGAAAAAAAGAAAGAGAAAGACCGAATGGCTTCAGTACTAATAAATGTATTACCTAACATCATCTGCTTCTCTGTTTGACAAAACTTACCATTCTTATTTAACTGCTTGTTTTCCTACTGTTAAATGTGAGGAGATTTAGGAATTGGTAAAACAATGATAATATTGGTAACACCCTCCACATAAGTGTTTAGCTCTTACTGTACTTTTTGTGAACTAAAAAAACTACATCAGAATAGAAAAAACTTTTCTTGATTACAATTATATAAAATGGATTTGGGGAATATTTTTTTAAATTTAGGATACTTAAATGTGTTTATTAAAGTAAGCTTTACTTTTACTAACTAAATAAAGCTAATTTAAAATAACTCTGAAGAACATTATGTTAACTTTTTTTTTCAGCTTTCACACGTATTGTTTAAATGGCATTTGTACAATTTTTCTCTCATGGAAGCTTTGCGTTCAGTTTTAATGGACAAACATTTAGAAGAGGACATTTTTTTTTACAAAAAGATTATCTAAAACAGGATGTTTTATTGGGAAGGTCAAAAGTGGGCATTTCTTTTTTTTAATGCATGATTTACAGTTAATTTTTGCTTCTTTAGAAATCAAGACACTGTTAACCTGATTGTTTCTCATCCTGCAGATCTTTAGGCAGGCGACTATGAAAGCACTGAGGAGAAAGTCTATCTTGCTAACTGGTTATCTGGAATACATGATCAAGCATCACTACAGCCAGGATGAGGCAGAAACCAAGAAAACAGTTGTGAACATAATTACTCCATCCAGTATAGGGGATCGCGGCTGCCAGCTAACCCTAACATTTTCTGTTCCAATGAACTACGTTTACCAAGAACTAGAAAAAAGAGGAGTGGTTGTAAGTATATCTCTTGCCTTGCTACCAGGTTTTCTCTAAGGATTGCATGTTGAGGATAAAATTTGGATTGTTTCACTTATTCAATGTTCCATGTTATTTCACATCAGTCGGTTAGTGAAGATAAATTAAGTGCCAACTAAATATTCAGCACTGTGCTTACTGAAGGCACAGAGATCTGGTATTTCGGATAAAAGGGAAAATACCACAAATTTTGGTTACAGGAAACAAGCTTGATTAATTTATCCATTCTTTTCATTACAGTTTGAGCAGAAAAAAATTTAGTGAAAACCCCAATATGTATTTATTGAATAAATGGAATTAAAGAACGTTATCAATACAGTAGAAGGAAAAAAAGGAAATCAGTCTTACTTGGTTATTTGCTTGAACTAAGTTATTCTCAACCTTACCACTTTAGTCAGTAAAGATAACGTAGACACATTTTAGGAATGTTAACATCGTATGGAATTTTTTTTAACTGTTAGGCCTAAGTAGCCCTCTTAGTCTCTGGAAGAGGATTAAAACATGTTCAGTGAGTAATTTCAGGAAAAACGGTGATAATGTAACTATTTCCGGTGATGATGTAATTTAGGAACTGCTGCACTCATGCAGCCTTGCAAATCTTTGGGAGAGGTCACCCCAGATTCTGGAGGCTCAAATCAGAATATCAGCATTCCAAATTAAGCTCTACCATTTACAAGCCATGTGCTCCTGGGAAAGTTAGTTAACACCTGTTGGCTTGAGATCCCGCATCTGCTTTTAGGATGCAAAAATATACTCACCTCAAAAGTCGTTGTGGAATTAAATGTGCCAGCACACATAAACCATTTATTATCTTGTCTGTCCTACAGCGGGTGTTTCTTAAAGATAATCATAGTGATCTTGAGACTAAGCCAAATTATCTGAACCTAATTCAATGGAAATATAGTTGACTAAAACTCTCCCGATCTCAGTGAGGTCTCATTCATTGAAATGTGTCCAAGGATTCTAGTCTCTCTAGGGTCTCCCCACAGATACACTGCAGACTCAGTCTATTGGATGTTTAAAAAAGACGATTGCTTAGTGGACTTCAGGAAAGTACTTTGGATATTCATGTATCAACCCATTAATATTGTAATCATTATTAAGAGGAGAGTTTCAAATAACTTAGAAACACTATGTTTTACCTAAATTGAAAAAAAAACTACTTATATATTAAGTTTCAGGGAAATCAGTATGAATGTTTTATGTAAGTTTATCTTGAACATAGATTTCCATTATGTGAACAATGCTAACATTATCGTGGCTTTATTTCTTGTTTTCCCTACAGTGTGACAAGCGGGAACCAAATGGCATCCGAGTGGCTCCAGTTCCTCTCTACAATTCTTTCCATGATGTTTATAAATTTATCAACCTGCTCACTTCTGCACTTGACTCTGCAGAAGCAAAAAACTAGCGGCAACTTAAGCAAATAATATGGAAAGCTGCTGTGGTTATTTTATTACTATTACTCAAGGTTTAATTATTGAAAGTATTTAAAACATGATTACACATACTGGGAATGAATTGTATACTTTACAGAAAAATATGACAATTTTTCTGAGTCTATGGCCTTAAGAAATCCATATGGCTGTCCCATTTCTTGGTGTTTGGTGGATCAAAGTCTTTATTAGTGCAAGTATTATGCACACAGTCTTGGTTAGCTGTCATATTTCTTGGTCAATAAAATGCTTTTGTTGATTTAATTTATAATTTAACTGACAACTTCATCATAGATGGTGAAATTTTTGTTTCAATTTTAGAAATATTACTTTAGTTTTAATTTACCGAATAGTTTCTTACAGGCACTGTAGCTGAACTGTCTGTTGCATGTATGATTTTTGCAATGTTTCATCTAACGCCAATCTAAGGAACAGAAAATACATTTTCTATGGAAGAGGCTTTCAAATGTTTTGGTCACAATCTGCACCAAGAAATACATTTAATATTAGAGACTAGTATTTATTTAGTGGATATGCCTTATTTCATTGGCTGCAATACATTAACATCTGTGAAAGAAGAAATGTCTTTCAATTTTCATTCAACAGCTTCTTAAAATTCCATTTGCCATTCTTTCATGTTACCACTCCTGACATTACCATGATTCTCATAGTGAATAGATAGCATCTTAGATCTCATTCTAAAAATAGTATATATTACAAAACCAAAAGTTGCATAAATTATTTGCCTGTGTTCTCACATTTATTATTTTATTTTATCTCATTACAGCAAATGTTGGTTGAAGCTTGTTAAATTGATTTCTTCACCCACTCTTGGGTCCTAATCCATTTTCAATCCATTTTCGTGTTCCTTATTTAATGTTATCATAATATTTTGGTTTTTTTTAATGGGAACTTCTCCTGATAAAAGACTTTAGCTGTTACTCTGTCTCTAAATAGTGAAACTCCAAGATACCTGAGGTTGAGGATTAGAATTAGGAGATGAGTGCCTCATCTCTCAACCCCTCCCCCAAATCTATGGACCTTTCTTATCCACTATGAAAAAAACCACATTTACACTCAGCCCTGTAAGACATCCCTAGCTTTCAGCTATTGATGCTGTCACAACTAGTCGTGAGTTGACAAAATATTTAACATTTGTACACATAAGCAGCAAGAAAGAGTGACTATGTAATCCTTACCTCTGATGAAATAAATTTGGATGAAATTAACTTAACCAATCACTTTGGATAGTAGAGGTAAATAAAAAGATGCAGAACTCCTACACCAACATCAGTGACTACTGATATTTATCAGGTACTTCCCACAAACCATGGATTGTGCTATTCTATTTGTATGTTATCTCACTTGACTGAATGGCTGCATAATTGCTTTAGAAAAGCTTCCCACCCCCACTTCTGACAAAACTCATCTTCATAAGTGGAAAAATACTCAAAACCTTAAAATCTGACTATACATGACTTCATACAGAAGAAATTATTCTTGAGCCTCACAGTGATAAACAAAAAATACATGGTTTCAGCTCTCAGGGAACAGGTAGCTTAGTGAGGAAACAGAGAGCAAATCTATACACACTCAAGTAAATATGTAATTACAGACTATAACTTTTTTGATGAAAGATAAAAAGTGAAACTATGAGAGAAATATCAGAGGGAAACTGATTAGATGCTTGAGTAAGGAAGGTGGATGAAGGTGCTCATAAGTTTAAATTCTAAAATACTTCATGCTAATCACATTAAAATTATATCAAATTACGTAGGCAAACTATTCAAAGCATAATCATCACTCTCATCACCCAGGTGAAGAAACAGCATTAGAAACTTGCTTCCTCTCACTTGCATTCCCCCCCTTCCCAAATCCAGAGATAATCACTTTTTGGGTTAATTATTCCTTTACTGTCTTCAAAGTTTTATGACTATATATGTACCCATGAACATTTATTAGCCAAATTTGCCTGTGTGTGAACTCTATATAAATGCAATCATACTGTATATCTTCTTCTGCTTCTTTTGCTCAACATCCTATGTTTTAGAGATTCATCCATTTGTTGCACATAACTTTTCATTCATTTTCACTGCTGCTCAGTATTCTATTGTCTAATTGGAATTAGAAATTCATTCTACTACTAATGAAGATGTGAGTTGTTCTAAATATTTGTGACATTGCAACAGTGCTGCTATTAACATTTTTAGTGCATACATTCAAAAGTTTGTCCAGGACAGAAAACACTGAAAGTGCTGAGTGGTTGTACCAGTTTCCACGCCAACCAGTAACACATGAGAGTTCCCTTGTTCCTGATCCTTGCCAATAGTAGCTATCGATTACCTTTGTCATGTATGCATATTAAAATAGCCAAGGTGATTATTAAAATAACAGAGAATAAATGTATAACTTCCACACAAGCAGAAGGAGAAAAAAGAATGAGGATACATACACGCACACATGCACACACATACACATACACCAGTTTATGCTTCAGATACATCCTTAATTTGTGGATTAAGCCAAAATTAGAATTTTACCTGAATTTTACACTTGCTCAGCCTTTCCCTTTTCAATTTCTCCTTCACAATTTTTTTTATGATAATTCCTTCAGTAAAACATTTTTATTCAAATCCCTGACTCAGGTTCTATTCCTAGGGAACCTGATCTAAAACAGCATTTTCTTTATCTAGTCTTAATACTCAGAAGTATTTTATATTCTACATCTAATATATGATGAATTTACAGTTCTGTTTCTGTTGGTTTTCACATCTCATGCTTGTTTCCTTGTCTACATTGTAACTGATAACTTCAAAGTGCTCATTATCTTGACCCTTTTGGAATACTTTGAGAACTGGGTTAAAGTGAGGTTTTTGAAAGATATTCATGTTTGCTCCTTCTGCCCAGGTCACTTCTGACACAAGAAAACTTTAAATTCTTGTTTTCAAGATTTTCAAATTACATGAGCAGCATTGCAGTTGAATATATTAATCCATGTCATAACCAATTAATAGTTACAAATTTTCAGAAGATTCTAATTTTCCTTGCTGATCCTTTACATATTCTTTGGTTGTCTACATTCTGTGGGGCTCTCCTCTCAGCTTGTTTACCTCAGCCAGTCATAGACTTGTCCCATGTCCCATTTAGTTATCGACACTGAAGCTCAGTGGCTCTAGGACATGGCAGAAACCCTTAGGATCAAAGTCATGTTTTAATTCTAAGTTTATTTTGATCTTTCCTTACTTCCTATGTTCCTACTTTTATTTCATTTTGGGGTTCTGAGAATTTCTAACCTTCTTTGTTGTTTTCTTTCCTTCTTTCCTTCCTTCCTTCCTTCCTTCCTTCCTTCCTTCCTTCCTTCCTTCCTTCTTTTTTTCTGGCATCTAATCCCTCCTCAACATACAAAACTGTCAAGTAATGGTTTATGACTGAAAATAAAAAAAAACATTATATACATCCTGTTTTCTTAAACAGAATATGTGAAAAATGAGTTGTGTTCTATGCACATTTATATAAATATCAATTCTTTTACAGTGATGCCCTTGGGTGCTATTGTAATACATAGGTTTGTTTATGTATCACAAAATTATACTTATTATACAAAACTCACTGGAGAAAGGCTGGATGTGAAGTCAAAAACTTATGTACAAGTTAAAAAATAAACTTTTTCTACAACTATTTTCTACTCAGTAACTTTCTACTTTTAAGTTCAAAACTATATGGGTTTACATTCAAATTTTGTTACATCTTTGTTTCATAAACTGAAGTTCCTAGAGCACTGATTTTTAAGTAAATGGATTTTTGCATAATCTTAAGAAAGAAGCTTGCAAACACCCTGACAGCATCACATCATTAAAAAACACATGTTAATCACTGGGATTAGGGCACCCTGTTACTGAAATGACAGGATTGATGCTTGTGTGGGCCATTAGTATCTGCATGACGTGTTTGAGAAAGGTACAGGGTATGTTCCCTGTCCTCTAGTAAAATTATTTTTAATCTCAACAAAATAATAAAGAGGATTACTATAAACCAATGGGTTTCTATTTTTCTGATGTGGTTTTGGCTTATTGAAATTATTATTTTTATTAATGCTCTGATTTTTCAATTTGTTACGTTTTAATGTGGCTCTTGAGTCCTTCTGACATTACGTCAGATGTTTTTTGACAGCTACGTTGCTTTTGATCTGACAAGATGTAGGCTTATCTTGCACAGTTCTCACCTCAAACTTGATTTCATTTATTTCTTTAAAAATATTCAGTTCCTTTTGGAGAAAAATGGTAGTTAGAAACTCTAGTCTTAACAGTAAGGGTGATCACTGTAATTGGGTTGATCATTATTTCCAGGATTTTCATTTAAAAGAGTTAGGAAATACCTACTTTTAAGATAAATTATATCTTTCTTTCATATTCATATTTTCAGTTTAATTTAGGATAACAGAGTTTTATTTAATTTAATCTATTTTATATTTTTATCTCATGCTGAAAATACTGGTTCTAATAATATTGATTACTGTTTTTATTATATATAATATATACTATCAAATATGCATACATTATATATATATATAGTTTTAGAATTAGTAATACCAAAGCTATTATAAACAATATGACTAAACAGTTTAAGATTTTTTGAAAACTTCTTTTTGTCCTTAGAATACATCTCACTAGGAATAGTAAGTCAGATCACTGTGTTTTAAAGGCATTTGTGTCAAATCTTCTCTGTATGGTTAAACCACCAATTGTATATGAAGTTAAATTCAGTACTTTGGGATTATCTTTTCAATCTTTATAAATTTCCTTTTAAATTTAAAACTATTTCAGAATTGTATAAAATTCTTGGATAATTTCAACTTCAAATATGCAAGCAAGGAATATTCAGAAAAGTCTAGATTCTGCCCCTATTCCCTTCACTCTATTTACTCCCATTATCTATATTTTTTTCATGTTTTGGTTTATCTTTTATATTACTTTACATATATATGTAATACAAGTAATACATATTTTATACATAAAATATATGTAAATATATGTGTATATTTCTCTCTGTTCATATATATAATAAATATAGTAGCATGTTACAAATGCTTTCTTCGAAAACATGTTACAAATACTTTCTTGAAAAAACATTCCTTTATAGAAAATTATAGTTCATACTTAAGGAAAATAGAATTAGAAAATAATTCATTTCAGTTCTTAGAATAATTGATTCAGGCAAAGATCAAAAATTAAAGTTGATGAGAAGGTATATAATGGGGGCATCAGACTGTTAACCACCTAAGCTCACTGATCATCACTAGAACCACTAAAACCAGAGCAATCTGTAACTGTGTGCCCAATGTGATGCAATCTGAAGTAGACAGCACCACTTAGCCTACAGACTAAGGAAGTAATAAACCTGAATGCAATCAAACTTTTAGGGCTATTCTCCAGTTTATAGCATAAGGAATGGAAGAACAAGCTAAATGACCCCACAAAAAAGCAATTATGGGGCATTCTACATGGCAGCTGACTGGGTTTCCTCAATAAGACAATAGCATGAATAAAATAGGAAACAGGTGAAGGAGAAGGCACTATTCTGGATTATGAGACTGAAGAGACAAAGCAAGCAGATGCAATGTGTGAACTTAGTTTGGATCTTGATTCAAAGACCAAATATAAAAATATTTTGCCAAGAGAACTGAGGACATTTGAATGAGAAAAGAATTTGTATTCAATTTGTTAGCTGTGATAACTATTGCAGATGTAAGAAGATATTAATATATCCAGGTATATATATCAAGCAATAGGAATAGTATGACATGAAGTCTGGAATTTACTTTAAAATTCCTCTGCCCTCATCCCCAACCAAAAAAAAAAAAAGAGAAAGAAAGAAAGAAAGAAAGAAAGAAAGAAAGAAAGAAAGAAAGAAAGAAAGATGACAAGTTATCACAAAATTAGTGGCTTTAAAGAACACACATTCATCACTTTACAGTTCTGTAGGTTAGAACTTCAGCATGGGTCTCATCAGACCAAACTTAAGGTTTTGGCAGGCTTATATTCCTTTGTGAAAGTTCTAGGGGAAAATCCATTTCCTTGCCTTTTCCAGCTTCTAGAGCCCCATTTCTTGGCTCTGGTTCCCTTCCTCTGTCTTCAAAGCCAGCAACGTTGCATCTCTCTGATGGTTCTTTCATAATCACAGCTCCCTCCAACTCTACTCTTCTGATTCTCTCATCCACTTTTATTGGCCTTTGTGAAGACAGTGGTCTCGACTGGATAATCCAGGATCACTTCCCTATTTTTAGGCCAAGAGATTAGTGACCTTAATTCCATCTGCAATTATAATTCTACTCTGCCATATAATGTAAAATATACACATGTTCTGGGGATTAGGACATGAACATCTTTGGGAGTCATTACTCTATCTATCGTAAGAAGAAATGATGGATGGATGAAAGGAAGGAAGGTTCAAGGAAAGGAAGGAAGGAAACAAGGAAAGAAGAAAATGTGTGACAAAATCTTGATAATTTTAAAACTAGATGATGATATTTGGAATTCTCTATATTTATTAATGTTTGAAAATTAAGAAAAAGCAATAAATGATGGTGACTTAGATGAAAATCTAGGACATTTGCCTCAAAATTCATGATTTTCATAAATCATGAATATAATCTGTCACACCACATATTCTTTGATGAGAACAATCTCTTCTGCCTCCACACATCAAAAAATTGTTTCTGTAAGTTCCTTACAATGGATTTTGAGAGGAAAATTACAACCTATGCTGTATCTCCACATACATTTTTTTCTACCTACCTTAATGTCCTAAATCAAATGAGAATAATATTATATAGCACAACTTCTCATGAAAAATAAAGAAGCTAACAAACATTGGATTCCTGGGCCTCAGTTGCAATTTCAATCGCATATACTCATAATATTATTTTAGGTGAAAAGAACTGCATTTGTGTGCCAATGTTTACTAAACAGAGGTCTTAATTTACTCTTTCCCAGTGTGTGGGAGCTTCATTTCATGCATCTCTCCTTGTACTCTATTGTGTTAAAACAGCAAGCTTGTCAAGAATGGAGACATTGCAGTGATATATGCAGAGTCTATGGGAGACATTTTCTCTATGGGTTAAAGTAAGTAGTTGGATCAAAGTCAGGACATAGATGCTACAGCTGGTCTGGGAAAAAAATGGCAATTAAGCGGAAAAAAAAGAACAGAAAGAGAAAATCACAGACAGTCTCTTTTTAGGCGGCAACAACAGAACCAGACTGTTTGAAGCTGGTAACTGACTCCAAATGTCACATTTTTCACTGAATTCTAAATAATATTGCTATTTTATAACTGTTATTTGGTTGTATTGATGGCCATATTAACTTATTTCATAACAAACTTGTTACATATATTTTTATGTACTATATTTGTTATATTTCTGTTTCTTATGTATCTTTGTTTCAACAATACTTAGGAGGATTGAAGAAAAATATATTAAAGCTCAGATAACATTTCCTTTGAATAGCTTTCAATCCAGCCAAAGCTGACACATTTATTGTGTTCAGTTCATGCACTTCTATGCAGTTCAATATTCAGGACCTGTGTGATTCCCTATCCAACAGAAAATTTCATCTCTTCAAAGATTTCAATGTGTATTTGTGTCAGAGAAAGTAAAAATAAAATAAGACAAAAAGAAAACTAAATGTTTTAATGTTCTCTGGGAAATTTGGGTAAAATACAGTAATTTCAGGGGAGCAAATTTTGTGCATACTAATCTATACTTCTAGGTAATATTAGTCATCTATCTCACAAAAATGGTAACTAAATAAAAGTGTCATAAACATAGAAACACTTCCAAAATGATAAGGGTCAAGAGTGCATGGAAGATACAATACACTTTTAAACCTGGAAAGTAAACTAACTTAGCAGGATGAAGTAAACTGAAATATAATTGCCAATGTGAGAAGGGAGGCTATCAAAGAGATTCATCTAATTCAGGTCAAAAAATCATTGAAATGTTTAGGAATTGGAGGTACCAGTTATTTCTGAAAGCCAGGATGCACAGTGGGATGGAAAATAGATGGCTGAAAGTCCATATAATTAGCAGTTGGACCACAAATCCCTTCCTTAGCCTGTGCAACTGGTATATTGCACCATCTCCACACCCACAAAGCCAAGAGTTCACTTTCTAGAGAGGATGAATTGTGTAGTTCTATGAGGACAGCTGAGGGGGTGGATGAGCCATTTGACTACACATTGAATGATTTAGCAGAACTTTGCATTTTAAATGGTGAAAGCCCTAACTCCCTTCCTCCTCTTGTGTCTCAAGAAATTTTGCATACATCCAGGGTCAGGTCCACCTCCCCTGCAGCCCACCCCAGGAGTATGATTATAGAGTTCTCTCTAGGAAAACTGTCCAGTCCAGCTGATAAGAGCTACAAATCTTTACATGAGTCTCATTGTGGTATAGTGCCACACACCAATCAAAAAGTTCTGCCCCTGCACAAAATGCTTGTACCTAGTTTTCAGAGTTCCAGGTTTAAAAATAAATGGACATGAAGTACCACCAGACATTTGACAATAACATTTAAAATGCAAGACAGAATCCAAAAGAACAAGTAGGGAACAAGTAATGTAATAGAAAGAGAAGAGAAAGAAGAGAAAAAGAAAAAAAAAAACCCTGTAATTAAAATCTTTCAAGAGAAAAGAAAAACCTTGGAACAAGGAGACTATACAATTAAAAGGGTTCAGAGGACAAGAAAAAGCTTCTGAACATTAAAAATAAACATATAAGAAATAAAAAATTCAAATGAAATTTTGAAATATAAAATTGAGGAATTATCTTAAAAAATAGAACAAAAAGATTAGATAATTAGAAGATTAATACTAGAGGTCAACACCTATCTAATAGTGTTTACAAAGTAAGAAAGCAGAGAAAATAGAAAGGAGAAAAATCATCCAAAATTATTCAAAAAATAAAACTTCTCCCAAGAACTTCTCCCGAAACAAAGATGTGTGTTTAGAAGAAAGAAGCTCAACGAGTACTAAACAGAGTAAGTTTGGATTTTTCAATGTAAATCACATTGCATGAAAAATGTAAGACACTGAGGATATAAAGAAGGTCCTAAAAACTTTTATAGAAGAAGATAAATTACATTAAAAATATTAGCAATCATAATGATACTAAAATTCTTACTACCAAATCTGAAAGTCAGAGAACAACAGAGGATGCTTTCGATATTCAGATGGAAAATTATTTCCAATAGTGAGTTCAACTGCAAGCCAAACTATCGATTAAATGTGAAGATAGAATAAAGATGTTTTTAGGTGAACAAGGTCTTAGACTGTTTTCTTCTCATGCACTGCTTCTCAGAAGCTACTGAAAAAGATTGAGACACACACACACACACACACACACAAAGGCAATGGGATCTCCAGAATGAGCATGAAGAGAAGTCTCATGACAATAGCCCGAGAGCAGAACTGCTCCAGACCGGTGCAAATGCTCAGAGGGCTCCAGGGGGTGGATATTTACTCCTTAGTTCTCTCTCTGCCTCTCTCTCTCACTTCGTAGTTCTGTCTATGTCTCTCTCTCTCTTTCTCACTCACACACATACAAACTGGTGAAATACCTAATGCCTCATATATTTCACTATTCTGAGAAGAGTTTTAAATTCTGTCAGAAATAATTTGAGAAACCAAATTAGTACAGAGAAACAATATTGAGCAAATGTAAATGAGGGCAATTATTGACTCTAAAAAATAAGATTACAGTAAAAGAAACATTATCAGAGTAATGCATGTAGTGTAGAAGATGTACCCTCTATTTCTCGGTTTAATATTACAAAAATGCTATGTTCTCAATATATTTTAACATATGTTCCTATTCTTTCACATGCACCCAACACCAGCTGTAAATAGTATTTGTGCAGTTATAAACATGTAAACAATGAATATTGATGTAATCTAAATTACCATTTCACTATATTTGGAGGATGAGACAAGAGAAAGTGTATTTGTTCATGTGTATGTGTCTGTGGGCAATGGAGGAGAGGGGGATCTATAATAACTAAATCCTCAACTTCCACAGTAGGAAAAAGAACAATGTTGAAAATTTGAAGATAAAGAAATAGCTATACGTTTATATTAATTAAAAATACGGAGCTAAATATAAGCAGAAAGCTGAGCACTGTCACCTTTTGGTTAGCAGGAATTAAAAGCAGGTGTGGGGAATGTGACCAAGATGGTGGAGTAAAAAGACCCTGAACTCACCTCCTCTCACAAGTACACCAAAATCAGAATTATCTGTAGAACAACCATCGATGAAAGACTGGAACCTATCAGAAAAGATCTACAACCAAAGACATAAAGAAGGAACCACAATAAGACTGGTAGGAGGGGCTGGCTCATGATATAATCAAATCTCATGCTTGACCCACAAATGGGAGAAAAATTATAGTGCACAGGTTCTCCCACAGGAGTGGGACTTCTGAGCCCTACATCATGCTCCCCAGCCCAAGAATTTGGCACCAGAAAGACAAGCCCCCAGAGCATTTGGCTTTGAAGGCCAATGGGGCTTAACTGTAGGAGTCTCACAGGACTGAGGAAATAGAGACTTCACAGCTAAAGGGTGCACACAAAATCTCACATGCACTGAGACACAGGGCAAAAGAAGTAATTTGATAGGAGCCTGGGCCAGATTTACTTGATGGACTTGGAGAGTCTCCTGAAAAGGTGGGGGTTAACTGTGGCTCACCTTGGGGATACAGCCACTGGCGGTGGACATATTAGGGAACATTCAGTGATGTGAACACTGCTGCTGTGGTGGCTGACATATTGGATCATTAGTTCCAAGAACTGGATCCACCCTACAGCCTGCAGAGGACAGTGCTGGGATGCCTCATGCCAAACAACTAACTGGATGGGGAAACAGCCAATTTATCAGAAGACAGGTTGCTTAAAAACTAAAGAGCTTATGGCTGCCTCTGGACACACTCAGGCCACCAGAGGCCCAAGACCCAGCTCTACCCACCATTGGACAGGCACCTGCCCCTCCTGACTGGAAGCCAGACCAAGCTTGTAGACCAGCCTAATCCACCTGGGGGAAGACACCAGAAGCAAGAAAACTACAATCCCTCAATGCAGGCCAGACACTACCCTGGTACCAGATGGGCCCTGGCCTAGACCACTAGTAGGCCAACACAACCTTCAGGACACCCTGAACCCCATACCCAACAATGTCAAGAACTAATACCCTCTCCTCCCAACAACCTGAAACGAGCTCTGGAGTACCTGGGCCCTCAGGCTCTGCCTGCCAATGGACCAGTACTAACCCCAGGATCTGGCTTCACCAGCAGGTGGGTGACTATTAGTCCCAGAGTCTTTGAGACCCTGACTCTACTACCAGTGAGCCAGCAATAGTCCTTGGGGCCCCCTAGGATTCTGCAATCAGTGATCTTGTGTCCAGGCCCTGCTAAACAGCAACCAGTAGCATCAGCACAAGGCAGGGCTTGGCAATCAACTAGACTAGCATCCTACCAGACCTGACACAACAGAAGGACCCACATAGCCCCGTTAGGGTGAAACCCTAGAGAATATAGCTTGAATGACTAGAGGAGAGTGCACTGCTGGGATGCAGAAGATGCACCCTACAGAGGGCCACTTTTCCAATGTCGAGAAACGTAACTAACCTATCACATACATAAAAATACAAATAGCAACTTAAACAAAAAGAAGCAGCAAAGGAATATGTTCCAGACAAAGAAACAAGGTAAAACCCCAGAAGGAGAACTAAGTGTAGTGCAGATAGGCAATCTACCTAAAAGAGTTCAGAGTAATAATTATAAAGATAATCAAAGAACTCAGGAGGAGAATGGATACACAAAGCGAGAAGTTAGAAGTTTCTAACAAAGAGTTAGAAAATATGAA
Source organism: Vicugna pacos (assembly GCF_048564905.1). Lineage (NCBI taxonomy): Eukaryota > Metazoa > Chordata > Mammalia > Artiodactyla > Camelidae > Vicugna > Vicugna pacos. The sequence continues at coordinate 22,220,135 of NC_132991.1, forward strand.
GAACAACTAAACAGACATGAATACAATAATTGAAGTGAAAAATACATGGATGGAATCAATAGTAGACAGAATGACTCAGAAGAATAGATCAGTGGACTGGAAGACAGAGTAGTGGAAATCACTACTGCTAAACAGAAAAAAAAAATTAAAAGAAATTAGGACAGTTTAAGAGACCTCTGGGACAACACCAAGCACACTAATATTTGCATAATAGGGGTCCCAGAAACAGAAGACAGAGATAAAGGGCTTGAGAAAATATTTGAAGAGATATCAGCTGAAAACTTCCTTAACCTGGGAAAGGAAATAGTCACCCAAGTCTAGAAAGCACAGAGAGTCCCATACAGGATCAACCCTAACAGGAACACACCGAGACACACTGCAATCAAAATGACAAAAATTAAAGATAAAGAGAATACTAAAATCAGTAAGGGGAAAGCAACAAATAACATATAAGACTATTAGCTGATTTTTCAGCAGAAACACTGTAGGCCAGAAGGGAGTGGCATGATATGTTTAAAGTGATGAAAGGGAAAAACCTACAAAAATACTCTATCCAGCAAGGCTCACATTCAGATTTGATGGAGAAATCAAAAGCTTCACAGACAAAAAAAAAGCTGAAAGAATTCAGCACCACAAAACCAGCTTTACAACAAATGTTAAAGGAACTTCTCTAAGTGAAAAAGAAAAGGCCACACTAGAAACAAGAAAATTATAGAATTAAAGAGCTCACTAGTAAAGGCAAACATACAGTAAAAGTAGGAAATTATCCACATACAAAGCTAGTAGGAAGGTTAAAAGACAAAGTAGTAAACTCATCTGTAGCCACAATAAGCAGTTAAGGAATACACAAAACAATTAGATATAAAATATGATGTCAATGAGAGTAATCATGAGGAGAGGAGAATACAAATCCAGGATATTTATAATGCATTTGAAATTAAGAGATCAGCAACTTAAAAAAATCATCAAACCTGCTAACAAAAACCTCAAGGTAACAGCAATTCAAAAATTTATAGCAGAGGGGATATATGTCAGTGGTAGAGCATTTGACTACAAAAATTTATAGCAGAAAAAAACTAGAAAAAACACAAATACATGGAGGCTAAACATATGCTACTAAATAACCAACAGATCACTGAAAAAATCAAAGAAGAAATTAAAAAAAAAATAACCTAGAGACAAATGAAAACAAAAACATAATGATCCAAAACCTATGTTACACAGCAAAAGCATTTCTAAGAGGGAAGTTTATATCAATACCACCTTACCTCAGGAAACAAGAAAAATCTCAAATAAAGAGTTTAAGCTACACCTAAAGCAACCAGAGAATGGAGAACAAACAAAGCCCAAAGTTAATAGAAGGAAACAAATCATAAAGATCAGAACATAATCAATGAAATAGACACTAAAAACAATAGTAAAGATCAACAAAACTAAAAGCTGGTTCTTTGAAGGATGAACAAAATTGATTAACCTTTATCCAGACTCATCAAGAAAAAAAGGGAGAGGGCCCAAATTAAAATCAGAAATGAAAAAGCAGAAGTTACAGATAGCACCACAGAAATACAAAAGATCATAAAAGACTGCTACTAACAACTATATGCCAATATAATGGACAACCTGGAAGAAATGGACAAATGCTTATAAAGATACAATTTCCCAAAGACTGAATCAGGAAGAAAAAGAAAATATAAACAGACCAATTACCAGTACTGAAATTGAATCAGTAATTAATAAACTTCCAACAAACAAAAATGCCTTCACAAGCGAATTCTACCAAATATTTAGAGAAGAATTAACACCTATTCTTCTGAAAAAATTCCAAAAAATTACAGAGGAAGGAACACTTCTGAACTCATTTTATGAGGCCACCATCACCCTCATACCAAAGCCAAAGATACCTCAAAAAAAGGAAAGAAAGAAAATTACAGGCCAATATCACTTATAAACATAGATGCAAAAATTCTCAACAAAATACAAGCAAACCAACTCCAACAGTACATTTAAAGGATCATATGCCATGATCAAGTGGGATTTATCACATGGATGCTAAGATTTTTCAGTATTTGAAAATCAGTCAATGTGATACACCACATTAACGAATTGAAAAATAAAAACTATATGATCATCTCAGTAGATGCAGAAAACACTTTTGATAAAATTCAACATCTATTTACAATAAAAACTCTTCAGAAAGTGGGCATAGAGGGAACATACCACAAAATAATAGAGATTATATATGACAAGCCCACAGCTAACATCATACTCAGTGATGAAAAGCTAAAAGCATTCCCTCTAAGACCAGGAACAAAACAAGGATACCACTCTCACCTCTTTTACTCAACATAGTTTTGAAAGTCCTTGCCACAGTAATCAGTGAAGAAAAAGAAATAAAAGGAATCCAAACTGGAAAAGAAGTAAAACATCACTGTTCGCAGATGACATGCGACATACATAGAAAATCCTAAAGATGCCACCAGATAACTACTAAAGCCCATCAATGAACTCAGTAACATCACAGTATATGGAATTAATACACAGAAATCTGTTGTATTTCTATACACTAACAACAAAATATCAGAAAGAGAAATTAAGGAAACAATCCCATTTTTCATTGCATTGAAAGAATAAAATACCTGAAACAAACCTACCTAAGGAGGCAAAAGATGTATACTTGGAAAACTATAAGACATCGATGAAAGAAATTGAAGATAACACAAACAGATGCAAAGATATACTGTGTTCTTGGAATGGAAGAATTAATACTGTTAAAATGACCATACTAATCAAGGCAATCTACAGATTCAATGCAATCCATGTCTAATTACAAATAGCATTTTGCTCAGAATTGGAACAAAAAATGTTTAAATTGGTACGGAAACACAAAAGACCCTGAATAGTCAAAACAATTTTGAGAAAGGAGAATGGAGCTGGAGGAATCATGCTCCCTGACTTCAGACTATACTACAAAGCTACAGTAATCAAAATAGCATGGTACTGGCACAAAAACAGAAAAGACAGATCAGTGGAACAGAATGGAAAGTCCAGAAATAAATCCATACACTTATGGCCAATTAATCTATGACATAGGAGGGAAGAATATGTGACAGGGAGAAGACAGTTTCTTCAATAAGTGGTGCTGGGAAAACTGGACAGCTACATGTAAAAGAATGAAATGAGAACATTCTCTAACACTATATACAAAAATAAGCTCAAAATGGATTGAAAACCTAAATATAAGACCGGAAACTATAAAACTCCCAGAATAAAACAGGCAGAATACTCTGACATAAATCACAGCAATATTTTTTGGATCTCTCTCCAAGAGTAATGGAAATAAAAACAAAAATAAACAAATGGGACCTAATTAAACTTAAAAGCTTTTGTACAGCAAGGAAATCATAAACAAAGCAAAAAAACAACCTATGGACTGGGAGAAAATATTTGCAAGCAATGTAACTGACAAGGGACTAGTTTCCAAAATATACAAGCAGCTCATCTAGCTCAATATAAAAAAATAAAATATACAACTTAATCAAAAAATGAGAAGACTTGAATAGGCATTTCTTCAAGGAAGACATACAGATGACCGACAGGCATATGAAAAGATGCTCAATATCATTAATTATCAGAGAAATGCAAATAAAACTACAATGAGGTAACACCTCACACCAGTCAGAATGGCCATCATCAAAAAATCTACAAGTAATCTTAAAGAGGGTGTGGAGAAAAGGGAACCCTCCTACATTACTGGTGGAAATGTAAAATGGTACAAGCTACTATAGAGAACAGGATGGAGGTTCCTTTAAAAACTAAAATTAGAGTTGCCATATGATCCAGCAATCTCACTCCTGGGCATATATCCAGAATAAACTCTAATTTGAAAAGACACATGCACCCGTGTTAACAGCAGCACTATTTCCAATAGCCAAGACATGGAAACAACCTAAATATCCACCAACAGATGACTGGATAAAGAAGCTGTGGTATATATATACAATTGAATACTACTCAGCCATAAAAATGTAAAATAATGCCATTTGCAGCAATACAAATGGACCTAGAGATTATCATACAGAGAAAAAGAAATATCATATGATATCACATATATGTGGAATCTAACAAAATGATACAAATGAACTTATTTACAAAACAGAAACAGACTCACAGCATACAAAATTAAAGTTATGGTTATCAAATGGGAAAGGTGGGTGGGGAGAGATGAATTTGGAACTTGGGATTAACAGAAACACATTACCATATAAAAAATAGATAAACAATAAGGACCTACTTTTAGCACAGGAACATATTCAATATCTTGTCATAACTTATAATGAAAAACAATATGAAAACAATAAATATATGTATATATTTATGTATAACTGAGTCACTTTGTTTTCCACCTGAAACATAAATCAACTGTCTTTCAATGAAATATATATCTGTGTATATATATATATATGAAGGTAGGTGTGGATGAGTTGGAGGACTACTGTTCTGGGCATAAAGTTAAAATTTGAAACATGAAAAGAAGTACACTGTAAGAGTTAAAGTTCACAGACTCTGAAACCAAGTTCAAATATTGGGTCTACCACCTATTAGTTATGTGATTTTGTGATAAATGCTCAATGCCTTCATTTCTCTTTTGTAAAATTACACAATAATCGTACTACTTTATTGGGTTGCCTTACAGATTAAGTAGTTTAATATATAAAATCATTTAAATAATATGAAGCACACATTTCTAGTGTTGGCAGTTCTATGTAACTGTTAACTACATTAGTTACTTTGATAAAAAAATTTTGAAAAAGAAAACAGCACATTGTGTGATACACAGAAACTAGTCAAGAAATAAGAATCATAATATTTAAAAACTAAAACTTCATAAGTTGTCATCAGTGAAATAAAACTATCTTAAACTATTAAAGTATGTTTCTTATTATTTAATCTCTAATCAAGAGCATTTCACTAATTACGCTTAATCATGAAAGATTAATTTGTGTCCATTGTGACTATCACTATATGAACATATTGCCCAAGAAACGAATGAAAATTGGTTTTTAGGAAATCAGAATCTCATTCACTGAAATAAATGACAATAAAGTTGATTTCAAACTAATAATTAATACTTGTCAGAATGCTAATGAATACTCTGCCTAATATTTCTTCTTTTCTGCTGTGTAGTAGTCTTATATCTGCTTTGATATGCTCATATAGAGGTATGCCCTCCACATTTCAGTTTAATATTAAGAAAATTCTAACTTCTCAATATATTTTAAGATATGTCCTTATTCTTTCATATACATATAGTGAGTCCAAAATTTCAATAAAACTGATACTGAATGAATTTTCTTTTCTCTTCATTAGAGGTTAAGGACACAATTTTTTTTTTCAAAAATCAACTGTATTTAAAGTGATCCTATCAAGTAAGGGAGAAAAAAAAACAGGTAATGTTTGATAGCAGTGGTTTAATTAATTGTAACATACAGTAACCCATGTTTGTGTTTTTATTTGTATTTTCAGCATACAGTATAAATAAGAACACCTCCAGCTATTCTTTTGGCAAGCACAAATGCTGTTTATTCCATAGATGATATAGACAATAATGTATGGCTCATAATTAGGAAGAAAGCTGTAACTTAAGAAGTTCTGATGGCATTCAAACAGTTTGTGTGTAACTAAACTAAGGCTGTTAGTGAATGGCAGCTTTAAAACACTTTAAACATGTGGACAAAAAAATTGAATTTTTATTATTGTAAACGAAAAAGGAAGATTTCTGGAGAAGCCAGACAACATACTGTAATCCAGGTTTGAGCAAGCTGAGGAAGAATGGTGTCATATAAATAGAAACCTGCTCTTCTCTTTATGTGTTTAACATACATAATCTGAAAAAGAAGAGAGATATGGAATGATAATGTGGAACATCATACAATTAGTGCAGAAATAGAAGGACTACAACGAGACATAGTTATCTCTGCAAATCTAGGTACATCCTGTCGTTTTGAATAATATGCATTTTATGAAAAAGATTAAATCAAGTAAGTTTGTATGTGTGTGTGTGTGTGTGATGACTGAAGGACAGAAGTTATCCAAAGGACAAAGTGATATCAAACACACAACAACATTTAAAGACATTTCTAGTAAGGAAAGCTTGAGTACAGGAAAACTATATAATAAGAAAAAAATCTTCATAGTCCTCTATTCATCCAACTCTTGTTGTATTTAGTTATGTATAGCTTATGAAGTATTTAAAAATTATGTTCATAGTTTTATTACATAGAGGAAAAGAAGAAAGAAAAAAATAACATAGGAAAAAAGAAAGGAAGAATGGATTAAAAGGATTGAGAAGGTAAATTGCTTCTTTTGAAACATTTGTTACAGAATTCAATTCATTTTATTTACAAACTTTAGGAATTTAGTAGAGAATCATTTCCCAATATGGAATCCTGCATATAGTAAGTATTTTTATAATATCAATTTGAAGTTTGTGGTCACCGTGCATTGAGCAAGTCTTTTGGTGATGTTTTTCCAATAGCTTTTGCTCACTGTGTCTGATTACATTTGGTAATCCTCACAATATTTCCAACCTTTTCATTGTTATTACATTTGTTATGGTGGTCTGTGATCAGTGATCCTTGATATTACTACTACGACTCACTGAAGGTTCAAATGATGGTTAGTACTTTTTAGCAATAAAAGACTTTTAAAATTAAAATGTGTGCTTTTTTTTTAGACATAATGCTATCACACATTTAATAGGCTATACTATAGTGTAAACATATGCACTGGGAAACCAAAAATTCATGTGACTCGCTTTTAATGTGATATTCACTTTACTGTGGTGGTCTGGAAGGAAACCCACAATATCTCCAAGGCACGCCTTTATTAACTGAGCCCTGGCTACAGATACTTCCTTATTCAAGGATTATCAAAAAGGGCACAGTTATCCCAGTCACAGGGAGCTCAGGGTCTGAGGAAGATAGCCGTAATGTAAACACACTGCAGATATGAAAGCAGTAGAGTTTTGGTAAGGGTTGTAAAGAAAAAGAACAGTGTGTGCAATGGAAGACTGACAAGGGAAATTTTCACCCATAGGCCTCCATTGAGGGAGAGGTTATATGAGACATGGAGGGTGAGAAACAGGGAACGAAGGGTGAGGAAAGAACATTCTAAACAAAGTCCATGTGGTTCGAAAGGGCGTCATGTGGAAATGAGCCTCAGTCTTTTGAGAAACATATTTAAAAGGCAAGATTTCCTATTTAAAAGTTCAAAAACTTTTTCTAAGTTTTCTAAGATTTTTTTTCCAGTTGACTGTTACAGGCTTGGATGCAACAATAATGAAAAAACACTCCAGTTTGTGAATGTAGTTTTAAAAATTAGTTTGAGTGTTCCTGTGGCTAATCTAGTGAATATAAAACAGCTTACGGGGCAACATCAGCCCGAGGTAAGTAGTAGTTATTATGAACTAAAACATCTACTTGATCTTTGAATGTTCCTTTTATTTAATCTGTTCTCACCCCAAAGGAAGAGAAGTATTTCTCTGTTTCGTCCTATATTGACCTCTGAACTACAAGTCATTATACCAGGGTCAGCAAGCTATGCCCTATGGGCCAAATCCAGTCCAACATCTCTTTGTTTAGCCTGTAAGCTAACAATGATTTTTACATTTTCAAATGGCTAAATTTTTTTAAAGAATAATATTTCCTGACATATGATAATTATATGAAATTCAAATTTCATTGCCCACTTTCTTTTAGGGGAGAGGGAACTCAGTGTTCCTCATTTGTTTATGTATTATCTTGGCTTCTCTTACTATCTAAGGTCAGAGTTGTGTAGTTGTGACAGAGACCTTAACACCCACAAAGCCTAAAATACTTACTCTCTGGTCCTTTACAGAAAAAGTTTACTGACCTCTGTGTTAAAACATTAGTTTGTTGAAATGTAATCAGTAACACATTTATGCCACTAATCTTCAATTCAGTTGTGTGCCCATGATTTTTACTGTAAGCTTTAAATGTATATGAGCTGCTTTTTCTACTTTTAATTTTCAGAATATTATCTCATTAGCATAACAATCAATTTTATTTTGAAAAACTGTATGATTTCTTGTTTAACTTTAATTTTTAGTAGCTTTCTAAATTCTATTTTAGAATATTGAAAATTTTTCTGATACATAAAGTTAACATTAGGTGTCAGTATTTTACATATTATTTAGTAAGTGTGTGTCAGTGAAAAAGTAGTAGATCATTACAGACAGCATTTTAACTGGAAAATTTCAACTTTGTTATAATGCTTGCTCTACCATTGTTTTAGTTTCTGTTTTATTGAAATGTTCTTTATGATATCTATGAAGAAATAATTTAAGAACTCTTTAAAATATGGCCTCTCTATAACAGTCCATTTGCCAGCTGAGCATAACTGTGTCCTCAGTTTACGTCACAAAGAATAGAAGCTCTACCAAATTCTGGACCAATCATTCATGAGGTATATTAATTGTAGCCTCTAAATTTTGAGGTGCTTTGTTGAACACCGAGAGATAATTAGAATAATGTTGTAGACGGCACAGAGAGGATACAAAAGCCTTACATTGCCATATAAATTATAACTTCGTGGTAAAAAAAGAGTAAGAATTTAAACATTGCTACTCAATCAAGCCAAAAACATAACAGTCTTACCCCCAATACCAATAAATCTGTTGCCTAAAAGCTCTATGAAGCAACTGAAAGCAGAGTTGGGATGGGACTCAAACTTGCTAACTAAGGGTACTTAACTCATTTGATGGCAAAAATTGATGTAGTCTGAACTCATTTGATCTGAATTTCCATAAGGTTATATATTGCTTTTACTTATTACATTTAGTGTGAATATTCATATATTTGGCTATAGTTATATTAATGCCTGAAGTGATACCGCCATACACCCCACTCGAAGTACTATGTATTATATGATGAATACATCATATCACTTTGTAAACTCAGAAAATTTCTGAATTCTAAGTCGCAAGTGGACACAAATATTTCAAATATGTTGAGAACCTATATTACATAGCAGTTAAATATGTCATTTTAGGAGTCAGATTACTGGGTTCAATTATCACTTACTAGTACTTAGTAACTGAGCATGGACAAATTACTTAGTCTCTCTGCACCTTAATTTCTCTATTTGCAAAATGGGGATAACAATCAAATGCAGACATACTCACAAAACATATCTTCAGGCAAGCTTTTCCAAATATTATTTATAAAGACAGAAAAATAGAATCAACTTAAATACAGAGCTATAAGCAACGGGTTTAATCATGCCATCATTAAAAATTCTGTTTTATAATTTTTAAATATATTAAAATGCACTACATCCAACGCTGTAAATAGATATTGACATAGTAAAAACATGATTGCTACTCCAAAAAAGTAGAAACCAGAAATATACATTCATATATTTAAATCTAAACCAGAACGAGCTAAATAGAGGTGTATTTACCAAGTTTTATGAAAGTGAAGAGGAAGGAGAGTTTTAATTCCAACTAAAGGGAATAAATGAAGACTTCCTCTCTTTTTTAGTTGTGGAACTTCTCAGAAGTCCCAACGTCAAGGGTAATCGTTAGAGGAAGGAGCAAATGAGTCAGGAAGCAATGTCATGTAAATGCAGTGGCTTTGCTGCATACACAGGGGTTCACTTTCAAAGACTCAACTAAATGTGCTCAATCAAAAAAGATTAAATGTAAAAAACAGTCTAAGTAGTGTGGGTGACTGATGCAGACCTTCTACTGAATGAGCTGAGGACTCACATAGAATGTGCAGAGTTAACACCAATTCCTCCTCACTTTCCAAATGCCTTTCAGGACACAAGCATGTCCCAGACCAAATGGGATTCTAGTGTTTAACGATGAGGTCTATTTTTAATAAATAATTCCAAATATTAATTTTTCCAAGATACAAGCCAGAAAATTTATCTAGACGTCAATTAAAGCATCCCATTTTCCAGTAACGGAGGAAAAACTATTCACACTGGATTTATTTAAATAATACAGATTCCAATATGTCACTTTATTGAAGATCTGCAGTTTCCTTAGGTGTTCCTGGGCCCTTATATCCATGCTACATCCCTACATTTCACAGATTTAGAAACTTAGGACCAGCACAGTTGAGCACGAGAACCCTGAAGTTCTCACTCTCTGCTTGTTACTTTTCCCTCCCTGTTCCACACTGTTTGTGTGAGGATTCCACAATTTGCAAATACTATACAACCCTCTTAGTGGGGATAACAAACAGGGTTTACTGATGATTGTGTTTGCTGCCTAAGTGTTTTCATAAACCTGCTTCTCTATTGTTGGAAAACAGAATAGACCTCAGAGGATTATCTGGCTTCAGTTACTATACATTTCAAATATGGGAGATTTGGCATTGAGAGTAAGATCTTTTCATTGACTGTAGAAAGTCAATGAGCAACCCTTTCTAAAAATTAACCTCCATCCCAGCCAGGAAAGGGTGGTCCCACTTGTGGGAGTGCTTCCTTTTTCTCTCTGGTACCTGTTTCCACTGCTCTCACACTAACTTCGAAAAGAAGGAAACAATACTTCTGGCATTTTGCCATCCAAAATACTTGACACTAACCTAGTCTTATCTCCTGAAACCCATGGACAAGGGGAGATAGCCTCTGAGTACCCCTTGCTCCTTAGTTCTCCAAGTCGAAAGTCCCTCAGCCCTTAGGAATACACTGGACAGTTTTTTTTTTCCCTCTTGCCATCAAGTTTTAAAATGAATATATAGGCAGGAAATTAGGAAAAACAGAGTAATCACACTCTGCCCACAATCTTTCATCTAATCTGTAATAGATTATTAATCTATTTAATATTAGAAATTCAAAAACTATGCCTTCTCCCATAACCAACTCTTACCTGACATTCTCACAGGTGCAATTTATCTATTGTAACTGGAATATTACTTCTTTCTCAATAGCTACATACTTTTTAGATTTCATGATTAACAAAACTGAAAATAATTTTTAAAAATTGTCATCTGTATGGTATAAGATAGTGGTTGAGTTTCATTCTTTTGAACGTGGCACTCCAATTTCCTTAACATCATTTGTTGAAGAGACTCTCTTTTCTCATTGTATATTCTTGAAGGTTCCTTTGTTGTAAATTAATTGATACATATGCATGAGTTTATTTCTGGGCTCTATTCTGGTCCACTAATTGATGCATCTTTTTTTTATGGCAATACCATTCTAATTATTATAGCTTTGTAATACAGTTTAAAATCAGGGAGCATGATTCCTCCAGCTTTGTTCTTCTTTCTCAAGATCGCTTTGGTTATTTGAGGTCTTCTGTGGTTCTATAAAAATTTTAGGATTGTTTGTTCTATTTCTGTGAAAAATGCCATTGTAATTTTGATAGGCATTGCACTGAGTCTGTATATTGCTTTGAGTAGTATGGACATCATTTATTTGTGTATTTTTCAATTTCTTTCATAAAGTTATTATATTTTGTAGTTTTCAATATACAGGTCTTTAACATCCTTGGCTAAACTTATTCCTAGTTACTTTATTCTTCTGGTGTAATTATAAACGGGATTTTAAGAAATTATCTTTCTAATAGTTTCTTAGAAAATTAACTTAAATACAGTTACAACAAAGTCCCATATATATTTACATATATGTGTGAGTATAAACATATATATACACAAATATACACACACATGGAAACACACACACATTCAGAAATCTGTGTAAACAACTAAACTTGCGTGATAAATGAGTGTGGTTTTTTGGGGTGTGGAGTGTCCTTGCAGATGGTTTTGGGGTAACTAAAATTCTAGTTTGTAGTTGCTTTTGTTTAAAAAAAAAAGAAAAGGAAAAAATCCAGTTCTTTTGTAACTACTAGAATCAGCTCACAAAATTCATTTTTTATGTATGTCCATAAAATTTAATGAATTTAATAATTCAAAAGATTTATAAAGGGAAAATTGTCACTAACCTGGTCTGGGACAGACTTTTAATTCATAGCCTCCTTCTGGGAAGAAATTAACATTCCTGATAAACTGCTTAAGCAATTTTCAGATAAACTTTTAATGGTATTAAGACCTCTTCTGGGAAACCAGTTGTCATCCCATTCAGCTGAATGATAGTCAAGAGTTCAATGATCTTTCACCGACATCTTTATTTCCCTTTCTTCATATGGCTTAAAAAAGACATCTCACCACTCTTTCACATGTATGTGCGTGTGTATATATATATGTGTATATATCTATATATGTGTATATACACATATATATACATACATAGCAAGCTTGAACCTGTCCAATTAAGGATTTGTAATAATTTAAAAATAAAATTTGATCAGTGCACATAACTAAATTTTCTGGGGAAAAAAGTTTCAAATGGAAAACAAATAGAAAATTTTTCATTAATATTTGGTCCCATTTAGAAACATAAGGTCCTCTAAACACTTTAAACTACACTGGGGAATTTAATATTTGATTTCTTTTATTAAATATTTACATTGTCCAACATTTTTAAGTACTTATGTTAGTCTTCTAAAATTTACTTAATTAGATTTTAAAATAGAATAAATCTATACTAATAATGTTCTAATACTGAATATAAACTTACTGAGAGATCTCAAGTTAAAATGAATTTTATAATTGCATGTTTTAAACTGAAGTTACAAGCTTGACTTATTTTGATATGCTAAATTCTCCAAAACATTTCAGATATTTAACACATCAAGTATGCATAGTCTGCTTAACAACAATGGCACAATAATAATAATATCACAGATGTGGTTTTCTTAAACATTTTAATACTTAATTCTAAATCTTCCCAGTTTTAAAAACATGTTGCACATAATGAAACAGTGATGTCACCTAAGACAGTTTTGGGGGTTACCTTCCATGAAATGTCTGGAATTGTCTTTCACTTTTGCACTTCTTAGAGGCCAGAATACATCAACCAAAGAGCAATGTAACCTTCTTTGGGATTCTGATGGACTTCTCATGTATGTAAAGAAGATCCAACAGTCTTTCTAACTTAAAATAGGGAGACATTTGGCCCATGTTCTTAGACTTAAGTCATATTACCAAATTTTCAAATGAAACAAGGTCTACAATCCTTACTGAGGAATTAAATTTGATTTTGTATTTCTTTCTATTGAAATGTGTCTCCATTCAAGGTCAAAGATCCATGAACTTGAAGAATTTTCACATTATCTTAGCATTGTATAACCTTAGCAGACAGGAAAATGATATCAAACTAATTCCATATCTCTCTCCTGGCTATGTGTTACTATTCAGTCATAATTTCTTGCTTCCCTTCTCTGAGAACAATGCCATTAAGCCCTATTTTCCTCACTACAAAGTAGGAATAATAATATCCAGCTCATAGGTTTGTTGTGAACACTAAATAAGATAGTACTTATAAAACTTCTTTGTAATAAAATTATTATTATTTTTTTTTTTTTACCACAACTACTAATTACCCTTTACTGAGTTTTCACTATAGGGCAAATCCTACAAGAAGGATTTGGACTGTGAGTTAAGTCTCACTTAACTTGCTAATGAAATTGTTCCCGGATATCATCCTTACATCCCATAGTAGAGTAACATGAACATCTAAATATTCTCGTAGCAAAATTAAGTACTTCTTTATATTGTGTCTCCATTGCAGTTTCTTACTTCCCTGTTTTCATCCCTGTTTATTGTATTGGTCTTCACATACCAGGTATTGGACAGAGGTCTGGAACTTAGTGAGCACTCACAGAATATTTGTTCACTTGAAGTATTAAATACATTCATCGTATTTATTATTAATGTAGAAAACTTCAGATTACTGAGACAAATTTTAATAGGTCCTTCCTTTTTAGAAATTATGTATGTAAAGCAAAAATAAGAAGATAAATCCTGCTAACTAAAAGTAGAACATTATCCTTATGTGAGTTGGAAGAGCATGAGAACTTAAGATTAACATGGAAATGTTTTTAATAAAACTGTGCTAAATTTATGGAAGTATAGTTAATAAAAATGTATTCATAACATTCTTATATGATATAATGCTATATATTTTACTTTTCTTCTATTTCTAGCTCTTCTTAGAACACAGCTGAGCATTCTATTAGATGGACCTTTGGGTCAATTTTATTAATTTGAGGAACTGGGAAATTGAAAATTTAGATTAAAACAGAAAGTACTGAAGATAACAGAGATAGAGTTATAAAATAAAGAAGTTGGTTCAAGTGAGGGAATGTAAAATGCTCAGTCAAATTAAAAAACTAAAAAGCTTATTTATTTGATATCATGGTATGTGTCTTTCACTGCATTTAGCATCTTTTCTAAAGAAGCAAAAGTCACATAAGTTCATTGAATTTTATATTGACTAGGTGGGATACAATTGTTAAAAAGTCTGGTGGGTAACATAAGTTTAAGCTCTGTTTTGACCAGATAAGTAATAAGTTGTTTTTGTTTTTGCCTTTTTTTGGCTTTTGTTTTGTTTTGTTTTTATTATGCACCAAACTTTCACTCAATGTTGGTGACACATTTTATTTACATGCCCTGCAACCTCCACACATGTCTCAGTTATAGATCAGTAATTCATGCTTTTTTTATACTTCAATTTTATTACCTAAACTTACTCTTCTAAGCATCACTTTATGTTTCTAGTTAAATATAAGTGAAAATTGATTGGAGTATTTCTCAATGGAATTTTATCTTTATTTCATCATAATTGCTTCATATTTGAATAATGACAGATGAACTGCCTCATTCAATTGCAGTTTTAAGGCTTTGAAGTCACAATAACAGCATAGAATTTAAATCCTCAAGCCATTATTATGGCAGAAAAGACATTGGGGAAAATGAAAACTTATGGTGCTATAATTTGCTGGGGAAAAAAAGACTCCAATAGTTAAAATATATTATTTCCTGGACAATTACTAACCTAAGACATAGTGACACAAGGGTGAACTGGACAGTTACATGGTGGTCCCACCTTCCTAAATTACTTCTAGAGCAGTATTTTATAACTATTGAGCAAAAATTCACATAGCAAGTAAATGGCACTACAATTATTTTGCTTCAGGATGAAACATTATCTCAGTGGCATTTATAATTCTATTCAGAAACAATTCTGTATTTCACCAATAGAGAGTTCATCAGATCTTTTTCTTTTTTCTCTGACATTTACATCAAGAGCTGAGTACTTGTTAATACTCCAAGGTATGCATTTCAAAGTTCTTTTTGTCTTTGTATTCAGTTTTAAGTAATGAATCAAATAATATGCAAAAGGCTAAAAGTAAAAAAAAAAAAAAGACCCTGCATTTAAAACTTTATTAAATATGGCTAATATATTTTTCAGTGGCTGACTTATACATACAACTCTTTTCATTCCTTAACTGAGACACTATATTTCTACCAAGATGGCATCAAAATCTGGACCTCAATATACAGCGGCATAAGATGCAGAGTAAATAGAATAAATAAAAACATGAAGCACATGAAACACACTTAGCATAAGAGGGAATACTTGTAAATGACTACAATGAATAACATGAACATGAAAATGGCTCCCATTTGAAATTACAGAAAGACCCCTTTTTAATGGAGATTTTCTTGAGCCATTTATCAAAGCAAGTTGACACTCCTAATAAGTCAATACCTTTCTTTAAGAATAAAATTATATAGAATAAAATCAGTTATGTGTTATAAAATTGTATTTTGTACTAACACTAAATTCTGTGAAGTTAGGAAACCCAGTAAATATCAGTTTCTCATCTAATAGGAGGATCATCATTAGATGTTTCTTTTATAAAAGATCATAGAACACTGTGTATGAAACACCTCAGAGTCAGGTAAGACCCCTGCTATTTCTCTAATTGTATAGATGCTTTTGGTGCTAGTGGAATCTTTTAATTCTAAAATCTTATTTGTTTACATTCTAATGCTGTTTAGTTGGATGCTATATGTCATTTGAGCTCTCAGGGAAAAATGAGATTGAGTGCTCAATCTATATACCCAGTTAAGTTCTCCTTATGTTGTAGACTATTAAAGAGATCACCAAGGACTTTTGGATCTTGAGGATGAGCCTACAATTTAAGAAAAAGATATTTTATAACATACCATGACAGAACCTATATGCATTAAAAACTTCATTGCCTACTAGTTATTTTCAGAAAATACTTTTTATGTTTCATTTCATCCTTTCCCATCCTGTTCCTCTTCAACAGTTTGAGATTCCTGCATGCACTGAGGAGAGCTTTGTTTGGTACATTTTATCTCTGAATTGAATTTGATCAAGCTTCTTCAAATTGATCAATTAATTCTAATCACATGTCTCAATTTACTATGATTCAAATCTCCATTTCCCAAATTATCTCAATTGAGCTTCTTTCTTTAAAAAAGATCAGGCACTTAGAAGTAGATGTTGGCAGCAATTTATGGGGTCTAGAGATGGTGAGAAGGAAGACGAAACAGAATTGTATGGAAATGTATCAAAGCTCATTTGCCTCTCTGTGTCTAAAAGCACAAGATGATACATGGTGTCGCACATCCAGGAAAATCTTATAAAGAAAACTATTACTATGATGTATTCACAACTTACTTTTTGAGCAGCTCTTAGATTCTGGACACTTTCTCTCTTGTCTTTCAACTCTGGTGCACAGGCCATTATATTTCTAAAACCCTCCACTGAAAAACTTCCTTGACTATAGTCTCTGGCATGAAAATAATAACTCCTTTTCCCCACTCCATCCTAGATGTGCCACTAACATTTGTAGAGCACAGGGCAGGATGACAAATAGCAACTAAATATTTCAAAGGCATAAAATACATCATTAATAAGCTATTAAATAAAACCTAGTTCTATCTAAGTTAGAATTATTGCACTTCTTGGAGTCTACCCTGAAATGAAAGTGCAAGAGAGCCAACCCCCTGTCCTTGGTCTTCAGTTTGAGCCTTGATGTCTCTTCCCACCCAGGCTCCAACTCACAGCTGACGGAACCGAACTTGTGTGCGTGTCCAGCTTCATCTAAACCCTTCCCCAAGCAGCAGTTCCTTAGCCAAGCCTGAGGGTCAGTAGTGCACACAACTGTCAATGTGGCCTGCTGTTGGGAAAATAGCAGAGAAGAGGTCTGGAAGCAGGCTCAGAGCAATTTGAGCAGGAAATTCCCAAAATTTTGGTATCTGTAGGTACCTCGGAGGTCAGACACACTGACTCCAGCTGGGCACATGCCCCTTGTCCTGTGGATTCCTCATTCATGGGGAGGAGCACTACTGGAAGAGAACCAGAGCAGGGACCTCTGAAATGTGAATCTGATTTCAAGGCAGGGGCTCCTCTAGTCTCAGTCGCATGTTAGGAAATAAGCAGAGGAAGGTCATTCATATCATTATGTGAATGGTCAATGATACTAATCTTTCAGTACAGTTGAAGTGTCCCTCTACTTCTGAAATAAATGAGGTCACCAACTTTGCATTTTAAAGATCCATCTGTAACGTGATTGTCTGAAACTTGGAATTCTGTTGTCAGATGGGCTTGCCAAAGCCTGCTTAGTTTACAATATGGTTGAAATGCTGTTGAAAAAAAAAATCTTGTGACATTGGTTAATTAAATTACATATAAAAACATAAAACAAGGGAAAATAAACGTAGAAGTCTTTTAGTTTTTTTGTAATTCTTTAAATAATTTGATGTCTCTCAGCAATAACTTTTTATCATAACTACAGTTGCTAGTATCCTGGGACAATTCAGATCAGAGTCTCCTTAACTGAAGGAACACTGTAGTTTAAGGAGAGAATTTGAAGAACGAGGTGTTGGTCTTATATTGTTCTGTCAGTTTAAACCTGGAGCACTGCCTTTGGGCATGGCTGGTATCCAGCCTGTACGGATGCAAGGCTATATCTGATATTTACAGGCAACAGTCATCTAGCCAATGTCTATGTCTTCCTACTGTTTAAATATTTTATATATCATCTTTGTTTATTGGATCTGTTCATTGTCTTTGGGGCAAATTAAACATATTACCTGAAATGTAATCTCAAAGTACCCCCAGAAAATAAGAAATGCATTTTAAATACAGTAAAACCTTGCAATAAATTGGAATCAGATATATAAAGAATGCTATTGGTCCTTCACTGTTTACTCTTTCATTAGAAAGTGAGCTTTTTTTTGCATCTTTTGAGGTGGGTAGGCAGAAAGCACAGAGGCAGCCCTGACTCAGGAGACAGATGTGTTTTATATTTCCAGTAGCTTTCTGCCCAGGTCTCATCAAAGCAGCCTCCACTGTCTATTGAACCATGTGACTGTGAGTTTCTGAATTTACTATCTCCAGCCAAAAGTCCCTGGCAGCCACAAAACTCAGAATGGTCCCCATCTATACCTACACCAAAGTAAACAAGTACCACAAGGTGGCACCAAACCATGGATGAAACCAACACCAATTTGGAATCTGTAGGTAAAGGGACTTCTCACTGGATGGATGACAGGATAGCCCCTGTCATTTCACTAACCTCGCAAGGATACAATCCTAGGTTATGTATGATTTATTATTATTTGGAATATTATTGTTTAGATCCCATTTATCTCGACTTAGAGGGATTTTACTCCACAGGTAAATAATACAAGAAGAGGAAAAGGAGACATTAGTGAACCAATAAAGGCAAACAGGAAAGTTTTACACAATAAGAGTTGAGAGAGACATAGGAAGTTTGAGCTTAAACAGTAGAATGTGTACTGTGAAGGATGCCTATATGCAATTCTGTAAGCTGAAGAAGGACTCAGTTATGTCTTTCCACATTGGCAGCATTTTCCTACTGTGTGACACTGCCCTGTATCAGCCAGTATCCCAAGAAGTACTTCACTAAATTAAGTGGAAGAATAATAAAAGTTGTTAGGACAGATTGTATAACAAACCTTTGATGGCACCCCTAGAAGAATACAGGATGAGCATCTAGGATAACATACTCTCAAACTGGACTCTGGCCTTCCTTTGATTCTTCGCTGTGTGTATGTATCTCTGTGTGTCTACACACACACACACACACACACATGCACATGACACATACACACACAAACACACATGCACATAGACACATACTCTAGAACTATTTTCATTAATTATGTAGTATATACTTAATTGTTTGTAACTCAAGATAGAGTATCTTGGTATATTTTGTATCTTGCTAAATTTTGTGACCTATGCAGTGAAAAATAAAAGTAATCATATTAATTGTTTATAATACTCTATAGCTAAACTCTGATTTTAGAGACCAAAAGCAACTATTTAATTCAATGACCATTTTCCCTTTCTTCCTAAGAAACAGAACACTAATTTTCTTTTAGGCTATTAATGTGCCTAGCTAAAAGATTATATATTTATAAACTGGTTTTTTCATGGCCTGTAGTGGCCAACAAGCTATAAGCAAAATTGTTAGGTGGAACATTTGGGAGAGTGCTAAAAAGCACATCTGTCTTGTGATGCATGGAACTCAGACATGAAGGCAGGAGCAAAGACAGCTATCCTGAGACTATATGGGAAAAGCTAAAAGTGTCACAGGTATCTAGACCTTGAAATACTAAGTCACTGAATCAGTGCTGGCAACTGCCTATTTCTAGATTTCTCATCATGTGAGAGAAATAAACCCTTATGTGTCCATGCCACTACCATTTTTTTAATATGTAACTGAATCTAATCCTACCTGAAATAGAGAGTAAATAGCAAACTGTCAAACATATAGGTGATATAAAACTCAACATGAAGCAGATACTCAATAAAGTGTTTATTGAAATGTATCAAGCTAGTATGCTGCATAGCTTTTTACTATTTATAAACTGAGTTCACAAACATTATCTTACTTGAGCATTGCAAAACTGCAAGTAACTCAGTCATTATTTATTAGGAATTTATTGTGTGCCAGGCACTGGACCAGTTACTGGAGATACACATGGTAAGCAACACAAAAGCTTATTTGAACTAACAGAGCTCATATTACTGAAAAAGAGGTAAAATGAACAATATAATTTTTTTAAAATTCAGTACAATAAAAAAGAAATAGGGGGCCACAATTAAAACATGTGGAACAGGATGGGGTGCTTTATAGAAATGTCAACAGAGAGATGGCATTCTAAGCTGAGATCTGTAGGAACCAGCTGTGGAAAGAAGAGGCAATGGTCACGAGGAGGAGAT
This sequence comes from Vicugna pacos, assembly GCF_048564905.1. Lineage (NCBI taxonomy): Eukaryota > Metazoa > Chordata > Mammalia > Artiodactyla > Camelidae > Vicugna > Vicugna pacos. The sequence goes on from NC_132991.1 coordinate 22,240,304, forward strand.
TCAGAGCCTCTGAGGCAGAGCAGACAGCTAGAATAAAGGCCTCCAGAAAGAGCTTGGCACATTCAAGGAACTGGACCATTAGTGGAGACAAAGTAACACGCAAAAGAGAATGTGCCTAATATGTCACAAAAGCTCAAGAAATATTTATTGACTAAACAAATAAATGTTAACTACTGTGAAATAATTCTATTAATATAATCAATTATAATCGAGACTAAACCAAAATCTGAAAAATAACATATGCTAAAATGGCTCAAATTTAAAACACGAATCTGTAACTTATGGTTTACCAACAGTACTCTCCTTATTATGAACTAAAATATAATAACTAGACAACAGTAGAAGAATTCATTGACAATAACACTGACAGATTCTTAAACTTGTAATATTTTTTCAGAGTTTAAATTCACCTTTTGAGTATTGTTAATACTCATGCATTTATTAGAATGTCCATAAAACTTATCAGAATCTCTAACTAAGATTCAAAGGCATTAGAGTAACAGAAGCAATTATGTTAATTTTCAACATTTTCTTCACTTTGCTCTATGCATAGTCATGCCCCATCAGATACTAAAAGGGTTTTAGTAAAGTTTGTTGAAGAGAGTGGGGAACTGTCTTGAGAAATAAAGGCGTCAACTGTCTTCTTTCTGAAAGTATCTAATTATATTTGATCAGGACATATACAGAGTAAAATTTCTAAATACTTGCATATGATATTTGAGGTTAAAAATGAATAAAATATTTCATCTAAAACAGTTACTCCTAATGTCATTTTGTTGACTACTTTAACTTGTAGGTTTTAGATTATACTAATACTTTTTTAAAATACATTTTTATTGAAGTATAGTCAGTTTACAATGTTGTATAGATTATCCTAATACTTTTAATTTATCCAAGACATATACAAACTTGAAAAGAAAAAATATTTACAATCACATGTTTACCCAATTTTCACAGCTTACTGTTTATAACCAAATTTTTGTGAGGAGGTTGTTAATTCTTCTTTCTTTGAGTATTATTGAGGTATAGTTTATTTCATAATACCTGCAGATTATTTTTGAATTTATAAGAAAGTTAATATATTTTAGTTCAATTATAATGTGTTACTATATTGAAAGGACCTGAATATGCTAAGATAAAATTGCATGTCCTAGGATTTTTTTAAGTGAAGATTTTCTGTGCCCCACATCTAGAAACTCTGATTCACTAAGTCACTAGCTAAATGTTGAAATTTTTATTTAAGAAAACCCTAATTTTTATGGTGCAGAAGTTTTGACCAGATTTGGGGGGAAGATGAGCAAATAAGCGAGCATTGCTCTCAATCTTCTAATTAGCCAGTAAAGGTTTTCCAAAGAGTTAACCATAGGAATAAGATAGTATTGTTTCTCAAGAGCAACAATATAGATTTTGTCCATTGTGTAGAAGGATAAATATATATTTTTAGTTTTAATAACTAAGCATATCTTGAGAGAGAAAATGTAAGCCAGCTGAAGAGTCATTTTAGGATTTTTTTTTTAACTGGAAACTTTTCCCTCCTAGCTGTCTGCAGAAATAGATTATTTCTCCTAATTTCCTGATTTAGTTATAGTCATAGTGTACATAAAAACAGATTTGATTTTCTTGGAATCAAACATAAAATGAAAGCCAAGGCCTTATCACTGAAACAAGACAGCAGTTTTGCAGAGCTGTGTACATCCTTTGAACTCAGATGACATTGTCTCAGAGGAAAAGATGTTTGATGAGTTTTTTACACTTTAAAGCTCTTGCTCAGGAAAATGAGCTGGGGATCTCTTTTGGTAGAACTGAAGGGGAGTGGATCATTTCGTCTTCAAAAGATGAGGGAAAAAGTGTCATTTTCTATTTCCCTTAAGTATCATTCTTTCAAATACTTGTGTGACAAGAGGTTCAACAGGCTTAGATTTGGGGTTTTAGTTTCCCAGAAATGCATGTAGGACTTAAATGGCCCTGTACATCAAAAGGAAGAGAGAGAGGGGGGAAAAAATCCCTTAGAAAGAGGAAAACAGTGCTACAAACTCTTGAAAAATATAGTTCATAAAATTGCTACAATCAATTCAATATCCTACTATTGAAAAGGAAATTAACAACTGAAACTCAAAACTGAGTTAATTAACATTATGCACACCTAATTCAGGTTGTCAATGATAAACCAAGTGAGAAATGCTCTTTAGAGATAGACATTTTAAAATACATTGGTTCATTTAACAAATATATATCATGAGCCAAGTTCTATTCTAGGTGCTATGTCCATATACAGAAGATGAAGTTAGGTTGAGTAAATAAAGCATAATTAGAAATAAGATGATACAGAGTATAAATAGGGGGGAAAAGGTGAAATGACCAGTGATTAGAATGATGAACAGCACAAGGAAGAAAAGTCAAAATTGGAAGGATTGATGTGTGAAGGGTCTGAAATTTTTGCACTTCTTAACAAATCCATCTGCTGCAGTTTCATAGATGGCAAAAGATAAGAGACTCCTGGGTCAGAGACAAAGAACTTTTACTCACTGCACAGCAAGCAGTGTGTGCTTCACGTCCACATCAGTTTCCCTTGCTCTGCAGGTCCCATGGATGCAATACGGGGATGGTTCAGACAGATAAATACACACAGTTGGTTTGCATCAAAGCTGAGGGATCTTAAAATTAGAAAATCTGAATTATGTATAAATTCAAACGTACTCAACCAACCTTTGCCCCAAAAGGAGATATAATCTTCATTATCCTGAGCAATGAAAAAAACTCCCCTCTGCTCCAGAGGACCCTTCCAAAGTTGTATGCTATACATAATTCTTAAAAAGCTACTCGAGAGCAAAGCCATTAATGCCTTATAGATGGCCCAAAATTCCAGAGATCCATGGAAGACTGTCTCCCAAGAAGATGTAAGAAGTTCAGCAGTTTCAAGTAGCATTCTGCAACACTGCGTCACTTTCTATCTTACTAGGTTTTTCATTAGACCAAAATATTACTGGCACAATCATTCTTCCATATGATCTTTTAAAACTCTGCTCAGCTGTATTATTCCTGAACAAAGCAATCAGAAATGTCTTGGCTCATTTATAACATATATAGGTGTATATGGCCCATGACAAACTTAGAAGGACATAGTTTTTTAGGTTTTCACCATATATGTTTTAAAAGTGATTTGAAAGGATTCTAACTAATTATTTGTATTTATTCCTATTGCTGTCACTATTTTAGAGGGAGATATATCATTGTGGTATTTGCCAAGTCTAGCAGCTTTAAGCTACTTTTTATAATTTCTCTGTGTCCTAATCATTCTCATTTCTGGCAGTGAACAAAGACAAGGCACTTCTGCTTCATTATCGTGTTCTTTCACAGAGCCTGTAACAGCACATCTGAACCTAACAAGACAGAAATGCTTTTATCGTGCTTCAGCATGAATCACAGTAGTGCTTTATTACAATCTAAAATCTTGAAATAACAACCTAAACTCGGTTTCTGATAATTTACGTAACCCAGAGAGAGAGGTAGCCGAGATGGAGGAGTGGGAAAAACTGAACTCATCTCCTCCTGTGGACACATCAAAATTATAACTACTTACAGAGCAACCATCTATGAGAATGACCTGAAGATAGCAGAAAAAGATTTTTCACAACTAAAGACATAAAGACAGAACCACAGCAAGATGAGTAGAAGGGGCAAAGATGTCGTACAGTCGGGACCCAGATCCTTGGGTTGGCAACCCCCAAACAAAAGAACTATCACAATTATATAGATTCTCCCCAAGAAGCAAGGGGTCTGAGCCCCATTTGAGTTCCCCAGCCCAAGAGCCCTGCACCAGGAAAATGAGTCCCCAGAACTTCTGGCTTTGAAAACTAGTGGGGCTTATGTTCAAGAGAGCTGGAGAGCTGCCTGAAACAGACTCCATTCTTAAAGGGTGTGTGAAAAACTCACAAGCTCTGAGTCCCAGTGCATGGACAGTAGTTAGAAAGGGGTCTCTAACTGCTGATCTTAGAGAGCCTCCTGGAGAGGCAGAAGGCAACTGGGGCTCCCTGTGAGGACACAGACACCACACTGTAGCAGCCAGTTTTAGGAGGTCATTCTACCATGGTAACACCAACATTGTTAAATGACATTTTGGAATCCTCCCTCCAGCCTATTAGCACCTGGGAAATAGCCCCACCATCCAGGAGGCTGACATGAGGCCCACATCTCCCCTCGGCACACAGACAGACCTGCAGGGTCCAGTCCCCACCCTCCAGAGGGCAGCACCAGCACTGTACCTACCCTGGGTCATACAGACAGCTGCCTGGTCCCAGCCTTGAGCCATCCCAGGCTATGCAGTCAATTGCATGGGAACCTATCCCACTTTCCAGCAGCCCAGAGCCATCACAAAAGGCATGGCCTCACAGCCAACCAGGCAGGGGGCCAGACCACCTACAAGTATGCTCACAGTAGTCAATCCTGCCACAAGAGAAGCACATGAAACCTGCGTACCCCTAGAACATAAAGCTCTAGTGACCAGAGGAGAATATACTGCTGGGCCGCACAGGTGATCTGGAAGATGAAGTAGTGGAAATCATCTAACCTGAACAGAAGAAAACAAAATAAAATAAAATAAAATAAAAAATGAGGATAGTTTAAAAGACTGCTAGACAACATCAAGCTTACTAAAATTTGCATCATAGGGGTCCCAGAACGAGGAGAGAGAAAGGGGCAGAGTACTTATCTGAAGAAGTAATAACTGAAAACTTTCCTAAGTTATGGAAAGAGAGAGACATCCAAATCCAGGAAGCACAGAGAGTCACAAATGAGATAAACCCAAAGAGAGCCACACAGAAACACTTTATAATTAAAATGTCAGAAAAGAAAGATAAAGAGAGAATTTTAAAAGCAGCAAGATCAAAGCAAATAGTTATACACAAGGGAACTCCCATAAGATTATCAGCTGACTTTGTAGCAGAAAACTTGCAGGCAAGAAGGAAGTAACACAATATATTTAAAGTGATGAAAGGAAAAAAAAAATACTACAACCAATAATATTCTACCTAGCAAAAGGAGAGAGAGAGAGAGAGAGAGAGAGAGAGAGTTTTACAGATAAACAAAAGTAAAAAGACCCCAGCACCAGAAAACTGGCTTTAGAAGAAATGTTTAGAAGACTTACATGTAAGACCTGAAACCATAAAACTCCTGAAAGAAAACATATTCAGTCTGCTCTTTGACATCGGTCCTAAGCAATATTTTGTGGGGGGGGGGATCTGTTTCCTCAGGCAAGGGAAATAAAAGCAAAAATAAGCAAATGGGACTACACCAAGCTAAAAAGCTTCTGCACAGCAAAGGGAACCATCAACAAAATGAAAAGATAACCTACTGAATTGCAGAATATATTTGCAAATAATATATCTGATTAAGGGTTAATATGGCCACGGACACATGAAAAGATGCATAACATCACTAATCAGCAGGGAAATGCAAATCCACACCACAGTGAGATACCGCCTCACACCTGTCAAAATGGCTATCATCAAAAAGACAACAGATGCACTGTTGGTGGGACTGTAAATGGGCTGAGCCATTATGGAAAATATCATGTAGAGTCCTCAAAAAGTTAAAAATAGAACTACCACATGATCCAGCAATTTCACTTCAGTTTATTTATCTAAAGAAAATGAAAACAATAATTAGAAAAGATAGATGCAGCCCTGTGTTCACTGCAGCACTGTTTACAATGACCAAGATATGGAAGCAACCTAAGAACTTATCAATAGATAACTAGATAAAGAAGTCATAGTGTGTGTATATATATATATAGTACATCTTAAACTAAAATAATAGTATATAGCTACTATATTTCAATTTTTAAAAAAACAACAATTAGAAAAGATAGATGCAGCTCTATGTTCATTGCAGGATAACTTCCAATAGTATGAGATAAATTATTTAATAACCAACTCTCTGAAAACTTTAATCCCAAGTTATAGCAATTGCCAATTTCTGTGGTAAATACCATCACGTCCAATTTCAAATTACCAACATAATATCACCAATGTCACATGATGTCAAGTTTGAGAAGATAGGTCCCTATTTGACTCTTGTAAGGTGGCTTAAGCCTGCTCCAGCATACTAATTAATGGATAGCTTCATCCATTATTTATACTTTCCATCTGTAACACAGCTCATTGGAAAATTGGAAGGCTACCATTTAATATGTAGTTGGCAAAACACAATTTATACCCAGGTATGATAAAGGCCAGGTCATCACAGAGAGATGAGAGTCCTCTCCTTCTGGTGAAGATAAGATTTATACATTACTTTATTTACCAAAATAGAGAACACAGCTTTATCATTCAATAGCTTTCTTCACATTCAAACATGCCCATCCTGAAAACACAGCATGTTTCTTCAAAATTCAGCTCAGAAAAATCTCAGCTAAGGACAGTCAAACCTGAACCTAACTCTCATCATAATTTACCCTCCTCTATTCTGTCTTCCCATTACATCTTCAAGTCTTTGTCAGGTCAAGGAAATCTTCAGTCTTTATCTCTTTGTTGTGCTCTTCCCTATTTTCTTTATTCCCTTCCTCTGGTACTCCTTTGAGATGCATGCTTCCATTTACTTTTTATTTATTCTTTCATATTTTATATCTTCTCAGTACACTTGGCACATTCTAGGATTTTCTTCTTGTCTATCTTCAAGTCTACTATTTTTTTTTGCACCTGTCATTTATTTTAATATGCCTTTAAAATTTTAATCTATGTATTTTTGTCTTAGTACCAAATTTTACTTGAGAAAAAGAGAATGGAAAACTATAGTTTTTGGCTGAGAGTTCAAGATAATTGGTATTTATTACAACACAATTGGTGTAAAGTAATAAAGTGGAATCATCAGACATTTCATATCTGCATTACTTTTAGAAATTAAAAGAAAAAGCTTACCAGCTACATTGCTATCACAGTTTCAGTATTTGTCATCTACTCATCAGAAAGTAGATATTCATTGTAAGGTTATTTCAGCTCTAAAGATGTGAAATACAAGTTGCTGATATATTTCATGAGACAATTTTTTGTTCCATAAGTAGTTTTTACATAGATATCATCTTCAGTTTCTAATTCACTTCTACAGAAAGGAAATGAAGGAAAACAATAAAAATTATAACCTCACTAGTTCACAGAATTGCTTATTTTTCAGCTAGAAAAAAATGAACACATTCTATCTATGATGATGTAAATGATCCTCTTATTATATTTTGAGACTAACAAATTCATTTGAAGTAAATTTTTTTTTAAGTTATGTTATTTCTTAACTCAAGAGTAACTAATGCTTGGTCAAATCTACTCTCCAAAAGTTACACCTAGAAAATGATTATGTAAATTATTTAACCCTTGATATATAATGATATATTTATACATTTATCAAAGAAAACTATATAATGGTGGAATATTTCAGTTAGAAGGCAACATAATACAGGACTTTCATTCTAATTCATGACCCAGGATAGGTATACTCACTATGGTACAGTTAAAAGAGGGTCATCTTTCTACTGCTAGAAAAATTCTCTGATAATAAAAGAACACATTATAAGTCTTTAATATGTATTTTTAAACATTCATATTTGGTTCTTATGAAAATATAATTAATTATCCCTGCATTATTCCAATCAGCATAGAATCAAGCTATTATTCTCTAGTCTGGAAAAAAAAAGGTCTGTCACCTCTTCCCCCTCAAGACATTACATATCTAACACATATTAACTTCTTTTTAGATGATAATTTCTTAGAAGAGTTGTGTATATTTACTATTTGCTGATTGTGCTTTACTTTCTCCATAGCTTTACCACTCTTGGACAAATTATTAATTAATGTGTTTTTATTCTTGCTTGTTTATTGTCTGTATGACTTCATATAATGAATTAAAAGTCTTGAAGAAATTGTATCCTTGGAGTTTGGTGTTGTGTCTAGAATAAAATAAATACCTCATATACCTTATAAATAATTGTTGAATGAAAAAGTAACTGAGTGCACATTTTTTTTCTACAACAATATAGCACTTGGTTGTAAGAAATGTCACATTTCTTTTATTTCTTTTTCTATAAATAATCTAAGTCAGGCCTTGTCCTTACCTAATTTCTTTGGTGAGAAATTAAATTTCTATCATACTTTGCCCACCAGTTGTACACCCAACTTTCAGTTCTTGAAACTATACAGGATTCCTTATTTCTTCTGTAGTTCTCAGGGAAGTTCCTCAGGCTATTATAAATGTTACTGAAACACTTCTTGTCCAGGTTCAGGGGCACAGTTTGAAACAGGTGGTTCTGATACTCCTGGCAAAATGTGGGGTATGGAGATGTGTCCACACTCCACCCCAGAATCCTCACAGCACTGGACTACTTCACATTGTGTTCTCTTTTAAAACCTCTACCTCTTCATGTCATTTTCCCTTGTTCTATTTTTCATTCCCATCTTTCTACTTTACTGGCAAAACTGTTGTGATCAGAATAGAACTTCCATTGACCTCAAATACCTCACCTACTTACATATTTGTGCCTTGACTATGTGTTCTGGCTTCATTTCTGTCACAATGAAAGAACTGTGCATGCTTTTAGCCAAGGCTTAGGCCATAAAGTTACCTGTGCCTGAGATCCTGTTTCTGCTTCTCTGCCTGAGGACAGTGTCCCACAACACTTTTTCCATCTGGAATCAACCATTTTTCCCTTCTATAGGCTCATCCCCCAAGGGCATACACACATTGTTCCACCCAAAAGCAAACAAACCAAGAACAAAAACAAAACTCTGATGCCATCTCTCCCTCAAGAAGCCACACTATTTCTTCTACTTCTATTCTTTCCTGAAGAGTAAAACTCCTAAAAGATATCCCTACCTGCTACCCTCAGTCTATTAAAATAAGATATTTCCATCCAGATCCCATTAAAACTGCTTTTGTCAAGGTCATAATCTTCTATGTTGCTGAAGGTAATTTTGCCTTTCATTTTACTTGAGTTGTCAGCAGCATTTGACAATTCATGAATCTCTCAACCTTAAAAATGTTTTCACTTGGTTTCTAGGACATCACATTAACCTGTGTTTTTAACTCCTTCCTCCCCAGCTGCCTTCTAAAAGTCTCTTCTCCTATTTTTCCCCCTCTCTTCTAATCTTGAAATTGAGCATGGACAGTTTCCTTGAAACTTTTCTGTTTGTTATACAGGCTCACTCTGCAGGCTATCCTATCCAGTCTCATGGCATTACATGTCATTTTTCTACTGATGACTTCCAAATTTACATCTAACTTGGACTCCTTCCTTGACCTCCAGACCTTCATATCTAACTACATATTAGTCAACTCCACTGAAATAACAAATAAGTATCTCAAGGTTATCATGTACCACAACCCAACACGTCCCAATCCACCAGCTCTTTTGAAGTCTTTTTTTTTTTCTCAGTTAAAAGAAGCTCCATTTTTCAGTTGTTCAGGCTGCTCAAAAGGAAATGGCTGTTGAATCCATTTCAGAACACATCCAGAATTTGACCATTCTCTATTATACCTGCTACCACCACCTTGGTCCAAGTTCCAATCATCTCTGCCATGGATTATTGCAATAGCTTGCTAATTGGTTTCTCTGGTTCTATTTCTACCTCCTTCATTCAATCCTTCTTGCAAGAGACAGAATGATCATGTAAACTCAAGAGTCAAATTCTCACTCAGATTTTCAAAAAGGGCAGGGGAGCCACCTAGTCTAGGCCTCCATTACTTCTCTGACACTGTCCCCCATACTCCTCTCTCACTCCTTTACAGTCACACAGACCTCCATACAGCTCTTCAGCCTTTCTGGACACAATTCTCAGAAAGGGTTCTTGCATTTGCTATTCCCTCTGTTTGGAATACCCACCTCCCACCTCGGAATCCACATGGCCATCACTTTCTTTAAAGTTTTACTTCTCTTGGTGAGATGTCTCTTCTCACCTGATCTAAAACTTTCTGCCTTCTAAACATTTTATGTGCTATTTCACTGCTTTCATTTTTCTCTCCTTATTAATAATTACTGTCTAATATATATTTTAATTATTTATCTTTTTTTTTTACCTAATATACAGTATATCTAAAGCCTACTATATTGTCTGGTACATAGTAAGTTTTCAATAGATGAACAGATGTTGCCTCCAGATTAAAGTGTTTACCAACGCTGGGCAGCTTACTGGGAGTGGAGCAAGTTCTCCTCCAAAGAGGGGAACCTGTATTTCTCTCTCACCCATGTCACAGGAAATATAACTCTTTCTCAGTCTAAGTCAAGCCTTTCTTCTCTTTTCTACTCTCCTTTTGTGTCTAACTCATAGCATCTGTTTAGAGGGCCTAGAAACTTCCATGTTTTTTTTTCTTAATCATTTACAAACACACAGATACAATACAAGTAAATATTACCTGAGCCACAAGAACCAAAACTGAAATCAGTTAAACTGTTGTGATAAAGGAGGGAAAACAATTCTGGTGACAGATTTATCTGAACCTATATTTATACCAGAATTGGGTGGCTGGAACTTACGGCATGCATTTATTTTATTTTGTCTTTTGTTTTTTTAAACAGATTTCTTGTTAGAATGGCTTCAATTTACAGTTCTACCATCAAAATAGGAGAATTCTTCTGTACAAATTCTTATTCAGAGTTTTTGCCATTTCAATAGGAGCTAATTTAACTTGCTTTTACTGTGACTACAGGGAGTGTGAGTCTCTACATACTGGTGGGTATTAGTGCATTCTTTTTCATGAATTGTTTTTTCAGATTTATTTCCCACTTGAATGTCCTATTGATTTGCACAAGCCTTTTGTGAATCTATATATTTTCTACTGGTCTGTTATTTTTCTATAACTTTGTCTATAGTGTTTTATAATTAACAGAATTCTTTAATCATTGTATAATCAAACCCAAATATTTTTGCTCTTTTCCTTTTAATTTAGAGAGTACTGTTTAGTAAAGTTACATTCTTAGAAAAATTTGTTTCATCATTGTATTGTAATAGCATCATAGATTTACCCTTTCAAATGTAGATTTTATTCCATCTGGGGTCCATCTTCGCATGTAGTCAAATATAGGGGCCCAGCTCTATTTCCTTTGATTTAGTGAGTTTGTCTTGCCAACATTATCTACTAAAAAAAAAAAATCTGTTCTTTTTGTTTATTTTATGATGCCGTATTTTTCATATATTAAGTTCTCAAATAATATGGTCTGCTCTTGGGCCAGGACTGAAATGTTTTTTAGTACTGTGGCTTTGACTATGTCCATATCTGACTAGCTGTCATCAGTCTTTGCTGTTCTTTTTCAAAACAAACTTAGGTGTTTTTGAATATTTGTCCTTCTGTGGAAATTCTGGGAATAGCTTGTTACGTTCCTTAAAATCCAGCTGCAAGTACAATTGAGATTTTATTCAATCTATTTGTTGATTGACTTCAACAGATTGGTGCATTTTCACTGTTACTCTTCTTATCTATGAACATAGTATATTTCCATGTATTATGATATTCTTTTAATCTCTTCAATATAGATTTAAATTTAGAGAACTTTGAAGAGATCTGATTTTAGTGTGATTTCCAAGAATGATTCCTACCTGCTAAGTCTATTATTCTTAGCAGTGAAGAAGCAAAAAGAAATACCAGGGGTGAAACTTGTCCTCAGCATTATTTACTTTGAGTTGGGCAGCATAAAAAGTGGTTAGGAGATAGCACAGTAGTTTACAACGACTCTGGGGTCAGATCCCCTGGTTTGACTCCTGACTCTACTCATTATTATACCAGGCAATTATTTAATCTCAGTTTTCTTACAAGAAAGAAAAAAAGGCTTTAATAACATTGGTTAGCTCCTAAGGTGGTTGTGAGGATTAAATTAAAGAATAAATGTGAAGGGCTTGGTACAATTGTTAGGCAGTCAGATAGAAATGAACACCAGGCAAGGAGAAGGGAATGGGGAGGGATTTACCCAGAAAATAACAGTACACCTGCACTCAGAATAAGGGGCTCCAAAAACTTCTACTTTCTCTAAATGAAGGTCAGCAAAAAAGCCAGCTAGAATCAAACACTGCAGCTGCGCAATAGAGAGAAGGACTTGGCTTAACTTGACCCAATGCTCATTATAATGTAATTAACATTACAGTTTGAGCTCCCTCCCATAGATTTCTCTGTGTGTATCATGGGTAAAAACATGCATAAAAGAGATGGGCACACCTGAGGACAAGGAATGGGAGCTGTCAATCAGCCTGAGCACTCAAAGAACTTGAGCCATGAATCAATCAATCACAAAAATGCCCCCTAAGAAAATGTGCTCTATTTAATGTCTTCTTATACATGATCAAAAATAAATATTGAACATTCATATCTCCAAGTAGGTGTTTGTATTTATTTATTCCCCAAAAGGGTAAATTGCTGATTTATATTTTTCCTATTCAAATGTCTAATATTAGTGTTTAGATTCCTGAGGCTGACTGGGATTTACAAGGCCTTAAATTGAGAAGGATGTACTGAATTTTTCTGATGTTTCTTAGGATGCATTAGCATTTCTCAGCTCATGCTAATGTATATATATCTGCAATTCTTCATTATTTACAAAATACTTAAATCTATTTACTTGCTTTTGTTGGAGGAGGTTGTTGAGAGAATGTGACCTCCAGTTGACCCACAAACTGGACCCAGGGAATTGGAGGCACCTTACCTCCTCCCCTGACCTTGGAATGTATGTTTTGCCCACTGTTCCCACAGTGGGTGCCGTTTTCAAGGATGCAGCCTTGAGAGAGCTATGTGTTGTTGAGACTGTTTAGACCCATATACATGACTGTATCTAGGTAAATCCTCTATATAAACCTTTTAAGATTCTGGTGGGCAGTGCGAAGATCTACTTGTCTTGCAGCCACCCAAGACAATCCTTGTATGTTAAGTTCCCTGGCTTATTAAACCTGCCACCTCCCAATCTGGAGTAGTCTACCTCTTTCTTTGGTCTTTTCTTGCCCTCACTGTACAGGGGCCAGTTTCAGGTTTCACCCAGGGAGGCTGCCATGTATACCAACTAACAATTTTATTCTGGGAGATAGATGCTTTTTATTTGCATGTCTTATTATATGGAAAAACCACCTGAATTTCAGAGAACTTAAGTGACTTGGCCAAGGTTAAACAAACAGCAGTGTCAGAACTAAAGCCTGAAATATGGTTTCCTCACTTTCATTATGATGTTCTATAGTCTCCTCAATGTTAGGTAGGAATATTGGGTACAAATCTTCAGGGCTTTAAAAACTTAAAAAGGTGCATCCCCAAATGACAACTGACAGTGAGTTCTAGGGTTAATTGGAAATACGATTTTAAAAAGGAGAGTCCTCAGGAAATTAGATTAATTTTCATAAACATGCTATGCTTACTTTGGGCCATATATGTCAAATATATTTTCAAAGATTGTCTTTATATGTGCCAAACATTCCACATCAATGATTTCTAGTCTAATTGGTTTTGGTGACAAGAGAGTGTGATTTAACTTTCTTATATATTTGGAAGGGAAGCTATTCTTTTTCCAAATATCTTGCCAAGCCTGGACATTCAGGAGCTTATTTCTTGAACTTCATGGTTCAATAAAGATGCACACCCTATAGTTATTTTGAGCCCCCACCGCCCAATATGTCTTGGGCTGGTTGAAGTTTGACATAGATGGGCACACAGCAGCATGCCAAAATGATATCCCTTGGATCCTTTATTTTATTTTTCTTCTTAAATCAGGCCACCAAATGAATCACTCAGCCAGAGTAAAAGCTCTTCAGCAGATTTCAGAACTACTTAGGAAACTGTCAGGGAGGACACACCTGTGTGAGAGCCACCACCAGAGCAAATGCCACAGCATGTGCTAGATGAGCACTTTCCTTTCCCCCAGGTGACAGCGGGGCCCTGGGCTGTGTTCTCTGAGATTGTAATGCAACCTGTCCAAAGCCTCATGAACTTAGTAATTCTTTGTGGGTCCCTCCATGAGTGAGAGTCTGTCACCAGCTCTATGAATTGGAGGTGGCCCCTTATCTTCTCAAGTCAGTAAGTGGAGCCTCCCGAAGGCATGTGGACACACTCCAGCCGATGAAGGAGAACAGAGGCTTAGCCTTTGAGCCCTTGTTAGAAGGCAGAGAAAGAGGAAGTGTCCCCAGTGCTTACCAGGTTGCTGCTTCCCCTGCTAAATTTTTAACCGCACATTTTGCCCCATTAAATCAGAATTGATGAAACCCTTATAAGTGCGTAGTGTCTGAAAATTGAAAATCACATTGAAAAATAACAATATTGTTGACTATACAAGGCAATTTCTTCAAACTGAGTAATGATGTGATGTGTGTGGTTAACCGTATCTACGCAGGAAGTGGTTTTATTTAAAAGTTTTTGTGCTCACCCCACCCCCTGCTTTTTTTTTTTCTCCAGTACTGAAATTAAGCAGCATCCAACCTAGGCCTACTCTTACGACATGTGACTTTACTGTTTTCCGTTTTTGTTGAAAGAGTCATTAACTGTTAGAAGTTGATGGCAGTTTCAATAACAGGTCAGCACTGAGGAAAGGTAAGTGCATTTAACTTCATATTGGGCGTGCAATTTCAATTTGAAAATGTTTGGCAGAGTATCCTGTGTTTCTCTGTGAACGTATAAACTCTTCCTATAAAGTTGTGATGTTTTCACTTGTAATTAAAATACCAGTTTGTTTCCTTTGGTGTAGAAAAGAATATTGTTTTTATATTTGCAACTGTTAAATTCTAAAATCCTTTTAAAGATATTATACTAAGATTTCATACAAAATATTAAAGATAAAATAAGATATAGTTTTAGTTTGAAAGTGCTTTTAAAAATAACTACTGGAGAAAACGTAGGACTTTGCATCTTTAACTGACTGATTCATTAAAGTATGTACTCTTCAAGATTCAGATAAAAAAGAGAAAAGGGCACTTTGTAACAGTAAGAAATAATATCTGAATTGTATGCAGCGTGAAAGATACTGTAAAGTGTTGTATTAAAGTTTGCATTAGAAACCTTTGGAAAGGTATAGTTTATTAAATGTGTAGTTTATTAAATAGCTATTAAAAACAAAGAAAATTTTAAAATGCGAAAGAAAGCTCTTTATCATGACATTTAATTTTTCCCCCTATATTTTATTTAAGATATAGGGTGAAATGAGAGCTTTTCTATTTCATAAGCAAACTTTATGTTTAAAAGAGAAGTCACAGCTTACTTCACTGAAGGTTACTTCTGGGAAAAGAGGCAAATTAGACATACATTTCTGGTATTTACTTAACTATATAATTTTCCTTCTTTGAGATTTCCAAAACAATAACCTTAGAAATTAAAAGGATTTGTTAATCATAAACTGACAAGAACTTTTCTTTTATATTCACTTCTTGCTTTTACAGAATGTCTTTGTGTGCTGTAATATATGTACAAAAAATACAAAAGTATTACTAATCTCAGCGACAAATACCTAAAATAGATCTGACTGTGGATTTTGGAAGAAATTTTAATGAAAGCTCCAGATATGATCCACTCTTCCATGATATTATTTTTATTATGCTCTTGGATGGGGGAAATGATGGCCCCCACAACACCTATTTTTTTGTGTTATTAAAAAATAGTTATAGGGTTGATACGTGGCAACGATTTTCTTTTCTTTTATTGTCTTCTATTGAAAGACTCCTATAAATTTTTTTTGATGTGGTCAATTTGGTAGGAAATTATTAGTTATACTAGTACACTCCATGTTAAGATCTCTTCAATTGTCAATAATGAAGCTAGCTACTTGTGGACGATTAAATTGATTATGAAAAAGTAGAGATTAGGACTTGATGTTCAATACATTTTTTATTGTTAGAGTGTAAAAGAACCCTGGCAATATGTATCTGCTTTGATATTCTGATTAGCTTTTCAGTTTGCTGCGTTCGCTCACAATGGGAAGCGTTACTTAAATCTGTCCTTGATATTGTGGTTCTGAGCCTCTGCATCTATGAAGGCTGTATAATTCAGATAGCTTGGGTTGATAAGTTATTACTTTATTTCATTTGATTATAAGAGAACATCACATGAATAAATATATGTAGTACTTACACTTTAGCAAGAATGAATATCCACATAAGCATTTGGCACTGAAAAAAAAGTCCACCAGTTTTTTAAGTGATTTAATATTTTTAAAACCTAAATTCCTTCTAAAATGATTGGTTCTTACAGAAACCATTAAATTAAAATGGAAATGTTTGATCAAGTGTGTGTAAAATTAAGAATTAATTAAATATACTAAACATGGATTTATGAAGAGCCACAAGTTGAGAAGATAGACTTGTAAACTAAAACGCTCTCAGAGCTGTTTGTAAAAATTTGTAATGTGTTATCTCTTGAGCGTACAGACCAAATCTTGAGAGGGTAAATCACAAATGAGTTACTGTGTCTTTATACATTTTAAGTGAATAAGAAACAAATTTTGGTGAAATAAAAATAGTGCGGAGGATCTAATTTGAAAGTCATTTCAAAGCTGATTTGTGAAAAAATATACATTTCCACTTGAGGCCAGGATTCAGTAAAGTTCAGAAGGAGATATTCTCCCCTTCCCCGTTAATATTCCTTTTCTTGTCCTTTTTTAATGCTCTGTCCTGGAGTGGCCTGCTCTGTCCCTAACTTCAGGCCTCCAAGCCTTGGTACCTAGAGAAACAGACTCTATTTTTCTCTTCCATCCCACACCCATTGTTCTTAGAACATAATCATCCTATTTCCCAGCACTTAGGGCATCTGTTAAAAATAATCCTTGTGCACAGGAGAAGACTCCAGGGCTTTTTTCTCTCCTAACTTCTTATCCAGATCTCCACTACTCCTTGCAGTAGAATTTGAATAAGGTCTCTTAGCAAACAGAATCCAAAGGAACAGCTAAATATTGAAGACCTCAGTCTCAGGTGAGGAGACTGATGCCATGACAAACAGTTTGGGGGAAATATTTTGGGGGAAAAAGTGTTTTGTTAATCACTGGTCCTGTCTGTGGCATTTAAATTTCTAAGAATGTTTTATACAAAGGGTCCATCACAGAGATGTGTCCTTTTCTCTAAGATATTCCTGAAGAAATACACACTTTTCTTGTAGTAGATGAAAATTAATTACACTACATCTTTAGACTATTTTGGTATTCCCACACTCTTAGAAATACTTAACATAATCAATTGTTTTATATATGTATTTTAAAAATTATTTACTATCCTGAATTTAACACTTTAGGTACCATATTTTTTTCCACAGCAGGATAAATGTTACACGGCTAAACTTTAAAATGTGCTTGTAAGTATTCTAAATTTCAGCTGGTAGTAGACAAAACTCTTTTTGTTTGCAAACGATAGAAAAAAAAGTTAGAATCAGCGTGGGCAACAGAGATAGGCACTGATTTGTATAGCTGAAAAATCTAAGGAAAGTGAAGTCACACAGGCTAGGTCCAGGAGCTCACAGTTATGAAGATCGTTCTCTTCATTCTTTAGCTCTCTTTTTCACTTTGCTATAAGCAGTCTCTGGCAGAACATCACACTAAGTTGGCCAGAAAGCTTAAGGTTTACATCTGACCCTTTCAGCAAACTCTTTACAAAAAAAAAAAAAAAAATGCCTTTCTCCTATCATCACAGCAAAGATATCTCAGACTGAGATCAGACTGGGCTGACGTGGGTCACCTCTGAGACACAGACACCCTGAGTGACCAGGCTGCGGCACTGGCCCACACTTGCCTTAATGAACCACCTGCCCCCGCAACGTATGGACCCTCAGCTGACAAGAGGGGACCCCATACTGAGGAACTAAAATGTTTCCCTCGGAGGAAAGGTGACTTAATAGGTAAAAGTCACAGAAAAACCAGTACATAGCCACATAGGCGCACATTTAAAAGCATCACATACTCAAATTTTCCAGACTCTACGATCAAACACAGTGGCAGTTTAAGGGTACGTCTGAATAAAGCGAGTGTTTCAATTAAACTGAATTTTAAAATATTTTTCAGCAGCTGCTCCATATATAAACCCCTCCCCCTCATACTTAGCTTCTAAAAGCTTATCATCTAGTATGATTATTGCACTAATAATTATAGTGCCAACAAAATTTGTCATACCATAAAAATATATATGAAATGTTCTATTACGATTCAGAATTTCGTGGAACATACTTATCTTCCCGTTACGTGCCAGGCAGTAAACTAGAGAATTTTGCAAGTGTTGTATCGTTTGGTCATATCTAGTCAGAGATAGCAGGACAGTCTGGGAAGAAATATTTGTTCAGGCGTCTCCCTTCTCCGCAGTTTCAGTTACCCACCCTCAGACACGCCCAAAAATGTTAAAGGGAAAATACCAGAAATAATCCGGAAGTTTTAAACTACTCACCATTCTGAGGAGCCTGAGGAAATCTCGCGCTGTCGGGCCCGGGGCGTGAACTGTCTCGTCAGGCATTTCCCGTTAGTCTCTTAGCAGCCACCTCGCTTGTGGGATCGGCGCTCGCAGGTTCGCAGCTGCGCGGTCCAGTCACCCTTATTTCACTTAATACTGGCCCCAGGGCGCAAGCGTAGCGCGGCTCGCAATTCAGATATGCCCACGGGTAGAGGTGAAGTGCTTCCTCTAACGGGAAGATGAAAGAGAGAAAAATCGTATGCGGAGATCTACGGTAAGAACAAATCCGAATCTTCTATTCGTGAAATTGTGAAGAAGGAGAGAAAAATCCGCGTTCGTTTTGCTGTCGCACTTCAGACTGCAAAAGTTATGGCCACAGTACGTGGTGAGTGTTTAATTAAGATGAAAAAGGTATTCAATTTGTACAGTAAGATATTTTGCGCGTGAGACACCACATTTACACAACATTTATTACAGTAGACTGTTAAAATTGTTCTACTTTATTATTAGCTGTTTTTAGTCTTTAACTGTGCCCAATTTATAAATTAAGCTAAACTAGGTATGTGTGTAGAGGAAAAAGCATAGTATAGACAGGATTTGGTACTGTCCACGGTTACAGGCGTTCACTGCAGGCCTCGGAATGTGACTCCCGTGGAAAACGGGGCACCACTGTGGTGGTTTCCAGAAAAAACTGGGGCTGAGGCGATAAGAAACATTTTGAGACAGGAAGGGAATGGTGTCAAGGCACAAAAACATGGAGTATCAGAGAATTTCCAAGGAAGAGTGAGTTGTCTAGCTTTGTTAGGTAGACGTATACTAGTAGGAGGTCAGGGCAGATAGTTTCAGCCTCTAATAGAGTGGACCTGCCGAGCAGATTATGGCTAAAGGTTTTATGTAACAACAGGGTTGATGAGCAGGGGAAATACATAATAGGATGTCCACATTTTGCATCTGGGTGGGCTATCTAGTGTCACGATTTATTTGCTTCCTTCATATACCTCACTGTTGGTAACATGCTCTTCAGGGTGGTTTGCAGAAGTGGCTGTAGTTAGTAAAGGAAGGTATTCCTGTAAAACTAATGACCCGTTCACCTCCCCAAGGTGCCTCGAGGTTCTTATAGATTGTGGTTATAATGATTTCTTTTTCATATTATGAAAGTTAGTTTTTGTTTTCTTTTTAATTTGAGAATAAGTGATACAGTGAAATGTTTTAAAAACAAATAAAACCTAAATATAAACATTTGAGTGAAAATCTTTCTTACACTATTTTTATATACCTCTATTTATTCCCACCTTAACCAAACAGGCAACCACTTTTAATAGTTTTCTTTAATCCTTCATATTATCTTTATGCAAAAGCAAATATGTATATATATATATATATATATATATACACACATGTATGTGTGTGTATATCTTTATTATATTAAAGGTGGTATACTATATACACTCTCCACTTGTTTTTTTTTTCTTTTAGCAATATCTTGAAGATATTTTAATAATAAAAACAAGAAACTGTCTAATTCTGTTTGTACCTGTACAGTAATCTAGTGTGTGGATGTCATACTTAATTTTGATGTTTTTAATTATTTTTTACTAAATACAAAGAATGTTGGAATATAATTGTGTACACTTGAAAATACAGCTATGGAGTGAATTCCTATTTATTTATAAGCCAAGAGAAAAAATAATTTTCATAGTTAATTGCCAAACTATCCTTCATGTTAGTTGTAACATTTTGAACTTCCGTCAGCACTTAGTGAGAATGCTGATGGCAGCCATGTACCTTTTCCAATAGATTGTGTTATGAAACATTTCAGGTTTTGCCAATCTGTAAAAAAATATATCCCAGTGAAGTTTTATGTAAGATTTCTGTTATTATGATTGAGGTTGAGCTTGTTTTTAAAAGATTAAAAGCTATTTGTTTTTCTTAATAAGAGAATACAATCTTTCTCAGCTGTATAATTAAGGGCCAAAGGTATGTCACATTCGAGGCTAGAATGAGATGTTAAAAGAATTAAGGAACTGGGTCTAGTTTATGTAAAATACTCTCTTTATAAAGCTCGAAATAAGCAGTAGCTTAAAAGAATGACATATGAATGTTGACCTGAAGGAAAAGAGAAAAAGAATGAAAATCAAGAAAAAAAAATGTCCAGATATCCAACAAAGTCTTAGAGGATACTAAGCCAAATGGCTGCAATCACCAAAAACAGAGACAGAGCACTTCAACAAGTGTGTATGTAGATGAATGGGATATAGATAAAATGAAGTGAGGAGAGGAAGTGGAGGGAATGCATGCTTCGTGGATTCTGTCTTTGAAATCGTAGGAAAGCACATTTGATGAGAGGGATTCTCTAGAGGGTGCTGAAGAATAGGCAGAATACCTTATTTTAAAATTGGCTTTGTCAACAACACACAGTACAATTGTAAATTTTAAAACTGATTTTCTCTTTCAGTGGATATCAGCTCAGTTCAGTTCAATTCCGTAAATAATGCTGAGCTCTAACTAAGTATACTGTGTTGTACTTGGACTTACTGGGGAATCTAGCCAAGCACATTGGAATTACTATGGCTAGATTATCTCCCAGATTATCTCCAGGATATTATCAAAAGAAAAAAGAAGTGGAGCAGTGTACATACAATAGTACCTTTAATATAATAAAGATAATACACACATATACATGTATATGTGCTATCTAGCCAGTGAAAACTTCTTTGATAGCTTAGTGCATAAGCACAAGACTTTAAATATAAATTTATAAGTATAAATGTAATGCCAAAGAAATATTACAGAACATGATATTGTCAGAGCCCCAGTGGTTTCATTTTGCCAAACTCAATGGCTATTTCTATATGATTGTATTATCCATCATCTGAGTTGCATTTGATGCAACTGAACACTTTTCCCTCTTGAAACTCTCTCTTCATTTGACTTCTAGGATATTTCATTCTCCCAGTTTTTCTCCAAACTGATTGGATGCTCTTTCTCTGTCTCTTCCTCATTATCTAACCTTCTAAATGTTAAAATATCCTGCACTCAATCTTCAGATTTCTACCTTTCTTTTAGCTCTTGTCTTAGTTTATTCCTAGGTGATCTTGTGTAGTGCCATGGAGTATGACACTAACTATATTCTAATTAGATCTCAAGACCAAACCTTTTTTTTTTTTAGCACTTAAACTGTAAATTAAATTGTCTACCTATCATCTCCACTTGAATGCTTCATAGAGGCATCAAAATAAGTATGTTCAAAACTAAGCTCTTAATTACTCCCCACCTGCCCCAGCCTGCTTCTTCTCTGTTTTCATTTATCTCATTTAATGGCACCACTATTCATCTCTCTGTTCAGGACAATAAATTAACAATTACCCTCATTTCCACTCTATCTCTCACACTTCTTACCCCAAACCACATCCAATTAATCAGCAATAAGCAAAGCCTGCAAAATACTGGCTTACCTCCTATAATCCTGTTTACTTTTCTCAGTAATGACTCTTCAAAACTGATATATTTTTTTCAGACTAATGGCTATTATAATTTTTGGTAATTTTTTTTGCTTGTTGGTGTAGTGTAATGAATTCCCCCCAAACCTGCAAAATGAATACATTACAATATGTGACATTTAGATACTATCATAATTTTAGATAAAACCATGCTTACTGATTTACCTTCTAGTTTCAAGTTAGAGAAAAAACATACAAAATAAATGGAGTAATGTTGATTTGAACATTTTATGAACTTTCAAGAAGGCTGAAGAGGTAGCAAATTGTAGAATCTACCAGTTAGGTTTTTTTGGCCTTAAAATTGTTTTTCTGTGCTGTAATTTATCATTAAATATGCTCTGAAGACAAAAAAACTGTAAGTCTTAACAAACATTTGAGATATTGGTGAAAAAAAAGATACAGAAGAAAGGAAATTTAATAAATAAACTTTTTATATTGTATTTTATCAACAATTTAAAAAATTGTTGCTACTACTTACATAAACCCATTTTAAGAATCTATTCATGCCTTTTTATACTTATAAGTATTGATTGGATATCTGGATTTTATTTCACTGATTTTCTCTTAGCAGGAATGAATTAGACATTAAGCAAGGGGAAAATGTATATCAAAATATCTGAAATTTAATCACTTCTTATCACCTCTACCACTGTTACTGCAGAATTCTCCTGACTCATCTGCTTGATTCTACTTTTTATATAATAGTCATTCTTCAAAGAGTAGCCAGAGTAACTTTCTTATGACTTAAATGTACAACTTTCCAACATTCCAAATGACTTTCTATTATACTTTTTTTTTAAATTGAAGTATAGTCAGTTATAATGTAACAATTTCTGGTGTACAGCACAATGTCCCAGTCATACATACACATACATATATTCATTTTTGTATTCTTTTTCATTAAAGGTTATTACAAGATACTGAATGTAGTTCCCTGTGCTATACAGAAGAAATCTGTTTTTTTCATCGATTTTTATATATAGTGGTTAACATTTGCAAATCTCAAACTCCCAAATTTATCCCTTCCCACCCCCTTTCCCTTAGTAACCATAAATTGCTTACTATGTCTGCAAGTCTGTTCCTGTTTTGTAGATGAGTTCATTAGTGCCTTCTTTTTTCTTTTTTTAGATTCCACATACAAGTGATATCATATGGTATTTTTCTTTTTCATTCTGGCTTATTTCACTTAGAATGACAACCTCTGTGCCCATCCATGTTCTGCAAATGGCATTATTTTATTCTTTTTATGGCTGAGTAGTATTCCATTGTGTAAATATACCACACTTTCTTTATTCACTCATCTGTCAATGGGCATTTAGGTTGTTTCCATGTCTTGGCTATTGTAAATAGTGCTGCTGTAAACATTGGGATGCATGTATCTTTTTGAATTAGAGTTCCCTCTGGATATATGCCCAGTAGTGGGATTATTGGATCATATGGTAAGTCTGTTTTAGTCTTTTAAGGAATCTCCATACTGTTTTCCTTAATGGCTGCACCAAACTACATTCCCACCAGTGGTGTAGGAGGGTTCCCTTTTCTCTACACCCTTTCCAGCATTTATCATTTGTGGACTTTTGAATGATGGCCATTCTGACTGGTGTGTGGTGATACCTCATTGTAGTTTTGATTTGAATTTCTCTGATAATTAGCAATACTGAGCATTTTTTCATGTGCTTGTTGGCCATTTGGATGTTGTCACTGGAGAATTGCTTGTTTAGGTCTTCGGTTCATTTTTGGATTGGGTTGTTTGTTTTTTTGCTATTAAGGTATATGAGCTGTTTACATATTCTGGAAATTAAATCTTTGTCAGTTGCATCATTTGCAAATATTTTCTACCATTCCATAGGTTGTCATTTTGTTTTGCTTATGATTTCCTTTGCTGTGCAAAAGCTTGTAAGCTTGTAAGCTTAATTAGGTCCCATTTGTTTATTTTGGCTTTTATTTTAAATTAATACAATTTTTTTTTGTGATTTGCCAGGCCCTCTGTCTCATTGCTCTGCTGTTGTTTGCTTACATGGCATTTTGGATATGGTGAATTAATATTACCTATGAAATTGCTTAGAGACTGTCTTTACCTTGGACTGAATGGTCCATGAGAGTATTAACCTTGTCTGCCTTTTTTACTACTGAATACCTAGAATCTAGAACAATGGTATGCATATAATAAACACTCGATAAATATTTGATTAGTAAAAGAATAAATGGTATAAAAGCTGACTGTGGGCTGTAGAGTCAGGGAAGGCTTTCTAGACATTTGTGACTTCTCCTGAGAGTAAATATATAAGATAAATTTAGGGGAAGAAAAGCTAGAAATGTATTTCAAACAAATGACATGTTATGGGTTCATTTTGAATAACCTGTGAGTGATGAAATGTTGGATTGGAATCCTGGATCCATTATATGCTATGGTGCTTTTCTGAAACTGAGAACAAATAACCCTGCATTTGAAAACGTGTTGTCATAAACTAACTACCTCTAAGTATTTACATTTTAAGCTACTTTGCTAAATTCATGGAATTAAAATTGAATAATTGTATGTTTCCTTTAGATACATTTCCTAAACACTTAGAGAACTTTTTGTTCTAGTCTCTGCTGATGTAATGCCAAGCTTAGAGTCAAAATGAGATTTCTTTTTAAAAGAGCTGTGAAAGGTAGAATATTCAGGAAATTGTGTGCTGAGTCAAGGGGAAATTTAGTTTCTTTAATTTATCTTTCTGCTTTAGTTAATTTCATCCCAGAATTTTAAAGGCTAGAAACTGAGTGATGAAGCCTGTATTCATCTTTCCGCTCTATGCAGTAGGAAACTAAGTGATCTGAGCCTCTGTGTAGCATCATCTATTCATACCTTAATGGTTCTCCTAAAGGAAGTAGAATGTAGGAGGGAAAATGGATGTTGATTACCCTGGTGGTATCTCCAACACAACCATGGGGTCACCAAAAACAGACAATGTTATTTTCTAGGTGCTTTCAGTAGCATGAGACATTCATCAATATAAACGAGTAGAGTGGGATTATTAATAATACTCATCAAAGCTATGATTTATTCAACATGTATTATGGATCAGATGCTTTGCCTACCCAGTAACATTTGATATCCATAAAAATCAATCTTTTTCATATCTCCATTTTTAGATTACGAAGCTTAGGTTAAGTGGTTAAGTGCCCAAATTTATAATGCTATTTGATAGGCTGGGTCATGATTTGTACGCAGGTCTGGGCAATGCAAAATCCATGTTATTTTCACCATGCCATGCAACAATTTCTAAGCCTCTAAGGTGTCAGCAGTTAAGTAATACTGGGCTTCATTCAGGAGGCCCTATATCCTGAAAGGGTCTGAAAGGGTCCTTCTTTGATGTCTAAAACTATGCCATCTGTGGAAAACCTGTTGCTTATTCACTACATATATTGCCTTATGTAGGAATGTTATAAAATATGTGAGGAAGAAAACATGTTTTTCCCTTAGCTTTTGTCATACTATGGGTACCTTTTCTATTTATCTTTTTCTGTGTACTCTAGACCCTATGTCTCCAATTAGCCCTTAAATCCTCAAAATTCCTTCTCAGAATCATGCTGTCCATTACAGTAGTAATTAGCCACAGATGGCCCTTTAGCACATGAAATGTGAGTAGTCTAAATTGGGTGTAAAATAAACACCAGATTTTGAAGACAGTACAAACAAAAGGAGTGTAAACTATCTCATTAATACTTTACATTGATTATATTCTAGAATTATAAAATTTTGATATAATGAGTTAAATAAATATATTATTAAAATATATTACTTTAATATAATGACCTGTTTCATTTTTCTCATTTAGTGTGGCTACCAGAAAATTTTAAATTATTTGTCTGGCACATTATTTCTAGTGGATGGCACAGTTTTAGGCCCTCTCTTCTTCTCACAAGACTACATTGCCATTTTTATACAGTCTTATGATTTAAATGTAATCCTTTGATACAGTCCTTCAATCTCTATCTTTGTCCTTGACGTCTCTCCCAGTATTGTTCCTAGTTCCAATTGTTACTTGATACCTCTTCCATGAAGTCTCATCAGCAGTTCAAACTGAGTATGTCTCATGTTAAACACCTGATCTCCTCAGAGAATCCTCATTTCTCTGTTCTTCAAATCATCTAAACAAGTAAACTTGGAATCTCCATGGACTCCTGTCCATACAGTCAACCAATTGCCAGTGTTTGGGGTATTCCTTTCTTTCTCTCCGTGTTCACTTATTGTCACAGTCACTAATGTGGCCATCCATTAAGTCTTGTCTGGACTATGGCAAAAGGAGTCTTACTTACTTCCACACTCCTACTTCTCTTACTTCTTTATTTTGCCTATTTAAGATTTATTTTATGTCTTCAGGGTGATGGTTGGGTTCAAGTTAATTAATACAAGTAAGAATGTCTATTATCTATTCATACTCTATTTAGAGTTTTAAGAGTGATTTTACATACATCATTTTCAGTGATTATTCCAGCTAGTGGGAGAAACAGAGCCCTTGATAGATTTAATAGAAGACAGGGAAACTCGGAGAAACAGAAGTGTTTGAGGACATGCTGAGAACATATTTCTCCCAAGTTCTGGTCTGGAACTTTTTAAATTTCTTGTGAAGATAGTAAAGATATTAAGAGCACTGCCTGGAAATTCAGAAAAAGCAAAGTTCAATTCTGGATTCCACCTCTTGCTAGATATTATATATGGTATTTTGTGCAAGTTAGTTTATCTTTCTGAGCCTGTGTTGCCTCATTTATAAAACAAGGAGTTTCCTCACAAAATATAAAAAAATAACATATATAGAAAACTTTGCAGAATTTTTGTTACACAATATTGCTCAGAAAGGTTAAATGCAGTGTGAATAGTAGTTGTATTAGTAATTATTTTATCAGGCCATTTTGAATCAAATGATTACCATTTTCCCCCTTATTATAATGTAAAAATCATGCCAGTATAATTTTGGCTTATTTCAATACTAAGTATTATGAAACTCATCAAAAGTAATTTATTGCTATTACTTTTATCTCCTCAATACAGCTGTGTGAGGGAGTATAGAATAGTGGTATGGGAGAGAAGGAAGAAGGCTCACTCTTTTCTTGCTTGTTTACCAATTTTTGGTTGATGTGGAAATTTTCCTTCAAGCAGCTCAAGATGTATCTAACCAAAAATACCCTTTAATTTTGAGGAATTAATATGTATCACGCAGAGCCACTCAAAAAGTGAAAAGCAGCCACTAAGTCTTGGACCTAAAATTAAATGGAGCAAAGAAGTATTATAGAGACTAGGAGAGAGGGAAAAAAGCAGAATTCTCTTCACCCTCTTTTATATTACATCTAATTTTTGCCTAGGGTTGTAAGTATTACCATAGATTGTTCATGAGGCGGGGGGGGGGGGGTCCAAGCAGAATGATTCTGAGAAAAAATATAAGAAAAGGTATTGGGAGGTCAAGGGTCTAGGTTCCTGATCCAGTTAGCAAAGTCTTTTTCTGTTTTCCTTCTGTTTTGTTTTCCCCCTGAGGAAGCCTGCTCAGGATTCCATGTATGGAGGTTGAGTGAATATACCCATCTCAGTCCTAATTGTGAAGGCAGGTGGTACTAGGACACCCATTTAAATGACAGCAAGGTGTGGCAATGGGAAGCGACTGACAAAATACTCAGGAGATAAGTGGCTGTGATGCTATCTCTGGAGAATTAGCAGCATCCTACAGGCCATAGGGCTCTAGGCTAGAAATCTGGCCCTAAGAAAGGAAATTATTAAGTGGGTCATAATTTCAGGGTGAGAAATCAGTTTGACAGGAAAATCAGAGATTAGTTAGCATGGCAGTTAGGTAGAGAATATGACTTGAGTCAGGAATGGGGACAAGGTGAGATGCAGTGGTTGTTCTGACTTTCCCTGACCATGATGCACTGTATCCCAGGTCCATTTGGCAGATTTTGATGTGGAGAAGTAGGAATCCAGTGACACTTGGGCACAAGGAGTCACAAGCATTCTAACACGGTGGCAAACCTAAACTTGTTGGAAGTGCTCACAGTACTGGGGGAATTAGAAGCAGGGGATTTCAGACAGGCATAAAATGCCTGTAACATTCTTAATACAATGCAGAGCAGTAACTCTAAAAAATACAGTGTCTGATTTTAAGGAGCCCACAGTCAATTTGGCAGGAGGGATACACAACTCAAATAGAAAAGAGATCAGAAGAAGTCAGGATGTGATTATCTGCCAAACTATAGTAGGAATGATAAAGGAGGTCAGAGCAGAGAGGGGGAAAATGGGAACTTGCTTAGCAATATCACAGAGCATAGCATGATATCCTATTCTGGTAATTTGGGATCATGTTGAAAAAACTTGTACTAATAAATGAAACAATGTTAATCTTCAATGAATAATCTTTCTAAAACAGGTACAAATTCAGTCTCTTGGTTTTGTTCTCCACTTCAAATCCTACTAGCTTGGATTTAAAAATTTTAAAAAATATATTGAAATGATACTGATTTAATATGCAGCGGAAACTCTGTTCAACCCACACATCCGTGGAGCAGTGCTCCTAGAGGTGATTGACACCTGGGGTCACAGTCACAGATACTCCCAGATGAGTCAGGTTATCTATGCAGATCAAGAAGGAAGGGAGAGAATGTCTAAATCAGAGAGAACTTGCCCTTTTTAAAAGATGTGGAAGCTGCCCATCTCTGCCTGACAGTTACCATGAATACGTTGACCAATTTTTCACATCTTATCATTTTTCAAGAGAAGACACACAGACATACACATTTTTTTAAAAAGTAAAAATCTTCATGTTTTAATTGGAAACTGACTCAAAACACTCCAAAACATTGTTCAGGCCCAACAACATATGTCTGTGGGTTGAATTTGGTTGGCAGTCTGCCGGTTTTCCACCTCTTCTTGAATTTATAGCTGCTCCTAAGAAAGCAGGAGCTGGGTGTAATGATTAGAGAGAACTAGAGTTCTCCAAACAAATTCTGTACACACAATAAATCCTAATAAATGTTAAGAGACTGACTAGCACATTCAATCGTTCTATGAAAAACCTCCATCTATGTATAGCTTCTTCATTTAGGTCCTTGTTTTGTTTCTCAACCTTTCATTACTAGGTTCATTTTCTTTACTTGGAAGAATAAATTCTTCTGCTGCCAGCCCTCCTGAAAGCATTTTTTTAGATATCTCCATTAAAAGATATCTCCGAAAGGTTGACTTTTCTAAATATAGAGCAAAAATAGTAATCCTGCATTTCCCTGATTTTCTCAGTATCACGTGATGTGGGATATGGCCCAGAACATCTGTACTTATAAGGCTGCATTGTTGTAGGGGAGATACCTTGGGTGGGATAATGAAAGTAACCACAGTTTAAACATGTGTGCACACAGGCATGCACACACATACCCATGTGAAATTCACAGTGCATAGGATGAGGAAACGTAGCCCAACTGTGGTTGTAGAACCCATTTTATCACGTGCTATCTATTAATTGGTCATTATCTCTAAGTTGCAGAAGTAGTCATGACAGTGGATATAAGTGATATGGGAGGAGAGAGAGAAAAAGAATTACTGTTCAATAGTTTTTTTTAATTAAATAGATAATACTGATAGACATTTTAAAACTCTAAATATTTAGGAATTCCTTTTGACTTCACTGTACTGAAGCCAAAACCCTACATTTTGCTTTGTGAGAAGCCTAAATTAAGAAAGAATTTGGGCTACACTATTCAAATTATAGTGACATTCAATACACTGGAACCTAGTTAGATAATGCATCTAACCATCTCCTCTACCTCCTACCTCCTGGGGAGAGGCCTCTGAACTCTACTTTGAGAAAAGAGAAGCAAAATACAACTTATTTAAATAGGGAAATACCCCCTAAACAGCTCCTAGATTGAGGTTCCTAATAATGCAGCTGAAGTTATTCAAGACACTAGCATCAAAAGAGCCTTTAGTTAGCCAACCTAGAAAGGACACAATTTAAGATATTCAATAAATGGAGCCTACAGAAGGAACTTCCAAGAAAGACAAGGATTGAGAAATGCAGTAAACAACTTTTAATTCAAATAATGTGGACTGGTAAATATGTTTTGCCATTTTGATATTCTTGGCTTCATGAAAGAAAGCCTCACTGCTCCAAAATTTCAGATTGAGTGAAAACAATATTTTGCAGTATTTGCTTTGTCCTCACACCAAACGTCCTTTGATGTTTAACAGGCAAGAGAACTGTTTTCCAAGCATTCAAATTGATGTTGTTTTACTCATGCTTATTAAGTTCATGATATACACATTAAAAAAAAAAAAACACTTACTGAAAGTTCTCCAATAGACCCAGATTGCTTGTGATACAATCCTTTTGGGCTTTTCATTTATGGGAAATAATTCATTTTGCAGCAATTAGTTAGGACTAAATATGTGTTCTGAATAGCCAAACATATTTTAATTAATCTCAAATAGAATATTCACAGTATTACTTTCATGTACTTATGTATCTATGTATCAATCTATATACTACCTACTCACTTCTCACTGTTCTTAACTAGGATTCATACAATGCCCCTCAACCACTAGCATATTCCAAAGGGAAATTTATTCCCAGAAAACTTAGAGCAACCATGTGAATAAATATGAACCTAGTTAACAATGGGTTTTGAAAATAAAACACCATAGTAATTAGTAACAATTTTAGGACAATGTGGCTATAAAATAAAAAAATAACTTTGTATAATTCTCTAGACTTGTGGCTCATCAAAGTTCAGTGTGCATCTGAATCACCAGGGGTGATGGCCAAACCTGAGGTTTCTCAGGCTCCTCCTCAGTCCTGCTGAATGGGACTATCTTTGGAATGTGCAGTGAAATTAGCATGTTTATGAAGCTCCTCACACTGACCCTTGAGAATCGCTGCTCTGCACCTTTCTTCTTCCTCTCTACTAGAGCCATTTTTTCATTTTCAACTGAAGTTATTTCTGACCCTAACTCCCAGGATAAATCTTAGCTTAATGCAGGTGGTCTTTTACTAATTCCAGTGAAGTGGAATTCTGTGAGTTCAATAAAAAATTATAACAAGTGATTATGGCTTTTAGTCTGCACTTGTGATTCACAAATCAGATATGTTCCCCCCTTTATTTACACGTCCCAGTGCCTCAGTAAGTTACACCTTGCCTTCCTCATTAGGCATTTGTTTTGTCCCTGACCACAACTTCCTCTATTGGAAACCTGGTCATTCATTGCCTCATTGTCTTACCAAGGTTAAAGTTCTGCCTCTCTACTGACAATGTGGGTAGTTGAGCCATCTCTGAACAAATACTCAGTGCTCAGAACTCTGACAGTAACAAACCTCCTAATTGATAACAATCTGCAAATCTGAACTGAGTATTGCTTCTCTCAGAATGGTTGTTTCTTCCCACCTGCTAGAGAAATATTTCTCTTCAACTTGGATTCCCAGTTGCCAGTATTTACCAAGACTGTGACAGAGATTTATGTAATTATTCTACACAACTGCACCTATTGTCAGTATTTGTGGGTAGGAGAACTCTCCAGCATCCGTTTACTTCAGATGGAGAGCCAGATTCTGGTCCTTTCTTGCCGTGATAGATTATGAGAGATGACAGGTCCTTCTAAATTATATGTGTGTGTGTGTGTGTGTTTGTGTGTGTATTATATAATTCATATAGAATGTTATCCCTACCTCACACCAGACACAGAAATTATTTCCAGAAGAATCAGGGTTCTAAAAACAAAAGTTGAAACAACAAATCTTTTTAGAAGAAAATACAGGAATAGTTTTTGTGGCTTTGGATTAGGCAAGAATTTCTTAAGAGGACCATAAAAGCACTAATTATAAAAAGATAAATGACAAATTGGATATATTAAAACTAAGAACTTCTACTAATGAAAAGTCTACATTAAGAGAGTAAAAAGCAACCTACAAGTGGGAAAAAGATAATTATTGCAAAATATGTATTAAAAATAGACTTGTATTCAGAATATAAACAAAACTCCTACAAATCAGTAAGAAAAGGACAAACACCCTAAAAGAAGAATTAACAAAGTTCTACACAGATGACTCAAAAGAACATTGCATAGCAATCAGGCACACAAATGAACGTTTGAGTGAAATAAGCCCAGCAAGAAGCATATACTCTAGATTTCCATTTATATAAAGTTAAAGAATTAGGCAAAACTAAGAAGACGGAATGATGATTATTCTTGGTGGGGTGGGTTGAATAGTGACTGGAAGGGAGCTTCAGGGGGCTTCTGGAGTACTGATGATGTTGAATTTCTTGGTTTGGGTATGGTTAGAAGAGTTTTCAGTTTGTGACAATTCATCGAACTTTATACACAAACACAGACATACACATACACACACATAAACACAAAAAATATTTAAAATGCTTTTATTCATATGTAATTGAGCAAGTGAGAAACAAATTTTTAAATGCATTTAAAAAGATACCCTGACGTATTGTATCTTAATGATGCTGTCATTGTCATAACAATGAACTGTGTTAGTGTCCCATTCTCAGACATGTCCCTTTGGCACTAAAATCCAATTCAATCAATTCAGAGTTAGAAGACATGAGCATTAGGGAAAGGACTAATCGGCTACAATAACAAATTTGCTAAATAAAACAAATGTCAGCCATATTTTACTACTGTCAATTACTGACTCCTGTTAGTTACTGTCAAACTCTAATTATGCAATATGCAGCTTCCCCATATTTTAACAAGGGCAGGCCAAGATAGAAGTAAAAGGAGCTTCGTGTACTGCAATCAATGTGTGATTAGATTTAATCTGCTTGATAAAAGGGCTTTGCAACTGAGTCATATCTTTTAGGAAATAAATATTATAGAACATAAAATTCCAGGAAACAAGCAATTGCAGGTTGAAATGTACTGTGTGCACTTGATACTGTTCCAAAAAAGATCAGAGAATCAGCCCTGTCCCAGGGAGTGTCTGAGACTGCTTGTTTTGCCAGTGTTTTTTAATACTGTGGCTGCTGAACAACTTGTTCTACAGCTGATGTTTTCTCCTTAAGTGACATTTCATCATCCAGTGCCCTAAGATAGTCACCCTGTTTTCCCTTAATTGATACTTGTATGCAAGAGGCAGAAAATGGCTCAGCATTTCTTGCTAGATTAGGTCAAAACTGACAGAGGAAACAGAGAGAAGATAGCATTGCTTATGCCCCTTCTGGTTCTCCTGTGTATCTAAGGAGATTGCCATGTCATAAAATTTCTTAT
This sequence comes from Vicugna pacos, assembly GCF_048564905.1. Lineage (NCBI taxonomy): Eukaryota > Metazoa > Chordata > Mammalia > Artiodactyla > Camelidae > Vicugna > Vicugna pacos. The sequence continues at coordinate 22,273,393 of NC_132991.1, forward strand.
GCTGCCTAAACATACTTACAACAGAACAGGCATTTTATTCATATTTGCTTTTCAATTTTTTACTGCTTACCTGATCACTAGAAGGAAATTCAGAAGCAGTTCCACTGAATCTTAACTTTATTTTTCTATGTTCTTAATAAGGTGTAATTGTACCCTTGGACCTCTCTTCCTTAAATGTTTAATTTTCTCATTCTTGTGAAGCCTTTAGCTTTCTCTTCTTTTGATTGGTAACCTAAAGCATTAAACATGCACCTGGAAGTTCAAAGTGAGGTTCCTAAAGTTCTGGGATATTTTTCCCCCAGATCACTGGGTGCTCTTATCATAAGATTAGTGTTTACAAATAGATGATGTGATATTTATTCTGATTTAAAGTTAATTGAGAAGCATCCCATGAGAATGCTACTGTTCATTGTGTAGCCTCAGTGGCTAGGGATCTATTCTTCTGTGTCTCTTTTCACCAAGTCTTTTGGAAAGGAATTATGCCTTAAAATCATCAGCGTTTCCCAGGATCTACAACACAAAATCCATATTCTTTAATAGAGCCACAGGGCTCTCCTAATCCAGCTCAAATTAACCATCTCTCCCTAACTTTCTAATCTAGGCACCCCACTCTGTGATTCGTTGTGGATGTTCACTTTGCTTTTCCTTAAATCTTGGGATCTCATCCTGCACTGTTCTTGACATCCCTTCTCTGCCTTTTGGATCCTATTTACCATACAACATCAAGTTCAATGTCACCTTCATCTGGAAATTGACCTTGTCCCAGCCTCCATTGCACTTTTATTAGACAGCATGGTAAGCAAGCATGCATATGTCGAATTCTACCCCAGGATTCTTAATAATTTTTGTGGAAACTGTGGGGCCTAACAAGTCTATTTCTCAGAGTAAAGGCTCAATAAATATTTGGATGATAAAATCAATTGCTTTGCTCCCAACAGGATGGAAACTAACAGACTAAGGTCCCCAGAGAATGAAAGCTAACAACAGGATACCAAGGTTGCCTACTACACAGATTTGTTCAGGACTTAATCTATTTAAAACATGTTTTATATTTCACTTGTCATTTTCACCATTTAGGATACCCATGTGCAATGACAGTAACTGTATTACAATTTATCCATGAGCTAACCTGCCAGACTTTGGTAGTAAATGCAGTATATCACCCAGATTCCTTGATATAAATTAAGTAAATGCAAAGCCTTATTATCACATATCCTATGTATAAAACACATGCCCAGTCAAAGACAGTGTTACCCAGTTGGGTGGCTATGGTCAAATTCCCTTACTGTGATCTTCCTTTCTCATTATATTTGACATTTTTGAAACTGAGTTTTATTGCACTCTTTCCGCTTATGAAAGTGGTCTGGGGAAATTAGACTTAATAGAGATGTAGAAGCCACAGGGAAAAAAGAAAAGGAAAGTGAACTGGAAGGAAACTGAAATTAAAATGTTATTTTGGTAAATGTCTGCTCTGGTGGAGATGACAAACAGTTGCAATGCAAGTTAATTACTGACCTGTCAGGAGAGTGTAGCATGGAGGTTGTGCCACACATTACTGGAGCTACCACGGCCACAAGTCATTTCCACAGGGGAACAGACTGTGCTCTACCACAGATCAACAGAAGATCTTTCCAGGGGACAGAAATGAATTTCTCAGAGAAACAATATTCATCTGTGGGGTTTCCACAAGCTCTTAGCAGACTTGGAGAAACAATTCTTTCTATGGTTTCTGGAAAAGGAATGGGGTCACATTGCCACAAAGGATTCTTGTGTGTTAAGGCAGAGAGGACTGTAGCTCTTGGTGGTTGTGGTGACCAGACAGTTCATTGCCACACAGTGAAAACCCAGACTAACACCTGTGGAATGGGGATGCACTGGGGCACACAAAATGCTTGCCTCTGAGACAATGCTCCTCACAAAGGTTTTACTGGTAATGCATGTCCGGCAAGACAGTCCTTCTATTTGGAGAAGGAGCATCAGGCACCCGAGGAAATTTGAAACCCAAGGGAGGCTTTCTCTGTTGTCATAACACATAACCCTGATAAATTGTAAGATGATCATAAATGTGGCTTTTTTAAAAAGCAAGAAACAAAAGACTTACCTGAAATGGAAATCTGGTATTGTTCATGTTTTAAAAAATTCATACGATTCTCCAAATACACTTTAATGTTGCCCTTGGAAGGTATGAAAAGCCTTGTTTCTTTGTAGCCTCTAACTTACCATGAAATAACCATCATTCACTGGCTCTTAGAATCACTGGCCAGAGTAAGTTACACATTGTTTTTAATAAGAAAGAAACTTGGTCAAAGACATTTTACAATTGGTAATGCTTTGCTAGTCTATGTACTCTGGCATTAACTAGTTTCCATATTTGTTTTCCAATTCTATATTCTGCACACATTTATTAAGTCTCCAGTGTTTTGTCAGGAAGCACAGGAGCATTTATAAATAGAAAGACTTACATGATCTATGCTTAATACGAATGTACTATGGTCATTTTATCTCCTTGATCTCCATCAAGTTTCCCCTGGAATTCTTGTTACCTGATATTTTCATATACAGTTTCCACTTGACTTTGGGGTCTATGACTAAAGCAAGGATGTTTGGAGATGCAGGACTTGAGATCTGTCTTGGGACTACTTTGAATAGACTGTAGCACCTTGGGGAAAACTCTCAGTATCCTCGAACTACAATTTTCTCTTCTTTACAGAGAAATAGTGGAGATAATATCAAAGTGTCTGTTCAGTTTCTCCTAGCTCAAATGATTCTTAGTATACTTTTACTTTAATGTTGCTGATGGGAAAGAGATGTCAAAAATATACTTTCTAACTCAAAAGGGCAAGCTGCTGAGCCTTAGTGTAGTTAACGGAGTGCTGCAATAATTGACAGAGCAGCTATGAAATTTATGATTAGATGAAATATCACATTCCTTCCTATTTGGGTATTTGCAGTGTGAGTGGGAGAATCAGGCCCAGAATACCACTGAGCCAAGTCTGTTGAGCAGAGCCAAAGTTTGTGTGGCTCTTACGAAGTGCATTCTCATCGCTGTTTCCTGTTTTTAAAACAGTATTGAAAGTGGAACTAGTGCAATATTGCAAGCTATTCTTGCTCTTCTCTTGGTACATATAAAACCAGGAAGTCAGAGAATTTATGAAGCCAGTCTTAAGTGATTTACATTCAATTTCTAACTCAGGGATGTTTATTTGGAAAGTTTGTAATATCAGTGGATATTTTAGACACATGCAAGGTGAACTAATTCTTCGATATTTTCATTAGTTATTCGCCATGCCCCTGTATGCCTCCTGCAAGAATATAGACACAGGAGGCATCAGTGTTTCCTCTAGTAGAATTTAATAACCATGATAATGATGATGAGTAGATGTTATGCTAGATGAAGAACAAGGGGAATACTGAATAGGCATGTAGATCACATGAGAGTTAAGGTCAATGTGACATGAAATTAACAAAATGATGTTACTAAGTTGCATAGACATAAGTATAGACAGATATTATTGATTTTACAGTCTACCAAATCTAGGGACTTGAGGGTCAATGAGGAACAACAGGTGGAACAACAGAATATGATTTCAAAACCCTGTGGGTAATCTTGGAATAGTAACACAGAAAGACTCACAAATTAGAGCTCTTCATTGCCTTTCTGAATAGGTCCTGAAATTGAGACTTACGTTCCCAGAATTAAATCCACTCTCTAGTACTGGGAGCAAGTCATGATGGACCCTGGGGCTTGAGAGTTTCTTTTGACTCGAGGCTGGGCAAGCTTTATAATGGAGTTTGTTCTCCTAGAACCTTCTTTCATAAGGACTCAAAGATTAGACCACCATGACAGGGTTGTCACATCACATAAGTCTAGGAGGAACCATTTACAAGAATGCAATTCTTATATCATATCCCTGGCCACAAATGCTACCTGCCTCTAAATTTTCTTAAGATCATACATAAAGTAGAATAATCAGAGCTCTTCTACTGAAAGATACTTTCCCACATAGCCAGGAGAGCTTCCAGTATAAGATTCAGGTAAATGCTTCCCTGAGAGTTAATAGGAAGTCTGACTAATTATTTATAACTTTGTGTTAACTGGTTTAATCATTCCTCTCCCATATACATCTAAGTCACTGAGCAGATGGATGTAAGTAAATGGATGCAAGTAAGGAAGAATGGATGATGGAATTTTAGAAATGTTGAGTCTGTAGTTGAGATGGGGCCTGAGGAGGAGCTGCAGTGGGGGGCTTTGGCAGCCAAAATATGAAAAGGATCATAGTGTGCATAGAGGGAAAAAAAGTATTAGGATGCAGGTGAGGGGAAAATGGGAAAGTTAAAGGAAGGTAAAGAGAAAGAACTGTAAGTGGGATCCAAATACAACTTGCAAAATATAGCCTAAAGCAGACTATCTACTTGGTATGAGAGTTTGTAACAGGATGAATAAAAATAAATCATCTCTGAACCCACAAGTACAGCAGTTACAAGTTTCACAGCCACCAGTGCAACTGTCATTTCAGTCTATTAGATTTCCTTCCTCCTCCATCGTCCCTCCTTCCTCAGTTACTGCTGGGGGTGGGGGTGGGGGTGAGTGGGTCCTGTCTCCCTGTGTCTTGCACTCAATTCATCCATTCAAGACATTTGTGTATTATGCTAAGGAAAGCCCTCTCCATAAATTCTCTCCCCTGGAGTGTCTAGAATACCAACCTCTTACAGCACTGGTGGGGTTAGAAGGGATGGGGTTCTCAGTCAGTCCTTCAGCCTGATGAGAGGCTAGCAAGATGATGAGACTCACCTACACCAAGGCTAAATGTCAGTTTCTTCATGAAAGCCAACATTTCTTTTTTCCTTGAGCTTCTTGGTACTATAGTTTTTCCTCAAGAAACATTTCAATATCTACCTTATAATTTCACAGTTATTTGCATATCTCTGCTCTGCTGAGCCCTTTGCCTGAAATGCCCAACCTGCCCTGACTTAGCTCCAGAATCAGCTGATCTTTTGTAGACTTTCTCTCTCCACATGTCCCAGTTACACCTGAGTCTGATGTCATTGTTTCTCTCCCTCTCTTGGGCACAACTTTAGTCTCATTTAATTATTGATTTATTTCTTTATCACTCTCACTAAACCACTGTAAAGCATTTAGTTGAAATAAACAAACACAAACCAAAAACACCACAAGAGTATCTCCAGCCTCTGATGTAGTGCCTGCCACTCAGGAAAATCTCAATAAATGATGAATAGATACTTGATTTTCAGTGGGTAGGAATCTTTAAGAAGAGGACTGTATCATTTTCTGTATTCTTCTCAGAGCCACATGGTGCTCTGCAAAATTAGAAACCACCAAATATTTGCAAATATGAGAATAATTATGAATTGTATCAGAGTAGATACTATACTTGTAGAACTAAATACAAAAGAAGCTGAATAAAAAGAAAAAAAATAGAATGCAGTGGGGTATCAACAAAATGTGAAGATGTGGTCAGATGGGAAAGGAAGTGATGGCTAAAGAGAGAGTGAGAATAGAGGAATAGCAATACTGGCAGGGGAAGAGATCAACTTAAAAGAATGATCTGAAGGAGGAAGATTTTGATTTTTTTTTTCTGTAAACTGTCCCCAAGAAAAAAAGGTGAGGAAGCCAGATAAGAAGCTTTTTAAGTAACCCAGCCTTTTGACAGTAACCCATCACTAGGCAAATTATGGGTTGATTGTGAAATCAGTACAAGAATGCCAGTGTTGATGTGACATTGAAATTTGTGCAGACTCTGGGGAAGTAACATGTCCTATAAATGGCACATGATGGAGCTATGTAAATACAGTGGCTTCATGCTCTTGGTCAGAAGATAGTGGCTTAAATCTGAGTGATTTCCCTCACCAATCTTACAAACACACCACCTTTAGACTTTGAATCTAATGAATAACATGGAAGATCAAACCTGGAATGCACTCCAAGGAGAATCCAGATTCTTTTAGAAGAGATGTATATGTTAATCATAGATTCCCCTCAACTCTCACCCAAAACCCTTGGGCATCAGATCGTACAAAGCATTTACATTGTTGCTTATCTGCCCAACACTTCTGAGCTCTGTGTATCTGTAGTAATACTTCTTGAGTTTCCAGGACTTTTAGCACAACAGTATCAGAAGTGAAAGGACGCTACAGATCACAGTAATCTTCCTGGTTGCCCATGCACCCTATCAGTTTTTCCCAGTGATGAAACAGAAGTCCATGACCTTGTACAAAGTCATAAAGGTGACTATTAGTGACAGTGTTGCCACTAGAAGTTAACTGATTTTCATGCAACCAGTCTAATTATAATGAATCCAAGGCCTTCGTTTCAGTCACAATGCCTAGATTCTCATCCTTCATTCACTGAAATGTACTCTGAAAAAAAAACTCATGCCTTTAGTAGGAGCGTCTTTATAAATGTAAAAGATTTGCTTTGTTATTTTGGAATAATTTCTACTTGGCTAAGAAAAACTGATGACCTCAATACTATATAATACACAGAATAAAACCAAAAATGTATCATCCTATACTGGCATACATCGAGAAATGGCTATTTATATCATCTGCATGTGATTACATTTATTTTTAAAAAAACAGTTACATACATACAACCCTCTATATCTTATTCTAGTTAGATATAAAGGTAACATCCCTTATGCATACATTAGTGGTCAGATTTTATACATTTTAAAATCCTCCTCATTAATGTAGCTGTCATTTTTCTATGAAATAGGATAAGATTTTCATATTTTATTACTTCAAATTTTTATTTCAAATCTTATTGAAAAATCTCTTTATTCTTAATAAGTTTTTATAATATAGCACTCATGTAGGATCGTGAAAATGAATATATGAACAAAATAAATCCATTAAGGAATTTTTAATACTACTTTCCTATAAACAACTTTGTGAAGTATAACTGAAGTATAATAAAGTGAAAGTGTTTAAAGTGTACAATTTGATCATTTTTAATATACGTATACTACTTTTAAACCATCACTGCAAGCAAGATAACAAACATATCCATCACTCTGCAAAGTTTCCTTCTATCAAGAGTTCACCCTGTCCTTAGGCACTGATTCTTTTTCTCTTTATGTTAGTTTGCATTTTCAAAAATATTGTATAAGTGAAATAATAAGTACTCAATAAGTACTTTTTTGGCTTGGCTTTTTTTGCTCTGCACAATAAATTTGCAATTCATCCATGTGGTTGCACACCTTAATAGTCCATTCATTTTTATTATTGAGCAGTATTTCATTGGGTAGTTAACTAGAATTTGTCTATCTATTCACCTGTTGATGGACATCTGGGGTTTTTTTGGGGGTGGGGATAAAAAACAGTCCTCCACTTCCTTCTGCTCAGTGTCCTTAAGAAAATTATTAGTCACTCTGATCCTCATTTTTCTCCTCTTTAAAAATATGAGTTTAATGTCTATCTCATAGGAGTTTTGTAAGGATCAAACAAGCTCATTGCCTGGCACATAGTAAATACTCAATAAATATTAACTTCTTTTCTGAGTTATCACACAGTTGCCTTACTGGTATCAATTATGAGGTAACACTTTTCCTCCCATTGAAATGCTATTATTCTTTTCTAATCATTTTAGTGTACACTCTGCTTGAACATTACCATGATGCTAGCCCCATTGTCCAACCAATGTAGGGCTACCAATACAGTTGGCTCCTTAAAATATAATCCTTCTTTTGGATTATGTTGGTTTCCATAACTGACTGGTGACAACTTTTTCTAATATTGTACCCATATGCCCACGCTAGCTGTGAAATGGCTGCATAGTTAAGACAGGGAGACAACATTTAGGCTAGAAGAGGTTCTGTTTCTAGAGACTTAGAAGCTGTATTTGCTTTGCAAATGTTTTATTTTAACCAAGTAAATGTTTCCATTTGAGGAACTTGTGGGGAGGGGCAGCTGAAAAGGATTATGGATTTGGGAAGCAACCAAAAGCCCTCCTGGTCCACCCACCCAATTTATTTCCTTTGTTTTCTTTTTACACATTATTATTTTCTCACAGCCACTCCTTTAAAATATACCCACACTGAATTTTCCTGCCCAAATAGGACGCCTTCCATTAAAATAAATGTAAATAAATAAATAAACAGTGTTGATTTATTGATTTTCTCTTTCTTCATATTCTTCATAAATATTATATCCAACTAAGCTACTGAATCTAGTTCAGTTGGCAGATGGCAATGGACAAAGGAATTTTAATTTTTCCCTGTTGGCCACTGTAAGTGAAGTTGAGGGCTGGGACTCCGTACCATGCTAATGAGGCCAAGCCGACGTAATTTGGTAGTCAATGGGACTAGTTTGGTTTGCTCTAAAGCCAGTTTTACTCACTTAAATTTGACCTTATTCACATAGGTCTTGTTCACCAAAAAAGGGTGCTGGTGGTAGTGTCTGGAGATGGGGTGGGATGAAGTAAATAGATCAGTGATGTCGTGAATGAAAAGAGCATATACCCTGAAGATACTTAGTTGACAACATCATTTCTTCATAAGGAAAACTGTGTCACATTGCCATTAGGAATTCCTTAATCAAATTAAGGAACTACACAGAATTTGAGTGTGTGCCTATGAATTGAAATCCTCTGGCTTATATACAATACTGTCCAAATACAGAGGTCCCAATTGATAAAAACACTATGAAGTAACTACCTTTTCTTCAGCACTCAGAGGTGGAGACTTTATTTCATCTTTGTACATTAATGATTAATAGGGATGTGTGCTCCACCTGGAGTTTTTCATGAAAAAGTATATATTTAGAATAATATAATGCTTTTATATTTCATCAGGATAACACTGTAATATGCAGAAACCTACAAATTCTGATAGCTCTGCGGAAACACTGAATCCCACCCGCCAAGGCACCGGAGCTGTGCAAATGAGAATCAAAAATGCCAACAGCCACCACGACAGGCTGAGCCAAAGTAAATCCATGATCCTCACCGATGTTGGGAAGATCACTGAACCCGTAAGTCAAATACCTCAAATATCCAAGTTCCCTGAACGGAATTTTGTGTTAAAAAAAAAAAAAAGGGGAGAGAGAAGAAAGCTAATTAGCTTTGTTTTATTTGTTTTCCTAATGTGCATGAGAATACTGTTTTTGTAATGCACTTTATCTTGCCTACTTATAGTCATAATAGTATCCCCAGTTGCGAGAGAAGAGCTGGGCTTAATCCAGAGTGATAAAGTAGATTTGGAGCTAGACTGAAGAGCACCTTTGACTCATTTTAAGGGCCTCCACTATCATGCTTCAGTGTCATAAAAATAATGAGGTTATGCTAGCATGTGGTGTTTGTACTTCCAAATACAGTACATCACTTTGAAAAGCCAGAGGCTAAAATTAGCTAAGAATAAACTGAGAAAAAAAAAATCTTTAAAAAAAGGTAAAAAGCTCATCCTTAAAATCTCCTAATGATATATGATATTAGAAATTACAATTTGATTTGGAATGAGCTTAAACAGTTGAAATGTTGTGGCCGTTTAAGGTTTGGAGAGGAAGCCATTTTGTCTCCATAATGTGTCATTAGGAAGATTTGAAATAAAATAGTTAGAGATGAACTCTACTGCCAATTGTGTCCCTGCCCCTGCACGCATCCTGAGCCACTAAACACACTGATTGCGATGAGTCTCCTCTGGTTAATTTTCTTCCATAATGGTGGTAACTTGCAGCTGAGGCCATAGGATGTTACAAAATTATTTATGCAATGCTAGCCACTCTTTTGGACCCTGGCTCTATTTTGTTTCTCACAGTGAGAGCAAGAGCAAGAAATAGGTTAGCTGGGGACAGGCTGTGAGTCCCAGTCACCCTGCAGAAACATGTGAGCTATTAATTGAGTGTTCTGTTAATATCATAGGGGCCTATGAAATATTCAGCTCCCTAACTGAGTTATTAAATGAGATCAACTTGCTGAGTAGCATGTTACCGATTACATTTATTCCCTGTTTTTCACTTGAATTTCAAGTGCAGAATTAACCCACAATGATCTCAGGAGCCTAAGAAATATATGACTTTAATCATTCTTTCCTCAGGTATCATAGACAGATTTAGCATGAGGAAGCCAGTGATTATATTTTTGGAGTGAGAAATACATCCCTAGATAAGGATGCATTTTTCTTTCTTTACTTTCTCATTTAAAAGTATTGTCTGCTGGGAGGCACAGCACGGCCAGCCTGTCTTGGCTTTGAAACCTGCTAAAACGTTCCTCAACCATGAACTTGAGATAGTAGTTAGAGTAAATTATTGGAATCTCTATAATGTATTATCAGTAAGAACTGTACCTTTGAAAAAGTTTAAAAGTTAAGTATATTTAATGATGCCTAACATATTTTATTGGCTGTGTTTAACAAAAGGCACTATGCCGCAGTTGTTTTTGACAAGCATGAAAACATCACAGCATGAGACTGCAAAAGGAATTATGGAGAGAAATTACAAGTGATCCATCTCTCAATGAATTATCCACCTCAATAGCCCGCAGAACTCAGCTACCAATTAACACCTACTTTATTACATGTTGGGATGTACTTAATAACTTTCATGTGTTTATGCACTATTACCTTGACTGATGCCTCTTGTACAATTAGGCATAATTGGCATATCAATATGCAAAAGTTAAAAGGATTAACCCTCTTAAAACTAATGAGCATTTCTGTATCCAGCTGCTAAATGAGACAAAATTAGCATTTTTCACTTTTGGGCAGGATTTTATCATGCAGTTTCTCATTGTTGATATTACCTTGTTACATAACTTTAGTTTGGGGGGTTATATGCTGGACTGCTAGAGAATCAGAGTTTTCCAAAGTTAAATTAGCTATAATTATCCCAGCTTTTGTTTCCGCATTCTTAGTTAGCCTGGGCAATATGTATTCCTCGATAAGGAACAAAAATAAAAGTTACTTTTGGTTATGCGTGCTCAGTGCATAATTATATAAAAGGGGTATTTTAGTGAGGATATGTCATTTCACCGAGAAAACTTGGCTCAGAGATACTGTATTGAAAGCTTGCCATGGCACTAATTTTCTTTCTGTCTCAGTTCTTTTCATCTCTTTTTTCCATGCACAATTTTCTGACTAGATACTGACAGAATGTAAAGTATTTTGGCATATTTATTCAAACAAGCCTGTTAAAGATATCTGCTCAAGCTAAACTAAGAACTTGATTTTTCAGAAGTTGGAGGTTGGGGTGAGGTCAAGGGGGGAGATTTTGAACTTAGGAGAAGTGGAAGGAGATGTATAGTAAAAATGCATTCACAAGTTCACATGTAGCATGGTTTGCTGTAACAGAAACATACATTTAATGTGTACAGAAAAAAATTAAGAGTACTTAGAGACTATATATGTATCATTCATCCTATTTAATATATATGGCATATATATATACTATTTGTCACTGGCATATCAATTATGCAAATCTAATATAGACTTTATTGGAGTATATAATAACAAGAATCTGATATTACACTAATATGATTTAACTTATTACAAGAAATAATAAAAAGATTCTAGGGTCACATTAATTATATAATTTTGTCATTAATACATAAGTTCCTCTTTTAAAATTTTGCTTAATTAAAAATATGTTTAATATGAATGTGAACTCAGAACACAACATAAAATTCTTCTATATATACAATGAGCCTATATTCTTGGTAACTTAAATCGAGGAGTATTTTGAAATGCCAACATAAACATTTATTCGACCAGAAGCTATGCAAGCACAGGTGAATTTACTTGTTGAATTAAAAGTTTTGATTTCCTAAGTGCTGCAGGGAAGCATTCCAGTAAAACAGGTATCAATACTCCATTAGTATTTTATTGGTAGTATGCATCATTTTCTTTAAACACCAAATAATCATTTTTATGTGGTTAATAAGATCAATGCCTTTTCAAAATTGAAAGAGACCATTTTGCTTCCTAAGAAACATTGAAGAGGTGGAAAGTTTGGATATAGAATGACATGGTTAGAAAGAAAATTGCGCATCTGTGAGAGTGATCTGGAAAGCTTCATTTGGTAGGGAGGGAACGCTCTTTGGTCTCAGTGATTTGTTGTCTCACCCTGGGCACTGGAGTGAGACCTCTTAAAGGTGAACTGTGATTTACCCGAATGTGCTAAACACAGAAGCAGAAGGCTTAGTTAACATTAATGGGGGTAAGTAAACTGTGCCTCTTTAAGGGCTAAAAAAGCTAAAATGCAATCCAGCAAATTGCTAACACAAAAGGTTTAATGTGGCTTTGATGTTATTTATAAGAGGGATGCCCAGTCTACCAGACAGTTTAGAATAGATATTAATGAAGAGTTTAAATAGCCCAAGTCAGGAAACTGCAGGCATAGGATTTGCAGGCAGGAGCAGTTCCAGCATTTAATACTGGTGTCTTAAACAGCAACATATATGAATATTCACCATTTCCATCATGTAAACCCCACAAAAGTGCATCACTCCATTCTTGGCTATTGTGGACAGGGAAATGTTTTTTCATTAGTGTTCAGATAAAGACTTGGGTCATGTCATTCCTAAACATTAACATACAAGACTCCTTTTGCTTCTCTTCCCAGACAGTGCTCTTTCATTTTTCTTTTTAATATATTATAAGGAAAAAGAGGAAACAATTTTCTTTTGTTTCTTACTTCTGTGATTATAGGATACTTGCCAAAGTTGTGGCTAGCTAAAAAGGCAGACATAAAAATTGCTACTAAAAATATAAGCCTTCTGTTTAGCAGAGATTTTGAGAAATATTATGAGACTATAGGACTTGTCCATGTTTACTTCAGATCAAGCTTATAGTTAGGTTTGAGGCTTTGTTTGTATAAATTGTCCTGAAGTGGATCCTGATATTTAATTAAAATGACACTAAATCACATTGAATTGATAAGACTTGGCATCTCAAACAAAGGTAATTGCCCGTATTGGTTTTGTGCAAAAATAGCGCTGCTTGGAAAATGTGCAGCCAACACAGACTGTCAACTCCATTTATAGATCAATATGTGAAAACCATTGATCAGGCAGGCATGTATAACAGTAACACTTTGCATTTATTTGTTGTTTTTATACCACATTAAGGCTTACAGGATTATAGGCTTCCTAAATATTTTGACTTCCTCATAAATATATGATCTGTTGCATGTTAATTAAATGAGAGTCTGCAGCCATTTCTAAAATTGTTTTTAGTTTGATGATTTCCTTTTATTGCTGTGGATCATATGATCTGAAAATGGATTAGTTTCTTTCTGCATAAAGATTATTAAAGCTTATTTTAATGTGTCCTATTTACTGTAAGATGTGGCTGCCTTTTTGCTTTGAAAAATATAGATACAGACAATTATTTTCTGTTAGTGAGTGGCTGATCTTTTTTATTAACTGGGCATTCTCAGTGCTCAGGGTAGAATTATTTCTTGACATATTTTGGACACCCTGTAGATAATGGGTCTTCTTGATTTCTCCTGATAGAATTTGTTTTCTTTCTTTTTTATCTAGCTCTGTACTACAGGCATCTGATCAAACATTATGTAGAAAATAAACTGATCAACTCAATTAAATTCTAGACACACACAAATATAATTTGAATTCTGTTTTTCTCATTCGAGAACAAGCCTCATGAACTGCTCTTATACACCGCCTTCTGCAGTTAAATCTTTCTTATCTCATCAGTGTAAGGACAGTGTTTTGTTCCTAATCTTTATTGAACTATTGTGGATGACATTTGTAAGCCATTTTGGTTTATAAGGAAAAGCTGGAGGACAGTGAAGTGAGACTCTCCATAGATCCAAACCTCAGATATGACTACGCAATAATGTGTCTTCCACTGCAATTTTCTTTGCCACTGAGAGGTCAATTTTGTTGAGAAATCTTTTTATATCTTCTATATACATTAGGAGTACTGCTTTCAAGACAATACTTGGTTTTATATATGGTATTAAAACAATAAAAGAAACACAATTTCAGAAATAGAAAAAAAAAAACCCAAGAAAGAAAGGAATCATGAAATTCAAGGGTTACCTAAGGTAATTAGTCTGCTGTAGAGCAGAAGAAAACAGTTATTAGCTAGATTTTTGGCTTTTGTGTAAAATGCCCTGGGTTAGGGGGTGGGGGAAGAATCACTAGAGATTTCTTTCCTTGTCCTTGCCATCCCATGTCATCTCATGCTGTGAAAATCTTTAACTCTGTTTACCAAGCACAAATTGGACTTGCCAAAGGTTCAGGAAGTTTTCATCCATCGGCATTGTGGAGCCTGTACTTCAAAGAATGAGCCGGGGCTCTTGAGTTCACGTCCACGGTTGTGTCCTTTCCATTTTAACTTGAGCATAGCTAAATTTGTTTATAATCTCCTACTGATTGAACATGGCGCTGAATGTACATGAGATACATTTGTTTTAAAGTTAGTCCTCTGATTACTAATTTGAATCCAAAACTCTAACCTTGTTAGCATCTGGACTTATTTCCATAATAACAACCCCTTCAGAACCTACAAAGTAATGAATAATTGACAACAAATGAAATGTTTTGATAGTTGTCGGCACAAAGCATGTTTAATGTTTTGTGTTGCTTCCTAGCTAATTATGTAGATGACACATTTGTCAGACCTTGACTGCCATTAGAAACGTGTTTCCAGAGGGGAGAAAAACAGGCTATTCATAGAGTAATTAACTAGAATGCTCAATGACCTGTGAGAGATTCAAATCGCTGCCAGTTCAGACATTGTTTTGTTACAGAAGCAGAGGGGTAATTAAAATTCCAAATTACAGTCCTATGATGGAGCATTTGTTTGTTGACAGTATACTCTTACTCTAGTTTGTTAATTCTTTTTTAAATTGCTTCTAATCCATTTTATAGCTTTAGGAGTTCCGTCTTTGAATTTACTGACAACTAATATTATGGTAAATTGTACTTCAGTGGAGTGCTGCGTGTCTCACAGTTTCAAGGGAGCACAAGGTGGGCGGGATAAAAATAGCTCCTTCCCTAAGCTGACATATCAGGTGCTGTCAGTGGGAATGCCACTAACGTGGAACATCTTGTTAAAAACTGCTTTTCCAATTCTGGATTAAGGGAAGATGTCCTGGTAGAAAATACAGAGATAAAAAGGAAAGCAACAATGAACATCTAAAAAGGAGGGGAAAAAAACCTAATCTCCTAATAGGAAATGACTGATTAGGGTGTTCTTAAGGAGAAGAGAGGAATTAGGGCTGAAGATGATCTGGGGAAAGGTGCTGTGTTCAACACAGAAGATGCAAGAGTCTGTGGGAACGCTCTCATAGATCACTCAAAAAAGGGCATTTTTATAGCAATACCTTCCACCTCAGGTCAGTAACAAATTGCAGGATGATGGGTGTAACCTATGAATTTTTTCAAGGCATTATTGGTATAGTTTACAAATCTGTAAGGCTAACATTAGTCTAAAAAATTCAGCTCAAGAGAAATATTTATTTAGGTTGCTGAAAGTGAGAATATAGTTTTCTTAAAAAGATCTGACAGAAGTCACACGGTGTTTGATGCAGGCGAGCTGACAGAGGCATCCAGTGAGCGTTGATTATCCCCAAGTCACTGTCAGCTAGGATTGATTTTCACTTTCTCCGTTTATGTAACGGTTCCTGTAATACAGCTGACCCCGAATCACGTTACCTTGTCATTTCTCTGCATGGATCAAGAAGAGATGAGCTGAAAATAGCTAGACACTGACCTTGAACTTGCCAGAAAAGTGAGAAGTGACAGTGGGGTTTTTCTGTAGTTCACATACAAAGATAAAGGCGAACTGTTCCTCTGTTGAGTTCGCTGTAGCAGCACAAGGGGGCAGAGCAGTACTAGAGATTACAGGTGAAACAGCTTTTGCTCCAGCGTGTAAAAGCCTCTGAAAAACCAAATCGAGCCAGAGGTCTCATTTTTACATCTTAGTGTAGACATAAAGGAGAATTACTGATGAATCAAAATCTGGGGTCCCCTGATGTTCATAATCAGTAATCTAAAAGTGTACATTCTAATTAAAAAGGTTACCTAATACTCTGTGTGGCAGCTACTATGCTTTTCCACTAAATCATTTGCAGCCTCTCTTATTTAATTCATATAATACTCTTCACCCTGAAAATAACTTTGGAACCATAGTCACTACTATTAAGAGAATTTTATGGCAGATTCCTAAGGTGATATGTGTCATTTCAGGTACAATTGTATCAGAACCTGGCAAGTTGTTATACTATTAAGGATCAAAACCCCACAGTTAAAACTGGACAGTATTATATGGTGATGTACACACACAAAGTGGTAAAATACACGCTGATAAATAATGTTTTCCATTTGATTTACGTTTTTCTATACCTTGTACATCTTCCCATTTTAATACTTGCCTCAGTTTTCAGAAATTTCCTTTGATAGATCATCATTATAACCTCGATTAATCTAAAACACAGTATGTTGAATATTGTCCTTTGATTGCTAGCACTTAGTTAAGCGAAATCGTCATTGTACTGATGTGAAATGTTTCTCGTAAATGACACTCACAGAACTTGCCAAATGAAGTGGAGAAGTGAAGCAGGTTGAGAACTAGAAGAACAAATACTGACTTGAGCATCTTTCCATGTGTGGTGGTACAATAACATTGCAAACCTCTACAGTAACAAAATCCCTTCTTGGATATCCCTTCTTGGATTCTTTCTGTGAGTGTATGCACATGCACACACACACACACACACACACACATCTATTTTACACATGTACGTATATAGTAAATAATATATATATATATATACACATACATACATATATACATCTTTCACTTCAGAGAAAGATATATATATTTTATACATTTGAGCTTATTTTTATATTCTAAGAAAAATAGCCACTTACATATATTTACAAGCTGAAATGCTAAGACTGCTTCAATACTTTTCTCTCCATAGGTTTAACTCAGGACAAACTGACAATGTTAAGATCTGAGAAATGAGTAGAATTCCAGTATGTTTCAAGGATGGAATAAATAGGAGATCATTTTATTGCCAGAAATGAGGTTGAAAATATTCAAAGTGTTATCACAGAAATCTATAATACCTACGTTCTGGCTTCACATGGAAGAAAATAGCTTGTGCTTCAGGCATAAGATCCCCAACGTAGGTTTTGGGGTGTGTGTGTGTGTGTGTGTGTGTTTAGCAGGGGTGGGGATGGGTTGGTGTCTCAAACTGATGTCTTTGAAGGCAATCCTGAAGAACAGTTGCATTTCTTTAGAGTCACACAATCTACTTTGCATTCCTGCTCCTCAGTGTGTGCAGAAGACCTCTTGCGTGCCCTCCCCCAGGTGGTAGGAAACCCATCCCTAAATGGTTGATTAGCTTCTGCTTCTGAGGTCAAGGCAAACATAAAAGTGTCGGCTGCTAAACCACTTCCCCAGAGTTGTTATTCCTCCTCCTTCAGTGTGTAAGGCTTTTAATAAGGGACTCTAGTCCCTCATGTGTTCAGATTCGGTTTATTGTTACCATCTGTTTAATTACCCTCTCAGGTTTGTGTTGGGAAGCATGAAAGTATTTTATCCAGCCTTTGATTCCCTGTGTTCCTAAAGAGATGTGGGTAAAGTACATGTCAGTTTTCAAAAAGCATATTAAAAACTGATAAGCAGAACCATCTCCAAACAATACCATGTAAGAAAAAGGCATTATTTTTTTTACATGAATGTGTGTTGCAAGAAATTAGCAAATGTACAGCGATGTGGCACTCTCTTCCCAAAATGATACCATCTTCTTTACGTGCACTCTTATAAGCTTCTCCTTTGAGATGATGGATTTTTATGATTCCCATTCACTTTGAATGCACTGGCAATAAGTTTATTAGGGAAGAGATATGGGATTTGAGTTGTAACAGGATGTACGGTTGTCATATGTCAAGCAAGTTTAAGGATATGCTAAAGTGGAAGATAAATCATGTACTCCAAAAGTGAAGATATACTCTTTGGGGAGGGTGAAAAAACCCAGAGGAAATTCAGTTACTGTATTTTCTTCTCTTTCTCCTCCTTGTTATTATTATTATTACATTCTGTCTTTTTTTTTTCCCTGAAGAAGCACCAGCATGTTGTTTCTGGTGGCCACTGTAATCACCATGATATGGTGCATTTTTCCACATGTAAATGCCTTTGATAACAAAATTACACTGACTGACACAGACTTCTCACTCATTTATGTCCAAATTATTTTATACACCAGCAATGTGGGTGAAATGAAACATAATATAAAATGAAACAAAACCAAACTCTGGTGTTTTAAGTAGCAAAATGTTGTAGAAGTCTTGCTCTGAAAACCAAAAGGAAATAAATCAGGTGATTAAACTTCCTAAATAAAACAAAAAAAGTCAAATGGCTACTAAGATTTCATTTTTATTTATCCCTTAGGAGATAATTTCAGTAAGTGATTTTTTTTTCCCTGAGATTCTGAGGTATTAGATTAAGAATGTGCTTGAAAGTGTTCAGAAATGGTAGTCTTGTTTTTATGTGACTGACCTTCCACGATATCATAAGCCCAAACAACCATGGTACTATATTTTTTATCCTTCGTGAAGAAACCAGGGCTGTTCTTGCCTCATAATCTTGTATTATTTCTGTGGAGGAGGAGGGATAGTGATGACACTAACTTTCCTCCACTACTTTCGGACACCTGACCTGCTTTCTTTCCCACAGGGTAAAAGGAAGCTGCAGTCTTCGTATTTCCAATGAGAAGGGACATGTGTCTCCTTGCATTGAATTGTCTTAGATCATATCATGTAGCACAAAGTGACCCAATATAGGAAGACAGGAAAACAAAGTGACAGTTTTGTTTGCTCAGATATAAACACCAACATCAAAACATGGGGGTATATCCTAGAGGCCTGCTGCCAGGTTGCAGGAATTAAAACAGTAAAAGCTGATATTCTGTATTTAAATAAAATGTATTCAAGGCACAGTCTATAATTAGCAGGGAAAGGATAATGAACAAATAAGCTTAGCTCAGGTTAGACAAACTGAGTGTGACTAGTACTGTTTTTAAAATCCACGAGAAAGTGAATCTGGCTGATGCTTGATAATACATCACCCACTGTGGTCTTGCTTTATTGATCATAGCCTGACAATGGGTAACCTTTCATGGCAACTTCCTCTTTTACCATGAATTATTGACAATATTCATGCCAATAGCACATGATCAAATAGACAGGAATGAAGTTTACATTCCTGGATATGCTATCCTTAACCTCCATGCTTTTAATATCATAGTTAAAAAGGAAAAAGAAAAAGAAAAAGACAGGAAGTTAAGAAAGAAAACATTTTCTTACTTGTCTTGAAAATACTAACTAATTAGCTTTGACTTTCACACAGATTATTAATTTGACATCTTTATGGTTCTCAACTACAACACATTTTGAGTATTAAAGCCCAAAATATAAGAGAATATTATGGTTGCTATTTTTACCCTGGCATCCTCTATCTTCTATAACGCAAATCCTAGAAAATGTTACTCTAATGGTGTGTCCTAGAGTCCCTGCATTAATAATTACATGCTCAAGGAGTTGTCATCATCTCAGCTCTGCCTCTGTTTGTGGCCCTTTAACAGTCCTCAAAATGGAAAGTGGGTGAGCAGGTCAACTACTTTCATCCATTCACTCATTAGTTCATTCTTTCATTCATTTGGCAGATATTTATTGGCACTTCCTGTGTGTCAGAGACAGCTTTGAAAGGTGGGGACACAAAACAAAAAGATTCTCAGTCCTCTTGGAGTTTCCATTCAAGAGAGGTAGGATCCTTATCTTGAGCTAGCCCGGGCTCAGCCCGTTTGCTTCCTAGGTATCTTCATTGTCACCACCAGCGCCTCCTCACTCTCAATACTGGTACTAGCATCATGTACCTTACATTTTATCACTAATACTGTACAGTGTTTAAAGTTGGTCTGTGAAATAAGAGTCCTTTACTATCTCTTCTTGTATATGCATTCTGTGGGTTGTAAGTATCAAACAGGACTTTATTTTTAAATTTGAAATTGTGGAACTCCCACCCGATTCTAGCCTACTTTAAACTCTCTTTTGCACACTTTGATGTATTTCCTATGTCTTTTTTTCCTTTGACAAACACACGTTACTAGAGTACTTTCTTTGGTAACAAGCCAGGTGTTAAGTATCCTCATCTGGTTACATTTATAGTGCTTCTTTTATTCATCACCCATTCTTAGTCCCCCTTCCTTAGTCTTAATGAACTTATGATAAACATTTAGCTGGTGTTGAAATAATAATTTTTATGAATACATATTAAAATGTTAGTATGTTTACTTGACATCTACGACTGTTCATCCTTTCAACATGAAAATTGAATACAGATCCATTGTAGACTTTTACAGAACATTCAAAATTTTCACCAGGTTCTTGACTTTTAAAAAAATGTTTATTGTGATCTTTGCCGTTGAGGTCTGGCAGAACATTGTCCGCCAGGTTCCCATGATTCATGGAATTCTGTGAGGTTGATCAGGAAAGGGATGACTTAATTTACAAACCCACCTAAGCAGTCCCTGTCATTAGTGTTATCCTCATCAGTTTAAGAGGAGCATGCCATCATGGTCCTTAAAACACATTGCCAGGTGTGATAGTAATGTCTCATGCACTAAAACAAAGGTGATAACACTAACCACAAAGCAAAGATCAGAGAATGCAGGCTCAGTTGGCAATATGAGCTATTTTGAGGCTTACTCCATTCAGGAAAAAGAAAAAAAAGGAAAAAAAAAACTTTTTGAAGAATAATTTCATTAAATTGCATAGACAGATTGCATCAAAAGACAGTAACATCCACGTTTTGAAGTAAACCAGTTGGCCAGTTTAAAGATGTAGCTCCACCTAAGGCAAGGTGATTCTTAGATCTTTCTGAATACAGGCATATTTCCCTTTATTGTGCTTTATTTCACTTCACAGACATTTGCATTTTTTTAAATGAATTGAAGGTTTGGGGCAACCCTGAATCCAGCAAGTTTATTAGTGCCAGTTTTCCAACAACATTTGCTCATTTCATGTCTCTGTGTCACCTTTTGGTAATTCTTGTGATATTTAAAATTTTTTCCTTATTATATTTCTTATGGTGATCTGTTACCAGTTATCCTTGATGTTACCATCTTAATTGTTTTGGCATTTTCTAGAAATCAAATATCTTTAAATTAAGGTATGTACATTTTTTTAGATGTAATGCTATTACACATATAATAGATTAAAATATAGTGTAAACATAACTTTTATGTATACTAGGAAACCAAAACTTCTATGTGACTAGCTTTATTGTGACATTAGCTTTATTGTGGTGGTCTGGAACTTCACCCACAATGTCTCCAAGGTATGCTTGTACTTGATCATCCACCAAATAGGTTCTATTGAGACCTCAGTTTCTTATTTCTCTCATGTGTGCATAATTGGACAGCAGTCTTGTTCTGAGAATGAACAAGGAAACCCAGATTAGATTCTGGGTGCATTAAAGAGAACTGTTTTGTACCTTTTGACTGTCAGTCTGAGCTTCTCTTTACTCATGCTGCCCTTTATAATTCTGAGTCCCCACCTCCTGCCTGACTGCATAGCCAAAACCAATCTTGGAAGGTCTATGCTTTCCAGCATCACTAACATGTACCTAGAACTCTGATAGTTTCCTTTCACCTATGCTTTAAGGACTTGTTTAAGGACAGTATTGACTTTATATATACTAGTGACAAGAGGCTAATGGATCTAAAGCAGAAAAAAAAGTGGCTGACCCAGTTTTGCCACAGGTATTTTTGGGGGAGATAATGTTTTTAAAATTTTGAATTTGAAAGCCTATAGTTGGAGTAGCCTTGTCTTTGTCAATTTATGAAACCTGCTTAGCCCTGAAGACATTTCAGTTTGAAATCTTAAATTTATTTCATGACTGACTATTTAGAATTGAGAACATAATGTGGAAAGTCAGAAGATGACAATTGTTAGTTATCAATTTGAAAATTTAGAAGATGACAATTGTTAGTCATACATTTGGAAATGTAGTCCCTACCACATTTCACTGACAGTGTGAAAACATTCTGTTATATAGCTAAATATGAATTTTCTTATTCAGATTTTTTCATTTGGGATTAATTTCAATTTTAGACTCTTACACATTATTATAAATTAACAAACTACTTGCTGCCTTTAGACAACACTAAAAAATAACTGTGATTATCTATGGAAATAGAGTTCTCTTGTCACCAAGTTATAAATATTCTGTTTATTCTGGTTTAACTATGATTTAACTTTTTTGGGTTTGGTTAAATATTTCTGAAAACTTGATGATAAGCTGCTTTGTATCTAAGTGAAACAGTGCACTTCTAAATATAAAAAAAGAATCACACCAGACCCTTGGAAATTAGAAATGGTGCTAACTGATCACAATATTATATAAAATCTTAATCAACTTAGATTTGACTAATCATCTTATTATTTATCATCTACTTTACATTTTTACTGATGAAGCTTAATTTAAAGACTATTAAACTTTGTTAGAATTTTTATTTCTTTTTCAATTAACATGTAACATCTTTTAAGAAATGAAACACACACAAAATGAACTCCACAAACAGTCTCAACTTGGCTTCCTATAGCCAAAATTTATTTTTCTGGAGTATCGGTTTTACCAAATCATAAGCTTTGTGCCTTCATGGAGAGAAGATAGGTTCACATGAGGAAGTAAAAAAGTCCTTTGAAATGAAGATCAAAGAGCTCTCAAAGATCTCCAGACCTTTGCATTTTGCATGTTGAATCTAACCTAAAAATGTGTTTTGTCTGGCCCAGAGAGTACTTTTTCCTTCTTGCTTTTTATTGAGCCGACATTTTAACATTGTGAGCTTTCACAAAAATTTGTATGTGTGACATCTCAAAATATCTGAAATTTTGGCATCCATAGGGCTGGCTTCTCAAAGAGCACACAATAACCAGGTAGAGGTAAATAGATGTTGCCCTGTCTAGGTGGGGCAAGTGGCCTCTCATTCACAGCACTCTTCACTGGGTCCTGTTACCTACCTGACATCTGAGTTGGCAATGCCAGCTTTAGCATATCTATTCCAACCTTCTTTAAATGCCCACTAAGGGAAAAAAAATAAACTGCATTATCATTCAGGTAACTGCAAGACTCGTGTTTCCAACTGAATATAACTTTTCTAATTTTCCTCCTTCTAGGTGGGGATAAGGTTTGGAAATAGGAAGAGGTAGTTCATTTATGTATATACATGTTATTTACATAAATGAAACTTTGGAAAACTTGATCCTCTGCTGATTCCCAGAGACACTAATTAGTGCCCCCATGGCGCACAAATCTCCCATGACAAATCAGAGATTCAGTCATGGGGAGATGTGGCAAGCCTCTGTCCCTGAAGTGGTCCCTCCAGGTTCACTCGGAGCTGTCAGGGCAAGTGTCATAGAGAGGTTGTAATGCTCTTGTTTGTTAGTTATGAGTTTGGTACATGTTCAGTGTTTTGACCAGTAACATTTGACTCTAGCTGCGATTAGAATTACTTTTAGGCAATATAAACCAGGCGTAAATCATCCCCTCAAGCGCATCTACATAATGGTTACCTTCAGAGTAACTGCTTTGCCACTTCACGGGAGCAAGCAGAAGTCTGGTAGTTATAAATGTGAACTAGTGTTGGGCAGACCTGGGAGAAATCCTGGCTCAGATTCTTACTTACTGTGTTACTGTGTGCAAATTTCTTGATGGTTTTTGGCCTCACTGTCCACATCTTTAAATGAATATAATAAATACCAGTTACCTACGGACTGGTGAAGATTAAAGGAGATAATTTATATAAAGTGCTAAGTATAACACCTGGTGACATAAGAAGCATTCAAAAATTGCAGAAAATTACTGTTGTAATCATGCTATTCATTTGGGTAAGGTTCTACAGACCTGGCTCTGTAGCTTTGAACCGCCCTGTGGGCCCCTCTGCCGTTTGACCAACACCTTTCAGCAAACCAGCTCCCAATACCCACCTGTACCCTGAAATATTTTGATTCAACCACTTTGAACTCTTACTCAATCTATTATTGATTTATGTAAGCTTTTAATTCTTAGATATATATTTTCTGATATCTGATACTGTTTTTACAATAATGCCTACTGGCTTCCATCCTCAGCTATGACTCAGAGTTTGTTCTTACATTACAGTAATACAAATGTTTACCATTTGGGAGCATCTACTATATATGTGGCACTGTGCTAAGTGCTGTAAGAAAGAAGACTTGATTAAACGCTCACACCAAAAAATAAATGATGGAACTGAGACATGGCTTCAAGGATGACTGATAACAAAGCCCTACTCTGGCTTATCTGAGCCACAGTCTGTACTGTATATCCTAAGCCCCAAAACCCTGTCCTGTTGCAGACCCCATGGCAACATTCTGCTACGTGCAGCCTGGCCCAGAGAGCAAGTGACAAGCGGATATATACTCTTTTTATACCAGTTGAAATTCTGTTCAACTTTATAGAAGGAATTAAAACTCAGTCTCCTACCCAACATTTTCTCAACTGATTTTCCCTCATCTGAACTCCTATAGCAATAATTTATTTGATCAACTATGTAATTATTCATTATACACAGCTTTAATATTATTTCTTCATGTTTTATTTTGAAAACTTACTATACTTCATTATTGTTGTTCAACTTTTTATATTTTCATATTATATATCCCCTACTAATGTGATAACTCCTAAAAGTCAGTTATTATATCTTCAACTGAACTTGATTGAAAATAAGCATTTAATTTTTTTAACTTAAAATACATTTAAAAAGTTTTCTATGGTTACCAGGGAGGAAGAGGGTGGGAAGGGATAAACTGGGAGTTGGAGATTTGCAGGTACTGACTATTATATATAAAATAGATAAACATCAAGTTTATACTGTACAGCACAGGAAACTATATTCAGTGTCTTGTGGTAACCTATAATGATAAAGAATATGATAATGAATATATATGTATCTGACTGAAGTATTATGCTATACACCAGAAATTGAAACAACATTGTAAACTGACTGTATTTCAATTTAAAAAAAAAACTTAAAAAGTTAAAAATATTATGTGGCTAGTAGTACCTAATGATGCCTCTTCCAATTTCTGAACAAAACATCTTTGTAACAAAGATGTGTAATTTTTTTATCTGTACAGGAGTAAGAAAATATAAGAATCTAGGAATATCTTATAACCATACAAAGAAAAGGAGCTGAATTGAGAGCAGGAAAAACCAATAATCCATCTATGCTTCTAATCATGGACAGTGAAGTCATCATTGCATTCGTTGAGGCTGAAATGGGTAGATCATCTATTTGACTCCCTGCCTTGTAATTCAGAAATTATGGCATGTGTGCCAACCAAAAACTAGGCAAGAATCTCTGAACTGCACAGGTGTTGTTTTATGAAACAACCAGAATTCTGTTGTTCCTTATCCTTTCCCCATGGTTTTATATCTACGCAGAGACTGAAACTCCCAGAAAACACCATTGTAGAGATAGCAGGGGACTGACAGTGGGATGAGGCAATCATTGGAATTACAGCAACCACAAGTATGTTGCTAAAGGTGAGCTAGAGTTACCATGAGCACCAGTAGAAGGATAGGCTGGGATTTAATTTTTTATATATATGTAAAATTATATTTAATTATTTATATATGTATAATTAGTATATAATTATATATTACATATAATAATATATAGTTAGTATATAGTATGTAATTATACACAATTAGTATTTGATTATAGGTATATATAATAAAATAATATATATAATTAGTCCATTACATCAGAGAAAAGGCAGGGAAAGCTAAAGATGTTCCCACCTATATCTAGCAGAACTATACTAAGGCAGTCTTGTTGACTAAAAATTTGATGAAGAATGGTGGTTACCAAACTGTTCCCAAGCTGTATCTAACTCCAAGAAGGGAATTCAGCCACCTGTCTGGATAATGAACTCGGTCAAGAAATAGTCACATGACCTTTGTAACCATTACAGATTGTATTTGACCCCATGGAGCAGAAAAGTGGATATATCGGCTTAAATAACTAATGGGCTTATTTTTGTGTGTAACAACAGTGCAGAGGTAATAACTACCAGGCAATTGTAGTGCTCGGCTACACAAAATATCAGACACAGGCTTTCTCTTTCCACTCACCCTGTTTAGAATGCAGTTTATTTCCTATTGCTGATCTTCTCGTGGCCAGCAGATGGCTGCTTTACCTTTAGCATTTCAAGTGCATTCCAGGCAGGAAAGAAGACATGTTAAGGGCAAAAGACCTGTGCAAACTGAACCCACTCTCTTTTAAATAGCTTCCATGGGAAACCCATCAGTGATTTCTACTTACATCTTGTTCAGAACTGTATCACGTGTTCACATTTAGCTTCAAGGAAGACTGAGATGTGTAATTTTTGATCAGGAGACTTCTCTGTTGTGAACAAAATAATATCAGATAGAGATAAGGGCTAATAAAAGATCAGAGTTAAAGGTTACAGTGAATTAAGAGTGAGGTGGGATTGGGGACGTCCCTTAGAGCATGCAGGGCTTTGTAGTCTACTACAAGGAGTTTAGATTTTATTATTTGATGCACAATCAGAGACCACTGAAGGATTTTAACGAGTTTCCCTGCTTGGTGGAGAATAGATTAGGAAAGGAAGAAAGAAAATGGGGTGCTATTAAGGAGTTCAAACTATTCTTGATCCAATAAATCATGGTAACTTGTGCTAGATTGGAGACAGAAAACAAGGAATTTTTAAGCATAGACTTGAAAAGACTTGTGGATGGAGGGAAGGTAGGTGGAAAGGAAGTGGGAAGGCTTCCAGGTGTTTAAATAGAGAAACTGGATTGATGATAGTGCCAATTGCTGAGATGGGAAGAACCAAAAATGGTACAGATTTGACAAGGTAAGATGTCAAGCAGTCGGATTTGTTTGTGGGAAGTTTGAGATTTCAGTGACACATCAAAGTCAAAGTGTCAAGGGGACAATGAATTATGTGAATTTGGAGCTCAGAGACTAGACATAGCCTGGTGATATAATTTTGATGCCTACAACCAACAGATGATATTTAATGCCACAGAAATAACCAAGAGTCCATCTGGATAAAGCATAGACATAAAAGAGGGTTTAAACTTGCAGAGTAAGCCTGCAGAGAAGTTGGAGTGACTGGGAAAGTGAGCATAAACCAAGAGATACCCATGAATTTCAAGACATAAGGGGTGCCTGAGAATATTCAAATCAAAAATATGTATATATATTTCACATAAATGCCTGTATATTCAGTTTATTTGAAGGCAGATATTTCATAGGATTTGGAAATGAGGCAGAACTAGTGGATCTAATTGTTTGTATTGCAACCTAAAGATACAGTAAGAACAGAGAGGTTATTTGATTCATGTATGAGTATTTTAACATAGTTTATGTTAAATATGTTAATATACATGCATAAATAAGTAGTTTATCTATATACATTTGAATGTATGCTGTAATAAAATCTAAGCAGTATTAGATATCTTTATATGTCTTAAATGTTATTTTTCTTCTGCTGATAGAGAAAAACTCAAAATTTATTTTCCGCTTTTAACTTTCCCATAAAAGGTGTGGATTCTGGTTCAAGAGAAGCAATCTCTCAGTGCAACATCACAAGGAATAGGAAAAAGTCAAAATGTCTGGAAAATGATAACTGGTTTCAACATATATAATAAATGTTCAAAATAGAATCAAAGGGCAAACATCAAGGTAAAGATAAAGAATAAACTACACACAGATAATAAAGATAATTCACGAAACTAAAAAAAAAATTCTAATTTTATCTTGAGTAAATTGAGTGGGTATTTTTGAACTTTGTTTTTCATTTACAGTTTGCCCCGGGATAAAATGATAAGCTCTATTAATCAGCAAAGGTTAATGGCATATTATTTCTTTGTAGATTGATAACAGCTCTGGACTAAGTTGTTTGTAACTTCTGTCCAAGTGGACTATTGTACTTCAGCCGCAAATCACATGAAAATGTCAACCGTGTGTTTGATTTTACCCACTTAAGGAAAAAAATCCCACAAGGAACATTATAAGATAATAGAATGTGTAAAATTAATCGTTTTCCGAGGGATCTTTTCCAATTTTATTCTCCTTGGTTGAATTCCCTTCCGATTTTGGCCCTCAGATTTGCGTTTTCTTTTGGGGAGATTTGTTTGTGGTAATGGTACTAGAGCCTGCTTTGAGTCAAGTCTCATTTATCAAACAATTCCCTCTCACCCAAAAATTCCCAGAGTAGTCACTACTAGCAATTCTCCTTTATTTGTGCTCTCCATTTGTACCTGGTGAATTCTGTATTATATTAATTCATAAAACCAGCTCTGCCAGACTCCCTATGGTTACAATTATTAAGGCTGTAACTGAAATATCTTTCATATTGATCTGCAACCAGAAGTTCTTGTCCTGAAGCTTTTGTTTCACATTAAGACAGTAATGATCACTTCCACCAAATGAGCAGCTTAATGGTCACAGAAAGCTGAATGAAAAGACTTTGATCATCACCTTTGAGAGCACTGTATCCCAATATCTTTTCCTTCTATAATTGGCAAACATTAATGAAGCTTTCAGTTTAAACAAACAAATAAAATACTTTAAAGAAACTTTTTTTTTTTACAAAAATCATCTCCTTTTTTGTTTGTTTTTGCTAAGTATTTTTAACCCTACACGCACTTGTTTGGTTTCCAGGTCACACAGAGACTGTTTGCCAATGGCTTATTTTTAATGCTCTAAATTTTAACAGTGTTTTCATTTTCTTTCTATAGGAACTGAGATGTTATAAATCCAGTTGAAAGGATAGAAATTAGTAAGCAGTCTAAGACTGCCTATTTGATTTATTTGTTAAGAGAATTGGTATAGATTAGTCAGTGTAGTCTCCCCCATGTCTGGAGGGACAGAGGAACTATTTGATGATTCTTTCATATTCACATTTCCTCCTGGAAAAAGTAGAATAATGACTCTATAATGAAGCTCTTATACAAATATAATGTATCCCGAAAAAATATTAATAATATTTTTGTAATTGATCAAATGGAAAAAAAAAACCTCTCTAGATATTAATTGGACATATTAACGTTATTCACTCCACTGTTAAAAAGGTAACAATACTGTGGAGACTTTTCATATCCAGGTTTTAAATCAACTTCATATTGTGGACTATTAATTTTCCCTAGAAACCTGCAGATGCGTAATTTAAAAATGGACACTCTATAGTAGTGGACTTATGCATACATTTAAAGAAAACTAGAGCGGATTAAAAACATCAAGCCTGAATTTTTATGGGTCATTAGATCTTTAGTGCATCTCATGGGCTCCAAAACCAATGAACTGAGAGCCTTGGGAAACTTCTAGTCTGACCCAAGTGGAAGAAATGAGGAAGAGCACAAGAATTGCCAGTGTTCAATGCTATTATTATCTTCACAGAAGACTAATTTGAAAATGTATTAACCACATAGTAAGTTAAGGCCTATCACAGATCAAAAGCTAAGTTTTGGGACAGGGAACAATTGTTGAAAGTAACTGGCTGATATTCAGGGAGGAAAGACTGGAGGAGAGAAGGCTGGGATGGAAAAAGACCTGATAGCCTTTTAAGGTCTGTGGTTGGCAGAGGTCCCTGTGATAATGATCTGCTTCCATTGGTGTTTCTTCCCTTAGGAGACACATGCCTGAAAAATGAAGCTCTGATATCTCCATGGATATGGAGTAGGCTTCTGCACAGACAGAAGGAAAATCACTTTTATTCTCAACCATAGACCTTGGGGGGAATAACGCTTTCTAAAGTCATCTTTAGAAGTCACTGTAATTCTTTTATTCTTAAGGCTTCTTCCGTAGACTTAGAAATCAGTACAATATTTTCATGGAGGCTTTTTTATCTATGGCAAACCTCCAGTATCTCTAGGGCTATGAAAGATGGTCATCTTTAAAACCAAACCTAATAACAGATGTAGTTTCAATTAAAAAAGAAAAAGGTCGAGTTCAAGTCATACAATCAGATATCTATTTTAACAACATAATATTATAATTGAATAGTATAACATATACAACACCTTAAATAAATTATTATTTTATAATACATTAAAAATAAAATACACATTACTATCTAGAGAGAACATTTTTATTGTTGGTAAGTTTCTAGGGAATCACTACACTATCAAGCTTGAACAAAACTGAGTTCCTATATTTTGAAAGGTTCTTCCATATCACCAACTGATTGTGTGAGAAAGAGAGATGACCTCATTCCCTTAAGAAAAATACTTCAGGATGCTTTTGTCACACAGTTTTAAATATTCACAAAGATTATTTTATATTGATGGAAAATGTTAAATGAGCAATGATACAGGAAACTTTACATCTGTACAATATACATCTATAAAATAATACATTTTCTCAAAGTTTTATTTGCAGTTTTCAAAAACAATTATGGAAATTACTCAATGAGAAAATAAACCTATTGCTTTGTTAATTTATCTGCTATACATCAATCAAGAATAAAAAGTCATTGATATTTATATGCAGAAACCAAAATTATTAATAAATTAATCATTATATACCCAAAATGATCCTGGACTTTAGATAGCTGGTTAAAATTGATGATTTCTGAACAATGTTTGAGAACCTCTACCTAAGTCAAGAATTTGGCATCCAGGAAAGCAGATTGAGTGTCTGCTCCAGAGCACAGTAGAGATGCTCACCTACTCTGAGTAGGATTCCAAGATTTATCATGTTGCAGTGTACTTGTCTCCTGAATTATCAGTCTCCTTCCTAAGACTCTTAAGTTCTTAGAGGGTAAGGATTTTGTATTATTTTTGGAAGGAAAAAAAAACATGTTAAAAATGATAGCTATTGTTTTTACAAAGAGAACTACAAAGAAGTACTCAATTTTATGCATTCATGAACCCCATCAAGAGATGAGATCTCTTACGAATTTACTCTTAAGGTGGCAAAAAATGAAACTGAGAATTTATCAATTAGTTTGAAAGTTCTTGTTAAAATTTTAGATTTATTACAAACTGATACTGCCTAAATATTGTCTAGAGTGACTAGTAAGTGGTCATGATGACTAGATTGTAGAATTCATTATACTCAGAAAACCACTATTATGTCAAGCTCATTTTAGTGATTTGAGTTGTTATCAACCTATAGACAAAATGTTTTGGCTGATATTTTTCTCTGACATTAGGTTGAATTTTACTGTTACTGAGGGTATATTGTACATCCTTAATAAATCTGGAGGTTTATTTTCTGATATGAGATGCAGAATGTAATATAGATACACAATTTAGAATTGCTTAAGCCCTTAGTTCATTTTCTCCAATCTCCTCATTTCACAAATAGGTTAAATCACTGAGTAGCTCTCTAACTCAGTTGTGTTCAGCTGGTTTATGGCTAAGAAATTCCCCTGAAATTGCCACCAAATGTGATTTGGTGGATTAAGTATGTAGACAGACAATCTAGGTTCAGATCCTAGTTTAACAACTTATTAATTGGGGGTATTTTTCATGTTCCATAACCTCTTCGTTGTTCAGTTTCCTCACTAAAAATGCAATGACAACAGTGATTACTCCCAAAGCATTGTTTTGAGAACCAAATGGCCTAATACACATAAAGCAATAAACTGTCACATGTGAAACTCCAGTAACTGTTACCTTCTCTTATTTGCAATCCACTGCTCTGTTCTTGTTATGGTTTATGATCCCCAAAATAATTACTTGAGAGTTCTTTGGATTGCTCGAGACTTAGTAGTGATAATAATAACATTATTTATATCTTGGAAAGACCCTTGGGCTGATATGCAGAACTTCTAACTTCTGGTATTAGTCCTATGCAAACTCTGGGTATCATTTTTCACAGGTTTAAAACTGGATAATTTGAACTAGATGATACATTATATTAAGTTCCAGATTTTGTATGGTTATGTTTAAGCTTGGACATTGGGCAAAGTAGATCTGACAACCTTAAATTAGCTGGAAATGCATTAAGTCTGGACAGACTAAGTTGAGCAGAAGCATACCCCACCAAAAGAGCATCAGTGCTTTAAACACATAGTCTCACTTAAATCTCTGTACCTGCAAGGTAGGTTTTAGTAATATGGTCATTAATAAGGTTACAGAGCAAAGATGTGGGCCTGAATAAGGATGCAAATCCCAGAGTGTAAAGGTGAAGTCATTTAAGAGCTTTTTCTGCCTTTTTTAGCTATTTAAAGTTTATGCTCACTTATCGTAATTTATGTAGGTGCAATGAATGTATCAGCTTTAGTTTAATCTCACTAGTATAAGAATTAGTCCCTTTACATGGTTGGCAATACTAGTTGCCTTTCCTGATACTTCACAGGATTATCTTCATATCCTTTTATCTTTATCATTTTTATGGGCCAACCAAGTGTAGACTTCCATTCAAGACCTAGAACAAGGACAGGTCCCTTTTCCTGGCTTCTATTCTTTCATTCTGGAAAAATGCCATCCACCTGTGGTATTATTCAGTACTGCCTTTATTCACAGCCTGAAATCACCCATTCATTTTCTTTGACAATGATTTTGAAATCTCCAGAAACTGAAACCAAAATCCTAGAAGTTGGGTCTTCGGCTCACTTGGAATGGGAAGTGCTCTTCTGCTGCTATGCTAGGCTGAATGCAGTTATGAAGGAAAATTGCCACCATAATCTAGTGCAGTGATTGCAAAATTTGGCTGATTACAAGAATCACCAGTAGACCTTTTAAAAAAAGATTCCTGAACTCAACCTAGATCTTAGGAATTAGAATCCAGCTTGTACTATTCACTAAGTGCCAAACCTTTAGGCTCCAAAGTTAAACAAACAAACCAAAAAACTAAGGGTACTCTCTATTGGCCAGCTTCTGCTTTGAAACTGAGCCTGTGAAACCAATTCACTGTTCAAAGTTAGCTTGCATTAAGAGGCTAGATATGTTCACCTTTTATTCTGCAGGTGAGGTTGCAACTCCCTCTAGGTTTTAGAAAATCTGCACATATTTCACCTATGTCTTAGGTAATCTATATTTTTTATGTTTTCTATACCAAACATTTCCCTAAAGAGTGTGTGTATGTGTTTGAGAGAGACAGAGAGAGAGAGAGAGACAGAGAGGGATTTGAGAGAGAGAGACAAGAGAATATTGAATTATTGCAGAACCAACATAGCATCATCTATACAGCTTCATAAACCTTGTAGGGGCTTCTCTTCTCTCTTGCTGCTATTCACCAGAAAATCTCAGCTTTTACTAGAATGGGAATAAATATATTTGCAGGGACTGTCTGTGGTAAGGCAAATGCTTGAGGATGAAAGAAAGCAATATTTTAGGCAATCTTGTAGTAGCTGGTTCAAACACTTGGCAGGAACAAGGTCACAAAGAATTTAAATGACATGGTATTCTGTAATAAGATAAATGTCTATATGTAGCAGGGCCTGCACTAGACAGCAGGAATGCTAAGTGTATAATCTAGACCCAGGGGATAGAATGAACTCAAGGGAGGCAGCCCTTAAACAACCAAATGTGGTTCAGGGCAGGCCTTCTGTGTCACAAGGAAGATCAGGGTACCAAAGGCTAGCTGGCAAGGATGGGAGATCGGTCTTTTAGATTAGGTCAATAGTAGAGGCAGGTAAAGATCAGGAAGGGCCACAAGAGTTCTAAATTTGGACCTAGAGTTTAGGCCTGCGTTAGAAATTCAGGGTGATTGTACACCAACTCGGAGACTTGAGAGGCTCACTGACTATTCATCTTTCAAGACAGTGGGACAGAAAAGACTGATGTATTCTTGCTCCTGTTAGGAATGGTTCTGGAGCTAAGCTAAATCCATTAGAAGAGCTAGTCTTTAGAATGTAGGGTAAGCAAAGGTAGGAGAAAGTCAGCAGGGGTGTTGGGTGTTATCAATATTGTAACTTATTCATAACCAAATAAATTATTTATAACCAATGATGAATTATTGTCAGCTTTTAAAGGGGTCCATGTTATTAGAATTACAGATATTTAAGTTATCTTTCAGACTGAAGGCATGTTTCTTCTGTATAAAGGGAACACTGATCAGTGAGGAAATTGGAAAGACTACCATATGTCTTTGTTCTAATATAAACATATAAAGATATCTTTGAAAAATAAACAATATATTAAAGTATCAAAAAAAAGGATCAGATAGGAAATAGAAGCACACCAATGGAAAATAGAGGTATATAGCAACTGAAAGAGTCACACAGTTCCAATGTGAGTGTGAGAATAGGACACTATTTAAAACACTCTATAGATTCCTCTGCTTTGGGTTGTCTGTTTTTTAGGCTAAAGATAAAATGCTGTCATGTCATAAGTTTGTTATGGTAAGCAAAATTGACCAAAAGAAATAGACACTGTCCTTAAATTGAAGTTTAAAGTTGGAACCACGTAAAAAGGTAGTCTTTATAAATCATCGAGTTGACATAGCAGGGTCAAAGACAGGAATGTAATATTAGGCAAGCCAGAAGCTTCTCCTTTGTGATTGCCCTTGCTCTTCAGAGCTCTTTCCTTATCTTTGACTAGTAGCCCATGGCAGTCCACTGCAACTAAAGAGGTCAGCATTACAGCAGCCCAAGTCTCATGAAAAAAGGACAGAAACATGTAACCTGAAATGACACAGCCGCTGATGCAGCTTGTTGCTCTGTTAGCTTATATTTTGAAGTATATCATGTGAGCTGAGTTGCAAAGAATAGCATTCGACAGGGTGAAGGGTTGCACACACTAAAGCGAAGGCAAGATTCTTGGGGAGGCAAAAGTCTGAAGGACAAGTGCCTTTAGCACCAACTGAAAGTCTATCTGTATAAATATGACCTCAAAAAATTGGACAGCGCTTCATAGCCAATTGAGGGATAGCAAACTGGACAAACTTATTTGGTTGTGTTGCTTACTTAGGAATATTCTCTGATGACTTTGATTTGGATAAAGCAGGACTGTTTTCTTTATCCATATTTCCATCTATATCTGGGACGGCACATTCCAGTGAAAAGAAAGCTGCAGGTTTTACCCTATGTGGTCTCAAGGAATCGTGAATCGGTATAGGATCTGATCTATTATCTAGTTTCTTAATATCTCTGAGCCT
Source organism: Vicugna pacos (assembly GCF_048564905.1). NCBI lineage: Eukaryota > Metazoa > Chordata > Mammalia > Artiodactyla > Camelidae > Vicugna > Vicugna pacos. Next base: position 22,308,487 of record NC_132991.1, read on the forward strand.
CAGTTTAGAAATCAAGGATACCAATTTAAGAGGCTGAGTTTTGTAGATCAAATGACATTTGAAATGTAAGTAAAAAATAAATATTTATTATAGTAGTAATCCTACCTGGTCTATGCTGGACTCAATACATTTTGCTCCTAGAAATAACCCAAGAAATACTCACTCAAACTGTAGCTCAATTTCCTTATTTCCCAAGGGAGGTAATAATTTTCTGTATGTTGTACAATATGGCTGCTTTTATGAAATGAGCTAACTATATGAAATTATTTTGAGAAATAGTGAAATACTTTTATTGATACCTTAATATTCAACTTAACAACATTTGTTCCATGACTGCCGTATACTAAGTACTGTGCTCTTCCTTAGGATTACTAGGATGAACTGCGTATAGTTGCTACTTTAAAATAAAATGTATTTCTTCTCTTTTTAATTTATTTTATTGGTGTTGAAACTTTCTTTGCCGCGTCTCTTTTAACTACTGACATAAATTGAAGCTCATATACTTCAAATATTTTCTGCGTTTTTCCTGGCTTTAAACTTTTGGTTCTGTCATTGATTTTTAATCTAGGATCAGGGTAGGAGCAGGTTGTTATCATATGGGAGGTTTTTTTTTTTTTTTCCCCAAACTGCATTCCCCTCTAAGATTCTGCAGTATCTCCTAGGAATGCTATACAATGCCTGTAATCACTGCCTAGTAAGTAAGAGTTGTTACAAGTGTGTTTCCTTCAGGTATGCTCGGAGGTCCAAAAAGACTTGAGATTCTTTCTGGAGACATGTTCTTCCTTTATGGTTAAGATGAATGGGACTTCTCCGACATGTACAGTAGATGCCCATTATTAATTGCTATTGTAGGAGATCTATTTGTCCTTTGCCAGTTATCATCTGAAAGGCTTCATAAATCATATGCAAGTGGTTTCTCCCAAGCAGAAATTTTAAATGACATTTCATAGAATGAAAAGAAAAAGTATCCTAAGTTTACAAGAAAGCTATGAAATATATACTTAATTTCTTCAACCTCATATTCAGTAGCTTCACCAAACCTTCCAAGCACCACTTTATTCCTTTTTTCTTTCAACTGAGACTCCAAATTAACTTCCTGTAGCTCCCTGCGATATGTTCTGTTCTCTGAGAAAAAACCCATCAAACTCCCATAAAGGATACTTAATAAATACTCTTTACATTTCTTCAGGAACTTTGCCATTAAGTTTCTGTCAAGCCTGTGGCAAAAATTTCAAAAATAATTCTCAACTCTTGTTTTTTTTTCCTTCATTGCTGCCGATTTGGGTGTGTCTTTCCCTATGACTACATGAGGAAAATCAAATTAGTGGTAGAGCCACAAATTACCAGGGAAGTCTGAGCATATGAAATAGGAAAAAGAACATATTTTCTTTGTTTATGATTAAACTTAGCAATCTGTTTAAATCATTTCTACTTACAAAGAGCAAGAATTTAACTTTTACACCATAAAAGTTATTTTGAAAGATTACTATTGTTTTGTTTTAAAGTGTAGCTATGTACAGTTTTCACTTTAAGAGTTTATATTATAAAATTTGTCTATATTATAAAAAATTTCCTTTTAGCATATGACCTAAAATACTCCTTCTTAGGTTTGTTTTGAACTTACTTTATACACTATGATTGAAGATTTGTATTCCTCATTTTTGAACTGCCACTGATTTCAAATCCCTGTCCCCAAGCCAATATAATGACCATTCTATGTCCCTTTGTCTTCAAAGAATTCCCACTTGGTCCTATATTTTATTAGCCTTCACATTTCCCTTAAAATATCTCCTAAATGAACCACAGAGGATTCTCCCCTAAATGCTCAGGATCACAGTTTGGGAACGATTACTCCATGTGACTGATTTCTCCCCAAACAAACACTTTGATCATTTAAAAATGATGGCCCTTGCCGAGAGCACTAATGAGCTAAGTTGTGCATCGTGGTGGATACACAATGGAGGATAAAAAATGGGCTCGGAATTAGACTCCCTCTTTATTCATCCAAGGGGAGCATTAGTGAGAGAGTTATTTTTTAAAAATTAATACAATTTTGGCAGCTTCCCTTGATTTGCAAATGAAAAGATTTTAAGTAGGTGACTAGTGAAGGAGCTTTCTTTTTTCTTTGTAGATTTCTCTAAAAAACAGAAACATGAAAAGCTTTCTGTGGACATCACAGAATCAGGAAACTAATGGCACCTTACCCATTAATAACAACCAAGGGGTTATGTCCCAAACTCTTACACTTAATGTCCAGAAAGATAAACATCTGGTTAAATAAAGGCATGAATGTTTTGAGGGGATGTGGTGCTAAATACAAATGTAAGCATTTCACTCCTTGACTATTTGTTTTGGGAAGGCGCATTTGTCTTTGTGAAATGTTTTCACTGGAGAAGAGAAAGTGAGGCCAGAGGAAATAGGAGAGGGGCCAGGGTCCGTACTTCCCCGTGCCTCCTCCTTTGACCCTGACTCTCACTGCCCTTAGAAGCTGCATTAGAGAGTGAGCCTTCAGTTGGAAATCCTAAGAAGATTAAAGGGCTGACACCACTACTTTAGCAGGGCTCTCTTAGGGTTCAGAGTTAAGTTCTTTTGATAATAATAATAGCTAACATATATTGAGCCCTTACTACACACCAGATGCTCCTGTACACACTTTAGAAGTATTAATCCATTTAATCATTCCATTACTTTATTTGGCATGAATTACTATATTCTCTGTTTTGTAGATGAGGAAACTGAGATACAGAGAGGTTAAATAGCTTACCTAAATCATGCAGATTAATGGTGACTACAGGGCTTGAATCCACAAGTTGCTACTATGGTTCTGATTTTGTAACAATTATTCCAATTATTCTCTGTTGACTCAGATTTATAATTCTTTAATTTTTTTTTTAGTCAACTTGTAGTCAAGGCTCTGATACGCAAGTTGGACTCATTCATGATGTAGACTGATTTCCAAGAGTCCTAGTTGGACATTTAGCCTATTGGATGTGAGAACTGACTGCTCCATTTATCTCTCAAAGCTATTTGAAGAAAATTTTAATTTTTATGATAGGTTACATCTAACATATAGTCAGTGATTTTTTTTATCAAAGTTATACATAAATTTAAGACATTAGTCTAGAAACTTTTAAATAGAGCATTCCTCTGGCTTCTCCATCTGTCTGTTCATCAATCCCACTTGCTAGAGGCTACCACCTTCAGCAGCTCTATTTTTTTTTGTAATTATTGTTTTCTTTTATATTAACCTTTGTATTTTTCAACACTGTATGTAATGCAATTTTTCTCTGATTTATCTATTTTAGGCATTATATATTGACTTTCTGTCATGGTAGTTTAATATTAGCACTCTTACACTCCACACCTTCTTCACTTCCCCCAATTTTTTCTTTTTTCTTTTTTTTTTTTACATTTTTTTATTGATTCATAATCATTTTACAGTGTTGTGTCAAATTCCAGTGTTCAGCATGTTCAGCACAATTTTTCAGTCATTCATGGACATATACACACTCATTGTCACATTTTTTTCTCTGTGATTTATCATAACATTTTGTGTATATTTCCCTGTGCTATACAGTGTAATCTTGTTTATCTATTCTACAATTTTGAAATCCCAGTCTATCCCTTCCCACCCTCTACCCCCCCCCCCCCGGTAACCACAAGTCTGTATTCTCTGTCCATGAGTCTATTTCTGTCCTGTATTTATGCTTTGTTTTTGTTTGTTTTTGTTTTTTAGATTCCACATATGAGTGATCTCATATGGTATTTTTCTTTCTCTTTCTGGCTTACTTCACTTAGAATGACATTCTCTAGGATCATCCATGTTGCTGCAAATGGCATTATGTTGTCGGTTTTTATGGCTGAGTAGTATTCCATTGTATAAATATACCACCTCTTCTTTATCCAGTCACCTGTTGATGGACATTTAGGTTGTTTCCATGTTTTGGCTATTGTAAATAGTGCTGCTATGAACATTGGGGTGCAGGTGTCATCCTGAAGTAGATTTCCTTCTGGGTACAAGCCCAGGAGTGGGATTCCTGGGTCATATGGTAAGTCTATTCCTAGTCTTTTGAGGAATCTCCACACTGTTTTCCATAGTGGCTGCACCAAACTGCATTCCCACCAGCAGTGTAGGAGGGTTCCCCTTTCTCCACAGCCTCTCCAGCATTTGTCATTTTTGGATTTTTGAATGACGGCCATTCTGACTGGTGTGAGGTGATACCTCATTGTAGTTTTGATTTGCATTTCTCTGATAATTAGTGATATTGAACATTTTTTCATGTGCTTTTTGATCATTTGTATGTCTTCCTTGGAGAGTTGCTTGTTTAGGTCTTCTGCCCATTTTTGGATTGGGTTGTTTATTTTTTTCTTACTGAGTTGTATAAGCTGCTTATGTATTTTGGAGATCAAGCCTTTGTCGGTTTCACTTGCAAAAATTTTCTCCCATTCCGTAGGTTTTCTTCTTGTTTTATTTCTGGTTTCCTTTGCTGTGCAGAAGCTTGTAAGTTTAATTAGGTCCCATTTGTTTATTCTTGCTTTTATTTCTTCTAGGAGAAAATTTTTGAAATGTATGTCAGATAATGTTTTGCCTATGTTTTCCTCTAGGAGGTTTATTGTATCTTGTCTTATGTTTAAGTCTTTAATCCATTTTGAGTTGATTTTTGTATATGGTGTAAGGGTGTGTTCTAGCTTCATTGTTTTACATGCTGCTGTCCAGTTTTCCCAACACCACTTGCTGAAGAGACTGTCTTTATTCCATTGTATATTCTTGCCTCCTTTGTCGAAGATGAGTTGACCAAAAGTTTGTGGGTTCATTTCTGGGCTCTCTATTCTGTTCCATTGGTCTATATGTCTGTTTTGGTACCAATACCATGCTGTCTTGATGACTGTAGCTCTATAGTATTGTCTGAAGTCTGGGAGAGTTATTCCTCCAGCCTCTTTCTTTCTCTTCAGTAATGCTTTAGCAATTCTAGGTCTTTGATGGTTCCATATGAATTTTATTATGATTTGTTCTAGTTCTGTGAAATATGTCCTGGGTAATTGGATAGGGATTGCATTAAATCTGTAGATTGCCTTGGGCAGTGTGACCATTTTAACAATATTGATTCTTCCAATCCAAGAGCATGGAATATCTTTCCATTTTTTAAAGTCTTCTTTAATTTCCTTCATCAATGGTTTATAGTTTTCTGTGTATAATTCTTTCGCCTCCTTGGTTAGATTTATTCCCAGATATTTTATTACTTTGGGTGCTATTTTAAAGGGGATTGTTTCTTTACTTTCTTTTTCTGTTGATTTATCGTTAGTGTAAAGAAAGGCAACTGATTTTTGAACATTAATTTTGTAACCTGCTACCTTGCTGAATTCTTCGATCAGCTCTAGTAGCTTTTTTGTGGACCTTTTAGGGTTTTCTATATATAGTAACATGTCATCAGCATATAATGACACTTTTACCTCTTCTTTTCCAATTTGGATCCCTTTTATTTCTTTCTCTTGCCTGATTGCTGTGTCTAGGACTTCCAGGACTATATTGAATAGGAGTGGTGATAGTGGGCATCCTTGTCTTGTCCCAGATTTTAGTGGGAAGCTTTTGAGTTTTTCACCGTTGAGAACTATGCTGGCTATAGGTTTGTCATATGTAGCTTTTATTATGTTGAGATATGTTCCCTCTATACCCACTTTGGCGAGAGTTTTTATCATAAATGGGTGTTGAATTTTATCAAATGCTTTTTCTGCATCGATTGAGATGATCATGTGGTTTTTGTCCTTTCTCTTGTTGATGTGATGTATTACATTGATTGATTTGCGTATGTTGAACCAGCCTTGTGTCCCTGGGATGAACCCCACTTGGTCATGATGTATAATCTTTTTTATGTGTTGTTGGATTCTATTTGCTAAAATTTTGGTGAGGATTTTGGCGTCTATGTTCATCAGTGATATTGGCCTATAATTCTCTTTTTTTGTAGTGTCTTTGCCTGGTTTTGGTATCAGGGTGATGGTGGCTTCATAGAATGAGTTTGGGAGTATTCCCTCCTTTTCAATCGTCTGGAAGAGTTTGAGAAGGACTGGTATGAGTTCTTCTTTGTATGTTTGGTAGAATTCCCCAGTGAAGCCATCCGGTCCTGGACTTTTATTTGTAGGGAGGTTTTTAATTGCTATTTCTATTTCCTTTCTAGTGATCGGATTGTTCAAGTGTTCAGTTTCTTCTTGATTCAGTTTTGGTGGACAGTATGTTTCCAGAAACTTGTCCATCTCCTCTAGGTTATCCAGTTTGGTTCCATATAGTTTTTCATAATATTCTCGCATGATATTCTGTATTTCTATTTTGTTTGTTGTAATTTCTCCATTTTCGTTTCTTATTTTGCTAATTTGTGCTCTCTCTTTTTTCTTCTTTGTGAGTTTGGCCAGAGGTTTATCGATTTTATTTACTTCTTCAAAAAACCAGCTTTTGGTTTGGTTGATTTTTTCTATGGTCTTGTTAATCTCTATTGTATTTAATTCCGCTCTGATTTTTATTTTTTCCTTCCTTCTGCTGCTTTTTAGGGCTTTTTGTTCTTCTTTTTCTAATTGATTCAGGTGGTGGGTTAACTTGTTTATTTGAGATTGTTCTTCTTTTTTGAGGAAGGCCTGTATCGCTATCAACTTCCCTCTTAGCACTGCCTTTGCTGTGTCCCATAGGTTTTGAGTGGTTGTGCTTTCATTATCATTTGTCTCAGGTATTTTTTAATTTCAGCTTTGATTTCTTCATTGATCCATTGTTTTTTCAATAACATATTGTTTAATCTCCATGCTTTTCTTTTTTTCTCCTTTGTTTCTCTGTTGTTGATTTCCAGTTTCATGGCATTGTGGTCAGTAAAGATGCTTGGGATAATTTCTATCTTCTTAAATTTGTTGAGGTTTCTTTTGTGTGCAAGTACATGATCGATCCTGGAAAATGTTCCATGTGCACTTGAAAAGAATGTATATTCTATTTTTTGGGGGTGTAATGCTCTGAAAATATCTACCAAATCTAGTTTTTCTATTGTAGTATTTAATTTCTCTGTTGCCTTGTTTATTTTCTGTCTGGAAGATCTGTCTAGTGATGTTAATGCAGTGTTAAAATCTCCAACTATGATTGTATTCCCATCAATATTGCCCTTTATCTCTGTTAGTAATTCTTGTATGTACTTAGGTGCTCCTATATTGGGTGCATATATATTAACGAGTGTAATGTCTTCATCTTGTATCACTCCTTTAATCATTATAAAATGTCCCTCTTTATCTTTCTTTATGGCCTTTGTTTTAAAGTCTATTTTGTCTGAAATCAGTACTGCAACACCTGCTTTTTTGGCTTTTCCATTTGCATGGAATATCCTTTTCCATCCTTTCACTCTCAATCTATATGTGTCCTTCTCCCTAAAGTGGGTCTCTTGTATGCAGCATATTGAAGGTTCTTGCTTTATTATCCACTCTGCCACTCTATGTCTTTTGACTGGAGCATTTAGTCCATTAACATTTACAGTAATTAATGATAGATGTGTGTTTATTGCCATTTTGAACTTATCTTTGCAGTTGAATTGGTATATCCTCTTTGTTCCTTTCTTCTTCCTTTTGTGGTTTGGTAATTTTCCTTTGTATTATCATGGATTTTATTTAATTTTTGTGACTCCCTTGTAAATTTTTGACTTGTGGTTACCCTTTTTTGTAAATCTATTAACCTATACCCGTTTTTAATAAACTGATAATAACATGATCTCAAACCCATCCTACTGTTAAAATAATTTAAAAAAAGAAAGAAAAAAAAATTCTATATTTCCCTGCCTCCCTCTCCCACTCTCAGTGATTTGTATGTCTTCTTTTATAATTTCGTCTTTTCTTTATTTGTAATTCATGAGTTATCACCTTTCCAGTTGTACGTTTCTCATTTCTGTAGCATCCTGCTGCTTTTCTATTTAGAATAGCCCTTTCAGTATTTCTTTTAGCATGGGTTTAGTGTTGCTAAACTCCTGCAGCTTTTTTTTTGTCTGTGAAAGTCTTTATTTCTCCTTCTATCCTAAAGGATAGCCTTGCTGGATAAAGTATCCTAGGCTGCATCTTTTTTTCATTCAGGGCTTTGAATATATCTTGCCACTCCCTTCTGGCCTGTAGTGTTTGTGTAGAGAAATCAGCTGAGAGCCTTATGGGGGTTCCCTTGTAGTTCACTCTTTGCTTTTCTCTTGCTGCCTTTAGAATCATTTCTTTATCCTTGACTCTGGCCATCTTGATTATGATATGTCTTGGTGTGGGTCTATTTGGGTTCTTCCTGTTTGGGACCCTCTGAGCTTCCTGTACTTGTATATCTGATTCCTTCTTTAAGTTTGGGAAGTTTTCAGTCATGATTTCTTCAAAAACCTTTTCAATCCCCTTTGATCCTTCTTCCCCTTCTGGGACCCCTATTATGCGAAGATTGGGACGATTTATATTATCCCATAGGTCCCTTATGCTATTATCATTATTTTTTATTTGCTTATCTTGTAGTTCTTCTGAATGGGTGCTTTCTGTTGCCCTGTCTTCTAGATCACTAATTCGTTCCTCTGCATTAGTCGGCTTTGCACAGCTGTTAGATCATTCCTCATCTCTGTCAATGAGTTTTCCCATTTTGCTTGGCTCTTCTTTGTAGCTTCAGTTTCATTTTTGACATATTTTATTTCTCTAAGCATTATCTCTTTTAATTCCTTCAGCAATTTGATCACTCCTTTTTTGAAATCTTCATCTAGTAGGCTATCGATGTCTATTTCATTGAGCTTTCTTTCAGGGGATTCCTCTTGTTCTTTTAATTGGGAAAGGTTTCTCTGCTTCTTCATCTTGCTCATACCTCTCTGGCACTGTGGTTTATGGAGTATCAGTTGTCTATTTTGGATCTTAAGGATTTTATCTATCTAATGCCTATTTAGGAATAGAACTCAGGAAAAAAAGAAAAAAGAAAAAAAGAAAAAAAAGAAAAATGAAGAGAGAGAGAGAAAGATTTTTAAAAGAAGGGAGAAAGAGGGTTTGATAACAATGTATAATGAATAATAGAAGAGCGGGTTGAAGCAGAGTATTGATCGGGTGGAGACGTCCTTTTAAAACCTTTAAAAAAAAAAGGGGGTGGGGAGATGAATATATGTGTTTGAAGCCTGTGTCTAATCAATAACAGGACATCAAAACCCAAGAGAAATAGAAATGAATTAAGAAGTAAAAATTAAGAGAGTAATTGAAAATAGAACAGGTAAAAACAGATTAAAAACAAAACAAAACAAAACAAAAACAAAAACAAAAACAAAAACAAAAACAAAAAACAAAAAAACAAACAAAAAAAAGGGGGGTTGTCGGTGTTCTCCTGGAGTGTGTGTGCTTTTAATGTGATGTCCTTCTGTCTTCGTCCTGTTTTGGAAGCTCAGCTTGTTTTCATAGGCCCTCCGTTGGCGCCCTCTTCTGTGCTGCTCCCAGCACCTGTCGGCAAGCAGATCGTGCCTCCTCCTAACACGGGGTCAGATGCAGCTCTCCTCTGCTGCGGGCAGGCGGGTCACTGCCCCTCCGGATGCCGCAGTCAGATGTAGCAGACTGGCCAGGTAGGAGGGCGGGTCTTGCCCTCTCCCAGCACCTGGGTCAGGGGTTGTGTTCCTGCCCAACAGGCGGGGGGCCGCTCTCCCCCTGCCTGCGCCGCTGGTAGCTCCGCTGCTCTGTGCGGCTGCGCGCTCTGCGCCGGCACTCCGCCCTGGCCGGCGCTCCGCCCTGGTCGCGCTCTGCGGGTGGGCTCGGGGAAGACCGAGGGGCAGCCTCCTCCCTGCTGCTTGTTTGTCTTTGTGGAGCAAGTTCTCTGGGGGAGCAGAATGGAAGGATCCTATCTGCCCCGAGCTGTAGGCCCGTCTCAGTCTGGCCCTTGAGGCTGCTAAGCCCTTCGGTGCGGACGCAGGTTTCGCCTCTGCCCCCGCCTGGGTGTTAAGCGCTGGAGAATATGGCAGCTCTGCCTGGGCCCCGCCCCTCTTCCCCTGAAAAGTTTCCGCGGGTTTTCAGAGATGGGGGTATGCACCCTTCCCCCGAGAGCACATCAACCTTGCTGTTTTATGGAGGGCCCTGGTTGTTCTGTCCTGTACACCCACAGCCCCGGCGCCCAGCCCCTTGCAGTCCCCCGCAGCTGCCTCTGTGCAGCCGCCCCCGTCCTCCACCCGGCTTGTGCAGCCTGGCCCTGCCCGCCGCTGCCGGCCTGCGTCTCAGGCTGGGTGTCGGGGGGACGCTCTGTGCCGGTTTAACTTAGTTCTGTCAGACAAGGGCTGCTCTGTACAGATCCGAGCCTCGGAGGCTCCCCCTCCGTCCCGCTGGCCTCTCAGTTGGAGAGGGGAGACCCAGCGAGCGAGCGCCAGTCCTCCTTTGCCGCTCCCTCCCTGTGGGACCCGTCCCGCGCTGCTTTGCCTTTTGTTCTTTCTTTTTTCCTTTTCTCCTACCAGATTTTTGGCGTCTTTATCTTTTGAAGAGGGCGATGTTCTGTCGGAGTTCCGCAGGTGCTCTGGTTGGCTGAGTGAGTCTGTAGATGTGAATCTTGGTGTATTTGTGGGAGAGGGTGACTTACAAGCGTCCTTCTACTCCGCCATCTTGCCCGGAAGTCCCCCCCAATTTTTTCTTTATAGTTCTATCATAATTTTTGTTTCAATCGCTAGTTGACATTATTGTGATTTTTAAAATATTTCCAGTTGAGCCAAGAATTATTATATAATTATAATTTCTTTTGTATTCAACTTTCTTTCATGGAGATAATGACTGCCTTAGTTTAATTTACTTATATTTTGATATACCTAGAGCTATTTTTCTCAAATGTGCCAGAAAATCTGTCAAGCTTCCATCAATCTTTTTTTCAAACACTGCAACATTAAATAATACATTGTCTCCACCCCCCCCTTTTAAAAAATTTTTCTTTCTATTGCTTTCCATCTTCTTACTGCAATTTGAACTGAAGACTGTTGACCTGACAAACATGTGTGAACGTGGTGACTCCTCTCTGCCATCTTCTTAGGTCTCTAGGCCTTATTTACAATGCCTCCTTATCCTTGGTCAAATCCTTCGTTTTGCTAATGTATTCTTCTCAGGAGTTTCCCAACAAGAATGTAGTGGAAGCAGACATCTTGAGTCCTTCTATATCTGGAAATGTCTTTATTCAGTTCCATCTTTTGATTGATATTTTAACAAGTTGCATAATTCTAGGTTGACAATATTTTCTCCTTAAATTGTGAAAGCCTTCTTTTAGCCTCGAGGTGGTTTTGGAAAAGCCCAACACCATTCTGATTCACATCTTTTTGTATGTTATTTTTCTCTTTTTTTCTATTTCTAGTGTTCTATAATTTTATAACCTCTTATTAATTTATTACACTGGATACTTGATAAGCTGTTTCAACTAGAAGACATAAACTTCTGGGATTTTTTTTTTTGCACTTTATTTTAAATTTTCTTCCTGTGCATTTAAACATTTATTTTTCTCCTTTTGGGTTTTCCTATAAGGCAGCTGTTGAACTTCCTGGATTATTTTCTTACTACGATTCATCTCTTTGGTTTTCTATTTCCAGACATATTTATTATTCTTACCCTTCAAAAATTATGTTGATTCAATATATTATTGATACTTTTAATTTATAAACTCATCTCTATTATTATTATTCCTGTTTTTATGAGTCCTGTTTATTTTCTTATCTCTTGCTAATAGTGCCAATAGTATTTTTAAAACTTTTCTTCTTTTTTTGTGTTACTTCTGCTATCTTGGGTTTCTTTTTATGTTTGCTTGTTCTGATATTCCTCTTACATTTTGGGGCATTGCCCAAATACTTCAACTTCATTAAAGCAGAAGTCATTTTACTCAGCACTTAGAATGTATTGTACATATTTGGTGCTCAATAAATAAATATATAATAATTTATTATGCATGTAATATAGTTATATAAGTATTACATTTTATATATTATCTATAAGTATAATATATAAGTTTTGTCTATGATATCTCATTATATGTCATATACTAAGTAAGTAATTTCTTTTAACTCATTCCTCATATTTATATTTTAAAAAGAGGCACAAAAAAGCCTCCTTTGGAGTTGGCGTGGTGGGCTTATTGACCGCGAAGCTTCTCTGTAGAGCATGCTTAAGCAGGCTTTTCATTGAGTATGTTCAGGTTTCAATATCTGAAAAGCTTTAGAACCATTCAGTTTTCTAGAGTAGACTCCTTAGGTCTTCTGGATGAAGGGATACATTTTTGCCTCTGGCATTTCTGTGAGAAAGATTGGGACTGGTAGCTGAGGTTCCCATTGCTTGTGGGCTTTAATCCCCTAGTTCACAGTCTCACATACTCTCTTCCTTCTGCAGTGCCTGGTGATCCTGTGTCATGACTCTAGAACCTACCTGGTTGAATGTCTGTCTGTTTCATTCAGGTGTAGGAGCAGACTCCTGGCTGTGAATGAATGGATGCAATGAATGAGTGTGCCTGGGAGTCCAGCTTTTCTGAATGATGGCTGTTGTAGGCAGTCTTGACCTTGTCTTTTATGGTACCTGGTGCTTCCAAGTGAGGAGCCTCTAGCTTTCATACACTTTTTATCCACCCCCCACCAAAAAATGTGAAATATATTATCCACTTTTGCTCACATTTTCATTCTCTATGAATACATTTTTATTCTTTTACTCTGATTTTAGTGCACAGGAGAGATTAAGGTATATGGTTAATCTGCAACTTTCAACTGGAAATCCACTGTGGCATCTTTATCAGTTAAAGTCTTTGGGGACAGTCCCATAATGACCAAACCCTTAATATGTATTTTGCACCATAGTAAGTTCAGTGGATTTAAAGATGAGTAAAACATGGTTCCTACCCATCTGCTTTTTTTTCATTTCCAAAAAGTTAGTAGTATGTAATTCTTACTGCTATATCCTCAAGGTGTGGTAAGTCATGAGGAAAATAATTTGTTCTGGGAACTCTGGCAGTCATAGCATAGCAATCAGATTGAGGAGTTTTGGATGATTATGCTTATTCTTTCTCTATTTTCACCAGAACCTCCCCAAAGAATTCTGAATTCAGTTTCTTGTAAATAGTTTTTCAAACTATACAAACTTACCTCTTTTTGACTAGTACTTTTTAAAGTATACATCTAAGCACATGGTGCTAACTTGAAGGTCAATCAGGAAAACAGGATGAGGGATCTGTCTTCTATGAAAATATGCTGCCTTTGAGAAAATTTTTGATAGGAAAAAATGGCAGATTTTCTCTTATAAACCGTATGTTCTTGCATTTCTGATATCTGGAATCAGTAGCTTGCCAGAAACATTCCCAGTCAAAAGCCAGACTAACCCGTGAAGATGTCCAAAGAAGTCTGTTCTGATTACTGAAGATGTTGAAGCACTCCTGACTTCAAACAGTAGATATTTCCACACTTTAGTGGTATATGACAGCTCTATTCATTCCACAATGTCAAATTCTTTGGTTTTGGCCATTGGGTATTTATGCATTTCTGGCTAGGGAAGCAGAGAAACCTAATTTGATTCTGGAGCCAAAAGTTTTTAGGCCCCGTTCCTTTGGAACTTGGACTGGAGGATTTTGGCACTGTATAAAGACTAGGACAGAGCAAGTAGTCACACATAACTAACTGACTCAACAGAGCATATTCAGGGAGAAAGATCATGCCTACACATTGGATAACCATCCTCCAAGGCAGACTGACAACACCCTGAATTCAATCACCCTTAAATAAACACACAAGGAAAGCAAGCCTGTAACATACCTTCCGGCACTGCTCTCCAGCGCTGCCTGACTGGTCTGAGTGCCGTCGACCGGGCTGCAGATGCAGCCGTTATTGTTGTTCTTACTTATGTCTGTCTGCTGTCTGCTAACAAGCATTCATATGCTTTGGATCATTAAAGTCACAACCTCCTATGCCAATCTATTCCTCTCCACGGGTTTGCGTAGATTGGGAAGAGAGATGCTATTTCTGTTTCTTTCCCTTTCTATTAGGACCTCCAGTCAGGGTTATTTCTGAGGTCTGAATATCATAGCTTGCACCCTTGCCCCCATTTGAGCATATAAATTGTGTTCCCATTAAGCTTGTTCTTTTTGCCTGATTTATTTCGTTTGCTATTGTATGTGCCTTTTCAATGCAAGGCAAGTGATCTGTGCTGGAGCTGCGACAAACAAAAAGTGCTGTAACTTAAGCTATTTCCTGGTGCCATTGCTATCTGAGAGATCTGCTGTACTTACACCCTTGCTAAATCTCTTCTGACAGACTCCAGGTGGTCGGGATTTTCACAATCCAACCCATTTCAGTGTTAGAACTTGTCATTTGGGGCTCTGTGGATTCTTCCCTTTCATCTTACTGTTGGTAGCAGGTTGAGTGCATTTGTGTATCTACCTGTAAAAGGCCACATGTGTCTACAGGTATAATCAAAGGTAGAGTAACGTAAGTTTCTCTTTCAGAGAAGGCACAGAAGACAGATATTGGAGAATGAGAGAAAGAAAAAAATTGTCACTTGTAGTATTATGCAGGCTGCCCATCTAAACCCATCATTGCCTGGCACCTACACACTAAGGGCAAGGATCCAGCCAACTTGTGAGTGGGCACCATGCCATTTGAGCAGATGGGCATGGAAGTCGGCAGCCAGTAGACCATGTATGTGCATCAACGGTGGGTGTTGAGGGCACGATTCCCAGAGGAGAATGTCCTAACAGCTGTCTGGCCTGAGCCAACATACTTACGACCAAGGAAAAGTGCCATCCTTCAATCCTGCTGAGTTGGATTAACCTTCAGAACTAAATCTGCTTTTTCGGCAGCAGAAGGTGAGTTTGGGGTCTATGAAAACCTCAAAGAATAACTGAAGAAAGAAAACTGGAAAGATACAATTATTAGATATTCGCTAACAATGCCAGGGGCATTCATATGCATGTTTTAAATATTTGACCAAAAGTCCGTTGATTCTTGAAAGAATGTAACAGTTATTAAAAGCTTTGCCTCCCATCATGCTTTTAGAAGTGACCTTTCCACACAGGCAGAGCATTTTCAGTGAGTTAGATAGTACATTTCCATCTTTCTACTAAGAAATAATGACGTATAAGAAAAGATATTCAAAAGACGATAGAAATCTGACTGTGGGTAAATAATCTTTGTCAAACGTTACATGTCATGGATCAAACTTTCCAAAGAAGAAAATTTCTTCTTCAGTGATTAAATATACACCTGAAAAAGAAAGAAGTAAACTTGATTTTTCAATGTAAGCCTTTCTAGATGATGAAAGACATATTTCAAACTGAAAATAAAGACTGATCCTAATTTGTTGAGAATTTCCAGGCAGTTAAATATTACGAAATTAGGTATAGGTTGTTTCTACCCAATATTGCCAAATGGCTGTTTGATAATGATTTGTTTCATTGGCTAAAAATAGGTAGACTATTTAAATAATTTAGACCTTCAATAATTGTTTATTTGTTTTCTGTTTTCCTTTGTTTTGGGGTATTTGTGAGATAGTTTTCTCGGTATTGTTTTCTGTTGTCTTGAATCTTTTTCTTTAAAAGACAATATATGACTTGCAGTTGTGGGGAAAATACCAGTTTGGCCCAAGTGTTTTAAATATACACATCCATATTTTCTTAATTACTCTCTCAACTCTTTCCTTCCATTTGCATCGATAGAGGAGATATCTCTATTATAAAGTAAAAGATAAGTTATTTCATCTGCTAATGGTAGTAACTTTAGCTATGGATCTAATGAATTATCTAATATCTTAGATCTAATATCATTAGTAATATTATGATTGAAATAAAATGTTTCTGTGTCTCTTGGCCCTTATTTTCTCATTATATCAATTTGGAAATTCGTGGCTAAATATAGATGAACCTATAAAGAAAAAAAGTAAAAATTAAGATAATACATAAGTGTACTTCACAAGAAGAAAATGTAGTAAATTGTATATTATCCAGGTATATCTGTGTTTCTTGCTTATGGTAGTTTTTATCTTAAGAGCATGTTTGAAGGCTAAAATTGTGATGTGCCCAAGTTCCATATGAATGTTACCTCTCAGTCTGAGAAGATTCTTGGAGAGAAACATTATACTGAAAACATGCCAAAAGAAATGAGATAGCTAAAAGAAATAGTATTTAGCAATAAACAGGAAGTGTACATTGTATATAATTAATTTTTATTTAAACAGGAAGGTTTGAGGCAGTTTGATTTTCTTCTTGGAGGAACATATGCATTTAGGACTAAACAAAACAAGGGAAAATATAAAGGAGTTAGAATCATTCCAGCAAGTACTTCCTTTTGGCTATCTGGGATAAGAAAATATGGTTCATGCTGAATTTCACTCAGCTAGACTTATCCCATGATTGAAAGGCTGGTGAGAGCCTCAGGTGACCCAGACACTGACTAAAGAATATTCAAGAAACTAAAAAAAATACTGATAAAATTTAATTATGTCCTCCAAAAAGTTTTTGAATCTTTCCTTTTTATTTTCTGCAGGGGATAAAAGAGATGAGAGTGTCAGATTTCTGACTGACAATAAACAACCAAAAAAGGCTTATGGAAAAATTTTTTAAAAACATGTTTGCTTTTGGATGCCCACTATGGTAACTGAATGATATGGTGGGCAAATGGAGGAGGAGAACATAAATGTTAAACAATATACTGTGGTACATAATTAAGAAGTAAAACAGAAAATCTGTTTTTTCTATGGTTTATGTCATTATCTCCCATTATGACTATGAAAGTTACATTTAGTTAGTGGTTGAATTATGAGGCATGGATAAATTTTACATATGCCTACAAATAGGTAAAATTAGAAGATTAAATACATGATAAGGTAATGTTCTTATATCTTGACTTCCTTTTTTCCCCAGAAGCAGTTAATCACATTCACATGATTAAAATATATAGGTATCACTTAGGTAATGTTTATTATTTCTAAATAACTAAATTGTTGTGAGTACAAGAAATATTGGTCACCTCTCCACATTCCCCCTACCCCCAGCCAAAAAAAAAAAAAAAATTGCTCCACTGACTTTCCTTAACTTCTGATTGTAGTAGCTTTAAGAAAAAGAATTTGGCAAAACAAATGAAGATTTGAACAGAAGAATTGGGATACACCAAAAAAATTGTTTTTTCAGAAACTGTGAAGATAAAAACTAAACTTAACCACAAGTTTATTTCTGTTTTTCATCCAAGTATCCAGGAAGGTTGCTAATGAGAGGTATGCCTCAGAAAATGTACATGTCTGTGAAAATGTTGGAACAAACTAATGCTTTTATTCAAGTGATTTTATTTCAATTCTAAGCCACAAGATATAAACTTTCATCAAAAATGGTAATCTATTTAAAATAAGAGCTATGTGGAATGTTTCATGTTTATGTATAACTTTCATAGTAGACCCTCCTACACAAGGAAACTAATATGCCCAAATTCTGTTACTTTTACAGTTTGTAATATATCAAGTACTAGTCCTACCCATCACTTTCATATTTTTTAAATAGATAAAAATGAAAAAGGAATGGAAGAAAAAATGAAGACACTTTGAAAAAGTGACTTTTTAATTCCTCTTTTTGGAGGAAAAGCTATCTGAAAAAACTTAATTATGATGCATTTTCTAATAAGAACAAAACTGAATTTAAAGGAAAATGTGCATTGCACATCTTGAATACTTCGTTTTTCCACTTTGCTTTGCATAATTAAAAAGTACCTGGGGTGAGGCAGAAGAATGAAAGCAGGGAGAGTGGTGGGTGGTGATAAAGAAGGAAAAACTCACAGATTTGATCTAAGAAAGTTGCAGTGATATAGTTAATCTAATACTGGGTTCAAAAATCTAAGTCAAAAGATGTTTGTATTTCAATTTTTTTTCAATGATAGCTACAAATCATTTCTATTTACTGGAAAAATAAATCAATAGGAAGATGGCATCACGGAGAAAACAGAAGAGCTCTGCCATATATTTTTCTCCTCAAAGAAAGGGTTGCTATCAACTCAGGTATTTATTATGAAAGCTCAGTTGCTTAAGATGCAGAATACTAGGATAGAAAAAACAGTTTAAACATAACCATGTCACCTCAAAAGAAACTGTTAAGTAACATTCTTAATAAATAGGCCAGGGAAATGGGGAATTATTAAGGCCTCTATCTGCTATAACGCTAGAAGTTAAGAAGTAGCAATTCATAAAATTTTCAAATAGGAATTGTAAAATTATATTGAAACCAGTATTTCATAATTTAAGAGTAAAAGCACTAGCCAAAAAAATCAGGCTGTGAACACCAAATTATGTGGTGGATATACATACATGTTCACTTATATTTAGAGGGAAGTTCTATATAGTATCTCAGATTATTTGGAAACAAAAAGAAAGAAGACACATAAAAAGCATATTTTCAGGCTTCCTCAGAAGAAATACTTTTTGTAATTCCCAGAGAAAATAATGAATTACAAATCTTGTATCAAGCTATTGCTAATGTTATTACTGTTATTAAAGTTTTCCAAATTCAGTGATTTGCAATTCCTGCAAAAGTGAAAAGGACCTAAGATTAAACAATAGAACTCATCCTTGCCAGCATTCTGAAACTTATCCAGAAGCAATTTACAGAACAAAATGCAGATAGCAGGTATTAGAAGTTCTGATATTCTGGAGAAATAATTAGGACTGTCCAAAATGAAGTATGTACTCTCTTTGTAATACTGACATTAAAGATATTTTATAGTGTCAACAAAGAAGTACATTTTAAGCACCTACTATCAGAAATTACATGCTGAGTGTACTAAACATGAAATGTTTACTGGCTAAAATGAATGGTTCATAAAAACACCTAATGTCTCAAGTGGGGATGTTTCTCAAGAGGTTGTCCCATGACAATTTGCAAAATTATCAGATACTACTAATAATTTATTGATAAATAATTACATAAACACTGTAAGATTTTTTCATTACTTATTCTGTGGCTTAGGAGAAGCTTTTTTCCCTTTAAATTTACCTCATGAGATTGTGATTGACCTCAAGTTTTCTTTACAATTATTGTTTCAATTAAGTGTGGCACAGAAAGACAGCTCTCTTGAAACATCTTAAGTTTTCCTAATATTCATGCAAGACAATGAAGCAACTTTGGATCCAGAATTTCATAAATCATAAGTCTTAGCATAATTTGATTTGGGATGAAAACATATCTCTGTGCCTAATGCTTAACTGAGAAGGACATTAAAGCAAAAGACAGGTGATGAAAGTTTTCTTTCCTTCTATATCTTCATAACTTCGTTGAACATGATAGATTGGCTAGCTTATTGATTTAGAAATGATCAGCAATATTACTTCCCCTAAAGGAATATTAAGATGATTCATAACAGATTTGAAGTTTGATCTCTAGCTTCCTGCATAAACATGAATAAATTTATAAGTTTAGCTGTCTTCAAATTTCTACCTTAGAAATATCCACTTACGCACAACGGGTGTCTCTGTAGTTCTCCAAGACTTTAGTGACTGTCTTTATATATACACATTTATACTGCTAAAGGAACAATAAAGTACAATAGCTGAGGGCTTACATCCTTGTTAAAATATCACCCTTGCCTTTTACTAGCTGTGGATTTTCAGTTACTTAAATAGTCTGTGTCTGTATTTCTACCTTTACGAAACATGTATCACCAATCTCTTAAGGTTGGGGTGAGAATTAAATATGTTAGTATATGCAAATATTTAGAACAGTTCCTGGCAAATGATAAGCACTCAATAAATATTAGCAGGTGGTAATATTGTTTCATTTCTCAAGTTGAATTTTTATTTATATCGTGGAATCAGTGGTTTCCTTCAAGGGTAAAATAAGTATGTGCTTAGTAACTGGTCATTTCTGGTCCAGTTTCTTCCCATTAAAATTTATTTCCCAAACTTCAGTCATTCACTTACTTTGTTTGTGGGGTTTTCTCACATTTCATAGACTTAAATAACTTTATGTTAATGGAAAATGTATTCAGTTCACTTATAAATGGCTCTGATGTGATGATTTTTTCTGCTAAATCTTAGGATTATGTAAATAATAATTAAAATTAAAACAGTTGTCAACTAAAATCATCTCTTGTGCCCTGGCAATATGTACACAACACATTTAGAATCATCTCCTTAGATGAAAGCTTTCCAAAGTTGACAAGAAGAGAATATTTAGAGGATGATGGACTGCTATGCCCATTCAAATCTGGTAGTGGTGGGACAAAAATGGCATGGACTTGGTTATAGAAGAAATGGTAAAACTGACACGGGTGAACACCCAGGTGCCCATTCATTGATATGGAGATATTTACATACTACCTCCTCTAACATTTAAATCTTGAGGTACCTTTACAAGCGAATGACTTTTACACATAGACTGTAAGTCCAGCAAGAAATGGAACAACAAATACTTCCACCCATATAAGCTGAATATAAGACATGTATACTAAATATTCACTGAAGACTGTAAATCTTAGTATACTGAGTAAGAGTTAACAATAGTAAATTTTAGATGTAGAGCAGTATAAAATAAATCCCTACTTCATTAAGAGGCTTAAATACCAAATATATACATACATATTCTCCCCCTGCTAAAGAAGCTGAAATATCAGTGAATAACATGTATGAAGTTTTGGTTTCTAGGAATGCTCCCATCAACTACTATTCTGTTCTCGGTTTTCATATGCAAAAGGCCTTTCCTTTCAATATTAATCGAGCGTCAGCCATGATTATCTTATTAGGATAATGCTAAAAGCTGTAAAATTCTGTAAAATACATGATAGCTTCACAAAATGCAAGTTTATTTCTCACTACATAGAAGTTTGAAGGGAAAATTTCTACCTGAATTCTCTGTACTCCCTGCAAGTTTTCTCTAAGTATAAAATTATTCCAAAATAAAAGTTTACTAAATAAAGCAAAGTAAGTTTTCCTGGCCTGTGCTTGGCTTTTCTTGACGTGGTGATGCAGAGCCCCAAATTCTCCCATCTTGCACCTTCATCCTCCCGTGAGGCCTTGTTTAATGTTTACTACCAGCCAATATACTAGGAAAGAGGACGTGGAGTGGAAGCCCTCCCTGGTTAATAGTCTTGGAAGGCAAATGGGTCTCATTGTTTCTGTTCACTTTCTATTGGTCTGAACTAGTCACATGGCCACTCTTAATTGCAAGGCAGGCTGAGAAACGCAGTCTGAATATCTGCCCAGGAAAGAGAGCTGAGTGACCATCAGGCTGTGCATTCCTCCTATATAACAGTTCACCCCTGTTTTCCAAACTTAGAAATACATCGGTATACCTCCTCAAAGGTGACAGCAAAAAGCCCCATCCATTTACAGCTTCAAGCTCCAATTCTAGAATCTCTGGTATGAAACAGTTTTCTCCTTCAGGCCCAGTTTTTCTCCAGGGGGTTAAGAATTTAGAACTTGAAAAATAAGCTCTCCACCCTGCTTTCCCCATCACATTCAAAAGACAATGGTGGAGCAAGAACTTGATACCTGGAAAAACAAACAAACAAAACCCCTCTCATTTGTAAAGAAAAGAATGATAAATGGCCAACAATCACTGGACCAAAGTGATAAGTAAGTCCTGCTGGGCAGGTCCTGGGAGACCCTTCCCTGGAGTAGAGACAGTGCCTGGCTCTTCTTTCTGGAAGAATTCCCCATGTCCATTGTTCTCCAGGGCTTCTGGCTCTGCTCTCTGGAGGCTCTTCCTTCTTCATTATCATTCATGGGCCTCATCCGAAGTGGGCATTGAAGAGAATGGCCTCCTTGAAGTTTGTGCTGCCTTCATAATCCAGTTTTTGTGGAGAAAATGTGGGATTCAGGGGTTCGATAGAATCACAGGGTTTTTAGGCCTGACTTCTGGTTTCTTTGGTAATACAGTTCCCTCAGAATCTTAGTAGGCGTTGATTTAATCCCTTCAGTCAGTTGCATGTGCCAGTAACCAGAGCCAAAGACATCCAAAATTCTATTCTAGACGTACTACTCAGGCCTGCTTTATTTACAGATTCCTCAAAGTCTTGTCTCTCCCGATCTCACTCCATCTCTGTCTCTCTGTGTCTGTCTCTCATTCTTTCTCTTCCTGCTGCTTTGTTCCTCCCCGCCCCACTCTCTCCTTCATTCAAAGTACTGGAAAATTCCTGCTTAGTGAAATAATACTACTAATGAGAGCTTCTATTTAAATTATCAAAATACAATTTTTAATTATAAATTCCTTTCTTTTCTTTTCTTTTCTTTTTTGTTTTATTGTAGAATCTGTCTATGATGCCTGTTCAGAAGAAAGAATAATAAGGTGTTTAAAAAAATTTCTTCCAGAAGCCCTTATTGTATGACTATTATGTATTTAAATGTATTATAATAGTAGAAGACCTGAAAATTAATAGAACATTACCTCTGAAAAAGCTGAGCTCACATCACAGCATAAACACAAAGTATTTCAATATTAAATATTTTGTTCCAGTGATTGCTACAGCAATGCAGATCACCTTGAAACATAGAGGTGTAAAACAATGCTTTTTTATGCTATGGAATCTGGTCAAAAATTCAGATAAGGTACAACAGACAGCTTGTCTCATCTACACAGTATTTTAAGTCTCAACTGGAAGTCTAGGGGTGGTTCAATGACTGGAAGAAGGAATTATCAGGACATCTTTATATTCACATGATTGATGGTTGATACTTACTGTCTGCTGGAACCTCAGCTAGTCCGTCAGCCAGAAAACTTACAAGGCCTCTTTTTGTGGTCTCTCTGTATGGGATGATTTGGGCTTCCTCCCATCATGATGACTATATTCTAAATGTGAGGATTCCAAGAAAATTAGAGGGGCTGCATGTTATTTTTATGCTTTAATATTTAGGTCATATAGTGCCACTTCTGCCATATGTTTTGGTTGAAGTAGGTATAAAGGTCTGCCCAAGTTCAAAATGAAAGAACATAGACCCCACCATTTGATAGGAGGGGTGTCAGGGTCACACAGTAAGAAGACCACATGGAATATGAAATATTGTTGCAGCCAGTCAGCTTTGAGTACACATTTTATTCAAATTAATTAATGTCCAAAACATTTACTTCCCATTTAAATCCACTTTATTCACTTTTTTGAATGAATCTTAATACAGTTATTTTTATGTACACTACTAAATTATTCTCTTTTAAATCATGTAAAGCTTAAATATATATATTATATATATACATTATTATATATATAATGGTATCAAATGTCAATATTTTTTCAGATATCTCGGCACAGAAGAAATCATTCACAGCATGTCTTGAAAGATGTCATTCCTCCATTGGAGCAATTGGTAAGTGATTGTTTCACTTCAACACTATATTATTTATCTACAGCTACAAAATAAATTACCCCAGAGCTCAACAACTTAGAACAACAACACACATTATTATTTCATGTTCCTGTGAATCAGAAATCTGGGCATAACCTAGCAGGGTCCTGTAGTTCAGAGACTTTCTAAAATTTGCAATCAAGGGTGAAGCCAAAATTGGGGTCACAACTGAAAGCTTGACTGGGGAAGGATCTGTTTCAAGCTCATGTACACAGTTGTTGGCAGTATTTAGGTCCTCCAGGGCTGCTCTCAGTTCCTCGCTACTTGGGTTTCTCCAGCATGGCAGCTTGCTTCTTTGCAGCACGTAAACTGAGAAAGCAAGAGCGTCTGCTAGCAAGTTGAAAGACAAAATCTCTTGCAACCTAATCATGGAAGTGATAGCCCATCAAATTTGGCACATTCTCTTGGTTGAAAGCAAGTCACTAAGTCCAGTCTACATTCAAGAAGGGTTACACCAGGGTGTGAATAACAGGAAGCAGGAATTTTTTTCCCCTTTCATGCTGTTTATTGCTGTATACTAATGACTATAAGAGGGCCTGAAATATTCTGAAAAACATGAAGGAATGTAGTATTACAGATGTCTTAAAAATACATAAACCTAACCTCTGTGAGAGATTTTGATACTTCTTTTTGTTAATGGCCTCCTTTTTGATAAATGTATTTTATGTTTTCTCCTTGCTTGTTCTTCTTGCTGCGCTTTGCGTTAGTCAACACACTTCCAGTCCCTGGAATATTTCTCTTCTTGGTTCAGTTCTATTTTCTCTTGTTTTATATGTTCTAGATTCCTTATCTTTACTTGAGCTATTACTCTGTCATTCTCCTTTACTTTAGAATAAAAATTCTTTTAAAAGATTGTCCACCTTTAATGTCCCTAATTTCTCCCCTCCTTTACATCTTGAACTAACCTCATTTAGGCCTTTATCCCAACCACTCATCTCTTAACAAGATCATCAATTACTTCCCTATTACTAAATCCATTGGTAAAAGTCTCAGTTCTCTTAGATCTATCTGAGAATTTAATCCAATTGATAACTCTTCTTTTTGAAACATTTTTTTCTCACATGACTACTAGGAAACCACTGTCTCACGGATCTCCAACTAATTAAGTGACTACTCATTTTCCATCTTCTTTGCTGGTTCCCATTCATCTTGGAGCTCAATTCTTTACTTCTTTTTCTATACATTTATTCCATAGGGCATCTCATTCAGTGTTATGGTTTTACATGGTGTGCTACACTAACCACTTTTAAATTTTAATCTCCAGCATGGACCATTGCCCTAAATCCCGGTAGTGTATATTGTGGTATTTTTGTTTATATGTCTAAGATATTTCTCAAACTTAACATTTCCTAAATTGATCCTGATTTTCTCCCAAACCCGCTTCTCCCAGCCTTCTCTATTTCAAAAGAAGCTAACTCCATTCTTTCAGATGTTTCAGTCAAAACTCTTAGCCATCTTTAGCTCCTTTCTTTCTTTCATAAGGTAAACAAAATCAAAGAACCCTTTTTGCTCTGTCTTTAAAATACATCCAGAATCAGTTCACTTTTCACCACCTTTATGCTATCATCTCTCCCAGTTTACTACAATGCCTTCCTAACTCACATGCCTGTTTTCACTCTTGCTTTCTGTTTCCAGAATGAGCTTGTTAAAATGTAAGTTAGGTTCTGCCACTCTTTGGATCAAATTCCTCTATCATTTCCAGTCTCTCCCAGGGTAAAAACTGAAAAGCATCTGGTGCCTTACCTGATTCTGCAGGTCCCAGCCACCTCTGTGCTTCACCTTTTCCTTTCTTCTCCTGGCTTATTCTACTCCAGCCAAAATGACCTCCTTGCTTCTCCCACAGGGCCATTTCACCTGCTCTTTCTTCTGCCTGGTACAAAATAGTTCATTTGGTGCCCAGAAATTTGTAAGGCTCATTCGTTCCTTTTCTTTGCGTCTCTGTGCAAATAACACCTTTTAAGGTAGGTCTTCTCTAATCTCCCCTAAACACAAATGAACACATTAAAAAACCCTACCATTTTTGTCCACACTCCTTTTCTCTTGCCCTAATTTAATTTTCTTCTTAGAACTTACCACCATGTAGTATACTACACAATTTCTTTTTGTTTGTCATCTCATTAGGATGTTCTGTGAGAGCAGGGATATTATCTCCTATGTTTATAACTCTATTCCCATGATTATAACAATTGCTAGAATATTATAAAATCTCAGGAAATATGTGTCAAATGAGTGTACAAATGAAGTAGTTAATGGCTTTTTTCTCTTCCAACCTCATAATACACAGATCTATACCTGTGAACTTTTTCTTCATTATCTCATCGTATATCTTGAAGTGCTACTTAGTCATTTGTTCTAGTATGTCTCAGTGTCATCCTAAAAATGAAATCTCGCAAATTGACCCATCATCGCCTTCCTCCCAAATTGATTCCTGTTTCCATTGAGCTTATTTCTATTAGTAGCAAACATGTATCTAGGCTTAGAACACATTTTCTTTGGATCCTTTATTGTCTCTATGACCCATCACATAAGGCAACATTTTCTGAGATAGTTTCTCCACAATGGATGTGGTGCCCTCGTTTTTCCTCTGTGCTTACAGGTGCATGTCCTTTCCCAGGCTTCCCAGTGCTTCTGGTTTTACCCTACTATATTCCACCATGCCTCACCCACTACCTCTCCCACTGATCCTGTGCAGTAATGCCTCCCCGCCTTCTTTAAACAGTATCTTCATTACTTCATTCTCCTTGTCAGAACGTCCAACAGCTTTCTATTTTCTATAGCATCCAGTCTATAGAATTCTCTCATGGTCCCTGATTTACTTTATTTATTATCTACTTCCAAATGTATACCCTGAAGCTAGCAATAGTAACATGATTAAGACATGGCTCTCACCCTGAAGGAGCTTGGATTTTCTGTAATGATTATAGTTCCTTCATCCCAGCACTCTTTTGTGTTGTTCACTCTTATTTCATGGGTAATAGGCTTGTTCCATGGCTAGACTATAAATGCTTTGAAGTTAGGGGTCGTGACTTGTATTTTCTTTATTATATCATATGTCCCTTTACATTGCTTCTGGCACTAGTGTTTGGTCAGCAAAGACATATTTGTCAATTGATTTAATAATAATATATTAATGATTTATTAACATAATATTGTTAATTGCAGATATGACTGCTATTTGTAGTGAAAGCCAATTTAAAAAATTTACTTAGGTAAGAATATATCTTTTTTTCAAAATTAAGTACTTATGTTTCAACTTAGAGAGCATTTTCCCTGGAAAATATTTCTCTGATTCCTCAGCTTTGAATCAGGTAGCCTTCCTTTATTCTGTCTTCTTATAGCAGCTTGGCCTTGCCTCTATCTCTAAATTTCCTCGGTCTCTAATTACACTAAAACTGCCTATTTCCTTTTACAGTTCTCTTGCTGAAGTATAAGGTATTTGAGTATCATTCACTGTTTTATTGTTAAAACTTTATATAAGTCCTGGCACAGTGTAGCTGTACGGTGAATAGGAAAGTAATTGTGTTTCTTTTCTATAAATTTGACTTACAGAACAAATAAAGTATATATAAATAATTATAAAGAGCTTTATTTTAAATATAGCACAGCAAATGTTTCTCTGAAGTGTTTGATGAAACATGGCAAAAGTTAGACTGAAAATGAAGCTATATGCCTGTGTATGAAATATAAATATACATGCAATTATATGTAATTTTATATGTGCAAATATATGTGCAATTATATTTGAAAAATGCCTTAAGGGGGTCTCAAAATTTTTACGTAAAATATATATTAATTATGAATTTTAAAAATTAAAATTATGGTTATTGGTTAAATTTAATCAGTGACTAATGATATGTGCTGTGCGTGCAGATCAAGCATAGGCTAGTATTAAAAAATTAGAATATTCAGAAGTGGTTTTATCAATTTACTGTCCTAACACTAAGGTTATTTGTTGATTTGCTGGCATGTAATTGTCTGTCTTGACTATGCAGCCTCAGTTCTTAATAAATGAAACTCATTTTAAATATCTTAAATTATTGATAGTTTAACTGAAAAAATACATTTATGGGCTCAGTATAATATAAAGTCAGATAACCTTGGAAAAGTAGCACTGGGAAGTACTGCTAGACAGAAGGCAAAAACAGTAATTTCTTGAGTTCTTTGGTTTGCAGTCTCTAAATCTCTTCTCTGCATCTCTTTCTCTTACTCTGTCTCTTTCTCTCTGTCTCTGTCTCTGTCTGTCTCTCTCTCTCTCTCTCACACACACACACACACACTCTTTTTTATAGCTCTTTTGGAACTACCAATCAATTTACTTCCTATTCCTGAGTTGACTTTCCCTGGAGCCTTTCTTTGAGTACTTGTTTATCTTGCTCTGTCTTGTAAACAGAGGTTATTTTCAACTATTATCCACCAATCAATCTCTCCTTGATTAAATTGCTTATTTCGTGTTGTTTTAAGGAAAGAAATTTTTATCTTTCCCCCACAAGTCTCATTTATGAATTACTCCATTATGATAGACAATGAAACAATAATCACCAGCTCCCTCAAGCAACAAATTCTAACTTTTTAGCACCATACTGTTTACACCGAGACTTAAATTATTTTCTAGAACCAATAGTTGTCTTTATATTTGACTAATATAACTGTATATTATTTTTATCTATATTTACTTATTTCTTTCCAAACATCTGGCATGTTCCTTCCTTCCATTTCTACAATTCTTCTTCCTTCCCTCATGCCTGCCTCAGTGTTGCTTCTGGAGTCATCCATAGGGTCTCACAGTAGTTTCCCTTGGCAGTACCTACCAGGATGAATCACCATATATAAAGTAGTACCAGAAAACTTTAGAAAATAGTAAGATACTTTAAGATGATGTCATTACTCATTATTTTTATCTTTGAGTATCTATATCCCACATTTTGTGCTATATAAATCCCATTTCCTTTACCTCTCATATTTAGAACTTCCCTGAACATTATCCAGCAATCATGAGAGGCTTTGGCTTTAAGCCTAACTGGCGAAAGTATACCATTAGATCCACCCTCTTTGGAGGAAAATGATTCACTTTACAGAAGTGGAGTCTGCCATGGTGGTTGCTCTGATGGATGCTGTCACCTTGTGGTAACCAGCTTTACCTCTCAATGTTCCCTTTAAACAAATACATAATGCATTACTTTTGAATATTGGCAAAAATATATTCCTGTTTGGAGTCAGAAATCTTATGGTGGAAACTACCCTTTTCACTGACAGCTGACATCATTTATGCAACTTGGTATGAAAATCTATATGCTATCAAGGCAAGAGACTAACTTGTTTTCTGAGTAGCTGTATTGTTGCTTAACCAGTTCTATAACGCAGCAAAGATTTTAAACATAAAACGTCAAATATACTAATACACGTTTGTTTCCAGGTCTTGTATGTTTCACATTACAACTCTTCATGAGACCTAATTATTTTCAGGGCATTTTCCCTTTTGCCCCTAAAGAAGTTTTAAAGAAAAATAACCCTGTTTACAGCATGTTAAATCTTTATCATCTTTATTTATATCAAAAGAGTGTAAGACATGTCTACGAATAACCCTGCAGGAGTCAAAAGCCTGTGGCAGGTTTTAGAGAATCATCTGCTACCTCCTGAGCTGGAAGGATTTGGAGGCCAGAGCTGAGGAAGTTGCCATGGCTTGGGGGCAAAGCAGGCTTTTGCAGATAAACCTTAAGTCACAGATTCTACCTTTTGGAGCCAGATATCATTTTATGGATTAATTAATACTTATGAGGGCTTTAAGGCTGAAAGACATTGTGAACATACAGTATTTTCTTATTTTAAAACAAAGGACAGCCTCTTTCAGGGAATAATTCCATTGATCAGGCTGTGCTTTCTTTAAATAGCAAAAAATTTCCAAAAGCTCTTCAGTCTTTCAAAATTCTGCTTTGTTAAGATAAAGTTAGGTTTTCCGAAAAACATCCTCCCAGATCTTCAAGCTGGTAGTATGTTGATAAAGTTACATAATTTAATAACTCCAGTACAAACCATCTCCAAGTTTCCATTGTTTTATGTGCCCTTCCTTTACTCAAACAGGAGTGTGTTTTTTATTTCAGGATTTGTTGAGGCCATCCCCATACTGGGCACTGTGCTAGGTTTGGGGTATGCAGCGATATACAAATAATCGTATTATTTTCTGGAGGGGTTGTCAGTCTACAGGTGAAGAGCAGCATTACACAAGTAAGGGAAGGCATTGTTCTATGACTGCAAATTACACAACACGCTATGAGAGCAGACAGTTTCTATGTGAGATGGAGAGCCTACCTTGGATTAAGTAATCATAAAAGCCCTCTGTGAAAGGGCTATTTAAATCGAGACTTGCAGGGTGATAGATTTTGTCAAGCAAGTAACTGGAAGAAGAATGATGCAAATAGAAGGAACAGCAAGTGCAAGGGTCTGGAGGTCAGAACAAAGTTGTTACATTTGAAAAACTACAAGAATGTCATACTGGCTAGAACAGGGAAATAAGTCAAGAAGTGTGGGCATAGGGAGGGCATAGGGCATGCTCAGATCATGATAGGTCTTGAGTTGATGGTAAGGAGTTTAGAAGCCATTAAAACACAGAAATAGGTTACAATAACTTCTCCCACCCAGGCCCACATTTGAAATTCATTTGACTCTAGAGTAGAGAGAATGAACACACACACATACACATGCACACACAATAACAACAAAAAAGGACATTAACTTTGAGCAATCCTTTCTTCCTTACTGCCTTGACCAAAATTAGGTTATAATAAAGCAATTGAATTATGGTAATAGATTGCTGAGGCAGTAACCAGGAAGGCCATTCTCAATGAACTCCAATGGTAGGCAAAGAAGGAGCGACATACTTAAATCAAGACACAAAGAAATAGAAGTCAGGGAAGAAGAGAGAAACAGAGGAGGAGAAAGGAGAGGTGATATGCAGAAAAAGTCTCCAGAATATTGAAGTTCTTGAGACAAAAAGAGGTGCCCTCAGCAGCCCATTTCCCAAATAGAACCTGGATTTTTTGGTGGTGACGAAATGAAACACACTGGTTACAAGATGAAAGGCTCAGGGAAAAGGCTATGGGGGTTCTTAAACATCAAATAGTAGCTTTTTCCAGATGACATTTTGATGAGTTAAGGGTAAATAAATCAGAGACATGTGGGTAAAATTTCCCTGGAAATACACAGGGATTTAAAATGATGGGGAAAAGCACTTGGCAAAACATAGCATGCACTTTGCCAAACCCAACATTTGAAAAACGGTTCAAGACATTCAGCAGAACCCTAAAGCTCAACATATTATCTTATCCTGAGAGAAAGAGAGGGGGGAAAGCCCATGAGCAGCATACGCACTGCAGGGTATAAATAAGTTCCAATGAGCAAACCGTGCTTAACTCCAAGACCTGAAATCAAGACCAGCTTCTCCAGAACTTCTTTGAGAATGCTTAGTTATTCCTTTCCAGGCACCACTCATGTATGACAAAGCATCGTTTTTCTTTGCTTTTCTTCTGTTCTCCTTTTCATGTAATTATTGTATCCAACTTGAGAATTTTGGTTTACCACTTTCTAAAAGTATGCACACAGTAAATTATGCATCTACATTAGGCCAAAATATCATACTTCACGTCTCTAAAAGCATCATATTTCATTCTCCAGCTATACATAAGGTAGTTCTAAAATTAAACATTTACGTTTTTTAAATTAATACTTTATATGATGTACAGATAAGTTGGATTTTGAAAGTGATTTTTTCCCTTGCTTTTGTTTCTGTTCCACTGCAAGTCCAAACACATGGTCAGCAGATCTGATATAGCAAGAAAGCTAGAGCCAATACAGAAATAATTGGAGACTGAGAAGAAAAATGTAAGCAATGAGTCCCAAAGAGGAAAGTGGGGCAAGAGAAGGAAAGCCAGTGGAGTGACGTAGGATGACTAAGTTCTAGAGATCGACTATATCATGTGATTATAGTTAATCAGACTGTGTTGTGCACTGAAAATTTGCTATGAGAGTAGATCTCACATGCTCTCACCACAAAAAAAGATTTGAAAAGGTGACTATATAAGAAAATGGATACATTAAGTAGTTTGACTATAGTAGTCATTTCATTATGTTTGCGTAAATCAATACACCTTAAATGTATACAATTTTTGTTTTAAAAATAGAAACATAAAAATAATTTTAAAAAAGAAAGCCAATGGAAAGAAGACAGACAGAAATTTCTGTTTTTATGAGTAGTAGAGAAATCAAGAAGAGATTTAAGAAGGAAGAGAAGCATCATTTGATATAACCAGATATGTGTTCATTTTGTGCTTTATAATAGAAATTACCAGAACAAACAAGATTATCAGCAAAGTACTGTGATCTATTAAAAATTCAGAAAAAATATAACAAGTGTCTCATTATTAAATAGGAAAATAATTAAATGCCAAATCTGTTTGAAAATTACTGTAGCTCACATTTGTAGTTACAGCAAGTTGATAAAAAGTTCTCCTAGGATTACAGTCAGTCACACAGAAATTTTCACAGGGTAATGCAACTTTGAAGGGCTGTCTCCAATTCAGGGCTGGGGCCTGTCTCAGATTTGAGGATCTTGAAAAATTATATTTATCAATATGATCAGTATTTATGGAGGTGATGATCCCTAGGATTATTTCATAGTAACCAGATTTGTAAGAGTCTGCTGTGTAAACTGTAATTCTGATTTATAAATTTATAGTGGTGGATATGCTGATGCTGACTGTTTGTCATCCGCATTCCACACGAGAGTACCTAGAAAGTGAATTAGGAGTCAGAGTGTTGCCAATGAACACAATCAGAACAAAGCAGGAGAGAGCAACAACTTACATACATCAGTAGAGCAAAAAAGCTCTGTGGTTCTGGTATTAAAACCAATCCCTTCTTGTGAAAATCTAGTGAAAGTCTTAGATTCAGTTTATTTCCATTTATAAACACGTATTTTAATAGAGTTCTTTTGGTGGACTGGTGTAGATGAAAATCTGTTGTTTTCAATTCTACTTTTGTCTGAGAATGACGTGAAGCCTTCACATAAAAAATTACAGTGTCTGAACTTATGGTTACAGGCTGGTCTCTCTACCACGATTGTTACCATTAATCATAGGTTGTCTTCGGCTCTCTTGCCTTGCCTATCACTTCCAACTTAGGTTGATAAACAGGTGCTATCTGGGTATCCCACTGCCATTTATTCTTTTCATCTGTATCTCAACACAGTTGTGTCTGCTTAGTACTTCCTCAATGCTAGCAGACTGGCTGGCATCCAGTCTGGACAAATTGCTGATCTTTCCTGCCACTTAGCATTAAATAAAGCTTCTAAGGAGCATTGGATAAATAGCTCAAGAAGCCAGATACAGCATCTAAATATTTGTTGACATTTCTTAAGTATACATAGTTTAAGGAGTGCTACTACCTTAAAGAACTTCAAATGGGCCTGGAACCTGGCATATAGTATCCTAAACTTAGGCCTGAGCTATACATAATTTTGTAAATTATTAGAGGCAAGGCCATTTGAGTCCTAGATGACCAACTTACTCCACTGTGATTTATTGATTGTTGTCCCTGCAAACCATAGGATTAACATAAAATGGGAATAAATAATTAGAGTAAATACTGTGGTACCATATGTAAAGCCACATACAAAATACATAGCCATCTTCTGCTTGCCCTAGTATTTCTTTCATCTCCTATGAGCTTCCTGGAATCACTGATTCCTAGTGTCTGGAACATGATGAGGTATTTCAAAGTATGATGATAATGAATAATTAAGTAATTAAATGTACCTCATGGAAGCTTTGCTTCCCATCATGGGACTTAAAGTAACGCAGTGCTTTCAGTGTAGGAAGCCTGATTGGAGTTGTCTATTCCGGGGTAAAAGCTAACTCAGTCTCTGGGATGGCTGGAGAGGAGTGTGGTATTCAGTCCACAAAAAGATGACCAGAAGTGTCTTAAATGCGAGCTCACAAGGATATAAGTCTCAGTAAGATTAAGATTGTCCTATTAATCTTTGCAGTCCATTGTGAGCAAAGCATCTGGTATTTATGGGAAGGGAATGTTACTATTTAAAAATGTGTTGAAAGAGTGAATGAGTGTACACCAAGTATGAAAGAAACAATGGAGAGAAATGAACGGCTGATCCCAGAAGTGGAACTAGTGCATGATGGTTGTATCTGTGTACAGTTACATGTGAAAATTTGTATGCAGACACATAGATATGTAAAAATCTGCACCACATAAATAAATATGATAGGTAAAAGTACACAGTGGAAGGATTATTAGCTTCTTCAAAAGATCAGGAAGGCAACTAGGACTTAGAATGATAGTATAAAAGAAGATACCAAACCTGCTACTTATCTCTTCCTTTTTCCTTTTACTGGGACCTCTGTGGGGTCATGCCTGGCAACTGTATTGCATTGACCCAAAGCCGTGAAAACTGGTTCAGCCTGTTTGATGGCAATGCTATCACATTTATAGAATCTTTATATGAGGAATTCAGCCCCTGGCCTCAAACTCAGTTATCCTGAAAAGGTTCAGTAGTGTCTGGAGGAACATAATGTATGCATCCTAGGAGAGAGAATTTTAAAGAATATAACTCAAACCAGCTTATGTTGATTTCTCCCTACGAGAGTATTAGCTTTTCCCTTTCCCATTTCTCTTCATTTTTTTAGAGAAATGGTCATCAGTAATACATCTCTGAGTACTAAATGTCCAATGTCCACCCAGTGGTCTTTTAGTGAATATAGTTTGGGGGAAAAAAGCAATATTCTTAGCTGAGAATGCATGTATCAATTTTTATGATGAGTTGAGAGATTTTTGTAGCTTTTTGGTAGATATATTCAGGCTTTTGGTAATTATTTTCATCAGAAAAAAAGCTTATGTAAGACAGTAAATTTTGTCTGTATTTATACAACAAAATTTCTTAGTATACATTCTTAAAGAAAAGGACCTCCTCTATGATGCTAACTGCTCCTGAAACCATCTTTCTTCCAAATATTTGTAGAAACCAGTGATGCCCAGAGTTAAATAGTAAATGTATTATATGGATTATAGGGGGTAGATAAATAAGATTTCCTGGCACTGAAAAGAAGGGACAGTATACATAGAATAAAAGGTAGAAAAAACAAATGAACAGATGTATCCAAGTACAAAAGGGGCACACCACTGAACATTATGGTTCTAAAAATTATCTAAGAGAGCTTCCTTAGATTCTTCGAGGCTTGTGGAGAACATGCTGAAATAAAAGAAATTCTCTGAAAATGTAGCTAGGTGAAAGATACTATGCTATGATTATCATAAATCATCATTATCATCATCATTATTTATTAAAAGATGTATTCATCAAATATATTTTGAAAGCTAAGTACTGTGCTATATATTAGGGATATAATAATAAACAAGTCAGAAAAGCTCTCACCTATATCAGGTTGAGTCTTGTAAATAGCCAATTCTTTGATGAAATTTTAGTGGTTTAGAATAATTCACCCCCAAATATCTCTTCCTTTCGCCTGTCATAATGCAGATAGACTTTTTTTTGGCTTGTCTAGTTTCCTATAAAAATTGCAATAAGCTTTTAAGTAGCCATTCATTCATTCACTCATTTGTTCAAACAATATTTATTATTGTGACGATCAGTGCCAGCAAGTACTGTATGTGCTGGGAACCCAGGTGTGAAAGGTAGAGTCACAGCACAGGTAGAGGCACAACCAAATAAGCGGGCAAATACAATATGATCCAATAAGCCCTACTATAGTGATAATGACAGAAGGAAAATGAAGATTCAGGACACGGCACCTAGAAGAGATTGCAGAGGAAACATGGAAGAATTCTCTAACAATACACAGAAATATTATATTTCAAAGTAGATTAAATATATTTAGTTCATGAGTTGGAGATATGGTGGAAGTGAAGTATTACGTCAAGAGAGAAGCATGGAGGGTGGCACTGAGGGGGTGTTGTCCTTTGATATTAGACAAGTGACTCCTTAAAGCTTTTAGCATACAGCATGGGGTGAAAGTTGTCGGCAATTTACCAAAGGTGAACAGATAGAACACAGGGTAAGAATTTGGGATAGGGGGTGTACAGGACAGGCAGGGGAAGGGAGAAATAGGGCACTAAGTAATTAAAACATCTAATATAGAGTTTGTGGGGAATCACCACATCACAATTTGCATCGTGTATTTATTTACCCTAGAACTCCACAAAAACCTGTGTGGAGTAATAAGGAATTGTTCAATCTCCTTTAAGAAGTATGCAATTGTATTAGCAAATGAAAGCAAATAAATACAAATAGGAAGGGAAGCAAACCCACATCTGGAGGAAGATGATGAGATGGTGCTGGTACAGCATCTCTTGGTAACTAACTGAATGAAATGCATGGGATGTCACTGTTTTAAATCCCCCTCTGGTTCAACTGGCTCAGTTACCTGGTTTCATTGAATTTTACTTCATCACTGGCCTTAGCAGGTACGTGAGGAAGGGGAAATGAGGAGTGCAAAGGAAGAACTTTTCCAAGGATGATGGGTAAAATTAAGGAAGACATTAAATTTGTCTTTGTTTTGTAATTTTTAATCAATTTTGTAAGCAAGTGACTTCAGTGCCCAGAAAGAAAAGTGAGAAAAGGTGTATCACTATCTAACAAATCTTTCACATTACTCTTTGTAATCTTTCTTTTGGATGTTTAACAGCTTGTAATGACTATGATCTTGCAGGCACTTCCCATAAGCTATATATGCATTATTGATGAAGTTCTATGACTGGAAACTTCCATCACTGCAATGACTGTTGGAAAGCATAGGTTCGTTCATTCAAACTAATAATGCATAGGAGTTTGTCACACTTTTAATATATGCATTCTTCTTGCAGATGGTTGAAAAAGAAGGTTATCTTCAAAAAGCTAAAATTGCAGATGGAGGAAAGAAACTAAGGTAATAAGAGTTCTTTAATTCACTTTTATATAACTATGCTAGCTCCCCTTCTCCTCAATTTGTTTCAGTGCCATTGTTTGGAAAGAAAGGCCCTATAGTGCAAGACTAGAACATTTCCTTCTGCTATCACTATGATCAACATTATTTTTAATATGATTACAGTTTCCAGTAAAGCACTGTGTTTTATTTTGTTGCATAGAATATATACATGAGGTGCTTATTGTCTTCCTATGGCTTGAAATCTTAAAAACAGTGCAAAGCAATAAGATAATGGGTCTTCATTTCTGGGACTAAGAGATTAGGGAATGAACAGACTTATTTTGCAGTATATAAAAGTCTCCCTACAATACATTGGGAACATAACATTTTTAAGAATGGAGAATTTGAAATACATTTGTTGCTCAAATAAAAAATCAGTTAAGAAAAAAATAAAAGGAAAATAAAATCATCTGTAGGACAAAAAGTTAGAAGTTGCTGCATTTGGAGATGAGACAGAGTAGTTGAGAGAAATTAGAAAAAGTAATAAGAATTTCCTTGACAATAATAACAAAAAACTAGGAGAAAAATTTAAGGTTGATAAGAGGGTAGACACAGATGATAGATAATTTTTATACAAGAAGAATTTAGAAATAATCATCTTCATTTTAGAATTTTTTCCTTTCTCATGTAAGTCTTATTACACACTTAGATTTGTGTTATAGCCATATGCAAGCTGCAAAGGTATGTAGAAAGTGCTCACCAACAGGAGACAAGGCATTTACTCATGACTATTTTTAATAGTTAAAGTCATAAAGGATAAATGTACTAATTATCTACTCAATGGGACACTTATTAATTGTGTAATGAGATCCAGTACTAGACTGGAACTCTGGCCAATACTAGAGAATGAAGTACACTTTTGTTTGCTTGCTATAGTGGAGTAAGTATATGTTTATTTAAAAGAAGTAAAATTGGAGAAAACAGTCATCCATAATTCCACTACCTAAAAGAGCTATTTCAATTTTAAAGAACAAACTCTATTTTTCACCCATATTGTGTTTTTTTCTGGGATAGCGAACAGAGTCTTGAATCCTCTCCTAGGCTGTCCCTCTGCACTAACCCTGCAGCCACCCTCTCTTGAGAGGCCCAGGAAGGAGATGCACAGGAGATAAGGTCAAATGCAAGGCTGCTTTCAAAGACTGGGCAAGTCCATGCCCCAGTGGAGAACCTGACTTGACGTGATTGGTTCTGAAAGGGCAACAGGAGGGATTCTTTGACTAACCCAATCTATGCCTCCTCTCCCCTAGACTTACTCCCAATTATATCAGCTCATGGAAGAAATGTGGAGGGTGCAACAATAAATCTTCCCAAGATGAATAAGTTAAGACGCTCTCTTACCTTACCAGCCAGGTGGACAAAAAAATCCAGAGAGGGGCAGAAAAGGACTCAAGGACTTGTTTAAATTATCACTTCAACTTTTCCCCAGGGGTGGGTAGGAGAAAGGTGGTGACAGCTTTGGTCAGTCTTACCCTCCAGCCTCATGCAAGGAAGAGGAGGAGGTCCTAAAAGGAGCTCCAAGCAAATATGCTGCTCCACTGTAATGGTTTTGTAAAGTGTCCTTGCCTGTAAGCCATCCATAAACCATCCCGGTTAAATGTTTTCCTAGAAAGTGTTCCCCAGAAAAAGCAGAGGAGCAGAACAAGGCCTTTCCTCTAACCAACTCACAGTAATACATTTTCAGGTAGTTTCAATCAGTGTGTGTGCCATTTTGCATTTGTTTTATTTGTCGTTATTTTAATCAGCTTGCATACCATTTCTGTGTTCTAATTTAAATTCTTATAGACATTAGTTTGTACTCTGTTTTATTGTTACTTCAGTTTGCAAATAATTATGCAGTCTTTCAGATCTTTTTCATTTAAAATTATATAAATTTTAATTTTCCTTTGTTTTGTTTTGTTTTGGTTTGGTTTGGTTTGGTTGGTTTGGTTTTGGTTTTGTTTTAACGTCAGGTGCACAGAATTGAGCTGGTTATACTTTTCAGTGTGTGGCCTTACAGTATCATCATTCTGGGCAAGACTCCTAGCTGGTTTTATTTTATTCTTAGTCTCCAATCTCCACTTCACCCCACTGTAGAATGTGTGTTCATCAGATATACTCTCCATATATTTATTTGGCTATGTGTGTGGCATCCTAGAAAATAGTACGTATGTGAATGTGTTCTAAATTTCATAAGCCTTTTGGGTTATAAGCCTCATTCTGTTTTGCACTACTTTCGTTTAATGTTAGTGTTAGGACATCTATCTGTATCTATACATTTAAAACAAGTTCATTTCTTCCAACTGATGCCCATTTTGCCATGTGTGGACACATTAAATTTTATTTACTCTACCTCTCAGGAATGGATACTTAAATTGTCCCTAACTCCTATCTCAAACAACACTGCAGTAAACCACATATATGTCTCCTTACAATCCTGTTAGGATTTCTCTCTGGAACATACACCTGGGAGTAAAGGATTGCTGGTTGTGAGGTACACATAGTTATAAATGTGCCAGGTGCTGCTGTCAGACTTTCTCCAGAATGAATGCACCAGTTCATACTCCCCGCATAACGCAGGAGAGATCTCCTCTTGCCATAATCTTATTAATACATAGGATTATTAAAACTCTGTTTTGCAAGTTGATGGCTATAGGATGACCCTACTTTAGTGTTGTGTTAATTTTCATTGTGTTAATTTCATTGCATGGTGTTCAGTTAAGCCTCACTTCACCTATTTAGAGTCAGTTAGGTTCTGCATTCTGAGAGTTGCCTGTGCATAAATTTTGACTATGTTCTACTGAGTTTATCACTTCTTTTTGGAAAGAACTAATATATACCAAGTCATAATACCTTCTCAGCTTTAGATTTTGCACATATCTCCTCCACGTCTCTTACTCTCTATTAACCTTGTTGATGAAAGTCCTCAATGACCAGAATTTTTTATATTTGACCCATATTGTTCCATAATTTTATCCTTTATGGTTTGTGGGATTTGCTTTTGTTTCTGTTATAAACACTTTACAAATAGAAAATTGTAGATATAATCAGCATGTTTAATAACATATAATATCCCACCCACCATGTTGATGGGACTGTAATGCACCAAACCATTTCTACACTCTCCTTTTATTTGATTTTTAGGTTGATTCTAATTTTTTACTAAAATCATGATAATTGCAGTAAACCTCCTACTGTTTGTCAGTTTTTCTTTTATATTGTTTTAAGAGAAATTCTAAGACTGGATGACTTGGTTAAATCACAGAACCATTTTTTTAATGACTATTAAATATTGCCATAATGCTTGCCCAAGGAATCTGTATGTTTTTGTAACTTGTGACAGAATTGTCATGATTCAGGAAAAATGGATGTGGGGCGTGAGGAGGGTCGTGTCCCAGGCTTCAGTTGAGCCCCTGGGACGTGCCCTGCCGTGTGAGTCCTTGGCTTTGCGTAAGAAAGAATTCAAGAATGAGCCACAGTTGAGTAAAGGTAGATTTATTTAGAGAGATACATCGAAAGGCAAGAGAAACGCCACAAGGTGAGGGGATTGGGTGCTCAGATTAGAGTAAAAGTAAAAGTAAAAAAGTGCTCAGAGACAGTCACAGAGTGGGCTGTCTCTGAATGCGGAGGGGGTGGGGGGCAGCTGCAAGGCACTGTGTTGCCAGTTTATGTGGGCTTGGTGGCTTATAAGTGGAAGGACTGATCTAACTAGCCTGGGGAAAGGGCTGGGATTCCCAGGAAGTTGGTCTTTCCCACTCTTTGACCTTTTGTAGCTAGCCTTGGGACTGCCATGGCGCCTGTGGGTGTGTTATTTGCCATCTTAACATATTACAGTGAGCATATAATGAAGCTCAAGTTCTGCTAGAAGTTAAATCTCCCACCATCTTGAGCCTCAAGGCCTACTGGGGGTTGAATCTTCCACCATTTTGATGTTAATTGCTGTAGCATTCCTTGAATGGCTGTGCCCTGCCCCTTCCTGTCTCAGTCAGTTTAATCATAACTTTGAACAATTATGTAGTTTTTATCCCATTGATAATTTAGTAGCTATTAAATAGCATACCATAGTTGCCATAATTTGTATTTCTTATGTAAAATTTCTTTTCATAGTCTTTTTCCCACTTATCAAGGTCTTTATATCTTTTATTAAATTTCAGTGAGTTAATAGCAATAGTAACAGATGCCTACTCTGTCAGGCACCTGGCTAATTGCTTTGCCAGTAATACTGTAAAACAGGCTACATTGTCGTATGCAGTTTTACAGATGGAGAAACTGGGTCACTCATACCAACCTGTCCTTTTCCCAGCCTTATTGTATATATAGTTGGTATCAGATTTTAGCCCTGTTTGAAGTAGGTTGGATTTTTTTTCCTCTTGCTGGAAGCTGTTTGAGGCCAGGAAGCAAAAACTGTCCTTCTATTTCGAAGTACCAAGGGCTTCAATTGTCACTTAACAAATACTATTTTATTAATCTCTTTAAAGTTTTCTACTCATAAATCCATGATAAGTCACCCACATCATGTATTGTGTTATTTTCCTTCCTTCTCATCCTCCTATTCCTTTTTCTTTAACTTCCTTCTGTCTTTCATATATTTTCTCTTGCTTTCTAAGGAAAATTTGACCTGTCTTCTGAATACAACAGGAGTTTGGCTATTTCTTGCATTCGTAAAGGGCCATAAATTTATTTTGAAGTGAAGTTCTAGAAATTTCCCAGATAGACAGGATTGAAAGCCGAATACATTCAGCATTCAACTTTAGTTTTTCATTATGAACATTCAAAGTATGCTTTTCTGAGAAAGTTTAGGAATTCCTGCATTTTGGTACTTCTGTCCTCAAAAGTGAAGTAGCCCAGTCCAGTGTCCCATTTCATCATGGACCCATAGCTGTTAGACGGTTGCTTCTATTTGTTTTCTTTCTCTCAATCTTTTTTTTTTAATACAGCTCTTTCTCAGAATAAGATTTTCTGTAGAAAATGATACCAAAATACCTTCCCTCCTAATGTAAACATCATCATCATCATCATCATCATCATCATTATTATTATTTTAGCATTTTCTGCTCAGGATTCCAATAACTTCTTTCAGGCTGACTCTGTCTTTCTCTCTTTTTATGTTCAGTAGGGAGGACTGAAGGGAAGGCTTGGAGAGCATGGAAAACAGAAGTTAATTTGTAAAAGATTGCTTTAGTTTTATGATTTCCATCATATTCCCTGTTATAGTTTCCAACCTCTGGTAACCCTTTGAATATAAAAAGCTTTTATATTTCTTGCCATAGTGACAGAGAGATATGTATTTATACATCAGTGTCTCTTTGACCCTTTAAGCAGGGGCAAATTACAAGGAGCTTAGAATATAAGAGAGAAGAAAGAAGTTCCTCACCTACCAGTTTGAGAACTAGTCAGAACATTTAACAGTGTCTGAGTGATTTTTCGGTAAATCAGTCAAGGACGCTAGAGTAAATCACTTTCACCCCCACCACTGGTGCGGAATCAAGTCAAATCCAGTGTGACCGAGTCAGATAACAGAGGCAGGCAGCCCAAAGATGGTCTGAAATTTACAAAGCAATCTCACGTATATTTTCCTCTGACTTTTTGGTTTGCCACCGTGTTATTACTGAAGAAAGCACAGAGGAGGTGAATGTAAGATATAAAGCTTTGATGTTAGAGCAAATGAATGTGTCAAACCTGAGCTCAAGCTAACAAGTTCTTATAATGGTAATGAATGTTTTAAGGGCCATTTTCCATCAAGCATTCTTCAGATAAGCAGTTACAAGGTTGCTGTTATTATGTGCTGCCATCCCGTGTCCGTTTTGTAGAATGCAAAGTTTTCAGCTAAGCTATGGCTGTGTTAAGGTGTTTTTTTTTTTTTTTAGGTTTTTGGTTTTTAGGGTTTGTTTGTTTCTTTCTTTTTTTCTTTTTTTTTTTTTTTCTTTTGCATATCTACCCTTGCAGCTCAGGATTTGTTTTCAGGAAATTCTGTGAATTGTCTATGTGTTTCACTTGGAGAAAATGCCCCAGCAATTGCATTAATTGTAACAAATTGTCCTTATGACAATTTAGTTCTTCCTTCTTCCTAATTGTATTAAGGATCTTTCCCCCCTTAGAAGTGACTTGTCTTGTGACAAAAAATTAAAATAAGTAACTGCATTTCTTGTCCCAGGATCTATTTCCTGTACTGAACTACTAGCATCAATATCAATCCCTCACCTAATTGTTATGTGTAAATTCACGCGGAGACTCTGTCACCTATTCCTGGGACCTCTGACTAACTCAGGTCAGACATTTCCTGACTGATGTGTCTTACTCAACCCACAAGTCTATCCAGCAGCTTGGTTTTTTTCTCTCTGTGTGGAAAAATAAAAAAGAATGCCCTAAAAGTTAAGATGATGAAGTTTCGACGCATTTAATGGCTCCCACTGATGAATGAAGTTACCTGCTGGCCGTCTTAGGAAGGTAGGGATGAAAGGGCTTGCAGTTCAGCATTGCAGAACAACCCATGTCAGGCTCAGAAGTGGACTTGCTCCAGGGAGAAAGACATTCATGTACCTCTTTTAACACAGTTGGGAGTCTCCCTCTCTCAGAGCCTGTCACGAGGCTCTGCAGAGACATGCCCAAACGTCTAAGGGAGAGCTGCATGCCACCTGCTCTAGAAATAACTGATACAGCAGAATGAGCATGGACTTCAAGGTCCGGGAGACTTGGCTTGAATCCCACGCTTATGACTTTGACTCCATTTGGTAAGAGACAGCCTCACTAAGCCTCAGTTTTCTTATCTGAAGTGTGGGGGTATCACCCACCTCCCATTGCTGTTTGGAGGATTTATTTGTATTCATGTTTACTGTCTGTCTCCCCTGAGTTTAAAGTAAATGCCTTGAGGCTCTGTTATTTGCCTTTATATATTCAGTCCTTGGAATTGTGTCTGTCATGTGGTAGAGGCTCAATAAATTCTTGTGACTGGCTTGGGGATTAAATTACTTGATACAAGCAAAATACGAGGTGCCATACCTAGCACAGAATGAAAACCAATGTGTATCTTATTGACATACATCTGAGAAGTTAGGAAGCCCTCTAGAGAAAGCTCAGGTATTGCCACTAGAATGATAAATCAGAAAAAAAAAAAAAAAAAGCTGAACCAAGAGCATTAGATACTTGTAAAGTGGTGTTAGGAAAGACATTTCAAAACATTTGGAAACTAAAGAATAAAGAAGGGACATGTAGGATGTAGGTGCTTTTGTAGTCCTTGTTTGTGAATAACAGCAAACAGAGAGCAGGAAAATTCTAGATATGTGACACTCCTGAAATTTAAGAGCCCCTGAGGTCTTTTACTCAAAAACCTTTAATAACCACTTACTAGTATCATACTGTGCCCAGGAGTGGAAAAGCTCTAGGAGGTCAGAGGTGGTGTTCCCCTCTTGGGAGGTGTTAGGGAAGTAGAGAGACTTTCCTTCCATTCTGAAAATCGCTTCATCCTCAAAACATCGACTTTAAAATTTCACCGGAAACTGCTGCACTCACCTGTCCTGGCTAAGCCCTACACTTCCTGAGTTGGATCTCAACACACTGAACAACAGACACCTATGAGGATTTGGTTGCAAACAGAAAGCATTAAAAATTCAAGTCAAGGCAAACTTTGGCCATTTATCCTGTTCACCCCAGAGCTGATGGTGCCATTCAGAAAGCTAACCATGCTAGAGTAACTGGTGAGGAAGCTCTTCTGCCAATACCCTGAGAATTACAGGCAACACAGTAGGCCAAACACATCAAATAGGGGACGGACTAGAGAGAGGTGGTATAGAAAGTGGCCAGGTCTCTAGAGTACTTCGTTCAGAGTGGAAGGTTCTGACCCAAGTCATAGGTTGAAAGATGTTCCCATTAGGGGACTTCTCAGCCACTCCCAGACTAGAGCTTATGAGTCACTTTCTGGTTTTAGTGCAGGTGAGTCATCACAAACCAGAATAATCCTCTAGCAGGAAAGAGGCAGAGGTGGCACCATCCTTAGAACCACACCCCTGCTTCTGGCTTCTAAGGATGAGCTGAAAGATTCAGCATGTGACTCCTTTCAATCAGTGCCCTTTCTAAAAGGAAAATAGAGCTTGGGAGTGGTGGGCCTTTGACCAATCTTTCTAATGAACATCAGGTAAAATAGTAAACAAGAAAGTCCAGAAGGCTTATACCTTGCCACAGGCTCTGCATTAGTTTTTGTAAGTTGAAACTTAGGACCAAAACTATAGTGAAATCTGAAGTTGATAACCTCCTTAACCAAGACAGTAGTGCAGTCATACATTGGAGATACTGCTGGCTTGGTTCCACCACCTCAATAAAGGGAATAAGACAACAAAGTGAGTCACATTATCTTTTGGCTTCCCAGTGCAAATAAGAGTTACG
The DNA here is from genome assembly GCF_048564905.1 of Vicugna pacos. Lineage (NCBI taxonomy): Eukaryota > Metazoa > Chordata > Mammalia > Artiodactyla > Camelidae > Vicugna > Vicugna pacos. The sequence goes on from NC_132991.1 coordinate 22,353,129, forward strand.
TTCACACTCTATTGTAGTCTACTAAATATACAATAGCATTATGTCTAAAAGGTGTATAAACCTTAGTTCAAAAAATACTGTATTGCTAGAACATGCTGACCATCATCTGAGCCTTCAACGAACCACAATCTTTTTGCTGGTGGAAGGCCTTGCCTCATTGTTGATGACTGCTTAATCAGGGTGGTGGTTGCTGAAGGCTGGAGTGGCTGGGACAGTTTCTCAAAATAAGACAATAATGAAGTTTGCCACATTGAATGACTTTTCCTTTCATGAACTATTTTTCTGTAGCATGCAATGCCATTTGATAGCATTTTACTCACTGTAGAACTTCTTTCAAAACAGGAATCAGTCCTCTCGAACCCTGCCATTCATTTGTCAACTAAGTTTATGTAATATTTTAAATCCTTTGTTGTCATTTCAGCAGTCTTCACAGTTCTTCACCAGGAGTAGATTCCATCTCAAGAAACCGCTTTCTTTGCTCCCCCATAAGAATCAATTCTTCATCCCTTAAAGTTTTATGGTGAGATTGCAGCAGTTCAGTCACATCTTCAGGCTCCACTGTTAGTTCTCTTGCTATTTCCATCACATCTGCAGTTACTTCTTCCATTGAAGTCTTGAACAACTTAAAGTCATTCATGAAGATTGGAGTTAACTTCTTCGAACTCCTGTTAATGCTGCTGTTTTGACCTCTTCCCATGAATTAGGAATGTTTTCAATGGCATCTAGTATGTTCAATCCTTTCCAGAGTGTTTTCAACTTACTTTGCCCAAATCCATCAGAGGAGTCACTACCTATGGAAGCTACAGTCTTACGAAATGTATTTCTTAAATAATAGGACTCCTTGATCCATGGGGCTGTGGCATGGATATTATGTTAGCAAGCATGAGAACAATATTAATCTCAATGTACATCTCCACTGAAGCTCTTGGGTGGGCAGGTGCATTATCAGTGAGCAGTAATATTTTGATAGAAATCTTTTCTGAGCAGTAGATCTCAAGAGTGGACTTAAAATATTCAATAAACCATGTTGTTAACAGATATGCTGTCACCCAGGCTTTGTTCCATTTATAGACCATAAGCAGAGTAGATTTAGCATAAATCTTAAGGATCCTAGGATTTTCCAAATGGTAAATGAGCATTGGCTTCAACTTAAAGTCACCAGTTGCATTAGCCCCTAACAAGAGAGTCAGTCTTGTGTCTTGAGGCTTTGAAGGCAGGCATTGACTTCTCTTCTCTGGCTATGAAAATCCTAGATGGCATCTTCTTCCAATGTAAGTCTGTTTCATCTACATTGAAAATCTGTTGTTTGGAGTAACCAACTTCATTAACTATGTTAGCTAGATCTTCTGGATTACTTACTGCAACTTGTATGTTAGCACTGGCTGCTTCACCTTGCAGTTTTCTGTTACAAAGATGATTTCTTTCCTTAAAACCTCATGAACCAACCTCTGTTAGCTTCAAACTTTTCTTTTGCAGTTTCTACATCTCTCTCAGCCTTCACAGAATTAAAGAGATTAGGCCTTGCTCTGGATGAGGCTTCGGCTTAAGGGAATGTTGTGTGTGGTTTGATTTTCTATCCAAACCACTAAAACTTTCTCCATATCAGCAATAAGACTATTCTGCTTTCTTACCATTCATGTGTTCACTGGAGTAGCACTTTTAATTTCCTTTAAGAAATTTTCTTTGCATGCACAGTTTGGCTAACTGGCACAAGAGGCCTAGCTTTCCGCCTGTCTCAGCTTTTGACATGCCTTCCTCACTAAACTCAGTCATTACTAGCTTTTAATTTAAAGTGAGAAATTTGCAACTCTTCCTTTCACTTGAACACTTAGAGGCCATTGTAGAGTTATAATTGGCCTAATTTCAATATTATTATATCTTAGAATAGGGAGGCCCAAGGAGAGGAGGAGAGATGGGGAAGAGCCAGTCAGTAGAGCCGTCAGAACACACACAATACTTATGGATGAAGTTCGCTGGGCATAGCACACGGCACCCCAAAATAATTACAATTGTGACACCAAAGATCACTGATCACAGGTCACCATAACAAATATAATAATAATGTGAAAGTTTGGAATATTATGAGAATTACCAAAATGTGAGACAGAAACACAAAGTGAACAAATGCTGTTGGAAAAATTGGCATCAATAGACTTGCCCAAAGAAAAGTTGCCACAAACCTTAAATTTGTAAAAAACACAATATCTGCAAAGCACATTAAAGTGAAGCACAACAAAATGAGGTATGCCTGTATTCCTTAATCTTTAAAAAAGATAACGTAAAATAGTGAACGGATTTCAAGGCTTAATATCACAGAAACTGGGTTTTGACTCTAAGTATATGGCCTTAAGTAAGTTACCTAAACACTCTGAACCTCATTTTCCATATTATTAAATGGACATATTAGTACCTTTATCATTAGTACCTTTATCTAGCTTTTTTGTGAAGCTAAATCTCCATTAGAAAATCAGACTTATTCTAGGTACTCAAAATAATTTATGCTAATTATTATTTTAAAAGAGATCATGGAAAACCGACTTAAAATTGGGGTATCTAGAAGGTTGATGAACAGCGTTCTTTCTTCCTTTTTAAATAAAGTTATGTAAAACAAATTGGAAAAATCCAAACTTGTATTCATAAAGACATCATTTATAGTTTATAAATTCAAAAGGAAGTAGCACTGTATGTAAAGTGCCAGGGCAATTCATATTACCACGGCTGCAGGACCCGCAGTTCTTATCTTCGTTGGCTTGTTCACCAGACTCACCTAAGAGAGAACATTTCACAGCAGTACAGAGATATAATGGAGAACCATGAGATAACTGAATTTCATGCAACTTCGGTTCTAACCAGTTCCAGTTCCAAGTTTAACAAAGGGAAGAGTAATGCCAACACATTCTATAAACGATCAACATCAGAACCATTTATCCATGGCTTGTTATAGACAGAAAGCAAATAAGATGCAGAGTGAGTATCTCCCTGCCAGGAGATGACAGATACAGTGGGAAATATAACAGGCAGGTTAATATATCATACCTGAAGGTGGTCCAGTCGCCCTGGTCACATGCTGTCAAAGTAAGGGGCAGAGGTAAAAGACGCTCAGTGTAGGCTAGCAGTCCTGCCAGTGGATCGGTCATCTCATGCTATGGCCTGCATAAAGAGAAGGCTACAGCTGCTCCAGTTCACCTCGCAGCTGCTGGTCCCTGAAAGGAGAAATGGAAACAGGGCAAAAGAGGGAAAAGGTCTATGTAGTTTTCTTTTTTACCCTCATCTTTTTCATCACTTGTTTGAAAAAGTGACTGTTGGGAGACAAGTGGCTCCAAGAACATAGTATTCATATTAGCATGTTGAAAAATACGCAGTGTGTTTGTTTTGTTTCTCTTTGTCCTATTTTTTTTTAATACAATAGTATGTCATTAGGAAAGCTTCAGGTATCTAAGAGCAACCTAATCTTGTAAATACTAAGTTTACTGAATCAAAGCTGTTCTTTCAGTCAAGCCCCTAGAGTCTATGAAGCAGATGGAACTAAATTGCACAAAGATCTTGAATGGTCACTTTAAACATATTTTTGTGTAGTTTTATATTGATCAGAATAGTCTTTTGTAAACTTTGTAAAAAATCACTTTAGTAAAATGAATTCAGCTATTCTGAAATGAGTGTTAAACCAAAGCAAACTGCAGCAATATGATATAATAAATAGAAACTTACTTACATTAATCTCCTTAATGTTTTACTATCTAAAGAAGGGAATTCTTCATGACACAAATATACACACACATGGTTACTAAAGTAGTACCTGTTCAGTGCAAAGGAAAATCAAAAGCTTTGATTTCACTGTCTGATTTACCTGTTGTTATATCCAGCATTTTTCCCCCTATCCTGTTAAATCATTGACTCAACAAATACATATTTAGTATCTACTCTGTCCAAGTCACTGTTACTTATTCATGAGGGTACCTCTCTAAAGATAAAATGTTTTCTGTCAATTTGGGGCTCTTTATTTAGCAAGGGAGAGAGAAGTGAAATTTACAAAAAATTTTTAAAATTTATCCTAAGTGCTATGTGAAGAAGTCATGGAAGACACATTTGAGGATATAATACTTGAACTTCCAATAAATGGGAATTAATTATCAGTAGGGGCTGAGATGGGTGAGGACAGTCTTAGGTAAATAGTACAGCATGGGGTTATTAATTACGTATTACATTATAGTCCACATTAAAATTTTTCAATATCAGAATTCTTCTACAGCATAGGGTTCATTATTCTATTATGTGAATCCTTTATATGCAATTTACACAAACCATCTCTTAATTTTATATATTTTAGGTACAGAATTAAGAAGTAATGGTGTGCTTCATTCTTGTGCACAGAGCCTTAACTTAGGAGATAACTTCTTTAGGATAGATTTCAATTCATAGGAATGGGCTTATTTAATCAGAAGATACACACATTTAAAAATATTTGAGAAAAATATTTTGCCAAATTCACTCCTAGAAAGATGTGCTAGTTTACACTTCCACTAAAATTGTGTGGGAGAATCCATTTCTCCACACTCTCAGTAACCCTTGGTATTATTCCTTCTAATTCTTGCCAATTTGATTGGCAAAAAAGGAAAAAACATTTCACTCCTTTTATTTGCATTTCTTTGCTTTCTAATCGTTTTCTACTCTGAAAAATATTTTGAACTAGGCAGTGACACATTAGCTGATTGGCAAAAAAGGAAAAAACATTTCACTCCTTTTATTTGCATTTCTTTGCTTTCTAATCGTTTTCTACTCTGAAAAATATTTTGAACTAGGCAGTGACACATTAGCTGGTTAGTTTTTCAGACTCTGAATTATACTAAATCTGTGAAGAGATATGACAATAAAGGACAGGGTTCTGATTTCTGTTTTTACCTTGCTATTTTTAGCTTGCTGTAGAAACAGACTTTTAATAGAGTGGGAAACATGGATACACAAAAGTTGGATTTTTAATAATTGAAAAAGATTTTGGGAGTATCTACAAATTATAAAAGTTTTACTGTAAGTGCCATGATCTTTAAAAATTACAGAATGGTTTTATTATTACTTAAATTTCGTACCACCTATAGCATTTAAAAAAGAAAAGATTTTAAGGCATTCTAGTTAAGAATATAGTCTCTACTCATTTCAGATGTTGCTCATATAATGTCTGTGAATGATTTCTTCAAGTGATAATGCATTTTTTTTAACTTTTTTCTCTCCTAAGGAAAAACTGGTCTACTTCCTGGATTGTTCTTTCTAGTCGAAAAATTGAATTTTACAAAGAATCCAAGCAGCAGGCTCTGTCTAATATGGTGGGTAGTTCTCTGTTTCTACTATTATCATCTTTACAGAAATATTGTTGAATTGAAAGTTTGATTTCAACAGAAATCACACTACAGCCTCCAAGCCATCAACCTCTGAAAGCAGATGGAGGAAATGACTCAATAAACTTTTAATCGGATGAAGGGAAAATAGAACTTAGTGTCTGTTTTATTAAGTGGTGCATTTGGAGAATAATCACAAAATGAGATGAATGGCGAGCAGCTATCTAGTAATGGGAAGGTAACACTTTAAATTAAGGTGCCATTTATAAATGCTTTATTCTTATTTATGAAATGATCACTAAATGCAGCTACTTGCTCAAATAATGTATTATAAAGTATGTTATAAAATGCATTAGTAATAAATGCTTAACAGATGAGACTATGGGAAGCTGTTTTAAAGAATATTATAAGACGTAAATCGTATTAAACCATGTATGTGCATCTTTAATACATGAATTTAAGTTGTTATCTAGCATACTACAAAGTGCTTCACACGTTAATAAATAATAATAAACTGTTTATAAATGGCACCTTAATATAGGGTGTTACCAATGAGGAAACACTCTAAGTTAACAAAGTGATTTTTTATCTTAGTCTTAACTGTGACATTCACTATATCCAGCTAACCTTTCCGAATAGTTCTGACTCTGTCTAATGGAGCTAACACAATTTCTGTATCCTATAGTTACCACAAAGTGAAATTTGTAGGGCTTCTTGATTGTACCTGGAGGAGGGCCTCATATTTGCCCACAAAGATTTGACAGTGACAGTAAGTAGGAGCAATTCTGAGCTAGTTACTGGGGCAATTCAAGCTCAAAACCTTGCTGCCTGAACACCAGAGCTGCTGCACGATGTCAGAGACAGTGGGCAAGCAGCATGTCTGACAGCCTCCTGATTAGGAAGGACTCCGGGCAGGAACCAACCTGCCATACCCCATCGGCCTGATGGGCGGCAGGGAAAGGGGTCTCCTGGCAGGAGTTAACCACAATGAACTAATTTGTATTTGGCAGGTAATAAAAGATGGAAAGTTCTTTGCTTTCCAGCCACTAGTCGTGTTTGCTATTTAATCCTCTTTAAATGGGAAATAGAAAATCATTTGCTAGGAGAATTTTTGTTTTAAAGGAGAAGATTTTAGGAAGAACAAAAGGTAGCATTTGGCTTGCTCCTGATAATTGCAGTAGCCTTTATCCCCAAGTAGCTTGCTGATTTTGGAGTCTCGGTGCAGTCCAATATGTAAACTAATTATGAATAAATTAAAAATATATCTCAGTCCTTTGTATTTTTAATTTAAACTGCCTCAGAAATTTGTTTTAGGGTTTTGTTTTGTTTTTATTTTTTGGCTACAGTAATATTGAGATAATCTTTTTAAGAAAAATAAAGTACCCCTAAGGGCCAGGCACAAAACAACTCCCTTCCACCCACGGGTCCTTTGTCTTCCCTTTGAATGAGTTCTAAGGGGGAAGTCAGGAAGGGAAGAAGCCGCTTGCCTTGCTGAGTTTGGCTGCTGAGAAGATGATCTTCGTCCTGCTGGGTGAGAAGAATTTCATTGGAGCAGAGTTTATGTGAATGTGTTGGGATAATGGGAGAGATTAGATTCCAAATTAAAGCATTTGGTTTATTTTTATTTTATTATTTTAATCTCCTTGTACCAGGAGATATAATTATCAGCTGCTTATATCAGTTTTATACAGGTGAAAAAAAACTCCCTTTCAGATTTATAGGCGAACCTTGCAAGTCACTAATTGCATGCCTCCAGTTCAGGGTTTAGTATTGTTGTAAATTAACAGTAGATTTTACTTTTGGAAGAAATTCGTTAACATTTTTTTTGGCAGTCCCTATTTGTTACTTCTGCTCCCATTTTCAGTGGTCTTATGGTTTCTCCTAGGCGCTCATTGTCTTCAAAGCAAATCCAGGGCAAGAACTAACTGTGTTTTGTGGTAATGGGGGAAAAATTACAGATTCCTGTTTGTACTGCATGAATTGTCTTACTAGTCAACTTCTTGGATACATTTCTAACCGAATATTAAAGGCCTAGTGGGATAGCCCGCATTTACCAATTCCAGTCTCAGAGAAATGATACGATGATTGCCAGGCCTTGATTAAAGATACTGTGGTTTTATTTTGAAAGATTTATGCTCAAGTTTCTAAATTTCTCTTGTACCCTCTTACACATGTCTTAGTATTATTGTTCATTGTACTTCTGGGAAAAAGTCTGTCCTTTCCTCCAAGGAGTCAGTAGAAATTGCCTAAGTGAGTGCAAAATGTGGTTTAAAGAGTAAATGGCATTTTAATCTGTATAGGGATGATATTTCAATGTTAATGCAGTGGTGAGACAAAGCAGCAAAGTAGCTCGGAGCAGGGCTTTGAAGTTCAACCACAAGGGAGTTTATTCTAGTTTTGCCACTTGGGAATTCAGCTTCTCTGAGCTTCAGAATCCTCATCTGTAAAGCGAGGATAGTGATATCTGTCAAGAGAATTAGCAAGGAATATAATTAGTTAACAAAACAAACAAAAAATACATAGTAGCCATAAGATAATTACATATTCTATTATAATATACTCTATTAAAATATACCTATATTCTATATTACATGATATAGAGTATAATATAATTATAACATATCATTGTGCTGTATTAGTTTTGTGCTTAAATTGATTCACACATGTATAGAAGAAAAAACTGTATTAATTCAAGGAACACCAGCATATACAGTCTCCAAAAAAAGAACTGTGTATCCATAGGCAGCATAAAATGTGTCTGAGCACTAAATAATTATTAAAATGAAGCCATTTCTCTGAGGCCCTAGAGGTAACCTCCTGATAGTCCATATATATTTTCCTGGGGCCCTCATCTTCCTCCATTGTCTCTTAGCCTTACTACTTTCACATTTAATGCATCATGTCACAAAAAGTTGTACCTGGTCCCACATTCCATGTTTGGCTATATTTCTTTTTCACTGAAATTCTTTTAATCATAACCAAGTCACTTTTTTTTTTTTACCTTGCTGTTACTGTATTTAATGTATTTTTTATTGAAGTATAGGCAGTTTACAATGTGTCAATTTCTGGTGTTCAGCATAATAGTTCAGTCATACATATACACACATATATTCATTTTCCGTATTCTTTTTCATTATAGGTTACTATAAGATATTGAATATAGTTCCCTGTGCTGTACAGTAGAAACTTTTTGCTTATCTGTTTTGTGTAAAGTAGTTAGTATCTGCAAATCCCAAACTCCCAATTTATTCCTCCCCACCTTCTTCCCCCACTGGTAACCATAAGTTTGTTTCTATGTCTGAGTCTACTTCTGTTTTGTGAATAAGTTCATTTGTGTCTTTTTTTTTTTTTTAGATTCCACATATGAGTGGTATCATATGGTATTTTTCTTTCTCTTTCTGGCTTACTTCACTTAGAATGATGATCTCCAGGTCCATCCATGTTTCAGCAAATGGCACCATTTTATTCTTTTTTATGGCTGAGTATTATCCCATTATACATATATACCACAACTTACTTACCCAGTCATCTGTAGATAGACATTTAGGTTGATGCCATGTCTTCATAATTGTAAACAGTTCTATATGAACATTGGGGACCATATATCTTTTTGAATTAGAGTTTCCTCCATTTATATGCCCAGGAGTGGGATTGCTGGATCACAGGATAAGTCTGTTTTCAGCTTTTTAAGGAATCTCTGTACTGTTTTCCATCATGGCTGCACCAAACTGCATTCTCACCAGTAGTGTAGGAGGATTCCCTTTTCTTCACACGGTCTCTAGCATTTACCAAGGCAATAAAAATAAAAGCAAAAATAAGCAAATAGGACCTAATTAAACTTACAAACTTTTACACAGCAAAGGAAATCATAAATAAAATGGAAAGACAACTTACAGAATGGGAGAAAATATTTGCAAATGATGCAACTGACAAGGGCTTAATTCCAGAATATACAACCAGCTCATACAACTTAATACCAAAAAAAAAAAATCAAAAAATGGACAGAAGATCCAAATAAACATTTATCCAATGAAGACATACACATGACCAACAGGCACATGAAAAAAAATGCTCAATATTGCTAAGTATCAGAGAAATGCAAACCAAGACCACAATGAGGTATCACCTCACTCTTGTCAGAATGGCCATCATAAAATAGTCCAAGTCACATTTTCATTAAAAGCAGCTTCCCCCTGAAAAGAGATACAAAATCATTTCACTAGTGTGTGTAAATCAGAGATTCATAGGTTCTGCTTCCTCAGTGAACTATTTGAGGAAAAGGAGGACTGATTTTTTCTGTTATTCTTTCTTAATAAGGGCACTAAAGAGTAAACTACCACATACTACCACTGTTACTTTCTAACAGAAAGGGCATTACATAATACCCTAATCCCAAATCCAGGTAGGATAAACTCTCAGAATGAAAGACACTCTTTACCAAGAGAGACTTTCTCCTCCTGTATCTACATACATTGTCTCTGTTCTGTTCACTTCACCTCAGACCAGAGAAAGTTTGGAACAGACTGGCTGGCCCTCCTGTGAAAAGGATCATTTGAAAACCAGTGGTGTCCTTAGATCCAGATTTTCTGGATTATAGGAAAGGACAGTGTTTTTATTCTATATTCTGATCTGTAAGTCACTTTAAAATTGTAAGATATTGTCTTTTCAATATGATGCAGAAACCATTTTTTAGTAAAATATATAAAACATATATGTATATTTTAACTGTTTTTGATTAAACTCCTACATAACCACTACCCAGGTCAGGATATGGACCCTGCCAGCCGTCTAAGGGCTCCCCCTGCCGGTTGTCCCTTGTCATCACAGCCTCTTCCCTTACCACAGAATTAAATTGCATTTTAGTCATTATTTTATCACTCTTCATTATTTTATCAACTATATATATATATATAGCCCTTAAAAATTATTGCTTACTTTGTCTGCTTTTGAATTTATAAAATGAAATCACAGTAAATATTTCTTTTATTTTTGTTACTTTCTTTAAATATGTCTTACTTTTTCCTTTCTTTCATTTTGTTTTAATCATTTCATATTTTTCTCTACTGGTTTGGGAATGATATATTTTATGTCTTTTAGTAACCTGCCTAGAATTACAATTTATCAAAGACTAACGCTATTCAAATCCCTTTACTCTCTTCCAAAATATTCCTTTGGAATATTTTTAATCCACTTATCCCTTTTCCAATATATGTGCTATTTCACTTGGTGTTTTAATTCTTTCTTTCCTTTTTCTTAAACACCGCTAGACATTATTTATTTGCTTTTATAAAATCAGTGTTGATTTATATTGCCCAGTATTTGCCATGCTCCTTGTTATTTATTTCTTCCTGTATCTTAGCCCTTTCTTCTAGGATTACTTTTCCTTCTGTTTGAAGTATATTTTGAGAAATTCCTATAGTAAGAATCTTGTGGTAACAGTCTGTCTCAGTGTCTGCTTGTTTCAAAATGTCTCTATTTCTCCCTCATTCTGTGTATATATTCTCTTTGGACACAGAATTTTGAATTGGTAGTTATTTTCTTTCAGCACATCAAAAATATCTTTCCACTGTTTTCTGTCATCCATTATTGTGATCAGGAAGTTACCTGTTAGTCTAATTGCTGTTTTTGGCCGCTTACAATATTTTCCTCATTACTTTTGTTTTCCCACAGTTTCACCATGATGCATCCAGATGTCAATTTCTTTGTATTTTCCTTGCCTGAAGTATCAGGCCTCTTGAAATTGATTATAACTGTCATTAATGTATTTTAGAAAATTCTCAGCTATTATCTTTTCAAATGTAGCATCTTTTTTGTTTTCTGTTATTTTCTCCTAAGCCTCTAGTTAAGTATATGTTCACTCTATCTTCCACGTTTTACGTTTTTTTCTGTCTTTCTGAGCTGCATTCCAAGTAACTTCTCTTGATTTATCTTCTGATTCTTTAATTTAAAACTCCCTTTGTGACAAACATTGTTTTTATTTCAATTACTGTAATTTTAATTTCTAGGAGTTTGTTTCTTTCTTTAATTTACTGTCTCACTTGGTAGTTTTTTTCCACAAATATTTTAAAGACTCTCTTTCATTTTGTGAATATTAGAAAGCATAGTTGTTTCATATTCTGTGTCTTGTGATTCTGACATCTGAATTCTGTATCAGTCTGTTTTTACTTGTTGTTACTCATGTTGCTTTGTTTCCTTGTGTGTCTGCTTATCTTTGACTATGCATTAATCATTGTTATTGAAATATCATTGGAAGCTCTCTGAGGCCTGGGATAAATTTGTCCTACTCTAGAATATTCTGCATTTTTCTCAAAGGGTCTGAAAGACTTCCCATGATTAATTAGATCAATCTAAGTTAACAGTATAAAATGCTCAAATTATATGTACAGAATAGGAAGGCTACAGCTGTGATATACCTTCTCAGGGACAGAATTATTCTTCATTCCTTTTTGTTTTTTAAACTTCTCTTACATTGCTTATCTACAAAGGCAGTCTTCTTTATAATCCCTTGGGTTTGGAGAGAAGGAAAAAGTTAAATATTGGTTCTTCTTTATCATTTTATAAGAACTCAGGCAGCATCTTTTCCATTATTCTGTGTGGTCAGTTGACCAAGTTTCAAATGTGCAGTATAAACCAATGCCCTCAGGCCAGGTGCAGTTATGTTGACTTGGTATTCTGCTCTTCTCTCTGGGTTCATATTCTCACCTCCCCAAAATATTTATCCTAAAAGTTCCCACTATCTTTTCATACTTTCAATTCTTCTAAGATAATTTTAAAAAGAAATATTATATCTAGCATTTGTCATTGTTTTCAGTGGGAGAGTTGATCCAAATAGCGTAGTTTCTCATTATAATCTACCTCACTTTCATTTAAATATGCATTTGGTTAATCAAGTTCGTGCTATTTATATAAGCCTTGGTGGGAAAAGACTTCATAAGAATATGTATTGAAATCCTACAATGAACAGCTTGCTCGTTAGGACTACATATAAGGCATAGAGATATAATCAAGATATAGTCTTTGCTTTATAGCATCTTTGCCAAAAAGTAGGGTGAGATGAAATAAGAAACATAGACTTTTATTTTTTTTTGAGATTTAAAGGAGGGAGAGCTCACATCTGTGAAAAATTTGAACTAGGCCTTGAAGGATGGTTATAATTTCAATATGTGGAGATTTGTGGGCAGGGAAAATTCCAGTGCAGTAAAAAATATGAGTAATGGCATAAAACTGAGAATGGGCAAGGTCTGTGTGCTAAAAAGAGAAGTGACTTTTTAGTTTTGTTGGATGATAGGATCAAAGAAAAGGACAGAGAAGAATGTCATGGGCTGAGATATGCTACCAGGGGCAACTCTCTAGTAAAGTGGGTCAGTATTCTCCAGACATCCTCACTCTAGAATAGTCTCTCATGGCTCTTTTAACAAATACATACTGAATGGCAGTATGACCCAGGTGTTACTTATCTTAAAAGTACCAGGCCTATCATGGCGAAAAGTTGAGAGAAGAAGCTGATTCTTCTACGATCATAGCTTCAACCTGTTTAGTCCAAGGGCAAAAACTATTGCCTCAAAAGCGCCAACAGTATTATTTGATTCATCTGGTGCCAGAGAAGTCCCATAGAAACAAGAGTTGTCCATTTGATTTATCTTTTGAGGCCTTGACTCACACCCTTTGAATTTTTCAGGTGCACTTATTTTAGTATCAGTAAAGTGTTTCAATTGGCTCCAGCAGTTCAACTGCAACTTTCTGCCTATGTGCCTTCTATGCTTTGTTATTTTAGAGCATCTGCTTTATATGAAGTAGAACCTTGAATCTAGCTATGGGATGTAGCAAATTTGCATTCTCGGTTAGGAAAAAATGATGGATTTCCTCATGGGGAAGAAGCTGTGTAATTTAGAAAACCCATTTATTTATTTATTTTATAGACCATCAAGAACTCCTAACAAGTATCATATAATGTGTTGTTAAACCCGAGAGATACTCAGATGAATAATATATGATTCCTGCTCTCAAGGGACATGTAGTCTGGTAGAGGAAACAGAATCATGTGTATGTTTATTACAATAGAGGAAGCAGTATTGGAGCATGTTTTGAAGGATAAGTAGGATTTCAGTGTAGAAATGTGGGGAAAAGACATTTTAAATAGAGTTAAAGGAGTAAGCAATGATAAGATATGGGAAATTAATTCCTTAATTTACTTGTTTATTTTCCAGATATTACCGATCTCTTGCCTTGCTCCACATATTAGTATGTGCTATAATTGCTCTTTAAAATGTTTCTTGGAGGTTTCCTGAGGCCTAGGGTGAATGTGCCCCAGTCCAGACTATTTTGAGTTTCTTTTGTAAGTTGCTTGGATGCACTGTCAGTGAGGTATTGCCTCAAAATAAGTTGAGGAACAGCATTGTGGAACAGCAGACACTCTAACTTGGTTAGAAAGTCAGTGTGGAATCAGTTCATGAAAGGTCTTTAACAGATTGTGAGAAGAGATGATTTCATTCTATAGGCATCATACTATATAACCTCAAATTAAGAGAGAGTGAGTTTTCAGAGATAGATTTGGGGAATTTACATTTTTTTCTTGAGGTTTAAAAAAAGAAGATGGAACTTGTTACATTATCTGAGAGACCTAGTCTAAAAAATTCTATGTAATCTATCTATCTATCTATCTATCTATCTATCTATCTATCTGTCTGTCTATCTCCACTTGTTTTAAGTTGCTGACCCCTTAATTTAAAATGCATTTTAAATACTCTGCATTTCTATTCTCCTACCCTCATGATTCTGTTTTTAATATATTTTACCTCTAGTTATTTTGTGTATTCCTTAACTGCTTTTTGTGGGTACAGATGATATTACTACTTCTGTCTTTTAATCTCCCTACTAGCTTTGTGTGTGGATGACTTCCTGCCTTTATTGTATGTTTGCCTTTACCAGTGAACTTTTCCATTTCATAACTTTCTTGTTTCTAGTTGTGGCATTTTTTTTCCACCTAGAGAAGTTTCTTTAGGATTTGCTATAAGGCTGGTTTGGTGGTGCTGAATTTTTTTAGTTTTTCCTTCTCTATGAAGCTTTTGATTCTCATCAAATCTGGATGAGAGCCTTGCTTGGTAGAGTACTCATGGTTGTACTTTTTTTTTTTGTCTCTTTAAGTATATCATGCCACCCTCTTCTGGCCTGAAGAGTTTCTGCTGAAAAATCAGCTGATAGCCTTATGAGAGTTTCCTTGTATGTTATTTGTTGCTTTTCCCTTGCTGCTTTTAGTATTTATCTCTTTATCTTTAATTTTTGTCATTTTGGTTACAATGTGTCTTGGTATATTCTTCTTTGGTTTCATCCTCTTTGGAGTGAAAAACTTCATGGTAACCACAAAACAAAAATCTATAATAGATATACACACAAAAAAGGAAAAGGAATCCATACATAAAATTAAAGATAGTCATCAAATCATAGGAGAAAAGAACAAAAGAAGAAAGGGGAAAAAAAGACCTACAAAAACAGATCCACAACAATTAACAAAATGGCAGTAGGAATATACATATTGATAATTACCTTAAATGTAAATGGACTAAATGCTCCAACCAAAAGACCTAGATTGTCTGAATGGATACAAAAACAAGACCTGTATATATGCTGCCTACAAGACACTCACTTCAGATCTAGGGATACATAAACACTGAAAGTGAGGGGATAGAAAAAGGTGTTCCGTGCAAATGAAAATCAAAAGAAAGATGAAGCAGCAATACTTATATCAGACAAAATAGACTTTAAAATAAAGACTGTTACAAGAGACAAAGATGGCACTACATAATGATTAAAGGATCAATCCAAGAAGACATAATAATTATAAATACATACACACCCAACATAGAAACACCTCAATATATAAGACAAATGCTAACAGACATAAAAGGAAAAATTGACAGTAGCATAATAGTGGGGGACTTTAAGAATACATATATATGTATATATAACTTGAATAACTTAGCTGTACACCTGAAATTAACATAATGTGAGTTATCTATACTTCAATAAATAAACAAAAAAACCTATGGAAATAGAGGAGAACAATAAGGCCTATTTTCTTATTGACAAAGAAAATAGCAAATTGGCTAAGTTTGTCATCATTATGTACCAATGCACTTAGTAAATCACAGGGCATCTTCTCAGAAAATATATAACATTCTCATATGTCTTTAACCTTTTAACAGTGTGGTTGGGTATTTCTAAAGAAGTTTTAGTACAAAGAAGGCAAACAGGGCTGCTCATCTAAGGAGGACTAAAAATATTGCTGTGCTTGAAACATGGGTGTATCAGCACTTCAGTGAGCACCAGTAGCAAACCTGGTAGTGTTTTCATGTGACCCAGAATATATATTCAGTGTGGCACTCTACTGAAATAAATGCACTGTGCAAAGTGTATTTCTGGTTAGGAAATTTCTCATCTCCACATACACCAAAACTCAGACCAAGTGAACCTTATTCTCATCAATTAATTATTTCTTTTATATTTATCACATGGTTCTCAGAAAACTTAGTGTCACTTTTGATATAAATTCAGAAGTATTATAAACATTTTAGGGATTATTTCTCCCCTAAAATTGTACGATTCTAAAGCCAGTATGTTTAATATGGAGCCCACGTTTGATTGCATATGTAACGCCAGGTGTCTTTTGCTACTTTTATGTTTTTCACTTTACATTGTGTTAATACTTTTAATCAAAGGCAAACGCTGGAAATTTTACTTTTAATGACAAAACTTTTCCAAGGCATTTAATAAACTATTAACTTTTTAAAACCACTCATTCAACCATAACCTGGAAAGCAAAAAAAGAATAATATAAAAGACTTCATTAAAATAATTTGTTTACTTTTTAAATATTGTTTACTTCCAGTGCAAATAACGAACACAAGCATTAATTGAATAATGCAGTACATCTAATGTTCATTCACTGTAGCATGACTTTAATAACAAAATGGACTTATTTATGAGAGTAAAATGATGTGATTTAGCAAAAAAATGAAAATAGTTTCAATCAGAAAGCTATTCATGAATTATTGAGTGTTCTGTGCAAAATGAATATGGAATGATTTTATCTTTGTAAAGTGAATGGTAAGATTTTATTTGGATCCCTGCTCAAAAAGATCATAACAATGGAAGGGCAAACAATAGATCTACCAACCTGAGCCTATTGAAAGCGTTTAAAATCTGTTTAATATTTTAATTCTCACGATGATAGTGCTTTGGCGAAGTCAGCATGATTGCCATTGGGGCGGGTTATTAGTGCATCCATAAATTGCACTATCATATGGCCTCATCATACATTTGTAACTTTTTTTAAAAGAGAAAAAACAGTCCAAAATCTTGAGAATGACAGAAGGAGACGGAAAGAAAAGAAAAAAGAAAAATGAACTCTAGCCTTTTATTAACACAAACTTTGTAAGGAAAAAATGAAATCAAGTGATCGATATTACTATAAATGAAGCCATGTTCTCTGGTTATAATTTTCTCAGGATTTGGCCATAACCACAATAAATTCTGTATCTTACATAATTTTTAATAACCACAAAAATCTATGGAATTGATAGGGTGCTTTATAAATGGATAATAGCTTATTGTCCAATAAGCCTCACCTTAGGCTCTTTCAGAAAACTATTTTAATTATGAAGCTTGACTCTGTGGTTTATCATTTTGGTCAATGAAATACATCTGATTTAGAGCTTGCATTTCTCTTAGAGAAAATGGACTTTTACTCCATGTGCAGTTTTTAATTTACTGAATATATGTTTTTATTTTTCCTTTAAAATTCACTACTAAATTGAAATGCTCTGGGAAGCAGTATACCATATTAGGTAGAAATAGAGACTTTAGGTAGAAATAGGAGCTTCTAAGTCAAACCACCTGGTTAGGAATCCCAGGTTCACATTTTATTTGTTGCTGTAGTGCTTTGATCTCTCAACTGCATTGTGGGGTTAAGAAGAGTACCCACCTCATAGAGCTATTGTGACATTATATGAGAAAATTGATGTAACATGCCTAACACATAGCAAAGATAACCAATATTAATTATACTTATTATTGTTGTTATTAATGCCAGATGAAACAATGGAATATAGTAGTTAAAAGCATAGGCTTTGGAACAGACTTTCTATTGCATTATTTAATTAATGCTTGTGTTCATTAAAACTGAATTCAAATGCCCAAATTGCCACTTAATGACAGTATATTTAAAAAAAATCTTGTCTAATTTTCTTAACAATAATATAAACATTTTTAAGGTAAAGAAACACTACCTGCTGTCCAAATACTATTCACAATTTCCACAGAACTCATTTTTGCTCAAATCACAGTCCAAAACAGATATTCCTGGTCAGCTTTCTGTTACATGGTACTTCTCCCATCTTTTGGTTGTGTCATCCCCTAGTGGCAGATGAAGCTAAAATTAAGCGAACATAGGAAGGTCTGCATGCTCTTTAAAAGCTGTGAGCCCAGAAGTGTTTCACATTGTTCTTGCTTACATTTCAATGATAAGAATGAGTAATGAGGCTACAGGCTGATGCAAAGTAGAATAGAAGAAAAATGGAGCTCTTGACTGGTGACCTACCTACCAGTGACAAGTCCAGACTCCTGAAGAGGAAGCACTACACATATTTGGATGGAAAGCTGTCCATCCTTGCCACAGGAGTGTAACACTGATTGTCTTAGCCCTGACTTCCTAGAAAACAAAAACTCAAATTAAGCACCCATGCTTTATTTGGGAGACATGAATCCAGGACACAGAGAGTGAAGTAAAAAGGAAAGGAGGCAGGAATGATGGGAAATAGTAGAGAGGTGTGTTGCCCTGCTGGCTACTACTCTACAGTGAGTCTCAAAGAGACACAGAGGACCACTGGGCAGGTGTACCACTTGACTTGAAAAGAAGCTGCAAATAAACTGTCTGGAGAAAACATGAAGCAGTTTGTAGGAGAGACAGTTGGAGGAAGGGGAAGGAATTTATCTGCCACGTTTCTTCTCATTCTTGCTTCCTTTTGGTTACAATTCATCACCCAGAGTCTTTACTGCCTGTATTATATGGATCTTGGCCACACTCTTGGATGGCCACTCAGAAAGTCAGATCCTGCCCCCTTAAAATGGCATTTCATCCAAATCTGGAAGTGGTCTGTGAGCCAAAAGCGTATCTGCATTCTGGCAATGGGGAGGGCCTTGTGTTCCAAGAAGGTGCCAAACAAGGCTGGTCATCTGTAGAGTCAGTTGAGGCAGACTGAGTGGATGAGGGTCTAAGGAGGAAATCTGAGGGGATGCCTGAGGCATCAAAACTGTGCCCAAGCTACTCACCTTGCAGAATTAAATAAACTTTTTGTGTAATATAAATTTAAGACAGTATCAGCATGCAACAAAAGTAGACTAAATAGAAGCTTTTGTATTTATTCTAGCAAGATTTTGATTCAGGAATAAATATAATAAATTCTTCTTAAAAAAGAGAGAAGACTTTCTTCTCAAAAAACACAAAAACAAATATACAAACACATAACACTCTGGTATCCCAAATCACAAAGAAAGCTTTGCTTATCTGAAAATCTGGCTTGATTTGGTCTTGTACTGAAAAATTTCACTGTAGAAACAATTTCAGTTATTATTAACACCATTTATATTCATATACATAAAACCCACATCTTACAATCAAAGCATCCTCCTCTATGTTGACAGCAGTCATACTTTAGACATTAATAAGATCAGGTATCCATTCAGCACTCTTTCCTAAATCATTTTGCCCAAATGAGAATTTATAAGTGAGTTTTATCCTCTTCCATGACTGATTTTCCAGAACCAAAACCAGTTATGTGATAAAACTTAATTCCTCTAAACAGATTTTGTGTTTCATGTTTCAAACTGAAAAGGACAATCTTAGTCCATATTCTGGAATAGCAATTAATCCAAAGTAAAAAATGGTAGCTAATAATCTGTTTCATAAAATCTGAGCCCTGTCTTTTTATCAACCACATCTAGTAATAAGGGTATGAGAATGAGTGGCCCAGTGATTTGTTACCTACACACATACCCAATCTTCATCGTGGAAAATTCCATCAAGCAAAAGAGCATCTGGCCTTTGATATTTTTTTAATATACATTAAAAGCCCCAAATATTCCATAAAGAAAAATGGGGAACTTAATCCCAAAGGTTTAATCTAAATCAGAGAAAAAAACTTTTAAATAATTATATTTAAATATTTTAAAAATCAATCCTTTATATTTTAACTTTACCCAGAGGAGACATGATATGTACACCCCTAGATTTAAATTCATATTTAGTCAACTTTTTAAAGTATATTTTTATAATGGTGTGCAATATGATACATTGGCATCATGTAGTTCATCAGCAGACTTTTTATGTATTTCATAGCTGTGGAATCAGAAATATGTTTTCTATTAAAGGATCATTTAATTTCAGACTTCTTGAATAAAATCTTGATTGTCTTCCAAATAAATTCTACAACTTTTCTGAACAACTTATTCCAATATTTAACAACACTTTAGTTTAACACCAACAATTTTCCCTTCTTAATAAAGCCTAGTCCCTCAAGTTGTTCTTCAAGCCTAGGTCCTTCTGCTTTAACTTTGTAAAAATGAACTGTTTATTAGGATCACTTCTATATAATCCTTCCTCTACTTCCCTTAGTTTTCTTTTCTTGAGGTTAGTATTTTTATTTGCTTGACTTTTACCCGAACCACTTGTTTTTTGCTGGCATACTTTTAAATTCCCCCCAGATCTCTATTATTTGCTTTAATTTTTCCATATGGTCAGTCTTATTAAAGGTCAGAATAAATGGGAATATTGTGATTTTATGTACATAATGTATTTCTCATTTTGTAAACTGTCATGCTGAGATGTATTATTTAATTTTATTTATTAATGCATTGGAATGAATTTGGACATTTTCTATTGTAATTCTCCATCCAGTTCATAAGTTAATCAAACAAATAACAAATTTTTTGCTGAGTGCTTATTTTGGGCCAATTTGCTAGATTTTGGGAAAATAAAGAAGTCTAAGGCAAAGCCAGCTTGTTCTCTGATTGTTTAGCTGGAGGAAAGAGACACACTGAAAAGTAATTTCAATGTGTGGAAAACAAAAAGAATTGTTAAAAAGAAAAAAGTGTGTTTCAAAGTAGGGGAGATGGTGAGAAGAAATGGTAACTGTGCCTGCAGAGGTAAAGGAGAGCCTCATGGAGGTTATTTTGGAGTTGCATCATGAAAATGAGCAGATAGGAGGCAGGGAGAATGTATTGAAGAGAAAATAAATGTGTTTCAGATGAAAAGGGTGCATGCTTACTCAGATCCCCAATGTACAGAGTCATAAAATCATGTTGCATTTTGGAAACTGTCATGAATTTAGCATTGCTGTGTTTTAGGGAAAAAAAAATCAAAATGTGGAGAATTAATTGAAAAGGGTTTTACTGGTCTTGGCAGGAGCAGCAATGTGAAGAATTCAGATGAGAGAAAATAAGAACTCAAATGAGATTGTGATCTAGCTCTGGAATTTAGGCTTTGAATCTTTTGGTTGTAGGTACTGGGGGAAAGGGGAGAACTAAAAAAGTGACAGAAGTGAAGTGGATTAAGGAAGGATTAACCAACGCAAACAGTAGGAAAAAAATGGAGATGGTGATTACATGAGTTATCTGTGCGCCATCCTAATGGTAGTTAGTTAGAAAATACAGTTCTGGCACATGGGAGGGAGCTGGGGGCCAGAGGAACCACAGGGGAGTCAACATATTTATAAGTGACAGATCAGACCATAGGCAAGAACAAAACACATAGGAAGCATGTAAACCATGAGAAATAATGAAGGACTTGAACCATAAACCAAGAATTTCTAACATTCAAGAAATGGGATGAAGAAGAGGAAAAAAAAAAGACAGAAACAGAAGAGTATAAAAGGTGAAAGGAGAATTTGGAAAGAAAATGTCTCCATGACTGAGAGACGGGATTTTAAGGAGAAGGGCCAGCAGAGTCTAGTAATACCGAGTTCCAGTAGAATGTTGACAGGAGAGAAGGCACCAGGCTGCTTCTGTTGACCTTAATGGTTAAAACATTTTAGATTGGCCAGGGAAGGGAGTAAAAGGCTGCAGTGGGTTGAGAAGAGAATAGAATATGAGCAAACAGAGAATATGACTGCAGCAGACTCTAAAGAGTCCTGACAATAATGCAAGGGAAGTAGATGAGACTGAGATAAAGTGAAGTTGTGGGGTGATACTTGCTTTCTTCCATTTTTTAAACAGGAGTGACTAGAGTGTGGTTATAGGCTAGAGCATATAATCCATTTGAGAGGCAATAAGGAGTGAGATTGGATGGAATTAGGAACTAGAGAGAAATAAACCTTACACAAAAGAAGGAGCATCTCTTCCTCTCAGGGAAAACAGGACCTGCCTTGTGAGTTGTTCATGTATTATATGGAACTGACAGGGCAGATAATTTTGATGCTCATAGATGCCACTGTCATGCCCAAACATGGGCATTCATTAAACAGGTGGACCAGAGTTACCTACCCTCATCCATAATTCTGGGAACCAGAAGTAAAAACAGGAAATGATGACACAAGGAAGAAATAGAAAATGTTAAGTTTTATTTTGGGACCTAAAAAGGGCATTATATGAACTAGTAGGAGGAAAGGGTAGGTATGGAAGGGAGGCAGTGTGCTGTGTTGTGATCAAGCACTTGGGACTTGGAATCAGATAATATGGAGTTCATATCTCAGCTGGGGAGCTTATTAAATGTGTGAGCTTATTTAAGGCACGTAGCCACTCCCTGCTTGAGCTTCGTCACATGTCAGTTGAAGGCAATGGTAATACCGTCACAAGATTGTTGTCAGGAATAAATAAGAAACTGATGTAAAGCTTTCAGAAGGCAAAACATACAGAAATGTATTAAAGTTTGTGTTTGTTCATTTTGATTGCACAGACCGACTATGAAAGTGGGAAGAATGGTAAACGTTCTAGCCCAAGGGCTTTATGATCTCTGTGAATTAGAAGTAAGCCAAATATTTGGTAGACCAATTTGAAAAAGTAAAGCTCTGGGAAAAATGTGCCTTGGGGAAGAATAGAAACTGACTAGGAACACGTAAAAAGTCAGCGAAATATCCATGACATTCATCTTGGCAATGATTTCATGGATACCTTAAATGTCCTTCTCACAATAATAATAATGAAAGTTTTGCTAAATAGAGTCAAAAGCTTCTTATAAGTAGGTGGCCATTATTTGTAATGTTATTACACTGAGTAGTCAAGTTATTTCTCCAGAATTAAAGAATATGAGGAAGACTGTAGAAGAAAAAATAGATGAGAGAGTAGAGTGGGTCATTAAATGAGGGAGAGAGAAGCGGGAGAGAGAAAAAGGGAGAGAGAGTGGCTGAAGTGACTGCTGAAGCGGGGACACAGGCTTGGACATAAAAGAAAGTAAAACCAGAAAGGACTTGAGAGACTGTGAGAACACACAAAGGTCTGCCGATCTCAATAACCTCAAAACCAAACGTAACAGAATGGGAGTAAGGAAGACTCAGAAATTGGGATTTGTTAGGTGAAAAGTAGAGTGAAGATTGCTAACGCGGAGAGGAGGTGAAGCAGTGAGCTCATGAAGAATGTAAGAGATGGATCAAGGTCACATGCATGAGCGCTAGGAGGTGACTGAGAGTGATGGACAGAGTTCAGACTGCGATAAACCCAATCCAGGTGTCAAAGCCATGGAATTTAGTATATGATGCTGATGAGAACAGTTACAGGTTGGCAGAGCTAGACTGTAAGAACACTGGCAAAGCTTAAATTGCTTTTTACCCACAGGCATCCTCTAGTTTTCTCTCTCTTTGAGAGAGAGAGAGTCTGCAGAAAATTATACAGACCCGAGGCTAGTGTGGAATTCTTAAAGGAAGAGTCAGTATCCTGTCTCTGGAGTTCCAGTGTCTGACACAGTGGCTAACACACTGACACTTAGCAGACATACAGTAAACATTTATTGAGTGATTCTGTGAAATCCTAGGTTCAATCCGCAAAGAGTCCATTAAACTGTTTATCATTTTGCTAAATCACAGAAAGTGTCAGGAATTTTAAGATGCTCAAACCTTTCTTCCAAAGTGCAAAACTAGTTGCATTTTGGTGTTTTGCTCCATTCATGAATTTAACAAATATTCATTGAACAATAACTGTGTGCCAGGCACTGTTTCATACATTGGGGAAAATAGTGGAAGAAAAGGCAAACAAGGTCCCAGCTCAGGCAGTTAAATTCTAGTGGGTGAAAAAATAGGTAGTCTATGTATATGTAAATTTCAGTTAGGAGAAAGACTGTGGTGAAATTAAAATAAATAGTGACCCAGGGTGTAATCAGGAGTGCTGGAATGCCACTCTTTTATATAAGGCAGTCAGAGAGAAGACTTCTGACAAGGTGACATTTAGCTGGAACCTGATGGACAAGGAGTCAGCCATGTGACAATTGGGAGTTATTCCAGGTAAGCAGGTGGTATAAAGGCCCAATGGGTAGATCAGGTTTAACAGAGAAGGTCAAAAGCAAGATCAATGTATCTGTACTAGAGTCTAGTAAGAAAGGCATATCTTTTCCCAAAATGTTTCATGTTTTACCATGAACATGATTATAGTGTATATTCAATTTTCAAGGACTACATGGTGTTAGAAACATACTCCGGAAGGGCACAGCTTGCATTTAAATCCTGACTCCTCCTTTTCTACCTGTGTTACCTTGGGAAGCTTACCTAACCATTTCGGCATATTTTCTTACCTGTAACATGGCAATAATAATAGTACCTACTTCATATAGGTATTATAAGAACTAAGTGAACTGGCAGCTGTAAACACATAGAGAAGTGTTTGGCCTATAGAAAGTTCTTCTTATATAAAATTATTCCATCTTTTTATCGTGACTACATTATATGGGAAAGATAACCTCTTTTGTTGTATGTGCATTTTGTTTTGATGGTTATTTCTATTGGTTCTGAGTATCCCATAATTTAATTTACCGTAGAAGAGGTAAGTTGTTCTTAGTTTTTCCATGTCATAAATCACTCAACAATGAAGATCATTATCGTGCTTTGAGATTTTTCACAACAGTGATCACCTGGGTGGCAGAGTGTGGGAAAATAGTAAAAATATTTCACTCTCTGAAGCATCCATAAGAGGCATGCTCATTTTTTTTTTAATGGAGGTATTGGGGATTGAACCCAGGAACTCCTTCCTGCATGCTAAACACACACTCTACCACTGAGCTATACCCACCCCCTGGGCATGCTCATCTTGATTAGTTTCTCATGAAATTATTACTAAATAACAAAGGAATGGTACGCTATCAATTGCTGTCCTGCCAGCTGAATTTATCCTGAAGGAAACTTATGCTTGGCCTGTACAGTGTTTCCAAAAACATTTTTATTGAGTTGCCAAAATTAAAAAAAAAAAACCCTCACAATTTACAATTTAAAAATTCCATATTTCTGGCTTTTTTTGAAAAATAGACCATTTCTATTAAACTGATAAAATATGGTGGCTATGAGGCAACAATTGTGGACAGATTTCTTATACCATTTCTACCATTCTTTCATAATTTTGTTTCAACCTGAAGTTCATACTGTTAAAAATATTGTCTAAAAATATTGTGTGCTGGAGAAGATGAAAACTCTAATTCGAAGAGATACCTACACCCCAGTGTTTATAGTGCACCTATTTATAGTAGCTGAGACATGGAAGCAACCTAAGTGTCCATCAGCAGGTGAATGGAATACTACTCAGCCATAAAAAGAATAAAATAATGCCATTTGCAGCAACATGGATGGACCTAGAGATTATCATATTAAGTGAAGTAAGCCAGACAAAGACAAATATTATATGATATCATTTATATGTGGAATCTAAAAAATAGTACAAATGAACTTATTTACAAAACAGAAACACTCATAGACATAGAAAACAAACTTATGGTTATCAAATGGGAAGGTGGGGGAGGGATAAATTGGGAGTATGGGACTAACAGATGCCCACTTATAAAATAGATAAGCAACAGGGATTTACTGTATAACATAGGGAACTATATTCAATATCTTATAAAAACTACAATGGAAAAGAATCAGAAATAGTATACAGGTATATACATAAATATGTATAACCCAATCAATTTGCTATACACTTGAAACTCTCTAACAATATTGTAAATCAAATATACCTCAATTTAAAAAGTGTAGACTCCATCTCCCTTCCCCACCACCCTGCTACCCTTTCTTCATTTGCATTAAAACAAGATTTCTACTTAAAAATTACAAGCTTTGTATACTAAAATTTTAAAGTATTCTACTGAAAGGTGAGAAAACTAAACTTATCTATAGGAAAATCTAAAATAGCTCAGAACGTATGAAAATAGTTGGAGTCTTTGAAATGTGCCATAACTTTCTTTAAAAATAGGAAAGAAATTTCCCAAACAGGTAAGTTTTTTTTTAATGTTTGAAGCTATGCAAATTTAAAGTTATGTAAGTGTGGTTCACTTAAACTAAATGAAAGTATGAAGAGGCAGATATAGAGGATATCCAATAATTGATTATTATGAATTACTGAACTAAAAACAAGTTTTAAATAACACTCACATTGTATTGTGTAAAAGGAAGCGTATGCTATAATAATATTTGATCTAAATTAAATTTACTGTATACAGATACACATTATACTTATGTGTATAGTCTTAAAGGTCTGAAATGTGAATTTCTAAAAGGTGTACAATTGGCACTTAATATTTATTAAATTTGTTTTTTTCTTCTTCATCTTTCTTGAGATATAATTGATAAATAACAATGTGTAAGTTTAAGGTGTACAATGTGATGATATGATATATATGGTGAAATGGTTACCACACTAAAGCTAGTTAACATATTCAGCACCTCACATGGTTACCTTTTGTGTACATATGGTTCCAACATTTAAGATCTACTCAGCAATTTTCAAGTATACAGTATAATGTTAACTATAGGCACCATGCTGTACATTTGATCCCCAGAACTTACTCATCTTATAACTGAAAGTTTTTGCCCTTTGACAGACATCTTTTCATTAACCCAGCACCTGGTAACAACCCTGTTTCTATGAGTTTGATTTTTTCTTTATCCATTCATCCACTAATGGACACTTAGGTCATTTCCATGTCTAGGCTATTGAAAATAATGTTGCAATGAGCATGAGTGAGGATGTCTATTTAAAACTGGAAAAAGAAAAAAAAAAAGAAAAGCTTTACACCATAAATACACAACTGCTAAGTCAATCAAATTTTATTTTTCCTTACATGCATCACCAGTGTTGTTTGCTTTTTATTCTTATTGCATTTTTGTTTACAGAAAACTGGGAACAAACCAGAAAGTGTGGATTTGTGTGGGGCACATATTGAATGGGCCAAGGAAAAATCAAGCAGAAAGAATGTCTTTCAGGTAAGAATGTTACATAGATTCAATTTATTCTTCTTACTTTTAAATCTGAGCTCTCTTGGGTAATTAAAACAAGACTACTTTGTTATGATGTTTTCATGTGCATGAGCTAGTTGTGCAAAGGTCATTGTGAAAAACTGGCTTTTCTTCCTTGTTGAATTTTGGTTGTTTTGTTGTTTTTCCCTGGTGACTGGTTGCTATCTACACACAAAATATATATTGTGTGTTCATTAATTATATACCCATAGGTCACTGAATTTTGCCATGTATTTGGTAGCTATTTGGGATACAAACCTAGAATGCTTAGCTTAAATAGATTTAATGTAGAACTTTCAGACATACACAAAGTAAGATTCACTAATTATAATAAACTATTTGCATTCATTGCCATTCCTGCCTTCTGGTCATAAGTTACATTTAACAGTGTAACTTAGGGGGAATGGAGAGCACTGAACAGCTATAAAAATTAGATTTTTCATATTGTATAATTTAATTTTTTTGGAAAAAATAACTATTATTAATAATTTCAATCATGTTCCTTTGAATGGAAAGAACCAGATGAAATCCTTGAAAGAAAGGAAATGGGAAAACAATATTTCACATATGATGTTACTAAAATCCCTTTGGCAATTAATAACTTCAGATTATGGAGGTTGATCTTTTTCTATATTTATATGAAATTTAATTTACTTTTATATTTCCAAAGTAACCAATAACTTTATAGGTATATTTTAGATTTTATATCATTTAGTAGGAACTAGATTATTATAATTATTATATTAAATGTCTTCTAAGACCATTTTAGCTCTTGAAGAAAAATCAACTCTGTTCTTAAATACATCATTAAAATGAATGTATTGAGTGTTATAGAAGTATGTGAGTACATGACATTTCTTATTGGAATTCTCACTGGGAGAGAAAAAAAACTGGTTTTTAGTTTGTTTTGCTTTTTCCAGATGCTAAATTAGGTCTATCCAAATAATTTGGACTCAATTAAAAAATAAAACAAAACAAAAAACACTTTCAACATATTCTGGAAAAACTTATTTTTCTAATAGTAGTTGAATTCTACATTGGTGTTGGTTTTTTACATGGTAGAGATTTCTTATTAACCAAAAAAAGACGAAGAAAGAAAGGAAAAAGAAAAAGAAAAAAAGAAAACTAAACATATTTGCTTAGAGATAAAAGGACTAAAGCAAAACTGATTATGAATTTACAGAGTCAAGAAGTAAAATTAAATTTTGATTTAAAGTGAGGAATTGTAGAACAATGATATAGTCTGTCTTGCAATTTCTTGCTTTTTTTGTTATTCTACCATAAATAAGAAAATTTAGTGGTTATAATCCTAGCCTCTATGACAATCTAGATGGTCAGTGTGACTAGTTATGAACAGGATAGGGTGAGCTAAATGGTTTAGTTTTATTATGTATTGTGAATTTAACATCCTAATCACAGATGTTACAAGTCATTAAAATTTGGGATTGACATAATTCTTGGACAATAGAAACCCTCCAAGTTGGCCTAAGGCAGACTTTTTCAGTTCCCGCTGTTAAACTTACAAAGAGTTAAGTTAAATCACAAATGAGGATGGTAATCAAATATATATGATGTGTACAGGGCTGCAAATATGGAAGAAAAATATTTAAGTATAATTTTACATAGCTATGAATATAATATGTATCGACATATATTTAAACCACCTATACTGATGGTATGTATCATCCTAACCTTTTCTGAGTGTGACTTACTACCTGTTGTAATGTTTTACTCATTTTTCATATCTCTGAATATAGGTACTTCCAAAGATATTAAATTATTCTCCCTTTGTAGCTTTTTGGTGGTGAAAATCTTGCCAGCTAGTTTTGTTTGTAAGGTACCAGAACAGTTCACGGGACTTCAGTGTTCTTACATGTCTAGTTTATCTTTTTTTGTCTTGTACCTTTGGTTTAGAAAAACAAGAGGTTATTGTGAGGATGTTTTGAGTAACAAAACGAAAGAAAGATTCAGATGTCATTTCCTGCTTCATTCTTTTTGGGGTGAATCACATGGTTTTCTTATCATGCTAAAATCTTGTCATCACCTAAGCACATGAGCTTAGGTAAAATTTACTAATACGTATCCATAGAGACAACCTACAAAAGTAAGCCTTTTGAGAGGAACAATATAAATAGCTTTTATAGTTCTGTTAACAAAAAAGACTTGGGAAGGATTTGCCAGAGAGCTAAATCTAGATGACTTGCATCAATATTTGATTAGATACATTAGCTGGTCTAACTCTCAACTGATCAGAATAAACATGATTATACCTCAAAAACATGGTATTAAGGCATTGTTGGGTATTTGAGTGTGTGTGTACAAGGGTTTCATTACCTATAAAATAATGAAGTGTTTCCTCCTGACTCAGAAAGACCATCACAGCTTCAGCTGATGTGCTACATCAGAAATAGCTTTAGAATTCCAAGTTTGAATTAGGCTTGGTGTTCAATCTTAGTCCATGAATTATAGATTACAGATAGCAAATGACTATTGAGATTTTTGGTTCAAGAAAAATCAAAGCAGAGCAAAATTGGAAATAATTTAAAATTTGAAATCTGTCTTTAAAAAGTTGATGGATTAGCAAGTAAATGCCACATAATTATAATGTCTGTAGAGAAGTTGAACTTAA
Organism: Vicugna pacos; assembly: GCF_048564905.1. NCBI lineage: Eukaryota > Metazoa > Chordata > Mammalia > Artiodactyla > Camelidae > Vicugna > Vicugna pacos. The sequence continues at coordinate 22,382,567 of NC_132991.1, forward strand.
AATGAAAAGGAAAATAAACAAAAAATTACGTGCCTGGGATATACTTGACAGCCTCATAAGCAACCATTTGCGACACAAAAAATGGGAGAATTTCATTTGTTTCCTTTATTTATGCCACTTAGACATTTGAGATTTTTCTTTTTCTTTTTGTATTAAAAGTTAGATTTTCTTCATAGTCCAAGTATTTTTAAAAATCCTGATATGAATTCAGTCTTATTTGGTTGGTCTGTAGTAACATAACAGTGGCAGTATTAATTAATTAGGTTTGGTTATTTACCTACTCTCAGTGAATCAGAATGACGCTCACTGGCTAAGTTCAAGAACATCTGCCTATTTTAGAACAGTTTTTGGCGTAACTGGCCTTAATAATAAATAATGTATTTTTAAAAAATCAGTAACAACTTCTATAATAAAGTACACATAAACAAGTCATAATATGTTTAAAAAGTAAAAATGTACATACCTTTATGCATACATGTTATCTGTCTCTGTGTATACTTGCATCTAATAGCTTGACACTGAAAAAGTGACCACTTTCATACAACTACAAACCGACACTGAAAGACAAATGGTACTTATTAAAAAGGTCATACACGTTCTCAGTTAAACTAGTAAATGTTCATTGCTGCTCACTTTTGTTCAGTTCTGTGTTTAACGTAATTGTCAAGGGCCATCACAAGTCTGATGTAGCTTGAGAAAGCATTTAGCAACCGAGTGATTTGTAATGAACTGTGGTACAGGTTTTCTTAGTTAACTTAAGAACAACACTAGGTCTTCATCAGGGGAAGAGTGAATAAAAAGATTTATGTTCCAATCACATGTTTTAAACCTTCCTGCTAAGTGCTAGTTTGCTCTTTGGTGTTTAGCCTGAAATTTAAAGCACTGAGGATTAAAAGGATTACAACATAATCTTGAATAATCCTAAATGTCATTTACAGAGAGATAGTTGTAATAACTAAATAAAACCATGTGAAAGGGTGGCAGCGTTGTCAGGCAGCATCCGGAACACAAGCAGTGCTTCCGTCACCTTCTTCCCTTCCCTCATAGACACATCGAGCATTTACAAAGCTTTTCAATAGGAAGCTCAACTGAGAAAATGGCTGCAGAACAATTTATAACAATAAGTAATTTTTAAACTTTTAATACCTTCTTGTTTCAAAGTTGAAGGAAAATTTTCACTCAGGTTTCCTTCCTTCCTTTGAACATAAGGCTCTCTGAGCAAAACATTTTTAGAAGTCTGGGGAAAAGGAGTTCATGACACGGCTATCAAATAAATACATGATACATCTCTAAAACATTCCCGACTTCCAAGGGGCTGCCCCCTTATTAAATATAAGGTGGTCCCAAGCGCTGAATTAATTTCATGCTGTTTAATTTAGCGCTGAAATATTCTTTACTCCTGACATGTAAATTAGTTTTGCCTCCCCAAAGAATTTACAGAGACTATATCCCGTATTTTTTTTTTAAATCAGAAGACTGGACACCTTTAAACCAATTCAGTGGTTACTCCTAAGACTAGAGTCGCTTTTTTTAGTAAAAAAAAATATATATATATATATATGTATAATATGTGTGTGTGTATGTGTGTGTGTATATATATATATATATATATATATATAATTTACTGCCATAAAACATTTTTAAGAATTTGTGCTCACAGTATATATTTATTGGCTCCGTACTGCAAGATGATTTCTAGTGTCAACTCGAGTCCCTTTTTAAAATATGGGATAAAGAATAAGAAAACTACTATCTGTTTTCTTGGTCCTTTCCATTACAACATATAAAACAGTAGATGATTACTCATTTAAAATAATGTAGTCATTCCCACTTTAAAAATGTAACTTTTCTCAGAGCCAGACTATGACTCAGTTTTTCTGAGATTTGTTTAAAAATACAATTTAAAAAATTCACCCATAAACATGAGGCAGGCTCATTTACAGATTATGTGCTTTAAATAAGATAATTCTACTATTAATGAATTATGGCTGATTAGAACTGTATCAATTGCCTGCTTGAAAGGCAGAAAAGATTAAGTGACTCAAGAAGGTGAAAGTCAGTTTTTCTCCTATCACAGATTTATAACTCAACAAAAATTATGGCCAAATTTTCTGGATTTGAGATTCTTTTTTTAATGTATAAAAATATCTCATGGGACTGGGTTTTGTCCCTAAAAGTAAAGTAAATCTCCGAATAGATTAATCATTACTTGTATTTCTTTTCTGACTTTGGATGGAGTCTTCTATCTATGATATATATTAAACATATTCATGTAATATTTTCCATGGATATGCTTTGCATTTAAACATAATTTGATTGCTCTTCCTGATCTGAATATGTCTTAGCTTAAAATCTTTAAGTACTACTTAAGTTTATTAATGCGAAGATAATTTAATAACATCTTGGAAAATGTCATTTTAAGCCAAAAGGAGAACTACTGATATTTTGCTTTTATCCATTTCCTTCTGTTAAAAGTGATGGTTTAAAATAAATCTGAGCTTTTACCAAATTTCTCTTTCATTTTTCAATGCTTATAGTTAAATTAAATGCAAAAGGATGATTCTTCACATTCATATATGCATTAGATTTCAAGTAAAGCTGGTTTCACTTTAGAGAATTACTCACAGTATCTTAAAAAAGCATGGCATTAAAAATAAACCAGAGTAAGAGCAGCATTAATGTCTAATACAGTTGTTTTTTGCTTTCGTGCTTGTCCCCAATCATTTTATCTACCTATTAGATATTCATCCATCATTCAGGAGGTGCAGTGGAGAGAGTACAGGAGTCTGGGGACCTGTGTTCCAGTTTTGACGATGTCAGTCATAACTTTATGTAGAACCCAGGGCAGGATCCCTCCTCCAGCTTAGTTTTTCACACCAAGGAAGTAATAGATAAGCTTTACTTCACCTGCCTCCCATCTGTATTAAGGTTAAAGTGAAGCAGCCCTGTATTTGAAAGCTACTCCAAAAGACTGATTTTCAGTATAAATAAGACTGGGTTGTATTCAACTTCTGACCACACCATCTCATAGTGCTTTGAGAACAATTCCAGATGTGGATTTTGGAAGAATATGGATAGAGGGTAGGCATCTGTGAAGTAGAATTCAGGATCTCTGCTCCACATCTATTCTCTGCTACCTCGTGATCTTAACCAAGAGACTAAGAGTAAATACACTATGTGAAAATCTTTTCATTCATTGTCTAACTAAGAATGTGTGTCTTCAAACCTTACTGAAGTTATTTTCAATATCCTATTCTATAAGTAAATAGTATAATTAGTGTGATATCTAATCAGTACAAGCTTTTTAATCAATGTCACATCTGGTTTGACACTTTAAGAAAAGCATTTTGCCCTGAAAGCCTCTCCCAAGCTATTGAGAGAGAGCATCTTGCAAAAGGGAACTTAGAGACAAGAGCAGCAACTTTGCCCAGAAATGAGAGGCAATAGTAACTCTTTTTATTCCTCTACTGAGCTATTAGGGCAGCACTTTTTTTTTTTTCTGATTGAAGAGGAAGAGATATAATTATTTTTATGATTTTGGCTTCATCTTTGTCAGTGGGATTGCACAGAAGAATTTTGATGAATGGAATGATATAATTTTTATAATTGGGGCTTTGATTTAGGAATATTAATGTCAGGGGTATATAAGATTTACTGCAAAGGAGAGAGCCTGGGGGCAGGAAATAAATTTGATTGCAAGAATCTAAGGTGAGACCCAAAGAGCATGTTAGCCTGACTGATGAACAGAGAAACAGAAATAGGCTGATTGATGCCAAGTACACCTCTCAAATGGAGAACGTGCCTAGTTGTTCAGACGTTACTTGAGAACTTCTGTCTTTTTTATGGTTTAACTTTTGAGGAATAATAAAAATCTCTTTAAACAGACAGGTATAATCTCAAGTACAGAATTAAGATACTGATACATTGAGTGCATTATTAAAGAAAACAATGGCAAGCATATATTGCCTGGTGATTCCATGAAGCCTGGTGGTCTGTGAGGATATGGACCCATTTAAACATCTTCTTTATTACACTGACTACCAAAGGGCATAGTGCTATCTCATTGTATTCATTTCTTTTTAAGCTATCATCAAAGCAGAACGCAACTGGATGACAGTAAAGATTGGCAATAGCCACACTAGTACATTTGAGTCCCAAATTAGCCAAGAGAACCCAGATTTTAAGTTTCCACAATAAAATAAATCAAAATTTAAAATGTAAATATAAAAGAAAATGTCAGCTTGGCTTCTTATACGTTTATTATTTTAGCAAAAGAATGGATGCGTGTGACCTAATGGGCTTACATCACTGGTTAGCTCACGTTGCCTTCTGTAATAGCTGGCTCCATCTGCTCAAAGATAATAGTTGTGCATTTGGAATAAATTCTGGATTTTAATTTGACACCAAGCTAAATGCAACATGCTGTTCTTCACTTACTGACATCATAATGTAAGTCCCCTCCTCTTGCGGAACACACTCTGTTGCTTGACGTTTTGACAGAGCTGGAGTGTTGATCACTATGCCATACATGGGCTAACAGTACAGTTCCCCACATCCACGAAACTAGAGTGAGGCTAGCTGAGCTACACAGTATCAAAACTGGCGCTTCAGAATACCCACCTGAACGAAAGCCACCACCACCACAGAGGGACTTCACAGCATCAAAGTAGAATCATCAAGTGTTACGGCTTTTCCAGTTGTGATGTTCATCTTGTAAAGTACAAAAGATACTACACTGATGCTAGCAAGATAACATTCAAACCAATTGACCCCTTTTTCGTATCTATTTCAAAATTCTTTTTTTTTATATTTCTAAAGGAGAGCAGCCATGTTTATTTCATGATGAATATGATTTTTTTTTTAATAGCAAACAGGCTTCTTCCAGAAAAAGGAATGATTTAATCTCTAAAACTGGTACATAATAGATGGGGCCAGTAAACGGTATCACATTTTATAGCTTGTCCATAAGGATGACACAGGGTGAAATAAAACTGAGTGCTTTTGGATAGCGTAGGATCACTGGCAGATAAATAGCCGATGCCATTCAGTTTTTAGAAACATAAGGTAATGAGGCTGGATCTGAAGGCAAGAGAAAAAAATATATTTGCAGTGTTTATAGGCCACAAGCCACTGAGCAGGAGAAAAATCCAGGCAGTGGTGGGCAAAACTCTCAAACCTCAGAGCAATGTTTAGAGCAGTGTAAGAAAATAACAAAGCAAGCACCCATAAACAAAGGTTTGAAATGAACACAAGGAAAAAAAATAAAATTAAAATAACTATAAAAAAATTAGTTTAAGATGGAAGGAAAATGCCAGTATTCGTACAGAACTGTAGAGGCCACTTGTAGACTCTATGCAGTCTCTCAGAATATGAGTTAAATATGTTATTAAAAATTCAGTAGAAAACAAGTGCTCAAAAACAAGGCTATGAACATGGCAGGACAGTTAAGGATTCTCTGTATGTGAAGAGAAGAGGGGGCTGCTCTTTTATCTTAACAAAACAGGATGTTGAGAGATGACCTAAGTGAAACAGTGAAATGAAATGCCTGTTGCTGGGGAGGGATCAGGAAGGAAGCTGTTTGAACTGTTTTCAGATAACAGATCAGTGTGAGGTGAATTGACCAGGGAAGGGGCATTCACTTGGAGGGTTTAGATGAATTTTTTTTTAGTAGAGAGCTATTAGATCCTTGGCCTTAGTCCCACTGCTTTGCCTAACATTTCATTTCCAGCACTGGGAGAAATTTTAACAGGCTGACTTCCTCAGTGAACACGTGCAAACCAAAAAAAAAAAAAAAATTACAGTGGGAAAATTAACAAATGCTGCAAACAGCTCAAAAAGGGAAAGAAATACTGATATTGAGGATTCCCTTCCCAAGTAATGTAGAGCTTCGTAGTTTGGGGGATTATTTTTAATTTGAATTTAAGCAATGCTTCATTTTTCAAAATTCTCACACCCACGATCAAATAGAAGACAAACTTCTGATATTTGAGATCTGTGATAGGTTTGAAATCAATTCGTGGAAAGGGAGGTTATGAACACGCTTTTTTGATGTGTAGGATGTACTGATGACGGTAGCAGGAAATTATGTGAAACCCTTCTCTTTTGACAGCTACACTGGAACATTTACAACCACAGATGTTATTTGTCCATCAGAAAGGAAAATATTTGTTTCAAGCCACAGGCATTTTTTACCATGATATCAAAATTAAATTCAACAGCAATTTAATGTTCAGTGTGTAAGAAAATATTTTGGGGGGCCCAAATACTAGAAAGAAAACAGACCCCACAAAATATTACTAGCGACATGAAAAAAAATGGCTGGCTTCATTACGAGCAAATCTGCCCTTTTACTAAAGTAAGGGTTGTTCTATTATTAACGTAGGAAATCTTAGATGGACTGCACATAATGCTGCATTATTCATAAAAGCATTGCTGCCATCTGGTGGCTAGTTGGCGTTTCAACACTGGCTTTGCTGATTTGATTTGGCCGGGTGCTCTGGCGAGGTATTCAAAGGAGGGCTCTCTTTACATGGTAAAATATAAGGCTGAAATCCCCTGGCCCTAGATGCCATTCATCTGATGGCAGTCCTCTCTCCCTGTCGTGTCGTGGAATGAAGGATTCAAGGGAGGCAATGACACATTTGTGTATTTTTTGTCCTGAACATGAAAGTATATTTTCCATGGCTTACATAAGGATGTTATTCTTGGCTGTTATTGACTGATAAATTTATCGACACTCATTTCTGTTAGAAAATAAATATGTAGTCAAATATTAGGAAGATTTATTGAATCTAAAGATATACTGTATTGCTTAAATAGGAATATACGTGAGATGCTGTAATCCCTCATTTGGATCTAAGCATGAATTTTTTTAAGTTACCACTCAGAGTTTGATTTTGGAAATAACATAATTTACAGCGTCAAAAGAGAGAAACGTATTCAAGAAATTCAAGATTTCTTCTCAGTCATTTAATTGTTATATTGAAGAAATCTGATTAATTGTTAATGACTCAGAGACTTATGAAGTCATCTTTCTTCATGGATTCACAAATTAAACGATAAATACTCTGCTCATACTGTACTTTTTATCAAAAATAAAATAGTTAAAATGTAATTTAAGAAATTTTGATGGTTCTCAAGCTCCAGTGCATTAACACATTCTTAATCAGAAGCAATAAGGTTATCTTTGCAATATTAGTGTATGTCTTAAGTTTCTAATAACTGTAGAATGTCTCATTGTATGTAATGAAAATCCTTATCCTTAAAGTGGATATTTATATAGATCACAAGTCCTTGAAGATTATAAGAGATAATGAGTTAATATTACCCCAGGAGGAAAATTGAATTTTAATCCTGAATTCTCAGGGATGATATTTAATAGTTAATATTCAGTTTCTACTGGATATTTGCCTCTATCATTAAACCACCTTATGATTTAGTGAAAGACAGATAACAAAAATCCATTGCACTGAATTTGGAGAATTATAATATCAAATGAATATTATCCTTTGCAAGACAACTTGTAAATGCTTATTTTTTAAAGTAAGACTGTGGGTTTTATTTTTAAATTCTTGGTTAAGGGTTTCACTCTGTGAATGAATACTTGATATCACCCTTGATACTACCTATTTTTGCCACTTAAAATGTTTTCTTCCTCAAAATATTTAATTTGACTCATGGACGAACTTTGCTTATCTTCCCTGTAAAGATCGCTTAATTCCCTACCGCTCCTCTGTCTCTGTTTAGGAAGAGGATGTGAAAAACAACAACAATAAAACCTTACAAAGAAAGTAAAATCGATAATGATTATGCTCCAGTCTCTTTCATCTATAAGTATAAAATTTCAAGTAAGTTATTTTCCTAATCGACTTGGATGCAACCCTATGCTGGTTTCTAATGGCCCCATAATAGAGAAAGTCGCTATGGTCAGGATGCCCCAGGTTGTAGTCATACGTTGCTAATGTTTGTTTCAATAGCATTTGCCTTTTGGCAGCTTTTAGAGCTACTTAACACTAAACTCCCATTTTGCCAGGAGAATCATTCATATACTGTAATGAATGATGTCAACTTAAATCCTTTAGTATGTAATTGCTGGGTGTTACATTTTATAGCAGGGCATTTGATGGCGTATTTGTTTATGCTAAATTTTATGACAGTGACAGCTGTACCTCAGTGGAGGAACGATCCATTCCTTTCATAGGAGGCTAGGTTTCAATTCTCTTTTAGCAAATACTTTTGCCATATATGCCCTTTGGCTTAGGCAGGGTTTCCCCTCAAAGCAAAATTAGAGACTAAAAACTGTGTTGCGACTAGTTTATCTGGGAGGTGATCCCAGAAAGTAGGAATTCAGAAATAGCAGGAGGAAAACAGAGAAGGAAAAAAAAAAAAAGCACTAGAAATGTCGTTACTGAGTTGGTCACAGAGTGACTAGGATGCTTGTCAGAATTTTCCACCCAGGTATTGACAGGATGAAGCATATGTCCAACAGCTTCTGACGCCTTTGGCTTAGGGTCAGCTCTGGGATGGGATAGTATCTTTAAATCTCTTGACGTTCAGGCTGCACGTGTGTGTGTGCGCTAAGAAGTCTCTTTCAGGTGTTCTACTCCCTAGACTAGAGAGTATCCATGGCAGAAAGTGAGAGATACCTGGTGCACACTTGAAGCAAGATGCAGTTAGTACAAAGGGATTTGAAGCCCTCACAGAACTGTTTACACCAACTGCCTCTGGAGTCATACTTAAAGCCAAGAGGATGAGAAGCAGGACATAAGAAGTATCTGATGCAATTCTTAAATTGATTTGTACCTCACATTAACCCCAATCCATTGCTGAATCTTCCAAAACGTTGGCTGGCCTCAAGTTGTACAAAAGAGTTAATAAAAAAAGTTGTGGTGGAATAAGCTACGCTCCTTGCATGCAACTGTGTCTGAGGCCATATTTTATGTTGATCATTCCACCATTCGTTCTAGATTTTCCTCACCCTCAGTCAGGTCTGTAGCTGGTCTGTTGTGTTTGCCTTATGAGGTGAATCAGACTTTCACACGTGACAGACTTGAGCTCTTAATTTTTTGACATTGCCAGGCTCTGCTTGCTGCAGTTGACAGTTCACTGCTCTCACCAGGCATGGAAGCACCAAGACACATCTCAGTGAATTCCCTGAGTTCCTGAGTCATTTTTTCTACTCCCGTTGTACAGAAATAACTTTACCTTCTCATTATAATTAGGGCCAATTATCCTCATGAGTATAAGAGCTATTTTATTTGCCTTTTGGTCCACTGCTTGAGTATACATGGTTACCTGGCAGTGGTTATAGCTTTAAGTTCAGTGATACTGATGCAGGAAAAACGGATGTGGGGCATGAGGAGGGCCGTGTCCCAGGCTTCGGTTGAGCCCCTGGATGTGCCCTGCCAAGTGTGGGTCCTTGGCTTTGCACAGGAAAGAATTCAAAAGGGAGCCACAGTTGAGTAAATGTAGATTTATTCAGAGAGATACATTGAAAGTCAAGAGAAAGGCCACGAGGTGTGGGGATTGGGTGCTCAGATTAGAGTAAAAGTAGGTACACACTCCATAGACATAGTGCAGGCTGTCTATGAAAGGGAGAGAGAGAGAGAGGCCGTGAGGGGCGGTGTTGCCCGTTTTTATGGGCTTTGGTAGCTTCATATGCATATAAGCAGAAGGAGCAGTCTAACTAGCCTGGGGAAGGGCCTGGGATTCCCAGGAAGTTGGCCGTTTCCCACTCTCTGACCTTTTGTGGCTAGCCTTGGGACTGCCATGGCACCTGCAGGCATGTTATTCACCATGCTGATATATTACAATAGGCATATAATGAAGCTCAAGTTCTACTAGAAGTTAAATCTCCCACCTTCGTGAGCCTCAAGGCCTCCTGGGGGTTGAGTCTTTCACCGTTTTGATGTTAACTGCTGTAGCATTCCTTGAGTGGCTTGCCCTGCCCACTTCCTATCTCAATACCATTACTATTCCCTGCTGGAACAAGAATTTCTATTCTAGCAGAGCCAAAGTTGGAAAAGTCAAAAGCCTCAGTCGTGCAAATGGGTTGCTACAGGAGCTACTCCTGCTTCTATCTTTTGATCTTTAAATTCGAATATTCTAACTACTGGGGACACTGTAACATGTATCAGATATTGATTCAGCATATATACTGCATCTTGGAATAGAGCATCCTAACCAAACAGGGTCTTATCCCCAAGCTACTATCTTGATTGAGACTTTAAGAAGTCATTCCATTATTCTATTAGGTTGATTGCTTCCAAATAAAGTGTTACTTAGTAAGAGCAGTGGATCCCAGGATCATGTGCCAGTGTTGTGCTTCTTTCACTTCTTTGGTTTGAGGCAATGTTATGAATGACCTCATGTTGCTAAATTGGGCATTTTTAAAACTGTGGAATTTGGGTACAGGCAAAGGCACGCAGACAAGGCAAAGCCGTATCCAGAGTTGATGCCAATTCTAGGGAGAATCACTGTTCCCCCAAGGGTGGAAGAGCTCTGATATAGTCAACTTGCCATAAGGTACCAGGTTAGTCTCTCTGAAGGGCTCAGTTCTGCTTCTGCTGCTGGAAGACTGAGCAGTCAGCAGTGGTAGGAGTTATGTCACCCTTGATTAGAGGGAGCTGTGATTTTGCGTCGGCGCATAGCCTTCAGCTTTGCCTCCAGGGCCACTCCATTTACAAGTATACTATACAGGTTCCAAGTGGCTAAAGACAAGAGGTTAGAGCACTTCTACTGATTAAGTCATCCGGTGTACGTATGCTCTGATAGACATTCAGATGGTAAGGTGGGACACAGTGATCTAAAAGTCCTGTGCCCACTCCCATGAGGCCATTGACTTCTTTATCTCCAGTCTTCCGAACTGTTTCCTTCTAGGCTTCTGACCAAGCAGAGCCATTCTCCACTTTCTGGAAATCAGTCTGTACAATAAATGATTATTGCTTTAAGATACTAAATTTTGAGCTAGTTTGTTACAGAGCAGTAGCTAATGGATAAAAGTAATACGCCTACCAATAAAATTCAGTGGTTTGATTTTTATGAGAAAAGATGACATATTTGTAAGTAAAATCTAACCAGTATAAAAGGCCTTTGAAAAGGTTACAGAACCCCAGTTCATGGTGTCAGCTTCTAATAATTAATTACCAACACTAGCTCCTTACAGGGTTGTAGAGAAAACGCAGGTAGTGTCACTTCATCTGGTCATGTGTCTTTTCTGTTATTCAATTTGTTTATAGAAATAGCTGCCTAACAAAGTTAACTTCCAGGAAAGATGCCAGGTTACACAGAACCATACCAGAGCCTTAGAATCACTTTGGGCTTTCACCCAAAGTTTTTGCAACATTAGGTGGAGGCAACATAATTTGGCTTGAAAAGTTACAAGGGAAAAAAATCACAGCAAATGCTCGAGGAACAGTATGTTCAGAGTCTTCAAGATAGTATCTTTCTTGGCCTCTTAAAAGTCAGAGAATATTGTATATCTATGCTATTTTTTAAAATAGTTTGGACCAACAGGAGCCAGGGTTGTCACAGGTCATTGTTAGTCCAGTAACTATAGAGGGTCTAACCCAAAAATTTGAACCATAAGGCATAAGAGCAGATAGAGCTACAGTTGGAAAATCTAAATATAGCTGAAAAGTTTTGGCACTTCAAGAGTTTCTGGGAGAAAGGAAAGAAATTTGATTTCTGTGCTGCTGATGGAAAAGCTTGCAAATGACCTAAGAAAATTATATTTGTCGTATTTTCATTGCAAATGTTATTTTTTATTTGTTTCTAAAAGTTGAAAATGACCTTCCATGTTAAAAACTGTTAGGAAAAAGTATGAAGTCCATATTGCTTTGAAGTTTGGAATTAAATATTCTAACAATTCCTTTAATTTTGAAAAATGTACACATAGAGTGTTATTATTCCTGAGAATTTTCACAAGATATTCCAGGTCACAAAGTATTTATTTGCATAAGGTAAATATCTGATTCCCAGACCTGCCTTCATCAATATAACTTTTAGTTTCTTTTTTTCTTCCCAAAATATGTAAATAAAATGATTTAATTCATTGATTCTTTCTGGGTTTTTTTACATAATTAAGCCCAAAGATAAGCATAGTGTATTCATGTTAAAGCTGCATGATACTAAGAATACTCTGTCTTGGTTTAGAAATTTATTTGAATTTCTTAATTAAATTAAATTTTAAATTTTCAATAGTTGTTATTTCTAAAGCTGTGTTAAGTTAACTTCAGGAACAGAAACTGATGAAAAACAGGGAATAAAGTTATTCAGTTACATCAAAGTCTAGGTTTTAAATTATTTTTTGTAGTTATTTTAGAAATTGTGTGTTTAGTTACTACTTTTTCACAGTGCTAAGTAGAACTCCAGAATCTTGGAAAAAGTCAGTTTTCAAAAATATCTAATTTATGTTTAAGAAATTGAGTAACACTCAACTATTTCCCATTTATTCCTATTATATCCCTTGTTTCACAGTTTATTTTAAATAATTTTCCCACCCCATATAAAATGTCATTTTGATAACACATGTTACTTTATCTTCTAAAGTTAAGCAAAATTACTTTTTCCAATGTAACACAAATCAAATCATCGTGAACATTTCAGCAACTGGAGAAAGTAGCTGAGTTATTTTTCAAATACAAACTCTAAGAAAGTTAATGGATTATGTAGAGTACTTATTACAATTAGTAAGTAAGTTGCAATTCTACTAATTTTTCTGGAACTCCAAACAGGGCAAAGTAAAGATAATCAGTAGTTGCCATTGTAAGTAATTAGATCGCTTTTATCAAAGACATGATTTGGAAATGATATATGTCTGTGATTACTAACTCATGTTTATTATTTATTTTTTTCATTTACCATATGAATCTGTTAAATTTACTCATTAAAGGTGAAATGTTTCTGAATTTTCTACTTTGATAAGTCCAATCTGACTCAGAGGCAAAGAAGTGTTAGAGAGATCGCTTCTTAAATTACTTTGTGTAGGATTTCCATTGAATGGACGAAAATCCTTATACTTACTTTTTTTCCTATAAAATTTGCTTTAGAATTCACGTATGTTTCAAAAAAAAATAAAATGTATGTAATAACTTAATGAAGAAAACATTAACAGGATAATACAAAGAACCGAAACGAGTATCATCAGGGTTTTGATTTAATGTGCTTCTGTTTATGGCCCCTTTATCAGCCAAGATAGATTGGCTGATAGGGACAAATTTCTGTCAGTCAGCTCTATGCTGTCTTTATTCTGGGTCCCAGGTTGGAGGAATAGCTTCTGTCTGGGACAAATATGACCAACTACATGCTGGCCTTTCAGCTCCTACCCAGAAGTGGCATATGTCCAGTCTGTCTTCATTTCATGGGACTAAGGAAGTCACAGAGAGAGGAGAGCACAGATGTACCATCCTCCCATGTTCAGGGCCACTGCAGGGAGATGCACTAGTATACATGGTAACTAAGTGTAGAGCCTGCCACAGTCCCTTCACAACTAAATATTTAAATCACTTGACATAATCTGCTCATAATCTAAATAAAAGGCTGTTGTTGTTGTTTAAATGGAGTAAAATTTTATCAAGCTATTCTAGAAATAGAAACATTTAACATAATTGATTGTTTACTTATAATTGTTAGTGACATAGTGACTCATTTAAAAGAACCATTCAGCTTCTTTGATAAAGACTGCTGAGTATGAAATTAGAGTTCAAGTTATTCAGTAACATATGAGAACCTGTATACCAACTCAGATCTATTATAAAATTAGTTCAAAAGTGTTGAGAATATAGAAAATTTGCATCAATAATTATTTAAGTTCAAGTCAGATGAATGAATTATAGGCGGTTAAGGTCAAAGAATTCAGAGTGAAATAAGTACCTTATGAGGGTGACAAAAATGAAGTGAGGGTTGGAAAGTGTATTCAATCATTGAACTATGGTAATAGGTTTACTCCCTTTTTCAATGGTAAATGAATATATGTCTTTATCATCAAATAAGTTTTTCTTCTAGTCATAATTATATACTATCTTTAAAGATACTGAGTGCATATATTACTGTGCCTGATTTTGTTGGTTTCTTGAGAAATGGTTTGCTGAAAAAACACACTGTAGAGCATTTTTGTTGTTGAAACAACAATTATTTTCTGGAATACAAATATTTGGCATCAGAAATTATAATTTTTTTTCTATCGAGGTTTATGAATTATATATCCTTTTCAGGTTTATCCTAGCGAGATTATATTAGATGGAAGACCAAATGAGGGCCCTTAATGTAAATTGTTCAATAGCAAAGGAACATATTTTGCTTGGGAAAAAAAAAACTACGTTTTCAGAATGAAGCATAAGCCTTATTTTTAATACTGTAGATTTGTTACAACAAGTAAAAACTACTTTAATTTTAGCAAAAGTACCAACTAATGTCAGTGAAAAATGATTGCAATTCAACTCTATGTATGTAGCTATCATGGCAAAGTAATTTTACAGAGTGCAGTTTTTTTTTTTTAACTTTCAGTACATTGGTTTTAAGTCCTATTTTTCAAATGTAGAGCATATTGGTATAAAAGAAACAAAAAGGCCCTCAAATGAAAGTCCCAGTAAACTGAGTTGCAATTAGCTGCTGCTTCTGGGAAATATTCTAGTCTATGTTACTGGCTCTTGAAAAATTTACACCTTCTGAGGAAAGGCAGGAAAATTCTGTCAAATAATTAAACTGATTGGAATTCCCAAGAATGTGAAAAAACAAAATGAGCCCTATGTTAGAAAAGAATGGCAAGTAGTTGTGTATACTGCTGTGAATTGGAACAGAAAAGCATTTTTGCACCTTGTATAAACGAGTATTTTTTTTTCTTTAAAGCAAATGTAATACAAGTCAGGTAAAAACTTTTAGTACTGATTTATTTTTTAAAAATTACACATTCTAGACTTGAAAAATGTGATCAATTAAATGACCTCTAAAATAGCAATAGAATGGCACACTTGATATAGTATTTTTAGATAACTGAAATGTATGTTAAATCTTTAGACAAATGTATGTTTGACAACCAAGTTGGTAAAGATGAAATATGAGTATGTTACCATCAAATAATGTAGGAGAGACCAAGAAGAGAACAGATAATTCAGATTAAGAGTAAAATAGAAGTTGGCATTTGAAAGATTAAACTAGGATCAACTTTGATAATATCAATTGAACGAAAATTATGCAGCAATATGAAAAAGGAAGACTGCTATAAGCTGCCCTTCCTAAATAAATATACTTCAAATAATTGTAAAAAAAATTAGAACATCTTTGGTTCTCAAGGAAATAAAATAAGCTTTCTTGTTTAGAAGGATATGTGTTTGGTAGTCCTCTTTACGAAAGAGTATGTATATATATATACACACACACACACACATATACACACGTATATATATATACACATATACACACACACACATACATACACACATACACAATAGTATATACATTAATGCATAGTGTAGAAAACAGTATTATGGTTTACATGTTTCCAGTGCCAAATACTCCTATGCCAACATGTTTGCATTATGTTCACATGCTCTAATTTATCTGGAAATTATAGTAGGTGATGGATAAATTTATGACATTGATTGGAATGATGGTTACACTGTTGTAGACTTATCTCCAAACAGATCGAGTTGTATATATTAAGTACCTATAGTTTTTTGTGTCTCAAAAAGACGAAAATGAATGAATCATAACCATTTTAGAAGGATCTGTACTTAGTGAATGTATATCCCATGCCATCAATAAACATAGTATTATTACTTTAAAAAAGAACTTACAATTTCATTAAATAATGCTTCTCAAGCTTTTCTATTAATAAATCCCTAAAGAGAGAATTAAAACTCAGAAAGTCAGGGAAAGGTTACAGATAAAGATTGAGATTTAGGAATACTTGGAATTTAGATGGTGTTTATCACATGAGGTTGAACTTTCGCCATTAGAGTTATAATTTTCATCACATATAAAAGAATTGAGTCTCACACAAATCATGATCCTTATAATCAACTTGCTCATACAATTCTTAAATTTGACGGTCACAGTGATTTTGTTCCAATTTTTAAGAGTGTTCCTTTGCAGCTGATGTTTGAGATTCTTGAGCTTTGGATTGATATCTGCTCGGTGAGTCATTTTTATTAACAATGGGAAGAATGAATTCCCATACCCCTAATCAGATTTTGATCATTTTCCATGAAGATACATAACAAAATAACCCTGAAATCAAAAACTTTGACTCAGTTAAATATATACCTTCCAGTTAAAAAACTGTTCCAAGTCACATTCTATAAATTATAAATTTGGCTAAAAACTTTTCTAAAAGGCAAGCTATTTTGAAAATATTTATCATTTTTACTACTTAATTGATCACACTGAAAGAAATCAGGAGGGAATGTATTCAAAGCAAAGTTATTCTCAGTTAATGATGTAGTGGCTGCAAGTGTGTTCAGCATGTGTTCTAGCCATCCTCCATGGCTGCCTGTTACATTGCTATGTGTGCAGGTCACATATGCAAGTATCAAAAGCTTTTTTAAAAAAAATTCACAATGAGGTGCAAATGTTATGTTAATAATTTACAAGCACGTCTCTAATAAAATATTAATCTGTTACATATTCTTTACCAACTACAAAACTTTATTTGATTTTCATTTTGCCCAAGATGTTACTAAGAAGTTTTCACCTTTGTGTAGACATTTCTATATTGCTTTGGGTGTGATTTCCTTTACATTTATGCTTTAAAATAAAATCCTTATCTCCTCTAAGATCAACAACTTTTCACCTGTATTGCCCATTTTTGAAATAATTTCAATATCCAAAAATATATTTAGCTATTTGAGCCATTGGTGATACTTAATTTGTTCATAATTTATTTTGGTGTGTAGTGTAATGTGACACAAGTAGTCAAACATTCAATACCATTTTTTGAATAATGTATCATTCTCTATGGTTTAATGGTGCATATATTTTTCTCATATATTATCTTCTATTTTAATAAGTGTATTTCAGATATCAAATCAATTTCTTTGATATTGTACCCAATATTACTGTCTTCACTATTGTAGCCATGTAATTTATTGTAATTACTCCTGGCCAGCTTTTCTTTTTCAAAACTATCTTAATATTGCTGTATTGTCTATAGGCTATTAGTATAATATGGAAGCAATCTAATTTTTTTCTTTGTAAGTAACCTGGTTTACCTACCTGTTTATATCTTAATTTCTAGAAGATTTTAAAAAGAGCTCATTTATTTTTCCACTAATTTACTAGTCACACTCAATAATTTAATGCACACTCAAAAAAGTTTGAGCTCGAAAGAGTTTTTTTAAATTTTCATTTCATTGATGATTACTTCAAGTTCTATATTTTTCATCTTCAATATATCTAACTTGCTGTAGAATTGCCCTTCCCTATTTTTTCATATGTATCATGTTTATCTCACAATTTCTGTCTGTTGGTCTCTTTCTTCTGTGTTAGAAATTGTAGAGTGTTCCCTCTCCATTGTTGATACTTTTTTTTTTTAGTGTAAATTCAGCTCTTTTATGCCTCCAATAATTATTTTAATTCTGGTATCATGCATAGAGTTTCCCTGTCTTGTTTTCTTACCTTTTCCAGCCATATACACGTCTCACTTTATTTGAGCACTTAAAAAATCAAATCTTCTGCTTCTGGCCATATAAATTCCAAGTTCTTAAAAAAATTTTAATTAAAAAAATTTTTATTGTAGCACAAGTATATTCCTGCAGGTTCTGGTTTCTATAATAAATCCTTTTTCCCCCTACAGGTATTGTTCTCTGTTACTTTAAGCATTGTACTCTTTTGAGTTTGCAGACTCTTTTTACAGGGCTTAGGTTTTTTGTATATTTTTCTTTGTACAGTTTTTTACACCTTCAGTTCCACTTAAGTGCTGACAAACTCATTCTCCCTCACCTTAAAGTTGAGGAAACATAGATATGTCAAATATCCTTTTCTATTATATGTTCTGCTAATTATAGAGATGGATTTATTCACGAGAATTTCAGAACAGTTTTTAGTTCTTCTTTTACTTGAACGTGGTCATGCGTCTATAATTCTCTGGAGGAATGAACCATTTCTTGGGTTCCTTTTCATCAGCAATCATTGTTAATTTTGCTTATCAAATAAAATTTCTCTTCATGTGCTGGATCCATTGCTTTCTTGAAACCGATGGTGTCAGGAGGAGGAGATGGGGTGGGAACAGGATGTGAATGGTTCTAGTATCCTCAGCAAACAGCTCTCTTCCAGCACAAGGCTGTGGTCACAACACTTTGCATGGGCAATGCAGACCAAACCGTATTAGGAAAGAAGAGTTAGCAGAGATTTTCTTAATAGTCATCCTTTTCTTTCTGTATTATTCAGCTTAAAAGGTATAGCAATACATTCACTGCTAATCTCAATACAGATGATTTGTAAAGTACTTAGGGATTATTATTACCAATCTGTGAGATCACTGGTTTATATCCTCAATTTCCATTTCTACTGGAACTTGGTCTCAGTGGTATTTTCATGAGTGTTTCAGTAGAAAAATATTAATCGAATATATATATTTAACCACCTGTTTGTTCCAGATTCTTGCTTTTAGTAAGCTACATTTTAAAATTTAAATATAGCTATATAAAAAATGGAATTCATTCTTGTTTTTGACAATGTGATTTTAAAGTTGAACAATGGAAGGATAATGATGTTGAAGTATTGCTTTTATTTTGTGTGTTCAAGTACTTTGTCTAGATTTTTTAGCCATGCATCATTTCATTATTCTTGTGTGTCTTTCTAATTGGATTTTTTTAAGTTAAATATGTGGTTAAAGAGGGAGGAGGGTAGCTCAGTAATAGAGTGCATACTTAGCATGCACGAGGTCCTGGCTTCAATCCCCAGTACCTCCACTAAAAAAAAAAAAATTTGGTTAAAGAAATGACTTGCAGTGCTTTGTCTACATGATCACTCTATTTCTACTTGTAGACCCTGTGTTATTTTAAAATATTTCCACTTAAAATACACTAAATTCCACTACACTGATATCCTTGTCTTTAAGTTATTAATATTCAGAAATGAAAGTAACTAGGTTGAGATACCTTTGTTCAGTAAAACAAATTCTAAAATAGGTGAAAAATAAGACAACACACCCTAATAGAACTTCTATTTCTGGATAATCAGATGATGGCATTCAGTAGTAATTACTAATAACTGCTTAATTTTATAGTATAAGATGCTTGCCATAATTCCAGTTCTTAATAATAAACGTATTTAAAAGCCACTTATTAATTAGATGAAATATATTAGAAAAAAAATCATGATCCATATCCTTAAGCAGCATATTGTGTAACATCTTTTCAAGAGATTAAATATTTTGAAATGTAGCTTAGCATTTTATTTGTATAATTTTTAAAAATTTTATAAATCTCTTCTAATCTTAATTACTGTTAAAATAACTGCTTAATTTATTTTAGTCATTTCCAAATATTTCACATCCATATTTTGTTGTTGTAAAATTTCATCAAGTTAATAATTTCCTCTCTATTTATCACTAATTTATTTCCTGGTAGTTCCAAAGAGCCTAGGACAAAGTCTGGGTCATGGCAAGAGTTCAGATGTTTTTGATGAATAAATACATTTTTTACCTTTTTCCTAGAATTCCAACAACTCCTGTATGTTACTGAGAAATAACCTTTAACGCAAATGAGCTTTCCAGAAAAGTAAAGTTTTGTTTGTTTTCTCTATTTAGTCGCTAACCATTTTTTTAAGATCACTACTCAACTTTTGATTTCACATTGTAAGTAAAATGTTCTGTGCATCTTCTGTTACCTATGTTAGTTAGATGAACACTTTACTTCATTAAGTACTCTGTTGTTTGAAAATAAATTCTGTAACACAAAACTTCGCAGCTTAGATGAAAAGTTTCCAATGTATCCCTCTAGTCCTTGTTATCTGTAACTCAGTAAGTTATCTAAGTCCTACCTGGCTTCAGAATCTACAGTTTTAGGCATACAAAGCTGTTTTTAATAACTAGTTTGTTTCCATAGAGAAGAAAAAAATCTGAAGTAAAACATTAATTTTCATTGTTGCATTAGAACTAGGTTTTCTCTGGTCTTCTCATCTGTACTTCATTAAGTCACATTATGTGGTATAATGTTGCAAGTTTGAAAATGCAGGAACAGTTCAAGAAATTGATTCTATTTGTTCTTTCTGTTCAATAGACCTTTGATCTGAAATGTTCAATGGTGCCTGGCTGTTCCACGCAAGCCACTTTTAAACCATTGTTCGCATTGTAATAGCCTTGTTATCAGGTTGTATGAATTAATTCCATCACATTAGCAGGAGGAAGTTTTACTCGCACAGCACAGTCTAATAACCGTTTCATGTTACTGGCCAATTGATTGGGTAACAAGACGACATACCATGTTTATAATTCAATTTTTTTGCAAGGTGGTCCTAATTTCAGAATTTCAAAATGACAATAATATATTTTGATTTCCCCAGGACACCTCGCCTTAACTGGCTTTGGGAACCTAACAATGTGTAACTGAAAAATGTCACAATGAAGCAGGCCACCACTCTTGGTAAAATTCCTGAATCAAGAGAAAACACAGGGGAAAAAAAAATTCTGCACAATGAAACCACCACCCACAGACAAAAGCAGAAACCACCCACAGACTAAATGGCTGAATGTCTGAGAGGAGAGGGGAAACTTAGGAGAAATACCAAAGTTCTTCAGGCAGCTCCTGTCAAACCTTGGGTGGAAAGCAGCTACTGACTTCAACTCCTAGAGAAAGGGGAGGAGACCCCAGGGATCTACCCCCCACCCCCAGGCTGACTTCACCATCACTGAATTATTGATGATATAATCAGCAAGGGAAAAGAATACTGTATAATGTTGATGCGTATATCACATAGGGCTGATCTTGGCGATGGTGGGATGCAGACAGACAGTTGATTTAAAAACAGTAATTTAGAAACTATTCAAATTGACATATTAACAAAATAATTATTTGACAAATGAATTTCATTTATCTGCTTGATTAGGTTTGTGTATGTGGAAAAAGCCCCATTTATCTATTTATTTACTTACCTACTTACTTCAGAAGATCCAGTGGGCACATTTTC
This sequence comes from Vicugna pacos, assembly GCF_048564905.1. Taxonomy (NCBI): domain Eukaryota; kingdom Metazoa; phylum Chordata; class Mammalia; order Artiodactyla; family Camelidae; genus Vicugna; species Vicugna pacos. The sequence goes on from NC_132991.1 coordinate 22,403,693, forward strand.
CCTGAGCTTCTAGCTCTTCAGGTTATCAACCCCAGAGAGATGGCCAAGTCACTTTCCCGACTCATTTGGATAAGGCACCTTCCATGTCTACTCTTCTACGGTGCACCATTCCTTGGACATGGCAGTCCTCTAAGAAACCTATTTGCTTGTGTCCATACTCTTTTGATGATAATACATGACTTTTATAAATGATTGATAGGCTCTTTAACATCCTTATTTATTTGCTGAACCATGCCTCTTACTGGCATGCCATCACATTGCCTCTCTTCCAGTTCAGCTCCTGCACATCCATTGCAGTAACTTCTTCCCTGAATTCTTCCAAGTCTCATAGCTAGAATGGACTTTTGCCACCTCTAAACTTTTATAGTAAGTACGATTGTAGGAGTCGATGTAGTAATTAAATGAGATGACTTAGGCAGCATGGTTCCCACACCAAAAGCATTCAATAAACATCAGCTGTATTTATGGATACCATGTACTTAGCCCACCATTACTAATTTTTTTATTACCCTTGACCAAGTCAGCACTCTGTTGGATACTCCATGTGTATTGTTTCTACTTCTCACAGGCAACCCACCAAGTCTGTTGTTTGTTTTCTAGCTAAAAATGAGAAAAAAGGATTTAAAGACGTGTTAGTTAATTTGCCTTACTTGGTGCAAGTCTTATGGCAAAACTGAGGTTTAAACCACGGGCAAGTTCTTCCCAGTCCCTACACCACTAACACTGATTTAATCCTGCCTCTGAATGACAGTCTTGCTGTCTTGGTGCATATTGGTATTAGTAATCCTATTTGTTAGACACTTTGCTTACTACTAGGCATTTTATGCATATTCTCATATTTTATATAATTACATTTTACATGTTTGGAATGCAGAGGCCACAACTACTCTTCCTCCTTTCCTCCCTCCCTCCTGCCTTCCTTCCATTTTCTTTCTTTCTCCCTCCCTCCCTTCCTCCCCCCCTTCCTCCTTCCTTCCTTCCTTCCTTTTTTCTTGTTTCCTCCCTCCTTCCTTTCTTCCTTTCTTCCTTTCTTTATTTCTTTATTTCTTCCCACATCTGACATAGTGTTTGCATAGTGATGCTCAAAATTGTTTATTCTTCTTTTGTTATCATTCTGTATCTTACCAAAACATTGGCTCAGCATTAGTCACACAATAGAAACAAGCAAGAACTCACAAAGTGGTTAGAAATTCCATCACTGGAGGCTTAGCCACGCCATCTTTTCATTTTCTGCTCACTTGGATGTTTTGTATTTCTTAGTGTTCTTTGTAGTTTTTTTTTTTATTTGTGTTGTTTTTGTTGTTATTGTGGCTTGTGCTTTGATCCTGGAGTTTATTGAAATACCGCTTTAGACCCTTTTGAACTTTCTTTGCTTTTTCCCCTCTAGTATGCCTAGGGAACCTAAGGGTGGAAATGAATTCATTCTTAGCCATTCACTTGTCAAATAACAAGGAATGGAGTAGTTTATTTTTCGTTTGTTGTGCACTCCTCAGTAAGAAAAAAATGAACAGTTTCATTACACATCATTTGTTGCTTATTTGTTTAGTGTAACAGGCAGACATGGCTTGTTTACTTTTTGAAAAAATGAATATGGGGTGTATAGAGTCAGGAACTCACACCAGGATTCAGAATGTGCCTCCCATGCCTTAGAATTATGTATATTCTTGCCACATGGATAGACTGTCAGCCTGGGTATATGGACAGGTAGAACTTTTAAATCTTAAGCTATTCCATCTTTGGGCACCTTTATCAGAGAATTTTCGAGCAGCAAGACAAGAGACATCAGACAATTCATAGGCAAACCTTGGTTTGGCCATATAGACCTCCATGGTGCTTTGTGGGCACAGCACTTATTTTCATCAATTAGATAATCATTCGACTATTATTCTATAGATCCAGAGAAAAATGGGCCATGATTTCTTCAGACTCTGTCTCTGCATCCCATTCTTCCTGTTCTAATCTCACCAGATTCTGTAGGGTCTGCTTTTGTTGCCCAGTCCTTTCCATGTGTTTTATTTAGGGGAAGGCACATAGAACTCCATCAGAAGTAATGACATAGAAATAATTCTGAAAATAGTACCTTCCAGGTTGTGTTAGTGACAACTCATCTGTATAGAAAACCTGACACTTCTATCCTAAATGATACAGAAATTTTAACTCGTCTAGAAAGAGAGTGCCAAGATAAAACAGTCCCAGGAGTGGTTAGCTCAATAGCTCAATGTCATTATCAAGGGCACAGAGTCATTCCTTCACCTTGTCCTTCCATCCCCTTGGTCCACTTGTTTCAATCCTGGCTACATGTTTGCTATTACTGGTCCAGACAGCCCATGAAGACCTGACAAAGTGAAGCAGTTAGAGGACTCTTTCTTTGACCTCTTGAAAATCACAGAAGCCTCTTCCAGATGGTCTGCAACACCCATCCACCTTGTGTGTCAATGGAAGGAACTGGTTACATGCCCACCCCTGTACTATAACCTGCAAGAGAAATGGAAACACTGTGATTGATGAGGGAAGAGGTAACACAATGCCTACTAAGTTAGTCCCCTCTTTTAGACTCCGTCCTTGGACTTTATCTGTTATCTTTCAAGTTTTCTCCCCTGAGGGTCTAATTACTTGGTCCAAATGCAGATTTCCTTCCATTCCCTAAGGCAGAGTTCCATGGCCCTCAGATATTTCTATTCTGACACTCACAGTGCACATTCAGCTGTTTAAGTAATACTAAATTGACTGCTACAACAATTTAAAAATATAAGAAATCTTCTTATTTATAGTTTAATAAAAATAACCCCTAGCCTCTTGGCCCAGAAGCCAAAGCTAAATTTACGATTATATTTTGAGATATTTTGTTCTTTGTAACAAGCAGTGCTGACGACTTTTTTGGCTAGGCTACATGTAGGATGGATTTTTTTAAAGGCAGATTTAATATACATTGTAGGTCCTCTTTTTACTCCAATAGCAGTGAATTTAGAGCCCATTTATTTAAGTGCAAATGCCACCTCCTACCTAAGTCACTTAATCAGGACACTTTAATTTCTACAACGGCTAAATTCAGATAATAATACCTGCCCCCCATCTACCTCTCCGGGAAGCTGGGCGGATTAATTAGATAAAGTATTTAAAGCCCCTCAGAGAGAAGTGGTGTATGTAAAAGATGTTATTATTTCTAAGGAAGAATGAAGCAATGTCTCTTTTATGGACAGTCCATGCTTCTAGAATTTTGCCCACTTATTCATTCAGCTGAAGTGCCAATTTGACGGATTTTAATTCATCATGTGAGACCCTTCTCATTCTCAAGTAGTTGCACTTAAAGAAGGGATTTTCAAGTGTTGCCTTCAGTGATGGGAACTGCCTGTGATTCCTGAGTTTCTCTGAATATTTCAGAGCATTGTCTTGCAAATTAGTATATATGCTGGAATCCAGTTACATTTGTAAAAACAAGCCATGGCTGCATTGAAGACTGTGACCTAGGCCCTTTTTGAGGTCACACTCAATCCTGATTTCCATGAAGCATTAGCAGGCCACACTAATGTCCTTCCCTGAGAGCTAATATGGCCAGAAGAGCTTTCACTCCTCAGTATAGAACTGATTCGCAAACACAGGGCATCTCAGTTCAAACTGAGACCTGGTTTGAATACATCAGATTGTTCACAAGTTACTCAGCTGCATACAGAGAAAAAAAAAATGAGAGAGAAAAAAAGAGAGAAGAGTGTTCCTAGTACGGGGTGACACCATCCATGGATCCAAGTCATGTACTGGGGGCTGACTTTTCTGGGCATAAACCCCTGCTGCCCTGGTAGAAGCTAGAAGTGAGAGTGGGCAGAGGTGGGGCTGGCATGGGATAAGGCAGGAGTGTTTCTTTCCCTATGGTGCTAACATGACTGGCTCTAGGAATGCCAACCTTGTGGGCCCCCAAATCACTGTGCGTCTCGAGTGTCTTCTTTTGAAACATTCACAGCCAAGAGGGTGCCAAGACTTACCTAAAAAGCTGAGTCTTAAGGATTTGATTGAGGTTTTGCTGAGTGGTTTTGAGGAGGAAGAATCATGGTTTTGAAATTCAGATATATCCCTAACAACTATCCCTTGCTCCATCAAAATACAAATATTGGCCAACTTACAAGAAGGTACCCACACTTCAGTTTTGATACAAAGAAATGGCAGGTATTAAAAGAGCACCCTCATTTTTTTTGCTAGAAGAAAGAACATTAGTAAGATACTTGCAATAAAAATGTGGTAGAGTTAATGTATATTGTACTTACTGTACACTAGACTCTACAGATTTTATTTAAGCTTACTGATTTAGTCCTTAAAACATCCCTGATACAATTATTATACCCATTTTGTAGATCAAAAAAGTAAGGCTCGGAGGGTTTAGGTCATTTGCTGGAGATCATATAATTAACAAGTCGTGAAAGCTGAGCTTAGAACTAGGGTGCTTCTGCTATAGAGTTCTGGATGTTGACCAGTCTGCTACACAGATAATGATAAAATTTTTAAATGTAGGAAACATTAAGTGCTAGTTACAGATATTCAAAATACATCAAGTATACACATAAGAAGAATAGTAAGCAGGAGACCTCATTAGCCTATGTTAATATAAGTAGATCTAGAGCTGAGATAAAGTCTCTTTTATGGAAAGTCCTCAGCAGCAAGTCAAGATCAAGAATATTAGACTATAACATGGTAGGAAGACTATTTAATTCATTGTTAGGATTTTTTGCAATTAAGGATATTGACTTAAAAATGTTTCATGAGATTCTGAGACAGCTCATGTAAGAAGCAGCAGCTAAATGGAAGTGAAACCAAAAGAAGAGAGAGCCCTGGGAATAGTGACTCTCCCATAGAAAACATGATCCCACAGGAATGAACACTGTGATGAAACTGCAGATTCATTTCACAATGACCGACTATGAATGATGGTGCTTCATTAAGATAATAAAGTGGCCAGCAGTCACTTGTGGACTGATGCACTGTATTAAAGTGTACCTGTGCATCAAGCACCACAATTTTCGTTAGCAGTTTAGTGATAGATTTTGAATATTCCAGCTTCTATTTTTAAAAATCCTACTACTGAGGTAAAGAAAAGAGAAAAACTTCTAACTTTATTCCCTTTTGAATGCTTTTGGTAGCTGAACCATGTGAAAGTGTTACCTAGCCAAAAATATTTTTAAAGTTGTCTATGAATCCAGTATTCATAAGCATATGTAACTCCTTTATTCTCAGACTAAATGAAATTGTGGTAGATGGAATCCAATAAGGTTACCATCTACTACATAAAAGAATTCTTTCTTTTAGTAGTTCTTGGTTTTAGCAACTTTTCGTAGAGTCATCTCTTAAAAATTGTGTTTCTGGTCCTCTTGTACTTGCAAATAAATCCTTGAATTCGTAAGTTATGCTACTTATGACATATGTAAATTTTGATTTCCAAGGAAAAGGCTACAGACTCTCCGTCTATCCTGCTATAGACAAACCTCTATTGCTTTAGTAATAATTTTCATAATGATAAACTAATAATAGAAATACTATTTATAAGGCATGTATCTGCCTGTCATAATTTAGCATTATTATCAAGTAAATATGAATTCTCTCACTTTAAATACTAGAAAACGGGTTCAGAGAGGCTAAATCACCTGCAAGATTTCACATAACTAATAAATGGCAGAACCAAAATCTGGACCCAGATTTGTCTGTCTTCAAAACCTTTGCTCTTTCTACCCTGTCACACTACATACAAGTTTGGCCCTTCCTGGTTCTGTCTTCTCCTTTACTTTGTGTGTCACTTGGTGCTGCCTCCTGCTGATCTCCTCTGGTATTACACTGTAGCCAGCCCTCCAATACAATCCAGTGAAAACAATCAGTTCTTGTTGGGAGCAGATCATTTAGGAGTATTGATACCAAATTTGTCATTGTTTTCCGGGAAAGCTAAGCATAGAGTATAAATTGCTACTCACCACATAAAGTTGATGACTTTCTATGCCCAAATGATTTGGCAATTTGTGATTTCACCCCCAGGAGTTTTTTTGCTAACATTTTTCAAGGCAAAATATTCAATCCCTGTCTAAAATGATCAAATTTTGCCCTGCAGCAAACTTGTAAATTTTTGCAAGGACTTGTGAAACTTCACAAGGCAAAAGATCAATAATTTCACACCATTCTGTTCTCGCTGCTTTCCTCAATGTACACTATTTAGTTTGAAACCACCAAGATGAGAAAATAAAAATTTAAAGGACAAGTTAGAAACTCCCTCCTCATCTTCCATAAATATAAGTGCTGTGTTTAAAATAAAGGTGATAAATCTGTAGTCAAAAATGTAAAGAAAGGCAAAAAGTTCAATTCAGACACAGGCATACCTTGTTTTATTGCGATTCATAGATACTGTGTTTTTTACAAAGGTTTGTGGCCACCCTGTATCAAACAACTCTCATCAACGCCATTTTTCCAACAGTGTTTGTTCTCCTTGTCTCTCTGTGTTACATTTGGTAATTGTCACCATATGTCAAACTTTTTCATTATTATTATATTCATTATGGTGATCTGTGATCAGTGATCTTTGACATTACTATTGCAAAGAAGATTATTACTCACTGAAGGCGCAGATCATGGTTAGCATTTTTTTGCAATAAATTTTTTAAATTAAGGTATGTACATTTTTAAGACATAATGCTGTTGCACACTTAATAGAATACAGTATGGTGTAAAGACAACTTTGTTATGTACTGGGAAACTGAAAAATTTGTGTGACCCCCTTTACTGTGATATCCACTTAACTGAAAGGCTTTTGGAAGCAAACCCACAATATCTCCAAGTTACACCCATATTTAAAAAATTAATTTTACCAAAAAAATAGCAAAATCACAAAACTACATGTTTCTACTCTTTTTAATATCCTGTTGTATATATTCACATAAAAATATTTTTGGTTTTCTGCCTGCTGCTCAACACAATCAGCCTATGTTGCAAATTAGGATTTCCACAAAGTGCCCACATGGGCTTCGTGCTGTTGTTATGCCAAGACACTAACACATTTTGTTCCTACCTGGAACAGTATTAAACCTTTGACTGTTCACCATTAATTTTATGCATACCTATCTCTCCCCCCGCCACATTTAAAAACACCAATAAATTCAAGCCAGTGAAAAGGTAGATTTTGTCACTCTCTCAAACTTACTATGTAGGTCCTTTTTCTTTGCCTGCATGATAATTGTGAATATTTCCCTATGTTCAGCTGTTGCTCTCTCATCCTTCTTGCTATCTAATTTCTCCTTCAGAGAACTCATCCATTTTCATGGCTTCAGCTCTGCTTTTACTTGAATGATTCCAAAATCTCTATTGCCAGTCTTTTCCTCTTGTGTTGGCACTAGTCATCCATTTTCAGATATTCACTGGACATTTCTACTTTGATGATTCACCCCTTCTTCCAAATAAATGTGCGTTTCACCCCCAAACTACCTCCTTCTCCTTATTTCCTTTTTGTTTTGAGAACAGAAACAAGTTTCCAATCATCCACACTTGAAAACTCAGTCCAGAGTGCAAAGGCGGCGACAACTCACATTTATACCAGGAACAAGAGTAAATTAACAGCATTATAATAGGTCGAGTGCCTCTGGATGAACTGGGAGCCCTGCCCCTTGTTACTCAGCGCCATCTAATGGTCACCATACAGAAGAGCAGGCCCGGTTTTTCCAGATCCTGTTTTTCAAAGGAAAACATAAATCTTGATTTTGTTGTGAAATTCATCAAATATGTTTATATGCTGTCAACTGTTAAAGAAGATTAAACCCTTTGGAAGCCACAGGAAATATGTATATGAGCATGTCTATCCCAAGGGCTGCCAATTTGTGACCGTTTTACGGACACTGAGCTAAAAGGCAATTGGAAAAAAACATAAATAAGTGAAAGGTAACTAGTAGATAAGTACTCTTGGCTATGATAATGATGGTAGAGCAAACATAGCCAACCCAACCGCGTGGAGGCATTCCAGCCACACCAAGACCTTGGGCCACTTAGTATAGTGTTCCAGATAAATGGGCTTAATTAATTTATTCAGTGAGATAACTGACACTGAGCTAAAGCCTATAAACCTGAAATTAAGAAACATACATTCTAAATCAGTGAGCAAGGAATGCAAGAAGCCAGGAACTACAAAAGGGGATCCCGGTTCTCCAAAAATAAGCCGCAGATTATATTTCTTTCCTTCAAGCATGAAAAACAGATTTCTAGCCTAAGACTGGTAGATTTCAGTGAACATGCGGCCCACATGTCTGTAAATCTTACTTTGTTCTTTTAATTTTTTAGAAATAATGTACATTTTGTTTTAACATAACAAAGTCATTGTAATAAACTTTTAGAAGTAAGTGTTATAGACTTCTCAAATTAGATTTTTGGAGATTGACTCTAAGATATATACCACACTGATGACATAAAGCAGTCTTGTGACAAGATCTCTTGAGACATCAAAAAGACATGTGCAGATGAAATTAAGTACATATAAATTCATCTAATTGTTCCTTACAAAAGTTAAAAATTTGATTTAATACCTCTGCACTTGGGCTTTTTGTTGTAAACCCAATACTGATTGAAAAAATTAAAGAACTGTGGAAATTTAACTAATTCAATACTTTTTCAATATAGTTGTAAAGGGTATTTTTTAAACATAAAAGAAATGAAAAGTAGAAGCATACAAAACACCTGGTTAAGATTATGTACTTAAACACTCAAACTACCAGTGCAAAATCCATGTTAACTGTAAGGTAGCTGAGTGACTGAATGAATAGTACTCAACTTGTGTGTTATGTGTGTGTGCTTTGGAAATAGACTTTTATCTTCAAATGACTTTTTTTACCCAGATCAGGTAGCAAACTGTTTTGATAAATATCTTTAAGAATGAGAATGAAAAATGCATTATATGAAATACTGTGGTATAGGGGTGTTTTAATTTTTTTCTGAGTTTTCCTTGATCCATATGCATTCACTTTTTAAATTAGAAAGCACCTAATATTTTGTGAGAAGGTGTATAATTTTTTAAATTGAGAAACTAAATTACCAAGTTAATATAGTATCAGTTTATTGTACTTCAGATTCCCAAAGCACAAGTATTTCAGAACAGTGAAAGGCTATATTTAGAGTGAGATCTACATATTCCATACAGATGGAGTAAGTCCGTGAATATATATTGGTTTCATTCTTGCCAGTCCTAATAAAACTCTATCTTTAGTACGTTTGAGCAAGACTTAAGTTATACATAAAAATTGAAACATCAACCATTATATACCCTTTAAGTGTAGATAAAATAATTTTACATCCATACAATATTTTTAAATGTTGGCTTTAGCGAAAAAACTTAAAAATCCTCTGAAATTTGAAATGAAAATTCATGATGCACAAAATTATGAAAGAGAAGACTGTCTTCTACGAATATCCCATAACTTTTTTGAACAAAATCTGTGTTATGATTTAATCTTTCTCATTTACATTTGCCAAGTGTGTTTGAGTTTATGAAGTGTTTTCACGTACCATGCAGCATTTAACCTGCACAATGACCTTTGTGAATAGTGGTGTTATTATAATTTTAATGATGAGATAAGGGTCTCATAGAAGTGAATGACCATCTTCATCATTGCACATCTAGAAAAAAATGCAGAACTACAGCCTAAAGCCCTAGTTTTCTGAATGCTGACCTAGATCTTTCTTCTGATAGTCCGTGATCTGCCCTGACAATCAGATTCCTGTTTTCCTCCACCCATTTTACACCATTTAGTATATGAGGGCAATGTAAATGTAACCATTTAAAATTTTTGAGCTTCTCTTTTTAATTGAACCCTTATTGTGTTCCCAGCTTTGTCTGGGCATAACTGGAATGTGACGTCATGTGTGTGTATGCACGTGAGTACACACGTACATAGGTATACATGTAATGAATTCCTAGAGAACTAAGTTTACTGCTTCCTTTTATTTTCTCTGACAGAAAGATTGCTATGGTTCTAAGAGAAGAATGGTGGGAAGAGGGGAATCTCAATAGTTACGTAGGAATCAAAAGTTTTACTGAAAGGGAAACAGGCGGGAAGATATTAGTTTACTGCAGTTGTTCTTTTTAACATGCAGTCAGGTGTGCAGAGCCCATTCTGAGCTACTGATGCATAATTCTTAAGACTCTGAAGTTCTAAATGTTGAATGGCATGACCAGAATTTTGGAGAATGGAACATTACACTGAGCAAATGTATAATTCTGTTACCTAAACTGGAACAAACCTACTCCATATTACTGTAATTGTCTGGCCATGTATTTTATATAGCTTACTTTTATCTATCATCAATATAAACTTTGTCCAAAAATATAAATTATATTAGTCATTAGGAGGGAACTCTACTTTTGACTTCAATGAAAAATCGCTTGAAAAGACATTGAAAGGGATCAGTCTTAAACTAATTATTTGGCCTTGTACTTACGACAGGTGCTTTCTGTCTCAAAATCCACCTTGCCTCTGCCTGGCTTCACTGGAGACTTAAAAATCGCCATTTAGGACATCAGCTTGTCACCCTAAAAAGAACTGGTATTCCAGATGTGTGTCATTGAAAGTTTGCTTCCAAAAGAGAAAGGAAAACAGAATGAGCTTTCATGGGCTTCTCATTTAGTTTAAACAGTCGTCTGAGACTTTTGCTCAGTATGCCTTTCCAGGGAAGGCTAACTCCCAGATTTAGCTCACCTCTTGGAGGCTGCCTCTTGTGCCAAGGGAAGGCTGCTTAGTGTCCCCTTTCGGCAAATTGACTTCCTGATCTTTCAAACGTTGGGATATTGTGTCAAGTCATTGTTTGACAGATTATCTCCTCAAACGTCTGGCATTCCCTGATGGTTCTATTGTTACGGAAACGACAGGCCAGTCAAGAAACAAGCACCACTCGGAGGGTTGGAGTGCTCAGATGTGTTACGCTGGCGGGCTCAGAGGGGCTTCTGCTCCGAAGCTCTGAGCACCTCCAAGACGTGCACGTGAGGTTTTATAGGGTAAAGTACAAGCTTGGGGTATTCGGCCAATAGGCATGGAACAGCTTTAGCAGCATTATCATCACAAAAGTGGAGGCAGGGAGGCAGCAAACCAACATTCCAAAGCCAGATATGTATCTTTGAAAATCCAGCTGGCTAGCAAAAAAAACATGAACAGCAAACCAACACTAATTAACCTAGATTTACAAGTTAGTCTGGCAGAACTCAGATCAGTATTCCAATACTTAGACTTGTTAGCCTAGCCCAGCCTCTCCTTCACATTCCTAGACTTATGAGTTATCTTGTCAGACCAGCCCGGTTTTTCCTTCACACTATAACTCATACACCCTTGCATACAATGTGTGAACACTCTCTGCATTGATGAGAAACACAAAGAACCAAGCCAGTGCAAACCCACGTGGGAAGAAGTCCCGCATGATTCAGTAGTACACGAATCTGCCTCGGATGGTGACAACAGGTGTTGTGCAAGGCCACAGGCCACAGGGTGAGTGCCAATCACGTGTGTGCACGTTCTGTTAAGTCTTGTGCACATCCTGCTCTACATAACTGCAGACCAACCATTTCTCCTTTGGAGTCACGTACACAATATGCAGAACGGTTATGCAGGAGAAATCCGTGGCAACAGCACATACGGAGCTTGTTAATTTATTTGGAAAAATAAGTTTACCTATTATTTATGTTTTTAACTTTTTGAAAAGATACATTTCTTTAGATTTACTTGATTCGGACTTGGAAAAAAATAGTGCTGTACAGTTTTTTTAGTCATAGCTTATCTGGGGCTTTATGAATAACCTAAAGGTTATTCACTCTTCCCTTTAGAAGCCTTGGAGGTGTATTTCTGTGCTGTGTACATTTTCATCCACAAGAATATTTTCTTCTCATTCTCCTAGATACCCTGGGACAATTATTTTTTCTCTGCAGATACCTTAGAGGACTATTTAAGACCCTATCCATTCCGTTTATGCTTAGCCTCACCTGAAGGGCAAAATCCTTAAGATCTTGACACAAATACTTATAAATATATGGAATTATTAAAGGTGCCGTCTCAGCAGAAGAGGATTGCTGCTGCCTTTGTTCTCGGGGGAATACATATTTCATTCACCCAGTAGCAGAGGTACCCAACCGCTGCTACAACCAGAAATCTCTGAAACGCCTTTAAACTAATCATCTTTGAACATAAATAAGCCTTTGTTGTTGAATCAAGGACCTTCTAGATGCAAAGCATAGAAACCTTTTATTATTATTATTATTATTATTATTATTATTATTATTATTATTATTTTGTTTTTTCCCTCCACCCTGCACAAAACAGCATCAAGCCTGTCACTACCACCCGTAAGGTTCAGTGATCTGTCAGCATTCACCCCGATGAAGACAGTGAGAGAAATCCGTTGCTCTAGAGTTCAGAAGAGAATCAAACAGAGTGTTTGCAAAAGAGCATTTTTATATGTTTTCTTGTGACAGCACTAGTTTAACAGAAAATAGTTGGAGTGTGCCAAAAAAAGGGGAAAAAAATGAAAGACAGTAGTAGTAAGTTAGGCTAGCATGACATGATGGATCTGGGCTATGACAAACCGAATTGGAAAAAAGCTTCCCTGGGGACCAACTATACCAGGTTTGCTGAATTGTATTTCTTGATTTCTTACTGTGCAACAGTGCTTTTTACTGTTAGATTGACTAGGCTTCAGAATATTTTTAAAATTGTACAAATCAAAATCCATGTAGCTTAAAAATGAAGGATGTAAAAGGTTTAGGAGTTTGATGTATTGAAAGGCATTCTGTATTCCCTCATGTGAGTATTAAATATACACTTTGTCTGTTTGATGAATTTTAAATCTTTGTGGAAGGCAGCACACTCAATAGTGGTTTACAGGGCTGAAAACCCTGGTTGGGAAGAAGGATACAGGCTGCAGAGATTCAAAGCTTCTTCTCTCTTATCCCACCCAGATGTGCCCAGGAATTACAGCATGCACCTTCTGTAGGTTCTTATTTGTTCTGAGATGTTTGTATAAAGGACAAGTAAAGAAACCTTAAATCTGAGGCCCTCTTAACAAAAGTGTGATGCCTTGTTCTTATTACTTGTCCTTTCAATTCGTACATAGCAGCTTTTACCCACCCTAGGATAAGGGCAAAAGAAAAATAAACAGAAGAGGAAGAAAAGTTATTTCATGGCCAGTAAATCTGTCAAATCTTCATATACCGCGTGACATCACATAGAAAACTAAACAGTCTGATTCTTTAAATAGTCGTCCATGAAAAGCTTTTAATGAATACCTAGATGAATGGACTATATTAGCTACTCAGACAACTTTAGGTACTTGAGCTACAGAGGCATAAACAATTTGAGTCCTACTTTCAAGGAGTTACAACCAATTTGAATAATTCATGAAATGGTCAGAGTGCAATGTATATTTACCAAGTGACAGTCAGGCTCAAAGCAGATAGCAAACTATTGGGCTCAGGTAGAACAACTCCATAGTTTCTCCCATCAACTATTCACATAGGGGAGAAAGTGGTTGGTGAAACTGAGTTTTGGTTGAGGATTAGAATATGGAAGATCTAAGCACTAAGTAATGAGAGTTAAATGATAAGATGTAGGTTCAAACAACATTCAAGTAGGAACCACACACTGAAATTCTAATGACTGGTAATGTAAAGAAATAAATGGTATGGGTGAAGTTTTGAGGAAAATGGGACACTTGCAGACTGGAGTTTGCTTGTCCCGTCTGAATAAAGGAGAAAAAAAGCAGCTGCTTTTCAGCTGTAGACCATTGACGCATGCAAGAACATGGAGCAGAATTGCCAGATCTGGATTTTTACATGAATCCTCTTAATTTTAATTAACAAATAATTTAAAACATTTTACTCATTTTGTGGGTCAAATAAAATACACCTGAGACTTGTGTTTCAGCCCATGTACTTCTGTTTGTAACCTCTGTATTGGTATAATGTCAGCTTGAATTGTGAATATACTATGTAGCAAGTCTTCGAGAATGTGGAGGATGAACGAATTGTAAGACTCAAATAGTTTTAGCAGTAGATAGCTGGAGTGGGTAGGACTGAAGAAATAAAAGGGATTTGGAAGTCATGGACACACAGAGGTTGTTGGAAAGGTAATTAAAGTAGCTGGGATGGTGGCAGATGACAAAGTAGAGAAGAGCAGCATCGCCTCAGTGTTGACATCAAGGAATATGGAAGATCTGTCAGAGAGAAGGAGCACGCAGAGTGTTACAAGGTGGCAATGAAATTAACAGTGAGAAGGAAAGCATTCTTGTTCTATGGCCAGACACTGAGCAGGTCACAACAGAATGCCCAACGTCTAGGCGGAAAAAAAGTTATTATTAACAAGAGCAACAAAGAAAGTCTAAGTGATTTTGTCTTGGTTTGATAGTTCCTATCAAAAATATATCACATTGTGGGGGAGGATATAGCTTAGTGATAAGGTGCATGCCTAGCATGCATGAGGTGCATATTTCAATCCCCAGTGCCTCTATTAAAAAACAAACAAATAAATAAACCTAATTACCTTCCCCCAGAAATTAAACTAAAAAAAGTGTGTGTGTATATATACATACAATTGATTTGGTGTATATGTATATTGATTTGGTGTATATGTATATACATATATATACATATACATATACACCAAATCAATTGGTCAGCTAAATTCAACTCATTCACAAAAAGATAACTAAAAACTTAGTTTGTATAGTGTTTGATTAAATATTTTGGGAAGTACAAGGGACAGCAGTGTCCTGTCCTCAAGTGCTATGACAAAAAGGCAAAACATTTTTGTATGGTAGTTCAAAATCAAATGATTGTTTTCAAAGCATTGTTTGAATTAATCTTTTCTGGTATCTGTATATAGATATATAGATAGATACCATAGATCAGAGTTCTCTGAGAACCAGTGATATATGTATGTGATACATGTGTATACACATATATATCAGATATATATATATACATATACATGGAGATTTATTTTGAGGAATTTGTTTTACATAATTATGGAGGCTGAGAAGTCTTGTGATCTACTGTTTGCAAGTTGGAGACCCTGGAAAGCCAGTGGTGTAATTAAGCCCAAGTCCAAGGGAACCAGGAAGCCCATAAATCCCAGTCTCAGAGAAGGTGAGATGTCCCAGCAATGAGGCAGGGAATTCTCCTCCCTCTGTCTTTTGTTCTACCCATGACTTCATCAGATTAGATGATAACCACTCATATTGGGGAGAATAATCTGCTTTACTGAGTCCACCAACTCAGATGCCAGTCTCATCTGGAAACACCC
This sequence comes from Vicugna pacos, assembly GCF_048564905.1. Classification (NCBI taxonomy): domain Eukaryota; kingdom Metazoa; phylum Chordata; class Mammalia; order Artiodactyla; family Camelidae; genus Vicugna; species Vicugna pacos. The sequence goes on from NC_132991.1 coordinate 22,418,977, forward strand.
TCACAGATTCACCCAGAAATACTGTTTAATCTGGTGGGTTCTCTTCATAGAAGCCCAATAGAAAGCCAGAGGGAGTGCCTAGGAGAGCTAGGCAATCAGATAGGACTGTCTTGTCTTCCTTTCTTGCCTGTTTTGTTAAGAACTGATTCAAGTTAGCACTTAGCAAATGTACACTGCGTTTAAAGTTTTAACTAGGATGAATTGATTTAAATTCATAGTGATTCAGTTTGAATGAACCTTTGCCCTTGATGTCTACCCATCTTATTATTGCCCTGTTGGCTAGGACATCAAAGCCCACCTCTCTTCTCTCCGTAAAGGTTGGAGCTGAGACTATCACTAAAAAGCAAATTCTATGTAAAGGACTCCAATATCTTTAAGAACTGTACTTAGATGCTGGACAAAATTAACTAGAAATTCATTTAGGAAGATAGACACAGCATGTTTTAAAATTTCCAAATAAGAATATTTTAGAAACTGGGAAATTCAAAACACTTTTGGAAAGTGGTGACTGCTTCTCAAAGAAATGTCCATTTCTCAGTGGTGCTGTTTGACAGCCGTAGCCAAGTGCCCCCAAATTAATAACAATGAGTGTAAATAACATTTGGCTTTTCTGTTTATAAGCACACCCTATTCTTATTTTGAAATACAGTTTCTTGGGCTTTGCAGTGGTTTACCAATTTTATCAGACATCTGGGGTAACTAGCTTCCAGCCCGTAAGTTAGAATATTATCAAAGGAGAAAGTTAAGATAAATCTTATAGTTTTCATATAACTATTTTCACTGGGCTTTTTAAAAGTTAAATTAATTACTTTCCAATGCATTTTTTAATTTATAATGGATGAAGATGCCAATATTACTCAATTATTGTGATCCATTTGCACCTTAAATTGTGGAAATAATGGTTATGCCACCCCTACTATTCATTTACTCCTAGATTGGTATCCTCTTTGGTTTGGTTTTATTTATGTGTAAATATGCAGAGTTCAAAACTTGTTAGTAGCAACACTAATAATATCATTTATATACTTCACCTTGTCCATTTAAAATGGATTGTTCTATTTATAGAGTAACAGCCTGTAAAATTGAATTAAAAATTTAATAGAAAAGACAGTCATTTTAAAAATTATTATAATAGAAAGAAGGGTAATTTTTTTCAGAAATTACTCTCAAAGCAACTTTTTAAAAAATCTTTTTTAGTTTCAAAACTTTAAAATAGTCTTATTGATTTTTAAAAAATGATTATTTATGTAAAATAATTTATGGCAGAGTTTTCAGTATTTGAAATATATATTCTTATATTAGGAATTTTACAAGACCATTAATTTTAGTAGGGCTGGGAAACACAACTGTAATTTAGGAGCTGTTGTGGATTGTTTCTAGAAATAGATATTGACCCCATTAGTTTTAAGTGATAACGTTACTAAGCCAAAGTATTAATCCAGCAATACCAGAATTACTGATTTTAATCAGTGCTTTTATTCAAAACCTTCCCTTAGCACTTGAATTTCTCTTAGCTTATCATACAAAAATATAAGTATAAAATTTAAATAAATTTTCTTAGAATTCTCATTTTAAAGTTATTACAAAATTAACGCCTGTGCTCCAGTACCTAGAGTCTTTTATTTGTTACAGTCACTTTGGTGTGCATTTTGGGTCTGGTGGTACTGATGCCACCCTCTCAGACATTGTTTCATTAATTAAGAAGGCACCCTGGGGTCCAGAGAAGAATCATGGCCCAGTAGTCAATCACTGAGTCATTTATTCATCAAGTAGCGCTCCCAAGGAGAGGAAGTTGTCATCATCACCCACAGCAATAAGAATAACACCTAACGCTTACTAGGTCCTCATTATGTGCCAGGTGTGGCCCCTTAACATGTACTGACATATGCGTATTTAGTCCTCACCACAAGTGGGATGGTTTGGAAATGATTTTGTAAAGTTTGTTAGCTGCATTTACAACTTTTAAGTATTTACACATACAGCATGTATATCTCCATTTATATTCTTGTTTTGAAACCCATGGTTGCTGGGGCAGGGGGTGCCTGATAAAGTCTACTCAAACAAACCTGTTCTGCGCCAGCAAGACTGTGATTTGTATTCATTTTGGAGAGGTTAGGTTAACACTAATTTTGGAGTTTTAAACCACCTCAGTCCATTGGAGATGTCACGCGTTGTTAATGATTCACAATTTCACAGGCACCTGTTGAAAGGCAGAGGCTGAAAGTATCTTAGATATGGGTCTTAAGGCTGGGTGTTCTGGGAGGGAACCAAAAGTAATATATGTGTTACAAATATTAAGTGTGAAAAGAATAATGTAATGATGGGCTACTGGTATTCAAATCTGAGTTTAGGTCTTGTTTGGTGACAGTCAACCCTGCCCCCCAAAAACCCAAAGGAAAATATCTTCCTTTTTTTGCCTATTCAGTTTTTAAATTATATACTTTAAAGCAGATGCAACAACAAAATCAATGACGTTTATTGGATTACTATATAAAACCATTAAAGTTCATTTGACAAACATTCATTAAAGCTCTGGAAACTTAACTCAATGGTAAATTGGTCTTGCTCAACTCTTTACCTAAAACTCCTTTGGTGTTTGTCATGAGGATAAATTATCATCTGCCTCTAAGCCTTCTCCTCCTTTATACATGAATCTTAATAAGCACCTTTAAAGATCCTAAGATCTTTGCTGTTACTATTGCATAGTTTGTATTTAATTTTAAATTTGTAGATAAGTTGAGAAGTACTTGTGAGCTGCCATGCAATTTTAAAACAGATTCCCCAAAATAAAGGCACTAAGTAAACAGGGAAATATTACCAGATGTATTTACTTGGTACTTCAGAAACTGGTATTTTTGTATATAATGATTAACTTTTGGTAGATCGAAGTCTTCTCTCCAATTTACTGATGGGCAACGTGTTAGAATAAGACTACCTAGTGTAACAAAACCCCAGCTTCGATCATGGATCAAATAGAATAGAATGTTATTGTTCACTCTTTTGAAGTCCCACATGGACATTGCTGCTTGCAGACTGCTTTCCTGCAGGCAGCAAATCAGGGATCCCTCGAAGCTTTCCGTTGAATGGGCCCAGCATCTTTAAAATGTGGCTTCTGAGGTCTCTGGATGCATCTGCATCTGGCCAGGGCAAGGGGCATGAAGAAGAGGATGGCCATACTTGGGTTGGAAGTGACACACCTCACTTCTGCTTATGTTCCAGTAGCAAGAACGTGATTCACCGTTTAACAGCAAGGGGGTGGGATGGGAAGTATAGTCTCTGAGGGACAGCCACTTCAGAGCAATAAGTGTGTATGTACTGTGAAAGGGAGACAAACACATATTTGGTACAGCCATCATCATCTGCCAAAAGCAATCCAGGAGTCCAGTGATTAGCCCCAAAGAGTCCTGGGCTGGTGCACTGACGAGTGACTGAAGACTCAGTTCCTCCATCCGCCTAAGGCTCTGGTTTCATCACTGATTTCCAGCCAGTGGGACTCTACTTTCAGACAAGTTGCTTTTACTTCGGGAGAAACCAGAGGGAAATTTGATTGAATATTAAGCTAATGAGAAGAAATTTAATCATGACAATATAATAGCCCACATTTATTAGCACTCACTATGTTTTGGGCATTATTCTAGGCACTTTACATTTGTTCGTTTAATTAATACTCAGGGTGATGCTAAAGACAATTATTCTTATTAGGTCCATTTTACAGTTGGGAGACTGAGGCACAGGGCAAGTGAATACATTCCCCGAAGCTATATAGTAAACATCAGTTGGAATCTAAATTCAAATCTAGGCAGTCTAATTCTATTAAACTATCTTGTCTCTCATGAAAGATAGAAAAACACCATTTGAAAACAAAGGGGGAAATTGAGAAGAACAATTTCTTCCTGAAAGAAACTTCCTCTAATTAGGCTTTGCTTGGGTCACACCATAATTTTGTACAGTTCTCTCCCGGTCTGTAGGCGCCTGTTCTTTTTCCCCACGAGATGTTTTCTACCTTGTGTGTGTCATATGGGCTCAGCAGAGGACAGGATTTTAAAATGTTTTCTAACCTTAAGGAATTTAGGGTCTATTGAGGAGGAAAAAGATTCTAAAATTATAGGAAAGGACAGCCACTATTAAAGAACAAATGAAAGGCAGGCAGTAGGATTTCTGGGAAGGGTAGGATCGGTACACAAGAATTATCAAGAAAGAGTTTATGAAGAATGAACACTTCAGCTGGTCCTTAATAGGCAGAATTTCATGAATAGAGAAGTACAGAAGATTTCAAAGGAGAAGGATGATGGGAACAAAGATTTGGGTGGATAAAGACAGTATTTGTAGCAGCATGGCTGTAATAGAAGGCAATTTTGGGAATTAGTGAGAGTTATATCTTTACCCACTTTTACTTTAGAACTTATTTTTGCATATATTTTTAATTCAATGTAACCATCTGGTAAGGCCTGGCGCTTGACGATTTGTTGCAGTAGTAGTGTTTATCTAAGGAGCTACGTATGTAGGCATAGGAAAATGAATACTGGGTTCTGGGAACAAAAGACTAGGGACGGATTTCCAAACAAATGCCACCTTCTACTCATTTCAACAAGTGTGAGAGTTAAGGAATGCGCTTCGCTGCCACTACATATCTAGGTCCCCAGAGCTTCTTACAGAGAACCTAACCAAGACCCCAGTATTCAGCCTGTGCTGCTTCTGAGTACCTTTAGAGTAACTGCCCGTTCTTATGTACCTATATCACTTCTCGGCTCTGCTTTCTCATGCAGAGAACACTTCATTCCTCCTTCGGATCAAAGGATGAGCCCCTGGAGGACATTGAGCAAGTTTTGAATTCTCGGGGGAGCCCCCTCTGACTCTTACTGTTCTTTGTCAGTCACAGAGCACTTCCAGTGACATCGCTGCTGCTTGCACTATTGTGTTGTTGCTGTAGGCAGCATGAAATTGACAAGGAGCGGCACAGAGAAGAGCTGAAAGGGCACTTCTGGTTTTCTGATGCATCTGACACCTGTAGTCACAGGAAAGAAAACAGCTTTCATAAGCATATTGCTGGGTGATGTAGAAGGTGAATGATGATTTAGAAGTAGCTTTTCAACGCAGTAGCACAATAGAATCGAAACTGCTTCTGTGTACGCCTGCCGTTAGAGTACCTTCCTAAATGGAAGCAATCTGGCCAGGTAGCTTCCTAAAAGTTTCTGGATGAAGACTTAGGCTTCCGTGAAAACCCAATCTAAACCTCAGAATCTCTTGGTCTATGAGACAGTGGTCTTACTAGCTCTGATTTTAATAGAATGTGGCTTTTGTTTTTATCTTACATGGTTATTTGTGTTTCTTCTATTTGGATAGTTCTGTTATAACTAGAAAAGCTAGTGTCCAAAGTGAGAAAGAAAGAAAAACATACCCTTGTCTCTTCTTAGGGAACCTGTCCTAAGAGTGAGTGGAAAAATCTGCCTAATTTAAAATTATTATTATTATTGTAACGATAACAATGAGTCTGACAGGCAAGCAATAGCAAGTGAGGGGACTTAAACCCATGTTGTCATGTTTATTGATATCTGGGGTGATTTTAACACTAAATGGACAGATTAAAAAATTGGGAAGAGATCAATCACACTGTACTAGAGATCACAGGTTCATAGGCCATCTATAGTGCATTGAATCAGCACAGACACACTGAGTCTATAGTATTCAGTAGTTGAACAGGGTTGACAATTGACTCTTGCTAACTCTTCACCTTCCTGTAGCAGCCCACAGTGTGAGTGCCTTCCCGATAACTCTGCTTGGTGGATTTTGTGACACTGTCATCCTGATCTTCCTCTTGTTGCCTGACTGTGATGTCTTCCTGGGTCTTCTTTACTCTCTGTGTGTGGAAGAACATTTTAGTCTTTAATAGCAACTCGGAACATTTTCAGGCAACACTGCTGACTGTCTTTCTCACCAGTACCTCCTTTTGTATCAGGTTTGCTTGTTATGATGAGTCCAAGAAACATGGTAAGAAAGCTATCATCAGTCTTATTCACAAGCACCAGAGGAAGGAGAAAGAGAAGAAACCTTTCTTGTAACTGTTCACATGTCTCCTAAACCATGACAACAAAGAAAAATTATTGAAGTGAAGTTTTACACCCCAGACTAGGCCAAATATTCTGCATAAAGCCTCAATATCATATATATATGTGTGTGTGTATATATATTCAGTTAAGTAATAACAACAAATACAGAAAAGTCCACAACACACAGGACTATAATTGAGGGCTAATTAGGTGCCAGTTACAAGGCAATATATTTTGCATACATATCTCATTTAATTCTAGTGACACACATCCTATGCACAATGGTAACCTCCCCTTTACAGATGAGAAAATTAAGGCGTAGAGAAATTAAGTAATTCTCCAAAGTTATACAACTAATGACATGGGGATTTTTATTCTTCTCCACAGGAGCCTAGCATTTCAGATAGATTTCTCTTTGCACTGTCGCACATAGGAGGCATCTTGTTTCTGCCTTTTGCTCTACTGCTCCTCACTGTTCTTGTATTGCTTTGTAGATACACAATTTTCATGCTTAAATTATATTGTACCGGGTTCACAGGTATCATTCTCTCCAGCTGGAAGGGAGTCTCTTATCTTCCTTGGCATCTATCTTCCTTGGTTATTAACTTCTTTAAAAAGTAGATAAGTAGGGTTGATTTGTTCTCTATCACTTCTGGCTCTAGATCACATCTTTCATATGTGTTTTACTGTACAGATGTTGGTACTTCAATCTTAACTGTGAATTGCCATGTGGAAGGCTGAGTGCAAAGGTAATATTAGGATGCCACCTCAAATGGATGTAATCCCTAGTTAGCATCTTAAAATACTCAAGCTCCTTATTATCCTCTTAGCACACCATGGTATTGACAGAACTTTGTTTTACTTTATCATTATAACATCATCTCTGAGAATTTCCACTTGTCATTACAGGATGATTATGACAGCTTCACTAAGCCTCACTCGTGTGAATGGAAAATTAGTGCCATAAAGAAAATTCCTAATAATTATTTTCCAAGACAAACTTAAACTCATTAAACAGATTTGAATCTCATTTCAGCAAATCCACATCAAGTATTATTAAGTCATTATCATACTACTTTTAGGTAAGTATTTAGTCAGAAAATGTATTTGTAAAATCCATATGCATAACCTAACAGATCATTGCATATGTGACAATAGTATGTATGAATCTCAATACTTGTGAAGTGAGTCTCAGATTAATTTACAGTGAATTAAATTATCAAAATAATCCAAAAAGTCAGTAGTATGCCAGATACTAGTTGTGCTAGTTGTTTTACATTCATCATCTTATTTAGCATGCACAACATGAGAATTTTTGTCCCCATTTTACAGATGTGGTAATAGAATGTCAAAGATGTTAAGAAACTTACTCAGAGTCACACATACAGCTTGTGGCAAGAACCATTTTGGGATATACCTCTCATAGATACTAAATTCCCTGTTCTTTTAACTTTGCTACACTGCTGTGTTGACTCCCATTGCTACCACTGAGACTTTCTTCCATTGTTTTTTAACACAAGAACAAGAAAGAGAGTCTTATATAATGAAAAATAAGGACTGATTTTTCTTAAGTTCTAGTTCAAGTTCTAAAAAATAATAATTTAGGAGTGATTAAATTTATTTCCTGAACTTATCCATTGTTAAGAAAGATTTGAACAAATACATATTGCAGTAAGTAAAATCAGTATGTAAAATGCTTTATGCAAGTCTATACAGAGAAAGTAAAATCTCACCACTCTGAAAAATTTTAGGGGGTAACTATTTTCCCAGTGACTAAGATTTTCCTCCTTAACCATCTAGAGGTGGTATCCAACATTTTGGATGGAAATCTTTTAAACACTTACCATATTTTTCCTATGTTTTGTATATACACAATTTAGCATAATGCTTTCTGGTTGACATCTCATTACAAACATGTGTTATTTGCTATATGGTGTGGCAGAGTGGCCCTTGATGCTTATTGAAATGTGGGAAATTACTGAATCCTACTTAAATTTTTTCCCAGATTTGTAATGATTTTCACCCCTTAGTCTCAGACTTACCTGTCACTTCTCTATACTATTGGTGTTTCATTCTGTGACATTTCCTCTCGTCTTTCTATTTTGCTGTAAGGTGAGAAACCTATTTTCCAAAAATCATCTCTAAAATAATTATTTGTAGGCCTTGAATGATGACCTGAAGAGTTATGCAGATGTTTCCATTATTCATGGAAAAATACAAGTTTTTTCCATGAATAAGTAACTTAGGTGGTGAATTTTCATATCTGTAAGAATATACATATACACACACACACACACACACGCACACACGTGCACATATATATATATATATATATATATATATACATATATATGTTTCAGGAGTACAGCATTATAATTTGATGCCTGTATACACTACAAAGTGATCTCCACCACTGGGCTAGTTACCATCCGTCACCATAGAGTTGACCTCTTTCATCCATTTCAATGCCTGTCACAACCCCCTTCCCCTCTGGTAACCACTAATCTGTTCTCTGTATCTGTGAGTTTGTTTTTATTTTGTTTGTTTGTTTTTGTTTGTTTTTTGTTGTTTTTATTCCACATATAGTGGAATCATACAGTATTTGTCTGTTTTCCATCTGACTTACTTCGTTTAGCATAATACCGTCAAAGTTTATCCGTGTTGTCACAAATGGCAGGATTTCAATCTTTTTTATAAAGGAGTAGTATTCCATTGTGTATATATACCACATCTTCTTATCCATTCATCCATCAACAGAAACAGGTTATTTCCATATCTTGGCTATTGTAAATAATGCTGCAGTGAACTTAGTGAAGCATAGATTTTTTTTCAAATTAGTGTTTTCATATTCTTTGGATGCAAAAATTCCAGAGAATAATGTTGTTTTACAGTGAGTTAAGACAGGTATAGTGATTTATTTATTGAAGATTTTGGAAACAGCCATTTCGTTTTGGAAAACACACTTGAGTAATAGTGGGGGTAGAAGGAAAGGATGTTATATTTCAGGCAGAAATCAACCTACAGAGTCTTCCTATCCAATAAGAGTCTATAAACCCCTTGCAAAGACAGCAGCAAAGTAATTCCTATCTTACTTTATTTAATAGCATTTGATAAGTAAAATATTTTGGATGATAAAGGCAAAATGATTGAAGTCTGTGTAGACAAATCAGAAAGCTTATTCATAAAAAGGGACAGAAGTTGAGCACTTTGGGGCAGAAAATCTGGGAACTTTCTACAGGAGTGTTATTAGCCCAATGGTTACGTAGAAGGGATGAAGTCTGCTTGTGCCAGTGTGGCACATGGAAGCCCCTCATTCAGTTTGGTCAATAGATGAAGCACATTGAAAGATTAAAATCAGGTAGAGCAGGATCAATGTGGCCATAAGAAGGTAAAGTTAATAGATAATGCTCTATTTTACATAATCATAAGTTTTTAACACGTAGTAATGCTTAGTGAATTATATATACATCATTTCACATATGAATTCAATCTAAACATTCATTTTATTACCTGTATAATATCCTCAATGTTTGACTTGTTGTCTCCCTAACTGGTATAACAAACTGTATAACAAAGTATATAAAGCTCAACCAAAGTAGATCATTTGATAATGAACTAGAACATGCTTACAATCACTCTGAGATGGAGGTTCTTGAACAGGGAGCTCTCCCCCATCTCTCAGTGACTATGCAGTAATTTGGGGACCCTGGCCCCTTGCATCTGAGGGCTCTGCTTGCTCTTGAGCCTCACTATTGTTGTGCAGAAAGAAAGAGTGTAGTTAGGGCACAACAGCTGCTTAAAAGCCTTGTCCCAGAAACTTGGACACATCTTATCCTCTTAAAGTCCAATGACTAGAACCACACATGGTCACTCAAACTGCAACGGAGGCTGGGCAATGGAGTTCAGTTGTGTGCACATTGGAAAAGGAGAACACAACATTCTCAACTGCATTATATATTAAATTATTACAGGATCTACATCTAACAGGGAATTTCCACACCAGCAAGTGTAGCAACTGCATCACTGTATTGATGAAGTTATTAAATTGATTAACACCTTAAGATGTGTTCTCGAAGTCTGACTGCACTTGTGCCAATGAATCAAGTCCTCAACATTAACTATATGACAATGCCTTTGGTTTTTTTACTGTCATTTTTGTTTTTCCCAATTACTACTTTTTGGCTAAATTCTAGATGGATGAATTTGATGGGGTAAATTTGTTTATTGTTTATTTATTTGTTTATTAGATCTTGGGTTATCAAAGGGGAGTTGTTAATGTTTCACAATAATAGGTTCTAAAGATAAAATAATAAACAAAGCCCATTTATCAGCTTTGTCCCTTTCCTAAAGGTGACAAAATCACTATTAAAAATAAAAAGCAACAGTCAGTATGTTATAACTTTTAGTTATGTGTATAAAAATAGTCTCCACAGGTAACTGTGATTGCTTCATAATGGATCTGTTGCTACTGTTCTCTTTAGAGTATATGACATAGGATATTTTTAAATGTGAAGCTGTTTCATAATGAAATTGCTTAACACTAATTCACCATCATTTGTGAGTTGTAAAGAGTTACAATATTACAATGAATTATGGGTTATATATACAAATGTGTTTATATATATAAATATACATACAAATGGAGATAGATATATAAGTAGATAAATAGGTGATAGATAGATAGTTACTCTTTAAAGGTTTTAAATGATGAATATAAGCCCACTTGGTTAATCCAATCAAGTACTGACCGAGGTGATTATACATGAAAAGCTAAGAAATAAGAGTTTCTAAAATCTGACCATATTTAGTCTTAGACTCTGTTACTTACTACAAACATGACCTTGAACGAATTTTAATCTCACTTACATGAGTTTCTCTCATACACAGGCATGTTGAAATGATCCCCTGAGATAATGAATGCCAACTTCTTATATCGTGCATCCTTGGTTTTCCATATCCATTACTCCCTTCCTCGTCCCTTTTGTGTGATGCAACATTTAAAATATCCCCACTACCACTCTCAGTACCTTTGTCCTCTCAAGACATTGCTGAAGAGGACCTTTAATGCAACTGACATTCAGATTTTACTTTTATCCTCCAAAGTTAAAATTCTTGTTAAACTTTCACATTAAAAAAAACTATAGCAAGGTATAAATAATACTTCTTGCTCTGACTAAAAATAATTTTGACACTTTATATTCTTTTTGAAAATTTCAGTCCAATGTGGTGTGAAATTCTGGGCTGAAAATCTGCATTTCTGGTGAAAATACTTATTTAACTTAGTGGCACAGATAATATGGAAGATGAGAAGGAATTCTATTTTATAATTTTATGACAAAAAGTGCTTTGAAGAAGGAGATCAGGCGTTCTCCAGCTTGCAGATGACCCTAATTTTCCCAGGTAGTGAAATACCAACTCTTCCCCAGTTGATAGCTGATCTAATGTATTATATATCTGTATCTGTTCCTATCATTTGACTCAGGAAGAATAGTCCTGTCCTTTCACAAAAATGACCCTTTTATCAAAGAAAAAATTCTCAACTGAATAAACCATGAGCTCGAGCACAAATAAACTCTTGTGGTTTTATAATCTAATCCTTCCTTTGGTGGGACTAAACAAAATGGATTATCTCCTTGAGGATAAATATAATAAAACTGTTCCTTTGTAAATAAGTATAACAGTAAAAGGCAAATTTGTACATTCGCAGGATGGTAGAGTCACCTTATTTCCAGCTGGTCCATTTAACTTGTTAAAGCAGACTGGTCAGTCTTAAAGGCAATGATCATTGAGTTTTATGGATACTTCAGAATCATTATTTAAGTCTTGTTTGAACCATATGAAGTTGCTATTTCTGTAGGTCAAAGATGGTCAAATCTTGGTTCTTCTATACCCTTAAAAATGGTATTTCCAAAATCAAAATTGAGTATAATAAAGTTGAAATTATAAAACCCAAATAGTTTAGATATATCAAACTTGAGACACAACCAATCTTTCTGTACAGTGTTTTCATTGTCAGTGAATACTTAGGAGAAAACAGATCTTGAATGTGAAACTAGTGGTAGGATATCAGTGCTTTAGGGAGAAATGGTCCTTCTATACAAATGGAATTTGAGCAACTGTTGTAAACAAATTAAAGGTAATCTAAAATACATAAATATCATCCAGTGCCAAAAGTGTGTCAATCAAATAAATCTAGTTGATACTATATTCTTAAAGATATTTTCTAAATAAGTGTATTGTGTACCTTATAAATAATTTATTTCATTATAAAAACAGTTTGTAGAATAGACCTAGCTTGAATTTTTAACCAATTTTTTTCAACTTTGAAAAAATATTTTTTGCAAACACCTGTTTCCCCATCCCTACATTAAAAACTATTGGAACAATCTCAGTAACATTATTGGGCATACTGTGAGTTTTTTGTATGAGGATGTGTCACTTTTATTCAAATGAACAGGCAACATTAAGATAGGAAAATGTCTTAATATACTGACCAAAAATGTGAGAAAGACATAGAAAATCTTTTTAAGATTTATGGGCAAAGATTGAAGAGAACAGTGCTTACTGGAGGGCTCCGATTCATAGAGATAGAAAGGGACAAGTTCAGATCATGGGTTTTAGATTGGTTAGACCTGTGTTTAAGTTTTGGTGCTGCCATTTACTAGCCATTTGGTGCTGGGCATATTATTTAACCCATATGTATCATCAATTGTATCATCTGATAAACAGGACTGACAATAATACATGATCTTACCTCTTAGGGTAGTTATGGGCATCAAAGTAGATAATACGTGTGAGTTGCCTTGCACAATGTCCAGCACCCAAGAAATACTAAAAAATACTAATCCTCATTAGTATTATTTAGGAGAGGGCATTTCAGACAAGTGTGATTGATCTGGAGACAATCAGAAGTGTGCTTGGGTGTAACGAACTCTAGATCCTGATTCCAGGACTCCTGTCAGTTCAGCCACATTTTCAGGAGAAGCAGAGATTAATTTTCTTGAGTGGGAGTAACCTCTGAATATTCTTTTTCCTCCCACTCTCTCCACTCTTTTTACCAATATCCCATCAACCTGCTGATTCCTCCTTTAGTTGTCTATTGCTATGTAGCAAATTACCACAAACTTGGCAGCTTAAAACAATTCACATTTATTATCTCAGAGTTTCCATAGGTCAGGATTCTGGGTACGGCCTAGTTGGGTCCTTTGCTCAATATCTCACAAGATTGCTGTTGAAGTGTCTTATAGTCGTGTCTGCTGGGGCTGCAGTGTCATCTGAGGCTCTTTGGTTGTTGGCAGAATTCAGTTCCTTGTGGTTGTAGACCGAGGCCGTGAGTTCCTAGGTGACTCAACATTGCTGTTTGCTTCTTCAAGGCCAATAGGAGAATATCTTTCCTGATTTCAGTCTTTTCTTTCAGGGGAAGGGCTGGTCATCTTTTAAAGGGTAGATTTGATTAGGTCAGGCACACCCAGGATAATCAACCTTTGATTAACTCACAGTCCATGGATTTGTGGCCTTAATTACATCTGCAAAATCCCTTTACCTTTTCCATCTAGCAAAACCTAATCACAGGAGTGATATCCCATCATAGTCACAGGTCCTGCCCATAATTAAGAGTGGATTATCCTGGGTATTCATACGAGGGGGCTGGAATCTTGGGAACCATATTCAAATTCTGCCTATCCTACCTCTAAACTATTTCAAATAAAGGGATTTTCATTTCACAATTGTGCATAAGATTTAAACGGTATGATTCAGGGAAGGTGGGAATATATGATCAAGATGCAACTGAAGTATAACTAACTGGTCAACACATTCTGATCAGATTCTCCCTAGAAGTAGGGAAAAGATATTGTCAGTGTGAAAGGAGAGAAAGAAAATTTTTGCCTTTTATTCAAAGACAAGTTTCTAATATTTACTACAAATGTGTTTTGAGTCTATCCAGTTTACCTTCCAATGACTTGGGGCAGAGAGAGTGAGCATGGCAGGGTCTTGATCAAGCAGCTGGTAAACTGTCAGATTTACATCACATAATTATAAATATTTCCTTATTTTCCATAATATAGTAATTCTTATAGAGTAACTACTTCTGATGAAATGAGGCATCACTGCATTTATTTATGGATTTTTCTATTTATTGAAAAGCCTTAATCAGTTGTAATCCTTCAGGAGCATGAAACAAGATACACAATTTTATACTGTTCTTGATGAAAAAAGTATAAGCCATAACACCTTTCCTCAAACAAGTACATTTAGGTAACATTTAAGAAAAGACAATCAAATGTAAACTTTGAACCCTGAGTAAGACTTTTTAATACTATTTCAAAACCTTCAGATGATACGCTATGCTGTTAGGTCTATAGTATAGCTGTGGGGCTAGGAGAGACTTGAGAAAGAACCAGAGTGGGAATGAAATGAATTAGCACTCATTAGATTACATAAAAATAGCCATACCAGAAACTGAATTAAATCATACCTAAAAATTGATTTCTTTACTCCATTAAATTTTTTTGATTTTTTTTAACGTGTTAAGTAGACTGACAACACAAGTGAAAATAAGCAAGGACTTTGCAGTCAGATCTATCAGGGATTCTAGGTCTGCCACCAGCTCACTGAATAAATAGGCAGGTTACTGATCCTCTCCAATCTTGTAGTTCTTCAACTGTAAGAGCAAGAATAATTGTATGCAGTTTGCACAACGGAATTAGTGATAGGAAAAAGAACACAGTAAGGGACACAACAGAGTGCTCAGCAATAGGAGAGCTGTGGTAGGAAGTATAATTACAAGTCTTTGTACTGCCATTGACATGCCAAGTTGTTTTACACAAGAATATGATAGAAATGACATCCCTGGAAACCTTTCATGAAATTCTAGGGAATACAATAGAACCAAAATCATTGAGCAAAACCTAGGAGAAGAAAATACATATTAAATATTCATTATTTATAATATTATTATTCCAGGACACTATTAAGTAAACTTTCTGGAAAACAGAGACAGTACCTACTTAATTAAATGATTTATTCATACTTCCTCACATCTTAAAAAAGATAGTAAGTCAGTGTGATGAAAAAGATAAAGAGACAGACACCATACAAACTAGTATTTTTGCTGCTAATGAAATTCATATTTGGCTCTGACTTTCCTGGTGGTCAGGGCAAAAAAGAAGAAAATAATAGTTTTTAAGAAATTAAAACTTTTTCTGGACTTTAGTTCTAAAAGTATTATCTCATACTATTCTTTATATGTGTTAGTGCATTGCCCAAATAGTTTTCACATTTTAGTTTCTATTAAAGATGCTTCATGAAAAATGAAAATATATATTAAATATGACTCAAGGAAGATTTGCTTAGCTAATGAGGTCTAGTAAAAGTATTCCTGTGGAATCAACCTTATTCCTTCATGCTCTGTTTGTATTTCTTAAAATTTAATAGCAAATATCCCATTCAAAGCAGTCAAAGCAAGTTGGAATTTTAACCAATATATGGGAATACACCTACATAGTACAAATCAATGTTATACAATGACCATTCTAGTTGTTGACTGCTGAGAGCAGAGATTTCAGTGTACAAAAGATTTTTCTGGAATCTTGAGTCAAGAACACTCACTTCAAACCCAGCCATGCCTAGGTGAATGTAGGCAAATCACTTTACTTACTAGGACAGTTATTAACCAAATTTTAAGTGAAGAAATTGGACTAGACAAATGCCAGCTTGTTCTAGAACTATGCCCACGACAAGCCTGGCAGAGTCTTCACTCCATAAATAAAAGTCAAGAATGAATCCTATTCCTCTGTGATGGTAGGGTCTGATTTAACCATTCTGGTGGCTAAAGAGGGTTAGTTCATGCAAATACTTGATACTGCTCAAAGGAGGGGAGATGGTGATAACAAAAGCTATAGGTATACATCAGGATTTCTCCACCTAGGCACAGTGATATTTTGGACTGGATACTGCTTTCTTGTGGGGCTGTTCTGTGCACTGTGGGATATTCACAGCTTCCCTGGCTTCTACCCACTAGATACCAGTAGCACTACTCCTCAAGTCGTGACAACTGAAAATGTCTGGAGACATTTAGTCTTCATTTGAGAACAACTGGTATATGTGAACAGGTGTGTGTGTGTGTGTGTGTGTGTGTGTGTGTGTGTGTGTGTGTGTGTAGATAGATAGTGCTGTCTGCCGCATATTATTTATTTTTATTGTACCTTGATTATGTGACATGAATTATTTTCAATTATTAATTTTATGTCCTCCTATGACATATTAGATAATTAACACTATTAGCCCAATAGTCACCTCTTATTTTAAGTTTAGCATGGCTAGAGTCTGAAAGAATCAAATGTTTTCCAAAATTACAGTTAATGCACTTCATTCCATTGCTTATGGTTCTTGATAAAATCATGCAAACACAAGCAGTCTGATGTTATTTTTTTGTTTACAGTATTACTGTGTTGTTTTGGTTAACAGAATGAAAAACAGCACTGTAATACTACAAGTAAAAATGTTTTATTCTTAGTTTGTTTCATCAATAAAAGCTGACATTTTTGCAAGAAAGATGTTATACTATTGAAATTAACTCTTAGTCAATTGTAAATAATTGTATTATATCGGTATGTTATCATGAAGATTAGAAATCATTTCTTACAGAATCATGTTTTTGCTTCCTCAGCACTGTTTCAATTGAAAGGAATTTGAATGAAGTGCATCTCATTACTAACATAAAGTAGATGGAGCTTGAATAATTCTTATATTTATTTTCCATGGATGGCTATTACATTTCTTATCCTATCTATCCAAATTTTATAAAATAAATTGTTTTAATCCATTCTTTGGAGAGGAGCAATGAATTTATTTTTGCAAAAGCTTTGCATCTGAATATATTGTAATATGCATAAAGCTCTGTTAACACAGTTATTTATATAAAAAGTGTAGCTGCCTTACCTTTTATTTAATTTACATACTTTATTTACTTTCTGACAGGTTCTTCTCCTTGCATTTTTATTTACATACCAAAAATGTCTTTTCAGATAAGTCAACTAAAACTTTAATGTACTGTATAATTTAAAATGCCATAAAATGTTTTATGTATTGTATAGTTTTATATGAATTTTTAGCCTGATGGTATAGAATTTTGGAGATATTTCATCAATGATTCCTATACAACAACACTATATTTCTTAAATGTGATGCACAGTAGAGTATTGTCTTTTGTCTGAGATTATGTTTAAAAAGAATTATAAAACTTATGCTCAGCCTGTTTGTTTCAAATAGGAAAAAGAACTCTGGAGATTTTAAAGGATTTTTAAAAATACAGTGTTACTATGAACCTTATATAATATGGATATCTCACATCCTTAAAGAATTTGGTACTTTTGTCCTAAGGTATAAAAGGTCATTATTTTTCCATCCAAATGTTGGAAACAATAAGTTTCCCTTATTATGTTTCATAAGCTGTCACAGAGATCACACATCAGTGAAGTAATAAGTCCACAGTGTGTCAATTCAGAGAAGTCCAGTTCTAGAAATACCAACTTCACCCTCATCCTCTCCCTTTTTTGTAGTTAGCTTTTGTAAGCATGCTTTGTATTTGCATAACCCACCATTCATGTTCTTGTGAGTTCATGGTATAAATAATTTGAAAAATTTCATTCAGTTCCCCAAATTATTCTAGTCATTATGGATGATTCATGAGAGAATTAATCTCTTGGATGTGACATAAAACTAGAGAGGAAAGACACTACCTATCATATCATTTGCAGTTAAGAACATGCTGCATATCTTTAAGCTTTACTTAAAGTGCTTGTAGTAATTGGGTGTGCATGCCTTCGCTCCGTTAAAACCCAAACAGCAATATGGGAGAGTGTGGTTTGTTTTTTAAATGTGCAAGGAAGGAAAATTAGTGAAATCTGTTTAAGTCACAAAACTGCCTCATCCAGGACCCAATTCAGCAGCATGGAAAAAGTAACTCAAGTTAACTGTACTCTTAGCATATGTCTAAGCTCACAAATTTCAGTTCACTTCAAATTCCTTTCTTTTCCTATGGATCTGCTTGCAAAGAAAAGAGATACAAAGATGGCAAACAGGTTCAGTAGTCCATTAGCTCTAGATTCTATCAAGGTTGTCCGAATAAAAATGGCCAAGTTCCTCATGTTTTGGAATGGTGATACCCATACAAACTGTTTTTGTTTTGTTATGGGTCTTTTCTCTTTCCTGCTTGCCACCCTCTATTATTGCCACCAGCATATACAATTGCACTCATGCATATGGAGTTAAAAGTATAATGTATTTTGATTTTATCCATGCAAGGAAAATTGGGGGGAAGGAACAAAACTAAGCTAATGAAGAATAGACTTTGGTATTGTATAGAGATTGTGGTTCAGTGACCTAAATTGCACCATAATCTTTTAAAGGATTACAGTGTTTGGGCAGGGAAAAAAATGATCTCTCTTTGCATAATGGCATCTCTGTATAAGAGGATATTATAGGATATGAGCTGCATGGTAGCAGGAGGTATTTTCTATATGCCTTTCAGTGATTCAGAGTACATCTGAGATACATCTGAGAAGTAGCACTGAAGAATTAGTCTTCATTTATAATCAAACATTCTTGAATAACATTTTCTTCCAATTTTTGTTTTAAAGGTCTAACATTTGATCGTATGTTTTCTTTAGTTAACTTTCTATATTATATGGCAATCTCTGCAGTTATTTTTTTCAAAGATAAAAAAGAAAAAAGCATGCTCAAAATGTAGAAGTTATTTTTGCAGTAACGTATGTCATGATTTTTAAACATTCAGGCCTTTAAACTTTTTTTATAGTGCATGTTCTTGCCAATCCCAGCACAGTTCTACAAAGTAAAATATTTGGCAGTGAATTCATATTAACAGATGGAACAAGAAATTAACACGTTTTTGCTTCGCTAATTCACAGTTCTTTTAATACGCTAATTCTAAATCACCTGTTCTGACTTTGACAGGCTACAGACACCTGTTTGGGGTAATATTCCACAGCTAATTATTACATGAGAAATTCAGTTTCCAACAAAAGGGTTTCTGTGTGAATTTGTCATAGTTAGCAAATTAGTAATACCAAATATATACAAATGTATTTCTGATATCTTAATTTAAATACAGTTAATCTTCGACTTATCTTTAATGAAAGAATGCTATATGAAAACTAGAGACTGTCCTCTTCATATTTGAAATCTGTCTGTCACACTTTACACCATGGTTGCACTGATCAAGTCAGAATGTTCTTCCCTGTAGCAGTCATTTACTGTAATACTGTATTTTAAATGGCAGGAAAAGAGTATAGAATTTTCAAGTGGCTGGAAAAATTCCTAACTGTATGTTAAAAATGACTCAGGAGAGTTAAAAAAATACTGACAAGATGAAAGGGGGAAAAAAAAGAAAAATTTAGCCTGGGTAGCATCATATGGAAGACAGAAAATAAATAAATAGGAAGTTCACTGAATTACACAGTTTCAAGTATGACTGAAGCACCAAGAGGACCGATTGTTTGCTAAAAGAAAAGCAAGATAGTGATGCCAGGAATTTTATGGGTATAAAATCAAATACACCCTCCCACCCCTCATATCTCAACATCTTAATGGACAAACTACTTCTATTTTCTTCTAAACCTTGATTTACTTTATCTCCTCATATTTGTCCTTTGTTATTTCAACAGGGTCATTTTCCCTTCTCTCACCTTAAATGATTTCCTTTCACAGCAACTCCTTTCATTTCTATTTCCCTGCAAAACCTTGCTGCAAGGGAACGTGGAGGCAAAGAGTGCGTATGTGTGGGAGTGTAGGTTGGTGGAACAAGAAGCAGAAATCAGAAACGTAAGGTTTCTTGATGTTTGTAACATAACGACAGACGCTGAGGTAGAGTCTATCTTTAGGTTTGCCAAAGGTTCCATTTTGTGTGTCTGTTTTTTGATTCTCTCTAATTGCTGTTCAGCTTTGTGTGTGGCTTTGCTAATGTGTCTTCCTTAGCCACCTTAGCGAAGCAGAGAACTTGTCGTTTCTTTAATTAACCTTTATATCTCAGTACCCAGAGAGTATAGTTCACCAAGCAGGCACTCATGAAACTTTTAAGATTCATGCTGTTGGACTCTAATTTTGAAAAGGTATTGTACAAAGCGTATTTTTCAGATGCATTTTTATTTTGCAAGACTTCAGGTGGATGAGAAGAGAGCTTGCTTTTTACATTTAGCCTCCTTGTAATTTTGTTGTTTTTCTCCCAGTTGCTACTCTAGAAAGCACATGGTCTTTCTCTAAAATCATGCTTTATGACATTGCTATTTGCAGAAATTTAACTGGCAGCCCACCCCAGGAAGATAAAATCCTGTTTCATCCAAGTTTGGTTTCCCTCCTACACCCACACCTGAAACCATATTTCTGCCAGAGCCTACATTCTGCTAAGGAGGAAACCAATCTTTTATAATACTTTAACATACGTGAATTTTATTTTATTTTTAATTAAAAAATTGCATTTCTCATCCAAAAATGCTAGATGACATTTAAAGCTAGAAAAGAGTTTCCAAATAACTCACCTTTACAATTAACTCTTATCAGAACTAGACAGTTATTTCACTGCACAGGGTGTAAGCAAATGGCTATGACATAGCTGTGAAGTGGAAAGGCCTCCATCACCACTCAAGTTATTGGCGAAGTTCAGAAGCACATTATCCTACCGGGAGTTGGTCAAGGCTCAAAGTTTGGAAGAGAGTTACTGGTACAGAATTGGAATAAAATCAACTTTTTTTTTTCAGTTAATAAGATGCCTCAAGAATAAACCAAACTCCCTGGTTTTTAAGAGAGGGAAAGAAGACTTTAATTTGCTCCTTCATAAATTCCTTAAGTTTCCTTGTACACAGTTAGAGAAATATATTTGCTACCTCTAAACAACTTGAATGAATTAGATCTAGATTTTAATGCAAAATATTCAAGATTTAACATTTAAAGGGTAATGACCTTGAAAAGTGTTTGGGATTTAGATTCAATGTGAAATTCTTAAAGAAAGTTGTTCAAGATGATGATGCAGTTTCACTCATCTCAGTTGAAATACTTTGACAAATCAGTAAATTGTTAAGAAGAACTAGTATCTCCAATACGTACTACTTTAAGATAATCCTTAGGTTTAATGTATGAAAAATTATGTCATTTTGCTATGGACTAACACATATGTATATATCTTTATTTATATGCATGTATACATGTGTATACACACACATACACACATACATATACATTTTAGGGAGCCTGTTTTATCTTTCAGAGAGGATTGCAGATTATAACAGATTAAAGAGTTATTGCAGCAACAATTCTGTTTCACTTAATCACTTTTCTAAACAAATAAATATTCAACATATCAGACATTTAAAGGGGAAAGCTTTGTTTTACTTAACTAGCAGATGCCTTAATTTATAATTACCATTTATATCCTCATATATATTCTAAATAGTTGCCTATATGTAACTCAAGGTGCTATATTTACTAATATATTTTAGAAAGAATTAAATAATCTTCACTTAAAAATTTAATTATCTCAATGTAATTAATTCATCCTGTCATTCTACTAATATGTCATCTATCTTGGAATCATGACATTATTATAATAACAGTAGCTTACCATTTACTAAATACCTAGTAACCACCAAACACTCTCCATAAATTATTGCTAATGCTAGACTTACTGTTCCATTTCACAGAATAGGTAGCTGGAATCCAAAGAGGTTAATACTTTTTACTCCAGTCTCAGTGCAGTGGCCAAGATACAATCCCAACCTGGGACCCTGTAACTGCAAACCCCTTTTTTTCTCACCACTTGATACTAGTGATCAACATTTGAGTAGTGAGATACGTAGAGCTGAGGTTTAGCAGCAACTATCATCAAAAACCAAAAAAGATACATAGATTGTGATATAATCAAATGAACTGTCTAAATTTGGACTTAAAACTAATCTGCATAAAATACACAATGAACAAATTGCTTCACCATAGTAATCTACAGGAATGTTTGTTTATCACTGGAAGTATTGAAGTCTAACAGATCATGATGGCAAATATCTTATATTCTAAAAATTCAGTGTTCGTGTTGTTTACAAGTTAATCACTGCCTCTGCCTTCAAGGAGTGTACAATTTAATAACTTAAAAAGTTCATAAAGTGAATTTTTAGCTTTAAAATTCGTCTTTATATTTCTAAAGTATAGCTTATTTTTATCAGCAAACTTTCTTCAAACTTTAAAGAGTTTTCTTTTAATTTTTATTCTAAAATATATTGACAACTCTTTTATAATGGTTTGTTTAATTATAACCCATGACCAGACTAGAATATTCCTATGGCAAAGAGCAATCTGTCTTATTTTCTGGCCTTTATCACAGACGTGGATATATGGTGAAAGTTTAATAACTTTGTGTTAAGTGGATGGATAGACGCATGCATATTCTGGCAGATAAGTGTGTCTTAGTGAAAGTGAAGAGAAAAAGAGTACACGCATACAGACACATGCACTGGTAATCCAGATGAGAAAAAACAAAGACTTGAATGACTTTATTTAACAAAACTTTACTGAATATCAGGTGCTGAGTCAAACATGAGGATATGATGATAATGGACAGTTAATAGTGGCTGGCCACATGGAGTTTACTTTCCAATGGGGGAGGTATAAATAATAAATTAATAAATGAACATAGTAAATGTGATAATTGCTTTATTTGGTTATTGCTATAAAGTTAAAAAAAAAAAAGCATGATGATGCAAAATTCACTCAGGTGACCACTTTAGATGGCATAGGCAGGGAAGACTCAGAAGACTTCTGAGTTGGAATTAAGCGACATGAAGAAGGAGGAAAACAGCATTCTCCTGAGCAGAGGTAGAGAATTCCTGATTATTGGCAACAAGGATGAAGAAAAAGGTTTCACACGTCCTTTAAGGGAGCCAGTAGCTGCTCATCATGAAACATGCTTTGTCTTTCTTACTTAAATATATATGTGGTTACCAAACAGCTAAACATAAGAATTCCTGGGTTAAGTTTTTTTTTAAACCCAGATACCAGGAAACTTACTGTATTGCTAAGGGATGGGACATAGCTCTCTGTATATTATAAAAGCTTCCCAGGTGCTTCTGTACAGGATAGAAAAACTACGACAGCAACAATATTATCATCTTGAGGTTTTTACTAGCTAAAAACAACAGTTACAGAATAATACTAACAACCATTATAGAAATAATAACACCAGAAAGACCACCAAAATCTATTCTCTTCTACACTTTTAACCCAGAATATAACCAGAATCATGTTATACATACCTGAATCACTGTAACCACCTAAGAAACACAATAATTTTCAACTCAAATTGACTCAAATAAGGTATTATTCAATGAAAATTCTAATAATCAGCCTCTCCTCCTAGTTTAGCTGGTCAGTCAGTCAACCAGTCAGTACATTAAACAACCATCTAATAAATGTGGCCATCAGAAAGCCAGGATCAGCATGTTCCAGACTTCGTTAGAAATGCAGAATTCCAGGCCATCACAGACCTCCTGAATCAGAATTTCGTAGGCAAATTTCTCAGGCAATTTGAATGCATAATAACATTTGGGAACTTCTTGAACACTAGCTATATGCCCAATCCCAAGCTAGGAGCTAGAGTACACAGAGGCAAATTTACCAGGATTTAACTTTGTACTGCAGAATCTAACTAGTTGTAACTGGGGAAAAGGATCTAACAGCTTTTGGTGACTAAATTTGCATTCAGGTCAAATTCCTAAGTAAGTTACTGACTCATGCATGACATGAGATTCTCTGATCAGTTCTGTTTCCAAATATGTCACATCACTGTAATATAATATAATACAATCCATCAACTTTCAATATATAGTCAGAATTCCAGCATTATTTTCTGGCTAGATTATAATAATAACTTCCCAAATGGGTCCCTGCTTCCAACTATATTCCCATTATAGTTTAGTTTCCAATGAATTGTTAAACACAGTGACTCTTTAAAGACCTTAGGCTTATTGTTCCCCTCCCAAATTGATCTTACATAATTACAGTGTGTATACTTCTAGTGTCTGCTGAAATGGTAATGCCTCGAGTAGAATTTTTCTAAACACTTCACTTAAACTAGACTCCCTCCCATGTATCCCCTCTTTTCCTCTCCCTCCCTCCCTCCCCCCAACTCTATCTTACATTTTTCCTTATGATTCTTACCACTCCCTGTAAGCACATTATATCATATTATCAACTACTCTACTATCTCTATTCACACCAAAATATAAGATTCAGAAGGCAAGGACTTTATCTTTCTTGTCCATCAGTGCCTGGAAGAATGCCACGTAAATAACAGAGGCAGAAGAAATAATTTTGGAGTGAATGTTGAATGAAATTAGCATCCTGGAATATTCACAGTGTATGAATAACCAGAAATACTCATTGAGCACTTAATATGCTCGATAAGTCATCTTGGTAGACTCTAGAGAATGGCATATGAAATATAGCATATGCCTTCTGGAGACATATAATGCAGTTGAGTAATAAATGAATAAGAAATAAGGAGATATATAGAACACAAAATAAATGCTTCATGAGTAAAAAGGTGAGCTCAGTGGCAGGATGTGAAGGAAAGAAGACCATTTTGATAAGTAGATAATATAGTGATGATGGCATTCTCAGAAGTATAAATGGCTCATTTTAGAACTGAGATGTGTGGAGCATTATTCATGAAACTGTAAAAGTACCTGGGAAACCACAGTTAGCTGGAAGGATAACCAGTGACAGTTTATGGTGGCTTTACATCCTAAACTAAAGAATTTGTGTTTTATTCTATAGACAGTTGTTGTTGTTGTTGTTGTTGTTTTGTTTTGTTTTATTTTGAGAAAATAGTCCTGTGTTCCGAGATGGTTTGGGAGGATTCATGCAAAGGTAGTGTACAGGATGAGCTGGTTTGGAAAGAGACTGCACAGAGAGATAATCGGCTAAGAGATTCCAAATTGTACCTGGAAAGTAGCTTAGGTTAAGAGGTGACATTGGATATACAACGTATTCAATGAGTTAATACTACATAAATGTTAGAAGACTGCATAGCAGGGAAAAATACTGTATGAGTGATTGATATCATCATCATCATCATCATCTTCATCACTATTACAGCATATAAAACACCACGGAACTTTCCCACAGTCAGAACTACAAGGATACCAGTATAAGCTGTGCAGAAAACAATCCCTCCAGAGATAAAGATAACATTTTCTAGAGATGTAAGATTCAAATCATCAGGCTGCATTTTAAAGCAACAGTAGTTCTGGCCATTAAAAATATAAAAATAGGAGGTTATTATCACCTGCTCAGAAAAAGCCATAGTCTCTCTTTCAGATAAAGGGTCTTTCTTTCAAAGAGTCAGTACAAGAGACAAGAGTTTTTCCCAGATTATTTTCCCTTCTATTTTTTGCTGGATGGGAAACCCCTCATACAGTCAAATCTTTTATTCTTTATTGTTTACTCTTTCTGAACTACCGTTTTCTTAACCAAAAATGAGAATACTAAAATTTACCTGAAAGATTGTGATGAGGGTTAAATGATAAAATATAAGCTGACTCAGTCTCCATGCCAAAATGGGACCTTAGTAAATATTTGTTGTCCTTTCTTCCACACCAGAATCTAGTACAGTACCTTGACAATGTTAATGTTCAGTAATTACTTACCAAATCAATGAATGTTGCTGAATTTGCATTAACTAAGTACTGAACTTTTAAACCATTGACCAATACACTTTCAAGTGTTCAGAAAGCCTTCCTAGAAATGTCTTCTAGTGTTGAACTTCAACTGTAAACTTGACTTTTTTCTCAGTGTCTTCTAATTCACAACTAAATTTCTTTATATTTGTATAGTTATCTTCACCTCACAGTATATATCCTAATACTATGTCTCATCTCCTAGCCCAATATTGTTTATTTGCAATTATATATTTTTGATGCTTTTAGATTGATTATTCGTATTTCCATTTTTATCCCTTTCACTCCCTTCTTGTATATCCCAATATATTTTTAATTGGGTCCCTGTTTTATTTTGTTTAATATTGTTTAGTTACATTTTTAAAATATGTTTATAAAAATATAAATTATGGTTCCCGTATTCTATGCACCCTAAACCATTACTCTCTTCTATATATACTTCTTTCCTTTTTCTTTCAAGAAACTTTTTTCCAATCTGCTCTGTAAAAATATTTCCATGTCTTTATACATTTTATCTTTTGCCCAAGGTATTATATTCCTAATTGGATTAGAAAACTCATCTTTATAGGGCCTTTTATGTGTTCTGTGCACTCATGGTTTTCTGTAAACAAAAATAATAAATAACAGGTGGGTAGCTAAATATATAACTCACTGGGAATCCAGCATTTCAAAAGAGGAGGAAAAGGGTATGTCAGAAATGCTTTACATAGATTGCACTGAGTCCGGTAGAAACATAAATGGTGTTCAGCTGTCACTTTTAATAGGCTAAAATCTGCTATTTATTAGTCAATAAAAAGTAAACATTTTTACTTATTTCTCAAATTTTTTCAGAAATGTATTGTAATAAATGTTATTATAACTGTGTTTTTTATAGCAACAAACATGAAATCTCTCTTCTGTCTCATCTTTACCCTCTTCTTGGTAGATAGAGACAGATGGACCCAATGAAGGATAATTAAAACTGTGTGGGCAATAACCAAAACTTAGACGTTTCTAATATAAAAATACATAACCTGGTTAGGATTCTTTAACTGTAGCAATTCTCTCTTCCCAAATCCTACCTCCTACCAGACAAAGGAGGGGCCAGGATGGTGGTGGACTAGAGCTAGCTGCATAGCTCCTCCCCACTCTGCATGTATGATAGCACATTGTTAGCTTGAAATGGGCTGCAGTGGGAGTATTCACATTATGGAAATCAGGGAATGCTACAAATCAAGACTTTTCCCCAGAGCTTTACGATAAACATTTACTAGCACAACACGGGGGAAGGGCCTGAAAATTTGTGGCAAAGATATGCTGGAAGTCACTTGGCTTCCAGTTTAGAGGGTAACCCTTGAGAGGGAGCAATAAGAGATAAGACCCTGGAATCTGACCCGGCTGAGCAGAAGGGGGAATTCAGGGATGAATAAACAAGATGCTATTTTGGTAGGAAAGATCAGAGCAAAGAGTTAAAGATGAGACTAGGCAGGGAAGCCTGAGGACTTTCTCTGAGCAGAAAAATGGAGCTGTGCAGTCTTTTTACTGGGCAGTTGTAGCCTTTTGAGGGGGAAAGGATGGGGGCCTGTGGAGTTGGGCTTTAAATGTCCTAATGTGAATGGACTGAGACTTTAAACAAAAATCGATTTTTAGGTTCATAATACTACAAGGAAGCAAACTCCTGACTAGTAACAAATTTACCTGTCGAGAGGAGTTTGCTGTGTAGAGGTGCAGCTGTACTTAGGTGCAGGACCAGTTCCCATACAAGGCCTTTGTCTGGGGCCCAAGAGCATCCACTCCCCACAGGAGGAAGCCGCAGCTAGTAGAGCCTTGAGTAACAGTGGGTAGCCTGGGTCCCTGGATGCCTCCTCTGGCCCTGGAACCCACGACTTTTTTCCTGGAGAAGGACAAAGTCTGAGAAGGAAGTTCTTGTGTACTTATATAAGAGGATTAAGGCCTCGGAGCACCAAACCAGGATGCTCAGGTTTATGCAAAATGTACAGTTTAGTTTAAATGCCTTGGTCCGACATTCATTCATGGGAAATATAGGGCCCTTTAGGTTGCAAATGGCAAAAGCTCAACTCAAACTTGTGTCAGCAAAGAAAGAATGGACTGCTTTGTCTGTTTCCCCTTTTGTTATCCACTGGTTTTATTTCTAAAGAGGTTTTTTCTCATAGAGAGTTCACACTGATGGGCACCTTGGGAGAGATGGCCTGTTTCCCAAAACTTCCAGTAAAAAGTCCTGAGGGAGCTTCTCATTGGCCTGGCTGTGTCATGTACTCTTCCCCAAACCAGTAACTATAGGCAGAGAAAGGAGCTTTTCTAGTGACCTGGACTTGGGGCCCATATGTGGAAAAGGGCACAGATCCCATAGACTGTGAGGGGAAGGGTGTTTTCTCCAAAGGAAGGTGTGCAGATTGGACATAGAGAGGCATCCATTACAGCTGTCTCCTTATTAGGGTTGCAGGGAATTTGCTGATATCTTCTAAAAGCAGGTAACAACTTAATCATAATCATTCTATCTGGGGAATGGCTTCCTTTCTCACTGATGTTTATAAGCTCATTTTTATTTTCCCCAAGTTTTATACCTTCTAAAATTTCTCCTGCACATGCACACTGCTCTTTATTTCTATTATGTTACATTCTAATCCTAGTCAGCCTACTCAACCTCTCTGTGCCATGCACACCCTCCTTTTGGCATCCAGATCTGTGCCAGGGTTGGGCTTTCTCAATGGCTAGTCTTCTGTACAGTTTGTTTCTGTCAGACGGACTGAGACACTTTGGAGAAGCTGTGTTGCTTCAGCCAAGAAAACCCATTGTTCAAGTGACAAAGGGCTGCTTTATTAGCATAGAGAAGCTAATAAATTACCTAAGATACTATTTTTATTCATAAATTGAAAATTTGATCAGAGTTAAGTTATGTGCTCTGTAATTCTTGATAGCCCACTCTAGGTAACTTGTTAAATGAATAGTACAGAAATGATAGAACAGTGATTATTTAATCTAAAAATGCAACCATGGGCTTCCTACTAAATGTAGGAATAAAATATAGTAATACAATAATATAATAGGAATATTATTTCTATTAAATAGTAGTAAATAAACACAAAAGTAAACATTTTCATTTAATTAGAATTTTGAGGATCAAAATGGTTTTGCGACTTTCCCATTTTAAACTATAAAGTTACCTGATGGGAAAAACCAATGGGCAGCATGACTGTGGACAGAATGACCCAAGACCTAGACTAATTATTGCTGTCACTGAATTGTTTGTTTATTTTCTGTCTGTGCTTCCTGAAGCTTGTATGTGGTACTGGAATAGAAGAGGAGGAATTCTTTGTGAAATGTTTTTTGTGATTACTGGAAGAATGGTTAAGGTGGAGGTTTTTTGTTATTATGAGTAAACAACATATTTCTGTTTGTAATGATACCAACTTAATTCCTTACCTTTTAATGTTTATAACTCTAGTTAATAGTCACCTTGTTATCTTAGACTAATGGAAATCAGTTGACTTTGGAAATAATATTTGCTGCTGTGAAGGTAAAAGATGATACCCACCTGGCCATTCCCTGTCTGCACCTCCCAGTTTTGCCTGGTACTCAACTGGTTGATGCCTCCTTTTCCAGTGTATTTTTAATTGTGCCTTCTCACAGTCTATAAAGTGTTTTACTTCAGAGGATGTAGATAAACTAAGTTTATGGTATGCATGAGAATTGTTTTTGTTTTGAAATGATGGGCTGTTCACCAAAAACAGTGGAATTGGATAATGAATGAGGTCATAAAAATAGATTTCTTCAGAAACCTTTAACATTTGATGAAGCTAGATATGTGCATTGCTCTGAGATGCTGAGTAAGAGTCTATGAATGCAGGACTTGACCTGTACTTGATGAATGCTCTTTCTCAGTTTGTCAAACATCTTAGAAAGGAATGAAAGGTCCATGAGTGTGAGAAAACTTGATTTCAAGATTGGAAATCAATCTTATCTCAGAAATGATTCACTTTTTCATTCTGTTTTATTATACTTTCTAATTTAAAAACATTTAAGATAGGTAGGTAATGCGTCATAGATCAATAAATTTCAAGTCTTAGGATTTCCCTGAAATACTTTATAACTTCCTTTGGAAGAACTGTATGAAGAGCCTGAAGCATGGAGAGGAGAGCAAGGTCATGTGCTGTGCCATCCACATGCACCTGGATTCAAATCTCAGCCCCACCACTTATTAGTTCAGTCTCTGGCTCGTTGGTTGTAAATTGCATTATTAACACACCTTGCATGCATAGGAACACATAAAACTCCAGGGAGAACATAGATTAGCATGTGATCACTCCTCTTAGATATAACATCCACTAAGGCTAATATTCGTCTGTCTTATACTTCTGTTTTCCTAGAATATTTTCTTCTTCCTTGGAATCATAACACAATCTATGTGGACTGGGAAAATAGTCTGTGGCTTCCTTTCAGTGTTTACATACTTAATTCCTGAGGTGAATTACCTGCTAAAATGATTTATGTTTGTCTTTGATGGACCACCACCAACGTAGAAATTCTGAGATATTCTCCCTGGCAGAAATGCTTACTACTTTGTAACCTAATACTTGTTTGTGTTGTCTTTTAGTGAGGAAATGCAGGGAGAGTAAAACTGAATTTGTTGGTTCAGGTTTAAACATTCACTCATACTTTCTTTTCTGTATTGTACAAGCTTAGCTGGGAAAAGTCTATACATTGGTTTTGAAACCATAATCTTACATTCAGTTTATATGCAGTTCCATTGTTTAAAAATGAATTTTTAAGCGATTTAGCATTTCATCAAAGTAACAGGGCACTTGATTTTCATTCATCCATATGAAAACAATTAGAAAAAAAATGCCACTTATCATCTTAAATAGTATTTGTCAGATTTTCTTCATCAAACTTGGTAAATACAGATCTCTTGACATTTCAATGAATTTTCATCACTCTGTGGTAAACCTAAGTGACTAGGCTGTGGCCCGTGAACAGCTTTTGTTTCTATGTGACATTAAAATGTATTTTTTTAAAAAGCATGATTATAATGAATATTCAGAATTAGACTCATTCTCCAGCATGTGCACAATAGGTCAGAAGTCATGGCTGAAGAACACTTACTAGTCAATCTCAAGGTTTTATTATTTCTTATGAATCTCATCTTTTCATATTGTTCAGAGATATATCTGTCAAAGAGGAAAGCCAGCTAAATATATACCAGTTTCAGTTTACCTAGACAACTTTGAAAATTCATTTCACATGTAGTTAAGTTAAAAGTTGGTGTATCTCCCTAGCTGTATATTGTCTTGACTCAAAATTTCTTGGACTGTATGTTCAAGACAGCTTGAAACAGACATTATAAATGAAGAATAATCAGTTACCATAGTTCAGAGCATGTTCTTCAAATACTCTTCAATTTCTGGTTCCAGCAATATTTTATTTACTCAGATATAAATCTTTTTTTTAATACTCTAGAGCCTCATCCTCAACAAAACACCTCATTTTAGTACAATTGTTTTTATATCCTGTCACAGGGTGATGATGATAAATGGAAAATGATTAAGGATATTGTTTGTCAGATTTTTTCTTCCACAATTCAATAAATATTCCCAGAGTCCTCCCGTGTCACCTCACTTACAATGATTATCAAGTAGAAGATATGTTTGAAATCCAAGATCGAAATCTAGTTTTTATTTTCGTGGTTGTTCTTTGCCAAACATATAAAATGTGAATTAAAACTTTGGATGCTTACAAGCCAAGTTAATCACTTAGAGATATTAAATCCTTTATTTCGAGCCCTTGAGCTGTGTATACTTACATACGTAAAATTACTTAGAGTTTCTAAGTGGGAGGCATATATGTAATGTAATGCTTTAAATTTGGTACACTTTTTAAATTTAAATCACTGGTTCCCACATACAATGTACTTATTCAATAAAAATGGATTTATTAAACATCAAAAACAATCATTAACAAAAAGGTGACAAACAGAAAAGAGAACAAAAGCAAATATTTTCCCTAAATATCACCCACGCTAGCCTTCATGTTCCCTGAAATTTCCACCTTTTTTTAAAAAAAGCTTTTGTGGTATTAAATTATAAAAATTCTCAGTCAGAAAGCTAATTTCATTATTTATTTGTCTGTTTATGTTCTTATTTCAGAATGATCTTAAAGTTGCTTATACATTTATCATATCAAATACAGTAAGGCAATTAATTAGAGATATTTTAACCAAGGAGAGAACATCGCAGGGGAATTTAAGATATGAGTGACCTACATTTTTATGGCATTTTATGGTTTTCAAAGTCCTTTTCTCATTTAATATTTTATGTTACTATATTCTTTCTGTGATCCTATGAGTAAGCAATCCAGAAATTTGATTTCCTATTCTCTGATTATAACCTAGGAAATAAGCATTTTTACTCCTTTTTTTTTTTTTTAGTAAGTAAGGGAAATGGATATTCAGAGAGATCAAATAACTTATCCAAAGTCACACAGCTACGTATTGACAGAATTGGAATTCAAGCTCTTGCCTGCCTGGCTCTACCCTACACTACTAAGAAAGAACATTAATCAGCTTTTTAAACTGAACCTCTCTTCTCTGTTCACTTACCCAACCCTTTGTATCTTTTAGAATCCAGCCTAAATCTTTTCTTTAATGGGGCCTTCTCCAACAATTAAAGTTCATTTTAAATGATCAATTTCCTGAGTTATTGCACATACCAGTCATTTTGACATTTAATCATACATTAGTTTCCAATACTCGTCATGAGTGTATGCATTCCTGACCTCTCTCTCATGATATTTAAATGAAAGCAACTTAACAATGTGTTTTATACACTTATTTGCTCGAAGTTCCTAAATAATACAAACTTGTCTTCACCAATGTTTAAGCAATAGCTTTACCATGCTCAGTAAAGTATGTTAGGGGAGTTCTAAGAGGGCCCCTGATCTCTGCCCCGGTCTTGCTCCTATGACTAGGTTACACTGTGTTACTGCCTTGATTTGGTTGTTCTGTAGTAATGGTGAATGAATTGTACAGATGTGACTAAAGTCTCACAGCAGTTGACTTTAAATAATCAAAAGGAGATGATCCTGAATGGACCTCATTGAATCAGATGAGCCCTTTTATTAAAAGAGGGTTTAGAAGGGAGTGATAACCTTCTACTGGCCCTGTAGAAGCACAGAGCTGTGCTGTGAATTGTGTGTGGAGATGAGCAGTCTCCAGGAGCTAGGGGCCCCACCCTGACAGCCACAGGGAAATGAGTTCTGCCAACCACACGTGAGCTGAAAAGAGGACCCTTTAGTCTCAGAAGAGACCCCATCTGACTCCTAGATGACAACTTGTGCAATCCTGGGTAGAGGACTCAGCCAGCCTGTGTCTGAACTCCTGACCCACAGAAACCGTGACGTAAGAAATAAATATTGTTTTGAGCTGCCAAGTTGGTGGTAATTTGTTACACTGTCATAGGAAATGAACACATTTTTGCTAAAACTGATATGTGTATTAATATTAGTGCACAAAGTAATGTCCAGAATACTGTAAAACTTGTCAACTTCTGTGAAAATTGCATATGTATAGATCCAATGTACATCTTACATAGATTAGTTATGTACACATGCATCCACAACACATGCCCCATTTAGCAGCAGTATCTCTGTCTTAAAGTTTTAAAGACAGAACTTTCACCAAAGTTGCATAACCACTCTACGAAAGTTATGAGAGAACATATTCTCAAGGAAACTGCTTGGTAAGTAAGAATAATTTCAGGGGGTAAAATGTGGATATCAAACTTAGAAATTTAGTTTCTATTTGTCCACAGTAAAAGAGTTAAGGTAAAAATTGGCCTACAAGATCTCTAAAGTATAAATAATGTAGTATAATGTTAATATTCCAATGCCCCTACCTAAGAGATTTTTATAGATAGATCTTTCTACTGTGCTATTATTTTCCCATCAAATTTTAACATAGAAAATAAAATAGCATAATAGAAATAAAATTATCAAGTAGCATTGTATAAGACAAATATAGGTCATATCCATAGTCATATGTGTTAAATTTACAAGTATTTCATAAGAAGCCTTATATGATTCTTAAGTCTCTGTCACTATAGTTGAATAAAGTCTGTTTTTCAGGATCTTAGTGACATTATATGAGGGCAAAGAAACATAGTGAATCATGCCTTCAGAGTTTTGAAGTAGCATATGCACAATATTGCTACACTGTTTATGCAATTTCAACATATTACCCAAATAGAATTATGATTTTTTTCTAATTCAATTTGTCCTCAAGGTTTCATTTCTCCATCAGTGATATATTGGAAAACTCCTCTATGCAATAAATATACACAGGATGAGTTGTAATTTTCCATTTCTAAAGTAATATGTTTGGTAACTGTCAGTGTCCCCAGATCAATTTGGATGTCCATAGGGGAAGTGTTTATTTGCACATTAAACATAAGTAGCCTATGTCATATGCATAAGTTTTCCTTATGAAGACGTTCAAGTAACTATTGCTTAACCGATGTCACTTTCTCCCTAAAGAATATCATTTCTTTGGTTTGAGTTGCAAGTTGATGTCCTCATTCTGCCCTTAATTAGATATGGATCTTTGAGTTGATCATCTATTCATTTACTTCAGCTCCACAAAGAGGGGAATTACACCTGCAGGAGAGGTTGCTAGGAAGATCAGATGTAGCTTTGCCAGCTAAGAACCCATTCATAAACCAGAGTTGTTTGTCTTTTACATGATTTCTAGTACATAACAATTAAACATGTATTTTTCCCTCTGAGAACTACATTTTAGCAATATGTTTTTCACTATGTTCAATTTTTGTGGCTATTGTACACTGATTGTCTTTAAGATCCCTTGGTGAAGGCTTCTCCACACCCCTGCCCCCCACTCCCACACAAACTTCTCTTCCGAACCCTCCTCTTTTGTTAAAAAAAAAACCAAAAAGCAGAACCTTCTTTAGGCTCCTAGGATACCAAGGAACTATTTATCGCTGTGCTGCTACTTAACTATATGTATTTGTTTGTATTTCTTTTCTACTAAACTATCATGTCCTCAGAGCAGGAACAGTCTTATGTGCATTATTTGTTTTGTCGAAGTCCAGCAGAGTACATAATGCATAGTAATCACTCAATAAAATGGTTTTATTTTTCCTTTGATAAAGTAATAGATGAATAAATGAGTAAATAGTGAAATTCTTAACAGTCAGATCAAAGCAAGGATTATATTGACTTGTCTCCCCTCGATCATCAAGCTAAACTTTCTGAGAGGAATATTGTTGACACTAAAATGACAGCAACAAAAAACACCCTTAAGAAGTACATGAGGATAGATTTTGAAATGTGTAGCCACTTTAGAAAGGCTGAGACCATTTTTTGGAGTAAAAAGGGAAATGGGTGGATATTTTGACAGGGGAGGAAGGGTTAACATCATTTCTTAAATCTGACCTCAGGTTTAAATTGTAATTCTAATGTTAATCATTATAAGACATAAGCATTATGCCTCATAAATCCAGAGACTATTAAATAACACTCTCACAAATCATATAATTCTACAGAATCCTTTCTGCAGTTTTTTCAAAGTACGTTTCTTGTTGTACAATTTGCCTTTCCTGAACTGTCTGCCATGAAGCCCTAATAATAATTGTGTGGATGTTTGAGTCAATAAATGACCCATCTCTCAATTAAGCTGGTGTGTAAATAAAATTGTGCCCCCTCCTGCCCCTTTATACCATGCTTATATCACAATATAAATTGAACAAAGAAATGAATGTTCTAGGAACTGGGCGTACAAATCCATTATTTCCTCTCTTTGAAAGGGGTAGAGGAAAGGGAACTAATAATGATGTAACGTTGTTGTCTACTTGCTAACAACAGCCTAGAATAAATAAGTCTTCCTTTGGTTGTCCCGATGGTGAGATAGAACTGGCTTTCATAATGCTAGAGTTACAGATGTCCTCCTATTTTAAAGATGTTTGATAAGATTCTTATCTGTCATATATTTTGGTTGAGGTATTTTATGCTTGATATTGTATCTAATAGGCGCATTCACAAATGAAGAGTATATGAGGAAAAAGATGAACATCACTTCATAAAAAGAAATTGAGATAAACTCTCCTAAATTATCAAAGCTTCCAAATGCATATGGCCTTTTTATTCCTGGCTTTTTCTATTCAAATATCAAAGTGCTTCAAGTGGCTTTGATGACATACTTATGAATTCATGAAAGTGTTTTTCATAATGTGCTCACCTTTGGTGCTGAGAGGTTATGCAGATTGCATTTTTTTGCTTGGCTGGAAAAGAAGAGCTAAGAGTCTGTTGCAGATACATCACACTTTAGAACAATTTCTTACAGCGTCCTCAGCTACATTTCACAAACTTGCTGAAACTCCCTACCTAAACTTCAGGCAATGATAAGTATACATGTCAAATATTATTAGTTCTGGAGTATAACTACTAATTTTGGTTTCGACTGCACAGTACATAGAAAAACCTTGGAACATTTCCAGTTATCTTCACTATCATTTAGTCCCTAAAACCCAGAACAGATATTTAAAATGAAAAAAAGAAGAAAAAAAGTACACTATTATATTGAGGCCCCAGATGCAAGTTAGCGTTATCAGAAGATGAATACTTGTAGCCTTCACTGGCAACCTGGTCAGATATGCTCTGTATAATTAAATAAAGGGAACAGTTTAAAAATAAAATTGTAACATCTTGGGCAAACTTTTCTAAATAATGGAGGAAGCAGAAGAGAGAACAGAAAAAAGTCCAATGTGATTAGCGGTTGCTCTTCATGGGAAATTTTCTCCACCTCTAATTTGACTTTTCTGAAAAGCTTTAATGAATACTTTCCTCAGTGATACTGTTTGTTGTTTTAAATATCATCATGGAGTCTTTGCAGAGTTGTTACCATATGAAGATGACACGTTGGCGAACTCTGAAATACCAAGTGGCTCTTGGCAGGACCTGTCTGTGTTAACTCATTTCAGCCCGTCGCATCCCTCTCGCAGATCTCTTTTGCATAAATGTTAAGGTTATCACAATTCCAGAGAGAAACTGGACTTTATGAAACCTTGCTCTCTGAAGACAAAAAAAAAAACTTGGAAGGAAGCAGGAAATATTAGTACATCGAACAAAGTGAAAGACAAGGTAGTTTAACTTGTTAGTTTGTTTGCTGAACTCAAAAGTAAATATACTGCAGCTGAAAGTGTTCCATTTTTATCCGTCTGCTGCAGTAATGGTTGTGTTACTTCAGGGCTTCTACTTCAATAATTGATCAGGGTTTGTATAGCACCAGCTAAGAGCAAAAATAAGAGTGTTGTTTTGAACAAACTGCTGCAATGTTATAGCATTAGGCACAGAAACAAGATTCGGGAAATATAGATATAGAAGAAGCAGGAAAAAGATGGATACATTGGGTGGTAAATACTGCTTCGGGCTAGAAAGTAATGAGAATTTTTCCGTAGAGAGTTTGACCTGCTATTCAAAAATTGTTTCTTGTCTTAATAAATCCTAAAAGTGTAATTTACTTGCAAAAGGGAAAGAACAAAGGCACCAAAATTCTTTTGATAACAACACTTGTTAAGGTTGATAAGTTGGGTTTCAAATGTGTGAAGAAAAATGTGTGACACTTTGTTTTAAGGTGACAACCTAAGTGTTCAGATACTTCCATCTTTTGCTACTTATCAAGGAGTAAGTAACCAAGTTGTAACTTCCACTAGTACATTTGCAGTATAGGTCATACCAAAGTGGTATGAGCTGAATTCATGTAAAAAATGTACTTATATTTTTGGTAAATTGACAACCACAGATCTCTATAATTTCTCTTAAGCTGGTAAAAATAAGACTTTCTTTTTTGGGGTTTGGTTCTAATTTGTTTTGCATTACAAATAAGAAACACTGCTTCTTTCAGAAAATAATTTCTTTTCTCAACATAAAATTTTACAGAGGTAATAGTTATTATATATTTTCTTTTTCTGAATTGAATCTCATATGACTCACAGGGGTCTCAACTGCTAAACACTAACAACTGCATGCATGTATGTCCATTCAAATGAAATTTATGTTCAGCTTATAAGCTATTTAATGAATTTTTAGTTTAGCCTTTTTGATTGTGTGTGCATGTGCATGTGTGTGAAAATCAACTTGAAGACTGAATAATTTTAGGTAGTGAGTTCTAAATATAAGTATGATTCATGCTTTTAAAATAGCTAGTGTTACTTGCCATTGTAGTGTGGCAATAGTGGTAAGATGTAAAGATTACCAAATTTTAATAATAGTGTAGGAAAGACACAGTGATGTTAATAATCAATATGATTAATTCCATTATCAAACACATTGCAAAGAAGTTACCTACTTTATGCCTAATTACCATCGAGAAGAAAGAAATCAAGCAGTTACATATTTCATACCAAAGAATAAGCAAAAAGCATCTAAAATAATTTGTTCTCAATTATATAGATCCTTAATGGTAAAAATGATGTCCCAAATAACTGCTTCAGACCTCTGCATGCACACATATCACTGTAACTGAAAGGCAAGCATTGGGCTGGGAATTTGATGATCAAGATTAGCTTTTTCCACAGTGAGTTCTTAAAATGTTCATAGAGCTCCACAGTCAAATTAGCTGGAGAATGTTGAGCTAAATAAAGATAAGAATTATAATAATAAAGGATTTTTACTGAAGAATTTCTCAGGGCCTTTAGTATGCTAGTATACACTACAAAGCTCCATGCAGGGCCAGGAATGCAGTGTTCCCAAACAGATCTCATCACGAACATTTTTGTTCGGAATCTCAAGGGATTGGTGAGTCTTGGAACATACTTTGAGAAATACTGATCTTGACCCGTATCGGCACAAACCCTGATTTGCTGTGCAGTGAGAAATTCACTTTCCTTGTTCTTCAACTTTCTAAATTAAAAAGTCCATGGAATTCCCCATATATTTCCCAAGAATTGAAAACCCTCTTGATAATTATTGTAATAAAATATTATTTAAAATAAAAAATGACAAAATAGTTAGCTGCTGAGTCAGAGTGTTTGACTAGATTCTCTAACCAACTAAAGGGTGTACGTGGGCAGGAATCACCGTGCATGCACGATTCTGCTTGGGATTCAGCTAATTTCTCTATGGTATACATTTTGAGGAATCTTACAAAGAGTTGAAATCATAAATGTTAAATGTTTAAAAGCCTAGGAACTGTTCAAAATGATTGGAACGTTCCTTCTACTCACGCAGGGTACATTTATTATGTCAAGCAGTAACCTAGGAGGTAGGAACACAGAGCTGGAAAAAAATGCAGAATCTGTATTTAAGGAGATACGTAGGCAGGGAAAAGAGATGCAAAAATAAACAAGAATGATTCTTGTTACCAAACAGTGCGTTGGGGCCTACAGTTGGGTGGAAAGCATGGAGTCCTATGGGTGCATGTGGTAGGGGTTTGGGTAGATTATCCAGAATGGGAAAAACAAGTGGTAACATTTAAGCTGGTTCATGAAGGAATTGAAGGAATTATTCAGGCTGAGAAAGTACATTCCAAGCAGACAGGATGTCAAGTACACAGGCACAGGCATAGGAAAAATTGTGATACGTTTCTTGACTCATGTATGAGCTCAAGGGAAGGGGAGGGAAGCTGGAATGGTAAGTGAAAATAATGATAGAGTCTTTAAATGTCATACCATAGACTTGGGTGTTTTCCTCTGAGTATTGGAGGAACCACCAAAGGACCTACATTTGAGGGGACAGATAAATAAGAAACAGCCAGAAATAGTTGCTGATACCTGAGTTCACACATCTGGCATGTGTGAATGTATAAGAGCATGACTGTAGATTGGGAATAGAGTTTGGAGAGTTGAAAAGTTATGTCAGCTAACAGAGTTTACCCAGGACATCTTGCTCCTGTTATGGCATTTAACAATAAAATAATTATTATATGGTTGCATTCTGTATCATTAATTTTCAAGTTCTTTCTATGCTCTGAATCCTTTGCTCATGGATTGTGCAATAAAGAAAATGCACTGGAAAAATACCAAGAGAGGGTGGCTGTTTGATTGGTGAGGACATGGGTATAAGGGGCCCCAGGGAACAACCCAAGTAGGCCTCTGGGGATTTAGGAAAAACACCCTGGAACACAGTGAGGCAGAATTTGAAAGGCACTCTTCTAAGTATTGAAGACTTACATGTGTGACCAAACATGCTAACTGGCTTATTTTGTATTTAAAGAAGACTTTGCTTTTTCTTTTAAATTCTTCAACAATTTTGATTTTTTCCCTTCATTCCACAATGTTTATGGAGAGCGTTATTACTCTCCAGGCCCTGGGCTCAATGCTGGGAAAACAGTAGTGAACGTAGACAACATCCCCATGCCCAAGGAGCTTCCAGGTTGGACGGGAGATGAGTATGCCACCCCCTAAATAGGTATGAAGCTGCCACTCTGCAAAGTGTCCCAGGGGAGACCTCCAGAGCACCTGGTAGGACTGTGCCAAGTGTTGATCTGGTGACCTGTTGAGTGAGGCCAGAGGAAGCTCCCTGATGGGCTGAAGGTGGAGCTACTTGGGGTAGGAGAGACTGAGAGTGAACCTCAGTCTGAGCAAAGTGAATGCAGAAGTGCTGTGGAGACGGCGAGCCTGACACTTGAGGGGTTGTCTGCAGGCTGCTGTGGTTGGGGTGGGGGTTTGGGAGTGGAGGGGTAGGACAGGGGGCTGCTGAGGTGAGAGGAAGAGGGTCAGACTTCAGAGGGATTTGTTGGCTGAGTTAGAGTTTTGATATTTATCCGAAGAGCAAAGGGAAGGCATACATGAGTCAAGACAATGAAGCAAAACATTTTTCAAGGCTGCGTATGGTATTCTTTCTATAGGCTATAGATGGCAAATATGTCAAATTTTGCATTACATTAAGGATTCGGGGATTTTGCTCTCACAGGTTTCTGACTGTCATTGATCTAAGATTCCGGGATTTTTAGGAGTGTAATCTAATGTAAGTAACCCCTTCTGGAGTTCTCTTTTAGGCTTTCATACTTGAGGATCACAGGATTTATTTTCAGAATAACTCCAGTCAACTAAATTCAGCAATGACTTGTAAAATATCATACATTTTAAAGAAGAATGGAAGGTATTCTGCCTATAAAATAGCAAAATTCTACCCAAACCCTGGAAGGTAGAATGCCATTGACCTATGATAATTAACTTGAAGAGAAAAACACAGTGTTAAATTAATTGCTCAGCTGGAAATTATTTAGTAATTCTCTGACTTTTAAATCCCAGGGGTTTACTTCTTGCTATAATATTGTTAGGTATCTTAAAATCATCCTAAAATGTACTTTTTGGAAGGCATTACTTTTCTTCACTTCACTTCACTTCACTTCACTTCTGGTTGGCATGTGTTTGTTTGTGTCTAATAATAATAAACATTTCTTAAGAGATCAATACCTTGTGTATAAGCACTAAATCTAAGCATTTTAAATGATCTATCTCATTGTACCCTCACAATTACTTACATAAAGTAGAGGCATTTTTACTCTTATTCACAGACAGGAAAAAGAGGATTTAGAATAGATAACTTACCCAAGGCTATACTAGTTAGTAAATGGCTGAGTGGAAGTTTGAACCCAGGAAGCCCAAGAGAGAACCCATTGATTAATTGCTACATTGTCCTGTCTCAAAATCAACAAAAATTAACATAGAGTTGTGCATTTCCTGGTACTCAATAGATTTCTAACATGTGGAGAGAGGTACTATCAGCACATGGTTCATGTGGATAGGATTGTGGCTCTTTGTATTTTAAGGAAGATAATTTTAAGGAGCAAAGCAACAGATAATCAGCGATTAGAATTGATTAATGTAAGGCTCTTTGACATTGAAATACTATCAGCCAAAGGCAGACACAATCTCCCCAACCAGTAGAATCGGGACCTGTATTTAGTTACTTGACAGGCAGCAGGAGATGAAAAGAAGACTGTACAATTAATCTAGTGACAAATAGTTAACTAATAGGAGTAGAGAGAACTTTGGAGTAACAATTTTATACATTCCATTTAAGTGGCTTCTTGCTAACCCAGTTGACCTGTTTGAGGCAAATAAACCAAATGAAAACCTCACTTTAGAGCATGACTTTTGACTGAGGTTTCGGTCAAGGAAAAGATAGTACACAGAGCTGTGCTGGAACACCAAGGATCAGGCTGCCTGGTTCAAATTCTGCTTCAGGACTCACATGCTGAGTGACCCTTTACAAGCTGTTCAACCTTTCCAAATCTCAATTTTTTCATCTGTAGAATTGGAGTTCCCTTACTGCATTGGTGATGAAAACCCTAGGTTCTCGGGGCTTCCAAGTCTGTGTTTCTTCCACAGTGTCTTCATGCTAGATGATAGAAAAGAAGACAGATCATAGCAGGCAAAGAAGGTGGGCTTGTGCCCTCTGTCGGAGACTGCTATCCTTTTCATAGATATTGATTGACTGAATACGCATTATACGTCAGACTGGATTCTACTGGACATGGTCCTTAAATGTCACGCCAACTCATGATACTTAAATGAAGAGTAGGAGAGGGGATGTTGCTATTGTGCCTGCTGTTGCTGAGTGGGAGTGTGGTGTGAGGTAGTGAAAGACATCACTGAACTAGGCTTGGAGACGTCAGGTTCAAGCCCAGCCCTCCCAGTTGGGTGACCTTGATCAAGACTCTTTACTCATGGGCCCTTCATCTCTCAAGAAGGACTAGATGAAATAGCAGACCAATTATTATTCACAGATTTATGGTTGGATTCACAAAATTTTAATAGATATAGGAGCTAAGCAAAGAGATGGAATGGGATAGTAAAGATGAATTACGTGAGAGTAGGAGCTGCTACTCGTGGGTGACATCAAGCAAACCTACAAGGTGTCAGAAGGGCTCTGGCTGTGAAGAGAGAGTGGATTATGTTCCAGAGAATTGTGAGTTCCTGGAAAGAAGTCTGGAATTCTTCCATTAGGCAACAGGGCCACCAAAGAAAGGCAGTTCCCGAATATTTCAGTCACGTCATCTGATTCCTTTTTGCTTTTCTTTGATATCTACAGTCTTATCTGCTAAGGCTCTTTTGCTAAAATTCTCGTTATACTTTTATGTGTTCACATGAAATACCATAATGTACTTTAAAATGTAGCTTGTGACGATATTCAGCATCACCATTGTAATTCTAATTTGGATTGTTTTAGCTGGTGTGTCTCACTATGTGAAACGCTCTCTGTAGAAGGTATTTGGGGCGTTCTCACACACCACTTTCACAAGGTCCATAAATCGACAGGGGTCTTCTTCCAGTTGAATCATTTTTCCTTTCTTAATTTCTAAATACCTCAGAGTCACGTAACCCAAAGTCAGTGTTCT
This sequence comes from Vicugna pacos, assembly GCF_048564905.1. Classification (NCBI taxonomy): domain Eukaryota; kingdom Metazoa; phylum Chordata; class Mammalia; order Artiodactyla; family Camelidae; genus Vicugna; species Vicugna pacos. Next base: position 22,462,113 of record NC_132991.1, read on the forward strand.
TTCCTTCTCTTTGAAAGCTACAATCAGTATGTTTAAAACTCACTGCTCTTAAATACAGAAACATGTATTTAACATGTAACAGAGATTAAAAAATACATACTCAGTTTCTTGCATCCAAAAGTAAGAATATTTTGTTTTGGGGGCAGATACCTGCCAAGTTGGGCTTTTTATACTTGTAATTTTCTGACTGAAATCAGGGTTAAGCTGCAGAACCAAAGAGAACCAAGATAGATTGGAAACCATTCAGGGTGAGAATGACCAAGGATAGACCAGACAAAGCAATAGGACAGAAGCTAAAAGAAAGAAGAGTGCACAAACACTGAGTTTTTAATGTGAGAGTTTTGAGAAATTTTGATGGAGAGAATGGGGTGATTTTGAGTTATGTTCCACTGTGTGAGATATTGGAATAGAGCTGGGAAGAGATGTTTAAGATTTTTGTGTCTTCCTAATGTAAATCCTGTGTGTTGTCTATTGAGAATTAAAAATGTTTCCCCTGAAATTTTTACTTAGTGGCTATATTTTTCTTTTTTTAATTTTAAAAGAAGTCAGTACTTTTAATGGGGGAAGGAGCATGCTGGAACGGAGCAGCACACAGCAGCATTATTCATGTTGATTATAAAGCACGTATCTGGTAATCTCTAAGTTGGAGAACTCGGGGTGGCATTAAGAGCAGAGATTCCTAGGATGTTTACTCTCATTTTTCTGATGAAAAGCCATGCTGGTAGGAATGATTTGCAACTCACACTATCAGAGTTTCGTTCTAGTAGTCAGAGTTGAGAGTGAGGAATATAATGAAGAAGAGAATTATTGAAAAATTATTTTTCTTTTCCTGTTTTTCTGGCATTTGACTTGACAGTGCTGAAAAATAGTAAAAGAAAAACTATAAATATAAACAACATAGAAACTGATCTATGAAGAAATCAGGATACTGAGATTTTTAAACAATGTCAATTAACTAGTGGAAGATAGGTTAGCTTGACATTTTTATTCTTTGGGGACATCTGTTCTTTCTTTGGACTTAATTCTGTCCATTGACAATTTGTTTTCAATAAAATGGAGGAAAGTGAAGTCCTCCCTCTCTGTGAATGCCTGCAGGTCCTGCCTTTGCAGTTTTGTCATTTTGGTTTTTTATTGTATTTTTTTCTTTACTTCTCTAGCTTCCCTTTTGGGGGGAGTTCATTGAGAGGAGGAGCTAAGTCATAGTTTTCTTTCATCTTCATGATCTTAGAGAAACCCTCTGCATAGTAGCTACTCATTAAACATCTGAAGAATCATTTTTATAGACATTATTGCATTTGAATTGAGATCTTTACATTATTTTCTACTGTTGTGAAAATATGACAAGATATTTCATCTATATGACAATCCTACAAATAAAACTAACAGACTCCTCAGAAGTCTCTGGGAAGGGCAGCCAATACACAAGACTCTCTCTAGGATAAATAATTCCCTTTAACACTGACTAATTCATTTTGAGGAAATTACTTTGAAATAATATATAATCAACCTGTTTAGTTCTACCCTCAGATCCCTCATATCCTCCTCTTTGCCCTCTTGTTTGTGGCTATGCTTAGTCTGAAGCAACAAGTGCATTTAAAAGGAATGGAATATGAAATTCCTTTATGTCAAATTTTGTTTCACCAAAATCATTCTATTTTCCCTCACAGGTAAGCTTCTAAAATTTCTCACTCTATGTATATTCTGCATTAAAGCTAAATAACAGTGTTCAGAATGTCTCTCCCTGATTGTCAACCAAAAACATAATAATTATTGTTTCTTTCTTTACGTAATAAATTCAGGGGGTTCAAATTGCCCTGACCAGAGTAACAAGAAGCATTATTAAAATTACATCAAATTTAAATAAAACCTAATTACCTTCCCCCAATGAAAAATAAATTAAAAAAATTTTAATTACATGAAATTTAGAATTTAACAAAATCATGATTATTCTTAATTCTTGCCTTAAAATAATAAAAGTTGCTTCCAGTTTGATGACGTGGAAAGTTATATTTGTTTTGAACATAAAAAATAGTTTTAATCATTAAAAATAAATATAAATACTATTTTATATCTGGCCTATCCAAAATCCTTCACAACGCACGTGTGTTATGGTAGAAAAGGAGACAGCTCTGAATTTGTTTCCAAATGCTGCAGGACTTACTGTGAGCTATACGTTCATTTAAGAGCAGAATTTTACCTGTTGTACATAACATAATAGACAATTGTGACGATTTGGAGATTTGTGAAAATGGCAAGCTGCATCCCACATATTAACAGACGCTTTCTGGGCTTTTCATGGGAATCATGGGAATTGCTAGTATCTTATGGGAAAAAATGTGTTCAGCCAGGAAGTTTGTATGTCTAGAAATGCAGGACAGGACAGACATTGGAAGGAAATAATACTCATTTAGCAGTATAATATTTCATAAGAAAAAGAAATGCCTGGAACTGGAGAGATGATTTATTTTTCATGCTATTAATAAAGCTTTAATAAAGGGATTTTTAATGTGAATACGCCATGATCATTCTCTCCTATATGGCGATAGAGTAATTTGCCTACTTAGAGGGTGTTCTTCCAGACACATGATGATTCTTCAGTGTTATTGTATAAGTAATTGCATTTTAAAGGCTATAAGCCTCACAGGGTCTATGTCTAGCACTAAAGTTCCAAGAGGCAGAAATAAATCACAGCATTCAACCCGTCGCTCCGACAGCCTTTAAGTTTGCATAGAATTCTTTCTTTCTAAGTCCCAGACTCCATCTATTCCGTTATCCCTATGTGCCAGAAACTATGCTGAGTTCTGGATGAGACAAAAAGGTGAAAAAGCCTCAGAAGAGTAAGTTTGAAAACTACTGGGTAAGACACACTGTGAATAAATGATTACTAGATGTCTTCAGTCAGAATCTCTTGTTGGTGAGTCCTCCCCTGACCACAACTATCAATAACATTAATCGCCCCCCTTCTGACCCCTTATCTTCCTTCCTTTAATCTTCCTTCTTAGAACTCAAAACTATCCAACCAAAAAAGTATGGGATATAATATATAATACATAATATAAAAATATAAATTATTTGTCTTATGTATTTTCTGTGATTACAACTTAAAGGTAAGTTCCATGAAACTAGAAAATTTTATCTGTTTCAGTGATATACCCTCAGTACCTAGCACAAACTAGAAGCTTGATAAGTTGTTGCTGAGTGAATGAAGACAGTAGTATGATTGGTAGTATGGGACACTTTTACAGTGATATGGACGCACAAGTGGGAAACCAGCATACAGAGAAACATTTTTATATAGGGAAAAATTATATTTCATCTGGGTTTTGATGGATAAGTAGGAGTTCACCTGGCAGACAAGGAGGTATGTAGAAAGGCTAATTCAGGATGATTGAACAGCACCTATGGAACATAGAGATGTGTGTTGACAGTGAGTTATCAATTCTGGGATAAAGTATAAAGTCAACAAGGTTGAGAGGAATTTAGCAGGCAGTGGCATGATCAGGAAAGGTCAGAGAAGAAAACTGGTGAAAGAGAATGAGACAACAACAAATAGAGACTGGACTATTAAGATTCTTATATACCGTGGTCAGAAGTTTGAATTTTATTCTCAGGTAATGAATAATCTTTGAAGAATTTTCTGCAGGGAAAGATTAGATTTGTCCTTGAAAGCTCACTCTGTTGGCAGTGTGGCGAATGGATAGGTACTCAATATTTGTTGAGTTAATGAGTGATTTCTCAACGTAACTTTAGACCTTGCAATTTGGTGATTCTTCAAGCTTTACTATAAATATTGACAGATTGAGAAAATAAATATCTCTGAATGATGGAGCAGTTCTATTGAGGAAGACAAGATTACACTCAATTTTTCAGAACATTAAAAATGGAGAACTTTCCCTAAGCCTCTCACTGCTTTCGTAGCTATTCCTATCATTACACTAATCTTAGTTACTCCTACTAATGATCGCTTTTCTCTGAAAATCTTTAACTGTCTTAAACAGAAGCTTTCTACTTTAAAAACAAAAACAACTTTTTGACTTTTTGCTGTCTGCCAAAATTGATTTGCTACAAATAAAGTTGAGCTATGTACTTCTTATTCATTATGGAAAGTAGTTAATGCAAATTTAAATATCAACGCTCCCTACCACAGATAAAAACAAACTTACATAAAAAACAGATTTCCAGGCAGGCTTTGAGGAGTCTCTGGTGTACACACATTCAGAAGGATTACTCATTCCAAATTCCTTTCAATAACACACCTCTCATTCTCTTACCTACCCCAGTACTGTGGGATTTGGATCTTAAATGAAAAATCTTTTTTTTTTCAGATGGTTGTTTGAAAGCAGTTAGCGTCTTTAACCTTGCCTAGAAAAGTAGATACCAAATGCCTAGAAAAGCAACACAGGTAATTTGATATTCCCTCTTTCAAAGCCTAATATGTTTAATACCTCTATCAAGAACAGAAATTATAGGTAGTCTCATAATTGCTTGTGTCTAAATGTCAACAAGTTTTTTTAGATTATATGTATTGGCTAAACCAAAAAAACTTTTTAGCTAAACATTCAAATATTCAAAGAGAAATTTAGGTAGAGTAAATATTAAAGAAGTACTAAGCTATTTTTTCTTTAATATCTCTGGTTGGACTTTATGAAACAGCGTTTAGCACCACATGAAAGCATTCGTCATTAACAACATGGTATTTTTATGGAAAATTTAACACAAAGTGTTTATAAATTTGTACAAGGTCAGTAAATTCTGACTGTACCAAGGAAAAGTTGAGAATGTCCTGCAGACCATGGCTTGTGAAGGACACTTTGTGTGTCACATTTATCCATTCATCTTACACGTTATTTACTGAGCGTCACATCGGTGTCAGGCAGATAGAAGAGAAGACCTCTTCTATGAAAGGGCTCGCACTTCCGTAAAAAGGAGAGAAAGACAATGAACAAATAAACAAGTAAGCTACAAGAAATACCAAGTAGTTATAGGCTTTGATAAAAATAAAACTAAAGAGAAAGGTTGCAGGGCTATTAAGTGTCCAGAACGCCTTGCCAAGAAGACAGGACTTAATGTTGATCCCTGATTTTCTCAGAAGGTCTCTCTTACTTCAACCATATGTAATCCAACAACAGTAACAACCACAAACTACCCGAGCAGCTCAGTGGTTTAAATTGATCATTTACCCAATTTTCTACCTTAACACTGATGACATTTGAAAGTTACTTGGATTTATTGGCAAATGCATTTATTTTCAATCTGATTTCCTATTAACTACCTCAAAACAAACAAACGAACGAACGAACAAACAAACATAAATGACGCATTCAGTAGTTAAAATTATCTTACAGGTTTGGAGCATGTAAAATAAGAGAAGAGCTACAATTAGTCTAAGCCAGTATCAGTTCAAGCTTCCCCCACATGGTTTTACTAATACCCTTCAAATTCTGACTTCTGCCATTGCAGCCATATGTCTCTTTAAGCAGATCCACTCTGTAGTGCCAAAGTATGTCAAGGACATCGCTAGGTTACCAAAAATATTTTTTTATGTCCAACTTTTTGCAATATTCCAAAGTACTCTTCCACCTGAACCCCACCCCAACCCCTAAAATATAATTTTAATAACATGCATTAAAATGTCATGCTGATAATAAACCCAGAGATATATTGCAGGGAATCTGTCTGCCTTTTTTTTAACGCCTTTTGGCACTAACATAATGGTGTAAGCACATGGACTCACACACATTGCCTAATTTCTTTTTATTATTTTTTTTTGTAGGTTTTGGGTACAAAGTAGTGCAAAAATTTATAATGATGTTATTCAGTGCATAAATCTCTTTTAAGAAAGAGCTAGGAGGGTAGGAATATAGATTTGTGTTTGAGAGATGTGATAAAAGAGTAGAACTATATGTATATGGGATGTGGCTTTTTGGTTTCTGATCGCAGTTTTATAATCATATTATCCTGTGTTGCTGCTGGGGAAAGCAACAAACAGTGGCTTCTGCCATCTCAGTGAACAGAGATCTCTGGAAGTTGCACCTGTTCATTATTATGTGAGAAAGCCTTCTGTGGGCAGAGAGGAGGAATCCAGTTTTATTCTCAAACTGTTGCCTAATTCTTATAACTTGTGCGTATTTTTTAAGTGATGATTGTACAATCTGCTACACATTTTGGGATAAAAACATTATTGAAATTGAGCATGCTAACTTTAACCAAGCTGCATTTTTTTGTGAATCGGGTTGTAAAGTTGACTGCCACAATACAGCCATGTCCTGTAAAAAAAATTAGCATACATACACACTCGCACACACACACACATATGCACTTATACACACACATTCTCACAAACACAAGGGAGGACATAATTTAACACTTGGAAGCTCATTACTCTTCTAAAATAGAGTTAATTTTTTTTCCCTACTGCTCTTCCCGTCTTTGAAACACCATGAGTCACCATGTTTCCCATTTAACAAACACCACGGATTCTTTATTGTCTGCGAGGCTTCCATGTACTACAGTAAATTTGAATTGGATATGTTATGTCCCAACTGACAGTGGTGATTAAGCCAAAAATAAGTGCATTCTCCTTTAAATGTTAGCTGCAGCATCAAGTAACATTCCCTGTTATGCTATAGTCAAAGAAGTCAGTCTGCACAGACCAAAATGTTGATGGATATACATCAGATCAAAAAGAGGAGAGTCATTTTAAAGAGCTCGCTATCTGTCTGAGACGATAGGCTTCTGAATTTGTACTTCTTTGCAAAAAAGACTTCACATTATTTTGTCAGTTTGTTTCAATTTGAGAGGTGTTGAAATTGGTATTCATTTTTTGATATAACCCTTAAATTGTACAGTTTACGAAAACTGACTGAAAGAGATAAATTAAATGGGTAGAAATATTTTCAAATCAAAGACCAACTGACATATATAAAAATGATGTATGTTTCCTACATGGTCCACAGGGAGAATTCTGCAGGCTTGCTATGATCTCTACAATTTGCTTCAGGGCAAACTAGATTCTGGGATATTCTATTATCCCTTTGGTCTGTTTATCATGAAAACTGATGTACATATCGAGAGTTCTTTTTGGTCTCTTTCTTTATAGATGGTTGGAACTGGTAAGAATTCACTTATCTCATGTCCTCACCTTCAGTAAAGTGCTACAGAAGAGTTCAGTGACCAGTAATCAATTATTATTGAGAAGCAATCAATTGCTAATTTCCATAATTATGCACATCTAAACACTATGAACAAGAAAGAGAAACAAAGCTGCACTCCAAGCATTGCCTTGTTAGCAGTATTTTGTTAACACAGGCTCTAAAAAAAGCTGCCGCAGCTGGTACCACAAATGTGTTTCCAGTATTCAGGCCATCAACGTGATTCGTCGCTAAATGTATAGAATCAGCTTCTTGCTAAAAACTACAATTACAGGTGATATACAGATTGAAATCACAGGGCTGGTTTGTCGAAGAAAATTGTCCTAATGATGGGTTTTCGGATGGGGAATGCAGCTCTTTTCTTTCTCTGTGATGGGTTGTGAAGGCAGCTGCACCTGCCTCTATGCTGTATTCTGCCGCACTTAATGATATCTGATGATATCATTAGGCAAAGTGTTCATAAACAGATGTTGAGCCTGTGCCTAAATGCTGTCAGATGAGCGGTTGCTGGCCTGAAACAGTATTATTTATATAGAACATTTACGTTTGTTATGTTAATAACCCCACTATTAGCTCTCTGGATGTTACGTTAGGAATGTAAATGTAGTTAATATGAATAACAACCTCTTTACTCTTTGTGCTGCAGTTGAGTATAACTTTTAGGCGTTGGGAGAGAAACAAAGATACCCCCACCAAGTCCTTTTGACTTCTTTTTTTCTTTTTTTTTGGCACCATTGGAAATGTTGATCAAAAGATAAATGGTAAGAATTCGTAGGACAGATGTTAAATACTAGAATTTGATTTTCTTAACGGTTAGTAATGTCAGGAGATTCTGGTGTCTTTGGATTTTCTTGTGTGAACCCATTCTGTGACCCTAATACACTTAGAATGGTCATCATGGACATCAAATTGACAAGTACGCATTTCAACTAGAAAGTCCCAAATAAACTACTGGATATGGACCCATTTTGTTCCAGCTCTTTTTCTGACACTACCACATATCTTTCCCACACAACACATTGGGACACTAAAGTTGTATATCAAGGCCATTTTCTTCATATTTGTGTTAGTGATTTAGGATTTACCTTGATGTCATAGGCACAATTCCTAAAAATGTCAACTGACAATTACTGTCTGTGTGTGCTTAAGCCAAAGTTGAATACCTCATAGTTAATTCATACAGAGTAAGTTATGTAAATTCTGACAGTCATCAAATGTGCCGTATTTTTCTGAAATACTGTTCTACTGTGATAGCCACATTATTTTGTGAAAAGTGCCTTTGTCATGTTTATAACATTTTAACTCTTTCAGGAGTTTTCAATACTGAAAAATTGCACTCATCTGTTTTTAAGGTCAGAAAAACTGTTATTTTGAATGTTTAATGAAGGAAAAAACAATGTTAAACTGGTGCTTTATAACCATAATTAGAGGTTAGAGTGATTTTGGAAGCGTCATTCTCATCTCAACTAATGATTATGAAATCATTCATATTACTAAAACTGGTAAAGATGTCCTTGTGTGTTTCAGAGACTGTAGGTGTGAGCAACGTACTAGAGTTATGTGTTTATTGTGTAACTTCTTCCATTTTATCTTATTTCTAAGAATAACCTGAGTTATCTGTGATTTTAAGTAATCATAATGGGATCTCAAGGATGGCAGTTTTTTTCTGTGCCCCTACTACCTGTCATTTCAGTTCTGATCTTCTGGGAAATGCTAGAAACTCTAGATTCTTTTGATATGGAAATTTACTATCATCTTCCAAATAAGGAAATAGGGAAAAGTAAATTAAATCAGAAGTATTCTGTTCCATATAATTTGCTTCCTGACTATGATGTCTACATAGATATATATGCATATATTTCATGGTAACTTCTCCTGAAATTAGAACACTTAGACTATAATGTTTCTTAAAATGTAGCTTCAGGTAGTAAAACTATCAGAACTTTGCTTGTAAGAGAAATTTGGGTGCTGAACGGAATGAAATAACTCTGAACATATTCTGAACAACACACACAAATATAAAATGTCAGGGGGCTCTGAGGATCTGTTGAGTTATTTAGGCCTTCTAGTATGTCCAATATGTCTTTTATCCTGATTGAAGTCTAAAGCAGGAAGCAGGAAGTTTTAACCATCATGGTATTGTGCTTTGATGTGCTTGATACTGCTTAAAGTGCCTCAGAAGAAACTTGAAGATTGCCTTGTTATTTGTTCATCCAGTCATCGTTCAGGAAAGCTAGCTCATAAACATGTTCATTCTGAGCTTCTCAGAAATTTAGACCCATTTGAGTGAGAGAATAAAGGAATTGCTGAAAGCATCAACTGCTGTTGAAACAAGATCAGTTCATCAAGGTCTGTTTAAGAGGCAAGTAAGTCTACCACTTTCTCCAAGAAGTCTTCACTTTCTGTCTTCTCTTCATAGCAGGAATTCTGGCCAGTTCCTTAGGATGAATACGGGTCTGTGGCATATATTAATTTCTCTTCTTTCTTAAAGATGGAAATGATGAAGTCATCTAGCTTATAATTTTCCAAAATTTTTCAGTTTCTTATGTTGAAATTGGGTGATGATCACTTTGAAAGTGAAAATAACTTTGCTGAGGCCAGTTAGTGCATTCTGTCTTTTTTCAATCTTTCTGTTTAGCTAAAGAACTTCACTTTTATGCAAATCTCTTGATGCATAATAAATATTATTTGTATTGGTCAGATGACATGATTATCCTATGTGCAAGAACTGTTTCTTTTCTTATGTCCTACAAAAAATGCCAGAGTGCAAGAGTGAGGCAATGAATAAATCAAGAATTAAGCATGTGAATACTGGTGTTGGCTTAACAAATGCATAGCAAAAGTGTGTTTGAGCAAGTCCATTACCTTTCTAGACCTCAGTTTCTCTGTTGTAGTATATTAATGCCTCCTTGTTCTCTTGCTTCTTGGAAGAATATTCGTATACGTGATAAAATATCAAGATTTGTAGAAGTATAGTATATGAACCCAATTTTAATTGAAACTTTAAAAAATTAGTGGCAGTTACTATCATTATATTAAAATATGGTAGACCTTTTTAAGGAAATACATTAAAATAAACACTTATTACAGACTATCTCCTTGTGATGATAGCAATAATAATCTTGTCATTAGGTTTGTTAGGTTTGTGTCATTATTTTTGTAAATTTTTGTTTAGGTCCCCTGAGTGGAGAGGAAGTATGCAAAATTATATTTTACCAACACAAATAATACATATTTGTTTATTGTCGGAATATCCCCCCTTCAGTGAAAACCACTTAAAATGAATCTGTCTCTTCATGTTTATAATTAGCTTCATTTTCAACATGTTTTTATAAAACATATCTTTGATTCCCTGATACGGCATTTTGTGTCTCCTGTGCGTACTCTCACTGGAACAACCAAGGATTTTTATCAGTAGCTTGAGTTTCAACGTCTAAAATAGTTAGAACATTTCATGTAGAATTTCTTTAATGAATATAAGTAAAATATTTTCCTTTTAAAAGTAAAGCTTTATCTTCAAAAATGGGTCATAATTGGTTTCATACAAAGACAAGTTAGGATCACTTAAGAGATACTAATTCATTCAATATTTTATCACTTCTTTTTCTAATTTATGAAATTATAATTTTTGTTATCAGATGGAACCTCAAGGAGCAAAGAGAAAATATAAAGTATTTAGTCACCTATCCCTCTCTTTTTATGTATCTTATTGAGCTTTCTTAAAAGATCCATTATATGATCATATTTGTGTAAAGTAAATCCTATTTGAAAGTATGTGGCTTGTATTGTGCCCAGAAGGTCATCAGGGTCTCTGTAAGAGGGAATTTGGAGATATCAAGTCAGTAAACATGCCATAGTCATTGAAGTTAACAGTTTAAGAATAGATAAAATATGCAGAAACTGCTTTTGCCAATAAAATATGTAAAAAGTTTGTGCACTGATATGAATTTTTACTTGTCACTTACCATATATAAGGACAATTGGTCTATTCCTACAGTTCTGTGTTGGTGCCTCAGTATTATATGGCCACAGTCAATTAATTAATAAGAAAAGTATTGTAAAGGATCCTTATAATACAAGTTTCTGATAAGGCGCATCCTTCCATTGGGTGCTTTAATATCATCAGGGGATTTTCCAGCAAATAACTCTTGTATCTCAGACCTGATTTTCACCTAGAAAGGGGGAGAATGAAGAAGAGGATAAAGGTAGAGGGAGAAAGCAAGATTACTAAACTTCTAGGTATAACACTATTAAACAAATTCTGCCTTCATTAAGCAAAATGCTTTAATTGACAAAATGTATTTGCCATGATGAACAGAACCTGCTTCAGGTGGTCAGAGTCACCAGTTACTTGGGTCCATTTCTTCTATAAGGAAAGGTCTTTTTGACCTTGGGAGATACGTGATGACTGTGATGGTGGCCCAGGTTTGGGCACTTGTGGTTACTTTTGAGCAAGCAGTAGGCCAATAAAAGGTTAATGTCAGAAGATCCCTTATTTTGAAAGGTTAATGTCAGAAGATCCCTGATTTTTCAGTCTGGTGTCCACACCAGTAAGACTGAACTAATTGCAAATTGTCATTTAGAAAATGAACTACTTTGGCACCTTGGCGCTTTGCTGTTATAGGACATGGAATTAGAAATATGATATTTTTATCATAAATAACCAAGAATGATGGTACTTACTCCTAGAAATAACAAAGTCTCATTACAATATTTTTACCTATAATATGGCCAAATACTTAAACATTCAGAGGTTCACTATTTATAGCATTTATTTATTCACAAGATGTGGGTTTCCTAGAATTCATTACCTTAGACAAAATTTTTAGAAACTGACATCATTCATCAAGAATTAAGACAAAGTTTCACCCTAAATAATCCTGTTTGTCCCCACCTTTCAACCAACATTGCAGTTCTTTGTGTTTTTGATGCATATTGTGTTGTAGAATTTTAAATGCTTTTTCTCCATTGCCTTTGGCATAGAATATTCTAACGTACTTAGTGGTTTTCAGGATTTTATGGTATATTTCCAAAGAAATTTATAGTTTGGGAAACATTTATACAAAGAACTTTCTTTATGAATTATCAACTTTTCAAGAAGTTACTCCTGGAAAATTATATTTTTGGGTTGCATTTAATAGATATTTAATAGTCTTGCCTCCTCTTACTTTCTAGAGTGATTGAAATAAAATAATGCACTTTAAAATGTGATTCTCTTCAAAACACCTAAGCATTTGAGGGTTAATTTTAATCATTAAAATTATTTAGCTTTATTTTTTAGAGTATTTTCTAAAGTGTGGCTTATGGTCTTCCTGATGCTCTATGGAAAAACTGCCCATGGCCAAATAAGTCTTTAGAAAATTTGTCTGCACTATTACCCTTATAGAGAGTCACAATACATAATAACATTAAAAAAGAATGTGAGGAGTCCTGCATAAAAATGTTTCTTTGCCTAACTCAATGTTTAAAAACTTTATATAACTGTGGAATCCCTTTTTCTCTTTGGATTATATGCTGTAGAACTGTTGTTCAACCCAGTTCACTTCGAAAAACATTGTTTCAAGAATTGTTTCTCATGAAAGTGATTGGAAAATCATTTATTCATAAATAATCTGAATCATCTTGAAAATTCTAATTTTTCCACATTCTCTGAATCTGCTAGTTGAATATCTGAAATATGTTACCCAGTTGGTTATAAATCTTTCTTAAAAAGTGGACAATCTTCAAAAGTTTCATT